>NW_026047571.1:0-4917027 GCF_023864345.2 Schistocerca serialis cubense | reverse complement strand
AACGTTTACATTTATCGTCTGGCAACTAATGCAGCGTGATGACGTTTGCGGTCGCACCACTCTGTACGAAGTAGAAGCTTCTAAGTTGTTGCAGTCACCAAGAAAGAGGCACAGAATTTCAAGTTTTAGTTTTTGAAAATTCAGTTTTTGTCTGCTTTTGCTGCCTTGTAGTTGACCTAGGACCTTAAGATTTTGCATGAACCGAACTCTGGCAGCCACATTACACGAGAAAAAGCGAGAAGGGGCAATTCGTAGTAAAAACCGCAGAAAACATAACGTTTTCAACATTTGTTTTCGAAATGACGTAACTGAAAATCTTCACATTTGACGCATGACTCTCAGAAACGTTTACATTTATCGTCTGGCAACTAATGCAGCGTGATGACGTTTGCGGTCGCACCACTCTGTACGAAGTAGAAGCTTCTAATTTGTTGCAGTCACCAAGAAAGAGGCAGAGAAATTCAAGTTTTAGTTTTGAAAATTCAGTTTTTGGCTGCTTTTGCTGCCTTGTAGTTGACCTAGGACCTTAAGATTTTTCATGAACTGAACTTTGGCAGCCACATTACACGAGAAAAAGCGAGAAGTGGTAATTCGTAGTAAAAACCGCAGAAAACATAACGTTTTCTACATTTGTTTTCGAAATGACGTAACTGAAAATCTTCACATTGGACGCATGACACTCAGAAACGTTTACATTTATCGTCTGGCAACTAATGCAGCGTGATGACGTTTGCGGTCGCACCACTCTGTACGAAGTAGAAGCTTCTAAGTTGTTGCACTCACCAAGAAAGAGGCACAGAAATTCAAGTTTTAGTTTTTGAAAATTCAGTTTTTGGCTGCTTTTATTGCCTTGTAGTTGACCTAGGACCTTAAGATTTTGCATGAACCGAACTCTGGCAGCCACATTACACGAGAAAAAGCGAGAAGTGGTAATTCGTAGTAAAAACCGCAGAAAACATAACGTTTTCTACATTAGTTTTCGAAATGACGTAAATGAAAATCTTCACATTGGACACATGACTCTCAGAAACGTTTTACATTTATCGTCTGGCAACTAATGCAGCGTGATGACGTTTGCGGTCGCACCACTCTGTACGAAGTAGAAAGCTTCTAAGTTGTTGCAGTCACCAAGAAAGAGGCAGAGAAATTCAAGTTTTAGTTTTTGAAATTCAGTTTTTGGCTGCTTTTGCTGCCTTGTAGTTGACCTAGGACCTTAAGATTTTGCATGAACCGGATCTCTGGCAGCCACATTACACGAGAAAAAGCGAGAAGTGGTAATTCGTAGTAAAAACCGCAGAAAACATAACGTTTCTACATTTGTTTTCGAAATGACGTAACTGAAAATCTTCACATTGGACGCATGACTCTCAGAAACGTTTACATTTATCGTCTGGCAACTAATGCAGCGTGATGACGTTTGCGGTCGCACCACTCTGTACGAAGTAGAAGCTTCTAAGTTGTTGCAGTCACCAAGAAAGAGGCAGAGAAATTCAAGCTTTAGTTTTTGAAAATTCAGTTTTTGGCTGCTTTTGCTGCCTTGTAGTTGACCTAGGACCTTAAGATTTTTGATGAACTGAACTTTGGCAGCCACATTACACGAGAAAAAGCGAGAAGTGGTAATTCGTAGTAAAAACCGCAGAAAACATAACGTTTTCTACATTTGTTTTCGAAATGACGTAACTGAAAATCTTCACATTGGACGCATGACTCTCAGAAACGTTTACATTTTTCGTCTGGCAACTAATGCAGTGTGATGACGTTTGCGGTCGCACCACTCTGTACGAAGTAGAAGCTTCTAAGTTGTTGCGGTCACCAAGAAAGAGGCTCAGAAATTCAAGTTTTAGTTTTTGAAAATTCAGTTTTTGGCTGCATTTGCTGCCTTGTAGTTGACCTAGGACCTTAAGATTTTGCATGAAGTGAACTCTGGCAGCCACATTACACGAGAAAAAGCGAGAAGTGGTAATTCGTAGTAAAAACCGCAGAAAACATAACGTTTTCTACATTTGTTTTCGAAATGACGTAACTGAAAATCTTAACATTGGACGCATGACTCTCAGAAACGTTTACATTTATCGTCTGGCAACTAATGCAGCGTGATGACGTTTGCGGTCGCACCACTCTGTACGAAGTAGAAGCTTCTAAGTTGTTGCAGTCACCAAGAAAGAGGCAGAGAAATTCAAGCTTTAGTTTTTGAAAATTCAGTTTTTGGCTGCTTTTGCTGCCTTGTAGTTGACCTAGGACCTTAAGATTTTTGATGAACTGAACTTTGGCAGCCACATTACACGAGAAAAAGCGAGAAGTGGTAATTCGTAGTAAAAACCGCAGAAAACATAACGTTTTCTACATTTGTTTTCGAAATGACGTAACTGAAAATCTTCACATTGGACGAATGACTCTCAGAAACGTTTACATTTATCGTCTGGCAACTAATGCAGCGTGATGACGTTTGCGGTCGCACCACTCTGTACGAAGTAGAAGCTTCTAAGTTGTTGCAGTCACCAAGAAAGAGGCAGAGAAATTCAAGTTTTAGTTTTACAAAATTCAGTTTTTGGCTGCTTTTGCTGCCTTGTAGTTGACCTAGGACCTTAAGATTTTGCATGAACCGAACTCTGGCAGCCACATTACACGAGAAAAAGCGAGAAGTGGTAATTCGTAGTAAAAACCGCAGAAAACATAACGTTTTCTACATTTGTTTTCGAAATGACGTAACTGAAAATCTTCACATTGGACGCATGACTCTCAGAAACGTTTACATTTATCGTCTGGCAACTAATGCAGCGTGATGACGTTTGCGGTCGCACCACTCTGTACGAAGTAGAAGCTTCTAAGTTGTTGCAGTCACCAAGAAAGAGGCAGAGAAATTCAAGTTTTAGGTTTTGAAAATTCAGTTTTTGGCTGCTTTTGCTGCCTTGTAGTTGACCTGGGACCTTAAGATTTTTCATGAACTGAACTTTGGCAGCCACATTACACGAGAAAAAGCGAGAAGTGGTAATTCGTAGTAAAAACCGCAGAAAACATAACGTTTTCTACATTTGTTTTCGAAATGACGTAACTGAAAATCTTCACATTGGACGCATGACTCTCAGAAACGTTTACATTTATCGTCTGGCAACTAATGCAGCGTGATGACGTTTGCGGTCGCACCACTCTGTACGAAGTAGAAGCTTCTAAGTTGTTGCAGTCACCAAGAAAGAGGCAGAGAAATTCAAGTTTTAGTTTTTGAAAATTCAGTTTTTGGCTGCTTTTGCTGCCTTGTAGTTGACCTAGGACCTTAAGATTTTGCATGAACCGAACTCTGGCAGCCACATTACACGAGAAAAAGCGAGAAGTGGTAATTCGTAGTAAAAACCGCAGAAAACATAACGTTTTCAACATTTGTTTTCGAAATGACGTAACTGAAAATCTTCACATTGGACGCATGACTCTCAGAAACGTTTACATTTATCGTCTGGCAACTAATGCAGCGTGATGACGTTTGCGGTCGCACCACTCTGTACGAAGTAGAAGCTTCTAAGTTGTTGCAGTCACCAAGAAAGAGGCACAGAAGTTCAAGTTTTAGTTTTTGAAAATTCAGTTTTTGGCTGCTTTTGCTGCCTTGTAGTTGACCTAGGACCTTAAGATTTTTCATGAACTGAACTTTGGCAGCCACATTACACGAGAAAAAGCGAGAAGTGGTAATTCGTAGTAAAAACCGCAGAAAACATAACGTTTTCAACATTTGTTTTCGAAATGACGTAACTGAAAATCTTCACATTGGACGCATTACTCTCAGAAACGTTTACATTTATCGTCTGGCAACTAATGCAGCGTGATGACGTTTGCGGTCGCACCACTCTGTACGAAGTAGAAGCTTCTAAGTTGTTGCAGTCACCAAGAAAGAGGCACAGAATTTCAAGTTTTAGTTTTTGAAAATTCAGTTTTTGTCTGCTTTTGCTGCCTTGTAGTTGACCTAGGACCTTAAGATTTTGCATGAACCGAACTCTGGCAGCCACATTACACGAGAAAAAGCGAGAAGGGGCAATTCGTAGTAAAAACCGCAGAAAACATAACGTTTTCAACATTTGTTTTCGAAATGACGTAACTGAAAATCTTCACATTTGACGCATGACTCTCAGAAACGTTTACATTTATCGTCTGGCAACTAATGCAGCGTGATGACGTTTGCGGTCGCACCACTCTGTACGAAGTAGAAGCTTCTAATTTGTTGCAGTCACCAAGAAAGAGGCAGAGAAATTCAAGTTTTAGTTTTTGAAAATTCAGTTTTTGGCTGCTTTTGCTGCCTTGTAGTTGACCTAGGACCTTAAGATTTTTCATGAACTGAACTTTGGCAGCCACATTACACGAGAAAAAGCGAGAAGTGGTAATTCGTAGTAAAAACCGCAGAAAACATAACGTTTTCTACATTTGTTTTCGAAATGACGTAACTGAAAATCTTCACATTGGACGCATGACACTCAGAAACGTTTACATTTATCGTCTGGCAACTAATGCAGCGTGATGACGTTTGCGGTCGCACCACTCTGTACGAAGTAGAAGCTTCTAAGTTGTTGCACTCACCAAGAAAGAGGCACAGAAATTCAAGTTTTAGTTTTTGAAAATTCAGTTTTTGGCTGCTTTTATTGCCTTGTAGTTGACCTAGGACCTTAAGATTTTGCATGAACCGAACTCTGGCAGCCACATTACACGAGAAAAAGCGAGAAGTGGTAATTCGTAGTAAAAACCGCAGAAAACATAACGTTTTCTACATTAGTTTTCGAAATGACGTAAATGAAAATCTTCACATTGGACACATGACTCTCAGAAACGTTTACATTTATCGTCTGGCAACTAATGCAGCGTGATGACGTTTGCGGTCGCACCACTCTGTACGAAGTAGAAGCTTCTAAGTTGTTGCAGTCACCAAGAAAGAGGCAGAGAAATTCAAGTTTTAGTTTTTGAAATTCAGTTTTTGGCTGCTTTTGCTGCCTTGTAGTTGACCTAGGACCTTAAGATTTTGCATGAACCGATCTCTGGCAGCCACATTACACGAGAAAAAGCGAGAAGTGGTAATTCGTAGTAAAAACCGCAGAAAACATAACGTTTTCTACATTTGTTTTCGAAATGACGTAACTGAAAATCTTCACATTGGACGCATGACTCTCAGAAACGTTTACATTTATCGTCTGGCAACTAATGCAGCGTGATGACGTTTGCGGTCGCACCACTCTGTACGAAGTAGAAGCTTCTAAGTTGTTGCAGTCACCAAGAAAGAGGCAGAGAAATTCAAGCTTTAGTTTTTGAAAATTCAGTTTTTGGCTGCTTTTGCTGCCTTGTAGTTGACCTAGGACCTTAAGATTTTTGATGAACTGAACTTTGGCAGCCACATTACACGAGAAAAAGCGAGAAGTGGTAATTCGTAGTAAAAACCGCAGAAAACATAACGTTTTCTACATTTGTTTTCGAAATGACGTAACTGAAAATCTTCACATTGGACGCATGACTCTCAGAAACGTTTACATTTTTCGTCTGGCAACTAATGCAGTGTGATGACGTTTGCGGTCGCACCACTCTGTACGAAGTAGAAGCTTCTAAGTTGTTGCGGTCACCAAGAAAGAGGCTCAGAAATTCAAGTTTTAGTTTTTGAAAATTCAGTTTTTGGCTGCATTTGCTGCCTTGTAGTTGACCTAGGACCTTAAGATTTTGCATGAAGTGAACTCTGGCAGCCACATTACACGAGAAAAAGCGAGAAGTGGTAATTCGTAGTAAAAACCGCAGAAAACATAACGTTTTCTACATTTGTTTTCGAAATGACGTAACTGAAAATCTTAACATTGGACGCATGACTCTCAGAAACGTTTACATTTATCGTCTGGCAACTAATGCAGCGTGATGACGTTTGCGGTCGCACCACTCTGTACGAAGTAGAAGCTTCTAAGTTGTTGCAGTCACCAAGAAAGAGGCAGAGAAATTCAAGCTTTAGTTTTTGAAAATTCAGTTTTTGGCTGCTTTTGCTGCCTTGTAGTTGACCTAGGACCTTAAGATTTTTGATGAACTGAACTTTGGCAGCCACATTACACGAGAAAAAGCGAGAAGTGGTAATTCGTAGTAAAAACCGCAGAAAACATAACGTTTTCTACATTTGTTTTCGAAATGACGTAACTGAAAATCTTCACATTGGACGAATGACTCTCAGAAACGTTTACATTTATCGTCTGGCAACTAATGCAGCGTGATGACGTTTGCGGTCGCACCACTCTGTACGAAGTAGAAGCTTCTAAGTTGTTGCAGTCACCAAGAAAGAGGCAGAGAAATTCAAGTTTTAGTTTTACAAAATTCAGTTTTTGGCTGCTTTTGCTGCCTTGTAGTTGACCTAGGACCTTAAGATTTTGCATGAACCGAACTCTGGCAGCCACATTACACGAGAAAAAGCGAGAAGTGGTAATTCGTAGTAAAAACCGCAGAAAACATAACGTTTTCTACATTTGTTTTCGAAATGACGTAACTGAAAATCTTCACATTGGACGCATGACTCTCAGAAACGTTTACATTTATCGTCTGGCAACTAATGCAGCGTGATGACGTTTGCGGTCGCACCACTCTGTACGAAGTAGAAGCTTCTAAGTTGTTGCAGTCACCAAGAAAGAGGCAGAGAAATTCAAGTTTTAGGTTTTGAAAATTCAGTTTTTGGCTGCTTTTGCTGCCTTGTAGTTGACCTGGGACCTTAAGATTTTTCATGAACTGAACTTTGGCAGCCACATTACACGAGAAAAAGCGAGAAGTGGTAATTCGTAGTAAAAACCGCAGAAAACATAACGTTTTCTACATTTGTTTTCGAAATGACGTAACTGAAAATCTTCACATTGGACGCATGACTCTCAGAAACGTTTACATTTATCGTCTGGCAACTAATGCAGCGTGATGACGTTTGCGGTCGCACCACTCTGTACGAAGTAGAAGCTTCTAAGTTGTTGCAGTCACCAAGAAAGAGGCAGAGAAATTCAAGTTTTAGTTTTTGAAAATTCAGTTTTTGGCTGCTTTTGCTGCCTTGTAGTTGACCTAGGACCTTAAGATTTTGCATGAACCGAACTCTGGCAGCCACATTACACGAGAAAAAGCGAGAAGTGGTAATTCGTAGTAAAAACCGCAGAAAACATAACGTTTTCAACATTTGTTTTCGAAATGACGTAACTGAAAATCTTCACATTGGACGCATGACTCTCAGAAACGTTTACATTTATCGTCTGGCAACTAATGCAGCGTGATGACGTTTGCGGTCGCACCACTCTGTACGAAGTAGAAGCTTCTAAGTTGTTGCAGTCACCAAGAAAGAGGCACAGAAGTTCAAGTTTTAGTTTTTGAAAATTCAGTTTTTGGCTGCTTTTGCTGCCTTGTAGTTGACCTAGGACCTTAAGATTTTTCATGAACTGAACTTTGGCAGCCACATTACACGAGAAAAAGCGAGAAGTGGTAATTCGTAGTAAAAACCGCAGAAAACATAACGTTTTCAACATTTGTTTTCGAAATGACGTAACTGAAAATCTTCACATTGGACGCATTACTCTCAGAAACGTTTACATTTATCGTCTGGCAACTAATGCAGCGTGATGACGTTTGCGGTCGCACCACTCTGTACGAAGTAGAAGCTTCTAAGTTGTTGCAGTCACCAAGAAAGAGGCACAGAATTTCAAGTTTTAGTTTTTGAAAATTCAGTTTTTGTCTGCTTTTGCTGCCTTGTAGTTGACCTAGGACCTTAAGATTTTGCATGAACCGAACTCTGGCAGCCACATTACACGAGAAAAAGCGAGAAGGGGCAATTCGTAGTAAAAACCGCAGAAAACATAACGTTTTCAACATTTGTTTTCGAAATGACGTAACTGAAAATCTTCACATTTGACGCATGACTCTCAGAAACGTTTACATTTATCGTCTGGCAACTAATGCAGCGTGATGACGTTTGCGGTCGCACCACTCTGTACGAAGTAGAAGCTTCTAATTTGTTGCAGTCACCAAGAAAGAGGCAGAGAAATTCAAGTTTTAGTTTTTGAAAATTCAGTTTTTGGCTGCTTTTGCTGCCTTGTAGTTGACCTAGGACCTTAAGATTTTTCATGAACTGAACTTTGGCAGCCACATTACACGAGAAAAAGCGAGAAGTGGTAATTCGTAGTAAAAACCGCAGAAAACATAACGTTTTCTACATTTGTTTTCGAAATGACGTAACTGAAAATCTTCACATTGGACGCATGACACTCAGAAACGTTTACATTTATCGTCTGGCAACTAATGCAGCGTGATGACGTTTGCGGTCGCACCACTCTGTACGAAGTAGAAGCTTCTAAGTTGTTGCACTCACCAAGAAAGAGGCACAGAAATTCAAGTTTTAGTTTTTGAAAATTCAGTTTTTGGCTGCTTTTATTGCCTTGTAGTTGACCTAGGACCTTAAGATTTTGCATGAACCGAACTCTGGCAGCCACATTACACGAGAAAAAGCGAGAAGTGGTAATTCGTAGTAAAAACCGCAGAAAACATAACGTTTTCTACATTAGTTTTCGAAATGACGTAAATGAAAATCTTCACATTGGACACATGACTCTCAGAAACGTTTACATTTATCGTCTGGCAACTAATGCAGCGTGATGACGTTTGCGGTCGCACCACTCTGTACGAAGTAGAAGCTTCTAAGTTGTTGCAGTCACCAAGAAAGAGGCAGAGAAATTCAAGTTTTAGTTTTTGAAATTCAGTTTTTGGCTGCTTTTGCTGCCTTGTAGTTGACCTAGGACCTTAAGATTTTGCATGAACCGAACTCTGGCAGCCACATTACACGAGAAAAAGCGAGAAGTGGTAATTCGTAGTAAAAACCGCAGAAAACATAACGTTTTCTACATTTGTTTTCGAAATGACGTAACTGAAAATCTTCACATTGGACGCATGACTCTCAGAAACGTTTACATTTATCGTCTGGCAACTAATGCAGCGTGATGACGTTTGCGGTCGCACCACTCTGTACGAAGTAGAAGCTTCTAAGTTGTTGCAGTCACCAAGAAAGAGGCAGAGAAATTCAAGTTTTAGTTTTTGAAAATTCAGTTTTTGGCTGCTTTTGCTGCCTTGTAGTTGACCTAGGACCTTAAGATTTTGCATGAACCGAACTCTGGCAGCCACATTACACGAGAAAAAGCGAGAAGTGGTAATTCGTAGTAAAAACCGCAGAAAACATAACGTTTTCAACATTTGTTTTCGAAATGACGTAACTGAAAATCTTCACATTGGACGCATGACTCTCAGAAACGTTTACATTTATCGTCTGGCAACTAATGCAGCGTGATGACGTTTGCGGTCGCACCACTCTGTACGAAGTAGAAGCTTCTAAGTTGTTGCAGTCACCAAGAAAGAGGCAGAGAAATTCAAGTTTTAGTTTTTGAAATTCAGTTTTTGGCTGCTTTTGCTGCCTTGTAGTTGACCTAGGACCTTAAGATTTTGCATGAACCGAACTCTGGCAGCCACATTACACGAGAAAAAGCGAGAAGTGGTAATTCGTAGTAAAAACCGCAGAAAACATAACGTTTTCTACATTTGTTTTCGAAATGACGTAACTGAAAATCTTCACATTGGACGCATGACTCTCAGAAACGTTTACATTTATCGTCTGGCAACTAATGCAGCGTGATGACGTTTGCGGTCGCACCACTCTGTACGAAGTAGAAGCTTCTAAGTTGTTGCAGTCACCAAGAAAGAGGCAGAGAAATTCAAGTTTTAGTTTTTGAAAATTCAGTTTTTGGCTGCTTTTGCTGCCTTGTAGTTGACCTAGGACCTTAAGATTTTGCATGAACCGAACTCTGGCAGCCACATTACACGAGAAAAAGCGAGAAGTGGTAATTCGTAGTAAAAACCGCAGAAAACATAACGTTTTCAACATTTGTTTTCGAAATGACGTAACTGAAAATCTTCACATTGGACGCATGACTCTCAGAAACGTTTACATTTATCGTCTGGCAACTAATGCAGCGTGATGACGTTTGCGGTCGCACCACTCTGTACGAAGTAGAAGCTTCTAAGTTGTTGCAGTCACCAAGAAAGAGGCACGGAAGTTCAAGTTTTAGTTTTTGAAAATTCAGTTTTTGGCTGCTTTTGCTGCCTTGCAGTTGACCTAGGACCTTAAGATTTTGCATCAACCGAACTCTGGCAGCCGCATTACACGAGAAAAAGCGAGAAGTGGTAATTCGTAGTAAAAATCGCAGAAAACATAACGTTTTCTACAATGTTTTCGAAATGACGTAACTGAAAATCTTCACATTGGAAGCATTACTCTCAGAAACGTTTACATTTATCGTCTGGCAACTAATGCAGCGTGATGACGTTTGCGGTCGCACCACTCTGTACGAAGTAGAAGCTTCTAAGTTGTTGCAGTCACCAAGAAAGAGGCACAGAAATTCAAGTTTTAGTTTTTGAAAATTCAGTTTTTGGCTGCTTTTGCTGCCTTGTAGTTGACCTAGAACCTTAAGATTTTGCATGAACCGAACTCTGGCAGCCACATTACACGAGAAAAAGCGAGAAGTGGTAATTCGTAGTAAAAACCGCAGAAAACATAACGTTTTCAACATTTGTTTTCGAAATGACGTAACTGAAAATCTTCACATTGGACGCATGACTCTCAGAAACGTTTACATTTATCGTCTGGCAACTAATGCAGCGTGATGACGTTAGCGGTCGCACCACTGTGTACGAAGTAGAAGCTTCTACGTTGTTGCAGTCACCAAGAAAGAGGCACAGAAATTCAAGTTTTAGTTTTTGTAAATTCAGTTTTTGGCTGCTTTTGCTGCCTTGTAGTTGACCTAGGACCTTAAGATTTTGCATGAACCGAACTCTGGCAGCCACATTACACGAGAAAAAGCGAGAAGTGGCAATTCGTAGTAAAAACCGCAGAAAACATAACGTTTTCAACATTTGTTTTCGAAATGACGTAACTGAAAATCTTCACATTGGACGCATTACTCTCAGAAACGTTTACATTTATCGTCTGGCAACTAATGCCGCGTGATGACGTTTGCGGTCGCACCACTCTGTACGAAGTAGAAGCTTCTAAGTTGTTGCAGTCACCAAGAAAGAGGCACAGAAATTCAAGTTTTAGTTATTGAAAATTCAGTTTTTGGCTGCTTTTGCTGCCTTGTAGTTGACCTAGGACCTTAAGATTTTGCATGAACCGAACTCTGGCAGCCACATTACACGAGAAAAAGCGAGAAGTGGTAATTCGTAGTAAAAACCGCAGAAAACATAACGTTTTCAACATTTGTTTTCGAAATGACGTAACTGAAAATCTTCACATGGGACGCATTACTCTAAGAAACGTTTACATTTATCGTCTCGCAACTAATGCAGCGTGATGACGTTTGCGGTCGCACCACTCTGTACGAAGTAGAAGCTTCTAAGTTGTTGCAGAAAGAGGCACAGAAATTCAAGTTTTAGTTTTTAAAAATTCAGTTTTTGGCTGCTTTTGCTGCCTTGTAGCTGACCTAGGACCTTAAGATTTTGCATGAACCGAACTCTGGCAGACACATTACACGAGAAAAAGCGAGAAGTGGTAATTCGTAGTAAAAACCGCAGAAAACATAACGTTTTCAACATTTGTTTTCGAAATGACGTAACTGAAAATCTTCACATTGGACGCATTACTCTCAGAAACGTTTACATTTATCGTCTGGCAACTAATGCAGTGTGATGACGTTTGCGGTCGCACCACTCTGTACGAAGTAGAAGCTTCTAAGTTGTTGCAGTCACCAAGAAAGAGGCACAGAAATTCAAGTTTTAGATTTTGAAAATTCAGTTTTCGGCTGCTTTTGCTGCCTTGTAGTTGACCTAGGACCTTAAGATTTTGCATGAACCGAACTCTGGCAGCCACATTACACGAGGAAAAGCGAGAAGTGGTAATTCGTAGTAAAAACCGCAGAAAACATAACGTTTTCAACATTTGTTTTCGAAATGACGTAACTGAAAATCTTCACATTGGACGCATTACTCTCAGAAACGTTTACATTTATCGTCTGGCAACTAATGCAGCGTGATGACGTTTGCGGTCGCACCACTCTGTACGAAGTAGAAGCTTCTAAGTTGTTGCAGTCACCAAGAAAGAGGCACGGAAGTTCAAGTTTTAGTTTTTGAAAATTCAGTTTTTGGCTGCTTTAGCTGCCTTGCAGTTGACCTAGGACCTTAAGATTTTGCATCAACCGAACTCTGGCAGCCGCATTACACGAGAAAAAGCGAGAAGTGGTAATTCGTAGTAAAAATCGCAGAAAACATAACGTTTTCTACAATGTTTTCGAAATGACGTAACTGAAAATCTTCACATTGGAAGCATTACTCTCAGAAACGTTTACATTTATCGTCTGGCAACTAATGCAGCGTGATGACGTTTGCGGTCGCACCACTCTGTACGAAGTAGAAGCTTCTAAGTTGTTGCAGTCACCAAGAAAGAGGCACAGAAATTCAAGTTTTAGTTTTTGAAAATTCAGTTTTTGGCTGCTTTTGCTGCCTTGTAGTTGACCTAGAACCTTAAGATTTTGCATGAACCGAACTCTGGCAGCCACATTACACGAGAAAAAGCCAGAAGTGGTAATTCGTAGTAAAAACCGCAGAAAACATAACGTTTTCAACATTTGTTTTCGAAATGACGTAACTGAAAATCTTCACATTGGACGCATTACTCTCAGAAACCTTTACATTTATCGTCTGGCAACTAATGCAGCGTGATGACGTTAGCGGTCGCACCACTGTGTACGAAGTAGAAGCTTCTACGTTGTTGCAGTCACCAAGAAAGAGGCACAGAAATTCAAGTTTTAGTTTTTGAAAATTCAGTTTTTGGCTGCTTTTGCTGCCTTGTAGTTGACCTAGGACCTTAAGATTTTGCATGAACCGAACTCTGGCAGCCACATTACACGATAAAAAGCGAGAAGTGGTAATTCGTAGTAAAAACCGCAGAAAACATAACGTTTTCAACATTTGTTTTCGAAATGACGTAACTGAAAATCTTCACATTGGACGCATTACTCTCAGAAACGTTTACATTTATCGTCTGGCAACTAATGCTGCGTGATGACGTTAGCGGTCGCACAACTCTGTACGAAGTAGAAGCTTCTAAGTTGTTGCAGTCACCAAGAAAGAGGCACAGAAATTCAAGTTTTAGTTTTTGAAAATTCAGTTTTTGGCTGCTTTTGCTGCCTTGTAGTTGACCTAAGACCTTAAGATTTTGCATGAACCGAACTCTGGCAGCCACATTACACGAGAAAAAGCGAGAAGTGGCAATTCGTAGTAAAAACCGCAGAAAACATAACGTTTTCAACATTTGTTTTCGAAATGACGTAACTGAAAATCTTCACGTTGGACGCATTACTCTCAGAAACGTTTACATTTATCGTCTGGCAACTAATGCCGCGTGATGACGTTTGCGGTCGCACCACTCTGTACGCAGTAGAAGCTTCTAAGTTGTTGCAGTCACCAAGAAAGAGGCACAGAAATTCAAGTTTTAGTTTTTGAAAATTCAGTTTTTGGCTGCTTTTGCTGCCTTGTAGTTGACCTAGGACCTTAAGATTTTGCATGAACCGAACTCTGGCAGCCACATTACACGAGAAAAAGCGAGAAGTGGTAATTCGTAGTAAAAACCGCAGAAAACATAACGTTTTCAACATTTGTTTTCGAAATGACGTAACTGAAAATCTTCACATGGGACGTATTACTCTAAGAAACGTTTACATTTATCGTCTGGCAACTAATGCAGCGTGATGACGTTTGCGGTCGCACCACTCTGTAAGAAGTAGAAGCTTCTAAGCTGTTGCAGAAAGAGGCACAGAAATTCAAGTTTTAGTTTTTAAAAATTCAGTTTTTGGCTGCTTTTGCTGCCTTGTAGCTGACCTAGGACCTTAAGATTTTGCATGAACCGAACTCTGGCAGATACATTACACGAGAAAAAGCGAGAAGTGGTAATTCGTAGTAAAAACCGCAGAAAACATAACGTTTTCAACATTTGTTTTCGAAATGACGTAACTGAAAATCTTCACATTGGACGCATTACTCTCAGAAACGTTTACATTTATCGTCTGGCAACTAATGCAGCGTGATGACGTTTGCGGTCGCACTACTCTGTACGAAGTAGAAGCTTCTAAGTTGTTGCAGTCACCAAGAAAGAGGCACAGAAATTCAAGTTTTAGATTTTGAAAATTCAGTTTTCGGCTGCTTTTGCTGCCTTGTAGTTGACCTAGGACCTTAAGATTTTGCATGAACCGAACTCTGGCAGCCCCATTACACGAGAAAAAGCAAGAAGTGGTAATTCGTAGTAAAAACCGCAGAAAACATAACGTTTTCAACATTTGTTTTCGAAATGACGTAACTGAAAATCTTCACATTGGACGCATTACTCTCAGAAACGTTTACATTTATCGTCTGGCAACTAATGCAGCGTGATGACGTTTGCGGTCGCACCACTCTGTACGAAGTAGAAGCTTATAAGTTGTTGCAGTCACCAAGAAAGAGGCACAGAAGTTCAAGTTTTAGTTTTTGAAAATTCAGTTTTTGGCTGCTTTTGCTGCCTTGTAGTTGACCTAGGACCTTAAGATTTTGCATCAACCGAACTCTGGCAGCCACATTACACGAGAAAAAGCGAGAAGTGGTAATTCGTAGTAAAAATCGCAGAAAACATAACGTTTTCTACACTGTTTTCGAAATGACGTAACTGAAAACCTTCACATTGGACGCATTACTCTCAGAAACGTTTACATTTGTCGTCTGGCAACTAATGCAGCGTGATGACGTTTGCGGTCGCACCACTCTGTACGAAGTAGAAGCTTCTAAGTTGTTGCAGTCACCAAGAAAGAGGCACAGAAATTCAAGTTTTAGTTTTTGAAAATTCAGTTTTTGGCTGGTTTTGCTGCCTTGTAGTTGACCTAGGACCCTAAGATTTTGCATGAACCGAACTCTGGCAGCCACATTACACGAGAAAAAGCGAGAAGTGGTAATTCGTAGTAAAAACCGCAGAAAACATAACGTTTTCAACATTTGTTTTCGAAATGACGTAACTGAAAATCTTCACATTGGACGCATGACTCTCAGAAACGTTTACATTTATCGTCTGGCAACTAATGCAGCGTGATGACGTTTGCGGTCGCACCACTCTGTTCGAAGTAGAAGCTTCTAAGTTGTTACAGTCACCAAGAAAGAGGCACAGATATTCAAGTTTTAGTTTTTGAAAATTCAGTTTTTGGCTGCTTTTGCTGCCTTGTAGTTGACCTAGGACCTTGAGATTTTGCATGAACCGAACTCTGGCAGCCACATTACACGAGAAAAAGCGAGAAGTGGTAATTCGTAGTAAAAACCGCAGAAAACATAACGTTTTCTAAATTGTTTTCGTATCGACGTAACTGAAAATCTTCACATTGGACGCATTACTCTCAGAAACGTTTACATTTATCGTCTGGCAACTAATGCAGCGTGATGGCGTTTGCGGTCGCACCACTCTGTACGAAGTAGAAGCTTCTAAGTTGTTGCAGTCACCAAGAAAGAGGCACAGAAATTCAAGTTTTAGTTTTTGAAAATTCAGTTTTTGGCTGCTTTTGCTGCCTTGTAGTTGACCTAGGACCTTAAGATTTTGCATGAACCGAAGTCTGGCAGCCACATTACGCGAGAAAAAGCGAGAAGTGGTAACTAGTAGTAAAAACCGCAGAAAACATAACGTTTTCAACATTTGTTTTCGAAATGCCGTAACCGAAAATCTTCACATTGGACGCATTACTCTCAGAAACGTTTACATTTATCGTCTGGCAACTAATGCCGCGTGATGACGTTTGCGGTCGCACCACTCTGTACGAAGTAGAAGCTTCTAAGTTGTTGCACTCACCAAGAAAGAGGCACAGAAGTTCAAGTTTTAGTTTTTGAAAATTCAGTTTTTGGCTGCTTTTGCTGCCTTGCAGTTGACCTAGGACCTTAAGATTTTGCATCAACCGAACTCTGGCAGCCGCATTACACGAGAAAAAGCGAGAAGTGGTAATTCGTAGTAAAAATCGCAGAAAACATATCGTTTTCTACAATGTTTTCGAAATGACGTAACTGAAAATCTTCACATTGGACGCATGACTCTCAGAAACGTTTACATTTATCGTCTGGCAACTAATGCAGCGTGATGACGTTAGCGGTCGCACAACTCTGTACGAAGTAGAAGCTTCTAAGTTGTTGCAGTCACCAAGAAAGAGGCACAGAAATTCAAGTTTTAGTTTTTGAAAATTCAGTTTTTGGCTGCTTTTGCTGCCTTGTAGTTGACTTAAGACCTTAAGATTTTGCATGAACCGAACTCTGGCAGCCACATTACACGAGAAAAAGCGAGAAGTGGCAATTCGTAGTAAAAACCGCAGAAAACATAACGTTTTCAACATTTGTTTTCGAAATGACGTAACTGAAAATCTTCACATTGGACGCATTACTCTCAGAAACGTTTACATTTATCGTCTGGCAACTAATGCCGCGTGATGACGTTTGCGGTCGCACCACTCTGTACGAAGTAGAAGCTTCTAAGTTGTTGCAGTCACCAAGAAAGAGGCACAGAAATTCAAGTTTTAGTTATTGAAAATTCAGTTTTTGGCTGCTTTTGCTGCCTTGTAGTTGACCTAGGACCTTAAGATTTTGCATGAACCGAACTCTGGCAGCCACATTACACGAGAAAGAGCGAGAAGTGGTAATTCGTAGTAAAAATCGCAGAAAACATAACGTTTTCAACATTTGTTTTCGAAATGACGTAACTGAAAATCTTCACATGGGACGTATTACTGTAAGAAACGTTTACATTTATCGTCTGGCAACTAATGCAGCGTGATGACGTTTGCGGTCGCACCACTTTGTAAGAAGTAGAAGCTTCTAAGTTGTTGCAGAAAGAGGCACAGAAATTCAAGTTTTAGTTTTTAAAAATTCAGTTTTTGGCTGCTTTTGCTGCCTTGTAGTTGACCTAGGACCTTAAGATTTTGCATGAACCGAACTCTGGCAGATACATTACACGAGAAAAAGCGAGAAGTGGTAATTCGTAGTACAAACCGCAGAAAACATAACGTTTTCAACATTTGTTTTCGAAATGACGTAACTGAAAATCTTCACATTGGACGCATTACTCTCAGAAACGTTTACATTTATCGTCTGGCAACTAATGCAGCGTGATGATGTTTGCGGTCGCACCACTCTGTACGAAGTAGAAGCTTCTAAGTTGTTGCAGTCACCAAGAAAGAGGCACAGAAATTCAAGTTTTAGATTTTGAAAATTCAGTTTTCGGCTGCTTTTGCTGCCTTGTAATTGACCTAGGACCTTAAGATTTTGCATGAACCGAACTCTGGCAGCCACATTACACGAGAAAAAGCGAGAAGTGGTAATTCGTAGTAAAAACCGCAGAAAACATAACGTTTTCAACATTTGTTTTCGAAATGACGTAACTGAAAATCTTCACATTGGACGCATTACTCTCAGAAACGTTTACATTTATCGTCTGGCAACTAATGCAGCGTGATGACGTTTGCGGTCGCACCACTCTGTACGAAGTAGAAGCTTCTAAGTTGTTGCAGTCACCAAGAAAGAGGCACAGAAGTTCAAGTTTTAGTTTTTGAAAATTCAGCTTTGGCTGCTTTTGCTGCCTTGCAGTTGACCTAGGACCTTAAGATTTTGCATCAACCGAACTCTGGCAGCCACATTACACGAGAAAAAGCGAGAAGTGGTAATTCGTAGTAAAAATCGCAGAAAACATAACGTTTTCTACACTGTTTTCGAAATGACGTAACTGAAAATCTTCACATTGGACGCATTACTCTCAGAAACATTTACATTTGTCGTCTGGTAACTAATGCAGCGTGATGACGTTTGCGGTCGCACCACTCTGTACGAAGTAGAAGCTTCTAAGTTGTTGCAGTCACCAAGAAAGAGGCACAGAAATTCAAGTTTTAGTTTTTGAAAATTCAGTTTTTGGCTGGTTTTGCTGCCTTGTAGTTGACCTAGGACCTTAAGATTTTGCATGAACCGAACTCTGGCAGCCACATTACACGAGAAAAAGCGAGAAGTGGTAATTCGTAGTAAAAACCGCAGGAAACATAACGTTTTCAACATTTGTTTTCGAAATGACGTTACTGAAAATCTTCACATTGGACGCATGACTCTCAGAAACGTTTACATTTATCGTCTGGCAACTAATGCAGCGTGATGACGTTTGCGGTCGCACCACTCTGTTCGAAGTAGAAGCTTCTAAGTTGTTGCAGTCACCAAGAAAGAGGCACACAAATTCAAGTTTTAGTTTTTGAAAATTCAGTTTTTGGCTGCTTTTGCTGCCTTGTAGTTGACCTAGGACCTTAAGATTTTGCATGAACCGAACTCTGGCAGCCACATTACACGAGAAAAAGCGAGAAGTGGTAATTCGTAGTAAAAACCGCAGAAAACATAACGTTTTCTAAATTGTTTTCGTATCGACGTAACTGAAAATCTTCACATTGGACGCATTACTCTCAGAAACGTTTACATTTATCGTCTGGCAACTAATGCAGCGTGATGACATTTGCGGTCGCACCACTCTGTACGAAGTAGAAGCTTCTAAGTTGTTGCAGTCACCAAGAAAGAGGCACAGAAATTCAAGTTTTAGTTTTTGAAAATTCAGTTTTTGGCTACTTTTGCTGCCTTCTAGTTGACCTAGGACCTTAAGATTTTGCATGAACCGAAGTCTGGCAGCCACATTACGCGAGAAAAAGCGAGAAGTGGTAACTCGTAGTAAAAACCGCAGAAAACATAACGTTTTCAACATTTGTTTTCGAAATGCCGTAACTGAAAATCTTCACATTGGACGCATTACTCTCAGAAACGTTTACATTTATCGTCTGGCAACTAATGCCGCGTGATGACGTTTTCTGTCGCACCACTCTGTCCGAAGTAGAAGCTTCTAAGTTGTTGCAGTCACCAAGAAAGAGGCACAGAAATTCAAGTTTTAGTTTTTGAAAATTCAGTTTTTGGCTGCTTTTGCTGCCTTGTAGTTCACCTAGGACCTTAAGATTTGGCATCAACCGAACTCTGGCAGCCACATTACACGAGAAAAAGCGAGAAGTGGTAATTCGTAAGAAACCGCAGAAAACATAACGTTTTCAACAATTGTTTTCGAAATGACGTAACTGAAAATCTTCACATTGGACGCATTACTCTCAGAAACGTTTACATTTATCGTCTGGCAACTAATGCAGCGTGATGACGTTTGCGGTCGCACCACTCTGTACGAAGTAGAAGCTTCTAAGTTGTTGCAGTCACCAAGAAAGAGGCACCGAAATTCAAGTTTTAGTTTTTGAAAATTCAGTTTTTGGCTGCTTTTGCTGCCTTGTAGTTGACCTATTAACTTAAGATTTTGCATGAACCGAACACTGGCAGCCACATTACAAGAGAAAAAGCGAGAAGTGGTAATTCGTATTAAAACCCTATAAAAACGTAACGTTTTCAACATTTGTTTTCGAAATGACGTAACTGAAAATCTTCACATTGGACGCATTACTCTCAGAAACGTTTACATTTATCGTCTGGCAACTAATGCCGTGTGATGACGTTTGCGGTCGCACCACTCTGTACGAAGTAGAAGCTTCTAAGTTGTTGCAGTCACCAAGAAAGAGGCACAGAAATTCAAGTTTTAGTTTTTGAAAATTCAGTTTTTGGCTGCTTTTGCTACCTTGTAGTTGACCTAGGACCTTAAGATTTTGCATGAACCGAACTCTGGCAGCCACATTACACGAGAAAAAGCGAGAAGTGGTAATTCGTAGTAAAAACCGCAGAAAACATAACGTTTTCAACTTTTGTTTTCGAAATGACGTAACTGAAAATCTTCACATTGGACGCATTACTCCCAGAAACGTTTACATTTATCGTCTGGCAACTAATGCCGCGTGATGACGTTTGCGGTCGCACCACTCTGTACGAAGTAGAAGCTTCTAAGTTGTTGCTGTCACCAAGAAAGAGGCACAGAAATTCAAGTTTTAGTTTTTGAAAATTCAGTTTTTGGCTGCTTTTGCTGCCTTGTAGTTGACCTAGGACCTTAAGATTTTGCATGAACCGAACTCTGGCAGCCACATTACACGAGAAAAAGCGAGAAGTAGTAATTCGTAGTAAAAACCGCAGAAAACATAACGTTTTCAACATTTGTTTTCGAAATGACGTAACTGAAAATCTTCACATTGGTCGCATTACTCTCAGAAACGTTTACCTTTATCGTCTGGCAACTAGTGCAGCGTGATGACGTTTGCGGTCGCACCACTCTGTACGAAGTAGAAGCTTCTAAGTTGTTGCAGTCACCAAGAAAGAGGCACAGAAATTCAAGTTTTAGTTTTAGAAAATTCAGTTTTTGGCTGCTTTAGCTGCCTTGTAGTTGACCTAGGACCTTAAGATTTTGCATCAACCGAACTCTGGCAGCCACATTACACTAGGAAAAGCGAGAAGTGGTAATTCGTAGTAAAAACCGCAGAAAACATAACGTTTTCAACATTTGTTTTCGAAATGACGTAACTGAAAATCTTCACATTGGACGCATTACTCTCAGAAACGTATACATTTATCGTCTGGCAACTAATGTAGCGTGATGACGTTTG
The DNA here is from genome assembly GCF_023864345.2 of Schistocerca serialis cubense. Classification (NCBI taxonomy): domain Eukaryota; kingdom Metazoa; phylum Arthropoda; class Insecta; order Orthoptera; family Acrididae; genus Schistocerca; species Schistocerca serialis. The sequence goes on along the minus strand of NW_026047571.1, from coordinate 4,896,436 downwards.
CGGTCGCACCAATCTCTACGAAGTAGAAGCTTCTAAGTTGTTGCAGTCAAGAAGAAAGAGGCACAGAAATTCAAATTTTAGTTTTTGAAAATTCAGTTTTTGGCTGCTTTTGCTGCCTTGTAGTTGACCTAGGACCTTAAGATTTTGCATGAACCGAACTCTGGCAGCCACATTACACGAGAAAAAGCGAGAAGTGGTAATTCGTAGTAAAAACCGCAGAAAACATAACGTTTTCAACATTTGTTTTCGAAATGACGTAACTGAAAATCTTCACATTGGACGCATTACTCTCAGAAACGTTTACATTTATCGTCTGGCAACTAATGCAGCGTGATGACGTTTGCGGTCGCATCACTCTGTACGAAGTAGAAGCTTCTAAGTTGTTGCAGTCACCAAGAAAGAGGCATAGAAATTCAAGTTTTAGTTTTTGAAAATTCAGTTTTTGGCTGCTTTTGCTGCCTTGTATTTGACCTAGGACCTTAAGATTTTGCATGAACCGAAGTCTGGCAGCCACATTACGCGAGACAAAGCGAGAAGTGGTAATTCGTAGTAAAACCGCAGAAAACATAACGTTTTCAACATTTGTTTTCGAAATGCCGTAACTGAAAATCTTCACATTGGACGCATTACTCTCAGAAACGTTTACATTTATCGTCTGGCAACTAATGCCGCGTGATGACGTTTGCGGTCGCACCACTCTGTACGAAGTAGAAGCTTCTAAGTTGTTGCACTCACCAAGAAAGAGGCACAGAAGTTCAAGTTTTAGTTTTTGAAAATTCAGTTTTTGGCTGCTTTTGCTGCCTTGCAGTTGACCTAGGACCTTAAGATTTTGCATCAACCGAACTCTGGCAGCCGCATTACACGAGAAAAAGCGAGAAGTGGTAATTCGTAGTAAAAATCGCAGAAAACATATCGTTTTCTACAATGTTTTCGAAATGACGTAACTGAAAATCTTCACATTGGACGCATGACTCTCAGAAACGTTTACATTTATCGTCTGGCAACTAATGCAGCGTGATGACGTTTGTGGTCGCACCACTCTGTACGAAGTAGAAGCTTCTAAGTTGTTGCAGTCACCAAGAAAGAGGCACAGAAATTCAAGTTTTAGTTTTTGAAAATTCAGTTTTTGGCTGCTTTTGCTGCCTTGTAGTTGACCTAGGACCTTAAGATTTTGCATGAACCGAACTCTGGCAGCCACATTACACGAGAAAAAGCGAGAAGTGGTAATTCGTAGTAAAAACCGCAGGAAACATAACGTTTTCAACATTTGTTTTCGAAATGACGTTACTGAAAATCTTCACATTGGACGCATGACTCTCAGAAACGTTTACATTTATCGTCTGGCAACTAATGCAGCGTGATGACGTTTGCGGTCGCACCACTCTGTTCGAAGTAGAAGCTTCTAAGTTGTTGCAGTCACCAAGAAAGAGGCACACAAATTCAAGTTTTAGTTTTTGAAAATTCAGTTTTTGGCTGCTTTTGCTGCCTTGTAGTTGACCTAGGACCTTAAGATTTTGCATGAACCGAACTCTGGCAGCCACATTACACGAGAAAAAGCGAGAAGTGGTATTTCGTAGTAAAAACCGCAGGAAACATAACGTTTTCTAAATTGTTTTCGTATCGACGTAACTGAAAATCTTCACATTGGACGCATTACTCTCAGAAACGTTTACATTTATCGTCTGGCAACTAATGCAGCGTGATGACGTTAGCGGTCGCACAACTCTGTACGAAGTAGAAGCTTCTAAGTTGTTGCAGTCACCAAGAAAGAGGCACAGAAGTTCAAGTTTTAGTTTTTGAAAATTCAGTTTTTGGCTGCTTTTGCTGCCTTGTAGTTGACCTAAGACCTTAAGATTTTGCATGAACCGAACTCTGGCAGCCACATTACACGAGAAAAAGCGAGAAGTGGCAATTCGTAGTAAAAACCGCAGAAAACATAACGTTTTCAACATTTGTTTTCGAAATGACGTAACTGAAAATCTTCACATTGGACGCATTACTCTCAGAAACGTTTACATTTATCGTCTGGCAACTAATGCCGCGTGATGACGTTTGCGGTCGCACCACTCTGTACGAAGTAGAAGCTTCTAAGTTGTTGCAGTCACCAAGAAAGAGGCACAGAAATTCAAGTTTTAGTTATTGAAAATTCAGTTTTTGGCTGCTTTTGCTGCCTTGTAGTTGACCTAGGACCTTAAGATTTTGCATGAACCGAACTCTGGCAGCCACATTACACGAGAAAGAGCGAGAAGTGGTAATTCGTAGTAAAAACCGCATAAAACATAACGTTTTCAACATTTGTTTTCGAAATGACGTAACTGAAAATCTTCACATGGGACGTATTACTCTAAGAAACGTTTACATTTATCGTCTGGCAACTAATGCAGCGTGATGACGTTTGCGGTCGCACCACTTTGTAAGAAGTAGAAGCTTCTAAGTTGTTGCAGAAAGAGGCACAGAAATTCAAGTTTTAGTTTTTAAAAATTCAGTTTTTGGCTGCTTTTGCTGCCTTGTAGCTGACCTAGGACCTTAAGATTTTGCATGAACCGAACTCTGGCAGATACATTACACGAGAAAAAGCGAGAAGTGGTAATTCGTAGTAAAAACCGCAGAAAACATAACGTTTTCAACATTTGTTTTCGAAATGACGTAACTGAAAATCTTCACATTGGACGCATTACTCTCAGAAACGTTTACATTTATCGTCTGGCAACTAATGCAGCGTGATGACGTTTGCGGTCGCACCACTCTGTACGAAGTAGAAGCTTCTAAGTTGTTGCAGTCACCAAGAAAGAGGCACAGAAATTCAAGTTTTAGATTTTGAAAATTCAGTTTTCGGCAGCTTTTGCTGCCTTGTAATTGACCTAGGACCTTAAGATTTTGCATGAACCGAACTCTGGCAGCCACATTACACGAGAAAAAGCGAGAAGTGGTAATTCGTAGTAAAAACCGCAGAAAACATAACGTTATCAACATTTGTTTTCGAAATGACGTAACTGAAAATCTTCACATTGGACGCATTACTCTCAGAAACGTTTACATTTATCGTCTGGCAACTAATGCAGCGTGATGACGTTTGCGGTCGCACCACTCTGTACGAGGTAGAAGCTTCTAAGTTGTTGCAGTCACCAAGAAAGAGGCACAGAAATTCAAGTTTTAGTTTTTGAAAATTCAGTTTTTGGCTGCTTTAGCTGCCTTGTAGTTGACCTAGGACCTTAAGATTTTGCATGAACCGAACTCTGGCAGCCACATTACACTAGGAGAAGCGAGAAGTGGTAATTCGTAGTAAAAACCGCAGAAAACATAACGTTTTCAACATTTGTTTTCGAAATGACGTAACTGAAAATCTTCACATTGGACGCATTACTCTCAGAAACGTTTACATTTATCGTCTGGCAACTAATGCCGCGTGATGACGTTTGCGGTCGCACCACTCTGTACGAAGTAGAAGCTTCTAAGTTGTTGCAGTCACCAAGAAAGAGGCACAGAAATTCAAGTTTTAGTTTTTGAAAATTCAGTTTTTGGCTGCTTTAGCTGCCTTATAGTTGACCTAGGACCTTATGATTTTGCATGAACCAAACTCTGGCAGCCACATTACACGAGAAAAAGCGAGAAGTGGTAATTCGTAGTAAAAACCGCAGAAAACATAACGTTTTCAACATTTGTTTTCGAAATGACGTAACTGAAAATCTTCACATTGGACGCATTACTCTCAGAAACGTTTACATTTATCGTCTGGCAACTAATGCCGCGTGATGACGTTTGCGGTCGCACCACTCTGTACGAGGTAGAAGCTTCTAAGTTGTTGCAGTCACCAAGAAAGAGGCACAGAAATTCAAGTTTTAGTTTTTGAAAATTCAATTTTTGGCTGCTTTAGCTGCCTTATAGTTGACCTAGGACCTTATGATTTTGCATGAACCGAACTCTGGCAGCCACATTACACGAGAAAAAGCGAGAAGTGGTAATTCGTAGTAAAAACCGCAGAAAACATAACGTTCTCAACATTTGTTTTCGAAATGACGTAACTGAAAATCTTCACATTGGACGCATTACTCTCAGAAACGTTTACATTTATTGTCTGGCAACTAATGCCGCGTGATGACGATTGCGGTCGCACCACTCTGTACGAAGTAGAAGCTTCTAAGTTGTTGCAGTCACCAAGAAAGAGGCACAGAAATTCAAGTTTTAGTTTTTGAAAATTCAGTTTTTGGCTGCTTTTGCTGCCTTGTAGTTGACCTAGGACCTTAACATTTTGCATGAACCGAACTCTGGCAGCCACATTACACGAGAAAAAGCGAGAAGTGGTAATTCGTAGTAAAAACCGCAGAAAACATAACGTTTTCAACATTTGTTTTCGAAATGACGTAACTGAAAATCTACACATTGGACGCATTACTCCCAGAAACGTTTACATTTATCGTCTGGCAACTAATGCAGCGTGATGACGTTTGCGGTCGCACCACTCTGTACGAAGTAGAAGCTTCTAAGTTGTTGCAGTCACCAAGAAAGAGGCACAGAAATTCAAGTTTTAGTTTTTGAAAATCCAGTTTTTGGCTGCTTTTACTGCCTTGTAGTTGACCTAGGACCTTAAGATTTTGCATGAACCGAACTCTGGCAACCACATTACACTAGGAAAAGCGAGAAGTGGTAATTCGTAGTAAAAACCGCAGAAAACATAACGTTTTCAACATTTGTTTTCGAAATGACGTAACTGAAAATCTTCACATTGGACGCATTACTCTCAGAAACGTATACATTTATCGTCTGGCAACTAATGTAGCGTGATGACGTTTGCGGTCGCACCAATCTCTACGAAGTAGAAGCTTCTAAGTTGTTGCAGTCAAGAAGAAAGCGGCACAGAAATTCAAGTTTTAGTTTTTGAAAATTCAGTTTTTGGCTGCTTTTGCTGCCTTGTAGTTGACCTAGGACTTTAAGATTTTGCATGAACCGAACTCTGGCAGCCACATTACACGAGAAAAAGCGAGAAGTGGTAATTCGTAGTAAAAACCGCAGAAAACATAACGTTTTCAACATTTGTTTTCGAAATGACGTAACTGAAAATCTTCACATTGGACGCATTACTCTCAGAAACGTTTACATTTATCGTCTGGCAACTAATGCAGCGTGATGACGTTTGCGGTCGCATCACTCTGTACGAAGTAGAAGCTTCTAAGTTGTTGCAGTCACCAAGAAAGAGGCACAGAAATTCAAGTTTTAGTTTTTGAAAATTCAGTTTTTGGCTGCTTTTGCTGCCTTGTATTTGACCTAGGACCTTAAGATTTTGCATGAACCGAACTCTGGCAGCCACATTACACGAGAAAAAGCGAGAAGTGGTAATTCGTAGTAAAAACCGCAGAAAACATACCGTTTTCAACATTTGTTTTCGAAATGACGTAACTGAAAATCTTCACATTGGACGCATTACTCTCAGAAACGTTTACATTTATCGTCTGGCAACTAATGCAGCGTGATGACGTTTGCGGTCGCACCACTCTGTACGAAGTATAAGCTTCTAAGTTGTTGCAGTCACCAAGAAAGAGGCACAGAAATTCAAGTTTTAGTTTTTGAAAATTCAGTTTTTGGCTGCTTTTGCTGCCTTGTATTTGACCTAGGACCTTAAGATTTTGCATGAACCGAACTCTGGCAGCCACATTACACGAGAAAAAGCGAGAAGTGGTAATTCGTAGTAAAAACCGCAGAAAACATAACGTTTTCAACATTTGTTTTCGAAATGACGTAACTGAAAATCTTCACATTGGACGCATTACTCTCAGAAACGTTTACATTTATCGTCTGGCAACTAATGCCGCGTGATGACGTTTGCGGTCGCACCACTCTGTACGAGGTAGAAGCTTCTAAGTTGTTGCAGTCACCAAGAAAGAGGCACAGAAATTCAAGTTTTAGTTTTTGAAAATTCAGTTTTTGGCTGCTTTAGCTGCCTTGTAGTTGACCTAGGACCTTAAGATTTTGCATGAACCGGACTCTGGCAGCCACATTACACTAGGAGAAGCGAGAAGTGGTAATTCGTAGTAAAAACCGCAGAAAACATAACGTTTTCAACATTTGTTTTCGAAATGACGTAACTGAAAATCTTCACATTGGACGCATTACTCTCAGAAACGTTTACATTTATCGTCTGGCAACTAATGCCGCGTGATGACGTTTGCGGTCGCACCACTCTGTACGAAGTAGAAGCTTCTAAGTTGTTGCAGTCACCAAGAAAGAGGCACAGAAATTCAAGTTTTAGTTTTTGAAAATTCGGTTTTTGGCTGCTTTAGCTGCCTTATAGTTGACCTAGGACCTTATGATTTTGCATGAACCGAACTCTGGCAGCCACATTACACGAGAAAAAGCGAGAAGTGGTAATTCGTAGTAAAAACCGCAGAAAACATAACGTTTTCAACATTTGTTTTCGAAATGACGTAACTGAAAATCTTCACATTGGACGCATTACTCTCAGAAACGTTTACATTTATCGTCTGGCAACTAATGCCGCGTGATGACGTTTGCGGTCGCACCACTCTGTACGAGGTAGAAGCTTCTAAGTTGTTGCAGTCACCAAGAAAGAGGCACAGAAATTCAAGTTTTAGTTTTTGAAAATTCAGTTTTTGGCTGCTTTAGCTGCTTTATAGTTGACCTAGGACCTTATGATTTTGCATGAACCGAACTCTGGCAGCCACATTACACGAGAAAAAGCGAGAAGTGGTAATTCGTAGTAAAAACCGCAGAAAACATAACGTTTTCAACATTTGTTTTCGAAATGACGTAACTGAAAATCTTCACATTGGACGCATTACTCTCAGAAACGTTTACATTTATTGTCTGGCAACTAATGCCGCGTGATGACGTTTGCGGTCGCACCACTCTGTACGAAGTAGAAGCTTCTAAGTTGTTGCAGTCACCAAGAAAGAGGCACAGAAATTCAAGTTTTAGTTTTTGAAAATTCAGTTTTTGGCTGCTTTTGCTGCCTTGTAGTTGACCTAGGACCTTAACATTTTGCATGAACCGAACTCTGGCAGCCACATTACACGAGAAAAAGCGAGAAGTGGTAATTCGTAGTAAAAACCGCAGAAAACATAACGTTTTCAACATTTGTTTTCGAAATGCCGTAACTGAAAATCTACACATTGGACGCATTACTCTCAGAAACGTTTACATTTATCGTCTGGCAACTAATGCAGCGTGATGACGTTTGCGGTCGCACCACTCTGTACGAAGTAGAAGCTTCTAAGTTGTTGCAGTCACCAAGAAAGCGGCACAGAAATTCAAGTTTTAGTTTTTGAAAATCCAGTTTTTGGCTGCTTTTGCTGCCTTGTAGTTGACCTAGGACCTTAAGATTTTGCATGAACCGAACTCTGGCAGCCACATTACACTAGGAAAAGCGAGAAGTGGTAATTCGTAGTAAAAACCGCAGGAAACATAACGTTTTCAACATTTGTTTTCGAAATGACGTAACTGAAAATCTTCACATTGGACGCATTACTCTCAGAAACGTTTACATTTATCGTCTGGCAACTAATGCAGCGTGATGACGTTTGCGGTCGCACCACTCTGTACGAAGTAGAAGCTTCTAAGTTGTTGCAGTCACCAAGAAAGTGGCACAGAAATTCAAGTTTTAGTTTTTGAAAATTCAGTTTTTGGCTGCTTTTGCTGCCTTGTAGTTGACCTAGGACCTTAAGATTTTGCGTGAACCGAACTCTGGCAGATACATTACACGAGAAAAAGCGAGAAGTGGTAATTCGTAGTAAAAACCGCAGAAAACATAACGTTTTCAACATTTGTTTTCGAAATGACGTAACTGAAAATCTTCACATTGGACGCATTACTCTCAGAAACGTTTACATTTATCGTCTGGCAACTAATGCAGCGTGATGACGTTTGCGGTCGCACCACTCTGTACGAAGTAGAAGCTTCTAAGTTGTTGCAGTCACCAAGAAAGAGGCACAGAAATTCAAGTTTTAGTTTTTGAAAATTCAGTTTTTGGCTGCTTTTGCTGCCTTGTATTTGACCTAGGACCTTAAGATTTTGCATGAACCGAACTCTGGCAGCCACATTACACGAGAAAAAGCGAGAAGTGGTAATTCGTAGTAAAAACCGCAGAAAACATAACGTTTTCAACATTTGTTTTCGAAATGACGTAACTGAAAATCTTCACATTGGACGCATTACTCTCAGAAACGTTTACATTTATCGTCTGGCAACTAATGCCGCGTGATGACGTTTGCGGTCGCACCACTCTGTACGAGGTAGAAGCTTCTAAGTTGTTGCAGTCACCAAGAAAGAGGCACAGAAATTCAAGTTTTAGTTTTTGAAAATTCAGTTTTTGGCTGCTTTAGCTGCCTTGTAGTTGACCTAGGACCTTAAGATTTTGCATGAACCGGACTCTGGCAGCCACATTACACTAGGAGAAGCGAGAAGTGGTAATTCGTAGTAAAAACCGCAGAAAACATAACGTTTTCAACATTTGTTTTCGAAATGACGTAACTGAAAATCTTCACATTGGACGCATTACTCTCAGAAACGTTTACATTTATCGTCTGGCAACTAATGCCGCGTGATGACGTTTGCGGTCGCACCACTCTGTACGAAGTAGAAGCTTCTAAGTTGTTGCAGTCACCAAGAAAGAGGCACAGAAATTCAAGTTTTAGTTTTTGAAAATTCGGTTTTTGGCTGCTTTAGCTGCCTTATAGTTGACCTAGGACCTTATGATTTTGCATGAACCGAACTCTGGCAGCCACATTACACGAGAAAAAGCGAGAAGTGGTAATTCGTAGTAAAAACCGCAGAAAACATAACGTTTTCAACATTTGTTTTCGAAATGACGTAACTGAAAATCTTCACATTGGACGCATTACTCTCAGAAACGTTTACATTTATCGTCTGGCAACTAATGCCGCGTGATGACGTTTGCGGTCGCACCACTCTGTACGAGGTAGAAGCTTCTAAGTTGTTGCAGTCACCAAGAAAGAGGCACAGAAATTCAAGTTTTAGTTTTTGAAAATTCAGTTTTTGGCTGCTTTAGCTGCTTTATAGTTGACCTAGGACCTTATGATTTTGCATGAACCGAACTCTGGCAGCCACATTACACGAGAAAAAGCGAGAAGTGGTAATTCGTAGTAAAAACCGCAGAAAACATAACGTTTTCAACATTTGTTTTCGAAATGACGTAACTGAAAATCTTCACATTGGACGCATTACTCTCAGAAACGTTTACATTTATTGTCTGGCAACTAATGCCGCGTGATGACGTTTGCGGTCGCACCACTCTGTACGAAGTAGAAGCTTCTAAGTTGTTGCAGTCACCAAGAAAGAGGCACAGAAATTCAAGTTTTAGTTTTTGAAAATTCAGTTTTTGGCTGCTTTTGCTGCCTTGTAGTTGACCTAGGACCTTAACATTTTGCATGAACCGAACTCTGGCAGCCACATTACACGAGAAAAAGCGAGAAGTGGTAATTCGTAGTAAAAACCGCAGAAAACATAACGTTTTCAACATTTGTTTTCGAAATGCCGTAACTGAAAATCTATACATTGGACGCATTACTCTCAGAAACGTTTACATTTATCGTCTGGCAACTAATGCAGCGTGATGACGTTTGCGGTCGCACCACTCTGTACGAAGTAGAAGCTTCTAAGTTGTTGCAGTCACCAAGAAAGCGGCACAGAAATTCAAGTTTTAGTTTTTGAAAATCCAGTTTTTGGCTGCTTTTGCTGCCTTGTAGTTGACCTAGGACCTTAAGATTTTGCATGAACCGAACTCTGGCAGCCACATTACACTAGGAAAAGCGAGAAGTGGTAATTCGTAGTAAAAACCGCAGGAAACATAACGTTTTCAACATTTGTTTTCGAAATGACGTAACTGAAAATCTTCACATTGGACGCATTACTCTCAGAAACGTTTACATTTATCGTCTGGCAACTAATGCAGCGTGATGACGTTTGCGGTCGCACCACTCTGTACGAAGTAGAAGCTTCTAAGTTGTTGCAGTCACCAAGAAAGTGGCACAGAAATTCAAGTTTTAGTTTTTGAAAATTCAGTTTTTGGCTGCTTTTGCTGCCTTGTAGTTGACCTTGGACCTTAAGATTTTGCGTGAACCGAACTCTGGCAGCCACATTACACTAGGAGAAGCGAGAAGTGGTAATTCGTAGTAAAAACCGCAGAAAACATAACGTTTTCAACATTTGTTTTCGAAATGACGTAACTGAAAATCTTCACATTGGACGCATTACTCTCAGAAACGTTTACATTTATCGTCTGGCAACTAATGCCGCGTGATGACGTTTGCGGTCGCACCACTCTGTACGAAGTAGAAGCTTCTAAGTTGTTGCAGTCACCAAGAAAGAGGCACAGAAATTCAAGTTTTAGTTTTTGAAAATTCAGTTTTTGGCTGCTTTAGCTGCCTTATAGTTGACCTAGGACCTTATGATTTTGCATGAACCGAACTCTGGCAGCCACATTACACGAGAAAAAGCGAGAAGTGGTAATTCGTAGTAAAAACCGCAGAAAACATAACGTTTTCAACATTTGTTTTGGAAATGACGTAACTGAAAATCTTCACATTGGACGCATTACTCTCAGAAACGTTTACATTTATCGTCTGGCAACTAATGCAGCGTGATGACGTTAGCGGTCGCACCACTCTGTACGAGGTAGAAGCTTCTAAGTTGTTGCAGTCACCAAGAAAGAGGCACAGAAATTCAAGTTTTAGTTTTTGAAAATTCAGTTTTTGGCTGCTTTTGCTGCCTTGTAGTTGACCTAGGACCTTAAGATTTTGCATGAACCGAACTCTGGCAGCCACATTACACGAGATAAAGCGAGAACTGGTAATTCGTAGTAAAAACCGCAGAAAACATAACGTTTTCAACATTTGTTTTCGAAATGACGTAACTGAAAATCTTCACATTGGACGCATTACTCTCAGAAACGTTTACATTTATCGTCTGGCAACTAATGCAGCGTGATGACGTTTGCGGTCGCACCACTCTGTACGAAGTAGAAGCTTCCAAGTTGTTGCAGTCACCAAGAAAGAGGCACAGAAATTCAAGTTTTAGTTTTTGAAAATTCAGTTTTTGGCTGCTTCTGCTGCCTTGTATTTGACCTAGGACCTTAAGATTTTGCATCAACCGAACTCTAGCAGCCACATTACACGAGAAAAAGCGAGAAGTGGTAATTCGTAGTAAAAACCGCAGAAAACATATCGTTTTCAAGATTTGTTTTCGAAATGACGTAACTGAAAATCTTCACATTGGACGCATTACTCTCAGAAACGTTTACATTTATCGTCTGGCAACTAATGCAGCGTGATGACGTTTGCGGTCGCAGCACTCTGTACGAAGTAGAAGCTTCTAAGTTGTTGCAGTCACCAAGAAAGAGGCACAGAAATTCAAGTTTTAGTTTTTGAAAATTCAGTTTTTGGCTGCTTTAGCTGCCTTGTAGTTGACCTAGGACCTTAAGATTTTGCATCAACCGAACTCTGGCAGCCACATTACACTAGGAAAAGCGAGAAGTGGTAATTCGTAGTGAAAACCGCAGAAAACATAACGTTTTCAACATTTGTTTTCGAAATGACGTAACTGAAAATCTTCACATCGGACGCATTACTCTCAGAAACGTTTACATTTATCGTCTGGCAACTAATGCAGCGTGATGACGTTTGCGGTCGCACCACTCTGTACGAAGTAGAAGCTTCTAAGTTGTTGCAGTCACCAAGAAAGAGGCACAGAAATTCAAGTTTTAGTTTTTGAAAATTCAGTTTTTGGCTGCTTTTCCTGCCTTATAGTTGACCTAGGACCTTAAGATTTTGCATGAACCGAACTCTGGCAGCCACATTACACGAGAAAAAGCGAGAACTGGTAATTCGTAGTAAAAACCGCAGAAAACGTAACATTTTCAACATTTGTTTTCGTATCGACGTAACTGAAAATCTTCACATTGGACGCATTACTCTCCGAAACGTTTACATTTATCGTCTGGCAACTAATGCAGCGTGATGACGTTTGCGGTCGCACCACTCTGTACGAAGTAGAAGCTTCTAAGTTGTTGCAGTCACCAAGAAAGAGGAACAGAAATTCAAGTTGTAGTTTTTGAAAATTCAGTTTTTGGCTGCTTTTGCTGCCTTGTAGTTGACCTAGGACCTTAAGATTTTGCATGAACCGAACTCTGGCAGCCACATTACACTAGGAGAAGCGAGAAGTGGTAATTCGTAGTAAAAACCGCGGAAAACATAACGTTTTCAACAATTGTTTTCGAAATGACGTAACTGAAAATCTTCACATTGGACGCATTACTCTCAGAAACGTTTACATTTATCGTCTGGCAACTAATGCCGCGTGATGGCGTTTCTGGTCGCACCACTCTGTACGAAGTAGAAGCTTCTAAGTTGTTGCAGTCACCAAGAAAGAGGCACAGAAATTCAAGTTTTAGTTTTTGAAAATTCAGTTTTTGGCTGCTTTTGCTGCCTTGTATTTGACCTAGGACCTTAAGATTTTGCATGAACCGAACTCTGGCAGCCACATTACATGAGAAAAAGCGAGAAGTGGTAATTCGTAGTAAAAACCGCAGAAAACATAACGTTTTCAACACTTGATTTCGAAATTACGTAACTGAAAATCTTCACATTGGACGCATTACTCTCAGAAACGTTTACATTTATCGTCTGGCAACTAATGCCGCGTGATGACGTTTGCGGTCGCACCACTCTGTACGAAGTAGAAGCTTCTAAGTTGTAGCAGGCACCAAGAAAGAGGCACAGATATTCAAGTTTTAGTTTTTGAAAATTCAGTTTTTGGCTGCTTTTGCTGCCTTGTAGTTGACCTAGGACCTTAAGATTTTGCATGAACCGAACTCTGGCAGCCACATTACATGAGAAAAAGCGAGAAGTGGTAATTCGTAGTAAAAACCGCAGAAAACATAACGTTTACAACATTTGTTTTCGAAATGACGAAACTGAAAATCTTCACATTGGACGCATTACTCTCAGAAACGTTTACATTTATCGTCTGGCAACTAATGCCGCGTGATGACGTTTGCGGTCGCACCCCTCTGTACGTAGTAGAAGCTTCTAAGTTGTTGCAGTCGCCAAGAAAGATTCACAGAAATTCAAGTTTTAGTTTTTGAAAATTCAGTTTTTGGCTGCTTTTGCTGCCTTGTATTTGACCTAGGACCTTAAGATTTTGCATCAACCGAACTCTGGCAGCCACGTTACACGAGAAGAAGCGAGAAGTGGTAATTCGTAGTAAAAACCGCAGAAAACATAACGTTTTCAACACTTGTTTTCGAAATGACGTAACTGAAAATCTTCACATTGGACGCATTACTCTCAGAAACGTTTACATTTATCGTCTGGCAACTAATGCCGCGTGATGACGTTTGCGGTCGCACCACTCTGTACGAAGTAGAAGCTTCTAAGTTGTAGCAGGCACCAAGAAAGAGGCACAGAAATTCAAGTTTTAGTTTTTGAAAATTCAGTTTTTGGCTGCTTTTGCTGCCTTGTAGTTGACCTAGGACCTTAAGATTTTGCATGAACCGAACTCTGGCAGCCACATTACACGAGAAAAAGCGAGAAGTGGTAAATCGTAGTAAAAACCGCAGAAAACATAACGTTTACAACATTTGTTTTCGAAATGACGTAACTGAAAATCTTCACATTGGACGCATTACTCTCAGAAACGTTTACATTTATCGTCTGGCAACTAATGCTGCGTGATGACGTTTGCGGTCGCACCACTCTGTACGTAGTAGAAGCTTCTAAGTTGTTGCAGTCACCAAGAAAGAGGCACAGAAATTCAAGTTTTAGTTTTTGAAAATTCAGTTTTTGGCTGCTTTAGCTGCCTTGTAGTTGACCTAGGACCTTAAGATTTAGCATCAACCGAACTCTGGCAGCCACATTACACTAGGAAAAGCGAGAAGTGGTAATTCGTAGTGAAAACCGCAGAAAACATAACGTTTTCAACATTTGTTTTCGAAATGACGTAACTGAAAATCTTCACATCGGACGCATTACTCTCAGAAACGTTTACATTTATCGTCTGGCAACTAATGCAGCGTGATGACGTTTGCGGTCGCACCACTCTCTACGAAGTAGAAGCTTCTAAGTTGTTGCAGTCACCAAGAAAGAGGCATAGAAATTCAAGTTTTAGTTTTTGAAAATTCAGTTTTTGGCTGCTTTTCCTGCCTTATAGTTGGCCTAGGACCTTAAGATTTTGCATGAACCGAACTCTGGCAGCCACATTACACGAGAAAAAGCGAGAACTGGTAATTCGTAGTAAAAACCGCAGAAAACGTAACATTTTCAACATTTGTTTTCGTATCGACGTAACTGAAAATCTTCACATTGGACGCATTACTCTCCGAAACGTTTACATTTATCGTCTGGCTACTAACGCAGCGTGATGACGTTTGCGGTCGCACCACTCTGTACGAAGTAGAAGCTTCTAAGTTGTTGCAGTCACCAAGAAAGAGGCACAGAAATTCAAGTTGTAGTTTTTGAAAATTCAGTTTTTGGCTGCTTTTGCTGCCTTGTAGTTGACCTAGGACCTTAAGATTTTGCATGAACCGAACTCTGGCAGCCACATTACACTAGGAGAAGCGAGAAGTGGTAATTCGTAGTAAAAACCGCGGAAAACATAACGTTTTCAACAATTGTTTTCGAAATGACGTAACTGAAAATCTTCACATTGGACGCATTACTCTCAGAAACGTTTACATTTATCGTCTGGCAACTAATGCCGCGTGATGACGTTTGCGGTCGCACCACTCTGTACGAAGTAGAAGCTTCTAAGTTGTTGCAGTCACCAAGAAAGAGGCACAGAAATTCAAGTTTTAGTTTTTGAAAATTCAGTTTTTGGCTGCATATGCTGCCTTGTATTTGACCTAGGACCTTAAGATTTTGCATGAACCGAACTCTGGCAGCCACATTACATGAGAAAAAGCGAGAAGTGGTAATTCGTAGTAAAAACCGCAGAAAACATAACGTTTTCAACACTTGATTTCGAAATTACGTAACTGAAAATCTTCACATTGGACGCATTACTCTCAGAAACGTTTACATTTATCGTCTGGCAACTAATGCCGCGTGATGACGTTTGCGGTCGCACCACTCTGTACGAAGTAGAAGCTTCTAAGTTGTAGCAGGCACCAAGAAAGAGGCACAGAAATTCAAGTTTTAGTTTTTGAAAATTCAGTTTTTGGCTGCTTTTGCTGCCTTGTAGTTGACCTAGGACCTTAAGATTTTGCATGAACCGAACTCTGGCAGCCACATTACACGAGAAAAAGCGAGAAGTGGTAAATCGTAGTAAAAACCGCAGAAAACATAACGTTTACAACATTTGTTTTCGAAATGACGTAACTGAAAATCTTCACATTGGACGCATTACTCTCAGAAACGTTTACATTTATCGTCTGGCAACTAATGCTGCGTGATGACGTTTGCGGTCGCACCACTCTGTACGTAGTAGAAGCTTCTAAGTTGTTGCAGTCACCAAGAAAGAGGCACAGAAATTCAAGTTTTAGTTTTTGAAAATTCAGTTTTTGGCTGCTTTAGCTGCCTTGTAGTTGACCTAGGACCTTAAGATTTTGCATCAACCGAACTCTGGCAGCCACATTACACTAGGAAAAGCGAGAAGTGGTAATTCGTAGTGAAAACCGCAGAAAACATAACGTTTTCAACATTTGTTTTCGAAATGACGTAACTGAAAATCTTCACATCGGACGCATTACTCTCAGAAACGTTTACATTTATCGTCTGGCAACTAATGCAGCGTGATGACGTTTGCGGTCGCACCACTCTCTACGAAGTAGAAGCTTCTAAGTTGTTGCAGTCACCAAGAAAGAGGCATAGAAATTCAAGTTTTAGTTTTTGAAAATTCAGTTTTTGGCTGCTTTTCCTGCCTTATAGTTGACCTAGGACCTTAAGATTTTGCATGAACCGAACTCTGGCAGCCACATTACACGAGAAAAAGCGAGAACTGGTAATTCGTAGTAAAAACCGCAGAAAACGTAACATTTTCAACATTTGTTTTCGTATCGACGTAACTGAAAATCTTCACATTGGACGCATTACTCTCCGAAACGTTTACATTTATCGTCTGGCAACTAACGCAGCGTGATGACGTTTGCGGTCGCACCACTCTGTACGAAGTAGAAGCTTCTAAGTTGTTGCAGTCACCAAGAAAGAGGCACAGAAATTCAAGTTGTAGTTTTTGAAAATTCAGTTTTTGGCTGCTTTTGCTGCCTTGTAGTTGACCTAGGACCTTAAGATTTTGCATGAACCGAACTCTGGCAGCCACATTACACTAGGAGAAGCGAGAAGTGGTAATTCGTAGTAAAAACCGCGGAAAACATAACGTTTTCAACAATTGTTTTCGAAATGACGTAACTGAAAATCTTCACATTGGACGCATTACTCTCAGAAACGTTTACATTTATCGTCTGGCAACTAATGCCGCGTGATGACGTTTGCGGTCGCACCACTCTGTACGAAGTAGAAGCTTCTAAGTTGTTGCAGTCACCAAGAAAGAGGCACAGAAATTCAAGTTTTAGTTTTTGAAAATTCAGTTTTTGGCTGCATATGCTGCCTTGTATTTGACCTAGGACCTTAAGATTTTGCATGAACCGAACTCTGGCAGCCACATTACATGAGAAAAAGCGAGAAGTGGTAATTCGTAGTAAAAACCGCAGAAAACATAACGTTTTCAACACTTGATTTCGAAATTACGTAACTGAAAATCTTCACATTGGACGCATTACTCTCAGAAACGTTTACATTTATCGTCTGGCAACTAATGCTGCGTGATGACGTTTGCGGTCGCACCACTCTGTACGTAGTAGAAGCTTCTAAGTTGTTGCAGTCGCCAAGAAAGATTCACAGAAATTCAAGTTTTAGTTTTTGAAAATTCAGTTTTTGGCTGCTTTTGCTGCCTTGTAGTTGACCTAGGACCTTAAGATTTTGCATGAACCGAACTCTGGCAGCCACATTACACGAGAAAAAGCGAGAAGTGGTAATTCGTATTAAAAACCGCAGAAAACATAACGTTTTCAACATTTGTTTTCGAAATGACGTAACTGAAAATCTTCACATTGGACGCATTACTCTCAGAAACGTTTACATTTATCGTCTGGCAACTAATGCCGCGTCATGACGTTTGCGGTCGCACCACTCTGTACGAAGTAGAAGCTTCTAAGTTGTTGTAGTCACCAAGAAAGAGGCACAGAAATTCAAGTTTTAGTTTTTGAAAATTCAGTTTTCGTCTGCTTTTGCTGCCTTGTAGTTGACCTAGGACCTTAAGATTTTGCATGAACCGAACTCTGGCAGCCACATTTCACGAGAAATAGCGTGAAGTGGTAATTCGTAGTAAAAACCGCAGAAAACATAACGTTTTCAACACTAGATTTCGAAATGACGTAACTGAAAATCTTCACATTGGACGCATTACTCTCAGAAACGTTTACATTTATCGTCTGGCAACTAATGCCGCGTGATGACGTTTGCGGTCGCACCACTCTGTACGAAGTAGAAGCTTCTAAGTTGTAGCAGGCACCAAGAAAGAGGCAGAGAAATTCAAGTTTTAGTTTTTGAAAATTCAGTTTTTGGCTGCTTTTGCTGCCTTGTAGTTGACCTAGGACCTTAAGATTTTGCATGAACCGAACTCTGGCAGCCACATTACAATAGGAGTAGCGATAAGTGGTAATTCGTAGTAAAAACCGCAGAAAACGTAACGTTTACAACATTTGTTTTCGAAATGACGAAACTGAAAATCTTCACATTGGACGCATTACTCTCAGAAACGTTTACATTTATCGTCTGGCAACTAATGCCGCGTGATGACGTTTGCGGTCGCACCACTCTGTACGTAGTAGAAGCTTCTAAGTTGTTGCAGTCGCCAAGAAAGATTCACAGAAATTCAAGTTTTAGTTTTTGAAAATTCAGTTTTTGGCTGCTTTTGCTGCCTTGTAGTTGACCTAGGACCTTAAGATTTTGCATGAACCGAACTCTGGCAGCCACATTACACTAGGAAAAGCGAGAAGTGGTAATTCGTAGTGAAAACCGCAGACAACATAACGTTTTCAACATTTGTTTTCGAAATGACGTAACTGAAAATCTTCACATCGGACGCATTACTCTCAGAAACGTTTACATTTATCGTCTGGCAACTAATGCAGCGTGATGACGTTTGCGGTCGCACCACTCTGTACGAAGTAGAAGCTTCTAAGTTGTTGCAGTCACCAAGAAAGAGGCACAGAAATTCAAGTTTTAGTTTTTGAAAATTCAGTTTTTGGCTGCTTTTCCTGCCTTGTAGTTGACCTAGGACCTTAAGATTTTGCATGAACCGAACTCTGGCAGCCACATTACACTAGGAGAAGCGAGAAGTGGTAATTCGTAGTAAAAACCGCGGAAAACATAACGTTTTCAACATTTGTTTTCGAAATGACGTAACTGAAAATCTTCACATTGGACGCATTACTCTCAGAAACGTTTACATTTATCGTCTGGCAACTAATGCCGCGTGATGACGTTTGCGGTCGCACCACTCTGTACGAAGTAGAAGCTTCTAAGTTGTTGCAGTCACCAAGAAAGAGGCACAGAAATTCAAGTTTTAGTTTTTGAAAATTCAGTTTTTGGCTGCTTTTGCTGCCTTGTATTTGACCTAGGACCTTAAGATTTTGCATGAACCGAACTCTGGCAGCCACATTACATGAGAAAAAGCGAGAAGTGGTAATTCGTAGTAAAAACCGCAGAAAACATAACGTTTTCAACACTTGATTTCGAAATTACGTAACTGAAAATCTTCACATTGGACGCATTACTCTCAGAAACGTTTACATTTATCGTCTGGCAACTAATGCCGCGTGATGACGTTTGCGGTCGCACCACTCTGTACGTAGTAGAAGCTTCTAAGTTGTTGCAGTCGCCAAGAAAGATTCACAGAAATTCAAGTTTTAGTTTTTGAAAATTCAGTTTTTGGCTGCTTTTGCTGCCTTGTAGTTGACCTAGGACCTTAAGATTTTGCATGAACCGAACTCTGGCAGCCACATTACACGAGAAAAAGCGAGAAGTGGTAATTCGTAGTAAAAACCGCAGAAAACATAACGTTTTCAACATTTGTTTTCGAAATGACGTAACTGAAAATCTTCACATTGGACGCATTACTCTCAGAAACGTTTACATTTATCGTCTGGCAACTAATGCCGCGTCATGACGTTTGCGGTCGCACCACTCTGTACGAAGTAGAAGCTTCTAAGTTGTTGTAGTCACCAAGAAAGAGGCACAGAAATTCAAGTTTTAGTTTTTGAAAATTCAGTTTTCGTCTGCTTTTGCTGCCTTGTAGTTGACCTAGGACCTTAAGATTTTGCATGAACCGAACTCTGGCAGCCACATTACACGAGAAATAGCGAGAAGTGGTAATTCGTAGTAAAAACCGCAGAAAACATAACGTTTTCAACACTTGATTTCGAAATGACGTAACTGAAAATCTTCACATTGGACGCATTACTCTCAGAAACGTTTACATTTATCGTCTGGCAACTAATGCCGCGTGATGACGTTTGCGGTCGCACCACTCTGTACGAAGTAGAAGCTTCTAAGTTGTAGCAGGCACCAAGAAAGAGGCACAGAAATGCAAGTTTTAGTTTTTGAAAATTCAGTTTTTGGCTGCTTTTGCTGCCTTGTAGTTGACCTAGGACCTTAAGATTTTGCATGAACCGAACTCTGGCAGCCACATTACAATAGGAGAAGCGAGAAGTGGTAATTCGTAGTAAAAACCGCAGAAAACGTAACGTTTACAACATTTGTTTTCGAAATGACGAAACTGAAAATCTTCACATTGGACGCATTACTCTCAGAAACGTTTACATTTATCGTCTGGCAACTAATGCCGCGTGATGACGTTTGCGGTCGCACCACTCTGTACGTACTAGAAGCTTCTAAGTTGTTGCAGTCGCCAAGAAAGATTCACAGAAATTCAAGTTTTAGTTTTTGAAAATTCAGTTTTTGGCTGCTTTTGCTGCCTTGTAGTTGACCTAGGACCTTAAGATTTTGCATGAACCGAACTCTGGCAGCCACATTACACGAGAAAAAGCGAGAAGTGGTAATTCGTAGTAAAAACCGCAGAAAACATAACGTTTTCAACATTTGTTTTCGAAATGACGTAACTGAAAATCTTCACATTGGACGCATTACTCTCAGAAACGTTTACATTTATCGTCTGGCAACTAATGCAGCGTGATGACGTTTGCGGTCGCAATACTCTGTACGAAGTAGAAGCTTCTAAGTTGTTGCAGTCACCAAGAAAGAGGCACAGAAATTCAAGTTTTAGTTTTTGAAAATTCAGTTTTTGGCTGCTTTTGCTGCCTTGTAGTTGACCTAGGACCTTAAGATTTTGCATGAACCGAACTCTGGCAGCCACATTACACGAGAAAAGGCGTTAAAGTAGTAATTCGTAGTAAAAACCGCTGAAAACATAACGTTTTCAACATTTGTTTTCGAAATGACGTAACTGAAAATCTTCACATTGGACGCATTACTCTCAGAAACGTTTACATTTATCGTCTGGCAACTAAAGCAGCGTGATGACGTTTGCGGTCGCACCACTCTGTACGAAGTAGAAGCTTCTAAGTTGTTGCAGTCATGAGGAAACAGGCACAGAAATTCAAGTTTTAGTTTTTGAAAATTCAGTTTTTGGCTGCTTTTGTTGCCTTGTATTTGACCTAGGACCTTAAGATTTTGCATGAACCGAACTCTGGCAGCCACATTACACGAGAAAAAGCGAGAAGTGGTAATTCGTAGTAAAAACCGCAGAAAACATAACGTTTTCAACATTTGTTTTCGAAATGACGTAACTGAAAATCTTCACATTGGACGCATTACTCTCAGAAACGTTTACATTTATCGTCTGGCAACTAATGCAGCGTGATGACGTTTGCGGTCGCACCACTCTGTACGAAGTAGAAGCTTCTAAGTTGTTGCAGTCACCAAGAAAGAGGCACAGAAATTCAAGTTTTAGTTTTTGAAAATTCAGTTTTTGGCTGCTTTTGCTGCCTTGTATTTGACCTAGGACCTTAAGATTTTGCATCAACCGAACTCTGGCAGCCACATTACACGAGAAAAAGCGAGAAGTGGTAATTCGTAGTAAAAACCGCAGAAAACATAACGTTTTCAACATTTGTTTTCGAAATGACGTAACTGAAAATCTTCACATCGGACGCATTACTCTCAGAAACGTTTACATTTATCGTCTGGCAACTAATGCAGCGTGATGACGTTTGCGGTCGCACCACTCTCTACGAAGTAGAAGCTTCTAAGTTGTTGCAGTCACCAAGAAAGAGGCACAGAAATTCAAGTTTTAGTTTTTGAAAATTTAGTTTTTGGCTGCTTTTGCTGCCTTGTAGTTGACCTAGGACCTTAAGATTTTGCATGAACCGAACTCTGGCAGCCACATTACACGAGAAAAAGCGTTAAAGTGGTAATTCGTAGTAAAAACCGCAGAAAACATAACGTTTTCAACATTTGTTTTCGAAATGACGTAACTGAAAATCTTCACATTGGACGCATTACTCTCAGAAACGTTTACATTTATCGTCTGGCAACTAAAGCAGCGTGATGACGTTTGCGGTCGCACCACTCTGTACGAAGTAGAAGCTTCTAAGTTGTTGCAGTCACCAAGAAACAGGCACAGAAATTCAAGTTTTAGTTTTTGAAAATTCAGTTTTTGGCTGCTTTTGTTGCCTTGTATTTGACCTAGGACATTAAGATTTTGCATGAACCGAACTCTGGCAGCCACATTACACGAGAAAAAGCGAAAAGTGGTAATTCGTATTAAAAACCGCAGAAAACATAACGTTTTCAACATTTGTTTTCGAAATGACGTAACTGAAAATCTTCACATTGGACGCATTACTCTCAGAAACGTTTACATTTATCGTCTGGCAACTAATGCCGCGTCATGACGTTTGCGGTCGCACCACTCTGTACGAAGTAGAAACTTCTAAGTTGTTGTAGTCACCAAGAAAGAGGCACAGAAATTAAGTTTTAGTTTTTGAAAATTCAGTTTTTGTCTGCTTTTGCTGCCTTGCAGTTGACCTAGGACCTTAAGATTTTGCATGAACCGAACTCTGGCAGCCACATTACACGAGAAATAGCGAGAAGAAGTAATTCGTAGTAAAAACCGCAGAAAACATAACGTTTTCAACATTTGTTTTCGAAATGACGTAACTGAAAATCTTCACATTGGACGCATTACTCTCAGAAACGTTTACATTTATCGTCTGGCAACTAATGCCGCGTGATGACGTTTGCGGTCGCACCACTCTGTACGTAGTAGAAGCTTCTAAGTTGTTGCAGTCGCCAAGAAAGATTCACAGAAAATCAAGTTTTAGTTTTTGAAAATTCAGTTTTTGGCTGCTTTTGCTGCCTTGTAGTTGACCTAGGACCTTAAGATTTTGCATGAACCGAACTCTGGCAGCCACATTACACGAGAAAAAGCGAGAAGTGGTAATTCGTAGTAAAAACCGCAGAAAACATAACGTTTTCAACATTTGTTTTCGAAATGACGTAACTGAAAATCTTCACATTGGACGCATTACTCTCAGAAACGTTTACATTTATCGTCTGGCAACTAATGCCGCGTCATGACGTTTGCGGTCGTACCACTCTGTACGAAGTAGAAGCTTCTAAGTTGTTGTAGTCACCAAGAAAGAGGCACAGAAATTCAAGTTTTAGTTTTTGAAAATTCAGTTTTCGTCTGCTTTTGCTGCCTTGTAGTTGACCTAGGACCTTAAGATTTTGCATGAACCGAACTCTGGCAGCCACATTACACGAGAAATAGCGAGAAGTGGTAATTCGTAGTAAAAACCGCAGAAAACATAACGTTTTCAACACTTGATTTCGAAATGACGTAACTGAAAATCTTCACATTGGACGCATTACTCTCAGAAACGTTTACATTTATCGTCTGGCAACTAATGCCGCGTGATGACGTTTGCGGTCGCACCACTCTGTACGAAGTAGAAGCTTCTAAGTTGTAGCAGGCACCAAGAAAGAGGCACAGAAATTCAAGTTTTAGTTTTTGAAAATTCAGTTTTTGGCTGCTTTTGCTGCCTTGTAGTTGACCTAGGACCTTAAGATTTTGCATGAACCGAACTCTGGCAGCCACATTACAATAGGAGAAGCGAGAAGTGGTAATTCGTAGTAAAAACCGCAGAAAACGTAACGTTTACAACATTTGTTTTCGAAATGACGAAACTGAAAATCTTCACATTGGACGCATTACTCTCAGAAACGTTTACATTTATCGTCTGGCAACTAATGCCGCGTGATGACGTTTGCGGTCGCACCACTCTGTACGTACTAGAAGCTTCTAAGTTGTTGCAGTCGCCAAGAAAGATTCACAGAAATTCAAGTTTTAGTTTTTGAAAATTCAGTTTTTGGCTGCTTTTGCTGCCTTGTAGTTGACCTAGGACCTTAAGATTTTGCATGAACCGAACTCTGGCAGCCACATTACACGAGAAAAAGCGAGAAGTGGTAATTCGTAGTAAAAACCGCAGAAAACATAACGTTTTCAACATTTGTTTTCGAAATGACGTAACTGAAAATCTTCACATTGGACGCATTACTCTCAGAAACGTTTACATTTATCGTCTGGCAACTAATGCAGCGTGATGACGTTTGCGGTCGCAATACTCTCTACGAAGTAGAAGCTTCTAAGTTGTTGCAGCCACCAAGAAAGAGGCACAGAAATTCAAGTTTTAGTTTTTGAAAATTCAGTTTTTGGCTGCATTAGCTGCCTTGTAGTTGACCTAGGACCTTAAGATTTTGCATCAACCGAACTCTGGCAGCCACATTACACTAGGAATAGCGAGAAGTGGTAACTCGTAGTAAAAACCGCAGAAAACATAACGTTTTCAACATTTGCTTTCGAAATGACGTAACTGAAAATCTTCACATTGGACGCATTACTCTCAGAAACGTATACATTTATCGTCTGGCAACTAATGCAGCGTGATGACGTTTGCGGTCGCACCAATCTCTACGAAGTAGAAGCTTCTAAGTTGTTGCAGTCACCAAGAAAGAGGCACAGAAATTCAAATTTTAGTTTTTGAAAATTCAGTTTTTGGCTGCTTTTGCTGCCTTACAGTTGACCTAGGACCTTAAGATTTTGCATGAACCGAACTCTGGCAGCCACATTACACGAGAAAAAGCGAGAAGTGGTAATTCGTAGTAAAAACCGCAGAAAACATAAAGTTTTCAACATTAGTTTTCGAAATGACGTAACTGAAAATCTTCACATTGGACGCATTACTCTCAGAAACGTTTACATTTATCGTCTGGCAACTAATGCAGCGTGATGACGTTAGCGGTCGCACCACTCTGTACGAAGTAGAAGCTTCTAAGTTGTTGCAGTCACCAAGAAAGAGGCACAGAAATTCAAGTTTTAGTTTTTGAAAATTCAGTTTTTGGCTGCTTTTGCTGCCTTGTAGTTGACCTAGGACCTTAAGATTTTGCATGAACCGAACTCTGGCAGCCACATTACACGAGAAAAGGCGTTTAAGTAGTAATTCGTAGTAAAAACCGCTGAAAACATAACGTTTTCAACATTTGTTTTCGAAATGACGTAACTGAAAATCTTCACATTGGACGCATTACTCTCAGAAACGTTTACATTTATCGTCTGGCAACTAAAGCAGCGTGATGACGTTTGCGGTCGCACCACTCTGTACGAAGTAGAAGCTTCTAAGTTGTTGCAGTCATGAGGAAACAGGCACAGAAATTCAAGTTTTAGTTTTTGAAAATTCAGTTTTTGGCTGCTTTTGTTGCCTTGTATTTGACCTAGGACCTTAAGATTTTGCATGAACCGAACTCTGGCAGCCACATTACACGAGAAAAAGCGAGAAGTGGTAATTCGTAGTAAAAACCGCAGAAAACATAACGTTTTCAACATTTGTTTTCGAAATGACGTAACTGAAAATCTTCACATTGGACGCATTACTCTCAGAAACGTTTACATTTATCGTCTGGCAACTAATGCAGCGTGATGACGTTTGCGGTCGCACCACTCTGTACGAAGTAGAAGCTTCTAAGTTGTTGCAGTCACCAAGAAAGAGGCACAGAAATTAAAGTTTTAGTTTTTGAAAATTCAGTTTTTGGCTGCTTTTGCTGCCTTGTATTTGACCTAGGACCTTAAGATTTTGCATCAACCGAACTCTGGCAGCCACATTACACGAGAAAAAGCGAGAAGTGGTAATTCGTAGTAAAAACCGCAGAAAACATAACGTTTTCAACATTTGTTTTCGAAATGACGTAACTGAAAATCTTCACATTGGACGCATTACTCTCAGAAACGTTTACATTTATCGTCTGGCAACTAATGCAGCGTGATGACGTTTGCGGTCGCACCACTCTCTACGAAGTAGAAGCTTCTAAGTTGTTGCAGTCACCAAGAAAGAGGCACAGAAATTCAAGTTTTAGTTTTTGAAAATTCAGTTTTTGGCTGCTTTTGCTGCCTTGTAGTTGACCTAGGACCTTAAGATTTTGCATGAACCGAACTCTGGCAGCCACATTACACGAGAAAAAGCGTTAAAGTGGTAATTCGTAGTAAAAACCGCAGAAAACATAACGTTTTCAACATTTGTTTTCGAAATGACGTAACTGAAAATCTTCACATTGGACGCATTACTCTCAGAAACGTTTACATTTATCGTCTGGCAACTAAAGCAGCGTGATGACGTTTGCGGTCGCACCACTCTGTACGAAGTAGAAGCTTCTAAGTTGTTGCAGTCACCAAGAAACAGGCACAGAAATTCAAGTTTTAGTTTTTGAAAATTCAGTTTTTGGCTGCTTTTGTTGCCTTGTATTTGACCTAGGACATTAAGATTTTGCATGAACCGAACTCTGGCAGCCACATTACACGAGAAAAAGCGAAAAGTGGTAATTCGTATTAAAAACCGCAGAAAACATAACGTTTTCAACATTTGTTTTCGAAATGACGTAACTGAAAATCTTCACATTGATCGCATTACTCTCAGAAGCGTTTACATTTATCGTCTGGCAACTAATGCCGCGTCATGACGTTTGCGGTCGCACCACTCTGTACGAAGTAGAAACTTCTAAGTTGTTGTAGTCACCAAGAAAGAGGCACAGAAATTAAGTTTTAGTTTTTGAAAATTCAGTTTTTGTCTGCTTTTGGTGCCTTGTAGTTGACCTAGGACCTTAAGATTTTGCATGAACCGAACTCTGGCAGCCACATTACACGAGAAATAGCGAGAAGTGGTAATTCGTAGTAAAAACCGCAGAAAACATAACGTTTTCAACATTTGTTTTCGAAATGACGTAACTGAAAATCTTCACATTGGACGCATTACTCTCAGAAACGTTTACATTTATCGTCTGGCAACTAAAGCAGCGTGATGACGTTTGCGGTCGCACCACTCTGTACGAAGTAGAAGCTTCTAAGTTGTTGCAGTCACCAAGAAACAGTAACAGAAATTCAAGTTTTAGTTTTTGAAAATTCAGTTTTTGGCTGCTTTTGTTGCCTTGTATTTGACCTAGGACCTTAAGATTTTGCATGAACCGAACTCTGGCAGCCACATTACACGAGAAAATGCGAGAAGTGGTAATTCGTAGTAAAAACCGCAGAAAACATAACGTTTTCAACATTTGTTTTCGAAATGACGTAACTGGAAATCTTCACATTGGACGCATTACTCTCAGAAACGTTTACATTTATCGTCTGGCAACTAATGCAGCGTGATGACGTTTGCGGTCGCACCACTCTGTACGAAGTAGAAGCTTCTAAGTTGTTGCAGTCACCAAGAAAGAGGCACAGAAATTCAAGTTTTAGTTTTCGAAAATTCAGTTTTTGGCTGCTTTTGCTGCCTTGTATTTGACCTAGGACCTTAAGATTTTGCATCAACCGAACTCTGGCAGCCACATTACACGAGAAAAAGCGAGAAGTGGTAATTCGTAGTAAAAACCGCAGAAAACATAAAGTTTTCAACATTTGTTTTCGAAATGACGTAACTGAAAATCTTCACATTGGACGCATTACTCTCAGAAACGTT
The DNA here is from genome assembly GCF_023864345.2 of Schistocerca serialis cubense. Classification (NCBI taxonomy): domain Eukaryota; kingdom Metazoa; phylum Arthropoda; class Insecta; order Orthoptera; family Acrididae; genus Schistocerca; species Schistocerca serialis. The sequence goes on along the minus strand of NW_026047571.1, from coordinate 4,869,390 downwards.
TACATTTATCGTCTGGCAACTAATGCAGCGTGATGACGTTTGCGGTCGCACCACTCTGTACGAAGTAGAAGCTTCTAAGTTGTTGCAGTCACCAAGAAAGAGGCACAGAAATTCAAGTTTTAGTTTTTGAAAATTCAGTTTTTGGCTGCTTTTGCTGCCTTGTATTTGACCTAGGACCTTAAGATTTTGCATCAACCGAACTCTGGCAGCCACATTACACGAGAAAAAGCGAGAAGTGGTAATTCGTAGTAAAAACCGCAGAAAACATAACGTTTTCAACACTTGTTTTCGAAATGACGTAACTGAAAATCTTCACATTGGACGCATTACTCTCAGAAACGTTTACATTTATCGTTTGGCAACTAATGCAGCGTGATGACGTTTGCGGTCGCACCACTCTGTACGAAGTAGAAGCTTCTAAGTTGTAGCAGGCACCAAGAAAGAGGCACAGAAATTCAAGTTTTAGTTTTTGAAAATTCAGTTTTTGGCTGCTTTTGCTGCCTTGTAGTTGACCTAGGACCTTAAGATTTTGCATGAACCGAACTCTGGCAGCCACATTACACGAGGAAAAGCGAGAAGTGGTAAATCGTAGTAAAAACCGCAGAAAACATAACGTTTACAACATTTGTTTTCGAAATGACGTAACTGAAAATCTTCACATTGGACGCATTACTCTCAGAAACGTTTACATATATCGTCTGGCAACTAATGCCGCGTGATGACGTTTGCGGTCGCACCACTCTGTACGTAGTAGAAGCTTCTAAGTTGTTGCAGTCACCAAGAAAGAGGCACAGAAATTCAAGTTTTAGTTTTTGAAAATTCAGTTTTTGGCTGCTTTAGCTGCCTTGTAGTTGACCTAGGACCTTAAGATTTTGCATCAACCGAACTCTGGCAGCCACATTACACTAGGAAAAGCGAGAAGTGGTAATTCGTAGTAAAAACCGCAGAAAACATAACGTTTTCAACATTTGTTTTCGAAATGACGTAACTGAAAATCTTCACATTGGACGCATTACTCTCAGAAACGTTTACATTTATCGTCTGGCAACTAATGCAGCGTGATGACGTTTGCGGTCGCACCACTCTCTACGAAGTTGAAGCTTCTAAGTTGTTGCAGTAACCAAGAAAGAGGCACAGAAATTCAAGTTTTAGTTTTTGAAAATTCAGTTTTTGGATGCTTTCCCTGCCTTATAGTTGACCTAGGACCTTAAGATTTCGCATGAACCGAATGAACCGAACTCTGGCAGCCACATTACACGAGAAAAAGCGAGAAGTGGTAATTCGTAGTAAAAACCGCAGAAAACGTAACGTTTTCAACATTTGTTTCCGAAATGACGTAACTGAAAATCTTCACATTGGACGCATTACTCTCAGAAACGTTTACATTTATCGTCTGGCAACTAATGCAGCGTGATGACGTTTGCGGTCGCACCACTCTGTACGAAGTAGAAGCTTCTAAGTTGGTGCAGTCACCAAGAAAGAGGCACAGAAATTCAAGTTTTAGTTTTTGAAAATTCAGTTTTTGGCTGCTTTTGCTGCCTTGTATTTGACCTAGGACCTTAAGATTTTGCATCAACCGAACTCTGGCAGCCACATTACACGAGAAAAAGCGAGAAGTGGTAATTCGTAGTAAAAACCGCAGAAAACATAACGTTTTCAACACTTGTTTTCGAAATGACGTAACTGAAAATCTTCACATTGGACGCATTACTCTCAGAAACGTTTACATTTATCGTCTGGCAACTAATGCCGCGTGATGACGTTTGCGGTCGCACCACTCTGTACGAAGTAGAAGCTTCTAAGTTGTAGCAGGCACCAAGAAAGAGGCACAGAAATTCAAGTTTTAGTTTTTGAAAATTCAGTTTTTGGCTGCTTTTGCTGCCTTGTAATTGACCTAGGACCTTAAGATTTTGCATGAACCGAACTCTGGCAGCAACATTACACGAGAAAAAGCTAGAAGTGGTAATTCGTAGTAAAAACCGCAGAAAACATAACGTTTACAACATTTGTTTTCGAAATGACGAAACTGAAAATCCTCACATTGGACGCATTACTCTCAGAAACGTATACATTTATCGTCTGGCAACTAATGCCGCGTGATGACGTTTGCGGTCGCACCACTCTGTACGTAGTAGAAGCTTCTAAGTTGTTGCAGTCACCATGAAAGAGGCACAGAAATTCAAGTTTTAGTTTTTGAAAATTCTGTTTTTGGTTGCTTTTGCTGCCTTGTAGTTGACCTAGGACCTTAAGATTTTGCATGCACCGAACTCTGGCAGCCACATTACACGAGAAAAAGCGACAAGTGGTAATTCGTATTAATAACCGCAGAAAACATAACGTTTTCAACATTTATTTTCGAAATGACGTAACTGGAAATCTTCACATTGGACGCATTACTCTCAGAAACGTTTACATTTATCGTCTGGCAACTAATGCCGCGTCATGACGTTTGCGGTCGCACCACTCGGTACGAAGTAGAAGCTTCTAAGTTGTTGTAGTCACCAAGAAAGAGGCACAGAAATTCAAGTTTTAGTTTTTGAAAATTCAGTTTTTGGCTGCTTTTGCTGCCTTGTAGTTGACCTAGGACGTTAAGATTTTGCATGAACAGAACTCTGGCAGCCACATTACACGAGAAATAGCGAGATGTGGTAATTCGTAGTAAAAACCGCAGAAAACATAACGTTTTCAACATTTGTTTTCGAAATGACGTAACTGAAAATCTTCACATTGGACGCATTACTCTCAGAAACGTTTACATTTATCGTCTGGCAACTAATGCAGCGTGATGACGTTTGCGTTCGCACCACTCTGTACGAAGTAGAAGCTTCTAAGTTGTAGCAGTCACCAAGAAAGAGGCACAGAAATTCAAGTTTTAGTTTTTGAAAATTCAGTTTTTGGCTGCATTAGCTGCCTTGTAGTTGACCTAGGACCTTAAGATTTGGCATCAACCGAACTCTGGCAGCCACATTACACGAGAAAAAGCGAGAAGTGGTAATTCGTAGTAAAAACCGCAGAAAACATAACGTTTTCAACATTTGTTTTCGAAATGACGTAACTGAAAATCTTCACATTGGACGCATTACTCTCAGAAACGTTTACATTTATCGTCTGGCAACTAATGTAGCGTGATGACGTTTGCGGTCGCACCACTCTGTACGTAGTAGAAGCTTCTAAGTTGTTGCAGTCACCAAGAAAGAGGCACAGAAATTCAAGTTTTAGTTTTTGAAAATTCAGTTTTTGGCTGCTTTTGCTGCCTTGTATTTGACCTAGGACCTTAAGATTTTGCATCAACCGAACTCTGGCAGCCACATTACACGAGAAAAAGCGAGAAGTGGTAATTCGTAGTAAAAACCGCAGAAAACATAACGTTTTCAACACTTGTTTTCGAAATGACGTAACTGAAAATCTTCACATTGGACGCATTACTCTCAGAAACGTTTACATTTATCGTTTGGCAACTAATGCAGCGTGATGACGTTTGCGGTCGCAACACTCTGTACGAAGTAGAAGCTTCTAAGTTGTAGCAGGCACCAAGAAAGAGGCACAGAAATTCAAGTTTTAGTTTTTGAAAATTCAGTTTTTGGCTGCTTTTGCTGCCTTGTAGTTGACCTAGGACCTTAAGATTTTGCATGAACCGAACTCTGGCAGCCACATTACACGAGAAAAAGCGAGAAGTGGTAATTCGTAGTAAAAACCGCAGAAAACGTAACGTTTTCAACATTTGTTTTCGTATCGACGTAACTGAAAATCTTCACATTGGACGCATTACTCTCCGAAACGTTTACATTTATCGTCTGGCAACTAATGCAGCGTGATGACGTTTGCGGTCGCACCACTCTGTACGAAGTAGAAGCTTCTAAGTTGTTGTAGTCACCAGGAAAGAGGCACAGAAATTCAAGTTTTAGTTTATGAAAATTCAGTTTTTGGCTGCTTTTGCTGCCTTGTAGTTGACCTAGGACCTTAAGATTTTGCATGAACCGAACTCTGGCAGCCACATTACACGAGAAATAGCGAGAAGTGGTAATTCGTAGTGAAAACCGCAGAAAACATAACGTTTTCATCATTTGTTTTCGAAATGACGTAACTGAAAATCTTCACATTGGACGCATTACTCTCAGAAACGTTTACATTTATCGTCTGGCAACTAATGCTGCGTGATGACGTTTGCGGTCGCACCACTCTGTACGAAGTAGAAGCTTCTAAGTTGTAGCAGTCACCAAGAAAGAGGCACAGAAATTCAAGTTTTAGTTTTTGAAAATTCAGTTTTTGGCTGCATTAGCTGCCTTGTAGTTGACCTAGGACCTTAAGATTTTGCATCAACCGAACTCTGGCAGCCACATTACACTAGGAAAAGCGAGAAGTGGTAATTCGTAGTAAAAACCGCAGAAAACATAACGTTTTCAACATTTGTTTTCGAAATGACGTAACTGAAAATCTTCACATTGGACGCATTACTCTCAGAAACGTATACATTTATCGTCTGGCAACTAATGCAGCGTGATGACGTTTGCGGTCGCACCACTCTCTACGAAGTTGAAGCTTCTAAGTTGTTGCAGTCACCAAGAAAGAGTCACAGAAATTCAAGTTTTAGTTTTTGAAAATTCAGTTTTTGGCTGCTTTTGCTGCCTTATAGTTGACCTAGGACCTTAGGATTTTGCATGAACCGAACTCTGGCAGCCACATTACACGAGAAAAAGCGAGAAGTGGTAATTCGTAGTAAAAACCGCAGAAAACATAACGTTTTCAACATTTGTTTTCGAAATGACGTAACTGAAAATCTTCACATTGGACGCATTACACTCAGAAACGTTTACATTTATCGTCTGGCAACTAATGCAGCGTGATGACGTTTGCGGTCGCACCACTCTGTATGAAGTAGAAGCTTCTAAGTTGTTGCAGTCACCAAGAAAGAGGCACAGAAATTCAAGTTTTAGTTTTTGAAAATTCAGTTTTTGGCTGCTTTTGCTGCCTTGTAGTTGACCTATTACCTTAAGATTTTGCATGAACCGAACTCTGGCAGCCACATTACACTAGGAGAAGCGTGAAGTGGTAATTCGTAGCAAAAACTGCAGAAAACATAACGTTTTCAACATTTGTTTTCGAAATGACATAACTGAAAATCTTCACATTGGACGCATTACTCTCAGAAACGTTTACATTTATCGTCTGGCAACTAATGCCGCGTGATGACGTTTGCGGTCGCACCACTCTGTACGAAGTAGAAGCTTCTAAGTTGTTGCAGTCACCAAGAAAGAGGCACAGAAATTCAAGTTTTAGTTTTTGAAAATTCAGTTTTTGGCTGCTTTAGCTGCCTTATAGTTGACCAAGGACCTTAAGATTTTGCATGAACCGAACTCTGGCAGCCACATTACACGAGAAAAAGCGAGAAGTGGTAATTCGTAGTAAAAACCGCAGAAAACATAACGTTTTCAACATTTGTTTTCGAAATGACGTAACTGAAAATCTTCACATTGGACGCATTACTCTCAGAAACGTTTACATTTATCGTCTGGCAACTAATGCAGCGTGATGACGTTAGCGGTCGCACCACTCTGTACGAAGTAGAAGCTTCTAAGTTGTTGCAGTCACCAAGAAAGAGGCACAGAAATTCAAGTTTTAGTTTTTGAAAATTCAGTTTTTGGCTGCTTTTGCTGCCTTGTAGTTGACCTAGGACCTTAAGATTTTGCATGAACCGAACTCTGGCAGCCACATTACACGAGAAAAAGCGAGAACTGGTAATTCGTAGTAAAAACCGCAGAAAACATAACGTTTTCAACATTTGTTTTCGAAATGACGTAACTGAAAATCCTCACATTGGACGCATTACTCTCAGAAACGTTTACATTTATCGTCTGGCAACTAATGCAGCGTGATGACGTTTGCGGTCGCACCACTCTGTACGAAGTAGAAGCTTCTAAGTTGTTGCAGTCACCAAGAAAGAGGCACAGAAATTCAAGTTTTAGTTTTGGAAAATTCAGTTTTTGGCTGCTTCTGCTGCCTTGTATTTGACCTAGGACCATAAGATTTTGCATCAACCGGAATCTGGAAGCCACATTACACGAGAAAAAGCGAGAAGTGGTAATTCGTAGTAAAAACCGCAGAAAACATAACGTTTTCAACACTTGTTTTCGAAATGACGTAACTGAAAATCTTCACATTGGACGCATTACTCTCAGAAACGTTTACATTTATCGTCTGGCAACTAATGCCGCGTGATGACGTTTGCGGTCGCACCACTCTGTACGAAGTAGAAGCTTCTAAGTTGTAGCAGTCACCAAGAAAGAGGCACAAAAATTCAAGTTTTAGTTTTTGAAAATTCAGTTTTTGGCTGCTTTTGCTGCCTTGTAGTTGACCTAGGACCTTGACATTTTGCATGAACCGAACTCTGGCAGCCACATTACACGAGAAAAAGCGAGAAGTGGTAATTCGTAGTAAAAACCGCAGAAAACATATCGTTTTCAACATTTGTTTTCGAAATGACGTAACTGAAAATCTTCACATTGGACGCATTACTCTCAGAAACGTTTACATTTATCGTCTGGCGACTAATGCCGCGTGATGACGTTTGCGGTCGCACCACTCTGTACGAAGTAGAGGCTTCTAAGTTGTTGTAGTCACCAAGAAAGAGGCACAGATATTCAAGTTTTAGTTTTTGAAAATTCAGTTTTTGGCTGCTTTTGCTGCCTTGTAGTTGACCTAGGACCTTAAGATTTTGCATGAACCGAAGTCTGGCAGCCACATTACACGAGAAAAAGCGAGAAGTGGTAATTCGTAGTAAAAACCGCAGAAAACATATCGTTTTCAACATTTGTTTTCGAAATGACGTAACTGAAAATCTTCACATTGGACGCATTACTCTCAGAAACGTTTACATTTATCGTCTGGCGACTAATGCCGCGTGATGACGTTTGCGGTCGCACCACTCTGTACGAAGTAGAAGCTTCTAAGTTGTTGTAGTCACCAAGAAAGAGGCACAGAAATTCAAGTTTTAGTTTTTGAAAATTCAGTTTTTGGCTGCTTTTGCTGCCTTGTAGTTGACCTAGGACCTTAAGATTTTGCATGAACCGAACTCTGGCAGCCACATTACACGAGAAAAAGCGGAGAGTGGTAATTCGTAGTAAAAACCGCAGAAAACATAACGTTTTCAACTTTTGTTTTCGAAATGACGTAACTGAAAATCTTCACATTGGACGCATTACTCTCAGAAACGTTTACATTTATCGTCTGCCAACCAATGCAGCGTGATGACGTTTGCGGTCGCACCACTCTGTACGAAGTAGAAGCTTCTAAGTTGTTGCAGTCACCAAGAAAGAAGCACAGAAATTCAAGTTTTAGTTTTTGAAAATTCAGTTTTTGGCTGCTTTTGCTGCCTTGTAGTTGACCTAGGACCTTAAGATTTTGCATGAACCGAACTCTGGCAGCCACATTACACGAGAAAAAGCGGAGAGTGGTAATTCGTAGTAAAAACCGCAGAAAACATAACGTTTTCAACTTTTGTTTTCGAAATGACGTAACTGAAAATCTTCACATTGGACGCATTACTCTCAGAAACGTTTACATTTATCGTCTGGCAACCAATGCAGCGTGATGACGTTTGCGGTCGCACCACTCTGTACGAAGTAGAAGCTTCTAAGTTGTTGCAGTCACCAAGAAAGAAGCACAGAAATTCAAGTTTTAGTTTTTGAAAATTCAGTTTTTGGCTGCTTTTGCTGCCTTGTAGTTGACCTAGGACCTTAAGATTTTGCATGAACCGAACTCTGGCAGCCACATTACACGAGAAAAAGCGAGAAGTGGTAATTCGTAGTAAAAACCGCAGAAAACATAACGTTTTCGACATTTGTTTTCGAAATGACGTAACTGAAAATCTTCACATGGGACGCATTACTCTAAGAAACGTTTACATTTATCGTCTGGCAACTAATGCATCGTGATGACGTTTGCGGTCGCACCACTCTGTACGAAGTAGAAGATTCTAAGTTGTTGCAGAAAAAGGCACAGAAATTCAAGTTTTAGTTTTTAAAAATTCAGTTTTTGGCTGCTTTTGCTGCCTTGTAGTTGACCTAGGACCTTAAGATTTTGCATGAACCGAACTCTGGCAGCCACATTACACGAGAAAAAGCGAGAAGTGGTAATTCGTAGTAAAAACCGCAGAAAACATAACGTTTTCAACATTTGTTTTCGAAATGACGTGACTGAAAATCTTCACATTGGACGCATTACTCTCAGAAACGTTTACATTTATCGTCTGGCAACTAATGCAGCGTGATGACGTTTGCGGTCGCACCACTCTGTACGAAGTAGAAGCTTCTAAGTTGTTGCAGTCACCAAGAAAGAGGCACAGAAATTCAAGTTTTATTTTTTGAAAATTCAGTTTTTGGCTGCTTTTGCTGCCATGCATGAACCGAACTCTGGTAGCCACATTACACGAGAAAAAGCGAGAAGTGGTAATTCGTAGTAAAAACCGCAGAAAACATAACGTTTTCGACATTTGTTTTCGAAATGACGTAACTGAAAATCTTCACATTGGACGCATTACTCTCAGAAACGTTTACATTTATCGTCTGGCAACTAATGCCGCGTGATGACGTTTGCGGTCGCACCACTCTGTACGAAGTAGAAGCTTCTAAGTTGTTGCAGTCACCAAGAAAGAGGCACAGAAATTCAAGTTTTAGTTTTTGAAAATTCCGTTTTTGGATGCTTTTGCTGCCTTGTAGTTGACCTAGGACCTTACGATTTTGCATGAACCGAACTCTCGCAGCCACATTACACGAGAAAAAGCGAGAAGTGGTAATTCGTAGTAAAAACCGCAGAAAACATAACGTTTTCAACATTTGTTTTCGAAATGACGTAACTGAAAATCTTCACATTGGACGCATTACTCTCAGAAACGTTTACATTTATCGTCTGGCAACTAATGCCGCGTGATGACGTTTGCGGTCGCACCACTCTGTACGAAGTAGAAGCTTCTAAGTTGTTGCAGTCACCAAGAAAGAGGCACAGAAATTCAAGTTTTAGTTTTTGAAAATTCAGTTTTTGGCTGCTTTTGCTGCCTTGTAGTTGACCTAGGACCTTAAGATTTTGCATGAACCGAACTCTGGCAGCCACATTACACGAGAAAAAGCGAGAAGTGGTAATTCGTAGTAAAAACCGCAGAAAACATAACGTTTTCAACATTTGTTTTCGAAATGACGTAACTGAAAATCTTCACATTGGACGCATTACTCTCAGAAACGTTTACATTTATCGTCTGGCAACTAATGCCGCGTGATGACGTTTGCGGTCGCACCACTCTGTACGAAGTAGAAGCTTCTAAGTTGTTGCAGTCACCAAGAAAGAGGCACAGAAATTCAAGTTTTAGTTTTTGAAAATTCAGTTTTTGGCTGCTTTTGCTGCCTTGTAGTTGACCTAGAACCTTAAGATTTTTCATGAACCGAACTCTGGCAGCCACATTACACGAGAAAAAGCGAGAAGTGGTAATTCGTAGTAAAAACCGCAGAAAACATAACGTTTTCAACATTTGTTTTCGAAATGACGTAACTGAAAATCTTCACATTGGACGCATTACTCTCAGAAACGTTTACATTTAGAGTCTGGCAACTAATGCAGCGTGATGACGTTTGCGGTCGCACCACACTGTACGAAGTAGAAGCTTCAAAGTTGTTGCAGTCACCAAGAAAGAGGCACAGAAATCCAAGTTTTAGTTTTTGAAAATTCAGTTTTTGGCTGCTTTTGCTGCCTTGTAGTTGACCTAGGACCTTAAGATTTTGCATGAACCGAACTCTGGCAGCCACATTACACGAGAAAAAGCGACAAGTGGTAATTCGTAGTAAAAACCGCAGAAAACATAACGTTTTCAACATTTGTTTTAGAAATGACGTAACTGAAAATCTTCACATTGGACGCATTACTCTCAGAAACGTTTACATTTATCGTCTGGCAACTAATGCCGCGTGATGACGTTTGCGGTCGCACCACTCTGTACGAAGTAGAAGCTTCTAAGTTGTTGCAGTCACCAAGAAAGAGGCACAGAAATTCAAGTTTTAGTTTTTGAAAATTCAGTTTTTGGCTGCTTTTGCTGCCTTGTAGTTGACCTAGGACCTTAAGATTTTGGATGAACCGAACTCTGGCAGCCACATTACACGAGAAAAAGCGAGAAGTGGTAATTCGTAGTAAAAACCGCAGAAAACATAACGTTTTCAACATTTGTTTTCGAAATGACGTAACTGAAAATCTTCAAATTGGACGCATTACTCTCAGAAACGTTTACATTTATCGTCTGGCAACTAATGCAGCGTGATGACGTTTGCGGTCGCACCACTCTGTACCAAGTAGAAGCTTCTAAGTTGTTGCAGTCACCAAGAAAGAGGCACAGAAATTCAAGTTTTAGTTTTTGAAAATTCAGTTTTTGGCTGATTTTGCTGCCTTGTAGTTGACCTAGGACGTTAAGATTTTTCATGAACCGAACTCTGGCAGCCACATTACACGAGAAAAAGCGACAAGTGGTAATTCGTAGTAAAAACCGCAGAAAACATAACGTTTTCAACATTTGTTTTCGAAATGACGTAACTGAAAATCTTCACATTGGACGCATTACTCTCAGAAACGTTTACATTTATCGTCTGGCAACTAATGCAGCGTGATGACGTTTGCGGTCGCACCACTCTGTACGAAGTAGAAGCTTCTAAGTTGTTGCAGTCACCAAGAAAGAGGCACAGAAATTCAAGTTTTAGTTTTTAAAAAATCAGTTTTTGGCTGCTTTTGCTGCCTTGTAGTTGACCTAGGACCTTAAGATTTTGGATGAACCGAACTCTGGCAGCCACATTACACGAGAAAAAGCGAGAAGTGGTAATTCGTAGTAAAAACCGCAGAAAACATAACGTTTTCAACATTTGTTTTCGAAATGACGTAACTGAAAATCTTCAAATTGGACGCATTACTCTCAGAAACGTTTACATTTATCGTCTGGCAGCTAATGCCGCGTGATGACGTTTGCGGTCGCACCACTCTGTACGAAGTAGAAGCTTCTAAGTTGTTGCAGTCACCAAGAAAGAGGCACAGAAATTCAAGTTTTAGTTTTTGAAAATTCAGTTTTTGGCTGCTTTTGCTGCCTTGTAGTTGACCTAGGACCTTAAGATTTTTCATGAACCGAACTCTGGCAGCCACATTACACGAGAAAAAGCGAGAAGTGGTAATTCGTAGTAAAAACCGCAGAAAACATAACGTTTTCAACATTTGTTTTCGAAATGACGTAACTGAAAATCTTCACATTGGACGCATTACTCTCAGAAACGTTTACATTTATCGTCTGGCAACTAATGCAGCGTGATGACGTTTGCGGTCGCACCACTCTGTACGAAGTAGAAGCTTCTAAGTTGTTGCAGTCACCAAGAAAGAGGCACAGAAATTCAAGTTTTAGTTTTTGAAAATTCAGTTTTTGTCTGCTTTTGCTGCCTTGTAGTTGACCCCGGACCTTAAGATTTTGCATGATCCGAACTCTGGCAGCCACATTACACGAGAAAAAGCGAGAAGTGGTAATTCGTAGTAAAAACCGCAGAAAACATAACGTTTTCAACATTTGTTTTCGAAATGACGTAACTGAAAATCTTCACATTGGACGCATTACTCTCAGAAACGTTTACATTTATCGTCTGGCAACTAATGCCGCGTGATGACGTTTGCGGTCGCACCACTCTGTACGAAGTAGAAGCTTCTAAATTGTTGCAGTCACCAAGAAAGAGGCACAGAAATTCAAGTTTTAGTTTTTGAAAATTCAGTTTTTGGCTGCTTTTGCTGCCTTGTAGTTGACCTAGGACCTTAAGATTTTGCATGAACCGAACTCTGGCAGCCACATTACACGAGAAAAAGCGAGAAGTGGTAATTCGTAGTAAAAACCGCAGAAAACATAACGTTTTCAACATTTGTTTTCGAAATGACGTAACTGAAAATCTTCACATTGGACGCATTACTCTCAGAAACGTTTACATTTATCGTCTGGCAACTAATGCCGCGTGATGACGTTTGCGGTCGCACCACTCTGTACGATGTAGAGGCTTCTAAGTTGTTTCAGTCACCAAGAAAGAGGCACAGAAATTCAAGTTTTAGTTTTTGAAAATTCAGTTTTTGGCTGCTTTTGCTGCCCTGTAGTTGATCTAGGACCTTAAGATTTTTCATGAACCGAACTCTGGCAGCCACATTACACGAGAAAAAGCGAGAAGTGGTAATTCGTAGTAAAAACCGCAGAAAACATAACGTTTTCAACATTTGTTTTCGAAATGACGTAACTGAAAATCTTCACATTGGACGCATTACTCTCAGAAACGTTTACATTTATCGTCTGGCAACTAATGCAGCGTGATGACGTTTGCGGTCGCACCACTCTGTACGAAGTAGAAGCTTCTAAGTTGTTGCAGTCACCAAGAAAGAGGCACAGAAATTCAAGTTTTAGTTTTTGAAAATTCAGTTTTTGTCTGCTTTTGCTGCCTTGTAGTTGACCTAGGACCTTAAGATTTTGCATGAACCGAACTCTGGCAGCCGCATTACACGAGAAAAAGCGAGAAGTGGTAATTCGTAGTAAAAACCGCAGAAAACATAACGTTTTCAACATTTGTTTTCGAAATGACGTAACTGAAAATCTTCACATTGGACGCATTACTCTCAGAAACGTTTACATTTATCGTCTGGCAACTAATGCCGCGTGATGACGTTTGCGGTCGCACCACTCTGTACGAAGTAGAAGCTTCTAAGTTGTTGCAGTCACCAAGAAAGAGGCACAGAAATTCAAGTTTTAGTTTTTGAAAATTCAGTTTTTGGCTGCTTTTGCTGCCTTGTAGTTGACCTAGGACCTTAAGATTTTGCATAAACCGAACTCTGGCAGCCACATCACACGAGAAAAAGCGAAAAGTGGTAATTCGTAGTAAAAACCGCAGAAAACATAACGTTTTCAACATTTCTTTTCGAAATGACGTAACTGAAAATCTTCACATTGGACGCATTACTCTCAGAAACGTTTACATTTATCGTCTGGCAACTAATGCCGCGTGATGACGTTTGCGGTCGCACCACTCTGTACGATGTAGAAGCTTCTAAGTTGTTTCAGTCACCAAGAAAGAGGCACAGAAATTCAAGTTTTAGTTTTTGAAAATTCAGTTTTTGGCTGCTTTTGCTGCCCTGTAGTTGACCTAGGACCTTAAGATTTTTCATGAACCGAACTCTGGCAGCCACATTACACTAGGAGAAGCGAGAAGTGGTAATTCGTAGTAAAAACCGCAGAAAACATAACGTTTTCAACATTTGTTTTCGAAATGACGTAACTGAAAATCTTCACATTGGACGCATTACTCTCAGAAACGTTTACATTTATCGTCTGGCAACTAATGCAGCGTGATGACGTTTGCGGTCGCACCACTCTGTACGAAGTAGAAGCTTCAAAATTGTTGCAGTCACCAAGAAAGAGGCACAGAAATTCAAGTTTTAGTTTTTGAAAATTCATTTTTTGGCTGCTTTTGCTGCCTTGTAGTTGACCTAGGACCTTAAGATTTTGCATGAACCGAACTCTGGCAGCCACATTACACGAGAAAAAGCGACAAGTGGTAATTCGTAGTAAAAACCGCAGAAAACATAACGTTTTCAACATTTTTTTTCGAAATGACGTAACTCAAAATCTTCACATTGGAAGCATTACTCTCAGAAACGTTTACATTTATCGTCGGGCAACTAATGCCGCGTGATGACGTTTGCGGTCGCATCACTCTGTACGAAGTAGAAGCTTCTAAGTTGTTGCAGTCACCAAGAAAGAGGCACAGAAATTCAAGTTTTAGTTTTTGAAAATTCAGTTTTTGGCTGCTTTTGCTGCCATGTCGTTGACCTAGGACCTTAAGATTTTGCATGAACCGAACTCTGGCAGCCTCATTACACGAGAAAAAGCGAGAAGTGGTAATTCGTAGTAAAAACCGCAGAAAGCATAACGTTTTCAACATTTGTTTTCGAAATGACGTAACTGAAAATCTTCACATTGGACGCATTACTCTCAGAAACGTTTACATTTATCGTCTGGCAACTAATGCAGCGTGATGACGTTAGCGGTCGCACCACTCTGTACGAAGTAGAAGCTTCTACGTTGTTGCAGTCACCAAGAAAGAGGCACAGAAATTCAAGTTTTAGTTTTTGAAAATTCAGTTTTTGGCTGCTTTTGCTGCCTTGTACTTGACCTAGGACCTTAAGATTTTGCATGAACCGAACTCTGGCAGCCACATTACACGAGAAAAAGCGAGAAGTGGTAATTCGTAGTAAAAACCGCAGAAAACATAACGTTTTCAACATTTGTTTTCGAAATGACGTAACTGAAAATCTTCAAATGGGACGCATTAATCTAAGAAACGTTTACATTTATCGTCTGGCAACTAATGCAGCGTGATGACGTTTGCGGTCGCACCACTCTGTACGAAGTAGAAGCTTCTAAGTTGTTGCAGTCACCAAGAAAGAGGCACAGAAATTCAAGTTTTAGTTTTTGAAAATTCAGTTTTTGGCTGCTTTTGCTGCCTTGTAGTTGACCTAAGACCTTAAGATTTTGCATGAACCGAACTCTGGCAGCCACATTACACGAGAAAAAGCGAGAAGTGGTAATTCGTAGTAAAAACCGCAGAAAACATAACGTTTTCAACATTTGTTTTCGAAATGACGTAACTGAAAATCTTCACATGGGACGCATTACTCTAAGAAACGTTTACATTTATCGTCTGGCAACTAATGCAGCGTGATGACGTTTGCGGTCGCACCACTCTGTACGAAGTAGAAGCTTCTAAGTTGTTGCAGAAAGAGGCACAGAAATTCAAGTTTTAGTTTTTGAAAATTCAGTTTTTGGCTGCTTTTGCTGCCTTGTAGTTGACCTAGGACCTTAAGATTTTGCATGAACCGAACCCTGGCAGCCACATTACACGAGAAAAAGCGAGAAGTGGTAATTCGTAGTAAAAACCGCAGAAAACATAACGTTTTCAACATTTGTTTTCGAAATGACGTAACTGAAAATCTTCACATTGGACGCATTACTCTCAGATACGTTTACATTTATCGTCTGGCAACTAATGCAGCGTGATGACGTTAGCGGTCGCACCTCTCTGTACGAAGTAGAAGCTTCTAAGTTGTTGCAGTCACCAAGAAAGAGGCACAGAAATTCAAGTTTTAGTTTTTGAAAATTCAGTTTTTGGCTGCTTTTGCTGCCTTGCATGAACCGAACTCTGGCAGCCACATTACACGAGAAAAAGCGAGAAGTGGTAATTCGTAGTAAAAACCGCAGAAAACATAACGTTTTCAACATTTGTTTTGAAATGACGTAACTGAAAATCTTCACATTGGACGCATTACTCTCAGAAACGTTTACATTTATCGTCTGGCAACTAATGCAGCGTGATGACGTTTGCGGTCGCACCTCTCTGTACGAAGTAGAAGCTTCTAAGTTGTTGCAGTCACCAAGAAAGAGGCACAGAAATTCAAGTTTTAGTTTTTGAAAATTCAGTTTTTGGCTGCTTTTGCTGCCTTGTAGTTGACCTAGGACCTTAAGATTTTGCATGAACCGAACTCTGGCAGCCACACTACACGAGAAAAAGCGAGAAGTGGTAATTCGTAGTAAAAACCGCAGAAAACATAACGTTTTCAACATTTGTTTTCGAAATGACGTAACTGAAAATCTTCACATTGGACGCATTACTCTCAGAAACGTTTACATTTATCGTCTGGCAACTAATGCCGCGTGATGACGTTTGCGGTCGCACCACTCTGTACGAAGTAGAAGCTTCCAAGTTGTTGCAGTCACCAAGAAAGAGGCACAGAAATTCAAGTTTTAGTTTTTGAAAATTCAGTTTTTGGCTGCTTTTGCTGCCTTGTAGTTGACCTAGGACCTTAAGATTTTGCATGAACCGAACTCTGGCGGCCACATTACACGAGAAAAAGCGAGAAGTGGTAATTCGTATAAAAACCGCAGAAAACATAACGTTTTCAGCATTTGTTTTCGAAATGACGTAACTGAAAATCTTCACATTGGACGCATTACTCTCAGAAACGTTTACATTTATCGTCTGGCAACTAATGCCGCGTGATGACGTTTGCGGTCGCACCACTCTGTACGAAGTAGAAACTTCTAAGTTGTTGCAGTCACCAAGAAAGAGGCACAGAAATTCAAGTTTTAGTTTTTGAAAATTCAGTTTTTGGCAGCTTTTGCTGCCTTGTAGTTGACCTAGGACCTTAAGATTTTTCATGAACCGAACTCTGGCAGCCACATTACACGAGAAAAAGCGAGAAGTGGTAATTCGTAGTAAAAACCGCAGAAATCATAACGTTTTCAACATTTGTTTTCGAAATGACGTAAGACAAAATCTTCACATTGGAAGCATTACTCTCAGAAACGTTTACATTTATCGTCTGGCAACTAATGCCGCGTGATGACGTTTGCGGTCGCATCACTCTGTACGAAGTAGAAGCTTCTAAGTTGTTGCAGTCACCAAGAAAGAGGCACAAAAATTCAAGTTTTAGTTTTTGAAAATTCAGTTTTTGGCTGCTTTTGCTGCCATGTAGTTGACCTAGGACCTTAAGATTTTGCATGAACCGAACTCTGGCAGCCACATTACACGAGACAAAGCGAGAAGTGGTAATTCATAGTAAAAACCGCAGAAAACATAACGTTTTCAACATTTGTTTTCGAAATGACGTAACTGAAAATCTTCACATGGGACGCATTACTCTAAGAAACGTTTACATTTATCGTCTGGCAACTAATGCAGCGTGATGACGTTTGCGGTCGCACCACTCTGTACGAAGTAGAAGCTTCTAAGTTGTTGCAGAAAGAGGCACAGAAATTCAAGTTTTAGTTTTTAAAAATTCAGTTTTTGGCTGCTTTTGCTGCCTTGTAGTTGACCTAGGACCTTAAGATTTTGCATGAACGGAACTCTGGCAGCCACATTACACGAGAAAAAGCGAGAAGTGGTAATTCGTAGTAAAAACCGCAGAAAACATAACGTTTTCAACATTTGTTTTCGAAATAATGTAACTGAAAATCTTCACATTGGATGCATTACTCTCAGAAACGTTTACATTTATCGTCTGGCAACTAATGCAGCGTGATGACGATAGCGGTCGCACCACTGTGTACGAAGTAGAAGCTTCTACGTTGTTGCAGTCACCAAGAAAGAGGCACAGAAATTCAAGTTTTAGTTTTTGAAAATTCAGTTTTTGGCTGCTTTTGCTGCCTTGTAGTTGACCTAGGACCTTAAGATTTTGCATGAACCGAACTCTGGCAGCCACATTACACGAGAAAAAGCGAGAAGTGGTAATTCGTAGTAAAAGCCGCAGAAAACATAACGTTTTCAACATTTGTTTTCGAAATGACGTAATTGAAAATCTTCACATTGGACGCATTACCCTCAGATACGTTTACATTTATCGTCTGGCAACTAATGCAGCGTGATGACGTTAGCGGTCGCACCTCTCTGTACGAAGTAGAAGCTTCTAAGTTGTTGCAGTCACCAAGAAAGAGGCACAGAAATTCAAGTTTTAGTTTTTGAAAATTCAGTTTTTGGCTGCTTTTGCTGCCTTGCATGAACCGAACTCTGGCAGCCACATTACACGAGAAAAAACGAGAAGTGGTAATTCGTAGTAAAAACCGCAGAAAACATAACGTTTTCAACATTTGTTTTCGAAATGACGTAACTGAAAATCTTCACATTGGACGCATTACTCTCAGAAACGTTTACATTTATCGTCTGGCAACTAATGCAGCGTGATGACGTTTGCGGTCGCACCACTCTGTACGAAGTAGAAGCTTCTAAGTTGTTGCAGTCACCAAGAAAGAGGCACAGAAATTCAAGTTTTAGTTTTTGAAAATTCAGTTTTTGGCTGCTTTAGCTGCCTTGTAGTTGAACTAGGACCTTAAGATTTTGCATGAACCGAACTCTGGCAGCCACATTACACGAGAAAAAGCGAGAAGTGGTAATTCGTAGTAAAAACCGCAGAAAACATAACGTTTTCAACATTTGTTTTCGAAATGACGTAACTGAAAATCTTCACATTGGACGCATTACTCTCAGAAACGTTTACATTTATCGTCTGGCAACTAATGCCGCGTGATGACGTTTGCGGTCGCACCACTCTGTACGAAGTAGAAGCTTCCAAGTTGTTGCAGTCACCAAGAAAGAGGCACAGAAATTCAAGTTTTAGTTTTTGAAAATTCAGTTTTTGGCTGCTTTTGCTGCCTTGTAGTTGACCTAGGACCTTAAGATTTTGCATGAACCGAACTCTGGCAGCCACATTACACAAGAAAAAGCGAGAAGTGGTAATTCGTATAAAAACCGCAGAAAACATAACGTTTTCAACATTTGTTTTCGAAATGACGTAACTGAAAATCTTCACATTGGACGCATTACTCTCAGAAACGTTTACATTTATCGTCTGGCAACTAATGCAGCGTGATGACGTTTGCGGTCGCACCACTCTGTACGAAGTAGAAGCTTCAAAGTTGTTGCAGTCACCAAGAAAGAGACACAGAAATTCAAGTTTTAGTTTTTGAAAATTCAGTTTTTGGCTGCTTTTGCTGCCTTGTAGTTGACCTAGGACCTTAAGATTTTGCATGAACCGAACTCTGGCAGCCACATTACACGAGAAAAAGCGAGAAGTGGTAATTCGTAGTAAAAACCGCAGAAAACATAACGTTTTCAACATTTGTTTTCGAAATGACGTAAGTCAAAATCTTCACATTGGAAGCATTGCTCTCAGAAACGTTTACATTTATCGTCTGGCAACTAATGCCGCGTGATGATGTTTGCGGTCGCATCACTCTGTACGAAGTAGAAGCATCTACGTTGTTGCAGTCACCAAGAAAGAGGCACAAAAATTCAAGTTTTAGTTTTTGAAAATTCAGTTTTTGGCAGCTTTTGCTGCCATGTAGTTGACCTAGGACCTTAAGATTTTGCATGAACCGAACTCTGGCAGCCACATTACACGAGACAAAGCGAGAAGTGGTAATTCGTAGTAAAAACCGCAGAAAACATAACGTTTTCAACATTTGTTTTCGAAATGACGTAACTGAAAATCTTCACATTGGACGCATTACTCACAGAAACGTTTACATTTATCGTCTGGCAACTAATTCCGCGTGATGACGTTTGCGGTCGCACCACTCTGTACGAAGTAGAAGCTTCTAAGTTGTTGCAGTCACCAAGAAAGAGGCACAGAAATTCAAGTTTTAGTTTTTGAAAATTCAGTTTTTGGCTGCTTTTGCTGCCTTGTAGTTGACCTAGGACCTTAAGATTTTGCATGAACCGAACTCTGGCAGCCACATTACACGAGAAAAAGCGAGAAGTGGTAATTCGTAGTAAAAACCGCCGAAAACATAACGTTTTCAACATTTGTTTTCGAAATGACGTAACTGAAAATCTTAACATTGGACGCATTACTCTCAGAAAAGTTTACATTTATCGTCTGGCAATTAATGCCGCGTGATGACGTTTGCGGTCGCACCACCCTGTACGAAGTAGAAGCTTCTAAGTTGTTGCAGTCACCAAGAAAGAGGCACAGAAATTCAAGTTTTAGTTTTTGAAAATTCAGTTTTTGGCTGCTTTTGCTGCCTTGTAGTTGACCTAGGACCTTAAGATTTTGCATGAACCGAACTCTGGCAGCCACATTACACGAGAAAAAGCGAGAAGTGGTAATTCGTAGTAAAAACCGCAGAAAACGTAACGTTTTCAACATTTGTTTTCGAAATGACGTAACTGAAAATCTTCACATTGGACGCATTACTCTCAGAAACGTTTACATTTATCGGCTGGCAACTAATGCAGCGTGATGACTTTTTCGGTCGCACCACTCTGTACGAAGTAGAAGCTTCTAAGTTGGTGCAGTCACCAAGAAAGAGGCACAGAAATTCAAGTTTTAGTTTTTGAAAATTCAGTTTTTGGCTGCTTTTGCTGCCTTGTAGTTGACCTAGGACCTTAAGATTTTGCATGAACCGAACTCTGGCAGCCACATTACACGACAAAAAGCGAGAAGTGGTAATTCGTAGTAAAAACCGCAGAAAACATAACGTTTTCAACATTTGTTTTCGAAATGACGTAACTGAAAATCTTCACATTGCACGCATTACTCTCAGAATCGTTTACATTTATCGTCTGCCAACTAATGCCGCGTGATGACGTTTGCGGCCGCAACACTCTGTACGAAGTAGAAGCTTCTAAGTTGTTGCAGTCACCAAGAAAGAGGCACAGAAATTCAAGTTTTAGTTTTTGAAAATTCAGTTTTTGGCTGCTTTTGCTGCCTTGTAGTTGACCTAGGACCTTAAGATTTTGCATGAACCGAACCCTGGCAGCCACATTACACGAGAAAAAGCGAGAAGTGGTAATTCATAGTAAAAACCGCAGAAAACATAACGTTTTCAACATTTGTTTTCGAAATGTCGTAACTGAAAATCTTCACATTGGACGCATTACTCTCAGAAACGTTTACATTTATTGTCTGGCAACTAATGCAGCGTGATGACGTTTGCGGTCGCACGACTCTGTACGAAGTAGAAGCTTCTAAGTTGTTGCAGTCACCAAGAAAGAGGCACAGAAATTCAAGTTTTAGTTTTTGAAAATTCAGTTTTTGGCTGCTTTTGCTGCCTTGTAGTTGACCTAGGACCTTAAGATTTTGCATGAACCGAACTCTGGCAGCCACATTACACGAGAAAAAGCGAGAAGTGGTAATTCGTAGTAAAAACCGCAGAAAACATAACGTTTTCAACATTTGTTTTCGAAATGACGTAACTGAAATTCTTCACATTGGACGCATTAATCTCAGAAAAGTTTACATTTATCGTCTGGCAGCTAATGCCGCGTGATGACGTTTGCGGTCGCACCACTCTGTACGAAGTAGAAGCTTCTAAATTGTTGCAGTCACCAAGAAAGAATCACAGAAATTCAAGATTTAGTTTTTGAAAATTCAGTTTTTGGCTGCTTTTGCTGCCTTGTAGTTGACCTAGGACCTTAAGATTTTGCATGAACCGAACTCTGGCAGCCACATTACACGAGAAAAAGCGAGAAGTGGTAATTCGCAGTAAAAACCGCAGAAAACATAACGTTTTCAACATTTGTTTTCGAAATGACGTAACTCAAAATCTTCACATTGGACGCATTACTCTCAGAAACGTTTACATTTGTCGTCTGGCAACTAATGCAGCGTGATGACGTTTGCGGTCGCACCACTCTGTACGAAGTAGAAGCTTCTAAGTTGGTGCAGTCACCAAGAAAGAGGCACAGAAATTCAAGTTTTAGTTTTTGAAAATTCAGTTTTTGGCTGCTTTTGCTGCCTTGTAGTTGACCTAGGACCTTAAGATTTTGCATGAACCGAACTCTGGCAGCCACATTACACGAGAAAAAGCGAGAAGTGGTAATTCGTAGTAAAAACCGCAGAAAACATAACGTTTTCAACATTTGTTTTCGAAATGACATAACTGAAAATCTTCACATTGGACGCATTACTCTCAGAAACGTTTACATTTATCGTCTGGCAACTAATGCCGCGTGATGACGTTTGCGGTCGCACCACTCTGTACGAAGTAGAAGCTTCTAAGTTGTTGCAGTCACCAAGAAAGAGGCACAGAAATTAAAGTTTTAGTTTTTGAAAATTCAGTTTTTGGCTGCTTTTGCTGCCTTGTAGTTGACCTAGGACCTTAAGATTTTGCATGAACCAAACTCTGGCAGCCACATTACACGAGAAAAAGCGAGAAGTGATAATTCGTAGTAAAAACCGCAGAAAACATAACGTTTTCAACATTTGTTTTCGAAATGACGTAACTGAAAATCTTCACATTGGACGCATTACTCTCAGCAACGTTTACATTTATCGTCTGGCAACTAAAGCAGCGTGATGACGTTTGCGGTGGCACCACTCTGTACGAAGTAGAAGCATCTAAGTTGTTGCAGTCACCAAGAAAGAGGCACAGAAATTCAAGTTTTAGTTTTTGAAAATTCAGTTTTTGGCTGATTTTGCTGCCTTGTAGTTGACCTAGGACCTTAAGATTTTGCATGAACCGAACTCTGGCAGCCACATTACACGAGAAAAAGCGAGAAGTGGTAATTCGTAGTAAAAACCGCAGAAAACATAACGTTTTCAACATTTGTTTTCGAAATGACGTAAGTGAAAATCTTCACATTGGACGCATTACTCTCAGAAACGTTTACATTTATCGTCTGGCAACTAATGCAGCGTGATGACGTTTGCGGTCGCACCACTCTGTACGAAGTAGAAGCTTGTAAGTTGTCGCAGTCACCAAGAAAGAGGCACAGAAATTCAAGTTTTAGGTTTGAAAATTCAGTTTTTGGCTGCTTTTGCTGCCTTGTAGTTGACCTAGGACCTTAAGATTTTGCATGAACCGAACTCTGGCAGCCACATTTCACGAGAAAAAGCGAGAAGTGGTAATTCGTAGTAAATCCGCAGAAAACATAACGTTTTCAACATTTGTTTTCGAAATGACGTAACTGAAAATCTTCACATTGGACGCATTACTCTCAGAAACGTTTACATTTATCGTCTGGCAACTAATGCAGCGTGATGACGTTTGCGGTCGCACCACTCTGTACGAAGTAGAAGCTTCTAAGTTGTTGCAGTCACCAAGAAAGAGGCACAGAAATTCAAGTTTTAGTTTTAGAAAATTCAGTTTTTGTCTGCTTTTGCTGCCTTGTAGTTGACCTAGGACCTCAAGATTTTGCATGAACCGAACTCTGGCAGCCACATTACACGAGAAAAAGCGAGAAGTGATAATTCATAGTAAAAACCGCAGAAAACATAACGTTTTCAACATTTGTCTTCGACATGACGTAACTGAAAATCTTCACATTGGACGCATTACTCTCAGAAACGTTTACATTTATCGTCTGGCAACTGATGCCGCGTGATGACGTTTGCGGTCGCACCACTCTGTACGAAGTAGACGGTTCTAAGTTGTTGCAGTCACCAAGAAAGAGGCACAGAAATTCAAGTTTTAGTTTTTGAAAATTCAGTTTTTGGCTGCTTTTGCTGCCTTGTGGTTGACCTAGGACCTTAAGATTGTGCATGAACCGAACTCTGGCAGCCACATTACACGAGAAAAAGCGAGAGGTGGTAATTCGTAGTAAAAACCGCAGAAAACATAACGTTTTCAACATTTGTTTTCGAAATGACGTAACTGAAAATCTTCACATTGGACGCATTACTCTCAGAAACGTTTACATTTATCGTCTGGCAACTAATGCAGCGTGATGACGTTTGCGGTCGCACCACTCTGTACGAAGTAGAAGCTTGTAAGTTGTTGCAGTCACCAAGAAAGAGGCACAGAAATTCAAGTTTTAGGTTTGAAAATTCAGTTTTTGGCTGCTTTTGCTGCCTTGTAGTTGACCTAGGACCTTAAGATTTTGCATGAACCGAACTCTGGCAGCCACATTACACGAGAAAAAGCGAGAAGTGATAATTCGTAGTAAAAACCGCAGAAAACATAACGTTTTCAACATTTGTTTTCGAAATGACGTAACTGAAAATCTTCACATTGGACGCATTACTCTCAGAAACGTTTACATTTATCGTCTGGCAACTAAAGCAGCGTGATGACGTTTGCGGTGGCACCACTCTGTACGAAGTAGAAGCATCTAAGTTGTTGCAGTCACCAAGAAAGAGGCACAGAAATTCAAGTTTTAGTTTTTGAAAATTCAGTTTTTGGCTGATTTTGCTGCCTTGTAGTTGACCTAGGACCTTAAGATTTTGCATGAACCGAACTCTGGCAGCCACATTACACGAGAAAAAGCGAGAAGTGGTAATTCATAGTAAAAACCGCAGAAAACATAACGTTTTCAACATTTGTTTTCGAAATGACGTAAGTGAAAATCTTCACATTGGACGCATTACTCTCAGAAACGTTTACATTTATCGTCTGGCAACTAATGCAGCGTGATGACGTTTGCGGTCGCACCACTCTGTACGAAGTAGAAGCTTGTAAGTTGTCGCAGTCACCAAGAAAGAGGCACAGAAATTCAAGTTTTAGGTTTGAAAATTCAGTTTTTGGCTGCTTTTGCTGCCTTGTAGTTGACCTAGGACCTTAAGATTTTGCATGAACCGAACTCTGGCAGCCACATTACACGAGAAAAAGCGAGAAGTGGTAATTCGTAGTAAAAACCGCAGAAAACATAACGTTTTCAACATTTGTTTTCGAAATGACGTAACTGAAAATCTTCACATTGGACGCATTACTCTCAGAAACGTTTACATTTATCGTCTGGCAACTAATGCAGCGTGATGACGTTTGCGGTCGCACCACTCTGTACGAAGTAGAAGCTTCTAAGTTGTTGCAGTCACCAAGAAAGAGGCACAGAAATTCAAGTTTTAGTTTTAGAAAATTCAGTTTTTGGCTGCTTTTGCTGCCTTGTAGTTGCCTAGGACCTCAAGATTTTGCATGAACCGAACTCTGGCAGCCACATTACACGAGAAAAAGCGAGAAGTGATAATTCATAGTAAAAACCGCAGAAAACATAACGTTTTCAACATTTGTCTTCGACATGACGTAACTGAAAATCTTCACATTGGACGCATTACTCTCAGAAACGTTTACATTTATCGTCTGGCAACTGATGCCGCGTGATGACGTTTGCGGTCGCACCACTCTGTACGAAGTAGACGGTTCTAAGTTGTTGCAGTCACCAAGAAAGAGGCACAGAAATTCAAGTTTTAGTTTTTGAAAATTCAGTTTTTGGCTGCTTTTGCTACCTTGTGGTTGACCTAGGACCTTAAGATTGTGCGTGAACCGAACTCTGGCAGCCACATTACCCGAGAAAAAGCGAGAAGTGGTAATTCGTAGTAAAAACCGCAGAAAACATAACGTTTTCAACATTTGTTTTCGAAATGACGTAACTGAAAATCTTCACATTGGACGCATTACTCTCAGAAACGTTTACATTTATCGTCTGGCAACTAATGCAGCGTGATGACGTTTGCGGTCGCACCACTCTGTACGAAGTAGAAGCTTGTAAGTTGTTGCAGTCACCATGAAAGAGGCACAGAAATTCAAGTTTTAGGTTTGAAAATTCAGTTTTTTGCTGCTTTTGCTGCCTTGTAGTTGACCTAGGACCTTAAGATTTTGCGTGAACCGAACTCTGGCAGCCACATTACACGAGAAAAAGCGAGAAGTGGTAATTCGTAGTAAAAACCGCAGAAAAAATTACGTTTTCAACATTTGTTTTCGAAATGACGTAACTGAAAATCTTCACATTGGACGCATTACTCTCAGAAACGTTTACATTT
Organism: Schistocerca serialis cubense; assembly: GCF_023864345.2. Taxonomy (NCBI): domain Eukaryota; kingdom Metazoa; phylum Arthropoda; class Insecta; order Orthoptera; family Acrididae; genus Schistocerca; species Schistocerca serialis. Next base: position 4,844,106 of record NW_026047571.1, on the reverse strand, counting down.
ATCGTCTGGCAACTAATGCAGCGTGATGACGTTTGCGGTCGCACCACTCTGTACGAAGTAGAAGCTTCTAAGTTGTTGCAGTCACCAAGAAAGAGGCACAGAAATTCAAGTTTTAGTTTTTGAAAATTCAGTTTTTGGCTGCTTTTGCTGCCTTGTAGTTGACCTAGGACCTTAAGATTTTGCATGAACCGAACTCTGGCAGCCACATTACACGAGAAAAAGCGAGAAGTGGTAATTCGTAGTAAAAACCGCAGAAAACATAACGTTTTCAACATTTGTTTTCGAAATGACGTAACTGAAAATCTTCACATTGGACGCATTACTCTCAGAAACGTTTACATTTATCGTCTGGCAACTAATGCAGCGTGATGACGTTTGGGGTCGCACCACTCTGTACGAAGTAGAAGCTTCTAAGTTGTTGCAGTCACCAAGAAAGAGGCACAGAAATTCAAGTTTTAGTTTTTGAAAATTCAGTTTTTGGCTTCTTTTGCTGCCTTGTAGTTGACCTAGGACCTTAAGATTTTGCATGAACCGAACTCTGGCAGCCACATTACACGAGAAAAAGCGAGAAGTGGTAATTCGTAGTAAAAACCACAGAAAACATAATGTTTTCAACATTTGTTTTCGAAATGACGTAACTGAAAATCTTCACATTGGACGCATTACTCTCAGAAACGTTTACATTTATCGTCTGGCAACTAATGCAGCGTGATGACGTTTGCGGTTGCACCACTCTGTACGAAGTAGAAGCTTCTAAGTTGTTGCAGTCACCAAGAAAGAGGCACAGAAATTCAAGTTTTAGTTTTTGAAAATTCAGTTTTTGGCTGCTTTTGCTGCCTTGTAGTTGACCTAAGACCTTAAGATTTTGCATGAACCGAACTCTGGCAGCCACATTACATGAGAAAAAGCGAGAAGTGGTAATTCGTAGTAAAAACCGCAGAAAACATAACGTTTTCAACATTTGTTTTCGAAATGACGTAACTGAAAATCTTCACATTGGACGCATTACTCTCAGAAACGTTTACATTTATCGTCTGGCAACTAATGCAGCGTGATGACGTTTGCGGTCGCACCACTCTGTACGAAGTAGAAGCTTCTAAGTTGTTGCAGTCACCAAGAAAGAGGCACAGAAATTCAAGTTTTAGTTTTTGAAAATTCAGTTTTTGGCTGCTTTTGCTGCCTTGTAGTTGACCTAGGACCTTAAGATTTTGCATGAACCGAACTCTGGCAGCCACATTACACAAGAAAAAGCGAGAAGTGGTAATTCGTAGTAAAAACCGCAGAAAACATAACGTTTTCAACAATTGTTTTCGAAATGACGTAACTGAAAATCTTCACATTGGACGCATTACTCTCAGAAACGTTTACATTTATCGTCTGGCAACTAATGCCGCGTGATGACGTTTTCGGTCGCACCACTCTGTACGAAGTAGAAGCTTCTAAGTTGTTGCAGTCACCAAGAAAGAGGCACAGAAATTCAAGTTTTAGTTTTTGAAAATTCAGTTTTTGGCTGCTTTTGCTGCCTTGTAGTTGACCTAGGACCTTAAGATTTTGCATCAACCGAACTCTGGCAGCCACATTACACGAGAAAAAGCGAGAAGTGGTAATTCGTAGTAAAAACCGCAGAAAACATAACGTTTTCAAAATTTGTTTTCGAAATGACGTAACTGAAAATCTTCACATTGGACGCATTACTCTCAGAAACGTTTACATTTATCGTCTGGCAACTAATGCAGCGTGATGACGTTTGCGGTCGCACCACTCTGTACGAAGTAGAAGCTTCTAAGTTGTTGCAGTCACCAAGAAAGAGGCACAGAAATTCAAGTTTTAGTTTTTGAAAATTCAGTTTTTGGCTGCTTTTGCTGCCTTGTAGTTGACCTAGGACCTTAAGATTTTGCATGAACGGAACTCTGGCAGCCACATTACACGAGAAAAAGCGAGAAGTGGTAATTCGTAGTAAAAACCGGAGAAAACATAACGTTTTCAACATTTGTTTTCGAAATGACGTAACTGAAAATCTTCACATTGGACGCATTACTCTCAGAAACGTTTACATTTATCGTCTGGCAACTAATGCCGCGTGATGACGTTTGCGGTCGCACCACTCTGTACGAAGTAGAAGCTTCTAAGTTGTTGCAGTCACCAAGAAAGAGGCACAGCTATTCAAGTTTTAGTTTTTGAAAATTCAGTTTTTGGCTACTTTTGCTGCCTTGTAGTTGACCTAGGACCTTAAGATTTTGCATGAACCGAACTCTGGCAGCCACATTACACGAGAAAAAGCGAGAAGTGGTAATTCGTAGTAAAAACCGCAGAAAACATAACGTTTTCAACATTTGTTTTCGAAATGACGTAACTGAAAATCTTCAAATGGGACGCATTAATCTAAGAAACGTTTACATTTATCGTCTGGCAACTAATGCAGCGTGATGACGTTTGCGGTCGCACCACTCTGTACGAAGTAGAAGCTTCTAAGTTGTTGCAGTCACCAAGAAAGAGGCACAGAAATTCAAGTTTTAGTTTTTGAAAATTCAGTTTTTGGCTGCTTTTGCTGCCTTGTAGTTGACCTAGGACCTTAAGATTTTGCATGAACCGAACTCTGGCAGCCACATTACACAAGAAAAAGCGAGAAGTGGTAATTCGTAGTAAAAACCGCAGAAAACATAACGTTTTCAACATTTGTTTTCGAAATGACGTAACTGAAAATCTTCACATTGGACGCATTACTCTCAGAAACGTTTACATTTATCGTCTGGCAACTAATGCAGCGTGATGACGTTTGCGGTTGCACCACTCTGTACGAAGTAGAAGCTTCTAAGTTGTTGCAGTCACCAAGAAAGAGGCACAGAAATTCAAGTTTTAGTTTTTGAAAATTCTGTTTTTGGCTGCTTTTGCTGCCTTGTAGTTGACCTAAGACCTTAAGATTTTGCATGAACCGAACTCTGGCAGCCACATTACACGAGAAAAAGCGAGAAGTGGTAATTCGTAGTAAAAACCGCAGAAAACATAACGTTTTCAACATTTGTTTTCGAAATGACGTAACTGAAAATCTTCACATTGGACGGATTACTCTCAGAAACGTTTACATTTATCGTCTGGCAACTAATGCAGCGTGATGACGTTTGCGGTCGCACCACTCTGTACGAAGTAGAAGCTTCTAAGTTGTTGCAGTCACCAAGAAAGAGGCACAGAAATTCAAGTTTTAGTTTTAGAAAATTCAGTTTTTGGCTGCTTTTGCTGCCTTGTAGTTGACCTAGGACCTTAAGATTTTGCATGAACCGAACTCTGGCAGCCACATTACACAAGAAAAAGCGAGAAGTGGTAATTCGTAGTAAAAACCGCAGAAAACATAACGTTTTCAACATTTGTTTTCGAAATGACGTAACTGAAAATCTTCACATTGGACGCATTACTCTCAGAAACGTTTACATTTATCGTCTGGCAACTAATGCCGCGTGATGACGTTTTCGGTCGCACCACTCTGTACGAAGTAGAAGCTTCTAAGTTGTTGCAGTCACCAAGAAAGAGGCACAGAAATTCAAGTTTTAGTTTTTGAAAATTCAGTTTTTGGCTGCTTTTGCTGCCTTGTAGTTGACCTAGGACCTTAAGATTTTGCATCAACCGAACTCTGGCAGCCACATTACACGAGAAAAAGCGAGAAGTGGTAATTCGTAGTAAAAACCGCAGAAAACATAACGTTTTCAACATTTGTTTTCGAAATGACGTAACTGAAAATCTTCACATTGGACGCATTACTCTCAGAAACGTTTACATTTATCGTCTGGCAACTAATTCCGCGTGATGACGTTTGCGGTCACACCACTCTGTACGAAGTAGAAGCTTCTAAGTTGTTGCAGTCACCAAGAAAGAGGCACAGAAATTCAAAATTTAGTTTTTGAAAATTCAGTTTTTGGCTGCTTTTGCTGCCTTGTATTTGACCTAGGACCTTAAGATTTTGCATGAACCGAACTCTGGCAGCCACATTACACGAGAAAAAGCGAGAAGTGGTAATTCGTAGTAAAAACCGCAGAAAACATAACGTTTTCAACATTTGTTTTCGAAATGACGTAACTGAAAATCTTCACATTGGACGCATTACTCTCAGAAACGTTTACATTTATCGTCTGGCAACTAATGCAGCGTGATGACGTTTGCGGTCGCACCACTGTGTACGAAGTAGAAGCTTCTAAGTTGTTGCAGTCACCAAGAAAGAGGCACAGCTATTCAAGTTTTAGTTTTTGAAAATTCAGTTTTTGGCTGCTTTTGCTGCCTTGTAGTTGACCTAGGACCTTAAGATTTTGCATGAACCGAACTCTGGCAGCCACATTACACGAGAAAAAGCGAGAAGTGGTAATTCGTAGTAAAAACCGCAGAAAACATAACGTTTTCAACATTTGTTTTCGAAATGACGTAACTGAAAATCTTCAAATGGGACGCATTAATCTAAGAAACGTTTACATTTATCTTCTGGCAACTAATGCAGCGTGATGACGTTTGCGGTCGCACCACTCTGTACGAAGTAGAAGCTTCTAAGTTGTTGCAGTCACCAAGAAAGAGGCACAGAAATTCAAGTTTTAGTTTTTGAAAATTCAGTTTTTGGCTGCTTTTGCTGCCTTGTAGTTGACCTAGGACCTTAAGATTTTGCATGAACCGAACTCTGGCAGCCACATTACACAAGAAAAAGCGAGAAGTGGTAATTCGTAGTAAAAACCGCAGAAAACATAACGTTTTCAACATTTGTTTTCGAAATGACGTAACTGAAAATCTTCACATTGGACGCATTACTCTCAGAAACGTTTACATTTATCGTCTGGCAACTAATGCAGCGTGATGACGTTTTCGGTCGCACCACTCTGTACGAAGTAGAAGCTTCTAAGTTGTTGCAGTCACCAAGAAAGAGGCACAGAAATTCAAGTTTTAGTTTTTGAAAATTCAGTTTTTGGCTGCATTAGCTGCCTTGTAGTTGACCTAGGACCTTAAGATTTTGCATCAACCGAACTCTGGCAGCCACATTACACTAGGAAAAGCGAGAAGTGGTAATTCGTAGTAAAAACCGCAGAAAACATAACGTTTTCAACATTTGTTTTCGAAATGACGTAACTGAAAATCTTCACATTGGACGCATTACTCTCAGAAACGTTTACATTTATCGTCTGGCAACTAATGCAGCGTGATGACGTTTGCGGTCGCACCACTCTGTACGAAGTAGAAGCTTCTAAGTTGTTGCAGTCACCAAGAAAGAGGCACAGAAATTCAAGTTTTAGTTTTTGAAAATTCAGTTTTTGGCTGCTTTTGCTGCCTTGTAGTTGACCTAGGACCTTAAGATTTTGCATGAACCGAACTCTGGCAGCCACATTACACGAGAAAAAGCGAGAAGTGGTAATTCGTAGTAAAAACCAAAGAAAACATAACGTTTTCAACATTTGTTTTCGAAATGACGTAACTGAAAATCTTCACATTGGACGCATTACTCTCAGAAACGTTTACATTTATCGTCTGGCAACTAATGCAGCGTGATGACGTTTGCGGTCGCACCACTGTGTACGAAGTAGAAGCTTCTAAGTTGTTGCAGTCACCAAGAAAGAGGCACAGCTATTCAAGTTTTAGTTTTTGAAAATTCAGTTTTTGGCTGCTTTTGCTGCCTTGTAGTTGACCTAGGACCTTAAGATTTTGCATGAACCGAACTCTGGCAGCCACATTACACGAGAAAAAGCGAGAAGTGGTAATTCGTAGTAAAAACCGCAGAAAACATAACGTTTTCAACATTTGTTTTCGAAATGACGTAACTGAAAATCTTCACATTGGACGGATTACTCTCAGAAACGTTTACATTTATCGTCTGGCAACTAATGCAGCGTGATGACGTTTGCGGTCGCACCACTCTGTACGAAGTAGAAGCTTCTAAGTTGTTGCAGTCACCAAGAAAGAGGCACAGAAATTCAAGTTTTAGTTTTAGAAAATTCAGTTTTTGGCTGCTTTTGCTGCCTTGTAGTTGACCTAGGACCTTAAGATTTTGCATGAACCGAACTCTGACAGCCACATTACACAAGAAAAAGCGAGAAGTGGTAATTCGTAGTAAAAACCGCAGAAAACATAACGTTTTCAACATTTGTTTTCGAAATGACGTAACTGAAAATCTTCACATTGGACGCATTACTCTCAGAAACGTTTACATTTATCGTCTGGCAACTAATGCCGCGTGATGACGTTTTCGGTCGCACCACTCTGTACGAAGTAGAAGCTTCTAAGTTGTTGCAGTAACCAAGAAAGAGGCACAGAAATCCAAGTTTTAGTTTTTGAAAATTCAGTTTTTGGCTGCTTTTGCTGCCTTGTAGTTGACCTAGGACCTTAAGATTTTGCATCAACCGAACTCTGGCAGCCACATTACACGAGAAAAAGCGAGAAGTGGTAATTCGTAGTAAAAACCGCAGAAAACATAACGTTTTCAACATTTGTTTTCGAAATGACGTAACTGAAAATCTTCACATTGGACGCATTACTCTCAGAAACGTTTACATTTATCGTCTGGCAACTAATTCCGCGTGATGACGTTTGCGGTCACACCACTCTGTACGAAGTAGAAGCTTCTAAGTTGTTGCAGTCACCAAGAAAGAGGCACAGAAATTCAAAATTTAGTTTTTGAAAATTCAGTTTTTGGCTGCTTTTGCTGCCTTGTAGTTGACCTAGGACCTTAAGATTTTGCATGAACCGAACTCTGGCAGCCACATTACACGAGAAAAAGCGAGAAGTGGTAATTCGTAGTAAAAACCGCAGAAAACATAACGTTTTCAACATTTGTTTTCGAAATGACGTAACTGAAAATCTTCACATTGGACGCATTACTCTCAGAAACGTTTACATTTATCGTCTGGCAACTAATGCAGCGTGATGACGTTTGCGGTCGCACCACTGTGTACGAAGTAGAAGCTTCTAAGTTGTTGCAGTCACCAAGAAAGAGGCACAGCTATTCAAGTTTTAGTTTTTGAAAATTCAGTTTTTGGCTGCTTTTGCTGCCTTGTAGTTGACCTAGGACCTTAAGATTTTGCATGAACCGAACTCTGGCAGCCACATTACACGAGAAAAAGCGAGAAGTGGTAATTCGTAGTAAAAACCGCAGAAAACATAACGTTTTCAACATTTGTTTTCGAAATGACGTAACTGAAAATCTTCAAATGGGACGCATTAATCTAAGAAACGTTTACATTTATCTTCTGGCAACTAATGCAGCGTGATGACGTTTGCGGTCGCACCACTCTGTACGAAGTAGAAGCTTCTAAGTTGTTGCAGTCACCAAGAAAGAGGCACAGAAATTCAAGTTTTAGTTTTTGAAAATTCAGTTTTTGGCTGCTTTTGCTGCCTTGTAGTTGACCTAGGACCTTAAGATTTTGCATGAACCGAACTCTGGCAGCCACATTACACAAGAAAAAGCGAGAAGTGGTAATTCGTAGTAAAAACCGCAGAAAACATAACGTTTTCAACATTTGTTTTCGAAATGACGTAACTGAAAATCTTCACATTGGACGCATTACTCTCAGAAACGTTTACATTTATCGTCTGGCAACTAATGCAGCGTGATGACGTTTTCGGTCGCACCACTCTGTACGAAGTAGAAGCTTCTAAGTTGTTGCAGTCACCAAGAAAGAGGCACAGAAATTCAAGTTTTAGTTTTTGAAAATTCAGTTTTTGGCTGCATTAGCTGCCTTGTAGTTGACCTAGGACCTTAAGATTTTGCATCAACCGAACTCTGGCAGCCACATTACACTAGGAAAAGCGAGAAGTGGTAATTCGTAGTAAAAACCGCAGAAAACATAACGTTTTCAACATTTGTTTTCGAAATGACGTAACTGAAAATCTTCACATTGGACGCATTACTCTCAGAAACGTTTACATTTATCGTCTGGCAACTAATGCAGCGTGATGACGTTTGCGGTCGCACCACTCTGTACGAAGTAGAAGCTTCTAAGTTGTTGCAGTCACCAAGAAAGAGGCACAGAAATTCAAGTTTTAGTTTTTGAAAATTCAGTTTTTGGCTGCTTTTGCTGCCTTGTAGTTGACCTAGGACCTTAAGATTTTGCATGAACCGAACTCTGGCAGCCACATTACACGAGAAAAAGCGAGAAGTGGTAATTCGTAGTAAAAACCAAAGAAAACATAACGTTTTCAACATTTGTTTTCGAAATGACGTAACTGAAAATCTTCACATTGGACGCATTACTCTCAGAAACGTTTACATTTATCGTCTGGCAACTAATGCAGCGTGATGACGTTTGCGGTCGCACCACTGTGTACGAAGTAGAAGCTTCTAAGTTGTTGCAGTCACCAAGAAAGAGGCACAGCTATTCAAGTTTTAGTTTTTGAAAATTCAGTTTTTGGCTGCTTTTGCTGCCTTGTAGTTGACCTAGGACCTTAAGATTTTGCATGAACCGAACTCTGGCAGCCACATTACACGAGAAAAAGCGAGAAGTGGTAATTCGTAGTAAAAACCGCAGAAAACATAACGTTTTCAACATTTGTTTTCGAAATGACGTAACTGAAAATCTTCACATGGGACGCATTAATCTAAGAAACGTTTACATTTATCGTCTGGCAACTAATGCAGCGTGATGACGTTTGCGGTCGCACCACTCTGTACGAAGTAGAAGCTTCTAAGTTGTTGCAGAAAGAGGCACAGAAATTCAAGTTTTAGTTTTTGAAAATTCAGTTTTTGGCTGCTTTCGCTGTCTTGTAGTTGACCTAGGACCTTAAGATTTTGCATGAACCGAACTCTGGCAGCCACATTACACGAGAAAAAGCGAGAAGTGGTAATTCGTAGTAAAAACCGCAGAAAACATAACTTTTTCAACATTTGTTTTCGAAATGACGTAACTGAAAATCTTCACATTGGACGCATTACTCTCAGAAACGTTTACATTTATCGTCTGGCAACTAATGCAGCGTGATGACGTTTGCGGTCGCACCACTCTGTACAAAGTAGAAGCTTCTAAGTTGTTGCAGTCACCAAGAAAGAGGCACAGAAATTCATGTTTTAGTTTTTGAAAATTCAGTTTTTGGCTGCTTTTGCTGCCTTGTAGTTGACCTAAGACCTTAAGATTTTGCATGAACCGAACTCTGGCAGCCACATTACACGAGAAAAAGCGAGAAGTGGTAATTCGTAGTAAAAACCGCAGAAAACATAACGTTTTCAACATTTGTTTTCGAAATGACGTAACTGAAAATCTTCACATTGGACGCATTACTCTCAGAAACGTTTACATTTATCGTCTGGCAACTAATGCAGCGTGATGACGTTAGCGGTCGCACCACTCTGTACGAAGTAGAAGCTTCTAAGTTGTTGCAGTCACCAAGAAAGAGGCACAGAAATTCAAGTTTTAGTTTTTGAAAATTCAGTTTTTGGCTGCTTTTGCTGCCTTGTAGTTGACCTAGGACCTTAAGATTTTGCATGAACCGAACTCTGGCAGCCACATTACACAAGAAAAAGCGAGAAGTGGTAATTCGTTGTAAAAACCGCAGAAAACATAACGTTTTCAACATTTGTTTTCGAAATGACGTAACTGAAAATCTTCACATTGGACGCATTACTCTCAGAAACGTTTACATTTATCGTCTGGCAACTAATGCCGCGTGATGACGTTTTCGGTCGCACCACTCTGTACGAAGTAGAAGCTTCTAAGTTGTTGCAGTCACCAAGAAAGAGGCACAGAAATTCAAGTTTTAGTTTTTGAAAATTCAGTTTTTGGCTGCTTTTGCTGCCTTGTAGTTGACCTAGGACCTTAACATTTTGCATGAACCGAACTCTGGCAGCCACATTACACGAGAAAAAGCGAGAAGTGGTAATTCGTAGTAAAAACCGCAGAAAACATACCGTTTTCAACATTTGTTTTCGAAATGACGTAACTGAAAATCTTCACATTGGACGCATTACTCTCAGAAACGTTTACATTTATCGTCTGGCAACTAATGCAGCGTGATGACGTTTGCGGTCGCACCACTCTGTACGAAGTAGAAGCTTCTAAGTTGTTGCAGTCACCAAGAAAGAGGCACAGAAATTCAAGTTTTAGTTTTTGAAATTTCAGTTTATGGCTGCTTTTGCTGCCTTGTAGTTGACCTAGGACCTTAAGATTTTGCATGAACCGAACTCTGGCAGCCACATTACACGAGAAAAAGCGAGAAGTGGTAATTCGTAGTAAAAACCGCAGAAAACATAACGTTTTCAACATTTGTTTTCGAAATGACGTAACTGAAAATCTTCACATTGGACGCATTACTCTCAGAAACGTTTACATTTATCGTCTGGCAACTAATGCCGCGTGATGACGTTTGCGGTCGCACCACTCTGTACGAAGTAGAAGCTTCTAAGTTGTTGCAGTCACCAAGAAAGAGGCACAGCTATTCAAGTTTTAGTTTTTGAAAATTCAGTTTTTGGCTGCTTTTGCTGCCTTGTAGTTGACCTAGGACCTTAAGATTTTGCATGAACCGAAGTCTGGCAGCCGCATTACACGAGAAAAAGCGAGAAGTGGTAATTCGTAGTAAAAACCGCAGAAAACATAACGTTTTCAACATTAGTTTTCGACATGGCGTAACAGAAAATCTTCACATTGGACGCATTACTCTCAGAAACGTTTACATTTATCGTCTGGCAACTAATGCCGCGTGATGACGTTTGCGGTCGCACCACTCTGTACGAAGTTGAGGCTTCTAAGTTGTTGCAGTCACCAAGAAAGAGGCACAGAAATTCAAGTTTTAGTTATTGAAAATTCAGTTTTTGGCTGCTTTTGCTGCCTTGTAGTTGACGTAGGACGCTAAGATTTTGCATGAACCGATCTCTGGCAGCCACATTACACGAGAAAAAGCGAGAAATGGTAATTCGTAGTAAAAACCGCAGAAAACATAACGTTTTCAACATTTGTTTTCGTATCGACGTAACTGAAAATCTTCACATTGGACGCATTACTCTCAGAAACGTTTACATTTATCGTCTGGCAACTAATGCCGCGTGATGACGTTTGGGGTCGCACCACTCTGTACGAAGTAGAAGCTTCTAAGTTGTTGCAGTCACCAAGAAAGAGGCACAGAAATTCAAGTTTTAGTTTTTGAAAATTCAGTTTTTGGCTGCTTTAGCTGCCTTGTAGTTGACCTAGGACCTTAAGATTTTGCATGAACCGAACTCTGGCAGCCACATTACACGAGAAAAAGCGAGAAGTGGTAATTCGTAGTAAAAACCGCAGAAAAAATTTCGTTTTCAACATTTGTTTTCGAAATGACGTAACTGAAAATCTTCACATTGGACGCATTACTCTCAGAAACGTTTACATTTATCGTCTGGCAACTAATGCAGCGTGATGACGTTTGCGGTCGCACCACTCTGTACGAAGTAGAAGCTTCTAAGTTGTTGCAGTCACCAAGAAAGAGGCACAGAAATTCAAGTTTTAGTTTTTGAAAATTCAGTTTTTGGCTGCTTTTGCTGCCTTGTAGTTGACCTAGGACCTTAAGATTTTGCATCAACCGAACTCTGGCAGCCACATTACACGAGAAAAAGCGAGAAGTGGTAATTCGTAGTAAAAACCGCAGAAAACATAACGTTTTCAACATTTGTTTTCGTATCGACGTAACTGAAAATCTTCACATTGGACGCATTACTCTCAGAAACGTTTACATTTATCGTCTGGCAACTAATGCAGCGTGATGACGTTTGCGGTCGCACCACTCTGTACGAAGTAGAAGCTTCTAAGTTGTTGCAGTCACCAAGAAAGAGGAACAGAAATTCATGTTTTAGTTTTTGAAAATTCAGTTTTTGGCTGCTTTTGCTGCCTTGTAGTTGACCTAAGACCTTAAGATTTTGCATGAACCGAACTCTGGCAGCCACATTACACGAGAAAAAGCGAGAATGGTAATTCGTAGTAAAAACCGCAGAAAACATAACGTTTTCAACATTTGTTTTCGAAATGACGTAACTGAAAATCTTCACATTGGACGCATTACTCTCAGAAACGTTTACATTTATCGTCTGGCAACTAATGCAGCGTGATGACGTTAGCGGTCGCACCACTCTGTACGAAGTAGAAGCTTCTAAGTTGTTGCAGTCACCAAGAAAGAGGCACAGAAATTCAAGTTTTAGTTTTTGAAAATTCAGTTTTTGGCTGCTTTTGCTGCCTTGTAGTTGACCTAGGACCTTAAGATTTTGCATGAACCGAACTCTGGCAGCCACATTACACAAGAAAAAGCGAGAAGTGGTAATTCGTTGTAAAAACCGCAGAAAACATAACGTTTTCAACATTTGTTTTCGAAATGACGTAACTGAAAATCTTCACATTGGACGCATTACTCTCAGAAACGTTTACATTTATCGTCTGGCAACTAATGCCGCGTGATGACGTTTTCGGTCGCACCACTCTGTACGAAGTAGAAGCTTCTAAGTTGTTGCAGTCACCAAGAAAGAGGCACAGAAATTCAAGTTTTAGTTTTTGAAAATTCAGTTTTTGGCTGCTTTTGCTGCCTTGTAGTTGACCTAGGACCTTAAGATTTTGCATGAACCGAACTCTGGCAGCCACATTACACGAGAAAAAGCGAGAAGTGGTAATTCGTAGTAAAAACCGCAGAAAACATACCGTTTTCAACATTTGTTTTCGAAATGACGTAACTGAAAATCTTCACATTGGACGCATTACTCTCAGAAACGTTTACATTTATCGTCTGGCAACTAATGCAGCGTGATGACGTTTGCGGTCGCACCACTCTGTACGAAGTAGAAGCTTCTAAGTTGTTGCAGTCACCAAGAAAGAGGCACAGAAATTCAAGTTTTAGTTTTTGAAATTTCAGTTTATGGCTGCTTTTGCTGCCTTGTAGTTGACCTAGGACCTTAAGATTTTGCATGAACCGAACTCTGGCAGCCACATTACACGAGAAAAAGCGAGAAGTGGTAATTCGTAGTAAAAACCGCAGAAAACATAACGTTTTCAACATTTGTTTTCGAAATGACGTAACTGAAAATCTTCACATTGGACGCATTACTCTCAGAAACGTTTACATTTATCGTCTGGCAACTAATGCCGCGTGATGACGTTTGCGGTCGCACCACTCTGTACGAAGTAGAAGCTTCTAAGTTGTTGCAGTCACCAAGAAAGAGGCACAGCTATTCAAGTTTTAGTTTTTGAAAATTCAGTTTTTGGCTGCTTTTGCTGCCTTGTAGTTGACCTAGGACCTTAAGATTTTGCATGAACCGAAGTCTGGCAGCCGCATTACACGAGAAAAAGCGAGAAGTGGTAATTCGTAGTAAAAACCGCAGAAAACATAACGTTTTCAACATTAGTTTTCGACATGGCGTAACAGAAAATCTTCACATTGGACGCATTACTCTCAGAAACGTTTACATTTATCGTCTGGCAACTAATGCCGCGTGATGACGTTTGCGGTCGCACCACTCTGTACGAAGTTGAGGCTTCTAAGTTGTTGCAGTCACCAAGAAAGAGGCACAGAAATTCAAGTTTTAGTTATTGAAAATTCAGTTTTTGGCTGCTTTTGCTGCCTTGTAGTTGACGTAGGACCCTAAGATTTTGCATGAACCGAACTCTGGCAGCCACATTACACGAGAAAAAGCGAGAAATGGTAATTCGTAGTAAAAACCGCAGAAAACATAACGTTTTCAACATTTGTTTTCGTATCGACGTAACTGAAAATCTTCACATTGGACGCATTACTCTCAGAAACGTTTACATTCATCGTCTGGCAACTAATGCCGCGTGATGACGTTTGGGGTCGCACCACTCTGTACGAAGTAGAAGCTTCTAAGTTGTTGCAGTCACCAAGAAAGAGGCACAGAAATTCAAGTTTTAGTTTTTGAAAATTCAGTTTTTGGCTGCTTTAGCTGCCTTGTAGTTGACCTAGGACCTTAAGATTTTGCATGAACCGAACTCTGGCAGCCACATTACACGAGAAAAAGTGAGAAGTGGTAATTCGTAGTAAAAACCGCAGAAAAAATTTCGTTTTCAACATTTGTTTTCGAAATGACGTAACTGAAAATCTTCACATTGGACGCATTACTCTCAGAAACGTTTACATTTATCGTCTGGCAACTAATGCAGCGTGATGACGTTTGCGGTCGCACCACTCTGTACGAAGTAGAAGCTTCTAAGTTGTTGCAGTCACCAAGAAAGAGGCACAGAAATTCAAGTTTTAGTTTTTGAAAATTCAGTTTTTGGCTGCTTTTGCTGCCTTGTAGTTGACCTAGGACCTTAAGATTTTGCATCAACCGAACTCTGGCAGCCACATTACACGAGAAAAAGCGAGAAGTGGTAATTCGTAGTAAAAACCGCAGAAAACATAACGTTTTCAACATTTGTTTTCGTATCGACGTAACTGAAAATCTTCACATTGGACGCATTACTCTCAGAAACGTTTACATTTATCGTCTGGCAACTAATGCAGCGTGATGACGTTTGCGGTCGCACCACTCTGTACGAAGTAGAAGCTTCTAAGTTGTTGCAGTCACCAAGAAAGAGGCACAGAAATTCAAGTTTTAGTTTTTGAAAATTCAGTTTTTGGCTGCTTTTGCTGCCTTGTAGTTGACCTAGGACCTTAAGATTTTGCATGAACCGAACTCTGGCAGCCACATTACACGAGAAAAAGCGAGAAGTGGTAATTCGTAGTAAAAACCGCAGAAAACATACCGTTTTCAACATTTGTTTTCGAAATGACGTAACTGAAAATCTTCACATTGGACGCATTACTCTCAAAAAAGGTTTACATTTATCGTCTGGCAACTAATGCAGCGTGATGACGTTTGCGGTCGCACCACTCTGTACGAAGTAGAAGCTTCTAAGTTGTTGCAGTCACCAAGAAAGAGGCACAGAAATTCAAGTTTTAGTTTTTGAAAATTCAGTTTATGGCTGCTTTTGCTGCCTTGTAGTTGACCTAGGACCTTAAGATTTTGCATGAACCGAACTCTGGCAGCCACATTACACGAGAAAAAGCGAGAAGTGGTAATTCGTAGTAAAAACCGCAGAAAACATAACGTTTTCAACATTTGTTTTCGAAATGACGTAACTGAAAATCTTCACATTGGACGCATTACTCTCAGAAACGTTTACATTTATCGTCTGGCAACTAATGCCGCGTGATGACGTTTGCGGTCGCACCACTCTGTACGAAGTAGAAGCTTCTAAGTTGTTGCAGTCACCAAGAAAGAGGCACAGCTATTCAAGTTTTAGTTTTTGAAAATTCAGTTTTTGGCTGCTTTTGCTGCCTTGTAGTTGACCTAGGACCTTAAGATTTTGCATGAACCGAACTCTGGCAGCCACATTACACGAGAAAAAGCGAGAAGTGGTAATTCGTAGTAAAAACCGCAGAAAACATAACGTTTTCAACATTTGTTTTCGAAATGACGTAACTGAAAATCTTCACATGGGACGCATTAATCTAAGAAACGTTTACATTTATCGTCTGGCAACTAATGCAGCGTGATGACGTTTGCGGTCGCACCACTCTGTACGAAGTAGAAGCTTCAAAGTTGTTGCAGAAAGAGGCACAGAAATTCAAGTTTTAGTTTTTGAAAATTCAGTTTTAGGCTGCTTTTGCTGCCTTGTAGTTGACCTAGGACCTTAAGATTTTGCATGAACCGAACTCTGGCAGCCACATTACACGAGAAAAAGCGAGAAGTGGTAATTCGTAGTAAAAACCGCAGAAAACATAACGTTTTCAACATTTGTTTTCGAAATGACGTAACTGAAAATCTTCACATTGGACGCATTACTCTCAGAAACGTTTACATTTATCGTCTGGCAACTAATGCCGCGTGATGACGTTTGCGGTCGCACCACTCTGTACGAAGTAGAAGCTTCTAAGTTGTTGCAGTCACCAAGAAAGAGGCACAGAAATTCAAGTTCTAGTTTTTGAAAATTCAGTTTTTGGCTGCTTTTGCTGCATTGTAGTTGACCTAGGACCTTAAGATTTTGCATGAACCGAACTCTGCCAGCCACATTACACGAGAAATAGCGAGAAGTGGTAATTCGTAGTAAAAACCGCAGAAAACATAACGTTTTCAACATTTGTTTTCGAAATGACGTAACTGAAAATCTTCACATTGGACGCATTACTCTCAGAAACGTTTACATTTATCGTCTGGCAACTAATGCCGCGTGATGACGTTTGCGGTCGCACCACTCTGTACGAAGTAGAAGCTTCTAAGTTGTTGCAGTCACCAAGAAAGAGGCACAGAAATTCAAGTTTTAGGTTTTGAAAATTCAGTTTTTGGCTGCTTTTGCTGCCTTGTAGTTGGCCTAGGACCTAAAGATTTTGCATGAACCGAACTCTGGCAGCCACATTACACGAGAAAAAGCGAGAAGTGGTAATTCGTAGTAAAAACCGCAGAAAACATAACGTTTTCAACATTTGTTTTCGAAATGACGTAATTGAAAATCTTCACATTGGACGCATTACTCTCAGAAACGTTTACATTTATCGTCTGGCAACTAATGCCGCGTGATGACGTTTGCGGTCGCACCACTCTGTACGAAGTAGAAGCTTCTAAGTTGTTGCAGTCACCAAGAAAGAGGCACAGAAATTCAAGTTTTAGTTTTTGAAAATTCAGTTTTTGGCTGCTTTAGCTGCCTTGTAGTTGACCTAGGACCTTAAGATTTTGCATGAACCGAACTCTGGCAGCCACATTACACGAGAAAAAGCGAGAAGTGGTAATTCGTAGTAAAAACCGCAGAAAACATAACGTTTTCAACATTTGTTTTCGAAATGACGCAACTGAAAATCTTCACATTGGACGCATTACTCTCAAAAACGTTTACATTTATCGTCTGGCAACTAATGCAGCGTGATGACGTTTGCGGTCGCACCACTCTGTACGAAGTAGAAGCTTCTAAGTTGTTGCAGTCACCAAGAAAGAGGCACAGAAATTCAAGTTTTAGTTTTTGAAAATTCAGTTTTTGGCTGCTTTTGCTGCCTTGTAGTTGACCTAGGACCTTAAGATTTTGCGTCAACCGAACTCTGGCAGCCACATTACACGAGAAAAAGCGAGAAGTGGTAATTCGTAGTAAAAACCGCAGAAAACATAACGTTTTCAACATTTGTTTTCGAAATGTCGTAACTGAAAATCTTCACATTGGACGCATTACTCTCAGAAACGTTTACATTTATCGTCTGGCAACTAATGCCGCGTGATGACGTTTGCGGTCGCACCACTCTGTACGAAGTAGAAGCTTCTAAGTTGTTGCAGTCACCAAGAAAGAGGCACAGAAGTTCAAGTTTTAGTTTTTGAAAAATTCAGTTTTAGGCTGCTTTTGCTGCCTTGTAGTTGACCTAGGACCTTAAGATTTTGCATGAACCGAAGTCTGGCAGCCGCATTACACGAGAAAAAGCGAGAAGTGGTAATTCGTAGTAAAAACCGCAGAAAACATAACGTTTTCAACATTTGTTTTCGAAATGGCGTAACAGAAAATCTTCACATTGGACGCATTACTCTCAGAAACGTTTACATTTATCGTCTGGCAACTAATGCCGCGTGATGACGTTTGGGGTCGCACCACTCTGTACGAAGTAGAAGCTTCTAAGTTGTTGCAGTCACCAAGAAAGAGGCACAGAAATTCAAGTTTTAGTTTCTGAAAATTCAGTTTTTGGCTGCTTTTGCTGCCTTGTAGTTGACCTAGGACCTTACGATTTTGCATGACCCGAACTCTGGCAGCCTTATTACACGAGAAAAAGCGAGAAGTGGTAATTCGTAGTAAAAACTGCAGAAAACATAACGTTTTCAACATTTGTTTTCGAAATGACGTAACTGAAAATCTTCACATTGGACGCTTTACTCTCAGAAACGTTTACATTTATCGTCTGGCAACTAATGCAGCGTGATGACGTTTGCGGTCGCACCACTCTGTACGAAGTAGAAGCTTCTAAATTGTTGCAGTCACCAAGAAATAGGCACAGAAATTCAAGTTTTAGTTTTTGAAAATTCAGTTTTTGGCTGCTTTTGCTGCCTTGTAGTTGACCTAGGACCTTAAGATTTTGCATGAACCGAACTCTGGCAGCCACATTACACGAGAAGAAGCGAGAAGTGGTAATTCGTAGTAAAAACCGCAGAAAACATAGAGTTTTCGACATTTGTTTTCGAAATGACGTAACTGAAAATCTTCACATTGGACGCATTACTCTCAGAAACGTTTACATTTATCGTCTGGCAACTAATGCCGCGTGATGACGTTTGCGGTCGCACCACTCTGTAAGAAGTAGAAGCTTCTAAGTTGTTGCAGTCACCAAGAAAGAGGCACAGAAATTCAAGTTTAAGTTTTTGAAAATTCAGTTTTTGGCTGGTTTTGCTGCCTTGTAGTTGACCTAGGACCTTAAGATTTTGCATGAACCGAACTCTGGCAGCCACATTACACGACAAAAAGCGAGAAGTGGTAATTCGTAGTAAAATCCGCAGAAAACATAACGTTTTCAACATTTGTTTTCGAAATGACGTAACTGAAAATCTTCACATTGGACGCATTACTCTCAGAAACGTTTACATTTACCGTCTGGCAACTAATGCCGCGTGATGACGTTTGCGGTCGCACCACTCTGTACGAAGTAGAAGCTTCTAAGTTGTTGCAGTCACCATGAAAGAGGCACAGAAATTCAAGTTTTAGTTTTTGAAAATTCAGTTTTTGGCTGCTTTTGCTGCCTTATAGTTGACATAGGACCTTAAGATTTTGCATGAACCGAACTCTGGCAGCCACATTACACGAGAATAAGCGAGAAGTGGTAATTCGTAGTAAAAACCGCAGAAAACATAACGTTTTCAACATTTGTTTTCGAAATGACGTAACTGAAAATCTTCACATTGGACGCATTACTCTCAGAAACGTTTACATTTATCGTCTGGCAACTAATGCCGCGTGATGACGTTTGCGGTCGTACCACTCTGTACGAAGTAGAGGCTTCTAAGTTGTTGCAGTCACCAAGAATGAGGCACAGAAATTCAAGTTTTAGTTTTTGAAAATTCAGTTTTTGGCTGCTTTTGCTGCCTTGTAGTTGACGTAGGACCTTAAGATTTTGCATGAACCGAACTCTGGCAGCCACATTACACGAGAAAAAGCGAGAAATGGTAATTCGTAGTAAAAACCGCTGAAAACGTAACGTTTTCAACATTTGTTTTCGTATCGACGTAACTGAAAATCTTCACATTGGACGCATTACTCTCAGAAACGTTTACATTTATCGTCTGGCAACTAATGCAGCGTGATGACGTTTGCGCTCGCACCACTCTGTACGAAGTAGAAGCTTCTAAGTTGTTGCAGTCACCAAGAAAGAGGCACAGAAATTCAAGTTTTAGTTTTTGAAAATTCAGTTTTTGGCTGCTTTTGCTGCCTTGTAGTTGACCTAGGACCTTACGATTTTGCATGAACCGAACTCTGGCAGCCATATTACACGAGAAAAAGCGAGAAGTGGTAATTCGTAGTAAAAACTGCAGATAACATAACGTTTTCAACATTTGTTTTCGAAATGACGTAACTGTAAATCTTCACATTGGACGCTTTACTCTCAGAAACGTTTACATTTATCGTCTGGCAACTAATGCAGCGTGATGACGTTTGCGGTCGCACCACTCTGTACGAAGTAGAAGCTTCTAAATTGTTGCAGTCACCAAGAAAGAGGCACAGAAATTCAAGTTTTAGTTTTTGAAAATTCAGTTTTTGGCTGCTTTTGCTGCCTTGTAGTTGACCTAGGACCTTAAGATTTTGCATGAACCGAACTCTGGCAGCCACATTACACAAGAAGAAGCGAGAAGTGGTAATTCGTAGTAAAAACCGCAGAAAACATAACGTTTTCGACATTTGTTTTCGAAATGACGTAACTGAAAATCTTCACATTGGACGCATTACTCTCAGAAACGTTTACATTTATCGTCTGGCAACTAATGCCGCGTGATGACGTTTGCGGTCGCACCACTCTGTAAGAAGTAGAAGCTTCTACGTTGTTGCAGTCACCAAGAAAGAAGCACAGAAATTCAAGTTTAAGTTTTTGATAATTCAGTTTTTGGCTGCTTTTGCTGCCTTGCAGTTGACCTAGGTCCTTAAGATTTTGCATGAACCGAACTCTGGCAGCCACATTACACGAGAAAAAGCGAGAAGTGGTAATTCGTAGTAAAAACCGCAGAAAACATAACGTTTTCAACATTTGTTTTCGAAATGACGTAACTGAAAATCTTCACATTGGACGCATTACTCTCAGAAACGTTTACATTTATCGTCTGGCAACTAATGCCGCGTGATGACGTTTGCGGACGCACCACTCTGTACGAAGTAGAAGCTTCTAAGTTGTTGCAGTCACCAAGAAAGAGGCACAGAAATTCAAGTTTTAGTTTTTGAAAATTCAGTTTTTGGCTGCTTTTGCTGCCTTGTAGTTGACCTAGGACCTTAAGATTTTGCATGAACCGAACTCTGGCAGCCACATTACATGAGAAAAAGCGAGAAGTGGTAATTCGTAGTAAAAACCGCAGTAAACATAACGTTTTCAACATTTGTTTTCGAAATGACGTAACTGAAAATCTTCACATTGGACGCATTACTCTCAGAAACGTTTACGTTTATCGTCTGGCAACTGATGCCGCGTGATGACGTTTGCGGTCGCCCACTCTGTACGAAGTAGAAGCTTCTAAGTTGTTGCAGTCACCAAGAAAGAGGCACAGAAATTCAAGTTTTAGTTTTTGAAAATTCAGTTTTTGGCTGCTTTTGCTGCCTTGTAGTTGACCTAGGACCTTAAGATTTTGCATGAACCGAACTCTGGCAGCCACATTACACGAGAAAAAGCGAGATGTGGTAATTCGTAGTAAAAACCGCAGAAAACATAACGTTTTCAACATTTGTTTTCGAAATGACCTAACTGAAAATCTTTACATTGGACGCATTACTCTCAGAAACGTTTACATTTATCGTCTGGCAACTAATGCCGCGTGATGACGTTTGGGGTCGCACCACTCTGTACGAAGTAGAAGCTTCTAAGTTGTTGCAGTCACCAAGAAAGAGGCACAGAAATTCAAGTTTTAGTTTCTGAAAATTCAGTTTTTGGCTGCTTTTGCTGCCTTGTAGTTGACCTAGGACCTTACGATTTTGCATGAACCGAACTCTGGCAGCCTTATTACACGAGAAAAAGCGAGAAGTGGTAATTCGTAGTAAAAACTGCAGAAAACATAACGTTTTCAACATTTGTTATCGAAATGACGTAACTGAAAATCTTCACATTGGACGCTTTACTCTCAGAAACGTTTACATTTATCGTCTGGCAACTAATGCAGCGTGATGACGTTTGCGGTCGCACCACTCTGTACGAAGTAGAAGCTTCTAAATTGTTGCAGTCACCAAGAAAGCGGCACAGAAATTCAAGTTTTAGTTTTTGAAAATTCAGTTTTTGGCTGCTTTTGCTGCCTTGTAGTTGACCTAGGACCTTAAGATTTTGCATGAACCGAACTCTGGCAGCCACATTACACGAGAAGAAGCGAGAAGTGGTAATTCGTAGTAAAAACCGCAGAAAACATAGAGTTTTCGACATTTGTTTTCGAAATGACGTAACTGAAAATCTTCACATTGGACGCATTACTCTCAGAAACGTTTACATTTATCGTCTGGCAACTAATGCCGCGTGATGACGTTTGCGGTCGCACCACTCTGTAAGAAGTAGAAGCTTCTAAGTTGTTGCAGTCACCAAGAAAGAGGCACAGAAATTCAAGTTTAAGTTTTTGAAAATTCAGTTTTTGGCTGGTTTTGCTGCCTTGTAGTTGACCTAGGATCTTAAGATTTTGCATGAACCGAACTCTGGCAGCCACATTACACGACAAAAAGCGAGAAGTGGTAATTCGTAGCAAAATCCGCAGAAAACATAACGTTTTCAACATTTGTTTTCGAAATGACGTAACTGAAAATCTTCACATTGGACGCATTACTCTCAGAAACGTTTACATTTACCGTCTGGCAACTAATGCCGCGTGTTGACGTTTGCGGACGCACCACTCTGTACGAAGTAGAAGCTTCTAAGTTGTTGCAGTCACCAAGAAAGAGGCACAGAAATTCAAGTTTTAGTTTTTGAAAATTCAGTTTTTGGCTGCTTTTGCTGCCTTGTAGTTGACCTAGGACCTTAAGATTTTGCATGAACCGAACTCTGGCAGCCACATTACACGAGAAAAAGCGAGAAGTGGTAATTCGTAGTAAAAACCGCAGAAAACATAACGTTTTCAACATTTGTTTTCGAAATGACGTAACTGAAAATCTTCACATTGGACGCATTACTCTCAGAAACGTTTACATTTATCGTCTGGCAACTAATGCCGCGTGATGACGTTTGCGGTCGCACCACTCTGTACGAAGTAGAAGCTTCTAAGTTGTTGCAGTCACCAAGAAAGAGGCACAGAAATTCAAGTTTTAGTTTTTGAAAATTCAGTTTTTGGCTGCTTTTGCTGCCTTGTAGTTGACCTAGGACCTTAAGATTTTGCATGAACCGAACTCTGGCAGCCACATTACACGAGAAAAAGCGAGAAGTGGTAATTCGTAGTAAAAACCGCAGAAAACATAACGTTTTCAACATTTGTTTTCGAAATGACGTAACTGAAAATCTTTACATTGGACGCATTACTCTCAGAAACGTTTACATTTATCGTCTGGCAACTAATGCCGCGTGATGACGTTTGCGGTCGCACCACTCTGTACGAACTAGAAGCTTCTACGTTGTTGCAGTCACCATGAAAGAGGCACAGAAATTCAAGTTTTAGTTTTTGAAAATTCAGTTTTTGGCTGCTTTTGCTGCCTTATAGTTGACATAGGACCTTAAGATTTTGCATCAACCGAACTCTGGCAGACACATTACACGAGAATAAGCGAGAAGTGGTAATTCGTAGTAAAAACCGCAGAAAACATAACGTTTTCAACATTTGTTTTCGAAATGACGTAACTGAAAATCTTCACATTGGACGCATTACTCTCAGAAACGTTTACATTTATCGTCTGGCAACTAATGCCGCGTGATGACGTTTGCGTTCGTACCACTCTGTACGAAGTACAGGCTTCTAAGTTGTTGCAGTCACCAAGAATGAGGCACAGAAATTCAAGTTTTAGTTTTTGAAAATTCAGTTTTTGGCTGCTTTTGCTGCCTTGTAGTTGACGTAGGACCTTAAGATTTTGCATGAACCGAACTCTGGCAGCCACATTACACGAGAAAAAGCGAGAAATGGTAATTCGTAGTAAAAACCGCTGAAAACATAACGTTTTCAACATTTGTTTTCGTATCGACGTAACTGAAAATCTTCACATTGGACGCATTACTCTCAGAAACGTTTACATTTATCGTCTGGCAACTAATGCAGCGTGATGACGTTTGCGCTCGCACCACTCTGTACGAAGTAGAAGCTTCTAAGTTGTTGCAGTCACCAAGAAAGAAGCACATTAATTCAAGTTTTAGTTTTTGAAAATTCAGTTTTTGGCTGCTTTTGCTGCCTTGTAGTTGACGTAGGACCTTAAGATTTTGCATGAACCGAACTCTGGCAGCCACATTACACGAGAAAAAGCGAGAAATGGTAATTCGTAGTAAAAACCGCTGAAAACATAACGTTTTCAACATTTGTTTTCGTATCGACGTAACTGAAAATCTTCACATTGGACGCATTACTCTCAGAAACGTTTACATTTATCGTCTGGCAACTAATGCAGCGTGATGACGTTTGCGCTCGCACCACTCTGTACGAAGTAGAAGCTTCTAAGTTGTTGCAGTCACCAAGAAAGAAGCACAGAAATTCAAGTTTAAGTTTTTGAAAATTCAGTTTTTGGCTGCTTTTGCTGCCTTGCAGTTGACCTAGGTCCTTAAGATTTTGCATGAACCGAACTCTGGCAGCCACATTACACGAGAAAAAGCGAGAAGTGGTAATTCGTAGTAAAAACCGCAGAAAACATAACGTTTTCAACATTTGTTTTCGAAATGACGTAACTGAAAATCTTCACATTAAACGCATTACTCTCAGAAACGTTTACATTTATCGTCTGGCAACTAATGCGGCGTGATGACGTTTGCGGACGCACCACTCTGTACGAAGTAGAAGCTTCTAAGTTGTTGCAGTCACCAAGAAAGAGGCACAGAAATTCAAGTTTTAGTTTTTGAAAATTCAGTTTTTGGCTGCTTTTGCTGCCTTGTAGTTGACCTAGGACCTTAAGATTTTGCATGAACCGGACTCTGGCAGCCACATTACATGAGAAAAAGCGAGAAGTGGTAATTCGTAGTAAAAACCGCAGTAAACATAACGTTTTCAACATTTGTTTTCGAAATGACGTAACTGAAAATCTTCACATTGGACGCATTACTCTCAGAAACGTTTACGTTTATCGTCTGGCAACTGATGCCGCGTGATGACGTTTGCGGTCGCACCACTCTGTACGAAGTAGAAGCTTCTAAGTTGTTGCAGTCACCAAGAAAGAGGCACAGAAATTCAAGTTTTAGTTTTTGAAAATTCAGTTTTTGGCTGCTTTTAATGCCTTGTAGTTGACCTAGGACCTTAAGATTTTGCATGAACCGAACTCTGGCAGCCACATTACACGAGAAAAAGCGAGATGTGGTAATTCGTAGTAAAAACGGCAGAAAACATAACGTTTTCAACATTTGTTTTCGAAATGACCTAACTGAAAATCTTTACATTGGACGCATTACTCTCAGAAACGTTTACATTTATCGTCTGGCAACTAATGCCGCGTGATGACGTTTGCGGTCGCACCACTCTGTACGAACTAGAAGCTTCTACGTTGTTGCAGTCACCAAGAAAGAGGCACAGAAATTCAAGTTTTAGTTTTTGAAAATTCAGTTTTTTGCTGCTTTTGCTGCCTTATAGTTGACATAGGACCTTAAGATTTTGCATCAACCGAACTCTGGCAGACACATTACACGAGAATAAGCGAGAAGTGGTAATTCTTAGTAAAAACCGCAGAAAACATAACGTTCTCAACATTTGTTTTCGAAATGACGTAACTGAAAATCTTCACATTGGACGCATTACTCTCAGAAACGTTTACATTTATCGTCTGGCAACTAATGCAGCGTGATGACGTTTGCGGTCGCACCACTCTGTACGAAGTAGAAGCTTCTAAGTTGTTGCAGTCACCAAGAAAGAGGCACAGAAATTCAAGTTTTAGTTTTTGAAAATTCAGTTTTTGGCTGCTTTTGCTGTCTTGTAGTTGACGTAGGACCTAAAGATTTTGCATGAACCGAACTCTGGCAGCCACATTACACGAGAAAAAGCGAGAAGTGGTAATTCGTAGTAAAAACCGCAGAAAACATAACGTTTTCAACATTTGTTTTCGAAAAGACGTAACTGAAAATCTTCACATTGGACGCATTACTCTCAGAAACGTTTACATTTATCGTCTGGCAACTAATGCCGCGTGATGACGTTTGAGGTCGCACCACTCTGTACGAAGTAGAAGCTTCTAAGTTGTTGCAGTCACCAAGAAAGAGGCAAGGACATTCAAGTTTTAGTTTTTGAAAATTCAGTTTTTGGCTGCTTTTGCTGCCTTGTAGTTGACCTAGGACCTTAAGATTTTGCATCAACCGAACTCTGGCAGCCACATTACACGAGAAAAAGCGAGAAGTGGTAATTCGTAGTAAAAACCGCAGAAAACATAACGTTTTCAACATTAGTTTTCGAAATGACGTAACTGAAAATCTTCACATTGGACGCATTACTCTCAGAAACGTTTACATTTATCGTCTGGCAACTAATGCCGCGTGATGACGTTTGCGGTCGCACCACTCTGTACGAAGTAGAAGCTTCTAAGTTGTTGCAGTCACCAAGAAAGAGGCACAGAAATTCAAGTTTTAGTTTTTGAAAATACAGTTTTTGGCTGCTTTTACTGCCTTGTAGTTGACCTGGGACCTTAAGATTTTGCATGAACCGAACTCTGACAGCCACATTACACGAGAAAAAGCGAGAAGTGGTAATTCGTAGTAAAAACCGCAGAAAACTTAACGTTTTCAACATGTTTTTCGAAATGACGCAACTGAAAATCTTCACATTGGACGCATTACTCTCAGAAACGTTTACATTTATCGTCTGGCAACTAATGCAGCGTGATGACGTTTGCGGTCGCACCACTCTGTACGAAGTAGAAGCTTCTAAGTTGTTGCAGTCACCAAGAAAGAGGCACAGAAATTCAAGTTTTAGTTTTTGAAAATTCAGTTTTTGGCTGCTTTTGCTGCCTTGTAGTTGACCTAGGACCTTAAGATTTTGCATGAACCGAACTCTGGCAGCCACATTACACGAGAAAAAGCGAGAAGTGGTAATTCGTAGTAAAAACCGCAGAAAACATAACGTTTTCAACATTTGTTTTCGAAATGACGTAACTGAAAATCTTCACATTGGACGCATTACTCTCAGAAACGTTTACATTTATCGTCTGGCAACTAATGCAGCGTGATGACGTTTGCGGTCGCACCACTCTGTACGAAGTAGAAGCTTCTAAGTTGTTGCAGTCACCAAGAAAGAGGCACAGAAATTCAAGTTTTAGTTTTTGAAAATTCAGTTTTTGGCTGCTTTTGCTGCCTTGTAGTTGACCTAGGACCTTAAGATTTTGCATCAACCGAACTCTGGCAGCCACATTACACGAGAAAAAGCGAGAAGTGGTAATTCGTAGTAAAAACCGCAGAAAACATAACGTTTTCAACATTAGTTTTCGAAATGACGTAACTGAAAATCTTCACATTGGACGCATTACTCTCAGAAACGTTTACATTTATCGTCTGGCAACTAATGCAGCGTGATGACGTTTGCGGTCGCACCACTCTGTACGAAGTAGAAGCTTCTAAGTTGTTGCAGTCACCAAGAAAGAGGCACAGAAATTCAAGTTTTAGTTTTTGAAAATTCAGTTTTTGGCTGCTTTTGCTGCCTTGTAGTTGACCTAGGACCTTAAGATTTTGCATCAACCGAATTCTGGCAGCCACATTACACGAGAAAAAGCGAGAAGTGGTAATTCGTAGTAAAAACCGCAGAATACATAACGTTTTCAACATTTGTTTTCGAAATGACGTAACTGAATATCTTCACATTGGACGCATTACTCTCAGAAACGTTTACATTTATCGTCTGGCAACTAATGCAGCGTGATGACGTTTGCGGTCGCACCACTCTGTACGAAGTAGAAGCTTCTAAGTTGTTGCAGTCACCAAGAAAGAGGCACAGAAATTCAAGTTTTAGTTTTTGAAAATTCAGTTTTTGGCTGCTTTTGCTGCCTTGTAGTTGACCTAGGACCTTAAGATTTTGCATGAACCGAACACTGGCAGCCACATTACACGAGAAAAAGCGAGAAGTGGTAATTCGTAGTAAAAACCGCAGAAAACATAACGTTTTCTATATTTGTTTTCGAAATGACGTAACTGAAAATCCTCACATTGGACGCATTACTCTCAGAAACGTTTACATTTATGGTCTGGCAACTAATGCAGCGTGATGACGTTTGCGGTCGCACCACTCTGTACGAAGTAGAAGCCTCTAAGTCTTTGCAGTCACCAAGAAAGAGGCACAGAAATTCAAGTTTTAGTTTTTGAAAATTCAATTTTTGGCTTCTTTTGCTGCCTTGTAGTTGACCTAGGACCTTAAGATTTTGCATGAACCGAACTCTGGCAGCCACATTACACGAGAAAAAGCGAGAAGTGGTAATTCGTAGTAAAAATCGCAGAAAACATAACGTTTTCAACATTTGTTTTCGAAATGACGTAACTGAAAATCTTCACATTGGACGCATTACTCTCAGAAACGTTTACATTTATCGTCTGGCAACTAATGCAGCGTGATGACGTTTGCGGTCGCACCACTCTGTACGAAGTAGAAGCTTCTAAGTTGTTGCAGTCACCAAGAAAGAGGCACAGAAATTCAAGTTTTAGTTTTTGAAAATTCAGTTTTTGGCTGCTTTTGCTGCCTTGTAGTTGACCTAGGACCTTAAGATTTTGCATCAACCGAATTCTGGCAGCCACATTACACGAGAAAAAGCGAGAAGTGGTAATTCGTAGTAAAAACCGCAGAAAACATAACGTTTTCTACATTTGTTTTCGAAATGACGTAACTGAAAATCTTCACATTGGACGCATTACTCTCATAAACGTTTACATTTATCGTCTGGCAACTAATGCAGCGTGATGACGTTTGCGGTCGCACCACTCTGTACGAAGTAGAAGCTTCTAAAATGTTGCAGTCACCAAGAAAGAGGCACAGAAATTCAAGTTTTAGTTTTTGAAAATTCAGTTTTTGGCTGCTTTTGCTGGCTTGTAGTTGACCTAGGACCTTAAGATTTTGCATCAACCGAACTCTGGCAGCCACATTACACGAGAAAAGGCGAGAAGTGGTAATTCGTAGTAAAAATCGCAGAAAACATAACGTTTTCAACATTTGTTTTCGAAATGACGTAACTGAAAATCTTCACATTGGATGCATTACTCTCAGAAACGTTTACATTTATCGTCTGGCAAGTAATGCAGCGTGATGACGTTTGCGGTCGCACCACTCTATACGAAGTAGAAGCTTCTAAGTTGTTGCAGTCACCAAGAAAGAGGCACAGAAATTCAAGTTTTAGTTTTTGAAAATTCAGTTTTTGGCTTCTTTTGCTGCCTTGTAGTTGACCTAGGACCTTAAGATTTTGCATGAACCGAACTCTGGCAGCCACATTACACGAGAAAAAGCGAGAAGTGGTAATTCGTAGTAAAAAACCGCAGAAAACATAACGTTTTCAACATTTGTTTTCGAAATGACGTAACTGAAAATCTTCACATTGGACGCACTACTCTCAGAAACGTTTACATTTATCGTCTGGCAACTAATGCAGCGTGATGACGTTTGCGGTCGCACCACTCTGTACGAAGTAGAAGCCTCTAAGTTGTTGCAGTCACCAAGAAAGGGGCACAGAAATTCAAGTTTTAGTTTTTGAAAATTCAGTTTTTGGCTGCTTTTGCTGCCTTGTAGTTGACCTATGACCTTAAGATTTTGCATGAACCGAACTCTGGCAGCCACATTACACGAGAAAAAGCGAGAAGTGGTAATTCGTACTAAAAACCGCAGAAAACATAACGTTTTCAACATTTGTTTTCGAAATGACGTAACTGAAAATCTTCACATGGGACGCATTACTCTCAGAAACGTTTACATTTATCGTCTGGCAACTAATGCCGCGTGATGACGTTTGCGGTCGCACCACTCTGTACGAAGTAGAAGCTTCTAAGTTGTTGCAGTCACCAAGAAAGAGGCACAGAAATTCAAGTTTTAGTTTTTGAAAATTCAGTTTTTGGCTGCTTTTGCTGCCTTGTAGTTGACCTAGGACCTTAAGATTTTGCATGAACCGAACTCTGGCAGCCACATTACACGAGAAAAAGCGAGAAGTGGTAATTCGTAGTAAAAACCGCAGAAAACATAACGTTTTCAACATTTGTTTTCGAAATGACGTAACTGAAAATCTTCACATTGGACGCATTACTCTCAGAAACGTTTACATTTATCGTCTGGCAACTAATGCCGCGTGATGACGTTTGCGGTCGCACCACTCTGTACGAAGTAGAAGCTTCTAAGTTGTTGCAGTCACCAAGAAAGAGGCACAGAATTTCAAGTTTTAGTTTTTGAAAATTCAGTTTTTGGCTGCTTTTGCTGCCTTGTAGTTGACCTAGGACCTTAAGATTTTGCATGAACCGAACTCTGGCAGCCACATTACACGAGAAATAGCGAGAAGTGGTAATTCGTAGTAAAAACCGCAGAAAACATAACGTTTTCAACATTTGTTTTCGAAATGACGTAACTGAAAATCTTCACATTGGACGCATTACTCTCAGAAACGTTTACATTTATCGTCTGGCAACTAATGCCGCGTGATGCCGTTTGCGGTCGCACCACTCTGTACGAAGTAGAAGCTTCTAAGTTGTTGCAGTCACCAAGAAAGAGGCACAGAAATTCAAGTTTTAGTTTTTGAAAATTCAGTTTTTGGCTGCTTTTGCTGCCTTGTAGTTGACCTCGGACCTTAAGATTTTGCATGAACCGAACTCTGGCAGCCACATTACACGAGAAAAAGCGAGAAGTGGTAATTCGTAGTAAAAACCGCAGAAAACATATCGTTTTCTACATTTGTTTTCGAAATGACGTAACTGAAAATCTTCACATTGGACGCATTACTCTCAGAAACGTTTACATTTATCGTCTGGCAACTAATGCAGCGTGATGACGTTTGCGGTCGCACCACTCTGTACGAAGTAGAAGCTTCTAAGTTGTTGCAGTCACCAAGAAAGAGGCACAGAAATTCAAGTTTTAGTTTTTGAAAATTCAGTTATAGGCTGCTTTTGCTGCCTTGTAGTTGACCTAGGACCTTAAGATTTTGCATGAACCGAACTCTGGCAGCCACATTATACGAGAAAAAGCGAGAAGTGGTAATTCGTACTAAAAACCGCAGAAAACATAACGTTTTCAACATTTGTTTTCGAAATGACGTAACTGAAAATCTTCACATGGGACGCATTACTCTAAGAAACGTTTACATTTATCGTCTGGCAACTAATGCAGCGTGATGACGTTTGCGGTCGCACCACTCTGTACGAAGTAGAAGCTTCTAAGTTGTTGCAGTCACCAAGAAAGAGGCACAGAAATTCAAGTTTTAGTTTTTGAAAATTCAGTTTTTGGCTGCTTTTGCTGCCTTGTAGTTGACCTAGGACCTTAAGATTTTGCATGAACCGAACTCTGGCAGCCACATTACACGAGAAAAAGCGAGAAGTGGTAATTCGTTGTAAAAACCGCAGAAAACATAACGTTTTCAACATTTGTTTTCGAAATGACGTAACTGAAAATCTTCACATTGGACGCATTACTCTCAGAAACGTTTACCTTTATCGTCTGGCAACTAATGCCGCGTGATGCCGTTTGCGGTCGCACCACTCTGTACGAAGTAGAAGCTTCTAAGTTGTTGCAGTCACCAAGAAAGAGGCACAGAAATTCAAGTTTTAGTTTTTGAAAATCAGTTTTTGGCTGCTTTTGCTGCCTTGTAGTTGACCTAGGACCTTAAGATTTTGCATGAACCGAACTCTGGCAGCCACATTACACGAGAAAAAGCGAGAAGTGGTAATTAGTAGTAAGAACCGCAGAAAACATATCTTTTTCAACATTTGTTTTCGAAATGACGTAACTGAAAATCTTCACATTGGACGCATTACTCTCAGAAACGTTTACATTTATCGTCTGGCAACTAATGCAGCGTGATGACGTTTGCGGTCGCAACACTCTGTACGAAGTAGAAGCTTCTAAGTTGTTGCAGTCACCAAGAAAGAGGCACAGAAATTCAAGTTTTAGTTTTTGAAAATTCAGTTTTTGGCTGCTTTTGCTGCCTTGTAGTTGACCTAGGACCTTAAGATTTTGCATGAACCGAACTCTGGCAGCCACATTACACGAGAAAAAGCGAGAAGTGGTAATTCGTAGTAAAAACCGCAGAAAACATAACGTTTTCAACATTTGTTTTCGAAATGACGTAACTGAAAATCTTCACATTGGACGCATTACTCTCAGAAACGTTTACATTTATCGTCTGTCAACTAATGCAGCGTGATGACGTTTGCGGTCGCACCACTCTGTACGAAGTAGAAGCTTCTAAGTTGTTGCAGTCACCAAGAAAGAGGCACAGAAATTCAAGTTTTAGTTTTTGAAAATTCAGTTTTTGGCTGCTTTTGCTGTCTTGTAGTTGACCTAGGACCTTAAGATTTTGCATCAACCGAACTCTGGCAGCCACATTACACGAGAAAAAGCGAGAAGTGGTAATTCGTAGTAAAAACCACAGAAAACATAACGTTTTCAACATTTGTTTTCGAAATGACGTAACTGAAAATCGTCACATTGGACGCATTACTCTCAGAAACGTTTACATTTATCGTCTGGCAACTAATGCAGCGTGATGACGTTTGCGGTCGCACCACTGTGTACGAAGTAGAAGCTTCTAAGTTGTTGCAGTCACCAAGAAAGAGGCACAGAAATTCAAGTTTTAGTTTTTGAAAATTCAGTTTTTGTCTGCTTTTGCTGCCTTGTAGTTGACCTAGGACCTTAAGATTTTGCATGAACCGAACTCTGGCAGCCACATTACACGAGAAAAAGCGAGAAGTGGTAATTCGAAGTAAAAATCGCAGAAAACATAACGTTTTCAACATTTGTTTTCGAAATGACGTAACTGAAAATCTTCACATTGGACGCATTACTCTCAGAAACATTTACATTTATCGTCTGGCAACCAATGCCGCGTGATGACGTTTGCGGTCGCACCACTCTGTACGAAGTAGAAGCTTCTAAGTTGTTGCAGTCACCAAGAAAGAGGCACAGAAATTCAAGTTTTAGTTTTTGATAATTCAGTTTTTGGCTGCTTTTGCTGCCTTGTAGTTGACCTAGGACCTTAAGATTTTGCATGAACCGAACTCTGGCAGCCACATTACACGAGAAATAGCGAGAAGTGGTAATTCGTAGTAAAAACCGCAGAAAACATAACGTTTTCAACATATGTTTTCGAAATGACGTAACTGAAAATCTTCACATTGGACGCATTACTCTCAGAAACGTTTACATTTATCGTCTGGCAACTAATGCAGCGTGATGACGTTTGCGGTCGCACCACTCTGTACGAAGTAGAAGCTTCTAAGTTGTTGCAGTCACCAAGAAAGAGGCACAGAAATTCAAGTTTTAGTTTTTGAAAATTCAGTTTTTGGCTGCTTTTGCTGCCTTGTAGTTGACCTAGGACCTTAAGATTTTGCATGAACCGAACTCTGGCAGCCACAATACACGAGAAAAAGCGAG
This sequence comes from Schistocerca serialis cubense, assembly GCF_023864345.2. Classification (NCBI taxonomy): domain Eukaryota; kingdom Metazoa; phylum Arthropoda; class Insecta; order Orthoptera; family Acrididae; genus Schistocerca; species Schistocerca serialis. Next base: position 4,811,312 of record NW_026047571.1, on the reverse strand, counting down.
AAGTGGTAATTCGTAGTAAAAACCGCAGAAAACATAACGTTTTCAACATTTGTTTTCGAAATGACGTAACTGAAAATCTTCACATTGGACGCATTACTCTCAGAAACGTTTACATTTATCGTCTGGCAACTAATGCAGCGTGATGACGTTTGCGGTCGCACCACTCTGTACGAAGTAGAAGCTTCTAAGTTGTTGCAGTCACCAAGAAAGAGGCACAGAAATTCAAGTTTTAGTTTTTGAAAATTCAGTTTTTGGCTGCTTTTGCTGCCTTGTAGTTGACCTAGGACCTTAAGATTTTGCATGAACCGAACTCTGGCAGCCACATTACACGAGAAAAAGCGAGAAGTGGTAATTCGTAGTAAAAACCGCAGAAAACATAACGTTTTCAACATTTGTTTTCGAAATGACGTAACTGAAAATCGTCACATTGGACGCATTACTCTCAGAAACGTTTACATTTATCGTCTGGCAACTAATGCAGCGTGATGACGTTTGCGGTTGCACCACTGTGTACGAAGTAGAAGCTTCTAAGTTGTTGCAGTCACCAAGAAAGAGGCACAGAAATTCAAGTTTTAGTTTTTGAAAATTCAGTTTTTGGCTGCTTTTGCTGCCTTGTAGTTGACCTAGGACCTTAAGATTTTGCATGAACCGAACTCTGGCAGCCACATTACACGAGAAAAAGCGAGAAGTGGTAATTCGTAGTAAAAATCGCAGAAAACATAACGTTTTCAACATTTGTTTTCGAAATGACGTAACTGAAAATCTTCACATTGGACGCATTACTCTCAGAAACGTTTACATTTATCGTCTGGCAACTAATGCCGCGTGATGACGTTTGCGGTCGCACCACTCTGTACGAAGTAGAAGCTTCTAAGTTGTTGCAGTCACCAAGAAAGAGGCACAGAAATTCAAGTTTTAGTTTTTGAAAATTCAGTTTTTGGCTGCTTTTGCTGCCTTGTAGTTGACCTAGGACCTTAAGATTTTGCATGAACCGAACTCTGGCAGCCACATTACACGAGAAATAGCGAGAAGTGGTAATTCGTAGTAAAAACCGCAGAAAACATAACGTTTTCAACATTTGTTTTCGAAATGACGTAACTGAAAATCTTCACATTGGACGCATTACTCTCAGAAACGTTAACATTTATCGTCTGGCAACTAATGCAGCGTGATGACGTTTGCGGTCGCACCACTCTGTACGAAGTAGAAGCTTCTAAGTTGTTGCAGTCACCAAGAAAGAGGCACAGAAATTCAAGTTTTAGTTTTTGAAAATTCAGTTATAGGCTGCTTTTGCTGCCTTGTAGTTGACCTAGGACCTTAAGATTTTGCATGAACCGAACTCTGGCAGCCACATTACACGAGAAAAAGCGAGAAGTGGTAATTCGTACTAAAAACCGCAGAAAACATAACGTTTTCAACATTTGTTTTCGAAATGACGTAACTGAAAATCTTCACATGGGACGCATTACTCTAAGAAACGTTTACATTTATAGTCTGGCAACTAATGCAGCGTGATGACGTTTGCGGTCGCACCACTCTGTACGAAGTAGAAGCTTCTAAGTTGTTGCAGTCACCAAGAAAGAGGCACAGAAATTCAAGTTTTAGTTTTTGAAAATTCAGTTTTTGGCTGCTTTTGCTGCCTTGTAGTTGACCTAGGACCTTAAGATTTTGCATGAACCGAACTCTGGCAGCCACATTACACGAGAAAAAGCGAGAAGTGGTAATTCGTTGTAAAAACCGCACAAAACATAACGTTTTCAACATTTGTTTTCGAAATGACGTAACTGAAAATCTTCACATTGGACGCATTACTCTCAGAAACGTTTACATTTATCGTCTGGCAACTAATGCCGCGTGATGACGTTTGCGGTCGCACCACTCTGTACGAAGTAGAAGCTTCTAAGTTGTTGCAGTCACCAAGAAAGAGGCACAGAAATTCAAGTTTTAGTTTTTGAAAATTCAGTTTTTGGCTGCTTTTGCTGCCTTGTAGTTGACCTAGGACCTTAAGATTTTGCATGAACCGAACTCTGGCAGCCACATTACACGAGAAAAAGCGAGAAGTGGTAATTCGTAGTAAAAACCGCAGAAAACATAACGTTTTCAACATTTGTTTTCGTATCGACGTAACTGATAATCTTCACATTGGACGCATTACTCTCAGAAACGTTTACATTTATCGTCTGGCAACTAATGCCGCGTGATGCCGTTTGCGGTCGCACCACTCTGTACGAAGTAGAAGCTTCTAAGTTGTTGCAGTCACCAAGAAAGAGGCACAGAAATTCAAGTTTTAGTTTTTGAAAATTCAGTTTTTGGCTGCTTTTGCTGCCTTGTAGTTGACCTAGGACCTTAAGATTTTGCATGAACCGAACTCTGGCAGCCACATTACACGAGAAAAAGCGAGAAGTGGTAATTCGTAGTAAAAACCGCAGAAAACATAACGTTTTCAACATTTGTTTTCGAAATGACGTAACTGAAAATCTTCACATTGGACGCATTACTCTCAGAAACGTTTACATTTATCGTCTGGCAACTAATGCTGCGTGATGACGTTTGCGGTCGCACCACTCTGTACGAAGTAGAAGCTTCTACGTTGTTGCAGTCACCAAGAAAGACGCACAGAAATTCAAGTTTTAGTTTTTGAAAATTCAGTTTTTGGCTGCTCTAGCTGCCTTGTAGTTGACCTAGGACCTTAAGATTTTGCATGAACCGAACTCTGGCAGCCACATTACACGAGAAAAAGCGAGAAGTGGTAATTCGTAGTAAAAACCGCAGAAAACATAACGTTTTCAACATTTGTTTTCGAAATGACGTAACTGAAAATCTTCACATTGGACGCATTACTCTCAGAAACGTTTACATTTATCGTCTGGCAACTAATGCAGCGTGATGACGTTTGCGGTCGCACCACTCTGTACGAAGTAGAAGCTTCTAAGTTGTTGCAGTCACCAAGAAAGAGGCACAGAAATTCAAGTTTTAGTTTTTGAAAATTCAGTTTTTGGCTGCTTTTGCTGCCTTGTAGATGACCTAGGACCTTAAGATTTTGCATCAACCGAATTCTGGCAGCCACATTACACGAGAAAAAGCGAGAAGTGGTAATTCGTAGTAAAAACCGCAGAAAACATAACGTTTTCAACATTAGTTTTCGAAATGACGTAACTGAAGATCTTCACATTGGACGCATTACTCTCAGAAACGTTTACATTTATCGTCTGGCAACTAATGCAGCGTGATGACATTTGCGGTCGCACCACTCTGTACGAAGTAGAAGCTTCTAAGTTGTTGCAGTCACGAAGAAAGAGGCACAGAAATTCAAGTTTTAGTTTTTGAAAATTCAGTTTTTGGCTGCTTTTGCTGCCTTGTAGTTGACCTAGGACCTTAAGATTTTGCATCAACCGAACTCTGGCAGCCACATTACACGAGAAAAAGCGAGAAGTGGTAATTCATAGTAAAAACCACAGAAAACATAACGTTTTCGACATTTGTTTTCGAAATGACGTAACTGAAAATCTTCACATTGGACGCATTACTCTCAGAAACGTTTACATTTATCGTCTGGCATTTATCGTCTGGCAACGAATGCCGCGCGATGACGTTTGCGGTCGCACCACTCTGTACGAAGTAGAAGCTTCTACGTTGTTGCAGTCACCAAGAAAGACGCACAGAAATTCAAGTTTTAGTTTTTGAAAATTCAGTTTTTGGCTGCTCTAGCTGCCTTGTAGTTGACCTAGGACCTTAAGATTTTGCATGAACCGAACTCTGGCAGCCACATTACACGAGAAAAAGCGAGAAGTGGTAATTCGTAGTAAAAACCGCAGAAAACATAACGTTTTCAACATTTGTTTTCGAAATGACGTAACTGAAAATCTTCACATTGGACGCATTACTCTCAGAAACGTTTACATTTATCGTCTGGCAACTAATGCAGCGTGATGACGTTTGCGGTCGCACCACTCTGTACGAAGTAGAAGCTTCTAAGTTGTTGCAGTCACCAAGAAAGAGGCACAGAAATTCAAGTTTTAGTTTTTGAAAATTCAGTTTTTGGCTGCTTTTGCTGCCTTGTAGTTGACCTAGGACCTTAAGATTTTGCATCAACCGAATTCTGGCAGCCACATTACACGAGAAAAAGCGAGAAGTGGTAATTCGTAGTAAAAACCGCAGAAAACATAACGTTTTCAACATTAGTTTTCGAAATGACGTAACTGAAAATCTTCACATTGGACGCATTACTCTCAGAAACGTTTACATTTATCGTCTGGCAACTAATGCAGCGTGATGACATTTGCGGTCGCACCACTCTGTACGAAGTAGAAGCTTCTAAGTTGTTGCAGTCACGAAGAAAGAGGCACAGAAATTCAAGTTTTAGTTTTTGAAAATTCAGTTTTTGGCTGCTTTTGCTGCCTTGTAGTTGACCTAGGACCTTATGATTTTGCATGAACCGAACTCTGGCAGCCACATTACACGAGAAAAAGCGAGAAGTGGTAATTCGTAGTAAAAACCGCAGAAAACATAACGTTTTCAACATTTGTTTTCGAAATGACGTAACTGAAAATCTTCACATTGGACGCATTACTCTCAGAAACGTTTACATTTATCGTCTGGCAACTAATGCTGCGTGATGACGTTTGCGGTCGCACCACTCTGTACGAAGTAGAAGCTTCTACGTTGTTGCAGTCACCAAGAAAGACGCACAGAAATTCAAGTTTTAGTTTTTGAAAATTCAGTTTTTGGCTGCTCTAGCTGCCTTGTAGTTGACCTAGGACCTTAAGATTTTGCATGAACCGAACTCTGGCAGCCACATTACACGAGAAAAAGCGAGAAGTGGTAATTCGTAGTAAAAACCGCAGAAAACATAACGTTTTCAACATTTGTTTTCGAAATGACGTAACTGAAAATCTTCACATTGGACGCATTACTCTCAGAAACGTTTACATTTATCGTCTGGCAACTAATGCAGCGTGATGACGTTTGCGGTCGCACCACTCTGTACGAAGTAGAAGCTTCTAAGTTGTTGCAGTCACCAAGAAAGAGGCACAGAAATTCAAGTTTTAGTTTTTGAAAATTCAGTTTTTGGCTGCTTTTGCTGCCTTGTAGTTGACCTAGGACCTTAAGATTTTGCATCAACCGAATTCTGGCAGCCACATTACACGAGAAAAAGCGAGAAGTGGTAATTCGTAGTAAAAACCGCAGAAAACATAACGTTTTCAACATTAGTTTTCGAAATGACGTAACTGAAAATCTTCACATTGGACGCATTACTCTCAGAAACGTTTACATTTATCGTCTGGCAACTAATGCAGCGTGATGACATTTGCGGTCGCACCACTCTGTACGAAGTAGAAGCTTCTAAGTTGTTGCAGTCACGAAGAAAGAGGCACAGAAATTCAAGTTTTAGTTTTTGAAAATTCAGTTTTTGGCTGCTTTTGCTGCCTTGTAGTTGACCTAGGACCTTAAGATTTTGCATCAACCGAACTCTGGCAGCCACATTACACGAGAAAAAGCGAGAAGTGGTAATTCATAGTAAAAACCACAGAAAACATAACGTTTTCGACATTTGTTTTCGAAATGACGTAACTGAAAATCTTCACATTGGACGCATTACTCTCAGAAACGTTTACATTTATCGTCTGGCATTTATCGTCTGGCAACGAATGCCGCGCGATGACGTTTGCGGTCGCACCACTCTGTACGAAGTAGAAGCTTCTACGTTGTTGCAGTCACCAAGAAAGAGGCACAGAAATTCAAGTTTTAGTTTTTGAAAATTCAGTTTTTGGCTGCTTTAGCTGCCTTGTAGTTGACCTAGGACTTTAAGATTTTGCATGAACGGAACTCTGGTAGCCACATTACACGAGAAAAAGCGAGAAGTGGTAATTCGTAGTAAAAACCGCAGAAAACATAACGTTTTCAACATTTGTTTTCGAAATGACGTAACTGAAAATCTTCACATTGGACGCATTACTCTCAGAAACGTTTACATTTATCGTCTGGCAACTAATGCCGCGTGATGACGTTTGCGGTCGCACCACTCTGTACGAAGTAGAAGCTTCTAAGTTGTTGCAGTCACCAAGAAAGAGGCACAGAAATTCAAGGTTTAGTTTTTGAAAATTCAGTTTTTGGCTGCTGTTGCTGCCTTGTAGTTGACCTAGGACCTTAAGATTTTGCATGAACCGAACTCTGGCAGCCACATTACACGAGAAAAAGCGAGAAGTGGTAATTCGTAGTAAAAACCGCAGAAAACATAACGTTTTCAACATTTGTTTTCGAAATGACGTAACTGAAAATCTTCACATTGGACGCATTACTCTCAGAAACGTTTACATTTATCGTCTGGCATTTATCGTCTGGCAACGAATGCCGCGCGATGACGTTTGCGGTCGCATCACTCTGTACGAAGTAGAAGCTTCTACGTTGTTGCAGTCACCAAGAAAGAGGCACAGAAATTCAAGTTTTAGTTTTTGAAAATTCAGTTTTTGGCTGCCTTAGCTGCCTTGTAGTTGACCTAGGACCTTAAGATTTTGCATGAACCGAACTCTGGCAGCCACATTACACGAGACAAAGCGAGAAGTGGTAATTCGTAGTAAAAACCGCAGAAAACATAACGTTTTCAACATTTGTTTTCGAAATGACGTAACTGAAAATCTTCACATTGGACGCATTACTCTCAGAAACGTTTACATTTATCGTCTGGCAACTAATGCCGCGTGATGACGTTTGCGGTCGCACCACTCTGTACGAAGTAGAAGCTTCTAAGTTGTTGCAGTCACCAAGAAAGAGGCACAGAAATTCAAGTTTTAGTTTTTGAAAATTCAGTTTTTGTCTGCTTTTGCTGCCTTGTAGTTGGCCTAGGACCTTAAGATTTTGCATGAACCGAACTCTAGGAGCCACATTACACGAGAAAAAGCGAGAAGTGGTAACACGTAGTAGAAACCGCAGAAAACATAACGTTTTCAACATTTGTTTTCGAAATGACGTAACTGAAAATCTTCACATTGGAAGCATTACTCTCAGAAACGTTTACATTTATCGTCTGGCAACTAATGCCGCGTGATGACGTTTGCGGTCGCACCACTCTGTACGAAGTAGAAGCTTGTAAGTTGTTGCAGTCACCAAGAAAGAGGCACAGAAATTCAAGTTTTAGTTTTTGAAAATTCAGTTTTTGGCTGCTTTAGCTGCCTTGTAGTTGACCTAGGACCTTAAGATTTTGCATGAACCGAACTCTGGCAGCTACATTACACGAAAAAAAGCGAGAAGTGGTAATTCGTAGTAAAAACCGCAGAAAACATAACGTTTTCAACATTTGTTTTCGAAATGACGTAACTGAAAATCTTCACATTGGACGCATTACTCTCAGAAACGTTTACATTTATCGTCTGGCAACTAATGCCGCGTGATGACGTTTGCGGTCGCACCACTCTGTACGAAGTAGAAGCTTCTAAGTTGTCACAGTCACCAAGAAAGAGGCACAGAAATTCAAGTTTTAGTTTTTGAAAATTCAGTTTTTGGCTGCTTTTGCTGCCTTGTAGTTGACCTAGGACCTTAAGATTTTGCACGAACCGAACTCTGGCAGCCACATTACACGAGAAAAAGCGAGAAGTGGTAATTCGTAGTAAAATCCGCAGAAAACATAACGTTTTCAACATTTGTTTTCGAAATGACGTAACTGAAAATCTTCACATTGGACGCATTACTCTCAGAAACGTTTACATTTATCGTCTGGCAACTGATGCAGCGTGATGACCTTTGCGGTCGCACCACTCTGTACGAAGTAGAAGCTTCTAAGTTGTTGCAGTCACCAAGAAAGAGGCACAGAAATTCAAGTTTTAGTTTTTGAAAATTCAGTTTTTGGCTGCTTTAGCTGCCTTGTAGTTGACCTAGGACCTTAAGAGTTTGCATGAACCGAACTCTGGCAGCCACATTACACGAGAAAAAGCGAGAAGTGGTAACTCGTAGTAAAAACCGCAGAAAACATAACGTTTTCAACATTTGTTTTCGTATCGACGTAACTGAAAATCTTCACATTGGACGCATTACTCTCAGAAACGTTTACATTTATCGTCTGGCAACTGATGCAGCGTGATGACCTTTGCGGTCGCACCACTCTGTACGAAGTAGAAGCTTCTACGTTGTTGCAGTCACCAAGAAAGAGGCACAGAAATTCAAGTTTTAGTTTTTGAAAATTCAGTATTTGGCTGCTCTAGCTGCCTTGTAGTTGACCTAGGACCTTAAGATTTTGCATGAACCGAACTCTGGCAGCCACATTACACGAGAAAAAGCGAGAAGTGGTAATTCGTAGTAAAAACCGCAGAAAACATAACGTTTTCAACATTTGTTTTCGAAATGACGTAACTGAAAATCTTCACATTGGACGCATTTCTCTCAGAAACGTTTACATTTATCGTCTGGCATTTATCGTCTGGCAACGAACGCCGCGCGATGACGTTTGCGGTCGCACCACTCTGTACGAAGTAGAAGCTTCTACGTTGTTGCAGTCACCAAGAAAGAGGCACAGAAATTCAAGTTTTAGTTTTTGAAAATTCAGTTTTTGGCTGCTTTTGCTGCCTTGTAGTTGGCCTAGGACCTTAAGATTTTGCATGAACCGAACTCTAGGAGCCACAGTACACGAGAAAAAGCGAGAAGTGGTAATACGTAGTAAAAACCGCAGAAAACATAACGTTTTCAACATTTGTTTTCGAAATGACGTAACTGAAAATCTTCACATTGGACGCATTACTCTCAGAAACGTTTACATTTATCGTCTGGCAACTAATGCCGCGTGATGACGTTTGCGGTCGAACCACTCTGTACGAAGTAGAAGGTTCTAAGTTGTTGCAGTCACCAAGAAAGAGGCACAGAAATTCAAGTTTTAGTTTTTGAAAATTCAGATTTGGCTGTTTTAGCTGCCTTGTAGTTGACCTAGGACCTTAAGATTTTGCATGAACCGAACTCTGGCAGCTACATTACACGAAAAAAAGCGAGAAGTGGTAATTCGTAGTAAAAACCGCAGAAAACATAACGTTTTTAACATTTGTTTTCGAAATGACGTAACTGAAAATCTTCACATTGGACGCATTACTCTCAGAAACGTTTACATTTATCGTCTGGCAACTAATGCAGCGTGATGACGTTTGCGGTCGCACCACTCTGTACGAAGTAGAAATTTCTAAGTTGTCGCAGTCACCAAGAAAGAGGCACAGAAATTCAAGTTTTAGTTTTTGAAAATTCAGTTTTTGGCTGCTTTTGCTGCCTTGTAGTTGACCTAGGACCTTAAGATTTTGCATGAACCGAACTCTGGCAGCCACATTACACGAGAAAAAGCGAGAAGTGGTAATTCGTAGTAAAAACCGCAGAAAACATAACGTTTTCAACATTTGTTTTCGAAATGACGTAACTGAAAATCTTCACATTGGACGCATTACTCTCAGAAACGTTTACATTTATCGTCTGGCAACTAATGCCGCGTGATGACGTTTGCGGTCGCACCACTCTGTACGAAATAGAAGCTTCTAAGTTGTTGCAGTCACCAAGAAAGAGGCACAGAAATTCAAGTTTTAGTTTTTGAAAATTCAGTTTTAGGCTGCTTTTGCTGCCTCGTAGTTGACCTAGGACCTTAAGATTTTGCATGAACCGAAGTCTGGCGGCCGCATTACACGAGAAAAAGCGAGAAGTGGTAATTCGTAGTAAAAACCGCAGAAAACATAACGTTTTCAACATGTGTTTTCGATATGACGTAACTGAAAATCTTCACATTGGACGCATTACTCTCAGAAACGTTTACATTTATTGTCTGGCAACTAATGCCGCGTGATGACGTTTGCGGTCGCACCACTCTGTACGGAGTAGAAGCTTCTAAGTTGTTGCAGTCACCAAGAAAGAGGCACAGAAATTCAAGTTTTAGTTTTTGAAAATTCAGTTTTTGGCTGCTTTTGCTGCCTTGTAGTTGACCTAGGAATTTAAGATTTTGCTTGAACCGAACTCTGGCAGCCACATTACACGAGAAATAGCGAGAAGTGGTAATTCGTAGTAAAAACCGCAGAAAACATAACGTTTTCAACATTTGTTTTCGAAATGACGTAACAGAAAATCTTCACATTGGACGCATTACTCTCAGAAACGTTTACATTTATCGTCTGGCAACTAATGCCGCGTGATGACGTTTGCGGTCGCACCACTCTGTACGAAGTAGAAGCTTCTAAGTTGTTGCAGTCACCAAGAAAGAGGCACAGAAATTCAAAATTTTGTTTTTGAAAATTCAGTTTTTGGCTGGTTTTGCTGCCTTGTAGTTGACCTAGGACCTTAAGATTTTGCATGAACCGAACTCTGGCAGCCACATTACACGAGAAAAAGCGAGGAGTGGTAATTCGTAGTAAAAACCGCAGAAAACATAACGTTTTCAACATTTGTTTTCGAAATGACGTAACTGAAAATCTTCACATTGGACGCATTACTCTCAGAAACGTTTACATTTATCGTCTGGCAACTGATGCAGCGTGATGACGTTTGCGGTCGCACCACTCTGTACGAAGTAGAAGCTTCTAAGTTGTTGCAGTCACCAAGAAAGAGGCACAGAAATTCAAGTTTTAGTTTTTGAAAATTCAGTTTTTGGCTGCTTTTGCTGCCTTGTAGTTGACCTAGGCCCTTAAGAGTTTGCATGAACCGAACTCTGGCAGCCACATTACACGAGAAAGAGCGACAAGTGGTAATTCGTAGTAAAAACCGCAGAAAAAATAACGTTTTCAACATTTGTTTTCGTATCGACGTAACTGAAAATCTTCACATTTAATGCATTACTCTCAGAAACGTTTACATTTATCGTCTGGCAACTAATGCAGCGTGATGACGTTTGCGGTCGCACCACTCTGTACGAAGTAGAAGCTTCTAAGTTGTTGCAGTCACCAAGAAAGAGGCACAGAAATTCAAGTTTTAGTTTTAGAAAATTCAGTTTTTGGCTGCTTTTGCTGCCTTGTAGTTGACCTAGGACCTTAAGATTTTGCATGAACCGAACTCTGGCAGCCACATTACACGAGAAAAAGCGAGAAGTGGTAACTCGTAGTAAAAACCGCAGAAAACATAACGTTTTCAACATTTGTTTTCGTATCGACGTAACTGAAAATCTTCACATTGGACGCATTACTCTCAGAAACGTTTACATTTATCGTCTGGCAACTAATGCCGCGTGATGACGTTTGCGGTCGCACCACTCTGTACGAAGTAGAAACTTCTAAGTTGTTGCAGTCACCAAGAAAGAGGCACAGAAATTCAAGTTTTAGTTTTTGAAAATTCAGTTTTTGGCTGCTTTTGCTGCCTCGTAGTTGACCTAGGACCTTAAGATTTTGCATGAACCGATCTCAGGCAGCCACATTACACGAGAAAAAGCGAGAAGTGGTAATTCGTAGTAAAAACCGCAGAAAACATAACGTTTTCAACATTTGTTTTCGAAATGACGTAACTGAAAATCTTCACATTGGACGCATTACTCTCAGAAACGTTTACATTTATCGTCTGGCAACTAATGCCGCGTTATGACGTTTGCGGTCGCACCACTCTGTACGAAGTAGAAGCTTCTAAGTTGTTGCAGTCACCAAGAAAGAGGCACAGAAATTCAAGTTTTAGTTTTTGAAAATTCAGTTTTTGGCTGCTTTTGCTGCCTTGTAGTTGACCTAGGACCTTAAGATTTTACATGAACCGAACTCTGGCAGCCACATTACACGAGAAAAAGCGAGAAGTGGTAATTCGTAGTAAAAACCGCAGAAAACATATCGTTTTCAACATTTGTTTTCGAAATGACGTAACTGAAAATCTTCACATTGGACGCATTACTCTCAGAAACGTTTACATTTATCGTCTGGCAACTAATGCCGCGTGATGTCGTTTGCGGTCGCACCACTCTGTACGAACTAGAAGCTTCTACGTTGTTGCAGTCACCAAGAAAGAGGCACAGAAATTCAAGTTTTAGTTTTTGAAAATTCAGTTTTTGGCTGCTTTTGCTGCCTTGTAGTTGACCTAGGACCTTAAGATTTTGCATCAACCGAACTCTGGCAGCCACATTACACGAGAAAAAGCGAGAAGTGGTAATTCATAGTAAAAACCGCAGAAAACATAACGATTTCAACATTTGTTTTCGAAATGACGTAACTGAAAATCTTCACATTGGACGCATTAATCTCAGAAACGTTTACATTTATCGTCTGGCAACTAATGCAGCGTGATGACGTTTGCGGTCGCACCACTGTGTACGAAGTAGAAGCTTCTAAGTTGTTGCAGTCACCAAGAAAGAGGCACAGAAATTCAAGTTTTAGTTTTTGAAAATTCAGTTTTTGGCTGCTTTTGCTGCCTTGTAGTTGACCTAGGACCTTAAGATTTTGCATGAACCGAACTCTGGCAGCCACATTACACGAGAAAAAGCGAGAAGTGGTAATTCGTAGTAAAAATCGCAGAAAACATAACGTTTTCAACATTTGTTTTCGAAATGACGTAACTGAAAATCTTCGCATTGGACGCATTACTCTCAGAAACGTTTACATTTATCGTCTGGCAACTAATGCAGCGTGATGACGTTTGCGGTCGCACCACTCTGTACGAAGTAGAAGCTTCTAAGTTGTTGCAGTCACCAAGAAAGAGGCACAGAAATTCAAGTTTTAGTTTTTGAAAATTCAGTTTTTGGCTGCTTTTGCTGCCTTGCAGTTGACCTAGGACCTTAAGATTTTGCATGAACCGAACTCTGGCAGCTACATTACACGAAAAAAAGCGAGAAGTGGTAATTCGTAGTAAAAACCGCAGAAAACATAACGTTTTTAACATTTGTTTTCGAAATGACGTAACTGAAAATCTTCACATTGGACGCATTACTCTCAGAAACGTTTACATTTATCGTCTGGCAACTAATGCAGCGTGATGACGTTTGCGGTCGCACCACTCTGTACGAAGTAGAAATTTCTAAGTTGTCGCAGTCACCAAGAAAGAGGCACAGAAATTCAAGTTTTAGTTTTTGAAAATTCAGTTTTTGGCTGCTTTTGCTGCCTTGTAGTTGACCTAGGACCTTAAGATTTTGCATGAACCGAACTCTGGCAGCCACATTACACGAGAAAAAGCGAGAAGTGGTAATTCGTAGTAAAAACCGCAGAAAACATAACGTTTTCAACATTTGTTTTCGAAATGACGTAACTGAAAATCTTCACATTGGACGCATTACTCTCAGAAACGTTTACATTTATCGTCTGGCAACTAATGCCGCGTGATGACGTTTGCGGTCGCACCACTCTGTACGAAATAGAAGCTTCTAAGTTGTTGCAGTCACCAAGAAAGAGGCACAGAAATTCAAGTTTTAGTTTTTGAAAATTCAGTTTTAGGCTGCTTTTGCTGCCTCGTAGTTGACCTAGGACCTTAAGATTTTGCATGAACCGAAGTCTGGCGGCCGCATTACACGAGAAAAAGCGAGAAGTGGTAATTCGTAGTAAAAACCGCAGAAAACATAACGTTTTCAACATGTGTTTTCGATATGACGTAACTGAAAATCTTCACATTGGACGCATTACTCTCAGAAACGTTTACATTTATTGTCTGGCAACTAATGCCGCGTGATGACGTTTGCGGTCGCACCACTCTGTACGGAGTAGAAGCTTCTAAGTTGTTGCAGTCACCAAGAAAGAGGCACAGAAATTCAAGTTTTAGTTTTTGAAAATTCAGTTTTTGGCTGCTTTTGCTGCCTTGTAGTTGACCTAGGAATTTAAGATTTTGCTTGAACCGAACTCTGGCAGCCACATTACACGAGAAATAGCGAGAAGTGGTAATTCGTAGTAAAAACCGCAGAAAACATAACGTTTTCAACATTTGTTTTCGAAATGACGTAACAGAAAATCTTCACATTGGACGCATTACTCTCAGAAACGTTTACATTTATCGTCTGGCAACTAATGCCGCGTGATGACGTTTACGGTCGCACCACTCTGTACGAAGTAGAAGCTTCTAAGTTGTTGCAGTCACCAAGAAAGAGGCACAGAAATTCAAAATTTTGTTTTTGAAAATTCAGTTTTTGGCTGGTTTTGCTGCCTTGTAGTTGACCTAGGACCTTAAGATTTTGCATGAACCGAACTCTGGCAGCCACATTACACGAGAAAAAGCGAGGAGTGGTAATTCGTAGTAAAAACCGCAGAAAACATAACGTTTTCAACATTTGTTTTCGAAATGACGTAACTGAAAATCTTCACATTGGACGCATTACTCTCAGAAACGTTTACATTTATCGTCTGGCAACTGATGCAGCGTGATGACGTTTGCGGTCGCACCACTCTGTACGAAGTAGAAGCTTCTAAGTTGTTGCAGTCACCAAGAAAGAGGCACAGAAATTCAAGTTTTAGTTTTTGAAAATTCAGTTTTTGGCTGCTTTTGCTGCCTTGTAGTTGACCTAGGCCCTTAAGAGTTTGCATGAACCGAACTCTGGCAGCCACATTACACGAGAAAGAGCGACAAGTGGTAATTCGTAGTAAAAACCGCAGAAAACATAACGTTTTCAACATTTGTTTTCGTATCGACGTAACTGAAAATCTTCACATTGGACGCATTACTCTCAGAAACGTTTACATTTATCGTCTGGCAACTAATGCCGCGTGATGACGTTTGCGGTCGCACCACTCTGTACGAAGTAGAAACTTCTAAGTTGTTGCAGTCACCAAGAAAGAGGCACAGAAATTCAAGTTTTAGTTTTTGAAAATTCAGTTTTTGGCTGCTTTTGCTGCCTCGTAGTTGACCTAGGACCTTAAGATTTTGCATGAACCGATCTCAGGCAGCCACATTACACGAGAAAAAGCGAGAAGTGGTAATTCGTAGTAAAAACCGCAGAAAACATAACGTTTTCAACATTTGTTTTCGAAATGACGTAACTGAAAATCTTCACATTGGACGCATTACTCTCAGAAACGTTTACATTTATCGTCTGGCAACTAATGCCGCGTTATGACGTTTGCGGTCGCACCACTCTGTACGAAGTAGAAGCTTCTAAGTTGTTGCAGTCACCAAGAAAGAGGCACAGAAATTCAAGTTTTAGTTTTTGAAAATTCAGTTTTTGGCTGCTTTTGCTGCCTTGTAGTTGACCTAGGATCTTAAGATTTTACATGAACCGAACTCTGGCAGCCACATTACACGAGAAAAAGCGAGAAGTGGTAATTCGTAGTAAAAACCACAGAAAACATATCGTTTTCCACATTTGTTTTCGAAATGACGTAACTGAAAATCTTCACATTGGACGCATTACTCTCAGAAACGTTTACATTTATCGTCTGGCAACTAATGCCGCGTGATGTCGTTTGCGGTCGCACCACTCTGTACGAACTAGAAGCTTCTACGTTGTTGCAGTCACCAAGAAAGAGGCACAGAAATTCAAGTTTTAGTTTTTGAAAATTCAGTTTTTGGCTGCTTTTGCTGCCTTGTAGTTGACCTAGGACCTTAAGATTTTGCATCAACCGAACTCTGGCAGCCACATTACACGAGAAAAAGCGAGAAGTGGTAATTCATAGTAAAAACCGCAGAAAACATAACGATTTCAACATTTGTTTTCGAAATGACGTAACTGAAAATCTTCACATTGGACGCATTACTCTCAGAAACGTTTACATTTATCGTCTGGCAACTAATGCCGCGTGATGACGTTTGCGGTCGCACCACTCTGTACGAAGTACAAGCTTCTAAGTTGCTGCAGTCACCAAGAAAGAGGCACAGAAATTCAAGTTTTAGTTTTTGAAAATTCAGTTTTTGGCTGCTTTTGCTGCCTTGTAGTTGACCTAGGACCTTAAGATTTTTCATCAACCGAATTCTGGCAGCCACATTACACGAGAAAAAGCGAGAAGTGGTAATTCGTAGTAAAAACCACAGAAAACATAACGTTTTCAACATTAGTTTTCGAAATGACGTAACTGAAAATCTTCACATTGGACGCATTACTCTCAGAAACGTTTACATTTATCGTCTGGCAACTAATGCCGCGTGATGACGTTTGCGGTCGCACCACTCTGTACGAAGTAGAAGCTTCTAAGTTGTTGCAGTCACCAAGAAAGAGGCACAGAAATTCAAGTTTTAGTTTTTGAAAATTCAGTTTTTGGCTGCTTTTGCTGCCTTGTAGTTGACCTAGGACCTTAAGATTTTGCATCAACCGAACTCTGGCAGCCACATTACACGAGAAAAAGCGAGAAGTGGAAATTCGTAGTAAAAACCACAGAAAACATAACGTTTTCAACATTTGTTTTCGAAATGACGTAACTGAAAATCTTCACATTGGACGCATTAATCTCAGAAACGTTTACATTTATCGTCTGGCAACTAATGCAGCGTGATGACGTTTGCGGTCGCACCACTGTGTACGAAGTAGAAGCTTCTAAGTTGTTGCAGTCACCAAGAAAGAGGCACAGAAATTCAAGTTTTAGTTTTTGAAAATTCAGTTTTTGGCTGCTTTTGCTGCCTTGTAGTTGACCTAGGACGTTAAGATTTTGCATGAACCGAACTCTGGCAGCCACATTACACGAGAAAAAGCGAGAAGTGGTAATTCGTAGTAAAAATCGCAGAAAACATAACGTTTTCAACATTTGTTTTCGAAATGACGTAACTGAAAATCTTCACATTGGACGCATTACTCTCAGAAACGTTTACATTTATCGTCTGGCAACTAATGCAGCGTGATGACGTTTGCGGTCGCACCACTCTGTACGAAGTAGAAGCTTCTAAGTTGTTGCAGTCACCAAGAAAGAGGCACAGAAATTCAAGTTTTAGTTTTTGAAATTTCAGTTTTTGGCTGCTTTTGCTGCCTTGCAGTTGACCTAGGACCTTAAGATTTTGCATGAACCGAACTCTGGCAGCCACATTACACGAGAAAAAGCGAGAAGTGGTAATTCGTAGTAAAAACCGCAGAAAACATAACGTTTTCAACATTTGTTTTCGAAATGACGTAACTGAAAATCTTC
The DNA here is from genome assembly GCF_023864345.2 of Schistocerca serialis cubense. NCBI lineage: Eukaryota > Metazoa > Arthropoda > Insecta > Orthoptera > Acrididae > Schistocerca > Schistocerca serialis. Next base: position 4,794,369 of record NW_026047571.1, on the reverse strand, counting down.
ACATTGGACGCATTACTCTCAGAAACGTTTACATTTATCGTCTGGCAACTAATGCCGCGTGATGACGTTTGCGGTCGCACCACTCTGTACGAAGTAGAAGCTTCTAAGTTGTTGCAGTCACCAAGAAAGAGGCACAGAAATTCAAGTTTTAGTTTTTGAAAATTCAGTTTTTGGCTGCTTTTGCTGCCTTGTAGTTGACCTAGGACCTTAAGATTTTGCATGAACCGAACTCTGGCAGCCACATTACACGAGAAAAAGCGAGAAGTGGTAATTCGTAGTAAAAACCGCAGAAAACATAACGTTTTCCACATTTGTTTTTGAAATGACGTAACTGAAAATCTTCACATTGGACGCATTACTCTCAGAAACGTTTACATTTATCGTCTGGCATTTATCGTCTGGCAACGAATGCCGCGCGATGACGTTTGCGGTCGCACCACTCTGTACGAAGTAGAAGCTTCTACGTTGTTGCAGTCACCAAGAAAGAGGCACAGAAATTCAAGTTTTAGTTTTTGAAAATTCAGTTTTTGGCTGCTTTAGCTGCCTTGTAGTTGACCTAGGACTTTAAGATTTTGCATGAACCGAACTCTGGCAGCCACATTACACGAGAAAAAGCGAGAAGTGGTAATTCGTAGTAAAAACCGCAGAAAACATAACGTTTTCAACATTTGTTTTCGAAATGACGTAACTGAAAATCTTCACATTGGACGCATTACTCTCAGAAACGTTTACATTTATCGTCTGGCAACTAATGCAGCGTGATGACGTTTGCGGTCGCACCACTCTGTAGGAAGTAGAAGCTTCTAAGTTGTTGCAGTCACGAAGAAAGAGGCACAGAAATTCAAGTTTTAGTTTTTGAAAATTCAGTTATTGGCTGCTTTTGCTGCATTGTAGTTGGACTAGGACCTTACGGTTTTGCATGAACCGAACTCTAGGAGCCACATTACACGAGAAAAAGCGAGAAGTGGTAATTCGTAGTAAAAACCGCAGAAAACATAACGTTTTCAACATTTGTTTTCGAAATGACGTAACTGAAAATCTTCACATTGGACGCATTACCCTCAGAAACGTTTACATTTATCGTCTGGCAACTAATGCCGCGTGATGACGTTTGCGGTCGCACCACACAGTACGAAGTAGAAGCCTCTAAGTTGTTGCAGTCCCCAAGAAAGAGGCACAGAAATTCAAGTTTTAGTTTTTGAAAATTCAGTTTTTGGCTGCTTTAGCTGCCTTGTAGTTGACCTAGGACCTTAAGATTTTGCATGAACCGAACTCTGGCAGCTACATTACACGAAAAAAAGCGAGAAGTGGTAATTCGTAGTAAAAACCGCAGAAAACATAACGTTTTCAACATTTGTTTTCGAAATGACGTAACTGAAAATCTTCACATTGGACGCATTACTCTCAGAAACGTTTACATTTATCGTCTGGCAACTAATGCCGCGTGATGACGTTTGCGGTCGCACCACTCTGTACGAAGTAGAAGCTTCTAAGTTGTCGCAGTCACCAAGAAAGAGGCACAGAAATTCAAGTTTTAGTTTTTGAAAATTCAGTTTTTGGCTGCTTTTGCTGCCTTGTAGTTGACCTAGGACCTTAAGATTTTGCATGAACCGAAGTCTGGCAGTCGCATTACACGAGAAAAAGCGAGAAGTGGTAATTCGTAGTAAAAACCGCAGAAAACATAACGTTTTCAACATGTGTTTTCGAAATGACGTAACTGAAAATCTTCACATTGGACGCATTACTCTCAGAAACGATTACATTTATCGTCTGGCAACTAATTCCGCGTGATGACGTTTGCGGTCGCACCACTCTGTACGAAGTAGAAGCTTCCAAGTTGTTGCAGTCACCAAGAAAGAGGGTCAGAAATTCAAGTTTTAGTTTTTGAAAATTCAGTTTTTGGCTGCTTTTGCTGCCTTGTAGTTGACCTAGGACCTTAAGATTTTGCTTGAACCGAACTCTGGCAGCCACATTACACGAGAAATAGCGAGAAGTGGTAATTCGTAGTAAAAACCGCAGAAAACATAACGTTTTCAACATTTGTTTTCGAAATGACGTAACAGAAAATCTTCACATTGGACGCATTACTCTCAGAAACGTTTACATTTATCGTCTGGCAACTAATGCCGCGTGATGACGTTTGCGGTCGCACCACTCTGTACGAAGTAGAAGCTTCCAAGTTGTTGCAGTCACCAAGAAAGAGGCACAGAAATTCAAGTTTTAGTTTTTGAAAATTCAGTTTTTGGCTGGTTTTGCTGCCTTGTAGTTGACCTAGGACCTTAAGATTTTGCATGAACCGAACTCTGGCAGCCACATTACACGAGAAAAAGCGAGGAGTGGTAATTCGTAGTAAAAACCGCAGAAAAGATAACGTTTTCAACATTTGTTTTCGAAATGACGTAACTGAAAATCTTCACATTGGACGCATTACTCTCAGAAACGTTTACATTTATCGTCTGGCAACTGATGCAGCGTGATGACGTTTGCGGTCGCACCACTCTGTACGAAGTAGAAGCTTCTAAGTTGTTGCAGTCACCAAGAAAGAGTCACAGAAATTCAAGTTTTAGTTTTTGAAAATTCAGTTTTTGGCTGCTTTTGCTGCCTTGTAGTTGACCTAGGACCTTAAGAGTTTGCATGAACCGAACTCTGGCAGCCACATTACACGAGAAAAAGCGAGAAGTGGTAATTCGTAGTAAAAACCGCAGAAAACATAACGTTTTCAACATTTGTTTTCGTATCGACGTAACTGAAAATCTTCACATTGGATGCATTACTCTCAGAAACGTTTACATTTATCGTCTGGCAACTAATGCAGCGTGATGACGTTTGCGGTCGCACCACTCTGTACGATGTAGAAGCTTCTAAGTTGTTGCAGTCACCAAGAAAGAGGCACAGAAATTCAAGTTTTAGTTTTTGAAAATTCAGTTTTTGGCTGCTTTTGCTGCCTTGTAGTTGACCTAGAACCTTAAGATTTTGCATGAACCGAACTCTGGCAGCCACATTACACGAGAAAAAGCGAGAAGTGGTAACTCGTAGTAAAAACCGCAGAAAACATAACGTTTTCAACATTTGTTTTCGTATCGACGTAACTGAAAATCTTCGCATTGGACGCATTACTCTCAGAAACGTTTACATTTATCGTCTGGCAACTAATGCCGCGTGATGACGTTTGCGGTCGCACCACTCTGTACGAAGTAGAAGCTTCTAAGTTGTTGCAGTCACCAAGAAAGAGGCACAGAAATTCAAGTTTTAGTTTTTGAAAATTCAGTTTTTGGCTGCTTTTGCTGCCTTGTAGTTGACCTAGGACCTTAAGATTTTGCATGAACCGAACTCTGGCAGCCACATTACACGAGAAAAAGCGAGAAGTGGTAATTCGTAGTAAAAACCGCAGAAAACATAACGTTTTCAACATTTGTTTTCGAAATGACGTAACTGAAAATCTTCACATTGGACGCATTACTCTCAGAAACGTTTACATTTATCGTCTGGCAACTAATGCCGCGTGATGACGTTTGCGGTCGCACCACTCTGTACGAAGTAGAAGCTTCTAAGTTGTTGCAGTCACCAAGAAAGAGGCACAGAAATTCAAGTTTTAGTTTTTGAAAATTCAGTTTTTGGCTGCTTTTGCTGCCTTGTAGTTGACCTAGGACCTTAAGATTTTGCATGAACCGAACTCTGGCAGCCACATTACACGAGAAAAAGCGAGAAGTGGTAATTCGTAGTAAACACCGCAGAAAACATAACGTTTTCAACATTTGTTTTCGAAATGACGTAACTGAAAATCTTCACATTGCACGCATTACTCTCAGAAACGTTTACATTTATCGTCTGGCAACTAATGCCGCGTGATGACGTTTGCGGTCGCACCACTCTGTACGAAGTAGAAGCTTTTAAGTTGTTGCAGTCACCAAGAAAGAGGCACAGAAATTCAAGTTTTAGTTTTTGAAAATTCAGTTTTTGGCTGCTTTTGCTGCCTTGTAATTGACCTAGGACCATAAGATTTTGCATCAACCGAACTCTGGCAGCCACATTACACGAGAAAAAGCGAGAAGTGGTAATTCGTAGTAAAAACCGCAGAAAACATAACGTTTTCAACATTTATTTTCGAAATGACGTAACTGAAAATCTTCACATTGGACGCATTACTCTCAGAAACGTTTTCATTTATCGTCTGGCAACTAATGCCGCGTGATGACGTTTGCGGTCGCACCACTCTGTACGAAGTAGAAGCTTCTAAGTTGTTGCAGTCACCAAGAAAGAGGCACAGAAATTCAAGATTTAGTTTTTGAAAATTCAGTTTTTGGCTGCTTTTGCTGCCTTGTAGTTGACCTAGGACCTTAAGATTTTGCATGAACCGAACTCTGGCAGCCACATTACACGAGAAAAAGCGAGAAGTGGTAATTCGTAGTAAAAACCGCAGAAAACATAACGTTTTCAACAGGTTTTTCGAAATGACGTAACTGAAAATCTTCACATTGGACGCATTACTCTCAGAAACGTTTACATTTATCGTCTGGCAACTAATGCCGCGTGATGACGTTTGCGGTCGCACCACTCTGTACGAAGTAGAAGCTTCTAAGTTGTTGCAGTCACCAAGAAAGAGGCACAGAAATTCAAGTTTTAGTTTTTGAAAATTCAGTTTTTGGCTGCTTTTGCTGCCTTGTAGTTGACCTAGGACCTTAAGATTTTGCATGAACCGAACTCTGGCAGCCACATTACACGAGAAAAAGCGAGAAGTGGTAATTCGTAGTAAAAACCGCAGAAAACATAACGTTTTCAACATTTGTTTTCGAAATGACGTAACTGAAAATCTTCACATTGGACGCATTACTCTTAGAAACGTTTACATTTATCGTCTGGCAACTAATGGCGCGTGATGACGTTTGCGGTCGCACCACTCTGTACGAAGTAGAAGCTTCTAAGTTGTTGCAGTCACCAAGAAAGAGGCACAGAAATTCAAGTTTTAGTTTTTGAAAATTCAGTTTTTGGCTGCTTTTGCTGCCTTGTAGTTGACCTAGGACGTTAAGATTTTGCATGAACCGAACTCTGGCAGCCACATTACACGAGAAAATAGCGAGAAGTGGTAATTCGTAGTAAAAACCGCAGAAAACATAACGTTTTCAACATTTGTTTTCGAAATGACGTAATTGAATATCTTCACATTGGACGCATTACTCTCAGAAACGTTTACATTTGTCGTCTGGCAACTAATGCAGCGTGATGACGTTTGCGGTCGCACCACTCTGTACGAAGTAGAAGCTTCTAAGTTGTTGCAGTCACCAAGTAAGAGGCACAGAAATTCAAGTTTTAGTTTTTGAAAATTCAGTTTTTGGCTGCTTTTGCTGCCTTGTAGTTTACCTAGGACCTTAAGATTTTGCATGAACCGAACTCTGGCAGCCACATTACACGAGAAATAGCGAGAAGTGGTAATTCGTAGTAAAAACCGCAGAAAACATAACGTTTTCAACATTTGTTTTCGAAATGACGTAACTGAAAATCTTCACATTGGACGCATTACTCTCAGAAACGTTTACATTTATCGTCTGGCAACTATTTCCGCGTGATGCCGTTTGCGGTCGCACCACTCTGTACGAAGTAGAAGCTTCTAAGTGTTTGCAGTCACCAGGAAAGAGGCACAGAAATTCAAGTTTTAGTTTTTGAAAATTCAGTTTTTGGCTGCTTTTGCTGCCTTGTAGTTGACCTAGGACCTTAAGATTTTGCATGAACCGAACTCTGGCAGCCACATTACACGAGAAAAGGCGAGAAGTGGTAATTCGTAGTAAAAACCGCAGAAAACATAACGTTTTCAACATTTGTTTTCGAAATGACGTAACTGAAAATCTTCACATTGGACGCATTACTCTCAGAAACGTTTACATTTATCGTCTGGCAACTAATGCAGCGTGATGACGTTTGCGGTCGCACTACTCTGTACGAAGTAGAAGCTTCTAAGTTGTTGCAGTCACCAAGAAAGAGGCACAGAAATTTAAGTTTTAGTTTTTGAAAATTCAGTTTTTGGCTGCTTTTGCTGCCTTGTAATTGACCTAGGACCATAAGATTTTGCATCAACTGAACTCTGGCAGCCACATTACACGAGAAAAAGCGAGAAGTGGTAATTCGTAGTAAAAACCGCAGAAAACATAACGTTTTCAACATTTGTTTTCGAAATGACGTAACTGAAAATCTTCACATTGGACACATTACTCTCAGAAACGTTTACATTTATCGTCTGGCAACTAATGCCGCGTGATGACGTTTGCGGTCGCACCACTCTGTACTAAGTAGAAGCTTCTAAGTTGTTGCAGTCACCAAGAAAGAGGCACAGAAATTCAAGTTTTAGTTTTTGAAAATTCAGTTTTTGGCTGTTTTTGCTGCCTTGTAGTTGACCTAGGACCTTAAGATTTTGCATAAACCGAACTCTGGCAGCCACATTACACGAGAAAAAGCGAGAAGTGGTAATTCGTAGTAAAAACCGCAGAAAACATAACGTTTTCAACATTTGTTTTCGTATCGACGTAACTGAAAATCTTCACATTGGACGCATTACTCTCAGAAACGTTTACAATTGTCGTCTGGCAACTAATGCAGCGTGATGACGTTTGCGGTCGCACCACTCTGTACGAAGTAGAAGCTTCTAAGTTGTTGCAGTCACCAAGAAAGAGGCACAGAAATTCAAGTTTTAGTTTTTGAAAATTCAGTTTTTGGCTGCTTTTGCTGCCTTGTAGTTGACCTAGGACCTTAAGATTTTGCATGAACCGAACTCTGGCAGCCACATTACACGAGAAAAAGCGAGAAGTGGTAATTCGTAGTAAACACCGCAGAAAACATAACGTTTTCAACATTTGTTTTCGAAATGACGTAACTGAAAATCTTCACATTGGACGCATTACTCTCAGAAACGTTTACATTTATCGTCTGGCAACTAATGCAGCGTGATGACGTTGGCGGTCGCACCACTCTGTACGAAGTAGAAGCTTTTAAGTTGTTGCAGTCACCAAGAAAGAGGCACAGAAATTCAAGTTTTAGTTTTTGAAAATTCAGTTTTTGGCTGCTTTTGCTGCCTTGTAATTGACCTAGGACCATAAGATTTTGCATCAACCGAACTCTGGCAGCCACATTACACGAGAAAAAGCGAGAAGTGGTAATTCGTAGTAAAAACCGCAGAAAACATAACGTTTTCAACATTTATTTTCGAAATGACGTAACTGAAAATCTTCACATTGGACGCATTACTCTCAGAAACGTTTTCATTTATCGTCTGGCAACTAATGCCGCGTGATGACGTTTGCGGTCGCACCACTCTGTACGAAGTAGAAGCTTCTAAGTTGTTGCAGTCACCAAGAAAGAGGCACAGAAATTCAAGATTTAGTTTTTGAAAATTCAGTTTTTGGCTGCTTTTGCTGCCTTGTAGTTGACCTAGGACCTTAAGATTTTGCATGAACCGAACTCTGGCAGCCACATTACACGAGAAAAAGCGAGAAGTGGTAATTCGTAGTAAAAACCGCAGAAAACATAACGTTTTCAACAGGTTTTTCGAAATGACGTAACTGAAAATCTTCACATTGGACGCATTACTCTCAGAAACGTTTACATTTATCGTCTGGCAACTAATGCCGCGTGATGACGTTTGCGGTCGCACCACTCTGTACGAAGTAGAAGCTTCTAAGTTGTTGCAGTCACCAAGAAAGAGGCACAGAAATTCAAGTTTTAGTTTTTGAAAATTCAGTTTTTGGCTGCTTTTGCTGCCTTGTAGTTGACCTAGGACCTTAAGATTTTGCATGAACCGAACTCTGGCAGCCACATTACACGAGAAAAAGCGAGAAGTGGTAATTCGTAGTAAAAACCGCAGAAAACATAACGTTTTCAACATTTGTTTTCGAAATGACGTAACTGAAAATCTTCACATTGGACGCATTACTCTTAGAAACGTTTACATTTATCGTCTGGCAACTAATGGCGCGTGATGACGTTTGCGGTCGCACCACTCTGTACGAAGTAGAAGCTTCTAAGTTGTTGCAGTCACCAGGAAAGAGGCACAGAAATTCAAGTTTTAGTTTTTGAAAATTCAGTTTTTGGCTGCTTTTGCTGCCTTGTAGTTGACCTAGGACCTTAAGATTTTGCATGAACCGAACTCTGGCAGCCACATTACACGAGAAAAGGCGAGAAGTGGTAATTCGTAGTAAAAACCGCAGAAAACATAACGTTTTCAACATTTGTTTTCGAAATGACGTAACTGAAAATCATCACATTGGACGCATTACTCTCAGAAACGTTTACATTTATCGTCTGGCAACTAATGCAGCGTGATGACGTTTGCGGTCGCACTACTCTGTACGAAGTAGAAGCTTCTAAGTTGTTGCAGTCACCAAGAAAGAGGCACAGAAATTTAAGTTTTAGTTTTTGAAAATTCAGTTTTTGGCTGCTTTTGCTGCCTTGTAATTGACCTAGGACCATAAGATTTTGCATCAACTGAACTCTGGCAGCCACATTACACGAGAAAAAGCGAGAAGTGGTAATTCGTAGTAAAAACCGCAGAAAACATAACGTTTTCAACATTTGTTTTCGAAATGACGTAACTGAAAATCTTCACATTGGACACATTACTCTCAGAAACGTTTACATTTATCGTCTGGCAACTAATGCCGCGTGATGACGTTTGCGGTCGCACCACTCTGTACTAAGTAGAAGCTTCTAAGTTGTTGCAGTCACCAAGAAAGAGGCACAGAAATTCAAGTTTTAGTTTTTGAAAATTCAGTTTTTGGCTGTTTTTGCTGCCTTGTAGTTGACCTAGGACCTTAAGATTTTGCATAAACCGAACTCTGGCAGCCACATTACACGAGAAAAAGCGAGAAGTGGTAATTCGTAGTAAAAACGGCAGAAAACATAACGTTTTCAACATTTGTTTTCGTATCGACGTAACTGAAAATCTTCACATTGGACGCATTACTCTCAGAAACGTTTACATTTGTCGTCTGGCAACTAATGCAGCGTGATGACGTTTGCGGTCGCACCACTCTGTACGAAGTAGAAGCTTCTAAGTTGTTGCAGTCACCAAGAAAGAGGCACAGAAATTCAAGTTTTAGTTTTTGAAAATTCAGTTTTTGGCTGCTTTTGCTGCCTTGTAGTTGACCTAGGACCTTAAGATTTTGCATGAACCGAACTCTGGCAGCCACATTACACGAGAAAAAGCGAGAAGTGGTAATTCGTAGTAAACACCGCAGAAAACATAACGTTTTCAACATTTGTTTTCGAAATGACGTAACTGAAAATCTTCACATTGGACGCATTACTCTCAGAAACGTTTACATTTATCGTCTGGCAACTAATGCAGCGTGATGACGTTGGCGGTCGCACCACTCTGTACGAAGTAGAAGCTTTTAAGTTGTTGCAGTCACCAAGAAAGAGGCACAGAAATTCAAGTTTTAGTTTTTGAAAATTCAGTTTTTGGCTGCTTTTGCTGCCTTGTAATTGACCTAGGACCATAAGATTTTGCATCAACCGAACTCTGGCAGCCACATTACACGAGAAAAAGCGAGAAGTGGTAATTCGTAGTAAAAACCGCAGAAAACATAACGTTTTCAACATTTATTTTCGAAACGACGTAACTGAAAATCTTCACATTGGACGCATTACTCTCAGAAACGTTTTCATTTATCGTCTGGCAACTAATGCCGCGTGATGACGTTTGCGGTCGCACCACTCTGTACGAAGTAGAAGCTTCTAAGTTGTTGCAGTCACCAAGAAAGAGGCACAGAAATTCAAGATTTAGTTTTTGAAAATTCAGTTTTTGGCTGCTTTTGCTGCCTTGTAGTTGACCTAGGACCTTAAGATTTTGCATGAACCGAACTCTGGCAGCCACATTACACGAGAAAAAGCGAGAAGTGGTAATTCGTAGTAAAAACCGCAGAAAACATAACGTTTTCAACAGGTTTTTCGAAATGACGTAACTGAAAATCTTCACATTGGACGCATTACTCTCAGAAACGTTTACATTTATCGTCTGGCAACTAATGCCGCGTGATGACGTTTGCGGTCGCACCACTCTGTACGAAGTAGAAGCTTCTAAGTTGTTGCAGTCACCAAGAAAGAGGCACAGAAATTCAAGTTTTAGTTTTTGAAAATTCAGTTTTTGGCTGCTTTTGCTGCCTTGTAGTTGACCTAGGACCTTAAGATTTTGCATGAACCGAACTCTGGCAGCCACATTACACGAGAAAAAGCGAGAAGTGGTAATTCGTAGTAAAAACCGCAGAAAACATAACGTTTTCAACATTTGTTTTCGAAATGACGTAACTGAAAATCTTCACATTGGACGCATTACTCTTAGAAACGTTTACATTTATCGTCTGGCAACTAATGGCGCGTGATGACGTTTGCGGTCGCACCACTCTGTACGAAGTAGAAGCTTCTAAGTTGTTGCAGTCACCAAGAAAGAGGCACAGAAATTCAAGTTTTAGTTTTTGAAAATTCAGTTTTTGGCTGCTTTTGCTGCCTTGTAGTTGACCTAGGACGTTAAGATTTTGCATGAACCGAACTCTGGCAGCCACATTACACGAGAAAATAGCGAGAAGTGGTAATTCGTAGTAAAAACCGCAGAAAACATAACGTTTTCAACATTTGTTTTCGAAATGACGTAATTGAATATCTTCACATTGGACGCATTACTCTCAGAAACTTTTACATTTGTCGTCTGGCAACTAATGCAGCGTGATGACGTTTGCGGTCGCACCACTCTGTACGAAGTAGAAGCTTCTAAGTTGTCGCAGTCACCAAGAAAGAGGCACAGAAATTCAAGTTTTAGTTTTTGAAAATTCAGTTTTTGGCTGCTTTTGCTGCCTTGTAGTTGACCTAGGACCTTAAGATTTTGCATGAACCGAAGTCTGGCAGTCGCATTACACGAGAAAAAGCGAGAAGTGGTAATTCGTAGTAAAAACCGCAGAAAACATAACGTTTTCAACATGTGTTTTCGAAATGACGTAACTGAAAATCTTCACATTGGACGCATTACTCTCAGAAACGATTACATTTATCGTCTGGCAACTAATTCCGCGTGATGACGTTTGCGGTCGCACCACTCTGTACGAAGTAGAAGCTTCCAAGTTGTTGCAGTCACCAAGAAAGAGGCACAGAAATTCAAGTTTTAGTTTTTGAAAATTCAGTTTTTGGCTGCTTTTGCTGCCTTGTAGTTGACCTAGGACCTTAAGATTTTGCTTGAACCGAACTCTGGCAGCCACATTACACGAGAAATAGCGAGAAGTGGTAATTCGTAGTAAAAACCGCAGAAAACATAACGTTTTCAACATTTGTTTTCGAAATGACGTAACAGAAAATCTTCACATTGGACGCATTACTCTCAGAAACGTTTACATTTATCGTCTGGCAACTAATGCCGCGTGATGACGTTTGCGGTCGCACCACTCTGTACGAAGTAGAAGCTTCCAAGTTGTTGCAGTCACCAAGAAAGAGGCACAGAAATTCAAGTTTTAGTTTTTGAAAATTCAGTTTTTGGCTGGTTTTGCTGCCTTGTAGTTGACCTAGGACCTTAAGATTTTGCATGAACCGAACTCTGGCAGCCACATTACACGAGAAAAAGCGAGGAGTGGTAATTCGTAGTAAAAACCGCAGAAAAGATAACGTTTTCAACATTTGTTTTCGAAATGACGTAACTGAAAATCTTCACATTGGACGCATTACTCTCAGAAACGTTTACATTTATCGTCTGGCAACTGATGCAGCGTGATGACGTTTGCGGTCGCACCACTCTGTACGAAGTAGAAGCTTCTAAGTTGTTGCAGTCACCAAGAAAGAGTCACAGAAATTCAAGTTTTAGTTTTTGAAAATTCAGTTTTTGGCTGCTTTTGCTGCCTTGTAGTTGACCTAGGACCTTAAGAGTTTGCATGAACCGAACTCTGGCAGCCACATTACACGAGAAAAAGCGAGAAGTGGTAATTCGTAGTAAAAACCGCAGAAAACATAACGTTTTCAACATTTGTTTTCGTATCGACGTAACTGAAAATCTTCACATTGGATGCATTACTCTCAGAAACGTTTACATTTATCGTCTGGCAACTAATGCAGCGTGATGACGTTTGCGGTCGCACCACTCTGTACGATGTAGAAGCTTCTAAGTTGTTGCAGTCACCAAGAAAGAGGCACAGAAATTCAAGTTTTAGTTTTTGAAAATTCAGTTTTTGGCTGCTTTTGCTGCCTTGTAGTTGACCTAGAACCTTAAGATTTTGCATGAACCGAACTCTGGCAGCCACATTACACGAGAAAAAGCGAGAAGTGGTAACTCGTAGTAAAAACCGCAGAAAACATAACGTTTTCAACATTTGTTTTCGTATCGACGTAACTGAAAATCTTCGCATTGGACGCATTACTCTCAGAAACGTTTACATTTATCGTCTGGCAACTAATGCCGCGTGATGACGTTTGCGGTCGCACCACTCTGTACGAAGTAGAAGCTTCTAAGTTGTTGCAGTCACCAAGAAAGAGGCACAGAAATTCAAGTTTTAGTTTTTGAAAATTCAGTTTTTGGCTGCTTTTGCTGCCTTGTAGTTGACCTAGGACCTTAAGATTTTGCATGAACCGAACTCTGGCAGCCACATTACACGAGAAAAAGCGAGAAGTGGTAATTCGTAGTAAAAACCGCAGAAAACATAACGTTTTCAACATTTGTTTTCGAAATGACGTAACTGAAAATCTTCACATTGGACGCATTACTCTCAGAAACGTTTACATTTATCGTCTGGCAACTAATGCCGCGTGATGACGTTTGCGGTCGCACCACTCTGTACGAAGTAGAAGCTTCTAAGTTGTTGCAGTCACCAAGAAAGAGGCACAGAAATTCAAGTTTTAGTTTTTGAAAATTCAGTTTTTGGCTGCTTTTGCTGCCTTGTAGTTGACCTAGGACCTTAAGATTTTGCATGAACCGAACTCTGGCAGCCACATTACACGAGAAAAAGCGAGAAGTGGTAATTCGTAGTAAACACCGCAGAAAACATAACGTTTTCAACATTTGTTTTCGAAATGACGTAACTGAAAATCTTCACATTGCACGCATTACTCTCAGAAACGTTTACATTTATCGTGTGGCAACTAATGCCGCGTGATGACGTTTGCGGTCGCACCACTCTGTACGAAGTAGAAGCTTTTAAGTTGTTGCAGTCACCAAGAAAGAGGCACAGAAATTCAAGTTTTAGTTTTTGAAAATTCAGTTTTTGGCTGCTTTTGCTGCCTTGTAATTGACCTAGGACCATAAGATTTTGCATCAACCGAACTCTGGCAGCCACATTACACGAGAAAAAGCGAGAAGTGGTAATTCGTAGTAAAAACCGCAGAAAACATAACGTTTTCAACATTTATTTTCGAAATGACGTAACTGAAAATCTTCACATTGGACGCATTACTCTCAGAAACGTTTTCATTTATCGTCTGGCAACTAATGCCGCGTGATGACGTTTGCGGTCGCACCACTCTGTACGAAGTAGAAGCTTCTAAGTTGTTGCAGTCACCAAGAAAGAGGCACAGAAATTCAAGATTTAGTTTTTGAAAATTCAGTTTTTGGCTGCTTTTGCTGCCTTGTAGTTGACCTAGGACCTTAAGATTTTGCATGAACCGAACTCTGGCAGCCACATTACACGAGAAAAAGCGAGAAGTGGTAATTCGTAGTAAAAACCGCAGAAAACATAACGTTTTCAACAGGTTTTTCGAAATGACGTAACTGAAAATCTTCACATTGGACGCATTACTCTCAGAAACGTTTACATTTATCGTCTGGCAACTAATGCCGCGTGATGACGTTTGCGGTCGCACCACTCTGTACGAAGTAGAAGCTTCTAAGTTGTTGCAGTCACCAAGAAAGAGGCACAGAAATTCAAGTTTTAGTTTTTGAAAATTCAGTTTTTGGCTGCTTTTGCTGCCTTGTAGTTGACCTAGGACCTTAAGATTTTGCATGAACCGAACTCTGGCAGCCACATTACACGAGAAAAAGCGAGAAGTGGTAATTCGTAGTAAAAACCGCAGAAAACATAACGTTTTCAACATTTGTTTTCGAAATGACGTAACTGAAAATCTTCACATTGGACGCATTACTCTTAGAAACGTTTACATTTATCGTCTGGCAACTAATGGCGCGTGATGACGTTTGCGGTCGCACCACTCTGTACGAAGTAGAAGCTTCTAAGTTGTTGCAGTCACCAAGAAAGAGGCACAGAAATTCAAGTTTTAGTTTTTGAAAATTCAGTTTTTGGCTGCTTTTGCTGCCTTGTAGTTGACCTAGGACGTTAAGATTTTGCATGAACCGAACTCTGGCAGCCACATTACACGAGAAAATAGCGAGAAGTGGTAATTCGTAGTAAAAACCGCAGAAAACATAACGTTTTCAACATTTGTTTTCGAAATGACGTAATTGAATATCTTCACATTGGACGCATTACTCTCAGAAACGTTTACATTTGTCGTCTGGCAACTAATGCAGCGTGATGACGTTTGCGGTCGCACCACTCTGTACGAAGTAGAAGCTTCTAAGTTGTTGCAGTCACCAAGTAAGAGGCACAGAAATTCAAGTTTTAGTTTTTGAAAATTCAGTTTTTGGCTGCTTTTGCTGCCTTGTAGTTTACCTAGGACCTTAAGATTTTGCATGAACCGAACTCTGGCAGCCACATTACACGAGAAATAGCGAGAAGTGGTAATTCGTAGTAAAAACCGCAGAAAACATAACGTTTTCAACATTTGTTTTCGAAATGACGTAACTGAAAATCTTCACATTGGACGCATTACTCTCAGAAACGTTTACATTTATCGTCTGGCAACTATTTCCGCGTGATGCCGTTTGCGGTCGCACCACTCTGTACGAAGTAGAAGCTTCTAAGTGTTTGCAGTCACCAGGAAAGAGGCACAGAAATTCAAGTTTTAGTTTTTGAAAATTCAGTTTTTGGCTGCTTTTGCTGCCTTGTAGTTGACCTAGGACCTTAAGATTTTGCATGCACCGAACTCTGGCAGCCACATTACACGAGAAAAGGCGAGAAGTGGTAATTCGTAGTAAAAACCGCAGAAAACATAACGTTTTCAACATTTGTTTTCGAAATGACGTAACTGAAAATCTTCACATTGGACGCATTACTCTCAGAAACGTTTACATTTATCGTCTGGCAACTAATGCAGCGTGATGACGTTTGCGGTCGCACTACTCTGTACGAAGTAGAAGCTTCTAAGTTGTTGCAGTCACCAAGAAAGAGGCACAGAAATTTAAGTTTTAGTTTTTGAAAATTCAGTTTTTGGCTGCTTTTGCTGCCTTGTAATTGACCTAGGACCATAAGATTTTGCATCAACTGAACTCTGGCAGCCACATTACACGAGAAAAAGCGAGAAGTGGTAATTCGTAGTAAAAACCGCAGAAAACATAACGTTTTCAACATTTGTTTTCGAAATGACGTAACTGAAAATCTTCACATTGGACACATTACTCTCAGAAACGTTTACATTTATCGTCTGGCAACTAATGCCGCGTGATGACGTTTGCGGTCGCACCACTCTGTACTAAGTAGAAGCTTCTAAGTTGTTGCAGTCACCAAGAAAGAGGCACAGAAATTCAAGTTTTAGTTTTTGAAAATTCAGTTTTTGGCTGTTTTTGCTGCCTTGTAGTTGACCTAGGACCTTAAGATTTTGCATAAACCGAACTCTGGCAGCCACATTACACGAGAAAAAGCGAGAAGTGGTAATTCGTAGTAAAAACCGCAGAAAACATAACGTTTTCAACATTTGTTTTCGTATCGACGTAACTGAAAATCTTCACATTGGACGCATTACTCTCAGAAACGTTTACAATTGTCGTCTGGCAACTAATGCAGCGTGATGACGTTTGCGGTCGCACCACTCTGTACGAAGTAGAAGCTTCTAAGTTGTTGCAGTCACCAAGAAAGAGGCACAGAAATTCAAGTTTTAGTTTTTGAAAATTCAGTTTTTGGCTGCTTTTGCTGCCTTGTAGTTGACCTAGGACCTTAAGATTTTGCATGAACCGAACTCTGGCAGCCACATTACACGAGAAAAAGCGAGAAGTGGTAATTCGTAGTAAACACCGCAGAAAACATAACGTTTTCAACATTTGTTTTCGAAATGACGTAACTGAAAATCTTCACATTGGACGCATTACTCTCAGAAACGTTTACATTTATCGTCTGGCAACTAATGCAGCGTGATGACGTTGGCGGTCGCACCACTCTGTACGAAGTAGAAGCTTTTAAGTTGTTGCAGTCACCAAGAAAGAGGCACAGAAATTCAAGTTTTAGTTTTTGAAAATTCAGTTTTTGGCTGCTTTTGCTGCCTTGTAATTGACCTAGGACCATAAGATTTTGCATCAAAAGAACTCTGGCAGCCACATTACACGAGAAAAAGCGAGAAGTGGTAATTCGTAGTAAAAACCGCAGAAAACATAACGTTTTCAACATTTATTTTCGAAATGACGTAACTGAAAATCTTCACATTGGACGCATTACTCTCAGAAACGTTTTCATTTATCGTCTGGCAACTAATGCCGCGTGATGACGTTTGCGGTCGCACCACTCTGTACGAAGTAGAAGCTTCTAAGTTGTTGCAGTCACCAAGAAAGAGGCACAGAAATTCAAGATTTAGTTTTTGAAAATTCAGTTTTTGGCTGCTTTTGCTGCCTTGTAGTTGACCTAGGACCTTAAGATTTTGCATGAACCGAACTCTGGCAGCCACATTACACGAGAAAAAGCGAGAAGTGGTAATTCGTAGTAAAAACCGCAGAAAACATAACGTTTTCAACAGGTTTTTCGAAATGACGTAACTGAAAATCTTCACATTGGACGCATTACTCTCAGAAACGTTTACATTTATCGTCTGGCAACTAATGCCGCGTGATGACGTTTGCGGTCGCACCACTCTGTACGAAGTAGAAGCTTCTAAGTTGTTGCAGTCACCAAGAAAGAGGCACAGAAATTCAAGTTTTAGTTTTTGAAAATTCAGTTTTTGGCTGCTTTTGCTGCCTTGTAGTTGACCTAGGACCTTAAGATTTTGCATGAACCGAACTCTGGCAGCCACATTACACGAGAAAAAGCGAGAAGTGGTAATTCGTAGTAAAAACCGCAGAAAACATAACGTTTTCAACATTTGTTTTCGAAATGACGTAACTGAAAATCTTCACATTGGACGCATTACTCTTAGAAACGTTTACATTTATCGTCTGGCAACTAATGGCGCGTGATGACGTTTGCGGTCGCACCACTCTGTACGAAGTAGAAGCTTCTAAGTTGTTGCAGTCACCAGGAAAGAGGCACAGAAATTCAAGTTTTAGTTTTTGAAAATTCAGTTTTTGGCTGCTTTTGCTGCCTTGTAGTTGACCTAGGACCTTAAGATTTTGCATGAACCGAACTCTGGCAGCCACATTACACGAGAAAAGGCGAGAAGTGGTAATTCGTAGTAAAAACCGCAGAAATCATAACGTTTTCAACATTTGTTTTCGAAATGACGTAACTGAAAATCATCACATTGGACGCATTACTCTCAGAAACGTTTACATTTATCGTCTGGCAACTAATGCAGCGTGATGACGTTTGCGGTCGCACTACTCTGTACGAAGTAGAAGCTTCTAAGTTGTTGCAGTCACCAAGAAAGAGGCACAGAAATTTAAGTTTTAGTTTTTGAAAATTCAGTTTTTGGCTGCTTTTGCTGCCTTGTAATTGACCTAGGACCATAAGATTTTGCATCAACTGAACTCTGGCAGCCACATTACACGAGAAAAAGCGAGAAGTGGTAATTCGTAGTAAAAACCGCAGAAAACATAACGTTTTCAACATTTGTTTTCGAAATGACGTAACTGAAAATCTTCACATTGGACACATTACTCTCAGAAACGTTTACATTTATCGTCTGGCAACTAATGCCGCGTGATGACGTTTGCGGTCGCACCACTCTGTACTAAGTAGAAGCTTCTAAGTTGTTGCAGTCACCAAGAAAGAGGCACAGAAATTCAAGTTTTAGTTTTTGAAAATTCAGTTTTTGGCTGTTTTTGCTGCCTTGTAGTTGACCTAGGACCTTAAGATTTTGCATAAACCGAACTCTGGCAGCCACATTACACGAGAAAAAGCGAGAAGTGGTAATTCGTAGTAAAAACCGCAGAAAACATAACGTTTTCAACATTTGTTTTCGTATCGACGTAACTGAAAATCTTCACATTGGACGCATTACTCTCAGAAACGTTTACATTTGTCGTCTGGCAACTAATGCAGCGTGATGACGTTTGCGGTCGCACCACTCTGTACGAAGTAGAAGCTTCTAAGTTGTTGCAGTCACCAAGAAAGAGGCACAGAAATTCAAGTTTTAGTTTTTGAAAATTCAGTTTTTGGCTGCTTTTGCTGCCTTGTAGTTGACCTAGGACCTTAAGATTTTGCATGAACCGAACTCTGGCAGCCACATTACACGAGAAAAAGCGAGAAGTGGTAATTCGTAGTAAACACCGCAGAAAACATAACGTTTTCAACATTTGTTTTCGAAATGACGTAACTGAAAATCTTCACATTGGACGCATTACTCTCAGAAACGTTTACATTTATCGTCTGGCAACTAATGCAGCGTGATGACGTTGGCGGTCGCACCACTCTGTACGAAGTAGAAGCTTTTAAGTTGTTGCAGTCACCAAGAAAGAGGCACAGAAATTCAAGTTTTAGTTTTTGAAAATTCAGTTTTTGGCTGCTTTTGCTGCCTTGTAATTGACCTAGGACCATAAGATTTTGCATCAACCGAACTCTGGCAGCCACATTACACGAGAAAAAGCGAGAAGTGGTAATTCGTAGTAAAAACCGCAGAAAACATAACGTTTTCAACATTTATTTTCGAAACGACGTAACTGAAAATCTTCACATTGGACGCATTACTCTCAGAAACGTTTTCATTTATCGTCTGGCAACTAATGCCGCGTGATGACGTTTGCGGTCGCACCACTCTGTACGAAGTAGAAGCTTCTAAGTTGTTGCAGTCACCAAGAAAGAGGCACAGAAATTCAAGATTTAGTTTTTGAAAATTCAGTTTTTGGCTGCTTTTGCTGCCTTGTAGTTGACCTAGGACCTTAAGATTTTGCATGAACCGAACTCTGGCAGCCACATTACACGAGAAAAAGCGAGAAGTGGTAATTCGTAGTAAAAACCGCAGAAAACATAACGTTTTCAACAGGTTTTTCGAAATGACGTAACTGAAAATCTTCACATTGGACGCATTACTCTCAGAAACGTTTACATTTATCGTCTGGCAACTAATGCCGCGTGATGACGTTTGCGGTCGCACCACTCTGTACGAAGTAGAAGCTTCTAAGTTGTTGCAGTCACCAAGAAAGAGGCACAGAAATTCAAGTTTTAGTTTTTGAAAATTCAGTTTTTGGCTGCTTTTGCTGCCTTGTAGTTGACCTAGGACCTTAAGATTTTGCATGAACCGAACTCTCGCAGCCACATTACACGAGAAAAAGCGAGAAGTGGTAATTCGTAGTAAAAACCGCAGAAAACATAACGTTTTCAACATTTGTTTTCGAAATGACGTAACTGAAAATCTTCACATTGGACGCATTACTCTTAGAAACGTTTACATTTATCGTCTGGCAACTAATGGCGCGTGATGACGTTTGCGGTCGCACCACTCTGTACGAAGTAGAAGCTTCTAAGTTGTTGCAGTCACCAAGAAAGAGGCACAGAAATTCAAGTTTTAGTTTTTGAAAATTCAGTTTTTGGCTGCTTTTGCTGCCTTGTAGTTGACCTAGGACGTTAAGATTTTGCATGAACCGAACTCTGGCAGCCACATTACACGAGAAAATAGCGAGAAGTGGTAATTCGTAGTAAAAACCGCAGAAAACATAACGTTTTCAACATTTGTTTTCGAAATGACGTAATTGAATATCTTCACATTGGACGCATTACTCTCAGAAACTTTTACATTTGTCGTCTGGCAACTAATGCAGCGTGATGACGTTTGCGGTCGCACCACTCTGTACGAAGTAGAAGCTTCTAAGTTGTTGCAGTCACCAAGTAAGAGGCACAGAAATTCAAGTTTTAGTTTTTGAAAATTCAGTTTTTGGCTGCTTTTACTGCCTTGTAGTTGACCTAGGACCTTAAGATTTTGCATGAACCGAACTCTGGCAGCCACATTACACGAGAAAAAGCCAGAAGTGGTAATTCGTAGTGAAAACCGCAGAAAACATAACGTTTTCAACATTTGTTTTCGAAATGACGTAACTGAAAATCTTCACATTGGACGCATTACTCTCAGAAACGTTTACATTTATCGTCTGGCAACTAATGCCGCGTGATGACGTTTGCGGTCGCACCACTCTGTACGAAGTAGAAGCTTCTAAGTTGTTGCGGTCACCAAGAAAGAGGCACAGAAATTCAAGTTTTAGTTTTTGAAAATTCAGTTTTTGGCTGCTTTTGCTGCCTTGTAGTTTACCTAGGACCTTAAGATTTTGCATGAACCGAACTCTGGCAGCCACATTACACGAGAAATAGCGAGAAGTGGTAATTCGTAGTAAAAACCGCAGAAAACATAACGTTTTCAACATTTGTTTTCGAAATGACGTAACTGAAAATCTTCACATTGGACGCATTACTCTCAGAAACGTTTACATTTATCGTCTGGCAACTATTTCCGCGTGATGCCGTTTGCGGTCGCACCACTCTGTACGAAGTAGAAGCTTCTAAGTGTTTGCAGTCACCAGGAAAGAGGCACAGAAATTCAAGTTTTAGTTTTTGAAAATTCAGTTTGTGGCTGCTTTTGCTGCCTTGTAGTTGACCTAGGACCTTAAGATTTTGCATGAACCGAACTCTGGCAGCCACATTACACGAGAAAAGGCGAGAAGTGGTAATTCGTAGTAAAAACCGCAGAAAACATAACGTTTTCAACATTTGTTTTCGAAATGACGTAACTGAAAATCTTCACATTGGACGCATTACTCTCAGAAACGTTTACATTTATCGTCTGGCAACTAATGCAGCGTGATGACGTTAGCGGTCGCACTACTCTGTACGAAGTAGAAGCTTCTTAGTTGTTGCAGTCACCAAGAAAGAGGCACAGAAATTTAAGTTTTAGTTTTTGAAAATTCAGTTTTTGGCTGCTTTTGCTGCCTTGTAATTGACCTAGGACCATAAGATTTTGCATCAACTGAACTCTGGCAGCCACATTACACGAGAAAAAGCGAGAAGTGGTAATTCGTAGTAAAAACCGCAGAAAACATAACGTTTTCAACATTTGTTTTCGAAATGACGTAACTGAAAATCTTCACATTGGACACATTACTCTCAGAAACGTTTACATTTATCGTCTGGCAACTAATGCCGCGTGATGACGTTTGCGGTCGCACCACTCTGTACTAAGTAGAAGCTTCTAAGTTGTTGCAGTCACCAAGAAAGAGGCACAGAAATTCAAGTTTTAGTTTTTGAAAATTCAGTTTTTGGCTGTTTTTGCTGCCTTGTAGTTGACCTAGGACCTTAAGATTTTGCATAAACCGAACTCTGGCAGCCACATTACACGAGAAAAAGCGAGAAGTGGTAATTCGTAGTAAAAACCGCAGAAAACATAACGTTTTCAACATTTGTTTTCGTATCGACGTAACTGAAAATCTTCACATTGGACGCATTACTCTCAGAAACGTTTATATTTGTCGTCTGGCAACTAATGCAGCGTGATGACGTTTGCGGTCGCACCACTCTGTACGAAGTAGAAGCTTCTAAGTTGTTGCAGTCACCAAGAAAGAGGCACAGAAATTCAAGTTTTAGTTTTTGAAAATTCAGTTTTTGGCTGCTTTTGCTGCCTTGTAATTGACCTAGGACCATAAGATTTTGCATCAACCGAACTCTGGCAGCCACATTACACGAGAAAAAGCGAGAAGTGGTAATTCGTAGTAAAAACCGCAGAAAACATAACGTTTTCAACATTTATTTTCGAAATGACGTAACTGAAAATCTTCACATTGGACGCATTACTCTCAGAAACGTTTTCATTTATCGTCTGGCAACTAATGCCGCGTGATGACGTTTGCGGTCGCACCACTCTGTACGAAGTAGAAGCTTCTAAGTTGTTGCAGTCACCAAGAAAGAGGCACAGAAATTCAAGATTTAGTTTTTGAAAATTCAGTTTTTGGCTGCTTTTGCTGCCTTGTAGTTGACCTAGGACCTTAAGATTTTGCATGAACCGAACTCTGGCAGCCACATTACACGAGAAAAAGCGAGAAGTGGTAATTCGTAGTAAAAACCGCAGAAAACATAACGTTTTCAACAGGTTTTTCGAAATGACGTAACTGAAAATCTTCACATTGGACGCATTACTCTCAGAAACGTTTACATTTATCGTCTGGCAACTAATGCCGCGTGATGACGTTTGCGGTCGCACCACTCTGTACGAAGTAGAAGCTTCTAAGTTGTTGCAGTCACCAAGAAAGAGGCACAGAAATTCAAGTTTTAGTTTTTGAAAATTCAGTTTTTGGCTGCTTTTGCTGCCTTGTAGTTGACCTAGGACCTTAAGATTTTGCATGAACCGAACTCTGGCAGCCACATTACACGAGAAAAAGCGAGAAGTGGTAATTCGTAGTAAAAACCGCAGAAAACATAACGTTTTCAACATTTGTTTTCGAAATGACGTAACTGAAAATCTTCACATTGGACGCATTACTCTTAGAAACGTTTACATTTATCGTCTGGCAACTAATGGCGCGTGATGACGTTTGCGGTCGCACCACTCTGTACGAAGTAGAAGCTTCTAAGTTGTTGCAGTCACCAGGAAAGAGGCACAGAAATTCAAGTTTTAGTTTTTGAAAATTCAGTTTTTGGCTGCTTTTGCTGCCTTGTAGTTGACCTAGGACCTTAAGATTTTGCATGAACCGAACTCTGGCAGCCACATTACACGAGAAAAGGCGAGAAGTGGTAATTCGTAGTAAAAACCGCAGAAAACATAACGTTTTCAACATTTGTTTTCGAAATGACGTAACTGAAAATCATCACATTGGACGCATTACTCTCAGAAACGTTTACATTTATCGTCTGGCAACTAATGCAGCGTGATGACGTTTGCGGTCGCACTACTCTGTACGAAGTAGAAGCTTCTAAGTTGTTGCAGTCACCAAGAAAGAGGCACAGAAATTTAAGTTTTAGTTTTTGAAAATTCAGTTTTTGGCTGCTTTTGCTGCCTTGTAATTGACCTAGGACCATAAGATTTTGCATCAACTGAACTCTGGCAGCCACATTACACGAGAAAAAGCGAGAAGTGGTAATTCGTAGTAAAAACCGCAGAAAACATAACGTTTTCAACATTTGTTTTCGAAATGACGTAACTGAAAATCTTCACATTGGACACATTACTCTCAGAAACGTTTACATTTATCGTCTGGCAACTAATGCCGCGTGATGACGTTTGCGGTCGCACCACTCTGTACTAAGTAGAAGCTTCTAAGTTGTTGCAGTCACCAAGAAAGAGGCACAGAAATTCAAGTTTTAGTTTTTGAAAATTCAGTTTTTGGCTGTTTTTGCTGCCTTGTAGTTGACCTAGGACCTTAAGATTTTGCATAAACCGAACTCTGGCAGCCACATTACACGAGAAAAAGCGAGAAGTGGTAATTCGTAGTAAAAACCGCAGAAAACATAACGTTTTCAACATTTGTTTTCGTATCGACGTAACTGAAAATCTTCACATTGGACGCATTACTCTCAGAAACGTTTACATTTGTCGTCTGGCAACTAATGCAGCGTGATGACGTTTGCGGTCGCACCACTCTGTACGAAGTAGAAGCTTCTAAGTTGTTGCAGTCACCAAGAAAGAGGCACAGAAATTCAAGTTTTAGTTTTTGAAAATTCAGTTTTTGGCTGCTTTTGCTGCCTTGTAGTTGACCTAGGACCTTAAGATTTTGCATGAACCGAACTCTGGCAGCCACATTACACGAGAAAAAGCGAGAAGTGGTAATTCGTAGTAAACACCGCAGAAAACATAACGTTTTCAACATTTGTTTTCGAAATGACGTAACTGAAAATCTTCACATTGGACGCATTACTCTCAGAAACGTTTACATTTATCGTCTGGCAACTAATGCAGCGTGATGACGTTGGCGGTCGCACCACTCTGTACGAAGTAGAAGCTTTTAAGTTGTTGCAGTCACCAAGAAAGAGGCACAGAAATTCAAGTTTTAGTTTTTGAAAATTCAGTTTTTGGCTGCTTTTGCTGCCTTGTAATTGACCTAGGACCATAAGATTTTGCATCAACCGAACTCTGGCAGCCACATTACACGAGAAAAAGCGAGAAGTGGTAATTCGTAGTAAAAACCGCAGAAAACATAACGTTTTCAACATTTATTTTCGAAACGACGTAACTGAAAATCTTCACATTGGACGCATTACTCTCAGAAACGTTTTCATTTATCGTCTGGCAACTAATGCCGCGTGATGACGTTTGCGGTCGCACCACTCTGTACGAAGTAGAAGCTTCTAAGTTGTTGCAGTCACCAAGAAAGAGGCACAGAAATTCAAGATTTAGTTTTTGAAAATTCAGTTTTTGGCTGCTTTTGCTGCCTTGTAGTTGACCTAGGACCTTAAGATTTTGCATGAACCGAACTCTGGCAGCCACATTACACGAGAAAAAGCGAGAAGTGGTAATTCGTAGTAAAAACCGCAGAAAACATAACGTTTTCAACAGGTTTTTCGAAATGACGTAACTGAAAATCTTCACATTGGACGCATTACTCTCAGAAACGTTTACATTTATCGTCTGGCAACTAATGCAGCGTGATGACGTTTGCGGTCGCACCACTCTGTACGAAGTAGAAGCTTCTAAGTTGTTGCAGTCACCAAGAAAGAGGCACAGAAATTCAAGTTTTAGTTTTTGAAAATTCAGTTTTTGGCTGCTTTTGCTGCCTTGTAGTTGACCTAGGACCTTAAGATTTTGCATGAACCGAACTCTGGCAGCCACATTACACGAGAAAAAGCGAGAAGTGGTAATTCGTAGTAAACACCGCAGAAAACATAACGTTTTCAACATTTGTTTTCGAAATGACGTAACTGAAAATCTTCACATTGGACGCATTACTCTCAGAAACGTTTACATTTATCGTCTGGCAACTAATGCAGCGTGATGACGTTGGCGGTCGCACCACTCTGTACGAAGTAGAAGCTTTTAAGTTGTTGCAGTCACCAAGAAAGAGGCACAGAAATTCAAGTTTTAGTTTTTGAAAATTCAGTTTTTGGCTGCTTTTGCTGCCTTGTAATTGACCTAGGACCATAAGATTTTGCATCAACCGAACTCTGGCAGCCACATTACACGAGAAAAAGCGAGAAGTGGTAATTCGTAGTAAAAACCGCAGAAAACATAACGTTTTCAACATTTATTTTCGAAACGACGTAACTGAAAATCTTCACATTGGACGCATTACTCTCAGAAACGTTTTCATTTATCGTCTGGCAACTAATGCCGCGTGATGACGTTTGCGGTCGCACCACTCTGTACGAAGTAGAAGCTTCTAAGTTGTTGCAGTCACCAAGAAAGAGGCACAGAAATTCAAGATTTAGTTTTTGAAAATTCAGTTTTTGGCTGCTTTTGCTGCCTTGTAGTTGACCTAGGACCTTAAGATTTTGCATGAACCGAACTCTGGCAGCCACATTACACGAGAAAAAGCGAGAAGTGGTAATTCGTAGTAAAAACCGCAGAAAACATAACGTTTTCAACAGGTTTTTCGAAATGACGTAACTGAAAATCTTCACATTGGACGCATTACTCTCAGAAACGTTTACATTTATCGTCTGGCAACTAATGCCGCGTGATGACGTTTGCGGTCGCACCACTCTGTACGAAGTAGAAGCTTCTAAGTTGTTGCAGTCACCAAGAAAGAGGCACAGAAATTCAAGTTTTAGTTTTTGAAAATTCAGTTTTTGGCTGCTTTTGCTGCCTTGTAGTTGACCTAGGACCTTAAGATTTTGCATGAACCGAACTCTGGCAGCCACATTACACGAGAAAAAGCGAGAAGTGGTAATTCGTAGTAAAAACCGCAGAAAACATAACGTTTTCAACATTTGTTTTCGAAATGACGTAACTGAAAATCTTCACATTGGACGCATTACTCTTAGAAACGTTTACATTTATCGTCTGGCAACTAATGGCGCGTGATGACGTTTGCGGTCGCACCACTCTGTACGAAGTAGAAGCTTCTAAGTTGTTGCAGTCACCAAGAAAGAGGCACAGAAATTCAAGTTTTAGTTTTTGAAAATTCAGTTTTTGGCTGCTTTTGCTGCCATGTAGTTGACCTAGGACGTTAAGATTTTGCATGAACCGAACTCTGGCAGCCACATTACACGAGAAAATAGCGAGAAGTGGTAATTCGTAGTAAAAACCGCAGAAAACATAACGTTTTCAACATTTGTTTTCGAAATGACGTAATTGAATATCTTCACATTGGACGCATTACTCTCAGAAACTTTTACATTTGTCGTCTGGCAACTAATGCAGCGTGATGACGTTTGCGGTCGCACCACTCTGTACGAAGTAGAAGCTTCTAAGTTGTTGCAGTCACCAAGTAAGAGGCACAGAAATTCAAGTTTTAGTTTTTGAAAATTCAGTTTTTGGCTGCTTTTACTGCCTTGTAGTTGACCTAGGACCTTAAGATTTTGCATGAACCGAACTCTGGCAGCCACATTACACGAGAAAAAGCCAGAAGTGGTAATTCGTAGTGAAAACCGCAGAAAACATAACGTTTTCAACATTTGTTTTCGAAATGACGTAACTGAAAATCTTCACATTGGACGCATTACTCTCAGAAACGTTTACATTTATCGTCTGGCAACTAATGCCGCGTGATGACGTTTGCGGTCGCACCACTCTGTACGAAGTAGAAGCTTCTAAGTTGTTGCGGTCACCAAGAAAGAGGCACAGAAATTCAAGTTTTAGTTTTTGAAAATTCAGTTTTTGGCTGCTTTTGCTGCCTTGTAGTTTACCTAGGACCTTAAGATTTTGCATGAACCGAACTCTGGCAGCCACATTACACGCGAAATAGCGAGAAGTGGTAATTCGTAGTAAAAACCGCAGAAAACATAACGTTTTCAACATTTGTTTTCGAAATGACGTAACTGAAAATCTTCACATTGGACGCATTACTCTCAGAAACGTTTACATTTATCGTCTGGCAACTATTTCCGCGTGATGCCGTTTGCGGTCGCACCACTCTGTACGAAGTAGAAGCTTCTAAGTGTTTGCAGTCACCAGGAAAGAGGCACAGAAATTCAAGTTTTAGTTTTTGAAAATTCAGTTTTTGGCTGCTTTTGCTGCCTTGTAGTTGACCTAGGACCTTAAGATTTTGCATGAACCGAACTCTGGCAGCCACATTACACGAGAAAAGGCGAGAAGTGGTAATTCGTAGTAAAAACCGCAGAAAACATAACGTTTTCAACATTTGTTTTCGAAATGACGTAACTGAAAATCTTCACATTGGACGCATTACTCTCAGAAACGTTTACATTTATCGTCTGGCAACTAATGCAGCGTGATGACGTTAGCGGTCGCACTACTCTGTACGAAGTAGAAGCTTCTAAGTTGTTGCAGTCACCAAGAAAGAGGCACAGAAATTTAAGTTTTAGTTTTTGAAAATTCAGTTTTTGGCTGCTTTTGCTGCCTTGTAATTGACCTAGGACCATAAGATTTTGCATCAACTGAACTCTGGCAGCCACATTACACGAGAAAAAGCGAGAAGTGGTAATTCGTAGTAAAAACCGCAGAAAACATAACGTTTTCAACATTTGTTTTCGAAATGACGTAACTGAAAATCTTCACATTGGACACATTACTCTCAGAAACGTTTACATTTATCGTCTGGCAACTAATGCCGCGTGATGACGTTTGCGGTCGCACCACTCTGTACTAAGTAGAAGCTTCTAAGTTGTTGCAGTCACCAAGAAAGAGGCACAGAAATTCAAGTTTTAGTTTTTGAAAATTCAGTTTTTGGCTGTTTTTGCTGCCTTGTAGTTGACCTAGGACCTTAAGATTTTGCATAAACCGAACTCTGGCAGCCACATTACACGAGAAAAAGCGAGAAGTGGTAATTCGTAGTAAAAACCGCAGAAAACATAACGTTTTCAACATTTGTTTTCGTATCGACGTAACTGAAAATCTTCACATTGGACGCATTACTCTCAGAAACGTTTATATTTGTCGTCTGGCAACTAATGCAGCGTGATGACGTTTGCGGTCGCACCACTCTGTACGAAGTAGAAGCTTCTAAGTTGTTGCAGTCACCAAGAAAGAGGCACAGAAATTCAAGTTTTAGTTTTTGAAAATTCAGTTTTTGGCTGCTTTTGCTGCCTTGTAGTTGACCTAGGACCTTAAGATTTTGCATGAACCGAACTCTGGCAGCCACATTACACGAGATAAAGCGAGAAGTGGTAATTCGTAGTAAACACCGCAGAAAACATAACGTTTTCAACATTTGTTTTCGAAATGACGTAACTGAAAATCTTCACATTGGACGCATTACTCTCAGAAACGTTTACATTTATCGTCTGGCAACTAATGCAGCGTGATGACGTTGGCGGTCGCACCACTCTGTACGAAGTAGAAGCTTTTAAGTTGTTGCAGTCACCAAGAAAGAGGCACAGAAATTCAAGTTTTAGTTTTTGAAAATTCAGTTTTTGGCTGCTTTTGCTGCCTTGTAATTGACCTAGGACCATAAGATTTTGCATCAACCGAACTCTGGCAGCCACATTACACGAGAAAAAGCGAGAAGTGGTAATTCGTAGTAAAAACCGCAGAAAACATAACGTTTTCAACATTTATTTTCGAAATGACGTAACTGAAAATCTTCACATTGGACGCATTACTCTCAGAAACGTTTTCATTTATCGTCTGGCAACTAATGCCGCGTGATGACGTTTGCGGTCGCACCACTCTGTACGAAGTAGAAGCTTCTAAGTTGTTGCAGTCACCAAGAAAGAGGCACAGAAATTCAAGATTTAGTTTTTGAAAATTCAGTTTTTGGCTGCTTTTGCTGCCTTGTAGTTGACCTAGGACCTTAAGATTTTGCATGAACCGAACTCTGGCAGCCACATTACACGAGAAAAAGCGAGAAGTGGTAATTCGTAGTAAAAACCGCAGAAAACATAACGTTTTCAACAGGTTTTTCGAAATGACGTAACTGAAAATCTTCACATTGGACGCATTACTCTCAGAAACGTTTACATTTATCGTCTGGCAACTAATGCCGCGTGATGACGTTTGCGGTCGCACCACTCTGTACGAAGTAGAAGCTTCTAAGTTGTTGCAGTCACCAAGAAAGAGGCACAGAAATTCAAGTTTTAGTTTTTGAAAATTCAGTTTTTGGCTGCTTTTGCTGCCTTGTAGTTGACCTAGGACCTTAAGATTTTGCATGAACCGAACTCTGGCAGCCACATTACACGAGAAAAAGCGAGAAGTGGTAATTCGTAGTAAAAACCGCAGAAAACATAACGTTTTCAACATTTGTTTTCGAAATGACGTAACTGAAAATCTTCACATTGGACGCATTACTCTTAGAAACGTTTACATTTATCGTCTGGCAACTAATGGCGCGTGATGACGTTTGCGGTCGCACCACTCTGTACGAAGTAGAAGCTTCTAAGTTGTTGCAGTCACCAAGAAAGAGGCACAGAAATTCAAGTTTTAGTTTTTGAAAATTCAGTTTTTGGCTGCTTTTGCTGCCTTGTAGTTGACCTAGGACGTTAAGATTTTGCATGAACCGAACTCTGGCAGCCACATTACACGAGAAAATAGCGAGAAGTGGTAATTCGTAGTAAAAACCGCAGAAAACATAACGTTTTCAACATTTGTTTTCGAAATGACGTAATTGAATATCTTCACATTGGACGCATTACTCTCAGAAACGTTTACATTTGTCGTCTGGCAACTAATGCAGCGTGATGACGTTTGAGGTCGCACCACTCTGTACGAAGTAGAAGCTTCTAAGTTGTTGCAGTCACCAAGTAAGAGGCACAGAAATTCAAGTTTTAGTTTTTGAAAATTCAGTTTTTGGCTGCTTTTACTGCCTTGTAGTTGACCTAGGACCTTAAGATTTTGCATGAACCGAACTCTGGCAGCCACATTACACGAGAAAAAGCCAGAAGTGGTAATTCGTAGTGAAAACCGCAGAAAACATAACGTTTTCAACATTTGTTTTCGAAATGACGTAACTGAAAATCTTCACATTGGACGCATTACTCTCAGAAACGTTTACATTTATCGTCTGGCAACTAATGCAGCGTGATGACGTTAGCGGTCGCACCACTCTGTACGAAGTAGAAGCTTCTAAGTTGTTGCAGTCACCAAGAATGAGGCACAGATATTCAAGTTTTAGTTTTTGAAAATTCAGTTTTTGGCTGCTTTTGCTGCCTTGTAGTTGACCTAGGACCTTAAGATTTTGCATGAACCGAACTCTGGCAGCCACATTACACGAGAAAAAGCGAGAACTGGTAATTCGTAGTAAAAACCGCAGAAAACATAACGTTTTCAACATTTGTTTTCGAAATGACGTAACTGAAAATCTTCACATTGGACGCATTACTCTCAGAAATGTTTACATTTATCGTCTGGCAACTAATGCAGCGTGATGACGTTTGCGGTCGCACTACTCTGTACGAAGTAGAAGCTTCTAAGTTGTTGCAGTCACCAAGAAAGAGGCACAGAAATTTAAGTTTTAGTTTTTGAAAATTCAGTTTTTGGCTGCTTTTGCTGCCTTGTAATTGACCTAGGACCATAAGATTTTGCATCAACTGAACTCTGGCAGCCACATTACACGAGAAAAAGCGAGAAGTGGTAATTCGTAGTAAAAACCGCAGAAAACATAACGTTTTCAACATTTGTTTTCGAAATGACGTAACTGAAAATCTTCACATTGGACACATTACTCTCAGAAACGTTTACATTTATCGTCTGGCAACTAATGCCGCGTGATGACGTTTGCGGTCGCACCACTCTGTACTAAGTAGAAGCTTCTAAGTTGTTGCAGTCACCAAGAAAGAGGCACAGAAATTCAAGTTTTAGTTTTTGAAAATTCAGTTTTTGGCTGTTTTTGCTGCCTTGTAGTTGACCTAGGACCTTAAGATTTTGCATAAACCGAACTCTGGCAGCCACATTACACGAGAAAAAGCGAGAAGTGGTAATTCGTAGTAAAAACCGCAGAAAACATAACGTTTTCAACATTTGTTTTCGTATCGACGTAACTGAAAATCTTCACATTGGACGCATTACTCTCAGAAACGTTTACATTTATCGTCTGGCAACTAATGGCGCGTGATGACGTTTGCGGTCGCACCACTCTGTACGAAGTAGAAGCTTCTAAGTTGTTGCAGTCACCAAGAAAGAGGCACAGAAATTCAAGTTTTAGTTTTTGAAAATTCAGTTTTTGGCTGCTTTTGCTGCCTTGTAGTTGACCTAGGACGTTAAGATTTTGCATGAACCGAACTCTGGCAGCCACATTACACGAGAAAATAGCGAGAAGTGGTAATTCGTAGTAAAAACCGCAGGAAACATAACGTTTTCAACATTTGTTTTCGAAATGACGTAATTGACTATCTTCACATTGGACGCATTACTCTCAGAAACGTTTACATTTGTCGTCTGGCAACTAATGCAGCGTGATGACGTTTGCGGTCGCACCACTCTGTACGAAGTAGAAGCTTCTAAGTTGTTGCAGTCACCAAGAAAGAGGCACAGAAATTCAAGTTTTAGTTTTTGAAAATTCAGTTTTTGGCTGCTTTTGCTGCCTTGTAGTTGACCTAGGACGTTAAGATTTTG
This sequence comes from Schistocerca serialis cubense, assembly GCF_023864345.2. Taxonomy (NCBI): domain Eukaryota; kingdom Metazoa; phylum Arthropoda; class Insecta; order Orthoptera; family Acrididae; genus Schistocerca; species Schistocerca serialis. The sequence goes on along the minus strand of NW_026047571.1, from coordinate 4,762,584 downwards.
CATGAACCGAACTCTGGCAGCCACATTACACGAGAAAATAGCGAGAAGTGGTAATTCGTAGTAAAAACCGCAGAAAACATAACGTTTTCAACATTTGTTTTCGAAATGACGTAACTGAAAATCTTCACATTGGACGCATTACTCTCAGAAACGTTTACATTTATCGTCTGGCAACTAATGCAGCGTGATGACGTTTGCGGTCGCACCACTCTGTACGAAGTAGAAGCTTCTAAGTTGTTGCAGTCACCAAGAAAGAGGCACAGAAATTTAAGTTTTAGTTTTTGAAAATTCAGTTTTTGGCTGCTTTTGCTGCCTTGTAATTGACCTAGGACCATAAGATTTTGCATCAACTGAACTCTGGCAGCCACATTACACGAGAAAAAGCGAGAAGTGGTAATTCGTAGTAAAAACCGCAGAAAACATAACGTTTTCAACATTTGTTTTCGAAATGACGTAACTGAAAATCTTCACATTGGACACATTACTCTCAGAAACGTTTACATTTATCGTCTGGCAACTAATGCCGCGAGATGACGTTTGCGGTCGCACCACTCTGTACTAAGTAGAAGCTTCTAAGTTGTTGCAGTCACCAAGAAAGAGGCACAGAAATTCAAGTTTTAGTTTTTGAAAATTCAGTTTTTGGCTGCTTTTGCTGCCTTGTAGTTGACCTAGGACCTTAAGATTTTGCATGAACCGAACTCTGGCAGCCACATTACACGAGAAAAAGCGAGAAGTGGTAATTCGTAGCAAAAACCGCAGAAAACACAACGTTTTCAACATTTGTTTTCGTATCGACGTAACTGAAAATCTTCACATTGGACGCATTACTCTCAGAAACGTTTACATTTATCGTCTGGCAACTAATGCAGCGTGATGACGTTTGCGGTCGCACCACTCTGTATGAAGTAGAAGCTTCTAAGTTGTTGCAGTCAACAAGAAAGAGGCACAGAAATTCAAGTTTTAGTTTTTGAAAATTCAGTTTTTGGCTGCTTTTGCTGCCTTGTAGTTGACCTAGGACCTTAAGATTTTGCATGAACCGAACTCTGGCAGCCACATTACACGAGAAAAAGCGAGAAGTGGTAATTCGTAGTAAAAACCGCAGAAAACATAACGTTTTCAACATGTTTTTCGAAATGACGTAACTGAAAATCTTCACATTGGACGCATTACTCTCAGAAACGTTTACATTTATCGTCTGGCAACTAATGCCGCGTGATGACGTTTGTGGTCGCACCACTCTGTACGAAGTAGAAGCTTCTAAGTTGTTGCAGTCACCAAGAAAGAGGCACAGAAATTCAAGTTTTAGTTTTTGAAAATTCAGTTTTTGGCTGCTTTTGCTGCCTTGTAGTTGACCTAGGACCTTAAGATTTTGCATGAACCGAACTCTGGCAGCCACATTACACGAGAAAATAGCGAGAAGTGGTAATTCGTAGTAAAAACCGCAGAAAACATAACGTTTTCAACATTTGTTTTCGAAATGACGTAATTGAATATCTTCACATTGGACGCATTACTCTCAGAAACGTTTACATTTGTCGTCTGGCAACTAATGCAGCGTGATGACGTTTGCGGTCGCACCACTCTGTACGAAGTAGAAGCTTCTAAGTTGTTGCAGTCACCAAGAAAGAGGCACAGAAATTCAAGTTTTAGTTTTTGAAAATTCAGTTTTTGGCTGCTTTTGCTGCCTTGTAGTTGACCTAGGACCTTAAGATTTTGCATGAACCGAACTCTGGCAGGCACATTACACGAGAAAATAGCGAGAAGTGGTAATTCGTAGTAAAAACCGCAGAAAACATAACGTTTTCAACATTTGTTTTCGAAATGACGTAATTGAATATCTTCACATTGGACGCATTACTCTCAGAAACGTTTACATTTGTCGTCTGGCAACTAATGCAGCGTGATGACGTTTGCGGTCGCACCACTCTGTACGAAGTAGAAGCTTCTAAGTTGTTGCAGTCACCAAGAAAGAGGCACAAAATTCAAGTTTTAGTTTTTGAAAATTCAGTTTTTGGCTGCTTTTGCTGCCTTGTAGTTTACCTAGGACCTTAAGATTTTGCATGAACCGAACTCTGGCAGCCACATTACACGAGAAATAGCGAGAAGTGGTAATTCGTAGTAAAAACCGCAGAAAACATAACGTTTTCAACATTTGTTTTCGAAATGACGTAACTCAAATTCTTCACATTGGACGCATTACTCTCAGAAACGTTTACATTTATCGTCTGGCAACTATTGCCGCGTGATGCCGTTTGCGGTCGCACCACTCTGTACGAAGTAGAAGCTTCTAAGTTGTTGCAGTCACCAGGAAAGAGGCACAGAAATTCAAGTTTTAGTTTTTGAAAATTCAGTTTTTGGCTGCTTTTGCAGCCTTGTAGTTGACCTAGGACCTTAAGATTTTGCATGAACCGAACTCTGGCAGCCACATTACACGAGAAAAGGCGAGAAGTGGTAATTCGTAGTAAAAACCGCAGAAAACATAACGTTTTCAACATTTGTTTTCGAAATGACGTAACTGAAAATCTTCACATTGGACGCATTACTCTCAGAAACGTTTACATTTATCGTCTGGCAACTAATGCAGCGTGATGACGTTTGCGGTCGCACCACTCTGTACGAAGTAGAAGCTTCTAAGTTGTTGCAGTCACCAAGAAAGAGGCACAGAAATTTAAGTTTTAGTTTTTGAAAATTCAGTTTTTGGCTGCATTTGCTGCCTTGTAATTGACCTAGGACCATAAGATTTTGCATCAACTGAACTCTGGCAGCCACATTACACGAGAAAAAGCGAGAAGTGGTAATTCGTAGTAAAAACCGCAGAAAACATAACGTTTTCAACATTTGTTTTCGTATCGACGTAACTGAAAATCTTCACATGGGACGCATTACTCTCAGAAACGTTTACATTTATCGTCTGGCAACTAATGCAGCGTGATGACGTTTGCGGTCGCACCACTCTGTATGAAGTAGAAGCTTCTAAGTTGTTGCAGTCACCAAGAAAGAGGCACAGAAATTCAAGTTTTAGTTTTTGAAAATTCAGTTTTTGGCTGCTTTTGCTGCCTTGTAGTTGACCTAGGACCTTAAGATTTTGCATGAACCGAACTCTGGCAGCCACATTACACGAGAAAAAGCGAGAAGTGGTAATTCGTAGTAAAAACCGCAGAAAACATAACGTTTTCAACATGTTTTTCGAAATGACGTAACTGAAAATCTTCACATTGGACGCATTACTCTCAGAAACGTTTACATTTATCGTCTGGCAACTAATGCCGCGTGATGACGTTTGCGGTCGCACCACTCTGTACGAAGTAGAAGCTTCTAAGTTGTTGCAGTCACCAAGAAAGAGGCACAGAAATTCAAGTTTTAGTTTTTGAAAATTCAGTTTTTGGCTGCTTTTGCTGCCTTGTAGTTGACCTAGGACCTTAAGATTTTGCATGAACCGAACTCTGGCAGCCACATTACACGAGAAAAAGCGAGAAGTGGTAATTCGTAGTAAAAACCGCAGAAAACATAACGTTTTCAACATTTGTTTTCGAAATGACGTAACTGAAAATCTTCACATTGGACGCATTACTCTCAGAAACGTTTACATTTATCGTCTGGCAACTAATGCAGCGTGATGACGTTTGCGGTCGCACCACTCTGTACGAAGTAGAAGCTTCTAAGTTGTTGCAGTCACCAAGAAAGAGGCACAGAAATTTAAGTTTTAGTTTTTGAAAATTCAGTTTTTGGCTGCTTTTGCTGCCTTGTAATTGACCTAGGACCATAAGATTTTGCATCAACTGAACTCTGGCAGCCACATTACACGAGAAAAAGCGAGAAGTGGTAATTCGTAGTAAAAACCGCAGAAAACATAACGTTTTCAACATTTGTTTTCGAAATGACGTAACTGAAAATCTTCACATTGGACACATTACTCTCAGAAACGTTTACATTTATCGTCTGGCAACTAATGCCGCGTGATGACGTTTGCGGTCGCACCACTCTGTACTAAGTATAAGCTTCTAAGTTGTTGCAGTCACCAAGAAAGAGGCACAGAAATTCAAGTTTTAGTTTTTGAAAATTCAGTTTTTGGCTGCTTTTGCAGCCTTGTAGTTGACCTAGGACCTTAAGATTTTGCATGAACCGAACTCTGCCAGCCACATTACACGAGAAAAAGCGAAAAGTGGTAATTCGTAGTAAAAACCGCAGAAAACATAACGTTTTCAACATTTGTTTTCGTATCGACGTAACTGAAAATCTTCACATTGGACGCATTACTCTCAGAAACGTTTACATTTATCGTCTGGCAACTAATGCAGCGTGATGACGTTTGCGGTCGCACCACTCTGTATGAAGTAGAAGCTTCTAAGTTGTTGCAGTCACCAAGAAAGAGGCACAGAAATTCAAGTTTTAGTTTTTGAAAATTCAGTTTTTGGCTGCTTTTGCTGCCTTGTAGTTGACCTAGGACCTTAAGATTTTGCATGAACCGAACTCTGGCAGCCACATTACACGAGAAAAAGCGAGAAGTGGTAATTCGTAGTAAAAACCGCAGAAAACATAACGTTTTCAACATGTTTTTCGAAATGACGTAACTGAAAATCTTCACATTGGACGCATTACTCTCAGAAACGTTTACATTTATCGTCTGGCAACTAATGCCGCGTGATGACGTTTGCGGTCGCACCACTCTGTACGTAGTAGAAGCTTCTAAGTTGTTGCAGTCACCAAGAAAGAGGCACAGAAATTCAAGTTTTAGTTTTTGAAAATTCAGTTTTTGGCTGCTTTTGCTGCCTTGTAGTTGACCTAGGACCTTAAGATTTTGCATGAACCGAACTCTGGCAGCCACATTACACGAGAAAAAGCGAGAAGTGGTAATTCGTAGTAAAAACCGCAGAAAACATAACGTTTTCAACATTTGTTTTCGAAATGACGTAACTGAAAATCTTCACATTGGACGCATTACTCTCAGAAACGTTTACATTTATCGTCTGGCAACTAATGCAGCGTGATGACGTTTGCGGTCGCACCACTCTGTATGAAGTAGAAGCTTCTAAGTTGTTGCAGTCACCAAGAAAGAGGCACAGAAATTCAAGTTTTAGTTTTTGAAAATTCAGTTTTTGGCTGCTTTTGCTGCCTTGTAGTTGACCTAGGACCTTAAGATTTTGCATGAACCGAACTCTGGCAGCCACATTACACGAGAAAAAGCGAGAAGTGGTAATTCGTAGTAAAAACCGCAGAAAACATAACGTTTTCAACATGTTTTTCGAAATGACGTAACTGAAAATCTTCACATTGGACGCATTACTCTCAGAAACGTTTACATTTATCGTCTGGCAACTAATGCCGCGTGATGACGTTTGCGGTCGCACCACTCTGTACGAAGTAGAAGCTTCTAAGTTGTTGCAGTCACCAAGAAAGAGGCACAGAAATTCAAGTTTTAGTTTTTGAAAATTCAGTTTTTGGCTGCTTTTGCTGCCTTGTAGTTGACCTAGGACCTTAAGATTTTGCATGAACCGAACTCTGGCAGCCACATTACACGAGAAAAAGCGAGAAGTGGTAATTCGTAGTAAAAACCGCAGAAAACATAACGTTTTCAACATTTGTTTTCGAAATGACGTAACTGAAAATCTTCACATTGGACGCATTACTCTCAGAAACGTTTACATTTATCGTCTGGCAACTAATGCAGCGTGATGACGTTTGCGGTCGCACCACTCTGTACGAAGTAGAAGCTTCTAAGTTGTTGCAGTCACCAAGAAAGAGGCACAGAAATTCAAGTTTTAGTTTTTGAAAATTCAGTTTTTGGCTGCTTTTGCTGCCTTGTAGTTGACCTAGGACCTTAAGATTTTGCATGAACCGAACTCTGGCAGCCACATTACACGAGAAAAAGCGAGAAGTGGTAATTCGTAGTAAAAACCGCAGAAAACATAACGTTTTCAACATTTGTTTTCGAAATGACGTAACTGAAAATCTTCACATTGGATTCATTACTCTCAGAAACGTTTACATTTATCGTCTGGCAACTAATGCAGCGTGATGACGTTTGCGGTCGCACCACTCTGTACGAAGTAGAAGCTTCTAAGTTGTTGCAGTCACCAAGAAAGAGGCACAGAAATTCAAGTTTTAGTTTTTGAAAATTCAGTTTTTGGCTGCTTTTGCTGCCTTGTAGTTGACCTAGGACCTTAAGATTTTGCATGAACCGAACTCTGGCAGCCACATTACACGAGAAAAAGCGAGAAGTGGTAATTCGTAGTAAAAACCGCAGAAAACATAACGTTTTCAACATTTGTTTTCGAAATGACGTAACTGAAAATCTTCACATTGGACGCATTACTCTCAGAAACGTTTACATTTATCGTCTGGCAACTAATGCAGCGTGATGACGTTTGCGGTCGCACCACTCTGTACGAAGTAGAAGCTTCTAAGTTGTTGCAGTCACCAAGAAAGAGGCACAGAAATTTAAGTTTTAGTTTTTGAAAATTCAGTTTTTGGCTGCTTTTGCTGCCTTGTAATTGACCTAGGACCATAAGATTTTGCATCAACTGAACTCTGGCAGCCACATTACACGAGAAAAAGCGAGAAGTGGTAATTCGTAGTAAAAACCGCAGAAAACATAACGTTTTCAACATTTGTTTTCGAAATGACGTAACTGAAAATCTTCACATTGGACACATTACTCTCAGAAACGTTTACATTTATCGTCTGGCAACTAATGCCGCGTGATGACGTTTGCGGTCGCACCACTCTGTACTAAGTAGAAGCTTCTAAGTTGTTGCAGTCACCAAGAAAGAGGCACAGAAATTCAAGTTTTAGTTTTTGAAAATTCAGTTTTTGGCTGCTTTTGCTGCCTTGTAGTTGACCTAGGACCTTAAGATTTTGCATGAACCGAACTCTGGCAGCCACATTACACGAGAAAAAGCGAGAAGTGGTAATTCGTAGTAAAAACCGCAGAAAACATAACGTTTTCAACATTTGTTTTCGAAATGACGTAACTGAAAATCTTCACATTGGACGCATTACTCTCAGAAACGTTTACATTTATCGTCTGGCAACTAATGCAGCGTGATGACGTTTGCAGTCGCACCACTCTGTACGAAGTAGAAGCTTCTAAGTTGTTGCAGTCACCAAGAAAGAGGCACAGAAATTCAAGTTTTAGTTTTTGAAAATTCAGTTTTTGGCTGCTTTTGCTGCCTTGTAGTTGACCTAGGACCTTAAGATTTTGCATGAACCGAACTCTGGCAGCCACATTACACGAGAAAAAGCGAGAAGTGGTAATTCGTAGTAAAAACCGCAGAAAACATAACGTTTTCAACATTTGTTTTCGAAATGACGTAACTGAAAATGTTCACATTGGACGCATTACTCTCAGAAACGTTTACATTTATCGTCTGGCAACTAATGCAGCGTGATGACGTTTGCGGTCGCACCACTCTGTACGAAGTAGAAGCTTCAAAGTTGTTGCAGTCACCAAGAAAGAGGCACAGAAATTCAAGTTTTAGTTTTTGAAAATTCAGTTTTTGGCTGCTTTTGCTGCCTTGTAGTTGACCTAGGACCTTAACATTTTGCATGAACCGAAATCTGGCAGCCACATTACACGAGAAAAAGCGAGAAGTGGTAATTCGTAGTAAAAACCGCAGAAAACATAACGTTTTCAACATTTGTTTTCGAAATGACGTAACTGAAAATCTTCACATTGGACGCATTACTCTCAGAAACGTTTACATTTATCGTCTGGCAACTAATGCAGCGTGATGACGTTTGCGGTCGCACCACTCTGTACGAAGTAGAAGCTTCTAAGTTGTTGCAGTCACCAAGAAAGAGGCACAGAAATTTAAGTTTTAGTTTTTGAAAATTCAGTTTTTGGCTGCTTTTGCTGCCTTGTAATTGACCTAGGACCTTAAGATTTTGCATGAACCGAACTCTGGCAGCCACATTACACGAGAAAAAGCGAGAAGTGGTAATTCGTAGTAAAAACCGCAGAAAACATAACGTTTTCAACATGTTTTTCGAAATGACGTAACTGAAAATCTTCACATTGGACGCATTACTCTCAGAAACGTTTACATTTATCGTCTGGCAACTAATGCCGCGTGATGACGTTTGCGGTCGCACCACTCTGTACGAAGTAGAAGCTTCTAAGTTGTTGCAGTCACCAAGAAAGAGGCATAGAAATTCAAGTTTTAGTTTTTGAAAATTCAGTTTTTGGCTGCTTTTGCTGCCTTGTAGTTGACCTAGGACCTTAAGATTTTGCATGAACCGAACTCTGGCAGCCACATTACACGAGAAAAAGCGAGAAGTGGTAATTCGTAGTAAAAACCGCAGAAAACATAACGTTTTCAACATTTGTTTTCGAAATGACGTAACTGAAAATCTTCACATTGGACGCATTACTCTCAGAAACGTTTACATTTATCGTCTGGCAACTAATGCAGCGTGATGACGTTTGCGGTCGCACCACTCTGTACGAAGTAGAAGCTTCTAAGTTGTTGCAGTCACCAAGAAAGAGGCACAGAAATTTAAGTTTTAGTTTTTGAAAATTCAGTTTTTGGCTGCTTTTGCTGCCTTGTAGCTTACCTAGGACCATAAGATTTTGCATCAACTGAACTCTGGCAGCCACATTACACGAGAAAAAGCGAGAAGTGGTAATTCGTAGTAAAAACCGCAGAAAACATAACGTTTTCAACATTTGTTTTCGAAATGACGTAACTGAAAATCTTCACATTGGACACATTACTCTCAGAAACGTTTACATTTATCGTCTGGCAACTAATGCCGCGTGATGACGTTTGCGGTCGCACCACTCTGTACTAAGTAGAAGCTTCTAAGTTGTTGCAGTCACCAAGAAAGAGGCACAGAAATTCAAGTTTTAGTTTTTGAAAATTCAGTTTTTGGCTGCTTTTGCTGCCTTGTAGTTGACCTAGGACCTTAAGATTTTGCATGAACCGAACTCTGGCAGCCACATTACACGAGAAAAAGCGAGAAGTGGTAATTCGTAGTAAAAACCGCAGAAAACATAACGTTTTCAACATTTGTTTTCGTATCGACGTAACTGAAAATATTCACATTGGACGCATTACTCTCAGAAACGTTTACATTTATCGTCTGGCAACTAATGCAGCGTGATGACGTTTGCGGTCGCACCACTCTGTATGAAGTAGAAGCTTCTAAGTTGTTGCAGTCACCAAGAAAGAGGCACAGAAATTCAAGATTTAGTTTTTGAAAATTCAGTTTTTGGCTGCTTTTGCTGCCTTGTAGTTGACCTAGGACCTTAAGATTTTGCATGAACCGAACTCTGGCAGCCACATTACACGAGAAAAAGCGAGAAGTGGTAATTCGTAGTAAAAACGGCAGAAAACATAACGTTTTCAACATGTTTTTCGAAATGACGTAACCGAAAATCTTCACATTGGACGCATTACTCTCAGAAACGTTTACATTTATCGTCTGGCAACTAATGCAGCGTGATGACGTTTGCGGTCGCACCACTCTGTACGAAGTAGAAGCTTCTAAGTTGTTGCAGTCACCAAGAAAGAGGCACAGAAATTCAAGTTTTAGTTTTTCAAAATTCAGTTTTTGGCTGCTTTTGCTGCCTTGTAGTTGACCTAGGACCTTAAGATTTTGCATGAACCGAACTCTGGCAGCCACATTACACGAGAAAAAGCGAGAAGTGGTAATTCGTAGTAAAAACCGCAGAAAACATAACGTTTTCAACATTTGTTTTCGAAATGACATAACTGAAAATCTTCAAATTGGACGCATTACTCTTAGAAACGTTTACATTTATCGTCTGGCAACTAATGGCGCGTGATGACGTTTGCGGTCGCACCACTCTGTACGAAGTAGAAGCTTCTAAGTTGTTGCAGTCACCAAGAAAGAGGCACAGAAATTCAAGTTTTAGTTTTTGAAAATTCAGTTTTTGGCTGCTTTTGCTGCCTTGTAGTTGACCTAGGACGTTAAGATTTTGCATGAACCGAACTCTGGCAGCCACATTACACGAGAAAATAGCGAGAAGTGGTAATTCGTAGTAAAAACCGCAGAAAACATAACGTTTTCAACATTTGTTTTCGAAATGACGTAATTGAAAATCTTCACATTGGACGCATTACTCTCAGAAACGTTTACATTTATCGTCTGGCAACTAATGCAGCGTGATGACGTTTGCGGTCGCACCACTCTGTACGAAGTAGGAGCTTCTAAGTTGTTGCAGTCACCAAGAAAGAGGCACAGAAATTCAAGTTTTAGTTTTTGAAAATTCAGTTTTTGGCTGCTTTTACTGCCTTGTAGTTGACCTAGGACCTTAAGATTTTGCATGAACCGAACTCTGGCAGCCACATTACACGAGAAAAAGCGAGAAGTGGTAATTCGTAGTAAACACCGCAGAAAACATAACGTTTTCAACATTTGTTTTCGAAATGACGTAACTGAAAATCTTCACATTGGACGCATTACTCTCAGAAACGTTTACATTTATCGTCTGGCAACTAATGCCGCGTGATGACGTTTGCGGTCGCACCACTCTGTACGAAGTATAAGCTTCTAAGTTGTTGCGGTCACCAAGAAAGAGGCACAGAAATTCAAGTTTTAGTTTTTGAAAATTCAGTTTTTGGCTGCTTTTGCTGCCTTGTAGTTTACCTAGGACCTTAAGATTTTGCATGAACCGAACTCTGGCATCCACATTACACGAGAAATAGCGAGAAGTGGTAATTCGTAGTAAAAACCGCAGAAAACATAACGTTTTCAACATTTGTTTTCGAAATGACGTAACTGAAAATCTTCACATTGGACGCATTACTCTCAGAAACGTTTACATTTATCGTCTGGCAACTAATGCAGCGTGATGACGTTTGCGGTCGCACCACTCTGTACGAAGTAGAAGCTTCTAAGTTGTTGCAGTCACCAAGAAAGAGGCACAGAAATTTAAGTTTTAGTTTTTGAAAATTCAGTTTTTGGCTGCTTTTGCTGCCTTGTAATTGACCTAGGACCATAAGATTTTGCATCAACTGAACTCTGGCAGCCACATTACACGAGAAAAAGCGAGAAGTGGTAATTCGTAGTAAAAACCGCAGAAAACATAACGTTTTCAACATTTGTTTTCGAAATGACGTAACTGAAAATCTTCACATTGGACACATTACTCTCAGAAACGTTTACATTTATCGTCTGGCAACTAATGCCGCGTGATGACGTTTGCGGTCGCACCACTCTGTACTAAGTAGAAGCTTCTAAGTTGTTGCAGTCACCAAGAAAGAGGCACAGAAATTCAAGTTTTAGTTTTTGAAAATTCAGTTTTTGGCTGCTTTTGCTGCCTTGTAGTTGACCTAGGACCTTAAGATTTTGCATGAACCGAACTCTGGCAGCCACATTACACGAGAAAAAGCGAGAAGTGGTAATTCGTAGTAAAAACCGCAGAAAACATAACGTTTTCAACATTTGTTTTCGAAATGACGTAACTGAAAATCTTCACATTGGACGCATTACTCTCAGAAACGTTTACATTTATCGTCTGGCAACTAATGCAGCGTGATGACGTTTGCAGTCGCACCACTCTGTACGAAGTAGAAGCTTCTAAGTTGTTGCAGTCACCAAGAAAGAGGCACAGAAATTCAAGTTTTAGTTTTTGAAAATTCAGTTTTTGGCTGCTTTTGCTGCCTTGTAGTTGACCTAGGACCTTAAGATTTTGCATGAACCGAACTCTGGCAGCCACATTACACGAGAAAAAGCGAGAAGTGGTAATTCGTAGTAAAAACCGCAGAAAACATAACGTTTTCAACATTTGTTTTCGAAATGACGTAACTGAAAATGTTCACATTGGACGCATTACTCTCAGAAACGTTTACATTTATCGTCTGGCAACTAATGCAGCGTGATGACGTTTGCGGTCGCACCACTCTGTACGAAGTAGAAGCTTCAAAGTTGTTGCAGTCACCAAGAAAGAGGCACAGAAATTCAAGTTTTAGTTTTTGAAAATTCAGTTTTTGGCTGCTTTTGCTGCCTTGTAGTTGACCTAGGACCTTAACATTTTGCATGAACCGAAATCTGGCAGCCACATTACACGAGAAAAAGCGAGAAGTGGTAATTCGTAGTAAAAACCGCAGAAAACATAACGTTTTCAACATTTGTTTTCGAAATGACGTAACTGAAAATCTTCACATTGGACGCATTACTCTCAGAAACGTTTACATTTATCGTCTGGCAACTAATGCAGCGTGATGACGTTTGCGGTCGCACCACTCTGTACGAAGTAGAAGCTTCTAAGTTGTTGCAGTCACCAAGAAAGAGGCACAGAAATTTAAGTTTTAGTTTTTGAAAATTCAGTTTTTGGCTGCTTTTGCTGCCTTGTAATTGACCTAGGACCTTAAGATTTTGCATGAACCGAACTCTGGCAGCCACATTACACGAGAAAAAGCGAGAAGTGGTAATTCGTAGTAAAAACCGCAGAAAACATAACGTTTTCAACATGTTTTTCGAAATGACGTAACTGAAAATCTTCACATTGGACGCATTACTCTCAGAAACGTTTACATTTATCGTCTGGCAACTAATGCCGCGTGATGACGTTTGCGGTCGCACCACTCTGTACGAAGTAGAAGCTTCTAAGTTGTTGCAGTCACCAAGAAAGAGGCATAGAAATTCAAGTTTTAGTTTTTGAAAATTCAGTTTTTGGCTGCTTTTGCTGCCTTGTAGTTGACCTAGGACCTTAAGATTTTGCATGAACCGAACTCTGGCAGCCACATTACACGAGAAAAAGCGAGAAGTGGTAATTCGTAGTAAAAACCGCAGAAAACATAACGTTTTCAACATTTGTTTTCGAAATGACGTAACTGAAAATCTTCACATTGGACGCATTACTCTCAGAAACGTTTACATTTATCGTCTGGCAACTAATGCAGCGTGATGACGTTTGCGGTCGCACCACTCTGTACGAAGTAGAAGCTTCTAAGTTGTTGCAGTCACCAAGAAAGAGGCACAGAAATTTAAGTTTTAGTTTTTGAAAATTCAGTTTTTGGCTGCTTTTGCTGCCTTGTAGCTTACCTAGGACCATAAGATTTTGCATCAACTGAACTCTGGCAGCCACATTACACGAGAAAAAGCGAGAAGTGGTAATTCGTAGTAAAAACCGCAGAAAACATAACGTTTTCAACATTTGTTTTCGAAATGACGTAACTGAAAATCTTCACATTGGACACATTACTCTCAGAAACGTTTACATTTATCGTCTGGCAACTAATGCCGCGTGATGACGTTTGCGGTCGCACCACTCTGTACTAAGTAGAAGCTTCTAAGTTGTTGCAGTCACCAAGAAAGAGGCACAGAAATTCAAGTTTTAGTTTTTGAAAATTCAGTTTTTGGCTGCTTTTGCTGCCTTGTAGTTGACCTAGGACCTTAAGATTTTGCATGAACCGAACTCTGGCAGCCACATTACACGAGAAAAAGCGAGAAGTGGTAATTCGTAGTAAAAACCGCAGAAAACATAACGTTTTCAACATTTGTTTTCGTATCGACGTAACTGAAAATATTCACATTGGACGCATTACTCTCAGAAACGTTTACATTTATCGTCTGGCAACTAATGCAGCGTGATGACGTTTGCGGTCGCACCACTCTGTATGAAGTAGAAGCTTCTCAGTTGTTGCAGTCACCAAGAAAGAGGCACAGAAATTCAAGTTTTAGTTTTTGAAAATTCAGTTTTTGGCTGCTTTTGCTGCCTTGTAGTTGACCTAGGACCTTAAGATTTTGCATGAACCGAACTCTGGCAGCCACATTACACGAGAAAAAGCGAGAAGTGGTAATTCGTAGTAAAAACCGCAGAAAACATAACGTTTTCAACATTTGTTTTCGTATCGACGTAACAGAAAATCTTCACATTGGACGCATTACTCTCAGAAACGTTTACATTTATTGTCTGGCAACTAATGCAGCGTGATGACGTTTGCGGTCGCACCACTCTGTACGAAGTAGAAGCTTCTAAGTTGTTGCAGTCACCAAGAAAGAGGCACAGAAATTCAAGTTTTAGTTTTTGAAAATTCAGTTTTTGGCTGCATTTGCTGCCTTGTAGTTGACCTAGGACCTTAAGATTTTGCATGAACCGAACTCTGGCAGCCATATTACACGAGAAAAAGCGAGAAGTGGTAATTCGTAGCAAAAACCGCAGAAAACATAACGTTTTCAACATTTGTTTTCGAAATGTTGTAACTGAATATCTTCACATTGGACGCATTACCCTCAGAAACGTTTACATTTATCGTCTGGCAACTAATGCCGCGTTATGACGTTTGCGGTCGCACCACTCTGTACGAAGTAGAAGCTTCTAAGTTGTTGCAGTCACCAAGAAAGAGGCACAGAAATTCAAGTTTTAGTTTTTGAAAATTCAGTTTTTGGCTGCTTTTGCTGCCTTGTAGTTGATCTAGGACCTTAAGATTTTGCATGAACCGAACTCTGGCAGCCACATTACACGAGAAAAAGCGAGAAGTGGTAATTCGTAGTAAAAACCGCAGAAAACATAACGTTTTCAACATTTGTTTTCGAAATGACGTAACTGAAAAGCTTCACATTGGACGCATTACTCTCAGAAACGTTTACATTTATCGTCTGGCAACTAATGCCGCGTGATGACGTTTGCGGTCGCACCATACTGTACGAAGTAGAAGCTTCTAAGTTGTTGCAGTCACCAAGAAAGAGCCACAGAAATTCAAGTTTTAGTTTTTGAAAATTCAGTTTTTGGCTGCTTTTGCTGCCTTGTAGTTGACCTAGGAGTTTAAGATTTTGCATGAACCGAACTCTGGCAGCCATATTACACGAGAAAAAGCGAGAAGTGGTAATTCGTAGTAAAAACCGCAGAAAACATAACGTTTTCAACATTTGTTTTCGAAATGTTGTAACTGAAAATCTTCACATTGGACGCATTACTCTCAGAAACGTTTACATTTATCGTCTGGCAACTAATGCCGCGTGATGACGTTTGCGGTCGCACCACTCTGTACGAAGTAGAAGCTTCTAAGTTGTTGCAGTCACCAAGAAAGAGGCACAGAAATTCAAGTTTTAGTTTTTGAAAATTCAGTTTTTGGCTGCTTTTGCTGCCTTGTAGTTGACCTAGGACCTTAAGATTTTGCATGAACCGAACTCTGGCAGCCACATTACACGAGAAAAAGCGAGAAGTGGTAATTCGTAGTAAAAACCGCAGAAAACATAACGTTTTCAACATTTGTTTTCGAAATGACGTAACTGAAAAGCTTCACATTGGACGCATTACTCTCAGAAACGTTTACATTTATCGTCTGGCAACTAATGCCGCGTGATGACGTTTGCGGTCGCACCACTCTGTACGAAGTAGAAGCTTCTAAGTTGTTGCAGTCACCAAGAAAGAGGCACAGAAATTCAAGTTTTAGTTTTTGAAAATTCAGTTTTTGGCTGCTTTTGCTGCCTTGTAGTTGACCTAGGACCTTAAGATTTTGCATGAACCGGACTCTGGCAGCCACATTACACGAGAAAAAGCGAGAAGTGGTAATTCGTAGTAAAAACCGGAGAAAACATAACGTTTTCAACATTTGTTTTCGAAATGACGTAACTGAAAATCTTCACATTGGACGCATTACTCTCAGAAACGTTTACATTTATCGTCTGGCAACTAATGCTGCGTGATGACGTTTGCGGTCGCACGACTCTGTACGAAGTAGAAGCTTCTAAGTTGTTGCAGTCACCAAGAAAGAGGCACAGAAATTCAAGTTTTAGTTTTTGAAAATTCAGTTTTTGGCTGCATTTGCTGCCTTGTAGTTGACCTAGGACCTTAAGATTCTGCATGAACCGAACTCTGGCAGCCACATTACACGAGAAAAAGTGAGAAGTGGTAATTCGTAGTAAAAACCACAGAAAACATAACGTTTTCAACATTTGTTTTCGTATCTACGTAACAGAAAATCTTCACTTTCGACGCATTACTCTCAGAAACGTTTACATTTATCGTCTGGCAACTAATGCAGCGTGATTACGTTTGCGGTCGCACCACTCTGTACGTAGTAGAAACTTCTAAGTTGTTGCAGTCACCAAGAAAGAGGCACAGAAATTCAAGTTTTAGTTTTTGAAAATTCAGTTTTTGGCTGCTTTTGCTGCCTTGTAGTTGACCTAGGACCTTAAGATTTTGCATGAACCGAACTCTGGCTGCCACATTACACGAGAAAAAGCGAGAAGTGGTAATTCGTAGTAAAAACCGGTGAAAACATAACGTTTTCCACATTTGTTTTCGAAATGACGTAACTGAAAATTTTCACATTGGACGCATTACTCTCAGAAACGTTTACATTTATTGTCTGGCAACTAATGCAGCGTGATGACGTTTGCGGTCGCACGACTCTGTACGAAGTAGAAGCTTCTAAGTTGTTGCAGTCACCAAGAAAGAGCCACAGAAATTCAAGTTTTAGTTTTTGAAAATTCAGTTTTTGGCTGCTTTTGCTGCCTTGTAGCTGACCTAAGACGTTAAGATTTTGCATGAACCGAACTCTGGCAGCCACATTACACGAGAAAAAGCGAGAAGTGGTAATTCGTAGTAAAAACCGCAGAAAACATAACCTTTTGAACATTTGTTTTCGAAATGACGTAACTGAAAATCTTCACATTGGACGCATTACTCTCAGAAACGTTTACATTTATTGTCTGGCAACTAATGCAGCGTGATGACGTTTGCGGTCGCACCACTCTGTACGAAGTAGAGGCTTCTAAGTTGTTGCAGTCACCAAGAAAGAGGCACAGAAATTCAAGTTTTAGTTTTTGAAAGTTCAGTTTTTGGCTGCTTTTGCTGCCTTGTAATTGACCTAGGACCTTAAGATTTTGCATGAACCGAACTCTGGCAGCCATATTACACGAGAAAAAGCGAGAAGTGGTAATTCGTAGCAAAAACCGCAGAAAACATAACGTTTTCAACATTTGTTTTCGAAATGACGTAACTGAAAAGCTTCACATTGGACGCATTACTCTCAGAAACGTTTACATTTATCGTCTGGCAACTAATGCCGCGTGATGACGTTTGCGGTCGCACCACTCTGTACGAAGTAGAAGCTTCTAAGTTGTTGCAGTCACCAAGAAAGAGGCACAGAAATTCAAGTTTTAGTTTTTGAAAATTCAGTTTTTGGCTGCTTTTGCTGCCTTGTAGTTGACCTAGGACCTTAAGATTTTGCATGAACCGAACTCTGGCAGCCACATTACACGAGAAAAAGCGAGAAGTGGTAATTCGTAGTAAAAACCGCAGAAAACATAACGTTTTCAACATTTGTTTTCGAAATGACGTAACTGAAAATCTTCACAATGGACGCATTACTCTCAGAAACGTTTACATTTATCGTCTGGCAACTAATGCCTCGTGATGACGTTTGCGGTCGCACCACTCTGTACGAAGTAGAAGCTTCTAAGTTGTTGCAGTCACCAAGAAAGAGGCACAGAAATTCAAGTTTTAGTTTTTGAAAATTCAGTTTTTGGCTGCTTTTGCTGCCTTGTAGTTGACCTAGGACCTTAAGATTTTGCATGAACCGCACTCTGGCAGCCACATTACACGAGAAAAAGCGAGAAGTGGTAATTCGTAGTAAAAACCGGAGAAAACATAACGTTTTCCACATTTGTTTTCGAAATGACGTAACTGAAAATTTTCACATTGGACGCATTACTCTCAGAAACGTTTACATTTATTGTCTGGCAACTAATGCAGCGTGATGACGTTTGCGGTCGCACCACTCTGTACGAAGTAGAAGCTTCTAAGTTGTTGCAGTCACCAAGAAAGAGGCACAGAAATTCAAGTTTTAGTTTTTTAAAATTCAGTTTGTGGCTGCATTTGCTGCCTTGTAGTTGACCTAGGACCTTAAGATTTTGCATGAGCCGAACTCTGGCAGCCATATTACACGAGAAAAAGCGAGAAGTGGTACTTCGTAGCAAAAACCGCAGAAAACATAACGTTTTCAACATTTGTTTTCGAAATGTTGTAACTGAAAATCTTCACATTGGACGCATTACTCTCAGAAACGTTTACATTTATCGTCTGGCAACTAATGCCGCGTGATGACGTTTGCGGTCGCACCACTCTGTACGAAGCAGAAGCTTCTAAGTTGTTGCAGTCACCAAGAAAGAGGCACAGAAATTCAAGTTTTAGTTTTTGAAAATTCAGTTTTTGGCTGCTTTTGCTGCCTTGTAGTTGACCTAGGACCTTAAGATTTTGCATGAACCGAACTCTGGCAGCCACATTACACGAGAAAAAGCGAGAAGTGGTAATTCGTAGCAAAAACCGCAGAAAACATAACGTTTTCAACATTTGTTTTCGAAATGACGTAACTGAAAAGCTTCACATTGGACGCATTACTCTCAGAAACGTTTACATTTATCGTCTGGCAACTAATGCCGCGTGATGACGTTTGCGGTCGCAATACTCTGTACGAAGTAGAAGCTTCTAAGTTGTTGCAGTCACCAAGAAAGAGGCACAGAAATTCAAGTTTTAGTTTTTGAAAATTCAGTTTTTGGCTGCTTTTGCTGCCTTGTAGTTGACCTAGGACCTTAAGATTTTGCATGAACCGAACTCTGGCAGCCACATTACACGAGAAAAAGCGAGAAGTGGTAATTCGTAGTAAAAACCGCAGAAAACATAACGTTTTCAACATTGGTTTTCGAAATGACGTAACTGAAAAGCTTCACATTGGACGCATTACTCTCAGAAACGTTTACATTTATCGTCTGGCAACTAACGCCGCGTGATGACGTTTGCGGTCGCACCACTCTGTACGAAGTAGAAGCTTCTAAGTTGTTGCAGTCACCAAGAAAGAGGCACAGAAATTCAAGTTTTAGTTTTTGAAAATTCAGTTTTAGGCTGCTTTTGCTGCCTTGTAGTTGACCTAGGACCTTAAGATTTTGCATGAACCGAACTCTGGCAGCCACATTACACGAGAAAAAGCGAGAAGTGGTAATTCGTAGTAAAAACCGCAGAAAACATAACGTTTTCAACATTTGTTTTCGAAATGACGTAACTGAAAATCTTCACATTGGACGCATTACTCTCAGAAACGTTTACATTTATCGTCTGGCAACTAATGCCGCGTGATGACGTTTGCGGTCGCACGACTCTGTACGTAGTAGAAACTTCTAAGTTGTTGCAGTCACCAAGAAAGAGGCACAGAAATTCAAGTTTTAGTTTTTGAAAATTCAGTTTTTGGCTGCTTTTGCTGCCTTGTAGTTGACCTAGGACGTTAAGATTTTGCATGAACCGCACTCTGGCTGCCGCATTACACGAGAAAAAGCGAGAAGTGGTAATTCGTAGTAAAAACCGGAGAAAACATAACGTTTTCCACATTTGTTTTCGAAATGACGTAACTGAAAATTTTCACATTGGACGCATTACTCTCAGAAACGTTTACATTTATTGTCAGGCAACTAATGCAGCGTGATGACGTTTGCGGTCGCACGACTCTGTACGAAGTAGAAGCTTCTAAGTTGTTGCAGTCACCAAGAAAGAGCCACAGAAATTCAAGTTTTAGTTTTTGAAAATTCAGTTTTTGGCTGCTTTTGCTGCCTTGTAGCTGATCTAGGACGTTAAGATTTTGCATGAACCGAACTCTGGCAGCCACATTACACGATAAAAAGCGAGAAGTGGTAATTCGTAGTAAAAACCGCAGAAAACATAACGTTTTGAACATTTGTTTTCGAAATGACGTAACTGAAAATCTTCACATTGGACGCATTACTCTCAGAAACGTTTACATTTATTGTCTGGCAACTAATGCAGCGTGATGACGTTTGCGGTCGCACCACTCTGTACGAAGTAGAGGCTTTTAAGTTGTTGCAGTCACCAAGAAAGAGGCACAGAAATTCAAGTTTTAGTTTTTGAAAATTCAGTTTTTGGCTGCTTTTGCTGAATTGTAGTTGACCTAGGACCTTAAGATTTTGCATGAACCGAACTCTGGCAGCCATATTACACGAGAAAAAGCGAGAAGTGGTAATTCGTAGCAAAAACCGCAGAAAACATAACGTTTTCAACATTTGTTTTCGAAATGACGTAACTGAAAAGCTTCACATTGGACGCATTACTCTCAGAAACGTTTACATTTATCGTCTGGCAACTAATGCCGCGTGATGACGTTTGCGGTCGCACCACTCTGTACGAAGTAGAAGCTTCTAAGTTGTTGCAGTCACCAAGAAAGAGGCACAGAAATTCAAGTTTTAGTTTTTGAAAATTCAGTTTTACGCTGCTTTTGCTGCCTTGTAGTTGACCTAGGACCTTAAGATTTTGCATGAACCGAACTCTGGCAGCCATATTACACGAGAAAAAGCGAGAAGTGGTAATTCGTAGCAAAAACCGCAGAAAACATAACGTTTTCAACACTTGTTTTCGAAATGACGTAACTGAAAAGCTTCACATTGGACGCATTACTCTCAGAAACGTTTACATTTATCGTCTGGCAACTAATGCCGCGTGATGACGTTTGCGGTCGCACCACTCTGTACGAAGTAGAAGCTTCTAAGTTGTTGCAGTCACCAAGAAAGAGGCACAGAAATTCAAGTTTTAGTTTTTGAAAATTCAGTTTTTGGCTGCTTTTGCTGCCTTGTAGTTGACCTAGGACCTTAAGATTTTGCATGAACCGCACTCTGGCAGCCACATTACACGAGAAAAAGCGAGAAGTGGTAATTCGTAGTAAAAACCGGAGAAAACATAACGTTTTCCACATTTGTTTTCGAAATGACGTAACTGAAAATTTTCACATTGGACGCATTACTCTCAGAAACGTTTACATTTATTGTCTGGCAACTAATGCAGCGTGATGACGTTTGCGGTCGCACCACTCTGTACGAAGTAGAAGCTTCTAAGTTGTTGCAGTCACCAAGAAAGAGGCACAGAAATTCAAGTTTTAGTTTTTTAAAATTCAGTTTGTGGCTGCATTTGCTGCCTTGTAGTTGACCTAGGACCTTAAGATTTTGCATGAGCCGAACTCTGGCAGCCATATTACACGAGAAAAAGCGAGAAGTGGTAATTCGTAGCAAAAACCGCAGAAAACATAACGTTTTCAACATTTGTTTTCGAAATGTTGTAACTGAAAATCTTCACATTGGACGCATTACTCTCAGAAACGTTTACATTTATCGTCTGGCAACTAATGCCGCGTGATGACGTTTGCGGTCGCACCACTCTGTACGAAGCAGAAGCTTCTAAGTTGTTGCAGTCACCAAGAAAGAGGCACAGAAATTCAAGTTTTAGTTTTTGAAAATTCAGTTTTTGGCTGCTTTTGCTGCCTTGTAGTTGACCTAGGACCTTAAGATTTTGCATGAACCGAACTCTGGCAGCCACATTACACGAGAAAAAGCGAGAAGTGGTAATTCGTAGCAAAAACCGCAGAAAACATAACGTTTTCAACATTTGTTTTCGAAATGACGTAACTGAAAAGCTTCACATTGGACGCATTACTCTCAGAAACGTTTACATTTATCGTCTGGCAACTAATGCCGCGTGATGACGTTTGCGGTCGCAATACTCTGTACGAAGTAGAAGCTTCTAAGTTGTTGCAGTCACCAAGAAAGAGGCACAGAAATTCAAGTTTTAGTTTTTGAAAATTCAGTTTTTGGCTGCTTTTGCTGCCTTGTAGTTGACCTAGGACCTTAAGATTTTGCATGAACCGAACTCTGGCAGCCACATTACACGAGAAAAAGCGAGAAGTGGTAATTCGTAGTAAAAACCGCAGAAAACATAACGTTTTCAACATTTGTTTTCGAAATGACGTAACTGAAAAGCTTCACATTGGACGCATTACTCTCAGAAACGTTTACATTTATCGTCTGGCAACTAATGCCGCGTGATGACGTTTGCGGTCGCACCACTCTGTACGAAGTAGAAGCTTCTAAGTTGTTGCAGTCACCAAGAAAGAGGCACAGAAATTCAAGTTTTAGTTTTTGAAAATTCAGTTTTTGGCTGCTTTTGCTGCCTTGTAGTTGACCTAGGACCTTAAGATTTTGCATGAACCGAACTCTGGCAGCCACATTACACGAGAAAAAGCGAGAAGTGGTAATTCGTAGTAAAAACCGCAGAAAACATAACGTTTTCAACATTTGTTTTCGAAATGACGTAACTGAAAATCTTCACATTGGACGCATTACTCTCAGAAACGTTTACATTTATCGTCTGGCAACTAATGCCGCGTGATGACGTTTGCGGTCGCACGACTCTGTACGAAGTAGAAGCTTCTAAGTTGTTGCAGTCACCAAGAAAGAGGCACAGAAATTCAAGTTTTAGTTTTTGAAAATTCAGTTTTTGGCTGCTTTTGCTGCCTTGTAGTTGACCTAGGACCTTAAGATTTTGCACGAACCTAACTCTGGCAGCCACATTACACGAGAAAAAGCGAGAAGTGGTAATTCGTAGTAAAAACCGCAGAAAACATAACGTTTTCAACATTTGTTTTCGTATCTACGTAACAGAAAATCTTCAGTTTGGACGCATTACTCTCAGAAACGTTTACATTTATCGTCTGGCAACTAATGCAGCGTGATTACGTTTGCGGTCGCACCACTCTGTACGTAGTAGAAACTTCTAAGTTGTTGCAGTCACCAAGAAAGAGGCACAGAAATTCAAGTTTTAGTTTTTGAAAATTCAGTTTTTGGCTGCTTTTGCTGCCTTGTAGTTGACCTAGGACCTTAAGATTTTGCATGAACCGCACTCTGGCTGCCACATTACACGAGAAAAAGCGAGAAGTGGTAATTCGTAGTAAAAACCGGAGAAAACATAACGTTTTCCACATTTGTTTTCGAAATGACGTAACTGAAAATTTTCACATTGGACGCATTACTCTCAGAAACGTTTACATTTATTGTCTGGCAACTAATGCAGCGTGATGACGTTTGCGGTCGCACGACTCTGTACGAAGTAGAAGCTTCTAAGTTGTTGCAGTCACCAAGAAAGAGCCACAGAAATTCAAGTTTTAGTTTTTGAAAATTCAGTTTTTGGCTGCTTTTGCTGCCTTGTAGCTGACCTAGGACGTTAAGATTTTGCATGAACCGAACTCTGGCAGCCACATTACACGATAAAAAGCGAGAAGTGGTAATTCGTAGTAAAAACGGCAGAAAACATAACGTTTTGAACATTTGTTTTCGAAATGACGTAACTGAAAATCTTCACATTGGACGCATTACTCTCAGAAACGTTTACATTTATTGTCTGGCAACTAATGCAGCGTGATGACGTTTGCGGTCGCACCACTCTGTACGAAGTAGAGGCTTCTAAGTTGTTGCAGTCACCAAGAAAGAGGCACAGAAATTCAAGTTTTAGTTTTTGAAAATTCAGTTTTTGGCTGCTTTTGCTGCCTTGTAGTTGACCTAGGACCTTAAGATTTTGCATGAACCGAACTCTGGCAGCCATATTACACGAGAAAAAGCGAGAAGTGGTAATTCGTAGCAAAAACCGCAGAAAACATAACGTTTTCAACATTTGTTTTCGAAATGACGTAACTGAAAAGCTTCACATTGGACGCATTACTCTCAGAAACGTTTACATTTATCGTCTGGCAACTAATGCCGCGTGATGACGTTTGCGGTCGCACCACTCTGTACGAAGTAGAAGCTTCTAAGTTGTTGCAGTCACCAAGAAAGAGGCACAGAAATTCAAGTTTTAGTTTTTGAAAATTCAGTTTTACGCTGCTTTTGCTGCCTTGTAGTTGACCTAGGACCTTAAGATTTTGCATGAACCGAACTCTGGCAGCCACATTACACGAGAAAAAGCGAGAAGTGGTAATTCGTAGTAAAAACCGCAGAAAACATAACGTTTTCTACATTGTTTTCGTATCGACGTAACTGAAAATCTTCACATTGGACGCATTACTCTCAGAAACGTTTACATTTATCGTCTGGCAACTAATGCCGCGTGATGACGTTTGCGGTCGCACCACTCTGTACGAAGTAGAAGCTTCTAAGTTGTTGCAGTCACCAAGAAAGAGGCACAGAAATTCAAGTTTTAGTTTTTGAAAATTCAGTTTTTGGCTGCTTTTGCTGCCTTGTAGTTGACCTAGGACCTTAAGATTTTGCATGAACCGCACTCTGGCAGCCACATTACACGAGAAAAAGCGAGAAGTGGTAATTCGTAGTAAAAACCGGAGAAAACATAACGTTTTCCACATTTGTTTTCGAAATGACGTAACTGAAAATTGTCTCATTGGACGCATTACTCTCAGAAACTTTTACATTTATTCTCTGGCAACTAATGCAGCGTGATGACGTTTGCGGTCGCACGACTCTGTACGAAGTAGAAGCTTCTAAGTTGTTGCAGTCACCAAGAAAGAGGCACAGAAATTCAAGTTTTAGTTTTTGAAAATTCAGTTTTTGGCTGCTTTTGCTGCCTTGTAGGTGACCTAGGACGTTAAGATTTTGCATGAACCGAACTCTGGCAGCCACATTACACGAGAAAAAGCGAGAAGTGGTAATTCGTAGAAAAAACCGCAGAAAACATAACGTTTTGAACATTTGTTTTCGAAATGACGTAACTGAAAATCTTCACATTGGACGCATTACTCTCAGAAACGTTTACATTTATTGTCTGGCAACTAATGAAGCGTGATGACGTATGCGGTCGCACCACTCTGTACGAAGTAGAAGCTTCTAAGTTGTTGCAGTCACCAAGAAAGAGGCACAGAAATTCAAGTTTCAGTTTTTGAAAATTCAGTTTTTGGCTGCTTTTGCTGCCTTGTAGTTGACATAGGACCTTAAGATTTTGCATGAACCGAACTCTGGCAGCCATATTACACGAGAAAATGCGAGAAGTGGTAATTCGTAGCAAAAACCGCAGAAAACATAACGTTTTCAACATTTGTTTTCGAAATGACGTAACTGAAAAGCTTCACATTGGACGCATTCCTCTCAGAAACGTTTACATTTATCGTCTGGCAACTAATGCCGCGTGATGACGTTTGCGGTCGCACCACTCTGTACGAAGTAGAAGCTTCTAAGTTGTTGCAGTCACCAAGAAAGAGGCACAGAAATTCAAGTTTTAGTTTTTGAAAATTCAGTTTTTGGCTGCTTTTGCTGCCTTGTAGTTGACCTAGGACCTTAAGATTTTGCATGAACCGAACTCTGGCAGCCACATTACACGAGAAAAAGCGAGAAGTGGTAATTCGTAGTAAAAACCGCAGAAAACATAACGTTTTCAACATTTGTTTTCGAAATGACGTAACAGAAAATCTTCACATTGGACGCATTACTCTCAGAAACGTTTACATTTATCGTCTGGCAACTAATGCCGCGTGATGACGTTTGCGGTCGCACCGCTCTGTACGAAGTAGAAGCTTCTAAGTTGTTGCAGTCACCAAGAAAGAGGCACAGAAATTCAAGTTTTAGTTTTTGAAAATTCAGTTTTTGGCTGCTTTTGCTGCCTTGTAGTTGACCTAGGACCTTAAGATTTTGCATAAACCGAACTCTGGCAGCCACATTACACGAGAAGAAGCGATAAGTGGTAATTCGTAGTAAAAACCGCAGAAAACATAACGTTTTCAACATTTGTTTTCGAAATGACGTAACTGAAAATCTTCACATTGGACGCATTACTCTCAGAAACGTTTACATTTATCGTCTGGCAACTAATGCCGCGTGATGACGTTTGCGGTCGCACCGCTCTGTACGAAGTAGAAGCTTCTAAGTTGTTGCAGTCACCAAGAAAGAGGCACAGAAATTCAAGTTTTAGTTTTTGAAAATTCAGTTTTTGGCTGCTTTTGCTGCCTTGTAGTTGACCTAGGACCTTTAGATTTTGCATGAACCGAACTCTGGCAGCCACATTACACGAAGAAGTGGTAATTCGTAGTAAAAACCGCAGAAAACATAACGTTTTCATTATTTGTTTTCGAAATGACGTAACTGAAAATCTTCACATTGGACGCATTACTCTCAGAAACGTTTACATTTATCGTCTGGCAACTAATGCCGCGTGATGACGTTTGCGGTCGCACCACTCTGTATGAAGTAGAAGCTTCTAAGTTGTTGCAGTCACCAAGAAAGAGGCACAGAAATTCAAGTTTTAGTTTTTGAAAATTCAGTTTTTGGCTGCTTTTGCTGCCTTGTAGTTGACCTAGGACCTTAAGATTTTGCATGAACCGAACTCTGGCAGCCACATTACACGAAGAAGTGGTAATTCGTAGTAAAAACCGCAGAAAACATAACGTTTTCATTATTTGTTTTCGAAATGACGTAACTGAAAATCTTCACATTGGACGCATTACTCTCAGAAACGTTTACATTTATCGTCTGGCAACTAATGCCGCGTGATGACGTTTGCGGTCGCACCACTCTGTACGAAGTAGAAGCTTCTAAGTTGTTGCAGTCACCAAGAAAGAGGCACAGAAATTCAAGTTTTAGTTTTTGAAAATTCAGTTTTTGGCTGCTTTTGCTGCCTTGTAGTTGACCTAGGACCTTAAGATTTTGCATGAACCGAACTCTGGCAGCCACATTACACGAGAAAAAGCGAGAAGTGGTAATTCGTAGTAAAAACCGCAGAAAACATAACGTTTTCAACATTTGTTTTCGAAATGACGTAACTGAAAATCTTCACATTGGACGCATTACTCTCAGAAACGTTTACATTTATCGTCTGGCAACTAATGCAGCGTGATGACGTTTGCGGTCGCACCACTCTGTACGAAGTAGAAGCTTCTAAGTTGTTGCAGTCACCAAGAAAGAGGCACAGAAATTCAAGTTTTAGTTTTTGAAAATTCAGTTTTTGGCTGCTTTTGCTGCCTTGTAGTTGACCTAGGACCTTAAGATTTTGCATGAACCGAACTCTGGCAGCCACATTACACGAAGAAGTGGTAATTCGTAGTAAAAACCGCAGAAAACATAACGTTTTCATTACTTGTTTTCGAAATGACGTAACTGAAAATCTTCACATTGGACGCATTACTCTCAGAAACGTTTACATTTATCGTCTGGCAACTAATGCCGCGTGATGACGTTTGCGGTCGCACCACTCTGTACGAAGTAGAAGCTTCTAAGTTGTTGCAGTCACCAAGAAAGAGGCACAGAAATTTTAAGTTTTAGTTTTTGAAAATTCAGTTTTTGGCTGCTTTTGCTGCCTTGTAGTTGACCTAGGACCTTAAGATTTTGCATGAACCGAACTCTGGCAGCCACATTACACGAGAAAAAGCGAGAAGTGGTAATTCGTAGTAAAAACCGCAGAAAACATAAAGTTTTCAACATTTGTTTTCGAAATGACGTAACTGAAAATCTTCACATTGGACTCAGTAATCTCAGAAACGTTTACATTTATCGTCTGGCAACTAATGCCGCGTGATGACGTTTGCGGTCGCACCACTCTGTACGAAGTAGAAGCTTCTAAGTTGTTGCAGTCACCAAGAAAGAGGCACAGAATTTCAAGTTTTAGTTTTTGAAAATTCAGTTTTTGGCTGCTTTTGCTGCCTTGTAGTTGACCTAGGACCTTAAGATTTTGCATGAACCGAACTCTGGCAGCCTCATTACACGAGAAAAAGCGAGAAGTGGTAATTCGTAGTAAAAACCGCAGAAAACATAACGTTTTCTACATTAGTTTTCGTATCGACGTAACTGAAAATCTTCACATTGGACGCATTACTCTCAGAAACGTTTACATTTATCGTCTGGCTACTAATGCAGCGTGATGACGTTTGCGGTCGCACCACTCCCTACGAAGTAGAAGCTTCTAAGTTATTGCAGTCACCAAGAAAGAGGCACAGAAATTCAAGTTTTAGTTTTTGAAAATTCAGTTTTTGGCTGCTTTTGCTGCCTTGTAGTTGACCTAGGACCTTAAGATTTTGCATGAACCGAACTCTGGCAGCCACATTACACGAGAAAAAGCGAGAAGTGTTAATTCGTAGTAAAAACCGCAGAAAACATAACGTTTTCTACATTGTTTTCGTATCGACGTACTGAAAATCTTCACATTGGACGCATTACTCTCAGAAACGTTTACATTTATCGTCTGGCAACTAATGCAGCTTGATGACGTTTGCGGTCGCACCACTCTGTACGAAGTAGAAGCTTCTAAGTTGTTGCAGTCACCAAGAAAGAGGCACAGAAATTCAAGTTTTAGTTTTTGAAAATTCAGTTTTTGGCTGCTTTTGCTGCCTTGTAGTTGACCTAGGACCTTAAGATTTTGCATGAACCGAACTCTGGCAGCCACATTGCACGAGAAAAAGCGAGAAGTGGTAATTCGTAGCAAAAACCGCAGAAAACATTACGTTTTCAACATTTGTTTTCGAAATGACGTAACTGAAAATCTTCACATTGGACGCATTACTCTCAGAAACGTTTACATTTATCGTCTGGCAACTAATGCCGCGTGATGACGTTTGCGGTCGCACCACTCTGTACGAAGTAGAAGTTTCTAAGTTGTTGCAGTCACCAAGAAAGAGGCACAGAAATTCAAGTTTTAGTTTTTGAAAATTCAGTTTTTGGCTGCTTTTGCTGCCTTGTAGTTGTCCTAGGACCTTAAGATTTTGCATCAACCGAACTCTGGCAGCCACATTACACGAGAAAAAGCGAGAAGTGGTAATTCGTAGTAAAAACCGCAGAAAACATAACGTTTTCAACATTTGTTTTCGAAATGACGTAACTGAAAATCTTCACATTGGACGCATTACTCTCAGAAACGTTTACATTTATCGTCTGGCAACTAATGCAGCGTGATGACGTTTGAGGTCGCACCACTCTGTACGAAGTAGAAGCTTCTAAGTTGTTGCAGTCACCAAGAAAGAGGCACAGAAATTCAAGTTTTAGTTTTTGAAAATTCAGTTTTTGGCTGCTTTTGCTGCCTTGTAGTTGACCTAGGACCTTGAGATTTTGCATGAACCGAACTCTGGCAGCCACATTACACGAGAAAAAGCGAGAAGTGGTAATTCGTAGTAAAAACCGCAGAAAACATAAAGTTTTCAACATTTGTTTTCGAAATGACGTAACTGAAAATCTTCACATTGGACTCAGTAATCTCAGAAACGTTTACATTTATCGTCTGGCAACTAATGCCGCGTGATGACGTTTGCGGTCGCACCACTCTGTACGAAGTAGAAGCTTCTAAGTTGTTGCAGTCACCAAGAAAGAGGCACAGAATTTCAAGTTTTAGTTTTTGAAAATTCAGTTTTTGGCTGCTTTTGCTGCCTTGTAGTTGACCTAGGACCTTAAGATTTTGCATGAACCGAACTCTGGCAGCCTCATTACACGAGAAAAAGCGAGAAGTGGTAATTCGTAGTAAAAACCGCAGAAAACATAACGTTTTCTACATTAGTTTTCGTATCGACGTAACTGAAAATCTTCACATTGGACGCATTACTCTCAGAAACGTTTACATTTATCGTCTGGCTACTAATGCAGCGTGATGACGTTTGCGGTCGCACCACTCCCTACGAAGTAGAAGCTTCTAAGTTATTGCAGTCACCAAGAAAGAGGCACAGAAATTCAAGTTTTAGTTTTTGAAAATTCAGTTTTTGGCTGCTTTTGCTGCCTTGTAGTTGACCTAGGACCTTAAGATTTTGCATGAACCGAACTCTGGCAGCCACATTACACGAGAAAAAGCGAGAAGTGTTAATTCGTAGTAAAAACCGCAGAAAACATAACGTTTTCTACATTGTTTTCGTATCGACGTACTGAAAATCTTCACATTGGACGCATTACTCTCAGAAACGTTTACATTTATCGTCTGGCAACTAATGCAGCTTGATGACGTTTGCGGTCGCACCACTCTGTACGAAGTAGAAGCTTCTAAGTTGTTGCAGTCACCAAGAAAGAGGCACAGAAATTCAAGTTTTAGTTTTTGAAAATTCAGTTTTTGGCTGCTTTTGCTGCCTTGTAGTTGACCTAGGACCTTAAGATTTTGCATGAACCGAACTCTGGCAGCCACATTGCACGAGAAAAAGCGAGAAGTGGTAATTCGTAGCAAAAACCGCAGAAAACATTACGTTTTCAACATTTGTTTTCGAAATGACGTAACTGAAAATCTTCACATTGGACGCATTACTCTCAGAAACGTTTACATTTATCGTCTGGCAACTAATGCCGCGTGATGACGTTTGCGGTCGCACCACTCTGTACGAAGTAGAAGTTTCTAAGTTGTTGCAGTCACCAAGAAAGAGGCACAGAAATTCAAGTTTTAGTTTTTGAAAATTCAGTTTTTGGCTGCTTTTGCTGCCTTGTAGTTGTCCTAGGACCTTAAGATTTTGCATCAACCGAACTCTGGCAGCCACATTACACGAGAAAAAGCGAGAAGTGGTAATTCGTAGTAAAAACCGCAGAAAACATAACGTTTTCAACATTTGTTTTCGAAATGACGTAACTGAAAATCTTCACATTGGACGCATTACTCTCAGAAACGTTTACATTTATCGTCTGGCAACTAATGCAGCGTGATGACGTTTGAGGTCGCACCACTCTGTACGAAGTAGAAGCTTCTAAGTTGTTGCAGTCACCAAGAAAGAGGCACAGAAATTCAAGTTTTAGTTTTTGAAAATTCAGTTTTTGGCTGCTTTTGCTGCCTTGTAGTTGACCTAGGACCTTGAGATTTTGCATGAACCGAACTCTGGCAGCCACATTACACGAGAAAAAGCGAGAAGTGGTAATTCGTAGTAAAAACCGCAGAAAACATAACGTTTTCATTATTTGTTTTCGAAATGACGTAACTGAAAATCTTCACATTGGACGCATTACTCTCAGAAACGTTTACATTTATTGTCTGGCAACTAATGCAGCGTGATGACGTTTGCGGTCGCACCACTCTGTACGAAGTGGAAGCTTCTAAGTTGTTGCAGTCACCAAGAAAGAGGCACAGAAATTCAAGTTTTAGTTTTTGAAAATTCAGTTTTTGGCTGCTTTTGCTGTCTTGTAGTTGACCTAGGACCTTAAGATTTTGCATGAACCGAACTCTGGCAGCCACATTACACGAGAAAAAGCGAGAAGTGGTAATTCCTAGAAAAACCGCAGAAAACATAACGTTTTCAACATTTGTTTTCGAAATGACGTAACTGAAAATCTTCACATTGGACGCATTACTCTCAGAAACGTTTACATTTATCGTCTGGCAACTAATGCCGCGTGATGACGTTTGCGGTCGCACCACTCTGTACGAAGTAGAAGCTTCTAAGTTGTTGCAGTCACCAAGAAAGAGGCACAGAAATTCAAGTTTTAGTTTTTGAAAATTCAGTTTTTGGCTGCTTTTGCTCCTTGTAGTTGACCTAGGACCTTAAGATTTTGCATGAACAGAACTCTGGCAGCCACATTACACGAGAAAAAGCGAGAAGTTGTAATTCGTAGTAAAAACCGCAGAAAACATAACGTTTTCAACATTTGTTTTCGTATCGACGTAACTGAAAATCTTCACTTTGGACGCATTACTCTCAGAAACGTTTACATTTATCGTCTGGCAACTAATGCCGCGTGATGACGTTTGCGGTCGCACCACTCTGTACGAAGTAGAAGCTTCTAAGTTGTTGCAGTCACCAAGAAAGAGGCACAGAAATTCAAGTTTTAGTTTTTGAAATTTCAGTTTTTGGCTGCTTTTGCTGCCTTGTAGTTGACCTAGGACCTTAAGATTTTGCGTGAACCGAACTCTGGCAGCCACATTACACGAGAAAAAGCGAGAAGTGGTAATTCGTAGTAAAAACCGCAGAAAACATAACGTTTTCAACATTTGTTTTCGTATCGACGTAACTGAAAATCTTCACATTGGACGCATTACTCTCAGAAACGTTTACATTTATCGTCTGACAACTAATGCAGCGTGATGACGTTTGCGGTCGCACCACTCTGTACGAAGTAGAAGCTTCTAAGTTGTTGCAGTCACCAAGAAAGAGGCACAGAAATTCAAGTTTTAGTTTTTGAAAATTCAGTTTTTGGCTGCTTTTGCTGCCTTGTAGTTGACCTAGGACCTTAAGATTTTGCATGAACCGAACTCTGGCAGCCACATTACACGAGAAAAAGCGAGAAGTGGTAATTCGTAGTAAAAACCGCAGAAAACATAACGTTTTCAACATTTGTTTTCGAAATGACGTAACTGAAAATCTTCACATTGGACGCATTACTCTCAGAAACGTTTACATTTATCGTCTGGCAACTAATGCCGCGTTATGACGTTTGCGGTCGCACCACTCTGTACGAAGTAGAAGCTTCTAAGTTGTTGCAGTCACCAAGAAAGAGGCACAGAAATTCAAGTTTTAGTTTTTGAAAATTCAGTTTTTGGCTGCTTTTGCTGCCTTGTAGTTGACCTAGGACCTTAAGATTTTGCATGAACCGAACTCTGGCAGCCACATTACACGAGAAAAAGCGAGAAGTGGTAATTCGTAGTAAAAACCGCAGAAAACATAACGTTTTCAACATTTGTTTTCGAAATGACGTAACTGAAAATCTTCACATTGGACGCATTACTCTCAGAAACGTTTACATTTATCGTCTGGCAACTAATGCCGCGTGATGACGTTTGCGGTCGCACCGCTCTGTACGAAGTAGAAGCTTCTAAGTTGTTGCAGTCACCAAGAAAGAGGCACAGAAATTCAAGTTTAAGTTTTTGAAAATTCAGTTTTTGGCTGCTTTTGCTGCCTTGTAGTTGACCTAGGACCTTAAGATTTTGCATGAACCGAACTCTGGCAGCCACATTACACGAGAAAAAGCGAGAAGTGGTAATTCGTAGTAAAAACCGCAGAAAACAAACGTTTTCAACATTTGTTATCGAAATGACGTAACTGAAAATCTTCACATTGGACGCATTACTCTCAGAAACGTTTACATTTATCGTCTGGCAACTAATGCGGCGTTATGACGTTTGCGGTCGCACCACTCTGTACGAAGTAGAAGCTTCTAAGTTGTTGCAGTCACCAAGAAAGAGGCACAGAAATTCAAGTTTTAGTTTTTGAAAATTCAGTTTTTGGCTGCTTTTGCTGCCTTGTAGTTGACCTAGGACCTTAAGATTTTGCATGAACCGAACTCTGGCAGCCACATTACACGAGAAAAAGCGAGAAGTGGTAATTCGTAGTAAAAACCGCAGAAAACATAACGTTTTCAACATTTGTTTTCGAAATGACGTAACTGAAAATCTTCACATTGGACGCATTACTCTCAGAAACGTTTACATTTATCGTCTGGCAACTAATGCCGCGTGATGACGTTTGCGGTCGCACCGCTCTGTACGAAGTAGAAGCTTCTAAGTTGTTGCAATCACCAAGAAAGAGGCACAGAAATTCAAGTTTTAGTTTTTGAAAATTCAGTTTTTGGCTGCTTTTGCTGCCTTGTAGTTGACCTAGGACCTTAAGATTTTGCATGAACCGAACTCTGGCAGCCACATTACACGAGAAAAAGCGAGAAGTGGTAATTCGTAGAAAATATCGCAGAAAACATAACGTTTTCAACATTTGTTTTCGAAATGACGTAACTGAAAATCTTCACATTGGACGCATTACTCTCAGAAACGTTTACATTTATCGTCTGGCAACTAATGCAGCGTGATGACGTTTGCGGTCGCACCACTCTGTACGAAGTAGAAGCTTCTAAGTTGTTGCAGTCACCAAGAAAGAGGCACAGAAATTCAAGTTTTAGTTTTTGAAAATTCAGTTTTTGGCTGCTTTTGCTGCCTTGTAGTTGACCTAGGACCTTAAGATTTTGCATGAACCGAACTCTGGCAGCCACATTACACGAAGAAGTGGTAATTCGTAGTAAAAACCGCAGAAAACATAACGTTTTCATTATTTGTTTTCGAAATGACGTAACTGAAAATCTTCACATTGGACGCATTACTCTCAGAAACGTTTACATTTATCGTCTGGCAACTAATGCCGCGTGATGACGTTTGCGGTCGCACCACTCTGTACGAAGTAGAAGCTTCTAAGTTGTTGCAGTCACCAAGAAAGAGGCACAGAAATTCAAGTTTTAGTTTTTGAAAATTCAGTTTTTGGCTGCTTTTGCTGCCTTGTAGTTGACCTAGGACCTTAAGATTTTGCATGAACCGAACTCTGGCAGCCACATTACACGAGAAAAAGCGAGAAGTGGTAATTCGTAGTAAAAACCGCAGAAAACAAACGTTTTCAACATTTGTTTTCGAAATGACGTAACTGAAAATCTTCACATTGGACGCATTAATCTCAGAAACGTTTACATTTATCGTCTGGCAACTAATGCAGCGTGATGACGTTTGCGGTCGCACCACTCTGTACGAAGTAGAAGCTTCTAAGTTGTTGCAGTCACCAAGAAAGAGGCACAGAAATTCAAGTTTTAGTTTTTGAAAATTCAGTTTTTGGCTGCTTTTGCTGCCTTGTAGTTGACCTAGGACCTTAAGATTTTGCATGAACCGAACTCTGGCAGCCACATTACACGAGAAAAAGCGAGAAGTGGTAATTCGTAGTAAAAACCGCAGAAAACATAACGTTTTCAACATTTGTTTTCGAAATGACGTAACTGAAAATCTTCACATTGGACGCATTAATCTCAGAAACGTTTACATTTATCGTCTGGCAACTAATGCAGCGTGATGACGTTTGCGGTCGCACCACTCTGTACGAAGTAGAAGCTTCTAAGTTGTTGCAGTCACCAAGAAAGAGGCACAGAATTTCAAGTTTTAGTTTTTGAAAATTCAGTTTTTGGCTGCTTTTGCTGCCTTGTAGTTGACCTAGGACCTTAAGATTTTGCATGAACCGAACTCTGGCAGCCACATTACACGAGAAAAAGCGAGAATTGGTAATTCGTAGTAAAAACCGCAGAAAACATAACGTTTTCTACATTAGTTTTCGTATCGACGTAACTGAAAATCTTCACATTGGACGCATTACTCTCAGAAACGTTTACATTTATCGTCTGGCAACTAATGCAGCGTGATGACGTTTGCGGTCGCACCACTCTCTACGAAGTAGAAGCTTCTAAGTTGTTGCAGTCACCAAGAAAGAGGCACAGAAATTCAAGTTTTAGTTTTTGAAAATTCAGTTTTTGGCTGCTTTTGCTGCCTTGCAGTTGACCTAGGAACTTAAGATTTTGCATGAACCGAACTCTGGCAGCCACATTGCACGAGAAAAAGCGAGAAGTGGTAATTCGTAGTAAAAACCGCAGAAAACTTAACGTTTTCAACATTTGTTTTCGAAATGACGTAACTGAAAATCTTCACATTGGACGCATTACACTCAGAAACGTTTACATTTATCGTCTGGCAACTAATGCCGCGTGATGACGTTTGCGGTCGCACCACTCTGTACGAAGTAGAAGCTTCTAAGTTGTTGCAGTCACCAAGAAAGAGGCACAGAAATTCAAGTTTTAGTTTTTGAAAATTCAGTTTTTGGCTGCTTTTGCTGCCTTGTAGTTGACCTAGGACCTTAAGATTTTGCATGAACCGAACTCTGGCAGCCACAATACACGAGAAAAAGCGAGAAGTGGTAATTCGTAGTAAAAACCGCAGAAAACATAACGTTTTCTACATTGTTTTCGTATCGACGTAACTGAAAATCTTCACATTGGACGCATTACTCTCAGAAACGTTTACATTTATCGTCTGGCAACTAATGCAGCGTGATGACGTTTGCGGTCGCACCACTCTGTACGAAGTAGTAGCTTCTAAGTTGTTGCAGTCACCAAGAAAGAGGCACAGAAATTCAAGTTTTAGTTTTTGAAAATTCAGTTTTTGGCTGCTTTTCCTGCCTTGTAGTTGACCTAGGACCTTAAGATTTTGCATCAACCGAACTCTGGCAGCCACATTACACGAGAAAAACCGAGAAGTGGTAATTCGTAGTAAAAACCGCAGAAAACATAACGTTTTCAACATTTGTTTTCGAAATGACGTAACTGAAAATCTTCACATTGGACGCATTACTCTCAGAAACGTTTACATTTATCGTCTGGCAACTAATGCCGCGTGATGACGTTTGCGGTCGCACCACTCTGTACGAAGTAGAAGCTTCTAAGTGGTTGCAGTCACCAAGAAAGAAGCACAGAAATTCAAGTCTCAGTTTTTGAAAATTCAGTTTTTGGCTGCTTTTGCTGCCTTGTAGTTGACCTAGGACCTTAAGACTTTGCATGAACCGAACTCTGGCAGCCACATTACACGAGAAAAAGCGAGAAGTGGTAATTCGTAGTAAAAACCGCAGAAAACATAACGTTTTCTACATTGTTTTCGTATCGACGTAACTGAAAATCTTCACATTGGACGCATTACTCTCAGAAACGTTTACATTTATCGTCTGGCAACTAATGCAGCGTGATGACGTTTGCGGTCGCACCACTCTGTACGAAGTAGAAGCTTCTAAGTTGTTGCAGTCACCAAGAAAGAGGCACAGAAATTCAAGTTTTAGTTTTTGAAAATTCAGTTTTTGGCTGCTTTTGCAGACTTGTAGTTGACCTAGGACCTTAAGATTTTGCATGAACCGAACTCTGGCAGCCACATTACACGAGAAAAAGCGAGAAGTGGTAATTCGTAGTAAAAACCGCAGAAAACATAACGTTTTCTACATTGTTTTCGTATCGACGTAACTGAAAATCTTCACATTGGACGCATTACTCTCAGAAACGTTTACATTTATCGTCTGGCAACTAATGCAGCGCGATAACGTTTGCGGTAGCACCACTCTGTACGAAGTAGAAGCTTCTAAGTTGTTGCAGTCACCAAGAAAGAGGCACAGAAATTCAAGTTTTAGTTTTTGAAAATTCAGTTTTTGGCTGCTTTTGCTGCCTTGTAGTTGACCTAGGACCTTAAGATTTTGCATGAACCGAACTCTGGCAGCCACATTACACGAGAAAAAGCGAGAAGTGGTAATTCGTAGTAAAAACCGCAGAAAACATAACGTTTTGTACATTGTAATCGTTTCGACGTAACTGAAAATCTTGACATTGGACGCATTACTCTCAGAAACGTTTACATTTATCGTCTGGCAACTAATGCAGCGTGATGACGTTTGCGGTCGCACCACTCTGTACGAAGTAGAAGCTTCTAAGTTGTTGCAGTCACCAAGAAAGAGGCACAGAAATTCAAGTTTTAGTTTTTGAAAATTCAGTTTTTGGCTGCTTTTGCTGCCTTGTAGTTGACCTAGGACCTTAAGATTTTGCATGAACCGAACTCTGGCAGCCACATTACACGAGAAAAAGCGAGAAGTGGTAATTCGTAGTAAAAACCGCAGAAAACATAACGTTTTCTACATTGTTTTCGTATCGACGTAACTGAAAATCTTCACAATGGACGCATTACTCTCAGAAACGTTTACATTTATCGTCTGGCAACTAATGCAGCGTGATGACGTTTGCGGTCGCACCACTCTGTGCGAAGTAGAAGCTTCTAAGTTGTTGCAGTCACCAAGAAAGAGGCACAGAAATTCAACTTTTAGTTTTTGAAAATTCAGTTTTTGGCTGCTTTTGCTGCCTTGTAGTTGACCTAGGACCTTAAGATTTTGCATGAACCGAACTCTGGCAGCCACATTACACGAGAAAAAGCGAGAAGTGGTAATTCGTAGTAAAAACCGCAGAAAACATAACGTTTTCAACATTTGTTTTCGAAATGACGTAACTGAAAATCTTCACATTGGACGCATTACTCTCAGAAACGTTTACATTTATCGTCTGGCAACTAATGCCGCGTGATGACGTTTGCGGTCGCACCACTCTGTACGAAGTAGAAGCTTCTAAGTTGTTGCAGTCACCAAGAAAGAGGCACAGAAATTCAAGTTTTAGTTTTTGAAAATTCAGTTTTTGGCTGCTTTTGCTGCCTTGTAGTTGACCTAGGACCTTAAGATTTTGCATGAACCGAACTCTGGCAGCCACATTACACGAGAAAAAGCGAGGAGTGGTAATTCGTAGTAAAAACCGCAGAAAACATAAAGTTTTCAACATTTGTTTTCGAAATGACGTAACTGAAAATCTTCACATTGGACTCAGTAATCTCAGAAACGTTTACATTTATCGTCTGGCAACTAATGCAGCGTGATGACGTTTGCGGTCGCACCACTCTGTACGAAGTAGAAGCTTCTAAGTTGTTGCAGTCACCAAGAAAGAGGCACAGAATTTCAAGTTTTAGTTTTTGAAAATTCAGTTTTTGGCTGCTTTTGCTGCCTTGTAGTTGACCTAGGACCTTAAGATTTTGCATGAACCGAACTCTGGCAGCCACATTACACGAGAAAAAGCGAGAAGTGGTAATTCGTAGTAAAAACCGCAGAAAACATAACGTTTTCTACATTAGTTTTCGTATCGACGTAACTGAAAATCTTCACATTGGATGCATTACTCTCAGAAACGTTTACATTTATCGTCTGGCTACTAATGCAGCGTGATGACGTTTGCGGTCGCACCACTCTCTACGAAGTAGAAGCTTCTAAGTTATTGCAGTCACCAAGAAAGAGGCACAGAAATTCAAGTTTTAGTTTTTGAAAATTCAGTTTTTGGCTGCTTTTGCTGCCTTGTAGTTGACCTAGGACCTTAAGATTTTGCATGAACCGAACTCTGGCAGCCACATTACACGAGAAAAAGCGAGAAGTGTTAATTCGTAGTAAAAACCGCAGAAAACATAACGTTTTCTACATTGTTTTCGTATCGACCTACTGAAAATCTTCACATTGGACGCATTACTCTCAGAAACGTTTACATTTATCGTCTGGCAACTAATGCAGCGTGATGACGTTTGCGGTCGCACCACTCTGTACGAAGTAGAAGCTTCTAAGTTGTTGCAGTCACCAAGAAAGAGGCACAGAAATTCAAGTTTTAGTTTTTGAAAATTCAGTTTTTGGCTGCTTTTGCTGCCTTGTAGTTGACCTAGGACCTTAAGATTTTGCATGAACCGAACTCTGGCAGCCACATTGCACGAGAAAAAGCGAGAAGTGGTAATTCGTAGCAAAAACCGCAGAAAACATTACGTTTTCAACATTTGTTTTCGAAATGACGTAACTGAAAATCTTCACATTGGACGCATTACTCTCAGAAACGTTTACATTTATCGTCTGGCAACTAATGCCGCGTGATGACGTTTGCGGTCGCAAAACTCTGTACGAAGTAGAAGCTTCTAAGTTGTTGCAGTCACCAAGAAAGAGGCACAGAAATTCAAGTTTTAGTTTTTGAAAATTCAGTTTTTGGCTGCTTTTGCTGCCTTGTAGTTGACCTAGGACCTTAAGATTTTGCATGAACCGAACTCTGGCAGCCACATTACACGAGAAAAAGCGAGAAGTGGTAATTCGTAGTAAAAACCGCAGAAAACATAACGTTTTCAACATTTGTTTTCGAAATGACGTAACTGAAAATCTTCACATTGGACGCATTACTCTCAGAAACGTTTACATTTATCGTCTGGCAACTAATGCAGCGTGATGACGTTTGCGGTCGCACCACTCTGTACGAAGTAGAAACTTCTAAGTTGTTGCAGTCACCAAGAAAGAGGCACAGAAATTCAAGTTTTAGTTTTTGAAAATTCAGTTTTTGGCTGCTTTTGCTGCCTTGTAGTTGACCTAGGACCTTGAGATTTTGCATGAACCAAACTCTGGCAGCCACATTACACGAGAAAAAGCGAGAAGTGGTAATTCGTAGTAAAAACCGCAGAAAACATAACGTTTTCATTATTTGTTTTCGAAATGACGTAACTGAAAATCTTCACATTGGACGCATTACTCTCAGAAACGTTTACATTTATTGTCTGGCAACTAATGCAGCGTGATGACGTTTGCGGTCGCACCACTCTGTACGAAGTAGAAGCTTCTAAGTTGTTGCAGTCACCAAGAAAGAGGCACAGAAATTCAAGTTTTAGTTTTTGAAAATTCAGTTTTTGGCTGCTTTTGCTGCCTTGTAGTTGACCTAGGACCTTAAGATTTTGCATGAACCGAACTCTGGCAGCCACATTACACGAGAAAAAGCGAGAAGTGGTAATTCGTAGTAAAAACCGCAGAAAACATAACGTTTTCAACATTTGTTTTCGAAATGACGTAACTGAAAATCTTCACATTGGACGCATTACTCTCAGAAACGTTTACATTTATCGTCTGGCAACTAATGCCGCGTGATGACGTTTGCGGTCGCACCACTCTGTACGAAGTAGAAGCTTCTAAGTTGTTGCAGTCACCAAGAAAGAGGCACAGAAATTTAAGTTTTAGTTTTTGAAAATTCAGTTTTTGGCTGCTTTTGCTGCCTTGTAGTTGACCTAGGACCTTAAGATTTTGCATGAACCGAGCTCTGGCAGCCACATTACACGAGAAAAAGCGAGAAGTTGTAATTCGTAGTAAAAACCGCAGAGAACATAACGTTTTCAACATTGTTTTCGTATCGACGTAACTGAAAATCTTCACTTTGGACGCATTACTCTCAGAAACGTTTCCATTTATCGTCTGGCAACTAATGCCGCGTGATGACGTTTGCGGTCGCACCACTCTGTACGAAGTAGAAGCTTCTAAGTTGTTGCAGTCACCAAGAAAGAGGCACAGAAATTCAAGTTTTAGTTTTTGAAAATTCAGTTTTTGGCTGCTTTTGCTGCCTTGTAGTTGACCTAGGACCTTAAGATTTTGCATGAACCGAACTCTGGCAGCCACATTGCACGAGAAAAAGCGAGAAGTGGTAATTCGTAGTAAAAACCGCAGAAAACTTAACGTTTTCAACATTTGTTTTCGAAATGACGTAACTGAAAATCTTCACATTGGACGCATTACACTCAGAAACGTTTACATTTATCGTCTGGCAACTAATGCCGCGTGATGACGTTTGCGGTCGCACCACTCTGTACGAAGTAGAAGCTTCTAAGTTGTTGCAGTCACCAAGAAAGAGGCACAGAAATTCAAGTTTTAGTTTTTGAAAATTCAGTTTTTGGCTGCTTTTGCTGCCTTGTAGTTGACCTAGGACCTTAAGATTTTGCATGAACCGAACTCTAGCAGCCACATTACACGAGAAAAAGCGAGAAGTGGTAATTCGTAGTAAAAACCGCAGAAAACATAACGTTTTCAACATTTGTTTTCGAAATGACGTAACTGAAAATCTTCACATTGGACGCATTACTCTCAGAAACGTTTACATTTATTGTCTGGCAACTAATGCAGCGTGATGACGTTTGCGGTCGCACCACTCTGTACGAAGTAGAAGCTTCTAAGTTGTTGCAGTCACCAAGAAAGAGGCACAGAAATTCAAGTTTTAGTTTTTGAAAATTCAGTTTTTGGCTGCTTTTGCTGCCTTGTAGTTGACCTAGGACCTTAAGATTTTGCATGAACCGAACTCTGGCAGCCACATTACACGAGAAAAAGCGAGAAGTGGTAATTCGTAGTAAAAACCGCAGAAAACATAACGTTTTCAACATTTGTTTTCGAAATGACGTAACTGAAAATCTTCACATTGGACGCATTACTCTCAGAAACGTTTACATTTATCGTCTGGCAACTAATGCCGCGTGATGACGTTTGCGGTCGCACCGCTCTGTACGAAGTAGAAGCTTCTAAGTTGTTGCAGTCACCAAGAAAGAGGCACAGAAATTCAAGTTTTAGTTTTTGAAAATTCAGTTTTTGGGTGCTTTTGCTGCCTTGTAGTTGACCTAGGACCTTAAGATTTTGCATGAACCGAACTCTGGCAGCCACATTACACGAGAAAAAGCGAGAAGTGGTAATTCGTAGTAAAAACCGCAGAAAACATAACGTTTTCAACATTTGTTTTCGAAATGACGTAACTGAAAATCTTCACATTGGACGCATTACTCTCAGAAACGTTTACATTTATCGTCTGGCAACTAATGCCGCGTTATGACGTTTGCGGTCGCACCACTCTGTACGAAGTAGAAGCTTCTAAGTTGTTGCAGTCACCAAGAAAGAGGCACAGAAATTCAAGTTTTAGTTTTTGAAAATTCAGTTTTTGGCTGCTTTTGCTGCCTTGTAGTTGACCTAGGACCTTAAGATTTTGCATGAACCGAACTCTGGCAGCCACATTACACGAAGAAGTGGTAATTCGTAGTAAACACCGCAGAAAACATAACGTTTTCAACATTTGTTTTCGAAATGACGTAACTGAAAATCTTCACATTTGACGCATTACTCTCAGAAACGTTTACATTTATCGTCTGGCAACTAATGCAGCGTGATGACGTTTGCGGTCGCACCACTCTGTACGAAGTAGAAGCTTCTAAGCTGTTGCAGTCACCAAGAAAGACGCACAGAAATTCAAGTTTTAGTTTTTGAAAATTCAGTTTTTGCTGCCTTGTAGTTGACCTAGGACCTTAAGATTTTGCATGAACCGAACTCTGGC
Source organism: Schistocerca serialis cubense (assembly GCF_023864345.2). Lineage (NCBI taxonomy): Eukaryota > Metazoa > Arthropoda > Insecta > Orthoptera > Acrididae > Schistocerca > Schistocerca serialis. The sequence goes on along the minus strand of NW_026047571.1, from coordinate 4,720,452 downwards.
AGCCACATTACACGAAGAAGTGGTAATTCGTAGTAAAAACCGCAGAAAACATAACGTTTTCATTATTTGTTTTCGAAATGACGTAACTGAAAATCTTCACATTGGACGCATTACTCTCAGAAACGTTTACATTTATCGTCTGGCAACTAATGCCGCGTGATGACGTTTGCGGTCGCACCACTCTGTACGAAGTAGAAGCTTCTAAGTTGTTGCAGTCACCAAGAAAGAGGCACAGAAATTCAAGTTTTAGTTTTTGAAAATTCAGTTTTTGGCTGCTTTTGCTGCCTTGTAGTTGACCTAGGACCTTAAGATTTTGCATGAACCGAACTCTGGCAGCCACATTACACGAGAAAAAGCGAGAAGTGGTAATTCGTAGTAAAAACCGCAGAAAACATAACGTTTTCAACATTTGTTTTCGAAATGACGTAACTGAAAATCTTCACATTGGACGCATTAATCTCAGAAACGTTTACATTTATCGTCTGGCAACTAATGCAGCTTGATGACGTTTGCGGTCGCACCACTCTGTACGAAGTAGAAGCTTCTAAGTTGTTGCAGTCACCAAGAAAGAGGCACAGAATTTCAAGTTTTAGTTTTTGAAAATTCAGTTTTTGGCTGCTTTTGCTGCCTTGTAGTTGACCTAGGACCTTAAGATTTTGCATGAACCGAACTCTGGCAGCCACATTACACGAGAAAAAGCGAGAAGTGGTAATTCGTAGTAAAAACCGCAGAAAACATACCGTTTTCTACATTAGTTTTCGTATCGACGTAACTGAAAATCTTCACATTGGACGCATTACTCTCAGAAACGTTTACATTTATCGTCTGGCAACTAATGCCGCGTTATGACGTTTGCGGTCGCACCACTCTGTACGAAGTAGAAGCTTCTAAGTTGTTGCAGTCACCAAGAAAGAGGCACAGAAATTCAAGTTTCAGTTTTTGAAAATTCAGTTTTTGGCTGCTTTTGCTGCCTTGTAGTTGACCTAGGACCTTAAGATTTTGCATGAACCGAACTCTGGCAGCCACATTACACGAGAAAAAGCGAGAAGTGGTAATTCGTAGTAAAAACCGCAGAAAACATAACGTTTTCAACATTTGTTTTCGAAATGACGTAACTGAAAATCTTCACATTGGACGCATTACTCTCAGAAACGTTTACATTTAACGTCTGGCATCTAATGCAGCGTGATGACGTTTGCGGTCGCACCACTCTGTACGAAGTAGAAGCTTCTAAGTTGTTGCAGTCACCAAGAAAGAGGCACAGAAATTCAAGTTTTAGTTTTTGAAAATTCAGTTTTTGGCTGCTTTTGCTGCCTTGTAGTTGACTTAGGACCTTAAGATATTGCATGAACCGAACTCTGGCAGCCACATTACACGAAGAAGTGGTAATTCGTAGTAAAAACCGCAGAAAACATAACGTTTTCATTATTTGTTTTCGAAATGACGTAACTGAAAATCTTCACATTGGACGCATTACTCTCAGAAACGTTTACATTTATCGTCTGGCAACTAATGCAGCGTGATGACGTTTGCGGTCGCACCACTCTGTACGAAGTAGAAGCTTCTAAGTTGTTGCAGTCACCAAGAAAGAGGCACAGAAATTCAAGTTTTAGTTTTTGAAAATTCAGTTTTTGGCTGCTTTTGCTGCCTTGTAGTTGACCTAGGACCTTAGGATTTTGCATGAACCGAACTCTGGCAGCCACATTACACGAGAAAAAGCGAGAAGTGGTAATTCGTAGTAAAAACCGCAGAAAACATAACGTTTTCAACATTTGTTTTCGAAATGACGTAACTGAAAATCTTCACATTGGACGCATTAATCTCAGAAACGTTTACATTTATCGTCTGGCAACTAATGCAGCGTGATGACGTTTGCGGTCGCACCACTCTGTACGAAGTAGAAGCTTCTAAGTTGTTGCAGTCACCAAGAAAGAGGCACAGAATTTCAAGTTTTAGTTTTTGAAAATTCAGTTTTTGGCTGCTTTTGCTGCCTTGTAGTTGACCTAGGACCTTAAGATTTTGCATGAACCGAACTCTGGCAGCCACATTATACGATAAAAAGCGAGAAGTGGTAATTCGTAGTAAAAACCGCAGAAAACATAACGTTTTCTACATTAGTTTTCGTATCGACGTAACTGAAAATCTTCACATTGGACGCATTACTCTCAGAAACGTTTACATTTATCGTCTGGCAACTAATGCAGCGTGATGACGTTTGCGGTCGCACCACTCTCTACGAAGTAGAAACTTCTAAGTTGTTGCAGTCACCAAGAAAGAGGCACAGAAATTCAAGTTTTTGTTTTTGAAAATTCAGTTTTTGGCTGCTTTTGCTGCCTTGTAGTTGACCTAGGACCTTAAGATTTTGCATGAACCGAACTCTGGCAGCCACATTACACGAAGAAGTGGTAATTCGTAGTAAAAACCGCAGAAAACATAACGTTTTCATTATTTGTTTTCGAAATGACGTAACTGAAAATCTTCACATTGGACGCATTACTCTCAGAAACGTTTACATTTATCGTCTGGCAACTAATGCCGCGTGATGACGTTTGCGGTCGCACCACTCTGTACGAAGTAGAAGCTTCTAAGTTGTTGTAGTCACCAAGAAAGAGGCACAGAAATTCAAGTTTTAGTTTTTGAAAATTCAGTTTTTGGCTGCTTTTGCTGCCTTGTAGTTGACCTAGGACCTTAAGATTTTGCATGAACCGAACTCTGGCAGCCACATTACACGAGAAAAAGCGAGAAGTGGTAATTCGTAGTAAAAACCGCAGAAAACATAACGTTTTCAACATTTGTTTTCGAAATGACGCAACTGAAAATCTTCACATTGGACGCATTAATCTCAGAAACGTTTACATTTATCGTCTGGCAACTAATGCAGCGTGATGACGTTTGCGGTCGCACCACTCTGTACGAAGTAGAAGCTTCTAAGTTGTTGCAGTCACCAAGAAAGAGGCACAGAATTTCAAGTTTTAGTTTTTGAAAATTCAGTTTTTGGCTGCTTTTGCTGCCTTGTAGTTGACCTACGACCTTAAGATTTTGCATGAACCGAACTCTGGCAGCCACATTACACGAGAAAAAGCGAGAATTGGTAATTCGTAGTAAAAACCGCAGAAAACATAACGTTTTCTACATTAGTTTTCGTATCGACGTAACTGAAAATCTTCACATTGGACGCATTACTCTCAGAAACGTTTACATTTATCGTCTGGCAACTAATGCAGCGTGATGACGTTTGCGGTCGCACCACTCTCTACGAAGTAGAAGCTTCTAAGTTGTTGCAGTCACCAAGAAAGAGGCACAGAAATTCAAGTTTTAGTTTTTGAAAATTCAGTTTTTGGCTGCTTTTGCTGCCTTGTAGTTGACCTAGGACCTTAAGATTTTGCATGAACCGAACTCTGGCAGCCACATTGCACGAGAAAAAGCGAGAAGTGGTAATTCGCAGTAAAAACCGCAGAAAACTTAACGTTTTCAACATTTGTTTTCGAAATGACGTAACTGAAAATCTTCACATTGGACGCATTACACTCAGAAACGTTTACATTTATCGTCTGGCAACTAATGCCGCGTGATGACGTTTGCGGTCGCACCACTCTGTACGAAGTAGAAGCTTCTAAGTTGTTGCAGTCACCAAGAAAGAAGCACAGAAATTCAAGTCTCAGTTTTTGAAAATTCAGTTTTTGGCTGCTTTTGCTGCCTTGTAGTTGACCTAGGACCTTAAGACTTTGCATGAACCGAACTCTGGCAGCCACATTACACGAGAAAAAGCGAGAAGTGGTAATTCGTAGTAAAAACCGCAGAAAGAATAACGTTTTCTACATTGTTTTCGTATCGACGTAACTGAAAATCTTCACATTGGACGCATTACTCTCAGAAACGTTTACATTTATCGTCTGGCAACTAATGCAGCGTGATGACGTTTGCGGTCGCACCACTCTGTACGAAGTAGAAGCTTCTAAGTTGTTGCAGTCACCAAGAAAGAGGCACAGAAATTCAAGTTTTAGTTTTTGAAAATTCAGTTTTTGGCTGCTTTTGCAGACTTGTAGTTGACCTAGGACCTTAAGATTTTGCATGAACCGAACTCTGGCAGCCACATTACACGAGAAAAAGCGAGAAGTGGTAATTCATAGTAAAAACCGCAGAAAACATAACGTTTTCTACATTGTTTTCGTATCGACGTAACTGAAAATCTTCACATTGGACGCATTACTCTCAGAAACGTTTACATTTATCGTCTGGCAACTAATGCAGCGTGATGACGTTTGCGGTAGCACCACTCTGTACGAAGTAGAAGCTTCTAAGTTGTTGCAGTCACCAAGAAAGAGGCACAGAAATTCAAGTTTTAGTTTTTGAAAATTCAGTTTTTGGCTGCTTTTGCTGCCTTGTAGTTGACCTAGGACCTTAAGATTTTTCGTGAACAGAACTCTGGCAGCCACATTACATGAGAAAAAGCGAGAAGTGGTAATGCGTAGTAAAAACCGTAGAAAACCCAACGGTTTCTGCATTTGTTTTCGAAATGACGTAACTGAAAATCGTCACATTGCACGCATTTTTCTCGGAAACTTTTACATTTATTGTCTGGCAACTAATGCCGTGTGACGAGGTTTGCGGTCGCACCACTCTGTGCGAAGTAAAGGCTTCTAAGTTGTTGCAGTCACCAAGAAAGGAGCACAGAAGTTCAAGTTTTAGTTCCTTAAAATTCAATTTTTGGCCGGTTTTGCTGCCTTGTACTTTGCCTACGACCTTCAGATTTTACATGAACCGAACTCTGGCGGCCACGTTACACGAGAAAAAGCGAGAAGTGGTAATGCTTAGAAAAAAAATTGCAGAAAACCTAACGTTTTCTACATTTGTTTTCGAAATGACGTAACAATAAATCTTCACAATGGACGCATTTCTCTCGGAAACGTTTACACTTTTCGTCTGGCAACTAATGCCGCGTGACGAGGTTTACGGTCGCACCACTCTCTACGAAGTAGAAGCTTCTAAGTTGTTGCAGTCACCAAGAAAGGAGCACAGAAATTCAATTTTTGGCCCGTTTTGCTGCCTTGTAGTTGACCTAGGACCTTAAGATTTTGCGTGAACAGAACTCTGGCAGCCACATTACACGAGAAAAAGCGAGAAGAGGTAATGCTCAGGAAAAACCGCAGAACACCTAACGTTTTCTACATTTGATTTCGAAATGACGTAACTGAAAATCGGCTCATTGCACGTATTTTTCTCGTAAACGTTTACAATTATTGTCTGGCAACTAATGCCGTGTGACGAGGTTTGCGGTCGCACCACTCTGTGCGAAGTAAAAGCTTCTAAGTTGTTGCAGTCACCAAGAAAGGAACACAGAAATTCAAGTTTTAGTTTTTGAAAATTCAATTTTTGGCCGCTTTTGCTGCCTTGTAGTTGACCTAGGACCTTAAGATTATGAGTGAACCGAACTCAGGCAGCCACATTACACGAGAAAAAGAGAGAAGTGGTAATGCTTAGTAAAAACCTCAGAAAACCTAACGTTTTCTACATTTGTTTTCGAAATGACGTAACTGAAAATCGTCACATTTGACACATTTCTCTATGAAACGTTTACATTTATCGTCTGGCGACTAATGCCGCGTGATGAGGTTACCAGTCGCACCACTCTGTGCGAAGTAGAAGCTTCTAAGTTGTTGCAGTCACCAAGAAAGGAGCACAGAAATTCAAGTTTTAGTTTTTGAAAATTCAATTTTTGGCCACTTTTGCTGCCTTGTAGTTGACCTACGACCCTAAGATTTTGCATGAACCGAACCCTGGCAGCAATATTACACGAGAAAAAGCGAGAAGTGGTAATACGTAGTAAAAACCTCAGAAAACCTAACGTTTCTACATTGTTTTCGAAACGACGTAATTGAAAATCTTCACATTGGTCGCATTTCTCTCGGAAACGTTTACATTTTTCGTTTGGCAATTAATGCCGCGTGACGAGGTTTGCGGTCGCACCACTCTCTACGAAGTAGAAGCTTCTAAGTTGTTCCAGTCACCAAGAAAGGAGCACAGAATTTCAAGTTTTAGTTTTTGAAAATTCAATTTTTGGCCGGTTTTGCTGCCTTGTAGTTGACCTCGGACCTTAAGATTTTTCGTGAACAGAACTCTGGCAGCCACATTACATGAGAAAAAGCGAGAAGTGGTAATGCGTAGTAAAAACCGTAGAAAACCTAACGGTTTCTGCATTTGTTTTCGAAATGACGTAACTGAAAATCGTCACATTGCACGCATTTTTCTCGGAAACTTTTACATTTATTGTCTGGCAACTAATGCCGTGTGACGAGGTTTGCGGTCGCACCACTCTGTGCGAAGTAAAGGCTTCTAAGTTGTTGCAGTCACCAAGAAAGGAGCACAGAAGTTCAAGTTTTAGTTCCTTAAAATTCAATTTTTGGCCGGTTTTGCTGCCTTGTACTTTGCCTACGACCTTCAGATTTTACATGAACCGAACTCTGGCGGCCACGTTACACGAGAAAAAGCGAGAAGTGGTAATGCTTAGAAAAAAAATTGCAGAAAACCTAACGTTTTCTACATTTGTTTTCGAAATGACGTAACAGTAAATCTTCACAATGGACGCATTTCTCTCGGAAACGTTTACACTTTTCGTCTGGCAACTAATGCCGCGTGACGAGGTTTACGGTCGCACCACTCTCTACGAAGTAGAAGCTTCTAAGTTGTTGCAGTCACCAAGAAAGGAGCACAGAAATTCAATTTTTGGCCCGTTTTGCTGCCTTGTAGTTGACCTAGGACCTTAAGATTTTGCGTGAACAGAACTCTGGCAGCCACATTACACGAGAAAAAGCGAGAAGAGGTAATGCTCAGGAAAAACCGCAGAACACCTAACGTTTTCTACATTTGATTTCGAAATGACGTAACTGAAAATCGGCTCATTGCACGTATTTTTCTCGTAAACGTTTACAATTATTGTCTGGCAACTAATGCCGTGTGACGAGGTTTGCGGTCGCACCACTCTGTGCGAAGTAAAAGCTTCTAAGTTGTTGCAGTCACCAAGAAAGGGGCACAGAAATTCAAGTTTTAGTTTTTGAAAATTCAGTTTTTGGCCGCTTTTGCTGCCTTGTAGTTGACCTAGGACCTTACGATTTTCCATTAACCAATCTCTGGCAGCCACATTACACGAGAAAAATCGAGAAGTTGTAACCCGTTCTAAAAACCGCAGGAAACCTAACGTTTTCTAGATTTGTTTTGGAAATGACGTAACTGAAATTCCTCAAAATGGACGCATTTCTCTCGGAAACGTTTACATTTTTCGTCTGGCAACTAATGCCGCGTGATGAGGTTACCGGTCGCACCACTCTGTACGAAGTAGAAGCTTCTAAGTTGTTGCAGTCAGCAAGAAAGGAGCACAGAAATTCAAGTTTTAGTTTTTGATAATGTAATTTTTTGCCGGTTTTCCTGCCTTGTAGTTGTCCTAGGACCTTAATATTTAACGTGAACCGAACTCTGGCAGCCAAATTACACGAGAAAAAGCGAGAAGTGGTAATGCTTAGTAAAAACCGCAGAAAACCTAACGGTCTCTACATTTGTTTTCGAAATGACGTAACTGAAAATCCTCACAATGGACGCATTACTCTCGGAAACGTTTACATTTATCGTCTGGAAACTAATGCCGCGTAGTGAGGTTACCGGTCACACCACTCTGAAGGAAGTAGAAACTTCTAAATAGTTGCAGTCACCAAGAAAGGGGCACAGAAATTCAAGTTTTTGTTTATGAAAATTTAGTTTTTGGCTGCGTTTGCTGCCTTGTAGTTGACCTAGCACCTTTAGATTTTACATGAACCGAACTCTGGCATCCACATTACACGACAAAAAACGAGAAGCGGTAATGCGTAGTAAAAACCGCACAAAACCTAACGTTTTCATTTGTTTTCGGAATGACGTAAGTGGAAATCGTCACATTGAACGCATTTCTCTCGGAAACGGTTACATTTATCGTCTGGCAACTAATGCCGCGTGATGAGGTTTGCGGTCGCTCCACTCTGTACGAAGGTGAAGCTTCTAAGTTGTTGCAGTCATCAAGAAAGGGGCACAGAAATTCAAGTTTTAGTTTTTGAAAATTCAATTTTTGGCCGGTTTTGCTGCCTTCTAGTTGACCTAGGACCTAAAGATTTTGCGTGAACCGAACTCTGGCAGCCACATTACACGAGAAAAAGCGAGAAGTGGTAATGCGTAGTGAAACAGCAGAAAACCTAACGTTTTCTACATTTGTTTCCGAAATGACGTAACTGAAAATCATCACATTGGACGCATTTCTCTCGGAAAAGTTTACATTTATCGTCTGTCAACTAACGCCGCGTGATGAGGTTTGCGGTCACACCACTCTGTACGAAGTAAAAGCTTCTAAGTTGTTGCAGTCACCAAGAAAGGAGAACAGAAAAATCAAGTTTTAGTTTTTGAAAATTCAACTTTTGGCTGTTTTTCCGGCCTTGTAGTTGTCCTAGAACCTTAAGATTTTGCATGAACCGAACTCTGGCAGCCACATTACACGAAATAAAGCGAGAAGTAGTAATGCATAGTAAATACCGCAGAAAACCTAACTTTTCTACATTTGTTTTCGAAATGACGTAACTGAAAATCGTCACATTGGACGCATTTCTCTCGGAAACGTTTACATTTATCGCCTGGCAACTAAAGCCGCATGATGAGGTTTGCGGTCGCACCACTCTGTACGAAGTAGAAGCTTCTAAGTTGTTGCAGTCACCAAGAAAGGAGCACAGAAATTCAAGTTTTAGTTTTTGAAAATTTAATTTTTGGCCGGTATTGCTGCTTGTAGTTGATCTAGGACCTTAAGACTTTGCGTGAACCGAACTCTGGCCGCCACATTACACGAGAAAAAGCGAGAAGTGGTAATGCGTAGTAAAAACCGCAGAAAACCTACCGTTTTCTACATTGGTTTTCGAAATGACGTAACTGAAAATCTTCACAATGGACGCAATTATCTCGGAAACGTTTACATTTTTCGTCTAGGAACTAATGCCGCATGATGAGGTTAGCGGTCGCACCACTCTATACGAAGTAGAAGCTTCTAAGTTGTTGCAGTCACCACAAAGGAGCACAGAAATTCAAGTTTTAGTTTTTGAAAATTCAATTTTTGGCGGGTTTTGCGGCCTTGTAGTTGACCTAGGACCTTAAGACTTTGCGTGAACCGAACTCTGGCAGCCACATTACACGAGAAAAAGCGAGAAGTGGTAATGCTTGGTGAAAGCCGCAGAAAACCTAACGTTTTCTACATTTGTTTTCGAAAAGACGTAACTGAAAATCATCAAATTGGATGCATTTCTCTCGAAAACGTTTACTTTTATCGTCTGGCAACTAATGCCGCGTGATGAGGTTTACGGTCGCACCACTCTGTACTTAATAGAAGTTTCTAAGTTGTTGCAGTCACCAGGAAAGGGGCACAGAAATTCAAGTTTTAGTTTTTGAAAATTCAGTTTTTGGCCGCTTTTGCTGCCTTGTAGTTGACCTAGGACCTTAAGATTTTCCATGAACCGATCTCTGGCAGCCACATTACACGAGAAAAAGCGAGAAGTTGTAATCCGTTCTAAAAACCGCAGAAAACCTAACGTTTTCTAGATTTGTTTTGGAAATGACGTAACTGAAATTCCTCAAAATGGACGCATTTCTCTCGGAAACGTTTACATTTTTCGTCTGGCAACTAATGCCGCGTGATGAGGTTACCGGTCGCACCACTCTGTACGAAGTAGAAGCTTCTAAGTTGTTGCACTCACCAAGAAAGGAGCACAGAAATTCAAGTTTAAGTTTTTGAAAATTCGGTTTTTGGCAGCTTTTGCTGCCATGTACTTGACCTAGGACCTTAAGATTTTGTATGAACCGAACTCTGGCAGCCACGTTACACGAGAAAAAGCGAGAAGTGGTAATGCGTAGTAAAAACCGCAGAAAACCTAACGTTTTCTACATTTGTTTTCCAAATGACGTAACTGAAAATCCTCACAATGGACGCATTACTCTCGGAAACGTTTACGTTTATCGTCTGGAAACTAATGCCGCGTAGTGAGGTTACCGGTCACACCACTCTGAAGGAAGTAGAAACTTCTAAGTAGTTGCAGTCACCAAGAAAGGAGAACAGAAAAATCAAGTTTTAGTTTTTGAAAATTCAATGTTTGGCTGTTTTTCCGGCCTTGTAGTTGACCTAGGACCTTAAGATTTTGCATGAACCGAACTCTGGCATCCACATTACACGAGAAAAAACGACAAGCGGTAATGCGTAGTAAAAACCGCACAAAACCTAACGTTTTCAACATTTGTTTTCGGAATGACGTAAGTGGAAATCGTCACATTGAACGCATTTCTCTCGGAAACGGTTACATTTATCGTCTGGCAACTAATGCCGCGTGATGAGGTTTGCGGTCGCACCACTCTGTACGAAGGTGAAGCTTCTAAGTTGTTGCAGTAATCAAGAAAGGGGCACAGAAATTCAAGTTTTAGTTTTTGAAAATTCAGTTTTTGGCCGGTTTTTCTGCCTTGTAGTTGACGTAGGACCGTAAGATTTTGCATGAACCGAAGTCTGGCAGCCACATTACACGAGAAAAAGCGAGACGTTGTAATGCGTAGTAAAAAAAGCATAAAACCTAACGCTTTCTACATTTGTTTTCGAAATGACGTAACTGAAAATCATCACAATGGACGCATTTCTCTCGGAAACGTTTACATTTTTCGTCTGGCAACTATTGCCGCGTGATGAGGTTTGCGGTCGCACCACTCTGTACGAAATAGAAGCTTCTAAGTTGTTGCAGTCACCAAAAAAGGAGCAAAGAAATTCAAGTTTTAGTTTTTGAAAATTCAATTTTTGGCGGGTTTTGCGGCCTTGTAGTTGACCTAGGACCTTAAGACTTTGCGTGAACCGAACTCTGGCAGCCACATTACACGAGAAAAAGCGAGAAGTGGTAATGCTTAGTGAAAGCCGCAGAAAACCTAACGTTTTCTACATTTGTTTTCGAAAAGACGTAACTGAAAATCATCACATTGGATGCATTTCTCTCGGAAACGTTTACTTTTATCGTCTGTCAACTAATGCCGCGTGATGAGGTTTGCGGTCGCACCACTCTGTACGAAATAGAAGTTTCTAAGTTGTTGCAGTCACCAGGAAAGGGGCACAGAAATTCAAGTTTTAGATTTCAAAAATTAGGTTTTTGGCCGCTTTTGCTGCCTTGTAGTTGACCTAGGACCTTAAGATTTTGCATGAACCGAACTCTGGCAGCCACAATTCACGAGAAATAGCGAGAAGTTGTAATGCGTTGTAAAAACCGCAGAATACCTAACGTTTTTGCATTTGTTTTCGAAATGACGTAACTGAAAATCTTCACAATGGTCGCATTTCTCTCGGAAACGTTTACATTCTTCGTCTGGCAACTAATGCCGCGTAATGAGGTTTGCGGTCGCACCACTCTGCACGAAGTAGAAGCTTCTAAGTTGTTGCAGTCACCAAAAAAGGAGCATAGAAATTCAAGTTTACTTTTTGAAAATTCAATTTTTGGCCGGTTTGGCTGCCTTGTAGTTGATCGAGGACCTTAAGATTTTGCGTGAACCGAACTCTGGCAGCCACATTACACGAGAAAAAGCGAGAAGTGGTAACGCGTAGTAAAAACCGCAGAAAACCTAAAGTTTTATACATTTATTTACGAAATGACGTAACTGAAAATCTTCACAATGGATGCATTTCACTCGGAAACGTTTACATTTTTCGTCTGGCAACTAATGCCACGTGATGATGTTTGCGGTCGCACCACTCTGTACGAAATAGAAGCTTCTAAGTTGTTGCAGTCACAAAGAAAGGGGCACAGAAATTCAAATTTTAGTTTTTGAAAATTCAGTTTTTGGCCGCTTTTGCTGCCTTGTAGTTGACCTAGGACCTTAAGATTTTCCATGAACCGATCTCTGGCAGCCACATTACACGAGAAAAAGCGAGAAGTAGTAATCCGTTCTAAAAACCGCAGAAAACCTAACGTTTTATAGATTTGTTTTGGAAATGACGTAACTGAAATTCCTCAAAATGGACGCATTTCTCTCGGAAACGTTTACATTTTTCGTCTGGCAACTAATGCCGCGTGATGAGGTTACCGGTCGCACCACTCTGTACGAAGTAGAAGCTTCTAAGTTGTTGTACTCACCAAGAAAGGAGCACAGAAATTCAAGTTTTAGTTTTTGAAAATTCGGTTTTTGGCAGCTTTTGCTGCCATGTACTTGACCTAGAACCTTAAGATTTTGTATGAACCGAACTCTGGCAGCCACATTACACGAGAAAAAGCGAGAAGTGGTAATGCGTAGTAAAAACCGCAGAAAACATAACGTTTTCTACATTTGTTTTCGAAATGACGTAACTGAAAATCGTCACATTGGACGCCTTTCTCTCGGAAACGTTTACATTTATCGTCTGGCAACTAATGCCGCGTGACGAGGTTTGCGGTCGCACCACTGTGTACGAAGTTGAACCTTCTAAGGTGTTGCAGTCACCAAGAAAGGGGCACAGAAATTCAAGTTTTAGTTTTTGAAAATTCAGTTATTGGCCGCTTTTGCTGCCTTGTAGTTGACCTAGGACCTTAAGATTTTCCATGAACCGATCTCTAGCAGCCACATTACACGAGAAAAAGCGAGAAGTTGTAATCCGTTCTAAAAACCGCAGAAAACCTAACGTTTTCTAGATTTGTTTTGGAAATGACGTAACTGAAATTCCTCAAAATGGACGCATTTCTCTCGGAAACGTTTACATTTTTCGTCTGGCAACTAATGCCGCGTGACGAGGTTACCGGTCGCACCACTCTGTACGAAGTAGAAGCTTCTAAGTTGTTGCAGTCACCAAAAAAGGAGCACAGAAATTCAAGTTTTAGTTTTTGAAAATTCAATTTTTGGCCAGTTTTGCTGCCTTGTAGTTGACCTAGGACCTAAAGATTTTGCGTGAACCGAACTCTGGCAGCCACATTACACGAGAAAAAGCGAGAAGTGGTAATGCGTAGTGAAACAGCAGAAAACCGAACGTTTTCCACATTTGTTTTCGAAATGACGTAACTGAAAATCATCACATTGGACGCATTTCTCTCGGAAACGTTTACATTTATCGTCTGTCAACTAATGCCGCGTGATGAGGTTTGCGGTCGCACCACTCTGTACGAAGTAAAAGCTTCTAAGTTGTTGCAGTCACCAAGAAAGGAGCACAGAAATTCAAGTTTTAGTTTTTGAAAATTTAACTTTTGGCCGGTATTGCTGCTTGTAGTTGACCTAGGACCTTAAGACTTTGCGTGAACCGAACTCAGGCAGCCACATTACACGAGAAAAAGCGAGAAGTGGTAATGCGTAGTAAAAACCGCAGAAAACCTAACGTTTTCTACATTGGTTTTCGAAATGACGTAACTGAAAATCTTCACAATGGACGCATTTATCTCGGAAACGTTTACATTTTTCGTCTAGGAACTAATGCCGCATGATGAGGTTAGCGGTCGCACCACTCTGTACGAAATAGAAGTTTCTAAGTTGTTGCAGTCACCAGGAAAGGGGCACAGGAATTCAAGTTTTAGTTTTCAAAAATTAGGTTTTTGGCCGCTTTTGCTGCCTTGTAGTTGACCTAGGACCTTAAGATTTTGCATGAACCGAACTCTGGCAGCCACAGTTCACGAGAAATAGCGAGAAGTTGTAATGCGTAGTAAAAACCGCAGAAAACCTAACGTTTTTGCATTTGTTTTCGAAATGACGTAACTGAAAATCTTCACAATGGTCGCATTTCTCTCGGAAACGTTTACATTCTTAGTATGGCAACTAATGCCGCGTAATGAGGTTTGCGGTCGCACCACTCTGCACGAAGTGGAAGCTTCTAAGTTGTTGCAGTCACTAAGAAAGGAGCATAGAAATTCAAGTTTACTTTTTGAAAATTCAATTTTTGGCCGGTTTGCCTGCCTTGTAGTTGAACGAGGACCTTAAGATTTTGCGTGAACCGAACTCTGGCAGCCATATTACACGAGAAAAAGCGAGAAGTGGTAACGCGTAGTAAAAACCGCAGAAAACCTAAAGTTTTCTACATTTATTTACGAAATGCCGTAACTGAAAATCATCACAATGGATGCATTTCACTCGGAAACGTTTACATTTTTCGTCTGGCAACTAATGCCGCGTGATGAGGTTACCGGTCGCACCACTCTGTACGAAGTAGAAGCTTCTAAGTTGTTGCACTCACCAAGAAAGGAGCACAGAAATTCAAGTTTTAGTTTTTGATAATTCAATTTTTTGCTGGTTTCTGCCGTGTAGTTGTCCTAGGACCTTAACATTTAACGTGAACCGAACTCTGGCAGCCAAATTACACGAGAAAAAGCGAGAAGTGGTAATGCTTAGTAAAAACCGCAGAAAACCTAACGATCTCTACATTTGTTTTCGAAATGACGTAACTGAAAATCCTCACAATGGACGCATTACTCTCGGAAACGTTTACTTTTATCGTCTGGAAACTAATGCCGCTTAGTGAGGTTACCGGTCACACCACTCTGAGGGAAGTAGAAACTTCTAAGTAGTTGCAGTCACCAAGAAAGGGGCACAGAAATTCAAGTTTTTGTTTATGAAAATTTAGTTTTTGGCTGCGTTTGCTGCCTTGTAGTTGACCTAGGACCTTTAGATTTTACACGAACCGAACTCTGGCATCCACATTACACGACAAAAAACGAGAAGCGGTAATGCGTAGTAAAAACCGCACAAAACCTAACGTTTTCAACATTTGTTTTCGGAATGACGTAAGTGGAAATCGTCACATTGAACGCATTTCTCTCGGAAACGGTTACATTTATCGTCTGGCAACTAATGCCGCGTGATGAGGTTTGCGGTCGCACCACTCTGCACGAAGGTGAAGCTTCTAAGTTGTTGCAGTCATCAAGAAAGGGGCACAGAAATTCAAGTTTTAGTTTTTGAAAATTCAGTTTTTGGCCGGTTTTGCTGCCTTGTAGTTGACCTAGGACCTTAAGATTTTGCATGAACCGAACTCTGGCAGCCACAGTTCACGAGAAATAGCGAGAAGTTGTAATGCGTAGTAAAAACCGCAGAAAACCTAACGTTTTTGCATTTGTTTTCGAAATGACGTAACTGAAAATCTTCACAATGGTCGCATTTCTCTCGGAAACGTTTACATTCTTCGTCTGGCAACTAATGCCGCGTAATGAGGTTTGCGGTCGCACCACTCTGCACGCAGTAGAAGCTTCTAAGTTGTTGCAGTCACCAAGAAAGGAGCATAGAAATTCAAGTTTACTTTTTGAAAATTCAATTTTTGGCCGGTTTGGCTGCCTTGTAGTTGAACGAGGACCTTAAGATTTTGCGTGAACCGAACTCTGGCAGCCACATTACACTTGAAAAAGCGAGAAGTGGTAACGCGTAGTAAAAAGCGCAGAAAACGTAAAGTTTTCTACATTTATTTACGAAATGACGTAACTGAAAATCTTCACAATGGATGCATTTCACTCGGAAACGTTTACATTTTTCGTCTGGCAACTAATGCCCCGTGATGAGGTTACCGGTCGCACCACTCTGTACGAAGTAGAAGCTTCTAAGTTGTTGCACTCACCAAGAAAGGAGCACAGAAATTCAAGTTTTAGTTTTTGAAAATTCGGTTTTTGGCAGCTTTTGCTGCCATGTACTTGACCTAGGACCTTAAGATTTTGTATGAACCGAACTCTGGCAGCCACATTACACGAGAAAAAGCGAGAAGTGATAATGCGTAGTAATAACCGCAGAAAACCTAACGTTTTCTACATTTGTTTTCGAAATGACGTAACTGAAAATCGTCACATTGGTCGCATTTCTCTCGGAAACGTTTACATTTTTCGTTTGGCAATTAATGCCGCGTGACGAGGTTTGCGGTCGCACCACTCTCTACGAAGTAGAAGCTTCTAAGTTGTTGCAGTCACCAAGAAAGGAGCACAGAAATTCAAGTTTTAGTTTTTGAAAATTCAATTTTTGGCCACTTTTGCTGCCTTGTAGTTGACCTACGACCCTAAGATTTTGCATGAACCGAACCCTGGCAGCAATATTACACGAGAAAAAGCGAGAAGTGGTAATACGTAGTAAAAACCTCAGAAAACCTAACGTTTCTACATTGTTTTCGAAACGACGTAATTGAAAATCTTCACATTGGTCGCATTTCTCTCGGAAACGTTTACATTTTTCGTTTGGCAATTAATGCCGCGTGACGAGGTTTGCGGTCGCACCACTCTCTACGAAGTAGAAGCTTCTAAGTTGTTCCAGTCACCAAGAAAGGAGCACAGAATTTCAAGTTTTAGTTTTTGAAAATTCAATTTTTGGCCGGTTTTGCTGCCTTGTAGTTGACCTCGGACCTTAAGATTTTTCGTGAACAGAACTCTGGCAGCCACATTACATGAGAAAAAGCGAGAAGTGGTAATGCGTAGTAAAAACCGTAGAAAACCTAACGGTTTCTGCATTTGTTTTCGAAATGACGTAACTGAAAATCGTCACATTGCACGCATTTTTCTCGGAAACTTTTACATTTATTGTCTGGCAACTAATGCCGTGTGACGAGGTTTGCGGTCGCACCACTCTGTGCGAAGTAAAGGCTTCTAAGTTGTTGCAGTCACCAAGAAAGGAGCACAGAAGTTCAAGTTTTAGTTCCTTAAAATTCAATTTTTGGCCGGTTTTGCTGCCTTGTACTTTGCCTACGACCTTCAGATTTTACATGAACCGAACTCTGGCGGCCACGTTACACGAGAAAAAGCGAGAAGTGGTAATGCTTAGAAAAAAAATTGCAGAAAACCTAACGTTTTCTACATTTGTTTTCGAAATGACGTAACAGTAAATCTTCACAATGGACGCATTTCTCTCGGAAACGTTTACACTTTTCGTCTGGCAACTAATGCCGCGTGACGAGGTTTACGGTCGCACCACTCTCTACGAAGTAGAAGCTTCTAAGTTGTTGCAGTCACCAAGAAAGGAGCACAGAAATTCAATTTTTGGCCCGTTTTGCTGCCTTGTAGTTGACCTAGGACCTTAAGATTTTGCGTGAACAGAACTCTGGCAGCCACATTACACGAGAAAAAGCGAGAAGAGGTAATGCTCAGGAAAAACCGCAGAACACCTAACGTTTTCTACATTTGATTTCGAAATGACGTAACTGAAAATCGGCTCATTGCACGTATTTTTCTCGTAAACGTTTACAATTATTGTCTGGCAACTAATGCCGTGTGACGAGGTTTGCGGTCGCACCACTCTGTGCGAAGTAAAAGCTTCTAAGTTGTTGCAGTCACCAAGAAAGGGGCACAGAAATTCAAGTTTTAGTTTTTGAAAATTCAGTTTTTGGCCGCTTTTGCTGCCTTGTAGTTGACCTAGGACCTTACGATTTTCCATTAACCAATCTCTGGCAGCCACATTACACGAGAAAAATCGAGAAGTTGTAACCCGTTCTAAAAACCGCAGGAAACCTAACGTTTTCTAGATTTGTTTTGGAAATGACGTAACTGAAATTCCTCAAAATGGACGCATTTCTCTCGGAAACGTTTACATTTTTCGTCTGGCAACTAATGCCGCGTGATGAGGTTACCGGTCGCACCACTCTGTACGAAGTAGAAGCTTCTAAGTTGTTGCAGTCAGCAAGAAAGGAGCACAGAAATTCAAGTTTTAGTTTTTGATAATGTAATTTTTTGCCGGTTTTCCTGCCTTGTAGTTGTCCTAGGACCTTAATATTTAACGTGAACCGAACTCTGGCAGCCAAATTACACGAGAAAAAGCGAGAAGTGGTAATGCTTAGTAAAAACCGCAGAAAACCTAACGGTCTCTACATTTGTTTTCGAAATGACGTAACTGAAAATCCTCACAATGGACGCATTACTCTCGGAAACGTTTACATTTATCGTCTGGAAACTAATGCCGCGTAGTGAGGTTACCGGTCACACCACTCTGAAGGAAGTAGAAACTTCTAAATAGTTGCAGTCACCAAGAAAGGGGCACAGAAATTCAAGTTTTTGTTTATGAAAATTTAGTTTTTGGCTGCGTTTGCTGCCTTGTAGTTGACCTAGCACCTTTAGATTTTACATGAACCGAACTCTGGCATCCACATTACACGACAAAAAACGAGAAGCGGTAATGCGTAGTAAAAACCGCACAAAACCTAACGTTTTCATTTGTTTTCGGAATGACGTAAGTGGAAATCGTCACATTGAACGCATTTCTCTCGGAAACGGTTACATTTATCGTCTGGCAACTAATGCCGCGTGATGAGGTTTGCGGTCGCTCCACTCTGTACGAAGGTGAAGCTTCTAAGTTGTTGCAGTCATCAAGAAAGGGGCACAGAAATTCAAGTTTTAGTTTTTGAAAATTCAATTTTTGGCCGGTTTTGCTGCCTTCTAGTTGACCTAGGACCTAAAGATTTTGCGTGAACCGAACTCTGGCAGCCACATTACACGAGAAAAAGCGAGAAGTGGTAATGCGTAGTGAAACAGCAGAAAACCTAACGTTTTCTACATTTGTTTCCGAAATGACGTAACTGAAAATCATCACATTGGACGCATTTCTCTCGGAAAAGTTTACATTTATCGTCTGTCAACTAACGCCGCGTGATGAGGTTTGCGGTCACACCACTCTGTACGAAGTAAAAGCTTCTAAGTTGTTGCAGTCACCAAGAAAGGAGAACAGAAAAATCAAGTTTTAGTTTTTGAAAATTCAACTTTTGGCTGTTTTTCCGGCCTTGTAGTTGACCTAGAACCTTAAGATTTTGCATGAACCGAACTCTGGCAGCCACATTACACGAAATAAAGCGAGAAGTAGTAATGCATAGTAAATACCGCAGAAAACCTAACTTTTCTACATTTGTTTTCGAAATGACGTAACTGAAAATCGTCACATTGGACGCATTTCTCTCGGAAACGTTTACATTTATCGCCTGGCAACTAAAGCCGCATGATGAGGTTTGCGGTCGCACCACTCTGTACGAAGTAGAAGCTTCTAAGTTGTTGCAGTCACCAAGAAAGGAGCACAGAAATTCAAGTTTTAGTTTTTGAAAATTTAATTTTTGGCCGGTATTGCTGCTTGTAGTTGATCTAGGACCTTAAGACTTTGCGTGAACCGAACTCTGGCCGCCACATTACACGAGAAAAAGCGAGAAGTGGTAATGCGTAGTAAAAACCGCAGAAAACCTACCGTTTTCTACATTGGTTTTCGAAATGACGTAACTGAAAATCTTCACAATGGACGCAATTATCTCGGAAACGTTTACATTTTTCGTCTAGGAACTAATGCCGCATGATGAGGTTAGCGGTCGCACCACTCTATACGAAGTAGAAGCTTCTAAGTTGTTGCAGTCACCACAAAGGAGCACAGAAATTCAAGTTTTAGTTTTTGAAAATTCAATTTTTGGCGGGTTTTGCGGCCTTGTAGTTGACCTAGGACCTTAAGACTTTGCGTGAACCGAACTCTGGCAGCCACATTACACGAGAAAAAGCGAGAAGTGGTAATGCTTGGTGAAAGCCGCAGAAAACCTAACGTTTTCTACATTTGTTTTCGAAAAGACGTAACTGAAAATCATCAAATTGGATGCATTTCTCTCGAAAACGTTTACTTTTATCGTCTGGCAACTAATGCCGCGTGATGAGGTTTACGGTCGCACCACTCTGTACTTAATAGAAGTTTCTAAGTTGTTGCAGTCACCAGGAAAGGGGCACAGAAATTCAAGTTTTAGTTTTTGAAAATTCAGTTTTTGGCCGCTTTTGCTGCCTTGTAGTTGACCTAGGACCTTAAGATTTTCCATGAACCGATCTCTGGCAGCCACATTACACGAGAAAAAGCGAGAAGTTGTAATCCGTTCTAAAAACCGCAGAAAACCTAACGTTTTCTAGATTTGTTTTGGAAATGACGTAACTGAAATTCCTCAAAATGGACGCATTTCTCTCGGAAACGTTTACATTTTTCGTCTGGCAACTAATGCCGCGTGATGAGGTTACCGGTCGCACCACTCTGTACGAAGTAGAAGCTTCTAAGTTGTTGCACTCACCAAGAAAGGAGCACAGAAATTCAAGTTTAAGTTTTTGAAAATTCGGTTTTTGGCAGCTTTTGCTGCCATGTACTTGACCTAGGACCTTAAGATTTTGTATGAACCGAACTCTGGCAGCCACGTTACACGAGAAAAAGCGAGAAGTGGTAATGCGTAGTAAAAACCGCAGAAAACCTAACGTTTTCTACATTTGTTTTCCAAATGACGTAACTGAAAATCCTCACAATGGACGCATTACTCTCGGAAACGTTTACGTTTATCGCCTGGAAACTAATGCCGCGTAGTGAGGTTACCGGTCACACCACTCTGAAGGAAGTAGAAACTTCTAAGTAGTTGCAGTCACCAAGAAAGGAGAACAGAAAAATCAAGTTTTAGTTTTTGAAAATTCAATGTTTGGCTGTTTTTCCGGCCTTGTAGTTGACCTAGGACCTTAAGATTTTGCATGAACCGAACTCTGGCATCCACATTACACGAGAAAAAACGACAAGCGGTAATGCGTAGTAAAAACCGCACAAAACCTAACGTTTTCAACATTTGTTTTCGGAATGACGTAAGTGGAAATCGTCACATTGAACGCATTTCTCTCGGAAACGGTTACATTTATCGTCTGGCAACTAATGCCGCGTGATGAGGTTTGCGGTCGCACCACTCTGTACGAAGGTGAAGCTTCTAAGTTGTTGCAGTAATCAAGAAAGGGGCACAGAAATTCAAGTTTTAGTTTTTGAAAATTCAGTTTTTGGCCGGTTTTTCTGCCTTGTAGTTGACGTAGGACCGTAAGATTTTGCATGAACCGAAGTCTGGCAGCCACATTACACGAGAAAAAGCGAGACGTTGTAATGCGTAGTAAAAAAAGCATAAAACCTAACGCTTTCTACATTTGTTTTCGAAATGACGTAACTGAAAATCATCACAATGGACGCATTTCTCTCGGAAACGTTTACATTTTTCGTCTGGCAACTATTGCCGCGTGATGAGGTTTGCGGTCGCACCACTCTGTACGAAATAGAAGCTTCTAAGTTGTTGCAGTCACCAAAAAAGGAGCAAAGAAATTCAAGTTTTAGTTTTTGAAAATTCAATTTTTGGCGGGTTTTGCGGCCTTGTAGTTGACCTAGGACCTTAAGACTTTGCGTGAACCGAACTCTGGCAGCCACATTACACGAGAAAAAGCGAGAAGTGGTAATGCTTAGTGAAAGCCGCAGAAAACCTAACGTTTTCTACATTTGTTTTCGAAAAGACGTAACTGAAAATCA
This sequence comes from Schistocerca serialis cubense, assembly GCF_023864345.2. Lineage (NCBI taxonomy): Eukaryota > Metazoa > Arthropoda > Insecta > Orthoptera > Acrididae > Schistocerca > Schistocerca serialis. The sequence continues at coordinate 4,699,194 of NW_026047571.1, read as the reverse complement.
TCACATTGGATGCATTTCTCTCGGAAACGTTTACTTTTATCGTCTGTCAACTAATGCCGCGTGATGAGGTTTGCGGTCGCACCACTCTGTACGAAATAGAAGTTTCTAAGTTGTTGCAGTCACCAGGAAAGGGGCACAGAAATTCAAGTTTTAGATTTCAAAAATTAGGTTTTTGGCCGCTTTTGCTGCCTTGTAGTTGACCTAGGACCTTAAGATTTTGCATGAACCGAACTCTGGCAGCCACAATTCACGAGAAATAGCGAGAAGTTGTAATGCGTTGTAAAAACCGCAGAATACCTAACGTTTTTGCATTTGTTTTCGAAATGACGTAACTGAAAATCTTCACAATGGTCGCATTTCTCTCGGAAACGTTTACATTCTTCGTCTGGCAACTAATGCCGCGTAATGAGGTTTGCGGTCGCACCACTCTGCACGAAGTAGAAGCTTCTAAGTTGTTGCAGTCACCAAAAAAGGAGCATAGAAATTCAAGTTTACTTTTTGAAAATTCAATTTTTGGCCGGTTTGGCTGCCTTGTAGTTGATCGAGGACCTTAAGATTTTGCGTGAACCGAACTCTGGCAGCCACATTACACGAGAAAAAGCGAGAAGTGGTAACGCGTAGTAAAAACCGCAGAAAACCTAAAGTTTTATACATTTATTTACGAAATGACGTAACTGAAAATCTTCACAATGGATGCATTTCACTCGGAAACGTTTACATTTTTCGTCTGGCAACTAATGCCGCGTGATGATGTTTGCGGTCGCACCACTCTGTACGAAATAGAAGCTTCTAAGTTGTTGCAGTCACAAAGAAAGGGGCACAGAAATTCAAATTTTAGTTTTTGAAAATTCAGTTTTTGGCCGCTTTTGCTGCCTTGTAGTTGACCTAGGACCTTAAGATTTTCCATGAACCGATCTCTGGCAGCCACATTACACGAGAAAAAGCGAGAAGTAGTAATCCGTTCTAAAAACCGCAGAAAACCTAACGTTTTATAGATTTGTTTTGGAAATGACGTAACTGAAATTCCTCAAAATGGACGCATTTCTCTCGGAAACGTTTACATTTTTCGTCTGGCAACTAATGCCGCGTGATGAGGTTACCGGTCGCACCACTCTGTACGAAGTAGAAGCTTCTAAGTTGTTGTACTCACCAAGAAAGGAGCACAGAAATTCAAGTTTTAGTTTTTGAAAATTCGGTTTTTGGCAGCTTTTGCTGCCATGTACTTGACCTAGAACCTTAAGATTTTGTATGAACCGAACTCTGGCAGCCACATTACACGAGAAAAAGCGAGAAGTGGTAATGCGTAGTAAAAACCGCAGAAAACATAACGTTTTCTACATTTGTTTTCGAAATGACGTAACTGAAAATCGTCACATTGGACGCCTTTCTCTCGGAAACGTTTACATTTATCGTCTGGCAACTAATGCCGCGTGACGAGGTTTGCGGTCGCACCACTGTGTACGAAGTTGAACCTTCTAAGGTGTTGCAGTCACCAAGAAAGGGGCACAGAAATTCAAGTTTTAGTTTTTGAAAATTCAGTTATTGGCCGCTTTTGCTGCCTTGTAGTTGACCTAGGACCTTAAGATTTTCCATGAACCGATCTCTAGCAGCCACATTACACGAGAAAAAGCGAGAAGTTGTAATCCGTTCTAAAAACCGCAGAAAACCTAACGTTTTCTAGATTTGTTTTGGAAATGACGTAACTGAAATTCCTCAAAACGGACGCATTTCTCGGAAACGTTTACATTTTTCGTCTGGCAACTAATGCCGCGTGACGAGGTTACCGGTCGCACCACTCTGTACGAAGTAGAAGCTTCTAAGTTGTTGCAGTCACCAAAAAAGGAGCACAGAAATTCAAGTTTTAGTTTTTGAAAATTCAATTTTTGGCCAGTTTTGCTGCCTTGTAGTTGACCTAGGACCTAAAGATTTTGCGTGAACCGAACTCTGGCAGCCACATTACACGAGAAAAAGCGAGAAGTGGTAATGCGTAGTGAAACAGCAGAAAACCGAACGTTTTCCACATTTGTTTTCGAAATGACGTAACTGAAAATCATCACATTGGACGCATTTCTCTCGGAAACGTTTACATTTATCGTCTGTCAACTAATGCCGCGTGATGAGGTTTGCGGTCGCACCACTCTGTACGAAGTAAAAGCTTCTAAGTTGTTGCAGTCACCAAGAAAGGAGCACAGAAATTCAAGTTTTAGTTTTTGAAAATTTAACTTTTGGCCGGTATTGCTGCTTGTAGTTGACCTAGGACCTTAAGACTTTGCGTGAACCGAACTCAGGCAGCCACATTACACGAGAAAAAGCGAGAAGTGGTAATGCGTAGTAAAAACCGCAGAAAACCTAACGTTTTCTACATTGGTTTTCGAAATGACGTAACTGAAAATCTTCACAATGGACGCATTTATCTCGGAAACGTTTACATTTTTCGTCTAGGAACTAATGCCGCATGATGAGGTTAGCGGTCGCACCACTCTGTACGAAATAGAAGTTTCTAAGTTGTTGCAGTCACCAGGAAAGGGGCACAGGAATTCAAGTTTTAGTTTTCAAAAATTAGGTTTTTGGCCGCTTTTGCTGCCTTGTAGTTGACCTAGGACCTTAAGATTTTGCATGAACCGAACTCTGGCAGCCACAGTTCACGAGAAATAGCGAGAAGTTGTAATGCGTAGTAAAAACCGCAGAAAACCTAACGTTTTTGCATTTGTTTTCGAAATGACGTAACTGAAAATCTTCACAATGGTCGCATTTCTCTCGGAAACGTTTACATTCTTAGTATGGCAACTAATGCCGCGTAATGAGGTTTGCGGTCGCACCACTCTGCACGAAGTGGAAGCTTCTAAGTTGTTGCAGTCACTAAGAAAGGAGCATAGAAATTCAAGTTTACTTTTTGAAAATTCAATTTTTGGCCGGTTTGCCTGCCTTGTAGTTGAACGAGGACCTTAAGATTTTGCGTGAACCGAACTCTGGCAGCCATATTACACGAGAAAAAGCGAGAAGTGGTAACGCGTAGTAAAAACCGCAGAAAACCTAAAGTTTTCTACATTTATTTACGAAATGCCGTAACTGAAAATCATCACAATGGATGCATTTCACTCGGAAACGTTTACATTTTTCGTCTGGCAACTAATGCCGCGTGATGAGGTTACCGGTCGCACCACTCTGTACGAAGTAGAAGCTTCTAAGTTGTTGCACTCACCAAGAAAGGAGCACAGAAATTCAAGTTTTAGTTTTTGATAATTCAATTTTTTGCTGGTTTCTGCCGTGTAGTTGTCCTAGGACCTTAACATTTAACGTGAACCGAACTCTGGCAGCCAAATTACACGAGAAAAAGCGAGAAGTGGTAATGCTTAGTAAAAACCGCAGAAAACCTAACGATCTCTACATTTGTTTTCGAAATGACGTAACTGAAAATCCTCACAATGGACGCATTACTCTCGGAAACGTTTACTTTTATCGTCTGGAAACTAATGCCGCTTAGTGAGGTTACCGGTCACACCACTCTGAGGGAAGTAGAAACTTCTAAGTAGTTGCAGTCACCAAGAAAGGGGCACAGAAATTCAAGTTTTTGTTTATGAAAATTTAGTTTTTGGCTGCGTTTGCTGCCTTGTAGTTGACCTAGGACCTTTAGATTTTACACGAACCGAACTCTGGCATCCACATTACACGACAAAAAACGAGAAGCGGTAATGCGTAGTAAAAACCGCACAAAACCTAACGTTTTCAACATTTGTTTTCGGAATGACGTAAGTGGAAATCGTCACATTGAACGCATTTCTCTCGGAAACGGTTACATTTATCGTCTGGCAACTAATGCCGCGTGATGAGGTTTGCGGTCGCACCACTCTGCACGAAGGTGAAGCTTCTAAGTTGTTGCAGTCATCAAGAAAGGGGCACAGAAATTCAAGTTTTAGTTTTTGAAAATTCAGTTTTTGGCCGGTTTTGCTGCCTTGTAGTTGACCTAGGACCTTAAGATTTTGCATGAACCGAACTCTGGCAGCCACAGTTCACGAGAAATAGCGAGAAGTTGTAATGCGTAGTAAAAACCGCAGAAAACCTAACGTTTTTGCATTTGTTTTCGAAATGACGTAACTGAAAATCTTCACAATGGTCGCATTTCTCTCGGAAACGTTTACATTCTTCGTCTGGCAACTAATGCCGCGTAATGAGGTTTGCGGTCGCACCACTCTGCACGCAGTAGAAGCTTCTAAGTTGTTGCAGTCACCAAGAAAGGAGCATAGAAATTCAAGTTTACTTTTTGAAAATTCAATTTTTGGCCGGTTTGGCTGCCTTGTAGTTGAACGAGGACCTTAAGATTTTGCGTGAACCGAACTCTGGCAGCCACATTACACTTGAAAAAGCGAGAAGTGGTAACGCGTAGTAAAAAGCGCAGAAAACGTAAAGTTTTCTACATTTATTTACGAAATGACGTAACTGAAAATCTTCACAATGGATGCATTTCACTCGGAAACGTTTACATTTTTCGTCTGGCAACTAATGCCCCGTGATGAGGTTACCGGTCGCACCACTCTGTACGAAGTAGAAGCTTCTAAGTTGTTGCACTCACCAAGAAAGGAGCACAGAAATTCAAGTTTTAGTTTTTGAAAATTCGGTTTTTGGCAGCTTTTGCTGCCATGTACTTGACCTAGGACCTTAAGATTTTGTATGAACCGAACTCTGGCAGCCACATTACACGAGAAAAAGCGAGAAGTGATAATGCGTAGTAATAACCGCAGAAAACCTAACGTTTTCTACATTTGTTTTCGAAATGACGTAACTGAAAATCGTCACATTGGACGCCTTTCTCTCGGAAACGTTTACATTTATCGTCTGGCAACTAATGCCGCGTGACGACGTTTGCGGTCGCACCACTGTGTACGAAGTTGAACCTTCTAAGGTGTTGCAGTCACCAAGAAAGGGGCACAGAAATTCAAGTTTTAGTTTTTGAAAATTCAGTTTTTGGCCGCTTTTGCTGCCTTGTAGTTGACCTAGGACCTTAAGATTTTCCATGAACCGATCTCTGGCAGCCACATTACACGAGAAAATGCGAGAAGTTGTAATCCGTTCTAAAAACCGCAGAAAACCTAACGTTTTCTAGATTTGTTTTGGAAATGACGTAACTGAAATTCCTCAAAATGGACGCATTTCTCTCGGAAACGTTAAATTTTTCGTCTGGCAACTAATGCCGCGTGATGAGGTTACCGGTCGCACCACTCTGTACGAAGTAGAAGCTTCTAAGTTGTTGCAGTCAGCAAGAAAGGAGCACAGAAATTCAAGTTTTAGTTTTTGATAATTCATTTTTTTGCCGGTTTCTGCCGTGTAGTTGTCCTAGGACCTTAATATTTAACGTGAACCGAACTCTGGCAGCCAAATTACACGAGAAAAAGCGAGAAGTGGTAATGCTTAGTAAAAACCGCAGAAAACCTAACGATCTCTACATTTGTTTTCGAAATGACGTAACTGAAAATCCTCACAATGGACGCATTACTCTCGGAAACGTTTACGTTTATCGTCTGGAAACTAATGCCGCGTAGTGAGGTTACCGGTCACACCACTCTAAAGGAAGTAGAAACTTCTAAGTAGTTGCAGTCACCAAGAAAGGGCCACAGAAATTCAAGTTTTTGTTTATGAAAATTTAGTTTTTGGCTGCGTTTGCTGCCTTGTAGTTGACCTAGGACCTTTAGATTTTACACGAACCGAACTCTGGCATCCACATTACACGAGAAAAAACGACAAGCGGTAATGCGTAGTAAAAACCGCACAAAACCTAACGTTTTCAACATTTGTTTTCGGAATGACGTAAGTGGAAATCGTCACATTGAACGCATTTCTCTCGGAAACGGTTACATTTATCGTCTGGCAACTAATACCGCGTGATGAGGTTTGCGGTCGCACCACTCTGCACGAAGGTGAAGCTTCTAAGTTGTTGCAGTCATCAAGAAAGGGGCACAGAAATTCAAGTTTTAGTTTTTGAAAATTCAGTTTTTGGCCGGTTTTGCTGCCTTGTAGTTGACCTAGGACCTTAAGATTTTGCATGAACCGAACTCTGGCAGCCACAGTTCACGAGAAATAGCGAGAAGTTGTAATGCGTAGTAAAAACCGCAGAAAACCTAACGTTTTTGCATTTGTTTTCGAAATGACGTAACTGAAAATCTTCACAATGGTCGCATTTCTCTCGGAAACGTTTACATTCTTCGTCTGGCAACTAATGCCGCGTGACGAGGTTACCGGTCGCACCACTCTGTACGAAGTAGAAGCTTCTAAGTTGTTGCAGTCACCAAAAAAGGAGCACAGAAATTCAAGTTTTAGTTTTTGAAAATTCAATTTTTGGCCAGTTTTGCTGCCTTGTAGTTGACCTAGAACCTAAAGATTTTGCGTGAACCGAACTCTGGCAGCCACATTACACGAGAAAAAGCGAGAAGTGGTAATGCGTAGTGAAACAGCAGAAAACCGAACGTTTTCCACATTTGTTTTCGAAATGACGTAACTGAAAATCATCACATTGGACGCATTTCTCTCGGAAACGTTTACATTTATCGTCTGTCAACTAATGCCGCGTGATGAGGTTTGCGGTCGCACCACTCTGTACGAAGTAAAAGCTTCTAAGTTGTTGCAGTCACCAAGAAAGGAGCACAGAAATTCAAGTTTTAGTTTTTGAAAATTTAACTTTTGGCCGGTATTGCTGCTTGTAGTTGACCTAGGACCTTAAGACTTTGCGTGAACCGAACTCAGGCAGCCACATTACACGAGAAAAAGCGAGAAGTGGTAATGCGTAGTAAAAACCGCAGAAAACCTAACGTTTTCTACATTGGTTTTCGAAATGACGTAACTGAAAATCTTCACAATGGACGCATTTATCTCGGAAACGTTTACATTTTTCGTCTAGGAACTAATGCCGCATGATGAGGTTAGCGGTCGCACCACTCTGTACGAAATAGAAGTTTCTAAGTTGTTGCAGTCACCAGGAAAGGGGCACAGAAATTCAAGTTTTTGTTTATGAAAATTTAGTTTTTGGCTGCGTTTGCTGCCTTGTAGTTGACCTAGGACCTTTAGATTTTACACGAACCGAACTCTGGCATCCACATTACACGACAAAAAACGAGAAGCGGTAATGCGTAGTAAAAACCGCACAAAACCTAACGTTTTCAACATTTGTTTTCGGAATGACGTAAGTGGAAATCGTCAAATTGAACGCATTTCTCTCGGAAACGGTTACATTTATCGTCTGGCAACTAATGCCGCGTGATGAGGTTTGCGGTCGCACCACTCTGCACGAAGGTGAAGCTTCTAAGTTGTTGCAGTCATCAAGAAAGGGGCACAGAAATTCAAGTTTTAGTTTTTGAAAATTCAGTTTTTGGCCGGTTTTGCTGCCTTGTAGTTGACCTAGGACCTTAAGATTTTGCATGAACCGAACTCTGGCAGCCACAGTTCACGAGAAATAGCGAGAAGTTGTAATGCGTAGTAAAAACCGCAGAAAACCTAACGTTTTTGCATTTGTTTTCGAAATGACGTAACTGAAAATCTTCACAATGGTCGCATTTCTCTCGGAAACGTTTACATTCTTCGTCTGGCAACTAATGCCGCGTAATGAGGTTTGCGGTCGCACCACTCTGCACGCAGTAGAAGCTTCTAAGTTGTTGCAGTCACCAAGAAAGGAGCATAGAAATTCAAGTTTACTTTTTGAAAATTCAATTTTAGGCCGGTTTGGCTGCCTTGTAGTTGAACGAGGACCTTAAGATTTTGCGTGAACCGAACTCTGGCAGCCACATTACACTTGAAAAAGCGAGAAGTGGTAACGCGTAGTAAAAAGCGCAGAAAACGTAAAGTTTTCTACATTTATTTACGAAATGACGTAACTGAAAATCTTCACAATGGATGCATTTCACTCGGAAACGTTTACATTTTTCGTCTGGCAACTAATGCCCCGTGATGAGGTTACCGGTCGCACCACTCTGTACGAAGTAGAAGCTTCTAAGTTGTTGCACTCACCAAGAAAGGAGCACAGAAATTCAAGTTTTAGTTTTTGAAAATTCGGTTTTTGGCAGCTTTTGCTGCCATGTACTTGACCTAGGACCTTAAGATTTTGTATGAACCGAACTCTGGCAGCCACATTACACGAGAAAAAGCGAGAAGTGATAATGCGTAGTAATAACCGCAGAAAACCTAACGTTTTCTACATTTGTTTTCGAAATGACGTAACTGAAAATCGTCACATTGGACGCCTTTCTCTCGGAAACGTTTACATTTATCGTCTGGCAACTAATGCCGCGTGACGACGTTTGCGGTCGCACCACTGTGTACGAAGTTGAACCTTCTAAGGTGTTGCAGTCACCAAGAAAGGGGCACAGAAATTCAAGTTTTAGTTTTTGAAAATTCAGTTTTTGGCCGCTTTTGCTGCCTTGTAGTTGACCTAGGACCTTAAGATTTTCCATGAACCGATCTCTGGCAGCCACATTACACGAGAAAATGCGAGAAGTTGTAATCCGTTCTAAAAACCGCAGAAAACCTAACGTTTTCTAGATTTGTTTTGGAAATGACGTAACTGAAATTCCTCAAAATGGACGCATTTCTCTCGGAAACGTTAAATTTTTCGTCTGGCAACTAATGCCGCGTGATGAGGTTACCGGTCGCACCACTCTGTACGAAGTAGAAGCTTCTAAGTTGTTGCAGTCAGCAAGAAAGGAGCACAGAAATTCAAGTTTTAGTTTTTGATAATTCATTTTTTTGCCGGTTTCTGCCGTGTAGTTGTCCTAGGACCTTAATATTTAACGTGAACCGAACTCTGGCAGCCAAATTACACGAGAAAAAGCGAGAAGTGGTAATGCTTAGTAAAAACCGCAGAAAACCTAACGATCTCTACATTTGTTTTCGAAATGACGTAACTGAAAATCCTCACAATGGACGCATTACTCTCGGAAACGTTTACGTTTATCGTCTGGAAACTAATGCCGCGTAGTGAGGTTACCGGTCACACCACTCTGAAGGAAGTAGAAACTTCTAAGTAGTTGCAGTCACCAAGAAAGGGCCACAGAAATTCAAGTTTTTGTTTATGAAAATTTAGTTTTTGGCTGCGTTTGCTGCCTTGTAGTTGACCTAGGACCTTTAGATTTTACACGAACCGAACTCTGGCATCCACATTACACGAGAAAAAACGACAAGCGGTAATGCGTAGTAAAAACCGCACAAAACCTAACGTTTTCAACATTTGTTTTCGGAATGACGTAAGTGGAAATCGTCACATTGAACGCATTTCTCTCGGAAACGGTTACATTTATCGTCTGGCAACTAATGCCGCGTGATGAGGTTTGCGGTCGCACCACTCTGTACGAAGGTGAAGCTTCTAAGTTGTTGCAGTCATCAAGAAAGGGGCACAGAAATTCAAGTTTTAGTTTTTGAAAATTCAGTTTTTGGCCGGTTTTGCTGCCTTGTAGTTGACGTAGGACCGTAAGATTTTGCATGAACCGAAGTCTGGCAGCCACATTACACGAGAAAAAGCGAGACGTTGTAATGCGTAGTAAAAAAAGCATAAAACCTAACGCTTTCTAGATTTGTTTTCGAAATGACGTAACTGAAAATCATCACAATGGACGCATTTCTCTCGGAAACGTTTACATTTTTCGTCTGGCAACTAATGCCGCGTGATGAGGTTTGCGGTCGCACCACTCTGTACGAAATAGAAGCTTCTAAATTGTTGTAGTCACCAAAAAAGGAGCACAGAATTCAAGTTTTAGTTTTTGAAAATTCAATTTTTGGCCGGTTTTGCTGCCTTGTAGTTGACCTAGGGCCTAAAGATTTTGCGTGAACCGAACTCTGGCAGCCACATTACACGAGAAAAAGCGAGAAGTGGTAATGCGTAGTGAAACAGCAGAAAACATAACGTTTTCAACATTTGTTTTCGAAATGACGTAACTGAAAATCATCACATTGGACGCATTTCTCTCGGAAACGTTTACATTTATCGTCTGTCAACTAATGCCGCGTGATGAGGTTTGCGGGCGCACCACTCTGTACGAAGTAAAAGCTTCTAAGTTGTTGCAGTCACCAAGAAAGGAGAACAGAAAAATCAAGATTTAGTTTTTGAAAATTAAATTTTTGGCTGTTTTTCCGGCCTTGTAGTTGACCTAGGACCTTAAGATTTTGCATGAACCGAACTCTGGCAGCCACATTACACGAAATAAACCGAGAAGTAGTAATGCGTAGTAAATACCGCAGAAAACCTAACTATTCTACATTTGTTTTCGAAATGACGAAACTGAAAATCGTCACATTGGACGCATTTCTCACGGAAACGTTTACATTTATCGTCTGGCAACTAAAGCCGCATGATGAGGTTTGCGGTCGCGCCACTCTGTACGAAGTAGAAGCTTCTAAGTTGTTGCAGTCACCAAGAAAGGAGCACAGAAATTCAAGTTTTAGTTTTTGAAAATTTAATTTTTGGCCGGTATTGCTGCTTGTAGTTAACCTAGGACCATAAGACTTTGCGTGAACCGAACTCTGGCAGCCACATTACACGAGAAAAAGCGAGAAGTGGTAATGCGTAGTAAAAACCGCAGAAAACCTAACGTTTTCTACATTTGTTTTCGAAAAGACGTAACTGAAAATCATCACATTGGATGCATTTCTCTCGGAAACGTTTAGTTTTATCGTCTGGCAACTTATGCCGCGTGATGAGGTTTGCGGTCGCACCACTCTGTACGAAATAGAAGTTTCTAAGTTGTTGCAGTCACCAGGAAAGGGGCACAGAAATTCAAGTTGTAGTTTTCAAAAATTAGGTTTTCGGCCGCTTTTGCTGCCTTGTAGTTGACCTAGGACCTTAAGATTTTGCATGAACCGAACTCTGGCAGCAACAGTACACGAGAAATAGCGAGAAGTTGTAATGCGTAGTAAAAACTGCAGAAAACCTAACGTTTTTGCATTTGTTTTCGAAATGACGTAACTGAAAATCTTCACAATGGTCGCATTTCTCTCGGAAACGTTTACATTCTTCGTCTGGCAACTAATGCCGCGTAATGAGGTTTGCGGTCGCACCACTCTGCACGAAGTAGAAGCTTCTAAGTTGTTGCAGTCACCAAGAAAGGAGCATAGAAATCCAAGTTTACTTTTTGAAAATTCAATTTTTGGCCGGTTTGGCTGCCTTGTAGTTGAACGAGGACCTTAAGATTTTGCGTGAACCGAACTCTGGCAGCCACATTACTCGAGAAAAAGCGAGAAGTGGTAACGCGTAGTAAAAACCGCAGAAAACCTAAAGTTTTCTACATTTATTTACAAAATGACGTAACTGAAAATCTTCACAATGGATGCATTTCACTCGGAAACGTTTACATTTTTCGTCTGGCAACTAATGCCGCCTGATGATGTTTGCGGTCGCACCACTCTGTACGAACTAGAAGCTTCTAAGTTGTTGCAGTCACCAAGAAAGGGGCACAGAAATTCAAGTTTTAGTTATTGAAAATTCAGTTTTTGGCCGCTTTTGCTGCCTTGTAGTTGACCTAGGACCTTAAGATTTTCCATGAACCGATCTCTGGCAGCCACATTACACGAGAAAAAGCGAGAAGTTGTAATCCGTTCTAAAAACCGCAGAAAACCTAACGTTTTCTAGATTTGTTTTGGAAATGACGTAACTGAAATTCCTCAAAATGGACGAATTTCTCTCGGAAACGTTTACATTTTTCGTCTGGCAACTAATGCCGCGTGATGAGGTTACCGGTCGCACCACTCTGTACGAAGTAGAAGCCTCTAAGTTGTTGCAGTCACCAAGAAAGTGGCACAGAAATTCAAGTTTTAGTTTTTGAAAATTCAGTTTTTGGCCGCTTTTGCTGCCTTGTTGTTGACCTAGGACCTTAAGATTTTCCATGAACCGGTCTTTGGCAGCCACATTACACGAGAAAAAGCGAGAAGTTGTAATGCGTAGTAAAAACCGTAGAAAACCTAACGTTTTCTACATTTGTTTTCGAAATAACGTAACTGAAAATCCTCACAATGGACGCATTTCTCTCGGAAACGTTTACATTTTTCGTCTGGCAACTAATGCCGCGTAATGAGGTTACCGGTCGCACCTCTCTGTACGAAGTAGAAGCTTTTAAGTTGTTGCAGTCACCAAAAAAGGAGCACAGAAATTCAAGCTTTATTTTTTGAAAATTCAGTTTTTGGCCGGTTTGCAGCCTTGAAGTTGACCTAGGACGTTAAGATTTTGCATGAACCGAACTCTGGCAGCCACATTACACGAGAAAAAGCGAGTAGTGGTAATGCGTAGTAAAAACCGCAGAAAACCTAACGTTTTCAACATTTCTTTTCGAAGTGACGTAAATGAAAATCATCACAATGGATGCATTTCTCAGGCAAACGTTTACATTTATCGTCTGGCATCTAATGCCGCATGGTAAGGTATGCCGTCACACTACTCTGTACGAAAAAGATGCTTTAAAGTTGTTGCAGTCAGCAAGAAAGGGGCACAGAAAATCAAGTTTTTGTTTTTGAAAATTCAGTTTTTGGCTGCGTTTGCCGCCTTGTATTTGACCTAGGACCTTAAGATTTTGCATAAACCGAACTCTGGCAGCCACATTACACGAGAAAAAGGGAGAAGTGGTAATGCGTAGTAAAAACCGCACAAAACCTAATGTTTTATACATTTGTTTTGGGAATGACGTAAGTGGAAATCGTCACATTGAACGCATTTCTCTCGGAAACGTTTACATTTGTCGTCAGGCAACTAATGCCGCGTGATGAGGTTTCCGGTCGCACCACTCTGTACGAAGTAGAAGCTTCTAAGTTGTGGCAGTCACCAAGAAATTAGCACAGAAATTCAAGTTTTAGTTTTTGAAAATTCAGTTTTTGGCCGCTTTTCTGCCTTGTAGTTGACCTATTACCTTCAGATTTTGCATGAACCAAACTCTGGCAGCCACATTACACGAGATAAATCGACAAGTGGTAATGCGTAGTAAAAACCGCAGAAAACCTGACGTTTTCTACATTTGTTTTCGAAATGACGTAACTGAAAATCATCACATTGTACGCATTTCTCTCGGAAACGTTTACATTTATCGTCTGGCAACTAATGCCGCGTGATGAGGTTGCGGTCGCACCACACTGTACGAAGTAGAAGCTTCTAAGTTGTTGCAGTCACCAAGAAAGGAGCATAGAAATTCAAGTTTTAGTTTTTGAAAATTCAATTTTTGGCCGGTTTGGCTGCCTTGTAGTTGAACGAGGACCTTAAGATTTTGCGTGAACCGAACTCTGGCAGACACATTACACGAGAAAAATCGAGAAGTGGTAACGCGTAGTAAAAATCGCAGAAAACCTAACGTTTTCTACATTTTTTTCGAAATGACATAACTGAAAATCTTCACAATGGATGCATTTCTCTCGGATATGTTTACATTTGTCGTCTGGCAACTAATGCCGCGTGATGAGGTCTGCGGTCCCACCACTGTGTAGTAAGTAGAACCTTCTAAGTTGTTGCAGTCACACAGAAATTCAAGTTTAAGTTTTTGAAAATTCAGTTTTTGGCCGGTTTGCAGCCTTGAAGTTGACCTAGGACCTTAAGATTTTGCATGAACCGAACTCTAGCAGCCACATTACACGAGAAAAGGCGAGAAGTTGTAATGCGTAGTAAAAACCGCAGAAAACCTAACGCTTGCAACATTTGTTTTCGAAATGACATAAATGAAAATCATCACAATGGATGCATATCTCTGGAAAACGTTTACATTTATCGTCTGGCGTCTAATGCCGCATGATGAGGTATGCCGTCACACCACTCTGTACGAAAAAGAAGCTTTAAAGTTGTTGCAGTCACCAAGAAAGGGACACAGAAAATCAAGTTTTGGTTTTTGAAAATTCAGGTTTTGGCTGCGTTTGCTGCCTTGTAGTTGACCTAGGACCTTAAGATTTTGCATGACCCGAACTCTGGCAGACACATTACACGATAAAAAGGGAGAAGTGGTAATGCGTAGTAAAAACCGCACAAAACCTAACGTTTTCAACATTTGTTTTCGAAATGACGTAAATGAAAATCATCACAATGGATGCATTTCTCTGGGAAACGTTTACATTTATCGTCTGGCATCTAATGCCGCATGATGAGGTATGCCGTCACACCACTCTGTACGGAAAAGAAGCTTTAAAGTTGTTGCAGTCACCAAGAAAGGGGCACAGAAAATCAAGTTTTTGTTTTAGAAAATTCAGTTTTTGGCTGCGTTTGCTGCCTTGTAGTTGACCTAGGACCTTAAAATTTTGCATGAACCGAACTCTGGCAGCCACATTACACGAGAAAAAGGGAGAAGTGGTAACGCGTAGTAAAAACCGCACAAAACCTAACGTTTTCCACATTTGTTTTCGGAATGACGTAAGTGGAAATCGTCACATTCAACGCATTTCTCTCGGAACCGTTTACATTTGTCGTCTGGCAACTAATGCCGCGTGACGTGGTTTGCGGTCGCACCACTCTGTACGAAGTAGAAGCTTCTAAGTTGTTGCAGTCACCAAGAAAGGGGCACAGAAATTCAAGTTTTACTTTTTGAAATTTCACTTTTTGGCTCTTTTGCTGCCTTGTGGCTGACCTAGGCCCTTACGATTTTCCATGAACCGATCTCTGGCAGCCACATTACACGAGAAAAGGCGAGAAGTGGTAATGCGTAGTAAAAACCGCAGAAAACCTAACGTTTTCTACATTTTCTTTCGAAATGACGTAACTGGAAATCCTCACAATGGACGCATTTGTCTCGGAAACGTTTACATTTATCGTCTGGCAACTAATGCCGCGTGACGAGGTTTGCTGTCGCACCACTCTGTACGAAGTAGAAGCTTCTAAGTTGTTGTAGTCACCAAGAAAGGAGCACAGAAATTCATGTTTTAGTTTTTGAAAATTCAGTTTTTGGTCGCTTTTGCGGCTTTTAGTTGACCTAGGACCTTAAGATTTTGCATGAACCGAACTCTGGCAGCCACATTACACGAGAATAAGCGAGAAGTGGTAATGCGTAGTGAAAACCGCAGAAAAGCTATCGTTTTCTACATTTGTTTTCAAAATGACGTACCTGACAATCGTCACATTGGACGCATTACTCTCGGAAACGTTTACATTTATCGTCTGGCAACTGATGCCGCGTGATGAGGTTTGCGGTCGCACCACTCTGTACGAAGTAGAAGTTTCTAAGTTGTTGCAGTCACCAAGAAAGGGGCACAGAATTTCAAGTTTTAGTTTTGGAAAATTCAATTTTTGGCCGCTTTTTCTGCCTTGTAGTTGAACTAGGAACTTAAGATTTTGCATGAACCGAACTCTGGCAGCCACATTACACGAGAAAAAGCGAGAACTTGTAATGCGTAGAAAAAACCGCAGAAAACCTAACGTTTTCTACATTTGCTTTCGAAATGACGTAACTGAAAATCGTCACATTGGACGCATTTCTCTCGGAAACGTTTACTTTTATCGTCTGGCAACTAATGCCGCGCGATGAAGTTTGCGGTCGCACCACTCTGTACGAAGTAGTAGCTTCAAAGTTGTTGCAGTCACCAAGAAAGGGACACAGAAATTTAAGTTTTAGTTTTTGAAAAATCAATTTTTGGCCGCTTTTGCTGCCTTGTAGGTGAAATAAGAACTTAAGATTTTGCATGAACGTAACTCTGGCAGCCACATTACACGAGAGAAAGCGAGAACTTGTAATGCGTAGTAAAAACCACTGAAAACCTACGGTTTTCTACATTTGTTTTCGAAATGATGTAACTGAAAATCTTCACAATGGACGCATTCCTCTCGGAAACGTTTACATTTTTCGTCTGGCAACTAATGCCGCGTGATGAAGTTTGCGGTCGCACCTCTCTGTACGAAGTAGAAGCTTCTAAGTTGTTGCAGTCACCAAGAATGGGACACCGAAATTCAAGTTTTAGTTTTTGAAAATTCAATTTTTGGCCGGTTTTGCTGCCTTGTAGTTGACCTGGGACCTTAAGATATTGCATTAACCGAACTCTGGCACCCGCATTACACCAGAGAAAGGGGGAAGTGGTAATGCGTAGTAAAAACCACAGAAAACCTAACATTTTCTATACTTGTTTTCGAAATGACGTAACTGAAAATCTTCACAATGGACGCATTTCTCTCGGAAACGTTTACATTTATCGTCTGGCAACTAATGCCGCGTGACAAGGTTTGCGGTCTCACCACTCTGTACGAAGCAAAAGCTTCTAAGTTGGTGCAGGCACCAAGAAAGACGCACAGAAATTCAAGTTGTAGTGTTTGAAAATTCAATTTTTGGCCGGTTTTGCTGCCTTGTAGATGACCTAGGACCTTACGATTTTGCGTGAACCGAACTCTGGCAGCCACATTACACGATAAAAAGCGAGAAGTGGTAATGCGTAGCAAAAACCGCAGAAAACCTAACGTTATCTACATTTGTTTTCGAAATGACGTAACTGAAAATCGTCACATTGGACGCATTTCTCCCCGCAAATGTTTACATTTATATCGTCTGGGAACAAATGCCGAATGATGAGTTTTGCGGTCGCACCACTCTGTACGACGTAGAAGTTTCTAAGTTGTTGCAGTCACCAAGTCAGGATCACAGAAATTCAAGTTTTAGTTTTTGAAAATTCAGTTTTTGGCCGCTTTTGCTGCCTTGTAGTTGACATAGGACCTTAAGATTTTGCATGAACCGAACTCTGGCAGCCACATTACACGAGATAAAGCGAGAAGTGGTAATGCGTAGTAAAAACCGCAGAAAACCTAACGTTTTCTACATTTGTTTTCGAAAAGACGTAACTGAAAATCATCACATTGGATGCATTTCTCTCGGAAACGTTTAGTTTTATCGTCTGGCAACTAATGCCGCGTGATGAGGTTTGCGGTCGCACCACTCTGTACGAAATAGAAGTTTCTAAGTTGTTGCAGTCACCAGGAAAGGGGCACAGAAATTCAAGTTGTAGTTTTCAAAAATTAGGTTTTTGGTCGCTTTTGCTGCCTTGTAGTTGACCTAGGACCTTAAGATTTTGCATGAACCGAACTCTGGCAGCAACAGTACACGAGAAATAGCGAGAAGTTGTAATGCGTAGTAAAAACTGCAGAAAACCTAACGTTTTTGCATTTGTTTTCGAAATGACGTAACTGAAAATCTTCACAATGGTCGCATTTCTCTCGGAAACGTTTACATTCTTCGTCTGGCAACTAATGCCGCGTAATGAGGTTTGCGGTCGCACCACTCTGCACGAAGTAGAAGCTTCTAAGTTGTTGCAGTCACCAAGAAAGGAGCATAGAAATTCAAGTTTACTTTTTGAAAATTCAATTTTTGGCCGGTTTGGCTGCCTTGTAGTTGAACGAGGACCTTAAGATTTTGCGTGAACCGAACTGTGGCAGCCACATTACTCGAGAAAAAGCGAGAAGTGGTAACGCGTAGTAAAAACCGCAGAAAACCTAAAGTTTTCTACATTTATTTACAAAATGACGTAACTGAAAATCTTCACAATGGATGCATTTCACTCGGAAACGTTTACATTATTCGTCTGGCAACTAATGCCGCCTGATGATGTTTGCGGTCGCACCACTCTGTACGAAATAGAAGCTTCTAAGTTGTTGCAGTCAACAAGAAAGGGGCACAGAAATTCAAGTTTTAGTTATTGAAAATTCAGTTTTTGGCCGCTTTTGCTGCATTGTAGTTGACCTAGGACCTTAAGATTTTCCATGAACCGTATCTCTGGCAGCCACATTACACGAGAAAAAGCGAGAAGTTGTAATCCGTTCTAAAAACCGCAGAAAACCTAACGTTTTCTAGATTTGTTTTGGAAATGACGTAACTGAAATTCCTCAAAATGGACGAATTTCTCTCGGAAACGTTTACATTTTTCGTCTGGCAACTAATGCCGCGTGATGAGGTTACCGGTCGCACCACTCTGTACGAAGTAGAAGCCTCTAAGTTGTTGCAGTCACCAAGAAAGTGGCACAGAAATTCAAGTTTTAGTTTTTGAAAATTCAGTTTTTGACCGCTTTTGCTGCCTTGTTGTTGACCTAGGACCTTAAGATTTTCCATGAACCGGTCTTTGGCAGCCACATTACACGAGAAAAAGCGAGAAGTTGTAATGCGTAGTAAAAACCGTAGAAAACCTAACGTTTTCTACATTTGTTTTCGAAATAACGTAACTGAAAATCCTCACAATGGACGCATTTCTCTCGGAAACGTTTACATTTTTCGTCTGGCAACTAATGCCGCGTAATGAGGTTACCGGTCGCACCTCTCTGTACGAAGTAGAAGCTTCTAAGTTGTTGCAGTCACCAAAAAAGGAGCACAGAAATTCAAGTTTTATTTTTTGAAAATTCAGTTTTTGGCCGGTTTGCAGCCTTGAAGTTGACCTAGGACGTTAAGATTTTGCATGAACCGAACTCTGGCAGCCACATTACACGAGAAAAAGCGAGTAGTGGTAATGCGTGGTAAAAACCGCAGAAAACCTAACGTTTTCAACATTTCTTTTCGAAGTGACGTAAATGAAAATCATCACAATGGATGCATTTCTCTGGCAAACGTTTACATTTATCGTCTGGCATCTAATGCCGCATGGTAAGGTATGCCGTCACACTACTCTGTACGAAAAAGATGCTTTAAAGTTGTTGCAGTCAGCAAGAAAGGGGCACAGAAAATCAAGTTTTTGTTTTTGAAAATTCAGTTTTTGGCTGCGTTTGCCGCCTTGTATTTGACCTAGGACCTTAAGATTTTGCATAAATCGAACTCTGGCAGCCACATTACACGAGAAAAAGGGAGAAGTGGTAATGCGTAGTAAAAACCGCACAAAACCTAATGTTTTATACATTTGTTTTGGGAATGACGTAAGTGGAAATCGTCACATTGAACGCATTTCTCTCGGAAACGTTTACATTTGTCGTCAGGCAACTAATGCCGCGTGATGAGGTTTCCGGTCGCACCACTCTGTACGAAGTAGAAGCTTCTAAGTTGTGGCAGTCACCAAGAAATTAGCACAGAAGTTCAAGTTTTAGTTTTTGAAAATTCAGTTTTTGGCCGCTTTTCTGCCTTGTAGTTGACCTATTACCTTAAGATTTTGCATGAACCAAACTCTGGCAGCCACATTACACGAGATAAATCGACAAGTGGTAATGCGTAGTAAAAACCGCAGAAAACCTGACGTTTTCTACATTTGTTTTCGAAATGACGTAACTGAAAATCATCACATTGTACGCATTTCTCTCGGAAACGTTTACATTTATCGTCTGGCAACTAATGCCGCGTGATGAGGTTGCGGTCGCACCACACTGTACGAAGTAGAAGCTTCTAAGTTGTTGCACTCACCAAGAAAGGAGCATAGAAATTCAAGTTTTAGTTTTTGAAAATTCAATTTTTGGCCGGTTTGGCTGCCTTGTAGTTGAACGAGGACCTTAAGATTTTGCGTGAACCGAACTCTGGCAGACACATTACACGAGAAAAAGCGAGAAGTGGTAACGCGTAGTAAAAATCGCAGAAAACCTAACGTTTTCTACATTTGTTTTCGAAATGACGTAACTGAAAATCTTCACAATGGATGCATTTCTCTCGGATATGTTTACATTTGTCGTCTGGCAACTAATGCCGCGTGATGAGGTCTGCGGTCCCACCACTGTGTAGTAAGTAGAACCTTCTAAGTTGTTGCAGTCACACAGAAATTCAAGTTTAAGTTTTTGAAAATTCAGTTTTTGGCCGGTTTGCAGCCTTGAAGTTGACCTAGGACCTTAAGATTTTGCATGAACCGAACTCTAGCAGCCACATTACACGAGAAAAGGCGAGAAGTTGTAATGCGTAGTAAAAACCGCAGAAAACCGAACGCTTGCAACATTTGTTTTCGAAATGACATAAATGAAAATCATCACAATGGATGCATATCTCTGGAAAACGTTTACATTTATCGTCTGGCGTCTAATGCCGCATGATGAGGTATGCCGTCACACCACTCTGTACGAAAAAGAAGCTTTAAAGTTGTTGCAGTCACCAAGAAAGGGACACAGAAAATCAAGTTTTGGTTTTTGAAAATTCACTTTTTGGCCGCTTTTGCTGCCTTGTGGCTGACCTAGGCCCTTACGATTTTCCATGAACCGATCTCTGGCAGCCACATTACACGAGAAAAGGCGAGAAGTGGTAATGCGTAGTAAAAACCGCAGAAAACCTAACGTTTTCTACATTTTCTTTCGAAATGACGTAACTGGAAATCCTCACAATGGACGCATTTGTCTCGGAAACGTTTACATTTATCGTCTGGCAACTAATGCCGCGTGACGAGGTTTGCTGTCGCACCACTCTGTACGAAGTAGAAGCTTGTAAGTTGTTGTAGTCACCAAGAAAGGAGCACAGAAATTCATGTTTTAGTTTTTGAAAATTCAATTTTTGGCGAATTTTGCTGCCTTGTTGTTGACCTAGGGGCTTAAGATATTGCATGAACCGAACTCTAGCAGCCACATTACACGAGAAAAAGCGAGATGTGGTAATGCGTAGTAAAAACCGCAGAAAACATAACGTCTTCCACATTTGTTTTCGAAATGTCGTAACTGAAAATCGTCACATTGGACGCATTTCTCTCGGAAACGTTTACATTTATCGTCTAGCAACTAATGCCGCGTGACGAGGTTTGCGGTCGCACCACTCTGAACGATGTAGAAGCTTCTAAGTTGTTGCAGTCACCAAGAAAGGGGCACAGAAATTCAAGTTTTACTTTTTGAAATTTCACTTTTTGGCTCTTTTGCTGCCTTGTGGCTGACCTAGGCCCTTACGATTTTCCATGAACCGATCTCTGGCAGCCACATTACACGAGAAAAGGCGAGAAGTGGTAATGCGTAGTAAAAACCGCAGAAAACCTAACGTTTTCTACATTTTCTTTCGAAATGACGTAACTGGAAATCCTCACAATGGACGCATTTGTCTCGGAAACGTTTACATTTATCGTCTGGCAACTAATGCCGCGTGACGAGGTTTGCTGTCGCACCACTCTGTACGAAGTAGAAGCTTCTAAGTTGTTGTAGTCACCAAGAAAGGAGCACAGAAATTCATGTTTTAGTTTTTGAAAATTCAGTTTTTGGTCGCTTTTGCGGCTTTTAGTTGACCTAGGACCTTAAGATTTTGCATGAACCGAACTCTGGCAGCCACATTACACGAGAATAAGCGAGAAGTGGTAATGCGTAGTGAAAACCGCAGAAAAGCTATCGTTTTCTACATTTGTTTTCAAAATGACGTACCTGACAATCGTCACATTGGACGCATTACTCTCGGAAACGTTTACATTTTTCGTCTGGCAACTGATGCCGCGTGATGAGGTTTGCGGTCGCACCACTCTGTACGAAGTAGAAGTTTCTAAGTTGTTGCAGTCACCAAGAAAGGGGCACAGAATTTCAAGTTTTAGTTTTGGAAAATTCAATTTTTGGCCGCTTTTTCTGCCTTGTAGTTGACCTAGGAACTTAAGATTTTGCATGAACCGAACTCTGGCAGCCACATTACACGAGAAAAAGCGAGAACTTGTAATGCGTAGAAAAAACCGCAGAAAACCTAACGTTTTCTACATTTGCTTTCGAAATGACGTAACTGAAAATCGTCACATTGGACGCATTTCTCTCGGAAACGTTTACTTTTATCGTCTGGCAACTAATGCCGCGCGATGAAGTTTGCGGTCGCACCACTCTGTACGAAGTAGTAGCTTCAAAGTTGTTGCAGTCACCAAGAAAGGGACACAGAAATTTAAGTTTTAGTTTTTGAAAAATCAATTTTTGGCCGCTTTTGCTGCCTTGTAGGTGAAATAAGAACTTAAGATTTTGCATGAACGTAACTCTGGCAGCCACATTACACGAGAGAAAGCGAGAACTTGTAATGCGTAGTAAAAACCACTGAAAACCTACGGTTTTCTACATTTGTTTTCGAAATGATGTAACTGAAAATCTTCACAATGGACGCATTCCTCTCGGAAACGTTTACATTTTTCGTCTGGCAACTAATGCCGCGTGATGAAGTTTGCGGTCGCACCTCTCTGTACGAAGTAGAAGCTTCTAAGTTGTTGCAGTCACCAAGAATGGGACACCGAAATTCAAGTTTTAGTTTTTGAAAATTCAATTTTTGGCCGGTTTTGCTGCCTTGTAGTTGACCTGGGACCTTAAGATATTGCATTAACCGAACTCTGGCACCCGCATTACACCAGAGAAAGGGGGAAGTGGTAATGCGTAGTAAAAACCACAGAAAACCTAACATTTTCTATACTTGTTTTCGAAATGACGTAACTGAAAATCTTCACAATGGACGCATTTCTCTCGGAAACGTTTACATTTATCGTCTGGCAACTAATGCCGCGTGACAAGGTTTGCGGTCTCACCACTCTGTACGAAGCAAAAGCTTCTAAGTTGGTGCAGGCACCAAGAAAGACGCACAGAAATTCAAGTTGTAGTGTTTGAAAATTCAATTTTTGGCCGGTTTTGCTGCCTTGTAGATGACCTAGGACCTTACGATTTTGCGTGAACCGAACTCTGGCAGCCACATTACACGATAAAAAGCGAGAAGTGGTAATGCGTAGCAAAAACCGCAGAAAACCTAACGTTATCTACATTTGTTTTCGAAATGACGTAACTGAAAATCGTCACATTGGACGCATTTCTCCCCGCAAATGTTTACATTTATATCGTCTGGGAACAAATGCCGAATGATGAGTTTTGCGGTCGCACCACTCTGTACGACGTAGAAGTTTCTAAGTTGTTGCAGTCACCAAGTCAGGATCACAGAAATTCAAGTTTTAGTTTTTGAAAATTCAGTTTTTGGCCGCTTTTGCTGCCTTGTAGTTGACATAGGACCTTAAGATTTTGCATGAACCGAACTCTGGCAGCCACATTACACGAGATAAAGCGAGAAGTGGTAATGCGTAGTAAAAACCGCAGAAAACCTAACGTTTTCTACATTTGTTTTCGAAAAGACGTAACTGAAAATCATCACATTGGATGCATTTCTCTCGGAAACGTTTAGTTTTATCGTCTGGCAACTAATGCCGCGTGATGAGGTTTGCGGTCGCACCACTCTGTACGAAATAGAAGTTTCTAAGTTGTTGCAGTCACCAGGAAAGGGGCACAGAAATTCAAGTTGTAGTTTTCAAAAATTAGGTTTTTGGTCGCTTTTGCTGCCTTGTAGTTGACCTAGGACCTTAAGATTTTGCATGAACCGAACTCTGGCAGCAACAGTACACGAGAAATAGCGAGAAGTTGTAATGCGTAGTAAAAACTGCAGAAAACCTAACGTTTTTGCATTTGTTTTCGAAATGACGTAACTGAAAATCTTCACAATGGTCGCATTTCTCTCGGAAACGTTTACATTCTTCGTCTGGCAACTAATGCCGCGTAATGAGGTTTGCGGTCGCACCACTCTGCACGAAGTAGAAGCTTCTAAGTTGTTGCAGTCACCAAGAAAGGAGCATAGAAATTCAAGTTTACTTTTTGAAAATTCAATTTTTGGCCGGTTTGGCTGCCTTGTAGTTGAACGAGGACCTTAAGATTTTGCGTGAACCGAACTGTGGCAGCCACATTACTCGAGAAAAAGCGAGAAGTGGTAACGCGTAGTAAAAACCGCAGAAAACCTAAAGTTTTCTACATTTATTTACAAAATGACGTAACTGAAAATCTTCACAATGGATGCATTTCACTCGGAAACGTTTACATTATTCGTCTGGCAACTAATGCCGCCTGATGATGTTTGCGGTCGCACCACTCTGTACGAAATAGAAGCTTCTAAGTTGTTGCAGTCAACAAGAAAGGGGCACAGAAATTCAAGTTTTAGTTATTGAAAATTCAGTTTTTGGCCGCTTTTGCTGCATTGTAGTTGACCTAGGACCTTAAGATTTTCCATGAACCGTATCTCTGGCAGCCACATTACACGAGAAAAAGCGAGAAGTTGTAATCCGTTCTAAAAACCGCAGAAAACCTAACGTTTTCTAGATTTGTTTTGGAAATGACGTAACTGAAATTCCTCAAAATGGACGAATTTCTCTCGGAAACGTTTACATTTTTCGTCTGGCAACTAATGCCGCGTGATGAGGTTACCGGTCGCACCACTCTGTACGAAGTAGAAGCCTCTAAGTTGTTGCAGTCACCAAGAAAGTGGCACAGAAATTCAAGTTTTAGTTTTTGAAAATTCAGTTTTTGACCGCTTTTGCTGCCTTGTTGTTGACCTAGGACCTTAAGATTTTCCATGAACCGGTCTTTGGCAGCCACATTACACGAGAAAAAGCGAGAAGTTGTAATGCGTAGTAAAAACCGTAGAAAACCTAACGTTTTCTACATTTGTTTTCGAAATAACGTAACTGAAAATCCTCACAATGGACGCATTTCTCTCGGAAACGTTTACATTTTTCGTCTGGCAACTAATGCCGCGTAATGAGGTTACCGGTCGCACCTCTCTGTACGAAGTAGAAGCTTCTAAGTTGTTGCAGTCACCAAAAAAGGAGCACAGAAATTCAAGTTTTATTTTTTGAAAATTCAGTTTTTGGCCGGTTTGCAGCCTTGAAGTTGACCTAGGACGTTAAGATTTTGCATGAACCGAACTCTGGCAGCCACATTACACGAGAAAAAGCGAGTAGTGGTAATGCGTGGTAAAAACCGCAGAAAACCTAACGTTTTCAACATTTCTTTTCGAAGTGACGTAAATGAAAATCATCACAATGGATGCATTTCTCTGGCAAACGTTTACATTTATCGTCTGGCATCTAATGCCGCATGGTAAGGTATGCCGTCACACTACTCTGTACGAAAAAGATGCTTTAAAGTTGTTGCAGTCAGCAAGAAAGGGGCACAGAAAATCAAGTTTTTGTTTTTGAAAATTCAGTTTTTGGCTGCGTTTGCCGCCTTGTATTTGACCTAGGACCTTAAGATTTTGCATAAATCGAACTCTGGCAGCCACATTACACGAGAAAAAGGGAGAAGTGGTAATGCGTAGTAAAAACCGCACAAAACCTAATGTTTTATACATTTGTTTTGGGAATGACGTAAGTGGAAATCGTCACATTGAACGCATTTCTCTCGGAAACGTTTACATTTGTCGTCAGGCAACTAATGCCGCGTGATGAGGTTTCCGGTCGCACCACTCTGTACGAAGTAGAAGCTTCTAAGTTGTGGCAGTCACCAAGAAATTAGCACAGAAGTTCAAGTTTTAGTTTTTGAAAATTCAGTTTTTGGCCGCTTTTCTGCCTTGTAGTTGACCTATTACCTTAAGATTTTGCATGAACCAAACTCTGGCAGCCACATTACACGAGATAAATCGACAAGTGGTAATGCGTAGTAAAAACCGCAGAAAACCTGACGTTTTCTACATTTGTTTTCGAAATGACGTAACTGAAAATCATCACATTGTACGCATTTCTCTCGGAAACGTTTACATTTATCGTCTGGCAACTAATGCCGCGTGATGAGGTTGCGGTCGCACCACACTGTACGAAGTAGAAGCTTCTAAGTTGTTGCAGTCACCAAGAAAGGAGCATAGAAATTCAAGTTTTAGTTTTTGAAAATTCAATTTTTGGCCGGTTTGGCTGCCTTGTAGTTGAACGAGGACCTTAAGATTTTGCGTGAACCGAACTCTGGCAGACACATTACACGAGAAAAAGCGAGAAGTGGTAACGCGTAGTAAAAATCGCAGAAAACCTAACGTTTTCTACATTTGTTTTCGAAATGACGTAACTGAAAATCTTCACAATGGATGCATTTCTCTCGGATATGTTTACATTTGTCGTCTGGCAACTAATGCCGCGTGATGAGGTCTGCGGTCCCACCACTGTGTAGTAAGTAGAACCTTCTAAGTTGTTGCAGTCACACAGAAATTCAAGTTTAAGTTTTTGAAAATTCAGTTTTTGGCCGGTTTGCAGCCTTGAAGTTGACCTAGGACCTTAAGATTTTGCATGAACCGAACTCTAGCAGCCACATTACACGAGAAAAGGCGAGAAGTTGTAATGCGTAGTAAAAACCGCAGAAAACCGAACGCTTGCAACATTTGTTTTCGAAATGACATAAATGAAAATCATCACAATGGATGCATATCTCTGGAAAACGTTTACATTTATCGTCTGGCGTCTAATGCCGCATGATGAGGTATGCCGTCACACCACTCTGTACGAAAAAGAAGCTTTAAAGTTGTTGCAGTCACCAAGAAAGGGACACAGAAAATCAAGTTTTGGTTTTTGAAAATTCACTTTTTGGCCGCTTTTGCTGCCTTGTGGCTGACCTAGGCCCTTACGATTTTCCATGAACCGATCTCTGGCAGCCACATTACACGAGAAAAGGCGAGAAGTGGTACTGCGTAGTAAAAACCGCAGAAAACCTAACGTTTTCTACATTTTCTTTCGAAATGACGTAACTGGAAATCCTCACAATGGACGCATTTGTCTCGGAAACGTTTACATTTATCGTCTGGCAACTAATGCCGCGTGACGAGGTTTGCTGTCGCACCACTCTGTACGAAGTAGAAGCTTGTAAGTTGTTGTAGTCACCAAGAAAGGAGCACAGAAATTCATGTTTTAGTTTTTGAAAATTCAATTTTTGGCGAATTTTGCTGCCTTGTTGTTGACCTAGGGGCTTAAGATATTGCATGAACCGAACTCTAGCAGCCACATTACACGAGAAAAAGCGAGATGTGGTAATGCGTAGTAAAAACCGCAGAAAACATAACGTCTTCCACATTTGTTTTCGAAATGTCGTAACTGAAAATCGTCACATTGGACGCATTTCTCTCGGAAACGTTTACATTTATCGTCTAGCAACTAATGCCGCGTGACGAGGTTTGCGGTCGCACCACTCTGAACGATGTAGAAGCTTCTAAGTTGTTGCAGTCACCAAGAAAGGAACACAGAAATTCAAGTTTTAGTTTTTGAAAATTCAGTTTTTGGCCGCTTTTGCTGCCTTGAAGTTGACGTAGGACATTAAGATTTTGTATGAACCGAACTCTGGCACCCACATTACACAAGTGGTAATGCGCAGTAAAAACCGCAGAATACCTAACGTTTTCTACATTTGTTTTCGAAATGACGGAACTGGAAATCGGCACATTGGACGCAATTCTCTCAGAAACGTTTACATTTATCGTCTGGCATCTAATGTCGCGTGACGAGGTTTGCGGTCGCACCACTCTCAACGAAGTATATGCTTCTAAGTTGTTGCAGTCACCGAGAAAGGGCACAGAAATTCGAGTTTTGGGTTTTGAAAATTCAGTTTTTGGCCGCTTTTGCTGCCTTGTTGTCGACCTAGGACCCTAAGATTTTGCATGAACCGAAACCTGGCAGCCACATTACACGAGAAAATGCGAGAAGTGGTATTGCGTAGTAAAAACCGTAGAAAAAATAACGTCTTCTACATTTGTTTTCGAAATGACGTAAGTGAAAATCTTAACAATGGACGCATATCACTCGGAAACATTTACATTTATCGTCTGGCAACTAATGCCGTGTGACGCGGTTTGCGGTCGCACCACTCTGTAAGAAGTAGAAGCTTCTAAGTTGTTGCAGTCACCTAGAAAGGGGCACAGATATTCACGTTTTAGTTATTAAATTTTTTTTTTGGCGGGTTTTGCTGCCTTGTAGTTGACGTAGGACCTTAAGATTTTGCATGAACCGAACCCTGGCAGCCAAATTACACGAGAAAAAGCGAGAAGTGGTAATGCGTAGTAAAAACCGCAGAAAACCTAATGTTTTCTACATTTGTTTTCGAAATGACGTAACTGAAAATCTTCACAATGGACGCATTTCTCTCTGAAACGTTTACATTTATCGTCTGACAACTAATGGCGTGTGACATGGTTTGCGTTCGCACCACTCTGTAAGAAGTAGAAGCTTCTAAGTTGTTGCAGTCACCAAGAAAGGGGCACAGATATTCACGTTTTAGTTATTAAATTTTTTTTTTTGCCGGTATTGCTGCCTTGTTGTTGACCTAGGACCTTAAGATATTGCATGAACCGAACTCTAGCAGCCACATTACACGAGAAAAGGCGAGAAGTGGTAATGCGTAGTAAAAACCGCAGAAAACATAACGTCTTCCACATTTGTTTTCGAAATGTCGTAACTGAAAATCGTCACATTGGACGCATTTCTCTCGGAAACGTTTACATTTATCGTCTAGCAACTAATGCCGCGTGACGAGGTTTGCGGTCGCACCACTCTGAACGATGTAGAAGCTTCTAAGTTGTTGCAGTCACCAAGAAAGGAACACAGAAATTCAAGTTTTAGTTTTTGGAAATTCAGTTTTTGGCCGCTTTTGCTGCCTTGAAGTTGACGTAGCACATTAAGATTTTGTATGAACCGAACTCTGGCACCCACATTACACAAGTGGTAATGCGCAGTAAAAACCGCAGAATACCTAACGTTTTCTACATTTGTTTTCGAAATGACGGAACTGGAAATCGGCACATTGGACGCATTTCTCTCAGAAACGTTTACATTTATCGTCTGGCATCTAATGTCGCGTGACGAGGTTTGCGGTCGCACTACTCTCTACGAACTAGAAGCTTCTAAGTTGTTGCTGTCACCAAGACAGGGCACAGAAATTCGAGTTTTGGTTTTTGAAAATTCAGTTTTTGGCCGCTTTTGCTGCCTTGTTGTTGACCTACGACCTTAAGATTTTGCATGAACCGAAACCTGGCAGCCACATTACACGAGAAAATGCGAGAAGTGGTATTGCGTAGTAACACCGTAGAAAACCTAACGTCTTCTACATTTGTTTTCGAAATGACGCAAGTGAAAATCTTAACAATGGACGCATATCACTCGGAAACGTTTACATTTATCGTCTGGCAACTAATGCCGTGTGACGAGGTTTGCGGTCGCACCACTCTGTATGAAGTAGAAACTTCTAAGTTGTTGCAGTCACCAAGAAAGGGGCACAGAAATTCAAGTTTTAGTTTTTGAAATTTCAGTTTCTTCCCAGTTTCGCTGCCTTGTAGTTGACCTAGGACCTTAAGAATTTGCATGAATCGAACTCTGGCAGCCACATTACACGAGAAAAAGGGAGAATTGGTAATGCGTAGTAAAAACCGCAGAAAACCTAACGTCTTCTACATTGGTTTTCGAAATGACGTAACTGAAAATCGTCACATTGGACGCATTACTCTCGGAAACGTTTGCATTTATCGTCTGGCAACTAATGCCGCGTGACGAGGTTTGCGGTCACATCACTCTGTACGAAGTGCAAGCTTGTAAGTTTTTGGAGTCACCAAGAAAGGGGCACAGAAATTCACGTTCCAGTTTATTAAATTGTTTTTGGCCGGTATTGCTGCCTTGTAGTTGACCTAGGACCTTAAGATTTTGCATGAACCGAACTCTGGCAGCCACATTACACGAGACAAAGCGAGAAGTGGTCATGCGTAGTGAAAACCGCAGAAGACCTAACGTTTTCATCATTTGTTTTTGAAACGACGTAACTGAAAATCTTAACAATGGACGCATTTCTCTCGGAAACGTTTACATTCATCGTCTGGCAACTAATGCCGCGTCACGAGGTTTGCCGTCGCACCACTCTGTACGAAGTAGAAGCTTCTAAGTTGTTGCAGTCAAAAAGAATGTAGCACAGAAATTGAATTGTAGTTTTTGTAAATTCGGTTTTTGGCCGGATATGCTGTCTTGTATTTGACCTAGGACCTTAAGATTTTGCATGAACCGAACCCTGGCAGCCACATTACACGAGAAAAAGCGAGAAGTGGTAATGCGTAATGAAAACCGCAGAAATCCTAACGTTTTCTACATTTGTTTTCGAAATGACGTAACTGAAAATCTTCACAATGGACACATTTCTCTCGGAATCGTTTACATTTATCGCCTGGCAACTAATGCCGCGTGATGAGGTTTGCGGTCGCACCACTCTGTACGAAGTACAAGCTTCTAAGTTGTTCAGTCACCAAGAAAGTAGCACAGAAATTCAAGTTTTACTTTTTGAAAATTTAATTTTTTGCCGGTTTTTCTGCCATGTAGTTGACCTAGGACCTTAAGATTTTGCATGAACCGAACTCCTGCAGCCACATTACACGAGAAAAAGCGAGAAGTGGTAATGCGTAGTAAAAACCGCAGAAAACCTAACGTTTTCTACATTTGTTTTCGAAATGACGTAACTGGGAACCGTCACAATGGACGCATTTCTTTCGGAAACGTTTACATTTATCGTCTGGCAACTAATGCCGCGTGATAAGGTTTGCGGTCGCACCACTCTCAACGAAGTATATGCTTCTAAGTTGTTGCAGTCACCGAGAAAGTAGCACAGAAATTCAAGATTTAGTTTTTGAAAATTCAATTTTTGGCGGGCTTTTGGTGCCTTGTAGTTGACGTAGGACCTTAAGATTTTGCATGAACCGAACCCTGGCGGCCAAATTACACGAGAAAAAGCGAGAAGTGGTAATGCGTAGTAAAAACCGCAGAAAACCTAATGTATTCTACATTTGTTTTCGAAATGACGTAACTGAAAATCTTCACAATGGACGCATTTCTCTCTGAAACGTTTACATTTATCGTCTGACAACTAATGGCGTGTGACGCGGTTTGCGTTCGCACCACTCTGTATGAAGTAGAAGCTTCTAAGTTGTTGCAGTCACCAAGAAAGGGGCACAGAAATTTACGTTTTAGTTATTAAATTTTTTTTTTTGGCCGGTATTGCTGCCTTGTAGTTGACCTAGGACCTTAAGATTTTGCATGAACCCAACTCTGGCAGCCACATTACACGAGAAAAAGCGAGAAGTGGTAATGTGTAGTAAAAACCGCAGAAAACCTAACGTTTTATACATTTGTTTTCGAAATGACGTAACTGAAAATCGTCACATTGGACGCATTTCTCTCGGAAACGTTTACATTTATCGTCTGGCAACTAATGCCGCGTAATGAGGTTTTCGGTCGCACCACTCTACGATGTAAAAGCTTCTAAGTAGTTGCAGTCAAAAAGAATGTAGCACAGAAATTGAAGTTGTAGTTTTTGTAATTTCAGTTTTTGGCCGGAATTGCTGTCTTGTATTTGACCTAGGACCTTAAGATTTTGCATGAACCAACCCTGGCAGCCACATTACACAAGAAAAAGCGAGAAGTGGTATTGCGTAGTAAAAACCGCAGTAATTCTATTGTTTTCTACATTTGTTTTCGAAATGACGCAACTGAAAATCGACACAATAGACGCATTTCTCTCGGAAACGTTTACATTTATCGTCTGGCAACTAATGCCGCGTGACAAGGTTTGCGATCGCATCATTCTGTACGAAGTAGAAGCTTCTAAGTTGTTGCAGTCACCAAGAAAGGAGCACAGGAATTTAAAATTTAGTTTTAGAAAATTCAATTTTTGGCCGGTTTTGCTGCCTTGTAGTTGACCTAGGACCTTAAGATTTTGCATGAACCGAACTCTGGCAGCCACATTACACGAGAAAAAGCGAGAAGTGGTAATGCGTAGTAAAAACCGCACAAAACCTAACGTTTTCTGCATTTGTTTTCGAAATGGCGTTACTGAAAATCAACACAATGGAAGCATTTCCCTCGGAAACGTTTACATTTATTGTTTGGCTACTAATACCGCGTGATGAGGTTTGCGGTCGCACCACGCTGTACGAAGTAGAAGCTTCTAAGTTGTTGCAGTCACCAAGAAAGGAGCACAGAAATTCAAGTTTTAGTTTTTGAAAATTCAATTTTTGGCCGGTCTTGCTGCCTTGTAGTTGACCTAGGACCTTAAGATTTTGCATGAACCGAACTCATTCAGGCACATTACACGAGAAAAAGCGAGATGTGCTAACGTGTTTTAAAAACCGCAGAAAACGTAACGTTTTCTACGTTTGTTTTCTAAATAACGTAACTGGAAATCGTCACATTGAACGCATTTATCTCGGAAACGTTTACATTTATCGTCTGGCAACTAATACCGCGTGACGAGGTTTCCGGTCGCACGACTCTGCATAAAGTAGATGCTTCTAAGTTAATGCAGTCACCATGAAAGCGGCACAGAGATTCAAGTTTTAGTTTTTAAAAATTCAATTTTTGGCCGGATTTGTTGCCTTGTATTTGACTTAGGACCTTAAGATTTTCCATGAACCGAACTCAGGCAGCCACATTACACGAGAAAAAGCGAGAAGTGGTAATGCGTGTTAAAAACCGCAAAACACCTGCCGGTTTCTACATTTGTTTTCGAAATGACGTAACTCATCTTCACAATGGACGCATTTCTCTCGGAAACGTTTACATTTATCGTATGGCAACTAACGCCGCGTGATGAGGTTTGCGGTCGCACCACTCTGTACGAAGTAGAAGCTTCTGAGTTGTTGAAGTCACCAAGAATGGAGCACAGAAATTCAAGTTTTAGTTGTTGAAAATTCAATTATTGGCCGATTTTGAAACCTTGTAGTTAACCTAGGACCTTAAGATTTTGCATGAGCAAACCCTGGCAGCCACATAACACGAGAAAAAGCGAGAATTGGTAATGCGTAGTAAAAACCGCAGAAAACCTAACGTTTTCTACATTTGTTTTCGAAATGACGTAAGTGAAAATCTTCATAATGGACGCATTTCTCTCGGAAACGTTTACATTTATCGTCTGGCAACTAATGCCGCGTGATGAGGTTTGCGGTCGCCCCACTCTGTACAAAGTAGAAGCTTCTAAGTTGTTGCAGTCACCAAGAAAGGAGCGCAGAAATTCAAGTTTTTGTTTTTGAAAATTCAGTTTTTGGCCGGTTTTGCTGCCATGTAGTTGACCAAGGACCTTAAGATCTTGCATGAACCGAAATCTGGCAGCCACATTGCACGAGAAAATACGAGAAGTGGTAATGCGTAGTAAATACCGTACAAAACCTATTGTTTTCTACATTTGTTTTCGAAATGACGTAACTGGAAATCGTCACGTTTGGACGCATTTCTCTCGGAAACGTTTACATTTATCGTCTGGCAACTAATGCCGCGTGACGAGGTTTGCGGTCGCACCACTCTGTACGAAGTAGAAGCTTCTAAGATGTTGCAGTCACCAAGAAAGGAGCACAGAAATTAAAGTTTTAGTTTTTGAAAATTCAATTTTTGGCCGGTTTTGCTTCCTTGTGGTTGACCTACACCCTTAAGATTTTGCATGAACCGAACTCTGGCAGCCACATTACACGAGAAAAAGCGTGAAGTTGTAATGCGTACTAAACACCGCAGAAAACCTAACGTTTTCTACATTTGTTTTCGAAAAGACCTAACCGAAAATCGTCACATTGGACGCATTTCTCTCGGAAACGTTGACATTTATCGTTTGGCAACTAATTCCGCGTGACGAGGTTTGCGGTCGCACCACTCTGTATGAAGTAGAAGCTTCTAAGTTGTTGCAGTCACCAAGAATGGAGCACAGAAGTTCAAGTTTTGGTTTTTGAAAATTCAATTTTTCGCCGCTTTTGCTGCCTTGTAGTTGTCCTAGGACCTTGAGATTTTGCATGAACCGAACCCTGGCAGCCACATTACAAGAGAAAAATTGAGAAGTGGTATTGCGTAGTAAACACCGCAGAAAAGCTAACGTTTTCTACGTTTGTTTCCGAAAAGACATAACAAAAAATCGTCACATTGGACGCATTTCTCTCGGAAACGTTGACCTTTATCGTCTGGCAACTAATGCCGCGTGAGGAGGTTTGCGGTCGCACCACTCTGTACGAAGTACAAGCTTCTAAGTTGTTGCAGTCACCAAGAAAGGAGCACAAAAATTCAAGTATTAGGTTTTAAAATTTTAACTTTTGTCCGGTTTTGCTGCCTTGAAGTTGACGTAGGACCTTAAGATTTTGTATGAACCGAACTCTGGCAACCACATTACACAAGTGGTAACGCGCAGTAAAAACCGCAGAATACCTAACGTTTTCTACATTTGTTTTCGAAATGACGTAACTGAAAATCGACACATTGGACGCATTTCTCTCGGAAACGTTTACATTTATCGTCTGGCTACTAATGCCGCGTGATGAGGTTTGCGGTCCCACCACTCTGTACGAAGTAGAAACTTCTAAGTTGTTGCAGTCACCAAGAAAGAGGCACAGAAATTCAAGTTTTAGTTTTTGAAAATTCAGTTTTTGGCGGCTTTTGCTGCCTTGTAGTTGAACTAGGACCTTAAGATTTTGCATGAACCGAACTCTGGCAGCCACATTACACGAGAAAAAGCGAGAAGTGGTAATTCGTAGTAAAAACCGCAGAAAACATAACGTTTTCTACATTGTTTACGTATCGACGTAACTGAAAATCTTCACATTGGACGCATTACTCTCAGAAACGTTTACATTTATCGTCTGGCAACTAATGCAGCGTGATGACGTTTGCGGTCACACCACTCTGTACGAAGTAGAAGCTTCTAAGTTGTTGCAGTCACCAAGAAAGAGGCACAGAAATTCAAGTTTTAGTTTTTGAAAATTCAGTTTTTGGCTGCTTTTGCTGCCTTGTAGTTGACCTAGGACCTTAAGATTTTGCATGAACCGAACTCTGGCAGCCACATTACACGAGAAAAAGCGAGAAGTGGTAATTCGTAGTAAAAACCGCAGAAAACATAACGTTTTCTACATTGTTTTCGTATCGACGTAACTGAAAATCCTCACATTGGACGCGTTACTCTCAGAAACGTTTACATTTATCGTCTGGCAACTAATGCAGCGCGATTACGTTTGCGGTCGCACCACTCTGTACGAAGTAGAAGCTTCTAAGTTGTTGCAGTCACCAAGAAAGAGGCACAGAAATTCAAGTTTTAGTTTTTGGAAATTCAGTTTTTGGCTGCTTTTGCTGCCTTGTAGTTGACCTAGGACCTTAAGATTTTGCATGAACCGAACTCTGGCAGCCACATTACACGAGAAAAAGCGAGAAGTGGTAATTCGTAGTAAAAACCGCAGAAAACATAACGTTTTCTACATTGTTTTCGTATCGACGTAACTGAAAATCTTCACATTGGACGCACTACTCTCAGAAACGTTTACATTTATCGTCTGGCAACTAGCGCAGCGTGATGACGTTTGCGGTCGCACCACTCTGTACGAAGTAGAAGCTTCTAAGTTGTTGCAGTCACCAAGAAAGAGGCACAGAAATTCAAGTATTAGTTTTTGAAAATTCAGTTTTTTACTGCTTTTGCTGCCTTGTAGTTGACCTAGGACCTTAAGATTTTGCATGAACCGAACTCTGGCAGCCACATTACACGAGAAAAAGCGAGAAGTGGTAATTCGTAGTAAAACCCGCCGAAAACATAACGTTTTCTACATTGTTTTCGAAATGACGTAACTGAAAATCTTCACATTGGACGCATTACTCTCAGAAACGTTTACATTTATCGTCTGGCAACTAATGCAGCGTGATGACGTTTGCGGTCGCACCACTCTGTACGAAGTAGAAGCTTCTAAGTTGTTGCAGTCACCAAAAAAGAGGCACAGAAATTCAAGTTTTAGTTTTTGAAAATTCAGTTTTTGGCTGCTTTTGCTGCCTTGTAGTTGACCTAGGACATTAAGATTTTGCATGAACCGAATTCTGGCAGCCACATTACACGAGAAAAAGCGAGAAGTGGTAATTCGTAGTAAAACCCGCAGAAAACATAACGTTTTCTACATTGTTTTCGAAATGACGTAACTGAAAATCTTCACATTGGACGCATTACTCTCAGAAACGTTTACATTTATCGTCTGGCAACTAATGCAGCGTGATGACGTTTGCGGTCGCACCACTCTGTACGAAGTAGAAGCTTCTAAGTTGTTGCAGACACCAAGAAAGAGGCACAGAAATTCAAGTTTTAGTTTTTGAAAATTCAGTTTTTGGCTGCTTTTGCTGCCTTGTAGTTGACCTAGGACCTTAAGATTTTGCATGAACCGAACTCTGGCAGCCACATTACACGAGAAAAAGCGAGAAGTGGTAGTTCGTAGTAAAAACCGCAGAAAACATAACGTTTTCAACATTTGATTTCGAAATGACGTAACAGAAAATCTTCACATTGGACGCATTACTCTCAGAAACGTTTACATTTATCGTCTGGCAACTAATGCAGCGTGATGACGTTTGCGGTCGCACCACTCTGTACGAAGTAGAAGCTTCTAAGTTGTTGCAGTCACCAAGAAAGAGGCACAGAAA
This sequence comes from Schistocerca serialis cubense, assembly GCF_023864345.2. Lineage (NCBI taxonomy): Eukaryota > Metazoa > Arthropoda > Insecta > Orthoptera > Acrididae > Schistocerca > Schistocerca serialis. The sequence goes on along the minus strand of NW_026047571.1, from coordinate 4,663,176 downwards.
TTCAAGTTTTAGTTTTTGAAAATTCAGTTTTTGGCTGCTTTTGCTGCCTTGTAGTTGACCTAGGACCTTAAGATTTTGCATGAACCGAACTCTGGCAGCCACATTACACGAGAAAAAGCGAGAAGTGGTAATTCGTAGTAAAAACCGCAGAAAACATAACGTTTTCAACATTTGTTTTCGAAATGACGTAACTGAAAATCTTCACATTGGACGCATTACTCTCAGAAACGTTTACATTTATCGTCTGGCAACTAATGCAGCGTGATGACGTTTGCGGTCGCACCACTCTGTACGAAGTAGAAGCTTCTAAGTTGTTGCAGTCACCAAGAAAGAGGCACAGAAATTCAAGTTTTAGTTTTTGAAAATTAAGTTTTTGGCTGGTTTTGCTGCCTTGTAGTTGACCTAGGACCTTAAGATTTTGCATGAACCGAATTCTGGCAGCCACATTACACGAGAAAAAGCGAGAAGTGGTAATTCGTAGTAAAAACCGCAGAAAACATAACGTTTTCAACATTTGTTTTCGAAATGACGTAACTGAAAATCTTCACATTGGACGCATTACTCTCAGAAACGTTTACATTTATCGTCTGGCAACTAATGCAGCGTGATGACGTTTGCGGTCGCACCACTCTGTACGAAGTAGAAGCTTCTAAGTTGTTGCAGTCACCAAGAAAGAGGCACAGAAATTCAAGTTTTAGTTTTTGAAAATTCAGTTTTCGGCTGCTTTTACTGCCTTGTAGTTGACCTAGGACCTTAAGATTTTGCATGAACCGAACTCTGGCAGCCACATTACACGAGAAAAAGCGAGATGTGGTAATTCGTAGTAAAAACCGCAGAAAACATAACGTTTTCAACATTTGTTTTCGAAATGACGTAACTGAAAATCTTCACATTGGACGCATTACTCTCAGAAACGTTTACATTTATCGTCTGGCAACTAATGCAGCGTGATGACGTTTGCGGTCGCACCACTCTGTACGAAGTAGAAGCTTCTAAGTTGTTGCAGTCACCAAGAAAGAGGCACAGAAATTCAAGTTTTAGTTTTTGAAAATTCAGTTTTTGGCTGGTTTTGCTGCCTTGTGGTTGACCTAGGACCTTAAGATTTTGCATGAACCGAACTCTGGCAGCCACATTACACGTGAATAAGCGAGAAGTGGTAATTCGTAGTAAAAACCGCAGAAAACATAACGTTTTCAACATTTGTTTTCGAAATCATGTAACTGAAAATCTTCACATTGGACGCATTACTCTCAGAAACGTTTACATTTATCGTCTGGCAACTAATGCAGCGTGATGACGTTTGCGGTCGCACCACTCTGTACGAAGTAGAAGCTTCTAAGTTGTTGCAGTCACCAAGAAAGAGGCACAGAAATTCAAGTTTTAGTTTTTGAAAATTCAGTTTTTGGCTGCTTTTGCTGCCTTGTAGTTGACCTAGGACCTTAAGATTTTGCATGAACCGAACTCTGGCAGCCACATTACACGAGAAAGAGCGAGAAGTGGTAATTCGTAGTAAAAACCGCAGAAAACATAACGTTTTCAACATTTGTTTTCGAAATGACGTAACTGAAAATCTTCACATTGGACGCATTACTCTCACAAACGTTTACATTTATCGTCTGGCAACTAATGCAGCGTGATGACGTTTGCGGTCGCACCACTCTGTACGAAGTAGAAGCTTCTAAGTTGTTGCAGTCACCAAGAAAGAGGCACAGAAATTCAAGTTTTAGTTTTTGAAAATTCAGTTTTTGGCTGCTTTTGCTGCCTTGTAGTTGACCTAGGACCTTAAGATTTTGCATGAACCGAACTCTGGCAGCCACATTACACGAGAAAAAGCGAGAAGTGGTAATTCGTAGTAAAAACCGCAGAAAACATAACGTTTTCAACATTTGTTTTCGAAATGACGTAACTGAAAATTTTCACATTGGACGCATTACTCTCAGAAACGTTTACATTTATCGTCTGGCAACTAACGCCGCGTGCTGACGTTTGCGGTTGCACAACTCTGTGCGAAGTAGAAGCTTCTAAGTTGTTGCAGTCACCAAGAAAGAGGCACAGAAATTCAAGTTTTAGTTTTTAAAAATTCAGTTCTTGGCTGCTTTTGCTGCCTTGTAGTTGACCTAGGACCTTAAGATTTTGCATGAACCGAACTCTGGCAGCCACATTACACGAGAAAAAGCGAGAAGTGGTAATTCGTAGTAAAAACCGCAGAAAACATAACGTTTTCAACATTTGTTTTCGAAATGACGTAACTGAAAATCTTCACATTGGACGCATTACTCTCAGAAACGTTTACATTTATCGTCTGGCAACTAATGCAGCGTGATGACGTTTGCGGTCGCACCATTCTGTACGAAGTAGAAGCTTCTAAGTTGTTGCAGTCATCAAGAAAGAGGCACAGAAATTCAAGTTCTAGTTTTTGAAAATTCAGTTTTTGGCTGCTTTTGCTGCCTTGTAGTTGACCTAGGACCTTAAGATTTTGCATGAACCGAACTCTGGCAGCCACATTACACGAGAAAAAGCGAGAAGTGGTAATTCGTAGTAAAAACCGCAGAAAACATAACGTTTTCAACATTTGTTTTCGAAATGACGTAACTGAAAATCTTCACATTGGACGCATTACTCTCAGAAACGTTTACATTTATCGTCTGGCAACTAACGCCGCGTGCTGAGGTTTGCGGTCGCACCACTCTGTGCGAAGTAGAAGCTTCTAAGTTGTTGCAGTCACCAAGAAAGAGGCACAGAAATTCAAGTTTTAGTTTTTAAAAATTCAGTTTTTGGCTGCTTTTGCTGCCTTGTAGTTGACCTAGGACCTTAAGATTTTGCATGAACCGAACTCTGGCAGCCACATTACACGAGAAAAAGCGAGAAGTGGTAATTCGTAGTAAAAACCGCAGAAAACATAACGTTTTCAACATTTGTTTTCGAAATGACGTAACTGAAAATCTTCACATTGGACGCATTACTCTCAGAAACGTTTACATTTATCGTCTGGCAACTAATGCAGCGTGATGACGTTTGCGGTCGCACCACTCTGTACGAAGTAGAAGCTTTTAAGTTGTTGCAGTCACCAAGAAAGAGGCACAGAAATTCAAGTTTTAGTTTTTGAAAATTCAGTTTTTGGCGGCTTTTGCTGCCTTGTAGTTGACCTAGGACCTTAAGATTTTGCATGAACCGAACTCTGGCAGCCACATTACACGAGAAAAAGCGAGAAGTGGTAATTCGTAGTAAAAACCGCAGAAACATAACGCTTTCTACATTGTTTTCGAAATGACGTAACTGAAAATCTTCACATTGGACGCATTACTCTCAGAAACGTTTACATTTATCGTCTGGCAACTAATGCAGCGTGATGACGTTTGCGGTCGCACAACTCTGTACGAAGTAGAAGCTTCTAAGTTGTTGCAGTCACCAAGAAAGAGGCACAGAAATTCAAGTTTTAGTTTTTGAAAATTCAGTTTTTGGCTGCTTTTGCTGCCTTGTAGTTGACCTAGGACATTAAGATTTTGCATGAACCGAATTCTGGCAGCCACATTACACGAGAAAAAGCGAGAAGTGGTAATTCGTAGTAAAACCCGCAGAAAACATAACGTTTTCTACATTGTTTTCGAAATGACATAACTGAAAATCTTCACATTGGACGCATTACTCTCAGAAACGTTTACATTTATCGTCTGGCAACTAATGCAGCGTGATGACGTTTGCGGTCGCACCACTCTGTACGAAGTAGAAGCTTCTAAGTTGTTGCAGTCACCAAGTAAGAGGCACAGAAATTCAAGTTTTAGTTTTTGAAAATTAAGTTTTTGGCTGGTTTTGCTGCCTTGTAGTTGACCTAGGACCTTAAGATTTTGCATGAACCGAATTCTGGCAGCCACATTACACGAGAAAAAGCGAGAAGTGGTAATTCGTAGTAAAAACCGCAGAAAACATAACGTTTTCAACATTTGTTTTCGAAATGACGTAACTGAAAATCTTCACATTGGACGCATTACTCTCAGAAACGTTTACATTTATCGTCTGGCAACTAATGCAGCGTGATGACATTTGCGGCCGCACCACTCTGTACGAAGTAGAAGCTTCTAAGTTGTTGCAGTCACCAAGAAAGAGGCACAGAAATTCAAGTTTTAGTTTTTGAAAATTCAGTTTTCGGCTGCTTTTACTGCCTTGTAGTTGACCTAGGACCTTAAGATTTTGCATGAACCGAACTCTGGCAGCCACATTACACGAGAAAAAGCGAGATGTGGTAATTCGTAGTAAAAACCGCAGAAAACATAACGTTTTCAACATTTGTTTTCGAAATGACGTAACTGAAAATCTTCACATTGGACGCATTACTCTCAGAAACGTTTACATTTATCGTCTGGCAACTAATGCAGCGTGATGACGTTTGCGGTCGCACCACTCTGTACGAAGTAGAAGCTTCTAAGTTGTTGCAGTCACCAAGAAAGAGGCACAGAAATTCAAGTTTTAGTTTTTGAAAATTCAGTTTTTGGCTGCTTTTGCTGCCTTGTGGTTGACCTAGGACCTTAAGATTTTGCATGAACCGAACTCTGGCAGCCACATTACACGAGAAAAAGCGAGAAGTGGTAATTCGTAGTAAAAACCGCAGAAAACATAACGTTTTCAACATTTGTTTTCGAAATCATGTAACTGAAAATCTTCACATTGGACGCATTACTCTCAGAAACGTTTACATTTATCGTCTGGCAACTAATGCAGCGTGATGACGTTTGCGGTCGCACCACTCTGTACGAAGTAGAAGCTTCTAAGTTGTTGCAGTCACCAAGAAAGAGGCACAGAAATTCAAGTTTTAGTTTTTGAAAATTCAGTTTTTGGCTGCTTTTGCTGCCTTGTAGTTGACCTAGGACCTTAAGATTTTGCATGAACCGAACTCTGGCAGCCACATTACACGAGAAAGAGCGAGAAGTGGTAATTCGTAGTAAAAACCGCAGAAAACATAACGTTTTCAACATTTGTTTTCGAAATGACGTAACTGAAAATCTTCACATTGGACGCATTACTCTCACAAACGTTTACATTTATCGTCTGGCAACTAATGCAGCGTGATGACGTTTGCGGTCGCACCACTCTGTACGAAGTAGAAGCTTCTAAGTTGTTGCAGTCACCAAGAAAGAGGCACAGAAATTCAAGTTTTAGTTTTTGAAAATTCAGTTTTTGGCTGCTTTTGCTGCCTTGTAGTTGACCTAGGACCTTAAGATTTTGCATGAACCGAACTCTGGCAGCCACATTACACGAGAAAAAGCGAGAAGTGGTAATTCGTAGTAAAAACCGCAGAAAACATAACGTTTTCAACATTTGTTTTCGAAATGACGTAACTGAAAATCTTCACATTGGACGCATTACTCTTAGAAACGTTTACATTTATCGTCTGGCAACTAACGCCGCGTGCTGAGGTTTGCGGTCGCACCACTCTGTGCGAAGTAGAAGCTTCTAAGTTGTTGCAGTCACCAAGAAAGAGGCACAGAAATTCAAGTTTTAGTTTTTAAAAATTCAGTTTTTGGCTGCTTTTGCTGCCTTGTAGTTGACCTAGGACCTTAAGATTTTGCATGAACCGAACTCTGGCAGCCACATTACACGAGAAAAAGCGAGAAGTGGTAATTCGTAGTAAAAACCGCAGAAAACATAACGTTTTCAACATTTGTTTTCGAAATGACGTAACTGAAAATCTTCACATTGGACGCATTACTCTCAGAAACGTTTACATTTATCGTCTGGCAACTAATGCAGCGTGATGACGTTTGCGGTCGCACCACTCTGTACGAAGTAGAAGCTTTTAAGTTGTTGCAGTCACCAAGAAAGAGGCACAGAAATTCAAGTTTTAGTTTTTGAAAATTCAGTTTTTGGCGGCTTTTGCTGCCTTGTAGTTGACCTAGGACCTTAAGATTTTGCATGAACCGAACTCTGGCAGCCACATTACACGAGAAAAAGCGAGAAGTGGTAATTCGTAGTAAAAACCGCAGAAACATAACGCTTTCTACATTGTTTTCGAAATGACGTAACTGAAAATCTTCACATTGGACGCATTACTCTCAGAAACGTTTACATTTATCGTCTGGCAACTAACGCCGCTTGCTGACGTTTGCGGTCGCACCACTCTGTGCGAAGTAGAAGCTTCTAAGTTGTTGCAGTCACCAAGAAAGAGGCACAGAAATTCAAGTTTTAGTTTTTAAAAATTCAGTTTTTGGCTGCTTTTGCTGCCTTGTAGTTGACCTAGGACCTTAAGATTTTGCATGAACCGAACTCTGGCAGCCACATTACACGAGAAAAAGCGAGAAGTGGTAATTCGTAGTAAAAACCGCAGAAAACATAACGTTTTCAACATTTGTTTTCGAAATGACGTAACTGAAAATCTTCACATTGGACGCATTACTCTCAGAAACGTTTACATTTATCGTCTGGCAACTAATGCAGCGTGATGACGTTTGCGGTCGCACCACTCTGTACGAAGTAGAAGCTTCTGTTGCAGTCACCAAGAAAGAGGCACAGAAATTCAAGTTTTAGTTTTTGAAAATTCAGTTTTTGGCTGCTTTTGCTGCCTTGTAGTTGACCTAGGACCTTAAGATTTTGCATGAACCGAACTCTGGCAGCCACATTACACGAGAAAAAGCGAGAAGCGGTAATTCGTGGTAAACACCGCAGAAAACATAACGTTTTCAACATTTGTTTTCGAAATGACGTAACTGAAAATCTTCACATTGGACGCATTACTCTCAGAAACGATTACATTTATCGTCTGGCAACTAATGCAGCGTGATGACGTTTGCGGTCGCACCACTCTGTACGAAGTAGAAGCTTCTAAGTTGTTGCAGTCACCAAGAAAGAGGCACAGAAATTCAAGTTTTAGTTTTTGAAAATTCAGTTTTTGGCGGCTTTTGCTGCCTTGTAGTTGACCTAGGACCTTAAGATTTTGCATGAACCGAACTCTGGCAGCCACATTACACGAGAAAACGCGAGAAGTGGTAATTCGTAGTAAAAACCGCAGAAACATAACGTTTTCTACATTGTTTTCGAAATGACGTAACTGAAAATCTTCACATTGGACGCATTACTCTCAGAAACGTTTACATTTATCGTCTGGCAACTAATGCAGCGTGATGACGTTTGCGGTCGCACCACTCTGTACGAAGTAGAAGCTTCTAAGTTGTTGCAGTCACCAAGAAAGAGGCACAGAAATTCAAGTTTTAGTTTTTGAAAATCCAGTTTTTGGATGCTTTTGCTGCCTTGTAGTTGACCTAGGACCTTAAGATTTTGCATGAACCGAACTCTGGCAGCCACATTACACGAGAAAAAGCGAGAAGTGGTAATTCGTAGTAAAAACCGCAGAAAACATAACGTTTTCAACATTTGTTTTCGAAATGACGTAACTGAAAATCTTCACATTGGACGCATTACTCTCAGAAACGTTTACATTTATCGTCTGGCAACTAACGCCGCGTGCTGACGTTTGCGGTCGCACCACTCTGTGCGAAGTAGAAGCTTCTAAGTTGTTGCAGTCACCAAGAAAGAGGCACAGAAATTCAAGTTTTAGTTTTTAAAAATTCAGTTTTTGGCTGCTTTTGCTGCCTTGTAGTTGACCTAGGACCTTAAGATTTTGCATGAACCGAACTCTGGCAGCCACATTACACGAGAAAAAGCGAGAAGTGGTAATTCGTAGTAAAAACCGCAGAAAACATAACGTTTTCAACATTTGTTTTCGAAATGATGTAACTGAAAATCTTCACATTGGACGCATTACTTTCAGAAACGTTTACATTTATCGTCTGGCAACTAATGCAGCGTGATGACGTTTGCGGTCGCACCATTCTGTACGAAGTAGAAGCTTCTAAGTTTTTGCAGTCACCAAGAAAGAGGCACAGAAATTCAAGTTCTAGTTTTTGAAAATTCAGTTTTTGGCTGCTTTTGCTGCCTTGTAGTTGACCTAGGACCTTAAGATTTTGCATGAACCGAACTCTGGCAGCCACATTACACGAGAGAAAGCGAGAAGTGGTAATTCGTAGTAAAAACCGCAGAAAACATAACGTTTTCAACATTTGTTTTCGAAATGACGTAACTGAAAATCTTCACATTGGACGCATTACTCTCAGAAACGTTTACATTTATCGTCTGGCAACTAACGCCGCGTGCTGACGTTTGCGGTCGCACCACTCTGTGCGTAGTAGAAGCTTCTAAGTTGTTGCAGTCACCAAGAAAGAGGCACAGAAATTCAAGTTTTAGTTTTTAAAAATTCAGTTTTTGGCTGCTTTTGCTGCCTTGTAGTTGACCTAGGACCTTAAGATTTTGAATGAACCGAACTCTGGCAGCCACATTACACGAGAAAAAGCGAGAAGTGGTAATTCGTAGTAAAAACCGCAGAAAACATAACGTTTTCAACATTTGTTTTCGAAATGACGTAACTGAAAATCTTCACATTGGACGCATTACTCTCAGAAACGTTTACATTTATCGTCTGGGAACTAACGCCGCGTGCTGACGTTTGCGGTCGCACCACTCTGTGCGAAGTAGAAGCTTCTAAGTTGTTGCAGTCACCAAGAAAGAGGCACAGAAATTCAAGTTTTAGTTTTTGAAAATTCAGTTTTTGTCTGCTTTTGCTGCCTTGTAGTTGACCTAGGACCTTAAGATTTTGCATGAACCGAACTGTGGCAGCCACATTACACGAGAAAAAGCGAGAAGTTATAATTCGTAGTAAAAACCGCAGAAAACATAACGTTTTCAACATTTGTTTTCGAAATGACGTAACTGAAAATCTTCACATTGGACGAATTACTCTCAGAAACGTTTACATTTATCGTCTGGCAACTAATGCAGCGTGATGACGTTTGCGGTCGCACCACTCTGTACGAAGTAGAAGCTTCTAAGTTGTTGCAGTCACCAAGAAAGAGGCACAGAAATTCAAGTTTTAGTTTTTGAAAATTCAGTTTTTGGCGGCTTTTACTGCCTTGTAGTTGACCTAGGACCTTAAGATTTTGCATGAACCGAACTCTGGCAGCCACATTACACGAGAAAAAGCGAGAAGTGGTAATTCGTAGTAAAAACCGCAGAAACATAACGTTTTCTACATTGTTTTCGAAATGACGTAACTGAAAATCTTCACATTGGACGCATTACTCTCAGAAACGTTTACATTTATCGTCTGGCAACTAATGCAGCGTGATGACGTTTGCGGTCGCACCACTCTGTACGAAGTAGAAGCTTCTAAGTTGTTGCAGTCACCAAGAAAGAGGCACAGAAATTCAAGTTTTAGTTTTTGAAAATTCAGTTTTTGGCTGCTTTTGCTGCCTTGTAGTTGACCTAGGACCTTAAGATTTTGCATGAACCAAACTCTGGCAGCCACATTACACGAGAAAAAGCGAGAAGTGGTAATTCGTAGTAAAAACCGCAGAAAACATAACGTTTTCAACATTTGTTTTCGAAATGACGTAACTGAAAATCTTCACATTGGACGCATTACTCTCAGAAACGTTTACATTTATCGCCTAGCAACTAATGCAGCGTGATGACGTTTGCGGTCGCACCACTCTGTACGAAGTAGAAGCTTCTAAGTTGTTGCAGTCACCAAGAAAGAGGCACAGAAATTCAAGTTTTAGTTTTTGAAAATTCAGTTTTTGGCTGCTTTTGCTGCCTCGTAGTTGACCTAGGACCTTAAGATTTTGCATGAACCGAACTCTGGCAGCCACATTACACGAGAAAAAGCGAGAAGTGGTAATTCGTAGTAAAAACCGCAGAAAACATAACGTTTTCAACATTTGTTTTCGAAATGACGTAACTGAAAATCTTCACATTGGACGCATTACTCTCAGAAACGTTTACATTTATCGTCTGGCAACTAATGCAGCGTGATGACGTTTGCGGTCGCACCACTCTGTACTAAGTAGAAGCTTCTAAGTTGTTGCAGTCACCAAGAAAGAGGCACAGAAATTCAAGTTTTAGTTTTTGAAAATTCAGTTTTTGGCTGCTTTTGCTGCCTTGTAGTTGACCTAGGACCTTAAGATTTTGCATGAACCGAACTCTGGCAGCCACATTACACGAGAAAAAGCGAGAAGTGGTAATTCGTAGTAAAAACCGCAGAAAACATAACGTTTTCTACATTTGTTTTCGAAATGACGTAACTGAAAATCTTCACATTGGACGCATGACTCTCAGAAACGTTTACATTTATCGTGTGGCAACTAATGCAGCGTGATGACGTTTGCGGTCGCACCACTCTGTACGAAGTAGTAGCTTCTAAGTTGTTGCAGTCACCAAGAAAGAGGCACAGAAATTCAACTTTTAGTTTTTGAAAATTCAGTTTTTGGCTGCTTTTGCTGCCTTGTAGTTGACCTAGGACCTTAAGATTTTGCATGAACCGAACTCTGGCAGCCACATTACACGAGAAAAAGCGAGAAGTGGTAATTCGTAGTAAAAACCGCAGAAAACATAACGTTTTCAACATTTGTTTTCGAAATGACGTAACTGAAAATCTTCACATTGGACGCATTACTCTCAGAAACGTTTACATTTATCGTCTGGCAACTAATGCAGCGTGATGACGTTTGCGGTCGCACCACTCTGTACGAGGTAGAAGCTTCTAAGTTGTTGCAGTCACCAAGAAAGAGGCACAGAAATTCAAGTTTTAGCTTTTGAAAATTCAGTTTTTGGCTGCTTTTGCTGCCTTGTAGTTGACCTAGGACCTTAAGATTTTGCATGAACCGAACTCTGGCAGCCACATTACACGAGAGAAAGCGAGAAGTGGTAATTCGTAGTAAAAACCGCAGAAAACATAACGTTTTCAACATTTGTTTTCGAAATGACGTAACTGAAAATCTTCACATTGGACGCATTACTCTCAGAAACGTTTACATTTATCGTCTGGCAACTAATGCAGCGTGATGACGTTTGCGGTCGCACCACTCTGTGCGAAGTAGAAGCTTCTAAGTTGTTGCAGTCACCAAGAAAGAGGCACAGAAATTCAAGTTTTAGTTTTTGATAATTCAGTTTTTGGCTGCTTTTGCTGCCTTGTAGTTGACCTAGGACCTTAAGATTTTGCATGAACCGAACTCTGGCAGTAACATTACACAAGAAAAAGCGAGAAGTGGTAATTCGTAGTAAAAACCGCAGAAAACATAACGTTTTCAACATTTGTTTTCGTATCGACGTAACTGAAAATCTTCACATGGGACGCATTACTCTCAGAAACGTTTACATTTATAGTCTGGCAACTAATGCAGAGTGATGACGTTTGCGGTCGCACCACTCTGTACGAAGTAGAAGCTTCTAAGTTGTTGCAGTAACCAAGAAAGAGGCACAGAAATTCAAGTTTTAGTTTTTGAAAATTCAGTTTTTGGCTGCTTTTGCTGCCTTGTAGTTGACCTAGGACCTTAAGATTTTGCATGAAGCGAACTCTGGTAGCCACATTACACGAGAAAAAGCGAGAAATGGTAATTCGTAGTAAAAACCGCAGAAAACATCAGGTTTTCTACATTGTTTTCGTATCGACGTAACTGAAAATCTTCACATTGGACGCATTACTCTCAGAAACGTTTACATTTATCGTCTGGCAACTAATGCAGCGTGATGACGTTTGCGGTCGCACCACTCTGTGCGAAGTAGAAGCTTCTAAGTTGTTGCAGTCACCAAGAAAGAGGCACAGAAATTCAAGTTTTAGTTTTTGATAATTCAGATTTTGGCTGCTTTTGCTGCCTTGTAGTTGACCTAGGACCTTAAGATTTTGCATGAACCGAACTCTGGCAGCCACATTACACAAGAAAAAGCGATAAGTGGTAATTCGTAGTAAAAACCGCAGAAAACATACGTTTTCAACATTTGTTTTCGTATCGACGTAACTGAAAATCTTCACATGGGACGCATTACTCTCAGAAACGTTTGCATTTATCGTCTGGCAACTAATGCAGCGTGATGACGTTTGCGGTCGCACCACTCTGTACGAAGTAGAAGCTTCTAAGTTGTTGCAGTCACCAAGAAAGAGGCACAGAAATTCAACTTTTAGGTTTTGAAAATTCAGTTTTTGGCAGCTTTTGCTGCCTTGTAGTTGACCTAGGACCGTAAGATTTTGCATGAACCGAACTCTGGCAGCCACATTACACGAGAAAAAGCGAGAAGTGGTAATTCGTAGTAAAAACTGCAGAAAACATAACGTTTTCTACATTGTTTTCGTATCGACGTAACTGAAAATCTTCAGATTGGACGCATTACTCTCAGAAACGTTTACATTTATCGTCTGGCAACTAATGCAGCGTGATGACGTTTGCGGTCGCACCACTCTGTACGAAGTAGAAGCTTCTAAGTTGTTGCAGTCACCAAGAAAGAGGCACAGAAATTCAAGTTTTAGTTTTTGAAAATTCAGTTTTAGGCTGCTTTTGCTGCCTTGTGGTTGACCTAGGACCTTAAGATTTTGCATGAACCGAACTCTGGCAGCCACATTACACGAGAAAACGCGAGAAGTGGTAATTCGTAGTAAAAACTGCAGAAAACATAACGTTTTCTACATTGTTTTCGTATCGACCTAACTGAAAATCTTCACATTGGACGCATTACTCTCAGAAACGTTTACATTTATCGTCTGGCAACTAATGCAGCGTGATGTCGTTTGCGGTCGCACCACTCTGTACGAAGTAGAAGCTTCTAGGTTGTTGCAGTCACCAAGAAAGAGGCACAGAAATTCAAGTTTTAGTTTTTGATAATTCAGTTTTTGGCTGCTTTCGCTGCCTTGTAGTTGACCTAGGACCTTAAGATTTTGCATGAACCGAACTCTGGCAGCCACATTACACGAGAAAAAGCGAGAAGTGGTAATTCGTAGTAAAAACCGCAGAAAACATAACGTTTTCTACATTTGTTTTCGAAATGACGTAACTGAAAATCTTCACATTGGACGCATGACTCTCAGAAACGTTTACATTTATCGTGTGGCAACTAATGCAGCGTGATGACGTTTGCGGTCGCACCACTCTGTACGAAGTAGAAGCTTCTAAGTTGTTGCAGTCACCAAGAAAGAGGCACAGAAATTCAAGTTTTAGTTTTTGATAATTCAGTTTTTGGCTGCTTTTGCTGCCTTGTAGTTGACCTAGGACCTTAAGATTTTGCATGAACCGAACTCTGGCAGCCACATTACACGAGAAAAAGCGAGAATCGATAATTCGTAGTAAAAACCGCAGAAATCATAACGTTTTCAACATTTGTTTTCGAAATGACGTAACTGAAAATCTTCACATTGGACGCATTACTCTCAGAAACGTTTACATTTATCGTCTGGCAACTAATGCAGCGTGATGACGTTTGCGGTCGCACCACTCTGTACGAAGTAGAAGCTTCTAAGTTTTTGCAGTCACCAAGAAAGAGGCACAGAAATTCAAGTTTTAGTTTTTGAAAATTCAGTTTTTGGCTGCTTTTGCTGCGTTGTAGTTGACCTAGGACCTTAAGATTTTGCATGAACCGAACTCTGGCAGCCACATTACACGAGAAAAAGCGAGAAGTGGTAATTCGTAGTAAAAACCGCAGAAAACATAACGTTTTCAACATTTGTTTTCGAAATGACGTAACTGAAAATCTTCACATTGGACGCATTACTCTCAGAAACGTTTACATTTATCGTCTGGCAACTAATGCAGCGTGATGACGTTTGCGGTCGCACCACTCTGTACGAAGTAGAAGCTTCTAAGTTGTTGCAGTCACCAAGAAAGAGGCACAGAAATTCAAGTTTTAGTTTTTGAAAATTCAGTTTTTGGCTGCTTTTGCTGCCTTGTAGTTGACCTAGGACCTTAAGATTTTGCATGAACCGAACTCTGGCAGCCACATTACACGAGAAAATGCGAGAAGTGGTAATTCGTAGTAAAAACCGCAGAAAACATAACGTTTTCTACATTTGTTTTCGAAATGACGTAACTGAAAATCTTCACATTGGACGCATGACTCTCAGAAACGTTTACATTTATCGTCTGGCAACTAATGCAGCGTGATGACGTTTGCGGTCGCACCACTCTGTACGAAGTAGAAGCTTCTAAGTTGTTGCAGTCACCAAGAAAGAGGCTCAGAAATTCAAGTTTTAGTTTTTGAAAATTCAGTTTTTGGCTGCTTTTGCTGCCTTATAGTTGATCTAGGACCTTTTTAAGATTTTGCATGAACCGAACTCTGGCAGCCACATTACACGAGAAAAAGCGAGAAGTGGTAATTCGTAGTAAAAACCGCAGAAAACATAACGTTTTCAACATTTGTTTTCGAAATGACGTAACTGAAAATCTTCACATTGGACGCATTACTCTCAGAAACGTTTAGATTTATCGTCTGGCAACTAATGCAGCGTGATGACGTTTGTGGTCGCACCACTCTGTGCGAAGTAGAAGCTTCTAAGTTGTTGCAGTCACCAAGAAAGAGGCACAGAAATTCAAGTTTTAGTTTTTGATAATTCAGTTTTTGGCTGCTTTTGCTGCCTTGTAGTTGACCTAGGACCTTAAGATTTTGAATGAACCGAACTCTGGCAGCCACATTACACAAGAAAAAGCGAGAAGTGGTAATTCGTAGTAAAAACCGCAGAAAACATAACGTTTTCAACATTTGTTTTCGTATCGACGTAACTGAAAATCTACACATGGGACGCATTACTCTCAGAAACGTTTACATTTATCGTCTGGCAACTAATGCAGCGTGATGACGTTTGCGGTCGCACCACTCTGTACGAAGTAGAAGCTTCTAAGTTGTTGCAGTCACCAAGAAAGAGGCACAGAAATTCAAGTTTTAGTTTTTGAAAATTCAGTTTTTGGCTGCTTTTGCTGCCTTGTAGTTTACCTAGGACCTTAAGATTTTGCATGAACCGAACTCTGGCTGCCACATTACACGAGAAAAAGCGAGAAGTGGTAATTCGTAGTAAAAACAGCAGAAAACATAACGTTTTCTACATTGTTTTCGTATCGACGTAACTGAAAATCTTCACATTGGACGCATTACTCTCAGAAACGTTTACATTTATCGTCTGGCAACTAATGCAGCGTGATGACGTTTGCGGTCGCACCACTCTGTACGAAGTAGAAGCTTCTAAGTTGTTGCAGTCACCAAGAAAGAGGCACAGAAATTCAAGTTTTAGTTTTTGAATATTCAGTTTTAGGCTGCTTTTGCTGCCTTGTGGTTGACCTAGGACCTTAAGATTTTGCATGAACCGAACTCTGGCCGCCACATTACACGAGAAAAAGCGAGAAGTGGTAATTCGTAGTAAAAACTGCAGAAAACATAACGTTTTCTACATTGTTTTCGTATCGACCTAACTGAAAATCTTCACATTGGACGCATTACTCTCAGAAACGTTTACATTTATCGTCTGGCAACTAATGCAGCGTGATGACGTTTGCGGTCGCACCACTCTGTACGAAGTAGAAGCTTCTAGGTTGTTGCAGTCACCAAGAAAGAGGCACAGAAATTCAAGTTTTAGTTTTTGATAATTCAGTTTTTGGCTGCTTTTGCTGCCTTGTAGTTGACCTAGGACCTTAAGATTTTGCATGAACTGAACTCTGGCAGCCACATTACACGAGAAAAAGCGAGAAGTGGTAATTCGTAGTAAAAACCGCAGAAAACATAACGTTTTCAACATTTGTTTTCGAAATGACGTAACTGAAAATCTTCACATTGGACGCATTACTCTCAGAAACGTTTACATTTATCGTCTGGCAACTAATGCAGCGTGATGACGTTGGCGTTCGCACCACTCTGTACGAAGTAGAAGCTTCTAAGTTGTTGCAGTCACCAAGAAAGAGGCACAGAAATTCAAGTTTTAGTTTTTGAAAATTCAGTTTTTGGCTGCTTTTGCTGCCTTGTAGTTGACCTAGGACCTTAAGATTTTGCATGAACCGAACTCTGGCAGCCACATTACACGAGAAAAAGCGAGAAGTGGTAATTCGTAGTAAAAACCGCAGAAAACATAACGTTTTCTACATTGTGTTCGTATCGACGTAACTTAAAATCTTCACATTGGACGCATTACCCTCAGAAACGTTTATATTTATCGTCTGGCAACTAATGCAGCGTGATGAGGTTTGCGGTCGCACCACTCTGTACGAAGTAGAAGCTTCTAAGTTGTTGCAGTCACCAAGAAAGAGGCACAGAAATTCAAGTTTTAGTTTTTGAAAATTCAGTTTTTGGCTGCTTTTGCTGCCTTGTAGTTGACCTAGGACCTTAAGATTTTGCATGAACCGAACTCTGGCAGCCACATTACACGAGAAAAAGCGAGAAGTGGTAATTCGTAGTAAAAACCGCAGAAAACATAACGTTTTCAACATTTGTTTAGGAAATGACGTAACTGAAAATCTTCGCATTGGACGCATTACTCTCAGAAACGTTTACATTTATCGTCTGGCAACTAATGCAGCGTGATGACGTTTGCGGTCGCACCACTCTGTACGAAGTAGAAGCTTCTAAGTTGTTGCAGTCACCAAGAAAGAATCACAGAAATTCAAGTTTATTTTTTGAAATTTTAGTTTTTGGCTGCTTTTGCTGCCTTGTAGTTGACCTAGGACCTTAAGATTTTGCATGAACCGAACTCTGGCAGCCACATTACACGAGAAAAAGCGAGAAGTTTTAATTCGTAGTAAAAACCGCAGAAAACATAACGTTTTCAACATTTGTTTTCGAAATGACGTAACTGAAAATCTTCACATTGGACGCATTACTCTCAGAAACGTTTACATTTATCGTCTGGCAACTAATGCAGCGTGATGACGTTTGAGGTCGCACCACTCTGTACGAAGTAGAAGCTTCTAAGTTGTTGCAGTCACCAAGAAAGAGGCACAGAAATTCAAGTTTTAGTTTTTGAAAATTCAGTTTTAGGCTGCTTTTGCTGCCTTGTGGTTGAACTAGGACCTTAAGATTTTGCATGAACCGAACTCTGGCAGCCACATTACATGAGAAAAAGCGAGAAGTTGTAATTCGTAGTGAAAACCGCAGAAAACATAACGTTTTCCACATTGTTTTCGTATCGACCTAACTGAAAATCTTCACATTGGACGCATTACTCTCAGAAACGTTTACATTTATCGTCTGGCAACTAATGCAGCGTGATGACGTTTGCGGTCGCACCACTCTGTACGAAGTAGAAGCTTCTAAGTTGTTGCAGTCACCAAAAAAGAGGCACAGAAATTCAAGTTTTAGTTTTTAAAAATTCAGTTTTTGGCTGCTTTTGCTGCCTTGTATTTGACCTAGGACCTTAATATTTTGCATGAACCAAACTCTGGCAGCCACATTACACGAGAAAAAGCGAGAAGTGGTAATTGGTAGTAAAAACCGCAGAAAACATAACGTTTTCAACATTTGTTTTCGAAATGACGTAACTGAAAATCTTCACATTGGACGCATTACTCCCGGAAACGTTTACATTTATCGTCTGGCAACTAATGCAGCGTGATGATGTTTGCGGTCGCACCACTCTGTACGAAGTAGAAGCTTCTAAGTTGTTGCAGTCACCAAGAAAGAGGCACAGAAATTCAAGTTTTAGTTTTTGAAAATTCAGTTTTTGGCTGCTTTTGCTGCCTTGTAGTTGACCTAGGACCTTAAGATTTTGCATGAACCGAACTCTGGCAGCCACATTACACGAGAAAAAGCAAGAAGTGGTAATTCGTAGTAAAAACCGCAGAAAAGATAACGTTTTCTACATTGTTTTCGTATCGACGTAACTGAAAATCTTCACACTGGACGCATTACTCTCAGAAACGTTTATATTTATCGTCTGGCAACTAATGCAGCGTGATGACGTTTGCGGTCGCACCACTCTGTACGAAGGAGAAGCTTCTAAGTTGTTGCAGTCACCAAGAAAGAGGCACAGAAATTCAAGTTTTAGTTTTTGAAAATTCAGTTTTTGGCTGCTTTTGCTGCCTTGTAGTTGACCTAGGACCTTAAGATTTTGCATAAACCGAACTCTGGCAACCACATTACACGAGAAAAAGCGACAAGTGGTAATTCGTAGTAAAAACCGCAGAAAACATAAAGTTTTCAACATTTGTTTTCGAAATGACGTAACTGAAAATCTTCACATTGGACGCATTACTCTCAGAAACGTTTACATTTATCGTCTGGCAACTAATGCAGCGTGATGACGTTTGCGGTCGCACCACTCTGTACGAAGAAGAAGCTTCTAAGTTGTTGCAGTCACCAAGAAAGAGGCACAGAAATTCAAGTTTTAGTTTTTGGAAATTCAGTTTTTGGCTGCTTTTGCTGCTTTGTAGTTGACCTAGGACCTTAAGATTTTGCTTGAACCGAACTCTGGCAGCCACATTACACGAGAAAAAGCGAGAAGTGGTAATTCGTAGTAAAAACCCCAGAAAACATAACGTTTTCTACATTGTTTTCGTATCGACGTAACTGAAAATCTTCACATTGGACGCATTACTCTCAGAAACGTTTATATTTATCGTCTGGCAACTAATGCAGCGTGATGACGTTTGCGGTCGCACCACTCTGTACGAAGTAGAAGCTTCTAAGTTGTTGCAGTCACCAAGAAAGAGGCACAGAAATTCAAGATTTAGTTTTTGAAAATTCGGTTTTTGGCTGCTTTTGCTGCCTTGTAGTTGACCTAGCACCTTAAGATTTTGCATGAACCGAACTCTGGCAGCCACATTACACGAGAAAAAGCGAGAAGTGGTAATTTGTAGTAAAAACCGCAGAAAACATAACGTTTTCAACATTTGTTTTCGAAATGATGTAACTGAAAATCTTCACATTGGACGCATTACTCTCAGAAACGTTTACATTTATCGTCTGGCAACTAATGCAGCGTGATGACGTTTGCGGTCGCACCACTCTGTACGAAGTAGAAGCTTCTAAGTTGTTGCAGTCACCAAGAAAGAGGCACAGAAATTCAGGTTTTAGTTTTCGAAAATTCAGTTTTTGGCTGGTTTTGCTGCCTTGTAGTTGACCTAGGACCTTCATATTTTGCATGAACCGAACTATGGCAGCCACATTACACGAGAAAAAGCGAGAAGTGGTAATTCGTAGTAAAAACCGCAGAAAACATAACGTTTTCTACATTGTTTTCGTATCGACGTAACTGAAAATCTTCACATTGGACACATTACTCTCAGAAACGTTTACATTTATCGTCTGGCAACTAATGCAGCGCGATGACGTTTGCGGTCGCACCACTCTGTTCGAAGTAGAAGCTTCTAAGTTGTTGCAGTCACCAAGAAAGAGGCACAGAAATTCAAGTTTTAGTTTTTGAAAATTCAGTTTTTGGCTGCTTTTGCTGCCTTGTAGTTGACCTAGGACCCTACGATTTTGCATGAACCGAACTCTGGCAGCCACATTACACGAGAAAAAGCGAGAAGTGGTAATTCGTAGTAAAAATCGCAGAAAACATAACGTTTTCTACATTGTTTTCGTATCGACGTAACTTAAAATCTTCACATTGGACGCATTACTCTCAGAAACGTTTACATTTATCGTCTGGCAACTAATGCAGCGTGATTACGTTTGCGGTCGCACCACTCTGTACGAAGTAGAAGCTTCTAAGTTGTTGCAGTCACCAAGAAAGAGGCACAGAAATTCAAGTTTTAGTTTTTAAAAATTCAGTTTTTGGCTGCTTTTGCTGCCTTGTAGTTGACCTAGGACCTTAATATTTTGCATGAACCGAACTCTGGCAGCCACATTACACGAGAAAAAGCGAGAAGTGGTAATTCGTAGTAAAAACCGCAGAAAACATAACGTTTTCAACACTTGTTTTCGAAATGACGTAACTGAAATTCTTCACATTGGTCGCATTACTCTCAGAAACGTTTACATTTATCGTCTGGCAACTAATGCAGCGTGATGACGTTTGCGGTCGCACCACTCTGTACGAAGTAGAAGCTTCTAAGTTGTTGCAGTCACCAAGAAAGAGGCACAGAAATTCAAGTTTTAGTTTTTGAAAATTCCGTTTTTGGCTGCTTTTGCTGCCTTGTAGTTGACCTAGGACCTTAAGATTTTGCATGAACCGAACTCTGGCAGCCACATTACACGAGAAAAAGCGAGAAGTGGTAATTCGTAGTAAACACCGCAGAAAACATAACGTTTTCTACATTGTTTTCGTATCGACGTAACCTGAAAATCTTCACATTGCACGCATTACTCTCAGAAACGTTTATATTTATCGTCTGGCAACTAATGCAGCGTGATGACGTTTGCGGACGCACCACTCTGTACGAAGTAGAAGCTTCTAAGTTGTTGCAGTCACCAAGAAAGAGGCACAGAAATTCAAGCTTTAGTTTTTGAAAATTCAGTTTTTGGCTGCTTTTGCTGCCTTGTGGTTGACCTAGGACCTTAAGATTTTGCATGATCCGAACTCTGGCAGCCACATTACATGAGAAAAAGCGAGAAGTGGTAATTCGTAGTGAAAACCGCAGAAAACATAACGTTTTCCACATTGTTTTCGTATCGACCTAACTGAAAATCTTCACATTGGACGCATTACTCTCAGAAACGTTTACATTTATCGTCTGGCAACTAATGCAGCGTGATGACGTTTGCGGTCGCACCACTCTGTACGAAGTAGAAGCTTCTAAGTTGTTGCAGTCACCAAGAAAGAGGCACAGAAATTCAAGTTTTAGTTTTTAAAAATTCAGTTTTTGGCTGCTTTTGCTGCCTTGTAGTTGACCTAGGACCTTAATATTTTGCATGAACCAAACTCTGGCAGCCACATTGCACGAGAAAAAGCGAGAAGTGGTAATTCGTAGTAAAAACCGCAGAAAACATAACGTTTTCAACATTTGTTTTCGAAATGACGTAACTGAAAATCTTCACATTGGACGCATTACTCTCGGAAACGTTTACATTTATCGTCTGGCAACTAATGCAGCGTGATGATGTTTGCGGTCGCACCACTCTGTACGAAGTAGAAGCTTCTAAGTTGTTGCAGTCACCAAGAAAGAGGCACAGAAATTCAAGTTTTAGTTTTTGAAAATTCAGTTTTTGGCTGCTTTTGCTGCCTTGTAGTTGACCTAGGACCTTAAGATTTTGCATGAACCGAACTCTGGCAGCCACATTACACGAGAAAAAGCAAGAAGTGGTAATTCGTAGTAAAAACCGCAGAAAACATAACGTTTTCTACATTGTTTTCGTATCGACGTAACTGAAAATCTTCACACTGGACGCATTACTCTCAGAAACGTTTATATTTATCGTCTGGCAACTAATGCAGCGTGATGACGTTTGCGGTCGCACCACTCTGTACGAAGGAGAAGCTTCTAAGTTGTTGCAGTCACCAAGAAAGAGGCACAGAAATTCAAGTTTTAGTTTTTGAAAATTCAGTTTTTGGCTGCTTTTGCTGCCTTGTAGTTGACCTAGGACCTTAAGATTTTGCATGAACCGAACTCTGGCAGCCACATTACACGAGAAAAAGCGAGAAGTGGTAATTCGTAGTAAAAACCACAGAAAACATAACGTTTTCTACATTGTTTTCGTATCGACGTAACTGAAAATCTTCACATTGGACGCATTACTCTCAGAAACGTTTACATTTATCGTCTGGCAACTAATGCAGCGTGATGACGTTTGCGGTCGCACCACTCTGTAGGAAGTAGAAGCTTCTAAGTTGTTGCAGTCACCAAGAAAGAGGCACAGAAATTCAAGTTTTAGTTTTTGAAAATTCAGTTTTTGGCTGCTTTTGCTACCTTGTAGTTGACCTAGGACCTTAAGATTTTGCATGAACCGAACTCTGGCAACCACATTACACGAGAAAAAGCGAGAAGTGGTAATTCGTAGTAAAAACCGCAGAAAACGTAAAGTTTTCAACATTTGTTTTCGAAATGACGTAACTGAAAATCTTCACATTGGACGCATTACTCTCAGAAACGTTTACATTTATCGTCTGGCAACTAATGCAGCGTGATGACGTTTGCGGTCGCACCACTCTGTACGAAGTAGAAGCTTCTAAGTTGTTGCAGTCACCAAGAAAGAGGCACAGAAATTCAAGTTTTAGTTTTTGAAAATTCAGTTTTTGGCTGCTTTTGCTGCTTTGTAGTTGACCTAGGACCTTAAGATTTTGCTTGAACCGAACTCTGGCAGCCACATTACACGAGAAAAAGCGAGAAGTGGTAATTCGTAGTAAAAACCCCAGAAAACATAACGTTTTCTACATTGTTTTCGTATCGACCTAACTGAAAATCTTCACATTGGACGCATTACTCTCAGAAACGTTTATATTTATCGTCTGGCAACTAATGCAGCGTGATGACGTTTGCGGTCGCACCACTCTGTACGAAGTAGAAGCTTCTAAGTTGTTGCAGTCACCAAGAAAGAGGCACAGAAATTCAAGATTTAGTTTTTGAAAATTCGGTTTTTGGCTGCTTTTGCTGCCTTGTAGTTGACCTAGGACCTTAAGATTTTGCATGAACCGAACTCTGGCAGCCACATTACACGAGAAAAAGCGAGAAGTGGTAATTCGTAGTAAAAACCGCAGAAAACATAACGTTTTCAACATTTGTTTTCGAAATGATGTAACTGAAAATCTTCACATTGGACGCATTACTCTCAGAAACGTTTACATTTATCGTCTGGCAACTAATGCAGCGTGATGACGTTTGCGGTCGCACCACTCTGTACGAAGTAGAAGCTTCTAAGTTGTTGCAGTTACCAAGAAAGAGGCACAGAAATTCAAGTTTTAGTTTTTGAAAATTCAGTTTTTGGCTGCTTTTGCTGCCTTGTATTTGACCTAGGACCTTAAGATTTTGCATGAACCGAACTCTGGCAGCCACATTACACGAGAAAAAGCGAGAAGTGGTAATTCGTAGTAAAAACCGCAGAAAACATAACGTTTTCTACATTGTTCTCGTATCGACGTAACTGGAAATCTTCACATTGGACGCATTACTCTCAGAAACGTTTATATTTATCGTCTGGCAACTAATGCAGCGTGATGACGTTTGCGGTCGCACCACTCTGTACGAAGTAGAAGCTTCTAAGTTGTTGCAGTCACCAAGAAAGAGGCACAGAAATTCAAGTTTTAGTTTTTGAAAATTCAGTTTTTGGCTGCTTTTGCTGCCTTGTAGTTGACCTAGGACCTTAAGATTTTGCATGAACCGAACTCTGGCAGCCACATTACACGAGAAAAAGCGAGAAGTGGTAATTCGTAGTAAAAACCGCAGAAAACATAACGTTTTCTACATTGTTTTCGAAATGACGTAACTGAAAATCTTCACATTGGACGCATTACTCTCAGAAACGTTTACATTTATCGTCTGGCAAATAATGCAGCGTGATGACGTTTGCGGTCGCACCACTCTGTACGAAGTAGAAGCTTCTAAGTTGTTGCAGTCACCAAGAAAGAGGCACAGAAATTCAAGTT
This sequence comes from Schistocerca serialis cubense, assembly GCF_023864345.2. NCBI lineage: Eukaryota > Metazoa > Arthropoda > Insecta > Orthoptera > Acrididae > Schistocerca > Schistocerca serialis. Next base: position 4,639,874 of record NW_026047571.1, on the reverse strand, counting down.
TTAGTTTTAGAAAATTCAGTTTTTGGCTGCTTTTGCTGCCTTGTAGTTGACCTAGGACCTTAAGATTTTGCATGAACCGAACTCTGGCAGCCACATTACACGAGAAAAAGCGAGAAGTGGTAATTCGTAGTTAAAACCGCAGAAAACATAACGTTTTCAACATTTGTTTTCGAAATGACGTAACTGAAAATCTTCACATTGGACGCATTACTCTCAGAAACGTTTACATTTATCGCCTGGCAACTAATGCAGCGTGATGACGTTTGCGGTCGCACCACTCTGTACGAAGTAGAAGCTTCTAAGTTGTTGCAGTCACCAAGAAAGAGGCACAGAAATTCAAGTTTTAGTTTTTGAAAATTCAGTTTTTGGCTGCTTTTGCTGCCTTGTAGTTGACCTAGGACCTTAAGATTTTGCATGAACCGAACTCTGGCAGCCACATTACACGAGAAAAAGCACGAAGTGGTAATTCGTAGTAAAAACCGCAGAAAACATAACGTCTTCAACATTTGTTTTCGTATCGACGTAACTGAAAATCTTCACATTGGACGCATTACTCTCAGAAACGTTTACATTTATCGTCTGGCAACTAATGCACCGTGATGACGTTTGCGGTCGCACCACTCTGTACGAAGTAGAAGCTTCTAAGTTGTTGCAGTCACCAAGAAAGAGGCACAGAAATTCAAGTTTTAGTTTTTGAAAATTCAGTTTTTGGCTGCTTTTGCTGCCTTGTAGTTGACCTAGGACCTTAAGATTTTGCATGAACCGAACTCTGGCAGCCACATTACACGAGAAAAAGCAAGAAGTGGTAATTCGTAGTAAAAACCGCAGAAAAGATAACGTTTTCTACATTGTTTTCGTATCGACGTAACTGAAAATCTTCACACTGGACGCATTACTCTCAGAAACGTTTATATTTATCGTCTGGCAACTAATGCAGCGTGATGACGTTTGCGGTCGCACCACTCTGTACGAAGGAGAAGCTTCTAAGTTGTTGCAGTCACCAAGAAAGAGGCACAGAAATTCAAGTTTTAGTTTTTGAAAATTCAGTTTTTGGCTGCTTTTGCTGCCTTGTAGTTGACCTAGGACCTTAAGATTTTGCATAAACCGAACTCTGGCAACCACATTACACGAGAAAAAGCGACTAGTGGTAATTCGTAGTAAAAACCGCAGAAAACATAAAGTTTTCAACATTTGTTTTCGAAATGACGTAACCGAAAATCTTCACATTGGACGCATTACTCTCAGAAACGTTTACATTTATCGTCTGGCAACTAATGCAGCGTGATGACGTTTGCGGTCGCACCACTCTGTACGAAGAAGAAGCTTCTAAGTTGTTGCAGTCACCAAGAAAGAGGCACAGAAATTCAAGTTTTAGTTTTTGGAAATTCAGTTTTTGGCTGCTTTTGCTGCTTTGTAGTTGACCTAGGACCTTAAGATTTTGCTTGAACCGAACTCTGGCAGCCACATTACACGAGAAAAAGCGAGAAGTGGTAATTCGTAGTAAAAACCCCAGAAAACATAACGTTTTCTACATTGTTTTCGTATCGACGTAACTGAAAATCTTCACATTGGACGCATTACTCTCAGAAACGTTTATATTTATCGTCTGGCAACTAATGCAGCGTGATGACGTTTGCGGTCGCACCACTCTGTACGAAGTAGAAGCTTCTAAGTTGTTGCAGTCACCAAGAAAGAGGCACAGAAATTCAAGATTTAGTTTTTGAAAATTCGGTTTTTGGCTGCTTTTGCTGCCTTGTAGTTGACCTAGCACCTTAAGATTTTGCATGAACCGAACTCTGGCAGCCACATTACACGAGAAAAAGCGAGAAGTGGTAATTTGTAGTAAAAACCGCAGAAAACATAACGTTTTCAACATTTGTTTTCGAAATGATGTAACTGAAAATCTTCACATTGGACGCATTACTCTCAGAAACGTTTACATTTATCGTCTGGCAACTAATGCAGCGTGATGACGTTTGCGGTCGCACCACTCTGTACGAAGTAGAAGCTTCTAAGTTGTTGCAGTCACCAAGAAAGAGGCACAGAAATTCAGGTTTTAGTTTTCGAAAATTCAGTTTTTGGCTGCTTTTGCTGCCTTGTAGTTGACCTAGGACCTTCATATTTTGCATGAACCGAACTATGGCAGCCACATTACACGAGAAAAAGCGAGAAGTGGTAATTCGTAGTAAAAACCGCAGAAAACATAACGTTTTCTACATTGTTTTCGTATCGACGTAACTGAAAATCTTCACATTGGACACATTACTCTCAGAAACGTTTACATTTATCGTCTGGCAACTAATGCAGCGCGATGACGTTTGCGGTCGCACCACTCTGTTCGAAGTAGAAGCTTCTAAGTTGTTGCAGTCACCAAGAAAGAGGCACAGAAATTCAAGTTTTAGTTTTTGAAAATTCAGTTTTTGGCTGCTTTTGCTGCCTTGTAGTTGACCTAGGACCCTACGATTTTGCATGAACCGAACTCTGGCAGCCACATTACACGAGAAAAAGCGAGAAGTGGTAATTCGTAGTAAAAATCGCAGAAAACATAACGTTTTCTACATTGTTTTCGTATCGACGTAACTTAAAATCTTCACATTGGACGCATTACTCTCAGAAACGTTTACATTTATCGTCTGGCAACTAATGCAGCGTGATTACGTTTGCGGTCGCACCACTCTGTACGAAGTAGAAGCTTCTAAGTTGTTGCAGTCACCAAGAAAGAGGCACAGAAATTCAAGTTTTAGTTTTTAAAAATTCAGTTTTTGGCTGCTTTTGCTGCCTTGTAGTTGACCTAGGACCTTAATATTTTGCATGAACCGAACTCTGGCAGCCACATTACACGAGAAAAAGCGAGAAGTGGTAATTCGTAGTAAAAACCGCAGAAAACATAACGTTTTCAACACTTGTTTTCGAAATGACGTAACTGAAATTCTTCACATTGGTCGCATTACTCTCAGAAACGTTTACATTTATCGTCTGGCAACTAATGCAGCGTGATGACGTTTGCGGTCGCACCACTCTGTACGAAGTAGAAGCTTCTAAGTTGTTGCAGTCACCAAGAAAGAGGCACAGAAATTCAAGTTTTAGTTTTTGAAAATTCCGTTTTTGGCTGCTTTTGCTGCCTTGTAGTTGACCTAGGACCTTAAGATTTTGCATGAACCGAACTCTGGCAGCCACATTACACGAGAAAAAGCGAGAAGTGGTAATTCGTAGTAAACACCGCAGAAAACATAACGTTTTCTACATTGTTTTCGTATCGACGTAACTGAAAATCTTCACATTGGACGCATTACTCTCAGAAACGTTTATATTTATCGTCTGGCAACTAATGCAGCGTGATGACGTTTGCGGACGCACCACTCTGTACGAAGTAGAAGCTTCTAAGTTGTTGCAGTCACCAAGAAAGAGGCACAGAAATTCAAGCTTTAGTTTTTGAAAATTCAGTTTTTGGCTGCTTTTGCTGCCTTGTGGTTGACCTAGGACCTTAAGATTTTGCATGATCCGAACTCTGGCAGCCACATTACATGAGAAAAAGCGAGAAGTGGTAATTCGTAGTGAAAACCGCAGAAAACATAACGTTTTCCACATTGTTTTCGTATCGACCTAACTGAAAATCTTCACATTGGACGCATTACTCTCAGAAACGTTTACATTTATCGTCTGGCAACTAATGCAGCGTGATGACGTTTGCGGTCGCACCACTCTGTACGAAGTAGAAGCTTCTAAGTTGTTGCAGTCACCAAGAAAGAGGCACAGAAATTCAAGTTTTAGTTTTTAAAAATTCAGTTTTTGGCTGCTTTTGCTGCCTTGTAGTTGACCTAGGACCTTAATATTTTGCATGAACCAAACTCTGGCAGCCACATTGCACGAGAAAAAGCGAGAAGTGGTAATTCGTAGTAAAAACCGCAGAAAACATAACGTTTTCAACATTTGTTTTCGAAATGACGTAACTGAAAATCTTCACATTGGACGCATTACTCTCGGAAACGTTTACATTTATCGTCTGGCAACTAATGCAGCGTGATGATGTTTGCGGTCGCACCACTCTGTACGAAGTAGAAGCTTCTAAGTTGTTGCAGTCACCAAGAAAGAGGCACAGAAATTCAAGTTTTAGTTTTTGAAAATTCAGTTTTTGGCTGCTTTTGCTGCCTTGTAGTTGACCTAGGACCTTAAGATTTTGCATGAACCGAACTCTGGCAGCCACATCACACGAGAAAAAGCAAGAAGTGGTAATTCGTAGTAAAAACCGCAGAAAACATAACGTTTTCTACATTGTTTTCGTATCGACGTAACTGAAAATCTTCACACTGGACGCATTACTCTCAGAAACGTTTATATTTATCGTCTGGCAACTAATGCAGCGTGATGACGTTTGCGGTCGCACCACTCTGTACGAAGGAGAAGCTTCTAAGTTGTTGCAGTCACCAAGAAAGAGGCACAGAAATTCAAGTTTTAGTTTTTGAAAATTCAGTTTTTGGCTGCTTTTGCTGCCTTGTAGTTGACCTAGGACCTTAAGATTTTGCATGAACCGAACTCTGGCAGCCACATTACACGAGAAAAAGCGAGAAGTGGTAATTCGTAGTAAAAACCACAGAAAACATAACGTTTTCTACATTGTTTTCGTATCGACGTAACTGAAAATCTTCACATTGGACGCATTACTCTCAGAAACGTTTACATTTATCGTCTGGCAACTAATGCAGCGTGATGACGTTTGCGGTCGCACCACTCTGTAGGAAGTAGAAGCTTCTAAGTTGTTGCAGTCACCAAGAAAGAGGCACAGAAATTCAAGTTTTAGTTTTTGAAAATTCAGTTTTTGGCTGCTTTTGCTGCCTTGTAGTTGACCTAGGACCTTAAGATTTTGCATGAACCGAACTCTGGCAACCACATTACACGAGAAAAAGCGAGAAGTGGTAATTCGAGTAAAAACCGCAGAAAACGTAAAGTTTTCAACATTTGTTTTCGAAATGACGTAACTGAAAATCTTCACATTGGACGCATTACTCTCAGAAACGTTTACATTTATCGTCTGGCAACTAATGCAGCGTGATGACGTTTGCGGTCGCACCACTCTGTACGAAGTAGAAGCTTCTAAGTTGTTGCAGTCACCAAGAAAGAGGCACAGAAATTCAAGTTTTAGTTTTTGAAAATTCAGTTTTTGGCTGCTTTTGCTGCTTTGTAGTTGACCTAGGACCTTAAGATTTTGCTTGAACCGAACTCTGGCAGCCACATTACACGAGAAAAAGCGAGAAGTGGTAATTCGTAGTAAAAACCCCAGAAAACATAACGTTTTCTACATTGTTTTCGTATCGACCTAACTGAAAATCTTCACATTGGACGCATTACTCTCAGAAACGTTTATATTTATCGTCTGGCAACTAATGCAGCGTGATGACGTTTGCGGTCGCACCACTCTGTACGAAGTAGAAGCTTCTAAGTTGTTGCAGTCACCAAGAAAGAGGCACAGAAATTCAAGATTTAGTTTTTGAAAATTCGGTTTTTGGCTGCTTTTGCTGCCTTGTAGTTGACCTAGGACCTTAAGATTTTGCATGAACCGAACTCTGGCAGCCACATTACACGAGAAAAAGCGAGAAGTGGTAATTCGTAGTAAAAACCGCAGAAAACATAACGTTTTCAACATTTGTTTTCGAAATGATGTAACTGAAAATCTTCACATTGGACGCATTACTCTCAGAAACGTTTACATTTATCGTCTGGCAACTAATGCAGCGTGATGACGTTTGCGGTCGCACCACTCTGTACGAAGTAGAAGCTTCTAAGTTGTTGCAGTTACCAAGAAAGAGGCACAGAAATTCAAGTTTTAGTTTTTGAAAATTCAGTTTTTGGCTGCTTTTGCTGCCTTGTATTTGACCTAGGACCTTAAGATTTTGCATGAACCGAACTCTGGCAGCCACATTACACGAGAAAAAGCGAGAAGTGGTAATTCGTAGTAAAAACCGCAGAAAACATAACGTTTTCTACATTGTTCTCGTATCGACGTAACTGGAAATCTTCACATTGGACGCATTACTCTCAGAAACGTTTATATTTATCGTCTGGCAACTAATGCAGCGTGATGACGTTTGCGGTCGCACCACTCTGTACGAAGTAGAAGCTTCTAAGTTGTTGCAGTCACCAAGAAAGAGGCACAGAAATTCAAGTTTTAGTTTTTGAAAATTCAGTTTTTGGCTGCTTTTGCTGCCTTGTAGTTGACCTAGGACCTTGAGATTTTGCATGAACCGAACTCTGGCAGCCACATTACACGAGAAAAAGCGAGAAGTGGTAATTCGTAGTAAAAACCGCAGAAAACATAACGTTTTCTACATTGTTTTCGAAATGACGTAACTGAAAATCTTCACATTGGACGCATTACTCTCAGAAACGTTTACATTTATCGTCTGGCAAATAATGCAGCGTGATGACGTTTGCGGTCGCACCACTCTGTACGAAGTAGAAGCTTCTAAGTTGTTGCAGTCACCAAGAAAGAGGCACAGAAATTCAAGTTTTAGTTTTTGAAAATTCAGTTTTTGGCTGCTTTTGCTGCCTTGTAGTTGACCTAGGACCTTAAGATTTTGCATGAACCGAACTCTGGCAGCCACATTACACGAGAAAAAGCGAGAAGTGGTAATTCGTAGTTAAAACCGCAGAAAACATAACGTTTTCAACATTTGTTTTCGAAATGACGTAACTGAAAATCTTCACATTGGACGCATTACTCTCAGAAACGTTTACATTTATCGCCTGGCAACTAATGCAGCGTGATGACGTTTGCGGTCGCACCACTCTGTACGAAGTAGAAGCTTCTAAGTTGTTGCAGTCACCAAGAAAGAGGCACAGAAATTCAAGTTTTAGTTTTTGAAAATTCAGTTTTTGGCTGCTTTTGCTGCCTTGTAGTTGACCTAGGACCTTAAGATTTTGCATGAACCGAACTCTGGCAGCCACATTACACGAGAAAAAGCGAGAAGTGGTAATTCGTAGTAAAAACCGCAGAAAACATAACGTTTTCAACATTTGTTTTCGAAATGATGTAACTGAAAATCTTCACATTGGACGCATTACTCCCAGAAACGTTTACATTTATCGTCTGGCAACTAATGCAGCGTGATGACGTTTGCGGTCGCACCACTCTGTACGAAGTAGAAGCTTCTAAGTTGTTGCAGTCACCAAGAAAGAGGCACAGAAATTCAAGTTTTAGTTTTTGAAAATTCAGTTTTTGGCTGCTTTTGCTGCCTTGTAGTTGACCTAGGACCTTAAGATTTTGCATGAACCGAACTCTGGCAGCCACATTACACGAGAAAAAGCGAGAAGTGGTAATTCGTAGTAAAAACCGCAGAAAACATAACGTTTTCTACATTGTTCTCGTATCGACGTAACTGGAAATCTTCACATTGGACGCATTACTCTCAGAAACGTTTATATTTATCGTCTGGCAACTAATGCAGCGTGATGACGTTTGCGGTCGCACCACTCTGTACGAAGTAGAAGCTTCTAAGTTGTTGCAGTCACCAAGAAAGAGGCACAGAAATTCAAGTTTTAGTTTTCGAAAATTCAGTTTTTGGCTGCTTTTGCTGCCTTGTAGTTGACCTAGGACCTTAAGATTTTGCATGAACCGAACTCTGGCAGCCACATTACACGAGAAAAAGCGAGAAGTGGTAATTCGTAGTAAAAACCGCAGAAAACATAACGTTTTCTACATTGTTTTCGAAATGACGTAACTGAAAATCTTCACATTGGACGCATTACTCTCAGAAACGTTTACATTTATCGTCTGGCAACTAATGCAGCGTGATGACGTTTGCGGTCGCACCACTCTGTACGAAGTAGAAGCTTCTAAGTTGTTGCAGTCACCAAGAAAGAGACACAGAAATTCAAGTTTTAGTTTTTGAAAATTCAGTTTTTGGCTGCTTTTGCTGCCTTGTAGTTGACCTAGGACCTTAAGATTTTGCATGAACCGAACTCTGGCAGCCACATTACACGAGAAAAAGCGAGAAGTGGTAATTCGTAGTTAAAACCGCAGAAAACATAACGTTTTCAACATTTTTTTTCGAAATGACGTAACTGAAAATCTTCACATTGGACGCATTACTCTCAGAAACGTTTACATTTATCGCCTGGCAACTAATGCAGCGTGATGACGTTTGCGGTCGCACCACTCTGTACGAAGTAGAAGCTTCTAAGTTGTTGCAGTCACCAAGAAAGAGGCACAGAAATTCAAGTTTTAGTTTTTGAAAATTCAGTTTTTGGCTGCTTTTGCTGCCTTGTAGTTGACCTAGGACCTTAAGATTTTGCATGAACCGAACTCTGGCAGCCACATTACACGAGAAAAAGCACGAAGTGGTAATTCGTAGTAAAAACCGCAGAAAACATAACGTTTTCAACATTTGTTTTCGTATCGACGTAACTGAAAATCTTCACATTGGACGCATTACTCTCAGAAACGTTTACATTTATCGTCTGGCAACTAATGCACCGTGATGACGTTTGCGGTCGCACCACTCTGTACGAAGTAGAAGCTTCTAAGTTGTTGCAGTCACCAAGAAAGAGGCACAGAAATTCAAGTTTTAGTTTTTGAAAATTCAGTTTTTGGCTGCTTTTGCTGCCTTGTAGTTGACCTAGGACCTTAAGATTTTGCATGAACCGAACTCTGGCAGCCACATTACACGAGAAAAAGCGAGAAGTGATAATTCGTAGTAAAAACCGCACAAAACATAACGTTTTCTACATTGTTTTCGTATCGACGTAACTGAAAATCTCCACATTGGACGCATTACTCTCAGAAACGTTTACATTTATCGTCTGGCAACTAATGCAGCGTGATGACGTTTGCGGTCGCACCACTCTGTACGAAGTAGAAGCTTCTAAGTTGTTGCAGTCACCAAGAAAGAGGCACAGAAATTCAAGTTTTAGTTTTTGAAAATTCAGTTTTTGGCTGCTTTTGCTGCCTTGTAGTTGACCTAGGACCTTAAGATTTTGCATTAACCGAACTCTGACAGCCACATTACACGAGAAAAAGCGAGAAGTGGTAATTCGTAGTAAAAACCGCAGAAAACATAACGTTTTCAACATTTGTTTTCGAAATGACGTAACTGAAAATCTTCACATTGGACGCATTACTCTCAGAAACGTTTACATTTATCGTCTGGTAACTAATGCAGCGTGATGACGTTTGCGGTCGCACCACTCTGTACGAAGTAGAAGCTTCTAAGTTGTTGCAGTCACCAAGAAAGAGGCACAGAAATTCAAGTTTTAGTTTTGAAAATTCAGTTTTTGGCTGCTTTTGCTGCCTTGTAGTTGACCTAGGACCTTAAGATTTTGCACGAAACGAACTCTGGCAGCCACATTACACGAGAAAAAGCACGAAGTGGTAATACGTAGTAAAAACCGCAGAAAACATAACGTTTTCAACATTTGTTTTCGTATCGACGTAACTGAAAATCTTCACATTGGACGCATTACTCTCAGAAACGTTTACATTTATCGTCTGGCAACTAATGCACCGTGATGACGTTTGCGGTCGCACCACTCTGTACGAAGTAGAAGCTTCTAAGTTGTTGCAGTCACCAAGAAAGAGGCACAGAAATTCAAGTTTTAGTTTTTGAAAATTCAGTTTTTGGCTGCTTTTGCTGCCTTGTAGTTGACCTAGGACCTTAAGATTTTGCATGAACCGAACTCTGGCAGCCACATTACACGAGAAAAAGCGAGAAGTGATAATTCGTAGTAAAAACCGCACAAAACATAACGTTTTCTACATTGTTTTCGTATCGACGTAACTGAAAATCTTCACATTGGACGCATTACTCTCAGAAACGTTTATATTTATCGTCTGGCAACTAATGCAGCGTGATGACGTTTGCGGTCGCACCACTCTGTACGAAGTAGAAGCTTCTAAGTTGTTGCAGTCACCAAGAAAGAGGCACAGAAATTCAAGTTTTAGTTTTTGAAAATTCAGTTTTTGGCTGCTTTTGCTGTCTTGTAGTTGACCTAGGACCTTAAGATTTTGCATGAACCGAACTCTGGCAGCCACATTACACGAGAGAAAGCGAGAAGTGGTAATTCCTAGTAAAAACCGCAGAAAACATAACGTTTTCAACATTTGTTTTCGAAATGACGTTACTGAAAATCTTCACATTGGACGCATTACTCTCAGAAACGTTTACATTTATCGTCTGGTAACTAATGCAGCGTGATGACGTTTGCGGTCGCACCACTCTGTACGAAGTAGAAGCTTCTAAGTTGTTGCAGTCACCAAGAAAGAGGCACAGAAATTCAAGTTTTAGTTTTGAAAATTCAGTTTTTGGCTGCTTTTGCTGCCTTGTAGTTGACCTAGGACCTTAAGATTTTGCACGAAACGAACTCTGGCAGCCACATTACACGAGAAAAAGCACGAAGTGGTAATACGTAGTAAAAACCGCAGAAAACATAACGTTTTCAACATTTGTTTTCGTATCGACGTAACTGAAAATCTTCACATTGGACGCATTACTCTCAGAAACGTTTACATTTATCGTCTGGCAACTAATGCACCGTGATGACGTTTGCGGTCGCACCACTCTGTACGAAGTAGAAGCTTCTAAGTTGTTGCAGTCACCAAGAAAGAGGCACAGAAATTCAAGTTTTAGTTTTTGAAAATTCAGTTTTTGGCTGCTTTTGCTGCCTTGTAGTTGACCTAGGACCTTAAGATTTTACATGAACCGAACTCTGGCAGCCACATTACACGAGAAAAAGCGAGAAGTGATAATTCGTAGTAAAAACCGCACAAAACATAACGTTTTCTACATTGTTTTCGTATCGACGTAACTGAAAATCTTCACATTGGACGCATTACTCTCAGAAACGTTTATATTTATCGTCTGGCAACTAATGCAGCGTGATGACGTTTGCGGTCGCACCACTCTGTACGAAGTAGAAGCTTCTAAGTTGTTGCAGTCACCAAGAAAGAGGCACAGAAATTCAAGTTTTAGTTTTTGAAAAATCAGTTTTTGGCTGCTTTTGCTGCCTTGTAGTTGACCTAGGACCTTAAGATTTTGCATGAACCGAACTCTGACAGCCACATTACACGAGAAAAAGCGAGAAGTGGTAATTCGTAGTAAAAACCGCAGAAAACATAACGTTTTCAACATTTGTTTTCGAAATGACGTAACTGAAAATCTTCACATTGGACGCATTACTCTCAGAAACGTTTACATTTATCGTCTGGCAACTAATGCAGCGTGATGACGTTTGCGGTCGCACCACTCTGTACGAAGTAGAAGCTTCTAAGTTGTTGCAGTCACCAAGAAAGAGGCACAGAAATTCAAGTTTTAGTTTTTGAAAATTCAGTTTTTGGCTGCTTTTGCTGCCTTGTAGTTGACCTAGGACCTTAAGATTTTGCATGAACCGAACTCTGGCAGCCACATTACACGAGAAAAAGCACGAAGTGGTAATTCGTAGTAAAAACCGCAGAAAACATAACGTTTTCAACATTTGTTTTCGTATCGACGTAACTGAAAATCTTCACATTGGACGCATTACTCTCAGAAACGTTTACATTTATCGTCTGGCAACTAATGCACCGTGATGACGTTTGCGGTCGCACCACTCTGTACGAAGTAGAAGCTTCTAAGTTGTTGCAGTCACCAAGAAAGAGGCACAGAAATTCAAGTTTTAGTTTTTGAAAATTCAGTTTTTGGCTGCTTTTGCTGCCTTGTAGTTGACCTAGGACCTTAAGATTTTGCATGAACCGAACTCTGGCAGCCACATTACACGAGAAAAAGCGAGAAGTGATAATTCGTAGTAAAAACCGCACAAAACATAACGTTTTCTACATTGTTTTCGTATCGACGTAACTGAAAATCTCCACATTGGACGCATTACTCTCAGAAACGTTTACATTTATCGTCTGGCAACTAATGCAGCGTGATGACGTTTGCGGTCGCACCACTCTGTACGAAGTAGAAGCTTCTAAGTTGTTGCAGTCACCAAGAAAGAGGCACAGAAATTCAAGTTTTAGTTTTTGAAAATTCAGTTTTTGGCTGCTTTTGCTGCCTTGTAGTTGACCTAGGACCTTAAGATTTTGCATGAACCGAACTCTGACAGCCACATTACACGAGAAAAAGCGAGAAGTGGTAATTCGTAGTAAAAACCGCAGAAAACATAACGTTTTCAACATATGTTTTCGAAATGACGTAACTGAAAATCTTCACATTGGACGCATTACTCTCAGAAACGTTTACATTTATCGTCTGGCAACTAATGCAGCGTGATGACGTTTGCGGTCGCACCACTCTGTACGAAGTAGAAGCTTCTAAGTTGTTGCAGTCACCAAGAAAGAGGCACAGAAATTCAAGTTTTAGTTTTTGAAAATTCAGTTTTTGGCTGCTTTTGCTGTCTTGTAGTTGACCTAGGACCTTAAGATTTTGCATGAACCGAACTCTGGCAGCCACATTACACGAGAGAAAGCGAGAAGTGGTAATTCCTAGTAAAAACCGCAGAAAACATAACGTTTTCAACATTTGTTTTCGAAATGACGTTACTGAAAATCTTCACATTGGACGCATTACTCTCAGAAACGTTTACATTTATCGTCTGGCAACTAATGCAGCGTGATGACGTTTGCGGTCGCACCACTCTGTACGAAGTAGAAGCTTCTAAGTTGTTGCAGTCACCAAGAAAGAGGCACAGAAATTCAAGTTTTAGTTTTGAAAATTCAGTTTTTGGCTGCTTTTGCTGCCTTGTAGTTGACCTAGGACCTTAAGATTTTGCACGAAACGAACTCTGGCAGCCACATTACACGAGAAAAAGCACGAAGTGGTAATACGTAGTAAAAACCGCAGAAAACATAACGTTTTCAACATTTGTTTTCGTATCGACGTAACTGAAAATCTTCACATTGGACGCATTACTCTCAGAAACGTTTACATTTATCGTCTGGCAACTAATGCACCGTGATGACGTTTGCGGTCGCACCACTCTGTACGAAGTAGAAGCTTCTAAGTTGTTGCAGTCACCAAGAAAGAGGCACAGAAATTCAAGTTTTAGTTTTTGAAAATTCAGTTTTTGGCTGCTTTTGCTGCCTTGTAGTTGACCTAGGACCTTAAGATTTTGCATGAACCGAACTCTGGCAGCCACATTACACGAGAAAAAGCGAGAAGTGATAATTCGTAGTAAAAACCGCACAAAACATAACGTTTTCTACATTGTTTTCGTATCGACGTAACTGAAAATCTTCACATTGGACGCATTACTCTCAGAAACGTTTATATTTATCGTCTGGCAACTAATGCAGCGTGATGACGTTTGCGGTCGCACCACTCTGTACGAAGTAGAAGCTTCTAAGTTGTTGCAGTCACCAAGAAAGAGGCACAGAAATTCAAGTTTTAGTTTTTGAAAATTCAGTTTTTGGCTGCTTTTGCTGCCTTGTAGTTGACCTAGGACCTTAAGATTTTGCATGAACCGAACTCTGACAGCCACATTACACGAGAAAAAGCGAGAAGTGGTAATTCGTAGTAAAAACCGCAGAAAACATAACGTTTTCAACATTTGTTTTCGAAATGACGTAACTGAAAATCTTCACATTGGACGCATTACTCTCAGAAACGTTTACATTTATCGTCTGGCAACTAATGCAGCGTGATGACGTTTGCGGTCGCACCACTCTGTACGAAGTAGAAGCTTCTAAGTTGTTGCAGTCACCAAGAAAGAGGCACAGAAATTCAAGTTTTAGTTTTTGAAAATTCAGTTTTTGGCTGCTTTTGCTGTCTTGTAGTTGACCTAGGACCTTAAGATTTTGCATGAACCGAACTCTGGCAGCCACATTACACGAGAAAAAGCGAGAAGTGGTAATTCATAGTAAAAACCGCAGAAAACATAACGTTTTCAACATTTGTTTTCGAAATGACGTTACTGAAAATCTTCACATTGGACGCATTACTCTCAGAAACGTTTACATTTATCGTCTGGCAACTAATGCAGCGTGATGACGTTTGCGGTCGCACCACTCTGTACGAAGTAGAAGCTTCTAAGTTGTTGCAGTCACCAAGAAAGAGGCACAGAAATTCAAGTTTTAGTTTTGAAAATTCAGTTTTTGGCTGCTTTTGCTGCCTTGTAGTTGACCTAGGACCTTAAGATTTTGCACGAAACGAACTCTGGCAGCCACATTACACGAGAAAAAGCACGAAGTGGTAATACGTAGTAAAAACCGCAGAAAACATAACGTTTTCTACATTGTTTTCGTATCGACGTAACTGAAAATCTTCACATTGGACGCATTACTCTCAGAAACGTTTACATTTATCGTCTGGCAACTAATGCAGCGTGATGACGTTTGCGGTCGCACCACTCTGTAGGAAGTAGAAGCTTCTAAGTTGTTGCAGTCACCAAGAAAGAGGCACAGAAATTCAAGTTTTAGTTTTTGAAAATTCAGTTTTTGGCTGCTTTTGCTGCCTTGTAGTTGACCTAGGACCTTAAAATTTTGCATGAACCGAACTCTGGCAACCACATTACACGAGAAAAAGCGAGAAGTGGTAATTCGTAGTAAAAACCGCAGAAAACATAAAGTTTTCAACATTTGTTTTCGAAATGACGTAACTGAAAATCTTCACATTGGACGCATTACTCTCAGAAACGTTTACATTTATCGTCTGGCAACTAATGCAGCGTGATGACGTTTGCGGTCGCACCACTCTGTACGAAGTAGAAGCTTCTAAGTTGTTGCAGTCACCAAGAAAGAGGCACAGAAATTCAAGTTTTAGTTTTTGAAAATTCAGTTTTTGGCTGCTTTTGCTGCTTTGTAGTTGACCTAGGACCTTAAGATTTTGCTTGAACCGAACTCTGGCAGCCACATTACACGAGAAAAAGCGAGAAGTGGTAATTCGTAGTAAAAACCCCAGAAAACATAACGTTTTCTACATTGTTTTCGTATCGACCTAACTGAAAATCTTCACATTGGACGCATTACTCTCAGAAACGTTTATATTTATCGTCTGGCAACTAATGCAGCGTGATGACGTTTGCGGTCGCACCACTCTGTACGAAGTAGAAGCTTCTAAGTTGTTGCAGTCACCAAGAAAGAGGCACAGAAATTCAAGATTTAGGTTTTGAAAATTCGGTTTTTGGCTGCTTTTGTTGCCTTGTAGTTGACCTAGGACCTTAAGATTTTGCATGAACCGAACTCTGGCAGCCACATTACACGAGAAAAAGCGAGAAGTGGTAATTCGTAGTAAAAACCGCAGAAAACATAACGTTTTCAACATTTGTTTTCGAAATGATGTAACTGAAAATCTTCACATTGGACGCATTACTCTCAGAAACGTTTACATTTATCGTCTGGCAACTAATGCAGCGTGATGACGTTTGCGGTCGCACCACTCTGTACGAGGTAGAAGCTTCTAAGTTGTTGCAGTCACCAAGAAAGAGGCACAGAAATTCAAGTTTTAGTTTTTGAAAATTCAGTTTTTGGCTGCTTTTGCTGCCTTGTAGTTGACCTAGGACCTTAAGATTTTGCATGAACCGAACTCTGGCAGCCACATTACACGAGAAAAAGCGAGAAGTGGTAATTCGTAGTAAAAACCGCAGAAAACATAACGTTTTCTACATTGTTCTCGTATCGACGTAACTGGAAATCTTCACATTGGACGCATTACTCTCAGAAATGTTTATATTTATCGTCTGGCAACTAATGCAGCGTGATGACGTTTGCGGTCGCACCACTCTGTACGAAGTAGAAGCTTCTAAGTTGTTGCAGTCACCAAGAAAGAGGCACAGAAATTCAAGTTTTAGTTTTTGAAAATTCAGTTTTTGGCTGCTTTTGCTGCCTTGTAGTTGACCTAGGACCTTAAGATTTTGCATGAACCGAACTCTGGCAGCCACATTACACGAGAAAAAGCGAGAAGTGGTAATTCGTAGTGAAAACCGCAGAAAACATAACGTTTTCTACATTGTTTTTGAAATGACGTAACTGAAAATCTTCACATTGGACGCATTACTCTCAGAAACGTTTACATTTATCGTCTGGCAACTAATGCAGCGTGATGACGTTTGCGGTCGCACCACTCTGTACGAAGTAGAAGCTTCTAAGTTGTTGCAGTCACCAAGAAAGAGGCACAGAAATTCAAGTTTTAGTTTTTGAAAATTCAGTTTTTGGCTGCTTTTGCTGCCTTGTAGTTGACCTAGGACCTTAAGATTTTGCATGAACCGAACTCTGGCAGCCACATTACACGAGAAAAAGCGAGAAGTGGTAATTCGTAGTAAAAACCGCAGAAAACATAATGTTTTCTACATTGTTCTCGTATCGACGTAACTGGAAATCTTCACATTGGACGCATTACTCTCAGAAACGTTTATATTTATCGTCTGGCAACTAATGCAGCGTGATGACGTTTGCGGTCGCACCACTCTGTACGAAGTAGAAGCTTCTAAGTTGTTGCAGTCACCAAGAAAGAGGCACAGAAATTCAAGTTTTAGTTTTTGAAAATTCAGTTTTTGGCTGCTTTTGCTGCCTTGTAGTTGACCTAGGACCTTAAGATTTTGCATGAACCGAACTCTGGCAGCCACATTACACGAGAAAAAGCGAGAAGTGGTAATTCGTAGTAAAAACCGCACAAAACATAACGTTTTCTACATTGTTTTCGAAATGACGTAACTGAAAATCTTCACATTGGACGCATTACTCTCAGAAACGTTTACATTTATCGTCTGGCAACTAATGCAGCGTGATGACGTTTGCGGTCGCACCACTCTGTACGAAGTAGAAGCTTCTAAGTTGTTGCAGTCACCAAGAAAGAGGCACAGAAATTCAAGTTTTAGTTTTTGAAAATTCAGTTTTTGGCTGCTTTTGCTGTCTTGTAGTTGACCTAGGACCTTAAGATTTTGCATGAACCGAACTCTGGCAGCCACATTACACGAGAAAAAGCGAGAAGTGGTAATTCCTAGTAAAAACCGCAGAAAACATAACGTTTTCAACATTTGTTTTCGAAATGACGTTACTGAAAATCTTCACATTGGACGCATTACTCTCAGAAACGTTTACATTTATCGTCTGGCAACTAATGCAGCGTGATGACGTTTGCGGTCGCACCACTCTGTACGAAGTAGAAGCTTCTAAGTTGTTGCAGTCACCAAGAAAGAGGCACAGAAATTCAAGTTTTAGTTTTGAAAATTCAGTTTTTGGCTGCTTTTGCTGCCTTGTAGTTGACCTAGGACCTTAAGATTTTGCACGAAACGAACTCTGGCAGCCACATTACACGAGAAAAAGCACGAAGTGGTAATTCGTAGTAAAAACCGCAGAAAACATAACGTTTTCAACATTTGTTTTCGTATCGACGTAACTGAAAATCTTCACATTGGACGCATTACTCTCAGAAACGTTTACATTTATCGTCTGGCAACTAATGCACCGTGATGACGTTTGCGGTCGCACCACTCTGTACGAAGTAGAAGCTTCTAAGTTGTTGCAGTCACCAAGAAAGAGGCACAGAAATTCAAGTTTTAGTTTTTGAAAATTCAGTTTTTGGCTGCTTTTGCTGCCTTGTAGTTGACCTAGGACCTTAAGATTTTGCATGAACCGAACTCTGGCAGCCACATTACACGAGAAAAAGCGAGAAGTGATAATTCGTAGTAAAAACCGCACAAAACATAACGTTTTCTACATTGTTTTCGTATCGACGTAACTGAAAATCTTCACATTGGACGCATTACTCTCAGAAACGTTTACATTTATCGTCTGGCAACTAATGCAGCGTGATGACGTTTGCGGTCGCACCACTCTGTACGAAGTAGAAGCTTCTAAGTTGTTGCAGTCACCAAGAAAGAGGCACAGAAATTCAAGTTTTAGTTTTTGAAAATTCAGTTTTTGGCTGCTTTTGCTGCCTTGTAGTTGACCTAGGACCTTAAGATTTTGCATGAACCGAACTCTGGCAACCACATTACACGAGAAAAAGCGAGAAGTGGTAATTTGTAGTAAAAACCGCAGAAAACATAAAGTTTTCAACATTTGTTTTCGAAATGACGTAACTGAAAATCTTCACATTGGACGCATTACTCTCAGAAACGTTTACATTTATCGTCTGGCAACTAATGCAGCGTGATGACGTTTGCGGTCGCACCACTCTGTACGAAGTAGAAGCTTCTAAGTTGTTGCAGTCACCAAGAAAGAGGCACAGAAATTCAAGTTTTAGTTTTTGAAAATTCAGTTTTTGGCTGCTTTTGCTGCTTTGTAGTTGACCTAGGACCTTAAGATTTTGCTTGAACCGAACTCTGGCAGCCACATTACACGAGAAAAAGCGAGAAGTGGTAATTCGTAGTAAAAACCCCAGAAAACATAACGTTTTCTACATTGTTTTCGTATCGACCTAACTGAAAATCTTCACATTGGACGCATTACTCTCAGAAACGTTTATATTTATCGTCTGGCAACTAATGCAGCGTGATGACGTTTGCGGTCGCACCACTCTGTACGAAGTAGAAGCTTCTAAGTTGTTGCAGTCACCAAGAAAGAGGCACAGAAATTCAAGATTTAGTTTTTGAAAATTCGGTTTTTGGCTGCTTTTGCTGCCTTGTAGTTGACCTAGGACCTTAAGATTTTGCATGAACCGAACTCTGGCAGCCACATTACACGAGAATAAGCGAGAAGTGGTAATTCGTAGTAAAAACCGCAGAAAACATAACGTTTTCAACATTTGTTTTCGAAATGATGTAACTGAAAATCTTCACATTGGACGCATTACTCTCAGAAACGTTTACATTTATCGTCTGGCAACTAATGCAGCGTGATGACGTTTGCGATCGCACCACTCTGTACGAAGTAGAAGCTTCTAAGTTGTTGCATTCACCAAGAAAGAGGCACAGAAATTCAAGTTTTAGTTTTTGAAAATTCAGTTTTTGGCTGCTTTTGCTGCCTTGTAGTTGACCTAGGACCTTAAGATTTTGCATGAACCGAACTCTGGCAGCCACATTACACGAGAAAAAGCGAGAAGTGGTAATTCGTAGTAAAAACCGCAGAAAACATAACGTTTTCTACATTGTTCTCGTATCGACGTAACTGGAAATCTTCACATTGGACGCATTACTCTCAGAAACGTTTATATTTATCGTCTGGCAACTAATGCAGCGTGATGACGTTTGCGGTCGCACCACTCTGTACGAAGTAGAAGCTTCTAAGTTGTTGCAGTCACCAAGAAAGAGGCACAGAAATTCAAGTTTTAGTTTTTGAAAATTCAGTTTTTGGCTGATTTTGCTGCCTTGTAGTTGACCTAGGACCTTAAGATTTTGCATGAACCGAACTCTGGCAGCCACATTACACGAGAAAAAGCGAGAAGTGGTAATTCGTTGTAAAAACCGCAGAAAACATAACGTTTTCTACATTGTTTTCGAAATGACGTAACTGAAAATCTTCACATTGGACGCATTACTCTCAGAAACGTTTACATTTATCGTCTGGCAACTAATGCAGCGTGATGAAGTTTGCGGTCGCACCACTCTGTACGAAGTAGAAGCTTCTAAGTTGTTGCAGTCACCAAGAAAGAGGCACAGAAATTCAAGTTTTAGTTTTTGAAAATTCAGTTTTTGGCTGCTTTTGCTGCCTTGTAGTTGACCTAGGACCTTAAGATTTTGCATGAACCGAACTCTGGCAGCCACATTACACGAGAAAAAGCGAGAAGTGGTAATTCGTAGTAAAAACCGCAGAAAACATAACGTTTTCAACATTTGTTTCGAAATGACGTAACTGAAAATCTTCACATTGGACGCATTACTCTCAGAAACGTTTACATTTATCGTCTGGCAACTAATGCAGCGTGATGACGTTTGCGGTCGCACCACTCTGTACGAAGTAGAAGCTTCTAATTTGTTGCAGTCACCAAGAAAGAGGCACAGAAATTCAAGTTTTAGTTTTGGAAATTCAGTATTTGGCTGCTTTTGCTGCCTTGTAGTTGACCTAGGACCTTAAGATTTTGCACGAAACGAACTCTGGCAGCCACATTACACGAGAAAAAGCACGAAGTGGTAATTCGTAGTAAAAACCGCAGAAAACATAACGTTTTCAACATTTGTTTTCGTATCGACGTAACTGAAAATCTTCACATTGGACGCATTACTCTCAGAAACGTTTACATTTATCGTCTGGCAACTAATGCACCGTGATGACGTTTGCGGTCGCACCACTCTGTACGAAGTAGAAGCTTCTAAGTTGTTGCAGTCACCAAGAAAGAGGCACAGAAATTCAAGTTTTAGTTTTTGAAAATTCAGTTTTTGGCTGCTTTTGCTGCCTTGTAGTTGACCTAGGACCTTAAGATTTTGCATGAACCGAACTCTGGCAGCCACATTACACGAGAAAAAGCGAGAAGTGATAATTCGTAGTAAAAACCGCACAAAACATAACGTTTTCTACATTGTTTTCGTATCGACGTAACTGAAAATCTTCACATTGGACGCATTACTCTCAGAAACGTTTACATTTATCGTCTGGCAACTAATGCAGCGTGATGACGTTTGCGGTCGCACCACTCTGTACGAAGTAGAAGCTTCTAAGTTGTTGCAGTCACCAAGAAAGAGGCACAGAAATTCAAGTTTTAGTTTTTGAAAATTCAGTTTTTGGCTGATTTTGCTGCCTTGTAGTTGACCTAGGACCTTAAGATTTTGCATGAACCGAACTCTGGCAGCCACATTACACGAGAAAAAGCGAGAGGTGGTAATTCGTAGTAAAAACCGCAGAAAACATAACGTTTTCATCATTTGTTTTCGAAATGACGTAACTGAAAATCGTCACATTCGACGCATTACTCTCAGAAACGTTTACATTTGTCGTCTGGCAACTAATGCAGCGTGATGACGTTTTCGGTCGCACCACTCTGTTCGAAGTAGAAGCTTCTAAGTTGTTGCAGTCACCAAGAAAGAGGCACAGAAATTCAAGTTTTAGTTTTTGAAAATTCAGTTTTTGGCTGCTTTTGCTGCCTTGTATTTGACCTAGGACCTTAAGATTTTGCATGAACCGAACTCTGGCAGCCACATTACACGAGAAAAAGCGAGAAGTGGTAATTCGTGGTAATAACCGCAGAAAACATAAAGTTTTCAACATTTGTTTTCGAAATGACGTAACTGAAAATCTTCACATTGGACGCATTACTCTCAGAAACGTTTACATTTATCGTCTGGCAACTAATGCAGCGTGATGACGTTTGCGGTCGCACCACTCTGTACGAAGTAGAAGCTTCTAAGTTGTTGCAGTCACCAAGAAAGAGGCACAGAAATTCAAGTTTTAGTTTTTGAAAATTCTGTTTTTGGCTGCTTTTGCTGCCTTGTAGTTGACCTAGGACCTTAAGATTTTGCATGAACCGTACTCTGGCAGCCACATTACACGAGAAAAAGCGAGAAGTGGTAATTCGTAGTAAAAACCGCAGAAAATATAACGTTTTCTATATTGTTTTCGAAATGACGTAACTGAAAATCTTCCCATTGGACGCATTACTCTCAGAAACGTTTACATTTATTGTCTGGCATCTAATGCCGCGTGCTGAGGTTTGCGGTCGCACCACTCTGTACGAAGTAGAAGCTTCTAAGTTGTTGCAGTCACCAAGAAAGAGGCACAGAAATTCAAGTTTTAGTTTTTGAAAATTCAGTTTTTGGCTGCTTTTGCTGCCTTGTAATTGACCTAGGACCTTAAGATTTTGCATGAACCGAACTCTGGCAGCCACATTACACGAGAAAAAGCGAGAAGTGGTAATTCGTGGTAAAAACCGCAGAAAACAAAACGTTTTCAACATTTGTTTTCGAAATGACGTAACTGAAAATCTTCACATTGGACGCATTACTCTCAGAAACGTTTACATTTATCGTCTGGAAACTAATGCAGCGTGATGACGTTTGCGGTCGCACCACTCTGTACGAAGTAGAAGCTTCTAAGTTGTTGCAGTCACCAAGAAAGAGGCACAGAAATTCAAGTTTTAGTTTTTGAAAATTCAGTTTTTGGCTGCTTTTGCTGCCTTGTAGTTTACCTAGGACCTTAAGATTTTGCATGAACCGAACTCTGGCAGCCACATTACACGAGAAAAAGCGAGAAGTGGTAATTCGTAGTAAAAACCGCAGAAAACATAACGTTTTCAACATTTGTTTTCGAAATGACGTAACAGAAAATCTTCACATTGGACGCATTACTCTCAGAAACGTTTACATTTATCGTCTGGCAACTAATGTAGCGTGATGACGTTTGCGGTCGCACCACTCTGTACGAAGTAGAAGCTTCTAAGTTGTTGCAGTCACCAAGAAAGAGGCACAGAAATTCAAAATTTATTTTTTGAAAATTCAGTTTTTGGCTGCTTTTGCTGCCTTGTAGTTGACCTAGGACCTTAAGATTTTGCATGAACCGTACTCTGGCAGCCACATTACACGAGAAAAAGCGAGAAGTGGTAATTCGTAGTAAAAACCGCAGAAAACATAACGTTTTCTATATTGTTTTCGAAATGACGTAACTGAAAATCTTCCCATTGGACGCATTACTCTCAGAAACGTTTACATTTATTGTCTGGCATCTAATGCCGCGTGCTGAGGTTTGCGGTCGCACCACTCTGTACGAAGTAGAAGCTTCTAAGTTGTTGCAGTCACCAAGAAAGAGGCACAGAAATTCAAGTTTTAGTTTTTGAAAATTCAGTTTTTGGCTGCTTTTGCTGCCTTGTAGTTGACCTAGGACCTTAAGATTTTGCATGAACCGAATTCTGGCAGCCACATTACACGAGAAAAAGCGAGAAGTGGTAATTCGTAGTAAAAACCGCAGAAAACATAACGTTTTCAACATTTGTTTTCCAAATGACGTAACTGAAAATCTTCACATTGGACGCATTACTCTCAGAAACGTTTACATTTATCGTCTGGCAACTAATGCAGCGTGATGACGTTTGCGGTCGCACCACTCAGTACGAAGTAGAAGCTTCTAAGTTGTTGCAGTCACCAAGAAAGAGGCACAGAAATTCAAGTTTTAGTTTTTAAAAATTCAGTTTTTGGCTGCTTTTGCTGCCTTGTAGTTGACCTAGGACCTTAAGATTTTGCATGAACCGAACTCTCGCAGCCACATTACACGAGAAAAAGCGAGAAGTGGTAATTCGTAGTAAAAACCGCAGAAAACATAACGTTTTCAACATTTGTTTTCGAAATGACGTAACTGAAAATCTTCACATTGGACGCATTACTCTCAGAAACGTTTACATTTATCGTCTGGCAACTAACGCAGCGTGGTGACGTTTGCGGTCGCACCACTCTGTAAGAAGTAGAAGCTTCTAAGTTGTTGCAGTCACCAAGAAAGAGGCACAGAAATTCAAGTTTTAGTTTTTGAAAATTCAGTTTTTGGCTGCTTTTGCTGAATTGTAGTTGACCTAGGACCTTAAGATTTTGCATGAACCGAACTCTGGCAGCCACATTACAGAAAGAAACAGCGAGAAGTGGTAATTCGTAGTAAAAACCGCAGAAAACATAACGTTTTCAACATTTGTTTTCGTATCGACGTAACTGAAAATCTTCACATTGGACGCATTACTCTCAGAAACGTTTACATTTATCGTCTGGCAACTAATGCGGCGTGATGACGTTTGCGGTCGCACCACTCTGTACGAAGTAGAAGCTTCTAAGTTGTTGCAGTCACCAAGAAAGAGGCACAGAAATTCAAGTTTTAGTTTTTGAAAATTCAGTTTTTGGCTGCTTTTGCTGCCTTGTAGTTGACCTAGGACCTTAAGATTTTGCATGAACCGAACTCTTGCAGCCACATTACACGAGAAAAAGCGAGAAGTGGTAATTCGTAGTAGAAACCGCAGAAACCATAACGTTTTCAACATTTGTTTTCGAAATGACGTAACTGAAAATCTTCTCATTGGACGCATTACTCTCAGAAACGTTTACATTTATCGTCTGGCAACTAATGCAGCGTGATGACGTTTGCGATCGCACCACTCTGTACGAAGTAGAAGCTTCTAAGTTGTTGCAGTCACCAAGAAAGAGGCACAGAAATTCAAGTTTTAGTTTTTAAAAATTCAGTTTTTGGCTGCTTTTGCTGCCTTGTAGTTGACCTAGGACCTTAAGATTTTGCATGAACCGTACTCTGGCAGCCACATTACACGAGAAAAAGCGAGAAGTGGTAATTCGTAGTAAAAACCGCAGAAAATATAACGTTTTCTATATTGTTTTCGAAATGACGTAACTGAAAATCTTCCCATTGGACGCATTACTCTCAGAAACGTTTACATTTATTGTCTGGCATCTAATGCCGCGTGCTGAGGTTTGCGGTCGCACCACTCTGTACGAAGTAGAAGCTTCTAAGTTGTTGCAGTCACCAAGAAAGAGGCACAGAAATTCAAGTTTTAGTTTTTGAAAATTCAGTTTTTGGCTGCTTTTGCTGCCTTGTAGTTGACCTAGGACCTTAAGATTTTGCATGAACCGAATTCTGGCAGCCACATTACACGACAAAAAGCGAGAAGTGGTAATTCGTAGTAAAAACCGCAGAAAACATAACGTTTTCAACATTTGTTTTCCAAATGACGTAACTGAAAATCTTCACATTGGACGCATTACTCTCAGAAACGTTTACATTTATCGTCTGGCAACTAATGCAGCGTGATGACGTTTGCGGTCGCACCGCTCAGTACGAAGTAGAAGCTTCTAAGTTGTTGCAGTCACCAAGAAAGAGGCACAGAAATTCAAGTTTTAGTTTTTGAAAATTCAGTTTTTGGCTGCTTTTGCTGCCTTGTAATTGACCTAGGACCTTAAGATTTTGCATGAACCGAACTCTGGCAGCCACATTACACGAGAAAAAGCGAGAAGTGGTAATTCGTGGTAAAAACCGCAGAAAACATAACGTTTTCAACATTTGTTTTCGAAATGACGTAACTGAAAATCTTCACATTGGACGCATTACTCTCAGAAACGTTTACATTTATCGTCTGGCAACTAATGCAGCGTGATGACGTTTGCGGTCGCACCACTCTGTACGAAGTAGAAGCTTCTAAGTTGTTGCAGTCACCAAGAAAGAGCCACAGAAATTCAAGTTTTAGTTTTTGAAAATTCAGTTTTTGGCTGCTTTTGCTGCCTTGTAGTTGACCTAGGACCTTAAGATTTTGCATGAACCGAACTCTGGCAGCCACATTACACGAGAAAAAGCGAGAAGTGGTAATTCGTATTAAAAACCGCAGAAAACATAACGTTTTCAACATTTGTTTTCGAAATGACGTAACTGAAAATCTTCACATTGGACGCATTACTCTCAGAAACGTTTACATTTATCGTCTGGCAACTAATGCAGCGTGATGACGTTTGCGGTCGCACCACTCTGTACGAAGTAGAAGCTTCTAAGTTGTTGCAGTCACCAAGAAAGAGGCACAGAAATTCAAGTTTTATTTTTTGAAAATTCAGTTTTTGGCTGCTTTTGCTGCCTTGTAGTTGACCTAGGACCTTAAGATTTTGCATGAACCGTACTCTGGCAGCCACATTACACGAGAAAAAGCGAGAAGTGGTAATTCGTAGTAAAAACCGCAGAAAACATAACGTTTTCTATATTGTTTTCGGAATGACGTAACTGAAAATCTTCCCATTGGACGCATTACTCTCAGAAACGTTTACATTTATTGTCTGGCATCTAATGCCGCGTGCTGAGGTTTGCGGTCGCACCACTCTGTACGAAGTAGAAGCTTCTAAGTTGTTGCAGTCACCAAGAAAGAGGCACAGAAATTCAAGTTTTAGTTTTTGAAAATTCAGTTTTTGGCTGCTTTTGCTGCCTTGTAGTTGACCTAGGACCTTAAGATTTTGCATGAACCGAATTCTGGCAGCCACATTACACGAGAAAAAGCGAGAAGTGGTAATTCGTAGTAAAAACCGCAGAAAACATAACGTTTTCAACATTTGTTTTCCAAATGACGTAACTGAAAATCTTCACATTGGACGCATTACTCTCAGAAACGTTTACATTTATCGTCTGGCAACTAATGCAGCGTGATGACGTTTGCGGTCGCACCACTCAGTACGAAGTAGAAGCTTCTAAGTTGTTGCAGTCACCAAGAAAGAGGCACAGAAATTCAAGTTTTAGTTTTTAAAAATTCAGTTTTTGGCTGCTTTTGCTGCCTTGTAGTTGACCTAGGACCTTAAGATTTTGCATGAACCGAACTCTCGCAGCCACATTACACGAGAAAAAGCGAGAAGTGGTAATTCGTAGTAAAAACCGCAGAAAACATAACGTTTTCAACATTTGTTTTCGAAATGACGTAACTGAAAATCTTCACATTGGACGCATTACTCTCAGAAACGTTTACATTTATCGTCTGGCAACTAACGCAGCGTGATGACGTTTGCGGTCGCACCACTCTGTAAGAAGTAGAAGCTTCTAAGTTGTTGCAGTCACCAAGAAAGAGGCACAGAAATTCAAGTTTTAGTTTTCGAATATTCAGTTTTTGGCTGCTTTTGCTGCCTTGTAGTTGACCTAGGACCTTAAGATTTTGCATGAACCGAACTCTGGCAGCCACATTAAACGAGAAAAAGCGAGAAGTGGTAATTCGTAGTAAAAACCGCAGAAAACATAACGTTTTCAACATTTGTTTTCGAAATGACGTAACTGAAAATCTTCACATTGGACGCATTACTCTCAGAAACCTTTCACATTTATCGTCTGGCAACTAATGCGGCGTGATGACGTTTGCGGTCGCACCACTCTGTACGAAGTAGAAGCTTCTAAGTTGTTGCAGTCACCAAGAAAGAGGCACAGAAATTCAAGTTTTAGTTTTGGAAAATTCAGTTTTTGGCTGCTTTTGCTGCCTTTTAGTTGACCTAGGACCTTAAGATTTTGCATGAACCGAACTCTGGCAGCCACATTACACGAGAAAAAGCGAGAAGTGGTAATTCGTAGTAAAAACCGCAGAAAACATAACGTTTTCTACATTGTTTTCGTATCGACGTAACTGAAAATCTTCACATTGGACGCATTACTCTCAGAAACGTTTACATTTATCGTCTGGAAAATAATGCAGCGTGATGACGTTTGCGGTCGCACCACTCTGTACGAAGTAGAAGCTTCTAAGTTGTTGCAGTCACCAAGAAAGAGGCACAGAAATTCAAATTTTAGTTTTTGAAAATTCAGTTTTTGGCTGCTTTTGCTGCCTTGTAGTTGACCTAGGACCTTAAGATTTTGCATGAACCGAACTCCGGCAGCCACATTACACGAGAAAAAGCGAGAAGTGGTAATTCGTAGTAAAAACCGCAGAAAACATAACGTTTTCTACATTGTTTTCGTATCGACGTAACAGAAAATCTTCTCATTGGACGCATTACTCTCAGAAACGTTTACATTTATCGTCTGGCAACTAATGCAGGGTGATGACGTTTGCGGTCGCACCACTCTGTACGAAGTAGAAGCTCATAAGTTGTTGCAGTCACCAAGAAAGAGGCACAAAAAGACAAGTTTTAGTTTTTGAAAATTCAGTTTTTGGCTGCTTTTGCTGCCTTGTAGTTGACCTAGGACCTTAAGATTTTGCATGAACCGAACTCTGGCAGCCACATTACACGAGAAAAAGCGAGAAGTGGTAATTCGTAGCAAAAACCGCAGAAAACATAACGTTTTCTACATTGTTTTCGTATCGACGTAACTGAAAATCTTCACATTGGACGAATTACTCTCAGAAACGTTTACATTTATCGTCTGGCAACTAATGCAGCGTGATGACGTTTGCGGTCGCACCACTCTGTACGAAGTAGAAGCTTCTAAGTTGTTGCAGTCACCAAGAAAGAGGCACAGAAATTCAAGTTTTAGTTTTTGAAAATTCAGTTTTTGGCTGCTTTTGCTGCCTTGTAGTTGACCTAGGACCTTAAGATTTTGCATGAACCGAACTCTGGCAGCCACATTAGACGAGAAAAAGCGAGAAGTGGTAATTCGTAGTAAACACCGCAGAACACATAACGTTTTCTACATTGTTTTCGTATCGACGTAACTGAAAATCTTCTCATTGGACGCATTACTCTCAGAAACGTTTACATTTATCGTCTGGCAACTAATGCAGCGTGATGACGTTTGCGGTCGCACCACTCTGTACGAAGTAGAAGCTTCTAAGTTGTTGCAGTCACCAAGAAAGAGGCACAGAAATTCAAGTTTTAGTTTTTGAAAATTCAGTTTTTGGCTGCTTTTGCTGCCTTTTAGTTGACCTAGGACCTTAAGATTTTGCATGAACCGAACTCTGGCAGCCACATTACACGAGAAAAAGCGAGAAGTGGTAATTCGTAGTAAAAACCGCAGAAAATATAACGTTTTCTACATTGTTTTCGAAATGACGTAACTGAAATTCTTCACATTGGACGCATTACTCTCAGAAACGTTTACATTTATCGTCTGGCAACTAATGCAGCGTGATGACGTTTGCGGTCGCACCACTCTGTACGAAGTAGAAGCTTCTAAGTTGTTGCAGTCACCAAGAAAGAGGCACAGAAATTCAAGTTTTAGTTTTTGAAAATTCAGTTTTTGGCTGCTTTTGCTGCCTTGTAGTTGATCTAGGACCTTAAGATTTTGCATGAACCGAACTCTGGCAGCCACACTACACGAGAAAAAGCGAGAAGTGGTAATTCGTAGTAAAAACCGCAGAAAACATAACGTTTTCAACATTTGTTTTCGAAATGACGTAACTGAAAATCTTCACATTGGGCGCATTACTCTCAGAAACGTTTCATTTATCGTCTGGCAACTAATGCAGCGTGATGACGTTTGCGGTCGCACCACTCTGTACGAAGTAGAAGCTTCTAAGTTGTTGCAGTCACCAAGAAAGAGGCACAGAAATTCAAGTTTTAGTTTTTGAAAATTCAGTTTTTGGCTGCTTTTGCTGCCTTGTAGTTGACCTAGGACCTTAAGATTTTGCATGAACCGAACTCTGGCAGCCACATTACACGAGAAAAAGCGAGAAGTGGTAATTCGTAGTAAAAGCCGCAGAAAACATAACATTTTCAACATTGGTTTTCGAAATGACGTAACTGAAAATCTTCACATTGGACGCATTACTCTCAGAAACGTTTCATTTATCGTCTGGCAACTAATGCAGCGTGATGACGTTTACGGTCGCACCACTCTGTACGAAGTAGAAGCTTCTAAGTTGTTGCAGTCACCAAGAAAGAGGCACAGAAATTCAAGTTTTAGTTTTTGAAAATTCAGTTTTTGGCTGCTTTTGCTGCCTTGTAGTTGACCTAGGACCTTAAGATTTTGCATGAACCGAACTCTGGCAGCCACATTACACGAGAAGAAGCGAGAAGTGGTAATTCGTAGTAAAAACCGCAGAAAACATAACGTTTTCTACATTGTTTTCGTATCGACGTAACTGAAAATCTTCACATTGGACTCATTACTCTCAGAAACGTTTACATTTATCGTCTGGCAACTAATGCAGCGTGATGACGTTTGCAGTGGCACCACTCTGTACGAAGTAGAAGCTTCTAAGTTGTTGCAGTCACCAAGAAAGAGGCACAGAAATTCAAGTTTTAGTTTTTGAAAATTCAGTTTTTGGCTGCTTTTGCTGCCTTGTAGTTGACCTAGGACCTTAAGATTTTGCATGAACCGAACTCTGGCCGCCACATTACACGAGAAAAAGCGAGAAGTGGTAATTCGTAGTAAAAACCGCGAAAAACATAACGTTTTCAACATTTGTTTTCGAAATGACGTAACTGAAAATCTTCACATTGGGCGCATTACTCTCAGAAACGTTTCATTTATCGTCTGGCAACTAATGCAGCGTGATGACGTTTGCGGTCGCACCACTCTGTACGAAGTAGAAGCTTCTAAGTTGTTGCAGTCACCAAGAAAGAGGCACAGAAATTCAAGTTTTAGTTTTTGAAAATTCAGTTTTTGGCTGCTTTTGCTGCCTTGTAGTTGACCTAGGACCTTAAGATTTTGCATGAACCGAACTCTGGCAGCCACATTACACGAGAAAAAGCGAGAAGTGGTAATTCGTAGTAAAAGCCGCAGAAAACATAACATTTTCAACATTTGTTTTCGAAATGACGTAACTGAAAATCTTCACATTGGACGCATTACTCTCAGAAACGTTTCATTTATCGTCTGGCAACTAATGCAGCGTGATGACGTTTACGGTCGCACCACTCTGTACGAAGTAGAAGCTTCTAAGTTGTTGCAGTCACCAAGAAAGAGGCACAGAAATTCAAGTTTTAGTTTTTGAAAATTCAGTTTTTGGCTGCTTTTGCTGCCTTGTAGTTGACCTAGGACCTTAAGATTTTGCATGAACCGAACTCTGGCAACCACATTACACGAGAAAAAGCGAGAGGTGGTAATTCGTAGTAAGAACCTCAGAAAACATACCGTTTTCTACATTGTTTTCGTATCGACGTAACTGAAAATCTTCACATTGGACGCATTACTCTCAGAAACGTTTACATTTATCGTCTGGCAACTAATGCAGCGTAATGACGTTTGCGGTCGCACCACTCTGTACGAAGTAGAAGCTTCTAAGTTGTTGCAGTCACCAAGAAGGAGGCACAGAAATTCAAGTTTTAGTTTTTGAAAATTCAGTTTTTGGCTGCTTTTGCTGCCTTGTAGTTGACCTAGGACCTTAAGATTTTGCATGAACCGAACTCTGGCAGCCACATTACACGAGAAAAAGCGAGAAGTGGTAATTCGTAGTAAAAACCGCAGAAAACATAATGTTTTCTACATTGTTTTCGTATCGACGTAACTGAAAATCTTCACATTGGACGCATTACTCACAGAAACGTTTACATTTATCGTCTGGCAACTAATGCAGCATGATGACGTTTGCGGTCGCACCACTCTGTACGAAGTAGAAGCTTCTAAGTTGTTGCAGTCACCAAGAAAGAGGCACAGTATTTCAAGTTTTAGTT
The DNA here is from genome assembly GCF_023864345.2 of Schistocerca serialis cubense. Classification (NCBI taxonomy): domain Eukaryota; kingdom Metazoa; phylum Arthropoda; class Insecta; order Orthoptera; family Acrididae; genus Schistocerca; species Schistocerca serialis. Next base: position 4,609,049 of record NW_026047571.1, on the reverse strand, counting down.
TTTGAAAATTCAGTTTTTGTCTGCTTTTGCTGCCTTGTAGTTGACCTAGGACCTTAAGATTTTGCATGAACCGACCTCTGGCAGCCACATTACACGAGAAAAAGCGAGAAGTGGTAATTCGTAGTAAAAACCGCAGAAAACATAACGTTTTCAACATTTGTTTTCGAAATGACGTAACTGAAAATCTTCACATTGGACGCATTACTCTCAGAAACGTTTACATTTATCGTCTGGCAACTAATGCAGCGTGATGACGTTTGCGGTCGCACCACTCTGTACGAAGTAGAAGCTTCTAAGTTGTTGCAGTCACCAAGAAAGAGGCACAGAAATTCAAGTTTTAGTTTTTGAAAATTCAGTTTTTGGCTGCTTTTGCTGCCTTGTAGTTGACCTAGGACCTTAATATTTTGCATGAACCGAACTCTGGCAGCCACATTACACGAGAAAAAGCGAGAAGTGGTAATTCGTAGTAAAAACCGCAGAAAACATAACGTTTTCTACATTGTTTTCGTATCGACGTAACTGAAAATCTTCACATTGGACGCATTACTCTCAGAAACGTTTACATTTATCGTCTGGCAACTAATGCCGCGTGATGACGTTTGCGGTCGCACCACTCTGTACGAAGTAGAAGCTTCTAAGTTGTTGCAGTCACCAAGAAAGAGAGCACAGAAATTCAAGTTTTAGTTTTTGAAAATTCAGTTTTTGGCTACTTTTGCTGCCTTGTAGTTGACCTAGGAACTTAAGATTTTGCATGAACCGAACTCTGGCAGCCACATTACACGAGAAAAAGCGAGAAGTGGTAATTCGTAGTAAAAACCGCAGAAAACATAACGTTTTCTACATTGTTTTCGAAATGACGTAACTGAAAATCTTCACATTGGACGCACTACTCTCAGAAACGTTTACATTTATCGTCTGTCAACTAATGCCGCGTGATGACGTCTGCGGTCGCACCACACTGTACGAAGTAGAAGCTTCTAAGTTGTTGCAGTCACCAAGAAAGAGGCACAGAAATTCAAGTTTTAGTTTTTAAAAATTCAGTTTTTGGCTGCTTTTGCTGCCTTGTAGTTGACCTAGGACCTTAAGATTTTGCATGAACCGAACTCTGTCAGCCACATTACACGAGAAAAAGCGAGAAGTGGTAATTCGTAGTAAAAACCGCAGAAAACATAACGTTTTCTACATTGTTTTCGTATCGACGTAACTGAAAATCTTCACATTGAACGCATTACTCTCAGAAAGGTTTACATTTATCGTCTGGCAACTAATGCAGCGTGATGACGTTTGCGGTCGCACCACTCTGTACGAAGTAGAAGCTTCTAAGTTGTTGCAGTCACCAAGAAAGTGGCACAGAAATTCAAGTTTTAGTTTTTGAAAATTCAGTTTTTGGCTGCTTTTGCTGCCTTGTAGTTGACCTAGGACCTTAAGATTTTGCATGAACCGAACTCTGGCAGCCACATTACACGAGAAAAAGCGAGAAGTGGTAATTCGTAGTAAAAACCGCAGAAAACATAACGTTTTCTACATTGTTTTCGAAATGACGTAACTGTAAATCTTCACATTGGACGCATTACTCTCAGAAACGTTTACATTTATCGTCTGGCAACTAATGCAGCGTGATGACGTTTGCGGTCGCACCACTCTGTACGAAGTAGAAGCTTCTAAGTTGTTGCAGTCACCAAGAAAGAGGCACAGAAATTCAAGTTTAGTTTTTGAAAATTCAGTTTTTGGCTGCTTTTGCTGCCTTGTAGTTGACCTAGGACCTTAAGATTTTGCATGAACCGAAATCTGGCAGCCACATTACACGAGAAAAAGCGAGAAGTGGTAATTCCTAGTAAAAACCGCAGAAAACATAACGTTTTCAACATTTGTTTTCGAAATGACGTAACTGAAAATCTTCACATTGGACGCATTACTCTCAGAAACGTTTCAGTTATCGTCTGGCAACTAATGCAGCGTGATGACGTTTGCGGTCGCACCACTCTGTACGAAGTAGAAGCTTCTAAGTTGTTGCAGTCACCAAGAAAGAGGCGCAGAAATTCAAGTTTTAGTTTTTGAAAATTCAGTTTTTGGCTGCTTTTGCTGCCCTGTAGTTGACCTAGGACCTTAAGATTTTGCATGAACCGAACTCTGGCAGCCACATTACACGAGAAAAAGCGAGAAGTGGTAATTCGTAGTAAAAGCCGCAGAAAACATAACATTTTCAACATTTGTTTTCGAAATGACGTAACTGAAAATCTTCACATTGGACGCATTACTCTCAGAAACGTTTCATTTATCGTCTGGCAACTAATGCAGCGTGATGACGTTTACGGTCGCACCACTCTGTACGAAGTAGAAGCTTCTAAGTTGTTGCAGTCACCAAGAAAGAGGCACAGAAATTCAAGTTTTGGTTTTTGAAAATTCAGTTTTTGGCTGCTTTTGCTGCCTTGTAGTTGACCTAGGACCTTAAGATTTTTCATGAACCGAACTCTGGCAACCAAATTACACGAGAAAAAGCGAGAAGTGGTAATTCGTAGTAAGAACCTCAGAAAACATACCGTTTTCTCCATTGTTTTCGTATCGACGTAACTGAAAATCTTCACATTGGACGCATTACTCTCAGAAACGTTTACATTTATCGTCTGGCAACTAATGCAGCGTAATGACGTTTGCGCTCGCACCACTCTGTACGAAGTAGAAACTTCTAAGTTGTTGCAGTCACCAAGAAAGAGGCACAGAAATTCAAGTTTTAGTTTTTGAAAATTCAGTTTTTGGCTGCTTTTGCTGCCTTGTAGTTGACCTAGGACCTTAAGATTTTGCATGAACCGAACTCTGGCAGCCACATTACACGAGAAAAAGCGAGAAGTGGTAATTCGTAGTAAAAACCGCAGAAAACATAATGTTTTCTACATTGTTTTCGTAACGACGTAACTGAAAATCTTCACATTGGACGCATTACTCTCAGAAACGTTTACATTTTTCGTCTGGCAACTAATGCAGCGTGATGACGTTTGCGGTCGCACCACTCTGTACGAAGTAGAAGCTTCTAAGTTGTTGCAGTCACCAAGAAAGAGGCACAGAATTTCAAGTTTTAGTTTTTGAAAATTCAGTTTTTGGCTGCTTTTGCTGCTTTGTAGTTGACCTAGGACCTTAAGATTTTGCATGAACCGACCTCTGGCAGCCACATTACACGAGAAAAAGCGAGAAGTGGTAATTCGTAGTAAAAACCGCAGAAAACATAACGTTTTCAACATTTGTTTTCGAAATGACGTAACTGAAAATCTTCACATTGGACGCATTACTCTCAGAAACGTTTACATTTATCGTCTGGCAACTAATGCAGCGTGATGACGTTTGCGGTCGCACCACTCTGTACGAAGTAGAAGCTTCTAAGTTGTTGCAGTCACCAAGAAAGAGGCACAGAAATTCAAGTTTTAGTTTTTGAAAATTCAGTTTTTGGCTGCTTTTGCTGCCTTGTAGTTGACCTAGGACCTTAAGATTTTCCATGAATCGAACTCTGGCAGCCACATTACACGAGAAAAAGCGAGAAGTGGTAATTCGTAGTAGAAACCGCAGAAAACATAACGTTTTCAACATTTGTTTTCGAAATGACGTAACTGAAAATCTTCACATTGGACGCATTACTCTCAGAAACGTTTACATTTATCGTCTGGCAACTAATGCAGCGTGATGACGTTTGCGGTCGCACCACTCTGTACGAAGTAGAAGCTTCTAAGTTGTTGCAGTCACCAAGAAAGAGGCACAGAAATTCAAGTTTTAGTTTTTGAAAATTCAGTTTTTGGCTGCTTTTGCTGCCTTGTAGTTGACCTAGGACCTTAAGATTTTGCATGAACCGAACTCTGGCAGCCACATTACACGAGAAAAAGCGAGAAGTGGTAATTCGTAGTAAAAACCGCAGAAAACATAACGTATTCTACATTTGTTTTCGAAATGACGTAACTGAAAATCTTCACATTGGACGCATTACTCTCAGAAACGTTTACATTTATCGTCTGGCAACTAATGCAGCGTGATGACGTTTGCGGTCGCACCACTCTGTACGAAGTAGAAGCTTCTAAGTTGTTGCAGTCACCAAGAAAGAGGCACAGAAATTCAAGTTTTAGTTTTTGAAAATTCAGTTTTTGGCTGCTTTTGCTGCCTTGTAGGTGACCTAGGACCTTAAGACTTTGCATGAATCGAACTCTGGCAGCCACATTACACGAGAAAAAGCGAGAAGTGGTAATTCGTAGTAAAAACCGCAGAAAAAATAACGTTTTCAACATTTGTTTTCGAAATGACGTAACTGAAAATCTTCACATTGGACGCATTACTCTCAGAAACGTTTACATTTATCGTCTGGCAACTAATGCAGCGTGATGACGTTTGCGGTCGCACCACTCTGTACGAAGTAGAAGCTTCTAAGTTGTTGCAGTCACCAAGAAAGAGGCACAGAAATTCAAGATTTAGTTTTTGAAAATTCAGTTTTTGGCTGCTTTTGCTGCCTTGTAGTTGACCTAGGACCTTAAGATTTTGCATGAACCGAACTCTGGCAGCCACATTACACGAGAAAAAGCGAGAAGTGGTAATTCGTAGTAAAAACCGCAGAAAACATAACGTTTTCTACATTGTTTTCGTATCGACGTAACTGAAAATCTTCACATTGGACGCATTACTCTCAGAAACGATTACATTTATCGTCTGGCAACTAATGCAGCATGATGACGTTTGCGGTCGCACCACTCTGTACGAAGTAGAAGCTTCTAAGTTGTTGCAGTCACCAAGAAAGAGGCACAGAAATTCAAGTTTTAGTTTTTGAAAATTCAGTTTTTGGCTGCTTTTGCTGCCTTGTAGTTGACCAAGGACCTAAAGATTTTGCATGAACCGAACTCTGGCAGCCACATTACACGAGAAAAAGCGAGAAGTGGTAATTCGTAGTAAAAACCGCAAAAAACATAATGTTTTCTACATTGTTTTCGTATCGACGTAACTGAAAATCTTCACATTGGACGCATTACTCTCAGAAACGATTACATTTATCGTCTGGCAACTAATGCAGCATGATGACGTTTGCGGTCGCACCACTCTGTACGAAGTAGAACCTTCTAAGTTGTTGCAGTCACCAAGAAAGAGGCACAGAAATTCAAGTTTTAGTTTTTGAAAATTCAGTTTTTGGCTGCTTTTGCTGCCTTGTAGTTGACCTAGGACCTTAAGATTTTGCATGAATCGAACTCTGGCAGCCACATTACACGAGAAAAAGCGAGAAGTGGTAATTCGTAGTAAAAACCGCAGAAAACGTAACGTTTTCAACATTTGTTTTCGAAATGACGTAACTGAAAATCGTCACATTGGACGCATTACTCTCAGAAACGTTTACATTTATCGTCTGGCAACTAATGCAGCGTGATGACGTTTGCGGTCGCACCACTCTGTACTAAGTAGAAGCTTCTAAGTTGTGGCAGTCACCAAGAAAGAGGCACAGAAATTCAAGTTTTAGTTTTTGAAAATTCAGTTTTTGGCTGCTTTTGCTGCCTTGTAGTTGACCTAGGACCTTAAGATTTTGCATGAACCGAACTCTGGCAGCCACATTACACGGGAAAAAGCGAGAAGTGGTAATTCGTAGTAAAAACCGCAGAAAACATAACGTTTTCTACATTGTTTTCGTATCGACGTAACTGAAAATCTTCACATTGGACGCATTACTCTCAGAAACGTTTACATTTATCGTCTGGCAACTAATGCCGCGTGATGACGTTTGCGGTCGCACCACTCTGTACGAAGTAGAAGCTTCTAAGTTGTTGCAGTCACCAAGAAAGAGGCACAGAAATTCAAGTTTTAGTTTTTGAAAATTCAGTTTTTGGTTGCTTTTGCTGCCTTGTAGTTGACCTAGGACCTTAAGATTTTGCATGAACCGAACTCTGGCAGCCACATTACACGAGAAAAAGCGAGAAGTGGTAATTCGTAGTAAAAACCTCAGAAAACATAATGTTTTCTACATTGTTTTCGTATCGACGCAACTGAAAATCTTCACATTGGACGCATTACTCTCAGAAACGTTTACATTTATCGTCTGGCAACTAATGCAGCGTAATGACGTTTGCGCTCGCACCACTCTGTACGAAGTAGAAACTTCTAAGTTGTTGCAGTCACCAAGAAAGAGGCACAGAAATTCAAGTTTTAGTTTTTGAAAATTCAGTTTTTGGCTGCTTTTGCTGCCTTGTAGTTGACCTAGGACCTTAAGATTTTGCATGAACCGAACTCTGGCAGCCACATTACACGAGAAAAAGCGAGAAGTGGTAATTCGTAGTAAAAACCGCAGAAAACATAATGTTTTCTACATTGTTTTCGTAACGACGTAACTGAAAATCTTCACATTGGACGCATTACTCTCAGAAACGTTTACATTTTTCGTCTGGCAACTAATGCAGCGTGATGACGTTTGCGGTCGCACCACTCTGTACGAAGTAGAAGCTTCTAAGTTGTTGCAGTCACCAAGAAAGAGGCACAGAATTTCAAGTTTTAGTTTTTGAAAATTCAGTTTTTGGCTGCTTTTGCTGCTTTGTAGTTGACCTAGGACCTTAAGATTTTGCATGAACCGACCTCTGGCAGCCACATTACACGAGAAAAAGCGAGAAGTGGTAATTCGTAGTAAAAACCGCAGAAAACATAACGTTTTCAACATTTGTTTTCGAAATGACGTAACTGAAAATCTTCACATTGGACGCATTACTCTCAGAAACGTTTACATTTATCGTCTGGCAACTAATGCAGCGTGATGACGTTTGCGGTCGCACCACTCTGTACGAAGTAGAAGCTTCTAAGTTGTTGCAGTCACCAAGAAAGAGGCACAGAAATTCAAGTTTTAGTTTTTGAAAATTCAGTTTTTGGCTGCTTTTGCTGCCTTGTAGTTGACCTAGGACCTTAAGATTTTGCATGAACCGAACTCTGGCAGCCACATTACACGAGAAAAAGCGAGAAGTGGTAATTCGTAGTAAAAACCGCAGAAAACATAACGTATTCTACATTTGTTTTCGAAATGCCGTAACTGAAAATCTTCACATTGGACGCATTACTCTCAGAAACGTTTACATTTATCGTCTGGCAACTAATGCAGCGTGATGACGTTTGCGGTCGCACCACTCTGTACGAAGTAGAAGCTTCTAAGTTGTTGCAGTCACCAAGAAAGAGGCACAGAAATTCAAGTTTTAGTTTTTGAAAATTCAGTTTTTGGCTGCTTTTGCTGCCTTGTAGGTGACCTAGGACCTTAAGACTTTGCATGAATCGAACTCTGGCAGCCACATTACACGAGAAAAAGCGAGAAGTGGTAATTCGTAGTAAAAACCGCAGAAAAAATAACGTTTTCAACATTTGTTTTCGAAATGACGTAACTGAAAATCTTCACATTGGACGCATTACTCTCAGAAACGTTTACATTTATCGTCTGGCAACTAATGCAGCGTGATGACGTTTGCGGTCGCACCACTCTGTACGAAGTAGAAGCTTCTAAGTTGTTGCAGTCACCAAGATAGAGGCACAGAAATTCAAGTTTTAGTTTTTGAAAATTCAGTTTTTGGCTGCTTTTGCTGCCTTGTAGTTGACCAAGGACCTAAAGATTTTGCATGAACCGAACTCTGGCAGCCACATTACACGAGAAAAAGCGAGAAGTGGTAATTCGTAGTAAAAACCGCAAAAAACATAATGTTTTCTACATTGTTTTCGTATCGACGTAACTGAAAATCTTCACATTGGACGCATTACTCTCAGAAACGATTACATTTATCGTCTGGCAACTAATGCAGCATGATGACGTTTGCGGTCGCACCACTCTGTACGAAGTAGAACCTTCTAAGTTGTTGCAGTCACCAAGAAAGAGGCACAGAAATTCAAGTTTTAGTTTTTGAAAATTCAGTTTTTGGCTGCTTTTGCTGCCTTGTAGTTGACCTAGGACCTTAAGATTTTGCATGAATCGAACTCTGGCAGCCACATTACACGAGAAAAAGCGAGAAGTGGTAATTCGTAGTAAAAACCGCAGAAAACGTAACGTTTTCAACATTTGTTTTCGAAATGACGTAACTGAAAATCGTCACATTGGACGCATTACTCTCAGAAACGTTTACATTTATCGTCTGGCAACTAATGCAGCGTGATGACGTTTGCGGTCGCACCACTCTGTACTAAGTAGAAGCTTCTAAGTTGTGGCAGTCACCAAGAAAGAGGCACAGAAATTCAAGTTTTAGTTTTTGAAAATTCAGTTTTTGGCTGCTTTTGCTGCCTTGTAGTTGACCTAGGACCTTAAGATTTTGCATGAACCGAACTCTGGCAGCCACATTACACGGGAAAAAGCGAGAAGTGGTAATTCGTAGTAAAAACCGCAGAAAACATAACGTTTTCTACATTGTTTTCGTATCGACGTAACTGAAAATCTTCACATTGGACGCATTACTCTCAGAAACGTTTACATTTATCGTCTGGCAACTAATGCCGCGTGATGACGTTTGCGGTCGCACCACTCTGTACGAAGTAGAAGCTTCTAAGTTGTTGCAGTCACCAAGAAAGAGGCACAGAAATTCAAGTTTTAGTTTTTGAAAATTCAGTTTTTGGTTGCTTTTGCTGCCTTGTAGTTGACCTAGGACCTTAAGATTTTGCATGAACCGAACTCTGGCAGCCACATTACACGAGAAAAAGCGAGAAGTGGTAATTCGTAGTAAAAACCTCAGAAAACATAATGTTTTCTACATTGTTTTCGTATCGACGCAACTGAAAATCTTCACATTGGACGCATTACTCTCAGAAACGATTACATTTATCGTCTGGCAACTAATGCAGCATGATGACGTTTGCGGTCGCACCACTCTGTACGAAGTAGAAGCTTCTAAGTTGTTGCAGTCACCAAGAAAGAGGCACAGAAATTCAAGTTTTAGTTTTTGAAAATTCAGTTTTTGGCTGCTTTTGCTGCTTTGTAGTTGACCTAGGACCTTAAGATTTTGCATGAATCGAACTCTGGCAGCCACATTACACGAGAAAAAGCGAGAAGTGGTAATTCGTAGTAAAAACCGCAGAAAACATAACGTTTTCAACATTTGTTTTCGAAATGAAGTAACTGAAAATCTTCACATTGGACGCATGACTCTCAGAAACGTTTACATTTATCGTCTGGCAACTAATGCAGCGTGATGACGTTTGCGGTCGCACCACTCTGTACGAAGTAGAAGCTTCTAAGTTGTTGCAGTCACCAAGAAAGAGGCACAGAAATTCAAGTTTTAGTTTTTGAAAATTCAGTTTTTGACTGCTTTTGCTGCCTTGTAGTTGACCTAGGACCTTAAGATTTTGCATGAACCTAACTCTGGCAGCCACATTACACGAGAAAAAGCGAGAAGTGGTAATTCGTAGTAAAAACCGCAGAAAACATAACGTATTCTACATTGTTTTCGAAATGACGTAACTGAAAATCTTCACATTGGACGCATTACTCTCACAAACGTTTACATTTATCGTCTGGCAACTAATGCCGCGTGATGACGTTTGCGGTCGCACCACTCTGTACGAAGTAGAAGCTTCTAAGTTGTTGCAGTCACCAAGAAAGAGGCACAGAAATTCAAGTTTTAGTTTTTGAAAATTCAGTTTTTGGCTGCTTTTGCTGCCTTGTAGGTGACCTAGGACCTTAAGACTTTGCATGAATCGAACTCTGGCAGCCACATTACACGAGAAAAAGCGAGAAGTGGTAATTCGTAGTAAAAACCGCAGAAAAAATAACGTTTTCAACATTTGTTTTCGAAATGACGTAACTGAAAATCTTCACATTGGACGCATTACTCTCAGAAACGTTTACATTTATCGTCTGGCAACTAATGCAGCGTGATGACGTTTGCGGTCGCACCACTCTGTACGAAGTAGAAGCTTCTAAGTTGTTGCAGTCACCAAGAAAGAGGCACAGAAATTCAAGATTTAGTTTTTGAAAATTCAGTTTTTGGCTGCTTTTGCTGCCTTGTAGTTGACCTAGGACCTTAAGATTTTGCATGAACCGAACTCTGGCAGCCACATTACACGAGAAAAAGCGAGAAGTGGTAATTCGTAGTAAAAACCGCAGAAAACATAACGTTTTCTACATTGTTTTCGTATCGACGTAACTGAAAATCTTCACATTGGACGCATTACTCTCAGAAACGATTACATTTATCGTCTGGCAACTAATGCAGCATGATGACGTTTGCGGTCGCACCACTCTGTACGAAGTAGAAGCTTCTAAGTTGTTGCAGTCACCAAGAAAGAGGCACAGAAATTCAAGTTTTAGTTTTTGAAAATTCAGTTTTTGGCTGCTTTTGCTGCCTTGTAGTTGACCAAGGACCTAAAGATTTTGCATGAACCGAACTCTGGCAGCCACATTACACGAGAAAAAGCGAAAAGTGGTAATTCGTAGTAAAAACCGCAAAAAACATAATGTTTTCTACATTGTTTTCGTATCGACGTAACTGAAAATCTTCACATTGGACGCATTACTCTCAGAAACGATTACATTTATCGTCTGGCAACTAATGCAGCATGATGACGTTTGCGGTCGCACCACTCTGTACGAAGTAGAAGCTTCTAAGTTGTTGCAGTCACCAAGAAAGAGGCACAGAAATTCAAGTTTTAGTTTTTGAAAATTCAGTTTTTGGCTGCTTTTGCTGCCTTGTAGTTGACCTAGGACCTTAAGATTTTGCATGAATCGAACTCTGGCAGCCACATTACACGAGAAAAAGCGAGAAGTGGTAATTCGTAGTAAAAACCGCAGAAAACGTAACGTTTTCAACATTTGTTTTCGAAATGACGTAACTGAAAATCGTCACATTGGACGCATTACTCTCAGAAACGTTTACATTTTTTGTCTGGCAACTAATGCAGCGTGATGACGTTTGCGGTCGCACCACTCTGTACTAAGTAGAAGCTTCTAAGTTGTGGCAGTCACCAAGAAAGAGGCACAGAAATTCAAGTTTTAGTTTTTGAAAATTCAGTTTTTGGCTGCTTTTGCTGCCTTGTAGTTGACCTAGGACCTTAAGATTTTGCATGAACCGAACTCTGGCAGCCACATTACACGGGAAAAAGCGAGAAGTGGTAATTCGTAGTAAAAACCGCAGAAAACATAACGTTTTCTACATTGTTTTCGTATCGACGTAACTGAAAATCTTCACATTGGACGCATTACTCTCAGAAACGTTTACATTTATCGTCTGGCAACTAATGCCGCGTGATGACGTTTGCGGTCGCACCACTCTGTACGAAGTAGAAGCTTCTAAGTTGTGGCAGTCACCAAGAAAGAGGCACAGAAATTCAAGTTTTAGTTTTTGAAAATTCAGTTTTTGGCTGCTTTTGCTGCCTTGTAGTTGACCTAGGACCTTAAGATTTTGCATGAACCGAACTCTGGCAGCCACATTACACGAGAAAAAGCGAGAAGTGGTAATTCGTAGTAAAAACCGCAGAAAACATAACGTTTTCAACATTTGTTTTCGTATCGACGTAACTGAATATCTTCACATTGGACGCATTACTCTCAGAAACGTTTACATTTTTCGTCTGGCAACTAATGCAGCGTGATAACGTTATCGGTCGCACCACTCTGTACGAAGTAGAAGCTTCTAAGTTGTTGCAGTCACCAAGAAAGAGGCACAGAAATTCAAGTTTTAGTTTTTGAAAATTCAGTTTTTGGCTGCTTTTGCTGCCTTGTAGTTGACCTATGACCTTAAGATTTTGCATGAACCGAACTCTGGCAACCACATTACACGAGAAAAAGCGAGAAGTGGTAATTCGTAGTAAAAACCGCAGAAAACATAACGTTTTCTACATTGTTTTCGTATCGACGTAACTGAAAATCTTCTCATTGGACGCATTACTCTCAGAAACGTTTACATTTATCGTCTGGCAACTAATGCAGCGTGATGACGTTTCCGGTCGCAACACTCTGTACGAAAAAGAAGCTTCTAAGTTGTTGCAGTCACCAAGAAAGAGGCACAGAAATTCAAGTTTTAGTTTTTGAAAATTCAGTTTTTGGTTGCTTTTGCTGCCTTGTAGTTGACCAAGGACCTTAAGATTTTGCATGAACCGAACTCTGGCAGCCACATTACACGAGAAAAAGCGAGAAGTGGTAATTCGTAGTAAAAACCTCAGAAAACATAATGTTTTCTACATTGTTTTCGTATCGACGCAACTGAAAATCTTCACATTGGACGCATTACTCTCAGAAACGATTACATTTATCGTCTGGCAACTAATGCAGCATGATGACGTTTGCGGTCGCACCACTCTGTACGAAGTAGAAGCTTCTAAGTTGTTGCAGTCACCAAGAAAGAGGCACAGAAATTCAAGTTTTAGTATTTGAAAATTCAGTTTTTGGCTGCTTTTGCTGCCTTGTAGTTGACCTAGGACCTTAAGATTTTGCATGAACCGAACTCTGGCAGCCACATTACACGAGAAAAAGCGAGAAGTGGTAATTCGTAGTAAAAACCGCAGAAAACATAACGTTTTCAACATTTGTTTTCGAAATGACGTAACTGAAAATCTTCACATTGGACGCATTACTCTCAGAAACATTTACATTTATCGTCTGGCAACTAATGCCGCGTGATGACGTTTGCGGTCGCACCACTCTGTACGAAGTAGAAGCTTCTAAGTTGTTGCAGTCACCAAGATAGAGGCACAGAAATTCAAGTTTCAGTTTTTGAAAATTCAGTTTTTGGCTGCTTTTGCTGCCTTGTAGTTGACCTAGGACCTTAAGATTTTGCATGAACCGAACTCTGGCAGCCACATTACACGAGAAAAAGCGAGAAGTGGTAATTCGTAGTAAAAACCGCAGAAAACATAACGTTTTCTACATTGTTTTCGTATCGACGTAACTGAAAATCTTCATATTGGACGCATTACTCTCAGAAACGTTTACATTTATCGTCTGGCAACTAATGCAGCGTGATGACGTTTGCGGTCGCACCGCTCTGTACGAAGTAGAAGCTTCTAAGTTGTTGCAGTCACCAAGAAAGAGGCACAGAAATTCAAGTTTTAGTTTTTGAAAATTCAGTTTTTGGCTGCTTTGGCTGCCTTGTAGTTGACCTAGGACCTTAAGATTTTGCATGAACCGAACTCTGGCAGCCACATTACACGAGAAAAAGCGAGAAGTGGTAATTCGTAGTAAAAACCGCAGGAAACATAACGTTTTCAACATTTGTTTTCGAAATGACGTAACTGAAAATCTTCACATTGGACGCATTACTCTCAGAAACATTTACATTTATCGTCTGGCAACTAATGCCGCGTGATGACGTTTGCGGTTGCACCACTCTGTACGAAGTAGAAGCTTCTAAGTTGTTGCAGTCACTAAGATAGAGGCACAGAAATTCAAGTTTTAGTTTTTGAAAATTCAGTTTTTGGCTGCTTTTGCTGCCTTGTAGTTGACCTAGGACTTTACGATTTTGCGTGAACCGAACTCTGGCAGCCACATTACACGAGGAAAAGCGAGAAGTGGTAATTCGTAGTAAAAACCGCAGAAAACATAACGTTTTCTACATTGTTTTCGTATCGACGTAACTGAAAATCTTCACATTGGACGCATTACTCTCAGAAACGTTTACGTTTATCGTCTGGCAACTAATGCCGCGTGATGACGTTTGCGGTCGCACCACTCTGTACGAAGTAGAAGCTTCTAAGTTGTTGCAGTCACCAAGAAAGAGGCACAGAAATTCAAGTTTTTGTTTTTGAAAATTCAGTTTTTTGCTGCTTTTGCTGCCTTGTAGTTGACCTAGGACCTTAAGATTTTGCATGAACCGAACTCTGGCAGCCACATTACACGAGAAAAAGCGAGAAGTGGTAATTCGTAGTAAAAACCGCAGAAAACATAACGTTTTCAACATTTGTTTTCGAAATGACGTAACTGAAAATCTTCACATTGGACGCATTACTCTCAGAAACATTTACATTTATCGTCTGGCAACTAATGCCGCGTGATGACGTTTGCGGTCGCACCACTCTGTACGAAGTACAAGCTTCTAAGTTGTTGCAGTCACCAAGATAGAGGCACAGAAATTCAAGTTTCAGTTTTTGAAAATTCAGTTTTTGGCTGCTTTTGCTGCCTTGTAGTTGACCTAGGACCTTAAGATTTTGCATGAACCGAACTCTGGCAGCCACATTACACGAGAGAAAGCGAGAAGTGGTAATTCGTAGTAAAAACCGCAGAAAACATAACGTTTTCTACATTGTTTTCGTATCGACGTAACTGAAAATCTTCACATTGGACGCATTACTCTCAGAAACGTTTACATTTATCGTCTGGCAACTAATGCCGCGTGATGACGTTTGCGGTCGCACCACTCTGTACGAAGTAGAAGCTTCTAAGTTGTTGCAGTCACCAAGAAAGAGGCACAGAAATTCAAGTTTTAGTTTTTGAAAATTCAGTTTTTGACTGCTTTTGCTGCCTTGTAGTTGACCTAGGACCTTAAGATTTTGCACGAACCTAACTCTGGCAGCCACATTACACGAGAAAAAGCGAGAAGTGGTAATTCGTAGTAAAAACCGCAGAAAACATAACGTATTCTACATTGTTTTCGAAATGACGTAACTGAAAATCTTCACATTGGACGCATTACTCTCAGAAACGTTTACATTTATCGTCTGGCAACTAATGCCGCGTGATGACGTTTGCGGTCGCACCACTCTGTACGAAGTAGAAGCTTCTAAGTTGTTGCAGTCACCAAGAAAGAGGCACAGAAATTCAAGTTTTAGTTTTTGAAAATTCAGTTTTTGGCTGCTTTTGCTGCCTTGTAGTTGACCTAGGACCTTAAGATTTTGCATGAACCGAACTCTGGCAGCCACATTACACGAGAAAAAGCGAGAAGTGGTAATTCGTAGTAAAAACCGCAGAAAACATAACGTTTTCTACATTGTTTTCGTATCGACGTAACTGAAAATCTTCATATTGGACGCATTACTCTCAGAAACGTTTACATTTATCGTCTGGCAACTAATGCAGCGTGATGACGTTTGCGGTCGCACCGCTCTGTACGAAGTAGAAGCTTCTAAGTTGTTGCAGTCACCAAGAAAGAGGCACAGAAATTCAAGTTTTAGTTTTTGAAAATTCAGTTTTTGGCTGCTTTTGCTGCCTTGTAGTTGACCTAGGACCTTAAGATTTTGCATGAACCGAACTCTGGCAGCCACATTACACGAGAAAAAGCGGGGAGTGGTAATTCGTAGTAAAAACCGCAGAAAACATAACGTTTTCTACATTGTTTTCGTTTCGACGTAACTGAAAATCTTCATATTGGACGCATTACTCTCAGAAACGTTTACATTTATCGTCTGGCAACTAATGCAGCGTGATGACGTTTGCGGTCGCACCGCTCTGTACGAAGTAGAAGCTTCTAAGTTGTTGCAGTCACCAAGAAAGAGGCACAGAAATTCAAGTTTTAGTTTTTGAAAATTCAGTTTTTGGCTGCTTTTGCTGCCTTGTAGTTGACCTAGGACCTTAAGATTTTGCATGAACCGAACTCTGGCAGCCACATTACACGAGAAAAAGCGAGAAGTGGTAATTCGTAGTAAAAACCGCAGGAAACATAACGTTTTCAACATTTGTTTTCGAAATGACGTAACTGAAAATCTTCACATTGGACGCATTACCCTCAGAAACATTTACATTTATCGTCTGGCAACTAATGCCGCGTGATGACGTTTGCGGTTGCACCACTCTGTACGAAGTAGAAGCTTCTAAGTTGTTGCAGTCACCAAGATAGAGGCACAGAAATTCAAGTTTTAGTTTTTGAAAATTCAGTTTTTGGCTGCTTTTGCTGCCTTGTAGTTGACCTAGGACTTTACGATTTTGCGTGAACCGAACTCTGGCAGCCACATTACACGAGAAAAAGCGAGAAGTGGTAATTCGTAGTAAAAACCGCAGAAAACATAACGTTTTCTACATTGTTTTCGTATCGACGTAACTAAAAATCTTCACATTGGACGCATTACTCTCAGAAACGTTTACGTTTATCGTCTGGCAACTAATGCAGCGTGATGACGTTTGCGGTCGCACCACTCTGTACGAAGTAGAAGCTTCTAAGTTGTTGCAGTCACCAAGAAAGAGGCACAGAAATTCAAGTTTTTGTTTTTGAAAATTCAGTTTTTTGCTGCTTTTGCTGCCTTGTAGTTGACCTAGGACCTTAAGATTTTGCATGAACCGAACTCTGGCAGCCACATTACACGAGAAAAAGCGAGAAGTGGTAATTCGTAGTAAAAACCGCAGAAAACATAACGTTTTCAACATTTGTTTTCGAAATGACGTAACTGAAAATCTTCACATTGGACGCATTACTCTCAGAAACATTTACATTTATCGTCTGGCAACTAATGCCGCGTGATGACGTTTGCGGTCGCACCACTCTGTACGAAGTAGAAGCTTCTAAGTTGTTGCAGTCACCAAGATAGAGGCACAGAAATTCAAGTTTCAGTTTTTGAAAATTCAGTTTTTGGCTGCTTTTGCTGCCTTGTAGTTGACCTAGGACCTTAAGATTTTGCATGAACCGAACTCTGGCAGCCACATTACACGAGAGAAAGCGAGAAGTGGTAATTCGTAGTAAAAACCGCAGAAAACATAACGTTTTCTACATTGTTTTCGTATCGACGTAACTGAAAATCTTCACATTGGACGCATTACTCTCAGAAACGTTTACATTTATCGTCTGGCAACTAATGCAGCGTGATGACGTTTGCGGTCGCACCACTCTGTACGAAGTAGAAGCTTCTAAGTTGTTGAAGTCACCAAGAAAGAGGCACAGAAATTCAAGTTTTAGTTTTTGAAAATTCAGTTTTTGGCTGCTTTTGCTGCCTTGTAGATGACCTAGGACCTTAAGATTTTGCATGAACCGAACTCTGGCAGCCACATTACACAAGAAAAAGCGAGAAGTGGTAATTCGTAGTAAAAACCGCAGAAAACATAACGTTTTCTACATTGTTTTCGTATCGACGTAACTGAAAATCTTCTCATTGGACGCATTGCTCTCAGAAACGTTTACATTTATCGTCTGGCAACTAATGCAGCGTGATGACGTTTCCGGTCGCAACACTCTGTACGAAGTAGAAGCTTCTAAGTTGTTGCAGTCACCAAGAAAGAGGCACAGAAATTCAAGTTTTAGTTTTTGAAAATTCAGTTTTTGGCTGCTTTTGCTGCCTTGTAGTTGACCTAGGACCTTAAGATTTTGCATGAACCGAACTCTGGCAGCCACATTACACGAGAAAAAGCGAGAAGTGGTAATTCGTAGTAAAAACCGCAGAAAACATAACGTTTTCTACATTGTTTTCGTATCGACGTAACTGAAAATCTTCACATTGGACGCATTACTCTCAGAAAAGTTTACATTTATCGTCTGGCAACTAATGCCGCGTGATGACGATTGCGGTCGCACCACTCTGTACGAAGTACAAGCTTCTAAGTTGTTGCAGTCACCAAGAAAGAGGCACAGAAATTCAAGTTTTAGTTTTTGAAAATTCAGTTTTTGGCTGCTTTTGCTGCCTTATAGTTGACCTAGGACCTTAAGATTTTGCATGAACCGAACTCTGGCAGCCACATTACATGAGAAAAAGCGAGAAGTGGTAATTCGTAGTAAAAACCGCAGAAAACATAACGTTTTCAACATTTGTTTTCGAAATGACGTAACTGAAAATCTTCACATTGGATGCATTACTCTCAGAAACGTTAACATTTATCGTCTGGCAACTAATGCAGCGTGATGACGTTTGCGGTCGCACCACTCTGTACGAAGTAGAAGCTTCTAAGTTGTTGCAGTCACCAAGAAAGAGGCACAGAAATTCAAGTTTTACTTTTTGAAAATTCAGTTTTTGGCTGCTTTTGCTGCCTTGTAGTTGACCTAGGACCTTAAGATTTTGCATGAACCGAACTCTGGCAGCCACATTACACGAGAAAAAGCGACAAGTGGTAATTCGTAGTAAAAACCGCAGAAAACATAACGTTTTCAACATTTGTTTTCGAAATGACGTAACTGAAAATCTTCACATTGGGCGCATTACTCTCAGAAACGTTTACATTTATCGTCTGGCAACTAATGCAGCGTGATGACGTTTGCGGTCGCACCACTCTGTACGAAGTAGAAGCTTCTAAGTTGTTGCAGTCACCAAGAAAGAGGCACAGAAATTCAAGTTTTAGTTTTTGAAAATTCAGTTTTTGGCTGCTTTTGCTGCCTTGTAATTGACCTAGGACCTTAAGATTTTGCATGAACCGAACTCTGGCAGCCACATTACACACGAAAAAGCGAGAAGTGGTAATTCGTAGTAAGAACCGCAGAAAACATAACGTTTTCTACATTGTTTTCGTATCGACGTAACTGAAAATCTTCACATTGGACGCATTACTCTCAGAAACGTTTACATTTATCGTCTGGCAACTAATGCCGCGTGATGACGTTTGCGGTCGCACCACTCTGTACGAAGTAGAAGCTTCTAAGTTGTTGCAGTCACCAAGAAAGAGGCACAGTAATTCAAGTTTTAGTTTTTGAAAATTCAGTTTTTGGCTGCTTTTGCTGCCTTGTAGTTGACCTAGGACCTTAAGATTTTGCATGAACCGAACTCTGGCAGCGACATTACACGAGAAAAAGCGAGAAGTGGTAATTCGTAGTAAAAACCGCAGAAAACATAACGTTTTCTACATTGTTTTCGTATCGACGTAACTGAAAATCTTCACATTGGACGCATTACTCCCAGAAACGTTTACATTTATCGTCTGGCAACTAATGCAGCGTGATAACGTTTGCGGTCGCACCACTCTGTACGAAGTAGAAGCTTCTAAGTTGTTGCAGTCACCAAGAAAGAGGCACAGAAATTCAAGTTTTAGTTTTTGAAAATTCAGTTTTTGGCTGCTTTTGCTGCCTTGTAGTTGACCTAGGACCTTAAGATTTTGCATGAACCGAACTCTGGCAGCCACATTACACAAGCAAAAGCGAGAAGTGGTAATTAGTAGTAAAAACAGCAGAAAACATAACGTTTTCTACATTGTTTTCGTATCGACGTAACTAAAAATCTTCACATTGGACGCATTACTCTCAGAAACGTTTACATTTATCTTCTGGCAACTAATGCAGCGTGATGACGTTTGCGGTCGCACCACTCTGTACGAAGTAGAATCCTCTAAGTTGTTGCAGTCACCAAGAAAGAGGCACAGAAATTCAAGTTTTAGTTTTTGAAAATTCAGTTTTTGGCTGCTTTTGCTGCCTTGTAGTTGACCTAGGACCTTAAGATTTTGCATGAACCGAACTCTGGCAGCCACATTACACGAGAAAAAGCGAGAAGTGGTAATTCGTAGTAAAAACCGCAGAAAACATAACGTTTTCAACATTTGTTTTCGAAATGACGTAACTGAAAATTTTCACATTGGACGCATTACTCTCAGAAACGTTTACATTTATCGTCTGGCAACTAATGCAGCGTTATGACGTTTGCGGTCGCACCACACTGTACGAAGTAGAAGCTTCTAAGTTGTGGCAGTCACCAAGAAAGAGGCACAGAAATTCAAGTTTTAGTTTTTGAATATTCAGTTTTTGG
Source organism: Schistocerca serialis cubense (assembly GCF_023864345.2). Taxonomy (NCBI): domain Eukaryota; kingdom Metazoa; phylum Arthropoda; class Insecta; order Orthoptera; family Acrididae; genus Schistocerca; species Schistocerca serialis. The sequence continues at coordinate 4,589,513 of NW_026047571.1, read as the reverse complement.
CTGCTTTTGCTGATTTGTAGTTGACCTAGGACCTTAAGATTTTGCATGAACCGAACTCTGGCAGCCACATTACACGAGAAAAAGCGAGAAGTGGTAATTCGCAGTAAAAACCGCAGAAAACATAACGTTTTCTACATTGTTTTCGTATCGACGTAACTGAAAATCTTCACATTGGACGCATTACTCTCAGAAACGTTTACATTTATCGTCTGGCAACTAATGCAGCGTGATGACGTTTGCGGCCGCACCACTCTGCACGAAGTAGAAGCTTCTAAGTTGTTGCAGTCACCAAGAAAGAGGCACAGAAATTCAAGTTTTAGTTTTTGAAAATTCAGTTTTTGGCTGCTTTTGCTGCCTTGTAGTTGACCGAGGACCTTAAGATTTTGCATGAACCGAACTCTGGCAACCACATTACACGAGAAAAAGCGAGAAGTGGTAATTCGTAGTAAAAACCGCAGAAAACATAACGTTTTCTACATTGTTTTCGAAATGACGTAGCAGAAAATCTTCTCATTGGACGCATTACTCTCAGAAACGTTTACATTTATCGTCTAGCAACTAAAGCAGCGTGATGACGTTTCCGGTCGCAACACTCTGTACGAAGTAGAAGCTTCTAAGTTGTTGCAGTCACCAAGAAAGAGGCACAGAAATTCAAGTTTTAGTTTTTGAAAATTCAGTTTTTGGCTGCTTTTGCTGCCTTGTAGTTGACCTAGGACCTTAAGATTTTGCATGAACCGAACTCTGGCAGCCACATTACACGAGAAAAAGCGAGAAGTGGTAATTCGTAGCAAAAACCGCAGAAAACATAACGTTTTCTACATTGTTTTCGTATCGAAGTAACTGAAAATCGTCACATTGGACGCATTACTCTCAGAAACGTTTACATTTATTGTCTGGCAACTAATGCCGCTTGCTGAGGTTTGAGGTCGCACCACTCTGTACGAAGTAGAAGCTTCTAAGTTGTTGCAGTCACCAAGAAAGAGGCACAGAAATTCAAGTTTTAGTTTTTGAAAATTCAGTTTTTGGCTGCTTTTGCTGCCTTGTAGTTGACCTAGGACCTTAAGATTTTGCATGAACCGAACTCTGGCAGCCACATTACACGAGAAAAAGCGAGAAGTGGTAATTCGTAGTAAAAACCGCAGAAAACATAACGTTTTCAACATTTGTTTTCGAAATGACGTAACTGAAAATCTTCACATTGGACGCATTACTCTCAGAAACATTTACATTTATCGTCTGGCAACTAATGCCGCGTGATGACGTTTGCGGTTGCACCACTCTGCACGAAGTAGAAGCTTCTAAGTTGTTGCAGTCACCAAGATAGAGGCACAGAAATTCAAGTTTTAGTTTTTGAAAATTCAGTTTTTGGCTGCTTTTGCTGCCTTGTAGTTGACCTAGGACCTTAAGATTTTGCGTGAACCGAACTCTGGCAGCCACATTACACGAGAAAAAGCGAGAAGTGGTAATTCGTAGTAAAATCCGCAGAAAACATAACGTTTTCTACATTGTTTTCGTATCGACGTAACTGAAAATCTTCACATTGGACGCATTACTCTCAGAAACGTTTACGTTTATCGTCTGGCAACTAATGCAGCGTGATGACGTTTGCGGTCGCACCACTCTGTACGAAGTAGAAGCTTCTAAGTTGTTGCAGTCACCAAGAAAGAGGCACAGAAATTCAAGTTTTTGTTTTTGAAAATTCAGTTTTTTGCTGCTTTTGCTGCCTTGTAGTTGACCTAGGACCTTAAGATTTTGCATGAACCGACCTCTGGCAGCCACATTACACGAGAAAAAGCGGGAAGTGGTAATTCGTAGTAAAAACCGCAGAAAACATAACGTTTTCTACATTGTTTTCGTATCGACGTAACTGAAAATCTTCACATTGGACGCATTACTTAAAAAACGTTTACATTTATCGTCTGGCAACTAATGCAGCGTGATGACGTTTGCGGTCGCACCACTCTGTACGAAGTAGAAGCTTCTAAGTTGTTGCAGTCACCAAGAAAGAGGCACAGAAATTCAAGTTTTAGTTTTTGAAAATTCAGTTTTTGGCTGCTTTTGCTGCCTTGTAGATGACCTAGGACCTTAAGATTTTGCATGAACCGAACTCTGGCAGCCACATTACACAAGAAAAAGCGAGAAGTGGTAATTCGTAGTAAAAACCGCAGAGAACATAACGTTTTCTACATTGTTTTCGTTTCGACGTAACTGAAAATCTTCTCATTGGACGCATTGCTCTCAGAAACGTTTACATTTATCGTCTGGCAACTAATGCAGCGTGATGATGTTTCCGGTCGCAACACCCTGTACGAAGTAGAAGCTTCTAAGTTGTTGCAGTCACCAAGAAAGAGGCACAGAAATTCAAGTTTTAGTTTTTGAAAATTCAGTTTTTGGCTGCTTTTGCTGCCTTGTAGTTGACCTAGGACCTTAAGATTTTGCATGAACCGAACTCTGGCAGCCACATTACACGAGAAAAAGCGAGAAGTGGTAATTCGTAGTAAAAACCGCAGAAAACATAACGTTTTCTACATTGTTTTCGTATCGACGTAACTGAAAATCTTCACATTGGACGCATTACTCTCAGAAAAGTTTACATTTATCGTCTGGCAACTAATGCCGCGTGATGACGTTTGCGGTCGCACCACTCTGTACGAAGTACAAGCTTCTAAGTTGTTGCAGTCACCAAGAAAGAGGCACAGAAATTCAAGTTTTAGTTTTTGCAAATTCAGTTTTTGGCTGCTTTTGCTGCCTTGTAGTTGACCTAGGACCTTAAGATTTTGCATGAACCGAACTCTGGCAGCCACATTACACGAGAAAAAGCGAGAAGTGGTAATTCGTAGTAAAAACCGCAGAAAACATAACGTTTTCAACATTTGTTTTCGAAATGACGTAACTGAAAATCTTCACATTGGACGTATTACTTTCAGAAACGTTAACATTTATCGTCTGGCAACTTATGCAGCGTGATGACGTTTGCGGTCGCACCACTCTGTACGAAGTAGAAGCTTCTAAGTTGTTGCAGTCACCAAGAAAGAGGCACAGAAATTCAAGTTTTAGTTTTTGAAAATTCAGTTTTTGGCTGCTTTTGCTGCCTTGTAGTTGACCTAGGACCTTAAGATTTTGCATGAACCGATCTCTGGCAGCCACATTACACGAGAAAAAGCGAGAAGTGGTAATTCGTCGTAAAAATCACAGAAAACATACGTTTTCAATATTTGTTTTCGAAATGACGTAACTGAAAATCTTCACATTGGACGCATTACTCTCAGAAACGTTTACATTTAACGTCTGGCAACTAATGCAGCGTGATGACGTTTGCGGTCGCACCACTCTGTACGAAGTAGAAGCTTCTATGTTGTTGCAGTCACCAAGAAAGAGGGACAGAAATTCAAGTTTTAGTTTTTGAAAATTCAGTTTTTGGCTGCTTTTGCTGCCTTGTAGTTGACCTAGGACCTTAAGATTTTGCATGAACCGAACTCTGGCAGCCACATTACACACGAAAAAGCGAGAAGTGGTAATTCGTAGTAAGAACCACAGAAAACATAACGTTTTCTACATTGTTTTCGTATCGACGTAAATGAAAATCTTCACATTGGACGCATTACTCTCAGAAACGTTTACATTTATCGTCTGGCAACTAATGCCGCGTGATGACGTTTGCGGTCGCACCACTCTGTACGAAGTAGAAGCTTCTAAGTTGTTGCAGTCACCAAGAAAGAGGCACAGAAATTCAAGTTTTAGTTTTTGAAAATTCAGTTTTTGGCTGCTTTTGCTGCCTTGTAGTTGTCCTAGGACCTTAAGATTTTGCATGAACCGAACTCTGGCAGCCACATTACACGAGAAAAAGCGAGAAGTGGTAATTCGTAGTAAAAACCGCAGAAAACATAACGTTTTCTACATTGTTTTCGTATCGACGTAACTGAAAATCTTCACATTGGACGCATTACTCTCAGAAACGTTTACATTTATCGTCTGGCAACTAATGCAGCGTGATAACGTTTGCGGTCGCACCACTCTGTACGAAGTAGAAGCTTCTAAGTTGTTGCAGTCACCAAGAAAGAGGCACAGATATTCAAGTTTTAGTTTTTGAAAATTCAGTTTTTGGCTGCTTTTGCTGCCTTGTAGTTGACCTAGGACCTTAAGATTTTGCATGAACCGAACTCTGGCAGCCACATTACACAAGCAAAAGCGAGAAGTGGTAATTAGTAGTAAAAACAGCAGAAAACATAACGTTTTCTACATTGTTTTCGTATCGACGTAACTAAAAATCTTCAGATTGGACGCATTACTCTCAGAAACGTTTACATTTATCTTCTGGCAACTAAAGCAGCGTGATGACGTTTGCGGTCGCACCACTCTGTACGAAGTAGAAGCTTCTAAGTTGTTGCAGTCACCAAGAAAGAGGCACAGAAATTCAAGTTTTAGTTTTTGAAAATTCAGTTTTTGGCTGCTTTTGCTGCCTTGTAGTTGACCTAGGACCTTAAGATTTTGCATGAACCGAACTCTGGCAGCCACATTACACGAGAAAAAGCGAGAAGTGGTAATTCGTAGTAAAAACCGCAGAAAACATAACGTTTTCAACATTTGTTTTCGAAATGACGTAACTGAAAATCTTCACATTGGACGCATTACTCTCAGAAACGTTTACATTTCCCGTCTGGCAACTAATGCAGCGTTATGACGTTTGCGGTCGCACCACTCTGTACGAAGTAGAAGCTTCTAAGTTGTTGCAGTCACCAAGAAAGAGGCACAGAAATTCAAGTTTTAGTTTTTGAAAATTCAGTTTTTGGCTGCTTTTGCTGCCTTGTAGTTGACCTAGGACCTCAAGATTTTGCATGAACCGAACTCTGGCAGCCGCATTACACGAGAAAAAGCGAGAAGTGGTAATTCGTAGTAAAAACCGCAGAAAACATAACGTTTTCAACATTTGTTTTCGAAATGACGTAACTGGAACTCTTTACATTGGACGCATTACTCTCAGAAACGTTAACGTTTATCGTCTGGTAACTAATGCAGCGTGATGACGTTTGCGGTCGCACCACTCTGTTCGAAGTAGAAGCATCTAAGTTGTTGCAGTCACCAAGAAAGAGGCACAGAAATTCAAGTTTTATTTTTGAAAAATCTGTTTTTGGCTGCTTTTGCTGCCTTGTAGTTGACCTAGGACCTCAAGATTTTGCATGAACCGAACTCTGGCAGCCACATTACACGAGAAAAAGCGAGAAGTGGTAATTCGTAGTAAAAACCGCAGAAAACATAACGTTTTCAACATTTGTTTTCGAAATGACGTAACTGGAAATCTTTACATTGGACGCATTACTCTCAGAAACGTTAACGTTTATCGTCTGGTAACTAATGCAGCGTGATGACGTTTGCGGTCGCACCACTCTGTTCGAAGTAGAAGCTTCTAAGTTGTTGCAGTCACCAAGAAAGAGGCACAGAAATTCAAGTTTTATTTTTTGAAAATTCAGTTTTTGGCTGCTTTAGCTGCCTTGTAGTTGACCTAGGACCTTAAGATTTTGCATTAACCGAACTCTGGCAGCCACATTACACGAGAAAAAGCGAGAAGTGGTAATTCGTAGTAAAAACCCCAGAAAACATAACGTTTTCAACATTTGTTTTCGAAATGACGTAACTGAAAATCTTCACATTGGACGCATTACTCTCAGAAACGTTAACATTTATCGTCTGGCAACTAATGCAGCGTGATGACGTTTGCGGTCGCACCACTCTGTACGAAGTAGAAGCTTCTAAGTTGTTGCAGTCACCAAGAAAGAGGCACAGAAATTCAAGTTTTAGTTTTTGAAAATTCAGTTTTTGGCTGCTTTTGCTGCCTTGTAGTTGACCTAGGACCCTAAGATTTTGCATGAACCGAACTCTTGCAGCCACATTACACGAGAAAAAGCGAGAAGTGGTAATTCGTAGTAAAACCGCAGAAAACAAAACGTTTTCTACATTTGTTTTCGAAATGACGTAACTGAAAATCTTCACGTTGGACGCATTACTCTCAGAAACGTTTACATTTATCGTCTGGCAACTAATGCAGCGTGATGACGTTTGCGGTCGTACCACTCTGTACGAAGTAGAAGCTTCTAAGTTGTTGCAGTCACCAAGAAAGAGGCACAGAAATTCAAGTTTTAGTTTTTGAAAATTCAGTTTTAGGCTGCTTTTGCTGCCCTGTAGTTGACCTAGGACCTTAAGATTTTGCATGAACTGAACTCTGGCAGCCACATTACATGAGAAAAAGCGAGAAGTGGTAATTCGTAGTAAAAACCGCAGAAAACTACATTTGTTTTCGAAATGACGTAACTGAAAATCTTCACATTGGACGCATTACTCTCAGAAACGTTTACATTTATCGTCTGGCAACTAATGCCGCGTGATGACGTTTGCGGTCGCACCACTCTGTACGAAGTAGAAGCTTCTAAGTTGTTGCCGTCACCAAGAAAGAGGCACAGAAGTTCAAGTATTAATTTTTGAAAATTCAGTTTTTGGCTGCTTTTGCTGCCTTGTAGTTGACCTAGAACCTTAAGATTTTGCATGAACCGAACTCTGGCAGCCACATTACACGAGAAAAAGCGAGAAGTGGTAATTCGTAGTAAAAACAGCAGAAAACATAACGTTTTCTACATTGTTTTCGTATCGACGTAACTGAAAATCTTCACATTGGACGCATTACTGTCAGAAACGTTTACATTTATCGTCTGGCAACTAATGCCGCGTGATGACGTTTGCTGTCGCATCACTCTGTACGAAGTAGAAGCTTCTAAGTTGTTTCAGTCACCAAGAAAGAGGCACAGAAATTCAAGTTTTAGTTTTTGAAAATTCAGTTTTTGGCTGCTTTTGCTGCCTTGTAGTTGACCTAGGACCTTAATATTTTGCATGAACCGAACTCTGGCAGTCACATTACACGAGAAAAAGCGAGAAGTGGTAATTCGTAGTAAAAACAGCAGAAAACATAACGTTTTCTACATTGTTTTCGTATCGACGTAACTGAAAATCTTCACATTGGACGCATTACTCTCAGAAACGTTTACATTTGTCGTCTGGCAACTAATGCAGCGTGATGACGTTTGCGGTCGCACCACTCTGTACGAAGTAGAAGCTTCTAAGTTGTTGCAGTCACCAAGAAAGAGGCACAGAAATTTAAAGTTTATTTTTTGAAAATTCAGTTTTTGTCTGCTTTTGCTGCCTTGTAGTTGACCTAGGACCTTAAGATTTTGCATGAACCGAACTCTGGCAGCCACATTACACGAGAAAAAGCGAGAAGTGGTAATTCGTAGTAAAAACCGCAGAAAACATAACGTTTTCTACATTGTTTTCGTATCGACGTAACTGAAAATCTTCACATTGGACGCATTACTCTCAGAAACGTTTACATTTGTCGTCTGGCAACTAATGCAGCGTGATGACGTTTGCGGTCGCACCACTCTGTACGAAGTAGAAGCTTCTAAGTTGTTGCAGTCACCAAGAAAGAAACACAGAAATTTAAAGTTAATTTTTTGAAAATTCAGTTTTTGTCTGCTTTTGCTGTCTTGTAGTTGACCTAGGACCTTAAGATTTTGCATGAACCGAACTCTGGCAGCCACATTACACGAGAAAAAGCGAGAAGTGGTAATTCGTAGTAAAAACCGCAGAAAACATAACGTTTTCTACATTGTTTTCGTATCGACGTAACTGAAAATCTTCACATTGGACGCATTACTCTCAGAAACGTTTACATTTATCGTCTGGCAACCAATGCCGCGTGATGACGTTTGCGGTCGCACCACTCTGTACGAAGTAGAAGCTTCTAAGTTGTTGCAGTCACCAAGAAAGTGGCACAGAAATTCAAGTTTTAGTTTTTGAAAATTCAGTTTTTGGCTGCTTTTGCTGCCTTGTAGTTGACCTAGGACCTTAAGATTTTGCATGAACCGAACTCTGGCAGCCACATTACACGAGAAAAAGCGAGAAGTGGTAATTCGTAGTAAAAACCGCAGAAAACATAACGTTTTCGACATTGTTTTCGAAATGACGTAACTGAAAATCTTCACATTGGACGCATTACTCTCAGAAACGTTAACATTTATCGTCTGGCAACTAATGCAGCGTGATGACGTTTGCGGTCGCACCACTTTGTACGAAGTAGAAGCTTCTAAGTTGTTGCTGTCACCAAGAAAGAGGCACAGAAATTCAAGTTTTAGTTTTTGGAAATTCAGTTTTTGGCTGCTTTTGCTGCCTTGTAGTTGACCTAGGACCTTATGATTTTGCATGAACCGAACTCTGGCAGCCACATTAAACGAGAAAAAGCGAGAAGTGGTAATTCGTAGTAAAAACCGCAGAAAACATAACGTTTTCTACATTGTTTTCGTATCGACGTAACTGAAAATCTACACATTGGACGCATTACTCTCAGAAACGTTTACATTTATCGTCTGGCAACTAATGCAGCGTGATGAAGTTTGCGGTCGCACCACTCTGTACGAAGTAGAAGCTTCTAAGTTGTTGCAGTCACCAAGAAAGAGGCACAGAAATTCAAGTTTTAGTTTTTGAAAATTCAGTTTTTGTCTGCTTTTGCTGCCTTGTAGTTGACCTAAGACCTTACGATTTTGCATGAACCGAACTCTGGCAGCCACATTACACGAGAAAAAGCGAGAAGTGGTAATTCGTAGTAAAAACCGCAGAAAACATAACGTTTTCTACATTGTTTTCGTATCGACGTAACTGAAAATCTTCACATTGTACGCATTACTCTCAGAAACGTTTACATTTATCGTCTGGCAACCAATGCCGCGTGATGACGTTTGCGGTCGCACCACTCTGTACGAAGTAGAAGCTTCTAAGTTGTTGCAGTCACCAAGAAAGAGGCACAGAAATTCAAGTTTTAGTTTGTGAAAATTCAGTTTTTGGCTGCTTTAGCTGCCTTGTAGTTGACCTAGGACCTTAAGATTTTGCATGAACCGAACTCTGGCAGCCACATTACACGAGAAAAAGCGAGAAGTGGTAATTCGTAGTAAAAACCGCAGAAAACATAACGTTTTCTACATTGTTTTCGTATCGACGTAACTGAAAATCTTCACATTGGACGCATTACTCTCAGAAACGTTTACATTTATCGTCTGGCAACTAATGCAGCGTGATGACGTTTGCGGTCGCACCACTCTGTACGAAGTAGAAGCTTCTAAGTTGTTGCAGTCACCAAGAAAGAGGCACAGAAATTCAAGTCTTAGTTTTTGAAAATTCAGTTTTTGGCTGCTTTTGCTCCATTGTAGTTGACCTAGGACCTTAAGATTTTGCATGAACCGAACTCTGGCAGCCACATTACACGAGAAAAAGCGAGAAGTGGTAATTCGTAGTAAAAACCGCAGAAAACATAACGTTTTCTACATTGTTTTCGTATCGACGTAACTGAAAATCTTCACATTGGACGCATGACTCTCAGAAACGTTTACATTTATCGTCTGGCAACTAATGCAGCGTGATGACGTTTGCGGTCGCACCACTCTGTACGAAGTAGAAGCTTCTAAGTTGTTGCAGTCACCAAGAAAGAGGCACAGAAATTCAAGTTTTAGTTTTTGAAAATTCAGTTTTTGGCTGCTTTTGCTGCCTTGTAGTTGACATAGGACCGTAAGATTTTGCATGAACCGAACTCTGGCAGCCACATTACACTAGAAAAAGCGAGAAGTGGTAATTCGTAGTAAAAACCGCAGAAAACATAACGTTTTCTACATTGTTTTCGTATCGACGTAACTGAAAATCTTCACATTGGACGCATTACTCTCAGAAACGTTTACATTTATCGTCTGGCAACTAATGCAGCGTGATGACGTTTGCGGTCGCACCACTCTGTACGAAGTAGAAGCTTCTAAGTTGTTGCAGTCACCAAGAAAGAGGCACAGTAATTCAAGTTTTAGTTTTTGAAAATTCAGTTTTTGGCTGCTTTTGCTGCCTTGTAGTTGACCTAGGACCTTAAGATTTTGCATGAACCGAACTCTGGCAGCCACATTACACGAGAAAAAGTGAGAAGTGGTAATTCGTAGTAAAAACCGCAGAAAACATAACGTTTTCTACATTGTTTTCGTATCGACGTAACTGAAAATCTTCACATTGGACGCATGACTCTCAGAAACGTTTACATTTATCGTCTGGCAACTAATGCAGCGTGATGACGTTTGCGGTCGCACCACTCTGTACGAAGTAGAAGCTTCTAAGTTGTTGCAGTCACCAAGAAAGAGGCACAGAAATTCAAGTTTTAGTTTTTGAAAATTCAGTTTTTGGCTGCTTTTGCTGCCTTGTAGTTGACCTAGGACCTTAAGATTTTGCATGAACCGAACTCTGGCAGCCACTTTACACGAGAAAAAGCGAGAAGTGGTAATTCGTAGTAAAAACCGCAGAAAACATAACGTTTTCTACATTGTTTTCGTATCGACGTAACTGAAAATCTTCACATTGGACGCATTACTCTCAGAGACGTTTACATTTATTGTCTGGCAACTAATGCCGCGTGCTGAGGTTTGAGGTCGCACCACTCTGTACGAAGTAGAAGCTTCTAAGTTGTTGCAGTCACCAAGAAAGAGGCACAGAAATTCAAGTTTTAGTTTTTGAAAATTCAGTTTTTGGCTGCTTTTGCTGCCTTGTAGTTGACCTAGGACCTCAAGATTTTGCATGAATCGAACTCTGGCAGCCACATTACACGAGAAAAAGCGAGAAGTGGTAATTCGTAGTAAAAACCGTAGAAAACATAACGTTTTCAACATTTGTTTTCGAAATGACGTAACTGAAAATCTTCACATTGGACGCATTACTCTCAGAAACGTTAACATTTATCGTCTGGCAACTAATGCAGCGTGATGACGTTTGCGGTCGCACCACTCTGTTCGAAGTAGAAGCTTCTAAGTTGTTGCAGTCACCAAGAAAGAGGCACAGAAATTCAAGTTTTAGTTTTTGAAAATTCAGTTTTTGGCTGCTTTTGCTGCCTTGTAGTTGACCTAGGACCTTAAGATTTTTCATTAACCGAACTCTGGCAACCACATTACACGAGAAAAAGCGAGAAGTGGTAATTCGTAGTAAAAACCGCAGAAAACATAACGTTTTCAACATTTGTTTTCGAAATGACGTAACTGAAAATCTTCACATTGGACGCATTACTCTCAGAAACGTTTACATTTATCGTCTGGCAACTAATGCCGCGTGATGACGTTTGCGGTCGCACCACTCTGTACGAAGTAGAAACTTCTAAGTTGTTGCAGTCACCAAGAAAGAGGCACAGAAATTCAAGTTTTAGTTTTTGAAAATTCAGTTTTTGGCTGCTTTTGCTGCCTTGTAGTTGACCTAGGACCTTAAGATTTTTCATGAACCGAACTCTGGCAGCCACATTACACGAGAAAAAGCGAGAAGTGGTAATTCGTAGTAAAAACCGCAGAAAACATAACGTTTTCAACATTTGTTTTCGAAATGACGTAACTGAAAATCTTCACATTGGACGCATTACTCTCAGAAACGTTTACATTTATCGTCTGGCAACTAATGCAGCGTGATGACGTTTACGGTCGCACCACTCTGTACGAAGTAGAAGCTTCAAAGTTGTTGCAGTCACCAAGAAAGAGGCACAGAAATTCAAGTTTTAGTTTTTGAAAATTCAGTTTTTGGCTGCTTTTGCTGCCTTGTAGTTGACCTAGGACCTTAAGATTTTGCATGAACCGAACTCTGGCAGCCACATTACACGAGAAAAAGCGAGAAGTGGTAATTCGTAGTAAAAACCACAGAAAACATAACGTTTTCAACATTTGTTTTCGAAATGACGTAACTCAAAATCTTCACATTGGAAGCATTACTCTCAGAAACGTTTACATTTATCGTCTGGCAACTAATGCCGCGTGATGACGTTTGCGGTCGCATCACTCTGTACGAAGTAGAAGCTTCTAAGTTGTTGCAGTCACCAAGAAAAAGGCACAGAAATTCAAGTTTTAGTTTTTGAAAATTCAGTTTTTGGCTGCTTTTGCTGCCTTGTAGTTGACCTAGGACCTTAAGATTTTGCATGAACCGAACTCTGGCAGCCACATTACACGAGAAAAGCGAGAAGTGGTAATTCGTAGTAAAAACCGCAGAAAACATAACGTTTTCTACATTGTTTTCGAAATGACGTAACTGAAAATCTTCACATTGGACACATTACTCTCAGAAACGTTTACATTTATCGTCTGGCAACTAATGCAGCGTGATGACGTTTGCGGTCGCACCACTCTGTACGAAGTAGAAGCTTCAAAGTTGTTGCTGTCACCAAGAAAGAGGCACAGAAATTCAAGTTTTAGTTTTTGGAAATTCAGTTTTTGGCTGCTTTTGCTGCCTTGTAGTTGACCTAGGACCTTATGATTTTGCATGAACCGAACTCTGGCAGCCACATTAAACGAGAAAAAGCGAGAAGTGGTAATTCGTAGTAAAAACCGCAGAAAACATAACGTTTTCTACATTGTTTTCGTATCGACGTAACTGAAAATCTACACATTGGACGCATTACTCTCAGAAACGTTTACATTTATCGTCTGGCAACTAATGCAGCGTGATGAAGTTTGCGGTCGCACCACTCTGTACGAAGTAGAAGCTTCTAAGTTGTTGCAGTCACCAAGAAAGAGGCACAGAAATTCAAGTTTTAGTTTTTGAAAATTCAGTTTTTGTCTGCTTTTGCTGCCTTGTAGTTGACCTAAGACCTTACGATTTTGCATGAACCGAACTCTGGCAGCCACATTACACGAGAAAAAGCGAGAAGTGGTAATTCGTAGTAAAAACCGCAGAAAACATAACGTTTTCTACATTGTTTTCGTATCGACGTAACTGAAAATCTTCACATTGTACGCATTACTCTCAGAAACGTTTACATTTATCGTCTGGCAACCAATGCCGCGTGATGACGTTTGCGGTCGCACCACTCTGTACGAAGTAGAAGCTTCTAAGTTGTTGCAGTCACCAAGAAAGAGGCACAGAAATTCAAGTTTTAGTTTGTGAAAATTCAGTTTTTGGCTGCTTTAGCTGCCTTGTAGTTGACCTAGGACCTTAAGATTTTGCATGAACCGAACTCTGGCAGCCACATTACACGAGAAAAAGCGAGAAGTGGTAATTCGTAGTAAAAACCGCAGAAAACATAACGTTTTCTACATTGTTTTCGTATCGACGTAACTGAAAATCTTCACATTGGACGCATTACTCTCAGAAACGTTTACATTTATCGTCTGGCAACTAATGCAGCGTGATGACGTTTGCGGTCGCACCACTCTGTACGAAGTAGAAGCTTCTAAGTTGTTGCAGTCACCAAGAAAGAGGCACAGAAATTCAAGTCTTAGTTTTTGAAAATTCAGTTTTTGGCTGCTTTTGCTCCATTGTAGTTGACCTAGGACCTTAAGATTTTGCATGAACCGAACTCTGGCAGCCACATTACACGAGAAAAAGCGAGAAGTGGTAATTCGTAGTAAAAACCGCAGAAAACATAACGTTTTCTACATTGTTTTCGTATCGACGTAACTGAAAATCTTCACATTGGACGCATGACTCTCAGAAACGCTTACATTTATCGTCTGGCAACTAATGCAGCGTGATGACGTTTGCGGTCGCACCACTCTGTACGAAGTAGAAGCTTCTAAGTTGTTGCAGTCACCAAGAAAGAGGCACAGAAATTCAAGTTTTAGTTTTTGAAAATTCAGTTTTTGGCTGCTTTTGCTGCCTTGTAGTTGACATAGGACCGTAAGATTTTGCATGAACCGAACTCTGGCAGCCACATTACACTAGAAAAAGCGAGAAGTGGTAATTCGTAGTAAAAACCGCAGAAAACATAACGTTTTCTACATTGTTTTCGTATCGACGTAACTGAAAATCTTCACATTGGACGCATTACTCTCAGAAACGTTTACATTTATCGTCTGGCAACTAATGCAGCGTGATGACGTTTGCGGTCGCACCACTCTGTACGAAGTAGAAGCTTCTAAGTTGTTGCAGTCACCAAGAAAGAGGCACAGTAATTCAAGTTTTAGTTTTTGAAAATTCAGTTTTTGGCTGCTTTTGCTGCCTTGTAGTTGACCTAGGACCTTAAGATTTTGCATGAACCGAACTCTGGCAGCCACATTACACGAGAAAAAGTGAGAAGTGGTAATTCGTAGTAAAAACCGCAGAAAACATAACGTTTTCTACATTGTTTTCGTATCGACGTAACTGAAAATCTTCACATTGGACGCATGACTCTCAGAAACGTTTACATTTATCGTCTGGCAACTAATGCAGCGTGATGACGTTTGCGGTCGCACCACTCTGTACGAAGTAGAAGCTTCTAAGTTGTTGCAGTCACCAAGAAAGAGGCACAGAAATTCAAGTTTTAGTTTTTGAAAATTCAGTTTTTGGCTGCTTTTGCTGCCTTGTAGTTGACCTAGGACCTTAAGATTTTGCATGAACCGAACTCTGGCAGCCACTTTACACGAGAAAAAGCGAGAAGTGGTAATTCGTAGTAAAAACCGCAGAAAACATAACGTTTTCTACATTGTTTTCGTATCGACGTAACTGAAAATCTTCACATTGGACGCATTACTCTCAGAGACGTTTACATTTATTGTCTGGCAACTAATGCCGCGTGCTGAGGTTTGAGGTCGCACCACTCTGTACGAAGTAGAAGCTTCTAAGTTGTTGCAGTCACCAAGAAAGAGGCACAGAAATTCAAGTTTTAGTTTTTGAAAATTCAGTTTTTGGCTGCTTTTGCTGCCTTGTAGTTGACCTAGGACCTCAAGATTTTGCATGAATCGAACTCTGGCAGCCACATTACACGAGAAAAAGCGAGAAGTGGTAATTCGTAGTAAAAACCGTAGAAAACATAACGTTTTCAACATTTGTTTTCGAAATGACGTAACTGAAAATCTTCACATTGGACGCATTACTCTCAGAAACGTTAACATTTATCGTCTGGCAACTAATGCAGCGTGATGACGTTTGCGGTCGCACCACTCTGTTCGAAGTAGAAGCTTCTAAGTTGTTGCAGTCACCAAGAAAGAGGCACAGAAATTCAAGTTTTAGTTTTTGAAAATTCAGTTTTTGGCTGCTTTTGCTGCCTTGTAGTTGACCTAGGACCTTAAGATTTTTCATTAACCGAACTCTGGCAACCACATTACACGAGAAAAAGCGAGAAGTGGTAATTCGTAGTAAAAACCGCAGAAAACATAACGTTTTCAACATTTGTTTTCGAAATGACGTAACTGAAAATCTTCACATTGGACGCATTACTCTCAGAAACGTTTACATTTATCGTCTGGCAACTAATGCAGCGTGATGACGTTTACGGTCGCACCACTCTGTACGAAGTAGAAGCTTCAAAGTTGTTGCAGTCACCAAGAAAGAGGCACAGAAATTCAAGTTTTAGTTTTTGAAAATTCAGTTTTTGGCTGCTTTTGCTGCCTTGTAGTTGACCTAGGACCTTAAGATTTTGCATGAACCGAACTCTGGCAGCCACATTACACGAGAAAAAGCGAGAAGTGGTAATTCGTAGTAAAAACATAACGTTTTCAACATTTGTTTTCGAAATGACGTAACTCAAAATCTTCACATTGGAAGCATTACTCTCAGAAACGTTTACATTTATCGTCTGGCAACTAATGCCGCGTGATGACGTTTGCGGTCGCATCACTCTGTACGAAGTAGAAGCTTCTAAGTTGTTGCAGTCACCAAGAAAAAGGCACAGAAATTCAAGTTTTAGTTTTTGAAAATTCAGTTTTTGGCTGCTTTTGCTGCCTTGTAGTTGACCTAGGACCTTAAGATTTTGCATGAACCGAACTCTGGCAGCCACATTACACGAGAAAAGCGAGAAGTGGTAATTCGTAGTAAAAACCGCAGAAAACATAACGTTTTCTACATTGTTTTCGAAATGACGTAACTGAAAATCTTCACATTGGACACATTACTCTCAGAAACGTTTACATTTATCGTCTGGCAACTAATGCAGCGTGATGACGTTTGCGGTCGCACCACTCTGTACGAAGTAGAAGCTTCTAAGTTGTTGCAGTCACCAAGAAAGAGGCACAGAAATTCAAGTTTTAGTTTTTGAAAATTCAGTTTTTGGCTGCTTTTGCTGCCTTGTAGTTGACCTAGGACCTTAAGATTTTGCATGAACCGAACTCTGGCAGCCACGTTGCACGAGAAAAAGCGAGAAGTGGTAATTCGTTGTAAAAACCGCAGAAAACATAACGTTTTCTACATTGTTTTCGTATCGACGTAACTGAAAATCTTCACATTGGACGCATTACTCTCACAAACGTTTACATTTATCGTCTGGCAACTAATGCAGCGTGATGACGTTTGCGGTCGCACCACTCTGTACGAAGTAGAAGCTTCTAAGTTGTTGCAGTCACCAAGAAAGAGGCACAGAAATTCAAGTTTTACTTTTTGAAAATTCAGTTTTTGGCTGCTTTTGCTGCCTTGTAGTTGACCTAGGACCTTAAGATTTTGCATGAACCGAACTCTGGCAGCCACATTGCACGAGAAAAAGCGAGAAGTGGTAATTCGTAGTAAAAACCGCAGAAAACATAATGTTTTCTACATTGTTTTCGTATCGACGTAACTGAAAATCTTCACATTGGACGCATTACTCTCACAAACGTTTACATTTATCGTCTGGCAACTAATGCAGCGTGATGACGTTTGCGGTCGCACCACTCTGTACGAAGTAGAAGCTTCTAAGTTGTTGCAGTCACCAAGAAAGAGGCACAGAAATTCAAGTTTTAGTTTTTGAAAATACAGTTTTTGGCTGCTTTTGCTGCCTTGTAGTTGACATAGGACCTTAAGATTTTGCATGAAGCGAACTCTGGCAGCCACATTACACGAGAAAAAGCGAGAAGTGGTAATTCTTAGTAAAAACCGCAGAAAACATAACGTTTTCTACATTGTTTTCGTATCGACGTAACTGAAAATCTTCACATTGGACGCATTACTCTCAGAAACGTTTACATTTATCGTCTGGCAACTAATGCAGCGTGATGACGTTTGCGGTCGCACCACTCTGTACGAAGTAGAAGCTTCTAAGTTGTTGCAGTCACCAAGAAAGAGGCACAGAAATTCAAGTTTTAGTTTTTGAAAATTCAGTTTTTGGCTGCTTTTGCTGCCTTGTAGTTGACCTAGGACCTTAAGATTTTGCATGAACCGAACTCTGGCAGCCACATTACACGAGAAAAAGTGAGAAGTGGTAATTCGTAGTAAAAACCGCAGAAAACATAACGTTTTCTACATTGTTTTCGTATCGACGTAACTGAAAATCTTCACATTGGACGCATTACTCTCAGAAACGTTTACATTTATCGTCTGGCAACTAATGCAGCGTGATGACTTTTGCGGTCGCACCACTCTGTACGAAGTAGAAGCTTCTAAGTTGTTGCAGTCACCAAGAAAGAGGCACAGAAATTCAAGTTTTAGTTTTTGAAAATTCAGTTTTTGGCTGCTTTTGCTGCCTTGTAGTTGATCTAGGATCTTAAGATTTTGCATGAACCGAACTCTGGCAGCCACTTTACACGAGAAAAAGCGAGAAGTGGTAATTCGTAGTAAAAACCGCAGGAAACATAACGTTTTCTACATTGTTTTCGTATCGACGTAACTGAAAATCTTCACATTGGACGCATTACTCTCAGAGACGTTTACATTTATTGTCTGGCAACTAACGCCGCGTGCTGAGGTTTGAGGTCGCACCACTCTATACGAAGTAGAAGCTTCTAAGTTGTTGCAGTCACCAAGAAAGAGGCACAGAAATTCAAGTTTTAGTTTTCGAAAATTCAGTTTTTGGCTGCTTTTGCTGCCTTGTAGTTGACCTAGGACCTCAAGATTTTGCATGAACCGAACTCTGGCAGCCACATTACACGAGAAAAAGCGAGAAGTGGTAATTCGTAGTAAAAACCGTAGAAAACATAACGTTTTCAACATTTGTTTTCGAAATGACGTAACTGAAAATCTTCACATTGGACGCATTACTCTCAGAAACGTTAACATTTATCGTCTGGCAACTAATACAGCGTGATGACGTTTGCGGTCGCACCACTCTGTTCGAAGTAGAAGCTTCTAAGTTGTTGCAGTCACCAAGAAAGAGGCACAGAAATTCAAGTTTTAGTTTTTGAAAATTCAGTTTTTGGCTGCTTTTGCTGCCTTGTAGTTGACCTAGGACCTTAAGATTATGCATTAACCGAACTCTGGCAGCCACATTACACGAGAAAAAGCGAGAAGTGGTAATTCGTAGTAAAAACCGCAGAAAACATAACGTTTTCAACATTTGTTTTCGAAATGACGTAACTGAAAATCTTCACATTGGACGCATTACTCTCAGAAACGTTTACATTTATCGTCTGGCAACTAATGCCGCGTGATGACGTTTGCGGTCGCACCACTCTGTACGAAGTAGAAGCTTCTAAGTTGTTGCAGTCACCAAGAAAGAGGCACAGAAATTCAAGTTTTAGTTTTTGAAAATTCAGTTTTTGGCTGCTTTTGCTGCCTTGTAGTTGACCTAGGACCTTAAGATTTTTCATGAACCGAACTCTGGCAACCACAATACACGAGAAAAAGCGAGAAGTGGTAATTCGTAGTAAAAACCGCAGAAAACATAACGTTTTCAACATTTGTTTTCGAAATGACGTAACTGAAAATCTTCACATTGGACGCATTACTCTCAGAAACGTTTACATTTATCGTCTGGCAACTAATGCAGCGTGATGACGTTTGCGGTCGCACCACTCTGTACGAAGTAGAAGCTTCAAAGTTGTTGCAGTCACCAAGAAAGAGGCACAGAAATTCAAGTTTTAGTTTTTGAAAATTCTGTTTTTGGCTGCTTTTGCTGCCTTGTAGTTGACCTAGGACCTTAAGATTTTGCATGAACCGAACTCTGGCAGCCACATTACACGAGAAAAAGCGAGAAGTGGTAATTCGTAGTAAAAACCGCAGAAAACATAACGTTTTCAACATTTGTTTTCGAAATGACGTAACTCAAAATCTTCACATTGGAAGCATTACTCTCAGAAACGTTTACATTTATCGTCTGGCAACTAATGCCGCGTGTTGACGTTTGCGGTCGCATCACTCTGTACGAAGTAGAAGCTTCTAAGTTGTTGCAGTCACCAAGAAAAAGGCACAGAAATTCAAGTTTTAGTTTTTGAAAATTCAGTTTTTGGCTGCTTTTGCTGCCTTGTAGTTGACCTAGGACCTTAAGATTTTGCATGAACCGAACTCTGGCAGCCACATTACACGAGAAAAAGCGAGAAGTGGTAATTCGTAGTAAAAACCGCAGAAAACATAACGTTTTCTACATTGTTTTCGTATCGACGTAACTGAAAATCTTCACATTGGACGCATTACTCTCAGAAACGTTTACATTTATCGTCTGGCAACTAATGCAGCGTGATGACGTTTGCGGTCGCACCACTCTGTACGAAGTAGAAGCTTCTAAGTTGTTGCAGTCACCAAGAAAGAGGCACAGTAATTCAAGTTTTAGTTTTTGAAAATTCAGTTTTTGGCTGCTTTTGCTGCCTTGTAGTTGACCTAGGACCTTAAGATTTTGCATGAACCGAACTCTGGCAGCCACATTACACGAGAAAAAGTGAGAAGTGGTAATTCGTAGTAAAAACCGCAGAAAACATAACGTTTTCTACATTGTTTTCGTATCGACGTAACTGAAAATCTTCACATTGGACGCATGACTCTCAGAAACGTTTACATTTATCGTCTGGCAACTAATGCAGCGTGATGACGTTTGCGGTCGCACCACTCTGTACGAAGTAGAAGCTTCTAAGTTGTTGCAGTCACCAAGAAAGAGGCACAGAAATTCAAGTTTTAGTTTTTGAAAATTCAGTTTTTGGCTGCTTTTGCTGCCTTGTAGTTGACCTAGGACCTTAAGATTTTGCATGAACCGAACTCTGGCAGCCACTTTACACGAGAAAAAGCGAGAAGTGGTAATTCGTAGTAAAAACCGCAGAAAACATAACGTTTTCTACATTGTTTTCGTATCGACGTAACTGAAAATCTTCACATTGGACGCATTACTCTCAGAGACGTTTACATTTATTGTCTGGCAACTAATGCCGCGTGCTGAGGTTTGAGGTCGCACCACTCTGTACGAAGTAGAAGCTTCTAAGTTGTTGCAGTCACCAAGAAAGAGGCACAGAAATTCAAGTTTTAGTTTTTGAAAATTCAGTTTTTGGCTGCTTTTGCTGCCTTGTAGTTGACCTAGGACCTCAAGATTTTGCATGAATCGAACTCTGGCAGCCACATTACACGAGAAAAAGCGAGAAGTGGTAATTCGTAGTAAAAACCGTAGAAAACATAACGTTTTCAACATTTGTTTTCGAAATGACGTAACTGAAAATCTTCACATTGGACGCATTACTCTCAGAAACGTTAACATTTATCGTCTGGCAACTAATGCAGCGTGATGACGTTTGCGGTCGCACCACTCTGTTCGAAGTAGAAGCTTCTAAGTTGTTGCAGTCACCAAGAAAGAGGCACAGAAATTCAAGTTTTAGTTTTTGAAAATTCAGTTTTTGGCTGCTTTTGCTGCCTTGTAGTTGACCTAGGACCTTAAGATTTTTCATTAACCGAACTCTGGCAACCACATTACACGAGAAAAAGCGAGAAGTGGTAATTCGTAGTAAAAACCGCAGAAAACATAACGTTTTCAACATTTGTTTTCGAAATGACGTAACTGAAAATCTTCACATTGGACGCATTACTCTCAGAAACGTTTACATTTATCGTCTGGCAACTAATGCAGCGTGATGACGTTTACGGTCGCACCACTCTGTACGAAGTAGAAGCTTCAAAGTTGTTGCAGTCACCAAGAAAGAGGCACAGAAATTCAAGTTTTAGTTTTTGAAAATTCAGTTTTTGGCTGCTTTTGCTGCCTTGTAGTTGACCTAGGACCTTAAGATTTTGCATGAACCGAACTCTGGCAGCCACATTACACGAGAAAAAGCGAGAAGTGGTAATTCGTAGTAAAAACCACAGAAAACATAACGTTTTCAACATTTGTTTTCGAAATGACGTAACTCAAAATCTTCACATTGGAAGCATTACTCTCAGAAACGTTTACATTTATCGTCTGGCAACTAATGCCGCGTGATGACGTTTGCGGTCGCATCACTCTGTACGAAGTAGAAGCTTCTAAGTTGTTGCAGTCACCAAGAAAAAGGCACAGAAATTCAAGTTTTAGTTTTTGAAAATTCAGTTTTTGGCTGCTTTTGCTGCCTTGTAGTTGACCTAGGACCTTAAGATTTTGCATGAACCGAACTCTGGCAGCCACATTACACGAGAAAAGCGAGAAGTGGTAATTCGTAGTAAAAACCGCAGAAAACATAACGTTTTCTACATTGTTTTCGAAATGACGTAACTGAAAATCTTCACATTGGACACATTACTCTCAGAAACGTTTACATTTATCGTCTGGCAACTAATGCAGCGTGATGACGTTTGCGGTCGCACCACTCTGTACGAAGTAGAAGCTTCTAAGTTGTTGCAGTCACCAAGAAAGAGGCACAGAAATTCAAGTTTTAGTTTTTGAAAATTCAGTTTTTGGCTGCTTTTGCTGCCTTGTAGTTGACCTAGGACCTTAAGATTTTGCATGAACCGAACTCTGGCAGCCACGTTGCACGAGAAAAAGCGAGAAGTGGTAATTCGTTGTAAAAACCGCAGAAAACATAACGTTTTCTACATTGTTTTCGTATCGACGTAACTGAAAATCTTCACATTGGACGCATTACTCTCACAAACGTTTACATTTATCGTCTGGCAACTAATGCAGCGTGATGACGTTTGCGGTCGCACCACTCTGTACGAAGTAGAAGCTTCTAAGTTGTTGCAGTCACCAAGAAAGAGGCACAGAAATTCAAGTTTTACTTTTTGAAAATTCAGTTTTTGGCTGCTTTTGCTGCCTTGTAGTTGACCTAGGACCTTAAGATTTTGCATGAACCGAACTCTGGCAGCCACATTACACGAGAAAAGCGAGAAGTGGTAATTCGTAGTAAAAACCGCAGAAAACATAACGTTTTCTACATTGTTTTCGAAATGACGTAACTGAAAATCTTCACATTGGACACATTACTCTCAGAAACGTTTACATTTATCGTCTGGCAACTAATGCAGCGTGATGACGTTTGCGGTCGCACCACTCTGTACGAAGTAGAAGCTTCTAAGTTGTTGCAGTCACCAAGAAAGAGGCACAGAAATTCAAGTTTTAGTTTGTGAAAATTCAGTTTTTGGCTGCTTTAGCTGCCTTGTAGTTGACCTAGGACCTTAAGATTTTGCATGAACCGAACTCTGGCAGCCACATTACACGAGAAAAAGCGAGAAGTGGTAGTTCGTAGTAAAAACCGCAGAAAACATAACGTTTTCTACATTGTTTTCGTATCGACGTAACTGAAAATCTTCACATTGGACGCATTACTCTCAGAAACGTTTACATTTATCGTCTGGCAACTAATGCAGCGTGATGACGTTTGCGGTCGCACCACTCTGTACGAAGTAGAAGCTTCTAAGTTGTTGCAGTCACCAAGAAAGAGGCACAGAAATTCAAGTCTTAGTTTTTGAAAATTCAGTTTTTGGCTGCTTTTGCTCCATTGTAGTTGACCTAGGACCTTAAGATTTTGCATGAACCGAACTCTGGCAGCCACATTACACGAGAAAAAGCGAGAAGTGGTAATTCGTAGTAAAAACCGCAGAAAACATAACGTTTTCTACATTGTTTTCGTATCGACGTAACTGAAAATCTTCACATTGGACGCATGACTCTCAGAAACGCTTACATTTATCGTCTGGCAACTAATGCAGCGTGATGACGTTTGCGGTCGCACCACTCTGTACGAAGTAGAAGCTTCTAAGTTGTTGCAGTCACCAAGAAAGAGGCACAGAAATTCAAGTTTTAGTTTTTGAAAATTCAGTTTTTGGCTGCTTTTGCTGCCTTGTAGTTGACATAGGACCGTAAGATTTTGCATGAACCGAACTCTGGCAGCCACATTACACTAGAAAAAGCGAGAAGTGGTAATTCGTAGTAAAAACCGCAGAAAACATAACGTTTTCTACATTGTTTTCGTATCGACGTAACTGAAAATCTTCACATTGGACGCATTACTCTCAGAAACGTTTACATTTATCGTCTGGCAACTAATGCAGCGTGATGACGTTTGCGGTCGCACCACTCTGTACGAAGTAGAAGCTTCTAAGTTGTTGCAGTCACCAAGAAAGAGGCACAGTAATTCAAGTTTTAGTTTTTGAAAATTCAGTTTTTGGCTGCTTTTGCTGCCTTGTAGTTGACCTAGGACCTTAAGATTTTGCATGAACCGAACTCTGGCAGCCACATTACACGAGAAAAAGTGAGAAGTGGTAATTCGTAGTAAAAACCGCAGAAAACATAACGTTTTCTACATTGTTTTCGTATCGACGTAACTGAAAATCTTCACATTGGACGCATGACTCTCAGAAACGTTTACATTTATCGTCTGGCAACTAATGCAGCGTGATGACGTTTGCGGTCGCACCACTCTGTACGAAGTAGAAGCTTCTAAGTTGTTGCAGTCACCAAGAAAGAGGCACAGAAATTCAAGTTTTAGTTTTTGAAAATTCAGTTTTTGGCTGCTTTTGCTGCCTTGTAGTTGACCTAGGACCTTAAGATTTTGCATGAACCGAACTCTGGCAGCCACTTTACACGAGAAAAAGCGAGAAGTGGTAATTCGTAGTAAAAACCGCAGAAAACATAACGTTTTCTACATTGTTTTCGTATCGACGTAACTGAAAATCTTCACATTGGACGCATTACTCTCAGAGACGTTTACATTTATTGTCTGGCAACTAATGCCGCGTGCTGAGGTTTGAGGTCGCACCACTCTGTACGAAGTAGAAGCTTCTAAGTTGTTGCAGTCACCAAGAAAGAGGCACAGAAATTCAAGTTTTAGTTTTTGAAAATTCAGTTTTTGGCTGCTTTTGCTGCCTTGTAGTTGACCTAGGACCTCAAGATTTTGCATGAATCGAACTCTGGCAGCCACATTACACGAGAAAAAGCGAGAAGTGGTAATTCGTAGTAAAAACCGTAGAAAACATAACGTTTTCAACATTTGTTTTCGAAATGACGTAACTGAAAATCTTCACATTGGACGCATTACTCTCAGAAACGTTAACATTTATCGTCTGGCAACTAATGCAGCGTGATGACGTTTGCGGTCGCACCACTCTGTTCGAAGTAGAAGCTTCTAAGTTGTTGCAGTCACCAAGAAAGAGGCACAGAAATTCAAGTTTTAGTTTTTGAAAATTCAGTTTTTGGCTGCTTTTGCTGCCTTGTAGTTGACCTAGGACCTTAAGATTTTTCATTAACCGAACTCTGGCAACCACATTACACGAGAAAAAGCGAGAAGTGGTAATTCGTAGTAAAAACCGCAGAAAACATAACGTTTTCAACATTTGTTTTCGAAATGACGTAACTGAAAATCTTCACATTGGACGCATTACTCTCAGAAACGTTTACATTTATCGTCTGGCAACTAATGCAGCGTGATGACGTTTACGGTCGCACCACTCTGTACGAAGTAGAAGCTTCAAAGTTGTTGCAGTCACCAAGAAAGAGGCACAGAAATTCAAGTTTTAGTTTTTGAAAATTCAGTTTTTGGCTGCTTTTGCTGCCTTGT
Source organism: Schistocerca serialis cubense (assembly GCF_023864345.2). Classification (NCBI taxonomy): domain Eukaryota; kingdom Metazoa; phylum Arthropoda; class Insecta; order Orthoptera; family Acrididae; genus Schistocerca; species Schistocerca serialis. Next base: position 4,564,875 of record NW_026047571.1, on the reverse strand, counting down.
AGTTGACCTAGGACCTTAAGATTTTGCATGAACCGAACTCTGGCAGCCACATTACACGAGAAAAAGCGAGAAGTGGTAATTCGTAGTAAAAACCACAGAAAACATAACGTTTTCAACATTTGTTTTCGAAATGACGTAACTCAAAATCTTCACATTGGAAGCATTACTCTCAGAAACGTTTACATTTATCGTCTGGCAACTAATGCCGCGTGATGACGTTTGCGGTCGCATCACTCTGTACGAAGTAGAAGCTTCTAAGTTGTTGCAGTCACCAAGAAAAAGGCACAGAAATTCAAGTTTTAGTTTTTGAAAATTCAGTTTTTGGCTGCTTTTGCTGCCTTGTAGTTGACCTAGGACCTTAAGATTTTGCATGAACCGAACTCTGGCAGCCACATTACACGAGAAAAGCGAGAAGTGGTAATTCGTAGTAAAAACCGCAGAAAACATAACGTTTTCTACATTGTTTTCGAAATGACGTAACTGAAAATCTTCACATTGGACACATTACTCTCAGAAACGTTTACATTTATCGTCTGGCAACTAATGCAGCGTGATGACGTTTGCGGTCGCACCACTCTGTACGAAGTAGAAGCTTCTAAGTTGTTGCAGTCACCAAGAAAGAGGCACAGAAATTCAAGTTTTAGTTTTTGAAAATTCAGTTTTTGGCTGCTTTTGCTGCCTTGTAGTTGACCTAGGACCTTAAGATTTTGCATGAACCGAACTCTGGCAGCCACGTTGCACGAGAAAAAGCGAGAAGTGGTAATTCGTTGTAAAAACCGCAGAAAACATAACGTTTTCTACATTGTTTTCGTATCGACGTAACTGAAAATCTTCACATTGGACGCATTACTCTCACAAACGTTTACATTTATCGTCTGGCAACTAATGCAGCGTGATGACGTTTGCGGTCGCACCACTCTGTACGAAGTAGAAGCTTCTAAGTTGTTGCAGTCACCAAGAAAGAGGCACAGAAATTCAAGTTTTACTTTTTGAAAATTCAGTTTTTGGCTGCTTTTGCTGCCTTGTAGTTGACCTAGGACCTTAAGATTTTGCATGAACCGAACTCTGGCAGCCACATTGCACGAGAAAAAGCGAGAAGTGGTAATTCGTAGTAAAAACCGCAGAAAACATAATGTTTTCTACATTGTTTTCGTATCGACGTAACTGAAAATCTTCACATTGGACGCATTACTCTCACAAACGTTTACATTTATCGTCTGGCAACTAATGCAGCGTGATGACGTTTGCGGTCGCACCACTCTGTACGAAGTAGAAGCTTCTAAGTTGTTGCAGTCACCAAGAAAGAGGCACAGAAATTCAAGTTTTAGTTTTTGAAAATACAGTTTTTGGCTGCTTTTGCTGCCTTGTAGTTGACATAGGACCTTAAGATTTTGCATGAAGCGAACTCTGGCAGCCACATTACACGAGAAAAAGCGAGAAGTGGTAATTCTTAGTAAAAACCGCAGAAAACATAACGTTTTCTACATTGTTTTCGTATCGACGTAACTGAAAATCTTCACATTGGACGCATTACTCTCAGAAACGTTTACATTTATCGTCTGGCAACTAATGCAGCGTGATGACGTTTGCGGTCGCACCACTCTGTACGAAGTAGAAGCTTCTAAGTTGTTGCAGTCACCAAGAAAGAGGCACAGAAATTCAAGTTTTAGTTTTTGAAAATTCAGTTTTTGGCTGCTTTTGCTGCCTTGTAGTTGACCTAGGACCTTAAGATTTTGCATGAACCGAACTCTGGCAGCCACATTACACGAGAAAAAGTGAGAAGTGGTAATTCGTAGTAAAAACCGCAGAAAACATAACGTTTTCTACATTGTTTTCGTATCGACGTAACTGAAAATCTTCACATTGGACGCATTACTCTCAGAAACGTTTACATTTATCGTCTGGCAACTAATGCAGCGTGATGACTTTTGCGGTCGCACCACTCTGTACGAAGTAGAAGCTTCTAAGTTGTTGCAGTCACCAAGAAAGAGGCACAGAAATTCAAGTTTTAGTTTTTGAAAATTCAGTTTTTGGCTGCTTTTGCTGCCTTGTAGTTGATCTAGGATCTTAAGATTTTGCATGAACCGAACTCTGGCAGCCACTTTACACGAGAAAAAGCGAGAAGTGGTAATTCGTAGTAAAAACCGCAGGAAACATAACGTTTTCTACATTGTTTTCGTATCGACGTAACTGAAAATCTTCACATTGGACGCATTACTCTCAGAGACGTTTACATTTATTGTCTGGCAACTAACGCCGCGTGCTGAGGTTTGAGGTCGCACCACTCTATACGAAGTAGAAGCTTCTAAGTTGTTGCAGTCACCAAGAAAGAGGCACAGAAATTCAAGTTTTAGTTTTCGAAAATTCAGTTTTTGGCTGCTTTTGCTGCCTTGTAGTTGACCTAGGACCTCAAGATTTTGCATGAACCGAACTCTGGCAGCCACATTACACGAGAAAAAGCGAGAAGTGGTAATTCGTAGTAAAAACCGTAGAAAACATAACGTTTTCAACATTTGTTTTCGAAATGACGTAACTGAAAATCTTCACATTGGACGCATTACTCTCAGAAACGTTAACATTTATCGTCTGGCAACTAATACAGCGTGATGACGTTTGCGGTCGCACCACTCTGTTCGAAGTAGAAGCTTCTAAGTTGTTGCAGTCACCAAGAAAGAGGCACAGAAATTCAAGTTTTAGTTTTTGAAAATTCAGTTTTTGGCTGCTTTTGCTGCCTTGTAGTTGACCTAGGACCTTAAGATTATGCATTAACCGAACTCTGGCAGCCACATTACACGAGAAAAAGCGAGAAGTGGTAATTCGTAGTAAAAACCGCAGAAAACATAACGTTTTCAACATTTGTTTTCGAAATGACGTAACTGAAAATCTTCACATTGGACGCATTACTCTCAGAAACGTTTACATTTATCGTCTGGCAACTAATGCCGCGTGATGACGTTTGCGGTCGCACCACTCTGTACGAAGTAGAAGCTTCTAAGTTGTTGCAGTCACCAAGAAAGAGGCACAGAAATTCAAGTTTTAGTTTTTGAAAATTCAGTTTTTGGCTGCTTTTGCTGCCTTGTAGTTGACCTAGGACCTTAAGATTTTTCATGAACCGAACTCTGGCAACCACAATACACGAGAAAAAGCGAGAAGTGGTAATTCGTAGTAAAAACCGCAGAAAACATAACGTTTTCAACATTTGTTTTCGAAATGACGTAACTGAAAATCTTCACATTGGACGCATTACTCTCAGAAACGTTTACATTTATCGTCTGGCAACTAATGCAGCGTGATGACGTTTGCGGTCGCACCACTCTGTACGAAGTAGAAGCTTCAAAGTTGTTGCAGTCACCAAGAAAGAGGCACAGAAATTCAAGTTTTAGTTTTTGAAAATTCTGTTTTTGGCTGCTTTTGCTGCCTTGTAGTTGACCTAGGACCTTAAGATTTTGCATGAACCGAACTCTGGCAGCCACATTACACGAGAAAAAGCGAGAAGTGGTAATTCGTAGTAAAAACCGCAGAAAACATAACGTTTTCAACATTTGTTTTCGAAATGACGTAACTCAAAATCTTCACATTGGAAGCATTACTCTCAGAAACGTTTACATTTATCGTCTGGCAACTAATGCCGCGTGTTGACGTTTGCGGTCGCATCACTCTGTACGAAGTAGAAGCTTCTAAGTTGTTGCAGTCACCAAGAAAAAGGCACAGAAATTCAAGTTTTAGTTTTTGAAAATTCAGTTTTTGGCTGCTTTTGCTGCCTTGTAGTTGACCTAGGACCTTAAGATTTTGCATGAACCGAACTCTGGCAGCCACATTACACGAGAAAAAGCGAGAAGTGGTAATTCGTAGTAAAAACCGCGGAAAACATAACGTTTTCTACATTGTTTTCGAAATGACGTAACTGAAAATCTTCACATTGGACACATTACTCTCAGAAACGTTTACATTTATCGTCTGGCAACTAATGCAGCGTGATGACGTTTGCGGTCGCACCACTCTGTACGAAGTAGAAGCTTCTAAGTTGTTGCAGTCACCAAGAAAGAGGCACAGAAATTCAAGTTTTAGTTTTTGAAAATTCAGTTTTTGGCTGCTTTTGCTGCCTTGTAGTTGACCTAGGACCTTAAGATTTTGCATGAACCGAACTCTGGCAGCCACATTGCACGAGAAAAAGCGAGAAGTGGTAATTCGTAGTAAAAACCGCAGAAAACATAACGTTTTCTACATTGTTTTCGTATCGACGTAACTGAAAATCTTCACATTGGACGCATTACTCTCACAAACGTTTACATTTATCGTCTGGCAACTAATGCAGCGTGATGACGTTTGCGGTCGCACCACTCTGTACGAAGTAGAAGCTTCTAAGTTGTTGCAGTCACCAAGAAAGAGGCACAGAAATTCAAGTTTTAGTTTTTGAAAATTCAGTTTTTGGCTGCTTTTGCTGCCTTGTAGTTGACCTAGGACCTTAAGATTTTGCATGAACCGAACTCTGGCAGCCACATTGCACGAGAAAAAGCGAGAAGTGGTAATTCGTAGTAAAAACCGCAGAAAACATAACGTTTTCTACATTGTTTTCGTATCGACGTAACTGAAAATCTTCACATTGGACGCATTACTCTCACAAACGTTTACATTTATCGTCTGGCAACTAATGCAGCGTGATGAAGTTTGCGGTCGCACCACTCTGTACGAAGTAGAAGCTTCTAAGTTGTTGCAGTCACCAAGAAAGAGGCACAGAAATTCAAGTTTTAGTTTTTGAAAATTCAGTTTTTGGCTGCTTTTGCTGCCTTGTAGTTGACATAGGACCTTAAGATTTTGCAATAACCGAACTCTGGCAGCCACATTACACGAGAAAAAGCGAGAAGTGGTAATTCGTAGTAATAACCGCAGAAAACATAACGTTTTCTACATTGTTTTCGTATCGACGTAACTGAAAATCTTCACATTGGACGCATTACTCTCAGAAACATTTACATTTATCGTCTGGCAACTAATGCAGCGTGATGACGTTTGCGGTCGCACCACTCTGTACGAAGTAGAAGCTTCTAAGTTGTTGCAGTCACCAAGAAAGAGGCACAGAAATTCAAGTTTTAGTTTTTGAAAATTCAGTTTTTGGCTGCTTTTGCTGCCTTGTAGTTGACCTAGGACCTTAAGATTTTGCATGAACCGAACTCTGGCAGCCACATTACACGAGAAAAAGTGAGAAGTGGTAATTCGTAGTAAAAACCGCAGAAAACATAACGTTTTCTACATTGTTTTCGTATCGACGTAACTGAAAATCTTCACATTGGACGCATTACTCTCAGAAACGTTTACATTTATCGTCTGGCAACTAATGCAGCGTGATGACGTTTGCGGTCGCACCACTCTGTACGAAGTACAAGCTTCTAAGTTGTTGCAGTCACCAAGAAAGAGGCACAGAAATTCAAGTTTTGGTTTTTGAAAATTCAGTTTTTGGCTGCTTTTGCTGCCTTGTAGTTGACCTAGGACCTTAAGATTTTGCATGAACCGAACTCTGGCAGCCACATTACACGAGAAAAAGCGAGAAGTGGTAATTCGTAGTAAAAACCGCAGAAAACATAACGTTTTCTACATTGTTTTCGTATCGACGTAACTGAAAATCTTCACATTGGACGCATTACTCTCAGAGACGTTTACATTTATTGTCTGGCAACTAATGCCGCATGCTGAGGTTTGAGGTCGCACCACTCTGTACGAAGTAGAAGCTTCTAAGTTGTTGCAGTCACCAAGAAAGAGGCACAGAAATTCAAGTTTTAGTTTTTGAAAATTCAGTTTTTGGCTGCTTTTGCTGCCTTGTAGTTGACCTAGGACCTCAAGATTTTGCATGAACCGAACTCTGGCAGCCACATTACACGAGAAAAAGCGAGAAGTGGTAAAAACCGTAGAAAACATAACGTTTTCAACATTTGTTTTCGAAATGACGTAACTGAAAATCTTCACATTGGACGCATTACTCTCAGAAACGTTAACATTTATCGTCTGGCAACTAACTCAGCGTGATGACGTTTGCGGTCGCACCACTCTGTTCGAAGTAGAAGCTTCTAAGTTGTTGCAGTCACCAAGAAAGAGGCACAGAAATTCAAGTTTTAGTTTTTGAAAATTCAGTTTTTGGCTGCTTTTGCTGCCTTGTAGTTGACCTAGGACCTTAAGATTTTGCATTAACCGAACTCTGGCAGCCACATTACACGAGAAAAAGCGAGAAGTGGTAATTCGTAGTAAAAACCGCAGAAAACATAACGTCTTCAACATTTGTTTTCGAAATGACGTAACTGAAAATCTTCACATTGGACGCATGACTCTCAGAAACGTTTACATTTATCGTCTGGCAACTAATGCCGCGTGATGACGTTTGCGGTCGCACCACTCTGTACGAAGTAGAAGCTTCTAAGTTGTTGCAGTCACCAAGAAAGAGGCACAGAAATTCAAGTTTTAGTTTTTGAAAATTCAGTTTTTGGCTGCTTTTGCTGCCTTGTAGTTGACCTAGGACCTTAAGATTTTGCATGAACCGAACTCTGGCAGCCACATTACACGAGAAAAAGCGAGAAGTGGTAATTCGTAGTAAAAACCGCAGAAAACATAACGTTTTCAACGTTTGTTTTCGAAATGACGTAACTCAAAATCTTCACATTGGAAGCATTACTCTCAGAAACGTTTACATTTATCGTCTGGCAACTAATGCCGCGTGATGACGTTTGCGGTCGCATCACTCTGTACGAAGTAGAAGCTTCTAAGTTGTTGCAGTCACCAAGAAAGAGGCACAGAAATTCAAGTTTTAGTTTTTGAAAATTCAGTTTCTGGCTGCTTTTGCTGCCTTGTAGTTGACCTAGGACCTTAAGATTTTGCATGAACCGAACTCTGGCAGCCACATTGCACGAGAAAAAGCGAGAAGTGGTAATTCGTAGTAAAAACCGCAGAAAACATAACGTTTTCTACATTGTTTTCGAAATGACGTAACTGAAAATCTTCACATTGGATACGTTACTCTCAGAAACGTTTACATTTATCGTCTGGCAACTAATCCAGCGTGATGACGTTTGCGGTCGCACCTCTCTGTAAGAAGTAGAAGCTTCTAAGTTGTTGCAGTCACCAAGAAAGAGGCACAGAAATTCAAGTTTTAGTTTTTGAAAATTCAGTTTTTGGCTGCTTTTGCTGCCTTGTAGTTAACCTAGGACCTTAAGATTTTGCATGAACCGAACTCTGGCAGCCACATTGCACGAGAAAGAGCGAGAAGTGGTAGTTCGTAGTAAAAACCGCAGAAAACATAACGTTTTCTACATTGTTTTCGTATCGACGTAACTGAAAATCTTCACATTGGACGCATTACTCTCACAAACGTTTACATTTATCGTCTGGCAACTAATGCAGCGTGATGACGTTTGCGGTCGCACCACTCTGTACGAAGTAGAAGCTTCTAAGTTGTTGCAGTCACCAAGAAAGAGGCACAGAAATTCAAGTTTTAGTTTTTGAAAATTCAGTTTTTGGCTGCTTTTGCTGCCTTGTGGTTGACCTAGGACCTTAAGATTATGCATGAACCGAACTCTGGCAGCCACATTACACGAGAAAAAGCGAGAAGTGGTAATTCGTAGTAAAAACCGCAGAAAACATAACGTTTTCTACATTCGTTTTCGAAATGACGTGACTGAAAATCTTCACATTGGACGCATTACTCTCAGAAACGTTTACATTTATCGTCTGGCAACTAATGCAGCGTGATGACGTTTGCGGTCGCACCACTCTGTACGAAGTAGAAGCTTCTAAGTTGTTGCAGTCACCAAGAAAGAGGCACAAAAATTCAAGTTTTAGTTTTTGAAAATTCAGTTTTTGGCTGCTTTTGCTGCCTTGTAGTTGACCTAGGACCTTAAGATTTTGCATGAACCGAACTCTGGCAGCCACATTACACGAGAAAAATCGAGAAGTGGTAATTCGTAGTAAAAACCGCAGAAAACATAACGTTTTCTACATTGTTTTCGTATCGACGTAACTGAAAATCTTCACATTGGACGCTTTACTCCCAGAAATGTTTACATTTATCGTCTGGCAACTAATGCAGCATGATGACGTTTGCGGTCGCACCACTCTGTACGAAGTAGAAGCTTCTAAGTTGTTGCAGTCACCAAGAAAGAGGCACAGACATTCAAGTTTTAGTTTTTGAAAATTCAGTTTTTGGCTGCTTTTGCTGCCTTGTAGTTGACCTAGGACCTTAAGATTTTGCATGAACCGAACTCTGGCAGCCACATTACACGAGAAAAAGCGAGAAGTGGTAATTCGTAGTAAAAACCGCAGAAAACATAACGATTTCTACATTGTTTTCGTATCGACGTAACTGAAAATCTTCACATTGGACGCATTACTCTCAGAAACGTTTACATTTATCGTCTGGCAACTAATGCAGCGTGATGACGTTTGCGGTCGCACCACTCTGTACGAAGTAGAAGCTTCTAAATTGTTGCAGTCACCAAGAAAGAGGCACAGAAATTCAAGTTTTAGTTTTTGAAAATTCAGTTTTTGGCTGCTTTTACTGCCTTGTAGTTGACCTAGGACCTTAAGATTTTGCATGAACCGAACTCTGGCAGCCACATTACACGAGAAAAAGCGAGAAGTGGTAATTCGTAGTAAAAACCGCAGAAAACATAACGTTTTCTACATTGTTTTCTTACCGTTGTAACTGAAAATCTTCACATTGGACCCATTACTCTCAGAAACGTTTACATTTATTGTCTGGCAACTAATGCCGCGTGCTGAGGTTTGAGGTCGCACCACTCTGTACGAAGTAGAAGCTTCTAAGTTGTTGCAGTCACCAAGAAAGAGGCACAGAAATTCAAGTTTTAGTTTTTGAAAATTCAGTTTTTGGCTGCTTTTGCTGCCTTGTAGTTGACCTAGGACCTCAAGATTTTGCATGAACCGAACTCTGGCAGCCACATTACACGAGAAAAAGCGAGAAGTGGTAATTCGTAGCAAAAACCGCAGAAAACATAACGTTTTCTACATTGTTTTCGAAATGACGTAACTGAAAATCTTCACATTGGACGCATTACTCTCAGAAACGTTTTAATTTATTGTCTGACAACTAATGCCGCGTGCTGAGGTTTGCGGTCGCACCACTCTGTACGAAGTAGAAGCTTCTAAATTGTTGCAGTCGCCAAGAAAGAGGCACAGAAATTCAAGTTTTAGTTTTTGAAAATTCAGTTTTTGGCTGCTTTTGCTGCCTTGTAGTTGACCTAGGACCTTAAGATTTTGCATGAACCGAACTCTGGCAGCCACATTACACGAGAAAAAGCGAGAAGTGGTAATTCGTAGTAAAAACCGCAGAAAACATAACGTTTTCAACATTTGTTTTCGAAATGACGTAACTGAAAATCTTCACATTGGACGCATTACTCTCAGAAACGTTAACATTTATCGTCTGGCAACTAATGCAGCGTGATGACGTTTGCGGTCGCACCACTCTGTTCGAAGTAGAAGCTTCTAAGTTGTTGCAGTCACCAAGAAAGAGGCACAGAAATTCAAGTTTTAGTTTTTGAAAATTCAGTTTTTGGCTGCTTTTGCTGCCTTGTAGTTGACCTAGGACCTCAAGATTTTGCATGAACCGAACTCTGGCAGCCACATTACACGAGAAAAAGCGAGAAGTGGTAAAAACCGTAGAAAACATAACGTTTTCAACATTTGTTTTCGAAATGACGTAACTGAAAATCTTCACATTGGACGCATTACTCTCAGAAACGTTAACATTTATCGTCTGGCAACTAACTCAGCGTGATGACGTTTGCGGTCGCACCACTCTGTTCGAAGTAGAAGCTTCTAAGTTGTTGCAGTCACCAAGAAAGAGGCACAGAAATTCAAGTTTTAGTTTTTGAAAATTCAGTTTTTGGCTGCTTTTGCTGCCTTGTAGTTGACCTAGGACCTTAAGATTTTGCATTAACCGAACTCTGGCAGCCACATTACACGAGAAAAAGCGAGAAGTGGTAATTCGTAGTAAAAACCGCAGAAAACATAACGTTTTCAACATTTGTTTTCGAAATGACGTAACTGAAAATCTTCACATTGGACGCATGACTCTCAGAAACGTTTACATTTATCGTCTGGCAACTAATGCCGCGTGATGACGTTTGCGGTCGCACCACTCTGTACGAAGTAGAAGCTTCTAAGTTGTTGCAGTCACCAAGAAAGAGGCACAGAAATTCAAGTTTTAGTTTTTGAAAATTCAGTTTTTGGCTGCTTTTGCTGCCTTGTAGTTGACCTAGGACCTTAAGATTTTGCATGATCCGAACTCTGGCGGCCACATTACACGAGAAAAAGCGAGAAGTGGTAATTCGTAGTAAAAACCGCAGAAAACATAAAGTTTTCAACATTTGTTTTCGAAATGACGTAACTGAAAATCTTCACATTGGACGCATTACTCTCAGAAACGTTTACATTTATCGTCTGGCAACTAATGCAGCGTGATGACGTTTGCGGTCGCACCACTCTGTACGAAGTAGAAGCTTCAAAGTTGTTGCAGTCACCAAGAAAGAGGCACAGAAATTCAAGTTTTAGTTTTTGAAAATTCAGTTTTTGGCTGCTTTTGCTGCCTTGTAGTTGACCTAGGACCTTAAGATTTTGCATGATCCGAACTCTGGCAGCCACATTACACGAGAAAAAGCGAGAAGTGGTAATTCGTAGTAAAAACAGCAGAAAACATAACGTTTTCAACGTTTGTTTTCGAAATGACGTAACTCAAAATCTTCACATTGGAAGCATTACTCTCAGAAACGTTTACATTAATCGTCTGGCAACTAATGCCGCGTGATGACGTTTGCGGTCGCATCACTCTGTACGAAGTAGAAGCTTCTAAGTTGTTGCAGTCACCAAGAAAGAGGCACAGAAATTCAAGTTTTAGTTTTTGAAAATTCAGTTTTTGGCTGCTTTTGCTGCCTTGTAGTTGACCTAGGACCTTAAGATTTTGCATGAACCGAACTCTGGCAGCCACATTGCACGAGAAAAAGCGAGAAGTGGTAATTCGTAGTAAAAACCGCAGAAAACATAACGTTTTCTACATTGTTTTCGAAATGACGTAACTGAAAATCTTCACATTGGACGCATTACTCTCAGAAACGTTTACATTTATCGTCTGGCAAGTAATGCAGCGTGATGACGTTTGCGGTCGCACCACTCTGTACGAAGTAGAAGCTTCTAAGTTGTTGCAGTCACCAAGAAAGAGGCACAAAAATTCAAGTTTTAGTTTTTGAAAATTCAGTTTTTGGCTGCTTTTGCTGCCTTGTAGTTGACCTAGGACCTTAAGATTTTGCATGAACCGAACTCTGGCAGCCACATTACACAAGAAAAAGCGAGAAGTGGTAATTCGTAGTAAAAACCGCAGAAAACATAACGTTTTCTACATTGTTTTCGTATCGACGTAACTGAAAATCTTCACATTGGACGCTTTACTCCCAGAAACGTTTACATTTATCGTCTGGCAACTAATGCAGCATGATGACGTTTGCGGTCGCACCACTCTGTACGAAGTAGAAGCTTCTAAGTTGTTGCAGTCACCAAGAAAGAGGCACAGAAATTCAAGTTTTAGTTTTTGAAAATTCAGTTTTTGGCTGCTTTTGCTGCCTTGTAGTTGACCTAGGACCTTAAGATTTTGCATGAACCGAACTCTGGCAGCCACATTACACGAGAAAAAGCGAGAAGTAGTAATTCGTAGTAAAAACCGTAGAAAACATAACGATTTCTACATTGTTTTCGTATCGACGTAACTGAAAATCTTCACATTGGACGCATTACTCTCAGAAACGTTTACATTTATCGTCTGGCAACTAATGCAGCGTGATGACGTTTGCGGTCGCACCACTCTGTACGAAGTAGAAGCTTCTAAGTTGTTGCAGTCACCAAGAAAGAGGCACAGAAATTCAAGTTTTAGTTTTTGAAAATTCAGTTTTTGGCTGCTTTTGCTGCCTTGTAGTTGACCTAGGACCTTAAGATTTTGCATGAACCGAACTCTGGCAGCCACATTACACGAGAAAAAGCGAGAAGTGGTAATTCGTAGTAAAAACCGCAGAAAACATAACGTTTTCAACATTTGTTTTCGAAATGACGTAACTGAAAATCTTCACATTGGACCCATTACTCTCAGAAACGTTTACATTTATTGTCTGGCAACTAATGCCGCGTGCTGAGGTTTGAGGTCGCACCACTCTGTACGAAGTAGAAGCTTCTAAGTTGTTGCAGTCACCAAGAAAGAGGCACAGAAATTCAAGTTTTAGTTTTTGAAAATTCAGTTTTTGGCTGCTTTTGCTGCCTTGTAGTTGACCTAGGACCTCAAGATTTTGCATGAACCGAACTCTGGCAGCCACATTACACGAGAAAAAGCGAGAAGTGGTAATTCGTAGCAAAAACCGCAGAAAACATAACGTTTTCTACATTGTTTTCGAAATGACGTAACTGAAAATCTTCACATTGGACGCATTACTCTCAGAAACGTTTACATTTATTGTCTGGCAACTAATGCCGCGTGCTGAGGTTTGCGGTCGCACCACTCTGTACGAAGTAGAAGCTTCTAAATTGTTGCAGTCGCCAAGAAAGAGGCACAGAAATTCAAGTTTTAGTTTTTGAAAATTCAGTTTTTGGCTGCTTTTGCTGCCTTGTAGTTGACCTAGGACCTTAAGATTTTGCATGAACCGAACTCTGGCAGCCACATTACACGAGAAAAAGCGAGAAGTGGTAATTCGTAGTAAAAACCGCAGAAAACATAACGTTTTCAACATTTGTTTTCGAAATGACGTAACTGAAAATCTTCACATTGGACGCATTACTCTCAGAAACGTTAACATTTATCGTCTGGCAACTAATGCAGCGTGATGACGTTTGCGGTCGCACCACTCTGTTCGAAGTAGAAGCTTCTAAGTTGTTGCAGTCACCAAGAAAGAGGCACAGAAATTCAAGTTTTAGTTTTTGAAAATTCAGTTTTTGGCTGCTTTTGCTGCCTTGTAGTTGACCTAGGACCTCAAGATTTTGCATGAACCGAACTCTGGCAGCCACATTACACGAGAAAAAGCGAGAAGTGGTAAAAACCGTAGAAAACATAACGTTTTCAACATTTGTTTTCGAAATGACGTAACTGAAAATCTTCACATTGGACGCATTACTCTCAGAAACGTTAACATTTATCGTCTGGCAACTAACTCAGCGTGATGACGTTTGCGGTCGCACCACTCTGTTCGAAGTAGAAGCTTCTAAGTTGTTGCAGTCACCAAGAAAGAGGCACAGAAATTCAAGTTTTAGTTTTTGAAAATTCAGTTTTTGGCTGCTTTTGCTGCCTTGTAGTTGACCTAGGACCTTAAGATTTTGCATTAACCGAACTCTGGCAGCCACATTACACGAGAAAAAGCGAGAAGTGGTAATTCGTAGTAAAAACCGCAGAAAACATAACGTTTTCAACATTTGTTTTCGAAATGACGTAACTGAAAATCTTCACATTGGACGCATGACTCTCAGAAACGTTTACATTTATCGTCTGGCAACTAATGCCGCGTGATGACGTTTGCGGTCGCACCACTCTGTACGAAGTAGAAGCTTCTAAGTTGTTGCAGTCACCAAGAAAGAGGCACAGAAATTCAAGTTTTAGTTTTTGAAAATTCAGTTTTTGGCTGCTTTTGCTGCCTTGTAGTTGACCTAGGACCTTAAGATTTTGCATGATCCGAACTCTGGCGGCCACATTACACGAGAAAAAGCGAGAAGTGGTAATTCGTAGTAAAAACCGCAGAAAACATAAAGTTTTCAACATTTGTTTTCGAAATGACGTAACTGAAAATCTTCACATTGGACGCATTACTCTCAGAAACGTTTACATTTATCGTCTGGCAACTAATGCAGCGTGATGACGTTTGCGGTCGCACCACTCTGTACGAAGTAGAAGCTTCTAAGTTGTTGCAGTCACCAAGAAAGAGGCACAGAAATTCAAGTTTTAGTTTTTGAAAATTCAGTTTTTGGCTGCTTTTGCTGCCTTGTAGTTGACCTAGGACCTTAAGATTTTGCATGAACCGAACTCTGGCAGCCACATTACACGAGAAAAAGCGAGAAGTGGTAATTCGTAGTAAAAACCGCAGAAAACATAACGTTTTCAACGTTTGTTTTCGAAATGACGTAACTCAAAATCTTCACATTGGAAGCATTACTCTCAGAAACGTTTACATTTATCGTCTGGCAACTAATGCCGCGTGATGACGTTTGCGGTCGCATCACTCTGTACGAAGTAGAAGCTTCTAAGTTGTTGCAGTCACCAAGAAAGAGGCACAGAAATTCAAGTTTTAGTTTTTGAAAATTCAGTTTCTGGCTGCTTTTGCTGCCTTGTAGTTGACCTAGGACCTTAAGATTTTGCATGAACCGAACTCTGGCAGCCACATTGCACGAGAAAAAGCGAGAAGTGGTAATTCGTAGTAAAAACCGCAGAAAACATAACGTTTTCTACATTGTTTTCGAAATGACGTAACTGAAAATCTTCACATTGGATACGTTACTCTCAGAAACGTTTACATTTATCGTCTGGCAACTAATCCAGCGTGATGACGTTTGCGGTCGCACCTCTCTGTAAGAAGTAGAAGCTTCTAAGTTGTTGCTGTCACCAAGAAAGAGGCACAGAAATTCAAGTTTTAGTTTTTGAAAATTCAGTTTTTGGCTGCTTTTGCTGCCTTGTAGTTGACCTAGGACCTTAAGATTTTGCATGAACCGAACTCTGGCAGCCACATTACACGAGAAAAAGCGAGAAGTGGTAATTCGTAGTAAAAACCGCAGAAAACATAACGATTTCTACATTGTTTTCGTATCGACGTAACTGAAAATCTTCACATTGGACGCATTACTCTCAGAAACGTTTACATTTATCGTCTGGCAACTAATGCAGCGTGATGACGTTTGCGGTCGCACCACTCTGTACGAAGTAGAAGCTTCTAAGTTGTTGCAGTCACCAAGAAAGAGGCACAGAAATTCAAGTTTTAGTTTTTGAAAATTCAGTTTTTGGCTGCTTTTGCTGCCTTGTAGTTGACCTAGGACCTTAAGATTTTGCATGAACCGAACTCTGGCAGCCACAATGCACGAGAAAAAGCGAGAAGTGGTAGTTCGTAGTAAAAACCGCAGAAAACATAACGTTTTCTACATTGTTTTCGTATCGACGTAACTGAAAATCTTCACATTGGACGCATTACTCTCACAAACGTTTACATTTATCGTCTGGCAACTAATGCAGCGTGATGACGTTTGCGGTCGCACCACTCTGTACGAAGTAGAAGCTTCTAAGTTGTTGCAGTCACCAAGAAAGAGGCACAGAAATTCAAGTTTTAGTTTTTGAAAATTCAGTTTTTGGCTGCTTTTGCTGCCTTGTGGTTGACCTAGGACCTTAAGATTATGCATGAACCGAACTCTGGCAGCCACATTACACGAGAAAAAGCGAGAAGTGGTAATTCGTAGTAAAAACCGCAGAAAACATAACGTTTTCTACATTCGTTTTCGAAATGACGTGACTGAAAATCTTCACATTGGACGCATTACTCTCAGAAACGTTTACATTTATCGTCTGGCAACTAATGCAGCGTGATGACGTTTGCGGTCGCACCACTCTGTACGAAGTAGAAGCTTCTAAGTTGTTGCAGTCACCAAGTAAGAGGCACAAAAATTCAAGTTTTAGTTTTTGAAAATTCAGTTTTTGGCTGCTTTTGCTGCCTTGTAGTTGACCTAGGACCTTAAGATTTTGCATGAACCGAACTCTGGCAGCCACATTACACGAGAAAAAGCGAGAAGTGGTAATTCGTAGTAAAAACCGCAGAAAACATAACGTTTTCCACATTGTTTTCGTATCGACCTAACTGAAAATCTTCACATTGGACGCTTTACTCCCAGAAACGTTTACATATATCGTCTGGCAACTAATGCAGCATGATGACGTTTGCGGTCGCACCACTCTGTACGAAGTAGAAGCTTCTAAGTTGTTGCAGTCACCAAGAAAGAGGCACAGAAATTCAAGTTTTAGTTTTTGAAAATTCAGTTTTTGGCTGCTTTTGCTGCCTTGTAGTTGACCTAGGACCTTAAGATTTTGCATGAACCGAACTCTGGCAGCCACATTACACGAGAAAAAGCGAGAAGTGGTAATTCGTAGTAAAAACCGCAGAAAACATAACGATTTCTACATTGTTTTCGTATCGACGTAACTGAAAATCTTCACATTGGACGCATTACTCTCAGAAACGTTTACATTTATCGTCTGGCAACTAATGCAGCGTGATGACGTTTGCGGTCGCACCACTCTGTACGAAGTAGAAGCTTCTAAGTTGTTGCAGTCACCAAGAAAGAGGCACAGAAATTCAAGTTTTAGTTTTTGAAAATTCAGTTTTTGGCTGCTTTTGCTGCCTTGTAGTTGACCTAGGACCTTAAGATTTTGCATGAACCGAACTCTGGCAGCCACATTACACGAGAAAAAGCGAGAAGTGGTAATTCGTAGGAAAAACCGCAGAAAACATAACGTTTTCTACATTGTTTTCTTATCGTTGTAACTGAAAATCTTCACATTGGACCCATTACTCTCAGAAACGTTTACATTTATTGTCTGGCAACTAATGCCGCGTGCTGAGGTTTGAGGTCGCACCACTCTGTACGAAGTAGAAGCTTCTAAGTTGTTGCAGTCACCAAGAAAGAGGCACAGAAATTCAAGTTTTAGTTTTTGAAAATTCAGTTTTTGGCTGCTTTTGCTGCCTTGTAGTTGACCTAGGACCTCAAGATTTTGCATGAACCGAACTCTGGCAGCCACATTACACGAGAAAAAGCGAGAAGTGGTAATTCGTAGCAAAAACCGCAGAAAACATAACGTTTTCTACATTGTTTTCGAAATGACGTAACTGAAAATCTTCACATTGGACGCATTACTCTCAGAAACGTTTACATTTATTGTCTGGCAACTAATGCCGCGTGCTGAGGTTTGCGGTCGCACCACTCTGTACGAAGTAGAAGCTTCTAAATTGTTGCAGTCGCCAAGAAAGAGGCACAGAAATTCAAGTTTTAGTTTTTGAAAATTCAGTTTTTGGCTGCTTTTGCTGCCTTGTAGTTGACCTAGGACCTTAAGATTTTGCATGAACCGAACTCTGGCAGCCACATTACACGAGAAAAAGCGAGAAGTGGTAATTCGTAGTAAAAACCGCAGAAAACATAACGTTTTCAACATTTGTTTTCGAAATGACGAAACTGAAAATCTTCACATTGGACGCATTACTCTCAGAAACGTTAACATTTATCGTCTGGCAACTAATGCAGCGTGATGACGTTTGCGGTCGCACCACTCTGTTCGAAGTAGAAGCTTCTAAGTTGTTGCAGTCACCAAGAAAGAGGAACAGAAATTCAAGTTTTAGTTTTTGAAAATTCAGTTTTTGGCTGCTTTTGCTGCCTTGTAGTTGACCTAGGACCTTAAGATTTTGCATGAACCGAACTCTGGCAGCCACATTACACGAGAAAAAGCGAGAAGTGGTAATTCGTAGTAAAAACCGCAGAAAACATAACGTTTTCTACATTGTTTTCTTATCGTTGTAACTGAAAATCTTCACATTGGACCCATTACTCTCAGAAACGTTTACATTTATCGTCTGGCAACTAATGCAGCGTGATGACGTTTGCGGTCGCACCACTCTGTTCGAAGTAGAAGCTTCTAAGTTGTTGCAGTCACCAAGAAAGAGGCACAGAAATTCAAGTTTTAGTTTTTGAAAATTCAGTTTTTGGCTGCTTTTGCTGCCTTGTAGTTGACCTAGGACCTTAAGATTTTGCATGAACCGATCTCTGGCAGCCACATTACACGAGAAAAAGCGAGAAGTTGTAATTCGTAGTAAAAACCGCAGAAAACATAATGTTTTCAACATTTGTTTTCGAAATGACGTAACTGAAAATCTTCACATTGGACGCATGACTCTCAGAAACGTTTACATTTATCGTCTGGCAACTAATGCAGCGTGATGACGTTTGCGGTCGCACCACTCTGTTCGAAGTAGAAGCTTCTAAGTTGTTGCAGTCACCAAGAAAGAGGCACAGAAATTCAAGTTTTAGTTTTTGAAAATTCAGTTTTTGGCTGCTTTTGCTGCCTTGTAGCTGACCTAGGACCTTAAGATTTTGCATGAACCGAACTCTGGCAGCCGCATTACACGAGAAAAAGCGAGAAGTGGTAATTCGTAGTAAAAACCGCAGAAAACATAACGTTTTCTACATTTGTTTTCGAAATGACGTAACTGAAAATCTTCACATTGGACGCATGACTCTCAGAAACGTTTACATTTATCGTCTGGCAACTAATGCAGCGTGATGACGTTTGCGGTCGCACCACTCTGTACGAAGTAGAAGCTTCTAAGTTGTTGCAGTCACCAAGAAAGAGGCACAGAAATTCAAGTTTTAGTTTTTGAAAATTCAGTTTTTGGCTGCTTTTGCTGCCTTGTAGTTGACCTAGGACCTTAAGATTTTGCATGAACCGAACTCTGGCAGCCACATTACACGAGAAAAAGCGAGAAGTGGTAATTCGTAGTAAAAACCGCAGAAAACATAACGTTTTCTACATTGTTTTCTTATCGTTGTAACTGAAAATCTTCACATTGGACCCATTACTCTCAGAAACGTTTACATTTTTGTCTGGCAACTAATGCCGCGTGCTGAGGTTTGAGGTCGCACCACTCTGTACGAAGTAGAAGCTTCTAAGTTGTTGCAGTCACCAAGAAAGAGGCACAGAAATTCAAGTTTTAGTTTTTGAAAATTCAGTTTTTGGCTGCTTTTGCTGCCTTGTAGTTGACCTAGGACCTCAAGATTTTGCATGAACCGAACTCTGGCAGCCACATTACACGAGAAAAAGCGAGAAGTGGTAATTCGTAGCAAAAACCGCAGAAAACATAACGTTTTCTACATTGTTTTCGAAATGACGTAACTGAAAATCTTCACATTGGACGCATTACTCTCAGAAACGTTTACATTTATTTTCTGGCAACTAATGCCGCGTGCTAAGGTTTGCGGTCGCACCACTCTGTACGAAGTAGAAGCTTCTAAATTGTTGCAGTCGCCAAGAAAGAGGCACAGAAATTCAAGTTTTAGTTTTTGAAAATTCAGTTTTTGGCTGCTTTTGCTGCCTTGTAGTTGACCTAGGACCTTAAGATTTTGCATGAACCGAACTCTGGCAGCCACATTACACGAGAAAAAGCGAGAAGTGTTAATTCGTAGTAAAAACCGCAGAAAACATAACGTTTTCAACATTTGTTTTCGAAATGACGTAACTGAAAATCTTCACATTGGACGCATTACTCTCAGAAACGTTAACATTTATCGTCTGGCAACTAATGCAGTGTGATGACGTTTGCGGTCGCACCACTCTGTTCGAAGTAGAAGCTTCTAAGTTGTTGCAGTCACCAAGAAAGAGGCACAGAAATTCAAGTTTTAGTTTTTGAAAATTCAGTTTTTGGCTGCTTTTGCTGCCTTGTAGTTGACCTAGGACCTTAAGATTTTGCATGAACCGAACTCTGGCAGCCACATTACACGAGAAAAAGCGAGAAGTGGTAATTCGTAGTAAAAACCGCAGAAAACATAACGTTTTCTACATTGTTTTCTTATCGTTGTAACTGAAAATCTTCACATTGGACCCATTACTCTCAGAAACGTTTACATTTATTGTCTGGCAACTAATGCCGCGTGCTGAGGTTTGAGGTCGCACCACTCTGTACGAAGTAGAAGCTTCTAAGTTGTTGCAGTCACCAAGAAAGAGGCACAGAAATTCAAGTTTTAGTTTTTGAAAATTCAGTTTTTGGCTGCTTTTGCTGCCTTGTAGTTGACCTAGGACCTCAAGATTTTGCATGAACCGAACTCTGGCAGCCACATTACACGAGAAAAAGCGAGAAGTGGTAATTCGTAGCAAAAACCGCAGAAAACATAACGTTTTCTACATTGTTTTCGAAATGACGTAACTCAAAATCTTCACATTGGACGCATTACTCTTAGAAACGTTTACATTTATTGTCTGGCAACTAATGCCGCGTGCTGAGGTTTGCGGTCGCACCACTCTGTACGAAGTAGAAGCTTCTAAATTGTTGCAGTCGCCAAGAAAGAGGCACAGAAATTCAAGTTTTAGTTTTTGAAAATTCAGTTTTTGGCTGCTTTTGCTGCCTTGTAGTTGACCTACGACCTTAAGATTTTGCATGAACCGAACTCTGGCAGCCACATTACACGAGAAAAAGCGAGAAGTGGTAATTCGTAGTAAAAACCGCAGAAAACATAACGTTTTCAACATTTGTTTTCGAAATGACGTAACTGAAAATCTTCACATTGGACGCATTACTCTCAGAAACGTTAACATTTATCGTCTGGCAACTAATGCAGCGTGATGACGTTTGCGGTCGCACCACTCTGTTCGAAGTAGAAGCTTCTAAGTTGTTGCAGTCACCAAGAAAGAGGCACAGAAATTCAAGTTTTAGTTTTTGAAAATTCAGTTTTTGGCTGCTTTTGCTGCCTTGTAGTTGACCTAGGACCTTAAGATTTTGCATGAGCCGATCTCTGGCAGCCACATTACACGAGAAAAAGCGAGAAGTTGTAATTCGTAGTAAAAACCGCAGAAAACATAATGTTTTCAACATTTGTTTTCGAAATGACGTAACTGAAAATCTTCACATTGGACGCATGACTCTCAGAAACGTTTACATTTATCGTCTGGCAACTAATGCAGCGTGATGACGTTTGCGGTCGCACCACTCTGTTCGAAGTAGAAGCTTCTAAGTTGTTGCAGTCACCAAGAAAGAGGCACAGAAATTCAAGTTTTAGTTTTTGAAAATTCAGTTTTTGGCTGCTTTTGCTGCCTTGTAGTTGACCTAGGGCCTTAAGATTTTGCATGAACCGGTCTTTGGCAGCCACATTACACGAGAAAAAGCGAGAAGTGGTAATTCGTAGTAAAAACCGCAGAAAACATAACGTTTTCAACATTTGTTTTCGAAATGACGTAACTCAAAATCTTCACATTGGAAGCATTACTCTCAGAAACGTTTACATTTATCGTCTGGCAACTAATGCCGCGTGTTGACGTTTGCGGTCGCATCACTCTGTACGAAGTAGAAGCTTCTAAGTTGTTGCAGTCACCAAGAAAAAGGCACAGAAATTCAAGTTTTAGTTTTTGAAAATTCAGTTTTTGGCTGCTTTTGCTGCCTTGTAGTTGACCTAGGACCTTAAGATTTTGCATGAACCGAACTCTGGCAGCCACATTACACGAGAAAAAGCGAGAAGTGGTAATTCGGAGTAAAAACCGCGGAAAACATAACGTTTTCTACATTGTTTTCGAAATGACGTAACTGAAAATCTTCACATTGGACACATTACTCTCAGAAACGTTTACATTTATCGTCTGGCAACTAATGCAGCGTGATGACGTTTGCGGTCGCACCACTCTGTACGAAGTAGAAGCTTCTAAGTTGTTGCAGTCACCAAGAAAGAGGCACAGAAATTCAAGTTTTAGTTTTTGAAAATTCAGTTTTTGGCTGCTTTTGCTGCCTTGTAGTTGACATAGGACCTTAAGATTTTGCATGAACCGAACTCTGGCAGCCACATTACACGAGAAAAAGCGAGAAGTGGTAATTCGTAGTAATAACCGCAGAAAACATAACGTTTTCTACATTGTTTTCGTATCGACGTAACTGAAAATCTTCACATTGGACGCATTACTCTCAGAAACATTTGCTTTTATCGTCTGGCAACTAATGCAGCGTGATGACGTTTGCGGTCGCACCACTCTGTACGAAGTAGAAGCTTCTAAGTTGTTGCAGTCACCAAGAAAGAGGCACAGAAATTCAAGTTTTAGTTTTTGAAAATTCAGTTTTTGGCTGCTTTTGCTGCCTTGTAGTTGACCTAGGACCTTAAGATTTTGCATGAACCGAACTCTGGCAGCCACATTACACGAGAAAAAGCGAGAAGTGGTAATTCGTAGTAAAAACCGCAGAAAACATAACGTTTTCAACATTTGTTTTCGAAATGACGTAACTGAAAATCTTCACATTGGACGCATTACTCTCAGAAACGTTAACATTTATCGTCTGGCAACTAATGCAGCGTGATGACGTTTGCGGTCGCACCACTCTGTTCGAAGTAGAAGCTTCTAAGTTGTTGCAGTCACCAAGAAAGAGGCACAGAAATTCAAGTTTTAGTTTTTGAAAATTCAGTTTTTGGCTGCTTTTGCTGCCTTGTAGTTGACCTAGGACCTTAAGATTTTGCATGAACCGAACTCTGGCAGCCACATTACACGAGAAAAAGCGAGAAGTGGTAATTCGTAGTAAAAACCGCAGAAAACATAACGTTTTCTACATTGTTTTCTTATCGTTGTAACTGAAAATCTTCACATTGGACCCATTACTCTCAGAAACGTTTACATTTATTGTCTGGCAACTAATGCCGCGTGCTGAGGTTTGAGGTCGCACCACTCTGTACGAAGTAGAAGCTTCTAAGTTGTTGCAGTCACCAAGAAAGAGGCACAGAAATTCAAGTTTTAGTTTTTGAAAATTCAGTTTTTGGCTGCTTTTGCTGATTTGTAGTTGACCTAGGACCTCAAGATTTTGCATGAACCGAACTCTGGCAGCCACATTACACGAGAAAAAGCGAGAAGTGGTAATTCGTAGCAAAAACCGCAGAAAACATAACGTTTTCTACATTGTTTTCGAAATGACGTAACTCAAAATCTTCACATTGGACGCATTACTCTCAGAAACGTTTACATTTATTGTCTGGCAACTAATGCCGCGTGCTGAGGTTTGCGGTCGCACCACTCTGTACGAAGTAGAAGCTTCTAAATTGTTGCAGTCGCCAAGAAAGAGGCACAGAAATTCAAGTTTTAGTTTTTGAAAATTCAGTTTTTGGCTGCTTTTGCTGCCTTGTAGTTGACCTAGGACCTTAAGATTTTGCATGAACCGAACTCTGGCAGCCACATTACACGAG
Source organism: Schistocerca serialis cubense (assembly GCF_023864345.2). Lineage (NCBI taxonomy): Eukaryota > Metazoa > Arthropoda > Insecta > Orthoptera > Acrididae > Schistocerca > Schistocerca serialis. The sequence goes on along the minus strand of NW_026047571.1, from coordinate 4,541,904 downwards.
AAAAAGCGAGAAGTGGTAATTCGTAGTAAAAACCGCAGAAAACATAACGTTTTCAACATTTGTTTTCGAAATGACGTAACTGAAAATCTTCACATTGGACGCATTACTCTCAGAAACGTTAACATTTATCGTCTGGCAACTAATGCAGCGTGATGACGTTTGCGGTCGCACCACTCTGTTCGAAGTAGAAGCTTCTAAGTTGTTGCAGTCACCAAGAAAGAGGCACAGAAATTCAAGTTTTAGTTTTTGAAAATTCAGTTTTTGGCTGCTTTTGCTGCCTTGTAGTTGACCTAGGACCTTAAGATTTTGCATGAGCCGATCTCTGGCAGCCACATTACACGAGAAAAAGCGAGAAGTTGTAATTCGTAGTAAAAACCGCAGAAAACATAATGTTTTCAACATTTGTTTTCGAAATGACGTAACTGAAAATCTTCACATTGGACGCATGACTCTCAGAAACGTTTACATTTATCGTCTGGCAACTAATGCAGCGTGATGACGTTTGCGGTCGCACCACTCTGTTCGAAGTAGAAGCTTCTAAGTTGTTGCAGTCACCAAGAAAGAGGCACAGAAATTCAAGTTTTAGTTTTTGAAAATTCAGTTTTTGGCTGCTTTTGCTGCCTTGTAGTTGACCTAGGGCCTTAAGATTTTGCATGAACCGGTCTTTGGCAGCCACATTACACGAGAAAAAGCGAGAAGTGGTAATTCGTAGTAAAAACCGCAGAAAACATAACGTTTTCAACATTTGTTTTCGAAATGACGTAACTCAAAATCTTCACATTGGAAGCATTACTCTCAGAAACGTTTACATTTATCGTCTGGCAACTAATGCCGCGTGTTGACGTTTGCGGTCGCATCACTCTGTACGAAGTAGAAGCTTCTAAGTTGTTGCAGTCACCAAGAAAAAGGCACAGAAATTCAAGTTTTAGTTTTTGAAAATTCAGTTTTTGGCTGCTTTTGCTGCCTTGTAGTTGACCTAGGACCTTAAGATTTTGCGTGAACCGAACTCTGGCAGCCACATTACACGAGAAAAAGCGAGAAGTGGTAATTCGTAGTAAAAACCGCGGAAAACATAACGTTTTCTACATTGTTTTCGAAATGACGTAACTGAAAATCTTCACATTGGACACATTACTCTCAGAAACGTTTACATTTATCGTCTGGCAACTAATGCAGCGTGATGACGTTTGCGGTCGCACCACTCTGTACGAAGTAGAAGCTTCTAAGTTGTTGCAGTCACCAAGAAAGAGGCACAGAAATTCAAGTTTTAGTTTTTGAAAATTCAGTTTTTGGCTGCTTTTGCTGCCTTGTAGTTGACATAGGACCTTAAGATTTTGCATGAACCGAACTCTGGCAGCCACATTACACGAGAAAAAGCGAGAAGTGGTAATTCGTAGTAATAACCGCAGAAAACATAACGTTTTCTACATTGTTTTCGTATCGACGTAACTGAAAATCTTCACATTGGACGCATTACTCTCAGAAACATTTGCTTTTATCGTCTGGCAACTAATGCAGCGTGATGACGTTTGCGGTCGCACCACTCTGTACGAAGTAGAAGCTTCTAAGTTGTTGCAGTCACCAAGAAAGAGGCACAGAAATTCAAGTTTTAGTTTTTGAAAATTCAGTTTTTGGCTGCTTTTGCTGCCTTGTGGTTGACCTAGGACCTTAAGATTATGCATGAACCGAACTCTGGCAGCCACATTACACGAGAAAAAGTGAGAAGTGGTAATTCGTAGTAAAAACCGCAGAAAACATAACGTTTTCTACATTCGTTTTCGAAATGACGTGACTGAAAATCTTCACATTGGACGCATTACTCTCAGAAACGTTTACATTTATCGTCTGGCAACTAATGCAGCGTGATGACGTTTGCGGTCGCACCACTCTGTACGAAGTAGAAGCTTCTAAGTTGTTGCAGTCACCAAGAAAGAGGCACAAAAATTCAAGTTTTAGTTTTTGAAAATTCAGTTTTTGGCTGCTTTTGCCGCCTTGTAGTTGACCTAGGACCTTAAGATTTTGCATGAACCGAACTCTGGCAGCCACATTACACGAGAAAAAGCGAGAAGTGGTAATTCGTAGTAAAAACCGCAGAAAACATAACGTTTTCTACATTGTTTTCGTATCGACGTAACTGAAAATCTTCACATTGGACGCTTTACTCCCAGAAACGTTTACATTTATCGTCTGGCAACTAATGCAGCATGATGACGTTTGCGGTCGCACCACTCTGTACGAAGTAGAAGCTTCTAAGTTGTTGCAGTCACCAAGAAAGAGGCACAGAAATTCAAGTTTTAGTTTTTGAAAATTCAGTTTTTGGCTGCTTTTGCTGCCTTGTAGTTGACCTAGGACCTTAAGATTTTGCATGAACCGAACTCTGGCAGCCACATTACACGAGAAAAAGCGAGAAGTGGTAATTCGTAGTAAAAACCGCAGAAAACATAACGATTTCTACATTGTTTTCGTATCGACGTAACTGAAAATCTTCACATTGGACGCATTACTCTCAGAAACGTTTACATTTATCGTCTGGCAACTAATGCAGCGTGATGACGTTAGCGGTCGCACCACTCTGTACGAAGTAGAAGCTTCTAAGTTGTTGCAGTCACCAAGAAAGAGGCACAGAAATTCAAGTTTTAGTTTTTGAAAATTCAGTTTTTGGCTGCTTTTGCTGCCTTGTAGTTGACCTAGGACCTTAAGATTTTGCATGAACCGAACTCTGGCAGCCACATTACACGAGAAAAAGCGAGAAGTGGTAATTCGTAGGAAAAACCGCAGAAAACATAACGTTTTCTACATTGTTTTCTTATCGTTGTAACTGAAAATCTTCACATTGGACCCATTACTCTCAGAAACGTTTACATTTATTGTCTGGCAACTAATGCCGCGTGCTGAGGTTTGAGGTCGCACCACTCTGTACGAAGTAGAAGCTTCTAAGTTGTTGCAGTCACCAAGAAAGAGGCACAGAAATTCAAGTTTTAGTTTTTGAAAATTCAGTTTTTGGCTGCTTTTGCTGCCTTGTAGTTGACCTAGGACCTCAAGATTTTGCATGAACCGAACTCTGGCAGCCACATTACACGAGAAAAAGCGAGAAGTGGTAATTCGTAGCAAAAACCGCAGAAAACATAACGTTTTCTACATTGTTTTCGAAATGACGTAACTCAAAATCTTCACATTGGACGCATTACTCCCAGAAACGTTTACATTTATTGTCTGGCAACTAATGCCGCGTGCTGAGGTTTGCGGTCGAGCCACTCTGTACGAAGTAGAAGCTTCTAAATTGTTGCAGTCGCCAAGAAAGAGGCACAGAAATTCAAGTTTTAGTTTTTGAAAATTCAGTTTTTGGCTGCTTTTGCTGCCTTGTAGGTGACGTAGGACCTTAAGATTTTGCATGAACCGAACTCTGGCACCCACATTACACGAGAAAAAGCGAGAAGTGGTAATTCGTAGTAAAAACCGCAGAAAACATAACGTTTTCAACATTTGTTTTCGAAATGACGAAACTGAAAATCTTCACATTGGACGCATTACTCTCAGAAACGTTAACATTTATCGTCTGGCAACTAATGCAGCGTGATGACGTTTGCGGTCGCACCACTCTGTTCGAAGTAGAAGCTTCTAAGTTGTTGCAGTCACCAAGAAAGAGGCACAGAAATTCAAGTTTTAGTTTTTGAAAATTCAGTTTTTGGCTGCTTTTGCTGCCTTGTAGTTGACCTAGGACCTTAAGATTTTGCATGAACCGAACTCTGGCAGCCACATTACACGAGAAAAAGCGAGAAGTGGTAATTCGTAGTAAAAACTGCAGAAAACATAACGTTTTCTACATTGTTTTCTTATCGTTGTAACTGAAAATCTTCACATTGGACCCATTACTCTCAGAAACGTTTACATTTATTGTCTGGCAACTAATGCCGCGTGCTGAGGTTTGAGGTCGCACCACTCTGTACGAAGTAGAAGCTTCTAAGTTGTTGCAGTCACCAAGAAAGAGGCACAGAAATTCAAGTTTTAGTTTTTGAAAATTCAGTTTTTGGCTGCTTTTGCTGCCTTGTAGTTGACCTAGGACCTCAAGATTTTGCATGAACCGAACTCTGGCAGCCACATTACACGAGAAAAAGCGAGAAGTGGTAATTCGTAGCAAAAACCGCAGAAAACATAACGTTTTCTACATTGTTTTCGAAATGACGTAACTGAAAATCTTCACATTGGACGCATTACTCTCAGAAACGTTTACATTTATTGTCTGGCAACTAATGCCGCGTGCTGAGGTTTGCGGTCGCACCACTCTGTACGAAGTAGAAGCTTCTAAATTGTTGCAGTCGCCAAGAAAGAGGCACAGAAATTCAAGTTTTAGTTTTTGAAAATTCAGTTTTTGGCTGCTTTTGCTGCCTTGTAGTTGACCTAGGACCTTAAGATTTTGCATGAACCGAACTCTGGCAGCCACATTACACGAGAAAAACGAGAAGTGGTAATTCGTAGTAAAAACCGCAGAAAACATAACGTTTTCAACATTTGTTTTCGAAATGACGTAACTGAAAATCTTCACATTGGACGCATTACTCTCAGAAACGTTAACATTTATCGTCTGGCAACTAATGCAGCGTGATGACGTTTGCGGTCGCACCACTCTGTTCGAAGTAGAAGCTTCTAAGTTGTTGCAGTCACCAAGAAAGAGGCACAGAAATTCAAGTTTTAGTTTTTGAAAATTCAGTTTTTGGCTGCTTTTGCTGCCTTGTAGTTGACCTAGGACCTTAAGATTTTGCATGAACCGATCTCTGGCAGCCACATTACACGAGAAAAAGCGAGAAGTTGTAATTCGTAGTAAAAACCGCAGAAAACATAATGTTTTCAACATTTGTTTTCGAAATGACGTAACTGAAAATCTTCACATTGGACGCATGACTCTCAGAAACGTTTACATTTATCGTCTGGCAACTAATGCAGCGTGATGACGTTTGCGGTCGCACCACTCTGTTCGAAGTAGAAGCTTCTAAGTTGTTGCAGTCACCAAGAAAGAGGCACAGAAATTCAAGTTTTAGTTTTTGAAAATTCAGTTTTTGGCTGCTTTTGCTGCCTTGTAGCTGACCTAGGGCCTTAAGATTTTGCATGAACCGGTCTTCGGCAGCCACATTACACGAGAAAAAGCGAGAAGTGGTAATTCGTAGTAAAAACCGCAGAAAACATAACGTTTTCAACATTTGTTTTCGAAATGACGTAACTGAAAATCTTCACATTGGACGCATGACTCTCAGAAACGTTTACATTTATCGTCTGGCAACTAATGCAGCGTGATGACGTTTGCGGTCGCACCACTCTGTACGAAGTAGAAGCTTCTAAGTTGTTGCAGTCACCAAGAAAGAGGCACAGAAATTCAAGTTTTAGTTTTTGAAAATTCAGTTTTTGGCTGCTTTTGCTGCCTTGTAGTTGACCTAGGACCTTAAGATTTTGCATGAACCGAACTCTGGCAGCCGCATTACACGAGAAAAAGCGAGAAGTGGTAATTCGTAGTAAAAACCGCAGAAAACATAACGTTTTCTACATTTGTTTTCGAAATGACGTAACTGAAAATCTTCACATTGGACGCATGACTCTCAGAAACGTTTACATTTATCGTCTGGCAACTAATGCAGCGTGATGACGTTTGCGGTCGCACCACTCTGTACGAAGTAGAAGCTTCTAAGTTGTTGCAGTCACCAAGAAAGAGGCACAGAAATTCAAGTTTTAGTTTTTGAAAATTCAGTTTTTGGCTGCTTTTGCTGCCTTGTAGTTGACCTAGGACCTTAAGATTTTGCATGAACCGAACTCTGGCAGCCACATTACACGAGAAAAAGCGAGAAGTGGTAATTCGTAGTAAAAACCGCAGAAAACATAACGTTTTCTACATTGTTTTCTTATCGTTGTAACTGAAAATCTTCACATTGGACCCATTACTCTCAGAAACGTTTACATTTTTGTCTGGCAACTAATGCCGCGTGCTGAGGTTTGAGGTCGCACCACTCTGTACGAAGTAGAAGCTTCTAAGTTGTTGCAGTCACCAAGAAAGAGGCACAGAAATTCAAGTTTTAGTTTTTGAAAATTCAGTTTTTGGCTGCTTTTGCTGCCTTGTAGTTGACCTAGGACCTCAAGATTTTGCATGAACCGAACTCTGGCAGCCACATTACACGAGAAAAAGCGAGAAGTGGTAATTCGTAGAAAAAACCGCAGAAAACATAACGTTTTCTACATTGTTTTCGAAATGACGTAACTGAAAATCTTCACATTGGACACATTACTCTCAGAAACGTTTACATTTATTGTCTGGCAACTAATGCCGCGTGCTGAGGTTTGCGGTCGCACCACTCTGTACGAAGTAGAAGCTTCTAAATTGTTGCAGTCGCCAAGAAAGAGGCACAGAAATTCAAGTTTTAGTTTTTGAAAATTCAGTTTTTGGCTGCTTTTGCTGCCTTGTAGTTGACCTAGGACCTTAAGATTTTGCATGAACCGAACTCTGGCAGCCACATTACACGAGAAAAAGCGAGAAGTGGTAATTCGTAGTAAAAACCGCAGAAAACATAACGTTTTCAACATTTGTTTTCGAAATGACGTAACTGAAAATCTTCACATTGGACGCATTACTCTCAGAAACGTTAACATTTATCGTCTGGCAACTAATGCAGCGTGATGACGTTTGCGGTCGCACCACTCTGTTCGAAGTAGAAGCTTCTAAGTTGTTGCAGTCACCAAGAAAGAGGCACAGAAATTCAAGTTTTAGTTTTTGAAAATTCAGTTTTTGGCTGCTTTTGCTGCCTTGTAGTTGACCTAGGACCTTAAGATTTTGCATGAACCGAACTCTGGCAGCCACATTACACGAGAAAAAGCGAGAAGTGGTAATTCGTAGTAAAAACCGCAGAAAACATAACGTTTTCTACATTGTTTTCTTATCGTTGTAACTGAAAATCTTCACATTGGACCCATTACTCACAGAAACGTTTACATTTATTGTCTGGCAACTAATGCCGCGTGCTGAGGTTTGAGGTCGCACCACTCTGTACGAAGTAGAAGCTTCTAAGTTGTTGCAGTCACCAAGAAAGAGGCACAGAAATTCAAGTTTTAGTTTTTGAAAATTCAGTTTTTGGCTGCTTTTGCTGCCTTGTAGTTGACCTAGGACCTCAAGATTTTGCATGAACCGAACTCTGGCAGCCACATTACACGAGAAAAAGCGAGAAGTGGTAATTCGTAGCAAAAACCGCAGAAAACATAACGTTTTCTACATTGTTTTCGAAATGATGTAACTGAAAATCTTCACATTGGACGCATTACTCTCAGAAACGTTTACATTTATTGTCTGGCAACTAATGCCGCGTGCTGAGGTTTGCGGTCGCACCACTCTGTACGAAGTAGAAGCTTCTAAATTGTTGCAGTCGCCAAGAAAGAGGCACAGAAATTCAAGTTTAGTTTTTGAAAATTCAGTTTTTGGCTGCTTTTGCTGCCTTGTAGTTGACCTAGGACCTTAAGATTTTGCATGAACCGAACTCTGGCAGCCACATTACACGAGAAAAAGCGAGAAGTGGTAATTCGTAGTAAAAACCACAGAAAACATAACGTTTTCAACATTTGTTTTCGAAATGACGTAACTGAAAATCTTCACATTGGACGCATTACTCTCAGAAACGTTAACATTTATCGTCTGGCAACTAATGCAGCGTGATGACGTTTGCGGTCGCACCACTCTGTTCGAAGTAGAAGCTTCTAAGTTGTTGCAGTCACCAAGAAAGAGGCACAGAAATTCAAGTTTTAGTTTTTGAAAATTCAGTTTTTGGCTGCTTTTGCTGCCTTGTAGTTGACCTAGGACCTTAAGATTTTGCATGAACCGATCTCTGGCAGCCACATTACACGAGAAAAAGCGAGAAGTGGTAATTCGTAGTAAAAACCGCAGAAAACATAATGTTTTCAACATTTGTTTTCGAAATGACGTAACTGAAAATCTTCACATTGGACGCATGACTCTCAGAACCGTTTACATTTATCGTCTGGCAACTAATGCAGCGTGATGACGTTTGCGGTCGCACCACTCTGTTCGAAGTAGAAGCTTCTAAGTTGTTGCAGTCACCAAGAAAGAGGCACAGAAATTCAAGTTTTAGTTTTTGAAAATTCAGTTTTTGGCTGCTTTTGCTGCCTTGTAGTTGACCTAGGGCCTTAAGATTTTGCATGAACCGGTCTTTGGCAGCCACATTACACGAGAAAAAGCGAGAAGTGGTAATTCGTAGTAAAAACCGCAGAAAACATAACGTTTTCAACATTTGTTTTCGAAATGACGTAACTGAAAATCTTCACATTGGACGCATGACTCTCAGAAACGTTTACATTTATCGTCTGGCAACTAATGCAGCGTGATGACGTTTGCGGTCGCACCACTCTGTACGAAGTAGAAGCTTCTAAGTTGTTGCAGTCACCAAGAAAGAGGCACAGAAATTCAAGTTTTAGTTTTTGAAAATTCAGTTTTTGGCTGCTTTTGCTGCCTTGTAGTTGACCTAGGACCTTAAGATTTTGCATGAACCAAACTCTGGCAGCCGCATTACACGAGAAAAAGCGAGAAGTGGTAATTCGTAGTAAAAACCGCAGAAAACATAACGTTTTCTACATTTGTTTTCGAAATGACGTAACTGAAAATCTTCACATTGGACGCATGACTCTCAGAAACGTTTACATTTATCGTCTGGCAACTAATGCAGCGTGATGACGTTTGCGGTCGCACCACTCTGTACGAAGTAGAAGCTTCTAAGTTGTTGCAGTCACCAAGAAAGAGGCACAGAAATTCAAGTTTTAGTTTTTGAAAATTCAGTTTTTGGCTGCTTTTGCTGCCTTGTAGTTGACCTAGGACCTTAAGATTTTGCATGAACCGAACTCTGGCAGCCACATTACACGAGAAAAAGCGAGAAGTGGTAATTCGTAGTAAAAACCGCAGAAAACATAACGTTTTCTACATTGTTTTCTTATCGTTCTAACTGAAAATCTTCACATTGGACCCATTACTCTCAGAAACGTTTACATTTATTGTCTGGCAATTAATGCCGCGTGCTGAGGTTTGAGGTCGCACCACTCTGTACGAAGTAGAAGCTTCTAAGTTGTTGCAGTCACCAAGAAAGAGGCACAGAAATTCAAGTTTTAGTTTTTGAAAATTCAGTTTTTGGCTGCTTTTGCTGCCTTGTAGTTGACCTAGGACCTCAAGATTTTGCATGAACCGAACTCTGGCAGCCACATTACACGAGAAAAAGCGAGAAGTGGTAATTCGTAGCAAAAACCGCAGAAAACATAACGTTTTCTACATTGTTTTCGAAATGACGTAACTGAAAATCTTCACATTGGACGCATTACTCTCAGAAACGTTTACATTTATTGTCTGGCAACTAATGCCGCGTGCTGAGGTTTGCGGTCGCACCACTCTGTACGAAGTAGAAGCTTCTAAATTGTTGCAGTCGCCAAGAAAGAGGCACAGAAATTCAAGTTTTAGTTTTTGAAAATTCAGTTTTTGGCTGCTTTTGCTGCCTTGTAGTTGACCTAGGACCTTAAGATTTTGCATGAACCGAACTCTGGCAGCCACATTACACGAGAAAAAGCGAGAAGTGGTAATTCGTAGTAAAAACCGCAGAAAACATAACGTTTTCAACATTTGTTTTCGAAATGACGTAACTGAAAATCTTCACATTGGACGCATTACTCTCAGAAACGTTAACATTTATCGTCTGGCAACTAATGCAGCGTGATGACGTTTGCGGTCGCACCACTCTGTTCGAAGTAGAAGCTTCTAAGTTGTTGCAGTCACCAAGAAAGAGGCACAGAAATTCAAGTTTTAGTTTTTGAAAATTCAGTTTTTGGCTGCTTTTGCTGCCTTGTAGTTGACCTAGGACCTTAAGATTTTGCATGAACCGATCTCTGGCAGCCACATTACACGAGAAAAAGCGAGAAGTGGTAATTCGTAGTAAAAACCGCAGAAAACATAACGTTTACTGAAGATCTTCACATTGGACGCATGACTCTCAGAAACGTTTACATTTATCGTCTGGCAACTAATGCAGCGTGATGACGTTTGCGGTCGCACCACTCTGTACGAAGTAGAAGCTTCTAAGTTGTTGCAGTCACCAAGAAAGAGGCACAGAAATTCAAGTTTTAGTTTTTGAAAATTCAGTTTTTGGCTGCTTTTGCTGCCTTGTAGTTGACCTAGGACCTTAAGATTTTGCATGAACCGATCTCTGGCAGCCACATTACACGAGAAAAAGCGAGAAGTGGTAATTCGTAGTAAAAACCGCAGAAAACATAACGTTTACTGAAGATCTTCACATTGGACGCATGACTCTCAGAAACGTTTACATTTATCGTCTGGCAACTAATGCAGCGTGATGACGTTTGCGGTCGCACCACTCTGTACGAAGTAGAAGCTTCTAAGTTGTTGCAGTCACCAAGAAAGAGGCACAGAAATTCAAGTTTTAGTTTTTGAAAATTCAGTTTTTGGCTGCTTTTGCTGCCTTGTAGTTGACCTAGGACCTTAAGATTTTGCATGAACCGATCTCTGGCAGCCACATTACACGAGAAAAAGCGAGAAGTGGTAATTCGTAGTAAAAACCGCAGAAAACATAACGTTTACTGAAGATCTTCACATTGGACGCATGACTCTCAGAAACGTTTACATTTATCGTCTGGCAATTAATGCCGCGTGCTGAGGTTTGAGGTCGCACCACTCTGTACGAAGTAGAAGCTTCTAAGTTGTTGCAGTCACCAAGAAAGAGGCACAGAAATTCAAGTTTTAGTTTTTGAAAATTCAGTTTTTGGCTGCTTTTGCTGCCTTGTAGTTGACCTAGGACCTTAAGATTTTGCATGAACCGATCTCTGGCAGCCACATTACACGAGAAAAAGCGAGAAGTGGTAATTCGTAGTAAAAACCGCAGAAAACATAACGTTTACTGAAGATCTTCACATTGGACGCATGACTCTCAGAAACGTTTACATTTATCGTCTGGCAACTAATGCAGCGTGATGACGTTTGCGGTCGCACCACTCTGTACGAAGTAGAAGCTTCTAAGTTGTTGCAGTCACCAAGAAAGAGGCACAGAAATTCAAGTTTTAGTTTTTGAAAATTCAGTTTTTGGCTGCTTTTGCTGCCTTGTAGTTGACCTAGGACCTTAAGATTTTGCATGAACCGAACTCTGGCAGCCACATTACACGAGAAAAAGCGAGAAGTGGTAATTCGTAGTAAAAACCGCAGAAAACATAACGTTTTCTACATTGTTTTCTTATCGTTCTAACTGAAAATCTTCACATTGGACCCATTACTCTCAGAAACGTTTACATTTATTGTCTGGCAATTAATGCCGCGTGCTGAGGTTTGAGGTCGCACCACTCTGTACGAAGTAGAAGCTTCTAAGTTGTTGCAGTCACCAAGAAAGAGGCACAGAAATTCAAGTTTTAGTTTTTGAAAATTCAGTTTTTGGCTGCTTTTGCTGCCTTGTAGTTGACCTAGGACCTCAAGATTTTGCATGAACCGAACTCTGGCAGCCACATTACACGAGAAAAAGCGAGAAGTGGTAATTCGTAGCAAAAACCGCAGAAAACATAACGTTTTCTACATTGTTTTCGAAATGACGTAACTGAAAATCTTCACATTGGACGCATTACTCTCAGAAACGTTTACATTTATTGTCTGGCAACTAATGCCGCGTGCTGAGGTTTGCGGTCGCACCACTCTGTACGAAGTAGAAGCTTCTAAATTGTTGCAGTCGCCAAGAAAGAGGCACAGAAATTCAAGTTTTAGTTTTTGAAAATTCAGTTTTTGGCTGCTTTTGCTGCCTTGTAGTTGACCTAGGACCTTAAGATTTTGCATGAACCGAACTCTGGCAGCCACATTACACGAGAAAAAGCGAGAAGTGGTAATTCGTAGTAAAAACCGCAGAAAACATAACGTTTTCAACATTTGTTTTCGAAATGACGTAACTGAAAATCTTCACATTGGACGCATTACTCTCAGAAACGTTAACATTTATCGTCTGGCAACTAATGCAGCGTGATGACGTTTGCGGTCGCACCACTCTGTTCGAAGTAGAAGCTTCTAAGTTGTTGCAGTCACCAAGAAAGAGGCACAGAAATTCAAGTTTTAGTTTTTGAAAATTCAGTTTTTGGCTGCTTTTGCTGCCTTGTAGTTGACCTAGGACCTTAAGATTTTGCATGAACCGATCTCTGGCAGCCACATTACACGAGAAAAAGCGAGAAGTGGTAATTCGTAGTAAAAACCGCAGAAAACATAACGTTTACTGAAGATCTTCACATTGGACGCATGACTCTCAGAAACGTTTACATTTATCGTCTGGCAACTAATGCAGCGTGATGACGTTTGCGGTCGCACCACTCTGTACGAAGTAGAAGCTTCTAAGTTGTTGCAGTCACCAAGAAAGAGGCACAGAAATTCAAGTTTTAGTTTTTGAAAATTCAGTTTTTGGCTGCTTTTGCTGCCTTGTAGTTGACCTAGGACCTTAAGATTTTGCATGAACCGATCTCTGGCAGCCACATTACACGAGAAAAAGCGAGAAGTGGTAATTCGTAGTAAAAACCGCAGAAAACATAACGTTTACTGAAGATCTTCACATTGGACGCATGACTCTCAGAAACGTTTACATTTATCGTCTGGCAACTAATGCAGCGTGATGACGTTTGCGGTCGCACCACTCTGTACGAAGTAGAAGCTTCTAAGTTGTTGCAGTCACCAAGAAAGAGGCACAGAAATTCAAGTTTTAGTTTTTGAAAATTCAGTTTTTGGCTGCTTTTGCTGCCTTGTAGTTGACCTAGGACCTTAAGATTTTGCATGAACCGATCTCTGGCAGCCACATTACACGAGAAAAAGCGAGAAGTGGTAATTCGTAGTAAAAACCGCAGAAAACATAACGTTTACTGAAGATCTTCACATTGGACGCATGACTCTCAGAAACGTTTACATTTATCGTCTGGCAATTAATGCCGCGTGCTGAGGTTTGAGGTCGCACCACTCTGTACGAAGTAGAAGCTTCTAAGTTGTTGCAGTCACCAAGAAAGAGGCACAGAAATTCAAGTTTTAGTTTTTGAAAATTCAGTTTTTGGCTGCTTTTGCTGCCTTGTAGTTGACCTAGGACCTTAAGATTTTGCATGAACCGATCTCTGGCAGCCACATTACACGAGAAAAAGCGAGAAGTGGTAATTCGTAGTAAAAACCGCAGAAAACATAACGTTTACTGAAGATCTTCACATTGGACGCATGACTCTCAGAAACGTTTACATTTATCGTCTGGCAACTAATGCAGCGTGATGACGTTTGCGGTCGCACCACTCTGTACGAAGTAGAAGCTTCTAAGTTGTTGCAGTCACCAAGAAAGAGGCACAGAAATTCAAGTTTTAGTTTTTGAAAATTCAGTTTTTGGCTGCTTTTGCTGCCTTGTAGTTGACCTAGGACCTTAAGATTTTGCATGAACCGAACTCTGGCAGCCGCATTACACGAGAAAAAGCGAGAAGTGGTAATTCGTAGTAAAAACCGCAGAAAACATAACGTTTTCTACATTTGTTTTCGAAATGACGTAACTGAAAATCTTCACATTGGACGCATGACTCTCAGAAACGTTTACATTTATCGTCTGGCAACTAATGCAGCGTGATGACGTTTGCGGTCGCACCACTCTGTACGAAGTAGAAGCTTCTAAGTTGTTGCAGTCACCAAGAAAGAGGCACAGAAATTCAAGTTTTAGTTTTTGAAAATTCAGTTTTTGGCTGCTTTTGCTGCCTTGTAGTTGACCTAGGACCTTAAGATTTTGCATGAACCGAACGCTGGCAGCCACATTACACGAGAAAAAGCGAGAAGTGGTAATTCGTAGTAAAAACCGCAGAAAACATAACGTTTTCAACATTTGTTTTCGAAATGACGTAACTGAAAATCTTCACATTGGACGCATAACTCTCAGAAACGTTTACATTTATCGTCTGGCAACTAATGCAGCGTGATGACGTTTGCGGTCGCACCACTCTGTACGATGTAGAAGCTTCTAAGTTGTTGCAGTCACCAAGAAAGAGGCACAGAAATTCAAGTTTTAGTTTTTGAAAATTCAGTTTTTGGCTGCTTTTGCTGCCTTGTAGTTGACCTGGGACCTTAAGATTTTGCATGAACCGATCTCTGGCAGCCACATTACACGAGAAAAAGCGAGAAGTGGTAATTCGTAGTAAAAACCGCAGAAAACATAACGTTTTCTACATTGTTTTCTTATCGTTGTAACTGAAAATCTTCACATTGGACCCATTACTCTCAGAAACGTTTACATTTATTGTCTGGCAACTAATGCCGCGTGCTGAGGTTTGAGGTCGCAACACTCTGTACGAAGTAGAAGCTTCTAAGTTGTTGCAGTCACCAAGAAAGAGGCACAGAAATTCAAGTTTTAGTTTTTGAAAATTCAGTTTTTGGCTGCTTTTGCTGCCTTGTAGTTGACCTAGGACCTCAAGATTTTGCATGAACCGAACTCTGGCAGCCACATTACACGAGAAAAAGCGAGAAGTGGTAATTCGTAGCAAAAACCGCAGAAAACATAACGTTTTCTACATTGTTTTCGAAATGACGTAACTGAAAATCTTCACATTGGACGCATTACTCTCAGAAACGTTTACATTTATTGTCTGGCAACTAATGCCGCGTGCTGAGGTTTGCGGTCGCACCACTCTGTACGAAGTAGAAGCTTCTAAATTGTTGCAGTCGCCAAGAAAGAGGCACAGAAATTCAAGTTTTAGTTTTTGAAAATTCAGTTTTTGGCTGCTTTTGCTGCCTTGTAGTTGACCTAGGACCTTAAGATTTTGCATGAACCGAACTCTGGCAGCCACATTACACGAGAAAAAGCGAGAAGTGGTAATTCGTAGTAAAAACCGCAGAAAACATAACGTTTTCAACATTTGTTTTCGAAATGACGTAACTGAAAATCTTCACATTGGACGCATTACCCTCAGAAACGTTAACATTTATCGTCTGGCAACTAATGCAGCGTGATGACGTTTGCGGTCGCACCACTCTGTTCGAAGTAGAAGCTTCTAAGTTGTTGCAGTCACCAAGAAAGAGGCACAGAAATTCAAGTTTTAGTTTTTGAAAATTCAGTTTTTGGCCGCTTTTGCTGCCTTGTAGGTGACCTAGGAAATTAAGATTTTGCATGAACCGATCTCTGGCAGCCACATTACACGAGAAAAAGCGAGAAGTTGTAATTCGTAGTAAAAACCGCAGAAAACATAACGTTTTCAACATTTGTTTTCGAAATGACGTAACTGAAAATCTTCACATTGGACGCATGACTCTCAGAAACGTTTACATTTATCGTCTGGCAACTAATGCAGCGTGATGACGTTTGCGGTCGCACCACTCTGTACGAAGTAGAAGCTTCTAAGTTGTTGCAGTCACCAAGAAAGAGGCACAGAAATTCAAGTTTTAGTTTTTGAAAATTCAGTTTTTGGCTGCTTTTGCTGCCTTGTAGTTGACCTAGGACCTTAAGATTTTGCATGAACCGAACTCTGGCAGCCACATTACACGAGAAAAAGCGAGAAGTGGTAATTCGTAGTAAAAACCGCAGAAAACATAACGTTTTCAACATTTGTTTTCGAAATGACGTAACTGAAAATCTTCACATTGGACGCATGACTCTCAGAAACGTTTATATTTATCGTCTGGCAACTAATGCAGCGTGATGACGTTTGCGGTCGCACCACTCTGTACGATGTAGAAGCTTCTAAGTTGTTGCAGTCACCAAGAAAGAGGCACAGAAATTCAAGTTTTACTTTTTGAAAATTCAGTTTTTGGCTGCTTTTGCTGCCTTGTAGTTGACCTGGGACCTTAAGATTTTGCATGAACCGATCTCTGGCAGCCACATTACACGAGAAAAAGCGAGAAGTGGTAATTCGTAGTAAAAACCGCAGAAAACATAACGTTTTCTACATTGTTTTCTTATCGTTGTAACTGAAAATCTTCACATTGGACCCATTACTCTCAGAAACGTTTACATTTATTGTCTGGCAACTAATGCCGCGTGCTGAGGTTTGAGGTCGCACCACTCTGTACGAAGTAGAAGCTTCTAAGTTGTTGCAGTCACCAAGAAAGAGGCACAGAAATTCAAGTTTTAGTTTTTGAAAATTCAGTTTTTGGCTGCTTTTGCTGCCTTGTAGTTGACCTAGGACCTCAAGATTTTGCATGAACCGAACTCTGGCAGCCACATTACACGAGAAAAAGCGAGAAGTGGTAATTCGTAGCAAAAACCGCAGAAAACATAACGTTTTCTACATTGTTTTCGAAATGACGTAACTGAAAATCTTCACATTGGACGCATTACTCTCAGAAACGTTTACATTTATTGTCTGGCAACTAATGCCGCGTGCTGAGGTTTGCGGTCGCACCACTCTGTACGAAGTAGAAGCTTCTAAATTGTTGCAGTCGCCAAGAAAGAGGCACAGAAATTCAAGTTTTAGTTTTTGAAAATTCAGTTTTTGGCTGCTTTTGCTGCCTTGTAGTTGACCTAGGACCTTAAGATTTTGCATGAACCGAACTCTGGCAGCCACATTACACGAGAAAAAGCGAGAAGTGGTAATTCGTAGTAAAAACCGCAGAAAACATAACGTTTTCAACATTTGTTTTCGAAATGACGTAACTGAAAATCTTCACATTGGACGCATTACCCTCAGAAACGTTAACATTTATCGTCTGGCAACTAATGCAGCGTGATGACGTTTGCGGTCGCACCACTCTGTTCGAAGTAGAAGCTTCTAAGTTGTTGCAGTCACCAAGAAAGAGGCACAAAAATTCAAGTTTTAGTTTTTGAAAATTCAGTTTTTGGCTGCTTTTGCTGCCTTGTAGTTGACCTAGGAAATTAAGATTTTGCATGAACCGATCTCTGGCAGCCACATTACACGAGATAAAGCGATAAGTTGTAATTCGTAGTAAAAACCGCAGAAAACATAATGTTTTCAACATTTGTTTTCGAAATGACGTAACTGAAAATCTTCACATTGGACGCATGACTCTCAGAAACGTTGACATTTATCGTCTGGCAACTAATGCAGCGTGATGACGTTTGCGGTCGCACCACTCTGTTCGAAGTAGAAGCTTCTAAGTTGTTGCAGTCACCAAGAAAGAGGCACAGAAATTCAAGTTTTAGTTTTTGAAAATTCAGTTTTTGGCTGCTTTTGCTGCCTTGTAGTTGACCTACGACCTTAAGATTTTGCATGAACCGATCTTTGGCAGCCACATTACACGAGAAAAAGCGAGAAGTGGTAATTCGTAGTAAAAACCGCAGAAAACATAACGTTTTCAACATTTGTTTTCGAAATGACGTAACTGAAAATCTTCACATTGGACGCATGACTCTCAGAAACGTTTACATTTATCGTCTGGCAACTAATGCCGCGTGATGACGTTTGCGGTCGCACCACTCTGTACGAAGTAGAAGCTTCTAAGTTGTTGCAGTCACCAAGAAAGAGGCACAGAAATTCAAGTTTTAGTTTTTGAAAATTCAGTTTTTGGCTGCTTTTGCTGCCTTGTAGTTGACCTAGGACCTTAAGATTTTGCATGAACCGAACTCTGGCAGCCGCATTACACGAGAAAAAGCGAGAAGTGGTAATTCGTAGTAAAAACCGCAGAAAACATAACGTTTTCTACATTTGTTTTCGAAATGACGTAACTGAAAATCTTCACATTGGACGCATGACTCTCAGAAACGTTTACATTTATCGTCTGGCAACTAATGCAGCGTGATGACGTTTGCGGTCGCACCACTCTGTACGAAGTAGAAGCTTCTAAGTTGTTGCAGTCACCAAGAAAGAGGCACAGAAATTCAAGTTTTAGTTTTTGAAAATTCAGTTTTTGGCTGCTTTTGCTGCCTTGTAGTTGACCTAGGACCTTAAGATTTTGCATGAACCGAACTCTGGCAGCCACATTACACGAGAAAAAGCGAGAAGTGGTAATTCGTAGTAAAAACCGCAGAAAACATAACGTTTTCAACATTTGTTTTCGAAATGACGTAACTGAAAATCTTCACATTGGACGCATGACTCTCAGAAACGTTTACATTTATCGTCTGGCAACTAATGCCGCGTGATGACGTTTGCGGTCGCACCACTCTGTACGATGTAGAAGCTTCTAAGTTGTTGCAGTCACCAAGAAAGAGGCACAGAAATTCAAGTTTTAGTTTTTGAAAATTCAGTTTTTGGCTGCTTTTGCTGCCTTGTAGTTGACCTGGGACCTTAAGATTTTGCATGAACCGAACTCTGGCAGCCACATTACACGAGAAAAAGCGAGAAGTGGTAATTCGTAGTAAAAACCGCAGAAAACATAACGTTTTCAACATTTGTTTTCGAAATGACGTAACTGAAAATCTTCACATTGGACGCATTACCCTCAGAAACGTTAACATTTATCGTCTGGCAACTAATGCAGCGTGATGACGTTTGCGGTCGCACCACTCTGTTCGAAGTAGAAGCTTCTAAGTTGTTGCAGTCACCAAGAAAGAGGCACAGAAATTCAAGTTTTAGTTTTTGAAAATTCAGTTTTTGGCCGCTTTTGCTGCCTTGTAGGTGACCTAGGAAATTAAGATTTTGCATGAACCGATCTCTGGCAGCCACATTACACGAGAAAAAGCGAGAAGTTGTAATTCGTAGTAAAAACCGCAGAAAACATAACGTTTTCAACATTTGTTTTCGAAATGACGTAACTGAAAATCTTCACATTGGACGCATGACTCTCAGAAACGTTTACATTTATCGTCTGGCAACTAATGCAGCGTGATGACGTTTGCGGTCGCACCACTCTGTACGAAGTAGAAGCTTCTAAGTTGTTGCAGTCACCAAGAAAGAGGCACAGAAATTCAAGTTTTAGTTTTTGAAAATTCAGTTTTTGGCTGCTTTTGCTGCCTTGTAGTTGACCTAGGACCTTAAGATTTTGCATGAACCGAACTCTGGCAGCCACATTACACGAGAAAAAGCGAGAAGTGGTAATTCGTAGTAAAAACCGCAGAAAACATAACGTTTTCAACATTTGTTTTCGAAATGACGTAACTGAAAATCTTCACATTGGACGCATGACTCTCAGAAACGTTTATATTTATCGTCTGGCAACTAATGCAGCGTGATGACGTTTGCGGTCGCACCACTCTGTACGATGTAGAAGCTTCTAAGTTGTTGCAGTCACCAAGAAAGAGGCACAGAAATTCAAGTTTTACTTTTTGAAAATTCAGTTTTTGGCTGCTTTTGCTGCCTTGTAGTTGACCTGGGACCTTAAGATTTTGCATGAACCGATCTCTGGCAGCCACATTACACGAGAAAAAGCGAGAAGTGGTAATTCGTAGTAAAAACCGCAGAAAACATAACGTTTTCTACATTGTTTTCTTATCGTTGTAACTGAAAATCTTCACATTGGACCCATTACTCTCAGAAACGTTTACATTTATTGTCTGGCAACTAATGCCGCGTGCTGAGGTTTGAGGTCGCACCACTCTGTACGAAGTAGAAGCTTCTAAGTTGTTGCAGTCACCAAGAAAGAGGCACAGAAATTCAAGTTTTAGTTTTTGAAAATTCAGTTTTTGGCTGCTTTTGCTGCCTTGTAGTTGACCTAGGACCTCAAGATTTTGCATGAACCGAACTCTGGCAGCCACATTACACGAGAAAAAGCGAGAAGTGGTAATTCGTAGCAAAAACCGCAGAAAACATAACGTTTTCTACATTGTTTTCGAAATGACGTAACTGAAAATCTTCACATTGGACGCATTACTCTCAGAAACGTTTACATTTATTGTCTGGCAACTAATGCCGCGTGCTGAGGTTTGCGGTCGCACCACTCTGTACGAAGTAGAAGCTTCTAAATTGTTGCAGTCGCCAAGAAAGAGGCACAGAAATTCAAGTTTTAGTTTTTGAAAATTCAGTTTTTGGCTGCTTTTGCTGCCTTGTAGTTGACCTAGGACCTTAAGATTTTGCATGAACCGAACTCTGGCAGCCACATTACACGAGAAAAAGCGAGAAGTGGTAATTCGTAGTAAAAACCGCAGAAAACATAACGTTTTCAACATTTGTTTTCGAAATGACGTAACTGAAAATCTTCACATTGGACGCATTACCCTCAGAAACGTTAACATTTATCGTCTGGCAACTAATGCAGCGTGATGACGTTTGCGGTCGCACCACTCTGTTCGAAGTAGAAGCTTCTAAGTTGTTGCAGTCACCAAGAAAGAGGCACAGAAATTCAAGTTTTAGTTTTTGAAAATTCAGTTTTTGGCTGCTTTTGCTGCCTTGTAGTTGACCTAGGAAATTAAGATTTTGCATGAACCGATCTCTGGCAGCCACATTACACGAGATAAAGCGATAAGTTGTAATTCGTAGTAAAAACCGCAGAAAACATAATGTTTTCAACATTTGTTTTCGAAATGACGTAACTGAAAATCTTCACATTGGACGCATGACTCTCAGAAACGTTTACATTTATCGTCTGGCAACTAATGCAGCGTGATGACGTTTGCGGTCGCACCACTCTGTTCGAAGTAGAAGCTTCTAAGTTGTTGCAGTCACCAAGAAAGAGGCACAGAAATTCAAGTTTTAGTTTTTGAAAATTCAGTTTTTGGCTGCTTTTGCTGCCTTGTAGTTGACCTACGACCTTAAGATTTTGCATGAACCGATCTTTGGCAGCCACATTACACGAGAAAAAGCGAGAAGTGGTAATTCGTAGTAAAAACCGCAGAAAACATAACGTTTTCAACATTTGTTTTCGAAATGACGTAACTGAAAATCTTCACATTGGACGCATGACTCTCAGAAACGTTTACATTTATCGTCTGGCAACTAATGCCGCGTGATGACGTTTGCGGTCGCACCACTCTGTACGAAGTAGAAGCTTCTAAGTTGTTGCAGTCACCAAGAAAGAGGCACAGAAATTCAAGTTTTAGTTTTTGAAAATTCAGTTTTTGGCTGCTTTTGCTGCCTTGTAGTTGACCTAGGACCTTAAGATTTTGCATGAACCGAACTCTGGCAGCCGCATTACACGAGAAAAAGCGAGAAGTGGTAATTCGTAGTAAAAACCGCAGAAAACATAACGTTTTCTACATTTGTTTTCGAAATGACGTAACTGAAAATCTTCACATTGGACGCATGACTCTCAGAAACGTTTACATTTATCGTCTGGCAACTAATGCAGCGTGATGACGTTTGCGGTCGCACCACTCTGTACGAAGTAGAAGCTTCTAAGTTGTTGCAGTCACCAAGAAAGAGGCACAGAAATTCAAGTTTTAGTTTTTGAAAATTCAGTTTTTGGCTGCTTTTGCTGCCTTGTAGTTGACCTAGGACCTTAAGATTTTGCATGAACCGAACTCTGGCAGCCACATTACACGAGAAAAAGCGAGAAGTGGTAATTCGTAGTAAAAACCGCAGAAAACATAACGTTTTCAACATTTGTTTTCGAAATGACGTAACTGAAAATCTTCACATTGGACGCATGACTCTCAGAAACGTTTACATTTATCGTCTGGCAACTAATGCCGCGTGATGACGTTTGCGGTCGCACCACTCTGTACGATGTAGAAGCTTCTAAGTTGTTGCAGTCACCAAGAAAGAGGCACAGAAATTCAAGTTTTAGTTTTTGAAAATTCAGTTTTTGGCTGCTTTTGCTGCCTTGTAGTTGACCTGGGACCTTAAGATTTTGCATGAACCGATCTCTGGCAGCCACATTACACGAGAAAAAGCGAGAAGTGGTAATTCGTAGTAAAAACCGCAGAAAACATAACGTTTTCAACATTTGTTTTCGAAATGACGTAACAGAAAATCTTCACATTGGACGCATGTCTCTCAGAAACGTTTACATTTATCGTCTGGCAACTAATGCAGCGTGATGACGTTTGCGGTCGCACCACTCTGTACGAAGTAGAAGCTTCTAAGTTGTTGCAGTCACCAAGAAAGCGGCACAGAAATTCAATTTTTAGTTTTGGAAAATTCAGTTTTTGGCTGCTTTTGCTGCCTTGTAGTTGACCTAGGACCTTAAGATTTTGCATGAACCGATCTCTGGCAGCCACATTACACGAGAAAAAGCGAGAAGTGGTAATTCGTAGTAAAAACCGCAGAAAACATAACGTTTTCAACATTTGTTTTCGAAATGACGTAACTGAAAATCTTCACATTGGACGCATGGCTCTCAGAAACGTTTACATTTATCGTCTGGCAACTAATGCAGCGTGATGACGTTTGCGGTCGCACCACTCTGTACGAAGTAGAAGCTTCTAAGTTGTTGCAGTCACCAAGAAAGAGGCACAGAAATTCAAGTTTTAGTTTTTGAAAATTCAGTTTTTGGCTGCTTTTGCTGCCTTGTAGTTGACCTAGGACCTTAAGATTTTGCATGAACCGCTCTCTGGCAGCCACATTACACGAGAAAAAGCGAGAAGTGGTAATTCGTAGTAAAAACCGCAGAAAACATAACGTTTTCTACATTTGTTTTCGAAATGACGTAACTGAAAATCTTCACATTGGACGCATGACTCTCAGAAACGTTTACATTTATCGTCTGGCAACTAATGCAGCGTGATGACGTTTGCGGTCGCACAACTCTGTACGAAGTAGAAGCTTCTAAGTTGTTGCAGTCACCGGGAAAGAGGCACAGAAATTCAAGTTTTAGTTTTTGAAAATTCAGTTTTTGGCTGCTTTTGCTGCCTCGTAGTTGACCTAGGACCTTAAGATTTTGCATGAACCGATCTCTGGCAGCCACATTACACGAGAAAAAGCGAGAAGTGGTAATTCGTAGTAAAAACCGCAGAAAACATAAAGTTTTCAACATTTGTTTTCGAAATGACGTAACTGAAAATCTTCACATTGGACGCATTACTCTCAGAAACGTTTACATTTATCGTCTGGCAACTAATGCAGCGTGATGACGTTTGCGGTCGCACCACTCTGTACGAAGTAGAATCTTCTAAGTTGTTGCAGTCACCAAGAAAGAGCCACAGAAATTCAAGTTTTAGTTTTTGAAAATTCAGTTTTTGGCTGCTTTTGCTGCCTTGTAGTTGACCTAGGACCTTAAGATTTTGCATGAACGGAACTCTGGCAGCCGCATTACACGAGAAAAAGCGAGAAGTGGTAATTCGTAGTAAAAACCGCAGAAAACATAACGTTTTCAACATTTGTTTTCGAAATGACGTAACTGAAAATCTTCACATTGGACGCATGACTCTCAGAAACGTTTACATTTATCGTCTGGCAACTAATGCAGCGTGATGCCGTTTGCGGTCGCACCACTCTGTACGAAGTAGAATTTTCTAAGTTGTTGCAGTCACCAAGAAAGAGGCACAGAAATTCAAGTTTTAGTTTTTGAAAATTCAGTTTTTGGCTGCTTTTGCTGCCTTGTAGTTGACCTAGGACCTTACGATTTTGCATGAACCGAACTCTGGCAGCCACATTACACGAGAAAAAGCGAGAAGTGGTAATTCGTAGTAAAAACCGCAGAAAACATAACGTATTCAACATATGTTTTCGAAATGACGTAACTGAAAAATCTTCACATTGGACGCATGACTCTCAGAAACGTTTACATTTATCGTCTGGCAACTAATGCAGCGTGATGACGTTTGCGGTCGCACCACTCTGTACGAAGTAGAAGCTTCTAAGTTGTTGCAGTCACCAAGAAAGAGGCACAGAAATTCAAGTTTTAGTTTTTGAAAATTCAGTTTTTTGGTTGCTTTTGCTGCCTTGTAGTTGACCTAGGACCTTAAGATTTTGCATGAACCGATCTCTGGCAGCCACATTACACGAGAAAAAGCGAGAAGTGGTAATTCGTAGTAAAAACCGCAGAAAACATAACGTTTTCTACATTGTTTTCGAAATGACGTAACTGAAAATCTTCACATTGGACGCATGACTCTCAGAAACGTTTACATTTATCGTCTGGCAACTAATGCAGCGTGATGACGTTTGCGATCGCACCACTCTGTACGAAGTAGAAGCTTCTAAATTGTTGCAGTCACCAAGAAAGAGGCACAGAAATTCAAGTTTTAGTTTTTGAAAATTCAGTTTTTGGCTGCTTTTGCTGCCTTGTAGTTGACCTAGGACCATAATATTTTGCATGAACCGATCTCTGGCAGCCACATTACACGAGAAAAAGCGAGAAGTGGTAATTCGTAGTAAAAACCGCAGAAAACATAACGTTTTCAACATTTGTTTTCGAAATGACGTAACTGAAAATCTTCACATTGGACGCATGACTCTCAGAAACGTTTACATTTATCGTCTGGCAACTAATGCAGCGTGATGACGTTTGCGGTCGCACCACTCTGTACGAAGTAGAAGCTTCTAAGTTGTTGCAGTCACCAAGAAAGAGGCACAGAAATTCAAGTTTTAGTTTATGAAAATTCAGTTTTTGGCTGCTTTTGCTGCCTTGTAGTTGACCTAGGACCTTAAGATTTTGCATGAACCGATCTATGGCAGCCACATTACACGAGAAAAAGCGAGAAGTGGTAATTCGTAGTAAAAACCGCAGAAAACATAACGTTTTCAACATTTCTTTTCGAAATGACGTAACTGAAAATCTTCACATTGGACGCATGACTCTCAGAAACGTTTACATTTATCGTGTGGCAACTAATGCAGCGTGATGACGTTTCCGGTCGCACCACTCTGTACGAAGTAGAAGCTTCTAAGTTGTTGCAGTCACCAAGAAAGAGGCACAGAAATTCAAGTTTTAGTTTTTGAAAATTCAGTTTTTGGCTGCTTTTGCTGCCTTGTAGTTGACCTAGGACCTTAAGATTATGCATGAACCGAACTCTGGCAGCCACATTACACGAGAAAAAGCGAGAAGTGGTAATTCGTAGTAAAAACCGCAGAAAACATAACGTTTTCAACATTTGTTTTCGAAATGACGTCACTGAAAATCTTCACATTGGACGCATGACTCTCAGAAACGTTTACATTTATCGTCTGGCAACTAATGCAGCGTGATGACGTTTGCGGTCGCACCACTCTGTACGAAGTAGAAGCTTCTAAGTTGGTGCAGTCACCAAGAAAGAGGCAGAGAAATTCAAGTTTTAGTTTTTGAAAATTCAGTTTTTGGCTGCTTTTGCTGCCTTGTAGTTGACCTAGGACCTTAAGATTTTGCATGAACCGAACTTTGGCAGCCACATTACACGAGAAAAAGCGAGAAGTGGTAATTCGTAGTAAAAACCGCAGAAAACATAACGTTTTCGACATTTGTTTTCGAAATGACGTAACTGAAAATCTTCACATTGGACGCATGACTCTCAGAAACGTTTACATTTATCGTCTGGCAACTAATGCAGCGTGATGACGTTTGCGGTCGCACGACTCTGTACGAAGTAGAAGCTTCTAAGTTGTTGCAGTCACCAAGAAAGAGGCACAGAAATACAAGTTTTAGTTTTTGAAAATTCAGTTTTTAGCTGCTTTTGCTGCCTTGTAGTTGACCTAGGACCTTAAGATTTTGCATGAACCGATCTCTGGCAGCCACATTACACGGGAAAAAGCGAGAAGTGGTAATTCGTAGTAAAAGCCGCAGAAAACATAACGTTTTCAACATTTGTTTTCGAAATGACGTAACTGAAAATCTTCACATTGGACGCATGCCTCTCAGAAACGTTTACATTTATCGTCTGGCAACTAATGCAGCGTGATGACGTTTGCGATCGCACCACTCTGTACGAAGTAGAAGCTTCTAAGTTGTTGCAGTCACCAAGAAAGAGGCACAGAAATTCAAGTTTTAGTTTTTGAAAATTCAGTTTTTTGGCTGCTTTTGCTGCCTTGTAGTTGACCTTGGACCTTAAGATTTTGCATGAACCGATCTCTGGCAGCCACATTACACGAGAAAAAGCGAGAAGTGGTAATTCGTAGAAAAAACCGCAGAAAACATAACGTTTTCAACATTTCTTTTCGAAATGACGTAACTGAAAATCTTCACATTGGACGCATGGCTCTCAGAAACGTTTACATTTATCGTCTGGCAACTAATGCAGCGTGATGACGTTTGCGGTCGCACCACTCTGTACGAAGTAGAAGCTTCTAAGTTGTTGCAGTCACCAAGAAAGAGGCACAGAAATCCAAGTTTTAGTTTTTGAAAATTCAGTTTTTGGCTGCTTTTGCTGCCTTGTAGTTGACCTAGGACCTTAAAATTTTGCATGAACCGATCTCTGGCAGCCACATTACACGAGAAAAAGCGAGAAGTGGTAATTCGTAGTAAAAACCGCAGAAAACATAACGTTTTCAACATTTGTTTTCGAAATGACGTAACTGAAAATCTTCACATTGGACGCATGGCTCTCAGAAACGTTTACATTTATCGTCTGGCAACTAATGCAGCGTGATGACGTTTGCGGTCGCACCACTCTGTACGAAGTAGAAGCTTCTAAGTTGTTGCAGTCACCAAGAAAGAGGCACAGAAATTCAAGTTTTAGTTTTTGAAAATTCAGTTTTTGGCTGCTTTTGCTGCCTTGTAGTTGACCTAGGACCTTAAGATTTTGCATGAACCGATCTCTGGCAGCCACATTACACGAGAAAAAGCTAGAAGTGGTAATTCGTAGTAAAAACCGCAGAAAACATAACGTTTTCAACATTTGTTTTCGAAATGACGTAACTGAAAATCTTCACATTGGACGCATGACTCTCAGAAACGTTTACATTTATCGTCTGGCAACTAATGCAGCGTGATGACGTTTGCGGTCGCACCACTCTGTTCGAGGTAGAAGCTTCTAAGTTGTTGCAGTCACCAAGAAAGAGGCACAGAAATTCAAGTTTTAGTTTTTGAAAATTCAGTTTTTGGCTGCTTTTGCTGCCTTGTAGTTGACCTAGGACCTTAAGATTTTGCATGAACCGAACTCTGGCAGCCACATTACACGAGAAAAAGCGAGAAGTTGTAATTCGTAGTAAAAACCACAGAAAACATAACGTTTTCAACATTTGTTTTCGAAATGACGTAACTGAAAATCTTCACATTGGACGCATGACTCTCAGAAACGTTTACATTTATCGTCTGGCAACTAATGCAGCGTGATGACGTTTGCGATAGCACCACTCTGTACGAAGTAGAAGCTTCTAAATTGTTGCAGTCACCAAGAAAGAGGCACAGAAATTCAAGTTTTAGTTTTTGAAAATTCAGTTTTTGGCTGCTTTTGCTGCCTTGTAGTTGACCTAGGACCATAATATTTTGCATGAACCGATCTCTGGCAGCCACATTACACGAGAAAAAGCGAGAAGTGGTAATTCGTAGTAAAAACCGCAGAAAACATAACGTTTTCAACATTTGTTTTCGAAATGACGTAACTGAAAATCTTCACATTGGACGCATGACTCTCAGAAACGTTTACATTTATCGTCTGGCAACTAATGCAGCGTGATGACGTTTGGGGTCGCACCACTCTGTACGAAGTAGAAGCTTCTAAGTTGTTGCAGTCACCAAGAAAGAGGCACAGAAATTCAAGTTTTAGTTTATGAAAATTCAGTTTTTGGCTGCTTTTGCTGCCTTGTAGTTGACCTAGGACCTTAAGATTTTGCATGAACCGATCTATGGCAGCCACATTACACGAGAAAAAGCGAGAAGTGGTAATTCGTAGTAAAAACCGCAGAAAACATAACGTTTTCAACATTTCTTTTCGAAATGACGTAACTGAAAATCTTCACATTGGACGCATGACTCTCAGAAACGTTTACATTTATCGTGTGGCAACTAATGCAGCGTGATGACGTTTCCGGTCGCACCACTCTGTACGAAGTAGAAGCTTCTAAGTTGTTGCAGTCACCAAGAAAGAGGCACAGAAATTCAAGTTTTAGTTTTTGAAAATTCAGTTTTTGGCTGCTTTTGCTGCCTTGTAGTTGACCTAGGACCTTAAGATTATGCATGAACCGAACTCTGGCAGCCACATTACACGAGAAAAAGCGAGAAGTGGTAATTCGTAGTAAAAACCGCAGAAAACATAACGTTTTCAACATTTGTTTTCGAAATGACGTCACTGAAAATCTTCACATTGGACGCATGACTCTCAGAAACGTTTACATTTATCGTCTGGCAACTAATGCAGCGTGATGACGTTTGCGGTCGCACCACTCTGTACGAAGTAGAAGCTTCTAAGTTGTTGCAGTCACCAAGAAAGAGGCAGAGAAATTCAAGTTTTAGTTTTTGAAAATTCAGTTTTTGGCTGCTTTTGCTGCCTTGTAGTTGACCTAGGACCTTAAGATTTTGCATGAACCGAACTTTGGCAGCCACATTACACGAGAAAAAGCGAGAAGTGGTAATTCGTAGTAAAAACCGCAGAAAACATAACGTTTTCAACATTTGTTTTCGAAATGACGTCACTGAAAATCTTCACATTGGACGCATGACTCTCAGAAACGTTTACATTTATCGTCTGGCAACTAATGCAGCGTGATGCCGTTTGCGGTCGCACCACTCTGTACGAAGTAGAATTTTCTAAGTTGTTGCAGTCACCAAGAAAGAGGCACAGAAATTCAAGTTTTAGTTTTTGAAAATTCAGTTTTTGGCTGCTTTTGCTGCCTTGTAGTAGACCTAGGACCTTACGATTTTGCATGAACCGAACTCTGGCAGCCACATTACACGAGAAAAAGCGAGAAGTGGTAATTCGTAGTAAAAACCGCAGAAAACATAACGTATTCAACATATGTTTTCGAAATGACGTAACTGAAAAATCTTCACATTGGACGCATGACTCTCAGAAACGTTTACATTTATCGTCTGGCAACTAATGCAGCGTGATGACGTTTGCGGTCGCACCACTCTGTACGAAGTAGAAGCTTCTAAGTTGTTGCAGTCACCAAGAAAGAGGCACAGAAATTCAAGTTTTAGTTTTTGAAAATTCAGTTTTTTGGTTGCTTTTGCTGCCTTGTAGTTGACCTAGGACCTTAAGATTTTGCATGAACCGATCTCTGGCAGCCACATTACACGAGAAAAAGCGAGAAGTGGTAATTCGTAGTAAAAACCGCAGAAAACATAACGTTTTCTACATTGTTTTCGAAATGACGTAACTGAAAATCTTCACATTGGACGCATGACTCTCAGAAACGTTTACATTTATCGTCTGGCAACTAATGCAGCGTGATGACGTTTGCGATCGCACCACTCTGTACGAAGTAGAAGCTTCTAAATTGTTGCAGTCACCAAGAAAGAGGCACAGAAATTCAAGTTTTAGTTTTTGAGAATTCAGTTTTTGGCTGCTTTTGCTGCCTTGTAGTTGACCTAGGACCATAATATTTTGCATGAACCGATCTCTGGCAGCCACATTACACGAGAAAAAGCGAGAAGTGGTAATTCGTAGTAAAAACCGCAGAAAACATAACGTTTTCAACATTTGTTTTCGAAATGACGTAACTGAAAATCTTCACATTGGACGCATGACTCTCAGAAACGTTTACATTTATCGTCTGGCAACTAATGCAGCGTGATGACGTTTGCGGTCGCACCACTCTGTACGAAGTAGAAGCTTCTAAGTTGTTGCAGTCACCAAGAAAGAGGCACAGAAATTCAAGTTTTAGTTTATGAAAATTCAGTTTTTGGCTGCTTTTGCTGCCTTGTAGTTGACCTAGGACCTTAAGATTTTGCATGAACCGATCTATGGCAGCCACATTACACGAGAAAAAGCGAGAAGTGGTAATTCGTAGTAAAAACCGCAGAAAACATAACGTTTTCAACATTTCTTTTCGAAATGACGTAACTGAAAATCTTCACATTGGACGCATGACTCTCAGAAACGTTTACATTTATCGTGTGGCAACTAATGCAGCGTGATGACGTTTCCGGTCGCACCACTCTGTACGAAGTAGAAGCTTCTAAGTTGTTGCAGTCACCAAGAAAGAGGCACAGAAATTCAAGTTTTAGTTTTTGAAAATTCAGTTTTTGGCTGCTTTTGCTGCCTTGTAGTTGACCTAGGACCTTAAGATTATGCATGAACCGAACTCTGGCAGCCACATTACACGAGAAAAAGCGAGAAGTGGTAATTCGTAGTAAAAACCGCAGAAAACATAACGTTTTCAACATTTGTTTTCGAAATGACGTCACTGAAAATCTTCACATTGGACGCATGACTCTCAGAAACGTTTACATTTATCGTCTGGCAACTAATGCAGCGTGATGACGTTTGCGGTCGCACCACTCTGTACGAAGTAGAAGCTTCTAAGTTGTTGCAGTCACCAAGAAAGAGGCACAGAAATTCAAGTTTTAGTTTTTGAAAATTCAGTTTTTGGCTGCTTTTGCTGCCTTGTAGTTGACCTAGGACCTTAAGATTTTGCATGAACCGAACTTTGGCAGCCACATTACACGAGAAAAAGCGAGAAGTGGTAATTCGTAGTAAAAACCGCAGAAAACATAACGTTTTCGACATTTGTTTTCGAAATGACGTAACTGAAAATCTTCACATTGGACGCATGACTCTCAGAAACATTTACATTTATCGTCTGGCAACTAATGCAGCGTGATGACGTTTGCGGTCGCACCACTCTGTACGAAGTAGAAGCTTCTAAGTTGTTGCAGTCACCAAGAAAGAGGCACAGAAATTCAAGTTTTAGTTTTTGAAAATTCAGTTTTTGGCTTCTTTTGCTGCCTTGTAGTTGACCTAGGACCTTAAGATTTTGCATGAACCGAACTCTGGCAGCCACATTACACGAGAAAAAGCGAGAAGTGGTAATTCGTAGTAAAAACCACAGAAAACATAACGTTTTCAACATTTGTTTTCGAAATGACGTCACTGAAAATCTTCACATTGGACGCATGACTCTCAGAAACGTTTACATTTATCGTGTGGCAACTAATGCAGCGTGATGACGTTTGCGGTCGCACCACTCTGTACGAAGTAGAAGCTTCTAAGTTGTTGCAGTCACCAAGAAAGAGGCAGAGAAATTCAAGTTTTAGTTTTTGAAAATTCAGTTTTTGGCTGCTTTTGCTGCCTTGTAGTTGACCTAGGACCTTAAGATTTTGCATGAACCGAACTTTGGCAGCCACATTACACGAGAAAAAGCGAGAAGTGGTAATTCGTAGTAAAAACCGCAGAAAACATAACGTTTTCGACATTTGTTTTCGAAATGACGTAACTGAAAATCTTCACATTGGACGCATGACTCTCAGAAACGTTTACATTTATCGTCTGGCAACTAATGCAGCGTGATGACGTTTGCGGTCGCACCACTCTGTACGAAGTAGAAGCTTCTAAGTTGTTGCAGTCACCAAGAAAGAGGCACAGAAATTCCAGTTTTAGTTTTTGAAAATTCAGTTTTTGGCTGCTTTTGCTGCCTTGTAGTTGACCTAGGACCTTAAGATTTTGCATGAACCGAACTCTGGCAGCCACATTACACGAGAAAAAGCGAGAAGTGGTAATTCGTAGTAAAAACCGCAGAAAACATAACGTTTTCAACATTTGTTTTCGAAATGACGGAACTGAAAATCTTCACATTGGACGCATGACTCTCAGAAACGTTTACATTTATCGTCTGGCAACTAATGCCGCGTGATGACGTTTGCGGTCGCACCACTCTGTACGAAGTAGAAGCTTCTAAGTTGTTGCAGTCACCAAGAAAGAGGCACAGAAATACAAGTTTTAGTTTTTGAAAATTCAGTTTTTAGCTGCTTTTGCTGCCTTGTAGTTGACCTAGGACCTTAAGATTTTGCATGAACCGATCTCTGGCAGCCACATTACACGGGAAAAAGCGAGAAGTGGTAATTCGTAGTAAAAACCGCAGAAAACATAACGTTTTCAACATTTGTTTTCGAAATGACGTAACTGAAAATCTTCACATTGGACGCATGCCTCTCAGAAACGTTTACATTTATCGTCTGGCAACTAATGCAGCGTGATGACGTTTGCGGTCGCACCACTCTGTACGAAGTAGAAGCTTCTAAGTTGTTGCAGTCACCAAGAAAGAGGCACAGAAATTCAAGTTTTAGTTTTTGAAAATTCAGTTTTTGGCTGCTTTTGCTGCCTTGTAGTTGACCTAGGACCTTAAGATTTTGCATGAACCGATCTCTGGCAGCCACATTACACGAGAAAAAGCGAGAAGTGGTAATTCGTAGTAAAAACCGCAGAAAACATAACGTTTTCAACATTTGTTTTCGAAATGACGTAACTGAAAATCTTCACATTGGACGCATGACTCTCAGAAACGTTTACATTTATCGTCTGGCAACTAATGCAGCGTGATGACGTTTGCGGTCGCACCACTCTGTTCGAGGTAGAAGCTTCTAAGTTGTTGCAGTCACCAAGAAAGAGGCACAGAAATTCAAGTTTTAGTTTTTGAAAATTCAGTTTTTGGCTGCTTTTGCTGCCTTGTAGTTGACCTAGGACCTTAAGATTTTGCATGAACCGATCTCTGGCAGCCACATTACACGAGAAAAAGCGAGAAGTTGTAATTCGTAGTAAAAACCACAGAAAACATAACGTTTTCAACATTTGTTTTCGAAATGACGTAACTGAAAATCTTCACATTGGACGCATGACTCTCAGAAACGTTTACATTTATCGTCTGGCAACTAATGCAGCGTGATGACGTTTGCGGTCGCACCACTCTGTACGAAGTAGAAGCTTCTAAGTTGTTGCAGTCACCAAGAAAGAGGCACAGAAATTCAAGTTTTAGTTTTTGAAAATTCAGTTTTTGGCTGCTTTTGCTGCCTTGTAGTTGACCTAGGACCTTAAGATTTTGCATGAACCGAACTCTGGCAGCCGCATTACACGAGAAAAAGCGAGAAGTGGTAATTCGTAGTAAAAACCGCAGAAAACATAACGTTTTCAACATTTGTTTTCGAAATGACGTAACTGAAAATCTTCACATTGGACGCATGACTCTCAGAAACGTTTACATTTATCGTCTGGCAACTAATGCAGCGTGATGCCGTTTGCGGTCGCACCACTCTGTACGAAGTAGAACCTTCTAAGTTGTTGCAGTCACCAAGAAAGAGGCACAGAAATTCAAGTTTTAGTCTTTGAAAATTCAGTTTTTGGCTGCTTTTGCTGCCTTATAGTTGACCTAGGACCTTAAGATTTTGCATGAACCGAACTCTGGCAGGCACATTACACGAGAAAAAGCGAGAAGTGGTAATTCGTAGTAAAAACCGCAGAAAACATAACGTATTCAACATTTGTTTTCGAAATGACGTAACTGAAAATCTTCACATTGGACGCATGACTCTCAGAAACGTTTACATTTATCGTCTGGCAACTAATGCAGCGTGATGACGTTTGCGGTCGCACCACTCTGTACGAAGTAGAAGCTTCTAAGTTGTTGCAGTCACCAAGAAAGAGGCACAGAAATTCAAGTTTCAGTTTTTGAAAATTCAGTTTTTTGGTTGCATTTGCTGCCTTGTAGTTGACCTAGGACCTTAAGATTTTGCATGAACCGATCTCTGGCAGCTACATTACACGAGAAAAAGCGAGAAGTGGTAATTCGTAGTAAAAACCGCAGAAAACATAACGTTTTCAACATTTGTTTTCGAAATGACGTAACTGAAAATCATCACATTGGACGCATGACTCTCAGAAACGTTTACATTTATCGTCTGGCAACTAATGCAGCGTGATGGCGTTTGCGGTCGCACCACTCTGTACGCAGTAGAAGCTTCTAAATTGTTGCAGTCACCAAGAAAGAGGCACAGAAATTCAAGTTTTAGTTTTTGAATATTCAGTTTTTGGCTGCTTTTGCTGCCTTGTAGTTGACCTAGGACCTTAAGATTTTGCATGAACCGATCTCTGGCAGCCACATTACACGAGAAAAAGCGAGAAGTGGTAATTCGTAGTAAAAACCGCAGAAAACATAACGTTTTCAACATTTGTTTTCGAAATGACGTAACTGAAAATCTTCACATTGGACGCATGACTCTCAGAAACGTTTACATTTATCGTCCGGCAACTAATGCAGCGTGATGACGTTTGCAGTCGCACCACTCTGTACGAAGTAGAAGCTTCTAAGTTGTTGCAGTCACCAAGAAAGAGGCACACAAATTCAAGTTTTAGTTTATGAAAACTCAGTTTTTGGCTGCTTTTGCTGCCTTGTAGTTGACCTAGGACCTTAAGATTTTGCATGAACCGATCTCTGGCAGCCACATTACACGAGAAAAAGCGAGAAGTGGTAATTCGTAGTAAAAGCCGCAGAAAACATAACGTTTTC
The DNA here is from genome assembly GCF_023864345.2 of Schistocerca serialis cubense. Lineage (NCBI taxonomy): Eukaryota > Metazoa > Arthropoda > Insecta > Orthoptera > Acrididae > Schistocerca > Schistocerca serialis. Next base: position 4,507,779 of record NW_026047571.1, on the reverse strand, counting down.
AACATTTGTTTTCGAAATGACGTAACTGAAAATCTTCACATTGGACGCATGACTCTCAGAAACGTTTACATTTATCGTCTTGCAACTAATGCAGCGTGATGACGTTTGCGGTCGCACCACTCTGTACGAGGTAGAAGCTTCTAAGTTGTTGCAGTCACCAAGAAAGAGGCACAGAAATTCAAGTTTTAGTTTTTGAAACTTCAGTTTTTGGCTGCTTTTGCTGCCTTGTAGTTGACCTAGGACTTTAAGATTTTGCATGAACCGATCTCTGGCAGCCACATTACACGATAAAAAGCGAGAAGTGGTAATTCGTAGTAAAAACCGCAGAAAACATAACGTTTTCAACATTTCTTTTCGAAATGACGTAACTGAAAATCTTCACATTGGACGCATGACTCTCAGAAACGTTTACATTTATCGTCTGGCAACTAATGCAGCGTTATGACGTTTGCGGTCGCACCACTCTGTTCGAAGTAGAAGCTTCTAAGTTGTTGCAGTCACCAAGAAAGAGGCACAGAAATTCAAGTTTTAGTTTTTGAAAATTCAGTTTTTGGCTGCTTTTGCTGCCTTGTAGTTGACCTAGGACCTTAAGATTTTGCATGAACCGATCTCTGGCAGCCACATTACACGAGAAAAAGCGAGAAGTGGTAATTCGTAGTAAAAACCGCAGAAAACATAACGTTTTCAACATTTGTTTTCGAAATGACGTAACTGAAAATCTTCACATTGGACGCATGACTCTCAGAAACGTTTACATTTATCGTCTGGCAACTAATGCAGCGTGATGACGTTTGCGGTCGCACCACTCTGTACGAAGTAGAAGCTTCTAAGTTGTTGCAGTCACCAAGAAAGAGGCACAGAAATTCAAGTTTTAGTTTTTGAAAATTCAGTTTTTGGCTGCTTTTGCTGCCTTGTAGTTGACCTAGGACCTTAAGATTTTGCATGAACAGATCTCTGGCAGCCACATTACACGAGAAAAAGCGAGAAGTGGTAATTCGTAGTAAAAACCGCAGAAAACATAAAGTTTTCTAAATTTGTTTTCGAAATGACGTAACTGAAAATCTTCACATTGGACGCATGACTCTCAGAAACGTTTACATTTATCGTGTGGCAACTAATGCAGCGTGATGACGTTTGCGGTCGCACCACTCTGTACGAAGTAGAAGCTTCTAAGTTGTTGCAGTCACCAAGAAAGAGGCACAGAAATTCAAGTTTTAGTTTTTGAAAATTCAGTTTTTGGCTGCTTTTGCTGCCTTGTAGTTGACCTAGGACCTTAAGATTTTGCATGAACCGATCTCTGGCAGCCACATTACACGAGAAAAAGCGAGAAGTGGTAATTCGTAGTAAAAACCGCAGAAAACATAACGTTTTCAACATTTGTTTTCGAAATGACGTAACTGAAAATCTTCACATTGGACGCATGACTCTCAGAAACGTTTACATTTATCGTCTTGCAACTAATGCAGCGTGATGACGTTTGCGGTCGCACCACTCTGTACGAGGTAGAAGCTTCTAAGTTGTTGCAGTCACCAAGAAAGAGGCACAGAAATTCAAGTTTTAGTTTTTGAAACTTCAGTTTTTGGCTGCTTTTGCTGCCTTGTAGTTGACCTAGGACTTTAAGATTTTGCATGAACCGATCTCTGGCAGCCACATTACACGATAAAAAGCGAGAAGTGGTAATTCGTAGTAAAAACCGCAGAAAACATAACGTTTTCAACATTTCTTTTCGAAATGACGTAACTGAAAATCTTCACATTGGACGCATGACTCTCAGAAACGTTTACATTTATCGTCTGGCAACTAATGCAGCGTTATGACGTTTGCGGTCGCACCACTCTGTTCGAAGTAGAAGCTTCTAAGTTGTTGCAGTCACCAAGAAAGAGGCACAGAAATTCAAGTTTTAGTTTTTGAAAATTCAGTTTTTGGCTGCTTTTGCTGCCTTGTAGTTGACCTAGGACCTTAAGATTTTGCATGAACCGATCTCTGGCAGCCACATTACACGATAAAAAGCGAGAAGTGGTAATTCGTAGTAAAAACCGCAGAAAACATAACGTTTTCAACATTTCTTTTCGAAATGACGTAACTGAAAATCTTCACATTGGACGCATGACTCTCAGAAACGTTTACATTTATCGTCTGGCAACTAATGCAGCGTGATGACGTTTGCGGTCGCACCACTCTGTACGAAGTAGAAGCTTCTAAGTTGTTGCAGTCACCAAGAAAGAGGCACAGAAATTCAAGTTTTAGTTTTTGAAAATTCAGTTTTTGGCTGCTTTTGCTGCCTTGTAGTTGACCTAGGACCTTAAGATTTTGCATGAACAGATCTCTGGCAGCCACATTACACGAGAAAAAGCGAGAAGTGGTAATTCGTAGTAAAAACCGCAGAAAACATAAAGTTTTCTAAATTTGTTTTCGAAATGACGTAACTGAAAATCTTCACATTGGACGCATGACTCTCAGAAACGTTTACATTTATCGTGTGGCAACTAATGCAGCGTGATGACGTTTGCGGTCGCACCACTCTGTACGAAGTAGAAGCTTCTAAGTTGTTGCAGTCACCAAGAAAGAGGCACAGAAATTCAAGTTTTAGTTTTTGAAAATTCAGTTTTTGGCTGCTTTTGCTGCCTTGTAGTTGACCTAGGACCTTAAGATTTTGCATGAACCGAACTCTGGCAGCCACATTACACGAGAAAAAGCGAGAATTGGTAATTCGTAGTAAAAACCGCAGAAAACATAACGTTTTCAACATTTGTTTTCGAAATGACGTAACTGAAAATCTTCGCATTGGACGCATGACTCTCGGAAACGTTTACATTTATCGTCTGGCAACTAATGCAGCATGATGACATTTGCGGTCGCACCACTCTGTACGAAGTAGAAGCTTCTAAGTTGTTGCAGTCACCAAGAAAGAGGCACAGAAATTCAAGTTTTAGTTTTTGAAAATTCAGTTTTTTGGCTGCTTTTGCTGCCTTGTAGTTGACCTAGGACCTTAAGATTTTGCATGAACCGAACTCTGGCAGCCACATTACACGAGAAAAAGCGAGAAGTGGTAATTCGTAGTAAAAACCACAGAAAACATAACGTTTTCAACATTTGTTTTCGAAATGACGTAACTGAAAATCTTCACATTGGACGCATGACTCTCAGAAACGTTTACATTTATCGTCTGGCAACTAATGCAGCGTGATGACGTTTGCGGTCGCACCACTCTGTACGAAGTAGAAGCTTCTAAGTTGTTGCAGTCACCAAGAAAGAGGCACAGAAATTCAAGTTTTAGTTTTTGAAAATTCAGTTTTTGGCTGCTTTTGCTGCCTTGTAGTTGACCTAGGACCTTAAAATTTTGCATGAACCGAACTCTGGCAGCCACATTACACGAGAAAAAGCGAGAAGTGGTAATTCGTAGTAAAAACCGCAGACAACATAACGTTTTCAACATTTGTTTTCGAAATGACGTAACTGAAAATCTTCACATTGGACGCATGACTCTCAGAAACGTTTACATTTATCGTCTGGCAACTAATGCCGCGTGATGACGTTTGCGGTCGCACCACTCTGTACGAAGTAGAAGCTTCTAAGTTGTTGCAGTCACCAAGAAAGAGGCACAGAAATTCAAGTTTTAGTTTTTGAAAATTCAGTTTTTGGCTGCTTTTGCTGCCTTGTAGTTGACCTAGGACCTTAAGATTTTGCATGAACCGATCTCTGGCAGCCACATTACACGAGAAAAAGCGAGAAGTGGTAATTCGTAGTAAAAACCGCAGAAAACATAAAGTTTTCTACATTTGTTTTCGAAATGACGTAACTGAAAATCTTCACATTGGACGCATGACTCTCAGAAACGTTTACATTTATCGTCTGGCAACTAATGCAGCGTGGTGACGTTTGCGGTCGCACCACTCTGTACGAAGTAGAAGCTTCTAAGTTGTTGCAGTCACCAAGAAAGAGGCACAGAAATTCAAGTTTTAGTTTTTGAAAATTCAGTTTGTGGCTGCTTTTGCTGCCTTGTAGTTGACCTAGGACCTTAAGATTTTGCATGAACCGATCTCTGGCAGCCACATTACACGAGAAAAAGCGAGAAGTGGTAATTCGTAGTAAAAACCGCAGAAAACATAAAGTTTTCTACATTTGTTTTCGAAATGACGTAACTGAAAATCTTCACATTGGACGCATGACTCTCAGAAACGTTTAAATTTATCGTCTGGCAACTAATGCAGCGTGATGTCGTTTGCGTTCGCACCACTCTGTACGAAGTAGAAGCTTCTAAGTTGTTGCAGTCACCAAGAAAGAGGCACAGAAATTCAAGTTTTAGTTTTTGAAAGTTCAGTTTTTGGCTGCTTTTGCTGCCTTGTAGTTGACCTAGGACCTTAAGATTTTGCATGAACCGAACTCTGGCAGCCACATTACACGAGAAAAAGCGAGAAGTGGTAATTCGTAGTAAAAACTGCACAAAACATAACGTTTTCAACATTTGTTTTCGAAATGACGTAACTGAAAATCTTCACATTGGACGCATGACTCTCAGAAACGTTTACATTTATCGTCTGGCAACTAATGCAGCGTGATGACGTTTGCGGTCGCACCACTCTGTACGAAGTAGAAGCTTCTAAGTTGTTGCAGTCACCAAGAAAGAGGCACAGAAATTCAAGTTTTAGTTTTTGAAAATTCAGTTTTTGGCTGCTTTTGCTGCCTTGTAGTTGACCTAGGACCTTAATATTTTGCATGAACCGATCTCCGGCAGCCACATTACACGAGAAAAGGCGAGAAGTGGTAATTCGTTGTAAAAACCGCAGAAAACATAACGTTTTCAACATTTGTTTTCGAAATGACGTAACTGAAAATCTTCACATTGGACGCATGGCTCTCAGAAACGTTTACATTTATCGTCTGGCAACTAATGCAGCGTGATGACGTTTGCGGTCGCACCACTCTGTACGAAGTAGAAGCTTCTAAGTTGTTGCAGTCACCAAGAAAGAGGCACAGAAATTCAAGTTTTAGTTTTTGAAAATTCAGTTTTTGGCTGCTTTTGCTGCCTTGTAGTTGACCTAGGACCTTAAGATTTTGCATGAACCGAACTCTGGCAGCCGCATTACACGAGAAAAAGCGAGAAGTGGTAATTCGTAGTAAAAACCGCAGAAAACATAACGTTTTCAACATTTGTTTTCGAAATGACGTAACTGAAAATCTTCACATTGGACGCATGACTCTCAGAAACGTTTACATTTATCGTCCGGCAACTAATGCAGCGTGATGCCGTTTGCGGTCGCACCACTCTGTACGAAGTAGAACCTTCTAAGTTGTTGCAGTCACCAAGAAAGAGGCACAGAAATTCAAGTTTTAGTTTTTGAAAATTCAGTTTTTGGCTGCTTTTGCTGCCTTATAGTTGACCTAGGACCTTAAGATTTTGCATGAACCGAACTCTGGCAGGCACATTACACGAGAAAAAGCGAGAAGTGGTAATTCGTAGTAAAAACCGCAGAAAACATAACGTATTCAACATTTGTTTTCGAAATGACGTAACTGAAAATCTTCACATTGGACGCATGACTCTCAGAAACGTTTACATTTATCGTCTGGCAACTAATGCAGCGTGATGACGTTTGCGGTCGCACCACTCTGTACGAAGTAGAAGCTTCTAAGTTGTTGCAGTCACCAAGAAAGAGGCACAGAAATTCAAGTTTCAGTTTTTGAAAATTCAGTTTTTTGGTTGTATTTGCTGCCTTGTAGTTGACCTAGGACCTTAAGATTTTGCATGAACCGATCTCTGGCAGCCACATTACACGAGAAAAAGCGAGAAGTGGTAATTCGTAGTAAAAACCGCAGAAAACATAACGTTTTCAACATTTGTTTTCGAAATGACGTAACTGAAAATCTTCACATTGGACGCATGACTCTCAGAAACGTTTACATTTATCGTCTGGCAACTAATGCAGCGTGATGACGTTTGCGGTCGCACCACTCTGTACGCAGTAGAAGCTTCTAAATTGTTGCAGTCACCAAGAAAGAGGCACAGAAATTCAAGTTTTAGTTTTTGAATATTCAGTTTTTGGCTGCTTTTGCTGCCTTGTAGTTGACCTCGGACCTTAAGATTTTGCATGAACCGATCTCTGGCAGCCACATTACACGAGAAAAAGCGAGAAGTGGTAATTCGTAGTAAAAACCGCAGAAAACATAACGTTTTCAACATTTGTTTTCGAAATGACGTAACTGAAAAGCTTCACATTGGACGCATGACTCTCAGAAACGTTTACATTTATCGTCCGGCAACTAATGCAGCGTGATGACGTTTGCGGTCGCACCACTCTGTACGAAGTAGAAGCTTCTAAGTTGTTGCAGTCACCAAGAAAGAGGCACAGAAATTCAAGTTTTAGTTTATGAAAACTCAGTTTTTGGCTGCTTTTGCTGCCTTGTAGTTGACCTAGGACCTTAAGATTTTGCATGAACCGATCTCTGGCAGCCACATTACACGAGAAAAAGCGAGAAGTGGTAATTCGTAGTAAAAGCCGCAGAAAACATAACGTTTTCAACATTTGTTTTCGAAATGACGTAACTGAAAATCTTCACATTGGACGCATGACTCTCAGAAACGTTTACATTTATCGTCTTGCAACTAATGCAGCGTGATGACGTTTGCGGTCGCACCACTCTGTACGAGGTAGAAGCTTCTAAGTTGTTGCAGTCACCAAGAAAGAGGCACAGAAATTCAAGTTTTAGTTTTTGAAACTTCAGTTTTTGGCTGCTTTTGCTGCCTTGTAGTTGACCTAGGACTTTAAGATTTTGCATGAACCGATCTCTGGCAGCCACATTACACGATAAAAAGCGAGAAGTGGTAATTCGTAGTAAAAACCGCAGAAAACATAACGTTTTCAACATTTCTTTTCGAAATGACGTAACTGAAAATCTTCACATTGGACGCATGACTCTCAGAAACGTTTACATTTATCGTCTGGCAACTAATGCAGCGTTATGACGTTTGCGGTCGCACCACTCTGTTCGAAGTAGAAGCTTCTAAGTTGTTGCAGTCACCAAGAAAGAGGCACAGAAATTCAAGTTTTAGTTTTTGAAAATTCAGTTTTTGGCTGCTTTTGCTGCCTTGTAGTTGACCTATGACCTTAAGATTTTGCATGAACCGATCTCTGGCAGCCACATTACACGAGAAAAAGCGAGAAGTGGTGATTCGTAGTAAAAACCGCAGAAAACATAACGTTTTCAACATTTGTTTTCGAAATGACGTAACTGAAAATCTTCACATTGGACGCATGACTCTCAGAAACGTTTACATTTATCGTCTGGCAACTAATGCAGCGTGATGACGTTTGCGGTCGCACCACTCTGTACGAAGTAGAAGCTTCTAAGTTGTTGCAGTCACCAAGAAAGAGGCACAGAAATTCAAGTTTTAGTTTTTGAAAATTCAGTTTTTGGCTGCTTTTGCTGCCTTGTAGTTGACCTAGGACCTTAAGATTTTGCATGAACCGATCTCTGGCAGCCACATTACACGAGAAAAAGCGAGAAGTGGTAATTCGTAGTAAAAACCGCAGAAAACATAAAGTTTTCTACATTTGTTTTCGAAATGACGTAACTGAAAATCTTCACATTGGACGCATGACTCTCAGAAACGTTTACATTTATCGTCTGGCAACTAATGCAGCGTGGTGACGTTTGCGGTCGCACCACTCTGTACAAAGTAGAAGCTTCTAAGTTGTTGCAGTCACCAAGAAAGAGGCACAGAAATTCAAGTTTTAGTTTTTGAAAATTCAGTTTGTGGCTGCTTTTGCTGCCTTGTAGTTGACCTAGGACCTTAAGATTTTGCATGAACCGATCTCTGGCAGCCACATTACACGAGAAAAAGCGAGAAGTGGTAATTCGTAGTAAAAACCGCAGAAAACATAAAGTTTTCTACATTTGTTTTCGAAATGACGTAACTGAAAATCTTCACATTGGACGCATGACTCTCAGAAACGTTTAAATTTATCGTCTGGCAACTAATGCAGCGTGATGTCGTTTGCGGTCGCACCACTCTGTACGAAGTAGAAGCTTCTAAGTTGTTGCAGTCACCAAGAAAGAGGCACAGAAATTCAAGTTTTAGTTTTTGAAAGTTCAGTTTTTGGCTGCTTTTGCTGCCTTGTAGTTGACCTAGGACCTTAAGATTTTGCATGAACCGAACTCTGGCAGCCACATTACACGAGAAAAAGCGAGAAGTGGTAATTCGTAGTAAAAACTGCACAAAACATAACGTTTTCAACATTTGTTTTCGAAATGACGTAACTGAAAATCTTCACATTGGACGCATGACTCTCAGAAACGTTTACATTTATCGTCTGGCAACTAATGCAGCGTGATGACGTTTGCGGTCGCACCACTCTGTACGAAGTAGAAGCTTCTAAGTTGTTGCAGTCACCAAGAAAGAGGCACAGAAATTCAAGTTTTAGTTTTTGAAAATTCAGTTTTTGGCTGCTTTTGCTGCCTTGTAGTTGACCTAGGACCTTAATATTTTGCATGAACCGATCTCCGGCAGCCACATTACACGAGAAAAAGCGAGAAGTGGTAATTCGTAGTAAAAACCGCAGAAAACATAACGTTTTCAACATTTGTTTTCGAAATGACGTAACTGAAAATCTTCACATTGGACGCATGGCTCTCAGAAACGTTTACATTTATCGTCTGGCAACTAATGCAGCGTGATGACGTTTGCGGTCGCACCACTCTGTACGAAGTACAAGCTTCTAAGTTGTTGCAGTCACCAAGAAAGAGGCACAGAAATTCAAGTTTTAGTTTTTGAAAATTCAGTTTTTGGCTGCTTTTGCTGCCTTGTAGTTGACCTAGGACCTTAAGATTTTGCATGAACCGAACTCTGGCAGCCGCATTACACGAGAAAAAGCGAGAAGTGGTAATTCGTAGTAAAAACCGCAGAAAACATAACGTTTTCAACATTTGTTTTCGAAATGACGTAACTGAAAATCTTCACATTGGACGCATGACTCTCAGAAACGTTTACATTTATCGTCTGGCAACTAATGCAGCGTGATGCCGTTTGCGGTCGCACCACTCTGTACGAAGTAGAACCTTCTAAGTTGTTGCAGTCACCAAGAAAGAGGCACAGAAATTCAAGTTTTAGTTTTTGAAAATTCAGTTTTTGGCTGCTTTTGCTGCCTTATAGTTGACCTAGGACCTTAAGATTTTGCATGAACCGAACTCTGGCAGGCACATTACACGAGAAAAAGCGAGAAGTGGTAATTCGTAGTAAAAACCGCAGAAAACATAACGTATTCAACATTTGTTTTCGAAATGACGTAACTGAAAATCTTCACATTGGACGCATGACTCTCAGAAACGTTTACATTTATCGTCTGGCAACTAATGCAGCGTGATGACGTTTGCGGTCGCACCACTCTGTACGAAGTAGAAGCTTCTAAGTTGTTGCAGTCACCAAGAAAGAGGCACAGAAATTCAAGTTTCAGTTTTTGAAAATTCAGTTTTTTGGTTGTATTTGCTGCCTTGTAGTTGACCTAGGACCTTAAGATTTTGCATGAACCGATCTCTGGCAGCCACATTACACGAGAAAAAGCGAGAAGTGGTAATTCGTAGTAAAAACCGCAGAAAACATAACGTTTTCAACATTTGTTTTCGAAATGACGTAACTGAAAATCTTCACATTGGACGCATGACTCTCAGAAACGTTTACATTTATCGTCTGGCAACTAATGCAGCGTGATGACGTTTGCGGTCGCACCACTCTGTACGCAGTAGAAGCTTCTAAATTGTTGCAGTCACCAAGAAAGAGGCACAGAAATTCAAGTTTTAGTTTTTGAATATTCAGTTTTTGGCTGCTTTTGCTGCCTTGTAGTTGACCTAGGACCTTAAGATTTTGCATGAACCGATCTCTGGCAGCCACATTACACGAGAAAAAGCGAGAAGTGGTAATTCGTAGTAAAAACCGCAGAAAACATAACGTTTTCAACATTTGTTTTCGAAATGACGTAACTGAAAATCTTCACATTGGACGCATGACTCTCAGAAACGTTTACATTTATCGTCCGGCAACTAATGCAGCGTGATGACGTTTGCGGTCGCACCACTCTGTACGAAGTAGAAGCTTCTAAGTTGTTGCAGTCACCAAGAAAGAGGCACAGAAATTCAAGTTTTAGTTTATGAAAACTCAGTTTTTGGCTGCTTTTGCTGCCTTGTAGTTGACCTAGGACCTTAAGATTTTGCATGAACCGATCTCTGGCAGCCACATTACACGAGAAAAAGCGAGAAGTGGTAATTCGTAGTAAAAGCCGCAGAAAACATAACGTTTTCAACATTTGTTTTCGAAATGACGTAACTGAAAATCTTCACATTGGACGCATGACTCTCAGAAACGTTTACATTTATCGTCTTGCAACTAATGCAGCGTGATGACGTTTGCGGTCGCACCACTCTGTACGAGGTAGAAGCTTCTAAGTTGTTGCAGTCACCAAGAAAGAGGCACAGAAATTCAAGTTTTAGTTTTTGAAACTTCAGTTTTTGGCTGCTTTTGCTGCCTTGTAGTTGACCTAGGACTTTAAGATTTTGCATGAACCGATCTCTGGCAGCCACATTACACGATAAAAAGCGAGAAGTGGTAATTCGTAGTAAAAACCGCAGAAAACATAACGTTTTCAACATTTCTTTTCGAAATGACGTAACTGAAAATCTTCACATTGGACGCATGACTCTCAGAAACGTTTACATTTATCGTCTGGCAACTAATGCAGCGTTATGACGTTTGCGGTCGCACCACTCTGTTCGAAGTAGAAGCTTCTAAGTTGTTGCAGTCACCAAGAAAGAGGCACAGAAATTCAAGTTTTAGTTTTTGAAAATTCAGTTTTTGGCTGCTTTTGCTGCCTTGTAGTTGACCTAGGACCTTAAGATTTTGCATGAACCGATCTCTGGCAGCCACATTACACGAGAAAAAGCGAGAAGTGGTAATTCGTAGTAAAAACCGCAGAAAACATAACGTTTTCAACATTTGTTTTCGAAATGACGTAACTGAAAATCTTCACATTGGACGCATGACTCTCAGAAACGTTTACATTTATCGTCTGGCAACTAATGCAGCGTGATGACGTTTGCGGTCGCACCACTCTGTACGAAGTAGAAGCTTCTAAGTTGTTGCAGTCACCAAGAAAGAGGCACACAAATTCAAGTTTTAGTTTTTGAAAATTCAGTTTTTGGCTGCTTTTGCTGCCTTGTAGTTGACCTAGGACCTTCAGATTTTGCATGAACCGAACTCTGGCAGCCACATTACACGAGAAAAAGCGAGAAGTGGTAATTCGTAGTAAAAACCGCAGAAAACATAACGTTTTCAACATTTGTTTTCGAAATGACGTAACTGAAAATCTTCACATTGGACGCATGACTCTCAGAAACGTTTACATTTATCGTCTGGCAACTAATGCAGCGTGATGACGTTTGCGGTCGCACCACTCTGTACGAAGTAGAAGCTTCTAAGTTGTTGCAGTCACCAAGAAAGAGGCACAGAAATTCAAGTTTTAGTTTTTGAAAATTCAGTTTTTGGCTGCTTTTGCTGCCTTGTAGTTGACCTATGACCTTAAGATTTTGCATGAACCGATCTCTGGCAGCCACATTACACGAGAAAAAGCGAGAAGTGGTAATTCGTGGTAAAAACCGCAGAAAACATAAAGTTTTCTACATTTGTTTTCGAAATGACGTAACTGAAAATCTTCACATTGGACGCATGACTCTCAGAAACGTTTACATTTATCGTGTGGCAACTAATGCAGCGTGATGACGTTTGCGGTCGCACCACTCTGTACGAAGTAGAAGCTTCTAAGTTGTTGCAGTCACCAAGAAAGAGGCACAGAAATTCAAGTTTTAGTTTTTGAAAATTCAGTTTTTGGCTGCTTTTGCTGCCTTGTAGTTGACCTAGGACCTTAAGATTTTGCATGAACCGAACTCTGGCAGCCACATTACACGAGAAAAAGCGAGAATTGGTAATTCGTAGTAAAAACCGCAGAAAACATAACGTTTTCAACATTTGTTTTCGAAATGACGTAACTGAAAATCTTCACATTGGACGCATGACTCTCGGAAACGTTTACATTTATCGTCTGGCAACTAATGCAGCATGATGACATTTGCGGTCGCACCACTCTGTACGAAGTAGAAGCTTCTAAGTTGTTGCAGTCACCAAGAAAGAGGCACAGAAATTCAAATTTAGTTTTTGAAAATTCAGTTTTTTGGCTGCTTTTGCTGCCTTGTAGTTGACCTAGGACCTTAAGATTTAGCATGAACCGAACTCTGGCAGCCACATTACACGAGAAAAAGCGAGAAGTGGTAATTCGTAGTAAAAACCACAGAAAACATAACGTTTTCAACATTTGTTTTCGAAATGACGTAACTGAAAATCTTCACATTGGACGCATGACTCTCAGAAACGTTTACATTTATCGTCTGGCAACTAATGCAGCGTGATGACGTTTGCGGTCGCACCACTCTGTACGAAATAGAAGCTTCTAAGTTGTTGCAGTCACCAAGAAAGAGGCACAGAAATTCAAGTTTTAGTTTTTGAAAATTCAGTTTTTGGCTGCTTTTGCTGCCTTGTAGTTGACCTAGGACCTTAAAATTTTGCATGAACCGAACTCTGGCAGCCACATTACACGAGAAAAAGCGAGAAGTGGTAATTCGTAGTAAAAACCGCAGACAACATAACGTTTTCAACATTTGTTTTCGAAATGACGTAACTGAAAATCTTCACATTGGACGCATGACTCTCAGAAACGTTTACATTTATCGTCTGGCAACTAATGCCGCGTGATGACGTTTGCGGTCGCACCACTCTGTACGAAGTAGAAGCTTCTAAGTTGTTGCAGTCACCAAGAAAAAGGCACAGAAATTCAAGTTTTAGTTTTTGAAAATTCAGTTTTTGGCTGCTTTTGCTGCCTTGTAGTTGACCTAGGACCTTAAGATTTTGCATGAACCGATCTCTGGCAGCCACATTACACGAGAAAAAGCGAGAAGTGGTAATTCGTAGTAAAAACCGCAGAAAACATAAAGTTTTCTACATTTGTTTTCGAAATGACGTAACTGAAAATCTTCACATTGGACGCATGACTCTCAGAAACGTTTACATTTATCGTCTGGCAACTAATGCAGCGTGATGACGTTTGCGGTCGCACCACGCTGTACGAAGTAGAAGCTTCTAAGTTGTTGCAGTCACCAAGAAAGAGGCACAGAAATTCAAGTTTTAGTTTTTGAAAATTCAGTTTTTGGCTGCTTTTGCTGCCTTGTAGTTGACCTAGGACCTTAAGATTTTGCATGAACCGAACTCTGGCAGCCACATTACACGAGAAAAAGCGAGAAGTGGTAATTCGTAGTAAAACCGCAGAAAACATAACGTTTTCTACATTGTTTTCGTATCGACGTAACTGAAAATCTTCACATTGGACGCATTACTCTCAGAAACGTTTACATTTATCGTCTGGCAACTAATGCAGCGTGATGACGTTTGCGGTCGCACCACTCTGTACGAAGTAGAAGCTTCTAAGTTGTTGCAGTCACCAAGAAAGAGGAACAGAAATTCAAGTTTTAGTTTTTGAAAATTCAGTTTTTGGCTGCTTTTGCTGCCTTGTAGTTGACCTAGGACCTTAAGATTTTGCATGAACCGAACTCTGGCAGCCACAATACACGAGAAAAAGCGAGAAGTGGTAATTCGTAGTAAAAACCGCAGAAAACATAACGTTTTCTACATTGTTTTCGAGCTGACGTAACTGAAAATCTTCACATTGGACGCATGACTCTCAGAAACGTTTACATTTATCGTCTGGCAACTAATGCAGCGTGATGACGTTTGCGGTCGCACCACTCTGTACGAAGTAGAAGCTTCTAAGTTGTTGCAGTCACCAAGAAAGAGGCACAGAAATTCAAGTTTTAGTTTTTGAAAATTCAGTTTTTGGCTGCTTTTGCTGCCTTGTAGTTGACCTAGGACCTTAAGATTTTGCATGAACCGCACTCTGGCAGCCCCATTACACGAGAAAAAGCGAGAAGTGGTAATTCGTAGTAAAAACCGCAGAAAACATAACGTTTTCAACATTTGTTTTCGAAATGACGTAACTGAAAATCTTCACATTGGACGCATGACTCTATGAAACGTTTACATTTATCGTCTGGCAACTAATGCAGCGTGATGACGTTTGCGGTCGCACCACTCTGTACGAAGTAGAAGCTTCTAAGTTGTTGCAGTCACCAAGAAAGAGGCACAGAAATTGAAGTTTTAGTTTTTGAAAATTCAGTTTTTGGCTGCTTTTGCTGCCTTGTAGTTGACCTAGGACCTTAAGATTTTGCATGAACCGATCTCTGGCAGCCACATTACACGAGAAAAACCGCAGAAAACATTACGTTTTCAACATTTGTTTTCGAAATGACGTAACTGAAAATCTTCACATTGGACGCATGACTCTCAGAAACGTTTACATTTATCGTCTGGCAACTAATGCAGCGTGATGACGTTTGCGGTCGCACCACTCTGTACGAAGTAGAAGCTTCTAAGTTGTTGCAGTCACCAAGAAAAAGGCACAGAAATTCAAGTTTTAGTTTTTGAAAATTCAGTTTTTGGCTGCTTTTGCTGCCTTGTAGTTGACCTAGGACCTTAAGATTTTGCATGAACCGATCTCTAACAGCCACATTACACGAGAAAAAGCGAGAAGTGGTAATTCGTAGTAAAAACCGCAGAAAACATAACGTTTTCAACATTTGTTTTCGAAATGACGTAACTGAAAATCTTCACATTGGACGCATGACTCTCAGAAACGTTTACATTTATCGTCTGGCAACAAATGCAGCGTGATGACGTTTGCGGTCGCACCACTCTGTACGAAGTAGAAGCTTCTAAGTTGTTGCAGTCACCAAGAAAGAGGCACAGAAATTCAAGTTTTAGTTTTTGAAAATTCAGTTTTTGGCTGCTTTTGCTGCCTTGTAGTTGACCTAGGACCTTAAGATTTTGCATGAACCGATCTCTGGCAGCCACATTACACGAGAAAAAGCGAGAAGTGTTAATTCGTAGTAAAAACCGCAGAAAACATAACGTTTTCTACATTTGTTTTCGAAATGACGTAACTGAAAATCTTCAAATTGGACACATGACTCTCAGAAACGTTTACATTTATCGTCTGGCAACTAATGCAGCGTGATGACGTTTGCGGTCGCACCACTCTGTACGAAGTAGAAGCTTCTAAGTTGTTGCAGTCACCAAGAAAGAGGCACAGAAATTCAAGTTTTAGTTTTTGAAAATTCAGTTTTTGGCTGCTTTTGCTGCCTTGTAGTTGACCTATGACCTTAGATTTTGCATGAACCGATCTCTGGCAGCCACATTACACGAGAAAAAGCGAGAAGTGGTAATTCGTAGTAAAAACCGCAGAAAACATAACGTTTTCAACATTTGTTTTCGAAATGACGTAACTGAAAATCTTCACATTGGACGCATGACTCTCAGAAACGTTTACATTTATCGTCTGGCAACTAATGCAGCGTGATGACGTTTGCGGTCGCACCACTCTGTACGAAGTAGAAGCTTCTAAGTTGTTGCAGTCACCAAGAAAAAGGCACAGAAATTCAAGTTTTAGTTTTTGAAAATTCAGTTTTTGGCTGCTTTTGCTGCCTTGTAGTTGACCTAGGACCTTAAGATTTTGCATGAACCGATCTCTGGCAGCCACATTACACGAGAAAAAGCGAGAAGTGGTAATTCGTAGTAAAAACCGCAGAAAACATAACGTTTTCTACATTTGTTTTCGAAATGACGTAACTGAAAATCTTCACATTGGACGCATGACTCTCAGAAACGTTTAAATTTATCGTCTGGCAACTAATGCAGCGTGATGACGTTTGCGGTCGCACCACTCTGTACGAAGTAGAAGCTTCTAAGTTGTTGCAGTCACCAAGAAAGAGGCACAGAAATTCAAGTTTTAGTTTTTGAAAATTCAGTTTTTGGCTGCTTTTGCTGCCTTGTAGTTGACCTAGGACCTTAAGATTTTGCATGAACCGATCTCTGGCAGCCACATTACACGAGAAAAAGCGAGAAGTGGTAATTCGTAGTAAAAACTGCAGAAAACATAACGTTTTCAACATTTGTTTTCGAAATGACGTAACTGAAAATCTTCACAATAGACGCATGACTCTCAGAAACGTTTACATTTATCGTCTGGCAACTAATGCAGCGTGATGACGTTTGCGGTCGCACCACTCTGTACGAAGTAGAAGCTTCTAAGTTGTTGCAGTTACCAAGAAAGAGGCACAGAAATTCAAGTTTTAGTTTTTGAAAATTCAGTTTTTGGCTGCTTTTGCTGCCTTGTAGTTGACCTAGGACCTTAAGATTTTGCATGAACCGATCTCTGGCAGCTACATTACACGAGAAAAAGCGAGAAGTGGTAATTCGTAGTAAAAACCGCAGAAAACATAACGTTTTCTACATTTGTTTTCGAAATGACGTAACTGAAAATCTTCACATTGGACGCATGACTCTCAGAAACGTTTACATTTATCGTCTGGCAACTAATGCAGCGTGATGACGTTTGCGGTCGCACCACACTGTACGAAGTAGAAGCTTCTAAGTTGTTGCAGTCACCAAGAAAGAGGCACAGAAATTCAAGTTTTAGGATTTTGAAAATTCAGTTTTTGGCTGCTTTTGCTGCCATGTAGTTGACCTAGGACCTTAAGATTTTGCATGAACCGATCTCTGGCAGCCATATTACACGAGAAAAAGCGAGAAGTGGTAATTTGTAGTAAAAACCGCAGAAAACATAACGTTTTCAACATTTGTTTTCGAAATGACGTAACTGAAAATCATCACATTGGACGCATGACTCTCAGAAACGTTTACATTTATCGTCTGGCAACTAATGCAGCGTGATGACGTTTGCGGTCGCACCACTCTGTACGAAGTAGAAGCTTCTAAGTTGTTGCAGTCACCAAGAAAGAGGCACAGAAATTCAAGTTTTAGTTTTTGAAAATTAAGTTTTTGGCTGCTTTTGCTGCCTTGTAGTTGACCTAGGACCTTAAGATTTTGCATGAACCGATCTCTGGCAGCCACATTACACGAGAAAAAGCGAGAAGTGGTAATTCGTAGTAAAAACCGCAGAAAACATAACGTTTTCAACATTTGTTTTCGAAATGACGTAACTGAAAATCTTCACATTGGACGCATGACTCTCAGAAACGTTTACATTTATCGTCTGGCAACTAATGCAGCGTGATGACGTTTGCGGTCGCACCACTCTGTACGAAGTAGAAGCTTCTAAGTTGTTGCAGTCACCAAGAAAGAGGCACAGAAATTCAAGTTTTAGTTTTTGAAAATTCAGTTTTTGGCTGCTTTTGCTGCCTTGTAGTTGACCTAGGACCTTAATATTTTGCATGAACCGATCTCTGGCAGCCACATTACACGAGAAAAAGCGAGAAGTGGTAATTCGTAGTAAAAACCGCAGAAAACATAACGTTTTCAACATTTGTTTTCGAAATGACGTAACTGAAAATCTTCACATTGGACGCATGACTCTCAGAAACGTTTACATTTATCGTCTGGCAACTAATGCAGCGTGATGACGTTTGCGGTCGCACCACTCTGTACGAAGTAGAAGCTTCTAAGTTGTTGCAGTCACCAAGAAAAAGGCACAGAAATTCAAGTTTTAGTTTTTGAAAATTCAGTTTTTGGCTGCTTTTGCTGCCTTGTAGTTGACCTAGGACCTTAAGATTTTGCATGAACCGATCTCTGGCAGCCACATTACACGAGAAAAAGCGAGAAGTGGTAATTCGTAGTAAAAACCGCAGAAAACATAACGTTATCTACATTTGTTTTCGAAATGACGTAACTGAAAATCTTCACATTGGACGCATGACTCTCAGAAACGTTTACATTTATCGTCTGGCAACTAATGCAGCGTGATGACGTTTGCGGTCGCACCACTCTGTACGAAGTAGAAGCTTCTAAGTTGTTGCAGTCACCAAGAAAGAGGCACAGAAATTCAAGTTTTAGTTTTTGAAAATTCAGTTTTTGGCTGCTTTTGCTGCCTTGTAGTTGACCTAGGACCTTAAGATTTTGCATGAACCGATCTCTGGCAGCCACATTACACGAGAAAAAGCGAGAAGTGGTAATTCGTAGTAAAAACCGCAGAAAACATAACGTTTTCAACATTTGTTTTCGAAATGACGTAACTGAAAATCTTCACATTGGACGCATGACTCTCAGAAACGTTTACATTTATCGTCCGGCAACTAATGCAGCGTGATGACGTTTGCGGTCGCACGACTCTGTACGAAGTAGAAGCTTCTAAGTTGTTGCAGTCACCAAGAAAGAGGCACAGAAATTCAGGTTTTAGTTTTTGAAAATTCAGTTTTTGGCTGCTTTCGCTGCCTTGTAGTTGACCTAGGACCTTAAGATTTTGCATGAACCGATCTCTGGCAGCCACATTACACGAGAAAAAGCGAGAAGTGGAAATTCGTAGTAAAAACCGCAGAAAACATAACGTTTTCAACATTTGTTTTCGAAAAGACGTAACTGAAAATCTTCACATTGGACGCATGACTCTCAGAAACGTTTACATTTATCGTCTGGCAACTAATGCAGCGTGATGACGTTTGCGGTCGCACCACTCTGTACGAAGTAGAAGCTTCTAAGTTGTTGCAGTCACCAAGAAAGAGGCACAGAAATTCAAGTTTTAGTTTTTGAAAATTCAGTTTTTGGCTGCTTTTGCTGCCTTGTAGTTGACCTAGGACCTTAAGATTTTGCAGGAACCGATCTCTGGCAGCCACATTACACGAGAAAAAGCGAGAAGTGGTAATTCGTAGTAAAAACCGCAGAAAACATAACGTTTTCTACATTTGTTTTCGAAATGACGTAACTGAAAATCTTCACATTGGACGCATGACTCTCAGAAACGTTTACATTTATCGTCTGGCAACTAATGCAGCGTGATGACGTTTGCGGTCGCACCACTCTGTACGAAGTAGAAGCTTCTAAGTTGTTGCAGTCACCAAGAAAGAGGCACAGAAATTCAAGTTTTAGTTTTTGAAAATTCAGTTTTTGGCTGCTTTTGCTGCCTTGTAGTTGACCTAGGACCTTAATATTTTGCATGAACCGATCTCTGGCAGCCACATTACACGAGAAAAAGCGAGAAGTGGTAATTTGTAGTAAAAACCGCAGAAAACATAACGTTTTCAACATTTGTTTTCGAAATGACGTAACTGAAAATCTTCACATTGGACGCATGACTCTCAGAAACGTTTACATTTATCGTCTGGCAACTAATGCAGCGTGATGACGTTTGCGGTCGCACCACTCTGTACGAAGTAGAAGCTTCTAAGTTGTTGCAGTCACCAAGAAAAAGGCACAGAAATTCAAGTTTTAGTTTTTGAAAATTCAGTTTTTGGCTGCTTTTGCTGCCTTGTAGTTGACCTAGGACCTTAAGATTTTGCATGAACCGATCTCTGGCAGCCACATTACACGAGAAAAAGCGAGAAGTGGTAATTCGTAGTAAAAACCGCAGAAAACATAACGTTATCTACATTTGTTTTCGAAATGACGTAACTGAAAATCTTCACATTGGACGCATGACTCTCAGAAACGTTTACATTTATCGTCTGGCAACTAATGCAGCGTGATGACGTTTGCGGTCGCACCACTCTGTACGAAGTAGAAGCTTCTAAGTTGTTGCAGTCACCAAGAAAGAGGCACAGAAATTCAAGTTTTAGTTTTTGAAAATTCAGTTTTTGGCTGCTTTTGCTGCCTTGTAGTTGACCTAGGACCTTAAGATTTTGCATGAACCGATCTCTGGCAGCCACATTACACGAGAAAAAGCGAGAAGTGGTAATTCGTAGTAAAAACCGCAGAAAACATAACGTTTTCAACATTTGTTTTCGAAATGACGTAACTGAAAATCTTCACATTGGACGCATGACTCTCAGAAACGTTTACATTTATCGTCCGGCAACTAATGCAGCGTGATGACGTTTGCGGTCGCACGACTCTGTACGAAGTAGAAGCTTCTAAGTTGTTGCAGTCACCAAGAAAGAGGCACAGAAATTCAGGTTTTAGTTTTTGAAAATTCAGTTTTTGGCTGCTTTCGCTGCCTTGTAGTTGACCTAGGACCTTAAGATTTTGCATGAACCGATCTCTGGCAGCCACATTACACGAGAAAAAGCGAGAAGTGGAAATTCGTAGTAAAAACCGCAGAAAACATAACGTTTTCAACATTTGTTTTCGAAAAGACGTAACTGAAAATCTTCACATTGGACGCATGACTCTCAGAAACGTTTACATTTATCGTCTGGCAACTAATGCAGCGTGATGACGTTTGCGGTCGCACCACTCTGTACGAAGTAGAAGCTTCTAAGTTGTTGCAGTCACCAAGAAAGAGGCACAGAAATTCAAGTTTTAGTTTTTGAAAATTCAGTTTTTGGCTGCTTTTGCTGCCTTGTAGTTGACCTAGGACCTTAAGATTTTGCAGGAACCGATCTCTGGCAGCCACATTACACGAGAAAAAGCGAGAAGTGGTAATTCGTAGTAAAAACCGCAGAAAACATAACGTTTTCTACATTTGTTTTCGAAATGACGTAACTGAAAATCTTCACATTGGACGCATGACTCTCAGAAACGTTTACATTTATCGTCTGGCAACTAATGCAGCGTGATGAAGTTTGCGGTCGCACCACTCTGTACGAAGTAGAAGCTTCTAAGTTGTTGCAGTCACCAAGAAAGAGGCACAGAAATTCAAGTTTTAGTTTTTGAAAATTCAGTTTTTGGCTGCTTTTGCTGCCTTGTAGTTGACCTAGGACCTTAAGATTTTGCAGGAACCGCTCTCTGGCAGCCACATTACACGAGAAAAAGCGAGGGGTGGTAATTCGTAGTAAAAACCGCAGAAAACATAACGTTTTCTACATTTGTTTTCGAAATGACGTAACTGAAAATCTTCACATTGGACGCATGACTCTCAGAAACGTTTACATTTATCGTCTGGCAACTAATGCAGCGTGATGACGTTTGCGGTCGCACCACTCTGTACGAAGTAGAAGCTTCTAAGTTGTTGCAGTCACCAAGAAAGAGGCACAGAAATTGAAGTTTTAGTTTTTGAAAATTCAGTTTTTGGCTGCTTTTGCTGCCTTGTAGTTGACCTAGGACCTTAAGATTTTGCATGAACCGATCTCTGGCAGCCACATTACACGAGAAAAAGCGAGAAGTGGTAATTCGTAGTAAAAACCGCAGAAAACATAACGTTTTCTACATTTGTTTTCGAAATGACGTAACTGAAAATCTTCACATTGGACGCATGACTCTCAGAAACGTTTACATTTATCGTCTGGCAACTAATGCAGCGTGATGACGTTTGCGGTCGCACCACTCTGTACGAAGTAGAAGCTTCTAAGTTGTTGCAGTCACCAAGAAAGAGTCACAGAAATTGAAGTTTTAGTTTTTGAAAATTCAGTTTTTGGCTGCTTTTGCTGCCTTGTAGTTGACCTAGGACCTTAAGATTTTGCAGGAACCGATCTCTGGCAGCCACATTACACGAGAAAAAGCGAGAGGTGGTAATTCGTAGTAAAAACCGCAGAAAACATAACGTTTTCTACATTTGTTTTCGAAATGACGTAACTGAAAATCTTCACATTGGACGCATGACTCTCAGAAACGTTTACATTTATCGTCTGGCAACTAATGCAGCGTGATGACGTTTGCGGTCGCACCACTCTGTACGAAGTAGAAGCTTCTAAGTTGTTGCAGTCACCAAGAAAGAGGCACAGAAATTGAAGTTTTAGTTTTTGAAAATTCAGTTTTTGGCTGCTTTTGCTGCCTTGTAGTTGACCTAGGACCTTAAGATTTTGCATGAACCGATCTCTGGCAGCCACATTACACGAGAAAAAGCGAGAAGTGGTAATTCGTAGTAAAAACCGCAGAAAACATAACGTTTTCTACATTTGTTTTCGAAATGACGTAACTGAAAATCTTCACATTGGACGCATGACTCTCAGAAACGTTTACATTTATCGTCTGGCAACTAATGCAGCGTGATGACGTTTGCGGTCGCACCACTCTGTACGAAGTAGAAGCTTCTAAGTTGTTGCAGTCACCAAGAAAGAGGCACAGAAATTCAAGTTTTAGTTTTTGAAAATTCAGTTTTTGGCTGCTTTTGCTGCCTTGTAGTTGACCTAGGACCTTAGATTTTGCATGAACCGATCTCTGGCAGCCACATTACACGAGAAAAAGCGAGAAGTGGTAATTCGTAGTAAAAACCGCAGAAAACATAACGTCTTCTACATTTGTTTTCGAAATGACGTAACTGAAAATCTTCACATTGGACGCATTACCCTCAGAAACGTTTAAATTTATCGTCTGGCAACTAATGCAGCGTGATGACGTTTGCGGTCGCACCACTCTGTACGAAGTAGAAGCTTCTAAGTTGTTGCAGTCACCAAGAAAGAGGCACAGAAATTCAAGTTTTAGTTTTTGAAAATTCAGTTTTTGGCTGCTTTTGCTGCCTTGTAGTTGACCTAGGACCTTAAGATTTTGCATGAACCGATCTCTGGCAGCCACATTACACGAGAAAAAGCGAGAAGTGGTAATTCGTAGTAAAAACTGCAGAAAACATAACGTTTTCAACATATTTTTTCGAAATGACGTAACTGAAGATCTTCACATTGGACGCATGACTCTCAGAAACGTTTACATTTATCGTCTGGCAACTAATGCAGCGTGATGACGTTTGCGGTCGCACCACTCTGTACGAAGTAGAAGCTTCTAAGTTGTTGCAGTTACCAAGAAAGAGGCACAGAAATTCAAGTTTTAGTTTTTGAAAATTCAGTTTTTGGCTGCTTTTGCTGCCTTGTAGTTGACCTAGGACCTTAAGATTTTGCATGAACCGATCTCTGGCAGCCACATTACACGAGAAAAAGCGAGAAGTGGTAATTCGTAGTAAAAACTGCAGAAAACATAACGTTTTCAACATATTTTTTCGAAATGACGTAACTGAAAATCTTCACATTGGACGCATTACTCTCAGAAACGTTTACATTTATCGTCTGGCAACTAATGCAGCGTGATGACGTTTGCGGTCGCACCACTCTGTACGAAGTAGAAGCTTCTAAGTTGTTGCAGTTACCAAGAAAGAGGCACAGAAATTCAAGTTTTAGTTTTTGAAAATTCAGTTTTTGGCTGCTTTTGCTGCCTTGTAGTTGACCTAGGACCTCAAGATTTTGCATGAACCGATCTCTGGCAGCCACATTACACGAGAAAAAGCGAGAAGTGGTAATTCGTAGTAAAAACCGCAGAAAACATAACGTTTTCTACATTTGTTTTCGAAATGACGTAACTGAAAATCTTCACATTGGACGCATGACTCTCAGAAACGTTTACATTTATCGTCTGGCAACTAATGCAGCGTGATGACGTTTGCGGTCGCACCACTCTGTACGAAGTAGAAGCTTCTAAGTTGTTGCAGTCACCAAGAAAGAGGCACAGAAATTCAAGTTTTAGTTTTTGAAAATTCAGTTTTTGGCTGCTTTTGCTGCCTTGTAGTTGACCTAGGACCTTAAGATTTTGCATGAACCGATCTCTGGCAGCCATATTACACGAGAAAAAGCGAGAAGTGGTAATTTGTAGTAAAAACCGCAGAAAACATAACGTTTTCAACATTTGTTTTCGAAATGACGTAACTGAAAATCATCACATTGGACGCATGACTCTCAGAAACGTTTACATTTATCGTCTGGCAACTAATGCAGCGTGATGACGTTTGCGGTCGCACCACTCTGTACGAAGTAGAAGCTTCTAAGTTGTTGCAGTCACCAAGAAAGAGGCACAGAAATTCGAGTTTTAGTTTTTGAAAATTCAGTTTTTGGCTGCTTTTGCTGCCTTGTAGTTGACCTAGGACCTTAATATTTTGCATGAACCGATCTCTGGCAGCCACATTACACGAGAAAATGCGAGAAGTGGTAATTCGTAGTAAAAACCGCAGAAAACATAACGTTTTCTACATTTGTTTTCGAAATGACGTAACTGAAAATCTTCACATTGGACGCATGACTCTCAGAAACGTTTACATTTATCGTCTGGCAACTAATGCAGCGTGATGACGTTTGCGGTCGCACCACTCTGTACGAAGTAGAAGCTTCTAAGTTGTTGCAGTCACCAAGAAAGAGGCACAGAAATTCAAGTTTTAGTTTTTGAAAATTCAGTTTTTGGCTGCTTTTGCTGCCTTGTAGTTGACCTAGGACCTTAAGATTTTGCATGAACCGATCTCTGGCAGCCACATTACACGAGAAAAAGCGAGAAGTGGTAATTCGTAGTAAAAACCGCAGAAAACATAACGTTTTCAACATTTGTTTTCGAAATGACGTAACTGAAAATCTTCACATTGGACGCATGACTCTCAGAAACGTTTAAATTTAGCGTCTGGCAACTAATGCAGCGTGATGACGTTTGCGGTCGCACCACTCTGTACGAAGTAGAAGCTTCTAAGTTGTTGCAGTCACCAAGAAAGAGGCACAGAAATTCAAGTTTTAGTTTTTGAAAATACAGTTTTTGGCTGCTTTTGCTGCCTTGTAGTTGACCTAGGACCTTAAGATTTTGCATGAACCGATCTCTGGCAGCCACATTACACGAGAAAAAGCGAGAAGTGGTAATTCGTAGTAAAAACCGCAGAAAACATAACGTTTTCTACATTTGTTTTCGAAATGACGTAACTGAAAATCTTCACATTGGACGCATGACTCTCAGAAACGTTTACATTTATCGTCTGGCAACTAATGCAGCGTGATGACGTTTGCGGTCGCACCACTCTGTACGAAGTAGAATTTTCTAAGTTGTGGCAGTCACCAAGAAAAAGGCACAGAAATTCAAGTTTTAGTTTTTGAAAATTAAGTTTTTGGCTGCTTTTGCTGCCTTGTAGTTGACCTAGGACCTTAAGATTTTGCATGAACCGATCTCTGGCAGCCACATTACACGAGAAAAAGCGAGAAGTGGTAATTCGTAGTAAAAACCGCAGAAAACATAACGTTTTCAACATTTGTTTTCGAAATGACGTAACTGAAAATCTTCACATTGGACGCATGACTCTCAGAAACGTTTACATTTATCGTCTGGCAACTAATGCAGCGTGATGACGTTTGCGGTCGCACCACTCTGTACGAAGTAGAAGCTTCTAAGTTGTTGCAGTCACCAAGAAAGAGGCACAGAAATTCAAGTTTTAGTTTTTGAAAATTCAGTTTTTGGCTGCTTTTGCTGCCTTGTAGTTGACCTAGGACCTTAATATTTTGCATGAACCGATCTCTGGCAGCCACATTACACGAGAAAAAGCGAGAAGTGGTAATTCGTAGTAAAAACCGCAGAAAACATAACGTTTTCTACATTTGTTTTCGAAATGACGTAACTGAAAATCTTCACATTGGACGCATGACTCTCAGAAACGTTTACATTTATCGTCTGGCAACTAATGCAGCGTGATGACATTTGCGGTCGCACCACTCTGTACGAAGTAGAAGCTTCTAAGTTGATGCAGTCACCAAGAAAGAGGCACAGAAATTCAAGTTTTAGTTTTTGAAAATTCAGTTTTTGGCTGCTTTTGCTGCCTTGTAGTTGACCTAGGACCTTAAGATTTTGCATGAACCGATCTCTGGCAGCCACATTACACGAGAAAAAGCGAGAAGTGGTAATTCGTAGTAAAAACCGCAGAAAACATAACGTTTTCAACATTTGTTTTCGAAATGACGTAACTGAAAATCTTCACATTGGACGCATTACTCTCAGAAACGTTAAAAATTTATCGTCTGGCAACTATTGCAGCGTGATGACGTTTGCGGTCGCACCACCCTGTACGAAGTAGAAGCTTCTAAGTTGTTGCAGTCACCAAGAAAGAGGCACAGAAATTCAAGTTTTAGTTTTTGAAAATTCAGTTTTTGGCTGCTTTTGCTGCCTTGTAGTTGACCTAGGACCTTAAGATTTTGCATGAACCGATCTCTGGCAGCCACATTACACGAGAAAAAGCGAGAAGTGGTAATTCGTAGTAAAAACTGCAGAAAACATAACGTTTTCAACATATTTTTTCGAAATGACGTAACTGAAAATCTTCACATTGGACGCATGACTCTCAGAAACGTTTACATTTATCGTCTGGCAACTAATGCAGCGTGATGACGTTTGCGGTCGCACCACTCTGTACGAAGTAGAAGCTTCTAAGTTGTTGCAGTCACCAAGAAAGAGGCACAGAAATTCAAGTTTTAGTTTTTGAAAATTAAGTTTTTGGCTGCTTTTGCTGCCTTGTAGTTGACCTAGGACCTTAAGATTTTGCATGAACCGATCTCTGGCAGCCACATTACACGAGAAAAAGCGAGAAGTGGTAATTCGTAGTAAAAACCGCAGAAAACATAACGTTTTCAACATTTGTTTTCGAAATGACGTAACTGGAAATCTTCACATTGGACGCATGACTCTCAGAAACGTTTACATTTATCGTCTGGCAACTAATGCAGCGTGATGACGTTTGCGGTCGCACCACTCTGTACGAAGTAGAAGCTTCTAAGTTGTTGCAGTCACCAAGAAAGAAGCACAGAAATTCAAGTTTTAGTTTTTGAAAATTCAGTTTTTGGCTGCTTTTGCTGCCTTGTAGTTGACCTAGGACCTTAATATTTTGCATGAACCGATCTCTGGCAGCCACATTACACGAGAAAAAGCGAGAAGTGGTAATTCGTAGTAAAAACCGCAGAAAACATAACGTTTTCTACATTTGTTTTCGAAATGACGTAACTGAAAATCTTCACATTGGACGCATGACTCTCAGAAACGTTTACATTTATCGTCTGGCAACTAATGCAGCGTGATGACGTTTGCGGTCGCACCACTCTGTACGAAGTAGAATTTTCTAAGTTGTGGCAGTCACCAAGAAAGAGGCACAGAAATTCAAGTTTTAGTTTTTGAAAATTAAGTTTTTGGCTGCTTTTGCTGCCTTGTAGTTGACCTAGGGCCTTAAGATTTTGCATGAACCGATCTCTGGCAGCCACATTACACGAGAAAAAGCGAGAAGTGGTAATTCGTAGTAAAAACCGCAGAAAACATAACGTTTTCAACATTTGTTTTCGAAATGACGTAACTGAAAACCTTCACATTTGACGCATTACTCTCAGAAACGTTTACATTTATCGTCTGGCAACTAATGCAGCGTGATGACGTTTGCGGTCGCACCACTCTGTACGAAGTAGAAGCTTCTAAGTTGTTGCAGTCACCAAGAAAGAGGCACAGAAATTCAAGTTTTAGTTTTTGAAAATTCAGTTTTTGGCTGCTTTTGCTGCCTTGTAGTTGACCTAGGACCTTAAGATTTTGCATGAACCGAACTCTGGCAGCCATATTACACGAGAAAAAGCGAGAACTGGTAATTCGTAGTAAAAACCGCAGAAAACATAACGTTTCAACATTTGTTTTCGTATCGACGTAACTGAAAATCTTCACATTGGACGCATTACTCTCAGAAACGTTTACATTTATCGTCTGGCAACTAATGCAGCGTGATGACGTTTGCGGTCGCACCACTCTGTACGAAGTAGAAGCTTCTAAGTTGTTGCAGTCACCAAGAAAGAGGCACAGAAACTCAAGTATTAGTTTTTGAAAATTCAGTTTTTGGCTGCTTTTGCTGCCTTGTAATTGACCTAGGACCTTAAGATTTTGCATGAACCGAACTCTGGCAGCCACATTACACGAGAAAAAGCGAGAAGTGGTAATTCGTAGTAAAAACCGCAGAAAACATAACGTTTTCAACATTTGTTTTCGAAATGACGTAACTGAAAATCTTCACATTGGACGCATTACTCTCAGAAACGTTTACATTTATCGTCTGGCAACTAATGCAGCGTGATGACGTTTGCGGTCGCACCACTCTGTACGAAGTAGAAGCTTCTAAGTTGTTGCAGTCACCAAGAAAGAGGCACAGAAATTCAAGTTTTAGTTTTTGAAAATTCAGTTTTTGGCTGCTTTTGCTGCCTTGTAGTTGACCTAGGACCTTAAGATTTTGCATGAACCGAACTCTGGCAGCCACATTACACGAGAAAAAGCGAGAAGTGGTAATTCGTAGTAAAAACCGCAGAAAACATAACGTTTTCAACATTTGTTTTCGAAATGACGTAACTGAAAATCTTCACATTGGACGCATTACTCTCAGAAACGTTTACATTTATCGTCTGGCAACTAATGCCGCGTGATGACGTTTGCGGTCGCACCACTCTGTACGAAGTAGAAGCTTCTAAGTTGTTGCAGTCACCAAGAAAGAGGCACAGAAATTCAAGTTTTAGTTTTTGAAAATTCAGTTTTTGGCTGCTTTTGCTGCCTTGTAGTTGACCTAGGACCTTAAGATTTTGCATGAACCGAACTCTGGCAGCCACATTACACGAGAAAAAGCGAGAAGTGGTAATTCGTAGTAAAAACCGCAGAAAATATAACGTTTTCAACATTTGTTTTCGAAGTGACGTAACTGAAAACCTTCACATTGGACGCATGACTCTCAGAAACGTTTAAATTTATCGTCTGGCAACTATTGCAGCGTGATGACGTTTGCGGTCGCACCACCCTGTACGAAGTAGAAGCTTCTAAGTTGTTGCAGTCACCAAGAAAGAGGCACAGAAATTCAAGTTTTAGTTTTTGAAAATTCAGTTTTTGGCTGCTTTTGCTGCCTTGTAATTGACCTAGGACCTTAAGATTTTGCATGAACCGAACTCTGGCAGCCACATTACACGAGAAAAAGCGAGAAGTGGTAATTCGTAGTAAAAACCGCAGAAAACATAACGTTTTCAACATTTGTTTTCGAAATGACGTAACTGAAAATCTTCACATT
Organism: Schistocerca serialis cubense; assembly: GCF_023864345.2. Taxonomy (NCBI): domain Eukaryota; kingdom Metazoa; phylum Arthropoda; class Insecta; order Orthoptera; family Acrididae; genus Schistocerca; species Schistocerca serialis. The sequence continues at coordinate 4,478,953 of NW_026047571.1, read as the reverse complement.
GGACGCATTACTCTCAGAAACGTTTACATTTATCGTCTGGCAACTAATGCAGCGTGATGACGTTTGCGGTCGCACCACTCTGTACGAAGTAGAAGCTTCTAAGTTGTTGCAGTCACCAAGAAAGAGGCACAGAAATTCAAGTTTTAGTTTTTGAAAATTCAGTTTTTGGCTGCTTTTACTGCCTTGCAGTTGACCTAGGACCTTAAGATTTTGCATGAACCGAACTCTGGCAGCCACATTACACGAGAAAAAGCGAGAACTGGTAATTCGTAGTAAAAACCGCAGAAAACATAACGTTTTCAACATTTGTTTTCGAAATGACGTAACTGAAAATCTTCACATTGGACGCATGACTCTCAGAAACGTTTACATTTATCGTCCGGCAACTAATGCAGCGTGATGACGTTTGCGGTCGCACGACTCTGTACGAAGTAGAAGCTTCTAAGTTGTTGCAGTCACCAAGAAAGAGGCACAGAAATTCAGGTTTTAGTTTTTGAAAATTCAGTTTTTGGCTGCTTTCGCTGCCTTGTAGTTGACCTAGGACCTTAAGATTTTGCATGAACCGATCTCTGGCAGCCACATTACACGAGAAAAAGCGAGAAGTGGAAATTCGTAGTAAAAACCGCAGAAAACATAACGTTTTCAACATTTGTTTTCGAAAAGACGTAACTGAAAATCTTCACATTGGACGCATGACTCTCAGAAACGTTTACATTTATCGTCTGGCAACTAATGCAGCGTGATGACGTTTGCGGTCGCACCACTCTGTACGAAGTAGAAGCTTCTAAGTTGTTGCAGTCACCAAGAAAGAGGCACAGAAATTCAAGTTTTAGTTTTTGAAAATTCAGTTTTTGGCTGCTTTTGCTGCCTTGTAGTTGACCTAGGACCTTAAGATTTTGCAGGAACCGATCTCTGGCAGCCACATTACACGAGAAAAAGCGAGAAGTGGTAATTCGTAGTAAAAACCGCAGAAAACATAACGTTTTCTACATTTGTTTTCGAAATGACGTAACTGAAAATCTTCCCATTGGACGCATGACTCTCAGAAACGTTTACATTTATCGTCTGGCAACTAATGCAGCGTGATGAAGTTTGCGGTCGCACCACTCTGTACGAAGTAGAAGCTTCTAAGTTGTTGCAGTCACCAAGAAAGAGGCACAGAAATTCAAGTTTTAGTTTTTGAAAATTCAGTTTTTGGCTGCTTTTGCTGCCTTGTAGTTGACCTAGGACCTTAAGATTTTGCAGGAACCGATCTCTGGCAGCCACATTACACGAGAAAAAGCGAGAGGTGGTAATTCGTAGTAAAAACCGCAGAAAACATAACGTTTTCTACATTTGTTTTCGAAATGACGTAACTGAAAATCTTCACATTGGACGCATGACTCTCAGAAACGTTTACATTTATCGTCTGGCAACTAATGCAGCGTGATGACGTTTGCGGTCGCACCACTCTGTACGAAGTAGAAGCTTCTAAGTTGTTGCAGTCACCAAGAAAGAGGCACAGAAATTGAAGTTTTAGTTTTTGAAAATTCAGTTTTTGGCTGCTTTTGCTGCCTTGTAGTTGACCTAGGACCTTAAGATTTTGCATGAACCGATCTCTGGCAGCCACATTACACGAGAAAAAGCGAGAAGTGGTAATTCGTAGTAAAAACCGCAGAAAACATAACGTTTTCTACATTTGTTTTCGAAATGACGTAACTGAAAATCTTCACATTGGACGCATGACTCTCAGAAACGTTTACATTTATCGTCTGGCAACTAATGCAGCGTGATGACGTTTGCGGTCGCACCACTCTGTACGAAGTAGAAGCTTCTAAGTTGTTGCAGTCACCAAGAAAGAGTCACAGAAATTGAAGTTTTAGTTTTTGAAAATTCAGTTTTTGGCTGCTTTTGCTGCCTTGTAGTTGACCTAGGACCTTAAGATTTTGCAGGAACCGATCTCTGGCAGCCACATTACACGAGAAAAAGCGAGAGGTGGTAATTCGTAGTAAAAACCGCAGAAAACATAACGTTTTCTACATTTGTTTTCGAAATGACGTAACTGAAAATCTTCACATTGGACGCATGACTCTCAGAAACGTTTACATTTATCGTCTGGCAACTAATGCAGCGTGATGACGTTTGCGGTCGCACCACTCTGTACGAAGTAGAAGCTTCTAAGTTGTTGCAGTCACCAAGAAAGAGGCACAGAAATTGAAGTTTTAGTTTTTGAAAATTCAGTTTTTGGCTGCTTTTGCTGCCTTGTAGTTGACCTAGGACCTTAAGATTTTGCATGAACCGATCTCTGGCAGCCACATTACACGAGAAAAAGCGAGAAGTGGTAATTCGTAGTAAAAACCGCAGAAAACATAACGTTTTCTACATTTGTTTTCGAAATGACGTAACTGAAAATCTTCACATTGGACGCATGACTCTCAGAAACGTTTACATTTATCGTCTGGCAACTAATGCAGCGTGATGACGTTTGCGGTCGCACCACTCTGTACGAAGTAGAAGCTTCTAAGTTGTTGCAGTCACCAAGAAAGAGGCACAGAAATTCAAGTTTTAGTTTTTGAAAATTCAGTTTTTGGCTGCTTTTGCTGCCTTGTAGTTGACCTAGGACCTTAGATTTTGCATGAACCGATCTCTGGCAGCCACATTACACGAGAAAAAGCGAGAAGTGGTAATTCGTAGTAAAAACCGCAGAAAACATAACGTCTTCTACATTTGTTTTCGAAATGACGTAACTGAAAATCTTCACATTGGACGCATTACCCTCAGAAACGTTTAAATTTATCGTCTGGCAACTAATGCAGCGTGATGACGTTTGCGGTCGCACCACTCTGTACGAAGTAGAAGCTTCTAAGTTGTTGCAGTCACCAAGAAAGAGGCACAGAAATTCAAGTTTTAGTTTTTGAAAATTCAGTTTTTGGCTGCTTTTGCTGCCTTGTAGTTGACCTAGGACCTTAAGATTTTGCATGAACCGATCTCTGGCAGCCACATTACACGAGAAAAAGCGAGAAGTGGTAATTCGTAGTAAAAACTGCAGAAAACATAACGTTTTCAACATATTTTTTCGAAATGACGTAACTGAAGATCTTCACATTGGACGCATGACTCTCAGAAACGTTTACATTTATCGTCTGGCAACTAATGCAGCGTGATGACGTTTGCGGTCGCACCACTCTGTACGAAGTAGAAGCTTCTAAGTTGTTGCAGTTACCAAGAAAGAGGCACAGAAATTCAAGTTTTAGTTTTTGAAAATTCAGTTTTTGGCTGCTTTTGCTGCCTTGTAGTTGACCTAGGACCTTAAGATTTTGCATGAACCGATCTCTGGCAGCCACATTACACGAGAAAAAGCGAGAAGTGGTAATTCGTAGTAAAAACTGCAGAAAACATAACGTTTTCAACATATTTTTTCGAAATGACGTAACTGAAAATCTTCACATTGGACGCATTACTCTCAGAAACGTTTACATTTATCGTCTGGCAACTAATGCAGCGTGATGACGTTTGCGGTCGCACCACTCTGTACGAAGTAGAAGCTTCTAAGTTGTTGCAGTTACCAAGAAAGAGGCACAGAAATTCAAGTTTTAGTTTTTGAAAATTCAGTTTTTGGCTGCTTTTGCTGCCTTGTAGTTGACCTAGGACCTCAAGATTTTGCATGAACCGATCTCTGGCAGCCACATTACACGAGAAAAAGCGAGAAGTGGTAATTCGTAGTAAAAACCGCAGAAAACATAACGTTTTCTACATTTGTTTTCGAAATGACGTAACTGAAAATCTTCACATTGGACGCATGACTCTCAGAAACGTTTACATTTATCGTCTGGCAACTAATGCAGCGTGATGACGTTTGCGGTCGCACCACTCTGTACGAAGTAGAAGCTTCTAAGTTGTTGCAGTCACCAAGAAAGAGGCACAGAAATTCAAGTTTTAGTTTTTGAAAATTCAGTTTTTGGCTGCTTTTGCTGCCTTGTAGTTGACCTAGGACCTTAAGATTTTGCATGAACCGATCTCTGGCAGCCATATTACACGAGAAAAAGCGAGAAGTGGTAATTTGTAGTAAAAACCGCAGAAAACATAACGTTTTCAACATTTGTTTTCGAAATGACGTAACTGAAAATCATCACATTGGACGCATGACTCTCAGAAACGTTTACATTTATCGTCTGGCAACTAATGCAGCGTGATGACGTTTGCGGTCGCACCACTCTGTACGAAGTAGAAGCTTCTAAGTTGTTGCAGTCACCAAGAAAGAGGCACAGAAATTCGAGTTTTAGTTTTTGAAAATTCAGTTTTTGGCTGCTTTTGCTGCCTTGTAGTTGACCTAGGACCTTAATATTTTGCATGAACCGATCTCTGGCAGCCACATTACACGAGAAAAAGCGAGAAGTGGTAATTCGTAGTAAAAACCGCAGAAAACATAACGTTTTCTACATTTGTTTTCGAAATGACGTAACTGAAAATCTTCACATTGGACGCATGACTCTCAGAAACGTTTACATTTATCGTCTGGCAACTAATGCAGCGTGATGACGTTTGCGGTCGCACCACTCTGTACGAAGTAGAAGCTTCTAAGTTGTTGCAGTCACCAAGAAAGAGGCACAGAAATTCAAGTTTTAGTTTTTGAAAATTCAGTTTTTGGCTGCTTTTGCTGCCTTGTAGTTGACCTAGGACCTTAAGATTTTGCATGAACCGATCTCTGGCAGCCACATTACACGAGAAAAAGCGAGAAGTGGTAATTCGTAGTAAAAACCGCAGAAAACATAACGTTTTCAACATTTGTTTTCGAAATGACGTAACTGAAAATCTTCACATTGGACGCATGACTCTCAGAAACGTTTACATTTATCGTCTGGCAACTAATGCAGCGTGATGACGTTTGCGGTCGCACCACTCTGTACGAAGTAGAAGCTTCTAAGTTGTTGCAGTCACCAAGAAAGAGGCACAGAAATTCAAGTTTTAGTTTTTGAAAATTCAGTTTTTGGCTGCTTTTGCTGCCTTGTAGTTGACCTAGGACCTTAATATTTTGCATGAACCGATCTCTGGCAGCCACATTACACGAGAAAAAGCGAGAAGTGGTAATTCGTAGTAAAAACCGCAGAAAACATAACGTTTTCTACATTTGTTTTCGAAATGACGTAACTGAAAATCTTCACATTGGACGCATGACTCTCAGAAACGTTTACATTTATCGTCTGGCAACTAATGCAGCGTGATGACATTTGCGGTCGCACCACTCTGTACGAAGTAGAAGCTTCTAAGTTGATGCAGTCACCAAGAAAGAGGCACAGAAATTCAAGTTTTAGTTTTTGAAAATTCAGTTTTTGGCTGCTTTTGCTGCCTTGTAGTTGACCTAGGACCTTAAGATTTTGCATGAACCGATCTCTGGCAGCCACATTACACGAGAAAAAGCGAGAAGTGGTAATTCGTAGTAAAAACCGCAGAAAACATAACGTTTTCAACATTTGTTTTCGAAATGACGTAACTGAAAATCTTCACATTGGACGCATTACTCTCAGAAACGTTAAAAATTTATCGTCTGGCAACTATTGCAGCGTGATGACGTTTGCGGTCGCACCACCCTGTACGAAGTAGAAGCTTCTAAGTTGTTGCAGTCACCAAGAAAGAGGCACAGAAATTCAAGTTTTAGTTTTTGAAAATTCAGTTTTTGGCTGCTTTTGCTGCCTTGTAGTTGACCTAGGACCTTAAGATTTTGCATGAACCGATCTCTGGCAGCCACATTACACGAGAAAAAGCGAGAAGTGGTAATTCGTAGTAAAAACTGCAGAAAACATAACGTTTTCAACATATTTTTTCGAAATGACGTAACTGAAAATCTTCACATTGGACGCATGACTCTCAGAAACGTTTACATTTATCGTCTGGCAACTAATGCAGCGTGATGACGTTTGCGGTCGCACCACTCTGTACGAAGTAGAAGCTTCTAAGTTGTTGCAGTCACCAAGAAAGAGGCACAGAAATTCAAGTTTTAGTTTTTGAAAATTCAGTTTTTGGCTGCTTTTGCTGCCTTGTAGTTGACCTAGGACCTTAAGATTTTGCATGAACCGATCTCTGGCAGCCATATTACACGAGAAAAAGCGAGAAGTGGTAATTTGTAGTAAAAACCGCAGAAAACATAACGTTTTCAACATTTGTTTTCGAAATGACGTAACTGAAAATCATCACATTGGACGCATGACTCTCAGAAACGTTTACATTTATCGTCTGGCAACTAATGCAGCGTGATGACGTTTGCGGTCGCACCACTCTGTACGAAGTAGAAGCTTCTAAGTTGTTGCAGTCACCAAGAAAGAGGCACAGAAATTCAAGTTTTAGTTTTTGAAAATTCAGTTTTTGGCTGCTTTTGCTGCCTTGTAGTTGACCTAGGACCTTAAGATTTTGCATGAACCGATCTCTGGCAGCCACATTACACGAGAAAAAGCGAGAAGTGGTAATTCGTAGTAAAAACCGCAGAAAACATAACGTTTTCAACATTTGTTTTCGAAATGACGTAACTGGAAATCTTCACATTGGACGCATGACTCTCAGAAACGTTTACATTTATCGTCTGGCAACTAATGCAGCGTGATGACGTTTGCGGTCGCACCACTCTGTACGAAGTAGAAGCTTCTAAGTTGTTGCAGTCACCAAGAAAGAAGCACAGAAATTCAAGTTTTAGTTTTTGAAAATTCAGTTTTTGGCTGCTTTTGCTGCCTTGTAGTTGACCTAGGACCTTAATATTTTGCATGAACCGATCTCTGGCAGCCACATTACACGAGAAAAAGCGAGAAGTGGTAATTCGTAGTAAAAACCGCAGAAAACATAACGTTTTCTACATTTGTTTTCGAAATGACGTAACTGAAAATCTTCACATTGGACGCATGACTCTCAGAAACGTTTACATTTATCGTCTGGCAACTAATGCAGCGTGATGACGTTTGCGGTCGCACCACTCTGTACGAAGTAGAATTTTCTAAGTTGTGGCAGTCACCAAGAAAGAGGCACAGAAATTCAAGTTTTAGTTTTTGAAAATTCAGTTTTTGGCTGCTTTTGCTGCCTTGTAGTTGACCTAGGGCCTTAAGACTTTGCATGAACCGATCTCTGGCAGCCACATTACACGAGAAAAAGCGAGAAGTGGTAATTCGTAGTAAAAACCGCAGAAAACATAACGTTTTCAACATTTGTTTTCGAAATGACGTAACTGAAAACCTTCACATTTGACGCATTACTCTCAGAAACGTTTACATTTATCGTCTGGCAACTAATGCAGCGTGATGACGTTTGCGGTCGCACCACTCTGTACGAAGTAGAAGCTTCTAAGTTGTTGCAGTCACCAAGAAAGAGGCACAGAAATTCAAGTTTTAGTTTTTGAAAATTCAGTTTTTGGCTGCTTTTGCTGCCTTGTAGTTGACCTAGGACCTTAAGATTTTGCATGAACCGAACTCTGGCAGCCATATTACACGAGAAAAAGCGAGAACTGGTAATTCGTAGTAAAAACCGCAGAAAACATAACGTTTCAACATTTGTTTTCGTATCGACGTAACTGAAAATCTTCACATTGGACGCATTACTCTCAGAAACGTTTACATTTATCGTCTGGCAACTAATGCAGCGTGATGACGTTTGCGGTCGCACCACTCTGTACGAAGTAGAAGCTTCTAAGTTGTTGCAGTCACCAAGAAAGAGGCACAGAAACTCAAGTATTAGTTTTTGAAAATTCAGTTTTTGGCTGCTTTTGCTGCCTTGTAATTGACCTAGGACCTTAAGATTTTGCATGAACCGAACTCTGGCAGCCACATTACACGAGAAAAAGCGAGAAGTGGTAATTCGTAGTAAAAACCGCAGAAAACATAACGTTTTCAACATTTGTTTTCGAAATGACGTAACTGAAAATCTTCACATTGGACGCATTACTCTCAGAAACGTTTACATTTATCGTCTGGCAACTAATGCAGCGTGATGACGTTTGCGGTCGCACCACTCTGTACGAAGTAGAAGCTTCTAAGTTGTTGCAGTCACCAAGAAAGAGGCACAGAAATTCAAGTTTTAGTTTTTGAAAATTCAGTTTTTGGCTGCTTTTGCTGCCTTGTAGTTGACCTAGGACCTTAAGATTTTGCATGAACCGAACTCTGGCAGCCACATTACACGAGAAAAAGCGAGAAGTGGTAATTCGTAGTAAAAACCGCAGAAAACATAACGTTTTCAACATTTGTTTTCGAAATGACGTAACTGAAAATCTTCACATTGGACGCATTACTCTCAGAAACGTTTACATTTATCGTCTGGCAACTAATGCCGCGTGATGACGTTTGCGGTCGCACCACTCTGTACGAAGTAGAAGCTTCTAAGTTGTTGCAGTCACCAAGAAAGAGGCACAGAAATTCAAGTTTTAGTTTTTGAAAATTCAGTTTTTGGCTGCTTTTGCTGCCTTGTAGTTGACCTAGGACCTTAAGATTTTGCATGAACCGAACTCTGGCAGCCACATTACACGAGAAAAAGCGAGAAGTGGTAATTCGTAGTAAAAACCGCAGAAAATATAACGTTTTCAACATTTGTTTTCGAAATGACGTAACTGAAAACCTTCACATTGGACGCATGACTCTCAGAAACGTTTAAATTTATCGTCTGGCAACTATTGCAGCGTGATGACGTTTGCGGTCGCACCACCCTGTACGAAGTAGAAGCTTCTAAGTTGTTGCAGTCACCAAGAAAGAGGCACAGAAATTCAAGTTTTAGTTTTTGAAAATTCAGTTTTTGGCTGCTTTTGCTGCCTTGTAATTGACCTAGGACCTTAAGATTTTGCATGAACCGAACTCTGGCAGCCACATTACACGAGAAAAAGCGAGAAGTGGTAATTCGTAGTAAAAACCGCAGAAAACATAACGTTTTCAACATTTGTTTTCGAAATGACGTAACTGAAAATCTTCACATTGGACGCATTACTCTCAGAAACGTTTACATTTATCGTCTGGCAACTAATGCAGCGTGATGACGTTTGCGGTCGCACCACTCTGTACGAAGTAGAAGCTTCTAAGTTGTTGCAGTCACCAAGAAAGAGGCACAGAAATTCAAGTTTTAGTTTTTGAAAATTCAGTTTTTGGCCGCTTTTACTGCCTTGCAGTTGACCTAGGACCTTAAGATTTTGCATGAACCGAACTCTGGCAGCCACATTACACGAGAAAAAGCGAGAACTGGTAATTCGTAGTAAAAACCGCAGAAAACATAACGTTTCAACATTTGTTTTCGTATCGACGTAACTGAAAATCTTCACATTGGACGCATTACTCTCAGAAACGTTTACATTTATCGTCTGGCAACTAATGCAGCGTGATGACGTTTGCGGTCGCACCACTCTGTACGAAGTAGAAGCTTCTAAGTTGTTGCAGTCACCAAGAAAGAGGCACAGAAACTCAAGTATTAGTTTTTGAGAATTCAGTTTTTGGCTGCTTTTGCTGCCTTGTAATTGACCTAGGACCTTAAGATTTTGCATGAACCGAACTCTGGCAGCCACATTACACGAGAAAAAGCGAGAAGTGGTAATTCGTAGTATAAACCGCAGAAAACATAACGTTTTCAACATTTGTTTTCGAAATGACGTAACTGAAAATCTTCACATTGGACGCATTACTCTCAGAAACGTTTACATTTATCTTCTGGCAACTAATGCAGCGTGATGACGTTTGCGGTCGCACCACTCTGTACGAAGTAGAAGCTTCTAAGTTGTTGCAGTCACCAAAAAGAGGCACAGAAATTCAAGTTTTAGTTTTTGAAAATTCAGTTTTTGTCTGCTTTTGCTGCCTTGTAGTTGACCTAGGACCTTAAGATTTTGCATGAACCGAACTCTAGCAGCCACATTACACGAGAAAAAGCGAGAAGTGGTAATTCGTAGTAAAAACCGCAGAAAACATAACGTTTTCAACATTTGTTTTCGAAATGACGTAACTGAAAATCTTCACATTTGACGCATTACTCTCAGAAACGTTTACATTTATCGTCTGGCAACTAATGCAGCGTGATGACGTTTGCGGTCGCACCACTCTGTACGAAGTAGAAGCTTCTAAGTTGTTGCAGTCACCAAGAAAGAGGCACAGAAATTCAAGTTTTAGTTTTTGAAAATTCAGTTTTTGGCTGCTTTTACTGCCTTGTAGTTGACCTAGGACCTTAAGATTTTGCATGAACCGAACTCTGGCAGCCACATTACACGAGAAAAAGCGAGAAGTGGTAATTCGTAGTAAAAACCGCAGAAAACATAACGTTTTCAACATTTGTTTTCGAAATGACGTAACTGAAAATCTTCACATTGGACGCATTACTCTCAGAAACGTTTACATTTATCGTCTGGCAACTAATGCAGCGTGATGACGTTTGCGGTCGCACCACTCTGTACGAAGTAGAAGCTTCTAAGTTGTTGCAGTCACCAAGAAAGAGGCACAGAAATTCAAGTTTTAGTTTTTGAAAATTCAGTTTTTGTCTGCTTTTGCTGCCTTGTAGTTGACCTAGGACCTTAAGATTTTGCATGAACCGAACTCTGGCAGCCACATTACACGAGAAAAAGCGAGAAGTGGTAATTCGTAGTAAAAACCGCAGAAAACATAACGTTTTCAACATTTGTTTTCGAAATGACGTAACTGAAAATCTTCACATTTGACGCATTACTCTCAGAAACGTTTACATTTATCGTCTGGCAACTAATGCAGCGTGATGACGTTTGCGGTCGCACCACTCTGTACGAAGTAGAAGCTTCTAAGTTGTTGCAGTCACCAAGAAAGAGGCACAGAAATTCAAGTTTTAGTTTTTGAAAATTCAGTTTTTGTCTGCTTTTGCTGCCTTGTAGTTGACCTAGGACCTTAAGATTTTGCATGAACCGAACTCTGGCAGCCACATTACACGAGAAAAAGCGAGAAGTGGTAATTCGTAGTAAAAACCGCAGAAAACATAACGTTTTCAACATTTGTTTTCGAAATGACGTAACTGAAAATCTTCACATTGGACGCATTACTCTCAGAAACGTTTACATTTATCGTCTGGCAACTAATGCAGCGTGATGACGTTTGCGGTCGCACCACTCTGTACGAAGTAGAAGCTTCTAAGTTGTTGCAGTCACCAAGAAAGAGGCACAGAAATTCAAGTTTTAGTTTTTGAAAATTCAGTTTTTGTCTGCTTTTGCTGCCTTGTAGTTGACCTAGGACCTTAAGATTTTGCATGAACCGAACTCTGGCAGCCACATTACACGAGAAAAAGCGAGAAGTGGTAATTCGTAGTAAAAACCGCAGAAAACATAACGTTTTCAACATTTGTTTTCGAAATGACGTAACTGAAAATCTTCACATTTGACGCATTACTCTCAGAAACTTTTACATTTATCGTCTGGCAACTAATGCAGCGTGATGACGTTTGCGGTCGCACCACTCTGTACGAAGTAGAAGCTTCTAAGTTGTTGCAGTCACCAAGAAAGAGGCACAGAAATTCAAGTTTTAGTTTTTGAAAATTCAGTTTTTGGCTGCTTTTACTGCCTTGTAGTTGACCTAGGACCTTAAGATTTTGCATGAACCGAACTCTGGCAGCCACATTACACGAGAAAAAGCGAGAAGTGGTAATTCGTAGTAAAAACCGCAGAAAACATAACGTTTTCAACATTTGTTTTCGTATCGACGTAACTGAAAATCTTCACATTGGACGCATTACTCTCAGAAACGTTTACATTTATCGTCTGGCAACTAATGCAGCGTGATGACGTTTGCGGTCGCACCACCCTGTACGAAGTAGAAGCTTCTAAGTTGTTGCAGTCACCAAGAAAGAGGCACAGAAATTCAAGTTTTAGTTTTTGAAAATTCTGTTTTTGGCTGCTTTTGCTGCCTTGTAGTTGACCTAGGACCTTAAGATTTTGCATGAACCGAGCTCTGGCAGCCACATTACACGAGAAAAAGCGAGAAGTGGTAATTCGTAGTAAAAACCGCAGAATACATAACGTTTTCAACATTTGTTTTCGAAATGACGTAACTGAAAATCTTCACATTGGACGCATTACTCTCAGAAACGTTTACATTTATCGTCTGGCAACTAATGCAGCGTGATGACGTTTGCGGTCGCACCACTCTGTACGAAGTAGAAGCTTCTAAGTTGTTGCAGTCACCAAGAAAGAGGCACAGAAATTCAAGTTTTAGTTTTTGAAAATTCAGTTTTTGGCTGCTTTTGCTGCATTGTAGTTGACCTAGGACCTTAAGATTTTGCATGAACCGAACTCTGGCAGCCACATTACACGAGAAAAAGCGAGAGGTGGTAATTCGTAGTAAAAACCGCAGAAAACATAACGTTTCCAACATTTGTTTTCGTATCGACGTAACTGAAAATCTTCACATTGGACGCATTACTCTCAGAAACGTTTACATTTATTGTCTGGCAACTAATGCATCGTGATGACGTTTGCGGTCGCACCACTCTGTACGAAGTAGAAGCTTCTAAGTTGTTGCAGTCACCAAGAAAGAGGCACAGAAATTCAAGTTTTAGTTTTTGAAAATTCAGTTTTTGGCTGCTTTTGTTGCATTGTAGTTGACCTAAGACCTTAAGATTTTGCATGAACCGAACTCTGGCAGCCACATTACACGAGAAAAAGCGAGAAGTGGTAATTCGTAGTAAAAACCGCAGAAAACATAACGTTTTCAACATTTGTTTTCGTATCGACGTAACTGAAAATCTTCACATTGGACGCATTACTCTCAGAAACGTTTACATTTATCGTCTGGCAACTAATGCAGCGTGATGACGTTTGCGGTCGCACCACTCTGTACGAAGTAGAAGCTTCTAAGTTGTTGCAGTCACCAAGAAAGAGGCACAGAAATTCAAGTTTTAGTTTTTGAAAATCCAGTTTTTGGCTGCTTTTGCTGCCTTGTAGTTGACCTAGGACCTTAAGATTTTGCATGAACCGAACTCTGGCAGCCGCATTACACGAGAAAAAGCGAGAAGTGGTAATTCGTAGTAAAAACCGCAGAAAACATAACGTTTTCAACATTTGTTTTCGTATCGACGTAACTAAAAATCTTCACATTGGACGCATTACCCTCAGAAACGTTTACATTTATCGTCTGGCAACTAATGCAGCGTGATGACGTTTGCGGTCGCACCACTCTGTACGAAGTAGAAGCTTCTACGTTGTTGCAGTCACCAAGAAAGAGGCACAGAAATTCAAGTTTTAGTTTTTGAAAATTCAGTTTTTGGCTGCTTTTGCTGCCTTGTAGTTGACCTACGACCTTAAGATTTTGCATGAACCGAACTCTGGCAGCCACATTACACGAGAAAAAGCGAGAAGTGGTAATTCGTAATAAAAACCGCAGAAAACATTACGTTTTCAACATTTGTTTTCAAAATGACGTAACTGAAAATCTTCACATTGGACGCATTACTCTCAGAAACGTTTACATTTATCGTCTGGCAACTAATGCCGCGTGATGACGTTTGCGGTCGCACCACTTTGTACGAAGTAGAAGCTTCTAAGTTGTTGCAGTCACCAAGAAAGAGGCACAGAAATTCAAGCTTTAGTTTTTGAAAATTCAGTTTTTGGCTGCTTTTGCTGCCTTGTAGTTGACCTAGGACCTTAAGATTTTGCATGAACCGAACTCTGGCAGCCACATTACACGAGAAAAAGCGAGAAGTGGTAATTCGTAGTAAAAACCGCAGAAAACATAACGTTTTCAACATTTGTTTTCGAAATGACGTAACTGAAAATCTTCACATTGGACGCATTACTCTCAGAAACGTTTACATTTATCGTCTGGCAACTAATGCAGCGTGATGACGTTTGCGGTCGCACCACTCTGTACGAAGTAGAAGCTTCTAAGTTGTTGCAGTCACCAAGAAAGAGGCACAGAAATTCAAGTTTTAGTTTTTGAAAATTCAGTTTTTGACTGCTTTTGCTGCATTGTAGTTGACCTAGGACCTTAAGATTTTGCATGAACCGAACTCCGGAGGCCACATTACACGAGGAAAAGCGAGAAGTGGTAATTCGTGGTAAAAACCGCAGAATACATAACGTTTTCAACATTTGTTTTCGTATCGACGTAACTGAAAATCTTCACATTGGACGCATTACTCTCAGAATCGTTTACATTTATCGTCTGGCAACTAATGCAGCGTGATGACGTTTGCGGTCGCACCACTCTGTACGAAGAAGAAGCTTCTAAGTTGTTGCAGTCACCAAGAAAGAGGCACAGAAATTCAAGTTTTAGTTTTTGAAAATTCAGTTTTTGGCTGCTTTTGCTGCCTTGTAGTTGACCTAGGACCTTAAGATTTTGCATGAAATTAACTCTGGCAGGCGCATTACACGAGAAAAAGCGAGAAGTGGTAATTCGTAGTAAATACCGCAGAAAACATAACATTTTCAACATTTTTTTTTCGTATCGACGTAACTAAAAATCTTCACATTGGACGCATTACCCTCAGAAACGTTTACATTTATCGTCTGGCAACTAATGCAGCGTGATGACGTTTGCGGTCGCACCACTCTGTACGAAGTAGAAGCTTCTACGTTGTTGCAGTCACCAAGAAAGAGGCACAGAAATTCAAGTTTTAGTTTTTGAAAATTCAGTTTTTGGCTGCTTTTGCTGCCTTGTAGTTGACCTAGGACCTTAAGATTTTGCATGAACCGAACTCTGGCAGCCACATTACACGAGAAAAGCGAGAAGTGGTAATTCGTAATAAAAACCGCAGAAAACATTACGTTTTCAACATTTGTTTTCGAAATGACGTAACTGAAAATCATCACATTGGACGCATTACTCTCAGAAACGCTTACATTTATCGTCTGGCAACTAATGCCGCGTGATGACGTTTGCGGTCGCACCACTCTGTACGAAGTAGAAGCTTCTAAGTTGTTGCAGTCACCAAGAAAGAGGCACAGAAATTCAAGCTTTAGTTTTTGAAAATTCAGTTTTTGGCTGCTTTTGCTGCCTTGTAGTTAACCTAGGACCTTAAGATTTTGCATGAACCGAAATCTGGCAGCCACATTACACGAGAAAAAGCGAGAAGTGGTAATTCGTAGTAAAAACCGCAGAAAACATAACGTTTTCAACATTTGTTTTCGAAATGAAGTAACTGAAAATCTTCACATTGGACGCATTACTCTCAGAAACGTTTACATTTATCGTCTGGCAACTAATGCAGCGTGATGACGTTTGCGGTCGCACCACTCTGTACGAAGTAGAAGCTTCTAAGTTGTTGCAGTCACCAAGAAAGAGGCACAGAAATTCAAGTTTTAGTTTTTGAAAATTCAATTTTTGGCTGCTTTTGCTGCATTGTAGTTGACCTAGGACCTTAAGATTTTGCATGAACCGAACTCTGGCAGCCGCATTACACGAGAAAAAGCGAGAAGTGGTAATTCGTAGTAAAAACCGCAGAAAACATAACGTTTTCAACCTTTGTTTTCGCATCGACGTAACTGAAAATCTTCACATTGGACGCATTACTCTCAGAAACGTTTACATTTATCGTCTGGCAACTAATGCAGCGTGATGACGTTTGCTGTCGCACCACTCTGTACGAAGTAGAAGCTTCTAAGTTGTTGCAGTCACCAAGAAAGAGGCACAGAAATTCAAGTTTTAGTTTTTGAAAATTCAGTTTTTGGCTGCTTTTGCTGCCTTGTAGTTGACCTAGGAGCTTAAGATTTTGCATGAAACGAACTCTGGCAGCCGCATTACACGAGAAAAAGCGAGAAGTGGTAATTCGTAATAAAAACCTCAGAAAACATTACGTTTTCAACATTTGTTTTCAAAATGACGTAACTGAAAATCTTCACATTGGACGCATTACTCTCAGAAACGTTTACATTTATCGTCTGGCAACTAATGCCGCGTGATGACGTTTGCGGTCGCACCACTTTGTACGAAGTAGAAGCTTCTAAGTTGTTGCAGTCACCAAGAAAGAGGCACAGAAATTCAAGCTTTAGTTTTTGAAAATTCAGTTTTTGGCTGCTTTTGCTGCCTTGTAGTTGACCTAGGACCTTAAGATTTTGCATGAACCGAACTCTGGCAGCCACATTACACGAGAAAAAGCGAGAAGTGGTAATTCGTAGTAAAAACCGCAGAAAACATAACGTTTTCAACATTTGTTTTCGAAATGACGTAACTGAAAATCTTCACATTGGACGCATTACTCTCAGAAACGTTTACATTTATCGTCTGGCAACTAATGCAGCGTGATGACGTTTGCGGTCGCACCACTCTGTACGAAGTAGAAGCTTCTAAGTTGTTGCAGTCACCAAGAAAGAGGCACAGAAATTCAAGTTTTAGTTTTTGAAAATTCAGTTTTTGACTGCTTTTGCTGCATTGTAGTTGACCTAGGACCTTAAGATTTTGCATGAACCGAACTCCGGCAGCCACATTACACGAGGAAAAGCGAGAAGTGGTAATTCGTGGTAAAAACCGCAGAATACATAACGTTTTCAACATTTGTTTTCGTATCGACGTAACTGAAAATCTTCACATTGGACGCATTACTCTCAGAATCGTTTACATTTATCGTCTGGCAACTAATGCAGCGTGATGACGTTTGCGGTCGCACCACTCTGTACGAAGAAGAAGCTTCTAAGTTGTTGCAGTCACCAAGAAAGAGGCACAGAAATTCAAGTTTTAGTTTTTGAAAATTCAGTTTTTGGCTGCTTTTGCTGCCTTGTAGTTGACCTAGGACCTTAAGATTTTGCATGAAATTAACTCTGGCAGGCGCATTACACGAGAAAAAGCGAGAAGTGGTAATTCGTAGTAAAAACCGCAGAAAACATAACGTTTTCAACATTTGTTTTCGTATCGACGTAACTAAAAATCTTCACATTGGACGCATTACCCTCAGAAACGTTTACATTTATCGTCTGGCAACTAATGCAGCGTGATGACGTTGGCGGTCGCACCACTCTGTACGAAGTAGAAGCTTCTACGTTGTTGCAGTCACCAAGAAAGAGGCACAGAAATTCAAGTTTTAGTTTTTGAAAATTCAGTTTTTGGCTGCTTTTGCTGCCTTGTAGTTGACCTAGGACCTTAAGATTTTGCATGAACCGAACTCTGGCAGCCACATTACACGAGAAAAAGCGAGAAGTGGTAATTCGTAATAAAAACCGCAGAAAACATTACGTTTTCAACATTTGTTTTCGAAATGACGTAACTGAAAATCATCACATTGGACGCATTACTCTCAGAAACGTTTACATTTATCGTCTGGCAACTAATGCCGCGTGATGACGTTTGCGGTCGCACCACTCTGTACGAAGTAGAAGCTTCTAAGTTGTTGCAGTCACCAAGAAAGAGGCACAGAAATTCAAGCTTTAGTTTTTGAAAATTCAGTTTTTGGCTGCTTTTGCTGCCTTGTAGTTAACCTCGGACCTTAAGATTTTGCATGAACCGAAATCTGGCAGCCACATTACACGAGAAAAAGCGAGAAGTGGTAATTCGTAGTAAAAACCGCAGAAAACATAACGTTTTCAACATTTGTTTTCGAAATGACGTAACTGAAAATCTTCACATTGGACGCATTACTCTCAGAAACGTTTACATTTATCGTCTGGCAACTAATGCAGCGTGATGACGTTTGCGGTCGCACCACTCTGTACGAAGTAGAAGCTTCTAAGTTGTTGCAGTCACCAAGAAAGAGGCACAGAAATTCAAGTTTTAGTTTTTGAAAATTCAATTTTTGGCTGCTTTTGCTGCATTGTAGTTGACCTAGGACCTTAAGATTTTGCATGAACCGAACTCTGGCAGCCGCATTACACGAGAAAAAGCGAGAAGTGGTAATTCGTAGTAAAAACCGCAGAAAACATAACGTTTTCAACCTTTGTTTTCGCATCGACGTAACTGAAAATCTTCACATTGGACGCATTACTCTCAGAAACGTTTACATTTATCGTCTGGCAACTAATGCAGCGTGATGACGTTTGCGGTCGCACCACTCTGTACGAAGTAGAAGCTTCTAAGTTGTTGCAGTCACCAAGAAAGAGGCACAGAAATTCAAGTTTTAGTTTTTGAAAATTCAGTTTTTGGCTGCTTTTGCTGCCTTGTAGTTGACCTAGGAGCTTAAGATTTTGCATGAAACGAACTCTGGCAGCCGCATTACACGAGAAAAAGCGAGAAGTGGTAATTCGTAGTAAAAACCGCAGAAAACATAACGTTTTCAACATTTGTTTTCGTATCGACGTAACTAAAAATCTTCACATTGGACGCATTACCCTCAGAAACGTTTACATTTATCGTCTGGCAACTAATGCAGCGTGATGACGTTTGCGGTCGCACCACTCTGTACGAAGTAGAAGCTTCTACGTTGTTGCAGTCACCAAGAAAGAGGCACAGAAATTCAAGTTTTAGTTTTTGAAAATTCAGTTTTTGGCTGCTTTTGCTGCCTTGTAGTTGACCTAGGACCTTAAGATTTTGCATGAACCGAACTCTGGCAGCCACATTACACGAGAAAAAGCGAGAAGTGGTAATTCGTAGTAAAAGCCGCAGAAAACATAACGTTTTCAACATTTGTTTTCTAAATGACGTAACTGTAAATCTTCACATTGGACGCATTACTCTCAGAAACGTTTACGTTTATCGTCTGGCAACTAATGCCGCGTGATGACGTTTGCGGTCGCACCACTCTGTACGAAGTAGAAGCTTCTAAGTTGTTGCAGTCACCTAGAAAGAGGCACAGAAATTCAAGTTTTAGTTTTTGAAAATTCAGTTTTTGGCTGCTTTTGCTGCCTTGTAGTTGACCTACGACCTTAAGATTTTGCATGAACCGAACTCTGGCAGCCACATTACACGAGAAAAAGCGAGAAGTGGTAATTCGTAATAAAAACCGCAGAAAACATTACGTTTTCAACTTTTGTTTTCGAAATGACGTAACTGAAAATCTTCACATTGGACGCATTACTCTCAGAAACGTTTACATTTATCGTCTGGCAACTAATGCAGCGTGATGACGTTTGCGCTCGCACCACTCTGTACGAAGTAGAAGCTTCTAAGTTGTTGCAGTCACCAAGAAAGAGGCACAGAAATTCAAGCTTTAGTTTTTGAAAATTCAGTTTTTGGCTGCTTTTGCTGCCTTGTAGTTGACCTAGGACCTTAAGATTTTGCATGAACCGAACTCTGGCAGCCACATTACACGAGAAAAAGCGAGAAGTGGTAATTCGTAGTAAAAACCGCAGAAAACATAACGTTTTCAACATTTGTTTTCGAAATGACGTAACTGAAGATCTTCACATTGGACGCATTACTCTCAGAAACCTTTACATTTGTCGTCTGGCAACTAATGCAGCGTGATGACGTTTGCGGTCGCACCACTCTGTACGAAGTAGAAGCTTCTAAGTTGTTGCAGTCACCAAGAGAGAGGCACAGAAATTCAAGTTTTAGTTTTTGAAAATTCAGTTTTTGGCTGCTTTTGGTGCATTGTAGTTGACCTAGGACCTTAAGATTTTGCATGAACCGAACTCTGGTAGCCACATTACACGAGAAAAAGCGAGAAGTGGTAATTCGTAGTAAAAACCGCTGAAAACATAACGTTTTCAACATTTGTTTTCGTATCGACGTAACTGAAAATCTTCATATTGGACGCATTACTCTCAGAAACGTTTACATTTATCGTCTGGCAACTAATGCAGCGTGATGACGTTTGCGTTCGCACCACTCTGTACGAAGTAGAAGCTTCTAAGTTGTGGCAGTCACCAAGAAAGAGGCACAGAAATTCAAGTTTTAGTTTTTGAAAATTCAGTTTTTGGCTGCTTTTGCTGCCTTGTAGTTGACCTAGGACCTTAAGATTTTGCATGAACCGAACTCTGGCAGCCACATTACACGAGAAAAAGCGAGAAGTGGTAATTCGTAGTAAAAACCGCAGAAAACATAACGTTTTCAACATTTGTTTTCGTATCGACGTAACTGAAAATCTTCACATTGGACGCATTACCCTCAGAAACGTTTACATTTATCGTCTGGCAACTAATGCAGCGTGATGACGTTTGCGGTCGCACCACTCTGTACGAAGTAGAAGCTTCTACGTTGTTGCAGTCACCAAGAAAGAGGCACAGAAATTCAAGTTTTAGTTTTTGAAAATTCAGTTTTTGGCTGCTTTTGCTGCCTTTTAGTTGACCTAGGACCTTAAGATTTAGCATGAACCGAACTCTGGCAGCCACATTACACGAGAAAAAGCGAGAGGTGGTAATTCGTAGTAAAAGCCGCAGAAAACATAACGTTTTCAACATTTGTTTTCGAAATGACGTAACTGTAAATCTTCACATTGGACGCATTACTCTCAGAAACGTTTACGTTTATCGTCTGGCAACTAATGCCGCGTGATGACGTTTGCGGTCGCACCACTCTGTACGAAGTAGAAGCTTCTAAGTTGTTGCAGTCACCAAGAAAGAGGCACAGAAATTCAAGTTTTAGTTTTTGAAAATTCAGTTTTTGGCTGCTTTTGCTGCCTTGTAGTGGACCTACGACCTTAAGATTTTGCATGAACCGAACTCTGGCAGCCACATTACACGAGAAAAAGCGAGAAGTGGTAATTCGTAATAAAAACCGCAGATAACATAACGTTTTCAACATTTGTTTTCGAAATGACGTAACTGAAAATCTTCACATTGGACGCATTACTCTCAGAAACGTTTACATTTATCGTCTGGCAACTAATGCCGCGTGATGACGTTTGCGGTCGCACCACTCTGTACGAAGTAGAAGCTTCTAAGTTGTTGCAGTCACCAAGAAAGAGGCACAGAAATTCAAGCTTTTTTTTATGAAAATTCAGTTTTTGGCTGCTTTTGCTGCCTTGTAGTTGACCTAGGACCTTAAGATTTTGCATGAACCGAACTCTGGCAGCCACATTACACGAGAAAAAGCGAGAAGTGGTAATTCGTAGTAAAAACCGCAGAAAATATAACGTTTTCAACATTTGTTTTCGAAATGACGTAACTGAAAATCTTCACATTGGACGCATTACTCTCAGAAACGTTTACATTTATCGTCTGGCAACTAATGCAGCGTGATGACGTTTGCGGTCGCACCACTCTGTACGAAGTAGAAGCTTCTAAGTTGTTGCAGTCACCAAGAAAGAGGCACAGAAATTCAAGTTTTAGTTTTTGAAAATTCAGTTTTTGGCTGCTTTTGCTGCCTTGTAGTTGACCTAGGACCTTAAGATTTTGCATGAACCGAACTCTGGCAGCCACATTACACGAGAAAAAGCGAGAAGTGGTAATTCGTAGTAAAAACCGCAGAAAACATAACGTTTTCAACATTTGTTTTCGTATCGACGTAACTGAAAATCTTCACATTGGACGCTTTACTCTCAGAAACGTTTACGTTTATCGTCTGGCAACTAATGCAGCGTGATGACGTTTGCGGTCGCACCACTCTGTACGAAGTAGAAGCTTCTAAGTTGTTGCAGTCACCAAGAAAGAGCCACAGAAATTCAAGTTTTAGTTTTTGAAAATTCAGTTTTTGGCTGCTTTTGCTGCCTTGTAGTCGACCTAGGACCTTAAGATTTTGCATGAACCGAACTCTGGCAGCCACATTACACGAGAAAAAGCGAGAAGTGGTAATTCGTAGTAAAAACCGCAGAAAACGTTTTTACATTGTTTTCGTATCGACGTAACTGAAAATCTTCACATTGGACGCATTACTCTCAGAAACGTTTACATTTATCGTCTGGCAACTAATGCAACGTGATGACGTTTGCGGTCGCACCACTCTGTACGAAGTAGAAGCTTCTAAGTTGTTGCTGTCACCAAGAAAGAGCCACAGAAATTCAAGTTTTAGTTTTTGAAAATTCAGTTTTTGGCTGCTTTTGCTGCCTTGTAGTTGACCTAGGACCTTAAGATTTTGCATGAACCGAACTCTGGCAGCCACATTACACGAGAAAAAGCGAGAAGTGGTAATTCGCAGTAAAAACCGCAGAAAACATAACGTTTTCTACATTGTTTTCGTATCGACGTAACTGACAATCTTCACAATGGACGCATTACTCTCAGAAACGTTTACATTTATCGTCTGGCAACTAATGCAGCGTGATGACGTTTGCGGTCGCACCACTCTGTACGAAGTAGAAGCTTCTAAGTTGTTGCAGTCACCAAGAAAGAGGCACAGAAATTCAAGTTTTAGTTTTTGAAAATTCAGTTTTTGGCTGCTTTTGCTGCCTTGTAGTTGATCTAGGACATTAAGATTTTGCATGAACCGAACTCTAGCAGCCACATTACACGAGAAAAAGCGAGAAGTGGTAATTCGTAGTAAAAACCGCAGAAAACATAACGTTTTCAACATTTGTTTTCGAAATGACGTAACTGAAAATCTTCACATTGGACGCATTACTCTCAGAAACGTTTACATTTATCGTCTGGCAACTAATGCAGCGTGATGACGTTTGCGGTCGCACCACTCTGTACGAAGTAGAAGCTTCTAAGTTGTTGCAGTCACCAAGAAAGAGGCACAGAAATTCAAGTTTTAGTTTTTGAAAATTCTGTTTTTGGCTGCTTTTGCTGCCTTGTAGTTGACCTAGGACCTTATGATTTTGCATGAACCGAACTCTGGCAGCCACATTACACGAGAAAAAGCGAGAAGTGGTAATTCGTAGTAAAAACCGCAGAAAACATAACGTTTTTACATTGTTTTCGTATCGACGTAACTGAAAATCTTCACATTGGACGCATTACTCTCAGAAACGTTTACATTTATCGTCTGGCAACTAATGCAGCGTGATAACGTTTGCGGTCGCACCACTCAGTACGAAGTAGAAGCTTCTAAGTTGTTGCAGTCACCAAGAAAGAGGCACAGAAATTCAAGTTTTAGTTTTTGAAAATTCAGTTTTTGGCTGCTTTTGCTGCCTTGTAGTTGACCTAGGACCTTACGATTTTGCATGAACCGAACTCTCGCAGCCACATTACACGAGAAAAAGCGAGAAGTGGTAATTCGTAGTAAAAACCGCAGAAAACATAACGTTTTCAACATTTGTTTTCGTATCGACGTAACTGAAAATCTTCACATTGGACGCATTACTCTCACAAACGTTTACATTTATCGTCTGGCAACTAATGCAGCGTGATGACGTTTGCGGTCGCACCACTCTGTACGAAGTAGAAGCTTCTAAGTTGCTGCTGTCACCAAGAAAGAGGCACAGAAATTCAAGTTTTAGTTTTTGAAAATTCAGTTTTTGGCTGCTTTTGCTGCCTTGTAGTTGACCTAGGACCTTAAGATTTTGCATGAAACGAACTCTGGCAGCCACATTACACGAGAAAAAGCGAGAAGTGGTAATTCGTAGTAAAAACCGCATAAAACATAACGTTTTCAACATTTGTTTTCGAAATGACGTAACTGAAAATCTTCACATTGGACGCATTACTCTCAGAAACGTTTACATTTATCGTCTGGCAACTAATGCAGCGTGATGACGTTTGCGGTCGCACCACTCTGTACGAAGTAGAAGCTTCTAAGTTGTTGCAGCCACCGAGAAAGAGGCACAGAAATTCAAGTTTTAGTTTTTGAAAATTCAGTTTTTGGCTGCTTTTGCTGCCTTGTAGTTGACCTAGGACCTTAAGATTTTGCATGAACCGAACTCTGGCAGCCACATTACACGAGAAAAAGCGAGAAGTGGTAATTCGTATTAAAAACCGCAGAAAACATAACGTTTTCAACATTTGTTTTCGAAATGACGTAACTGAAAATCTTCACATTGGACGCATTACTCTCAGAAACGTTTACATTTATCGTCTGGCATCTAATGCAGCGTGATGACGTTTGCGGTCGCACCACTCTGTACGAAGTAGAAGCTTCTAAGTTGTTGCAGTCACCAAGAAAGAGGCACAGAAATTCAAGTTTTAGTTTTTGAAAATTCAGTTTTTGGCTGCTTTTGCTGCCTTGTAGTTGACCTAGGACCTTAAGATTTTGCATGAACCGAACTCTGGCAGCCACATTACACGAGAAAAAGCGAGAAGTGGTAATTCGTAGTAAAAACCGCAGAGAACATAACGTTTTCTACATTGTTTTCGTATCGACGTAACTGAAAATCTTCACATTGGACGCATTACTCTCAGAAACGTTTACATTTATCGTCTGGCAACTAATGCAGCGTGATGACGTTTGCGGTCGCACCACTCTGTACGAAGTAGAAGCTTCTAAGTTGTTGCAGTCACCAAGAAAGAGGCACAGAAATTCAAGTTTTAGTTTTTGAAAATTCAGTTTTTGGCTGCTTTTGCTGCCTTGTAGTTGACCTAGGACCTTAAGATTTTGCATGAACCGAACTCTGGCAGCCACATTACACGAGAAAAAGCGAGAAGTGGTAATTCGTAGTAAAAACCGCAGAAAACATAACGTTTTCAACATTTGTTTTCGAAATGACGTAATTGAAAATCTTCACATTGGACGCATTACTCTCAGAAACGTTTACATTTATCGTCTGGCAACTAATGCAGCGTGATGACGTTTGCGGTCGCACCACTCTGTACGAAGTAGAAGCTTCTAAGTTGTTGCAGTCACCAAGAAAGAGGCACAGAAATTCAAGTTTTAGTTTTTGAAAATTCAGTTTTTGGCTGCTCTTGCTGCCTTGTGGTTGACCTAGGACCTCAAGATTTTGCATGAACCGAACTCTGGCAGCCACATTACACGAGAAAAAGCGAGAAGTGGTAATTCGTAGTAAAAACCGCAGAAAACATAACGTTTTCAACATTTGTTTTCGTATCCACGTAACTGAAAATCTTCACATTGGACGCATTACTCTCAGAAACGTTTACATTTATCGTCTGGCAACTAATGCAGCGTGATGACGTTTGCGGTCGCACCACTCTGTACGAAGTAGAAGCTTCTAAGTTGTTGCAACCACCAAGAAAGAGGCACAGAAATTCAAATTTTAGTTTTTGAAAATTCAGTTTTTGGCTGCTTTTGCTGCCTTGTAGTTGACCTAGGACCTTAAGATTTTGCATGAACCGAACTCTGGCAGCCACATTACACGAGAAAAAGCGAGAAGAGGTAATTCGTAGTAAAAACCTCATAAAACATAACGTTTTCAACATTTGTTTTCGAAATGACGTAACTGAAAATCTTCACATTGGACGCATTACTCTCAGAAACGTTTACATTTATCGTCTGGCAACTAATGCAGCGTGATGACGTTTGCGGTCGCACCACTCTGTACGAAGTAGAAGCTTCTAAGTTGTTGCAGTCACCAAGAAAGAGGCACAGAAATTCAAGTTTTAGTTTTTGAAAATTCAGTTTTTGGCTGCTTTTGCTGCCTTGTAGTTGACCTAGGACTTTAAGATCTTGCATGAACGGAACTCTGGCAGCCACATTACACGAGAAAAAGCGAGAAGTGGTAATTCGTAGTAAAAACCGCAGAAAACATAACGTTTTCTACATTGTTTTCGTATCGACGTAACTGAAAATCTTCACATTGGACGCATTACTCTCAGAAACGTTTACATTTATCGTCTGGCAACTAATGCAGCGTGATGACGTTTGCGGTCGCACCACTCTGTATGAAGTAGAAGCTTCTAAGTTGTTGCAGTCACCAAGAAAGAGGCACAGAAATTCAAGTTTTAGTTTTTGAAAATTCAGTTTTTGGTTGCTTTTGCTGCCTCGTAGTTGACCTAGAACCTTAAGATTTTGCATGAACCGAACTCTGGCAGCCACATTACACGAGAAAAAGCGAGAAGTGGTAATTCGTAGTAAAAACCGAAGAAAACATAACGTTTTCAACATTTGTTTTCCGAATGACGTAATTGAAAATCTTCACATTGGACGCATTGCTCTCAGAAACGTTTACATTTATCGTCTGGCAACTAATGCCGCGTGATGACGTTTGCGGTCGCACCACTCTGTACGAAGTAGAAGCTTCTAAGTTGTTGCAGTCACCAAGAAAGAGGCACAGAAATTCAAGTTTTAGTTTTTGAAAATTCAGTTTTTGGCTGCTTTTGCTGCCTTGTAGTTGACCTAGGACCTTAAGATTTTGCATGAACCGAACTCTGGCAGCGACATTACACGAGAAAAAGCGAGAAGTAGTAATTCGTAGTAAAAACCGCAGAAAACATAACGTTTTCTACATTGTTTTCGTATCGACGTAACTGAAAATCTTCACATTGGACGCATTACTCTCAGAAACGTTTACATTTATCGTCTGGCAACTAATGCAGCGTGATGACGTTTGCGGTCGCACCACTCTGTACGAAGTAGAAGCTTCTAAGTTGTTGCAGTCACCAAGAAAGAGGCACAGAAATTCAAGTTTTAGTTTTTCAAAATTCAGTTTTTGGCTGCTTTTGCTGCCTTGTAGTTGACCTAGGACCTTAAGATTTAGCATGAACCGAACTCTGGCAGCCACATTACACGAGAAAAAGCGAGAAGTGGTAATTCGCAGTAAAAACCGCTGAAAACATAACGTTTTCAACATTTGTTTTCGTATCGACGTAACTGAAAATCTTCACATTGGACGCATTACTCTCAGAAACGTTTACATTTATCGTCTGGCAACTAATGCAGCGTGATGACGTTTGCGGTCGCACCACTCTGTACGAAGTAGAAGCTTCTAAGTTGTTGCAGTCACCAAGAAAGAGGCGCAGAAATTCAAGTTTTAGTTTTTGAAAATTCAGTTTTTGGCTGCTTTTGCTGCCTTGTAGTTGACCTAGGACCTTAAGATTTTGCATGAACCGAACTCTGGCAGCCACATTACACGAGAAAAAGCGAGAAGTGGTAATTCGTAGTAAAAACCGCAGAAAACATAACGTTTTCAACATTTGTTTTCGAAATGACGTAACTGAAAATCTTCACATTGGACGCATTACTCTCAGAAACGTTTACATTTATCGTCTGGCAACTAATGCAGCGTGATGACGTTTGCGGTCGCACCACTCTGTACGAAGTAGAAGCTTCCAAGTTGTTGCAGTCACCAAGAAAGAGGCACAGAAATTCAAGTTTTAGTTTTTGAAAATTCAGTTTTTGGCTGCTTTTGCTGCCTTGTAGTTGACCTAGGACCTTAAGATTTTGCATGAACCGAACTCTGGCAGCCACATTACACGAGAAAAAGCGAGAAGTGCTAATTCGTAGTAAAAACCGCAGAAAACATAACGTTTTCTACATTGTTTTCGTATCGACGTAACTGAAAATCTTCACATTGGACGCATTACTCTCAGAAACGTTTACATTTATCGTCTGGCAACTAATGCAGCGTGATGACGTTTGCGGTCGCACCACTCTGTACGAAGTAGAAGCTTCTAAGTTGTTGCAGTCACCAAGAAAGAGGCACAGAAATTCAAGTTTTAGTTTTTGAAAATTCAGTTTTTGGCTGCTTTTGCTGCCTTGTAGTTGTCCTAGGACCTTAAGATTTTGCATGAACCGAACTCTGGCAGCCACATTACACGAGAAAAAGCGAGAAGTGGTAATTCGTAGTAAAAACCGCAGAAAACATAACGTTTTCAACATTTGTTTTCGAAATGACGTAACTGAAAATCTTCACATGGACGCATTACTCTCAGAAACGTTTACATTTATCGTTTGCCAACTAATGCAGCGTGATGACGTTTGCGGTCGCACCACTCTGTACGAAGTAGAAGCTTCTAGGTTGTTGCAGTCACCAAGAAATAGGCACAGAAATTCAAGTTTTAGTTTTTGAAAATTCAGTTTTTGGCTGCTTTTGCTGCCTTGTAGTTGACCTAGGACCTTAAGATTTTGCATGAACCGAACTCTGGCAGCCACATTACACGAGAAAAAGCGAGAAGTGGTAATTCGTAGCAAAAACCGCAGAAAACATAACGTTTTCTACATTGTTTTCGTATCGACGTAACTGAAAATCTTCACATTGGACGCATTACTCTCAGAAACGTATACATTTATCGTCTGGCAACTAATGCAGTGTGATGACGTTTGCGGTCGCACCACTCTGTACGAAGTAGAAGCTTCTAAGTTGTTGCAGTCACCAAGAAAGGGGCACAGAAATTAAACTTTTAGTTTTTGAAAATTCAGTTTTTGGCTGCTTTTGCTGCCTTGTAGTTGACCTAGGACCTTAAGATTTTGCATGAACCGAACTCTGGCAGCTACATTACACGAGAAAAAGCGAGAAGTGGTAATTCGTAGTAAAAACCGCTGAAAACATAACGTTTTCTACATTGTTTTCGTATCGACGTAACTGAAAATCTTCACATTGGACGCATTACTCTCAGAAACGTTTACATTTATCGTCTGGCAACTAATGCAGCGTGATGACGTTTGCGGTCGCACCACTCTGTACGAAGTAGAAGCTTCTAAGTTGTTGCAGTCACCAAGAAAGAGGCACAGAAATTCAAGTTTTAGTTTTTG
Source organism: Schistocerca serialis cubense (assembly GCF_023864345.2). Taxonomy (NCBI): domain Eukaryota; kingdom Metazoa; phylum Arthropoda; class Insecta; order Orthoptera; family Acrididae; genus Schistocerca; species Schistocerca serialis. The sequence continues at coordinate 4,450,694 of NW_026047571.1, read as the reverse complement.
AAAATTCAGTTTTCGCTGCTTTTGCTGCCTTGTAGTTGACCTAGGGCCTTAAGATTTTGCATGAACCGAACTCTGGCAGCCACATTACACGAGAAAAAGCGAGAAGTGGTAATTCGTAGTAAAAACCGCAGAAAACATAACGTTTTCAACATTTATTTTCGAAATGACGTAACTGAAAATCTTCACGTGGACGCATCACTCTCAGAAACGTTTACATTTATCGTTTGCCAAGTAATGCAGCGTGATGACGTTTGCGGTCGCACCACTCTGTACGAAGTAGAAGCTTCTAAGTTGTTGCAGTTACCAAGAAAGGAGCACAGAAATTCAAGTTTTAGTTTTTTAAAATTCAATTTTTTGCCGGGATTGCTGTCTTGTAGTTGACCTAGGACCTTAAGATTTTGCATGAACCGACCTCTGGCAGCCACAGTACACGAGAAAAAGCGAGAAGTGGTAATGCGTAGCAAAAACCGCAGAAAACCTAACGTTTTCTACATTTGTTTTCGAAATGACGTAAACGAAAATAATCACAATGAACGCATTTCTCTCGGAAACGTTTTCATTTATCGTCTGGCAACTAATGCAGCGTGATGACGTTTGCGGTCGCACCACTCTGTACGTAGTAGAAGCTTCTAAGTTGTTGCAGTCACCAAGAAAGGGGCACAGAAATTCAAGTTTTATTTTTTGAAAATTCAGTTTTTGGCTGCTTTTGCTGCCTTGTAGTTGACCTAGGACCTTAAGATTTTGCATGAACTTAACTCTGGCAGCCATATTACACGAGAAAAAGCGAGAAGTGGTAATTCGTAGTAAAAACCGCAGAAAACATAACGTTTTCTACATTGTTTTCGTATCGACGTAACTGAAAATCTTCACATTGGACGCATTACTCTCAGAAACGTTTACATTTATCGTCTGGCAACTAATGCAGCGTGATGACGTTTGCGGTCGCACCACTCTGTACGAAGTAGAAGCTTCTAAGTTGTTGCAGTCACCAAGAAAGAGGCACAGAAATTCAAGTTTTAGTTTTTGAAAATTCAGTTTTTGGCTGCTTTTGCTGCCTTGTAGTTGACCTAGGACCTTAAGATTTTGCATGAACCGAACTCTGGCAGCCACATCACACGAGAAAAAGCGATAAGTGGTAATTAGTAGTAAAAACCGCAGAAAACATAACGTTTTCAACATTTGTTTTCGAAATGACGTAACTGAAAATCTTCACATTGGACGCATTACTCTCAGAAACGTTTACATTTATCGTCTGGCAACTAATGCAGCGTGATGACGTTTGCGGTCGCACCACTCTGTACGAAGTACAAGCTTCAAAGTGGTTGCAGTCACCAAGAAAGAGGCACAGAAATTCAAGTTTTAGTTTTTGAAAATTCAGTTTTTGGCTGCTTTTGCTGCCTTGTAGTTGACCTAGGACCTTAAGATTTTGCATGAACCGAACTCTGGCAGCCACATTACACGAGAAAAAGCGAGAAGTGGTAATTCGTAGTAAAAACCGCAGAAAACATAACGTTTTCTACATTGTTTTCGTATCGACGTAACTGAAAATCTTCACATTGGACGCATTACTCTCAGAAACGTTTACATTTATCGTCTGGCAACTAATGCAGCGTGATGACGTTTGCGGTCGCACCACTCTGTACGAAGTAGAAGCTTCTAAGTTGTTGCAGTCACCAAGAAAGAGGCACAGAAATTCAAGTTTTAGTTTTTGAAAATTCAGTTTTTGGCTGCTTTTGCTGCCTTGTAGTTGACCTACGACCTTAAGATTTTGCATGAACCGAACTCTGGCAGCCACATTACACGAGAAAAAGCGAGAAGTGGTCATTCGTAGTAAAAACCGCAGAAAACATAACGTTTTCAGCATTTTTGTTTTCGAAATGACGTAACTGAAAATCTTCACATTGGACGCATCACTCTCAGAAACGTTTACATTTATCGTCTGGCAACTAATGCAGCGTGATGACGTTTGCGGTCGCACCACTCTGTACGAAGTAGAAGCTTCTAAGTTGTTGCAGTCACCAAGAAAGAGGCACAGAAATTCAAGTTTTAGTTTTTGAAAATTCAGTTTTTGGCTGCTTTTGCTGCCTTGTAGTTAACCTACGACCTTAAGATTTTGCATGAACCGAACTCTGGCAGCGACATTACACGAGAAAAAGCGAGAAGTAGTAATTCGTAGTAAAAACCGCTGAAAACATAACGTTTTCTACATTGTTTTCGTATCGACGTAACTGAAAATCTTCACATTGGACGCATTACTCTCAGAAACGTTTACATTTATCGTCTGGCAACTAATGCAGCGTGATGACGTTTGCGGTCGCACCACTCTGTACGAAGTAGAAGCTTCTAAGTTGTTGCAGTCACCAAGAAAGAGGCACAGAAATTCAAGTTTTAGTTTTTGAAAATTCAGTTTTTGGCTGCTTTTGCTGCCTTGTAGTTGACCTAGGACCTTAAGATTTAGCATGAACCGAACTCTGGCAGCCACATTACACGATAAAAAGCGAGAAGTGGTAATTCGTAGTAAAAACCGCAGAAAACATAACGTTTTCAACATTTGTTTTCGAAATGACGTAACTGAAAATCTTCACATTGGACGCATCACTCTCAGAAACGTTTACATTTATCGTCTGGCAACTAATGCAGCGTGATGACGTTTGCGGTCGCACCACTCTGTACGAAGTAGAAGCTTCTAAGTTGTTGCAGTCACCAAGAAAGAGGCACAGAAATTCAAGTTTTAGTTTTTGAAAATTCAGTTTTTGGCTGCTTTTGCTGCCTTGTGGTTGACCTACGACCTTAAGATTTTGCATGAACCGAACTCTGGCAGCCACATTACACGAGAAAAAGCGAGAAGTGGTAATTCGTAGTAAAAACCGCAGAAAACATAACGTTTTCAGCATTTGTTTTCGAAATGACGTAACTGAAAATCTTCACATTGGACGCATCACTCTCAGAAACGTTTACATTTATCGTCTGGCAACTAATGCAGCGTGATGACGTTTGCGGTCGCACCACTCTGTACGAAGTAGAAGCTTCTAAGTTGTTGCAGTCACCAAGAAAGAGGCACAGAAATTCAAGTTTTAGTTTTTGAAAATTCAGTTTTTGGCTGCTTTTGCTGCCTTGTAGTTGACCTAGGACCTTAAGATTTTGCATGAACCGAACTCTGGCAGCGACATTACACGAGAAAAAGCGAGAAGTAGTAATTCGTAGTAAAAACCGCAGAAAACATAACGTTTTCTACATTGTTTTCGTATCGACGTAACTGAAAATCTTCACATTGGACGCATTACTCTCAGAAACGTTTACATTTATCGTCTGGCAACTAATGCAGCGTGATGACGTTTGCGGTCGCACCACTCTGTACGAAGTAGAAGCTTCTAAGTTGTTGCAGTCACCAAGAAAGAGGCACAGAAATTCAAGTTTTAGTTTTTGAAAATTCAGTTTTTGGCTGCTTTTGCTGCCTTGTAGTTGACCTAGGACCTTAAGATTTTGCATGAAACGAACTCTGGCAGCCACATTACACGAGAAAAAGCGAGAAGTGCTAATTCGTAGTAAAAACCGCAGAAAACATAACGTTTTCTACATTGTTTTCGTATCGACGTAACTGAAAATCTTCACATTGGACGCATTACTCTCAGAAACGTTTACATTTATCGTCTGGCAACTAATGCAGCGTGATGACGTTTGCGGTCGCACCACTCTGTACGAAGTAGAAGCTTCTAAGTTGTTGCAGTCACCAAGAAAGAGGCACAGAAATTCAAGTTTTAGTTTTTGAAAATTCAGTTTTTGGCTGCTTTTGCTGCCTTGTAGTTGACCTAGGACCTTAAGATTTTGCATGAACCGAACTCTGGCAGCCACATTACACGAGAAAAAGCGAGAAGTGGTAATTCGTAGTAAAAACCGCAGAAAACATAACGTTTTCAACATTTGTTTTCGAAATGACGTAACTGAAAATCTTCACATGGACGCATTACTCTCAGAAACGTTTACATTTATCGTTTGCCAACTAATGCAGCGTGATGACGTTTGCGGTCGCACCACTCTGTACGAAGTAGAAGCTTCTAGGTTGTTGCAGTCACCAAGAAATAGGCACAGAAAGTCAAGTTTTAGTTTTTGAAAATTCAGTTTTTGGCTGCTTTTGCTGCCTTGTAGTTGACCTAGGACCTTAAGATTTTGCATGAACCGAACTCTGGCAGCCACATTACACGAGATAAAGCGAGAAGTGGTAATTCGTAGTTAAAACCGCAGAAAACATAAGGTTTTCTACATTGTTTTCGTATCGACGTAACTGAAAATCTTCACATTGGACGCATTACTCTCAGAAACGTTTACATTTATCGTCTGGCAACTAATGCAGCGTGATGACGTTTGCGGTCGCACCACTCTGTACGAAGTAGAAGCTTCTAAGTTGTTGCAGTCACCAAGAAAGAGGCACAGAAATACAAGTTTTAGTTTTTGAAAATTCAGTTTTTGGCTGCTTTTGCTGCCTTGTAGTTGACCTAGGACCTTAAGATTTTGCATGAACCGAATTCTGGCAGCCACATTACATGAGAAAAAGCGAGAAGTGGTAATTCGTAGTAAAAACCGCAGAAAACATAACGTTTTCAACATTTGTTTTCGAAATGACGTAACTGAAAATCTTCACATTGGACGCATTACTCTCAGAAACGTTTACATTTATCGTCTGGCAACTAATGCAGCGTGATGACGTTTGCGGTCGCACCACTCTGTATGAAGTAGAAGCTTCTAAGTTGTTGCAGTCACCAAGAAAGAGGCACAGAAATTCAAGTTTTAGTTTTTGAAAATTCAGTTTTTTGCTGCTTTTGCTGCCTTGTAGTTGACCTAGGACCTTAAGATTTTGCATGAACCGAACTCTGGCAGCCACATTACACGAGAAAAAGCGAGAAGTGGTAATTCGTAGCAAAAACCGCTGAAAACATAACGTTTTCTACATTGTTTTCGTATCGACGTAACTGAAAATCTTCACATTGGACGCATTACTCTCAGAAACGTATACATTTATCGTCTGGCAACTAATGCAGCGTGATGACGTTTGCGGTCGCACCACTCTGTACGAAGTAGAAGCTTCTAAGTTGTTGCAGTCACCAAGAAAGGGGCACAGAAATTAAAGTTTTAGTTTTTGAAAATTCAGTTTTTGGCTGCTTTTGCTGCCTTGTAGTTGACCTAGGACCTTAAGATTTTGCATGAATCGATCTCTGGCAGCCACATTACACGAGAAAAAGCGAGAAGTGGTAATTCGTAGTAAAAACCTCTGAAAACATAACGTTTTCAACATTGTTTTCGTATCGACGTAACTGAAAATCTTCACATTGGACGCATTACTCTCAGAAACGTTTACATTTATCGTCTGGCAACTAATGCAGCGTGATGACGTTTGCGGTCGCACCACTCTGTACGAAGTAGAAGCTTCTAAGTTGTTGCAGTCACCAAGAAAGAGGCACAGAAATTCAAGTTTTAGTTTTTGAAAATTCAGTTTTTGGCTGCTTTTGCTGCCTTGTAGTTGACCTAGGGCCTTAAGATTTTGCATGAACCGAACTCTGGCAGCCACATTACACGAGAAAAAGCGAGAAGTGGTAATTCGTAGTAAAAACCGCAGACAACATAACGTTTTCAACATTTATTTTCGAAATGACGTAACTGAAAATCTTCACGTGGACGCATTACTCTAAGAAACGTTTACATTTATCTTTTGCCAACTAATGCAGCGTGATGACGTTTGCGGTCGCACCACTCTGTACGAAGTAGAAGCTTCTAGGTTGTTGCAGTCACCAAGAAAGAGGCACAGAAATTCAAGTTTTAGTTTTTGAAAATTCAGTTTTTGGCTGCTTTTGCTGCCTTGTAGTTGACCTAGGACCTTAAGATTTTGCATGAACCGAACTCTGGCAGCCACATGACACGAGAAAAAGCGAGAAGTGTTAATTCGTAGTAAAAACCGCAGAAAACATAACGTTTTCAACATTTGTTTTCGAAATGACGTAACTGAAAATCTTCACATGGACGCATTACTCTCAGAAACGTTTACATTTATCGTTTGCCAACTAATGCAGCGTGATGACGTTTGCGGTCGCACCACTCTGTACGAAGTAGAAGCTTCTAGGTTGTTGCAGTCACCAAGAAATAGGCACAGAAAGTCAAGTTTTAGTTTTTGAAAATTCAGTTTTTGGCTGCTTTTGCTGCCTTGTAGTTGACCTAGGACCTTAAGATTTTGCATGAACCGAACTCTGGCAGCCACATTACACGAGATAAAGCGAGAAGTGGTAATTCGTAATTAAAACCGCAGAAAACATAACGTTTTCTACATTGTTTTCGAAATGACGTAACTGAAAATCTTCACATGGACGCATTACTCTCAGAAACGTTTACATTTATCGTTTGCCAACTAATGCAGCGTGATGACGTTTGCGGTCGCACCACTCTGTACGAAGTAGAAGCTTCTAGGTTGTTGCAGTCACCAAGAATTAGGCACAGAAAGTCAAGTTTTAGTTTTTGAAAATTCAGTTTTTGGCTGCTTTTGCTGCCTTGTAGTTGACCTAGGACCTTAAGATTTTGCATGAACCGAACTCTGGCAGCCACTTTACACGAGATAAAGCGAGAAGTGGTAATTCGTAGTTAAAACCGCAGAAAACATAACGTTTTCTACATTGTTTTCGTATCGACGTAACTGAAAATCTTCACATTGGACGCATTACTCTCAGAAACGTTTACATTTATCGTCTGGCAACTAATGCAGCGTGATGACGTTTGCGGTCGCACCACTCTGTACGAAGTAGAAGCTTCTAAGTTGTTGCAGTCACCAAGAAAGGGGCACAGAAATTAAAGTTTTAGTTTTTGAAAATTCAGTTTTTGGCTGCTTTTGCTGCCTTGTAGTTGACCTAGGACCTTACGATTTTGCATGAACCGAAGTCTGGCAGCCACATTACACGAGAAAAAGCGAGAAGTGGTAATTCGTAGTAAAAACCGCTGAAAACATAACGTTTTCAACATTGTTTTCGTATCGACGTAACTGAAAATCTTCACATTGGACGCATTACTCTCAGAAACGTTTACATTTATCGTCTGGCAACTAATGCAGCGTGATGACGTTTGCGGTCGCACCACTCTGTACGAAGTAGAAGCTTCTAAGTTGTTGCAGTCAATAAGAAAGAGGCACAGAAATTCAAGTTTTAGTTTTTGAAAATTCAGTTTTTGGCTGCTTTTGCTGCCTTGTAGTTGACCTAGGGCCTTAAGATTTTGCATGAACCGAACTCTGGCAGCCACATTACACGAGAAAAAGCGAGAAGTGGTAATTCGTAGTAAAAACCGCAGAAAACATAACGTTTTCAACATTTATTTTCGAAATGACGTAACTGAAAATCTTCACGTGGACGCATTACTCTCAGAAACGTTTACATTTATCGTTTGCCAACTAATGCAGCGTGATGACGTTTGCGGTCGCACCACTCTGTACGTAGTAGAAGCTTCTAAGTTTTTGCAGTCACCAAGAAAGGGGCACAGAAATTCAAGTTTTAGTTTTTGAAAATTCAGTTTTTGGCTGCTTTTGCTGCCTTGTAGTTGACCTAGGACCTTAAGATTTTGCATGAACCGAACTCTGGCAGCCACATTACACGAGATAAAGCGAGAAGTGGTAATTCGTAGTTAAAACCGCAGAAAACATAACGTTTTCTACATTGTTTTCGTATCGACGTAACTGAAAGTCTTCACATTGGACGCATTACTCTCAGAAACGTTTACATTTATCGTCTGGCAACTAATGCAGCGTGATGACGTTTGCGGTCGCACCACTCTGTACGAAGTAGAAGCTTCTAAGTTGTTGCAGTCACCAAGAAAGAGGCACAGAAATTCAAGTTTTAGTTTTTGAAAATTCAGTTTTTGGCTGCTTTTGCTGCCTTGTAGTTGACCTAGGACCTTAAGATTTTGCATGAACCGAACTCTGGCAGCCACATTACACGAGAAAAAGCGAGAAGTGGTAATTCGTAGTAAAAACCGCAGAAAACATAACGTTTTCTACATTGTTTTCGTATCGACGTAACTGAAAATCTTCACATTGGACGCATTACTCTCAGAAACGTTTACATTTATCGTCTGACAACTAATGCAACGGGATGACGTTTGCGGTCGCACCACTCTGTACGAAGTAGAAGCTTCTAAGTTGTTGCAGTCACCAAGAAAGAGGCACAGAAGTTCAAGTTTTAGTTTTTGAAAATTCAGTTTTTGGCTCCTTTTGCTGCCTTGTAGTTGACCTAGGACCTTAAGATTCTGCATGAACCGAACTCTGGCAGCCACATTACACGAGAAAAAGCGAGAAGTGGTAATTCGTAGTAAAAACCGCAGAAAACATAACGTTTTCTACATTGTTTTCGTATCGACGTAACTGAAAATCTTCACATTGGACCCATTACTCTCAGAAACGTTTACATTTATCGTCTGGCAACTAATGCAGCGTGATGACGTTTGCGGTCGCACCACTCTGTACGAAGTAGAAGCTTCTAAGTTGTTGCAGTCACCAAGAAAGAGGCACAGAAATTCAAAATTTAGTTTTTGAAAATTCAGTTTTTGGCTGCTTTTGCTGCCTTGTAGTTGACCTAGGGCCTTAAGATTTTGCATGAACCGAACTCTGGCAGCCACATTACACGAGAAAAAGCGAGAAGTGGTAATTCGTAGTAAAAACCGCAGAAAACATAACGTTTTCAACATTGTTTTCGTATCGACGTAACTGAAAATCTTTACATTGGACGCATTACTCTCAGAAACGTTTACATTTATCGTCTGACAACTAATGCAACGGGATGACGTTTGCGGTCGCACCACTCTGTACGAAGTAGAAGCTTCTAAGTTGTTGCAGTCACCAAGAAAGAGGCATAGAAATTCAAGTTTTAGTTTTTGAAAATTCAGTTTTTGGCTCCTTTTGCTGCCTTGTAGTTGACCTAGGACCTTAAGATTTTGCATGAACCGAACTCTGGCAGCCACATTACACGAGAAAAAGCGAGAAGTGGTAATTCGTAGTAAAAACCGCAGAAAACATAACGTTTTCAACATTTGTTTTTGAAATGACGTAACTGAAAATCTTCACATTTGACGCATTACTCTCAGAAACGTTTACATTTATCGTCTGGCAACTAACGCAGCGTGATGACGTTTGCGGTCGCACTACTCTGTACGAAGTAGAAGCTTCTAAGTTGTTGCAGTCACCAAGAAAGAGGCACAGAAATTCAAGTTTTAGTTTTTGAAAATTCAGTTTTTTGCTGCTTTTGCTGCCTTGTAGTTGACCTAGGGCCTTAAGATTTTGCATGAACCGAACTCTGGCAGCCACATTACACGAGAAAAAGCGAGAAGTGGTAATTCGTAGTAAAAACCGCAGAAAACATAACGTTTTCTACATTGTTTTCGTATCGACGTAACTGAAAATCTTCACATTGGACGCATTACTCTCAGAAACGTTTACATTTATCGTCTGGCAACTAATGCAGCGTGATGACGTTTGCGGTCGCACCACTCTGTACGAAGTAGAAACTTCTAAGTTGTTGCAGTCACCAAGTAAGAGGCACAGAAATTCAAGTTTTAGTTTTTGAAAATTCAGTTTTTGGCAGCTTTTGCTGCCTTGTAGTTGACCTAGGATCTTAAGATTTTGCATGAACCGAACTCTGGCAGCCACATTACACGAGAAAAAGCGAGAAGTGGTAATTCGTAGTAAAAACCACAGAAAACATAACGTTTTCTACATTGTTTTCGTATCGACGTAACTGAAAATCTTCACATTGGACGCATTACTCTCAGAAACTTTTACATTTATCGTCTGGCAACTAATGCAGCGTGATGACGTTTGCGGTCGCACCACTCTGTACGAAGTAGAAGCTTCTAAGTTGTTGCAGTCACCAAGAAAGAGGCACAGAAATTCAAGTTTTAGTTTTTGAAAATTCAGTTTTTGGCTGCTTTTGCTGCCTTGTAGTTGACCTAGGACCTTAATATTTTGCATGTACCGAACTCTGGCAGCCACATTACACGACAAAAAGCGAGAAGTGGTAATTCGTAGTAAAAACCGCAGAAAACATAACGTTTTCTACATTTGTTTTCGTAATGACGTAACTGAAAATCTTCACATTGGACGCATTACTCTCAGAAACGTTTACATTTATCGTCTGGCAACTAATGCAGCGTGATGACGTTTGCGGTCGCACCACTCTGTACGAAGTAGAAGCTTCTAAGTTGTTGCAGTCACCAAGAAAGAGGCACAGAAATTCAAGTTTTAGTTTTTGAAAATTCAGTTTTTGGCTGCTTTTGCTGCCTTGTAGTTGACCTAGGACCTTAAGATTTTGCATGAACCGAACTCTGGCAGCCACATTACACGAGAAAAAGCGAGAAGTGGTAATTCGTAGTAAAAACCGCAGAAAACATAACGTTTTCAACATTTGTTTTCGAAATGACGTAACTGAAAATCTTCACATTGGACGCATTAATCTCAGAAACGTTTACATCTATCGTCTGGCAACTAATGCAGCGTGATGACGTTTGCGGTCGCACCACTCTGTACGAAGTAGAAGCTTCTAAGTTGTTGTAGTCACCAAGAAAGAGGCATAGAAATTCAAGTTTTAGTTTTTGAAAATTCAGTTTTTGGCTGCTTTTGCTGCCTTGTAATTGACCTAGGACCTTAAGATTTTGCATGAACCGAACTCTGGAAGCCACGTTACACGAGAAAAAGCGAGAAGTGGTAATTCGTAGTAAAAACCGCAGAAAACATAACGTTTTCAACATTTGTTTTCGAAATGACGGAACTGTAAATCTTCACATTGGACGCATTACTCTCAGAAACGTTTACATTTATCGTCTGGCAATTAATGCAGCGTGATGACGTTTGCGGTCGCACCACTTTGTACGAAGTAGAAGCTTCTAAGTTGTTGCAGTCACCAAGAAAGAGGCACAGAAATTCAAGTTTTAGTTTTTGAAAATTCAGTTTTTGGCAGCTTTTGCTGCCTTGTAGTTGACCTAGGATCTTAAGATTTTGCATGAACCGAACTCTGGCAGCCACATTACACGAGAAAAAGCGAGAAGTGGTAATTCGTAGTAAAAACCACAGAAAACATAACGTTTTCTACATTGTTTTCGTATCGACGTAACTGAAAATCTTCACATTGGACGCATTACTCTCAGAAACTTTTACATTTATCGTCTGGCAACTAATGCAGCGTGATGACGTTTGCGGTCGCACCACTCTGTACGAAGTAGAAGCTTCTAAGTTGTTGCAGTCACCAAGAAAGAGGCACAGAAATTCAAGTTTTAGTTTTTGAAAATTCAGTTTTTGGCTGCTTTTGCTGCCTTGTAGTTGACCTAGGACCTTAATATTTTGCATGTACCGAACTCTGGCAGCCACATTACACGACAAAAAGCGAGAAGTGGTAATTCGTAGTAAAAACCGCAGAAAACATAACGTTTTCTACATTTGTTTTCGTAATGACGTAACTGAAAATCTTCACATTGGACGCATTACTCTCAGAAACGTTTACATTTATCGTCTGGCAACTAATGCAGCGTGATGACGTTTGCGGTCGCACCACTCTGTACGAAGTAGAAGCTTCTAAGTTGTTGCAGTCACCAAGAAAGAGGCACAGAAATTCAAGTTTTAGTTTTTGAAAATTCAGTTTTTGGCTGCTTTTGCTGCCTTGTAGTTGACCTAGGACCTTAAGATTTTGCATGAACCGAACTCTGGCAGCCACATTACACGAGAAAAAGCGAGAAGTGGTAATTCGTAGTAAAAACCGCAGAAAACATAACGTTTTCAACATTTGTTTTCGAAATGACGTAACTGAAAATCTTCACATTGGACGCATTAATCTCAGAAACGTTTACATCTATCGTCTGGCAACTAATGCAGCGTGATGACGTTTGCGGTCGCACCACTCTGTACGAAGTAGAAGCTTCTAAGTTGTTGTAGTCACCAAGAAAGAGGCATAGAAATTCAAGTTTTAGTTTTTGAAAATTCAGTTTTTGGCTGCTTTTGCTGCCTTGTAATTGACCTAGGACCTTAAGATTTTGCATGAACCGAACTCTGGAAGCCACGTTACACGAGAAAAAGCGAGAAGTGGTAATTCGTAGTAAAAACCGCAGAAAACATAACGTTTTCAACATTTGTTTTCGAAATGACGGAACTGTAAATCTTCACATTGGACGCATTACTCTCAGAAACGTTTACATTTATCGTCTGGCAATTAATGCAGCGTGATGACGTTTGCGGTCGCACCACTTTGTACGAAGTAGAAGCTTCTAAGTTGTTGCAGTCACCAAGAAAGAGGCACAGAAATTCAAGTTTTAGTTTTTGAAAATTCAGTTTTTGGCTGCTTTTGCTGGCTTGTAGTTGACCTAGGACCTTAAGATTTTGCATGAACCGAACTCTGGCAGCCACATTACACGAGAAAAAGCGAGAAGTGTTAATTCGTAATAAAAACCGCAGAAAACATAACGTTTTCAACATTAGTTTTCGAAATGACGTAACTGAAAATCTTCACATTGGACGCATTACTCTCAGAAACGTTTACATTTATAGTCTGGCAACTAATGCAGCGTGATGACGTTTGCGGTCGCACCACTCTGTACGAAGTAGAAGCTTCTAAGTTGTTGCAGTCACCAAGAAAGAGGCACAGAAATTCAAGTTTTAGTTTTTGAAAATTCAGTTTTTGGCTGCTTTTGCTGCCTTGTAGTTGACCTAGGACCTTAAGATTTTGCATGAACCGAACTCTGGCAGCCACATTACACGAGAAAAAGCGAGAAGTGGTAATTCGTTGTAAAAACCGCAGAAAACATAACGTTTTCAACATTTGTTTTCGTATCGACGTAACTGAAAATCTTCACATTGGACGCATTACTCTCAGAAACGTTTACATTTATCGTCTGGCAACTAATGCAGCGTGATGACGTTTGCGGTCGCACCACTCTGTACGAAGTAGAAGCTTCTAAGTTGTTGCAGTCACCAAGAAAGAGGCACAGAAATTCAAGTTTTAGTTTTTGAAAATTCAGTTTTTGGCTGCTTTTGCTGGCTTGTAGTTGACCTAGGACCTTAAGATTTTGCATGAACCGAACTCTGGCAGCCACATTACACGCGAAAAAGCGAGAAGTGTTAATTCGTAATAAAAACCGCAGAAAACATAACGTTTTCAACATTAGTTTTCGAAATGACGTAACTGAAAATCTTCACATTGGACGCATTACTCTCAGAAACGTTTACATTTATAGTCTGGCAACTAATGCCGCGTGATGACGTTTGCGGTCGCACCACTCTGTACGAAGTAGAAGATTCTAAGTTGTTGAGTCACCAAGAAAGAGGCACAGAAATTCAAGTTTTAGTTTTTGAAAATTCAGTTTTTGGCTGCTTTTGCTGCCTTGTTGTTGACCTAGGACCTTAAGATTTTGCATGAACCGAACTCTGGCAGCCACATTACACGAGAAAAAGCGAGAAGTGGTAATTCGTTGTAAAAACCGCAGAAAACATAACGTTTTCAACATTTGTTTTCGTATCGACGTAACTGAAAATCTTCACATTGGACGCATTACTCTCAGAAACGTTTACATTTATCGTCTGGCAACTAATGCAGCGTGATGACGTTTGCGGTCGCACCACTCTGTACGAAGTAGAAGCTTCTAAGTTGTTGCAGTCACCAAGAAAGAGGCACAGAAATTCAAGTTTTAGTTTTTGAAAATTCAGTTTTTGGCTGCTTTTGCTGCCTTGTAGTTGACCTAGGACCTTAAGATTTTGCATGAACCGAACTCTGGCAGCCACATTACACGAGAAAAAGCGAGAAGTGGTAATTCGTTGTAAAAACCGCAGAAAACATAACGTTTTCAACATTTGTTTTCGTATCGACGTAACTGAAAATCTTCACATTGGACGCATTACTCTCAGAAACGTTTACATTTATAGTCTGGCAACTAATGCAGCGTGATGACGTTTGCGGTCGCACCACTCTGTACGAAGTAGAAGCTTCTAAGTTGTTGCAGTCACCAAGAAAGAGGCACAGAAATTCAAGTTTTAGTTTTTGAAAATTCAGTTTTTGGCTGCTTTTGCTGGCTTGTAGTTGACCTAGGACCTTAAGATTTTGCATGAACCGAACTCTGGCAGCCACATTACACGCGAAAAAGCGAGAAGTGTTAATTCGTAATAAAAACCGCAGAAAACATAACGTTTTCAACATTAGTTTTCGAAATGACGTAACTGAAAATCTTCACATTGGACGCATTACTCTCAGAAACGTTTACATTTATAGTCTGGCAACTAATGCCGCGTGATGACGTTTGCGGTCGCACCACTCTGTACGAAGTAGAAGATTCTAAGTTGTTGAGTCACCAAGAAAGAGGCACAGAAATTCAAGTTTTAGTTTTTGAAAATTCAGTTTTTGGCTGCTTTTGCTGCCTTGTTGTTGACCTAGGACCTTAAGATTTTGCATGAACCGAACTCTGGCAGCCACATTACACGAGAAAAAGCGAGAAGTGGTAATTCGTTGTAAAAACCGCAGAAAACATAACGTTTTCAACATTTGTTTTCGTATCGACGTAACTGAAAATCTTCACATTGGACGCATTACTCTCAGAAACGTTTACATTTATCGTCTGGCAACTAATGCAGCGTGATGACGTTTGCGGTCGCACCACTCTGTACGAAGTAGAAGCTTCTAAGTTGTTGCAGTCACCAAGAAAGAGGCACAGAAATTCAAGTTTTAGTTTTTGAAAATTCAGTTTTTGGCTGCTTTTGCTGCCTTGTAGTTGACCTAGGACCTTAAGATTTTGCATGAACCGAACTCTGGCAGCCACATTACACGAGAAAAAGCGAGAAGTGGTAATTCGTAGTAAAAACCGCAGAAAACATAACGTTTTCAACATTTGTTTTCGAAATGACGTAACTGAAAATCTTCACATTGGACGCATTAATCTCAGAAACGTTTACATCTATCGTCTGGCAACTAATGCAGCGTGATGACGTTTGCGGTCGCACCACTCTGTACGAAGTAGAAGCTTCTAAGTTGTTGTAGTCACCAAGAAAGAGGCATAGAAATTCAAGTTTTAGTTTTTGAAAATTCAGTTTTTGGCTGCTTTTGCTGCCTTGTAATTGACCTAGGACCTTAAGATTTTGCATGAACCGAACTCTGGCAGCCACGTTACACGAGAAAAAGCGAGAAGTGGTAATTCGTAGTAAAAACCGCAGAAAACATAACGTTTTCAACATTTGTTTTCGAAATGACGGAACTGTAAATCTTCACATTGGACGCATTACTCTCAGAAACGTTTACATTTATCGTCTGGCAATTAATGCAGCGTGATGACGTTTGCGGTCGCACCACTTTGTACGAAGTAGAAGCTTCTAAGTTGTTGCAGTCACCAAGAAAGAGGCACAGAAATTCAAGTTTTAGTTTTTGAAAATTCAGTTTTTGGCTGCTTTTGCTGGCTTGTAGTTGACCTAGGACCTTAAGATTTTGCATGAACCGAACTCTGGCAGCCACATTACACGCGAAAAAGCGAGAAGTGTTAATTCGTAATAAAAACCGCAGAAAACATAACGTTTTCAACATTAGTTTTCGAAATGACGTAACTGAAAATCTTCACATTGGACGCATTACTCTCAGAAACGTTTACATTTATAGTCTGGCAACTAATGCAGCGTGATGACGTTTGCGGTCGCACCACTCTGTACGAAGTAGAAGATTCTAAGTTGTTGAGTCACCAAGAAAGAGGCACAGAAATTCAAGTTTTAGTTTTTGAAAATTCAGTTTTTGGCTGCTTTTGCTGCCTTGTTGTTGACCTAGGACCTTAAGATTTTGCATGAACCGAACTCTGGCAGCCACATTACACGAGAAAAAGCGAGAAGTGGTAATTCGTTGTAAAAACCGCAGAAAACATAACGTTTTCAACATTTGTTTTCGTATCGACGTAACTGAAAATCTTCACATTGGACGCATTACTCTCAGAAACGTTTACATTTATCGTCTGGCAACTAATGCAGCGTGATGACGTTTGCGGTCGCACCACTCTGTACGAAGTAGAAGCTTCTAAGTTGTTGCAGTCACCAAGAAAGAGGCACAGAAATTCAAGTTTTAGTTTTTGAAAATTCAGTTTTTGGCTGCTTTTGCTGCCTTGTAGTTGACCTAGGACCTTAAGATTTTGCATGAACCGAACTCTGGCAGCCAAATTACACGAGAAAAAGCGAGAAGTGGTAATTCGTAGTAAAAACCGCAGAAAACATAACGTTTCCAACATTTGTTTTCGAAATGACGTAACTGAAAATCTTCACATTGGACGCATTACTCTCAGAAACGTTTACATTTATCGTCTGGCAACTAATGCAGCGTGATGACGTTTGCGGTCGCACCACTCTGTACGAAGTAGAAGCTTCTAAGTTGTTGCAGTCACCAAGAAAGAGGCACAGAAATTCAAGTTTTAGTTTTTGAAAATTCAGTTTTTGGCTGCTTTTGCTGCCTTGTAGTTGACCTAGGACCTTAAGATTTTGCATGAACCGAACTCTGGCAGCCACATTACACGAGAAAAAGCAAGAAGTGGTAATTCGTAGTAAAAACCGCAGAAAACATAACGTTTTCAACATTTGTTTTCGAAATGACGTAACTGAAAATCTTCACATTGGACACATTACTCTCAGAAACGTTTACATTTATCGTCTGACAACTAATGCAGCGTGATGACGTTTGCGATCGCACCACTCTGTACGAAGTAGAAGCTTCGAAGTTGTTGCAGTCTCCAAAAAAAAGAGGCTCAGAAATTCAAGTTTTAGTTTTTGAAAATTCAGTTTTTGGCTGCTTTTGCTGCCTTGTAGTTGACCTAGGACCTTAAGATTTTGCATGAACCGAACTCTGGCAGCCACATTACACGAGAAAAAGCGAGAAGTGGTAATTCGTAGTAAAAAATCAGAAAACATAACGTTTTCAACATTTGTTTTCGAAATGACGTAACTGAAAATCTTCACATTGGACGCATTACTCTCAGAAACGTTTACATTTATCGTCTGGCAACTAATGCAGCGTGATGACGTTTGCGGTCGCACCACTCTGTACGAAGTAGAAGCTTCTAAGTTGTTGCAGTCCCCAAGAAAGAGGCACATAAGTTCAAGTTTTAGTTTTTGAAAATTCAGTTTTTGGCTGCTTTTGCTGCCTTGTAGTTGACCTAGGACCTTAAGATTTTGCATGAACCGAACTCTGGCAGCCACATTAAACGAGAAAAAGCGAGAAGTGGTAATTCGTAGTAAAAACCGCAGAAAACATAACGTTTTCAACATTTGTTTTCGAAATGACGTAACTGAAAATCTTCACATTGGACGCATTACTCTCAGAAACGTTTACATTTATCGTCTGGCAACTAATGCAGCGTGATGACGTTTGCGGTCGCACCACTCTGTACGAAGTAGAAGCTTCTAAGTTGTTGCAGTCACCAAGAAAGAGGCACAGAAATTCAAGTTTTAGTTTTTGAAAATTCAGTTTTTGGCTGCTTTTGCTGCCTTGTAGTTGACCTAGGACCTTAAGATTTTGCATGAACCGAACTCTGGCAGCCACATTACACGAGAAAAAGCGAGAAGTAGTAATTCGTAGTAAAAACCGCAGAAAACATAACGTTTTCAACATTTGTTTTCGAAATGACGTAACTGAAAATCTTCACATTGGACGCATTACTCTCAGAAACGTTTACATTTATCGTCTGGCAACTAATGCCGCGTGATGACGCTTGCGGTCGCACCACTCTGTACGAAGTAGAGGCTTCTAAGTTGTTGCAGTCACCAAGAAAGAGGCACAGAAATTCAAGTTTTAGTTTTTGAAAATTCAGTTTTTGGCTGCTTTTGCTGCCTTGTAGTTGACCTAGGACCTTACGATTTTGCATGAACCGAACTCTGGCAGCCACATTACACGAGAAAAAGCGAGAAGTGGTAATTCGTAGTAAAAACCGCAGAAAACATAACGTTTGCAACATTTGTTTTCGAAATGACGTAACTGAAAATCTTCACATTGGACGCATTACTCTCAGAAACGTTTACATTTATCGTCTGGCAACTATTGCAGCGTGATGACGTTTGCGGTCGCACCACTCTGTACGAAGTAGAAGTTTCTAAGTTGTTGCAGTCACCAAGAAAGAGGCACAGAAATTCAAGTTTTAGTTTTTGAAAATTCAGTTTTTGGCTGCTTTTGCTGCCTTGTAGTTGACCTAGGACCTTAAGATTTTGCATGAACCGAACTCTGGCAGCCACATTACACGAGAAAAAGGAGAAGGGGTAATTCGTAATAAATACCGCAGAAAACATAACGTTTTCCACATTTGTTTTCGTATCGACGTAACTGAAAATCTTCACATTGGACGCATTACTCTCAGAAACGTTTACATTTATCCTCTGGCAACTAATGCAGCGTGATGACGTTTGCGGTCGCACCACTCTGTACGAAGTAGAAGCTTCTAAGTTGTTGCAGTCACCAAGAAAGAGGCACAGAAATTCAAGTTTTAGTTTTTGAAAATTCAGTTTTTGGCTGCTTTTGCTGCCTTGTAGTTGACCTAGGACCTTAAGATTTTGCATGAACCGAACTCTGGCAGCCACATTGCACGAGAAAAAGCGAGAAGTGGTAATTCGTAATAAAAACCGCAGGAAACATAACGTTTTCAACATTTGTTTTCGTATCGACGTAACTGAAAATCTTCACATTGGACGCATTACTCTCAGAAACGTTTACATTTATCGTCTGGCAACTAATGCAGCGTGATGACGTTTGCGGTCGCACCACTCTGTACGAAGTAGAAGCTTCTAAGTTGTTGCAGTCACCAAGAAAGAGGCACAGAAATTCAAGTTTTAGTTTTTGAAAATTCAGTTTTTGGCTGCTTTTGCTGCCTTGTAGTTGACCTAGGACCTTAAGATTTTGCATGAACCGAACTCTGGCAGCCACATTACACGAGAAAAAGCGAGAAGTGGTAATTCGTAGTAAAAACCGCAGAAAACATAACGTTTTCAACATTTGTTTTCGAAATGACGTAACTGAAAATCTTCACATTGGACGCATTAATCTCAGAAACGTTTGCATCTATCGTCTGGCAACTAATGCAGCGTGATGACGTTTGCGGTCGCACCACTCTGTACGAAGTAGAAGCTTCTAAGTTGTTGTAGTCACCAAGAAAGAGGCATAGAAATTCAAGTTTTAGTTTTTGAAAATTCAGTTTTTGGCTGCTTTTGCTGCCTTGTAATTGACCTAGAACCTTAAGATTTTGCATGAACCGAACTCTGGCAGCCACGTTACACGAGAAAAAGCGAGAAGTGGTAATTCGTAGTAAAAACCGCAGAAAACATAACGTTTTCAACATTTGTTTTCGAAATGACGGAACTGTAAATCTTCACATTGGACGCATTACTCTCAGAAACGTTTACATTTATCGTCTGGCAATTAATGCAGCGTGATGACGTTTGCGGTCGCACCACTTTGTACGAAGTAGAAGCTTCTAAGTTGTTGCAGTCACCAAGAAAGAGGCACAGAAATTCAAGTTTTAGTTTTTGAAAATTCAGTTTTTGGCTGCTTTTGCTGGCTTGTAGTTGACCTAGGACCTTAAGATTTTGCATGAACCGAACTCTGGCAGCCACATTACACGCGAAAAAGCGAGAAGTGTTAATTCGTAATAAAAACCGCAGAAAACATAACGTTTTCAACATTAGTTTTCGAAATGACGTAACTGAAAATCTTCACATTGGACGCATTACTCTCAGAAACGTTTACATTTATAGTCTGGCAACTAATGCAGCGTGATGACGTTTGCGGTCGCACCACTCTGTACGAAGTAGAAGATTCTAAGTTGTTGAGTCACCAAGAAAGAGGCACAGAAATTCAAGTTTTAGTTTTTGAAAATTCAGTTTTTGGCTGCTTTTGCTGCCTTGTTGTTGACCTAGGACCTTAAGATTTTGCATGAACCGAACTCTGGCAGCCACATTACACGAGAAAAAGCGAGAAGTGGTAATTCGTAGTAAAAACCGCAGAAATCATAACGTTTTCAACATTTGTTTTCGTATCGACGTAACTGAAAATCTTCACATTGGACGCATTACTCTCAGAAACGTTTACATTTATCGTCTGGCAACTAATGCAGCGTGATGACGTTTGCGGTCGCACCACTCTGTACGAAGTAGAAGCTTCTAAGTTGTTGCAGTCACCAAGAAAGAGGCACAGAAATTCAAGTTTTAGTTTTTGAAAATTCAGTTTTTGGCTGCTTTTGCTGCCTTGTAGTTGACCTAGGACCTTAAGATTTTGCATGAACCGAACTATGGCAGCCACATTACACGAGAAAAAGCGAGAAGTGGTAATTCGTAGTAAAAACCGCAGAAAACATACCGTTTTCAACATTTGTTTTCGTATCGACGTAACTGAAAATCTTCACATTGGACGCATTACTCTCAGAAACGTTTACATTTATCGTCTAGCAACTAATGCAGCGTGATGACGTTTGCGGTCGCACCACTCTGTACGAAGTAGAAGCTTCTAAGTTGTTGCAGTCACCAAGAAAGAGGCACAGAAATTCAAGTTTTAGTTTTTGAAAATTCAGTTTTTGGCTGCTTTTGCTGCCTTGTAGTTGACCTAGGACCTTAAGATTTTGCATGAACCGAACTCTGGCAGCCACATTATACGAGAAAAAGCGAGAAGTCGTAATTCGTAGTAAAAACCGCAGAAAACATAACGTTTTCAACATTTGTTTTCGTATCGACGTAACTGAAAATCTTCACATTGGACGCATTACTCTCAGAAACGTTTACATTTATCGTCTGGCAACTAATGCAGCGTGATGACGTTTGCGGTCGCACCACTCTGTACGAAGTAGAAGCTTCTAAGTTGTTGCAGTCACCAAGAAAGTGGCACAGAAATTCAAGTTTTAGTTTTTGAAAATTCAGTTTTTGGCTGCTTTTGCTGCCTTGTAGTTAACCTAGGACCTTAAGATTTTGCATGAACCGAACTCTGGCAGCCACATTACACGAGCAAAAGCGAGAAGTCGTAATTCGTAGTAAAAACCGCAGAAAACATAACGTTTTCAACATTTGTTTTCGAAATGACGTAACTGAAAATCTTCACATTGGACGCATTACTCTCAGAAACGTTTACAATTATCGTCTGGCAACTAATGCAGCGTGATGACGTTTGCGGTCGCACCACTCTGTACGAAGTAGAAGCTTCTAAGTTGTTGCAGTTACCAAGAAAGAAGCACAGAAGTTCAAGTTTCAGTTTTTGAAAATTCAGTTTTTGGCTGCTTTTGCTGCCTTGTAGTTGACCTAGGACCTTAAGATTTTGCATGAACCGAACTCTGACAGCCACATAACACAAGAAAAAGCGAGAAATGGTAATTCGTAGTAAAAACCGCAGAAAACATAACGTTTTCAACATTTGTTTTCGTATCGACGTAACTGAAAATCTTCACATTGGACGCATTACTCTGAGAAACGTTTACATTTATCGTCTGGCAACTAATGCAGCGTGATGACGTCTGCGGTCGCACCACTCTGTACGAAGTAGAAGCTTCTAAGTTGTTGCAGTCACCAAGAAAGAGGCACAGAAATTCAAGTTTTAGTTTTTGAAAATTCAGTTTTTGGCTGCTTTTGCTGCCTTGTAGTTGACCTAGGACCTTAAGATTTTGCATGAACCGAACTCTGGCAGCCACATTAAACGAGAAAAAGCAAGAAGTGGTAATTCGTAGTAAAAACCGCAGAAAACATAACGTTTTCGACATTTGTTTTCGAAATGACGTAACTGAAAATCTTCACATTGGACACATTACTCTCAGAAACGTTTACATTTATCGTCTGACAACTAATGCAGCGTGATGACGTTTGCGATCGCACCACTCTGTACGAAGTAGAAGCTTCGAAGTTGTTGCAGTCTCCAAAAAAAAGAGGCTCAGAAATTCAAGTTTTAGTTTTTGAAAATTCAGTTTTTGGCTGCTTTTGCTGCCTTGTAGTTGACCTAGGACCTTAAGATTTTGCATGAACCGAACTCTGGCAGCCACATTACACGAGAAAAAGCGAGAAGTGGTAATTCGTGGTAAAAAATCAGAAAACATAACGTTTTCAACATTTGTTTTCGAAATGACGTAACTGAAAATCTTCACATTGGACGCATTACTCTCAGAAACGTTTACATTTATCGTCTGGCAACTAATGCAGCGTGATGACGTTTGCGGTCGCACCACTCTGTACGAAGTAGAAGCTTCTAAGTTGTTGCAGTCCCCAAGAAAGAGGCACATAAATTGAAGTTTTAGTTTTTGAAAATTCAGTTTTTGGCTGCTTTTGCTGCCTTGTAGTTGACCTAGGACCTTAAGATTTTGCATGAACCGAACTCTGGCAGCCACATTACACGAGAAAAAGCGAGAAGTAGTAATTCGTAGTAAAAACCGCAGAAAACATAACGTTTTCAACATTTGTTTTCGAAATGACGTAACTGAAAATCTTCACATTGGACGCATTACTCTCAGAAACGTTTACATTTATCGTCTGGCAACTAATGCCGCGTGATGACGCTTGCGGTCGCACCACTCTGTACGAAGTAGAAGCTTCTAAGTTGTTGCAGTCACCAAGAAAGAGGCACAGAAATTCAAGTTTTAGTTTTTGAAAATTCAGTTTTTGGCTGCTTTTGCTGCCTTGTAGTTGACCTAGGACCTTAAGATTTTGCATGAACAGAACTCTGGCAGCCACATTACACGAGAAAAAGCGAGAAGTAGTAATTCGTAGTAAAAACCGCAGAAAACATAACGTTTTCAACATTTGTTTTCGAAATGGCGTAACTGAAAATCTTCACATTGGACGCATTACTCTCAGAAACGTTTACATTTATCGTCTGGCAACTAATGCCGCGTGATGACGCTTGCGGTCGCACCACTCTGTACGAAGTAGAGGCTTCTAAGTTGTTGCAGTCACCAAGAAAGAGGCACAGAAATTCAAGTTTTAGTTTTTGAAAATTCAGTTTTTGGCTGCTTTTGCTGCCTTGTAGTTGACCTAGGACCTTACGATTTTGCATGAACCGAACTCTGGCAGCCACATTACACGAGAAAAAGCGAGAAGTGGTAATTCGTAGTAAAAACCGCAGAAATCATAACGTTTTCAACATTTGTTTTCGTATCGACGTAACTGAAAATCTTCACATTGGACGCATTACTCTCAGAAACGTTTACATTTATCGTCTGGCAACTAATGCAGCGTGATGACGTTTGCGGTCGCACCACTCTGTACGAAGTAGAAGCTTCTAAGTTGTTGCAGTCACCAAGAAAGAGGCACAGAAATTCAAGTTTTAGTTTTTGAAAATTCAGTTTTTGGCTGCTTTTGCTGCCTTGTAGTTGACCTAGGACCTTAAGATTTTGCATGAACCGAACTATGGCAGCCACATTACACGAGAAAAAGCGAGAAGTGGTAATTCGTAGTAAAAACCGCAGAAAACATACCGTTTTCAACATTTGTTTTCGTATCGACGTAACTGAAAATCTTCACATTGGACGCATTACTCTCAGAAACGTTTACATTTATCGTCTGGCAACTAATGCAGCGTGATGACGTTTGCGGTCGCACCACTCTGTACGAAGTAGAAGCTTCTAAGTTGTTGCAGTCACCAAGAAAGAGGCACAGAAATTCAAGTTTTAGTTTTTGAAAATTCAGTTTTTGGCTGCTTTTGCTGCCTTGTAGTTGACCTAGGACCTTAAGATTTTGCATGAACCGAACTCTGGCAGCCACATTATACGAGAAAAAGCGAGAAGTCGTAATTCGTAGTAAAAACCGCAGAAAACATAACGTTTTCAACATTTGTTTTCGTATCGACGTAACTGAAAATCTTCACATTGGACGCATTACTCTCAGAAACGTTTACATTTATCGTCTGGCAACTAATGCAGCGTGATGACGTTTGCGGTCGCACCACTCTGTACGAAGTAGAAGCTTCTAAGTTGTTGCAGTCACCAAGAAAGTGGCACAGAAATTCAAGTTTTAGTTTTTGAAAATTCAGTTTTTGGCTGCTTTTGCTGCCTTGTAGTTAACCTAGGACCTTAAGATTTTGCATGAACCGAACTCTGGCAGCCACATTACACGAGCAAAAGCGAGAAGTCGTAATTCGTAGTAAAAACCGCAGAAAACATAACGTTTTCAACATTTGTTTTCGAAATGACGTAACTGAAAATCTTCACATTGGACGCATTACTCTCAGAAACGTTTACAATTATCGTCTGGCAACTAATGCAGCGTGATGACGTTTGCGGTCGCACCACTCTGTACGAAGTAGAAGCTTCTAAGTTGTTGCAGTTACCAAGAAAGAAGCACAGAAGTTCAAGTTTCAGTTTTTGAAAATTCAGTTTTTGGCTGCTTTTGCTGCCTTGTAGTTGACCTAGGACCTTAAGATTTTGCATGAACCGAACTCTGACAGCCACATAACACGAGAAAAAGCGAGAAATGGTAATTCGTAGTAAAAACCGCAGAAAACATAACGTTTTCAACATTTGTTTTCGTATCGACGTAACTGAAAATCTTCACATTGGACGCATTACTCTGAGAAACGTTTACATTTATCGTCTGGCAACTAATGCAGCGTGATGACGTCTGCGGTCGCACCACTCTGTACGAAGTAGAAGCTTCTAAGTTGTTGCAGTCACCAAGAAAGAGGCACAGAAATTCAAGTTTTAGTTTTTGAAAATTCAGTTTTTGGCTGCTTTTGCTGCCTTGTAGTTGACCTAGGACCTTAAGATTTTGCATGAACCGAACTCTGGCAGCCACATTAAACGAGAAAAAGCAAGAAGTGGTAATTCGTAGTAAAAACCGCAGAAAACATAACGTTTTCGACATTTGTTTTCGAAATGACGTAACTGAAAATCTTCACATTGGACACATTACTCTCAGAAACGTTTACATTTATCGTCTGACAACTAATGCAGCGTGATGACGTTTGCGATCGCACCACTCTGTACGAAGTAGAAGCTTCGAAGTTGTTGCAGTCTCCAAAAAAAAGAGGCTCAGAAATTCAAGTTTTAGTTTTTGAAAATTCAGTTTTTGGCTGCTTTTGCTGCCTTGTAGTTGACCTAGGACCTTAAGATTTTGCATGAACCGAACTCTGGCAGCCACATTACACGAGAAAAAGCGAGAAGTGGTAATTCGTGGTAAAAAATCAGAAAACATAACGTTTTCAACATTTGTTTTCGAAATGACGTAACTGAAAATCTTCACATTGGACGCATTACTCTCAGAAACGTTTACATTTATCGTCTGGCAACTAATGCAGCGTGATGACGTTTGCGGTCGCACCACTCTGTACGAAGTAGAAGCTTCTAAGTTGTTGCAGTCCCCAAGAAAGAGGCACATAAATTCAAGTTTTAGTTTTTGAAAATTCAGTTTTTGGCTGCTTTTGCTGCCTTGTAGTTGACCTAGGACCTTAAGATTTTGCATGAACCGAACTCTGGCAGCCACATTACACGAGAAAAAGCGAGAAGTAGTAATTCGTAGTAAAAACCGCAGAAAACATAACGTTTTCAACATTTGTTTTCGAAATGACGTAACTGAAAATCTTCACATTGGACGCATTACTCTCAGAAACGTTTACATTTATCGTCTGGCAACTAATGCCGCGTGATGACGCTTGCGGTCGCACCACTCTGTACGAAGTAGAAGCTTCTAAGTTGTTGCAGTCACCAAGAAAGAGGCACAGAAATTCAAGTTTTAGTTTTTGAAAATTCAGTTTTTGGCTGCTTTTGCTGCCTTGTAGTTGACCTAGGACCTTAAGATTTTGCATGAACCGAACTCTGGCAGCCACATTACACGAGAAAAAGCGAGAAGTAGTAATTCGTAGTAAAAACCGCAGAAAACATAACGTTTTCAACATTTGTTTTCGAAATGGCGTAACTGAAAATCTTCACATTGGACGCATTACTCTCAGAAACGTTTACATTTATCGTCTGGCAACTAATGCCGCGTGATGACGCTTGCGGTCGCACCACTCTGTACGAAGTAGAGGCTTCTAAGTTGTTGCAGTCACCAAGAAAGAGGCACAGAAATTCAAGTTTTAGTTTTTGAAAATTCAGTTTTTGGCTGCTTTTGCTGCCTTGTAGTTGACCTAGGACCTTACGATTTTGCATGAACCGAACTCTGGCAGCCACATTACACGAGAAAAAGCGAGAAGTGGTAATTCGTAGTAAAAACCGCAGAAAACATAACGTTTGCAACATTTGTTTTCGAAATGACGTAACTGAAAATCTTCACATTGGACGCATTACTCTCAGAAACGTTTACATTTATCGTCTGGCAACTATTGCAGCGTGATGACGTTTGCGGTCGCACCACTCTGTACGAAGTAGAAGTTTCTAAGTTGTTGCAGTCACCAAGAAAGAGGCACAGAAATTCAAGTTTTAGTTTTTGAAAATTCAGTTTTTGGCTGCTTTTGCTGCCTTGTAGTTGACCTAGGACCTTAAGATTTTGCATGAACCGAACTCTGGCAGCCACATTACACGAGAAAAAGGAGAAGGGGTAATTCGTAATAAATACCGCAGAAAACATAACGTTTTCCACATTTGTTTTCGTATCGACGTAACTGAAAATCTTCACATTGGACGCATTACTCTCAGAAACGTTTACATTTATCCTCTGGCAACTAATGCAGCGCGATGACGTTTGCGGTCGCACCACTCTGTACGAAGTAGAAGCTTCTAAGTTGTTGCAGTCACCAAGAAAGAGGCACAGAAATTCAAGTTTTAGTTTTTGAAAATTCAGTTTTTGGCTGCTTTTGCTGCCTTGTAGTTGACCTAGGACCTTAAGATTTTGCATGAACCGAACTCTGGCAGCCACATTGCACGAGAAAAAGCGAGAAGTGGTAATTCGTAGTAAAAACCGCAGGAAACATAACGTTTTCAACATTTGTTTTCGTATCGACGTAACTGAAAATCTTCACATTGGACGCATTACTCTCAGAAACGTTTACATTTATCGTCTGGCAACTAATGCAGCGTGATGACGTTTGCGGTCGCACCACTCTGTACGAAGTAGAAGCTTCTAAGTTGTTGCAGTCACCAAGAAAGAGGCACAGAAATTCAAGTTTTAGTTTTCGAAAATTCAGTTTTTGGCTGCTTTTGCTGCCTTGTAGTTGACCTAGGACCTTAAGATTTTGCATGAACCGAACTCTGGCAGCCACATTACACGAGAAAAAGCGAGAAGTGGTAATTCGTAGTAAAAACCGCAGAAAACATAACGTTTTCAACATTTGTTTTCGAAATGACGTAACTGAAAATCTTCACATTGGACGCATTAATCTCAGAAACGTTTACATCTATCGTCTGGCAACTAATGCAGCGTGATGACGTTTGCGGTCGCACCACTCTGTACGAAGTAGAAGCTTCTAAGTTGTTGTAGTCACCAAGAAAGAGGCATAGAAATTCAAGTTTTAGTTTTTGAATATTCAGTTTTTGGCTGCTTTTGCTGCCTTGTAATTGACCTAGGACCTTAAGATTTTGCATGAACCGAACTCTGGCAGCCACGTTACACGAGAAAAAGCGAGAAGTGGTAATTCGTAGTAAAAACCGCAGAAAACATAACGTTTTCAACATTTGTTTTCGAAATGACGGAACTGTAAATCTTCACATTGGACGCATTACTCTCAGAAACGTTTACATTTATCGTCTGGCAATTAATGCAGCGTGATGACGTTTGCGGTCGCACCACTTTGTACGAAGTAGAAGCTTCTAAGTTGTTGCAGTCACCAAGAAAGAGGCACAGAAATTCAAGTTTTAGTTTTTGAAAATTCAGTTTTTGGCTGCTTTTGCTGGCTTGTAGTTGACCTAGGACCTTAAGATTTTGCATGAACCGAACTCTGGCAGCCACATTACACGCGAAAAAGCGAGAAGTGTTAATTCGTAATAAAAACCGCAGAAAACATAACGTTTTCAACATTAGTTTTCGAAATGACGTAACTGAAAATCTTCACATTGGACGCATTACTCTCAGAAACGTTTACATTTATAGTCTGGCAACTAATGCAGCGTGATGACGTTTGCGGTCGCACCACTCTGTACGAAGTAGAAGATTCTAAATTGTTGAGTCACCAAGAAAGAGGCACAGAAATTCAAGTTTTAGTTTTTGAAAATTCAGTTTTTGGCTGCTTTTGCTGCCTTGTTGTTGACCTAGGACCTTCAGATTTTGCATGAACCGAACTCTGGCAGCCACATTACACGAGAAAAAGCGAGAAGTGGTAATTCGTAGTAAAAACCGCAGAAATCATAACGTTTTCAACATTTGTTTTCGTATCGACGTAACTGAAAATCTTCACATTGGACGCATTACTCTCAGAAACGTTTACATTTATCGTCTGGCAACTAATGCAGCGTGATGACGTTTGCGGTCGCACCACTCTGTACGAAGTAGAAGCTTCTAAGTTGTTGCAGTCACCAAGAAAGAGGCACAGAAATTCAAGTTTTAGTTTTTGAAAATTCAGTTTTTGGCTGCTTTTGCTGCCTTGTAGTTGACCTAGGACCTTAAGATTTTGCATGAACCGAACTATGGCAGCCACATTACACGAGAAAAAGCGAGAAGTGGTAATTCGTAGTAAAAACCGCAGAAAACATAACGTTTTCAACATTTGTTTTCGAAATGACGTAACTGAAAATCTTCACATTGGACGCATCACTCTCAGAAACGTTTACAATTATCGTCTGGCAACTAATGCAGCGTGATGACGTTTGCGGTCGCACCACTCTGTACGAAGTAGAAGCTTCTAAGTTGTTGCAGTTACCAAGAAAGAAGCACAGAAGTTCAAGTTTCAGTTTTTGAAAATTCAGTTTTTGGCTGCTTTTGCTGCCTTGTAGTTGACCTAGGACCTTAAGATTTTGCATGAACCGAACTCTGACAGCCACATAACACGAGAAAAAGCGAGAAATGGTAATTCGTAGTAAAAACCGCAGAAAACATAACGTTTTCAACATTTGTTTTCGTATCGACGTAACTGAAAATCTTCACATTGGACGCATTACTCTGAGAAACGTTTACATTTATCGTCTGGCAACTAATGCAGCGTGATGACGTCTGCGGTCGCACCACTCTGTACGAAGTAGAAGCTTCTAAGTTGTTGCAGTCACCAAGAAAGAGGCACAGAAATTCAAGTTTTAGTTTTTGAAAATTCAGTTTTTGGCTGCTTTTGCTGCCTTGTAGTTGACCTAGGACCTTAAGATTTTGCATGAACCGAACTCTGGCAGCCACATTAAACGAGAAAAAGCGAGAAGTGGTAATTCGTAGTAAAAACCGCAGAAAACATAACGTTTTCGACATTTGTTTTCGAAATGACGTAACTGAAAATCTTCACATTGGACGCATTACTCTCAGAAACGTTTACATTTATCGTCTGGCAACTAATGCAGCGTGATGACGTTTGCGGTCGCACCACTCTGTACGAAGTAGAAGCATCTAAGTTGTTGCAGTCACCAAGAAAGAGGCACAGAAATTCAAGTTTTAGTTTTTGAAAATTCAGTTTTTGGCTGCTTTTGCTGCCTTGTAGTTGTCCTAGGACCTTAAGATTTTGCATGAACCGAACTCTGGCAGCCACATTACACGAGAAAAAGCGAGAAGTGGTAATTCGTAGTAAAAACCGCAGAAAACATAACGTTTTCAACATTTGTTTTCGAAATGACGTAACTGAAAATCTTCACATTGGACGCATTACTCTCAGAAACGTTTACATTTATCGTCTGGCAACTAATGCCGCGTGATGACGCTTGCGGTCGCACCACTCTGTACGAAGTAGAGGCTTCTAAGTTGTTGCAGTCACCAAGAAAGAGGCACAGAAATTCAAGTTTTAGTTTTTGAAAATTCAGTTTTTGGCTGCTTTTGCTGCCTTGTAGTTGACCTAGGACCTTAAGATTTTGCATGAACCGAACTCTGGCAGCCACATTACACGAGAAAAAGCGAGAAGTGGTAATTCGTAGTAAAAACCGCAGGAAACATAACGTTTTCAACATTTGTTTTCGAAATGACGTAACTGAAAATCTTCACATTGGACGCATTACTCTCAGAAACGTTTACATTTATCGTCTGGCAACTAATGCCACGTGATGGCGTTTGCGGTCGCACCACTCTGTACGAAGTAGAAGATTCTAAGTTGTTGCAGTCACCAAGAAAGAGGCACAGAAATTCAAGTTTTAGTTTTTGAAAATTCAGTTTTTGACTGCTTTTGCTGCCTTGTTGTTGACCTAGGACCTTAAGATTTTGCATGAACCGAACTCTGGCAGCCACATTACACGAGAAAAAGCGAGAAGTGGTAATTCGTAGTAAAAACCGCAGAAATCATAACGTTTTCAACATTTGTTTTCGTATCGGCGTAACTGAAAATCTTCACATTGGACGCATTACTCTCAGAAACGTTTACATTTATCGTCTGGCAACTAATGCAGCGTGAAGACGTTTGCGGTCGCACCACTCTGTACGAAGTAGAAGCTTCTAAGTTGTTGCAGTCACCAAGAAAGAGGCACAGAAATTCAAGTTTTAGTTTTTGAAAATTCAGTTTTTGGCTGCTTTTGCTGCCTTGTAGTTGACCTAGGACCTTAAGATTTTGCATGAACCGAACTCTGGCAGCCACATTACACGAGAAAAAGCGAGAAGTGGTAATTCGTAGTAAAAACCGCAGAAAACATAACGTTTTCAACATTTGTTTTCGAAATGACGTAATTGAAAATCTTCACATTGGACGCATTACTCTCAGAAACGTTTACATTTATCGTCTGGCAACTACTGCAGCGTGATGACGTTTGCGGTCGCACCACTCTGTACGAAGTAGAAGCTTCTAAGTTGTTGCAGTCACCAAGAAAGGGGCACAGAAATTCAAGTTTTAGTTTTTGAAAATTCAGTTTTTGGCTGCTTTTGCTGCCTTGTAGTTGACCTAGGACCTTAAGATTTTGCATGAAACGAACTCTGGCAGCCACATTACACGAGAAAAAGCGAGAAGTGGTAATTCGTAGTAAAAACCGCAGAAAACATAACGTTTTCAACATTTGTTTTCGTATCGACGTAACTGAAAATCTTCACATTGGACGCATTACTCTCAGAAACGTTTACATTTATCGTCTTGCATCTAATGCAGCGTGATGACGTTTGCGGTCGCACCACTCTGTACGAAGTAGAAGCTTCTAAGTTGTTGCAGTCACCAAGAAAGAGGCACAGAAATTCAAGTTTTAGTTTTTGAAAATTCAGTTTTTGGCTGCTTTTGCTGCCTTGTAGTTGACCTAGGACCTTAAGATTTTGCATGAACCGAACTCTGGCAGCCACATTACACGAGAAAAAGCGAGAAGTAGTAATTCGTAGTAAAAACCGCAGAAAACATAACGTTTTCAACATTTGTTTTCGAAATGACGTAACTGAAAATCTTCACATTGGACGCATTACTCTCAGAAACGTTTACATTTATCGTCTGGCAACTAATGCCGCGTGATGACGCTTGCGGTCGCACCACTCTGTACGAAGTAGAGGCTTCTAAGTTGTTGCAGTCACCAAGAAAGAGGCACAGAAATTCAAGTTTTAGTTTTTGAAAATTCAGTTTTTGGCTGCTTTTGCTGCCTTTTAGTTGACCTAGGACCTTACGATTTTGCATGAACCGAACTCTGGCAGCCACATTACACGAGAAAAAGCGAGAAGTGGTAATTCGTAGTAAAAACCGCAGAAAACATAACGTTTGCAACATTTGTTTTCGAAATGACGTAACTGAAAATCTTCACATTGGACGCATTACTCTCAGAAACGTTTACATTTATCGTCTGGCAACTATTGCAGCGTGATGACGTTTGCGGTCGCACCACTCTGTACGAAGTAGAAGTTTCTAAGTTGTTGCAGTCACCAAGAAAGAGGCACAGAAATTCAAGTTTTAGTTTTTGAAAATTCAGTTTTTGGCTGCTTTTGCTGCCTTGTAGTTGACCTAGGACCTTAAGATTTTGCATGAACCGAACTCTGGCAGCCACATTACACGAGAAAAAGGAGAAGGGGTAATTCGTAATAAATACCGCAGAAAACATAACGTTTTCCACATTTGTTTTCGTATCGACGTAACTGAAAATCTTCACATTGGACGCATTACTCTCAGAAACGTTTACATTTATCCTCTGGCAACTAATGCAGCGCGATGACGTTTGCGGTCGCACCACTCTGTACGAAGTAGAAGCTTCTAAGTTGTTGCAGTCACCAAGAAAGAGGCACAGAAATTCAAGTTTTAGTTTTTGAAAATTCAGTTTTTGGCTGCTTTTGCTGCCTTGTAGTTGACCTAGGACCTTAAGATTTTGCATGAACCGAACTCTGGCAGCCACATTGCACGAGAAAAAGCGAGAAGTGGTAATTCGTAGTAAAAACCGCAGGAAACATAACGTTTTCAACATTTGTTTTCGTATCGACGTAACTGAAAATCTTCACATTGGACGCATTACTCTCAGAAACGTTTACATTTATCGTCTGGATACTAATGCAGCGTGATGACGTTTGCGGTCGCACCACTCTGTACGAAGTAGAAGCTTCTAAGTTGTTGCAGTCACCAAGAAAGAGGCACAGAAATTCAAGTTTTAGTTTTTGAAAATTCAGTTTTTGGCTGCTTTTGCTGCCTTGTAGTTGACCTAGGACCTTAAGATTTTGCATGAACCGAACTCTGGCAGCCACATTACACGAGAAAAAGCGAGAAGTGGTAATTCGTAGTAAAAACCGCAGAAAACATAACGTTTTCAACATTTGTTTTCGAAATGACGTAACTGAAAATCTTCACATTGGACGCATTAATCTCAGAAACGTTTACATCTATCGTCTGGCAACTAATGCAGCGTGATGACGTTTGCGGTCGCACCACTCTGTACGAAGTAGAAGCTTCTAAGTTGTTGTAGTCACCAAGAAAGAGGCATAGAAATTCAAGTTTTAGTTTTTGAAAATTCAGTTTTTGGCTGCTTTTGCTGCCTTGTAATTGACCTAGGACCTTAAGATTTTGCATGAACCGAACTCTGGCAGCCACGTTACACGAGAAAAAGCGAGAAGTGGTAATTCGTAGTAAAAACCGCAGAAAACATAACGTTTTCAACATTTGTTTTCGAAATGACGGAACTGTAAATCTTCACATTGGACGCATTACTCTCAGAAACGTTTACATTTATCGTCTGGCAATTAATGCAGCGTGATGACGTTTGCGGTCGCACCACTTTGTACGAAGTAGAAGCTTCTAAGTTGTTGCAGTCACCAAGAAAGAGGCACAGAAATTCAAGTTTTAGTTTTTGAAAATTCAGTTTTTGGCTGCTTTTGCTGGCTTGTAGTTGACCTAGGACCTTAAGATTTTGCATGAACCGAACTCTGGCAGCCACATTACACGCGAAAAAGCGAGAAGTGTTAATTCGTAATAAAAACCGCAGAAAACATAACGTTTTCAACATTAGTTTTCGAAATGACGTAACTGAAAATCTTCACATTGGACGCATTACTCTCAGAAACGTTTACATTTATAGTCTGGCAACTAATGCAGCGTGATGACGTTTGCGGTCGCACCACTCTGTACGAAGTAGAAGATTCTAAATTGTTGAGTCACCAAGAAAGAGGCACAGAAATTCAAGTTTTAGTTTTTGAAAATTCAGTTTTTGGCTGCTTTTGCTGCCTTGTTGTTGACCTAGGACCTTAAGATTTTGCATGAACCGAACTCTGGCAGCCACATTACACGAGAAAAAGCGAGAAGTGGTAATTCGTAGTAAAAACCGCAGAAATCATAACGTTTTCAACATTTGTTTTCGTATCGACGTAACTGAAAATCTTCACATTGGACGCATTACTCTCAGAAACGTTTACATTTATCGTCTGGCAACTAATGCAGCGTGATGACGTTTGCGGTCGCACCACTCTGTACGAAGTAGAAGCTTCTAAGTTGTTGCAGTCACCAAGAAAGAGGCACAGAAATTCAAGTTTTAGTTTTTGAAAATTCAGTTTTTGGCTGCTTTTGCTGCCTTGTAGTTGACCTAGGACCTTAAGATTTTGCATGAACCGAACTATGGCAGCCACATTACACGAGAAAAAGCGAGAAGTGGTAATTCGTAGTAAAAACCGCAGAAAACATACCGTTTTCAACATTTGTTTTCGTATCGACGTAACTGAAAATCTTCACATTGGACGCATTACTCTCAGAAACGTTTACATTTATCGTCTGGCAACTAATGCAGCGTGATGACGTTTGCGGTCGCACCACTCTGTATGAAGTAGAAGCTTCTAAGTTGTTGCAGTCACCAAGAAAGAGGCACAGAAATTCAAGTTTTAGTTTTTGAATATTCAGTTTTTGGCTGCTTTTGCTGCCTTGTAGTTGACCTAGGACCTTAAGATTTTGCATGAACCGAACTCTGGCAGCCACATTATACGAGAAAAAGCGAGAAGTCGTAATTCGTAGTAAAAACCGCAGAAAACATAACGTTTTCAACATTTGTTTTCGTATCGACGTAACTGAAAATCTTCACATTGGACGCATTACTCTCAGAAACGTTTACATTTATCGTCTGGCAACTAATGCAGCGTGATGACGTTTGCGGTCGCACCACTCTGTACGAAGTAGAAGCTTCTAAGTTGTTGCAGTCACCAAGAAAGTGGCACAGAAATTCAAGTTTTAGTTTTTGAAAATTCAGTTTTTGGCTGCTTTTGCTGCCTTGTAGTTAACCTAGGACCTTAAGATTTTGCATGAACCGAACTCTGGCAGCCACATTACACGAGCAAAAGTGAGAAGTGGTAATTCGTAGTAAAAACCGCAGAAAACATAACGTTTTCAACATTTGTTTTCGAAATGACGTAACTGAAAATCTTCACATTGGACGCATCACTCTCAGAAACGTTTACAATTATCTTCTGGCAACTAATGCAGCGTGATGACGTTTGCGGTCGCACCACTCTGTACGAAGTAGAAGCTTCTAAGTTGTTGCAGTTACCAAGAAAGAAGCACAGAAGTTCAAGTTTCAGTTTTTGAAAATTCAGTTTTTGGCTGCTTTTGCTGCCTTGTAGTTGACCTAGGACCTTAAGATTTTGCATGAACCGAACTCTGACAGCCACATAACACGAGAAAAAGCGAGAAATGGTAATTCGTAGTAAAAACCGCAGAAAACATAACGTTTTCAACATTTGTTTTCGTATCGACGTAACTGAAAATCTTCACATTGGACGCATTACTCTGAGAAACGTTTACATTTATCGTCTGGCAACTAATGCAGCGTGATGACGTCTGCGGTCGCACCACTCTGTACGAAGTAGAAGCTTCTAAGTTGTTGCAGTCACCAAGAAAGAGGCACAGAAATTCAAGTTTTAGTTTTTGAAAATTCAGTTTTTGGCTGCTTTTGCTGCCTTGTAGTTGACCTAGGACCTTAAGATTTTGCATGAACCGAACTCTGGCAGCCACATTAAACGAGAAAAAGCGAGAAGTGGTAATTCGTAGCAAAAACCGCAGAAAACATAACGTTTTCGACATTTGTTTTCGAAATGACGTAACTGAAAATCTTCACATTGGACGCATTACTCTCAGAAACGTTTACATTTATCGTCTGGCAACTAATGCAGCGTGATGACGTTTGCGGTCGCACCACTCTGTACGAAGTAGAAGCTTCTAAGTTGTTGCAGTCACCAAGAAAGAGGCACAGAAATTCAAGTTTTAGTTTTTGAAAATTCAGTTTTTGGCTGCTTTTGCTGCCTTGTAGTTGTCCTAGGACCTTAAGATTTTGCATGAACCGAACTCTGGCAGCCACATTACACGAGAAAAAGCGAGAAGTGGTAATTCGTAGTAAAAACCGCAGAAAACATAACGTTTTCAACATTTGTTTTCGAAATGACGTAACTGAAAATCTTCACATTGGACGCATTACTCTCAGAAACGTTTACATTTATCGTCTGGCAACTAATGCCGCGTGATGACGCTTGCGGTCGCACCACTCTGTACGAAGTAGAGGCTTCTAAGTTGTTGCAGTCACCAAGAAAGAGGCACAGAAATTCAAGTTTTAGTTTTTGAAAATTCAGTTTTTGGCTGCTTTTGCTGCCTTGTAGTTGACCTAGGACCTTAAGATTTTGCATGAACCGAACTCTGGCAGCCACATTACACGAGAAAAAGCGAGAAGTGGTAATTCGTAGTAAAAACCGCAGGAAACATAACGTTTTCAACATTTGTTTTCGAAATGACGTAACTGAAAATCTTCACATTGGACGCATTACTCTCAGAAACGTTTACATTTATCGTCTGGCAACTAATGCCACGTGATGGCGTTTGCGGTCGCACCACTCTGTACGAAGTAGAAGATTCTAAGTTGTTGCAGTCACCAAGAAAGAGGCACAGAAATTCAAGTTTTAGTTTTTGAAAATTCAGTTTTTGGCTGCTTTTGCTGCCTTGTTGTTGACCTAGGACCTTAAGATTTTGCATGAACCGAACTCTGGCAGCCACCTTACACGAGAAAAAGCGAGAAGTGGTAATTCGTAGTAAAAACCGCAGAAATCATAACGTTTTCAACATTTGTTTTCGTATCGGCGTAACTGAAAATCTTCACATTGGACGCATTACTCTCAGAAACGTTTACATTTATCGTCTGGCAACTAATGCAGCGTGAAGACGTTTGCGGTCGCACCACTCTGTACGAAGTAGAAGCTTCTAAGTTGTTGCAGTCACCAAGAAAGAGGCACAGAAATTCAAGTTTTAGTTTTTGAAAATTCAGTTTTTGGCTGCTTTTGCTGCCTTGTAGTTGACCTAGGACCTTAAGATTTTGCATGAACCGAACTCTGGCAGCCACATTACACGAGAAAAAGCGAGAAGTGGTAATTCGTAGTAAAAACCGCAGAAAACATAACGTTTTCAACATTTGTTTTCGAAATGACGTAATTGAAAATCTTCACATTGGACGCATTACTCTCAGAAACGTTTACATTTATCGTCTGGCAACTACTGCAGCGTGATGACGTTTGCGGTCGCACCACTCTGTACGAAGTAGAAGCTTCTAAGTTGTTGCAGTCACCAAGAAAGGGGCACAGAAATTCAAGTTTTAGTTTTTGAAAATTCAGTTTTTGGCTGCTTTTGCTGCCTTGTAGTTGACCTAGGACCTTAAGATTTTGCATGAAACGAACTCTGGCAGCCACATTACACGAGAAAAAGCGAGAAGTGGTAATTCGTAGTAAAAACCGCAGAAAACATAACGTTTTCAACATTTGTTTTCGTATCGACGTAACTGAAAATCTTCACATTGGACGCATTACTCTCAGAAACGTTTACATTTATCGTCTTGCATCTAATGCAGCGTGATGACGTTTGCGGTCGCACCACTCTGTACGAAGTATAAGCTTCTAAGTTGTTGCAGTCACCAAGATTGAGGCACAAAAATTCAAGTTTTAGTTTTTGAAAATTCAGTTTTTGGCTGCTTTTGCTGCCTTGTAGTTGACCTAGGACCTTAAGACTTTGCATGAACCGAACTCTGGCAGCCACATTACACGAGAAAAAGCGAGAAGTGGTAATTCGTAGTAAAAACCGCAGAAAACATACCGTTTTCAACATTTGTTTTCGTATCGACGTAACTGAAAATCTTCACATTGGACGCATTACTCTC
This sequence comes from Schistocerca serialis cubense, assembly GCF_023864345.2. Taxonomy (NCBI): domain Eukaryota; kingdom Metazoa; phylum Arthropoda; class Insecta; order Orthoptera; family Acrididae; genus Schistocerca; species Schistocerca serialis. Next base: position 4,413,131 of record NW_026047571.1, on the reverse strand, counting down.
AGAAACGTTTACATTTATCGTCTGGCAACTAATGCAGCGTGATGACGTTTGCGGTCGCACCACTCTGTACGAAGTAGAAGCTTCTAAGTTGTTGCAGTCACCAAGAAAGAGGCAAAGAAATTCAAGTTTTAGTTTTTGAAAATTCAGTTTTTGGCTGCTTTTGCTGCCTTGTAGTTGACCTAGGACCTTAAGATTTTGCATGAACCGAACTCTGGGAGCCACATTACACGAGAAAAAGCGAGAAGTGGTAATTCGTAGTAAAAACCGCAGAAAACATAACGTTTTCTACATTTGTTTTCGAAATGACGTAACTGAAAATCTTCACATTGGACGCATTACTCTCAGAAACGTTTACATTTATCGTCTGGCAACTAATGCAGCGTGATGACGTTTGCGGTCGCACCACTCTGTACGAAGTAGAAGCTTCTAAGTTGTTGCAGTCACCAAGAAAGAGGCACAGAAATTCAAGTTTTTGTTTTTGAAAATTCAGTTTTTGGCTGCCTTTGCTGCCTTGTAGTTGACCTAGGACCTTAAGATTTTGCATGAACCGAACTCTGGCAGCCACATTACACGAGAAAAAGCGAGAAGTGGTAATTCGTAGTAAAAACCTCAGAAAACATAACGTTTTCAACATTTGTTTTCGAAATGACGTAACTGAAAATCTTCACATTGGACGCATTACTCTCAGAAACGTTTACATTTATCGTCTGGCAACTAATGCCGCGTGATGACGTTTGCGTTTGCACCACTCTGTACAAAGTATAAGCTTCTAAGTTGTTGCAGTCACCAAGATTGAGGCACAAAAATTCAAGTTTTAGCTTTTGAAAATTCAGTTTTTGGCTGCTTTTGCTGCCTTGTAGTTGACCTAGGACCTTAAGATTTTGCATGAACCGAACTCTGGCAGCCACATTACACGAGAAAAAGCGAGAAGTGGTAATTCGTAGTAAAAACCGCAGAAAACATAACGTTTTCAACATTTGTTTTCGTATCGACGTAACTGAAAATCTTCACATTGGACGCATTACTCTCAGAAACGTTTACATTTATCGTCTGGCAACTAATGCTGCGTGATGACGTTTGCGGTCGCACCACTCTGTACGAAGTAGAAGCTTCTAAGTTGTTGCATTCACCAAGAAAGAGGCACAGAAATTCAAGTTTTAGTTTTTGAAAATTCAGTTTTTGGCTGCTTTTGCTGCCTTGTAGTTGACCTAGGACCTTAAGATTTTGCATGAACCGAACTCTGGCAGCCACATTACACGAGAAAAAGCGAGAAGTGGTAATTCGTAGTAAAAACCGCAGAAAACATAACGTTTTCAACATTTGTTTTCGTATCGACGTAACTGAAAATCTTCACATTGGACGCATTACTCTCAGAAACGTTTACATTTATCGTCTGGCAACTAATGCAGCGTGATGACGTTTGCGGTCGCACCACTCTGTACGAAGTAGAAGCTTCTAAGTTGTTGCAGTCACCAAGAAAGAGGCACAGAATTTCAAGTTTTAGTTTTTGAAAATTCAGTTTTTGGCTGCTTTTGCTGCCTTGTAGTTGACCTAGGACCTTAAGATTTTGCATGAACCGAACTCTGGCAGCCATATTACACGAGAAAAAGCGAGAAGTGGTAATTCGTAGTAATAACTGCAGAAAACATAAGGTTTTCAACATTTGTTTTCGTATCGACGTAACTGAAAATCTTTACATTGGACGCATTACTCTCAGAAACGTTTACATTTATCGTCTGGCAACTAATGCAGCGTGATGACGTTTGCGGTCGCACCACTCTGTACGAAGTAGAAGCTTCTAAGTTGTTGCAGTCACCAAGAAAGAGGCACAGAAATTCAAGTTTTAGTTTTTGAAAATTCAGTTTTTAAATGCTTTTGCTGCCTCGTAGTTGACCTAGGACCTTAAGATTTTGCATGAACTGAACTCTGGCAGCCACATTACACAAGAAAAAGCAAGAAGTGGTAATTCGTAGTAAAAACCGCAAAAAACATAACGTTTTCAACATTTGTTTTCGTATCGACGTAACTGAAAATCTTCACATTGGACGCATTACTCTCAGAAACGTTTACATTTATCGTCTGGCAACTAATGCAGCGTGATGACGTTTGCGGTCGCACCACTCTGTACGAAGTAGAAGCTTCTAAGTTGTTGCAGTCACCAAGAAAGAGGCACAGAAATTCAAGTTTTAGTTTTTGAAAATTCAGTTTTTGGCTGCTTTTGCTGCCTTGTAGTTGACCTAGGACCTTAAGATTTTGCATGAACCGAACTCTGGCAGCCGCATTACACGAGAAAAAGCGAGAAGTCGTAATTCGTAGTAAAAACTGCAGAAAACATAACGTTTTCAACATTTGTTTTCGTATCGACGTAACTGAAAATCTTCACATTGGACGCATTACTCTCAGAAACGTTTACATTTATCGTCTGGCAACTAATGCAGCGTGATGACGTTTGCGGTCGCACCACTCTGTACGAAGTAGAAGCTTCTAAGTTGTTGCAGTCACCAAGAAAGAGGCACAGAAATTCAAGTTTTAGTTTTTGAAAATTCAGTTTTTGGCTGTTTTTGCTGCCTTGTAGTTGACCTAGGACCTTACGATTTTGCATGAACCGAACTCTGGCAGCCACATTACACGAGAAAAAGCGAGAAGTGGTAATTCGTAGTAAAAACCGCAGAAAACATAACGTTTTCAACATTTGTTTTCGTATCGACGTAACTGAAAATCTTCACATTGGACGCATTACTCTCAGAAACGTTTACATTTATCGTCTGGCAACTAATGCTGCGTGATGACGTTTGCGGTCGCACCACTCTGTACGAAGTAGAAGCTTCTAAGTTGTTGCAGTCACCAAGAAAGAGGCACAGAAATTCAAGTTTTTGTTTTTGAAAATTCAGTTTTTGGCTGCTTTTACTGCCTTGTAGTTGACCTAGGACCTTAAGATTTTGCATGAACCGAACTCTGGCAGCCACATTACACGAGAAAAAGCGAGAAGTGGTAATTCGTAGTAAAAACCGCAGAAAACATACCGTTTTCAACATTTGTTTTCGAAATGACGTAACTGAAAATCTTCACATTGGACGCATTACTCTCAGAAACGTTTACATTTATCGTCTGGCAACTAATGCCGCGTGATGACGTTTGCGGTCGCACCACTCTGTACGAAGTAGAAGCTTCTAAGTCGTTGCAGTCACCAAGAAAGAGGCACAGAAATTCAAGTTTTAGTTTTTGAAAATTCAGTTTTTGGCTGCTTTTGCTGCCTTGTAGTTGACCTAGGACCTTAAGATTTTGCATGAACCGAACTCTGGCAGCCACATTACACGAGAAAAACCGAGAAGTGGTAATTCGTAGTAAAAACCGCAGAAAACATAACGTTTTCAACATTTGTTTTCGTATCGACGGAACTGAAAATCTTCACATTGGACGCATTACTCTCAGGAACGTTTACATTTATCGTCTGGCAACTAATGCAGCATGATGACGTTTGCGGTCGCACCACTCTGTACGAAGTAGAAGCTTCTAAGTTGTTGCAGTCACCAAGAAAGAGGCACAGAAATTCAAGATTTAGTTTTTGAAAATTCAGTTTTTTGCTGCTTTTGCTACCTTGTAGTTGACCTAGGACCTTAAGATTTTGCATGAACCGAACTCTGGCAGCCACATTACACGAGAAAAAGCGAGAAGTGGTAATTCGTAGTAAAAACCGCAGAAAACATAACGTTTTCAACATTTGTTTTCGTATCGACGTAACTGAAAATCTTCACATTGGACGCATTACTCTCAGAAACGTTTACATTTATCGTCTGGCAACTAATGCAGCGTGATGACGTTTGCGGTCGCACCACTCTGTACGAAGTAGAAGCTTCTAAGTTGTTGCAGTCACCAAGAAAGAAGCACAGAAATTCACGTTTTAGTTTTTGAAAATTCAGTTTTTGGCTGCTTTTGCTGCCTTGTAGTTGACCTAGGACCTTAAGATTTTGCATGAACCGAACTCTGGCAGCCACATTACACGAGAAAAAGCGAGAAGTGGTAATTCGTAGTAAAAACCGCAGAAAACATAACGTTTTCAACATTTGTTTTCGTATCGACGTAACTGAAAATCTTCACATTGGACGCATTACTCTCAGAAACGTTTACATTTATCGTCTGGCAACTAATGCAGCGTGATGACGTTTGCGGTCGCACCACTCTGTACGAAGTAGAAGCTTCTAAGTTGTTGCAGTCACCAAGAAAGAGGCACAAAAATTCAAGTTTTAGTTTTTGAAAATTCAGTTTTTGGCTGCTTTTGCTGCCTTGTAGTTGACCTAGGACCTTAAGATTTTGCATGAACCGAACTCTGGCAGCCGCATTACACGAGAAAAAGCGAGAAGTCGTAATTCGTAGTAAAAACTGCAGAAAACATAACGTTTTCAACATTTGTTTTCGTATCGACGTAACTGAAAATCTTCACATTGGACGCATTACTCTCAGAAACGTTTACATTTATCGTCTGGCAACTAATGCAGCGTGATGACGTTTGCGGTCGCACCACTCTGTACGAAGTAGAAGCTTCTAAGTTGTTGCAGTCACCAAGAAAGAGGCACAGAAATTCAAGTTTTAGTTTTTGAAAATTCAGTTTTTAAATGCTTTTGCTGCCTCGTAGTTGACCTAGGACCTTAAGATTTTGCATGAACTGAACTCTGGCAGCCACATTACACGAGAAAAAGCAAGAAGTGGTAATTCGTAGTAAAAACCGCAAAAAACATAACGTTTTCAACATTTGTTTTCGTATCGACGTAACTGAAAATCTTCACATTGGACGCATTACTCTCAGAAACGTTTACATTTATCGTCTGGCAACTAATGCAGCGTGATGACGTTTGCGGTCGCACCACTCTGTACGAAGTAGAAGCTTCTAAGTTGTTGCAGTCACCAAGAAAGAGGCACAGAAATTCAAGTTTTAGTTTTTGAAAATTCAGTTTTTGGCTGCTTTTGCTGCCTTGTAGTTGACCTAGGACCTTAAGATTTTGCATGAACCGAACTCTGGCAGCCGCATTACACGAGAAAAAGCGAGAAGTCGTAATTCGTAGTAAAAACTGCAGAAAACATAACGTTTTCAACATTTGTTTTCGTATCGACGTAACTGAAAATCTTCACATTGGACGCATTACTCTCAGAAACGTTTACATTTATCGTCTGGCAACTAATGCAGCGTGATGACGTTTGCGGTCGCACCACTCTGTACGAAGTAGAAGCTTCTAAGTTGTTGCAGTCACCAAGAAAGAGGCACAGAAATTCAAGTTTTAGTTTTTGAAAATTCAGTTTTTGGCTGTTTTTGCTGCCTTGTAGTTGACCTAGGACCTTACGATTTTGCATGAACCGAACTCTGGCAGCCACATTACACGAGAAAAAGCGAGAAGTGGTAATTCGTAGTAAAAACCGCAGAAAACATAACGTTTTCAACATTTGTTTTCGTATCGACGTAACTGAAAATCTTCACATTGGACGCATTACTCTCAGAAACGTTTACATTTATCGTCTGGCAACTAATGCTGCGTGATGACGTTTGCGGTCGCACCACTCTGTACGAAGTAGAAGCTTCTAAGTTGTTGCAGTCACCAAGAAAGAGGCACAGAAATTCAAGTTTTTGTTTTTGAAAATTCAGTTTTTGGCTGCTTTTACTGCCTTGTAGTTGACCTAGGACCTTAAGATTTTGCATGAACCGAACTCTGGCAGCCACATTACACGAGAAAAAGCGAGAAGTGGTAATTCGTAGTAAAAACCGCAGAAAACATACCGTTTTCAACATTTGTTTTCGAAATGACGTAACTGAAAATCTTCACATTGGACGCATTACTCTCAGAAACGTTTACATTTATCGTCTGGCAACTAATGCCGCGTGATGACGTTTGCGGTCGCACCACTCTGTACGAAGTAGAAGCTTCTAAGTCGTTGCAGTCACCAAGAAAGAGGCACAGAAATTCAAGTTTTAGTTTTTGAAAATTCAGTTTTTGGCTGCTTTTGCTGCCTTGTAGTTGACCTAGGACCTTAAGATTTTGCATGAACCGAACTCTGGCAGCCACATTACACGAGAAAAACCGAGAAGTGGTAATTCGTAGTAAAAACCGCAGAAAACATAACGTTTTCAACATTTGTTTTCGTATCGACGTAACTGAAAATCTTCACATTGGACGCATTACTCTCAGGAACGTTTACATTTATCGTCTGGCAACTAATGCAGCATGATGACGTTTGCGGTCGCACCACTCTGTACGAAGTAGAAGCTTCTAAGTTGTTGCAGTCACCAAGAAAGAGGCACAGAAATTCAAGATTTAGTTTTTGAAAATTCAGTTTTTTGCTGCTTTTGCTACCTTGTAGTTGACCTAGGACCTTAAGATTTTGCATGAACCGAACTCTGGCAGCCACATTACACGAGAAAAAGCGAGAAGTGGTAATTCGTAGTAAAAACCGCAGAAAACATAACGTTTTCAACATTTGTTTTCGTATCGACGTAACTGAAAATCTTCACATTGGACGCATTACTCTCAGAAACGTTTACATTTATCGTCTGGCAACTAATGCAGCGTGATGACGTTTGCGGTCGCACCACTCTGTACGAAGTAGAAGCTTCTAAGTTGTTGCAGTCACCAAGAAAGAAGCACAGATATTCACGTTTTAGTTTTTGAAAATTCAGTTTTTGGCTGCTTTTGCTGCCTTGTAGTTGACCTAGGACCTTAAGATTTTGCATGAACCGAACTCTGGCAGCCACATTACACGAGAAAAAGCGAGAAGTGGTAATTCGTAGTAAAAACCGCAGAAAACATAACGTTTTCAACATTTGTTTTCGTATCGACGTAACTGAAAATCTTCACATTGGACGCATTACTCTTAGAAACGTTTACATTTATCGTCTGGCAACTAATGCAGCGTGATGACGTTTGCGGTCGCACCACTCTGTACGAAGTAGAAGCTTCTAAGTTGTTGCAGTCACCAAGAAAGAGGCACAGAAATTCAAGTTTTTGTTTTTGAAAATGCAGTTTTTGGCTGCTTTTACAGCCTTGTAGTTGACCTAGGACCTTACGATTTTGCATGAACCGAACTCTGGCAGCCACATTACACGAGAAAAAGCGAGAAGTGGTAATTCGTAGTAAAAACCGCAGAAAACATAACGTTTTCAACATTTGTTTTCGTATCGACGTAACTGAAAATCTTCACATTGGACGCATTACTCCTAGAAACGTTTACATTTATCGTCTGGCAACTAATGCAGCGTGATGACGTTTGCGGTCGCACCACTCTGTACGAAGTAGAAGCTTCTAAGTTGTTGCAGTCACCAAGAAAGAGGCACAGAAATCCAAGTTTTTGTTTTTGAAAATTCAGTTTTTGGCTGCTTTTACTGCCTTGTAGTTGACCTAGGACCTTACGATTTTGCATGAACCGAACTCTGGCAGCCACATTACACGAGAAAAAGCGAGAAGTGGTAATTCGTAGTAAAAACCGCAGAAAACATAACGTTTTCAACATTTGTTTTCGTATCGACGTAACTGAAAATCTTCACATTGGACGCATTACTCTCAGAAACGTTTACATTTATCGTCTGGCAACTAATGCAGCGTGATGACGTTTGCGGTCGCACCACTCTGTACGAAGTAGAAGCTTCTAAGTTGTTGCAGTCACCAAGAAAGAGGCACAGAAATTCAAGTTTTGGTTTTTGAAAATTCAGTTTTTGGCTGCTTTTGCTGCCTTGTAGTTGACATAGGACCTTAAGATTTTGCATGAACCGAACTCTGGCAGCCACATTACACAACAAAAAGCGAGAAGTGGTAATTCGTAGTAAAAACCGCAGAAAACATAACGTTTTCAACATTTGTTTTCGTATCGACGTAACTGAAAATCTTCACATTGGACGCATTACTCTCAGAAACGTTTACATTTATCGTCTGGCAACTAATGCAGCGTGATGACGTTTGCGGTCGCACCACTCTGTACGAAGTAGAAGCTTCTAAGTTGTTGCAGTCACCAAGAAAGAGGCACAGAAATTCAAGTTTTAGTTTTTGAAAATTCAGTTTTTGGCTGCTTTTGCTGCCTTGTAGTTGACCTAGGACCTTAAGATTTTGCATGAACCGAACTCTGGCAGCCACATTACACGAGAAAAAGCGAGAAGTGGTAATTCGTAGTAAAAACCGCAGAAAACATAACGTTTTCAACATTTGTTTTCGTATCGACGTAACTGAAAATCTTCACATTGGACGCATTACTCTCAGAAACGTTTACATTTATCGTCTGGCAACTAATGCAGCGTGATGACGTTTGCGGTCGCACCACTCTGTACGAAGTAGAAGCTTCTAAGTTGTTGCAGTCACCAAGAAAGAGGCACAGAAATTCAAGTTTTAGTTTTTGAAAATTCTGTTTTTGGCTGCTTTTGCTGCCTTGTAGTTGACCTAGGACCTTAAGATTTTGCATGGACCGAACTCTGGCAGCCACATTACACGAGAAAAAGCGAGAAGTGGTAATTCGTAGTAAAAACCGCAGAAAACATAACGTTTTCAACATTTGTTTTCGAAATGACGTAACTGAAAATCTTCACATTGGACGCATTACTCTCAGAACCGTTTACATTTATCGTCTGGCAACTAATGCAGCGTGATGACGTTTGCGGTCGCACCACTCTGTACGAAGTAGAAGCTTCTAAGTTGTTGCAGTCACTAAGAAAGAGAAACAGAAATTCAAGTTTTAGTGTTTGAAAATTCAGTTTTTGGCTGCTTTTGCTGCCTTGTAGTTGACCTAGGACCTTAAGATTTTGCATGAACCGAACTCTGGCAGCCACATTACACGAGAAAAAGCGAGAAGTGGTAATTCGTAGTAAAAACCGCAGAAAACATAACGTTTTCAACATTTGTTTTCGTATCGACGTAACTGAAAATCTTCACATTGGACGCATTACTCTCAGAAACGTTTACATTTATCGTCTGGCAACTAATGCAGCGTGATGACGTTTGCGGTCGCACCACTCTGTATGAAGTAGAAGCTTCTAAGTTGTTGCAGTCACCAAGAAAGAGGCACAGAAATTCAAGTTTTAGTTTTTGAAAATTCAGTTTTTGGCTGCTTTTGCTGCCTTGTAGTTGACCTAGGACCTTGAGATTTTGCATGAACCGAACTCTGGCAGCCACATTACACGAGAAAAAGCGAGAAGTGGTAATTCGTAGTAAAAATCGCAGAAAACATAACGTTTTCAACATTTGTTTCCGAAATGACGTAACTGAAAATCTTCACATTGGACGCATTACTCTCAGAAACGTTTACATTTATCGTCTGGCAACTAATGCAGCGTGATGACGTTTGCGGTCGCACCACTCTGTACGAAGTAGAAGCTTCTAAGTTGTTGCAGTCACCAAGAAAGAGGCACAGAAATTCAAGTTTTAGTTTTTGAAAATTCAGTTTTTGGCTGCTTTTGCTGCCTAGTAGTTGACCTAGGACCTTAAGATTTTGCATGAACCGAACTCTGGCAGCCACATTACACGAGAAAAAGCGAGAAGTGGTAATTCGTAGTAAAAACCGCAGAAAACATAACGTTTTCAACATTTGTTTTCGTATCGACGTAACTGAAAATCTTCACATTGGACGCATTACTCTCAGAAACGTTTACATTTATCGTCTGGCAACTAATGCAGCGTGATGACGTTTGCGGTCGCACCACTCTGTATGAAGCAGAAGCTTCTAAGTTGTTGCAGTCACCAAGAAAGAGGCACAGAAATTCAAGTTTTAGTTTTTGAAAATTCAGTTTTTGGCTGCTTTTGCTGCCTTGTAGTTGACCTAGGACCTTACGATTTTGCATGAACCGAACTCTGGCAGCCACATTACACGAGAAAAAGCGAGAAGTGGTAATTCGTAGTAAAAACCGCAGAAAACATAACGTTTTCAACATTTGTTTTCGTATCGACGTAACTGAAAATCTTCACATTGGACGCATTACTCTCAGAAACGTTTACATTTATCGTCTGGCAACTAATGCAGCGTGATGACGTTTGCGGTCGCACCACTCTGTACGAAGTAGAAGCTTCTAAGTTGTTGCAGTCACCAAGAAAGAGGCACAGAAATTCAAGTTTTAGGTTTTGAAAATTCAGTTTTTGGCTGCTTTTGCTGCCTTGTAGTTGACCTAGGACCTTAAGATTTTGCATGAACCGAACTCTGGCAGCCACATTACACGAGAAAAAGCGAGAAGTGGTAATTCGTAGTAAAAACCGCAGAAAACATAACGTTTTCAACATTTGTTTTCGTATCGACGTAACTGAAAATCTTCACATTGGACGCATTACTCTCAGAAACGTTTACATTTATCGTCTGGCAACTAATGCAGCGTGATGACGTTTGCGGTCGCACCACTCTGTACGAAGTAGAAGCTTCTAAGTTGTTGCAGTCACCAAGAAAGAGGCACAGAAATTCAAGTTTTAGTTTTTGAAAATTCAGTTTTTGGCTGCTTTTGCTGCCTTGTAGTTGACCTAGGACCTTAAGATTTTGCATGAACCGAACTCTGGCAGCCACATTACACGAGAAAAAGCGAGAAGTGGTAATTCGTAGTAAAAACCGCAGAAAACATAACGTTTTCAACATTTGTTTTCGAAATGACGTAACTGAAAATCTTCACATTGGACGCATTACTCTCAGAAACGTTAACATTTATCGTGTGGCAACTAATGCAGCGTGATGACGTTTGCGGTCGCACCACTCTGTACGAAGTAGAAGCTTCTAAGTTGTTGCAGTCACCAAGAAAGAGGCACAGAAATTCAAGTTTTAGGTTTTGAAAATTCAGTTTTTGGCTGCTTTTGCTGCCTTGTAGTTGACCTAGGACCTTAAGATTTTGCATGAACCGAACTCTGGCAGCCACATTACACGAGAAAAAGCGAGAAGTGGTAATTCGTAGTAAAAACCGCAGAAAACATAACGTTTTCAACATTTGTTTTCGTATCGACGTAACTGAAAATCTTCACATTGGACGCATTACTCTCAGAAACGTTTACATTTATCGTCTGGCAACTAATGCAGCGTGATGACGTTTGCGGTCACACCACTCTGTACGAAGTAGAAGCTTCTAAGCTGTTGCAGTCACCAAGAAAGATGCACAGAAATTCAAGTTTTAGTTTTTGAAAATTCAGTTTTTGGCTGCTTTTGCTGCCTTGTAGTTGACCTAGGACCTTAAGATTTTGCATGAACCGAACTCTGGCAGCCACATTACACGAGAAAAAGCGAGAAGTGGTAATTCGTAGTAAAAACCGCAGAAAACATAACGTTTTCAACAATTGATTTCGTATCGACGTAACTGAAAATCTTCACATTGGACGCATTACTCTCAGAAACGTTTACATTTATCGTCTGGCAACTAATGCAGCGTGATGACGTTTGCGGTCGCACCACTCTGTACGAAGTAGAAGCTTCTAAGTTGTTGCGGTCACCAAGAAAGAGGCACAGAAATTCAAGTTTTAGTTTTTGAAAATTCAGTTTTTGGCTGCTTTTGCTGCCTTGTAGTTGACCTAGGACCTTAAGATTTTGCATGAACCGAACTCTGGCAGCCACATTACACGAGAAAAAGCGAGAAGTGGTAATTCGTAGTAAAAAGCGCAGAAAACATAACGTTTTCAACATTTGTTTTCATATCGACGTAACTGAAAATCTTCACATTGGACGCATTACTCTCAGAAACGTATACATTTATCGTCTGGCAACTAATGCAGCGTGATGACGTTTGCGGTCGCACCACTCTGTACGAAGTAGAAGCTTCTAAGTTGTTGCAGTCACCAAGAAAGAAGCACAGAAATTCACGTTTTAGTTTTTGAAAATTCAGTTTTTGGCTGCTTTTGCTGCCTTGTAGTTGACCTAGGAACTTAAGATTTTGCATGAACCGAACTCTGGCAGCCACATTACACGAGAAAAAGCGAGAAGTGGTAATTCGTAGTAAAAACCGCAGAAAACATAACGTTTTCAACATTTGTTTTCGTATCGACGTAACTGAAAATCTTCACATTGGACGCATTACTCTCAGAAACGTTTACATTTATCGTCTGGCAACTAATGCAGCGTGATGACGTTTGCGGTCGCACCACTCTGTACGAAGTAGAAGCTTCTAAGTTGTTGCAGTCACCAAGAAAGAGGCACAGAAATTCAAGTTTTAGTTTTTGAAAATTCAGTTTTTGGCTGCTTTTGCTGCCTTGTAGTTGACCTAGGACCTTAAGATTTTGCATGAACCGAACTCTGGCAGCCACATTACACGAGAAAAAGCGAGAAGTGGTAATTCGTAGTAAAAACCGCAGAAAACATAACGTTTTCAACATTTGTTTTCGAAATGACGTAACTGAAAATCTTCACATTGGACGCATTACTCTCAGAAACGTTAACATTTATCGTGTGGCAACTAATGCAGCGTGATGACGTTTGCGGTCGCACCACTCTGTACGAAGTAGAAGCTTCTAAGTTGTTGCAGTCACCAAGAAAGAGGCACAGAAATTCAAGTTTTAGGTTTTGAAAATTCAGTTTTTGGCTGCTTTTGCTGCCTTGTAGTTGACCTAGGACCTTAAGATTTTGCATGAACCGAACTCTGGCAGCCACATTACACGAGAAAAAGCGAGAAGTGGTAATTCGTAGTAAAAACCGCAGAAAACATAACGTTTTCAACATTTGTTTTCGTATCGACGTAACTGAAAATCTTCACATTGGACGCATTACTCTCAGAAACGTTTACATTTATCGTCTGGCAACTAATGCAGCGTGATGACGTTTGCGGTCACACCACTCTGTACGAAGTAGAAGCTTCTAAGCTGTTGCAGTCACCAAGAAAGATGCACAGAAATTCAAGTTTTAGTTTTTGAAAATTCAGTTTTTGGCTGCTTTTGCTGCCTTGTAGTTGACCTAGGACCTTAAGATTTTGCATGAACCGAACTCTGGCAGCCACATTACACGAGAAAAAGCGAGAAGTGGTAATTCGTAGTAAAAACCGCAGAAAACATAACGTTTTCAACAATTGATTTCGTATCGACGTAACTGAAAATCTTCACATTGGACGCATTACTCTCAGAAACGTTTACATTTATCGTCTGGCAACTAATGCAGCGTGATGACGTTTGCGGTCGCACCACTCTGTACGAAGTAGAAGCTTCTAAGTTGTTGCGGTCACCAAGAAAGAGGCACAGAAATTCAAGTTTTAGTTTTTGAAAATTCAGTTTTTGGCTGCTTTTGCTGCCTTGTAGTTGACCTAGGACCTTAAGATTTTGCATGAACCGAACTCTGGCAGCCACATTACACGAGAAAAAGCGAGAAGTGGTAATTCGTAGTAAAAAGCGCAGAAAACATAACGTTTTCAACATTTGTTTTCATATCGACGTAACTGAAAATCTTCACATTGGACGCATTACTCTCAGAAACGTATACATTTATCGTCTGGCAACTAATGCAGCGTGATGACGTTTGCGGTCGCACCACTCTGTACGAAGTAGAAGCTTCTAAGTTGTTGCAGTCACCAAGAAAGAAGCACAGAAATTCACGTTTTAGTTTTTGAAAATTCAGTTTTTGGCTGCTTTTGCTGCCTTGTAGTTGACCTAGGAACTTAAGATTTTGCATGAACCGAACTCTGGCAGCCACATTACACGAGAAAAAGCGAGAAGTGGTAATTCGTAGTAAAAACCGCAGAAAACATAACGTTTTCAACATTTGTTTTCGTATCGACGTAACTGAAAATCTTCACATTGGACGCATTACTCTCAGAAACGTTTACATTTATCGTCTGGCAACTAATGCAGCGTGATGACGTTTGCGGTCGCACCACTCTGTACGAAGTAGAAGCTTCTAAGTTGTTGCAGTCACCAAGAAAGAGGCACAGAAATTCAAGTTTTTGTTTTTGAAAATTCAGTTTTTGGCTGCTTTTACTGCCTTGTAGTTGACCTAGGACCTTACGATTTTGCATGAACCGAACTCTGGCAGCCACATTACACGAGAAAAAGCGAGAAGTGGTAATTCGTAGTAAAAACCGCAGAAAACATAACGTTTTCAACATTTGTTTTCGTATCGACGTAACTGAAAATCTTCACATTGGACGCATTACTCTCAGAAACGTTTACATTTATCGTCTGGAAACTAATGCAGCGTGATGACGTTTGCGGTCGCACCACTCTGTACGAAGTAGAAGCTTCTAAGTTGTTGCAGTCACCAAGAAAGAGGCACAGAAATTCAAGTTTTAGTTTTTGAAAATTCAGTTTTTTGCTGCTTTTGCTACCTTGTAGTTGACCTAGGACCTTAAGATTTTGCATGAACCGAACTCTGCCAGCCACATTACACGAGAAAAAGCGAGAAGTGGTAATTCGTAGTAAAAACCGCAGAAAACATAACGTTTTCAACGTATGTTTTCGTATCGACGTAACTGAAAATCTTCACATTGGACGCATTACTCTCAGAAACGTTTACATTTATCGTCTGGCAACTAATGCAGCGTGATGACGTTTGCGGTCGCACCACTCTGTACGAAGTAGAAGCTTCTAAGTTGTTGCAGTCACCAAGAAAGAGGCACAGAAATTCAAGTTTTGGTTTTTGAAAATTCAGTTTTTGGCTGCTTTTGCTGCCTTGTAGTTGACCTAGGACCTTAAGATTTTGCATGAACCGAACTCTGGCAGCCACATTACACGAGAAAAAGCGAGAAGTGGTAATTCGTAGTAAAAACCGCAGAAAACATAACGTTTTCAACATTTGTTTTCGTATCGACGTAACTGAAAATCTTCACATTGGACGCATTACTCTCAGAAACGTTTACATTTATCGTCTGGCAACTAATGCAGCGTGATGACGTTTGCGGTCGCACCACTCTGTACGAAGTAGAAGCTTCTAAGTTGTTGCAGTCACCAAGAAAGAGGCACAGAAATTCAAGTTTTAGTTTTTAAAAATTCAGTTTTTGGCTGCTTTTGCTGCCTTGTAGTTGACCTAGGACCTTAAGATTTTGCATGGACCGAACTCTGGCAGCCACATTACACGAGAAAAAGCGAGAAGTGGTAATTCGTAGTAAAAACCACAGAAAACATAACGTTTTCAACATTTGTTTTCGAAATGACGTAACTGAAAATCTTCACATTGGACGCATTACTCTCAGAACCGTTTACATTTATCGTCTGGCAACTAATGCAGCGTG
Organism: Schistocerca serialis cubense; assembly: GCF_023864345.2. Classification (NCBI taxonomy): domain Eukaryota; kingdom Metazoa; phylum Arthropoda; class Insecta; order Orthoptera; family Acrididae; genus Schistocerca; species Schistocerca serialis. The sequence continues at coordinate 4,397,998 of NW_026047571.1, read as the reverse complement.
ATGACGTTTGCGGTCGCACCACTCTGTACGACGTAGAAGCTTCTAAGTTGTTACAGTCACTAAGAAAGAGAAACAGAAATTCAAGTTTTAGTGTTTGAAAATTCAGTTTTTGGCTGCTTTTGCTGCCTTGTAGTTGACCTAGGACCTTAAGATTTTGCATGAACCGAACTCTGGCAGCCACATTACACGAGAAAAAGCGAGAAGTGGTAATTCGTAGTAAAAACCGCAGAAAACATAACGTTTTCAACATTTGTTTTCGTATCGACGTAACTGAAAATCTTCACATTGGACGCATTACTCTCCGAAACGTTTACATTTATCGTCTGGCAACTAATGCAGCGTGATGACGTTTGCGGTCGCACCACTCTGTATGAAGTAGAAGCTTCTAAGTTGTTGCAGTCACCAAGAAAGAGGCACAGAAATTTAAGTTTTAGTTTTTGAAAATTCAGTTTTTGGCTGCTTTTGCTGCCTTGTAGTTTACCTAGGAACTTAAGATTTTGCATGAACCGAACCCTGGCAGCCACATTACACGAGAAAAATGCGAGAAGTGGTAATTCGTAGTAAAAAGCGCAGAAAACATAAAGTTTTCAACATTTGTTTTCGAAATGACGTAACTGAAAATCTTCACATTGGACGCATTACTCTCAGAAACGTTTACATTTATCGTCTGGAAACTAATGCAGCGTGATGACGTTTGCGGTCGCACCACTCTGTACGAAGTAGAAGCTTCTAAGTTGTTGCAGTCACCAAGAAAGAGGCACAGAAATTCAAGTTTTAGGTTTTGAAAATTCAGTTTTTGGCTGCTTTTGCTGCCTTGTAGTTGACCTAGGACCTTAAGATTTTGCATGAACCGAACTCTGGCAGCCACATTACACGAGAAAAAGCGAGAAGTGGTAATTCGTAGTAAAAACCGCAGAAAACATAACGTTTTCAACATTTGTTTTCGTATCGACGTAACTGAAAATCTTCACATTGGACGCATTACTCTCAGAAACGTTTACATTTATCGTCTGGCAACTAATGCAGCGTGATGACGTTTGCGGTCGCACCACTCTGTACGAAGTAGAAGCTTCTAAGCTGTTGCAGTCACCAAGAAAGAGGCACAGAAATTCAAGTTTTAGTTTTTGAAAATTCAGTTTTTGGCTGCTTTTGCTGCCTTGCAGTTGACCTAGGACCTTAAGATTTTGCATGAACCGAACTCTGGCAGCCACATTACACGAGAAAAAGCGAGAAGTGGTAATTCGTAGTAAAAACCGCAGAAAACATAACGTTTTCAACATTTGTTTTCGTATCGACGTAACTGAAAATCTTCACATTGGACGCATTACTCTCAGAAACGTTTACATTTATCGTCTGGCAACTAATGCAGCGTGATGACGTTTGCGGTCGCACCACTCTGTACGAAGTAGAAGCTTCTAAGTTGTTGCAGTCACCAAGAAAGAGGCACAGAAATTCAAGTTTTAGTTTTTGAAAATTCAGTTTTTGGCTGCTTTTGCTGCCTTGTAGTTGACCTAGGACCTTAAGATTTTGCATGAACCGAACTCTGGCAGCCACATTACACGAGAAAAAGCGAGAAGTGGTAATTCGTAGTAAAAACCGCAGAAAACATAACGTTTTCAACATTTGTTTCCGAAATGACGTAACTGAAAATCTTCACATTGGACGCATTACTCTCAGAACCGTTTACATTTATCGTCTGGCAACTAATGCAGCGTGATGACGTTTGCGGTCGCACCACTCTGTACGAAGTAGAAGCTTCTAAGTTGTTGCAGTCACCAAGAAAGAGAAACAGAAATTCAAGTTTTAGTTTTTGAAAATTCAGTTTTTGGCTGCTTTTGCTGCCTAGTAGTTGACCTAGGACCTTAAGATTTTGCATGAACCGAACTCTGGCAGCCACATTACACGAGAAAAAGCGAGAAGTGGTAATTCGTAGTAAAAACCGCAGAAAACATAACGTTTTCAACATTTGTTTTCGTATCGACGTAACTGAAAATCTTCACATTGGACGCATTACTCTCAGAAACGTTTACATTTATCGTCTGGCAACTAATGCAGCGTGATGACGTTTGCGGTCGCACCACTCTGTATGAAGCAGAAGCTTCTAAGTTGTTGCAGTCACCAAGAAAGAGGCACAGAAATTCAAGTTTTAGTTTTTGAAAATTCAGTTTTTGGCTGCTTTTGCTGCCTTGTTGTTGACCTAGGACCTTAAGATTTTGCATGAACCGAACTCTGGCAGCCACATTACACGAGAAAAAGCGAGAAGTGGTAATTCGTAGTAAAAACCGCAGAAAACATAACGTTTTCAACATTTGTTTTCGTATCGACGTAACTGAAAATCTTCACATTGGACGCATTACTCTCACAAACGTTTACATTTATCGTCTGGCAACTAACGCAGCGTGATGACGTTTGCGGTCGCACCACTCTGTACGAAGTAGAAGCTTCTAAGTTGTTGCAGTCACCAAGAAAGAGGCACAGAAATTCAAGTTTTAGTTTTTGAAAATTCAGTTTTTGGCTGCTTTTGCTGCCTTGTAGTTGACCTAGGACCTTAAGATTTTGCATGAACCGAACTCTGGCAGCCACATTACACGAGAAAAAACGAGAAGTGGTAATTCGTAGTAAAAACCGCAGAAAACATAACGTTTTCAACATTTGATTTCGTATCGACGTAACTGAAAATCTTCACATTGGACGCATTACTCTCAGAAACGTTTACATTTATCGTCTGGCAACTAATGCAGCGTGATGACGTTTGCGGTCGCACCACTCTGTACGAAGTAGAAGCTTCTAAGTTGTTGCGGTCACCAAGAAAGAGGCACAGAAATTCAAGTTTTAGTTTTTGAAAATTCAGTTTTTGGCTGCTTTTGCTGCCTTGTAGTTGACCTAGGACCTTAAGATTTTGCATGAACCGAACTCTGGCAGCCACATTACACGAGAAAAAGCGAGAAGTGGTAATTCGTAGTAAAAACAGCAGAAAACATAACGTTTTCAACATTTGTTTTCGTATCGACGTAACTGAAAATCTTCACATTGGACGCATTACTCTCAGAAACGTTTACATTTATCGTCTGGCAACTAATGCAGCGTGATGACGTTTGCGGTCGCACCACTCTGTACGAAGTAGAAGCTTCTAAGTTGTTGCAGTCACCAAGAAAGAGGCACAGAAATTCAAGTTTTAGTTTTTGAAAATTCAGTTTTTGGCTGCTTTTGCTGCCTTGTAGTTGACCTAGGACCTTAAGATTTTGCATGAACCGAACTCTGGCAGCCACATTACACGAGAAAAAGCGAGAAGTGGTAATTCGTAGTAAAAACCGCAGAAAACATAACGTTTTCAACATTTGTTTTCGTATGGACGTAACTGAAAATCTTCACATTGGACGCATTACTCTCAGAAACGTTTACATTTATCGTCTGGCAACTAATGCAGCGTGATGACGTTTGCGGTCGCACCACTCTGTACGAAGTAGAAGCTTCTAAGTTGTTGCAGTCACCAAGAAAGAGGCACAGAAATTCAAGTTTTAGTTTTTGAAAATTCAGTTTTTGGCTGCTTTTGCTGCCTTGTAGTTGACCTAGGACCTTAAGATTTTGCATGAACCGAACTCTGGCAGCCACATTACACGAGAAAAAGCGAGAAGTGGTAATTCGTAGTAAAAAGCGCAGAAAACACAACGTTTTCAACATTTGTTTTCATATCGACGTAACTGAAAATCTTCACATTGGACGCATTACTCTCAGAAACGTTTACATTTATCGTCTGGCAACTAATGCAGCGTGATGACGTTTGCGGTCGCACCACTCTGTACGAAGTAGAAGCTTCTAAGTTGTTGCAGTCACCATGAAAGAGGCACAGAAATTCAAGTTTTAGTTTTTGAAAATTCAGTTTTTGGCTGCTTTTGCTGCCTTGTAGTTGACCTAGGACCTTAAGATTTTGCATGAACCGAACTCTGGCAGCCACATTACACGAGAAAAAGCGAGAAGTGGTAATTCGTAGTAAAAACCGCAGAAAACATAACGTTTTCAACATTTGTTTTCGAAATGACGTAACTGAAAATCTTCACATTGGACGCATTACTCTCAGAAACGTTTACATTTATCGTCTGGCAACTAATGCAGCGTGATGACGTTTGCGGTCGCACCACTCTGTACGAAGTAGAAGCTTCTAAGTTGTTGCAGTCACCAAGAAAGAGAAACAGAAATTCAAGTTTTAGTTTTTGAAAATTCTGTTTTTGGCTGCTTTTGCTGCCTTGTAGTTGACCTAGGACCTTAAGATTTTGCATGAACCGAACTCTGGCAGCCACATTACACGAGAAAAAGCGAGAAGTGGTAATTCGTAGTAAAAACCGCAGAAAACATAACGTTTTCAACATTTGTTTTCGTATCGACGTAACTGAAAATCTTCACATTGGACGCATTGCTCTCAGAAACGTTTACATTTATCGCCTGGCAACTAATGCAGCGTGATGACGTTTGCGGTCGCACCACTCTGTACGAAGTAGAAGCTTCTAACTTGTTGCAGTCACCAAGAAAGAGGCACAGAAATTCAAGTTTTAGTTTTTGAAAATTCAGTTTTTGGCTGCTTTTGCTGCCTTGTAGTTGACCTAGGACCTTAAGATTTTGCATGAACCGAACTCTGGCAGCCACATTACACGAGAAAAAGCGAGAAGTGGTAATTCGAAGTAAAAACTGCAGAAAACATAACGTTTTCAACATTTGTTTTCGTAACGACGTAACTGAAAATCTTCACATTGGACGCATTACTCTCAGAAACGTTTACATTTATCGTCTGGCAACTAATGCAGCGTGATGACGTTTGTGGTCGCACCACTCTGTACGAAGTAGAAGCTTCTAAGTTGTTGCAGTCACCAAGAAAGAGGCACAGAAATTCAAGTTTTAGTTTTTGAAAATTCAGTTTTAGGCTGCTTTTGCTGCCTTGTAGTTGACCTAGGACCTTAAGATTTGGCATGAACCGAACTCTGGCAGCCACATTACACGAGAAAAAGCGAGAAGTGGTAATTCGTAGTAAAAACCGCAGAAAACATAACGTTTTCAACATTTGTTTTCGAAATGACGTAACTGAAAATCTTCACATTGGACGCATTACTCTCAGAAACGTTTACATTTATCGTCTTTCAACTAATGCAGCGTGATGACGTTTGCGGTCGCACCACTCTGTACGAAGTAGAAGCTTCTAAGTTGTTGCAGTCACCAAGAAAGAGGCACAGAAATTCAAGTTTTAGTTTTTGAAAATTCAGTTTTTGGCTGCTTTTGCGGCCTTGTAGTTGACCAAGGACCTTAAGATTTTGCATGAACCGAACTCTGGCAGCCACATTACACGAGAAAAAGCGAGAAGATGTAATTCGTAGTAAAAACCGCAGAAAACATAACGTTTTCAACATTTGTTTTCGAAATGACGTAACTGAAAATCTTCACATTGGACGCATTACTCTCAGAAACGTTTACATTTATCGTCTGGCAACTAATGCAGCGTGATGACGTTTGCGGTCGCACCACTCTGTACGAAGTAGAAGCTTCTAAGTTGTTGCAGTCACCAAGAAAGAGGCACAGAAATTCAAGTTTTAGTTTTTGAAAATTCAGTTTTTGCTGCTTTTGCTGCCTTGTAGTTGACCTAGGACCTTAAGATTTTGCATGAACCGAACTCTGGCAGCCACATTACACGAGAAAAAGCGAGAAGTGGTAATTCGTAGTAAAAACCGCAGAAAACATAACGTTTTCAACATTTGTTTTCGTATCGACGTAACTGAAAATCTTCACATTGGACGCATTACTCTCAGAAACGTTTACATTTATCGTCTGGCAACTAATGCAGCGTGATGACGTTTGCGGTCGCACCACTCTGTACGAAGTAGAAGCTTCTAAGTTGTTGCAGTCACCAAGAAAGAGGCACAGAAATTCAAGTTTTAGTTTTTGAAAATTCAGTTTTTGGCTGCTTTTGCTGCCTTTTAGTTGACCTAGGACCTTAAGATTTTGCATGAACCGAACTCTGGCAGCCACGTTACACGAGAAAAAGCGAAAAGTGGTAATTCGTAGTAAAAACCGCAGAAAACATAACGTTTTCAACATTTGTTTTCATATCGACGTAACTGAAAATCTTCACATTGGACGCATTACTCTCAGAAACGTTTACGTTTATCGTCTGGCAACTAATGCAGCGTGATGACGTTTGCGGTCGCACCACTCTCTACGAAGTAGAAGCTTCTAAGTTGTTGCAGTCACCAAGAAAGAGGCACAGAAATTCAAGTTTTAGTTTTTGAAAATTCAGTTTTTGGCTGCTTTTGCTGCCTTCTAGTTGACCTAGGACCTTAAGATTTTGCATGAACCGAACTCTGGCAGCCACATTACACGAGAAAAAGCGAGAAGTGGTAATTCGTAGTAAAAGCCGCAGAAAACATAACGTTTTCAACATTTGTTTTCGTATCGACGTAACTGAAAATCTTCACATTGGACGCATTACTCTCAGAAACGTTTACATTTATCGTCTGGCAACTAATGCAGCGTGATGACGTTTGCGGTCGCACCACTCTGTACGAAGTAGAAGCTTCTAAGTTGTTGCAGTCACCAAGAAAGAGGCACAGAAATTCAAGTTTTAGTTTTTGAAAATTCAGTTCTTGGCTGCTTTTGCTGCCTTGTAGTTGACCTAGGACCTTAAGATTTTGCATGAACCGAACTCTGGCAGCCACATTACACGAGAAAAAGCGAGAAGTGGTAATTCGTAGTAAAAACCGCAGAAACCATAACGTTTTCAACATTTGTTTTCGTATCGACGTAACTGAAAATCTTCACATTGGACGCATTACTCTCAGAAACGTTTACATTTATCGTCTGGCAACTAATGCAGCGTGATAACGTTTGCGGTCGCACCACTCTGTACGAAGTAGAAGCTTCTAAGTTGTTGCAGTCACCAAGAAAGAGGCACAGAAATTCAAGTTTTAGTTTTTGAAAATTCAGTTTTTGGCTGCTTTTGCTGCCTTGTAGTTGACCTAGGTCCTTAAGATTTTGCATGAACCGAACTCTGGCAGCCACATTACACGAGAAAAAGCGAGAAGTGGTAATTCGTAGTAAAAACCGCAGAAAACATAACGTTTTCAACATTTGTTTTCGTATCGACGTAACTGAAAATCTTCACATTGGACGCATTACTCTCAGAAACGTTTACATTTATCGTCTGGCAACTAATGCAGCGTGATGACGTTTGCGGTCGCACCACTCTGTACGAAGTAGAAGCTTCTAAGTTGTTGCAGTCACCAAGAAAGAGGCACAGAAATTCAAGTTTTAGTTTTTGAAAATTCAGTTTTTGGCTGCTTTTGCTGCCTTGTAGTTGACCTAGGACCTTAAGATTTTGCATGAACCGAACTCTGACAGCCACATTACACGAGAAAAAGCGAGAAGTGGTAATTCGTAGTAAAAACCGCAGAAAACATAACGTTTTCAACATTTGTTTTCGAAATGACGTAACTGAAAATCTTCACATTGGACGCATTACTCCCAGAAACGTTTACATTTATCGTCTGGCAACTAATGCCGCGTGATTACGTTTGCGGTCGCACCACTCTGTACGAAGTAGAAGCTTCTAAGTTGTTGCAGTCACCAAGAAAGAGGCACAGAAATTCAAGTTTTAGTTTTTGAAAATTTAGTTTTGGCTGCTTTTGCTGCCTTGTAGTTGACCTAGGACCTTAAGATTTTGCATGAACCGAACTCTGGCAGCCACATTACACGAAAAAAACCGAGAAGTGGTAATCCGTAGTAAAAACCGCAGAAAACATAACGTTTTCAACATTTGTTTTCGTATCGACGTAACTGAAAATCTTCACATTGGACGCATTACTCTCAGAAACGTTTACATTTATGGTCCGGCAACTAATGCAGCGTGATGACGTTTCCGGTCGCACCACTCTGTACGAAGTAGAAGCTTCTAAGTTGTTGCAGTCACCAAGAAAGAGGCACAGAAATTCAAGTTTTAGTTTTTGAAAATTCAGTTTTTGGCTGCTTTTGCTGCCTTGTAGTTGACCTAGGACCTTAAGATTTTGCATGAACCGAACTCTGGCAGCCACATTACACGAGAAAAAGCGAGAAGTGGTAATTCGTAGTAAAAACCGCAGAAAACATAACGTTTTCAACATTTGTTTTCGAAATGACGTAACTGAAAATCTTCACATTGGACGCATTACTCTCAGAAACGTTTACATTTATCGTCTGGCAAATAATGCAGCGTGATGACGTTTGCGGTCGCACCACTCTGTACGAAGTAGAAGCTTCTAAGTTGTTGCAGTCACCAAGAAAGTGGCACAGAAATTCAAGTTTTAGTTTTTGAAAATTCAGTTTTTGGCTGCTTTTGCTGCCTTCTAGTTGACCTAGGACCTTAAGATTTTGCATGAACCGAACTCTGGTAGCCACATTACACGAGAAAAAGCGAGAAGTGGTAATCCGTAGTAAAAACCGCAGAAAACATAACGTTTTCAACATTTGTTTTCGTATCGACGTAACTGAAAATCTTCACATTGGACGCATTACTCTCAGAAACGTTTACATTTATCGTCTGGCAACTAATGCAGCGTGATGACGTTTGCAGTCGCACCACTCTGTACGAAGTAGAAGCTTCTAAGTTGTTGCAGTCACCAAGAAAGAGGCACAGAAATTCAAGTTTTAGTTTTTGAAAATTCAGTTTTTGGCTGCTTTTGCTACATTGTAGTTGACTTAGGACCTTAAGATTTTGCATGAACCGAACTCTGGCAGCCACATTACACGAGAAAAAGCGAGAAGATGTAATTCGTAGTAAAAACCGCAGAAAACATAACGTTTTCAACATTTGTTTTCGTATCGACGTAACTGAAAATCTTCACATTGGACGCATTACTCTCAGAAACGTTTACATTTATCGTCTGGCAACTAATGCCGCGTGATTACGTTTGCGGTCGCACCACTCTGTACGAAGTAGAAGCTTCTAAGTTGTTGCAGTCACCAAGAAAGAGGCACAGAAATTCAAGTTTTAGTTTTTGAAAATTTAGTTTTGGCTGCTTTTGCTGCCTTGTAGTTGACCTAGGACCTTAAGATTTTGCATGAACCGAACTCTGGCAGCCACATTACACGAAAAAAACCGAGAAGTGGTAATCCGTAGTAAAAACCGCAGAAAACATAACGTTTTCAACATTTGTTTTCGTATCGACGTAACTGAAAATCTTCACATTGGACGCATTACTCTCAGAAACGTTTACATTTATCGTCCGGCAACTAATGCAGCGTGATGACGTTTCCGGTCGCACCACTCTGTACGAAGTAGAAGCTTCTAAGTTGTTGCAGTCACCAAGAAAGAGGCACAGAAATTCAAGTTTTAGTTTTTGAAAATTCAGTTTTTGGCTGCTTTTGCTGCCTTGTAGTTGACCTAGGACCTTAAGATTTTGCATGAACCGAACTCTGGCAGCCACATTACACGAGAAAAAGCGAGAAGTGGTAATTCGTAGTAAAAACCGCAGAAAACATAACGTTTTCAACATTTGTTTTCGAAATGACGTAACTGAAAATCTTCACATTGGACGCATTACTCTCAGAAACGTTTACATTTATCGTCTGGCAAATAATGCAGCGTGATGACGTTTGCGGTCGCACCACTCTGTACAAAGTAGAAGCTTCTAAGTTGTTGCAGTCACCAAGAAAGAGGCACAGAAATTCAAGTTTTAGTTTTTGAAAATTCAGTTTTTGGCTGCTTTTGCTGCCTTCTAGTTGACCTAGGACCTTAAGATTTTGCATGAACCGAACTCTGGTAGCCACATTACACGAGAAAAAGCGAGAAGTGGTAATCCGTAGTAAAAACCGCAGAAAACATAACGTTTTCAACATTTGTTTTCGTATCGACGTAACTGAAAATCTTCACATTGGACGCATTACTCTCAGAAACGTTTACATTTATCGTCTGGCAACTAATGCAGCGTGATGACGTTTGCAGTCGCACCACTCTGTACGAAGTAGAAGCTTCTAAGTTGTTGCAGTCACCAAGAAAGAGGCACAGAAATTCAAGTTTTAGTTTTTGAAAATTCAGTTTTTGGCTGCTTTTGCTACCTTGTAGTTGACTTAGGACCTTAAGATTTTGCATGAACCGAACTCTGGCAGCCACATTACACGAGAAAAAGCGAGAAGATGTAATTCGTAGTAAAAACCGCAGAAAACATAACGTTTTCAACATTTGTTTTCGTATCGACGTAACTGAAAATCTTCACATTGGACGCATTACTCTCAGAAACGTTTACATTTATCGTCTGGCAACTAATGCAGCGTGATGACGTTTGCGGTCGCACCACTCTGTACGAAGTAGAAGCTTCTAAGTTGTTGCAGTCACCAAGAAAGAGGCACAGAAATTCAAGTTTTAGTTTTTGAAAATTCAGTTTTTGGCTGCTTTTGCTGCCTTGTAGTTGACCTAGGACCTTAAGATTTTGCATGAACCGAACTCTGGCAGCCACATTACACGAGAAAAAGCGAGAAGTGGTAATTCGTAGTAAAAACCGCAGAAAACATAACGTTTTCAACATTTGTTTTCATATCGACGTAACTGAAAATCTTCACATTGGACGCATTACTCTCAGAAACGTTTACATTTATCGTCTGGCAACTAATGCAGCGTGATGACGTTTGCGGTCGCACCACTCTGTACGAAGTAGAAGCTTCTAAGTTGTTGCAGTCACCAAGAAAGAGGCACAGAAATTCAAGTTTTAGTTTTTGAAAATTCAGTTTTTGGCTGCTTTTGCTGCCTTCTAGTTGACCTAGGACCTTAAGATTTTGCATGAACCGAACTCTGGCAGCCACATTACACGAGAAAAAGCGAGAAGTGGTAATTCGTAGTAAAAACCGCAGAAAACATAACGTTTTCAACATTTGTTTTCGTATCGACGTAACTGAAAATCTTCACATTGGACGCATTACTCTCAGAAACGTTTACATTTATCGTCTGGCAAATAATGCAGCGTGATGACGTTTGCGGTCGCACCACTCTGTACGAAGTAGAAGCTTCTAAGTTGTTGCAGTCACCAAGAAAGGGGCACAGAAATTCAAGTTTTAGTTTTTGAAAATTCAGTTTTTGGCTGCTTTTGCTGCCTTGTAGTTGACCTAGGACCTTAAGATTTTGCATGAACCGAACTCTGGCAGCCACATTACACGAGAAAAAGCGAGAAGTGGTAATTCGTAGTAAAACCCGCAGAAACCATAACGTTTTCAACATTTGTTTTCGTATCGACGTAACTGAAAATCTTCACATTGGACGCATTACTCTCAGAAACGTTTACATTTATCGTCTGGCAACTAATGCAGCGTGATAACGTTTGCGGTCGCACCACTCTGTACGAAGTATAAGCTTCTAAGTTGTTGCAGTCACCAAGAAAGAGGCACAGAAATTCAAGTTTTAGTTTTTGAAAATTCAGTTTTTGGCTGCTTTTGCTGCCTTGTAGTTGACCTAGGACCTTAAGATTTTGCATGAACCGAACTCTGGCAGCCACATTACACGAGAAAAAGCGAGAAGTGGTAATTCGTAGTAAAAACCGCAGAAAACATAACGTTTTCAACATTTGTTTTCGTATCGACGTAACTGAAAATCTTCACATTGGACGCATTACTCTCAGAAACGTTTACATTTATCGTCTGGCAACTAATGCAGCGTGATGACGTTTGCGGTCGCACCACTCTGTACGAAGTAGAAGCTTCTAAGTTGTTGCAGTCACCAAGAAAGAGGCACAGAAATTCAAGTTTTAGTTTTTGAAAATTCAGTTTTTGGCTGCTTTTGCTGCCTTGTAGTTGACCTAGGACCTTAAGATTTTGCATGAACCGAACTCTGACAGCCACATTACACGAGAAAAAGCGAGAAGTGGTAATTCGTAGTAAAAACCGCAGAAACCATAACGTTTTCAACATTTGTTTTCGTATCGACGTAACTGAAAATCTTCACATTGGACGCATTACTCTCAGAAACGTTTACATTTATCGTCTGGCAACTAATGCAGCGTGATAACGTTTGCGGTCGCACCACTCTGTACGAAGTAGAAGCTTCTAAGTTGTTGCAGTCACCAAGAAAGAGGCACAGAAATTCAAGTTTTAGTTTTTGAAAATTCAGTTTTTGGCTGCTTTTGCTGCCTTGTAGTTGACCTAGGACCTTAAGATTTTGCATGAACCGAACTCTGGCAGCCACATTACACGAGAAAAAGCGAGAAGTGGTAATTCGTAGTAAAAACCGCAGAAAACATAACGTTTTCAACATTTGTTTTCGTATCGACGTAACTGAAAATCTTCACATTGGACGCATTACTCTCAGAAACGTTTACATTTATCGTCTGGCAACTAATGCAGCGTGATGACGTTTGCGGTCGCACCACTCTGTACGAAGTAGAAGCTTCTAAGTTGTTGCAGTCACCAAGAAAGAGGCACAGAAATTCAAGTTTTAGTTTTTGAAAATTCAGTATTTGGCTGCTTTTGCTACCTTGTAGTTGACTTAGGACCTTAAGATTTTGCATGAACCGAACTCTTTCAGCCACATTACACGAGAAAAAGCGAGAAGATGTAATTCGTAGTAAAAACCGCAGAAAACATAACGTTTTCAACATTTGTTTTCGTATCGACGTAACTGAAAATCTTCACATTGGACGCATTACTCTCAGAAACGTTTACATTTATCGTCTGGCAACTAATGCAGCGTGATGACGTTTGCGGTCGCACCACTCTGTACGAAGTAGAAGCTTCTAAGTTGTTGCAGTCACCAAGAAAGAGGCACAGAAATTCAAGTTTTAGTTTTTGAAAATTCAGTTTTGGCTGCTTTTGCTGCCTTGTAGTTGACCTAGGACCTTAAGATTTTGCATGAACCGAACTCTGGCAGCCACATTACACGAGAAAAAGCGAGAAGTGGTAATTCGTAGTAAAAACCGCAGAAAACATAACGTGTTCAACATTTGTTTTCGTATCGACGTAACTGAAAATCTTCACATTGGACGCATTACTCTCAGAAACGTTTACATTTATCGTCTGGCAACTAATGCAGCGTGATGACGTTTGCGGTCGCACCACTCTGTACGAAGTAGAAGCTTCTAAGTTGTTGCAGTCACCAAGAAAGAGGCACAGAAATTCAAGTTTTAGTTTTTGAAAATTCAGTTTTTGGCTGCTTTTGCTGCCTTGTAGTTGACCTAGGACCTTAAGATTTTGCATGAACCGAACTCTGGCAGCCACATTACACGAGAAAAAGCGAGAAGTGGTAATTCGTAGTAAAAACCGCAGAAAACATAACGTTTTCAACATTTGTTTTCATATCGACGTAACTGAAAATCTTCACATTGGACGCATTACTCTCAGAAACGTTTACATTTATCGTCTGGCAACTAATGCAGCGTGATGACGTTTGCGGTCGCACCACTCTGTACGAAGTAGAAGCTTCTAAGTTGTTGCAGTCACCAAGAAAGAGGCACAGAAATTCAAGTTTTAGTTTTTGAAAATTCAGTTTTTGGCTGCTTTTGCTGCCTTCTAGTTGACCTAGGACCTTAAGATTTTGCATGAACCGAACTCTGGCAGCCACATTACACGAGAAAAAGCGAGAAGTGGTAATTCGTAGTAAAAACCGCAGAAAACATAACGTTTTCAACATTTGTTTTCGTATCGACGTAACTGAAAATCTTCACATTGGACGCATTACTCTCAGAAACGTTTACATTTATCGTCTGGCAAATAATGCAGCGTGATGACGTTTGCGGTCGCACCACTCTGTACGAAGTAGAAGCTTCTAAGTTGTTGCAGTCACCAAGAAAGGGGCACAGAAATTCAAGTTTTAGTTTTTGAAAATTCAGTTTTTGGCTGCTTTTGCTGCCTTGTAGTTGACCTAGGACCTTAAGATTTTGCATGAACCGAACTCTGGCAGCCACATTACACGAGAAAAAGCGAGAAGTGGTAATTCGTAGTAAAACCCGCAGAAAACATAACGTTTTCAACATTTGTTTTCGTATCGGCGTAACTGAAAATCTTCACATTGGACGCATTACTCTCAGAAACGTTTACATTTATCGTCTGGCAACTAATGCAGCGTGATGACGGTTGCGGTCGCACCACTCTGTACGAAGTAGAAGCTTCTAAGTTGTTGCAGTCACCAAGAAAGAGGCACAGAAATTCAAGTTTTAGTTTTTGAAAATTCAGTTTTTGGCTGCTTTTGCTGCCTTGTAGTTGACCTAGGACCTTAAGATTTTGCATGAACCGAACTCTGGCAGCCACATTACACGAGAAAAAGCGAGAAGTGGTAATTCGTAGTAAAAACCGCAGAAAACATAACGTTTTCAACATTTGTTTTCGTATCGACGTAACTGAAAATCTTCACATTGGACGCATTACTCTCAGAAACGTTTACATTTATCGTCTGGCAACTAATGCAGCGTGATGACGTTTGCGGTCGCACCACTCTGTACGAAGTAGAAGCTTCTAAGTTGTTGCAGTCACCAAGAAAGAGGCACAGAAATTCAAGTTTTAGTTTTTGAAAATTCAGTTTATGGCTGCTTTTGCTGCCTTCCAGTTGACCTAGGACCTTAAGATTTTGCATGAACCGAACTCTGGCAGCCACATTACACGAGAAAAAGCGAGAAGTGGTAATTCGTAGTAAAAACCGCAGAAAACATAACGTTTTCAACATTTGTTTTCGAAATGACGTAACTGAAAATCTTCACATTGGACGCATTACTCTCAGAAACGTTTACATTTATCGTCTGGCAACTAATGCAGCGTGATGACGTTTGCGGTCGCACCACTCTGTACGAAGAAGAAGCTTCTAAGTTGTTGCAGTCACCAAGAAAGAGGCACAGAAATTCAAGTTTTAGTTTTTGAAAATTCAGTTTTTGGCTGCTTTTGCTGCCTTCTAGTTGACCTAGGACCTTAAGATTTTGCATGAACCGAACTCTGGCAGCCACATTACACGAGAAAAAGCGAGAAGTGGTAATCCGTATTAAAAACCGCAGAAAACATAACGTTTTCAACATTTGTTTTCGTATCGACGTAACTGAAAATCTTCACATTGGACGCATTACTCTCAGAAACGTTTACATTTATCGTCTGGCAACTAATGCAGCGTGATGACGTTTGCGGTCGCACCACTCTGTACAAAGTAGAAGCTTCTAAGTTGTTGCGGTCACCAAGAAAGAGGCACAGAAATTCAAGTTTTAGTTTTTGAAAATTCAGTTTTTGGCTGCTTTTGCTGCCCTGTAGTTGACCTAGGACCTTAAGATTTTGCATGAACCGAACTCTGGCAGCCACATTACACTAGAAAAAGCGAGAAGTGGTAATTCGTAGTAAAAACCGCAGAAAACATAACGTTTTCAACATTTGTTTTCGTATCGACGTAACTGAAAATCTTCACATTGGACGCATTACTCTCAGAAACGTTTACATTTATCGTCTGGCAACTAATGCCGCGTGATTACGTTTGCGGTCGCACCACTCTGTACGAAGTAGAAGCTTCTAAGTTGTTGCAGTCACCAAGAAAGAGGCACAGAAATTCAAGTTTTAGTTCTTGAAAATTCAGTTTTGGCTGCTTTTGCTGCCTTGTAGTTGACCTAGGACCTTAAGATTTTGCATGAACCGAACTCTGGCAGCCACATTACACGAGAAAAAGCGAGAAGTGGTAATTCGTAGTAAAAACCGCAGAAAACATAACGTTTTCAACATTTGTTTTCGAAATGACGTAACTGAAAATCTTCACATTGGACGCATTACTCTCAGAAACGTTTACATTTATCGTCTGGCAACTAATGCCGCGTGATGACGTTTGCGGTCGCACCACTTTGTACGAAGTAGAAGCTTCTAAGTTGTTGCAGTCACCAAGAAAGAGGCACAGAAATTCAAGTTTTAGTTTTTGAAAATTCAGTTTTTGGCTGCTTTTGCTGCCTTGTAGTTGACCTAGGACCTTAAGATTTTGCATGAACCGAACTCTGGCAGCCACATTACACGAGAAAAAGCGAGAAGTGGTAATTCGTAGTAAAAAGCGCAGAAAACATAACGTTTTCAACATTTGTTTTCTTATCGACGTAACTGAAAATCTTCACATTGGACGCATTACTCTCAGAAACGTTTACATTTATCGTCTGGCAACTAATGCAGCGTGATGACGTTTACGGTCGCACCACTCTGTACGAAGTAGAAGCTTCTAAGATGTTGCAGTCACCAAGAAAGAGGCACAGAAATTCAAGTTTTAGTTTTTGAAAATTCAGTTTTTGGCTGCTTTTGCTGCCTTGTAGTTGACCTAGGACCTTAAGATTTTGCATGAACCGAACTCTGGCAGCCACATTACACGAGAAAAAGCGGGAAGTGGTAATTCGTAGTAAAAACCGCAGAAAACATAACGTTTTCAACATTTGTTTTCGTATCGACGTAACTGAAAATCTTCACATTGGACGCATTACTCTCAGAAACGTTTACATTTATCGTCTGGCAACTAATGCAGCGTGATGACGTTTGCGGTCGCACCACTCTGTACGAAGTAGAAGCTTCTAAGTTGTTGCAGTCACCAAGAAAGAGGCACAGAAATTCAAGTTTTAGTTTTTGAAAATTCAGTTTATGGCTGCTTTTGCTGCCTTCTAGTTGACCTAGGACCTTAAGATTTTGCATGAACCGAACTCTGGCAGCCACATTACACGAGAAAAAGCGAGAAGTGGTAATCCGTAGTAAAAACCGCAGAAAACATAACGTTTTCAACATTTGTTTTCGTATCGACGTAACTGAAAATCTTCACATTGGACGCATTACTCTCAGAAACGTTTACATTTATCGTCTGGCAACTAATGCAGCGTGATGACGTTTGCGGTCGCACCACTCTGTACAAAGTAGAAGCTTCTAAGTTGTTGCGGTCACCAAGAAAGAGGCACAGAAATTCAAGTTTTAGTTTTTGAAAATTCAGTTTTTGGCTGCTTTTGCTGCCCTGTAGTTGACCTAGGACCTTAAGATTTTGCATGAACCGAACTCTGGCAGCCACATTACACTAGAAAAAGCGAGAAGTGGTAATTCGTAGTAAAAACCGCAGAAAACATAACGTTTTCAACATTTGTTTTCGTATCGACGTAACTGAAAATCTTCACATTGGACGCATTACTCTCAGAAACGTTTACATTTATCGTCTGGCAACTAATGCCGCGTGATTACGTTTGCGGTCGCACCACTCTGTACGAAGTAGAAGCTTCTAAGTTGTTGCAGTCACCAAGAAAGAGGCACAGAAATTCAAGTTTTAGTTCTTGAAAATTCAGTTTTGGCTGCTTTTGCTGCCTTGTAGTTGACCTAGGACCTTAAGATTTTGCATGAACCGAACTCTGGCAGCCACATTACACGAGAAAAAGCGAGAAGTGGTAATTCGTAGTAAAACCCGCAGAAAACATAACGTTTTCAACATTTGTTTTCGTATCGGCGTAACTGAAAATCTTCACATTGGACGCATTACTCTCAGAAACGTTTACATTTATCGTCTGGCAACTAATGCAGCGTGATGACGGTTGCGGTCGCACCACTCTGTACGAAGTAGAAGCTTCTAAGTTGTTGCAGTCACCAAGAAAGAGGCACAGAAATTCAAGTTTTAGTTTTTGAAAATTCAGTTTTTGGCTGCTTTTGCTGCCTTGTAGTTGACCTAGGACCTTAAGATTTTGCATGAACCGAACTCTGGCAGCCACATTACACGAGAAAAAGCGAGAAGTGGTAATTCGTAGTAAAAACCGCAGAAAACATAACGTTTTCAACATTTGTTTTCGTATCGACGTAACTGAAAATCTTCACATTGGACGCATTACTCTCAGAAACGTTTACATTTATCGTCTGGCAACTAATGCAGCGTGATGACGTTTGCGGTCGCACCACTCTGTACGAAGTAGAAGCTTCTAAG
Organism: Schistocerca serialis cubense; assembly: GCF_023864345.2. Lineage (NCBI taxonomy): Eukaryota > Metazoa > Arthropoda > Insecta > Orthoptera > Acrididae > Schistocerca > Schistocerca serialis. The sequence goes on along the minus strand of NW_026047571.1, from coordinate 4,380,120 downwards.
TTGTTGCAGTCACCAAGAAAGAGGCACAGAAATTCAAGTTTTAGTTTTTGAAAATTCAGTTTATGGCTGCTTTTGCTGCCTTCTAGTTGACCTAGGACCTTAAGATTTTGCATGAACCGAACTCTGGCAGCCACATTACACGAGAAAAAGCGAGAAGTGGTAATTCGTAGTAAAAACCGCAGAAAACATAACGTTTTCAACATTTGTTTTCGAAATGACGTAACTGAAAATCTTCACATTGGACGCATTACTCTCAGAAACGTTTACATTTATCGTCTGGCAACTAATGCAGCGTGATGACGTTTGCGGTCGCACCACTCTGTACGAAGAAGAAGCTTCTAAGTTGTTGCAGTCACCAAGAAAGAGGCACAGAAATTCAAGTTTTAGTTTTTGAAAATTCAGTTTTTGGCTGCTTTTGCTGCCTTCTAGTTGACCTAGGATCTTAAGATTTTGCATGAACCGAACTCTGGCAGCCACATTACACGAGAAAAAGCGAGAAGTGGTAATCCGTAGTAAAAACCGCAGAAAACATAACGTTTTCAACATTTGTTTTCGTATCGACGTAACTGAAAATCTTCACATTGGACGCATTACTCTCAGAAACGTTTACATTTATCGTCTGGCAACTAATGCAGCGTGATGACGTTTGCGGTCGCACCACTCTGTACAAAGTAGAAGCTTCTAAGTTGTTGCGGTCACCAAGAAAGAGGCACAGAAATTCAAGTTTTAGTTTTTGAAAATTCAGTTTTTGGCTGCTTTTGCTGCCCTGTAGTTGACCTAGGACCTTAAGATTTTGCATGAACCGAACTCTGGCAGCCACATTACACTAGAAAAAGCGAGAAGTGGTAATTCGTAGTAAAAACCGCAGAAAACATAACGTTTTCAACATTTGTTTTCGTATCGACGTAACTGAAAATCTTCACATTGGACGCATTACTCTCAGAAACGTTTACATTTATCGTCTGGCAACTAATGCCGCGTGATTACGTTTGCGGTCGCACCACTCTGTACGAAGTAGAAGCTTCTAAGTTGTTGCAGTCACCAAGAAAGAGGCACAGAAATTCAAGTTTTAGTTCTTGAAAATTCAGTTTTGGCTGCTTTTGCTGCCTTGTAGTTGACCTAGGACCTTAAGATTTTGCATGAACCGAACTCTGGCAGCCACATTACACGAGAAAAAGCGAGAAGTGGTAATTCGTAGTAAAAACCGCAGAAAACATAACGTTTTCAACATTTGTTTTCGAAATGACGTAACTGAAAATCTTCACATTGGACGCATTACTCTCAGAAACGTTTACATTTATCGTCTGGCAACTAATGCCGCGTGATGACGTTTGCGGTCGCACCACTTTGTACGAAGTAGAAGCTTCTAAGTTGTTGCAGTCACCAAGAAAGAGGCACAGAAATTCAAGTTTTAGTTTTTGAAAATTCAGTTTTTGGCTGCTTTTGCTGCCTTGTAGTTGACCTAGGACCTTAAGATTTTGCATGAACCGAACTCTGGCAGCCACATTACACGAGAAAAAGCGAGAAGTGGTAATTCGTAGTAAAAAGCGCAGAAAACATAACGTTTTCAACATTTGTTTTCTTATCGACGTAACTGAAAATCTTCACATTGGACGCATTACTCTCAGAAACGTTTACATTTATCGTCTGGCAACTAATGCAGCGTGATGACGTTTACGGTCGCACCACTCTGTACGAAGTAGAAGCTTCTAAGATGTTGCAGTCACCAAGAAAGAGGCACAGAAATTCAAGTTTTAGTTTTTGAAAATTCAGTTTTTGGCTGCTTTTGCTGCCTTGTAGTTGACCTAGGACCTTAAGATTTTGCATGAACCGAACTCTGGCAGCCACATTACACGAGAAAAAGCGAGAAGTGGTAATTCGTAGCAAAAACCGCAGAAAACATAACGTTTTCAACATTTGTTTTCGAAATGACGTAACTGAAAATCTTCACATTGGACGCATTACTCTCAGAAACGTTTACATTTATCGTCTGGCAACTAATGCAGCGTGATGACGTTTGCGGTCGCACCACTCTGTACGAAGTAGAAGCTTCTAAGTTGTTGCAGTCACCAAGAAAGAGGCACAGAAATTCAAGTTTTAGTTTTTGAAAATTCAGTTTTTGGCTGCTTTTGCTGCCTTGTAGTTGACCTAGGACCTTAAGATTTTGCATGAACCGAACTCTGGCAGCCACATTACACGAGAAAAAGCGGGAAGTGGTAATTCGTAGTAAAAACCGCAGAAAACATAACGTTTTCAACATTTGTTTTCGAAATGACGTAACTGAAAATCTTCACATTGGACGCATTACTCTCAGAAACGTTTACATTTATCGTCTGGCAACTAATGCAGCGTGATGACGTTTGCGGTCGCACCACTCTGTACGAAGTAGAAGCTTCTAAGTTGTTGCAGTCACCAAGAAAGAGGCTGAGAAGTTCAAGTTTTAGTTTTTGAAAATTCAGTTTTTGGCTGCTTTTGCTGCCTTGTAGTTGACCTAGGACCTTAAGATTTTGCATGAACCGAACTCTGGCAGCCACATTACACGAGAAAAAGCGAGAAGTGGTAATTCGTAGTAAAAACCGCAGAAAACATAACGTTTTCAACATTTGTTTTCGTATCGACGTAACTGAAAATCTTCACATTGGACGCATTACTCTCAGAAACGTTTACATTTATCGTCTGGCAACTAATGCAGCGTGATGACGTTTGCGGTCGCACCACTCTGTACGAAGTAGAAGCTTCTAAGTTGTTGCAGTCACCAAGAAAGAGGCACAGAAATTCAAGTTTTAGTTTTTGAAAATTCAGTTTTTGGCTGCTTTTGCTGCCTTGTAGTTGACCTAGGAACTTAAGATTTTGCATGAACCGAACTCTGGCAGCCACATTACACGAGAAAAAGCGAGAAGTGGTAATTCGTAGTAAAAACCGCAGAAAACATAACGTTTTCAACATTTCTTTTCGTATCGAAGTAACTGAAAATCTTCACATTGGACGCATTACTCTCAGAAACGTTTACATTTATCGTCTGGCAACTAATGCAGCGTGATGACGTTTGCGGTCGCACCACTCTGTACGAAGTAGAAGCTTCTAAGTTGTTGCAGTCACCAAGAAAGAGGCACAGAAATTCAAGTTTTAGTTTTTGAAAATTCAGTTTTTGGCTGCTTTTGCTGCCTTGTAGTTGACCTAGGACCTTAAGATTTTGCATGAACCGAACTCTGACAGCTACATTACACGAGAAAAAGCGAGAAGTGGTAATTCGTAGTAAAAACCGCAGAAAACATAACGTTTTCAACAATTGTTTTCGAAATGACGTAACTTAAAATCTTCACATTGGACGCATTACTCTCAGAAACGTTTACATTTATCGTCTGGCAACTAATGCAGCGTGATGACGTTTGCGGTCGCACCACTCTGTACGAAGTAGAAGCTTCTAAGTTGTTGCAGTCACCAAGAAAGAGGCACAGAAATTCAAGTTTTAGTTATTGAAAATTCAGTTTTTGGCTGCTTTTGCTGCCTTGTAGTTGACCTAGGACCTTAAGATTTTGCATGAACCGAACTCTGGCAGCCACATTACACGAGAAAAAGCGAGAAGTGGTAATTCGTAGTAAAAACCGCAGAAAAAATAACGTTTTCAACATTTGTTTTCGAAATGACGTAACTGAAAATCTTCACATTGGACGCATTACTCTCAGAAACGTTTACATTTATCGTCTGGCAACTAATGCCGCGTGATGACGTTTGCGGTCGCACCACTCTGTACGAAGTAGAAGCTTCTCAGTTGTTGCAGTCACCAAGAAAGAGGCACAGAAATTCAAGTTTTAGTTTTTGAAAATTCAGTTTTTGGCTGCTTTTGCTGCCTTGTAGTTGACCTAGGACCTTAAGATTTTGCATGAACCGAACTCTGGCAGCCACATTACACGAGAAAAAGCGAGAAGTGGTAATTCGTAGTGAAAACCGCAGAAAACATAACGTTTTCAACATTTGTTTTCGAAATGACGTAACTGAAAATCTTCACATTGGAAGCATTACTCTCAGAAACGTTTACATTTATCGTCTGGCAACTAATGCAGCGTGATGACGTTTGCGGTCGCACCACTCTGTACGAAGTAGAAGCTTCTAAGTTGTTGCAGTCACCAAGAGAGAGGCACAGATATTCAAGTTTTAGTTTTTGAAAATTCATTTTTTGGCTGCTTTTGCTGCCTTGTAGTTGACCTAGGACCTTAAGATTTTGCATGAACCGAACTCTGGCAGCCACATTACACGAGAAAAAGCGAGAAGTGGTAATTCGTAGTAAAAACCGCAGAAAACATAACGTTTTCAACATTTGTTTTCGAAATGACGTAACAGAAAATCTTCACATTGGACGCATTACTCTCAGAAACGTTTACATTTATCGTCTGGCAACTAATGCAGCGTGATGACGTTTGCGGTCGCACCACTCTGTGCGAAGTAGAAGCTTCTAAGTTGTTGCAGTCACCAAGAGAGAGGCACAGAAATTCAAGTTTTAGTTTTTGAAAATTCAGTTTTTGGCTGCTTTTGCTGCCTTGTAGTTGACCTAGGACCTTAAGATTTTGTATGAACCGAACTCTGGCAGCCACATTACACGAGAAAAAGTGAGAAGTGGCAATTCGTAGTAAAAACCGCAGAAAACAAAACGTTTTCAACATTTGTTTTCGAAATGACGTAACTGAAAATCTTCACATTGGACGCATTACTCTCAGAAACGTTTACATTTATCGTCTGGCAACTAATGCCGCGTGATGACGTTTGCGGTCGCACCACTCTGTACGAAGTAGAAGCTTCTAAGTTGTTGCAGTCACCAAGAAAGAGGCACAGAAATTCAAGTTTTAGTTTTTGAAAATTCAGTTTTTGGCTGCTTTTGCTGCCTTGTAGTTGACCTAGGAACTTAAGATTTTGCATGAACCGAACTCTGGCAGCCACATTACACGAGAAAAAGCGAGAAGCGGTAATTCGTAGTAAAAACCGCAGAAAACATAACGTTTTCAACATTTGTTTTCGAAATGACGTAACTGAAAATCTTCACATTGGACGCATTACTCTCAGAAACGTTTACATTTATCGTCTGGCCACTATTGCCGCGTGATGACGTTTGCCGTCGCACCACTCTGTACGAAGTAGAAGCTTCTAAGTTGTTGTAGTCACCAAGAAAGAGGCACAGAAATTCAAGTTTTAGTGTTTGAAAATTCAGTTTTTGGCTGCTTTTGCTGCCTTGTAGTTGACCTAGGAACTTAAGATTTTGCATTAACCGAACTCTGGCAGCCACATTACACGACAAAAAGCGAGAAGTGGTAATTCGTAGTAAAAACCGCAGAAAACATAACGTTTTCAACATTTGTTTTCGAAATGACGTAACTGAAAATCTTCACATTGGACGCATTACGCTCAGAAACGTTTACGTTTATCGTCTGGCAACTAATGCAGCGTGATGACGTTTGCGGTTGCACCACTCTGTACGAAGTAGAAGCTTCTAAGTTGTTGCAGTCACCAAGAAAGAGGCACAGAAATTCAAGTTTTAGTTTTTATAAATTCGGTTTTTGGCTGCTTTTGCTGCCTTGTAGTTGACCTAGGACCTTAAGATTTTGCATGAACCGAACCCTGGCAGCCACATTACACGAGAAAAATTGAGAAGTTGTAATTCGTAGTAAAAACCGCAGAAAACATAACGTTTTCAACATTTGTTTTCGAAATGACGTAACTGAAAATCTTCACATTGGACGCATTACTCTCAGAAACGTTTACATTTATCGTCTGGCAACTAATGCAGCGTGATGACGTTTGCGGTCGCACCACTCTGTACGAACTAGAAGCTTCTAAGTTGTTGCAGTCACCAAGAAAGAGGCACAGAAATTCAAGTTTTAGTTTTTGAAAATTCATTTTTTGGCTGCTTTTGCTGCCTTGTAGTTGACCTAGGACCTTAAGATTTTGCATGAACCGAACTCTGGCAGCCACATTACACGAGAAAAAGCGAGAAGTGGTAATTCGTAGTAAAAACCGCAGAAGACATAACGTTTTCAACATTTGTTTTCGAAATGACGTAATTGAAAATCTTCACATTGGACGCATTACTCTCAGAAACGTTTACATTTATCGTCTGGCAACTAATGCAGCGTGATGACGTTTGCGGTCGCACCACTCTGTACGAAGTAGAAGCTTCTAAGTTGTTGCAGTCACCAAGAAAGAGGCAGAGAAGTTCAAGTTTTAGTTTTTGAAAATTCAGTTTTAGGCTGCTTTTGCTGCCTTGTAGTTGACCTAGGACCTTAAGATTTTGCATGAACCGAACTCTGGCAGCCACATTACACGAGAAAAAGCGAGAAGTGGTAATTCGTAGTAAAAACAGCAGAAAACATAACGTTTTCAACATTTGTTTTCGAAATGACGTATCTGAAAATCTTCACATTGGACGCATTACTCTCAGAAACGTTTACATTTAACGTCTGGCAACTAATGCCGCGTGATGACGTTTGCGGTCGCACCACTCTGTACGAAGTAGAAGCTTCTAAGTTGTTGCAGTCACCAAGAAAGAGGCACAGAAATTCAAGTTTTAGTTTTTGAAAATTCAGTTTTTGGCTGCTTTTGCTGCCTTGTAGTTCACCTAGGACCTTAAGATTTTGCATGAACCGAACTCTGGCAGCCACATTACACGAGAAAAAGCGAGAAGTGGTAATTCGTAGTAAAAACCGCAGAAAACATAACGTTTTCAACATTTGTTTTCGAAATGACGCAACTGAAAATCTTCACATTGGACGCATTACTCTCAGAAACGTTTACATTTATCTTCTGGCAACTAATGCAACGTGATGACGTTTGCGGTCGCACCACTCTGTACGAAGTAGAAGCTTCTAAGTTGTTGCAGTCACCAAGAAAGAGGCACAGAAATTCAAGTTTTAGTTTTTGAAAATTCAGTTTTTGGCTGCTTTTGCTGCCTTGTAGTTGACCTAGGACCTTAAGATTTTGCATGAACCGAACTCTGGCAGCCACATTACACTGGAAAAAGCGAGAAGTGGTAATTCCTAGTGAAAACCGCAGAAAACATAACGTTTTCAACATTTGTTTTCGAAATGACGTAACTGAAAATCTTCACATTGGACGCATTACTCTCAGAAACGTTTACATTTATCGTCTGGCAACTAATGCAGCGTGATGACGTTTGCGGTCGCACCACTCTGTACGAAGTAGAAGCTTCTAAGTTGTTGCAGTCACCAAGAAAGAGGCACAGATATTCAAGTTTTAGTTTTTGAAAATTCAGTTTTTGGCTGCTTTTGCTGCCTTGTAGTTGACCTAGGACCTTAAGATTTTGCATGAACCGAACTCTGGCAGCCACATTACACGAGAAAAAGCGAGAAGTGGTAATTCGTAGTAAAAACCGCAGAAAACATAACGTTTTCAACATTTGTTTTTGAAATGACGTAACTGAAAATCTTCACATTGGACGCATTACTCTCAGAAACGTTTACATTTATCGTCTGGCAACTAATGCCGCGTGATGACGTTTGCGGTCGCACCACTCTGTACGAAGTAGAAGCTTCTCAGTTGTTGCAGTCACCAAGAAAGAGGCACAGAAATTCAAGTTTTAGTTTTTGGAAAAGCAGTTTTTGGCTGCTTTTGCTACCTTGTAGTTGACCTAGGACCTTAAGATTTTGCATGAACCGAACTCTGGCAGCCACATTACACGGGAAAAAGCGAGAAGTGGTAATTCGTAGTGAAAACCGCAGAAAACATAACGTTTTCAACATTTGTTTTCGAAATGACGTAACTGAAAATCTTCACATTGGACGCATTACTCTCAGAAACGTTTACATTTATCGTCTGGCAACTAATGCAGCGTGATGACGTTTGCGGTCGCACCACTCTGTACGAAGTAGAAGCTTCTAAGTTGTTGCAGTCACCAAGAGAGAGGCACAGAAATTCAAGTTTTAGTTTTTGAAAATTCAGTTTTTGGCTGCTTTTGCTGCCTTCTAGTTGACCTAGGACCTTAAGATTTTGCATGAACCGAACTCTGGCAGCCACATTACACGAGAAAAAGCGAGAAGTGGTAATTCGTAGTAAAAACCGCAGAAAACATAACGTTTTCAACATTTGTTTTCGAAATGACGTAACTGAAAATCTTCACATTGGACGCATTACTCTCAGAAACGTTTACATTTATCGTCTGGCAACTAATGCCGCGTGATGACGTTTGCGGTCGCACCACTCTGTACGAAGTAGAAGCTTCTCAGTTGTTACATTCACCAAGAAAGAGGCACAGAAATTCAAGTTTTAGTTTTTGAAAATTCAGTTTTTGGCTGCTTTTGCTGCCTTGTAGTTGACCTAGGACCTTAAGATTTTGCATGAACCGAACTCTGGCAGCCACATCACACGGGAAAAAGCGAGAAGTGGTAATTCGTTGTGAAAACCGCAGAAAACATAACGTTTTCAACATTTGTTTTCGAAATGACGTAACTGAAAATCTTCACATTGGACGCATTACTCTCAGAAACGTTTACATTTATCGTCTGGCAACTAATGCAGCGTGATGACGTTTGTGGTCGCACCACTCTGTACGAAGTAGAAGCTTCTAAGTTGTTGCAGTCACCAAGAGAGAGGCACAGATATTCAAGTTTTAGTTTTTGAAAATTCAGTTTTTGGCTGCTTTTGCTGCCTTGTAGTTGACCTAGGACCTTAAGATTTTGCATGAACCGAACTCTGGCAGCCACATTACACGAGAAAAAGCGAGAAGTGGTAATTCGTAGTAAAAACCGCAGAAAACATAACGTTTTCAACATTTGTTTTCGAAATGACGTAACAGAAAATTTTCACGTTGGACGCATTACTCTCAGAAACGTTTACATTTATCGTCTGGCAACTAATGCAGCGTGATGACGTTTGCGGTCGCACCACTCTGTGCGAAGTAGAAGCTTCTAAGTTGTTGCAGTCACCAAGAGAGAGGCACAGAAATTCAAGTTTTAGTTTTTGAAAATTCAGTTTTTGGCTGCTTTTGCTGCCTTGTAGTTGACCTAGGACCTTAAGATTTTGTATGAACCGAACTCTGGCAGCCACATTACACGAGAAAAAGCGAGAAGTGGCAATTCGTAGTAAAAACCGCAGAAAACATAACGTTTTCAACATTTGTTTTCGAAATGACGTAACTGAAAATCTTCACATTGGACGCATTACTCTCAGAAACGTTTACATTTATCGTCTGGCAACTAATGCCGCGTGATGACGTTTGCGGTCGCACCACTCTGTACGAAGTAGAAGCTTCTAAGTTGTTGCAGTCACCAAGAAAGAGGCACAGAAATTCAAGTTTTAGTTTTTGAAAATTCAGTTTTTGGCTGCTTTTGCTGCCTTGTAGTTGACCTAGGAACTTAAGATTTTGCATGAACCGAACTCTGGCAGCCACATTACACGAGAAAAAGCGAGAAGCGGTAATTCGTAGTAAAAACCGCAGAAAACATAACGTTTTCAACATTTGTTTTCGAAATGACGTAACTGAAAATCTTCACATTGGACGCATTACTCTCAGAAACGTTTACATTTATCGTCTGGCAACTAATGCCGCGTGATGACGTTTGCAGTTGCACCACTCTGTACGAAGTAGAAGCTTCTAAGTTGTTGCAGTCACCAAGAAAGAGGCACAGAAATTCAAGTTTTAGTTTTTATAAATTCAGTTTTTGGCTGCTTTTGCTGCCTTGTAGTTGACCTAGGACCTTAAGATTTTGCATGAACCGAACTCTGCCAGCCACATTACACGAGAAAAAGCCAGAAGTGGTAATTCGTAGTAAAAAATGCAGAAAACATAACGTTTTCAACATTTGTTTTCGAAATGACGTAACTGAAAATCTTCACATTGGACGCATTACTCTCAGAAACGTTTACATTTATCGTCTGGCAACTAATGCAGCGTGATGACGTTTGCGGTCGCACCACTCTGTACGATGTAGAAGCTTCTAAGTTGTTGCAGTCACCAAGAAAGAGGCACAGAAATTCAAGTTTTAGTTTTTGAAAATTCAGTTTTTGGCAGCTTTTGCTGCCTTGTAGTTGACCTAGGACCTTAAGATTTTGCATGAACCGAACCCTGGCAGCCACATTACACGAGAAAAATTGAGAAGTGGTAATTCGTAGTAAAAACCGCAGAAAACATAACGTTTTCAACATTTGTTTTCGAAATGACGTAACTGAAAATCTTCACATTGGACGCATTACTCTCAGAAACGTTTACATTTATCGTCTGGCAACTAATGCAGCGTGATGACGTTTGCGGTCGCACCACTCTGTACGAAGTAGAAGCTTCTAAGTTGTTGCAGTCACCAAGAAAGAGGCACAGAAATTCAAGTTTTAGTTTTTGAAAATTCAGTTTTTGGCTGCTTTTGCTGCCTTGTAGTTGACCTAGGACCTTAAGATTTTGCATGAACCGAACCCTGGCAGCCACATTACACGAGAAAAAGCGAGAAGTGGTAATTCGTAGTAAAAACCGCAGAAAACATAACGTTTTCAACATTTGTTTTCGAAATGACGTAACTGAAAATCTTCACATTGGACGCATTACTCTCAGAAACGTTTACATTTATCGTCTGGCAACTAATGCAGCGTGATGACGTTTGCGGTCGCACCACCCTGTACGAAGTAGAAGCTTCTAAGTTGTTGCAGTCACCAAGAAAGAGGCACAGAAATTCAAGTTTTAGTTTTTGAAAATTCATTTTTCGGCTGCTTTTGCTGCCTTGTAGTTGACCTAGGACCTTAAGATTTTGCATGAACCGAACTCTGGCAGCCACATTACACGAGAAAAAGCGAGAAGTGGTAATTCGTAGTAAAAACCGCAGAAGACATAACGTTTTCAACATTTGTTTTCGAAATGACGTAACTGAAAATCTTCACATTGGACGCATTACTCTCAGAAACGTTTACATTTATCGTCTGGCAACTAATGCAGCGTGATGAAGTTTGCGGTCGCACCACTCTGTACGAAGTAGAAGCTTCTAAGTTGTTGCAGTCACCAAGAAAGAGGCAGAGAAGTTCAAGTTTTAGTTTTTGAAAATTCAGTTTTAGGCTGCTTCTGCTGCCTTGTAGTTGACCTAGGACCTTAAGATTTTGCATGAACCGAACTCTGGCAGCCACATTACACGAGAAAAAGCGAGAAGTGGTAATTCGTAGTAAAAACCGCAGAAAACATAACGTTTTCAACATTTGTTTTCGAGTGACGTATCTGAAAATCTTCACATTGGACGCATTACTCTCAGAAACGTTTACATTTAACGTCTGGCAACTAATGCCGCGTGATGACGTTTGCGGTCGCACCACTCTGTACGAAGTAGAAGCTTCTAAGTTGTTGCAGTCACCAAGAAAGAGGCACAGAAATTCAAGTTTTAGTTTTTGAAAATTCAGTTTTTGGCTGCTTTTGCTGCCTTGTAGTTGACCTAGGACCTTAAGATTTTGCATGAACCGAACTCTGGCAGCCACATTACACGAGAAAAAGCGAGAAGTGGTAATTCGTAGTAAAAACCGCAGAAAACATAACGTTTTCAACATTTGTTTTCGAAATGACGTAACTGAAAATCTTCACATTGGACGCATTACTCTCAGAAACGTTTACATTTATCTTCTGGCAACTAATGCAACGTGATGACGTTTGCGGTCGCACCACTCTGTACGAAGTAGAAGCTTCTAAGTTGTTGCAGTCACCAAGAAAGAGGCACAGAAATTCAAGTTTTAGTTTTTGAAAATTCAGTTTTTGGCTGCTTTTGCTGCCTTGTAGTTGACCTAGGACCTTAAGATTTTGCATGAACCGAACTCTGGCAGCCACATTACACTGGAAAAAGCGAGAAGTGGTAATTCGTAGTGAAAACCGCAGAAAACATAACGTTTTCAACATTTGTTTTCGAAATGACGTAACTGAAAATCTTCACATTGGACGCATTACTCTCAGAAACGTTTACATTTATCGTCTGGCAACTAATGCAGCGTGATGACGTTTGCGGTCGCACCACTCTGTACGAAGTAGAAGCTTCTAAGTTGTTGCAGTCACCAAGAAAGAGGCACAGATATTCAAGTTTTAGTTTTTGAAAATTCAGTTTTTGGCTGCTTTTGCTGCCTTCTAGTTGACCTAGGACCTTAAGATTTTGCATGAACCGAACTCTGGCAGCCACATTACACGAGAAAAAGCGAGAAGTGGTAATTCGTAGTAAAAACCGCAGAAAACATAACGTTTTCAACATTTGTTTTCGAAATGACGTAACTGAAAATCTTCACATTGGACGCATTACTCTCAGAAACGTTTACATTTATCGTCTGGCAACTAATGCAGTGAGATGACGTTTGCGGTCGCACCACTCTGTACGAAGTAGAAGCTTCTAAGTTGTTGCAGTCACCAAGAAAGAGGCACAGAAATTCAAGTTTTAGTTTTTGAAAATTCAGTTTTTGGCTGCTTTTGCTGCCTTGTAGTTGACCTAGGACCTTAAGATTTTGTATGAACCGAACTCTGGCAGCCACATTACACGAGAAAAAGCGAGAAGTGGTAATTCGTAGTAAAAACCGCAGAAAACATAACGTTTTCAACATTTGTTTTCGAAATGACGTAACTGAAAATCTTCACATTGGACGCATTACTCTCAGAAACGTTTACATTTATCGTCTGGCAACTAATGCCGCGTGATGACGTTTGCGGTCGCACCACTCTGTACGAAGTAGAAGCTTCTAAGTTGTTGCAGTCACCAAGAAAGAGGCACAGAAATTCAAGTTTTAGTTTTTGAAAATTCATGTTTTGGCTGCTTTTGCTGCGTTGTAGTTGACCTAGGACCTTAAGATTTTGCATGAACCGAACTCTGGCAGCCACATTACACGAGAAAAAGCGAGAAGTGGTAATTCGTAGTAAAAACCGCAGAAAACATAACGTTTTCAACATTTGTTTTCGAAATGACGTAACTGAAAATCTTCACATTGGACGCATTACTCTCAGAAACGTTTACATTTATCGTCTGGCAACTAATGCAGCGTGATGACGTTTGCGGTCGCACCTCTCTGTACGAAGTAGAAGCTTCTAAGTTGTTGCAGTCACCAAGAAAGAGGCTGAGAAGTTCAAGTTTTAGTTTTTGAAAATTCAGTTTTTGGCTGCTTTTGCTGCCTTGTAGTTGACCTAGGACCTTAAGATTTTGCATGAACTGAACTCTGGCAGCCACATTACACGAGAAAAAGCGAGAAGTGGTAATTCGTAGTAAAAACCGCAGAAAACATAACGTTTTCAACATTTGTTTTCGAAATGACGTATCTGAAAATCTTCACATTGGACGCATTACTCTCAGAAACGTTTACATTTAACGTCTGGCATCTAATGCCGCGTGATGACGTTTGCGGTCGCACCACTCTGTACGAAGTAGAAGCTTCTAAGTTGTTGCAGTCACCAAGAAAGAGGCACAGAAATTCAAGTTTTAGTTTTTGAAAATTCAGTTTTTGGCTGCTTTTGCTGCCTTGTAGTTGACCTAGGACCTTAAGATTTTGCATGAACCGAACTCTGGCAGCCACATTACACGAGAAAAAGCGAGAAGTGGTAATTCGTAGTAAAAACCGCAGAAAACATAACGTTTTCAACATTTCTTTCGAAATGACGTAACTGAAAATCTTCACATTGGACGCATTACTCTCAGAAACGTTTACATTTATCTTCTGGCAACTAATGCAACGTGATGACGTTTGCGGTCGCACCACTCTGTACGAAGTAGAAGCTTCTAAGTTGTTGCAGTCACCAAGAAAGAGGCACAGAAATTCAAGTTTTAGTTTTTGAAAATTCAGTTTTTGACTGCTTTTGCTGCCTTGTAGTTGACCTAGGACCTTAAGATTTTGCATGAACCGAACTCTGGCAGCCACATTACACGAGAAAAAGCGAGAAGTGGTAATTCGTAGTAAAAACCGCAGAAAACATAACGTGTTCAACATTTGTTTTCGTATCGACGTAACTGAAAATCTTCACATTGGACGCATTACTCTCAGAAACGTTTACATTTATCGTCTGGCAACTAATGCAGCGTGATGACGTTTGCGGTCGCACCACTCTGTACGAAGTAGAAGCTTCTAAGTTGTTGCAGTCACCAAGAAAGAGGCACAGAAATTCAAGTTTTAGTTTTTGAAAATTCAGTTTTTGGCTGCTTTTGCTGCCTTGTAGTTGACCTAGGACCTTAAGATTTTGCATGAACCGAACTCTGGCAGCCACATTACACGAGAAAAAGCGAGAAGTGGTAATTCGTAGTAAAAACCGCAGAAAACATAACGTTTTCAACATTTCTTTCGAAATGACGTAACTGAAAATCTTCACATTGGACGCATTACTCTCAGAAACGTTTACATTTATCTTCTGGCAACTAATGCAACGTGATGACGTTTGCGGTCGCACCACTCTGTACGAAGTAGAAGCTTCTAAGTTGTTGCAGTCACCAAGAAAGAGGCACAGAAATTCAAGTTTTAGTTTTTGAAAATTCAGTTTTTGACTGCTTTTGCTGCCTTGTAGTTGACCTAGGACCTTAAGATTTTGCATGAACCGAACTCTGGCAGCCACATTACACGAGAAAAAGCGAGAAGTGGTAATTCGTAGTAAAAACCGCAGAAAACATAACGTGTTCAACATTTGTTTTCGTATCGACGTAACTGAAAATCTTCACATTGGACGCATTACTCTCAGAAACGTTTACATTTATCGTCTGGCAACTAATGCAGCGTGATGACGTTTGCGGTCGCACCACTCTGTACGAAGTAGAAGCTTCTAAGTTGTTGCAGTCACCAAGAAAGAGGCACAGAAATTCAAGTTTTAGTTTTTGAAAATTCAGTTTTTGGCTGCTTTTGCTGCCTTGTAGTTGACCTAGGACCTTAAGATTTTGCATGAACCGAACTCTGGCAGCCACATTACACGAGAAAAACCGATAAGTGGTAATTCGTAGTAAAAACCGCAGAAAACATAACGTTTTCAACATTTGTGTTCGAAACGACGTAACTGAAAATCTTCACATTGGACGCATTACTCTCAGAAACGTTTACATTTATCGTCTGGCAACTAATGCAGCGTGATGACGTTTGCGGTCGCACCACTCTGTACGAAGTAGAAGCTTCTAAGTTGTTGCAATCACCAAGAAAGAGGCACAGAAATTCAAGTTTTAGTTTTTGAAAATTCAGTTTTTGGCTGCTTTTACTGCCTTGTAGTTGACCTAGGACCTTAAGATTTTGCATGAACCGAACTCTGGCAGCTACATTACATGAGAAAAGGCGAGAAGTGGTAATTCGTAGTAAAAACCGCAGAAAACATAACGTTTTCAACATTTGTTTTCGAAATGACGTAACTGAAAATCTTCACATTGGACGCATTACTCTCAGAAACGTTTACATTTATCGTCTGGCAACTAATGCCGCGTGATGACGTTTGCAGTCGCACCACTCTGTACGAAGTAGAAGCTTCTCAGTTGTTGCAGTCACCAAGAAAGAGGCACAGAAATTCAAGTTTTAGTTTTTGAAAATTCAGTTTTTGGCTGCTTTTGCTGCCTTGTAGTTGACCGAGGACCTTAAGATTTTGCATGAACCGAACTCTGGCAGCCACATTACACGAGAAAAAGCGAGAAGTGGTAATTCGTAGAAAAACCGCAGAAAACATAACGTTTTCAACATTTGTTTTCGAAATGACGTAACTGAAAATCTTCACATTGGACGCATTACCCTCAGAAACGTTTACATTTATCGTCTGGCAACTAATGCAACGTGATGACGATTGCGGTCGCACCACTCTGTACAAAGTAGAAGCTTCTAAGTTGTTGCAGTCACCAAGAAAGAGGCACAGAAATTCAAGTTTTAGTTTTTGAAAATTCAGTTTTTGGCTGCTTTTGCTGCCTTGTAGTTCACCTAGGACCTTAAGATTTTGCATGAACCGAACTCTGGCAGCCACATTACACGAGAAAAAGCGAGAAGTGGTAATTCGTAGTAAAAACCGCAGAAAACATAACATTTTCAACATTTGTTTTCGAAATGACGTAACTGAAAATCTTCACATTGGACGCATTACTCTCAGAAACGTTTACATTTATCGTCTGGCAACTAATGCAGCGTGATGACGTTTGCGGTCGCACCACTCTGTACGAAGTAGAAGCTTCTAAGTTGTTGCAGTCACCAAGAAAGAGGCACAGAAATTCAAGTTTTAGTTTTTGAAAATTCAGTTTTTGGCTGCTTTTGCTGCCTTGTAGTTGACCTAGGACCTTAAGATTTTGCATGAACCGAACTCTGGCAGCCACATTACACGAGAAAAAGCGAGAAGTGGTAATTCGTAGTAAAAACCGCAGAAAACATAACGTTTTCAACATTTGTTTTCGAAATGACGTAACTGAAAATCTTCACATTGGACGCATTACTCTCAGAAACGTTTACATTTATCGCCTGACAACTAATGCAGCGTGATGACGTTTGCGGTCGCACCACTCTGTACGAAGTAGAAGCTTCTAAGTTGTTGCAGTCACCAAGAAAGAGGCACAGAAATTCAAGTTTTAGTTTTTGAAAATTCAGTTTTTGGCACCTTTTGCTGCCTTGTAGTTGACCTAGGACCCTAAGATTTTGCATGAACCGAACCCTGGCAGCCACATTACACGAGAAAAAGCGAGAAGTGGTAATTCGTAGTAAAAACCGCAGAAAACATAACGTTTTCAATATTTGTTTTCGAAATGACGTAACTGAAAATCTTCACATTGGACGCATTACTCTCAGAAACGTTTACATTTATCGTCTGGCAACTAATGCAGCGTGATGACGTTTGCGGTCGCACCACTCTGTACGAAGTAGAAGCTTCTAAGTTGTTGCAGTCACCAAGAAAGAGGCACAGAAATTCAAGTTTTAGTTTTTGAAAATTCAGTTTTTGGCAGCTTTTGCTGCCTTGTAGTTGACCTAGGACCTTAAGATTTTGCCTGAACCGAACCCTGGCAGCCACATTACACGAGAAAAATTGAGAAGTGGTAATTCGTAGTAAAAACCGCAGATTACATAACGTTTTCAACATTTGTTTACGAAATGACGTAACTGAAAATCTTCACATTGGACGCATTACTCTCAGAAACGTTTACATTTATCGTCTGGCAACTAATGCAGCGTGATGACGTTTGCGGTCGCACCACTCTGTACGAAGTAGAAGCTTCTAAGTTGTTGCAGTCACCAAGAAAAAAGGCACAGAAATTCAAGTTTTAGTTTTTGAAAATTCAGTTTTTGGCTGCTTTTGCTGCCTTCTAGTTGACCTAGGACCTTAAGACTTTGCATGAACCGAGCTCTGGCAGCCACATTACACGAGAAAAAGCGAGAAGTGGTAATTCGTAATAAAAACCGTAGAAAATATAACGTTTTCAACATTTGTTTTCGAAATGACGTAACTGAAAATCTTCACATTGGACGCATTACTCTCAGAAACGTTTACATTTATCGTCTGGCAACTAATGCAGCGTGATGACGTTTGCGGTCGCACCACTCTGTACGAAGTAGAAGCTTCTAAGTTGTTGCAGTCACCAAGAAAGAGGCACAGAAATTCAAGTTTTAGTTTTTGAAAATTCATTTTTTGGCTGCTTTTGCTGCCTTGTAGTTGACCTAGGACCTTAAGATTTTGCATGAACCGAACTCTGGCAGCCACATTACACGAGAAAAAGCGAGAAGTGGTAATTCGTAGTAAAAACCGCAGAAAACATAACGTTTTCAACATTTGTTTCGAAATGACGTAACAGAAAATCTTCACATTGGACGCATTACTCTCAGAAACGTTTACATTTATCGTCTGGCAACTGATGCAGCACGACGACGTTTGCGGTCGCACCACTCTGTACGAAGTAGAAGCTTCTAAGTTGTTGCAGTCACCAAGAAAGAGGCACAGAAATTCAAGTTTTAGTTTTTGAAAATTCAGTTTTTGGCTGCTTTTGCTGCCTTGTAGTTGACCTAGGACCTTAAGATTTTGCATGAACCGAACTCTGGCAGCCACATTACACGAGAAAAAGCGAGAAGTGGTAATTCGTAGTAAAAACCGCAGAAAACATAACGTTTTCAACATTTGTTTTCGAAATGACGTAACTGGAAATCTTCACATTGGACGCATTACTCTCAGAAACGTTTACATTTATCGTCTGGCAACTAATGCAGCGTGATGACGTTTGCGGTCGCACCACTCTGTACGAAGTAGAAGCTTCTAAGTTGTTGCAGTTACCAAGAAAGAGGCACAGAAATTCAAGTTTTAGTTTTTGAAAATTCAGTTTTTGGCTGCTTTTGCTGCCTTGTAGTTGACCTAGGACCTTAAGATTTTGCATGAACCGAACTCTGGCAGCCACATTACACGAGAAAAAGCGAGAAGTGGTAATTCGTAGTAAAAACCGCAGAAAACATAACGTTTCCAACATTTGTTTTCGAAATTACGTAACTGAAAATCTTCACATTGGACGCATTACTCTCAGAAACGTTTACATATATCGTCTGGCAACTAATGCCGCGTGATGACGTTTGCGGTCGCACCACTCTGTACGAAGTAGAAGCTTCTAAGTTGTTGCAGTCACCAAGAAAGGGGCACAGAAATTCAAGTTTTAGTTTTTGAAAATTCAGTTTTTGGCTGCTTTTCCTGCCTTGTAGTTGATCTAGGACCTTAAGATTTTGCATGAACCCAACTCTGGCAGCCACATTACACGAGAAAAAGCGAGAAGTGGTAATTCGTAGTAAAAACCGCAGAAAACATAACGTTTTCAACATTTGTTTTCGAAATGACGTAACTGAAAATCTTCACATTGGACGCATTACTCTCAGAAACGTTTACATTTATCGTCTGGCAACTAATGCAGCGTGATGACGCTTGCGGTCGCACCACTCTGTACGAAGTAGAAGCTTCTAAGTTGTTGCAGTCACCAAGAAAGAGGCACAGAAATTCAAGATTTAGTTTTTGAAAATTCAGTTTTTGGCTGCTTTTCCTGCCTTGTAGTTGACCTAGGACCTTAAGATTTTGCATGAACCGAACTCTGGCAGCCACATTACACGGGAAATAGCGAGAAGTGGTAATTCGTAGTAAAAACCGCAGAAAACATAACGTTTTCAACATTTGTTTTCGTATCGACGTAACTGAAAATCTTCACATTGGACGCATTACTCTCAGAAACGTTTACATTTATCGTCTGGCAACTAATGCCGCGTGATGACGTTTGCAAACGCACCACTCTGTACGAAGTAGAAGCTTCTAAGTTGTTGCAGTCACCAAGAAAGAGGCACAGAAATTCAAGTTTTAGTTTTTGGAAATTCAGTTTTTGGCTGCTTTTGCTGCCTTGTAGTTGACCTAGGACCTTGAGATTTTGCATGAACCGAACTCTGGCAGCCACATTACACGAGAAAAAGCGAGAAGTGTTAATTCGTAGTAAAAACCGTAGAAAACATAACGTTTTCAACATTTGTTTTCGAAATGACGTAACTGAAAATCTTCACATTGGACGCATTACTCTCAGAAACGTTTACATTTATCGTCTTGCAACTAATGCAGCGTGATGACGTTTGCGGTCGCACCACTCTGTACGAAGTAGAAGCTTCTAAGTTGTTGCAGTCACCAAGAAAGAGGCACAGAAATTCAAGTTTTAGTTTTTGAAAACTCAGTTTTTGGCTGCTTTTGCTGCCTTGTAATTGACCTGGGACCTTAAGATTTTGCATGAACCGAACTCTGGCAGCCACATTACACGAGAAAAAGCGAGAAGTGGTAATTCGTAGTAAAAACCGCAGAAAACATAACGTTTTCAACATTTGTTTTCGAAATGACGTAACTGAAAATCTTCACATTGGACGCATTACTCTCAGAAACGTTTACATTTATCGTCTGGCAACTAATGCAGCGTGATGACGTTTGCGGTCGCAGCACTCTGTACGAAGTAGAAGCTTCTAAGTTGTTGCAGTCACCAAGAAAGAGGCACAGAATTTCAAGTTTTAGTTTTTGAAAATTCAGTTTTTGGCTGCTTTTGCTGCCCTTTAGTTGACCTAGGACCTTAAGATTTTGCATGAACCGAACTCTGGCAGCCACATTACACGAGAAAAAGCGAGAAGTGGTAATTCGTAGTGAAAACCGCAGAAAACATAACGTTTTCAACATTTGTTTTCGAAATGACGTAACTGAAAATCTTCACATTGGACGCATTACTCTCAGAAACGTTTACGTTTATCGTCTGGCAACTAATGCAGCGTGATGACGTTTGCTGTCGCACCACTCTGTACGAAGTAGAAGCTTCTAAGTTGTTGCAGTCACCAAGAAATAGGCACAGAAATTCAAGTTTTAGTTTTTGAAAATTCAGTTTTTGGCTGCTTTTGCTGCCTTGTAGTTGACCTAGGACCTTAAGATTTTGCATGAACCGAACTCTGGCATCCACATTACACGAGAAAAAGCGAGAAGTGGTAATTCGTAGTAAAAACCGCAGAAAACATAACATTTTCAACATTTGTTTTCGAAATGACGTAACTGAAAATCTTCACATTGGACGCATTACTCTCAGAAACGTTTACATTTATCGTCTGGCAACTAATGCAGCGTGATGACGTTTGCGGTCGCACCACTCTGTACGAAGTAGAAGCTTCTAAGTTGTTGCAGTCACCAAGAAAGAGGCACAGAAATTCAAGTTTTAGTTTTTGAAAATTCAGTTTTTGGCTGCTTTTGCTGCCTTGTAGTTGACCTAGGACCTTAAGATTTTGCATGAACCGAACTCTGGCAGCCACATTACACGAGAAAAAGCGAGAAGTGGTAATTCGTAGTAAAAACCGCAGAGAACATAACGTTTTCAACATTTGTTTTCGAAATGACGTAACTGAAAATCTTCGCATTGGACGCATTACTCTCAGAAACGTTTACATTTATCGTCTGGCAACTAATGCAGCGTGATGACGTTTGCGGTCGCACCACTCTGTACGAAGTAGAAGCTTCTAAGTTGTTGCAGTCACCAAGAAAGAGGCACAGAAATTCAAGTTTTAGTTTTTGAAAATTCAGTTTTTGGCTGCTTTTGCTGCCTTGTAGTTGACCTAGGACCTTAAGATTTTGCATGAACCGAACTCTGGCAGCCACATTACACGAGAAAAAGCGAGAAGTGGTAATTCGTAGTAAAAACCGCAGAAAACATAACGTTTTCAACATTTGTTTTCGAAATGACGTAACTGAAAATCTTCACATTGGACGCATTACTCTCAGAAACGTTTACATTTATCGTCTGGCAACTAATGCAGCGTGATGACGTTTGCGGTCGCACCACTCTGTACGAAGTAGAAGCTTCTAAGTTGTTGCAGTCACCAAGAAAGAGGCACAGAAATTCAAGTTTTAGTTTTTGAAAATTCAGTTTTTGGCTGCTTTTGCTGCCTTGTAGTTGACCTAGGACCTTAAGATTTTGCATGAACCGAACTCTGGCAGCCACATTACACGAGAAAAAGCGAGAAGTGGTAATTCGTAGTAAAAACCGCAGAAAACATAACGTTTTCTACATTGTTTTCGTATCGACGTAACTGAAAATCTTCACATTGGACGCATTACTCTCAGAAACGTTTACATTTATCGTCTGGCAACTAATGCAGCGTGATGACGTTTGCGGTCGCACCACTCTGTACGACGTAGAAGCTTCTAAGTTGTTGCAGTCACCAAAAAAGAGGCACAGAAATTCAAGTTTTAGTTTTTGAAAATTCAGTTTTTGGCTGCTTTTGCTGCCTTGTAGTTGAACTAGGACCTAAAGATTTTGCATGAACCGAACTCTGGCAGTCACATTACACGAGAAAAAGCGAGAAGTGGTAATTCGTAGTAAAAACCGCAGAAAACATAACGTTTCCAACATTTGTTTTCGAAATGACGTAACTGAAACTCTTCACATTGGACGCATTACTCTCAGAAACGTTTACATATATCGTCTGGCAACTAATGCCGCGTGATGACGTTTGCGGTCGCACCACTCTGTACGAAGTAGAAGCTTCTAAGTTGTTGCAGTCACCAAGAAAGGGGCACAGAAATTCAAGTTTTAGTTTTTGAAAATTCAGTTTTTGGCTGCTTTTCCTGCCTTGTAGTTGACCTAGGACCTTAAGATTTTGCATGAACCCAACTCTGGCAGCCACATTACACGAGAAAAAGCGAGAAGTGGTAATTCGTAGTAAAAACCGCAGAAAACATAGTGTTTTCAACATTTGTTTTCGAAATGACGTAACTGAAAATCTTCACATTGGACGCATTACTCTCAGAAACGTTTACATTTATCATCTGGCAACTAATGCAGCGTGATGACGCTTGCGGTCGCACCACTCTGTACGAAGTAGAAGCTTCTAAGTTGTTGCAGTCACCAAGAAAGAGGCACAGAAATTCAAGTTTTAGTTTTTGAAAATTCAGTTTTTGGCTGCTTTTGCTGCCTTGTAGTTGACCTAGGACCTTAAGATTTTGCATGAACCGAACTCTGGCAGCCACATTACACGGGAAATAGCGAGAAGTGGTAATTCGTAGTAAAAACCGCAGAAAACATAACGTTTTCAACATTTGTTTTCGTATCGACGTAACTGAAAATCTTCACATTGGACGCATTACTCTCAGAAACGTTTACATTTATCGTCTGGCAACTAATGCCGCGTGATGACGTTTGCAAACGCACCACTCTGTACGAAGTAGAAGCTTCTAAGTTGTTGCAGTCACCAAGAAAGAGGCACAGAAATTCAAGTTTTAGTGTTTGGAAATTCAGTTTTTGGCTGCTTTTGCTGCCTTGTAGCTGACCTAGGACCTTGAGATTTTGCATGAACCGAACTCTGGCAGCCACATTACACGAGAAAAAGCGAGAAGTGGTAATTCGTAGTAAAAACCGCAGAAAACATAACGTTTTCAACATTTGTTTTCGAAATGACGTAACTGAAAATCTTCACATTGGACGCATTACTCTCAGAAACGTTTACATTTATCGTCTGGCAACTAATGCAGCGTGATGAAGTTTGCGGTCGCACCACTCTGTACGAAGTAGAAGCTTCTAAGTTGTTGCAGTCACCAAGAAAGAGGCACAGAAATTCAAGTTTTAGTTTTTGGAAATTCAGTTTTTGGCTGCTTTTGCTGCCTTGTAGCTGACCTAGGACCTTGAGATTTTGCATGAACCGAACTCTGGCAGCCCCATTACACGAGAAAAAGCGAGAAGTGGTAACTCGTAGTAAAAACCGCAGAAAATATAACGTTTTCAACATTTGTTTTCGAAATGACGTAACTGAAAATCTTCACATTGGACGCATTACTCTCAGAAACGTTTACATTTATCGTCTGGCAACTAATGCAGCGTGATGACGTTTGCGGTCGCACCACTCTGTACGAAGTAGAAGCTTCTAAGTTGTTGCAGTCACCAAGAAAGAGGCACAGAAATTCAAGTTGACCTAGGACCTTAAGATTTTGCATGAACGGAACTCTGGCAGCCACACTACACGAGAAAAAGCGAGAAGTGGTAATTCGTAGTAAAAACCGCAGAAAACATAACGTTTTCAACATTTGTTTGCGAAATGACGTAACTGAAAATCTTCACTTTGGACGCATTACTCTCAGAAACGTTTACATTTATCGTCTGGTAACTAATGCAGCGTGATGACGTTTGCGGTCGCACCACTCTGTACGTAGTAGAAGCTTCTAAGTTGTTGCAGTCACCAAGAAAGAGGCACAGAAATTCAAGTTTTAGTTTTTGAAAATTCAATTTTGGCTGCTTTTGCTGCCTTGTAGTTGACCTAGGACCTTAAGATTTTGCATGAACCGAACTCTGACAACCACATTACACGAGAAAAAGCGAGAGGTGGTAATTCGTAGTAAAAACCGCAGAAAACATAACGTTTTCAACATTGTTTTCGAAATGACGTAACTGAAAATCTTCACATTGGACGCATTACTCTCAGAAACGTTTACATTTATCGTCTGGCAACTAATGCCGCGTGATGACGTTTGCGGTCGCACCACTCTGTACGAAGTAGAAGCTTCTAAGTTGTTGCAGTCACCAAGAAAGAGGCACAGAAATTCAAGTTTTAGTTTTTGAAAATTCAGTTTTTGGCTGCTTTTGCTGCCTTGTAGTTGACCTAGGACCTTAAGATTTTGCATGAACCGAACTCTGGCAGCCACATTACACGAGAAAAAGCGAGAAGTGGTAATTCGTAGTAAAAACCGCAGAAAACATAACATTTTCTACATTTGTTTTTGTATCGACGTAACTGAAAATCCTCACATTGGACGCATTACTCTCAGAAACGTTTACATTTATCGTCTGGCAACTAATGCAGCGTGATGACGTTTGCGGTCGCACCACTCTGTACGAAGTAGAAGCTTCTAAGTTGTTGCAGTCACCAAGAAAGAGGCACAGAAAATCGAGTTTTAGTTTTTGAAAATTCAGTTTTTTGCTGCTTTTGCTGCCTTGTAGTTGACATAGGACCTTAAGATTTTGCATGAACCGAACTCTGGCAGCCACATTACACGAGAAAAAGCGAGAAGTGGTAATTCGTAGTAAAAACCGCAGAAAACATAACGTTTTCAACATTTGTTTTCGTATCGACGTAACTGAAAATCTTCACATTGGACGCATTACTCTCAGAAACGTTTACATTTATCGTCTGGCAACTAATGCAGCGTGATGACGTTTGCAGTCGCACCACTCTGTACGAAGTAGAAGCTTCTAAGTTGTTGCAGTCACCAAGAAAGAGGCACAGAAATTCAAGTTTTAGTTTTTGAAAACTCAGTTTGTGGCTGCTTTTGTTGCCTTGTAGTTGACCTAGGACCTTAAGATTTTGCATGAACCGAACCCTGGCAGCCACATTACACGAGAAAAAGCGAGAAGTGGTAATTCGTAGTAAAAACCGCAGAAAACATAACGTTTTCAACATTTCTTTTCGAAATGACGTAACTGAAAACCTTCACAATTGGACGCATTACTCTCAGAAACGTTTACATTTATCGTCTGGCAACTAATGCAGCGTGATGACGTTTGCGGTCGCACCACTCTGTACGAAGTAGAAGCTTCTAAGTTGTTGCAGTCACCAAGAAAGAGGCACAGAAATTCAAGTTTTAGTTTTTGAAAATTCAGTTTTTGGCGGCTTTTGCTGCCTTGTAGTTGACCTAGGACCTTAAGATTTTGCATGAACCGAACTCTGGCAGCCACATTACACGAGAAAAAGCGAGAAGTGGTAATTCGTAGTAAAAACCGCAGAAAACATAACGTTGTCAACATTTGTTTTCGAAATGACGTAACTGAAAATCTTCACATTGGACGCATTACTCTCAGAAACGTATACATTTATCGTCTGGCAACTAATGCAGCGTGATGACGTTTGCGGTCGCACCACTCTGTACGAAGTAGAAGCTTCTAAGTTGTTGCAGTCACCAAGAAAGAGGCACAGAAATTCAAGTTTTAGTTTTTGAAATTTCAGTTTTTGGCTGCTTTTGCTGCCTTGTAGTTGACCTAGGACCTTAAGATTTTGCATGAACCGAACTCTGGCAGCCACATTACACGAGAAAAAGCGAGAAGTGGTAATTCGTAGTAAAAACCGCAGAAAACATAACGTTTTCTACATTGTTTTCGTATCGACGTAACTGAAAATCTTCACATTGGACGCATTACTCTCAGAAACGTTTACATTTATCGTCTGGCAACTAATGCAGCGTGATGACGTTTGCGGTCGCACAACTCTGTACGAAGTAGAAGCTTCTAAGTTGTTGCAGTCACCAAGAAAGAGGCACAGAAATTCAAGTTTTAGTTTTTGAAAATTCAGTTCTTCGCTGCTTTTGCTGCCTTGTAGTTGACCTAGGACCTTAAGATTTTGCATGAACCGAACTCTGGCAGCCACATTACACGAGAAAAAGCGAGAAGTGGTTATTCGTAGTAAAAACCGCAGAAAACATAACGTTTTCTACATTGTTTTCGTATCGACGTAACTGAAAATCTTCACATTGGACGCATTACTCTCAGAAACGTTTACATTTATCGTCTGGCAACTAATGCAGCGTGATGACGTTTGCGGTCGCACCACTCTGTACGAAGTAGAAGCTTCTAAGTAGTTGCAGTCACCAAGAAAGAGGCACAGAAATTCAAGTTTTAGTTTTTGAAAATTCAGTTTTTGGCTGCTTTTGCTGCCTTGTAGTTGACCTAGGACCTTAAGATTTTGCATGTACCGAACTCTGGCAGCCACATTACACGAGAAAAAGCGAGAAGTGGTAATTCGTAGTAAAAACCGCAGAAAACATAACGTTTTCTACATTGTTTTCGTATCGACGTAACTGAAAATCTTCACATTGGACGCATTACTCTCAGAAACGTTTACATTTATCGTCTGGCAACTAATGCAGCGTGATGACGTTTGCGGTCGCACCACTCTGTACGAAGTAGAAGCTTCTAAGTTGTTGCAGTCACCAAGAAAGAGGCACAGAAATTCAAGTCTTAGTTTTTGAAAATTCAGTTTTTGGCTGCTTTTGCTGCCTTGTAGTTGACCTAGGACCTTAAGATTTTGCATGAACCGAACTCTGGCAGCCACATTACACGAGAAAAAGCGAGAAGTGGTAATTCGTAGTAAAAACCGCAGAAAACATAACGTTGTCAACATTTGTTTTCGAAATGACGTAACTGAAAATCTTCACACTGGACGCATTACTCTCAGAAACGTTTACATTTATCGTCTGGCAACTAATGCAGCGTGATGACGTTTGCGGTCGCACCACTCTGTACGAAGTAGAAGCTTCTAAGTTGTTGCTGTCACCAAGAAAGAGGCACAGAAATTCAAGTTTTAGTTTTTGAAAATTCAGTTTTTGGCTGCTTTTGCTGCCTTGTAGTTGACCTAGGACCTTAAGATTTTGCATGAACCGAACTCTGGCAGCCACATTACACGAGAAAAAGCGAGAAGTGGTAATTCGTAGTAAAAACCGCAAAAAACATAACGTTTTCAGCATTTGTTTTCGTATCGACGTAACTGAAAATCTTCACATTGGACGCATTACTCTCAGAAACGTTTACATTTATCGTCTGGCAACTAATGCAGCGTGATGACGTTTGCGGTCGCACCACTCTGTACGAAGTAGAAGCTTCTAAGTTGTTGCTGTCACCAAGAAAGAGGCACAGAAATTCAAGTTTTAGTTTTTGAAAATTCAGTTTTTGGCTGCTTTTGCTGCCTTGTAGTTGACCTAGGACCTTAAGATTTTGCATGAACCGAACTCTGGCAGCCACATTACACGAGAAAAAGCGAGAAGTGGTAATTCGTAGTAAAAACCGCAAAAAACATAACGTTTTCAGCATTTGTTTTCGTATCGACGTAACTGAAAATCTTCACATTGGACGCATTACTCTCAGAAACGTTTACATTTATCGTCTGGCAACTAATGCAGCGTGATGACGTTTGCGGTCGCACCACTCTGTACGAAGTAGAAGCTTCTAAGTTGTTGCAGTCACCAAGAAAGGGGCACAGAAATTCAAGTTTTAGTTTTTGAAAATTCAGTTTTTGGCTGCTTTTGCTGCCTTGTAGTTGACCTAGGACCTTAAGATTTTGCATGAACCGAACTCTGACAGCCACATTACACGAGAAAAAGCGAGAAGTGGTAATTCGTAGTAAAAACCGCAGAAAACATAACGTTTTCAACATTTGTTTTCGAAATGACGTAACTGAAAATCTTCACATTGGACGCATTACTCTCAGAAACGTTTACATTTATCGTCTGGCAACTAATGCAGCGTGATGACGTTTGCGGTCGAACCACTCTGTACGAAGTAGAAGCTTCTAAGTTGTTGCAGTCACCAAGAAAGAGGCACAGAAATTCAAGTTTTAGTTTTTGAAAATTCAGTTTTTGGCTGCTTTTGCTGCCTTGTAGTTGACCTAGGACCTTAAGATTTTGCATGAACCGAACTCTGGCAGCCACATTACACGAGAAAAAGCGAGAAGTGGTAATTCGTAGTAAAAACCGCAGAAAACATAACGTTTTCAACATTTGTTTTCGAAATGACGTAACTGAAAATCTCCACATTGGACGCATTACTCTCAGAAACGTTTACATTTATCGTCTGGCAACTAATGCAGCGTGATGACGTTTGCGGTCGCACCACTCTGTACGAAGTAGAAGCTTCTAAGTTGTTGCAGTCACCAAGAAAGAGGCACAGAAATTCAAGTTTTAGTTTTTGAAAATT
The DNA here is from genome assembly GCF_023864345.2 of Schistocerca serialis cubense. Classification (NCBI taxonomy): domain Eukaryota; kingdom Metazoa; phylum Arthropoda; class Insecta; order Orthoptera; family Acrididae; genus Schistocerca; species Schistocerca serialis. The sequence continues at coordinate 4,351,996 of NW_026047571.1, read as the reverse complement.
CAGTTTTTGGCTGCTTTTGCTGCCTTGTAGTTGACCTAGGAACTTAAGATTTTGCATGAACCGAACTCTGACAGCCACATTACACGAGAAAAAGCGAGAAGTGGTAATTCGTAGTAAAAACCGCAGAAAACATAACGTTTTCAACATTTGTTTTCGAAATGACGTAACTGAAAATCTTCACATTGGACGCATTACTCTCAGAAACGTTTACATTTATCGTCTGGCAACTAATGCAGCGTGACGACGTTTGCGGTCGAACCACTCTGTACGAAGTAGAAGCTTCTAAGTTGTTGCAGTCACCAAGAAAGAGGCACAGAAATTCAAGTTTTAGTTTTTGAAAATTCAGTTTTTGGCTGCTTTTGCTGCCTTGTAGTTGACCTAGGACCTTAAGATTTTGCATGAACCGAACTCTGGCAGCCACATTACACGAGAAAAAGCGAGAAGTGGTAATTCGTAGTAAAAACCGCAGAAAACATAACGTTTTCAACATTTGTTTTCGAAATGACGTAACTGAAAATCTCCACATTGGACGCATTACTCTCAGAAACGTTTACATTTATCGTCTGGCAACTAATGCAGCGTGATGACGTTTGCGGTCGCACCACTCTGTACGAAGTAGAAGCTTCTAAGTTGTTGCAGTCACCAAGAAAGAGGCACAGAAATTCAAGTTTTAGTTTTTGAAAATTCAGTTTTTGGCTGCTTTTGCTGCCTTGTAGTTGACCTATGAACTTAAGATTTTGCATGAACCGAACTCTGGCAGCCACATTACACGAGAAAAAGCGAGAAGTGGTAATTCGTAGTAAAAACCGCAGAAAACATAACGTTTTCAACATTTGTTTTCGAAATGACGTAACTGAAAATCTTCACATTGGACGCATTACTCTCAGAAACGTTTACATTTATCGTCTGGCAACTAATGCCGCGTGATGACGTTTGCGGTCGCACTACTCTGTACGAAGTAGAAACTTCTAAGTTGTTGCAGTCACCAAGAAAGAGGCACAGAAATTCAAGTTTTAGTTTTTGAAAATTCAGTTTTTGGCTGCTTTTGCTGCCTTGTAGTTGACCTAGGAACTTAAGATTTTGCATGAACCGAACTCTGGCAGCCACATTACACGAGAAAAAGCGAGAAGTGGTAATTCGTAGTAAAAACCGCAGAAAACATTACGTTTTCAGCATTTGTTTTCGTATCGACGTAACTGAAAATCTTCACATTGGACGCATTACTCTCAGAAACGTTTACATTTATCGTCTGGCAACTAATGCAGCGTGATGACGTTTGCGGTCGCACCACTCTGTACGAAGTAGAAGCTTCTAAGTTGTTGCAGTCACCAAGAAAGAGGCACAGAAATTCAAGTTTTAGTTTTTGAAAATTCAGTTGTTGGCTGCTTTTGCTGCCTTGTAGTTGACCTAGGAACTTAAGATTTTGCATGAACCCAACTCTGGCAGCCACATTACACGAGAAAAAGCGAGAAGTGGTAATTCGTAGTAAAAACCGCAGAAAACATAACGTTTTCAACATTTGTTTTCGAAATGACGTAACTGAAAATCTTCACATTGGACGCATTACTCTCAGAAACGTTTACATTTATCGTCTGGCAACTAATGCCGCGTGATGACGTTTGCGGTCGCACTACTCTGTACGAAGTAGAAACTTCTAAGTTGTTGCAGTCACCAAGAAAGAGGCACAGAAATTCAAGTTTTAGTTTTTGCAAATTCAGTTTTTGGCTGCTTTTGCTGCGTTGTAGTTGACCTAGGAACTTAAGATTTTGCATGAACCGAACTCTGGCAGCCACATTACACGAGAAAAAGCGAGAAGTGGTAATTCGTAGTGAAAACCGCAGAAAACATTACGTTTGCAGCATTTGTTTTCGTATCGACGTAACTGAAAATCTTCACATTGGACGCATTACTCTCAGAAACGTTTACGTTTATCGTCTGGCAACTAATGCAGCGTGATGACGTTTGCAGTCGCACCACTCTGTACGAAGTAGAAGCTTCTAAGTTGTTGCAGTCTCCAAGAAAGTGGCACAGAAATTCAAGTTTTAGTTTTTGAAAATTCAGTTTTTGGCTGCTTTTGCTGCCTTGTAGTTGACCTAGGACCTTAAGATTTTGCATGAACCGAACTCTGACAGCCACATTACACGAGAAAAAGCGAGAAGTGGTATTTCGTAGTAAAAACCGCAGAAAACATAACGTTTTCAACATTTGTTTTCGAAATGACGTAACTGAAAATCTTCACATTGGACGCATTACTCTCAAAAACGTTTACATTTATCGTCTGGCAACTAATGCAGCGTGATGACGTTTGCGGTCGAACCACTCTGTACGAAGTAGAAGCTTCTAAGTTGTTGCAGTCACCAAGAAAGAGGCACAGAAATTCAAGTTTTAGTTTTTGAAAATTCAGTTTTTGACTGCTTTTGCTGCCTTGTAGTTGACCTAGGACCTTAAGATTTTGCATGAACCGAACTCTGGCAGCCACATTACACGAGAAAAAGCGAGAAGTGGTAATTCGTAGTAAAAACCATAGAAAACATAACGTTTTCAACATTTGTTTTCGAAATGACGTAACTGAAAATCTCCACATTGGACGCATTACTCTCAGAAACGTTTACATTTATCGTCTGGCAACTAATGCAGCGTGATGACGTTTCCGGTCGCACCACTCTGTACGAAGTAGAAGCTTCTAAGTTGTTGCAGTCACCAAGAAAGAGGCACAGAAATTCAAGTTTTAGTTTTTGAAAATTCAGTTTTTGGCTGCTTTTGCTGCCTTGTAGTAACCTAGGAACTTAAGATTTTGCATGAACCGAACTCTGGCAGCCACATTACACGAGAAAAAGCGAGAAGTGGTAATTCGTAGTAAAAACCGCAGAAAACATAACGTTTTCAACATTTGTTTTCGAAATGACGTAACTGAAAATCTTCACATTGGACGCATTACTCTCAGAAACGTTTACATTTATCGTCTGGCAACTAATGCCGCGTGATGACGTTTGCGGTCGCACCACTCTGTACGAAGTAGAAACTTCTAAGTTGTTGCAGTCACCAAGAAAGAGGCACAGAAATTCAAGTTTTAGTTTTTGCAAATTCAGTTTTTGGCTGCTTTTGCTGCCTTGTAGTTGACCTAGGAACTTAAGATTTTGCATGAACCGAATTCTGGCAGCCACATTACACGAGAAAAAGCGAGAAGTGGTAATTCGTAGTAAAAACCGCAGAAAACATAACGTTTTCAACATTTGTTTTCGAAATGACGTAACTGAAAATCTTCACATTGGACGCATTACTCTCAGAAACGTTTACATTTATCGTCTGGCAACTAATGCCGCGTGATGACGTTTGCGGTCGCACTACTCTGTACGAAGTAGAAACTTCTAAGTTGTTGCAGTCACCAAGAAAGAGGCACAGAAATTCAAGTTTTAGTTTTTGCAAATTCAGTTTTTGGCTGCTTTTGCTGCCTTGTAGTTGACCTAGGAACTTAAGATTTTGCATGAACCGAACTCTGGCAGCCACATTACACGAGAAAAAGCGAGAAGTGGTAATTCGTAGTAAAAACCGCAGAAAACATTACGTTTTCAGCATTTGTTTTCGTATCGACGTAACTGAAAATCTTCACATTGGACGCATTACTCTCAGAAACGTTTACATTTATCGTCTGGCAACTAATGCAGCGTGATGACGTTTGCGGTCGCACCACTCTGTACGAAGTAGAAGCTTCTAAGTTGTTGCAGTCACCAAGAAAGAGGCACAGAAATTCAAGTTTTAGTTTTTGAAAATTCAGTTGTTGGCTGCTTTTGCTGCCTTGTAGTTGACCTAGGAACTTAAGATTTTGCATGAACCGAACTCTGGCAGCCACATTACACGAGAAAAAGCGAGAAGTGGTAATTCGTAGTAAAAACCGCAGAAAACATAACGTTTTCAACATTTGTTTTCGAAATGACGTAACTGAAAATCTTCACATTGGACGCATTACTCTCAGAAACGTTTACATTTATCGTCTGGCAACTAATGCCGCGTGATGACGTTTGCGGTCGCACTACTCTGTACGAAGTAGAAACTTCTAAGTTGTTGCAGTCACCAAGAAAGAGGCACAGAAATTCAAGTTTTAGTTTTTGCAAATTCAGTTTTTGGCTGCTTTTGCTGCCTTGTAGTTGACCTAGGAACTTAAGATTTTGCATGAACCGAACTCTGGCAGCCACATTACACGAGAAAAAGCGAGAAGTGGTAATTCGTAGTAAAAACCGCAGAAAACATTACGTTTTCAGCATTTGTTTTCGTATCGACGTAACTGAAAATCTTCACATTGGACGCATTACTCTCAAAAACGTTTACATTTATCGTCTGGCAACTAATGCAGCGTGATGACGTTTGCGGTCGAACCACTCTGTACGAAGTAGAAGCTTCTAAGTTGTTGCAGTCACCAAGAAAGAGGCACAGAAATTCAAGTTTTAGTTTTTGAAAATTCAGTTGTTGGCTGCTTTTGCTGCCTTGTAGTTGACCTAGGACCTTAAGATTTTGCATGAACCGAACTCTGGCAGCCACATTACACGAGAAAAAGCGGGAAGTGGTAATTCGTAGTAAAAACCATAGAAATCATAACGTTTTCAACATTTGTTTTCGAAATGACGTAACTGAAAATCTCCACATTGGACGCATTACTCTCAGAAACGTTTACATTTATCGTCTGGCAACTAATGCAGCGTGATGACGTTTGCGGTCGCACCACTCTGTACGAAGTAGAAGCTTCTAAGTTGTTGCAGTCACCAAGAAAGAGGCACAGAAATTCAAGTTTTAGTTTTTGAAAATTCAGTTTTTGGCTGCTTTTGCTGCCTTGTAGTTGACCTAGGAACTTAAGATTTTGCATGAACCGAACTCTGGCAGCCACATTACACGAGAAAAAGCGAGAAGTGGTAATTCGTAGTAAAAACCGCAGAAAACATAACGTTTTCAACATTTGTTTTCGAAATGACGTAACTGAAAATCTTCACATTGGACGCATTACTCTCAGAAACGTTTACATTTATCGTCTGGCAACTAATGCCGCGTGATGACGTTTGCGGTCGCACCACTCTGTACGAAGTAGAAACTTCTAAGTTGTTGCAGTCACCAAGAAAGAGGCACAGAAATTCAAGTTTTAGTTTTTGCAAATTCAGTTTTTGGCTGCTTTTGCTGCCTTGTAGTTGACCTAGGAACTTAAGATTTTGCATGAACCGAATTCTGGCAGCCACATTACACGAGAAAAAGCGAGAAGTGGTAATTCGTAGTAAAAACCGCAGAAAACATAACGTTTTCAACATTTGTTTTCGTATCGACGTAACTGAAAATCTTCACATTGGACGCATTACTCTCAGAAACGTTTACATTTATCGTCTGGCAACTAATGCAGCGTGATGCGTTTGCGGTCGCACCACTCTGTACGAAGTAGAAGCTTCTAAGTTGTTGCAGTCACCATGAAAGAGGCACAGAAATTCAAGTTTTAGTTTTTGAAAATTCAGTTTTTGGCTGCTTTTGCTGCCTTGTAGTTGACCTAGGACCTTAAGATTTTGCATGAACTGAACTCTGGCAGCCACATTACACGAGAAAAAGCGAGAAGTGGAAGTTCGTAGTAAAAACCGCAGAAAACATAACGTTTTCAGCATTTGTTTTCGTATCGACGTAACTGAAAATCTTCAAATTGGACGCATTACTCTCAGAAACGTTTACATGTATCGTCTGGCAACTAATGCAGCGTGATGACGTTTGCGGTCGCACCACTCTGTACGAAGTAGAAGCTTCTAAGTTGTTGCAGTCACCAAGAAAGGGGCACAGAAATTCAAGTTTTAGTTTTTGAAAATTCAGTTTTTGGCTGCTTTTGCTGCCTTGTAGTTGACGTAGGACCTTAAGATTTTGCATGAACCGAACTCTGACAGCCACATTACACGAGAAAAAGCGAGAAGTGGTAATTCGTAGTAAAAACCGCAGAAAACATAACGTTTTCAACATTTGTTTTCGAAATGACGTAACTGAAAATCTTCACATTGGGCGCATTACTCTCAGAAACGTTTACATTTATCGTCTGGCAACTAATGCAGCGTGATGACGTTTGCGGTCGAACCACTCTGTACGAAGTAGAAGCTTCTAAGTTGTTGCAGTCACCAAGAAAGAGGCACAGAAATTCAAGTTTTAGTTTTTGAAAATTCAGTTTTTGGCTGCTTTTGCTGCCTTGTAGTTGACCTAGGACCTTAAGATTTTGCATGAACCGAACTCTGGCAGCCACATTACACGAGAAAAAGCGAGAAGTGGTAATTCGTAGTAAAAACCGCAGAAAACATAACGTTTTCAACATTTGTTTTCGAAATGACGTAACTGAAAATCTCCACATTGGACGCATTACTCTCAGAAACGTTTACATTTATCGTCTGGCAACTAATGCAGCGTGATGACGTTTGCGGCGCACCACTCTGTACGAAGTAGAAGCTTCTAAGTTGTTGCAGTCACCAAGAAAGAGGCACAGAAATTCAAGTTTTTGTTTTTGAAAATTCAGTTTTTGGCTGCTTTTGCTGCCTTGTAGTTGACCTAGGACCTTAAGATTTTGCATGAACCGAACTCTGGCAGCCACATTACACGAGAAAAAGCGAGAAGTGGTAATTCGTAGTAAAAACCGCAGAAAACTTAACGATTTCAACATTTGTTTTCGAAATGACGTAACTGAAAATCTTCACATTGGACGCATTACTCTCAGAAACGTTTACATTTATCGTCTGGCAACTAATGCAGCGTGATGACGTTTGCGGTCGCACCACTCTGTACGAAGTAGAAACTTCTAAGTTGTTGCAGTCACCAAGAAAGAGGCACTGAAAGTCAATTTTAGTTTTTGAAAATTCAGTTTTTGGCTGCTTTTGCTGCCTTGTAGTTGACCTAGGACCTTGTGATTTTGCATGAACCGAACTCTGGCAGCCACATTACACGAGAAAAAGCGAGAAGTGGTAATTCGTAGTAAAAACCGCAGAAAACATAACGTTTTCAACATTTGTTTTCGAAATGACGTAACTGAAAATCTTCACATTAGACGCATTACTCCCAGAAACGTTTACATTTATCGTCTGGCAACTAATGCAGCGTGATGACGTTTGCGGTCGCACCACTCTGTACGAAGTAGAAGCTTCTAAGTTGTTGCAGTCACCAAGAAAGAGGCACAGAAATTCAAGTTTTAGTTTTTGAAAATTCAGTTTTTGGCAGCTTTTGCTGCCTTGTAGTTGGCCTAGGACCTTAAGATTTTGCATGAACCGAACTGTGGCAGCCACATTACACGAGAAAAATTGAGAAGTGGTAATTCGTAGTAAAAACCGCAGAAAACATAACGTTTTCAACATTTGTTTTCGAAATGACGTAACTGAAAATCTTCACATTGGACGCATTACTCTCAGAAACGTTTACATTTATCGTCTGGCAACTAATGCAGCGTGATGACGTTTGCGGTCGCACCACTCTGTACGAAGTAGAAGCTTCTAAGTTGTTGCAGTCACCAAGAAAGAGGCACAGAAATTCAAGTTTTAGTTTTTGAAAATTCAGTTTTTGGCTGCTTTTGCTGCCATGTAGTTGACCTAGGACCTTAAGATTTTGCATGAACCGAACTCTGGCAGCCATATTACACGACAAAAAGCGAGAAGTGGAATTCGTAGTAAAAACCGCAGAAAGCATAACGTTTTCTACATTGTTTTCGTATCGACGTAACTGAAAATCTTCACATTGGACGCATTACTCTCAGAAACGTTTACATTTATCGTCTGGCAACTAATGCCGCGTGATGACGTTTGCGGTCGCCCCACTCTGGTCGAAGTAGAAGCTTCTAAGTTGCTGCAGTCACCAAGAAAGAGGCACAGAAATTCAAGTTTTAGTTTTTGAAAATTCAGTTTTTGGCTGCTTTTGCTGCCTTGTAGTTGACCTAGGACCTTAAGATTTTGCATGAACCGAACTCTGGCAGCCACATTACACGAGAAAAAGCGAGAAGTGGTAATTCGTAGTAAAAACCGCAGAAAAGATAACGTTCTCTACATTGTTTTCGTATCGACTTAACTGAAAACCTTCACATTGGACGCATTACTCTCAGAAACGTTTACATTTATCGTCTGGCAACTAATGCCGCGTGATGACGTTTATGGTCGTACCACTCTGTACGAAGTAGAAGCTTCTAAGTTGTTGCAGTCACCAAGAAAGAGGCACAGAAATTCAAGTTTTAGTTTTTGAAAATTCAGTTTTTGGCTGCTTTTGCTGCCTTGTAGTTTTCCTAGGAACTTAAGATTTTGCATGAACCGAACTCTGGCAGCCACATTACACGAGAAAAAGCGAGAAGTGGTAATTCGTAGTAAAAAGCGCAGAAAACATAACGTTTTCAACATTTGTTTTCGAAATGACGTAACTGAAAATCTTCACATTGGACGCATTACTCTCAGAAACGTTTACATTTATCGTCTGGCAACTAATGCAGCGTGATGACGTTTGCGGTCGCACCACTCTGTACGAAGTAGAAGCTTCTAAGTTGTTGCAGTCACCAAGAAAGAGGCACAGAAATTCAAGTTTTAGTTTTTGAAAATTCAGTTTTTGGCAGCTTTTGCTGCCTTGTAGTTGACCTAGGACCTTAAGATTTTGCATGAACCGAACTCTGGCAGCCACATTACACGAGAAAAAGCGAGAAGTGGTAATTCGTAGTAAAAACCGCAGAAAACATAACGTTCTCTACATTGTTTTCGTATCGACGTAACTGAAAACCTTCACATTGGACGCATTACTCTCAGAAACGTTTACATTTATCGTCTGGCAACTAATGCCGCGTGATGACATTTATGGTCGTACCACTCTGTACGAAGTAGAAGCTTCTAAGTTGTTGCAGTCACCAAGAAAGAGGCACAGAAATTCAAGTTTTAGTTTTTGAAAATTCAGTTTTTGGCTGCTTTTGCTGAATTGTAGTTTTCCTAGGACCTTAAGATTTTGCATGAACCGAACTCTGGCAGCCACATTACACGAGAAAAAGCGAGAAGTGGTAATTCGTAGTAAAAACCGCAGAAAACATAACGTTTTCAACATTTGTTTTCGAAATGACGTAACTGAAAATCTTCACATTGGACGCATTACTCTCAGAAACGTTTACATTTATCGTCTGGCAACTAATGCAGCGTGATGACGTTTGCGGTCGCACCACTCTGTACGAAGTAGAAGCTTCTAAGTTGTTGCAGTCACCAAGAAAGAGGCACAGAAATTCAAGTTTTAGTTTTTGAAAATTCAGTTTTTGGCTGCTTTTGCTGCCTTGTAGTTGACCTAGGACCTTAAGATTTTGCATGAACCGAACTCTGGCAGCCACATTATACGAGAAAAAGCGAGAAGTGGTAATTCGTAGTAAAAACCGCAGAAAACATAACGTTTTCAACATTTGTTTTCGAAATGACGTAACTGAAAATCTTCACATTGGACGCATTACTCTCAGAAACGTTTACATTTATCGTCTGGCAACTAATGCAGCGTGATGACGTTTGTGGTCGCACCACTCAGGACGAAGTAGAAGCTTCTAAGTTGTTGCAGTCACCAAGAAAGAGGCACAGAAATTCAAGTTTTAGTTTTTGAAAATTCAGTTTTTGGCTGCTTTTGCTGCCTTGTAGTTGACCTAGGACCTTAAGATTTTGCATGAACCGAACCCTGGCAGCCACATTACACGAGAAAAAGCGAGAAGTGGTAATTCGTAGTAAAAACCGCAGAAAACATAACGTTTTCAACATTTGTTTTCGAAATGACGTAACTGAAAATCTTCACATTGGACGCATTACTCTCAGAAACGTTTACATTTATCGTCTGGCAACTAATGCAGCGTGATGACGTTTGCGGTCGCACCACTCTGTACGAAGTAGAAGCTTCTAAGTTGTTGCAGTCACCAAGAAAGAGGCACAGAAATTAGAGTTTTAGTTTTTGAAAATTCAGTTTTTGGATGCTTTTGCTGCCTTGTGCTTGACCTAGGACCTTAAGATTTTGCATGAACCGAACTCTGGCAGCCACATTACACGATAAAAAGCGAGAAGTGGTAATTCGTAGTAAAAACCGCAGAAAACATAACGTTTTCTACATTTGTTTTCGAAATGACGTAACTGAAAATCTCCACATTGGACGCATTACTCTCAGAAACGTTTACATTTATCGTCTGGCAACTAATGCAGCGTGATAACGTTTGCGGTCGCACCACTCTGTATGAAGTAGAAGCTTCTAAGTTGTTGCAGTCACCAAGAAAGAGGCACAGAAATTCAAGTTTTAGTTTTTGAAAATTCAGTTTTTGGCAGCTTTTGCTGCCTTGTAGTTGACCTAGGACCTTAAGATTTTGCATGAACCGAACTCTGGCCGCCACATTACACGAGAAAAATTGAGAAGTGGTAATTCGTGGTAAAAACCGCAGAAAACATAACGTTTTCAACATTTGTTTTCGAAATGACGTAACTGAAAATCTTCACATTTGACGCATTACTCTCAGAAACGTTTACATTTATCGTCTGGCAACTAATGCAACGTGATGACGTTTGCGGTCGCACCACTCTGTACGAAGTAGAAGCTTCTAAGTTGTTGCACTCACCAAGAAAGAGGCACAGAAATTCAAGTTTTAGTTTTTGAAAATTCAGTTTTTGGCTGCTTTTGCTGCCTTGTAGTTGACGTAGGACCTTAAGATTTTGCATGAACCGAACTCTGGCAGCCACATTACACGAGAAAAAGCGAGAAGTGGTAATTCGTAGTAAAAACCGCAGAAAACGTAACGTTTTCAACATTTGTTTTCGAAATGACGTAACTGAAAATCTTCACATTGGACGCATTACTCTCAGAACCGTTTACATTTATCGTCTGGCAACTAATGCAGCGTGATGACGTTTGCGGTCGCACCACTCTGTACGAAGTAGAAGCTTCTAAGTTGTTGCAGTCACCAAGAAAGAGGCACAGAAATTCAAGTTTTAGTTTTTGAAAATTCAGTTTTTGGCTGCTTTTGCTGCCTTGTAGTTGACCTAGGACCTTAAGATTTTGCATGAACCGAACTCTGGCAGCCACATTACACGAGAAAAAGCGAGAAGTGGTAATTCGTAGTAAAAACCGCAGAAAACGTAACGTTTTCAACATTTGTTTTCGAAATGACGTAACTGAAAATCTTCACATTGGACGCATTACTCTCAGAACCGTTTACATTTATCGTCTGGCAACTAATGCAGCGTGATGACGTTTGCGGTCGCACCACTCTGTACGAAGTAGAAGCTTCTAAGTTGTTGCAGTCACCAAGAAAGAGGCACAGAAATTCAAGTTTTAGTTTTTGAAAATTCAGTTTTTGGCAGCTTTTGCTGCCTTGTAGTTGACCTAGGACCTTAAGATTTTGCATGAACCGAACTCTGGCCGCCACATTACACGAGAAAAATTGAGAAGTGGTAATTCGTGGTAAAAACCGCAGAAAACATAACGTTTTCAACATTTGTTTTCGAAATGACGTAACTGAAAATCTTCACATTTGACGCATTACTCTCAGAAACGTTTACATTTATCGTCTGGCAACTAATGCAACGTGATGACGTTTGCGGTCGCACCACTCTGTACGAAGTAGAAGCTTCTAAGTTGTTGCACTCACCAAGAAAGAGGCACAGAAATTCAAGTTTTAGTTTTTGAAAATTCAGTTTTTGGCTGCTTTTGCTGCCTTGTAGTTGACGTAGGACCTTAAGATTTTGCATGAACCGAACTCTGGCAGCCACATTACACGAGAAAAAGCGAGAAGTGGTAATTCGTAGTAAAAACCGCAGAAAACGTAACGTTTTCAACATTTGTTTTCGAAATGACGTAACTGAAAATCTTCACATTGGACGCATTACTCTCAGAACCGTTTACATTTATCGTCTGGCAACTAATGCAGCGTGATGACGTTTGCGGTCGCACCACTCTGTACGAAGTAGAAGCTTCTAAGTTGTTGCAGTCACCAAGAAAGAGGCACAGAAATTCAAGTTTTAGTTTTTGAAAATTCAGTTTTTGGCTGCTTTTGCTGCCTTGTAGTTGACCTAGGACCTTAAGATTTTGCATGAACCGAACTCTGGCAGCCACATTACACGAGAAAAAGCGAGAAGTGGTAATTCGTAGTAAAAACCGCAGAAAACGTAACGTTTTCAACATTTGTTTTCGAAATGACGTAACTGAAAATCTTCACATTGGACGCATTACTCTCAGAACCGTTTACATTTATCGTCTGGCAACTAATGCAGCGTGATGACGTTTGCGGTCGCACCACTCTGTACGAAGTAGAAGCTTCTAAGTTGTTGCAGTCACCAAGAAAGAGGCACAGAAATTCAAGTTTTAGTTTTTGAAAATTCAGTTTTTGGCTGCTTTTGCTGCCTTGTAGTTGACCTAGGACCTTAAGATTTTGCATGAACCGAACTGTGGCAGCCACATTACACGAGAAAAAGCGAGAAGTGGTAATTCGTAGTAAAAACCGCAGAAAACATAACGTTTTCAACATTTGTTTTCGAAATGACGTAACTGAAAATCTTCACATTGGACGCATTACTCTCAGAAACGTTTACATTTATCGTCTGGCAACTAATGCAGCGTGATGACGTTTGCGGTCACACCACTCTGTACGAAGTAGAAGCTTCCAAGTTGTTGCAGTCACCAAGAAAGAGGCACTGAAATTCAAGTTTTAGTTTTTGAAAATTCAGTTTTTGGCTGCTTTTGCTGCCTTGTAGTTGACCTAGGACCTTAAGATTTTGCATGAACCGAACTCTGGCAGCCACATTACACGAGAAAAAGCGAGAAGTGGTAATTCGTAGTAAAAACCGCAGAAAACATAACGTTTTCAACATTTGTTTTCGAAATGACGTAACTGAAAATCTTCACATTGGACGCATTACTCTCAGAAACGTTTACATTTATCGTCTGGCAACTAATGCAACGTGATGACGTTTGCGGTCGCACCACTCTGTACGAAGTAGAAGCTTCTAAGTTGTTGCAGTCACCAAGAAAGAGGCACAGAAATTCAAGTTTTAGTTTTTGAAAATTCAGTTTTTGTCTGCTTTTGCTGCCTTGTAGTTGACCTAGGACCTTAAGATTTTGCATGAACCGAACTCTGGCAGCCACATTACACGAGAAAAAGCGAGAAGTGGTAATTCGTAGTAAAAACCGCAGAAAACATAACGTTTTCAACATTTGTTTTCGAAATGACGTAACTGAAAATCTTCACATTGGACGCATTACTCTCAGAAACGTTTACATTTATCGTCTGGCAACTAATGCAGCGTGATGACGTTTGCGGTCGCACCACTCTGTACGAAGTAGAAGCTTCTAAGTTGTTGCAGTCACCAAGAAAGAGGCACAGAAATTCAAGTTTTAGTTTTTGAAAATTCAGTTTTTGGCTGCTTTTGCTGCCTTGTAGTTGACCTAGGACCTTGAGATTTTGCATGAACCGAACTCTGGCAGCCACATTACACGAGAAAAAGCGAGAAGTGGTAATTCGTAGTAAAAACCGCAGAAAACATAACGTTTTCAACATTTGTTTTCGAAATGACGTAACTGAAAATCTTCACATTGGACGCATTACTCTCAGAAACTTTTACATTTATCGTCTGGCAACTAATGCCGCGTGATGACGTTTGCGGTCGCACCACTCTGTACGAAGTAGAAGCTTCTAAGTTGTTGCAGTCACCAAGAAAGAGGCACAGAAATTCAAGTTTTAGTTTTTGAAAATTCAGTTTTTGGCTGCTTTTGCTGCCTTGTAGTTGACTTAGGACCTTAAGATTTTGCATGAACCGAACTCTGGCAGCCACATTACACGAGAAAAAGCGAGAAGTGGTAATTCGTAGTAAAAACCGCAGAAAACATAACGTTTTCAACATTTGTTTTCGAAATGACGTAACTGAAAATCTTCACATTGGACGCATTACTCTCAGAAACGTTTACATTTATCGTCTGGCAACTAATGCAGCGTGATGACGTTTGCGGTCGCACCACTCTGTACGAAGTAGAAGCTTCTAAGTTGTTGCAGTCACCAAGAAAGAGGCACAGAAATTCAAGTTTTAGTTTTTGAAAATTCAGTTTTTGGCTGCTTTTGCTGCCTTGTAGTTGACCTAGGACCTTAAGATTTTGCATGAACGGAACTCTGGCAGCCACATTACACGAGAAAAAGCGAGAAGTGGTAATTCGTAGTAGAAACCGCAGAAAACATAACGTTTTCAACATTTGTTTTCGAAATGACGTAACTGAAAATCTTCACTTTGGACGCATTACTCTCAGAAACGTTTACATTTATCGTCTGGTAACTAATGCAGCGTGATGACGTTTGCGGTCGCACCACTCTGTACGAAGTAGAAGCTTCTAAGTTGTTGCAGTCACCAAGAAAGAGGCACAGAAATTCAAGTTTTAGTTTTTGAAAATTCAATTTTGGCTGCTTTTGCTGCCTTGTAGTTGACCTAGGACCTTAAGATTTTGCATGAACCGAACTCTGGCAGCCACATTACACGAGAAAAGGCGAGAAGTGGTAATTCGTAGTAAAAACCGCAGAAAACATAACGTTTTCAACATTTGTTTTCGAAATGACGTAACTGAAAATCTTCACATTGGACGCATTACTCTCAGAAACGTTTACATTTATCGTCTGGCAACTAATGCAGCGTGATGACGTTTGCGGTCGCACCACTCTGTACGAAGTAGAAGCTTCTAAGTTGTTGCAGTCACCAAGAAAGAGGCACAGAAATTCAAGTTTTAGTTTTTGAAAATTCAGTTTTTGGCTGCTTTTGCTGCCTTGTAGTTGACCTAGGACCTTAAGATTTTGCATGAACCGAACTCTGGCAGCCACATTACACGAGAAAAAGCGAGAAGTGGTAATTCGTAGTAAAACCGCAGAAAACATAACGTTTTCTACATTTGTTTTCGTATCGACGTAACTGAAAATCCTCACATTGGACGCATTACTCTCAGAAACGTTTACATTTATCGTCTGGCAACTAATGCAGCGTGATGACGTTTGCGGTCGCACCACTCTGTACGTGTAGAAGCTTCTAAGTTGTTGCAGTCACCAAGAAAGAGGCACAGAAAATCGAGTTTTAGTTTTCGAAAATTCAGTTTTTGGCTGCTTTTGCTGCCTTGTAGTTGACCTAGGACCTTAAGATATTGCATGAACCGAACTCTGGCAGCCACATTACACGACAAAAAGCGAGAAGTTGTAATTCGTAGTAAAAACCGCAGAAAACATAACGTTTTCAACATTTGTTTTCGTATCGACGTAACTGAAAATCTTCACATTGGACGCATTACTCTCAGAAACGTTTACATTTATCGTCTGGCAACTAATGCAGCGTGATGACGTTTGCGGTCGCACCACTCTGTACGAAGTAGAAGCTTCTAAGTTGTTGCAGTCACCAAGAAAGAGGCACAGAAATTCAAGTTTTAGTTTTTGAAAATTCAGTTTTTGGCTGCTTTTGCTGCCTTGTAGTTGACCTAGGACCTTAAGAGTTTGCATGAACCGAACCCTGGCAGCCACATTACACGAGAAAAAGCGAGAAGTGGTAATTCGTAGTAAAAACCGCAGAAAACATAACGTTTTCAACATTTGTTTTCGTATCGACGTAACTGAAAATCTTCACATTGGACGCATTACTCTCAGAAACGTTTACATTTATCGTCTGGCAACTAATCCAGCGTGATGACGTTTGCGGTCGCACCACTCTGTACGAAGTAGAAGCTTCTAAGTTGTTGCAGTCACCAAGAAAGAGGCACAGAAATTCAAGTTTTGGTTTTTGAAAATTCAGTTTTTGGCTGCTTTTGCTGCCTTGTAGTTGACCTAGGACCTTAAGATTTTGCATGAACCGAACCCTGGCAGCCACATTACACGAGAAAAAGCGAGAAGTGGTAATTCGTAGTAAAAACCGCAGAAAACATAACGTTTTCAACATTTGTTTTCGAAATGACGTAACTGGAAATCTTCACATTGGACGCATTACTCTCAGAAACGTTTACATTTATCGTCTGGCAACTAATGCAGCGTGATGACGTTTGCGGTCGCACCACTCTGTACGTGTAGAAGCTTCTAAGTTGTTGCAGTCACCAAGAAAGAGGCACAGAAAATCGAGTTTTAGTTTTCGAAAATTCAGTTTTTGGCTGCTTTTGCTGCCTTGTAGTTGACCTAGGACCTTAAGATTTTGCATGAACCGAACTCTGGCAGCCACATTACACGACAAAAAGCGAGAAGTTGTAATTCGTAGTAAAAACCGCAGAAAACATAACGTTTTCAACATTTGTTTTCGTATCGACGTAACTGAAAATCTTCACATTGGACGCATTACTCTCAGAAACGTTTACATTTATCGTCTGGCAACTAATGCAGCGTGATGACGTTTGCGGTCGCACCACTCTGTACGAAGTAGAAGCTTCTAAGTTGTTGCAGTCACCAAGAAAGAGGCACAGAAATTCAAGTTTTAGTTTTTGAAAATTCAGTTTTTGGCTGCTTTTGCTGCCTTGTAGTTGACCTAGGACCTTAAGATTTTGCATGAACCGAACCCTGGCAGCCACATTACACGAGAAAAAGCGAGAAGTGGTAATTCGTAGTAAAAACCGCAGAAAACATAACGTTTTCAACATTTGTTTTCGAAATGACGTAACTGGAAATCTTCACATTGGACGCATTACTCTCAGAAACGTTTACATTTATCGTCTGGCAACTAATGCAGCGTGATGACGTTTGCGGTCGCACCACTCTGTACGAAGTAGAAGCTTCTAAGTTGTTGCAGTCACCAAGAAAGAGGCACAGAAATTCAAGTTTTAGTTTTTGAAAATTCAGTTTTTGGCTGCTTTTGCTGCCTTCTAGTTGACCTAGGACCTTAAGATTTTGCATGAACCGAACTCTGGCAGCCACATTACACGAGAAAAAGCGAGATGTGGTAATTCGTAGTAAAAACCGCAGAAAACATAACGTTTTCAACATTTGTTTTCGAAATGACGTAACTGAAAATCTTCACATTGGACGCATTACTCTCAGAAACGTTTACATTTATCGTCTGGCAACTAATGCAGCGTGATGACGTTTGCGGTCGCACCACTCTGTACGAAGTAGAAGCTTCTAAGTTGTTGCAGTCACCAAGAAAGAGGCACAGAAATTCAAGTTTTAGTTTTTGAAAATTCATTTTTTGGCTGCTTTTGCTGCCTTGTAGTTGACCTAGGACCTTAAGATTTTGCATGAACCGAACTCTGGCAGCCACATTACACGAGAAAAAGCGAGAAGTGGTAATTCGTAGTAAAAACCGCAGAAAACATAACGTTTTCAGCATTTGTTTTCGTATCGACGTAACTGAAAATCTTCACATTGGACGCATTACTCTCAGAAACGTTTACATTTATCGTCTGGAAACTAATGCAGCGTGATGACGTTTGCGGTCGCACCACTCTGTACGAAGTAGAAGTTTCTAAGTTGTTGCAGTCACCAAGAAAGAGGCACAGAAATTCAAGTTTTAGTTTTTGAAAATTCAGTTTTTGGCTGCTTTTGCTGCCTTGTAGTTGACCTAGGACCTTAAGATTTTGCATGAACCGAACTCTGGCAGCCACATTACACGAGAAAAAGCGAGAAGTGGTAATTCGTAGTAAAAACTGCAGAAAACATAACGTTGTCAACATTTGTTTTCGAAATGACGTAACTGAAAATCTTCACATTGGACGCATTACTCCCAGAAACGTTTACATTTATCGTCTGGCAACTAATGCAGCGTGATGACGTTTGCGGTCGCACCACTCTGTACGAAGTAGAAGCTTCTAAGTTGTTGCTGTCACCAAGAAAGAGGCACAGAAATTCAAGTTTTAGTTTTTGAAAATTCAGTTTTTGGCTGCTTTTGCTGCCTTGTAGTTGACCTAGGACCTTAAGATTTTGCATGAACCGAACTCTGGCAGCCACATTACACGAGAAAAAGCGAGAAGTGGTAATTCGTAGTAAAAACCGCAGAAAACATAACGTTTTCAGCATTTGTTTTCGTATCGACGTAACTGAAAATCTTCACATTGGACGCATTACTCTCAGAAACGTTTACATTTATCGTCTGGCAACTAATGCAGCGTGATGACGTTTGCGGTCGCACCACTCTGTACGAAGTAGAAGCTTCTAAGTTGTTGCAGTCACCAAGAACGGGGCACAGAAATTCAAGTTTTAGTTTTTGAAAATTCAGTTTTTGGCTGCTTTTGCTGCCTCGTAGTTGACCTAGGACCTTAAGATTTTGCATGAACCGAACTCTGGCAGCCACATTACACGAGAAAAAGCGAGAAGTGGTAATTCGTAGTAAAAACCGCAGAAAACATAACGTTTTCATCATTTGTTTTCGAAATGACGTAACTGAAAATCTTCACATTGGACGCATTACTCTCAGAAACGTTTACATTTATCGTCTGGCAACTAATGCAGCGTGATGACGTTTGCGGTCGAACCACTCTGTACGAAGTAGAAGCTTCTAAGTTGTTGCAGTCACCAAGAAAGAGGCACAGAAATTCAAGTTTAATTTTTGAAAATTCAGTTTTTGGCTGCTTTTGCTGCCTTGTAGTTGACCTAGGACCTTAAGATTTTGCATGAACCGAATTCTGGCAGCCACATTACACGAGAAAAAGCGAGAAGTGGTAATTCGTAGTAAAAACCGCAGAAAACATAACGTTTTCAACATTTGTTTGCGAAATGACGTAAGTGAAAATCTCCACATTGGACGCATTACTCTCAGAAACGTTTACATTTATCGTCTGGCAACTAATGCAGCGTGATGACGTTTGCGGTCGCACCACTCTGTACGAAGTAGAAGCTTCTAAGTTGTTGCAGTCACCAAGAAAGAGGCACAGAAATTCAAGTTTTAGTTTTTGAAAATTCAGTTTTTGGCTGCTTTTGCTGCCTTGTAGTTGACCTAGGACCTTAAGATTTTGCATGAACTGAACTCTGGCAGCCACATTACACGAGAAAAAGCGAGAAGTGGTAATTCGTAGTAAAAACCGCAGAAAACATAACGTTTTCAGCATTTGTTTTCGTATCGACGTAACTGAAAATCTTCAGATTGGACGCATTACTCTCAGAAACGTTTACATTTATCGTCTGGCAACTAATGCAGCGTGATGACGTTTGCGGTCGCACCACTCTGTACGAAGTAGAAGCTTCTAAGTTGTTGCAGTCACCAAGAAAGAGGCACAGAAATTCAAGTTTTAGTTTTTGAAAATTCAGTTTTTGGCTGCTTTTGCTGCCTTGTAGTTGACCTAGGACCTTAAGATTTTGCATGAACCGAACTCTGGCAGCCACATTACACGAGAAAAAGCGAGAAGTGGTAATTCGTAGTAAAAACCGCAGAAAACATAACGTTGTCAACATTTGTTTTCGAAATGACGTAACTGAAAATCTTCACATCGGACGCATTACTCCCAGAAACGTTTACATTTATCGTCTGGCAACTAATGCAGCGTGATGACGTTTGTGGTCGCACCACTCTGTACGAAGTAGAAGCTTCTAAGTTGTTGCTGTCACCAAGAAAGAGGCACAGAAATTCAAGTTTTAGTTTTGGAAAATTTTGTTTTTGGCTGCTTTTGCTGCCTTGTAGTTGACCTAGGACCTTAAGATTTTGCATGAACCGAACTCTGGCAGCCACATTACACGAGAAAAAGCGAGAAGTGGTAATTCGTAGTAAAAACCGCAGAAAACATAACGTTTTCAGCATTTGTTTTCGTATCGACGTAACTGAAAATCTTCACATTGGACGCATTACTCTCAGAAACGTTTACATTTATCGTCTGGCAACTAATGCAGCGTGATGACGTTTGCGGTCGCACCACTCTGTAAGAAGTAGAAGCTTCTAAGTTGTTGCAGTCACCAAGAAAGGGGCACAGAAATTCAAGTTTTAGTTTTTGAAAATTCAGTTTTTGGCTGCTTTTGCTGCCTTGTAGTTGACCTAGGACCTTAAGATTTTGCATGAACCGAACTCTGACAGCCACATTACACGAGAAAAAGCGAGAAGTGGTAATTCGTAGTAAAAACCGCAGAAAACATAACGTTTTCAACATTTGTTTTCGAAATGACGTAACTGAAAATCTTCACATTGGACTCATTACTCTCAGAAACGTTTACATTTATCGTCTGGCAACTAATGCAGCGTGATGACGTTGGCGGTCGAACCACTCTGTACGAAGTAGAAGCTTCTAAGTTGTTGCAGTCACCAAGAAAGAGGCACAGAAATTCAAGTTTTAGTTTTTGAAAATTCAGTGTTTGGCTGCTTTTGCTGCCTTGTAGTTGACCTAGGACCTTAAGATTTTGCATGAACCGAACTCTGGCAGCCACATTACACGAGAAAAAGCGAGAAGTGGTAATTCGTAGTAAAAACCGCAGAAAACATAACGTTTTCAACATTTGTTTTCGAAATGACGTAACTGAAAATCTTCACATTGGACGCATTACTCTCAGAAACGTTTACATTTATCGTCTGGCAACTAATGCAGCGTGATGACGTTTGCGGTCGAACCACTCTGTACGAAGTAGAAGCTTCTAAGTTGTTGCAGTCACCAAGAAAGAGGCACAGAAATTCAAGTTTTAGTTTTTGAAAATTCAGTTTTTGGCAGCTTTTGCTGCCTTGTAGTTGACCTAGGACCTTAAGATTTTGCATGAACCGAACTCTGGCAGCCACATTACACGAGAAAAAGCGAGAAGTGGTAATTCGTAGTAAAAACCGCAGAAAACATAACGTTTTCAACATTTGTTTTCGAAATGACGTAACTGAAAATCTCCACATTGGACGCATTACTCCCAGAAAAGTTTACATTTATCGTCTGGCAACTAATGCAGCGTGATGACGTTTGCGGTCGCACCACTCTGTACGAAGTAGAAGCTTCTAAGTTGTTGCAGTCACCAAGAAAGAGGCACAGAAATTCAAGTTTTAGTTTTTGAAAATTCAGTTTTTGGCTGCTTTTGCTGCTTTCTAGTTGACCTAGGACCTTAAGATTTTGCATGAACCGAACTCTGGCAGCCACATTACACGAGAAAAAGCGAGAAGTATTAATTCGTAGTAAAAACCGCAGAAAACATAACGTTTTCAACATTTGTTTTCGAAATGACGTAACTGAAAATCTTCACATTGGACGCATTACTCTCAGAAACGTTTACATTTATCGTCTGGCAACTAATGCAGCGTGATGACGTTTGCGGTCGCACCACTCTGTACGAAGTAGAAACTTCTAAGTTGTTGCAGTCACCAAGAAAGAGGCACAGAAAGTCAATTTCAGTTTTTGAAAATTCAGTTTTTGGCTGCTTTTGCTGCCTTGTAGTTGACCTAGGAACTTAAGATTTTGCATGAACCGAACTCTGGCAGCCACATTACACGAGAAAAAGCGAGAAGTGGTAATTCGTAGTAAAAACCGCAGAAAATATAACGTTTTCAACATTTGTTTTCGAAATGACGTAACTGAAAATCTTCACATTGGACGCATTACTCTCAGAAACGTTTACATTTATCGTCTGGCAACTAATGCCGCGTGATGACGTTTGCGGTCGCACCACTCTGTACGAAGTAGAAGCTTCTAAGTTGTTGCAGTTACCAAGAAAGAGGCACAGAAATTCAAGTTTTAGTGTTTGAAAATTCAGTTTTTGGCTGCTTTTGCTGCCTTGTAGTTGACCTAGGACCTTAAGATTTTGCATTAACCGAACTCCGGCAGCCACATTACACGAGAAAAAGCGTGAAGTGGTAATTCGTAGTAAAAACCACAGAAAACATAACGTTTTCAACATTTGTTTTCGAAATGACGTAACTGAAAATCTTCACATTGGACGCATTACTCTCAGAAACGTTTACATTTATCGTCTGGCAACTAATGCAGCGTGATGACGTTTGCGGTCGAACCACTCTGTACGAAGTAGAAGCTTCTAAGTTGTTGCAGTCACCAAGAAAGAGGCACAGAAATTCAAGTTTTAGTTTTTGAAAATTCAGTTTTTGGCAGCTTTTGCTGCCTTGTAGTTGACCTAGGACCTTAAGATTTTGCATGAACCGAACTCTGGCAGCCACATTACACGAGAAAAAGCGAGAAGTGGTAATTCGTAGTAAAAACCGCAGAAAACATAACGTTTTCAACATTTGTTTTCGAAATGACGTAACTGAAAATCTCCACATTGGACGCATTACTCCCAGAAAAGTTTACATTTATCGTCTGGCAACTAATGCAGCGTGATGACGTTTGCGGTCGCACCACTCTGTACGAAGTAGAAGCTTCTAAGTTGTTGCAGTCACCAAGAAAGAGGCACAGAAATTCAAGTTTTAGTTTTTGAAAATTCAGTTTTTGGCTGCTTTTGCTGCTTTCTAGTTGACCTAGGACCTTAAGATTTTGCATGAACCGAACTCTGGCAGCCACATTACACGAGAAAAAGCGAGAAGTATTAATTCGTAGTAAAAACCGCAGAAAACATAACGTTTTCAACATTTGTTTTCGAAATGACGTAACTGAAAATCTTCACATTGGACGCATTACTCTCAGAAACGTTTACATTTATCGTCTGGCAACTAATGCAGCGTGATGACGTTTGCGGTCGCACCACTCTGTACGAAGTAGAAACTTCTAAGTTGTTGCAGTCACCAAGAAAGAGGCACAGAAAGTCAATTTCAGTTTTTGAAAATTCAGTTTTTGGCTGCTTTTGCTGCCTTGTAGTTGACCTAGGAACTTAAGATTTTGCATGAACCGAACTCTGGCAGCCACATTACACGAGAAAAAGCGAGAAGTGGTAATTCGTAGTAAAAACCGCAGAAAATATAACGTTTTCAACATTTGTTTTCGAAATGACGTAACTGAAAATCTTCACATTGGACGCATTACTCTCAGAAACGTTTACATTTATCGTCTGGCAACTAATGCCGCGTGATGACGTTTGCGGTCGCACCACTCTGTACGAAGTAGAAGCTTCTAAGTTGTTGCAGTTACCAAGAAAGAGGCACAGAAATTCAAGTTTTAGTGTTTGAAAATTCAGTTTTTGGCTGCTTTTGCTGCCTTGTAGTTGACCTAGGACCTTAAGATTTTGCATTAACCGAACTCCGGCAGCCACATTACACGAGAAAAAGCGTGAAGTGGTAATTCGTAGTAAAAACCACAGAAAACATAACGTTTTCAACATTTGTTTTCGAAATGATGTAACTGAAAATCTTCACATTGGACGCATTACTCTCAGAAACGTTTACGTTTATCGTCTCGCAACTAATGCAGCGTGATGACGTTTGCGGTCGCACCACTCTGTACGAAGTAGAAGCTTCTAAGTTGTTGCAGTCACCAAGAAAGAGGCACAGAAATTCAAGTTTTAGTTTTGGAAAATTCAGTTTTTGGCTGCTTTTGCTGCCTTGTAGTTGATCTAGGACCTTAAGATTTTGCATGAACGGAACTCTGGCAGCCACATTACACGAGAAAAAGCGAGAAGTGGTAATTCGTTGTAAAAACCGCAGAAAACATAACGTTTTCAACATTTGTTTTCGAAATGACGTAACTGAAAATCTTCACATTGGACGCATTACTCTCAGAAACGTTTACATTTATCGTCTGGCAACTAATGCAGCGTGATGACGTTTGCGGTCGCACCACTCTGTACGAAGTAGAAGCTTCTAAGTTGTTGCAGTCACCAAGAAAGAGGCACAGAAATTCAAGTTTTAGTTTTTGAAAATTCAGTTTTTGGCTGCTTTTGCTGCTGTCTAGTTGACCTAGGACCTTAAGATTTTGCATGAACCGAACTCTGGCAGCCACATTACACGAGAAAAAGCGAGAAGTATTAATTCGTAGTAAAAACCGCAGAAAACATAACGTTTTCAACATTTGTTTTCGAAATGACGTAACTGAAAATCTACACATTGGACGCATTACTCTCAGAAACGTTTACATTTATCGTCTGGCAACTAATGCAGCGTGATGACGTTTGCGGTCGCACCACTCTGTACGAAGTAGAAACTTCTAAGTTGTTGCAGTCACCAAGAAAGAGGCACAGAAAGTCAATTTCAGTTTTTGAAAATTCAGTTTTTGGCTGCTTTTGCTGCCTTGTAGTTGACCTAGGAACTTAAGATTTTGCATGAACCGAACTCTGGCAGCCACATTACACGAGAAAAAGCGAGAAGTGGTAATTCGTAGTAAAAACCGCAGAAAATATAACGTTTTCAACATTTGTTTTCGAAATGACGTAACTGAAAATCTTCACATTGGACGCATTACTCTCAGAAACGTTTACATTTATCGTCTGGCAACTAATGCCGCGTGATGACGTTTGCGGTCGCACCACTCTGTACGAAGTAGAAGCTTCTAAGTTGTTGCAGTTACCAAGAAAGAGGCACAGAAATTCAAGTTTTAGTGTTTGAAAATTCAGTTTTTGGCTGCTTTTGCTGCCTTGTAGTTGACCTAGGACCTTAAGATTTTGCATTAACCGAACTCCGGCAGCCACATTACACGAGAAAAAGCGAGAAGTGGTAATTCGTAGTAAAAACCGCAGAAAACATAACGTTTTCAACATTTGTTTTCGAAATGATGTAACTGAAAATCTTCACATTGGACGCATTACTCTCAGAAACGTTTACGTTTATCGTCTCGCAACTAATGCAGCGTGATGACGTTTGCGGTCGCACCACTCTGTACGAAGTAGAAGCTTCTAAGTTGTTGCAGTCACCAAGAAAGAGGCACAGAAATTCAAGTTTTAGTTTTGGAAAATTCAGTTTTTGGCTGCTTTTGCTGCCTTGTAGTTGATCTAGGACCTTAAGATTTTGCATGAACGGAACTCTGGCAGCCACATTACACGAGAAAAAGCGAGAAGTGGTAATTCGTTGTAAAAACCGCAGAAAACATAACGTTTTCAACATTTGTTTTCGAAATGACGTAACTGAAAATCTTCACATTGGACGCATTACTCTCAGAAACGTTTACATTTATCGTCTGGCAACTAATGCAGCGTGATGACGTTTGCGGTCGCACCACTCTGTACGAAGTAGAAGCTTCTAAGTTGTTGCAGTCACCAAGAAAGAGGCACAGAAATTCAAGTTTTAGTTTTTGAAAATTCAGTTTTTGGCTGCTTTTGCTGCCTTGTAGTTGACCTAGGACCTTAAGATTTTGCATGAACCGAACTCTGGCAGCCACATTACACGAGAAAAAGCGAGAAGTGGTAATTCGTAGTAAAAACCGCAGAAAACATAACGTTTTCAACATTTGTTTTCGAAATGACGTAACTGAAAATCTTCACATTGGACGCATTACTCTCAGAAACGTTTACATTTATCGTCTGGCAACTAATGCAGCGTGATGACGTTTGCGGTCGCATCACTCTGTACGAAGTAGAAGCTTCTAAGTTGTTGCAGTCACCAAGAAAGAGGCACAGAAATTCAAGTTTTAGTTTTTGAAAATTCAGTTTTTGGCAGCTTTTGCTGCCTTGTAGTTGACCTAGGACCTTAAGATTTTGCATGAACCGAACCCTGGCAGCCACATTACACGGGAAAAATTGAGAAGTAGTAATTCGTAGTAAAAACCGCAGAAAACATAACGTTTTCAACATTTGTTTTCGAAATGACGTAACTGAAAATCTTCACATTGGACGCATTACTCTCAGAAACGTTTACATTTATCGTCTGGCAACTAATGCAGCGTGATGACGTTTGCGGTCGCACCACTCTGTACGAAGTAGAAGCTTCTAAGTTGTTGCAGTCACCAAGAAAGAGGCAAAGAAATTCAAGTTTTAGTTTTTGAAAATTCAGTTTTTGGCTGCTTTTGCTGCCCTAGGACCTTAAGATTTTGCATGAACCGAACTCTGGCAGCCACATTACACGAGAAAAAGCGAGAAGTGGTAATTCGTAGTAAAAACCGCAGAAAACATAACGTTTTCAACATTTGTTTTCGAAATGACGTAACTGAAAATCTTCACATTGGACGCATTACTCTCAGAAACGTTTACATTTATCGTCTGGCAACTAATGCAGCGTGATGACGTTTGCGGTCGCACCACTCTGTACGAAGTAGAAGCTTCTAAGTTGTTGCAGTCACCAAGAAAGAGGCACAGAAATTCAAGTTTTAGTTTTTGAAAATTCAGTTTTTGGCTGCTTTTGCTGCCTTGTAGTTGACCTAGGACCTTAAGATTTTGCATGAACCGAACCCTGGCAGCCACATTACACGAGAAAAAGAGAGAAGTGGTAATTCGCAGTAAAAACCGCAGAAAACATAACGTTTTCGACATTTGTTTTCGAAATGACGTAACTGAAAATCTTCACATTGGACGCATTACTCTCAGAAACGTTTACATTTATCATCTGGCAACTAATGCAGCGTGATGACGTTTGCGGTCGCACCACTCTGTACGAAGTAGAAGCTTCTAAGTTGTTGCAGTCACGAAGAAAGAGGCACAGAAATTCAAGTTTTAGTTTTTGAAAATTCAGTTTTTGGCTGCTTTTGCTGCCTTGTAGTTGACCTAGGACCTTAAGATTTTGCATGAACCGAACTCTGGCAGCCACATTACACGAGAAAAAGCGAGAAGTGGTAATTCGTAGTAAAAACCGCAGAAAACATAACGTTTTCAACATTTGTTTTCGAAATGACGTAACTGAAAATCTTCACATTGGACGCATTACTCTCAGAAACGTTTACATTTATCGTCTGGCAACTAATGCCGCGTGATGACGTTTGCGGTCGCACCACTCTGTACGAAGTAGAAGCTTCTAAGTTGTTGCAGTCACCAAGAAAGAGGCACAGAAATTCAAGTTTTAGTTTTTGAAAATTCAGTTTTTGGCTGCTTTTGCTGCCTTGTAGTTGACCTAGGACCTTAAGATTTTGCATGAACCGAACTCTGGCAGCCACATTACACGAGAAAAAGCGAGAAGTGGTAATTCGTGGTAAAAACCGCAGAAAACATAATGTTTTCAACATTTGTTTTCGAAATGACGTAACTGAAAATCTTCACATTGGACGCATTACTCTCAGAAACGTTTACATTTATCGTCTGGCAACTAATGCAGCGTGATGACGTTTGCGGTCGCACCACTCTGTACGAAGTAGAAGCTTCTAAGTTGTTGCAGTCACCAAGAAAGAGGCACAGAAATTCAAGTTTTAGTTTTTGAAAATTCAGTTTTTGGCTGCTTTTGCTGCCTTGTAGTTGACCTAGGACCTTAAGATTTTGCATGAACCGAACTCTGGCAGCCACATTACACGAGAAAAAGCGAGAAGTGGTAATTCGTAGTAAAAACCGCAGAAAACATAACGTTTTCAACATTTGTTTTCGAAATGACGTAACTGAAAATCTTCACATTGGACGCATTACTCTCAGAAACGTTTACATTTATCGTCTGGCAACTAATGCAGCGTGATGACGTTTGTGGTCGCACCACTCTGTACGAAGTAGAAGCTTCTAAGTTGTTGCAGTCACGAAGAAAGAGGCACAGAAATTCAAGTTTTAGTTTTTGAAAATTCAGTTTTTGGCTGCTTTTGCTGCCTTCTAGTTGACCTAGGACCTTAAGATTGTGCATGAACCGAACTCTGGCAGCCACATTACACGAGAAAAAGCGAGAAGTGGTAATTCGTAGTAAAAACCGCAGAAAACATAACGTTTTCAACATTTGTTTTCGAAATGACGTAACTGAAAATCTTCACATTGGACGCATTACTCTCAGAAACGTTTACATTTATCGTCTGGCAACTAATGCAGCGTGATGACGTTTGCGGTCGCACCACTCTGTACGAAGTAGAAGCTTCTAAGTTGTTGCTGTCACCAAGAAAGAGGCACAGAAATTCAAGTTTTAGTTTTTGAAAATTCAGTTTTTGGCTGCTTTTGCTGCCTTGTAGTTGACCTAGGACCTTAAGATTTTGCATGAACCGAACTCTGGCAGCCACATTACACGAGAAAAAGCGAGAAGTGGTAATTCGTAGTAAAAACCGCAGAAAACATAACGTTTTCAGCATTTGTTTTCGTATCGACGTAACTGAAAATCTTCACATTGGACGCATTACTCTCAGAAACGTTTACATTTATCGTCTGGCAACTAATGCAGCGTGATGACGTTTGCGGTCGCACCACTCTGTAAGAAGTAGAAGCTTCTAAGTTGTTGCAGTCACCAAGAAAGGGGCACAGAAATTCAAGTTTTAGTTTTTGAAAATTCAGTTTTTGGCTGCTTTTGCTGCCTTGTAGTTGACCTAGGACCTTAAGATTTTGCATGAACCGAACTCTGACAGCCACATTACACGAGAAAAAGCGAGAAGTGGTAATTCGTAGTAAAAACCGCTGAAAACATAACGTTTTCAACATTTGTTTTCGAAATGACGTAACTGAAAATCTTCACATTGGACTCATTACTCTCAGAAACGTTTACATTTATCGTCTGGCAACTAATGCAGCGTGATGACGTTGGCGGTCGAACCACTCTGTACGAAGTAGAAGCTTCTAAGTTGTTGCAGTCACCAAGAAAGAGGCACAGAAATTCAAGTTTTAGTTTTTGAAAATTCAGTGTTTGGCTGCTTTTGCTGCCTTGTAGTTGACCTAGGACCTTAAGATTTTGCATGAACCGAACTCTGGCAGCCACATTACACGAGAAAAAGCGAGAAGTGGTAATTCGTAGTAAAAACCGCAGAAAACATAACGTTTTCAACATTTGTTTTCGAAATGACGTAACTGAAAATCTTCACATTGGACGCATTACTCTCAGAAACGTTTACATTTATCGTCTGGCAACTAATGCAGCGTGATGACGTTTGCGGTCGAACCACTCTGTACGAAGTAGAAGCTTCTAAGTTGTTGCAGTCACCAAGAAAGGGGCACAGAAATTCAAGTTTTAGTTTTTGAAAATTCAGTTTTTGGCAGCTTTTGCTGCCTTGTAGTTGACCTAGGACCTTAAGATTTTGCATGAACC
Source organism: Schistocerca serialis cubense (assembly GCF_023864345.2). Classification (NCBI taxonomy): domain Eukaryota; kingdom Metazoa; phylum Arthropoda; class Insecta; order Orthoptera; family Acrididae; genus Schistocerca; species Schistocerca serialis. The sequence continues at coordinate 4,323,149 of NW_026047571.1, read as the reverse complement.
GAACTCTGGCAGCCACATTACACGAGAAAAAGCGAGAAGTGGTAATTCGTAGTAAAAACCGCAGAAAACATAACGTTTTCAACATTTGTTTTCGAAATGACGTAACTGAAAATCTCCACATTGGACGCATTACTCTCAGAAACGTTTACATTTATCGTCTGGCAACTAATGCAGCGTGATGACGTTTGCGGTCGCACCACTCTGTACGAAGTAGAAGCTTCTAAGTTGTTGCAGTCACCAAGAAAGAGGCACAGAAATTCAAGTTTTAGTTTTTGAAAATTCAGTTTTTGGCTGCTTTTGCTGCTTTCTAGTTGACCTAGGACCTTAAGATTTTGCATGAACCGAACTCTGGCAGCCACATTACACGAGAAAAAGCGAGAAGTATTAATTCGTAGTAAAAACCGCAGAAAACATAACGTTTTCAACATTTGTTTTCGAAATGACGTAACTGAAAATCTTCACATTGGACGCATTACTCTCAGAAACGTTTACATTTATCGTCTGGCAACTAATGCAGCGTTATGACGTTTGCGGTCGCACCACTCTGTACGAAGTAGAAACTTCTAAGTTGTTGCAGTCACCAAGAAAGGGGCACAGAAAGTCAATTTCAGTTTTTGAAAATTCAGTTTTTGGCTGCTTTTGCTGCCTTGTAGTTGACCTAGGAACTTAAGATTTTGCATGAACCGAACTCTGGCAGCCACATTACACGAGAAAAAGCGAGAAGTGGTAATTCGTAGTAAAAACCGCAGAAAATATAACGTTTTCAACATTTGTTTTCGAAATGACGTAACTGAAAATCTTCACATTGGACGCATTACTCTCAGAAACGTTTACATTTATCGTCTGGCAACTAATGCCGCGTGATGACGTTTGTGGTCGCACCACTCTGTACGAAGTAGAAGCTTCTAAGTTGTTGCAGTTACCAAGAAAGAGGCACAGAAATTCAAGTTTTAGTGTTTGAAAATTCAGTTTTTGGCTGCTTTTGCTGCCTTGTAGTTGACCTAGGACCTTAAGATTTTGCATTAACCGAACTCCGGCAGCCACATTACACGAGAAAAAGCGAGAAGTGGTAATTCGTAGTAAAAACCGCAGAAAACATAACGTTTTCAACATTTGTTTTCGAAATGATGTAACTGAAAATCTTCACATTGGACGCATTACTCTCAGAAACGTTTACGTTTATCGTCTGGCAACTAATGCAGCGTGATGACGTTTGCGGTCGCACCACTCTGTACGAAGTAGAAGCTTCTAAGTTGTTGCAGTCACCAAGAAAGAGGCACAGAAATTCAAGTTTTAGTTTTGGAAAATTCAGTTTTTGGCTGCTTTTGCTGCCTTGTAGTTGATCTAGGACCTTAAGATTTTGCATGAACCGAACTCTGGCAGCCACATTACACGAGAAAAAGCGAGAAGTGGTAATTCGTTGTAAAAACCGCAGAAAACATAACGTTTTCAACATTTGTTTTCGAAATGACGTAACTGAAAATCTTCACATTGGACGCATTACTCTCAGAAACGTTTACATTTATCGTCTGGCAACTAATGCAGCGTGATGACGTTTGCGGTCGCACCACTCTGTACAAAGTAGAAGCTTCTAAGTTGTTGCAGTCACCAAGAAAGAGGCACAGAAATTCAAGTTTTAGTTTTTGAAAATTCAGTTTTTGGCTGCTTTTGCTGCCTTGTACTTGACCTGGAACCTTAAGATTTTGCATGAACCGAACTCTGGTAGCCACATTACACGAGAAAAAGCGAGAAGTGGTAATTCGTAGTAAAAACCGCAGAAAACATAACGTTTTCAACATTTGTTTTCGTATCGACGTAACTGAAAATCTTCACATTGGACGCATTACTCTCAGAAACGTTTACATTTATCGTCTGGCAACTAATGCAGCGTGATGACGTATGCGGTCGCACCACTCTGTACGAAGTAGAAGCTTCTAAGTTGTTGCAGTCACCAAGAAAGAGGCACAGAAATTCAAGTTTTAGTTTTTGAAAATTCAGTTTTTGGCTGCTTTTGCTGCCTTGTAGTTGACCTAGGACCTTAAGATTTTGCATGAACCGAACTCTGGCAGCCACATTACACGAGAAAAAGCGAGAAGTGGTAATTCGTAGTAAAAACCGCAGAAAACATAACGTTTTCAACATTTGTTTTCGAAATGACGTAACTGAAAATCTTCACATTGGACGCATTACTCTCAGAAACGTTTACATTTATCGTCTGGCAACTAATGCAGCGTGATGACGTTTGCGGTCGCACCACTCTGTACGAATTAGAAGCTTCTAAGTTGTTGCAGTCACCAAGAAAGAGGCACAGAAATTCAAGTTTTAGTTTTTGAAAATTCAGTTTTTGGCTGCTTTTGCTGCCTTCTAGTTGACCTAGGACCTTAAGATTTTGCATGAACCGAACCCTGGCAGCCACGTTACACGAGAAAAATTGAGAAGTAGTAATTCGTAGTAAAAACCGCAGAAAACATAACGTTTTCAACATTTGTTTTCGAAATGACGTAACTGAAAATCTTCACATTGGACGCATTACTCTCAGAAACGTTTACATTTATCGTCTGGCAACTAATGCAGCGTGATGACGTTTGCGGTCGCACCACTCTGTACGAAGTAGAAGCTTCTAAGTTGTTGCAGTCACCAAGAAAGAGGCAAAGAAATTCAAGTTTTAGTTTTTGAAAATTCAGTTTTTGGCTGCTTTTGCTGCCCTAGGACCTTAAGATTTTGCATGAACCGAACTCTGGCAGCCACATTACACGAGAAAAAGCGAGAAGTGGTAATTCGTAGTAAAAACCGCAGAAAACATAACGTTTTCAACATTTGTTTTCGAAATGACGTAACTGAAAATCTTCACATTGGACGCATTACTCTCAGAAACGTTTACATTTATCGTCTGGCAACTAATGCAGCGTGATGACGTTTGCGGTCGCACCACTCTGTACGAAGTAGAAGCTTCTAAGTTGTTGCAGTCACCAAGAAAGAGGCACAGAAATTCAAGTTTTAGTTTTTGAAAATTCAGTTTTTGGCTGCTTTTGCTGCCTTGTAGTTGACCTAGGACCTTAAGATTTTGCATGAACCGAACCCTGGCAGCCACATTACACGAGAAAAAGAGAGAAGTGGTAATTCGTAGTAAAAACCGCAGAAAACATAACGTTTTCGACATTTGTTTTCGAAATGACGTAACTGAAAATCTTCACATTGGACGCATTACTCTCAGAAACGTTTACATTTATCATCTGGCAACTAATGCAGCGTGATGACGTTTGCGGTCGCACCACTCTGTACGAAGTAGAAGCTTCTAAGTTGTTGCAGTCACGAAGAAAGAGGCACAGAAATTCAAGTTTTAGTTTTTGAAAATTCAGTTTTTGGCTGCTTTTGCTGCCTTGTAGTTGACATAGGACCTTAAGATTTTGCATGAACCGAACTCTGGCAGCCACATTACACGAGAAAAAGCGAGAAGTGGTAATTCGTAGTAAAAACCGCAGAAAACATAACGTTTTCAACATTTGTTTTCGAAATGACGTAACTGAAAATCTTCACATTGGACGCATTACTCTCAGAAACGTTTACATTTATCGTCTGGCAACTAATGCCGCGTGATGACGTTTGCGGTCGCACCACTCTGTACGAAGTAGAAGCTTCTAAGTTGTTGCAGTCACCAAGAAAGAGGCACAGAAATTCAAGTTTTAGTTTTTGAAAATTCAGTTTTTGGCTGCTTTTGCTGCCTTGTAGTTGACCTAGGACCTTAAGATTTTGCATGAACCGAACTCTGGCAGCCACATTACACGAGAAAAAGCGAGAAGTGGTAATTCGTGGTAAAAACCGCAGAAAACATAATGTTTTCAACATTTGTTTTCGAAATGACGTAACTGAAAATCTTCACATTGGACGCATTACTCTCAGAAACGTTTACATTTATCGTCTGGCAACTAATGCAGCGTGATGACGTTTGCGGTCGCACCACTCTGTACGAAGTAGAAGCTTCTAAGTTGTTGCAGTCACCAAGAAAGAGGCACAGAAATTCAAGTTTTAGTTTTTGAAAATTCAGTTTTTGGCTGCTTTTGCTGCCTTGTAGTTGACCTAGGACCTTAAGATTTTGCATGAACCGAACTCTGGCAGCCACATTACACGAGAAAAAGCGAGAAGTGGTAATTCGTAGTAAAAACCGCAGAAAACATAACGTTTTCAACATTTGTTTTCGAAATGACGTAACTGAAAATCTTCACATTGGACGCATTACTCTCAGAAACGTTTACATTTATCGTCTGGCAACTAATGCAGCGTGATGACGTTTGTGGTCGCACCACTCTGTACGAAGTAGAAGCTTCTAAGTTGTTGCAGTCACGAAGAAAGAGGCACAGAAATTCAAGTTTTAGTTTTTGAAAATTCAGTTTTTGGCTGCTTTTGCTGCCTTCTAGTTGACCTAGGACCTTAAGATTTTGCATGAACCGAACTCTGGCAGCCACATTACAGGAGAAAAAGCGAGAAGTGGTAATTCGTAGTAAAAACCGCAGAAAACATAACGTTTTCAACATTTGTTTTCGAAATGACGTAACTGAAAATCTTCACATTGGACGCATTACTCTCAGAAAAGTTTACATACATCGTCTGGCAACTAATGCCGCGTGATGACGTTTGCGGTCGCACCACTCTGTACGAAGTAGAAGCTTCTAAGTTGTTGCAGTCACCAAGAAAGAGGCACAGAAATTCAAGTTTTAGTTTTTGAAAATTCAGTTTTTGGCTGCTTTTGCTGCCTTATAGTTGACCTAGGACCTTAAGATTTTGCATGAACCGAACTCTGGCAGCCACATTACACGAGAAAAAGCGAGAAGTGGTAATTCGTAGTAAAAACCGCAGAAAACATAACGTTTTCAACATTTGTTTTCGAAATGACGTAACTGAAAATCTTAACATTGGACGCATTACTCTCAGAAAAGTTTACATTTATCGTCTGGCAACTAATGCAGCGTGATGACGTTTGCGGTCGCACCACTCTGTACGAAGTAGAAGCTTCTAAGTTGTTGCAGTCACCAAGAAAGAGGCACAGAAATTCAAGTTTTAGTTTTTGAAAATTCAGCTTTTGGCTGCTTTTGCTGCCTTGTAGTTGACCTAGGACCTTAAGATTTTGCATGAACCGAACTCTGGCAGCCACATTACACGAGAAAAAGCGAGAAGTGGTAATTCGTAGTAAAAACCGCAGAAAACATAACGTTTTCAACATTTGTTTTCGAAATGACGTAACTGAAAATCTTAACATTGGACGCATTACTCTCAGAAACGTTTACATTTATCGTCTGGCAACTAATGCAGCGTGATGACGTTTGCGGTCGCACCACTCTGTACGAAGTAGAAGCCTCTAAGTTGTTGCAGTCACCAAGAAAGGTGCACAGAAATTCAAGTTTTAGTTTTTGAAAATTCAGTTTTTGGCTGCTTTTGCTGCCTTGTAGTTGACCTAGGACATTAAGATTTTGCATGAACCGAACTCTGGCAGCCACATTACACGAGAAAAAGCGAGAAGTGGTAATTCGTAGTAAAAACCGCAGAAAACATAACGTTTTCAACATTTGTTTTCGAAATGACGTAACTGAAAATCTTCACATTGGACGCATTACTCTCAGAAACGTTTACATTTATCGTCTGGCAACTAATGCAGCGTGATGACGTTTGTGGTCGCACCACTCTGTACGAAGTAGAAGCTTCTAAGTTGTTGCAGTCACCAAGAAAGAGGCACAGAAATTCAAGTTTTAGTTTTTGAAAATTCAGTTTTTGGCTGCTTTTGCTGCCTTGTAGTTGACCTAGGACCTTAAGATTTTGCATGAACCGAACTCTGGCAGCCACATTACACGAGAAAAAGCGAGAAGTGGTAATTCGTAGTAAAAACCGCAGAAAACATAACGTTTTCAACATTTGTTTTCGAAATGACGTAACTGAAAATCTTCACATTGGACGCATTACTCGCAGAAACGTTTACATATATCGTCTGGCAACTTATGCCGCGTGACGACGTTTGCGGTCGCACCACTCGGCATGAAGTAGCAGCTTCTAAGTTGTTGCAGTCACCAAGAAAGAGGCACAGAAATTCAAGTTTTTGTTTTTGAAAATTCAGTTTTTGGCTGCTTTTGCTGCCTTGTAGTTGACCTAGGACCTTAAGATTTTGCATGAACCGAACTCTGGCAGCCACATTACACGAGAAAAAGCGAGAAGTGGTAATTCGTAGTAAAAACTGCAGAAAACATAACGTTTTCAACATTTGTTTTCGAAATGACGTAACTGAAAATCTTAACATTGGACGCATTACTCTCAGAAAAGTTTACATTTATCGTCTGGCAACTAATGCAGCGTGATGACGTTTGCGGTCGCACCACTCTGTACGAAGTAGAAGCCTCTAAGTCGTTGCAGTCACCAAGAAAGAGGCACAGAAATTCAAGTTTTAGTTTTTGAAAATTCAGTTTTTGGCTGCTTTTGCTGCCTTGTAGTTGACCTAGGACCTTAAGATTTTGCATGAACCGAACTCTGGCAGCCACATTACACGAGAAAAAGCGAGAAGTGGTAATTCGTAGTAAAAACCGCAGAAAACATAACGTTTTCAACATTTGTTTTCGAAATGACGTAACTGAAAATCTTCACATTGGACGCATTACTCTCAGGAACGTTTACATTTATCGTCTGGCAACTAATGCAGCGTGATGACGTTTGTGGTCGCACCACTCTGTACGAAGTAGAAGCTTCTAAGTTGTTGCAGTCACCAAGAAAGAGGCACAGAAATTCAAGTTTTAGTTTTTGAAAATTCAGTTTTTGGCTGCTTTTGCTGCCTTCTGGTTGACCTAGGACCTTAAGATTTTGCATGAACCGAACTCTGGGAGCCACATTACACGAGAAAAAGCGAGAAGTGGTAATTCGTAGTAAAAACCGAAGAAAACATAACGTTTTCAACTTTTGTTTTCGAAATGACGTAACTGAAAATCTTCACATTGGACGCATTACTCTCAGAAACGTTTACATATATCGTCTGGCAACTAATGCCGCGTGATGACGTTTGCGGTCGCACCACTCTGTACGAAGTAGAAGCTTCTAAGTTGTTGCAGTCACCAAGAAAGAGACACAGAAATTCAAGATTTAGTTTTTGAAAATTCAGTTTTTGGCTGCTTTTGCTGCCTTGTAGTTGACCTAGGACCTTAAGATTTTGCATGAACCGAACTCTGGCAGCCACATTACACGAGAAAAAGCGAGAAGTGGTAATTCGTAGTAAAAACCGCAGAAAACATAACGTTTTCAACATTTGTTTTCGAAATGACGTAACTGAAAATCTTAACATTGGACGCATTACTCTCAGAAAAGTTTACATTTATCGTCTGGCAACTAATGCAGCGTGATGACGTTTGCGGTCGCACCACTCTGTACGAAGTAGAAGCTTCTAAGTTGTTGCAGTCAACAAGAAAGAGGCACAGAAATTCAAGTTTTAGTTTTTGAAAATTCAGTTTTTGGCTGCTTTTGCTGCCTTGTAGTTGACCTAGGACCTTAAGATTTTGCATGAACCGAACTCTGGCAGCCACATTACACGAGAAAAAGCGAGAAGTGTTAATTCGTAGTAAAAACCGCAGAAAACATAACGTTTTCAACATTTGTTTTCGTATCGACGTAACTGAAAATCTTCACATTGCACGCATTACTCTCAGAAACGTTTACATATACCGTCTGGCAACTAATGCAGCGTGATGACGTTTGCGGTCGCACCACTCTGTACGAAGTAGAAGCTTCTAAGTTGTTGCAGTCAACAAGAAAGAGGCACAGAAATTCAAGTTTTAGTTTTTGAAAATTCAGTTTTTGGCTGCTTTTGCTGCCTTGTAGTTGACCTAGGACCTTAAGATTTTGCATGAACCGAACTCTGGGAGCCACATTACACGAGAAAAAGCGAGAAGTGGTAATTCGTAGTAAAAACCGAAGAAAACATAACGTTTTCAACATTTGTTTTCGAAATGACGTAACTGAAAATCTTCACATTGGACGCATTACTCTCAGAAACGTTTACATATATCGTCTGGCAACTAATGCCGCGTGATGACGTTTGCGGTCGCACCACTCTGTACGAAGTAGAAGCTTCTAAGTTGTTGCAGTCACCAAGAAAGAGACACAGAAATTCAAGTTTTAGTTTTTGAAAATTCAGTTTTTGGCTGCTTTTGCTGCCTTGTAGTTGACCTAGGACCTTAAGATTTTGCATGAACCGAACTCTGGCAGCCACATTACACGAGAAAAAGCGAGAAGTGGTAATTCGTAGTAAAAACCGCAGAAAACATAACGTTTTCAACATTTGTTTTCGAAATGACGTAACTGAAAATCTTAACATTGGACGCATTACTCTCAGAAAAGTTTACATTTATCGTCTCGCAACTAATGCAGCGTGATGACGTTTGCGGTCGCACCACTCTGTACGAAGTAGAAGCTTCTAAGTTGTTGCAGTCAACAAGAAAGAGGCACAGAAATTCAAGTTTTAGTTTTTGAAAATTCAGTTTTTGGCTGCTTTTGCTGCCTTGTAGTTGACCTAGGACCTTAAGATTTTGCATGAACCGAACTCTGGCAGCCACATTACACGAGAAAAAGCGAGAAGTGGTGATTCGTAGTAAAAACCGCAGAAAACATAACGTTTTCAACATTTGTTTTCGAAATGACGTAACTGAAAATCTTAACATTGGACGCATTACTCTCAGAAACGTTTACATTTATCGTCTGGCAACTAATGCAGCGTGATGACGTTTGCGGTCGCACCACTCTGTACGAAGTAGAAGCTTCTAAGTTGTTGCAGTCACCAAGAAAGAGGCACAGAAATTCAAGTTTTAGTTTTTGAAAATTCAGTTTTTGGCTGCTTTTGCTGCCTTGTAGTTGACCTAGGACCTTAAGATTTTGCATGAACCGAACTCTGGCAGCCACATTACACGAGAAAAAGCGAGAAGTGGTAATTCGTAGTAAAAACCGCAGAAAACATAACGTTTTCAACATTTGTTTTCGAAATGACGTAACTGAAAATCTTCACATTGGACGCATTACTCTCAGAAACGTTTACATTTATCGTCTGGCAACTAATGCAGCGTGATGACGTTTGTGGTCGCACCACTCTGTACGAAGTAGAAGCTTCTAAGTTGTTGCAGTCACGAAGAAAGAGGCACAGAAATTCAAGTTTTAGTTTTTGAAAATTCAGTTTTTGGCTGCTTTTGCTGCCTTCTAATTGACCTAGGACCTTAAGATTTTGCATGAACCGAACTCTGGCAGCCACATTACAGGAGAAAAAGCGAGAAGTGGTAATTCGTAGTAAAAACCGCAGAAAACATAACGTTTTCAACATTTGTTTTCGAAATGACGTAACTGAAAATCTTCACATTGGACGCATTACTCTCAGAAAAGTTTACATACATCGTCTGGCAACTAATGCCGCGTGATGACGTTTGCGGTCGCACCACTCTGTACGAAGTAGAAGCTTCTAAGTTGTTGCAGTCACCAAGAAAGAGGCACAGAAATTCAAGTTTTAGTTTTTGAAAATTCAGTTTTTGGCTGCTTTTGCTGCCTTATAGTTGACCTAGGACCTTAAGATTTTGCATGAACCGAACTCTGGCAGCCACATTACACGAGAAAAAGCGAGAAGTGGTAATTCGTAGTAAAAACCGCAGAAAACATAACGTTTTCAACATTTGTTTTCGAAATGACGTAACTGAACATCTTAACATTGGACGCATTACTCTCAGAAAAGTTTACATTTATCGTCTGGCAACTAATGCAGCGTGATGACGTTTGCGGTCGCACCACTCTGTACGAAGTAGAAGCTTCTAAGTTGTTGCAGTCACCAAGAAAGAGGCACAGAAATTCAAGTTTTAGTTTTTGAAAATTCAGCTTTTGGCTGTTTTTGCTGCCTTGTAGTTGACCTAGGACCTTAAGATTTTGCATGAACCGAACTCTGGCAGCCACATTACACGAGAAAAAGCGAGAAGTGGTAATTCGTAGTAAAAACCGCAGAAAACATAACGTTTTCAACATTTGTTTTCGAAATGACGTAACTGAAAATCTTAACATTGGACGCATTACTCTCAGAAACGTTTACATTTATCGTCTGGCAACTAATGCAGCGTGATGACGTTTGCGGTCGCACCACTCTGTACGAAGTAGAAGCCTCTAAGTTGTTGCAGTCACCAAGAAAGGTGCACAGAAATTCAAGTTTTAGTTTTTGAAAATTCAGTTTTTGGCTGCTTTTGCTGCCTTGTAGTTGACCTAGGACATTAAGATTTTGCATGAACCGAACTCTGGCAGCCACATTACACGAGAAAAAGCGAGAAGTGGTAATTCGTAGTAAAAACCGCAGAAAACATAACGTTTTCAACATTTGTTTTCGAAATGACGTAACTGAAAATCTTCACATTGGACGCATTACTCTCAGAAACGTTTACATTTATCGTCTGGCAACTAATGCAGCGTGATGACGTTTGTGGTCGCACCACTCTGTACGAAGTAGAAGCTTCTAAGTTGTTGCAGTCACCAAGAAAGAGGCACAGAAATTCAAGTTTTAGTTTTTGAAAATTCAGTTTTTGGCTGCTTTTGCTGCCTTGTAGTTGACCTAGGACCTTAAGATTTTGCATGAACCGAACTCTGGCAGCCACATTACACGAGAAAAAGCGAGAAGTGGTAATTCGTAGTAAAAACCGCAGAAAACATAACGTTTTCAACATTTGTTTTCGAAATGACGTAACTGAAAATCTTCACATTGGACGCATTACTCGCAGAAACGTTTACATATATCGTCTGGCAACTTATGCCGCGTGACGACGTTTGCGGTCGCACCACTCGGCATGAAGTAGCAGCTTCTAAGTTGTTGCAGTCACCAAGAAAGAGGCACAGAAATTCAAGTTTTTGTTTTTGAAAATTCAGTTTTTGGCTGCTTTTGCTGCCTTGTAGTTGACCTAGACCTTAAGATTTTGCATGAACCGAACTCTGGCAGCCACATTACACGAGAAAAAGCGAGAAGTGGTAATTCGTAGTAAAAACTGCAGAAAACATAACGTTTTCAACATTTGTTTTCGAAATGACGTAACTGAAAATCTTAACATTGGACGCATTACTCTCAGAAAAGTTTACATTTATCGTCTGGCAACTAATGCAGCGTGATGACGTTTGCGGTCGCACCACTCTGTACGAAGTAGAAGCCTCTAAGTCGTTGCAGTCACCAAGAAAGAGGCACAGAAATTCAAGTTTTAGTTTTTGAAAATTCAGTTTTTGGCTGCTTTTGCTGCCTTGTAGTTGACCTAGGACCTTAAGATTTTGCATGAACCGAACTCTGGCAGCCACATTACACGAGAAAAAGCGAGAAGTGGTAATTCGTAGTAAAAACCGCAGAAAACATAACGTTTTCAACATTTGTTTTCGAAATGACGTAACTGAAAATCTTCACATTGGACGCATTACTCTCAGGAACGTTTACATTTATCGTCTGGCAACTAATGCAGCGTGATGACTTTTGTGGTCGCACCACTCTGTACGAAGTAGAAGCTTCTAAGTTGTTGCAGTCACCAAGAAAGAGACACAGAAATTCAAGTTTTAGTTTTTGAAAATTCAGTTTTTGGCTGCTTTTGCTGCCTTGTAGTTGACCTAGGACCTTAAGATTTTGCATGAACCGAACTCTGGCAGCCACATTACACGAGAAAAAGCGAGAAGTGGTAATTCGTAGTAAAAACCGCAGAAAACATAACGTTTTCAACATTTGTTTTCGAAATGACGTAACTGAAAATCTTAACATTGGACGCATTACTCTCAGAAAAGTTTACATTTATCGTCTGGCAACTAATGCAGCGTGATGACGTTTGCGGTCGCACCACTCTGTACGAAGTAGAAGCTTCTAAGTTGTTGCAGTCAACAAGAAAGAGGCACAGAAATTCAAGTTTTAGTTTTTGAAAATTCAGTTTTTGGCTGCTTTTGCTGCCTTGTAGTTGACCTAGGACCTTAAGATTTTGCATGAACCGAACTCTGGCAGCCACATTACACGAGAAAAAGCGAGAAGTGTTAATTCGTAGTAAAAACCGCAGAAAACATAACGTTTTCAACATTTGTTTTCGAAATGACGTAACTGAAAATCTTCACATTGGACGCATTACTCTCAGAAACGTTTACATTTATCGTCTAGCATCTAATGCAGCGTGATGACGTTTGCGGTCGCACCACTCTGTACGAAGTAGAAGCTTCTAAGTTGTTGCAGTCACCAAGAAAGAGACACAGAAATTCAAGTTTTAGTTTTTGAAAATTCAGTTTTTGGCTGCTTTTGCTGCCTTGTAGTTGACCTAGGACCTTAAGATTTTGCATGAACCGAACTCTGGCAGCCACATTACACGAGAAAAAGCGAGAAGTGGTAATTCGTAGTAAAAACCGCAGAAAACATAACGTTTTCAACATTTGTTTTCGAAATGACGTAACTGAAAATCTTAACATTGGACGCATTACTCTCAGAAAAGTTTACATTTATCGTCTGGCAACTAATGCAGCGTGATGACGTTTGCGGTCGCACCACTCTGTACGAAGTAAAAGCCTCTAAGTTGTTGCAGTCACCAAGAAAGATGCACAGAAATTCAAGTTTTAGTTTTTGAAAATTCAGTTTTTGGCTGCTTTTGCTGCCTTGTAGTTGGCCTAGGACCTTAAGATTTTGCATGAACCGAACTCTGGCAGCCACATTACACGAGAAAAAGCGAGAAGTGGTAATTCGTAGTAAAAACCGCAGAAAACATAACGTTTTCAACATTTGTTTTCGAAATGACGTAACTGAAAATCTTCACATTGGACGCATTACTCTCAGAAACGTTTACATTTATCGTCTGGCAACTAATGCAGCGTGATGACGTTTGTGGTCGCACCACTCTGTACGAAGTAGAAGCTTCTAAGTTGTTGCAGTCACCAAGAAAGAGGCACAGAAATTCAAGTTTTAGTTTTTGAAAATTCGGTTTTTGGCTGCTTTTGCTGCCTTGTAGTTGACCTAGGACCTTAAGATTTTGCATGAACCGAACTCTGGCAGCCACATTACACGAGAAAAAGCGAGAAGTGGTAATTCGTAGTAAAAACCGCAGAAAACATAACGTTTTCAACATTTGTTTTCGAAATGACGTAACTGAAAATCTTCACATTGGACGCATTACTCTCAGATACGTTTACATATATCGTCTGGCAACTAATGCCGCGTGACGACGTTTGCGGCCGCACCACTCGGCATGAAGTAGCAGCTTCTAAGTTGTTGCAGTCACCAAGAAAGAGGCACAGAAATTCAAGTTTTTGTTTTTGAAAATTCAGTTTTTGGCTGCTTTTGCTGCCTTGTAGTTGACCTAGGTCCTTAAGATTTTGCATGAACCGAACTCTGGCAGCCACATTACACGAGAAAAAGCGAGAAGTGGTAATTCGTAGTAAAAACCGCAGAAAACATAACGTTTTGAACATTTGTTTTCGAAATGACGTAACTGAAAATCTTAACATTGGACGCATTACTCTCAGAAAAGTTTACATTTATCGTCTGGCAACTAATGCAGCGTGATGACGTTTGCGGTCGCACCACTCTGTACGAAGTAGAAGCTTCTAAGTTGTTGCAGTCACCAAGAAAGAGGCACAGAAATTCAAGTTTTAGTTTTTGAAAATTCTGTTTTTGGCTGCTTTTGCTGCCTTCTAGTTGACCTAGGACCTTAAGATTTTGCGTGAACCGAACTCTGGCAGCCACATTACACGAGAAAAAGCGAGAAGTGGTAATTCGTAGTAAAAACCGCAGAAAACATAACGTTTTCAACATTTGTTTTCGAAATGACGTAACTGAAAATCTTCACATTGCACGCATTACTCTCAGAAACGTTTACATATACCGTCTGGCAACTAATGCCGCGTGATGACGTTGGCGGTCGCACCACTCTGTACGAAGTAGAAGCTTCTAAGTTGTTGCAGTCACCAAGAAAGAGGCACAGAAATTCAAGTTTTAGTTTTTGAAAATTCAGTTTTTGGCTGCTTTTGCTGCCTTGTAGTTGACCTAGGACCTTAAGATTTTGCATGAACCGAACTCTGGCAGCCACATTACACGAGAAAAAGCGAGAAGTGGTAATTCGTAGTAAAAACCGCAGAAAACATAACGTTTTCAACATTTGTTTTCGAAATGACGTAACTGAAAATCTTAACATTGGACGCATTACTCTCAGAAACGTTTACATTTATCGTCTGGCAACTAATGCAGCGTGATGACGTTTGCGGTCGCACCACTCTGTACGAAGTAGAAGCTTCTAAGTTGTTGCAGTCACCAAGAAAGGGGCACAGAAATTCAAGTTTTAGTTTTTGAAAATTCAGTTTTTGGCTGCTTTTGCTGCCTTGTAGTTGACCTAGGACCTTAAGATTTTGCATGAACCGAACTCTGGCAGCCACATTACACGAGAAAAAGCGAGAAGTGGTAATTCGTAATAAAAACCGCAGAAAACATAACGTTTTCAACATTTGTTTTCGAAATGACGTAACTGAAAATCTTCACATTGGACGCATTACTCTCAGAAACGTTTACATTTATCGTCTGGCGACTAATGCAGCGTGATGACGTTTGCGGTCGCACCACTCTGTACGAAGTAGAAGCTTCTACGTTGTTGCAGTCACCAAGAAAGAGGCACAGAAATTCAAGTTTTAGTTTTTGAAAATTCAGTTTTTGGCTGCTTTTGCAGCCTTGTAGTTGACCTAGGACCTTAAGATTTTGCATGAACCGAACCCTGGCAGCCACATTACACGAGAAAAAGCGAGAAGTGTTAATTCGTAGTAAAAACCGCAGAAAACATAACGTTTTCAACATCTGTTTTCGAAATGACGTAACTGAAAATCTTCACATTGGACGCATTACTCTCAGAAACGTTTACATTTATCGTCTGGCAACTAATGCAGCGTGATGACGTTTGCGGTCGCACCACTCTGTACGAAGTAGAAGCTTGTAAGTTGTTGCAGTCACCAAGAAAGAGGCACAGAAATTCAAGTTTTAGTTTTTGAAAATTCATTTTTTGGCTGCTTTTGCTGCCTTGTAGTTGACCTAGGACCTTAAGATTTTGCATGAACCGAACTCTGGCAGCCACATTACACGAGAAAAATCGAGAAGTGGTAATTCGTAGTAAAAACCGCAGAAAACATAACTTTTTCAACATTTGTTTTCGAAATGACGTAACTGAAAATCTTCACAGTGGACGCATTACTCTCAGAAACGTTTACATTTACCGTCTGGCAACTAATGCAGCGTGATGACGTTTGCGGTCGCACCACTCTGTACGAAGTACAAGCTTCTAAGTTGTTGCAGTCACCAAGAAAGAGGCACAGAAATTCAAGTTTTAGTTTTTGAAAATTCAGTTTTTGGCTGCTTTTGCTGCCTTCTAGTTGACCTAGGACCTTAAGATTTTGCATGAACCGAACTCTGGCAGCCACATTACACGAGAAAAAGCGAGAAGTGGTAATTCGTAGTAAAAACCGCAGAAAACATAACGTTTTCAACATTTGTTTTCGAAATGACGTAACTGAAAATCTTCACATTGGACGCATTACTCTCAGAAACGTTTACATTTATCGTCTGGCAACTAATGCCGCGTGATGACGTTTGCGGTCGCACCACTCTGTACGAAGTAGAAGCTTCTAAGTTGTTGCAGTCACCAAGAAAGAGGCACAGAAATTCAAGTTTTAGTTTTTGAAAATTCAGTTTTTGGCTGCTTTTGCTGCCTTGTAGTTGACCTAGGACCTTAAGATTTTGCATGAACCGAACTCTCGCAGCCACATTACACGAGAAAAAGCGAGAAGTGGTAATTCGTAGTAAAAACCGCAGAAAACATAACGTTTACAACATTTGTTTTCGAAATGACGTAACTGAAAATCTTCACATTGGACGCATTACTCTCAGAAACGTTTACATTTATCGTCTGGCAACTAATGCAGCGTGATGACGTTTGCGGTCGCACCACTCTGTACGAAGTAGAAGCTTCTAAGTTGTTGCAGTCACCAAGAAAGAGGCACAGAAATTCAAGTTTTAGTTTTTGAAAATTCAGTTTTTGGCTGCTTTTGCTGCCTTGTAGTTGACCTAGGACCTTAAGATTTTGCATGAACCGAACTCTGGCAGCCACATTACACGAGAAAAAGCGAGAAGTGGTAACTCGTAGTAAAAACCGCAGAAAACATAACGTTTTCAACATTTGTTTTCGTATTGACGTAACTGAAAATCTTCACATTGGACGCATTACTCTCAGAAACGTTTAGATTTATCGTCTGGCAACTAATGCCGCGTGATGACGTTTGCGGTCGCACCACTCTGTACGAAGTAGAAGCTTCTAAGTTGTTGCAGTCACCAAGAAAGAGGCACAGAAATTCAAGTTTTAGTTTTTGAAAATTCAGTTTTTGGCTGCTTTTGCTGCCTTGTAGTTGACCTAGGACCTTAAGATTTTGCATGAAAAGAACCCTGGCAGCCACATTACACGAGAAAAAGCGAGAAGTGGTAATTCGTAGTAAAAACTGCAGAAAACATAACCTTTTCAACATTTGTTTTCGAAATGACGTAACTGAAAATCTTCACATTGGACGCATTACTCTCAGAAACGTTTACATTTATCGTCTGGCAACTAATGCAGCGTGATGACGTTTGCGGTCGCACCACTCTGTACGAAGTAGAAGCTTCTAAGTTGTTGCAGTCACCAAGAAAGAGGCACAGAAATTCAAGTTTTAGTTTCTGAAAATTCAGTTTTTGGCTGCTTTTGCTGCCTTGTAGTTGACCTAGGACCTTAAGATTTTGCATGAACCGAACTCTGGCAGCCACATTACACGAGAAAAAGCGAGAAGTGGTAATTCGTAGTAAAAACCGCAGAAAACATAACGTTTTCAACATTTGTTTTCGAAATGACGTAACTGAAAATCTTCACATTGGACGCATTACTCTCAGAAACGTTTACATTTATCGTCTGGCAACTAATGCAGCGTGATGACGTTTGCGGTCGCACCACTCTGTACGTAGTAGAAGCTTCTAAGTTGTTGCAGTCACCAAGAAAGAGGCACAGAAATTCAAGTTTTAGTTTTTGAAAATTCAGTTTTTGGCTGCTTTTGCTGCCTTGTAGTTGACCTAGGACCTTAAGATTTTGCATGAACCGAACTCTGGCAGCCACATTACACGAGAAAAAGCGAGAAGTGGTAATTCGTAGTAAAAACCGCAGAAAACATAACGTTTTCAACATTTGTTTTCGAAATGACGTAACTGAAAATCTTCACATTGGACGCATTACTCTCAGAAACGTTTACATTTATCGTCTGGCAACTAATGCAGCGTGATGACGTTTGTGGTCGCACCACTCTGTACGAAGTAGAAGCTTCTAAGTTGTTGCAGTCACCAAGAAAGAGGCACAGAAATTCAAGTTTTAGTTTTTGAAAATTCGGTTTTTGGCTGCTTTTGCTGCCTTGTAGTTGACCTAGGACCTTAAGATTTTGCATGAACCGAACTCTGGCAGCCACATTACACGAGAAAAAGCGAGAAGTGGTAATTCGTAGTAAAAACCGCAGAAAACACAACGTTTTCAACATTTGTTTTCGAAATGACGTAACTGAAAATCTTCACATTGGACGCATTACTCTCAGATACGTTTACATATATCGTCTGGCAACTAATGCCGCGTGACGACGTTTGCGGCCGCACCACTCGGCATGAAGTAGCAGCTTCTAAGTTGTTGCAGTCACCAAGAAAGAGGCACAGAAATTCAAGTTTTTGTTTTTGAAAATTCAGTTTTTGGCTGCTTTTGCTGCCTTGTAGTTGACCTAGGTCCTTAAGATTTTGCATGAACCGAACTCTGGCAGCCACATTACACGAGAAAAAGCGAGAAGTGGTAATTCGTAGTAAAAACCGCAGAAAACATAACGTTTTGAACATTTGTTTTCGAAATGACGTAACTGAAAATCTTAACATTGGACGCATTACTCTCAGAAAAGTTTACATTTATCGTCTGGCAACTAATGCAGCGTGATGACGTTTGCGGTCGCACCACTCTGTACGAAGTAGAAGCTTCTAAGATGTTGCAGTCACCAAGAAAGAGGCACAGAAATTCAAGTTTTAGTTTTTGAAAATTCTGTTTTTGGCTGCTTTTGCTGCCTTCTAGTTGACCTAGGACCTTAAGATTTTGCATGAACCGAACTCTGGCAGCCACATTACACGAGAAAAAGCGAGAAGTGGTAATTCGTAGTAAAAACCGCAGAAAACATAACGTTTTCAACATTTGTTTTCGAAATGACGTAACTGAAAATCTTCACATTGCACGCATTACTCTCAGAAACGTTTACATATACCGTCTGGCAACTAATGCCGCGTGATGACGTTGGCGGTCGCACCACTCTGTACGAAGTAGAAGCTTCTAAGTTGTTGCAGTCACCAAGAAAGAGGCACAGAAATTCAAGTTTTAGTTTTTGAAAATTCAGTTTTTGGCTGCTTTTGCTGCCTTGTAGTTGACCTAGGACCTTAAGATTTTGCATGAACCGAACTCTGGCAGCCACATTACACGAGAAAAAGCGAGAAGTGGTAATTCGTAGTAAAAACCGCAGAAAACATAACGTTTTCAACATTTGTTTTCGAAATGACGTAACTGAAAATCTTAACATTGGACGCATTACTCTCAGAAACGTTTACATTTATCGTCTGGCAACTAATGCAGCGCGATGACGTTTGCGGTCGCACCACTCTGTACGAAGTAGAAGCTTCTAAGTTGTTGCAGTCACCAAGAAAGGGGCACAGAAATTCAAGTTTTAGTTTTTGAAAATTCAGTTTTTGGCTGCTTTTGCTGCCTTGTAGTTGACCTAGGACCTTAAGATTTTGCATGAACCGAACTCTGGCAGCCACATTACACGAGAAAAAGCGAGAAGTGGTAATTCGTAGTAAAAACCGCAGAAAACATAACGTTTTGAACATTTGTTTTCGAAATGACGTAACTGAAAATCTTCACATTGGACGCATTACTCTCAGAAACGTTTACATTTATCGTCTGGCGACTAATGCAGCGTGATGACGTTTGCGGTCGCACCACTCTGTACGAAGTAGAAGCTTCTACGTTGTTGCAGTCACCAAGAAAGAGGCACAGAAATTCAAGTTTTAGTTTTTGAAAATTCAGTTTTTGGCTGCTTTTGCAGCCTTGTAGTTGACCTAGGACCTTAAGATTTTGCATGAACCGAACCCTGGCAGCCACATTACACGAGAAAAAGCGAGAAGTGTTAATTCGTAGTAAAAACCGCAGAAAACATAACGTTTTCAACATCTGTTTTCGAAATGACGTAACTGAAAATCTTCACATTGGACGCATTACTCTCAGAAACGTTTACATTTATCGTCTGGCAACTAATGCAGCGTGATGACGTTTGCGGTCGCACCACTCTGTACGAATGAGAAGCTTCTAAGTTGTTGCAGTCACCAAGAAAGAGGCACAGAAATTCAAGTTTTAGTTTTTGAAAATTCAGTTTTTGGCTGCTTTTGCTGCCTTGTAGTTGACCTAGGACCTTAAGATTTTGCATGAACCGAACTCTGGCAGCCACATTACACGAGAAAAAGCGAGAAGTGGTAATTCGTAGTAAAAACCGCAGAAAACATAACGTTTTCAACATTTGTTTTCGAAATGACGTAACTGAAAATCTTCACATTGGACGCATTACTCTCAGAAACGTTTACATTTATCGTCTGGCAACTAATGCAGCGTGATGACGTTTGCGGTCGCACCACTCTGTACGAAGTAGAAGCTTGTAAGTTGTTGCAGTCACCAAGAAAGAGGCACAGAAATTCAAGTTTTAGTTTTTGAAAATTCATTTCTTGGCTGCTTTTGCTGCCTTGTAGTTGACCTAGGACCTTAAGATTTTGCATGAACCGAACTCTGGCAGCCACATTACACGAGAAAAATCGAGAAGTGGTAATTCGTAGTAAAAACCGCAGAAAACATAACGTTTTCAACATTTGTTTTCGAAATGACGTAACTGAAAATCTTCACAGTGGACGCATTACTCTCAGAAACGTTTACATTTACCGTCTGGCAACTAATGCAGCGTGATGACGTTTGCGGTCGCACCACTCTGTACGAAGTACAAGCTTCTAAGTTGTTGCAGTCACCAAGAAAGAGGCACAGAAATTCAAGTTTTAGTTTTTGAAAATTCAGTTTTTGGCTGCTTTTGCTGCCTTCTAGTTGACCTAGGACCTTAAGATTTTGCATGAACCGAACTCTGGCAGCCACATTACACGAGAAAAAGCGAGAAGTGGTAACTCGTAGTAAAAACCGCAGAAAACATAACGTTTTCAACATTTGTTTTCGAAATGACGTAACTGAAAATCTTCACATTGGACGCATTACTCTCAGAAACGTTTACATTTATCGTCTGGCATCTAATGCCGCGTGATGACGTTTGCGGTCGCACCACTCTGTACGAAGTAGAAGCTTCTAAGTTGTTGCAGTCACCAAGAAAGAGGCACAGAAATTCAAGTTTTAGTTTTTGAAAATTCAGTTTTTGGCTGCTTTTGCTGCCTTGTAGTTGACCTAGGACCTTAAGATTTTGCATGAACCGAACTCTCGCAGCCACATTACACGAGAAAAAGCGAGAAGTGGTAATTCGTAGTAAAAACCGCAGAAAACATAACGTTTACAACATTTGTTTTCGAAATGACGTAACTGAAAATCTTCACATTGGACGCATTACTCTCAGAAACGTTTACATTTATCGTCTGGCAACTAATGCAGCGTGATGACGTTTGCGGTCGCACCACTCTGTACGAAGTAGAAGCTTCTAAGTTGTTGCAGTCACCAAGAAAGAGGCACAGAAATTCAAGTTTTAGTTTTTGAAAATTCAGTTTTTTGGCTGCTTTTGCTGCCTTGTAGTTGACCTAGGACTTTAAGATTTTGCATGAACCGAACTCTGGCAGCCACATTACACGAGAAAAAGCGAGAAGTGGTAACTCGTAGTAAAAACCGCAGAAAACATAACGTTTTCAACATTTGTTTTCGAAATGACGTAACTGAAAATCTTCACATTGGACGCATTACTCTCAGAAACGTTTACATTTATCGTCTAGCATCTAATGCAGCGTGATGACGTTTGCGGTCGCACCACTCTGTACGAAGTAGAAGCTTCTAAGTTGTTGCAGTCACCAAGAAAGAGGCACAGAAATTCAAGTTTTAGTTTTTGAAAATTCAGTTTTTGGCTGCTTTTGCTGCCTTGTAATTGACCTAGGACCTTAAGATTTTGCATGAACCGAACCCTGGCAGCCACATTACACGAGAAAAAGCGAGAAGTGGTAATTCGTAGTAAAAACTGCAGAAAACATAACCTTTTCAACATTTGTTTTCGAAATGACGTAACTGAAAATCTTCACATTGGACGCATTACTCTCAGAAACGTTTACATTTATCGTCTGGCAACTAATGCAGCGTGATGACGTTTGCGGTCGCACCACTCTGTACGAAGTAGAAGCTTCTAAGTTGTTGCAGTCACCAAGAAAGAGGCACAGAAATTCAAGTTTTAGTTTCTGAAAATTTAGTTTTTGGCTGCTTTTGCTGCCTTGTAGTTGACCTAGGACCTTAAGATTTTGCATGAACCGAACTCTGGCAGCCACATTACACGAGAAAAAGCGAGAAGTGGTAATTCGTAGTAAAAACCGCAGAAAACATAACGTTTTCAACATTTGTTTTCGAAATGACGTAACTGAAAATCTTCACATTGGACGCATTACTCTCAGAAACGTTTACATTTATCGTCTGGCAACTAATGCAGCGTGATGACGTTTGCGGTCGCACCACTCTGTACGAAGTAGAAGCTTCTAAGTTGTTGCAGTCACCAAGAAAGAGGCACAGAAATTCAAGTTTTAGTTTTTGAAAATTCAGTTTTTGGCTGCTTTTGCTGCCTTGTAGTTGACCTAGGACCTTAAGATTTTGCATGAACCGAACTCTGGCAGCCACATTACACGAGAAAAAGCGAGAAGTGGTAATTCGTAGTAAAAACCGCAGAAAGCATAACGTTTTCAACATTTGTTTTCGAAATGACGTAACTGAAAATCTTCACATTGGACGCATTACTCTCTGAAACGTTTACATTTATCGTCTGGCAACTAATGCAGCGTGATGACGTTTGCGGTCGCACCACTCTGTACGAAGTAGAAGCTTCTAAGTTGTTGCAGTCACCAAGAAAGAGGCACAGAAATTCAAGTTTTAGTTTTTGAAAATTCAGGTTTTGGCTGCTTTTGCTGCCTTGTAGTTGACCTAGGACCTTAAGATTTTGCATGCACCGAACTCTGGCAGCCACATTACACGAGAAAAAGCGAGAAGAGGTAATTCGTAGTAAAAACCGCAGAAAACATAACGTTTTCAACATTTGTTTTCGTATCGACGTAACTGAAAATCTTCACATTGGACGCATTACTCTCAGAAACGTTTACATTTATCGTCTGGCAACTAATGCCGCGTGATGACGTTTGCGGTCGCACCACTCTGTACGAAGTAGAAGCTTCTAAGTTGTTGCAGTCACCAAGAAAGAGGCACAGAAATTCAAGTTTTAGTTTTTGAAAATTCAGTTTTTGGCTGCTTTTGGTGCCTTGTAGTTGACCTAGGACCTTAAGATTTTGCATGAACCGAACCCTGGCAGCCACATTACACGAGAAAAAGCGAGAAGTGGTAATTCGTAGTAAAAACTGCAGAAAACATAACCTTTTCAACATTTGTTTTCGAAATGACGTAACTGAAAATCTTCACATTGGACGCATTACTCTCAGAAACGTTTACATTTATCGTCTGGCAACTAATGCAGCGTGATGACGTTTGCGGTCGCACCACTCTGTACGAAGTAGAAGCTTCTAAGTTGTTGCAGTCACCAAGAAAGAGGCACAGAAATTCAAGTTTTAGTTTCTGAAAATTCAGTTTTTGGCTGCTTTTGCTGCCTTGTAGTTGACCTAGGACCTTAAGATTTTGCATGAACCGAACTCTGGCAGCCACATTACACGAGAAAAAGCGAGAAGTGGTAATTCGTAGTAAAAACCGCAGAAAACATAACGTTTTCAACATTTGTTTTCGAAATGACGTAACTGAAAATCTTCACATTGGACGCATTACTCTCAGAAACGTTTACATTTATCGTCTGGCAACTAATGCAGCGTGATGACGTTTGCGGTCGCACCACTCTGTACGAAGTAGAAGCTTCTAAGTTGTTGCAGTCACCAAGAAAGAGGCACAGAAATTCAAGTTTTAGTTTTTGAAAATTCAGTTTTTGGCTGCTTTTGCTGCCTTGTAGTTGACCTAGGACCTTAAGATTTTGCATGAACCGAACTCTGGCAGCCACATTACACGAGAAAAAGCGAGAAGTGGTAATTCGTAGTAAAAACCGCAGAAAACATAACGTTTTCAACATTTGTTTTCGAAATGATGTAACTGGAAATCTTCACATTGGACGCATTACTCTCAGAAACGTTTACATTTATCGTCTGGCAACTAATGCAGCGTGATGACGTTTGCGGTCGCACCACTCTGTACGAAGTAGAAGCTTCTAAGTTGTTGCAGTCACCAAGAAAGAGGCACAGAAATTCAAGTTTTAGTTTTTGAAAATTCAGTTTTTGGCTGCTTTTGCTGCCTTGTAGTTGACCTAGGACCTTAAGATTTTGCATGCACCGAACTCTGGCAGCCACATTACACGAGAAAAAGCGAGAAGTGGTAATTCGTAGTAAAAACCGCAGAAAACATAACGTTTTCAACATTTGTTTTCGTATCGACGTAACTGAAAATCTTCACATTGGACGCATTACTCTCAGAAACGTTTACATTTATCGTCTGGCAACTAATGCCGCGTGATGACGTTTGCGGTCGCACCACTCTGTACGAAGTAGAAGCTTCTAAGTTGTTGCAGTCACCAAGAAAGAGGCACAGAAATTCAAGTTTTAGTTTTTGAAAATTCAGTTTTTGGCTGCTTTTGCTGCCTTGTAGTTGACCTAGGACCTTAATATTTTGCATGAACCGAACTCTGGCAGCCACATTACACGAGAAAAAGCGAGAAGTGGTAATTCGTAGTAAAAACCGCAGAAAACATAACGTTTTCAACATTTGTTTTCGAAATGACGTAACTGAAAATCTTCACATTGGACGCATTACTCTCAGAAACGTTTACATTTATCGTCTGGCAACTAATGCAGCGTGATGACGTTTGCGGTCGCACCACTCTGTACGAAGTAGAAGCTTGTAAGTTGTTGCAGTCACCAAGAAAGAGGCACAGAAATTCAAGTTTTAGTTTTTGAAAATTCAGTTTTTGGCTGCTTTTGCTGCCTTCTAGTTGACCTAGGACCTTAAGATTTTGCATGAACCGAACTCTGGCAGCCACATTACACGAGAAAAATCGAGAAGTGGTAATTCGTAGTAAAAACCGCAGAAAACATAACGTTTTCAACATTTGTTTTCGAAATGACGAAACTGAAAATCTTCACATTGGACGCATTACTCTCAGAAACGTTTACATTTATCGTCTGGCAACTAATGCAGCGTGATGACGTTTGCGGTCGCACCACTCTGTACGAAGTAGAAGCTTCTAAGTTGTTGCAGTCACCAAGAAAGAGGCACAGAAATTCAAGTTTTAGTTTTTGAAAATTCAGGTTTTGGCTGCTTTTGCTGCCTTGTAGTTGACCTAGGACCTTAAGATTTTGCATGCACCGAACTCTGGCAGCCACATTACACGAGAAAAAGCGAGAAGTGGTAATTCGTAGTAAAAACCGCAGAAAACATAACGTTTTCAACATTTGTTTTCGTATCGACGTAACTGAAAATCTTCACATTGGACGCATTACTCTCAGAAACGTTTACATTTATCGTCTGGCAACTAATGCCGCGTGATGACGTTTGCGGTCGCACCACTCTGTACGAAGTAGAAGCTTCTAAGTTGTTGCAGTCACCAAGAAAGAGGCACAGAAATTCAAGTTTTAGTTTTTGAAAATTCAGTTTTTGTCTGCTTTTGCTGCCTTGTAGTTGACCTAGGACCTTAAGATTTTGCATGAACCGAACCCTGGCAGCCACATTACACGAGAAAAAGCGAGAAGTGGTAATTCGTAGTAAAAACTGCAGAAAACATAACCTTTTCAACATTTGTTTTCGAAATGACGTAACTGAAAATCTTCACATTGGACGCATTACTCTCAGAAACGTTTACATTTATCGTCTGGCAACTAATGCAGCGTGATGACGTTTGCGGTCGCACCACTCTGTACGAAGTAGAAGCCTCTAAGTTGTTGCAGTCACCAAGAAAGAGGCACAGAAATTCAAGTTTTAGTTTTTGAAAATTCTGTTTTTGGCTGCTTTTGCTGCCTTCTAGTTGACCTAGGACCTTAAGATTTTGCATGAACCGAACTCTGGCAGCCACATTACACGAGAAAAAGCGAGAAGTGGTAATTCGTAGTAAAAACCGCAGAAAACATAACGTTTTCAACATTTGTTTTCGAAATGACGTAACTGAAAATCTTCACATTGCACGCATTACTCTCAGAAACGTTTACATTTATCGTCTGGCAACTAATGCAGCGTGATGACGTTTGCGGTCGCACCACTCTGTACGAAGTAGAAGCTTCTAAGTTGTTGCAGTCACCAAGAAAGAGGCACAGAAATTCAAGTTTTAGTTTTTGAAAATTCAGTTTTTGGCTGCTTTTGCTGCCTTGTAGTTGACCTAGGACCTTAAGATTTTGCATGAACCAAACTCTGGCAGCCACATTACACGAGAAAAAGCGAGAAGTGGTAATTCGTAGTAAAAACCGCAGAAAACATAACGTTTTCAACATTTGTTTTCGAAATGACGTAACTGAAAATCTTCACTTTGGACGCATTACTCTCAGAAACGTTTACATTTATCGTCTGGCAACTAATGCAGCGTGATGACGTTTGCGGTCGCACCACTCTGTACGAAGTAGAAGCTTCTAAGTTGTTGCAGTCACCAAGAAAGAGGCACAGAAATTCAAGTTTTAGTTTTTGAAAATTCAGTTTTTGGCTGCTTTTGCTGCCTTGTAGTTGACCTAGGACCTTAAGATTTTCATGCACCGAACTCTGGCAGCCACATTACACGAGAAAAAGCGAGAAGTGGTAATTCGTAGTAAAAACCGCAGAAAACATAACGTTTTCAACATTTGTTTTCGTATCGACGTAACTGAAAATCTTCACATTGGACGCATTACTCTCAGAAACGTTTATATTTATCGTCTGGCAACTAATGCCGCGTGATGACGTTTGCGGTCGCACCACTCTGTACGAAGTAGAAGCTTCTAAGTTGTTGCAGTCACCAAGAAAGAGGCACAGAAATTCAAGTTTTAGTTTTTGAAAATTCAGTTTTTGGCTGCTTTTGCTGCCTTGTAGTTGACCTAGGACCTTAAGATTTTGCATGAACCGAACTCTGGCAGCCACATTACACGAGAAAAAGCGAGAAGTGGTAATTCGTAGTAAAAACCGCAGAAAACATAACGTTTTCAACATTTGTTTTCGAAATGACGTAACTGAAAATCTTCACATTGGACGCATTACTCTCAGAAACGTTTACATTTATCGTCTGGCAACTAATGCAGCGTGATGACGTTTGCGGTCGCACCACTCTGTACGAATTAGAAGCTTCTAAGTTGTTGCAGTCACCAAGAAAGAGGCACAGAAATTCAAGTTTTAGTTTTTGAAAATTCAGTTTTTGGCTGCTTTTGCTGCCTTCTAGTTGACCTAGGACCTTAAGATTTTGCATGAACCGAACTCTGGCAGCCACATTACACGAGAAAAAGCGAGAAGTGGTAATTCGTAGTAAAAACCGCAGAAAACATAACGTTTTCAACATTTGTTTTCGAAATGACGTAACTGAAAATCTTCACATTGGACGCATTACTCTCAGAAACGTTTACATTTATCGTCTGGCAACTAATGCAGCGTGATGACGTTTGCGGTCGCACCACTCTGTACGAAGTAGAAGCTTCTAAGTTGTTGCAGTCACCAAGAAAGAGGCACAGAAATTCAAGTTTTAGTTTTTGAAAATTCAGTTTTTGGCTGCTTTTGCTGCCTTGTAGTTGACCTAGGACCTTAAGATTTTGCATGCACCGAACTCTGGCAGCCACATTACACGAGAAAAAGCGAGAAGTGGTAATTCGTAGTAAAAACCGCAGAAAACATAACGTTTTCAACATTTGTTTTCGTATCGACGTAACTGAAAATCTTCACATTGGACGCATTACTCTCAGAAACGTTTACATTTATCGTCTGGCAACTAATGCCGCGTCATGACGTTTGCGGTCGCACCACTCTGTACGAAGTAGAAGCTTCTAAGTTGTTGCAGTCACCAAGAAAGAGGCACAGAAATTCAAGTTTTAGTTTTTGAAAATTCAGTTTTTGGCTGCTTTTGCTGCCTTGTAGTTGACCTAGGACCTTAAGATTTTGCATGAACCGAACTCTGGCAGCCACATTACACGAGAAAAAGCGAGAAGTGGTAATTCGTAGTAAAAACCGCAGAAAACATAACGTTTTCAACATTTGTTTTCGAAATGACGTAACTGAAAATCTTCACATTGGACGCATTACTCTCAGAAACGTTTACATTTATCGTCTGGCAACTAATGCAGCGTGATGACGTTTGCGGTCGCACCACTCTGTACGAAGTAGAAGCTTCTAAGTTGTTGCAGTCACCAAGAAAGAGGCACAGAAATTCAAGTTTTAGTTTTTGAAAATTCAGTTTTTGGCTGCTTTTGCTGCCTTGTAGTTGACCTAGGACCTTAAGATTTTGCATGAACCGAACCCTGGCAGCCACATTACACGAGAAAAAGCGAGAAGTGGTAATTCGTAGTAAAAACCGCAGAAAACATAACGTTTTCAACATTTGTTTTCGAAATGACGTAACTGAAAATCTTCACATTGGACGCATTACTCTCAGAAACGTTTACATTTATCGTCTGGAAACTAATGCAGCGTGATGACGTTTGCGGTCGCACGACTCTGTACGAAGTAGAAGCTTCTAAGTTGTTGCAGTCACCAAGAAAGAGGCACAGAAATTCAAGTTTTAGTTTTTGAAAATTCGGTTTTTGGCTGCTTTTGCTGCCTTGTAGTTGACCTAGGACCTTAAGATTTTGCATGAACCGAACTCTGGCAGCCACATTACACGAGAAAAAGCGAGAAGTGGTAATTCGTAGTAAAAACCGCAGAAAACATAACGTTTTCAACATTTGTGTTCGAAATGACGTAACTGAAAATCTTCACATTGGACGCATTACTCTCAGAAACGTTTACATTTATCGTCTGGCAACTAATGCAGCGTGATGACGTTTGCGGTCGCACCACTCTGTACGAAGTAGAAGCTTCTAAGTTGCAGTCACCAAGAAAGAGGCACTGAAATTCAAGTTTTAGTTTTTGAAAATTCAGTTTTTGGCTGCTTTTGCTGCCTTGTAGTTGACCTAGGACCTTAAGATTTTGCATGAACCGAACTCTGGCAGCCACATTACACGAGAAAAAGCGAGAAGTGGTAATTCGTAGTAAAAACCGCAGAAAACATAACGTTTTCAACATTTGTTTTCGAAATGACGTAACTGAAAATCTTCACATTGGACGCATTACTCTCAGAAACGTTTACATTTATCGTCTGGCAACTAATGCAGCGTGATGACGTTTGCGGTCGCACCACTCTGTACGAAGTAGAAGCTTCTAAGTTGTTGCAGTCACCAAGAAAGAGGCACAGAAATTCAAGTTTTAGTTTTTGAAAATTCAGTTTTTGGCTGCTTTTGCTGCCTTGTAGTTGACATAGGACCTTAAGATTTTGCATGAACCGAACTCTGGCAGCCACATTACACGAGAAAAAGCGAGAAGTGGTAATTCGTAGTAAAAACCGCAGAGAACATAACGTTTTCAACATTTGTTTTCGCAATGACGTAACTGAAAATCTTCACATTGGACGCATTACTCTCAGAAACGTTTACATTTATCGTCTGG
Organism: Schistocerca serialis cubense; assembly: GCF_023864345.2. Lineage (NCBI taxonomy): Eukaryota > Metazoa > Arthropoda > Insecta > Orthoptera > Acrididae > Schistocerca > Schistocerca serialis. The sequence continues at coordinate 4,294,191 of NW_026047571.1, read as the reverse complement.
CAACTAATGCAGCGTGATCACGTTTGCGGTCGCACCACTCTGTACGAAGTAGAAGCTTCTAAGTTGTTGCAGTCACCAAGAAAGAGGCACAGAAATTCAAGTTTTAGTTTTTGAAAATTCAGTTTTTGGCTGCTTTTGCTGCCTTGTAGTTGACCTAGGACCTTAAGATTTTGCATGCACCGAACTCTGGCAGCCACATTACACGAGAAAAAGCGAGAAGTGGTAATTCGTAGTAAAAACCGCAGAAAACATAACGTTTTCAACATTTGTTTTCGTATCGACGTAACTGAAAATCTTCACATTGGACGCATTACTCTCAGAAACGTTTACATTTATCGTCTGGCAACTAATGCCGCGTGATGACGTTTGCGGTCGCACCACTCTGTACGAAGTTGAAGCTTCTAAGTTGTTGCAGTCACCAAGAAAGAGGCACAGAAATTCAAGTTTTAGTTTTTGAAAATTCAGTTTTTGGCTGCTTTTGCTGCCTTGTAGTTGACCTAGGACCTTAAGATTTTGCATGAACCGAACTCTGGCAGCCACATTACACGAGAAAAAGCGAGAAGTGGTAATTCGTAGTAAAAACCGCAGAAAACATAACGTTTTCAACATTTGTTTTCTAAATGACGTAACTGAACATCTTCACATTGGACGAATTACTCTCAGAAACGTTTACATTTATCGTCTGGCAACTAATGCAGCGTGATGACGTTTGCGGTCGCACCACTCTGTACGAAGTAGAAGCTTCTAAGTTGTTGCAGTCACCAAGAAAGAGACACAGAAATTCAAGTTTTAGTTTTTGAAAATTCAGGTTTTGGCTGCTTTTGCTGCCTTGTAGTTGACCTAGGACCTTAAGATTTTGCATGAACCGAACCCTGGCAGCCACATTACACGAGAAAAATCGAGAAGTGGTAATTCGTAGTAAAAACCGCAGAAAACATAACGTTTTCAACATTTGTTTTCGAAATGACGTAACTGAAAATCTTCACATTGGACGCATTACTCTCAGAAACGTTTACATTTATCGTCTGGAAACTAATGCAGCGTGATGACGTTTGCGGTCGCACCACTCTGTACGAAGTAGAAGCTTCTAAGTTGTTGCAGTCACCAAGAAAGAGGCACAGAAATTCAAGTTTTAGTTTTTGAAAATTCAGTTTTTGGCTGCTTTTGCTGCCTTGTAGTTGACCTAGGACCTTAAGATTTTGCATGAACCGAACTCTGGCAGCCACATTACACGAGAAAAAGCGAGAAGTGCTAATTCGTAGTAAAAACCGCAGAAAACATAACGTTTTCAACATTTGTTTTCGAAATGACGTAACTGAAAATCTCCACATTGGACGCATTACTCTCAGAAACGTTTACATTTATCGTCTGGCAACTAATGCCGCGTGATGACGTTTGCGGTCGCACCACTCTGTACGAAGTAGAAGCTTCTAAGTTGTTGCAGTCACCAAGAAAGAGGCACAGAAATTCAAGTTTTAGTTTTTGAAAATTCAGTTTTTGGCTGCTTTTGCTGCCTTGTAGTTGACCTAGGACCTTAAGATTTTGCATGAACCGAACTCTGGCAGCCACATTACACGAGAAAAAGCGAGAAGTGGTAATTCGTAGTAAAAACCGCAGAAAACATAACGTTTTCAACATTTGTTTTCGAAATGACGTAACTGAAAATCTTCACATTGGACGCATTACTCTCAGAAACGTTTACATTTATCGTCTGGCAACTAATGCAGCGTGATGACGTTTGCGGTCGCACCACTCTGTACGAAGTAGAAGCTTCTAAGTTGTTGCAGTCACCAAGAAAGAGGCACAGAAATTCAAGTTTTAGTTTTTGAAAATTCAGTTTTTGGCTGCTTTTGCTGCCTTGTAGTTGACCTAGGACCTTAAGATTTTGCATGAACCGAACTCTGGCAGCCACATTACACGAGAAAAAGCGAGAACTGGTAATTCGTAGTAAAAACCGCAGAAAACTTAACGTTTTCAACATTTGTTTTCGAAATGACGTAACTGAATATCTTCACATTGGACGCACTACTCTCTGAAACGTTTACATTTATCGTCTGGCAACTAATGCCGCGTGATGACGTATGCGGTCGCACCACTCTGTACGAATTAGAAGCTTCTAAGTTGTTGCAGTCACCAAGAAAGAGGCACAGAAATTCAAGTTTTAGTTTTTGAAAATTCAGTTTTTGGCTGCTTTTGCTGCCTTGTAGTTGACCTAGGAACTTAAGATTTTGCATGAACCGAACTCTGGCAGCCACATTACACGAGAAAAAGCGAGAAGTGGTAATTCGTAGTAAAAACCGCAGAAAACATAACGTTTTCAACATTTGTTTTCGAAATGACGTAACTGAAAATCTTCACATTGGACGCATTACTCTCAGAAACGTTTACATTTATCGTCTGGCAACTAATGCAGCGTGATGACGTTTGCGGTCGCACCACTCTGTACGAAGTAGAAGCTTCTAAGTTGTTGCAGTCACCAAGAAAGAGGCACAGAAATTCAAGTTTTAGTGTTTGAAAATTCAGTTTTTGGCTGCTTTTGCTGCCTTGTAGTTGACCTAGGACCTTAAGATTTTGCATGAACCGAAGTCTGGCCTCCACATTACACGAGAAAAAGCGAGAAGTGGTAATTCGTAGTAAAAACCGCAGAAAACATAACGTTTTCAACATTTGTTTTCGAAATGACGTAACTGAATATCTTCACATTGGACGCATTACTCTCAGAAACGTTTACATTTATCGTCTGGCAACTAATGCAGCGTGATGACGTTTGCGGTCGCACCACTCTGTACGAAGTAGAAGCTTCTAAGTTGTTGCAGTCACCAAGAAAGAGGCACAGAAATTCAAGTTTTAGTTTTTGAAAATTCAGTTTTTGGCTGCTTTTGCTGCCTTGTAGTAGACCTAGGACCTTAAGATTTTGCATGAACCGAACTCTGGCAGCCACATTACACGAGAAAAAGCTAGAAGTGGTAATTCGTAGTAAAAACCGCAGAAAACATAACGTTTTCAACATTTGTTTTCGAAATGACGTAACTGAAAATCTTCACATTGGACGCATTACTCTCAGAAACGTTTACATTTATCGTCTGGCAACTAATGCAGCGTGATGACGTTTGCGGTCGCACCACTCTGTACGAAGTAGAAGCTTCTAAGTTGTTGCAGTCACCAAGAAAGAGGCACAGAAATTCAAGTTTTAGTTTCTGAAAATTTAGTTTTTGGCTGCTTTTGCTGCCTTGTAGTTGACCTAGGACCTTAAGATTTTGCATGAACCGAACTCTGGCAGCCACATTACACGAGAAAAAGCGAGAAGTGGTAATTCGTAGTAAAAACCGCAGAAAACATAACGTTTTCAACATTTGTTTTCGAAATGACGTAACTGAAAATCTTCACATTGGACGCATTACTCTCAGAAACGTTTACATTTATCGTCTGGCAACTAATGCAGCGTGATGACGTTTGCGGTCGCACCACTCTGTACGAAGTAGAAGCTTCTAAGTTGTTGCAGTCACCAAGAAAGAGGCACAGAAATTCAAGTTTTAGTTTTTGAAAATTCAGTTTTTGGCTGCTTTTGCTGCCTTGTAGTTGACCTAGGACCTTAAGATTTTGCATGCACCGAACTCTGGCAGCCACATTACACGAGAAAAAGCGAGAAGAGGTAATTCGTAGTAAAAACCGCAGAAAACATAACGTTTTCAACATTTGTTTTCGTATTGACGTAACTGAAAATCTTCACATTGGACGCATTACTCTCAGAAACGTTTAGATTTATCGTCTGGCAACTAATGCCGCGTGATGACGTTTGCGGTCGCACCACTCTGTACGAAGTAGAAGCTTCTAAGTTGTTGCAGTCACCAAGAAAGAGGCACAGAAATTCAAGTTTTAGTTTTTGAAAATTCAGTTTTTGGCTGCTTTTGCTGCCTTGTAGTTGACCTAGGACCTTAAGATTTTGCATGAACCGAACTCTGGCAGCCACATTACACGAGAAAAAGCGAGAAGTGGTAATTCGTAGTAAAAACCGCAGAAAACATAACGTTTTCAACATTTGTTTTCGAAATGACGTAACTGAAAATCTTCACATTGGACGCATTACTCTCAGAAACGTTTACATTTATCGTCTGGCAACTAATGCAGCGTGATGACGTTTGCGGTCGCACCACTCTGTACGAAGTAGAAGCTTCTAAGTTGTTGCAGTCACCAAGAAAGAGGCACAGAAATTCAAGTTTTAGTTTTTGAGAATTCAGTTTTTGGCTGCTTTTGCTGCCTTGTAGTTGACCTAGGACCTTAAGATTTTGCATGAACCGAACTCTCGCAGCCACATTACACGAGAAAAAGCGAGAAGTGGTAATTCGTAGTAAAAACCGCAGAAAACATATCGTTTTCAACATTTGTTTTCGAAATGACGTAACTGAAAATCTTCACATTGGACGCATTACTCTCAGAAACGTTTACATTTATCGTCTGGCAACTAATGCCGCGTGATGACGTTTGCGGTCGCACCAATCTGTACGAAGTAGAAGCTTCTAAGTTGTTGCAGTCACCAAGAAAGAGGCACAGAAATTCAAGTTTTAGTTTTTGAAAATTCAGTTTTTGGCTGCTTTTGCTGCCTTGTAGTTGACTTAGGACCTTACGATTTTGCATGAACCGAACTCTGGCAGCCACATTACACGAGAAAAAGCGAGAAGTGGTAATTCGTAGTAAAAACCGCAGAAAACATAACGTTTTCAACATTTGTTTTCGAAATGACGTAACTGAAAATCTTCACATTGGACGCATTACTCTCAGAAACGTTTACATTTATCGTCTGGCAACTAATGCCGCGTGATGACGTTTGCGGGCGCACCACTCTGTACGAAGTAGAAGCTTCTAAGTAGTTGCAGTCACCAAGAAAGAGGCACAGAAATTCAATTTTAGTTTTTGAAAATTCAGTTTTTGGCTGCTTTTGCTGCCTTGTAGTTGACCTAGGACCTTAAGATTTTGCATGAACCGAACTCTGGCAGCCACATTACACGAGAAAAAGCGAGAAGTGGTAATTCGTAGTAAAAACCGCAGAAAACATAACGTTTTCAACATTTGTTTTCGAAATGACGTGACTGAAAATCTTCACATTGGACGCATTACTCTCAGAAACGTTTACATTTATCGTCTGGCAACTAATGCAGCGTGATGACGTTTGCGGTCGCACCACTCTGTACGAAGTAGAAGCTTCTAAGTTGTTGCAGTCACCAAGAAAGAGGCACAGAAATTCAAGTTTTAGTTTTTGAAAATTCAGTTTTTGGCTGCTTTTGCTGCCTTGTAGTTGACCAAGGACCTTAAGATTTTGCATTAACCGAACTCTGGCAGCCACATTACACGAGAAAAAGCGAGAAGTGGTAATTCGTAGTAAAAACCGCAGAAAACATAACGTTTTCAACATTTGTTTTCGAAATGACGTAACTGAAAATCTTCACATTGGACGCATTACTCTCAGAAACGTTTACATTTATCGTCTGGCAACTAATGCCGCGTGATGACGTTTGCGGTCGCACCACTCTGTACGATGTAGAAGCTTCTAAGTTGTTGCAGTCACCAAGAAAGAGGCACAGAAATTCAAGTTTTAGTTTTTGAAAATTCAGTTTTTGGCTGCTTTTGCTGCCTTGTAGTTGACCTAGGAGCTTAAGATTTTGCATGAACTGAACTCTGGCAGCCACATTACACGAGAAAAAGCGAGAAGTGGTAATTCGTAGTAAAAACCGCAGAAAACATAACGTTTTCAACATTTGTTTTCGAAATGACGTAACTGAATATCTTCACATTGGACGCATTACTCTCAGAAACGTTTACATTTATCGTCTGGCAACTAATGCAGCGTGATGACGTTTGCGGTCGCACCACTCTGTACGAAGTAGAAGCTGCTAAGTAGTTGCAGTCACCAAGAAAGAGGCACAGAAATTCAAGTTTCAGTTTTTGAAAATTCAGTTTTTGGCTGCTTTTGCTGCCTTGTAGTTGACCTAGGACCTTAAGATTTTGCATGAACCGAACTCTGGCAGGCACATTACACGAGAAAAAGCGAGAAGTGGTAATTCGTAGTAAAAACCGCAGAAAACATAACGTTTTCAACATTTGTTTTCGAAATGACGTAACTGAAAATCTTCACATTGGACGCATTACTCTCAGAAACGTTTACATTTATCGTCTGGCAACTAATACCGCGTGATGACGTTTGCGGTCGCAACACTCTGTACGAAGTAGAAGCTTCTAAGTTGTTGCAGTCACCAAGAAAGAGGCACAGAAATTCAAGTTTTAGTTTTTGAAAATTCAGTTTTTGGCTGCTTTTGCTGCCTTGTAGTTGACCTAGGACCTTAAGATTTTGCATGAACCGAACTCTGGCAGCCACATTACACGAGAAAAAGCGAGAAGTGGTAATTCGTAGTAAAAACCGCAGAAAACATAACGTTTTCAACATTTGTTTTCGAAATGACGTAACTGAAAATCTTCACATTGGACGCATTACTCTCAGAAACGTTTACATTTATCGTCTGGCAACTAATGCCGCGTGATGACGTTTGCGGTCGCACCACTCTGTACGAAGTAGAAGCTTCTAAGTTGTTGCAGTCACCAAGAAAGAGGCACAGAAATTCAAGTTTTAGTTTTTGAAAATTCAGTTTTTGGCTGCTTTTGCTGCCTTGTAGTTGACCTAGGACCTTAAGATTTTGCATGAACCGAACTCTGGCAGCCACATTACACGAGAAAAAGCGAGAAGTGGTAATTCGTAGTAAAAACCGCAGAAAACATAACGTTTTCAACATTTGTTTTCGAAATGACGTAACTGAAAATCTTCACATTGGACGCATTACTCTCAGAAACGTTTACATTTATCGTCTGGCAACTAATGCAGCGTGATGACGTTTGAGGTCGCACCACTCTGCACGAAGTAGAAGCTTCTATGGGTTTGCAGTCACCAAGAAAGAGGCACAGAAATTCAAGTTTTAGTTTTTTAAAATTCAGTTTTTGGCTGCTTTTGCTGCCCTAGGACCTTAAGATTTTGCATGAACCGAACTCTGGCAGCCACATTACACGAGAAAAAGCGAGAAGTGGTAATCCGTAGTAAAAACCGCAGAAAACATAACGTTTTCAACATTTGTTTTCGAAATGACGTAACTAAATATCTTCACATTGGACGCATTACTCTCAGAAACGTTTACATTTATCGTCTGGCAACTAATGCCGCGTGATGACGTTTGCGGTCGCACTACTCTGTACGAAGTAGAAGCTTCTAAGTTGTTGCAGTCACCAAGAAAGAGGCACAGAAATTCAAGTTTTAGTTTTTGAAAATTCAGTTTTTGGCTGCTTTTGCTGCCTTTTAGTTGACCTAGGACCTTAAGATTTTGCATGAACCGAACTCTGGCAGCCACATTACACGAGAAAAAGCGGGAAGTGGTAATTCGTAGTAAAAACCGCAGAAAACATAACGTTTTCAACAATTGTTTACGAAATGACGTAACTGAAAATCTTCACATTGGACGCATTACTCTCAGAAACGTTTACATTTATCGTCTGGCAACTAATGCCGCGTGATGACGTTTGCGGTCGCACCACTCTGTACGAAGTAGAAGCTTCTAAGTTGTTGCAGTCACCAAGAAAGAGGCACAGAAATTCAAGTTTTAGTTTTTGAAAATTCAGTTTTTGGCTGCTTTTGCTGCCTTGTAGTTGACCTAGGACCTTAAGATTTTGCATGAACCGAACTCTGGCAGCCACATTACACGAGAAAAAGCGAAAAGTGGTAATTCGTAGTAAAAACCGCAGAAAACATAACGTTTTCAACATTAGTTTTCGAAATGACGTAACTGAAAATCTTCACATTGGACGCATTACTCTCAGAAACGTTTACATTTATCGTCTGGCAACTAATGCAGCGTGATGACGTTTGAGGTCGCACCACTCTGTACGAAGTAGAAGCTTCTAAGTTTTTGCAGTTACCAAGAAAGAGGCACAGAAATTCAAGTTTTAGTTTTTGAAAATTCAGTTTTTGGCTGCTTTTGCTGCCTTGTAGTTGACCTAGGACCTTAAGATTTTGCATGAACCGAACTCTCGCAGCCGCATTACACGAGAAAAAGCGAGAAGTGGTAATTCGTAGTAAAAACCGCAGAAAACATAACGTTTTCAACATTTGTTTTCGAAATGACGTAACTGAAAATCTTCACATTGGACGCATTACTCTCAGAAACGTTTACATTTATCGTCTGGAAACTAATGCCGCGTGATGACGTTTGCGGTCTCACCACTCTGTACGAAGTAGAAGCTTCTAAGTTGTTGCAGTCACCAAGAAAGAGGCACAGAAATTCAATATTTAGTTTTAGAAAATTCAGTTTTTGGCTGCTTTTGCTGCCTTGTAGTTGACCTAGGACCTTAAGATTTTGCATGAACCGAACTCTGGCAGCCACATTACACGAGAAAAAGCGAGAAGTGGTAATTCGTAGTAAAAACCGCAGAAAACATAACGTTTTCAACATTTGTTTTCGAAATGACGTAACTGAAAATCTTCACATTGGACGCTTTACTCTCAGAAACGTTTACATTTCACGTCTGGCAACTAATGCCGCATGATGACGTTCGCGGTCGCACTACTCTGTACGAAGTAGAAGCTTCTAAGTTGTTGCAGTCACCAAGAAAGAGGCACAGAAATTCAAGTTTTAGTTTTTGAAAATTCAGTTTTTGGCTGCTTTTGCTGCCTTGTAGTTGACCTAGGACCTTAAGATTTTGCATGAACCGAACTCTGGCAGCCACATTACACGAGAAAAAGCGGGAAGTGGTAATTCGTAGTAAAAACCGCAGAAAACATAACGTTTTCAACATTTGTTTTCGAAATGACGTAACTGAAAATCTTCACATTGGACGCATTACTCTCAGAAACGTTTACATTTATCGTCTGGCAACTAATGCAGCGTGATGACGTTTGCGGTCGCACCATTCTGTACGAAGTAGAAGCTGCTAAGTAGTTGCAGTCACCAAGAAAGAGGCACAGAAATTCAAGTTTTAGTTTTTGAAAATTCAGTTTTTGGCTGCTTTTGCTGCCTTCTAGTTGACGTAGGACCTTAAGATTTTGCATGAACCGAACTCTGGCAGCCACATAACACGAGAAAAAGCGAGAAGTGGTAATTCGTAGTAAAAACCGCAGAAAACATAACGTTTTCAACATTTGTTTTCGAAATGACGTAACTGAAAATCTTCAGATTGGACGCTTTACTCTCAGAAACGTTTACATTTCACGTCTGGCAACTAATGCCGCATGATGACGTTCGCGGTCGCACTACTCTGTACGAAGTAGAAGTTTCTAAGTTGTTGCAGTCACCAAGAAAGAGGCACAGAAATTCAAGTTTTAGTTTTTGAAAATTCAGTTTTTGGCTGCTTTTGCTGCCTTGTAGTTGACCTAGGACCTTAAGATTTTGCATGAACCGAACTCTGGCAGCCACATTACACGAGAAAAAGCGGGAAGTGGTAATTCGTAGTAAAAACCGCAGAAAACATAACGTTTTCAACATTTGTTTTCGAAATGACGTAACTGAAAATCTTCACATTGGACGCATTACTCTCAGAAACGTTTACATTTATCGTCTGGCAACTAATGCCGCGTGATGACGTTTGCGGTCGCACCACTCTGTACGAAGTAGAAGCTTCTAAGTTGTTGCAGTCACCAAGAAAGAGGCACAGAAATTCAAGTTTTAGTTTTTGAAAATTCAGTTTTTGGCTGCTTTTGCTGCCTTGTGGTTGACCTAGGACCTTAAGATTTTGCATGAACCGAACTCTGGCAGCCACATTACACGAGAAAAAGCGAAAAGTGGTAATTCATAGTAAAAACCGCAGAAAACATAACGTTTTCAACATTTGTTTTCGTATCGACATAACTGAAAATCTTCACATCGGACGCATTACTCTCAGAAACGTTTACATTTATCGTCTGGCAACTAATGCAGCGTGATGACGTTTGTAGTCGCACCACTCTGTACGAAGTAGAAGCTTCTAAGTTGTTGCAGTCACCAAGAAAGAGGCACAGAAATTCAAGTTTTAGTTTTTGAAAATTCAGTTTTTTGCTGCTTTTGCTGCCTTGTAGTTGACCTAGGACCTTAAGATTTTGCATGAACCGAACTCTGGCAGCCACATTACACGAGAAAAAGCGAGAAGTGGTAATTCGTAGTAATAACCGCAGAAAACATAACGTTTTCAACATTTGTTTTCGAAATGACGTAACTGAAAATCTTCACATTGGACGCATTACTCTCAGAAACGTTTACATTTATCGTCTGGCAACTAATGAAGCGTGATGACGTTTGCGGTCGCACCACTGTGTACGAAGTAGAAGCTTCTAAGTTGTTGCAGTCACCAAGAAAGAGGCACAGAAATTCAAGTTTTAGTTTTTGAAAATTCAGTTTTTGGCTGCTTTTGCTGCCTTGTAGTTGACCTAGGACCTTAAGATTTTGCATGAACCGAACTCTGGCAGCCACATTACACGAATAAAAGCGAGAAGTGGTAATTCGTAGTAAAAACCGCGGAAAACATAACGTTTTCTACATTGTTTTCGTATCGACGTAACTGAAAATCTTCACATTGGACGCATTACTCTCAGAAACGTTTACATTTATCGTCTGGCAACTAATGCCGCGTGATGACGTTTGCGGTCGCACCACTCTGTACGAAGTAGAAGCTTCTAAGTTGTTGCAGTCACCAAGAAAGTGGCACAGAAATTCAAGTTTTAGTTCTTGAAAATTCAGTTTTTGGCTGCTTCTGCTGCCTTGTAGTTGACCTAGGACCTTAAGATTTTGCATGAACCGAACTCTGGCAGCCACATTACACGAGAAAAAGCGAGAAGTGGTAATTCGTAGTAATAACCGCAGAAAACATAACGTTTTCAACATTTGTTTTCGAAATGACGTAACTGAAAATCTTCACATTGGACGCATTACTCTCAGAAACGTTTACATTTATCGTCTGGCAACTAATGCAGCGTGATGACGTTTGAGGTCGCACCACTCTGCACGAAGTAGAAGCTTCTATGGGTTTGCAGTCACCAAGAAAGAGGCACAGAAATTCAAGTTTTAGTTTTTTAAAATTCAGTTTTTGGCTGCTTTTGCTGCCCTAGGACCTTAAGATTTTGCATGAACCGAACTCTGGCAGCCACATTACACGAGAAAAAGCGAGAAGTGGTAATCCGTAGTAAAAACCGCAGAAAACATAACGTTTTCAACATTTGTTTTCGAAATGACGTAACTAAATATCTTCACATTGGACGCATTACTCTCAGAAACGTTTACATTTATCGTCTGGCAACTAATGCCGCGTGATGACGTTTGCGGTCGCACTACTCTGTACGAAGTAGAAGCTTCTAAGTTGTTGCAGTCACCAAGAAAGAGGCACAGAAATTCAAGTTTTAGTTTTTGAAAATTCAGTTTTTGGCTGCTTTTGCTGCCTTTTAGTTGACCTAGGACCTTAAGATTTTGCATGAACCGAACTCTGGCAGCCACATTACACGAGAAAAAGCGGGAAGTGGTAATTCGTAGTAAAAACCGCAGAAAACATAACGTTTTCAACAATTGTTTACGAAATGACGTAACTGAAAATCTTCACATTGGACGCATTACTCTCAGAAACGTTTACATTTATCGTCTGGCAACTAATGCCGCGTGATGACGTTTGCGGTCGCACCACTCTGTACGAAGTAGAAGCTTCTAAGTTGTTGCAGTCACCAAGAAAGAGGCACAGAAATTCAAGTTTTAGTTTTTGAAAATTCAGTTTTTGGCTGCTTTTGCTGCCTTGTAGTTGACCTAGGACCTTAAGATTTTGCATGAACCGAACTCTGGCAGCCACATTACACGAGAAAAAGCGAAAAGTGGTAATTCGTAGTAAAAACCGCAGAAAACATAACGTTTTCAACATTAGTTTTCGAAATGACGTAACTGAAAATCTTCACATTGGACGCATTACTCTCAGAAACGTTTACATTTATCGTCTGGCAACTAATGCAGCGTGATGACGTTTGAGGTCGCACCACTCTGTACGAAGTAGAAGCTTCTAAGTTTTTGCAGTTACCAAGAAAGAGGCACAGAAATTCAAGTTTTAGTTTTTGAAAATTCAGTTTTTGGCTGCTTTTGCTGCCTTGTAGTTGACCTAGGACCTTAAGATTTTGCATGAACCGAACTCTCGCAGCCGCATTACACGAGAAAAAGCGAGAAGTGGTAATTCGTAGTAAAAACCGCAGAAAACATAACGTTTTCAACATTTGTTTTCGAAATGACGTAACTGAAAATCTTCACATTGGACGCATTACTCTCAGAAACGTTTACATTTATCGTCTGGAAACTAATGCCGCGTGATGACGTTTGCGGTCTCACCACTCTGTACGAAGTAGAAGCTTCTAAGTTGTTGCAGTCACCAAGAAAGAGGCACAGAAATTCAATATTTAGTTTTAGAAAATTCAGTTTTTGGCTGCTTTTGCTGCCTTGTAGTTGACCTAGGACCTTAAGATTTTGCATGAACCGAACTCTGGCAGCCACATTACACGAGAAAAAGCGAGAAGTGGTAATTCGTAGTAAAAACCGCAGAAAACATAACGTTTTCAACATTTGTTTTCGAAATGACGTAACTGAAAATCTTCACATTGGACGCTTTACTCTCAGAAACGTTTACATTTCACGTCTGGCAACTAATGCCGCATGATGACGTTCGCGGTCGCACTACTCTGTACGAAGTAGAAGCTTCTAAGTTGTTGCAGTCACCAAGAAAGAGGCACAGAAATTCAAGTTTTAGTTTTTGAAAATTCAGTTTTTGGCTGCTTTTGCTGCCTTGTAGTTGACCTAGGACCTTAAGATTTTGCATGAACCGAACTCTGGCAGCCACATTACACGAGAAAAAGCGGGAAGTGGTAATTCGTAGTAAAAACCGCAGAAAACATAACGTTTTCAACATTTGTTTTCGAAATGACGTAACTGAAAATCTTCACATTGGACGCATTACTCTCAGAAACGTTTACATTTATCGTCTGGCAACTAATGCAGCGTGATGACGTTTGCGGTCGCACCATTCTGTACGAAGTAGAAGCTGCTAAGTAGTTGCAGTCACCAAGAAAGAGGCACAGAAATTCAAGTTTTAGTTTTTGAAAATTCAGTTTTTGGCTGCTTTTGCTGCCTTCTAGTTGACGTAGGACCTTAAGATTTTGCATGAACCGAACTCTGGCAGCCACATAACACGAGAAAAAGCGAGAAGTGGTAATTCGTAGTAAAAACCGCAGAAAACATAACGTTTTCAACATTTGTTTTCGAAATGACGTAACTGAAAATCTTCAGATTGGACGCTTTACTCTCAGAAACGTTTACATTTCACGTCTGGCAACTAATGCCGCATGATGACGTTCGCGGTCGCACTACTCTGTACGAAGTAGAAGTTTCTAAGTTGTTGCAGTCACCAAGAAAGAGGCACAGAAATTCAAGTTTTAGTTTTTGAAAATTCAGTTTTTGGCTGCTTTTGCTGCCTTGTAGTTGACCTAGGACCTTAAGATTTTGCATGAACCGAACTCTGGCAGCCACATTACACGAGAAAAAGCGGGAAGTGGTAATTCGTAGTAAAAACCGCAGAAAACATAACGTTTTCAACATTTGTTTTCGAAATGACGTAACTGAAAATCTTCACATTGGACGCATTACTCTCAGAAACGTTTACATTTATCGTCTGGCAACTAATGCCGCGTGATGACGTTTGCGGTCGCACCACTCTGTACGAAGTAGAAGCTTCTAAGTTGTTGCAGTCACCAAGAAAGAGGCACAGAAATTCAAGTTTTAGTTTTTGAAAATTCAGTTTTTGGCTGCTTTTGCTGCCTTGTGGTTGACCTAGGACCTTAAGATTTTGCATGAACCGAACTCTGGCAGCCACATTACACGAGAAAAAGCGAAAAGTGGTAATTCATAGTAAAAACCGCAGAAAACATAACGTTTTCAACATTTGTTTTCGTATCGACATAACTGAAAATCTTCACATCGGACGCATTACTCTCAGAAACGTTTACATTTATCGTCTGGCAACTAATGCAGCGTGATGACGTTTGTAGTCGCACCACTCTGTACGAAGTAGAAGCTTCTAAGTTGTTGCAGTCACCAAGAAAGAGGCACAGAAATTCAAGTTTTAGTTTTTGAAAATTCAGTTTTTTGCTGCTTTTGCTGCCTTGTAGTTGACCTAGGACCTTAAGATTTTGCATGAACCGAACTCTGGCAGCCACATTACACGAGAAAAAGCGAGAAGTGGTAATTCGTAGTAATAACCGCAGAAAACATAACGTTTTCAACATTTGTTTTCGAAATGACGTAACTGAAAATCTTCACATTGGACGCATTACTCTCAGAAACGTTTACATTTATCGTCTGGCAACTAATGAAGCGTGATGACGTTTGCGGTCGCACCACTGTGTACGAAGTAGAAGCTTCTAAGTTGTTGCAGTCACCAAGAAAGAGGCACAGAAATTCAAGTTTTAGTTTTTGAAAATTCAGTTTTTGGCTGCTTTTGCTGCCTTGTAGTTGACCTAGGACCTTAAGATTTTGCATGAACCGAACTCTGGCAGCCACATTACACGAATAAAAGCGAGAAGTGGTAATTCGTAGTAAAAACCGCGGAAAACATAACGTTTTCTACATTGTTTTCGTATCGACGTAACTGAAAATCTTCACATTGGACGCATTACTCTCAGAAACGTTTACATTTATCGTCTGGCAACTAATGCCGCGTGATGACGTTTGCGGTCGCACCACTCTGTACGAAGTAGAAGCTTCTAAGTTGTTGCAGTCACCAAGAAAGTGGCACAGAAATTCAAGTTTTAGTTCTTGAAAATTCAGTTTTTGGCTGCTTCTGCTGCCTTGTAGTTGACCTAGGACCTTAAGATTTTGCATGAACCGAACTCTGGCAGCCACATTACACGAGAAAAAGCGAGAAGTGGTAATTCGTAGTAAAAAGCGCAGAAAACATAACGTTTTCAACATTTGTTTTCGTATCGACGTAACTGAAAATCTTCACATTGGACGCATTACTCTCAGAAACGTTTACATTTATCGTCTGGCAACTAATGCCGCGTGATGACGTTTGCGGTCGCACCACTCTGTACGAAGTAGAAGCTTCTAAGTTGTTGCAGTCACCAAGAAAGAAGCACAGAAATTCAAGTTTTAGTTTTTGAAAATTCAGTTTTTGGCTGCTTTTGCTGCCTTGTAGTTGACCTAGGACCTTAAGATTTTGCATGAACCGAACTCTGGCAGCCACATTACACGAGAAAAAGCGAGAAGTGGTAATTCGTAGTAAAAACCGCAGAAAACATAACGTTTTCAACATTTGTTTTCGAAATGACGTAACTGAAAATCTTCACATTAGACGCATTACTCTCTGAAACGTTTACATTTATCGTCTGGCAACTAATGCAGCGTGATAACGTTTGCGGTCGCACCACTCTGTACGAAGTGGAAGCTTCTAAGTAGTTGCAGTCACCAAGAAAGAGGCACAGAAATTCAAGTTTTAGTTTTTGAAAATTCAGTTTTTGGCTGCTTTTGCTGCCTTGTAGTTGACCTAGGACCTTAAGATTTTGCATGAATTGAACTCTGGCAGCCACATTACACGAGAAAAAGCGAGAAGTGGTAATTCGTAGTAAAAACCGCAGAAAACATAACGTTTTCAACATTTGTTTTCGAAATGACGTAACTGAAAATCTTCACATTGGACGCATTACTCTCAGAAACGTTTACATTTATCGTCTGGCAACTAATGCAGCGTGATGACGTTTGCGGTCGCACCACTCTGTACGAAGTAGAAGCTTCTAAGTTGTTGCAGTCACCAAGAAAGAGGCACAGAAATTCAAGTTTTAGTTTTTGAAAATTCAGTTTTTGGCTGCTTTTGCTGCCTTGTAGTTGACCTAGGACCTTAAGATTCTGCATGAACCGAACTCTGGCAGCCACATTACACGAGAAAAAGCGAGAAGTGGTAATTCGTAGTAAAAACCGCAGAAAACATAACGTTTTCAACATTTGTTTTCGTATCGACGTAATTGAAAATCTTCACATTGGACGCATTACTCTCAGAACCGTTTACATTTATCGTCTGGCAACTAATGCAGCGTGATGACGTCTGCGGTCGCACCACTCTGTACGAAGTAGAAGCTTCTAAGTAGTTGCAGTCACCAAGAAAGAGGCTCAGAAATTCAAGTTTTTGTTTTTGAAAATCCAGTTTTTGGCTGCTTTTGCTGCCTTGTAGTTGACCTAGGACCTTAAGATTTTGCATGAACCGAACTCTGGCAGCCACATTACACGAGAAAAAGCGAGAAGTGGTAATTCGTAGTAAAAACCGCAGAAAACATAACGTTTTCAACATTTGTTTTCGAAATGACGTAACTGAAAATCTTCACATTGGACGTATTACTCTCAGAAACGTTTACATTTATCGTCTGGCAACTAATGCCGCGTGATGACGTTTGCGGTCGCACCACTCTGTACGAAGTAGAAGCTTCTAAGTAGTTGCAGTCACCAAGAAAGAGGTACAGAAATTCAAGTTTTAGTTTTTGAAAATTCAGTTTTTGGCCGCTTTTGCTGCCTTGTAGTTGACCTAGGACCTTAAGATTTTGCATGAACCGAACTCTGGCAGCCACATTACACGAGAAAAAGCGAGAAGTGGTAATTCGTAGTAATAACCGCAGAAAACATAACGTTTTCAACATTTGTTTTCGAAATGACGTAACTGAAAATCTTCACATTGGACGCATTACTCTTAGAAACGTTTACATTTATCGTCTGGCAACTAATGCAGCGTGATGACATTTGCGCTCGCACCACTTTGTACGAAGTAGAAGCTTCTAAGTTGTTGCAGTCACCAAGAAAGAGGCACAGAAATTCAAGTTTTAGTTTTTGAAAATTCAGTTTTTGGCTGCTTTTGCTGCCTTGTAGTATACCTAGGACCTTAAGATTTTGCATGAACCGAACTCTGGCAGCCACATTACACGAGAAAAAGCGAGAAGTGGTAATTCGTAGTAAAAACCGCAGAAAACATAACGTTTTCAACATTTGTTTTCGTATCGACGTAACTGAAAATCTTCACATTGGACGCATTACTCTCAGAAACGTTTACATTTATCGTCTGGCAACTAATGCCGCGTGATGACGTTTGCGGTCGCACCACTCTGTACGAAGTTGAAGCTTCTAAGTTGTTGCAGTCACCAAGAAAGAGGCACAGAAATTCAAGTTTTAGTTTTTGAAAATTCAGTTTTTGGCTGCTTTTGCTGCCTTGTAGTTGACCTAGGACCTTAAGATTTTGCATGAACCGAACTCTGGCAGCCACATTACACGAGAAAAAGCGAGAAGTGGTAATTCGTAGTAAAAACCGCAGAAAACATAACGTTTTCAACATTTGTTTTCGAAATGACGTAACTGAAAATCTTCACATTGGACCCATTACTCTCTGAAACGTTTACATTTATCGTCTGGCAACTAATGCAGCGTGATAACGTTTGCGGTCGCACCACTCTGTACGAAGTGGAAGCTTCTAAGTAGTTGCAGTCACCAAGAAAGAGGCACAGAAATTCAAGTTTTAGTTTTTGAAAATTCTGTTTTTGGCTGCTTTTGCTGCCTTGTAGTTGACCTAGGACCTTAAGATTCTGCATGAACCGAACTCTGGCAGCCACATTACACGAGAAAAAGCGAGAAGTGGTAATTCGTAGTAAAAACCGCAGAAAACATAACGTTTTCTACATTGTTTTCGTATCGACGTAACTGAAAATCTTCACATTGGACGCATTACTCTCAGAAACGTTTACATTTATCGTCTGGCAACTAATGCCGCGTGATGACGTTTGCGGTCGCACCACTCTGTACGAAGTAGAAGCTTCTAAGTTGTTGCAGTCACCAAGAAAGTGGCACAGAAATTCAAGTTTTAGTTCTTGAAAATTCAGTTTTTGGCTACTTCTGCTGCCTTGTAGTTGACCTAGGACCTTAAGATTTTGCGTGAACCGAACTCTGGCAGCCACATTACACGAGAAAAAGCGAGAAGTGGTAATTCGTAGTAAAAACCGCAGAAAACATAACGTTTTCAACATTTGTTTTCGTATCGACGTAACTCAAAATCTTCACATTGGACGCATTTCTCTCAGAAACGTTTACATTTATCGTCTGGCAACTAATGCCGCGTGATGACGTTTGCGGTCGCACCACTCTGTACGAAGTAGAAGCTTCTAAGTTGTTGCAGTCACCAAGAAAGAGGCACAGAAATTCAAGTTTTAGTTTTTGAAAATTCAGTTTTTGGCTGCTTTTGCTGCCTTGTAGTTGACCTAGGACCTTAAGATTTTGCATGAACCGAACTCTGGCAGCCACATTACACGAGAAAAAGCGAGAAGTGGTAATTCGTAGTAAAAACCGCAGAAAACATAACGTTTTCAACATTTGTTTTCGAAATGACGTAACTGAAAATCTTCACATTGGACGCATTAATCTCTGAAACGTTTACATTTATCGTCTGGCAACTAATGCAGCGTGATAACGTTTGCGGTCGCACCACTCTGTACGAAGTGGAAGCTTCTAAGTAGTTGCAGTCACCAAGAAAGTGGCACAGAAATTCAAGTTTTAGTTTTTGAAAATTCAGTTTTTGGCTGCTTTTGCTGCCTTGTAGTTGACCTAGGACCTTAAGATTTTGCATGAATTTAACTCTGGCTGCCACATTACACGAGAAAAAGCGAGAAGTGGTAATTCGTAGTAAAAACCGCAGAAAACATAACGTTTTCAACATTTGTTTTCGAAATGACGTAACTGAAAATCTTCACATTGGACGCATTACTCTCAAAAACGTTTACATTTATCGTCTGGCAACTAATGCCGCGTGATGACGTTTGCGGTCGCACCACTCTGTACGAAGTAGAAGCTTCTAAGTTGTTGCAGTCACCAAGAAAGAGGCACAGAAATTCAAGTTTTAGTTTTTGAAAATTCAGTTTTTGGCTGCTTTTGCTGCCTTGTAGTTGACCTAGGACCTTAAGATTTTGCATGAACCGAACTCTGGCAGCCACATTACACGAGAAAAAGCGAGAAGTGGTAATTCGTAGTAAAAACCGCAGAAAACATAACGTTTTCAACATTTGTTTTCGTATCGACGTAATTGAAAATCTTCACATTGGACGCATTACTCTCAGAAACGTTTACATTTATCGTCTGGCAACTAATGCAGCGTGATGACGTTTGCGGTCGCACCACTCTGTACGAAGTAGAAGCTTCTAAGTAGTTGCAGTCACCAAGAAAGAGGCTCAGAAATTCACGTTTTTGTTTTTGAAAATTCAGTTTTTGGCTGCTTTTGCTGCCTTGTAGTTGACCTAGGACCTTAAGATTTTGCATGAACCGAACTCTGGCAGCCACATTACACGAGAAAAAGCGAGAAGTGGTAATTCGTAGTAAAAACCGCAGAAAACATAACGTTTTCAACATTTGTTTTCGAAATGACGTAACTGAAAATCTTCACATTGGACGCATTACTCTCTGAAACGTTTACATTTATCGTCTGGCAACTAATGCAGCGTGATAACGTTTGCGGTCGCACCACTCTGTACGAAGTGGAAGCTTCTAAGTAGTTGCAGTCACCAAGAAAGAGGCACAGAAATTCAAGTTTTAGTTTTTGAAAATTCAGTTTTTGGCTGCTTTTGCTGCCTTGTAGTTGACCTAGGACCTTAAGATTTTGCATGAATTGAACTCTGGCAGCCACATTACACGAGAAAAAGCGAGAAGTGGTAATTCGTAGTAAAAACCGCAGAAAACATAACGTTTTCAACATTTGTTTTCGAAATGACGTAACTGAAAATCTTCACATTGGACGCATTACTCTCAGAAACGTTTACATTTATCGTCTGGCAACTAATGCCGCGTGATGACGTTTGCGGTCGCACCACTCTGTACGAAGTAGAAGCTTCTAAGTTGTTGCAGTCACCAAGAAAGAGGCACAGAAATTCAAGTTTTAGTTTTTGAAAATTCAGTTTTTGGCTGCTTTTGCTGCCTTGTAGTTGACCTAGGACCTTAAGATTTTGCATGAACCGAACTCTGGCAGCCACATTACACGAGAAAAAGCGAGAAGTGGTAATTCGTAGTAAAAACCGCAGAAATCATAACGTTTTCAACATTTGTTTTCGTATCGACGTAATTGAAAATCTTCACATTGGACGCATTACTCTCAGAAACGTTTACATTTATCGTCTGGCAACTAATGCAGCGTGATGACGTTTGTGGTCGCACCACTCTGTACGAAGTAGACGCTTCTAAGTTGTTGCAGTCACCAAGACAGAGGCACAGAAATTCAAGTTTTAGTTTTTGAAAATTCAGTTTTTGGCTGCTTTTGCTGCCTTGTAGTTGACCTAGGACCTTAAGATTTTGCATGAACCGAACTCTGGCAGCCACATTACACGAGAAAAAGCGAGAAGTGGTAATTCGTAGTAATAACCGCAGAAAACATAACGTTTTCAACATTTGTTTTCGAAATGACGTAACTGAAAATCTTCACATTGGACGCATTACTCTTAGAAACGTTTACATTTATCGTCTGGCAACTAATGCCGCGTGATGAAGTTTGCGGTCGCACCACTCTGTACGAAGTAGAAGCTTCTAAGTTGTTGCAGTCACCAAGAAAGAGGCACAGAAATTCAAGTTTTAGTTTTTGAAAATTCAGTTTTTGGCTGCTTTTGCTGCCTTGTAGTTGACCTAGGACCTTAAGATTTTGCATGAACCGAACTCTGGCAGCCACATTACACGAGAAAAAGCGAGAAGTGGTAATTCGTAGTAAAAACCGCAGAAAACATAACGTTTTCTACATTGTTTTCGTATCGACGTAACTGAAAATCTTCACATTGGACGCATTACTCTCAGAAACGTTTACATTTATCGTCTGGCAACTAATGCAGCGTGATGACGTTTGCGGTCGCACCACTCTATACGAAGTAGAAGCTTCTAAGTTGTTGCAGTCACCAAGAAAGAGGCACAGAAATTCAAGTTTTAGTTTTTGAAAATTCAGTTTTTGGCTGCTTTTGCTGCCATGTAGTTGACCTAGGACCTTAAGATTTTGCATGAACCGAACTCTGGCAGCCACATTACACGAGAAAAAGCGAGAAGTGGTAATTCGTAGTAAAAACCGCAGACAACATAACGTTTTCAACATTTGTTTTCGTATCGACGTAACTGAAAATCTTCACATTGGACGCATTACTCTCAGAAACGTTTACATTTATCGTCTGGCAACTAATGCCGCGTGATGATGTTTGCGGTCGCACCACTCTGTACGAAGTAGAAGCTTCTAAGTTGTTGCAGTCACCAAGAAAGTGGCACAGAAATTCAAGTTTTAGTTCTTGAAAATTCAGTTTTTGGCTGCTTCTGCTGCCTTGTAGTTGACCTAGGACCTTAAGATTTTGCATGAACCGAACTCTGGCAGCCACATTACACGAGAAAAAGCGAGAAGTGGTAATTCGTAGTAAAAACCGCAGAAAACATAACGTTTTCAACATTTGTTTTCGTATCGACGTAACTGAAAATCTTCACATTGGACGCATTACTCTTAGAAACGTTTACATTTATCGTCTGGCAACTAATGCAGCGTGATGACGTTTGCGGTCGCACCACTCTGTACGAAGTAGAAGCTTCTAAGTAGTTGCAGTCACCAAGAAAGAGGCTCAGAAATTCAAGTTTTAGTTTTTGAAAATTCAGTTTTTGGCTGCTTTTGCTGCCTTGTAGTTGACCTAGGACCTTAAGATTTTGCATGAACCGAACTCTGGCAGCCACATTACACGAGAAAAAGCGAGAAGTGGTAATTCGTAGTAAAAACCGCAGAAAACATAACGTTTTCAACATTTGTTTTCGAAATGACGTAACTGAAAATCTTCACATTGGACGCATTACTCTCTGAAACGTTTACATTTATCGTCTGGCAACTAATGCAGCGTGATAACGTTTGCGGTCGCACCACTCTGTACGAAGTGGAAGCTTCTAAGTAGTTGCAGTCACCAAGAAAGAGGCACAGAAATTCAAGTTTTAGTTTTTGAAAATTCAGTTTTTGGCTTCTTTTGCTGCCTTGTAGTTGACCTAGGACCTTAAGATTTTGCATGAATTGAACTCTGGAAGCCACATTACACGAGAAAAAGCGAGAAGTGGTAATTCGTAGTAAAAACCGCAGAAAACATAACGTTTTCAACATTTCTTTTCGAAATGACGTAACTGAAAATCTTCACATTCTACGCATTACTCTCAGAAACGTTTACATTTATCGTCTGGCAACTAATGCCGCGTGATGACGTTTGCGGTCGCACCACTCTGTACGAAGTAGAAGCTTCTAAGTTATTGCAGTCACCAAGAAAGAGGCTCAGAAATTCAAGTTTTAGTTTTTGAAAATTCAGTTTTTGGCTGCTTTTGCTGCCTTGTAGTTGACCTAGGACCTTAAGATTTTGCATGAACCGAACTCTGGCAGCCACATTACACGAGAAAAAGCGAGAAGTGGTAATTCGTAGTAAAAACCGCAGAAAACATAACGTTTTCTACATTGTTTTCGTATCGACGTAACTGAAAATCTTCACATTGGACGCATTACTCTCAGAAACGTTTACATTTATCGTCTGGCAACTAATGCAGCGTGATGACGTTTGCGGTCGCACCACTCTGTAGGAAGTAGAAGCTTCTAAGTTGTTGCAGTCACCAAGAAAGAGGCACAGAAATTCAAGTTTTTGTTTTTGAAAATTCAGTTTTTGGCTGCTTTTGCTGCCATGTAGTTGACCTAGGACCTTAAGATTTTGCATGAACCGAACTCTGGCAGCCACATTACACGAGAAAAAGCGAGAAGTGGTAATTCGTAGTAAAAACCGCAGAAAACATAACGTTTTCAACATTTGTTTTCGTATCGACGTAACTGAAAATCTTCACATTGGACGCATTACTCTCAGAAACGTTTACATTTATCGTCTGGCAACTAATGCCGCGTGATGACGTTTGCGGTCGCACCACTCTGTACGAAGTAGAAGCTTCTAAGTTGTTGCAGTCGCCAAGAAAGTGGCACAGAAATTCAAGTTTTAGTTCTTGAAAATTCAGTTTTTGGCTGCTTCTGCTGCCTTGTAGTTGACCTAGGACCTTAAGATTTTGCATGAACCGAACTCTGGCAGCCACATCACACGAGAAAAAGCGAGAAGTGGTAATTCGTAGTAAAAACCGCAGAAAACATAACGTTTTCAACATTTGTTTTCGTATCGACGTAACTGAAAATCTTCACATTGGACGCATTACTCTTAGAAACGTTTACATTTATCGTCTGGCAACTAATGCAGCGTGATGACGTTTGCGGTCGCACCACTCTGTACGAAGTAGAAGCTTCTAAGGAGTTGCAGTCACCAAGAAAGAGGCTCAGAAATTCAAGTTTTAGTTTTTGAAAATTCAGTTTTTGGCTGCTTTTGCTGCCTTGTAGTTGACCTAGGACCTTAAGATTTTGCATGAACCGAACTCTGGCAGCCACATTACACGAGAAAAGGCGAGAAGTGGTAATTCGTAGTAAAAACCGCAGAAAACATAACGTTTTCAACAT
Source organism: Schistocerca serialis cubense (assembly GCF_023864345.2). Taxonomy (NCBI): domain Eukaryota; kingdom Metazoa; phylum Arthropoda; class Insecta; order Orthoptera; family Acrididae; genus Schistocerca; species Schistocerca serialis. The sequence goes on along the minus strand of NW_026047571.1, from coordinate 4,270,629 downwards.
TTGTTTTCGAAATGACGTAACTGAAAATCTTCACATTGGACGCATTACTCTCAAAAACGTTTACATTTATCGTCCGGAAACTAATGCCGCGTGATGACGTTTGCGGTCGCACTACTCTGTACGAAGTAGAAGCTTCTAAGTTGTTGCAGTCACCAAGAAAGAGGCACAGAAATTCAAGTTTTAGTTTTTGAAAATTCAGTTTTTGGCTGCTTTTGCTGCCTTGTAGTTGACTTAGGACCTTAAGATTTTGCATGAACCGAACTCTGGCAGCCACATTACACGAGAAAAAGCGAGAAGTGGTAATTCATAGTAAAAACCGCAGAAAACATAACGTTTTCAACATTTGTTTTCGTATCGACGTAACTGAAAATCTTCACATCGGACGCATTACTCTCAGAAACGTTTACATTTATCGTCTGGCAACTAATGCAGCGTGATGACGTTTGTGGTCGCACCACTCTGTACGAAGTAGAAGCTTCTAAGTTGTTGCAGTCACCAAGAAAGAGGCACAGAAATTCAAGTTTTAGTTTTTGAAAATTCAGTTTTTGGCTGCTTTTGCTGCCTTGTAGTTGACCTAGGACCTTAAGATTTTGCATGAACCGAACTCTGGCAGCCACATTACACGAGAAAAAGCGAGAAGTGGTAATTCGTAGTAAAAACCGCAGAAAACATAACGTTTTCTACATCGTTTTCGTATCGACGTAACTGAAAATCTTCACATTGGACGCATTACTCTCAGAAACGTTTACATTTATCGTCTGGCAACCAATGCAGCGTGATGACGTTTGCGGTCGCACCACTCTGTACGAAGTAGAAGCTTCTAAGTTGTTGCAGTCACCAAGAAAGAGGCACAGAAATTCAAGTTTTAGTTTTTGAAAATTCAGTTTTTGGCTGCTTTTGCTGCCTTGTAGTTGGCCTAGGACCTTACGATTTTGCATGAACCGAACTCTAGCAGTCACATTACACGAGAAAAAGCGAGAAGTGGTAATTCGTAGTAAAAACCGCAGAAAACATAACGTTTTCTACATTGTTTTCGTATCGACGTAACTGAAAATCTTCACATTGGACGCATTACTCTCAGAAACGTTTACATTTATCGTCTGGCAACTAATGCAGCGTGATGACGTTTGCGGTCGCACCACTCTGTACGAAGTAGAAGCTTCTAAGTTGTTGCAGTCACCAAGAAAGAGGCACAGAAATTCAAGTTTTACTTTTTGAAAATTCAGTTTTTACTGCTTTTGCTGCCTTGTAGTTGACCTAGGACCTTAAGATTTTGCATGAACCGAACTCTGGCAGCCACATTACACGAGAAAAAGCGAGAAGTGGTAATTCGTAGTAAAAACCGCAGAAAACATAACGTTTTCTACATTGTTTTCGTATCGACGTAACTGAAAATCTTCACATTGGACGCATTACTCTCAGAAACGTTTACATTTATCGTCTGGCAACTAATGCAGCGTCATGACTTTTGCGGTCGCACCACTCTGTACGAAGTAGAAGCTTCTAAGTTGTTGCAGTCACCAAGAAAGAGGCACAGAAATTCAAGTTTTAGTTTTTGAAAATTCAGTTTTTGGCTGCATTTGCTGCCTTGTAGTTGACCTAGGACCTTAAGATTTTGCATGAACCGAACTCTGGCAGCCACATTACACGAGAAAAAGCGAGAAGTGGTAATTCGTAGTAAAAACCGCAGAAAACATAACGTTTTCTACATTGTTTTCGTATCGACGTAACTGAAAATCTTCACATTGGACGCATTACTCTCAGAAACGTTTACATTTATCGTCTGGCAACTAATGCAGCGTGATGACGTTTGCGGTCGCACCACTCCGAACGAAGTAGAAGCTTCTAAGTAGTTGCAGTCACCAAGAAAGAGGCACAGAAATTCAAGTTTTAGTTTTTGAAAATTCGGTTTTTGGCTGCTTTTGCTGCCTTGTAGTTGACGTAGGACCTTAAGATTTTGCATGAATTGAACTCTGGCAGCCACATTACGCGAGAAAAAGCGAGAAGTGGTAATTCGTAGTAAAAACCGCAGAAAACATAACGTTTTCTACATTGTTTTCGTATCGACGTAACTGAAAATCTTCACATTGGACGCATTACTCTCAGAAACGTTTACATTTATCGTCTGGCAACTAATGCAGCGTGATGACGTTTGCGGTCGCACCACTCTGTACGACGTAGAAGCTTCTAAGTTGTTGCAGTCACCAAAAAAGAGGCACAGAAATTCAAGTTTTAGATTTTGAAAATTCAGTTTTTGGCTGCTTTTGCTGCCTTGTAGTTGAACTAGGACCTTAAGATTTTGCATGAACCGAACTCTGGCAGTCACATTACACGAGAAAAAGCGAGAAGTGGTAATTCGTAGTAAAAACCGCAGAAAACATAACGTTTTCTACATTGTTTTCGTATCGACGTAACTGAAAATCTTCACATTGGACGCATTACTCTCAGAAACGTTTACATTTATCGTCTGGCAACTAATGCAGCGTGATGACGTTTGCGGTCGCACCACTCTGTACGAAGTAGAAGCTTCTAAGTTGTTGCAGTCACCAAGAAAGAGGCACAGAAATTCAAGTTTTAGTTTTTGAAAATTCAGTTTTTGGCTGCTTTTGCTGCCTTGTAGTTGACCTAGGACCTGAAGATTTTGCATGAACCGAACTCTGGCAGCCACATTACACGAGAAAAAGCAAGACGTGGTAATTCGTAGTAAAAACCGCAGAAAACATAACGTTTTCTACATTTGTTTTCGAAATGACGTAACTGAAAATCTTCAAATTGGACGCATTACTCTCAGAAACGTTTACATTTATCGTCTGGCAACTAATGCAGCGTGATGACGTTTGCGGTCGCACCACTCTGTACGAAGTAGAAGCTTCTAAGTTGTTGCAGTCACCAAGAAAGAGGCACAGAAATTCAAGTTTTAGTTTTTGAAAATTCAGTTTTTGGCTGCTTTTGCTGCCTTGTAGTTGACCTAGGACCTTACGATTTTGCATGAACCGAACTCTAGCAGTCACATTACACGAGAAAAAGCGAGAAGTGGTAATTCGTAGTAAAAACCGCAGAAAACATAACGTTTTCTACATTGTTTTCGTATCGACGTAACTGAAAATCTTCACATTGGACGCATTACTCTCAGAAACGTTTACATTTATCGTCTGGCAACTAATGTAGCGTGATGACGTTTGCGGTCGCACCACTCTGTACGAAGTAGAAGCTTCTAAGTTGTTGCAGTCACCAAGAAAGAGGCACAGAAATTCAAGTTTTAGTTTTTGAAAATTCAGTTTTTGGCTGCTTTTGCTGCCTTGTAGTTGACCTAGGACCTTAAGATTTTGCATGAACCGAACTCTGGCAGCCACATTACACGAGAAAAAGCGAGAAGTGTTAATTCGTAGTAAAAACCGCAGAAAACATAACGTTTTCTACATTGTTTTCGTATCGACGTAACTGAAAATCTTCACATTGGACGCATTACTCTCAGAAACGTTTACATTTATCGTCTGGCAACCAATGCAGCGTGATGACGTTTGCGGTCGCACCACTCTGTACGAAGTAGAAGCTTCTAAGTTGTTGCAGTCACCAAGAAAGAGGCACAGAAATTCAAGTTTTAGTTTTTGAAAATTCAGTTTTTGGCTGCTTTTGCTGCCTTGTAGTTGGCCTAGGACCTTACGATTTTGCATGAACCGAACTCTAGCAGTCACATTACACGAGAAAAAGCGAGAAGTGGTAATTCGTAGTAAAAACCGCAGAAAACATAACGTTTTCTACATTGTTTTCGTATCGACGTAACTGAAAATCTTCACATTGGACGCATTACTCTCAGAAACGTTTACATTTATCGTCTGGCAACTAATGCAGCGTGATGACGTTTGCGGTCGCACCACTCTGTACGAAGTAGAAGCTTCTAAGTTGTTGCAGTCACCAAGAAAGAGGCACAGAAATTCAAGTTTTAGTTTTTGAAAATTCAGTTTTTGACTGCTTTTGCTGCCTTGTAGTTGACCTAGGACCTTAAGATTTTGCATGAACCGAACTCTGGCAGCCACATTACACGAGAAAAAGCGAGAAGTGGTAATTCGTAGTAAAAACCGCAGAAAACATAACGTTTTCTACATTGTTTTCGTATCGACGTAACTGAAAATCTTCACATTGGACGCATTACTCTCAGAAACGTTTACATTTATCGTCTGGCAACTAATGCAGCGTGATGACGTTTGCGGTCGCACCACTCTGTACGAAGTAGAAGCTTCTAAGTTGTTGCAGTCACCAAGAAAGAGGCACAGAAATTCAAGTTTTAGTTTTTGAAAATTCAGTTTTTGGCTGCATTTGCTGCCTTGTAGTTGACCTAGGACCTTAAGATTTTGCATGAACCGAACTCTGGCAGCCACATTACACGAGAAAAAGCGAGAAGTGGTAATTCGTAGTAAAAACCGCAGAAAATATAACGTTTTCTACATTGTTTTCGTATCGACGTAACTGAAAATCTTCACATTGGACGCATTACTCTCAGAAACGTTTACATTTATCGTCTGGCAACTAATGCAGCGTGATGACGTTTGCGGTCGCACCACTCCGTACGAAGTAGAAGCTTCTAAGTAGTTGCAGTCACCAAGAAAGAGGCACAGAAATTCAAGTTTTAGTTTTTGAAAATTCGGTTTTTGGCTGCTTTTGCTGCCTTGTAGTTGACGTAGGACCTTAAGATTTTGCATGAATTGAACTCTGGCAGCCACATTACGCGAGAAAAAGCGAGAAGTGGTAATTCGTAGTAAAAACCGCAGAAAACATAACGTTTTCTACATTGTTTTCGTATCGACGTAACTGAAAATCTTCACATTGGACGCATTACTCTCAGAAACGTTTACATTTATCGTCTGGCAACTAATGCAGCGTGATGACGTTTGCGGTCGCACCACTCTGTACGACGTAGAAGCTTCTAAGTTGTTGCAGTCACCAAAAAAGAGGCACAGAAATTCAAGTTTTAGATTTTGAAAATTCAGTTTTTGGCTGCTTTTGCTGCCTTGTAGTTGAACTAGGACCTTAAGATTTTGCATGAACCGAACTCTGGCAGTCACATTACACGAGAAAAAGCGAGAAGTGGTAATTCGTAGTAAAAACCGCAGAAAACATAACGTTTTCTACATTGTTTTCGTATCGACGTAACTGAAAATCTTCACATTGGACGCATTACTCTCAGAAACGTTTACATTTATCGTCTGGCAACTAATGCAGCGTGATGACGTTTGCGGTCGCACCACTCTGTACGAAGTAGAAGCTTCTAAGTTGTTGCAGTCACCAAGAAAGAGGCACAGAAATTCAAGTTTTAGTTTTTGAAAATTCAGTTTTTGGCTGCTTTTGCTGCCTTGTAGTTGACCTAGGACCTGAAGATTTTGCATGAACCGAACTCTGGCAGCCACATTACACGAGAAAAAGCAAGACGTGGTAATTCGTAGTAAAAACCGCAGAAAACATAACGTTTTCTACATTTGTTTTCGAAATGACGTAACTGAAAATCTTCAAATTGGACGCATTACTCTCAGAAACGTTTACATTTATCGTCTGGCAACTAATGCAGCGTGATGACGTTTGCGGTCGCACCACTCTGTACGAAGTAGAAGCTTCTAAGTTGTTGCAGTCACCAAGAAAGAGGCACAGAAATTCAAGTTTTAGTTTTTGAAAATTCAGTTTTTGGCTGCTTTTGCTGCCTTGTAGTTGACCTAGGACCTTACGATTTTGCATGAACCGAACTCTAGCAGTCACATTACACGAGAAAAAGCGAGAAGTGGTAATTCGTAGTAAAAACCGCAGAAAACATAACGTTTTCTACATTGTTTTCGTATCGACGTAACTGAAAATCTTCACATTGGACGCATTACTCTCAGAAACGTTTACATTTATCGTCTGGCAACTAATGTAGCGTGATGACGTTTGCGGTCGCACCACTCTGTACGAAGTAGAAGCTTCTAAGTTGTTGCAGTCACCAAGAAAGAGGCACAGAAATTCAAGTTTTAGTTTTTGAAAATTCAGTTTTTGGCTGCTTTTGCTGCCTTGTAGTTGACCTAGGACCTTAAGATTTTGCATGAACCGAACTCTGGCAGCCACATTACACGAGAAAAAGCGAGAAGTGGTAATTCGTAGTAAAAACCGCAGAAAACATAACGTTTTCTACATTGTTTTCGTATGGACGTAACTGAAAATCTTCACATTGGACGCATTACTCTCAGAAACGTTTACATTTATCGTCTGGCAACTAATGCAGCGTGATGACGTTTGCGGTCGCACCACTCTGTACGAAGTAGAAGCTTCTAAGTTGTTGCAGTCACCAAGAAAGAGGCACAGAAATTCAAGTTTTAGTTTTTGAAAATTCAGTTTTTGGCTGCTTTTGCTGCCTTGTAGTTGGCCTAGGACCTTACGATTTTGCATGAACCGAACTCTAGCAGTCACATTACACGAGAAAAAGCGAGAAGTGGTAATTCGTAGTAAAAACCGCAGAAAACATAACGTTTTCTACATTGTTTTCGTATCGACGTAACTGAAAATCTTCACATTGGACGCATTACTCTCAGAAACGTTTACATTTATCGTCTGGCAACTAATGCAGCGTGATGACGTTTGCGGTCGCACCACTCTGTACGAAGTAGAAGCTTCTAAGTTGTTGCAGTCACCAAGAAAGAGGCACAGAAATTCAAGTTTTACTTTTTGAAAATTCAGTTTTTGACTGCTTTTGCTGCCTTGTAGTTGACCTAGGACCTTAAGATTTTGCATGAACCGAACTCTGGCAGCCACATTACACGAGAAAAAGCGAGAAGTGGTAATTCGTAGTAAAAACCGCAGAAAACATAACGTTTTCTACATTGTTTTCGTATCGACGTAACTGAAAATCTTCACATTGGACGCATTACTCTCAGAAACGTTTACATTTATCGTCTGGCAACTAATGCAGCGTCATGACGTTTGCGGTCGCACCACTCTGTACGAAGTAGAAGCTTCTAAGTTGTTGCAGTCACCAAGAAAGAGGCACAGAAATTCAATTTTAGTTTTTGAAAATTCAGTTTTTGGCTGCTTTTGCTGCCTTGTAGTTGACCTAGGACCTTAAGATTTTGCATGAACCGAACTCTGGCAGCCACATTACACGAGAAAAAGCGAGAAGTGGTAATTCGTAGTAAAAACCGCAGAAAACATAACGTTTTCAACATTTGTTTTCGAAATGACGTAACTGAAAATCTTCACATTGGACGCATTACTCTCAGAAACGTTTACATTTATCGTCTGGCAACTAATGCAGCGTGATGACGTTTGCGGTCGCACCACTCTGTACGAAGTAGAAGCTTCTAAGTTGTTGCAGTCACCAAGAAAGAGGCACAGAAATTCAAGTTTTAGTTTTTGAAAATTCAGTTTTTGGCTGCTTTTGCTGCCTTGTAGTTGACCAAGGACCTTAAGATTTTGCATTAACCGAACTCTGGCAGCCACATTACACGAGAAAAAGCGAGAAGTGGTAATTCGTAGTAAAAACCGCAGAAAACATAACGTTTTCAACATTTGTTTTCGAAATGACGTAACTGAAAATCTTCACATTGGACGCATTACTCTCAGAAACGTTTACATTTATCGTCTGGCAACTAATGCCGCGTGATGACGTTTGCGGTCGCACCACTCTGTACGATGTAGAAGCTTCTAAGTTGTTGCAGTCACCAAGAAAGAGGCACAGAAATTCAAGTTTTAGTTTTTGAAAATTCAGTTTTTGGCTGCTTTTGCTGCCTTGTAGTTGACCTAGGAGCTTAAGATTTTGCATGAACTGAACTCTGGCAGCCACATTACACGAGAAAAAGCGAGAAGTGGTAATTCGTAGTAAAAACCGCAGAAAACATAACGTTTTCAACATTTGTTTTCGAAATGACGTAACTGAATATCTTCACATTGGACGCATTACTCTCAGAAACGTTTACATTTATCGTCTGGCAACTAATGCAGCGTGATGACGTTTGCGGTCGCACCACTCTGTACGAAGTAGAAGCTGCTAAGTAGTTGCAGTCACCAAGAAAGAGGCACAGAAATTCAAGTTTCAGTTTTTGAAAATTCAGTTTTTGGCTGCTTTTGCTGCCTTGTAGTTGACCTAGGACCTTAAGATTTTGCATGAACCGAACTCTGGCAGGCACATTACACGAGAAAAAGCGAGAAGTGGTAATTCGTAGTAAAAACCGCAGAAAACATAACGTTTTCAACATTTGTTTTCGAAATGACGTAACTGAAAATCTTCACATTGGACGCATTACTCTCAGAAACGTTTACATTTATCGTCTGGCAACTAATGCCGCGTGATGACGTTTGCGGTCGCAACACTCTGTACGAAGTAGAAGCTTCTAAGTTGTTGCAGTCACCAAGAAAGAGGCACAGAAATTCAAGTTTTAGTTTTTGAAAATTCAGTTTTTGGCTGCTTTTGCTGCCTTGTAGTTGACCTAGGACCTTAAGATTTTGCATGAACCGAACTCTGGCAGCCACATTACACGAGAAAAAGCGAGAAGTGGTAATTCGTAGTAAAAACCGCAGAAAACATAACGTTTTCAACATTTGTTTTCGAAATGACGTAACTGAAAATCTTCACATTGGACGCATTACTCTCAGAAACGTTTACATTTATCGTCTGGCAACTAATGCCGCGTGATGACGTTTGCGGTCGCACCACTCTGTACGAAGTAGAAGCTTCTAAGTTGTTGCAGTCACCAAGAAAGAGGCACAGAAATTCAAGTTTTAGTTTTTGAAAATTCAGTTTTTGGCTGCTTTTGCTGCCTTGTAGTTGACCTAGGACCTTAAGATTTTGCATGAACCGAACTCTGGCAGCCACATTACACGAGAAAAAGCGAGAAGTGGTAATTCGTAGTAAAAACCGCAGAAAACATAACGTTTTCAACATTTGTTTTCGAAATGACGTAACTGAAAATCTTCACATTGGACGCATTACTCTCAGAAACGTTTACATTTATCGTCTGGCAACTAATGCAGCGTGATGACGTTTGAGGTCGCACCACTCTGCACGAAGTAGAAGCTTCTATGGGTTTGCAGTCACCAAGAAAGAGGCACAGAAATTCAAGTTTTAGTTTTTTAAAATTCAGTTTTTGGCTGCTTTTGCTGCCCTAGGACCTTAAGATTTTGCATGAACCGAACTCTGGCAGCCACATTACACGAGAAAAAGCGAGAAGTGGTAATCCGTAGTAAAAACCGCAGAAAACATAACGTTTTCAACATTTGTTTTCGAAATGACGTAACTAAATATCTTCACATTGGACGCATTACTCTCAGAAACGTTTACATTTATCGTCTGGCAACTAATGCCGCGTGATGACGTTTGCGGTCGCACTACTCTGTACGAAGTAGAAGCTTCTAAGTTGTTGCAGTCACCAAGAAAGAGGCACAGAAATTCAAGTTTTAGTTTTTGAAAATTCAGTTTTTGGCTGCTTTTGCTGCCTTTTAGTTGACCTAGGACCTTAAGATTTTGCATGAACCGAACTCTGGCAGCCACATTACACGAGAAAAAGCGGGAAGTGGTAATTCGTAGTAAAAACCGCAGAAAACATAACGTTTTCAACAATTGTTTTCGAAATGACGTAACTGAAAATCTTCACATTGGACGCATTACTCTCAGAAACGTTTACATTTATCGTCTGGCAACTAATGCCGCGTGATGACGTTTGCGGTCGCACCACTCTGTACGAAGTAGAAGCTTCTAAGTTGTTGCAGTCACCAAGAAAGAGGCACAGAAATTCAAGTTTTAGTTTTTGAAAATTCAGTTTTTGGCTGCTTTTGCTGCCTTGTAGTTGACCTAGGACCTTAAGATTTTGCATGAACCGAACTCTGGCAGCCACATTACACGAGAAAAAGCGAAAAGTGGTAATTCGTAGTAAAAACCGCAGAAAACATAACGTTTTCAACATTAGTTTTCGAAATGACGTAACTGAAAATCTTCACATTGGACGCATTACTCTCAGAAACGTTTACATTTATCGTCTGGCAACTAATGCAGCGTGATGACGTTTGAGGTCGCACCACTCTGTACGAAGTAGAAGCTTCTAAGTTTTTGCAGTTACCAAGAAAGAGGCACAGAAATTCAAGTTTTAGTTTTTGAAAATTCAGTTTTTGGCTGCTTTTGCTGCCTTGTAGTTGACCTAGGACCTTAAGATTTTGCATGAACCGAACTCTCGCAGCCGCATTACACGAGAAAAAGCGAGAAGTGGTAATTCGTAGTAAAAACCGCAGAAAACATAACGTTTTCAACATTTGTTTTCGAAATGACGTAACTGAAAATCTTCACATTGGACGCATTACTCTCAGAAACGTTTACATTTATCGTCTGGAAACTAATGCCGCGTGATGACGTTTGCGGTCTCACAACTCTGTACGAAGTAGAAGCTTCTAAGTTGTTGCAGTCACCAAGAAAGAGGCACAGAAATTCAATATTTAGTTTTAGAAAATTCAGTTTTTGGCTGCTTTTGCTGCCTTGTAGTTGACCTAGGACCTTAAGATTTTGCATGAACCGAACTCTGGCAGCCACATTACACGAGAAAAAGCGAGAAGTGGTAATTCGTAGTAAAAACCGCAGAAAACATAACGTTTTCAACATTTGTTTTCGAAATGACGTAACTGAAAATCTTCACATTGGACGCTTTACTCTCAGAAACGTTTACATTTCACGTCTGGCAACTAATGCCGCATGATGACGTTCGCGGTCGCACTACTCTGTACGAAGTAGAAGCTTCTAAGTTGTTGCAGTCACCAAGAAAGAGGCACAGAAATTCAAGTTTTAGTTTTTGAAAATTCAGTTTTTGGCTGCTTTTGCTGCCTTGTAGTTGACCTAGGACCTTAAGATTTTGCATGAACCGAACTCTGGCAGCCACATTACACGAGAAAAAGCGGGAAGTGGTAATTCGTAGTAAAAACCGCAGAAAACATAACGTTTTCAACATTTGTTTTCGAAATGACGTAACTGAAAATCTTCACATTGGACGCATTACTCTCAGAAACGTTTACATTTATCGTCTGGCAACTAATGCAGCGTGATGACGTTTGCGGTCGCACCATTCTGTACGAAGTAGAAGCTGCTAAGTAGTTGCAGTCACCAAGAAAGAGGCACAGAAATTCAAGTTTTAGTTTTTGAAAATTCAGTTTTTGGCTGCTTTTGCTGCCTTCTAGTTGACGTAGGACCTTAAGATTTTGCATGAACCGAACTCTGGCAGCCACATAACACGAGAAAAAGCGAGAAGTGGTAATTCGTAGTAAAAACCGCAGAAAACATAACGTTTTCAACATTTGTTTTCGAAATGACGTAACTGAAAATCTTCAGATTGGACGCTTTACTCTCAGAAACGTTTACATTTCACGTCTGGCAACTAATGCCGCATGATGACGTTCGCGGTCGCACTACTCTGTACGAAGTAGAAGTTTCTAAGTTGTTGCAGTCACCAAGAAAGAGGCACAGAAATTCAAGTTTTAGTTTTTGAAAATTCAGTTTTTGGCTGCTTTTGCTGCCTTGTAGTTGACCTAGGACCTTAAGATTTTGCATGAACCGAACTCTGGCAGCCACATTACACGAGAAAAAGTGGGAAGTGGTAATTCGTAGTAAAAACCGCAGAAAACATAACGTTTTCAACATTTGTTTTCGAAATGACGTAACTGAAAATCTTCACATTGGACGCATTACTCTCAGAAACGTTTACATTTATCGTCTGGCAACTAATGCCGCGTGATGACGTTTGCGGTCGCACCACTCTGTACGAAGTAGAAGCTTCTAAGTTGTTGCAGTCACCAAGAAAGAGGCACAGAAATTCAAGTTTTAGTTTTTGAAAATTCAGTTTTTGGCTGCTTTTGCTGCCTTGTGGTTGACCTAGGACCTTAAGATTTTGCATGAACCGAACTCTGGCAGCCACATTACACGAGAAAAAGCGAAAAGTGGTAATTCATAGTAAAAACCGCAGAAAACATAACGTTTTCAACATTTGTTTTCGTATCGACATAACTGAAAATCTTCACATCGGACGCATTACTCTCAGAAACGTTTACATTTATCGTCTGGCAACTAATGCAGCGTGATGACGTTTGTAGTCGCACCACTCTGTACGAAGTAGAAGCTTCTAAGTTGTTGCAGTCACCAAGAAAGAGGCACAGAAATTCAAGTTTTAGTTTTTGAAAATTCAGTTTTTTGCTGCTTTTGCTGCCTTGTAGTTGACCTAGGACCTTAAGATTTTGCATGAACCGAACTCTGGCAGCCACATTACACGAGAAAAAGCGAGAAGTGGTAATTCGTAGTAATAACCGCAGAAAACATAACGTTTTCAACATTTGTTTTCGAAATGACGTAACTGAAAATCTTCACATTGGACGCATTACTCTCAGAAACGTTTACATTTATCGTCTGGCAACTAATGAAGCGTGATGACGTTTGCGGTCGCACCACTGTGTACGAAGTAGAAGCTTCTAAGTTGTTGCAGTCACCAAGAAAGAGGCACAGAAATTCAAGTTTTAGTTTTTGAAAATTCAGTTTTTGGCTCCTTTTGCTGCCTTGTAGTTGACCTAGGACCTTAAGATTTTGCATGAACCGAACTCTGGCAGCCACATTACACGAATAAAAGCGAGAAGTGGTAATTCGTAGTAAAAACCGCGGAAAACATAACGTTTTCTACATTGTTTTCGTATCGACGTAACTGAAAATCTTCACATTGGACGCATTACTCTCAGAAACGTTTACATTTATCGTCTGGCAACTAATGCCGCGTGATGACGTTTGCGGTCGCACCACTCTGTACGAAGTAGAAGCTTCTAAGTTGTTGCAGTCACCAAGAAAGTGGCACAGAAATTCAAGTTTTAGTTCTTGAAAATTCAGTTTTTGGCTGCTTCTGCTGCCTTGTAGTTGACCTAGGACCTTAAGATTTTGCATGAACCGAACTCTGGCAGCCACATTACACGAGAAAAAGCGAGAAGTGGTAATTCGTAGTAAAAAGCGCAGAAAACATAACGTTTTCAACATTTGTTTTCGTATCGACGTAACTGAAAATCTTCACATTGGACGCATTACTCTCAGAAACGTTTACATTTATCGTCTGGCAACTAATGCCGCGTGATGACGTTTGCGGTCGCACCACTCTGTACGAAGTAGAAGCTTCTAAGTTGTTGCAGTCACCAAGAAAGAAGCACAGAAATTCAAGTTTTAGTTTTTGAAAATTCAGTTTTTGGCTGCTTTTGCTGCCTTGTAGTTGACCTAGGACCTTAAGATTTTGCATGAACCGAACTCTGGCAGCCACATTACACGAGAAAAAGCGAGAAGTGGTAATTCGTAGTAAAAACCGCAGAAAACATAACGTTTTCAACATTTGTTTTCGAAATGACGTAACTGAAAATCTTCACAATAGACGCATTACTCTCTGAAACGTTTACATTTATCGTCTGGCAACTAATGCAGCGTGATAACGTTTGCGGTCGCACCACTCTGTACGAAGTGGAAGCTTCTAAGTAGTTGCAGTCACCAAGAAAGAGGCACAGAAATTCAAGTTTTAGTTTTTGAAAATTCAGTTTTTGGCTGCTTTTGCTGCCTTGTAGTTGACCTAGGACCTTAAGATTTTGCATGAATTGAACTCTGGCAGCCACATTACACGAGAAAAAGCGAGAAGTGGTAATTCGTAGTAAAAACCGCAGAAAACATAACGTTTTCAACATTTGTTTTCGAAATGACGTAACTGAAAATCTTCACATTGGACGCATTACTCTCAGAAACGTTTACATTTATCGTCTGGCAACTAATGCAGCGTGATGACGTTTGCGGTCGCACCACTCTGTACGAAGTAGAAGCTTCTAAGTTGTTGCAGTCACCAAGAAAGAGGCACAGAAATTCAAGTTTTAGTTTTTGAAAATTCAGTTTTTGGCTGCTTTTGCTGCCTTGTAGTTGACCTAGGACCTTAAGATTCTGCATGAACCGAACTCTGGCAGCCACATTACACGAGAAAAAGCGAGAAGTGGTAATTCGTAGTAAAAACCGCAGAAAACATAACGTTTTCAACATTTGTTTTCGTATCGACGTAATTGAAAATCTTCACATTGGACGCATTACTCTCAGAACCGTTTACATTTATCGTCTGGCAACTAATGCAGCGTGATGACGTCTGCGGTCGCACCACTCTGTACGAAGTAGAAGCTTCTAAGTAGTTGCAGTCACCAAGAAAGAGGCTCAGAAATTCAAGTTTTTGTTTTTGAAAATCCAGTTTTTGGCTGCTTTTGCTGCCTTGTAGTTGACCTAGGACCTTAAGATTTTGCATGAACCGAACTCTGGCAGCCACATTACACGAGAAAAAGCGAGAAGTGGTAATTCGTAGTAAAAACCGCAGAAAACATAACGTTTTCAACATTTGTTTTCGAAATGACGTAACTGAAAATCTTCACATTGGACGTATTACTCTCAGAAACGTTTACATTTATCGTCTGGCAACTAATGCCGCGTGATGACGTTTGCGGTCGCACCACTCTGTACGAAGTAGAAGCTTCTAAGTAGTTGCAGTCACCAAGAAAGAGGTACAGAAATTCAAGTTTTAGTTTTTGAAAATTCAGTTTTTGGCCGCTTTTGCTGCCTTGTAGTTGACCTAGGACCTTAAGATTTTGCATGAACCGAACTCTGGCAGCCACATTACACGAGAAAAAGCGAGAAGTGGTAATTCGTAGTAATAACCGCAGAAAACATAACGTTTTCAACATTTGTTTTCGAAATGACGTAACTGAAAATCTTCACATTGGACGCATTACTCTTAGAAACGTTTACATTTATCGTCTGGCAACTAATGCAGCGTGATGACATTTGCGCTCGCACCACTTTGTACGAAGTAGAAGCTTCTAAGTTGTTGCAGTCACCAAGAAAGAGGCACAGAAATTCAAGTTTTAGTTTTTGAAAATTCAGTTTTTGGCTGCTTTTGCTGCCTTGTAGTATACCTAGGACCTTAAGATTTTGCATGAACCGAACTCTGGCAGCCACATTACACGAGAAAAAGCGAGAAGTGGTAATTCGTAGTAAAAACCGCAGAAAACATAACGTTTTC
Source organism: Schistocerca serialis cubense (assembly GCF_023864345.2). NCBI lineage: Eukaryota > Metazoa > Arthropoda > Insecta > Orthoptera > Acrididae > Schistocerca > Schistocerca serialis. The sequence continues at coordinate 4,255,573 of NW_026047571.1, read as the reverse complement.
AACATTTGTTTTCGTATCGACGTAACTGAAAATCTTCACATTGGACGCATTACTCTCAGAAACGTTTACATTTATCGTCTGGCAACTAATGCCGCGTGATGACGTTTGCGGTCGCACCACTCTGTACGAAGTTGAAGCTTCTAAGTTGTTGCAGTCACCAAGAAAGAGGCACAGAAATTCAAGTTTTAGTTTTTGAAAATTCAGTTTTTGGCTGCTTTTGCTGCCTTGTAGTTGACCTAGGACCTTAAGATTTTGCATGAACCGAACTCTGGCAGCCACATTACACGAGAAAAAGCGAGAAGTGGTAATTCGTAGTAAAAACCGCAGAAAACATAACGTTTTCAACATTTGTTTTCGAAATGACGTAACTGAAAATCTTCACATTGGACCCATTACTCTCTGAAACGTTTACATTTATCGTCTGGCAACTAATGCAGCGTGATAACGTTTGCGGTCGCACCACTCTGTACGAAGTGGAAGCTTCTAAGTAGTTGCAGTCACCAAGAAAGAGGCACAGAAATTCAAGTTTTAGTTTTTGAAAATTCTGTTTTTGGCTGCTTTTGCTGCCTTGTAGTTGACCTAGGACCTTAAGATTCTGCATGAACCGAACTCTGGCAGCCACATTACACGAGAAAAAGCGAGAAGTGGTAATTCGTAGTAAAAACCGCAGAAAACATAACGTTTTCTACATTGTTTTCGTATCGACGTAACTGAAAATCTTCACATTGGACGCATTACTCTCAGAAACGTTTACATTTATCGTCTGGCAACTAATGCCGCGTGATGACGTTTGCGGTCGCACCACTCTGTACGAAGTAGAAGCTTCTAAGTTGTTGCAGTCACCAAGAAAGTGGCACAGAAATTCAAGTTTTAGTTCTTGAAAATTCAGTTTTTGGCTGCTTCTGCTGCCTTGTAGTTGACCTAGGACCTTAAGATTTTGCGTGAACCGAACTCTGGCAGCCACATTACACGAGAAAAAGCGAGAAGTGGTAATTCGTAGTAAAAACCGCAGAAAACATAACGTTTTCAACATTTGTTTTCGTATCGACGTAACTCAAAATCTTCACATTGGACGCATTTCTCTCAGAAACGTTTACATTTATCGTCTGGCAACTAATGCCGCGTGATGACGTTTGCGGTCGCACCACTCTGTACGAAGTAGAAGCTTCTAAGTTGTTGCAGTCACCAAGAAAGAGGCACAGAAATTCAAGTTTTAGTTTTTGAAAATTCAGTTTTTGGCTGCTTTTGCTGCCTTGTAGTTGACCTAGGACCTTAAGATTTTGCATGAACCGAACTCTGGCAGCCACATTACACGAGAAAAAGCGAGAAGTGGTAATTCGTAGTAAAAACCGCAGAAAACATAACGTTTTCAACATTTGTTTTCGAAATGACGTAACTGAAAATCTTCACATTGGACGCATTAATCTCTGAAACGTTTACATTTATCGTCTGGCAACTAATGCAGCGTGATAACGTTTGCGGTCGCACCACTCTGTACGAAGTGGAAGCTTCTAAGTAGTTGCAGTCACCAAGAAAGAGGCACAGAAATTCAAGTTTTAGTTTTTGAAAATTCAGTTTTTGGCTGCTTTTGCTGCCTTGTAGTTGACCTAGGACCTTAAGATTTTGCATGAATTTAACTCTGGCTGCCACATTACACGAGAAAAAGCGAGAAGTGGTAATTCGTAGTAAAAACCGCAGAAAACATAACGTTTTCAACATTTGTTTTCGAAATGACGTAACTGAAAATCTTCACATTGGACGCATTACTCTCAAAAACGTTTACATTTATCGTCTGGCAACTAATGCCGCGTGATGACGTTTGCGGTCGCACCACTCTGTACGAAGTAGAAGCTTCTAAGTTGTTGCAGTCACCAAGAAAGAGGCACAGAAATTCAAGTTTTAGTTTTTGAAAATTCAGTTTTTGGCTGCTTTTGCTGCCTTGTAGTTGACCTAGGACCTTAAGATTTTGCATGAACCGAACTCTGGCAGCCACATTACACGAGAAAAAGCGAGAAGTGGTAATTCGTAGTAAAAACCGCAGAAAACATAACGTTTTCAACATTTGTTTTCGTATCGACGTAATTGAAAATCTTCACATTGGACGCATTACTCTCAGAAACGTTTACATTTATCGTCTGGCAACTAATGCAGCGTGATGACGTTTGCGGTCGCACCACTCTGTACGAAGTAGAAGCTTCTAAGTAGTTGCAGTCACCAAGAAAGAGGCTCAGAAATTCACGTTTTTGTTTTTGAAAATTCAGTTTTTGGCTGCTTTTGCTGCCTTGTAGTTGACCTAGGACCTTAAGATTTTGCATGAACCGAACTCTGGCAGCCACATTACACGAGAAAAAGCGAGAAGTGGTAATTCGTAGTAAAAACCGCAGAAAACATAACGTTTTCAACATTTGTTTTCGAAATGACGTAACTGAAAATCTTCACATTGGACGCATTACTCTCTGAAACGTTTACATTTATCGTCTGGCAACTAATGCAGCGTGATAACGTTTGCGGTCGCACCACTCTGTACGAAGTGGAAGCTTCTAAGTAGTTGCAGTCACCAAGAAAGAGGCACAGAAATTCAAGTTTTAGTTTTTGAAAATTCAGTTTTTGGCTGCTTTTGCTGCCTTGTAGTTGACCTAGGACCTTAAGATTTTGCATGAATTGAACTCTGGCAGCCACATTACACGAGAAAAAGCGAGAAGTGGTAATTCGTAGTAAAAACCGCAGAAAACATAACGTTTTCAACATTTGTTTTCGAAATGACGTAACTGAAAATCTTCACATTGGACGCATTACTCTCAGAAACGTTTACATTTATCGTCTGGCAACTAATGCCGCGTGATGACGTTTGCGGTCGCACCACTCTGTACGAAGTAGAAGCTTCTAAGTTGTTGCAGTCACCAAGAAAGAGGCACAGAAATTCAAGTTTTAGTTTTTGAAAATTCAGTTTTTGGCTGCTTTTGCTGCCTTGTAGTTGACCTAGGACCTTAAGATTTTGCATGAACCGAACTCTGGCAGCCACATTACACGAGAAAAAGCGAGAAGTGGTAATTCGTAGTAAAAACCGCAGAAAACATAACGTTTTCAACATTTGTTTTCGTATCGACGTAATTGAAAATCTTCACATTGGACGCATTACTCTCAGAAACGTTTACATATATCGTCTGGCAACTAATGCAGCGTGATGACGTTTGTGGTCGCACCACTCTGTACGAAGTAGACGCTTCTAAGTTGTTGCAGTCACCAAGACAGAGGCACAGAAATTCAAGTTTTAGTTTTTGAAAATTCAGTTTTTGGCTGCTTTTGCTGCCTTGTAGTTGACCTAGGACCTTAAGATTTTGCATGAACCGAACTCTGGCAGCCACATTACACGAGAAAAAGCGAGAAGTGGTAATTCGTAGTAATAACCGCAGAAAACATAACGTTTTCAACATTTGTTTTCGAAATGACGTAACTGAAAATCTTCACATTGGACGCATTACTCTTAGAAACGTTTACATTTATCGTCTGGCAACTAATGCAGCGTGATGAAGTTTGCGGTCGCACCACTCTGTACGAAGTAGAAGCTTCTAAGTTGTTGCAGTCACCAAGAAAGAGGCACAGAAATTCAAGTTTTAGTTTTTGAAAATTCAGTTTTTGGCTGCTTTTGCTGCCTTGTAGTTGACCTAGGACCTTAAGATTTTGCATGAACCGAACTCTGGCAGCCACATTACACGAGAAAAAGCGAGAAGTGGTAATTCGTAGTAAAAACCGCAGAAAACATAACGTTTTCTACATTGTTTTCGTATCGACGTAACTGAAAATCTTCACATTGGACGCATTACTCTCAGAAACGTTTACATTTATCGTCTGGCAACTAATGCAGCGTGATGACGTTTGCGGTCGCACCACTCTATACGAAGTAGAAGCTTCTAAGTTGTTGCAGTCACCAAGAAAGAGGCACAGAAATTCAAGTTTTAGTTTTTGAAAATTCAGTTTTTGGCTGCTTTTGCTGCCATGTAGTTGACCTAGGACCTTAAGATTTTGCATGAACCGAACTCTGGCAGCCACATTACACGAGAAAAAGCGAGAAGTGGTAATTCGTAGTAAAAACCGCAGACAACATAACGTTTTCAACATTTGTTTTCGTATCGACGTAACTGAAAATCTTCACATTGGACGCATTACTCTCAGAAACGTTTACATTTATCGTCTGGCAACTAATGCCGCGTGATGATGTTTGCGGTCGCACCACTCTGTACGAAGTAGAAGCTTCTAAGTTGTTGCAGTCACCAAGAAAGTGGCACAGAAATTCAAGTTTTAGTTCTTGAAAATTCAGTTTTTGGCTGCTTCTGCTGCCTTGTAGTTGACCTAGGACCTTAAGATTTTGCATGAACCGAACTCTGGCAGCCACATTACACGAGAAAAAGCGAGAAGTGGTAATTCGTAGTAAAAACCGCAGAAAACATAACGTTTTCAACATTTGTTTTCGTATCGACGTAACTGAAAATCTTCACATTGGACGCATTACTCTTAGAAACGTTTACATTTATCGTCTGGCAACTAATGCAGCGTGATGACGTTTGCGGTCGCACCACTCTGTACGAAGTAGAAGCTTCTAAGTAGTTGCAGTCACCAAGAAAGAGGCTCAGAAATTCAAGTTTTAGTTTTTGAAAATTCAGTTTTTGGCTGCTTTTGCTGCCTTGTAGTTGACCTAGGACCTTAAGATTTTGCATGAACCGAACTCTGGCAGCCACATTACACGAGAAAAAGCGAGAAGTGGTAATTCGTAGTAAAAACCGCAGAAAACATAACGTTTTCAACATTTGTTTTCGAAATGACGTAACTGAAAATCTTCACATTGGACGCATTACTCTCTGAAACGTTTACATTTATCGTCTGGCAACTAATGCAGCGTGATAACGTTTGCGGTCGCACCACTCTGTACGAAGTGGAAGCTTCTAAGTAGTTGCAGTCACCAAGAAAGAGGCACAGAAATTCAAGTTTTAGTTTTTGAAAATTCAGTTTTTGGCTTCTTTTGCTGCCTTGTAGTTGACCTAGGACCTTAAGATTTTGCATGAATTGAACTCTGGCAGCCACATTACACGAGAAAAAGCGAGAAGTGGTAATTCGTAGTAAAAACCGCAGAAAACATAACGTTTTCAACATTTCTTTTCGAAATGACGTAACTGAAAATCTTCACATTCTACGCATTACTCTCAGAAACGTTTACATTTATCGTCTGGCAACTAATGCCGCGTGATGACGTTTGCGGTCGCACCACTCTGTACGAAGTAGAAGCTTCTAAGTTATTGCAGTCACCAAGAAAGAGGCTCAGAAATTCAAGTTTTAGTTTTTGAAAATTCAGTTTTTGGCTGCTTTTGCTGCCTTGTAGTTGACCTAGGACCTTAAGATTTTGCATGAACCGAACTCTGGCAGCCACATTACACGAGAAAAAGCGAGAAGTGGTAATTCGTAGTAAAAACCGCAGAAAACATAACGTTTTCTACATTGTTTTCGTATCGACGTAACTGAAAATCTTCACATTGGACGCATTACTCTCAGAAACGTTTACATTTATCGTCTGGCAACTAATGCAGCGTGATGACGTTTGCGGTCGCACCACTCTGTAGGAAGTAGAAGCTTCTAAGTTGTTGCAGTCACCAAGAAAGAGGCACAGAAATTCAAGTTTTTGTTTTTGAAAATTCAGTTTTTGGCTGCTTTTGCTGCCATGTAGTTGACCTAGGACCTTAAGATTTTGCATGAACCGAACTCTGGCAGCCACATTACACGAGAAAAAGCGAGAAGTGGTAATTCGTAGTAAAAACCGCAGAAAACATAACGTTTTCAACATTTGTTTTCGTATCGACGTAACTGAAAATCTTCACATTGGACGCATTACTCTCAGAAACGTTTACATTTATCGTCTGGCAACTAATGCCGCGTGATGACGTTTGCGGTCGCACCACTCTGTACGAAGTAGAAGCTTCTAAGTTGTTGCAGTCGCCAAGAAAGTGGCACAGAAATTCAAGTTTTAGTTCTTGAAAATTCAGTTTTTGGCTGCTTCTGCTGCCTTGTAGTTGACCTAGGACCTTAAGATTTTGCATGAACCGAACTCTGGCAGCCACATTACACGAGAAAAAGCGAGAAGTGGTAATTCGTAGTAAAAACCGCAGAAAACATAACGTTTTCAACATTTGTTTTCGTATCGACGTAACTGAAAATCTTCACATTGGACGCATTACTCTTAGAAACGTTTACATTTATCGTCTGGCAACTAATGCAGCGTGATGACGTTTGCGGTCGCACCACTCTGTACGAAGTAGAAGCTTCTAAGGAGTTGCAGTCACCAAGAAAGAGGCTCAGAAATTCAAGTTTTAGTTTTTGAAAATTCAGTTTTTGGCTGCTTTTGCTGCCTTGTAGTTGACCTAGGACCTTAAGATTTTGCATGAACCGAACTCTGGCAGCCACATTACACGAGAAAAGGCGAGAAGTGGTAATTCGTAGTAAAAACCGCAGAAAACATAACGTTTTCAACATTTGTTTTCGAAATGACGTAACTGAAAATCTTCACATTGGACGCATTACTCTCAAAAACGTTTACATTTATCGTCCGGAAACTAATGCCGCGTGATGACGTTTGCGGTCGCACTACTCTGTACGAAGTAGAAGCTTCTAAGTTGTTGCAGTCACCAAGAAAGAGGCACAGAAATTCAAGTTTTAGTTTTTGAAAATTCAGTTTTTGGCTGCTTTTGCTGCCTTGTAGTTGACTTAGGACCTTAAGATTTTGCATGAACCGAACTCTGGCAGCCACATTACACGAGAAAAAGCGAGAAGTGGTAATTCATAGTAAAAACCGCAGAAAACATAACGTTTTCAACATTTGTTTTCGTATCGACGTAACTGAAAATCTTCACATCGGACGCATTACTCTCAGAAACTTTTACATTTATCGTCTGGCAACTAATGCAGCGTGATGACGTTTGTGGTCGCACCACTCTGTACGAAGTAGAAGCTTCTAAGTTGTTGCAGTCACCAAGAAAGAGGCACAGAAATTCAAGTTTTAGTTTTTGAAAATTCAGTTTTTGGCTGCTTTTGCTGCCTTGTAGTTGACCTAGGACCTTAAGATTTTGCATGAACCGAACTCTGGCAGCCACATTACACGAGAAAAAGCGAGAAGTGGTAATTCGTAGTAAAAACCGCAGAAAACATAACGTTTTCTACATCGTTTTCGTATCGACGTAACTGAAAATCTTCACATTGGACGCATTACTCTCAGAAACGTTTACATTTATCGTCTGGCAACCAATGCAGCGTGATGACGTTTGCGGTCGCACCACTCTGTACGAAGTAGAAGCTTCTAAGTTGTTGCAGTCACCAAGAAAGAGGCACAGAAATTCAAGTTTTAGTTTTTGAAAATTCAGTTTTTGGCTGCTTTTGCTGCCTTGTAGTTGGCCTAGGACCTTACGATTTTGCATGAACCGAACTCTAGCAGTCACATTACACGAGAAAAAGCGAGAAGTGGTAATTCGTAGTAAAAACCGCAGAAAACATAACGTTTTCTACATTGTTTTCGTATCGACGTAACTGAAAATCTTCACATTGGACGCATTACTCTCAGAAACGTTTACATTTATCGTCTGGCAACTAATGCAGCGTGATGACGTTTGCGGTCGCACCACTCTGTACGAAGTAGAAGCTTCTAAGTTGTTGCAGTCACCAAGAAAGAGGCACAGAAATTCAAGTTTTACTTTTTGAAAATTCAGTTTTTACTGCTTTTGCTGCCTTGTAGTTGACCTAGGACCTTAAGATTTTGCATGAACCGAACTCTGGCAGCCACATTACACGAGAAAAAGCGAGAAGTGGTAATTCGTAGTAAAAACCGCAGAAAACATAACGTTTTCTACATTGTTTTCGTATCGACGTAACTGAAAATCTTCACATTGGACGCATTACTCTCAGAAACGTTTACATTTATCGTCTGGCAACTAATGCAGCGTCATGACTTTTGCGGTCGCACCACTCTGTACGAAGTAGAAGCTTCTAAGTTGTTGCAGTCACCAAGAAAGAGGCACAGAAATTCAAGTTTTAGTTTTTGAAAATTCAGTTTTTGGCTGCATTTGCTGCCTTGTAGTTGACCTAGGACCTTAAGATTTTGCATGAACCGAACTCTGGCAGCCACATTACACGAGAAAAAGCGAGAAGTGGTAATTCGTAGTAAAAACCGCAGAAAACATAACGTTTTCTACATTGTTTTCGTATCGACGTAACTGAAAATCTTCACATTGGACGCATTACTCTCAGAAACGTTTACATTTATCGTCTGGCAACTAATGCAGCGTGATGACGTTTGCGGTCGCACCACTCCGAACGAAGTAGAAGCTTCTAAGTAGTTGCAGTCACCAAGAAAGAGGCACAGAAATTCAAGTTTTAGTTTTTGAAAATTCGGTTTTTGGCTGCTTTTGCTGCCTTGTAGTTGACGTAGGACCTTAAGATTTTGCATGAATTGAACTCTGGCAGCCACATTACGCGAGAAAAAGCGAGAAGTGGTAATTCGTAGTAAAAACCGCAGAAAACATAACGTTTTCTACATTGTTTTCGTATCGACGTAACTGAAAATCTTCACATTGGACGCATTACTCTCAGAAACGTTTACATTTATCGTCTGGCAACTAATGCAGCGTGATGACGTTTGCGGTCGCACCACTCTGTACGACGTAGAAGCTTCTAAGTTGTTGCAGTCACCAAAAAAGAGGCACAGAAATTCAAGTTTTAGATTTTGAAAATTCAGTTTTTGGCTGCTTTTGCTGCCTTGTAGTTGAACTAGGACCTTAAGATTTTGCATGAACCGAACTCTGGCAGTCACATTACACGAGAAAAAGCGAGAAGTGGTAATTCGTAGTAAAAACCGCAGAAAACATAACGTTTTCTACATTGTTTTCGTATCGACGTAACTGAAAATCTTCACATTGGACGCATTACTCTCAGAAACGTTTACATTTATCGTCTGGCAACTAATGCAGCGTGATGACGTTTGCGGTCGCACCACTCTGTACGAAGTAGAAGCTTCTAAGTTGTTGCAGTCACCAAGAAAGAGGCACAGAAATTCAAGTTTTAGTTTTTGAAAATTCAGTTTTTGGCTGCTTTTGCTGCCTTGTAGTTGACCTAGGACCTGAAGATTTTGCATGAACCGAACTCTGGCAGCCACATTACACGAGAAAAAGCAAGACGTGGTAATTCGTAGTAAAAACCGCAGAAAACATAACGTTTTCTACATTTGTTTTCGAAATGACGTAACTGAAAATCTTCAAATTGGACGCATTACTCTCAGAAACGTTTACATTTATCGTCTGGCAACTAATGCAGCGTGATGACGTTTGCGGTCGCACCACTCTGTACGAAGTAGAAGCTTCTAAGTTGTTGCAGTCACCAAGAAAGAGGCACAGAAATTCAAGTTTTAGTTTTTGAAAATTCAGTTTTTGGCTGCTTTTGCTGCCTTGTAGTTGACCTAGGACCTTACGATTTTGCATGAACCGAACTCTAGCAGTCACATTACACGAGAAAAAGCGAGAAGTGGTAATTCGTAGTAAAAACCGCAGAAAACATAACGTTTTCTACATTGTTTTCGTATCGACGTAACTGAAAATCTTCACATTGGACGCATTACTCTCAGAAACGTTTACATTTATCGTCTGGCAACTAATGTAGCGTGATGACGTTTGCGGTCGCACCACTCTGTACGAAGTAGAAGCTTCTAAGTTGTTGCAGTCACCAAGAAAGAGGCACAGAAATTCAAGTTTTAGTTTTTGAAAATTCAGTTTTTGGCTGCTTTTGCTGCCTTGTAGTTGACCTAGGACCTTAAGATTTTGCATGAACCGAACTCTGGCAGCCACATTACACGAGAAAAAGCGAGAAGTGTTAATTCGTAGTAAAAACCGCAGAAAACATAACGTTTTCTACATTGTTTTCGTATCGACGTAACTGAAAATCTTCACATTGGACGCATTACTCTCAGAAACGTTTACATTTATCGTCTGGCAACCAATGCAGCGTGATGACGTTTGCGGTCGCACCACTCTGTACGAAGTAGAAGCTTCTAAGTTGTTGCAGTCACCAAGAAAGAGGCACAGAAATTCAAGTTTTAGTTTTTGAAAATTCAGTTTTTGGCTGCTTTTGCTGCCTTGTAGTTGGCCTAGGACCTTACGATTTTGCATGAACCGAACTCTAGCAGTCACATTACACGAGAAAAAGCGAGAAGTGGTAATTCGTAGTAAAAACCGCAGAAAACATAACGTTTTCTACATTGTTTTCGTATCGACGTAACTGAAAATCTTCACATTGGACGCATTACTCTCAGAAACGTTTACATTTATCGTCTGGCAACTAATGCAGCGTGATGACGTTTGCGGTCGCACCACTCTGTACGAAGTAGAAGCTTCTAAGTTGTTGCAGTCACCAAGAAAGAGGCACAGAAATTCAAGTTTTAGTTTTTGAAAATTCAGTTTTTGGCTGCTTTTGCTGCCTTGTAGTTGACCTAGGACCTTAAGATTTTGCATGAACCGAACTCTGGCAGCCACATTACACGAGAAAAAGCGAGAAGTGGTAATTCGTAGTAAAAACCGCAGAAAATATAACGTTTTCTACATTGTTTTCGTATCGACGTAACTGAAAATCTTCACATTGGACGCATTACTCTCAGAAACGTTTACATTTATCGTCTGGCAACTAATGCAGCGTGATGACGTTTGCGGTCGCACCACTCCGTACGAAGTAGAAGCTTCTAAGTAGTTGCAGTCACCAAGAAAGAGGCACAGAAATTCAAGTTTTAGTTTTTGAAAATTCGGTTTTTGGCTGCTTTTGCTGCCTTGTAGTTGACGTAGGACCTTAAGATTTTGCATGAATTGAACTCTGGCAGCCACATTACGCGAGAAAAAGCGAGAAGTGGTAATTCGTAGTAAAAACCGCAGAAAACATAACGTTTTCTACATTGTTTTCGTATCGACGTAACTGAAAATCTTCACATTGGACGCATTACTCTCAGAAACGTTTACATTTATCGTCTGGCAACTAATGCAGCGTGATGACGTTTGCGGTCGCACCACTCTGTACGACGTAGAAGCTTCTAAGTTGTTGCAGTCACCAAAAAAGAGGCACAGAAATTCAAGTTTTAGATTTTGAAAATTCAGTTTTTGGCTGCTTTTGCTGCCTTGTAGTTGAACTAGGACCTTAAGATTTTGCATGAACCGAACTCTGGCAGTCACATTACACGAGAAAAAGCGAGAAGTGGTAATTCGTAGTAAAAACCGCAGAAAACATAACGTTTTCTACATTGTTTTCGTATCGACGTAACTGAAAATCTTCACATTGGACGCATTACTCTCAGAAACGTTTACATTTATCGTCTGGCAACTAATGCAGCGTGATGACGTTTGCGGTCGCACCACTCTGTACGAAGTAGAAGCTTCTAAGTTGTTGCAGTCACCAAGAAAGAGGCACAGAAATTCAAGTTTTAGTTTTTGAAAATTCAGTTTTTGGCTGCTTTTGCTGCCTTGTAGTTGACCTAGGACCTGAAGATTTTGCATGAACCGAACTCTGGCAGCCACATTACACGAGAAAAAGCAAGACGTGGTAATTCGTAGTAAAAACCGCAGAAAACATAACGTTTTCTACATTTGTTTTCGAAATGACGTAACTGAAAATCTTCAAATTGGACGCATTACTCTCAGAAACGTTTACATTTATCGTCTGGCAACTAATGCAGCGTGATGACGTTTGCGGTCGCACCACTCTGTACGAAGTAGAAGCTTCTAAGTTGTTGCAGTCACCAAGAAAGAGGCACAGAAATTCAAGTTTTAGTTTTTGAAAATTCAGTTTTTGGCTGCTTTTGCTGCCTTGTAGTTGACCTAGGACCTTACGATTTTGCATGAACCGAACTCTAGCAGTCACATTACACGAGAAAAAGCGAGAAGTGGTAATTCGTAGTAAAAACCGCAGAAAACATAACGTTTTCTACATTGTTTTCGTATCGACGTAACTGAAAATCTTCACATTGGACGCATTACTCTCAGAAACGTTTACATTTATCGTCTGGCAACTAATGTAGCGTGATGACGTTTGCGGTCGCACCACTCTGTACGAAGTAGAAGCTTCTAAGTTGTTGCAGTCACCAAGAAAGAGGCACAGAAATTCAAGTTTTAGTTTTTGAAAATTCAGTTTTTGGCTGCTTTTGCTGCCTTGTAGTTGACCTAGGACCTTAAGATTTTGCATGAACCGAACTCTGGCAGCCACATTACACGAGAAAAAGCGAGAAGTGGTAATTCGTAGTAAAAACCGCAGAAAACATAACGTTTTCTACATTGTTTTCGTATCGACGTAACTGAAAATCTTCACATTGGACGCATTACTCTCAGAAACGTTTACATTTATCGTCTGGCAACTAATGCAGCGTGATGACGTTTGCGGTCGCACCACTCTGTACGAAGTAGAAGCTTCTAAGTTGTTGCAGTCACCAAGAAAGAGGCACAGAAATTCAAGTTTTAGTTTTTGAAAATTCAGTTTTTGGCTGCTTTTGCTGCCTTGTAGTTGGCCTAGGACCTTACGATTTTGCATGAACCGAACTCTAGCAGTCACATTACACGAGAAAAAGCGAGAAGTGGTAATTCGTAGTAAAAACCGCAGAAAACATAACGTTTTCTACATTGTTTTCGTATCGACGTAACTGAAAATCTTCACATTGGACGCATTACTCTCAGAAACGTTTACATTTATCGTCTGGCAACTAATGCAGCGTGATGACGTTTGCGGTCGCACCACTCTGTACGAAGTAGAAGCTTCTAAGTTGTTGCAGTCACCAAGAAAGAGGCACAGAAATTCAAGTTTTACTTTTTGAAAATTCAGTTTTTGACTGCTTTTGCTGCCTTGTAGTTGACCTAGGACCTTAAGATTTTGCATGAACCGAACTCTGGCAGCCACATTACACGAGAAAAAGCGAGAAGTGGTAATTCGTAGTAAAAACCGCAGAAAACATAACGTTTTCTACATTGTTTTCGTATCGACGTAACTGAAAATCTTCACATTGGACGCATTACTCTCAGAAACGTTTACATTTATCGTCTGGCAACTAATGCAGCGTCATGACGTTTGCGGTCGCACCACTCTGTACGAAGTAGAAGCTTCTAAGTTGTTGCAGTCACCAAGAAAGAGGCACAGAAATTCAAGTTTTAGTTTTTGAAAATTCAGTTTTTGGCTGCATTTGCTGCCTTGTAGTTGACCTAGGACCTTAAGATTTTGCATGAACCGAACTCTGGCAGCCACATTACACGAGAAAAAGCGAGAAGTGGTAATTCGTAGTAAAAACCGCAGAAAACATAACGTTTTCTACATTGTTTTCGTATCGACGTAACTGAAAATCTTCACATTGGACGCATTACTCTCAGAAACGTTTACATTTATCGTCTGGCAACTAATGCAGCGTGATGACGTTTGCGGTCGCACCACTCTGTACGAAGTAGAAGCTTCTAAGTTGTTGCAGTCACCAAGAAAGAGGCACAGAAATTCAAGTTTTAGTTTTTGAAAATTCAGTTTTTGGCTGCTTTTGCTGCCTTGTAGTTGGCCTAGGACCTTACGATTTTGCATGAACCGAACTCTAGCAGTCACATTACACGAGAAAAAGCGAGAAGTGGTAATTCGTAGTAAAAACCGCAGAAAACATAACGTTTTCTACATTGTTTTCGTATCGACGTAACTGAAAATCTTCACATTGGACGCATTACTCTCAGAAACGTTTACATTTATCGTCTGGCAACTAATGCAGCGTGATGACGTTTGCGGTCGCACCACTCTGTACGAAGTAGAAGCTTCTAAGTTGTTGCAGTCACCAAGAAAGAGGCACAGAAATTCAAGTTTTACTTTTTGAAAATTCAGTTTTTGACTGCTTTTGCTGCCTTGTAGTTGACCTAGGACCTTAAGATTTTGCATGAACCGAACTCTGGCAGCCACATTACACGAGAAAAAGCGAGAAGTGGTAATTCGTAGTAAAAACCGCAGAAAACATAACGTTTTCTACATTGTTTTCGTATCGACGTAACTGAAAATCTTCACATTGGACGCATTACTCTCAGAAACGTTTACATTTATCGTCTGGCAACTAATGCAGCGTCATGACGTTTGCGGTCGCACCACTCTGTACGAAGTAGAAGCTTCTAAGTTGTTGCAGTCACCAAGAAAGAGGCACAGAAATTCAAGTTTTAGTTTTTGAAAATTCAGTTTTTGGCTGCATTTGCTGCCTTGTAGTTGACCTAGGACCTTAAGATTTTGCATGAACCGAACTCTGGCAGCCACATTACACGAGAAAAAGCGAGAAGTGGTAATTCGTAGTAAAAACCGCAGAAAACATAACGTTTTCTACATTGTTTTCGTATCGACGTAACTGAAAATCTTCACATTGGACGCATTACTCTCAGAAACGTTTACATTTATCGTCTGGCAACTAATGCAGCGTGATGACGTTTGCGGTCGCACCACTCCGAACGAAGTAGAAGCTTCTAAGTAGTTGCAGTCACCAAGAAAGAGGCACAGAAATTCAAGTTTTAGTTTTTGAAAATTCGGTTTTTGGCTGCTTTTGCTGCCTTGTAGTTGACCTAGGACCTTAAGATTTTGCATGAATTGAACTCTGGCAGCCACATTACGCGAGAAAAAGCGAGAAGTGGTAATTCGTAGTAAAAACCGCAGAAAACATAACGTTTTCTACATTGTTTTCGTATCGACGTAACTGAAAATCTTCACATTGGACGCATTACTCTCAGAAACGTTTACATTTATCGTCTGGCAACTAATGCAGCGTGATGACGTTTGCGGTCGCACCACTCTGTACGACGTAGAAGCTTCTAAGTTGTTGCAGTCACCAAAAAAGAGGCACAGAAATTCAAGTTTTAGATTTTGAAAATTCAGTTTTTGGCTGCTTTTGCTGCCTTGTAGTTGAACTAGGACCTTAAGATTTTGCATGAACCGAACTCTGGCAGTCACATTACACGAGAAAAAGCGAGAAGTGGTAATTCGTAGTAAAAACCGCAGAAAACATAACGTTTTCTACATTGTTTTCGTATCGACGTAACTGAAAATCTTCACATTGGACGCATTACTCTCAGAAACGTTTACATTTATCGTCTGGCAACTAATGCAGCGTGATGACGTTTGCGGTCGCACCACTCTGTACGAAGTAGAAGCTTCTAAGTTGTTGCAGTCACCAAGAAAGAGGCACAGAAATTCAAGTTTTAGTTTTTGAAAATTCAGTTTTTGGCTGCTTTTGCTGCCTTGTAGTTGACCTAGGACCTGAAGATTTTGCATGAACCGAACTCTGGCAGCCACATTACACGAGAAAAAGCAAGACGTGGTAATTCGTAGTAAAAACCGCAGAAAACATAACGTTTTCTACATTTGTTTTCGAAATGACGTAACTGAAAATCTTCAAATTGGACGCATTACTCTCAGAAACGTTTACATTTATCGTCTGGCAACTAATGCAGCGTGATGACGTTTGCGGTCGCACCACTCTGTACGAAGTAGAAGCTTCTAAGTTGTTGCAGTCACCAAGAAAGAGGCACAGAAATTCAAGTTTTAGTTTTTGAAAATTCAGTTATTGGCTGCATTTGCTGCCTTGTAGTTGACCTAGGACTTTAAGATTTTGCATGAACCGAACTCTGGAAGCCACATTACACGAGAAAAAGCGAGAAGTGGTAATTCGTAGTAAAAACCGCAGAAAACATAACGTTTTCTACAATGTTTTCGTATCGACGTAACTGAAAATCTTCACATTGGACGCATTACTCTCAGAAACGTTTACATTTATCGTCTGGCAACTAATGCCGCGTGATGACGTTTGCGGTCGCACCACTCTGTACGAAGTAGAAGCTTCTAAGTTGTTGCAGTCACCAAGAAAGAGGCACAGAAATTCAAGTTTTAGTTTTTGAAAATTCAGTTTTTGGCTGCTTTTGCTGCCTTGTAGTTGACCTAGGACCTTAAGATTTTGCATGAACCGAACTCTGGCAGCCACATTACACGAAAAAAAGCGAGAAGTGGTAATTCGTAGTAAAAACCGCAGAAAACATAACGTTTTCTACATTGTTTTCGTATCGACGTAACTGAAAATCTTCACATTGGACGCATTACTCTCAGAAACGTTTACATTTATCGTCTGGCAACCAATGCAGCGTGATGACGTTTGCGGTCGCACCACTCTGTACGAAGTAGAAGCTTCTAAGTTGTTGCAGTCACCAAGAAAGAGGCACAGAAATTCAAGTTTTAGTTTTTGAAAATTCAGTTTTTGGCTGCTTTTGCTGCCTTGTAGTTGGCCTAGGACCTTACGATTTTGCATGAACCGAACTCTAGCAGTCACATTACACGAGAAAAAGCGAGAAGTGGTAATTCGTAGTAAAAACCGCAGAAAACATAACGTTTTCTACATTGTTTTCGTATCGACGTAACTGAAAATCTTCACATTGGACGCATTACTCGCAGAAACGTTTACATTTATCGTCTGGCAACTAATGCAGCGTGATGACGTTTGCGGTCGCACCACTCTGTACGAAGTAGAAGCTTCTAAGTTGTTGCAGTCACCAAGAAAGAGGCACAGAAATTCAAGTTTTACTTTTTGAAAATTCAGTTTTTGACTGCTTTTGCTGCCTTGTAGTTGACCTAGGACCTTAAGATTTTGCATGAACCGAACTCTGGCAGCCACATTACACGAGAAAAAGCGAGAAGTGGTAATTCGTAGTAAAAACCGCAGAAAACATAACGTTTTCTACATTGTTTTCGTATCGACGTAACTGAAAATCTTCACATTGGACGCATTACTCTCAGAAACGTTTACATTTATCGTCTGGCAACTAATGCAGCGTCATGACGTTTGCGGTCGCACCACTCTGTACGAAGTAGAAGCTTCTAAGTTGTTGCAGTCACCAAGAAAGAGGCACAGAAATTCAAGTTTTAGTTTTTGAAAATTCAGTTTTTGGCTGCATTTGCTGCCTTGTAGTTGACCTAGGACCTTAAGATTTTGCATGAACCGAACTCTGGCAGCCACATTACACGAGAAAAAGCGAGAAGTGGTAATTCGTAGTAAAAACCGCAGAAAACATAACGTTTTCTACATTGTTTTCGTATCGACGTAACTGAAAATCTTCACATTGGACGCATTACTCTCAGAAACGTTTACATTTATCGTCTGGCAACTAATGCAGCGTGATGACGTTTGCGGTCGCACCACTCCGTACGAAGTAGAAGCTTCTAAGTAGTTGCAGTCACCAAGAAAGAGGCACAGAAATTCAAGTTTTAGTTTTTGAAAATTCGGTTTTTGGCTGCTTTTGCTGCCTTGTAGTTGACGTAGGACCTTAAGATTTTGCATGAATTGAACTCTGGCAGCCACATTACGCGAGAAAAAGCGAGAAGTGGTAATTCGTAGTAAAAACCGCAGAAAACATAACGTTTTCTACATTGTTTTCGTATCGACGTAACTGAAAATCTTCACATTGGACGCATTACTCTCAGAAACGTTTACATTTATCGTCTGGCAACTAATGCAGCGTGATGACGTTTGCGGTCGCACCACTCTGTACGACGTAGAAGCTTCTAAGTTGTTGCAGTCACCAAAAAAGAGGCACAGAAATTCAAGTTTTAGATTTTGAAAATTCAGTTTTTGGCTGCTTTTGCTGCCTTGTAGTTGAACTAGGACCTTAAGATTTTGCATGAACCGAACTCTGGCAGTCACATTACACGAGAAAAAGCGAGAAGTGGTAATTCGTAGTAAAAACCGCAGAAAACATAACGTTTTCTACATTGTTTTCGTATCGACGTAACTGAAAATCTTCACATTGGACGCATTACTCTCAGAAACGTTTACATTTATCGTCTGGCAACTAATGCAGCGTGATGACGTTTGCGGTCGCACCACTCTGTACGAAGTAGAAGCTTCTAAGTTGTTGCAGTCACCAAGAAAGAAGCACAGAAATTCAAGTTTTAGTTTTTGAAAATTCAGTTTTTGGCTGCTTTTGCTGCCTTGTAGTTGACCTAGGACCTTACGATTTTGCATGAACCGAACTCTAGCAGTCACATTACACGAGAAAAAGCGAGAAGTGGTAATTCGTAGTAAAAACCGCAGAAAACATAACGTTTTCTACATTGTTTTCGTATCGACGTAACTGAAAATCTTCACATTGGACGCATTACTCTCAGAAACGTTTACATTTATCGTCTGGCAACTAATGTAGCGTGATGACGTTTGCGGTCGCACCACTCTGTACGAAGTAGAAGCTTCTAAGTTGTTGCAGTCACCAAGAAAGAGGCACAGAAATTCAAGTTTTAGTTTTTGAAAATTCAGTTTTTGGCTGCTTTTGCTGCCTTGTAGTTGACCTAGGACCTTAAGATTTTGCATGAACCGAACTCTGGCAGCCACATTACACGAGAAAAAGCGAGAAGTGGTAATTCGTAGTAAAAACCGCAGAAAACATAACGTTTTCTACATTGTTTTCGTATCGACGTAACTGAAAATCTTCACATTGGACGCATTACTCTCAGAAACGTTTACATTTATCGTCTGGCAACTAATGCAGCGTGATGACGTTTGCGGTCGCACCACTCTGTACGAAGTAGAAGCTTCTAAGTTGTTGCAGTCACCAAGAAAGAGGCACAGAAATTCAAGTTTTTGTTTTTGAAAATTCAGTTTTTGGCTGCTTTTGCTGCCTTGTAGTTGACCTAGGACCTTAAGATTTTGCATGAACCGAACTCTGGCAGCCACATTACACGAGAAAAAGCGAGAAGTGGTAATTCGTAGTAAAAACCGCAGAAAACATAACGTTTTCTACATTGTTTTCGTATCGACGTAACTGAAAATCTTCACATTGGACGCATAACTCTCAGAAACGTTTACATTTATCGTCTGGCAACTAATGCAGCGTCATGACGTTTGCGGTCGCACCACTCTGTACGAAGTAGAAGCTTCTAAGTTGTTGCAGTCACCAAGAAAGAGGCACAGAAATTCAAGTTTTAGTTTTTGAAAATTCATTTTTTGGCTGCTTTTGCTACCTTGTAGTTGACCTAGGACCTTAAGATTTTGCATGAACCGAACTCTGGCAGCCACATTACACGAGAAAAAGCGAGAAGTGGTAATTCGTAGTAAAAACCGCAGAAAACATAACGTTTTCTACATTTGTTTTCGTATCGACGAAACTGAAAATCTTCACATTGGACGCATTACTCTCAGAAACATTTACATTTATCGTCTGGCAACTAATGCAGCGTGATGACGTTTGCGGTCGCACCACTCTGTACGAAGTAGAAGCTTCTAAGTAGTTGCAGTCACCAAGAAAGAGGCACAGAAATTCAAGTTTTAGTTTTTGACAATTCGGTTTTTGGCTGCTTTTGCTGCCTTGTAGTTGACGTAGGACCTTAAGATTTTGCATGAACTGAACTCTGGCAGCCACATTACACGAGAAAAAGCGAGAAGTGGTAATTCGTAGTAAAAACCGCAGAAAACATAACGTTTTCTACATTGTTTTCGTATCGACGTAACTGAAAATCTTCACATTGGACGCATTACTCTCAGAAACGTTTACATTTATCGTCTGGCAACTAATGCAGCGTGATGACGTTTGCGGTCGCACCACTCTGTACGAAGTAGAAGCTTCTAAGTTGTTGCAGTCACCAAAAAAGAGGCACAGAAATTCAAGTTTTAGTTTTTGAAAATTCAGTTTTTGGCTGCTTTTGCTGCCTTGTAGTTGACCTAGGACCTTAAGATTTTGCATGAACCGAACTCTGGCAGTCACATTACACGAGAAAAAGCGAGAAGTGGTAATTCGTAGTAAAAACCGCAGAAAACATAACGTTTTCTACATTGTTTTCGTATCGACGTAACTGAAAATCTTCACATTGGACGCATTACTCTCAGAAACGTTTACATTTATCGTCTGGCAACTAATGCAGCGTGATGACGTTTGCGGTCGCACCACTCTGTACGAAGTAGAAGCTTCTAAGTTGTTGCAGTCACCAAGAAAGAGGCACAGAAATTCAAGTTTTAGTTTTTGAAAATTCAGTTTTTGGCTGCTTTTGCTGCCTTGTAGTTGACCTAGGACCTGAAGATTTTGCATGAACCGAACTCTGGCAGCCACATTACACGAGAAAAAGCAAGACGTGGTAATTCGTAGTAAAAACCGCAGAAAACATAACGTTTTCTACATTTGTTTTCGAAATGACGTAACTGAAAATCTTCAAATTGGACGCATTACTCTCAGAAACGTTTACATTTATCGTCTGGCAACTAATGCAGCGTGATGACGTTTGCGGTCGCACCACTCTGTACGAAGTAGAAGCTTCTAAGTTGTTGCAGTCACCAAGAAAGAGGCACAGAAATTCAAGTTTTAGTTTTTGAAAATTCAGTTATTGGCTGCTTTTGCTGCCTTGTAGTTGACCTAGGACTTTAAGATTTTGCATGAACCGAACTCTGGAAGCCACATTACACGAGAAAAAGCGAGAAGTGGTAATTCGTAGTAAAAACCGCAGAAAACATAACGTTTTCTACAATGTTTTCGTATCGACGTAACTGAAAATCTTCACATTGGACGCATTACTCTCAGAAACGTTTACATTTATCGTCTGGCAACTAATGCCGCGTGATGACGTTTGCGGTCGCACCACTCTGTACGAAGTAGAAGCTTCTAAGTTGTTGCAGTCACCAAGAAAGAGGCACAGAAATTCAAGTTTTAGTTTTTGAAAATTCAGTTTTTGGCTGCTTTTGCTGCCTTGTAGTTGACCTAGGACCTTAAGATTTTGCATGAACCGAACTCTGGCAGCCACATTACACGAGAAAAAGCGAGAAGTGGTAATTCGTAGTAAAAACCGCAGAAAACATAACGTTTTCTACATTGTTTTCGTATCGACGTAACTGAAAATCTTCACATTGGACGCATTACTCTCAGAAACGTTTACATTTATCGTCTGGCAACTAATGCAGCGTGATGACGTTTGCGGTCGCACCACTCTGTACGAAGTAGAAGCTTCTAAGTTGTTGCAGTCACCAAGAAAGAGGCACAGAAATTCAAGTTTTAGTTTTTGAAAATTCAGTTTTTGGCTGCTTTTGCTGCCTTGTAGTTGACCAAGTCCTTAAGATTTTGCATGAACCGAACTCTGGCAGCCACATTACACGAGAAAAAGCGAGAAGTGGTAATTCGTAGTAAAAACCGCAGAAAACATAACGTTTTCTACATTGTTTTCGTATCGACGTAACTGAAAATCTTCACATTGGACGCATTACTCTCAGAAACGTTTACATTTATCGTCTGGCAACTAATGCAGCGTGATGACGTTTGCGGTCGCACCACTCTGTACGAAGTAGAAGCTTCTAAGTTGTTGCAGTCACCAAGAAAGAGGCACAGAAATTCAAGTTTTAGTTTTTGAAAATTCAGTTTTTGGCTGCTTTTGCTGCCTTGTAGTTGACCTAGGACCTTAAGATTTTGCATGAAGTGAACTCTGGCAGCCACATTACACGAGAAAAAGCGAGAAGTGGTAATTCGTAGTAAAAACCGCAGAAAACATAACGTTTTCTACATTGTTTTCGTATCGACGTAACTGAAAATCTTCACATTGGACGCATTACTCTCAGAAACGTTTACATTTATCGCCTGGCAACTAATGCAGCGTGATGACGATTGCGGTCGCACCACTCTGTACGAAGTAGAAGCTTCTAAGTTGTTGCAGTCACCAAGAAAGAGGCACAGAAATTCAAGTTTTAGTTTTTGAAAATTCAGTTTTTGGCTGCTTTTGCTGCCTTGTAGTTGACCTAGGACCTTAAGATTTTGTATGAACCGAACTCTGGCAGCCACATTACACGAGAAAAAGCGAGAAGTGGTAATTCGTAGTAAAAACCGCAGAAAACATAACGTTTTCTACATTGTTTTCGTATCGACGTAACTGAAAATCTTCACATTGGACGCATTACTCTCAGAAACGTTTACATTTATCGTCTGGCAACTAATGCAGCGTGATGACGTTTGCGGTCGCACCACTCTGTACGAAGTAGAAGCTTCTAAGTTGCTGCAGTCACCAAGAAAGAGGCACAGAAATTCAAGTTTTAGTTTTTGAAAATTCAGTTTTTGGCTGCTTTTGCTGCCTTGTAGTTGACCTAGGACCTTAAGATTTTGCATGAACCGAACTCTGGCAGCCACATTACACGAGAAAAAGCGAGACGTGGTAATTCGTAGTAAAAACCGCAGAAAACATAACGTTTTCTACATTTGTTTTCGAAATGACGTAACTGAAAATCTTCACATTGGACGCATTACTCTCAGAAACGTTTACATTTATCGTCTGGCAACTAATGCAGCGTGATGACGTTTGCGGTCGCACCACTCTGTACGAAGTAGAAGCTTCTAAGTTGTTGCAGTCACTAAGAAAGAGGCACAGAAATTCAAGTTTTAGTTTTTGAAAATTCAGTTTATGGCTGCTTTTGCTGCCTTGTAGTTGACCTAGGACCTTACGATTTTGCATGAACCGAACTCTGGCAGCCACATTACACGAGAAAAAGCGAGAAGTGGTAATTCGTAGTAAAAACCGCATAAAACATAACGTTTTCTACATTGTTTACGTATCGACGTAACTGAAAATCTCCACATTGGACGCATTACTCCCAGGAACGTTTACATTTATCGTCTGGCAACTAATGCAGCGTGATGACGTTTGCGGTCGCACCACTCTGTACGAAGTAGAAGCATCTAAGTTGTTGCAGTCACCAAGAAAGAGGCACAGAAATTCAAGTTTTAGTTTTTGAAAATTCAGTTTTTGGCTGCTTTTGCTGCCTTGTAGTTGACCTAGGACCTTAAGATTTTGCATGAACCGAACTCTGGCAGCCACATTACACGAGAAAAAGCGAGAAGTGGTAATTCGTAGTAAAAACCGCAGAAAACATAACGTTTTCTACATTGTTTTCGTATCGACGTAACTGAAAATCTTCACATTGGACGCATTACTCTCAGAAACGTTTACATTTATCGTCTGGCAACTAATGCAGCGTGATGACGTTTGCGGTCGCACCACTCTGTACGAAGTAGAAGCTTCTAAGTTGTTGCAGTCACCAAGAAAGAGGCACAGAAATTCAAGTTTTAGTTTTTGAAAATTCAGTTTTTGGCTGCTTTTGCTGCCTTGTAGTTGACCTAGGACCTTAAGATTTTGCATGAATCGAACTCTGGCAGCCACATTACACGAGAAAAAGCGAGAAGTGGTAATTCGTAGTAAAAACCGCAGAAAACATAACGTTTTCTACATTGTTTTCGTATCGACGTAACTGAAAATCTTCACATTGGACGCATTACTCTCAGAAACGTTTACATTTATCGTCTGGCAACTAATGCAGCGCGATGACGTTTGCGGTCGCACCACTCTGTACGAAGTAGAAGCTTCTAAGTTGTTGCAGTCACCAAGAAAGAGGCACAGAAATTCAAGTTTTGGTTTTTGAAAATTCAGTTTTTGGCTGCTTTTGCTGCCTTGTAGTTGACCTAGGACCTTAAGATTTTGCATGAACCGAACTCTGGCAGCCACATTACACGAGAAAAAGCGAGACGTGGTAATTCGTAGTAAAAACCGCAGAAAACATAACGTTTTCAACATTTGTTTTCGAAATGACGTAACTGAAAATCTTCACATTGGACGCATTACTCTCAGAAACGTTTACATTTATCGTCTGGCAACTAATGCAGCGTCATGACGTTTGCGGTCGCACCACTCTGTACGAAGTAGAAGCTTCTAAGTTGTTGCAGTCACCGAGAAAGAGGCACAGAAATTCAAGTTTTAGTTTTTGAAAATTCAGTTTTTGGCTGCTTTTGCTGCCTTGTAGTTGACCTAGGACCTTAAGATTTTGCATGAACCGAACTCTGGCAGCCACATTACACGAGAAAAAGCGAGAAGAGGTAATTCGTAGTAAAAACCGCAGAAAACATAACGTTTTCTACATTGTTTTCGTATCGACGTAACTGAAAATCTTCACATTGGACGCATTACTCTCAGAAACGTTTGCATTTATCGTCTGGCAACTAATGCCGCGTGATGACGTTTGCGGTCGCACCACTCTGTACGAAGTAGAAGCTTCTAAGTTGTTGCAGTCACCAAGAAAGAGGCACAGAAATTCAAGTTTTAGTTTTTGAAAATTCAGTTTTTGGCTGCTTTTGCTGCCTTGTAGTTGACCTAGGACCTTAAGATTTTGCATGAACCGAACTCTGGCAGCCACATTACACGAGAAAAAGCGAGAAGTGGTAATTCGTAGTAAAAACCGCAGAAAACATAACGTTTTCGACATTGTTTTCGTATCGACGTAACTGAAAATCTTCACATTGGACGCATTACTCTCAGAAACGTTTACATTTATTGTCTGGCAACTAATGCAGCGTGATGACGTTTGCGGTCGCACCACTCTGTACGAAGTAGAAGCTTCTAAGTTGTTGCAGTCACCAAGAAAGAGGCACAGAAATTCAAGTTTTAGTTTTTGAAAATTCAGTTTTTGGCTGCTTTTGCTGCCTTGTAGTTGACCTAGGACCTTAAGATTTTGCATGAACCGAACTCTGGCAGCCACATTACACGAGAAAAAGCGAGAAGTGGTAATTCGTAGTAAAAACCGCAGAAAACATAACGTTTTCTACATTGTTTTCGTATCGACGTAACTGAAAATCTTCACATTGGACGCATTACTCTCAGAAACGTTTACATTTATCGTCTGGCAACTAATGCAGCGTGATGACGTTTGCGGTCGCACCACTCTGTACGAAGTAGAAGCTTCTAAGTTGTTGCAGTCACCAAGAAAGAGGCACAGAAATTCAAGTTTTAGTTTTTGAAAATTCAGTTTTTGGCTGCTTTTGCTGCCTTGTAGTTGACCTAGGACCTTAAGATTTTGCATGAACCGAACTCTGGCAGCCACATTACACGAGAAAAAGCGAGACGTGGTAAT
Source organism: Schistocerca serialis cubense (assembly GCF_023864345.2). Lineage (NCBI taxonomy): Eukaryota > Metazoa > Arthropoda > Insecta > Orthoptera > Acrididae > Schistocerca > Schistocerca serialis. The sequence continues at coordinate 4,230,618 of NW_026047571.1, read as the reverse complement.
TCGTAGTAAAAACCGCAGAAAACATAACGTTTTCAACATTTGTTTTCGAAATGACGTAACTGAAAATCTTCACATTGGACGCATTACTCTCAGAAACGTTTACATTTATCGTCTGGCAACTAATGCAGCGTCATGACGTTTGCGGTCGCACCACTCTGTACGAAGTAGAAGCTTCTAAGTTGTTGCAGTCACCGAGAAAGAGGCACAGAAATTCAAGTTTTAGTTTTTGAAAATTCAGTTTTTGGCTGCTTTTGCTGCCTTGTAGTTGACCTAGGACCTTAAGATTTTGCATGAACCGAACTCTGGCAGCCACATTACACGAGAAAAAGCGAGAAGAGGTAATTCGTAGTAAAAACCGCAGAAAACATAACGTTTTCTACATTGTTTTCGTATCGACGTAACTGAAAATCTTCACATTGGACGCATTACTCTCAGAAACGTTTGCATTTATCGTCTGGCAACTAATGCCGCGTGATGACGTTTGCGGTCGCACCACTCTGTACGAAGTAGAAGCTTCTAAGTTGTTGCAGTCACCAAGAAAGAGGCACAGAAATTCAAGTTTTAGTTTTTGAAAATTCAGTTTTTGGCTGCTTTTGCTGCCTTGTAGTTGACCTAGGACCTTAAGATTTTGCATGAACCGAACTCTGGCAGCCACATTACACGAGAAAAAGCGAGAAGTGGTAATTCGTAGTAAAAACCGCAGAAAACATAACGTTTTCGACATTGTTTTCGTATCGACGTAACTGAAAATCTTCACATTGGACGCATTACTCTCAGAAACGTTTACATTTATTGTCTGGCAACTAATGCAGCGTGATGACGTTTGCGGTCGCACCACTCTGTACGAAGTAGAAGCTTCTAAGTTGTTGCAGTCACCAAGAAAGAGGCACAGAAATTCAAGTTTTAGTTTTTGAAAATTCAGTTTTTGGCTGCTTTTGCTGCCTTGTAGTTGACCTAGGACCTTAAGATTTTGCATGAACCGAACTCTGGCAGCCACATTACACGAGAAAAAGCGAGAAGTGGTAATTCGTAGTAAAAACCGCAGAAAACATAACGTTTTCTACATTGTTTTCGTATCGACGTAACTGAAAATCTTCACATTGGACGCATTACTCTCAGAAACGTTTACATTTATCGTCTGGCAACTAATGCAGCGTGATGACGTTTGCGGTCGCACCACTCTGTACGAAGTAGAAGCTTCTAAGTTGTTGCAGTCACCAAGAAAGAGGCACAGAAATTCAAGTTTTAGTTTTTGAAAATTCAGTTTTTGGCTGCTTTTGCTGCCTTGTAGTTGACCTAGGACCTTAAGATTTTGCATGAACCGAACTCTGGCAGCCACATTACACGAGAAAAAGCGAGAAGTGGTAATTCGTAGTAAAAACCGCAGAAAACATAAGGTTTTTACATTGTTTTCGTATCGACGTAACTGAAAATCTTCACATTGGACGCATTACTCTCAGAAACGTTTACATTTATCGTCTGGCAACTAATGCAGCGTGATGACGTTTGCGGTCGCACCACTCTGTACGAAGTAGAAGCTTCTAAGTTGTTGCAGTCACCAAGAAAGAGGCACAGAAATTCAAGTTTTAGTTTTTGAAAATTCAGTTTTTGGCTGCTTTTGCTGCCTTGTAGTTGACCTAGGACCTTAAGATTTTGCATGAACCGAACTCTGGCAGCCACATTACACGAGAAAAAGCGAGACGTGGTAATTCGTAGTAAAAACCGCAGAAAACATAACGTTTTCTACATTGGTTTTCGAAATGACGTAACTGAAAATCTTCACATTGGACGCATTACTCTCAGAAACGTTTACATTTATCGTCTGGCAACTAATGCAGCGTCATGACGTTTGCGGTCGCACCACTCTGTACGAAGTAGAAGCTTCTAAGTTGTTGCAGTCACCAAGAAAGAGGCACAGAAATTCAAGTTTTAGTTTTTGAAAATTCAGTTTTTGGCTGGTTTTGCTGCCTTGTAGTTGACCTAGGACGTTAAGATTTTGCATGAACCGAACTCTGGCAGCCACATTACACGAGAAAAAGCGAGAAGTGGTAATTCGTAGTAAAAACCGCAGAAAACATAACGTTTTCTACATTGTTTTCGTATCGACGTAACTGAAAATCTTCACATTGGACGCATTACTCTCAGAAACGTTTGCATTTATCGTCTGGCAACTAATGCCGCGTGATGACGTTTGCGGTCGCACCACTCTGTACGAAGTAGAAGCTTCTAAGGAGTTGCAGTCACCAAGAAAGAGGCACAGAAATTCTAGTTTTAGTTTTTGAAAATTCAGTTTTTGGCTGCTTTTGCTGCCTTGTAGGTGACCTAGGACCTTAAGATTTTGCATGAACCGAACTCTGGCAGCCACATTACACGAGAAAAAGCGAGAAGTGGTAATTCGTAGTAAAAACCGCAGAAAACATAACGTTTTCTACATTGTTTTCGTATCGACGTAACTGAAAATCTTCACATTGGACGCATTACTCTCAGAAACGTTTACATTTATCGTCTGGCAACTAATGCAGCGTGATGACGTTTGCGGTCGCACCACTCTGTACGAAGTAGAAGCTTCTAAGTTGTTGCAGTCACCAAGAAAGAGGCACAGAAATTCAAGTTTTAGTTTTTGAAAATTCAGTTTTTGGCTGCTTTTGCTTCCTTGTAGTTGACCTAGGACCTTAAGATTTTGCATGAACCGAACTCTGGCAGCCACATTACACGAGAAAAAGCGAGAAGTGGTAATTCGTAGTAAAAACCGCAGAAAACATAACGTTTTCTACATTGTTTTCGTATCGACGTAACTGAAAATCTTCACATTGGACGCATTACTCTCAGAAACGTTTACATTTATCGCCTGGCAACTAATGCAGCGTGATGACGATTGCGGTCGCACCACTCTGTACGAAGTAGAAGCTTCTAAGTTGTTGCAGTCACCAAGAAAGAGGCACAGAAATTCAAGTTTTAGTTTTTGAAAATTCAGTTTTTGGCTGCTTTTGCTGCCTTGTAGTTGACCTAGGACCTTAAGATTTTGCATGAACCGAACTCTGGCAGCCACATTACACGAGAAAAAGCGAGATGTGGTAATTCGTAGTAAAAACCGCAGAAAACATAACGTTTTCTACATTGTTTTCGTATCGACGTAACTGAAAATCTTCACATTGGACGCATTACTCTCAGAAACGTTTACATTTATCGTCTGGCAACTAATGCAGCGTGATGACGTTTGCGGTCGCACCACTCTGTACGAAGTAGAAGCTTCTAAGTTGTTGCAGTCACCAAGAAAGAGGCACAGAAATTCAAGTTTTAGTTTTTGAAAATTCAGTTTTTGGCTGCTTTTGCTGCCTTGTAGTTGACCTAGGACCTTAAGATTTTGCATGAACCGAACTCTGGCAGCCACATTACACGAGAAAAAGGGAGACGTGGTAATTCGTAGTAAAAACCGCAGAAAACATAACGTTTTCTACATTTGTTTTCGAAATGACGTAACTGAAAATCTTCACATTGGACGCATTACTCTCAGAAACGTTTACATTTATCGTCTGGCAACTAATGCAGCGTGATGACGTTTGCGGTCGCACCACTCTGTACGAAGTAGAAGCTTCTAAGTTGTTGCAGTCACTAAGAAAGAGGCACAGAAATTCAAGTTTTAGTTTTTGAAAATTCAGTTTTTGGCTGCTTTTGCTGCCTTGTAGTTGACCTAGGACCTTAAGATTTTGCATGAATCGAACTCTGGCAGCCACATTACACGAGAAAAAGCGAGAAGTGGTAATTCGTAGTAAAAACCGCAGAAAACATAACGTTTTCTACATTGTTTTCGTATCGACGTAACTGAAAATCTTCACATTGGACGCATTACTCTCAGAAACGTTTACATTTATCGTCTGGCAACTAATGCAGCGCGATGACGTTTGCGGTCGCACCACTCTGTACGAAGTAGAAGCTTCTAAGTTGTTGCAGTCACCAAGAAAGAGGCACAGAAATTCAAGTTTTGGTTTTTGAAAATTCAGTTTTTGGCTGCTTTTGCTGCCTTGTAGTTGACCTAGGACCTTAAGATTTTGCATGAACCGAACTCTGGCAGCCACATTACACGAGAAAAAGCGAGAAGTGGTAATTCGTAGTAAAAACCGCAGAAAACATAACGTTTTCGACATTGTTTTCGTATCGACGTAACTGAAAATCTTCACATTGGACGCATTACTCTCAGAAACGTTTACATTTATTGTCTGGCAACTAATGCAGCGTGATGACGTTTGCGGTCGCACCACTCTGTACGAAGTAGAAGCTTCTAAGTTGTTGCAGTCACCAAGAAAGAGGCACAGAAATTCAAGTTTTAGTTTTTGAAAATTCAGTTTTTGGCTGCTTTTGCTGCCTTGTAGTTGACCTAGGACCTTAAGATTTTGCATGAACCGAACTCTGGCAGCCACATTACACGAGAAAAAGCGAGAAGTGGTAATTCGTAGTAAAAACCGCAGAAAACATAACGTTTTCTACATTGTTTTCGTATCGACGTAACTGAAAATCTTCACATTGGACGCATTACTCTCAGAAACGTTTACATTTATCGTCTGGCAACTAATGCAGCGTGATGACGTTTGCGGTCGCACCACTCTGTACGAAGTAGAAGCTTCTAAGTTGTTGCAGTCACCAAGAAAGAGGCACAGAAATTCAAGTTTTAGTTTTTGAAAATTCAGTTTTTGGCTGCTTTTGCTGCCTTGTAGTTGACCTAGGACCTTAAGATTTTGCATGAACCGAACTCTGGCAGCCACATTACACGAGAAAAAGCGAGACGTGGTAATTCGTAGTAAAAACCGCAGAAAACATAACGTTTTCAACATTTGTTTTCGAAATGACGTAACTGAAAATCTTCACATTGGACGCATTACTCTCAGAAACGTTTACATTTATCGTCTGGCAACTAATGCAGCGTCATGACGTTTGCGGTCGCACCACTCTGTACGAAGTAGAAGCTTCTAAGTTGTTGCAGTCACCGAGAAAGAGGCACAGAAATTCAAGTTTTAGTTTTTGAAAATTCAGTTTTTGGCTGCTTTTGCTGCCTTGTAGTTGACCTAGGACCTTAAGATTTTGCATGAACCGAACTCTGGCAGCCACATTACACGAGAAAAAGCGAGAAGAGGTAATTCGTAGTAAAAACCGCAGAAAACATAACGTTTTCTACATTGTTTTCGTATCGACGTAACTGAAAATCTTCACATTGGACGCATTACTCTCAGAAACGTTTGCATTTATCGTCTGGCAACTAATGCCGCGTGATGACGTTTGCGGTCGCACCACTCTGTACGAAGTAGAAGCTTCTAAGTTGTTGCAGTCACCAAGAAAGAGGCACAGAAATTCAAGTTTTAGTTTTTGAAAATTCAGTTTTTGGCTGCTTTTGCTGCCTTGTAGTTGACCTAGGACCTTAAGATTTTGCATGAACCGAACTCTGGCAGCCACATTACACGAGAAAAAGCGAGAAGTGGTAATTCGTAGTAAAAACCGCAGAAAACATAACGTTTTCGACATTGTTTTCGTATCGACGTAACTGAAAATCTTCACATTGGACGCATTACTCTCAGAAACGTTTACATTTATTGTCTGGCAACTAATGCAGCGTGATGACGTTTGCGGTCGCACCACTCTGTACGAAGTAGAAGCTTCTAAGTTGTTGCAGTCACCAAGAAAGAGGCACAGAAATTCAAGTTTTAGTTTTTGAAAATTCAGTTTTTGGCTGCTTTTGCTGCCTTGTAGTTGACCTAGGACCTTAAGATTTTGCATGAACCGAACTCTGGCAGCCACATTACACGAGAAAAAGCGAGAAGTGGTAATTCGTAGTAAAAACCGCAGAAAACATAACGTTTTCTACATTGTTTTCGTATCGACGTAACTGAAAATCTTCACATTGGACGCATTACTCTCAGAAACGTTTACATTTATCGTCTGGCAACTAATGCAGCGTGATGACGTTTGCGGTCGCACCACTCTGTACGAAGTAGAAGCTTCTAAGTTGTTGCAGTCACCAAGAAAGAGGCACAGAAATTCAAGTTTTAGTTTTTGAAAATTCAGTTTTTGGCTGCTTTTGCTGCCTTGTAGTTGACCTAGGACCTTAAGATTTTGCATGAACCGAACTCTGGCAGCCACATTACACGAGAAAAAGCGAGAAGTGGTAATTCGTAGTAAAAACCGCAGAAAACATAAGGTTTTTACATTGTTTTCGTATCGACGTAACTGAAAATCTTCACATTGGACGCATTACTCTCAGAAACGTTTACATTTATCGTCTGGCAACTAATGCAGCGTGATGACGTTTGCGGTCGCACCACTCTGTACGAAGTAGAAGCTTCTAAGTTGTTGCAGTCACCAAGAAAGAGGCACAGAAATTCAAGTTTTAGTTTTTGAAAATTCAGTTTTTGGCTGCTTTTGCTGCCTTGTAGTTGACCTAGGACCTTAAGATTTTGCATGAACCGAACTCTGGCAGCCACATTACACGAGAAAAAGCGAGACGTGGTAATTCGTAGTAAAAACCGCAGAAAACATAACGTTTTCTACATTGGTTTTCGAAATGACGTAACTGAAAATCTTCACATTGGACGCATTACTCTCAGAAACGTTTACATTTATCGTCTGGCAACTAATGCAGCGTCATGACGTTTGCGGTCGCACCACTCTGTACGAAGTAGAAGCTTCTAAGTTGTTGCAGTCACCAAGAAAGAGGCACAGAAATTCAAGTTTTAGTTTTTGAAAATTCAGTTTTTGGCTGGTTTTGCTGCCTTGTAGTTGACCTAGGACGTTAAGATTTTGCATGAACCGAACTCTGGCAGCCACATTACACGAGAAAAAGCGAGAAGTGGTAATTCGTAGTAAAAACCGCAGAAAACATAACGTTTTCTACATTGTTTTCGTATCGACGTAACTGAAAATCTTCACATTGGACGCATTACTCTCAGAAACGTTTGCATTTATCGTCTGGCAACTAATGCCGCGTGATGACGTTTGCGGTCGCACCACTCTGTACGAAGTAGAAGCTTCTAAGGAGTTGCAGTCACCAAGAAAGAGGCACAGAAATTCTAGTTTTAGTTTTTGAAAATTCAGTTTTTGGCTGCTTTTGCTGCCTTGTAGGTGACCTAGGACCTTAAGATTTTGCATGAACCGAACTCTGGCAGCCACATTACACGAGAAAAAGCGAGAAGTGGTAATTCGTAGTAAAAACCGCAGAAAACATAACGTTTTCTACATTGTTTTCGTATCGACGTAACTGAAAATCTTCACATTGGACGCATTACTCTCAGAAACGTTTACATTTATCGTCTGGCAACTAATGCAGCGTGATGACGTTTGCGGTCGCACCACTCTGTACGAAGTAGAAGCTTCTAAGTTGTTGCAGTCACCAAGAAAGAGGCACAGAAATTCAAGTTTTAGTTTTTGAAAATTCAGTTTTTGGCTGCTTTTGCTTCCTTGTAGTTGACCTAGGACCTTAAGATTTTGCATGAACCGAACTCTGGCAGCCACATTACACGAGAAAAAGCGAGAAGTGGTAATTCGTAGTAAAAACCGCAGAAAACATAACGTTTTCTACATTGTTTTCGTATCGACGTAACTGAAAATCTTCACATTGGACGCATTACTCTCAGAAACGTTTACATTTATCGCCTGGCAACTAATGCAGCGTGATGACGATTGCGGTCGCACCACTCTGTACGAAGTAGAAGCTTCTAAGTTGTTGCAGTCACCAAGAAAGAGGCACAGAAATTCAAGTTTTAGTTTTTGAAAATTCAGTTTTTGGCTGCTTTTGCTGCCTTGTAGTTGACCTAGGACCTTAAGATTTTGCATGAACCGAACTCTGGCAGCCACATTACACGAGAAAAAGCGAGATGTGGTAATTCGTAGTAAAAACCGCAGAAAACATAACGTTTTCTACATTGTTTTCGTATCGACGTAACTGAAAATCTTCACATTGGACGCATTACTCTCAGAAACGTTTACATTTATCGTCTGGCAACTAATGCAGCGTGATGACGTTTGCGGTCGCACCACTCTGTACGAAGTAGAAGCTTCTAAGTTGTTGCAGTCACCAAGAAAGAGGCACAGAAATTCAAGTTTTAGTTTTTGAAAATTCAGTTTTTGGCTGCTTTTGCTGCCTTGTAGTTGACCTAGGACCTTAAGATTTTGCATGAACCGAACTCTGGCAGCCACATTACACGAGAAAAAGGGAGACGTGGTAATTCGTAGTAAAAACCGCAGAAAACATAACGTTTTCTACATTTGTTTTCGAAATGACGTAACTGAAAATCTTCACATTGGACGCATTACTCTCAGAAACGTTTACATTTATCGTCTGGCAACTAATGCAGCGTGATGACGTTTGCGGTCGCACCACTCTGTACGAAGTAGAAGCTTCTAAGTTGTTGCAGTCACTAAGAAAGAGGCACAGAAATTCAAGTTTTAGTTTTTGAAAATTCAGTTTTTGGCTGCTTTTGCTGCCTTGTAGTTGACCTAGGACCTTAAGATTTTGCATGAATCGAACTCTGGCAGCCACATTACACGAGAAAAAGCGAGAAGTGGTAATTCGTAGTAAAAACCGCAGAAAACATAACGTTTTCTACATTGTTTTCGTATCGACGTAACTGAAAATCTTCACATTGGACGCATTACTCTCAGAAACGTTTACATTTATCGTCTGGCAACTAATGCAGCGCGATGACGTTTGCGGTCGCACCACTCTGTACGAAGTAGAAGCTTCTAAGTTGTTGCAGTCACCAAGAAAGAGGCACAGAAATTCAAGTTTTGGTTTTTGAAAATTCAGTTTTTGGCTGCTTTTGCTGCCTTGTAGTTGACCTAGGACCTTAAGATTTTGCATGAACCGAACTCTGGCAGCCACATTACACGAGAAAAAGCGAGACGTGGTAATTCGTAGTAAAAACCGCAGAAAACATAACGTTTTCTACATTGGTTTTCGAAATGACGTAACTGAAAATCTTCACATTGGACGCATTACTCTCAGAAACGTTTACATTTATCGTCTGGCAACTAATGCAGCGTCATGACGTTTGCGGTCGCACCACTCTGTACGAAGTAGAAGCTTCTAAATTGTTGCAGTCACCGAGAAAGAGGCACAGAAATTCAAGTTTTAGTTTTTGAAAATTCAGTTTTTGGCTGCTTTTGCTGCCTTGTAGTTGACCTAGGACCTTAAGATTTTGCATGAACCGAACTCTGGCAGCCACATTACACGAGAAAAAGCGAGAAGAGGTAATTCGTAGTAAAAACCGCAGAAAACATAACGTTTTCTACATTGTTTTCGTATCGACGTAACTGAAAATCTTCACATTGGACGCATTACTCTCAGAAACGTTTGCATTTATCGTCTGGCAACTAATGCCGCGTGATGACGTTTGCGGTCGCACCACTCTGTACGAAGTAGAAGCTTCTAAGTTGTTGCAGTCACCAAGAAAGAGGCACAGAAATTCAAGTTTTAGTTTTTGAAAATTCAGTTTTTGGCTGCTTTTGCTGCCTTGTAGTTGACCTAGGACCTTAAGATTTTGCATGAACCGAACTCTGGCAGCCACATTACACGAGAAAAAGCGAGAAGTGGTAATTCGTAGTAAAAACCGCAGAAAACATAACGTTTTCTACATTGTTTTCGTATCGACGTAACTGAAAATCTTCACATTGGACGCATTACTCTCAGAAACGTTTACATTTATCGTCTGGCAACTAATGCAGCGTGATGACGTTTGCGGTCGCACCACTCTGTACGAAGTAGAAGCTTCTAAGTTGTTGCAGTCACCAAGAAAGAGGCACAGAAATTCAAGTTTTAGTTTTTGAAAATTCAGTTTTTGGCTGCTTTTGCTGCCTTGTAGTTGACCTAGGACCTTAAGATTTTGCATGAACCGAACTCTGGCAGCCACATTACACGAGAAAAAGCGAGAAGTGGTAATTCGTAGTAAATACCGCAGAAAACATAACGTTTTCTACATTGTTTTCGTATCGACGTAACTGAAAATCTTCACATTGGACGCATTACTCTCAGAAACGTTTACATTTATCGTCTGGCAACTAATGCAGCGTGATGACGTTTGCGGTCGCACCACTCTGTACGAAGTAGAAGCTTCTAAGTTGTTGCAGTCACCAAGAAAGAGGCACAGAAATTCAAGTTTTAGTTTTTGAAAATTCAGTTTTTGGCTGCTTTTGCTGCCTTGTAGTTGACCTAGGACCTTAAGATTTTGCATGAACCGAACTCTGGCAGCCACATTACACGAGAAAAAGCGAGAAGTGGTAATTCGTAGTAAAAACCGCAGAAAACATAACGTTTTCTACATTGTTTTCGTATCGACGTAACTGAAAATCTTCACATTGGACGCATTACTCTCAGAAACGTTTACATTTATCGTCTGGCAACTAATGCAGCGTGATGACGTTTGCGGTCGCACCACTCTGTACGAAGTAGAAGCTTCTAAGTTGTTGCAGTCACCAAGAAAGAGGCACAGAAATTCAAGTTTTAGTTTTTGAAAATTCAGTTTTTGGCTGCTTTTGCTGCCTTGTAGTTGACCTAGGACCTTAAGATTTTGCATGAACCGAACTCTGGCAGCCACATTACACGAGAAAAAGCGAGACGTGGTAATTCGTAGTAAAAACCGCAGAAAACATAACGTTTTCTACATTGGTTTTCGAAATGACGTAACTGAAAATCTTCACATTGGACGCATTACTCTCAGAAACGTTTACATTTATCGTCTGGCAACTAATGCAGCGTCATGACGTTTGCGGTCGCACCACTCTGTACGAAGTAGAAGCTTCTAAGTTGTTGCAGTCACCAAGAAAGAGACACAGAAATTCAAGTTTTAGTTTTTGAAAATTCAGTTTTTGGCTGCTTTTGCTGCCTTGTAGTTGACCTAGGACCTTAAGATTTTGCATGAACCGAACTCTGGCAGCCACATTACACGAGAAAAAGCGAGAAGTGGTAATTCGTAGTAAAAACCGCAGAAAACATAACGTTTTCTACATTGTTTTCGTATCGACGTAACTGAAAATCTTCACATTGGACGCATTACTCTCAGAAACGTTTGCATTTATCGTCTGGCAACTAATGCCGCGTGATGACGTTTGCGGTCGCACCACTCTGTACGAAGTAGAAGCTTCTAAGGAGTTGCAGTCACCAAGAAAGAGGCACAGAAATTCTAGTTTTAGTTTTTGAAAATTCAGTTTTTGGCTGCTTTTGCTGCCTTGTAGGTGACCTAGGACCTTAAGATTTTGCATGAACCGAACTCTGGCAGCCACATTACACGAGAAAAAGCGAGAAGTGGTAATTCGTAGTAAAAACCGCAGAAAACATAACGTTTTCTACATTGTTTTCGTATCGACGTAACTGAAAATCTTCACATTGGACGCATTACTCTCAGAAACGTTTACATTTATCGTCTGGCAACTAATGCAGCGTGATGACGTTTGCGGTCGCACCACTCTGTACGAAGTAGAAGCTTCTAAGTTGTTGCAGTCACCAAGAAAGAGGCACAGAAATTCAAGTTTTAGTTTTTGAAAATTCAGTTTTTGGCTGCTTTTGCTTCCTTGTAGTTGACCTAGGACCTTAAGATTTTGCATGAACCGAACTCTGGCAGCCACATTACACGAGAAAAAGCGAGAAGTGGTAATTCGTAGTAAAAACCGCAGAAAACATAACGTTTTCTACATTGTTTTCGTATCGACGTAACTGAAAATCTTCACATTGGACGCATTACTCTCAGAAACGTTTACATTTATCGTCTGGCAACTAATGCAGCGTGATGACGTTTGCGTTCGCACCACTCTGTACGAAGTAGAAGCTTCTAAGTTGTTGCAGTCACCAAGAAAGAGGCACAGAAATTCAAGTTTTAGTTTTTGAAAATTCAGTTTTTGGCTGCTTTTGCTTCCTTGTAGTTGACCTAGGACCTTAAGATTTTGCATGAACCGAACTCTGGCAGCCACATTACGCGAGAAAAAGCGAGAAGTGGTAATTCGTAGTAAAAACCGCAGAAAACATAACGTTTTCTACATTGTTTTCGTATCGACGTAACTGAAAATCTTCACATTGGACGCATTACTCTCAGAAACGTTTACATTTATCGTCTGGCAACTAATGCAGCGTGATGACGTTTGCGGTCGCACCACTCTGTACGAAGTAGAAGCTTCTAAGTTGTTGCAGTCACCAAGAAAGAGACACAGAAATTCAAGTTTTAGTTTTTGAAAATTCAGTTTTTGGCTGCTTTTGCTTCCTTGTAGTTGACCTAGGACCTTAAGATTTTGCATGAACCGAACTCTGGCAGCCACATTACACGAGAAAAAGCGAGAAGTGGTAATTCGTAGTAAAAACCGCAGAAAACATAACATTTTCTACATTGTTTTCGTATCGACGTAACTGAAAATCTTCACATTGGACGCATTACTCTCAGAAACGTTTACATTTATCGTCTGGCAACTAATGCAGCGTGATGACGTTTGCGGTCGCACCACTCTGTACGAAGTAGAAGCTTCTAAGTAGTTGCAGTCACCAAGAAAGAGGCACAGAAATTCAACTTTTAGTTTTTGAAAATTCAGTTTTTGGCCGCTTTTGCTGCCTTGTAGTTGACCTAGGACCTTAAGATTTTGCATGAACCGAACTCTGGCAGTCACATTACACGAGAAAAAGCGAGAAGTGGTAATTCGTAGTAAAAACCGCAGAAAACATAACGTTTTCTACATTGTTTTCGTATCGACGTAACTGAAAATCTTCACATTGGACGCATTACTCTCAGAAACGTTTACATTTATCGTCTGGCAACTAATGCAGCGTGATGACGTTTGCGGTCGCACCACTCTGTACGAAGTAGAAGCTTCTAAGTTGTTGCAGTCACCAAGAAAGAGGCACAGAAATTCAAGTTTTAGTTTTTGAAAATTCAGTTTTTGGCTGCTTTTGCTGCCTTGTAGTTGACCTAGGACCTTAAGATTTCGCATGAACCGAACTCTGGCAGCCACATTACACGAGAAAAAGCGAGACGTGGTAATTCGTAGTAAAAACCGCAGAAAACGTAACGTTTTCTACATTTGTTTTCGAAATGACGTAACTGAAAATCTTCACATTGGACGCATTACTCTCAGAAACGTTTACATTTATCGTCTGGCAACTAATGCAGCGTGATGAAGTTTGCGGTCGCACCACTCTGTACGAAGTAGAAGCTTCTAAGTTGTTGCAGTCACCAAGAAAGAGGCACAAAAATTCAAGTTTTAGTTTTTGAAAATTCAGTTTTTGGCTGCTTTTGCTGCCTTGTAGTTGACCTAGGACCTTAAGATTTTGCATGAACCCAACTCTGGCAGCCACATTACACGAGAAAAAGCGAGAAGTGGTAATTCGTAGTAAAAACCGCAGAAAACATAACGTTTTCTACATTGTTTTCGTATCGACGTAACTGAAAATCTTCACATTGGACGCATTACTCTCTGAAACGTTTACATTTATCGTCTGGCAACTAATGCCGCGTGATGACGTTTGCGGTCGCACCACTCTGTACGAAGTAGAAGCTTCTAAGTTGTTGCAGTCACCAAGAAAGAGGCACAGAAATTCATGTTTTAGTTTTTGAAAATTCAGTTTTTGGCTGCTTTTGCTGCCTTGTAGTTGACCTAGGACCTTAAGATTTTGCATGAACCGAACTCTGGCAGCCACATTACACGAGAAAAAGCGAGAAGTGGTAATTCGTAGTAAAAACCGCAGAAAACATAACGTTTTCTACATTGTTTTCGTATCGACGTAACTGAAAATCTTCACATTGGACGCATTAATCTCAGAAACCTTTACATTTATCGTCTGGCAACTAATGCAGCGTGATGACGTTTGCGTTCGCACCACTCTGTACGAAGTAGAAGCTTCTAAGTAGTTGCAGTCACCAAGAAAGAGGCACAGAAATTCAAGTTTTAGTTTTTGAAAATTCAGTTTTTGGCTGCTTTTGCTGCCTTGTAGTTGACCTAGGACCTTAAGATTTTGCATGAACCGAACTCTGGCAGCCACATTACACGAGAAAAAGCGAGAAGTGGTAATTCGTAGTAAAAACCGCAGAAAACATAACGTTTTCTACATTGTTTTCGTATCGACGTAACTGAAAATCTTCACATTGGACGCATTACCCTCAGAAACGTTTACATTTATCGTCTGGAAACTAATGCAGCGTGATGACGTTTGCGGTCGCACCACTCTGTACGAAGTAGAAGCTTCTAAGTTGTTGCAGTCACCAAGAAAGAGGCACAGAAATTCAAGTTTTAGTTTTTGAAAATTCACTTTTTGGCTGCTTTTGCTGCCTTGTAGTTGACCTAGGACCTTAAGATTTTGCATGAACCGAACTCTGGCAGCCACATTACACGAGAAAAAGCGAGACGTGGTAATTCGTAGTAAAAACCGCAGAAAACATAACGTTTTCTACATTTGTTTTCGAAATGACGTAACTGAAAATCTTCACATTGGACGCATTACTCTCAGAAACGTTTACATTTATCGTCTGGCAACTAATGCAGCGTGATGACGTTTGCGGTCGCACCACTCTGTACGAAGTAGAAGCTTCTAAGTTGTTGCAGTCACCAAGAAAGAGGCACAGAAATTCAAGTTTTAGTTTTTGAAAATTCAGTTTTTGGCTGCTTTTGCTGCCTTGTAGTTGACCTAGGACCTTAAGATTTTGCATGAACCGAACTCTGGCAGCCACATTACACGAGAAAAAGCGAGAAGTGGTAATTCGTAGTAAAAACCGCAGAAAACATAACGTTTTCTACATTGTTTTCGTATCGACGTAACTGAAAATCTTCACATTGGACGCATTACTCTCAGAAACGTTTACATTTATCGTCTGGCAACTAATGCAGCGTGATGACGTTTGCGGTCGCACCACTCTGTACGAAGTAGAAGCTTCTAAGTTGTTGCAGTCACCAAGAAAGAGGCACAGAAATTGAAGTTTTAGATTTTGAAAATTCAGTTTTTGGCTGCTTTTGCTGCCTTGTAGTTGACCTAGGACCTTAAGATTTTGCATGAATCGAACTCTGGCAGCCACATTACACGAGAAAAAGCGAGAAGTGGTAATTCGTAGTAAAAACCGCAGAAAACATAACGTTTTCTACATTGTTTTCGTATCGACGTAACTGAAAATCTTCACATTGGACGCATTACTCTCAGAAACGTTTACATTTATCGTCTGGCAACTAATGCAGCGCGATGACGTTTGCGGTCGCACCACTCTGTATGAAGTAGAAGCTTCTAAGTTGTTGCAGTCACCAAGAAAGAGGCACAGAAATTCAAGTTTTGGTTTTTGAAAATTCAGTTTTTGGCTGCTTTTGCTGCCTTGTAGTTGACCTAGGACCTTAAGATTTTGCATGAACCGAACTCTGGCAGCCACATTACACGAGAAAAAGCGAGACGTGGTAATTCGTAGTAAAAACCGCAGAAAACATAACGTTTTCTACATTGGTTTTCGAAATGACGTAACTGAAAATCTTCACATTGGACGCATTACTCTCAGAAACGTTTACATTTATCGTCTGGCAACTAATGCAGCGTGATGACGTTTGCGGTCGCACCACTCTGTACGAAGTAGAAGCTTCTAAGTTGTTGCAGTCACCGAGAAAGAGGCACAGAAATTCAAGTTTTAGTTTTTGAAAATTCAGTTTTTGGCTGCTTTTGCTGCCTTGTAGTTGACCTAGGACCTTAAGATTTTGCATGAACCGAACTCTGGCAGCCACATTACACGAGAAAAAGCGAGAAGAGGTAATTCGTAGTAAAAACCGCAGAAAACATAACGTTTTCTACATTGTTTTCGTATCGACGTAACTGAAAATCTTCACATTGGACGCATTACTCTCAGAAACGTTTGCATTTATCGTCTGGCAACTAATGCCGCGTGATGACGTTTGCGGTCGCACCACTCTGTACGAAGTAGAAGCTTCTAAGTTGTTGCAGTCACCAAGAAAGAGGCACAGAAATTCAAGTTTTAGTTTTTGAAAATTCAGTTTTTGGCTGCTTTTGCTGCCTTGTAGTTGACCTAGGACCTTAAGATTTTGCATGAACCGAACTCTGGCAGCCACATTACACGAGAAAAAGCGAGAAGTGGTAATTCGTAGTAAAAACCGCAGAAAACATAACGTTTTCTACATTGTTTTCGTATCGACGTAACTGAAAATCTTCACATTGGACGCATTACTCTCAGAAACGTTTACATTTATCGTCTGGCAACTAATGCAGCGTGATGACGTTTGCGGTCGCACCACTCTGTACGAAGTAGAAGCTTCTAAGTTGTTGCAGTCACCAAGAAAGAGGCACAGAAATTCAAGTTTTAGTTTTTGAAAATTCAGTTTTTGGCTGCTTTTGCTGCCTTGTAGTTGACCTAGGACCTTAAGATTTTGCATGAACCGAACTCTGGCAGCCACATTACACGAGAAAAAGCGAGAAGTGGTAATTCGTAGTAAAAACCGCAGAAAACATAACGTTTTCTACATTGTTTTCGTATCGACGTAACTGAAAATCTTCACATTGGACGCATTACTCTCAGAAACGTTTACATTTATCGTCTGGCAACTAATGCAGCGTGATGACGTTTGCGGTCGCACCACTCTGTACGAAGTAGAAGCTTCTAAGTTGTTGCAGTCACCAAGAAAGAGGCACAGAAATTCTAGTTTTAGTTTTTGAAAATTCAGTTTTTGGCTGCTTTTGCTGCCTTGTAGTTGACCTAGGACCTTAAGATTTTGCATGAACCGAACTCTGGCAGCCACATTACACGAGAAAAAGCGAGAAGTGGTAATTCGTAGTAAAAACCGCAGAAAACATAACGTTTTCTACATTGTTTTCGTATCGACGTAACTGAAAATCTTCACATTGGACGCATTACTCTCAGAAACGTTTACATTTATCGTCTGGCAACTAATGCAGCGTGATGACGTTTGCGGTCGCACCACTCTGTACGAAGTAGAAGCTTCTAAGTTGTTGCAGTCACCAAGAAAGAGGCACAGAAATTCAAGTTTTAGTTTTTGAAAATTCAGTTTTTGGCTGCTTTTGCTGCCTTGTAGTTGACCTAGGACCTTAAGATTTTGCATGAACCGAACTCTGGCAGCCACATTACACGAGAAAAAGCGAGACGTGGTAATTCGTAGTAAAAACCGCAGAAAACATAACGTTTTCTACATTGGTTTTCGAAATGACGTAACTGAAAATCTTCACATTGGACGCATTACTCTCAGAAACGTTTACATTTATCGTCTGGCAACTAATGCAGCGTCATGATGTTTGCGGTCGCACCACTGTGTACGAAGTAGAAGCTTCTAAGTTGTTGCAGTCACCAAGAAAGAGGCACAGAAATTCAAGTTTTAGTTTTTGAAAATTCAGTTTTTGGCTGCTTTTGCTGCCTTGTAGTTGACCTAGGACCTTAAGATTTTGCATGAACCGAACTCTGGCAGCCACATTACACGAGAAAAAGCGAGAAGTGGTAATTCGTAGTAAAAACCGCAGAAAACATAACGTTTTCTACATTGTTTTCGTATCGACGTAACTGAAAATCTTCACATTGGACGCATTACTCTCAGAAACGTTTGCATTTATCGTCTGGCAACTAATGCCGCGTGATGACGTTTGCGGTCGCACCACTCTGTACGAAGTAGAAGCTTCTAAGGAGTTGCAGTCACCAAGAAAGAGGCACAGAAATTCTAGTTTTAGTTTTTGAAAATGCAGTTTTTGGCTGCTTTTGCTGCCTTGTAGGTGACCTAGGACCTTAAGATTTTGCATGAACCGAACTCTGGCAGCCACATTACACGAGAAAAAGCGAGAAGTGGTAATTCGTAGTAAAAACCGCAGAAAACATAACGTTTTCTACATTGTTTTCGTATCGACGTAACTGAAAATCTTCACATTGGACGCATTACTCTCAGAAACGTTTACATTTATCGTCTGGCAACTAATGCAGCGTGATGACGTTTGCGGTCGCACCACTCTGTACGAAGTAGAAGCTTCTAAGTTGTTGCAGTCACCAAGAAAGAGGCACAGAAATTCAAGTTTTAGTTTTTGAAAATTCAGTTTTTGGCTGCTTTTGCTTCCTTGTAGTTGACCTAGGACCTTAAGATTTTGCATGAACCGAACTCTGGCAGCCACATTACACGAGAAAAAGCGAGAAGTGGTAATTCGTAGTAAAAACCGCAGAAAACATAACGTTTTCTACATTGTTTTCGTATCGACGTAACTGAAAATCTTCACATTGGACGCATTACTCTCAGAAACGTTTACATTTATCGTCTGGCAACTAATGCAGCGTGATGACGTTTGCGGTCGCACCACTCTGTACGAAGTAGAAGCTTCTAAGTAGTTGCAGTCACCAAGAAAGAGGCACAGAAATTCAACTTTTAGTTTTTGAAAATTCAGTTTTTGGCCGCTTTTTCTGCCTTGTAGTTGATCTAGGACCTTAAGATTTTGCATGAACCGAACTCTGGCAGCCACATTACACGAGAAAAAGCGAGACGTGGTAATTCGTAGTAAAAACCGCAGAAAACGTAACGTTTTCTACATTTGTTTTCGAAATGACGTAACTGAAAATCTTCACATTGGACGCATTACTCTCAGAAACGTTTACATTTATCGTCTGGCAACTAATGCAGCGTCATGACGTTTGCGGTCGCACCACTCTGTACGAAGTAGAAGCTTCTAAGTTGTTGCAGTCACCAAGAAAGAGGCACAGAAATTCAAGTTTTAGTTTTTGAAAATTCAGTTTTTGGCTGCTTTTGCTGCCTTGTAGTTGACCTAGGACGTTAAGATTTTGCATGAACCGAACTCTGGCAGCCACATTACACGAGAAAAAGCGAGAAGTGGTAATTCGTAGTAAAAACCGCAGAAAACATAACGTTTTCTACATTGTTTTCGTATCGACGTAACTGAAAATCTTCACATTGGACGCATTACTCTCAGAAACGTTTGCATTTATCGTCTGGCAACTAATGCCGCGTGATGACGTTTGCGGTCGCACCACTCTGTACGAAGTAGAAGCTTCTAAGGAGTTGCAGTCACCAAGAAAGAGGCACAGAAATTCTAGTTTTAGTTTTTGAAAATTCAGTTTTTGGCTGCTTTTGCTGCCTTGTAGGTGACCTAGGACCTTAAGATTTTGCATGAACCGAACTCTGGCAGCCACATTACACGAGAAAAAGCGAGAAGTGGTAATTCGTAGTAAAAACCGCAGAAAACATAACGTTTTCTACATTGTTTTCGTATCGACGTAACTGAAAATCTTCACATTGGACGCATTACTCTCAGAAACCTTTACATTTATCGTCTGGCAACTAATGCAGCGTGATGACGTTTGCGTTCGCACCACTCTGTACGAAGTAGAAGCTTCTAAGTAGTTGCAGTCACCAAGAAAGAGGTACAGAAATTCAAGTTTTAGTTTTTGAAAATTCAGTTTTTGGCTGCTTTTGCTGCCTTGTAGTTGACCTAGGACCTTAAGATTTTGCATGAACCGAACTCTGGCAGCCACATTACACGAGAAAAAGCGAGAAGTGGTAATTCGTAGTAAAAACCGCAGAAAACATAACGTTTTCTACATTGTTTTCGTATCGACGTAACTGAAAATCTTCACATTGGACGCATTACCCTCAGAAACGTTTACATTTATCGTCTGGAAACTAATGCAGCGTGATGACGTTTGCGGTCGCACCACTCTGTACGAAGTAGAAGCTTCTAAGTTGTTGCAGTCACCAAGAAAGAGGCACAGAAATTCAAGTTTTAGTTTTTGAAAATTCAGTTTTTGCTGCTTTTGCTGCCTTGTAGTTGACCTAGGACCTTAAGATTTTGCATGAACCGAACTCTGGCAGCCACATTACACGAGAAAAAGCGAGAAGTGGTAATTCGTAGTAAAAACCGCAGAAAACATAACGTTTTCTACATTGTTTTCGTATCGACGTAACTGAAAATCTTCACATTGGACGCATTACTCTCAGAAACGTTTACATTTATCGTCTGGCAACTAATGCAGCGTGATGACGTTTGCGGTCGCACCACTCTGTACGAAGTAGAAGCTTCTAAGTTGTTGCAGTCACCAAGAAAGAGGCACAAAAATTCAAGTTTTAGTTTTTGAAAATTAAGTTTTTGGCTGCTTTTGCTGCCTTGTAGTTGACCTAGGACCTTAAGATTTTGCATGAACCCAACTCTGGCAGCCACATTACACGAGAAAAAGCGAGAACTGGTAATTCGTAGTAAAAACCGCAGAAAACATAACGTTTTCTACATTGTTTTCGTATCGACGTAACTGAAAATCTTCACATTGGACGCATTACTCTCTGAAACGTTTACATTTATCGTCTGGCAACTAATGCCGCGTGATGACGTTTGCGGTCGCACCACTCTGTACGAAGTAGAAGCTTCTAAGTTGTTGCAGTCACCAAGAAAGAGGCACAGAAATTCATGTTTTAGTTTTTGAAAATTCAGTTTTTGGCTGCTTTTGCTGCCTTGTATTGACCTAGGACCTTAAGATTTTGCATGAACCGAACTCTGGCAGCCACATTACACGAGAAAAAGCGAGAAGTGGTAATTCGTAGTAAAAACCGCAGAAAACATAACGTTTTCTACATTGTTTTCGTATCGACGTAACTGAAAATCTTCACATTGGACGCATTACTCTCAGAAACGTTTACATTTATCGTCTGGCAACTAATGCAGCGTGATGACGTTTGCGTTCGCACCACTCTGTACGAAGTAGAAGCTTCTAAGTAGTTGCAGTCACCAAGAAAGAGGCACAGAAATTCAAGTTTTAGTTTTTGAAAATTCAGTTTTTGGCTGCTTTTGCTGCCTTGTAGTTGACCTAGGACCTTAAGATTTTGCATGAACCGAACTCTGGCAGCCACATTACACGAGAAAAAGCGAGAAGTGGTAATTCGTAGTAAAAACCGCAGAAAACATAACGTTTTCTACATTGTTTTCGTATCGACGTAACTGAAAATCTTCACATTGGACGCATTACCCTCAGAAACGTTTACATTTATCGTCTGGAAACTAATGCAGCGTGATGACGTTTGCGGTCGCACCACTCTGTACGAAGTAGAAGCTTCTAAGTTGTTGCAGTCACCAAGAAAGAGGCACAGAAATTCAAGTTTTAGTTTTTGAAAATTCAGTTTTTGGCTGCTTTTGCTGCCTTGTAGTTGACCTAGGACCTTAAGATTTTGCATGAACCGAACTC
The DNA here is from genome assembly GCF_023864345.2 of Schistocerca serialis cubense. Taxonomy (NCBI): domain Eukaryota; kingdom Metazoa; phylum Arthropoda; class Insecta; order Orthoptera; family Acrididae; genus Schistocerca; species Schistocerca serialis. The sequence goes on along the minus strand of NW_026047571.1, from coordinate 4,209,445 downwards.
TGGCAGCCACATTACACGAGAAAAAGCGAGACGTGGTAATTCGTAGTAAAAACCGCAGAAAACATAACGTTTTCTACATTTGTTTTCGAAATGACGTAACTGAAAATCTTCACATTGGACGCATTACTCTCAGAAACGTTTACATTTATCGTCTGGCAACTAATGCAGCGTGATGACGTTTGCGGTCGCACCACTCTGTACGAAGTAGAAGCTTCTAAGTTGTTGCAGTCACCAAGAAAGAGGCACAGAAATTCAAGTTTTAGTTTTTGAAAATTCAGTTTTTGGCTGCTTTTGCTGCCTTGTAGTTGACCTAGGACCTTAAGATTTTGCATGAACCGAACTCTGGCAGCCACATTACACGAGAAAAAGCGAGAAGTGGTAATTCGTAGTAAAAACCGCAGAAAACATAACGTTTTCTACATTGTTTTCGTATCGACGTAACTGAAAATCTTCACATTGGACGCATTACTCTCAGAAACGTTTACATTTATCGTCTGGCAACTAATGCCGCGTGATGACGTTTGCGGTCGCACCACTCTGTACGAAGTAGAAGCTTCTAAGTTGTTGCAGTCACCAAGAAAGAGGCACAGAAATTCAAGTTTTAGTTTTTGAAAATTCATTTTTTGGCTGCTTTTGCTGCCTTGTAGTTGACCTAGGACCTTAAGATTTTGCATGAACCGAACTCTGGCAGCCACATTACACGAGAAAAAGCGAGAAGTGGTAATTCGTAGTAAAAACCGCAGAAAACATAACGTTTTCTACATTGTTTTCGTATCGACGTAACTGAAAATCTTCACATTGGACGCATTACCCTCAGAAACGTTTACATTTATCGTCTGGCAACTAATGCAGCGTGATGACGTTTGCGGTCGCACCACTCTGTACGAAGTAGAATCTTCTAAGTTGTTGCAGTCACCAAGATAGAGGCACAGAAATTCAAGTTTTAGTTTTTGAAAATTCAGTTTTTGGCTGCTTTTGCTGCCTTGTAGTTGACCTAGGACTTTAAGATTTTGCATGAACCGAAGTCTGGCACCCACATTACACGAGAAAAAGCGAGAAGTGGTAATTCGTAGTAAAAACCGCAGAAAACATAACGTTTTCTAAATTGTTTTCGTATCGACGTAACTGAAAATCTTCACATTGGACGCATTACTCTCAGAAACGTTTACATTTATCGTCTGGCAACTAATGCAGCGTGATGACGTTTGCGGTCGCACCACTCTGTACGAAGTAGAAGCTTCTAAGTTGTTGCAGTCACCAAGAAAGAGGCACAGAAATTCAAGTTTTAGTTTTTGAAAATTCAGTTTTTGGCTGCTTTTGCTGCCTTGTAGTTGACCTAGGACCTTAAGATTTTGCATGAACCGAACTCTGGCAGTCACATTACACGAGAAAAAGCGAGAAGTGGTAATTCGTAGTAAAAACCGCAGAAAACATAACGTTTTCTAAATTGTTTTCGTATCGACGTAACTGAAAATCTTCACATTGGACGCATTACTCTCAGAAACGTTTACATTTATCGTCTGGCAACTAATGCAGCGTGATGACGTTTGCGGTCGCACCACTCTGTACGAAGTAGAAGCTTCTAAGTTGTTGCAGTCACCAAGAAAGAGGCACAGAAATTCAAGTTTTAGTTTTTGAAAATTCAGTTTTTGGCTGCTTTTGCTGCCTTGTAGTTGACCTAGGACCTTAAGATTTTGCATGAACCGAACTCTGGCAGCCACATTACACGAGAAAAAGCGAGAAGTGGTAATTCGTAGTAAAAACCGCAGAAAACATAACGTTTTCTACATTGTTTTCGTATCGACGTAACTGAAAATCTTCACATTGGACGCATTACTCTCAGAAACGTTTACATTTATCGTCTGGCAACTAATGCCGCGTGATGACGTTTGCGGTCGCACCACTCTGTACGAAGTAGAAGCTTCTAAGTTGTTGCAGTCACCAAGAAAGAGGCACAGAAATTCAAGTTTTAGTTTTTGAAAATTCATTTTTTGGCTGCTTTTGCTGCCTTGTAGTTGACCTAGGACCTTAAGATTTTGCATGAACCGAACTCTGGCAGCCACATTACACGAGAAAAAGCGAGAAGTGGTAATTCGTAGTAAAAACCGCAGAAAACATAACGTTTTCTACATTGTTTTCGTATCGACGTAACTGAAAATCTTCACATTGGACGCATTACCCTCAGAAACGTTTACATTTATCGTCTGGCAACTAATGCAGCGTGATGACGTTTGCGGTCGCACCACTCTGTACGAAGTAGAATCTTCTAAGTTGTTGCAGTCACCAAGATAGAGGCACAGAAATTCAAGTTTTAGTTTTTGAAAATTCAGTTTTTGGCTGCTTTTGCTGCCTTGTAGTTGACCTAGGACTTTAAGATTTTGCATGAACCGAAGTCTGGCACCCACATTACACGAGAAAAAGCGAGAAGTGGTAATTCGTAGTAAAAACCGCAGAAAACATAACGTTTTCTAAATTGTTTTCGTATCGACGTAACTGAAAATCTTCACATTGGACGCATTACTCTCAGAAACGTTTACATTTATCGTCAGGCAACTAATGCAGCGTGATGACGTTTGCGGTCGCACCACTCTGTACGAAGTAGAAGCTTCTAAGTTGTTGCAGTCACCAAGAAAGAGGCACAGAAATTCAAGTTTTAGTTTTTGAAAATTCAGTTTTTGGCTGCTTTTGCTGCCTTGTAGTTGACCTAGGACCTTAAGATTTTGCATGAACCGAACTCTGGCAGTCACATTACACGAGAAAAAGCGAGAAGTGGTAATTCGTAGCAAAAACCGCAGAAAACATAACGTTTTCTACATTGTTTACGTATCGACGTAACTGAAAATCTCCACATTGGAGGCATTACTCCCAGGAACGTTTACATTTATCGTCTGGCAACTAATGCAGCGTGATGACGTTTGCGGTCGCACCACTCTGTACGAAGTAGAAGCATCTAAGTTGTTCCAGTCACCAAGAAAGAGGCACAGAAATTCAAGTTTTAGTTTTTGAAAATTCAGTTTTTGGCTGCTTTTGCTGCCTTGTAGTTGACCTAGGACCTTAAGATTTTGCATGAACCGAACTCTGGCAGCCACATTACACGAGAAAAAGCGAGAAGTGGTAATTCGTAGTAAAAACCGCAGAAAACATAACGTTTTCTACATTGTTTTCGTATCGACGTAACTGAAAATCTTCACATTGGACGCATTACTCTCAGAAACGTTTACATTTATCGTCTGGCAACTAATGCAGCGTGATGACGTTTGCGGTCGCACCACTCTGTACGAAGTAGAAGCTTCTAAGTTGTTGCAGTCACCAAGAAAGAGGCACAGAAATTCAAGTTTTAGTTTTTGAAAATTCAGTTTTTGGCTGCTTTTGCTTCCTTGTAGTTGACCTAGGACCTTAAGATTTTGCATGAACCGAACTCTGGCAGCCACATTACACGAGAAAAAGCGAGAAGTGGTAATTCGTAATAAAAACCGCAGAAAACATAACGTTTTCTACATTGTTTTCGTATCGACGTAACTGAAAATCTTCACATTGGACGCATTACTCTCAGAAACGTTTACATTTATCGTCTGGCAACTAATGCAGCGTGATGACGTTTGCGGTCGCACCACTCTGTACGAAGTAGAAGCTTCTAAGTAGTTGCAGTCACCAAGAAAGAGGCACAGAAATTCAACTTTTAGTTTTTGAAAATTCAGTTTTTGGCTGCTTTTGCTGCCTTGTAGTTGACCTAGGACCTTAAGATTTTGCATGAACCGAACTCTGGCAGTCACATTACACGAGAAAAAGCGAGAAGTGGTAATTCGTAGTAAAAACCGCAGAAAACATAACGTTTTCTACATTGTTTTCGTATCGACGTAACTGAAAATCTTCACATTGGACGCATTACTCTCAGGAACGTTTACAATTATCGTCTGGCAACTAATGCAGCGTGATGACGTTTGCGGTCGCACCACTCTGTACGAAGTAGAAGCTTCTAAGTTGTTGCAGACACCAAGAAAGAGGCACAGAAATTCAAGTTTTAGTTTTTGAAAATTCAGTTTTTGGCTGCTTTTGCTGCCTTGTAGTTGACCTAGGACCTTAAGGTTTTGCATGAACCGAACTCTGGCAGCCACATTACACGAGAAAAAGCGAGACGTGGTAATTCGTAGTAAAAACCGCAGAAAACATAACGTTTTCTACATTTGTTTTCGAAATGACGTAACTGAAAATCTTCACATTGGACGCATTACTCTCAGAAACGTTTACATTTATCGTCTGGCAACTAATGCAGCGTGATGACGTTTGCGGTCGCACCACTCTGTACGAAGTAGAAGCTTCTAAGTTGTTGCAGTCACCAAGAAAGAGGCACAGAAATTCAAGTTTTAGTTTTTGAAAATTCAGTTTTTGGCTGCTTTTGCTGCCTTGTAGTTGACCTAGGACCTTAAGATTTTGCATGAACCGAACTCTGGCAGCCACATTACACGAGAAAAAGCGAGAAGTGGTAATTCGTAGTAAAAACCGCAGAAAACATAACGTTTTCTACATTGTTTTCGTATCGACGTAACTGAAAATCTTCACATTGGACGCATTACTCTCAGAAACGCTTACATTTATCGTCTGGCAGCTAATGCCGCGTGATGACTTTTGCGGTCGCACCACTCTGTACGAAATAGAAGCTTCTAAGTTGTTGCAGTCACCAAGAAAGAGGCACAGAAATTCATGTTTTAGTTTTTGAAAATTCAGTTTTTGGCTGCTTTTGCTGCCTTGTAGTTGACCTAGGACCTTAAGATTTTGCATGAACCGAACTCTGGCAGCCACATTACACGAGAAAAAGCGAGAAGTGGTAATTCGTAGTAAAAACCGCAGAAAACATAACGTTTTCTACATTGTTTTCGTATCGACGTAACTGAAAATCTTCACATTGGACGCATTACTCTCAGAAACGTTTACATTTATCGTCTGGCAACTAATGCAGCGTGATGACGTTTGCGGTCGCACCACTCTGTACGAAGTAGAAGCTTCTAAGTTGTTGCAGTCACCAAGAAAGAGGCACAGAAATTCAAGTTTTAGTTTTTGAAAATTCAGTTTTTGGCTGCTTTTGCTGCTTTGTAGTTGACCTAGGACCTTAAGGTTTTGCATGAACCGAACTCTGGCAGCCACATTACACGAGAAAAAGCGAGACGTGGTAATTCGTAGTAAAAACCGCAGAAAACATAACGTTTTCTACATTTGTTTTCGAAATGACGTAACTGAAAATCTTCACATTGGACGCATTACTCTCAGAAACGTTTACATTTATCGTCTGGCAACTAATGCAGCGTGATGACGTTTGCGGTCGCACCACTCTGTACGAAGTAGAAGCTTCTAAGTTGTTGCAGTCACCAAGAAAGAGGCACAGAAATTCAAGTTTTAGTTTTTGAAAATTCAGTTTTTGGCTGCTTTTGCTGCCTTGTAGTTGACCTAGGACCTTAAGATTTTCCATGAACCGAACTCTGGCAGCCACATTACACGAAAAAAAGCGAGAAGCGGTAATTCGTAGTAAAAACCGCAGAAAACATAACGTTTTCTACATTGTTTTCGTATCGACGTAACTGAAAATCTTCACATTGGACGCATTACTCTCAGAAACGTTTACATTTATCGTCTGGCAACTAATGCCGCGTGATGACGTTTGCGGTCGCACCACTCTGTACGAAGTAGAAGCTTCTAAGTTGTTGCAGTCACCAAGAAAGAGGCACAGAAATTCAAGTTTTTGTTTTTGAAAATTCAGTTTTTGGCTGCTTTTGCTGCCTTGTAGTTCACCTAGGACCTTAAGATTTTGCATGAACCGATTTCTGGCAGCCACATTACACGAGAAAAAGCGAGAAGTGGTATTTCGTAGTAAAAACCGCAGAAAACATAACGTTTTCAACATTTGTTTTCGAAATGACGTAACTGAAAATCTTCACATTGGATGCATTACTCTCAGAAACGTTTACATTTATCGTCTGGCAACTAATGCAGCGTGATGACGTTTCCGGTCGCACCACTCTGTACGAAGTAGAAGCGTCTAAGTTGTTGCAGTCACCAAGAAAGACGCACAGAAATTCAAGTTTTAGTTTTTGAAAATTCAGTTTTTGTTTGCTCTTGCTGCCTTGTAGTTGACCTAGGACCTTAAAATTTTGCATGAACCGAACTCTGGCAGCCACATTACACGAGAAAAAGCGAGAAGTGGTAATTCGTAGTAAAAACCGCAGAAAACATAACGTTTTCTACATTGTTTTCCTATCGACGTAACCGAAAATCTTCACATTGGACGCATTACTCTCAGAAACGTTTACATTTATCGTCTGGCAACTAATGCAGCGTGATGACGTTTGCGGTCGCACCACTCTGTACGAAGTAGAAGCTTCTAAGTTGTTGCAGTCACCAAGAAAGAGGCACAGAAATTCAAGTTTTAGTTTTTGAAAATTCAGTTTTTGGCTGCTTTTGCTGCCTTGTAGTTGACCTAGGACCTTAAGATTTTGCATGAACCGAACTCTGGCAGCCACATTACACGAGAAAAAGCGAGAAGTGGTAATTCGTAGTAAAAACCGCAGAAAACATAACTTTCTCTACATTGTTTTCGTATCGACGTAACTGAAAATCTTCACATTGGACGCATTACTCTCAGAAACGTTTACATTTATCGTCTGGCAACTAATGCAGCGTGATGACGTTTGCGGTCGCACCACTCTGTACGAAGTAGAAGCTTCTAAGTTGTTGCAGTCACCAAGAAAGAGGCACAGAAATTCAAGTTTTAGTTTTTGAAAATTCAGTTTTTGGCTGCTTTTGCTGCCTTGTAGTTGACCTAGGACATTAAGATTTTGCATGAACCGAACTCTGGCAGCCACATTACACGAGAAAAAGCGAGAAGTGGTAATTCGTAGTAAAAACCGCAGAAAACATAACGTTTTCTACATTGTTTTCGTATCGACGTAACTGAAAATCTTCACATTGGACGCATTACTCTCAGAAACGTTTACATTTATCGTCTGGCAACTAATGCCACGTGATGACGTTTGCGGTCGCACCACTCTGTACGAAGTAGAAGCTTCTAAGTTGTTGCAGTCACCAAGAAAGAGGCACAGAAATTCCAGTTTTAGTTTTTGAAAACTCAGTTTTTGGCTGCTTTTGCTGCCTTGTAGTTGACCTAGGACCTTAAGATTTTGCATGAACCGAAATCTGGCAGCCACATTACACGAGAAAAAGCGAGAAGTGGTAATTCGTAGTAAAAACCGCAGAAAACATAACGTTTTCTACATTGTTTTCGTATCGACGTAACTGAAAATCTTCACATTGGACGCATTACTCTCAGAAACGTTTACATTTATCGTCTGGCAACTAATGCCGCGTGATAACGTTTGCGGTCGCACCACTCTGTACGAAGTAGAAGCTTCTTATTTGTTGCAGTCACCAAGAAAGAAGCACAGAAATTCAAGTTTTAGTTTTCGAAAATTCAGTTTTTGGCTGCTTTTGCTGCCTTGTAGTTGACCTAGGACCTTAAGATTTTGCATGAACCGAACTCTGGCAGCCACATTACACGAGAAAAAGGGAGAAGTGGTAATTCGTAGTAAAAACCGCAGAAACCATAACGTTTTCTACATTGTTTTCGTATCGACGTAACTGAAAATCTTCACATTGGACGCATTACTCTCAGAAACGTTTACATTTATCGTCTGGCAACTAATGCCGCGTGATGACGTTTGCGGTCGCACCACTCTGTACGAATAAGAAGCTTCTAAGTTGTTGCAGTCACCAAGAAAGAGGCACAGAAATTCAAGTTTTAGTTTTTGAAAATTCAGTTTTTGGCTGCTTTTGCTGCCTTGTAGTTGACCTAGGACCTTAAGATTTTGCATGAACCGAACTCTGGCAGCCACATTACACGAGAAAAAGCGAGAAGTGGTAATTCGTAGTAAAAACCGCAGAAAACATAACGTTTTCTACATTGTTTTCGTATCGACGTAACTGAAAATCTTCACATTGGACGCATTACTCTCAGAAACGTTTACATTTATCGTCTGGCAACTAATGCCGCGTGATGACGTTTGCGGTCGCACCACTCTGTACGAAGTAGAAGCTTCTAAGTTGTTGCAGTCACCAAGAAAGAGGCACAGAAATTCAAGTTTTAGTTTTTGAAAATTCAGTTTTTGGCTACTTTTGCTGCATTGTAGTTGACCTAGGACCTTAAGATTTTGCATGAACCGAACTCAGGCAGCCACATTACACGAGAAAAAGCGAGTAGTGGTAATTCGTAGTAAAAACCGCAGAAAACATAACGTTTTCTACATTGTTTTCGTATCGACGTAACTGAAAATCTTCACATTGGACGCATTACTCTCAGAAACGTTTACATTTATCGTCTGGCAACTAATGCCGCGTGATGACGTTTGCGGTCGCACCACTCTGTACGAAGTAGAAGCTTCTAAGTTGTTGCAGTCACCAAGAAAGAAGCACAGAAATTTAAGTTTTAGTTTTCGAAAATTCAGTTTTTGGCTGCTTTTGCTGCCTTGTAGTTGACCTAGGACCTTAAGATTTTGCATGAACCGAACTCTGGCAGCCACATTACACGAGAAAAAGCGAGAAGTGGTAATTCGTAGTAAAAACCGCAGAAAACATAACGTTTTCTACATTTATTTGGTATCGACGTAACTGAAAATCTTCACATTGGACGCATTACTCTCAGAAACGTTTACATTTATCGTGTGGCAACTAATTCCGCGTGATGACGTTTGTGGTCGCACCACTCTATACGAAGTAGAAGCTTCTAAGTTGTTGCAGTCTCCAAGAAAGAGGCACAGAAATTCAAGTTTTAGTTTTTGAAAATTCAGTTTTTGGCTGCTTTTGCTGCCTTGTAGTTGACCTAGGACCTTAAGATTTTGCATGAACCTAACTCTGGCAGCCACATTACACGAGAAAAAGCGAGAAGTGGTAATTCGTAGTAAAAACCGCAGAAAACATAACGTTTTCTACATTGTTTTCGTATCGACGTAACTGAAAATCTTCACATTGGACGCATTACTCTCAGAAACGTTTACATTTATCGTCTGGCAACTAATGCCGCGTGATGAGGTTTGCGGTCGCACAACTCTGTACGAAGTAGAAGCTTCTAAGTTGTTGCAGTCGGCAAGAAAGGGGCACAGAAATTCAAGTTTTAGTTTTTGAAAATTCAGTTTTTGGCCGCTTTTGCTGCCTTGTAGTTGACCTAGGACCTTAAGATTTTGCATGAACCGAACTCTGGCAGCCACATTACACGAGAAAAAGGGAGAAGTGGTAATTCGTAGTAAAAACCGCAGAAACCATAACGTTTTCTACATTGTTTTCGTATCGACGTAACTGAAAATCTTCACATTGGACGCATTACTCTCAGAAACGTTTACATTTATAGTCTGGCAACTAATGCCGCGTGATGACGTTTGCGGTCGCACCACTCTGTACGAATAAGAAGCTTCTAAGTTGTTGCAGTCACCAAGAAAGAGGCACAGAAATTCAAGTTTTAGTTTTTGAAAATTCAGTTTTTGGCTGCTTTTGCTGCCTTGTAGTTGACCTAGGACCTTAAGATTTTGCATGAACCGAACTCTGGCAGCCACATTACACGAGAAAAAGCGAGAAGTGGTAATTCGTAGTAAAAACCGCAGAAAACATAACGTTTTCTACATTGTTTTCGTATCGATGTAACTGAAAATCTTCACATTGGACACATTACTCTCAGAAACGTTTACATTTATCGTCTGGCAACGAATGCCGCGTGATGACGTTTGCGGTCGCACCACTCTGTACGAAGTAGAAGCTTCTAAGTTGTTGCAGTCACCAAGAAAGAGGCACAGAAATTCAAGTTTTAGTTTTTGAAAATTCAGTTTTTGGCTGCTTTTGCTGCCTTGTAGTTGACCTAGGACCTTAAGATTTGGCATGAACCGAACTCTGGCAGCCACATTACACGAGAAAAAGCGAGAAGTGGTAATTCGTAGTAAAAACCGCAGAAAACATAACGTTTTCTACATTGTTTTCGTATCGACGTAACTGAAAATCTTCACATTGGACGCATTACTCTCAGAAACGTTTACATTTATCGTCTGGCGACTAATGCCGCGTGATGACGTTTGCGGTCGCAACACTCTGTACGAAGTAGAAGCTTCTAAGTTGTTGCAGTCACCAAGAAAGTGGCACAGAAATTCAAGTTTTAGTTTTTGAAAATTCAGTTTTTGATTGCTTTTGCTGCCTTGTAGTTGACCTAGGACCTTAAGATTTTGCATGAACCGAACTCTGGCAGCCACATTACACGAGAAAAAGCGAGAAGTGGTAATTCGTAGTAAAAACCGCAGAAAACATAAAGTTTTCTACATTGTTTTCGTATCGACGTAACTGAAAATCTTCACATTGGACGCATTACTCTCAGAAACGTTTACATTTATCGTCCGGCAACTAATGCCGCGTGATGACGTTTGCGGTCGCACCACTCTGTACGAAGTAGCAGCTTCTAAGTTGTTGCAGTCACCAAGAAAGAGGCACAGAAATTCAAGTTTTAGTTTTTGAAAATTCAGTTTTTGGCTGCTTTTGCTGCCTTGTAGTTGACCTAGGACCTTAAGATTTTGCATGAACCGAACTCTGGCAGCCACATTACACGAGAAAAAGCGAGAAGTGGTAATTCGTAGTAAAAACCGCAGAAAACATAACGTTTTCTACATTGTTTTCGTATCGACGTAACTGAAAATCTTCACATTGGACGCATTACTCTCAGAAACGTTTACATTTATCGTCTGGCAACTAATGCCGCGTGATGAGGTTTGCGGTCGCACAACTCTGTACGAAGTAGAAGCTTCTAAGTTGTTGCAGTCGGCAAGAAAGAGGCACAGAAATTCAAGTTTTAGTTTTTGAAAATTCAGTTTTTGGCTGCTTTTGCTGCCTTGTAGTTGACCTAGGACCTTAAGATTTTGCATGAACCGAACTCAGGCAGCCACATTACACGAGAAAAAGCGAGTAGTGGTAATTCGTAGTAAAAACCGCAGAAACCATAACGTTTTCTACATTGTTTTCGTATCGACATAACTGAAAATCTTCACATTGGACGCATTACTCTCAGAAACGTTTACATTTATCGTCTGGCAACTAATGCCGCGTGATGAGGTTTGCGGTCGCACCACTCTGTACGAATAAGAAGCTTCTAAGTTGTTGCAGTCACCAAGAAAGAGGCACAGAAATTCAAGTTTTAGTTTTTGAAAATTCAGTTTTTTGCTGCTTTTGCTGCCTTGTAGTTGACCTAGGACCTTAAGATTTTGCATGAACCGAACTCTGGCAGCCACATTACACGAGAAAAAGCGAGAAGTGGTAATTCGTAGTAAAAACCGCAGAAAACATAACGTTTTCTACATTGTTTTCGTATCGACGTAACTGAAAATCTTCACATTGGACGCATTACTCCCAGAAACGTTTACATTTATCGTCTGGCAACTAATGCCGCGTGATGACGTTTGCGGTCGCACCACTCTGTACGAAGTAGAAGCTTCTAAGTTGTTGCAGTCACCAAGAAAGAGGCACAGAAATTCAAGTTTTAGTTTTTGAAAATTCAGTTTTTGGCTGCTTTTGCTGCCTTGTAGTTGACCTAGGACCTTAAGATTTGGCATGAACCGAACTCTGGCAGCCACATTACACGAGAAAAAGCGAGAAGTGGTAATTCGTAGTAAAAACCGCAGAAAACATAACGTTTTCTACATTGTTTTCGTATCGACGTAACTGAAAATCTTCACATTGGACGCATTACTCTCAGAAACGTTTACATTTATCGTCTGGCAACTAATGCCGCGTGATGACGTTTGCGGTCGCACCACTCTGTACGAAGTAGAAGCTTCTAAGTTGTTGCAGTCACCAAGAAAGAGGCACAGAAATTCAAGTTTTAGTTTTTGAAAATTCAGTTTTTGGCTGCTTTTGCTGCCTTGTAGTTGACCTAGTTGTGGGAGAAGGGAAAGAGGGAAACATAGTAGGCAGTCATGGTCTTGGAAAGAGAAATGACAGAGGTGAATGGTTAATTGACTTCTGAAGGGAAAGGCAGCTGATAGTGGCAAACACATGGTTCAAGAACCATAAGAGGAGGCTCTACGCTTGGAAATCACCAGGGGATAAATATAGAAACCAAATCGATTTTATACTGGTAGAAGAAAGATACAGGAATGGAATCAAGAAGGTGCACACATTACCAGGTGCAGATATTAATAGTGACCACAACTTACTTATGGCAGAAATAGAAATAAGAATGAAAAAACTGAAAAAGGCGACAATGGTGAAGAAATGGGATCTAGAGAAGATAAGGTCCAACAAAGAACAAATTACAGAAATGCTGTCTCGGGAATTTTTAAACACATTACGAGACAAAGAAGCACCTGATAATGCCAACCAGTACTGGAATATGCTGAAAGAAGGAATCATTAAAGCAGGACAGCAAAATATAGGATATGTAAAAGGGAAAAGGTCAAAAAAACCATGGGTCACACAAGAAATGATTTCCAAGATGGAGGAGAGAAGAAAATTGAAAAACAAGAACACTGAAGATGCAAGAAAGATATACCGAAGGTTAAATAACGAACTGCGAAGAGAAACAGAGCAGGCTAGGAAAAAATGGCTAAAAGAGGAATGTGATGAAATTGAAGAACTGGACAGGAAAGGATGATACGACTTACTATACAACAGAGTAAAGACTATGACATGGGAACAAAACAGAGCAGGAAGTGCTACTATGGAAATTTTGAGTAAAGGCGAAGAGGTAGTGTATAAAGATCGTGACGATGTCCTCCAGAGATGGGAAGAATATATAAAAGAGCTATATGACACAAATAGCAAACCAGAAACTCTGGAACTTGAATCACACAACAGTGTAAGTGATGAAGAGAAAGGACCAACCATCATAATGGAAGAAGTAAAGTCTGCTATTGCTGCAATGAAAAATGGCAAAGCAGTAGGTACAGATACAATACCGGGAGAAATACTAAAATGCTTGAACCACAATGGAATAAGAGAAATATTGAGGTTATGTAATAAAATATATGACAGTGGTGAATGGCCTGAGGACTTTTTGACAACAGTAATGATTCCATTGCCGAAAAAACAAGGAACCAAGAAATGCAGCGAGCACAGGACAATCAGCCTCATTTCACATGCAGCCAAAGTGATGTTAAGAATAATTAATAAAAGACTTGAAAAAGTAATGGAGGAGAATCTCGGCGAGGAGCAGTTTGGCTTTAGACGGAATACGGGCACCAGAGATGCAATAGGGCTTCTACGAATCTTAGGAGAAAGGTTTATTGAAAAAGGAAGAGACCTATATATGTGCTTCATCGATTTAGAAAAGGCATTTGACAGTGTGGTTTGGGACAAGCTGGTGACTATTATGAGGGAAAAGAGAGTGGACTGGAAAACCAGAAGACTTATAAACTCATTGTACCTTAATCAAAAAGTTTCAGTTAAAGTGAGAGGAGAAAGTACGAACTGGATCAAACTAGGGAAAGGAGTAAGACAAGGATGCTGTTTATCACCTACTCTTTTCAACCTGTACTTGGAAAATATGATTGACCAATGCTCATTAGATGACAAAGGAGTAGAAATTGGAGGAAGAAGAGTAGGGTGCTTGAGATTTGCTGATGACATGGTCCTTCTAGCCACAGGGGAAAAAGAATTACAGGATTTGGTGGACACCATTGCAACTAACGGAAAAAAATATGGAATGAAAATTAACACAAATAAGACAAAAGTATTGGCAATAGAAGGAAATAAGGAACTAAAAATTGTGCTGAATGGAGAAAAACTAGAACAGGTGCAAAATTTTAAGTATCTTGGAAGCAGGATAGACACCGACTGGAAGTGCACCACAGAAATTAAAACAAGGATAGCAATGGCAAAAGAGGCGTTTTATAAGAAAAGGAGAATCTTCTGCAGCGGTATGGACAGAGAACTCAGAAAGAGACTCATAAAATGTCTTGTATGGAGTGTTCTTCTATATGGCGCTGAAACATGGACTATGAGGAAAAAAGACAGAGAAAGGCTGGAGGCTTTTGAGATCTGGACATGGCGGAAGATGGAAGGAATAAGTTGGACGGACAGAGTAAAAAATGAAGAGGTACTGAGAAGAGTGGGAGAGAAAAGGCAGTTACTAGATGTAATAAAGAGAAGAAAAAGAAATTGGATTGGGCATATATTAAGAAAAAATGACGGACTGATAAAAACAGTTTTAGAAGGTTATGTAGAAGGGAAAAGGAAGCGAGGAAGGAAGAGATTCCAGATACTGGATGACATGATGGACGGTACAACATACAGAAGCCTTAAGAAGGAAGCAATGGATCGCAGAAAATGGAGAGGCAAAGGACCTGCTAATATAGCAGATAACTGATGATGATGATGAGTTGACCTAGGACCTTAAGATTTTGCATGAACCGAACTCTGGCAGCCACATTACACGAGAAAAAGCGAGAAGTGGTAATTCGTAGTAAAAACCGCAGAAAACATAACGTTTTCTACATTGTTTTCGTATCGACGTAACTGAAAATCTTCACATTGGACGCATTACTCTCAGAAACGTTTACATTTATCGTCTGGCAACTAATGCCGCGTGATGACGTTTGCGGTCGCACCACTCTGTACGAAGTAGAAGCTTCTAAGTTGTTGCAGTCACCAAGAAAGAGGCACAGAAATTCAAGTTTTAGTTTTTGAAAATTCAGTTTTTGGCTGCTTTTGCTGCCTTGTAGTTGACCTAGGACCTTAAGATTTTGCATGAACCGAACTCTGGCAGCCACATTACACGAGAAAAAGGGAGAAGTGGTAATTCGTAGTAAAAACCGCAGAAAACATAACGTTTTCTACATTGTTTTGGTATCGACGTAACTGAAAATCTTCACATTGGACGCATTACTCTCAGAAACGTTTACATTTATCGTCTGGCAACTAATGCCGCGTGATGACGTTTGCGGTTACACCACTCTGTACGAAGTAGAAGCTTCTAAGTTGTTGCAGTCACCAAGAAAGAGGCACAGAAATTCAAGTTTGAGTTTTTGAAAATTCAGTTTTTGGCTGCTTTTGCTGCCTTGTAGTTGACCTAGGACCTTAAGATTTGGCATGAACCGAACTCTGGCAGCCACATTACACGAGAAAAAGGGAGAAGTGGTAATTCGTAGTAAAAACCGCAGAAAACATAACGTTTTCTACATTGTTTTGGTATCGACGTAACTGAAAATCTTCACATTGGACGCATTACTCTCAGAAACGTTTACATTTATCGTCTGGCAACTAATGCCGCGTGATGACGTTTGCGGTTACACCACTCTGTACGAAGTAGAAGCTTCTAAGTTGTTGAAGTCACCAAGAAAGAGGCACAGAAATTCAAGTTTTTGTTTTTGAAAATTCAGTTTTTGGCTGCTTTTGCTGCCTTGTAGTTGACCAAGGACCTTAAGATTTTACATGAACCGAACTCTGGCAGCCACATTACACGAGAAAAAGCGAGAAGTGGTAATTCGTAGTAAAAACCGCAGAAAACATAACGTTTTCTACATTGTTTTCGTATCGACGTAACTGAAAATCTTCACATTGGATGCATTACTCTCAGAAACGTTTACATTTATCGTTTGGCAACTAATGCCGCGTGATGACGTTTGCGGTCGCACAACTCTGTACGAAGTAGAAGCTTCTAAGTTGTTGCAGTCACCAAGAAAGTGGCACAGAAATTCAAGTCTTAGTTTTTGAAAATTCAGTTTTTGGCTGCTTTTCCTGCCTTGTAGTTGACCCAGGACCTTAAGATTTTGCACGAACCGAACTCTGGCTGCCACATTACACGAGAAAAAGCGAGAAGTGGTAATTCGTAGTAAAAACCGCAGAAAACATAACGTTTTCTACATTATTTTCGAATCGACGTAACTGAAAATCTTCACATTGGACGCATAACTCTCAGAAACGTTTACATTTATCGTCTGGCAACTAATGCCGCGTGATGACGTTTGCGGTCGCACCACTCTCTACGAAGTAGAAGCTTCTAAGTTGTTGCAGTCACCAAGAAAGAGGCACAGAAATTCAAGTTTTAGTTTTAGAAAATTCAGTTTTTGGCTGCTTTTGCTGCCTTGTAGTTGACCTAGGACCTTAAGATTTGGCATGAACCGAACTCTGGCAGCCACATTACGCGAGAAAAAGGCAGAAGTGGTAATTCGTAGTAAAAACCGCAGAAAACATAACGTTTTCTACATTGTTTTCGTATCGACGTAACTGAAAATCTTCACATTGGACGCATTACTCTCAGAAACGTTTACATTTATCGTCTGGCAACTAATGCCGCGTGATGACGTTTGCGGTCACACCACTCTGTACGAAGTAGAAGCTTCTAAGTTGTTGAAGTCACCAAGAAAGAGGCACAGAAATTCAAGTTTTTGATTTTGAAAATTCAGTTTTTGGCTGCTTTTGCTGCCTTGTAGTTGACCTAGGACCTTAAGATTTTACATGATCCGAACTCTGGCAGCCACATTACACGAGAAAAAGCGAGAAGTGGTAATTCGTAGTAAAAACGGCAGAAAACGTAACGTTTTCTACATTGTTTTCGTATCGACGTAACTGAAAATCTTCACATTGGACGCATTACTCTCAGAAACGTTTACATTTATCGTCTGGCAACTAATGCCGCGTGATGACGTTTGCGGTCGCACCACTCTGTACGAAGTAGAAGCTTCTAAGTTGTTGCAGTCACCAAGAAAGAGGCACAGAAATTCAAGTTTTAGTTTTTGAAAATTCAGTTTTTGGCTGCTTTTGCTGCCTTGTAGTTGACCTAGGACCTTAAGATTTTGCATGAACCGAACTCTGGCAGCCACATTACACGAGAAAAAGCGAGAAGTGGTAATTCGTAGTAAAAACTGCAGAAAACATAACGTTTTCAACATTTGTTTTCGAAATGACGTAACTGAAAATCTTCACAATGGATGCATTTCTCTCGGAAACGTTTACATTTATTGTCTGGCAACTAATGCCGCGTGCTGAGGTTTGCGGTCGCACCACTCTGTACGAAATAGAAGATTCTAAGTTGTTGCAGTCACCAAGAAAGAGGCACAGAAATTCAAGTTTTAGTTTTTGAAAATTCAGTTTTTGGCTGCTTTTGCTGCCTTGTAGTTGACCCAGGACCTTAAGATTTTGCACGATCCGAACTCTGGCTGCCACATTACACGAGAAAAAGCGAGAAGTGGTAATTCGTAGTAAAAACCGAAGAAAACATAACGTTTTCTACATTATTTTCGAATCGACGTAACTGAAAATCTTCACATTGGACGCATTACTCTCAGAAACGTTTACATTTATCGTCTCGCAACTAATGCCGCGTGATGACGTTTGCGGTCGCACCACTCTGTACGAAGTAGAAGCTTCTAAGTTGTTGCAGTCACCAAGAAAGAGGCACAGAAATTCAAGTTTTAGTTTTTGAAAATTCAGTTTTTGGCTGCTTTTGCTGCCTTGTAGTTGACCTAGGACCTTAAGATTTTGCATGAACCGAACTCTGGCAGCCACATTACACGAGAAAAAGCGAGAAGTGGTAATTCGTAGTAAAAACCGCAGAAAACATAACGTTTTCAACATTTGTTTTCGAAAAGACGTAACTGAAAATCTTCACAATGCATGCATTTCTCTCGGAAACGTTTACATTTATTGTCTGGCAACTAAGGCCGCGTGCTGAGGTTTGCGGTCGCACCACTCGGTACGAAGTATAAGCTTCTAAGTTGTTGCAGTCACCAAGAAAGAGGCACAGAAATCCAAGTTTTTGTTTTTGAAAATTCAGTTTTTGGCTGCTTTTGCTGCCTTGTAGTTGACCTAGGACCTTAAGATTTGGCATGAACCGAACTCTGGCAGCCACATTACACGAGAAAAAGCGAGAAGTGGTAATTCGTAGTAAAACCGCAGAAAACATAACGTTTTCTACATTGTTTTCGTATCGACATAACTGAAAATCTTCACATTGGACGCATTACTCTCAGAAACGTTTACATTTATCGTCTGGCAACTAATGCCGCGTGATGAGGTTTGCGGTCGCACCACTCTCTACGAATAAGAAGCTTCTAAGTTGTTGCAGTCACCAAGAAAGAGGCACAGAAATTCAAGTTTTAGTTTTTGAAAATTCAGTTTTTGGCTGCTTTTGCTGCCTTGTAGTTGACCTAGGACCTTAAGATTTTGCATGAACCGAACTCTGGCAGCCACATTACACGAGAAAAAGCGAGAAGTGGTAATTCGTAGTAAAAACCGCAGAAAACATAACGTTTTCTACATTGTTTTCGTATCGACGTAACTGAAAATCTTCACATTGGACGCATTACTCCCAGAAACGTTTACATTTATCGTCTGGCAACTAATGCCGCGTGATGACGTTTGCGGTCGCACCACTCTGTACGAAGTAGAAGCTTCTAAGTTGTTGCAGTCACCAAGAAAGAGGCACAGAAATTCAAGTTTTAGTTTTTGAAAATTCAGTTTTTGGCTGCTTTTGCTGCCTTGTAGTTGACCTAGGACCTTAAGATTTGGCATGAACCGAACTCTGGCAACCACATTACACGAGAAAAAGGGAGAAGTGGTAATTCGTAGTAAAAACCGCAGAAACCATAACGTTTTCTACATTGTTTTCGTATCGACATAACTGAAAATCTTCACATTGGACGCATTACTCTCAGAAACGTTTACATTTATCGTCTGGCAACTAATGCCGCGTGATGAGGTTTGCGGTCGCACCACTCTCTACGAATAAGAAGCTTCTAAGTTGTTGCAGTCACCAAGAAAGAGGCACAGAAATTCAAGTTTTAGTTTTTGAAAATTCAGTTTTTGGCTGCTTTTGCTGCCTTGTAGTTGACCTAGGACCTTAAGATTTTGCATGAACCGAACTCTGGCAGCCACATTACACGAGAAAAAGCGAGAAGTGGTAATTCGTAGTAAAAACCGCAGAAAACATAACGTTTTCTACATTGTTTTCGTATCGACGTAACTGAAAATCTTCACATTGGACGCATTACTCCCAGAAACGTTTACATTTATCGTCTGGCAACTAATGCCGCGTGATGACGTTTGCGGTCGCACCACTCTGTACGAAGTAGAAGCTTCTAAGTTGTTGCAGTCACCAAGAAAGAGGCACAGAAATTCAAGTTTTAGTTTTTGAAAATTCAGTTTTTGGCTGCTTTTGCTGCCTTGTAGTTGACCTAGGACCTTAAGATTTGGCATGAACCGAGCTCTGGCAGCCACATTACACGAGAAAAAGCGAGAAGTGGTAATTCGTAGTAAAAACCGCAGAAAACATAACGTTTTCTACATTGTTTTCGTATCGACGTAACTGAAAATCTTCACATTGGACGCATTACTCTCAGAAACGTTTACATTTATCGTCTGGCGACTAATGCCGCGTGATGACGTTTGCGGTCGCAACACTCTGTACGAAGTAGAAGCTTCTAAGTTGTTGCAGTCACCAAGAAAGAGGCACAGAAATTCAAGTTTTAGTTTTTGAAAATTCAGTTTTTGATTGCTTTTGCTGCCTTGTAGTTGACCTAGGATCTTAAGATTCTGCATGAACCGAACTCTGGCAGCCACATTACACGAGAAAAAGCGAGAAGTGGTAATTCGTAGTAAAAACCGCAGAAAACATAACGTTTTCTACATTGTTTTCGTATCGACGTAACTGAAAATCTTCACATTGTACGCATTACTCTCAGAAACGTTTACATTTATCGTCTGGCAACTAATGCCGCGTGATGACGTTTGCGGTCGCACCACTCTGTACGAAGTAGAAGCTTCTAAGTTGTTGCAGTCACCAAGAAAGAGGCACAGAAATTCAAGTTTTAGTTTTTGAAAATTCAGTTTTTGGCTGCTTTTGCTGCCTTGTAGTTGACCTAGGACCTTAAGATTTGGCATGAACCGAACTCTGGCAGCCACATTACACGAGAAAAAGCGAGAAGTGGTAATTCGTAGTAAAAACCGCAGAAAACATAACGTTTTCTACATTGTTTTCGTATCGACGTAACTGAAAATCTTCACATTGGACGCATTACTCTCAGAAACGTTTACATTTATCGTCTGGCAACTAATGCCGCGTGATGACGTTTGCGGTCGCACCACTCTGTACGAAGTAGAAGCTTCTAAGTTGTTGCAGTCACCAAGAAAGAGGCACAGAAATTCAAGTTTTAGTTTTTGAAAATTCAGTTTTTGGCTGCTTTTGCTGCCTTGTAGTTGACCTAGGACCTTAAGATTTTGCATGAACCGAACTCTGGCAGCCACATTACACGAGAAAAAGGGAGAAGTGGTAATTCGTAGTAAAAACCGCAGAAAACATAACGTTTTCTACATTGTTTTGGTATCGACGTAACTGAAAATCTTCACATTGGACGCATTACTCTCAGAAACGTTTACATTTATCGTCTGGCAACTAATGCCGCGTGATGACGTTTGCGGTTACACCACTCTGTACGAAGTAGAAGCTTCTAAGTTGTTGCAGTCACCAAGAAAGAGGCACAGAAATTCAAGTTTGAGTTTTTGAAAATTCAGTTTTTGGCTGCTTTTGCTGCCTTGTAGTTGACCTAGGACCTTAAGATTTGGCATGAACCGAACTCTGGCAGCCACATTACACGAGAAAAAGGGAGAAGTGGTAATTCGTAGTAAAAACCGCAGAAAACATAACGTTTTCTACATTGTTTTGGTATCGACGTAACTGAAAATCTTCACATTGGACGCATTACTCTCAGAAACGTTTACATTTATCGTCTGGCAACTAATGCCGCGTGATGACGTTTGCGGTTACACCACTCTGTACGAAGTAGAAGCTTCTAAGTTGTTGAAGTCACCAAGAAAGAGGCACAGAAATTCAAGTTTTTGTTTTTGAAAATTCAGTTTTTGGCTGCTTTTGCTGCCTTGTAGTTGACCAAGGACCTTAAGATTTTACATGAACCGAACTCTGGCAGCCACATTACACGAGAAAAAGCGAGAAGTGGTAATTCGTAGTAAAAACCGCAGAAAACATAACGTTTTCTACATTGTTTTCGTATCGACGTAACTGAAAATCTTCACATTGGATGCATTACTCTCAGAAACGTTTACATTTATCGTCTGGCAACTAATGCCGCGTGATGACGTTTGCGGTCGCACAACTCTGTTCGAAGTAGAAGCTTCTAAGTTGTTGCAGTCACCAAGAAAGAGGCACAGAAATTCAAGTCTTAGTTTTTGAAAATTCAGTTTTTGGCTGCTTTTCCTGCCTTGTAGTTGACCCAGGACCTTAAGATTTTGCACGAACCGAACTCTGGCTGCCACATTACACGAGAAAAAGCGAGAAGTGGTAATTCG
Organism: Schistocerca serialis cubense; assembly: GCF_023864345.2. Taxonomy (NCBI): domain Eukaryota; kingdom Metazoa; phylum Arthropoda; class Insecta; order Orthoptera; family Acrididae; genus Schistocerca; species Schistocerca serialis. The sequence goes on along the minus strand of NW_026047571.1, from coordinate 4,188,136 downwards.
TAGTAAAAACCGCAGAAAACATAACGTTTTCTACATTATTTTCGAATCGACGTAACTGAAAATCTTCACATTGGACGCATAACTCTCAGAAACGTTTACATTTATCGTCTGGCAACTAATGCCGCGTGATGACGTTTGCGGTCGCACCACTCTCTACGAAGTAGAAGCTTCTAAGTTGTTGCAGTCACCAAGAAAGAGGCACAGAAATTCAAGTTTTAGTTTTAGAAAATTCAGTTTTTGGCTGCTTTTGCTGCCTTGTAGTTGACCTAGGACCTTAAGATTTGGCATGAACCGAACTCTGGCAGCCACATTACGCGAGAAAAAGGCAGAAGTGGTAATTCGTAGTAAAAACCGCAGAAAACATAACGTTTTCTACATTGTTTTCGTATCGACGTAACTGAAAATCTTCACATTGGACGCATTACTCTCAGAAACGTTTACATTTATCGTCTGGCAACTAATGCCGCGTGATGACGTTTGCGGTCACACCACTCTGTACGAAGTAGAAGCTTCTAAGTTGTTGAAGTCACCAAGAAAGAGGCACAGAAATTCAAGTTTTTGATTTTGAAAATTCAGTTTTTGGCTGCTTTTGCTGCCTTGTAGTTGACCTAGGACCTTAAGATTTTACATGATCCGAACTCTGGCAGCCACATTACACGAGAAAAAGCGAGAAGTGGTAATTCGTAGTAAAAACGGCAGAAAACGTAACGTTTTCTACATTGTTTTCGTATCGACGTAACTGAAAATCTTCACATTGGACGCATTACTCTCAGAAACGTTTACATTTATCGTCTGGCAACTAATGCCGCGTGATGACGTTTGCGGTCGCACCACTCTGTACGAAGTAGAAGCTTCTAAGTTGTTGCAGTCACCAAGAAAGAGGCACAGAAATTCAAGTTTTAGTTTTTGAAAATTCAGTTTTTGGCTGTTTTTGCTGCCTTGTAGTTGACCTAGGACCTTAAGATTTTGCATGAACCGAACTCTGGCAGCCACATTACACGAGAAAAAGCGAGAAGTGGTAATTCGTAGTAAAAACTGCAGAAAACATAACGTTTTCAACATTTGTTTTCGAAATGACGTAACTGAAAATCTTCACAATGGATGCATTTCTCTCGGAAACGTTTACATTTATTGTCTGGCAACTAATGCCGCGTGCTGAGGTTTGCGGTCGCACCACTCTGTACGAAATAGAAGATTCTAAGTTGTTGCAGTCACCAAGAAAGAGGCACAGAAATTCAAGTTTTAGTTTTTGAAAATTCAGTTTTTGGCTGCTTTTGCTGCCTTGTAGTTGACCCAGGACCTTAAGATTTTGCACGATCCGAACTCTGGCTGCCACATTACACGAGAAAAAGCGAGAAGTGGTAATTCGTAGTAAAAACCGAAGAAAACATAACGTTTTCTACATTATTTTCGAATCGACGTAACTGAAAATCTTCACATTGGACGCATTACTCTCAGAAACGTTTACATTTATCGTCTCGCAACTAATGCCGCGTGATGACGTTTGCGGTCGCACCACTCTGTACGAAGTAGAAGCTTCTAAGTTGTTGCAGTCACCAAGAAAGAGGCACAGAAATTCAAGTTTTAGTTTTTGAAAATTCAGTTTTTGGCTGCTTTTGCTGCCTTGTAGTTGACCTAGGACCTTAAGATTTTGCATGAACCGAACTCTGGCAGCCACATTACACGAGAAAAAGCGAGAAGTGGTAATTCGTAGTAAAAACCGCAGAAAACATAACGTTTTCAACATTTGTTTTCGAAAAGACGTAACTGAAAATCTTCACAATGCATGCATTTCTCTCGGAAACGTTTACATTTATTGTCTGGCAACTAAGGCCGCGTGCTGAGGTTTGCGGTCGCACCACTCGGTACGAAGTATAAGCTTCTAAGTTGTTGCAGTCACCAAGAAAGAGGCACAGAAATCCAAGTTTTTGTTTTTGAAAATTCAGTTTTTGGCTGCTTTTGCTGCCTTGTAGTTGACCTAGGACCTTAAGATTTGGCATGAACCGAACTCTGGCAGCCACATTACACGAGAAAAAGCGAGAAGTGGTAATTCGTAGTAAAACCGCAGAAAACATAACGTTTTCTACATTGTTTTCGTATCGACGTAACTGAAAATCTTCACATTGGACGCATTACTCTCAGAAACGTTTACATTTATCGTCTGGCAACTAATGCCGCGTGATGAGGTTTGCGGTCGCACAACTCTGTACGAAGTAGAAGCTTCTAAGTTGTTGCAGTCGGCAAGAAAGAGGCACAGAAATTCAAGTTTTAGTTTTTGAAAATTCAGTTTTTGGCTGCTTTTGCTGCCTTGTAGTTGACCTAGGACCTTAAGATTTTGCATGAACCGAACTCTGGCAACCACATTACACGAGAAAAAGGGAGAAGTGGTAATTCGTAGTAAAAACCGCAGAAACCATAACGTTTTCTACATTGTTTTCGTATCGACATAACTGAAAATCTTCACATTGGACGCATTACTCTCAGAAACGTTTACATTTATCGTCTGGCAACTAATGCCGCGTGATGAGGTTTGCGGTCGCACCACTCTCTACGAATAAGAAGCTTCTAAGTTGTTGCAGTCACCAAGAAAGAGGCACAGAAATTCAAGTTTTAGTTTTTGAAAATTCAGTTTTTGGCTGCTTTTGCTGCCTTGTAGTTGACCTAGGACCTTAAGATTTTGCATGAACCGAACTCTGGCAGCCACATTACACGAGAAAAAGCGAGAAGTGGTAATTCGTAGTAAAAACCGCAGAAAACATAACGTTTTCTACATTGTTTTCGTATCGACGTAACTGAAAATCTTCACATTGGACGCATTACTCCCAGAAACGTTTACATTTATCGTCTGGCAACTAATGCCGCGTGATGACGTTTGCGGTCGCACCACTCTGTACGAAGTAGAAGCTTCTAAGTTGTTGCAGTCACCAAGAAAGAGGCACAGAAATTCAAGTTTTAGTTTTTGAAAATTCAGTTTTTGGCTGCTTTTGCTGCCTTGTAGTTGACCTAGGACCTTAAGATTTGGCATGAACCGAACTCTGGCAGCCACATTACACGAGAAAAAGCGAGAAGTGGTAATTCGTAGTAAAAACCGCAGAAAACATAACGTTTTCTACATTGTTTTCGTATCGACGTAACTGAAAATCTTCACATTGGACGCATTACTCTCAGAAACGTTTACATTTATCGTCTGGCGACTAATGCCGCGTGATGACGTTTGCGGTCGCAACACTCTGTACGAAGTAGAAGCTTCTAAGTTGTTGCAGTCACCAAGAAAGAGGCACAGAAATTCAAGTTTTAGTTTTTGAAAATTCAGTTTTTGATTGCTTTTGCTGCCTTGTAGTTGACCTAGGATCTTAAGATTCTGCATGAACCGAACTCTGGCAGCCACATTACACGAGAAAAAGCGAGAAGTGGTAATTCGTAGTAAAAACCGCAGAAAACATAACGTTTTCTACATTGTTTTCGTATCGACGTAACTGAAAATCTTCACATTGTACGCATTACTCTCAGAAACGTTTACATTTATCGTCTGGCAACTAATGCCGCGTGATGACGTTTGCGGTCGCACCACTCTGTACGAAGTAGAAGCTTCTAAGTTGTTGCAGTCACCAAGAAAGAGGCACAGAAATTCAAGTTTTAGTTTTTGAAAATTCAGTTTTTGGCTGCTTTTGCTGCCTTGTAGTTGACCTAGGACCTTAAGATTTGGCATGAACCGAACTCTGGCAGCCACATTACACGAGAAAAAGCGAGAAGTGGTAATTCGTAGTAAAAACCGCAGAAAACATAACGTTTTCTACATTGTTTTCGTATCGACGTAACTGAAAATCTTCACATTGGACGCATTACTCTCAGAAACGTTTACATTTATCGTCTGGCAACTAATGCCGCGTGATGACGTTTGCGGTCGCACCACTCTGTACGAAGTAGAAGCTTCTAAGTTGTTGCAGTCACCAAGAAAGAGGCACAGAAATTCAAGTTTTAGTTTTTGAAAATTCAGTTTTTGGCTGCTTTTGCTGCCTTGTAGTTGACCTAGGACCTTAAGATTTTGCATGAACCGAACTCTGGCAGCCACATTACACGAGAAAAAGCGAGAAGTGGTAATTCGTAGTAAAAACCGCAGAAAACATAACGTTTTCTACATTGTTTTGGTATCGACGTAACTGAAAATCTTCACATTGGACGCATTACTCTCAGAAACGTTTACATTTATCGTCTGGCAACTAATGCCGCGTGATGACGTTTGCGGTCGCACCACTCTGTACGAAGTAGAAGCTTCTAAGTTGTTGCAGTCACCAAGAAAGAGGCACAGAAATTCAAGTTTTAGTTTTTGAAAATTCAGTTTTTGATTGCTTTTGCTGCCTTGTAGTTGACCTAGGACCTTAAGATTTTGCATGAACCGAACTCTGGCAGCCACATTACACGATAAAAAGCGAGAAGTGGTATTTCGTAGTAAAAACGGCAGAAAACATAACGTTTTCTACATTGTTTTCGTATCGACGTAACTGAAAATCTTCACATTGGACGCATTACTCTCAGAAACGTTTACATTTATCGTCTGGCAACTAATGCCGCGTGATGACGTTTGCGGTCGCACCACTCTGTACGAAGTAGAAGCTTCTAAGTTGTTGCAGTCACCAAGAAAGAGGCACAGAAATTCAAGTTTTAGTTTTTGAAAATTCAGTTTTTGGCTGCTTTTGCTGCCTTGTAGTTGACCTAGGACCTTAAGATTTGGCATGAACCGAGCTCTGGCAGCCACATTACACGAGAAAAAGCGAGAAGTGGTAATTCGTAGTAAAAACCGCAGAAAACATAACGTTTTCTACATTGTTTTCGTATCGACGTAACTGAAAATCTTCACATTGGACGCATTACTCTCAGAAACGTTTACATTTATCGTCTGGCGACTAATGCCGCGTGATGACGTTTGCGGTCGCAACACTCTGTACGAAGTAGAAGCTTCTAAGTTGTTGCAGTCACCAAGAAAGAGGCACAGAAATTCAAGTTTTAGTTTTTGAAAATTCAGTTTTTGATTGCTTTTGCTGCCTTGTAGTTGACCTAGGATCTTAAGATTCTGCATGAACCGAACTCTGGCAGCCACATTACACGAGAAAAAGCGAGAAGTGGTAATTCGTAGTAAAAACCGCAGAAAACATAACGTTTTCTACATTGTTTTCGTATCGACGTAACTGAAAATCTTCACATTGTACGCATTACTCTCAGAAACGTTTACATTTATCGTCTGGCAACTAATGCCGCGTGATGACGTTTGCGGTCGCACCACTCTGTACGAAGTAGAAGCTTCTAAGTTGTTGCAGTCACCAAGAAAGAGGCACAGAAATTCAAGTTTTAGTTTTTGAAAATTCAGTTTTTGGCTGCTTTTGCTGCCTTGTAGTTGACCTAGGACCTTAAGATTTGGCATGAACCGAACTCTGGCAGCCACATTACACGAGAAAAAGCGAGAAGTGGTAATTCGTAGTAAAAACCGCAGAAAACATAACGTTTTCTACATTGTTTTCGTATCGACGTAACTGAAAATCTTCACATTGGACGCATTACTCTCAGAAACGTTTACATTTATCGTCTGGCAACTAATGCCGCGTGATGACGTTTGCGGTCGCACCACTCTGTACGAAGTAGAAGCTTCTAAGTTGTTGCAGTCACCAAGAAAGAGGCACAGAAATTCAAGTTTTAGTTTTTGAAAATTCAGTTTTTGGCTGCTTTTGCTGCCTTGTAGTTGACCTAGGACCTTAAGATTTTGCATGAACCGAACTCTGGCAGCCACATTACACGAGAAAAAGGGAGAAGTGGTAATTCGTAGTAAAAACCGCAGAAAACATAACGTTTTCTACATTGTTTTGGTATCGACGTAACTGAAAATCTTCACATTGGACGCATTACTCTCAGAAACGTTTACATTTATCGTCTGGCAACTAATGCCGCGTGATGACGTTTGCGGTTACACCACTCTGTACGAAGTAGAAGCTTCTAAGTTGTTGCAGTCACCAAGAAAGAGGCACAGAAATTCAAGTTTGAGTTTTTGAAAATTCAGTTTTTGGCTGCTTTTGCTGCCTTGTAGTTGACCTAGGACCTTAAGATTTGGCATGAACCGAACTCTGGCAGCCACATTACACGAGAAAAAGGGAGAAGTGGTAATTCGTAGTAAAAACCGCAGAAAACATAACGTTTTCTACATTGTTTTGGTATCGACGTAACTGAAAATCTTCACATTGGACGCATTACTCTCAGAAACGTTTACATTTATCGTCTGGCAACTAATGCCGCGTGATGACGTTTGCGGTTACACCACTCTGTACGAAGTAGAAGCTTCTAAGTTGTTGAAGTCACCAAGAAAGAGGCACAGAAATTCAAGTTTTTGTTTTTGAAAATTCAGTTTTTGGCTGCTTTTGCTGCCTTGTAGTTGACCAAGGACCTTAAGATTTTACATGAACCGAACTCTGGCAGCCACATTACACGAGAAAAAGCGAGAAGTGGTAATTCGTAGTAAAAACCGCAGAAAACATAACGTTTTCTACATTGTTTTCGTATCGACGTAACTGAAAATCTTCACATTGGATGCATTACTCTCAGAAACGTTTACATTTATCGTCTGGCAACTAATGCCGCGTGATGACGTTTGCGGTCGCACAACTCTGTTCGAAGTAGAAGCTTCTAAGTTGTTGCAGTCACCAAGAAAGAGGCACAGAAATTCAAGTCTTAGTTTTTGAAAATTCAGTTTTTGGCTGCTTTTCCTGCCTTGTAGTTGACCCAGGACCTTAAGATTTTGCACGAACCGAACTCTGGCTGCCACATTACACGAGAAAAAGCGAGAAGTGGTAATTCGTAGTAAAAACCGCAGAAAACATAACGTTTTCTACATTATTTTCGAATCGACGTAACTGAAAATCTTCACATTGGACGCATAACTCTCAGAAACGTTTACATTTATCGTCTGGCAACTAATGCCGCGTGATGACGTTTGCGGTCGCACCACTCTCTACGAAGTAGAAGCTTCTAAGTTGTTGCAGTCACCAAGAAAGAGGCACAGAAATTCAAGTTTTAGTTTTAGAAAATTCAGTTTTTGGCTGCTTTTGCTGCCTTGTAGTTGACCTAGGACCTTAAGATTTGGCATGAACCGAACTCTGGCAGCCACATTACGCGAGAAAAAGGCAGAAGTGGTAATTCGTAGTAAAAACCGCAGAAAACATAACGTTTTCTACATTGTTTTCGTATCGACGTAACTGAAAATCTTCACATTGGACGCATTACTCTCAGAAACGTTTACATTTATCGTCTGGCAACTAATGCCGCGTGATGACGTTTGCGGTCACACCACTCTGTACGAAGTAGAAGCTTCTAAGTTGTTGAAGTCACCAAGAAAGAGGCACAGAAATTCAAGTTTTTGATTTTGAAAATTCAGTTTTTGGCTGCTTTTGCTGCCTTGTAGTTGACCTAGGACCTTAAGATTTTACATGATCCGAACTCTGGCAGCCACATTACACGAGAAAAAGCGAGAAGTGGTAATTCGTAGTAAAAACGGCAGAAAACGTAACGTTTTCTACATTGTTTTCGTATCGACGTAACTGAAAATCTTCACATTGGACGCATTACTCTCAGAAACGTTTACATTTATCGTCTGGCAACTAATGCCGCGTGATGACGTTTGCGGTCGCACCACTCTGTACGAAGTAGAAGCTTCTAAGTTGTTGCAGTCACCAAGAAAGAGGCACAGAAATTCAAGTTTTAGTTTTTGAAAATTCAGTTTTTGGCTGTTTTTGCTGCCTTGTAGTTGACCTAGGACCTTAAGATTTTGCATGAACCGAACTCTGGCAGCCACATTACACGAGAAAAAGCGAGAAGTGGTAATTCGTAGTAAAAACTGCAGAAAACATAACGTTTTCAACATTTGTTTTCGAAATGACGTAACTGAAAATCTTCACAATGGATGCATTTCTCTCGGAAACGTTTACATTTATTGTCTGGCAACTAATGCCGCGTGCTGAGGTTTGCGGTCGCACCACTCTGTACGAAATAGAAGATTCTAAGTTGTTGCAGTCACCAAGAAAGAGGCACAGAAATTCAAGTTTTAGTTTTTGAAAATTCAGTTTTTGGCTGCTTTTGCTGCCTTGTAGTTGACCCAGGACCTTAAGATTTTGCACGATCCGAACTCTGGCTGCCACATTACACGAGAAAAAGCGAGAAGTGGTAATTCGTAGTAAAAACCGAAGAAAACATAACGTTTTCTACATTATTTTCGAATCGACGTAACTGAAAATCTTCACATTGGACGCATTACTCTCAGAAACGTTTACATTTATCGTCTCGCAACTAATGCCGCGTGATGACGTTTGCGGTCGCACCACTCTGTACGAAGTAGAAGCTTCTAAGTTGTTGCAGTCACCAAGAAAGAGGCACAGAAATCCAAGTTTTTGTTTTTGAAAATTCAGTTTTTGGCTGCTTTTGCTGCCTTGTAGTTGACCTAGGACCTTAAGATTTGGCATGAACCGAACTCTGGCAGCCACATTACACGAGAAAAAGCGAGAAGTGGTAATTCGTAGTAAAACCGCAGAAAACATAACGTTTTCTACATTGTTTTCGTATCGACGTAACTGAAAATCTTCACATTGGACGCATTACTCTCAGAAACGTTTACATTTATCGTCTGGCAACTAATGCCGCGTGATGAGGTTTGCGGTCGCACAACTCTGTACGAAGTAGAAGCTTCTAAGTTGTTGCAGTCGGCAAGAAAGAGGCACAGAAATTCAAGTTTTAGTTTTTGAAAATTCAGTTTTTGGCTGCTTTTGCTGCCTTGTAGTTGACCTAGGACCTTAAGATTTTGCATGAACCGAACTCTGGCAACCACATTACACGAGAAAAAGGGAGAAGTGGTAATTCGTAGTAAAAACCGCAGAAACCATAACGTTTTCTACATTGTTTTCGTATCGACATAACTGAAAATCTTCACATTGGACGCATTACTCTCAGAAACGTTTACATTTATCGTCTGGCAACTAATGCCGCGTGATGAGGTTTGCGGTCGCACCACTCTCTACGAATAAGAAGCTTCTAAGTTGTTGCAGTCACCAAGAAAGAGGCACAGAAATTCAAGTTTTAGTTTTTGAAAATTCAGTTTTTGGCTGCTTTTGCTGCCTTGTAGTTGACCTAGGACCTTAAGATTTTGCATGAACCGAACTCTGGCAGCCACATTACACGAGAAAAAGCGAGAAGTGGTAATTCGTAGTAAAAACCGCAGAAAACATAACGTTTTCTACATTGTTTTCGTATCGACGTAACTGAAAATCTTCACATTGGACGCATTACTCCCAGAAACGTTTACATTTATCGTCTGGCAACTAATGCCGCGTGATGACGTTTGCGGTCGCACCACTCTGTACGAAGTAGAAGCTTCTAAGTTGTTGCAGTCACCAAGAAAGAGGCACAGAAATTCAAGTTTTAGTTTTTGAAAATTCAGTTTTTGGCTGCTTTTGCTGCCTTGTAGTTGACCTAGGACCTTAAGATTTGGCATGAACCGAACTCTGGCAGCCACATTACACGAGAAAAAGCGAGAAGTGGTAATTCGTAGTAAAAACCGCAGAAAACATAACGTTTTCTACATTGTTTTCGTATCGACGTAACTGAAAATCTTCACATTGGACGCATTACTCTCAGAAACGTTTACATTTATCGTCTGGCGACTAATGCCGCGTGATGACGTTTGCGGTCGCAACACTCTGTACGAAGTAGAAGCTTCTAAGTTGTTGCAGTCACCAAGAAAGAGGCACAGAAATTCAAGTTTTAGTTTTTGAAAATTCAGTTTTTGATTGCTTTTGCTGCCTTGTAGTTGACCTAGGATCTTAAGATTCTGCATGAACCGAACTCTGGCAGCCACATTACACGAGAAAAAGCGAGAAGTGGTAATTCGTAGTAAAAACCGCAGAAAACATAACGTTTTCTACATTGTTTTCGTATCGACGTAACTGAAAATCTTCACATTGTACGCATTACTCTCAGAAACGTTTACATTTATCGTCTGGCAACTAATGCCGCGTGATGACGTTTGCGGTCGCACCACTCTGTACGAAGTAGAAGCTTCTAAGTTGTTGCAGTCACCAAGAAAGAGGCACAGAAATTCAAGTTTTAGTTTTTGAAAATTCAGTTTTTGGCTGCTTTTGCTGCCTTGTAGTTGACCTAGGACCTTAAGATTTGGCATGAACCGAACTCTGGCAGCCACATTACACGAGAAAAAGCGAGAAGTGGTAATTCGTAGTAAAAACCGCAGAAAACATAACGTTTTCTACATTGTTTTCGTATCGACGTAACTGAAAATCTTCACATTGGACGCATTACTCTCAGAAACGTTTACATTTATCGTCTGGCAACTAATGCCGCGTGATGACGTTTGCGGTCGCACCACTCTGTACGAAGTAGAAGCTTCTAAGTTGTTGCAGTCACCAAGAAAGAGGCACAGAAATTCAAGTTTTAGTTTTTGAAAATTCAGTTTTTGGCTGCTTTTGCTGCCTTGTAGTTGACCTAGGACCTTAAGATTTTGCATGAACCGAACTCTGGCAGCCACATTACACGAGAAAAAGCGAGAAGTGGTAATTCGTAGTAAAAACCGCAGAAAACATAACGTTTTCTACATTGTTTTGGTATCGACGTAACTGAAAATCTTCACATTGGACGCATTACTCTCAGAAACGTTTACATTTATCGTCTGGCAACTAATGCCGCGTGATGACGTTTGCGGTCGCACCACTCTGTACGAAGTAGAAGCTTCTAAGTTGTTGCAGTCACCAAGAAAGAGGCACAGAAATTCAAGTTTTAGTTTTTGAAAATTCAGTTTTTGATTGCTTTTGCTGCCTTGTAGTTGACCTAGGACCTTAAGATTTTGCATGAACCGAACTCTGGCAGCCACATTACACGATAAAAAGCGAGAAGTGGTATTTCGTAGTAAAAACGGCAGAAAACATAACGTTTTCTACATTGTTTTCGTATCGACGTAACTGAAAATCTTCACATTGGACGCATTACTCTCAGAAACGTTTACATTTATCGTCTGGCAACTAATGCCGCGTGATGACGTTTGCGGTCGCACCACTCTGTACGAAGTAGAAGCTTCTAAGTTGTTGCAGTCACCAAGAAAGAGGCACAGAAATTCAAGTTTTAGTTTTTGAAAATTCAGTTTTTGGCTGCTTTTGCTGCCTTGTAGTTGACCTAGTTGTGGGAGAAGGGAAAGAGGGAAACATAGTAGGCAGTCATGGTCTTGGAAAGAGAAATGACAGAGGTGAATGGTTAATTGACTTCTGAAGGGAAAGGCAGCTGATAGTGGCAAACACATGGTTCAAGAACCATAAGAGGAGGCTCTACGCTTGGAAATCACCAGGGGATAAATATAGAAACCAAATCGATTTTATACTGGTAGAAGAAAGATACAGGAATGGAATCAAGAAGGTGCACACATTACCAGGTGCAGATATTAATAGTGACCACAACTTACTTATGGCAGAAATAGAAATAAGAATGAAAAAACTGAAAAAGGCGACAATGGTGAAGAAATGGGATCTAGAGAAGATAAGGTCCAACAAAGAACAAATTACAGAAATGCTGTCTCGGGAATTTTTAAACACATTACGAGACAAAGAAGCACCTGATAATGCCAACCAGTACTGGAATATGCTGAAAGAAGGAATCATTAAAGCAGGACAGCAAAATATAGGATATGTAAAAGGGAAAAGGTCAAAAAAACCATGGGTCACACAAGAAATGATTTCCAAGATGGAGGAGAGAAGAAAATTGAAAAACAAGAACACTGAAGATGCAAGAAAGATATACCGAAGGTTAAATAACGAACTGCGAAGAGAAACAGAGCAGGCTAGGAAAAAATGGCTAAAAGAGGAATGTGATGAAATTGAAGAACTGGACAGGAAAGGAAGATACGACTTACTATACAACAGAGTAAAGACTATGACATGGGAACAAAACAGAGCAGGAAGTGCTACTATGGAAATTTTGAGTAAAGACGAAGAGGTAGTGTATAAAGATCGTGACGATGTCCTCCAGAGATGGGAAGAATATATAAAAGAGCTATATGACACAAATAGCAAACCAGAAACTCTGGAACTTGAATCACACAACAGTGTAAGTGATGAAGAGAAAGGACCAACCATCATAATGGAAGAAGTAAAGTCTGCTATTGCTGCAATGAAAAATGGCAAAGCAGTAGGTACAGATACAATACCGGGAGAAATACTAAAATGCTTGAACCACAATGGAATAAGAGAAATATTGAGGTTATGTAATAAAATATATGACAGTGGTGAATGGCCTGAGGACTTTTTGACAACAGTAATGATTCCATTGCCGAAAAAACAAGGAACCAAGAAATGCAGCGAGCACAGGACAATCAGCCTCATTTCACATGCAGCCAAAGTGATGTTAAGAATAATTAATAAAAGACTTGAAAAAGTAATAGAGGAGAATCTCGGCGAGGAGCAGTTTGGCTTTAGACGGAATACGGGCACCAGAGATGCAATAGGGCTTCTACGAATCTTAGGAGAAAGGTTTATTGAAAAAGGAAGAGACCTATATATGTGCTTCATCGATTTAGAAAAGGCATTTGACAGTGTGGTTTGGGACAAGCTGGCGACTATTATGAGGGAAAAGAGAGTGGACTGGAAAACCAGAAGACTTATAAACTCATTGTACCTTAATCAAAAAGTTTCAGTTAAAGTGAGAGGAGAAAGTACAAACTGGATCAAACTAGGGAAAGGAGTAAGACAAGGATGCTGTTTATCACCTACTCTTTTCAACCTGTACTTGGAAAATATGATTGACCAATGCTCATTAGATGACAAAGGAGTAGAAATTGGAGGAAGAAGAGTAGGGTGCTTGAGATTTGCTGATGACATGGTCCTTCTAGCCACAGGGGAAAAAGAATTACAGGATTTGGTGGACACCATTGCAACTAACGGAAAAAAATATGGAATGAAAATTAACACAAATAAGACAAAAGTATTGGCAATAGAAGGAAATAAGGAACTAAAAATTGTGCTGAATGGAGAAAAACTAGAACAGGTGCAAAATTTTAAGTATCTTGGAAGCAGGATAGACACCGACTGGAAGTGCACCACAGAAATTAAAACAAGGATAGCAATGGCAAAAGAGGCGTTTTATAAGAAAAGGAGAATCTTCTGCAGCGGTATGGACAGAGAACTCAGAAAGAGACTCATAAAATGTCTTGTATGGAGTGTTCTTCTATATGGCGCTGAAACATGGACTATGAGGAAAAAAGACAGAGAAAGGCTGGAGGCTTTTGAGATCTGGACATGGCGGAAGATGGAAGGAATAAGTTGGACGGACAGAGTAAAAAATGAAGAGGTACTGAGAAGAGTGGAGAGAAAAGGCAGTTACTAGATGTAATAAAGAGAAGAAAAAGAAATTGGATTGGGCATATATTAAGAAAAAATGACGGACTGATAAAAACAGTTTTAGAAGGTTATGTAGAAGGGAAAAGGAAGCGAGGAAGGAAGAGATTCCAGATACTGGATGACATGATGGACGGTACAACATACAGAAGCCTTAAGAAGGAAGCAATGGATCGCAGAAAATGGAGAGGCAAAGGACCTGCAAATATAGCAGATAACTGATGATGATGATGAGTTGACCTAGGACCTTAAGATTTTGCATGAACCGAACTCTGGCAGCCACATTACACGAGAAAAAGCGAGAAGTGGTAATTCGTAGTAAAAACCGCAGAAAACATAACGTTTTCTACATTGTTTTCGTATCGACGTAACTGAAAATCTTCACATTGGACGCATTTCTCTCAGAAACGTTTACATTTATCGTCTGGCAACTAATGCCGCGTGATGACGTTTGCGGTCGCACCACTCTGTACGAAGTAGAAGCTTCTAAGTTGTTGCAGTCACCAAGAAAGAGGCACAGAAATTCAAGTTTTAGATTTTGAAAATTCAGTTTTTGGCTGCTTTTGCTGCCTTGTAGTTGACCTAGGACCTTAAGATTTGGCATGAACCGAACTCTGGCAGCCACATTACACGAGAAAAAGCGACAAGTGGTAATTCGTAGTAAAAACAGCAGAAAACATAACGTTTTCTACATTGTTTTCGTATCGACGTAACTGAAAATCTTCACATTGGACGCATTACTCTCAGAAACGTTTACATTTATCGTCTGGCAACTAATGCCGCGTGATGACGTTTGCGGTCGCACCACTCTGTACGAAGTAGAAGCTTCTAAGTTGTTGCAGTCACCAAGAAAGAGGCACAGAAATTCAAGTTTTAGTTTTTGAAAATTCAGTTTTTGGCTGCTTTTGCTGCCTTGTAGTTGACCTAGGACCTTAAGATTTTGCATGAACCGAACTCTGGCAGCCACATTACACGAGAAAAAGCGAGAAGTGGTAATTCGTAGTAAAAACCGCAGAAAACATAACGTTTTCTACATTGTTTTCGTATCGACGTAACTAAAAATCTTCACATTGGACGCATTACTCTCAGAAACGTTTACATTTATCGTCTGGCAACTAATGCCGCGTGATGACGTTTGCGGTCGCACCACTCTGTACGAAGTAGAAGCTTCTAAGTTGTTGCAGTCACCAAGAAAGAGGCACAGAAATTCAAGTTTGAGTTTTTGAAAATTCAGTTTTTGGCTGCTTTTGCTGCCTTGTAGTTGACCTAGGACCTTAAGATTTGGCATGAACCGAACTCTGGCAGCCACATTACACGAGAAAAAGGGAGAAGTGGTAATTCGTAGTAAAAACCGCAGAAAACATAACGTTTTCTACATTGTATTCGTATCGACGTAACTGAAAATCTTCACATTGGACGCATTACTCTCAGAAACGTTTACATTTATCGTCTGGCAACTAATGCCGCGTGATGACGTTTGCGGTCACACCACTCTGTACGAAGTAGAAGCTTCTAAGTTGTTGAAGTCACCAAGAAAGAGGCACAGAAATTCAAGTTTTTGTTTTTGAAAATTCAGTTTTTGGCTGCTTTTGCTGCCTTGTAGTTGACGTAGGACCTTAAGATTTTACATGAACCGAACTCTGGCAGCCACATTACACGAGAAAAAGCGAGAAGTGGTAATTCGTAGTAAAAACCGCAGAAAACATAACGTTTTCTACATTGTTTTCGTATCGACGTAACTGAAAATCTTCACATTGGACGCATTACTCTCAGAAACGTTTACATTTATCGTCTGGCAACTAATGCCGCGTGATGACGTTTGCGGTCGCACAACTCTGTACGAAGTAGAAGCTTCTAAGTTGTTGCAGTCACCAAGAAAGAGGCACAGAAATTCAAGTTTTAGTTTTTGAAAATTCAGTTTTTGGCTGCTTTTGCTGCCTTGTAGTTGACCCAGGACCTTAAGATTTTGCACGAACCGAACTCTGGCTGCCACATTACACGAGAAAAAGCGAGAAGTGGTAATTCGTAGTAAAAACCGCAGAAAACATAACGTTTTCTACATTATTTTCGAATCGACGTAACTGAAAATCTTCACATTGGACGCATTACTCTCAGAAACGTTTACATTTATCGTCTGGCAACTAATGCCGCGTGATGACGTTTGCGGTCGCACCACTCTCTACGAAGTAGAAGCTTCTAAGTTGTTGCAGTCACCAAGAAAGAGGCACAGAAATTCAAGTTTTAGTTTTAGAAAATTCAGTTTTTGGCTGCTTTTGCTGCCTTGTAGTTGACCTAGGACCTTAAGATTTTGCATGAACCGAACTCTGGCAGCCACATTACACGAGAAAAAGCGAGAAGTGGTAATTCGTAGTAAAAACCGCAGAAAACATAACGTTTTCAACATTTGTTTTCGAAATGACGTAACTGAAAATCTTCACAATGGATGCATTTCTCTCGGAAACGTTTACATTTATTGTCTGGCAACTAAGGCCGCGTGCTGAGGTTTGCGGTCGCACCACTCGGTACGAAGTATAAGCTTCTAAGTTGTGGCAGTCACCAAGAAAGAGGCACAGAAATTCAAGTTTTAGTTTTTGAAAATTCAGTTTTTGGCTGATTTTGCTGCCTTGTAGTTGACCTAGGACCTTAATATTTTGCATGAACCGAACTCTGGCAGCCACATTACACGAGAAAAAGCGAGAAGTGGTAATTCGTAGTAAAAACCGCAGAAAACATAACGTTTTCTACATTGTTTTCGTATCGACGTAACTGAAAATCTTCACATTGGACGCATTACTCTCAGAAACGTTTACATTTATCGTCTGGCAACTAATGCCGCGTGATGACGTTTGCGGTCGCACCACTCTGTACGAAGTAGAAGCTTCTAAGTTGTTGCAGTCACCAAGAAAGAGGCACAGAAATTCAAGTTTTAGTTTTTGAAAATTCAGTTTTTGGCTGCTTTTGCTGCCTTGTAGTTGACCTAGGACCTTAAGATTTGGCATGAACCGAACTCTGGCAGCCACATTACGCGAGAAAAAGGGAGAAGTGGTAATTCGTAGTAAAAACCGCAGAAAACATAACGTTTTCTACATTGTTTTCGTATCGACGTAACTGAAAATCTTCACATTGGACGCATTACTCTCAGAAACGTTTACATTTATCGTCTGGCAACTAATGCCGCGTGATGACGTTTGCGGTCACACCACTCTGTACGAAGTAGAAGCTTCTAAGTTGTTGAAGTCACCAAGAAAGAGGCACAGAAATTCAAGTTTTTGTTTTTGAAAATTCAGTTTTTGGCTGCTTTTGCTGCCTTGTAGTAGACCTAGGACCTTAAGATTTTACATGATCCGAACTCTGGCAGCCACATTACACGAGAAAAAGCGAGAAGTGGTAATTCGTAGTAAAAACGGCAGAAAACATAACGTTTTCTACATTGTTTTCGTATCGACGTAACTGAAAATCTTCACATTGGACGCATTACTCTCAGAAACGTTTACATTTATCGTCTGGCAACTAATGCCGCGTGATGACGTTTGCGGTCGCACCACTCTGTACGAAGTAGAAGCTTCTAAGTTGTTGCAGTCACCAAGAAAGAGGCACAGAAATTCAAGTTTTAGTTTTTGAAAATTCAGTTTTTGGCTGCTTTTGCTGCCTTGTAGTTGACCTAGGACCTTAAGATTTTGCATGAACCGAACTCTGGCAGCCACATTACACGAGAAAAAGCGAGAAGTGGTAATTCGTAGTAAAAACCGCAGAAAACATAACGTTTTCAACATTTGTTTTCGAAATGACGTAACTGAAAATCTTCACAATGGATGCATTTCTCTCGGAAACGTTTACATTTATTGTCTGGCAACTAATGCCGCGTGCTGAGGTTTGCGGTCGCACCACTCTGTACGAAATAGAAGATTCTAAGTTGTTGCAGTCACCAAGAAAGAGGCACAGAAATTCAAGTTTTAGTTTTTGAAAATTCAGTTTTTGGCTGCTTTTGCTGCCTTGTAGTTGACCCAGGACCTTAAGATTTTGCACGAACCGAACTCTGGCTGCCACATTACACGAGAAAAAGCGAGAAGTGGTAATTCGTAGTAAAAACCGAAGAAAACATAACGTTTTCTACATTATTTTCGAATCGACGTAACTGAAAATCTTCACATTGGACGCAATACTCTCAGAAACGTTTACATTTATCGTCTGGCAACTAATGCCGCGTGATGACGTTTGCGGTCGCACCACTCTGTACGAAGTAGAAGCTTCTAAGTTGTTGCAGTCACCAAGAAAGAGGCACAGAAATTCAAGTTTTAGTTTTAGAAAATTCAGTTTTTGGCTGCTTTTGCTGCCTTGTAGTTGACCTAGGACCTTAAGATTTTGCATGAACCGAACTCTGGCAGCCACATTACACGAGAAAAAGCGAGAAGTGGTAATTCGTAGTAAAAATCGCAGAAAACATAACGTTTTCAACATTTGTTTTCGAAAAGACGTAACTGAAAATCTTCACAATGCATGCATTTCTCTCGGAAACGTTTACATTTATTGTCTGGCAACTAAGGCCGCGTGCTGAGGTTTGCGGTCGCACCACTCGGTACGAAGTATAAGCTTCTAAGTTGTTGCAGTCACCAAGAAAGAGGCACAGAAATCCAAGTTTTTGTTTTTGAAAATTCAGTTTTTGGCTGCTTTTGCTGCCTTGTAGTTGACCTAGGACCTTAAGATTTTGCATGAACCGAACTCTGGCAGCCACATTACACGAGAAAAAGCGAGAAGTGGTAATTCGTAGTAAAAACCGCAGAAAACATAACGTTATCAACATTTGTTTTCGAAATGACGTAACTGAAAATCTTCTTAATGGATGCATTTCTCTCGGAAACGTTTACATTTATTGTCTGGCAACTAATGCCGCGTGCTGAGGTTTGCGGTCGCACCACTCTGTACGAAATAGAAGATTCTAAGTTGTTGCAGTCACCAAGAAAGAGGCACAGAAATTCAAGTTTTAGTTTTTGAAAATTCAGTTTTTGGCTGCTTTTGCTGCCTTGTAGTTGACCCAGGACCTTAAGATTTTGCACGAACCGAACTCTGGCTGCCACATTACACGAGAAAAAGCGAGAAGTGGTAATTCGTAGTAAAAACCGCAGAAAACATAACGTTTTCTACATTATTTTCGAATCGACGTAACTGAAAATCTTCACATTGGACGCATTACTCTCAGAAACGTTTACATTTATCGTCTGGCAACTAATGCCGCGTGATGACGTTTGCGGTCGCACCTCTCTGTACGAAGTAGAAGCTTCTAAGTTGTTGCAGTCACCAAGAAAGAGGCACAGAAATTCAAGTTTTAGTTTTAGAAAATTCAGTTTTTGGCTGCTTTTGCTGCCTTGTAGTTGACCTAGGACTTTAAGATTTTGCATGAACCGAGCTCTGGCAGCCACATTACACGAGAAAAAGCGAGAAGTGGTAATTTGTAGTAAAAACCGCAGAAAACATAACGTTTTCAACATTTGTTTTCGAAATGACGTAACTGAAAATCTTCACTATGGATGCATTTCTCTCGGAAACGTTTACATTTATTGTCTGGCAACTAAGGCCGCGTGCTGAGGTTTGCGGTCGCACCACACGGTACGAAGTATAAGCTTCTAAGTTGTTGCAGTCACCAAGAAAGAGGCACAGAAATTCAAGTTTTTGTTTTTGAAAATTCAGTTTTCAGCTGCTTTTGCTGCCTTGTAGTTGACCTAGGACCTTAAGATTTTGCATGAACCGAACTCTGGCAGCCACATTACACGAGAAAAAGCGAGAAGTGGTAATGCATAGTAAAAACCGCAGAAAACATAACGTTTTCAACATTTGTTTTCGAAATGACGTAACTGAAAATCTTCACAATGGATGCATTTTTCTCGGAAACGTTTACATTTACTGTCTGGCAACTCATGCCGCGTGCTGAGGTTTGCGGTCGCACCACTTTGTACGAAGTACAAGCTTCTAAGTTGTTGCAGTCACCAAGAAAGAGGCACAGAAATTCAAGTTGTTGTTTTTGAAAATTCAGTTTTTAGCTGCTTTTGCTGCCTTGTAGTTGACCTAGGACCTTAAGATTTTGCATGAACCGAACTTTGGCAGCCACATTACACGAGAAAAAGCGAGAAGTGGTAATTCGCAGTAAAAACCGCAGAAAACATAACGTTTTCAACATTTGTTTTCGAAATGACGTAACTGAAAATCTTCACAATGGATGCATTTCTCTCGGAAACGTTTACATTTATTGTTTGGCAACTAATGCCGCGTGCTGAGGTTTGCGGTTGCACCACTCTGTACGAAGTAGAAGCTTCTAAGTTGTTGCAGTACACCAAGAAAGGGGCACAGAAATTCAAGTTTTTGTTTTTGAAAATTCAGTTTTTGGCTGCTTTAGCTGCCTTGTGGTTGACCTACGACCTTAAGATTTTGCATGAACCGAACTCTGGCAGCCACATTACACGAGAAAAAGCGAGAAGTGGTAATTCGTAGTAAAAACCGCAGAAAACATAACGTTATCAACATTTGTTATCGAAATGACGTAACTGAAAATCTTCACAATGGATGCATTTCTCTCGGAAACGTTTACATTTATTGTTTGGCAACTAATGCCGCGTGCTGAGGTTTGCGGTTGCACCACTCTGTACGAAGTAGAAGCTTCTAAGTTGTTGCAGTACACGAAGAAAGGGGCACAGAAATTCAAGTTTTTGTTTTTGAAAATTCAGTTTTTAGCTGCTTTTGCTGCCTTGTAGTTGACCTAGGACCTTAAGATTTTGCATGAACCGAACTCTGGCAGCCACATTACACGAGAAAAAGCGAGAAGTGGTAATGCATAGTAAAAACCGCAGAAAACATAACGTTTTCAACATTTGTTTTCGAAATGACGTAACTGAAAATCTTCACAATGGATGCATTTTTCTCGGAAACGTTTACATTTACTGTCTGGCAACTCATGCCGCGTGCTGAGGTTTGCGGTCGCACCACTCTGTACGAAGTAGAAGCTTCTAAGTTGTTGCAGTCACCAAGAAAGAGGCACAGAAATTCAAGTTGTTGTTTTTGAAAATTCAGTTTTTAGCTGCTTTTGCTGCCTTGTAGTTGACCTAGGACCTTAAGATTTTGCATGAACCGAACTTTGGCAGCCACATTACACGAGAAAAAGCGAGAAGTGGTAATTCGCAGTAAAAACCGCAGAAAACATAACGTTTTCAACATTTGTTTTCGAAATGACGTAACTGAAAATCTTCACAATGGATGCATTTCTCTCGGAAACGTTTACATTTATTGTTTGGCAACTAATGCCGCGTGCTGAGGTTTGCGGTTGCACCACTCTGTACGAAGTAGAAGCTTCTAAGTTGTTGCAGTACACCAAGAAAGGGGCACAGAAATTCAAGTTTTTGTTTTTGAAAATTCAGTTTTTGGCTGCTTTAGCTGCCTTGTGGTTGACCTACGACCTTAAGATTTTGCATGAACCGAACTCTGGCAGCCACATTACACGAGAAAAAGCGAGAAGTGGTAATTCGTAGTAAAAACCGCAGAAAACATAACGTTATCAACATTTGTTATCGAAATGACGTAACTGAAAATCTTCACAATGGATGCATTTCTCTCGGAAACGTTTACATTTATTGTTTGGCAACTAATGCCGCGTGCTGAGGTTTGCGGTTGCACCACTCTGTACGAAGTAGAAGCTTCTAAGTTGTAGCAGTACACCAAGAAAGGGGCACAGAAATTCAAGTTTTTGTTTTTGAAAATTCAGTTTTTAGCTGCTTTTGCTGCCTTGTAGTTGACCTAGGACCTTAAGATTTTGCATGAACCGAACTTTGGCAGCCACATTACACGAGAAAAAGCGAGAAGTGGTAATTCGTAGTAAAAACCGCAGAAAACATAACGTTTTCAACATTTGTTTTCGAAATGACGTAACTGAAAATCTTCACTATGGATGCATTTCTCTCGGAAACGTTTACATTTATTGTCTGGCAACTAATGCCGCGGGCTGAGGTTTGCGGTCGCACCACTTTGTACGAAGGAGAAGCTTCTAAGTTGTTGCAGTCACCAAGAAAGAGGCACAGAAATTCAAGTTTTTGTTTTTGAAAATTCAGTTTTTGGCTGCTTTTGCTGCCTTGTAGTTGACCTAGGACCTTAAGATTTTGCATGAACCGAACTCTGGCAGCCACATTACACGAGAAAAAGCGAGAAGTGATAATTCGTAGTAAAAACCGCAGAAAACATAACGTTTTCTACATTTGTTTTCGAAATGACGTAACTGAAAATCTTCACAATGGATGCATTTCTCTCGGAAACGTTTACATTTATTGTTTGGCAACTAATGCCGCGTGCTGAGGTTTGCGGTTGCACCACTCTGTACGAAGTAGAAGCTTCTAAGTTGTTGTAGTACACCAAGAAAGGGGCACAGAAATTCAAGTTTTTGTTTTTGAAAATTCAGTTTTTAGCTGCTTTTGCTGCCTTGTAGTTGACCTAGGACCTTAAGATTTTGCATGAACCGAACTTTGGCAGCCACATTACACGAGAAAAAGCGAGAAGTGGTAATTCGTAGTAAAAACCGCAGAAAACATAACGTTTTCAACATTTGTTTTCGAAATGACGTAACTGAAAATCTTCACAATGGATGCATTTCTCTCGGAAACGTTTACATTTATTGTCTGGCAACTAATGCCGCGGGCTGAGGTTTGCGGTCGCACCACTCTGTACGAAGGAGAAGCTTCTAAGTTGTTGCAGTCACCAAGAAAGAGGCACAGAAATTCAAGTTTTTGTTTTTGAAAATTCAGTTTTTGGCTGCTTTTGCTGCCTTGTAGTTGACCTAGGACCTTAAGATTTTGCATGAACCGAACTCTGGCAGCCACATTACACGAGAAAAAGCGAGAAGTGGTAATTCGTAGTAAAAACCGCAGAAAACATAACGTTTTCTACATTTGTTTTCGAAATGACGTAACTGAAAATCTTCACAATGGATGCATTTCTCTCGGAAACGTTTACATTTATTGTTTGGCAACTAATGCCGCGTGCTGAGGTTTGCGGTTGCACCACTCTGTACGAAGTAGAAGCTTCTAAGTTGTTGCAGTACACCAAGAAAGGGGCACAGAAATTCAAGTTTTTGTTTTTGAAAATTCAGTTTTTGGCTGCTTTAGCTGCCTTGTGGTTGACCTACGACCTTAAGATTTTGCATGAACCGAACTCTGGCAGCCACATTACACGAGAAAAAGCGAGAAGTGGTAATTCGTAGTAAAAACCGCAGAAAACATAACGTTATCAACATTTGTTTTCGAAATGACGTAACTGAAAATCTTCACAATGGATGTATTTCTCTCGGAAACGTTTACATTTATTGTCTGGCAACTAATGCCGCGTGCTGAGGTTTGCGGTCGCACCACTCTGTACGAAGTAGAAGCTTCTAAGTTGTTGCAGTCACCAAGAAAGAGGCACAGAAATTCAAGTTTTTGTTTTTGAAAATTCAGTTTTTGGCTGCTTTTGCTGCCTTGTAGTTGACCTAGGACCTTAAGATTTTGCATGAACCGAACTCTGGCAGCCACATTCCACGAGAAAAAGCGAGAAGTGGTAATTCGTAGTAAAAACCGCAGAAAACATAACGTTTTCAACATTTGTTTTCGAAAAGACGTAACTGAAAATCTTCACAATGGATGCATTTCTCTCGGAAACGTTTAAATTTATTGTCTGGCAACTAAGGCCGCGTGCTGAGGTTTGCGGTCGCACCACTCGGTACGAAGTAGAAGCTTCTAAGTTGTTGCAGTACACCAAGAAAGGGGCACAGAAATTCAAGTTTTTGTTTTTGAAAATTCAGTTTTTAGCTGCTTTTGCTGCCTTGTAGTTGACCTAGGACCTTAAGATTTTGCATGAACCGAACTCTGGCAGCCACATTACACGAGAAAAAGCGAGAAGTGGTAATGCATAGTAAAAACCGCAGAAAACATAACGTTTTCAACATTTGTTTTCGAAATGACGTAACTGAAAATCTTCACAATGGATGCATTTTTCTCGGAAACGTTTACATTTACTGTCTGGCAACTCATGCCGCGTGCTGAGGTTTGCGGTCGCACCACTCTGTACGAAGTAGAAGCTTCTAAGTTGTTGCAGTCACCAAGAAAGAGGCACAGAAATTCAAGTTGTTGTTTTTGAAAATTCAGTTTTTAGCTGCTTTTGCTGCCTTGTAGTTGACCTAGGACCTTAAGATTTTGCATGAACCGAACTTTGGCAGCCACATTACACGAGAAAAAGCGAGAAGTGGTAATTCGCAGTAAAAACCGCAGAAAACATAACGTTTTCAACATTTGTTTTCGAAATGACGTAACTGAAAATCTTCACAATGGATGCATTTCTCTCGGAAACGTTTACATTTATTGTTTGGCAACTAATGCCGCGTGCTGAGGTTTGCGGTTGCACCACTCTGTACGAAGTAGAAGATTCTAAGTTGTTGCAGTACACCAAGAAAGGGGCACAGAAATTCAAGTTTTTGTTTTTGAAAATTCAGTTTTTGGCTGCTTTAGCTGCCTTGTGGTTGACCTACGACCTTAAGATTTTGCATGAACCGAACTCTGGCAGCCACATTACACGAGAAAAAGCGAGAAGTGGTAATTCGTAGTAAAAACCGCAGAAAACATAACGTTATCAACATTTGTTATCGAAATGACGTAACTGAAAATCTTCACAATGGATGCATTTCTCTCGGAAACGTTTACATTTATTGTTTGGCAACTAATGCCGCGTGCTGAGGTTTGCGGTTGCACCACTCTGTACGAAGTAGAAGCTTCTAAGTTGTTGCAGTACACCAAGAAAGGGGCACAGAAATTCAAGTTTTTGTTTTTGAAAATTCAGTTTTTAGCTGCTTTTGCTGCCTTGTAGTTGACCTAGGACCTTAAGATTTTGCATGAACCGAACTTTGGCAGCCACATTACACGAGAAAAAGCGAGAAGTGGTAATTCGTAGTAAAAACCGCAGAAAACATAACGTTTTCAACATTTGTTTTCGAAATGACGTAACTGAAAATCTTCACTATGGATGCATTTCTCTCGGAAACGTTTACATTTATTGTCTGGCAACTAATGCCGCGGGCTGAGGTTTGCGGTCGCACCACTTTGTACGAAGGAGAAGCTTCTAAGTTGTTGCAGTCACCAAGAAAGAGGCACAGAAATTCAAGTTTTTGTTTTTGAAAATTCAGTTTTTGGCTGCTTTTGCTGCCTTGTAGTTGACCTAGGACCTTAAGATTGTGCATGAACCGAACTCTGGCAACCACATTACACGAGAAAAAGCGAGAAGTGATAATTCGTAGTAAAAACCGCAGAAAACATAACGTTTTCTACATTTGTTTTCGAAATGACGTAACTGAAAATCTTCACAATGGATGCATTTCTCTCGGAAACGTTTACATTTATTGTTTGGCAACTAATGCCGCGTGCTGAGGTTTGCGGTTGCACCACTCTGTACGAAGTAGAAGCTTCTAAGTTGTTGCAGTACACCAAGAAAGGGGCACAGAAATTCAAGTTTTTGTTTTTGAAAATTCAGTTTTTAGCTGCTTTTGCTGCCTTGTAGTTGACCTAGGACCTTAAGATTTTGCATGAACCGAACTTTGGCAGCCACATTACACGAGAAAAAGCGAGAAGTGGTAATTCGTAGTAAAAACCGCAGAAAACATAACGTTTTCAACATTTGTTTTCGAAATGACGTAACTGAAAATCTTCACAATGGATGCATTTCTCTCGGAAACGTTTACATTTATTGTCTGGCAACTAATGCCGCGGGCTGAGGTTTGCGGTCGCACCACTCTGTACGAAGGAGAAGCTTCTAAGTTGTTGCAGTCACCAAGAAAGAGGCACAGAAATTCAAGTTTTTGTTTTTGAAAATTCAGTTTTTGGCTGCTTTTGCTGCCTTGTAGTTGACCTAGGACCTTAAGATTTTGCTTGAACCGAACTCTGGCAGCCACATTACACGAGAAAAAGCGAGAAGTGGTAATTCGTAGTAAAAACCGCAGAAAACATAACGTTTTCTACATTTGTTTTCGAAATGACGTAACTGAAAATCTTCACAATGGATGCATTTCTCTCGGAAACGTTTACATTTATTGTTTGGCAACTAATGCCGCGTGCTGAGGTTTGCGGTTGCACCACTCTGTACGAAGTAGAAGCTTCTAAGTTGTTGCAGTACACCAAGAAAGGGGCACAGAAATTCAAGTTTTTGTTTTTGAAAATTCAGTTTTTGGCTGCTTTAGCTGCCTTGTGGTTGACCTACGACCTTAAGATTTTGCATGAACCGAACTCTGGCAGCCACATTACACGAGAAAAAGCGAGAAGTGGTAATTCGTAGTAAAAACCGCAGAAAACATAACGTTATCAACATTTGTTTTCGAAATGACGTAACTGAAAATCTTCACAATGGATGTATTTCTCTCGGAAACGTTTACATTTATTGTCTGGCAACTAATGCCGCGTGCTGAGGTTTGCGGTCGCACCACTCTGTACGAAGTAGAAGCTTCTAAGTTGTTGCAGTCACCAAGAAAGAGGCACAGAAATTCAAGTTTTTGTTTTTGAAAATTCAGTTTTTGGCTGCTTTTGCTGCCTTGTAGTTGACCTAGGACCTTAAGATTTTGCATGAACCGAACTCTGGCAGCCACATTCCACGAGAAAAAGCGAGAAGTGGTAATTCGTAGTAAAAACCGCAGAAAACATAACGTTTTCAACATTTGTTTTCGAAAAGACGTAACTGAAAATCTTCACAATGGATGCATTTCTCTCGGAAACGTTTAAATTTACTGTCTGGCAACTAAGGCCGCGTGCTGAGGTTTGCGGTCGCACCACTCGGTACGAAGTATAAGCTTCTAAGTTGTTGCAGTCACCAAGAAAGAGGCACAGAAATCCAAGTTTTTGTTTTTGAAAATTCAGTTTTTGGCTGCTTTTGCTGCCTTGTAGTTGACCTAGGACCTTAAGATTTTGCATGAACCGAACTCTGGCAGCCACATTACACGAGAAAAAGCGAGAAGTGGTAATTCGTAGTAAAAACCGCAGAAAACATAACGTTATCAACATTTGTTTTCGAAATGACGTAACTGAAAATCTTCTTAATGGATGCATTTCTCTCGGAAACGTTTACATTTATTGTCTGGCAACTAATGCCGCGTGCTGAGGTTTGCGGTCGCACCACTCTGTACGAAATAGAAGATCCTAAGTTGTTGCAGTCACCAAGAAGGAGGCACAGAAATTCAAGTTTTAGTTTTTGAAAATTCAGTTTTTGGCTGCTTTTGCTGCCTTGTAGTTGACCCAGGACCTTAAGATTTTGCACGAACCGAACTCTGGCTGCCACATTACACGAGAAAAAGCGAGAAGTGGTAATTCGTAGTAAAAACCGCAGAAAACATAACGTTTTCTACATTATTTTCGAATCGACGTAACTGAAAATCTTCACATTGGACGCATTACTCTCAGAAACGTTTACATTTATCGTCTGGCAACTAATGCCGCGTGATGACGTTTGCGGTCGCACCTCTCTGTACGAAGTAGAAGCTTCTAAGTTGTTGCAGTCACCAAGAAAGAGGCACAGAAATTCAAGTTTTAGTTTTAGAAAATTCAGTTTTTGGCTGCTTTTGCTGCCTTGTAGTTGACCTAGGACTTTAAGATTTTGCATGAACCGAGCTCTGGCAGCAACATTACACGAGAAAAAGCGAGAAGTGGTAATTTGTAGTAAAAACCGCAGAAAACATAACGTTTTCAACATTTGTTTTCGAAATGACGTAACTGAAAATCTTCACTATGGATGCATTTCTCTCGGAAACGTTTACATTTATTGTCTGGCAACTAAGGCCGCGTGCTGAGGTTTGCGGTCGCACCACTCGGTACGAAGTATAAGCTTCTAAGTTGTTGCAGTCACCAAGAAAGAGGCACAGAAATTCAAGTTTTTGTTTTTGAAAATTCAGTTTTTGGCTGCTTTTGCTGCCTTGTAGTTGACCTAGGACCTTAAGATTTTGCATGAACCGAACTCTGGCAGCCACATTACACGAGAAAAAGCAAAAAGTGGTAATGCATAGTAAAACCCGCAGAAAACATAACGTTTTCAACATTTGTTTTCGAAATGACGTAACTGAAAATCTTCACAATGGATGCATTTTTCTCGGAAACGTTTACATTTACTGTCTGGCAACTCATGCCGCGTGCTGAGGTTTGCGGTCGCACCTTTCTGTACGAAGTAGAAGCTTCTAAGTTGTTGCAGTCACCAAGAAAGAGGCACAGAAATTCAAGTTTTTGTTTTTGAAAATTCAGTTTTTAGCTGCTTTTGCTGCCTTGTAGTTGACCTAGGACCTTAAGACTTTGCATGAACCGAACTTTGGCAGCCACATTACACGAGAAAAAGCGAGAAGTGGTAATTCGCAGTAAAAACCGCAGAAAACATAACGTTTTCAACATTTGTTTTCGAAATGACGTAACTGAAAATCTTCACAATGGATGCATTTCTCTCGGAAACGTTTACATTTATTGTTTGGCAACTAATGCCGCGTGCTGAGGTTTGCGGTTGCACCACTCTGTACGAAGTAGAAGCTTCTAAGTTGTTGCAGTACACCAAGAAAGGGGCACAGAAATTCAAGTTTTTGTTTTTGAAAATTCAGTTTTTGGCTGCTTTAGCTGCCTTGTGGTTGACCTACGACCTTAAGATTTTGCATGAACCGAACTCTGGCAGCCACATTACACGAGAAAAAGCGAGAAGTGGTAATTCGTAGTAAAAACCGCAGAAAACATAACGTTATCAACATTTGTTTTCGAAATGACGTAACTGAAAATCTTCACAATGGATGTATTTCTCTCGGAAACGTTTACATTTATTGTCTGGCAACTAATGCCGCGTGCTGAGGTTTGCGGTCGCACCACTCTGTACGAAGTAGAAGCTTCTAAGTTGTTGCAGTCACCAAGAAAGAGGCACAGAAATTCAAGTTTTTGTTTTTGAAAATTCAGTTTTTGGCTGCTTTTGCTGCCTTGTAGTTGACCTAGGACCTTAAGATTTTGCATGAACCGAACTCTGGCAGCCACATTCCACGAGAAAAAGCGAGAAGTGGTAATTCGTAGTAAAAACCGCAGAAAACATAACGTTTTCAACATTTGTTTTCGAAAAGACGTAACTGAAAATCTTCACAATGGATGCATTTCTCTCGGAAACGTTTAAATTTACTGTCTGGCAACTAAGGCCGCGTGCTGAGGTTTGCGGTCGCACCACTCGGTACGAAGTATAAGCTTCTAAGTTGTTGCAGTCACCAAGAAAGAGGCACAGAAATCCAAGTTTTTGTTTTTGAAAATTCAGTTTTTGGCTGCTTTTGCTGCCTTGTAGTTGACCTAGGACCTTAAGATTTTGCATGAACCGAACTCTGGCAGCCACATTACACGAGAAAAAGCGAGAAGTGGTAATTCGTAGTAAAAACCGCAGAAAACATAACGTTATCAACATTTGTTTTCGAAATGACGTAACTGAAAATCTTCTTAATGGATGCATTTCTCTCGGAAACGTTTACATTTATTGTCTGGCAACTAATGCCGCGTGCTGAGGTTTGCGGTCGCACCACTCTGTACGAAATAGAAGATCCTAAGTTGTTGCAGTCACCAAGAAGGAGGCACAGAAATTCAAGTTTTAGTTTTTGAAAATTCAGTTTTTGGCTGCTTTTGCTGCCTTGTAGTTGACCCAGGACCTTAAGATTTTGCACGAACCGAACTCTGGCTGCCACATTACACGAGAAAAAGCGAGAAGTGGTAATTCGTAGTAAAAACCGCAGAAAACATAACGTTTTCTACATTATTTTCGAATCGACGTAACTGAAAATCTTCACATTGGACGCATTACTCTCAGAAACGTTTACATTTATCGTCTGGCAACTAATGCCGCGTGATGACGTTTGCGGTCGCACCTCTCTGTACGAAGTAGAAGCTTCTAAGTTGTTGCAGTCACCAAGAAAGAGGCACAGAAATTCAAGTTTTAGTTTTAGAAAATTCAGTTTTTGGCTGCTTTTGCTGCCTTGTAGTTGACCTAGGACTTTAAGATTTTGCATGAACCGAGCTCTGGCAGCAACATTACACGAGAAAAAGCGAGAAGTGGTAATTTGTAGTAAAAACCGCAGAAAACATAACGTTTTCAACATTTGTTTTCGAAATGACGTAACTGAAAATCTTCACTATGGATGCATTTCTCTCGGAAACGTTTACATTTATTGTCTGGCAACTAAGGCCGCGTGCTGAGGTTTGCGGTCGCACCACTCGGTACGAAGTATAAGCTTCTAAGTTGTTGCAGTCACCAAGAAAGAGGCACAGAAATTCAAGTTTTTGTTTTTGAAAATTCAGTTTTTGGCTGCTTTTGCTGCCTTGTAGTTGACCTAGGACCTTAAGATTTTGCATGAACCGAACTCTGGCAGCCACATTACACGAGAAAAAGCAAAAAGTGGTAATGCATAGTAAAACCCGCAGAAAACATAACGTTTTCAACATTTGTTTTCGAAATGACGTAACTGAAAATCTTCACAATGGATGCATTTTTCTCGGAAACGTTTACATTTACTGTCTGGCAACTCATGCCGCGTGCTGAGGTTTGCGGTCGCACCTTTCTGTACGAAGTAGAAGCTTCTAAGTTGTTGCAGTCACCAAGAAAGAGGCACAGAAATTCAAGTTTTTGTTTTTGAAAATTCAGTTTTTAGCTGCTTTTGCTGCCTTGTAGTTGACCTAGGACCTTAAGACTTTGCATGAACCGAACTTTGGCAGCCACATTACACGAGAAAAAGCGAGAAGTGGTAATTCGCAGTAAAAACCGCAGAAAACATAACGTTTTCAACATTTGTTTTCGAAATGACGTAACTGAAAATCTTCACAATGGATGCATTTCTCTCGGAAACGTTTACATTTATTGTTTGGCAACTAATGCCGCGTGCTGAGGTTTGCGGTTGCACCACTCTGTACGAAGTAGAAGCTTCTAAGTTGTTGCAGTACACCAAGAAAGGGGCACAGAAATTCAAGTTTTTGTTTTTGAAAATTCAGTTTTTGGCTGCTTTAGCTGCCTTGTGGTTGACCTACGACCTTAAGATTTTGCATGAACCGAACTCTGGCAGCCACATTACACGAGAAAAAGCGAGAAGTGGTAATTCGTAGTAAAAACCGCAGAAAACATAACGTTATCAACATTTGTTTTCGAAATGACGTAACTGAAAATCTTCACAATGGATGCATTTCTCTCGGAAACGTTTACATTTATTGTTTGGCAACTAATGCCGCGTGCTGAGGTTTGCGGTTGCACCACTCTGTACGAAGTAGAAGCTTCTAAGTTGTTGCAGTCACCAAGAAAGAGGCACAGAAATTCAAGTTTTTGTTTTTGAAAATTCAGTTTTTAGCTGCTTTTGCTGCCTTGTAGTTGACCTAGGACCTTAAGATTTTGCATGAACCGAACTTTGGCAGCCACATTACACGAGAAAAAGCGAGAAGTGGTAATTCGTAGTAAAAACCGCAGAAAACATAACGTTATCAACATTTGTTTTCGAAATGACGTAACTGAAAATCTTCACTATGGATGCATTTCTCTCGGAAACGTTTACATTTATTGTTTGGCAACTAATGCCGCGTGCTGAGGTTTGCGGTTGCACCACTCTGTACGAAGGAGAAGCTTCTAAGTTGTTGCAGTCACCAAGAAAGAGGCACAGAAATTCAAGTTTTTGTTTTTGAAAATTCAGTTTTTAGCTGCTTTTGCTGCCTTGTAGTTGACCTAGGACCTTAAGATTTTGCATGAACCGAACTTTGGCAGCCACATTACACGAGAAAAAGCGAGAAGTGGTAATTCGTAGTAAAAACCGCGGAAAACATAACGTTTTCAACATTTGTTTTCGAAATGACGTAACTGAAAATCTTCACAATGGATGCATTTCTCTCGGAAACGTTTACATTTATTGTCTGGCAACTAATGCCGCGGGCTGAGGTTTGCGGTCGCACCACTCTGTACGAAGGAGAAGCTTCTAAGTTGTTGCAGTCACCAAGAAAGAGGCACAGAAATTCAAGTTTTTGTTTTTGAAAATTCAGTTTTTGGCTGCTTTTGCTGCCTTGTAGTTGACCTAGGACCTTAAGATTTTGCATGAACCGAACTCTGGCAGCCACATTACACGAGAAAAAGCGAGAAGTGGTAATTCGTAGTAGAAACCGCAGAAAACATAACGTTTTCTACATTTGTTTTCGAAATGACGTAACTGAAAATCTTCACAATGGATGCATTTCTCTCGGAAACGTTTACATTTATTGTTTGGCAACTAATGCCGCGTGCTGAGGTTTGCGGTTGCACCACTCTGTACGAAGTAGAAGCTTCTAAGTTGTTGCAGTACACCAAGAAAGGGGCACAGAAATTCAAGTTTTTGTTTTTGAAAATTCAGTTTTTGGCTGCTTTAGCTGCCTTGTGGTTGACCTACGACCTTAAGATTTTGCATGAACCGAACTCTGGCAGCCACATTACACGAGAAAAAGCGAGAAGTGGTAATTCGTAGTAAAAACCGCAGAAAACATAACGTTATCAACATTTGTTTTCGAAATGACGTAACTGAAAATCTTCACAATGGATGTATTTCTCTCGGAAACGTTTACATTTATTGTCTGGCAACTAATGCCGCGTGCTGAGGTTTGCGGCCGCACCACTCTGTACGAAGTAGAAGCTTCTAAGTTGTTGCAGTCACCAAGAAAGAGGCACAGAAATTCAAGTTTTTGTTTTAGAAAATTCAGTTTTTGGCTGCTTTTGCTGCCTTGTAGTTGACCTAGGACCTTAAGATTTTGCATGAACCGAACTCTGGCAGCCACATTCCACGAGAAAAAGCGAGAAGTGGTAATTCGTAGTAAAAACCGCAGAAAACATAACGTTTTCAACATTCTTTTTCGAAATGACGTAACTGAAAATCTTCACAATGGATGCATTTCTCTCGGAAACGTTTACATTTATTGTCTGGCAA
The DNA here is from genome assembly GCF_023864345.2 of Schistocerca serialis cubense. Lineage (NCBI taxonomy): Eukaryota > Metazoa > Arthropoda > Insecta > Orthoptera > Acrididae > Schistocerca > Schistocerca serialis. Next base: position 4,155,760 of record NW_026047571.1, on the reverse strand, counting down.
CTAATGCCGCGTGCTGAGGTTTGCGGTCGCACCACTCTGTACGAAGTAGAAGCTTGTAAGTTGTTGCAGTCACCAAGAAACAGGCACAGAAATTCTAGTTTTTGTTTTTGAAAATTCAGTTTTTGGCTGCTTTTGCTGCCTTGTAGTTGACCTAGGACCTTAAGATTTTGCATGAACCGAACTCTGGCAGCCACATTACACGAGAAAAAGCGAGAAGTGGTAATTCGTAGTAAAAACCGCAGAAAACATAACGTTCTCTACATTTGTTTTCGAAATGACGTAACTGAAAATCTTCACAATGGATGCTTTTCTCTCGGAAACGTTTACATTTATTGTTTGGCAACTAATGCCGCGTGCTGAGGTTTGCGGTTGCACCACTCTGTACGAAGTAGAAGCTTCTAAGTTGTTGCAGTACACCAAGAAAGAGGCACAGAAATTCAAGTTTTTGTTTTTGAAAATTCAGTTTTTGGCTGCTTTTGCTGCCTTGTGGTTGACCTAGGACCTTAAGATTTTGCATAAACCGAACTCTGGCAGCCACATTACACGAGAAAAAGCGAGAAGTGGTAATTCGTAGTAAAAACCGCAGAAAACATAACGTTTTCAACATTTGTTTTCGAAATGACGTAACTGAAAATCTTCACAATGGATGCATTTCTCTCGGAAACGTTTACATTTATTGTCTGGCAACTAATGCCGTGTGCTGAGGTTTGCGGTCGCACCACTCTGTACGAAATAGAAGATTCTAAGTTGTTCCAGTCACCAAGAAAGAGGCACAGAAATTCAAGTTTTAGTTCTTGAAAATTCAGTTTTTGACTGCTTTTGCTGCCTTGTAGTTGACCCAGGACCTTAAGATTTTGCATGAACCGAACTCCGGCAGCCACATTACAGGAGAAAAAGCGAGAAGTGGTAATGCGTAGAAAAAATTGCAGAAAACATAACGTTTTCTACATTTGTTTTCGAAATGACGTAACTGAAAATCTTCACAGTGGATGCATTTCTCTCGGAAACGTTTACATTTATTGTCTGGCAACTAATGCCGCGTGTTGAGGTTTGCGGTCGCACCACTCTGTACGAAGTAGAAGCTTCTAAGTTGTTGCAGTCACCAAGAAAGAGGCACAGAAATTCAAGTTTTTGTTTTTGAAAATTCAGTTTTTGGTTGCTTTTGCTGCCTTGTAGTTGACCTAGGACCTTAAGATTTTGCATGAACCGAACTCTGGCAGCCACATTACACGAGAAAAAGCGAGAAGTGGTAATTCGTAGTAAAAACCGCAGAAAACATAACGTTTTCAACATTTGTTTTCGAAATGACGTAACTGAAAATCTTCACAATGGATGCATTTCTCTCGTAAACGTTTACATTTATTGTCTGGCAACTAATGCCGCGTGCTGAGGTTTGCGGTCGCACCACTCTGTACAAAGTAGAAGCTTCTAAAATGTTGCAGTCACCAAGAAAGTGGCACAGAAATTCAAGTTTTTGTTTTTGAAAATTCAGTTTTTGGCTGCTTTTGCTGCCTTGTAGTTGACCTAGGACCTTAAGATTTTGCATGAACCGAACTCTGGCAGCCACATTAAACGAGAAAAAGCGAGATGTGGTAATGTGTAGTAAAAACTGCAGAAAACATAACGTTTTCTACATTTGTTTTCGGAATGACGTAACTGAAAATCTTCACAATGGATGCATTTCTCTCGGAAACGTTTACATTTATTGTCTGGCAACTAATGCCGCGTGCTGGGGTTTGCGGTCGCACCACTCTGTACAAAGTAGAAGCTTCTAAGTTGTTGCAGTCACCAAGAAAGAGGCACAGAAATTCAAGTTTTTGTTTTTGAAAATTCAGTTTTTGGCTGCTTTTGCTGCCTTGTAGTTGACCTAGGACCTTAAGATTATGCGTGAACAGAACTCCGGCAGCCACATTACATGAAAAAGCGAGAAGTGGTAATGCTTATTAAAAACCGCAGAAAACCTAATGTTTTCTACATTTGTTTTCGAAACGACGTAACTGAAAATCGTCACATTGTACGCATTTCTCTCTGAAACGTTCACATTTATCGTCTGGCAACTAATGCCGCGTGATGAGGTTTGCGGTCGCACCACTCTGTACGAAGTAGAAGCTTCTAAGTTGTTTCATTCACCCAGAAATGAGCACAGAAATTCAAGATTTAGTTTTTGGAAATTCAGTTTTGGCCGCTTTTGCAGACTTGTAGTTGACCTAGTACCTTAAGAATTTCCATGAACCGATCTCTGGCAGCCACATTACACGAGAGAAAGCGAGAACTTGTAATGCGTAGTAAAAACCGCAGAAAACCTAACGTTTTCTACATTTGTTTTCGAAATGACGTAACTGAAAATCCTCACAATGGACGCATTTCTCTCGGAAACGTTTACATTTTTCGTCTGGCAACTAATACCGCGTAATGTGGTTACCAGTCGCACCACTCTGTACGAAGTAGAAACTTCTAAGTTGTTGCAGTCACCAAGAAAGGAGCACAGAAGTTCAACCTTTAGTTTTTGAAAATTCAGTTTTTGGTCACTTTTGCTGCCTTGTAGTTGATCTAGGACCCTACGATTTTGCATGAACCGATCCCTGGCAGCCATATTACACGAGAAAAAGCGAGAAGTGGTAATTCGTAGTAAAAACCGCAGAAAACATAACGTTTTCTACATTGTTTTCGTAACGACGTAACTGCAAATCTTCACAATGGATGCATTTCTCTCGGAAATGTTTACATTTATTGTCTGGCAACTAATGCCGCGTGCTGAGGTTTTCGGTCCCACCACTCTGTACGAAGTAGAAGCTTCTAAGATGTTGCAGTCACCAAGAAAGAGGCACAGAAATTCAAGTTTTTGTTTTTGAAAATTCAGACTTTGGCTGCTTTTGCGGCCTTGTAGTTGACCTAGGACCTTAAGATTATGAGTGAACCGAACTCAGGCAGCCACATTACACGAGAAAAAGCGGGAAGCGGTAATGCGTACTAAAAACCTGAGAAAACCTAACGTTTTCAACATTTGTTTTCGAAATGACGTAAGTGAAAATTTTCACTACGGACACATTTCTCTCGGAAACGTTTACACTTATCGTCTCACAAGTAATGCCTCGTTATCAGGTTTGCGGTCGCACCGCTCTGTACGATGTAGAAGCTGCTAAGTTGTTGCAGTCACCAAGAAAGGAGAACAGAAATTCAAGTTTTAGTTCTTGAAAATTCTATTTTTGGCCGGTTTTGCTGCCTTGTAGTTGACCTAGGACCTTAAGGTTTTGCATGAACCGAACTCTGGCGGCCACGTTACACGAGAAAAAGCGAGAAGTGGTAATTCGTAGTAAAAACCGCAGAAAACCTAATGTTTTCTACATTTGTTTCCGAAATGACGTAACTGAAAATCTTCACAATGGACGAATTTCACTCGGAAACGTTTACATTTTTCGTCTGGCAACTAATACCGCGTGACGAGGTTTGCTTTCGCACCACTCTGTACGAAGTAGAAGCTTCTAAGTTGTTGCAGTCACCAAGAAAGGAGCACAGAAATTCAAGTTTTAGTTTTTGAAAATTCAATTTTTGGCCAGTTTTGCTGCCTTGTAGTTGACCTAGGACCTTAAGATTTTGCGTGAACCGAACTCTGGCAACCAAATTACACGAGAAAAGGCGAGTAGTGGTAATGCTTAGTAAAAACCGCAGAAAACCTAACGTTTTCTACATTCGTTTTCCATATGACGTAACTGAATATCAGCACAATGGATGCATTTCTCTCGGAAACGTTTACATTTATTGTCTGGCAACTAATGCCGAGTGATGAGGTTTGCGGTCGCACCACTCTGTACGAAGTAGAAGCTTCTAAGTTGTTGCAGTCACCAAGAAAGGTGCACAGAAATTCAGGTTTTAGTTTTTGAAAATTCAATTTTTTTTCCGGTTTTACTGCCTTGTAGTTGACCTAGGACCTTAAGATTTTGCGTGAACCGAACTCTGGCAGCCACATTACACGAGAAAAAGCAAGAAGTGGTAATTCTTAGTAAAAAAATTGCCGATAAATTCAACATTTGTTTTCGAAATGACGTAACTGAAAATCATCACAATGGATGCATTTCTCTCGGAAACGTTTACATTTATCGTCTGGCAACTAATGCTGCGTGATGAGGTTTGCGGTCGCACCACTCTGTACGAAATAGAAGCTTCTAAGTTGTTGAAGTCACCAAGAAACGAGCACAGAAATTCAAGTGTCAGTTTTTGAAAATTCAGTTTTTGGCCACTTTTGCTGCCTTGTAGTTGACCTAGGACCCTAAGATTTTGCATGAACCGAACCCTGGAGGCCACATTACACGAGAAAAAGCGAGAAGGGGAATGCGTAGTAAAAACCGCAGAAAACGTAACGTTTTCTACATTTGTTTTCGAAATGACGTGATAGAAAATCTTCACAATGGACGCATTTCTCTCGGAAACGTTCACATTTTTCGTCTGGCAACTAATGTTGCGTAACGCGGTTTGCCTTCGCAGTACTCTGTACGAAGCAGAAGCTTCTAAATTGTTGTAGTCACCAACAAAGTGGCACACAATTACAAGTTTTAGTTTTTGAAAATTCAGTTTTAGGCCGCTTTTGCTGCCTTGTAGTTGACCTAGGACCTTAAGATATTGCATGAACCGAACTCTGGCAGCCACATTAACGAGAAAAACAGAGAAGTAGTAATGCGTAGTAAAAACCGCAGAAAACCTAACATTTTCATCATTTGTTTTCGAAATGACGTAAGTGAAAATCATGACAATGGATGCATTTCTCTCGGAAACGTTTGCATTTATTGTCTGGCAACTGATGCCGTGTGACGAGGTTAGCGGTCGCACCACTCTGTGCGAAGTAGAAGCTTCTACGTTGTTGCAGTGACCAAGAAAGGAGCACAGAAATTCATGTTTTAGTTCTTGAAAATTCAGTTTTTGGCCACTTTTGCTGCCTTGTAGTTGACCTAGGACCCTACGATTTTGCATGAATCGAACCCTGGCAGCCACATTACACGAGAAAGAGCGAGAAGTGGTAACGCGTAGTAAAAACCTCAGAAAACCTAACGTTATCTACATTGTTCTCGAAACGACGTAACTGAAAATCTTCACATTGGACGCATTTCTCTCGGAAACGTTTACAATTATCGTCTGGCAACTAATGCTGCGTGATGAGGTTTGCGGTCGCACCACTCTGTACGAAGTAGAAGCTTCTAAGTTGTTGCACTCACCATGAAAGGAGCACAGAAATTCAAGTTTTAGTTTTTGAAAATTCGGTTTTTGGCAGCTTTTGCTGCCTTGTAGTTGACCTAGGACTTTAAGATTTTGTATGAACCGAACTCTGGTTGCCACATTACACGAGAAAAAGCGAGAAGTGGTAATGCGTAGTAAAAACCGCAGAAAACCTAACGTTTTCAACATTTGTTTTCGAATTGACGTGACAGAAAATCTTCACAATGGACGCATTTTCCTCGGAAACGTTTACATTTTTCGTCTGGCAACTAATGCCGCGTGATGAGGTTACCAGTCGCACCACTCTGTACGAAGTAGAAGCTTCTAAGTTGTTGCACTCACCAAGAAAGGAGCACAGAAATTCAAGTTTTAGTTTTTGAAAATTCGGTTTTTGGCAGCTTTTGCTGCCTTGTAGTTGACCTCGGACCTTACGATTTTGCGTGAACAGAACACTGGCAGCCACATTACACGAGAAAAACTGAGAAGTGGTAATGCTTAGTAAAAACCGCAGAAAACCTAACGTTTTGTACATTTGTTTTCGTAATGACGTAACTGAAAATTGTCACATTGGACACATTTTTCTCAGAAACGTTTACATTTATCGTCTGGCAACTTATGCCGTGTGACGAGATTTGCGGTCGCACCACTCTGTGCGAAGTAAAAGCTTCTAAGTTGTTGCAGTCACCAAGAAAGGAACACAGAACTTCAAGTTTTAGTTTTTGAAAATTCAATTTTTGGCCGCTTTTGCTGCCTTGTAGTTGACCTAGGACCTTCAGATTTTACATGAACTGAAATCTGGCGGCCACGTTACACGAGAAAAAGCGAGAAGTGGTAATTCGTAGTAAAAACCGCAGAAAACCTAACGTTTTCTTTATTTGTTTTCGCAATGACGTAACAGTAAATCTTCACAATGGACGCATTTTCCTCGGAAACGTTTACATTTTTCGTCTGGCAACTAATGCCGCCTGATGAGGTTACCAGTCGCACCACTCTGTACGAAGTAGAAGCTTCTAAGTTGTTGCACTCACCAAGAAAGGAGCACAGAAATTCAAGTTTTAGTTTTTGAAAATTCGTTTTTTGGCCACTTTTGCAGCCTTGTAGTTGACCTAGGACGATAAGATTTTGCATGAACCGAACCCTGGCAGCCATATTACACGAGAAAAAGCGACAAATAGTAATGCGTAGTAAAAACCTCAGAAAACCTAACGTTTCTACATTGTTTTCGAAACGACGTAACTGAAAATCGTCACATTGGACGCATTTTTCTCGGGAACGCTTACATTTTTCGTCTGGCAACTAATGCTGCGTGATGAGGTTTGCGGTCGCACCACTCTGTACGAAGTAGAAGCTTCTAAGTTGTTGCACTCACCATGAAAGGAGCACAGAAATTCAAGTTTTAGTTTTTGAAAATTCGGTTTTGGCAGCTTTTGCTGCCTTGTAGTTGACCTAGGACATTAAGATTTTGTATGAACCGAACTCTGGTTGCCACATTACACGAGAAAAAGCGAGAAGTGGTAATGCGTAGTAAAAACCACAGAAAACCTAAGGTTTTCAACATTTGTTTTCGAATTGACGTGACAGAAAATTTTCACAATGGACGCATTTTCCTCGGAAACGTTTAAATTTTTCCTCTGGCAACTAATGCCGCGTGATGAGGTTACCAGTCGCACCACTCTGTACGAAGTAGAAGCTTCTAAGTTGTTGCAGTCACCAGGAAAGGAGCACAGAAATTCAAGTTTTAGTTTTTGAAAATTCAATTTTTGGCCAGTTTTGCTGCCTTGTAGTTGACCTCGGACCTTAAGATTTTGCGTGAACAGAACACTGGCAGCCACATTACACGAGAAAAAGCGAGAAGTGGTAATGCTTAGTAAAAACCGCAGAAAACCTAACGTTTTCTACATTTGTTTTCGAAATGACGTAACTCAAAATCCTCACATTGGACGCATTTCTCTCGGAAACGTTTACATTTATCGTCTGGTAACTAATGCCGCGTGATGAGGTTTACGGTCGCACCACTCTGTACCAAGTAGAAGCTTCTGAGTTGTTGCAGTCACCAAGAAAGGAGCACAGAATTTCATGTTTTAGTTTTTGAAAATTCAATTTTTGACCGGTTTTGCTGTGTTGTAGCTGACCTCGGACCTTAAGATTTTGCGTGAACAGAACTCTGGCGGCCACATTACACGAGAAAAAGCGAGTAGTGGTAATGCGTAGTAAAAACCGCAGAAAACCTAACGTTTTCTACACTTGTTTTCGAAATGACGTAACTGAAAATCATAACATTAGACGCATTTTTTTCGGAAACGTTTACATTTATTGTCTGGCAACTAATGCCGCGTGACGAGGTTTGCGGTCGCACCACTTTGTACGAAGTAGAAGTTTCTAAGTTGTTGCAGTCACCCCGAAAGGACCATAGAATTTCAAGTTTTATTTTTTGAAAATTCAGTTTTTGGCCACTTTTGCTGCCTTGTAGTTGATCTAGGAGCCTAAGATTTTGCATGCCCTTGCAGCCACATTACACGAGCAAAAGCGAGAAGTGGTAATGCGTAGTAAAAACCGCAGAAAACATAACGTTTTCTACATTGTTTTCGTATCGACGTAACTGAAAATCTTCACATTGGACGCATTACTCTCAGAAACGTTTACATTTATAGTCTGGCAACTAATGCCGCGTGATGACGTTTGCGGTCGCACCACTCTCTACGAAGTAGAAGCTTCTAAGTTGTTGCAGTCACCAAGAAAGGAGCACAGAATTTCAAGTTTTAGTTTTTGAAAATTCAATTTTTGGCCGGTTTCGCTGTCTTGTAGCTGACCTCGGACCTTAAGATTTTGCGTGAACAGAACTCTGGCGGCCACATTACACGAGAAAAAGCGAGAAGTGGTAATACGTAGTAAAAACCGCAGAAAACCTAAGGTTTTCTACATTTGTTTTCGAAATGACGTAACTGAAAATCGTCACATTGGACGCATTACTCTCAGAAACGTTTACATTTATTGTCTGGCAACTAATGCCGCGTGATGGGGTTTACGGTCGCACCACTCTGTACGAAGTAGAAGCTTCTAAGTTGTTGCAGTCACCGACAAAGTGGCACAGAAATTCAAGTTTTAGTTTTGGAAAATTCAGTTTTTGGCCGCTTTTGCTGCCTTGTAGTTGACCTAGGACATTAAGATTTTGCATGAACCGAACTCTGGCAGCCACATCACACGAGAAAAAGCGAGAAGTGGTAATGCTTAGTAAAAACCTCAGAAAACCTAACGTTTTCTACATTTGTTTTCGAAATGACGTAACTGAAAATCGTCACATTTGACACATTTCTCTATGAAACGTTTACATTTATCGTCTGGCGACTAATGCCGCGTGATGAGGTTACCAGTCGCACCACTCTGTGCGAAGTAAAAGCTTCTAAGTTGTTGCAGTCACCAAGAAAGGAACACAGAAATTCAAGTTGTAGTTTTTGAAAATTCAATTTTTTGCCGCTTTTGCTGCCTTGTAGTTGACCTAGGACCTTAAGATTATGAGTGAACCGAACTCAGGCAGCCACATTACACGAGAAAAAGCGAGAAGTGGTAATTCGTAGTAAAAACCGCAGAAAACATAACGTTTTCTACATTGTTTTCGTATCGACGTAACTGAAAATCTTCACATTGGACGCATTACTCTCAGAAACGTTTACATTTATCGTCTGGCAACTAATGCCGCGTGATGACGTTTGCGGTCGCACCACTCTGTACGAAGTAGACGCTTCTAAGTTGTTGCAGTCAGCAAGAAAGGAGCACAGAAATTCAAGTTTTAGTTTTTGATAAATCAATTTTTTGCCGGTTTTGCTGCCTTGTAGTTGTCCTAGGACCTTAATATTTAACGTGAACCGAACTCTGGCAGCCAAATTACACGAGAAAAAGCGAGAAGTGGTAATGCTCAGTAAAAACCGCAGAAAACCCAACGATCTCTACATTTGTTTTCGAAATGACGTAACTGAAAATCCTCACAATGGACGCATTACTCTCGGAAACGTTTACATTTATCGTCTGGAAACTAATGCCGCGTAGTGAGGTTACCGGTCACACCAGTCTGAAGGAAGTAGGAACTTCTAAGTAGTTGCAGTCACCAAGAAAGGGGCACAGAAATTCAAGTTTTTGTTTATGAAAAATTAGTTTTTGGCTGCGTTTGCTGCCTTGTAGTTGACCTAGGAGCTTTAGAATTTACATGAACCGAACTCTGGCATCCACATTACACGAGAAAAAACGAGAAGCGGTAATGCGTAGTAAAAACCGCACAAGACCTAACGTTTTCAACATTTGTTTTCGGAATGACGTAAGTGGAAATCGTCACATTGAACGCATTTCTCTCGGAAACGGTTACATTTTTCGTCTGGCAACTAATGCCGCTTGATGAGGTTTGCGGTCGCTCCACTCTGTACGAAGGTGAAGCTTCTAAGTTGTTGCAGTCATCAAGAAAGGGGCACAGAAATTCAAGTTTTAGTTTTTGAAAATTCAGTTTTTGGCCGGTTTTGCTGCCTTGTAGTTGACGTAGGACCGTAAGATTTTGCATGAACCGAAGTCTGGCAGCCACAATACACGAGAAAAAGCGAGACGTTGTAATGCGTAGTAAAAACCATATAAAACCTAACGTTTTCTACATTTGTTTTCGAAATGACGTAACTGAAAATCATTACAATGGACGCATTTCTCTCGGAAACGTTTACATTTTTCGTCTGGCAACTAATGCCGCGTGATGAGGTTACCGGTCGCACCACTCTGTACGAAGTAGAAGCTTCTAAGTTGTTGCAGTCAGCAAGAAAGGAGCACAGAAATTCAAGTTTTAGTTTTTGATAATTCAATTTTTTGCCGGTTTTGCTGCCTTGTAGTTGTCCTAGGACCTTAATATTTAACGTGAACCGAACTCTGGCAGCCAAATTACACGATAAAAAGCGAGAAGTGGTAATGCTTAGTAAAAACCGCAGAAAACCTAACGATCTCTACATTTGTTTTCGAAATGACGTAACTGAAAATCCTCACAATGGACGCATTACTCTCGGAAACGTTTACGTTTATCGTCTGGAAACTAATGCCGCGTAGTGCGGTTACCGGTCTCACCACCTTGAAGGAAGTAGAAACTTCTAAGTAGTTGCAGTCACCAAGAAAGGGGCACAGAAATTCAAGTTTTTGTTTATGAAAATTTAGTTTTTGGCTGCGTTTGCTGCCTTGTAGTTGACCTAGGACCTTTAGATTTTACATGAACCGAACTCTGGCATCCACATTACACGAGAAAAAACGAGAAGCGGTAATGCGTAGTAAAAACCGCACAAAACCTAACGTTTTCAACATTTGTTTTCGGAATGACGGAAGTGGAAATCGTCACATTGAACGCATTTCTCTCGGAAACGGTTACATTTATCGTCTGGCAACTAATGCCGCGTGATGAGGTTTGCGGTCGCACCACTCTTTACGAAGGTGAAGCTTCTAAGTTGTTGCAGTCATCAAGAAAGGGGCACAGAAATTCAAGTTTTAGTTTTTGAAAATTCAGTTTTTGGCCGGTTTTGCTGCCTTGTAGTTGACGTAGGACCGTAAGATTTTGCATGAACCGAAGTCTGGCAGCCACATTACACGAGAGAAAGCGAGACGTTGTTATGCGTAGTAAAAAAAGCATAAAACCTAACGCTTTCTACATTTGTTTTCGAAATGACGTAACTGAAAATCATCACAATGGACGCATTTCTCTCGGAAACGTTTACATTTTTCGTCTGGCAACTAATGCCGCGTGATGAGGTTTGCGGTCGCACCACTCTGTACGAAATAGAAGCTTCTAAGTTGTTGCAGTAACCAAGAAAGGAGCACAGAAATTCAAGTTTTAGTTTTTGAAAATTTAAATTTTGGTAGGTATTGCTGCTTGTAGTTGACCTAGGACCTTAAGACTTTGCGTGATCCGAACTCTGGCAGCCACATTACACGAGAAAAAGCGAGAAGTGGTAATGCGTAGTAAAAACCGCAGAAAACCTAACGTTTTCTACATTTGTTTTCGAAAAGACGTAACTGAAAATCATCACATTGGATGCATTTCTCTCGGAAACGTTTACTTTTATCGTCTGGCAACTAATGCCGCGTGATGAGGTTTGCGGTCGCACCACTCTGTACAAAATAGAAGTTTCTAAGTTGTTGCAGTCACCAGGAAAGGGGCACAGAAATTCAAGTTTTAGTTTTCAAAAATTAGGTTTTTGGCCGCTTTTGCTGCCTTGTAGTTGACCTAGGACCTTAAGATTTTGCATGAACCGAACTCTGGCAGCCACAGTACACGAGAAATAGCGAGAAGTTGTAATGCGTAGTAAAAACCGCAGAAAACCTAACGTTTTTGCATTTGTTTTCGAAATGACGTAACTGAAAATCTTCACAATGGTCGCATTTCTCTCGGAAACTTTTACATTCTTCGTCTGGCAACTAATGCCGCGTAATGAGGTTTGCGGTCGCACCACTCTGCACGAAGTAGAAGCTTCTAAGTTGTTGCAGCCACCAAGAAAGGAGCATAGAAATTCAAGTTTACTTTTTGAAAATTCAATTTTTGGCCGGTTTGGCTGCCTTGTAGTTGAACGAGGACCTTAAGATTTTGCGTGAACCGAACTCTGGCAGCCACATTACACGAGAAAAAGCGAGAAGTGGTAATGCGTGGCAAAAACCGCAGAAAACCTAACGTTTTCAACATTTCTTTTCGAAGTGACGTAAATGAAAATCATCACAATGGATGCATTTCTCTGGCAAACGTTTACATTTATCGTCTGGCATCTAATGCCGCATGATAAGGTATGCCGTCACACCACTCTGTACGAAAAAGAAGCTTTAAAGTTGTTGCAATAAGCAAGAAAGGGGCACAGAAAATCAAGTTTTTGTTTTTGCAAATTCAGTTTTTGGCTGCGTTTGAAGCCTTGTATTTGACCTAGGACCTTAAGATTTTGCATAAACCGAACTCTGGCAGGCACATTACATGAGAAAAAGGGAGAAGTGGTAATGCGTAGTAAAAACCGCACAAAACCTAATGTTTTCTACATTTGTTTTCGGAACGACGTAAGTGGAAATCGTCACATTGAACGCATTTCTCTCGGAAACCTTTACATTTGTCGTCAGGCAACTAATGCCGCGTGATGAGGTTTGCGGTCGCACCACTCTGTACGAAGTAGAAGCTTCTAAGTTGTGGCAGTCACCAAGAAATTAGCACAGAAATTCAAGTTTTAGTTTTTGAAAATTCAGTTTTTGGCCGCTTTTCTGCCTTGTAGTTGACCTAGGACCTTAAGATTTTGCATGAACCAAACTCTGGCAGCCACATTACACGAGATAAATCGACAAGTGGTAATGCGTAGTAAAAACCGCAGAAAACCTGACGTTTTCTACATTTGTTTTCGAAATGACGTAACTGAAAATCTTCACAATGGACGCATTTCTCTCGGAAACGTTTAGATTTTTCGTCTGGCAACTAATGCCGCATGATGCGGTTTGCGGTCGCACCACTCTGTACGAAGTAGAAGCTTCTAAGTTGTTGCAGTCACCAACAAAGTAGCACAGAAATTCAAGTTTTAGTTTTTGAAAATTCAATTTTTGGCCGGTTTTGCTGCCTTGTAGTTGACCTAGGACCTTTAGACTTCGCGTGAACCGAACACTGGCAGCCACATTACACGAGAAAAAGCGAGAAGTGGTAATGCTCAGTAGAAACCACAGAAAACCTAACGTTTTCTACATGTGTTTTCGAAATGACGTAACTGAAAATCATCACATTGTACGCATTTCTCTCGGAAACGTTTACATTTATCGTCTGGCAACTAATGCCGCGTGATGAGGTTGCGGTCGCAACACTCTGTACGAAGGAGAAGCTTCTAAGTTGTTGCAGTCATCAAGAAAGGGGCACGGAAATTCAAGATTTAGTTTTTCAAAATTCAGTTTTTGGACGCTTTTGCTGCCTTGTAGTTGACCTTGGACCTTAAGATTTTGCATGAACCGAACTCTGGCAGCCACATTACACGAGAAAAAGCGAGAAGTTGTAATGCGTAGTAAAAACCGCAGAAAACGTAACGTTTTCTACATTTGTTTTCGAAATCACGTAACTGAATATCTTACAATGGACGCATTTCTCTCGGAAACGTTTACATTTTTCGTCTGGCAACTAATGCCGCGTGATGAGGTTGTCGGTCGCACCACTCTGTACGAAGCAGAAGCTTCTAAGTTGTTGCAGTCCCCAAGAAAGGAGAACAGAAATTCAAGTTTTAGTTTTTGAAAATTCAATTTTTGGCCGGTTTTGCCGCCTTGTAGTTGACCTAGGACCTTAAGATTTTGCATGAACCGAACTTTGGCAGGCACATTACACGAGATAAAGCGAGAAGTGGTAATGCGTATTAAAAACCGCAGAAAACCTAACGTTTTCTACATTTGTTTTCGAAATGACGTAATTGAAAATCGTCACATTGGACTCATTTCTCTCGGAAACGATTACATTTATCGTCTGGCAACTAATGCCGCGTGATGAGGTTTGCGGACGCACCACTCTGCACGAAATAGAAGTTTCTAAATTGTTGCAGTCACCAGGAAAGGGTCACAGAAATTCAAGTTTTAATTTTTTTTAAATCATTTTTTGGCCGCTTTTGCTGCCTTGTAGTTGACCTAGGACCTTAAGATTTTGCATGAACCGAACTCTGGCAGCCACATTACCCGAGAAATAGCGAGAAGTTGTAATGCGTAGTAAAAACCGCAGAAAACCTAACGTTTTCTGCATTTGTTTTCGAAATGACGTAACTGAAAATCTTCACAATGGTCGCATTTCTCTCGGAAACGTTTACATTCTTCGTCTGGCAATTAATGCCGCGTGATGAGGTTTGCGGTCGCACCACACTGTACGAAGTAGAAGCTTCTAAGTTCTTGCAGTCACCAAGAAAGAAGCATAGAAATTCAAGTTTTAGTTTTTGAAAATTCAATTTTTGGCCGGTTTGGCTGCCTTGTAGTTGAACGAGGACCTTAAGATTTTGCATGAACCGAATTCTGGCAGCCACATTACACGAGAAAAAGTGAGAAGTGGTAACGCGTAGTAAAAATCGCAGAAAACCTAACGTTTTCTACATTTGTTTTCGAAATGACGTAACTGAAAATCTTCACAATGGACGCATTTCTCTCGGATACGTTTACATTTGTCGTCTGGCAACTAATGCCGCGTGATGAGGTCTGCGGTCGCACCACTGTGTAGTAAGTAGAACCTTCTAATTTGTTGCAGTCACACAGAAATTCAAGTTTTAGTTTTTGAAAATTCAGTTTTTGGCCGGTTTGCAGCCTTGAAGTTGACCTAGGAACTTAAGATTTTGCATGAACCGAACTCGGGCAACCACATTACACGAGAAAAGGCGAGAAGTGGTAATGCGCGGTAAAAACCGCAGAAAACGTAACGTTTTCAACATTTGTTTTGGATATGACGTATATGAAAATCGCCACATTGGACGCATTGATCTCGGAAACGTTTACATTTATCGTCTGACAACTATTGCCGCGCTATGAGGTTTGCGGTCGCACCACTCTGTACGAAGTAGAAGCTTCAAAGTTGTTGCAGTCACCAAGAAAAGAGCACAGAAGTTCAAGTTTTATTTCTGAAATTTTTTATTTTAGGCCGGTTTTGCAGCTTTGTAGTTGACCTAGGATCTTAAGATTTTGCATGAACCAAACCCTGGCAGCCACATTACACGAGAAAAAGCGAGAACTTGTAATGCGTAGTAAAAACCGCAGAAAACCTAACGTTTTCTACATTTGCTTTCGAAATGACGTAACTGAAAATCGTCACATTGGACGCATTTCTCTCGGAAACGTTTACTTTTATCGTCTGGCAACTAGTGCCGCGTGATGAGGTTTGCGGTCGCACCACTGTGTACGAAGTAGAAGCTTCGAGGATTTTGAAGTCACCAAGAAAGGGGCACAGAAATTCAATGTTTAGTTTTTGAAATTTCAGTTTTTGGCCGCTTTTTCTGCCTTGTAGTTGACCTAGGACCTTAAGATTTTGCGTGAACCGAACACTGGCAGCCACATTACACGAGAAAAAGCGAGAATTTGTAATGCGTAGTAAAATCCGCAAAAAACCTAACGTTATCTACATTTGTTTTCGAAATGACGTAACTGAAAATCGTCACATTGGACGCATTTCTCCCCGGAAATGTTTACATTTATATCGTCTGGGAACAAATGCCGAATGATGAGGTTTGCGGTCGCACCACTCTGTACGACGTAGACGTTTCTAAGTTGTTGCAATCACCAAGTCAGGATCACAGAAATTCAGGTTTTAGTTTTTGAAAATTCAGTTTTTGGCCGCTTTTGCTGCCTTGTAGTTGACATAGGACCTTAAGATTTTGCATGAACCGAACTCTGGCAGCCACATTACACGAGAGAAGGCGAGAAGTGGTAATGCGCGGTAAAAACCGCAGAAAACTTAACGTTTTCTACATTTGTTTTGGAACTGACGTATATGAAAATCGACACATTGGACGCATTTCTCTCGGAAACGTTTACATTTATATCGTCTGGGAACTAATGCCGCGTGATGAGGTTTGCGGTCACACCACTCTGTACGAAGTAGAAGCTTCTAAGTTGTTGCAGTCACCAAGAAAGGAGAACAGAAATTCAACTTTTAGTTTTTGAAGTTTCAATTTTGTTCCGGTTTTGCTGCCTTGTAGTTGACCTAGGACCTTAAGATTTTGCATGAACCGAACTCTGGCAGCCACATTACACGAAATAAAGCGAGAAGTGGTAATGCGTAGTAAAAACCGCAGAAAACCTAACGTTTTCTACATTTGTTTTCGAAATGACACAAATGAAAATCGCCATATTGGGCGCACTTCTCTCGGAAACGTTTACATTTATCGTCTGGCAACTAATGCCGCGTGACGAGGTTTGCGGTCTCACCGCTCTGTACGAAGTAGAAGTATCTAAGTTGTTGCAGTCACCAAGAAAGGAGCACAGAAATTCAAGTTTTAGTTTTTTAAAATTCAATTTTTGGCCGGTTTTGCTGCCTTGTAGTTGACCTAGGACCATACGATTTTGCATGAACCGAACTCTGGCAGCCACATTACACGAGAAAAAGCGAGAAGTGGTAATGCTTAGTAAAAACCGCAGAAAACCTAACGTTTTCTACACTTGTTTTCGAAATGACGTAACTGAAAATCGTCACATTGAATGCATTTCTCTAGGAAACGTTTACATTTATCGTCTGGCAACTAATGCCGCGTGATGAGGTCTGCGGTCGCACCTCTGTGTAGGAAGTAGAACCTTCTAAGTTGTTGCAGTCACCAAGAAAGGAGCACAGAAATTCAAGTTTTAGTTTTTGAAAATTCACTTTTTGGCCGCTTTTGCTGCATTGTAGCTGACCTAGGACCCTACGATTTTCCATGAACCGATCTCTGACAACCACATTACACGAGAAAAGGGCGAGAAGTGGTAATGCGTAGTAAAAACCGCAGAAAACCTAACGTTTTCTACATTTTCGTTCGAAATGACGTAACTGAAAATCCTCACAATG
This sequence comes from Schistocerca serialis cubense, assembly GCF_023864345.2. NCBI lineage: Eukaryota > Metazoa > Arthropoda > Insecta > Orthoptera > Acrididae > Schistocerca > Schistocerca serialis. The sequence continues at coordinate 4,139,031 of NW_026047571.1, read as the reverse complement.
GACGCATTTGTCTCGGAAACGCTTACATTTATCGTCTGGCAACTAATGCCGCGTGACGAGGTTTGCGGTCGTACCACTCTTTACGAAGTAGAAGCTTCTAAGTTGTTGCAGTCTCCAAGAGAGGGGCACAGAAATTCAAGTTTTAGTTTTTGAAAATTCAATTTTTGGCCGGTTTTGCCGCCTTGTTGTTGACTTAGGACCTTAAGATTTTACATGAACCGAACCCTGGCAGACACATTACACGATAAAAAGGGAGAAGTGGTAATGCGTAGTAAAAACCGCACAAAACCTAACGATTTCAACATATGTTTTCGGAATGACGTAAGTGGAAATCGTCACATTGAACGCATTTCTCTCGGAAACGTTTACATTTGTCGTCTGGCAACTAATGCCGCGTGATGAGGTCGGCGGTCGCACCTCTGTGTAGGAAGTAGAACCTTCTAAGTTGTTGCAGTCACCAAGAAAGGAGCACAGAAATTCAAGTTTTAGTTTTTGAAAATTCAGTTTTTGGCCGGTTTGCAGCCTTGAAGTTGACCTAGGAACTTAAGATTTTGCATGAACCGAACTCGGGCAACCACATTACACGAGAAAAGGCGAGAAGTGGTAATGCGCGGTAAAAACCGCAGAAAACGTAACGTTTTCAACATTTGTTTTGGATATGACGTATATGAAAATCGCCACATTGGACGCATTGATCTCGGAAACGTTTACATTTATCGTCTGACAACTATTGCCGCGCTATGAGGTTTGCGGTCGCACCACTCTGTACGAAGTAGAAGCTTCAAAGTTGTTGCAGTCACCAAGAAAAGAGCACAGAAGTTCAAGTTTTATTTCTGAAATTTTTTATTTTAGGCCGGTTTTGCAGCTTTGTAGTTGACCTAGGATCTTAAGATTTTGCATGAACCAAACCCTGGCAGCCACATTACACGAGAAAAAGCGAGAACTTGTAATGCGTAGTAAAAACCGCAGAAAACCTAACGTTTTCTACATTTGCTTTCGAAATGACGTAACTGAAAATCGTCACATTGGACGCATTTCTCTCGGAAACGTTTACTTTTATCGTCTGGCAACTAGTGCCGCGTGATGAGGTTTGCGGTCGCACCACTGTGTACGAAGTAGAAGCTTCTAGGATTTTGAAGTCACCAAGAAAGGGGCACAGAAATTCAATGTTTAGTTTTTGAAATTTCAGTTTTTGGCCGCTTTTTCTGCCTTGTAGTTGACCTAGGACCTTAAGATTTTGCATGAACCGAACACTGGCAGCCACATTACACGAGAAAAAGCGAGAATTTGTAATGCGTAGTAAAATCCGCAAAAAACCTAACGTTATCTACATTTGTTTTCGAAATGACGTAACTGAAAATCGTCACATTGGACGCATTTCTCCCCGGAAATGTTTACATTTATATCGTCTGGGAACAAATGCCGAATGATGAGGTTTGCGGTCGCACCACTCTGTACGACGTAGACGTTTCTAAGTTGTTGCAATCACCAAGAAAGGAGAACAGAAATTCAACTTTTAGTTTTTGAAGTTTCAATTTTGTTCCGGTTTTGCTGCCTTGTAGTTGACCTAGGACCTTAAGATTTTGCATGAACCGAACTCTGGCAGCCACATTACACGAAATAAAGCGAGAAGTGGTAATGCGTAGTAAAAACCGCAGAAAACCTAACGTTTTCTACATTTGTTTTCGAAATGACACAAATGAAAATCGCCATATTGGGCGCACTTCTCTCGGAAACGTTTACATTTATCGTCTGGCAACTAATGCCGCGTGACGAGGTTTGCGGTCTCACCGCTCTGTACGAAGTAGAAGTATCTAAGTTGTTGCAGTCACCAAGAAAGGAGCACAGAAATTCAAGTTTTAGTTTTTTAAAATTCAATTTTTGGCCGGTTTTGCTGCCTTGTAGTTGACCTAGGACCATACGATTTTGCATGAACCGAACTCTGGCAGCCACATTACACGAGAAAAAGCGAGAAGTGGTAATGCTTAGTAAAAACCACAGAAAACCTAACGTTTTCTACACTTGTTTTCGAAATGACGTAACTGAAAATCGTCACATTGAATGCATTTCTCTAGGAAACGTTTACATTTATCGTCTGGCAACTAATGCCGCGTGATGAGGTCTGCGGTCGCACCTCTGTGTAGGAAGTAGAACCTTCTAAGTTGTTGCAGTCACCAAGAAAGGAGCACAGAAATTCAAGTTTTAGTTTTTGAAAATTCACTTTTTGGCCGCTTTTGCTGCCTTGTAGCTGACCTAGGACCCTACGATTTTCCATGAACCGATCTCTGACAACCACATTACACGAGAAAAGGGCGAGAAGTGGTAATGCGTAGTAAAAACCGCAGAAAACCTAACGTTTTCTACATTTTCTTTCGAAATGACGTAACTGAAAATCCTCACAATGGACGCATTTGTCTCGGAAACGCTTACATTTATCGTCTGGCAACTAATGCCGCGTGATGAGGTTTGCGGTCGCACCACTCTGTACGAAGTAGAAGCTTCTAAGTTGTTGCAGTCACCAAGAAAGTAGCACAGAAATTCAAGTTTATGTTTTGAAAATTCAGTTTATGGCTGCTTTTGCTGTCTTGTAGTTGACCTAGGACCTTAAGATTTTGCATGAACCGAACTCTGGCAGCCACATTACACGAGAAAATGCGAGAAGTGGTAATGCGTAGTAAAAACCGCAGAAAACCTAACGTTTACAACATTTGTTTTCGGAATGACGTAAGTTTAAATCGTCACATTGATCTAATTTCTCTCGGAAACGTTTACATTTGTCGTGTGGCAACTAATGCCGCGTGACGAGGTTTGCGGTCGCACCACTCTGTACGAAGTAGAAGCTTCTAAGTTGTTGCAGTCACCAAGAAAGGGGCACAGATATTCAAGGTTTAGTTTTTGAAAATTCAGTTTTTTGCCGTTTTGCTTCCTTGTAGTTGACCTAGGACCTTAAGATTTTGCATGAACCGAACTCTAGCAGCCACATTACACGAGAAATAGCAAGAAGTTGCAATGCGTTGTAAAAACCGCAGAAAACCTAAAGTTTTCTACATTTGTTTTCGAAATGACGTAACTAAAAATCTTCACAATGGATGCATTTCACTCGGAAATGTTGACATTTTTCGTCTGGCAACTAATGCCGTGTGACGAGGTTTGCGGTCGCACCACACTGTACGAAGTAGAAACTTCTAAGTTGTTGCAGTCACCAAGAAAGGGACACAGAAAATCAAGTTTTGGTTTTTGAAAATTCAGTTTTTGGCTGCGTTTGCTGGCTTGTAGTTGACCTAGGACCTTCAGATTTTGCATGACCCGAACTCTGGCAGCCACATTACACGAGAAAAAGGGAGAAGTGGTAATGCGTAGTAAAAACCGCACAAAACCTAACGATTTCAACATATGTTTTCGGAAAGACGTAAGTGGAAATCGTCACATTGAACGCTTTTCTCTCGGAAACGTTTACATTTGTCGTCTGGCGACTAATGCCGCGTGATGAGGTCTGCGGTCGCACTACTGTGTAGGAAGTAGAACCTTCTAAGTTGTTGCAGTCACCAAGAAAGGAGCACAGAAATTCAAGTTTTAGTTTTTGAAAATTCAGTTTTTGGCCGGTTTGCAGCCTTGAAGTTGACCTAGGACCATAAGATTTTGCATGAACCGAACTCTGGCAGCCACATTACACGAGAAAAAGCGGGAAGTGGTAATGCGTAGTAAAAACCGCAGAAAACCTAACGTTTTCAACATTTGTTTTCGAAATGACGTAAATGAAAATCATCACAATGGATGCATTTCTCTGGGAAACGTTTACATTTATCGTCTGGCATCTAATGCCGCATGATGAGGTATGCCGTCACACCACTCTGTACGGAAAAGAAGCTTGAAAGTTGTTGCAGTCACCAAGAAAGGGGCACAGAAAATCAAGTTTTTGTTTTAGAAAATTCAGTTTTTGGCTGCGTTTGCTGCCTTGTAGTTGACCTAGGACCTTAAGATTTTGCATGAACCGAACTCTGGCAGCCACATTACACGAGAAAAAGGGAGAAGTGGTAATGCGTAGTAAAAACCGCACAAAACCTAACGTTTTCCACATTTGTTTTCGGAATGACGTAAGTGGAAATCGTCACATTGAACGCATTTCTCTCGGAACCGTTTATATTTGTCGTCTGGCAACTAATGCCGCGTGACGTGGTTTGCGGTCGCACCACTCTGTACGAAGTAGAAGCTTCTAAGTTGTTGCAGTCACCAGGAAAGGGGCACAGAACTTCAAGTTTTACTTTTTGAAAATTCACTTTTTGGCCGCTTTTGCTGCCTTGTAGCTGACCTAGGCCCTTACGATTTTCCATGAACCGATCTCTCGCAGCCACATTACACGAGAAAAGGCGAGAAGTGGTAATGCGTAGTAAAAACCGCAGAAAACCTAACGTTTTCTACATTTTCTTTCGAAATGACGTAACTGGAAATCCTCACAATATACACATTTGTCTCGGAAACGTTTACATTTATCGTCTGGCAACTAATGCCGCGTTATGAGGTTTGCGGTCGCACCACTCTGTACGAAGTAGAAGCTTCAAAGTTGTTGCAGTCACCAAGAAAGTAGCACAGAAATTCAAGTTTATGTTTTGAAAATTCAGTTTATGGCTGCTTTTGCTGTCTTGTAGTTGACCTAGGACCTTAAGATTTTACATGAACTGAACTCTGGCAGCCACATTACGCGAGAAAAAGCGAGAAGTGGTAATGCGTAGTAAAAACCGCAGAAAACCTAACGTTTTCAACATTTGTTTTCGAAATGACGTAAGTTGAAATCGTCACATTGAGCTAATTTCTCTCGGAAACGTTTACATTTGTCGTGTGGCAACTAATGCCGCGTGACGAGGTTTGCTGTCGCACCACTCTGTACGAAGTAGAAGCATCTAAGTTGTTGTAGTCACCAAGAAAGGGGCACAGAAATTCAAGTTTTAGTTTTTGAAAATTCAGTTTTTGGCCGCTTTTCTGCCTTGTAGTTGACCTAGGAACTTAAGATTTTGCATGAACCGAACTCTGGCAACCACATTACACGAGAAAAGGCGAGAAGTGGTAATGCGCGGTAAAAACCGCAGAAAACGTAACGTTTTCAACATTTGTTTTGGATATGACGTATATGAAAATCGCCACATTGGACGCATTGATCTCGGAAACGTTTACATTTATCGTCTGACAACTAATGCCGCGCGATGAGGTTTGCGGTCGCACCACTCTGTACGAAGTAGAAGCTTCAAAGTTGTTGCAGTCACCAAGAAAGAAGCACAGAAGTTAAAGTTTTATTTCTGAAATTTCAATTTTTGGCCGGTTTTGCAGCTTTGTAGTTGACCTAGGACCTTAAGATATTGCATGAACCAAACCCTGGCAGCCACATTACACGAGAAAAAGAAAGAAGTGGTAATGTTCAGTCAAAACCGCAGAAAAACTAACGTTTTCTACATTTGTTTTCGAAATGACGTAATTGAAAATCTTCACAATGGACGCATTTCTCTCGGAAACGTTTACTTTTATCGTCTGGCAACTAATGCCACGTGATGAGGTTTGCGGTCGCACCACTCAGTACGAAGTAGAAGTTTCTAAGTTGTTGCAGTCACCAAGAAAGGGGCACAGAATTTCAAGTTTTAGTTTTTGAAAATTCAATTTTTGGCCGCTTTTGCTGCCTTGTAGTTGACCTAGGAACTTAAGATTTTGCATGAACCGAACTCTGGCAGCCACATTACACGAGAAAAAGCGAGAACTTGTAATGCGTAGTAAAAACCGCAGAAAACCTACGGTTTTCTACATTTGTTTTCGAAATGATGTAACTGAAAATCTTCACAATGGACGCATTCCTCTCGGAAACGTTTACATTTTTTGTCTGGCAACTAATGCCGCGTGATGAAGTTTGCGGTCGCACCACTCTGTACGAAGTAGAAGCTTCTAAGTTGTTGCAGTCACCAAGAATGGGACACAGAAATTCAAGTTTTAGTTTTTGAAAATTCAATTTTTGGCCGGTTTTGCTGCCTTGTAGTTGACCTGGGACCTTAAGATATTGCATGAACCGAACTCTGGCACCCGCATTACACCAGAGAAAGGGGGAAGTGGTAATGCGTAGTAAAAACCACAGAAAACCTAACATTTTCTATACTTGTTTTCGAAATGACGTAACTGAAAATCTTCACAATGGACGCATTTCTCTCGGAAACGTTTACATTTATCGTCTGGCAACTAATGCCGCGTGACAAGGTTTGCGGTCTCACCACTCTGTACGAAGCAAAAGCTTCTAAGTTGGTGCAGGCACCAAGAAAGACGCACAGAAATTCAAGTTGTAGTGTTTGAAAATTCAATTTTTGGCCGGTTTAGCTGCTTTGTAGTTGACCTAGGACCTTAAGATTTTGCATGAACCAAACCCTGTCATCCCCATTACACGAGAAAAAGCGAGAAGTGGTAATGCGCAGTAAAAACCGCAGAAAACCTAACGTTTTCTACATTTGTTTTCGAAATGACGTAACTGAAAATCTTCACAATGGACGCATTTCTCTCGGAATCGTTTACATTTATCGTCTGGCAACTAATGCCGCGTGATGAGGTTTGCGGTCGCATCATTCTGTACGAAGTAGAAGCATCTAAGTTGTTGCAGTCACCAAGAAAGGAGCGCAGAAATGCAAGTTTTAGTTTTCAAAAATTCAGTTTTTGGCTGCTTTTGCTGCCTTGAGTTGACCTAGGACCTTTATATTTGGCATGAAGCAAACTCTGGCAACCACATTACACGAGAAAAAGCAAGAAGTGGTAATACGTAGAAAAAACCGCAGAAAACCTAACGTTTTCTAAATTTGTTTTCGAAATGACGTAACTGAAAATCGTCACATTGGACGCGTACCTCTCGGAAACGTTTACATTTATCGTCTGGCAACTAATGCCGCGTGACGAGGTTTGCGGTCGCACCACTCTGTACGAAGTGGAAGCTTCTAAGTTGTTGCAGTCAACAAGAAAGGGGCACAGAATTTCAAGGTCCAGTTATTGAAAATTCAGTTTTTGGCCGCTTTTGCAGCCTTATAGTTGAGCTAGGACCTTACGATTTTGCATGAACCGAACCCTGGCACCCGCATTACACCAGAGAAAGCGAGAAGTTGTAATGCGTAGTAAAAACTGCAGAAAACCTTACGTTACCTACATTTGTTTTCGAAATGACGTAACTGAAAATCGTCACATTGGACGCATTTCTCCCCGGAAATGTTTACATTTATATCGTCTGGGAACAAATGCCGAATGATGAGGTTTGCGGTCGCACCACTCTGTACGACGTAGAAGTTTCTAAGTTGTTGCAGTCACCAAGCCAGGATCACAGAAATTCAAGTTTTAGATTTTGAAAATTCAGTTTTTGGCCGCTTTTGCTGCCTTGTAGTTGACATAGGACCTTAAGATTTTGCATGAAATGAACTCTGGCAGCCACATTACACGAGATAAAGCGAGAAGTGGTAATGCGTAGTAAAAACCGCAGGATACCTAACGTTTTCTACATTTGTTTTCGAAATGACACAAATGAAAATCGCCATATTGGGCGCACTTCTCTCGGAAACGTTTACATTTATCGTCTGGCAACTAATGCCGCGTGACGAGGTTTGCGGTCTCACCGCTCTGTACGAAGTAGAAGTATCTAAGTTGTTGCAGTCACCAAGAAAGGAGCACAGAAATTCAAGTTTTAGTTTTTGAAAATTCAATTTTTGGCCGGATTTGCTTCCTTGTAGTTGACCTAGGACCTTACGATTTTGCGTGAACCGAACTCTGGCAGCCACATTACACGAGAAAAAGCGGGAAGTGGTAATGCTTAGTAAAAACCGCAGAAAACCTAACGTTTTCAACATTTGTTTCCGAAATGACGTAAATGAAAATCATCACAATGGATGCATTTCTCTGGGAAACGTTTACATTTATCGTCTGGCATCTAATGCCGCATGATGAGGTATGCCGTCACACCACTCTGTACGGAAAAGAAGCTTTAAAGTTGTTGCAGTCACCAAGAAAGGGGCACAGAAAATCAAGTTTTGGTTTTAGAAAATTCAGTTTTTGGCTTCGTTTGCTGCCTTGTAGTTGACCTAGGACCTTAAGATTTTGCATGAACCGAACTCTGGCAGCCACATTACACGAGAAAAAGGGAGAAGTGGTAATGCGTAGTAAAAACCGCACAAAACCTAACGTTTTCCACATTTGTTTTCGGAATGACGTAAGTGGAAATAGTCACATTGAACGCATTTCTCTCGGAACCGTTTACATTTGTCGTCTGGCAACTAATGCCGCGTGACGTGGTTTGCGGTCGCACCACTCTGTACGAAGTAGAAGCTTCTAAGTTGTTGCAGTCACCAAGAAAGGGGCACGGAACTTCAAGTTTTACTTTTTGAAAATTCACTTTTTGGCCGCTTTTGCTGCCTTGTAGCTGACCTAGGCTCTTACGATTTTCCATGAACCGATCTCTCGCAGCCACATTACACGAGAAAAGGCGAGAAGTGGTAATGCGTAGTAAAAACCGCAGAAAACCTAACGTTTTCTACATTTTCTTTCGAAATGACGTAACTGGAAATCCTCACAATGGACGCATTTGTCTCGGAAACGTTTACATTTATCGTCTGGCAATTATGCCGCGTGATGAGGTTTGCGGTCGCACCACTCTGTACGAAGTAGAAGCTTCAAAGTTGTTGCAGTCACCAAGAAAGTAGCACAGAAATTCAAGTTTATGTTTTGAAAATTCAGTTTATGGCTGCTTTTGCTGTCTTGTAGTTGACCTAGGACCTTAAGATTTTGCATGAACTGAACTCTGGCAGCCACATTACGCGAGAAAAAGCGAGAAGTGGTAATGCGTAGTAAAAACCGCAGAAAACCTAACGTTTTCAACATTTGTTTTCGAAATGACGTAAGTTGAAATCGTCACATTGAGCTAATTTCTCTCGGAAACGTTTACATTTGTCGTGTGGCAACTAATGCCGCGTGACGAGGTTTGCTGTCGCACCACTCTGTACGAAGTAGAAGCATCTAAGTTGTTGTAGTCACCAAGAAAGGGGCACAGAAATTCAAGTTTTAGTTTTTGAAAATTCAGTTTTTGGCCGCCTTTCTGCCTTGTAGTTGACCTAGGAACTTAAGATTTTGCATGAACCGAACTCTGGCAACCACATTACACGAGAAAAGGCGAGAAGTGGTAATGCGCGGTAAAAACCGCAGAAAACGTAACGTTTTCAACATTTGTTTTGGATATGACGTATATGAAAATCGCCACATTGGACGCATTGATCTCGGAAACGTTTACATTTATCGTCTGACAACTAATGCCGCGCGATGAGGTTTGCGGTCGCACCACTCTGTACGAAGTAGAAGCTTCAAAGTTGTTGCAGTCACCAAGAAAGAAGCACAGAAGTTAAAGTTTTATTTCTGAAATTTCAATTTTTGGCCGGTTTTGCAGCTTTGTAGTTGACCTAGGACCTTAAGATATTGCATGAACCAAACCCTGGCAGCCACATTACACGAGAAAAAGAAAGAAGTGGTAATGTTCAGTCAAAACCGCAGAAAAACTAACGTTTTCTACATTTGTTTTCGAAATGACGTAATTGAAAATCTTCACAATGGACGCATTTCTCTCGGAAACGTTTACTTTTATCGTCTGGCAACTAATGCCACGTGATGAGGTTTTCGGTCGCACCACTCAGTACGAAGTAGAAGTTTCTAAGTTGTTGCAGTCACCAAGAAAGGGGCACAGAATTTCAAGTTTTAGTTTTAGAAAATTCAATTTTTGGCCGCTTTTGCTGCCTTGTAGTTGACCTAGGAACTTAAGATTTTGCATGAACCGAACTCTGGCAGCCACATTACACGAGAAAAAGCGAGAACTTGTAATGCGTAGTAAAAACCGCAGAAAACCTACGGTTTTCTACATTTGTTTTCGAAATGATGTAACTGAAAATCTTCACAATGGACGCATTCCTCTCGGAAACGTTTACATTTTTTGTCTGGCAACTAATGCCGCGTGATGAAGTTTGCGGTCGCACCACTCTGTACGAAGTAGAAGCTTCTAAGTTGTTGCAGTCACCAAGAATGGGACACAGAAATTCAAGTTTTAGTTTTTGAAAATTCAATTTTTGGCCGGTTTTGCTGCCTTGTAGTTGACCTGGGACCTTAAGATATTGCATGAACCGAACTCTGGCACCCGCATTACACCAGAGAAAGGGGGAAGTGGTAATGCGTAGTAAAAACCACAGAAAACCTAACATTTTCTATACTTGTTTTCGAAATGACGTAACTGAAAATCTTCACAATGGACGCATTTCTCTCGGAAACGTTTACATTTATCGTCTGGCAACTAATGCCGCGTGACAAGGTTTGCGGTCTCACCACTCTGTACGAAGTAAAAGCTTCTAAGTTGGTGCAGGCACCTAGAAAGACGCACAGAAATTCAAGTTGTAGTGTTTGAAAATTCAATTTTTGGCCGGTTTAGCTGCTTTGTAGTTGACCTAGGACCTTAAGATTTTGCATGAACCAAACCCTGTCATCCCCATTACACGAGAAAAAGCGAGAAGTGGTAATGCGCAGTAAAAACCGCAGAAAACCTAACGTTTTCTACATTTGTTTTCGAAATGACGTAACTGAAAATCTTCACAATGGACGCATTTCTCTCGGAATCGTTTACATTTATCGTCTGGCAACTAATGCCGCGTGATGAGGTTTGCGGTCGCATCATTCTGTACGAAGTAGAAGCATCTAAGTTGTTGCAGTCACCAAGAAAGGAGCGCAGAAATGCAAGTTTTAGTTTTCAAAAATTCAGTTTTTGGCTGCTTTTGCTGCCTTGAGTTGACCTAGGACCTTTATATTTGGCATGAAGCAAACTCTGGCAACCACATTACACGAGAAAAAGCAAGAAGTGGTAATACGTAGTAAAAACCGCAGAAAACCTAACGTTTTCTACATTTGTTTTCGAAATGACGTAACTGAAAATCGTCACATTGGACGCGTACCTCTCGGAAACGTTTACATTTATCGTCTGGCAACTAATGCCGCGTGACGAGGTTTGCGGTCGCACCACTCTGTACGAAGTAGAAGCTTCTAAGTTGTTGCAGTCAACAAGAAAGGGGCACAGAATTTCAAGGTCCAGTTATTGAAAATTCAGTTTTTGGCCGCTTTTGCAGCCTTATAGTTGAGCTAGGACCTTACGATTTTGCATGAACCGAACTCTGGCACCCGCATTACACCAGAGAAAGCGAGAAGTTGTAATGCGTAGTAAAAACTGCAGAAAACCTTACGTTACCTACATTTGTTTTCGAAATGACGTAACTGAAAATCGTCACATTGGACGCATTTCTCCCCGGAAATGTTTACATTTATATCGTCTGGGAACAAATGCCGAATGATGAGGTTTGCGGTCGCACCACTCTGTACGACGTAGAAGTTTCTAAGTTGTTGCAGTCACCAAGCCAGGATCACAGAAATTCAAGTTTTAGTTTTTGAAAATTCAGTTTTTGGCCGCTTTTGCTGCCTTGTAGTTGACATAGGACCTTAAGATTTTGCATGAAATGAACTCTGGCAGCCACATTACACGAGATAAAGCGAGAAGTGGTAATGCGTAGTAAAAACCGCAGGATACCTAACGTTTTCTACATTTGTTTTCGAAATGACACAAATGAAAATCGCCATATTGGGCGCACTTCTCTCGGAAACGTTTACATTTATCGTCTGGCAACTAATGCCGCGTGACGAGGTTTGCGGTCTCACCGCTCTGTACGAAGTAGAAGTATCTAAGTTGTTGCAGTCACCAAGAAAGGAGCACAGAAATTCAAGTTTTAGTTTTTGAAAATTCAGTTTTTGGCCGGTTTTGCTTCCTTGTAGTTGACCTAGGACCTTACGATTTTGCGTGAACCGAACTCTGGCAGCCACATTACACGAGAAAAAGCGAGAAGTGGTAATGCTTAGTAAAAACCGCAGAAAACCTAACGTTTTCTACACTTGTTTTCGAAATGACGTAACTGAAAATCGTCACATTGGACGCATTTCTCTAGGAAACGTTTACATTTATCGTCTGGCAACTAATGCCGCGTGATGAGGTTTGCGGTCGCACCACTGTGTACGAAGTAGAAGCTTCTAGGATTTTGAAGTCACCAAGAAAGGGGCACAGAAATTCAATGTTTGGTTTTTGAAAATACAGTTTTTGGCCGCTTTTGCTGCCTTGTAGTTGACCTAGGACCTTAAGATTTTGCATGAACCGAACACTGGCAGCCACATTACACGAGAAAAAGCGAGAAGTTGTAATGCGTATTCAAAACCGCAAAAAACCTAACGTTTTCTACATTTGTTTTCGAAATGACGTAACTGAAAATCTTCACAATGGACACATTTCTCTCGGATACGTTTACATTTTTCGTCTGGCAACTAATGCCGCGTTACGAGGTTTGCAGTCGCACCACACTGTACGAAGTAGAAGCTTCTAAGTTGTTGCAGTCACCAAGAAAGGAGCACAGAAATTCAAGTTTTAGTTTTTGAAAATTCAGTTTTGGCCACTTTTGCTGCCTTGTAGTTGACCTAGGACCTTAAGATTTTGCATGAACCGAACTCTGGCAGCCGCATTACACGAGAGAAGGCGAGAAGTGGTAATACGCGGTAAAAACCGCAGAAAACTTAACGTTTTCTACATTTGTTTTGGAACTGACGTAAATGAAAATCGTCATATTGGGCGCATTTCTCTCGGAAACGTTTACATTTATCGTCTGGCAAATAATGCCGCGTGACGAGGTTTGCCGTCGCACTCAACTCTGTACGAAGTAGAAGCTTCGACGTTGTTGCAGGCACCAAGAAAGGAGCACAGAAATTCAAGTTTTAGTTTTTGAAAATTCAATTTTTGTCCGGTTTTGCTGACTTGTAGATGACCTGGGACCTTAAGATTTTGCATGAACCGAACTCTGGCAGCCACATTACACGAGAAAAAGCAAGAAGTGGTTATGCGTAGTAAAAACCACAGAAAACCTAACGTTTTCTACATTTGTTTTCGAAATGACGTCACTGGAAATCGTCACATTGGACGCATTTTTATCGGAAACGTTTACATTAATCGTCTGGCAACTAATGCCGCGTGACGAGGTTTGCGGTCTCACCACTCTGTACGACGTAGAAGCTTCTAAGTTGTTGCAGTCACCAGGAAAGCGGCACAGAAATTCTAGTTTTAGTGTTTGAAAATTTAATTTTTGGCAGGTTTTGCTTCTTTGTAGTTGACCTAGGACCTTAAGATTTTGCATGAACCAAACCCTGGCAGCCACATTACACGAGAAAAAGCGAGAAGTGGTATTGCGCAGTAAAAACCGCAGAAAACCTAACATTTTCTACATTTGTTTTCGAAATGACGTAACTGAAAATCGTCACATTGGACGCATTTCTCTCGGAAACGTTTACATTTATCGTCTGGCAACTAATGCTGCGTGTCGAGGTTAGCGGACGCACCACTCTGTACGAAGAAGAAGCTTCTAAGTTGCTGCAGTCAACAAGAAAGGGGTACAGAATTTCTAGTTTTAGTTTTTGAAAATTCAGTTTTTGGCCGGTTTTGCTGCCTTGTAGTTGACCTAGGACCTTATGATTTTGCATGAACCGAACTTTGGCACCCGCATTACACCAGAGAAAGCAAGTAGTGGTAATGCGTTGTAAAAACCGCAGAAAACCTAACGTTATCTACATTTGTTTTCGAAATGATGTAACTGAAAATCGTCACATTGGACGCATTTCTCTCGGAAACGTTTACATTTATATCGTCTGGGAACTAATGCCGCGTGATGAGGTTTGCGGTCGCACCACTCTGTACGAAGTAGAAGCTTCTAATGTGTTGCAGTCAATAAGAAAGGGGCACAGAATTTCAAGTTTTAGTTTTTGAAAGTTCAGTTTTTGGCCGCTTTTGCTGCCTTGTAGTTGACCTAGGACCTTAAGATTTTTCATCGACCGAACTCTGGCAGCCACATTACACGAGAAAATGCGAGAGGCTGTATGCGTAGTAAAAACCGCAGAAAACCTAACGTTCTCTACATTTGTTTTCTAAATGACGTAACTGAAAATCATCACATTGAACGCATTTCTCTCGGAAACGTTTACATTTATCGTCTGGCAACTAACGCCGCGTGGCGAGGTTTGCGGTCGCACCAATCTGTACGAAGTAGAAGCTTCTAAGTTGTTGCAGTCACCCAGAAACGTGCACTGAAATTCAAGTTTTAGTTTTTGAAAATTCAGTTTATGGCCGATTTTGCAGCCTTGTAGTTGACCTCGGACCTTATGATTTTGCATGAACCGAACCCTGGCAGCCACATTACACGAGAAAAAGTGAGAAGTGGTAATGCGTAGTAAAAACCGCAGAATACCTAACGTTTTCTACATTTGTTTTCGAAATGACGTAACTGAAAATCTTCACAATGGACGCATTTCACTCGGAAACTTTTACATTTATCGTCTGACAACTAATGCCGCCAGACGAGGTTTATGGTCGCACCACTTTGTACGAAGTAGAAGCTTCTAAGTTGTTGCAGTCACCAAGAAAGGAGCACAGAAATTCTTGTTTTAGTTTTTGAAAATTCAGTTTTTGGTCGCTTTTGCGGCTTTTAGTTGACCTAGGACCTTAAGATTTTGCATGAACCGAACTCTGGCAGCCACATTACACGAGAATAAGCGAGAAGTGGTAATGCGTAGTGAAAACCGCAGAAAAGCTATCGTTTTCTACATTTGTTTTCAAAATGACGTACCTGACAATCGTCACATTGGACGCATTACTCACGGAAACGTTTACATTTATCGTCTGGCAACTAATGCCGCGTGACGAGGTCTGCGGTCGCACCACTCTGTACGAAGTAGAAGCTCCTAAGTTGTTGCAGTCACCAAGAAAGAGGCACAGAAATTCAAGTTATAGTTTTTGAAAATTGAGTTCTTGGCCGCTTTTGCAGCCTTGTAGTTGACCTAGGACTTTATGATTTTGCATGAACCGAACCCTGGCAGCCACATTACACGAGAAAAAGCGAGAAGTGGTAATGCGTAGTAAAAACCGCAGAAAACCTAACGTTTTCTACACTTGTTTTTAGAAATGTCGTAACTGAAAATCTTTACAATGGACGCATTTCTCTCGGAAACGTTTACATTTATCGTCTGGCAACTAATGCCGCGTGATGAGGTTTTCGGTCGCACCACTCTGTACGATGTAGAAGCTTCTAAGTTGTTGCAGTCACCAAGAATGGAGCACAGAAATTCAAGTTTTAGTTTTTGAAAATTCAATTTTTGGCCGTTTTTGCTGCCTTGTAGTTGACCTGGGACCTTAAGATATTGCATGAACCGAAATCTGGCAGCCACATTACACGAGAAAAAGCGAGATGTGGTAAAACGTAGTAAAAACCGCAGAAAACCTAACGTTTTCTACATTTGTTTTCGAAATGACATAACTGGAAATCATCACATTGGACGCATTTCTCTCGGTAACTTTTACATTAATCGTCCGGCAACTAATGCCGCGTGACGAGTTTTGCGGTTGCACCAATCCGTAAAAGTAGATGATTCTAAGCTGTTGTAGTCACCAAGAAAGGAGAACAGATTTTCAAGTTTTAGTTTTTGAAAATTCAATTTTTGCCGGTTTTGATGCCTTGTAGTTGACCTAGGACCTTAAGATTTTGCATGAAAAGTACCCTGGCAGCCACATTACAAGAGAAAACGCGAGAAGTGGCAATGCGTAGTAAAAACCACAGAATACCTAACATTTTCTATACTTGTTTTCGAAATGACGTAACTGAAAATCGTCACATTGGACGCATTTCTCTCGGAAACGTTTACATTTATCGTCTGGCAACTAATTCCGCGTGACTTGGTTTGCGGTCTCACCACTCTGTACGAAGCAAAAGCTTCTAAATTGTTGCAGTCACCAAGAAAGAGGCACAGAAATTCAAGTAGTAGTGTTTGAAAATTCAATTTTTGGACGGTTTTGCTGCTTTGTAGTTGACCTAGGACCTTAAGATTTTGCGTGAACCAAACCCTGGCAGCCACATTACATGAGAAAAATCGAGAAGTGGTAATGCGCAGTTAAAACCGCAGGAAACCTAACGTTTTCTACATTTGCTTTCGAAATGACGTAACTGAAAATCGTCACATTGGACGCATTTCTCTCGGAAACGTTTACATTTATCGTCTGGCAACTAATGCCGCGTGATGAGGTTTGCGGTCGCACCACTCTGTACGAAGTAGAAGCTTCTAAGTTGTTGCAGTCACCAAGAAAGGGACACAGAAATTCGAGTTTTAGTTTTTGAAATTCAATTTTTGCTGCTTTTGCTGCCTTGTAGTTGACCTAGGAACTTAAGATTTTGCATGAACCGAAGTCTGGCAGCCACATTACACGAGATAAAAAGCGAGAACTTGTAATGCGTAGTAAAAACCGCTGAAAACCTATCGTTTTCTACATTTGTTTTCGAAATGACGTAACTGAAAATCTTCACAATGCACGCATTTCACTCGGAAACGTTTACATTTTTCGTCTGGCAACTAATGGCGCGTGATGAGGTTTGCGGTCGCACCACTCTGTACGAAGTAGAAGCTTCTAAGTTGTCGCAGTCATATAGAAAGGAGAACAGAAATTCAAGTTTTAGTTTTTGAAAATTCAATTTTTGGCCGGTTTTGCTGCCTTGTAGTTGACCTGGGACCTTAAGATATTGCATGAACCGAACTCTGGCAGCCACATTACACGAGAAATACCGAGAAGTGGTAATACGTAGTAAAAACCGCAGAAAACCTAACGTTTTCTACATTTGTTTTCGAAATGACATAACTGGAAATCATCACATTGGACGCATTTCTCTCGGAAACTTTTACATTAATCGTCTGGCAACTAATGCCGCGTGACGAGTTTTGCGGTCTCACCACTGTGTACGAAGTAGAAGCTTCTAAGTTGTTGCACTCACCAATAAAGGAGTACAGATTTTCAAGTTTTAGTTTTTGAAAATTCAATTTTTGGCCGGTTTTTCTGCCTTGTAGTTGACCTAGGACCTCAAGATTTTGCATGAAAACTACCCTGGCAGCCACATTACAAGAGAAAACGCGAGAAGTGGCAATGCGTAGTAAAAACCACAGAAAACCTAACATTTTCTATACTTGTTTTCGAAATGACGTAACTGAAAATCTTCACAATGGACGCATTTCTCTCGGAAACGTTAACATTTATCGTCTGGCAACTAATGCCGCGTGACTAGGTTTGCGGTCTCACCACTCTGTACGAAGCAAAAGCTTCTAAGTTGTTGGAGTCACCAAGAAAGAGGCACAGACATTCAAGTTGTAGTATTTGAAAATTCAATTTTTGAACGGTTTTGCTGCTTTGTAGTTGACCTAGGACCTTAAGATTTTGCATGAACCAACCCCTGGCAGCCACATTACACGAGAAAAATCGAGAAGTGGTAATGCGCAGTAAAAACCGCAGAAAACCTAACGTTTTCTACATTTGTTTTCGAAATGACGTAACTGAAAATCTTCACAAGGGACGCATTTCTCTCGGAAACGTTTACAATTATCGTCTGGCAACTAATGCCGCGTGATGAGGTTTGCGGTCGAACCACTCTGTACGAAGTAGAAGCTTCTAAGTTGTTGCAGTCACCAAGAAAGGAGCACAGCAATTCAAGTTTTAGTTTTCAAAAATTAGGTTTTTGGCAGCTTTTGCTGCCTTGTAGTTGACCTAGGACCTTTATATTTAGCATGAACCAAACTCTGGCAACCACATTACACGAGAAAAAGCAAGAAGTGGTAATGCGTAGTAAAAATTGCAGAAAACCTAACGTTTTCTACATTTGTTTTCGAAATGACGTAAATGAAAATCGTCATATTGGGCGCAATTCTCTCGGAAACGTTTACATTTATCGTCTGGCAACTAATGCCGCGTGACGAGGTTTGCGGGCGCACCACTCTGTACGAAGTAGAAGTTTCTAAGTTGTTGAAGGCACCAAGAAAGGAGCACAGAAATTCAAGTTTTAGTTTTAGAAAATTCAGTTTTATCCACTTTTGCTGCCTTGTAGTTGACCTAGAAACTTAAGATTTTGCATGAACCGAACTCTGGCAGCCACATTACACGAGTAAAAGCGAGAAGTGGTAATGCGCTGTAAAAACCGCAGAAAACTTAACGTTTTCTACATTTGTTTTCGAAATGACGTAACTGAAAATCGTCACATTGGACGCATTTCTCTCGGAAACGTTTACATTTATCGTCTGACAACTAATGCCGCGTGATGAGGTTTGCGGTCGCACCACTCTGTACGAAGTAGAAGCTTCCAAGTTGTTGCAGTCACCAAGAAACGGGCACAGAAATTCAAGTTTTAGTTTTCGAAAATTCAATTTTTGTCCGGTTTTGCTGCCTTGTAGTGTACCTGGGACCTTAAGATTTTGCATGAACCGAACTCTGGCAGCCACATTACACGAGAAAAAGCAAGAAGTGGTAATGCGTAGTAAAAACCACAGAAAACCTAACGTTTTCTACATTTGTTTTCGAAATGACGTCACTGGAAATCGTCACAATGGACACATTTCCATCGGAAACGTTTACATTAATCGTCTGGCAACTAATGCCGCGTGACGGGGTTTGCGGTCTCACCGCTCTGTACGAAGTAGAAGCTTCTAAGTTGTCGCAGTCACCAAGAAAGGAGCACGGTAATTCAAGTTTTAGTTTTCGAAAATTCAATTTGTGGCCGGTTTTGCTGCCTTGTAGATGACCTAGGACCTTAAGATTTTGCGTGAACCGAACTCTGGCAGCCACATTACACGAGAAAGAGCGAGAAGTGGTAATGCTTAGTAAAAACCGCAGAAAACCTAACGTTTTCTACATTTGTTTTCGAAATGACGTAACTGAAAATCGTCACAATTGACTCTTTTCTCTCGGAAACGTTTACATTTATCGTCTGGCAACTAATGCCGCGTAATGACGTTTGCGGTCGCACCACTCTGTACGAAGTAGAAGCTTCTGAGTTGTTGCAGTCACCAAGAAAGGGGCACAGAAATTCAAGGTTTAGTTTTTGAAAATTCAGTTTTTGGCCGCTTTTTCTGCCTTGTAGTTGTCCGAGGACCTTAAGATTTTGCATGAACCGAACTCTGGCAGCCACATTACACGAGAAAAGGCGAGAAGTGGTAATGCGCGGTAAAAACCGCAGAAAACCTAATGTTTTCTACATTTGTTTTGGAAATGACGTATATGAAAATCGTCACATTGGACGCATTTATCTCGGAAACGTTTACATTTATCGTCTGACAACTAATGCCGCGTGATGAGGTATACGGTCGCACCACTCTGTACGATGTAGAAGCTTCCAAGTTGTGGCAGTCACCAAGAAAGGAGCACAGAAGTTCAAGTTTTAGTTTATGAAAATTCAATTTTTGTACGGTTTTGCAGCCTTGTAGTTGACCTGGGACCTTAAGATATTGCATGAACAGAACTCTGGCAGCCTCATTACACGAGAAAAAGCAGGAAGTGGCAATACGTAGTAAAAACCACAGAATACCTAACGTTTTCTACATTTGTTTTCGAAATGACGTAACTGAAAATCTTCACAATGGACGCATTTCTCTCGGAAACGTTTACATTTATCGTCTGGCAACTAATGCCGTGTGGCGAGGTTTGCGGTCGCACCACTCTGTACGAAGTAGAAGCTCCTAAGTTGTTGCAGTCACCAGGAATAGAGCACAGGAATTCAAGTTTTAGTTTTTAAAATTCAAATTTTTGCCGGTTTTGCTGCCTTGTAGTTGTCGTAGGGCCTTACGATTTTGGTTGAACCGAACAATGGCAGCCACATTACACCCGAAGAAGCGAAAAGTGGTAATGCGTAGTAAAAACCGCAGAAAACCAAACGTTTTCTACATTTGTTTTCAAACTGACGTAACTGAAAATCGTCACATTGGACGCATTACTCTCGGAAACGTTTACATTAATCGTCTGGCAACTAAAGCAGCGTGACAAGGTTTGCGCTCGCACTACTCTGTACGAAGTAGAAGCTTCCAAGTTGTTTCAGACACCAAAAAGTGGCACAGAAATTCAAGTTTTAGTTCTTGAAAATTCAATTTTCGGCCGCTTTTGTTGGCTTGTAGTTGACCTAGGACTTTAAAATTTTGCATGAACCGAACTCTGGCAACCACATTTCACGGGAAAAAGCGAGAAGTGGTAATGCGTA
Source organism: Schistocerca serialis cubense (assembly GCF_023864345.2). NCBI lineage: Eukaryota > Metazoa > Arthropoda > Insecta > Orthoptera > Acrididae > Schistocerca > Schistocerca serialis. The sequence goes on along the minus strand of NW_026047571.1, from coordinate 4,118,872 downwards.
GTGAAAACCGCAGAAAACCTAACGTTTTCTACATTTGTTTTCGAAATGACGTAACTGGAAATCGTCACATTGGACGCATTTCTCTCGGAAACGTTTACATTAATCGTCTGGCAACTAAAGCCGCGTGACGAGGTTTGCGGTCGCACCACTCTGTACGAATTAGAAGCTTCTTAGTCGTTGCAGTCAACAAGATAGGAGCACAGAAATTCAAGTTTTAGTTTTTGAAAATTCAATTTTTGTCCGGTTTTGCTGCCTTGTAGTTGACCTGGGACCTTAAGATTTTGCATGAACCGAACTCTGGCAGCCACATTACACGAGAAAACGCTAGTAGTGGTTATGCGTAGTAAAAGACACACAAAACCTAACGTTTTCTACATTTGTTTTCGAAATGACGTCACTGGAAGTCGTCTCAATGGACGCATTTCCATCGGAAACGTTTACATTTATCGTCTGGCAACTAATGCCGCGTGACGAGGTTTGCGGTCTCACCGCTATGTACGAAGTAGATGCTTTCAAGTTGTTGCAGTCACCAAGAAAGGAGCACAGAAGTTCAAGTTTTAGTTTATGAAAATTCAGCTTTTAGCTGCTTTTGCTACCCTGTAGTTGCCCTCGGACCTTAAGATTTTGCATGAACCGATCTCTGGCAGCCACATTACACGACAAATATCGAGAAGTGCTAATGCGTAGTAAGAACCGCAGAAAACCTAACGTTTGCTACATTAGTTTTCGAAATGACGTAACTGAAAATCGTCCAATGGGACGCATTTCTCTCGAAAATGTTCACATTTATCGTCTGGCAACTAATGCCGCGTGATGAGGTTTGCGGTCGCACCACTCTGTACGAAGTAGAAGCTTCTAAGTTGTTGCAGTCACCAAGAATAGAGCACAGGAATTCAAGCTTTAGTTTTTAAAATTCAAATTTTTGCCGGTTTTGCTGCCTTGTAGTTGTCGTAGGGCCTTACGATTTAGCATGAACCGAACCCTTTCAGCCACATTACACCAGAAACAGCTAGAAGTGGTAATGCGTGGTAAAAACCGCAGAAAACTTATCGTTTTCTACATTTGTTTTTAAAATGACGTAACTGAAAATCTTCACATTGGACGCATTTCACTCGGAAACGATTACATTTATCGTCTGGCAACTAATGCCGTGTGATGAGGTTTGCGGTCGCACCACTCTGTACGAAGTAGAAGCATCTAAGTTGTTGCAATCACCAAGAAAGGGGCACAGAAATCCAAATTTTAGTTTTTGAAAATTCACTTTTTGACCGGTTTTGCTGCCTTGTAGCTGACCTAGGACCTTAAGGTTTTGCATGAACCGAACTCTAACTGCCACATTACACGAGAAAAAGCGAGAAGTGGTAATGCATAGTAGAAACCACAGAAAGCCTAACGTTTTCTACATTTGTTTTCGAAATGACGTAACTGAAAATCGTCACATTGGACGCATTTCTCTCGGAAACGATTACATTTATCGTCTGGCAACTAATGCCGCGTGACGAGATTTGCGGTCGCACCACTCTGTACGAAGTAGAAGCTTCTAAGTTGTTGCAGTCACCAAGAACGGAGCACAGTAATTCAAGTTTTAGTTTCTGAAAAATCAATTTTGGCCGGTTTTGCTGCCTTGTAGTTGACCTAGGACCTTAAGATTTTGCATGAACCGAAGCCTGGCAGCCACATTACACGAGAAGTAACGAGAGGTGGTAATGCGTAGTAAAAACCGCTGAAAACCTAACGCTTTCTACATTTGTTTTCGAAATGACGTAACTGAAAATTCTGTTATTGGCCGGTATTGCTGCCTTGTAGTTTACCTAGGACCTTAAGATTTTGCATGAACTGAACTCTGGCAGCCACATTACACGAGAAAAAGCGAGAAGTGGTAATGCGTAGTGAAAACCGCAGAAAACCTAACGTTTTCTACATTTGTTTTCGAAATGACGTAACTGGAAATCGTCACATTGGACGCATTTCTCTCAGAAACGTTTACATTAATCGTCTGGCAACTAATGCCGCGTGACGAGGTTTGTGGTCGCACCACTCCGTACGAATTAGAAGCTTCTAAGTCGTTGCAGTCACCAAGATAGGAGCACAGAAATTCAAGTTTTAGTTTTTGAAAATTCAATTTTTGGCCGGTTTTGCTGCTTTGTAGTTGACCTAATACCTGAAGAGTTTGCATGAACCGAACCCTGGCAGCCCCATTACACGAGAAAAAGCGAGAAGTGGTAATGCGTAGTAAAAACCGCTGTAAACCTAAGGTTTCCTACATTTGTTTTCGAAATGTAACTGAATATCGTCACATTGGACGCATTTCTCTCGGAAACGTTTTCTTTTATCGTCTGGCAACTAACGCCGCGTGACGAGGTTTGCGTTCGCACCACTCTGTACGAAGTAGTAACTTCTAAGTTGTTGCAGTCACCAAGAAAGGAGCACAGAAATTCAAGTTATATTTTTTGAAAAATCAATTTTTGGCCAGTTTTGCTGCCTAGTAGTTGACCGCGGACCTTAAAATTTTGCATGAACCGAACTCTGTCAGCCACATTACACGGGAAAAAACGAGCAGTGGTAATGCAGAGTAAAAACCGCAGAAAACCAAACGTTTTCAACATTTGTTTTCGAAAGCACGTAACTAGAAATTGTCATATTTGGCGCATTTCTCTCGGAAACGTTTACATTTATCGTCTGGCAACTAATGCCGCGTGACGAGGTTTGCGGTCGCACCACTCTGTACGAAGTAGCAGCTTCTAAGTTGTTGCAGTCACCAAGAAAGGGAAGCAGAAATTCAAGTTTTAGTTTTAGAAATTTCAGTTCTTTTCGCTTTTTCAGCCTTGTAGTTGACCTAGGTCCTTATGATTTTGCATGAACCGAACTCCGGCAGCCACATTACACGAGAAAAAGGAGAAGTGGTAATGCGTAGTAAAAACCGCAGAAAACCTAACGTTTTCTACATTTGTTTTCGAAATAACGTAACTTAAAATTAAGTTTTTGGTCGGAATTGCTGCCTTGTAGTTTACCTAGGACCTTAAGATTTTGCATGAACCGAACTCTGGCAGCCACATTACACGAGTAAGAGCGAGAAGTGGTAATGCGTAGTAAACACCGCAGAAAACCTAACGTTTTCTACATTTCTTTTCAAAATAACGTAACTGAAAATCTTCACAATGGACGCATTTCTCTCGGAAACGTTTATATTTATCATCTGGCAACTAACGCCGCGTGATGAAGCTTGCGGTCGCACCACTGTGTACGAAGTAGAACCTTCTAAGTTGTTGTAATCACCAAGAAAGGGGCACAGAAATTCAAGTTTTAGTTCTTGATAATTCAATTTTTGGCCGGTTTTGCTGCCTTGTAGTTGACCTAGGACCTTAAGATTTTGCATGATCCGAACTCTGGCAGCCACATAACACGAGAAAAAGCGAGAAGTGGTAATGCGTATTAAAAACGGCAGAAAACCAAATGTTTTCTACATGTGTTTTCGAAATGACGTAAATGAAAATTTTCACAATGGACGCATTGTTCCCGGAAACGTTTACATTTATCGTCTGGCAACTAATGCCGCGTGACGAGGTTTGCGGTGCACCACTCTGTACGAAGTAGAAGCTTCTAAGTTGTTTCAGTCACCAAGAAGAGCACAGAAATTCAATTTTTTTTTTTGAAACTTCAATTTTTGGCCGCTTTTGTTGCCTTGTAGTTGACCTAGGACCTCAAGATTTTGCATAAACCGAACTCTGGCAGCCACAATACTCGGGAAAAAGCGGGCACTTGTAATGCGTAGTGATAACCGCAGAAAACCTAACGTTTTCTACATATGTTTTCGAAATGACGTAACTGGAAATCGTCACATTGGACGCATTTCTCTCGCAAACGTTTACATTTATCGTCTGGCAACTAATGCCGCGCGACGAGGTTTGCGGTCGCACCACTGTGTACGAAGTAGAACCTTGTAAGTTGTTGCAGTCACCAAGAAAGGGGCACAGAAATTCAAGTTTTAGTTTTTTAAAATTCAGTTTTAGGCCGCTTTTGCAGCCTTGTAGTTGACCTAGGACCTTAAGGTTTAGCATGAATCGAACCCTGGCAGCCACATTACACGAGAAAAATCGAGAAGTGGTAATGCGTAGTAAACACCGCAGAAAACCTAACGTTTTCTACATTTGTTTTCGAAATGACGTAACTGAAAATCGTCACATTGGACGCATTACGCTCAGAAACATTTACATTTATCGTCTGGCAACCAATGCCGCGAGACGAGGTTTGCGGTCGCACCACTCTGTACGAAGTAGAAGCTTCTAAGTTGTTGCAGTCACCAAGAAAGGAGCACAGAAATTGAAGTTTTAGTTTTTGAAAATTCAGTTTTTGGCCGCTTATGCTGCCTTGTAGTTGACCTAGGACCTTAAGATTTTGCATGAACCGAACTCTGGCAGCCACATTACACGAGAAAAAACGAGCAGTGGTAATGCAGAGTAAAAACCGCAGAAAACCAAACGTTTTCAACATTTGTTTTCGAAAGCACGTAACTGGAAATTGTCATATTTGGCGCATTTCTCTCGGAAACGTTTACATTTATCGTCTGGCAACTAATGCCGCGTGACGAGGATTGCGGTCGCACCACTCTGTACGAAGTAGCAGCTTCTAAGTTGTTGCAGTCACCAAGAAAGGGAAGCAGAAATTCAAGTTTTAGTTTTAGAAATTTCAGTTTTTTTTCGATTTTTCAGCCTTGTAGTTGACCTAGCTCCTTATGATTTTGCATGAACCGAACTCTGGCAGCCACAATACACGAGAAAAAGGAGAAGTGGTAATGCGTAGTAAAAACCGCAGAAAACCTAACGTTTTCTACTTTTGTTTTCGAAATAACGTAACTTAAAATTAAGTTTTTGGTCGGAATTGCTGCCTAGTAGTTTACCTAGGACCTTAAGATTTTGCATGAACCGAACTCTGGCAGCCACATTACACGAGAAAAAGCGAGAAGTAAAAATTTTTAGTAAATACCGCAGAAAACCTAACGTTTTTTACATTTGTTTTAGAATTGCCGTAACTGAAAATCTTCAAAATGGACGCATTTCTCTCGGAAACGTTTACATTTATTGGCTGGCAACTAATGCCGCGTGATGAGGTTTGCGGTCGCACCACTCTGTACGAAGTAGAAGCTTCTAAATTGTTGCAGTCACCAAGAAAGGCGCACAGAAATTCAAGTTTTAGTTTTTGAAAATTCAGTTTTTGTCCGCTTTTGCAGTCTTGTAGTTGTCCTAGGACCATAAGATTTTGCACGAATCGAATCCTGGCAGCCACATTACACGAGAAAAAGCGAGAAGTGGTAATGCGTAGTAAAAACCGCAGAAAACCTAACGTTTACTACATTTGTTTTCGAAATGACGTAATTGAAAATCGTCACATTGGACGCATTTCTCTCAGAAACGTTTACATTTATCGTATGGCAACTAATGCCGCATGACGAGGTTTGCTGTGCACCACTCTGTACGAAGTAGAAGCTTCTAAGTTGTTTCAGTCACCAAGAAGAGCACAGAAATTCAATTTTTTTTTTTAAACTTCAATTTTTGGCCGCTTTTGTTGCCTTGTAGTTGACCTAGGACCTTAAGATTTTGCATGAACCGAACTCTGGCAGCCACATTACACGGGAAAAAGCGAGGACTTGTAATGCGTAGTGATAACCGCAGAAAACCTAACGTTTTCTACATACGTTTTCGAAATGACGTAGCTGGAAATCGTCACATTGGACGCATTTCTCTCGGAAACGTTTACATTTATCGTATGGCAACTAATGCCGCGCGACGAGGTTTGCGGTCGCACCACTGTGTACGAAGTAGAACCTTGTAAGTTGTTGCAGTCACCAAGAAAGGGGCACAGAAATTCAAGTTTCAGTTTCTGAAAATTCAGTTTTTGGCCGCTTATACTGCCTTGTAGTTGACCTAGTACCTTAAGATTTTGCATGAACCGAACTCTGGCAGCCACATTACACGAGAAAAAACGAGAAGTGGTAATGCGTAGTAAAAACCGCAGAAAACCTACCGTTTTCTACATTTGTTTTCAAAATGACGTAACTGAAAATCTTCACAATGGTCGCATTTCTCTCGGAAACGTTTACATTTATCGTCAGGCAACTAATGCCGCGTGATGAGGTTTGCGGTTGGACCACTCTGTACGAAGTAGAAGCTTCGAACTTGTTGCAGTAACCAAGAAAGGCGCACAGAAATTCAAGTTTTAGTTTTTGAAAATTAAGTCTGTGGCCGCATTTGCAGCCTTGTAGTTGACCTAGGACCTTATGATTTTGCATGAACCGAACTCTGGCAGCCACATTACACGAGAAAAAGCGAGAAGTGGTAATGCGAGTTAAAAACCGCAGAATACCTAACGTTCTCTACATTTGTTTTCTAAATGACGTAACTGAAAATCGCCACATTGGACGCATTTCACTCGGAAACGTTTACATTTATCGTCTGGCAACTAATGCCGCGTGACGAGGTTAGCGGTCGCACCACTGCGTACGAAGTAGAAGCTTCTAAGTTGTTGCAGTCACCAAGAAACGGGTACAGAAATTCAAGTTTTAGTTTTTGAAAATAAATTATTGGCCGCTTTTGCTGCCTTGTAGTTGACCTAGGATCTTAAAATTTTGCATTAACCCAACTCTGGCAGCCACATTACACAAGAAAAAGCGAGAAGTGGTAATGTGTAGAAAAACCGCAGAATACCTAACGTTTTCTACATTTGTTTTCGAAATGACGTAACTGAAAATCTTCACAATGTACGCATTTCTCTCGGAAACGTATACATTTATCGTCTGGAAACTAATGCCGTGTGATGAGGTTTGCGGACGCACCACTCTGCACGAAGTAGAAACTTCTAAGTTGTTGCAGTCACCAAGAAAGGGGCACAGAAATTCAAGTTTTAGTTTTTGAACATTCAGTATTTCGCCGCTTTTGCAGCCTTGTAGTGGACCTAGGTCTTTAAGATTTTGCATGAACCGAACTCTGGCAGCCACATTACAAGAGAGAAAGCGAGAAATGGTAGTGCGTAGTAAAAACCGCAGGAAACCTAACCTTTTCTACATTTGTTTTCGAAATGACGTAACTGAAAATCGCCACAATGGTCGCATTTCTCTCGGAAACGTTTACATTTATCGTCTGACAAGTAATGCCGCGTGACGAGGTTTTCGGTCGCTCCACTCTGTACGAAGTAGAAGCTTCTAAAATGTTGCAGTCACCAAGGAACGGGTTCAGAAATTAAAGATTTAGTTTATGAAAATTCAGTTTTTGGCCGCTTTTGCAGCCTTGTAGTTGACCTAGGTCTTTAAGATTTTGCATGAACCGAACTCTGGCAGCCACATTACAAGAGAGAAAGCGAGAAATGGTAATGTGTAGTAAAAACCGCAGAAAACCTAACCTTTTTAACATTTGTTTTCGAAAGGACGTAACTGAAAATTCAGTTTTTGGCCGATAATGCTGCCTTGTAGTTGACCTAGGACCTTAAGATTTTGCATGAACCGAACTCTGGCAGCCACATTATACGAGAAAAAGCGAGAACTGGTAATGTGTAACCGCTGAAAACCTAACGTTTTCTACATTTATTTTCGAATTGACGTAACTGAAAATCTTCACAATGGACGCATTTCTCTCGGAAACGATTACATTTATCGTCTGGCAACTAATGCCGCGTAACGAGGTTTTCGGTCGCACCACTCTGTACGAAGTAGAAGCTTCTAAGTTGTTGCAGTCACCAAGAAAGGAGCACAGAAATTCAAGTTTTAGTTTCTGAAAATTCAATTTTTGTCCTATTTTGCTGCCTTGTAGTTGACCTAGACCTTAAGATTTTGCATGAACCGAACTCTGGCAGCCACATTACACGAGAATAATTGAGAAGTAGTAATGCGTAGTATAAACCGCAGAAAACCTAACGTTTTCTACATTTGTTCTCGAGATGACGTAACTGAAAATCGTCACATTGGGCGTATTTCTCTCGGAAACGTTTTTTTATCGTCTGGCAACTAATGCCGCGTGATGAGGTTTGCGGACGCACCAGTCTGTACGAAGTAGACCCTTCTAAGTTGTTGCAGTCACCAAGATAGGGGCACAGAAGTTCAAGTTTTAGTTTTTCATAATTCAGATATTGGCCGCTTTTGCAGCCTTGTAGTTGACCTAGGTCCTTAAGGGTTTGCATGAACCGAACTCTGGCAGCCACATTACACGAGAAAAAGCTAGAAGTGGTAATGTGTAGTAAAAACGGCAGAAAACCTAACGTTTTCTACATTTGTTTTCGAAATGACGTAACTGAAAATTCAGTTTTTGGCCAGTATTGCAGCCTTGTAGTTGACCTAGGACCTTTAGATTTTGCATGAACCGAACTCTGGCAACCACATTACACGAGAAAAAGCGAGAAGTGGTAATGCGTAGTAAAAACCGCAGAAAACCTAACGTTTACTACATTTGTTTTCGAAATGACGTAACTGAAAATCTTCAGAATGGACGCATTTCTCTCGGAAACGTTTACATTTATCGTCTGGCAACTAATGCCGCGTGATGAGGTTTCCGGTCGCACCACTCTGTACGAAGTATAAGCTTCTAAGTTGTTGCTGTCACCAAGATAGGGGCACACAAATTCAAGTTTTAGTTTTTGAAAATACAATTTTGGGCCGCTTTTGCTGCCTTGTAGTTGACCTAGGACCTTAAGATTTTGCATGAACCGAACTCTGGCAGCCACATTACACGAGAAAAAGTTAGAACTGGTAATGGGTAGTAAAAATCCCAGAAAACCTAACGTTTTCTACATTTTTTTTCGAAATGACGTAACTGGAAATAGTCACATTGGGCGCATTTCATTCGGAAACGTTTACATTTATCGTCTGGCAACTAGCGCCGCGTGATGAGTTTAGCGGTCGCACCACTCTGTACGAAGTAGAAGCTTCTAAGTTGTTGCAGTCACCAAGAAAGTGGCAAAGAAATTCAAGTTTTAGTTTTTGAAAATTGAGTTTTCGGCCGCTTTTCCAGTCTTGTAGTTGACCTAGGACCTTAAGATTTTGCATGAACCGAACTCTGGCAGCCACATTACACGAGAAAAAGCGAGCAGTGGTAATGCGTGGTAAAAACCGCAGAAAACCTAACGTTTTCTACATTTGTCTTCGAAGTGATGTAACTGAAAATCGACACATTGGTCGCATTTCTCTCGGAAACGTTCACATTTATCGTCTGGCAACTAATGCCGCGTGACGAGGTTTGCCGTCGCACCACTCTGTACCAAGTAGAAGCTTCTAAGTTGTTGCAGTCACCAAGAAAGGTTCACAGAATTTCAAGTTTTAGTTTTTGAAAATTCAGTTTTTGGCCGCTATTGCAGCCTTGTAGTTGACCTAGGACCTTAAGATTTTGCATGAACCGAACTCTGGGAGCCACAATACACGAGAAAAAGCGAGAAGTGGTAATCCGTAGTAAAAACCGCAGAAAACCTAACGTTTTCTACATTTGTTGTCGAAGTGACGTAACTGAAAATCTTCACAATGGAAGTATTTCTCTCGGAAACGTTTACATTTATCGTCTGGCAACTAATGCCGCGTGATGTGGTTTCCGGTCGCACCACTCTGTACGGAGTAGAAGCTTCTGAGTTGTTGCAGTCACCAAGATAGGGGCACAGAAATTCAAGATTTAGTTTTTGAGAATTCATTTTTTGCCCGGTTTTGCTGCCTTGTAGTTGACCTAGGACCTTAAGATTTTGCATGAACCGATCTCTGGCAGCCACATTAAACGAGAAAAAGCGAGAAGAGGTAATGGGTAGTAAAAACCGCAGAAAACCTAACGTTTTCTACATTTGTTTTCGAAATGACGTAACTGGAAATCGTCACATTGGACGCATTTCTCTAGGAAACATTTACATTTATCGTCTGGCAACTAGCGCCACGTGATTAGGTTTGCGGTCGCACCACTCTGTACGAAGTCGACCCTTCTAAGTTGTCGTAGTCACCAAGAAAGGGGCACAGAAATTCAAGTTTTAGTTTTTGAAAATTCTGTTTTTGGTTGCATTTTGCTGCCTTGTAGTTGACCTAGGACCTTAAGATTTTCCATGAACCGAACTCTGGCAGCCACATTACACGGGAAAAAGCGAGAAGTGGTAATGCGTAGTGAAAACCGCAGAAAAGCTAACGTTGCTACATTTGTTTTCGAAATGACGTAACAGGAAATCGTCACATTGGACGCATTTCTCTCGGAAACGTTTACATTTATCGTCTGGCAACTAATGCCGCGTGATGAGGTTTGCGGTCGCACCACTCTGCACGAAGTAGAAGCTTCTAAGTTGTTGCAGTCACCAAGAAAGGGGCACAGAAATTCGTTTTAGTTTTTAAAAATTGAGTTTTCGGCCGCTGTTGCAGGCTTGTAGTTGACCTAGGACCTTTAGATTTTGCATGAACCGAACTCTGGCCGCCACATTACACGAGAAAAAGCGAGAAGTGTTAATGCGTAGTAAAAACCGCAGAAAACCTAACGATTTCTATATTTGTTTTAGAAATGACGGAACTGGAAATCGTCCCATTTGACGCATTTCTCTCGGAAACGTTTACATTTATGGTCTGGCAACTATTGCCGCGTGACGAGGTTTTGGGTCGCACCACTCTGTACTAAGTAGAAGTTTCTAAGTTGTTGCAGTCACCAACAAACTGGCACAGAAATTCAAGTTTTAGATTTTGAAAATTCTGTTTTTGGCAGCTTTTGCTGCCTTGTAGTTGACCTAGGACCTTAGGATTTTGCATGAACCGAACTCTGGCAGCCACATTACGCGAGAAAAAGCGAGCAGTGGTAATGCGTGGTAAAAACCACAGAAAACCTAACGTTTTCTACATTTGTTTTCGAAATGACGTAACTGAAAATCGCCACATAGGTCGCATTTCTCTCGGAAACGTTTACATTTATCGTCTGGCAACTAATGCCGCGTGACGAGGTTTGCGGTCGCACCACTCTGTACGAAGTAGAAGCTTCAAAGTTGTTGCAGTCACCAAGAAAGGTTCACAGAAATTCAAGTTTTAGGTTTTGAAAATTCAGTTTTTTGCCGCTTTTTCAGCCTTGTAGTTGACCTAGGGCCTTAAGATTTTGCATGAACTGAACTCTGGCAGCCACATTACACGAGAAAAAGCGAGAAGAGGTAATGCGTAGTAAAAACCGCAGAAAACCTAACGGTTTCTACATTTGTTTTCGAAATGTCGGAACTGGAAATCGTCACATTTGACGCATTTCTCTCTGAAACGTTTACATTTATCGTCTGGCAACTAATGCCGCGTGACGAGGTTTGCGGTCGCACCACTCTGTGCGAAGTAGAAGCTTCCAAGTTGTTGCAGTCACCAACAAAGGGGCACAGAATCTCAAGTTTTAGTTTTTGAAAATTCAGTTTCTGGCCGCTTTTGCAGCCTTGTAGTTGACCTAGGACCTTATGATTTTGCATGAACCGAACCATGGCAGCCACATTACACGATAAAAAGCGAGAAGTGGTAATGTGTAGAAAAACCGCAGAATACCTAACGTTTTCTACATTTTATTTTCGAAACGACGTAACTGAAAATCTTCACAATGGACGCATTTCTCTCGGAGACGTTTACATTTTTCGTCTGGAAACTAATGCCGTGTGATGAGGTTTTGCGGTCGCACCACTCTGTACGAAGTAGAAACTTGTAAGTTGTTGCAGTCACCAAGAAAGGAGCATAGAAATTCAAGTTTTAGTTTTTGAAAATTCAATTTTTGGCCGGTTTGGCTGCCTTGTAGTTGACCGAGGACCTTAAGATTTTGCATTAACCGAATTCTGGCTGCCACATTACACGAGGAAAAGCGAGAAGTGGTAATGCGTAGTAAAAACCGCAGAAAACCTATTGTTTTCTACATTAGTTTTGGAAATGACGTAACTGGAAATCGTCACATTGGACGCATTTCTCTCAGAAACGTTTACATTTATCGTCTGGCAACTAATGCCGCGTGATGAGGTTTGCGGTTGCACCACTCTGTACGAAGTAGAATTTTCTAACTTGTTGCAGTCACCAGGAAAGGCGCACAGAAATTCAAGTTTTAGTTTTTAAAAATGTAGTCAGTGGTAGCTTTTGCAGCCTTGTAGTTGACCTAGAACCTTAAGATTTTGCATGGACAGAACTCTGGCATCCACAATGTCCAACAAAAAGCGAGAAGTGGTAATGCAGAGTAAAAACCGCAGAAAACCTAACGTTCTCTACATTTGTTTTCTAAATGACGTAACTAAAAATCGCCACATTGGACGCATTTCACTCGGAAACGTTTACATTTATCGTCTAGCAACTAATGCCGCGTGACGAGGTTAGCGGTCGCACCACTCTGTGCGAAGTAGAAGCTTCTAAGTTGTTGCAGGCACCAAGAAAGGGGCACAGAAACTCAAGTTTTAGATTTTGAAAATTCAGTTTCTGGCCGCTTTTGCAGCCTTGTAGTTGACATAGGAGCTTATGATTTTGCATGAACCGAACCATGGCAGCCACATTACACGAGAAAAAGCTAGAAGTGGTAATGTGTAGAAAAACCGCAGAATACCTAACGTTTTCTACATTTTATTTTCGAAATGACGTAACTGAAAATCTTCACAATGGAAGCATTTCTCTCGTAAACGTTTACATTTATCGTCTGGCAACTAATGCCGCGTGACGAGGTTTGCGGTCGCACCACTCTGTACGAAGTAGAAGCTTCTAAGTTGTTGCAGTCACCAAGAAAGGGTCACAGAAACTCAAGTTTTAGTTTTTGAAAATTCAGTTTCTGGCCGCTTTTGCAGCCTTGTAGTTGACCTAGGACCTTATGATTTTGCATGAACCGAACCATGGCAGCCACATTACACGATAAAAAGCGAGAAGTGGTAATGTGTAGAAAAACCGTAGAATACCTAACGTTTTCTACTTTTTATTTTCGAAATGACGTAACTGAAAATCTTCACAATGGACTCATTTCTCTCGGAGACGTTTACATTTATCGTCTGGAAACTAATGCCGTGTGATGAGGTTTGCGGTCGCACCACTCTGTACGAAGTAGAAAGTTCTAAGTTGTTACAGTCACCAAGAAAGGGAATCAGAAATTCAAGTTTTAGTTTTTGAAAATTCAATTTTTGGCGTGTTTTACTGCCTTGTAGTTGACCGACGACCTTAAGATTTTGCATGAACCGAACTCTGGCAGCCACATTACACGAGGAAAAACGAGAAGTGGTAATGCATAGTAAAAACCGCAGAAAACCTAATGTTTTCTACATTTGTTTTGGAAATGACGTAACTGGAAATCGTCACATTGGACGCATTTCTCTCAGAAACGTTTACATTTATCGTATGGCAACTAATGCCGCGTGATGAGGTTTGCGGTTGCACCACTCTGTACGAAGTAGAAGCTTCTAACTTGTTGCAGTCACCAAGAAAGGCGCACAGAAATTCAAGTGTTAGTTTTTGAAAATGCAGTCAGTGGCCGCTTTTGCAGCCTTGTACTTGACCTAGAACCTTAAGATTTTGCATGGACCGAACTCTGGCATCAACAACGTCCGACAAAAAGCGAGAAGTGGTAATGCAGAGTAAAAACCGTAGAAAACCTAACGTTCTCTACATTTGTTTTCTAAATGACGTAACTGAAAATCGCCACATTGGACGCATTTCACTCGGAAACGTTTACATTTAAAGTCTGGCAACTAATGCCGCGTGACGAGGTTAGCGGTCGCACCACTCTGTGCGAAGTAGAAGTTTCTAAGTTGTTGCATTAACCAAGAAAGAGGCACAGAAACTCAAGTTTTAGTATTTGAAAATTCAGTTTCTGGCCGCTTTTGCAGCCTTGTAGTTGACCTAGGACCTTATGATTTTGCATGAACCGAACCATGGCAGCCACATTACACGATAAAAAGCGAGAAGTGGTAATGTTTAGAAAAACCGCAGAATACCTAACGTTTTCTACATTTTATTTTCGAAACGACGTAACTGAAAATCTTCACAATGGACGCATTTCTCTCGGAGACGTTTACATTTATCGTCTGGAAACTAATGCCGTGTGATGAGGTTTGCGGTCGCACCACTCTGTACGAAGTAGAAACTTCTAAGTTGTTGCAGTCACCAAGAAAGGGGCACAGAAATTCAAGTTTTAGTATTTGAAAATTCAATTTTTGGCCTGTTTTGCTGCCTTGTAGTTGACCGAGGCCCTTAAGATTTTGCATGAACCGAACTCTGGCTGCCACATTACACGGGAAAAGCGAGAAGTGGTAATGCGTAGTGAAAACCGCCGAAAACCTAACGTTTGCTACATTTGTTTTCGAAATGACGTAACTGGAAATCGTCACATTGGAAGCATTTCTCTCAGAAACGTTTATATTTATCGTCTGGCAACTAATTCCGCGTGACGAGGTTTGCGGTCGCACCACTCTGTACGAAGTAGAATCTTCTAAGTTGTTGCAATGACCAAGAATGAGGCACAGAAATTCAAGTTTTAGTTTTTGAAAATTCAATTTTTGGCCAGTTTGGCTGCCTTGTAGTTGACCTAGGACCTATTTGATTTTGCATGAACCGAACTCTGGCAGCCACATTACACGAGAATAAGCGAGAACTGGTAATGCATAGTAGAAACCGCAGAAAACCTAACGTTTTCTTCATTTGTTTTCAAAATGATGTAACTGAAATCGTTACGTTGGACGCATTTCTCTCGGAAACGTTTACATTTATCGTCTGGCAACTAATGCCGCGTGACGAGGTTTGCGGTCGCACAACTCTGTGCGAAGTAGTAGCTTCTAAGTTGTTGCAGTCACCAGGAAAGGGGCACAGAAACTCAAGTTTTAGTTTTTGAAACTTCAGTTTCTGGCCGCTTTTGCAGCCTTGTAGTTGACCTAGGTCCTTATGATTTTGCATGAACCGAACCATGGCAGCCACATTACAGTGGAAATGTGTAGAAAAACCGCAGAATACCTAACGTTTTCTACATTTGTTTTCGAAATGACGTAACTGAAAATATTCACAATGGACGCATTTCTCTCGGAAACGTTTACATTTATCGTCTGGAAACTAATGCCGTGTGATGAGGTTTGCGGTCGCACCACTCTGTACGAAGTAGAAACGTCTAAGTTGTTGCAGTCACCAAGAAAGGGGCACAGAAATTCAAGTTTTAGTTTTTGAAAATTCAATTTTTGGCCTGTTTTGCTGCCTTGTAGTTGACCGAGGACCTTAAGATTTTGCATGAACCTAACTCTGGCTGCCACATTACACGAGGAAAAGCGAGAAGTGGTAATGCGTAGTAATAACCGCAGAATACCTAATGTTTTCTACATTTGTTTTCGAAATGACGTAACTGGAAATCATCACATTGGACGCATTTCTCTCAGAAACATTTACATTTATCGTATGGCAACTAATGCCCCGTGACGAGGTTTTGCGGTCGCACCACTCTGTACGAAGTAGAAGCTTCTAAGTTGTTTCAGTCACCAAGAAAGGGGCACCGAAATTCAAGTTTTAGTTTATGAAAATTCAATTTTTGGCCTCTTTTGTTGAATTGTTGTTGACCTAGGACCTTAAGATTTTGCATGAACCGAACTCTGGCAGCCACATTACACAGGAAAAGCGAGAAGTGGTAATGCGTAGTGAAAACCGCAGAAAACCTAACGTTTGCTACATTTGTTTTCGAAATGACGTAACTGGAAATCGTCATATTGGATGCATTTCTCCAGGAAACGTTTACATTTTTCGTCTGGCAACTAATGCCGCGTGACGAGGTTTGCGGTCGCACCACTCTGTACGAAGTAGAAGCTTCTAAGTTGTTGCAGTCACCAAGAAAGGGGCACAGAAATTCAAGTTTTAGTTTTTGAAAATTCAGTCTTTGGAACCTTTTGCATACTTGTAGTTGACCTACGACCTTAAGATTTTGCATGAACTGAACTCTGGCAGCCACATTACACGAGATAAAGGGAGAAAAGGTAATGCGTAGTTAAAATCGCAGAAAACTGACCGTTTTCTACATTTGTTTTCGAAATGACGTAACTTAAAATCACCAACATTGGTCGCATTTCTCTCGGAAACGTTTACATTTATCGTCTGGCAACTAACGCCGCGTGACGAGGTTTGCGGTCGCACTACTCTGTACGAAGTAGAAGCTTCTAAGTTGTTGCAGTCACCAAGAAAGTTTCACAGAAATTTAAGTTTTAGTTTTTGAAAATTCAGTTTTTGTCCGCTTTTGCAGCATTGTACTTGACCTAGGACCTTAAGATTTTGCATGAACCGAACCCTGGCAAGCACATTACACGAGAAAAAGCGAGAAGTGGTATTGCGTAGTGAAAACCGTTGAAAACCTAACGTTTTCTACATTTGTTTTCGAAATGACGTAACTGAAAATTCAGTTTTTGGCAGGTTTTGCTGCCTTGTAGTTGACCTAGGACCTTAAGATTTTCCATGAACCGAACTCTGGCAGCCACATTACACGAGAAAAAGGGAGAAGTAGTATAGCGTAGTAAAAACCGCAGAAAACCTAACGTTTTCTACATTTGTTTTCGAAATGACGTAACTAAAATCGTCACATTGGATGCATTTCTCTCGGAAACGTTTACATGTATCGTCTGGCAAGTAATGCCGCGTGCCGAGGTTTGCGGTCGCACCACTCTGTACGAAGTAGAAGCTTCTAAGTTGTTTCAGTCACCAAGAAAGGGGCACCGAAATTCAAGTTTTAGTTTTTGAAAATTCAATTTTTGGCCGCTTTTGTTGCCTTGTAGTTGACCTAGGACCTTAAGATTTTGCATGAACCGAACCATGGCAGCCACATTACACGATAAAAAGCGAGAAGTGGTAATGTGTAGAAAAACCGCAGAATACCTAACGTTTTCTACATTTGTTTTCGAAATGACGTAACTGAAAATCTTTACAATGGACGCATTTCTCTCGGAAACGTTTACATTCATCGTCTGGCAACTATTGCCGCGTCACGAGGTTTGCCGTCGCACCACTCTGTACGAAGTAGAAGCTTCTAAGGTGTTGCAGTCAAAAAGAATATAGCACAGAATTTGAATTGTAGTTTTTGAAAATTCGGTTTTTTGCCGGATATGCTGTCTTATTTTTGACCTAGGACCTTAAGATTTTGCATGAACCGAACCCTGGCAGCCACATTACACGAGAAAAAGCGACAAGTGGTAATGCGTAATAAAAACCGCAGAAATCCTAACGTTTTCTACATTTGTTTTCGAAATGACGTAACTGAAAATCTTCACAATGGACACATTTCTCTCGGAATCGGTTACATTTATCGCCTGGCAACTAATGCCGCGTGACGAGGTAGGCGGTCGCACCACTCTGTACGAAGTACAAGCTTCTAAGTTGTTGCAGTCACCAAGAAAGGAGCACAGAAATTCAAGTATTAGGTTTTAAAATTTCAACTTTTGTCCGGTTTTGCTGCCTTGAAGTTGACGTAGGACCTTAAGATTTTGTATGAACCGAACTCTGGCACCCACATTACACAAGTGGAAATGCGCAGTAAAAACGGCAGAATACCTAACGTTTTCTACATTTGTTTTCGAAATGACGTATCTGAAAATCGACACTTTGGACGCATTTCTCTCGGAAACGTTTACATTTATCGTCTGGCAACTAATGCCGCGTGATGAGGTTTGCGGTCGCACCACACTGTACGAAGTAGAAGCTTCTAAGTTGTTGCAGTCACCAAGAAATGGGCACAGAAATTCAAGTTTTACTTCTTGAAAATTCAAGTTTTGGCTGGTATTGCTGCCTTCTATTTGACCTAGCACCTGAAGATTTTGCATGAACCGAAACCTGGCAGCCACATTACACGAGAAAAAGCGAGAAGTGGTAATGCGTAGTAGAAACCGCAGAAAACTTAATGTTTTCTACATTTGTTTTCGAAATGACGTAACTGAAAATCTTCACAATCTACGCATTTCTCTTGGAAAAGTTTACATTTATCGTCTGGCAACTAATGCCGCGTGATGAGGTTTACGGTCGCACCACTCTGTACGATGTAGAAGCTTCTAAGTTGTTGCAGTCAAAAAGAATGTAGCACAGAAATTGAAGTTGTAGTTTTTGTAATTTCAGTTTTTGGCCGGATTTGCTGTCTTGTATTTGACCTAGGACCTTAAGAATTTGCATGAACCGAACTCTGGCAGCCACATTACACAAGAAAAAGCGAGAAATGGTAATGCGTTGTAAAAACCGCAGAAAACCTAACGTTTTCTGCATTTGTTTTCGAAATGACGTAACTGAAAATCTTCACAATGGAAGCATTTCCCTCGGAAACGTTTACATTTATTGACTGGCAACTAATGCCGCGTGATGAGGTTTTCGGACGCACCACGCTGTACGAAGTAGAAGCTTCTAAGTTGTTGCAGTCACCAAGAAAGGAGCACAGAAATTCAAGTTTTAGTTTTTGAAAATTCAATTTTTGGCCGGCTTTGCTGCCTTGTAGTTGACCTAGGACCTTAAGATTTTGCATGAACCGAACTCTGGCAGCCGCATTACACGAGAAAAAGCGAGAAGTGGTAATGCGTAGTAAAAACCGCAGAAAACCTAACGTTTTCTGCATTTGTTTTCGAAATGACGTAACTGAAAATCTTCACAATGGAAGCATTTCCCTCGGAAACGTTTACATTTATTGTCTGGCTACTAATGCCGCGTGATGAGGTTTGCGGTCACATCACTCTGTACGAAGTGCAAGCTTGTAAGTTGTTGGAGTCACCAAGAAAGGAACACAGAAATTAACGTTTCAGTTTATTAAATTGTTTTTGGCCGGTATTGCTGCCTTGTAGTTGACCTAGGACCTTAAGATTTTGCATGAACCGAACCCTGGCAGCCACATTACACGAGAAAAAGCGAGAAGTGGTAATGCGTAGTAAAAACCGCAGAAATCCTAACGTTTTCTACATTTGTTTTCGAAATGACGTAACTGAAAATCTTCACAATGGACACATTTCTCTCGGAATCGTTTACATTTATCGCCTGGCAACTAATGCCGCGTGATGAGGTTTGCGGTCGCACCACACTGTACGAAGTACAAGCTTCTAAGTTGTTGCAGTCACCAAGAAAGGAGCACAGTAATTTAAAATTTAGTTTTAGAAAATTCAATTTTTGGCCGGTTTTGCTGCCTTCTAGTTGACCTAGGACCTTAAGATTTTGCATGAACCGAACTCTGGCAGCCGCATTACACGAGAAAAAGCGAGAAGTGGTAATGCGTAGTAAAAACCGCAGAAAACCTAACGTTTTCTGCATTTGTTTTCGAAATGACGTAACTGAAAATCTTCACAATGGAAGCATTTCCCTCGGAAACGTTTACATTTATTGTCTGGCTACTAATGCCGCGTGATGAGGTTTGCGGTCGCACCACGCTGTACGAAGTAGAAGCTTCTAAGTTGTTGCAGTCACCAAGAAAGGAGCACAGAAATTCAAGTTTTAGTTTTTGAAAATTCAATTTTTGGCCGGCTTTGCTGCCTTGTAGTTGACCTAGGACCTTAAGATTTTGCATAAACCGAACTCTGGCAGCCACATTACACGAGAAAAAGCGAGATGTGCTAACGCGTTTTAAAAACGGCAGAAAACGTAACGTTTTCTACATTTGTTCTCTAAATAACGTAACTGGAAATCGTCACATTGAACGCATTTATCTCGGAAACGTTTACATTTATCGTCTGGCAACTAATATCGCGTGACGAGGTTTCCGGTCGCACGACTCTGCATAAAGTAGATGCTTCTAAGTTAATGCAGTCACCATGAAAGCGGCACAGAGATTCAAGTTTTAGTTTTTAAAAATTCAATTTTTTGCCGGATTTGTTGCCTTGTATTTGACCTAGGACCTTAAGATTTTCCATGAACCGAACTCAGGCAGCCACATTACACAAGAAAAAGCGAGAAGTGGTAATGCGTGTTAAAAACCGCAAAACACCTGCCGGTTTCTACATTTGTTTTCGAAATGACGTATCTCATCTTCACAATGGACGCATTTCACCCGGAAACGTTTACATTTATCGTATGGCAACTAACGCCGCGTGATGAGGTTTGCGGTCGCACCACTCTGTACCAAGTAGAAGCTTCTGAGTTGTTGAAGTCACCAAGAAAGGAGCACAGAAATTCAAGTTTTAGTTGTTGAAAATTCAATTATTGGCCGATTTTGAAACATTGTAGTTAACCTAGGACCTTAAGATTTTGCATGAGCAAACCCTGGCAGCCACATGACACGAAAAAAAGCGAGAATTGGTAATGCGTAGTAAAAACCGCAGAAAACCTAACGTTTTCTACATTTGTTTTCGAAATGACGTAAGTGAAAATCTTCATAATGGACGCATTTCTCTCGGAAACGTTTACATTTATCGTCTGGCAACTAATGCCGCGTGATGAGGTTTGCGGTCGCCCCACTCTGTACAAAGTAGAAGCTTCTAAGTTGTTGCAGTCACCAAGAAAGGAGCACAGAAATTCAAGTTTTAGTTTTTGAAAATTCAGTTTTTGGCCGGTTTTGCTGCCATGTAGTTGACCAAGGACTTTAAGATCTTGCATGAACCGAAATCTGGCAGCCACATTGCACGAGAAAAAACGAGAAGTGGTAATGCGTAGTAAAAACCGTACAAAACCTATTGTTTTCTACATTTGTTTTCGAAATGACGTAACTGGAAATCGTCACGTTTCGACGCATTTCTCTCGGAAACGTTTACATTTATCGTCTGGCAACTAATGCCGCGTGACGAGGTTTGCGGTCGCGCCACTCTGTACGAAGTAGAAGCTTCTAAGATGTTGCAGTCACCAAGAAAGGAGCACAGAAATTAAAGTTTTAGTTTTTGAAAATTCAATTTTTGGCCGGTTTTGCTTCCTTGTGGTTGACCTAGACCCTTAAGATTTTGCATGAACCGAACTCTGGCAGCCACATTAAACGAGAAAAAGCGAGAGGTGGTAATGCGTAGTAAAAACCGCAGAAAACCTAACGTTTTCTGCATTTGTTTTCGAAAAGACCTAACCGAAAATCGTCACATTGGACGCATTTCTCTCGGAAACGTTGACATTTATCGTTTGGCAACTAATTCCGCGTGACGAGGTTTGCGGTCGCACCACTCTGTACGAAGTAGAAGCTTCTAAGTTGTTGCAGTCACCAAGAATGGAGCACAGAAGTTCAAGTTTTGGTTTTTGAAAATTCAATTTTTGGCCGGTTTTGCTGCCATGTAGTTGACCTAGGACCTTGAGATTTTGCATGAACCGAACCCTGGCGGCCACATTACACCAGAAAAATTGAGAAGTGGTATTGCGTATTAAACACCGCAGAAAACAACGTTTTCTACGTTTGTTTCCGAAAACACCTATCAAAAATCGTCACATTGGACGCATTTCTCTCGGAAACGTTGACCTTTATCGTCTGGCAACTAATGCCGCGTGACGAGGTTTGCGGTCGCACCACTCTGTACGAAGTAGAAGCTTCTAAGTTGTTGCAGTCACCAAGAGATGGGCACAGAAATTCAAGTTCTACTTCTTGAAAATTCAAGTTTTGGCTGGTAATGCTGCCTTGTATTTGACCTAGCACCTGAAGATTTTGCATGAACCGAAACCTGGCAGCCACATTACACGAGAAAAAGCGAGAAGTGGTAATGCGTAGTAGTAACCGCAGAAAACCTAACGTTTTCTACATTTGTTTTCGAAATGACGTAACTGAAAATCTTCACAATCTACGCATTTCTCTCGGAAAAGTTTACATTTATCGTCTGGCAACTAATGCCGCGTGATGAGGTTTGCGGTCGTACCACTCTGTACGATGTAGAAGCTTCTAAGTTGTTGCAGTCAAAAAGAATGTAGCACAGAAATTGAATTGTAGTTTTTGTAATTTCAGTTTTTGGCCGGATTTGCTGTCTTGTATTTGACCTAGGACCTTAAGATTTTGCATGAACCGAACCCTGGCAGCCACATTACACGTGAAAAAGCGAGAAGTGGTAATGCGTAGTAAAAACCGCAGAAAACCTATTGTTTTCTACATTTGTTTTCGAAATGACGTAACTGAAAATCGTCACAATAGACGCATTTCTCTCGGAAACGTTTGAATTTATCGTCTGGCAACTAATGCCGCGTGACGAGGTTTGCGGTCGCATCATTCTGTACGAAGTAGAAGCTTCTAAATTGTTGCAGTCACCAAGAAAGGAGCACAGAATTTTAAAATTTAGTTTTAGAAATTTCAATTTTTGGCCGGTTTTGCTGCCTTGTAGTTGACCTAGGACCTTAAGATTTTGCATGAACCGAATGCTGGCAGCCACATTACACAAGAAAAAGCGAGAAGTGGTAATGCGTTGTAAAAACCGCAGAAAACCTAACGTTTTCTGCATTTGTTTTCGAAATGACGTAACTGAAAATCTTCACAATGGAAGCATTTCCCTCGGAAACGTTTACATTTATTGTCTGGCAACTAATGCCGCGTGATGAGGTTTTCGGACGCATCACGCTGTACGAAGTAGAAGCTTCTAAGTTGTTGCAGTCACCAAGAAAGGAGCACAGAAATTCAAGTTTTAGTTTTTGAAAATTCAATTTTTGGCCGGTTTTGCTGCCTTGTAGTTGACCTAGGACCTTAAGATTTTGCATGAACCGAACTCAGGCAGCCACATTACACGAGAAAAAGCGAGATGTGCTAACGCGTTTTAAAAACGGCAGAAAACGTAACGTTTTCTACATTTGTTTTCTAAATAACGTAACTGGAAATCGTCACATTGAACGCATTTATCTCGGAAACGTTTACATTTATCGTCTGGCAACTAATACCGCGTGACGAGGTTTCCGGTCGCACCACTCTGCAGGAAGTAGATGCTTCTAAGTTAATGCAGTCACCATGAAAGCGGCACAGAGATTCAAGTTTTAGTTTTTAAAAATTCAATTTTTGGCCGGATTTATTGCCTTTTATTTGACCTAGGACCTTAAGATTTTTCATGAACCGAACTCAGGTAGCCACATTACACGAGAAAAAGCGAGAAGTGGCAATGCGTGTTAAAAACCGCAAAACACCTGCCGGTTTCTACATTTGTTTTCGAAATTACGTAACTGAAAATCTTAACAATGGACGCATTTCTCTCGGAAACGTTTACATTTATCGTATGGCAACTAATGCCGCGTGATGAGGTTGGCGGTCGCACCACTCTGTACGAAGTAGAAGCTTCTGAGTTGTTGAAGTCACCAAGAAAGGAGCACAGAAATTCAAGTTTTAGTTGTTGAAAATTCAATTTTTGGCCGGTTTTGAAACCTTGTAGTTAACCTAGGACCCTAAGATTTTGCATGAGCAAACCCTGGCAGCCACATAACACGAGAAAAAGCGAGAATTTGTAATGCGTAGTAAAAACCGCAGAAAACCTAACGTTTTCTACATTTGTTTTCGAAATGACGTAAGTGAAAATCTTCATAATGGACGTATTTCTCTCGGAAACATTTACATTTATCGTCTGGCAACTAATGCCGCGTGATGAGGTTTGCGGTCGCTCCACTCTGTACAAAGTAGAAGCTTCTAAGTTGTTGCAGTCACCAAGAAAGGAGCACAGAAATTCAAGTTTTAGTTTTTGAAAATTTAGTTTTTGGCCGGTTTTGCTGCCATGTAGTTGACCAAGGACCTTAAGATCTTGCATGAACCGAAATCTGGCAGCCACATTACACGAGAAAAAACGAGAAGTGGTAATGCGTAGTAAAAACCGTAGAAAACCTATTGTTTTCTACATTTGTTTTCGAAATGACGTAGCAGGAAATCGTCGCGTTTGGACGCATTTCTCTCGGAAACGTTTGACATTTATCGTCTGGCAACTAATGCCGCGTGACGAGGTTTGCGGTCGCACCACTCTGTACGAAGTAGAAGCTTCTAAGATGTTGCAGTCACCAAGAAAGGAGCACAGAAATTAAAGTTTTAGTTTTTGAAAATTCAATTTTTGGCCGGTTTTGCTTCCTTGTGGTTGAACTAGACCCTTAAGATTTTGCATGAACCGAACTCTGGCAGCCACATTACACGAGAAAAAGCGAGAAGTGGTATTGCGTAGTAAACACCGCAGAAAACTTAACGTTTTCTACATTTGTTTTCTAAATAACGTAACTGGAAATCGTCACATTGAACGCATTTATCTCGGAAACGTTTACATTTATCGTCTGGCAACTGATACCGCGTGACGAGGTTTCCGGTCGTCCGACTCTGCATAAAGTAGCTGCTTCTAAGTTAATGCAGTCACCATGAAAGCGACACAGAGATTCAAGTTTTAGTTTTTAAAAATTCAATTTTTGGCCGGATTTGTTGCCTTGTATTTGACCTAGGACCTTAAGATTTTTCATGAACCGAACTCAGGCAGCCACATTACACGTGAAAAAGCGAGAAATGGTAATGCGTGTTAGAAACCGCAAAACACCTGCCGGTTTCTACATTTGTTTTCGAAATGACGTAGCTCACAATCTTCACAATGGACGCATTTCTCTCGGAAACGTTTACATTTATCGTATGGCAACTAATGCCGCGTGACGAGGTTTGCGGTCGCACCACTCTGTACGAAGTAGAAGCTTCTAAGATGTTGCAGTCACCAAGAAAGGAGCACAGAAATTAAAGTTTTAGTTTTTGAAAATTCAATTTTTGGCCGGTTTTGCTTCCTTGTGGTTGACCTAGACCCTTAAGATTTTGCATGAACCGAACTCTGGCAGCCACATTACACGAGAAAAAGCGAGAGGTGGTAATGCGTACTAAACACCGCAGAAAACCTAACGTTTTCTACATTTGTTTTCGAAAAGACCTAACCGAAAATCGTCACATTGGACGCATTTCTCTCGGAAACGTTGACATTTATCGTTTGGCAACTAATTCCGCGTGACGAGGTTTGCGGTCGCACCACTCTGTACGAAGTAGAAGCTTCTAAGTTGTTGCAGTCACCAAGAAAGGAGCACAGAAATTCAAGTTTTAGTTTTTGAAAATTCAGTTTTTGGCCGGTTTTGCTGCCATGTAGTTGACCAAGGACCTTAAGATCTTGCATGAACGGAAATCTGGCACCCACATTACACGAGAAAAAACGAGAAATGGTAATGCGTAGTAAAAACCGTAGAAAACCTATTGTTTTCTACATTTGTTTTCGAAATGACGTAACTGGAAATCGTCGCGTTTGGACGCATTTCTCTCGGAAACGTTTACATTTATCGTCTGGCAACTAATGCCGCGTGACGAGGTTTGCGGTCGCACCACTCTGTACGAAGTAGAAGCTTCTAAGTTGTTGCAGTCACCAAGAATGGAGCACAGGAGTTCAAGTTTTGGTTTTTGAAAATTCAATTTTTGGCCGCTGTTGCTGCCTTGTAGTTGACCTAGGACCTTGAGATTTTGCATGAACCGAACCCTGGCAGCCACATTACGCGAGAAAATGCGACATATGGTAATGCGTAGTAAAAACAGCAGAAAACTTAACGTTCTCTACATTTGTTTTCGAAATGACGTAACTCAAAATCTTCACAATGGTCGCATTTATCTCTTAAACGTTTCCATTTAACGTCTGTTAACTAATGCCACGTGATGAGGTTTGCGGACGCACCAGTCTGTACGAAGTAGAAGCTTTTAAGTTGTTGCAGTCACCAATAAAGGGGCACATAAATTCAAGTTTTAGGTTATGAAAATTCAATTTTTGACATCTTTTGCTGCCTTGTGGTTGACCTGGGACCTTAATATTTTGCATGAACCGAACCCTGGCAGCCGCAATACACGAGAAAAAGCGAGAAGTGGTAATGCGTAGTAAAAACCGCAGAAAACCTAACGTTATCTACATTTGTTTTCGAAATGACGTAAGTGAAAATCTTCATAATGGACGCATTTCTCTCGGAAACGTTTACATTTATCGTCTGGCAACTAATGCCGCGTGATGAGGTTTGCGGTCGACCCACTCTGTGCAAAGTAGAAGCTTCTATGTTGTTGCAGTCACCAAGAAAGGAGCACAGAAATTCAAGTTTTAGTCTTTGAAAATTCAGTTTTTGGCCGGTTTTGCTGCCATGTAGTTGACCAATGACCATAAGATCTTGCATGAACCGAACTCTGGCAGCCACATTACACGAGAAAAAGCGAGAAGTGGTATTGCGTAGTAAAAACCGCAGAAATCCTAACGATTTCTACATTTGTTTTCGAAATGACGTAACTGAAAATCGTCACATTGGACGCAATACTCTCGGAAACGTTTACATTTATAGTCTGGCAACTAATGCCGCGTGACGAGGTTTGCGGTCGCACCACTCTGAACGATGTAGAAGCTTCTAAGTTGTTGCAGTCACCAAGAAAGGAACACAGAAATTCAAGTTTTAGTTTTTGAGAATTCAGTTTTTGGCCGCTTTTGCTGCCTTGAAGTTGACGTAGGACCTTAAGATTTTGTATGAACCGAATTCTGGCACCCACATTACACAAGTGGTAATGCGCAGTAAAGACCGCAGAATACCTAACGTTTTCTACATTTGTTTTCGAAATGACGGAACTGGAAATCGGCACATTGGACGCAATTCTCTCTGAAACGTTAACATTTATCGTCTTGCAACTAATGCCGTGTGACGAGGTTTGCGGTCGCACCACTCTGTATGAAGTAGAAACTTCTAAGTTGTTGCAGTCACCAAGAAAGGGGCACAGAAATTCAAGTTTTAGTTTTTGAAAATTCAGTTTCTTCCCAGTTTCGCTGCCTTGTAGTTGACCTGGGACCTTAAGAAATTGCATGAATCGAACTCTGGCAGCGACATTACACGAGAAAAAGGGAGAATTGGTAATGCGTAGTAAAAACCGCAGAAAACCTAACGTCTTCTACATTTGTTTTCGAAATGACGTAACTGAAAATCGTCACATTGGACGCATTACTCTCGGAAACGTTTGCATTTATCGTCTGGCAACTAATGCCGCGTGACGAGGTTTGCGGTCACATCACTCTGTACGAAGTGCAAGCTCGTAAGTTGTTGGAGTCACCAAGAAAGGGGCACAGAAATTCACGTTCCAGTTTATTAAATTGTTTTTGGCCGGTATTGCTGCCTTGTAGTTGACCTAGGACCTTAAGATTTTGCATGAACCGAACCCTGGCAGCCACATTACACGAGAAAAAGCGAGAAGTGGTAATGCATAGTAAAAACCGCAGAAAACCTAATGTTTTCTTCATTTATTGTCGAAATGACGTAACTGAAAATCGTCACATTGGACGCATTTCTCTCGGAAACGATTACATTTATCGTCTGGCAACTAATGCCGCGTGACGAGGTTTGTGGTCGCATCACTCTGTACGAAGTGCAAGCTTGTAAGTTGTTGCAGTCACCAAGAAAGGGGCAAAGAAATTTAAGTTTTATTTTTTAAAACTTCAGTTTTTGGCCGCTTTTGTTGCCTTGTATTTGACCTAGGACCTTAAGATTTTGCATGAACCGAACCCTGGCAGCCACATTACACGAGAAAAAGCGAGAAGTGGTAATGCGTAATAAAAACCGCAGAAATCCTAACGTTTTCTACATTTGTTTTCGAAATGACGTAACTGAAAATCTTCACAATGGACACATTTCTCTCGGAATCGTTTACATTTATCGACTGGCAACTAATGCCGCGCGATGAGGTTTGCGGTCGCACCACTCTGTACGAAGTACAAGCTTCTAAGTTGTTCAGTCACCAAGAAAGTAGCACAGAAATTCAAGTTTTACTTTTTGAAAATTTAATTTTTTGCCGGTTTTTCTGCCATGTAGTTGAACTACGACCTTAAGATTTTGCATGAACCGAACTCCTGCAGCCACATTACACGAGAAAAAGCGAGAACTGGTAATGCGTAGTAAATACCGCAGAAAACCTAACGTTTTCTACATTTGTTTTCGAAATGACGTAACTGTTAATCGTCACAATGGACGCATTTCTCTCGGAAACGTTTACATTTATCGTCTGGCAACTAATGCCGCGTGATGAGGTTTGCGGTCGCACCACTCTCAACGAAGTATAAGCTTCTAAGTTGTTGCAGTCACCAAGAAAGTAGCACAGAAATTCAAGATTTAGTTTTTGAAAATTCAATTTTTGGCGGGTTTTGCTGCCTTGTAGTTGACGTAGGACCTTAAGATTTTGCATGAACCGAACCCTGGCAGCCAAATTACACGCGAAAAAGCGAGAAGTGGCAATGCGTAGTAAAAACCGCAGAAAACCTAGTGTTTTCTACATTTGTTTTCGAAATGACGTAACTGAAAATCTTCACAATGGACGCATTTCTCTCTGAAACGTTTACATTTATCGTCTGACAACTAATGGCGTGTGACGCGGTTTGCGTACGCACCACTCTGTACGAAATAGAAGCTTCTAAGTTGTTGCAGTCACCAAGAAAGGGGCACAGAAAGTTTTTGCAAGTTCAATTTTTGGCCGGTATTGCTGCCTTGTTGTTGACCTAGGACCTTAAGATATTGCATGAACCGAACTCTAGCAGCCACATTACACGAGAAAAAGCGAGAAGTGGTAATGCGTAGTAAAAACCGCAGAAAACATAACGTCTTCCACATTTGTTTTCGAAATGTCGTAACTGAAAATCGTCACATTGGACGCATTTCTCTCGTAAACGTTTACATTTATCGTCTGGCAACTAATGCCGCGTGACGAGGTTTGCGGTCGCACCACACTGAACGATGTAGAAGCTTCTAAGTTGTTGCAGTCACCAAGAAAGGATCACAGAAATTCAAGTTTTAGTTTTTGAGAATTCAGTTTTTGGCCGCTTTTGCTGCCTTGAAGTTGACGTAGGACCTTAAGATTTTGTATGAATTGAACTCTGGCACCCACATTACACAAGTGGTAATGCCCAGTAAAAACCGCAGAATACCTAACGTTTTCTACATTTGTTTTCGAAATGACGGAACTGGAAATCGGCACATTGGACGCAATTCTCTCAGAAACGTTTACATTTATCGTCTGGCATCTAATGTCGCGTGACGAGGTTTGCGGTCGCACTACTCTCTACGAACTAGAAGCTTCTAAGTTGTTGCTGTCACCAAGAAAGGGCACAGAAATTCAAGTTTTGGTTTTTGAAAATTCAGTTTTTGGCCGCTTTTGCTGCCTTGTAGTTGACCTAGGACCTTAAGATTTTGCATGAACCGAACCCTGGCAGCCACATTACACGTGAAAATGCGAGAAGTGGTATTGCGTAGTAAAAACCGCAGAAAACCTAACGTCTTCTACATTTGTTTTCGAAATGACGTAAGTGAAATTCTTAACAATGGACGCATATCACTCGGAAACATTTACATTTATCGTCTGGCAACTAATGCCGTGTGACGCGGTTTGCGGTCGCACCACTCTGTACGAAGTACAAGCTTCTAAGTTGTTGCAAACACCAAGAAGGGGGCACAGAAAGTTTTTGCAAATTCAATTTTTAGCCGGTATTGCTGCCTTGTACTTGACCTAAGACCCTAAAATTTTCCATGAACCGAACCCTGGCAGCCAAATTACACGAGAAAAAGCGAAAAGTGGTAATGCGTAGTAAAAACTGCAGAAAACCTAATGTTTTCTACATTTGTTTTCGAAATGACGTAACTGAAAATCTTCACAATGGACGCATTTCTCTCTGAAACGTTTACATTTATCGTCTGGCAACTAATGCCGTGTGACGAGGTTTGCGGTCGCACCACTCTGTATGAAGTAGAAACTTCTAAGTTGTTGCAGTCACCAAGAAAGGGGCACAGAAATTCAAGTTTTAGTTTTTGAAAATTCAGTTTCTTCCCAGTTTCGCTGCCTTGTAGTTGACCTGGGACCTTAAGAAATTGCATGAATCGAACTCTGGCAGCGACATTACACGAGAAAAAGGGAGAATTGGTAATGCGTAGTAAAAACCGCAGAAAACCTAACGTCTTCTACATTTGTTTTCGAAATGACGTAACTGAAAATCGTCACATTGGACGCATTACTCTCGGAAACGTTTGCATTTATCGTCTGGCAACTAATGCCGCGTGACGAGGTTTGCGGTCACATCACTCTGTACGAAGTGCAAGCTCGTAAGTTGTTGGAGTCACCAAGAAAGGGGCACAGAAATTCACGTTCCAGTTTATTAAATTGTTTTTGGCCGGTATTGCTGCCTTGTAGTTGACCTAGGACCTTAAGATTTTGCATGAACCGAACCCTGGCAGCCACATTACACGAGGAAAGCGAGAAGTGGTAATGCATAGTAAAAACCGCAGAAAACCTAATGTTTTCTTCATTTATTGTCGAAATGACGTAACTGAAAATCGTCACATTGGACGCATTTCTCTCGGAAACGATTACATTTATCGTCTGGCAACTAATGCCGCGTGACGAGGTTTGTGGTCGCATCACTCTGTACGAAGTGCAAGCTTGTAAGTTGTTGCAGTCACCAAGAAAGGGGCAAAGAAATTTAAGTTTTATTTTTTAAAAATTCAGTTTTTGGCCGCTTTTGTTGCCTTGTATTTGACCTAGGACCTTAAGATTTTGCATGAACCGAACCCTGGCAGCCACATTACACGAGAAAAAGCGAGAAGTGGTAATGCGTAATAAAAACCGCAGAAATCCTAACGTTTTCTACATTTGTTTTCGAAATGACGTAACTGAAAATCTTCACAATGGACACATTTCTCTCGGAATCGTTTACATTTATCGACTGGCAACTAATGCCGCGTGATGAGGTTTGCGGTCGCACCACTCTGTACGAAGTACAAGCTTCTAAGTTGTTCAGTCACCAAGAAAGTAGCACAGAAATTCAAGTTTTACTTTTTGAAAATTTAATTTTTTGCCGGTTTTTCTGCCATGCAGTTGAACTACGACCTTAAGATTTTGCATGAACCGAACTCCTGCAGCCACATTACACGAGAAAAAGCGAGAACTGGTAATGCGTAGTAAATACCGCAGAAAACCTAACGTTTTCTACATTTGTTTTCGAAATGACGTAACTGTTAATCGTCACAATGGACGCATTTCTCTCGGAAACGTTTACATTTATCGTCTGGCAACTAATGCCGCGTGATGAGGTTTGCGGTCGCACCACTCTCAACGAAGTATAAGCTTCTAAGTTGTTGCAGTCACCAAGAAAGTAGCACAGAAATTCAAGATTTAGTTTTTGAAAATTCAGTTTTTGGCCGGTATTGCTGCCTTGTTGTTGACCTAGGACCTTAAGATATTGCATGAACCGAACTCTAGCAGCCACATTACACGAGAAAAAGCGAGAAGTGGTAATGCGTAGTAAAAACCGCAGAAAACATAACGTCTTCCACATTTGTTTTCGAAATGTCGTAACTGAAAATCGTCACATTGGACGCATTTCTCTCGTAAACGTTTACATTTATCGTCTGGCAACTAATGCCGCGTGACGAGGTTTGCGGTCGCACCACACTGAACGATGTAGAAGCTTCTAAGTTGTTGCAGTCACCAAGAAAGGATCACAGAAATTCAAGTTTTAGTTTTTGAGAATTCAGTTTTTGGCCGCTTTTGCTGCCTTGAAGTTGACGTAGGACCTTAAGATTTTGTATGAATTGAACTCTGGCACCCACATTACACAAGTGGTAATGCGCAGTAAAAACCGCAGAATACCTAACGTTTTCTACATTTGTTTTCGAAATGACGGAACTGGAAATCGGCACATTGGACGCAATTCTCTCAGAAACGTTTACATTTATCGTCTGGCATCTAATGTCGCGTGACGAGGTTTGCGGTCGCACTACTCTCTACGAACTAGAAGCTTCTAAGTTGTTGCTGTCACCAAGAAAGGGCACAGAAATTCAAGTTTTGGTTTTTGAAAATTCAGTTTTTGGCCGCTTTTGCTGCCTTGTACTTGACCTAAGACCCTAAAATTTTGCATGAACCGAACCCTGGCAGCCAAATTACACGAGAAAAAGCGAAAAGTGGTAATGCGTAGTAAAAACTGCAGAAAACCTAATGTTTTCTACATTTGTTTTCGAAATGACGTAACTGAAAATCTTCACAATGGACGCATTTCCCTCTGAAACGTTTACATTTATCGTCTGGCAACTAATGCCGTGTGACGAGGTTTGCGGTCGCACCACTCTGTATGAAGTAGAAACTTCTAAGTTCATGCAGTCACCAAGAAAGGGGCACAGAAATTCAAGTTTTAGTTTTTGAAAATTCAGTTTCTTCCCAGTTTCGCTGCCTTGTAGTTGACCTAGGACCTTAAGAATTTGAATGAATCGAACTCTGGCAGCCACATTACACGAGAAAAAGGGAGAATTGGTAATGCGTAGTAAAAACCGCAGAAAACCTAACGTCTTCTACATTTGTTTTCGAAATCACGTAACTGAAAATCGTCACATTGGACGCATTACTCTCGGAAACGTTTGCATTTATCGTCTGGCAACTAATGCCGCGTGACGAGGTTTGCGGTCACATCACTCTGTACGAAGTGCAAGCTTGTAAGTTGTTGGAGTTACCAAGAAAGGGGCACAGAAATTCACGTTTCAGTTTATTAAATTGTTTTTGGCGGGTATTGCTGCCTTGTAGTTGACCTAGGACCTTAAGATTTTGCATGAACCGAACTCTGGCAGCCACATTACACGAGACAAAGCGAGAAGTGGTAATGCGTAGTAAAAACCGCAGAAGACCTAACGTTTTCATCATTTGTTTTTGAAACGACGTAACTGAAAATCTTAACAATGGTCGCATTTCTCTCGGAAACGTTTACATTTATCGTCTGGCAACTAATGCCGCGTGACGTGATTTGCGGTAGCACCACTCTGTACGAAGTAGAAGCTTCTAAGTTGTTGCAGTCAAAAAGAATGTAGCACAGAAATTGAATTGTAGTTTTTAAAAATTCGGTTTTTGGCCGGATATGCTGTCTTGTATTTGACCTAGTACCTTAAGATTTTGCATGAACCGAACCCTGGCAGCCACATTACACGAGAAAAAGCGAGAAGTGGTAATGCGTAGTAAAAACCGCAGAAATCCTAACGTTTTCTACATTTGTTTTCGAAATGACGTAACTGAAAATCTTCACAATGGACACATTTCTCTCGGAATCGTTTACATTTATCGCCTGGCAACTAATGCCGCGTGATGAGGTTTGCGGTCGCACCACTCTGTACGAAGTACAAGCTTCTAAGCTGTTACAGTCAACAAGAAAGGAGCACAGAAATTCAAGTATTAGGTTTTAAAAATTCATCTTTTGTCCGGTTTTGCTGCCTTGTAGTTGACGTAGGACCTTAAGATTTTGTATGAACCCAACTCTGGCACCCACATTACACAAGTGGTAATGCGCAGTAAAAACCGCAGAATACCTAACGTTTTCTACATTTGTTTTCGAAATGATCTAACTGAGAAACGTCACATTGGACGCATTTCTCTCGGAAACGTTTACATTTATCGTCTGGCAATTAATGCCGCGTGATGAGGTTTGCGGTCGCACCACCCTGTACGATGTAGAAGCTTCTAAGTTGTTGCAGTCAAAAAGAATGTAGCACAGAAATTGAAGTTGTAGTTTTTGTAATTTCAGTTTTTGGCCGGAATTGCTGTCTTGTATTTGACCTAGGACCTTAAGATTTTGCATGAACCGAACCCTGGCAGCCACATTACACGAGAAAAACCGAGAAGTGGTATTGCGTAGTAAAAACCGCAGAAAACCTATTGTTTTCTACATTTGTTTTCGAAATGACGTAACTGAAAATCGACACAATAGACGCATTTCTCTCGGAAACGTTTACATTTATCGTCTGGCAACTAATGCCGCGTGACAAGGTTTGCGGTCGCATCATTCTGTGCGAAGTAGAAGCTTCAAAGTTGTTGCAGTCACCAAGAAAGGAGCACAGAAATTTAAAATTTAGTTTTAGAAAATTCAATTTTTGGCCGGTTTTGCTGCCTTGTAGTTGACCTAGGACCTTAACATTTTGCATGAACCGAACTCTGGCAGCCACATTACACGAGAAAAAGCGAGAAGTGGTAATGCGTAGTAAAAACCGCAGAAAACCTAACGTTTTCTGCATTTGTTTTCGAAATGACGTAACTGAAAATCTTCACAATGGAAGCATTTCCCCCGGAAAAGTTTACATTTATTGTCTGGCTACTAATGCCGCGTGATGAGGTTTGCGGTCGCACCACGCTGTACGAAGTAGAAGCTTCTAAGTTGTTGCAGTCACCAAGAAAGGAGCACAGAAATTCAAGTTTTAGTTTTTGAAAATTCAATTTTTGGCCGGTTTTGCTGCCTTGTAGTTGACCTAGGACCTTAAGATTTTGCATGAACCGAACTCAGGCAGCCACATTACACGAGAAAAAGCGAGATGTGCTAACGCGTTTTAAAAACCGCAGAAAACGTAACGTTTTCTACATTTGTTTTCTAAATAACGTAAATGGAAATCGTCACATTGAACGCATTTATCTCGGAAACGTTTACATTTATCGTCTGGCAACTAATACCGCGTGACGAGGTTTCCGGTCGCACGACTCTGCATAAAGTAGATGCTTCTAAGTTAATGCAGTCACCATGAAAGCGGCACACAGATTCAAGTTTTAGTTGTTGAAAATTCAATTATTGGCCGATTTTGAAACCTTGTAGTCAACCTAGGACCTTAAGATATTGCATGAGCAAACCCTGGCAGCCACATAACACGAGAAAAAGCGAGAGTTGGTAATGCGTAGTAATAACCGCATAAAACCCAACGTTTTCTACATTTGTTTTCGAAATGACGTAAGTGAAAATCTTCATAATGGACGCATTTCTCTCGGAAACGTTTACATTTATCGTCTGGCAACTAATGCCGCGTGATGAGGTTTGCGGTCGCCCCACTCTGTACAAAGTAGAAGCTTCTAAGTAGTTGCAGTCACCAAGAAAGGAGCACAGAAATTCAAGTTTTAGTTTTTGAAAATTCAGTTTTTGGCCGGTTTTGCTGCCATGTAGTTGACCAAGGACCTTAAGATCTTGCATGAACCGAAATCTGGCAGCCACATTGCACGAGAAAAAACGAGAAGTGGTAATGCGTAGTAAAAACCGTACAAAACCTATTGTTTTCTACATTTGTTTTCGAAATGACGTAACTGGAAATCGTCACGTTTGGACGCATTTCTCTCGGAAATGTTTACATTTATCGTCTGGCAACTAATGCCGCGTGACGAGGTTTGCGGTCGCACCACTCTGTACGAAGTAGAAGCTTCTAAGATGTTGCAGTCACCAAGAAAGGAGCACAGAAAATAAAGTTTTAGTTTTTGAAAATTCAATTTTTGGCCGGTTTTGCTTCCTTGTGGTTGACCTAGACCCTTAAGATTTTGCATGAACCGAACTCTGGCAGCAACATTACACGAGAAAAAGCGAGAAGTGGTAATCCGTACTAAACACTGCAGAAAACCTAACGTTTTCTACATTTGTTTTCGAAAAGACCTAACCGAAAATCGTCACATTGGACGCATTTCTCTCGGAAACGTTGACATTTATCGTTTGGCAACTAATTCCGCGTGACGAGGTTTGCGGTCGCGCCACTCTGTACGAAGTAGAAGCTTCTCAGTTGTTGCAGTCACCAAGAATGGAGCACAGAAGTTCAAGTTTTGGTTTTTGAAAATTAAATTTTTCGCCGCTTTTGCTGCCTTGTAGTTGACCTAGGACCTTGAGATTTTGCATGAACCGAACCCTGGCAGCCACATTACACGAGAAAAATTGAGATGTGGTATTGTGTAGTAAACACCGCAGAAAACCTAACGTTTTCTACGTTTGTTTCCGAAAAGACCTAACAAAAAATCGTCACATTGGACGCATTTCTCTCGGAAACGTTGACCTTTATCGTCTGGCAACTAATGCCGCGTGACGAGGTTTGCGGTCGCACCACTCTGTACGAAGTACAAGCTTCTAAGTTGTTGCAGTCACCAAGAAAGGAGCACAGAAATTCAAGTATTAGGTTTTAAAATTTCAACTTTTGTCCGGTTTTGCTGCCTTGAAGTTGACGTAGGACCTTAAGATTTTGTATGAACCGAACTCTGGCACCCACATTACACAAGTGGTAATGCGCAGTAAAAACCGCAGAATACCTAACGTTTTCTACATTTGTTTTCGAAATGACGTAACTGAAAATCGACACATTGGACGCATTTCTCTCGGAAACGTTTACATTTATCGTCTGGCTACTAATGCCGCGTGATGAGGTTTGCGGTCGCACCACTCTGTACGAAGTAGAAGCTTCTAAGTTGTTGCAGTCACCAAGAAATGGGCACAGAAATTCAAGTTTTACTTCTTGAAAATTCAAGTTTTGGCTGGTATTGCTGCCTTGTATTTGACCTAGCACCTGAAGATTTTGCATGAACCGAAACCTGGCAGCCACATTACACGAGAAAAAGCGAGAAGTGGTAATGCGTAGTAGAAACCGCAGAAAACCTAACGTTTTCTACATTTGTTTTCGAAATGACGTAACTGAAAATCTTCACAATCTACGCATTTCTCTCGGAAAAGTTTACATTTATCGTCTGGCAACTAATGCCGCGTGATGAGGTTTGCGGTCGCACCACTCTGTACGATGTAGAAGCTTCTAAGTTGTTGCAGTCAAAAAGAATGTAGCACAGAAATTGAAGTTGTAGTTTTTGTAATTTCAGTTTTTGGCCGGATTTGCTGTCTTGTATTTGACCTAGGACCTTAAGATTTTGCATGAACCGAACCCTGGCAGCCACATTACACGTGAAAAAGCGAGAAGTGGTAATGCGTAGTAAAAACCGCAGAAAACCTATTGTTTTCTACATTTGTTTTCGAAATGACGTAAGTGAAAATCTTCATAATGGACGTATTTCTCTCGGAAACATCTACATTTATCGTCTGACAACTAATGCCGCGTGATGAGGTTTGCGGTCGCTCCACTCTGTACAAAGTAGAAGCTTCTAAGTTGTTGCAGTCACCAAGAAAGGAGCACAGAAAATCAAGTTTTAGTTTTTGAAAATTCAGTTTTTGGCCGGTTTTGCTGCCATGTAGTTGACCAAGGACCTTAAGATCTTGCATGAACCGAAATCTGGCAGCCACATTACACGAGAAAAAACGTGAAGTGGTAATGCGTAGTAAAAACCGTAGAAAACCTATTGTTTTCTACATTTGTTTTCGAAATGACGTAACTGAAAATCTTCACAATGGACGCATTTCTCTCTGAAACGTTTACATTTATCGTCTGGCAACTAATGCCGTGTGACGAGGTTTGCGGTCGCACCACTCCGTATGAAGTAGAAACTTCTAAGTTGTTGCAGTCACCAAGAAAGGGGCACAGAAATTCAAGTTTTAGTTTTTGAAAATTCAGTTTCTTCCCAGTTTCGCTGCCTTGTAGTTGACCTAGGACCTTAAGAATTTGCATGAATCGAACTCTGGCAGCCACATTACACGAAAAAAAGGGAGAATTGGTAATGCGTAGTAAAAACCGCAGAAAACCTAACGTCTTCTACATTTGTTTTCGAAATGACGTAACTGAAAATCGTCACATTGGACGCATTACTCTCGGAAACGTTTGCATTTATCGTCTGGCAACTAATGCCACGTGACGAGGTTTGCGGTCACATCACTCTGTACGAAGTGCAAGCTTGTAAGTTGTTGGAGTCACCAAGAAAGGAACACAGAAATTAACGTTTCAGTTTATTAAATTGTTTTTGGCCGGTATTGCTGCCTTGTAGTTGACCTAGGACCTTAAGATTTTGCATGAACCGAACTCTGGCAGCCACATTACACGAGAAAAAGCGAGAAGTGGTAATGCGTGTTAAAAAACGCAAAACTCCTGCCGGTTTCTACATTTGTTTTCGAAATGACGTAAGTGAAAATCTTCACAATGGACGCATTTCTCTCGGAAACGTTTACATTTATCGTCTGGCAACTAATGCCGCGTGATCAGGTTTTGAGGTCGCACCACTCTGTACGAAGCTGAAGCTTCTGTGTTGTTGCAGTCACCAACAAAGGGGCACAGATGTTCAAGTTTTTTTATTTTCAAAATTCAATTTTTGGCCGGTTTTGCTTCCTTGTGGTTGACCTAGACACTTAGGATTTTGCATAAACCGAACTCTGGCAGCCACATTACACGAGAAAAAGCGAGAAGTGGTAATGCGTAGTAAACACCGCAGAAAACCTAACGTTTTCTACATTTGTTTTCGAAATGACCTAACCGAGAATCGTCACTTTGGACGCATTTCTCTCGGAAACGTTTACATTTATCTTCTGGCAACTAATGCCGCGTCACGAGGTTTGCGGTCGCACCACTCTGTACGAAGTAGATGCTTCTAATTTGTTGCAGTCACCAAGAAAGGAGCACAGAAATTCAAGTTTTAGTTATTGAAAATTTAATTATTGGCCGCTTCTCCAGGCTTCTAGTTGACCTAGGACCTTAAGATTTTGCATGAACCGAACTCTGGCAGCCACATTGCACGAGAAAAAGCGAAAAGTGGTAATGCGTAGTAAAAACTGCAGAGAACCTAACGTTTTCTACATTTGTTTTCGAAATGACGTAACTGAAAATCTTCACAATGGACGCATTTCTCTCGGAAACGTTTACATTTATCGTCTTGTAAGTAATGCCGCGTGGTGAGGTTTGAGGTCGCACCACTCTGTACGAAGTAGAAGCTTCTAAGTTGTTGCAGTCACCAAGAAAGGCGCACAGAAGTTCAAGTTTTTTTTTCGAAAATTTAATTTTTGGCCGGTTTTGCTTCTTTGTGGTTGACCTAGACCCTTAAGATTTTGCGTGAATTGAACTCTGGCAGCCACATTACACGAGAAAATGCGAGAAGTTGTAATGGGTAGTAAACACCGCAGAAAACCTAACGTTTCCTACATTTGTTTTCGAACTGATCTAACTGAAAATCGTCACATTGGACGCATTTCTCTCGGAAACGTTTACATTTATCGTCTGGCAACTAATGCCGCGTGACGAGGTTTGCGGTCGCACCACTCTGTACGAAGTAGAAGCTTACACGATGTTGCAGTCACCAAGCAAGGGGCACAGAAGTTCAAGTTTTAGTTTTTGAAAATTCAGTTTTTGGCCCCTTTTGCAGGCTTGTAATTACCTAGGACCTTAAGATTTTGCATGAACCGAACTCTGGCAGCCACATTACACGAGAAAAAGCGAGAAGTGGTAATGCGTAGTAAAAAGCGCAGAAAACCTTCCGTTTTCTACATTTGTTTTCGAAATGACGTAACTCGAAATCGTCACATTGGACGCATTTCTCTCGAAACGTTTCCATTTATCGTCTGGCAACTAATGCCGCGTGACGAGGTTTGCGGTCGCACCACTCTGTACGAAGTAGATGCTTCTAATTTGTTGCAGTCACCAAGAAAGGAGCACAGAAATTCAAGTTTTAGTTATTGAAAATTTAATTTTTGGCCGCTTCTCCAGGCTTCTAGTTGACCTAGGACCTTAAGATTTTGCATGAACCGAACTCTTGCAGCCACATTGCACGAGAAAAAGCGAAAAGTGGTAATGCGTAGTAAAAACTGCAGAGAACCTAACGTTTTCTACATTTGTTTTCGAAATGACGTAACTGAAAATCCTCGCAATGAACGCATTTCTCTCGGAAACATTTACATTTATCGTCTGACAACTAATGCCGCGCGATGAGGTTTGCGGTCGCACCAATCTGTACGAAGTAGAAGCTTTTAAGTTGTTGCAGTCACCAAGAAAGCGGAACTGAGATTCAAGTTTTAGTTTTTCAAAATTCAATTTTTGGCCGGATTTGTTGCCTTGTATTTTACCTAGGACCTTAAGATTTTGCATGAACCGAATTCAGACAGCCACATTACACGAGAAAAAGCGAGAAGTGTTAATGCGTATTAAAAACCGCAAAACACCTGCCGGTTTCTACATTTGTTTTCGAAATGAAGTAGCTGAAAATCTTCACAATGGACGCATTTCTCTCGCAAACGTTTACATTTATCGTATGGCAACTAATGCCGCGTGATGAGGTTTGCGGTCGCACCACACTGTACGAAGTAGAAGCTTCTGAGTTGTTGCAGTCACCAAGAAAGGAGCACAGAAATTCAAGTTTTAGTTGTTGAAAATTCAATTTTTGGCCGGTTTTGCTACCTTGTAGTTAACCTAGGACCTTAAGATTTTGCATGAACAAACCCTGGCAGCCACATTACACGAGAAAAAGCGAGAAGTGGTAATGCGTAGTAAACACCGCAGAAAACCTAACGTTTTCTACATTTGTTTTCGAAATGACGTAAGTGAAAATCTTCATAATGGACGCATTTCTCTCGGAAACGTTTACATTTATCGTCTGGCAACTAATGCCGCGTGATGAGGTTTTGAGGTCGCACCACTCTGTACGAAGCTGAAGCTTCTATGTTGTTGCAGTCACCAAGAAAGGGGCACAGATGTTCAAGTCTTTTTTTTTTTGAAAAAACCTAGACCCTATCATTTTGCATGAACCGGTTTTGCTTATTTGTGGTTAACCTAGACCCTATCATTTTGCATGAACCGAACTCTGGAAGCCACATTACACGAGAAATAGCGAGAAGTGGTAATGCGTAGTAAACACCGCAGAAAATCTACCGTTTTCTACATTTGTTTTCGAAATGACCTAACCGAAAATCGTCACATTGGACGCATTTCTCTCGGAAACGTTTACATTTATCGTCTGGCAACTAATGCTGCGTGACGAGTTTTGCGGTCGCACCACTCTGTACGAAGTAGAAGCTTATACATTGTTGCAGTCACCAAGCAAGGGGCACACAATTTCAAGTTTTAGTTTTTGAAAATTCAGTTTTTGGCCGCTTTTGCAGCCTTGTAGTTACCTAGGACCTTAAGATTTTCCATGAACAGAACTCTGGCTGCCACATTACACGAGAAAAAGCGAGAAGTGGTAATGCGTAGTAAAAACCGAAGAAACCTAACGTTTTCTACATTTGTTTTCGAAATGACGTAACTGGAAATCGTCACATTGGACGCATTTGTCTCGGAAACGTTTACACTTATCTTCTGGCAACTAATGCCGCGTGATGAGGTTTGCGGTCGCACCAATATGTACGAAGTAGAAGCTTCTAAGTTGTTGCAGTCAACAAGAAAGGGGCACAGAATTTCAAGTTTTAGATTTTGAAAATTCAGTTTTTGGCCGCTTTTGCTGCCTTGTAGTTGACCTAGGACCTTACCATTTTGCATGAACCGAACTCTGGCAGCCACATTACACGAGAAAAAGCGATAAGTGGTAATGCGTAGTAAAAACTGCAGAGAACCTAACGTTTTCTACATTTGTTTTCGAAATTACGTAACTGAAAATCTTCACAATGAACGCATTTCTCTCGGAAACGTTTACATTTAACGTCTGGCAACTAATGCCACGTGATGGGGTTTGCTGTCGCACCAGTCTGTACGAAGTAGAAGCTTTTAAGTTGTTGCAGTCACCAAGAAAGAGGCACAGAAATTCAAGTTTTAGTTTTTGAAAATTCAGTTTTTGGCTGCTTTTGCTGCCTTGTAGTTGACCTAGGACCTTAAGATATTGCATGAACCGAACTCAGGCAGCCACATTACACGAGAAAAAGCGAGAAGTGGTAATGCGTGTTAAAAAACGCAAAACACCTGCCGGTTTCTACATTTGTTTTCGAAATGACGTAACTGAAAATCTTCACAATGGACGCATTTCTATCGGAAACGTTTACATTTATCGTCTGGCAACTAATGCCGCGTGATGAGGTTTTGAGGTCGCACCACTCTGTACGAAGTAGAAGCTTCTGAGTTGTTGAAGTCACCAAGAAAGGAGCACAGAAATTCAAGTTTTAGTTAAAGAAAATTCAATTTCTGTCCGGTTTTGAAACCTTGTATTTAACCTAGGACCTTAAGATTATGCATGAACAAACCCTGGCAGCCACATTACACGAGAAAAAGCGAGAAGAGGTAATGCGTAGTAAAAACCGCAGAGACCCTAACGTTTTCTACATTTGTTTTCGAAATGGCGTAAGTGAAAGTCTTCATAATGGACGCATTTCTCTCGGAAACGTTTACATTTATCGTCTGGCAACTAATGCCGCGTGATGAGGTTTGCGGTCGCCCCACTCTGTACAAAGTATAAGCTTCTAAGTTGTTGCAGTGATCAAGAAAGGAGCACAGAAGTTCAAATTTATTTCTTATTTTGGAAATTCAATTTTTTGCCGGTTTTGCTTCTTTGTGGTTGACCTAGGACCTTACGATTTTGCATGAACCGAACTCTGGCAGCCACATTACACGAGAAAAAGCGAGAAGTGGTAATGCGTGGTAAAAACCGCAGAAAACCTAGTGTTTTCTACATTTGTTTTCGAAATGACGTAACTGGAAATCGTCACATTGGACGCATTTCTCTCGGAAACGTTTACATTTATCGTCTGGCAACTAATGCCGCGTGATGAGGTTTGCGGTCGCACAACTCTGTACGAAGCAGAAGCTTCTAAGTTGTTGAAGTCACCAAGAAAGGAGCACAGAAATTCAAGATTTAATCTTTGAAAATTCGATTTTTGACGCTTATGCTGACTTGTAGTTGACCTAGGACCTTACGTTTTTGCATGAACCGAACTCAGGCAGCCACAGTACACGAGAAAAAGCGAGAAGCTGTAATGCGTAGTAAAAACCGCAGAAAACCTAACGTTTTCTACATTTGTTTTCGAAATGACGTAACTGGAAATCGTCACATTTGACGCATTTCTCTCGGAAACGTTTACATTCATCGTCTGGCAACTAATTCCGCGTGACGAGGTTTGCGGTCGCACCACTCTGTACGAAGTAGAAGCTTCTAAGTTGTTGCAGTCACCAAGAAAGGAGCACCGAAAATTCAATTTTTGACTGCTTTTGCTGCCTTGTGGTTGACCTAGGACCTTAATATTTTGCATGAACCGAACACTGGCAGCCGCAATACACGAAAAAAAGCGAGAAGTGGTAATGCGTAGTAAAAACCGCAGAAAACCTAACATTTTCTACATTTGTTTTCGAAATGACGTAACTGAAAATATTCACAATGGACGCATATCTCTCGGAAACGTTTACATTTATCGTCTGGCAACTAATGCCGCGTGATGAGGTTTTGAGGTCGCACCACTCTGTACGAAGCTGAAGCTTCTATGTTGTTGCAGTCACCAATCAAGGGGCACAGAAGTTCAAGTTTTAGTTTTTCAAAATTCAGTTTTTGGCCGCTTTTGCAGCCTTGTAGATACCTAGGACCTTAAGATTTTGCATGAACAGTACTCTGGCAGCCACATTACACGAGTGAATGCGAGAAGAGGTATTGCGTATTAAAAACCTCAGAAAACCTAACGGTTTCTACATTTGTTTTTGAAATGATGTAGCTGAGAATCTTCACAATGGACGCATTTCGCTCGGCAACTTTTACATTTATCGTCTGGCAACTAATGCCGCGTGATGAGCTTTGCGGTCACACCACTCTGTACGAAGTAGAAGCTTCTAATTTGTTGCAGTCCCCAAGAAAGGGGCACAGAAGTTCAAGTTTTTTTTTTTTTTTTTTGGATATTCAATTTTTGGCCGGTTTTGCTTCTTTGTGGTTGACCTAGGACCTTAGGATTTTGCATGAACCGAACTCTGGCAGCCACATTACACGAGAAAAGCGAGAAGTGGTAATGCGTAATAAAAAACGCAGAAAACCTAGTGTTTTCTACATTTGTTTTCGAAATGACGTAACTGGAAATCGTCACATTGGACGCATTTCTCTCGGAAACGTTTACATTTATCGTCTGGCAACTAATGCCGCGTGACGAGGTTTGCGGTCGCACTGTAACCTCCCCCCTCACTTATCGACCTTAATGACAGTGAAAAATTAAACCGCGTGTACCTAATGGAAATTTGGGAAAAGCAATCGTCACCGAAGTTAATCTATCGGTAAAGAGGGAGGAAAGGGTTACATCTAAATGAAAGGAAAAATGCAAATGAAACTGGTGGAAATTAATTTTGAAAAGGGGTAAAGTTAATAAAGAAAGTAAATGTGCGGCCGTTACGTTAACAATTAACTAGCGGTAATTAGATATTTGAGATTTGGGGGAAATCACGGTCGCCAGTCCTAAGGACAATTACTATAGTAACTGAAAAGGAAAGGTTATTACACATATAATTAACACTAGAAGCGTGGCAACTGAAGGTTGACACGTGTAGTGTGAAAACTGAAAGTTTGTCAGAAGTAATAAATTTCGCTACACTCTGACTTAATTTAGCAAAAGAATTAATAAAACCGGAAAATCGAAAGTTAATTTAGTGACTGAAGTTAATAGTGAGCTTTCTTTCTGAAGCACATCGAAATCCAGTAAAATACGGTTAGTCTTGGACTACCTCAACAATCATTTCAAAAGCAACTTGACTCTACGCAATTTAGAAACAAGAGATTTAACTTTGAACTTGAATTAAATGATTCTGAACTATTAACAATAGTAAAATTTAGTACGTACCAAGCTGAGCTGCAGTCACAGGTAAGCTAAAATATGCTAACAAAACTCGCACTCTAAATTTGTGCTCGTGTAACCTAAATATTGTAGCCAGCTACTGAACTTTGAAATTAAAGCAGTGAAAT
This sequence comes from Schistocerca serialis cubense, assembly GCF_023864345.2. Classification (NCBI taxonomy): domain Eukaryota; kingdom Metazoa; phylum Arthropoda; class Insecta; order Orthoptera; family Acrididae; genus Schistocerca; species Schistocerca serialis. The sequence goes on along the minus strand of NW_026047571.1, from coordinate 4,074,524 downwards.
CTAATTATATTATTTTAATGCTGGCGTTTGAATTTCAACGACACTCGGCTTCATTTCGGAAAAGGAAGGGACCCTGCTTGGCAATGCAATTGGGACAATGAGCAACAAAGGTTCATGCTAAGTTGCTGTAATTTTGCGAGGCAAATGGAACAATTTGAAAAGCTGAGGTCTGCCATACAGTTCTGAAACTTTACGTGCTTTTAGTCTTCCTTGTTGGTTGATTGAATGTTTGAAGCCGTCGATCGAGGAGGTGGCGACAGTCACTCATTGTCGGCCGTCGCTGTTGCAGAAGCTGGATGTTGGCGCGCCTTCTTCTCGACACGGTCACCAGGCGAAACGGGCTCTTGATGTGCGCCAGCTAATGCTTCCCGTCCGCGACACCATGTCAGAAACTATCATCGCGAGTCGAGCGCAATTACATGCTGCCAAACCCCGAAAGCGCGGCAACTCGCGGGAGCGTCACACAACACCTGCTCCACTCGCTACTCCCGCCAGACTCTCACTCTCTGCTCAGCCCGCGCTCCACGCGGCAGAGTTCCCACTACCAAAGATCCTACACACTTTGAGTCTTCACACGACCTATCGATGTAATCGTTCGATAGCAGTTTTCCCTAGGCAAGACCCAGCGTAAGAATACAAATAATATTTACGAAACAAACCAATTATACATCGACATAAGTGCATAAATATATATATATCCAAACAGTAAAGCAATTACAATATATAAAGAGACAGAAATGTCATATCTTGAGGTAACAAAACAAGGAAAAAAATAATAGTACAATAGATGGAAATAGGAGGATATGCATTTCCGGCGTTACACGTGCCCCACATTGTCTGAGGATGTTCGTGTAACGTAAACAGACTCAGAAAATGTCCCAAAAAAAAGAAACAGCGGAAATGCATATGCTCAAAACATCAACAAAAGTTAGCATTCGTCTAATTAACCATAAATCAATTTTTAGACCATAATAATTGAGCGGAGACACTCCTAATCTTAGTCCACTCTGTCATCTTGCACAAAATAAAACAGGTTGACAACATATTAAAATTCATAGAAAATATAGAAAATGGTTTAGCTATTCCAAAATCATTAAAATTCGTAACACTATGAGAAATGGAATACTATTTGCAAAATTAATTAGATTGCATGGTCATAAAAACAGGTAGATCAAAATACGCAAATAAATAATTAAATAGACTACACATTTTATATAACCTTTTCATAATTAATATTCTCGTCACGAGAATCTACTTAACGCTAAACAAGAAAATAATATTCAGTAGATCGAAAAAAACATAAATATTGACAGCAGAATTCTTTCACATCAGCTGTCCGGGAAGAAAAACTATTCCGCCTTTCGTACCCGCAAGTACAAAGAATGCCGAGAGCGGCACGGAGAGCCTACGGCGGCACAAGAGTATTGTTGCGCCCGCCTGTGCGGCACGCTTGATCTCACTCGCCTGTCTAACGGCATTTCCAGAACGTCCGCTTCACTGAATTCTTTGGGAAAAACTCACTCCCGAGTAATCTCAAGGAGTCCATTAACACTATCACAGTGGATAACTCAACACTGTCCATCATCACACGCATGTACTAGCCTGAAACTTAAAACAGCGTCTAAGTACATCGGCAATGACTAGTAAATCACATCTTTATGGAATCTTACAGCTATTTACAAAATCATATTTACATTCCTTAATCTACTGTGACTCAGCTGAAAACTTAACTAGCAGCTTGGATTTTTCAGTTGATTAGATCATGATTAAATTGATTAAAATTAAATTGATTAATCAAAATTAATTACTTATTAATTACAACTTCTTTAATGACCTTGGTCAGTCAAAAGCATGACAATCTAGCAAATCGTTAAATCTTACACTCTATTTTACATACTGTATAAATTACCCATTGTGTGGTATTAATCGATCCTAGGTTGGTACAATTTCAAGTCTACAATATTCCGTAAGCATTTGTGTGAGGCATACCAATGACTTTATATGGTCCATTATAAACAAACTTAAATTTAGAGTTTTCATGGTCTATCTCGCTCGATTTCTCATGAGCTTTTACAAGTACTAAGTCTCCGATTGCAAACTTAGCAAAACGCGCTTTAGCGTCATGACGACGTATGCGAGCATCGGCTTTTAGCTTCATTACTTCTCGCAAACGATCTTTTTCCACACCAATACTAATGTTAATCCGTGGAGGGAATTTGATTATCTCTTCCAATTCACTTTCTACACTTTTGTCAATGCCGAAATTCCTCATGTTATGGCAGTTCAAACTCATTCCTACGTCAATGTCATCCGGCCAGTTAACAATGTGTATAGGCTGGTATTGCCTATGCACACCGTCTCCTGCCTCGTCAAAACCAACTACCATTGTTTTATCTAGTGACATACATGTCAAAGTTTTGCTTTCGCAGTTAATCACTGCACGGTACTTTAATAGCCAATCTAACCCGATAATTACTTCCGTAGTTAAATCTGGCACGACGACAAACTCTTGTTCAAATCGTGCCCCACATATCTCGAACTTGACAAAAATCTGTTTTGTGACCGGTTTACTGGCCTTCCCAGTAGCACCGATAATTTTCACTCCTGTTACTGGCATAACTACGATGCCGGGTCTGTTTTTCAGTAACTCAAATATTTTCCCAGATACAGCACTCAGTTCTGCACCAGTGTCCATCAACGCGTTTAGTTGTAGGTCGTGCATATTAACAGACACTACTATCTGTCTACACTTGTCCTCGACTGTTTCTTTATTTTCCCACAGTAAATCCTCGTCTATATCCAGGTTATTCCAGAAAAAACCATCCGGCTTTGATCCTAAATCCGGTTTATCTGGCGGCTTTTTCAGCCTCTGTTCACATACAGTTTTAATTTCAACACGTTTGTCCTGAGGCTTAGTCTGTAGCGTCGCCTCCAATACCGAAACCTTTTCCTGTAACTCGTCAACTAGTGAGTGTTGCTTTGCTATCAATTCACTAATTGTCACCTTCGTTGATTCCTCTTTAATCAGATTAATCTCATCTGCCAATCTACCTGGAGGAATGTGCCCAGTATTATCTGCAATTACTTCCTCTGGATCTGCGCAACCCACACTGCTATCGTCTGACCGTATAATGTCAGCTCTAACCTCATACACGTTGTAATCTATGTGCTTTTCTACCAATCGTGTCCGGCTATCACTAAAATTTTCGCAATCTTTCTCCTTAATACTCTCGCAATGTTTAAACTGGAGGTTTGCGTCGGATGGGTCGGTTACTTCTACCACTGAAACTTTCGGTAAGGTCTGCCGGTTAGGGCCAGAACTTTCCGTTACTACTTCAACATCTAACTCCTGCGGGACGAAACACGACGAATCTTGCTCGTGCTCCCCCTTAACATCAACTATTTCTAGTAAAGTCTGCTGATTAGGGCCAGAACTTTCTATCATTTCACAAACACTATCTTCTTGCGGGACGAGACGTGGCAAATCCTGCACGCGCTCCCCATAAACACTTCTCCCATACAGACCCCTATAATCTCTTAGTTCGTCGTATAAGCGACCGAACTGCCTTAACCAGACCTCATCCCTCTCTGCATCCCCTCGCTCGATGACGGACGTGTTATCCGACATCTGATCTTCTCTCAACAATTGCGAATCATTCTTAAACTCAATCTCCAGTTCCGCTGTGGGTATTACAGCTGCCACTTTATAATCGATTTCTGGAACACTACTTAAATTGTTCTCACTGACAGTGAATGTACTACCTACTGCCGTGTATACAGCTGATCTACTACTTGTGGGCGCACTCCTTTCTCCTAACACTGGCACACACTCCCGCCGTTGATTATTCCACACGGAATTTTCATAATGACGATACCTGGGTTTTCTCCTGTTATTGGGCCGCCAAAATTTCTCCACGCCCGCTCGGCCCCTCACCGGCGCGGCTAATGGTTTCCCTGTCTCGTCCCAGCAGATACGCTCCCCGGATGCTGCTGAGGCGGCTGATCACACCCTCTGGCGTTATTACTATTCTGTGAAGCCCGTATCACGTTAGTATGATACTGGTTTCTGTCATTCCTGTTATCATTTGCATTGTACCGATTGTTATTACGGCCCGAACCATTATTGTTATTGCTGCGGTATGCATTATTCCCATGGTTATCGTTGTTATGGTTGGGGTGGTACCCGTTGTTGTTACCACGGCCTCTACCACTGTCGCGATTATTGCGCCAATTGTCCTCGTCCTCAACTCTTTCCAGGAAATCACTGATTGTCCTGTAATTGCTTCCTACGTAGCGTTTTGTAACATCTGGAAGCTTTTTGTAGAGTTCCCAGACTATTTCGGATTCCGTGCGGCGATCACGCAAATATTCCAACTTGCGGATCCAGCCCTCACAAAACTCCTTCATCGGGCCGCGCGAATTCGCATCGAAAGGCCTCGATACGACAAATTCGCGCCAGACACTTTGCTGTTTTTGCTCTGACCAGTATTCAGCCAGAAACAAATTTTTAAACTCGTCAAAAGTCAGGTTCGTAATGTTGAGGTTTAGGCCCCAACGCTTGGCATCACCAACCAACACATCAATAACCGCATTAATTTTTCTCTCATTAGTCCATGATCTGGGTAAAACTCTTTCACAATTTTTAATGAAATCCGTCGGGTGTATACCGCCTTTTTTCAAGGGGTCGAACCGCTCCTCTTTCTTCAACAACTCCGAACTATGTGCACAGATTGGCACATAGCTCTGTTTTTCGTCAAGTTTCCTTTCTAATTCCGACACCCTCGTTATCACTTGGCAAGTGGTTGTCGCAAGCGTTTCCACTTCCCTCTTTTTCTCTTCGCAGGTGTTAGCCTGCTTCGTCACTTTGGTATCTACTTCGGATACTAAAGCCTTTAAAGTTTCCACCTTCTGTTGATCCTCTTTTGTCACTAATTGAATTTGTTCCGTCACCTTATTTTCGATGATCGGAGCAACTGCGTCTCCTACACTTTTCTCGATTCTGCTAATTTCGGAATCAAAACGAGTATTTACGCTCGCAATTTCCGCCTGAACGCCTATCATTTCCTGTTTAAGGTTACCGATTTCGGTATTAATCACGACAATATCGTCTTTGATTTTATCAACTTTTGTGTTAACAACTTCAACATTGTTGTTAACAACATTAATAGCTTTGTTCTGATTGTCTAGCATTCGTTCAATTTTTTCAGACTGAGCTACTTGCTTGGCAGCCTGAGCTGCTTGCTCGGCAGCCTGAGCTTCTTGCTTGGCAGCCTGAGCTTTAATTTCTGCCGATTGACTCTTGATTTCGTTAATCAAAACATTCAATAAATCAGTTAAATTCCCGGAAACCACCGGTTTTACTTCCGTAGCGGCTTCCTCTTTCATTGTCCCCCCGTATTCGTCATCAAGGGATTCAGATTTGATTTTCACTTCCGATTCCGAAACATTTTCTAAAGTCTGGAATTCCATTTCTGCTCTTTGTTGCGTTTCGGCGGTCGCATCTTTCATGCTAGCCGCCTGCCCCGGAACAATGGGTACCGCTGTGCGCGTTTCCCACTGTTCGACCGATTGTTCCGTATTCAAGTCTACCAAATTTTGGTAATTGTTGCCTTCACTCATTTTAATAATTTTCAATATAAATGCAAAATCTCAACTCTAATTAGGATTCCTCACACGAATATTCTCGCTGACGTATCGACCATTTCGTAACCAGTACTTTGTTACGAGATTTGCACAATGCAAAATTCGTGTCCAGAACAACCTCAAATTTGAAGATTGTCCTGTCACCAGGTCGCCACGTGTAACCTCCCCCCTCACTTATCGACCTTAATGACAGTGAAAAATTAAACCGCGTGTACCTAATGGAAATTTGGGAAAAGCAATCGTCACCGAAGTTAATCTATCGGTAAAGAGGGAGGAAAGGGTTACATCTAAATGAAAGGAAAAATGCAAATGAAACTGGTGGAAATTAATTTTGAAAAGGGGTAAAGTTAATAAAGAAAGTAAATGTGCGGCCGTTACGTTAACAATTAACTAGCGGTAATTAGATATTTGAGATTTGGGGGAAATCACGGTCGCCAGTCCTAAGGACAATTACTATAGTAACTGAAAAGGAAAGGTTATTACACATATAATTAACACTAGAAGCGTGGCAACTGAAGGTTGACACGTGTAGTGTGAAAACTGAAAGTTTGTCAGAAGTAATAAATTTCGCTACACTCTGACTTAATTTAGCAAAAGAATTAATAAAACCGGAAAATCGAAAGTTAATTTAGTGACTGAAGTTAATAGTGAGCTTTCTTTCTGAAGCACATCGAAATCCAGTAAAATACGGTTAGTCTTGGACTACCTCAACAATCATTTCAAAAGCAACTTGACTCTACGCAATTTAGAAACAAGAGATTTAACTTTGAACTTGAATTAAATGATTCTGAACTATTAACAATAGTAAAATTTAGTACGTACCAAGCTGAGCTGCAGTCACAGGTAAGCTAAAATATGCTAACAAAACTCGCACTCTAAATTTGTGCTCGTGTAACCTAAATATTGTAGCCAGCTACTGAACTTTGAAATTAAAGCAGTGAAATCTAATTATATTATTTTAATGCTGGCGTTTGAATTTCAACGACACTCGGCTTCATTTCGGAAAAGGAAGGGACCCTGCTTGGCAATGCAATTGGGACAATGAGCAACAAAGGTTCATGCTAAGTTGCTGTAATTTTGCGAGGCAAATGGAACAATTTGAAAAGCTGAGGTCTGCCATACAGTTCTGAAACTTTACGTGCTTTTAGTCTTCCTTGTTGGTTGATTGAATGTTTGAAGCCGTCGATCGAGGAGGTGGCGACAGTCACTCATTGTCGGCCGTCGCTGTTGCAGAAGCTGGATGTTGGCGCGCCTTCTTCTCGACACGGTCACCAGGCGAAACGGGCTCTTGATGTGCGCCAGCTAATGCTTCCCGTCCGCGACACCATGTCAGAAACTATCATCGCGAGTCGAGCGCAATTACATGCTGCCAAACCCCGAAAGCGCGGCAACTCGCGGGAGCGTCACACAACACCTGCTCCACTCGCTACTCCCGCCAGACTCTCACTCTCTGCTCAGCCCGCGCTCCACGCGGCAGAGTTCCCACTACCAAAGATCCTACACACTTTGAGTCTTCACACGACCTATCGATGTAATCGTTCGATAGCAGTTTTCCCTAGGCAAGACCCAGCGTAAGAATACAAATAATATTTACGAAACAAACCAATTATACATCGACATAAGTGCATAAATATATATATATCCAAACAGTAAAGCAATTACAATATATAAAGAGACAGAAATGTCATATCTTGAGGTAACAAAACAAGGAAACAAATAATAGTACAATAGATGGAAATAGGAGGATATGCATTTCCGGCGTTACAGCACCACTCTGTACGAAGTAGAAGCTTCTAAGTTTTTGCAGTCACCAAGAAAGGAGCACAGAAATTCAAATTTTGGTTTTTTGAAAATTCAATTTTTGACTGCTTTTGCTGCCTTGTGGTTGACCTAGGACATTAAAATTTTGCATGAACCAAACACTGGCAGCCACAATACACGAGAAAAAGCGAGAAGTGGTAATGCGTATTAAAAACCGCAGAAAACCCAACATTTTCTACATTTGTTTTCCAAATTACGTAACTGAAAATCTTCACAATGGACGCATTTCTCTCGGAAACGTTTACATTTATCGTCTGGCAACTAAAGCCGCGTGATGAGGCTTTGAGGTCGCACCACTCTGTACGAAGCTGAAGCCTCTATGTTGTTGCAGTCCCCAAGAAAGGGGCACAGAAGTTCAAGTTTTTTTTTTTTTTTTGGAAATTCAATTATTGGCCGGTTTTGCTCCTTGTGGTTGACCTAGACCCTAGGATTTTGCATGTACCGAACTCTGGCAGCCACATTACACGAGAAAAAGCGAGAAGTCGTAATGCGTAGTAAACACCGCAGAAAACCTAACGTTTTCTACATTTGATTTCGAAATGACCCAACCGAAAATCATCACATTGGACGTATTTCCTCGGAAACGTTTACATTTATCATCTGGCCACTAATGCCGCCTGACGAGGTTTGCGGTAGCACCACTCTGGACGAAGTAGAAGCTTCTACGTTGTAGCAGTCACCAAGAAAGGTGCACAGAAATTCAAGATTTAGTTTTTGAAAATTCCATTTTTGGCTGGTTTTGCTGCCTTCTTGTTGCCCTAGGTCCTTAAGATTTTGCGTGAACCGAACCCTGGCAGCCACATTACTCGAGAAGAAGCGAGAAGTGGTAATGCATAGTAAAAACCGCAGAAAACGTAACATTTCCTACATTTGTTTTCGAATTGACGTAACTGAAAATCTTCACAATGGACGCATTTCTCTCGGAAACGTTTACATTTATCGTCTGGCAAGTAATGCCGCGTGATGAGCTTTGCGGTCGCACCACTCTGTACGAAGTAGAAGCTTCTAAGTTGTTGCAGTCAACAAGAAAGGGGCACAGAAATTCAAGTTTTAGATTTTGAAAACTCAGTTTTTGGCCGCTTTTGCTGCCTTGTAGTTGACCTAGGACCTTCACATTTTGCATGAACCGAACCCTGGCAGCCACATTACACGAGAGAAAGCGAGAAGAGGTAATGCATAGTAAAAACCGCAGAAAACCTAACGGTTTCTACATTTGTTTTCGAAATGACGTAACTGAGAATCTTCACAATGGACGCATTTCTCTCGGAAACTTTTACATTTATCGTCTGGCAACTAATGCCGCGTGATGAGCTTTGCGGACGCACCACGCTGTACGAAGTAGAAGCTTCTAAGTTGTTGCAGTCACCAAGAAAGGAGCACAGAAATTCAAGATTTAATCTTTAAAAATTCGATTCTTGCCGCTTATGCTGGCTTGTAGTTGACCTAGGACCTTAAGATTTTGCATGAACCGGATTCAGGCAGCCACATTACACGAGAAAAAGCGAGAAGCTGTAATGCGTAGTAAAAACCGCAGAAAACCTAACGTTTTCTACATTTGTTTTCGAAATGACGTAACTGGAAATCGTCACATTGGACGCATTTCTCTCGGAAACGTTTACATTCATCGTCTGGCAACTAATTCCGCGTGACGAGGTTTGCGGTCACACCACTCTGTACGAAGTAGAAGCTTCTAGGTTGTTGCAGTCACCAAGAAAGGAGCACCGAAATTCAAGTTTTAGTCTTTGAAAATTCAGTTTTTGGCCGCTTTAGCTGCCTTGTAGTTGACCTAGGACCTTAAGATTTATCATGAACCGAACTCTGGCAGAAACATTACTCGAGAAAAAGCGATAAGTGGTAATGCGTAGTAAAAACCGCAGATAAACTAACGTTTTCTACATTTGTTTTCGAAATGACGTAACTGGAAATCGTCACATTGGACGCATTTCTCTTGGAAACGTTTACATTTATCGTCTGGCAACTAATGCCGCGTGATGATGTTTTGAGGTCGCACCACTCTGTACGAAGCTGAAGCTTCTATGTTGTTGCAGTCACCAAGAAAGGGGCACAGATGTTCAAATCTTTTTTTTTTTGAAAATTCAATTTTTGGCCGGTTTTGCTTCCTTGTGGTTGACCTAGACCCTATCATTTTGCATGAACCGAACTCTGGCAGCCACATTACACGAGAATAAGCGAGAAGTCGTAATGCGTAGTAAACACCGCAGAAAACCTAACGTTTTCTACATTTGATTTCGAAATGACCCAACCGAAAATCGTCACATTGGACGCATTTCCTCGGAAACGTTTACATTTATCATCTGGCCACTAATCCCGCCTGACGAGGTTTGCGGTAGCACCACTCTGTACGAAGTAGAAGCTTCAAAGTTGTTGCAGTCACCAAGAAAGGTGCACAGAAATTCAAGATTTAGTTTTTGAAAATTCCATTTTTATCTGGTTTTGCTGCCTTCTTGTTGCCCTAGGTCCTTAAGATTTTTCGTGAACCGAACCCTGGCAGCCACATTACTCGAGAAAAAGCGAGAAGTGGTAATGCATAGTAAAAACCGCAGAAAACCTAACATTTCCTACATTTGTTTTCGAATTGGCGTAACTGAAAATCTTCACCATTGACGTATTTCTCTCGGAAACGTTTACATTTATCGTCTGGCAAGTAATGCCGCGTGGTGTGGTTTCAGGTCGCACCACTCTGTACGAAGTAGAAGCTTCTAAGTTGTTGCAGTCAACAAGAAAGGGGCACTGAAATTCAAGTTTTAGATTTTGAATACTCAGTTTTTTGCCGCTTTTGCTGCCTTGTAGTTGACCTAGGACCTTAACATTTTGCATGAACCGAACCCTGGCAGCCACATTACACGAGAGAAAGCGAGAAGAGGTAATGTGTAGTAAAAACCGCAGAAAACCTAACGGTTTCTACATTTGTTTTCGAAATGACGTAACTGAAAATCCTCACAATGAACGCATTTCTCTCGGAAACATTTATATTTATCGTCTCACAACTAATGCCGCGCGATGAGGTTTGCGGTCGCACCAATCTGTACGAAGTAGAAGCTTCTAAGTTGTTGCAGTCACCAAGAAAGTGGAACAGAGATTCAAGTTTTAGTTTTTCAAAATTCAATTTTTGGCCGGATTTATTGCCTTGTATTTTACCTAGAACCTTAAGATTTTGCATGAACCGAACTCAGGCAGCCACATTACACGAAAAAAAGCGAGAAGTGGTAATGCGTATTAAAAACCGCAAAACACCTGCCGGTTTCTACATTTGTTTTCGAAATGACGTAGCTGAAAATCTTCACAATGTACGCATTTCGCTCGGAAACATTTACATTTATCGTCTGGCAACTAATGCCGCGTGATGAAGTTTGCGGTCGCCCCACTCTGTACAAAGTAGAAGCTTCTAAGTTGTTGCAGTCACCAAGAAAGGAGCACAGAAATTCAAGTTTAAGTTTTTTAAAATTCAGTTTTTGGCCGGTTTTGCTGCCATGTAGTTGACCAAGGACCTTAAGATCTTGCATGAACCGAAATCTGGCAGCCACATTACACAAGAAAAAGCGAGAAGTGGTAATGCGTAGTAAACACCGCAGAAAACCTAACGTTTTCTACATTTGTTTTCGAAATGACGTAACAGCAAATCGTCACGTTTGGACGCATTTCTCTCGGAAACGTTTACATTTATCGTCTGGCAACTAATGCCGCGTGACGAGGTTTGCGGTCGCACCACTCTGTACGAAGTAGAAGCTTCTAAGTTGTTGCAGTCACCAAGAAAGGAGCACAGAAATTCAAGTTTTAGTTTCTGAAAATTCAATTTTTGGCCGGTTTTGCTTCCTTGTGGTTGACCTAGACCCTTAAGATTTTGCATGAACCGAACTCTGACAGCCACATTACACGAGAAAAGCGAGAAGTGGTAATGCGTAGGAAACACCGCAGAAAACCTAACGTTTTCTACATTTGTTTTCGAAATGACCTAACCGAAAATCGTCACATTGGACGCATTTCTCTCGGAAACGTTGACATTTTTCGTCTGGCAACTAATGCCGCGTGATGATGTTTTGAGGTCGCACCACTCTGTACGAAGCTGAAGCTTCTATGTTGTTGCAGTCACCAAGAAAGGGGCACAGACGTTCAAATCTTTTTTTTTTGAAAATTCAATTTTTGGCCGGTTTTGCTTCCTTGTGGTTGACCTAGACCGTATCATTTTGCATGAACCGAACTCTGGCAGCCACATTACTCGAGAAATAGCGAGAAGTGGTAATGCGTAGTAAACACCGCAGAAAACCTAACGTTTTCTACATTTGTTTTTGAAATGACCTAACCGAAAATCGTCACATTGGACGCATTTCTCTCGGAAACGTTTACATTTATCGTCTGGCAACTAAGGCCGCGTGACGAGGTTTGCGGTCGCACCACTCTGTACGAAGTAGAAGCCTACAAATTGTTGCAGTCACCAAGCAAGGGGCACAGAAGTTCAAGTTTTAGTTTTTGAAAATTCAGTTTTTGGCCGCTTTTGCAGCCTTGTAGTTACCTAGAACCTTAAGATTTTGCATGAACAGAACTCTGGCAGCCACATTACACGAGAAAAAGCGAGAAGTGGTAATGCATAGTAAAAACCGCAGAAAACCTATTGTTTTCTTCATTTGTTTTCGAAATGACGTAACTGAAAATCTTCACAATGGTCGCATTTCTCTCGGAAACGTTTACATTTATCTTCTGGCAACTAATGCCGCGTGATGAGGTTTGCGGTCGCACCAACATGTACGAAGTAGAAGCTTCTAAGTTGTTGCAGTCAACAAGAAAGGGGCACAGAATTTTAAGTTTTAGATTTTGAAAATTCAGTTTTTGGCCGCTTTTGCTGCTTTTTAGTTGGCCTAGGACCTTAACATTTTGCATGAACCGAACTCTGGCAGCCACATTACACGAGAAAAAGCGAGAAGTGGTAATGCGTAGTAATCCCTGCAGAAAACCTAACGTTTTCTACATTTGTTTTCGACATTACGTAACTGAAAATCTTCACAATGAACGCATTTCTCTCGGAAACGTTTACATTTGTCGTCTGACAACTAATGCCGCGCGATGAGGTTTGCGGTCGCACCAATCTGTACGAAGTAGAAGCTTCTAAGTTGTTGCAGTCACCAAGAAAGGAGCACCGAAATTCAAGTTTTAGTCTTTGAAACTTCAGTTTTTGGCAGCTTTTGCTGCCTTGTAGTTGACCTAGGACCTTAAGATTTTGCATGAACCGAACTCTGGCAGAAACATTACTCGAGAAAAAGCGATAAGTGGTAATGCGTAGTAAAAACCGCAGATAAACTAACGTTTTCTACATTTGTTCTCGAAATGACGTAACTGGAAATCGTCACATTGGACGCATTTCTCTTGGAAACGTATACATTTATCGTCTGGCAACTAATGCCGCGTGATGAGGTATTGAGGTCGCACCACTCTGTACGAAGCTGAAGCTTCTATGTTGGTGCAGTCACCAAGAAAGGGGCACAGATGTTCAAGTTTTTTTTTTTTGAAAATTCAATTATTGGCCGATTTTGCTTCCTTGTGGTTGATCTAGACCCTAGGATTTTGCATGTACCGAACTCTGGCAGCCACATTACACGAGAAAAAGCGAGAAGTCGTAATGCGTAGTAAACACCGCAGAAAACCTATCGTTTTCTACATTTGATTTCGAAATGACCCAACCGAAAATCGTCACATTGGACGCATTTCTCTTGGAAACGTTTACATTTATCGTCTGACAACTAATGCCGCGCGATGAGGTTTGCGGTCCCACCAATCTGTACGAAGTAGAAGCTTCTAAGTTGTTGCAGTCACCAAGAAAGCGGAACAGAGATTAAAGTTTTAGTTTTTCAAAATTCAATTTTTGGCCGGATTTATTGCCTTGTATTTTACCTAGAACCTTAAGATTTTCCATGAACCGAACTCAGGCAGCCACATTACACGAGAAAAAGCGAGAAGTGGTAATGCGTATTAAAAACCGCAAAACACCTGCCGGGTTCTACATTTGTTTTCGAAATGACGTAGCTGAAAATCTTCACAATGGACGCATTTCGCTCGGAAACGTTTACATTTATCGTATGGCAACTAATGCCGCGTGATGAGGTTTGCGGTCGCACCACTCTGTACGAAGTAGAAGCTTCTGAGTTGTTGCAGTCACCAAGAAAGGAGCACAGAAATTCAAGTTTTAGTTGCTGAAGATTCAAATTTTGGCCGGTTTTGCTACCTTGTAGTTAACCTAGGACCTTAAGATGTTGCATGAACAAACCCTGGCAGCCACATTACACGAGAAAAAGCGAGAAGTGGTAATGCGTAGTAAACACCGCAGAAAACCTAACGTTTTCTACATTTGTTTTCGAAATGACGTAAGTGAAAATCTTCATAATGGACGCATTTCTCTCGGAAACGTTTACATTTATCGTCTGGCAACTAATGCCGCGTGATGAGGTTTGGGGTCGCCCCACTCTGTACAAAGTAGAAGCTTCTAAGTTGTTGCAGTCACCAAGAAAGGAGCACAGAAATTCAAGTTTAAGTTTTTTAAAATTCAGTTTTTGGCTGGTTTTGCTGCCATGTAGTTGACCAAGGACCTTAAGATCTTGCATGAACCGAAACCTGGCAGCCACATTACACAAGAAAAAGCGAGAAGTGGTAATGCGTAGTAAACACCGCAGAAAACCTAACGTTTTCTACATTTGTTTTCGAAATGAAGTAACAGCAAATCGTCACGTTTGGATGCATTTCTCTCGGAAACGTTTACATTTATCGTCTGGCAACTAATGCCGCGTGACGAGGTTTGCGGTCGCACCACTCTGTACGAAGTAGAAGCTTCTAAGTTGTTGCAGTCACCAAGAAAGGAGCACAAAAATTCAAGTTTTAGTTTCTGAAAATTCAATTTTTGGCCGGTTTTGCTTCCTTGTGGTTGACCTAGACCCTTAAGATTTTGCATGAACCGAACTCTGACAGCCACATTACACGAGAAAAGCGAGAAGTGGTGATGCGTAGGAAACACCGCAGAAAACCTAACGTTTTCTACATTTGTTTTCGAAATGACCTAACCGAAAATCGTCACATTGGACGCATTTCTCTCGGAAACGTTTACATTTATCGTCTGGCAAATAATGCCGCGTGACGAGGTTTGCGGCCGCACCACTCTGTACGAAGTAGAAGCTTATACATTGTTGCAGTCACCAAGCAAGGGGCACAGAAGTTCAAGTTTTAGTTTTAGAAAATTCAGTTTTGGGCCGCTTTTGCAGTCTTGTAGTTACCTAGGACCTTAAGATTTTGCATGAACAGAACTCTGGCAGCCACATTACACGAGAAAAAGCGAGAAGTGGTAATGCATAGTAAAAACCGCAGAAAACCTAATGTTTTCTTCATTTATTTTCGAAATGACGTAACTGAAAATCTTCACAATGGTCGCATTTCTCTCGGAAACGTTTACATTTTTCTTCTGGCAACTAATGCCGCGTGATGAGGTTTGCGGTCGCACCAATATGTACGAAGTAGAAGCTTCTAAGTTGTTGCAGTCAACAAGAAAGGGGCACAGAATTTCAAGTTTTAGATTTTGAAAATTCAGTTTTTGGCCGCTTTTGCTGCCTTGTAGTTAACCTAGGACCTTAAGATGTGGCATGAACAAACCCTGGCAGCCACATTACACGAGAAAAAGCGAGAAGTGGTAATGCGTAGTAAACACCGCAGAAAACCTAACGTTTTCTACATTTGTTTTCGAAATGACGTAAGTGAAAATCTTCATAATGGACGCATTTCTCTCGGAAACGTTTACATTTATCGTCTGGCAACTAACGCCGCGTGATGAGGTTTGCGGTCGCCCCACTCTGTACAAAGTAGAAGCTTCTAAGTTGTTGCAGTCACCAAGAAAGGAGCACAGAAATTATAGTTTAAGTTTTTTAAAATTCAGTTTTTGGCCGGTTTTGCTGCCATGTAGTTAACCTAGGACCTTAAGATTTTGCATGAACAAACCCTGGCAGCCACATTACACGAGAAAAAGCGAGAAGAGGTAATGCGTAGTAAAAACCGCAGAGAACCTAACGTTTTCTACATTTGTTTTCGAAATGACGTAACTGAGAATCTGCACAATGGACGCATTTCTCTCGGAAACTTACATTTATCGTCTGGCAACTAATGCCGCGTGGTAAGCATTGCGGTCGCACCACTCCGTACGAAGTAGAAGCTTCTAAGTTGTTGCAGTCCCCAAGAAAGGGGCACAGAAGTTCAAATTTATTTCTTTTTTTGGAAATTCAATTTTTTGCCGGTTTTGCTTCTTTGTGGCTACCCTAGGACCTTAAGATTTTGCATGAACCGAACTCTGGCAGCCACGTTACACGAGAAAAAGCGAGAAGTGGTAATGCGTGGTAAAAACCGCAGAAGACCTAGTGTTTTCTACATTTGTTTTCGAAATGACGTAACTGGAAATCGTCACATTGGACGCATTTCTCTCGGAAACGTTTACATTTATCGTCTGGCAACTAATGCCGCGTGATGAGGTTTGCGGTCGCACAACTCTGTACGAAGCAGAAGCTTCTAAGTTGTTGCAGTCACCAAGAAAGGATCACAGAAATTCAAGTTTTAATCTTTGAAAATTCGATTTTTGACGCTTATGCTGTCTTGTAGTTGACCTAGGACCTTAATATTTTGCATGAACCGAACCCTGGCAGCCACATTACACGTGAGAAAGCGAGAAGAGGTAATGCGTAGTAAAAACCGCAGAAAACCTAACGGTTTCTTCATTTGTTTTCGAAATGACGTAACTGAAAATCCTCACAATGAACGCATTTCTCTCGGAAACATTTACATTTATCGTCTGACAACTAATGCCGCGCGATGAGGTTTGCGGTCGCACCAAGCTGTACGAAGTAGAAGCTTCTAAGTTGTTGCAGTCACCAAGAAAGGGGCCCAGAACTTCAAGTTTTAGTTTTTGAAAATTCAGTTTCTGGCCGCTTTTGCTGCCTTGTAGTTGACCTAGGACATTAAGATTTTGCATGAACCGAACCCTGGCAGCCATATTACACGAGAAAAACGAGAAGTGGTAATGGGTAGTAAATACCGCAGAAAACCTAATGTTTTCTACATTTGTTTTCGAAATGACGCAACTCAAAATCTTCACAATGGAAGCATTTATCTCGGAAACGTTTACATTTTTCGTCTGGCAACTAATGCCGCGTGATGAGGTTTGCGGTCGCACCACTCTGTACAAAGTAGAAGCTTCTAAGTTGTTGCAGTCACGTAGGAAGGGCCACAGAAATTAAAGTTTTAGTATTTGGAAATTCAGTTTCTGGCCGCTTTTGCGGCCTTGTAGTTGACCTAGGCTTTTAAGATTTTGCATGAACCGAACCCTGGCAGCCACGTTACACGAGAAAAAGCGAGATGTGGTAATGGGTAGTAAAAACCGCAGAAAACCTAATAGTTTCTACATTTGTTATCGAAATGACGTAACTGAAAATCTTCTCAGTGGACGCATTTCTCTCGGAAACGTTGACATTTATCGTTTGGCAACTAATGCAGCGTGATGAGGTTTGCGGTAGCACCACTATGTACGAAGTAGAAGCTTATAAGTTGTTGCAGTCAACAAGAAAGGAGCACAGCAATTCATGTTTTAGTTTTTGAAAATTCAGTTTTTGGCCGCTTTTGCTGCCTTGTATTTGACCTAGGACTCTTTCAGCCACATTTCAATAGAAAAGGCTAGAAGTGGAAATGTGTAGTAAAAATCGCAGAAAACCTAACGTTTTCTACATTTGTTTTCGAAATGACGTAACTGAAAATCTTCACAACTGACGCATTTCTCTCGGAAACGTTTAAATTTATCGTCTGGCAAGTAATGCAGCGTGACGAGGTTCGCGGTTGCACCACTCTGTACGAAGTAGAAGCTTCTAAGTTGTTGCAGTCACCAAGAGAGGGGCACAGAAATTCAAGTTCTAGTTTTTGGAAATTTAGTTTTTGGCCGCTTTTGCTGTCTTGTAGTTGACTTAGGACCTTAAGATTTTGCATGAACCGAACCCTGGCGGCCACATTACACGAGAAGAAGCGAGAAGTGGTAATGTGTAGTAAAAACCGCAGAAAATCTTACGTTTTCTACATTTGTTTTCGAAATGACGTAACTGAAAATCTTCTCAGTATACGCATTTCTCTCGGAAACGTTTACATTTATCGTCTGGCAACTAATGCCGCGTGACGAGGTTTGCGGTCGCACCACTCTGTACGAAGTAGAAGCTTCTAAGTTGTTACAGTCACCAAGAAAGGGACACAGAAATTCAAGTTTTAGTTGTTGAAAATTCAATTTTTGGCCGGTTTTGCTGCCTTGTAGTTGAGCTAGGACCTTAAGATTTTGCATGAACGAAACCCTGGCAGCCACATTACACGAGAAAAAGCGAGAAGTGGTAATGCGTAGTAAAATACGCAGAAAACCTAACGTTTACTACATTTGTTTTCGAAATGTCGTAACTGAAAAGCTTCACAATGGCCGCATTACTCTCGGAAACGTTTACATTTATCGTCTGGCAACTAATGCCGCGTGATGAGGTTTGCGGTCGCACCACTCTGAAGAAAGTAGAAGCTTCTAAGTTGTTGCGGTCACATTGGAAGGGGCACAGAAATTAAAGTTTTAGTTTTTGAAAATTCAGTTTCTGGCCGCTTTTGCTGCCTTGTAGTTGACCTAGGACATTAAGATTTTGCATGAACCGAACCCTGGCAGCCATATTACACGAGAAACACGAGAAGTGGTAATGGGTAGTAAATACCGCAGAAAACCTAATGTTTTCTACATTTGTTTTCGAAATGACGCAACTCAAAATCTTCACAATGGAAGCATTTATCTCGGAAACGTTTACATTTTTCGTCTGGCAACTAAAGCCGAGCGATGAGATTTGCGGTCGCACCCCTCTGTATGAAGTAGAAGCTTCTAAGTTGTTGCAGTCAGCAAGAAAGGGGCACAGAAATTCAAGTGGTAGGTTTTGAAAATTTAGTTTTTGGCCGCTTCTGCTGCCTTGTAGTTGACCTCGGACCTTACGATTTTGCATGAACTGAACCCTGGCCGCCAGATTACACGAGAAAAAACGAGAAGTGGTATTGCTTAGTAAAAACCGCAGAAAACCTACCGTTTTCTACCTTTGTTTTCGAAATGACGTACCTGAATATCTTCACAATGGACGCATTTCCCCTGGAAACGTTTACATTTAGCGTCCGGCGACTAATGCCGTTTGACGAGGTTTGCGGTCGCACCACTCTGTACCAAGTAGAAGCTTCTAAGTTGTTGCAGTCACCAAGAAAGGAGCACAGAAATTAGAGTTTAGTTTTCGAAAATTCAATTTTTGGCTGTTTATGCTGCCTTGTAGTTGACCTATGACCTTTAGATTTTACATGAAACCGAACATTGGCAGCCACATTACACGAGAAAAAGCGAGAAGTGGTAATGCGAAGTAAAAACCGCAGAAAACCTAACGTTTTCTACATTTTTTTTTGAAATGACGTAACTAAAAATCGTCACATTGGACGCATTACTCTCAGAAACGTTTACTTTTATCGTCTGGCAAGTAATGCCGCGTGACAAGGTTTGCGGTCGCACCACTCTGTACGAAGTAGAAGCTTATAAGTTGTTCAGTCACCAAGAAAGAAGCACAGAAATTCAAGTTTTAGTTTTTGAAATTTCAATTTTTGGTCGGTATTGCTGCCATGTAGTTGACCTAGAACCTTAAGATTTTGCATGAACCAAACCCTGGCAGCCACATTACACGAGAAAAAGCGAGAAGTGGTAAAGCGTAGTAATAACCGCAGAAAACCTAACGTTTTCTACATTAGTTTTCGAAATGACGTAACTGAAAATCGTCACATTGGACGCATTGCTCTCAGAAACGTTTACATTTATCCTCTGGCAACAAATGCCGCGTGACGAGGTCGGCGGTCGCACCACTCCGTACGAAGTAGAAGCTTCTAAGTTGTTGCAGTCACCAAGAAAGAGGCACAGAAATTCAAGTTTTAGTTTTTGAAAATTCAGTTTTTGGATGCTTTTGCTGCCTTGTAGTTGACCTAGGACCTTAAGATTTTGCATGAACCAAACCCTGGCAGCCACATTACACGACAAAAAGCGAGACGTGGTAATGCGTAGTAAAAACCGCAGAAAACCTAACGTTTACTACATTTGTTTTCGAAATGACGTAACTGCAAATCGTCACAATGGACGCATTTCTCTCGGAAACGTTTACATTTATCGTCTGGCAACTAATGCCGCGTGATGAGGTTTGCGGTCGCACCACTCTGTACAAAGTAGAAGCTTCTAAGTTGTTGCAGTCACATAGGAAGGGCCACAGAAATTAAAGTTTTAGTATTTGGAAATTCAGTTTCTGGCCGCTTTTGCGGCCTTGTAGTTGACCTAGGCTTTTAAGATTTTGCATGAACCGAACCCTGGCAGCCACGTTACACGAGAAAAAGCGAGAAGTGGTAATGGGTAGTAAAAACCGCAGAAAACCTAATAGTTTCTACATTTGTTATCGAAATGACGTAACTGAAAATCTTCTCAGTGGACGCATTTCTCTCGGAAACGTTGACATTTATCGTTTGGCAACTAATGCAGCGTGATGAGGTTTGCGGTAGCACCACTATGTACGAAGTAGAAGCTTCTAAGTTGTTGCAGTCAACAAGAAAGGAGCACAGCAATTCATGTTTTAGTTTTTGAAAATTCAGTTTTTGGCCACTTTTGCTGCCTTGTATTTGACCTAGGACCATTAGATTTTACATTAACCGAACTCTTTCAGCCACATTTCAATAGAAAAGGCTAGAAGTGGAAATGTGTAGTAAAAATCGCAGAAAACCTAACGTTTTCTACATTTGTTTTCGAAATGACGTAACTGAAAATCTTCACAACTGACGCATTTCTCTCGGAAACGTTTAAATTTATCGTCTGGCAAGTAATGCAGCGTGACGAGGTTCGCGGTTGCACCACTCTGTACGAAGTAGAAGCTTCTAAGTTGTTGCAGTCACCAAGAGAGGGGCACAGAAATTCAAGTTCTAGTTTTTGGAAATTTAGTTTTTAGCCGCTTTTGCTGCCTTGTAGTTCGTAAATCGTCACATTGGACGCATTACTCTCAGAAACGTTTACATTTATCGTCTGGCAACAAATCCCGCGTGACGAGGTGAGCGGTCGCACCACTCTGTACGAAGTAGAAGCTTCAAAGTTGTTGCAGTCACCAAGACAGGAGCACAGAAATTTAAGTTTTAATTTTTGAAAATTCAGTTTTTGGCCGGTTTTGCTGCCTTGTAGTTGACCTAGGACCTTAAGATTTTGCATGAACCGAACCCTGGCGGCCACATTACACGAGAAGAAGCGAGAAGTGGTAATGTGTAGTAAAAACCGCAGAAAATCTTACGTTTTCTACATTTGTTTTCGAAATGACGTAACTGAAAATCGTCACAATGGACGCAATTCTCTCGGAAACGTTTACATTTGTCGTATGGCAACTAATGCCGCGGGATGAGGTTTGCGGTCGGACCACGCTGTACGAAGTAGAAGCTTCTAAGTCGTTCCAGTCACCAAGAAAGGAGCACAGAAATTAAAGATTTAGTCTTCAAAAATTCAGTTTTTGGCCGCTTTTGCTGCGCTGTAGTTGACCTAGGACCTAAAGATTTTGCATGAACCGAACTCTGGCAGCCACATTACACGAGAAATAGCGAGAAGTGGTAATGCGTAGTAAAATCCGCAGAATACCTATCGTTTTCTACATTTGTTTTCGAAATGACGTAAGTGAAAATCTTCACAATGGACGCATTTCTCTCGGAAACGTTTACATTTATCATCTGGGAACTAATTTTGCGTGATGACGTTTGCAGTAGCACCACTATGTACGAAGTAGAAGCTTCTAATTAGTTGCAGTCACCAAGAAAGGAGCACAGCAATTCAAGTTTTAGTTTTTGAAAATTCAGTTTTTGGCCGCTTTTGCTGCCTTGTAGTTGACCTAGGACCTTAAGATTTTACATGAACCGAACGCTGGCTTCCACATTACACGAGAAAAAGCGAGAAGTAGTAATGCGTTGTAAAAACCGCAGAAAACCTAACGTTTTTCACATTTGCTTTCGAAATGAAGCAACTGAAAATCGTCACATTGGACGCATTACTCTCAGAAAAGTTTACATTTATCGTCTGGCAACTAATGCCGCGTGACGAGGTTTGCGGTCGCACCACTCTGTACGAAGTAGAAGCTTCTAAGTTGTTACAGTCACCAAGAAAGGGACACAGAAATTCAAGTTTTAGTTGTTGAAAATTCAATTTTTGGCCGGTTTTGCTGCCTTGTAGTTGAGCTAGGACCTTAAGATTTTGCATGAACGAAACACTGGCAGCCACATTACACGAGAAAAAGCGAGAAGTGGTAATGCGTAGTAAAATACGCAGAAAACCTAACGTTTACTACATTTGTTTTCGAAATGTCGTAACTGAAAAGCTTCACAATGGCCGCATTACTCTCGGAAACGTTTACATTTATCGTCTGGCAACTAATGCCGCGTGATGAGGTTTGCGGTCGCACCACTCTGAAGAAAGTAGAAGCTTCTAAGTTGTTGCGGTCACATTGGAAGGGGCACAGAAATTAAAGTTTTAGTTTTTGAAAATTCAGTTTCTGGCCGCTTTTGCTGCCTTGTAGTTGACCTAGGACATTAAGATTTTGCATGAACCGAACCCTGGCAGCCATATTACACGAGAAACACGAGAAGTGGTAATGGGTAGTAAATACCGCAGAAAACCTAATGTTTTCTACATTTGTTTTCGAAATGACGCAACTCAAAATCTTCACAATGGAAGCATTTATCTCGGAAACGTTTACATTTTTCGTCTGGCAACTAAAGCCGAGCGATGAGATTTGCGGTCGCACCCCTCTGTATGAAGTAGAAGCTTCTAAGTTGTTGCAGTCAGCAAGAAAGGGGCACAGAAATTCAAGTGGTAGGTTTTGAAAATTTAGTTTTTGGCCGCTTCTGCTGCCTTGTAGTTGACCTCGGACCTTACGATTTTGCATGAACTGAACCCTGGCCGCCAGATTACACGAGAAAAAACGAGAAGTGGTATTGCTTAGTAAAAACCGCAGAAAACCTACCGTTTTCTACCTTTGTTTTCGAAATGACGTACCTGAATATCTTTACAATGGACGCATTTCCCCTGGAAACGTTTACATTTAGCGTCCGGCGACTAATGCCGTTTGACGAGGTTTGCGGTCGCACCACTCTGTACCAAGTAGATGCTTCTAAGTTGTTGCAGTCACCAAGAAAGGAGCACAGAAATTAGAGTTTAGTTTTCGAAAATTCAATTTTTGGCTGTTTATGCTGCCTTGTAGTTGACCTATGACCTTTAGATTTTACATGAAACCGAACATTGGCAGCCACATTACACGAGAAAAAGCGAGAAGTGGTAATGCGAAGTAAAAACCGCAGAAAACCTAACGTTTTCTACATTTTTTTTTGAAATGACGTAACTAAAAATCGTCACATTGGACGCATTACTCTCAGAAACGTTTACTTTTATCGTCTGGCAAGTAATGCCGCGTGACAAGGTTTGCGGTCGCACCACTCTGTACGAAGTAGAAGCTTATAAGTTGTTCAGTCACCAAGAAAGAAGCACAGAAATTCAAGTTTTAGTTTTTGAAATTTCAATTTTTGGTCGGTATTGCTGCCATGTAGTTGACCTAGAACCTTAAGATTTTGCATGAACCAAACCCTGGCAGCCACATTACACGAGAAAAAGCGAGAAGTGGTAAAGCGTAGTAATAACCGCAGAAAACCTAACGTTTTCTACATTAGTTTTCGAAATGACGTAACTGAAAATCGTCACATTGGACGCATTGCTCTCAGAAACGTTTACATTTATCCTCTGGCAACAAATGCCGCGTGACGAGGTCGGCGGTCGCACCACTCCGTACGAAGTAGAAGCTTCTAAGTTGTTGCAGTCACCAAGAAAGAGGCACAGAAATTCAAGTTTTAGTTTTTGAAAATTCAGTTTTTGGATGCTTTTGCTGCCTTGTAGTTGACCTAGGACCTTAAGATTTTGCATGAACCAAACCCTGGCAGCCACATTACACGACAAAAAGCGAGACGTGGTAATGCGTAGTAAAAACCGCAGAAAACCTAACGTTTACTACATTTGTTTTCGAAATGACGTAACTGCAAATCGTCACAATGGACGCATTTCTCTCGGAAACGTTTACATTTATCGTCTGGCAACTAATGCCGCGTGATGAGGTTTGCGGTCGCACCACTCTGTACAAAGTAGAAGCTTCTAAGTTGTTGCAGTCACATAGGAAGGGCCACAGAAATTAAAGTTTTAGTATTTGGAAATTCAGTTTCTGGCCGCTTTTGCGGCCTTGTAGTTGACCTAGGCTTTTAAGATTTTGCATGAACCGAACCCTGGCAGCCACGTTACACGAGAAAAAGCGAGAAGTGGTAATGGGTAGTAAAAACCGCAGAAAACCTAATAGTTTCTACATTTGTTATCGAAATGACGTAACTGAAAATCTTCTCAGTGGACGCATTTCTCTCGGAAACGTTGACATTTGTCGTATGGCAACTAATGCCGCGGGATGAGGTTTGCGGTCGGACCACGCTGTACGAAGTAGAAGCTTCTAAGTCGTTCCAGTCACCAAGAAAGGAGCACAGAAATTAAAGATTTAGTCTTCAAAAATTCAGTTTTTGGCCGCTTTTGCTGCGCTGTAGTTGACCTAGGACCTAAAGATTTTGCATGAACCGAACTCTGGCAGCCACATTACACGAGAAATAGCGAGAAGTGGTAATGCGTAGTAAAATCCGCAGAATACCTATCGTTTTCTACATTTGTTTTCGGAATGACGTAAGTGAAAATCTTCACAATGGACGCATTTCTCTCGGAAACGTTTACATTTATCATCTGGGAACTAATTTTGCGTGATGACGTTTGCAGTAGCACCACTATGTACGAAGTAGAAGCTTCTAATTAGTTGCAGTCACCAAGAAAGGAGCACAGCAATTCAAGTTTTAGTTTTTGAAAATTCAGTTTTTGGCCGCTTTTGCTGCCTTGTAGTTGACCTAGGACCTTAAGATTTTACATGAACCGAACGCTGGCTTCCACATTACACGAGAAAAAGCGAGAAGTAGTAATGCGTTGTAAAAACCGCAGAAAACCTAACGTTTTTCACATTTGCTTTCGAAATGAAGCAACTGAAAATCGTCACATTGGACGCATTACTCTCAGAAAAGTTTACATTTATCGTCTGGCAACTAATGCCGCGTGACGAGGTTTGCGGTCGTACCACTCTTTACGAAGTAGAAGCTTCTAAGTTGTTGCAGTCTCCAAGAGAGGGGCACAGAAATTCAAGTTTTAGTTTTTGAAAATTCAATTTTTGGCCGGTTTTGCCGCCTTGTTGTTGATTTAGGACCATAAGATTTTGCATGAACAGAACTCTGGCAGCCACATTACACGAGTGAATGCGAGAAGAGGTATTGCGTATTAAAAACCTCAGAAAACCTAACGGTTTCTACATTTGTTTTTGAAATGATGTAACTGAGAATCTTCACAATGGACGCATTTCGCTCGGCAACTTTTACATTTATCGTCTGGCAACTAATGCCGCGTGATGAGCTTTGCGGTCACACCACTCTGTACGAAGTAGAAGCTTCTAAGTTGTTGCAGTCCCCAAGAAAGGGGCACAGAAGTTCAAGTTTTTTTTTTGGATATTCAATTTTTGGCCGGTTTTGCTTCTTTGTGGTTGACCTAGGACCTTAGGATTTTGCATGAACCGAACTCTGGCAGCCACATTACACGAGAAAAGCGAGAAGTGGTAATGCGTAATAAAAAACGCAGAAAACCTAGTGTTTTCTACATTTGTTTTCGAAATGACGTAACTGGAAATCGTCACATTGGACGCATTTCTCTCGGAAACGTTTACATTTATCGTCTGGCAACTAATGCCGCGTGACGAGGTTTGCGGTCGCACCACTCTGTACGAAGTAGAAGCTTCTAAGTTGTTGCAGTCACCAAGAAAGGAGCACCGAAATTGAAGTTTTAGTTTTTGAAAATTCAGTTATTGGTCGCTTTTGCTGCCTTGTAGTTGACCTAGGACATTACGATTTTGCATGCACCGAACTCTGGCAGAAACATTACTCGAGAAAAAGCGGGAAGCTGTAACGCGTAGTAAAAACCGCAGAAAACCTAACGTTTTCTACATTTGTTTTCGATATGACGTAACTGGAAATCGTCACATTGGACGCATTTCTCTCGGAAACGTTTACATTCATCTTCTGGCAACTAATTCCGCGTGACGAGGTTTGCGGTCGCACCACTCTTTACGAAGTAGAAGCTTCTAAGTTTTTGCAGTCACCAAGAAAGGAGCACAGAAATTCAAATTTTGGTTTTTTGAAAATTCAATTTTTGACTGCTTTTGCTGCCTTGTGGTTGACCTAGGACATTAAAATTTTGCATGAACCAAACACTGGCAGCCACAATACACGAGAAAAAGCGAGAAGTGGTAATGCGTATTAAAAACCGCAAAAAACCGAACATTTTCTACATTTGTTTTCCAAATTACGTAACTGAAAATCTTCACAATGGACGCATTTCTCTCGGAAACGTTTACATTTATCGTCTGGCAACTAAAGCCGCGTGATGAGGCTTTGAGGTCGCACCACTCTGTACGAAGCTGAAGCTTCTATGTTGTTGCAGTCCCCAAGAAAGGGGCACAGAAGTTCAAGTTTTTTTTTTTTTTTTTGGAAATTCAATTATTGGCCGGTTTTGCTTCCTTGTGGTTGACCTAGACCCTAGGATTTTGCATGTACCGAACTCTGGCAGCCACATTCCACGAGAAAAGCGAGAAGTGGTAATGCGTGGTAAAAACCGCAGAAAACCTAGTGTTTTCTACATTTGTTTTCGAAATGACCCAATCGAAAATCATCACATTGGACGTATTTCCTCGGAAACGTTTACATTTATCATCTGGCCACTAATGCCGCCTGACGAGGTTTGCGGTAGCACCACTCTGGACGAAGTAGAAGCTTCTAAGTTGTAGCAGTCACCAAGAAAGGTGCACAGATATTCAAGATTTAGTTTTTGAAAAATCCATTTTTGGCTGGTTTTGCTGCCTTCTTGTTGCCCTAGGTCCTTAAGATTTTGCGTGAACCGAACCCTGGCAGCCACATTACTCGAGAAGAAGCGAGAAGTGGTAATGCATAGTAAAAACCGCAGAAAACGTAACATTTCCTACATTTGTTTTCGAATTGACGTAACTGAAAATCTTCATAATGGACGCATTTCTCTCGGAAACGTTTACATTTATCGTCTGGCAAGTAATGCCGTGTGATGAGCTTTGCGGTCGCACCACTCTGTACGAAGTAGAAGCTTCTAAGTTGTTGCAGTCAACAAGAAAGGGGCACAGAAATTGAAGTTTTAGATTTTGAAAACTCAGTTTTTGGCCGCTTTTGCTGGCTCGTAGTTGACCTAGGACCTTCACATTTTGCATGAACCGAACCCTGGCAGCCACATTACACGAGAGAAAGCGAGAAGAGGTAATGCATAGTAAAACCGCAGAAAACCTAACGGTTTCTACATTTGTTTTCGAAATGACGTAACTGAGAATCTTCACAATGGACGCATTTCTCTCGGAAACTTTTACATTTATCGTCTGGCAACTAATGCCGCGTGATGAGCTTTGCGGACGCACCACGCTGTACGAAGTAGAAGCTTCTAAGTTGTTGCAGTCACCAAGAAAGGAGCACAGAAATTCAAGATTTAATCTTTAAAAATTCGATTTTTGCCGCTTATGCTGGCTTGTAGTTGACCTAGGACCTTAAGATTTTGCATGAACCGGATTCAGGCAGCCACATTACACGAGAAAAAGCGAGAAGCTGTAATGCGTAGTAAAAACCGCAGAAAACCTAACGTTTTCTACATTTGTTTTCGAAATGACGTAACTGGAAATCGTCACATTGGACGCATTTCTCTCGGAAACGTTTACATTCATCGTCTGGCAACTAATTCCGCGTGACGAGGTTTGCGGTCACACCACTCTGTACGAAGTAGAAGCTTCTAAGTTGTTGCAGTCACCAAGAAAGGAGCACCGAAATTCAAGTTTTAGTCTTTGAAAATTCAGTTTTTGGCCGCTTTAGCTGCCTTGTAGTTGACCTAGGACCTTAAGATTTTTCATGAACCGAACTCTGGCAGAAACATTACTCGAGAAAAAGCGATAAGTGGTAATGCGTAGTAAAAACCGCAGATAAACTAACGTTTTCTACATTTGTTTTCGAAATGACGTAACTGGAAATCGTCACATTGGACGCATTTCTCTTGGAAACGTTTACATTTATCGTCTGGCAACTAATGCCGCGTGATGATGTTTTGAGGTCGCACCACTCTGTACGAAGCTGAAGCTTCTATGTTGTTGCAGTCACCAAGAAAGGGGCACAGATGTTCAAATCTCTTTTTTTTTGAAAATTCAATTTTTGGCGGGTTTTGCTTCCTTGTGGTTGACCTAGACCCTATCATTTTGCATGAACCGAACTCTGGCAGCCACATTACACGAGAATAAGCGAGAAGTCGTAATGCGTAGTAAACACCGCAGAAAACCTAACGTTTTCTACATTTGATTTCGAAATGACCCAACCGAAAATCGTCACATTGGACGCATTTCCTCGGAAACGTTTACATTTATCATCTGGCCACTAATGCCGCCTGACGAGGTTTGCGGTAGCACCACTCTGTACGAAGTAGAAGCTTCAAAGTTGTTGCAGTCACCAAGAAAGGTGCACAGAAATTCAAGATTTAGTTTTTGAAAATTCCATTTTTATCTGGTTTTGCTGCCTTCTTGTTGCCCTAGGTCCTTAAGATTTTTCGTGAACCGAACCCTGGCAGCCACATTACACGAAAAAAAGCGAGAAGTGGTAATGCGTATTAAAAACCGCAAAACACCTGCCGGTTTCTGCATTTGTTTTCGAAATGACGTAGCTGAAAATCTTCACAATGTACGCATTTCGCTCGGAAACATTTACATTTATCGTCTGGCAACTAATGCCGCGTGATGAAGTTTGCGGTCGCCCCACTCTGTACAAAGTAGAAGCTTCTAAGTTGTTGCAGTCACCAAGAAAGGAGCACAGAAATTCAAGTTTAAGTTTTTTAAAATTCAGTTTTTGGCCGGTTTTGCTGCCATGTAGTTGACCAAGGACCTTAAGATCTTGCATGAACCGAAATCTGGCAGCCACATTACACAAGAAAAAGCGAGAAGTGGTAATGCGTAGTAAACACCGCAGAAAACCTAACGTTTTCTACATTTGTTTTCGAAATGACGTAACAGCAAATCGTCACGTTTGGACGCATTTCTCTCGGAAACGTTTACATTTATCGTCTGGCAACTAATGCCGCGTGACGAGGTTTGCGGTCGCACCACTCTGTACGAAGTAGAAGCTTCTAAGTTGTTGCAGTCACCAAGAAAGGAGCACAGAAATTCAAGTTTTAGTTTCTGAAAATTCAATTTTTCGCCGGTTTTGCTTCCTTGTGGTTGACCTAGACCCTTAAGATTTTGCATGAACCGAACTCTGACAGCCACATTACACGAGAAAAGCGAGAAGTGGTAATGCGTAGGAAACACCGCAGAAAACCTAACGTTTTCTACATTTGTTTTCGAAATGACCTAACCGAAAATCGTCACATTGGACGCATTTCTCTCGGAAACGTTGACATTTTTCGTCTGGCAACTAATGCCGCGTGATGATGTTTTGAGGTCGCACCACTCTGTACGAAGCTGAAGCTTCTATGTTGTTGCAGTCACCAAGAAAGGGGCACAGATGTTCAAATCTTTTTTTTTTGAAAATTCAATTTTTGGCCGGTTTTGCTTCCTTGTGGTTGACCTAGACCGTATCATTTTGCATGAACCGAACTCTGGCAGCCACATTACTCGAGAAATAGCGAGAAGTGGTAATGCGTAGTAAACACCGCAGAAAACCTAACGTTTTCTACATTTGTTTTTGAAATGACATAACCGAAAATCGTCACATTGGACGCATTTCTCTCGGAAACGTTTACATTTATCGTCTGGCAACTAAGGCCGCGTGACGAGGTTTGCGGTCGCACCACTCTGTACGAAGTAGAAGCCTACAAATTGTTGCAGTCACCAAGCAAGGGGCACAGAAGTTCAAGTTTTAGTTTTTGAAAATTCAGTTTTTGGCCGCTTTTGCAGCCTTGTAGTTACCTAGAACCTTAAGATTTTGCATGAACAGAACTCTGGCAGCCACATTACACGAGAAAAAGCGAGAAGTGGTAATGCATAGTAAAAACCGCAGAAAACCTAACGTTTTCTTCATTTGTTTTCGAAATGACGTAACTGAAAATCTTCACAATGGTCGCATTTCTCTCGGAAACGTTTACATTTATCTTCTGGCAACTAATGCCGCGTGATGAGGTTTGCGGTCGCACCAACATGTACGAAGTAGAAGCTTCTAAGTTGTTGCAGTCAACAAGAAAGGGGCACAGAATTTCAAGTTTTAGATTTTGAAAATTCAGTTTTTGGCCGCTTTTACTGCTTTTTAGTTGGCCTAGGACCTTAACATTTTGCATGAACCGAACTCTGGCAGCCACATTACACGAGAAAAAGCGAGAAGTGGTAATGCGTAGTAATCCCTGCAGAAAACCTAACGTTTTCTACATTTGTTTTCGACATTACGTAACTGAAAATCTTCACAATGAACGCATTTCTCTCGGAAACGTTTACATTTGTCGTCTGACAACTAATGCCGCGCGATGAGGTTTGCGGTCGCACCAATCTGTACGAAGTAGAAGCTTCTAAGTTGTTGCAGTCACCAAGAAAGCGGAACAGAGATTAAAGTTTTAGTTTTTCAAAATTCAATTTTTGGCCGGATTTATTGCCTTGTATTTTACCTAGAACCTTAAGATTTTCCATGAACCGAACTCAGGCAGCCACATTACACGAGAAAAAGCGAGAAGTGGTAATGCGTATTAAAAACCGCAAAACACCTGCCGGGTTCTACATTTGTTTTCGAAATGACGTAGCTGAAAATCTTCACAATGGACGCATTTCGCTGGGAAACGTTTACATTTATCGTATGGCAACTAATGCCGCGTGATGAGGTTTGCGGTCGCACCACTCTGTACGAAGTAGAAGCTTCTGAGTTGTTGCAGTCACCAAGAAAGGAGCACAGAAATTCAAGTTTTAGTTGCTGAAGATTCAAATTTTGGCCGGTTTTGCTACCTTGTAGTTAACCTAGGACCTTAAGATGTTGCATGAACAAACCCTGGCAGCCACATTACACGAGAAAAAGCGAGAAGTGGTAATGCGTAGTAAACACCGCAGAAAACCTAACGTTTTCTACATTTGTTTTCGAAATGACGTAAGTGAAAATCTTCATAATGGACGCATTTCTCTCGGAAACGTTTACATTTATCGTCTGGCAACTAATGCCGCGTGATGAGGTTTGCGGTCGCCCCACTCTGTACAAAGTAGAAGCTTCTAAGTTGTTGCAGTCACCAAGAAAGGAGCACAGAAATTCAAGTTTAAGTTTTTTAAAATTCAGTTTTTGGCCGGTTTTGCTGCCATGTAGTTGACCAAGGACCTTAAGATCTTGCATGAACCGAAACCTGGCAGCCACATTACACAAGAAAAAGCGAGAAGTGGTAATGCGTAGTAAACACCGCAGAAAACCTAACGTTTTCTACATTTGTTTTCGAAATGAAGTAACAGCAAATCGTCACGTTTGGATGCATTTCTCTCGGAAACGTTTACATTTATCGTCTGGCAACTAATGCCGCGTGACGAGGTTTGCGGTCGCACCACTCTGTACGAGGTAGAAGCTTCTAAGTTGTTGCAGTCACCAAGAAAGGAGCACAGAAATTCAAGTTTTAGTTTCTGAAAATTCAATTTTTGGCCGGTTTTGCTTCCTTGTGGTTGACCTAGACCCTTAAGATTTTGCATGAACCGAACTCTGACAGCCACATTACACGAGAAAAGCGAGAAGTGGTGATGCGTAGGAAACACCGCAGAAAACCTAACGTTTTCTACATTTGTTTTCGAAATGACCTAACCGAAAATCGTCACATTGGACGCATTTCTCTCGGAAACGTTTACATTTATCGTCTGGCAAATAAAGCCGCGTGGCGAGGTTTGCGGTCGCACCACTCTGTACGAAGTAGAAGCTTATACATTGTTGCAGTCACCAAGCAAGGGGCACAGAAGTTCAAGTTTTAGTTTTAGAAAATTCAGTTTTGGGCCGCTTTTGCAGTCTTGTAGTTACCTAGGACCTTAAGATTTTGCATGAACAGAACTCTGGCAGCCACATTACACGAGAAAAAGCGAGAAGTGGTAATGCATAGTAAAAACCGCAGAAAACCTAATGTTTTCTTCATTTATTTTCGAAATGAAGTAACTGAAAATCTTCACAATGGTCGCATTTCTCTCGGAAACGTTTACATTTTTCTTCTGGCAACTAATGCCGCGTGATGAGGTTTGCGGTCGCACCAATATGTACGAAGTAGAAGCTTCTAAGTTGTTGCAGTCAACAAGAAAGGGGCACAGAATTTCAAGTTTCAGATTTTGAAAATTCAGTTTTTGGCCGCTTTTGCTGCCTTGTAGTTAACCTAGGACCTTAAGATGTTGCATGAACAAACCCTGGCAGCCACATTACACGAGAAAAAGCGAGAAGTGGTAATGCGTAGTAAACACCGCAGAAAACCTAACGTTTTCTACATTTGTTTTCGAAATGACGTAAGTGAAAATCTTCATAATGGACGCATTTCTCTCGGAAACGTTTACATTTATCGTCTGGCAACTAACGCCGCGTGATGAGGTTTGCGGTCGCCCCACTCTGTACAAAGTAGAAGCTTCTAAGTTGTTGCAGTCACCAAGAAAGGAGCACAGAAATTATAGTTTAAGTTTTTTAAAATTCAGTTTTTGGCCGGTTTTGCTGCCATGTAGTTAACCTAGGACCTTAAGATTTTGCATGAACAAACCCTGGCAGCCACATTACACGAGAAAAAGCGAGAAGAGGTAATGCGTAGTAAAAACCGCAGAGAACCTAACGTTTTCTACATTTGTTTTCGAAATGACGTAACTGAGAATCTGCACAATGGACGCATTTCTCTCGGAAACTTACATTTATCGTCTGGCAACTAATGCCGCGTGGTGAGCATTGCGGTCGCACCACTCCGTACGAAGTAGAAGCTTCTAAGTTGTTGCAGTCCCCAAGAAAGGGGCACAGAAGTTCAAATTTATTTCTTTTTTTGGAAATTCAATTTTTTGCCGGTTTTGCTTCTTTGTGGCTACCCTAGGACCTTAAGAGTTTGCATGAACCGAACTCTGGCAGCCACGTTACACGAGAAAAAGCGAGAAGTGGTAATGCGTGGTAAAAACCGCAGAAAACCTAGTGTTTTCTACATTTGTTTTCGAAATGACGTAACTGGAAATCGTCACATTGGACGCATTTCTCTCGGAAACGTTTACATTTATCGTCTGGCAACTAATGCCGCGTGATGAGGTTTGCGGTCGCACAACTCTGTACGAAGCAGAAGCTTCTAAGTTGTTGCAGTCACCAAGAAAGGATCACAGAAATTCAAGTTTTAATCTTTGAAAATTCGATTTTTGACGCTTATGCTGTCTTGTAGTTGACCTAGGACCTTAATATTTTGCATGAACCGAACCCTGGCAGCCACATTACACGTGAGAAAGCGAGAAGAGGTAATGCGTAGTAAAAACCGCAGAAAACCTAACGGTTTCTTCATTTGTTTTCGAAATGACGTAACTGAAAATCCTCACAATGAACGCATTTCTCTCGGAAACATTTACATTTATCGTCTGACAACTAATGCCGCGCGATGAGGTTTGCGGTCGCACCAAGCTGTACGAAGTAGAAGCTTCTAAGTTGTTGCAGTCACCAAGAAAGCGGAACAGAGATTCAAGTTTTAGTTTTTCAAAATTCAATTTTTGGCCGGATTTATTGCCTTGTATTTTACCTAGAACCTTAAGATTTTGCATGAACCGAACTCAGGCAGCCACATTACACGAGAAAATGCGAGAAGTGGTAATGCGTATTAAAAACCGCAAAACACCTGCCGGTTTCTACATTTGTTTTCGAAATGACGTAGCTGAAAATCTTCACAATGGACGCCTTTCGCTCGGAAACGTTTACATTTATCGTATGGCAACTAATGCCGCGTGATGAGGTTTGCAGTCGCACCACTCTGTACGAAGTAGAAGCTTCTGAGTTGTTGCAGTCACCAAGAAAGGGGCCCAGAACTTCAAGTTTTAGTTTTTGAAAATTAAGTTTTTGGCCGCTTTTGCTGCCTTGTAGTTGAGCTAGGACCTTAAGATTTTGCATGAACCAAACCCTGGCAGCCACATTACACGACAAAAAGCGAGACGTGGTAATGCGTAGTAAAAACCACAGAAAACCTAACGTTTACTACATTTGTTTTCGAAATGTCGTAACTGAAAAGCTTCACAATGGCCGCATTTCTCTCGGAAACGTTTACATTTATCGTCTGGCAACTAATGCCGCGTGATGAGGTTTGCGGTCGCACCACTCTGTACAAAGTAGAAGCTTCTAAGTTGTTGCAGTCACGTAGGAAGGGCCACAGAAATTAAAGTTTTAGTATTTGGAAATTCAGTTTCTGGCCGCTTTTGCGGCCTTGTAGTTGACCTAGGCTTTTAAGATTTTGCATGAACCGAACCCTGGCAGCCACGTTACACGAGAAAAAGCGAGATGTGGTAATGGGAAGTAAAAACCGCAGAAAACCTAATAGTTTCTACATTTGTTATCGAAATGACGTAACTGAAAATCTTCTCAGTGGACGCATTTCTCTCGGAAACGTTGACATTTATCGTTTGGCAACTAATGCAGCGTGATGAGGTTTGCGGTAGCACCACTATGTACGAAGTAGAAGCTTCTAAGTTGTTGCAGTCAACAAGAAAGGAGCACAGCAATTCATGTTTTAGTTTTTGAAAATTCAGTTTTTGGCCGCTTTTGCTGCCTTGTATTTGACCTAGGACCATTAGATTTTACATTAACCGAACTCTTTCAGCCACATTTCAATAGAAAAGGCTAGAAGTGGAAATGTGTAGAAAAAATCGCAGAAAACCTAACGTTTTCTACATTTGTTTTCGAAATGACGTAACTGAAAATCTTCACAACTGACGCATTTCTCTCGGAAACGTTTAAATTTATCGTCTGGCAAGTAATGCAGCGTGACGAGGTTCGCGGTTGCACCACTCTGTACGAAGTAGAAGCTTCTAAGTTGTTGCAGTCACCAAGAGAGGGGCACAAAAATTCAAGTTCTAGTTTTTGGAAATTTAGTTTTTGGCCGCTTTTGCTGTCTTGTAGTTGACTTAGGACCTTAAGATTTTGCATGAACCGAACCCTGGCGGCCACATTACACGAGAAGAAGCGAGAAGTGGTAATGTGTAGTAAAAACCGCAGAAAATCTTACGTTTTCTACATTTGTTTTCGAAATGACGTAACTGAAAATCTTCTCAGTATACGCATTTCTCTCGGAAACGTTTACATTTATCGTCTGGCAACTAATGCCGCGTGACGAGGTTTGCGGTCGCACCACTCTGTACGAAGTAGAAGCTTCTAAGTTGTTACAGTCACCAAGAAAGGGACACAGAAATTCAAGTTTTAGTTGTTGAAAATTCAATTTTTGGCCGGTTTTGCTGCCTTGTAGTTGAGCTAGGACCTTAAGATTTTGCATGAACGAAACCCTGGCAGCCACATTACACGAGAAAAAGCGAGAAGTGGTAATGCGTAGTAAAATACGCAGAAAACCTAACGTTTACTACATTTGTTTTCGAAATGTCGTAACTGAAAAGCTTCACAATGGCCGCATTACTCTCGGAAACGTTTACATTTATCGTCTGGCAACTAATGCCGCGTGATGAGGTTTGCGGTCGCACCACTCTGAAGAAAGTAGAAGCTTCTAAGTTGTTGCGGTCACATTGGAAGGGGCACAGAAATTAAAGTTTTAGTTTTTGAAAATTCAGTTTCTGGCCGCTTTTGCTGCCTTGTAGTTGACCTAGGACATTAAGATTTTGCATGAACCGAACCCTGGCAGCCATATTACACGAGAAAAACGAGAAGTGGTAATGGGTAGTAAATACCGCAGAAAACCTAATGTTTTCTACATTTGTTTTCGAAATGACGCAACTCAAAATCTTCACAATGGAAGCATTTATCTCGGAAACGTTTACATTTTTCGTCTGGCAACTAAAGCCGAGTGATGAGATTTGCGGTCGCACCCCTCTGTATGAAGTAGAAGCTTCTAAGTTGTTGCAGTCAGCAAGAAAGGGGCACAGAAATTCAAGTAGTAGGTTTTGAAAATTTAGTTTTTGGCCGCTTCTGCTGCCTTGTAGTTGACCTCGGACCTTACGATTTTGCATGAACTGAACCCTGGCCGCCAGATTACACGAGAAAAAACGAGAAGTGGTATTGCTTAGTAAAAACCGCAGAAAACCTACCGTTTTCTACCTTTGTTTTCGAAATGACGTACCTGAATATCTTCACAATGGACGCATTTCCCCTGGAAACGTTTACATTTAGCGTCCGGCGACTAATGCCGTTTGACGAGGTTTGCGGTCGCACCACTCTGTACCAAGTAGAAGCTTCTAAGTTGTTGCAGTCACCAAGAAAGGAGCACAGAAATTAGAGTTTAGTTTTCGAAAATTCAATTTTTGGCTGTTTATGCTGCCTTGTAGTTGACCTATGACCTTTAGATTTTACATGAAACCGAACATTGGCAGCCACATTACACGAGAAAAAGCGAGAAGTGGTAATGCGAAGTAAAAACCGCAGAAAACCTAACGTTTTCTACATTTTTTTTTGAAATGCCGTAACTAAAAATCGTCACATTGGACGCATTACTCTCAGAAACGTTTACTTTTATCGTCTGGCAAGTAATGCCGCGTGACAAGGTTTGCGGTCGCACCACTCTGTACGAAGTAGAAGCTTATAAGTTGTTCAGTCACCAAGAAAGAAGCACAGAAATTCAAGTTTTAGTTTTTGAAATTTCAATTTTTGGTCGGTATTGCTGCCATGTAGTTGACCTAGAACCTTAAGATTTTGCATGAACCAAACCCTGGCAGCCACATTACACGAGAAAAAGCGAGAAGTGGTAAAGCGTAGTAATAACCGCAGAAAACCTAACGTTTTCTACATTAGTTTTCGAAATGACGTAACTGAAAATCGTCACATTGGACGCATTGCTCTCAGAAACGTTTACAATTATCCTCTGGCAACAAATGCCGCGTGACGAGGTCGGCGGTCGCACCACTCCGTACGAAGTAGAAGCTTCTAAGTTGTTGCAGTCACCAAGAAAGAGGCACAGAAATTCAAGTTTTAGTTTTTGAAAATTCAGTTTTTGGATGCTTTTGCTGCCTTGTAGTTGACCTAGGACCTTAAGATTTTGCATGAACCAAACCCTGGCAGCCACATTACACGACAAAAAGCGAGACGTGGTAATGCGTAGTAAAAACCGCAGAAAACCTAACGTTTACTACATTTGTTTTCGAAATGACGTAACTGCAAATCGTCACAATGGACGCATTTCTCTCGGAAACGTTTACATTTATCGTCTGGCAACTAATGCCGCGTGATGAGGTTTGCGGTCGCACCACTCTGTACAAAGTAGAAGCTTCTAAGTTGTTGCAGTCACATAGGAAGGGCCACAGAAATTAAAGTTTTAGTATTTGGAAATTCAGTTTCTGGCCGCTTTTGCGGCCTTGTAGTTGACCTAGGCTTTTAAGATTTTGCATGAACCGAACCCTGGCAGCCACGTTACACGAGAAAAAGCGAGAAGTGGTAATGGGTAGTAAAAACCGCAGAAAACCTAATAGTTTCTACATTTGTTATCGAAATGACGTAACTGAAAATCTTCTCAGTGGACGCATTTCTCTCGGAAACGTTGACATTTATCGTTTGGCAACTAATGCAGCGTGATGAGGTTTGCGGTAGCACCACTATGTACGAAGTAGAAGCTTCTAAGTTGTTGCAGTCAACAAGAAAGGAGCACAGCAATTCATGTTTTAGTTTTTGAAAATTCAGTTTTTGGCCGCTTTTGCTGCCTTGTATTTGACCTAGGACCATTAGATTTTACATTAACCGAACTCTTTCAGCCACATTTCAATAGAAAAGGCTAGAAGTGGAAATGTGTAGAAAAAATCGCAGAAAACCTAACGTTTTCTACATTTGTTTTCGAAATGACGTAACTGAAAATCTTCACAACTGACGCATTTCTCTCGGAAACGTTTAAATTTATCGTCTGGCAAGTAATGCAGCGTGACGAGGTTCGCGGTTGCACCACTCTGTACGAAGTAGAAGCTTCTAAGTTGTTGCAGTCACCAAGAGAGGGGCACAGAAATTCAAGTTCTAGTTTTTGGAAATTTAGTTTTTAGCCGCTTTTGCTGCCTTGTAGTTGACTTAGGACCTTAAGGTTTTGCATGAACCGAACCCTGGAAGCCACATTACACGAGAATAAGCGAGAAGTGTTAATGCGTTGTAAAAACCGCAGAAAACCTAACGTTTTCTACATTTGTTTTCGAAATGACGTAACTGAAAATCGTCACATTGGACGCATTACTCTCAGAAACGTTTACATTTATCGTCTGGCAACAAATCCCGCGTGACGAGGTGAGCGGTCGCACCACTCTGTACGAAGTAGAAGCTTCAAAGTTGTTGCAGTCACCAAGACAGGAGCACAGAAATTTAAGTTTTAATTTTTGAAAATTCAGTTTTTGGCCGGTTTTGCTGCCTTGTAGTTGACCTAGGACCTTAAGATTTTGCATGAACCGAACCCTGGCGGCCACATTACACGAGAAGAAGCGAGAAGTGGTAATGTGTAGTAAAAACCGCAGAAAATCTTACGTTTTCTACATTTGTTTTCGAAATGACGTAACTGAAAATCGTCACAATGGACGCAATTCTCTCGGAAACGTTTACATTTGTCGTATGGCAACTAATGCCGCGGGATGAGGTTTGCGGTCGGACCACGCTGTACGAAGTAGAAGCTTCTAAGTCGTTCCAGTCACCAAGAAAGGAGCACAGAAATTAAAGATTTAGTCTTCAAAAATTCAGTTTTTGGCCGCTTTTGCTGCGCTGTAGTTGACCTAGGACCTAAAGATTTTGCATGAACCGAACTCTGGCAGCCACATTACACGAGAAATAGCGAGAAGTGGTAATGCGTAGTAAAATCCGCAGAATACCTATCGTTTTCTACATTTGTTTTCGAAATGACGTAAGTGAAAATCTTCACAATGGACGCATTTCTCTCGGAAACGTTTACATTTATCATCTGGGAACTAATTTTGCGTGATGACGTTTGCAGTAGCACCACTATGTACGAAGTAGAAGCTTCTAATTAGTTGCAGTCACCAAGAAAGGAGCACAGCAATTCAAGTTTTAGTTTTTGAAAATTCAGTTTTTGGCCGCTTTTGCTGCCTTGTAGTTGACCTAGGACCTTAAGATTTTACATGAACCGAACGCTGGCTTCCACATTACACGAGAAAAAGCGAGAAGTGGTAATGCGTAGTAAAAACCGTAGAAAATCTACCTTTTTCTACATTTTTTTCGAAATGACGTAACTGGAAATCGTCACATTGGACGCATTTATCTCGGAAACGTTTACATTTGTCGTTTGGCAACTAATGCCACGTGACGAGGTTTGCGGTCGCACCACTCTGTACAAAGTAGAAGCTTCTAAGTAGTTGCAGTCACCAGGAAAGGAGCAAGGCAATTCAAGTTTTAGTTTTTGAAAGTTCAGTTCCTGGCCGGTTTTGCTGCCTTGTAGTTGACCTACGACCCTTTGATTTTGCATAAACCGATACCTGGCAGCCACATTACACGAGAAAAAGCGAGAAGTGGTAATGCGTAGTATAAAACGCAGAAAACGTAACGTTTTTCACATTTGCTTTCGAAATGAAGCAACTGAAAATCGTCACAATGGACGCATTTCTCTCGGAAACGTTTACCTTTATCTTCTGGTGACTAATGCCGCGTGACGAGGTTTGCTGTCGCACCACTCTGTACGAAGTAGAAGCTTCTAAGTTGTTGCAGTCACCAAAAAAGGGGCACAGATATTCAAGTTTTAGTTTTTGAAAATACAATTTTTGGCCGCTTTTGCAGCCTTGTATTTGACCTAGGACGTTAAGATTTGTATGAACCAAGCCCTGGCAGCCACATTACACGAGAAAAAGCGAGAAGTGGAAAAGCGTTGTAATAACTGAAGAAAACCTAACTTTTTCTACATATGTTTTCGAAATGACGTAACTGGAAATCTTCACATTGGACGCATTTATCTCGGAAACGTTTACATTTGTCGTCTGGCAACTAATGCCGCGTGACGAGGTTTGCGGTCGCACCTCTCTGTACAGAGTAGAAGCTTCTAAGTTGTTGCAGTCACCAAGAAAGGAGCACAGAAATTCAAACTTAGTTTTTTAAAATTCAGTTTCTGGCCGGTTCAGCTGACTTGTAGTTGACCTAGGACCTTTAGATTTTGCATGAACAGAAAATTGGCAGCCACATTACACGAGAAAAAGCGAGATGTGGTAATGCGTAGTAAAATCCTCAGAAAACCTAACGTTTTCTACATTTGTTTTCGAAATGACGTAAGTGAAAATCTTCACAATGGACGCATTTCTCTCTGAAACGTTTACATTTAATGTCTGGCAACTAATGCCGCGTGATGAGGTTTGCGGTCGCACCACTCTGTACGAAGTAGAATCTTCTAAGTTGTTGCAGTCACCAAGAAAGAAGCACAGAAATTCAAGTTTCAGTTTTTGAAATTTCAATTTTTGGATGGTTTTGCTGCCTTGTGATTGACATAGGACCTTAAGATTTTGCATGAACCGAACTTAGGCAGCCACATTACACGAGAAAAAGCGAGAAGTGGTAATGCGTAGTGAAAACCGAAGAAAATCTAACGTTTTCTACATTTGTTTTCGAACTGACGTAACTGAAAATCGTCACATTGGACGCAATACTCTCAGAAACGTTTACATTTATCGACTGGCAATAAATGCCGCGTGACGAGGTCGGCGGTCCCACCACTCTGTACGAAGTAGAAGTTTCTAAGTTGTTGCAGTCACCAAGAAAGGAGCACAGAAATTCAAGTTTTAGTTTTTGGTAATTCAGTTTTTGGCCGGTTTTGCAGCCTTGTAGTTGACTTAGGACCTTAAGATTTTGCATGAACTGAACTCTGGCAGCCGCTTTACACAACAAAAAGCGAGAAGTGGTAAAGCGTAGTAAAAACCACAGAAAACCTAACGTTTTCTACATTTGTTTTCGAAATGACGTAACTGAAAATCTTCACAATGGACGCATTTCTCTCGGAAACGTTTACATTTATCGTCTGGCAACTAATGGCGCGTGATGAGGTTTGCGGTCGCACAACTCTGTACGAAGTAGAAGCTTCTAAGTTGTTGCAGTCACTAAGAAAGGGGCACAGAAATTCAAGTTTTTTTCTTTTTGAAAACACAATTTTTGGCCGCATTTCCAGCCTCGTATTTGACCTAGGACGTTAAGATTTGTATGAACCAAGCCCTGGCAGCCACATTACACCAGAATAAGCGAGAAGTGGTAAAGCGTAGTAATAACTGCAGAAAACCTAACGTTTTCCACATTAGTTGTCGAAATGACGTAACTGAAATCGTCACATTTGACGCATTTCTCTCGGAAAGTTTACATTTATCGTCTGGCAACTAATGCGCGAGAAGAGGTTTGCGGTCGTACCACTCTGTACGAAGTAGAAGCTTCTAAGTTGTTGCAGGCACCAAGAAAGGAGCACAGAAATTCAAGTTTTAGTTTTTCAAAATTCAGTTTTTGGCCGCTTTTGCTGCCTTGATGTTGACCTAGGACCTTAAGATTTTGCATGAACCGAACCCTGGCCGCCACATTACACGAGAAAAAGCGAGAAGTAGTAATGCGTTGTAAAAACCGCAGAAAACCTAACGTTTTCTACATTTGTTTTCGATATGACATAACTGAAAATCGTCACATTGGACGCATTACTCTCAGAAA
Source organism: Schistocerca serialis cubense (assembly GCF_023864345.2). Lineage (NCBI taxonomy): Eukaryota > Metazoa > Arthropoda > Insecta > Orthoptera > Acrididae > Schistocerca > Schistocerca serialis. The sequence continues at coordinate 4,033,037 of NW_026047571.1, read as the reverse complement.
CGTTTACATTTATCGTCTGGCAACAAATGCCGCGTGACGAGGTTTGCGGTCGCACCACTCTGTACAGAAGCTTCTAAGTTGTTGCAGTCACCAAGAAAGGAGCACAGAAATTCAAATTTTACTTTTTGAAAATACAATTTTTGGCCGGTTTGGCTGCCTTGTAGTTGACCTAGGACAACAAGATTTTGCATGAACCAACTCTGGCAGCCACATTACACGAGAAAAAGCGAGAAGTGGTACTGCGTAGTAAAAACCGCAGTAAACCTAACTTTTTCTACATTTGTTTTCGAAATGGTGTAACTAGAAATCGTCACATTGGACGCATTTATCTCGGAAACGTTTACATTTGTCGCCTGGCAACTAATGCCGCGTGACGAGGTTTGCGGTCGCACCACTCTGTACAGAGTAGAAGCTTCTAAGTTGTTGCAGTCACCAAGAAAGGAGCACAGAAATTCAAGTTTTAGTTTTTGAAAATTCATTTTCTGGCCGGTTTAGCTGACTTGTAGTTGACTTAGGACCTTTAGATTTTGCATGAACCGAAATTTGGCGGCCACATTACACGAGAAAAAGCGAGACGTGGTAATGCGTAGTAAAATCCGCAGAAAACCTAACTTTTTCTACATTCGTTTTCGAAATGACGTAAGTGAAAATCTTCACAATGGACGCATTTCTCTCTGAAACGTTTACATTTATCGACTGGCAATAAATGCCGCGTGACGAAGTCGGCGGTCGCACCACTCTGTACGAAGTAGAAGCTTCTCAGTTGTTGCAGTCACCAAGAAAGGAGCACAGAAATTCAAGTTTTAGTTTTTGAAAATACAATTTTTGGCCGCTTTTGCAGCCTTGTATTTGACCTAGGACGTTAAGAATTGTATGAACCAAGCCCTGGCAGCCACATTACACGAGAAAAAGCGAGAAGTGGTAAAGCGTAGTAATAACTGCAGAAAACCTAACGTTTTCTACATTTGTTTTCGAAATGACGTAACTGAAATCGTCACAATTTACGCATTTCTCTCGGAAACGTTTACATTTATCGTCTGGCAACTAATGCGAGAGACGAGGTTTTCGGACGTACCACTCTGTATGAAGTAGAAGGTTCTAAGTTGTTGCAGTCACCAAGAAAGGATCACAGAAATTCAAGTTTTAGTTTTTGATAATTCAGTTTCTGGCCGGTTTTGCTGCCTTATTGTTGACCTAGGACCTTTAGATTTAGCATGAAACGAACTTTGGCAGCCACATTACACGAGAAAAAGGGAGAAGTGGTAATGCGTAGAAAAAACCGCAGAAAACCTAACGTTTTCTACATTTGTTTTCGAAATGACGTAAGTGAAAATCTTCACAATGGACGCATTTCTCTCGGAAACGTTTGCATTTATCTTCTGGCACCTAATGCCGCGTGATGAGGTTTGCGGTCGCACCACTCTGTACGAAGAAGGAGCTTCTAAGTTGTTGCAGTCACCAAGAAAGGGACTGAAAAATTCAAGTTTTAGTTTTTTAAAATTCAATTTTTGGCCGGTATTGCTGCCTTGTAGTTGACGTACGACCATAAGATTTTGCATGAACCGAACCCTGGCAGCCACATTACACGAGAAAAAGCGAGAAGTGGTAATGCGTAGTAAAAACCGCAGAAAACCTAACGTTTTCTACATTTGTTTTCCAAATGACGTAACTGAAAATCTTCACAATGGACGCATTTCTCTCGGAAACGTATACATTTATGGTCTTCCAACTAATGCCGCGTGACGAGGTTTGCGGTCGCACCACTCTGTACAAAGTAGAGGCTTCTAAGTTGTTGCAGTCACCAAGACAGGAGCACAGAAATTCAAGTTTTAGTTTTTGAAAATTCAATTTTTGGCCGGTTTTGCCGCTTGTAGTTGACCTAGGACGATAAGATATTACATGAACCGCACCCTGGCGGCCACGTTACACGAGAAAAAGCGAGAAGTGGTAATGCGTAGTAAAAACCGCAGAAAACCTAACGTTTTCTACATTTGTTTTCGAAATGACGTAACTGGATATCGTCACAATTTACGCATTTCTCTCGGAAACGTTTACATTTATCGTCTGGCAACTAATGCCGCGTGACGAGGTCGGCGGTCACACCACTCTGTACGAAGTAGAAGCTTCTAAGTTGTTGCGGTAACCAAGAAAGGAGCACAGAAATTCTAGTTTTAGTTTTTGATTATTAAGTTTTTGGCCGGCTTTGCAGCCTTGTAGTTGACCTAGGACCTTAAGATTTTGCATGAACTGAACTCTGGCAGCCGCATTACACAAGAAAATGCGAGAAGTGGTAATGCGTAATAAAAATCGCAGAAAACCTAACGTTTTCTACATTTGTTTTCGAAATGACGTAACTGAAATCGTCACAATTTACGCATTTCTCTCGGAAACGTTTACATTTATCGTCTGGCAACTAATGCGAGAGACGAGGTTTTCGGACGTACCACTCTGTATGAAGTAGAAGGTTCTAAGTTGTTGCAGTCACCAAGAAAGGATCACAGAAATTCAAGTTTTAGTTTTTGATAATTCAGTTTCTGGCCGGTTTTGCTGCCTTATTGTTGACCTAGGACCTTTAGATTTAGCATGAAACGAACTTTGGCAGCCACATTACACGAGAAAAAGGGAGAAGTGGTAATGCGTAGAAAAAACCGCAGAAAACCTAACGTTTTCTACATTTGTTTTCGAAATGACGTAAGTGAAAATCTTCACAATGGACGCATTTCTCTCGGAAACGTTTGCATTTATCTTCTGGCACCTAATGCCGCGTGATGAGGTTTGCGGTCGCACCACTCTGTACGAAGAAGGAGCTTCTAAGTTGTTGCAGTCACCAAGAAAGGGACTGAAAAATTCAAGTTTTAGTTTTTTAAAATTCAATTTTTGGCCGGTATTGCTGCCTTGTAGTTGACGTACGACCATAAGATTTTGCATGAACCGAACCCTGGCAGCCACATTACACGAGAAAAAGCGAGAAGTGGTAATGCGTAGTAAAAACCGCAGAAAACCTAACGTTTTCTACATTTGTTTTCCAAATGACGTAACTGAAAATCTTCACAATGGACGCATTTCTCTCGGAAACGTATACATTTATGGTCTTCCAACTAATGCCGCGTGACGAGGTTTGCGGTCGCACCACTCTGTACAAAGTAGAGGCTTCTAAGTTGTTGCAGTCACCAAGACAGGAGCACAGAAATTCAAGTTTTAGTTTTTGAAAATTCAATTTTTGGCCGGTTTTGCCGCTTGTAGTTGACCTAGGACGATAAGATATTACATGAACCGCACCCTGGCGGCCACGTTACACGAGAAAAAGCGAGAAGTGGTAATGCGTAGTAAAAACCGCAGAAAACCTAACGTTTTCTACATTTGTTTTCGAAATGACGTAACTGGATATCGTCACAATTTACGCATTTCTCTCGGAAACGTTTACATTTATCGTCTGGCAACTAATGCCGCGTGACGAGGTCGGCGGTCGCACCACTCTGTACGAAGTAGAAGCTTCTAAGTTGTTGCGGTAACCAAGAAAGGAGCACAGAAATTCTAGTTTTAGTTTTTGATTATTAAGTTTTTGGCCGGCTTTGCAGCCTTGTAGTTGACCTAGGACCTTAAGATTTTGCATGAACTGAACTCTGGCAGCCGCATTACACAAGAAAATGCGAGAAGTGGTAATGCGTAATAAAAATCGCAGAAAACCTAACGTTTTCTACATTTGTTTTCGAAATGACGTAACTGAAAATCGTCACAATTTACGCATTTCTCTCGAAAACGTTTACCTTTATCGTCTGGCAACTAATGCCTCGTGACAAGGTTTGCGATCGCACCACTCTGTACGAAGTAGAAGCTTCTAAGTTGTTGCAGTCTCCAAGAGATGGGCACAGAAATTCACGTTTTTGTTTTTGAAAATTCGGTTTTGGCCGCTTTTGCTGCCTTGTAGTTTACTTAAAACCTTAAGATTTTGCATGAACCGTACCCTGGCAGCCACATTACGCGAGAAAAGCCAGAAGTGGTAATGCGTAGTAAAAACACGCTTAAAACCTAACGTTTCCTACATTTCTTTTCGAAATGGCGTAACTGGATATCGTCACATTGGACGCGCTTCTCTCGGAAACGCTTACGTTTATCGTCTGGCAACTAATGCCGCGTGACGAGGTTCGCGGTCGCACCACTCTGTACGAAGTAGAAGCTTCTAAGTTGTTGCAGTCACCAAGAAAGGTGCACAGATTTCAAGATTTAGTTTTCGAAAATTCAGATTTTGGCCGCTTTTGCTGCCCTGTAGTTGACCTATTAGCTTAAGATTTTGCATGAACCGAACTCTGGCAGCCACATTACACGAGAAAAAGCGAGAAGTGGTAATGCGTAGTAAAAACCGCAGTAAAACCTAACTTTTTCTACATTTGTTTTCGAAATGATGGAACTAGAAATCGTCACATTGGACGCATTTATCTCGGAAACGTTTACATTTGTCGTCTGGCAACTAATGCCCCGTGACGAGGTTTGCGGTCGCACCACTCTGTACAGAAGCTTCTAAGTTGTTGCAGTCACCAAGAAAGGAGCACAGAAATTCAAGTTTTAGTTTTTGAAAATTCAGTTTCTGGCCGGTTTAGCTGACTTGTAGTTGACCTAGGACCTTTAGATTTTGCATGAACCGAACTTTGGCGGCCACATTACACGAGAAAAAACGAGAAGTATTAATGCGTAGTAAAATCCGCAGAAAACCTAACTTTTCCACATTCGTTTTCGAAATGACGTAAGTGGAAATCTTCACAATGGACGCATTTCTCTCTGAAACGTTTACATTTATCGACTGGCAATAAATGCCGCGTGACGAGGTCGGCGGTCGCACCACTCTGTACGAAGTAGAAGCTTCTAAGTTGTTGCAGTCATTAAGACAGGAGCACAGAAATTCAAGTTTTAGTTTTTGAAAATACAATTTTTGGCCGCTTTTGCAGCCTTCTATTTGACTTAGGACGTTAAAAATTGTATGAACCAAGCGATGGCAGCCACATTACACGAGAAAAAGCGAGAAGTGGTAAAGCGTAGTAATAACTGCAGAAAACCTAACGTTTTCTACATTAGTTTTCGAAATGACGTAACTGAAATCGTCACATTTGACGCATTTCTCTCCAAAACGTTCACATTTATCGTCTGGCAACTAATGCGCGAGAAGAGGTTTGCGGTCGTACCACTCTGTACGAAGTAGAAGCTTCTAAGTTGTTGCAGGCACCAAGAAAGGAGCACAGAAATTCAAGTTTTCGTTTTTGAAAATTCAATTTTTGGCCGGTTTTGCTGCCTTGTAGTTGACCTAGGACCTTTAGATTTAGCATGAAACGAACTTTGGCAGCCACATTACACGAGAAAAAGCGAGAAGTAGTAATGCGTAGTAAAAACCGCAGAAAACTAAACTTTTTCTACATTTGTTTTCGAAATGACGTAACTGGAAATCGTCACATTGGACGCATTTATCTCGGAAACGTTTACATTTGTCGTCTGGCAACTAATGCCACGTGACGAGGTTTGCGGTCGCACCACTCTGTACAAAGTAGAACCTTCTAAGTTGTTGCAGTCACCAAGAAAGGAACACAGAAATTCAAGTTTTAGTTTTTGAAAATTCAGTTTCGGGCCGGTTTAGCTGACTTGTATTTGACCTAATACCTTTAGATTTTGCATGATCCGAACTTTGGCAGCCACATTACACGAGAAAAAGCGAGAAGTGGTAATGCGTAGTAAAATCCGCTGAAAACCTAACGTTTTCTACATTTGTTTTCGAAATGACGTAGGTGAAAATCTTCACAATGGACGCATTTCTCTCGTAAACGTTTACATTTATCGTCTGGCAACTAATTTTGCGTGATGACGTTTGCGGTAGCACGACTATGTACGAAGTAGAAGCTTCTAATTAGTTTCAGTCACCAAGAAAGGAGCACAGCAATTCAAGTTTAGTTTTTGAAAATTCAGTTTTTGGCCGCTTTTGCTGCCTTGTAGTTAACCTAGGACCTTTAGATTTTGCATGAACCGAACCCTGGCAGCCACATTACACGAGAAAAAGCGAGAAGTGGTAATGGGTAGTAAAAACCGCAGAAAACCTAACGTTTTTCACACTTGCTTTCGAAATGACGCAACCCGAAAATCGTCACATTGGACACATTACTCTCAGAAAAGATTACATTTATCGTCTGGCAACTAATGCCTCGTGACAAGGTTTGCGATCGCACCACTCTGTACGAAGTAGAAGCATCTAAGTTGTTGCAGTGTCCAAGAGATGGGCACAGAAATTCAAATTTTGGTTTTTGAAAATTCAGTTTTTGGCCGCTTTTGCTGCCTTGTAGTTGACTTAAAACCTTAAGATTTTGCATGAACCGTACCCTGGCAGCCACATTACACGAGAAAAGCCAGAAGTGGTAATGCGTAGTAAAAACCGTTTAAAACCTAACGTTTCCTACATTTCATCTCGAAATGGCGTAACTGGATATCGTCACATTGGACGCGCTTCTCTCGGAAACGCTTACGTTTATCGTCTGGCAACTAATGCCGCGTGACGAGGTTTGCGGTCGCACCACTCTGTACGAAGTAGAAGCTTCTAAGTTGTTGCAGTCACCAAGAAAGGATCACAGAAATTCAAGATTTAGTTTTCGAAAATTCAGTTTTTGGCCGCTTTTGCTGCCCTGTAGTTGACCTATTAGCTTAAGATTTTGCATGAACCGAACTCTGGCAGCCACATTACACGAGAAAAAGCGAGAAGTGGTAATGCGTAGTAAAAACCGCAGAAAACATAACATTTTGTACACTTGTTTTCGAAATGACGTAACTGAAAATCGTCACAACGACGCAAATCTCTCGGTAACGTTTATATTTATCGTATGGCAACTAATGCCGCGGGTTGAGGTTTGCGGTCGCACCAATCTGTACGAAGTAGAAGCTACTAAGTTGTAGCAGTCACCAAGAAAGGAGCACAGAAATTCAAGTTTTAGTTTTTGAAAATTCAATTTTTGGCCGGTTTTGCTGCCTTGTAGTTGACCTAGGACAACAAGATTTTGCATGAACCAACTCTGGCAGCCATATTACACGAGAAAAAGCGAGAAGTGGTAATGCGTAGTAAAAACCGCAGAAAACCTAACTTTTTCTACATTTGTTTTCGAAATGATGTAACTAGAAATCGTCACAATGGACGCATTTATCTCGGAAACGTTTACATTTGTCGTCTGGCAACTAATGCCGCGTGACGAGGTTTGCGGTCGCACCACTCTGTACAGAGTAGAAGCTCCTAAGTTGTTGCAGTCACCAAGAAAGGAGCACAGAAACTCAAGTTTTAGATTTTGAAAATTCAGTTTCTGGCCGGTTTAGCTGACTTGTAGTTGACCTAGGACCTTTAGATTTTGCATGAACCGAACTTTGGCGGCCACATTACACGAGAAAAAACGAGAAGTGGTAATGCGTAGTAAAATCCGCAGAAAACCTAACTTTTTCCACATTTGTTTTCGAAATGACTTAAGTGGAAATCTTCACAATGGACGCATTTCTCTCTGAAACGTTTACATTTATCGACTGGCAATAAATGCCGCGTGACGAGATCGGCGGTCGCACCACTCTGTACGAAGTTGAAGCTTCTAAGTTGTTGCAGTCACCAAGAAAGGGGCACAGAAATTCAAGTTTTAGTTTATGAACATTCAGTTTTTGGCCTCTTTTGCAGCCTTTTATTTGACCTAGGACCTTAAGATTTTGCATGAAACGAACCCTGGCAGCCACATTACACGAGAAAAAGCGAGAAGTGGTAATGCGTAGTAAAAACAGCAGAAAACCTTACGTTTTCTACATATGTTTTCGAAATGACGTAACTGAAAACCGTCACAAAGGACGCATTTCTTTTGGAAACGTTTACATTTATCGTCTGGAAACTAATGCCGCGTGACGAGGTTTGCGGTCGCACCACTCTGTACAAAGTAGAGGCTTCTAAGTTGTTGCAGTCATTATGACAGGAGCACAGAAATTCAAGTTTTAGTTTTTGAAAATACAATTTTTGGCCGCTTTTGCAGCCTTCTATTTGACTTAGGACGTTAAAAATTGTATGAACCAAGCGATGGCAGCCACATTACACGAGAAAAAGCGAGAAGTGGTAAAGCGTAGTAATAACTGCCGAAAACCTAACGTTTTCTACATTAGTTTTCGAAATGACGTAACTGAAATCGTCACATTTGACGCATTTCTCTCGAAAACGTTCACATTTATCGTCTGGCAACTAATGCGCGAGAAGAAGTTTGCGGTCGTACCACTCTGTACGATGTAGAAGCTTCTAAGTTGTTGCAGTCACCAAGAAAGGAGCACAGAAATTCAAGTTTTAGTTTTTGAAAATTCAGTTTCTGGCCGGTTTAGCTGACTTGTATTTGACCTAATACCTTTAGATTTTGCATGATCCGAACTTTGGCAGCCACATTACACGAGAAAAAGCGAGAAGTGGTAATGCGTAGTAAAATCCGCAGAAAACCTAACGTTTTCTACATTTGTTTTCGAAATGACGTAAGTGAAAATCCTCACAATGGACGCATTTCTCTCGTAAACGTTTACATTTATCGTCTGGCAACTAATTTTGCGTGATGAGGTTTGCGGTAGCACGACTATGTACGAAGTAGAAGCTTCTAATTAGTTTCAGTCACCAAGAAAGGAGCACAGCCATTCAAGTTTAGTTTTTGAAAATTCAGTTTTTGGCCGCTTTTGCTGCCTTGTAGTTAACCTAGGACCTTTAGATTTTGCATGAACCGAACCCTGGCAGCCACATTACACGACAGAAAGCGAGAAGTGGTAATGGGTAGTAAAAACCGCAGAAAACCTAACGTTTTTCACATTTGCTTTCGAAATGACGCAACCCGAAAATCGTCACATTGGACGTATTACTCTCAGAAAAGATTATATTTATCGTCTGGCAACTAATGCCTCGTGACAAGGTTTGCGATCGCACCACTCTGTACGAAGTAGAAGCTTCTAAGTTGTTGCAGTCTCCAAGAGATGGGCACAGAAATTCAAGTTTTGGTTTTTGAAAATTCAGTTTTTGGCCGCTTTTGCTGCCTTGTAGTTGACTTAAAACCTTAAGATTTTGCATGAACCGTACCCTGGCAGCCACATTACACGAGAAAAGCCAGAAGTGGTAATGCGTAGTAAAAACCGCAGAAAGCCTAACGTTTTCAACATTTGTTTTCGAAATGACGTAACTGAAAATCTTCACAATGGACGCATTTCTTTCGGAAACGTTTACATTTATCGTCTGGCAACTAATGCCGCGTGATGAGGTTTGCGGTCGCACCACTCTGTACGAAGAAGGAGCTTCTAAGTTGTTGCAGTCACAAAGAAAGAGGCTGAGAAATTCAAGTTTTAGTTTTTGAAAATTCCATTTTTGACCGGTTTTGACGCCTTGTAGTTGACCTAGGACCATAAGATTTTACATGAACCGAACCCTGGCAGCCACATTACACGAGAAAAAGCGAGAAGTGGTAATGCGTAGTAAATACCGCAGAAAACCTAACGTTTTCTACATTTGTTTTCGAAATGACGTAACTGAAAATCGACACAATTTACGCATTTCTCTCGGAAACGTTTACCTTTATCGTCTGGCAACTAATGCCGCGTGACAAGGTTTGCTGTCGCACCACTCTGTACGAAGTAGAACTTCTAAGTTGTTGCAGTCACCAAGAAAGGGGCACAGAAATTCAAGTTTTAGTTTATGAACATTCAGTTTTTGGCCTCTTTTGCAGCCTTTTATTTGACCTAGGACCTTAAGATTTTGCATGAAACGAACCCTGGCAGCCACATTACACGACAAAAAGCGAGAAGTGGTAATGCGTAGTAAAAACAGCAGAAAACCTCACGTTTTCTACATATGTTTTCGAAATGACGTAACTGAAAATCGTCACAAAGGACGCATTTCTCTCGGAAACGTTTACATTTATCGTCTGGAAACTAATGCCGCGTGACGAGGTTTGCGGTCGCACCACTCTGTACAAAGTAGAGGCTTCTAAGTTGTTGCAGTCATTAAGACACGAGCACAGAAATTCAAGTTTTAGTTTTTGAAAATACAATTTTTGGCCGCTTTTGCAGCCTTCTATTTGACTTAGGACGTTAAAAATTGTATGAACCAAGCGATGGCAGCCACATTACACGAGAAAAAGCGAGAAGTGGTAAAGCGTAGTAATAACTGCAGAAAACCTAACGTTTTCTACATTAGTTTTCGAAATGACGTAACTGAAATCGTCACATTTGACGCATTTCTCTCCAAAACGTTCACATTTATCGTCTGGCAACTAATGCGCGAGAAGAGGTTTGCGGTCGTACCACTCTGTACGAAGTAGAAGCTTCTAAGTTGTTGCAGGCACCAAGAAAGGAGCACAGAAATTCAAGTTTTCGTTTTTGAAAATTCAATTTTTGGCCGGTTTTGCTGCCTTGTAGTTGACCTAGGACCTTTAGATTTAGCATGAAACGAACTTTGGCAGCCACATTACACGAGAAAAAGCGAGAAGTAGTAATGCGTAGTAAAAACCGCAGAAAACTAAACTTTTTCTACATTTGTTTTCGAAATGACGTAACTGGAAATCGTCACATTGGACGCATTTATCTCGGAAACGTTTACATTTGTCGTCTGGCAACTAATGCCACGTGACGAGGTTTGCGGTCGCACCACTCTGTACAAAGTAGAACCTTCTAAGTTGTTGCAGTCACCAAGAAAGGAGCACAGAAATTCATGTTTTAGTTTTTGAAAATTCAGTTTCTGGCCGGTTTAGCTGACTTGCATTTGACCTAATATCTTTAGATTTTGAATGATCCGAACTTTGGCAGCCACATTACACGAGAAAAAGCGAGAAGTGGTAATGCGTAGTAAAATCCGCAGAAAACCTAACGTTTTCTACATTTGTTTTCGAAATGACGTAAGTGAAAATCTTCGCAATGGACGCATTTCTCTCGTAAACGTTTACATTTATCATCTGGCAACTAATTTTGCGTGATGACGTTTGCGGTAGCACGACTATGTACGAAGTAGAAGCTTCTAATTAGTTTCAGTCACCAAGAAAGGAGCACAGCAATTCAAGTTTAGTTTTTGAAAATTCAGTTTTTGGCCGCTTTTGCTTCCTTGTAGTTAACCTAGGAGATTTAGATTTTGCATGAACCGAACCCTGGCAGCCACATTACACGAGAAAAAGCGAGAAGTGGTAATGGGTAGCAAAAACCGCAGCAAACCTAACGTTTTTCACATTTGCTTTCGAAATGACGCAACCCGAAAATCATCACATTGGACGCATTACTCTCAGAAAAGATTACATTTACCGTCTGGCAACTAATGCCTCGTGACAAGGTTTGCGATCGCACCACTCTGTACGAAGTAGAAGCTTCTAAGTTGTTGCAGTCTCCAAGAGATGGGCACAGAAATTCAAGTTTTGGTTTTTGAAAATTCAGTTTTTGGCCGCTTTTGCTGCCTTGTAGTTGACTTAAAACCTTACGATTTTGCATGAACCGTACCCTGGCAGCCACATTACACGAGAAAAGCCAGAAGTGGTAATGCGTAGTAAAAACCGCTTAAAACCTAACGTTTCCTACATTTCTTTTCGAAATGGCGTAACTGGATATAGTCACATTGGACGCGCTTCTCTCGGAAACGCTTACGTTTATCGTCTGGCAACTAATGCCGCGTGACGAGGTTTGCGGTCGCACCACTCTGTACGAAGTAGAAGCTTCTAAGTTGTTGCAGGCACCAAGAAAGGAGCACAGAAATTCAAGTTTTAGTTTTTGAAAATTCAATTTTTGGCCGGTTTTGCTGCCTTGTAGTTGACCTAGGACAACAAGATTTTGCATGAACCAACTCTGGCAGCCACATTACACGAGAAAAAGCGAGAAGAGGTAATGCGTAGTAAAAACCGCAGAAAACCTAACTTTTTCTACATTTGTTTTCGAAATGATGTAACTAGAAATCGTCACAATGGACGCATTTATCTCGGAAACGTTTACATTTGTCGTCTGGCAACTAATGCCGCGTGACGAGGTTTGCGGTCGCACCACTCTGTACAGAGTAGAAGCTTCTAAGTTGTTGCAGTCACCAAGAAAGGAGCACAGAAACTCAAGTTTTAGTTTTTGAAAATTCAGTTTCTGGCCGGTTTAGCTGACTTGTAGTTGACCTAGGACCTTTAGATTTTGCATGAACCGAACTTTGGCGGCCACATTACACGAGAAAAAACGAGAAGTGGTAATGCGTAGTAAAATCCGCAGAAAACCTAACTTTTTCCACATTCGTTTTCGAAATGACGTAAGTGGAAATCTTCACAATGGACGCATTTCTCTCTGAAACGTTTACATTTATCGACTGGCAATAAATGCCGCGTGACGAGGTCGGCGGTCGCACCACTCTGTACGAAGTTGAAGCTTCTAAGTTGTTGCAGTCACCAAGAAAGGAGCACAGAAATTCAAGTTTTAGTTTTTGATTATTAAGTTTTTGGCCGGTTTTGCTGCCTTGTAGTTGACCTAGGACCTTAAAATTTGGCATGAACTGAACTCTGGCAGCCGCATTACACAAGAAAGAGCGAGAAGTAGTAATGCGTAGTAAAAACCGCAGAAAACCTAACGTTTTCTACATTTGTTTTCGAAATGACGTAACTGAAAATCTTCACAATGGACGCATTTCTCTCGGAAACGTTTACATTTATCGTCTGGCAACTAATGCCGCGTGATGAGGTTTGCGGTCGCACCACTCTGTACGAAGAAGGAGCTTCTAAGTTGTTGCAGTCACAAAGAAAGGGGCTGAGAAATTCAAGTTTTAGTTTTTGAAAATTCCATTTTTGACCGATTTTGACGCCTTGTAGTTGACCTAGGACCATAAGATTTTACATGAACCGAACCCTGGCAGCCACATTACACGAGAAAAAGCGAGAAGTGGTAATGCGTAGTAAAAACCGCAGAAAACATAACGTTTTCTACATTTGTTTTCGAAATGACGTAACTGAAAATCGTCACAATTTACGCATTTCTCTCGTAAACGTTTACCTTTATCGTCTGGCAACTAATGCCGCGTGACAAGGTTTGCTGTCGCACCACTCTGTACGAAGTAGAACTTCTAAGTTGTTGCAGTCACCAAGAAAGGGGCACAGAAATTCAAGTTTTAGTTTATGAACATTCAGTTTTTGGCCTCTTTTGCAGCCTTTTATTTCACCTAGGACCTTGAGATTTTGCATGAAACGAACCCTGGCAGCCACATTACACGAGAAAAAGCGAGAAGTGGTAATGCGTAGTAAAAACAGCAGAAAACCTTACGTTTTCTACATATGTTTTCGAAATGACGTAACTGAAAATCGTCACAAAGGACGCATTTCTTTTGGAAACGTTTACATCTATCGTCTGGAAACTAATGCCGCGTGACGAGGTTTGCGGTCGCACCACTCTGTACAAAGTAGAGGCTTCTAAGTTGTTGCAGTCATTAAGACAGGAGCACAGAAATTCAAGTTTTAGTTTTTGAAAATACAATTTTTGGCCGCTTTTGCAGCCTTCTATTTGACTTAGGACGTTAAAAATTGTATGAACCAAGCGATGGCAGCCACATTACACGAGAAAAAGCGAGAAGTGGTAAAGCGTAGTAAAATCCGCAGAAAACCTAACGTTTTCTACATTTGTTTTCGAAATGACGTAGGTGAAAATCTTCACAATGGACGCATTTCTCTCGTAAACGTTTACATTTATCGTCTGGCAACTAATTTTGCGTGATGAGGTTTGCGGTAGCACGACTATGTACGAAGTAGAAGCATCTAATTACTTTCAGTCACCAAGAAAGGAGCACAGCCATTCAAGTTTAGTTTTTGAATATTCAGTTTTTGGCCGCTTTTGCTGCCTTGTAGTTAACCTAGGACCTTTAGATTTTGCATGAACCGAACCCTGGCAGCCACATTACACGACAAAAAGCGAGAAGTGGTAATGGGTAGTAAAAACCGCAGAAAACCTAACGTTTTTCACATTTGCTTTCGAAATGACGCAACCCGAAAATCGTCACATTGGACACATTACTCTCAGAAAAGATTACATTTATCGTCTGGCAACTAATGCCTCGTGACAAGGTTTGCGATCGCACCACTCTGTACGAAGTAGAAGCTTCTAAGTTGTTGCAGTCTCCAAGAGATGGGCACAGAAATTCAAGTTTTGGTTTTTGAAAATTCAGTTTTTGGCCGTTTTTGCTGCCTTGTAGTTGACTTAAAACCTTAAGATTTTGCATGAACCGTACCCTGGCAGCCACATTACACGAGAAAAGCCAGAAGTGGTAATGCGTAGTAAAAACCGCTTAAAACCTAACGTTTCCTACATTTCATCTCGAAATGGCGTAACTGGATATCGTCACATTGGACGCGCTTCTCTCGGAAACGCTTACGTTTATCGTCTGGCAACTAATGCCGCGTGACGAGGTTTGCGGTCGCACCACTCTGTACGAAGTAGAAGCTTCTAAGTTGTTGCAGTCACCAAGAAAGGAGCACAGAAATTCAAGATTTAGTTTTCGAAAATTCAGTTTTTGGCCGCTTTTGCTGCCCTGTAGTTGACCTATTAGCTTAAGATTTTGCATGAACCGAACTCTGGCAGCCACATTACACGAGAAAAAGCGAGAAGTGGTAATGCGTTGTAAAAACCGCAGAAAACATAACATTTTGTACACTTGTTTTCGAAATGACGTAACTGAAAATCGTCACAACGACGCAAATCTCTCGGTAACGTTTACATTTATCGTATGGCAACTAATGCCGCGGGATGAGGTTTGCGGTCGCACCAATCTGTACGAAGTAGAAGCTACTAAGTTGTTGCAGTCACCAAGAAAGGAGCACAGAAATTCAAGTTTTAGTTTTCGAAAATTCAATTTTTGGCCGGTTTTGCGTCCTTGTAGTTGACCTAGGACAACAAAATTTTGCATGAAACAACTCTGGCAGCCACATTACACGAGAAAAAGCGAGAAGTGGTAATGCGTAGTAAAAACCGCAGAAAACCTAACTTTTTCTACATTTGTTTTCGAAATGATGTAACTAGAAATCGTCACATTGGACGCATTTATCCCGGAAACGTTTACATTTATCGTCTGGCAACTAATGCCGCGTGACGAGGTTTGCGGTCGCACCACTCTGTACAGAGTAGAAGCTTCTAAGTTGTTGCAGTCACCAAGAAAGGAGCACAGAAATTCAAGTTTTAGTTTTTGAAAATTCAGTTTCTGGCCGGTTTAGCTGACTTGTAGTTGACCTAGGACCTTTAGATTTTGCATGAACCGAACTTTGGCGGCCACATTACACGAGAAAAAACGAGAAGTGGTAATGCGTATTAAAATCCGCAGAAAACCTAACTTTTTCCACATTCGTTTTCGAAATGACGTAAGTGAAAATCTTCACAATGGACGCATTTCTCTCTGAAACGTTTACATTTATCGACTAGCAATAAATGCCGCGTGACGAGGTCGGCGGTCGCACCACTCTGTACGAAGTAGAAGCTTCTAAGTTGTTGCAGTCACCAAGAAAGGAGCACAGAAATTCAAGTTTTAGTTTTTGAGTATTAAGTTTTTGGCCGGTTTTGCTGCCTTGTAGTTGACCTAGTACCTTAAGATTTTGCATGAACTGAACCCTGGCAGCCACATTACACGAGAAAAAGCGAGAAGTGGTAATGGGTAGTAAAAACCGCAGAAAACCTAACGTTTTTCACATTTGCTTTCGAAATGACGCAACCCGAAAATCGTCACATTGGACGCATTACTCTCAGAAAAGATTACATTTATCGTCTGGCAACTAATGCCTCGTGACAAGGTTTGCGATCGCACCACTCTGTACGACGTAGAAGCTTCTAAGTTGTTGCAGTCTCCAAGAGATGGGCACAGAAATTCAAGTTTTGGTTTTTGAAAATTCAGTTTTTGACCGCTTTTGCTGCCTTGTAGTTGACTTAAAACCTTAAGATTTTGCATGAACCGTACCCTGGCAGCCACATTACACGAGAAAAGCCAGAAGTGGTAATGCGTAGTAAAAACCGCTTAAAACCTAACGTTTCCTACATTTCTTCTCGAAATGGCGTAACTGGATATCGTCACATTGGACGCGCTTCTCTCGGAAACGCTTACGTTTATCGTCTGGCAACTAATGCCGCGTGACGAGGTTTGCGGTCGCACCACTCTGTACGAAGTAGAAGCTTCTAAGCTGTTGCAGTCACCAAGAAAGGAGCACAGAAATTCAAGATTTAGTTTTCTAAAATTCAGTTTTTGGCCGCTTTTGCTGCCCTGTAGTTGACCTATTAGCTTAAGATTTTGCATGAACCGAACTCTGGCAGCCACATTACACGAGAAAAAGCGAGAAGTGGTAATGCGTAGTAAAAGCCGCAGAAAACATAACATTTTGTACACTTGTTTTCGAAATGACGTAACTGAAAATCGTCACAACGACGCAAATCTCTCGGTAACGTTTACATTTATCGTATGGCAACTAATGCCGCGGGATGAGGTTTGCGGTCGCACCAATCTGTACGAAGTAGAAGCTACTAAGTTGTTGCAGTCACCAAGAAAGGAGAACAGAAATTCAAGTTTTAGTTTTTGAAAATTCAATTTTTGGCCGGTTTTGCTTCCTTGTAGTTGACCTAGGACAACAAAATTTTGCATGAACCAACTCTGGCAGCCACATTACACGAGAAAAAGCGAGAAGTGGTAATGCGTAGTAAAAACCGCAGAAAACCTAACTTTTTCTACATTTGTTTTCGAAATGATGTAACTAGAAATCGTCACATTGGACGCATTTATCCCGGAAACGTTTACATTTGTCGTCTGGCAACTAATGCCGCGTGACGAGGTTTGCGGTCGCACCACTCTGTACAGAGTAGAAGCTTCTAAGTTGTTGCAGTCACCAAGAAAGGAGCACAGAAATTCAAGTTTTAGTTTTTGAAAATTCAGTTTCGGCCGGTTTAGCGGACTTGTAGTTGACCTGGGACCTTTAGATTTTGCATGAACCGAACTTTGGCGGCCACATTACACGAGAAAAAACGAGAAGTGGTAATGCGTAGTAAAATCCGCAGAAAACCTAACTTTTTCCACATTCGTTTTCGAAATGACGTAAGTGAAAATCTTCACAATGGACGCATTTCTCTCTGAAACGTTTACATTTATCGACTGGCAATAAATGCCGCGTGACGAGGTCGGCGGTCGCACCACTCTGTACGAAGTAGAAGCTTCTAAGTTGTTGCAGTCACCAAGAAAGGAGCACAGAAATTCAAGTTGTAGTTTTTGAGTATTAAGTTTTTGGCCGGTTTTGCTGCCTTATAGTTGACCTAGGACCTTAAGATTTTGCATGAACTGAACCCTGGCAGCCACATTACACGAGAAAAAGCGAGAAGTGGTAATGGGTAGTAAAAACCGCAGAAAACCTAACGTTTTTCACATTTGCTTTCGAAATGACGCAACCCGAAAATCGTCACATTGGACGCATTACTCTCAGAAAAGATTACATTTATCGTCTGGCAACTAATGCCTCGTGACAAGGTTTGCGATCGCACCACTCTGTACGAAGTAGAAGCTTCTAAGTTGTTGCAGTCTCCAAGAGATGGGCACAGAAATTCAAATTTTGGTTTTTGAAAATTCAGTTTTTGGCCGCTTTTGCTGCCTTGTAGTTGACTTAAAACCTTAAGATTTTGCATGAACCGTACCCTGGCAGCATCATTACACGAGAAAAGCCAGAAGTGGTAATGCGTAGTAAAAACCGGTTAAAACCTAACGTTTCCTACATTTCTTGTCGAAATGGCGTAACTGGATATCGTCACATTGGACGCGCTTCTCTCGGAAACGCTTACGTTTATCGTCTGGCAACTAATGCCGCGTGACGAGGTTTGCGGTCGCACCACTCTGTACGAAGTAGAAGCTTCTAAGTTGTTGCAGTCACCAAGAAAGGAGCACAGAAATTCAAGATTTAGTTTTCGAAAATTCAGTTTTTGGCCGCTTTTGCTGCCCTGTAGTTGACCTATCAGCTTAAGATTTTGCAAGAACCGAACTCTGGCAGCCACATTACACGAGAAAAAGCGAGAAGTGGTAATGCGTAGTAAAAACCGCAGAAACATAACATTTTGTACACTTGTTTTCGAAATGACGTAACTGAAAATCGTCACAACGACGCAAATCTCTCGGTAACGTTTACATTTATCGTATGGCAACTAATGCCGCGGGATGAGGTTTGCGGTCGCACCAATCTGTACGAAGTAGAAGCTACTAAGTTGTTGCAGTCACCAAGAAAGGAGCACAGAAATTCAAGTTTTAGTTTTTGAAAATTCAATTTTTGGCCTGTTTTGCTGCCTTGTAGTTAACCTAGGACATTTAGATTTTGCATGAACCGAACCCTGGCAGCCACATTACACGAGAAAAAGCGAGAAGTGGTAATGCGTAGTAAAAACCGGAGAAAACCTAACGTTTTCTACATTTGTTTTCGAAATGACGTAACTGAAAATCATCACAATTTACGCATTTCTCTCGGAAACGTTTACCTTTATCGTCTGGCAACTAATGCCGCGTGACAAGGTTTGCTGTCGCACCACTCTGTACGAAGTAGAAGCTTCTAAGTTGTTGCAGTCTCCAAGAGATGGGCACAGAAATTCAAGTTTTAGTTTTTGAAAATTCAGTTTTTGGCCGCTTTTGCTGCCTTGTAGTTGACTTAAAACCTTAAGATTTTGCATGAACCGTACCCTGGCAGCCACATTACACGTGAAAAGCCAGAAGTGGTAATGCGTAGTAAAATCCGCTTAAAACCTAACGTTTTCTACATTTGTTTTCGAAATGACGTAACTGAAAATCTTCACAATGGACGCATTTCTCTCGGAAACGTTTACATTTATCGTCTGGCAACTAATGCCGCGTGATGAGGTTTGTGGTCGCACCACTCTGTACAAAGAAGGAGCTTCTAAGTTGTTGCAGTCACAAAGAAAGGGGCTGAGAAATTCAAGTTTTAGTTTTTGAAAATTCCATTTTTGACCGGTTTTGACGTCTTGTAGTTGACCTAGGACCATAAGATTTTACATGAACCGAACCCTGGCAGCCACATTACACGAGAAAAAGCGAGAAGTGGTAATGCGTAGTAAAAACCGGAGAAAACCTAACGTTTTCTACATTTGTTTTCGAAATGACGTAACTGAAAATCATCACAATTTACGCATTTCTCTCGGAAACGTTTACCTTTATCGTCTGGCAACTAATGCCGCGTGACAAGGTTTGCTGTCGCACCACTCTGTACGAAGTAGAACTTCTAAGTTGTTGCAGTCACCAAGAAAGGGGCACAGAAATTCAAGTTTTAGTTTATGAACATTCAGTTTTTGGCCTCTTTTGCAGCCATTTATTTGACCTAGGACCTTAAGATTTTGCATGAAACGAACCCTGGCAGCCACATTACACGAGAAAAAGCGAGAAGTGGTAATGCGTAGTAAAAACAGCAGAAAACCTTACGTTTTCTACATATGTTTTCGAAATGACGTAACTGAAAATCGTCACAAAGGACGCATTTCTCTCGGAAACGTTTACATTTATCGTCTGGAAACTAATGCCGCGTGACGAGGTTTGCGGTCGCACCACTCTGTACAAAGTAGAGGCTTCTAAGTTGTTGCAGTCATTAAGACAGGAGCACAGAAATTCAAGTTTTAGTTTTTGAAAATACAATTTTTGGCCGCTTTTGCAGCCTTCTATTTGACTTAGGACGTTAAAAATTGTATGAACCAAGCGATGGCAGCCACATCACACGAGAAAAAGCGAGAAGTGGTAAAGCGTAGTAATAACTGCAGAAAACCTAACGTTTTCTACATTAGTTTTCGAAATGACGTAACTGAAAACGTCACATTTGAAGCATTTCTCTCGAAAACGTTCACATTTATCGTCTGGCAACTAATGCGCGAGAACAGGTTTGCGGTCCTACCACTCTGTACGAAGTAGAAGCTTCTACGTTGTTGCAGGCACCAAGAAAGGAGCACAGAAATTCAAGTTTTAGTTTTTGAAAATTCAATTTTTGGCCGGTTTTGCTGCCTTGTAGTTGACCTAGGACCTTTAGATTTAGCATGAAACGAACTTCGGCAGCCACATTACACGAGAAAAAGCGAGAAGTAGTAATGCGTAGTAAAAACCGCAGAAAACTAAACTTTTTCTACATTTGTTTTCGAAATGACGTAACTGGAAATCGTCACATTGGACGCATTTATCTCGGAAACGTTTACATTTGTCGTCTGGTAACTAATGCCACGTGACGAGGCTTGCGGTCGCACCACTCTGTACAAAGTAGAACCTTCTAAGATGTTGCAGTCACCAAGAAAGGAGCACAGAAATTCAAGTTTTAGTTTTTGAAAATTCAGTTTCGGGCCGGTTTAGCTGACTTGTATTTGACCTAATACCTTTAGATTTTGCATGATCCGAACTTTGGCAGCCACATTACACGAGAAAAAGCGAGAAGTGGTAATGCGTAGAAAAATCCGCTGAAAACCTAACGTTTTCTACATATGTTTTCGAAATGACGTAAGAGAAAATCTTCACAATGGACGCATTTCTCTCGTAAACGTTTACATTTAACGTCTGGCAACTAATTTTGCGTGATGAGGTTTGCGGTAGCACGACTATGTACGAAGTAGAAGCTTCTAATTAGTTTGAGTCACCAAGAAAGGAGCACAGCAATTCAAGTTTAGTTTTTGAAAATTCAGTTTTTGGCCGCTTTTGCTGCCTTGTAGTTAACCTAGGACCTTTAGATTTTGCATGAACCGAACCCTGGCAGCCACATTACACGAGAAAAAGCGAGAAGTGGTAATGGGTAGTAAAAACCGCACTAAACCTAACGTTTTTCACATTTGCTTTCGAAATGACGCAACCCGAAAATCGTCACATTGGACGCATTACTCTCAGAAAAGATTACATTTATCGTCTGGCAACTAATGCCTCGTGACAAGGTTTGCGATCGCACCACTCTGTACGAAGTAGAAGCTTCTAAGTTGTTGCAGTCTCCAAGAGATGGGCACAGAAATTCAAGTTTTGGTTTTTGAAAATTCAGTTTTTGGCCGCTTTTGCTGCCTTGTAGTTGACTTAAAACCTTAAGATTTTGCATGAACCGTACCCTGGCAGCCACATTACACGAGAAAAGCCAGAAGTGGTAATGCGTAGTAAAAACCGCTTAAAACCTAACGTTTCCTACATTTCTTTTCGAAATGGCGTAACTGGATATCGTCACATTGGACGCGCTTCTCTCGGAAACGCTTACGTTTATCGTCTGGCAACTAATGCCGCGTGACGAGGTTTGCGGTCGCACCACTCTGTACGAAGTAGAAGCTTCTAAGTTGTTGCAGTCACCAAGAAAGGAGCACAGAAATTCAAGATTTAGTTTTCGAAAATTCAGTTTTTGGCCGCTTTTGCTGCCCTGTAGTTGACCTATTAGCTTAAGATTTTGCATGAACCGAACTCTGGCAGCCACATTACACGAGAAAAAGCGAGAAGTGGTAATGCGTAGTAAAAACCGCAGAAAACATAACATTTTGTACACTTGTTTTCGAAATGACGTAACTGAAAATCGTCACAACGACGCAAATCTCTCGGTAACGTTTACATTTATCGTATGGCAACTAATGCCGCGGGATGAGGTTTGCGGTCGCACCAATCTGTACGAAGTAGAAGCTACTAAGTTGTTGCAGTCACCAAGAAAGGAGCACAGAAATTCAAGTTTTAGTTTTTGAAAATTCAATTTTTGGCCGGTTTTGCTGCCTTGTAGTTGACCTAGGACAACAAGATTTTGCATGAACCAACTCTGGCAGCCACATTACACGAGAAAAAGCGAGAAGTGGTAATGCGTAGTAAAAACCGCAGAAAACCTAACTTTTTCTACATTTGTTTTCGAAATGATGAAACTAGAAATCGTCACATTGGACGCATTT
This sequence comes from Schistocerca serialis cubense, assembly GCF_023864345.2. Classification (NCBI taxonomy): domain Eukaryota; kingdom Metazoa; phylum Arthropoda; class Insecta; order Orthoptera; family Acrididae; genus Schistocerca; species Schistocerca serialis. Next base: position 4,011,149 of record NW_026047571.1, on the reverse strand, counting down.
ATCTCGGAAACGTTTACATTTGTCGTCTGGCAACTAATGCCGCGTGACGAGGTTTGCGGTCGCACCACTCTGTACAGAGTAGAAGCTTCTATGTTGTTGCAGTCACCAAGAAAGGAGCACAGAAATTCAAGTTTTAGTTTTTGAAAATTCAGTTTCTGGCCGGTTTAGCTGACTTGTAGTTGACCTGGGACCTTTAGATTTTGCATGAACCGAACTTTGGCGGCCAAATTACACGAGAAAAAACGAGAAGTGATAATGCGTAGTAAAATCCGCAGAAAACCTAACTTTTTCCACATTCGTTTTCGAAATGCGTAAGTGAAAATCTTCACAATGGACGCATTTCTCTCTGAAACGTTTACATTTATCGACTGGCAATAAAAGCCGCGTGACTAGGTCGGCTGTCACACCACTCTGTACGAAGTAGAAGCTTCTAAGTTGTTGCAGTCACCAAGAAAGGAGCACAGAAATTCAAGTTTTAGTTTTTGAGTATTAAGTTTTTGGCCGGTTTTGCTGCCTTGTAGTTGACCTAGGACCTTAAGATTTTGCATGAACTGAACTCTGGCAGCCGCATTACACAAGAAAAAGCGAGAAGTGGTAATGCGTAGTAAAATCCGCAGAAAACCTAACGTTTTCTACATTTGTTTTCGAAATGACGTAAGTGAAAATCTTCACAATGGACGCATTTCTCTCGTAAACGTTTACATTTATCGTCTGGCAACTAATTTTGCGTGATGAGGTTTGCGGTAGCACGACTATGTACGAAGTAGAAGCTTCTAATTAGTTTCAGTCACCAAAAATGGAGCACAGCAATTCAAGTTTAGTTTTTGAAAATTCAGTTTTTGGCCGCTTTTGCTGCCTTGTAGTTAACCTAGGACCTTTAGATTTTGCATGAACCGAACCCTGGCAGCCACATTACACGAGAAAAAGCGAGAAGTGGTAATGGGTAGTAAAAACCGCAGAAAACCTAACGTTTTTCACATTTGCTTTCGAAATGACGCACCTCGAAAATCGTCACATTGGACGCATTACTCTCAGAAAAGATTACATTTATCGTCTGGCAACTAATGCCTCGTGACAAGGTTTGCGATCGCACCACTCTGTACGAAGTAGAAGCTTCTAAGTTGTTGCAGTCTCCAAGAGATGGGCACGGAAATTCAAGTTTTGGTTTTTAAAAATTCAGTTTTTGGCCGCTTTTGCTGCCTTGTAGTTGACTTAAAACCTTAAGATTTTGCATGAACCGTACCCTGGCAGCCACATTACACGAGAAAAGCCAGAAGTGGTAATGCGTAGTAAAAACCGCTTAAAACCTAACGTTTCCTACATTTCTTTTCGAAATGGCGTAACTGGATATCGTCGCATTGGACGCGCTTCTCTCGGAAACGCTTACGTTTATCGTCTGGCAACTAATGCCGCGTGACTAGGTTTGCGGTCGCACCACTCTGTACGAAGTAGAAGCTTCTAAGTTGTTGCAGTCACCAAGAAATAAGCACAGAAATTCAAGATTTAGTTTTCGAAAATTCAGTTTTTGGCCGCTTTTGCTGCCCTGTAGTTGACCTATTAGCTTAAGATTTTGCATGAACCGAACTCTGGCAGCCACATTACACGAGAAAAAGCGAGAAGTGGTAATGCGTAGTAAAAACCGCAGAAAACATAACATTTTGTACACTTGTTTTCGAAATGACGTAACTGAAAATCGTCACAACGACGCAAATCTCTCGGTAACGTTTACATTTATCGTATGGCAACTAATGCCGCGGGATGAGGTTTGCGGTCGCACCAATCTGTACGAAGTAGAAGCTACTAAGTTGTTGCAGTCACCAAGAAAGGAGAACAGAAATTCAAGTTTTAGTTTTTGAAAATTCAATTTTTGGCCGGTTTTGCTGCCTTGTAGTTGACCTAGGACCTTTAGATTTTGCATGAACCGAACTTTGGCGGCCACATTACACGAGAAAAAACGAGAAGTGATAATGCGTAGTAAAATCCGCAGAAAACCTAACTTTTTCCACATTCGTTTTCGAAATGACGTAAGTGAAAATCTTCACAATGGACGCATTTCTCTCTGAAACGTTTACATTTATCGACTGGCAATAAATGCCGCGTGACGAGGTCGGCGGTCGCACCACTCTGTACGAAGTAGAATCTTCTAAGTTGTTGCAGTCACCAAGAAAGGAGCACAGAAATTCAAGTTTTAGTTTTTGAGTATTAAGTTTTAGGCCGGTTTTGCTGCCTTGTAGTTGACCTGGGACCTTAAGATTTTGCATGAACTGAACTCTGGCAGCCGCATTACACAAGAAAAAGCGAGAAGTGGTAATGCGTAGTAAAAACCGCAGAAAACCTAACGTTTTCTACATTTGTTTTCGAAATGACGTAACTGAAAATCGTCACAATTTACGCATTTCTCTCGGAAACGTTTACCTTTATAGTCTGGCAACTAATGCAGCGTGATGAGGTTTGCGGTCACACCACTCTGTACAAAGAAGGAGCTTCTAAGTTGTTGCAGTCACAAAGAAAGGGGCTGAGAAATTCAAGTTTTATTTTTTGAAAATTCCATTTTTGACCGGTTTTGACGCCTTGTAGTTGACCTAGAACCATAAGATTTTACATGAACCGAACCCTGGCAGCCACATTACACGAGAAAAAGCGAGAAGTGCTAATGCGTAGTAAAAACCACAGAAAACCTAACGTTTTCTACATTTGTTTTCGAAATGACGTAACTGAAAACCGTCACAATTTACGCATTTCTCTCGGAAACGTTTACCTTTATCGTCTGGCAACTAATGCCGCGTGACGAGGATTGCTGTCGCACCACTGTGTACGAAGAAGGAGCTTCTAAGTTGTTGCAGTCACAAAGAAAGGGGCTGAGAAATTGAAGTTTTAGAATTTTGAAAATTCAATTTTTGGCCGGTTTTGCCGCCTTGTAGTTGACCTAGGACGATAAGATATTACATGAACCGCACTCTGGCGGCCACATTACACGAGAAAAAGCGAGAAGTGGTAATCCGTAGTAAAAACCACTGAAAACTAACGTTTTCTACATTTGTTTCCGAAATGACGTAACTGAAAACCTTCACAATGGACGCATTTCTCTCGGAAACGTTTACATTTATCGTCTGGCAACTAATCCCGCATGTTCAGGTTTGCGGTCGCACCACACTGTACGATGTAGAAGCTTCTAAGTTGTTGCAGTCACGAAGAAAGTGGCTGAGAAATTCAAGTTTTAGTTTTTAAAAATTCAATTTTTGGCCGGTTTTGCCGCCTTGTAGTTGACCTAGGACCATAAGGTTTTACATGAACCGAACCCTGGCAGCCACATTAGACGAGAAAGAGCGAGAAGTGGTAATGCGTAGTAAAAACCGAAGAAAACCTTGCGTTTCCTACATTTGTTTTCGAAATGACGTAACTGAAAATCGTCACTATGGACGCATTTCCCTCGGAAACGATTACATTTATCGTCTGGCAACAAACGCCGCGTGACGAGCTTTGCGGTCGCACCACTCTGTACAAAGTAGAGGCTTCTAAGTTGTTGCAGTCACCAAGACAGGAGCACAGATATTCAAGTTTTAGTTTTTGAAAATTCAGTTAGTGGCCGGTTTTGCTGCCTTGTAGTTGACCTAGGACTTTTAGATTTTGTATGAACCGAGCCCTGGCAGCCACATTACACGAAAAAAAGCGAGAAGTGGTAATGCGTAGTAAAAACCAGAGAAAACCTAACGTTTTCTACATTTGTTTTCGAAATGACGTAACTGAAAATCGTCTCAATCGACGCTTTTCTCTCGGAAACGTTCACATTTGTCGACTGGCAACTCATGCCACGTGATGAGGTTTGCGGTAGCACCACTCTGTGCGAAGTAGAAGTTTCTAAGTAGTTTCAGTCACCAAGAAAGGAGCACAGCAATTCAAGTTTTAGTTTCTGAAAATTCAGTTTTTGCCCGCTTTTGCTGCCTTGTAGTTGACCTCGGACCTTAAGATTTTGCATCAACCGAACTCTGGCACCCACATTACACAGGAAAAAGCGAGAATTGGTAAGGCGTAGTAAAAACCGCAGAAAACCTAACGTTTTCTACATTTGTTTTCGAAATGACGTAACTGAAAATCGTCTCAATGGACGCATTTCTCTCCGAAACGTTCACATTTATCGTCTGGCAAATAATGCCTAGTGACGAGTTTTGCGGTCGCACCACTCTGTACGAAGTAGAAGCTTCTAAGTTGTTGCAGTTACCAAGAAAGAGGCACAGAAATTCAAGTTTTAGTATTTGAAAATCCAGTTTCTGGCCGCTTTTGCTGCCTTGTAGTTCATTTAGGACCTTTAGATTTTGTATGAACCGAACCCTGGCAGCCGCCTTACAAGAGAAATGCGAGAAGTGGTAATGCGTAGTAGAAACCAGAGAAAACCTAACGTTTTCTACATTTGTTTTCGAAATGACGTAACTGAAAATCGTCTCAATGGACGCATTTCTCTCGGAAACGTTCACATTTATCGTCTGGCAAATAATGCCACGTGACGAGTTTTGCGGTCGCACCACTCTGTACGAAGTAGAAGCTTCTAAGTTGTTGCAGTCACCAAGAAAGGGGAACAGAAATTCAAGTTTTAGATTTTGAAAATTCCATTTATGGCCGGTTTTGCTGCCTTGTAGTTGACCTAGGTCCTTTAATTTTTGCATGAACCTAACCCTGGCAGCCACATTACACGAGAAAAAGCGAGAAGTGGTAATGCGTAGTAAAAACCGCAGAAAACCTAACGTTTTCTACATTTGTTTTCGAAATGACGTAACTGAAAAATCGTCACAATTTACGCATTTCTCTCGGAAACGTTTACCTTTATCCTCTGGCAACTAATGCCGCGTGACGAGGTTTGCGGTCCCACCACTCTGTACGAAATAGAAGCTTCTAAGTTGTTGCAGTCACCAAGAAAGGAGCACAGAAATTCAAGTTTTAGTTTTTGAAAATTCAGTTTTTGACCGCTTTTGCAGCCTTGTAGTTGACCTAGGACCTTAAGATTTTGCATGAACCGAACTCCGGCAACCACATTACACGAGAAAAAGCTAGACGTGGTAATGCGTAGTAATAACCGCAGAAAACATATCGTTTTCTACATTTGTTTTCGAAATGACTTAACTGGAAATCGTCACTATGGTCGCATTTCCCTGGGAAACGTTTACATTTATAGTCTGGCAACTAATGCCGCGTGATGAGGTATGCGGTCGCACCACACCCTATGAAGCAGAGACTTCTAAGTTGTTGCAGTCAGCAAGAAAGGAGCACAGAAATTCAAGTTTTTTAGTTTTAGAAAATTCAGTTTTTGGTCGATTTTGCAGCCTTGTACTTCACCTAGGACCTTATGATTTTGCATGAATCGTACTCTGGCAGCCACATTACACGAGAAAAAGCGAGAAGTGGTAATGCGTAGTAAAAACCGCATAAAACCTAGCGTTTTCTACATTTGTTTTCGAAATGACGTAACTGGAATTCGCCACATAGGACGGATTACATTCAGAAACGTTTACATTTATCGTCTGGCAACTAATGCCGCGTAACGAGGTTTGCGGTCACAACACTCTGTACGAAGTAGCAGCCTCTATGTTATGCAGTCACCAAGAAAGGGGCACAGAAATTCGAATTTTAGTTTTTGAAAATTCAGTTTTTGTCCGCTTTTGCTGCCTTGTAGTTGACCTAGGACCTTAAGATTTTGCATGAACCGAACTCTGGCAGCCACATTACACGACAATATGCGAGAAGTGGTAATGCGTAGTAAACACCGCAGAAAACCTAATGTTTTCTACATTTGTTTTCGAAAAGACGTAACTGAAAATCGTCACATTGGTCGCATTTCTCTGTGAGACGTTTACATTTATCGTCTGGCAACTAATGCCGCGTGATGAGGTATGCGGTCGCACCACTCCGTATGAAGCAGAAGCTTCTAAGTAGTTGCAGTCACCAAGAAAGGAGCACAGAAACTCAAGTTTTAGTTTTTGAAAATTCTGTTTTAGGCCGCTTTTTCAGGCTTGTAGTTGACCTAGGACAATTAAGATTTTGCATGAACCGAAATCCGGCAGTCACATTACACATTACACATTGCCCTAGGGCCTTAAGATTTTACATGAACCGAACTCTGGCAGCCACATTACACGAGAAAAAGAGAGAAGTGGTAATGTGTAGTAAAAACCGCAGAAAACCTAACGTTATCCACATTTGTTTTCGAAATAACGTAACTGAAAATCGTCACATTGGACGCATTTCTTTCGGAAACGTTTACATTTGTCGACTGGCAACTAATGTCGCGTGATGAGGTATGCGATCGCACCTCTCTGTACGAAGTAGAAGCTTCTAAGTTGTTGCAGTCACCAAGTAAGGGGCATAGCATGGCAAGTTTTAGTTTTTGAAAATTCAATTTTTGGCCACTTTTGCTGCCTTCTAGTTGACCTAGGTCCTTATGATTTTGCATGAACCGACCTCTGGCAACCACATTACACGAGAAAAAGCGAGAAGTGGTAATGTGTAGTAGAAATCGCAGAATACCTAACTGTTTCTACATTTGTTTTCGAAATGACGTAAGTGAAAATCGTCACAATGGACGCATTTCTCTCTTAAACGTTTACATTTATCGTCTGGACACTAATGTCGCGTGATGAAGTATGCGGTCGCACAGCTCCGTACGAAGTAGAAGCTTCTAAGTTGTTGCAGTCACCAAGTAAGGGGCACAGAAAGTCAAGTTCTAGTTTTTGACAATTCCATTTTTGGCCTCTTTTGCTGCCTTGTATTTGACCTAGGACCTTGAGATTTTGCACGAAGCGAACTCTGCCAGCCACATTACACGAGAAAAGGCGAGAAGTGGTAATGTGTAGTAAAAAGCGCAGAAAACCTAACGTTTTCTACATTCGTTTTCAAAATGACGTAATTGAAAATCGTCACAATGGGCGCATTTCTTTCGGAATCGTTTACATTTAGCGTCTGGCAACTAATGTCGCGTGATGAGGTTTGCGGTCGCACCACTCTGTACGAAGTAGAAGCTTCTAAGTTGTTACAGTCACCAAGTAAGGGGCACTGTAAGTAAAATTTTAGTTTTTGAAAATTCACTTTTTTGCCGCTTTTGCTGCCTTGTAGTTGACCTAGGACCCGAAGATTTTGCATGAATTAACTCAGGCAGCCACATTAAACGTGAAAAGGCGAGAAGTGGTAATGTGTAGTAAAAACCGGAGAAACCCCAATGTTTTCTACATTTGTTTTCGAAATGACGTTACTGAAAATCGTCACAATGGATGCATTTCTCTCGGAAACGTTTACAGTTATCATCTGGCAACTATTGTCGTGTGATGAGGTATGCGGTCGCACCACTCTGAACGAAGTAGAAGCTACTAAGTTGTTGCAGTCACCAAGTAAGGGGCACAGAAAGTCAAGTGTTAGTTTTCGAAAATACAATTTTTGGCCGCTTTTGCTGCCTTATAGTTTACCTACGACCTTAAGATTTTGCATGAATTGAACTCTGGCAGCCATATTATATGAGAAAAAGCGAGAAGTGGTAATGTGTGGTAATAACCACAACAAAAATAACTTTTCTACATTTGTTTTCGAAATGACGTAATTGAAAATCGTCACAATGGACGCATTTCTCTCAGAAACGTTTACATTTATCGTCTGGCAACTAATGTCGCGTGATTAGGCGTTCGGTCGCAACACTCTGTATGAAGGAGAAGCTTTTAAGTTGTTGCAGTCACCAGGTAAGGAGAACAGCAAGTCAAGTTTCAGTTTTTGAAAATTCAATTTTTGGCCTCTTTTGCTGTCTGGTAGTTGCCCAAGGACCTTAAGATTTTGCATAAACCGAACTCTGGCAGCCACATTACACGAGAAAAAGCGAGAAGTGGTAATGTGTAGTAAAAAGCGCAGAAAACCTAACGTTTTCTACATTTGTTTTCGTAATGACGTAACTGAATATCGTCACAATGGACGCATTTCTCTCGGAAACGTTTACATTTATCGTCTGGCAACTAATGTCGCGTGATGAGGTTTGCGGTCGCACCACTCTGTACGAAGTAGAAGCTTCTAAATTGTTGCAATCACCAAGTGAGGGGAACAGAAAGTCAAGTTTTCGTATTTAAAAATTCAATTTTTGGCCACCTTTGCTGCCTTGTAGTTGACCTAGGACCTTAAGATTTTGCATGAACCGAACTCTGGCAGCCACATTACACGAGAAAAAGCGAGAAGGTGTAATGTGTAGTAAAAACCGCATAAAACCTAACGTTTTCTACATTTGTTTTCGAAATGACGTAACTGAAAATCGTCCAAATTGACGCTTTTCTCCGGGAAACGTTTACATTTATCGTCTGGCAACTATTGTCGCGTTATGAGGTATGCGGTCGCACCTCTCCGTACGAAGTAGAAGCTTCTAAGTTGTTGCAGTCACCAAGTAAGGGGCACAGATAGCCAAGTTTTAGTTTATGGAAATTCAATATTTGGTCGCTTTTGCTGCCTTGTAGTTGACCTAGGACCTTTATATTTTACATGAACCGTACTCTGGCAGCCACATTACACGAGAAAAAGCGAGAATAGGTAATGTGTAGTAAAAACCGCAGAAAACCTAACTTTTTCTACATTTGTCTTCGAAATGACGTAACTGAAATTCGTCACAATGGACGCATGTGTCTCGGAAACGTTTACATTTATCGTCTGGCAACTAATGGCACGTTTTGAGGTATGCGGTCGCACCACTCTGTACGAAGTAGAAGCTTCTAAGTTGTTGCAGTCACCAAGTAAGGGGCACAGATAGCCAAGTTTTAGTTTATGGAAATTCAATATTTGGTCGCTTTTGCTGCCTTGTAGTTGACCTAGGACCTTTAGATTTTACATGAACCGTACTCTGGCAGCCACATTACACGAGAAAAAGCGAGAATAGGTAATGTGTAGTAAAAACCGCAGAAAACCTAACTTTTTCTACATTTGTTTTCGAAATGACGTAACTGAAATTCGTCACAATGGACGCATGTGTCTCGGAAACGTTTACATTTATCGTCTGGCAACTTATGGCGCGTTTTGAGGTATGCGGTCGCACCACTCTGTACGAAGTAGAAGCTTCTAAGTTGTTGCAGTCACCAAGTAAGAGACACAGCAAGGGAAGTTTTGGTCGCTTTTGCTGCCTTGTAGTTGACCTAGGACCTTTAGATTTTACATGAACCGTACTCTGGCAGCCACATTACACGAGAAAAAGCGAGAATAGGTAATGTGTAGTAAAAACCGCAGAAAACCTAACGTTTTCTACATTTGTTTTCGAAATGACGTAACTGAAAATCGTCACAATGGACGCATTTCTCTCGGAAACGTTTACATTTATCGTCTGGCAACTAATTTCGCGTGATGAGGTACGCGGTGGCACCACTCTGTACTAAGTAGAATCTTCTAAGTTGTTGGAGTCACCAAGTAAGGGGCACAGAAAGTCAAGTTTTAGTTTTTGAAAATTCAATTTTTGGCCGCTTTTTTTGCCTTGTAGTTGTCCTAGGACTTTAAGATTTTGCATGAACAGAACTCTGGCAGCCACATTACACGAGAAAAAGCGGGAAGTGGTAATGTGTAGTAAAAACAGCAGAAAACCTAACTTTTTCTACATTTGTTTTCGAAATGACGTAACTGAAATTCGTCACAATGGACGCATTTGTCTCGGAAACGTTTACATTTATCGTCTGGCAACTAATGGCGCGTGTTGAGGTATGCGGTCGCACCACTCTGTACGAAGTAGAAGCTTCTAAGTTGTTGCAGTCACCAAGTAAGATGCACAGCAAGGGAATTTTTGGCCGCTTTTGCTGCCTTGTAGTTGGCCTAGGACCTCATGATTTTGCATGAACCGAACTCTGGCAGCCACATTACATGAGAAAAAGTGAGAAGTGGTAATGCTCTGAAAGTGAAAACCAAGACGACTTTAACATAACCTCCACTGTAATCACAAATGCTGTCTATTATAGTAGAATTTCAAAATGTCCAAATTTTATTTATCACTTACCAAATGTCAGTCCCTAATTCACCCATTTGACAAACATCAAGATACAGTTATAGAGGAACAAGAAGATCGTAAGTTATCTGTGGGCCGAGCTCACATACGATGTTAATGGAATTTTTGAAATACCTGGAGAACAGAACAGGAGCCATGTAAATAAATTTGCCTTATCATCACCTGTTTAATAAACATGGAGTCAATACTCTATTGTAAAACAAATATGAGAGTGATATGTGAATTACTCAAATGGACGCTGATGAAAACTAACATCAAAATTAACACATGTACACTATGTACCAAAAGGAAAATTCAATTCAGAAATCATCACCAAAACATAGCTTCAGCTGGCAAAATACAAAGTACTGCTGATGGATAAACTTAAAAGAATAGAAAACTATTACAAGCGCGGGGAACATATGAATTCCTTCATTAGATATGGAAGTGGCATTAGTTTGGGAAGGCTGGAAAGGAGTGGCAGCATGCTCAGACCCATCTATTGTAAGCGTGATAGGAGGCAGAGATGAAAGATGTTGGAGAAAGTAGGAAGTCAAAGGTAGGCACTACAGCAGCATCATATTGAAGGGAAAGTGTGACAATCCAACACTACTACTACCTCTGCTCACTCTTTTACCTGCTTTCTCGCTAACCTTTGTTTCATCTTTTTCTCAACAGCTAGGTCGTTCACAACCTGGCCTCAGACACTGCCCTCACTTCAACTTTGTCCACCCTATCTAACTGCCCTCCTAAAGAAAGAATACAGAAGTTCTGGAAGTGTGTGATATCTTCTTCTTCTTCTTCTTCTTCTTCTTCTTCTTCTTCTTCTTCAAGTGCTTCTATCAGTGATACTCAGAATTTCACCATCAGGAAGTAAGTGCAAGGGTGGATCAAATATATATCGGAATATTTGTTTTGTGTGCCTTTTTGTAAACGAAGAGTGGTGCGATCTCTCCTCGTTGTTGCTTTGGTTTCCAATGGCTGTTCTCCACAGCTAGATTGACTGAAGAAACAGTAACGTCAGAGCGAAAGGTAGGGACCTCTGTTGCACAACACATTATAATAAAGTTTGTCACAATAAAGGTTGTAAAACTGTTCAAATTTTTGGAAAGACTTGCAGCACATTTCAGAGACAACACCCTGAGAAAGACTCAAGAGTATGCATGGCACAAACATTTGTATCAGGACAAGAAGCAATTGGAAGGCAGCTCACCAACTTCGCACAAGGACTAGCATGACATAACATCCACACTGTTTGCCAGCTTACTGAAGACAACCACTGAATAACAGTTGCTCAAATTGCTACTGGACCAAACAAAACATCATGACAATGCTTGACCGAACACAGCTGCCCAAACTCAACAAAAAAATCAGAAACTGTTGTGGACCACAGTAGAACATGCTCTCTACAGTCTGGACTTAACGCCCCACATGTTTCATTTGTTTGGACCACTAAAAAAAGCAGTCTGCACACATTTGACAATAATGGTGCTGTCAAAGCTTTCATGGACAACTGGCTGCTGCCACAGCCACATTCATTTTACAGAAACAGATCAAGACACTGTCTAACCACAGGCAAAAATGTGTTTCCAAGTCAGTTGACCTCTCAGAAAAGTAATTTTGTGTGTATGAATTTTTCTAAAGCTTAAATAAACTTAAGAAAATTCTGGTTTATATTTAATTAACTCTCTTACTGAGCATCCTGTCACATATATATTTTCTATGACATATGGAACTGAAGAAATTAGTAAGAGAATTCTAGTGAACTACAAATATATACAAGCTGTAAAATATGATTGGATAACATGAAATGTATCAATTTTGATGCATCAAGAAAACCTACACATCACAGCTTCATTCTCTTAATCCTGCTATGAGCAAGTTAACAGTTACTTCCATGATACCAATCGCAACTTGGGAAGTTCACTTGTTTCTAGGAACAACTAAGAATGAACAGAGATATGGAAAGGAGAGAGGTTAGGGTTCAGCAACCCATACACAATGAGATCTACAGTCTGGGCAAAATAAATCTGGCACAGAAAATAATCATAGTAAGACTGATGTGGGATTACAGCTTTTATGCACTACAGTACCTGTTTGGTACCATTTTGCCACTAAGTTTTCCATTGTACACTTTGCTGGAGATTTTACCAAAATACTTCCAGACAATCTCTTACACTAACACTCCTGCACATGTTATCCATGAACTTTTTTGTTTGTTTGTGTGTGTTGTACTCATCTAGTCAGTAAACACATGAGCTCGTCTTACTCACTCAAACATAATGACACACGCAAGTACTCAACACAGCATGAGGGAGAGACACTTGCAGACATGTACTCACAATCGATTGGTGCAGCAAAATCACGGTTTCCAGCTTTTTTATGATGAGCAGCCCCCTGTTTATTAACAACAGTCAGTTCCGTGTCAAGTCTTACAAATATTTGCTGTTGCCTTGAAGAAATCATCAATGCATACCTACAGCAAGACAGCCAAATGAGACCTGAAACTCCATCCGTTTCCTTAAGGGGTACAAGGCAATTTTTAAAAAATCTCATTTGAAGACAAGATGCTTTCCAAGCATTCTTAAATACGAGACATTTATGTTTTATTCACAAATTTGTTGGCAGCTACGTGCACAGCGTAAGCAGACTATAATCATGATGATTTTTTGAATCTCACTACAAGTATAACATTCATTCTTACTTTTCTGAATTTCTCATTAATTAACTAAGAGAAATGATAGTTACCAAATAATATGGACTCAAATTTGTTAATAAAAATTTATCTATTTATTTTTAATTACTATCTGCATGAAAATCCAAGTACTCACAAATTAAATTTTGTTACACAAATGTGAAACATCAGTTGGAAAAAACAAAACGTTATTTGAATCTAGAGGTTTATTTATTTACTCAAGCCAGAAGCCATACAAAATTCTACCATATTATGTGATACCACTAAAACCACAATTTACATGGTTTACATAATCAGCTACATGATCTTGGCCCACAACTGGGCCACAGCAACTGCACTGCCTTCAGTCTTCATCAGCTACCCATCACTACACGACTGCACAACTCAGGGCAGCATAAGCAGTGGCACAGGTGATCCATTCTTTGTTGTCCGCATTTTACAGAGCCATTCCACTGGAAAATTTCCATTTGACAAGATTGTCCCTGGATTTACAAACACCCGATCTTAGCTTCTTTAGTCATCTTGGCTGACCAATCTAAAGTACTTCCAGATGGTAGAAACACAGGAAGTTTACCCACCTTTGAAGGGTGTCACATCTACCTGCCCACAGTTGTTCTCTGCCAGAGCATAGAGACATATATATAGTGTGGACATTTAAGTAAAGAAACTATTTCTGGAGTTCACCCTGTATCTTGGTGGTTTATGGCCATGGAGTATATAATTTTTTTATCAATTAACAAAAAGTATTTTGCATGTGTCATTTTCACACTAACACTAATTAAATATAAAAAGTTTGCCATTAGGTCGCGACAATGGTAAGTAGCGGACGAAAGAAACAGATTGCAGACGTCAGGCAGTTAGCTTGGACCTCAGTCAACAAAGCCTCATTCAAACATTAGTCGATTTTTGTCTGCATCGTAAAGTTGTTCTTGATTGAAGATGTCAGTTTATGAGCCTAATTCTCGTCATTTGCAGGTGGTGTTACGATTGTGCTTCAATATGAAGGAAACACAAGCTGAGCCTCATCGAATGCTCTCAAGTACATATGGTAAGGACGCTATTAGTGAAAGAACGTGTCCTGAGTGCTTTCAACACCTCAAGAACGGTGATTTTATCGTCGTAGGTCGGCATAGGGGTGGGAGAGAGAATGTTTTCGAAGATGCAGAATTGGAGACATTGCCGAGTGAAGACTAGCGTCAAACTCAAGAAGAATTGGCACGATTAGTGGGGGTGGGGGGGGGTGACACAGAAAGCCATTTCAAAACATCTCAATGCTATGGGCATCATTCAGAAAGAAGGAACTTGGGTTCTGCGTGAGCTGAAACCAAGAGACGTTGAACGGCATTTGTGTGTTTGTGAGCAATCGCTTCAGAGACAAAAACGGAAGGGATTTCTGCATCGCATTGTGACCGGGTACAAAAAATGGGTTCATTACGATAACCCTAAATGCAAAAAATCATGGGAATATCCCGGCTTCCATGTAGATGGCCAAACCGAATATTCGCAACTCCAAAACCACACTCTGCATTTGTTGGGACCAGCTCAGCGTTGTGTAGTATGAGGTGTTAAAACCAAGTGAAACCATCACAGGTGCTCGTTATCGAATGCAATTAATGTGTCTGAGTAGAGCATTAAAAGACAAACTGCCGCAATACATGGAGAGGGACGATGAAATGATTTTGCAGCACGACAACGCTTCATCCCTCGTTTCAAAGGAGGTCAAAAACTTGGAAATGTTAAAATGGGAAGTCCTACCCACTCGCCGTATTCTCCAGACATTGCTCCCTCTGACTATGACCTGTTAGGTCATGTGTAACCAATTTGATTCATTAAAGCATCAAATATTGGGGGAAAAAAGGCAGAAGCAAAGTTTTACACCTCGTATGATTCAATATTTGTTAATTTCCATTTCCTTTTTTCAATAAATATATTTAAAAAACAGGATGCCGAGATCTGAACCAATCTTTCAATGATTTTGCACCTAAATTATACTTGCTTTATACTTGTTAGTGTCCAGAAATCATCTAATTTTAATAGGACATTTAAATTTTTTGTATGTCTTATTGCTTTACGAATCTCCTGTCCTGGCACTGACCTTCAAATCTTACAAGTCTGCCAAAAATTTAAGATGACCAGTCCTTAACATCCCATTGTAAAGACATCTTCAAATTTGAAGCTTCTATTCTGAAGCTTCTATTTTGAAGAAAATCTCTGCACTCTCTTTGCTCTTTTGCAAGCACTGCACGCTGAGTACAGGACCCTCTTCCATAACTATCATTGTCGATCTACAACTAGCAACAATACAGTCTGCAAATGACAAATTACATTGACCTAAGCAATTTTGTGAAAGGGCAGATTATTAGGGTCCAGCGACTCTGATTGAGCACCTCTGAAATGGTGAAGCTGGGTAGCCATTAGTGTTGTGTGAGCATTTATGGAAAGTGGTTGACGGACAGTGAAACAACAATTAGACAACATGGTGTTGGATGTCCCTGCTGCATCACAGAATGTGTAGGTCAGAGGCTTGCCCAATCTGTAAATCAGGGTAGGTGCAATCTGTGGCAGAACTGATGACAGTAGAAGACTGGTGCAAGCTGAAGTGTTTCGGAGCACACCATTCAGTGGGGGGACATTCACATGGACTTACAGGGCAACTATGGTAGTAATCAAAGGCACCCTGACAGCTGAGAACATTATTGTGCACCTCCAGCATGTCTTCGCACTTCGTGGCCTCATCTAGCAGAATAACTGACGGTGTCACAAAACGAGAACAGAGCTACATTCGTTTTAGGAGCACAATAGTGAATTTACATTCATGTCTCGGCACCAAATTTGCCTGATGTGAACCCATAGGAACACGTGGGGGCACTTTTTGTCACCTTTCTTGGCTTATCTTGGGTCATACAAAGTCTAAATTATGAAGAAGAGAGCAGACATCGTACACCTTGCAATGCTTTAGTCTCTCCCACTGAAAATAGGTATTTTAGTCACACTAGCAACAAGTAAACAACATACATTTCTGCTCTGAATTTTACTACTGTCTGATCCATTAGCTACACTTACTGATAATGTTTGTGTTCTTTAAACAACCTTTCTTGTGGTTCTGACATGTCAGTTCCTTCTGACAAACTGATGAGCCCTTCATATTACCATACTACTGAAAATAATTCCAGATCATCTCCTGTATATTTTCAAGTTACCAGACTTCAGCGATTACTTAACAAGTCTTCAGGTCACACTATCAGATCCCTTTTGCCTAATTACATACATTACATTAAACTGGATATGTTGTTACCCACTAGTTACCCTATCAAGCATTTACAGGGTGGCTTCCTACATTCATAAAGAAAAGTCTTTTCTGAACACGACTGTGTCATTTCAGATAAAACTCTCAACTTTTAATAGTGTCTCTCCCACTTGTCTTCAGGGATAAAATGAGTGCCCAACACACACACACACACACACACACACACACACACACACACTAATGACAAACTGCAAGAAGGTACCTGATGAGTAAAAGCTATAGAAAGAACACTGTCATGTTATCTTTCTGCTCTAAAAGCAGAAACACTCTTCCAAAACACTTCCCAATATCTACTGCTCCCAATCTTTTCAATTTTATTTTATTTTTAGGTCAATTTGACCTAATACTGAACCGCTATTTAAATATTTCTTGTGAATGTTTCCCAAATTAATCCATTTATTGAAGTGCATCAATGTATCATCTGACCACATTCTGTATATCTTGTGTGATGTCAACTATTTTTTGCTTTTCCCCCACAAGCAAACCAATTTGTTCTGTAAAGCTGTCTTACTGGTGCCATTTTTATACATTCTACTTTTTTATCCAATAGCTGAGATAACTGAGTATGGATAACCTCAAAAGTTTATTCCTTAACGAAACAATTAATTGGCATTTTTGTTTCATTTACGATGCACCACACAGCATTCAGTGCCATAAATATGAGGAGAATTCAATATGTAATGCAACAAACATTTCTTTCTCCACAAATTTTGGTCGAGATATGCGCAATTTGTTGTGGGAAATTGTGGAATATTACCACTTCTGCCACCATAGCTCATCAAGTTTGATAGGTGGCAGTACTGTGTGTAGTCTTCAAAATGGTGTCTGTAACAGAGGAGTATTCCGAGCAGGGAGCTGTCACTGCGTTTCTTGTGGCAGGATGTCTACAGAGACCTGGTAGTGAACAAAAGCACGGTGAGTCATTGGGCAGGCATTCGTCACCATCGCAACAAGGTTAAGCAAACCTATCTAATCTCCCACGTGCCAGCAGCTGCACACAGCTAGGACTCCTACAATCTAGGAACTTGCACTCTCAGTCGAGTTGGGTGACTGTTCACAATCAAAACATTTCACTGTTCAACTGGACATCTGTTGATAGTGATGTCACAGTCATCCACTAGATGGGTTACTCAAAGATGTGTGCCCACTGGATTCCACACCACCTAACAGAAGACCATAAAGAGCAAGGAAGGACCATCTGTGGAGAACTGCTTGCGTGTTACGAGGCTGATGACAATTATGAAACTTCCTGGCAGATTAACTCTGTGTGCCCGACCGAGACTCGAACTCGGGACCTTTGCCTTTCACGGGCAAGTGCTCTACCAACTGAGCTACCGAAGCACGACTCACGCCCGGTACTCACAGCTTTACTTCTGCCAGTACCTCGTCTCCTACCTTCCAAACTTTACAGAAGCTCTCCTGCGAACCTTGCAGAACTAGCACTCCTGAAAGAAAGGATATTGCGGAGACATGGCTTAGCCACAGCCTGGGGGATGTTTCCAGAATGAGATTTTCACTCTGCAGCGAAGTGTGCGCTGATATGAAACTTCCTGGCAGATTAAAACTGTGTGCCCGACCGAGACTCGAACTCGGGACCTTTGCCTTTCACGGGCAAGTGCTCTACCAACTGAGCTACCGAAGCACGACTCACGCCCGGTACTCACAGCTTTACTTCTGCCAGTACCTCGTCTCCTACCTTCCAAACTTTACAGAAGCTCTCCTGCGAACCTTGCAGAACTAGCACTCCTGAAAGAAAGGATATGTCTCCGCAATATCCTTTCTTTCAGGAGTGCTAGTTCTGCAAGGTTCGCAGGAGAGCTTCTGTAAAGTTTGGAAGGTAGGAGACGAGGTACTGGCAGAAGTAAAGCTGTGAGTACCGAGCGTGAGTCGTGCTTCGGTAGCTCAGTTGGTAGAGCACTTGCCCGCGAAAGGCAAAGGTCCCGAGTTCGAGTCTCGGTCGGGCACACAGTTTTAATCTGCCAGGAAGTTTCATATCAGCGCACACTTCGCTGCAGAGTGAAAATCTCATTCTGATGACAATTTTTTGTCAAACATCATCACAGGCGATGAAACATGGGTTCGTCACTCTAAACCGGAAACAAAACTGCATTCCACAGAGTCGTCCCATGCCACTTCTCTGAGGAAAAAGATCAACGCCGTACACCCGGCCATTAAAGTCACGGCGACAATGTTCTGGAATTCTGAAGGGATTATTCTGCTTATGTCCTCCCTTGCGGTGCAACAATTAACTGACATTTATTGCGCTACACTCAGGAAATTGAAGAAACGACTTTAGGGTGTACGTCGCCACAAAAATGCAAACAAAATTCTACTTCTCCATGACAATCCAAGACCTAAAACAAGCCTATATCCAAGAGGAGCTGCTCACGAAACTGCATTGGACTATTGTTCCTTATACAGCCTACTGAAAATCTCACACATTCCGACTTCCATCTGTTTGGCTCAATGCGGCTTGCACTCCGCAGGAAGTATGTGGAAGATGGTGCAGTTATTGGTGCAACAGGATATTCACTCCGATGTCAACCAGTAGAGTGGTACACGCAGGCATACAGGCGCTCCCAGTAAACTGGCATAAGCCCATCGCATTGCCCATGGATTATTTTGAGAAACATGGTTTTACGGAGAAACATGTTTTTACAACCAAGAGAATGGGAAACAATATCGTTACTGGCATCTTAAATAAGAAAGTTGCTTCCAGGAAAAATTTTGTTGCATTACTTATTGAATGCCCCTCATATTTCCAGTACAGTAACACTTTTTGTTAAGTAAATAAAAACTTTTCTTTAACTATTGTACATAGCACAATCATTAAATCTTAGCATGAAATACACTGGCTGTGCAAGTAAGTTTTAATTGTGTGGTAAAAATTGAACTGCTGTTCTTTAAACATTTTTGTTGTTTAAATGTTCAGTGTATTTTTCTTCTTATTTTCTTGCATGTACGAGTACGTGTTAGCAGTGCATGAGGAAGCGCAATGGAAAACAACATTGTAAAACTTTATACATACTTTTGAAGACTTTCACAAGGGCTGGATTGGGTTGGAAGGGGGCAAGTGAAGACTAGGTTAGTCGAACACTTTTTTATTCAGAACACACATTTGAAGAAAGGAAATGTGAGTAGGGATCTTGGCTAGAATCAGACAGCCACTGATCTGATATTGCAGTAATATTTGACTAATGGTGTATGGAGCATTTGTTTAAGTGCATCTAAGGAAAATATTTAGCCAACATAGTCTGTACACTGAAACCTTAGCAGGGTTTTTCCTTTAATATAGTAAAGTTGTGTCACAATCATGGCTGAATAGGAAATACAGATAACTGCTGATCATTAGAATGTACCACTCGCTCTCTTTAAATGTGTTTCTGTACTGTGTTACAATCAACATTGCGTTCTGAACTTATTTTGTGTGTAAGTGTCGTTAATATGAAACCACTGGTCGTTAAACCGGCCCCAACAATTATGATCTGTTAACTGAATGCATCATGTGCCGATGTACAACATTCAATGCTCATACAACAGCCATGCGCAATTACTAATCTGATGTGGCCCTAAAATCATCATTGCACTGCCATGGTATAGTATTAATAAAGGCTGCTTGAAATGGGTAAGGTTTTATTGTACATGGGAGTGGCAACTCATTAAATAGTGAAGGTGCAAATGCGCAATGTGGATATGCAGATTGCCTTAACTGAAAGTGTCTAAATTATGGTTTGAAGTTTTCTTTCCAAGTTACATCAGAAAAATCTCTTCAGTGTTGACCAACCCTAGAATCACAGTGCCATTCTATAGCATCACATCTCCAGTTTATTAGTACACATTGTAACTGCATCTTTTATACGTGTTTGAACAAACAATAAGCTAATAAGTATCACAATAAATTCTGCATCAGTAAGCAGTATGTGCATTATTATTGAAACAGCTATGAGCCCTAATGCAAATGTTTTGTGCATTATATACTCATAGTTATGGGTGTAGTCGAATTAAGTCGAGTGATGCTGAGGGAATTAGATTAGGAAATGAGACACTTAAAGTAGTAAAGGAGTTTTGCTATTTGAGGAGCAAAATAACTGATGATGGTCGAAGTAGAGAGGATATAAAATGGAGACTGGCAATGGCAAGGAACGTTTCTGAAGAAGAGAAATTTGATAACATCTAGTATAGATTCAAGTGTCAGAAAGTCATTTCTAAAAGTATTTGTATGGAGTGTAGCCATGTATGGAAGTGAAACATGGACGATGAATAGTTTGGACAAGAAGAGAATAGAAGCTTTCGAAAAGTGGTGCTACAGAAGAATGCTGAAGATTAGATGGGTAGATCACATAACTAATGAGGAAGTATTGAATAGGATTGGGGAGAAGAGACGTTCGTGGCACAAAGTGACCAGAAGAAGGGATCGGTTGGTAGGACATGTTCTGAGGCATCAAGGGATCACCTATTTAGTATTGGAGGGCAGCGTGGAGGGTAAAAATCGTAGTGGGAGACCAAGAGATGATTACACGTAGCAGATTCAGAAGGATGTAGGTTGCACAGGATATAGTAGCATGGAGAGCTGCATCAAAGCAGTCTCAGGGCTGAAGACCACAACAACAGTTATGGGTACTTATTAACAGTGTTACTAGGCACATATCATCCTTGTATTTGACTTCACGACAATGCATGCTGATAGCCAACATACAAATCTTGCTTTTTTGATTAATTTTCATGGTACTTAATGTTTTCATCTGTTTAGGGTTATATGTATTTTATGTACACGAAAATGCGTGTGTATTATGGAGCTACTGAGTGCACTTAGGCTCCCATACTGTGTAACACACTATTAACAAGTTGTCAGCTTTTTTTATGTTCCATGTTACCTCATTAATTATTTACAGTGCAGGCATATACTAACTGCTCAACAATTATTCAAGATTGTCATGTTTTGTATTCTACATGCCAAATTCTCACAGAACCAATAAATGTGTGTTCTGTTCGAGCTAATGATGGTGGCGGCTGAGTATGCATAAAGTGTGCTTGCTTGTGTCAATGTGTGCATTTTCTTTGATGAAAAAGGCTTTCGCCGACAGCTGCATGTGTAACAGTCTCTTCATTGGTCTTTATGTTGTGCCTGACCGCAGCTCAATGGATCATCTTTACATTAAGTAGCAATCTATCCTATCTGTTGTATAGTTCTTATTACAAAATGGAGTTTCTAGTGTTTAGTTATCATATATACGATGTCCTAGGAGGAATGGTCATTTGTCAATGATCTATCAGGAATGATCATTTGAAGCACAAGAGTCTTGTAAACAATTCTTTTATGTTTTGTAATAAATGTGCAGAGTCGTTTACATTAATTCCACAATGCTTAAAACTTGTGGCAAGAATTGAACATGATTTTATCCAGATTTAAGCTGTGTGTGTGTGTGTGTGAAAAAAGGCACGAAAACATTACGTTGTAATTCTCACTATTGTGAACTATGTTGTGCACAATGAAGACGCACATAATTCAGTGCTTGTAACAATCTATGGGCACAATTATCTCGTAACTATTACTATCAATATTTTTCAAATCACACACTAAGAAAAGTTCATGACGAAAACATTATCTGACACTTAAAGTAAATCACATAATCAGGACCTCACAAGTTATTCCAAAGACTCAGAAGAACTCCAAACAGCATATGCAGTACAACAAGAATGATTGCAATTTTCATCTTTGAAAAATTCATGAAGATGATTTTATTTTCAGCCACCTGAAATGGAAGGAATGTATGTATGTATATTTAGATTTACTTCATACACAGAACAATGATTTTTCCTCTTACTATTAATAGAAGGTAATCTAGCTATCCATACAGCAGAATCATTCTGCAATCAGCTTCAAACGCTGGTTCTCGAAATTGTCTCAATAGTGTTCTCCAGAAACAATGTCATCTTTCCTTCAGCGATTCCCATTTGAATTCCAAAAGCGCATCTATAATCGACGTAATGCTTTTCTCTCTGAAACGGTTACATTTATCTTCTGCAAGCCCTTGTCGCGTGCTGCAATATGCGGAGACACTTCAAGCAGCACAGTAGAACACAGTAGAAGCATCTAAGTTGATGCAATCGGCCAGTAAGAAGAGCTACATATCAAACTTTAGTTATCGATTACTGAATTATTTGCCAGTTTGGTGCCTTGGACATGACCAAGGACCTTAAGATTTTGCATGAACCGAGGACTGGCAGCCACGTAACACGAGAATATGTGAAAAGTGTTAATATGTAGCAAAAACCTAAGAAAATACTCCCGTATCCGGCATTTACTATCGAATCGACGTAATGCCATTTCGTCACATTGGTCGCTTTTCTCTCTGAAACGGTTACATTTATCGTCTGCAAGCCTCTGTGGCGTGCTGCGGTATGCGGAGACACTTCAAGCAGCACAGTAGAACACAGTACAAGCATCTAAGTTGATGCAATCGGCCAGTAGGAAGAGCTATATTTCTAGTTTTAGCTATCGATTATTGATTTATTGGACGGTTTGGTGCCTTGGACATTACCGAGGACCTTAAGATTTTGCATGAACCGAGGACTGCCATGACCCCCGACCGCCGAATCATGAGTACCATGCTAACTAGTTCCTGTGGAATACAGACCTTGACTTCACCATGGCTGTCTCCCCCTTTACACAAGAGGCCCCCACGAAGGCAATAGCCAGTAACGACATCGCCATCCGCCAACTGCTGCCGAATCGGTCCCCACCTAGGGTCCTCATCCTGTTTGTCAGCTAAGTCGCAGAAGAAACGGTGTGTCTCGGAGAGAAGGAAATTCACCCCAAGATCCGTCTCCACGTGGCCCTTGCCTTCCCCAGACTCTCCCGCGAACATACGGCTGAGAGCGTTGGCCACTTCATTGTCACTGCCCCTAATATGTCGAACCAGGAGATAAAGTCATCTTAACTTCGGCATGATTTTTAGCGAACTTATTAATCAAAGATCAAGTTCTGGCACTGGCCAAATAACTCGCGGAGGCTCATTTGTTTCAGTTCAGTTGTATTGCTCACCTGTTCTCCAGATAAAGTTGTGTAGTTTATATCTCAGAATATTGTCTGCCGTTGATGTCTGTTGTGTTAGAGATAATTGGCAGCAGTCGACGCATGCATACTGGGAGCAGAGCACCACGGGGGCAGAGAGATATTTAA
The DNA here is from genome assembly GCF_023864345.2 of Schistocerca serialis cubense. Lineage (NCBI taxonomy): Eukaryota > Metazoa > Arthropoda > Insecta > Orthoptera > Acrididae > Schistocerca > Schistocerca serialis. The sequence goes on along the minus strand of NW_026047571.1, from coordinate 3,987,991 downwards.
GGCCATGTCCTCTCCTTTACATCTTGGGTTATGTTGTCACTTTTGCGTGATTCCATCTTTCTGGTGGAGGATTATAGCATCCGAAATTCAGTTGCATTTCAAAGTTGAGTATATTTCTATGTCATTTCCTGTCTCGTGGATCTCTCGTATTGATCTGAATCCTTTGTCTGCTCATGTCTATCGCCAATTCACACGAAATTTTGAAGCAACCTCATTTTAGGGGTATTGTCATATGATCATGTTCTAGTTGTAATCATTGTAAGAATATTGTTGATTAATCAACTGAGTAAGCAAGTTTGAAGATCGGTTTGGTCAAAATTAAAGCACCTCCTTAATTGTTTTAGTCATTTGTATATAGTTTTGTTTAGGAATGTTGGCTAGCCAAACGTTAAAAAATCTGTGTTCTTACGCTTAATCTGTTTCTCAGCTGATTGGAAGCAATGACAGTTCTTCTGGGAATTCTATGGACATTTGTACTATTTACGTAAAGCTAATTAAGTATATTTGCCTAGTCATATCCAAATTTCAAGTTTTATGGGTCTTGTTCCATGTAAAGAAATTTATTTATTATTTTTCCAACTGATCTGGCCTTATAAGGCAGTCTCCTGTATTATTGTGATTGTGATTTTATAATGCTTTCGATTGTAATAAAATATGTAGCAAGTACAACAGATTACTATTGTGATTTTGGTGTGTCACTACCATAACTCATTTCATAGAGGATGAAATGTTTCATGAAATATTTAATTATGAATGCATTTTTAAAGCTAAATATATTGAAACCTGAATTTGGCTTCTCGGTTGAAGTAAAAAAAAAAAAAAAAAGTCTCTCTGTTTTTGATACATTCAACCCATAAAAGGGGTAGAATATTGGATGAAATGTTTTATGAAAATAATTCAGTGTGAAAGAATTTTTAAAGCTAAATCTATGAAAATTGTGTTATAGAAAAATACGTGTTTCACTGTTTTTGGAACTACAACCTCCCATGAGGTGCAATAAGGGCACACATATTCAATGACTCATCGCCTTCCAGCCCAACCTGCAAAGTATACGAACTTGAAATTTGATGAAGGTGTAAATCTTACGATGTAAGCATCATTTAAGAAGAGATTGTTCGAAATTCCGCTCCTAAGGGGGTGAAATATGGGTTGAATGGGTTTTTTAAAATATGTCCCTATTGAAGCTAGAACTACAAAACTACGAAAAATGGCATTTGGTTTCTTTGTCAGAAACAAAAAAAAACAGGTTTTAAGCATTTTCCGAAATTCTTCCATTAGGGGAATAAAATAATTACTGAAGGTTTTTTGAAAAAAAATCATTATTAAAGAACTACTAGAGCATTTTTAAAGCTGCATCTATGAAAATTGGATTTGAATTCTCGGTTGGATGTAAAAAAAGTGTTTCGTTGTTTTTGGAAATTTAACTCACCAATAGCGTGAAATAGGGGACGAAAAGTTTTATGAAATATTTCACTATGAAAGCATTTTTAGAACTAAATCGATGAAGATTTGAATTGGGCTCCTCAGTTGTAAATAGAAGAATACATGTTTAATTGTTTTTGAAAATTCAACCCCTAAAAGGTGTGAGATGTTTCTGAAAACGTTTCATTGTGAAAGCACTACTAAATATATCTCAGAATTCGTATTTGGCTCCTCTGTTAGAATTTTTCAATGTTGCACTGGTTTTGGAACTTCAATCCTAAGGGGATGAAAAATTTTAATGAAATATTTATTGCGTTATATTAAAATATTTTAAGTCTGCATCTATGAAAACCGGTATTTCACTTCTTAATTAGATATAAAGAAATATGCGTTAGGGAATGAAAGATTCTACGGAGATATCACCACAAGACTACAAACGGCTTGATTAACAAAAACCTTGGACTTCAGCTATCGGCATTGCTTTTTGGTCATAAGAACATTCAGTAAAAGACCATGCTTCAATGGCGTTGAAAAGTTAAGAAAGTGTTGCAATTTACAAAAGACATAAAAAACGATTAAAGAAAAAAAATTCTTTGCAGACCATACGGTCTTCGCAAGTAAAGAAGCGGATGATAAGCTAGCTCTTTATGCAAATGAGTTGGTCAGTTTAAGTTCCGTGACATGTCATGTAGCAGGAACCAAATCCAATAGTTGCTACGATTGGCTAAAGGGAAAGTTTTGCTGAATCAAGGGAAATCGCTTCTACAAGTGGCTAAGAATCTCGTAATGAATAAAAATTATGTATTGAGGATTCCAAGGTGGGAGACGCAAAATTCCTCCCCCCCCCCCTCTCGCCTCCCCCCCCCCTCCTCCCATTGCTATCTTCCTTTTCCTATGGCAAAAAGAAACGAGAGAAATTTCCGCTGTGAAACAATTTGCAAACAAGAGAACGGCCCTTGAAATTTAACGCTTCAAGGTTTTAAGCCCTGCTCTTTCTGTATGTTGATTAGAAACTGTTAACCCACATGTGAAACCTGAGTACATAATCCCTGTGACATTTGATCAACGGTGTTCCTTAAGGACAGGTCGTGATTGAAAACGTTCGAAAATTCAATATCTTTGTAATTGCATTTTTTAAGGGTGTACTTGTCTAGACTCTTGGAACGGAAAGGTTTTTTTTAATCCTCGCGTTACAAAAGTTTCTACAGCCCATTGTTTGAAGCAGTGTCACGGCTGCCATGAGCCGCCCGGCGTAGCCGCGCTGTCTCAAACGCCTTGTCACGGTTCACGCAGCTCCCCTCGTTGGATGTTCGAGTCCTCCTTCGGGCATGGTTATGTGTGTGTGTGTGTGTGTGTGTGTGTGTGTGTGTGTGTGTGTGTGTGTGTGTGCGTGTGTTGTCCTTAGCATACGTTACTGTAAGTAGTGTGTAAGCATAGGGACTTGTGAAGTGTCAGGCAAATCCAACACCTTCCATGAAAACCCTGACATGATAAGCAAATCCAGTAGTATGTCACATAGCTCCGAATAAATCGTGACATTAAATTAACGAAAGTAATACGAGTAACGAGTGAGGAAATGCAATATCACAGACTAACACAAGAATGCCTAAATGCTTGTCATACCTTCCCACCATGAGACAGACGCAGTTCCGAGGGGAGAAACGAGAACAGAAGCCGAGAGCAGAACCGTGTTAAGCTGGAAGGCCCTACGATAAGGGACGGACGGACACCCACGTCGCCAGCTAAATGCTAGGACCACACCACCCGCAAGTTTTAGCGTGAGACTTTTTCGCGTCTCTGTTACGTTAGGACCACCCCCCCCAGCCCATGTTAAAAGATAGAGCCCTCCAGAAGGACAGTACAGATCTTACGATAACGCTAAAAGGAACACACCAGCTGCAAGTTTTAACGTGAGACTTTTTCGCGTCTGCTACGTTGCAAACTTTAAAAACATTGCCCCACCACGAAAAGTATAATGTTTCTCATTGGATAGACAGAATTTTTGTAGGCAGAGCTTAAGGTTAACATTGAGGCCCTGATTGGTAAGATGAAAACACAGCCAGATAGTTTTTTTTTAAACCAACTTCGGTAAATTGTAGTAAGGAGAAGTTAGGGAGAGTTACTTCCGAGACGGCGAGGTGAGCGGAGCTGTGCTGCCCGTCGCCCCCTGACGAACACCGACAAGGTAATGAACGCACGCGATGCCACATAACAGCGCATAAAGCTTCTCTCAGAACTGCAGAAGTCTCATCTGTTACATCCCTTTTTTGCGTAATACTAGTGTCGATCGTCAATTAAAGCTCATGGTGTTCACATTTGCCACTTGAAGTAAAAATCTGAAACGCGATGATTTTTCTGTTTTATAGTTATTGAGAAGCCACATCAGCCACTGTAATTTACGACAAGTTAGATAAGTAATTAAAGATAATTGAGGGTCACTGTAGACCATTTTGATAGTTTTCTCTCTTGTGAAACTTAATTTAAACCTACATTATAGATGTGATATGGCATAGGTCATACTTCGATACATTGTAGAACTTGGAAACCCATTCAGGGAATATTCGTTCACATTTTTGTTGGTTTTTACCATCCTGTATTAAAACATCTCCTTTTATCAATAGTGCAATTTATAAACAATGTTTTGTGATTAGAATAAAATTTCCAGTGGTAAACTTAACTGCTTTTTCGACGTTATTTTACCAGCTAACTAAAAATAGGAAAGCCTTGAACCCCTTCCACTAAATTTAGTTAGTATTAAGATTCTTTTACAGGGAGTGCAGTGGAGCTGACGCTGAAATCATTAAGTATTTGGTTATATTATCGCTAGTCTCACTGAACTCTTCTGAATTCTACATGTCATGTGTGGTCTGGCGTCTCCTTACCAGCAACAGGTCCCAGGTTCAAACTAGTCAATACCCTAAAAAACACGCTCAGAGCGTCGTTGCGCGAAAGTGGTAGGGAGACACGATATAGAACAAGCAGACACCACGCAGAATGTTTAGAGACTGATGGTTCAAATAGCTCTGAGCACTTTGGGACTCAACTTCTGAGGTCATCAGTCCCCTAGAACTTAGAACTACTTAAACCTAACTAATCTAAGGACACCACACACATCCATACCTGAGGCAGCATTCGAACCTGCGACCGTAGCGGTCACACGGATCCAGACTGAAGCGCCTAGAACCGCACGGTCACACCGGCCGGTTAGGAACTGACGACCTCAGCAGTTAGGTCCCACAGGAGCTTACCACAGACGGACAGTTGCCATGGGACACTCTTGAGTCGGAAACGCTTGCTCAGGAAGAAGGCCTACACTACGCTTGTCCATCCGCTTTTAGAATATTGTTGCGCGGTGTGGGATCCTTACCAGATAGGACTGTCGGAGTTCAAAGAAGGGCAGCACGTTATATCGCGAAATATGGGAGAGAGTGTCACTGAAATGATAGAGGATTTGGGATGGGTATCATTAAAACAAAGGCGTTTTTCGTTGCGACGAAATTCCAGTCACCAACTTTCTCCTCCGAATGCGAAAATATTTTGTTGACACCGACCTACATAGGAAGAAACGATCACCTCGATAAAATAATGGAAATCAGAGCTCGTACGGAAAGATATAGGTGTTCGTTCTTTCCGCGCGCTATACGAGATTGGAATAATAGAGAATTGTGAAGGTATATGAAGATAGTAACTGCCTCGAAAGAACAGGTACCACTGATGACCGTGCAGCTTCTCTAGAATAAATGATAATTAATTGAAACGCTCAGCTGCCGACAGGTGTTGATGTACCTCGGGGTACACATTTTCAGCTGTCCCCATCGAGGTATATCAACACCTGTCTGCAGCTGAGGGTTTCAATTAATTATCATTTATTCTAGAAAAGCTGCACGGTAATCAGTGGTATCTGTTCCTTCGAGAACAGTTACTATCTTCATATATGTAGTTAAAGGCTACCCAGCCATTAACCTTCGTCTGTGCGAATGCGCAAAGATTGCCCGAACTCTTACGGGAATCGTCACCTTAGTGTGCCCGAGTAATGAGTGGATGGGCAAATACCTATTACGTACATTACGTATGTTGATTGTGGACAGTTGGGAATGTGGGTCTCACGGGAAGCGTGCAAGGGTTAAGTCTCTGCAGTCGTGCTATTCATCTGTGTCCTCGGTGGCTCAGATGGATAGAGCGTCTGCCATGTAAGCAGGAGATCCCGGGTTCGAGTCCCGGTTGGGGCACACATTTTCAGCTGTCCCCATCGAGGTTGTATCAACAACACCTATCGACATCTGAGGGTTTCAATTAATTATCAATTCTGAAGGTAATTCGATGAACCTTCTGCCAGGCACTTAAATGTGATTTGCAGAGTATCCATGTAGATGTAGATGAAAACTCGTCCCGTGTCGCACGTGCTCAAAACGATTCATACTACAGAATGCATGCAAACAGACTCGCCGAAAATACTGACGAATAACGATTGCTGCATATCCAAGTTACACAGATCGGCCTTTCCTGCCAAGAAGAACAGGGAATTGCTATGTAGGAACAATTCGAGCTAGACGTAGGGCTCATAAGCACTCCTTGAATTGCAGACTAAACGTAAATAACGAAAACGCATTTTTGGTAAAAATTGGTCAAAACATAATCCTGTGCCCTCCGTATTGGATTAGCCGCTTTGAATATTGAAAATCTGACTTCAGCTTCCTGTTCAGCAACATTAAAAATATATATGTAACACTCAGTTCATGCAAATCGAAGTAATAATATAACTAAAAGCTTTCTCTAAACTTTGAACACTTTTTTTTTCGAGAAACGTTTATTTCTCAGAACGGCATGCAGCATAAACTAAAAGTGATTCAACCTCTTAACTTCTACCTCGGACCCCGAAAAGTAAACATTTTTCTTAGGAGCTTATAGCTATAATATGACATTTGTTAATATTAACTAATTTTTGTGTGGGCATAAGGAGTGAAACAAACCCCCAAAAATCGAACTCAAAGTTCGAATTAGCACTGTATCGTTAAATTTAAGGTTGTTTCATTGCGGTTCGGTATGCGCTCCCATAAATTTTATGTAATATCGACTGATGTTATCCATTTTTAATTTCAGAGAAATAATGTGGTATCAACTGATGTTATCCATTTTTGATTTCAGGTAACATCTGAGGGGCCACACTGCACGCACTCTGCGTACTTCAGACTCGCAGGCCCTTGATCAAATCATAATTACGGGCGCCATTTTTTTTTTACTGAAAATCTAAAATATAGCTCATAGTATGATCACTCGTAATTCCCAAACAGATCCTTCGAATGTATTTTCATTGTCTCAAAAAAATTTCCAAATGTACCATTTTTTGCTCATTTGAATGAGAACCTGGCCGTAATGGCGGAATATAGTCACGAGATTTTTTTCGGAGACGTTGTACGTTCGCGAGAAGAATTTCGTTCCACGCGCGTCGATGGACATTCCACAGATATTACTGTGTGTGTGTGCTACTCAGTCGTGCCATTTGAGTGTACATCTTTGCATAGTTTTCCTTTCACGATGTAAACAGTGCTCGGCTCAGTTGCTAACTGTCCATTGAGTGATTCCGAAGGTGTCGGATGTGCGGTGCGTTCGGTCTGCTAAGAAAGCAACAGACTGGCGTGGTGCGATGGCAGAAGCAGACACTGAGGGAGCTAGCTGTAGGGATGCCAGCGAACAATTTATGCCAAGTAAGACGAAGAGAACTATTCTAAAATTATGAGCCGTCTCGAAAGTGTTTATCATTAGTAAATCTTGTAGTTGAGACTGACAATCAATCTACAATAACTGACATATTTGCCTAGAGAGAGATACAGGAAATCCCCGCTCCTGATGAAATTTTGGTTGTGATGACAGGCCGCTGGGTAGTGTAGCCCGAGATCTAAGTTAGGTTGTAGGGAGGTAATTTGATTGAGAGTTGTTTATGCCAACGATTATGAATGCCGAGTAAACGTTGTGCGAGCAGATTGCCCTGTAGCGTAGCGTAGCCTAGTGTTTCCGTCCGCGCCATATTTAACACATTTTCTCTAGCTGTGTACAAAAGTCGCACAACAGCCACGAAAACTACGTTTCTGGTGGGGTGAGGGGAGAGTCCACTATGTAACTTTCGGAAATACAGAAGCGTCCGATCTTACCCGTCGGCTTTGACCCATGACGTCACAAATACCGCGGAAACGACTATAAACAATTCCAATATGGCGGATATAAAAACATCGCATACGTATTGTAAACACTGAAATACACAAGTTTCACAAAAAGCCTAATGACTGTAACGGGACAAGCGTGGGAAATTAGGGGTTTTTGGGTGCGGAGAAACTAAATATACAGAAATGTAGCCACCTACCGCCATTCAAAACCACGCAAAACAACGAAATAAATCAACATCACAAAACTGACCAAATACCAAAAAACACATTCCTATCCATAATCGGACACTTCCCTTAACCTATATAGCTCAACAGAACCTACCGATCACATCCCCCAATAGAAAACTAAGAAACGAAAGCTTCCCTTACACCTACATACATCGGCACTTATGCAGTTTAGCAGGTACGGAAAAAATTTTTCATTTTTTTTCAAAATTTGATCATCATGTGTCGTTATGCGGTGGGGGGAGTCTGCAGTGCCCCCCCATCCCCCCACAGGCTTCATTAGTGTCAAATCAATATTTTCGAATCATAGGCGGCCGCTGCCGCGGCCGCATTCCAAAAAAAAACTCCCAACCTAACCTCAAGTGGGCTACGCTACAGATCAATATGTTCATCAAATTGCTTCATATTACGTATACATGTTCATTAGTGTCAAATCAATATTTTCGAATCATAGGCGGCCGCTGCCGCGGCCGCATTCCAAAAAAAAAACTCCCAACCTAACCTCAAGTGGGCTACGCTACAGATCAATATGTTCATCAAATTGCTTCATATTACGTATACATGTTCATTAGTGTCAAATCAATATTTTCGAATCATAGGCGGCCGCTGCCGCGGCCGCATTCCAAAAAAAAACTCCCAACCTAACCTCGTATTCAGGGCTACGCTACAGATCAATGTGTAGGTCCCTTACGTCACGGGTCAAAGCCGACGCGTGAGATCGGATGTTTCCAACCTATACCCAATACACAAAACATACATAAATAACAAAAAAAAAAAACGGAACTTACCTCAAAAAAGTTCCAGCTCCACAAACTAGATTGGCCACCACAATCACACACAAATGCACACACGCACGCACGCACACACACACACACACACACACATACAAAAACACACACACACACACCAACGAAAAAATACTGAACTAAAATAAAAACCCAACCCACCCAAACGTCAACCCCCTCCCCCACAACTCCAAAATACAACACACAAACACTATACAACAAAATAAACCACCCACCCACCTACCCAGCCCACCCTAACTAACCACTTTCGGTCTATACATTTTACCTACAGCCCTTAAAAAAACCCGAAGAATGCAATAGCCCTCTGGGACACTCTTCCGCCAACAGTACTCATCTAAATGAGACTGAAGGTTGGAAGAGCGCTCTTCCCCCTCCCAAGAACTGACTTAACCGCTCCCCACATCCCCTCAATTGCGTTAGTGCAAGCCCCAGTATCATAATTCTCAAACTCTAGACTGTGGTTCACTACTAAATGATTAAATCCCCTCTCACCCAACCCACTATATGAAGAAAACGCATCTGAAACTACTGTGGACCCCGGCTCTACATACTCCTCAATTAACCCCACTAATTCAGGCTTCGACCTCCCCTCCACAACCCTAAAAACACATTCAGTACCCCCACCCCCCTGAACAACAGCCCCCCACACCCAAAGACCAGCCACAGACTTCCCCCTCCCATACTTCCTTTTAGCAAACTGCGACTCATCCACCTCCACAAGCACCCCATGCCCACCCAACTTACCCCTGTACTTAATAAATTCGGAACACACCTCACGACAAAAGGAATACCAGTCTAAAACAGTCCTCTCACTCACACCAGTCTCAAACGCGCAAAAACTCTGCCCGCAACTATAACAAAAATAATACGTAATAAGCACAATCTCACGCATGGCCAATCTAGACTTCTCGAACCAGGTACCACGCCTTACAGAACGCCATACGCCATCTTTCCGGCAACACCACATGTATCCGTCCCTGGTCCGAGAGTCCGGAACTTTCACCAATTTCATAGGTTCACGGCACACACCGCACTTCACGACCTCGGCAATTAAGCTAAATAGCTGAAGAAATTTAATCAGCTCTAAAGCTGTCTCCCCCATCATCGCCCTCAACCGAACACTGTTAAGGCGGTCTTTCATATCCATTCCTGAACAAAAAACCACAACCAAATACACTCAATAACAAACTCACCCGACGTACAGCAATGAGCATTAAATTAACCATTAACTCACTAATAGAAATTCCGCTTCAAATCCAACACCTGAGCAACAGAAAACTGACCCCACCACACGAAACAAACGAAACAAACGAAAACCATGAACACACCACCAGAGAGCACGACAAACAAAAACAAGACATCTACAAACACGCCACAATCGCAAATCAAACTCCGCGCCGTAATGACGTCACACACCACAACACGCTTACGTCACGGGTCAAAGCCGACGGGTAAGATCGGACGCTTCTGTTGACCCTAACTTTCAGTACAATTTTTAGTAAGCGCCGAAACTAGCCGAAATAGAAGCGTAATTTTAACTATATTTCCGTTTGTGGGAAAATAGTGGTTCTCCTCTTTCGGCATCAACTGTAATATGCAGGCGACTTATTAGAGTTTTTTTAATTCTGAATCATGATCTCAATAGACGCTGAGCTTTTATTTGCGTTACTCTATTCGTGGTCTATAGTAAACAATGCAACGGTCAATTCTTTGAAGTGCGACATGTGTCTGCAATGTTCGTAAGGCCAAGTTTGTATATATTCGGTGTCAGTTTTTTTATTTTTTTTTTTTGCCATATACTGTATAATTAAGGCGAGGAGGATAATGTTCAAGGAGCACTGCATTAGCAGTCTATGGAGAAATTGAGGATTTGGATCTGATGAACGGCATGCTCGGGCAGTTGGTGCAATTAGGTTGTCCACTGCGTAATTCGGACACAATGATCATTGCCTCTCCCTAGTAACCAGTGGACTCGGGTGCTAATCCTGGTCTGGCACAAATTTTCAACAGTGCCCATTGACTAAAGTCAGTGCCCATTGTCAGCTAATTTCATTGTTTCGGTGTTCAATTGTAATTTGTTCACGATACGCCGTCTAGCTTTTTCATGGATAACAGCTTTGGAAAGCGTACAGGTTATATTGATATTCGGTCGTCGTTAGTCCAAAGCTAGTATAGTGATTTTTAAACACAGTTGTAGTGCATATTAAGCCTACACACGTATTTGTGTCCTGTGTTTCTTTACCAAGAACTTCTTCGTAGGTAATTTCCCTATAGTGGTATTTTGTTTAAGTATTTATAGCCTGCAGGCTTGGATGAAATATGAAACACATGTCCGAAGTTTCTGTTGATGCTGCAGATACTGTTTTATCCGTACTACGGGCACAAACTCTTCATCTAATACAGGACACAATTTGTCTCGAGATTTAGCAATTTTTCGTAATATCGGCCTAGCTTCGATATATTTTTCTCTAATTCTTGTTTGGATTTAATCTTAAAATACACTAACTCTCCCACCAATTATTCGATAAATGATTTCATCCCTTTCGTAGCCTACAGTTCCTAAACGGTCGATAATATTAATAATTTCCTTTCTCACTTTTATTTCCTGTAGAATCTCCTGTTTATGGTTATTGCTAACCTGTTTCACGTTCTCACTTTTATTATTTTTATTTTTCTAGTTTTGTGTCTGGTAGCCAAGTTTTCTTTGAATTCGGTTTTTAATTCTGAAATAGTAACAGTTAAAGGTCAAGTGAAGATTGCGATCTATTTGAGGAGAGTGGTTCGGAGATCTTTTATATTAGACGTACACAGGTCATGGAGATCCGTATCTATATAAAATTACTTCAAGTGTAATGTAGCCCATTCTCTTGTCATGATCTCGGCTGTATCGTAGCGCATTGTCTCGGTTAGGTTGGAGATTTTGGTTGAGAGTTGCCGAAGTCAAAGAAAGTGATTACGAAGTCAAGACTGTGCTAACAAAACGATCTGTAGCGCAGTCCAAAATGTTCTTTCGGTCCTTCTAAAATCTCTTTTAATTAAAAATAACTAAAGCCGCAAGATACAAAGACAAAAACTATTACGTAATAGAGCAATCCCAGACTACTGTGGTGTACGTTATGTACGTATACTAATTTACTGTCAGTGAATACATATTTTTTACTCATTTGCTGGATTCCAGTTTTCCGCTTTTTGCGGCGAAAAACCTTTTCCTGCGAAGGGCCCATTAGCTTGTCGGTTATATTCGTGACTTTCTCGACGGTCAGTTATTTCATGGTAGTCTATCCACCGGCGTCATTGTTAGCATCGAATATAGATATAAGTATTAGGAAGTCTAATATGAAGCCAACGCATGAGTATGTCTAATGATGAATAAGAAAAATAGGATTGCGGGTTAGCTACTACAAGCAGCATAGTGAACGCGTTATTGTGGCCAAGATAGACACGAAGCCCAAGCCCACCACAGTAGTACAAGTAGTCCGCAGATGAAGAAATTGATGAAATGTGTGATAAGATAAAAGAAATTATTCACATAGTGGAGGGAGATGAAAATTTAATAGTAATGGGTGACTGGAATTCGATAGTAGAAAAAGGAAGAAGAGGAAGCGTAGTAGGTGAATATGGAATGGGGGTAAGAAATGAGAAGAAGCCTCCTGGTAGGTTTTTGTCCAGAGCATAACTTAATCATAGCTAACACTTGGTCCAAGAATCATGAAAGAAGGTTGTAAACATGTAAGAGACCTGGAGATACTGCAAGATTTTAGATGGATTATATAATGGTAAGACAGAGATTTAGGAACCAGGTATTAAATTGTAAGACATTTCCAGGGGAAAATGTGGACTCTGATCACAATCTATTGGTTATGAACTGTAGATTAAAACTGAAGAAACTGGAAAAAGGTGGGAATTTAAGGAGATGGGACCTGGTTGAACTGACAGAATCAGAAGTTGTAGAGTGTTTCAGGAAGAGCATTAGGGAACGATTGACAGGAATGGGGGAAAGTAATACAGTAGAAGAAGAATGGGTAGCTTTGAGGCATGAAATAGTGAAGGCAGCAGAGGATCAAGTAGGTAAAAAGACGAGCGCTAGTAGAAATCCTTGAGTAACAGAAGATATATTGAATTTAACTGATGAAGGAGAAATGACAAAAATGCAGTGAATGAAGCAGGCAAAAAGAAATACAAACGTCTCAAAAATGAGATCGGCAGGAAGTGCAAATGGCTAAGCATGGATGGCTAGAGGACAAATGTAAGGATGTAGAGGCGCATATCACTAGGGGTAAGATAGATACTGCCTACAGGAAAATTAAAGTAACAGCATAGGTCGGTGTGGTGGGAGAACTCATGGGAAAATTCCTGCAATAGTGGGTGTTAGAGCTGCAACTTTTTTAGATTGAAGTCAGCTGATAGGTATTCCTGCTTAAGGGAATTCTCTCTAACAAAAGAACCACTTTTGACAAAGCTTAGGCATCCGAGTAATGAGGGAATTAGTATATTTCATCAAAATGTACAAGGATTAGAGATAAAGTTAGTGAACCGCTTATAGATGTTGACTAAGAAATTATTGGTATATCTGAACACTTCTTCATTAAGGAGGTAATTCAGAGGCTTCCTTTACCCGGATACAGGTTGGCTGGCAGCTTTTCTAGGAGCTGTTTGCAGTGTGGGGGAGTAGCCATGTATGTGGAAAACGGCATCCCATTAGAGTCAATTGATGTTTCAAAGTACTTCACTGAAAAGGTGTTTGAATGTTGTGTAGGTGTGGTTAAATTTAATGGAGCTAAACTTCTAATTGTTGTTATTTATAGATCACCAGACGCCGATTTCACAACATTTTGCTAAAGTTAGAGGAGGTTCACTTTATAGGAAATACAAAAAGTTAGTTATATGTGGTGACTTCAATATTAATTGTGTAAGTGATTCTGCAAGGAAACGGATGCCGGTAGACCTCCTTAATTCATATAACCTTATGCAATCCTTGTTCTTTCCAACGAGAGTGCAAGGGAATAGTAGAACAACCATAGACAACATTTTTGTTCATTCCTCATTACTAGAAGGACATTGTTAGCAAAAAGGTGAATGGCCTTTCAGATCATGATGCACAAATTATAACTCTAAAAGATTTTTGTGCTGCAACATATGATAAATATAGTTATCAACTGTGTAGGAAAGCTGATCCAGTTGCTGCAGAGACCTTTGTAAACCTTATCAAGGAACAAGAGTGGCAAGATGTTTATAGCGCTGAGACAGTAGACGATAAATATAGTGCTTTTCTCAAGACTTTTCTCGTTCTCTTTGAAAGTTGCTTTCCGTTAGAACGTTCAAAACAGGGTACTAGCACAAACAGGCAGCCTGGGTGGCTGTCTATAGGGATAAGAATATCTTATAGAACAAAGTGGCAATTATATCAAAACGTTAGAAACAGTCAAAATCTAAATGCAGCAGCCCATTACAAACAGTAATGTAAGGTGCTTAAAAATGTTATTAGGAAGGCAAAAAGTAAGTGGTATGCAGATAAATAGCTAAGTCTCAGGATAAAATTAAAACCATATGGTCAGTCGTAAAGGAAGTGGCTGGTCTGCAGAGACAGGTCGACGGAGATTGACTTAATAAGTAAATCACTAAAGACCAAGAACTCTCATGGATATGGCGGGGTATCTAGCAGAATACTGAAGTATTGTTCTGTGTATGTTAGCCCAGTACTTAGCCATATCTGTAACTTTTCCTTTAGTAGTGGTCGGTTTCCTGACCGATTAAAGTACACTCTAGTGAAGCCACTTTATAAAAAGGTAGACAGGGATAATGTTGACAACTGTAGAGCTATTTCCATGCCATCGGTGTTTGATAAAGTTATCGAGAAGGTTGTATATATAAGGTTACTGGAGCATTTAAATTCACATAATTTGCTGTCAAATGTACAGTTTGGTTTAAGAAATGATTTAACAACTGAAAATGCCATATTCTCTTTTCTCTGTGAGGTTTTGGACGGATTAAATAAAAGGTTGCGAACGCTAGGTGTTTTCTTTGATTTAAAGAAAGGTTTTGACAGTGTTGACCACAAAATATTACTCCAGAAGTTGGACCATTATGGAGTAAGGGGAGTAGCATAGAATTGGTTTTCCTCTTACTTTAAGAACAGAAAGCAGAAGGTAATTCTCCGCAATATTGAGAGTGGTAGTGATGTTCAGTCGCAATGGGGCTCTGTTAAGTGGGGCATTCCCCAAGGGTCGGTGCTGGGGCCACTGCTGTTTCTTATTTATATAAATGATATGCCTTCTAGTATTACAGGTGATTCAAAAATATGTTTGCTGATGACACCAGTTTGGCAGTGAAGGATCTTGTAATATTGAAACAGTATCAAATAATGTAGTTCATGAAATAAGTTCGTGGCTTGTGGAAAACAATTTGATGCTAAATCACAGTAAGACACAGTTTTTACAGTTTCTAACTCACAATTCAACAAGGACCGATATTTTGATCAGACAGAATGGGCATAATATAAGCGAGACGGAACAGTTCAAGTTCCTAGGCGTTCGGATAGATAGTAATCTGTTGTGGAAAGCCCATGTCCAGGATCTCGTTCAGAAACTAAATGCTGCTTTATTTACCATTAGAACAGTATCTGAAATAAGTGACAGTTCAACACGAAAAATAGTCTACTTTGTATATTTTCATACGTGTATGTCGTATGGTATTATTTTTTTGGGGTAATTCTTCTGATTCAAAAGGTATTTTTGGCTCAAAAACGGGCTGTTCGAGCTATATGTAGTTCGAGAACCTCTTGTCGGCCCCTATTCAATAGTCTGGGATTTCTGACATTGCCCTCACAGCATATATTTTCTTTAATGTCGTTTGTTGTTAGCAATATTAGGCGATTCCCAACAGTTAGCAGCTTTCACTCAGTTAATACTAGGCAGAAATCAAATCTGTATGTGGAATGCACTTCCTTGACTCTTGTGCAGAAAGGAGTGCAGTATTCTGCTGCATCTATTTTCAATAAGCTACCACAAGAATTCAAAAATCTTAGCAGGAGCCCAAAATCTTTTAAGTCTAAACCGAAGAGTTTCCTCATGGCTCACTCCTTCTATTCTGTCGAGGAGCTCCTGGAAGAGCTAAAAAATTAAGCTAATTCCAGTGTTACATTGTTGATTTTCTTTATTTATACTTACGACTTGTTGCCTGATTATGTTTTTATATTTCATTTTAGCTGTTTCTACTATCGTGTTATAATTTCATATATTGACTCGTTCCATGACCATGAAGATTTCTCCTTAATTTGGTCCCACGGAACAATAAGTAAATAAAAAAACCTTTGGAGAAAAGAGATCCACTTGTATGCATATCAAGAGCTCAGATGGAAACCCTGCTATAAGCAAAGAAGGTAAAGCAGAAAGGTGGAAGGAGTATATAGAGGATCTATACAAGGGCAGTGTACTTGAGGACAGTATAATGGAAATGGAAGAGGACGTAGATGAAGATGAAATGAGAGATGATATACTGCGTGAAGAGTTTGACAGAGCACTGAAAGACTTAAGCCGAAACAAGGCCCCGGGAGTAGACAACATTCCATTATAACTACTGACACCCGTGGGAGAGCCAGCCCTGACAAAACTCTACCATCTGATGAGCAAGATGTATGAGACAGGCGAAATACCGTCAGACTTCAAGAAGGATATAATAATTCCAATCTCAAAGAAAGCGGGTGTTGACAGATGTGAAAATTACCGAACTATTTGTTTAGTAAGTCACAGGTGCAAAATACTCACGCCAATTCTTTACAGACGAATGGAGAAACTGGTAGAAGCCGATCTTGGGGAACACCAGTTTGGATACCGTAGAAATACTGGAACACATGAGGCAATACTGACCCTACGACTTCTCTTAAAAGCTAGATTAAGGAAACGCACACCTACGTTTCTAGCATTTGTAGACTTAGAGAAATCTTTTGACAATGTTGACTGGAATACTCTTTCAAATTCTGAAGGTGGCGGTGGTAAAATAGAGGGAGCGAAAGGCTATTTACAATTTGTACAGAAACCAGATGGCAGTTGTAAGAGTCGAGGGACGCGAAAGGGAAGCAGTGGTTGGGAAGGGAGTGAGACAGGGTTGTAGTCTATCCCCGATGTTATTCAATCTGTTTATTGAGCAAGCAGTAAAGGAAACAAAAGAAAAATTCGGAGTAGGAATTTAATTCAATGAAGAAGAAATTAAAACCTTGAGGTTCGCCGATGACATAATTCTGTCAGAGACAGCAAAGGACCTGTAAGAGCAGCTGAACGCAATGGAGTGTCCTGAAAGGATGATATGAGCATCAATAAAAGCAAAACGAGGATAATGGAATGTAGTCGAATTAAGTCAGGTGGTGCTGCGAGTATTAGATTAGGAAATGAGACACTTGAAGTAGTAAATGAGTTTTGCTATTTGGGGAGCAAAATAACTGATGATGGTCGAAGTAGAGAGGATATAAATTGTAGGCTGGCAATGGCAAGGAAAGTGTTTCTGAAGAACAAAAATTTGTTAACGTCAAGTATAGCTTTAGGTATCAGGAAGTCTTTTATCCGAGTATTTGTATGGACTGTAGCCAAGTATGGAAGTGAATCATGGACGATAAAGAAGAGAATAGAGGCTTTAGAAATATGGTGCTACAGAAGAATGCTGAAGATCAGATAGATAGATCATATAACTAATGACGAGGTATTGAATAGTATTGGGGAGAAGAGGAGTTTGTGGCACAACTTGACTAGAAGAAGGGGTCGGTTGGTAGGACACGTTATGAGGCATCAATTTAATATTGGAGGGCAACGTGGAGGTTAAAAATCGAGGAAGGAGATGAATACACTAAGCAGATTCAGAAGGATGTAGGTTGCAGTGGGCATTGGGAGATGAAGCTTGCACATGATACAGTAGCATGGAGAGCTGCATCAAACCAGTCTCTGGACTGAAGACTACAACAACAAAAATATGAAGGCACCTGTCTCATGTGTAACCTTCAACAGATTTGGGACAGACAAGAGGGTCAGATTATATTATATGTACTTTCCGTTGCAATTGATCCATAATGAGGAGATACTCAGTGGGAAACTAATATGCTAATTTACCTTCCACAGATCGCAAGTAGACTGATCATGGGCATGGAATGAGGAATGAAAATTTTGACATAATTGTGATTGCACTCGCATTAGTTGACACCCCCCCCCCCCCCCCCCGCCTCTCTCTCTCTCTCTCTCTCTCTCTCTCTCACTCACTCACTCACAATCACGCGCGCCCTAGTTCTCCTAAAAAAATTCAATTCATTAATAGTGTCGGAGAAGATGGTTTAATAAATCCTTTAGGCTCCTCTTAAACTGAAATTTGTCAGTAGTAAAGCTTTTTATGGCTGCTGCCAAGTTATTGAAAATTCGTTTTCCTGAATGATGGAGACTTTCTTGCACCAAAGTAATTAGCTTCCAAAATTTTGTGGAGATTATACATGTTTCTAGTAATGACTGCTTGAAATGAGCTGTTGATTTGAAAATATCCATTTGTTTTTAAAGACAAATTTCAAGGGGAGAAGGTATCTTCTATCTCCGCCATGTTAAATTGATCTATTTCCACGTCCCTTATCTCAAGCTGTGTTATATTAACGGTAAAACATAAAACATTTCCTACATGCATTTCCACTATTTTCCAACAAGCTGACTATTTTTCATGAATAATATATTAATAGTGAAATTTTAGGAAAAATTTAGAAAGACAAGTTTTATGGGCAAATTTCAAAAATAAAAAGGCAACAGTGTTCTTTATAATAAAGCTTCTCCATGGATTTTAATTCCTACTCCGAATTTTTCTTTTGTTTCCTTTACTGCTTGCTCAATAAACAGATTGAATAACATCGGGGATAGACTACAATCCTGTCTCACTCCCTTCCCCACTACTGCTTCCCTTTCATGCCCGTCGACTCTTCATGCCCTCCAGTAAGACAACTGACCGTTAGAATTCCATGGTTCTAGGATAAATGGTTTGAGAGGAAAGGTACATTTAGTTAGAAAAGTTACGGAAAATTTAAAGTTGTATTGCACTTAGCGACGTACATGCATTCATTTAAATTCATAGTTTCTTTCACTGCATGTGTCATAGATTCCTCTCCTGTTTATTGCAAGCAGCGCACTGTAAAGTTTTTTTTTTTAATTTTTTACATCTCTCGTAAAGCTTTTCGTTCCTTTGCAATAGTACGCATGCCGTACAAAAACAAAACATTTGTTTCATGATACTCACTATTTTATTTCTTGCAAGTCTTCTAGAACTTCTCTCGAAAACTTTGTGGGTAGATCTTGGCATTTGTTTTGTTCAGAAACGAAAAACACCCATGACACGCTATTACTGTAGCAAACAACTGACTACGAGACAAGAAAAAATGTATTCAATAGGTGAAAGCTCAAAGCAACGGGAAAAAATGTCCCTAGGCTTATCATCTCAACGAAGAGCTGTCACAAAGAAACAAGTGGGCATGCTTTACATAGCAAGCTGCCATTTAAACCGACATTTAGGACCTTCAAATAAGGATTTGGACTAAAATACTTTTATATTCGCACTAAGTGTAACTCAAACTGGTACAATCACCAATAAAAAAATTATTTTCATTGTTTTCGAGGTACCTTCTGCCCTTCGGAATAAATATATTGCGAATCAGTAGTTAATATGTCTAGTTCTTATTGCGAATCAGTAGTTAATATGCCTAGTTCTCCAAACAGGAGACGGCTAGAAACTTTCGAAATGTGGTGGTGTAGAAGAATGCTAAAAAAGTTTATATCGAATAGCTGATTGGGAGATACGAAAACAGATTAGGGAGCAGAGAAATTAATGGCACAACTCGACAGAAAGTAACGATCGTGGGCAAAGGGCGTATTTCGATTCCACCCGTCCACTTTGACCCATGACGTTTAGCATGACGGTCATTAGTTAGCGTTTCGAAGGATACCAGTCGCCTTATTAAATGTTAACTGTGATTGCCTTCGTTTCTAGAGCAATTTATAATGATCGTTAACTATGATTTTTTTCGTAATATATCGTGATGAACGATGGGAGGAACCCGAGAGCACAGCTTAAATTGTCGTTAAAGAAACGAGTAGCGATTGTATTTTTATCTTTCTTATCCGACACATACGGGAAACTGGGGTAGAATGGGGTACAAAATTGAAAACTTTGATTAAATGTACAAAAGTGATAAATAAGAGAGTTACCAATTTTTATATGAACACCTTATGATGTATTAATCACAAAAATACAAGAACATTGCCATAAAATAAAACAACATTATTTTTCATTCAAAAACAGAAATGTATTTCATTTGCCCCATTCTGCCCTGTGCACGCGGCAGAATGGGGTGGTAAGTACAAGTGATTACAAAACCGTATAAAATTATCGGAAATGCAGAAAATATTGGCTTGCTCGGTATTTATTTAGTTTAAAGTGAATATTAATGTCAAACTACAGCTTTCATGTATTGTATCCTTTTCTTAAGGCTGTTTACAAAATTCACACACGAGGAAAGACTCATCATCTTCTCTATCTGTTCCTGCACGAGAATCGTGTGTCCATTTTTTGCACGTGGAACAAGCGACCCAACCTTCAACTGATTTTGAATAAAACCCACGACAATATAAACATTCACAGTCGGAACTTTTCTCATAATCACTCTCCTTAGTATTGCATTCTGTCCTTTTTTCCATTTATCTTCAGGCCCTTTCTTTTTTTTCTTAATTTTATTCTCTTTTGCAAATAGTTTTTTCTTTGCACTTTCTTCTTTGGCAAAGTTCTTCTTCTATTTTTCCTTAATAATGGCTTCTAACTCTTTTTTTGTACGGCGAATCAGTTAAAACAACAGACTTCCCCATCTTCAGTTTCGCTCTTTTCTTGCTTTCGTTAACTTTTGCACGGGCATCAGAATTTGTAGTGAAATATGAAATGAGGTGTTGTCAGTTGTCATCCAAGAGCATCAAGGATTAGAACAATTAGCCTCAATAACTTTGTCATTCTTAGGCGGCAGTTCATTGTTACAATTCGCTGAAACCTCGCCCGCTTGATTATCCAGCCCGTTGGCGTCGTCTTTTTTAGCTGGTGTGCTAGGTGGAGGCAATTCCAATTGTTCAGATATGATAACCTCTTTATCTGACGACCTATTTTGTTTGATGTCAAATGTGTCTGCCGGAAGGAAGTCTGCATCGGTGAATATGGATGGGTCCGTGGGCCATATTCCATTAGCTTCGAAACAATTAATAGCTGTTTTCATTGTTGCATTTTAGACGAAAGCTGAACCAAAAAGCGTTGAAATTTGAAAGATAGTTACGACTTTCCCTGCATGGCTTCGTAGCCATTTTCGAAGCTCATCACTGTAACGAAGGCTTAAAGGCTTCATAAAAGAAACATCAAGCGGCTGAAGTCTGTGAGAGCAATGTGGTGGTAAAGATAGCAACGAAACGCAACTCTCCCTCGCATAGTTCATAACGTCAATGTATGTAGTATGTGCTGAGTGGCCATCTAATATAAGGAGGACTGGAAAGTCCTTTTATGCCGTAGAAAATTCCACAAATTTTCGAAACCATACAAGGAATGATTTTGTGGCCATCCATGCGGTGCTGTGGACCTCAGCGCAACCTCTTTCTGCCAGTCCTAACTAAATTTTTTTCTGCTTCTTCTTTCGTGGAAAAATAAGTTTGAGGCATGTGAGCTCCGCTTGCTGACGTAATAATGAGGCTGGTTACTGTTTCGCCCCTTTCTGCAGATGTTAACGATCCTACTTGACGTTTCCCCTTGCAAGCTGCGATCTTCGATTGGTTTTTAGGATTAACCGAAACGCCTATTCCATCACAATTAGATATTTGAGAAGTCATTAGTATGTGTTTGCCAGTTACATTTGTTAGCAACGAAAAGAAAAACTATCGACAGCTACTTTATTAAAACCCATGACTATTGCACCAGACGTTGCTTCGGGTTTGCGAACAAACCCGCATTTGCTTCTTCATTGTTTCATGATGTAATAAACATTTCGATTTGTTTTGCTCGACATTTTCGAAAAAGTATCTGGGAAACGTGCGAAAATTGAAAGGCAAAACTGTGCACCTGCCGAAATACGAGTGCGTATACTCATTTGAAACAATTTTCCTAAACCGCTTCTGATACGCTACAAGTTACCGCACAGTTAACAGCAATTGTAGTTGAGCGTTTGCCTGTATCGTATAAAGTACAGCCAGTAAAATATTTTTGTAGGGAGGACACAGCATCTCATCTTGAAAGGAGGTTCATCTGTACGTGTAAAAGTAGCCACGTGTGCCACAGAGAAGTGTGTTGGGAGCCTTACCTTTCATGTTGTATATTAACATTACAGATAATATAAGTAAGCTTACATATTTCGAAAATGGTGCAGATATCGACATTGAGGTAACAAAGTTCGTGGGAAGCGATATGCACATACAGGGGATAGGAAAAATAATGTGAACATCTATACTTACATCTACATGGATACTCTGCCAATCACATTTAAGTGCCTGGCAGATGGTTCATCGAACCACCTTCACAAGTCTCTCTTATTCCAATCTCGTATAGCACCCGGAAAGAATGAGCACCTGTATCTTTCCGTAAGCTCTGATTTCCCTTATTTTATCGTGGTGATCGTTCCACCCTACGTAGATCGGTGTGAACAAAATATTTTCGCACTCGGAGGAAAAAGTTGGTGATTGGAATTTCGTGAGAAGATTCCGTCGCAACGAAAAACGCTTTTCTTTTAATTATGTCCAGCCCAAATCCTGTATCATTTCTGTGACACTCTCTCGCATATTTCGCGATAATAGAAAACATGGTGCCTTTCTTTGAACTTTTTCGATGTACTCCGTCAGTCCTATCTGGTAAGGATCCCACATCTCCCAGCACTATTCTAAAAGAGGACGGACAAGCGTAGTGTAGGCAGGCTCCTTTGTAGGTCTGTTACGTTTTCTAAGTGTCTTGCCAATAAAACGCAGTCTTTGGTTAGCCTTCTCCACAACATTTTCGATGTGTTCCTTCCAGTTTAACTTGTTCGTGATTGTAATACCTATGTATTTAGTTGAATTTACGGCTTTTAGATTAGACTGCAACTACTCTGGTTGTGATTCGTCTTTTCTGCTTCATTAGGGATCTTTCGGGGTCAGTAACGACCTGATATGCGGATATTGAGGGCGTACATTAACTGGCTTCTGTCTTCATTGATTAGTGGCCGCCTTCGAAACGGTTGTACCACTCCTTTAGCCGTGTATTACCCATTACTTCGTCCTCAATCACATGATGGTTTCAACTTGAGAATCGCCGAGCTTGAAGCCAAATGTCATGCATTGGCGTCATTTTGCTGACATTACTAAATCCGACGTGTACCACTTGCAAGTGTTCCGGAGTAGTGGAGAAAATCAGGTATGTGTGCTATGTATGCCTGAAAACATGAGCGCACGCACGCCCTGATACCATTGTTGATTTCAACAGTTACTAGAGATTGGATATTTTTTGAGCAGCTCTCGTATATAGGCCGTCGCCAGTAATGTCAAAAGAGCAAGATACCTGTAGCTACGCCAGTTGTATAGGTAGTTCGAATGGAGCGGTCTATTGTCCGACGAATCTCCATAACAGCTCCGAACCGAATACCCCAGAGCTCGTCCTTCACGTTAGGAATCAAGCTGAGATCGCGAGGGCATAAGTCCGGGGTGTGTGGTGAGTGGTGCGGCTCTTTCCAGCCCCACATAGCGAACAAATCATCACGACTTGCACCAAGCGTGCCGAATATTGTCCTGCAAAATGATGGGCGCGTCCTGCAGAAAGTGACGCCGCTTCTTTCTCTCAGTTGTTTTTCTTCTTTGTAACACGGTCTGTTTCGTTTTCGAGACTAAAGCGCTTAACAGATATTGTTCAAATTTGGCATGGAGACAGTTTGAACCCTAAGAAAGAACATAGCCCACTTTAGAAAGCAAGAAATGTTTTTTTTTTTTTTTACATCGGTGAACGTAAACTACATTAAAACTTACTTATTTTGGTGTATAACTTAAGAATTGTATAAGTACTTCAGTAGTCGCCACGCGGGATAGTCTCTCAAACGAAATTGCTCCCACGTCCAAGGCCTTTCAATATCACGTCTCCCATTCCGCTTGTAGTTCAGAATATTTTGGGGAAGTCTGGGACTTAGCATTCTCACCAGTCTTCACGATATTTTGGAATTTTTTAGTTTCTGTTGAAAATACTTAATTTTTCTCATTTTTCTCTAGTATCTTCATTCCTAATCATTTCTTGCTCTGCAGCCCTTCGAATTTCTTAGAAACCTCATCACTGCCGTCTGAATTTTTTTTGTTTTAACCATGTTTTCGCTTTCATAGCGTAACACAGGAACCGCGACCACTTTACAGAATTTCGGGACAATCTCTTTTTGTACTTTATTGCCCAATGTTCTGATAATGGTGCCACAGACAGCTTAGAATTTGTGAAATTTATTTTCAGTATCAGAGTAAAAATCAGATCTTACAGCGTAGCCTAAATGAAAGATTAAGAGACCTGTTCTAAAGCAAAATTATCCAAAACTAGTTTTAATCTAGAAATTTTAAAGTTGCATTCGTTGCATATTTCGTTCAGGTAGTATGCAGATCTTTGCAGGTCATTTCATTCACTTGAATCATGTCATATACAAACAGAAGCACAATCAGATATTTCTCATTCGTTATCCCAATTCCTTTGTCTTCTCGTAGTTCATGCTTTCATTTATGAAGAATGAAGTCAATGTAAATAGTAAAAATGCTGACATAATCCACTCTTTTAAAAGTATACCGAGCGGGCTGGCGCAGTGGTTAGTACATGGTACGATGATGATGATCATGATGATGATGAAGATTGGTTTGTTGGGTGCTCAACTGCGCGGTTATCAGCGCCTGTTCAAAGCCCTAATCTTTACACAGTCCAATCTCGTCACCTTCACGAATGATGACGAAATGATAAGGACAACACACACACCTAGTCCTCAGGCGAAGAAAGTCCTCAACCCGGCTGGAATCGAACCCGGAATCCCATGTTCCAGAGCAGAAACGCTAGCTACCAGACTCCCATTGGGGAGGACGACGGTCTAAATCCGCGTCCGGCCACCCTGATTTATGTTTTCCGTGATTTTCCTAAATCACTCCAAGTAAATGACGGGATGATTCCTTTAAAAGGACACGTCGGACTTCTTTTACCCTTCCTTGACGCAGTGTCATTTCCTGCTGCGTCTCTGATGACCTCAACATCGATGGCACATTAAATACAATCCTCCTTCCGTCCCTCATTTAAAGGCATAGGTTTAACGCAATAAGTCGGGCGTTAAAAGTTAGAAACTGCGTACACGCCTATGACAGCATAATTTCATGGCGCGAAAATTATCCAGATTATATTAACCGTGCATTTCTGAATGGCAGCACTTGGTGACTTCCAACAAACTTCACACAATTTCGAAAATTTCCGAAACTTTTTTTCCCGCTGACATCCCTGACAGAATGATGAATGGAAAAAAGACTTTTATCACTCCTACATTTTAGCTGCTCATGCAGTAAGGCGTCAGCATTAGGCATGAATTTTGAGTTTATTACTTCTTTACTACTCATTTGTCTGACAGTATCCACATATATCGCTGAATGTACCTGAAATATTATAGCATTGTACAACACCTAGCTCATAAACATTCAGATGTTTTCGAAAAACTAGCTTCTCTTAAAACAGAGCGTCTTCAACTGCAAAAGGCTATGCTTCTTCAGGTGAAGTATTTAACACATTAACTGATACGGAAAGTAAACGAACTTCTGAAGGTGGTTTACATATGGGACTTCCAGTCTTCAGATAGCAATTTGGAGGGGAGAAGGGGGTGGTTGTTACGCGGTCTATTTGAAACTTCACACTTTCCGCAAATTATGCAGTTGTCTGTAATGAAGTACTATCTGAAAGAAGCTACGCTCTGATAAGATATCACTGTAGTGCATAGCATGACAACTTGGTTCAAATGTTCCCGAAATGTAAAATTGTTCGGTTCACAAAACGAAATAACCCTATCCTACGGGTATAGTGTCAGCGAGTAAAATTCTCAATCGCTCAACTCACACGAATACCTAGGTGTAAAAATTTCTAGAGATTTGAAATTGAACCGTCACATAGACGCAGTCTTAGGGAAAGATGGTGGCAGGCTGCCATTCGTTGGTGGAATTCTAGGAAAACACAATATGTGTACAAAAGAAATTGCTTAGAAATCACTCGTGTGACCCATCCCCCAATATTGCTAGAGATTCTTGGATCATAATCAGATACGACTGCCAGGCGATACTGAATGTATACAAAGAAGGGCAGTACGAATGGTCACAGGTTTGTTTGACCCGTTGGAGAGTGTCACAGAGTTTCTGATGAAATTGAACTGGCAGGCGCTTGGAAACAAACGTAAAATATCCAGAGAAAGTTTACTTGAAATATTTCCGGAGGAATCCTTAAATGTTGAATATAGGCGAATGGTAGTCAATAGAGGGAATGATTGCGAATGCACGTTCGATCTGCGTTCGCTTCCCTTAGCTGCGGTTCAAAATGAGCCTAATAATATGCGAGATGTAGTTGGCAGCTCTGTAAATGCTGACCGGTGAGTCGCTTAAAGCCCAGGCAAAATTAATCTCGGAGGGACACATCACGCGCTCAACAATTCAAATAGTATCACAACCGATTAAGCATATCCACTGAGGATCTAGAGCCTGTGACTAGTCTATTGAATATAAAAATGGAAAACTGCAACAACTCACTCTTTGAAATATTTTTAATTCCATTAACTAGTTTTGTAACCTTTTCAGACTCATTTTCAAATGTGGCACACAGAATTTCCGTCTTTATTTCGTTAGAGTGATGCCGGGTACTGGCTCTCTGACGTGGAGACAGAGAACTCTTTAATGTATCGCCATGAGCGACTGTTACATGGCGACATGTGTCGGAAAACAAATTCTTCCACTTACCGTGGCAATGTGGGCGGTATTGCAGTTAATATCCACCTGGCTACTGCCATTTTAATTGTGTATTGGCCAGAGATTAATCGTTTTTCAATGTAAATATAAATCCGAAATTTCACCATCACCATAAGGTTTACTACTGATGTACGTTATAAAGATGTTCAATTAAATGGATAGCATACTTTGCTCGGAAACCGTTTCTTGGTTTTGTGCATATAACACAAGGGCGTGCTGATAAGTAATTACTCCAAATGTTTTATTTGAAAACTCTTAAGCTTTCCAGTTAAAAAACGTTAGTAACATTCTACATCTTTATTCTACATATCTGCAGCCCTCTGCTGCTACAGGGTTCCGATTTGTACCGTGTAACATAGCGGTGTGTGATGTAACTATGTCGGTGCGTGAGAAACATCTCAGAAAACTGAAAGCACGAATTGGAAGAGTTGGTCAGCATTACAACGCCAAACTACAGCCGAGCGCTGCGACGTCTGCAGCACTCCGATGCCGTTCGTTCACTGCCATCGATTGACCTCCACATAGCCCCGACTTGGTCCCATCCCATTTTCGTCTGTCTCCAAAACTTACGGAACACATTCGAGGACGTTTATAGTTCGAGGCCGTGCAAGCAGAGGTGAGGTTGAGGCTCTGTTAGCATAGTCAAATATTCTACAGGGACGATATCAACAAAATCAACATTACACAAAATGAGACTACGTAGTCCGATGACTACAGCTGGAATTTGTTAACTCGTGTAAATACTTGTGTATAAATTTGTAGGGGTATGGAATGGAACGATCATATAAGCATATTTGTAGGTAAAGCGCGTGCGGTTCATTGGTACAATACTGGGGAATTGCAATCAGTACCAGATAGGACGAACAAGGGATATTGAACATATACAGAGAAGGGCAGCAAAAAATGCTCTCAGGTTTGTTTGACCCATAGGAGAATATCACGAAGGTGTTCAAAGAACTGAACTAACGGACAGTTGATGATAGACACAGACTATCCCGTGGAAGAGCAAAGTATCGCGAGGAGGCCTACTTAGAAAGTTTCTAGAACCTACGTTACATGATGAATGTAGGAATATACTGAAACCGCCTACGTATCGTAACTGTAGGAAGCGTGGAGACCAGATTAGACTAAGCACAGCACGCACAGAGGCTTTTGAGCAGTCACAATTCGCACGCTCCATGCGTCAGTGGAGTGGGAATAAGTCCTAGTAACTGGTATAATGGCAAGTTCCATCTGACATGCAGTTCACTGTCGTTTGTAGAGTACAGATTATATGCTGCCTATTTTTTTGTTTAAATTTCGATTACAAGAAAATGGGCGTATTGGAAAATGTCCTAAATAAGTCTCCTCTTCATCGTCATCGTCACCACCACCACCACCACCACCACCACCACCACCACCACCACCATCACCATCGCCGCCATCATGAGTGTTATGCTCTAGGGCAGGTCTTCACATGTACCTCTCCATGCAGTCCCATCATTTGTTACCCTATTGTTTTCTCACAACTATTTTCTGTCCTTACGCTGTCCACCATCTGGTATGTTCTGCGTCGTCTTCTTCTTCTTCTTCTTCTTCTTCTTCTTCTTTTCCTTCTTCTTCTTTCATTCACTATTTCCTCCATACCATCAATAAACAATCTCTTCTCATTTAGTGTCCATGCCAATTGTGTTTCCTCATCCTGCTACCTTTAAAATTTCTCTCTGTTCTCCCACTTAACACCACCTCATTTCTCACTGTGCCTGCCTATTTTATCCCCTATCAACACACTCATATAAAAGCCTCCTGTTATGAAACGTCTCGTTGGCAATTGCTATACGTGTTTTCACCTCCTTATTACTTCTAACGTCGTCCATAATAGCGCGTCGCAGTTATCTAAAAACACTAAATTGATCTGTATCTTCCTGCCTAACATTATAGTTGTTCTTACTTTTCTTGCACTTACCACCGGACATTTGGCCTTTTTCTTATTATTTCTCATTCCAATTTACTCACGTCTCTTGTTTAATTCTTTTAACATTTCAGTCATACTTCTTTCGCTCTCTGCCAATAACACCACATGATCCGCGAGTCTAATACATTATGTTCTCCTAACAACAACCCGCTCCCCTCTATTTCGTTTCAAACGTTTTTGAATGACACGCTCCAAATATATTTACACACTAAGGAAAATAAACGTATCCCGGAGGAATTACCCCAGTGCGATGGAAATCGATACACGTCATGTACGTGTAGGGACAAGTGAATGATTACAGTTGCAGAAAACTGGATGATTAATTCAAGAGAAAGAGCTTCACAAATTGATAAGTCGATAACGTGTTGGTCAAACTCTGGCCTTTACGCGGGCAGTTATACGGCTTGACATTGACTGATAAAGTTAGTGGATGCCCTCCTGACGGATATCGTACCAAATTCAGTTCAGTTGGTTCGTTTCATCGTCAAAATCGCGACCTGGTTTAAAGAACCTCCCCATAGTGTTCCAAACGTTCAAAATTGGTGAGAGACATGGCAATCTTGCTGAGCACTGTATTGTCTGGCATGTTCAAAAACAAACACGTAGATACTATCTCCGTGTGTGGTGCGTAAATTATGGCAGGCACCTCACTTAGTGTCCCGAGCAGAGTTGAAGCCGCCATAGAGACAAAGGGTGGACACACTGCGTATTAATGTCCACTAATAGGTGTCTGTACACTTACTGATAGGACAGTGTATTTCGAAATGTTAGCAGAGGCCAGAAGTTGGAGCATTTGGCTTTCCGCTTAAAGCTTACGTGCGGCGAGTCGTCGTATCTCTAGAAAGAGACACCTCTGGCAACAGTAGTTGAAAATGTCCTTCAAACTAGACGTGCTGCGCTCTCTACCTCCGGTTATTCTCGTGGCCGTCAGAGCTGCCGTAGCCAAGACGCGCCCTGGGTAAACGCTGCGGACGTCTGCAGTCGCGCCTGACGATCTGTCACGAATTATGAAATGTATTCGCAGACATCAACTGTAGTACGACAACGGCTATACAATTTACTGGAAACGTACAGGATGTTCTGAAATTCCCATCACTAACTGCTAGAACTTGTAGAGGGGACTGAGTACATAATACTCGTATTTTAAATTGTAACCCATCTCCGGCAACGTACCGTGTGCTACAACTATTTGAAAACATGTTGGTAACGCTGTCACATTGACAAGTAATTTGTTACACTGAAGAGCCAAAGAAATACCGTGTAGGGCCCCCGAGAGCACGCAGAAGTGCCTCAACACGCCGTGGCATGGAATCGACTAATGGCTGAAGTCGCGCAGGAGGGAACTGACATCATGAATCCTGCAGAGCTGCCCATAAATCCGTAAGAGTACGAGCGATTAGAGATCTCCTCTGATCAACACGTTGCAAGGCATCCCAGATATGCTCGATAATGCTATACAATTTACTGAAAACTTACAGAATGTTTGGGGAGTTTGGTGGCCAGCGGAAGTGTTTAACCTCGGAAGAGTGTTCCTGCAGCCACTCTGTAGCAATTGTGGTTGTCTGGGATGTCGCATTGTCCTGCTGTAATTACCCACATCCGTCGGAATGCACAATGGACATGAATGGATGCAGGTGATAAGACAGGATGCTTACGCACGTGTCACCAGTCAGAGCTGTATCCAGACGTATCAGGGGTCCCACATCACTCCAAATGCACACGCCATACAACGTCACAGAGCCTCCACCAGCTTCAACAGTCCGCAGCTGACATGCAGGGTCCATGGAGTCATGATGTTGTCTTCATACCCGTACACGTCCACACTCTATATACATTTTGAAATGAGACTCGTCCAACCAGGCAATATGTTCGTACCGATGAGCCCAAATGAGACGTAAAGCTTTGTGCTGTGCAGTCAGCAAGGGTATACGAGTGGGCCTTCGGCTCTGAAAGCCCATGTAAATGATGTTTCGTTGAATGGTTCGCATGTTGACACTTGTTGACGGTCAACCACTGAAATTTGCTGTAATTTACGGAATGGTTGCACTTTCGTCACGCTGAACGATTCTCTTCAGTCCCCATTCTTGCAGGATCTTTACCGGCTGCAGCGATGTCTGAGATTTGTTGTTTTACTGGACTGCTGATATTCACGGTACCCACGTGAAATGGTCGTACAGGAAAATCACCACTTCATCGCTACCTCGGAGATGCTATGTTCCATCGCTCTTGCGCCGAGTATAATACCACGTTCAAAGTCATTTAAATCTTGGTAACCTGCCATTGTAGCAGCAGTAACCGATCTAACAACTACGCCAGGCACATGTCTTACACAGGCGTTGCCGGCGGCAGCACCATATTTTGCCTGTTTACATATCTCTGTGTTTGAATACGCATTATTATACTAGTTTCTTTGGCAATTCAGAGTAGATGTGACCCAGTACATCTATTGTTCTACAGTTCCACTCGTTAATAACCAAAGAAACAAAAAAATCGGTTTCAGACACACTGATTTTACAGGAGGGCCTTTTCCAGTTCGAAATTAGAATGAAATTAATATCTTCAGCTGATAACGGGCGTTGATATATATCAACGAAGACAGGTGAAAATGTGTGCCCCGACCGGGACTCGAACCAGGGATCTCCTGCTTACATGGCAGTCGCTCTATTTATCTGAGCCACTGAGGGCACAGGGACTGCAGGGACTATCTCGCGCAGGCCTCCTGCGAGAGCCACGTTCTCACCTTGTATGTCCACACACTACATTTGTAGTGTCCTTTCGGACATGTCCGAAAGAACAGATACCATATCCATATAAGTATATTTTCCAATTCGCGTGCGCTGCGTCTCCATGGGGCACCACAGACGCACCTACTGACGGCGAAGGCACCCTTTCTCGAAGACGTTGCGCAAATGTAACGAAAAGCGTGTGGGGAGGAGTCAGACATTGAGGACAACTATCTTGATAAAGGCGACGAGCAGCTCTTCCAGTACTGTGAGCTTGGTCACACAGAATACTCATGTCGGTGTATTCGGCAAAAGTGTACTCAGCAATGTTGCTCCATCACTCACAGACACATGAACGAGACTCGAACCATGTCAGAGAAGTAGGACAGCCGTCAAATGACATACGATCCGACATAAGTAGCCCCCCTCCAGTGATGATTACCCAGTTGCATACTACATTAGCGAAGATGCATTTATACGGCTGTAGCACGAACATACGTTTCCATACATGGGTTCCAGTTCAAAATATCGTCACTCAGTTCCCTAGAAGTTTTTAACGGGAATTTTGGAATATCCTGTATCTCTCCAGTAACTATACAGCTGTTTCCAGAATTAGTTCACTCTGCAGCTGAGTGTGCGCTGATATGAAACTTCTTGGCAGATTAAAACTTTGTGCGCGACCGAGACTCGAACTCGGGATCTTTGCCTTTCGTGGGCGAGTGCTCTCCCATCTGAGCTACCCAAGCACGACTCACGCCTCCTCCACACAGCTTTACTTCTGCCAGTACCTCGTCTCCTACCTACAGCTGTTGTACCGCATTCGAAATATACGGATGTATTTCAGGATTTCGGCGTTGTGCAACTTCGCAGAAACATGGCTGAATTTTCCTATATATTGTCATCATTAAAACGAAGCACCGTTTCTGTCTCCATATCAAAAAGTATTAGGTACTATTTTCATCGTTTCAAGCACTACTAAAGTTGCTAGGTGTAGGAAAAAATACTAATATCATACTGAAAATATCGGAGAAGCGATAGAATTCCTACACTTGAAGAAAATCATTTTGAGTACTAGACCATGTCATTATAAAACAGTGAAACAACTGAAATAACGACATTTCGACCATCGTTTGAGCGATCCTCTTCAGAGTGAATAAATGCCACGAAATTTCAAATCAGCAGCAGCAAAATGAAAGTTCGATTTGGAAACAGCTTCTATTTCTTCTTTCTTATCTTCGATTAATTTCCCGAATTTCTCGTCCGTTGCTTTCTTTATACATTTCTAGAGCTTGCAATTTTACATAGTAACTCATGCCTGCAAACGTCATCTAACGAGGCTACGGAGCATCAAAATACAGGCGCCAGCTCCGGCAAATGTATGTAAATAGAGTGTGATGCCGTGATTATGTATCAATTTGAGGTAAGGGCCCCAGTACCGAAAACGAATGAGTCGAAAGTTAAAAGGGAAAATCGTTATCTTACCTCTGACGGTGGAATACAAGTACTGATACTGTTATTGCTAACTTTCAAAGGTGGTAGTATGGATCAAAGTAAGAAAACATGTCCGGTAAACATGGGCCACAAAATGCGTACCTGAGGAGCTATGAGCACTTGTTCAATAGTGGAGATATGTTTTATGCTAGCGAAGACGAACAAGTCCTCACAGTTCTTAAGGTATGCGTTTTACAGCTCATGTGTACTGGACATTGTTTTCTTCTTTCGGTCCATACTACCACCTCTGAAAGTTTCCTGCCCTACATCTTAGCTACTTCTTTCGGTCCATACTACCACCTCTGAAAGTTTCCTGCCCTACATCTTAGCTACAACACTACCGGTACATACTGTCAGATGTAACAGGAATGTCTTCTCTTCTGATTTTCCGTTATAGGGACATAACCTCAAATTGGTAACATCTTCATTGGATCTCCGTGTACACACATATTTTACAGACTCCAGTGCTCCCACGCATTTCAGTGTGGCCCATGGCTCGTTCTCGGCCATCGATCTCTCTCTTTGCAGCCCCGGACTTGTCCCATCCCTCCACTGGAGAGTGCATCCTGACCTGTGTGGTAGTGACCATTTTCCCATCTATTTGTCACTGCCTCAGTGTCATTCTTCTGGGCGCCTGCCCCACTGGGCTCTCCACAGGGCTGACTGGCTGGCTTTTACTTCCGCTGCAACCCACGGGGTGACATTGACGAGGTGGTCCGTGTGTTAACCACGTCCATCATTTCAGCGGCCGAGGCTGCCATCCCCCGCTCTTCTGGACTCCCTCGGAGGAACGCTGTACCCTGGTGGTCGCCGGAGATTTCTGAGGCTATTCGCGACCGCCGGCGGGCTCTCCAGCGTCATAGGCGGCACCCGTCTCTCGAGACCCTCATCGCCTTTAAGAGGCTCCGTGCCTTGGCCCGTCGTCTTATTGCACGGCGTAAGCAGGAGTGCTGGGAGAGGTATGTCTCCTCCTTGGGCTCCCGTGTCTCCCCCTCGCTCGTGTGGTCCCGGATCTGGCGGATTTACGGATACCAGACCCCTATAGGTGTCCCTGGGATCTCCTTGGACGGCGCTGTCTGCACGGACGCTGCCGCCATTGCTGAACACCTTGCTGCGCACTTTCCTAAGAGCTCTGCGACTGCAACTTAACCCCTCGCCTTTCGCTCTCTAAAGGAGCGAGCCGAGCAGACGCCGTTATCATTCCACACGCGTCGTTCTGAAAAATACAATGCTCCTTTCAGCGAGAGGGAATTCCTCACTGCCCTCACCGATTGCCCTGATACAGCGCCAGGACCAGACAGCATCCACGCACAGATGCTGAAGCATCTCTCCAGGGACTGCCAGATACACATCCTCACCATCTTTAACCGCATTTGGAGCGAGGGCGTGTTCCCGTCGCAATGGCGAGAGTGTTTTTATTGTCCCCATCTTGGAACCCGGTGCGGACCCACTGGCGGTGGACAGCTATCGTCCCATTCCCCTCACCAACGTTTTGTGCAAATTGCTCGAACGTATGGTGGGGCGGCGTTTGTGTTGGGTCCTTGAGTCACGCGGTCTCCTCGCTCCATCCCAGGGTGGCTTCCGTCGGGGTCGGTCTGCAGCGGACAATTTGGTGCGGCTGGAATCTGCTATCCGTACGGCCTTTGCCCGACGTCAGCATCTCGTTGCTGTCTTTTTTGATCTGCGGAAGGCGTATGACACCACATGGAGGCATCACATCCTTGCTACGTTGCATGAGTGGGGTCTTGGTGGTCAGCTCCCGGCTTTTCTTGAAACCTTTTTATTTCGCCGCTCTTTCCGGGTGCAAGTGGGTGCCGCCTCTAGTTCATCTTATATACAGGAAAATGGGGTCCCGCAGGGCTCGGTGTTGAGCGTCTCCTTACTCCTAGTGGCCATTACTGGTCTGGCTGCAGCCGTGGGGTCGTCGGTGTCTCCTTTGTATGCCGACGACTTCTGCATCTCATTTGGCTCCACGACTGCGGGAGTCGCCGAACGCAGGCTGCAAGTAGCCGTTTGCAAGGCAGCATCATGGGCTCTCACTCATGGTTTTCAGTTCTCTGCAGCCAAGACTCGTTATGCACTTCTGCAGGTGTCGGACGATCCACCCTCATCCTGAACTTTACCTCGACGGCCACCTGCTTGAAGTGGTGGACACTTGCCGCTTCTTAGGACTCGTCTTTGATGCCCGGCTCACATGGGTTCCTCATATTACTCAGCTGAAGCAAAAGTGCTGGCGGCACCTCAACGCCCTCCGCTGCCTGAGCCACACATCTTGTGGTGAGGATCACTGCATGCTGTTGCGATTATACAGAGCCCTTGTGCAGTCCAGGCTTGATTATGGGAGCCTGGCCTATGGATCTGCATCACCCTCAGTGTTGAAGTTGTTGGACCCCATACACCACTGTGGGGTTCGGCTTGCAACTGGCGCTTTTCGTACGAGCCCCGTGGATAGTCTGCTGGTGGAGGCCGGGGTTCCCCCGCTGCGGATTCGCCGCCATCAACTGCTCGCCGACTATGCTGTCCACGTGCATTGCTCGCCGGGCCATCCCAAGCGTTGCCTGCTTTTCCCTGCCATGGTCCTCCATCTGCCCGAATGGCGACCTCGGTCTGGGCTTTCCATAGCTGTCCGCGTCCAGTCCCTGCTGTCGGAACTGGGGTCATTCCATCTTCTGCCTCCCTTCCGGGTCCATGCACCTACGCCTCCCTGGTGTTTGCCCCAGCCGTCTGTCCGTCTGGACTTGGCACAGGGGCCCAAGGACTCGGTTCCGCCTGTGGCCCTCCGTCGCCGTTTTCTTGCGCTCCTCGCCTCATTTTCGGGCTGTGAGACTGTCTTCACTGATGGTTCCCTGGTTGATGGTCGCACTGCCTACGCTTTTGCTCACGCTGCCCATGTTGAACAGCGCTCCTTGCCGGCTGGCTGCAGTATTTTTACTGCAGAGCTGGTGGCCATATTGCGCACTCTTGAGGATATGCGTTCCTGCTCAGGTACGTCCAACGTCATCTGCAGTGACTCCCTGAGCGGCCTCCAGGCCATCGACCGCTGCTATACCTCTTCTCCTCTGGTGTCCTCTATTCAGGAGTCTGTTTCCGCCATTACCCGCTCTGGTCGTTCGGTGGTCTTTATTTGGACGCCAGGTCACATTGGCATCCCGGGGAACGAACGTGTTGACTGGCTGGCCAAAGGGGCGGTCGACGCCCCAGCTTTAGAGATCGACCTCACAGCTCGCGATCAGCAGCTGGTGTTGCGCCGTAAGGTACTTGGGATGTGGACTGCTGAGTGGCGTAGCATGACATCCCCGAATAAACTGCGGGCTGTCAAGGAGATGACCGATGTGTGGCGCTCCTCCCTGTGGCCTTCTCGCAGGGACACTGTCATCCTGTGTCGGCTGCGCATTGGCCATACCTACCTGACGCACGGTCATCTTTTGCGTCAGGAGGATCCCCCCCCTGTGTTGGTGTGGGTCCCGGCTGACGGTCGCCCACATTTTGTTGGGGTGTCCCCGACTGTGCACCCTCCGGCAGTCTTTTAATCTCCCGGGCACTTTGCCTTTGATTTTATGTGACGATGCCTCCATGGCTGATGACGTTTTAAATTTTATCTGTGGTAGTCCTTTTTATGGTTCCATTTAGGGAGGTCCTGCACCTTTCCGTTTCTGTGTCTTTTGTCCTCGCGTCTCTCAATATTTGTTGCTGTTTTGGTGTGTCGTCGGATGGTTGACTCTTTCTCTTTTTTTGTTCTCATGGTCAGTCAACCAGTCTCCGGCCATCTTCTTTTCTTCTGTTTCTTTCTTTCTGGTGTTCATCTGTTCTCTTCGTGTCTGTAGTGTTTGTTGCCGCATTTGTGTTCTTTTAGGGTCTGGGGGGAGTCTCCTTCCCCTTGGGGTTTTACCTGCTTCGTGAATTTCTGTCTCGCCTGTTTTTGGAATGGGGGACTGATGACCTTCGCTGTTTAGTCCCCCTTAAACATCCCAACAACCACCACCACCATGGGCTGCAAAATGCATGCCTGAGGAGCTAGATGCACTTGTTCAATAGTGGAAATATGTTTTATGCTACCGAAGACCAAAAAGTCCTTACAGCTCTTAAGGTATGCATTTTACAGCCCATGTGTACTGGACATTGTCTTCTTCTTTCAGTCCATATTACCACCTCTGAAAGTTTCTTGCCCTACATCTCAGCTACAACACTACTGGTACATACTGTCACATGTAACAGGAATGTCTTCTCTTCTAATTTTCCGTTATAGGGACATAACCTTAACCCTTTGTTGCCTGACGGTACTTAAAAGTACCAGTAAGTTTTGACTGTCATTATTTTCTCGTGGTGCAGTTTCGTGATCTGAGAGCCCGTCAGTACATAACAGTAACTCTGCTCTACTGTTTCATAGATGTTATTGTGCAATACATAGACTTCTCTGGCGGTCAGAGCTTGAAATTGTGTTTTGCGCGCTGCTGTGAAAACAGAAGATTGTATGTGCTTGTTTCAATGGTGTTACCTGAGTTTGTGTGCAATTTATTGAAACTTCCGTTGAGTTTTCCATTGTACGTTCTTACCTTCTTTGTTTTTTTTTATAATAGTTTGAAGCATTACGTTACAAGTGAATGAGATAAAGTGGAAAATATAAGGCGGACTTATTAGTACCGTCAGCTTGTGCGAACACTTTATTGTAGCAACAATGCGTTTCTTCTCACTAGTTGTTCTGTTCACTTTTTCTGACACAGAAACAATTAGAACAAACAGGAAAGGTTTTCCAGGGAATTTACCTAAAGAAAAATGTCTAAACCGTGGGGAATCAAATCACAGAGAGTCATCTTTAGACCCAACAGTATTTCAATGGAGGGAAAATAAAGTAGTGTATTTTGCGTCAAACCTCCATGGCACTGAACAGAGCGTAGTGACAAGAAAACAGAAAGATGGGACTAGTATGACTATACCACGACCAGTTATTGTATGTGATTACAATAAACACATGGGTGGTGTGGATCATGCAGACAGATTACGTTCAACTTATGGTCTTGACAGGCGATCAAAGAAATGGTGGCACCGTCTCTTCTGGGGAGCAATAGAAATTGCTTTTGTCAATGCTTACGTCATTTTCAGTGATCTACATGAGGCACTGCCACTGCTGGAATTCAGGAGTTCTGTGGCACTAGGGCTAATGAATGAACACCAAGTGCCAAATCTCAAAAAGAGAAACTCTGGTAAAGATGAAATAACTCCCCCAAAGAGAAGGAAGGATAACTTTTCTGTTCTGAAGAATGTACATCTTGGCAACCGAGAAAACCATTTTGCAGTGTTCAGTTGTAAAAGAGGACGATGCGAAATGTGTGCGAAAAATAAAATTCAGTCGAGACCACATTCACAATGTAGTACATGTAAAGTGTATTTGTGCTCCAATGAAAAAAAGAACTGTTTCCTACAATTTCATGAGATATCACTAACACGAAATATGTGATATGTATAGCTAAGTTACTATGTATTGTGAAGTTGCTCTAGAATAAATTTATGCAAAATTTAAAAAAAATTCAGAAATATCATATCATATTTCTGTTAATTAATTTTCTAATGTAAAAATATTTAATGTTTATGTGGAATAAAGTACTAGTTATAAAAATTGGATCATTTTTCTGCACATATTGTGATTCTGTCCACGGAGTCTGACGGTACTTCTGAGTACCAGGAGAGAAAAAAGTTGTGAAAAATAAGATAAAATTTTACAAAAAATCCTACCGTCATTTGAGGCCAACATAGCATAAATTCTGCAAAGAAAATGTTAAAAAGTAAATTTTTTCTTATGTCAGGAAACAATGGGTTAAATTGATACATTTATACATCTCCATCATCATAGAAAATTGGTAACATCTTCATTGGATCGCCGAGTATACACATATTTTACAGACACCATCGCCTGTAACTTATATACTCTGTTTCCAGACATCGATTCCTATGTAAAACTTCATCAGCTAGGTCTCCTCTACAGACGCGATAAGTGTGCGGCATGACATGTGAAACATTCTGTATGCAGAGTGAATAACATGGGAGGGTTGGCTAGAACTCTCTCTCTCTCTCTCTCTCTCTCTCTCTCTCTCTCTCTCTCTCTCTCTCTCTCTCTCTCTCTCTCTCACACACACACACACACACACACACACACACACACACACACACACACACACACACACACACACACACACACATCTCAACTATCAACTACCAGCTTCCTTTTAAGTCTTACAACTGCTGTCTGATTTCTGGCCGGGTTCTAGATAACATGCCGCTCACTGTATTTTATCCCTGGTTGTATTTTAAATTCAAACTTTATATTCTGGTCAAAACTGTCAAAAGTTATTTTCTACGTCTAAAGATGTTATAAATATGAGTTGAATTTCTTCAACCGATCTCTAGCGGCTAGCGTATTCTCTCGAAATTGATTTTCCTCTAGCTCGTCTTCTCTAATGTGTTCCATTGCTCTGTAAATATTTTGGATCAGTATTTTCAGCTGGGACGTATGAAAGTGTTGGTTCGGTAGTATTCGCACTTATCACTATTTGCCTTATTTGGTATTGGTGTTATTTTTTTCGTTTAGTCTGAAGATTTAGCAGTCACGTCAGCTAGCATAGATGTTTAGGAATGAAGCCGCAAACGCCGACAGAGTGAGTCCTCGCTGGTGCTGATAGAGCTTTCTGGTAGCGAAGCCCTGCACTATAGACAACTGAGTGTGTGAGGGACTAGTAGCGACACCTAGCAGCGAAGTGATAACTGGCTGTGTGAGGGACTAGTAGCGACACCTAGCAGCGAAGTGGTAACTGAGTGTGTGAGGGACTAGTAGCGACACCTAGCAGCAAAGTGATGAACCGCAAAATGGCCGCGAAAATTGAGTGACTTAAATGTCTAGTTGCTGTTTATTCCTTCCTTTACACTATTATTACAAAACAGACTATGGCATCATTGCTCGGTTTGTCTGTTACCGTAATTTTGTATATTTCATACGTTACAAAATAATTTTGCTCTCGTAACATATAATGCAAACTACATCTCCAGTGACATTAATGTACGCAGCATGTTACATTCATCATTCCCTCTTTGTAATTTAATATTACTAAAAGTTTTGTCCAGACTTTTAAGCATTAAAATGGATATGAGGCTCGGAATTTAATAGCAAAAGAAACAGCCATACTAGCAGACTGTCTCTCTTTCATTAACAAAAATACGAAATGTAGGTTCAATTTCCTCTGCGCAGTGAGGTGTCGGGGCTACTGTTACATTAAATGGTACCAAAATAATCGCAAGGTATTGTGGGTTAAAGAATTTTGAACAGCAAGGGAAACTGTAAGTAAGAATAGCAATAATAGACATTTGTCATCTCTTTTTCTTACTTTACAGTTTCACTCATTACTGATGGCAAACGCCTTGCAGAGAAGGTAACATTCTGCATCTTCGGCTACGGCCTTTACAATCTCTTTCATTCAACTAGACTTAACCTGTAGAGGTAGTAATATAATTCCTTTAATGACCCACAAGATACTTTTACAAAAAGTAGATGCAGAGAGGTTTTCATATAACTATTAATCGAAATATTATATGAAATATGTAGACTTGTTAGTAAAATCTCCAAGAAATTCCTCTTATTAATGTTAAGTGTTATCTGTTTGATTCAGCATTCAGCTCACATAAAACCACGAGAAATATCGTTTTTCATTAAAAAAAAGAGTTTATCTCATTAGTGACCTGTGTCAAATCAAACATCTCATTTTGACCCTAGAATAATTTGAGAAAAAAAGAAGGCCTGGGTTCGTTTTTGAAAATGCAATTTGTGGAAACAATGTATTTTTAAAAGGTACTGTCAACTGTTACGAAACGAATTCTTATACAGAATTTATTTCTCACATAGTCAATCATGATTCTAAAAAGAACACATTGTTGGCTTTTGTGTTGCTATTGATACAATATTTTGAGGTTTCTTATGACTTTGAAATAATTACTGCTGTTTCAGCACTGAGAATGTGTGAAATAAAGTATGTAAATTATGAATCAGTATGATAAACTTCTTTTTTCGAATATTGACTGTTAAATACAAGAAAATGGCAGACGTTTGGGTATTTACATCAGCAGTATTCAGCACACGAAGGAAAACATTTTATTTTATTTTTTTTTTTTTTTTGCAAGGTTTTTATTTCATAGTTGTAATCCTAGAAATATTAATGATACCATGCAGTTTCTTTTGATGGCAAACGCCTTGCAGAGAAGGTAACATTGATAGTGACATACATTAAGTACCTTAAAAATATGTAGATGAAGCCTGGTGAAGAAAGTGGTTGCATTAAAGTTTAAAATGTTTGCAGCAGCATAATCAGGTTTAGTTTGTAGTGTGGGAGTGAGCTCTACGCGGGATCCGAAGCACGGACCCCACTGGGGTACCCGGCATGCGCCACATGCCAGGGCAGAGGTGGAGGCTAGTGTTCGGAAATCTGAAAATTCCAGCGCCGGCCGGGGATAGAACCCCGGCCCGGCTGGGGCGAATAGCCCCAGCCGAGGCGCTGGAACGTTCCAGACCCCCTACCACTAGACCACCGAGGACCCCGGCTGTTTCCTGCTCTGGAGTCCAGCTAGTGGTCGTAGAGCACTTCCTGCTGTCCTCCGTGTTTACACCGAGGCAGCAGTGGCATGGTATAACAGGAAGTGTTTACCAGCGTCCGCTGGATGTCCACTTGGTGTACGACTTATTTACCCGGCTGACGTTCGTGTCGCTATAATGTCCTTAGTTGCGTTACAATTATTTGCGGGGACCGAAAATCTGCCTATGCAGTTACACGCAAGTGAGTCTCACTATTTGAACCTCTGTAATTCGATCGTGTTGTCAAGACCCATGTAAGAACTTCTGTTTATCGAAGAAACCTCATGTGTTCGGTACATTGCATAAACTGAAGCGACTGTCATCAGACAGCCCCGTAAAGATTTTGTAATGAAGAGTCAGCCGGTACGTAATACTCGATATCTGGAATTGTTTTATCGTTTATTAAGATAATCGTTTCATCGCTATACACTTCGAAAAATTCCCGTTGTTTCTCAATAAAGCATAAGCACAGTACATAAATCCGTCGCGAAAATGACATCGAAAAAGTACAAGTGTTCGAGTACCACAGAAAAGAAGTGGGTCCTTGAAGGTGTGGAACGGAGAGCAGAATAAAAATAAGATGTAACGTTTCGGGATTCCTTCATAGTCGCTTAGACACTCCAGAAGCAGGAAGATCAGTTTGATGACGTCTCATGAGGAGCGAGGAATAACTTCACTCCCAAATAACTACTGTACGAGATGCCTCGCCGCCTCTTGAAGGATGATGTCATGGGGTTCTGCGGTCGTGGACTTTGCGACCCTTGAGTCAACGCGGTTTTTCTGACCACATACATTTTAGCTGCGGGTTCTCCGACCTTCAAAAGAAGCCGCGACAGTGGGGAGGCTCTGCCTGTCGTTTTGTAATAAGAACTCCCCTCCACATTTTATCTAGGCTTTAAACTGTCTATGCACATAGTGCATAGCCGTGTTTTAAAAAATATTATTTTTTTTACCTTTTCCATTCTACAACATTACTTCCTGTCTTATTTTACGAACTTTTCGTAGGAATGTCGTAAATTTTAAACGTCTTAAATCCACTGAGTCATTATGTATTCTTAAAATATCTTTTAACTCTTTTTCAACACATTTGTATCTTTTACCTCTTTCACTGAAGAGGCTGACCAATGGATTATTTTTTTTTAATTTCAGGTATTGATTTTATAGCATTCTCCTTCAGCGTATTGATCAGAATTTGTAGGTTCAGATACCTTTGCTATGCCAAACTTCGACAGCATTCATGGTCCTGTGCATCGAATTGATGACGGTAGATAGCTGACCGAAATCACTTGGAAATAAATTCTCTGAACGCAGATAACTTTGATACAGTTGTGTTAGGTATCGAGGTATTACCTAACGCAACTGAAGCCAAATTAAGAGTGAATTTATTGCGAAATAATTTCGGTCGACTGTCTGTCTTCGCCAATTCTACATTTCAGATGGTGTACTAGGATTTTCCATCTATTGATTGACTATACAGTCTACGAATTCATGATCTTTTCGCCACTGGGCCTTTGATACGCTATTACCATCCATGCATCATCAAGGCAGTCCGGTGAAAGATGTGCTTTACAGCATACATGTGGCAAGACAATCGAACTACTTCTTCATCCCTGTATTTCTCCACTAATCCCAGTTCTTCTATGTCTTCCAGAGGCATTGCTTGAAATGAAAATTACAACTGGAAATAGATGGCTCGGAGAACACTGTTTTCATAGCTTAATTTGCAGCCATTTCGAAGCGTAGCAATGCAGTTTTAAAAGACAACCCAGTTATGACATTTCTCGGTTCAGAAAAAAATATTTCACAATTATTTTGACTTTCCTCTGGTAAAAAAGCTAGTCTTCCGTGCTTCAGATATCAACATGCAATGGTGTACAGTTGCTTCAGTTGTTTGGAACAACTCTGAAATGTCCCTCATAAGACGAGATTTATTTTCACACATTTTCCCCCCTTCTTCGTAACTGATCACCCGGATTCATTTGTCGGGAACAGATTTATTATCTATTTTCAAAAAAAACTTAAGTCACCTTCAAAATCTCATCGCGCAGCTGAATCCCTGAACTAGGGCTATGGTTATGGCACATCCCGGTAGCTTCGCTTACACTGTGCAGCCTTTCTCATAATTCGTCATACTTGCGACGTAATCTAAACCTTTATCTCGCAAATCTTGAAATTGCTCTTTAAACCTTCGGAAAACAGGTACTGTCTCCTCTCGACAGACTCTTTTTCCAACAGTTATGCATTCGTTTCTCAATCTCCACATCTGTTTCGTCAGGTTGGGCGAGAAACTTACTGTTCAGCAGTGATTCTACCATTTACAATTTCTAAACTGCCGCTGCT
Organism: Schistocerca serialis cubense; assembly: GCF_023864345.2. NCBI lineage: Eukaryota > Metazoa > Arthropoda > Insecta > Orthoptera > Acrididae > Schistocerca > Schistocerca serialis. The sequence continues at coordinate 3,944,256 of NW_026047571.1, read as the reverse complement.
CCTATTTCGTTCGGGGTTCATGCATAGGCAATTCGTGTACTTAACACATTTTCGGTGCTCCTGGTACCAATTAGCATCCTTTCCCCTTTCTGTTTCCTTTTCCTTTCTTTTTTCCAACTACACGGACCAGTGACATTATCTTCATCACAGCCTGTGTCCGACGTCAATGTGCAATAACCACTCACAGACAGCGGGTGGCAGCACTAGCTGCGTAGGGTATGCGTAATGCGGAAACTCAACGATTTATGTGGCATCCAAAAGCACGTGATGATTGCCTTTCGGGCCACGGGTGGATGCATTTTCGAAACGGCAAAGTTCGTAAAATGTTGGCGTGTTGCCATATTTAAAGCGCACCGTGCATGGCGCTGTCCAGAACCGACGTTGAGGCCGTTGTGGTGCCCCACGGGCCACATATGACAGGAGTTAAAGAAGGCTGCAGGTAAATAACGTGCAACTGTTGAGCAACTGACCACGCACGTGAACCGAGGGGCTACCGACAGTTTCTCCTCAAAGACCACTCGGCGAAAAATGCTGTGTTTGGGTCACCACAGCAGACGCCCGGTCCACACACCTATGCTGACTGCTGTTTATCGGGGACGAAGGCTGGAATTTCCACGCCAGTTCTGTGACGGGCGTCCACTGCACGGTGACAAGAGGGCTTTTCAAGTGACAGTTAGACGTTGGCGTGTAGGGCGTGATTCACCTGAAAGCGAACACCCTGCAACAGTCGACGGCAGGGTTAAGACTGGAGGAAGGATCGTTATGGTCTCAGAAACGTTACACTCCCGTCGTGATCTCAATTGCCAGGCCTATAGCTCGTTATCCCACTCCTCTGCAAGTAACACTTCGTCTGGAACCATATGTACGGTTATGTAGGTTAAGACACTGCAGCCACTCATCATGGTGGGTCCACGTTTGCGAGTAACTGACGAGAAAAGAAATTCTGAATTTTGTGTGACACTCGGTAGCATTAAGAAAGCTGAGTGACATTAGTTGGTTCTGAGGTGTAACGGAAAGGATAATAGCTTCACATGTTGTGTTCGGATACCAAGATTTAAAGGCCTGAAATTTCAAATTAGTGCACTCTCCACTGCAAAGTGAGAGTTCAATTAGGGAACAACTTTCATTTCTTCTTCTCCACCTTTGATTAATTTCCCGAATTCCTCGTCCTTTTTCTATATTGCTGTCTTTATACAAGGTGTTTCACAATTCACGTTACACATTTCTAGAGCTCGCAGTTTTACTTAGAAAGCCATGCCTGCAAACGTCACCCAAGGACGGTACAGGCGCCAGCTCCGGTAAATGTATGTATATACAGGATGATCCGGGATTGTGTTACAAACTTCCAAGGATGATGGAAACAGACAAATGTATCGATTTGAGGTAAGGGCCCCTGTACGGGAAACAAACGTGTCGAAAGTTGCAAGTGAAAATCGTTATCCAATCTCTGACAGTGGAATACAAGTACTGGTAGTGTTGTTGCTAGGATTGTAGGGTAGGCAGCTTTCACAGACGGCAGTATAGACCAAAACAAGAAAAAATGTGAAGTAAACATGGACTCTAAACTGCATACTCCTGGAGCTATAAGCGCTTGTTCAATAGTGGAGATGGGTTTCACGCTAGCGAAGATGAACAAGTGCTCATGGTTCATGATGTATGCATTTTACAGCCTATGTGTACTGCACATTTTCTTGTTTCGTTCCATACCACCGCCTCTGAAAGTTTCCTGTCCTACATCTTAGCAACAACGATAACGGTACATAGTATCAGAGGTAACAAAGGTTTTCTGTTATAATTTTCCGGTACAAGAACATAATCTCAAATTTATACATTCATCCATCTGCATCATCTTAGAAAGTTTGTAACATCTTCGTGGGATCCCTCTATTTTTGTAGGCGCCGGTGCCTATAACTTTGACGCTCTATAGCGTCGCTAGAGTGGTGTGGAGCACGACTTGTGAAACACCCTGTATATAGAATGAATAACATTAGGGAATGGACTAGAACGCTGTCTCACTCACTTCTCACGTATTGCCTTCCTTTTATGTCCTTCAACTCGTACAGCTGGTGTCTCGTTTCTGGTGGAGTTCTAAGTAATGTTTCGCTCGCTATATTTTATTCGTGGTTGCACCTTAAATTCAAACTGTATATTGTGGTCAACATTGTCAAAAGTTTTTCTGTATATAAAGATGTTCTAAATATGGGTTCTGTTCCCTCCAAATTGATTTTCTTCTAGATCAGCTTCGGTAAGGTGCTCCATTCCTCTGTAAATAGTTTGTACCAGTATTTTCAGCTAGGAGTTATCATAGTGGTGGTTTGGCAATCTTCGCACTGACCACGATTTACCTTATTTAGTATTGGTGCTATTACGTTTCTCGTTTAGTGTGAGGATTTAGCGGTTATTTCAGCTGGCGTAGACGTTCAGGAGTGAAGCAGCAAATCCCGGCAGAGTGAGTCGTCGCCAGCTCCGCTAGAGCCCTCTGGTAGCGAAGCCCTGCGCTATGGACGACTGGCTGTGTGAGGGACTAGTAGCGACTCCTGGCAGCGATGTGATGAATAGGAAAATAGTATTGCTAAAAGTTTTATCCACGCCTTTTAGCATTTAGAATGGAGATATGGCACGGAATTTAGTAGGAAAAGAAAACAGCCATAGTAGCAGACTCTCTCTTGCAATGCAACGTCAATGATACTATACTATAACAATAATAGACCAACTGAATCTGTAGAGGTAGTAATATAATTTCTTTTCTGACCTGCAAGATACTTTCATATAAAGCTGAGCCTGAGAGGTTGTCATCTAACTACCAACAGAAATATTATATGAAACATGTACACCTGTCAGTAAAGTCGTCAAGAAATTCGTTTTTTAAATGTTAAATGTCATCGGTGTAATTTAGCATTCAGCTCACATAAGACCAGGAGAATTATCCTCCTTCATACAAAGAAAGAGTTTATCTCATTAGTGACCTGTGTCCTATCATAATCTCATTTTGACACTTGAATAATTTGAAAAAAAAAAAGGCCTGTGTTCGTTTTGAAAATACAATTAGTGACAATATACGTTTATAAAAGGCATTGAGTGTGAACTGTTGCGAAACGATTTCTGATACCCGAATTTATTTATTATCATATAATCAATCAGGATACTAAAAAGAAAAGGCAGACTGACACACCTAAAAGTAATTTTTTTTCACTGTTGATATAATATTTTGCATTTATTTTGACATAGAAATAATTTATCCTGTTTCAGCACTGAGAATGTGCTAAGTAAATATGTAATATATGTATCAGTATTGCAGTGAAACTTATTTTTCTAATTACTGATTGTTAACTACAAGAAAATAGAAGCTGTTTTGATATTTATCTTAGCAGCATTTAGCACAAAAACGAAAATAAAACGTAATTAGTTTTTTTTAGTAAAGATTTTATTTCATTGTTGTAATCCTACAAATATTCATGATACTATGAAGTTTCTTTTGACAATGAGATATATTATGTAGAAAGTACCTCGAAAATATATGTAGATCTGGTCAGGTGAAGAAAGTGTGCGTATTAAAATTTAAAATAAGTGTTTGCAGCAGCATAATCAGGTTTAGTTTGTAGTCTGGGAGTGAGCTCCAAGTGGGATCCGAAGCACGGGCCCCACGGGGGTGCCCGGCATGCGCCACATGCCAGGGCAGAGGTGGAGGCTAGTGTAAGTCTGAAAATTCCAGCGCCGGCCGGGGATAGAACCCCGGCCCGGCTGGGGCGAATAGCCCCAGCCGAGGCGCTGGAACGTTCCAGACCCCTTACCACTAGACCACCGGGGACCCCGGCCGTTTCCTGCTCTGAACTCGATGTGGTAGTCGTGTCACAGTACAGTACAGCACTGCCTGTTGTCGGCTGTGTTTACATCGGACGCTGAGTGGCGGACTCTAGCCGGCGACATTAGATCGCTGTGAGGGGGAAGTGTTTACCTCCGACTGCTAGCTGTCCCCCTTACCCAGCTGAAGTTTTATTGCGTGGCTGTAGTTGCTTTACAGTTTTCAAATGTCTTTGATATCAGCCTCTGCGACTGTATGCAGCCGACACTTGTTAATCATTTGTTTCAATCTTTTCCCAAATGCCTCGAGAAAACCGAAGAAACTTCGTCACTAATCGAGGCGACTGTCATAGCAGAACGACCCGCAGACATTCTATAATTACAAGTCAACGCCTAGCTTACACCGGATAATTCTATTTGTTTCATCAGTTGTTTAGATAATTATACTGTCGCCGGCCGCGGTGGTCTAGCGGTTCAGGCGCTCAGTCCGGAACCGCGCGACTGCTAAGGTCGCAGGTTCGAATCCTGCCTCGGGCATGGACGTGTGTGATGTCCTTAGGTTTAAGTAGTTCTAAGTTCTAGGGGACTGATGACCACAGATGTTAAGTCCCAAAGTGCTCAGAGCCAGAGCCAATTATAGTGTCATTCAGCACCTTGTGACAGGCGTCTGTTTTTTACAATGCACGAAATACCACAGCATATTAATCAGTTGCAAATAAATGCCTGAATGTGCAGTTCAGGTCCGCGCCGTAGATTTTATGTGAAAACGTCGGGATAAAATCGTAACATGAGTTTCATATTAATACGTAATTTAATTATCAATATCTGTAATACAGTGGTCACACGGTTACTCACAATTTAGGACTTTCAGTGGCTGGTGTACGATATAGCCTTTGAGTACGTTATCGCGTCGCGCCGTTTCTTCCTTTTTTTTCCGACTCTGTGGGAGCTGTCGCCTTCTCTCAGCGCTGCACTTTTTAGGCTTCTGGGAGGGCTTTTCTCGCGTTTTCTGTAATTTCGAGCATATTTGCAAGTCCTGTGAGACGAACTCTTCTTTTGTGTCATAGGTTTAAACTCAATATAGATTTTCGCTTATATTCCGGCGAATATTTTTATTTTCTATTCCGGCGCTCCATAAGCTGTTCATCGCAATGACACCCAAATCAGTATCCTAGCTTACAGCTACACCAGTTTATAACTTTACACAAAGCTGATTTGTAACAATGACGCGCATATGCCTACACTGGTACGATGACAACACAGGCAACAAGCGACAACCACGTACAGACGGCGTGGACTTAACCTTTGTTTGCGCACTGTCGGTCTCGTAGTTATTAGTGATTCAAATCTGACGCCATTTTGTCACACAAGAAACTTCGACCAAGGAGAAAGTAGACGTTTTCACGTCAGAATAACTTCCAGGCAGTTTTCGACTTTCGTAAAACAGAAACAAGTTTCGACGCTGTGGAATGCAACGAGAAGTAGCAGGTAACGAATTGTTTCGGGATTCCACCATTCATGCTGCAAACGATCATCGAGCGGAAAGATAATGTTGCTGATAAGTATTAAAAGGCGGGAGCAAGCAGACCGGGCGAGGCGAGTCCCCGCCTCTTGCTGAAAGCTTATGGAATTGCCTTACTCGATGCAGGGTACAAAAGGTATTTGTCGGATGTTATAGCTTAACGGAACGCTAAATCATTAAGTGTTAGTCTGGGAACCGAAGTCTCAGATACAAATAAGGAGTGACGCGCTAGTTCCAAAGACATAAGTTCGTTTATAAGAAATTTAGTTCACAAAATGCATCCATTCGTGACAGTTTGTTCAGCATTGAAAAATGAATGAAGCTGAATTTATGTATTTTCGAACATTTGTGTGTGGCTTCCGTTTCAAATACTAAAGCAAATAACATGTAAGAAAACTGGGAATACAGTGGTAAAAAGAATCAAAATTTTATTTCGATTTTTGCTGATTTCATCTAGAATAAAGTCGAGTTAAATAGATTTAATTATTCGAACTTTTTCTTAGATCCTTTGAACTTGGAATTGTGCAAACTCGATTGTAACGGTCCCTTGAGCTTCGAATCTTCTAGAGTCTGCAGTAATGTCTAAAAAGTAGAAAAATCTTCTCGTGCTACTATCCACGTTGCAGTGGATGCTGATTTGGTTGTCCTTCTTAGTATATTAGTATGATTATAGAGTCCTAATCAACGTACGCAACGCTGTTACGGTATAAACGTACGTTTATTTTTACCAAAGCTGCGTAAGAATGCGCTTCTGCCGTGCATCCCCACTCCCTAAATCTGCCACCAGGCAAAAGAGAGTGAATACTCTTTCCTTTGTTTTCCACCCTTCATCGATGACAAGTGATAATGACGTGGCAGCAGAGACCTGTTTAGCTTGAGTGAATGCTTAAACGAAAGGCATGGACGAATATAAATACAAAACAGATATATATGTAACGTCACGTAAACATGAAGAAATCCAAACTCAGTTTATTTTACCATATCAGTACTCATATCGTTTAATTCTTTTAAAACACCGTAAACGGAATTTACAATTTTGGTCGTTTTGTACATCTAGGAACGTTCTTTAGAATAGATAAGTTTCTGATATCTACTCACAGCATTCTTGTGTCTTTTTCCCTTGCATTTGGAATTGTCTTCTCTGACTGCAGATTTTTGAGCAGCACCGATGTCATTATCCTAAATTTGTGTTGGTCTGCAGCGCTGAGGTTGATCCCTCACCTGTGGTCGAGTGAGAGATCATTCCAAAGTGTGGCAGGCAGCGAAAGACTTTGCGAGGGGCCGATCGTAGGGCCTCCAGAGGAAGCTTTTTGGAACGCAAATTCTGGCCGTTCACAGAAGGTGAGTTTGCTGGTAGTTCGTAACTCCAACAATAGGCGCGTAACTGGGCCCCCTTAGTAACATGGCTGCCAAGGAGGGGAAGGACGGCAGTGTGCACAAGGTGGGCGAGTCATTCCTGATTTGTAAAGAGTGCTTCCGGATGCCATGAAGAGCACAGGGTGCAGCCAACTGCAGGTGGTGGCCCAAGTCGGTGCCAGTGACGTGTGTCGCTTTGGATTGGAGGAGATTCTCTCTGGTTTTGGTTAGCGCATATGGTAAAGACTGCCAGTCTTGCTTGCGAGATTAAGGCGGAGCTCACCATCGACAGAACCGACTGTGGTCCTTCGGTGCAGAGCCGAGTGGAAGGTATGAATCATAGGCTCAGGCGGTTATGTGACCGTGTAGGCCTCAGATTCCTTGACTTGAGCCATAGGGTAGTGGGTTTCTGGATTCCGTTTAATAGGTCAGGAGTCCACACGGGTAACGGGGGCGGCGGGGGTGCATTTTTCGGTTAGAGGGTCTCAGGAAACCATAGAAATGGCGTCCGTCTAAAATGTGCAGGTAAAACACAGTAAGGTGGTTGTAGAAACGATCAGTGTTGTAAATTATCGTAGCTGTGTTGGGAAAGAATCAGAGCTCCAGCCCTAATAGAAAGCACTGAAGCTCAAACAGGTATACATACGGAAAGCTGGCTAAAGCCGGAAATAAGTTAAACCGAAATTTTTTTCAAACGACCTATGTTCAGAAGGGATAGATTAAATACAGTTGGTGCTGGAGTATTTATTGATGTCAGTAGTAGTTTACCTTGTAGTTAAACTGAAGTAGATAGTTCCTGCGTTATAGTATGGGTAGAGGCTATACTTTTCAATCTGACTAAACTATTAATTGGGTAGATTTACAACCCCCGACTGAGTGAATATAGTTGCTGAATAGTTGAAAGAAAACGTGAGTCTTGTTGTGGTTGGCAGGAGAGCCAACACTGTGTTACTAGAGGAAGCCGAAAGGCACGCGTTTTAGCTCAACGCAGGCTGGCGTGAGGTCTGGAACAGGACAAGGAAATTAGGAAAAAACGGACGTAGCTGGTGGAATACTTAACTTTAATCCATTAATGGTGAACGTCTCTCTTGACGGTACATTATTCACAGCATCAATAGTAACTGGTAATGGCGCCTTGCTAGGTTGCAGCAAATGACGTAGCTGAAGTCTCGGCAAATGAGAACGTATTTTGTCAGTGAACCATCGCTAGCAAAGTTGTTTGTACAACTGGGGCAAGTGCTAGGTAGTCTCTCTAGACCTGCCGTGTGGCGGCGCTCGGTCTGCAATCAGTGATAGTGACGACACGCGGGTCCGACGTATACTGACGGACCGCGGCCGATTTAAAGGCTACCACCTAGCAAGTGTGGTGTCTGGCGGTGACACCACAAGTATCATTTCAAATAGGTACCCTACTCACACAATTATAGTCGGTGGTGATTTCAATCTACCCTCGATATGCTGGAAAATTTATACGTTTAAAGCCGGCAGCAGGCATAAAACGTCATCCGAAATTATACTGAATGCTTTCTCAAAAAATTATTTTGAACAATTAGTTCGTGAGCCCACTCGAAGCATAAATGGTTGAGAAAGCGTACTTGACCTCTTAGCAACAAATATTCCTGGATGAATAGGTAGTATCATGACGAATACAGGGATTAGCGACCATAAGGCAGTTGCTGCCAGACTGAATACTGTAACACGTACGAACAACAAAACTCAAAGTACATCTATTTTTAAAAAGCTGATAATGCTGTTAACGCTTTTTAAAGAGACAGCCTCCACTCCTTTCGATCTGATCATGTAAGCGTAGAAAAGATGTGGAATGATTTCAAAGAGATAGTATCGATTGCAATTGAGAGATATATATACCACATAAATTAATAAGTGATGGTACTGATCCCCCATGGACAAAACGGGTCAAATCGCTGTTGCAGAAGCAACGAAAAAGCATGCCAAATCTGAAAGAATCCAAAATCCCCAAGACTGGCGAAGTTTTGCAGAAGTTCTAAATATAGCGACTACTTCAGTGCGAGATGCTCTTAATAATTTCCGCAACAAAACTCTGTTTTGAAATCTGGCGAAAAACCCAAAGAGATTCTGGTCATACATAAAGTACACCAATGTCAAGACGCAATCAGTACTTTCACTGCGCGAAAATGACGATGAAGTCACTGATGACAGTGCCACTGAAGTAGAGTTATTAAACATGGTTTTCCGAAACTCCTTCAGCAAAGAATACGAAGTAAGTATTCCCGAAGTCCAGTCAACAGAAAGTGCCAAGATGAGAAGCATAGAAGTAAATATCCTCGGTGTAGCAAAGCAGCTTAAATCACTCAATAAAGCCAAGGCTTCCGGTCCAGATTGTATACAAGTCAGGTTCCTCTGAGTGTGCTGATACAATAGCTCCATATTTAGCAATTATATACAACCGCTCACGGAAAGATCCGTACCTAAAGACTGGAAAATTGCTCAGATCACACCAATACCAAAAAAGGTAAGTAGGGCTAATCCGCTGAATTACAGGCCCATATCACTAAGGTCGATTTGCGGTAGCGTTTTGGAACATATACTGTATTCGAACATTACGAATTACCTCGAAGAAAACGATTCATTGGCACACAGTCAGCACGTATTGAGAAAACATTGTTCTTGCGAAACACTTTGCATACTCAGAAAGTAATATCGACAGGGGATGTCAAATTGATTCTTTATTTTTAGATTTCCAGAAGGCTTTCAACAGCGTTCCTCACAAGCCTCTTGTAAACAAACTGCATGCCCTTGGAATATCGCCTCAGTTGTGCGACAGGATTTATGATTTCCTGTCAGAAAGGTCACAGTTCGTACTAATAGACGGAAAGACATCGAGTAAAACAGAAGCAATATCCATCGTTCCTCAAGGAAGCGTTATAGGTCCTCTATTGTTCCTGATCTATATTAACTAGATAATCTGAGTAGCCGTCTTAGATTGTTTGCAGATGATGCTGTCATTTACCGTCTAGTAAAGTCATCAGATGATCAAAACGACTTGCAAAATGATTTAGATAAGGTATCTGTATTGTGTGAAAAGTGGCAATTTTCCCTTAATAAAGAAAAGTGTGAAGTTATTCACATGAGTACTGAAAGAAATCCGCCAAATTTCTTTTACGCCGTATGTCACACAAATCTTAAGGCTGTAAGTTCAACTAAATACTTAGGGATCACAATTACAAATAATCTAAATTGGAACGATCACATAGATTGTGTTCTGGTAGTGGAAACCAAAGACTTGCGATTCATTGGCAAAACACTTAGAAGATGCAACAGGTCTACTAGAGAGACTGCTTCACAATGCTTGTCCGCTCTATTCTGGAGCATTGCTGTGCGTTGTGTGATCCGTATCAGATGGGACTCACGGCTCGTTTTGTATTATCGCGAAAGAGGGGCTAGAGCACCACAGGCATGATACGTGAATTGGAGTGGCAATCGTTAAAACAAAGTCGTTTTTCGTTGCTACGGGATCTGCTCATGAAATTTCAATCACCAGTTTTCTCCTCCGATTGCGAAACCATTCTGCTGGCATCGACGTATATAGGGAGAAATGATGATCACATTAAAATAAGAGAAATCATGGCTTGCACAGAAAAATTTAAGTGCTCGTTTTTCCCAACCGCCATTCGAGATTGAAACGATAGAGAGAGACAGCTCGAAGGTAGTTCATTGAACCCTCTGCCAGGCACTTTATTGTTAATAGCGGAGTAATCACGTGGATGTAGATGTTGTATGCGTGTACGAATCTAAACTGAATTGTATGCTGATTCTCTCAGGGCGTGTAACATAGTCATTTGAAAGTGGATCTTCGTGATATACATTAGTTGCACTGGTGACAGTATACAATGAAAATGGAAGCTACCAGGTGGATATAAATTGTACGACAGAGCCTGCAATATAATTGGCACTCATTGTGATACATTAAAGTTACTTTATCTATCTTCTTGTCGCAGAGACAGTATCTCTCATCACACTACAGAGATAAAGATGTAGCTTTTCTGCGCCCCCTTCTGAAGAAGAGCCTTGAAAGTCTCGAAAGCTAGTTTACAGGAATAAAAAAAATTCGAAATACGCTATCGGCAAACAATCGCAGCAACAGAAAATAATGAACTTAGTGCGATGAAATTTTGAGAATACGTTGCTCTGTGGCATATGTGTAAGTGATGAACGTTGCAAGATCACAGGTTAACGTAAGCACGGGATAAGCCATTGCAAATGCGAAATGCTGTGAAACCGCCAGAATGTTGACTGCAAGCATGCAAACGTGCATGCGTTGTTTGTGAGTTACCGGATGTCAGTTTGTGGTACTTGCTGCAGTTGGTTGGTCAATACAGCGACGGTTGAAGCTGGAGTTGACGTCCTATGACGTCCCAAATGGGCTCTGTTGGAGACAGATCTGGTGGTCGAGCAGGCCAGTGCAACATGTCGACACACTGTAGAACGTGTTGGTTTACAGCACCAGAAATGATCATCACGTTAAAATAAGCAAAAGCTTTCCATGTTATCTAACCTGTGTTTAGTCGCAGACAGCGATCTGAAACTGTCACTGGTGTACTGTTCTCTAGAACGAATGTTCTGTCCTGTATTAAACTTAGTTCATTCCTACAGTTAATTTTATAAAGCCGAGACTATGATTTTATAAGGAACGTCCAGACTCGCTGCTTTATGACATTAATTTTTATTTCTTTCACTTTCACTACAGATCTGTTTCGGCTAAATCGTCATTATCAAATGACGTATGTATTGTCTAGATAAACTGATGTACATTGTTGATTTAAAACAGTAATTAATTTGTTGCGACAGTAACAACTTTGGAGCCACAATCTCATATGTTTATGTCGTAGCTCCAAAACTGTGAAATTACTGTCACAACTTTTTAATTACTGCCTTAATTCAACAAATAGAAACGACAGTCAAAATACTGTTACCAAAGATATTATTTGTATGTTAGTCCATCGATAATTATATAATCGATAATGGCAGTTTAGCCGAAATAAATCTATAGTGAAAGTGAAAGAAATGAAAATTAATATCACATAGCTGTGAATCTGGGCACCCTTATAAATATGTAACATGCTGACTTTACTACGCTACAGGCCCTATGGAACCCAGAGTGCGTGAAAGGTTTATTGTGTTGTAGGCTGTGACGTACGGTCGGGCCTAACGTGTCGTCGGTATGGAAGCCTGTTCTTACTTCGCTGTTACGAAACTCTTCAGCTATTCTGCCAGAAACAGGTCCACGTTATGGTAGGGACAAATAGTGTTAGCTTCTTCCTCTTTCTGCAACGTAATCTCATCAGTAGTATTGCGACTGAGTAATTTTGCAGCGAACGTTTTACCAGTTATTTGTGCAATGAAAACGTCGTTCAGTGCTACATGTCTAAGGCTTCCTAGTTCATTGTAATTTCATTCCGCTCTAGGGAAAGACTGACTAATCTGTGAATCATAGAAAGGGTTCGTGGGAGGCATAAATTATTGTAGATATCATTATCTGTGCAAGTGGGATTACGATAAATGCCAAATACCATTATCACTAATCAAAATATCCACGGGTATGCTGCCGGTCTATAGTGTCCAACGGGCACAATATTTCGGCGATCATATATGTCGCCATCATCAGGTGAACTGACGGACTGAGCTCCTGTGAACGTGCCGGCACGGAGATCCGTACGCTATGGCTGCTCAGAGGGAAGTGGGTTCGGTCGCGGCGGCGGCCGATTTAAATACCCTCCGCCCGTGGGCGTGCGTGAAACTTGTCGTGCGTTGACGAAATCCAAGCCGATGAAGTCAAATATCAGCAGTAAAGAGAGGGCGGCCATTCGTGATCTGAGGTAGCGCTCTGAAATTGTTGTCTTACCGGCTGACAAAGGCAATGCTACGGTTGTTGTCTCCCATAAGGACTACACTGATAAGATGCAGAGCCTGCTAAATGACGATTCCTACCGGAAGATCAGCGTTGACCCTACAAAGAAGGTGGAGAACAAGACGAGGGCGCTTTTCAAGGACGCAGATTTACCGGAGGGTGACGCTAAGAAATTGTTACCCGAAGGTCCGGTACCGCCTAGACTATATGGACTCCCGAAGGTTCACAAAGAGGGGGTACCATTACGCCCCATTGTCAGTAACATCAGGGCACCTACATATTTGTTGGCCAAATACCTCACGGGAATATTAAGTCCTTATGTGGGTAAATGCCCTCATCACATCCGTAATTCCGTGGATTTTGTTAAACGCCTTGATAGCTTCAGGTTGGATGAGTCAGATATCATGGTGAGTTTTGACGTCGTTTCCTTGTTTACGAGGGTACCCCTGCGAGAGTCACTAGAATTGATTAGTCAGAAGTTTGACGACAAGACCACTGAACTTTTTAGGCATGTCTTGACTTCCACGTATTTTCTTTTTAATGGAGAATACTACGAACAAACGGAGGGAGTCGCCATGGGTAGCCCACTCTCACCGGTGGTAGCGAATTTGTACATGGAGAACTTCGAGGAGGAAGCCCTGTCGTCATCCGTATGGAAACCTACTTGCTTTTTCCGTTACGTGGACGACACATTCGTCATCTGGCCACATGGTATGGATAAACTCCTTGACTTCCTTACACGTCTAAACTCCATACACCCCAACATCAAATTCACTATGGAGACTGAAACGGAGGGTAAATTACCTTTCCTTGACGTCTGGGTCAAGAGAAGGGCTGACGGCACCCTAGGTCATGGGGTGTATCGGAAGACTATGCACACTGATCTGTATTTGCACGCAGACAGCTGCCACCACCCTTCACGGAGGAATGGGGTACTTAAAACTCTAGTACATAGGGCGCGCACTATCTCTGACGCAGAGAGTCTACCCCAGGAATTGGAACATCTGAGAAGTGTATTTCGAAAAAATGGGTACTCAGAGTGGCAGATTCAACGTGCTCTCCGCCCAACCACTGCAGCACAACCTGTTGAGATGGATGAAGTCACGAGGGAGGAGGTAGGCACTGCATTTATTCCATACACAGGCGCACTCTCGGGGAAAATCGCCCGCATTCTGAAGAAACACCGGGTCGGAACTGTGTTTTGTCCTCCAAATAAAACTCGTGCACTGGTGGGGAGCGCCAAAAATGACCTCGGTTTGAGGAAGGCCGGCGTGTACCAGATTCCGTGTCAATGTGGCAAGTCGTATATTGGTCAGACGATGCGTACCGTCGAGGATCGATGCCGTGAACACCAGAGGCACACTCGACTGATGTATCCGAACAAGTCGGCGGTCGCTGAACATTGTTTGTCGGAAAATCACGCCATGGAGTATGAGCGCACGAGGATTCTGGTACAGACGTCGAGATACTGGGACAGCGTTGTTAGAGAGGCCATCGAAATTCGCACCAATGACGACCTCATAAACCGTGACTGTGGCTATAATCTTAGCAAGGCTTGGGAACCAGCGATCGGGTTAATCAAGAGTAACTCGAGCAAACGTATAGTTGTGACGACCACGGCGGACAGAGCCATCACACCGACGTCATCTCAGACGCCGTCGCAATCTGTTCCACCGCGCGACCGTGGCGCAGGGAGCGCGCCGCGGGCGGAGGGTATTTAAATCGGCCGCCGCCGCGACCGAACCCAGTTCCCTCTGAGCCGCCATAGCGTACGGATCTCCGTGCCGGCACGCTCACAGGAGCTCAGTCCGTCAGTTCACCTGATGATGGTGACATGTATGATCGCCGAAATATTGTGCCCGTTGGACACTATAGACTGGCAGCATACCCGTGGATATTTTGATTATCAAATACGCCGGGAGAAACTCAAGAATCACACCATTATCACTCTTTATAGTCAGATTCAGTCAGTTGGATGTTGTTGTTGTTCTATCTCGATGGTGAAAATTAATGCTAGTGTATATACTATTCAGTTATGTCAACGTAGTGACAGTGTCACTGAGTGATCTTCTGATTGACACAAAGATTTCGTCCATGAACATACTATAATATTAAATTTTATTAGCTCTGACGGGGAATTTCTTAAAGTACTGCCTTTTGTGATGTTTAACAAAACTGTTAGCAAGCGTACTTGTTATACAAATTGGAATGGCAAAGGCTTCCGGTCGTAAAAAATTTCAGTATCAGAAGTAATAACCTAATGACATCTTTAATTTCTTGTACATTAGGTTTTTGTGTTGGAGAAGATTCTCTTCAGTAATTTTAATACTCTCATAAATGTGAATGTTTCAGTGTCAGAAGTAATAACCTAACGACATCTTTAATTTCTTGTACATTAGGTTTTTGTGTTGGAGAAGATTCTCTTCAGTAATTTTAATAGTCTCATAAATGTGAATGTTAGTAAGTAAATTAACTACGTTAAAGGATACGAAATTTCCATCATCAGGAATGGAAAAGTTTTTAATTTTAGCTGTTAGTTAAAGGGAATTTTTGATATTCTTTAAATGGTGTATGTGATTTTTGCCGATTTCATAGAAGCGCCGTCTGTATAGTTAACACTGTGCACTGGAAGCGAAGGCGGCATGCAGGCGGAGGCGACGCTGGGTTCGTAGCGGTGGGCAGCAATTGTCGGCTACGACGGGACTGCCCTGGAGGCACACTTACATTCGAGGGGCCACACGTGTCACGGCGGATGTAGCAGAAGGTCCGTAGCAGCAGTGACCCTGTCGCAGTTATGTGCACCACCTGTTCTAGTGTCTGGTGTACACGAAGGACCTCTGCGGACCGAGCTGCAAACTCCTTAGCTCGCTGGACAGTGCAGTTAATGATTTACAGGGGCTGTGCTTGATGCAGCCTGCCTGGCAGAGGAGTGTTGCAGGGTGGCGTCAGCGCCTGACGGCTTCCGCGACTGGACAAATGAACTGGTGGTAAAAAAATCACCGCAACAAAAAAAAAAGTCATGTAGAGTAATGAAATTTCGGGAATACGACTGTCCATTTAAGTGATTACTATTGCAGCATCACAGGGCAATATAAGCGCGAAATAAGCCGTTGCAAAAGTGACATGCTGGTAAATTAATAACACATGTAACGATCAGAATGTTTAATGCAAGCACTGAAACGGGCATGCACTGTGTTGTGAAGGTGTGCGATGTCAGTTTGTGTCGCAAATGGCGGTGGTTTGGGGGTCAGTGAAATCCATGTTACTGGGCGCCTGGCTCGGGGCTGTCCCTGAAGTAACCGATTTTTAACATTTCGTTATGTCGCCGACTGCTGTTCAAATTGCTGCTGCAGAAGAAATGTGATGCGCCAGAGCCATACGCCAAACACGATTGCCTTCGCTCTCGGTAGCGCCACGTGACCGGTCGGAGCCCGGCCTTTTGGCAACCGTACATTCTGGTGGTCACCGCTGCCAGTAATCGTGTACAGTGCTACATTTCTGCCAAGTCTTCCTGCGATATCGCTGAAGGAACATCCAGCTTCTCGTCGCCCTATTACACGACCTCGTTCAAACTCAGTAAGATGGTCATAATGGCGTCTCTGTCGCCTCAAAGGCATTCTTGACTAAGATCAAATCACCACCTCCCATCTAGAAGGTAACTAACGCCCACAACCGTCACGGCGTGTATTTAAAGCAAACCTGATTTTCACCCTCATAGTACCGCTACTAACACCGCTCTTATGCGACTGGCGCGAAATTTAAATATACATTATTTTTCAAATATAAAAACACGCCTACCAACTTTCGTTTATCTCGCACAACTGCTTGTAGTGTTGCGATTTTTTCCGTCGGTGTATGTTCAAGAATTCTGCAGCAAACGGATGTTAACAATATTGGTCTGTAATTTTGCAGGTCCGTCCTATTACTGTTCTTATACACTACTGGCCATTAAAATTGCTACACCAAGAAGAAATGCAGATGATAAACGGGTATTCATTGGACAAATATATTATACTAGAACTGACATGTGATTACATTTTCACGCAGTTTGGGTGCATAGATCCAGAGAAATCAGTACCCTGAACAACCACCTCTGGCCGTAATAACGGCCTTGATACGCCTGGGCATTGAGTCAAACAGAGCTAGTATGGCGTGTACAGGTGCAGCTACCCATGCAGCTTCAACACGATACCACAGTTCATCAAGAGTAGTGACTGGTGTATTGTGACGAGCCAGTTGCTGGACCACCATTGACGAGGCCTATTCAATTGGTGAGAGATCTGGAGAATGTGCTGGCAAGGGCAGCAGTCGAAAATTTTCTGTATCCAGAAAGGCCCATACAGGACCTGCAACATGCGGTCTTGCATTATCCTGCTGAAATGTAGGGTAGAGCCACGGGTCGTAACACATCTGAAATGTAACGTCCACTGTTCAAAGTGCCGTCAATGCGAACAAGAGGTGACCGAGACGTGTAACCAATGGCACCCCATACCATCACGCCGGGTGATACGCCAGTATGGCCATGACGAATACACGCTTTCAGTGTGCATTCACCGCGATGTCGCCAAACACGGATGCGACCATCATGATGCTGTAAACAGAACTTGCATTCATCCGAAATAATGACGTTTTCCCATTCGTGCACCCAGGTTCGTCGTCGAGTACACCATAGCACGCGCTCTTGACTGTGATGCAGCGCCAAGGGTAACAGAGCTGATAGTCCATGCTGCTGCAAACGTCGTCGAACTGTTCGCGCAGATGGTTGTTGTCTTGCAAACGTCCCAACCTGTTGACTCAGGGATCGAGACGTGGCTGCACGATCCGTTACAGCCATGCGGAAAAGATGCCTGTCATCTAGACTGCTAGTGATACGAGGTCGTTGGGATCCAGCATGACGTTCCGTATTACCGTCATGAACCCACCGATTCCATATTCTGCTAACAGTCATTGGATCTCGACCAACGCGAGCTGCAATGTCGCGCTCCGATAAAGCACAATTGCGATAGGCTACAATCTGACCTTTATCAAAGTCGGAAACGTGATGGTACGCATTTCTCCTCCTTACACGAGGCATCACAACAACGTTTCACCAGACAACGCCGGTCAACTGCTGTTTGTGTATGAGAAATCGGTTGGAAACTTTCCTCATGTCAGCACGTTGTAGGTGTCGCCACCGGCGCCGATGTTGAGTGAATGTTCTGGAAGTTTAATCATTTGTAAATCACAGCATCTTCTTCCTGTCGGTTAAATTTAGCGTTTGTAGCACGTCATCTTCGTAGAGTAGCAATCTTAATGGCCGGTAGTGTATATAGGAGTCACTTTTTTCCAGTCACTTGGGACTTTGCGTTAGGCGAGAGATTCACGATAAATGTAACCGAAGTAAGGGGCCCATGCCGTAAAGTACTGTTTCTGAAACCGAATCGGTATTTCGTCAGGACCTGGCGACTTATTTGTTACCAAATCTTCCAGCTGCTTCTCTAGGCCAGGAATGTCCATTACCATGGTGTCGACACGAGAGTTTAACGACTGTATGTTTCTACGATCCTCCTGCGTGAAATATTTCTTAAACACGAAATTTAAAAGTGCAGCATTCCTTTTGTTGCTTTCTACTAGCACACCAGGCTGGTCGACGACTGGGCAAAAGCTTCGCCCTACTTAGCGGTTTTACGTAGGACCAGAATAGTCTCGCGATCTCTTCAAGATAATTTGTTAAGGTATACCGGTGACAGCTTTATGCTCGAGAATCAATCATTCCATAGACGCTCGAATCTGTACTAACCTTTACTTGTCGTTAGCCCGCTCTATTTTGAACGGAGAGTGCAACAGTCTTTGTTTCCTCATCATTTTCCGCAATGTATCTTTTCCATCCTTCATTCACTTACTAGGCACATACTTTTCCTCAGCACGATTTACAATCTGTTCAAACTTGGCCTATAATTTCTCTACATCCGTCATACTGGAACTAAATAATGTCCATTCGCTATCTGAGATTCTAACAAACGCTTTTCTGCTCTTTCTAGCAAAACTCTTCTCCTAGCTTTCTTGACTGATTTCATAACTTAAGTAACCATCGTCGCCACAATGACGTCATTATCACTAACGCCTGTCTCTGTAGTGACACCGTCGGTGAGTCCAGGCATCTTTGTAGCTACGTGCTCTAAAATACTCACATCAAAATAAAGTTTTGCACCACCTCGGTTCCTAGAGTTCCGGAACCTGTACAGAGAATTGGAATAGAGATCAACATAAACATCGTTTCCGCCCTCTTTACTGCTCATAAAAACCACACATTGCATGTTGTACCACCATACAGCGAGACCTTCAGAGTTGGTTGCCCAGATTGGTGTACACAACGGAACCTCTAATACCCACTACCACGTCCTCTTGCATTAATGCACGCCTGTATTCGTCGTGGAATAATATCCACAAGTTCATCAAGGCAGATCGTCCCACTCCTAACGGCGATTCGGCGTAGATCACTCAGTGTGGTTGGAGGGTCACGTCGATCATGAACAGCCCTCTTCAATCTATCCCAGGTATGTTCGATAGGGTACATGTCTGGAGAGAAATGGTTCAAATGGCTCTGAGCACTGTGCGCCTTTTGAGGTCATGAGTCGCCTAGAACTTAGAGCTAATTAAACCTAACTAACCTAAGGACATCACACACATCCATGCCCGAGGCAGGATTCGAACCTGCGACCGTAGCGGTCGCCTGGCTGCAGACTGTAGCCCCTAGAACCTCTCGGCCACTCCGGGCGGCACATGTCTGGAGAACATGCTGGCCACCCTAGTCGAGCGATGTCGTTATCCTGAAGAAAGTCAGCCACAAGATGTGCACGATGGGCCCGCGAATTGTTGTCCATGAAGACAAATGCCTCGCCAGTATACTACCGATATCGTTGCACCAAAAATTTAAAAAAATCGGTCGGAGGATGGCATTCACGTATCGTACAGCCGTTACGGTGCCTTCCATGACCACGAGAGAGTACATCGGCCCCACATAATGCCACCCCGAAACAGCAGGGAACCTCCATCTTGCTGCACTCGCTGCACAGTGTGTTTAAAGCGTTCAGCCTGACCGGGTTGCCTCCAAGCATGTCTCCGACGATTGTCTGGTTGAAGGTATATTTGGCACTCATCGGTGAAGAGAACGTAATGCTAATTCTGAGAGGTCCATCCGGCATGTTGTTGGGCCCATCGGTACCGCGCTGCACGGTGTCGTGGTTGCGAAGATGGACCTCGCCACGGACGTCGGGAGTGAAGACGTGCATCGTGCAGGTTACTGCGCACAGTTTGAGTCGTAACACGACATCCTGTGGCGGCACGAAAAGCATTATTCAACATGTTGGCGTTGCTGTCGGGGTTCCTCCGAGCCGTAGTAGCCCCCGGGCGGCCTGAGCGAGACATGTCATCGACAGTTCCCGTGTCTCTGTATCTACTCTATGTCCGAACAACAACGCTTTCGTTTACTCCGAGTCGCCTTGACACTTCCCTTGTTGAGAGCCCTTCCTGGCACAAACTAACAATGCGGACCTCTGCATTGACGGTCTAGGCACCGTTTAACTGCAGGCAACACGAGCCGTGTACCTCCTTCGTGGTGGAATGACTGGTACGGATCGGCTGTCGGACCCCGTCTGTGTAATAGGCGCTGCTCATACACGGTTGCTCACCTCTTTGGTCGGGTTCAGTGACATCTTTAAACAGTCAAAGGGACTGTGTGTGTGATACGATATCCACAGTCAACGTTTATCTTCAGGAGTTCTGGGAACCGGGGTCATGCATATTTTTTGATTCTTTTTTTATGTGTGTATTTGCATTGTATGTGCGCTCTCGAACTAGCTGCTCAAGAGAGTTTTCGAAAAAACGTGTTCAACAGTACTTCGCAAGGCTACTTATGTGGAAACCTTGTAACGAATCCATAGGTGTCCTAGTCTACGCTCGGAACTAATACTGCACGATTTGGGTGCTTCCGCACTACTGAGCGTAGACTTTCTTTGAATAACTCTGTCTCGACGGAATCAGGAGACCGGTAATAACATCCAACATTACCTTCTTTTCACCTAGACCTGTCATACATTACCAGATAACTTCACAGCCACACTCAAATCCGACTGGAGTAGAAACAACGTTTTTGTCGCAATCGGTAAACGCTTCCCCTTCAGTGGCGTTGAATATGTCTTTTCGATACACGTTTCACGAATCGGTAAACATTTCAGAGCTTTATACTTGGAGTCTCAGACAGCTCTCGGTCCCGAGAATAATTTGAGTGTGACTAATTTCCGAGGGGGTAGTAAAGGCGAAATATTAGGGATGCGCGATGTCTGTTCTTTCTGACATGTTTGAATAAACAGACAACACGCTTTCATATAGCTGACTCGCCTCTACGAGCAATGAATCTACCACACTGAGTGCGGACGCACAGTTGCGTTCGACCTGCCGCGGGAATCTCAGAGTAGGGAGGGCACAGCCGGGGACTGCCGGTAGGGGGTGTGGGCGGGCTGGGGGGTGCCGAGGCAGCACTCGGCGCCGCGTCCGGCTGCCACAGTGGTTCACGCGACGGCTAGTCAGCAGGAGACCCCGGGTTCGAGTCCCAGTGTGGCATACATTTTCCTGCATCGCCGCTGATTCCGCGTAAGGTCCCAGGGCAGCTTACCTTAATAGTTGCTTCCGTTTCCTTTCTCCTCACTTCACCTTCAGTCGACATAAAAAGGCGAAATAGCGTGCGGCTGTTTGGCGTAGCGAAGATGAGCCGGAAGACACAGACGACCTCCTTATACAGGTTGCACGAGAAATATTACGCACTGACATAGGTAAGGTAGACATTGGTAGGAGTTATTGGATGGTGCGTAGGTTATAAGGTGCTTCGAAATCTCGTCTAATAATTGTCAAGTTTGTCTCACACCGAAAAAGGACGCAGATCTTCAGCCACAAGAAAAAAAAATTAGCAAAGACAGGGCTTGCAATAAGACAAGATCTTACAAAGTCCCGTCTAAGGATTTAAAACAGCGCCACACCCCATTTCGCCCTTCAGAATGTACGGACTCTGGACGGCAGCGTAATTAAGACAGCCCCTGAAAAGAATGCATTTACAAACGTGTCAGGACTGAACAGCATTAAAAGAAACTACGCGAGCCAAAGTGAAAACTTAACACCTCTCACCTTCATTTAATACCAATCTTTTGCAACATCTCTCCTTCTCTGAATACTATCTTGAAATTGTATCAACTATCTCTGTTTCTGTGCCTATACCTATTGTTCTTGTAACTGTAACTCCGTAATTATCTTCCTGCTAGTGTCTTCGACTGTTACCATCAACTGTAGTATTACTTACTCTGACACTATTTGCCTGAAATTCTTTACATTGTATGCTATGACACAACTGCAGTTATTGTTATTTTCCTGGTTACCTTACTCGCTCACCTACTCAGTTTAAACTGCCGACAGAAATATCACAATCACTATTATTGTAGTAATTTCCAACTTGTTAACATTCTTCGTTAATTTTATAGCGAACTGCTTTTCATCCCCTGTCACAGAGGACACGTCGTATCTATATTCGTCGTTATTCTCAACGGTACCCCTTCACGACGAATACTCTCTGCTCCCCGCTACTCCGTATTGTGACTGGGTTTTCTCTGTTGGCGCTGGTCAAATGTTAGGATGAGCATTACTGGAAAGGGCATTTGATTCTAAAGCATTATGTCAGTGTGAAAAACACTAAATAAATTACTTTTCCTCTCATAACAACATTTGTGCAGGGTGGGTTCTCCCTTGGCTCAGGTATGAGGTAGAATCAAAAAGCATTTTTACATAAGTTAACTTTTATCGAAAGTTTTGTACAATGGTTTCCCTACTGGATTGTTTTGGCTGTGAGAGTGGCAGCTGTGTCGTTTGCAAAGCCTTCTGCTTGCGTGAGCGGCGGAGTCTGATTACGCACGGTGGTGTGTATCTCGTGTCGCCGTTTCGCCCAGTTGACTGGAGACGCGCATCGCGAGGTGGCCCGTTTAATTATTGAGGACGAAGTTGTGACTCGGACGGTGATACCTCGGATGTGGCGTCCCAGTGTTTCTCTTCTCTAAGCGGCCGCGTGTGTCGTGTGTCGGCCAGCGGAGCGGCGCTGCGGCAGAAGGCCAGTGTCCCGGACTCGAACGACGGACTCCCGCTTGCCAGTCTTCGGCTATCAGATCTTCGTCCCAGGTCACACGTGACTGCTGATGTGAGGCCGTCTCCTTCCCGTCCTCACGAGTCACTCGGGTACATAAAAATCAGGCCTCAAATACCTTCTAACTTCTGTCTTCTGGCGCCGAGGCTGCTGCTCGCTATTCCATTACAGCGGCGGACTCGGTGCTTCTGTGTACGATGTAGTCTCTTCCTGCATGATGGTCTTCAGCACCGACTGTACCGGGACTGAACTGAAAGCTACTACTGTCGGGCCCACTGCGTCTCGCGTATTCATTCACTTCAGTTCACTGGAGGTGAACGACTTCACGGTCATTACCTCTTCTGTCACGTCGAAAAGCTTCGCGAAGAATCTTCTTAACGTCGGTCATTGGCTCTCGGAATGTAGGCGAGGGCCTTTGATCACATGTGGCAACTGAGAAACACGTCAGCCGGACGGGCGATGCCCAGACGGCTGAATTGACAGCTTCTGCTTATGTGGGGAGGGCGATGGCTTCTCCTGAACATGCTGACTTCACGGTCATTGCCTCTGCTGCTCTGCCCGCTGTTTGCCAGTGTGTAACTCTTCTAAGCTAAACTAAGTTTTTCATTTTTTTTCTAATTTCCACTTCACATTGATTTCACTAATTTATTTACCTATCTGAAGTACCACTCAACAGTATTTGCGCTGATCTCCGCGCACTGTTCTAGGGAAGCGTAATGCCGTCACTACACGGACGGTGTTGCGAACGCCAATGTTGAGCGTGCCAAGTTCAAAGTGCTGCTGAACGCCCTGGAGCGATGTGACTAGTGCATACAGCACATGCGTCTCAATGTGGTACACGCGATCGCAGCGCTCGCCAGCGGCAGCCGTCGGCTACATCTGGGTCACACATCAACCGGTTGTCCGCCCCCGGTAGCTGAGTGGTAAGCGTGACAGACTGTCAATCGTAAGGGCCCGGGGTCGATTCCCGGCTGGGTCGATTCCCGGCTGGGTCGGAGATTTTCTCCGCTCAGGGACTGGGTGTCGTGTTGTCCTAATCGTCATCATTTCGTCCCCATCGATGCGCAAGTCGCCGAAGTGGCGTCAAGTCGAAAGACTTGCACCAGGCGAGCGGTCGGGAGGCCCTCGTCACACGTTTCTCTCATCACCCACTTTACAAAATGGATGGGTGTAAAATTCTTAAGCTAGTGCTACTAAAACGCGCCTTTGCTCTCTTGTCCATGTGAGAGTCACGTAGTTCTGCCTGTAGTATCCGTGGACATGTTATAAGGCAGAAAGAGAAGTGTCAAGTCCAGTCAGAAAGGACATCAGCTTCTAAAAGTTCCGTGACAAAAAGGGCGATTCAAAGTCTTACTTTATAACTGTTCCTATTCAGCAGCAGAATCTTCACAACATGTGAAATAAGAAAACTTATAACAAGAAAGTGTGAAATATCTTACTGCAAGTAGTGCAATCTGTCTTGTAGATTAAACCATTCGAACAAACTCCTTCCTCAGATGGAACGTACTTATACTTACGTAACATCGAATATTAGAGAATATACTTTTATTGCACTGAAAAGAAAGTATCAGATCCTAATAGAAAAAGCGAAGACTAGTAATAAAAATATTCGGATCCGCTGAGGCGCAAACAAGAATCACATTACCAGCTACCTCAGCACGCGCTTTAAATCGATGGCGACCCCGTGTACATATACGGCCCGGCAGAGTTAATTTTTAGACAAATGTTTTAATACCGTAAAGAATACAAAAGACTATAGCTTCTTCCGAAACACAACGCTATAGAGTAAATAATATTAACATATGAACGTAAGTCAGGATTCTTCTGCAAACATGGGAACCGAATGCCTGTTCATGTGAATGTATGTTCCTCTACTGCTACCCCATAAAGCGCAATGAATCTGTAGAATTTAAGAATTATTCTCACTTTGTGTTTCTGCTAAAGGATAGAAGTTTTCTTTAAGGACTGCGTTGAAACTTAACAAGTCTTGCAATACGATGAATGTTTAAAAAGTAACAAGAAATTTACAATTTCGTGTGTTGTACTAGCCCGATTTGCACTACATTTTTTGTCACTGCCTTCGTAAACGTGTCTGAAAAGTATGTGTACAATGTTATACACATTGGCTATTTGCTCTATTGTCTGCTGTCAGAAAGGATACATGTGTTTTGGTAGCATCAACGATTATTTGTTTTGTGTAAAAATAGATTAGAAAATCTTTAATAAAGTTTGTTTTAAGAATAAAGTGTACGGAATTTTAGAAAAGTTAAATATTCCTTTTGGTGAGACTGTTATGAGTAAAACTGGTATAAACATGGAAAATGGATTTTTTGTTTCACGGCAATAAGTAGTTTCCGTAATGTCGGCACTATTTTTTGGTTTATGTTAAAGTCCTCCATCGTTTGCGGAAGGATCGATTTTATGAAATTGTCTAAGACGACGGGTTTCCTCCCAAAGTTACTAGTTTTCCTTCGTGGCGATCCCTGTAAACCACGCGGTTTATTTTCGCGTTCCGTCCTTAAGCGTCGTATTGTGGCCAGGCTGACGTTTCCATAAATTGGAGCCCTTTGTTTGGAACGGTTAACAGTAACCAACAGTTCTCTTCGTGTCACCTCCTTAACACACGCTGTAACATAACATTACAGACGATCGAACGCTCGTTACATCTACATCTACATCCATGCTCCGCAAGCCACCTGACGGTGTGTGGCGGAGGGTACCTTGAGTACCTCAACCATTTCTCCCTTCTATTCCAGTCTCGTATTGTTCGTGGAAAGAAGGACTGTCGGTATGCCTCTGTGTGGGCTCTAATCTCTCTGATTTTATCCTCACGGTCTCTTCGCGAGATATACGTAGGAGGGAGCAATATACTGCTTGACTCGTCGGTGAAGGTATGTTCTCGAAACTTCAACAAAAGCCCGTACCGAGCTACTGAGCGTCTCTCCTGCAGAGTCTTCCACTGGTGTTTATCTATCATCTCCGTAACGCTTTCGCGATTACTAAACCATCCTGTAACGAAGCGCGTTGCTCTCCGTTGGATCTTCTCTCTTCTATCAACCCTATCTGATACGGATCCCACACTGCTGAGCAGTATTCAAGCAGTGGGCGAACAAGCGTACTGTAACCTACTTCCTTTGTTTTCGGATTGCATTTCCTTAGGATTCTTCCAATGAATCTCAGTCTAGCATCTGCTTTACCGACGATTAACTTTATATGATCATTCCATTTTAAATTACTCCTAATGCGTACTCCCAGATAATTTATGGAATTAACTGCTTCCAGTTGCTGACCTGCTATTTTGTAGCTAAATGATAAGGGATCTATCTTTCTATGCAGCACATTACACTTGTCTACATTGAGATTCAATTGCGATTCCCTGCACAATGCTTCAATTCGCTGCAGATCCTCCGGCATTTCAGTACAATTTTCCATTGTTACAACCTCTCGATATACCACAGCATCATCCGGAAAAAGCCTCAGTGAACTTCCGATGTCATCCACAAGGTCATTTATGTATATTGTGAATAGCAACGGTCCTACGACACTCCCCTGCGGCACAACTGAAATCACTCTTACTTCTGAAGACTTCTCTCCATTGAGAATGACATGCTGCGTTATGTTATCTAGGAACTCTTCAATCCAATCACACAATTGGTCTGATAGTCCATATGCTCTTACTTTGTTCATTAAACGAGTGTGGGGAACTGTATCGAACACCTTGCGGAAGTCAAGAAACACGGCATCTACCTGGGAACCCGTGTCTATGGCCCTCTGAGTGTCGTGGACGAATAGCGCGAGCTGGGTTTCACACGATCGTCTTTTTCGAAACCCATGCTGATACCTACAGAGTAGATTTCTAGTCTCCAGAAAAGTCATTATACTCGAACATAATACGTGTTCCAAAATTCTACAACTGATCGACGTTAAAGATATAGGTCTATAGTTCTGTTCGACGTCCCTTCTTGAAAACGTGGATGACCTGTGCCCTTTTCCAATCGTTTGGAACGCTACGCTCTTCTACAGACCTACGGTACACCGCTGCAAGAAGGGGGGCAAGTTCCTTCGCGTACTCTGTGTAAAATGGAACTGGTATCCCATCAGGTCCAGCGACCTTTCCTCTTTTGAGCGATTTTAATTGTTTCTCTATCCCTCTGCCGTCTGTTTCGACATTTAACATTTTGTCATCTGTGCGACAGTCTAGAGAAGGAACTACAATTCAGTCTTCCTCTGTGAAACAGCTTTGGAAAAAGACATTTAGTATTTCGGCCTTTAGTCTGTCATCCTCTGTTTCAGCACCATTTTGGTCACAGAGTGTCTGGACATTTTGTTTTGATCCACCTACCGCTTTGATATAAGACCAAAATTAGGATTTTCTGCCAAGTCAGTACATAGAACTTTAATTTCGAATTCATTGAACGCCTCTCGCATAGCCCTCCTCACGCTACATTTCGCTTCGCGTAATTTTTGTTTGTCTGCAGGGCTTTGGCTATGTTTATGTTTGCTGTGAAGTTCCCTTTGCTTCCGCAGCAGTTTTCTAACTCGGTTGTTGTACCACGGTGGCTCTTTTCCATCTCTTACGATCTTGCTTGGCACATACTCATCTAACGCATATTGTACGATAGTTTTGAACTTTGTGCACTGATCCTCAACACTATCTGTACTTGAGAGAAAACTTTTGTGTTGAGCCGTCAGGTACTCTGTAATCTGCTTTTTGTCACTTTTGCTAAATAGAAAAATCTTCCTACCTTTTTTAATATTTCTATTTACGGCTGAAATCATCGATGCCGTAACCGCTTTATTATAGCTGATTCCCTGTTCTGCGTTAACTGTTTCAAATAGTTCGGGTCCGTTTGTCCCCAGAAGGTCTAATATGTTATCGCCACGAGTCGGTTCTCTGTTTAACTGTTCTCAGATAAAGCACTTCAAAAAAATTTACTGGATTCTTTGTTCCTGGCACCCGTTATAAACGTTTGAGTGTCCCAGTCTATGTCCGGCAAATTGAAATCTCCCCCCAGAACTATAACATGGTGGGGAAATCTACTCCGCAAATAGCTCCTCATCGCTTTCTGCAATTTTTTTGCAATGCAAGGCGGTTATCCAGTACTTCCGGATACCGAAGTATATCAGTGAGCAGGGCCTACACAAAGTTAACTGACTGACACTGGCAACTAAGATCTCAAGAACAGAAACGACGTATCGTACATCACTGCACGCCGATCTACGCCACTAGACAGGTAACGGGCAACTGATTTTGGATGCCGCTTTAGGCCAGTGGCAGGGTTCTTCCGGAAAAGGCCACTTCCCCCACCAAAAGCGCTGTTCGCTCTCGAGTTTACAGGCAGACTATACCTTGAAATCGACATCAACTGAAAGCCAGTATGGCGTATGGCGAGTCTGTACTGAAGAAAGATGACGTGCGTGTGATGTACGCGGCGTTCTTCCATCTCGTTGGTCAACGTTCAAACACACTTTCATAATATCTGTATTGCTATATATTGCTCCATACGTTTGGAAAGACTCCCCAGCGTGCGTTTTCCGTGCTATGACAGTAGAAATTCGGCATTCTGAATGCTCTACGTTCGAATGAACAGTCCGTGTGCCGACGGCATAACCGACACGTGCCCTTAGCGCCAGGATTTCACCCGGAACAAGTCCGGCCCAAAGGGCCTCCTCTAAACAGCCGCCAGTTCCGCAAACTGGAAACTGTATCAAAGTTGTTACCGTATCGTCACAGTCCAACACATGTTAGACTGTGTTGAAATTCAGTAATGATAAGAAATTCAATATTAATATAATACGAAAGTGCTTGAAGGCCTCTCGGGCATGCAGCTGGGTTGACTGGTCATTGTAGAACGAATTTTCCTCGGCGTAACGTGCCATCATCATCATCAGGTTACTCCTGTTGACTGACGTCCTAGGCCCGCGGGTGGTGTGGTATATACACCTGTCGCCTCTCCCCTCCGCTGACTCCGCATGTGGACTGAGGGGTGTGCAGGCCGCGGTGGTCTTTCAAATTTCAAAGGTTTTTGGTTCAGCTTTCATCAAAAGTGCAACAATGAAAACCGCTATTAAAGGTTTCGAAGCTACTGGAATATGGCCCACGGACTCGTCCGTATTCACCGATGCAGATTTCCTCCCGGCAGACAAAACTGACATCGGACTTGATAGGCCATCAGATAAAGAGGTTATTACATCTGGAGCTGAACGATTGGAATTGCCTTCACCTAGCACACCAGCTAAAAAAGACGACGCCAACAGGTTGGATGATCAAACTGGCAGGTTTCAGCGAATTGTAACAATGAACTGCCGCCTAAGAATGACAAAGTTATTGGGGCTAACTGTTCTAGTCCTGGGTGCTCTTGGACGACAACTGACAACACGGTCTTCTGACTTCATATTTCACCTGAAATTCTGATGCCCTTGTCAAAAGTTAATGAAAGCACGAAAAGGGCGAAACGGAAGAGGGGAAGACCATTGTTTTAACTGATTTGCTGTACAAAAAAGAGCCATTATTAAGAAAAAGAGGAAAAGAACTTTGCCAAAGACCCACTAGTGAGATAAGCCTCTATATACTTATATTTGCTTAGCCATTTTGCACTTCCTGTTGATCTCATTTTTGAGACGTTTGTGTTCCTTTTTGCCTGCTTCATTTACTACATTTTTATATTTTCTCCTTTCATCAATTAAATTCAATATCTCTTCTGTTACCCAAAGGATTTCTAATAGCCCTCGTCTTTTTACCTATTTCATCCTCTGCTGCCTTCACTACTTCATCCCTCAAAGCTACCCATTCTTCTTCTACTGTATTTCTTTCCCCCATTCTTGTCAATTGTTCCCCTACGCTCTCCCTAAAACTCTGTACAACCTCAGGTTTAGTCAATCTATCCAGGTCCCATCTCCTTAAATTCCCACCTTTTTGCAGTTTCTTCAGTTTTAATCTACAGTTCACAACCAATAGACTGTGGTCAGAGTCTACATTTGCCCCTGGAAATGTCTTAAAATTTAAAACCTGGTTCCTAAATCTCTGTCTTACATTATATAACCTATCTGATACCTTCTAGTATCTCCAGGATTCTTCCATGTATACAACCTTCTTTCATGATTCTTGAACCAAGTGTTAGCTATGATTAAGTTAGGCTCTGTGCAAAATTTTACCAGGCGTCTTCCTCTTTCATTTCTTAACCTCAATCCATATTCACCTACTACGTTTCCTTCTCTTCCTTTTCCAACTATCGAGTTCCAGTCACCCATGACTATTAAATTTTCGTCTCTCTTCACTACCTGAATAATTTCTTTTATCTCATCATACATTTCTTCAATTTCTTCATCATCTGCAGAGCTATTTGGCATATGAACTAGTACTACTGTAGTAGGCGTGGGCTTCGTGTCTATCTTGGCCACAATAATGAGTTCACTGTGCTCTTTGTAGTAGCTTACCCTCACTCCTATTTTTTATTCATTATTAAACTTACTCCTGCATTACCCCTATTGGATTTTGTTTTTATAACCCTGTATTCACCTGACCAAAAGTCTTGTTCCTCCTGCCACTGAACTTCACGAATACCCACTATATATAACTTTAACCTATACATTTCCCTTTTTAAATTTTCTAACATACCTGCCCGATTAAGGGATCTGACATTCCACACTCCGATCCGTAGAAAGCCAGTTTTCTTTCTCCTGATAACGATGTCCTCTTGAGTAGTCCCTGCCCAGAGATCCCAATGGGGGACTATTTCACCTCCAGAATATTTTATGCAAGGGGACGCCATCATTTAACCATACAGTAAAGCTGCATGCCCTCAGGAAAAATTACGGCTGTAGTTTCCCCTTGCTTTCAGCAGTTCGCAGTAACAGCACAGCTAGGCCGTTTTGGTTCATCTTACAAGGCCAGATCAGTCAATGATCCAGACTGTTGCACCTGCAACTACTGAAAAGGCTGCTGCCCCTCTTCAGGAACCACACATTTGTCTGGCCTCTCAACAGATACCCCTCCGTTGTGGTGGCACCTGCGGTACGGCTATTTGTATCACTGAGACACGCAAGCCTCCCCACCAATGAAAAGGTCTATGGTTCATGGAGGGGGAAGGGGGGAGAATAAAGGGAAGGGCCTGAAGATAAATGGAAAAAAGAAGGGGAGAGCATCCAATACTAACTATAGTGATTATGAGGAAAGTTCTGACTGTGAATGTTTATATTGTGGTGAGTCTTATTCAAAATAAGTTGAAGGTTGGGTCGCTTGTTCCGTGTGCAAAAAATGGACACACGATTCTTGTGCTGGAATAGACAGCGAAGATGATGAGTCTCTCCTCGTGTGTGAATTTTGTAAACAGCCTTAAGAAAAGGAGACAATACATGAAAACTGTAGTTTGACATTAATATTCACTTTAAACTAAATAAATACCGGGCAAGCCAATATTGTCTGCATTTCCAATGATTTTATACATTTTTATAATCACTTGTACTTATCACCCAAATCTGCTCCGTGCATGGGGCAGAATGGAGCAAATGATATACCTTTCTGTTTTTCAGTGAAAAACATTTTCTTTTTTTAATTTATGGCAATGTTCTTGTATTTTTGTGATTAATACTTCATAATGTGTTCATATAAAGATTGGTAACTCTCTTATTTAACACTTTTGTACTTTTAATCAATGTTTTCAACTTTGTACCCATTCTACCCTGGGTTCTCCTACTGGAGTACAAAAAATATAATATCCTATTGTAGCCACACACTATCAAACAGAAAATCAGTGTAACACACTTATTTTCAAAGAACAAATTAGTCATTGAAACATGCAAGAGGTCAAATTTTCCACAAAATTTATGTTCTTTGTTATTCTTGGTACATCAGTTAGTTCAACAAATAAATTAACCATTTAACCTCCTGTTAAATTTAAATGTATTGTGAGTGCACATTTTGAAGAGGCAAGTTATTGAAATGGCTCGTTCTTGAACAATGAAGACCTCCTACACCAAAGTAACTACATTTACATCTTTACTGTAGATTTATCTTATTTCTTGTATTCAACCATGAACTAAGTTGCTGATTCCAAGAGATACTGTACATTGTGGCAGTTTTTACCACTTGTAGCTGGTTGTCTTAATAGTATTTTAAAATGAGAGCTTTTAAATGTGAAGTTTGAGGAAATAATTACAGTTACCGCAAGACTCTGAAGAGGCATATTTCCACAGTCCACCTGCAGGGACTGAGCGAAATGATGCCTCCTGTTACAAATAACTAATGTTCGTGTACCTACCAGTGCTACTTATGTGACAAGGATTGTACTTGTAAAGGTAGTTTAAAATTCCATGAACAAAATATTCATGGCAAACCACAAGTTTTAAGTGTCCGATGTCTGCATTTGAAACAGATTCTAAAACTTGCAGGATGGATCTTTCCAGTATGCACATGCATTATGTGTGAAACCAGAAGTCCTACAACTGACAGGAAAAGAATGGATGAAGATAGCTAAAGACATTGCTGCAGGAATCCCGTGTCCTATTGTCCTCCAAAAACTTTAGGAAACAGTGCAGAATTCAAATTTGGAGAGAGTGCATCTTACATTGATGCAGAATTTGCATAACATTGCAGCTGCAAATAACCTTTCTTCAAAGTCAGTCAGACATCCAAATGATGCGATTAGCCTAAACTGCTATGATTTTGAAGTTACAACATTACTTGTACTGGATGATATCAGGCTAGGATTTCCATGTTCTTTCCTCATATCTAATATGAATGACTCTGATGTTTCGAGTATATTTATCAATTGTGTTAATTTTCAGATTGGACAGATTTCCCCAAAAGTATTCATGACAGTTCTGGTAGAATTATGTAGTATCGCTTGGAATAAATCAATGGGAGCTCCTGAAATGAGACTTTTCTGTACCTGGCATGTCGATAGAGCCTGGAGGACCATTATTAAGAGCAAAATTCAAAATTTGGACAAGAGAAATGAGGTGTACAAACTTGTAAAGTCGTTAATGCAGGTAAGAGATGTTGCTGTGTTTCAGGAATCATTGATAAAAGCACTGTAGAAACTAAACAGCAATTCAGAGACATCAGAATTTGGTCACTATTTCCAGATGTATTATGAAAAAGATGTGAAGTGTTGGGCATATTGTCATAGGATACGAGCCGGACTTAACACAAACGTGCACCTGGAGAGTATGCATAAGAGACTGAAATACATGGAGGAAGTGGTGGTAATATGAAACCCCAGTTTGTTTTTCAATAAAATATTGTACATTAATACCATAATTGTACTACCTTAATTGATATGGTTATACTCTACTGACAGTTAACTAACACATTACGTTGATTAAATTCCTTAAAATGTTAGAATATTTTGTTTCCCAAGATAAATTTGACTGTGAACAAGATGTGCAGTTATTATGGCCCCCATGGTGTTTGTAATATGGACCCCAGTACATTTTAAGGATTTCTGGCTGCAAGAAAAATGAATAATTGCTTTTTAATTAAAATACATATTTATTATGAAATATAAAACCATAAAAGTACAAAGTACCACAGTACTAGCGGCAGAAGTCACAAACGTAGTCTTCTTTTTCCGCCTCCACACATTCATTGTGAGCCCATAAAGAGCACATTAGGCATTGCACCCAGAATTTGCCACGAACATCATTTGAAAACTTCCCATTACAGAATAAGCAAAGAGCATCATCTTTATCTGGCTGGAGTTCACCAACCAGAGGGTCACATGGAGAATAACCAGAACCAGTTGAGAGCCACATGATGCCATCATTAACACAATCTGAGTCATTACTGTCAATTTCTTCTTGATTAATCAAAGTTTTCTTTAATTGTCAACTATTTTTACTAATGCCTCTTCCACGACCAGATGCACCACGCCCTCTATTACGAGTTTGGGTTAGGGTTCCAGAACAAAATGGCTGTGATACATCATAAGTCTAGTTCCTTTTGGTAGCTGTTAATTTCCCTCATCTGTGTCCACGACCACTAAGATAAGCTGCAGCTTTTTTCTCTTCTATGTAAGGTTCTAATTTATTTTTACATCAAGAGCCTGTCACAAGCCTAGCAACACATGGTTTTTGCCCACAAGACAATGTTTTCATCTTCTGAGGTACGGGGTGGATATGCCTTGGAGACATACTAAATGCAATTTTAATAGGCTCATGGACATCAGTTTCAATAGCATCATGGTCCTCTTCAGTTTGAACTCTCTTTTCGGGTTCTTGTTGTTTCGGTTGGTCGGCAGGCACAGGAATCGGGACTCCTTCCCCAGTGATGAATTCATCATCTTGAAATATATTTCTTTCTAAATAAATTCCTGTTACCATAAACCCATTTACTGCATTAATGCCAGTTGTACTCTGGAGGTAGGCCTTGCCAAAGAGACACGCTATATCATAGGGTCCAACAGGTTTGCTTTCTGGAGCATCCACTGCCAAATATTCTCGCTGTAGTGAGTCTTAAGTGCACCCGTAAAAGTATGATCCAGGGGTTGCAGCTTGTGTGTTGTGTGCGAAGGCAGTGAGAAAATGGTGATGAAGTTTTTCTTGCGACATCAATCACATCAATATTCCTTACATGGAAGAAGTGACCATCAAGGATGAGTAGAATAGGCGAACTCCCGGTTAGGTTTTGTTTCTCCAACAAAATGTTTCAACCACTCTGTGAATAGGTTTGCTTAAACCCAACAAGATGTGTGGGCTCTTCCAATTGACCCAGGAGGAGCACCTTTCATAAGAATGTCTGCCATATCCATTCTTTGGAATATGAACATCAAGGCAACATAATAACCTCCTGTACTCAGCAAACAATGACCATTACTAGAGACCCACACTCTGCAGCAGTCAGAGAACAAATTTGGCATTTACCTCTGCTTGCAATTACTTGTGGTATCTTAGTCTGAACTACACTAAACCCTATTTTGTCAACGTTCCATACACAATCTTCTGGATATTTATGTTTCCAGTATTCAGCTTATAGCAAGTCATAGAATGAGTTAACTCTCTCACGGAAAAAGCCTTTTGCTCGAGCATATGATGATCCAGTTGGCTTTCTAACTGAAAGCTTATCTTGATGATGTTGAAGAAAATGGTCAAGACAAGCCCTTCCAGCAATTTCATTTCTGAAGTATGTTGCAATTCCATTCCTAACTGCAAGTTGGTAGGCCATTTTTCTAACATCCCTACTAGTAAAAGCATAAAATTTGGCCTTCATATACTGTAAGTAAACCACTAGTTCACTTTCTCGGGCTGCTGGTAGAGCTGGTTTTCTTCCAAGCTTTTTAGTTTCAACATCTGCCATCTGTGAGGTATTAGCCTCATACACATACTGGCGCAGAGTTGTTTTTGGGACAGCAAAATGTTTTGATGCTTGCTTTTTAACTCCCATTGTTTTTCCTATGACAGCAGACACTGCCTCTCATGTTTTGTTTTTATCCCACACCTACCTTTTGGGGGTTCATTTAGGTGCCAGATTAGTCCTAGGCATCTGAAAACAGAAATAAAAACATTTTACGGACTGCTTATAATATGGACCCTAGGGTCCACATTACAAACACCAATGGGGGCCATATTACGGTCACTTACACCTTGTAAACTAGTGTAAACAGCTTAAAAATGCAATAATACCACACCTTTTCATCTATTTGAAACTGTTGCCAATACTTTCTAGGTTGTATGCATGGTGCTTACATCTAAATATTCACCAATAATGGTACGTTAATACAGTGAAATTCACATACCTCTCAAAGTTTTGAACAGGAGCTTGAAAAATATAACCTCACTGTCACTCAACCACTGTACTGACCTGCTTCCAGTGCTCAGTGATGGGACTAGTACACTAGTTCCATCTATCGCCACTAAAGTTCAGCTAAATGTTATTAAGATATTAAAGGAGGGGGGGGGGGGGGGCATATTTGTTGTAGGGGCCATATTACCACCACTTCCTCTACATGGTAATGGAAAGCCGGCGAAACATTTGGATAAAGGTATATTTGCATTCGCATTGCTTGTAACAGCAAATCTGTTTGACAGGCTCATTGTCATTGTGAAAGAAAAACTAACAAGTAAAATGAAAAACATTCACCATAAGCACAAATCCAGTATTTTGATGAATAAGTACTCAATTAGGAAGGTAGGCAGAGTTTGGCAAGTACCAGCCACAAAATCACTTAAAGTTTGCCTTGTGGAAGAAAATATTATCCACTGTAATCCAAATTAGTGGGCACTGACTGTAAAGTAAGCATTCATAGATATTACTACACATGTATTGATTATAGCATTAAGTTAAATATGTGCAAGCATATACAAATGTTTGCCAAGTAGAGAGTACAGAAGAAAATCCGTTTGAAATTTCTGAATTACCAAATGTACTAGTTACAGTTACCAGATGTACTAGTTACAAATGTTGGAGGCATTTCTTTCATTAATGAGAGAGAAGAAAATTCTGAAGCCGGTCAGTTCCTGTGACACAGAGGTACTGGCAGAAATTGTTTCTGGTATGTCAGTTACTGAAGTTCAGCTGGCCAACAAAATAGTAACTTCATTGAAGGCTAGTGCAGGTGCTGTTCATGCCAGTAGCGGTATCTCTTTCATTAGCCCACAGAGGAGTCACAAGAGAAAACTTGCACCACAGAGGAGACTGTTTTCAGCAAAAAAAAAAAACAAATTCCTCAAGCTACATACCATGGCAGTTCCTGATACAGAAGAAACAAAGTTACTGAGAACACTTCTGGATGAAGGTTTATACCACATTAGCTAGTGTGTTGATCTCATATTCAGGAACATGATGGCTTTATTCCATGTCCTGCCATCCAGTTTTAGGTTTTCCATTATTTCCCTAAATCAATCAAGGCAAATGCCGGGGTGGTTCCTTTGAAAGGCCAAGGCCAATTTTCTTCCCCATCCTTGAAACCATCAGAGCTTACGCTCTGTCTCTGGCGACCTCACTGTTGACAGAATGTCAAATGTCTATATTCCTTCCTTCTTCAGCAGCCTCTGGTGTGGCAGTTCTGCTGACACGTGGGATCACCAGCTTGTGCCACCAGCCTAAAATGCTAGCATCGCTGGGTCAATCCCCTCCCAAGCCATGCTGGGCAGTGATGACTGTGATTGAGGCTCAGTGCACTGCTAGTGATGACCACACATTTGACGATCACCCCAAAATTACAACAGAGTGAGTTGCAAACATCAACTTGTAATATATATTTATTTTTGATCTAGCTAGATGAGTAACACTAGAACAACTGTTAAACAGATTAAATATTTTCAGATTCTAGCAAGGAATATACTAACATCTGATTGTTCACAATCAATTTTCCTGATAATGTAACTCATTTACCAAAAATTAAATTTCGTAAATAAATAATAAGTTCAGTGTCAGTATAAACACATGCAGTTGGAATTAGGAATGAGTGGATGAGTAATTCTGAATGTAGCAATATCATTCAACTGAAAGCCTTTTTGGTCCCACTTTGCAGTATAATTTTACTTTTTTTTAAATCCCCCTATTTCAAAAGTTATCTGTAACCAAATAACTCATATTCCGGAATGTTCTGTTTTTAACTGGTCATTATTTCCTAAATTTAAGCACATGGTTTTGTAGTTCTAATTTATCAGGGAACAAAAATGCCTATTTGTATTTGGAAACAGGTAATAATTTCAAACTTGTCATTAATGCTAGTAACACCCTGACACAGACGCTAACAGAGCAGATACCGAGTCTGTTTGCCTGCTGGCTGCAGATGTTGATTGATTGTCTGAATGAGGAGAGGGACCAAACAGTGACATCATTAGTCCCAAGATCCAAAGTGGCAGAGACTGTGGGAGCAGCAAACCAACAGCACAATCTACTCGATGGCAAAGCAAAACATCCAAATGAAGATGCAGACGGAACACTTGGGTGGCAGGAAGAGTAAAGAACTGGAGGGAGGAAGGGGAAGATCATAAGACACTCCAATGGTACTATGTGTGACATGGTGCTGGAATCACTGCTAACCCACCCCAGTTCCCACTTCATACCATGACTGCGACACAATGGGGACAACACCAGGGGGAGATGACACAAGAAGAGGGGGTGGGGACGAAACAGCACAAAATACAAAACAAAATGGAGAGGAAAACCTGACCAGCATGAAAGCAATGATGAAAGCCTTCCAAACTGTGGGCCTCCAATTATGGAAGAGAATTCAGGTACTTAAATCTAGGGGGCAAACCACTTTTATGATGAAAACCAAAGACATATGTAACTATGTAAGGTTGTCTGGTCCATCTGTGACAATGGAAGAGCGTATTTAGTGCAGAAGGCCAAATGATAGGGGAGTCTAGTAAAATATGGTTGACAGTGAGGGGTGTGGGAACAAATCATTATGGAGTAAGAGGCTACGATTCAACCTTATATGACCAATATGCAGATAGCAGAGGATGGTAGATCCCCAGTGGGCCATGCGGTGAGAGTCCCCTTCTCGCAAGAAGTTTATTAGGCGGGGGGTTGGCCTCCAAGATTGAGCTCAAGGCTGAGCAAATAGGAATTTGACATGAAGCTGCAAACCCAGCACCAGAGAGGTCACAGAAAGGGGCTACACCCCCAACCACAGGATGAGCAGCTCATTACCTGGGATACCCATATGGGGGGAACCCAAAGAAAGTCAACTGAACAATCAGCATGGTCAAGATCGGTGAGGTGGTCTTAGATGTCATAGACCAAGAATAGGGAGAGAAAACCACTGTTTGATAGCCTCAAGGGCACTTACCAAGTCTGCACACAACATGGGTGTGAGAGGACTGTTTAGTATAGTATAGAGCCTGGTAAATGGTCATTAGCTATGCAGTACACATGCAATGTGTGGCAGGTCAGAGATGGTGTTACTTGCCAGCAGAAGGCACGAAGGCACATCCCTTGTCATTAGCAGATTTAGAGCCTAGAGCCATTGCATTAAAACAACAGCAGCCTGAAACTCCCATAAAAGCTGGCAGAACAAACAATGAAACACAGAGCCCCAGGAGAGATCCATCTGAATCCAGGATCAAGGAACTAACCAAGGGGGAGGAGGTGTTTGGAGAGAATGGGGGACAGGACAAAGAGGGAAGATAAAAATCATGGCAAAGAGCAGCAAGATGTAGCCCAACTGTTAAACTCACCTGAAGGGTGGGCAGAAGGTGGGTAATGTCCTGCAGCTGCTAAAATATAAAATAGGAGGGTTGTGTGGGGAAAGAGAAGATGGTGATTGCATAGGAAACAAGAAGCATAGACTGTTGAACCAAAAGGGCAATGAGTGGGGGACAACCCCAGCTTCAACCAGGAAACAATAGGGCTAGTGCAAAAGTCACTGCTGATGATCAGGCAGATACCACAATGGTGGACCTGATCCAAGAGGATCGGAGCGGAAGGAGCAGCTGAGCCATAAATTTGGCAACCATGGACCAGAGGGGTCAAAACTAAGGCCCAACAAAGATGGTGAGGAGTGAAACAATCAGCACCCTCCAGAGGTGTGGCAAGGAAGTGGAGGACATTGAGTTTATGAACACAGCCAATCTCCAGAAGGCAAATATGGGGCGAGCAAGTAAATTTCTTGTCGATAAGAAGAGCCAAGAAATGGAACTGGGGGACCACAATCAGATATTGGGTCTCGAGATAGAGCTCCAGCTGGTATCAAACACAATATGGTGACAGAAATGTACCACCCACAATTTAAGAGGAGAAAACTGAAAACTGTGTGAGTAGGTCCATGCAGAAGCATTCCACATGGCACCCTGGAACTGTCACTTCACAAAGGCCACCAAGTGTTAAATAACTCAGACACAGAAGTCATCCACATGCAGAGCAGGGGTGACAGTTTGACGGAGCTTACAAGTCCTTTAACAGTGATGAGGAAAAGGATACTTAACACTGAACCCTATGGAATGCCATCCTCCTGGGCAATGGAGTGTCCTCATCCCAGGACTTATGTTCCTTCTTCTCTTTGATAACTAGAGGAGGACAGAGGCCAGAGAGGCAAGGGGATGGGGAGAGGGGGAGATGCAGAGAGAGAGAGAGAGACTTCTGCTAGTTATATAAAGAGAGACCAGGCAACCTCGGGGATGCTAGAGCTGACGGTTCCACAGCCGATGTGTACCAGCAGACTCATGGACTGACAAGAGGCCCTGTCACCAGCAGACACTAGAGAAGAGGCACTTCTCCGCCGGATGAAGGGAGCAAGCTGTAAGTTCAGGGGAGAGGGAGAGAAGAGTGAGGCATCACTAGGCTAAGGGGGAGGAGGGAGAAAGGATGTGACAGAGTCAATGGTAGATGTCGTAGACACAAGGCTAAGCTGATCGTATTTCTGAAGAGCCTCAGCATATGATAAATGGTCACTGGACTTATACCTCAGTATCTTCTATCCTTCTTATAATCCGGGCAATCCAGTGAGCATGGTGAGTGACAGTTATGACAATGAATACACATGGGCAGTAAAACAAAATCACTCCTGTTATGGACTGGGCATCCTCATTCATTGCATACAGGGTCTGCTCTACAGCATTAATACATGTGTACTAATCCTAAACACCAAAAACACTTCAGCAGTGGCAGGACATACATCACAGTGATAAGCCATAATCTTGACCTTGTCTGTGGGGGTATCCCCTTCAAAGACCAGAATAAAGTTGTCATTATCAATGTGGTTGTCCTTAGGGCCTTGCCATTCCAGACTGGCCCACACTTCACCAGTTTGGAAGATGAGGTCTCTATGAAAAATGACACCCTGAAGCATATTCAAAGGCTAGTGAGGAGTAATGGACATCAGAATGTTGTGAAGATGATCACAGGCACAAAGGGCCACAGACTGTTCAGTAGCAGAAAATCTGATCAATAGCGAAACCTGATCACATCTGTCTCAGAGTGTCCTCTTTGCCAAACTTGTCTTTGATAGTTTCTACCAAAAATAATGGGTTCATGGTGGAAAGGTGTCCTTGTCAGTCTTGATGCAGACCAGGTAATGGGGAAAAGATTTCACCCCAAGCCAGCGAGTCTCCCTCCTCCCATGAGGGGATATCCAAGGAGGGGAAAGTTGTAGGTTGAAAAGGGGTATCACGAAAAGTCATTCCTGACTAAAGTGGCAGCCATAGAATGGCCCGTTTTCTAAAGTCTGATGCATTTGATACACAAAGTGTTCACCCTAATAGCACCGAAACCAATCAGGGGCTCTCCCCTTGTGTACTACTCAGCCACACCAAGGGCCACCTGGCATAGGGGCTGTTGCTTGGAGTTCCAATGCTCCAGAATGACAAGCCACTACTCCTAGGCATACACAGGGAGGTAGCAGCTCATGTATCAAAACTGTCATCCCTGTGTTTTCAGAGGACTCCATCAAAAGAGTACATAACACCCCAAGCACATGAAATGGCTACCGTGCTAGCTGTATAGCCCAAAAAGGACAATGGCTTCAGGTAAAAAATGGAAGAGGTGGTAAAGCCACATGCCAAAGACTTCACGTATGGTGTTGTTCCCCAGCTGGCTCACACCATGGAGACAAAATTTAGAGGAGTTAAATCCTCAAAGAGGGACCAAAAACTCCAAAAAGGAAAGTGTAAAGCAAGAAGAATAATACTGTAAGGGATAGAAAAAAAAAGATAGACAGGCCAATGTAAGCAAGGAAACAGAGATGTAAAGAAGGGGAAGAGGGGAAGGATTGAGGACAGGGATGGACGAGCACGGTAAAGTTAATGCAGATAGGATCCAATTACTAGAAGCCTCATGTGCTCCATGCACAAACTCACAAAATAATTGTGACCCCCTTCCACTGGGGAGTGGGGAGGGGTATGGAGGGATGGAGCAGATATAGAAACATGATTCCATGATGTCAAAGATAAACAAATCTTCATATCTGAGTATTACTGGATTTGCTCCAAATACCCACTGGCCAACACACAAACCTGTGGTACTGAGTTCAGACTGGCCATCGTGACAACTCTATTTCTCATGCACCACCATCCAGTGAAGTAGACAACACTACCCAGGGCTGTTGACACCATTACAGTCGCATGCTGTATTGCCATGCTAGGTGCCACGACAATGCACCATAGCGCAAACAACTACACTCTGCTTACTCTAGAGCCCTGCAAATTAATATTAAACTGACTGAGCATATACTAATTCAGAGATGACTCACAATGCATTTCAATAATGTGCATAACAGAGAATCAGTTTCATACCTAGCATGAAATGAAATGACAGTATGGCATTTCTGGCCAGGAGATGGTATGCAGGAGCAATCGGCCACCTACTGCAAGTCTACATCAGTTGATACTACTTTTTTTTGCATCTAAAAAAAAGGTAAAATGGTGATAAGTGCAACACAACACCCAACCTCTAAGAGGATAAATTCTCCAAATCACCAGGAATTGCACCTGGGCCCCTGCATAGCTGTTGGTCTCTCTAACCAACAGCCACAGGGTTGTACATAGCTAGCCTCCAACACTCTCATTCACGTCAGGCCCTGTGAGTAAACATTAAATCAGAATACAGACATTGTGTATCGGAACAGGAAAGCAACATTGAGCATATATGAATATAGGGATGACTCACAAGGCATTTCAGTATTGTGCATAACACATAATTAATCTCATACCTGGTGTGCTGTGTGGAAGCTTCTGCTACCTTTGTATGCCAAAAGCTTGCCCTTCACACTCAGTGACAGTCATCTTAAGTAAACAAACATTAAAACTGACAGGAAGACAAGATGTCTGGTGAGTGAGACCACAGGTGTTTTCTTTGTGGTGTCACTGCCAGACACCACACTTGCTACGTGGTAGCCTTTGAATTGGCTGGACCCGCATGTCGCCACTATCAGTGATTGCAGACCAAGTGATGCCACACGGCAGGTCTAGTCTCGAGACACTCCTAGCACTCGCCGCAGTTGTACAGCCGACTTTGCTACCGATGGTTCACTGACTACAGAGGCTCTCATTTGCAGAGACGACAGTGTAGCATAGCCTTCAGCTATGTCATTTGCTACAACCTAGCAAGGTGCCATATTCAGTTACTATTGATATTGATATTGTGAATCATGTACCGTCAAGTGCGACTTTCATCATTAATGGATTAAAGTTAAGTATCAAACTAATTACATCCGCTTTCTGAATTCTAATTCCTTGTCATGTTCCAGAGCTCACGTCAGTATAGTTCTTCCCTCCCCATGCCAGCCTGTGTGAGCTAAAACACTTGCATTTCAGCCTCCTCTAGTAACACGGTGTTGGCTCTGCTGCCAACACTACATTCTTCATCCACTAAAAGAACTTATTTGAGAGGAAATAGTGTCAAATTTAAATTTCCTCTGTTTTGTATATTTGCTGTAGTGTCCTTTCTTGTCACACAACTGAATATTTGTATCCCCATAGAGCTTATTCTTGAAAAAAACTTCATGTAATCTGAAGTCCCGATAATTGCGACATAATGTGAAATTTTGCGTGCCAAAAAACAAAAAATTCTATTCAAGTTTTCTTGATAGTGCAAAATCCATTTAAGAAAGACAGCTACTAGTTTCATCAGTGTCTAATGTCACAATAAAAGTATAATTAAAAGTTTTTAAATTGTATTTAACTAACATATTTCATATTGTTTACTAGTTGGAGGTGATCTAGGCATAAATTTTTGGAGTTATAAACATTTAAAACCTGACCAAACACTAAAGTAAATTCTCTAAAAGTAAAGTAATTACTAATACATTCTTCTGTCATTGCATCTCTAAATCAGTACAAAAACAACAACAATGGCTCGTAAGACCTTCATGTTGTTTTTGTTTACATATAGCCAATCTCGTGTCCTTGACAAATTTAAAACTTAATTATTCTTTCGAAACTGACCATGAGTGAGAAATGTGGAAGCTGTTATAGCGTTGTGAGTAGAGGGATTTGTTGCTAATCTTGTAGGAAACATTTTCACTGGGGGAGGGTGTTGGGGGAGATGCAGTGGGGAGAATGTTGGGAGAACAGAAGAGGCTCTCTCCTGGAACTGCATAGTATGCATAGGAACATTTTGATTGGGGTACAGGAAAGGAAAATCTGTGCCCTTCAGGCACAGTTGATGGAAGCAAGGAAGGGACTGATAGGGAGGAGGAGGGTGGTTGCGAACTGGCAGCTTGTAGGAGGATAGGAAGAAAGAGAACATGATCTGATAGTTTTGTCATCAACCCCAAAAACATTTGTCTACCACTGCCAGAGCCTCTGGCAGAAAGAGGAGCAAGAAATATGCAGCACACTTCAACTGAGGCCAAGAAGCTTAGAAATATACAAAATGTTAGGAAGAAGAAAGTGCTGCTGCTAGGTAGTAGCCATGGGTGAGCTGTAGGCCCCGAGTTACAGGAAAGTTTAGGGGTAGCATACCAGGCAACCAGTATCTTCCAGCCAAATGCAGGGTTAAGTCATGCAATAGAGGACTTAGGGTCTTTATGTAAGGACTTTACAAAAGAAGACCGTGTAGTGATAGTGGGTGGGGCGGGAAACAGTTTGGACAGGGATGGGGCATATGACATAGGTGGTGACCTGGGCAAAATAGCTTCCCTGACTCGTGGCACCAACGTACACTTTGTTGAGCTGTTCCGGTGTCACCACTGGCCACACCTTGATGGAGATGTGAGGCGAATCAATGTGGGGTTGGGGATTGCTCTGAGAGTAGCCAACTTTGCTCACATTTCTCTGGTGCCCGTCGGGACTATCGACAGATGGGGTTTCACTAGGCGTGGCCTATACCTAAACAGGACTGGCAAGGTAAGATTGGTACAGCTGATTTGTGAAAGTATAGGGGGTGGATCTCGAGCCACACATGGTCAAATACCTGTTGTCATCAGTATGAGAAGTAGGTCTTTTTTAGGATAAATCCAGACAACAGGTTCCCCTGCTTAAAGAGTATCTCCAGCAGTTTGAATTAACAGGGCTTGATATCACCAAGATATTAATAATTTTGTGTGTGTGGACACTGTTTTTCAATAAATTAATAGAATTTCTAAATAAAGTCTCAAGTACAAAGCTCAGCATAATTCTGTGTGGGGACATTAAAATCAACACAAATATCATAAATGAATCCAGCAGCACCCTCATAAATATACTTCAAAGTTTTGGCCTGTCCCTATTAATCAATAGTGCAACAAGGGTTACTACTACAATGACTTCGTCAGTAATTGACCATGTGGCCACAAATATAGACAGGGAAAAATGTGATGTAGCTGTAAAAGATCTTGGATTATCAGACCATCTCTGTGAAATAACAACAGTAAAATGAGACATCA
The DNA here is from genome assembly GCF_023864345.2 of Schistocerca serialis cubense. Classification (NCBI taxonomy): domain Eukaryota; kingdom Metazoa; phylum Arthropoda; class Insecta; order Orthoptera; family Acrididae; genus Schistocerca; species Schistocerca serialis. The sequence continues at coordinate 3,899,272 of NW_026047571.1, read as the reverse complement.
AATAATTCCCTAAACTACAAGCCTACAAACGACATGCATCAGAAATGAAAATAAAAGTTTTCAAAGGAACTAGCAAAACAATGCTGGGATGAAGTGTATAAGGAAACCAATGTGAATAAGAATCCACATTATTTAAATTGAACTTTGAAAAGGCATTTCCAAAAGTATGCCTGTCTGTATCAACGTCACACAAAAGTAGATGGATAACAGCAAGTATTAAGAAGTAATCCCAAACACTTAAATACCTCACTTCCATGAGAAAGAGTCACAATGATCCTGAATTCTTAAATTTCTATCATAGATACAAAAAGATCTATAGGAAGGTGCTGATAGCTGCAAAAAAGTCATTTAATGGCACAGTAATAGATAATGCAGGGAATAAAAGCAAAGCAGTCTGGGATGTTATAAAAATGGGAACGGGGAGAGGTAAAGAAACACAGAATAACATACTGCTAAGGGAGGGGGATAAGGTAATAAATAAGCCACAACACTTATCAAACTATGTAAATGAGCATTTTTCACGTATGGCAGGGAAGTTACAACAAAAATTCCCCAAAACAAATAAAACTCCTGTAAATAATGTTGCACTAAATACAATGATGTTACTTCAAATACAGATAATGAAGCCAGTAAAACTGTTCAAAAACTAAAAAATAAAAAGTCAGTAGGCTTAGATGAAGTACCAATGTGTGTACTAAAACAATGCATAGAGGTTATACAAGGTCCCTTAACACACATAATAAATGTATCCTTTACATCAGGGACATTTCCAGAGCAGTTAAAACAGGCAAGAGTTGTGCCTTTGGTTAAGAAAGGTAATGCAGAAGACGCAGAAAATTACCAGCCTATTTTCCTGCTGTCACCATTTTCAAAAATAATAGAAGCAATTATGAAAGACAGATTAATGAATTACCTGAATAAATACAATCTTTTTAAGCGAATCACAGTTTCGTTTCTGAAGTGGAAAAAATACAGACTCAGCTGTGGTAGAATGCACAAAAGTTGTACTTGATGCTCTTGATAAAGAAGAGTCTGTCAGAGGGTTCCTTTATGATCTTTCTAAGTCATTTGATACAGTCGACCACAAGATTCTATCAAATAAATTAGAAGCATTAGGAATAAGAGTGGTAGCTAAGGACTGGTTTTGATCATACCTAGCAGTTAGGGTACAAAGAGTAGTGATAACATATACTTCAAATAGATCTAAACATTTAGTAAAACACTTATCAGAACAAACCTAACAACATCACACACATCCATACCCGAGGCAGGATTCAAATCTGCGACCGTAGCAGTCGTGTGGTTCCGGACTGAAGTGCCTAGAACCGTTCGGCCACGGCAGCCGGCCAAAAATACATTAATATGGGGTTTCTGCAAGGTAGCAAATTAGGACCAATACTATTTCTGATATACATCAATGACTTTCCCAGTAGTGTTACTCATAGTGAAAAAATTCTCTTCACTGATGACAGCAATATTATAGTCACTGAAAAAACAAGAGAACTCCTCTCAGAGAAAGCAAATGAAACTCTCAAGGAAGTTTACACTTGGTCAATAAGCAATAAAGTGACATTTAACATTATGAAAATTAATGCCATGAATTTCAGCTTGAAGAGGGAAAATGACAATGTTAAATTAAATGTAGATTTCACCTTTATAGACTGTGTAACAAATGCAAAATTTCTAGGAATGAATACTGATTCTCAGTTGAAGTGATGAGAACACACAAAGATACTTGCAAACAGAATGTCATCAGCATGTTATGTCCTTAGAATCCCATCATCAGTGTATAACATGCAGTATTCTAGTTACATACTATTCTTATGTACGCTCAGTTATTAGCTATGGCATTCTGTTTTGAGGAAAAAATGCACAAAATACAAACACAATTTTTGAACTTCAGAAAAGAGCCATAAGAATGATAACTGAAAAGAGTAGTTGAGCTCATTGTAAAGATCTGTTCTAAACACTGTGGATTCTAACTGCACCATATGAACACCTTTACCAGTCAGTTGTACATATCAAAAATAACATTGGTAATTACAGAACAAACCTTTCTGTCCATGACGATGGAACAAGAGCAGGACTCAAGTTGCATTTACCAAGAAAATATAAACATAAAATAGCATTCAATTAAACTGAAATCAAAATGCAGTCATTGTGATTTGGAACAGAAAAGTGACACTGAGTATATTTGAATTCATAGATGTATCACAAGGCATTTCAGTTTTGTGCATAACACAGAATTAATCTCATACCTAGTGGGCTGTGTGGAAGCTCTTGCTGCCAGGGTATGCCAAAAGCTTGCCTCTCGCACTCAGTGATAAGCCCTGTAAGTAAACAAGTAAACATTAAATCAGAATTCCTTCATTGTATTTTGGAACAGGAAAGTAACATTCGGGATAAATTAATATAGGGATGGCTCACATGGCATTTCAGAACTATGCATAACACAGAACTAATAGCATACCTGATGTGTTCTGAGGAAACAGTAGCACCACGGAATGCTAAAATCTTGCCCTCACACTCAGTGACAGGCCCTCTAAGTAATTAGGTAAACATTACATCTACTAAATCTACATGGATACTCTGCAATTCACACGTAAGTGCCTGGCAGAGGGTTCACAAACCATTTTCATACTACTCCTCTACCATTCCACTCTCAAACGGTGCATGGGAAAAAGGAGTACCTAAATCTTTCTGTTTGAGCCCTGATTTCTCTTATGATGATCATTTCTCTATACGTAGGTGGTGTCAACAAAATATTTTTGCATTCGGAAGAGAAGGTTTGTGGTTGAAATTTTGTAAATAGATCTCATGCAAAGAAAACCACCTTTGTTTCCGTGATTGCCACCCCAACTCGCATATCATATCAGTGACAATCTCACCCTTATTATGCAATAACACGAAACGAGCTGCCCCTCTTTGTACTTTTTCGATGTCCTCCATCAATCCTACCTGGTAAGGATCCTACACAGTGTAGCAATATTCCAGCATAGGACGAACAAGTGTAATGTATGCCGTCTCTTTAATGGGTTTGTTGCATCTTCTAAGTGTTCTGCCAACAAAGTGCAGTCTTTGTTTCACCTTCCCCACAATATTATCTATAGGGTCTTTCCAATTTAAGTTGCCCATAATTGTAATTCCAAGGTATTTAGTCGAATTGACAGCCCCTAGATTTGTACAATTTATTGTATACCTGAAATTTATTGGATTTCTTTTAGTACCCATGTGGATGACCTTGCACTTTTCTTTGTTTAGTGCCAATTGCCACTTTTTGCACAATATCACGATCCAGTCACACAACTGAGATGATACTCCATATGCACACAATTTGATTAATAGTCACTTGTGAGGAATGGTATCAAAAGCCTTCTGGAAATCTAGGAATATGGAATTGATCTAAGATCACACTCATTACTTCATGGGAATAAAGAGCTAGCTGTGTTGCACAAGAACAATATTTTCTGAATCCGTGTTGGTTATGTATCAATAAGTCATTTTCTTCAAGGTGATTCATAATGTTAGAGTACAGTGTATGCTCCAAAATCCTATTGCTAATTGAGGTCAGTGATATGGGCCTGTAATTCAATGGGTTACACCTATTTCCTTCCTTGAATATTGGTGTGACCTGTGCTACTTACCAGTCTTTAGGAACAGATCTTAAGTCAAGTGAGCAGTTGTATATGATTGCTAAGAAAGGCGCTATTGTGTCTGCATATGCTGAAAGGAAACTGACTGGTATACCATCTGGACGAGAATACTTGCCTTTCTTAAGTGATTTGAGTTGTTTTGCAACACCTAAAATATCTACTTCTATGTCACTCATGCTAACAGCTGCTCTGTTTTAAAATTCTGGAATATTTACTTTGTGTTCTTTCATGAAGGAATGACAGAAAACTGTATTTAGTAACTCCACTTTAGTGGCACCATCATTGGTAACATTTCCATTGCTATCACACTGTGACAGTATTGTCTGTTTTTTTTGCCACTGGTGTACTTCACATACGACCAGAATCTCTTTGGGTTTGCTACCATATTTTGAGACAATTTTTCATTGTGGAAACTATTAAAAGCATCTCACAATGACATCCACACTAAAGTTTGAGCTTCTGTGAACCTTAGCCAGTCTTGGGGATTTTGCATTCTTCTGAATGTGGCATGCTTTATTCATTGCATCTGCAACAGTGATTAGACATGTTTTGTCTACCACGGTGGATCAGTCCCATCTCTTATTAACTTATGTGGTATGAATCTATATATTGCTGTCGATACTGTATCTTTGAATTTGAGCCATATCTGGTCTACCCTTACATAATTAGCTTGGAAGGAATGGAGACCCTTTCTTAGAAAGGCATCAAGTGATTTTATTTAATCAGAATGTGACCATTGTCCATATGAACACAAAAGTAACAATGAGCATATTTGGATTTATAGATGTCGCACAAGGTATTACACAATTCTGCATATCACAGAATTAATCTCATACCTGGTGTGGTGTGTGGATGCTCTTACTGGCATTGTATGCCAAAAGCTTACCTCCTTACACTCAGTGACAGGCCCTTTAAGTAAACAATAAAACATGAAATCAGAGTGCAGCCATTGTGTGTTCGATCAGAAAAGTGACGTTGAGCGTATTTTAATTTATAGAGGTCTCACAAGACATTTCAGTATTGTGTGTAACACAGAATTAATCTCATACCTGGACTACTGCCATGGTAAGTCACAAACTCTTTCTTCAGATTCACTGACAGATGCTGTAAGTAAAGATTAAAACAGCATGCAGGCATACTGCATCAGAACAGAAAAGTAACTTTGAGCATATGTGAATTTAGGGATGGCTCTCAAGACATTTTAGTGTTGTACATAAGACAGATTTAATCTCATACCTGATGTGGTGTGTTGGAGCTGTTGCTGCCTTGGTTGACTCAAAGTTTGTTGCACACATGTACTGACACTTATAGGCTTTTAAATCATGTTCCATACATAGAACAGAAACATGGCACTGTGTATGTGTGAAATAAAAGATAAATTACATGCAGTGTGGTCCACTTCACAGAATTATATTCACATACCAGGTGATAAACGTTGCATATCTCACTGCCGTGTATGCCACTGAGTTTTTACCCAGTAATTCTATCAGTTCTGCTGGAACCTGCAATACTTAGAAAGCACCAGATTCTCCAAGCATTCACTCAAAATGCTGAGTTGCGATAGGCACAACAAAAAGATTCACACAATTACAGCTTTCAGCCAATGAGGCCTTTTTCAGCAGTAGATACACATACACACGCACACACACTCATGCAAATGCAACTTGCACACACGCCTGCAGTCTCAGAAAACTGAAACCACACTGTGAGCAGCAGCACCAGTGGCAACTGGGTGGTGGTAAGGAGGAGGGATATTATGGTGGGAGTGGCGGACAGTGAAGTGTTGCAGTTTAGACAGAGGACAGGAGAGAAGATGAAGAGGGTGGAGGGGGTAAGTACCGGAATGGAGAGAAATAAAAAGAGACTGTCAAACAGCTTTGCTGTTACAAGCAACATGAATGCAGGTATACCTTTATCCAAATGTTTTACCTGCTTTGCGTTACCATGTATGTATTTCAGTGTCTTATGTATTCTCTCCAGGTGCATGTCTGTGTTGATTCGGTTCGCATCCTATGACAATATACCCAACAAATCACATCTTTTTCATAATACATCTGGAAATAGTGACCAAATTCTGATGTCTCTGAATCGCTGTTGAGCTTCTGAAATGCTTTTATCAACAATTCCTGAAACACAGCAATGTCTCTTACCTGCGTTAACGTCTTAAGGAGTTTGTACACCTCATTTCTCTTGTCAAAATTTTGAATTTTGCTCTTAATATTGGTTCTCCAAGCTCTGTCGACATGCCAGGTACAGAAAAGTCTCATTTCAGGAGGTCCCATTGATTTGTTCCAAGCAATACTATACGATTCTGCCAGAACTGTTATGAATACTTTTGGGGAAATATGTTCAACCTGAAACTTGACACATTTGAAAAATATACTCAAAACATCAGACTCATTCTTGTTAGATATGAGGAAAGCACACAGAAATCCTTGCCTCATATCACCCAGTACAAGTAATGTTGTAACTTCAAAATCGTAGCCATTTAGGCTATGAGTTCCATCAACACAAATACAATCACTTCCATATTTTGCTTATATGGCATTCATTATAAGTAACACAAAGTCTTCACTTCTCAGTGCAGGGTGTAGATCATTAATTGTTTCTTGAGGCTTATAGAACAATATACATGGATTATCACTTTGCTGCACTTCTTGCACCCAAGCTTCAATGCTGATCACGTCATTTGGATGTCTGACTGACTTTGAAGACAGGTTATATGCAGCTGCAATATTATGCAAATCCTGCATCATTGTAAGATGCACTTTCTCAAAATTTGAATTCTGCACTATTTCTTGAATTGTTTGGAGGACAGTAGGAAATGAGATTCATACAGCAATGTCTTCGGCTATCTTCATCCATTCTTTTTCTGTCAGATTCAGATGACTTAGGTCAAGATCGTGACCAACATGAGTGGACACAAAAGTAACATGGCATTTTCCTTAGATTTTAATGTCTGCAGGGCACTTTCCACCGATTTTGTTGCTCCCTGTCAATTTTAGATGTCTGCTCCCATCACCTTTGGAGAGAAACTGACCTGAGCAATGCCAGATATGACAACATTTGGTGCCATCATCGTAAGATTTAGTGCCACAGCTTTTAATGAATTTGGAATGTGTAGCACATTCCATTTCTCCTTTCCATTTTAAAAATTCTTCTTCACTGGAGAATTCTAGGGCTTCTGGTTTCACACATAAGGCATGTGCAGACTAGAAATGATCCATCCAGTACTTTCTAGAATCGGTTTCATAATCCACACATTGTGCTGTACAGTGGTTCCACTCTTATCTTACATGCCATCAGCGATGTGTAATGATTGAAACAGAGTAGTCACAGAGAAAGAATTTAGTATCAAGGGACCAACAAGGCTCTGTATTGAGCCCATTAATTTCCTCGTTATACGTTAATGATGTGTCGAGTATTGTCTCCCACTGTGAATATGATTTTTATGCTGATGACCTGCAGTTATACGTAAGTGCAAGCCGAACAAATCTTCGCTCAGCCATCCAGAAAGTAAATGCTGACCTACTTGCCTTATCACAATGGATGCAGAACACTCCATTCATTACAGAAACATAAAAAGGTACTTCCTCTCAAACTTAAAAAGAAACTTTTGGAATCACTAATACTCCCCTTGTTGGTTATGGTGATCCTATTTTCTGAGGATTTTCGTGTGAGAGCTCATGTCAGCTGGAACTGATGAAAAATGCTTCTGTGATACATTTGTGACTTACACTATTTCTACCATATCACTCCTATGGACAATTATCATGGCTATGTGCCGATAGACATAGAGATTATCATACACTGTGTTCGCTGCATCGTTCTTGTGGTCAAATGTGTGTGAATTTCTGAGGGATCAAACCTGTGAGGTCATCAGTCCTTAGACTTACACACTGCTTAAACTAACAATGCACACACACATGCCCAAGGGAGGACTCGAACCTCCAGTGGGAGGGGGCGTGCAATCCATGACCTGGCACCTCAAACTGTGTGGCCACTCCACGTGGCTTGCTGCATCATCTTCTCAATCATTGCACTCCTGCCTATTTATTGTCAAGTCTTACACTGCTGTCTGAACAGCACAGCAGAGATACTCATTCTCAATAAAATAAAATCTTCTCTGCATCACTACAGAGCACTGCCATTTTCTCTAAATCATTTTCTGTATGAGGAACCTGACTTTGTAACAATCTTCCTCAAAAGATTAGAGAAATAAAATCATTTCGAACTTCAGAAGAGAGCTAATGACTCACTTTCTATCACAACAGTGAAGTATCTCTTCTTGCAACTCACTCTTGTCAACCCTCCCTCCCCCTCTACTTTTCCCTCCTCTTGGCTACAGAGTTCTCTGTTGATATTACCTTCTTTCCTACAAGCCATTGTCACTTTTATTTCAACCCTGTCCTCCTTCATTATCCCTTCCACTTCTTCTAATACCAAGGAAGGCATCAAAAGCTCCAAACTAATCAATATCATACATAATGCCTCTGTTATTTTATTATTCTTATTACTATAACTTTATTATTACTTTTTTCCTTTATCAGACGTTCTGTCTGGTTAAAAATGGAAAGTGACATCTACCTTGATCAAGCGTGACTTCCTTTTAACTGTACGGTATATGTTATATTGCATTTAGGAACTTTCGGGTAATTGAACATGTATCAATAATTACGGATTTCTGTAGTTGTATATATAAGTTTGGTTGTAGCTGTATTGCATTGATGTACTGGTGGATATTGTGTGGTATGGCTCCTGTAGTTGATAGTATAATTGGTACAATGTCAACTTTATCCTGATGCTACATGTCCTTGACTTCCTCAGCCAGTTGGATGTATTTTTCAATTTTTTCTCCTGTATTCTTCTGTATATTTGTTGTATTGGGTATGGATGTTTCGATTAGTTGTGTTAATTTCTTCTTTTTATTGGTGAGTATGATGTCAGGTTTGTTATGTGGTGTTGTTTTATCTGTTATAATGGTTCTGTTCCAGTATAATAATAATAATAATTATTATTATTATTACTTTTTATTAATAATCCAAATTATTAGCATTTAGTTTGTTTTGTCTTAACTTATTATTATAACCCATTATTTTATCATCATTATTAACATTACTGTTATTATTAAAAGTTATTACTTTGATTAATAATGCAAATTCTTATTTTGATTAATAATGCAAATTATTATTATTGTGTTTTCTGTGTAATATTGTTTGTATGTGTTGTTCCTGGTCATACACAAGTTAGGGCCTTAAGCATCTAATCTAGTCGGGCTAAATAAGCCATAAATAAATAGCAATAAAATATATAAATTTGGGAATTTTGTTGCAGATACTTTAACAATTAACTGATAAAATTTGTCAAAGTGTCTTCATTCTGAATGTGGTCTGATTTTGTTATCTGCATGTCAACTGATGAGTGTTCATCAGAGTATCTCAAACTACCATCTAGCCTGAAAACCACCATGTGCACCCCGCAAGTACTTACCTAAATGAGTAGCTGCTCCCTTTGTGTAGTGTACCCTGACCTGTCAAGGAGAGTCCTACAATTATCCACCCAATAATGCAGGTCCAGCCAAGACTGTCAGACTCAACAAAGCCTCTGGCCGAGATTGTCCACTCGGCTCCAGACCGTAGGACCCCAGTCAACTCTGGAAACTATACTGCACATCATGAGCTGTGCTTGCACTCCATATGTGAGCCTAGCAGCCTCCACCACCTACACCAGTCATCTGTACGAACTGAGGATGACCTCGGAACCCTCGCAAAAGGCATTGTCGGAACTGATGCCACTCCTCGCAGATGACTGCACCCTGCAAGCTCGATAGCCACAGGCAAAGCCGCCACATCTCGTATGAGGCTCCCTGACAGACGTACCGAGTGCATATTGGCTATCTTTCTGGCTCTGAACAATATTCCCCTAAGGATCTCCCTATTGTGTCCAACACTAGCGGTCCCAATAACTAGTAAACCCCTCCCCCTGTGTGCTTGCTCAGATGCCGTTGAAGGAGTGACTCACAGATGAATGGGCGAGGCTGGACAGCCAGCCTCCACGTTGATGCTCCACATGCCTAACCGAGCAGTGTAGTTAGTCGTTCAAGAGAAATGATGACTGTGTTACACACTGCCTGAATTTATACTTTAAAGTTACAAAAATGTGAGACTACACCTCTTAAATAAAAGAAAACGCATGGAATTTAAGAATTAATCTATGAAGAAAACACGGAAAAATCTAAAGACATAACTAGCTGTTCTCCTCATCTTTCACAGGTGACATCTGGAACCTGTATGTAACTCAGCTTTACTTGTTTCTTGGTGAAGATGAGAATTAAAAGAGATTGTGCTCTGGGTTGATCTATATTTATTTTTGTCATTATGAAATTTTGAACTTTATTTACAAGTCAGTGAATGCCCCATTGAGAATTTACAGAAAAGCTGAATAATAAAGTAATAGTGAGCATTAGCTGAATTAGATATATTAGGAACCTGTGAATACTATCAGTCTTTTAGCCTCCTTCTTTCAGAGTATCTTTGTTCATACGATGGGCTACAAGCACACTTTTATAACGACAGCTTAATAATCACATATTTTACTCTTCCATAAAATTTTTTTCTAAATAACAATCAGTACATTTGAGCCATGAATTGAACCTAAAAAAAAAAAAAATCTATGTGAAGAGGCCTTGGACGTCTAAACAGTGATGGTACTGACTTACAACTGTGTCATCCTCAGCTAACAAAATTCACTGGAGGGGCACGGGGTCAGCACACCTCTGTCCTGGCCGTTGTCAAGTTTTTAGCACTGGCGATGCTACTTCTCAGTCAAGTAGCTCCTCAGTTGGCCTTACAAGGGCTGGGTGCACCCTTATTGAACCTTGCCCACATAGCACAGTACAGAGAGCTTCACTCACAATGCTTCATCAAGATGTGTGTCAGTTAAAATCAGACGTGGTTTCTTACAGGGCTCAGAATTTGGCTGCCAGGCTGGATAACAGACATGTCTAATCCCAGAACCATAGTTTTTTCTTACAGTGCCAATGTATTTGATTAAATTGCTTGCTAACAAATGAATACTTCACTTACCAACATTTACAGGCTTTGTGAAAATTGGCTACATCTTTCAACAGAACTTTGCCCACTTTGTCATAGCTTGATGTGAGGAATATTGTGGTCAAAATTTTGTTTTTGCTTCCCATAACAGTATGCTATTAATCACTTAACTTAAGCCATATGCTAGTGCATTTGTTTGTCATCCTGATCCCAGGTTCTCACCATATATTTCATTCCCTTGAGAATCAGCTAGCAAATCTTCTTACACTCTCATTCATGCATGGTACTCTATGAGGGTATGATGTACGACCAGCTGTCTGCCATCCCGAATGGGCTCTTCCAAACTGTGACCAACAACCACCTACACTGACTCACATGATGGAATGGGGCATTTACACAAAATTTTAAAATATTTCACATTCCAAACTTAAATTTCAATTGAAACAGGAACTTTCTTTCTGTGGCCATAAAATGATGCAGACCTACGTATAAAGCTATAATAATTGTTACAGGACAATTTTTCAACACTGTCATACAACATACACAAATTCTTGTAAGTTTATAGTAGAGGCCCACCTTGAGCTGCACAATTAATTATGAATGAAGCACGGTATTGATATTGAATGTGTGAGTGATTGTCAGTTTAGAGAGTAATTTAAAACAGATTTGTACGTTAGCTGGGAATAAGGGGATGTTTGGAAGCACACTCAGTGACACAGACTGAGCTGAGCATTTGAACAGTCTGGGACCCGACTGAGCTCATCTGAAAAGCAGCAGTGAGGGGAAACATTCACTGTGGCAGCCTGGCCCAGTAAATGTCTTTATGATCCCTAACGGCACCACCGTGCAATTGGACAACAGTCGAGACATTCTGTAGTGTTCACTCACACAAATGTTTTACGAGTTGGAGTGAGGAGTAATGTTAGTGAAAGACGCTACTGACTGCCAAATGCAGAAAATTTGGCTTTGGGATGCGTGCCAGAGATTGCTATCTTACAGCCGAACTCCCAGCTAGGCCTTTGAAATTTTTGAGATGCCACCAAACACATAACTCTTACAAAAACTTTGTTTAAGGATTTAAGACCTATGGACAGTGGTTCATCTTGGTGTTTTTCATAGTGACAGAGAGCCCAACAGAGCCAAAAGGAAGCTGCCTCATTGACAGGGGAGAGAGACAGGAATAGCGAGGCACGACTTTTTCCGAGGAGTATAGCAGAAAGGGAAGCACTGGTTACCCAAGTAAAATATAGCCCAGGGAAGGGGAGTTGTGCTCTCTGAGGAGCATTTTCGTCAGTCAGAGCTTGGAAGATCCAGAACACAGCCATTAAAATTAAGCATGTATAGAAAAATTTGGCAATTCGAGGTTTCTCTCACACTGAGAAATCAGATCAATCAACTCAATCTCTCCTCACAGATGAACTTCAATTCACAGCTGCTACACCGATGTGTAAGGAGACTTGTCAAATATTTGGCCAACCATCACACAGCCACAGAAGAGGTCTGCTGGTGCTGCCACTACCACTATGGTGAGACCAGCCGCTACTGAATGGGATCGAGGTAACTACAAGTCATCTTATAAATCTCAGAGATTCATTCTGAATATTTGTATTGCAAAGTCATGAACACTCTGCTTCTAAAATCCACAAAAAGTATGACAAATTACCTCCAATAACTTATTTGCTTCAGAAGTTCTATTCTGTGCTAATAAACCCAACTAATCATAATATATGTTCCACAGTCGTAAAACACTCCTTCCCAACCAAACACACAACCTACTCACACAACCTCTCAAAGCTTCCAAATTTTCACTCTGTAGCATAGTGTGTGCTGGTATGAAACTTTCTGGCAGATTAAAACTGTGTGTTGGACTGAGACTCTAACTCAGTACCTTTGCCTTTTGTGGGAAAGTGCTCTACCAACTGAGCTACCTAAGCACGACTCATGACCCATCCTCACAGCTTTACTTTCTCCAGTACCTCATCTCCTACCATCCAAACATCACAGAAGCTGTCCTGCAATGCTGCAGAACTAGCACTCCTGGAAGAAAGGATATAGCAAAGACATGGCTTGTCACAGCATGGGGAATTTTCACTCTGCAGTGGAGTGTGTGCTGATGTGAAACTTCCTGGCAGATTAAAACTGAGTGACAGACTGAGACTCGAGAACTCAGATCCTTTGCCTTTAGCAGGCAAGTGCTCTCAAAGCTTGTCACAGTTTGCAGTTACCATGTACACAAAGACATTGCTGCTAATTTTGGCTAACAATAAAAGACAAGCAAAACTCTTCTTATGTAGTGTAACTGTTACATATTTATTTCCTTGCCTCATCTAGCTGCTCCATTATACTCAGTCCAGCACTTGCTCCATCCAATATATTGTTGATAGAGTAGTATGTATTAGGAAACCTGGAATACAGTTCTATGCATGCTCATGGATTAGCATTTTACTTAAGTGTCAGTGTACACCATTTTCCTAAAACTGTGAAAAAAATAATAATGTATCATGTAATAAAAATGTAGGAAAATGTATTGTAGCCTGTTTGATGCATCAGTGCATTTGTCACAAGCAACTGGAGTTAAATAAAATAGTGTCAACAGCAGACTAAGTGTTAAGTGTGAAATGGTATATTGAAACCTATTTAACATACTTGTAGGTAGAATATCAGGGACACAGATTATTAACAACAACTTTTTCATTTATGGTCTTGTGGTGGTATGACCTACCATTTTTTCTTTTTAGCTGTATGAAATTGAATTCTTACAAGCTTTTTGCTGAGTACTCATAAACCGATGTCAGATGGTAACTGACTCTCATACCAACCACGACTTCATCCACAGCCATGTTGCCAGCACTATCATGAAGATGGCTACAATGTGATTGGATAGATAAGATGATCTACTCACCAAGCTGGTGGCAGCAGAAAGTATGTATAAAGGATATAGAAATGTGGAAGCTTTCAGAGCCAATGGCTCTTCCTTCTAGCAGAAGATTTGAAGGGAAAGAAAGAGAACTGAAGGAAGAAGACTGGCAAGACTTAAGAAATTGAGAGAGTTATAGAAAAGTTGCCCAAAATCCTATGTCAGAGGAGACTTACCAGACAGGATGAGAAGAAAAGACTGATCCTTGGTGCGTGCGCTGGATGAGATTTGAAAACCTGAGAGCTTAACGATGGAAGATACGGTAATCAGCAAGACACAATTTACTGAAAATAAATCATGCAGAGTCAATATGAGCTGAAAGCTAAATGTATTGTACATGATAGGCATATATGGGGAGGGGGAAGATGGTGGAGAGGTGTAGGGAGGATAGACAGGCTGCAAAATGAAAGATACAGAAAAATGAAAGGGGAGCAAAGGAAAGGAATAGTTTCTGAGAATAAATTCTGAGAACACTATGATGGTATTTTACTTTTTTAAGCTGATATTTCTCATTGATTCAGTAAACAAACCTAACGGATCCCATACTATGTATTTTTATGTCCAAAAGTAATAAATAAAGTAAACTGATTATCGGCTTCAGTGTCCAAGGTTGTTCAATGATTCAGTTTGGAGTCTGCTTGTTTCTATTAAATCAATGTCCACCCATGGTAGCCGAGTGGTCAGTGCAACATACTGTCAATCTTAATGGCCTGGGTTTGATCCCCAGCTGGATCAGAGATTTTCTCCGCTCAGGGACTGGGTGTTGTGTTGTCCTGATTGTCACCTATTCATCCCCATCAAAGCACAATTTGCCAAAGTGATGTCAAATTGAAAGACTTGCACCCGGCAAATGGTCTACCCAATGGGAGGCCCAAGTCACACGATATTTATTATTATTATTAAATCATTAAGTTTATTAATGGAGCCATCTTGCATGATCTCTTCATCCACAACATTACATCTATGCATCAAAATTGGCATTTTGAAAAACTTGTTATTGCACAACTTTAATACATGTCTCAGAAAGAGCTTCACAGGATGTCACACATCTGAGTTACAGCTGCCAAGACCTGCTTTGTGCAAACGATATTCTAGAAGGGTCATATCTCTTGATCCTTCTAGAACAACTGTTAGTTAAAAAAAAAGCTCTAATTCGATTTCCTATTTAAAAATACAATTTATATATGATTTAGTGGTTGTTTTTTGACATTGTTTGTTTAGTTAATGCTTTTCACAACAGATGGTTAAGGGTAAAGTGCCTCAATATGTGCAATTTGTTTTTCCTGTTAAAATGTAATATTGATTTTGCTATTGTTTTGCAAAACAAAAAAGTATTGTTTATAACATAGGTTGTGACTGATACCAGGAATGAGTGTTAAAATTAACAACAAATATTACAGTTAGTTGCACTAGAATTTCAGATGAATTTGCAGAAACTAATTTTCATAATGTTTCTTAGAGTGGTAGAAAGTGGTAGAAAATATTGTAGTATAAATAAAATTTTTAAATATAGAACATTTTGGGAGAAATATGTTCATAAATATCCACCAAAATGGTTTACATAGTTTAAAAATGAAAAATAGTTCAGACATTGCCAAGTTTGAAGGGTATCACATATTTCATTTATTGGTAAAAAGATTCCATTAGAACATCTTTCATTATACCATAGACATTAACATAAATTAAGACCAGGTAGGTGGTAGGAACCAAGCACATATTGTAACACTAGCTCTCACCTGAGGAATTCTGAGAGGAGGGAGAATCCAGATGGCATTTATGGTGAAACAGGCACCAAAGTCCTCACTGTCAAGTTGTAGAGCATGTTCCGCAACAGGATATGTGTGTTGCCCATATACACACTCTGTTTGTGCACATTCATCATAACTGGTAACTTGGTGGTAGTCTTGCCAATACAGGAGACCAAACAGTGCTTTCATAAGAGCCGGTACATGATGTGTCATTTCACAAGTGGCTCTCCCTTCAATATTATATTGTTGTGACAGTTACAGTGCTGGCATATGTGATGGTAGGATGGTGTGTAGAGCAAACCTTACAGTGGGGACAGTCAGACAGTTAGGAGTCACAGGGTAAAGGAATGGGTGCAGAGGGAGCACAGAGTCTGAGCAGGATATTGCAGACATTGTGGATGCAACAAAAAGGTGATTAAAATGTCAGACAGAATGGTTTTTATTTTAGGGCATGATTTTAGCAAGTCATAGCCTAGTCAAAGTAACTGATTAATACATTCAAGACAAGGATAGTACTGAGTGACAAGAGGTGTACTCCTAAATTGTTTCTTGGAGTAATCAGCAGTACCAGGCAAAATGAAACAATGGAAAACCCGGGATGGAATGTAACAATATTATGAAAAGGATGGTTGCTACTCCACATATAGTGGAGATGGAGAGTCACAGATATGCACAACAAAAAGAATCTCAGAAAGTGAGCTTTCAGTCAATGAGGCCTTTGCCAAAAATAGACAACATACGCCAACACACTCATGCAAATGCAACTCACATGCATGTGACAATAGTGTCTGGCTGCTGAGGTCAGTACCATGACTGGATATTGTTTTGGTATAACCACAACCACTGGACCAAAGATGTATGCAAGACCAGAGGAGGTGGTGAAACAATGTCAACCAGTGGTGCGTGGAATAGGACTGCACCACAACAGCAGTGTGCTCCAGCTGATGTATAAGCTCTGCTCCTGCCAACCTCAGCCACTCAGATTGGCTCAGTATATGGACATTAACGGAGATCAGTGGAACATATTTGCAGAGCACTGCTACAAGAAGAGTTAGTCAACTTGCAGGAACATTGCATATAGCCAAGGATTCTGAATTATATTGCATGTCACCCATAGTCTGTCACAACATTTTGTACATTCAAGTTAAGTATTGTCAAATCTGCTTTATAGAAATAAAATTACTAATATTATTTGCTCGAATTGTTGTATAGCATTCAGATAAGGCAGCATCCCTTAGGCACCCTATATGAGACAAATGGCCAAGACTGAGAAAAATGCTTTTGAAATAGGCTAGTGTGATAAATATGTCCAGTGAAAGCTGACTTAAGGATGATTGTGTATTTTTGTAAAGAACAAATATGTTTGCCTTGAATGCTAAGGCAGTATGGGATGGAATGGCAACTGTCAAAATGAAGGGGATGGGAAATAGGAGCATGTGAAATTTATTAGGAGAATTTATTTAGAGGTTTCAAAAATTTTAATAGGTCAGGCTCACCATGAGTCCATATACAAAGATACAATGTATCTAAACCAGACCAGGGGCTGAAGGCTTATGGATCACAGGAAAGCATATAGGAAGGAGCCTGAGCCGTGTGTACTTCCATCTTTCCACGGCTCATTTCCTGAGAGTCGTGTGGAGCCAATATTTCTGGTAATCGACAGTGTTTGGGCACAATCAGGCTCTAACATCTCATTGCTGTCTTATATTGCTTCGCTTCTATTTTGCTTTTCCCAGGTTGTTCAGGGTTGGTCTTTTATGAAGCTCTTTCATTTGAACTCCCGCCCGTAGTGTACCCACTATTGATTGCGAGTTCTGTCTTTGGTGTTCTTAGAAACCGTAGGTTGGTAACACGACCGACTCACATGTTTACAGCAGCAGACACTTTGGCCTGTACTATTTATAGGGGAGCGTGGTCATGCTGGAGGAGGTTGTCGTGCAGTGGCCTTCGTGTCTGCTATGGTGACGTCGACATCCTGCCTTCTGCGTACGGGTGTTATCGAACCCGCACTTCTACACGTGAAGGAACGTCAGCCTGGTTGAGGCCTCTCTGTCCATTCTTCACTGGTTTGGCACTTGGTTCGACGTATTGTGGCTTTTCTGACGCGGGACATTCCGGATCGGATTACTCCCCTTTCATTATTATTTCCGGAACGTGACTATTTTCCTCGGACAGAGACCAATGCTGTGAATTGGATTCGTGGACATGCCATTCACTACCTATTTGGACAACCTGTAGACTCTGTACTCGATTTTTGGACATACCTCAATGACCATCATTATGTCGTTGCCCGTCACCCAAAATACAGACAATTTTTCTCGAACTTCCTTGGGAGTTCTTTCCATGACCCGCCTCGCAGCTGGAATGTGTTAAGCCAAGAGAGAAGAAGGTTTCCTGTTTGAACCAATGAACATTTCTGAACAATTCAACGGAACTCATCAATTTCGAGAAGACGTGACTCAACATGTTACCAGCGGGACACAGAAGGCCTCTGATCAATTACACAACAAAACTGAACAATAAAAGGAATAAAAAAATAAAAAAACAATAAAAATAAAAATAAAATTCAGAAAAAAGGAAGGTTTTGTTTTGTTTGTAAGGATAGCCTTAACCTTGGTTTCCCATATTTCCCCTGGTATATGGGCAGCTCTCTGGGGTAGGTTTAGCCAGGAGCCAACGCCTGAAGTGGACCAGATTGTTTTGTTATAGGATGAAAAGTGGCGGTGGCACTTAGGTTTCCTTTTTTTTCTTTTTTCCCATTTTATTAAGGGGTTTTCTAAAAAAAATAAAAAAAAAGAATATGGATGGAGCGTCTGTCATTTTAGCAGGAGATTCCGGGTTCAAGTCCCGGTTGGGGCACACATTTTGACCTTTCCACGTTGATATTTATCAATTCGCGTGAGCAACTGACGGTATTAATATAATTCTAATTTCGTTAAATTAAATAGTCAAATAAAACTTTTTCCGTTGTTCGCTGCTTTTCTCTAAATATGGCGAGTGCTTCTATATTACAGAAAACTGCCAGTATTCTCCTATTAATTTTAGTTTTTAGAAGCTCTGCTCAAAAATTATATTGTAATCGGTTATCACAGCACTATGTGGGCATTTCGTATAGTCCAGCGATAAAGGGTGAAAACTCCCACTGGAGAAATCTCTTTTTCGTTTTAATTTCTCTGTTTTCAAGGGCTACAAGCAAATAACGTAGACACGGGCAGCAGATCAGGCACTTTCTATTTTTATCGCGAACTATGAATGATTTGTTAAATTTTTACTTTTTTCCTTGTATGATGTCGCAAGTTGACCAAATCGACCACTGTGCTTCACTCATACCGCATATCGTAAAATACTTCCAGACGATGCCATTCTGTATTACAACTGACGTTCGACAACAGCGAGAAACTGCGTTAGGTCTCGCACACTGCGTGTATAATAGGCACAATATTATCTCGGAAATGCTGGACCAATCCATTTGTTGCTCGTTTCTGTCAGCAGTGTTATTAATGTGGCATAGATCACTTTTCCCACTTTTCTGTAATAACGTAGTATTTCAAAGCTATGGAAATATTACAAAATTAAAATTACTCGTTTTTAAAAAAAAAAGGTTTATTTGAAAACTAAAAATTTTACTACTACTGCTGTGGCTAATTGAGATATATGTTTTTTACGTGGTTATTAGGAAAATATCAAAAGATACTTGCTATAACCGAGAGCAAACAAATACCGAAACACAGCGGTTATTCAGATCTAAAATACCGATATCGTTTTAACTGATCGGTTTTTCTATCTGTAAACTGCAGTGTCGCCGTAGAAAAGTGTGTCGTTACGTCATGGTCCATAGCAACTTCGAGACATGTGAGTGTTTATGCGCGATATCGGCAAATGGGAACACGGAGGGGTAATAGGCACCTGAGTGGTATAATTTATTTCACGGTCGGAAGAGTCGAGTGGCAGACAAGACTGAATCACTGTTATAGAAATTATATGGAAAGCTGTGTAGAGGAAAATTTCTAGTTCTTTCGTGGATTCCAAAATTGAAGCAAATTCCGGGACATCGAGGTCTTATACGGATAGTATTCCACGACTAACGTAATTGTCCCATATACTGTACTGGTCGGGTGATGCTGAGGGAATTAGATTAGGAAATGAGGCACTTAAAGTAGTAAAGGAGTTTTGCTATTTGGGGAGCAAAATAACTGATGATGGTAGAAGTAGAGAGGATATAAAATGTAGGCTGGCAATGGCAAGGAAAGCGTTTCTGAAGAAGAGAAATTTGTTAACATCCAGTATTGATTTAAGTGTCAGGAAGTCATTTCTGAAAGTATTCGTATGGAGTGTAGCCATGTATGGAAGTGAAACATGGACGATAAATAGTTTGGACAAGAAGAGAATAGAAGCTTTCGAAATGTGGTGCTACAGAAGAATGCTGAAGATTAGATGGGTAGATCACATAACTAATGAGGAAGTATTGAATAGGATTGGGGAGAAGAGAAGTTTGTGGCACAACTTGACCAGAAGAAGGGATCGGTTGTTAGGACATGTTCTGAGGCATCAAGGGATCACCAGTTTAGTATTGGAGGGCAGCGTGGAGGGTAAAAATCGTAGGGGGAGACCAAGAGATGAATACACTAAGCAGATTCAGAAGGATGTAGGTTGCAGTAGGTACTGGGAGAT
Organism: Schistocerca serialis cubense; assembly: GCF_023864345.2. Taxonomy (NCBI): domain Eukaryota; kingdom Metazoa; phylum Arthropoda; class Insecta; order Orthoptera; family Acrididae; genus Schistocerca; species Schistocerca serialis. The sequence goes on along the minus strand of NW_026047571.1, from coordinate 3,879,231 downwards.
GAAAAAGCTTGCACAGGATAGAGTAGCATGGAGAGCTGCATCAAACCAGTCTCAGGACTGAAGACCACAACAACAACAACAACTGTACTGGTATACGGATAATATTACACGACTAACGTAATTCACCTGAAATTAGTTGCCAAGATGTAGTCGTAAACGGACAGTATTACACGACTTACGTAATTCACCCGAAGTTAATTACAAACATGTTACTGCAGTGTTCACTACTATACATTTCCTCATTCACCTGAAATTATTTACAAACGTGGAGTCGTAAGTAGATGTGTTCACGACTAACGTAATTCACCCGAAATAATTTACAAACGTGTTACTATAACATTCGCTACTACTCATTACGCTAATTCACCTTCAGCCATTAAGCGCAAGCGCAGACCACAGTTATGATACGTGCGCCATCCAAAAACTTATCAAGGCAGTAACTCAATACAACTACAAACGATCATTGTGTGCAAAATAAATAGCATACCTCATAAGAAGAACATTACGGGTTTGAATCATTCCCACCGCAAAGGATTAAAAATTCAGGCTCGCACACAAGACCACTTGATAACTAACCAGAAACTCAGTTTAGTTGTAGCTTCGGTGACGATCGTCTTTTTTACATTTTCCCCTTATACTAGATAATTATAAAACGTAAGCAACTATTCTAAAATAGCTGCGGCTACGGCCTTGCCGCGGTGGTTACACCGGTTCCCGTGAGGTCACCGAAGTTAAGCGCGTTGTCGGGCGTGGTCGGCACTTGGATGGGTGACCATCCAGGCCGCCATGCGCTGTTGTCATTTTTCGGGGTGAACTCAGCCTCGTGATGCCAATTGAGGAGCTACTCGACAGAATAGTAGCGGCTTCGGTCAAGAATGCCATCATAACGACCGGGAGAGCAGTGTGCTGACCCGACGCCCCTCCTGTTCGCATCCTCCACGGATGATGACACGGCGGTCGGATGGTCCCGTCCCAGTAGGCCACTCGTGGCCTGAAGACGGAGTGCTTACAAAGCAACTACTCTCTGGTGCAAAGCCGTACTACTGAGACCTTGGTGCTTGACATCAACAACAGATGGCAGTACACGAGGTTGGCTTACGCCTACTGGCGAATTTTGCGATCTGTCGTAAGCTGGAACTCGTGATGACTGGGTGTTGTGTGATGTCCTTAGGTTAGTTAGGTTTAAGTAGTTCTAAGTTCTAGGGGCTGATGACCATAGATGTTAAGTCCCATAGTGCTCAGAGCCATTTGAACAATTTTTGTCGTAAGCCTGCGTAAACACGTGGGGCCTTCCGTCTTAAGTGCTAGCACATTCACTGCGTTTTCTGCCGCGCGACTTAAGTGGAATGTTTCATTATTTCAGAAATTTTTTAGAAATGTTTTTCGTTGTATGTCCTCTCCATCGGTACTGAATTTACTGTAAAATTATTTGCTCATTTTCGGAACTTCTGTTCATGGTAAATCGATGGTAGACACGAGTCTAGTGTGCTTCGCCTTCAGCACCTTCTGTTTCAGATTCGGTTCCTATGTCGCTGATTTCACAACGAATAGTTCGTTGTCTACTGAGTATACTGTCTATTGCACGACACTATCCTTCCCACGCTGCTAAATTTAGGTCGTCGGCAAAACATGAGTGCAGTGGAACAAGGGCGTCCGCAGAAATTTCCCCAGGAGGTGGTGGGGGCATTGGTAGGGGTGGGGTGGGGTGTGTGTGGATGCCTATTGCTATGAAATTCACCCAGTCCCGACGGCCAAGGAAAAGAAACCTTGAGATTTGGAAAGGGTGTTGATATTATACTTATACTGCATATTTCGAAATTCCACCTCTAAGGGGGACAAACAGGAAATGAAAGGATTTATGAAACATGTAGCTATTAAGGTAATTTTGAAGCTATACGTACGAAAAGTTGTATCTGGTTTCTAGGTCAGAAATAAAGAAATATGTTTTCCAGTATTATTGGAATTTTAACATCTATGAGGTGAAATAGTTTGAGATAAATAATTATGGAAGAATCATTAAAGTATTTTTAAGTCTACATCTACGAAAATTGGTATTGACTTCAAGGTTACAAATACGAAATTACGTGTTTCTGTGTTTTTGGAAACTCAACCCCTAAGGGGATGAAATAGAGTGAGCTGGTGCGTTTCTGGCACCAGTTTCCATTGATCGTCATTTTGATCTTTGAGTCGCGGTCCAGAGGACACTGCTCCCTAACCGACTGTAGTAGCTCTCTGCGCAGCCCCACATCGGGCTTACCGCGCTTACACTGGACACAGTAACCAACATATCGCCTGACATCGCGATGTAGGTTGGGCCAAAACATGTGTTCCCGAACTCGGTTCAAGGTCTTGTAGAACCCCAAATGACCCCCGACCGCCGAATCATGGAAATATCTGAGTGCCATGTTAACTAGTTCCTGTGGAATTCAGACCTTCACTTCACCTTGGTTGTCTCCCCCTTTACACAAGAGGCCCCCACGAAGGCAATAGCCAGTAACAACCTCGCCATCCGCCAACTGCTGCCGAATCGGTCCCCACCTAGGGTCCCCAGCCTGTTTGTCAGCTAAGTGCCCTTGCCTTCCCCAGACTCTCACGCGAACATACGGCTAAGAGCGTCGGCCACTTCGTTGTCACTGCCCCTGACATGCCGAACCCGGAGATAAAACTTGTCATCTAAGGGGCCACACTGCACGCAGTCTGCGTACTTCAGACTCGCAGGCCCTTGATTAAATCATAATTACGAGCGCCATTTTGTTCTTGCTTTTTACTGAAAATCTAAAACAAATCTCATAGTATGATCACTCGTAATTCCCAAACAGATCCTTCGAATGTATTTTCATTGTCTCAAAAAAATTTCCAAATATACCATTTTATGCTCATTTGAATGAGAACCTGGCCGTAACGCCGGAATATAGTCACGAGATTTTTTTCGGAGACGCTGTACGTTCGCGAGAAGAATTTCGTTCCACGCGTGTCGATGTACATTCCACAGATATTACTGTGTGTGTGTGCTACTCAGTCGTGCCATTTGAGTGTACATCTTTGCATAGTTTTCCTTTCACGATGTAAACAGTGCTCGGCTCAGTTGCTAACTGGCCAGTGAGTGGTTCCGAAGGTGTCGGATGTGCGGTGCGTTCGGTCTGCTAGGACAACAACGGACTGGCGTGGTGCTATGGCAGAAGCAAACACTGAGGGAGCTAGCTGCTGGGACGCCAGCGAACAATTTATGCCAAGTAAGACGAAGAGAACTATTCTAAAATTATGAGCCGTCTCGAAAGTGTTTATCATTAGTAAATCTTGTAGTTGAGACTGACAATCAATCTACAATATCTGACAGTTTTGCCTAGAGAGAGATACAGGAAATCCTCCCCCCCCCCCCCCCAATGAAATTTTGGTTGTGATGACAGGCCGATGGGTAGTGTAGCCCGAGATCTAAATTAGGTTGGAAGGGGGTAATATGATTGAGAGTCGTTTAGGCCAACGATTATGAATGCCGAGTAAACGTTGTGCGAGCAGATTGCCCTGTAGCGTAGCCTAGTGTTTCCGTCCGCGCCATATTTAACACACTTTCTCTAGCTGTAGACAAAAGTCGCACAACAGCCACGAAAACTAAGTTTCTGGTGTGTGGAGGGGAGAGACCACTATGAAACTTCCACTACAATTTTTAGTAACCGCCAAAATAGAAGCGTAATTTTAACTATATTTCCGTTTGTGGGAAAATAGTGGTTCTCCTCTTTCGGCAGCAACTGTAATATGTAGGCGACTTATTAGAGTTTTTTTAACTCTGAATCATGATCTCAATAGACGCAGAGCTTTTTTTTACGTTACTTTATTCGTGGTCTGTAGTAAACAATGCAACGTATTGGTAAATTCATTGAAGTGTGAGGGGTATTACGTAGACGGCGTCTGCAATGTTCGTGGGCCATATTCCAGTAGCTTCGAAACTTTTAATAGCGGTTTTCATTGTCGCACTTTAGACGAAAGCTGAACCAAAAAGCGTTGAAATTTGAAAGATAGTTACGACTTTCCCTGCGTGGCTTCGTAGCCATTTTCGAAGCTAATCACTATAGCGAAGCCTTAAAGGCTTCATAAAACAAACATCAAGCAGCTGAAGTCAGTGAGAGCAATGTGTTGTAAAGATTGCAACGAAACGCCACTCTCCCTCGCGTAGTCCATAACGTCAATGTTCGTGTTATGTGGGAGTGGCCATCTAATATAAGGAGAGCTGGGAAGTCCTTTGGTGCCTTAGAAAATTCCACAAATTTTCGAAACCATACAAAGAATGACTCTGTGGCCATCCCTGCGGTGCTGTGGACCTTACCGCAACCTCCTGCTGCCAGTCCTAAGTCAAATTCATTCTGCTTCTTCTTTCATGGAAATATGAGCGTAGGAAGCATGTAAGCTCCGCTTGCTGACGTACTAATGAGGCAGGTTGCAGTTTCGCCCCTTTCTGCAGATGTTAACGATCCTACTTGACGTTTCCCCTTGCACGCTGTGATCTTCGATTGGTTTTTAGGATTAACCGAAACGTCTGTATCATCACAATTAGATATTTGAGAAGTCATTAGTTTGTGTTTGTCAGTTACATTTGGTAGCAACGAATAACCACTATCGACAGCTACTTTATTAAAACCCATGACTCTTGCACCAGATGTTGCTTCGGGTTTGCGAACAAACCCGCATTTGCTTCTTCTTTGTTTCATGATGTAATAAACATTTCGATTTGCTTTGCTCGAAATTTTCGAAAAAGTATCTGGGAAACGCGCAAAAATTGAAAGGCAAAACTGCGCACCTGCCGAAATACGACTGCGTATACTCATTTGAAACAATTATCCTAAACCGCTCCTGATACGCTAGAGGTTACCGCACAGTTAACAGCAATTGTAGTTGACCGTTTGCCTGTATCGTATAAAGTACGGCCAGTAAAATATTTTTGTAGGGATGACACAGCATCTCATCTTGAATGGAGAGTTCATCTATACGTGTAAAAGTAACCACTTGTGCCACAGGGAAGTGTGTTGGGAGCCTTACTGTTTATGTTATATATTAACATTACAGATAATATAAGTAAGCTCACATATTTCGAAAATGGAGCAGATATCGACATTGAGTTAACAAAGTTCGTGGGAAAAGATATGTACATACAGGGGATAGGAAAAATAATGTGAACACCTATACCTTCGTCTATATGGATACTCTGCAAATCACATTTAAGTGCATGGCAGAGGGTTCATCGAACCACCTTCACATGTCTCTCTTATTCCAATCTCGTATACCACACGGAAAGAATGATCACCTGTATCTTTCCGTACGAGCTCTAATTTCCCTTATTTTATCGTGGTGATCGTTCCTCCCTACGTAAGTCGGTGTTAACAAAATATTTTCGCATTCGGAGGAAAAAGTTGGTGCATGGAATTTCGTGAGAAGATTCCGTCGCAACGAAAAACACTTTACTTTCAATGATGTCCAGCCCAAATCCTGTATCATTTCTCGATAACAGAAAACGTGCTTCCTTTCTTTGAACTTTTTCGATGTATTCAGTAGGCCTATCTTGTAGGGATCCCACATCTCCCAGCAGTATTCTAAAAGAGGACGGACAAGCGTAGTGTAGGCAGTCTCCTTTGTAGGTCTGTTACGTTTTCTAAGTGTCCAGCCAATAAAACGCAGTCTTTGGTTAGCGTTCCCGCAACATTTTCTATGTGTTCCTTCCAATTTAAGTTGTTCGTTATTGTAATACCTAGTTATTTAGTTGAATTTATGGCTTTTAGATTAGACTGCAACTTCTGTGATAGTGATTCGTCTATTCTGCTTCACCAGGGATTTTGCAGGGTCAGTAACGACCTGATTGGCGGATACTGAGTGCGTACCTTAACTGGTTTCGGTCTTCATTGATTAGCGGCTACCTCTGAAACGGTTGTACCACTCCTTTAGCCGTGTAGTACCCATTACGTAGCCCACAAACACATGATAGTTTCAACTTGAGAATCGCCAAGCTTGAAGCCAAATGTGATGCAACGACGTCATTTTGCTAACATTACTAAATCCAACTTGTACCACTTACAAGCGCTCCGAAGTAGTGGAGAAAATCAGGCATGTGTGCTATGTATGCCTGTAAACATGAGCGCACGCACGCTCTGATACCATTGTTGATTTCAACAATTAAAAAAGGTCGGATGTTTTTTGAACAGCTCTCGTATATAAGTCGTCGCCAGTGATGTCGAAAGAGCAAGATACCCCTAGCTACGCCAGTTGTATAGGTAGTTCGAATGGAGCGGTCTATTGTCCGACGAATCTCCATTACAGCCCCGAACCGAATACCCCAGAGTTCGTCCTTCACGTTAGGTACCAAGCTGAGCTCACGAGGGCGCAAGTCCGGGGAGTGTGGTGAGTGGTGCGGCGCTTCCCATCCCCATATACCGATCTAATCAGTCACGACTTGAACCAAGCCTGCCTGAACACTGTCCTGCAAAATGATGGGCGCGTCCTGCAGAAAGTGACGCCGCTTCTTTCTCTCAGTTGTTTTTCTACTTTGTAACAAAATCTGTTTCGTTTTCGCGACTAAACCGCTTAGCAGATATTGTTCAAATTTGGCATGGAGACAGTTTGAATCCTGAGAAAGAACATACCCCACTTTAGAAAGCAAGAAATTTTTTTCTTTACATCAGTGAACGTAAACTACATTAAAACTTACTTATTTTGGTGTATAACTTAAGAATTATATAATGTATTTCAGTAGTCGCCACGCGGGATAGTCTCTCAAACGAAATTACTCCCACGTCCGAGGCCTTCCAATATCACTTCTCCCATTCCGCTTGTAGTTCAGAATATTTTGGGGAAGTCTGGGACAGCATTCTCACCAGTCTTCACGATATTTTTGAATTTTTTAGTTTCTGTTGAAAATACTTAATTTTTCTCTAGTATCTTCATTCCTAATCATTTCTTGTTCTGCAGCCCTTCGAATTTCTTAGGAACCTCATCACTGCCGTCTGAATTTTTTTTCTTTTAACCATGTTTTCGCTTTATAGCATAACACAGGAACCGCGACCACTTTATAGAATTTCGGGACAATCTCTTTTTGTACTTTATTGCCCAATGTTCGGATAATGGTGCCACAGACAGCTTAGAATTTGTGTAATTTATTTTCAATATCAGAGTAAAAGTCAGATCTTGCGGCGTACCCTAAATGAAAGATTAAGAGACCTGTTCTAAAGCAGGATTATCCAAAACTAGTTTTAAAGTGACTGAATATTTTCCTCGGAGTGCACTTATTTTCGTTTTATTACTAGAAATTTTAAAGTTGCATTCGTTGCATATGTCGTTCAGGTGGTATACAGATCTTTGGAGGTCATTTCATTCACTTGAATTATGTCATCTACAAACAGAAGCACAATGAGGTATTTCTTATTCGTTATCCCAATTCCTTTGTCTTCTCGTAGTTCATGCTTTCATTTATGAAGAATGAAGTCAATGTAAATAGTAAAAATGCTGACATAATCTACTCATTTAAAAGTATACCGAGCGAGCTAGCGCAGTGGTTAGCACATGGTACGATGATGATGATGATTGGTTTGTTGGGCGCTCAACTGCGCGGTTATCAGCGTCTGTTCAAAGCCCTAATCTTTACACAGTCCAATCTCGCCACCTTCACTAATGATGACGAAATGATAAGGACAACACACTCACCTAGTCACCGGGCGGAGAAAATCCTCAACCCGGCCGGGAATCGAACACGGAATCCCATGATCCAGAGCAGAAACGCTAGCTACGAGACTCCCATTGGGAGGACGACGGTTTAAATCCGCGTCCGGCCACCCTGATTTATGTTTTCCGTAATTTTCCTAAATCACTCCAAGTAAATGTCGGGATGGTACCTTTAAAAGAGCACGGCGGACTTCTTTTACCCTTCCTTGACGCAGTGCCATTTCCTGCTGCGTCTCTGACGACCTCGACATCGATGGCACATTAAACACAATCCTCCTTCCGTCCCTCATTTAAAGGCATAGGTTTAACGCAATAAGTCGGGCGTTAAAAGTTAGAAACTGCGTACACGTCTAAGACAGCATAGTTAAATGGCGCGAAAATTATCCAGATTATATTCACCGTGCATTTGTGAATGGCAGTACTTGGTGACTTCCAACAAACTTCACACATAATTTTGAAACTTCGCGAAACTTTTTTTCCCGCTGATATCCCTGACAGAATGATGAATGGAGAAAAGACTTTTACCACTCCTACATTTTAGCTGTTCATGCAGTAAGGCGTCAGCATCAGGCATGAATTTTGAATTTATTACTTCTTTACAACTCACTCTATTCGCAACACATTTGTCAGACAGTATTCACACATATCGTTGAATATACCTGAAAAATTATAGCATTGTACAACACCTAGTTCAGGACATAAACACTGAGATGTTTTCGAAAAACTAGCTTCTCTTAAAACAGAGCGTCTTCAACTGCAGAAGGCTATGCTTCTTCAGGTCAAGTATTTAACACATTAACTGATACGGAAAGTAAACGAACTTCTGAAGGTGGTTTACATATGGGACTTCCAGTCTTCAGATAGCAATTTGTAGCGGAGAAGGGGGCGGTGGTTACGCGGTCTATTTGGAACTTCAGACTTTCCGCAAATGATGCAGTCGTCTGCAATGAAGTACTGTCTGAAAGAAGCCACGCCCTCATAAGATTTAACTGTAGCGCAAAGCATGACAACTTGGTTCAAATGTTCCCGAAATGTAAAATTGTTCGGTTCACAAAACGAAATAACTTTATCCTACGGGTATAATGTCAGCGAGTCAAATTCTCAATCGCTCAACTCACACGAATACCTGGGTGTAAAAATTTCTAGAGATCTGAAATGGAACCGTCACATAGACGCAGTCTTAGGAAAAGATGGTGGCAGACTGCCATTCGTTGGTGGAATTCTAGGAAAACACAATATGTGTACAAAAGAAATTGCTTAGAAATCACTCGTGCGACCCATCCTCCAATATTGCTCGAGATTCTTGGATCCTAATCAGATACGACTGCCAGGCGATACTGAATGTATACAGAGAAGAGCTGCACGAATGGCCACAGGTTTGTTTGACCCGTTGGAGAGTGTCACATAGTTTCTGACGAAATTGAACTGGCAGGCGCTTGGAAACAAACGTAAAATATCCAGAGAAAGTTTACTTGAAATACTTCCGGAGGAATCCTTAAATGTTGAATATAGGCGAATAGTAGTCAATAGAGGGAATGACTACGAATGCACGTTCGATCTGCGTTCGCTTCCCTTAGCTGCTGTTCAAACTGAGCCTAATAATATGCGAGATGTAGTTGGCAGCTCTGTAAATGCTGACCGGTGAGTCGCTTAAAGCCCAGGCAAAATAAATCTCGGAGGGACTCATCACGTACTCAACAATTCAAATAGTATCACAACCGATTAAGTATATCCACTGAGGATCTAGAGCCTGTGACTAGTGTATTGAATATAAATACGGAAAACTACAACAACTCACTCTTTAAAATATTTTTAATTCCATTAGCTAGTTTTGTAGCCTTTACAGACTCACCTTCAAATGTGGCACACAGAAATTGCGTCTCTATTTCGTTAGAGTGATGCCGGGTACTGGCTCTCTGACGTGGGGACAGAGAACTCTTTAATGTATCACCATGAGCGACTGTTACATGGCGACATGTGTCGGTAAACAAATTCTTCCACTTACGTGGCAATGTGGGCGGTATTGCAGTTAATATCCACCTGGCTACTGCCATTTTAATTGTGTATTGGTCAATGTAAATATAAATACGAAATTTCACCATCACCATAAGGTTTACCACTGATGTACATTACAAAGACGTTCAATTAAAAGGATAGCATACTTTGCTCGGAAGCAGTTTCTTGGCTTTGTGCATATAACACGAGGGCGTGCTGAGAAGTAATGACTCCAAATGTTTTATTTGAAACCTCTTAAGCTTGTAACCTTCCCACAGAATAATACAATAGATATGTATATATAAAAATGAAAATGTGCCAAGTGTAACCTCCCCAAAGAATTCTTTATATTTAAAATATGAACCATGCATAAACTCCCCACAAAATAATAATTAAATGAATTTTAAATATTGTAATCTCTGGACAAAATTGGCTCCCATTTATAGTCTGTGTGCAGAAAGGCATTCACATTTAATGTTCCCACAAAATTCTTTTCTCATTTAATGTTAAGTTCGAAACAGAAAAATTCCTAAACACCAAAATAATAAAAAAAATTTTGTAACCTGATAAATTTTATGAGGACAGCAGCGCTTCCCTTCGGCCCTGTATTCTGAATAAAAAAGCAAAAATTCTTACCTCAATAAAAACTGCAATTATATCTGCTCTTAAATAGATATTTTTGGACACAGCTTCGTGCAATACTGGCGTATATATATTTTTTGATTATTGGAAGGAATGATCATGCATTGGAAATATTCTTTAAATTGAAATGAATGCTTTTCTTTAAAAGAGTTACTTTATATTATAAAAATTATTATTGGGGCATTTTTTGGAAAAAATTAAATTAAAATTAACATACATTATTAAATATGCGCAAGACTGCTTCTTTACGTTCTGCAACAATACTCATCCTCCAGAGTCCTGACCAGAGTCGCGAGCAGAGCACACAGCCGACACATGCCGACTCCCGCCGACTCAACGCAGACTACACCAGACTACAGACGACTCGCGCAGACAAGCGCAGACTAGCGACAAGCAACAACTAACGATAAACTACTCTCTGGTCAGAGATTCTGTCATGCCTCGCCTATCGCCGGCAAAGCATACGTCTTACATAACCCTCCGTGGGGGGGGGGGTCAAAAATTTGGCAGCGATGGTGAGTCAATTGGACTTGCCATGAGCAACAAATTTTTCTTAATTAACTGACTTTACAATCACAGAATATATACATATATATAGGTGCAGAACATGAAATAAAATATAGTGCACATGCACTGAGTACAGAACATATCAGGCAATGACAAAATGTATACACAATGAGTACAAAACATATTAACAAATGGCAAAAGTGCACACACACTGTAAAACTCTTTAGCATTTTTACAACAAATAAACATAATGAGTACAAATGACAAAAGTGCACACGCACTGTAGTTCAGAACATATCAGCAAATCACAAAAATGTATATGCAATGAATACAAATCACGTTAACAAAATGACGAAAGTGCACACGCTCTGTAGTACAGAACATATCTGGGAATCACAAAATGTGTACGTAATGAGTACAAATGGCATAAAGTGCACACGCACTGTAAAACTCTTTAGCATTTTTACAACAAATAAACATATCAAGGAGTGAAATAAAGTGCACACACACTGTAGAAGTCTTTAGCATACTTAGGACAACCGATCTTGTTAACAAATGAAATGAAGTGCACACACACTGTATATGTCTTTATTATTTTACAAGAATTTAAACGCATTGTATAAGTGTTTACCATTTTACAAGAACTAGGAAAGGAATGGGAAGGATTTCGTCATGGTTGTAGCACTTTAGGTTGCACGCAGCTGCACTGAAAGTCCATATCATTCTATAGAAGCACAACACCAAGTGAGACAATCTGAAGTTCTTTTCCTTGAAGTATTAATCAGTGTAGCCAAGACACTGAAATGTCGTAATAATATTCCATGCTATCATTTTGCTAGTACACTAGTACACCAATTAGTGCGACCATAATAACATCTCCATCGCTCAAGGTGGTGGACAGCATGTCGTGTCAACACCACGTTCTTGTAAAGTACACCAACGTAGAATTAGTGTAAAAACCAAATATAGTGCTCCATGATCATGAGGATAGACAGGACAAACGGATATTGCAGTAATTGCTGGTAATTAGGTCAGAAGGTGAAGGACATTAAGTCACATACTAGCCTTCATTGAGAATTACACTAGTCTAACAACTGATTTGAGTAATTGGTGTCAATCATAGCCCAGTTACTGAACATTTCTGTACCATGTATGTAGTATTACAGAATAATGTTCATAAATTATCTGAATATAGTAATTATTGGCATAGCATTTATACATAATTCATCTAATTATAGTAATCATTGGCATCATAGGTCATCTCATTACAGTAATCAGTGGTGTCAGTGGCCAGTTGCAAAGCATTTTTCTTATGCATTATTCAGAAGTGATTATTCAAAGCAAGAGTTATTATTGGCATAGCATTTATACATAATTCATCTAATTATAGTAATCATTGGCGTCATAGGTCATCTCATTACGGTAATCAGTGGCATTCTTTGGCCAGTTACAAAGCATTTTTTTTATGCATTATTCAGAAGTCATCATTCAAAACAAGAGTTAATTATTGGCATAGCATTTATAGAGTATAACAAAAATATTATTTACAGAAATTATGCACATAGTATTTATGCATTATTACAAAGCATCATTCAGTATTACTCAGAATTCATCATTCAAATGACATACTATTCAGAGCTGATCAGTATTACTCAGAACTCTCTTAAACTGGTAGCATTATTTGGGACTGGTAATACAATTTTTTTGTGCTAGCAATGCATTGCGTTGGGATTGATAATCAATTACTGGGGCATAACAATATTTGCTTTTGAGTTATAGCTGCAAATGAAGATGTGTAACCTCATTCGTCATGAGTCAGCTGTAGCAAGGTTATGAAACCAGTAGAGTATATGTGATCACATTCATAAATGACATAGGTTTAATGAACAACTGCTTATAGCACATTAATTTCATGAATAATTTCTCCTGCAAAATATACAAAATGGATTATTAAACTGAAAGAAAAAACGCATATTATGCTGAAAAGTAGTGAACTTCGAATTAACAGATAGTGAAATGTGTATAAAAAATATATATGTTCTCTAGCTGTCCTTTCCAAAACCTTTAGTCATCATACCATCCGATATAAGACATATTGTCAAAACGAACTGCAACAAATACTTAGATAACTACATAGCATTTCTTAACTAACAGTAAATGTGTAAACTTTATCATTATCCTCATCTGTAAAGAAAAACTTCATTATCCATATTATCATAACTCCATTATTAGCATTATAACGCCACCGCCACCGCCACCGCCACCGCCACCACATCATCATAATGAGTGTTCTACCCTAGGGCAGGTCTTCACATGTAGCTCTCCATGCAGTCCCATAATTTGTTAACCTATTGTTTCCTCCCAACTATTTTCTGTCCCTACACTGTCCACCACTTGGTATGTTCTGCAACTTCTTCTTCTTGTTCTACTTGTTCTTCTTCTTCCATTCACTATTTCCTCCATACCATCCATCAATAAACAATCTCTTCTCATTCAGTGTCCATGCCAATTGTGTTTCCTCATCCTGCTACCTTTAAAATTTCTCTATGTTCTCCGACTCAACGCCACCTAATTTCTCACTGTTTTTTATCCCGTATCAACGCACCCACATGAAAGCCTCCTGTTATGAAACGTCTCGTTAGCAATTGCTGTACGTGTTTTCACCTCCTTATTACATCCAATGTCGTCCATAATAGCGCGTCGCAGTTATCTAAATGGTTCAAATGGCTCTGAGCACTATGGGACTTGACATCTGTGGTCATCAGTCCCCCAGAACCTAGAACTACTTAAACCTAACTAACCTAAGGACATAACACACATCCATGCCCGAGGCAGGATTCGAACCTGCGACCGTAGCGGTCACGCGGTTCCACACTGAAGCGCCTAGAACCGCACGGCCACTCCGGCCGGCAGTTATCTAAAAACACTAAATTGTTCTGTATCTTCCTGCCTAACATTATAGTTGTTCTTACTTTTCTTGCACTTACCACCGGACATTTTGCCTTTTTCTTATTATTTCTCATTCCAATTTACTCACGTCTCTTGTTTAATTCTTTTAACATTTCAGTCATACTTTTCTCGCTCTCTGCCAATAACACCATATGATCCGCGAGTCTAAGACATTCTGTTCTCCTAACAACAACCAGCTCCCCTCTATTTCGTTTCAAACGTTTTTGAATGACCTGCTCCAAATATATTTACACACTAAGGAAAATAAACGTATCCCGGAGGAATTACCCCAGTGCGATGGAAATCGATACACGTCATGTACGTTTAGGGGCAAATGAATGATTACAGTTGCAGTAAAACTGGATGATTAATTCAAGAGAAAGAGCTTCACAAATTGATAAGTCGATAACGTGTTGGTCCAACTCTGGCCTTTACGCGGGCATTTATACGGCTTGACATCGATAAAGTTAGTGGATGACCTCCTGACGGATATCGTACCAAATTCAGTTCAGTTGGTTCGTTTCATCGTCAAAATCGCGACCTGCTTTAAAGAACCTCCCCATAGTGTTCCAAACGTTCAAAATTGGTGAGAGACATGGCAATCTTGCTGAGCACTGTATTGTCTGGCATGTTCAAAAACAAACACGTAGATACTATCTCCGTGTGTGGTGCGTAAATTATGGCAGGCACCTCACTTAGTGTCCCGAGCAGAGTTCAAGCCGCCATAGAGGCAAAGGGTGGACACACTGCATATTAATGTCCACTAATAGGTGTGTGTTCACTTACTGATAGGACAGTGTATTTCGAAATGTTAGCAGAGGTCAGAAGTTGGAGCATCTGGCTTTCCGCTTAAGGCTTACGTGCGGTGAGTCGTCGTATCTCTAGAAAGAGACACCTCTGGCAACAGTAGTTGAAAATGTCCTTCAAACTAGCCGTGCTGCGCTCTCTACCTCCGGTTATTCTCGTGGCCGTCAGAGCTGCCGTAGCCAAGACGCGCCCTGGGTAAACGCTGCGGACGTCTGCAGTCGCGCCTGACGATCTGTCACGAATTATGAAATGTATTCGCAGACACCAACTGTAGTACGACAACGGCTATACAATTTACTGGAAACGTACAGGATGTTCTGAAATTCCCATCACTAACTGCTAGAACTTGTAGAGGGGACATAATACTCGTATTTTAAATTGTAACCAGTCTCCGGAGACGTACCGTGTACTAGAACCATTTGAAAACATATTGGTAACGCTGTCACTTTGACAAGTAATTTGTTACACTGAAGAACCAAAGAAATATCGTTTAAGGCCCCCGCGAGCACGCAGAAGTGCCTGAACACGCCGTGGCATGGAATCGACTAATGGCTGAAGTCGCGCAGGAGGGAACTGACACCATGAATCCTGCAGAGTTGCCCATAAATCCGTAAGAGTACGAGGAAGTAGAGGTCTCCTCTGATCAACACGTTGCAAGGCATCCCACGTATGCTCGATAATGCTATACAATGTACTGGAAACGTACTGGAAGTTTGGAGAGTTTGGTGGCCACCGCAAGTATTTAACCTCGGAAGAGTGTTCCGGCAGCAACTCTGTAGCAATTATGGTTGTGTGGGGCGTCGCATTGTCGTGCTGGAATTACCCACTTCCTTCGGAATGCACAATGGACATGAATGCATGCAGGTGATCAGACAGGATGCTTACGCACGTGTCACCAGTCAGAGTTGTATCTAGACGTATCAGGGGTCCCTCATCACTCCAAATGCACACGCCATACGACGTGAGCATCCACAAGCTTCAACAGTCCCCAGCTGACATGCAGGGTCCATGGATTCATGATGTTGTCTTCATACCCGTACACGTTCATACTCTATAGACATTTTGAAGTGAGACTCGTCCAACCAGGCAATATGTTTCCAATCATCAACAGTCCACTGTTCGTACCGATGGGCCCAAATGAGGCGTAAAGCTTTGTGCTGTGCAGTCAGCAAGGGTACACGATTGGGCCTTCGGCTCTGAAAGCCCATGTAGATGATGTTTCGTTGAATGGTAAATTGTAACCCGTCTTGTTGATGGTCAAGCATTGAAATTTTCTGTAATTTGCGTAAGGGTTGCACTTTCGCCACGCTGAACGATTATCTTCAGTCCCCATTCCTGCAGGATCTTTTTCCGGTCGCAGCGATGTCGGAGAATTGTTGTTTTGCTGGATTGCTGATATTCACGGTACCCTCGTGAATTGGTCGTACAGGAAAATCCCCACTTCAGCGCTGCCTCGGAGATGCTGTGTCCCATCGCTCTTGCGCCGAGTATAATACCACGTTCAAAGTCATTTAAATCTTGACAACCAGCCACTGTAGCAGCAGTAACCGATCTAACAACCGCGGCAGACACATGCCTTACTCAGGCGTTGCCGGCCGCAGATCCATATTTTGCCCGTTTACATATCTCTGTGTTTGAATACGCATTATTATATCAGTTTCTTTGGCAATTCAGAGTACATGTGACCCAGTACATCTATTGTTCTACAGTTCCACTCGTTAATAACCAAAGAAACAAAAAAAAATCGGTCTTCACAGACTCTGCTTTTACAGTAGGGCCTTTTCCAGTTCGAAATTAGAAATATGTTAATACCTTCAGCTGCTGACGGGCGTTGATATATATCAACGGAGACAGGTGAAAATGTGTGCCCCGACCGGGAGGTGAACCCGGGATCTGCTTTCATGGCACACGCTCTATCCAACTGAGCCACCGAAGGCACAGAGGATAGTCAGACTACAGGGACTATCTCGCGCACGCCTCCTGCGAGACCCACATTCTCACCTTGTATGTCCACACACTACATTCGTGGTGTCCTTTCGGACATTTCCGAAAGAACAGACACCATATCCATATAAATATATTTTCCAATTCGCGTGCGCTGCGTCTCCACGGGGCACCACAGACGCACCTGCTGACGGTGAAGGCACCCTTTCTCGAAGTCGTTGCGCAATGGTGACGAAAAGCGTGTGGGAAGGAGTCAAACGTTGTGGACAACGATCTTGATAAAGGCGACCAGCAGCTCTTCCAGTACTGTGAGCTTGGCCACACACAATACTCGTGTCAGTGTATTCGGCAAAAGTGTACTCAGCAATGTTGCTCTAACACTCACATGAACGAGACTCGAACCAGGTCAGAGAGGAGACAGCAGTCAAATGACATCATACGATCCGACGTAAGTAACCCCCCCCCCCCCAGTGATTA
The DNA here is from genome assembly GCF_023864345.2 of Schistocerca serialis cubense. Lineage (NCBI taxonomy): Eukaryota > Metazoa > Arthropoda > Insecta > Orthoptera > Acrididae > Schistocerca > Schistocerca serialis. The sequence goes on along the minus strand of NW_026047571.1, from coordinate 3,862,209 downwards.
TAACTCTGTTGCATACCACATTAGCGAAGATGTATTTATACGGCTGTAGCACGGACATACGTTTCCATACATGGGTTCCAGTTCAAAATATCGTCACTCAGTTCCCTAGAAGTTTTTAGCGGGAATTTTGGAACGTCCTGTATCTCTCTAGTACCTGTACAGCTGTTTCCAGATTTAGTTCACTCTGCAGCGGAGTGTGCGCCGATATGAAACTTCGTGGCAGATTAAAACTGTGTGCCGGACAGAGACTCGAACTCGGGAGCTTTGCCTTTCGCGGGCAGGTACCCTACCATCTGAGCTACCCAAGCAAGACTCACGCCTCGCCCACACAGCCAGTACCTCGTCTCCTACCTACAGCTGTTGTACCACATTCGAAATATACGGATGTATTTCAGGATTTCGGCGTTGTGCAACTTCGCAGAAACATGGTTGAATTATCCTGTTTATTGTTATCATTAAAACGAAGCACCTTTCCGTCATTTCAAGCACTACTAAAGTTGCTAGGTGTAGGAAAAAATACTAATACCATACTGAAAATATCGGAGAGAAGCGATAGAATTCCTACAAACAACTTGAAGAAAATCCTTTTGGGTACTAGGCCATGTCATTATAAAACAGTGAAACAACTAAAATAACGACATTTCGACCATCGTTTGAACCATCATCTTCAGAGCGAATAAATGCCACGAAATTTCAGATCAAGGGTGGTAATATGGATCAAAGTAAGAAAACATGTCCGGTAAACATGGGCTGCAAAATTCATACCTGAGGAGCTATGAGCACTTGTTCAATAGTGGAGATATGATTTATGCTAGCGAAGACGAACAAGTCCTTAAAGCTCTCAAGGTATGCGTATGCCCATGTGTACTGGACATTGTTTTCTTCTTTCGGTCCATACTACCACCTCTGAAAGTTTCCTGCCCTACATCTTAGCTACTTCTTTCGGTCCATACTACCACCTCTGAAAGTTTCCTGCCCTACGTCTTAGCTACAACACTACCGGTACACACTGTCAGATGTAACAGGAATGTCTTCTCTTCTGATTTTCCGTTATAGGGACATAACCTCAAATTGGTAACATCTTCATTGGGTCTCCGTGTATACACATATTTTACAGACTCCAGACTCCAGCGCCTGTAACTTATACGAGTATACTCTGTTTCCAGACATCGATTCCTATGTAAAACTTCATCAGCCAGGTCCCCTCTACAGACTCGATAAGTGTGCAGTATGACGTGTGAAACATTTTGTATGCAGAGTGAATAACATGGGAGAATTGGCTAGAACGCCCCCCCCCTTCTCTCTCTCTCTCTCACTTCTCAACTATCAACTACCAGCTTTCTTTTAAGTCTTACACCTGCTGTCTGATTTCTGGCAGAGCTCTAGATAACATGCTGCTCACTGCATTTTATCCCTGGTTGCATCTTAAATTCAGATTGTATATTCTGGTTAAAACTGTCAAAAGTTATTTTCTACGTCTAAAGATGTTATAAATATGAGTTGAATTTCTTCAACCGATCTCTAACGGCTAGCGTATTCTCTCGAAATTGATTTTCCTCTAGCTCGTCTTCTCTAATGTGTTCCATTGATCTGTAAATATTTTGGATCAGTATTTTCAGCAGGGACATATGAAAGTGATGGTTCGGTAGTATTCGCACTTATCACTATTTGCCTTATTTGGTATCGGTGTTATGTTTTTCGTTTAGTCTGAAGATTTAGCAGTCACGTCAGCTAGAATAGATGTTGAGGAGTGAAGCAGCAAACGCCGACAGAGTGAGTCCTCACCGGTGCTGATAGAGCCCTCTGGTAGCGAAGCCCTGCACTATAGACAACCGAGTCTGTGAGGGACTAATAGCGACACCTAGCAGCGAAGTGATGAACCGCAAAATGGCCGCGAAAATTTAATGACTTAAATGTCTAGTTGCTGTTTATTTCTTCCTTCTGTTCTCGTAACATATAATGCAAACTACATCTCCAGCGATATTAATGTACACAGCATGTTACATTCATCATTCCCTCTTTGTAATTTAGTATTGCTAAAAGTTTTTTCCACACTTCTAAGCATTAAAAATGGATATGTGGCTCGGAATTTAATAGCAAAAGAAACAGCCATACTAGCAGACAGTCTCTCTCTCATTACCAAAAATACGAAATTTAGGTTCAATTTCCTCTGCGCAATGAGGTGTCGGGGCTACTGTTACATTAAATGGTACCAAAATAATCGGACAGTATTTTGGGTTAGAGAATTTTGAACAGCAAGGGAAACTGTAAGTAAGTTTCTTGCAATGCAACGTTAGTGATATATTAGTACAGCAATAATAGACGTTTGTCATCCGTTTTGCTTATTTTACAATTTCACTCATTACTGATGGCAAACGCCTTGCAGAGAAGGTAACATTCTGCATCTTCGGCTATGGCCTTTACAATCTCTTTCACTCAACTAGACTTAACCTGTAGAGGTAGTAATATAATTTCTTTTCTGATCCACAAGATACTTTTACGAAAAGTAGAGGCAGAGAGGTTGTCATATAACTATTAATCGAAATATTACATGAAATATATGGACGTGTTAGTAAAATGGCCAAGAAATTGCTCTTATTAATGTTAAGTGTTATCTGTTTGATTCAGCATTCACCTCTAACTAAACCACGAGAAATATCGTTTTTCATACAAAAAAAAGAGTTTATCTCATTAGTGACCTGTGTCATATCAAACATCTCATTTTGACACTAGAATAATTTGACAAAAAAAGCCTGTGTTCGTTTTTGAAAACGCAATTAGTGAAAACAATGTATATTTAAAAGGTATTGTCAGCTGTTACAAAACGATTTCTTATACAGAATTTATTTATCTCATAGTCAATCATGATACTAAAGAGAACACATTGTTGGCTTGTGTTTTGCTATTGATATAAGATTTTGTATTTTCTTATGACTTTGAAATAATTACTGCTGTTTCAGCACTGAGAATGTGTTAAATAAAGTATGTAATATATGAATCAGTATGATAAACTTCTTTTTTCGAATATTGACTGTTAACTACAAGAAAATGGCAGATGTTTGGGTATTTACCTCAGCAGTATTCAGCACACGAAACAAAACAAAATCTTTATTTATTTATTTATTTATTTATTTATTTATTTATTTATTTATTTTTTGCAAGGTTTTTATTTCATAGTTGTAAGCCTAGAAATATTAATGATAGTGAGATATATTAAGTACCTTAAATTATATGTAGATGAAGTCCGGTGAAGAAAGTGTGTGATTTAAAATGTTTGCAGCAGCATAATCAGGTTTAGTTTGTAGTGTGGGAGTGAGCTCCACGTGGGATCCGAAGCACGGGCCCCACGGGGGTACCCGGCATGCGCCACATGCCAGGGCAGAGGTGGAGGCTAGTGGTCGGAAATCTGAAAATTCCAGCGCCGGCCGGGGATAGAACCCCGGCCCGGCTGGGGCGAATAGCCCCAGCCGAGGCGCTGGAACGTTCCAGACCCCTTACCACTAGACCACCGAGGACCCCGGCTGTTTCCTGCTCTGGAGTCCAGCTAGTGGTCGTAGAGCACTTCCTGCTGTCCTCCGTGTTTACACCGAGGCAGCAGTGGCATGGTATAACAGGAAGTGTTTACCTGCGTCCGCTGGATGTCCACTTGGTGTAAGACTTATTTGCCCGGCTGACGTTCGTGTCGCTATAATGCCCTTAGTTGCGTTACAATTATTTGCAGGGACCGAAAATCTGCCTATGCAGTTACACGCAGTCGAGTCTCACTATTTGAACCTTTGTATTTCGATCGTGTTGTCAAGACCCATGTAAGAACTTCTATTTATCGAAGAAACCGCATCTGTTCGGTACATTCCATAAACGGAAGTGACTGTCATAAGAGACAGCCCCGTAAAAATTTTGTAATGAAGTGTCAGCCAGTACGTAATACTCGATATCTGGAATTGTTTTATCGTTTTTTAAGATAATCGTTTCACCGCTATACACTTCGAAAAATTCCCGTTTTTTCTCAATAAAGCATAAGCACAGTACATAAATCCGTCGCGAAAATGACATCGAAGAAGTACAAGTGTTCGAGTACCACAGAAAAGAAGTGGGTCCTTGAAGGTGGAACAAAAATAAGATGTAACGTTTCGGGATTTCTTCATACTCGCTGTAGACACTCCAGAAGCAGGAAGATCAGTTTGATGACGTGTCATGAGGAGGGAGGAATAAATTCACTCTCAGATAACTACTGTACGAGATGCCTCGCCGCCTCTTGAAGGGTGTCATGGGATTTTGCTGCCGTGTGACTTGGCGACCCGTGAGTCAACGCGGTTTTTCTGACCACATACATTTTAGCTGCGGGTTCTCCGAACTTCGAAGGAGGCAGCGACAATGGGGAGGCTCTGCTTGTCGTTTCGTAATAAGAACGCCCCTCCACATTTTCTCTAGGCTTAAAACTGTCTAAGCACATAGTGCATAGCCGTGTTTTAAAAAATATTTATTTTTTTTACCTTTTCCATTCTACAACATTACTTCCTGTCTTATTTTACGAACTTTTCCAAGGAATGTCGTAAATTTTAAACGTCTTAAATCCACCGAGTCATTACGTGTTCTTAAAATATCTTTTAACTCTTTTTCAGCACATATGTATCTTTTACCTCTTTCACTGAAGAGGCTGACCAATGGATAATTTTTTTTTAATATCAGGTATTGATTTTATTGCATTCTCCTTTAGCGTATTGATCAGAAATTGTAGGTTCAGATACCTTTGCCTTATTGAGTATCGTTTGCTATGCCAAACTTCGACAGCATTCATGGTCCTCTGCATAAAATTGATGACGGTAGAAAGCTGACCAAAATTACTTCGAAATAAATTCTCTGAACGCAGATAACTTTGATACAGTTGTGTTAGGTATCGAGGTATTACCTAACGCATCTGAAGCCAAGTTAAGAGTGAATTTATTTCGAAATAATTTCGGTCGACTGCCTGTCTTCACCAATTCCACATTTCAGATGGTGTACTAGGATTTTCCATCTGTTGACTGACTATGTAGTCTACGAATTCATGATCTTTTCGCCGCTGGGCATTTGCTACGCTGTTACCATCCATGCATCATCAAGGCAGTCCGGTGGAAGATGTGCTCTACAGCATACATGCGGCAAGACAATGGAACTACTTCTTCATCCCTGTATCTCTCCACTAATCCCAGTTCTTCTATGTCTTCCAGAGGCATTGCTTGAAATGAAAATTACAACTGGAAATAGATGTCTCGGAGAACACTGTTTTCATAGCTTAATTTGCAGCCATTTCGAAGCGTAGCAATGCAGTTTTAAATGACAACCCAGTTATGACATTTCTCGATCCAGAAAAAAAAAATTTCACAATTATTTCGACTTTCCTCTGGTAAAAAAGCTAGTCTTCCGTGCTTCAGATATCAACATGCAATGGTGTACAGTTGCTTCAGTTGTTTCGAACAACTCTGAAATGTCTCTCCGTAAAAAGAGATTTATTTTCATACATTTTCTCCCCTTCTTCGTAACTGATCACCAGGATTCATTCGTCGGGAACAGATTTATTATCCATTTTCAAAAAAAACTTCAGTCACCTTCAAAATCTCTTCTCGCAGCTGAATCCCTGAACTAGTGCCATGGTTATGGCACATCCCAGTAGCTTCCCTTACACAGTGCAGCCTTTCTCATAATTCGTCATACTTGCGACGTAATCTAAACCTTTATCTCGCAAATCTTGAAATTTCTCTTTAAACCTTCGGAAAACAGGTACTGTCTCCTCTCCGCAGACTCTTTTTCCAGCAGTTATGCATTCGTTTCTCAATCTCCACATCTGTTTCGTCAGGTTGGGCGAGAAACTTACTGTTCAGCAGTGATTCTACCATTTACAATTTCTAAACTGCCGCTGCTCCTATTTCGTTCGGAGTTCATGCACAGGCAATTCGTGTACTTACCACATTTTCGGTGCTCCTGGTACCGATTAGCATCCTTTCCCCTTTCTGTTTCCTTTTCCTTTCCTTTTTCCAACTACACGGACCAGTGACATTTTCATCATCATCACCGCCTGTGTCCGACGTCAATGTGCAATAACCACTCACAGACAGCGGGTGGCAGCACTAGCAGCGTAGGGTATGCGTAATGCGGAAACTCAAACACTTACGTGACATCCAAAAGCACGTGATAATTGCCTTTCGAGCCACCGGTGGATGCATTTTCGAAACGGCAAAGTTCGTAAAATGTTGGCGTGTTGCCATATTTAAAGCGCACCGTGCATGGCGCTGTCCAGAACCGACGCTGAGGCCGTTGTGGTGCCCCACGGGCCACAGATGACAGGAGTTAAAGAAAGCTGCAGGTGAATAACGTGCAACTGTTGAGCAACTGACCACGCACGTCAACCAAGGGGCTACCGACAGTGTCTGCTCAAAGACCACTCGGCGAAAAATGCTGTGTATGGGTCACCACAGCAGACGCCTGGTCCACACACCTATGCTGACTGCTGTTTATCGGGGACGACGGCTGGAATTTCCACGCCAGTTCTGCGACTGGGCGTCCACTGCACGGTGACAAGAGGGCTTTTCAAGTGACAGACGTTGGCGTGTAGGGCGTGATTCACCTGAAAGTGAACACCCTGCAACAGTCGACGGCAGGGTTACGAAAGGAGGAAGGATCGTTGTGGTCTCAGAAACGTTATCGTTACACTCCCGTCGTGATCTCGTCGTTCTGGAAGGCACAGTGGATGAGCATAAATATCCGTCGGAACCAATGCCACACCTACATGGAGTTTGTTTTCCCTCGGAATCTACCAGCAGAACAACTGAATGTGTGACACAGCTTGCAGTGTACGTGCGTGGTGTGAAAAGCACCAGGATGAGTTTGCTGTACTCCACCGACCACCAGGCTTCCCGGGCTTAACGGAATCGAGAATATGTGGGACCGCCTCGATGAGGCTCTCCGTGTCCTGGGTCCTCAACCGACAAACATAGCGCAGCCGACTGAGGCACCGGCGTCGGCATGACTCAGTACCTCACTGACTCCTGCACCTTTCTCAGTTGTCCGCGCTTCGCGTTAATTGTATCCTCCTACAGTGACTCAATGACGACACTCTCCCGTACACGACAGCATCATCAACAGCCGCAGATTGCTGTTCACTCTGCCTGTCACATCATTTATGTCTATAGAGAATAACAGCTGTCTGTTACACTTCCTGGGACATTCCTGACGATACCCTTGTCTCTGATCAACGCGCGCCGTCGAGAACGTACTGGTATCTGTTGTAGTCTTTGAGCCACTCACATATCTGGGAACCTACTCCGTATGCTCATACGATGCCCCTGGTTAGCAGTGTGCAGTGGAGCACCGTGTCAAAGGCTTTTCTCAAATCTAGGAGAGTGCAATCTGCCTGACACCCTTCATCCGTCGTTCGCAGTATATAACGTGCGAAAAGGGCAAGCTGCGTTTCACACGAGCTTTCTAAGACCGTGCTAGATTTATGGACGTAAGCTTTCCGGTGTCTAGGTAATTTATTATAATCAGTTTCAGAATACGTTCTAGAATTCTGCAGAAAATCGATGTCAACGACACTGGTCTGTAATTTTGCACATATTTTTTTTACTCTTCTTGTACACGAGTGTCACCTGCGATTTTTTTAAACTGCCTTAGGTTGGACCCATTACGGGTGTAATATTCAGAAGGCAAATGTATATTGATCTCATTATATACGAGTGCCACTTGCGCTTTTTCCAGTCGTTTGCGACATACTGCTAGACAAGAGATAGGCGACAAATGCGAATGAAGTAAGTAAAACCGAAATTGTATTAACCTCCTCGCTGTCGCTGAATCCTTTCCACGCGATGCGTCCTTGAGCGGTTCAAACAGGTAGCAATAAATGCTCTACAAATGAGATTGACTTTTGTAGTGTTTCTTATGAGTTAATTACACTGCAGACAGCTTCCATTCTGCATAATATCAGCAATATGAAAATGAAAATTCACGGAAGTCAAATCTGGACTGAAAGGACGATGACGTAGAGTCTCCCAGCCCATTATGGTTTCTTTTTCCTTCCAGTGGTTTCTTGGATCAGCTGCGCTGTGTTTGGGCGAGCATTGTTGTGTAATAATATCACGTCTTCTCTTTGTCATTGGCGACCCTTTCCTCTCATCGCTGGCTTTACTTTGCTCGTCAGTATGTGTGAGTGGTCAGCGCTGCGTCCTGTACGCTGATCTTCCAAATAATCACCAAAATACGACAACTGTGGCATCCAAATGATGGCCAGCACCACTTTCCTCGCTGATGCTCGAGTTCCGAATTTCTTCGGACAGGTGAGCTGGTGTGCTTCCATTTCACGCCTTGTCTTTTCGAGTCGGGTTCACGATTTTGAACGAAAGTTTCATCACACGTTAAAATCTCGACCAGAAAAGGTTCACCTTCACATTCATAGCACTCTTTGTTCGCTGGTGTTGTTGTGTGAATTTTTTCGGGACCCACGTTGGACTTGTTTTGCTGTACTTGAGCATGTCACTGACAACGTTACGAACTGTGCCGCTACCTATTGCAGCTATTTTACTATTCAGTTCTACTGCAACACGTCAGCCATCAGGAGTAATGTCGTCAGAGTCGGATTTAACCGGAGGAGGAGACACTTCAATTGGCCGGCCACGGCGTTCTTCATTTGTCACTGAAGTTAGATTGTTTCTGAACTGTCCTACGTATTTATCGAAAATTTCCGTCGTTCGCACAGCTTCGACCACACTGAAAAATCATTAGAGAAAATATTTTGGCCGTTTTCCACCTTCTGAAAGGGAAAACGCATCGCTGAACGTTGCTCAGTTAATGTGGAAACTTGAACCCGACGCGTCATTGTTCATTGCAACATTAAGGTTATAAATAAAAGTTTTTTGTTAGTCAGCCGCTCTTAGCTCATCTCAGTCATGCCAACCTAAAGTCATGAAACTACAAAAATTCTTCCTACAAACTATTCGACTTCATCAATTTGCCTTTGCAGGGGAAAGTCAGGAAGGAGTATGCTCTAAGTATTTAATCGGTCATTTCTAGTTGATGAGAAAGTTAAAACAAACAAATAGCAAACCATTGCTTATTTATTTACGAACAACATTTATCAGATACAGCTGAGTAACTTTTAACCCAAACCTTAAATGTCATTATATATATGACACTGCTCTTTCGTACTCGTAGCCGCATCGTCTGGTAAGAGCACGCACTAACACCAATAACAAGAAAATGCACCATGACCTTCATAAGCTGTGCATTCTTCATGCCACTGTTGGGAGTAATTATCACACTTAATACGGTCTTCCGTGACAGACTACTTTTAGTCTTCAATACACCTTGGGCAGTCCAAAACATGAAGTTGGATTAATAGACAATTGTCAAGGTGATTCGATAAACCCTATGCCAGGCACTTAGATGTGATTTGCAGAATATCCATGTAGGTGTAGATCCCTCCTTGGATTGTGCCCTGATTGTTGCTGAAGATGATGGCGCAGTTTAATCCAGATTAGCCGTAGAGATTCTACGTTGTTCGTTACTGATATTTTGTCCCTTCTTGGTTTAGTTTGTTTTTCTAACAATGCATTTTTGTATGTAGACTCAAACAGAATTTCTGATGTTTTTGCAGCTTTCTTTAGATGTTCGAAAACCTAAAATTGTGCAGTTCACAAAACGAAAAAACATAGTATCCTATGACTACAACAGCAATAGCTCTCATTTCCAATCGGTCAACTCACACAAATACCTCGGTGTAACACATTGTAAGGATACGAAATAGAAGCAGGACTGAATAAAACTCAAGACGCGTTCATAGGATTTGTAGACCTGGAAAGGCGTTCGACAATGTAAAATGGTGCAAGATCGAAGTTCTGAAGAAAATAGCTCTAGGGAGAGACGGGTAATATATTCGTACAAGACCCAAGAGGAAATATGAATGGAAGACCAAGAACGAAGTGCAAGGATTAAAAAGGGAGTAAGACTTTGATACAGTCATTCGCCTCTACTGTTCAACCTACGCATCAAAGAAAATAAGAGAGAGGTTCAAGATTCAGACTGAAATACGGAGTGAAAGGATATCAGTGACAAAATTTGCTGATAATATTATCGTCCTCAGGAAAGTTAATTACTACAGGATCTGATGAATGGAATATACAATATAATGTGTGTAGAATTTGGGGTGAGAGTAAATCAAAGACAAAAGTGATAAGATGAAGCATAAACGGGAGCAGCGAGAATCTTTACATTGGTGATAACGAAGTAAGAAATGGAACCATCACATTGTGTCAGTCAAAGGTAAAGATGGTGGCGGACTGTAATTCATTGTTAGAATTAAAGGGAAATACAATCAGTGCACAAAGATGATGTTTTTTGAACTATTGGTGTGACCCATACTCTAATATTGCTCCAGTGTGTGGGACCTGTACCATATACGACTAGCAGGGGACATTGAACTGCTCATAAGAAAGTCAGCACGAATGGTTACAGGTTTGTTTGGCCCACAGGAGAATGTAACAGAGATGCTGAAGAAATTGGCAGATACCTGAAGACACACGTAAGCTATCCGGAGAAAGCCTACTTGCTAAAAATTTCTAGAACATACCCTAAATTTTGAATACGCGAGGTGTGTTGAAAAAAATTTCGGAACATTCGTAATTTCGCGCCAATGGCGTGTTGGGGCGAAATGCAGTTGACATCCCTGCACACGCGTGTGCTTAATGTGTAACTGCGGGAAGTTTCATTGTTGTATGTCTGTTAGCTTATTGTTAAGTGCTGTATTGAGTAGAAAGTTGTGTCGCACAGTTGGCGAACTTCGAGAGGGGATAGTTAGAGGAGCAATGCGCCTGCAATAAATTTTGCGTGAAACTCAAGAAAACCGCCGCTCGGGGTAGCCGCGCAGTCTTCGGGGCCTTGTCACGGTTCGTGCGGCTGCCCCCGTCCGAGGCTAGAGTCCTCCCTCGGGCATGGGTGTGTGTAAGTGGTGCAAGCCTAGGTAGGGACTGATGACCTCAGCAGTTTGGCCCCATAGAAACTTAAAAGCTAAACTCAAGAACTCCTTTACAGACACACACCAAATGATGCAGGAAGCCTATGGTGATGAGTGCTTAAGCCGTACTCGGTGTTACGGATGGTTCACACGTTTTAAAAACGGCCGGACTGAAGACGACCCCCGTGCAAGACGTCCTTCGACTTCTGCCAGCAACGCTTGTGTTAGGAACGTCGACGAAACTGTGCGGGCTGAACGAAGACTGACTGTCCGATAGATTGCAGAAGAATGTAACATTGCAGTTGGATCGTGAAATCCTAATACAGCATCTTGGAATGTATCGTGTTGCCACCAAGTTTGTGTCACGGCTCATGAGTCAAGAGCAGATAGACCTTCGCCTCGCAATCTGAGAAGAGCTTTAGGATCACCCAAATGAGAACGAGATGTTCCTCAAGAAAATTACAACTGGTGATGAGTCGTGGGTCTGCGGTTATGACGTTGAGAACAAGGTTCAGTCTTCACAATGGGTAGGGAAATGTTCTCAACGATCAAAAAATAAAAAGCTTGTCAGGTCAGCTTGGCCCTTGCAGACATTTTTTTATTTCCAAAGTTGAAAACCAAGTTGAGAGGACGAAGATCCGCGTAGAGAAGTTCCAGAATTTTTTGAACAGACCTCGTAGACGAAAGGTAGTGAATACTGGAAAGTGGTCTGCAAATGTTCATACGGTTGCGTTCGCTTCCATTCGCTGCTGTGGAAACTAAGCTTAATAATAATATTCCCGCTGTGAGATGTTATTGGCAACTCTGTAAACGATGAACTGTGCATCGCTTACAGCCCAGGCAAAATTATTCTCTGAGGGACACATCATTATCTCCTTCGTGCCTAAAGTTGCTTCGGCCAAACTCCAACTCAGTTGCCAGATCGATACCTCGTTATCCTACTCCTCTGCAAATAACACTTCGTCTGAAACCATATGTACGGTTATGTAGGTTAAGACACTGCAGCCACTCATCATGGGGGGGGGGGGGGTCAACGTTTGCGAGTAACTGACGAGAAAAGAAATTCTGTACTTCGTGTGACACTCGGTAGCATTAAGAAAGCTGAGTGACATTAGTTGGTTGTGAGGTGTAATGGAAAGGATAATAGCTTCCCATGTTGTGTTCGGATACCAAGATTTAAAGGCCTGAAGTCTCCTATTACAGAAGTAAGGAGCGCAACAATCAAGTGATTTATGAACAGTAAGTGCACACATTTAACTCGGTTGATTTTAATTGGGGTTGCAATGTGCAGGTCAAGCAAGTGCCGTACTGTAGAGAGGTTGAGCAAGAGAAGCGTTTTTTAACAAGTGTTTATCCTTATTTTGGATAGTTAGCTTTCTTATCTGAGAAGTAGTTGCGGATAGCACTTGAAATGCATCACGAATTCCTTCGTCATTCAGTTTAATATCGCCCCCCCCCCCCCCTCTCTCTCTCTCTCTCTCTCTCTCTCTCTCTCTCTCTCTCTCTCACACACACACACACACACACACACACACACACACACACACACACACACACACACACACACACAAACACAAACTAAATACCCTCCACCTCTCATGATTTTAAAAATAAAAGTGCTTCTAGAAAAATTGTTCACTCTACAGTTTATTTATGTGCCAAAGTTAATGATAATGTGGGGGAGGGGGAGGGAAGGCCACAGACGGCAGCAAGGGGGTAGGGCAGGGGGTACTGGCAAATGTCTGATTGCACTCAGAAGCGATGGTCTAAGAAAGGCTGGGAACCACTGTTAAAGTGCCTGTGAATGTGTACTGAATATAAATGTGGAAAACTGCAACAACTTACTTTTTGAATTTTTTAAATTCGAGTTAACTAGTTTTGGAGCCGTTTCAGGATCATCTTCAAATGTGGCGCACAGAATTCGCGTCTTTATTTCTTTAGAGTGAATCTGGGTACTGGCTCTCTGACAAGAAGACAGAGAACTCTTTAATGTATCGCCACGAGCGGCAGTTACACGGCGACATGTACCGGGAAACAAAACCTCCTGCTTACCGTGGCAGCGTGGGCGGTATTGCTGTTAATGCCCATCTGGCAACTTGCGTTTTAGTTGTCTATTGGCCACTGGTCAATCTCTTTTCATCGTAAATATAAACACGAATTGTCACCATATATCACCAGCATAACGTTTACTACAGATGTACATTACAAAGATCTTCACTTAAAAATACAGCATACTTTGCTCGGAAACAATTTTTTTTTATTTTTGTGCGTATAACACGACGGCGTGCTGAGAAGATAATGACTCGGTCTGTTTTATTTGATAAAGTCAGTAACATTCTACATCTTTACTATAGATATCTGCAGCCCTCTGCTGCTACAGGGCTCCGATTTTGCGTAACATAGCGGTGTGTGACGTGACTATGTTTGTGGGTGAGAAAGAGCTCACAAAACTAAAAGCATGAATTCGAAGACTTCGTCCGCATGTCGAGCACACTCTCCTTAAGCATGGCAGTGCCAAACTACACACGAGCGCTGCGGCATCTGCAGCAATCCGACGTCCTTGGTTCACTGCCGTCGATCATCCTACACACAGTCTCGATTTTCGTCTTTGTGCAAAACTAAGAAAACCTTCGAGCACTTCAATTGTTTCAAGCGGTGCTAGCAGAGGTAAGGTTGTGGCTCTGTTAACATAGTCAAACAATATACTGTGATGGTATCAACAAAATAGTATCAAGTTGGGGAAATTGTGCTGGTTTCCAGAGTGAGTGTGTTGAGAAATAAATTTATAGACGTTAAGAATACAGATGTAGAATGTTAATGAAGTTTGTTTTATTTAAAAAGCGTTGAGAGTTTTCACATAAAACATCTGTCGACATTACTTTTCAGTACGTCCTCGTACAGTGGATGTCTGAGAAAATACGTACATTGATCAAAATAAGTGTTGACATGAATGCTGTTAACAGCACTAGGTTAAAAAAATTTTAACTGTATGGCAGTTGCAGATTAATTTTATTTGTAGCTAGCGCGATTATGTGAGTGGAGGAGTATTAGATTTAATGGTGAGCATTAATGTAATTTTTAAGCATTGTCATTCTTCCTCTCTAAGTGCCTGGTCCTCCAATAACACTGCTGATCGGTAGCATGATCTGTTGTCCGTCCATGGTTTTTCAGAACATTGATTCAGTGCTGAACCCAAACTGCTGGTTTGAGTTAATTAGCCAGGATAATCCTGTGCGTCGTGGATCACGTATGCCATTAAACTTTCAAAAAAATAGTTCAAATGGCTCTGAGCACAATGGGGCTTAAAATCTGTCATCAGTCCCCTAGAACTTAAAACTACTTAAACCTAACTAACCTAAGGACATCACACACATCCATGCCCGAGGCAGGATTCGAACCTGCGACCGTAGCGGTCGCGCGGTTCCAAACTGAAGCGCCTAGAACCGCTCGTCCACACTGGCCGGCCATTAATGTTTCCTTGAATTACTATTTTCAACAGGTTTTATTTATTGTTGCGGAATTGCGCTACCAAAACAATCGAGTTTTGCTCTCTGGATGCTGTTGAGAATTTCTGCGTCTTCGTAACGCCGTATTTTTGACCATATCTGTCGATGGTATCCTTAATATTTTTCGATACGATCGCATTTCAAATGCCTAATACAGTCCATGACTCATCTCCATAGAGTAGGACACCGAACGTGTCACGTCAAAGTAGTCGAGTGCGAATCCTGATGATGACTGGTCTGTTGGTTCTCAGCAGTCGCCGCGGACTAAATGACTGCATTGGCTATAAGTTTTCTGGTAATTCTGGAGATTTTCCTTTGGACTAAGTACGAGGTCGTTCTTCGTTGCTTAGATCGTGCAGGTTTCAGACCGTTTATGTTACTATGGCTACACTATTAAATGTGTGTCCACCACCATATCAGTAGATATAATGAAACGGCGGCCATCTTTCGTTATGTCTTACAAGGAGATTTCTCCAGCGGTAGGATCGACTTTTTCGAAACCATCTATACGGTTATGTAAGTTAAGCACCCAAGTATCACACACTGCAGCCATTCATCTTGGTGGGTCGACGTTTGCAAGGAACTGACCACAAAAGAAATTCGGAATTTTGTGTGAGACTCTATAGCATGAACAAAGCCGAATGACGTAAGTTGGTTGTGAGGGTAATGGGAAGGATACTGGCTTCACATGCATGAATCTCTCCAGAGAAAGAAATCTATTTTAGGTCTTTAGCGAAGTGACATTGATAATCATTTTCATTCAATTGATGTAAATATTATTATTTTTATATTCATTTCTCGGTCACGTGATTCAATAGTGATATGAACTTCTTCATTTGGTCTAATTTTTCTTCTTATCATCCCTTCTCCACTGGAAATATTTGTTCGTGAACTTTTAATAATCTTCATGTATCAATTCCGATTTAATTTCTCCTGTTTTTATGCCCCTGTATTTTCGTCTACGTTATTATATCGACTAGTCACTTTGCTTGAATTTTATTTTACTTATAAAACCTTCTCTCATTTAAATCTTCATCTGCACTATTATTTCCATAGTGCAGCAAGAATTTAGGTTCTGTTTTAAATATTTGTATGTCGATTACCATGCAAAAAAGGCACGTCATGTAATGAAAAATACATTTTTAACACACTAATGCACAGTCAATATAAATAGATTATTTCGTCTTTTGTTTTCTAATTAATATATCGGAGTTTTGAAATAATTGAATAGTCAAACAGATAGGTATAATAAAATATACACTCACAAAAATTCCGATTGGAAGAAGAATGATATAAAGAAAAATTGATCAAATGGAAGAGTTCATACGGTGCTTAAAACGATGTGCCAAAGGAATAAGACGAAGGAAATTTCATTTAAACCAATAAATTGAGTAAAAATAGGCATCGAAGTCATTTCGATAAAGATTTAACAATAAAAGAAATTATTGCACCTGACCAGGCATGGTTAAGCTTCTATCCTAACCATTATGACACGTAACCGGACTATGTAATACGACTTCCTTAACGCTATGTAGCATCACGCCAAATTCCGAAATCTTTTCCGTCAGTTACTTGCAAACGGAGGCCCACCTGGATGCAGGGTCTGATACGGGGGATCTTAAGTTACACTACCGCTTATTTGGTTTCAAAAAGTCGATCCCGCCGCTGGGCAGCTCTCCTTGTTAGTTTTAAGAGTAATAAACGGCACATTTTGAAAGAACAGTAATGTCGCAGTCCAATAGCGCCAACTAGCGGTGGCCCCTGCAAACTTGAAAGGCGACTCTAGCAACGGCAAAGAAAATTTTACTGTAGCAAGTAACCTAGCAACGCTACACACACTTTTAGCCAACAGAACAACAACGAAATAATAATAATAATAATAATAATAGGTTCGCAGGAGAGCTTCTGTAAAGTTTGGAAGGTAGGAGACGAGGTACTGGCAAAGCTGTGAGGACAGGGCGTGAGTCGTGCTTGGGTAGCTCAGTTGTTAGAGCACTTGCCCGGGAAAAGCAAAGGTCCCGAGTTCGAGTCTCGGTCCAGCACCCAGTTCTAATCTGCCAGGAAGTTTCAATAATAATAATAGGTCCAGTCACATTAATGTGACCAACTCCTATTTTTGAGGTGATAGCATTAGTGGGTGATGAATGGGAGGGGGGGGGGGGGCGTGGTGGGAGGCTGCAAACAGTGAAGTCGTTGTCATAATGCGTAAAAGGGGCGATTTTTGTGACGTCCAACAGGGCATAATCGCTGGCTTTCTTCCCAAGGGCAGAAGCATTTCCGAAACGGCAAAATCTGTAATCTTTTCACATGCCACTGTATGTAAAGTAAACAGTGCGTGGCAAAATCTCGGTATTCTAATCCGGCTCCGAGGCAACTGTGTTGCACTTCGGTCAGTAGGCGACACAGGTGAACGATAGTTGCAGATATGTGTGCTGGCGGATAGACGTGCAGTTTCTGTGCAGCTGACCGCCCAGACGAACCGAGGGCTACCACCAATGTTTCCTCGACAACGTATGAGCTTCCGCAGTAGGCACCTGGTTCCTGCACCCATGCTGACTGCTATTCATTGGCGTTGAAAGCTTGCATTTGCATGCCGGTACCACAACTGAAAGTCCACTGAGTGCTGCAGGTGGCCATTCCATATTAATCATATTTTATGCTCCATCGGACAGATTTCCATTGGCGTGTAACGTCTGAAAGCAAACGCCCTGCAACCCTGAGGGAATGTTTTCGCGGCATTCCCTGTGTGATCTCGTCATTCTGAAAGGCACAATGGATCAACCCAAGTACGCACCTATCCTTGGGGACCATATCCACCCTTAGATGCACGTGTAACACAGCTCGCAGTGTATGTGCGTGGTTCTGAAAGCTCTAGGATGAATTTACCGTACTGCCCTGACCGCCAAATTTCCCGGCTTTAAACCCAATCGAGAATCTGAGGGGCCACCTCGATCGAGTAGTTTGTGCCACGGATCCTCAATCGATAAAATTCTATCGCAGCTGGACAAGTACTGCAGTTGGAATGGCTTCTTATCACTGTCATTGCCTTATTGACTCAATTCCTGTACATCTCAGGCTGCAAAAGGCGTTTATTCGGGATTTTAACACGTGGTCACATTACTGCGTTTCGACAGTGTAATAATACTAACAAATTTCGCGTATTTCAGTGCCCCTCCTTTAAGTCTTTCAATTGGACGGCACTTTGGCGACTTGCTTATCATTAACGTACACCAGTTGTCCAACCGGGGAAAGGGAATTGGCAGTTTAACGTGGAATCCGCACCACATGTTGTTTCTACCGACTCCTCATATCATTGAGAGGTGAAGGCTGGATTAAACGCAGACTGAAAAATTTATTGGTTCAACTGGGATTCAATCCCGCGATTCTCGATTTGCAGCGACGCGCTGTGCCGGTAGACCACCAGGTCCAACAGTTACGATATGGTAATCGAACCGTATTGGCGGAGTAATTTCATCGTATTTTACGTCAAGTAAATGTGCTGTGGTGCAAGCCAAAGTAAATTCATGCTAAGGGCATCAATTCCTAATCCAGAAAAATGTGCATCCAGGGCAGTACTGTAAGTGGAAATCGGACATTCATGCTCTAAGTGAAAATCAAACGCTTCCATCTTTCGTAACGAATTGCTATACATCTAGAAAACAAACCAAAATTGTGAAAACATTTCATACAAGACTACTGACAAATTTTTGTGAGTAAAAATAAACGGGTATGGTAATATACATGGGGTGGATGAAAAGTAGTAGCAGTTCGGTTATAATTCATGCCACACTTCACTGACTAAAATTCACTTTATTACATTTCCGTCTCGCGTCTCGATCACTTTCCACACCCACGTGAAAAATGTCATACACTGTCAGTGCATCCATCTGTGATGATGTCTCGCTAGGACCGCCATAGGGTGTCTTATCATTTGCTGTAACGCGTGCCACGAAATACTTCGTTCATTTGAGCGATCAGATCGTAATTGGGGGGACTCTACCGGATGAATACGGTGGATGTTCCAGTATGTCCCGCTGCCACATACGCGGAGCTCCTGCACAGGGCTCGTCGTTTGGCGTCGTGCATTGTCGTGAAAGTTGGTGGAATGCAGCGCCGGAAGGAAAGATAGTTGCGCGCTCCGACCACGTGCCTGCCCTTTCAGTCTTGACCCAAGCACGTTTTTCGTGTTTCCCAAACATACTATTAAGGCACTTGAGCTAGCCTCTCCAACTTTGAGGTAGTACACACCGCAACTGACTCAAACACGACCTATGCCGCTGACTTTACTACTTCAGTCCACCATCTATCAGCAACAGAAAGCGTTCGTACCAAATGACTCACGTCCTTCATGTTACGGCATTGTGCTACTACTTTTTATCCAACACATGCAAAGACGCATGTGTGAGTACTTGTTATCTCCCATCTTGGTAGTGGGCTAATAATTGGGAGGTTTTGAAGTGCGTTATCTATACCGGGTGTATCAAAAACAATCATCCGATCTCGGCCGTCTATATTTCTGAAACTAAGAAACATATACAATGAATTTTGCTTTTTGATGAACGGAAACTGAAAAAAAATATTTTTCATCCTTTTCATTGGTGTTCAATATGCATTCTTGAGATGCACGGAATGTGTCAATGCGGTGTTCAAATTGTACCAACACTGCAGCAAGCATGTCTTGAGTTACAGTTTCCACAGGTGCTGTTATCCGATGTCTCAGTTCATTTATTGCTGTTGGTAACGTAGGTACATGAAGAGTCTCTTACAAAACCATACATACATAATCACATATGGTCGGGTACGGTGACTTTGGAGGCCAGTAATCTACGGCCGAGTCAATTAGTCCAGTGTGACCGATCCATCGTTCAGTAATCGTTTGATTTAGAAATTCCCGCACTTCCAGATGCCACTGTCGCGGTGGCCCATCCCATTGGTAAATGAAGTCGTTCGAATCAAACTGTAGGAAAAGAAAGTTTTCAAGCATATCGAGATATATGCTTCGTATAACAGTGTTTCTGGCAAAGAAAAGTGAATCATACACCTTTTCCCGTTAAACTGCACAAAACACATTAAATTTACGAGAGTCTATTTTATGTTGTACAACTTGATGTGGTTATCCCGTACCTCATATTGTCACATTATGACAGTTCACCTTTCCGTATAAATGGAATGTGGCCTCGTCACTAAACACTAACTGTGGGAGAAAACAGCCATCCTCCACCTTGCCGAGAGTGAAATTATGGAACTTCACATGATGTTATCGCCCTCACGAAAAACTCGCAGTAGCTGAATGTAATATTATTTGATGCATAAACGTCGACGCAGAGACGCCAGACGGACATCGGGGGCGTGCTGAGCTGTCGAGCTGCACGTCGAACGGATTTCTGCGGACCCCTCGTGAAACTGTGGTGGTTGCGTTGGACGCCTGTGTGAGGCACTCGGGGACGGCCCGGCGATTCGCCTTTCCGCAAACATTCTGTTTCTCTTAATCGTTGAAGCCATCGTCTAATGCTCTGTGCTGTAGGAGGATCCGCACCGTACCTTGTACGAAAGTTACGCCGAACATTTATTACTGCCCACACTGCGCAAAATGCAGGACACAAAACGCTTTCTGTCGTCTCGACACCAGTTTTACTAGGACTGAAATGGACGGACAGTGTTGCTGCCAAGCGGTAACCATGTAAAGCCCCAGGGTTTGCTCTTTCCAGCAGTACGCTATTCACGCACATATGTCGAAATAAAAAAATAGTTACTTTTTTTTAATCGGTTGATTCTTTTCGATACACCCTGTATATTTACAGTCTAAACCGTACCACCAAGAAATTAGCCCAGTGTGAAGGACATCGGTAGATGTGATGTACGTGTAGAGGCAAACAAATGATAACAATTGCAGGAAAATTGAGTGATTCATTCAGGAGAAAGTCATAACGCGTTGGTCCACCTTCCACCTCTGGCCCTTAAGCAAGCAGCTATTCGGCTTGATATTGATTGATAAAGTTGGTGGATGTACTTCTGACGGATGTCGTACCATATTCAGTTCAGTTGATTCGTTACATCGTCAAAATCCCGACCTGGTTGCAAGGAGCTGCCCATATTGCTCCAAAATTGGGAAGAGAGGCTGCGATCTTGCTCGCCAGTCTATAGTCTGGTACGTACACACAGATGAAACTCTCACCATGTGTGGTGCGTAAAATATCGTCGATACTGAAAGCGTTCCCAGCAGAGTTTAACCCCTCGTAAAGACAAAAGGTGGTCATACCGTATATTGAAGTCCACTACTAGGTGTCTGGATACTTTTGATCGGGTAGTGTATTTCAGAATGTTGGCAGTGGCCGGAAGTTGGGATATTTGGCTTTCCGCTTAAGGCTGGTGCGGGGCGGGTCAAGATACCTCTAAAAATAGAGACATCTGCCAGCATTAGAGGAAAATGTCCAGCAAAGTAGCTGTGTTGCGCTCTCTACCTACAGTTGTTCTCGTGGGCTTCAGAGCCGCCGTGGCCAAGACGCCCCCTGGGTTTTACACTGCGGACACCGTAGTCGCGCCTAATAAGCTCTCATAAATTATGAAATGTTTTCGCAGATTTCAATTATGTTGGGGCAACAACTGTACAATGTACCGTAAACATGCAGGATGTTCCGAAATCCCCGTTACAGACTTCTAGTGTAGAGGGGGACTGAGTACACAATACTCGTATTCTGAATTGGAACCCATCTCCTGTAACGCACCGTTTCCTCGCCACAGCCATTTGAAAACATGTTGGTAACGCGACCAACTGTACAAGTAAGTTATTAGGTGTGACCCAGTACATCAATAGTTCCACAATTCCACTCATTAAAAGGAAACTTAATAAGTTTTCAGAAACACTGTTCTTTACAATACGGCCTTCTCCAACTCGGGTGCGCTGCGTCTCTTTGAAGCACTACAGTCACCCCTGCTGACGGTGAACGCATCATTTTCTCAAAGTCGTTGCGCAGTTGTGGCGAAAAGCGTATGCCGTGAAGTCGGACGCTGCGGAGAACGAGCTTGATAGAGGCGACGAGCTTCTCCTTACAGGAGGATCATGTCGGTGTATTCGGCAAAAGAGCACTCCGCAATGTTGCTCTAATACTGACAGACACGTGAGTGACGCACGAGCCATGTCAGAGTGGTGGGACAGACGGTAAATGACATCCGACGTAAGCACCTCCCCCACCCCGTCCACCACCCACGATGGCTACCCTGGTGCATGCCCACCTAGCAAGTATGTAATGAAACGGCTGTAGCAAGGAAAGTATACGTTTCCGTACGTGGGTTCCAATTTAAAACATTGTCGCTTAGTTCCCTCTAAAAGTGCTAGAATTTCGGAAAACTCTGTATCTGTCCAGTAAACTCTACAGCTGGTGTCGTACCACATTCGAAATATCCGATTATATTTCCGGATTTTGGTGTTATGGCACTTTGCAGAAACATTACTGAATTTTCCTGTATATTGTTATCATAAAAGCCAAGTACCGTTTCTGTCTTCATACCATAAAGCATAAGTACCATTTATATCCTTTCAAGCACTATTTCAGTTGCTAGGATTTAGGAAAAAATAATTGTATCATTCTCAAAATATCGGACAGAAGCGGTATAGTTCCTACAAAGACCTTGACGAAAATCATTTTGGGTACTAGGGTATGTCATTATAAAACACTGAAAAACCGACATTTCGACCATCTTTTCAGCGATTCTCTTCAGGGCGAATAAATGCCAGGAAATTTCAAATCAGTGCACACTCCACTGCAAAGTGAGAGTTCAATTAGGGAACAACTTTCATTTCTTCTTCTTCACCTTTGATTAATTTCCCGAATTCCTCGTCCTTTTCGTATATTGCTGTCTTTATACAAGGTGTTTCACAATTCACGTTACACATTTCTAGAGCTCGCAGTTTTACTTAGAAACTCATGCCTGCAAACGTCACCCAACGACGTTACAGGCGCCAGCTCCGGTAAATGTATGTATATACAGGATGATCCGGGATTGTGTTACAAACTTCCTAGGATGATGGCAACAGACAAATGTATCGATTTGAGGTAAGGGCCCCTGTACGGGAAACAAACATGTCGAAAGTTGCAACTGAAAATCGTTATCCAATCTCTGACACTGGAATACAAGTACTTGTACTGTTGTTGCTAGGATTGTAGGGTAGGCAACTTTCAGAGATGGCAGTATAGACCAAAACAAGAAAAAATGTGAAGTAAACATGGACTCTAAACTGCATGCTCCTGGAGCTATAAGCGCTTGTTCAATAGTGGAGATGGATTTCACGCTAGCGAAGATGAACAAGTGCTCATGGTTCATGATGTATTCATTTTACAGCCTATGTGTACTGCACATTTTCTTCTTTCGTTCCATACCACCGCCCCCGCTCCACACCACCGCCTCTGAAAGTTTCCTGTCCTACATCTTAGCAACAACGATAACAATACATATTGTCAGAGGTAACAGAAAGGTTTTCTGTTATAATTTTCCGGTACAAGGACATAATCTCAAATTTATACATTTATCCATCTGCATTATCTTAGAAAGTTTGTAACATCTTCGTGTGATCCCCCTGTATACATACATAGGCGCCGGTTCCTATAACTTTGACGCTCTGTAGCGTCGCTAGATGACGTTTTCAAAAGTAGATTCCTATGTAAAACTTGATCAGTTACGTCCCCTGTACAGCCCCGAGTAGTGTGAAGCACGACTTGTGAAACACCCGGTATTTACACTCCTGGAAATGGAAAAAAGAACACATTGACACCGGTGTGTCAGACCCACCATACTTGCTCCGGACACTGCGAGAGGGCTGTACAAGCAATGATCACACGCACGGCACAGCAGACACACCAGGAACCGCGGTGTTGGCCGTCGAATGGCGCTAGCTGCGCAGCATTTGTGCACCGCCGCCGTCAGTGTCAGCCAGTTTGCCGTGGCATACGGAGCTCCATCGCAGTCTTTAACACTGGTAGCATGCCGCGACAGCGTGGACGTGAACCGTATGTGCAGTTGACGGATTTTGAGCGAGGGCGTATAGTGGGCATGCGGGAGGCCGGGTGGACGTACCGCCGAATTGCTCAACACGTGGGGCGTGAGGTCTCCACAGTACATCGATGTTGTCGCCAGTGGTCGGCGGAGGGTGCACGTGCCCGTCGACCTGGGACCGGACCGCAGCGACGCACGGATGCACGCCAAGACCGTAGGATCCTACGCAGTGCCGTAGGGGACCGCACCGCCACTTCCCAGCAAATTAGGGACACTTGCTCCTGGGGTATCGGCGAGGACCATTCACAACCGTCTCCATGAAGCTGGGCTACGGTCCCGCACACCGTTAGGCCGTCTTCCGCTCACGCCCCAACATCGTGCAGCCCGCCTCCAGTGGTGTCGCGACAGGCGTGAATGGAGGGACGAATGGAGACGTGTCGTCTTCAGCGATGAGAGTCGCTTCTGCCTTGGTGCCAATGATGGTCGTATGCGTGTTTGGCGCCGTGCAGGTGAGCGCCACAATCAGGACTGCATACGACCGAGGCACACAGGGCCAACATCCGGCATCATGGTGTGGGGAGCGATCTCCTACACTGGCCGTACACCACTGGTGATCGTCGAGGGGACACTGAATAGTGCACGGTACATCCAAACCGTCATCGAACCCATCGTTCTACCATTCCTAGACCGGCAAGGGAACTTGCTGTTCCAACAGGACAATGCACGTCCGCATGTATCCCGTGCCACCCAACGTGCTCTAGAAGGTGTAAGTCAACTACCCTGGCCAGCAAGATCTCCGGATCTGTCCCCCATTGAGCATGTTTGGGACAGGATGAAGCGTCGTCTCACGCGGTCTGCACGTCCAGCACGAACGCTGGTCCAACTGAGGCGCCAGGCGGAAATGGCATGGCAAGCCGTTCCACAGGACTACATCCAGCATCTCTACGATCGTCTGCATGGGAGAATAGCAGCCTGCATTGCTGCGAAAGGTGGATATACGCTGTACTAGTGCCGACATTGTGCATGCTCTGTTGCCTGTGTCTATGTGCCTGTGGTTCTGTCAGTGTGATCATGTGATGTATCTGACCCCAGGAATGTGTCAATAAAGTTTCCCCTTCCTGGGACAATGAATTCACGGTGTTCTTATTTCAATTTCCAGGAGTGTAGAATGAATAACATCAGGGAATGGACTAGAACGCTGTTTCACTCACTTCTCACGTATTGCCTTCCTTTTATGTCCTTCAACTCGTACAGCTGCTGTCTCGTTTCTGGTGGAGTTCTAAGTAATATTTCGCTCGCTGTAATTTTTTCCTGGTAGCATCTTAAATTCAAACTGTATAATCTGGTCAACATTGTCAAAAGATTTTTCTGTATATAAAGATGTTATCGATATGGGTTCTGTTCCCTCCAAATTGATTTTCCTCTAGATCAGCTTCTGTAAGGTTCTCCATTCCTCTGTAAATAGTTTGTACCAGTATTTTCAGCTAGGAGTTATCATAGTGGTGGTTTGGCAGTATTCGCACTGACCACGATTTGCCTTTGGTGCTAATACGTTTCGTGTGAGGAGTTAGCGGTTATTTCAGCTGGCGTAGACGTTCAGGAGTGAAGCAGCAAATCCCGGCAGAGTGAGTCGCCGCGAGTTCCGGTACAGCCCTCTGGTAGCGAAGCCCTGCGCTATAGATGACTGACTGTGTGAGGGACTAGTAGCGACACGTAGCAGCGATGTGAAGAATAGGAAAATAGTATTGCTAAAAGTTTTATCCACGTCTTTTAGCATTTAGAATGGAGATATGGCACGGAATTTAATAGCAAAAGAAAACAGCTATAGTAGCAGTCTCTCTCTTGCAGTGCAACGTCAATGATACTACACTATAACAATAATAGACCAACTGAATCTGTAGAGGTAGTACTATAATTTCTTTTCTGACCAAGATACTTTCATATAAAGCTGAGCCTGAGAGGTTGTCATGTAACTACCAACAGAAATATTATATGAAACATGTAGACCTGTCAGTAAAGTCGTCAAGAAATTCGTTTTTTAAATGTTAAATGTCATCGGTGTAATTTAGCATTCAGCTCACATAAGACCAGGAGAATTATCCTCCTTCATACAAAGAAAGAGTTTATCTCATTAGTGACCTGTGTCCTATCATAATCTCATTTTGACACTTGAATAATATGAAAAAAAAAGGCGGGTGTTCGTTTTGAAATTACAATTAGCGACAATATACGTTTATAAAAGGCATTGAGTGTGAACTGTTACGAAACGATTTATGATACCCGAATTTATTTATTATCATATAACCAATCAGGAGCCATACGCCAAACGCGATTGCCTTCGCTCTCGGTAGCGCCACGTGACCGGTCGGAGCCCGGCCTTTTGGCAACCGTACATTCTGGTGGTCACCGCTGCCAGTAATCGTGTACAGTGCTACATTTCTGCCAAGTCTTCCTGCGATATCGCTGAAGGAACATCCAGCTTCTCGTCGCCCTATTACACAACCTCGTTCAAACTCAGTAAGATGATCATAATGGCGTCTCTGTCTCCTCAAAGGCATTCTTGACTAAGATCAAATCTCCACGTTCAACCTAGAAGGTAACTAACGCTCACGGCGTCTATTTAAAGCAAACCTGATTTTCGCCCTCATAGTGCCGCTACTAACACCACTCTTATGCGACTGGCGCGAAATTTAAATAGACATTATTTTTCAAATGTAAAAACACGCCTACCAACTTTCGTTTATCTCGCACAACTGCTTGTAGTGTTGCGATTTTTTCCGTCGGTGTATGTTCGAGAATTCTGCAGCAAACGGATGTTAACAATATTGGTCTGTAATTTTGCAGGTCCGTCCTATTACTGTTCTTATACACTACAGGCCATTAAAATTGCTACACCAAGAAGAAATGCAGATGATAAACGGGTAATCATTGGACAAATATATTATACTAGAACTGACATGTGATTACATTTTCACGCAGTTTGGGTGCATAGATCCAGAGAAATCAGTACCCAGAACAACCACCTCTGGCCGTAATAACGGCCTTGATACGCCTGGGCATTGAGTCAAACAGAGCTAGTATGGCGTGTACAGGTGCAGCTACCCATGCAGCTTCAACACGATACCACAGTTCATCAAGAGTAGTGACTGGTGTATTGTGACGAGCCAGTTGCTCGGCCACCATTGACGAGGCCTTTTCAATTGGTGAGAGACCTGGAGAATGTGCTGGCAAGGGCAGCAGTCGAAAATTTTTTGTATCCAGAAAGGCCCATACAGGACCTGCAACATACGGTCTTGCATTATCCAGCTGAAATGTAGGGTAGAGCTATGGATCGTAACACATCTGAAATGTAACGTCCACTGTTCAAAGTGCCGTCAATGCGAACAAGAGGTGACCGAGACGTGTAACCAATGGCACCCCATACCATCACGCCGGGTGATACGCCAGTATGGCGATGACGAATACACGCTTCCAATGTGCGTTCAGCGCGCTGTCGCCAAGCACGGATGCGACCATCATGATGCTGTAAACATAGCCGGGATTCATCCGAAAAAATGACGTTTTGCCATTCGTGCACGCAGGTTCGTCGACGAGTACACCATTGCAGGCGCTCCTGTCTGTGATGCAGCGTCAAGGGTAACCGCAACCGTGGTCTCCGAGCTGATAGCCCGTGCTGCTGCAAACGTCGTCGAACTGTTCGTGCAGATGGTTGTTGTCTTGCAAACGTCCCCACCTGCTGACTCAGGGATCGAGACGTGGCTGCACGATCCGTTACAGCCATGCGGATAAGATGCCTGTCATCTAGACTGCTAGTGATACGAGGTCGTTGGGATCCAGCATGACGTTCCGTATTACCGTCATGAACCCACCGATTCCATATTCTGCTAACAGTCATTGGATCTCGACCAACGCGAGCTGCAATGTCGCGCTCCGATAAACAGTAATTGCGATAGGCTACAATCTGACCTTTATCAAAGTCGGAAACGTGATGGTACGCATTTCTCCTCCTTACACGAGGCATCACAACAACGTTTCACCAGACAACGCTGGTCAACTGCTGTTTGTGTATGAGAAATCGGTTGGAAACTTTCCTCATGTCAGCACGTTGTAGGTGTCGCCACCGGCGCCGATGTTGAGTGAATGTTCTGGAAATCTAACCATTTGTAAATCACAGAATCTTCTTTCTGTCGGTTAAATTTAGCGTTTGTAGCACGTCATCTTCGTAGAGTAGCAATCTTAATGTCCAGCAGTGTATATAGGAGTCACTTTCTTCCAGTCACTTGGGACTTCGCGTTAGGCGAGAGATTCACAATAAATGTAATCTAAGTAAGGGGCCCATGCTGTAAAGTACTGTTTCTGAAACCGAATCGGTATTCCGTCAGGACCTGGCGACTTATTTGTTACCAAATCTTCCAGCTGCTTCTCTAGGCCAGGAATGTCCATTAACATGGTGTCGACACGAGAGTTTAACGACTGTATGTTTCTACGATCCACCTGCGTGAAATATTTCTTAAACATGAAATTTAAAACTGCAGCATTCCTTTTGTTGTTTTCTACTAGCACACCAGGCTGGTCGACGACTGGGCAAAAGCTTCGCCCTACTTAGCGGTTTTACGTAGGACCAGAGTAGTCTCGCGATCTCTTCAAGATAATTTGTTAAGGTATAACGGTGACAGCTTTATGCTCGAGCATCAATCATTCCATAGACGCTCGAATCTGTACTAACCTTTACTTGTCGTTAGCCCGCTCTATTTTGAACGGAGAGAGCAACAGTCTTTGTTTCCTCATCGTTTTCCGCAATGTATCTTTTCCATCCTTCATTCACTTACTAGGCACATACTTTTCCTCAGCACGATTTACAATCTGTTCAAACTTGGCCTATAATTACTCTACATCCATCATACTGGAACTAAATAATGTCCATTCGCTGTCTGAGATTCTAACAACCGCTTTTCTGCTCTTTCTAGCAAAACTACTCTCCTAGCTTTCTTGATTGATTTAATAACCTAAGTAACCATCGTCGCCACGATGACGTCATTATCACTAACGCCTGTCTCTGTAGTGACACCGTCGGTGAGTCCAGGCATCTTTGTAGCTACGTGCTCTAAAATACTCACGTCAAAATAAAGTTTTGCACCACCTCCGTTCCTAGAGGTCCGGAACCTGTACAGAGAATTGGAATAGAGATCAACATAAACATCGTTTCCGCCCTCTTTACTGCTCATAAAAACCACACATTGCATGTTGTACCACCATACAGCGAGACCTTCAGAGTTGGTTGCCCAGATTGGTGTGCACACCGGAACCTCTAATACCCACTACCACGTCCTCTGGCATTAATGCACGCCTGTATTCGCCGTGGAATAATATCCACAGGTTCATCAAGGCAGATTGTCCCACTCCTAACGGCGATTCGGCGTAGATCACTCAGTGTGGTTGGAGGGTCACGTCGATCATGAACAGCCCTCTTCAATCTATCCCAGGTATGTTCGATAGGGTACATGTCTGGAGAAAAATGGTTCAAATGGCTCTGAGCACTGTGCGACTTGACTTCTGAGGTCATGAGTCGCCTAGAACTTAGAGCTAATTAAACCTAACTAAGGACATCACACACATCCATGCCCGAGGCAGGATTCGAACCTGCGACCGTAGCGGTCGCCCGGCTCCAGACTGTAGCGCCTAGAACCTCTCGGCCACTCCGGGCGGCACATGTGTGGAGAACATGCTGGCCACTTTAGTCGAGCGATGTCGTTATCCTGAAGAAAGTCAGCCACAAGATGTGCACGATGGGGCCGCGGATTGTCGTCCACGAAGACGAATGCGTCGCCAGTATGCTGCTGATATCGTTGCACTAAGACTTAAAAAAAAAAATTAAAAAATCGGTCGGAGGATGGCATTCACGTATCGTACAGCCGTTACGGCGCCTTCCATGACCACGAGAGAGTACATCGGCCCCACATAATGCCACCCCGAAACAGCAGGGAACCTCCACCTTGCTGCACAGTGTGTTTAAAGCGTTCAGCCTTACCGGGTTGCCTCCAAGCATGTCTCCGACGATTGTCTGGTTGAAGGTATATATGACACTCATCGGTGAAGAGAACGTGATGATAATGCTGAGAGGTCCATCCGGCATGTTGTTGGGCCCATCGGTACCGCGCTGCACGGTGTCGTGGTTGCGAAGATGGACCTCGCCACGGACGTTGGGAGTGAAGACGTGCATCGTGCAGGTTACTGCGCACAGTTTGAGTCGTAACACGACATCCTGTGGCGGCACGAAAAGCATTATTCAACATGTTGGCGTTGCTGTCGGGGTTCCTCCGAGCCGTAGTAGCCCCCGGGCGGCCTGAGCGAGACATGTCATCGACAGTTCCCGTGTCTCTGTATCTACTCTATGTCCGAACAACAACGCTTTCGTTTACTCCGAGTCGCCTTGACACTTCCCTTGTTGAGAGCCCTTCCTGGCACAAACTAACAATGCGGACCGCTGTATTGACGGTCTAGGGACCGTTTAACTGCAGACAACACGAGCCGTGTACCTCCTTCGTGGTGGAATGACTGGAACGGATCGGCTGTCGGACCCCGTCTGTGTAATAGGCGCTGCTCATACACGGTTGCTCACCTCTTTGGTCGGGTTTAGTGACATCTTTAAACAGTCAAAGGGACTATGTGTGTGATACGATATCCACAGTCAACGTTTATCTTCAGGAGTTCTGGGAACCGGGGTCATGCAGATTTTTTTTTTTTTTGATTTTTTTTATGTGTGTATTTGCATCGTATGTGCGCTCTCGAACTAGCTGCTCAAGAGAGTTTTCGAAAAAACGTGTTCAACAGTACTTCGCAAGGCTACTTATGTGGAAACCTTGTAACGAATCCATATGTGTCCTAGTCTACGCTCGGAACTAATACTGCACGATTTGGGTGCTTCCGCACTACTGAGCGTAGACTTTCTTTGAATAACTCTGTCTCGACGGAATCGGGAGGCCGGTAATGACATCCAACATTACCTTCTTTTCACCTAGACCTGTCATACATTACCAGATAACTTCACAGCCACACTCAAATCCGACTGGAGTAGAAACAACGTTTTTGTCGCAATCGGTAAACGCTTCCCCTTCAGTGGCGTTGAATATGTCTTTTCGGTACACGTTTCACGAATCGGTAAACATTTCAGAGCTTTATACTTGGAGTCTCAGACAGCTCTCGGTCCCGAGAATAATTTGAGTGTGACCAATTTCCGAGAGGGTAGTAAAGGCGAAATATTAGGGGTACGCGATGTCTGTTCTTTCTGACATGTTTGAATAAACAGACAACACGCTTTCATATAGCTGATTCGCCTGTACGAGCAATGAATCTACCACACTGAGTGCGGACGCACAGTTGCGTTCGACCTGCCGCGGGAGTCTCAGAGTAGGGAGAGTGGAGGGCACAGCCGGGGACTGCAGGTAGGGGGTGTGGGCGGGCTGGGGGGTGCCGAGGCAGCACTCGGCGCCGCGTCCGGCTGCCACAGTGGTTCACGCGACGGCTAGTCAGCAGGAGACCCCGGGTTCGAGTCCCAGTGTGGCATACATTTTCCCGCATCGCCGCTGATTCCGCGTAAGGTCCCAGGGCAGCTTATCTTAATAGTTCCTTCCGTTTCCTTTCTCCTCACTTCACCTTCAGTCTACATAAAAAGGCGAAATAGCGTGCGGCTGTTTGGCGTAGCGAAGATGAGCCGGAAGACACAGACGACCTCCTTATACAAGTTGCACGAGAAATATTAGGCACTGACATAGGTAAGGTAGACATTGGTAGGAGTTATTGGATGGTGCGTAGATTATAAGGTGCTTCGAAATCTCGTCTAATAATTGTCAAGTTCGTCTCACACCGAAAAAGGACGCAGATCTTCAGCCATAAGAAAAAAAAATTTTAGCAAGGACAGGGCTTGCAATAAGACAAGATCTTACAAAGTTCCGTCTAAGGATTTAAAACAGCGCCACACCCCATTTCGCCCTTCAGAATGTACGGACTCTGGACGGCAGCGTAATTAAGACAGCCCCTGAAAAGAATGCATTTACAAACGTGTCGGGACTGAACAGCATTAAGAGAAACTACGCGAGCCAAAGCGAGAACTTAACACCTCTCACCTTAATTTAATACTAATCTTTTGCAACATCTCTCCTCGTATCTTGAAATTGTATCAACTCTGCAACTATCTCTGTTTCTGTGCCTTTACCTATTGTTCTTGTAACTGTAACTCCGTAATTATCTTCTTGCTAGTGTCTTCGACTGTTACCATCAACTGTAGTATTACTTAATCTGACACTATTTGCCTGAAATTCTTTACATTGTATGCTATGGCACAACTGCAGTTATTGTTATTTTCCTGGTTACCTTACTCGCTCACCTACTCAGTTTAAACTGCCGACAGAAATATCGCAATCACTATTATTG
Organism: Schistocerca serialis cubense; assembly: GCF_023864345.2. Lineage (NCBI taxonomy): Eukaryota > Metazoa > Arthropoda > Insecta > Orthoptera > Acrididae > Schistocerca > Schistocerca serialis. The sequence continues at coordinate 3,830,301 of NW_026047571.1, read as the reverse complement.
TAGTAATTTCTAACTTGTTAGCATTCTTCGTTAGAATACTCTCTGCTCGCCGCTACTCCGTATTGTGACTGGGTTTTCTCTGTTGGCGCTGGGCAACTGTCAGGATGAGCATTACTGGAAAGGGCATTTGATTCTAAAGCATTATGTCAGTGTGAAAAACACTAAATAAATTACTTTTCCTATCTTAACAACATTTGTGCAGGGTGGGTTCTCCCTTGGCTCAGGTATGAAGTAGAATCAAAAAGCATTTTTACATAAGATAACTTTTATCGAAAGTTTTGTACAATGGTTTCCTTACTGGATTGTTTTGGCTGTGAGAGCGGCAGCTGTGTCGTTTGCAAAGCCTTCTGCTTGCGTGAGCGGCGGAGTCTGATTCCGCACGGTGGTGTGTATCTCGTGTCGCCGTCCCGCCCAGTTGACTGGAGACGAGCATCGCGAGGTGGCCCGTTTTAATTATTGAGGACGAAGTTGTGAATCGGATGGTGATACCTCGGATGTGGCGTCCCAGTGTTTCTCTTCTCTAAGCGGCCGCGTGTGTCGTGTGTCGGCCAGCGGAGCGGCGCGGCGGGAGAAGGCCAGTGTCCCGGACTCGAACGACGGACCCCCACTTGCCAGTCTTCGGCTGTCAGATCTTCGTCCCAGGTCACACGTGACTGCTGATGTGAGGCCGTCTCCTTCCCGTCCTCACGAGTCACTCGGGTACATAAAAATCAGGCCTCAAATACCTTCTAACTTCTGTCTTCTGGCGCCGAGGCTGCTGCTCGCTATTCCATTACAGCGGCGGACTCGGTGCTTCTGTGTACGATGTAGTCTCTTCCTGCATGATGGTCTTCAGCACCGACTGTACCGGGACTGAACTGAAAGCTACTACTGTCGGGCCCACTGCGTCTCGCGTATTCATTCACTTCAGTTCACTGGAGGTGAACGACTTCACGGTCATTCCCTCTTCTGTCACGTCGAAAAGCTTCGCGAAGAATCTTCTTAACGTCGGTCATTGGCTCTCGGAATGTAGGCGAGGCCCTTTGATCACATGTGACATCTGAGAAACACGTGAGCCGGACGGGCGATGCCCAGACGGCTGAATTGACAGCTTCTGCTTATGTGGGGAGGGCGATGGCTTCTCCTGAACGTGCTGACTTCACGGTCATTGCCTCTACTGCTCTGCCCGCTGTTTGCCAGTGTGTAACTCTTCTAAGCTAAACTAAGTTTTTCATTTTTTTTCTAATTTCTACTTCACTTCACATTGATTTCACTAATTTATTTACCTATCAGAAGTACCACTCAACAGTATTTGCGCTGATCTCCGCGCACTGTTCTAGGGAAGCATAATGCCATCACTACACGGACGGTGTTGTGAACGCCAGTGTTGAGCGTGCCAAGTTCAAAGTAGTGCTGGACGCCCTGAAACGATGTGACTCGTGCATACAGCACGTGCGTCTCAATGTGGTACACGCGATCGCAGCGCTCGCCAGCGGCAGCCGTCGGCTGCATCTGGGTCACACATCACCCGGTTGTCCGCCCCCGGTAGCTGAGTGGTAAATGTGACAGACTGTCAATCCTAAGGACCCGGGTTCGATTCCCGGCTGGGTCGGAGATTTTCTCCTGTCAGGGACTGGGTGTCGTGTTGTCCTAATCGTCATCATTTCGTCCCCATCGACGCGCAAGTTGCCGAAGTGGCGTCAAGTCGAAAGACTTGCACCAGGCGTGGGGTCGGGAGGCCCTCGTCACACGTTTCTCTCTATCACCCACTTTACAAAATGGATGGGTGTAAAATTCTTAAGCTAGCGCTATTAAAACGCGCCTTTGCTCTCTTGTCCATGTGAGAGTCACGTAGTTCTGCCTGTAGTATCCGTGGACATGTTATAAGGCAGAAAGAGAAGTGTCAAGTCCAGTCAGAAAGGACATTAGCTTCTAAAAGTTCCGTGACAAATAGCGCGATTCAAAGTCTTATTTTATAACCGTTCCTATTCAGCAGCAGAATCTTCACAACATGTGAAATAACAAAACTTATAACAAGAAAGTGTGAAATATCTTACTGCAAGTAGTGCAATCTGTCTTGTAGATTAAACCATTCGAACAAACTCCTTCCTCACATGGAACGTACTTATACTTACGTAACATCAAATATTAGAGAATATACTTTTATTGCACTGAAAAGAAAGTATCAGATCCTAATAGAAAAAGCGAAGACTAGTAATAAAAATATTTGGATCTGCTGAGGCGCAAACAAGAATCACATTACCAGCTACCTCAGCACGCGCTTTAAATCGATGGCGACCCCGTGTACATATACGGCCCGGCAGAGTTAATTTTTAGACAAATGTTTTAATACCGTAAAGAATACAAAAGACCATAGCTTCTTCCGAAACACAACGCTATAGAGTAAATAATATTAACATATGAACGTAAGTCAGGATTCTTCTACGAACATGGGAACCGAATGCCTGTTCATGTGAATGTATGTTCCTCTACTGCTACCCCATAAAGCGCAATGAATCTGTAGAATTTAATAATTATTCTCACTTTGTGTTTCTACTAAAGGACAGAAGTTTTCTTTAAGGACTGCGTTGAAACTTAACAAGTCTTGCAACACGATGAATGTTTAAAAAGTAACAAGAAATTTACAATTTCGTGTGTTGTACTAGTCCGATTTGCACTACATTTTTTGTCACTGCCTTCGTAAACGTGTCTGAAAAGTATGTGTACAATGTTATACACATCGGCTATTTGCTCTATTGTCAGCTGTCAAAAAGGATACATGTGTTTTGGTAGCATCAACGATTATTTGTTTTGTGTAAAAACAGATTAGAAAATCTTTAATAAAGTTTGTTTTAAGAATAAAGTGTATGGAATTTTAAAAAATGGTTCAAATGGTTCTGAGCACTATGGGACTCAACTGCTGTGGTCATAAGTCCCCTAGAACTTACAACTACTTAAACCTAACTAACCTAAGGACATCACACACATCCATGCCCGAGGCAGGATTCGAACCTGCGACCGTAGCGGTCGTGCGGTTCCAGACTTTAGCGCCTTTAACCGCTCGGCCACTCCGACCGGCGGAATTTTAGAAAAGTTAAATACTCCTTTTGGTGAGTCTGTTATGAGTAAAACTGATATAAACATGGAAAATGGATTTTTTGTTTCACGGCAATAAGTAGTTTCCGTAATGTCGGCACTATTTTTTGGTTTATGTAAAAGTCCTCCATCGTTTGCGGAAGGATCGATTTTATGAAATTGTCTACGACGACGGGTTTCCTCCCAAAATTACTAGTTTTCCTTCGTGGCGATCCCTGTAAACCACGCGGTTTATTTTCGCGTTCCGTCCTTAAGCGTCCTATTGTGGCCAGGCTTACGTTTCCTTAAATTGGAGCCCTTTGCTTGGAACGGTTAACAATAGCCAACAGTTCTTTTCGTGTCACCTCCTTAACACACGCTGTAACATAACATTACAGACGATCGAACGCTCGTTACATCTACATCTACATCCATACTCCGCAAGCCACCTGACTGTGTGTGGCGGAGGGTACCTTGAGTACCTCAACCAGTTCTCCCTTCTATTCCAGTCTCGTATTGTTCGTGGAAAGAAGGACTGTCGGTATGCCTCTGTGTGGGCTCTAATCTCTCTGATTTTATCCTCACGGTCTCTTCGCGAGATATACGTAGGAGGGAGCAATATACTGCTTGACTCGTCGGTGAAGGTATGTTCTCGAAACTTCAACAAAAGCCCGTACCGAGCTACTGAGCGTCTCTCCTGCAGAGTCTTCCACTGGAGTTTATCTATCATCTCCGTAACGCTTCTGCGATTACTAAATGATCCTGTAACGAAGCGCGCTGCTCTCCGTTGGATCTTTTCTCTTCTATCAACCCTATCTGGTACGGATCCCACACTGCTGAGCAGTATTCAAGCAGTGGGTGAACAAGCGTACTGTAACCTACTTCTTTTGTTTTCGGATTGCATTTCCTTAGGATTCTTCCAATGAATCTCAGTCTAGCATCTGCTTTACCGACGATTAACTTTATATGATCATTCCATTTTAAATCACTCCTAATGCGTACTCCCAGATAATTTATGGAATTAACTGCTTCCAGTTGCTGACCTCCTATTTTGTAGCTAAATGATAAGGGATCTATCTTTCTATGCAGCACATTAAACTTGTCTACATTGAGATTCAATTGCCATTCCCTGCACAATGCTTCAATTCGCTGTAGATCCTCCGGCATTTCAGTACAATTTTCCATTGTTACAACCTCTCGATATACCACAGCATCATCCGGAAAAAGCCTCAGTGAACTTCCGATGTCATCCACAAGATCATTTATGTATATTGTGAATAGCAACGGTCCTACGACACTCCCCTGCAGCACACTTGAAATCACTCTTATCTCGGAAGACTTCTCTCCATTGAGAATGACATGCTCCGTTCTATTATCTAGGAACTCTTCAATCCAATCACAAAATTGGTCTGATACTCCATATGCTCTTACTTTGTTCATTAAACGACTGTGGGGAACTGTATCGAACACCTTGCGGAAGTCAAGAAACACGGCATCTACCTGGGAACCCGTGTCTATGGCCCTCTGAGTATCGTGGATGAATAGCGCGAGCTGGGTTTCACACGATCGTCTTTTTCGAAACCCATGCTGATTCCTACAGAGTAGATTTCTAGTCTCCAGAAAAGTCATTATACTCGAACATAATACGTGTTCCAAAATTCTACAACTGATCGACGTTAAAGATATAGGTCTATAGTTCTGTTCGACGTCCCTTCTTGAAAACGTGGATGACCTGTGCCCTTTTCCAATCGTTTGGAACGCTACGCTCTTCTAGAGACCTACGGTACACCGCTGCAAGAATGGGGGCAAGTTCCTTCGCGTACTCTGTGTAAAATCGAACTGGTATCCCATCAGGTCCAGCGACCTTTCCTCTTTTGAGCGATTTTAATTGTTTCTCTATCCCTCTGCCGTCTATTTCGACATTTAACATTTTGTCATCGGTGCGACAGTCTAGAGAAGGAACTACAATGCAGTCTTCCTCTGTGAAACAGCTTTGGAAAAAGACATTTAGTATTTCGGCCTTTAGTCTGTCATTCTCTGTTTCAGCACCATTTTGGTCACAGAGTGTCTGAACATTTTGTTTTGATCCACCTACCACTTTGACATAAGACCAAAATTTCTTAGGATTTTCTGCCAAGTCAGTACATAGAACTTTAATTTCGAATTCATTGAACGCCTCTCGCATAGCCCTCCTCACGCTACATTTCGCTTCGCGTAATTTTTGTTTGTCTGCAGGGCTTTGGCTATGTTTATGTTTGCTGTGAAGTTCCCTTTGCTTCCGCAGCAGTTTTCTAACTCGGTTGTTGTACCACGGTGGCTCTTTTCCATCTCTTACGATCTTGCTTGGCACATACTCATCTAACGCATATTGTACGATAGTTTTGAACTTTGTGCACTGATCCTCAACACTATCTGTACTTGAGAGAAAACTTTTGTGTTGAGCCGTCAGGTACTCTGTAATCTGCTTTTTGTCACTTTTGCTAAACAGAAAAATCTTCCTACCTTTTTTAATATTTCTATTTACGGCTGAAATCATCGATGCAGTAACCGCTTTATTATAGCTGATTCCCTGTTCTGCGTTAACTGTTTCAAATAGTTCGGGTCCGTTTGTCCCCAGAAGGTCTAATATGTTATCGCCACGAGTCGGTTCTCTGTTTAACTGTTCTCAGATAAAGCACTTAAAAAAAATTCGCTGGATTCTTTGTTCCTGGCACCCGTTATAAACGTTTGAGTGTCCCAGTCTATGTCCGGCAAATTGAAATCTCCACCCAGAACTATAACATGGTGGGGAAATCAACTCCGCAAATAGCTCCTCTTCGCTTTCTGCAATTTTTTTGCAATGCAAGGCGGTTATCCAGTACTTCCGGATACCGAAGTATATCAGTGAGTAGGGCCTACACAAAGTTAACTGACTGACACTGGCAACTAAGACTTCACGAACAGAAACGACGTATCGTACATTAGTGCACGCCGATCTACGCCGCTGGACAGGTAACGGGCAACTGATTTTGGATGCCCCTTTAGGCCAGTGGCAGGGTTCTTCCGGAAAAGGCCACTTGCCCCACCAAAAGCGCTGTTCGCTCTCGAGTTTACAGGCAGACTATACATTGAAACCGACATCAACGGAAAGCCAGTATGGCGTATGGCGAGTCTGTACTGAAGAAAGATGGCGTGCGTGTGATGTACGCGGCGTTCTTCCATTTCGTTGGTCAATGTTCAAACACACTTTCATAATATCTGTATTGCTATATATTGCTCCATACGTTTGGAAAGACTCCCCAGCGTGCGTTTTCCATGCTATGACAGTAGAAACTCGGCATTCTGAATGCTCTACGTTCGAATGAACAGTCCGTGTGCCGACGGCATAACCGACACGTGCCCTTAGCGCCAGGATTTCACCCGGAACAAGTCCGGCCCAAAGGGCCTCCTCTAAACAGCCGCCAGTTCCGCAAACTGGAAACTGTATCAAAGTTGTTACCGTATCGTCACAGTCCAACACATGTTAGACTGTGTTGAAATTCAGTAATGATAAGAAATTCAATATTAATATAATACGAAAGTGCTTGAAGGCCTCTCGGGCAAGCAGCTGGGTTGACTGGTCATTGTAGAACGAATTTTCCTCGGCGTAACGTGCCATCATCATCATCAGGTTACTCCTGTTGACTGACGTCCTAGGCCCGCGGGTGGTGTGGTATATACACCTGTCGCCTCTCCCCTCCGCTGACTCCGCATGTGGACTGAGGGGTGTGCAGGCCGCGGTGGTCTTTCAAATTTCAAAGGTTTTTGGTTCAGCTTTCATCAAAAGTGCAACAATGGAAACCGCTATTAAAGGTTTCGAAGCTACTGGAATATGGCCCACGGACTCGTCCGTATTCACCGATGCAGATTTCCTCCCGGCAGACAAAACTGACATCGGACTTGATAGGCCATCAGATAAAGAGGTTATTACATCTGGAGCTGAACGATTGGAATTGCCTTCACCTAGCACACCAGCTAAAAAAGACGACGCCAACAGGTTGGATGATCAAACTGGCAGGTTTCAGCGAATTGTTACAATGAACTGCCGCCTAAGAATGACAAAGTTATTGAGGCTATTTGTTTTAGTCCTGGGTGCTCTTGGATGACAACTGACAATACGGTCTTCTTACTTCATATTTCACCTGAAATTCTGATGCCCTTGTCAAAAGTTAATGAAAGCATGAAAAGGGCGAAACGGAAGAGGGGGAAGACCATTGTTTTAACTGATTTGCTGTACAAAAAAGAGCCATTATTAAGAAAAAGAGGAAAAGAACTTTGCCAAAGACCCCCTAGTGAGATAAGCCTCTATATGCTTACATTTGCTTAGCCATTTTGCACTTCCTGTCGATCTCATTTTTGAGACGTTTGTGTTCCTTTTTGCCTGCTTCATTTACTTCATTTTTATATTTTCTCCTTTCATCAACTAAATTCAATATCTCTTCTGTTACCCAAGGATTTCTAATAGCCCTCGTCTTTTTACCTATTTCACCCTCTGCTGCCTTCACTACTTCATCCCTCAAAGCTACTGTATTTCTTTCCCCCATTCTTGTCAATTGTTCCCCTACGCTGTCCCTAAAACTCTGTACAACATCAGGTTTAGTCAATTTATCCAGGTCCCATCTCCTTAAATTCTCACCGTTTTGCAGTTTCTTCAGTTTTAATCTACAGTTCATAACCAATAGACTGTGGTCAGAGTCTACATTTGCCCCCGGAAATGTCTTACAGTTTCGAACCTGGTTCCTAAACCTCTGTCTTACCATTATATAATCTATCTGATACCTTCTAGTATCTCCAGGATTCTTCCATGTATACAACCTTCTTTCATGATTCTTGAACCAAGTGTTAGCTATGATTAAGTTAGGCTCTGTGCAAAATTTTACCAGGTGTCTTCCTCTTTCATTTCTTAACCTCAATCCATATTCACCTACTACGTTTCCTTCTCTTCCTTTTCCAACTATCGAGTTCCAGTCACCCATGACTATTAAATTTTCGTCTCTCTTCACTATCTGAATAATTTCTTTTATCTCATCATACATTTCTTCATCATCTGCAGAACTATTTGGCATATGAACCAGTACTACTGTAGTAGGCGTGGGCTTCATGTCTATCTTGGCCACAATAATGAGTTCACTGTGCTCTTTGTAGTAGCTTACCCACACTCCTATTTTTTATTCATTATTAAACTTACTCCTGCATTACCCTATGGGATTTTGTATTTATAACCCTGTATTCACCTGACCAAAAGTCTTGTTCCTCCTGCCACTGAACTTCACGAATTCCCACTATATCTAACTTTAACCTATACATTTCCCTTTTTAAATTTTCTAACATACCTGCCCGATTAAGGGATCTGACATTCCACACTCCGATCCGTAGAACGCCTGTTTTCTTTCTCCTGATAACGACGTCCTCTTGAGTAGTCCCTGCCCAGAGATCCGAATGGGGGACTATTCTACCTCCAGAATATTTTATGTAAGGGGACGCCATCATCATTTAACCATACAGTAAAGCTGCATGCCCTCGGGAAAAATTACGGCTGTAGTTTCCCCTTGCTTTCAGCCGTTCGCAGTACCAGCACAGCAAGGCCGTTTTGGTTAATCTTACAAGGCCAGATCAGTCAATGATGCAGACTGTTGCCCCTGCAACTACTGAAAAGGCTGCTGCCCCTCTTCAGGAACCACTCATTTGTCTGGCCTCTCAACAGATACCCCTCCGTTGTGGTTGCACCTGCGGTACGGCTATTTGTATCACTGAGACACGCAAGCCTCCCCACCAATGAAAAGGTCTATGGTTCATGGAGGGGGAGGGGGGGGGAGAATAAAGGGAAGGGCCTGAAGATAAATGGAAAAAAGAAGGGGAGAGCATCTAATACTAACGATAGTGATTATGAGGAAAGTTCTGACTGTGAATGTTTATATTGTGGTGAGTCTTATTCAAAATCAGTTGAAGGTTGGGTCGCTTGTTCCGCGTGCAAAAAATGGACACACGATTCTTGTGCAGGAATAGATAGCGAAGATGATGAGTGTCTCCTCGAGTGTGAATTTTGTAAACAGCCTTAAGAAAAGGATACAATACATGAAAACTTTAGTTTGACATTAACATTCACTTTAAACTAAATAAATACTGCACAAGCCAATATTGTCTGTATTTCCAATGATTTTATACATTTTTATAATCACTTGCACTTATCACCCAAATCTGCTCCATGCATGGGGCAGAATGGAGCAAATGATATACCTTCCTGTTTTTCAGTGAAAAAAATTTTCTTTTTTTAATTTATGGCAATGCTCTTGTATTTTTGTGATTAATACTTCATAATGTGTTCATATAAAAATTGGTAACTCTCTTATTTAACACTTTTGTACTTTTAATCAATGTTTTCAACTTTGTACCCATTCTACCCTGGGTTCTCCCACTGGAGTACAAAAAATATAATACCCTGTTGTAGCCACGCACTATCAAACAGAAAATCAGTGTAACACACGTATTTACAAAGAACATATTAGTCATTGAAACATGCAAGAGGTCAAATTTTCCATAAAATTTATGTTCTTGTTATTCTTGGTACATCAGTTAGTTCAACAAATAAATTAACCATTTAACTTCCTGTTAAATTTAAATGTATTATGAGTGAGTGCACATTTTGAAGAGGCAAGTTATTGAAATGGTGTGTTCTTGAACAATGAAGACCTCCTACACCAAAGTAACTACATTTACATCTTTACTGTAGATTTATCTTATTTCTAGTATTCAACCATGAACTAAGTTGCTGATTTCAAGAGATACTGTACATTGTGGCAGTTTTTACCACTTGTAGCTGGTTGTCTTAATAGTATTTTAAAATAAGAGCTTTTAAATGTGAAGTTTGAAGAAATAATTACAGTTACCGCAAGACTCTGAAGAGGCATATTTCCACAGTCCACAAAAGTGTTAAATAAGAGAGTTACCAATTTTTATATGAACACATTATGAAGTATTAATCACAAAAATACAAGAGCATTGCCATAAATTAAAAAAAGAAAATTTTTTTCACTGAAAAACAGAAAGGTATATCCACTGAGCGAAATGATGCCTCCTGTTACAAATAACTAATGTTCATGTACATACCAGTGCTACTTATGTGACAAGGATTTTACTTGTGAAGGTAGTTTAAAATTCCATGAACAAAATATTCTTGGCAAACCACAAGTTTACGTATACGATGTCTGCATTTGAAACAGATTCTAAAACTTACAGGATGGATCTTTCCAGTATGCACATGCATTATGTGTGAAACCAGAAGTCCTACAACTGACAGGAAAAGAATGGATGAAGATAGCTAAAGACATTGCTGCAGGAATCCCGTGTCCTATTTTCCTCCAAAAAATTCAGGAAACATTGCAGAACTCAAATTTGGAGAGAGTGCATCTTACATCGATGCAGAATTTGCATAACATTGCAGCTGCAAATAACCTTTCTTCAAAGTCAGACAGACATCCAAATGATGCGATCAGCCTAAACTGCTATGATTTTGAAGTTACAACATTACTTGTACTGGATGATATCAGGCTAGGATTTCCATGTTCTTTCCTCATATCTAATATGAATGACTCTGATGTTTGGAGTATATTTTTCAATTGTGTTAATTTTCAGGTTGGACAGATTTCCCCAAAAGTATTCATGACAGTTCTGGTAGAATTGTGTAGTATCGCTTAGAACAAATCAATGGGAGCTCCTGAAATGAGACTTTTCTGTACCTGGCATGTCGATAGAGCCTGGAGGACCATTATTAAGAGCAAAATTCAAAATTTGGACAAGAGAAATGAGGTGTACAAACTTGTAAAGTCGTTAATGCAGGTAAGAGATGTTGCTGTGTTTCAGGAATCATTGATAAAAGCACTGTAGAAACTAAACAGCAATTCAGAGACATCAGAATTTGGTCACTATTTCCAGATGTATTATGAAAAAGATGTGAAGTGTTGGGCATATTGTCATAGGATACGAGCCGGACTTAACACAAACGTGCACCTGGAGAGTATGCATAAGAGACTGAAATACATGGAGGAAGTGGTGGTAATATGAAACCCCAGTTTGTTTTTCAATAAAATATTGTACATTAATACCATAATTGTACTACCTTAATTGATATGGTTATACTCTACTGACAGTTAACTAAACATTATGTTGATTAAATTCCTTAAAATGTTAGAATATATTCATTATTATTTTGTTTCCCAAGATAAATTTGACTGTGAACAAGATGTGCAGTTATTATGGCCCCCATGGTGTTTGTAATATGGACCCCAGTACATTTTAAGGATTTCTGGCTGCAAGAAAAATGAATAACTGCTTTTTAATTAAAATACATATTTATTATGAAATATAAAACCATAAAAGTACAAAGTACCACAGTACTAGCGGCAGAAGTCACAAACGTAGTCTTCTTTTTCTGCCTCCGCACATTCATTCATTGTGAGCCCATAAAGAGCACATTAGGCATTGCACCCAGAATTTGCCATGAACATCATTTGAAAACTTCCCATTACAGAATAAGCAAAGAGCATCATCTTTATCTGGCTGGAGTTCACCAACCAGAAGGTCACATGGAGAATAACCAGAACCAGTTGAGAGCCGCATGATGCCATCATTAACACAATCTGAGTCATTACTGTCAATTTCTTCTAGATTAATCAAAGTTTTCTTTAATTGTCAACTATTTTTACTAATGCCTCTTCCACGACCAGATGCACCACACCCTCTATTATGAGTTTGGGTTAGGGTTCCAGAACAAAATGGCTGTGATACATCATAAGTCTAGTTCCTTTTGGTAGCTGTTAATTTCCCTCATCTGTGTCCACGACCACTAAGATTAGCTGCAGATTTTTTCTCTTCTATGTAAGGTTCTAATTTATTTTTACATCAAGAGCCTGTCACAAGCCTAGCAACACATGGTTTTCGCCCACAAGACAATGTTTTCATCTTCTGAGGTACGGGGTGGATATGCCTTGGAGACATACTAAATGCAATTTTAATAGGCTCATGGACATCAGTTTCAATAGCATCACGGTCCTCTTCAGTTTGAAATCTCTTTTCGGGTTCTTGTTGTTTCGGTTGGTCGGCGGGCACAGGAATCGGGACTCCTTCCCCAGTGATGAATTCATCATCTTGAAATATATTTCTTTCTAAATAAATTCCTGTTACCATAAACCCATTTACTGCATTAATGCCAGTTGTACTCTGGAGGTAGGCCTTGCCAAAGAGACATGCTATACCATAGGGTCCAACAGGTTTGCTTTCTGGAGCATCCACTGCCAAATATTCTCGCTGTAGTGAGTCTTAAGTGCACCCGTAAAAGTACGATCCAGGGGTTGCAGCTTGTGTGTTGTGTGCGAAGGCAGTGACAAAATGGTGATGAAGTTCTTCTTGTGACATCAATCACATCAATATTCCTTACATGGGAGAAGTGACCATCAAGGATGAGTAGAATAGGCGAACTCCCGGTTAGGTTTTGTTTCTCCAACAAAATGTTTCAACCACTCTGTGAATAGGTTTGCTTAAACCCAACAAGATGGGGGGCTCTTCCAATTGACCCAGGAGGAGCACCTTTCATAAGAACGTCTGCCATATACATTCTTTGGAGTATGAACATCAAGGCAACATAAGAACCTCCTGTACTCAGCAAACAGAAGACCATTACTAGAGACCCACACTCTGCAGCAGTCAGAGAACAAATTTGGCGTTTATCTCTGCTTGCAATTACTTGTGGTATCTTAGTCTGAACTACACTAAGGCCTGTGTTGTCAATGTTCCATACACGATCTTCTGGATATTTATGTTTCCAGTATTCAGCTTATAGCAAGTCGTAGAATGGGAAAAGCCTTTTGCTCGAGCATATGATGTTCCAGTTGGCTTTCTAATTGAAAGCTTATCTTGATGACGTCGACGAAAATGGTCAAGACAAGCCCTTCCAGCAATTTCATTTCTGAGGTTTGTTGCAATTCCATTCCTAACTGCAAGTTGGTAGGCCATTTTTCTAACATCCATACTAGTAAAAGCATAGAATTTTTGTCTCCATATACTGTAAGTAAACCACTAGTTCACTTTCTTGGGCTGCTGGTAGAGCTGGTTTTCTTCCAAGCTTTTTAGTTTCAACATCTGCCATCTGTGAGGTATTAGCCTCATACACATACTGGCGCAGAGTTGTTTTTGGGACAGCAAAATGTTTCGATGCTTGCTTTTTTAACTCCCATCGTTTTTCTTACAACAGCAGACACTGCCTCTCACATTTTGTTATCATCCCACACCTGCCTTTTGGGGGTTCATTTAGGTGCCAGATTAGTCCTAGGCATCTGAAAACAGAAATAAAAACATTTAACAGTCTGCTTATAATATGGATCCTGGGGCCCACATTAGAAGCACCAATGGGGGCCACATTACAGTCACTTACACCTCGTAAACTAGTGTAAACAGCTTAAAAATGCAATAATACCACACCTTTTACTCTATTTGAAACTGATGCCAATACTTACTAGGTTGTATGCATGGTGCATGCATCTAAGTATTAACCAATAATGGTACATTAATAAAGTGAAATTCACATACCTCTCAAAGTTTTGAACAGGAGCTTGAAAAATATAACCTCACAGTCACTCAACCACTGTACTGACCTGCTTCCAGTGCTCCTACAGGCCAGTGAGCATACTAGTACACTAGTTCCAGCTATCAACACTAGAGTTCAGCTAAATGTTGTTAAGATATTAAGGGGGGGCATATTTGTTGCAGGGTCCATTTTACCACCACTTCCTCTACATGGTAATGCAAAGCCAGTGAATCATTTGGATAAAGGTATATTTGCATTCACGTTGCTTGTAACAGCAAATCTGTTTGACAGGCTCATTGTCATTGTGAAAGAAAAACTAACAAGTAAAATGAAAAACATTCACCATAAGCACAAATCCAGTATTTTGATGAATAAGTACTCAATTAGGAAGGCAGGCAGAGTTTCGCAAGTACCAGCCACAAAATCAGTTGAAGTTTGCCTTGTGGAAGAAAATATTATCCACTATAACTCCAAATTAGTGTGCACTGACTGTAAAGTAAGCAATCATAGATATTACTACACATGTATTGATTATAGCATTAAGTTAAATATGTGCAAACATATACAAATGTTTGCCAAGTAGAGAGTACAGAAGAAAATCCGTTTGAAATTTCTGAATTACCAAATGTACTAGTTACAATTACCAGATGTACTAGTTACAAATGTTGGAGGCATTTCTATCATTAATGAGAGAGAAGAAAATTCTGAAGCCAGTCAGTTCCTGTGACACAGAGGTACTGGCAGAAATTGTTTCTGGTATGTCAGTTACTCAAGTTCAGCTGGCCAACAAAATGGTAACTTCATTGAAGGCTAGTGTAGGTGCTGTTCATGCCAGTAGCGGTATCTCTTTCATTAGCCCACAGAGGAGTCACAAGAGAAAACTTGCACCACAGAGGAGACTGTTTTCTTTGCTGAAAACAAATTCCTCAAGCTGCATACCATGGCAGTTCCTGATACAGAAGAAACAAAGTTACTGAGAACACTTCTGGATGAAGGTTTACACCACATTAGCTAGTGTGTTGATCTCATATTCAGGAACATGATGGCTTTATTCCATGTCCTGCCATCCAGTTTTAGGTTTTCCATTATTTCCCTAAATCAATCAAGGCAAATGCCGGGGTGGTTCCTTTGAAAGGCCAAGGCCAATTTCCTTCCCCATCCTTGAAACCATCAGAGCTTACGCTCTGTCTCTGACGACCTCACTGTTGACAGAATGTCAAATGTCTATATTCCTTCCTTCCTCACCAGCCTCTGGTGTGGCAGTTCTGCTGACACGTGGGATCACCAGCTTGTGTCACCAGCCAAAAATTCTAGCATCGCTGGGTCAATCCCCTCCCAAGCCATGCTGGGCAGTGATGACTGTGATTGAGGCTCAGTGCACTGCTAGTGATGACCACACATTTGACAATCATCCCAAACTTACAACAGAGTGAGTTGCAAACATCAACTTGTAATATATATTTATTTTTGATCTAGCTATATGAGTAACACTAGAACAACTGTTAAACAGATTAAATATTTTCAGATTCTAGCAAGGAATATACTAACATCTGATTGTTCACAATCAATTTTCCTGATAATGTAAATAAACAATAATTTCAGTATCAGTATAAACACATGCAGTTGGAATTAGGAATGAGTGGATGAGTAATTCTGAATGTAGCAATATCACTCAACTGAAAGCCTTTTTGGTTCCACTTTGCAGTATAATTTTACTTTTTTTTTAAATCCCCCTATTTCAAAAGTTATCTGTAACCAAATAACTCATATTCCAGAATGTTCTGTTTTTAACTGGTCATTATTTCCTAAATTTAAGCACATGGTTTTGTAGTTCTAATTTATCAGGGAACAAAAATGCCTATTTGTATTTGGAAACAGGTAATAATTTCAAACTTGTCATTAATGCTAGTAACACCCTGACACAGACGCTAACAGAGCAGATACCGAGTCTGCTTGCCTGCTGGCTGCAGATGTTGATTGATTGTCTGAATGAGGAGAGGGACCAAACAGTGACATCATTAGTCCCAAGATCCAAAGTGGCAGAGACTGTGGGAGCAGCAAACCAACAGCACAATCTAGTCGATGGCAAAGCAAAACAGGCAAATGAAGATGCAGACGGAACACTTGGGTGGCAGGAAGAGTAAAGAACTGGAGGGAGGAAGGGGAAGATCATAAGACACCCCAATGGCGCTATGTGTGACATGGTGCTGGAATCGCTGCTAACCCACCCCAGTTCCCATTTCACACCATGACTGCGACACAATAGGGACAACACCAGGGGGAGACAACACAAGAAGAGTGGGTGGGGATGAAATAACTCAAAATGGAGAGGAAAACCTGACCAGCATGAAAGCAATGATGAAGGCCTTCCAAACTGAGGGCCTCCAATTGTGGAAGAGAATTCAGGTACTTAAATCTAGGGGGCAAACCACTTTTATGATGAAAACCAAAGATAGATGTAACTATGTAAGGTTGTCTGCTACCATCTGTGACAATGGAGAATGGAAGAGCGTATTTAGTGCAAAAGGTGAAATGATAGTGGAGTCTCGTAAAATATGGTTGACAGTGAGGGGTGGGGGAACAGATCATTATGGAGTAAGAGGCTATGATTCAACTTTGTATGACCAATACGAAGATAGCAGAGGATGGTAGATCCCCAGTGGGCCATGCGGCAAGAGCCCCTTATCACAACAAGTTTATTGGGCAGGGGGTTGGCCTCCAAGAGTCAACTCAAGGCTGAGCAAAATGGAATCTGACATGAAGCTGCAAACCCAGCACCAGAGAGGTCACAGAAAAGGGCTACACCCCCAAGCCACAGGATCAGCAGCTCATTACCTGGGATACCCACATGAGTGGGAACCCAAAGAAAGTCAATTGAACAACCAGCATGATCAAGAAGTCATAGACCAAGAAGAGGGAGGGAAAACCACTGTCTGATAGCCTCAAGGGCACTTATCGAGTCTGCACATAACGTGGGTGAGAGAGGACTCTTTAGTATGTTAAAGAGTCTGGTAAATGGTCATTAGCTATGCAGTACACATGCAACATGGGGCAGGTGAGAGATGCTGTTACTTGCCAGCAGAAGGCATGAAGGCACATCCCTTGTGATTAGCAGATTTAGAGCCTAGAGCCATTACATTAAAACACAACAGCATCCTGAAACTCCCATAAAAGCTGGCAGAACAACAATGAAACAAAGACCCCCCAGGAGAGATCCCTCTGAATCTGGGATCAAGGAACTAACCAAGGGGAAGGAGGTGTTTGGAGAGAATGGGGAACAGGACAAAGAGGGAAGATAAAAATCATGGCAAAGAGCAGCAAGGTGGAGCCCAATTGCTAAACTCACCTGAAGGGTGGGCAATGTCCTGGAGCTGCTAAAATATAAAATAGAAGGGGTGTGAGGGGCAAGAGAAGATGGTGATGGCATAGGAAACAAGAAGCTTAGAATGTTGAACCAAAAGCGCAGCAAGTGGGGGACAACCCCAGATTCAACCAGGAAACAATAGGGCTAGTGCAAAAGGTACTGATGATCAGACAGATACCACAATGGTGGACCTGATCCAAGAGGATCAGTATGGAAGGAGCAGCTGAGCCATAAATTTGGCAACCATGGACCAGAAGGGACAAAAACAAAGATGGTGAGGAGTCAAACAATCTGCACCACCCCCCCTCCCCCAGAGGTGTGGGAAAGGAAGTGGAGGACATTGAGTTTATGGAGACAGCCAATCTCCAGAAGGTGGATATGGGGTGACCAAGTAAATTTCTTGTCAGAAAGAAGACCCAAGAAATGGAACTGGGGGATCACAATCAGAAATTGGGTCTCGAGATAGAGCTCCAGAAGGTATCGAACACAATATTGTGACACAAATGCACCACCCACAATTTAAGAGGAGAAAACTGAAAACTGTGTGAGAAGGTCCATGCAGAAGCATACCACATGGCACCCTGGAACTGTCATTTCACAAAGGCCACCAAGTGTTAAATAACTCAGACACAGAAGTCAGCCACATGCAGAGCAGGGGTGACCAACAGTTTGACGGAGGTCACAAGTCCTTTAATAGTGATGAGGAAAAGGATACGTAACACTGAACCCTGTGGAATGCCATCCTCCTGGGCAATGAGAGTTTCCTCATCCCAGGACTTATGTTCCTTCTTCTCTTTCATGAGTAGAGGAGGACAGAAGCCAGAGAGGCAAGGGGATGGGGAGGGAGAGAGGCTTCTGCTAGTTCTATAAAGAGAGACCAGGCAACCTTGGAGATGCTAGAGCTGACGGCTCCACGGCCGATGTGTACCAGCAGACACCAGAGAAGAGGCACTTCTCTGCTGGATGAAAGGAGCAAAGGGAATTGTGTTCAGGGGAGAGGGAGAGAAGAGTGAGGCATCACTGGGGTAAGGAGGACGAGGAGGAGGGGGAAAGGATGTAACAGAGTCAATGGTAGATGTCTTAGACACAAGGCGAAGCTGATCATATTTCTGAAGAGCACATGGCATAGGGGCTGTTGCTGGGAGTTCCAATGTTCCAGAGTGACAAGCCACTACTCCTAGGCATACACAGGGAGGTAGCAGCTCGTGTATCAGAACTGTCATCCCTGTGTTTTCAGAGGACTCCATCAAAAGAGTACATAACACCTGAAGCACACGAAATGACTACTGTGCTAGCTGTATAGCACAAAAAGGACAATGGCTTCAGGTAAAAAATGGAAGAGGTGGTAAGGCCACATGCCAAAGACTTCATGTATGGTGTTGTTCCCCAGCTGGCTCACACCATGGAGACAAAATTTAGAGGAGTTGAATCCCCAAAGAGGGTCCAAAAACTCCAAAAAGGAAAGTGTAAAGCAAGAAGAATAATACTGTAAGGGATAGAAAAAAAAAGATAGCCAGGCCAATGTAAGCAAGGAAACAGAGATGTAAAGAAAGGGAAGAGGGGAAGGATTGAGGACAGGGGTGGACGAGCACGGGAAAGTTAATGCAGATAGGATCCAATTACTAGAAGCCTCATGTGCTCCATGCACAAACTCACAAAATAATTGTGACCCCCTTCCACTGGGGAGTGGGGAGGGGTGGAGCAGATATAGAAACATGATTCCATGATGTCAAAGATAAACAAATATTCATATCTGAGTATTAATGGATTTGCTCCAAATACCCACTGACCAACATGCAAACCTGTGGTACTGAGGTCAGACTGGCCATCGTGACAACTCTGTTTCTCATGCACCACCATCCAATGAAGTAGACAACACTACCCAGTGCTTTTGACACCGTTACAGTCGCATGCTGTATTGTCATGCTAGGGGTCACGACAATGGACCATAGTGCACACAACTACACACTGCTTACTCTAGAGCCCTGCAAATTAATATTAAACTGACTGAGCATATACTAATTCAGAGATGACTCACAATGCATTTCAATAACGTGCATAACAGAGAATCAGTTTCATACCTAGCATGAAATGAAATGACAGTATGGCATTTCTGGCCAGGAGATCGTATGCAGGAGCAATCGGCTGCCTACTGCAAGTCTACATCAGTTGATACTGGTTTTTTTTGCATTGAAACAAAAGGTAAAATGGTGATAAGCGCAACACAACACCCAACCTCTGAGAGGATGAATTCTCCAAATCGGCCAGGAATTGCACAAAGAACTTATTTGAGAGGGAATAGTGTCAAATTTAAATTTCCTTTGTTTCGTATATTTGCTGTAGTGTCCATTCTTGTCACACAACTGAATATTTGCGTCCCCATAGAGCTTATTCTTGGGGGGAAAAAAAAAAAAAAAACACCTTCGTGTAATCTGAAGTCCCGATAATTGCGACATAACGTGAAATTTTGCATGCCAAAACAAAAAAAATTCTATTCAAGTTTTCTTGATAGTACAAAATTCGTTTAAGAAAGACAGCTACTAGTTTCATCAGTGTCTATTGTCACAATAAAAGAATAATTAAATTTTTTAAATTGTATTTAACTAACACATTTCATATTGTTAACTAGTTAGAGGTGATCAAGGCATAAATTTTTGGAGTTATAAACATTTAAAGCCTGACCAAACACTAAAGTAAATTCTCTAAAAGCAACATAATTACTAATACATTCTTCTGTCATTGTATCTCTAAATCAGTACAAAAACAACAATAACGGCACGTAAGACCTTCGTGTTGTTTTTGTTTACATATAGCCAATCTCGTGTCCTTGACAAATTTAAAACTTAATTATTCTTTCAAAACTGATCATGAGTGAGAAATGTCGAAGCTGTTATAGCATTGTGAGTAGAGGGATTTGTGCTAATCTTGTAGGAAATATTTTCACTGGGGGAGGGAGAGGTGGGGGGAGATGTAGTGGGGAGAATGTTGGGAGAACAGAAGAGGCTCTCTCCTGGAACTGCAGAGTATGCAAGGAACATTTTGATTGGGGTACAGGAAAGGAAAATCTGTGCCCTTGAGGCACAGTTGAAAGAAGGAACTGATTAGGATCAAGAGAGCTAGGGAGTAGGAGGAGGGTGGTTGTGAACTGGCAGCTTGTAGGAGGATAGGAAGAAAGAGAACATGATCTGATAGTTTTATCATCAACCCCAAAAACATTTGTCTACCACTGCCAGAGCCTCTGGTAGAAAGAGGAGCAAGAAATGTGCAGCACACTTCAACGGAGGCCAAGAAGCTTAGAAATATACAAAATGTTAGGAAGAAGAAAGTGCTGCTGCTAGGTAGTAGCCATGGGTGAGCTGTAGGCCCCGAGTTACAGGAAAGATTAGGGGCAGCATACCAGGCCACCAGTATCTTCCAGCCAAATGGAGGGCTAAGTTATGTGATAGAGGACTTAGGGTCTTAACGTAAGGACTTTACAAAAGAAGACCATGTAGTGATAGTGGGTGGGGCGGGAAACAGTTTGGACAGGGATGGGGCATATGACATAGGTGGTGACCTGGGCAAGATAGCTTCCCTGACTCATAGCACTAACTTACACTTTGTTGAGCTGTTCTGGTGTCACGATTGGCCACACCTTGATGGAGATGTGAGGCAAATCAATGTGGGGTTAGGGATTGCTCTGAGGGTAGCCAACTTTGCTCACATTTCTCTGGTGCCCGTCGGGACTATCGACAGATGGGGTTTCACTAGGCCTGGCCTATGCCTAAACAGAACTGGCAAGAGAAGATTGGTACCACTGATTCATGAAAGTATAGGGGGTGGATCTCGGGCCACACATGGTCAAATACCTGTTGTCATCAGTATGAGAAGTAGGTCTTTTTAGGATAAATCTAGACAACAGGTTCCCCTGCCTAAAGAGTATCTCCAGCAGTTTGAATTAACAGGGCTTGATATCACCAAGATATTAATAATTTTGTGTGTGTATAGATCTCCCAGTGATAGTGTGGACAATGTTTTTCAATAAATTAAAAGAATTTCTAAATAAAGTCTCAAGTACAAAGCTCAGCACAATTCTGTGTGGGGACATTAAAATCAACACGAACATCATAAATGAATCCAGCAGCACCCTCATAAATATACTTCAAAGTTTTGGCCTGTCCCTATCGGTCAATAGTGCAACAAGGGTTACTACAATGATTTCATCAGTAATTGACCATGTGGCCACAAATATGGACAGGGAAAAATGTGATGTAGCTGTAAAAGATCTCGGATTATCAGACCATCTCTGTCAAATAACAACAGTAAAATGAGACATCAAATCATTCCCTAAACTACAAGCCTACAAACGACATCCATCAGAAATGAAAATAAAAGATTTTTCAAAGGAACTAGCAAAACAATGCTGGGATGAAGTGTATAAGGAAACCAATGTGAATAAGAATCCACATTATTTAAATTGAACTTTGAAAAGGCATTTCCAAAAGTATGCATGTCTGTATCAATGTCACACAAAAGTAGATGGATAACAGCAGGTATTAAGAAGTCCTCCCAAACACTTAAATACCTCACTTCCATGAAAAAGAGTCACAATGATCCAGAATTCTTAAATTTCTATCATAGATACAAAAAGATCTATAGGAAGGTGCTGATAGCTGCAAAAAAGTCGTTTAATGACACAGTAATATATAATGCAGGGAATAAAAGCAAGGCAGTCTGGGATGTTATAAAAACGGGAACGGGGAGAGGCAAAGAAACACAGAATAACATACTGCTGAGGGAGGGGGATAAGGTAATAAATAAGCCACAACACTTATCAAACTATGTAAATGAGCATTTTTCAAGTATGGCAGGGAAGTTACAACAAAAATTCCCCAAAACAAATATAACACCTGTAAATAATGTTGCACTAAATACAATGATGTTACTTCAAATCACAAATAATGAAGCCAGTAAAACTGTCCAAAAAGTAAAAAATAAAAAGTCAGTAGGCTTAGATGAAGTACCAATGTGTGTACCAAAACAATGCATAGAGGTTATACAAGGTCCCTTAACACACATAATAAATGAATCCTCTACATCAGGGACATTTCCAGAGCAGTTAAAACAGGCAAGAGTTGTGCCTTTGGTTAAGAAAGGTAATGCAGAAAATTACCAGCCAGTTTTCCTGTTGTCACCATTCTCAAAAATAATAGAAGCAATTATGAAAAACAGATTAATGAATTACCTGAATAAATACAATCTTTTAAGTGAATCAAAGTTTCGTTTCTAATGTGGCAAACATACGGAGTCCACTGTGGTAGAATGCAAAAAAGTTGTACTTGATGCTCTTGATAAAGAAGAGTCTGTCAGAGGGTTCCTTGATGATCTTTCTACGTCCTTTGATACAGTTGACCACAAGATTCCATTAAATAAATTAGAAGTATTAGGAATAAGAGTGGTAGCTGAGGACTGGTTTTGATCATACCTAGCAGATGGGGCACAAAGAATAGTGATAACACGTACTTCAAATAGATCTAAACATTTAGTAAAACACTAATCAGAACAAACCTAAGAACATCACACACATCCATGCCCGAGGCAGGACTCGAACCTGCGACCGTAGCAGTCGTGCGGTTCCGGACTGAAGTGCATAGAACAGCTCGGCCACCACGGCCGGCCAAAAATACTTTAATATGCGATTTCCGCAAGGTATCAAATTATGACCAATACTATTCCTGATATACATCAATGACTTTCCCAGTAGTGTTTCTCACAGTGAAAAAATTCTCTTCACTGATGACAGCAATATTATAGTCATTGAGAAAACAAGAGAACTACTCTCAGAGAAAGCAAATGAAACTCTCACAGAAGTTTACAATTGATTGATTTTTATTGTCATAGAGACCTCAAAGGGCATTACAAAAGTCAATATTACATAGTATAGATGTTACACAAATAATTAAAAAAAACAAGAAAATATTACACAAATAATTATGGTACCTTCACACAAAAACAAAACAGAGAAACTTCTGGTGCAAATTGATATTGCATAGTAAATTTAGCCAATTACAGACTTACTCATATATAGAAGCATATAAAAACTGATAACAAAGTGTAGTCATACCATATTCTTTGCCTCCCTTAAAAATTCATCAGTTTCATAAATGCTGAGCTCAAGAAGAAATTCTTTTGCTTTTTTTTTTTTAATTGATCTCTGTTATGTTGGTGTAAGGCATTAAAAATTTTTATGGACTTGTATAAGAAGCACTATTGTGTTTTTTTTATAGTTACATTGGAAAGAAACTACGTCCTGCTTGTTTCTTGTGTTATAATTATGTCGCATGTCCTACTGTTGATAATTCGGATAGTTTTCCTTAATATGCATTACACACTGTAGTATAAATATTGACGGCAGGGTCATAATCTGTAATTTTTTAGAGCTTGGCCTACAGTGACCTCTGGGTGCCAAGCTACATATCAGTCTTATTGCCTTCTTTTGTAGTTTGAAGACATTAACTGCTTTGTTTTGATGTCCCCACAGTGTTGTACCATAGGAAATGTGACTGTGTATTAAAGCAAAATAAATCACTTTAAGTACTGGCACGTTTAGACAAAGACGCAGCTTCCTTAGAGCAAATATTCCTTTGCTAATGCTGGCTACCCCAGGACAAATTTGAATCAATTGAGATTCCAAGGAAATTAACAGCATTTGAGCTCTGCTCAAGTTCAGTGTTATTATTCCACAATACATACAGGTCTTGTATTTTTTTTTTTTTTTTTTTTTTTTTTGTTGACACAAAGGGAATTAGCTTTACACCAATTTTCAACTTTGACAGTGCTCTGGTCTGCTTCATATTTCACCTTCTGTGCTGTTCCTGCAGTTATACAGACTGCAAGATCATCTGCAAATAAGTATGTCCTAGTTGATGGCCCAAATATGTTACATGGTAAGTCATTTATATGGGCCAAGTACAGAACATGCCCACAGGTAAGTAACCTGATTCTGCACCATTAAAAACCATCTTCTGTACTCTATTACTTAGATAAGGTTTTATCAATTCCAGAGCACTTCCTGTAAAGCCATAGAATTGCAGTTTGTTCAATAAGATTTCATGAGACACAGTGTTGAAAGCTTTTGATAAATCAAAGAGTTTATTCTGAACCACTAGCTTGCTTTCTAGTTGCTTCACACACTGTGTTAAAAGTGATAAGGCAGATTTAACAGTTCCTAAACCTGATCTGGAGCCAAATTGACTGTCAGTGAAGATTTTGTTTTCTTCAAAGTATTTTACTATTTGATTATTTAATATAGCTTCTATCACTTTAGACAAGATTGGCACAATTGAAACAGGCCTAAAATTATGACAACTTGAGAGGCTGCCTTTTTTGTGTATTGGAGTGACTTTAACAAACTTTAGTGCCTTTGGGAACTGAGCCTCCAAAATACATGTATTTACTACATGTGTTATCAATTCTGGCAGTTGAACTGAATCACACTTTAACATGGCTGAACTTAAACCATAAACGTCATTACTAAAACTGTTCCTCATTTACCTCAGTATATTAGTAACATTCTGTACCTTGACCAGTTTAAAGCTAAATATACTTTCAGGCTTTGTGGTGTTCCTCAGGTAGTATTTATGGTCAGTGGCTATATTGGAAGTGCCAATCAGCTTTATTATTTCCTGCACCTTCTCAGTGAAGAATGTATTTAACTGTGCAGCATTCAGATTACTGCCTTCAGCCTGTGAAGTCATTTTCCTGTTGCACTGACTGTTAATGATATTCCACATTCCACGCGTCTTATTTTAAGAAGTTAGTATTATATCTTCATTTTTTTTTACACCTAGGTTCCTTTAAGGCCTGTCTTAATCTTTTCTTTTTCACTGTGAGCATGTCTTTAAATACTTGAGAACCTATACTTCAATACCAGTCATAATATTCATCACACTCCCTCTTGATCTTCAACACCTTTTCATTCTTGACCTTATTTACTCTTAGTGCCTTTTTATTATTTAGTAACTTAATGGGAAAGGACATCTTAGCATATACAGAAAGAATAGATATGAGTTCTTCCACCTTTCTATCTATTGCATGTTCTCAATAAACCTGCAACCAATTACTTTTATCAATATGAGACTTAAACATATTTAGATTATCATAATTGATCACACATACTTTCTTTCCTGCCATGTGCACTGAGCCAGTGTTACAATTTCTTGTTATATCTGTTCTAAGAAGTAGTGGCCAGTGGTCAGATACCGATGTCTTAATTATCCCTGACTTGAGATGCATTAACTCATTTGATACAAATATATTGTCAATACAGGTACTAGTACCTTTATAATGTGGCCTTGTTATTTCAGTGGTTGGAATATAAAGACCAAAAGAATTTAATAAATTATTTACATATGAGTTATAGATAGTGGACAACTGAAAATTCAAATTGAAATCTCCACAGATTACTTTCCTACACTTATACTTACAGACAGTGTCTTTATGTGAGACAAATTTGCTAACAAAATCATCTGTTGAATTGCCTCCAGTCTTAGTTGAGTACAAAGCTACAACTATTAAATTTAAATCTGTTAACCTAACAGCTGCAATTTCACATAACATTTCTAGAGATAATGCTTTAACTTTTGCTGTTGGTTCATATTTAATCCCTTTTTTAGAAATATAACACACCCACCATGATTTTTATTAGTTCTACAATATTTGTCAGCTAGGGTGTAGCCCTCAGGCCAGTATAGATCTATTTCATCAAGCTTTAACCAGTGTTCTACGAGACAGACTACATCTAAGTGATAAGTCTCTATGACATCTTCCACTACTTCCAACTTATTAGATAAACACTGTACATTCCAGTGAAGGACGTTAAAATTGTCTAATCTGTGCCTTGGTCGGTAACCGACAAAGTGACATTTAACATAACGAAAATTAATTCCATGAATTTCAGTTTGAAGAGGGAAAATGACAATGTTAAATTAAATGTAGATTTCACCTATATAGACTGTCTAACAAATGCAAAATTTCTAGGAATGAATATTGATTCTCAGTTGAAGTGATGAGAACACATAAAGATACTTGCAAACAAAATGTCATCAGCATGTTATGCCCTTAGAATCCCATCATCAGTGTATAACATACCAAGTCTTCTAGTTACATACTATTCGTAAGTACAGTCAGTTATTAGCTATGGCATTCTGTTTTGAGGAAAAAATGCACAAAATATGAACACAATTTTTGAACTTCAGAAAAGAGCCATAAGAATGATAACCAAAAATAGTAGTTGAGCTCATTGCAAAGATCTGTTCTAAACACTGTGGATTCTAACTGCACCATGTGAACACCTTTACCAGTCAGTTGCACATATCAAAAATAACATTGGTAATTACTGAACAAACCTTTCTGTCCATGACGATGGAACAAGAGCAAGACTCAAGTTGCATTTACCAAGAAAATATAAACATAAAACAAAAAATAGCATTCAATTAAACTTAAATCAAAATGCAGTCATTGTGAATTGGAACAGAAAAGTGACAATGAGGATATTTGAATTCGTAGGCATATCACAAGGCATTTCATTTTTGTGCATAACACAGAATTAATTTCATACCTAGTGGGCTGTGTGAAAGCTCTTGCTGTCATGGTATGCCAAAAGCTTCCCTCCACACTCGGTACTGTTGGACATAAATGAATATAGGGATAACTCACGAGGCATTTCAGTAATTTGTGTAACTCAGCATAAATCATGTAGCTGGTGTGCTGTGAGAAAACATTACCTGCTATGGAATACCAAAAGATTTCACCTTACACTCAGTCACAGGCACTGTAAGTAAACAATTAATCATTAAAGCAGAATGCAGGCATTGTGCATTGGAACAGGAAAGTAACATTGAGCATATTTGAATTTATAGAGGTCTCACAAGGGATTTCAGTATTGTGCATAACACAAAATTAGTGACATACCTGGTCTGCTGAGTAGAAGCTCTTGCTGCCATGATATGTCAAAAGCTTGCCCCACTTACTCAGTGACAGTCACTGTGAGTAAGCAATTAAACATTAAATAAAAATACAGGCATTGGGCATTGGCACTGAAAAGTAACATTGAGTGTATTTAAATTCATTGCTGTCTCACAAGGAATTTCATTACTGTGCATAAGGCAGAAATAATTGCATACCTGGTGTGCTGTGTGGAAGCTGTTGCTGCCATTGATTTGAGTTGTTTTGCAACACCTAAAATATCTACTTTTATGTCACTCATACTAACAGCTGCTCTGTTTTCAAATTCTGGAATATTTACATTGTCTTCGTTTGTGGAGGAATGACAGAAAACTGTATTTAGTAACTCCGCTTTAGTGGCACCATCATTGGTAACATTTCCATCCCTATCAAGCAGTGACGGTATTGTCTGTTTTTTGCCACTGGTGTAATTTACATATGACCAGAATCTCTTTGGGTTTGCTACCATATTTTGAGACAATGTTTCATTGTGGAAACTATCAAAAGCATCTCACAATGACGTCCACACTAAAATTCGAGCTTGGGGATTTTGCATTCTTCTGAATTTGGCATGCTTTATTCATTGCTTCTGCAACAGTGTTCTGACGTGTTTTGTCTACCACAGTGGATCAATCCCGTCTCTTATTAACTTATGTGGTATGAATCTATCTATTGCTGTCGATACTGTATCTTTGAATTTGAGCCATATCTGGTCTACCCTTACACAATTAGCTTGGAAGGAATGGGGAGCCTTTCTTAGGAAGGCACCAAGTCATTTTATTAAATCAGAATGTGACCATTGTCCATATGAACACAAAAGTAACAATGAGCATATTTGGATTTATAGATGTCGCACAAGGTATTACACAATACTGCATATCACAGAATTAATCTCATACCTGGTGTGGTGTGTGGATGCTCTTACTGGCATTGTATGCCAAAAGCTTACCTCCTTACACTCAGTGACAGGCCCTTTAAGTAACCAATTAAACATTAAATCAGAGTGCAGGCATTGTGCATTCAATCAGAAAAGTAACGTTGAGCATATTTCAATTTATAGAGATCTCACAAGACATTTCAGTATTGTGTGTAACACAGAATTAACCTCATACCTGGTCTACTGCTATGGTAAGTCACAAACTCTTTCTTCAGATTCACTGACAGATGCTGTAAGTAATGATTAAAACAGCATGCAGGTATACTGCATCAGAACAGAAAAGTAACTTTGAGCATATGTGAATTTAGGGATGGCTCTCAAGACATTTTAGTGTTGTACATAAGACAGATTTAATCTCATACCTGGTGTGATGTGTTGGAGCTGTTGCTGCCTTGGTTGACTCAAAGTTTGTTGCCCACATGTACTGACACTTATAGGCTTTTAAATCATGTTCCATACATAGAACAGAAACATGGCACTGGGTATGTGTGAAATAAAAGATAAATTACATGCAGTGTAGTCCACTGCACAGAATTACATTCACATAAACGTTACATATCTCACTGCCATGTATGCCACTGAGTTTTCACCCAGTAATTCTATCAGTTCTGCTGGAACCTGCAAATACTTAATCTGCCATACTTAGAAAGCACTGGATTCTCCAAGCATTCACTCAATATGCTGAGTTGTGATAGGCACAACAAAAAGGATTCACACAATTAAAGCTTTCGGCCAATGAGGCCTTTGTCAGCAGTGGATACACATACACACGCACACACACTCATGCAAATGCATCTTGCACACACGCCTGCAGTCTCAGAAAACTGAAACCACACTGCGAGCAGCAGCACCAGTGGCAACTGGGTGGTGGTAAGGAGGAGGCTGGGGTGGGGAGGAAGAGGGATATTATGGTGGGAGTGGCGGACAGTAAAGTGTTGCAGTTTAGACAGAGGACAGGAGAGAAGGTGAAGAGGGGGCAGCGGGTAAGTACCGGAAAGGAGAGAAATTAAAAGAGACTGTCAAACAGCTTTGCTGTTACAAGCAACATGTATGCAGGTATACCTTTATCCAAATCTTTTACTTGCTTTGCGTTACCACGTATGTATTTCAGTGTCTTATGCATACTAACCAGGTGCATGTCTGTGTTGAGCCGGTTCGCATCCTATGACAATATGCCCAACACTTCACATCTTTCTCGTAATACATCTGGAAGTAGTGACCATATTGTGATGTCTCTGAATCACTGTTGAGTTTCTGAAGTGCTTTTATCAACGATTCCTGAAACACGGCAATGTCTCTTACCTGCATTAACGTCTTAAGGAGTTTGTACACCTCATTTCTCTTGTCAAAATTTTGAGTTTTGCTCTTAATATTGGTTCTCCAAGCTCTGTCGACATGCCAGGTACAGATAAGTCTCATTTCATGAGGTCCCATTGATTTGTTCCAAGCAATACTATACGATTCTGCCAGAACTGTTATGAATACTTTTGGGGAAATATGTTCAACCTGAAACTTGACACATTTGAAAAATATACTCAAAACATCAGACTCATTCTTGTTAGATATGAGGAAAGCACACAGAAATCCTTGCCTCATATCACCCAGTACAAGTAATGTTGTAACTTCAAAATCGTAGCCATTTACGCTATGAGTTCCATCAACACAAATACAATCACTTCCATATTTTGCTTATATGTCATTCATTATAATTAACACAAAGTCTTCATTTCTCAGTGCAGGGTGTAGATCATTAATTGTTTCTTGAGGCTTATAGAACAATACACATGGATTAATGATTAATGGAAAATCTCATATAAGATGTGAAACAAATACTAACAAAGAGATAGAGGGGCTGGCCAGTACTTACCTCAGCTCAGTACAGCCGATAGATACACATAAAACAGAACTGAAAATTTACATTCCTAGCTTTCGGAACTTTGTTCCTTCATCAGGGAGGAGAGAGAGAGGGAAAAAAGGGAAGAAGGGAAAGTGGATTCAGTTACTCACAACCCAGGTTATGAAGCAACAGGGAAAGGTAAACAGGGAGGGCAGCAAGGATGGAGGCATGGTTGTCAGAGGGAAGCCAAAGATATTCTACTGTAAGTACTGTGCCAGCTTCAAACCAAAGAGGATGCATACAGAAGTAAAGAGGTATATATATAAAGATAAACACAACTATATAGGATGAAAAGATGCGTGCATGGCTAAAGAGGAAAGGGAAAGAGGAGAAGACTGAAGAGTGAATGGGAGTGAGGTTGTTTAACGTAGGTTCAGTCCAGGGGGATGGCGGGATGAAAGGATGTGTTGGAGTGCAAGTTCCCATCTCCGCAGTTCAGAGGGACTGGTGTTGGGTGGGAGAAGCCAAATGGCACATACGGTGTAGCAGGTTCCTAGGTCCCTAGAGTTATGCTGGAGGGCATGCTCCGCTACTGGGTATTGGGCATCTCCTAGGTGGACAGTTCGTCTGTGTCCGTTCATGCGCTCAGCCAGTTTGTTTGTTGTCATGCCGATGTAAAAGGCTGTGCAGTGCAGGCATGTCAGTTGATAAATGACATGTGTAGTTTCACACGAAGCCCTGCCTTGAATTGTGTATGTTTTACCAGTAGCGGGGCCGGAGTAGGTGGTTGTGGGGGGATGCATGGGGGCAGGTTTTGCAGCGGGGTTGGTTACAGGGGTAGGAACCGCTGGGTAGAGAAGGTAGTCTGGGAATATTGTAGGGTTTAACAAGGATGTTACAGAGGTTAGGGGGGCGACGAAAGGCAACTCTGGGTGGTGTGGGGAGAATTTTGTCAAGGGATGATCTCATTTCAGGGGTTGACTTGAGAAAGTCATATCCCTGGCGGAGTAATTTGTTGATGTTTTCGAGGCCAGGATAATATTGGGTGACAAGGGGGATGCTTCTGTGTGGTCTGGGGGTAGGAACATTGTTGTTGGACGGGGAGGAATGTATTGCTCGGGAAATCTGTTTGTGGACAAGGTCTGCAGGATAGTTGCGGGAGAGGAAAGCACTGGTCAGGTTATTGGTGTAGTTGTTGAGGGATTCGTCACTGGAGCAGATACGTTTGCCACGAATACCTAGGCTGTATGGAAGGGAGCGTTTGATGTGGAAAGGATGGCAGCTATCAAAGTGAAGGTACTGTTGTTTGTTTGTTTGTGGGTTTGATATGGACAGAGGTGTGGATGTGAGCTTCAACAAGATGAAGGTCAACATCCAGGAAGGTGGCTTGGGTTTTGGAGAAGGAACACGCGATCTTTTTGCGGCACGCGTGATCGCTTTTGCGGCACGCGCGATCTCTGTTTTTGAGCTACGTGTGTTCTTTTTCCCCTGATCTGGACATACTTGCTTGGTCTGGTCAACTTTTTCCGTATTTTTCTTATTTAGTGGTCTTCCTTTGGTATTGAACATTACCAACACAATTTCTTTCCTTCTCGTCCTTCCCTCCATGTTTTACTCCTTCTTATGATTACTATTTCAACTTTAGTTATTTAATTTCCCTACCCACCAGTTACCCACTATGTACCCTAATCCTATACGACATTATTTACATTCATTCCGGAAACATGCATTCACCGTAGTCAAACTGCAATCCCACATACTTTTCCTCCAGTCCTGCTTAACCTTTGGAATTACCCCTAAAGGGCTTACCTTAAAAGTTCCCATCTCCGGGTGCAATTCCTCCTTCCACCAGTCTCTCCTGGACTTCCAGAACCTTCAATCCTTAGCCCTTACCCAACTTGTCCTGAATCTCTACACTACTTCATGTAACCACCACTCCCAACAGCTCCTATCTCTCTTCAAAGTCCTCCACCTCTCAAACCCTTGCTTGGAGAACACACTGAGGAACATCATCCTAGAAGCCAGCTGCAAACTTGAGTTCCATGCCACACACCACCTGAAAAAACTATCCACAGTGCTAGTGCAACACCTAAGAAGTGGTATCCCTCTCCCTATCCCTCACAAACACCAACCACAACAGAACCTTCAACAAACCCCCCTCATAGCCAACAAACCCAGCCTAGCCACCCTACTCAATCTCCCCATCCCAGCACATACCCCACACAGACCAAATCTCAACTATAACCACAGTCAAATGCCACATATCACCAGTCCCAATTCAGTCCTAAACCTCTCATCCAGATCCCTCTCTCCTCCAGAGACATCTGTTCTATCAAAAGGCTTAACCTTTAGCCCCACACCTAAATTCAACCACACTGCCCTGGTTAAAGATCTCCTCTCATTCACCCGGAACCTCAACTGGAAATATCACTTCACTACCCAAACACAGCCCCCAAGTACTAGACCCAGTGTTGAACCCTGTCTAGAACAGTTCTGACTGCCTTCTCAAAGGGATCCTCCTCCCCTTCCCCAAAACCGTCCCTTGCAGACATTTCAGGAATTCCTCACATCCAGTGTTTCCTCCCAGTCCTTCTTGAAGAACATCCCGACAACCCCCAACATCACCCCAGCTGAATCCCGTGCCATTAAGGAGCTGAAAATAGACCACTCTATTATCATCCTCCCGACGGATAAAGGCTCCACAACTGTCGTACTTGACCGTGTGGAGTATGTGGCAGAAGGACTGCGTCAACTCTCTGACACCTCAACCTACAAAGCTGTTACCCAGGATCCCATTCCCTCCATCCAGACTGAGCTGCAAAAAAATCCTAAAACCCCAAGGTCCCTCACAAGGCCTCACAACGGCTTCCATAGACTTACTCACTCCACCTGAGCCACGTACCCCTACCTTCTACCTATTACCCAAAATCCACAAAGAGAACCATCCTGGCCGTCCCATTGTAGCAGGCTTCAAATCCCCAACCGAACGTATCTCAGCACCTACTACAACCTATCACCCGCAGACTCCCATCCTACATCAAAGACACAAACCACTTCCTAGAACGCCTCAAATCCATTCCCACTCCTCTCCCACCTGAAAACTTTCTTGTCACCATAGATGCTACATCCCTTTACACAAACATCCCACATACCCATGGTCTCTCTGCCCTTGAGCACTACATCTCCCAATGCCCACCTGAAGATCTTCCAAAAACCTCGTTCCTTATCACACTTACCAACTTCATCCTCACCCATAATTACTTCACTTTTGAAGGCCAGACCTACAAACAAATCAGGGGAACGACCATGGGAACCAGGAAGGCTCCGTCCTATGCCAACCTCTTCATGGGCCGCATGGAGGAGGCTTTCCTGAAGACCCAACAGCTGCTTCCCCCGGCCTGGTAAAGGTTTATAGATGACATCTTTGTGGTCTGGACTCATGGTGAAGAAACACTCCTTAATTTCCTCCATAACCTCAACTCCTTTTCGAATCTGAATTTCACCTGGTCCTTCTCCAAAACCCAAGCCACCTTCCTGGATGTTGACCTTCATCTTGTTGAAGCTCACATCCACACCTCTGTCCATATCAAACCCACAAACAAACAACAGTACCTTCACTTTGATAGCTGCCATCCTTTCCACATCAAACGCTCCCTTCCCTACAGCCTAGGTATTCGTGGCAAACGTATCTGCTCCAGTGACGAATCCCTCAACAACTACACCAATAACCTGACCAGTGCTTTCCTCTCCCGCAACTATCCTGCAGACCTTGTCCACAAACAGATTTCCCGAGCAATACACTCCTCCCCGTCCAACAACAATGTTCCTACCCCCAGACCACACAGAAGCATCCCCCTTGTCACCCAATATTATCCTGGCCTCGAAAACATCAACAAATTACTCCGCCAGGGATATGACTTTCTCAAGTCAACCCCTGAAATGAGATCATCCCTTGACAAAATTCTCCCCACACCACCCAGAGTTGCCTTTCGTCGCCCCCCTAACCTCCGTAACATCCTTGTTAAACCCTACAATATTCCCAGACTACCTTCTCTACCCAGCGGTTCCTACCCCTGTAACCGACCCCGCTGCAAAACCTGCCCCCATGCATCCCCCCACAACCACCTACTCCAGCCCCGCTACTGGTAAAACATACACAATTCAAGGCAGGGCTACGTGTGAAACTACACATTTCATTTATCAACTGACATGCCTGCACTGCACAGCCTTTTACATCGGCATGACAACAACCAAACTGGCTGAGCGCATGAACGGACAGACGAACTGTCCGCCTAGGAGATGCCCAATACCCAGTAGCGGAGCATGCCCCCCAACATAATTCTAGGGACCTAGGAACCTGCTACACCGTATGTGCCATTTGGCTTCTCCCACCCAACACCAGTCCCTCTGAACTGCGGAGATGGGAACTTGCACTCCAACTCATCCCGCCATCCCCCTGGACTGAACCTACGTTAAACAACCTCACTCCCATTCACTCTTCAGTCTTCTCCTCTTTCCCTTTCCTCTTTAGCCATTCACGCATCTTTTCATCCTATATAGTTGTGTTTATCTTTATACTATATACCTCTTTACTTCTGTATGCATCCTCTTTGGTTTGAAGCTGGCACAGTACTTACAGTAGAATATCTTTGGCTTCCCTCTGACAACCATGCCTCCATCCTTGCTACCCTCCCTGTTTACCTTTCCCTGTTGCTTCATAACCTGGGTTGTGAGTAACTGAATCAACTTTCCCTTCCTCCCTTTTTCCCCTCTCTCCTCCCTGATGAAGGAACAAAGTTCCGAAAGCTAGGAATGTAAATTTTCAGTTCTGTTTTATGTGTATCTATCAGCTGTACTGAGCTGAGGTAAGTACTGGCCAGCCCCTCTATCTCTTTGTTAGTATTTAATACACATGGATTATCACTTTGCTGCACTTCTTGCACCCAAGCTTCAACGCTGATCATATCATTTGTATGTCTGACTGACTTTGAAGACAGTTTATATATGCAGCTGCAAATTTTGCAAATCCTGCATCACTGTAAGATGCACTTTCCCCAAATTTGAATTGTGCACTATTTCTTCAATTGTTTGGAGGACAGTAGGAAATGAGATTCATGCAGCAATGTCTTCAGCTATCTTCATCCATTCTTTTTCTGTCAGATTCAGATGACCTAGGTCCAGATCGTGACCAACATGAGTTGACACAAAAGTAACATGGCATTTTCCTTCCTTGTATTAGATTTTAATGTCTGCAGGGCACTTTTCACTGATTTTGTTGCTCCCTGTCAATTTTAGATGTCTGCTCCCATCACCTTTGGAGATAATGACCTGAGCGATGGCAAACATGACAACATTTGGTGCCATCATTGTAAAATTTAGTGCCACAGCTTTTAATGAATTTGGAATGTGCTACACATTCCATTTCAAAAATTCTTCTTCACTGGAGAATTCTAAGGCTTCTGGTTTCACATATAAGGCATGTGCAGACTAGAAATGATCCATCCAGTACTTTTGAGAATCGGTTTCATAATGTATACATCATGCTGTACAGTGGTTCCACTCATATCTTACATGCCATCAGTAATGTGTAATGACTGAAACAGAGAAGTCACAGAGAAAGAGCTTAGTATCAAGGGACCCACAAGGATCTGTAATGAGCCCATTACTTTCCTCGTTATATATTAACGATGTGTCGAGTATTGTCTCCCACTGTGAATATGATTTATATGCTGATGACCTGCAGTTATATGTAAGTGCAAGCCGAACAAATCTTCGCTCAGCCATCCAGAAAGTAAATGCTGACCTACTTGCCTTATCACAATGGATGCAGAACACTTCATTCACTACAGAAATATAAAAAGATATTTCCTCTCAAACTTAAAAAGAAACTTGTAGAATCACTAATACTCCCCTCGTTGTTTACAGTGATCCTATTCTTTGAGGATTTTCGAGTGAGAGCTCATGTCAGTTGGAACTGACGAAAAATGCTTCTGTGATACATTTGTGACTTACACTATTTCTACCATATCACTCCTATGAACAATTGTCATGCCTATGTGCTGATAGACATACACTGTGTTTGCTGCATCGTTCAGATGTTCAAATGTGTGGGAATTCCTAAGGGACCAAACCTGTGAGTCATCAGTCCTTAGACTTACACACTACTTAAACTAACAATAAACACACCCATGCCCAAGGGAGGACTCGAACCTCCGGTGGGAGGGGCCGTGCAAACCATGCCACGGCGCCTCAAACTGTGTGGCCAATACACGCGGTTTGCTGCATCATCTTCTCAATCATTGCACTCCTGCCTATTTATCTTCAAGTCTTACACTGTTGTCTGAATAGCACAGCAGATATACTCATTCTCAATAAAGTAAACTCCTCTCTGCGTCACAACACAGCACTGCCGTTTTCTGTATGAGGATCCTGACTTTGGAACAATCTTTCTCAAAAGATTAGAGAAATAAAACCATTTCAAAGTTCAGAAGAGAGCTAATGACTCACTTTCTATCACAACAGTGAAGTATCTCTTCTTGCAACTCACTGTCATCAACCCTCCCTCCCCCTCTACTTTTCCCCCCTCTTGTTTACAGAGTTCTCTGTTGATATTACCTTCTTTCCTACAAGCCATTGTCACTTTAATTTCAACCCTTTCCTCCTCCATTATTCCTTCCACATCTTCTAATACCAAGGAAGGCTTCAAACTAATCAATATCATTCATAATGCCTCTGTTATTTTATTATTATTATTACTATAACTTTATTATTACTTTTTTCCTTTCTCAGACGTTACGTCTGGTTAAAAATGGAAAGTGACATGGACCTTGATCAACTGTGACTTCCTTTTAACTGTACGGTATATGTTACATTGCATTTAGGAACTTTTGGGTAATTGAACATGTATCAGTAATTACATATTTCTGTAGTTGTATATATATGTTTGGATGCAGCTGTATTGTGTTGATGTACTGGTGGATATTGTGTGGTATGACTCCTGTAGTTGACAGTATAATGTCAACTTTATCCTGATGCCACATGTCCTTGACTTCCTCAGCCAGTTGGATGTATTTTTCAATTTATTCTCCTGTGTTCTTCTGTATATTTGTTGTATTGGGTATGGATATTTCGAATAGTTGTGTTAATTTCTTCTTTTTATTGGTGAGCATGATGTCAGGTTTGTTATGTGGTGTTGTTTTATCTTTTATAATGGTTCTGTTCCAGTAAAGTGTATGTTGTATGGCAAGTTGTTGATGTATTATTTTTGCTACATTGTCATGTCTTCTGCTGTATTCTGTATTTGCTAGTATTGTACATCTGCTTGTGATGTGATCTACTGTTTCTATTTGTTGTTTACAAAGTCTGCATTTATCTGTTGTGGTATTGGGATATTTAATAATATGCTTGCTGTAATATCTGGTGTTTATTGTTTGATCCTGTATTGCAATCATGAATCCTTCCATCTCTCTATATATATTGCCTATTCTTAGCCATGTGTTGGATGAATCTTGATCAATGTGTGGCTGTGTCAGATGATACGGGTGCTTGCCATGTAGTGTTTCCAATTTACTTTCCTTGTATCTGTTGATGTTATGTGATCTAAAGGGTTGTAGAAGTGGTTATGAAACTGCAATGGTGTAGCCGATGTATTTATATGAGTGATTGCTTTGTGTATTTTGCTAGTTTCTGCTTGTTCTATAAAGAATTTCCTTAAATTGTCTACCTGTCCATAATGTAGGTTCTTTTATGTCAATAAATCCCCTTCCTCCTTCCTTTCTGCTTAATGTGAATCTTTCTGTTGCTGAATGTATGTGATATATTCTATATTTGTGGCATTGTGATTGTGTAAGTGTATTGAGTGCTTCTAAGTCTGTGTTACTCCATTTCACTACTCCAAATGAGTCGGTCAATGTTGGTATAGCATAAGTATTTATAGCTTTTGTCTTGTTGCTTGCTGTCAATTTTTGTTTCAGTATTTTTGTTAGTCTTTGTCTATAATTTTCTTTTAGTTCTTCTTTAATATTTGTATTATCTATTCCTATTTTTTGTCTGTATCCTAGATATTTATAGGCATCTGTTTTTGCATCACTTCTATGCAGTCGCTGTGGCTATCCAACACGTAATCTTCTTGTTTAGTGTGTTTTCCCTTGACTATGCTATTTTTCTTACATTGCTGAACACTTCCGTTATCTTTAGTAATTGCTTGAGTTGTTGCTGCAAGTAGTTTTACATCATCCATGTATAGCAAATGTGTCATTTTGTGTGGGTATGTTCGAGTAATATTATATCCATAATTTGTATTATTTAGCATGTTGGATAGTGGGTTCAGAGCAAGGCAGAACGAGAAAGGGCTTAATGAGTCTCCTTGGTATACTCCACACTTAATCTGTATTGGTTGTGATGTGATATTATTTGAATTTGTTTGGATATTAAGTGTGGTTTTCCAGTTTTTCATTACTATGTTTAGGAACTGTATCAATTTAGGATCTACTTTGTATATTTCCAATACCTGTAGTATATTATAATTTTGTTCTGTGTTGTATGTGTCATTAATTTCTGTGTAATGACTGAAGTTAATATTTTGCGTATTGGTAGGCATGTTATGGGGCAATAATTCGCTGGGTTTGCTGTGTGTGCTTTATCTTTAGGTTTCAGATAAGTTATTCCTTGTGTAAGTGTATCAGGGACAGTGTATGGGTCTGCAGTGTAATTGTTAAATAATTTAGTTAGATGTGAATGTGTTGAGGTGGACTTCTTCAGCCAGAAATCTGCTATTTTATCTTTTCCAAGGGCTTTCCAGTTGTGCATAGAATTAATTGCTCGGGTGACTTCATGTTGCAAAATTGTCACTTCAGGCATCACTTTGTATGTGTCTGTTTCTGCTTGTATCCACCGTGCATGTCTGTTATGTTGTAGCGGGTTTGACCATATTTTGCTCCAGAAGTGTTCAGTGTCTGTTATGTTTGGTGGATTGTCTATTTTAATTTGTGTGTTATCTATTGTCTGGTAAAATTTCTTTTGGTTTGTGTTGAATGTTTGGTTTTGTTTCATTCTATTTTCACTCTTTTTGTATCTTCAAAGTCGTTTGACCAATGCTTGTAATTTCTGCTTCCTTTGATCTAATTGCTCTATCGCTATTTATTGTGAGATTCTACCTAAACTTTTTTGTTTTTTGTCTGATATTTTATTTCTTATAAATTGTGTTAGCTGTCCGATGTCTTTTCTCAGTTTTTCTATTCTGATCTGTAGTCTGTGTTGCCATGCTGGTGTTGTGGGTTTCTTGGTTCTGATGTCTGCCTAGTGTGTATATTTAGTGTAGTGAGTGCTCCTATATAAACCAGTAGTTGTAACTCTTCCACAGTTGTATTTTCATCTATTATGTTGTGTATGATTGATTGTGTTGATAGTTGTTATTGTTTGTTTGACTTGTGGGTTATTTGGTGGTCTATGCAAGAATGATCTAATGTATGTATTTGTGTGTTTGTATTCTATATATGTCAGCTGAAATTTTTCTTCTATATCTAACATTTGTGTTACTTTGTGTTCCATTTGTGCTTGTTCTGGTGGCTGTCTTAATATTGTTTCCCTCTGATTGTTTAATTGATGTGTGTTGTTCTTTGTTTGTTTGCTCTGGGATGTTTGAGTCCATTACTGTATTTTCTTCTTCTTCTGATTGAGCATTATTTTGTTCCAATATTTGTTGTACTTGTTGTTTGATGTTTTCTAATTCTGACTGGGGTAGCCTCTTATTTTTGATTATTACAAGGATCTGATCAGCTAGTCGTTGTTATGTTAAAAATTTTAATCCTGGGTATCTGGTAACAAATGTTGTGTA
Source organism: Schistocerca serialis cubense (assembly GCF_023864345.2). Classification (NCBI taxonomy): domain Eukaryota; kingdom Metazoa; phylum Arthropoda; class Insecta; order Orthoptera; family Acrididae; genus Schistocerca; species Schistocerca serialis. The sequence goes on along the minus strand of NW_026047571.1, from coordinate 3,790,693 downwards.
TACTTGTGGTCTGTATCCAGTTGTGTTGGTTCCTAGGTTTGTTGCTTGGTAATAACAGAACATGAGGTGTCGATTAACTTCATCTGACCATCTCATCCTCTGTCTTTGTTTTCCTTCTAGGGTGGTTGCAGGAAGCATATCCTGCAAAACACCTCTATTTGGATTTAAATCATTTTCCAGTTGGCTAGCAGTGTCGTTACCATTGTGGGCGGGCATATGGTTCAAGCGTCGTCCCCGACCATGACTGCACTTGTCCAAGGCTTCTTTAGTTCTGTCCTGAAGCAAGTAATCACACTAAAAGGGGGGTTAGCCCTATTAGTGGTTTGTACTTTGTGTCATCTTTTACGACTGGCACAACATACCGGAGGCCTATTCTTTTCCCGGGCCTCCACGGGGTTTATTATTATTATTATTATTATTATTATCTTTCCTTTCTCAGACCTTAGGTCTGGTTTGGAATGAAAGTGACGCGGACCTGGATCAAGCGTCACTTCCTTTTAACTGTACGGTATATGTTACATTGCGTTTAAGAACTTTCGGGTAATTGAACATGTATCAATAATTACGGATTTCTGAAGTTGTATATATAAGTTTGGATGTAGCTGTATTGCATTGGTGTACTGGTGGATATTGCGTGGTATGACTCCTGTAGTTGAAAGTATAATTGGTATAATGTCAACTTTATCCTGATGCCACATGTCCTTGACTTCCTCAGCCAGTTGGATGTATTTTTCAATTTTTTTCTCCTGTTTTCTTCGGTATATTTGCTGTATTGGGTATGGATATTTCAATTAGTTGTGTTAATTTCTTCTTTTTATTGGTGAGTATGATGTCAGGTTTGTTATGTGGTGTTGTTTTATCTGTTATAATGGTTCTGTTCCAGTATAATTTGTATTCATCATTCTCCAGTACATTTTGTGGTGCATACTTGTATGTGGGAACGTGTTGTTTTATTAGTTTATGTTTTATGGCAAGTTGTTGATGTATTATTTTTGCTACATTGTCATGTCTTCTGGGGTATTCTGTATTTGCTAGTATTGTACATCCGCTTGTGATGTGATCTACTGTTTCTATTTGTTGTTTGCAAAGTCTGCATTTATCTGTTGTGGTATTGGGATCTTTAATAATATGCTTGCTGTAATATCTGGTGTTTATTGTTTGATCCTGTATTGCGATCATGAATCCTTCTGTCTCACTGTATATATTGCCGTTTCTTAGCCATGTGTTGGATGCATCTTGATCTATGTGTGGCTGTGTTAGATGATACGGGTGCTTGCCGTGTAGTGTTTTCTTTTTCCAATTTACTTTCTTTGTATCTGTTGATATTATGTGATCTAAAGGGTTGTAGAAGTGGTTATGAAATTGCAATGGTGTAGCTGATGTATTTATATGAGTGATTGCTTTGTGTATTTTGCTAGTTTCTGCTCGTTCTAGAAAGAATTTTCTTAAATTGTCTACCTGTCCATAATGTAGGTTTTTTTATATCTATAAATCCCCTTCCACCTTCCTTTCTGCTTAATGTGAATCTTTCTGTTGCTGAATGTATGTGATGTATTCTATATTTGTGGCATTGTGATCGTGTAAGTGTATTGAGTGCTTCTAGGTCTGTGTCACTCCATTTCACTACTCCAAATGAGTAGGTCAATACTGGTATAGCATAAGTATTTATAGCTTTTGTCTTGTTTCTTGCTGTCAATTCTGTTTTCAGTATTTTTGTTAGTCTTTGTCTATATTTTTCTTTTAGTTCTTCTTTAATATTTGTATGATCTATTCCTATTTTTTGTCTGTATCCTAGGTATTTATAGGCATCTGTTTTTTCCATCGCTTCTATGCCGTCGCTGTGGTTATCCAATATGTAATCTTCTTGTTTAGTGTGTTTGCCCTTGACTATGCTATTTTTCTTACATTTGTCTGTTCCAAAAGCCATATTTATATCATTGCTGAATACTTCTGTTATCTTTAGTAATTGGTTGAGTTGTTGATTTGTTGCTGCCAGTAGTTTTAGATCATCCATGTATAGCAAATGTGTGATTTTGTGTGGGTATGTTCCAGTAATATTGTATCCATAATTTGTATTATTTAGCATGTTGGATAGTGGGTTCAGAGCAAGACAAAACCAGAAAGTACTTAATGAGTCTCCTTGGTATATTCCACGCTTAATCTGTATTGGCTGATGTTATCTGAATTTGTTTGGATATTAAGTGTGGTTTTCCAGTTTTTCATTACTGTGTTTAGAAACTGTATCAATTTAGGATCTACTTTGTATATTTCCAATATCTGTAGTAACCATGAGTGGGGTACACTATCAAAGGCTTTTTGGTAATCAATGTATGCGTAGTGTAGGGACCTCTGTTTAGTTTTAGCTTGATATGTCACCTCTGTATCAATTATCAGTTGCTCTTTACATCCTCGTGCTCCTTTGCAGCAGCCTTTTTGTTCTTCATTTATAATTTTGTTCTGTGTTGTATGTGTCATTAATTTCTGTGTGATGACTGAAGTTAATATTTTGTATATTGGTGGTAGGCATGTTATGGGGCGATATTTAGCTGGGTTTGCTGTGTCTGCTTGATCTTTAGGTTTCAGATAGGTTATTCCATGTGCAAGTGTATCAGGGAATGTGTATGGGTCTGCAATGTAACTGTTAAATAACTTAGTTAGATGTGAATGTGTTGAGGTGAACTTCTTTAATCAGAAATTTGCTATTTTATCATTTCCAGGGGCTTTCCAATTGTGTGTAGAATTAATTGCTCGGGTGACTTCATGTTGCAAAATTATCACTTCAGGCATTTGTGGTATCATCTTGTATGTGTCTGTTTCTGCTTGTATCCACCGTGCATGCCTGTTATGTTGTACCGGGTTTGACCATATGCTGCTCCAGAAGTGTTCCATGTCTGTTATGTTTGGTGGATTGTCTATTTTAATGTGTGAGTTATCCATTATTGTTATCCATTATTATTATTATTATTATTATTATTACTTTTTATTGTTGTTGTTGTGGTCTTCAGTCCTGAGACTGGTTTGATGCAGCTCTCCATGCTACTCTATCCTGTGCAAGCTTCTTCATCTCCCAGTACCTACTGCAACTTACATCCTTCTGAATCTGCTTAGTGTATTCATCTCTTGGTCTCCCTCTACAATTTTTACCCTCCACGGTGCCCTCCAATACTAAATTGGTAATCCCTCAATGTCTCAGAACATGTCCTACCAACCGATCCCTTCTTCTAGTCAAGTTGTGCCACAAACTTCTCTTCTCCCCAATCCTATTCAATACGTCCTTATTAGTTATGTGATCTACCCATCTAATCTTCAGCATTCTTCTGTAGCACCACATTTCGAAAGCTTCTATTCTCTTCTTGTCCAAACTAGTTATCATCCATGTTTCACTTCCATACATGGCTACACTCCATACAAATACTTTCAGAAACGACTTCCTGACATTTAAATCTATACTCGATGTTAACAAATTTCTCTTCTTCAGAAACGCTTTCTTTCCCATTGCCAGTCTACATTTCATATCCTCTCTACTTTGACAATCGTAAGTTATTTTGCTCCCCAAATAGCAAAACTCCTTTACTACTTTGAGTGGCTCATTTCCTAATCTAAATCACTCAGCATCACCAGACTTTATTCAACTACATTCCATTATCCTCATTTTGATGTTCATCTTATATCCTCCTTTCAAGACACTATTCCGTTCAACTGCTCTTCCAGGTCCTTTGCTGTCTCTGACAGAACTACAATGTCATCGGCGAACCTCAAATGTTTTATTTCTTCTCCATGGATTTTAACACCTACTCTGAACTTTTCTTTTGTTTCCTTTACTGCTTGCTCAATATACAGACTGAATAACATCGAAGAGATGCTACAACCCTGTCTCACTCCCTTCACAACCACTGCTTCCCTTTCATGTCCCTCAACTCTTATAACTGCCATCTGGTTTCTGTACAAATTGTAAATAGCCTTTCGCTCCCTGTATTTTACCCCTGCCACCTTCAGGATTTGAAAGAGTATTCCACTCAACATTGTCAAAAGCTTTCTCTAAGTCCACAAATGCTAGAAATGTAGGTTTGCCTTTCCTTAATCTAGCTTCTAAGATAAGTCATAGGGTCAGTATTGCCTCATGTGTTCCAATATTTCTACAGAATCCAAACTGATCTTCCCCACGGTCAGCTTCTACTAGTTTTTCCATTCGTCTGTAAAGAATTCGCGTTAGTATTTTGCTGCAGTGACTTATTAAACTGATAGTTTGGTAATTTTCACATCTGTTAACACCTGCTTTCTTTGGGACTGGAATTATCATATTCTTCTTGAAGTCTGAGGGTATTTTGCCTGTCTCGTACATCTTGCTCACCAGATGGTAGAGTTTTGTCAGGACTGGCTCTCCCAAGGCTGTCAGTAGTTCTAATGGAATGTTGTCCACTCCGGGGGCCTTGTTTCAACTCAGGTCTTTCGCTGCTCTGTCAAACTCTTCATGCAGTATCATATCTCCCATTTCATCTTCATCTACATCCTCTTCCATTTCCATAATATTGTCCTCAAGTAGACTCTCTATATTCACCTACCTTTCTGCTTTCCCTTCTTTGCTTAGAACTGGGTTTCCATCTGAGCTCTTGATATTCATACAAGTGGTTCTCTTTTCTCCAAAGGTCTCTTTAATTTTCCTGTAGGCAGTATCTATCTTACCCATGGTGATATGCGCCCTACCCCCCTGCTTAGCCATTTTGCACTTCCTGTCGATCTCATTTTTGAGACGTTTGTATTCCTGTTTGCCTGCTTCATTTACTGCATTTTTGTATTTTCCCATTTCATCAATTAAGTTAAATATTTCTTCTGTTACCCAAGGATTTCTACTAGCCCTCGTCTTTTTACCTACTTAATCCTGTGCTGCCTTCACTACTTCATCCCTCAAAGCTACCCATTCTTCTTCTGCTGTATTTCCTTCCCCATTCCTGTCAATTGTTCCCTTATGCTCTCCCTGAAACCCAGTACAACCTTTGGTTTAGTAAGTTTATCCAGGTCCCATCTCCTTAAATTCCCACCTTTTTGCAGTTTCTTCAGTTTTAATCTACAGTTCATAACTAATAGATTGTGGTCAAAGTCCACATCTGCCCCTGGAAATGTCTTACAATTTAAAACCTGGTTCCTAAATCTCTTTCTTACCATTATATAATCTATCTGAAACCTGTCAGTATCTCCAGGCTTCTTCCATGTATACAACCTTCTTTTATGATTGTTGAACCAGGTGTTAGCTCCAATTAAGTTGTGCTCGGTGCAAAATTCTACCAGGTGGCTTCCTATTTCATTCCTTACCCCCCATCCATTGTCACCTACTATGTTTCCTTCTCTCCCTTTTCCTACTACCGAATTCCAGTCACCCATGACTATAAAATTTTCGTCTCCCTTCACTACCTGAATAATTTCTATTACTTCATCATACATTTCTTCAATTTCTTCATCATCGGCAGAGCTAGTTGGCATATAAACTTATACTACTGTAGTAGGTGTGGGCTTCATGTCTATCTTGGCCACAATAATGTGATCACTATGCTGTTTGTAGTAGCTTACCCGCACTCCTATTTTTCATTCATTATTAAACCTACTCCTACATTACCCCTATTTGATTTTGTATTTATAACCCTGTATTCACTTGACCAAAAGTCTTGTTCCTCTTGTTACTGAACTTAACTAATTCCCACTGTATCTAACTTTAACCCATCCATTTCTCTTTTTAAATTTTCTAACATACCTGCCCAGTTAAGGGATCTGACATTCCACACTCCGATCCGTAGAATGCCAGTTTTCTTTCTCCTTATAACGATGTCCTCTTGAGTAGTCCCCACCCGGAGATCCAAATGGGGGACTATTTTTCTCCGAATATTTTAACCAAGAGGACGCTATCATCATTTAACCATATGGTAAAGCTGCATGCCCTCAGGAAAATTTACGGCTGTAGTTTCCCCTTGCTTTCAACCGTTCACAGTACCAGCACAGCAGGGCCATTTTGGTTACAAGGCCAGATCAGTTGCCCCTGCAACTACTGAAAAGGCTGCTGCCCCTCTTCAGGAACCACATGTTCGTCGGGCCTCTCAACAGATACCCCTCCGTTGTGGTTGCACCTACGGTACGGCTATCTGTATTGCTGAGGCACGCAAGCCTCCCCACCAACGGCAAGGTCCATGGGGGGGGGGGGGGGGTTACTTTTTATTAATAATCCAAATTATTAGCATTGAGTTTGTTGTGTCTTAACTTATTGTTATAATACATAATTTTATCATCATTATTAATGTTAGTGTTATTATTATCAGTTATTATTTTTCATTAATAATGCAAATTATTATTATTGTGTTTTCTGTGTAATATTGTTTGTATGTGTTGTTCCTGGTCATACATAAGTTAGGGCCTTAAGCATCTAATCTAGTCAGGCTAAATAAGCCATAAATAAATTTGGGAATTTTGTTGCAAATACTTCAACAATTAACTGATAAAATTTGTCAAAGTGTCTTCGCTCTGAATGCAGTCTGATTTTGTTATCTGCATGTCAACTGATGAGTGTTCATCAGAGTATCTCAGACTACCATCTAGCCTAAAAACCACCATGTGCACCCCGCAAGTACTTACCTAACTGAGTAGCTGCTCCCTTTGTGTAGTGTACCCTGACCTGTCAAGGAGAGTCCTACAATTATCCACCCAATAATGCAGGTCCAGCCAAGACTGTCAGACTCAACAAAGCCTCTGGCAGAGATTGTCCACTCGGCTCCAAACCGTAGAACCCCAGTCAACTCTGGAAACTATACTGCACATCATGAGCTGTGCTTGCACTCCATATGTGAGGCTAGCAGCCTCCACCACCTACACCAGTCATCTGTACGAACTGAGGATGACCTCGGAACCCTCGCAAAAGGCATTGTCGGAACTGATGCCACTCCTCGCAGATGACTGCACCCTACAAGCTCGATAGCCACAGGCAAAGCCGCCACATCTCGTATGAGGCTCCCTGACAGACATACCGAGTGCATATTGGCTATCTTTCTGGCTCTGAACAATATTCCCCTAAGGATCTCCCTATTGTGTCCAACACTAGCGGTCCCAATAACTAGTAAACCCCTCCCCCTGTGTGCTTGCTCAGATGCCGTTGAAGGAGTGACTCACAGATGAATGGGCGAGGCTGGACAGCCAGCCTCCACGTTGATGCTCCACATGCCTAACCGAGCAGTGTAGTTAGTCGTTCAAGAGAAATGATGACTGTGTTACACACTGCCTGAATTTACACTTTAAAGTTACAAAAATGTGAGACTGCACCTCTTAAATAGAAGAAAACTAATGGAATTTAAGAATTAATCTACAAAGAAAACAGAAAAATCAAAAGACATAACTAGCTGTTCTCCTCATCTTTCACAGGTGACATCTGGGACCTGTATGTAACTCAGCTTTACTTGTTTCTTGGTGAAGATGAGATTTAAAAAAGATTGTGCACTGGGTTGATCTATATTTATTTTTGTCATTATGAAATTTTGAACTTTATTTACAAGTCAGTGAATGCCCCATTGGGAATTTACAGAAAAGCTGAATAATAAAGTAATAGTGAGCATTAGCTGAATTAGATATATTAGGAACCTGTGAATACTATCAGTCTTTTAGCCTCCTCCTTTGAGAGAGTCTTTGTACATATGATGGGCTACAAGCACACTTTTATAACAACAGCTTAATAATCATATATTTTACTCTTCCATAAAAAAAATTTCTAAATAACAATCAGTACATTTGAGCCATGACTTGAACCTAAAAAAAAAAATCTATGTGAACAGGCCTTGGACGTCTAAACAGTGATGGTACTGACTTACAACTGTGTCATCCTCAGCTAACAAAATTCACTGGAGGGGCACAGGGTCAGCACACCTCTGTCCCGGCCGTTGTCAATTTTTTGGCAGTGGCGATGCTACTTCTCAGTCGAGTAGCTCCTCAGTTGGCCTTACAAGGGCTGGGTGCACCCTTATTTAACCTTGCCCACATAGCACAGTACAGAGAGCTTCACTCACAATGTTTCATCAAGATGTGCGTCAGTTAAAATCACACGTGGTTTCTTACAGGGCTCAGAATTTGGCTGCCAGGCTGGATAACAGACATGTCTAATCGCAGAACCATAGTTTTTTCTTACACTGCCAACGTATTTGATTAAATTGCTTGCTAACAAATGAATACTTCACTTACCAACATTTACAGGCTTTTTGAAAATTGGCTACATCTTTCAACAGAACTTTGCCCACTTTGTCATAGCTTGACATGAGGAATATCGTGGTGAAAATTTTGTTTTTGCTTCCCATTACAGTATGCTATTAATCACTTGACTTAAACCATATGCTAGTGCATTTGTATGTCATCCTGATCCCAGGTTCTCACCATATATTTCATTCCCTTGAGAATCAGCTAGCAAATCTTCTTACACTCTATTCATGCATGGTACTCTATGAGGGTATGATGTATGACCAGCTGTCTGCCATCCTGAATGGACTCTTCCAAACTGTGACCACCTACACTAACTAATGTGATGGAATGGGGCATTTGCACAACATTTTAAAATATTTCACATTCCAAGCTTAAATTTCAATTGAAACAGGAACTTTCTTTCTGTGGCCATAAAATGATGTAGACCTAAGTATGAAGCTATAATAACTGTCACAGGACAATATTTTAACACTGTCATACAACATACACAAATTCTTGTGAGTTCATAGTAGAGGCCCACCTTGAGCTGCACAATTAATTATGAATGAATCATGGTATTGATATCAAATGTGTGAGTGATTGTCAGTTTAGAGAGTAATTTAAAACAGATTTGTATGTTAGCTGGGAATAAGGGGATGTTTGGAAGCACACTGAGTGACACAGACTGAGCTGAGCACTTGAACAGTCGGGGACCCGGCTGAGCTCGTCTGAAAAGCAGCAGTGAGGGGAAACATTCACTGTGGCAGCCTGGCCCAGTAAACGTCTTTATGATCCCTAACGGCACCACCGTGCAATTGGACAACAGTCGAGACATTCTGTAGTGTTCGCTCACACAAATGTTTTACGAGTTGGAGTGAGGAGTAATGTTAGTGAAAGATGCTATTGACTGCCAAATGCAGAAAATTTGGCTTTGGGATGCGTGCCAGAGATTGCTACCTTACAGCCGAACTCCCAGCTAGGCCTTTGAAATTTTTGAGATGCCACAAAACACATAACTCTTACAAAAACTTTGTTTAAGGATTTAAGACCTATGGACAGTGGTTCATCTTGATGTTTTTCAGAGTGACAGAGAGCCCAACAGAGCCAAAAGGAAGTTGCCTCATTGACGGGGGATAGAGATAGGAATAGCGAGGCACAACTTTTTCTGGGGAGTATAGCAGAAAGGGAAGCACTGGTTACCCGAGTAAAACATAGCCCAGGGAAGGGGAGTTGTGCTCTCTGAGGAGCATTTTTGTCAGTCAGAGCTTGGAAGATCCAGAACACAGCCATTAAAATTAAGCATGTATAGAAAAATTTGGCAATTCGAGGTTTCTCTCACACTGAGAAATCAGATCAATCAACACAATCTCTCCTCACAGATGAACTTCAATTCACAGCTGCTACACCGATGTGTAAGGAGACTTGTCATATATTTGGCCAACCAACACACAGCCACAGAAGAGGTCTGCTGGTGCTGCCACTGTCACTGCCACTACGGTGAGACCAGCCGCTACTGAATGGGATGGAGGGAACTTCAAGTCACCTTATAAATACAATCTCAGAGATTCATTCTGAATATTTTTATTGCAAAGTCGTGAACAATCTGCTTCTAAAATCCACAAAAAGTATGGCAAATTACCTCCAATAACTTATTAGCTTCAGTAGTTCTATTCTGTGCTAATAAACCCAACTAATCATAATACATGTTCCATAGTCATAAAACACTCCTTCCCACCCAAACACACAACCTCTCAAAGCTTCCAGAATGAAATTTTCACTCTGCAGCAAAGTGTGCACTGATACAAAACTTTCTGGCAGATTAAAACTGTGTGCTGTACTGAGACTCTATCTCAGTACCTTTGCCTTTTGTGGGAAAGTGCTCTACCAAATGAGCTACCTAAGCATGACTCATGACCCATCCTCACAGCTTTACTTCCTCCAGTACCTCATCTCCTACCATCCAAACTTCACAGAAGCTGTCCTGCAATGCTGCAGAACTAGCACTCCTGGAAGAAAGGATATAGCAAAGACATGGCTTGTCACAGAGTGGGGGATGTTTACAGAATGAAGTTTTCACTCTGCAGTGGAGTGTGTGCTGATGTGAAACTTCCTGGCAGATTAAAACTGAGACTCGAACTTGGATCCTTTGCCTTTAGCAGGCAAGTGCTCTCAAAGCTTGTCACAGTTTGGAGTTACCATGTATACAAATACATTGCTGCTAATTTTGGCTAACGATAAAAGACAAGCAAAAACTCTTCGTTTGTAGCATAACTGTTACAGATTTTTTTGCTTGCCTCATCTAGCTGCTCCATTATACTCAGTCCAACACTTGCTCCATCTAATATATTGTTGATAGATTAGTTTGTATTAGGAAACCTGCAATACAGTTCTGCGCATGCACACGGATTAGCATTTTACTTAAGTGTCAGTGTACACCATTTTCCTAAAACTGCAAAAAAGATAATAATGTATCATGTAATAAAAATGTAGGAAAAGGTACTGTAGCCCGTTTGATGCATCATTGCAATTGTCACAACCAACTGGAGTTGAGTAAAATAGTGTCAATAGCAGACTAAGTGTTAAGTGTGAAATGGTATATTGAAACTTACTTGTAGATAGAATGTCAGGGACACAGATTATTAACAACAACTTTTTCATTTATGGTCTTGTGGTGGTATGAACTACTAATTTTTTGTTTTTGGTTCCAACTGTATGGAATTGAATTCTCGCAATCTTTTTGCTGAGTACTCGTAAACCGATATCAGATGGTAACTGACTCTCACACCAACCATGACCTCATTCACAGCCATGTTGCCATCACTATCATGAAGATGGCTGCAGTATAATTGGATAAATAAGATGATCTACTCACCAAGCTGTTGGCAGCAGAAACTATGTATAAAGGATATAGAAATGTGTAAGCTTTCAGAGCCAATGGCTCTTCCTTCTAGCAGAAGATTTGAAGGGAAAGAATGAGAACTGAAGGAAGAAAACTGGCAAGACTTAAGAAATGGAGAGAGTTGTGGAAAAGTTGCCCAAAACCCTAGGTCGGAGGAGACTTACCAGACAGGATGAGAAGGAAAGACTGATCCTCGGTGCCTGCACTGGATGAGATTTGAAAACCTGAGAGCTAAACGATGGAAGATATGGTAATCAGCAAGACACAATTTACTGAAAAAAAATCATGCAGAGTCAATATGAGCTGAAAGCTAAGTGTATTGTACATGATAGGCATATATGGGGAGGGGGAAGAGGGCGGAGATGTGTGGGGGGGATAGACAGGCTGCAAAATGAAAGATACAGAAAAATGAAGGGGAGCAAAGAAAAGGAATAGTTACTGAGAACACTATGATGCTATTTTACTTTTTTAAGCTGATGTTTCTCTTTGATTCAGTAAACAAACCAAACGGATCACATACTATGTATTTATATGGCCAAAACTAATAAATAAAGTAGACTGATTATTGGCTTCAGTGTCCAGTGTCAGTTTGCAGTCTGCTTGTTTCTATTAAATCATTGTCCGTCCACGGTAGCTGAGTGGTCAGTGTGACATACTGTCAATCTTAAGGGCCCGGGTTTCATCCCCAGCTGGATCAGAGATTTTCTCCGCTCAGAGACTGTTGTCCTGATAATCACCTATTCATCCCCATTCAAGCACTGCTGTCTCTGTCTCTCTCTCTCTCTCTCTCTCTCTCTCTCTCTCTCTCTCTCTCTCTCTCTCATTCATTCATTCGAAATTCATCTGTCTGTCTCTAATTTGATTGTCTGGTCAATTGTCTTTGTCATGGTTTCTAAATCTGTCTCTACTTGGGTGACACGCTTCGTGATGTCATCATGAGCAGTGACGCACTTTCCTACTTTTATCCTCATGGTGTCACACGTGCAACTTAACTATTTGACATTGGTTTCAAGAACATTGATTTTGGTTACATTATGTTTTGCTAAAACTATTAATTTTGAAAACTTGGTGGCCATTATATTGATCCTTTTGTTTAAGTCAGTACCAATTTTGGTTAATTTAGCGTCATTACCATCAAGTTTTTTGTTTATTTCCTGAAATTTTTCCGTAAACTATTTGTCATTGTTCTGTAAACTTGTATTCATCAGCTGAAATTGTTGCATGACTGTATTGATAAATTGTGAGAAATTTACTGTTAGAACATTATCTGCACCCGGTAAATCGTGAGAATTTACTGCTACTGATTCCGTTTCCATATCTTGTGACTCTATGTTACTGTTGGTTGCTACGGTTAGATTATTTAGGTTCTGTATTTCATTTACTGCTTCGCTTGTTTGAGCAAGCGTAATTTAATTCTATGCGTCTTCATTGGATACGGAACTTGCAGTAGGCGAACTGTTTATGTTATCCATTCTATTTGCCATACCACGAGTCATGACCATATCAATAGCAAAAGTGTAGTAAGTTTTTTTTGAAAATTCAGTAAAGTAAATGCAAATGAGTATCTACAATGTTTAGCTTGTAAGTAACTGTTATTCAAACAAGGCATAGAGTTGATCTACTATTGATGATGTATCTACATGCCATGTTGTCTCCACTGAGCTGTGTATCAGCCATTTTGCAATAATTATTGTCATACTTCGAAACTCTGAATAATTTTTTTTTAAAAAAAAATCACACTCAGCAGTAAAAATCACTTTTTAACTTTTGCAAAACTTCATTATATATCGCGAGTTAATGAAAGATTGACTCTGGTGCAAATGCGATAGATATGATAAGTCTGTCCTACCTTCTCTGTTGTGGTGATTGTTGTCACAGTCTGACCAGATTTTCCATTATGCTTTCTGGATTTAATATTCTTTCCATTCCTTCTTGGTGATTTCTCAGAGTAATGTTTGCGATGAAACATGAAACAAAAAAAAATAAAATAAAATAAATTTGCTCACCAATAACGTTCTGGCAAACATGTTGCCAATGTAAATAATTTAATACATATGTATGTGAATATGATTATTTATATTATTTTATGTTTTCTTATAATTGGGATGGATGGAAATATTTAAAAATCAGCGAATGTATTTAAACCATGATAAGGTGGCATTGGACACATGCTTTGACAATTTCGTCGCCGTAAGAAGGAGGTTCATGGGCCATGTTATGTCTGAGCTAAAATGAGGTAAATACTGAAAATACAGTTTACATATAATGTTGAAATTTTAGGATCATGGATTAAACAAATAACGAAATCACAATAGCGTTAATCATAACTATAATGACTGAAGTGCACTATGCTACTTACATTGGGAATACAACATGAATCACTAGTGACATGTTGATTATCCACATGTCGGTATCTCATCTGTGCGCAGTGGAAACTTCCTTACATAATTACTAGTATGCGCCCTGCAGTACGCAGTGACTTATTATAAAATTAAAGAGTTTAAATTAGAGCGGCTAGTCTAACATGCTCCCCCTGTGGGTCTGGGGTAAGAATGGGTCCAAGGTATTCCTGCCTGTTGTAAGAGGCGACTAAAAGGAGTCCCTCCCCCTCAAGGGGGTAGTTTGCATCTGCGTCCAGAGGTGGACGGTTCAACGACTTACATTTGTGGTTATTTTGGTTTCTTCCTTCCTTTGTTTGTTCTCACTGTCTTCCTTACTTTTTACCTTGCCTTCTTGTCCACTCTATGCTCTCCGCCTCAGTGTTTGAGACAGTCTGTCCTTTATCTCCATCTCTCCCCCTTTCTTTCCTATTCTTCTTTCCTCCCGGTGTGTGCCTGGAGGCCAACCCACGCGTTTACACGCATTGCCAGTGATGGGGTAATGCATAATTCCCCGCCCTGGGTAGACAAGTAAGGCACGCACGTACCCCCTGATAAAGGCCAGGCCCAGGGAGAGGCGATTGCCTGAGCTGACACCTTCCGACCATGCCGATTGGTCCCTCCGTCCATTACTCAGGAGGTGTGACCTGAGGTGTAAACATTCACCTAAGGTGGGAGCGCCCTCTGAGAGTGTCCCCACAAGGAAGGAGCCCGCCATCTGAGACTCTGGCAATCATGGGGGATTCATCCGCAATGGATTTCTCTTCTTCTTCTCTCGCGACTTCTGCCCAAAAGCGGAAACTGTCCAGCCCCAGTGACAAAAATGCTACTGCTTGCCCCAAAGTTCCTCGTAGTTTCTAGATCTGAGGACTGAAAAGATTTTTCATCTGTCAACCCTTTCATTGTTCAGAAGGGCATAGATGCCATAGCCGGACCTGTCAAGTCTTGTACAGTTAGAAACTGAGAGCGCCTTTCAGGTATAAAAACTCCTTCGGGCCACACTCCTGTACACATTCCCTGTCCGGATGGTGGCTCACCACACTTTGAACTCTTCACGTGGTATGGTATATACTAGATCACTTGACGGATTGACTGATGAGGAGATTCAGTCTTTCCTTGCTGAGCAGGGCGTGACGGCTGTCTATAGGGTCATGAAAAGGGTCGACAATGACCTTGTACTGGCCCGGACCCTTTTCTTGACCTTTGATAGTGTTCAGCTGCCGTCGCGCTTCAAAGCGGGCTATGAGGTTATTTCGGTTCGCCCCTATGTCCCGACACCTACGCGCTGCCACCAGTGTCAGCATTTTAATCACACCCGCCAGTCGTGTTCTGATGCAGCTAAATGCGTCACATGTGGCAGGGACACCCATGAGGGTGACTGTCCACCTCCATCTCCTCATTGTGTGAACTGTCAGGGTGACCATGCAGCATCCTCCCGCAACTGTCCCATCTACAAGGATGAATGCTGTATACAGGAAATTCGGGTTAAACAGAAAATTTCCACCTCGGCTGCTCACAAGCTATTTGCTAGTAGGAAGTCAACGCTGCTCCCAGCGGGGAAATACAGTACTGTCCTCATGTCTCCTCAACCTACCAGGGAGTTGTTGACACAGACATGCGATCTGACCTTTAGCACTACGGTCGTTCGTTCGGCCAGTGCTAAGATCGCCCGGTCAACATCTCCTCTTCCTCCCGTCACCCCTAAGACACAAGCACCTTCATCAGCTTCTGTCAAGACTAAGACCCAGAAGTCAGATGCACGGGCCTTCAAGAAGGAACCGTGCCGTGAGGACTTCCTTCGTACCCCGAGCTTCCAGCCATCGACCAGTACTTCAACTAAACAACCTTCCAAGAAAGCTCATAGGAAGCAAAGTTCTCCTTCTCCACCACGGTGCGTTTCTTCTCCTGCACCACCCAGCGGTTGCTGCCCTAGACCGTCATCCATTTCACCTGGCTGCACAACATCTGGCTGTTCACTGGCAGAGGAAGCTCCCCCTCCCGGCCATCTTAACATGGTGGCCGACGAACCTATTGAAAAAATGGAGGATGACTCTCCACCTATTGATGGTGGCAGCAGTGCTCGCTCGAAGCCAGGCCCTCAGTGGCCTTCGAGGTGACCCCTTCTTGCTTCTCCTTTTTCTTTTTCTTCTCATGATGACACTTCTTCATTGGAATATTCACAGCATTCACTCCAACCGCAACGACTTAATGTTGCCGCTATGCTTGCACTGTCCACTCGTAGTAGCTCTCCAGGAAACAAAGCTACGCCCATGTGATCGAATTGACTTGGCACACTACGCCTCTGTGCATTTTGACCTACCCCCTGTGGCAGGTATTACAGCTTTCGCAACCAACGGCCGCCCCATCAGGAAAGAGGGAAGGAGAGGGAAAGACAAAAAAACACACACACACGGCGGAAGTACAGAGGCAAAGATGATTTTGAAAGACAGGTGAGGTATGAGCGGCGGCAAATTGAAATTAGAAATTAGCAGAGATTGAGACCTGGTGGATAACGAGAAGAGAGGATATGCTGAAGGGCTAGTTCCCATCTCTGGAGTTCTGACAGGTTGGTGTTAGTGGGAAGTAACCAGATAACCCGGATGGTGTAACACTGTGCCAAGATGTGCTGGCCGTGCACCAAGGCATGTTTAGCCACAGGGTGATCCTCATTACCAACAAACACTGTCTGCCTGTGTCCATTCATGCGAATGGACAATTTGTTGCTGGTCATTCCCACATAGAAAGCTTCACAGTGTAGGCAGGTCAGTTGGTAAATCATGTGGGTGCTTTCACACGTGGCTCTGCCTTTGATCGTGTACACCTTCCGGGTTACAGGACTGGAGTAGGTGGTGGTGGGAGAGTGCAAGGGACAGGTTTTACACCGGGGGCAGTTACAAGGGTAGGGAAGGTGGTTTGGGGATTTCATAGGGATGAACTAAGAGGTTACGAAGGTTAGATGGACGGCGGAAAGACACTCTTGGTGGAGTGGGGATGATTTCATGAAGGATGGATCTCATTTCAGGGCAGGATTTGAGGAAGTCGTATCCCTGTTGGAGACCCATATTCAGAGTCTGATCCTATCACAAGTGGGGCACTTTTGGGGTTCTTCTGTGGGAGGTTCTGGGTTTGAAGAGATGAGGAAGTGGCTCTGGTTATTTGCTTCTGTACCAGGTTGGGAGGGTAGTTGCGTGATGCGGAAGCTGTTTTCAGGTTGTTGGAGTAATGGTTCAGGGGTTCCGGACTGGAGCAGATTCGTTTGCCACAAAGACCTAGGCTGTAGGGAAGGGACCGTTTGATGTGGAATGGGTGGCAGCTGTCATAATGGAGGTATTGTTGCTTGTTGATGGGTTTGATGTGGACAGATAAGCTCGCCATTGGACAGGTGGTGGTCAATGTCAAGGAAAGTGGCATGGGATTTGGAGTAGGACCAGGTGAATCTGATGGAACCAAAGGAGTTGAGGTTGGAGAGGAAATTCTGGAGTTCTTCTTCACTGTGAGTCCAGATCATGAAAATATCATCAATAAGTCTGTACCAAACTTTGGGATGGCTGGCCTGGGTAACCAAGAAGGCCTCCTCTAAGTGACCCATGAATAAGTTGGCGTACGAGGGGGCCATCCTGGTACCCATGAGTGTTCCCTTTAATTGTTGGTATGTCTGGCCTTCGAAAGTGAAGAAGTTGAGGGTCAGGATGAAGCTGGCTAAGGTAATGAGGAAGGAGGTTTTAGGTAGGATGGCAGGTGATCGGCGTGAAAGGAAGTGCTCCATCACAGCGAGGCCCTGGATGTGCAGAATATTTGTGTATAAGGAAGTGGCATCAATGGTTACAAAGATTGTTTCCAGGGTAACAGATTGGGTAAGGATTCCAGGCATTCAAGAAAGTGGTTGGTGTCTTTGATGAAGGATGGGAGACTGCATGTAATGGATTGAAGGTGTTGATCTACATAGGCAGAGATACGTTCAGTGGGGGCTTGGTAACCAGCTACAATGGGATGGCCGGGATGATTGGGTTTGTGAATTTTAGGAAGAATGTAGAAGGTAGGGGTGCAGGGTGTTGGTGGGGTCAGGAGGTTGATGGAGTCAGGTGAAAGGTTTTATAGGGGGCCTAAGGTTCTGAGGATTCCTTGAAGCTCCGCCTGGACATCAGGAATGGGATTACCTTGGCAAACTTTGTAAGTAGTATTGTCTGAAAGATGACGCAGTCCCTCAGCCACATACTCCCGACGATCAAGTACCACAGTCGTGGAACCCTTGTCTGCCGGAAGAATGACGATGGATCAGTCAGCCTTCAGATCACAGATAGCCTGGGCTTCAGCAGTGGTGATGTTGGGAGTAGGATTAAGGTTTTTTTAGAGGGATTGAGAGGCAAGGCTGGAAGTCAGAAATTCCTGGAGAGTTTGGAGAGGGTGATTTTGAGGAAGAGGAGGTGGGTCCCGCTGTGACGGAGGACGGAACTGTTCCAGGCAGGGTTCAATTTGGATAGTGTCTTGGGGAGTTGGATCATTAGGAGTAGGATTATTTTTCTTTGTGGCAAAGTGATATTTCCAGCAGAGTGTACGGGTGTAGGACAGTAAATCTTTGACACGGGCTGTTTGGTTGAATCTGGGAGTGGGGCTGAAGGTGACGCCTTTGGATAGGACAGAGATTTCAGATTGGGAGAGAGGTTAACTACTGAATTAGGGTGTTGTGGTTCCAGATTGTGTTGACTGGAATTTTGAGGTTTTGGGGGGAGTGGAGCTGGAAGTGGGAGATTGAGTAGATGGGAGAGACTGGGTCTGTGTGCAATGAGAGGAGGTTGAGGTTTGCTGGAAAGGTTGTGAAGGGTGAGAGAGTTGCCTTTCTGGAGGTGGGAAACCAGGAGATTGGATAGTTTTTTGAGGTGGAGGGTGGCATGCTGTTCTAATTTGCGGTTGGCCTGTAGGAGGATGCTCTGAACAGCCAGTGTGGATGTGGGAGAGGAAAGACTGAGGACTTTTATTAAGGATAGGAGTTGACGGGTGAGTTCATTGGCTCAGTTGATGTGTAGGTGAAGGATTAGGTGGGTGAGAGCAATGAATTGTTCAGTTTGGAACTGGTATAGGGACTGATGGAAAGAAGGGTTACAGCCAGAGATGGGAACTTTAAGTGTGAGGCCTTTGGGGGTAATGCCAAATGTCAGACAGGCTTGAGAAAATAAAATATGGGAGTGTAATCTGGCTAGGGCAAAGGCATGTTTGCGGAGGGAATGTAAATAAAACTTAATGGGGTCGTTGTGGCGATGGTGTGAGGGTGACATGGTATTAGAAGGTGGAAAGTGTAACATGAGGTTGAAATGAAAATGAAAATAAAAATATAAATATATGGGGAGAGATAAAGGTGAACTGGAAAGCAACTGGAGATCTGGTGTGAAAAAAGGCGAAAAAGTGTTGGTTATAGCTGGGCTTGTTGATCCTGTGGTGAACAGGGGGAGGGATGGGGGGATATGGGTTTTTTGGGGGAGAGGGTGGGGAGTCGTTCCAGTCCCGGGAGTGGGGGGACTTGCCTTGGGGGGAGGGAGGGGCGGGTGTGTCCTCGCACACACACCCGTGTCCGGCCGCACGTGCACAGACACAAGCAGACATTGCCATGGATGCACAAGAAGCAACTATTATGAGCTTATTACAGTATAGTAATGCCTTTGACACTGTCAGCTTTGACATTTTACTTGCCAGACTTAGCATTCTCAATTTCTCGGCAAGTGCAGTGCAAAGGTTTCACTGATATCTGACATCCCACCAGCAATACATCATGCCACAATGGAGGCAGGTAGTATTAGGCAACCCCCCAGGGTTTGTGTCTGTGTATGTGTGGTTGGATATGGGTGTGTGTGCGAGTGTATACCTGTCCTTTTTTCCGCCTAAGGTAAGTCTTTCCGCTCCCGGGATTGGAATGACTCCTTACCCTCTCCCTTAAAACCCACATCCTTTCGTCTTTCCCTCTCCTTCCCTCTTTCCTGATGAAGCAACCATTGGTTGCGAAAGCTTGAATTTTGTGTGTATGTTTGTGTGTCTGTCGACCTGCCAGCACTTTCGTTTGGTAAGTCACATCATCTTTGTTTTTAGATATATTTTTCCCAGGTGGAATGTTCACTGATGTTGCAGTTTTCTATAACAAAGTAGCAATGCCATAAGACAGTAATGATTTGCAGAATAAGCTTCAGAGAATTGATGAATAGTTGGCAGTTGAACCAGAATGTAAATAAATGTAACATATTGTTCTTACATAGAAAAAGAAATCCACTATTCTGTAGCCACACTATTGATGAAAAACCACTGGAAATAGTATCTGCCACAAAATATCTGGGAGTAACTATTCAGAGCAACCTTAAGAGGAATGACCACATAAAACAAGTAGTTGGAAAAGCAACCTTAAGAGGAATGACCACATAAGTAGTTGGAAAAGCAGAAGCCAAACTTAGATTCATATGAATAATCTTAAGGAAATGTAACTCATCCATGAAGGAAGTGGCTTACAAGGTGCTTGTTTGACTGATTGATGAGTATTGTTTATCTGTCTGGGATCCATACCAGATAGGACTGATAGCATAGATAGAGATAGAAACACACAATATCCTGTATCAGAGGATGCTCTACAACATGACTGTTATGACCTCAGTGCCTGTTTCCAGATATGTGCCTCACACAAGTTTCTCAGAATTCTGCATGTTGGAACTGCCATGTGGTTGGTTCTTACCAGTCACCTGGCCTTCATTTGTGCTAGTTTCTGTGATCTCAGCTTTTATTGGCAAGTTCCTGTTTCCAATGAAGAGTGGCATGTTTCATTACATCATCACCTAGTTGCATGAGAGTGTTATGGAGATGCTCATCAAACTCCATTGGCAGATGTTATGAGAGACACATTGTGCATCACTGAGAGAGATTTACTATTGAAATTTTGAAAGGGCACTTTCTGGGAAGAGTCAGACGACATATTACTTTCTCCCACATACATTTCATGCAATGACCACAAGAAGAAAATTCAAGAAAGCAGAGCCAATACGAGGCTTCTTTCCAAGTGCTGTTCATGAGTGGAGGACTCAGTGGTACAAAGAGTACCCTCCACCATACACCTATATGTGGCTTGTGGTGTACGATGTAGATATAGATGAACACTGTTTGCCCATGTTATCAGTTATAATTTGTGGGCATAGGCAGAAGTTGTATACTGGCGACACACAATATCCTGTATCAGAGGATGCTCTACAACATGACTGTTATGACCTCAGTGCCTGTTTCCAGATATGTGCCTCACACAAGTTTCTCAGAATTCTGCATGTTGGAACTGCCATGTGGTTGGTTCTTACCAGTCACCTGGCCTTCATTTGTGCTAGTTTCTGTGATCTCAGCTTTTATTTTCAGTAACTGTTGCTCTTTTTCACTCCTCTTCCGTTTTTCTACGTCTTTAATTTTGCAACCTGCCTATTCCCCCACCTCACTGCCCTCTCCAACACCTGTCTAGCATGTATAATGCACTTTACTTTCTGCTCTTATTGACTCTTGCATGATTTATTTTTCAGTAATCTCTATCTTGCTTAGTACCCTATTCTCCATCATCCTATCCATAAAGTCTCCCATGACCCTAGGTTCGGGGCAACTTTTCCATAACTCTCACTGTCACCCACCTTCTTCCTTCATCACTCTACCTTTCCCTTCAGTCCTACTGCCAGAAGAAGGAGCCAATGGCTCCAAATGCTTGTGTATTTCCATGATCCTTGTATGTGTTTTCTCCAGTCAACACTTGGCAAGTTGATCTTGTATCTATCCAGTAATATTTTCAAACATTGGTTATTTTTGTTGACACATTATCCCTACAGAACAGATTGGGAAGCTTGCATTTTTTTTTAAATTCTGTGGTTGGAGAATATTTGTCAGTTCTTGAAGAGGCAAACTGTTATACCGGTCTTCAGGTCGCCATGGAATATAAGTGTTTAATATGCTATCAGTGATGACGTCATCAGAGATTGGGGATGAGATCATATTGGGAAAGGAAGGAAAGAGAAATTGAGTGTGTCCTTTCTAAGTAACAATCCAGGCAATCACTATAAGCAGTGGAAAAAATGGGAAACCTAAATCTGGAAGCCCAAAGAGTTTGGGCCACCAATGGCCTGAAGATTTATTTAGGTAGTTACATTTTATTTGCATAGAGCCAGCAGAATGATGGATTTTGTAAATGGCATAAATAATAATATGACATTTTGTTAATGTAATTACTATTATGTTAACAGAATCTTCCTTCAGTTCTTGGTAGAACAACATTATAATAAATGAAAAGCACCAGTTTGTTTTTGCTCTACAACATTACTTTTGTTGTGTTAACCGGTTTTTGGCTTACAAGGCCATCTTCAGACATTTACTGTGTATTTTCACCAAAGAAGTTGCTATGTTTACAAACAATATTGAAAGAGAAGCAAAAACATACAGCAAGCAACATCTTTGACAGTGTGGTGGTAGTGCATTGAAGACTGGGAAGTAAATAGATAAAAATGGACTAAACAGGAAAAGCTTTAACACAAAATAGGAATAGCATGCCTACATAACAGTTTCTATTAATAAACAAAACTAATAAAATAAAATTAGTACTTGACAAGGCTACATCAGGAGGTATAAAAAATGGAGAGTGATACACAAACCTATTAAAAGAAGAAACAATAATCAGCATGTTATACCCTTATAATCCTATCATCAGTGTCTAACGTGCAGTGTCTTTTAGTTGCCGGCTGGAGTGGCCGTGCGGTTCTGGGCGCTACAGTCTGGAGCCGAGCGACCGCTACGGTCGCAGGTTCGAATCCTGCCTCGGGCATGGATGTGTGTGATGTCCTTTGGTTAGTTAGGTTTAATTAGTTCTAAGTTCTAGGCGACTGATGACCTCAGAAGTTAAGTCGCATAGTGCTCAGAGCCATTTGAACCATTTTTTTGTCTTTTAGTTACATATTATTCATATGTTCTCTCAATTCGTAGCTATGGCCTTCTTTTTTTGGGGAACAAATGCACAGAATATGAATGCAGTTTTCAAACTCCAGAAAAAAGCCATAAGAACAATAACCAAAAATACTAGTCAAGCTCATTGTAAAGATCTGTTCAAAACAATAGGGATTTTAACTGCTCCATGTCAGTTGTACACATCAAAAATAACATTGGTAATTACTGCACAAACAGCTCTGTCCATGACCATGCAACAAGATATAGACTCAACTTACATTTACCAAGAAAAAAGAAACATAAAACTCAAAACAGCATTTTCTACCACGGAATAAAACTGTACAATACATTACCAAAAGAGATTAAAGAAATTGCCAAAATACACTTATTTAAAAAGGCACCTAAAAATTACCTGTTATGCAATACATTTTATACATTGAAGGATTAGTTAGATAAAACAGAGTAGGGGTTTCATAAAAAATGTTATACAAGTAAATAATAATAACACTACAGGAGTAGATTTATGATTGTCGCTAACTAGAATTCTGTAAATATATGTGTACACAAATTAGCTTATTTTAAATTGCTATAAACTTATAAATACTTTGCCATGTCCTATGTCCTTGTAAAAAGACATCTATGGATGAATAAAGATAATACTACTACTACTACTACTAATGTATCTTCTGAATACATAAGGAACTTAAGAAATATCAATAAGATAAACAGAAATAAATAGATGCAGGAAAATGGAGGCATCTGAGGGATCATACTGTAAATGCAGCCTTTGAGAGTGTGGCGGTACAGAACTTTGTAACAGTTTGCATTAAATAAATGAATCAAGTAATATATAAACAATATTTGGTGAGACAACTGCAAGAGGTGTTAAACATGGACAGTAATACAAGTACCAGTTAAGAGAAAGCCTTAACAATTGAAACAACAGTCTAGTCTCTTGTTAAATTTCCAAAAATGCTGAAACACCTAATTCTTTATTTCTGACCAAGAAACCAAATACCAATTTTTGTAAGTCTAGCTTCAAAATTGCCTTAATAGAAACATTTTTGAAAAAAACCCTTCATCCCATATTTCACCCCCTTGATGTTGGTATTTTAAAAAATCCCTGCTTAAATGACACTGGCAATATAAGATCCACACCTCAAAATTTCAAGTTTCTATCCTATCTATCACTGGACTGGGCAATGATGAGGCACTCAGTCAGGGCATTCTATATAGAGATTGTGTTTGGATGTTTCACCATCATGTCTTATGCTAAATGGTTCATGTTCATCATCTTTGAACTTAAATTCATTCTTTAATTAGTTCTCAGAAAGCTTTACTTTTATTATCAGACTGCTCTATTGTTTTGTTGCTAATCCATTTCCTAAGATTAGCAATTTCAGTTTTAAAAGTTTTCTTTGCCTCATTTCATTTCTCCTTCAAAAGCTGTACAGCATTAGCTTTATAAAGTAGGTTTAGATGGATATTTGACTGAGCCTAATCAGATTTGGGGGAGTTTCATTCTAGGATTACTTCCATTTTGGTAATGTTTAAGTACCTGAAGGGTTTCTCTGACAACAGTGGCAATAGTCATAATGTCTCATCAGGGTTTCATAGAACTTATTCCATTTGTCATCAGTTCCTTACACCTGGTACACAGAACCTCATTTCTCCTCTGATTGTATTTAAAGGCATTACTATTCAATCTATTCGGAGTTAATTCTAGCAGAACATCCTTTGTTATTTTTCTATGGCTGAATTTATGTACTCTACCACATGACAAAAGTGATCAAAATAATTTAAAGCTAGGCTACCTGACCTATAAAATTCCTGGTGGTTATAGAATAATCCATTTTAGTGGAGTATTTGTCATTTACTCTAGTACCTGATGCAACAGGAAGCTGAGGCTTCATTGCAGTTAACAAAAATATTGACTCTACTGATACTGAATTCGAATGTGACAGTGAATTTACCTGGTCATGTCTAACAGGTCCAGATGAAATCAAGTTAATTGTTGCATGTTTTTACTGGTTACCCAATTTCATTGTGACAGTTTTACAGTCAGAAGCACCTAAATACCCAGATTATACAATATTAGTTTTAGGTGTCTTTAACCTACTGAGTATGGACTGGTGCATACAGATTCATTGCAGGGGTACAGACAGACAATCTTGCAAAGTACTTTTGAACATATTTTCCAAAAACTGTCTTGAGCAGCTAATTCAACAGCCCACATGCTATGGGAATATTTTAGACCTTGTAGCTACAAACAGGCGTGGCTCTATTGATGGCATCACTATAGAGTCAGGGATTAATGATTATGATGTCATCTTAGTAACTATGGTTACTAAATGAATCAATCAAGAAAGTTAGGAGAGTGTTTCTGCTAGAAACAGCAGATACACTATGTGATCAAAAGTGTCAGGACACCCCCAAAATCATACGTTTTTCATATTAGGTGCATTGTGTTGCCACCTTCTGCCAAGTACAACATATCAGCAACCTCAGTAGTCATTAGACATCGAGCGAGAGCAGAATGTCACTCTGCAGAACTCACAGACTTCCAACATGGTCAGGTGATTGGGTGTCACTTGTGTCAGACATCTTTATGCAAGATTTCCACACTCATAAACATAACTAGGACCACTGTTTTCAATGTGATAGTGAAGTGGAAACAGCACAAAAGCATACAGGCCGACATTGTCTGTTGACTGACAGTTTAAGAGAGTCACAGTGTGTAGTAGGCATACATCTACCCAGACCATCACATAGGTATTCCAAACTGCATCTGGATCCACTGCAGGTACTATGACAGTTAGGTGGGAGGTGAGAAAACTTCGATTTAATGTTTGAGCGGCTGCTCATAAGCCACACATCACACCAGTAAATGCCAAACGATGTCTTGCTTGGTGTAAGGAGCGTAATAATTGAATGATTAAACAGTGGAAAAACATTGTGTGGAGTGATGAATCACAGTACAAAATGTGGTGATCGAATGGCGGGGTGTGGATATGGCGAATGCCCAGTGAACATCATCTGCCAGCATGTGCAGTGGCAACAGTAAAATGTGGAGGCGATGGTGTTATTGTGTGGTCATGTTTTTCATCGAGTGACCTTGCACCTCTTGTTGTTTTGTGTGGCACTATCACAGCACAGGCTACATTGATGTTTTAAGCACCTTCTTGCTTGCCACTGTTGAAGAGCTATTCAGGGATGGCGATTGCATCTTTCAACATGATCGAGCACCTGTTCATAATGCACTGTCTGTGGCAGAGTGGTTACATGACAACAACATCCCTGTAATGGACTGGCCTGCACAGAGTTCTGACCTGAAACCTGTAAAACACCTTTGGGATGTTTAGGAATGCCAACTTCATTCCAAGTCTCACCAACCGACATCAGCACCTCTCCTTAGTACAGCACTCTGTGAAGAATGGGCTGCCATTCCCCAAAAAACCTTTGAGCACCTCGTTGAATGCATGCCTGAGAGAGTGGATGCTGTCATCAAGGGTAAGGATGGCCAACAACCATATTGAATTTAAGCATTACCGGTGGAGGGCACCATGGACTTGCACCTCATTTTCAGCCTGGTGTCTGGACACTTTTGATCACATAGTGTAAGTAGTTGTTGGCATCCCCACTTAGATAATGAACTGACATCATTTTGTTCCAGTGAGCCGTGGTGCCATTGAGTTAGCAGACTGGAGCCACTGACTCAAGAGTAGTAACAACTGTCCCTCGTGCAACCCCATTGTCAATATCTATGAGGAAGAGTGGGTATCTGTGGGTTGTGTCCTTAGAAGGTCTTTGCTTGCCAATATATACACGTGGTTCACTGGCCTTGAGAAGGGAGGCATGAAGTTTGGAGATTGGTGGTAGCATTGCGACAAGAGATGGTCATGAGGTCTGAACGGCCAAAGCCGTGAGCTATGCAAGGAGGGCCTGCACAGAGTGAAGATACCAGAGTACTTCACTGGGGTCAGCATCAACTACAAGCAGCAGGCTGACATTTTGTCAGTTGGTTA
Organism: Schistocerca serialis cubense; assembly: GCF_023864345.2. Classification (NCBI taxonomy): domain Eukaryota; kingdom Metazoa; phylum Arthropoda; class Insecta; order Orthoptera; family Acrididae; genus Schistocerca; species Schistocerca serialis. The sequence goes on along the minus strand of NW_026047571.1, from coordinate 3,764,255 downwards.
TCAACATTAATGTCAGATGACCACTTGTGGCCTGGCTGCCCTCTTCTACCTGGCTTTCATTGGCACACTCAGTAAGCACAGTGGATCCATGGCACTGCTTGCTGATAAAGGGGAGTAACATTCTGTAATACTCATAGTGATTTGTGTCATTGCCTACCTGCCCTCCTTATTATTTTCCAGTTAAGTGAACTTTTGGGAGAATTCATGACAGATTGGGAGTCACAGACATCATTTGATACCATATTCATGTTACGGATGATGTGCTGGTTTGCCAGTCACCATATCACTTGTCACTTTCTTAAAAGATGGATCATAAGACCATCCACCTCCCCCCTTTTCTTAGTACCTAAAGATCAGGGGCAGGATTTCTGACCTGTGGTTGATCACAGGCTTCTCAATTAAAAGGTGATCTTGAATTTCGTGCCACTCCCTGATCTCCACAGCTGTTTGACCTGGTTTTAGGGAGCATATTGGTTTACTGTCTTAGATCTTAATCAGGCTTATTACCAGATACCCTTAGCAGAGGAATCTAAGCATCTCATCGCCTTCACCCTGGATTGGAATTTATACGAGTTCTATTTGGTTTAGTCAACCAGTGCAGCAGTTTTATCCCATTTATTGGATAAAATTTTAGGTGATTCAAAGTTTAATTGTGTCTTCAGTTATTGGGACAATGCAGTCATATTCAGTGCCTCCTTTGAAGAGCATTTAGAGCACATCTCACATGTGGAAGGTACTCTCCAGGCTTAGGGATGTGGTCCTGACTGTGAAACCCTCAAAGATAACCTTGGCTAAGCACCAAGTGTCATTTTTGGGTCACTTGGTATCTGGTGATGGAATTAGCATTGATCCAGGATGAACTAAGGCATTGAGGAATTTTCCGCAACCACAAAATAAGAGGGAGGTTGCCTGATTTGTAGCAATGACTAATTATTTCCACAAATTTGTCCCAAACTCTGTGCAACCTTCAGCTCCATTAAATTTGTTACACAGAAATAATGAGAAATTCATGTGAGCTGAAAGTCAGCAGGCAGCCTTTGAGGGAATCAAAACTGTGATTTCCAACCCACTGGTTTTAGCCATACCTGACTTTAAGAAATGATTTGTGGTCCACACTGATGCTTGCATTACTGGTATCGCAGCAGTTCTTTTACAGAAAGATCAAGATATCAGGCATCTGCTTCCCGACATCTGGAGGGGCCTGAACTCAATTACTCGGTATATGAGTGTGAAGCGTTAGCTGTGTTATTTGCTCTGGAAAAATTTTGGTTCTATCTCAAACATAATGAATTTGATCTAGAGATGGATAATTAGGTCCTTAGTTGGGACCTAGCTTGTCCTAAGAAGACAGAGGGTATTGCAATATGGGCGGTCCGCATTTTGGCTTTCCATTTTAAGGTTCAGGACATTGAGGGCTCTGATAATCAGTCTGCTGATACCCTTAGCAGGATGTTCCAACAGCACGAGCTTGATGAGGAAATGCCAGACAGTTACCTAGTATGTACTATCCTTGCTGAGGTACCGAAACTGCTTAACAATTTGTAAACTGAACAAGAATAATACCCATTTTGGGGGGGGGGGGGGGGGGGTGGGCTCAGGAAGCAGATACTAGATGGACAGGAATCCAGTGACTGTTTTCTGAAGAATGAGATTCTGTGTAACTGCAGGGGTAGGTCTGGGGTAGCTAGATTTTATCTCCCTTGACCCTTAGTTATTCTGGCCTTCCAGTACTGTCATGACTTTATAAAACGTTAGAGATAGTCAAGGAGCAGCTGACCTGGCCAACATTTTATAAAAACATTAGAGGTTTAGTCAAAGAATGCCAAGATTGTAAGAATGGAAGACCAAGTAACTCCCTGGCGAGGGGATTGCTGCAGTCGGAATGGGAAGAGCATCCACTGGACAAATTGTTTGTTTATTATGTGGGCCAGCTTCCCTGGACAAAAAAAGGCAATCTGTATATTCTCATAGTAGTGGACACCTTCTCCAGGTTCATACCTAGCTGGGGTGAGAGAGCTCTTATCACCATCTCATGGTACTAATATATTTACGTGGTTTGGGCCACTGCAGCCATTGGTTATGGATAACATTCCTGGATTTCTGTCAAGATTGTTTAGACAATTCTGTTTTGGCAATGGGATAAATCATGTTACCACTACACCTTATTATCCTTATGATTCCTGTGCCAAAAGGATTAACTGCAACTTGAAGTCAGCATTGATTATTTACCACCATAAATCACCCAAGAAGTGGGATACAGCCTCACCCTGATTAAACTTAGTGTTTAACTCCATGTGGGATGAAGAATCCCATGCCACCCCAGCTAGCCTAGTGCTCGCATATCCGATGAATTCCTGACTCTCCAATTTATGTAAGATAAATCATTTTTCACCTCCATCTATCAGTCCGAAGGTACTTAGAGAGCAAAGGGACCAAATATTAGGAATGTTCACGATTTTCAGGCCTGTCACTATAACAGAAACAAGTGCCCCTTTCAAGGGGAGATAGGGGATCTTGTCTACATCAGAAACATTTCTGGGTGGACTTCCCAGGATAAATGTTTGGAGAAACTTGCCCCACATTTCCTAGGTCCATATTCCATTGTCAAAATTTTAAGCCCAGTCAGTCATTTGGTCAGGGACCCAGAAAAGAGGAAGCTCATCTCAGGCAGATTAAAATTTCCAGCAGAGTGAAGGGTTCTTAGATCTGGGGGAAAGCTTGTTCAGGTTTGAGAGTGGGATGTTGAGATGTGGCGCCATTGAGTTAGTAGACTGTTCTGTCTGGCACCAGTGGCTCAAGAACTGTATCGACTGTCACTCTTGTGGCCCCATTGCCAATATCTGTGAGAAAGAGTGGATACCTGTGGTTTGTGTCCTTAGAAGGTCCTTGAGAGGGGTCTGCTGGCCTGAGAAGGGAGGCACAACGTTTGCCGATTGCAGTAGCATCACAACAAGAGGTGGCTACAAGGTCCGAAACCACAAGCTGTGCAAGGAGGGCCTCTGCAGAGTTACGATACCAGAGTACTTCACTGGGGTCAGCATTGACTACAAGCAGCAGGCTGACATCCTGTCAGTTGGTTGGCAACATTTGTGTTGGACGACTGCTCGTGGCCTGGCTGCCCTCTTCTACCTGGCTTTCATTGGCACCACTCGGTAATCACTGTAACGCACCTTGGATCCATGGAACTGCTTGCTGATAAAGCGAAGTAACATTCTGTAATCCTCGTGTTGATTTTTGTCATTGCCTACCTGCCCTGCTTATGATTTTCCGGTTTGTACCCGACACTCAGAGCTTTACTCAATTGGCTCTTTGGTCATTAATAGAGGCCATAATATTGTACTGAGACACTAGTTGTCATTTGAAAATTTGTCCCACTATTATATTTCCTTTCGTTTCTGGTTTGTACCCAGTCATTAATGTTCTAATGACTAGCTCCTGGCCATAAATACAGCCAGAACAATTATACTAATGCACATGTTGCCATTAAACAAAAGAGGGACCTTCTAGTTAGATTTAGGTGTTAACCAGTTCTGTTCTTTGATTGCATTTACATTTTTAAGTCTTTAGTTATAATCTGAACAACCTGTTGTACTAAGGTGTGTTTGAAAGACCAGATCATTATTGGTGTATTTTAGCTGGGTCTTGTGGTTCTGGCAAGTGAGTTCTCTTGTACTAAGTATTCACAAGTGATGTTTTAAGACGTTCCTTCAGAACGGTCTTAATAACTGAAATCAGTTTAACTTTGAAAATATTAACAGCCAACTGTCACCAGGGCATTAGTCAAAATAAGATTGTCAAAAAGGACAGGTTGGGATCCAATCGCACCTTGGCTGTTGATTGAAATTAAAAAGTTGGTTGCTTTTAAGTTAGCTTTATCATTGTCATATTGTTTCCTAATCTGTTTAATCTTTAAGCACATATTAACCCAGAACCTTTAGACATACAGCCTTCTAATTAAAAATTATGTCATATGTTTTGAGTAACTTAAACACTCTTGTCATCAATGGTGCTTATATAATTTTCATATGTTGCAGAAAGGCATGTAATAGCAGAGGCTTTGTGCAGTGCAATAGTAAACACTGCCATTTGACCCAATAACATGTAGGCTGCAGGTATGGTTGTATATTGTTAAATATACAGGTTGTGTGAAAAGTAAGTTACATGTTTGGGTCCCTCCTTCCACATTTTCTTTAATTCTGGTAGGTACCATGTTTCATCCAGTATGATGGATGTAGAGGAATTATAGGAAAAGTTTAAATGGACTGTATATCATGCTCTGGAGATGTATGTACTGATTAAGTGGATGAAGGACAGAAAATATCCTTTGTGGTTTACCACTGAAATTTGGAAAATACTGGGAAAGTAAAGGCTGTTGTACTCTCAGTTCAAAAGAGGATGAACAAATGATTACAGGAAAACATTAGTAGAGATTCAAGCATCTGTAAAAAGATAAATGTGCAATCCGTACAACTGTAATACCTAAGCAAAAGATATTGTTGAGAACACAAGAAAATTCTGGTCATCTATAAGACTACTAATCAAGTCTTAGGCTTTTATCCAGTCACTCATTGACCAACCTGCATGCAGGTAGAAGACAGCAAAAAGAAAGCAGAAGTTTTAAATTTTGTGTTTAAGAAATCATCCACACAGGACAATCATACAAACATTGATCTGTTGCAAAGACTTCCATATGGTGGACACAGTAATGGTCACCCCTGGCATAACAAAATAACTGAAATAGTTAGAAACAAATAAGTCACAGGTCCAGATGGAACCCTAATTAGCTTTTACAAAGAGTAGCTTATGGCATTGCCCTTTTACTTAGCTTGAATTAATGAATCTCTCATCCACTGAAAAGTTCCAGGTGCCTGGTAAAAGGCACAGTTGACTCTTGTGTATAAGAAGGAAAAACGAAGGACCCAAAAAATTACAGACCAGTATCATTAACATTCGGTTTCCTGCAAAATTGTAGAACACAATCTGAATTCGAATGTAATAAATTTCCTAGATACTGTGAAACTTATGTCCACAAATCAGCATGGTTTTAGCAAGTATTACTCATGTGAAGCTCAGCTTGCCTTTCTCTCACATGATATACTGCAAACTATGGAAAAAGGGCAACAGGGTGACTTCATATTCTCAGATTTCCAAAAAGCATTGGATATCGTGCCCCACTGCAGACTGTTACTGAAGGCATGAGCATAAAGGTTAGGTCTCCAGAAATGAAAGTGGCTCAAAGACTTCTCACGTAGCAGGACCCTGTGTGCTGTCCTTGAGGGCTGGTGTCAGTCAGTGACAAGGATATTGTAAGGAGTGCCCCAGGGAGATGTGAAAGGACTGCTATTTTTTTCTGTATGCTCAAATGATGTGGCTGACAGGGTGAGCAGCAATCTGCAGCCGTTTGTCGATGATGCTGTCAAGCACAGGAAGCTGTCATCATTGACTGACTCTAGGAGAATACAAGATATCTTAGACAAAAATTTCTATTTGGTGTCTAAATGTCTAAAAATGTAAATTAATGTGGACGAGTAGGAAAAACAAACCAGAAATGCTTGAATAAGTGTTACTAGTGTAATGCTCGAAACATTCGTGTCGATTAAATGTCTAGGCATAATGGTACAAAGCGATGTGAAATGAAACAAGCATGTGAGGACTGTAGTAGGGAAGGTGAATGATTGAATTTTAGTAAAGTATCGTTCAGATGACATACTTGTGAAATCCATGGTACTATTTGAGTTTTTGGGTCAGATTAAAGGAAGACATAAAACAATTCAGAGGTGGGCCATTATATTTGTTACTGGTAGGTTCAGTCAACATGCAAGTATTGTGGAGATGCTTAGGGAACTCAAATGGGAAACCCTGGAGGTAAGGAAACATTCTTCTCTAGGAACACTATTGAGAAAATTTAGAGAACTAGCATCTGAGGCTTATTGCAGTACAATTCTACTGTCACCAACTTACATTTCATGCAAGGTCAATGAAGATTAGACGTGATAAATAAGGATTCTCATGGAAGAATGTAGACAGTCATTTTTCCCTCATTCTGTTTGCAAATGGAACAGGAAAGGAAATAAGAAGTAATTGTTCAGGGCATCCTACACCATGCACCATACAGTAGCTTGTGTAATATTCATGTAGATGTATTACATTTAAAAGATTTTATGAGTTTAATATGTCAGTGAGCTTCAAATTTACTACATTCTTTGGATTTGCATCTATATTAAAATCACCAAATATTTCAACACTGTAAAATCCAGGATGAAATGTAACAGTACTATGAAAAGGAAGGTTGCTACTAACCATATAGCAGAGATGCTGAGTCGCAGATGGCCACAACAAAGAGCTTCACAAAAGGCCTCTGTCAAAAATAGATGACAGACACATATGTGTGCATGTGCACACATGCGCCCACACACAAAATGCAACTCACACACATGACCGCATCTCAGGCAACTGAAACCACAGAGAGAGAGAGAGAGAGTGAGAGTGTGTGTGTTCATTTTCAACAAATATTTACTTATTTATGGCCATTGTTTAGAATGATATTGGATGCATCAATATCATTTACAATTACAGTTACAGGGCGAATTAGAAACTGAGCACACAGGTTACTTTACAGTAGACTTACTTGTGTAGATACATATACTAATTAATGAAAAGGAAAAACCAAAACTTTATTTATAATTTAATTTAATAAATATAGGCACTCAACTTTTCTTTTAGCTGCAGTACTTGAGTGTTGACAAAACATGAGAAACTTTTCACATTTACTTGTCATCGATGCCTTATATGTAACACATTTCTGAGGAAAGTGCCATAGTAGAGCAATTTCTTTCCGATTCTTTTGGACTATTCCCAAAGTATTCCTTAACTTTGTACAGCCAAACTATTGCCTAGAACTCTCTTACTCTAAAACAAAAGACTGGTAATGCTTTTGTATTTTGTAAACTGTTTGGTAGCCTGTTGTGTAATAAGCACCCAGCTTCAGCAGGACCTTCATCAGCCAGTTGTAGTCAAGTACCATTAATGTGATAACAGACTATGTGATAACAAACTTTAACTTTTGTGCTACAAATGTGTACTTCTCTGTTTATCATTAGTGCACAGTTTGCTTTGACATACATCATAGTTTCACATACATACATAGATGGAACTGTCCAAATAGTAAATTGTCTGAATTTGATTTTACAAGATTCTCTTGGTGATAGCCTTATATACCAGGTACAGGGATTTCTTCTCATTTCAATCACATATGGAGTGCAGGAAGAGAGATTGTTTGGATACCTTCATGTGTGCTGTGATTATTATTAACAGCCTGCCTTTTCCATTTCTTCAGCATCTCTGTGGCACTTCCCGTTGGATTAATGGATTAAACAAACCTGTGACCATTTGTGCTGCCCTTGCCTGTATATGTTCAATATCCCCTGTTAGTCCTATCTGGTACGGTTCCTACACATTTGAGCAGTACTCTAGGATGGGTCACACGAGTGATTTGTAAGCAATCTCCTTTGTAGAATGAGGGCATTTCCGCAGCATTCTCCAATAAATCAAAGTATGGCACCTGCTTTACCCATGACTCAGCCCACGTTATCATCCCCCTTTAATATCCTCACAAAGTGTAACACCCTGGTATTTGTATAAGTTTGCTGATTCCAACAGTGACTCATTGATATTATAGTTACAGGTTACTATGCTTTTCTCATTTTGTGGAGTGCACAATTTTACACTAGTGAACATTTACATCAAGTTGAAGAACACCACTTTCGAATCTTATCAAGATCTAACTGAATATTTATGAAGATTCATTCAGGCAGTACTTCATTATAGATAACTGCATCAACTGGAAAAAGCCTGAGTTTACTTTTAATATTGTCCGCAAGGTCATTAATACACACAATTTACTTGTGCATACACTGATCAGCCAGAACAGCACGATCACCTACGTAATGACCGATATGGCCGCCTCCGACAGGGATGACAGTGGCAATGCATTGTGGTATGGAAGCAATGAGGTCTTGGTAGGTAGCTGGCTCCACATAAGTTACCTAATTCCCATAACTTCCAGGGAGGGATGCTGATCTCTGACGCCATGTTCAGTCACATCCTGACCAATTTCAGATATGGTGAGTTGAGGGACCAGAACATCAACTGGACTTGCCACTGTGTTCCTCGAACCACTCCGTCACTCTCTCTTCGCCTTGTGACACGGTACATTATCTTGCTGAAAAATGCCACTGCCGTTGGAAAACATAATTGTTAAGAAGGGGTGTACAATACTCCTCGCACGAGCTCCACCGGACCTATGGATGCCCACTTGAATGTCCTCAGAGCATAATAGAGCCACCGCCATCTGTTCCTTTGGAAGACAGAGGCTTTGCGCCCTCCCATCAGCGTGATTAAAAAAGTATCACAATTCACCAGACCGAGCAATGCTCTGTCACTGTACTAATTTCCAGTGCCAATGGTCACATGCCCATTTCAGTTGTAGTTTAACAGTGGCACGTGCATGGGTCATTGACTGCAGAGGCCCATCTTTAGAAGGGTTTGGTGCACTGTGTATTCAGACATACTTGGATGATTGCTCCATGTCTGGTATCTATATGTATTATGCTATCTGTCTGATACAGATATAAGGTGTTCTGCATATTACTTTTGTCATAATGTCTGCTCAAATCAGCAAACTGCTCAGCTTTAAATCTCAGGTGACGTAGGATGTTTGAACGGAAAATTTGTAATGATGAAGAAAGTAGGTTAGTTGCTGTTCAATGTTGCAGCAAGACAATGCTTTTCACTAATGTGTACTTCATGAAAACCAGTCCAATATTACGTTATTGTATTATTTGTATTCTGACAGTCATAAACAATTGGAATGTAATGTGCAGCACAAGGCAAATCTATAATGTTTCAAAGATTAGGTATTTGTATTCATGGTATAGCTATTGTTTCTTTAGACATCTACTTTCAACTGAAGTCTTGTTAATTCATTATTTTATGACTGATGAGAAAATATATACATATAGATCAAACCTTTAGGATGGACGAACTATCCATTTTGTTCCAATTTTTTTTTTAATCATTCATATGTAACTAGGGGTACTTCACCCTTTAAATTAATCTATGTCAGAATTTACCTTTATCTGTGCCCAGTTTTATTTACTGTCTGATGTGATGTTGCTACGTCATGTCTAGTGTGGTGATGATGTTGTTATCAATGGAGAGACGTCTACAGACGTTAAAGTAACCTCTGGCGTGCCACAGGGGAGTGTTATATGACCATTGCTTTTCACAATATATATAAATGACCTAGTAGATAGTGTCGGAAGTTCCATGCGGCTTTTCACGGATGATGCTGTAGTATACAGAGAAGTTGCAGCATTAGAAAATTGTAGCGAAATGCAGGAAGATCTGCAGCGGATAGGCACTTGGTGCAGGGAGTGGCAACTGACCCTTAACATAGACAAATGTAATGTATTGCGAATACATAGAAAGAAGGATCCTTTATTGTATGATTATATGATAGCGGAACAAACACTGGTAGCCATTACTTCTGTAAAATATCTGGGAGTATGCGTGCGGAACGATTTGAAGTGGAATGATCATATAAAATTAATTGTTGGTAAGGCGGGTACCAGGTTGAGATTCATTGGGAGAGAGCTTAGAAAATGTAGTCCATCAACAAAGGAGGTGGCATACAAAACACTCGTTCGACCTATACTTGAGTATTGCTCATCAGTGTGGGATCCGTACCAGATCGGTCTGACAGAGGAGATAGAGAAGATCCAAAGAAGAGCGGCGCGTTTCGTCACAGGGTTATTTGGTAACCGTGATAGCGTTACGGAGATGTTTAATAAACTCAAGTGGCAGACTCTGCAAGAGAGGCGCTCTGCATCGCGGTGTAGCTTGCTCGCCAGGTTTCGAGAGGATGCGTTTCTGGATGAGGTATCGAATATATTGCTTCCCCCTACTTATACCTCCCGAGGAGATCACGAATGTAAAATTAGAGAGATTAGAGCGCGCACGGAGGCTTTCAGACAGTCGTTCTTCCCGCGAACCATACGCGACTGGAACAGGAAAGGGAGGTAATGACAGTGGCACGTGAAGTGCCCTCCGCCACACACCGTTGGGTGGCTTGCGGAGTATCAATGTAGATGTAGATGTAGAGATGACCGTCAACTGGTTATTGAGCAGTATACATTCTGGAAGTACCCGGTGGGTACTTAACTTACCAGCATAAACCTGATTCTACAGTGGCATCTGGCCATGGTGGCTCTCAGTCTCTACAAGCTACAAGAACAAGGTGCCTTTGACAATTATTGGGGGCAAATTCCTCTGTCCATCCTTGTGGTTTCCTGACCTTAAATGTGAACTGCTTTCTTGTGGTGTACAGCATACCCCAGCAGTTATTAACAACAGTATCTTGACTTGATTAATTCCATCACTCTGCTAACAACTGTTTATTTATACGTACTGGAGCTTGAAAAAATATACATCTTTTACCTTTGCCTTATATATAATTTTGTAACATTATAAACACATGAAATATGTCCTTGAACTTGAAATAGCACTTCATATATGTTTTGTCTATTGAAAGGAGAACATGACACTTATGGTGTTTAGCAAACATATCAATGCATGACAAAGTACTTCTTATAATATGAACATTTTACATTTGTATGATCTGCCCAATGAGGCAGTTAGTTGACTTTGTTTATTAATTGATATGGGATATGTTGTAATTTGATGCATTTGGCTACCTTATTTCTATATTTTCTTGTTTATGTACTAATTTATGTTTGAGCAGCAACAGATATCAGAGGAACACTGTAATTCTGTACCTCTTTTTATTATTTCCATGTTTATGTCTCAGATATGTCAGAGGTTCCAATATTTCATGTTTATGTAAGATCAAACCCAGATATTAGAGGGGCTGCTTGTAAGTCAGTTGGTAGTATCTAGCACTTGTTACTTGAATTAACCAATACAGCATTATATATGTCATTTACTCTGTCCTGCAGAATGCAAATTGTTCACCCTTTGTTGATTAGTCACTAGGGAGTGTTGGGGTTAATATTCGAGGACTGGGAAGGCGAAGCAGTGTCAAGTCCATTCTGCGGGGAATGCTGAACACTCTTCTCTCTCTCCGGTGCCACAGTGAAGTTCTGGAACAGTGGGGGTGTCTTGTCTTTGGGTTCTGTCATCTTTTCTTCTTCAACTCCAACACTCTGAATCTTCTATTTAATTTCTTAATTCTCATCAGAGTACCAAGCTCTCCTTCCCTCTGTCCACATGCATATGCCTCTATTGCTGAGATCCTTCTAGCTTACTGTGTCAACACTTGCCATTGTTGACAAAAGCCTATTTCACAGGAGGATCTGGGAAACAAGCTAGTATTTCTGCACTCTTGAAGATACTTGGCCAGGCATGTCATCTTATAAAGCAGTCTGGGTACTGCACACTTCAAGATTCTCTACGAAGCAGTCTGCATATATCAAGACTATTTACATTTATGTAAAGTACAGAGATTACTGCATTTACGCTTTGGAATTTTTACTAGGTTTGAAACTCTTAAGTTACATATTAGCTCATATAGTTAAGAAAGAACTTGTTCTTTCCTTCTGCTATTGAGTAATAATTTTGTATTATGCTTCATATTAATTTACATACTTAATCAAATAGTGGATTTATTTCATACCACAAGTAAAATTCTTGTTCCTCCATGTGTCACAAAAGGTTTTGTTCAACTTTCAGTTTCCCAAATCCTTTTGGGTGTGTTGAAACATAACAGACTCACTTAAAACATGCATTCTCCAGATGAATTCAGAATTACACATGCATACAAAAAAATATGTAACTCATCTAGAAAAAATTACAACTGCAAAAATAACTGCTTGATTTCATTTACTTCAAAGTGTAGAAGCTCTATACATGAAGGGAGACTCAAGTACTTAACGAGATATGTAAATGCAATATTGCAATTATGTATACGAGAAATTATACTCAAATAGTATCACAAATATGACCCAACATATAATTGTACTTGCTGTTCTGGAGTAAACATACGTTTATATATGTATTTTCAGTTTTTATATGTTAATTTTAATTGTTAGTTAATCGAGAAATGATCCTAAACAACGCCACAGGTTGTTTGGAATTTATACATAGGGGTAGACATATTGGCATAGGGGGTCAGTACTTTGTGTGTATTTGGACAGAAAGTATGTTGCTTGTTGAGCATGTTTCATTTCATTATTGTAAGTATGTTACTACTTATTTTAGATTTGTCAAGATGGTTTTATTTACTTTGAGATGATAATAAATATTCAGCTGAAACATTGTACTAGATTAAAAATTCATTTAACTTTATGGTTAAATCCTACAGTCGCTGTGACAGATCACCAGCAATGGTGAGTAACTTAGATCAAAATTAATTCATAGTAATGTTTTAGAGATGTGATAGGAATGGAACCTGTGTCAGTGAAGAATGTGCAGGACAATTGTCTGACTCGTACCACTTCCTCTTGCGATTCTGTAGGAACTAATGTGCAGATCAACTGCAAACAGTAGCAAGAATATTAATTGCCCCATCTTCTGTCCTAATTTGTTTATTTCCATTACAATGTTTAGGTGTTACGCTACCACTTTTAGTAATTCATTGAAGATTATTTATAATTGCCAAGATGGTTAATATCTATTGGGATATCTTGCCTCATACACTGTACAAGAATTAACTACAGTCTTATGAAACTCTTTGTACATCATGAGTGTGTCTGCTTTTTAGGCATTAGTAAATCCCGTCAACCACTCATGACCTACTGCTTGGACTGTCACATATTAACTGATTAGCAAGTCTTTATGCACTCAAGAAACGTGTAAGCAAACATAAGAACATTGTACATAGCAACTATGCAGGTTTAATGGCACAGACAAGTGTCGGTGTGGAAACTGTGTACAATATTATAATGCATAAATGACTCATACTAGATTCCTGCAACAAACCCCACTGACATTATGAGGCATACCACTTTTAGTTTCTTAATGTCAATAGGCATTGTTCCATTTAAAAAATTGTATGTTTGCACAAACAATACACTTTCTAAGTATTATTATGATCTGTTTCTTGGTTAACAATATGAGCTCCTGACTACCAATTCATTTTGTGAAAACCACACCTGTTCCCATTTCCACAAGATTTGCCGTGAGCGTTTTACATGATTCACCCTGCCTTTACTTGCATAATCTCTTCTACTTCTTTACAGTAATTTCGTTTTGATATCCAGTTTAGCATCCTGATAATCAGCTCATTATTTCCACCTACATCCATTCTGTAGCATGGGAAACACAGCTGGCACATCATCAGGTTCCAACTTGTGTTTCAGAGGAAGATTCAATAGTTTGCTTGTCAAATCCTGTTCATAAACCATGCAAAAGCATTAGCAAGTGAAAGTGAATCATTATGTTTATAAGCTTTTTAATCATTTTTGTTTGGTGTAATTGTTCTTAGGAAATATATGATGCCTGCAGTGGTTAGTACAAATTGTGATCAGACCATTGTTTTTCACTGAAAACATTTCAAACCACACTCTCAGAATCTCTCAAAATACTGCTAATTGTAGCATGACTCTGCACTAAAATATCATTTGCCAGTAAGCACTCAAACTCATGTAAAGAATCTTCGAGATACCCGAAAACCCAACATCAACACCTACTCACCAATGTTATAAACTGAAATGAGTGGCTGTAGTTTAATATCAAATGTATTTCCTTTTTCTCTTGTTTTTTCTTAATTACATTACTTTATTTCATTCTTTCCTGAATGATAAAGAACTCTTGACATTGACTGTCAGTTCATTTTTCTTCTGGTGGACCAATATATCATTCAAGTATCAAATGGTATATCCAAATGACTAGGCAACTTGATTCTAAAGTAGCATAACAATTTGATGTAGATGGTAGGAATTTTATTATTTATGCATTTACTTTCATATGATATAGTGATATGAGAAGCTGTGATGGACAGGTTCACTTACAGCCTTATGTTTGTTGTAATGTTACACAAGTTTTGTCATTTTATTCGATTGGTGCTACCAGGGGGATGAAACTTAAGTAGGGACTTTGGGTAAGATCACCTTGGTTTGCTGCCAAACTATGTGAAGCACACATCATTTTCTTGTTGAGTAATTTAAAGTATTCAATATTGTTTTTGTTTCATAGTAAACAGAAGCTAGTTTCATTCCATTGTGTTCTTGGTTATTACTTCTTGTTTGTATTGCACTCTTTGAATCTGTGGTGTCGGTAGGTCATATTGACCATAGATAACAGTAATCTTTGGAACTCAGGTCACTCATTTGAGCCACCATGTTAATCCAGTCTGTTCTTATATCTTGTACTGTGTGCATGTGTATGATAGTTATCGAAATATACATATGTGCAGATATTTGTGGGAACAGTTTATTCTGTATACTGCTATTCGTATTGTCATGTACAATTACCCCATGCCTAACATAAATTATTTCACTCATATGTTACTGGTAGCTATAATCTTCAGTGTTATCGACTGTAAACATGCCTACCATCAGGTTCCCATAGCATCGGATGACATCCTTAAAACAGCTATTATCATGCCACTCGGTTTGTTCCAATACCACTTCATGCCATTTGGCCTAAGAAATGCAGTGGCGTTTCATTGACTCCATCCTATGACTGACAGAGTTTTGCTCCACATACCTGGACGATATACTACTTTCCAGCAAGTCAGCTGAGGAACATGAAAATCGTTTATCCAACGGCATTGAGGTCAACAAAGAAAAATTACAGTTGTGTCAGCCTTCCATCACTTTCTTGGGCCACACCATCTCCACTGACATAATACAGCCTCCCAAATCTCGTGTGCAAGCTGTCACTTCACTGCCGCCCCCGGCTACTTACAAAGAACTCCGATGTTTCCTGGGCAAATAAGTTACTGCCGTCGTCACCTGCCTTCTGCTGCTGCCGTGCAGGCCCCACTGACAGACTCGCTGTTGGGTAAACAGACTTCAGGACTCAAACCCGTTCACTGGACTCCACCTACGCTGGAGGCTTTCAATGCATTAAAGACTTCTTTAGCTCATGCCGTGACACTCGCCCACCCTGACCTCTTGGCTGAGCTGTTCATCACTTGGATGCCAGTGACATTGGAGTGGGAGCGGTACTACAGCAATGCAAGATAGACATGGTTTCCCCTCTTAATTTCTTCTGTAAACAGCTCAGAAGAAATTCTCCACTTTCTTCCCCTCTTCATTTCTTCTGTAAACAGCTCAGAAGAAATTCTCCACTTGCGATAGAGAACTCCTTGTGGTCTACAAGGCTGTCAAACACTTCTGCCCCAATGTGGAGGGTCACTCGTTCTTCATCCTCACAGATCACAAACCACAAACCACTCACAGATGCTTTCTGCAACCCCCCCCCCCATCCTTCCTCCCCGGTCTGCATTTCTGTCACTTTAATCTAGTCTCCCAATTCCTAACCTATGTTCGCTATATCAAATATCGCCGCTGATCAATACTATTTCATGCATCATTGACTTATGCAACCTGGCCACTCTACAAGCCTGTGACGAGGGATCTCAAGATCTCCTCATGGACCCTTAAACATTCCTTGTGTTTACTAAAGCTAAATTCCCCAGCATTGTGTACAAAGTGTGGTACGACTCTTCTACCAGAACCTTACGTCCGTTACTCACTCCCCCCCACCCCCACCCCCCACCCCTCCCTCTGTGCTGGCAGGCCTTTGAACTCTACATAACCTTACTCACCGTGGTGTCTGCTCCAGTCCATGGCTCATCTCTGAGCGTTTCATTTGGAAAAATATAAAATGGGACTGTCAGACCTGGACACACAGCTGCATCCCCTGCCAATGCAACAAATCGATCCTCTTCCACTGTCACGGAGGGACACAGATACATTCTATCCACAATTGACCACACATCCCACTGAGTATAGGCAGTCCCCTTACGTAACATCACTGCCGAGACTGTGGCCGAGGGTTTTATCTCCTCACGGATTGCTAGGTTTGGTCATCCAACCACCATCACCACTCATCGAGGTCGGCAGTTTGAGTCTTCCCTGTTCACCATTTTATGTAACATCTGTGGCATAAAGAAAATTCACACCACAGCCTACTACCCACAAAGCAACGGGCTAGTGGAATAGTGGCACCGTACTCTAAAAGCAGATCTCAGGTGCCACAAATGCCTCTGGTCTGAAGCACTTCCTTGAGTACTGCTCAGCATCTGTTCAACTTTCAAGCCTGACTTACACAGAACTATCTCAGAATTCGTTTTTTGTGGAGAACCCCATCCTACCAGGGGAATTTATTCAGCCTGAAGTAACTGAAGACTTCTCCTCCCCCCTCCCCCCCCCAACGTCATAAGTTGCGTGCACACCCACTTCAAACATGCACGTCTTCAGCCACTCCCGCCAGACACTTACTTGCCAACCACTCTCAACACTTGCTCCCATGTAATACTGAGAGACAATTCGGTCTGACAACCTCTGCAACCACCTTATCTAGGCCCTTTTAAAGTCCTCCAGCAGGGCGATACAACTTTCGACATCAACGTCAAGGACAGTCCTCAAACTGTTTTGTTACACCAACTCGAACCAGCATTCATGGACCACGATGTCCCTCTGCTGGCTCAGTCTGATCCTCCTAATGACTCTCCTCGGGCCACCACACTGTTTTATTCACCTGACACCTTTTTCGGGTTTCTCACACACGACTCATATGCAGCACTCCTTACTGCCAGGGGGCGGGGGCTGTGTAGCGTTGATAGGTCATATCGACGATAGACAACATTAATCTTTGGGACTCAGGTCACTCATCTGAGCCGCCATTTTAATTCAGTCCATTCTTATACCTTGTGCTGTGTGCATGTGTATGATAATTGTCGAAATATATGTATGTGCAAATGTTACTGGGGGAAGTTTATTCCATACACCGCTACTCGTAACCTGTTCCCATAAATCATATTGTAAATATGTTACTCCTACTCTGTCTGATTTTTGCTAATACCAGTAATATTGCAGGGGTAAATGATTCCACATTAGGTGGCAGTGGCCATGAGTGTCTGAATATATAAGTGCTTTCTATCTCTGAACATGGCCTTTCAGCCAAAAGCTTAAATGTTTAGTACTCTTTTCATTATACCTGTCTGCAGCTCAGTGATTGCTCCATGTGGTGAATAGCAGCCCATTTTTTTCATAATACTGTTCATATTGTGTTTTTGTTTCATATAAAATAGAAGCTACTTTAATCACATGATTTTCTGCAGGCTCATATATATTTGTTTCTGCTTACAAAGCCATGAATGAACTGCTAAATTGTTAGTATATTGCTCATATTCTACCGTATTTTTGTTTGAGTTCTTTTCCATACTTTATTGCATTTAATGGAGAACTCGTTGGACTGGGAGGATGATTCTAGTGCATCAATTTTTGCTAAAATGTATTGTTTTTCGTACTTGTCAATAATTGTGTGAAAAAATATTTGTAGCTACTGTTGAATTTTTTAGTATTTGTGAGGAAGAGTTCTGCAGTCACAGAGATTACAAAACATAGTCTGTGGCAAAAAGCAATAGTATTCAAAGCAGAATTGCATAGTCATTGAATGACAAGATGTAAAAAAGTTAAATACGAATTTTGTCAAAAGCTTGCTAGCATGAAGTTCTCCATTAAATGTGAGAAAGTACAGAAGAATGGTGTGTACATAAAGTAGAAAATGTGCAACATATTAAAATGCATTAACATCAAGTAGTTCACATGCAGATTTGTACGCAGGAACAAACATACGTGAGCCCACAGAAAAGCATGCGGTGAAACCAGCTTCTATTTTATATGAAACAAAAAGAAATATGGAATCATTTACCCCACAAAATGTTATGGAACAGTGCAGTACATACAAAATGTTGTAATCAGGAACACAATGTGATGAAACCATCTCTCTTTGGCATGTGCTAACGTGCAGTTATTCCCACATGATCAAAATTGCAATATTGGGATTAACAAATCAACACTTTTACAGTCAAAAGGTGAACATATTGTCATTTACAAATTCTTTCATGACTGTAGGTCTCGAAGATTAACTTCTCATAATTGTTTTTTGATTGAGATTTCATGAATATATTACCTTGTACAGTCACCAAAAGATTTCCATGCATGCACTTAATCACTCAACTACAAAGCCCTCCAATAAAGTATAAATGAAAAATATTATCATATAATACTTATATTCTGTTTGCTGAATGACTCAGTTTGTGCTCTTCTACAACACGTTCCTCATTTATAATGTGACACTCTGGTCACATCCAATGACAAGGCCATTTCCCTTATTTATAGTGTTTCTGTTAACTTTGTTGGTAGAAACCTGCAAACAGCCTGTTGTAAAATTGAAATTGTGTGGTTTCAATAAAGAATAGAAATGTAAACCTGTGTTTTATCATGATTTTTAAAGAATTACTTACAAATCATCACATCATTAAAATACTGTAGTTAAGTACTGTATTATTATTCTTTACTATGCATTATGACTTATTTATTATTGTAGCTGGGAATGTCTGATTCTGAACTCGAGTAAAATGCTGGGTGGTTACAACTGAAGTGCGGCTGCTCACGGAGATCCAGTGTGGGCTGTAATTACCATATGGTGGTGAAACTTGGTAGATACACTAATGGGATAATGCAGAACCAATTTACATTGGGAAAAATTTAATTTCAATTTTTGCCACCAGGTGCAAATCTAATGCCATACAGCATTTTGTAGACATCTCTGGAGCTCATATTGAACAAATTGTGTAAGAAGTGCTTAGTAATAAACTGACAATTATTCCCTTATGTCTTGTTCGAACTTTTCGACTCGTGTCCTGTTCCTAATCCACTTCATGTGCAAACATGTGTATACATCTTTCTTGCATTCACAGTGCCAGATTTGCACTCGGTGGCCAAAACTGGAAGTTGTACTGTGGAAGAAAAAATATCACTTCTGTATTTACGCATTATAATATCTACCAAGTTTTGGTACCACATGATAAGTACAGCACACACTGGACCCCTGTGAGCAGCTGCATTTTAAATATATTCACCCAGTACTAGGGTGTTAAATTGTTCTTTAAAATCATTTATTTGCAACATACTACACATGAATCTGTTGGATTGGGCCTAATTCCTAGTATGTCTCGAACTTACACTAACTAAATCCTCATGAGACAACATGCATGGTAATCGGCTTGTGTTAGCTGCAAATTGCATATAATATTTTGATGTGTGGATTTATGACATGTTGTTAAACATATAGACTGTTAATATGCTTCATTGGGTGTTAAAAGTTGTATGATACACTGTTACATGAAGCAATGAGTATGGATAATAATATGCTTCACATGCAGACTGTTCTATTACTATAAAGTATCGACGAAGAACAATGAAGCAGTTGTAAGTAATGCCAGTGTGAATGTTTACCACAGTATTGGAGATCTGCATGTTTATAATGAAATTAAACAGAAAAGAGGCCGAGATAAGGAGATTCATTTAACTCTTAATGCTACAGCAGTTGGTTGGAATTACAGATTGAAGGGCTTTGGGAGAAAGGAGGATCATAGCAAGGAATATGAAAGTAAAGTACAATTAGCAGAACTTTAAAAATCATTTTGTTACGTGTGCATTACAACTTGTGAAGGTTGACTCAAAAGAAATAAAATTGTAGATAGTAGAAAGTTTGCATACTTGCTTACTTAGAGCAAATCACTTCTTTATAATTGCCAGTTGTCGTGGTTTATTGAAGAATTTCTTTGTTCAATCTCCCACATGTAATTAGGCCACACACATTCTCATATTAATGTGCCAAATCAGCATTTTTGGAGCAGAAATGTGAATTAGGAGGTATTTGATGTAACTTGTTGTCAAGTTGCAAGAATGTGTTATTGTTTAGTCAAGTACTGTTCCTGTCAGGACACAAGTGGAAAAGTTCTCAATGTTCTTTCTGTTAACAAGCTGCCTGTAGCATATATTAGGCATGGAATTACTGAAAAAAAGAAAAGTTTAAGATTATGTAGATTCATAAGGGTTGTACACTCAATGAAAATATGCAGTCTTCAAAATTAATGGTCATATGAAGAACCTAAGCTTTTGACACTGATGACAAGAACCCAGATTTAAAATTCTGAAGCTATGGGGATAAAATACAGGGAGAAAAAGGCAGTGTACAGGTTGTGCACAAAGGACATTGCCATTACAAGAGTCAAAAGACATGAAAGGGAAGTGGTAACTGAGAAGGAGGAGAGACAGGGCTGCAGCCTATCCCAAATGTTATTCAGTCTCTACGCTGAGCAGGCAGTAAAGGAAACCAAAGACAAATTTGGAGTGGGACTTACAGGTCAGGAAAGAAGAAATGTATTATGACAGTGAAGACTAAGGATGAAGGGCAGCTGAATGGGATTAGTAATATCTTGGAAAGAGTTTATAAGAAAAGCATAAATTAATGTTGTTCTAAAATGTAGTAGGTTAGGAAATGAGACACAAAAAGTAGTAAATGAGCAGTAAAGTAGCTGACAATGGCTGAAGTAGAGAGTATATAAGGAGTGTCCCATAAGGAATGCCGTTTTTCAATTGAGCACCTTTTTCAGTTTGTTAGGTTGCCAGATATGAAATTTAAGCTACTGCTATCTGACTATATTGCGATTACTGACTGTCATTGTCAACTGGCATTTGTGTGTATTGTTATCAGCTAAAATAGAGTGATACATGATGAATGAACAATCCAGATTTTGAAAGGGCATTTCAAGTACATTGAATGCCATGCAGAGACCATTTGAAGACGTGTAATTTTTGTATCCAAAATGTGCCTAATGTGTCAACAGTACAGAGACTGGTAAGGAAATTTTAAGATACAGGATTGACAGGAAACATAAAATCACATGAATGTCCTCATTCTTGTCAACTGGTAGGGAATGTCTCGGTCATTAGTGTCCCACTGCTACAAGTGCAGTGAAGTCAATTCACTGCCATTCTCAATGGTGAGCCCTTCTGAGAAGGAATTTGCATTGAATTTTAACAAAAGATCTGCATTTGCATTCTTTTATGATCCAAACAACACATGAGCTGAGGTCAAGGGACAAGTGTTTGCTGATTGGATTTTCATAAAAAAAAATTATTATTATTATTTTCTGTGACAAGGTGCCTTTCTGGCTTAAAGGTTATGTGAATAAACATAATTGCCAGGTTTGGGGCACAGAGAATCCTTACAAAGTCAGTGAGAAGTGTCTTTACCCAGAACAAGTCACTGTTTTGTGCAGGTTGTGGGCTGGCTGACTAAATGGGCCATACTTTCTTGAAGGCAAGACTAGAAATGCAGTGACAGTGACTGGTGATTGTTATTGCCAGATGATGACACAGTTTTTATGGGTGCAATTGCAAGGGCAAGAATTGAATGTGAATGTCAAAGACAGCCAACAGGATGAGGGCAACCTGCCACAATGCTTGTTGAAACAACTAGGGTGCTAACAGAAAGATTTCCTGCTTATCACATCTTTGCAATGACGATCTGGACTGGCCACTGGTGTCATGTGATATGACTGTTTTGTGGAGGCATGTCAGATCTTGCATTTAGTTGAACCATACCACACCTCAAGTTGTGGTAACAAATCTAGCTGCACACCTCTGACTTGCTTTGATGTTTCACTTTTAACTGACCTGGCGCTGATCCCATGTAGTTGATCAGTACTTGAGAAAGTGTGCAGTTGTGTCCTATATAGATGAACCACACTTTTTCAAAAATCTGCCAATAAACCAGAGCAGACTGTTTGTCTTCCCTACCACAGTCCTCAGATGCTCGTTCCATTTCATATTGCCATCTAACGTTCCATCCCGGTATTTACATGATGTGATTGTCTGAAATAGAAGATGTCTACATCTGTGTGTTCTGTATTTGAACATTGCAGGTTTTGTTTTTCCAGCTCATCTGCATTAACTTACATGTTTCTACATTAGAGCTAGCAGCCATTCATGACACTAGCTAAATGTTGTCTGCAACCTTGTATCCTTCTACATTCACTCTTCCTTCCCATACACCGCAGCACCCAGCTGCAGATTGCTTCCCTCCATATCATTTATGTATAATATTGGCCCTATCACACTTCCATGGGGCACTCATGATGATACACTTGTTATCATCTGGCCAGATTACCACTGACGCGGGTGTCGTGAAGGGGTCAAATGGAATATGAAGAGGTGCTCTGTTGTCATTGCTGAGAGTAGGTTCTGTCTGTCTGGGAACATACTTTTTCTCCAGAGCTTGCAAGGACCATTGCCACGTTGCAACAAACAGCCCAAGATGCTTTGGGGCAATGTATCACAGGATGCCATTTGGCACATTTATGATCATCTATGTGTGTGACAATATACACCTGCATTGTAGTGATGTGACAGGACACCTTTCACTGTGACACGTGTTTCATTTGACCTGAATTACAATGATGTGACAGAAAATTACCATTTCTTTGAGGGTGTTGTAGTTTCCTTTTTCAGCAGAGTACATGGTACGCATTTCATTGTAACCAGTCTAGTTTAGTAAATAAATCACCTTCCTTGACAAGGATCTCAATATTTGCTTATTTTCTGTTTATTGTTGTTACTAAGTATATATTACAGGTCAAAAGTATTCGATCACATATGAAAAAAGCTGTACACTTTATTTTAATTGACAACCACACTCTTCAAACTAAATAGGCTAACAAGACAAATATTTTCCCTCTCTGTCATCAAGTACCCTTTGTGCTAAGAACAGCTGCACAGACTGTTGGCATTACTGAGATAATAATTTTGCAGCGATTACAGTCCAATACATCCGTAATCCATAGATTTTCAACATTAGATGATCTCAGTTCTCTGATCTCTCTGCCGTGTTCATCCCAGTGCGTGAGGTGGTGCAGTGGTTAGCACACTGGACTCGCATTCTGGAGGACAACGGTTCAAACCCGTGTCCAGCCATCTTGATTTAGATTTTCTGTGATTTCCGTAAATCGCTTCAGGCAAATGCCATGATGGTTCCTGTGAAAGGGCACAGTTGACTTCCCTCCCCATCCTTCCCTAATCCGAGCTTGTGCTCCGTCTCTAATAACTTCATTGTCAATGGGACATTAAACACTAATCTCCTTCCTTCCTCCCTAAAGTTCATCCCATAAGTATTTGATGGGATTTCAGTGAGGTGGCTGACTTCACCAGACCGTATTCTTCAGTTTCCCAAATTTCTCTCCTCTATTGACTTACTGTTGGCACAATTTAGAAGTCTGTCTGGGAGCATTGTCTTTCTGCAGAAAAACCCACAACTAATATGTCTCTTGGCAGATTGAACTGAATTGTTGATCAGTATATTGTCATATCCTTCCTTCTTTAATGTTCCATTAATTCTCACTACAAAACTGATTCTATCACCCACAAAACATCCCCACACAGTGACCAAACTTCCACCACTCTTTGTCATTGGCATTACATACTGACTTCATGTGTTCTCCATGAAGTCAATGTGCAAACATTCAGTGAAGGCTTCCAAATTTAAAACTTGATTCATCCACAAACACCACCTTGGACCATTGCTGCACTCTCCAGGTTTTACGTTGCTGTGCCCATTGCAATCAGTTCAAATTCTTTCTCTCCATCCATTTAAGTCATGGTCACGTAAATGGCATTGCTCTGCTGAGACAAAGGTTGGAGCTTCTCACATATTGTTTACTTTGTTGTTAATTTCAGGTGCAGGAAGAGTCCTCACATTTACTCTGTACACATATGAACTAATCTTCGCTTTACGATGTTACTCAGGGTCTTCCAGATTGTCAAACACTTGTGCTGGCACCAGACTGCTTGAACTGGAACAATGTATACACCACTGTAGGCTTGGTTAAGCCAAATTTCGTTACTATTGCCTTGCTAGAATAGCCTTTGTGATGCAGAGCTACAATTACAGCACTTTTTTCAATTCCGACCTCCTCCTCCTTCCATATTATTAGGAGGTAATACGGCATGAACTTGATCAAGTATACAAACCCACTACTAGATGCACACAGTGTACAACGGCAGCAGGAGAAATGAGACCTATTTAAATGGAATCCTCTTAGGTAAATGCCATCAGTGTTGTGGATACTCACCAGCACCTCTCTGGGTTAACAATGATTTGGATACATAGCAGATGAGCTTATTTTTAGCATGTTTCTACTTGTTTTACTATTGGAACAGGTTTGTGATAGAATACTCAAAATTAAATCCCTGTTTTTAACACAAATCAATAGCTGTGACTGAAAATGTGTGTCCTACCAACCGGTCCCTTCTTCTTGTCAAGTTGTGCCATAAACTCCTCAATTCTATTCAATACCTCCTCATTAGTTATGTGATCTACTCATCTATTTCTACAGCATTCTTCTGTAGCACCACATTTCAAAAGCTTCTATTCTCTTCTTGTCCAAACTATTTATCATCCATGTTTCACTTCCACACAAGGCTACACTCTATAAAAATACTTTCAGAGAAGACTTCCTGACACTTAAATCTATATGCGATGTTAACAAATTTCTCTTCTTCAGAAACGCTTTCCTTGCCATTGCCAGTCTACATTTTATATCCTCTCTACTTCGACCTTCATCAGTTATTCTGCTCCCCAAATAGTGTCTCATTTCCTAATCTAATTCCCTCAGCATCACCAGACTTAATTCAACTACATTCCATTATCCTCATTTTGCTTTTGTTGGTGTTCATCTTATATCCTCCTTTCAAGACACTGTCCATTCTGTTCAACTGCTCTTCCAAGTCCTTTGCTGTCTCTGACAGAATTACAATGTCATCGGAGAACCTCAAAGTTTTTATTTCTTCTCCATGAATTTTAATACCTACTCCGAATTTTTCTTTTGTTTCCTTTACTGCTTGCTCAATATACAGATTGAACAACATCAAAGAGAGGCTACAACCCTGTCCCACTGCTTCCCTTTCATGTCCCTCAACTCTTATAACTACCATCTGGTTTCTGTACAAATTGTAAATAGCCTTTCGCTCTCTGTATTTTACCCCTGCCACCTTCAGAATTTGAAAGAGAGTATTCCAGTCAACATTGTCAAAAGCTTTCTCTAAGTCTACAAATGCTAGAAACGTAGGTTTACCTTTCCTTAATCTTTCTTCTAGGATAAGTTGTAGGGTCAGTATTGCCTCACATGTTCCAATATTTCTACGGAATCCAAACTGATCTTCCCCACGGTCAGCTTCTACTAGTTTTTCCATTCGTCTGTAAAGAATTCGCATTAGTATTTTGCAACTGTGGATTATTAAACTGATAGTTCGGTAATTGTCACATCTGTCAAAAACTGCTTTCTTTGGGATTGGAATTATTATATTTCTCTTGAAGTCTGAGGGAATTTCGTCTGTCTCATATATCTGGCTCTCCCAAGGCCGTCAGTAGTTCTAATGTAATGTTGTCTACTTCCGGGGCCTTGTTTCGACTCAGGTCTTTCAGTGCTCTGTCAAACTCTTCATGCAGAATCAGATCTCCCATTTCATCTTCATCTACATCCTCTATGTACTCCTTCCACCTTTCTGCTTTCCCTTCTTTGCTTAGAACTGGGTTTCCATCTGAGCTCTTGATATTCATACAAGTGGCTCTCTTTTCTCCAAAGGTCTCTTTAATTTTCCTGTAGGCAGTATCTATCTTACACCTAGTGATATGCGCCTCTACATCCTTACATTTGTCCTCTAGCCATCCCTGCTTAGCCATCTTGCACTTCCTGTCAATCACATTTTTGAGACCTTTGTATTCCTTTTTGCGTGCTTCATTTACTGCATATTTATATTTTCTCCTTTCATCAATTAAGTTCAATATTTCTTCTGTTATCCAAGGATTTCTAGTAGCCCTCGTTTTTTTTTACCTACTTTATCCTGTGCTGCCTTCAGTACTTCATCCCTCAAAGCTACCCATTCTTCTCCTACTGTATTTCTTTCCCCATTTTTTATCCAGGTCCCACCTCCTTAAATTCCCACCTTTTTGCGGGTTCTTCAGTTTGTAACCAATAGATTGTGATCAGAGTCCACATCTGCTCCCTGAAATGTCTTACAATTTAAAACCTGGTTCCTAAATCTCTGTCTTACCATTATATAATTTATCTGATACCTTCTAGTATCTCCAGGCTTCTTCCATGTATACAACCTTCTTTTATGATTCTTGAACCAAGTGTTAGCTATGATTAAATTGTGCTCTGTGCAAAATTCTACCAGACGTCTGCTTCTTTCATTCCTTACCCCCAATCCATTGTCACCTACTAGATTTCCTTCCTCCCTTTTCTTACTACCGAATTCCAGTCACCCATGACTATTAAATTTTTGTCTCCTTCACTACTTGAATAATTTCTTTTATCTCATCATACATTTCATCATCTGCAGAGCTAGTCGGCATGTAAACTTTTACTACTGTAGTAGGTGTCGGCTTCGTGTCTATCTTGACCTCAATAATGCATTCACTATGCTGTTTGTAGTAGCTTACCGGCACTCCTATTTTTTTTATTCATTATTAAACCTACTCCTGCATTACCCTATTTGATTTTGTATTTATAGCCCTGTATTCACCTGACCAAAAGTCTTGTTCCTCCGGCCACCAAACTTCACTAATTCCCACTATATCTAACTTTAACCTATCCATTTCTCTTTTTAAATTTTCTAACGTACCTGCCCGATTAAGGGATCTGACACTCCACGCTCCGATCCGTAGAGTGCCAGTTTTCTTTCTCCTGATAACGACGTCCTCTTGAGTAGTCCCCGCCTGGAGATCCACATGTGGGACTATTTTACCACCAGGAATATTTTAACCTAGAGGATGCCATCATCATTTAACCATACAGTAAAGCTGCATGCCCTCAGGAAAAATTACGCCTGTAGTTTCCCCTTGCTTTCAGCTGTTCGCAGTTCCCGCACAGCAAGGCCGTTTTGGTTAATGTTGCAAGGCCGGGTCAGTCAATCATCCAGACTTGCTCCTGCAACTACTGAAAAGGCTGCTGCCCCTCTTCAGGAACCACACGTTTGTCTGGACTCTCAACAGATACCCCTCTGTTGTGGTAGCACCTACTGTATGGCCGTGGCACGCAAGCCTCTCCACTAACGGCAAGGTCCATGGTTCATGGGGGGGAGGTGGAACCATATAGTTTCATTTAATTAAAGCAGCTATACCTGGGATTCAGGTAGGATCTCCTGTTTCATTTGATTCTGAGGTACTATTCCAATACTGTTGGACATGTTCCACACCCAGGAGGATCCCCTCTTTAGTGGGTCTATGGAATAAATAAATAATCTAATCTGAGATGCCCTGCAGTGCTGTTAGAGTTTCGAGGGAATACCGAGAGGAGACTCGGGTCTGAATCCCAGCCCTGCTACCAATTTTCTTTTGTCACTTCATATACATCAAATGGAAATATCAACTATAATCACTCGTCAGATGTAAGGTAACTGAAACTAACATGAGATATCAATTCCGTGTAAATTTCATGTGAGAACTGACCCCTCTTCTTGTGGCAGTTTATTGGAGCAACAAGTCATTCCATGTGACTGCAAAGGGCACACCATTCCCATTTTCTGGAATGGTTGCAAGGCAGATGCACATAACTGCAGGCCTATATTACGGATAACAATCTGTTGAAGCATTAAAGAGCACAGTTAACATTTGTGACACTCTTTGTAGACCAGATTTGTCTTCTCTAGGTATCAACAAGAATTTGATGAAGGGTAATTGTCAGAAACTTTGCTGATAAAAGATGGAGCAATAAATGAAATACTCGAAAGTGTCATTCATTGGTTCTCAGTAAACGGTCTAGCACTTCATTTACAAAGAAAAGTCATCTTATTCGGTTTTGTACAAGGAAAGACAAATCATCACTAGTAATGAAGCACGATGGATAATAAATATGTGCAAACTGATTGTTAAAAACATCTGGGGGTACATAGTGATGAGAACCTGAATTATAAATCACATATTAAGGAACTTTTCAAACAACTGAGTGCAGCAACATTTGCTCTAAATGTGATTGCAATAAGCGGCAATGACAGCATTAGAAAATTTAACTTCCTTCTTTCATTGATGTCATATGGAGAATGTGGGCCTGTGCCCCCCACCCCTCCCCCTACACACACACACACACTCACAAACAAATGCACAGTGCCTATCCTGAAACTTCACATAGATAAAGAAATTAGGTAGCCTCACAACACATACACTCTTATGAAGTTTGTTGTAAAGGATCAGGACAATTTGAAAATAATACTAGAATTCATAAATACAATACTAGGAAGAAAAACAGAGGGACTTGATCTTGTTGTAGCACAGTAAGAAGCATAGCATGCAGCCATAAAAATACTTGACCACCTCCCTTTAATTAACAAGGTGCTGGCTGATAATAAAAGTTGACAAGTGCTATTCCATAGATGAATTTCTGAGAACGAACCAACAGGTTAGCCACGAGCACTGATGCGCTGCTTCCTGGACTTGTGTAGGTGTGGTGGCCCCAGACTGAATCAGCCCAGCAGGTTAACAATGAGGGTCGGTGTGCCGGCAAGTCTGGATGTGGTTTTTAGGCAATTTTCCACATCCCACAAGGTAAATACTGGGCTGGTCCCCATGTACCACCTCAGTTACACAACTTGCAGACATTTGAAAAACATTTGCACTAGTTTATGGCTTACACTAGACGCAGACAGCTAGCGTACATTACTTCTGTTCTGGGGGGTACGCGATGGCGACAGGAAGGGCATCTGGCAACCCTCTGACACCAACATTTCCAGCTCAATAGTATCAGGGTCGACCCCATGTTGAAGTGGAACAAAGGCCCAAGCAAATAATGAGAAGGCTACATCCAAAAATGAACATATCTACTAAATGCCATTTTTCACAGTCAACATGAAACTTATTTTGGGCATACATAAGAATGAAAATAGCATATTGCAGTGTGAATGCCTTTTACTTTTAGGCCAAAAGGCAGTTCATATCTGTAAATCAAATCTACAATAAAAATATTCCTTTAAAAAGTACATTTAAATATGGACAAGTTCTCATTACATGAACCATGAGTGATTTTCAAAAGCAAAAATCTTCTGTTTTCTTTCAAAATAACTTACCTCTTACTGGATAATGCTTGTTATACCATATCATTTCACATATTTTTATAGTGTAGTATGTGATATCATAGAACAAAATTGTAAATTGGCCACTGTAGCACTAATATCAGTTTTCACTCTTTTATTCAAATTTCAGGTTTTATTGTTACTTAACAATTATTTTAAATGTTTCAGATCACCATACCAGAATAAAATTATGTAACTGTGGCACTAACTATCTTTAGAAATATTCTTTGACATAAGTGTTACATCGAAACCAGAATAATTTTCTTAACAATCACAAGCAACATGGAAATATCATCAGTGATGTTTGAGTCCCAACTTAAGTCCTAGTGATTTCTCCAGTTTTCTTAAAAAATAGTTTACTGTAAACCATCAACATCTTTTTTCCTGTTATCTTAGACTGGATGGCTGAAAAGTACTTTGGCTTTTGTCCAAGGAAAGGGTTTTGTAATGGTTCATCTGCTCTTTTACATCTAGCTGGGACTTCTAGAACGCAGTTGCCTTAACATCAGTACGAGTGTTTCCCATAGCTTTGTACTTGTGTATGGAAATACATTTTATTTCACATATGTAATGTAGATCTTGAAGGCCCTTAGATAGGGATTTCATATCAGTCAGCAAGGTTTCTTAGCTCAGTCACTGATTGTAGATCTCGTTGTATTCCTCTTTTGTTACAATTGTTGGCCTTTTTCTGAGAAGTTTTCCTATTCTATAAAAAATGCAGTCAGTGGATAAGTAACTGTGTCCTTGTAATAATAATTATTAGTACTATGCAACATATTATGAGGGAGCACAAAAGCACAAACTGTTGCTCTGCATGAGAACAACAGTGTCATTGGAATAGAAATCACTCGACTGGATCTAATGGATTAGTTATCCTTCACACAAAATGTGTATGTGGACACACATGTATTTTCATAGGCTTGTATCTTGGCAAATGTTTGATTTCACTTACATTGTATGATTATTTAGGTTCTGCTTATCCTGTTTGTTGTCTCATTTATTTTAAATTCCAGACAAGTTTGCCTTTGCATGTAAGCTCCTCATATGTGGCTGGGTCACACATATAAAATTTTGTTGAATATTAAGACTGAAACAAAAAACAACAAAGTTCAGTAAATAGTCAGCATGAACTAACGCTGTGCAATGAGAACCCCAGAAAAGCAGACAATAATAGCTCTCAGGTTACAATTGTCTTCCTCATCTTCCAGAAGACACTTGGTGGGGGGCAGGGTGCATGTTAAATGCGTGCTACACCATCATTATTCTTTACGCCACTTTTGATTTTTGGGTCATGACAAATGCTGAACATCTTGATGAGATCAGTCTCATTGACTGGGTGCACATTTGTCAAACATGGATTTCATGAGCTGGGGAACAGTCCATTGCTACTCAAAGCTCTGGACATGCTTTTGCCTACCATACAATGACACAGTAATGGAACATTGTACGTCATAGTGGATGGGATTTTGAATTTATCGGTCCGAACTGTGAAAATTGTAGGAGAAAAAATAATTTTGAAGGTGCACCATTTGTCAATAAGGGTTGAGGGGATTGGCTATTCAAGTGAAACATTCATTACTGAGTAACTGCTATGGAATATGCTGTACTGAGGTAAGCAGGGTTCTGTTTGGGTGGGCCCCAATCTCCCTACCTGGGGCCAAATAGACTTGTGATTATCTCACTGCATAAATTTCCAAAGGGATATTGGTTGACCCTACCACCCCATCACCAAGTGAGATCAGCAAACATCGTTTAACAGTAAAAATGTGATAGTAACACAGTATCAGGAGAATTATTAAAGAATGTTGCACTACTTACAGAACAAAATGCAGGTTAGCATTGCTTAATTCCAGAGAACTTTCTGTTGCAGAGGGAGGGCATAATTTCTTTAACTTGAGCAAAGGTTGGACACAGATTTGAACCGTTGCCTCCTGACTCGCATTCATGTGTGTATCTTCTTCTGCTTCTACACAATGAGCACTGATCCAAAAGAATTGCTGAAGACATGGTCCTGGATGGTTATTGATTCATTCAAGAGACATACTTGAGGTATAGGGACTTCTGAAATTAAGTTACACATCATCTCATGCTAAGACCATTACGCAACAGGCACGGCACACTGTTGGAAGAGTGTGCATGTTCCCAATTTCCTGCAGAGACAATTCTGCTGCAGTATGGACAACAGGTTCATCACATTGTGGGAGTGAAATGGCACTCCAAAGTTGAAGTACAAGGAACAGTATGGCTCTTGTTGGCAAAACATCTAAATTGCACACAAATTCGCCATGAAATTCTGGCAGTGTATGGCCCAAATGAGGTGCAATGCAATGTAGCATCCAGTCGTAGCGAAACAGTGCCAACAATTTGATGAAGACCATTCAGTCTATCCAGCAAGCTGGTTGGATATCTGGCAGGAAAGAGATTTTCCATCAAAGAGGAAATTCACACAGCAGTCCTCAAATTGTTCCATGACTGAGGGGCAGATTTATATTGTCAAGAAACTGAAGTTGGTGGGATGTTACGATTGTTGTTTACAGATCTTGGTGACTGTAGTGAAAAGAAATATCTGCATCACTTTGAATTGTATTGCAGCATACAGTAAAAGTTACTTAGTGTGTCATAGTAATGGGTAACTTTCTTTTTGAAGTCTCATAGTTTCCTGCTGCTTCCACACCTTTCTTTGACAATCATCAGATGTCAGGTTACTCCTGGATGCATCGGTTAATGGAATCCTACCCCACAGATTGAGCACCCATTCTGTGTTTTCCGGTACCCATCTCCACAGACCAGCGCTTTGGGGGAGGGATGTTAGCGTCATATGTAATGGAGGCCACATTGATAATGTGGAGTCTTGGATTCTGTCTTGACCATAGTTGCCTGATATCCCAAATATCTGGTTGTAAACCCAACTCCCAGTTGTACTTTGTTGGGATAGATAACAATCCTGGTTACATAAAAATGGACAACATTTTATATAATGTTGTGGTCTTCACATCAATTTGTTCATTACTGATTTCAATGAGGGGCAGTCTTGTAAGAGTTACTGACTTTAAACTTCTCCTTTTATTAAGAGCGCTAAGTTGCCATACTTGACTCAATAGCCATTGTTTTCGAGTAGTGCATCAGAGGTCAATCGTGATAGTGCTTTGTAATTCTCTGGTGAAAAAATTGAAAAGGGTTGTGCAGTTTCCTTCCCCTGCGGCAGCCTTAGTCGTCTTGATGCCAATAAATGATGATCGTATCAAAAGAGAAGTTGTAACTAAGGAAGCTGGGATAATTATTACTTCCCCCTTGTTTTGCCATATGCCTCCTTAAAATTCATTTTTTCACTTTCAACTAATTACTATTAACATATGTGAACATAATCTGTATTTTCATAAAAGAGAAAGGTTGGCCCTTAGTTTTAAAGAATTTAACAGCAGGTCGAATTTTGTGTATGTAATTGATTTTCTAATTTATATTGCGTATTCCTAGTTAGTACCTTTTATTATAGGGCAAAATCAGTCATTTTTATGTAACTTGAATTCTATAATTCTATTGCTGACTTATAAACAAATGTAAATCTTGCAATAATTGCAAACATTTGGAATATGAAATGCTAGTATTTGTAAAGTATCTATTTGGCTCTAGTTGGAAACATGTCAGAAAAGCCAGCCCTTAATTAATTCTAAGGTAATTAACGGATATGACAAAAGTATTGCTTGCTAAACTATATATGTGAATTTCATGATTAAAAGAAATAATTCGGTCTAACTCTTGTAGTAAAAGAAACTGTTAAAAAGACGGAATTTTAAATGCATTCAGTTAACCGAGTAAATTAAATTTTTATCGCAATTTCTGTAAATTTAACTTTGAGCAATGTGTAGTTTCGGTAGCTATTATCGTGGTGATATAAGGGTCGTGAGACAGTCAGTCCATGGCCAAGTTTCAGACGAGGAAGCTGTGTTGGTTAGAACAACCACGATGCATCACCTTAACAGTGATGTAAGTGGTACATGAACAGGCCGTGTGTTAAAGCAATGACAGTGTCTGTTCCATAAGTACCTGATTATTCCGAAAGAAATGTGAATTATTTGGTTATGTTTTTATTGCTTGTAGATGTTCAACAGTAAACTATTGTAGCAGTATGTGGTTGTTTGCCTGGAAACTAGTAATTAGGCTTATGGGAAGTTCTGCACTGGCCTTATATAACCGTGTATTATTGGGAGGCTGTGAAAAGTGAAAGTAAAAGACTGTGAAATGCAACTGTGCATCTGTCGGCTACATCATTTACAGTAGACAGTACTGCACGTCCACCCCCTATGTTTTCAGCCAGTATGTCGACACCGAGGACAACAAAGTAGGCAAACCGCAACCAAATGGCAGTTTACTTGCAGCACAGTATAAACTATGTTGTAAAATGATTTGAGTTTGGAGAATGTGTCTACAGGACTTTCAAACCATTTTCCCTGACAGTGAAACAGAGTTGATTTTCAGAATTTGTAGAAGTGATTTCTTGTAGATGGGGATTTGATGTTTGAAGAATGTGTGCAGTTAAAGAACTTTCTCAAGGAAGAAGAGAAGAACTTTTCAATCTGAAATCTGATTAGTGGAAGGAATTTCTTTCATTGTTATGAAAACTATGACAACTTCTTCAAACTTTTCCGTTTTGCTTCAGATGTGTTTTCAGCCTGATGATGAACACTTGTTGAGCTAAGAGGAACCTTTTCCCAGCAGCAACATTAGAGGCTGAAATAATAATGAAGATGGTTTAGTGATTTAAATGTCTCCAGTTTTGTTGCTTTCTTGACTAGGAAGAAGAGAAGATTCTATGAAGGAGATTGAAAAGTGAGCAAAAATCTCAACAAGGTGAAAAACAGTGGTTTGTTATTTTGAATTGTAGCCTGTGTGTGTTTAGTCTTGGTTTTTAAAAAATATCCCAATTTAATTCAGAAAAAGCTTGGTGACTGGTCTGTACTAATACAGCTGCCTTCTAAATGGGCAGTGCACAGCTCTTTTGCATTTTCTTGCGGGTGCCTATGAGCCACAACTTTTATGCTGTAATCAGGTTGTCAACTCCAGGCTACCACTGGAAGATGGTTTGTCTCACAGTAGTGGTTCTCTGTTTGAATGGTGTCACTGTGGTGTATGACAAATTGACAGGCAACTTACCATGCTGCCATATACTGACAATGTGGATAAGCCTCAAATGATCCTACAGAGCATGTTTACAGACAACACAGTGCTCACAGTTGAAGATTTTAATCAATCTGTCTCACAGAGACCTCTGTTCAATAGAAGATTATGATAAATATTCTGGTTCACAAAGTATATGATTCCATTCATTTTTCAGCTATGTTTTTCCAATAATTGCAAATCTGCTGTTCAAAAATGGAAGCCTTTAGGATTGGTATTTTGTTTGTGATTTCTTTCTTTTTCTTTGATGTTTATAATATAATTAATATTCTCAAATTTCATTTTTTTCAACTGTAAAATGGCATGTGTTTGACATTTTGGAATTATTTGGTTATGAAAATGCCTCATGGCACTTCTCTATCAAATAGAAACTGTTATAATTTTTCATAAACACCAGAACAGTTCCTATTGTAAAAATGTGCCTTTGATGCTTTGCACCAGTGAGTTGAGTTGTGCTATCTTTGTTAACTTTCTCAATAGTTTTTGTGAGGTTACTGAATGAGAATAGTTGTGTTGGACCAAGTCTGGGACCTGATGTCACATGGAACCAAGTGCAGTTTTATCTGTTGGACTGAGTAATGTGAACGCAGTGTGTATCATGAACTGTAATTTGTTTTTATAATTCTGCAACTCTGAAATCAGTGTCCATTTAAAAGTGACTCTTTTTAGCCAGTTTCCAAAGTTTTAAAAATGTGGTGTTAATTGTTGATTACATTTGGAGAATTGGGCTTAGCAAAAACTAGAATGTTCTTTCATCTGCCAGTCAAAATATTAACTGAAACTATTCGACCTAGAGCCCACAATGAATTGTACTGCTAAATATATTTGGATGGTGGGCTGAGCCACAAAATACTTCAAATCATGTCAATGATTGTTGATCCTGTTTTCTAGGTTATGCAACAAATGTCATTGGAACTCTATCCTGCAGTGTCATATCCCAACGTTAAAGTTCTGACAAAGAAATGTTACAGCTTTAATTACATAATTTCAATAATTTCTTGTTGTTAGGAGTGAGTAACAGGACTCTTACAAGACACAGGAAATAAAGCTCTTGATATTAGCTGATGATATCAGAGGCAGGAAAGGACTTGGAAGGGATAAAAATCATACATTGTAGAAATTTCTACCTGGAATTTCCGTTGGTTGTTTTAAAAATGGTAAAATTCCACCAACCAACATGTTTGCCCCCTGCCAGTGGTGTAATGTGATGCAGCATGGAGGGGCAGCTGGTCAGCACACCTCTCTCCTGGGATTTTTTTGACTGTGGAACCACTACTAATCGGTCAAGAAGCTCCTCACAAAACTGACTGCATTCTGTACCAGTCACCCCCCACCAAGGAAAAAAAAAATCACTGGCAGTACCAGCAATCGAACCCACGTCCGCCAAATGGCAGTTAGTTGAAGGGTACAGCTAAGGAGGCAGACAATGGAATGGATAGTGTGTTAAAGAGCAGTTCTAAGATTCACATAAGACAAGGTAATGGAATGTAGTCAAGTTGAATCAGGAGATGCAGAGGGAATTACAAGGGATGTTCAAAAGGTTACCATGTGAAAGCTGTACAAGCAGGGGTCGAAAAGCTTTTACCCTAACAAATAAAGAATGACAGACATTTCATAATATCAATTCATTTGTCTATATAATACCTGTGTACACTAATACACTTTAAGGCATGCTCAGATAACTTCTGCAAACCATTCAAATAAAAGGTCTTTGATTTCTAGTCCAATAAAGCATCAGTCACTGCATCATCATTCTTTGAGGTGTTTTTTTTAGGTTTGGGAAAAGGAAAAAGTCTGACACAGTCAGATCTGGAGAATATGGCAGGTGATCTGAGAATTCGAACCCACAGTCGTGCAGAGTTTCCAATGTTGCGAGGTCTTTGTGCACCGTTGCATTGTCCTGATGCTAAAGAGTTCAGTGAACCAATTTTCCACACCTTGTTTTCCTTATCTCTTCTCTCAAATGGCACAGGAAGATGCAACAGTATAAAGCATTGATAGTTGCAACCTTTAGCAAGTAATCCACCATAATTACCCCTTTTGCACCACAGGAGACCAAAGCCGTCACCGTACCAGCTGATTTTTGCAAGTGGATTGTTTTTATTTTTTGTGTATGTATAGGATGTCTTCATTGCTGTGACTCTCTGTGACTGTCTCAGGATCAAAGTGGTGATCCCACATTTTGTCCATTGTGACATACCTTGCAAGAAAGCCATCTTCATTCACTTCAAATTGGCAGATAATTTCTTCACAACACTGCACGTGTTCCTGTATCTCATCTGCACTCGAGTCTTTGTGGACCCACCGAGATGAAACTTTCAGTATTCCCAAAATATCCACAACAGTGTCATGAGCACACCTGTGGGAGATTCTAAATGTGGTTCAATGATCCTGCAAAACTGTATCGTGAATTGTAGTCACTGTTTCATCAGTGGCAGGCTTTCCATTCCTTGGTGCTTCTCTTGCACTCATTCTTCTGTGTTTGAAGTCAGACGCCCAGTTTTTCACTGTTGCACAAGACGGAACACTGTCCGTAAGTGTATTCTGCGTGTCCTCCACAATTTCCTTGGACATCATTCCCTTCAAATGAAGGTATTCAACCACTACACAGTCCTTGATTCTCCCAATATTCACCACTTTGCTTACACCACAGTATACAATGCACCTTAGTGGCTACACTAATGAAGCTGGAGCTGCGACATTTGACTTGCATACCCATAAAGGGTCACCATAAAAGTAGTTGGTTGTGTTTGTGTGAGACATTACAGTAACTATCTGGGGCTAGAAACTGTTGAGCCACCCCTCATATGCCAATTGGGCAAAATTATGATGAGAACTGAGGCACTCATCCTACCAGTGCACTAGGTTGAAGATGCCCATTTGTAGAACACTGTGTCCTGCTTTGTCAAGAAGTCCATCACTGCTTGCTGCACACCCTCTTCCAACAGGAGTCATTGATCCTTCAAGGCCTTTCTAAGGGACCAAAGGCATGATAACCACACAGGTAGAGAGATCAGGACTGTAGGGTGGCTACTCGAGTGTCTCCCACTTTAGCTGGTGTCTGCAATATGGGGATGTGTATTATCCAACTTGATGCACCAGTGCATGGTGGTGGTTTGCAACAGATGTGCTGCTTCATACACATTGTTCAATCTATGATGGATGTCTACCAGTGTTTGGCCTCCAGCAGCTGAGAAAAGAACAACAGTATGTGATTCTGTTTGGACGTATTTGGTAATAACGCTGCCGTAGCTCAAATTTGTACATGCACTTCAGAAAAGCACAAATGCCACACATTGCTTACATGTCAGTGCTGCTGTAACCACACTGGAGTCATGCTATGTTGCTTTTACTTTGTGGCAACAACCTTGAATGGGAACTTTTTGATTGTCCATTACACGAGGTTTGTCTGGAAAATACATATAAAAGTTGAATAATGTCTTTATGTTACAGGTTGCAGTCACCGCCGGGTGGGACTACTGCTGTAATCAATCCCATCAATGCTCAGTTTGAGTCAGAGCACTCTGCATGAAGGTGGGAGTGTGTGGCAGCTTGTTGACAGTTACCCTTTTTCACCTGCCATCGGCATGGAGCTTCTTGTAAAGGTAGGCAAGAATAGCCATGAGATTTTTGAGGGTTTGAAACAGGTTTACGGAGACAATTCTCTGAGGGAACCAACCGTGAACAAGTGGTTAAAAAGATTCCGGGATGGCCAAGAAGAAGTGAACGATGACTCACGCCCATCGACATCGAGTTCAACATTTGCATCGGAATGAATTCGGGCTTGTGTTCTGAAAGACTGTAGATTGACAGTCAGAATGATTGCTGACAAGCTGTCAATCCCCAAAACAATCGTTCACGAAATCCTGATACAAAAACTTGAAATGAAGAAATGGTGTGCAAAAATCGTACCGAAGCTCTTGACGCCAGAACAGAAAGCAAAGAGGGTTGAGTGCTGTGAGGATTGGTTGGAAGCAGAGGAACGAGGGGACTGAGTCATCACTGGAGACGAGTCCTGGTTTTACAGATTCGATGTGGAGCTCAAATCTCAAAGCAAGGAATGGAAACTAGCAGGAGAACCGAGAACAAAAAAAGTCGTGAAAATCAAGGTCCGATGTGAAGACAGTGTTGATTGTTTTCTTTGATTCTAGGAGCATTGTCCCTCCCAGCCAGAGAGTGAACAGAAATTTTTACGTTGAAGTTCTGACTCGTCTCAGAGCTCATGTGGCCCGAGTTTGACCGGAGTTGGCAAAAGGGGGTAGATGGATCCTTCATCACGACAATGCGCCCCTGCTCACATGTTGCTCAATAACCATGACAGACCACACGCCTTTTTCACCTGATTCGGCCCCGTGTGACTTCTTCATGTTCCCGAAATGCAAAATGGTGCTTCGGGGGCGGCACTTGGGAGATGTGGAAGCTGTCAAGGCGGAAATGACACGGCAACTGAAGACTTTCAGCAATGTTATCAACAGTGGAAATGGCATTGGCAGAAGTGTATAACATCTCGGGGCGAGTATTTTGAAGGAGACCATATTGTAATACCTGAATAATTGTAAAATAAATTTATTATTCAACTTTTATACATATTTTCTGGACAAAACCTCGTAGATTTTGAAATGAGACATTAAAGATAATAGAAGTGTTTTGTTATTTGGGCAACAAAATTATTGATGATGGCTAACGCAGAGAGGATATAAAATGCAGGCTGGACTGTCTGATGGAAAGAATATCTGAAAGAGAGGATGTAAATTTAAATGGTAAGGGGTCTTTTCTGGAGGTGTAGCCTTGCTCCAAAAGAAGATGTGAACAACAAGCAGTTCAATCTAGAAAAGGATAGTATCTTTTGAAATGTGTTTCTAGAAGGAAATTTTGATGATTACATGGATGAAACATAAAGGTAAACTCTGTCCATTGGTACTGGCTGACCACCGTGTCATCCTCTGCCAATGACGTCCAGCACACCACTATCCTGCCTGGTCAGTTTTCTTGACCCCAAGCCCTGCTTGCTCGAGTAGCTTCTCAGCTGGCATCACAAGGGTGAATGGACACCGTTCCAATCCTCCCACCCAGGAAAAATCCCTGGCAGTACCGGGGATCTAAACCTGTGTCCTCCCCATGATAGGCAGCAGCAGTGAACACTAAGTTACAGAGGTGGTCAATAAGTGGATGGATGACTAGGACTGGTACTAGATACCCTCTGTGTGGCACCTAGAGGTAGCTTATGGAATAATTTGTAGTTGCAGACCAAATTACTAAGGAGATGGTACTGAATGAAATTGAGGAGAAAAGAAATTTTCAGCATGACTTGACTAAAAGAAGGAACTGGTTGATAAGACATACCCTGATGCATAAAGGAATCGTCAATTTGGTATTGGGGAGGAGAAACTGTTGAGGGGGAGCGAGGGGTGATACAGTAAGCAGGTTCAAATGGATGTAGGCTTGCATATGCCAGACTATCATAGAGAGTTGCATAAAACCAGTCTTTGGACTGAAGACCACAACAAAAACAGTTGGCTATATGTAGGAATTTTCTGTGGTCAGGAAAGCAATGAGAAAGGATTTTCTGATAAAGAAAACTGCAAACACTATCCATTAATGTGGTGTAAAATGTTTCTTGAGCTGTTTATGAAGCCAGAGAAATCCTATATTAGTTCTTTTGGCATAAAACACCTGTAGAGGATGATTAAACTACCCCTACCTATGAGTTTTATGCAACTTGCAATGCCTACAAATGTCATGGGCAAGATTTTCATTTCTCTCACTCACTGCATGCAAATTACTAGTCCTACATAAAAAATGAACAGGATCTTTTTGTGGGAAATTTAATGTAGTCATTTTTTTGGGGGGGGGGGGGGGAGAGGGAGGAGAAGATACATTTTTGCTAGAGGCCATAGTTTTTGAATTATTCAACAAAAAGTACAAAAATGGCATTCAAATGCATTTTTCTTGAATGACACAGAAACTGTGGTCTCCAACAAAAACTTATTCCAGTACAATATTTAATGTAGTTAATTTTCATACAAAAAGATCCTGTTCATTGTTTTTGTAGGCCTAACAGTGTGCATGTAGGGAGGAGAGAAGATTAAAATCATGGGTGTGGTTCTTGAAATGTTGCAGGTTCCATAAAACTTTATGGCATGGGCAGCTGAATAACCCTGTGTATGATCCAGAAGATTCAACAACATTCTTAACACACCTCATGGTCAAACTTGGCTGCTAATAGAAAATAGGTGGTTCATATTGGCTTTGTGTATCCCCATTATGTGACTGCAGTAAAGAAGAGGATTTGGGATGTTCTCTGTCAACTTTTATACCCACATTAGTATGCCAAAAGACATTAACATATACAAGGCATGCCAGAAAAGTAAGTACCATTGTGGGAAAAGGACTCAAGAAAACATTTCTTCAGACCAAAATTTGCTTTTTGAAGAAATACTCTTTTTTCCACATAACAGCCACCATTGTTCAGACATTTGTCATAGCAGTAAGCCAACTTTTCTATGCCCTCTTCATAGAAAGATACCACCAGTGAAGACCTCCAATACTGATCACACTTTCTTACATCATCATTGGTGTTGAAGCACCTTCATCCTGCTTGATGATGAAGTAAAAGTGGTAGTCGGAAGATGTGAGATCAGCACTGATTGGCAGGTGGTCGAACTGTTCCCAACTGAATTGTTAGTAAGGTTTTCAGTGCCACCAGCAGAAATGAAACATGATGTCATGAAGCAACATAATGATTCGATTGAGAATTTCACACCTTTTGTTTTGAATAGTGTGATGGAGTTCTCTCGGTGTTTTGCAGTATCATACCGCTTTCATGATTTCAGCTCGGAGAAGGAACTCAACAAGCAGAATGCCTTGTAGGTCCTAGAATCCATTTCACCTGATTTTTTTTGCACTGACAACTTCGTTCTGTTTTTTTTTTTGGGGGGGGGGGGGGGGGGGGAGGAGGAGGATTGTCATACTGTGAGTTCCTTCACTCCATAGATTGTTGTTTTTATTTTGGAGTGTCATGAAAAAACCCAAGTTTCAGCACCAGTCACGATTCTATTTAAGAATTCATCTTCCTCATCACTGTATTCAGTGCTGAAATGTCAAAACTCTGACAAGGCACATAATTTTGTAGGCATTTTTGGAACACAATTCACAAACATTTAAGCAATTTATGACCGAGTCATGCAAAACAGTTTCTGAAATACATTCTTATTATGAACCATCAGTTTTCATGAATTTTCTAATTCATTTTCTCACCCATACCATAAGTGACAACAGAAGGCTGTCCAATACATGCTTCACCATGAAAGTTGAACAAACAGTCTCATCTACTTTCTCACCATAACTATCTACAAGTTGATGAATTTCAGCTGGCTTAATGTTCTGTGTGTTGAAACACAACATAACAGAGTGCACTTTACAGTCACTGGGCTCAGAGGTTGACTTAAGCACTTTGAATGATCACTAACAAATATCAATACAGCAAAATTCAGCTCCAGTGTCAAATGTGGAAATACAATGAACCAGAGAAATGTGTGAACCTACAACACAAGTGCTGCAGTGGCAGTAGAATGATTTGGTACTTACTTTCAGGAAGCTCCTCATACTTTCAACTTCAGTGGAAGTGCCAGTCACCTTTTAATGTAAATTTTTGCTTATGATGGAAACTATGTTTAAACAGTGTGTGTGGGTGGTGAGGAGGGTTATTTAACAGTTGAACTATCTTTGTTTTGTTTATCTCTCTCTAGTCATGACAGGTAATGTGATTCAAGGACAGAGGTACTTTCTGACTTACCTTAGTCAAGCTCCAACTCTTCTGTCCTGTACAGCTACTTGCTTTTATCCTGAGGTTGTTACTCTCTGGCCTG
This sequence comes from Schistocerca serialis cubense, assembly GCF_023864345.2. Classification (NCBI taxonomy): domain Eukaryota; kingdom Metazoa; phylum Arthropoda; class Insecta; order Orthoptera; family Acrididae; genus Schistocerca; species Schistocerca serialis. The sequence goes on along the minus strand of NW_026047571.1, from coordinate 3,722,047 downwards.
GTTGGGTTTAAAGCTGGTTCATTAGAAATGAAGCTGCTCCTAAAAAATTGTATACATTGTGTAAAAAAAACTACATTTACAAGGAATTTGTGGGGTCAGAGGACATAGAGATACACTTCATTACATGTCACTGGTGTGCACCATGTTCCTGATATTGATCCGTTAAAGTTTTGGTGTTAGTACTGCTCAAGAGATGGTGTGACTATTGGTTTAGGAGCATTTCTGAAAATATCGCCTGTCTACATTATGGCGCAACTGGAATATGCTTGCTCAAAACAACCAAGTGCATTCAACTGAACTGGTAACCAGTTCTTCTGCAGTGTTTCATACACCAACCTCGTCTCCCCCTATAAAAAAGAAATTTAGAGGCAGTCACATAAAAAAGCTTCTTTTTCTCTCCTAAACACTCGAAAATTGTGTGTATGTAGTCTTTTTTTGTTTTGTTTTAATACACCCTGTATATGAAAAGAGCTGTCACCATTACCTACACTGCTTACATGGCGTTAATTTGCACACAGATTTCTGGTTGTTCCACTGGAAAGCTTACCAAGACATTTACAGTATAAAGCCGATACTCGCCTGTAACTTAAAAATGTACACAGCTCAAAGGTAGTACAACTGCAACTCTGTAGAATTACCATGTCTTTCATGCAGTACAACATTTTTAACCGTGCAATTATAATATTCATGTAAGTGATATTATTTAGTGATGAGACTTCTGGGGTAAGCTACGAAGTAATTACTCCATGCTGTACAGTAAAACAAAACAGCCTCACTGTTAATATTTCTCATATAGGTAATGGGAACAAAATTAAGAAGAACATTAGCATTTTTTTAATTCATCTATCTTTTACAGAAAAAACAGTAAATTTCAACCATAAATGTTTTGTAGGCACGTTACAACATTAACAAACACTGCATTATAATTTGTGACCATACATTACATATATTTTCTCTGAAAATGTCTTTAGTAACAATGCACTACACTTGTTACAAGAAACATTGTGTCCTGTCTTATTCAGTGGTCTTTGTTTTACTTCTTTAATTATTTGGCACTTCAGTTCCATGGAACACTATTTAATGTTCAACTATATACTTGATTATTTTTATTACTCAACATGCGTAATATTACTTAAAGGTTAATTTTATGATCAACTTACAGAAACAGTTAGGTTAAGAAACATCGATGTATGCCGATGGTCACTTGGCGGTCGTCTATCATCTACCTGCAGTCTGTCACTGCTACATAGTGTTGAAACCATAGGCTAGGTGGAAGACTCACTGGACGAAAAATTGTTAGAACTACCTACCTACATACATACATACATGGGTGAAAAGCAGTTCTGCTGGTCTCAAAAAACTTTATTGTGCGCTTCTGTTCCAAATGACAACTTAAATGAAACCTCACATCTACAGTAATTTCACCAATAAGGTGGGCTACAAATAGATTGTAATATTCTGACCTGAGTAACTCTTCAGCAAGTAGAGCTACATAATATGTGCTACTGTTTTTATATGAACACTAACACTAGTCATGTTTACAATAGAAACAATAATTAGGTCCAATACATTTAAAATTGTATGCCTACAGCAAGCAACACTACAACCAGAATGTCCTGCTTGTTGAAAATGAAAATTCATCAAAATACTTGTAGTACACACTGAAATTGCTTACATCCATTCTCTCTTGCTGCAATAATGCTAAAACTCATAGCCAAAGGCAATTGCACATTGTTGTGGGGAACTAGAATAACTAAATAATATCTGTATTCATTTGAGTTTGTTTCACTAAGATCCAGATTATGTTGTCACAGTGGATATAATAACTTATGTCCCCTTGTTCACACATTAACTGATTATAGTTTTCAATTCTGGCCAATTGATGTAAGTCTGTCTTGTAACTCCTTCATGTTCATTATTATTGGCAATAACTTTATTAGCTCTTATCATCTTTGATGACAATACAAAACTCGAAGGTTACAAACTCTGTTAGTAAACAAGTCAATGCATTCTGCGCCAGCACTTAACCATTAAAACAAAACCTCTTTCAAATTTTGTTTACATTCAGTGCTATTCATTTTGTTGTAAGGCTTGTGTTTAGTATAAATAACCAATAGTGCATCTGTAGGCCTTATCAGTTTCGACATTAAAACTGTACCATGCAGAACAGCATTTCTCTGACCAACTGGAAGTAACGTTTAAGTATTCAGAGCATTTGCCTCAATTTGATCCCATAGATTGCCACTTTACTGATGTGGCCTTTAATAAATTAAAAAGAGCATCTCTCTTGAAATATTTACAAACTGAATACTGTTGAACAACACGTATGTACATTTCGACACAGTTATACAACTGAAAATATTGACAGATGCTCCTAAAATTTCTTTTGCAACCTGAATACTGAAACATGTTCTAGGAACTACCTTAAAATGTTAAAATTCTACAAGAGGCTCTACACTGGAAGACACTCTATTTCATTTTTATATTATTGCAGAAGGGCAGGAGCAAGATAAGGTACTTTCAGGGAACGACCGCCAAGTACAAGTAATTACCAATATCTTGCAGGTTCCAGTACTGACCATGGTCTTATTATCATCCAGTTAGAAACATTCACACAATGTTAATCACAGCAGAAGCACTTCCACTACAATGGTTGTGCCAAGTATGCTCCTAAGCCCTGTTGTTCTCATTTACTTTTATGTGGTTTATATTGTTCATTGATAAACAATGGCATCCTAGCAGACACTGTAGAAATAAACGTGCTTGGACCAAGTTCAATATAACAGATGTTAAATGTTTATTAGTATTTCTGTCACAACAATAGAAGGTAAGTGAGGTTGCTCCACACCAAAATTACAAATTTTTTTACTGCCAACACCAGTTGTTCTGCTCCAAAATGAAACTAAATTGTCAGGTCTTCTGTGTGGTCTGCAAGTTCCTTTACGTTGGGAGCAAATGTTTGACTGAATTTTATGAAGCAGTGCTTAATAGACAAGTTTTTTAGAACTTGTTATTTAGTAGAAAGCAAAGAAAAAACTAAAAGTCAATGAAAAGAGACTTTTATTTTATGTCACACCAGGAGTCCTCAATACACATTTATGAAAGAAAGTAAGATTACAACTTATAAAAACATGAGCTGTTATCCAAAGCCACTATAAGAAAATGATGTTTGAGTAGTGACAAGTTAGCAAGAACCAATACCTCATTTCTGCTTCAGAAGAATGCATCTAATAAGAAGAAAAATTTCATACACTCATTTATTACATGGGAAAGTGTGGCTCCTACCAGCTGCCTTATATATTTACACTGTCCACTGGTTGTTTTCAAGGGGGAAACACAAGTCAGGGAGCAATTTTCCATAAGAGGTGAAATTAAAGAGGCACAACATGTTTCGGTGGGGGGGGGGGGGGGGGGGGGGGGAGGTTGGAGAGATGTGTGTTACAAGGTTATGGCAGGCCCAATGTATAATGTTTCTATTTTGATGTAGAGTTCACATAAATAACATGCAATTCAGTATGTATTTCAACTTTGAATACTGTGTGCACATTTGGGAGGTTGTGTGAACTAAATAATTTTTAGATGGGGAACTAACCAGCAACTGCTTTACTGAGCCATGTAAATAATATTTAACGCAGCACTGAGTCCGTGGCTTTACATGTGCAGAAGAAATTAGATTAAAGTTTTTTTAGTATGAATATTGTTACAGGCATGTAAGCAATATGTGTTTAGCTGGAAATTAAATATTTTTACTTGAGAAGAGAACATATTGTTACAGAATGAAAGTATCTTGAAGGTTTATGGAAATATATATTATAATTTGCTCTCTCTCATGTTGTGACACACGGTGAGTATGTATGCTACACTTTAGTAGTTGCTTCTTTTTGTGTGACACACATCAGGTAGCCGGGAACTAGTGTCAGGATAGTTCCTTCACAATGACAACAAAGTTTCCTTTCTATATGCTGAACAATATTTTTAAATATTGTGATGTGAAGAAATCTTTTGAGTGAGAACAAAGTTTCTCATGACAATATCTTCAGATTTGAGCAAAGCCTCAAGGTTTCAACATTTGCCATGATCAACTTCATGTCAACTGTGAGAGAAGGAAGGTTGCCAATCTTAGATGTTTTGGTAAAATGAAAATCAGATGGGCCAAGGTGTGTACCACAAGCCACCACACTCTCGTGTATGTCTCAGGGTGCAGGGTTTCGGACCATCCAGTTCAGAAGGTAGGTGTTTCAAATACAATGATAGAAAGAGCTGCAATTGTTTGTGATGAGAACCACTTGGATTCCAAAACTAAGGATCAAGTGATATAAAGCTGGGACATCAAGAAATGATACTGAACAATCGGGATAAACTACTTATGGTGCTCCTTCCTCTGCATGGTTCTCCAAATAGCAAAATAGGCATTGTCCTAGGGCCCAAAAGGATAAACAAACTATTATGGACAGGTTGCCTCAGGGTCTCTGTGATGTGTAGTACACCCTGTAACTACAATGGTGAATCCAGCCAAACCTTTTTCGACTGCTGTGTAGAACACCAAAGGCAGAACAAACTTAAAGAAATTAAAATCTTGACCGCTGTACTTCTACAGGCTGGGTTTCTGTTGTGAAAGAAGCACGAGAAATTAGAATGTGTGAGAATCACTTCAATCAGGCCAGAGGCTATATAATCTTAGTGGTGCATGGAACTGGATTCTCAAGGCTGAGAAGAGACAGAAAACTGAAGTGAACTGTTTATGTTCCTTTGAAAGATCTAGTGACACTGATAGCACAAAGTAAGGATTACATATGCCAATGAAGGACTATTTAAGACCATGACAGTTGGTCCTCTTGACTAGGGGCACGAGAGAACAAACCACACCACACCACAGAAGAAAGGGAAAAATATTGTGAACTGCCATGCCAGATAGACAAATGTGTAAATTCATTATCTGAACATGCAACAGTTATTGACTAGTAATAAATTTCGACAAAGCCAGTTGTCATTGGTTACAAAACTAACAGAAGTGTCTACATCCATCTCAAACCTTAGAGGAATTCTTGCCTCAGTGAGTAAAAAGTTCAAATGACTGCATTTGGAATTAATTATCTTTAAAGACATATATTGCTCTCTAACTAGGAGTTTTTGTTAGGTCAATACATGCATAGGATGTCATTTTTCATGAGCAACACTGTGTTGATCACTAACTGCGTGAACAAAGAACAGCTCTCAAGCATACTAAACATCAATGACCCACTGCCTACTGGAATAATGAAGGTTTCTTTATGGACCGCATTTTGATCACTTGGGAGAAGCAATCACTAGTTTATAGTGGGCTGTAATGATTTCAAGTGTAATATCTCACTTCACCTCGTACAATTTATAACTTTGGCATTCTGCTGTGATTAGTGCATTGCTTAACAAATCAAAGAAGTAAACAACAGTTAGCCAAGATATGGGACCTCTTTTCCTTTTCTCTTTTTATAATACCTGCCACTCTGTCTGTGTCATGTTAATAGAAACTGGCAATCATAGCACCCGCAATGGTTCAATTTTCACTTTCACAAAAAGAAAACCAGACTGTCTGTGGGTTTGGTGTTCAGCAGGAGGCAAAACCTTGTTTATGGTCTGGCTGTGAGACTCAAAAACATTCTAATCCCTGTGCTTACATCACCGGGTTTTGAGAGAACTGTCGGGAGGCGGCAGTGTTCTGCTTGGCAGGTTGCGCAGGTCCTGAAACACACAAAGTGTGGCAAAAATTACTATTGGGATAGTAATGCATTAAGTCACTAGAAACTGCTGTCAGGTAGAAGCACTGTACTGAATGACAACCAAAAGTATTGCATATGAGTGCAGCTTATGGACACGAGTTCAGAATCTCTTTCTTATGTCAGGAATTTACACTAGATTATAGCGCAACAGCTGTAGGGACCTAGATTAAGTTTGTTCATTGTGGATGTTTATTCAGTGTAAATACAGAAAATTGCAACACACTCATTTCATCCTTTTCAACAGAACAACCAAAGGAAATAGAAAATCTAGCTGAAGAAATTAATAAATTACACCACAAAATTCAATTCACTTCACTTCACTTCACTGTAGAAATGAAACACCAGATGACATTAACAAAGCCTTATATAGAAATGCTACAATTACCGGTGTTACCATCCATAACTCTTCTTGCTATCCAGATCAAGATAAAAAAGCGTTCTTCAGAAGAATGTTTAAGCATGTGATTAAAGACCCAATGGATACAAGTGAAAGATAAAAAGAAACAAAAATTGTAAAATCAGCTGCCTCCAGTATGAATACAATCCTGCTGTAATACATAAATTAAACCAACCAATTTCTGGACAACCACCCCCAAACAGGAAGACCATTTTTGTAATAAGCTGACCTTCCTTATGGAAGATTTAATACCAAATTGCCAACCTCTTCAAGTTGTATTGTAAACGTGTTGCGCTTGGGGCACACGATACTCATTAAAGCCTGTACTATGGTAAGCTAACGGGCTTCACCTTACGAGAGAGGATATTTGTATAGATATTGACCGCGTGTACCTGAATGGAGGCAAATCAGACTTACACCCACTCTGTAATAACAATGATACGTCAAGCAAGTTCGAAATGCAACTACACATCAGAATGGACAAAAAGCAACACAGAAGATGCTACCAATTTGTTAATCATACAGTCGCCAGCCTAATTAGGCATTAACTGAGTTTCTTTCCTGTACAAGTTGATGTACATTCATGCAAAACAACACATAGTAACACTGCATAATATAGTGAATTTTAGAACCAGAAAAATCTATTGAACTGATAATTTCACTTTCTGTACTTATAGTGTACTGTTATGTATATATGGATTATCCATATAATGTTTACTACAAAATTTCGTACTGTCTATTGATCTGATTAAAATCAGGCATAGGGTACCCTAGAAATAGCAATTTCGAGCCACAAACAAAATGTCAATTTTAATAAAGATAAAACACTGATAAATTTTTTGGCTTTTATATTGACTTTAACTTTTGCTGGTCAAATCAATTTAGAACACTTCAGAATGCAAATGAATAAAAATAAGAAAAGGGGTGGGGGGCCTTGAAACTGTTATGATGACTGTATTAAACAAAAATTAATTACTGACACCATTATGCGCTCAAGATTTCCAATATATGAGTTACTACTCTTTTCATCTTATTTCCTACTCATTTAAATACCTTTATATCTGTCTCGAAATAATAAAACTTCATTACTAAATCAATATTAAAGTTATCTTCCAACTTTGTCACACCTTCGTTGTTCATTAACAAAACAATTCTTTAAACACCATTCTAACATAGTTAGGTCTGCAGGTAATTATTATTAACACAAACTTTAATTTTTCATCTCGGGACACTCGGATTGCACAACATTTGGAAAGTACCCTGTCTAGGTTAGTTGTGAGGATAATTAAATGATAGGAAAGTTCTGGTAAAATTTAAGTTGTTATTGAACAGTATGGAACAAAAGTAACACTGGTCCATACCAATACAGTACTAAAAGTTTCAACCTGTTTGTATCGATGCGGCGGTTGGCGGGCGGCGAGGCACAGAGCACACATACAACCACAGCTATGGCTCTTGATGTATCGGCACTTTATTTCTTCATAGCGTCACAGTACTTTTCCATTTAGAGCCTCCACCAGCTTCAACTGTCCCCTACTGACATGCAGTGTCCATGGATTCAAGAGGATGTCTCCATGCCTGTACGTGTCCATCTGTGCGATAGTTTGAAGTGAGACTCGTCCAACCAGGCAACATGTTTCCAGTCATCAACAGTCCAATATTGGTGTTGATGGCCCCAGGTGAATCATAAAGCTTTGTGTCGTGCAGTCATCAAGGGTACACAAGTGGACCTTCAGCTACAAAAGTTCATATCGATGATGGTTCACACTCTGACACTTGTTGATGGCCCAACATTTAAAGATTTGCAGAAGGGTGGCACTTCTGTCACTTTGAACGATTCTCTTCAGTTGTTGATCCTGTTTTTGCAGGATCTTTTTTCGGCTGCAACAATGTCGGAGATCTGATGTTTTACCAGATTCCTGATATTCACTGTATGCTCATACGGGAAAATAACCACTTCATTGTTACCTGTGAGATGCTTTGTCCCATTGCTCATACGCCCACTATAACACCACATTTAAATTCACGTAAATCTTGATAAGATGCCATTGTAGCAGCACTAACCAATCTAACATCTGTGCCAGACACTTGTTGTCTTATATAGGCATTGCCGACTGCAGTGCCATATTCAGTATGTTTACATATCCCTGTATTTGAATATGCATGATTGTGCCAGTTTTGTTGGCAATTCACAGTATATACATATCCTGTGATGGTATCTTACCAACTGCCGGCACAACCACTCCACATACTGTGATGGAAGAGGTACATGATAGTGAATGTGTTGTGTTGTTGGTATTCTGGGACCATTTTTTCCTCAGAAAAAAAACCGTTACTTTGATATGCTCTGGCTGACTCCTGAGACACTGTCTTTTTCCAGTAATATGGTGCACTGCCACATTGGGCTCAAACTGTTGCGGACGAGGTGTTACGAGGTATGCTGAATTGGCAGGGGTGGTCCTATTCCCTGGTGTTCTAGGCCACCAGGCATTAGAAAGATGGGCTTGTTTCTATCAGCATACACCAAGGACAGAGTCTACCAAGCAGCTGTCAACCACATCAAAAAGTTAATGAACAAAATCATTTCTGCCCTTGCCACAGGTGATGCAGACATAATGTGCTGAATGTGCATAGATCCTGATAACAGACTGGAAATGTGTGCACCAGTGGTGGTGGGTACAATGTTGAAATTGATTAACCTGCATAAAATCTTTGTGACACTATGTCACATGAGCCAAACATGGTGTGAATACCTTAGGTCTAATTAGTTTGGATGCTGTAACTTTTGAGACACTCTGTATATCCTCTGCCCATTGCAGGTTAAAAACCTTATTGTGCCGTCAGAGGCCTTGATATGTTCTCAGAAAGAGGCAAAACCACCACACATCTCAAGTCACCTACTGTCCAGTTTATGTGGTATTTGCTCCACTGACAACATGTACATTTTTATGTCTCAGTAGTCTTCTGCAAGGGACTCATTGCATGCAACTTGCCATCACAGTATTTGGCTGAAAACTAGTAGACATGCGTCTGCAGTGATCCCTGTTGTGTTTGAGACTGACTGTCAATGGAAACTTATAACGTTCATCTCTATGACTAACTACGAGTTAGGATATTAATGAGGCCACTTTTATTATTATGTGGTAAAACATTCCTTGTAGACAAGCTGGATAGTCTTCACTGATGCACCAACAAATTGGGCAACTTAATTCGTTGGCACATCCAAAGACAATAGCTCTAATCTGTGGTTTCAATCCATTGTACTACACTGATTCCTTATAATCGACTGGCACATACACACCTCTTCAATTATGTGGCTTATGTCAGCAGTGAAGGCTCAGGTAACTGGCAGGTATCAGTTCCACTCCATCTACAGCATTTCAAAGGGGCCTGTACGCTCTTTTAAGATGGTGAACTTATAAGGCTGTTTACACAATTTTTTAAGTACACTCTAAGGAAAGAAGAAAGTTGCAGCACACAGGAATTATCCAAAGGGTTGAAACGAGTAGATGTGATGTTCATGTGCAGAGAAACAAATGATTACAATTTCAGAACACTTGGATGAGTTATTCAACAGGAAGAGCATCACAAACTTAGGGAGTCTTTAATGCATCGACAACCTGCAGCCCATACGCAAGCAGTAATTCAGTTTGATATTGGTTGATACAGTTGTTGGATGTGCTCCTGGGGGATGTCATGCCAAATTCTGTCTAAATTGTGGACTGGAGCACTGAAATCCCAATATGTTTGGAGGGCCCTGCCCATAGCACTCCATTCTCAATCGGGCACGGCAGGTCTCGGAAAGCATAAAGACTAGCAGTAGAAGCTCTTCTCATATGCAGGTAGACATATCTGACTGAAATATTAACTCAATGTCGTCTGCAATGAAGGGCAATTAAACGGGGTGTAGCACATTGTTGACATAGCACTGTGGATGAAAATGGAAGGGATCTTGCTACAAAACTAATGGCACCACAGACGATTGCACTTGATTATCGGGTCATCTCCAGGAACTTCTTTCGACTGGAATTTCAATGACGGGAGTGGACTGAACTGAGACCAATGGCCAGCAAAGACATGATACCAGCCTGATAACCAGGAGTGATTGACTGGGATTCCATTTGTATTTTGTAGAAGGACCTCTTTTTGATTTTCATCTGTGGCTTTCTTACAGCATACAACAATGTTCTAAGTACCATTACGTTGCCTTTCATAGCAAGCCATCCTTGTGAGGAGTGGCGCCTTATATTGCCCCAGTGTATCGGGAGAGTGACTCACGCCTGTACAGTGACAGACAGCCTCAAACAGTTCAGTCGAGTACGTAGTTCTAATTTTCACCCACCAGAGTCAGGTAGTGCACAGACTTTCAAGAGAATGTTTTTGGGAATTTTTCTGTTTATTTCTTGATGGCTCTTTTGTTTCTTTATGTTTGTACTGTTTTGTATAAGCTTATAGCAATGTGAATGAGGTCTATAGTAAATATGTAGATCATTGTTCTGCTGATGTACACTGTACAGTGGGGAGTTTAGTATGATAATATGTTAAGTAAGTTTATGCTGAAAGGAAAGCCAGTTCAAGCGCAAATGAAAATGGTTCATACTTTGTTAATAATGTAAAGTATCACAATGTTTAGTATTTATTTTGGGAAAGTCATGAAAAGCGTGGACTAATGTGGGAGAATAATGTTTTTCTATTGGCCTTAAAGAAAACTGGTACTTTCTGATTGGTCATAGTATTCTTCGTGCATCTTTTCTCTTGGATATATAGAAAGCTTACAGCAGTGTAAGGATTCAGAGCCTGCCGTCAAATGGTATGGTCACATGTAGTATGAGATGCAAAGGAAGTTACAGTTTGCCAGTTTTTAAATGTGTAGCACAAATATTCTGGTGTGTTTTTTAGAAAGTTCAGTTTTCTAAGTAACTTTGTGTAAGAGAAAACACAGTAATTCCACGTGGCAGATTGGTGACTAAAATCGTGAGTGCATTGCACACTGATAATCTTAAATGGAAATGCTTGCCATACTATTAAGGACAATCCATGCTTAGTAGCTCTTCAGATTTCGGGAAATATGTCAACATAAACTTGCTAACATAAATGAAAGGATCTGTGCATGACAATGTTAAGATTAGCACGGGCTTGGCAGTGAATGTCTACATTATCAGTGTTCAGAATTTACAAAAGGTTTTCTAGTATTTCCATATTTCATTCAAAATTAAGATTTTTTCCTGATACTGAAAATAGTTAAATTGTATGCAGCCTGATGCGAGTTGCAGTACATTAGGTTTCTGCTCGGATTTCCTGCCGGTGAACTGCTGCAACCAGTTGACAGGTAGGTGCTGGTACAAAGGATCTGTGCCACCAAACTTGGCTTGCATTTCAGCAATATAATGCCAGCATGTGCATGGTAAGAATTTCTAGAGCTCTTTCATGCTTTCCAAACTCTACCTTGGCCAGCAAGGTCACTGAATTTCTTTCCAACTGAGAATGTTTGGAGTGTTATGGGCTGGAGCCTCCAACTAGCTGGGGATTTTCACAATATACTACACCAACTGGACAGAATTTGCCACAATATCCCTCAGGAGAACTCTGTCAATCAATATCAAGCTGAATAATTGCTTGCATAAAAGCTGGAGGTGGAACAATGTGTTATTGACTTGCTCAATTTGTGAAGCTCTTTCTGTGGAATAAATAATCCAGTTTTTCTGAGAACGTAATGATTTGTTTGTTGGTACTTGTACATCACTCCTACTGGTTTCCATCCCATTCAGAAAATTCCTTTGTAGAGCCTTTTTTATGTCTTAGAGTGTACAAAATGCATCTGAACATTTGATGAATTGTCTCTGAAAGAAACAAGAGTTATAAACAAAATGCTTTTACCGGCCTTCAGAGTAATCACCATTACCTACAACAGACTTCTGACTTCAGTTGTCAAGCTGTAGGAAATGGCCAGCCAACACTTCTCGTGGAATCACTTAAAGCACCATGGGCACACCATGCTGGATGTCTGCATCATTGCCGGAGATGATACCTGATGTTATCAGTACTATCCACAGACCTTGCAGCAGTAAGTGATATGGTGTTCATTGTCTTCCCAACATCCCACAGGTACAAATTCATCATGGATCAAGCCATTTCCATCAAAAATTGTGATTGATATGTCTTAATCCCAGAGTTTTTTATCAAACTTCTTTTGGGAGGCAGGGAAGATGATGAACACTGTTGCTTGATCTGTGGATTGTACTGGTGGCTCTGCCTCTCATCTATAATAGCGCAGATATCCAACAATGCATGACAACTGTGTGTTCAGTGACTACACAAGAATTGTTTGCAGACAGATTCCAATAGCTTTACAACAAATGTCAGAAGTGTTTTGTAGCTAATGGGGATTACTTTGTAACTTATGTTCCCTTCATTTTCTGAGACCTTTCACCAAACTTTCCAGATACACCTTGTACAAGAAGCAATAGACACATTGTTCGCTTACATATACCATCAAGTAACATGTGTATGAAGATAGGTCACATTTTGTCCAAAGAATGTGCTGCTGAGAACTGGACAGGCATGTAGAACAGGTTGGACATGGGTTAGCTTTGAGGTAACAGTCATTGTTGTCCCCCGGTATTGGCATATTAGTTGGGAGAGAATAGTCCCATGCGAGAAGGCTTGACAAAAGAGCATGTAAAAGGCACATTATAAAATATGTGAGGAGGGGAGGCAAATAACCTAGAGTAGCACCTATCGACCCACTTCACTGAGTGGTCAGCACATATGACTGCCATGTCACACATTCTCTATGCTCAGGGTGTGGGTGATAAGGACAACATATCATCGATTCATCATCGCCAGCATGAAAGTAACCCACCATGGGGTCAACAGAAAAGATCTGCACCTTACCCAGCAAGTGACTCCTAGGTGTCAATGTCCATATGATCACTTCATTCCACCTAGAGCAGTAGAAAGGGAAACGTACCAAAGAGGGAGCAATAGCCAAGTATGCTAAATGTGATGGGCTATAAACAAGGATATTTTTTCAAAATTTAAAAGCTTTTGTCCAGATTGGTCACAAAAGTCTGAACATTATGGCCTTTGCTTAGAAACATACAGTGATCAGAAGTCCAAAGTAGCAACTGGAATGATATCTTATCAGTGTACATCAGATATGAGGCTCCTCTGAGGTTGTTTATGGAGGTTTTTAATTTTCTCCTACATAAAGGGTGAAATGAACTCCGCCGACAAAATTCAGTTGGTGGTTCAAGGATGTTTTATGAGTATTTTGGTACAATGGACCCTTGGTCTCCTGTGGCTCACTGTGGAGTAATAATGTAATTATGATTTATTTAGTTTGCTACCTTCATTTCTTCCGAAAATACACTGTCCAGACACGTTAATGTGACTACCCGTCAAAACCTCGAATAACCTCTTTTCGCGGTGCACACCATTGCGAGACATGCAGGAAGAGATTAAATGAAATGATCATATGGCATTAATGACTGGCAGACCCCATCTGGGCTTGATCAGTTGCCTACTGCAATTCTTTTCGTTTTATGCTGCTTTTGAGACTTGCTTGTTGATAACAAGAACAACACAACGCGCACTTTCCGAGGAGACAAAAATCCTGTATCCAGCTGGGAATCAAACTGGGGCCCCCTCACGTGGCTGTGAGGTTCTGTTCTAACAGGGGTGTGGAGCCATACTGATTTCATTGCCAATTCAAGCTGTTCTAGGTTTTTCATGTGAGGATCCACGGGGAATACAGCCTGGCAGAGGGGTTCCCACAGATTCTCAATTGGTTTACATCCGATGACTTCAGTGGCTAGGGGCATATGATAAACTCGTCCTGTTGCTGTTTGAACCACACATGTACACTGCAAGCTGGTTTACATTGTACTGCTGGTAAATGTCACTATGCTGAATAAAAACAAACTGTGTGTATGGGTGAACACGGCTCTCGAGGACAGATGGATACATCTGTTGATCCATTGTGCCTCCCACAATAGCATCAACACCCAGGGAATGCCACAGACCCCCTCCACTGGTGTGCCCCCTTCTGACAGTGGTTGCAGTGTGTTTTGCTTTCAGACATTTAACAATGTGCACGACAATGGCCATCTGTCATTTGAAAAGGCTCTCGGTTCATCTGGGTGGTCAGTTGTTCAACAGCTGCATGTCTCTGCAGCTGACATTTACCCCTGTCATCTACGGCCCACGACTGCAGCACAGTAGCCTCGGCACCGATTCTGAATAGCGCCATTTTGCTGAGCACAGTATACTTTAACCACACTGACATGCGAACAGTTTACAGACTTAGTCTTTCCAAAATGCTTCCACCCTTTCCCCAAAAGCCAATGACCATGCACATGTTGACATCATCTTGTCTCCTACTTACAATGACAACTGCACTATTTTCTGTGGCTCCCAACATGCTTTATATACCGTTCACTGCTAGTTGTGCCGTCTGTCATCTCTGAGTGGTTACTATATGTCGATTTTGGTAACATTAATGTGATGGACCAGACCGTGTATCTACACAATAAAGAAAAAACCCAGTGTAGCATACCAACTGTATTCCGTCACAAAATATGCAAGTTTTTTTCCACAGAAACTGAAAATTTCTAAAGTCGTTCCCCTGCTGAAAAAGAGTGATAAGTTTAAAACAGGAAACTATAGACCTGTCTCACTTCTCCCAACGTTCTCTGAGGTTTTAGTGATACTAATGAAATATAGAGTCACACATTATCTTAATTGTGGAATGTGATAAACAGTAATCAGCACGGATTTCTAGCTGGGAGAAGTACCGAAACACCTGTACTGGAATACACAAAAGACATACTTAGTAAATTTGGAGAGGGAGAAAGTGTTGTCGGGATAAATCTAGATCTGTCAAAAGCCTTTGACACTGTTGACCACAGCATACTTTTGGAAAAGCTTGAAGCTATAGGTATCAGAGGACTGGAAAAAACAGTGGCATGAGTCTTATCTGGAAAGAGGATGCAGGTGGTTGAAATTACAGCACCAAAATATTACACTAAGATCTGATCCAAAGAAGTGTATTAGGCGCCTTGCTGTTCCCCATTTACATTAATTTTATTCGGGTGTCAGAGAGAAAAGCTAGAATCGTGTTATTTGCTGATGATACTAGTTTAATTGTTTGTTATATGAAGCAGTCATTGCACAGTACTGTGGACTATCTCCTACAAGATACACAAAAATGGCTCAGTGCAAACAAGCTAACACTGAATGCAAAAAAAAAAAACTAATTATGTGCAGTATGGAAGAATAAGTGAACATCCCACTATGTAGGGAAACAACCTGAAAGAGTACAGTGTGCAAAATTTCTGGGTTTGCACATTGATGAGAAGATAAACTGGAAGGACCATGTGGTGAGCTTAGCACTAAAACTAAATTCAGCATGTTTTTACTTAGAATAATTGCAAGAGTTTGTAGTAATGGCTGTACCAGATTAGTATATTTTGGCTATTTTTAGTCAATTGCGGCCTATGGGACACTATCCTGGGGAAAAACAAATTGTAGTCTAAATGAGAATTTCAAATTACAAAAACGTGCTATTTAGATAATGACCCAGAGCCCACATCAAACACGTTGTAGGTTCCCTTTTTAAAGCATTGAAAATTTTAGCAATTCCATCATTATACATTCTGAAATGTCTGTTGGTGATCAAAAGAACTCAGGACAAAATGAAAACCAGTACCGATTACCATATACGGCAATGTACAGATCTCCCCTTACAAGCTGTAACAAGGACCCAAAGTCAGAAACATGTATGTAATCAAGGCATCAAACTTTTTAATGCACTACCAAAACATATCAAAGAGCTGGAAAATTAGGATAAATTTAAAACTGTTATAAAGAACCACATGCTTGACAAATGTTATTACAGCATAGGTGAATAGCTCTGCGCAACTGTATAAGGATTTAATTTCATGTGACAAATGAAATTTCATCAAGGAATATGCCTGTCCAGCACATAATCCCTTGTGTTATAAAAACAGTTAATTGTTGTATATTGTATTAAACATAAGATAGATTCATATTAACACTGCACAAATGTGATCATTGGGATGTTGCTGTGGTCTTCAGTCCTGAGACTGGTTTGATGCTACTCTATCCTGTGCAAGCTTCTTCATCTCCCAGTACCTACTGCAACCTACATCCTTATGAATCTGCTTAGTGTATTCATCTCTTGGTCTCCCTCCAATACTAAATTGGTGATGCCTCAGAACATGTCCTACTAAACGAACCCTTCTTCTAGTCAAGTTGTGCCACAAATTTCTCTTCTCCCCAATCCTATTCAATACATCCTCATTAGTTATGTGATCTACCCATCACATCTTCAGCATTCTTCTGTACTACCACATTTCAAAAGCTTCTATTCTCTTCTTATCCAAACTATTTATCATCCATGTTTCACTTCCATACAGGGCTACACTCCATACAAATACTTTAAGAAACGACTTCCTGACACTTAAATCTATACTCCATGTTAACAAATTTGTCTTCTTCAGAAACACTTTCCTTGCCATTGCCAGTCTACATTTTATATCCCCTCTACTTTGACCACCACCAGTTGCTTTTGCTCCCCAAATAGCAAAACTCCTTTACTACTTTAAGTGTCTCATTTCCTAATCTAATTCCCTCAGCATCACCCAACTTAATTCGAATACATTCCAATATCCTCGTTTTGCTTTTGTTGATGTTCATCTTATTTCCTCCTTTCAAGACACTGTCCATTTCATTCAACTGCTCTTCCAGGTCTTTTGCTGTCTCTGACAGAACTACAATGTCATCGGCGAACCTCAAATGTTTTATTTCTTCTCCATGGATTTTAACACCTACTCTGAACTTTTCTTTTGTTTCCTTTACTGCTTGCTCAATATACAGATTGAATAACTTTGAAGAGAGGCTACAACCCTGTCTAGCTCCCTTCCCAACCACTGCTTCCCTTTCATGTCCCTCGACTCTTATAACTGCCATCTGCTTTCTGTACAAATTGTAAATAGCCTTTCGCTCCCTGTGTTTTACCCCTGACACCTTTAGAATTTGAAAGAGAGTATTCCAGTCAACATTGTGAAAAGCTTTCCCTAAGTCTACAAATGCTAGAAATGTAGGTTTGCCTTTCCTTAATCTAGCTTCTAAGATAAGTCGTAGGGTCAGTATATCCTCACGTGTTCCAATATTTCTACGGAATCCAAACTGATCTACCCCGAGGTCGGCTTCTACTAGTTTTTCCATTCATCTGTAAAGAATTTGCGTTAGTATTTTGCAGCCATGACGTATTAAACTGATAGTTCGGTAATTTTCACATCTGTCAACACCTGCTTTCTTTGGGATTGGAATTATTACATTCTTCTTGAAGTCCGAGGGTATTTCGCCTGTCTCATACATCTTGCTCACGAGATGGTAGAGTTTTGTCGGGACTGGCTCTCCCAAGGTAGTCAGTAGTTCTAATGGAATGTTGTCTACTCCGGGGGCCTTGTTTTGACGCAGGTCTTTCACTGCTCTGTCAAACTCTTGACACAGTATCATATCCCCCATTTCATCTTCATCTATATCCTCTTCCATTTCCGTAATATTGTCCTCAAGTACATCGCCCTTGTATAGACCCTCTATATACTCCTTCCACCTTTCTGCTTTCCCCTCTTTGCTTAGAACTGGGTTTCCATCTGAGCTCTTGATATTCATACAAGTGGTTCTCTTTAATTTTCCTGTAGGCAGTATCCATCTTACCCATGGGGATATGCGCCTCTACATCCTTACATTTGTCCTCTAGCCATCCCTGCTTAGTCATTTTGCACTTCCTGTCGATCTCATTTTTGCGATATTTGTATTCCATTTTGCCTGCTTCATTTACTGCATTTTTGTATTTTCTCCTTTCATCAATTAGGTTCAATATTTCTTCTGTTACCCAAGGATTTCTAGCAGCCCTCATCTTTTTACCTACTTTATCCTCTGCTGCCTTCACTATTTCATCCCTCAAAGCTACGCATTCTTCTTCTACTGTATTTCCTTCCCCATTCCTGTCAATTGTTCCCTTATGCTCTCCATGAAACCCAGTACAACCTCTGGTTTAGTCAGTTTATCCAGGTCCCATCTTCTTAAATTCCCACCTTTTTGAAGTTTCTTCAGTTTTAATCTACAATTCATAACCAATAGACTGTGGTCAGAGTCCACGTCTGCCCCTGGAAATGTCTTACAATTTAAAACCTTGTTCCTACATCTTTGTCTTACCATTATATAATCTATCTGAAACCTGTCAGTACCTCCAGGCTTCTTCCATGTATACAACCTTCTTTTATGATTCTTGAACCAAGTGTTAGCTATGATGAAGTTACGCTCTGTGCAAAATTCTACCAGACGGCTGCTTCTTTCATTTCTTCCCCCCAATCCATATTCACCTACTACATTTCTTTCTCTCCCTTTTCCTACTACCGAATTCCAGTCACCCATGACTATTAAATTTTCGTCTCCCTTCACTACCTGAATAATTTCTTTTATCTCATCATACATTTCTTCAATTCTTCGTCATCTGCATAGCTAGTTGGCATATAAACTTGTACTACTGTAGTAGGTGTGGGCTTTGTGTCTACCTTGGCCACAATAATGCGTTCACTATGCTGTTTGTAGTAGCTTACCCCCTCTCCTAATGTTTTATTCATTATTATGCCTACTCCGGCGTTACCCCTATTTGATTTTGTATTTATAACCCTTTATTCGCCTGACCAAAAGTCTTGTTCCTCCTGCCATCGAACTTCACTAATTCCCTCTATATCTAACTATAACCTATCCATTTCCCTTTTTAAATTTTCTAACCTCCCTACTCGATTAAGGGATCTGACATTCCACGCTCCAATCCGTAGAACGTCAGTTTTCTTTCTCCTGATAATGACGACTTCCTGAGTAGTCCCCACCCGGAGATCAGAATGGGGGACCATTTTACCTCCGGAATATTTTACCTCCAGAATATTTTACCCAAGAGGACGCCATCATCATTTAACCACACTGTAAAGCTGCATGCCCCTCACTTTCAGCCATTCGCAGTACCAGCACAGCAAGGCCGTTTTGGTTAGTATTACAAGGCCAGATCAGTCAATCATCCAGACTGTTGCCCCTGAAACTACTGAAAAGGCTGCTGCCCCTCTTCAGGAACCACACGCTTGGCTGGCCTCTCAACAGATACCCCTCCGTTGTTGTTGCACCTACGGTATCGCTGAGGCACGCAAGCCTCCCCACCAACGGCAAGATCCATGGTTCATTGGGATGATGATAAATAAAAGTTGTAGCTGCGAGTGGATGAGTGTGTTATGCATAGCAAGGCAAAACACAGACAACTGAGCACGGTATAGCAAGAGCCAACGCTGCAGAACACTACTGGAACAGAAACCTTTCATGATTTGCCACTATGGAAGTGTTTAGAGTACGTGAGCTAAAGTCCTAAACAAACATAGTGTGGATGTGTAAGCCCTCAGCCTTCGTGCACTAAATTCTTCTAGTATCAGTATCACAGCCTTCGCCATGGGCGTAATCGTGGAATGCAGTAAGGGGTTGGCTGTTCGACCACAAGAAACGGCAGCCTGCCCTGAGTAACAAGGGGGCTGCCCGCTTGCTGGCGGAAATTCACGGCGATCATCAGCTGCACTGTTTTGCTGCTTTACCTACAACTCAGTCTATTGTGGTCGTGACATTTCTTATACCTACTAAATGCTGCAACAATGTATTTGTATGATTACAACTGCGACTCTTTGGCATCACGGTAATAGGGTACGGCATTCTTTCGCTTGTTTAAGTCCACAGTTTTATTTTTCGCTATCGATTTGTTGTAGTACCCTAGAACATATTCTGAGGTCAAACAGAATGACCTCAACGCCAGGCAGCATGTATTTCGAGAATACAGATCATGCAAATCCCAATTCACTTAATAAGCACAGTTGTCCTTGTGAGTGAAATGCGTTTCGGAAATCAGTAAACACCGTTTTCCCCCGTCTGCCTTGATCCGTGGCTTTCAGACTGTCGTTTGAGTCGGGTTGCACGTAATCGATGTTTTCAGAATCCGTGCTGCTTAGCAGGGGGCAGGTCACTCAGTCTGAGATACCTCGTTACGCCTGAGGTCAGAATTATAAATTTTCTGCTTGCACCAAGATTTCGTGCCACCGTGAAGACCAGCCTAGACTTCAGGGCGGCTCTAATGCCACTCTTGATTCCTTGCGGATGGCTTGGAAGTTAATGCTGATAATCTCTGACAACTGTACAAAGTCGAATGTGTGCATACAAGGTGCGCTGATAAAAAGTAAAACATTTATGAACTGTCGGCTGCTACTTGGATAATCAGCACGTGGTGATTACCGACGCAAGAGGTAACACAGAATTTGACAGTAGGCGTACAAAAAAATATCTCGTGACCAAAGACGTAAGCGTAGCTATGGCGATTAGCGCGTTAAAAGTTTACACAAGTACAGATGGAAATTGTGCTCGAATATGTGATACAAATAAAGCAATATACTGAGTTTCTGATGCGAGTTGGGCGTTTTACTGCCCTGTAACTAGCAACACCAATTTAAATAAATCCTCCTCCCTCCCCCCCACCCCCCATAAGCATAAAAAAGCAAATGTCGGGCTTAGTAGTCTAGCGATAATGAGCGTGCAGGAATAGTAGAAGTCGCGAGTTCGAATCTCGGTGCCTTTCTTTTTTGTATTTTTAAGAGTAGTGTGCCATGTTTTTGTCTAAATATACCACTTAATCTTTTATAACTGGAGCTACCATATGCTCTCAACCTAATAATGCTTTTTCTCTTTCTTCGATTCCGCTCCTCAATCGGAAAAAAAACGGAACGCTTGTTTTTCGTCTGTCTGTTGCAGATCCTTTGCTTCAGGAACGGGGAGATGTATCAAGTTGAAATTTTTGTCACATACTGCGGTTGCGTTCCCTTGACGGTGTAAAGCATACAGACCTAGAGGGCATTTTCTGTTGACCTACACTTATCATAATTGGCAAGAAGCAAGGTTTTATGGTACACGTAAAGGAAAAGTCCGGAAACTGATAATTTGTAATTATATCAAACGAAAATTGTTATCGAACTTGAAATTACAACATCAGTAGTTATGCGTTCATGTTGGCTGGGTCGCAATACTAAACGTCAAATATTGCGCAAGGAATGGCTGTATTGCGTTTGGGAATTTAGCCGTCACCAGATATCCAGATGCGATTACTGCATGTGCATAAGTGGTTCAAAGTTGCACGTGAAGCAAAAATACACAGTCAGCCTCAGTTCGGAATTGCTAATTACTTTAGTAATAATACTTAAATATCTTCAACATTTTGCGGCCCTGTCAACAACTGTATAAATATCAATTTTAATAAAGAACAGCCTCAGTTGCACCGTTTATCTAGAATTTACTTATGTTTCAGTCGGGATAACCCATCCTTCTTCAGAATAACATTATCTACTGTTTGTCCATAGTGGGCATCGTCAAGTTAAAAGTACAAATTCACAAATTATCGTCAGACTGTAAAACTTACGGTACCTGGCACTGCCTCGGCCCCACGCGATGCAGCAGCCACGTGTGCTGTACTGGAACTCCACTATGGACAAACAGTAGGCACTGTTATTCTGCAGAAGGTTGGCTTATCCCGTCTGAAACCTGCGTAAAGTCTAGGTAAGCGGTGCAACTGAGGCTGTTCATTACCAAAATAAAAATACTGGTCACCTGCTTCCTGCATGACTTTGTCACATTTATACTATTGAAATGAAAACATTCTCGAAAATCTCTAAATCCCTGGGATCGGTCTCTTGCCAGGACCAATGTCGATAACATGTGAAAATAATCGAGATTCTCTATTCCCGGAACGTATGAACTGTCTACATACATAATTAAGTTTGCACAACATCCTCACTGAGCGAGTCCATTTTTTCGTTTTTTTTTTTGTGTTATGCTATGTACCTTTTTTCCCTTTCGAAAATGTGTCTGAATGGCGCGTAAGATTTTGCAGTTCATGGATGACTGACATGCAATGATTCAAACCCATTACATTCTTATACCTTATCTTAATAACAATGCTGCAATGAGACTGAAAATTGAAACTTATTACAAGGTTGCCACAACTTTCCCCCAAGTGAAATTCCCTTTTTTCCAGACAAGTTTTAGCATTTTTCCCTGACAAATTTTGAGGTATCAAGTCTAAGTGCAGACCTAAGTTGTAAAAAAAAAAAATGTAATTACTTCTGTATTTCTAAACGTGTGAACAAAAATCGTAAGTACTAACATCAAAATGTTGTGTAATGAACTGCTTTTAGAAGGAGAAAGGAAACCCAATGGTAGATACGTTTCATTAACATCACTGATTTTATTTTCATAAAGCGAAACACATTTGGTGACAAAAATATGCATTTTCTTGGAGTTGCGAGACACATTCCTGAAACCAGTGAAGGTATTTAAAATAACCTCAGAAAAAAGTAGGCCTCTTGAAAGAAATGTACAAGGTGGGGAAGAGATGTGTCAACCAACACTGTAGGTGACTGCAAATAAAATGTTGCTTCTACTATGTTCGTAATTGTCGGTTATTACCCACTGCGTTATGTCTATGTGATTTTTTCCTTTCATAGTGTACAAACTGCCAGCGATTGTCACAATTTTTTTCTTATCGTCCATACTTTCAAATATATAAACTACACTACTGGCCATTAAAACTGCTACACCACGAAGATGACGTGCTACAGATGCGAAATTTAACGGACAAGAAGAAGATGCTGTGATATGCAAATGATTAGCTTTTCAAAGGTTGGCGCCGGTGGCGACACCTACAACGTGCTGACATGAGGGAAGTTTCCAACCGATTTCTCATACACAAACACCACTTGGCCGGCGTTGCCTGGTGAAACGTTGTTGTGATGCCTCGTGTAAGGAGGAGAAATGCGTACCATCACGTTTCCGACTTTGATAAAGGTCGGATAGTAGCCTATCGCGATTACGGTTTATCGTATCGCGACATTGCTGCTCGCGTTGGTCGAGATCCAATGACTGTTAGCAGAGTATGGAACGGTGGGTTCAGGAGGATAATACGGAACGCCGTGCTGGATCCCAACGGCCTCATATAACTAGCAGTCGAGATGACAGGGATCTTATCCGCATGGCTGTAACGGATCGTGCAGCCACGTCTCGATCCCTGAGTCAACAGATGGGGACGTTTGCAAGACAACAACCATCTTGACGAACAGTTCGACGACGTTTGCAGCAGCACGGGCTATCAGCTCGGAGACCACGGTTGCGGTTACCCTTGACGCTGCATCACAGGCAGTAGCGCCTGCGATGGTGTACTCAACGACCAACCTGGGTGCACGAATAGCAAAACGTAATTTTTTTGGATGAATGCAGGTTCTGTTTACAGCATCACGAAAGCGTGTATTCGTCATCGCCATACTGGTGTATCACCCGGCGTGATGGTATGGGGTGCCATTGGTTACACGTCTCGGTCACCTCTTGTTCGCATTGACGGCACTTTGAACAGTACACGTTACATTTCAGATATGCTACGACCCGTGCCTCTACCCCTCTTTCGATCCCTGCGAACCTACATTTCAGCAGGATAATGCACGACCGCATGTTGCAGGTCCTGTACAGGCCTTTCTGGATACAGAAAATGTTCGACTGCTGCCATGGCTAGCACATTCTCCAGATCTCTCACCAACTGAAAACGTTTGGACAATGGTGGCCGAGCTACTGGCTCGTCACAATACGCCAGTCACTACTCTTGATGAACTGTGGTATCGTGTTGAAGCTGCATGGGCAGCTGTACCTGCACACGCCATCCAAGCTCTGTTTGACTCAATGCCCAGGCGTATCAAGGCCGTTATTACGGCCAGAGGTGGTTGTTCTGGGTTCTGATTTCTCAGGGCCTATGCAGCCAAATTGCGTGAAAATGTAGCGACATGTCAGTTTTAGTATAATATAACTGTCCAATGAATACCCGTGTATCATCTGCATTTCTTCTTCGTTTAGCAATTTTAATGGCCAGTAGTGTACTTTCGAAGTGCCAAAATATACTAGAATAAATAAAATTTGTATCAAACGCCGCACTGTACAACGTACTTGCGGTGAGACAGTCACGATTCCCGAAATACATCGCCTGTGGCCGAGGAGGTGCACCACAGTCCTACGTCCATGGTAGTACGCCACACACACAGACCAAGTCAGAGGACAGAGCCCGCACATTAGTGGGAAACTATGGGCTTTGGATTGGCAGGCCCGATCCATTAGAGATGGCCTGCAGTTTTGGCCCGTCACGGAAGTCCACTCGTGTGGCCAGCCATTCACGTGTCACAGACACCACGTCGATGAAATGAGACCGCGGTGATCACCCACGCAACAGATAACTTGAGCAAATACTCTGAGAGTAGTCAGCAACTCACCGTACGGATGATCACTCAGGCACATAGAAAAGACGATCACACTCTATAACTAAATTTTTGGCCACAGCCTTTGTCAGAAAACGAAAGTGTAGACTCCTCTCCTAGCAGTGACTGCAAGCTGCGGGAAGGGCAGAGGCAGGGATGCGGCGCACGTACACAGCAACGAAGCATGGCATCTCACTGAACAAACAATGACATGCCACTAACACAAAAAACGAGATTTTTTTCCAAATTTCCCTGATACGTTTGAAATTTCCACAAGTCGTGGCAACCCTATCTTACTTTCTCAATATGTTTTGTCACAATAAATCCCTATTATTGCAATAAGCCTCATGGCACATTTAAGGGGTGCTCCACCGCCGAAAATGTCATTTTTACTTTTATTTAAATTAATATTTTCATAATGCTTTATTTGGTGTTTATTCTACTGAAATATTCGAATATTTACTATTATAAATAAATATTTGAATATAATCATGCACTGACATTTCTGAGAATTGCTGCACAAAGTATTCCACATCATTCCTGATTCATGGAGGGTTGTCTCATCTCAGAGTTTGCATTTTCTAAGCATCCATACGCAGTCGATAGTTTACGACACGACGCCCGTTGCTCAAGTCCGAGTCTCACAGGATACGGTTGTTGCCGGTGCGCACTGACCAGTTTTCGTCCAAAGCTCTCGGCGAGCTCATTCGTTTGTTCAGAAGAGGAGGCCGACCGTGTCCGCCGGTCTTCGATTACAGCATTGAGGCTCACGTCCTGAAATTTCTCTCAAACGATTTTACAGAAACAATTCGGTACAAAAATTTTGTTCGTTTTATAGCTTTATATGTCAGCTTCACGATGACATGCCAATCATTTTATTAATGGCCAGAGTTATTGTAATATTTGCTTGCAAAGAAGACACCACGCGAAATTCGAAAAAGCATGCAGTGAAGAATTGGGATCGGTATGATTTAGCGTCTGGTGGATATTACACAAGATCTTACTGTTCATGAAATTTGGCTGACATATTGAATTTTTCTTTATACTTGGTTTGAGGTCTCGAGAAAATTGATCTGACGATCGCGCGCATTTGCGATCTCACGCGAGGCGGACACAGTGAGATATACACAAGATTTCTCATAATTTTTGAGATATCGGCAAATGATAGCATGTAATGGGGAAAGTATTTTACTGTATGGTTGTTATGCAAAACTTCATTGCCTACCCTGTTATCCAACCGACTACAGACTTTTTCGATGAAATAACGTAATTTTTAGGGGTGTATCGATAACTGGTGAAAGGAAAAATGCCATGGATTTTGAAACAACGTCCCTGAAGTCACTACTCATTTCTTTTTGTACCGTGGATGTGCTTTTTCATAGGCTACTGACCATATTTTCCTGAGTTCCCCACTTAATAAACTTAACTGTTTGACAATCCTGTCGCAACTGCCTCTACATTTAGTGAGGTGACACTGTGCAAACTCCGCCGCGTTTTGGCAAAAGAACCGAATTTTAACTTGGCAAAATGAGAAATGTGTAGGGTTTACTCGAAATTCGCCATTCACGACGCTTCACCGAAAGTTACAAATGGTTAACAAAAATACTAAACACAGCAGAGGTGACAGACCTTTTTGAATGATCACCTCGTGAGTCGGACGTCAAGACCGTCCCGGTGCCAGTACACAGAATATCGAATACCAACTACAATAATTGCTACCCAGCTTGCCTCAGGGGATGATAAAACACGATGGTGACACCTTTTCTAGTGGAATCAGATCGTGCATCGGTGTGTGTGTGTGTGTGTGTGTGTGTGTGTGTGTGTGTGTGTGTGTGTGTGTGTGTGTGTGTGTGTGTCATTGTATTTGCTACTAGTGAATGAGTTTCCCAAAATTTGAAATGGTTATGTGGAAGGTGTTATTTAGCAAGTTATGCAGAATTCTTCGTCTACATCCGAACAGTGGCGATCTCAGCGCTGTTCGTAAGTGAAACATGTCCTCAGTCCTTGCCTGTCACTTCCTGATACAGCTCTTAGCAAACTGCTGATTAACTGGTGCCGCGATTCCAAGACCAATTCCCAGAACGACGTGATCATGGCAGCAGTGTAAGTGCCTGTCGCCAAACCCAGATCCTCGTAAGGATGCCTTCTCTCCCTGCTGCGCAACGAGCCAGCCGCGGTGGCCGAGAGGTTCTAGGCGCTTCAGTCCGGAACCACGTGGCTGCTACGGTCGCAGGTTTGAATCCTGCCTCCGTAGGTTAGTTAGGTTTAAGTAGTTCCAAGTTTAGGGGGACTGATAACATTTGAGCTCAAGTCCCATAGTGCTATGAGCCATTTGAACCACTTTTTTTTCCGCACAACGAAATCACTATAGTATCCTCCAGTTTTCCTGTGAACAAAGAAGACCCATGATGGCTTGCTGGATAATACATTCATCTTCACATAGCGGACTTACTACTGTGCTCTTGTGGAACACACCCTTGCTATATTGCAGGTGTGTACATTTATGCTTAATCTTGGAGGCTAAATAGACATTTGAAAAGAGGCAATATCGTTTTCTGCTGCAGAAGAGAGAGGTAAAATTGTGAAATCGAAAAGACGTCCTCTCCAGGGTTTGGAATCTTTTCAAACTCTATCGGACGCAATACAGAGCTGCGAGTTCTACCACCCAGTTGGTGTGAGTGCACCATAATGGGGCGAGGGCGGCTTTGGTTTCAGTAATAGTAGGTTCCATCAGCCAACTTGAGGGAGGTTTTGAGAGATTTCTCACATTGAATGATGCCCCTGGATTCCAATTTCCAACCAACCCGAATAACATATTTTGAAAGCTATGTTGTATTCAACTGTAGTTACGTTATCCCACATTAAAAATGGAAGTAATGCAATAAATTCATTGAAGTTATCAGAGGTGAACTTTCGTAAGCGAGCAAATCGTCGTAGAAGTCATCAAAGTTGAATAAGGTTTTTTTTTTTTAATTTATTCTCTGTTTATCCTCTTCATGGAAGTTAAAAATAGCATTTTTTTTTGTTCGTTACTAACCACAAACCAACAGGACCTCTTTCAGTCGTTCTGAATTTTTGTATTTGAGATTTTTAATTTGAATTAGCCTACCACTAAACGAGTGTAAAAAAACCATTTCATAGCTTGTTGGGTACTCAGTAAGCAAACAGAGTGGACATAGGAAGAGGAGTAAAGAACAGGGACATGAGAGATGGGATGATTGAGTGGAACAAAGGGAAGAGACTAATGTCACAAAGAAGAGAGAAACAACATTTCAAAATCCGATCAAAGAAGAAGAAGAAAGCTTGTGTTTCAGCCACAGACGAGAGGGCGCTCTTGTAGAAGGTTATGACGAACTCAGACTAAACACCAGCAGTCAGTGGAAGCACTGATCCAATTTCCTTAACCTGAGTTCTTAAGGCAAGATAGTTTCAATGTTCGCAAATGTGGTCGAGATGTGCAAATGTATGATAGACTCAGGAACGCTCAGGACCACCCCATCTGGCCTGGCTCCCCGTTCTAGAAACATAGACCTCATGAAATTAGGTGATCACATTCAGCCACAAGATTTTCTGTACAATCCTAGACAACCCACACCTCCTTATACACCGACCTAGCATCCACAAACAAACTTCGTCACCTTTGGAAGATCGACGAAGAACTTAGAACTACTTAAACCTAACTAACCTAAGGACATCACACACATCCATGCCCGAGGCAGGATTCGAACCTGCGACCGTAGCGGTCACGCGGTTCCAAACTGAAGCGCCTGGAACCACACGGCCACTCCGGCCGGCAAGAGTGCTGAAGATTAGATGGTTAGGTCACGTAACAAATGAGGAGGTACTGTGTGGAAAATAAAGTTGTGGCACAACCTGACTAGAAGAAATGATCACTAATTTAGTACTGGTGAGAAGTGTTGGGGATCCAAATCGTAGATGGAGATTAAGAAGGGTGAGAGTTAACCGGGGACGCGGAGGCTTGCACTGGATACGTTAGCACGGAGGGCTGCATCAGACGACTCTTCGGATTGAAGACCACAAGAAAAAATATTTTGAAACTGAACTTTTGGTTCATGAAATGGCGTGCAAATTCGCTTACCATGTACTTAAATGAAAACAACACAATTAAAGTGGTACTACAAATAATGTTTGTAGTAAGCACATCCGATGTTTGTCATAGAGTGAACAAAAACCTTAACCCACAGTGTCGCCAACTCTCAAATACGTAATTTCCCTCCATTGGTTCACGACCAATCTAGACAAATAAATCTTTGAATAACATTCCCATATGTCTTTCGACAAGATATCACAGAACTTTTTTTTGCAAGTTTGTTTCTATTCATCCCATTTCAACGAGTGTGCGTGTGTGTGTGTGTGTGTGTGTGTGTGTGTGTTAGGTGGATTGTTTGAATCTCCATTCAAATGTCAAATAAAAACGTAAAAAAACTTTGTTTTCAACAAGCGCTTTGACGAGGTAACAGCATATAACACACAGAAAAGTATGGATTTAAGGTATGTAAACTTAATGAAACTGATTAAAATTCAACATCGCCGCCGTGCACTAAAAACAAAGTTAGTTGCGAAAATATTATTACGCACAATACTGTAGATGACGAAATTTGTTGGCACTGACACTGATTTGACCATAAAACAGACAGAGTCAATCTCGTTAATGGATGGTGTTTCAAGTGGAAAAGCGAATGTTTAGAGATGGAACGTCAGGCATGTTATTGAGCAAAGATGATGTGTGAACAGTGACAGCAGCTGTTACAACGTCCTATTACACGTCATGTCGGCACTACAGTTACAGCACTCTGTGAATTGGATATTTTTTTTTTTATTTTGGTCTTTGGCTGTCACTGTTTGGTACGTAAATTCCGGGTGGTTAAATTAAAGAAACGCTGTTCGCAGAGGTCCAATGCGGGCTGTGATTATTGTATAGCACCTAAATTCGTAGATATTTTAAAGCCCTACTGCGAGACCGATTAATGATAGAAAAATAATTAGTTCTAATTTTGACCAACAGGTGAAAATGAGGCGCTGTGAATGCAAGAAAGACATACAGCAGTGATTTCACATTTAATGAATTTGGAACGGCATGTAGACAGATAATGTCTAACGACAGAGAGGAGCGAACAACTGAGGAAAGCCGTTTACACGAATTGTTCAGTATGAGCACCGGAGACGTCGGCGAGATGCTGCGTACGTGGAACGACGTGATCTACAGTTGCTCGCAGCAGATCCCGTGGAATCTGAGCAACGTGTTGCTGTATACTAGCCTTCATATCAGGTAGAGATCGAATATGTCCTTGGAAAACTCATCCTTTAGACATCTCCATAGCCGTAAGTCACAGATTCAGATGAGGTGATCTTGCAGGCCATCCTTCTGGAGATAACACGTCCGTGGAAGGTTGCATTAAGCAGAACTTTCACTGGGAGAACGACATGTGGTGTTGGCCCATCTTACATGAAAACTGTGGTTTCCACACAGTTTCACTCTTCCGATGCAGGAATCACCTGCTCTACAAGGAGGTCTCGATAGCGTTCACACGTAACAGGCCATCTGGGTTTTTCTCTTCAGAGAAGAATTGACCCAGAGTAAACATGCTTGTGAGCCCACGTTCACACACGACGAGTGCAGTGACTCTTCATGCACAACACGCGGCTTAACAGTATCCCAAATTTGGTAGTTGTGTGGATTCCCTGCTGTCTATAGTATAAGATGTGCTTCGTCACATCATAGTATATTGCCCAGCCACAAGTCGTCAATTTCTATCCGTGCCAGAAACTGAAGCGCAAATTCAGAATGCCGTGGACCATGTTACTGCACCATCGGGATCTTGTACGCGTTCCAGTGTAAAACAGATCGCAAAACTTCCCGTACAGTTGAGCAGGGGATGGACAATTAATTCTCTTGACACTAGCCGCGGCATGGGCTGCATAGTCAAACGGCTCTGAGCACATCTGAGGTCATCAGTCCCCTAGAACTTAGGTGTAAGTAGTTCTAACTAACCTAAGGACATCACACACATCCATGCCCGAGGCAGGATTTGAACCTGCGACCGTAGCAGTCGCGCGGATCGGGGCTGAAGCGCCTAGAACCGCTCGGATACCATCGCCGGCTCCACGCATGGATCTGACGTGCATTTGTACAACGGTCGTTCAATGAGTAAAGCAACAAATTTTTTCTGAAAGGTTGTTTTTATTCAGGACTACAATATACCAGATTATTTCCCACTATTTTGGCCACAAAAATCTATTTTTCAACAGTATCTCCGTTCGAAGCGACGGCTTGAATGCCCGAATGGTACCACTCTACTGGTCGACGTCGGAGCCAACGTCTCGCTGCATCAATAACTTCCCCATCATCCACGTACTGCTTCCAGCGAAGCGAATTCTTCATTGGGACAAAGAGCTGGAAGTTGAAAGGTGCGAGATGCAGGCTATAGGGTGGATCAGGATAAACAGTCCAATGAAGTTTTGTGGGCCCCTCTTGGATGCACAGACTTGTGTGAGGCCTTGCGTTATCACGGAGACAGAGAAGTTCGTTTGCATTTCTGTGCCGACGAACACGCTAAAGTCGTTTCCTGAGAGTAGTACAATACACTTCAGAGTTGATCATCGTGCCACGAGGGAGGACATCAAACAGAGCAACCCCCTCGGAGTCCCAGAAGACAGTCGCCAGCACTTTACGAGCTGAGAGTGCAGCCTGGAACGTTTACTTCGGAGGAAAGGTGGTGCGACGCCACTACATGGATTGCCGTTTTGTTTTCGGTAGGAATTGATATGCCGGCCGCTGTGGCCGAGCGGTTCTAGGCGCTTCGGTCCAGAACCGCGCTGCTGATACGGTCGCAGGTTCGTATCCTGCCTCGGCAATGGATGTGTGCGATATCCTTAGGTTAGTTAGAACTACTTAAACCTAAGTATAGGAGACTGGTGACCTCAGACGTTAGGTCCCATAGTGCTTAGTACCATTTTTTTTCGGAAGTGTGTTTATTACCTGCGATGTTGTTCGAGAAAAACTTGTCACGATCAGCCTCATAACGCGCAAGCAATTCCGCACAGGTGGTCCTCCGTTACTCTTATTGTCGTTTGTTCGGCGGTGAGAAACGCAGAGGGCACACACCGTCGAGCACCCTATCTGGAGGACGAGTGGGTCAGAACTACCAACAGAGACGTCCAACCGAGCAGTGAGGTGGTTCGTTGTGATCCATCTGTCACCTCGAATGAGAGTGTCCGCATGTTCCAACATTGCAGGAATCACAGCCGAGTGCGAGAGGTCGGATCGGTTTGCGCGACCTTGTTGCGATGATAACGAACGCCTCGCCCAACGACTCACCGTGCTTTTGTTCACTGCCAGGTCTCCGTAGACATCCTCCAAGCGCCTACGAATATCTGCGATGCTCTGGTTTTGCGCCAAAAGAATCTCAGTGACAGCTCTCTGCTTGCAACGCACCGCCATTACAGATGCCATTTTTAAGGCTACCTGCAGTGCCGCCACCTATCGGAACTTCATGAAACTATAACGGCTGAAGCGGGAATATTCCACAACAACTTGGCATTTTTTATACGATACTGGCTGAGGAAAGAAGTGTGTTACATTACTTATTGAACGCCCCTTGGACCATCTCCGAATGTCCTTCAATCACCATTTACTTCGTCTTCCACAAAACCTTTTCCTTTGTATTTTCCCTTCATTGATGAGTTGTAATAACTACTACCTCTTGCCTACTTGTAATGTGAACTAGATATTAAATCTTCCTTTGCTTTATAGTGACCAATAGTTCTTTTTGCTCTTTCATCCAATGGAAGACTGCTTCGACTCAAGTTTTCAACAGCCAAGGTAAGGGGCAGTGATACAGATACATTTCAAAAGCATTAAATTTTTTCTCTAGACATTGGCCAAGGGTCCAAGTTTCGCATCCATAGAGAGATGTGGAGAACACATGGCAGCGAATAGTTCTCATTCTCAGTTGTTAACCAAGATCCGACCTTACGAATAGTTTTTTCATACTAACGAACAATCTATCTTGCTCTATTCTAGATCTGATCTCTTTCTTACAGTCACATTGCTCATACATCATAGTGCCCAAATTCTTCTAGGAGGAAACACCGAACAACTAATTTACATTTGTTGACGAGATCGCCTGTATTCTTCTCTGAGAGAGGACTACCGTATTTTACGGACTATAAGACGCATATTTTTATTCGAAAAACTGCCTCCAAAATTCAGGTGCGTCTTATACTCGAAATGAATATAAAAATGTCCAGTGTTTGATTTAAAATTCCCACCAGTCTTAAAAATGGCCACATATTCGATGCCGCGGGAAACCTGGCAACATTAGACAAAACTCCTGTGACATTAGATGTGTCGAGTAACAGAAATTTTGCCATGAAAGGTATTAAAACAAGTGGACATGAAAAAAATGAACTACACTGCTGTCCATGCGGTACTAAACTTAATCCAATGACCACTTTCAAGCCCAAAACAATGCCAAAACTTTCTGAAATACTGCCAGGTGTTGATACTGTTCACGTACATGACAATGGTTGGATGGACGAGGCTGGTATGAAATTGTGGACTGACTGAGTGTGTGAGAGAAGAGTGGTCTTCTTGTGCTAGATCAGTTTAGCAGTCATTTGAGAAACTTTGAGACAGAGAAACACAGTGTTTGTTGTTATTGTGGGAGGACTTACTTCACTATTGCAATCTCTTGATGTCTCGATAACTATACCATTAAAAGAGGGTAGGCGAGAAGGATGGGACAAATGGATGACGGATGGAACCTAACATGAATTCAGGCCGAAGGTAGCTTTAAAACGGCCTACATTAAATAAAGTGTGTCGGTGCATAAAACAGTCGTGGTCTAGAGTGACAGGAGGCATCACTGTTAAATCTTTTAGAAGTGCGGCGTAAGTTATGCTCTCGATGGCAGTTGAAAACCATTTCATATATGATCAGGACGACAACGACGACGATGAAGATGAAGAAGTAAGTTCAGATGACTATTTTCAGGGATTTTAAAGGTCAGTTCGGTTTTATAAACCAAACCTTTTTTTTGTCCAGATTTGCAATCTAATAATAAAAATTGTAAAAATGTTCTTTTCTTAAAATTGCTTAAATATTAAGGTGTGTCTTATAGTCCGTAGGGTACAACTTGAAAGTGTTGTTAAACAGGCCAAACTGGTCCCTGCAGTGGACATTGTCTATTACGTACTTCATTTGTATAGCCATAGTGTCCGTAGTTGCTTTACAATTCTTGAGGGTATTTTTCATCTGTCGTTGCAACTACAGAAATGTGTGATTTTCTTTCAGACGCGTTTCGCTTTGTTAAGGTAAAGCATCATCACTGTTGATGATTTTCGTTTGATTTCTCGCTTACATCGCGAAATGCCATCTGCTAGCAAACTGTCGTTTTTCTGCGTTAGAAAGTGATAGTTTTGGTCTAATATTTATTTGTTGTGCAGCACTACGAATTTTTTTATGTTTTCACAACACATTTTTATGCACATCACCCACTGTATTCTGTTTGTTTTTGTACTGTGAAGTACAAAAACAAACAGAATACAATGGTATGCATAAAAGTTTGTTGTGAAAACATAAGAAACGCATAGTGCTGCAGAACAACTAAATATTAGACCAAAATTATCAGTATCTAACTTAGAATAAGGACGATGTGCTAGTAGACGGCATTTTCCTATGTAAGCGAAAATCATCACCCTTGTTGATGCTTTACCTCAATAAAGCGAAACGCGTCGGGTGAAAAAAATCACGCATTTATGTAGTTCCAATGACGGAACAAAATCATCCCCACGAATTTTCTATTATGTGTTGATGCGGAGGTAGATCATTTGCGACGACAAGCGCCGTCTGCGAACCTAATATTGTTAATTATTTTTTCGTTTATAATTATGTATGACAATGAGAAATGCATGCTTGGACATAAATAAGGATGCCAGCCAAGCATGCCGATTGCGCTGTTGTATTTGCACAGGTGCCGTACGTGGTCGATGTCCCCAATTCGTTGCAAGTGTGAGCCGTGGTCACAACAGTGCATTATGACGTAGCTGACTGAATTCGAACGATGGCAAACTGTTGGTGCGTGCTTTTGTAACCATGCCAGCGGAAATGCCTGGCAGAGGGTTCATCGAATTACCTTCACAATAATTCTCTATAATTCCAGTCCTAAACAGCGCGCGGAAGGAACGAACACCCGTATCTGTCCGTGCGAGCTCTGATTTCCCTCATTCTATTATGTTGATCGTTTCTCCCTGCGTAGGTCGGCGTCAACAAAATATTTTCGCATTCGGAGAAGAAAGTTGGAGAATGAAATTTCGTGAAAACATCCCGCCGCAACCAGGAACGCCATTATTGTAATGACGTCCGCCCTAAGTCCCGTACTCCATTAATCCTGTCCGGTAAGGATTCCAAACCGCGCAGCAGTATTCCAAAAGAGGGCGGACAAGCATACTGTAGGCAGTCTCTCTACTACACCTGTTGCATCTTCTAAGTTTTGTGCCAATAAAACGCAGTCTTTGGTTTGCCTTCCCCACAACATTTTCTGTGTGTTCTTTCCAATTTAATTGGTTCGTAATTGTGTTTCCTAGGTATTTTGTAGAATTTTAGGCCTTTAGATTTGATTGATTTATCGCGTAGCCGAAGTTTAACGGATTCCTTTTAGCACTCATGTGCATGACCTCGCACTTCTCATTATTTGCCAATTTTCGCACCACACAGATAATTTTTCTAAATCGTTCTCCAATTTTTTTGTTTTTCTGAAGATTTTGCTAGGTAATAAACGACAGCATGAGTGCAAACAAGCTAAGACGGCTGTTCAGATTGTCTCCTAAATCGTTTATGTGGAAAAGGTACAGCCGAGGGCCTATAACACTTACCTTGGGGAACGCCAGAAATCACTTCTGTTTGATCGATGATTTTCCGTCAGTTACTATGAGCTGCGACGTCTCTGACAGTAGATCGCGAATCCAGTTGCATAACAAACGATATTCCATAAACACGCAATTTCACTACAAGCCGCTTGTGACGTACGGCGTCAAAAGCCTACTTGGAAATCTAGAACTACGGAATCAGTTCGAAATCCCTTACAATAGTGCTCAGCACTTGGTGTGGTTGAAGAGCTGGTTGTGTTTCATAAGAAAAATGTCTAAATCCGTGTTGACAATGTGCCAATCGACCCTTTTCTGGGAGGTAATTCATGTTGTTCGAACACAATACACATTCCAAAATGCTGCTGCATATCGACGTTAATACAAGGACCTGTAATTTAGTGCACTACTCCTACTGCCTTTCTTTAGTATTGATCTGACCTGTGCAACTTTCCAGTCTTTGAGTACAAACATTACATCGAGAGAGTGGTTGTATGTGATTGGTAAGTATGGAACTATTATATTAGCATACTCTGAAAGGAACGTGAGTGGAACACAATTTGCTTCCCTAAACCGAGGATATCTGATGTTAAGTTACTTACATAGGCAGCTGTTCTCGATTCGAATACTGGAGTATTTACTTCGTCTTCTTTAGTGAACGAATTTGGGAAGGCTATGTTTAGTAACCCCCACTTTAACAGCACTGTCATCGATTGTATTTCCATTGATAGTGCGCAGAGAAGGCACTGATTCTGTCTTACAGCTAGCATACTTTACATACGAGGAGAATCTCTTTGGCTTTTCTGACAGGTTTCGAGACGAAGTTTCATTATGGGAACTATTGTAAGCATCTCGCATAATGACGATAAATAAGAGGACTATAGCCACGAAAGCCACTGCAGAACTGAATGTCGCACTTGCGAACACCATCAGCATCAAAACAACACGAAGGGCGGTCCAGAAACAATGAATAACAGGGCGGGATGGAATTCCAAAACCACTTACCTATGAAGAGCAAAAGGAAATCGTGGCACATAGTTTCGAATGGCTCTGAGCGCTATGGGACAGCTTCTGAGGTCATCAGTCCCCTAGAACTTAAACCTAACTAACCTAAGGACATCACACACATCCATGCCCGAGGCAGGATTCGAACCTGCGACCGTAGCGGTCGCGCGGTTCCAGACTGTAGCGCCTAGAACCGATGGGACACTCCGACCGGCTAGGCACATAGGTCATAAAAGCTGAACTATGGAGTAACGGGGAAAAAGTCCTCGGGTCGAATGAATCTCGTTTACACTGTTCCCAACCTCTGGCCTACTTTACGTCCTAAGAGTGAAACATGGAGGGGTTCAGTGACGATTTGGGGCGCCGTAGGTCGCGTTTCTTCTAAAGTTCATACACACATCAAAAAAAGTTTTGCATCACCTCATGTACCAGAACTCCTGAAGATAGACGTTGACTGCGGATATTGTAGCAGAGACACAGTCTCTCTGATTGTTCAGAGATGTCACTAAACCCGCCCAAAGATGTAAACAGCCACGCATGAGCAGCGTCTAGTAGAAGGATGGGGTCCGACAGCCGATCAGTTCCAGTCATTCCACCAGGAAGGAGGTACACGGCTAGAGTTTTCTGTAGTTCAACCGTGCCTAGACGGTCAATACTCTGACAGCAACGCCACCGTGTTCAATAATGCTTTTCATGCAGCCTCAGGACGTCGTGTTACGACTCAAATTGTGCGCAATAGGCTGCACGATGCGCCACTTCACTCCCGACGTCCATCTTTGCAAACACGACATTGTAAGTGTGTACGGGTTGCACGCTGCTGTGCGGTACTTAACACGCGCTCGCCAGCTGACAGTTTGCTCGGTCAGTACACGTGTGTCCAGTTGCAGTGCGACGCAGGAAGTCAGCTTCCGGCCGCAGCGTGCCGAACTAACTAGCGCCAGCTCGGGCGCGAATGTGTCTCTTTCCTTAGATCACAGTGGAGCCTTTCGATACGACCACAATTAGGATGTCAGACACAGTGATAATGGGTGCGCGTAGCGAGCGTGTTTTATAATCAGCCTTTGTTAATAAAACTGTTTAAACTTACTTATCGTGTTCGCATATTTGCCGTACCTCGAGGACCCACAGGTTACAAATATTTCGTCTAATTATTATCCGGGGCAACAACACCCTTATAGAAGTGGAGTCAGAAGTGGGATAATTATGGAAAAATCCACAGTCCTGAAGAGGTGCAACACAACGTGAACTTAGAGCAGCAGCACGAACATTTTCCGACTACACGGGGACACCCAACGCTGGAATTCAGGTTGCTCTATTACAGTTTGGCTAGAATACCAAAGGCAGTGATCGATTTTTATTTTACATTTGATTGACTCACTGGCGTTAAATTACACGAAAAGTCGCAATCCAGTCAAAGTAACGTTGTCGATTTACAACCTGTTATTAATGAACTGCAAGAAGAGATTCGGCAGTTAAAAGCGGAAAGAAGCGAGTGTAACATTGCGAAAGACTTGTCAAATGATAGTTCGTGCAGTACAGGTACAACTACAGTAAAGAATTTTTCATTATTGCCGTTAGTACCAGTGTTTAGTGGGAAACCCGAAAATGACGTCAAGGTATTTCTTCGTAAACTTGAAGGTGCCGCCCTGTTAGGATCGTGGTCAGATTCCAATAAGCTAGTGGTTGTCAAATTAAGAATTCGAGGAGCAGCACAAGATTTATTTAGCGCGGAGCGTACTTGCGAGAAAACAGAAGATTACAATGAGTTTAGAACGGTTGTTGTTCAGAGATTTAAACGTAAAAACGCGATAAGATTCTACAGAGAGCAGCTTCACAGTTTGCGAATGCGACGAGACGAATCTGTCGAGCAGTTTGCCGACAGAATTCGAAACATCATCGCTCAAACATGCGAGTTACTAGATAATGAAAATGAACATCGCATTCAGTTGTTGGAGGCCGGCCAGAGAGCACTCACTAAAGCTATACAGGCCTCTGCTGCCAAGTCATCATCACTTGTCATCAATGAAGGGTGAAAAACAAAGGAAAGAGTATTCACTCTCTTTTGCCTGGTGGCGGATTTAGGGAGTGGGGATGCACGGCAGAAGCGCATTCTTACGCAACTTTGGTAAAAATAAACGTACGTTTATACCGTAACAGCGTTGCTTACGTTGATTAGGACTCTATAATCATACTGATATACTAAAAAGGACAACCAAATCAGCATCCACTGCAACGTGGATAGTAGCACGAAAAGATTTGTTTCCACTTTTTAGACATTACTGCAGACTCTAGAAAATTCGAAGCTCAACGGACCGTTACAATCGAGTCTGCACAATTCCAAGTTCAAAGGATCTAAGAAAAAGTTCGAATAATTAAATCTATTTAACTCGACTTTATTCTAGATGAAATCAGCAAAAATCGAAATAAAATTTTGATTCTTTTTACCATTGTATTCCCAGTTTTCTTACATGTTATTTGCTTTAGTATTTGAAACGGAAGGCACACACAAATGTTCGAAAATACATAAATTCAGCTTCATTCATTTTTCAATGCTGAACAAACTGTCACGAATGGATGCATTTTGTGAACTTAATTTCTTATAAACGAACTTATGTCTTTGGAGTTAGCGCGTCACTCCTTATTTGTATCTGAGACTTCGGTTCCCAGACTAACACTTAATGATTTAGCGTTCCGTTAAGCTATAACATCCGACAAATACCTTTTGTACCCTGCATCGAGTAAGGCAATTCCATAAGCTTTCAGCAAGAGGCGGGGAATCGCCTCGCCCGGTCTGCTTGCTCCCGCCTTTTAATACTTATCAGCAACATTATCTTTCCGCTC
The DNA here is from genome assembly GCF_023864345.2 of Schistocerca serialis cubense. Taxonomy (NCBI): domain Eukaryota; kingdom Metazoa; phylum Arthropoda; class Insecta; order Orthoptera; family Acrididae; genus Schistocerca; species Schistocerca serialis. Next base: position 3,682,757 of record NW_026047571.1, on the reverse strand, counting down.
GATGATCGTTTGCAGCATGAATGGTGGAATCCCGAAACAATTCGTTACCTGCTACTTCTCGTTGCATTCCACAGCGTCGAAACTTGTTTCTGTTTTACGAAAGTCGAAAACTGCCTGGAAGTTATTCTGACGTGAAAACGTCTACTTTCTCCTTGGTCGAAGTTTCTTGTGTGACAAAATGGCGTCAGATTTGAATCACTAATAACTACGAGACCGACAGTGCGCAAACAAAGGTTAAGTCCACGCCGTCTGTACGTGGTTGTCGCTTGTTGCCTGTGCTGTCATCGTACCAGTGTAGGCATATGCGCGTCATTGTTACAAATCATCTTTGTGTAAAGTTATAAACTGGTGTAGCTGTAAGCTAGGATACTGATTTGGGTGTCATTGCGATGAACAGCTTATGGAGCGCCGGAATAGAAAATAAAAATATTCGCCGGAATATAAGCGAAAATCTATATTGAGTTTAAACCTATGACACAAAAGAAGAGTTCGTCTCACAGGACTTGCTAATATGCTCGAAATTACAGAAAACGCGAGAAAAGCCCTCCCAGAAGCCTAAAAAGTGCAGCGCTGAGAGAAGGCGACAGCTCCCGCAGAGTCGGAAAAAAAGGAAGAAACGGCGCGACGCGATAACGTACTCAAAGGCAATATCGTACACCAGCCACTGAAAGTCCTAAATTGTGAGTAACCGTGTGACCACTGTATTACAGATATTGATAATTAAATTACATATTAATATGAAACACATGTTACGATTTTATCCCAACGTTTTCACATAAAATCTACGGCGCAGACCTGAACTGCACATTCAGGCATTTATTGGCAACTGATTAATATGCTGTGGTATTTCGTGCATTGTAAAAAACAGACGCCTGTCACAAGGTGCTGAATGACAGTATAATTGGCACTGGCTCTGAACACTTTGGGACTTAACATCTGTGGTCATCAGTCCCCTAGAACTTAGAACTACTTAAACCTAAGGACATCACACAAGTCCATGCCCGAGGCAGGATTCGAACCTGCGACCGTAGCAGTCGCGCGGTTCCGGATTGAGCGCCTGAACCGCTAGACCGCCGCGGCCGGCGACAGTATAATTATCTGAACAACTGATGAAACAAATAGAATTATCCGGTGTAAGCTAGGCGTTGACTTGTAATTATAGAATGTCTGCGGGTCGTTCTGCTATGACAGTCGCCTCGATTAGTGACGAAGTTTCTTCGGTTTTCTCGAGGCATTTGGGAAAAGATTGAAACAAATGATTAACAAGTGTCGGCTGCATACAGTCGCAGAGGCTGATATCAAAGACATTTGAAAACTGTAAAGCAACTACAGCCACGCAATAAAACTTCAGCTGGGTAAGGGGGACAGCTAGCAGTCGGAGGTAAACACTTCCCCCTCACAGCGATCTAATGTCGCCGGCTAGAGTCCGCCACTCAGCGTCCGATGTAAACACAGCCGACAACAGGCAGTGCTGTACTGTACTGTGACACGACTACCACATCGAGTTCAGAGCAGGAAACGGCCGGGGTCCCCGGTGGTCTAGTGGTAAGGGGTCTGGAACGTTCCAGCGCCTCGGCTGGGGCTATTCGCCCCAGCCGGGCTGGGGTTCTATCCCCGGCCGGCGCTGGAATTTTCAGACTTACACTAGCCTCCACCTCTGCCCTGGCATGTGGCGCATGCCGGGCACCCCCGTGGGGCCCGTGCTTCGGATCCCACGTGGAGCTCACTCCCAGACTACAAACTAAACCTGATTATGCTGCTGCAAACACTTATTTTAAATTTTAATACGCACACTTTCTTCACCTGACCAGATCTACATATATTTTCGAGGTACTTTCTACATAATATATCTCATTGTCAAAAGAAACTTCATAGTATCTGAATATTTGTAGGATTACAACAATGAAATAAAATCTTTACTAAAAAAAAAACTAAATACGTTTTATTTTCGTTTTTGTGCTAAATGCTGCTAAGATAAATATCAAAACAGCTTCTATTTTCTTGTAGTTAACAATCAGTAATTAGAAAAATAAGTTTGACTGCAATACTGATACATATATTACATATTTACTTAGCACATTCTCAGTGCTGAAACAGGATAAATTATTTCTATGTCAAAAGAAATGCAAAATATTATATCAATACCATCGCACAATTGAACAGTGAAAAAAAAATATTTTTAGGTGTGTCAGTCTGCCTTTTCTTTTTAGTATCCTGATTGATTATATGATAATAAATAAATTCGGGTATCAGAAATCGTTTCGTAACAGTTCACACTCAATGCCTTTTATAAACGTATATTGTCACTAATTGTATTTTCAAAACGAACACAGGCCTTTTTTTTTCAAATTATTCAAGTGTCAAAATGAGATTATGATAGGACACAGGTCACTAATGAGATAAACTCTTTCTTTGTATGAAGGAGGATAATTCTCCTGGTCTTATGTGAGCTGAATGCTAAATTACACCGATGACATTTAACATTTAAAAAACGAATTTCTTGACGACTTTACTGACAGGTGTACATGTTTCATATAATATTTCTGTTGGTAGTTAGATGACAACCTCTCAGGTTCAGCTTTATATGAAAGTATCCTGCAGGTCAGAAAAGAAATTATATTACTACCTCTACAGATTCAGTTGGTCTATTATTGTTATAGTATAGTATCATTGACGTTGCATTGCAAGAGAGAGTCTGCTACTATGGCTGTTTTCTTTTGCTACTAAATTCCGTGCCATATCTCCATTCTAAATGCTAAAAGGCGTGGACAAAACTTTTAGCAATACTATTTTCCTATTCATCACATCGCTGCCAGGGGTCGCTACTAGTCCCTCACACAGCCAGTCGTCCATAGCGCAGGGCTTCGCTACCAGAGGGCTCTAGCGGAGCTGGCGACGACTCACTCTGCCGGGATTTGCTGCTTCACTCCTGAACGTCTACGCCAGCTGAAATAACCGCTAAATCCTCACACTAAACGAGAAACGTAATAGCACCAATACCAAATAAGGTAAATCGTGGTCAGTGCGAAGATTGCCAAACCACCACTATGATAACTCCTAGCTGAAAATACTGGTACAAACTATTTACAGAGGAATGGAGCACCTTACCGAAGCTGGTCTAGAGGAAAATCAATTTGGAGGGAACAGAACCCATATTTAGAACATCTCTATATACAGAAAAACTTTTGACAATGTTGACCAGAAGATACAGTTTGAATTTAAGATGCAACCACGAATAAAATATAGCGAGCGAAACATTACTTAGAACTCCACCAGAAACGAGACACCAGCTGTACGAGTTGAAGGACATAAAAGGAAGGAAATACGTGAGAAGTGAGTGAGACAGCGTTCTAGTCCATTCCTTGATGTTATTCATTCTATATACAGGGTGTTTCACAAGTCGTGCTCCACACTACTCTAGCGACGCTATAGAGCGTCAAAGTTATAGGCACCGGCGCCTATAAAAATAGAGGGATCCCACGAAGATGTTACAAACTTTCTAAGATGATGCAGATGGATGAATGTATAAATTTGAGATTATGTTCTTGTACCGGAAAATTATAACAGAAAACCTTTGTTACCTCTGACACTATGTACCGTTAACGTTGTTGCTAAGATGTAGGACAGGAAATTTTCAGAGGCGGTGGTATGGAACGAAACAAGAAAATGTGCAGTACACATAGGCTGTAAAATGCATACATCATGAACCATGAGCACTTGTTCATCTTCGCTAGCGTGAAACCCATCTCCACTATTGAACAAGCGCTTATAGCTCCAGGAGCATGCAGTTTAGAGTCCATGTTTTCTGCACATTTTTTCTTGTTTTGGTCTATACTGCCGTCTCTGAAAGTTGCCTACCCTACAATCCTAGCAATAACAGTACCAGTACTTGTATTCCACTGTCAGAGATTGGATAACGATTTTCACTTGCAACTTTCGACACGTATGTTTCCCGTACAGGGGCCCTTACCTCAAATCGATACATTTGTCTGTTTCCATCATCCTTGGAAGTTTGTAACACAATCCCGGATCATCCTGTATATACATACATTTACCGGAGCTGGCGCCTGTACCGTCGTTGGGTGACGTTTGCAGGCATGAGTTTCTAAGTAAAACTGCGAGCTCTAGAAATGTGTAACGTGAATTGTGAAACACCTTGTATAAAGACAGCAATATACAAAAAGGACGAGGAATTCGGGAAATTAATCAAAGGTGAAGAAGAAGAAATGAAAGTTGTTCCCTAATTGAACTCTCACTTTGCAGTGAAGTGTGCACTGATTTGAAATTTCCTGGCATTTATTCGCCCTGAAGAGAATCGCTGAAAAGATGGTCGAAATGTCGGTATTTTCAGTGTTTTATAATGACATACCCTAGTACCCAAAATGATTTTCTTCAAGTTCTTTGTAGGAACTATACCGCTTCTGTCCGATATTTTGAGAATGATACAATTATTTTTTCCTAAATCCTAGCAACTGAAATAGTGCTTGAAAGGATATAAATGGTACTTATGCTTTATGGTATGAAGACAGAAACGGTACTTGGCTTTTATGATAACAATATACAGGAAAATTCAGTAATGTTTCTGCAAAGTGCCATAACACCAAAATCCGGAAATATAATCGGATATTTCGAATGTGGTACGACACCAGCTGTAGAGTTTACTGGACAGATACAGAGTTTTCCGAAATTCTAGCACTTTTAGAGGGAACTAAGAGACAATGTTTTAAATTGGAACCCACGTACGGAAACGTATACTTTCCTTGCTACAGCCGTTTGAATACATTCTTGCTAGGTGGGCATGCAACAGGGTAGCCATCGTGGGTGGTGGAGGGGGTGGGGGAGGTGCTTACGTCGGATGTCATTTACCGTCTGTCCCACCACTCTGACATGGCTCGTGCGTCACTCACGTGTCTGTCAGTATTAGAGCAACATTGCGGAGTGCACTTTTGCCGAATACACCGACATGATCCTCCTGTATGGCGAAGCTCGTCGCCTTTATCAAGCTCGTTCTCCGCAGCGTCCGACTTCATGGCATACGCTTTTCTCCACAACTGCGCAACGACTTTGAGAAAATGATGCGTTCACCGTCAGCAGGGGTGACTGTAGTGCTTCAAAGAGACACAGCGCACACGATTTGGAAAAGGCCGTATTGTAAAGAACAGTGTTTCTGAAAACTTATTAAGTTTCCTTTTAATGAGTGGAATTGTGGAACTATTGATGTACTGGGTCACACCTAATAACTTACTTGTACAAGTGGTCGCGTTACCAACATGTTTTCAATTGGCTGTGGCGAGGAAACGGTGCGTTACAGGAGATGGGTTCCAATTCAGAATACGAGTATTGTGTACTCAGTCCCCCTCTACACTAGAAGTCTGTAACGGGGATTTCGGAACATCCTGCATGTTTACGGTACATTGTACAGTTGTTGCCCCAACATAATTGAAATCTGCGAATACATGTCATAATTTATGAGAGCTTATTAGGCGCGACTACGGTGTCCGCAGTGTAAAACCCAGGTGGCGTCTTGGCTACGGCGGCTCTCACGCCCACGAGAACATCTGTAGGTAGAGAGCGCAACACAGCTACTTTGCTGGATATTTTCCTCTAATGCTGGCAGATGTCTCTATTTTTAGAAGTATCTTGACCCGCCCCGCACCAGCCTTAAGCGGAAAGCCAAATATCCCAACTTCCGGCCACTGCCAACATTCTGAGATACACTACCCGATCAAAAGTATCCAGACACCTAGTAGTGGACTTCAATATACGGTATGACAACCTTTTGTCTTTACGAGGGGTTAAACTCTGCTGGGAACGCTTTCAGTATCGACGATATTTTACGCACCACACATGGTGAGAGTTTCATCTGTGTGTTCGTACCAGACTATAGACTGGCGAGCAAGATCGCAGCCTCTCTTCCCAATTTTGGAGCAATATGGGCAGCTCCTTGCAACCAGGTCGGGATTTTGACGATGTAACGAATCAACTGAACTGAATATGGTACGACATCCGTCAGGAGGACATCCACCAACTTTATCAATCAAGATCAAGCCGAATAGCTGCTTGCTTAAGGGCCAGAGGTGGAAGGTGGACCAACGCGTTATGACTTTCTCCTGAATGAATCACTCAATTTTCCTGCAATTGTTATCATTTGTTTGCCTCTACACGTACATCACATCTACCGATTTCCTTCACACTGGGGTAATTTCTTGGTGGTACGGTTTAGACTGTAAATATACAGGGTGTATCGAACAGAATCAACCCATTAAAAAAAAGTAACTATTTTTTTATTTCGACATATGTGCGTGAATAGCGTACTGCTGGAAAGAGCAAACCCTGGGGCTTTACATGGTTACCGCTTGGCAGCAACACTGTCCGTCCATTTCAGTCCTAGTAAAACTGGTGTCGCGACGACAGAAAGCGTTTTGTGTCCTGCATTTTGCGCAGTGTGGGCAGTAATAAATGTTCTGCGTAACTTTCGTACAAGGTACGGTGCGGATCCTCCTACAGCACAGAGCATTAGACGATGGCTTCAACGATTAAGAGAAACAGAATGTTTGCGGAAAGGCGAATCGCTGGGCCGTCCGCGAGTGCCTGACACAGGCGTCGAACGCAACCACCACAGTTTCACGAGGGGTCCGCAGAAATCCGTTCGACGTGCAGCTCGACAGCTCAGCACGCCCCCGATGTCCGTCTGGCGTCTCTGCGTCGACGATTATGCATCAAATAATATTACATTCAGCTACTGCGAGTTTTTCGTGAGGGCGATAACATCATGTGAAGTTCCATAATTTCACTCTCGGCAAGGTGGAGGATGGCTGTTTTCTCCCACAGTTAGTGTTTAGTGACGAGGCCACATTCCATTTATACGGAAAGGTGAACTGTCATAATGTGACAATATGAGGTACGGGACAACCACATCAAGTTGTACAACATAAAATAGACTCTCGTAAATTTAATGTGTTTTGTGCAGTTTAACGGGAAAAGGTGTATGATTCACTTTTCTTTGCCAGAAACATTGTTATACGAAGCATATATCTCGATATGCTTGAAAACTTTCTTTTCCTACAGTTTGATTCGAACGACTTCATTTATCAATGGGATGGGCCACCGCGACAGTGGCATCTGGAAGTGCGGGAATTTCTAAATCAAACGATTACTGAACGATGGATCGGTCACACTGGACTAATTGACTCGGCCGTAGATTACTGGCCTCCAAAGTCACCGTACCCGACCATATGTGATTATATATGTATGGTTTTGTAAGAGACTCTTCATGTACCTACGTTACCAACAGCAATAAATGAACTGAGACATCGGATAACAGCACCTGTGGAAACTGTAACTCAAGACATGCTTGCTGCAGTGTTGGTACAATTTGAACACCGCATTGACACATTCCGTGCATCTCAAGAATGCATATTGAACACCAATGAAAAGGATGAAAAATATTTTTTTTCAGTTTCCGTTCATCAAAAAGCAAAATTCATTGTATATGTTTCTTAGTTTCAGAAATATAGACGGGCCACATCGGATGATTGTTTTTGATATACCGATATAGATAACGCACTTCAAAACCTCCCAATTATTAGCCCACTACCAAGATGGGAGATAACAAGTACTCACACATGCGTCTTTGCATGTGTTGGATAAAAAGTAGTAGCACAATGCCGTAACATGAAGGATGTGAGTCATTTGGTACAAACGCTTTCTGTTGCTGATAGATGGTGGGCTGAAGTAGTAAAGTCAGCGGCATAGGTCGTGTTTGAGTCAGTTGCGGTGTGTACTATCTCAAAGTTGGAGAGGCTAGCTCAAGTGCCTTAATAGTATGTTTGGGAAACACGAAAAACGTGCTTGGGTCAAGACTGAAAGGGCAGGCACGTGGTCGGAGCGCGCAACTATCTTTCCTTCCGGCGCTGCATTCCACCAACTTTCACGACAATGCACGACGCCAAACGACGAGCCCTGTGCAGGAGCTCCGCGTATGTGGCAGCGGGACATACTGGAACATCCACCGTATTCATCCGGTAGAGTCCCCCCAATTACGATCTGATCGCTCAAATGAACGAAGTATTTCGTGGCACGCGTTACAGCAAATGATAAGACACCCTATGGCGGTCTTAGCGAGACATCATCACAGATGGATGCACTGACAGTGTATGACATTTTTCACGTGGGTGTGGAAAGTGATCGAGACGCGAGACGGAAATGTAATAAAGTGAATTTTAGTCAGTGAAGTGTGGCATGAATTATAACCGAACTGCTACTACTTTTCATCCACCCCATGTATATTACCATACCCGTTTATTTTTACTCACAAAAATTTGTCAGTAGTCTTGTATGAAATGTTTTCACAATTTTGGTTTGTTTTCTAGATGTATAGCAATTCGTTACAAAAGATGGAAGCGTTTGATTTTCACTTAGAGCATGAATGTCCGATTTCCACTTACAGTATTGCCCTGGCTGCACATTTTTCTGGATTAGGAATTGATGCCCTTAGCATGAATTTACTTTGGCTTGCACCACAGCACATTTACTTGACGTAAAATACGATGAAATACTCCGCCAATACGGTTCGATTACCATATCGTAACTGTTGGACCTGGTGGTCTACCGGCACAGCGCGTGGCTGCAAATCGAGAATCGCGGGATTGAATCCCAGTTGAACCAATAAATTTTTCAGTCTGCGTTTAATCCAGCCTTCACCTCTCAATGATATGAGGAGTCGGTAGAAGCAACACGTGGTGCAGATTCCACGTTAAACTGCCGATTCCCTTTCCCCGGTTGGACAACTGGTGTACGTTAATGATGAGCAAGTCGCCAAAGTGCCGTCCCATTGAAAGACTTAAAGGAGGGGAACTGAAATGCGCGAAATTTGTTAGTATTATTACACTGTCGAAACGCAGTAATGTGACTACTTGTTAAACTCCCGAATAAACGCCTTTTGCCGCCTGAGATGTACAGGAATTGAGTCAATGAGTCAATGAGGCAATGACAGTGATAAGAAGCCATTCCGACTGCAGTACTTGTCCAGCTGCGATAGAATTTTATCGATTGAGGATCCGTGGCACAAACTACTCGATCGAGGTGGCCCCTCAGATTCTCGATTGGGTTTAAAGCCGGGAAATTTGGCGGTCAGGGCAGTACGGTAAATTCATCCTAGAGCTTTCAGAACCACGCACATACACTGCGAGCTGTGTTACACGTGCATCTAAGGGTGGATATGGTCCCCAAGGATAGGTGCGTACTTGGGTTGATCCATTGTGCCTTTCAGAATGACGAGATCACACAGGGAATGCCGCGAAAACATTCCCTCAGGGTTGCAGGGCGTTTGCTTTCAGACGTTACACGCCAATGGAAATCTGTCCGATGGAGCATAAAATATGATTAATATGGAATGGCCACCTGCAGCACTCAGTGGACTTTCAGTTGTGGTACCGGCATGCAAATGCAAGCTTTCAACGCCAATGAATAGCAGTCAGCATGGGTGCAGGAACCAGGTGCCTACTGCGGAAGCTCATACGTTGTCGAGGAAACATTGGTGGTAGCCCTCGGTTCGTCTGGGCGGTCAGCTGCACAGAAACTGCACGTCTATCCGCCAGCACACATATCTGCAACTATCGTTCACCTGTGTCGCCTACTGACCGAAGTGCAACACAGTTGCCTCGGAGCCGGATTAGAATACTGAGATTTTGCCACGCACTGTTTACTTTACGTACAGTGGCATGTGAAAAGATTACAGATTTTGCCGTTTCGGAAATGCTTCTGCCCTTGGGAAGAAAGCCAACGATTATGCCCTGTTGGACGTCACAAAAATCACCCCTTTTACGCATTATGACAACGACTTCACTGTTTGCAGCCTCCCACCACGCCCGCCCCCCCTCCCATTCATCACCCACTAATGCTATCACCTCAAAAATAGGAGTTGGTCACATTAATGTGACTGGACCTATTATTATTATTGAAACTTCCTGGCAGATTAGAACTGGGTGCTGGACCGAGACTCGAACTCGGGACCTTTGCTTTTCCCGGCAAGTGCTCTAACAACTGAGCTACCCAAGGACGACTCACGCCCTGTCCTCACAGCTATGCCAGTACCTCGTCTCCTACCTTCCAAACTTTACAGAAGCTCTCCTGCGAACCTATTATTATTATTATTATTATTATTATTATTTCGTTGTTGTTCCGTTGGCTAAAAGTGTGTGTAGCGTTGCTAGGTTACTTGCTACAGTAAAATTTTCTTTGCCGTTGCTAGAGTCGTCTTTCAAGTTTGCAGGGGCCACCGCTAGTTGGCGCTATTGGACTGCGACATTACTGTTCTTTCAAAATGTGCCGTTTGTTACTCTTAAAACTAACAAGGAGAGCTGCCCAGCGGCGGGATCGACTTTTTGAAACCAAATAAGCGGTAGTGTAACTTAAGATCCCCCGTATCAGACCCTGCATCCAGGTGGGCCTCCGTTTGCAAGTAACTGACGGAAAAGATTTCGGAATTTGGCGTGATGCTACATAGCGTTAAGGAAGTCGTATTACATAGTCCGGTTACGTGTCATAATGGTTAGGATAGAAGCTTAACCATGCCTGGTCAGGTGCAATAATTTCATTTATTGTTAAATCTTTATCGAAATGACTTCGATGCCTATTTTTACTCAATTTATTGGTTTAAATGAAATTTCCTTCGTCTTATTCCTTTGGCACATCGTTTTAAGCACCGTATGAACTCTTCCATTTGATCAATTTTTCTTTATATCATTCTTCTTCCAATCGGAATTTTTGTGAATGTGTATTTTATTATACCTATCTGTTTGACTATTCAATTATTTCAAAACTCCGATATATTAATTAGAAAACAAAAGACGAAATAATCTATTTATATTGACTGTGCATTAGTGTGTTAAAATGTATTTTTCATTACATGACGTGCCTTTCTTTGCATGGTAATCGACATACAAATATTTAAAACAGAACCTAAATTCTTGCTGCACTATGGAAATAATAGTGTAGATGAAGATTTAAATGAGAGAAGATTTTATAAGTAAAATAAAATTCAAGGAAAGTGACTAGTCGATATAATGAACACAATAACGTAGACGAAAATACAGGGGCATAAAAACAGGAGAAATTAAATCGGAATTGATACATGAAGATAATTAAAAGTTCACGAACAAATATTTCCAGTGGAGAAGGGATGATAAGAAGAAAAATTACACCAAATGAATAAGTTCATATCACTATTGAATCACGTGACCGAGATGTGGAAATAAAAAATAATAATATTTACATCAATTGAATGAAAATGATTATCAATGTCACTTCGCCAAAGACCTAAAATAGATTTCTTTCTCTGGAGAGATTCATGCATGTGAAGCCAGTATCCTTCCCATTACCCTCACAACCAACTTACGTCATTCGGCTTTGTTCATGCTATAGAGTCTCACACAAAATTCCGAATTTCTTTTGTGGTCAGTTCCTTGCAAACGTCGACCCTCCAAGATGAATGGCTGCAGTGTGTGATACTTGGGTGCTTAACTTACATAACCGTATAGATGGTTTCAAAAAGTCGATCCTACCGCTGGAGAAATCTCCTTGTAAGACATAACGAAAGATGGCAGCCGTTTCATTATATCTACTGATATGGTGGTGGACACACATTTAATAGTGTAGCCATAGTAACATAAACGGTCTGAAACCTGCACGATCTAAGCAACGAAGAAGACCTCGTACTTAGTCCAAAGGAAAATCTCCAGAATTACTAGAAAACTTATAGCCAATGCAGTCATTTAGTCCGCGGCGACTGCTGAGAACCAACAGACCAGTCATCATCAGGATTCGCACTCGACTACTTTGACGTGACACGTTCGGTGTCCTACTCTATGGAGATGAGTCATGGACTGTATTAGGCATTTGAAATGCGATCGTATCGAAAAATATTAAGGATACCATCGACAGATATGGTCAAAAATACGGCGTTACGAAGACGCAGAAATTCTCAACAGCATCCAGAGAGCAAAACTCGATTGTTTTGGTAGCGCAATTCCGCAACAATAAATAAAACCTGTTGAAAATAATAATTCAAGGAAACATTAATGGCCAGCCAGTATGGACGAGCGGTTCTAGGCGCTTCAGTTTGGAACCGCGCGACCGCTACGGTCGCAGGTTCGAATCCTGCCTTGGGCATGGATGTGTGTGATGTCCTTAGGTTAGTTAGGTTTAAGTAGTTCTAGGGGACTGATGACCTCAGATTTTAAGCCCCATTGTGCTCAGAGCCATTTGAACTATTTTTTTTGAAAGATTAATGGCATACGTGATCCACGACGCACAGGATTATCCTGGCTAATTAACTCAAACCAGCAGTTTGGGTTCAGCACTGAATCAATGTTCTGAAAAACCATGGACGGACAACAGATCATGCTACCGATCAGCAGTGTTATTGGAGGACCAGGCACTTAGAGAGGAAGAACGACAATGCTTAAAAATTACATTAATGCTCACCATTAAATCTAATACTCCTCCACTCACATAATCGCGATAGCTACAAATAAAATTAATCTGCAACTGCCATACAGTTAAAATTTTTTGAACCTAGTGCTGTTGACAGCATTCATGTCAACACTTATTTTGATCAATGTACGTATTTTCTCAGACATCCACTGTACGAGGACGTACTGAAAAGTAATGTCGACAGATGTTTTATGTGAAGACTCTCAACGCTTTTTAAATAAAACAAACTTCATCAACATTCTACATCTGTATTCTTAACGTCTATAAATTTATTTCTCAACACACTCACTCTGGAAACCAGCACAATTTCCCCAACTTGATACTATTTTGTTGATACCATCACAGTATATTGTTTGACTATGTTAACAGAGCCACAACCTTACCTCTGCTAGCACCGCTTGAAACAATTGAAGTGCTCGAAGGTTTTCTTAGTTTTGCACAAAGACGAAAATCGAGACTGTGTGTAGGATGATCGACGGCAGTGAACCAAGGACGTCGGATTGCTGCAGATGCCGCAGCGCTCGTGTGTAGTTTGGCACTGCCATGCTTAAGGAGAGTGTGCTCGACATGCGGACGAAGTCTTCGAATTCGTGCTTTTAGTTTTGTGAGCTCTTTCTCACCCACAAACATAGTCACGTCACACACCGCTATGTTACGCAAAATCGGAGCCCTCTAGCAGCAGAGGGCTGCAGATATCTATAGTAAAGATGTAGAATGTTACTGACTTTATCAAATAAAACAGACCGAGTCATTATCTTCTCAGCACGCCGTCGTGTTATACGCACAAAAATCAAAAAAATTGTTTCCGAGCAAAGTATGCTGTATTTTTAAGTGAAGATCTTTGTAATGTACATCTGTAGTAAACGTTATGCTGGTGATATATGGTGACAATTCGTATTTATATTTACGATGAAAAGAGATTGACCAGTGGCCAATAGACAACTAAAACGCAAGTTGCCAGATGGGCATTAACAGCAATACCGCCCACGCTGCCACGGTAAGCAGGAGGTTTTGTTTCCCGGTACATGTCGCCGTGTAACTGCCGCTCGTGGCGATACATTAAAGAGTTCTCTGTCTTCTTGTCAGAGAGCCAGTACCCAGATTCACTCTAAAGAAATAAAGACGCGAATTCTGTGCGCCACATTTGAAGATGATCCTGAAACGGCTCCAAAACTAGTTAACTCGAATTAAAAAAATTCAAAAAGTAAGTTGTTGCAGTTTTCCACATTTATATTCAGTACACATTCACAGGCACTTTAACAGTGGTTCCCAGCCTTTCTTAGACCATTGCTCCTGAGTGCAATCAGACATTTGCCAGTACCCCCTGCCCTACCCCCCCTGCTGCCGTCTGTGGCCTTCCCTCCCCCTCCCCCACATTATCTTTAACTTTGGCACATAAATAAACTGTAGAGTGAACAATTTTTCTAGGAGCACTTTTATTTTTAAAATCATGAGAGGTGGAGGGTATTTAGTTTGTGTTTGTGTGTGTGTGTGTGTGTGTGTGTGTGTGTGAGAGAGAGAGAGAGAGAGAGAGAGAGAGAGAGAGAGAGAGAGAGAGAGAGAGAGAGAGAGAGAGAGAGGGGGGGGGGCGATATTAAACTGAATGACGAAGGAATTCGTGATGCATTTCAAGTGCTACCCGCAACTACTTCTCAGATAAGAAAGCTAACTATCCTAAATAAGGATAAACACTTGTTAAAAAACGCTCCTCTTGCTCGACCTCTCTACAGTACGGCACTTGCTTGACCCGCACATTGCAACCCCAATTAAAATCAACCGAGCTAAAATGTGTGCACTTACTGTTCATAAATCACTTGATTGTTGCGCTCCTTACTTCTGAAATAGGAGACTTCAGGCCTTTAAATCTTGGTATCCGAACACAACATGGGAAGCTATTATCCTTTCCATTACACCTCACAACCAACTAATGTCACTCAGCTTTCTTAATGCTACCGAGTGTCACACGAAGTACAGAATTTCTTTTCTCGTCAGTTACTCGCAAACGTTGACCCCCCCATGATGAGTGGCTGCAGTGTCTTAACCTACATAACCGTACATATGGTTTCAGACGAAGTGTTACTTGCAGAGGAGTAGGATAACGAGGTATCGATCTGGCAACTGAGTTGGAGTTTGGCCGAAGCAACTTTAGGCACGAAGGAGATAAAGATGTGTCCCTCAGAGAATAATTTTGCCTGGGCTGTAAGCGATGCACAGTTCATCGTTTACAGAGTTGCCAATAACATCTCACAGCGGGAATATTATTATTAAGCTTAGTTTCCACAGCAGCGAATGGAAGCGAACGCAACCGTATGAACATTTGCAGACCACTTGCCAGTATTCACTACCTTTCGTCTACGAGGTCTGTTCAAAAAATCCCGGAACTTTGTCTACAAAATTTTTCCACGCTTACCTTCACTTATTTGTATATGATCTCCCCCACGACTGATACACCGCTCCCAACACCGTTTCCACTTCCGGGAGCAGACTGTGTTCGCCTTTCGCTGGACCGCGCGTCTATCGTTACAAATCTTCGTCCTCTCAACTTGGTTTTCAACTTTGGAAATAAAAAAATGTCTGCAAGGGCCAAGCTGACCTGACAAGCTTTTTATTTTTTGATCGTTGAGAACATTTTCCTACCCATTGTGAAGACTGAACCTTGTTCTCAACGTCATAACTGCAGACCCACGACTCATCACCAGTTGTAATTTTCTTGAGGAACATCTCGTTCTCATTTGGGTGATCCTAAAGCTCTTCTCAGATTGCGAGGCGAAGGTCTATCTGCTCTTGACTCATGAGCCGTGACACAAACTTGGTGGCAACACGATATATTCCAAGATGCTGTATTAGGATTTCACGATCCAAATGCAATGTTACATTCTTCTGCAATCTCTCGGACAGTCAGTCTTCGTTCAGCCCGCACAGTTTCGTCGACGTTCCTAACACAAGCGTTGCTGGCGGAAGTCGAAGGACGTCCTGCACGGGGGTCGTCTTCAGTCCGGCCGTTTTTAAAACGTGTGAACCATCCGTAACACCGAGTACGGCTTAAGCACTCATCACCATAGGCTTCCTGCATCATTTGGTGTGTGTCTGTAAAGGTGTTCTTGAGTTTAGCTTTTAAGTACCTATGGGGCCAAACTGCTGAGGTCATCAGTCCCTAGGCTTGCAGCACTTACACACACCCATGCCCGAGGAAGGACTCTAACCTCGGACGGGGGCAGCCGCACGAACCGTGGCAAGGCCCCGAAGACTGCGCGGCTACCCCGAGCGGCGGTTTTCTTGAGTTTCACGCAAAATTTAGTGCAGGCGCATTGCTCCTCTAACTATCCCCTCTTGAAGTTCGCCAACTGTGCGACACAACTTTCTACTCATTACAGCACTGAACAATAAGCTAACAGACATACAACAATGAAACTTCCCGCAGTTACACATTAAGCACGCGCGTGTGCAGGGATGTCAACTGCATTTCGCCCCAACACGCCTTTGGCGCGAAATTACGAATGTTCTGAAATTTTTTTGAACGCACCTCGCATATTCAAAATTTAGGGTATGTTCTAGAAATTTTGCAAGTAGGCTTTCTCGGGATAGCTTACGTGTATCTTCAGGCATCTGCCAATTTCTTCAGCATCTCTGTTACATTCTCCTGTGGGCCAAACAAACCTGTAACATTTCGTGCTGACTTTCTTATGAACAGTTCAATATCCCCTGCTAGTCGTATATGCGACAGGTCCCACACACTGGAGCAATATTAGAGTATGGGTCACACCAATAGTTCGAAAAAGATCATCTTTGTGCACTGATTATATTTCCCTTTAATTCTAACAATGAATTACAGTCCGCCACCATCTTTACCTTTGACTGAGACAATGTGATGGTTCCTTTTCTTACTTCGTTATCACCAATGTTAAGATTCTCGCTGCTCCTGTTTATGCTGCATCTCATCACTTTTGTCTTTGATTTACTCTCACCCCAAATTCTACACTCATTATATTGTATATTTCATTCATCAGATCCTGTAGTAATTCACTTTCACTGAGGACGATAATATCAGCAAACCATGTCACTGATATCCTTTCACCCCGTATTTCAGTCTGAATCTTGAACCTCTCTCTTATTTTCTTCATTGCTTCTTTGATGCACTCACTGAACAGTAGAGGCGAATGACTATATCAAAGTCTTACTCCCCTTTTAATCCTTGCACTACGTTCTTGGTCTTCCACTCTTATTTCCTCTTGGGTCTTGTGCGAATATATTACCCGTCTCTCCCTAGAGCTATTTTCTTCAGAACTTCGATCTTGCACCATTTTACATTGTCGAACGTTTTTCCACGTCTACAAATCCTATGAACGCGTCTTGAGTTTTATTCAGTCCTGCTTCCATTTCGTATCCTTACAATGTGTTACACTGAAGTATTTGTGTGACTTGACCGATTGAAAATGAGTGTTATTGATGTTGTAGTCATAAGATACTATGTTTTTTCGTTTTGTGAACTGCACAGTTTTAGGTTTTCGAACATCTAAAGCAAGCTGCAAAAACATCCGAAATTCTGTTTGAGTCTACGTACAAAAATGCACTGTTAGAAAAACAAACTAAACCAAGAAGGGACAAAATATCAGCAACGAACAACGTAGAATCTCTACGGTTAATCTGGATTAAACTGCGCTATATCTTCAGCAACAACCAGGGCACAATTCAAGGAGGGATCTACACCCACATGGATATTCTGCAAATCACATCTAAGTCCTTGGAAAAGGGTTTATCGAATCACCTTCACAATTGTCTATTATTCCAACTTCATATTTTGAACTGCCCAAGGTGTGATGAAGACTAAAAGGAGTCTGTCACGAAGACTGTATTAAGTATGATAACTGCTCCCAACAGTGGCACAGTTTATGCACAGTTTATGAAGGTCGTGGTGCATTTCCTTGTTATTGGTGTTAGTGCGTACTCTTACAAGACGATGCGGCTACGAGTACGAAAAAGCAGTGTCATATATATAATGACATTTAAGGTTTGGGTTAAAAGTTACTCAGCTGTATCTGATAAATGTTGTTCCTAAACAAATAAGCAATGGTTTGCTATTTGTTTGTTTAAACTTTCTCATCAACTTGAAATGACAGATTAAATATTAAGTGCATACTCCTTCCTGACTTTCCCCTGCAAAGGCAAATTGATGAAGTCGCGTAGTTTGTAGGAAGAATTTTTGTAGTTTCATGACTTTAGGTTGGCGTGACTGAGATGAGATGAGAGCAGCTGTTATTTATAACCTTAATGTTGCAATTAACAATGACGTGTCCGGTTAAAGTTTCCAAATTAACTGAGCAACGTTCAGCGATGCGTTTTCCCTTTCAGAAGGTGGAAAACGGCCAAAATATTATCTCTAACGATTTTTCAGTATGGTCGAAGCTGTGCGAACGACGGAAATTTTCGATAATTACGTAGGACAGTTCAAAAACAATCGAACTTCAGTGACAAATGAAAAACGCCGTGGCCGGCCAAATGAAGTGTCTCCTCCTTCGGTTAAAACCGACCCTGACGACATTACTCCTGATGGCCGACGTGTTGCAGTAGAACTGAATAGCAAAATAGCTGCAATAGGTAGTGGCACAGTTCGTAACGTTGTCAGTGACGTGCTCAAGTACAGCAAAACAAGTCCAACGTGGGTCCCGCAAGAATTCACACAACAACACCAGGGAACAAAGAGTGCTACGAATGTGAAGGTGAACCTTTTCTGATCGAGATTTTAACGTGTGATGAAACTTTCGTTCAAAATGGTGAACCCGACTCGAAAGGACAAGGCGTGAAATGGAAGCACACCAGCTCACCTGTCCGAAAGAAATTCAAAACTCGAGCATCAGCGAGGAAAGTGATGCGGGCCATCATTTGGATGCCACAGTTGTCGTATTTTGGTGATTATTTGGAAGATCAGCGTACAGGACGCAGCGCTGACCACTCACACATACTGACGAGCAAAGTAAAGCCAGCGATGAGAGGAAAGGGTCGCCAATGTCAAAGAAAAGAAGTGATAATATTACACGACAATGCTCGCCCACACACAGCGCAGCTGATCCAAGAAACTACTGGAAGGAAAAAGAAACCATAATGGGCTGGGAGACTCTACGTTATCGTCCCTTCAGTCCAGATTTGACTTCCGTGAATTTTCATTTTCATGTTGCTGATATTATGCAGAATGGAAGCTGTCTGCAGTGTAATTAACTCATAAGAAAAACTTCAAAAGTCAACCTCATTTGTAGAGCATTTATTGCTACCTGTTTGAACCGCTCAAGAACGCATCGCGTGGAAAGGATTCAGCGACAGCGAGGAGGTTAATACAATTTCGGTTTTACTTACTTCATTCGCATTTGTCGCCTATCTCTTGTCTAGCAGTATGTCGCAAACGACTGGAAAAAGCGCAAGTGGCACTCGTATATAATGAGATCAATATACATTTGCCTTCTGAATATTACACCCGTAATGGGTCCAACCTAAGGCAGTTTAAAAAAATCGCAGGTGACACTCGTGTACAAGAAGAGTAAAAAAAAGATGTGCAAAATTACAGACCAGTGTCGTTGACATCGATTTTCTGCAGAATTCTAGAACGTATTCTGAAACTGATTATAATAAATTACCTAGACACCGGGAAGCTTACGTCCATAAATCTAGCACGGTCTTAGAAAGCTCGTGTGAAACGCAGCTTGCCCTTTTCGCACGTTATATACTGCGAACGACGGATGAAGGGTGTCAGGCAGATTGCACTCTCCTAGATTTGAGAAAAGCCTTTGACACGGTGCCCCACTGCACACTGTTAACCAGGGGCCTCGTATGAGCATACGGAGTAGTTTCCCAGATATGTGAGTGGCTTTAAGACTACAACAGATACCAGTACGTTCTCGACGGCGCGCGTTGATCAGAGACAAGGGTATCGTCAGGAATGTCCCAGGAAGTGTAACAGACAGCTGTTATTCTCTATAGACATAAATGATGTGACAGGCAGAGTGAACAGCAATCTGCGGCTGTTGATGATGCTGTCGTGTACGGGAGAGTGTCGTCATTGAGTCACTGTAGGAGGATACAATTAACGCGAAGCGCGGACAACTGAGAAAGGTGCAGGCGGCAGTGAGGTACTGAGCCATGCCGACGCCGGTGCCTCAGTCAGCTGCGCTACGTTTGTCGGTTGAGGACCCAGGACACGAACAGCCTGAGCCAGGTGGTCCCACATATTCTCGATTCCGTTAAGCCCGGGAAGCCTGGTGGTCGGTGGAGTACAGCAAACTCATCCTGGTGCTTTTCACACCACGCACGTACACTGCAAGCTGTGTCACACATTCAGTTGTTCTGCTGGTAGATTCCGAGGGAAAACAAACTCCATGTAGGTGTGGCATTGGTTCCGACGGATATTTCTGCTCATCCACTGTGCCTTCCAGAACGACGAGATCACGACGGGAGTGTAACGATAACGTTTCTGAGACCATAACGATCCTTCCTCCTTTCTTAACCCTGCCGTCGACTGTTGCAGGGTGTTCACTTTCAGGTGAATCACGCCCTACACGCCAACGTCTGTCACTTGAAAAGCCCGCTTGTCACCGTGCAGTGGACGCCCAGTCGCAGAACTGGCGTGGAAATTCCAGCCTTCGTCGCAAGTGAACGGCAGTCAGCACAGGTGTGTGGACCAGGCGTCTGCTGTGGTGACCCATACACAGCATTTTTCGCCGAGTGGTCTTTGAGGAGAAACTGTCGGTAGCCCCTCGGTTCACGTGCGTGGTCAGTTGCTCAACAGTTGCACGTTATTTACCTGCAGCCTTCTGTAACTCCTGTCATCTGTGGCCCGTGGGGCACTACAACGGCCTCAGCGTCGATTCTGGACAGCGCCATGCACGGTGCGCTTTAAATATGGCAACACGCCAACATTTTACGAACTTCGCCGTTTCTAAAATGCATCCACCCGTGGCCCGAAAGGCAATCATCACGTGCTTTTGGATGTCACATAAGTGGTTTAGTTTCCGCATTACGCATACCCTACAGTGCTAGTGCTGCCACCCGCTGTCTGTGAGTGGTTATTGCACATTGACGTCGGACACAGGCGGTGATGATGATGATAATGTCACTGGTCCGTGTAGTTGGAAAAAGGAAAGGAAAAGGAAACAGAAAGGGGAAAGGATGCTAATTGGTACCAGGAGCACCGAAAATGTGGTAAGTACACGAATTGCCTGTGCATGAACCCCGAACGAAATAGGAGCAGCGGCAGTTTAGAAATTGTAAATAGTAGAATCACTGCTGAACAGTAAGTTTCTCGCCCAACCTGACGAAACAGATGTGGAGATTGAGAAACGAATGCATAACTGTTGGAAAAAGAGTCTGCCGAGAGGAGACAGTACCTGTTTTCCGAAGGTTTAAAGAGCAATTTCAAGATTTGCGAGATAAAAGTTTAGATTACGTCGCAAATATGACGAATTATGAGAACGGCTGCACATTGTAACTGAAACTACTGGGATGTCCCATAACCATGGCACTAATTCAGAGATTCAGCTGCGCGAAGAGATTTTGAAGGTGACTGAAGTTTTTTTGAAAACAGATAATAAATCTGTTCCCTACAAATGAATCCTGGTGATCAGTTACGAAGAAGGGGAGAAAATGTATGAAAATAAATCTCTTCTTACGGAGGGACATTTCAGAGTTGTTCGAAACAACTGAAGCAACTGTACACCATTGCATGTTGATATCTGAAGCACGGAAGACTAGCTTTTTTACCAGAGGAAAGTCGAAATAATTGTGAAATATTTTTTTCTGAATCGAGAATTGTCATATCTGGGTTGTCATTTAATACTGCAATGCTAGACTTCGAAATGGCTGCAAATTAAGCTATGGAAACAGTGTTCTCCGAGCCATCTATTCCCAGTTGTAATTTTCATTTCAAGCAATGCCTCTGGAAGACATAGAAGAACTGGGATTAGTGGAGAAATACAGGGATGAAGAAGTAGTTCGATTGTCTTGCCACATGTATGCTGTAAAGCACATCTTTCACCGGACTGCCTTGATGATGCATGGATGGTAACAGCGTATCAAATGCCCAGTGGCGAAAAGATCATGAATTCGTAGACTATATAGTAAATCAATAGATGGAAAATCCTAGTACACCATCTGAAATGTAGAATTGGTGAAGACAGACAGTCGACCGAAATTATTTCGCAATAAATTCACTCCTAAATTGGCTTCAGTTGCGTTAGGTAATACCTCGATACCTAACACAACTGTATAAAAGTTATCTGCGTTCAGAGAATTTATTTCCAAGTGATTTCGGTCAGCTATCTACCGTCATCAAATCGATGCACAGGACCATGAATGCTGTCGAAGTTTGGCATAGCAAAGGTATCTGAACCCACAAACTCTGATCAATAGGCTAAAGGAGAATGCAATAAATTCAATACATGAAATTTGAAAAAAATAATCCATTGGTCAGCCTCTTCAGTGAAAGAGGTAAAAGATACATATGTGTTGAAAAAGAGTTAAAAGATATTTTAAGAACACGTAATGACTCGGTGGATTTAAGACGTTTAAAATTTACGACATTCCTACGAAAAGTTCGTAAAATAAGACAGGAAGTAATGTTGTAGAATGGAAAAGGTAAAACAAAATAATATTTTTTAAAACACGGCTATGCACTATAGACAGTCTTAAGCCTAGATAAAATGTGGAGGGGCGTTCTTATTACAGAACGACAGGCAGAGCCTCCCCAGGGTCGCGGCTTTCTTTGAAGGTCGGAGAACCCGCAGCTAAAATGTATGTGGTCAGAAACACCGCGTTGACTCACGGGTCGCCAAGTCCAAGGCAGCCAAATCCCATGACACCCTTCAAGAGGCGGCGAGGCATCTCGTACAGTAGTTAGTTGAATTTATTCCTCGCTCCTCATGACACGTCATCAAACTGATCTCCCTGCTTCTGAAGTGTCTACAGTGAGTATGAGGGAATCCCGAAACGTTACATCTTATTTTTGTTCTGCTCTCCGTTCCACACCTTCAAAGACCCACTTCTTTTCTGTGGTACTCGAACACTTGTACTTCTTCGATGTCATTTTCGCGACGGATTTATGTACTGTGCTTATGCTTTATTGAGAAAAAACGGGAATTTTTCGAAGTGTATAGCGGTGAAACGATTATCCTAATAAACGATAAAACAATTCCAGATATCGAGTATTACGTACCGGCTGACACTTCATTGCAAAATGTTTACGGGGCTGTCTGTTATGACAGTCGCTTCAGTTTATGCAATGTACCGAACACATGAGGTTTCTTCGATAAACAGAAGTTCTTACATGGGTCTTGACAACACGATCGAATTACAGAGGTTCAAATAGTGAGACTCACTTGCGTGTAACTGCATAGGCCTATTTTCGGTCCCTGCAAATAATTGTAACGCAACTAAGGACATTATAGCGACACGAACGTCAGCCGGGTAAATAACTCGTACACCAAGTGGACATCCAGCGGACGCAGGTAAACACTTCCTGTTATACCATGCCACTGCTGCCTCGGTGTAAACACGGAGGACAGCAGGAAGTGCTCTACGACCACTAGCTGGACTCCAGAGCAGGAAACAGCCGGGGTCCTCGGTGGTCTGGTGGTAAGGGGTCTGGAACGTTCCAGCGCCTCGGCTGGGGCTATTCGCCCCAGCCAGGCCGGGGTTCTATCCCCGGCCGGCGCTGGAATTTTCAGATTTCCGAACACTAGCCTCCACCTCTGCCCTGGCATGTGGCGCATGCCGGGTACCCCCGTGGGGTCCGTGTTTCGGATCCCACGTGGAGCTCACTCCCACACTACAAACTAAACCTGATTATGCTGCTGCAAACATTTTAAATTTTAATTCACACACTTACTTCATCTACATGTATTTTAAGGTGCTTAATATATCTCACTATCATTAATATTTCTAGGATTACAACTATGAAATAAAAACCTTGCAAAAAAAAAAATAAATAAATAAAGATTTTGTTTTGTTTCGTGTGCTGAGGTAAATACCCAAACATCTGCCATTTTCTTGTAGTTAACAGTCAATATTCGAAAAAAGAAGTTTATCATACTGATTCATATATTACATACTTTATTTCACACATTCTCAGTGCTGAAACAGCAGTAATTATTTCAAAGTCATTAGAAAATGCAAAATATTATATTAATAGCAACACACAAGCCAACAATGTGTTCTTTTTAGTATCATGGTTGACTATGTGATAAATAAATTCTGTATAAGAAATCGTTTCGTAACAGTTGACAATACCTTTTAAAAATACATTGTTTTCACTAAAATTGCATTTTCAAAAACGAACATAGGCCTTTTTTCTCAAACTATTCTAGTGTCAAAATGAGATGTCTGATATGACACAGGTCACTAATGAGACAAACTTTTTTTATGAAAAACGATATTTCTCGTTTTATGTGAGCTAAATGCTGAATCAAACAGATAACATAAGACGTCCATATATTTCATGTAATATTTCGATTAATAGTTATATGACAATCTCTCTGCCTCTACTTTTTGTAAAAGTATCTTGTGGATCAGAAAAGAAATTATTTTACTACCTCTACAGGTTAAGTCTACTTGAATGAAAGAGATTGTAAAGGCCGTAGCCGAAGATGCAGAATGTTACCTTGTCTGCAAGGCGTTTGCCATCAGTAAGGAGTGAAATTGTAAAATAAGAAAAACGGATGACAAACGTCTATTATTGCTGTACTATTATATCACTAACGTTGAATTGCAAGAAACTTACCTAAAGTTCCCCTTGCTGTTCAAAATTCTTTAACCCATAATACCGTGCGATTATTTTGGTACCATTTAATGTAACAGTAGCCCCGACACCTCATTGCGCAGAGGAAATTGAACCTAAATTTCGTATTTTTGGTAATGAGAGAGAGAGAGACTGTCTGCTAGTATGGCTGTTTCTTTTGCTATTAAATTCCGAGCCACATATCCATTTTTTATGCTTAGAAGTGTGGACAAAACTTTTAGCAATACTAAATTACAAAGAGGGAATGATGAATGTAACATGCTGTGTACATTATTGTCGCTGGAGATGTAGTTTGCATTATATGTTACGAGAACAGAAGGAAGAAATAAACAGCAACTAGACATTTAAGTCACTCAATTTTCGCGGCCATTTTGCGGTTCATCACTTTGCTGCTAGGTGTCACTTCTAGTCCCTCACACACTCAGTTATCACTTCGCTGCTAGGTGTCACTACTAGTCCCTCATACACTCAGTTGTCTATAGTGCAAGGCTCCGCTACCAGAGGGCTCTATCAGCACCGGTGAGGACTCACTCTGTCGGCGTTTGCTGCTTCACTCCTCAACATCTATTCTAGCTGACGTGACTGCTAAATCTTCAGACTAAACGAAAAACATAACACCAATACCAAATAAGGCAAATAGTGATAAGTGCGAATACTACCAAACCATCACTTTCATACGTCCCAGCTGAAAATACTGATCCAAAATATTTACAGATCAACGGAACACATTAGAGAAAACGAGCTAGAGGAAAATCAATTTCGAGAGAATACGCTAGCCGTTAGAGATCGGTTGAAGAAATTCAACTCATATTTATAACATCTTTAGACGTATAAAATAACTTTTGACAGTTTTAACCAGAATATACAGTCTGAATTTAAGATGCAACCAGGGATAAAATGCAGTGAACGGCATGTTATCTAGAGCTCTGACAGAAATCAGACAGCAGGTGTACGACTTAAAAGAAAGCTGGTAGTTGATAGTTGAGAAGTGAGAGAGAGAGAGAGAGAGAGAGAGAGAGAAGGGGGGGGGTTTCTAGCCAATTCTCCCATGTTATTCACTCTGCATACAAAATGTTTCACACGTCATACTGCACACTTATCGAGTCTGTAGAGGGGACCTTGCTGATGAAGTTTTACATAGGAATCGATGTCTGGAAACAGAGTATACTCGTATAAGTTACAGGCGCTGGAGTCTGTAAAATATGTGTATACACGGAGATCCAATGAAGATGTTACCAATTTGAGGTTATGTCCCTATAACGGAAAATCAGAAGAGAAGACACTCCTGTTACATCTGACAGTATGTACCGGTAGTGTTGCAGCTAAGATGTAGGGCAGGAAACTTTCAGAGGTGGTAGTATGGACCGAAGAAAGAAGACAATGTCCAGTACACATGGGCTGTAAAACGCATACCTTGAGAGCTTTAAGGACTTGTTCGTCTTCGCTAGCATAAATCATATCTCCACTATTGAACAAGTGCTCATAGCTCCTCAGGTACGCATTTTGCAGCCCATGTTTAGCGGACATGTTTTCTTACTTTGATCCATACTACCACCTTTGAAAGTTAGCAACAACAGCACCAGTACTTGTATTCCACCGTCAGAGGTATGATAACGATTTTCCATTTTAACTTTCGACTCAATCGTTTCCCGTACCGGAGCCCTTACCTCAAATTGATACATAATCACGGCATCACACTCTATTTATAAACATTTGCCGGAGCTGGCGCCTGTATTTTGATGATCCGTAGGCTCGTTAGATGACGTTTGCAGGCATGAGCTACTATGTAAAATTGCAAGCTCTAGAAATGTATAAAGAAAGCAACATACGAAACGGACGAGAAATTCGGGAAATTAATCGAAGAAAGAAGAAATAGAATTTGTTTCCAAATCGAACTTTCATTTTGCTGCTGATGATTTGAAATTTCATGGCATTTATTCGCTCTGAAGATGATCGTTCAAACGATGGTCGAAATGTCGTTATTTTAGTTGTTTCAATGTTTTATAATGACATGGCCTAGTACCCAAAATGATTTTCTTCAAGTTGTTTGTAGGAATTCTATCGCTTCTCTCCGATATTTTCAGTATGATATTAGTATTTTTTCCTACACCTAGCAACTTTAGTAGTGCTTGAAATGACGGAAAGGTGCTTCGTTTTAATGATAACAATGTACAGAATAATTCAGCCATGTTTCTGCGAAGTTGCACAACGCCGAAATCCTGAAATACATCCGTATATTTCGAATGTGGTACAACAGCTGTAGGTAGGAGACGAGGTACTGGCTGTGTGGGCGATGCGTGAATCTTGCTTGGGTAGCTCTGATGGTAGAGCACTTGCCCGCGAAAGGCAAAGGTCCCAAATTCTAGTCTCGGTCCCTCACACAGTTTTAATCTGCCAGGAAGTTTCATATCGGCGCACACTCCGCTGCAGAGTGAACTAATTCTGGAAACAGCTGTACAGTTACTGGAGGGATACAGGATGTTTCAAAATTTTCGTTAAAAACTTCTAGGGAACTGAGTGACGATATTTGGAAATGGAATCCATGTATGGAAACGTATGTCCGTGCTACAGCCGTATAAATACATCTTCGCTAATGTTGTATGCAACAGGGTTATAATCACTGGGGGGGGGGGGGGGGTTACTTACGTCGGATCGTATGATGTCATTTGACTGCTGTCTCCTCTCTGACCTGGTTCGAGTCTCGTTCATGTGAGTGTTAGAGCAACATTGCTGAGTACACTTTTGCCGAATACACTGACACGAGTATTGTGTGTGGCCAAGCTCACAATACTGGAAGAGCTGCTGGTCGCCTTTATCAAGATCATTGTCCACAACGTTTGACTCCTTCCCACACGCTTTTCGTCCCTATTGCGCAACGTCTTCGAGAAAGGGTGCCTTCACCGTCAGCAGGTGCGTCTGTGGTGCCCCGTGGAGACGCAGCGCACGCGAATTGGAAAATATATTTATATGGATATGGTGTCTGTTCCTTCGGAAATGTCCGAAAGGACACTACGAATGTAGTGTGTGGACATACAAGGTGAGAATGTGGGTCTCGCAGAAGGCGTGCGCGAGATAGTCCCTGTAGTCTCACTATCCTTTGTGCCCTCGGTGGCTCAGATGGATAGAGCGTGTGCCATGAAAGCAGATCCCGGGTTCGAGTCCCGGTCGGGACACCCATTTTCACCTGTCTCCGTTGATATATATCAACGCCAGTCAGCAGCTGAAGGCATTAACATCATTCTAATTTCGAATTGGAAAAGGCCCTCCTGTAAAAGCAGAGTCTGTGAAGACCGATTTTTTTTGTTTCTTTGGTTATTAACAAGTGGAACTGTAGAACAATAGATGTACTGGGTCACATGTACTCTGAATTGCCAAAGAAACTGGTATAATAATGCGTATTCAAACACAGAGATATGTAAACAGGCAAAATATGGTTCTGCGGCCGGCAACGCCTGAGTAAGGCATGTGTCTGCCGCGGTTGTTAGATCGGTTACTGCTGCTACAGTGGCTGGTTGTCAAGATTTAAATGACTTTGAACGTGGTATTATACTCGGCGCAAGAGCGATGGGACACAGCATCTCCGAGGCAGCGCTGAAGGGGATTTTCCTGTACGACCATTTCACGAGGGTACCGTGAATATCAGCAATCCAGCAAAACAACAATTCTCCGACATCGCTGCGGCCGGAAAAAGATCCTGCAGGAATGGGGACTGAAGAGAATCGTCGAGCGTGGCGAAAGTGCAACCATTCCGCAAATTACAGCAAATTTCAGTGCTTGACCGTCAACAAGTGTCAGCATGCGAACCATTCAACGAAACATCATCTATATGGGCTTTCAGAGCCGAAGGCCCACTCGTGTACCCTTGCTGACTGCACAGCACAAAGCTTTACACCTCATTTGGGCCCATCAGTACGAACATTGGACTGTTGATGATTGGAAACATATTGCCTGGTTGGACGAGTCTCACTTAAAAATGTCTATGGAGTATGAACGTGTACGGGGATGAAGACAACATCATGAATCCATGGACCCTGCATGTCAGCTGGGGACTGTTGAAGCTGGTGGAGGCTCTGTGACGTCGTATGGCGTGTGCATTTGGAGTGATGTGGGACCCCTGATACGCCTAGATACAACTCTGACTGGTGACACGTGCGTAAGCATCCTGTCTGATCACCTGCATGCATTCATGTCCATTGTGCACTCCGACGGAAGTGGGTAATTCCAGCACGACAATGCGACGCTCCACACAACCACAATTGCTACAGAGTGGCTGCCGGAACACTCTTCTGAGGTTAAATACTTCCTGTGGCCACCAAACTCCCCAAACTTCCAGTACGTTTCCAGTACATTGTATAGCATTATCGAGCATACGTGGGATGCCTTGCAACGTGTTGATCAGTGGAGACCTCTACTCCCTCGTACTCTTACGGATTTATGGGCAGCTCTGCAGGATTCATGGTGTCAGTTCCCTCCTGCGCGACTTCAGCCATTAGTCGATTCCATGCCACGGCGTGTTGAGGTACTTCTGCGTGCTCGCGGTGGCCTTAAACGATATTTCTTTGGTTCTTCAGTGTAACAAATTACTTGTCAAAGTGACAGCGTTACCAATATGTTTTCAAATGGTTCTAGTATACGGTACGTCTCCGGAGATGGGTTACAATTTAAAATACGAGTATTATGTCCCCTGTACAAGTTCTAGCAGTTAGTGATGGGAATTTCTGAACATCCTGTACGTTTCCAGTAAATTGTATAGCCGTTGTCGTACTACAGTTGGTGTCTGCGAATACATTTCATAATTCGTGACAGATCGTCAGGCGCGACTGCAGACGTCCGCAGCGTTTACCCAGGGCGCGTCTTGGCTACGGCAGCTCTGACGGCCACGAGAATAACCGGAGGTAGAGAGCGCAGCACGGCTAGTTTGAAGGACATTTTCAACTACTGTTGCCAGAGGTGTCTCTTTCTAGAGATACGACGACTCGCCGCACGTAAGCGGAAAGCCAAATGCTCCAACTTCTGACCTCTGCTAACATTTCGAAATTCACTGTCCTATCAGTAAGTGTACAGACACCTATTAGTGGACATTAATATGCAGTGTGTCCACCCTTTGTCTCTATGGCGGCTTGAACTCTGCGCGGGACACTAAGTGAGGTGCTTGGCATAATTTACGCACCACACACGGAGATAATATCTACGTGTTTGTTTTTGAACATGCCAGACAATACAGCGCTCAGCAAGATTGCCATGTCTCTCACCAATTTTGAACGTTTGGAACACTATGGGGAGGTTCTTTAAACCAGGTCGCGATTTTGACGATGAAACGAACCAACTGAACTGAATTTGGTACGATATCCGTCAGGAGGTCATCCACTAACTTTATCAATGTCAAGCCGAATAACTGCCCGCGTAAAGGCCAGAGGTGGGCCAACACGTTATCGACTTATCAATTTGTGAAGCTCTTTTTTTTTAATTAATCATCCAGTTTTTCTGCAACTGTAATCATTCATTTGCCCCTAAACGTACATGACGTGTATTGATTTCCAAGCCACTGGGGTAATTCCTCCGGGATACGTTTATTTTCCTTAGTGTGTAAATATATTTGGAGCAGGTCATTCAAAAACGTTTGAAACGAAATAGAGGGGAGCTGGTTGTTGTTAGGAGAACAGAATGTCTTAGACTCGCGGATCATATGGTGTTATTGGCAGAGAGCGAGAAAAGTATGACTGAAATGTTAAAAGAATTAAACAAGAGACGTGAGTAAATTGGAATGAGAAATAATAAGAAAAAGGCAAAATGTCCGGTGGTAAGTGCAAGAAAAGTAAGAACAACTATAATGTTAGGCAGGAAGATACAGAACAATTTAGTGTTTTTAGATAACTGCCGGCCGGAGTGGCCGTGCGGTTCTAGGCGCTTCAGTGTGGAACCGCGTGACCGCTACGGTCGCAGGTTCGAATCCTGCCTCGGGCATGGATGTGTGTTATGTCCTTAGGTTAGTTAGGTTTAAGTAGTTCTAGGTTCTGGGGGACTGATGACCACAGATGTCAAGTCCCATAGTGCTCAGAGCCATTTGAACCATTTAGATAACTGCGACGCGCTATTATGGACGACATTGGATGTAATAAGGAGGTGAAAACACGTACAGCAATTGCTAACGAGACGTTTCATAACAGGAGGCTTTCATGTGGGTGCGTTGATACGGGATAAAATAGGCAGGCACAGTGAGAAATTAGGTGGTGTTGAGTCGGAGAACAAAGAGAAATTTTACAGGTAGCAGGATGAGGAAACACAATTGGCATGGACACTGAATGAGAAGAGATTGTTTATTGATGGATGGTATGGAGGAAATAGTGAATGGAAGAAGAAGAACAAGTAGAAGAAGAAGAAGTCGCAGAACATACCAAGTGGTGGACAGTGTAGGGACAGAAAATAGTTGGGAGGAAACAAGAGGGTAACAAATTATGGGACTGCATGGAGAGCTACATGTGAAGACCTGCCCTAGGGTAGAACACTCATTATGATGTTGGTGGTGGTGGTGGTGGTGGTGGTGGTGGTGGTGGTGAAGACTTATTTAGGACATTTTGCAATACGCCCATTTTCTTATAATCCAAATTTAAACAAAAAAAATAGGCAGCTTATAATCTGTACTCTACAAACGACCGTGAAGAGCATGGCAGATGGAACTTGCCACTATACCAGTTATCAGAACTTATTCCCACTCCACTGACACGTATGGAGCGTGCGAAATTTGACTGCTTAAAAGCCTCTGTGCGTGCTGCGCTTAGTCTAATCTGGTCTCCACGCTTCCTACAGTTACGATACGTAGGCGGTTTCAGTATATTCTTGAATTCATCATGTAACGTCGGTTCTAGAAACTTTCTAAGTAGGTCTCCTCGCGATACTTTGCTATTCCTCGGGATAGTCTGTGTCTATCATCAACTGTCCGTTAGTTCAGTTCTCTGAACGCCTTCGTGACATTCTCCTATGGGTCAAACAAACCTGTGAGCATTTTTGCAGCCCTTCTCTGTGTAAGTTCAATATCCCCTGTTCGTCCTATCTGGTACGGGTCCCATGAATCTGATCAATAATCCAGGATGGGTCGCACGATTATTTTGTAATCAGTCTCCTCTGTAGACTGATTGCAATTCCCCAGTATTGTACCAATGAAGCGCACGTGCTTTACCTACAAATGTGCTTATGTGATCGTTCCATTTCATACCGCTACAAATTTATACACTCAAGTATTTACACGAGTTAACAAATTGCAGCTGCAGCGCACTGAAGCTGTAGCCATCGGA
The DNA here is from genome assembly GCF_023864345.2 of Schistocerca serialis cubense. NCBI lineage: Eukaryota > Metazoa > Arthropoda > Insecta > Orthoptera > Acrididae > Schistocerca > Schistocerca serialis. Next base: position 3,651,194 of record NW_026047571.1, on the reverse strand, counting down.
GTCTACGTAGTCTCATTTTTGAAATGTTGATTTTGTCGATACCGTCACAGTAGAATATTTGACTGTGCTAACAGAGCCTCGACCTCGCCTCTGCTTGCACGGCTTCGAACTATAAAAGTCCTCGAATGTGTTCCGTAAGTTTTGGAGACAGATGAAAATCGGATGGGACCAAGTCGGGGCTGTGTGGAGGTCAATCGACGGCAGTGAACGAACGGCATCGGAGTGCTGCAGACGTCGCAGCGCTCGGCTGTAGTTCGGCGTTGTAATGCTGAAGAGGAGGGTGTTCCACGTGCGGACCAACTCTTCCAGTTCGTGCTTTCAGTTTTCTGAGCTGTTTCTCACGCACCGACACAGTTACATCACACACCGCTATGTTACACGGTACAAATCGGAGCCCTCTAGCAGCAGAGGACGGCACATATGTGGAATAAAGATGTAGAATGTTACTAACGTTTTTTAACTGGAAAGCTTAGAGTTTTCAAATAAAACATTTGGAGTCACTACTTCTCAGCACTGCCTCGTGTTATATGCACAAAAATCAAAAGACTGTTTCCGAGCAAAGTATGCTATTCTTTTAATTGAACATCTTTGTAATGAACATCAGTAGTAAACATTATGGTGATCGTGAAATTTCGTATTTATATTTACATTGAAAGGCGATTAATCTGTGGCCAATACACAATGACAACGGCAGTAGCCAGGTGGATATTAACTGCAATACCGCCCACATTGCCACGGTAAGTGGAAGAATTGGTTTTCCGACACATGTCGCCATGTAACAGTCGCTCATGGCGATACATTAAAGAGTCCTCTGTCTCCCTGTCAGAGAGCCAGTACCCGGCATCACTCTAACCGAAATAAAGACGGAAATTCTGTGTGCCACATTTGAAAATGAGTCTGAAAAGGTTACAAAACTAGTTAATGGAATTAAAAATACTTCAAAATGTGAGTTGCTGCAGTTTTCCGTATTTATATTCAATACACTAGTCACAGGCTCTACAACACCCTCAGGGGATATGCTTAATCGGTTGAGAGCGTGATGTGTCCCTCCGAGATTAATTTTGCCTGGGCTTTAAGCGACTCACCGGTCAGCATTTACAGAGCTGCCAACTACATCTCACACCGGGAATATTATTAGGCTTAGTTTGCATCGCAAATCGAACGTGCATTCGCAGTCATTCCCTCTATTCACTACCATTCGCCTATATTCAACATTTAAGGATTCCTCCGGAAATATTCCAAGTAGACTTTCTCTGGATATTTTACGTCAATTTCCAAGCGCCTGCCAGTTCAATTTAATCAGAAACTTTGTGACACTCTCCAATGTATCAAACAAACCTGTGCCCATTCGTGCTGCCATTCTTTGTGTACATTCAGTATCGCCTGGCAGTCGTATCTGATTAGGATCCAAGAATCTCGAGCAATATTGGGGGATGGGTCGCACGAGTATTTGTAAACAATTTCTTTTGTACACAGATTGTATTTTCCTAGAATTCTGCCAATGAATTGCAGCCAGCCACCGTCTTTCCCTAAGACTGCGACTATGTGACGTTTCCATTTCAAATCTCTAGAAATTTTTTCACCCAGGTATTCGTGTGGGTTGAGCGATTGATAATTTGACTCGCTGATATTAAAGTCGTAGGATAAGGTTATTTCTTTTTGTGAACCGAACAATTTTACATTTCGGGAACATTTAAACCAAGTTGCCAGTCTTTGCACTACACTGAAATCTTATGAGGGCGTGACTTCTTTCAGACAGTACTTCATTACAGACAACTGCATAATTTGCGGAAAGTTTGAAGTTTCAAATAGACCGCGTAACCACCATCCCCTTCTCCCCTCCAAATTGCTATCTGAAGACTGGAAGTCCCATATGTAAACCACCTTCAGAAGTTCGTTTACTTTCCGTATCAGTTAATGTGTTAAAAACTTGACCTGAAGAATCATAGCCCTTTGCAGTTGAAGACGCTCTGTTTTAAGAGAAGCTAGTTTATGACCTGAACTAGGTATTGTACAATGCTATAATTTTCAGGTACATTCGGCGATGTATGTGGATACTGTCTGACAAATGTGTTGCGAATAGAGTGAGTAGTAAAGAAGTAATAAATTTGAAAATTCATGACTGATGCTGACTCCTTACTGCATGAACAGCGAAAATGTAGGAGCGATAAAAGTCTTTTTCCTTTCATCATTCTGTCAGGGATGTCAGAGGGAAAAAAAGTTTCACAAAGTTTCAAAATTAAGTGTGAAGTTTATTGTAAGTCTCCAGGTGCTGCCATTCACAAGTGCTCGGTGAATATAATCTGTATAATTTTCGGGTCATGAAATTACGCTACCTTATACGAGTACGAAGTTTTTGACTTTTAACGTCCAACTTATTGCGTTAAACCTATTCCTTTAAAAGAAGGACAGGAGGAGGATTGTATTTCATCTGCCATCGATGTCGAGGTCATTAGAGACGGAGCAGGAGCTGGCACTGCGTCAAGGAAGGGTAGAAGTAGTCCGCCGTGCCCTTTCAAAAGAACCATCCCAGCATTTGCTTGGAGCGATTCAGGAAAATTACGGAAAACATATATCAGGATGGCCGGACGCGGATTTAAACCGTCGTCCTCCTGAATGCGAGTAGAGTGTACTAGTTGACAGCTCATCGTCTAGAAGCTAGCGTTGCTGCTCTGGATCATGGGATTCACGCCTGGGTTGCGTTCTCCGCCAGGGAACTAGGTGTCTGTGTTGTCCTTATCATTTCGTCATCATTCGTGAACAGACGCTGATAACCGCGCAGTTCAGCGCCCAACAAACCAATCATCATCATCATCCAATGTACTACCACTGCACCAGCTCGCTCGATATACATTTAAATCAGTAGATTATGTCAGCATTTTTAGTATTTACATTGACTTCATTCTTCAATGCATGAACTGCGAGAAGACAAAGGAATTGGGATAACGAATTAAAAATACCTGATTGTGCTTCTGTTTGTAGATGACATGATTCAAGTGAATGAAATGACCTCCAAAGATCTGTATACCACCTGAACTAAATATGCAACGAATGCAACTTTAAAATTCCTAGTAATATAACGTGCACTCCGAGGAAAATATTCAGTCAGATTAAAACTAGTTTTGGATAATCCTGCTTTAGAACAGGTGTCTTAACCTTTTATTTAGGCTACGCTGTAAGTTTCGATTTTTACTCTGATACTGTAAACAAATTGTACAAATTCTAAGCTGTTTGTGGCACCGTAATCCGAACATTGGGCAATAAAGTACCGACAAAAACAGATTGTCCCGAAATTCTATAAAGTGTTCGCGGTTCTTGTGTTATGTTATGAAAGATAAAGCATGGTTGGAACAAAAAAAATCGGACGGCAGAGATGACGTTCCTAAGAAACACGAAGGGCTGCAGACCAAGGCTTGATTAGAAATGAAGATAACAGAACGAAATTAAATATTTTCAACAGAAACTAAAAAATTCAAAAATATCGTGAAGACTGGTGAGAATGCTAAGTTCCGGACTTCCCCAAAAGATCCAGAACTACAAGCGGAATGGCAGAAAACATATTGAAAAGCCTCGGAGTGGAAATAATTTCGTTTGAGGGACTACCCCACGCGGCGACTAATGAAGTACTTACACATTATACAATTCTTAAGTTATACACCAAAATAAGTAAGTTTTTAACCTGGTTTATGTTCACTGATTTATATAAAAAGCATTTTTGCTTTCTAAAGTGGGCTATGATCTTTCTCAGGGTTGAAACTGTCTCCATGCCAAATTTCAACGACATCTGTTAAGCGGCCTAGTCACGAAAACGAAATAGACTGTGTTCTAAAGAAGAAAAACAATTGAGAGAAAGAAGCGGCGTCATTTTGTGCAGGTCGCGCACATCATTTTGCAAGATAATGTTGGGACACGCTTGGTGCAAGTCGCGACTGATTTTTATCGGTATATGGGGATGGGAAGCGCCGCACCACTCACCACACTCCCCGGACTTACGCCCTGGTGAGCTCAGCTTGGTTCCTAACGTGAAGGACGAACTTAAGGGTATTCGGTTCAGAGCTGTTATGGAGATTCGCCGGACAATAGACTGCTCCACTCGAACTACCTATACAACTGGCGTACCCAGGGGTATCCTGCTCTTTCGACGTAACTGGCGACGGGTTATATTAGGAGAGCTATTCAAAAAACATCCGAGCTTTTTTAACTGTAGAAATCAACAATGGTATCAGGGCGTGTCTGCGCTCTATGGTTGCAGTTGTGGTATGTTAGCCTCGATATTCCCCTGACCTAGCAGAGTGACATCTGGCTTTTCTCCAAACTGAACGAGACTGAAGGGGATCAGATTCCAGAACAGGGAAGACATTATGCAGAATTTCACGGAGCAGTTGCGCACAATACCAAAAAACTTTCCAGAGGTGCTTCCAGCAGTGGCAACAGCAGCACGGGAGTTGTGTCGAGGCTGAAGGGGACTACTTTGGAAGTGATTGGTACCAAACAGTTGTATCTCAATAAAGATGATTTCATAAATAAAAGTCGGATTCTTTTTCAACAACCGTCGCACAGTGCTGGTGACGGCTTTGGGAAGTTAACCTTTGAATCATGTATCTATTTTGTACAAGTTGTAAATAAATACTTAGAAAACATCCCAAAACTTATGTGTTATTAATGTAGAGTAATGAAATGACGCTAATACACTTGTCTAGATAATATATTTAAGTGATTAACATTGCAAAATCACCAGGTAACTCAAGTGCGAGATAAGCATTTCGAAATGTGAAATGCTGTTACACTAGTAGCCGTTGCAACAACCGGAATGTTGAACGCAAGCATCAAAAAGTTAATGCATTGTGTTGTGCATGGGACGGATGTCAGTTTGTAGTATGGAGTTCCAAGTGTATGGTACTTGGACGGTCAACACAAGGACGGTTAATGCTGTTTGCGGATAATACTGAGTTGTCTGATGGTATCCCATACGTGCTCGACTGGAAACAGATCTGGTGATCGAGCAGGCCAAGGCGACATGTCGACACCGGTATGTGGGCGAGCCGTATCCTCTTAGAGAACAACCCCTGTAATGCCCAACAGCACAAGAGGTCGAGTCACCAAACTGACGTACACATTAGTAGAGTGCATGGGATATAACCACGAGGATGCTCCTGCTGTCCTATCAAATCGTACCCGGCACGGTAACTCCTGGTGTAGGCATGGTTTATCTAGCATGCAGACTGGTCGGTTGCAAACCTCACCTGACCTCCCCCTAACACACACACGGCCGTCACTGGCGCTGAGGCAGAACCAGATTTAACCAGAGAACACAAGAGACCCCCACCCCGTCCTCCAATGAGCTCTCATTTGACATCACTGAAGTCACAGTGGTGGTGGTGCGCGGTCAGTAGAATGCACATTACCCAGGAGTCTGGCTCGGGGCTGTCACTGAAGTAACCGATTTGTAACAGTTTGTGGTGCCAGCAGCTGCTGCAGGTGCAGTATGTTGCTCCACAGTCCTACGCTGAAAACGATGGTCCTCCCTCTCGGTAGCGCCACGTCGCTATTCGGAGCCCCGTCTTCTTCCGGCTGTACATTCTCGTGACCACTGCTGCCAGAAATCATGTACAGTGGCTACATTTCTGCCAACTCTCTGCAGTGCTGCAGAAGAAACATCCACCTTCTCGTAGCTCCATTACACGACCTCGTTGAAACTTAGTGAGGAGCTCGGAATGCCGTGTTTGTTCCCTTAAAGGCATTCTTGACTAACATCAGTTCACCACGACCAATCTCAAAGGTCATTAACGCTCGTGACTGTTACAGTGTATAAGTAAATTAAACTTTATTTCCACCCTCATAGTGACGCTACTAGCACCACTCTTATGCGACTGGCGCGAAATCTGAATAGACATCATCTTTCAGGTGTAGAAACACGCCCACCAACATTTGTTTATGTCACACAACTAGTCCATGGTGTTGCGACTTTTTCTCCCCCCGGCCGGGTTGTTGCCACTACCTTTGTATGTTGTTTAAAACCGGTTTCAGTGGAATCTGGAAACGAGTCGACTTGGTCCTTCCATTATAATTCGACCATGACAGACGAAGAGACTCAAAGAGCGTCCCAGAAATTTCCAGGCTCCAGTGGCGCGACCCTGGAGCAGGCGTGGATCGCAGCGACAGAGCCCTTGTCGCCCATACACCTCAGTCCCAACTTCCAAAACAACAGCACCGATCCGACCACGACCAAACAGGAAGTGCAGAGCATCTCCCAGAAGTAGCTCCGTGACGTAAACATGACAATAGCCATGGTGGTGTCCACGACATATCAGTCGCTGTGCAGGCAGGAGCGAAACCAGTTCAAGCAGACGGAGAGGCTCACGCTGCACCACGTAGGCTCACCGCCACTTCCTATGACTCGGCCCTGGCGCCTGTGGGGGCACTATACCATCGGGTCGCCGCCCTCGCCAAGCCTTCCACCAGTGAAAGTGCCCCACAGGTAAAAATCTAATCTGACAGGTGTATCGCAACTGCTGCATGTTTGGAACTAAGCTGTTGTACAGGTTCCGGCAAGAAGACCGTCCCATATTTCAAACAGTAATAACAAACAAGCAACAAACAACCAACCAAAGATTCAGAGAAAAAATTTTCTTTTCCCATAAATTTGCTATAAAGTTATAGGTAACTTTAAACATTTAAATTCTGATGAAGGCATTCTTCGAAGAGTTGAGACCTGGTTAATAAGACTGAAAATTGTGACCGAGGGCTGATTTTGTTTCATCTTTATTCACAGGAACAATATAAATACCATGCCAGTTTACATCGGCTGGTTTTAAAAATTATGTCTGGTAAATGGCATCCTCCATTGTTGAGACACTGAAGAAACCTTTTCCAGAAGTTCTCCATGGTCCTTCAGTGGAATGACACTCACTTCCTGGATGATTGCCTCTGTAAGTTCTCGCAGGTTTGAGGAGCGATATTTGTACACTTGACCCTTTAAGTGTTCCCAAAGAACAAAAATTACAAGGCGATAAATCGGGTGGCCATGGGGGCCAGACGATATCTCCTCGCGAAGGCAGAACAAGTCCAGAAAACAACTCTGTAAATCATCGATGACGCACCGAAGTGTCACACGATGGCTGTGAAGTGGTCGGTGCTGAAGCTCCTGACGGTTTTTTGCTGTGAGGAAGCGGTAATTTTATTTATTTGCAGTACCTGATAATTGGAAGCAAACGTCAAGAGAAGAAATCAAAACAGCGTCAGAGGCGATCATCTCAAGAATTCGCAGTCTCTCAATTCTAGGGTAACCATCATCATGGGAGTGCCAAACACTTTGAGGACTGCCCAACGGACACACACACACACACACACACACACACACACACACACACACACACACACGCACATTTTACAGAGTCGTAACAGTCCGACGTCGACCAGCAGTGCAGAACCCGATGTTTCAAAGTTTGACTCCAAAATCGAATAGCTTTTATGTCAGGAACAGAACCACGTCGGCCAAATTCGAATCGAATGTGAAACGCTCGCTGAGTAATAATCACGAAAGGACCATTACGAATATATACACTATCCGATCAAATGTATCTGGACACACCCAAAAATATATGCTTTTCGTATTAGGTGCATTAGGTGCGTTGTGCTGACACCTGTTCCCAGATATTCCGTATCAGTGACCTCAGTAGTCATTAGACATCGTGAGAGAGCAGAATGGGGCGCTCCGCGGAATTCAAGGACTTCGAATGTGGTCAGGTGACTGGGTGTCACTTGTGTCATACGTCTGTACACAAGATTTCCACACTCCTAAACATCCCTAGGTCCACAGTTTCTGGTGTGATAGTGAAGTGGGTGGTCTAGGGGTAGCGTCTCTGATTCATAATCAAAACGTCTTCGGTCCCCAGGTTTGATCCCCGCCACTGCCTAAATTTTGATAAATAATCAGCATTGGCGGCCGAAGACTTCCGGCATAAGAAGTCAGCCTCATTTTGCCAACGGCCTTGTCAAAGAGGGCGGAGGAGCGGATAGAGGTTCAGGGCACTTTCTTGTCCTAGGGGTGGGAAATTGCTCCTAAAGGCGGAAGAATGATCAACGACATGAGGATGCAGAAGGCAATGGAAACCACTGCATTAAAGACACGTAACGTGTACCCACAGCACATGTGGCATGTATTTGAAGAAGTGTCATGATGATCTCTCCATTGGCAAAAGATTCCGGAATAGTCCCCCATTCGGATCTCCGGGAGGGGACTGCCAAGGGGGAGGTTACCATGAGAAAAAGGTTGAATAATCAACGAAACGATAACGTTCTACGAGTCGGGGCGTGGAATGTCAGAAGCTTGAACGTGGTAGGGAAACTAGAAAATCTGAAAAGGGAAATGCAAAGGCTCAATCTAGATATAGTATGGATCAGTGAAGTGAAGTGGAAGGAAGACAAGGATTTCTGGTCAGATGAGTATCGGGTAATATCAACAGCAGCAGAAAATGGTATAACAGGTGTAGGATTCGTTATGAATAGGAAGGTAGGGCAGAGGGTGTGTTACTGTGAAAAGTTCAGTGACCGGGTTGTTCTAATCAGAATCGACAGCAGACCAACACCGACAACGATAGTTCAGGTATACATGCCGACGTCGCAAGCTGAAGATGAACAGATAGAGAAAGTGTATGAGGATATTGAAAGGGTAATGCAGTATGTAAAGGGGGACGAAAATCTAATAGTCATGGGCGACTGGAATGCAGTTGTAGGGGAAGGAATAGAAGAAAAGGTTACAGGAGAATATGGGCTTTGGACAAGGAATGAAAGAGGAGAAAGATTAATTGAGTTCTGTAACAAGTTTCAGCCAGTAATAGCGAATACCCTGTTCAAGAACCACAAGAGGGGGAGGTATACTTGGAAAAGGCCGGGAGATACGGGAAGATTTCAATTAGATTACATCATGGTCAGACAGAGATTCCGAAATCACATACTGGATTGTAAGGCGTACCCAGGAGCAGATATAGACTCAGATCACAATATGGTAGTGATTAAAAGTAGGTTGAAGTTCAAGACATTAGTCAGGAAGAATCAATACGCAAAGAAGTAGGATACGGAAGTGCTAAGGAATGACGAGATACGTTTGAAGTTCTCTAACGCTGTAGATACAGCAATAAGGAATAGCGCAGTAGGCAGTACAGTTGAAGAGGAATTGACATCTCTAAAAAGGGCCATCACAGAAGTTGGGAAGGAAATCCGAGGTACAAAGAAGGTAGCTGCCAAGAAACCATGGGTAACAGAAGAAATACTTCAGTTGATTGATGAAAGGAGGAAGTACAAACATGTTCTGGGAAAATCAGGAATACAGAAATACAAGTCGCTGAGGAATGAAATAAATAGGAAGTGCAGGGAAGCTAAGACGAAATGGCTGCAGGAAAAATGTGAAGACATCGAAAAAGATGTGATTGTCGGAAGGACAGATTCAGCATACAGGAAAGTCAAAACAACCTTTGGTGACATTAAAAGCAACGGTGGTAACAATAAGAGTGCAACGGTAATCCCACTGTTAAATGCAGAGGAGAGAGCAGATAGGTGGAAAGAATACATTGAAAGCCTCTATGAGGGTGAAGATTTGTCTGATGTGATAGAAGAAGAAACAGGAGTCGATTTAAAAGAGATAGGGGATCCAGTATTAGAATCGGAATTTAAAAGAGCTATGGAGGACTTACGGTCAAATAAGGCAGAAGGGGTAGATAACATTCCATCAGAATTTCTAAAATCATTGGGGGAAGTGGCAACAAAACGACTATTCACGTTGGTGTGTAGAATATATGAGTCTGGCGATATACCATCTGACTTTCGGAAAAGCATCATCCACACAATTCAGAAGACGGCAAGAGCTGACAAGTGCGAGAATTATCGCACGATCAGCATAACAGCTCATGCATCGAAGCTGCTTACAAGAATAATATACAGAAGAATGGAAAAGAAAATTGAGAATGCGCTAGGTGACGATCAGTTTGGCTTTAGGAAAAGTAAAGGGACGAGAGAAGCAATTCTGACGTTACGGCTAGTAATGGAAGCAAGGCTAAAGAAAAATCAAGACACTTGCATAGGATTTGTCGACTTGGAAAAAGCTTTCGACAATATAAAGTGGTGCAAGCTGTTCGAGATTCTGAAAAAAGTAGGGGTAAGCTATAGGGACAGCCGGGTCATATACAATATGTATAGCAACCAAGAGGGAATAATAAGAGTGGACGATCAAGAACGAAGTGCTCGTATTAAGAAGGGTGTAAGACAAGGCTGTAGCCTTTCGACCCTACTCTTCAATCTGTACATCGAGGAAGCAATGATGGAAATAAAAGAAAGGTTCAGGAGTGGAATTAAAATACAAGGTGAAAGGATATCAATGATACGATTCGCTGATGACATTGCTATCCTGAGTGAAAGTGAAGAAGAATTAAATGATCTGCTGAACGGAATGAACAGTCTAATGAGTACACAGTATGGTTTGAGAGTAAATCGGAGAAAGACGAAGGTAATGAGAAGTAGTAGAAATGAGAACAGCGAGAAACTTAACATCAGGATTGATGGTCACGAAGTCAATGAAGTTAAGGAATTCTGCTACATAGGCAATAAAATAACCAATGACGGACGGAGCAAGGAGGACATCAAAAGCAGACTCGCTATGGCAAAAAAGACATTTCTGGCCAAGAGAAGTCTACTAATATCAAATACCGGGCTTAATTTGAGGAAGAAATTTCTGAGGATGTACGTCTGGAGTACAGCATTGTATGGTAGTGAAACATGGACTGTGGGAAAACCGGAACAGAAGAGAATCGAAGCATTTTAGATGTGGTACTATAGACGAATGTTGAAAATTGGGTGGACTGATAAGGTAAGGAATGAGGAGGTTCTACGCAGAATCGGAGAGGAAAGGAATATGTGGAAAACACTGATAAGGATAAGGGACAGGATGATAGGAAATCTGCTAAGATATGAGGGAATGACTTCCATGGTACTAGAGGGAGCTGTAGAGGGCAAAAACTGTAGAGGAAGACAGAGATTGGAATACGTCAAGCGAATAATTGAGGACGTAGGTTGCAAGTGCTACTCTGAGATGAAGAGGTTAACACAGGAAAGGAATTCGTGGCGGGCCGCATCAAACGTCAGTAGACTGATGACCAAAAAAAGAAAGTGAAGTGGAAACGTGAAGGGACACGTACAGCACAAAAGCGTACAGGCCGACCTCGCCTGTTGACTGACAGAGACTGCCGACAGTTGAAGACAGATATAATGTGTTACAGGCAGGCATCTATACAGACCATCACACAGGAATTCCAAACTGCATCAGGATCCACTGCTAGTATTATGGCAGTTAGGAAGGTGAGAAAACTTGGATTTCACAGTCGAGCAGTTGCTCATTAGCCACACATCACGCCAGTAAGGCCAAACGACGCCTAGCTTGATGTAAGAAGCGCAAACATTGAACAGTGGAAAAACGTTATCTGGAGTGACGAATCACGGTACACAATGTGGCGATCCGATGGCAGGTTGTGTGTATGGCGAATGCCTGGTGAACGTCATCTGCCAGCGAGTGTAGTGCCAATAGTAAAATTCGGAGGCTCTGGTGTTATTGTGTGGTCGTGTTTTTCATGGAAGGGGCTTGACCCCTTGTTGTTTTGCGTGGCACTATCACATCACAGGCCTACATTTATGTTTTAAGCACCTTCATGCTTTCACTGTTGAAGAGCAATTCGGGGATGGCGATTGCATCTTTCAACACGATCGAGCACCTGTTCACAATGCATGGCCTGTGGCCGAGTGGTCACACGACACTAACATCCCTGAAAAGGACTGGCCTGCACAGAGTCCTGGCCTGAATCCTTGGGATGCTTTGGAACGCCAACTTGGTGCCAGGCCTCACCGATCGACATCGATACCTCTCTTCAGTGCAGCACTCAGTGAAGACTGGGCTGCCACTCCCCAAGAAACTTCCCAGCACCTGATTGAACATATGCCTGCGAGAGTGGAAGCTGTCGTGAAGGCTAGGGGTGGGCCAACACCATATTTGAGTCCAATATTACTGATGGAGGGCGCCACGAACTTCTACGTCATTTTCAGCCAGGATACTTTTGACCGCATAGTGTACAACAACCGCTTCTCAGAATTACATGCAACGATTTCACGGAATGATATACAGGGTTTTCATAAAAATTAATGAGACTGATTCTCTGCTGACGCGACTGTACTTCACAGCGCGCGCTCGCCGGGGGGCCGAAAACGCGCGGCGTGCCAGTCGCGTTGAGTGGACACGTCACAAAGTCGTCGGTTGTGGTGCAACAACAGTTTAGTGTGAAACTAGGAAAATAGGGTACGGAAACGTTGGATATGTTTCGGCAAGCCTACGGCGATGATTGCCTGTCAAAAGCCCAGCTTTTCAGGTAGGTGAAGAACTTTAAATAGGGCGAGGAGAGCTGAGGACGAGGACCATTCCGGACGCCCTTCAACCAGCAAAACTGACGTTTACATCGGCCGTGTGGGCGCTTTATCGAACACGGACCGTCAGATGAGTGTCAAGATGATAGGAGACCACCTCGGACTTGCAAAATGACAGTGCACAACATCATTACCAGAGAATTGTCGACGAAGAAGATCTGCGCCAAGATGGTCCCGAAGATTTTCTGAGACATTCAAGCACGTATGGACGCAAGAAAATCTGCAGAGCCTTTAAGCAGATCCGGAATTTTTAGATAAATCACCGGAGACGAAACCAGGGTGTTTCAGTACGACCTGGAGACAAAGCGCAATAGTGCCGGAATTGCACACTGCAGCATCCCCAAGACCAAAAGAGGCTGGCATGAGCAAATCGAAGGTTAAAGCCATGCTGACGGTGTTTCGGTGTCAGGTGTAAGTGACTAAGAGACTGAAAGCCAGGGTCCACTGCGTGAGGCCATTCATCGCTAATGAACGGAAGCTGCATGATGACAATGCACCAGACCCTGTAAAGGGCGTCACTGGAAGCACGGCTTCTCTTGCAACCACACATTTCGCGGTCAAAAATAACAGGGCATTGAGCAACAAAACGACGTCATCGACCCATTTCTTTGGGGTGTGCCTCAGCACACTTTTTCTTTGCTATACAGGATGTTACAATTGCATACCTGTCTGAACCATTCGACGGAATTTGAACGTGATCTGAAGTCGCAAGGGACAATTATGCTTTTTCAGCCATGTTATATCAGGCCATCCTCTGGTGGAAGGGCTACACATTCACACATGCGTGAATAAAATGGCAAGGGTCCCTCTAAGAACCCCCAGTTCGGCAACATCCTCGGTGTCTTCTGCGCACCTTTCTTGGACACCTTAAAGATGTACCTGTCTACAGGGACACTAATTTCTAGGCACGAGAGTGAATGGAATCCCTTTCAACATCCCCCAGGCCTGTATTGCACTATCATACTTCTTTGACAAAGAAATATGATCAAATATTTATCAAATTTCCTTGACAAGGCTCCTCGACAAGGCTCTTTGCGTGTCGCTAGAAAGGAGTGTTACATTGTCGTCATATTTTTTGTCAAAGTGCAAGATGGTGGGCCACAATAACCGGTTATTATGCGCTGCAGTTGCTTGTACCGCAGTTGCATTGTGTATGCATTTAGAAGAGAAGCGGTGGAAAAAAAGAAGGTTGTGTCAAGCCATGGGTCTTATGTCGAGACGATAAAAGCATTCAGCAAAATTTGTCATGAGAGCTGCAAGTAGTGGACGTCAGATCTTATACAAATTATTTACGGATGGAAGAGAGTGAATTTTAGTACCTTCTCAGTATAGTGGCTCCTAATATTAGAGAGCAGAACACTCACTTCGGAGTGCTAGATGTGCATAAGACAGGTTCACCGTATCACTGTGATATCTTACTACAGGAGAGAGCTACTCTAACTTACTATACAGCCCTCTAAATACCATAGTGCACATTAACCACAAGAAGTACAGAAACGTGTCAAGTGATTTATAATGCACTGAACGAGGGATATCTGAAGACAAATATGTGTCTAGTTCACTATGTAGGTAATTAAGAACTATTTTATTTTCGAATAATTTAATTAATAAAATTAGTTTTTCAACAAATACAAAATGAATTAAAAGTACGAAATAGATGAACACTTTTTATCTTGTGGCATCCACAGTTCAAATGTAGACGAACTAGAATAGGAGAGCAGCTAATATTTTTTATTTCAAAGTGTGTCGTCCTCTATCCCAGCTTGCTTTTAGCTGGCTTGGTGTAGAGGTGGATGGCTGTAGCTAATCTTGGCTGCTCTTGGATGACAACTGACAACACCTCCTCCTCATTTCATATTTCACCTGAAATTCTAATGCCGTTGCCAAAAGTTAACGAAAGCATGAAAAGAGCGAAACGGAAAAGGGGGAAAACCGATTTTTAAATGATTCGCCGTACAAAAAAAGAGTTAGAAGCCATTATTAAGGAAAAATAGAAAAAGAATTTTGCCAAAGAAGAAAGAGCAAAGAAAAAACTATTTGCGAAACAGAATAAAATTAAGAATTCAATAAAGAAAGAAAGGGCCTGAAGATAAATGGAAAAAAGGAGAGAGAATACACTATTAACGAGAGTTATGACTGTGCATGTTTATATTGTGGTGAGTTTTATTCAACATCAGTTGAAGGTTGGGTCGCTTGTTCCACGATTCCTGTGCAGGAATAGATATCAGATATCAAATGTGATGCGTCTTTCCTCTTGTGTGAGTTTCGTAAATAGCCTTAAGAAAAGGATAAAATACATGAAAACTGTAGTTTGACATTAAACTAAATCAATACCGAGTAAGCCAATATTTTCTGCATTTCCGGTAATTTTATACGTTTTTATAATCACTTGTACTTACCACCCCAATCTGCCCTGTGCACGGGGCAGAATGTAGCAAACGACATATCTTTCTGTTTTTAAACGAAAAAAATACTGTTCTTTTATTTTACGGCAACGTTCTTGTAGTTTTGTGATTAATACATCATCATGTGTTCATATAAAAATTGGTAACTCTCTTATTTAACACTTTTGTGCTTTTAATCAAATGTATAACAGTTGCAGTGAAAGAAACTATGAATCTTAGTGAGTGCATATACACCATTAAGTGCAATACAGCTTCATATTCAATTTTCTGTAACTTTTGTAACTTAATGTACCTTTCCTCTCAAACTATTTATCCCAGAACCGTGTAATTCTAACGGTCAGTTGTCTTACTCGACATGTATGAAGTATATTTTTTAATGCTTCCTACTATATTATAAAAAACACTATGGTCTTTTAAATTTCGAAATTTGCTCACAAAACATCTTACTAAACTTTTCCAAAATTGCACTATTAATATATTATTCATGAAAAAATGTCACTGTTAGAAAATAGTGGAGATCCATGTAAGAAATGTTTCGTGTTCTACCGTTAGTATAACACAGCTTGAGATAAGGGACATGGAAATAGGTCAATTTAACATGGTGCAGATAGAAGATACCTTCTCGCCATGAAATTTGTCTTTAAAAACAAATGAATATTCTCAAATCAACAGCTCATTTCATGAAGTCATTACTAGAAACATGAATAATCCTCACAAAAATTTGGAAGTTAATTTCTTTGGTGCAAGAAAGTCTCCATCATTCAGGAAATCCCATTTTCAATAACGTGCCAGCAGCCATAAAACGCTTTACTACTGACAAATTTCAGTTTAAGACGAGCCTAAAGGATTTATTGCTAGCCATCTTCTCCGATTCCATTAATGAACTGAATTTCTTAGCAGAACTAGCGTGCGCGCGGTTGAGAGAGAGAGAGAGAGAGAGAGAGAGAGAGAGAGAGAGAGAGAGAGAGGGCGGGTCAAATAATACAAGTACAATCAAAAGTATGTCTAAATTTTCATTTCACATTCCACGTCCATGATCACTCCACTTGCGATCTGTGGAAGGTAAATTAGCATATTAGTTTCACATTGAGTGTCTCCTCATTATGGATCAATTGTAACGGAAAGTACATATAATCCAATCTAACCCCTTTATCTGTCCCATTTCTATTGAAGGTTACGCATCAGACAAATACCTTCATGTTGTTGTTGTTGTTGTTGTTGTCTTCAGTCCAGAGACTGGTTTGATGCAGCTCTCCATGCTACTCTATCCTGTGGAAGCTTCATATCCCAGTACCTCCTGTAACCTACATCCTTCTGAATCTGTTTAGTATATTCATCTCTTGGTCTCCCTCTACGATTTTTACCCTCCACGCTGCCCCCCAATACTGTATTGGTGATCCCTTGATCCCTCCGAATATGCCCTACCAACCGATCCCCTCTTCTAGTCAAGTTATGCCACAAATTTCTCTTCTCCCCAATTCTATTCAATACCTCCTCATTAGTTATGTGATCTACCCATCTAATCTTCAGCATTTTTCTGTAGCACCACGTTCAACTGCTCTTCCAAGTGCTTTGCTGTCTCTGACAGAATTCAATGTCATCGGCGAACCTCAAGGTTTTAATTTCTTCTCCATGGATTTTAATTCCTACTCCGATTCTTCTTTTGTTTCCTTTACTGCTTGGTCAATAAGCAGGTTGAACAACGTCGGGGAGAGGCTACAACCCTGTCTCACTCCCTTCCCAACCACTGCTTCCCTTTCATATCCCTCGACTCATATAACTGCCATCTGGTTTCTGTACAAATTGTAAATAGCCTTTCGCTCCCTGTATTTTACCCCTGCCACCTTCAGAATTTGAAACAGTATTCCAGTGAACATTGTCAAAAGCTTTCTCTAAGTCTACAAATGTTAGAAACGTAGGTTTGAACTTCCTTAATCTATCTTCTAAGATAAGTCGTAGGGTCAGTATTGCCTCACGCGTTCCAGTATTTCTATGGAATCCAAACTGGTCTTTCCCCGAGGTCGGCTTCTACCACTCTTTCCACTCGTCTGTAAAGAATTCGTGTTAGTATTTTGCAGAGGTGGCTTATTAAACTGGTAATTTTCACATCTGTCAACACCTACTTTCTTTGAGATTTGTATTATTATATTCTTCTTGAAGTCTGAGGGTATTTCGCCTGTCTCATACATCTTGCTCGCCAGATGGTAGAGTTTTGTCAGAGCTGACTCTCCCAAGGCTGTCGGTAGTTATCATGGAATGTTGTCTACTCCAGGGGCCTTTTTTCGACTCAGGTCTTTCAGTGCTCTGTCAAACTCTTCACGCAGTATCATTTCTCCCATTTCAACTTCATCTACATCCTCTTCCATTTCCGTAATATTGTCAAGTACATCGCCCTTGTACAGACCTATATACTCCTTCGACCTTTCTGCTTTCCCTTCTTTGCTTAGAACTGGGTTTCCATCTGAGATTTTGATATTCATACAAGTAGTTATCTTTCCTCCAAATGTCTGTTTAATTTTCCTGTAGGCAGTATCTATCTTACCCCTAGTGATATGCGCCTCTACATCCTTACATTTGTCCTCTAGCCACCCCTGCTTAGCCATTTTGCACTTCCTGTCGATCTCATTTTTGACACGTTTGTATTCCTTTTTGCCTGTCTCATTTACTGCATTTGTATATTTTCTCATTTCGTCAATTAAATTCAATCTCTCTTCTGTTACCCAAGGATTTCTACTAGCCCACGTCTTTTTACCTACTTGATACTCTGCTGCCTTCACTATTTCATGCTTCAAAGCTACCCATTCTTCTTCTACTGTATTTCTTTCCCCCATTCCTGTCAATTGTTCCCTTATGCTCTCCCTGAAACTCTCTACAACCTCTGGTTCTTTCAGTTTATCCATGTCCCATTTCCATCAATTCCCAACTTTTTGCAGTTTCTTCAGTTTCAATCTACAGTTCATAACCAAAAGATTGTGGTCAGAGTCCACATCTCCCCCTGGAAATGTCTTACAATTTAAAATCTGGTTCCTAAATGTCAGACCTACCATTATATAATCTATCTGGTCTCCAGGTTTCTTCCATGTACACAACCTTCTTTTATGGTTCTTGAACCAATTGTTAGCTATGATTAAGTTATGCTCTGTGCTAAATTCTACTAGGCGGCATCCTCTTTCATTTCTTCCCCCCGATCCGTATTCACCTACTACGTTTCCTTCTCTCCCTTTTCCTACTGCCGAATTCCAGTCACCCATGACACTTTTCGTCTCCCTTCACTCTCTGAATAATTTCTTTAATCTCATCACACATTTCATCAATATCTTCGTCATCTGCGGAGCTAGTTGGCATATAAACATGCACTACTGTGGTAGGCGTGGGCTTCGTGTCTTTCTTGGGCACAATAATGCGTTCACTAAGCTGTTTGTCCTTCCCCATGAACCATGGACCTTGCCATTGGTGGGGAGGCTTGCGTGCCTCAGCGATACAGATGGCCGAACCGTAGGTGCAACCACAACGGAGGAGTATCTGTTGAGAGGCCAGACAAACGTGTTGTTCCTGAAGAGGGCACCAGCCTTTTCAGTAGTTGCAGGGGCTACCGTCTGGATGATTGACTGACCTGGCTTTGCAACATTAAGCAAAACGGCCTTGCTGTGCTGGTACTACGAACGGCTGAAAGCAAGGGGAAACTACGGCCGTAATTTTTCCCGAGGGCATGCAGTTTTACTGTATGCATAAATGATGATGGCGTCCTGTTGGGTAAATTATTCCGGAGATAAAATAGTCCCCCATCTCCGGGCGGGGACTACTCAAGAGGACGTCGTTATCAGGAAAAAGAAAACCGGCGTTCTACGGATCGGAGCGTGGAACGTCAGATCCCTTAACCGGGCAGGTAGACTAGAAAATTTAAAAAGGGAAATGGATAGGTTAAAGTTAGATATAGTGGGAATTATCGAAGTTCGGTGGCAGGAGGAACAAGACTTTTGGTCAGGTGAATACAGGGTTATAAATACAAAATCAAATAGGGGTAATGCAGGAGTAGGTTTAATAATGAATAAAAAAATAGGAGTGCGGGTAAGCTACTACCAACAGCATAGTGAACGCATTATTGTGGCCAATATAGACACGAAGCCCATGCCTACTACAGTAGTACAAGTTTATATGCCAACTAGCTCTCCAGATGATGATGATGAATTGATGAAATGTATGATAAGATAAAAGAAATTATTCAGCTACTGAAGAGAGACGAAAATTTAATAGTCATGGGTGACTGGAATTCGAGAGTAGGAAAAGGGAGAAAGGAAACATAGTAGGAGAATATGGATTGAGGCTAAGAAATGAAAGAGGAAGTCACCTGGTAGAGTTTTGCACAGAGCATAACTTAATCATAGCTAACACTTGGTTCAAGAACCATGAAAGAAGGTTATATACATGGAAGAATCCTGGAGATACTAGAAGGTATCAGATAGATTATATAGTGGTAAGACAGAGATTGAGGAACCAGGTTTTAAACTGTAAGACATTTCCAGGGGCAGACGTGGACTCTGACCACAATCTATTCGTTACGAACTGTAGATTAAAATTGAAGAAACTGCAAAAAGGTGGGAGTTTAAGAAGATGGGACCTGGATAAACTGAAAGAACCAGAGGTTGTACAGAGTTTCAGGGAGAGCATAAGGGAACAATTGACAGGAATGGGGGAAAGAACTACAGTAGAAGACGAATGGATAGCTTTGAGGGATGAAGTAGTGAAGGTAGCAGAGGATCAAGTAGGTAAAAAGACGAGGTTTAGTAGAACTTCTTGGGTAACAGAAGAAATATTGAATTTAATTGATGAAAGGAGAAAATATAAAAATGCAGTAAATGAAGCAGGCAAAAAGGAATACAGACGTCTCAAAAATGAGATAGACAGGAAGTGGAAAATGGTTACGCAGGGATGGCTAGAGGACAAATGTAAGGATGTAGAGGCGCATATCACTAGGGGTAAGATAGATACTGCCTACAGGAAAATTAAAGAGACCTTTGGAGAAACGAGAACCACTTGTATGAACATCAAGAGGTCAGATGGAAATCCAGTTCTAAGCAAAGAAAGGAAAGCAGAATGGTGGAAGGAGTATATAGAGGGTCTATACAAGGGCGATGTACTTGAGGACAATATTATGGAAATGGAAGAGGATGTAGATGAAGATGAAATGGGAGATACGATACTGCGTGAAGAGTTTGACAGAGCACTGAAAGACCTGAGTCGAAACAAGGCCCCGGGAGTAGACAACATTTCATTAGAACTACTGACGGTCTTGGGAGAGCCAGTCCTGACAAAACTCTACCATCTGGTGAGCAAGATGTATGAGACAGGGGATATACCCTCAGACTTCAAGAAGAATATAATAATTCCAATCCCAATGAAACTAACCTTACGACTTATGTTAGAAGAAAGATTAAGGAAAGGAAAACCGGCGTTTCTAGCATTTGTAGACTTAGAGAAAGCCTTTGACAATGTTAACTGGAATACTGCCTTTCAAATTGTAAAGGTGGCAGGGGTAAAATACAGGGAGCGAAAGCCTATTTACAATTTGTACAGAAACCAGATGGCAGTTATAAGAGTCGAGCGGCATGAAAGGGAGCCAGTGGTTGGGAACGGAGTGAGACAGGGTTGTAGCCTCTCCCCGATGTAATTCAATCTGTATACTACGCAAGCAGTAAAGGAAACAAAAGAAAAATTCGGAGTAGGTATTAAAATCCATGGAGGAGAAATAAAAACTTCGAGGTTTGCCGATGACATTATAATTCTATCAGAAACAGCAAAGGACTTGGAAGAGCAGTCGAACGGAATGGACAGTGTCTTGAAAGGAGGATATAAGATGAACATCAACAAAAGTAAAACGAGGATAATGGAAGGTGGTCAAATTATGTCGGGCGATGGTGAGGGAATTAGATTAGGAAATGAGACACTTAAAGTAGTAAAGGAGTTTTGCTATTTGGGGAGCAAAATAACTGATGATGGTCGAGGTAGAGAAGATATAAAATGTAGATTGGCAATGGCAAGGAAAGCGTTTCTGAAGAAGAGAAATTTGTTAACATCGAGTATAGATTTAAGTGTCAGGAAGTCGTTTTTGAAAGTATTTGTATGGAGTGTAGCCATGTATGGAAGTGAAACATGGACGATAACTAGTTTGGACAAGAAGAGAATAGAAGCTTTCGAAATGTGATGCTGCAGAAGAATGCTAAAGATTAGATGGGCAGATCACATAACTAATGAGGAGGTATTGAATAGAATTGGGGAGAAGAGGAGTTTGTGGCACAACTTGACTAGAAGAAGGGATCAGTTGGTAGGACATGTTCTGAGGCATCAAGGGATCACAAATTTAGAACTGGAGGGCAGCGTGGAGGGTAAAAATCATAAAGGGAGACCAAGAGATGAATCACTAAGCAGATTGAGAAGGATGTGGGTTGCAGTAAGTACTGGGAGATGAAGAAGCTTGCACAGAATAGGGTAGCATGGATGGTTGCATCAAACCAGTCTCAGGACTGAAGACCACAACAACAACATGATGTTTGTAGTAGCTTACCCACATTCCTATTTTTTTATTCATCATTAGACCTACTCGTGCATTACCTTAATATTAGCCTTCCTAATACTTAAAACTATATTCTTTATTAAGAATGACGCAGGTGGACAGACTTACATGAAATTACAGACCGTCGAGATAGTCACGAATATAACCGACAAGCTAATGGGCCCTTCACAGGAAAAGGTTTTTCGCCGCAAAACGCGGAAAACTGAAATCCGGCAAATGAGTAAAAAATATATATTCACTGACAAAAAATTAGTGTACGTAAACAACATACACCACAACAGTCTGGGATTTCTCTATTACATAATAGTTGTTGTGATTGTATCTTGCAGCTTTAACTTTTTTAAATTAAAAGAGATTTTAAAAGGACAGAAAGAACGTTTTGGACTACGCTACAGATCGTTCTGTTAGCACAGTCTTTACTTCGTAATCACTTTCGTTGACTTCGGCGACTCTCAACCAAAATCTCCAACCTAACCGAGACAATGCGCTACGATACAGCCGAGATCATGACAAGAGAAAAGGGCTACATTACACTTGAAGTAATTTTATATACATAAGGATCTCCATGACCTGTGTAGGTCTAACATGAAAAATCTCCGAACCACTCTCCTCAAATAGATCGCAATCTTCACTTGACCTTTAATTGTTACTATTGACCTTTAATTGTTACTATTTCAGAATTAAAAACCTAATTCAAAGAAAATTTGGCTAACAGTCACAAAACTGGAAAAATAAAAATAATAAAATTGAGAACGTGCAACAGGTTAGCAAAAACCATAAACATGAGATTCTACAGAAAATAAAAGTGAGAAAGGGGATTGTTAATATTGTAGACCGCTTAGGAACTGTAGGCTACGAAAGGGATGAAACCACAAATCGATTAATTGGTGGAAGAGTTAGTGTGTTTTAAGATTAAATATAAACAAGAATTACAGAAGAATATATTGAAGCTATATTACGAAAAATTGCTAAATGTGGAGACAAATTGTGTCCTTCAGTATTAAATGAGTTTGTGCACCTAGTACGGATAAAACAGTATCTGCAGCATCAGAAGAAACTTCGGATATGTGTTTCGTATTTCATCCAAGTCTGCAGTCTATAAATAAACAATAAATCACTATAGGGAAATTACCTACGAAGAAGTTCTTGGTAAAGAAACACAGCACCTAAATACGTATGTAGGCTTAATACGCACTACAAACGTGTTTAAAAATCGCTATAGTTGCCTTGGACTAACGACGAGGGAATATCAATATAACCGGTACAGCTTGTACGATTTCCAAAGCTGTTATGCATGAAAAAGCTAAACGGCGTGTCGTGAACAAAATACAATTTAACACCGAAACAATGACATTAGCTGACAATGGGCACTGACTTCAGTCAATGGGCACTGTTGAAAATTTGTGCCAGACTTGGGTTAGCACCCGAGTCCCCTGGTTACTAGGGAGAGGCAATGATCACTGTGTCCGAATTACGCAGTGGTCAACCCAATTGCACGAAATGCCCAAGCATGCCGTCCGTCAGAACCAAATTTCCAATTCCTTCACAGACTGCTAATGTAGTGCTCCTTGTACATTATCCTCCTCGCCTTAATTATATAGTATATCCCCAAAAGAACGGACACCGAATATATACAAACTTAGCCTTACGAACATTGCAGACACACGTCACAGTTCAAAGAATGTACCAATACATTGCATTGTTTACTATAGACCACGAATCGAGTAACGTAAAAAAATAGCTCTGCGTCTATTGAGATCATGATTCAGAGTTTAAAAAAAAAACTTAATAAGTCGCCCACATATTATAGTTGCTGCCGAAAGAGGAGAACCACTATTTTCCCGTAAACGGAAATATAGTTAAAATTACGCTTTTATTTCGCCTAGTTTATTAAAAATTGTAGTGAGAGTTATATAGTGGACTCTCCCCTCCCCTCCCCTCCCCTCCCCCCAGAAACGTAGTTTTCGCCGCTTTTGTGCGACTTTTGTCTACAGCTAGAGAAAGTGTGTTAAATATGGCGCGGACGGAAACACTAGGCTACGTTACAGGGCAATCTGCTCGCACAACGTTTACTCGTCGTTCATAATCGTTGGCATAAACAACTCTCAATCGAATTACCCCCTTCCAACCTAACTTAGATCTCTGGCTACACTACCCATCGGCCTGTCATCACAACCAAAATTTCATTGAGGAGGGGGATTTCCTGTATCTCTCTCTAGGCAAAACTGTCACTTATTGTAGATTGATTGTCAGTCTCAACTACAAGATTTACTAATGATAAACACTTTTGAGACTGCTCATAATTTTAGAATAGTTCTCTTCGTCTTACTTGGCATAAATTGTTTGCTGGCGTCCCAGCAGCTAGCTCCCTCAATGTCTGCTTCTGCCATAGCACCACGCCAGTCTGTTGTCCTAGCAGACGGAACGCACCGCATATCCAACACCTTCGGAACCACTCACTGGCCAGTTAGCAACTGAGCCGATCACTGTTTACATCGTGAAAGGAAAACTATGCAAAGACGTACACTCAAATGGCACGACTGAGTAGCGCACATACAGTAATATCTGTGGAATGTCCATCGACACGCGCAGAACGAGATTCTCGCAAACGTACAGCGCCTCCGAAAAAAATCTCGTGGCTATATTCCGGAGTTACGGCCAGTTTCTCATTCAAATGTGCAAAAAAGGGTACATGAGCTTTATTTTAGATTTACAATAAAAAATGGCACCCGTAATTATGATTTCACCAAGGGCCAGCGAGTCTGAAGTACGCAGACAACGTGCAGTGTGGCCCATAAAATCAAAAATTGCTAACATCAGTTGATACTACATTAAATTTATGGGAGCTCATACTTCTCTGAAATTAAAAATGGATAACATCAGTTGATATTACATAAAATTTATGGGAGCTCATAACTAACCACAGTGAAACAACCTTAAACTTAGCGATACGGTGATAATTCGAACATTGGGGGTTTGTTCCACTCCTTGTTGTTGTTGTTGTTTCTGTTGTTGTGGTCTTCAGTCCTGAGACTGGTTTGATGCAGCTCTCCATGCTGCTCTATCCTGTGCAAGCTTATTCATCTCCCAGCACGTACTGCAGCCTACATCCTTCTGAATCTGCTCAGTGTATTCATCTCTTGGTCTCCCTCTACGATTTTTACCCTCCACTCTGCCCTCCAATACTAAATTGGTGATCCCTTGATGCCTCAGAAAATGTCCTACCAACCGATCCCTTCTTCTAGTCAAGTTGTGCCACAAACTCCTCTTCTCCCCAATTCTATTCAATACCTCCTCATTAGTTATGTGAGCTATCCATCTAATCTGCAGCATTCTTCTGTAGCACCACATTTCGAAAGCTTCTATTCTCTTCTTGTCCAAACTATTTATCGTCCATGTTTCACTTCCGTGCATGGCTACACTCCATACAAATACTTTCAGAAACGACTTCCTGACAAATCTATACTCGATGTTGACAAATTTCTCTTCCTCAGAAACGCTTTCCTTGCCATTGCCAGTCTTCATTTTATATCCTCTCTACTTCGACCTTCATCAGTTATTCTGCTCCCCAAATAGTGTCTCATTTCCTAATCTAATTCCCTCAGCATCACCCGACTTAATTCCACTACATTCCATTATCATCGTTTTGCTTTTGTTGATGTTCATCTTACATCCTCCTTTCGAGACACTGTCCATTCCGGTCAACTGCTCTTCCAAGCGCTTTGCTGTCTCTGACAGAATTACAATGTCATCGGCGAACCTCAAAGTTTTTATTTCTTCTCCATGGATTTCAATACCTACTCCAAATTTTAGTTTTGTTTCTTTTACTGCTTGCTCAATATACAGATTGAACAACATCGGGGAGAGGCTACAACCCTGTCTCACTCCCTTCCCAACCACAGTTTCCCTTTCATGTCCCTCGACTCTTATAACTGCCATCTGGTTTCTGTACAAATTGTATATAGCCTTTCGCTCCCTGTATTTTACACCTGCCACCTTCAGAATTTGAAAGAGAGTATTCCAGTCAACATTGTCAAAAACTTTCCCCTTGCTTTCAGCCGTTCGCAGTACCAGCACAGCAAGGCCGTTTTGGTTAGTGTTACAAGGCCAGATCAGTCAATCATCCAGACTGTTGCCCCTGCATCTACTGAAAAGGCTGCTGCCCCTCTTCAGGAACCATACGTTTGTCTGGCCTCTCAACAGATACCCCTCCGTTGTGGTTGCACCTACGGTACGGCTATCTGTGTCGCTGAGGCACGCAAGCCTCCCCACCAACGGCAAGGTCTATGGTTCAGGGAGGGGGGGTTCACTCCTTATGCCTCAACAAAAATTGGTTAATAATAATAAATGTGATATATTATAGGTATAAGCTCCTAAGAAAAGTGTTTACTTTTCGGGGTGATTGGTAGAAGTTAAGCGATTGAACCATTTTTAGTTTATGCTGCAAGCCGTTCTGAGAAAATCATTTCTCGAAAAAAAAATAAAAAAAGTTGAAGTTTTAGGGAAAACTTTCAGTTGTATTATTACTTCAATTTGCATGAACTAAGTGTTACGTATATACTTTTAATGTCGCTGAACATGAATCTGAAGTTAGATTTTCAATATTCAAAACGGATAATCCAATAAGGAGCGCGAAGGATTATGTTTTGACCAATTTTTACCAAAAATGTACTTTCGTTATTTACGTTTAGTCTGCAATTCAAAGAGTACTTATCAACCCTTCCTCTAGCTCAAATTGTTCCTAGATAGCAATTCCCTGTTCTTCTTGGCAGGAAAAGCCGATCTGTCTAAGCTGGATATGCAGCACTCGTCATTCGTCCGTATTTTCGGTGAGTATGTTTGCATGCATTCTGCAGTATGAATCATTTTGTGCACGTGCGTCACGGGACGAGTCTTCATCTACATCTACGTGGATACTCTGCAAATCACATTTAAGTGCCTGGCAGAGGGTTCATCGAATTATGTTCACAATTGATGATTAATTGAAACCCTCTGCTGCCGACAGGTGTTGTTGATATACCTCGATGGGGACAGCTGAAAATGTGTGCCCCGACCGGGACTCGAACCCGGAATCTCCTGCTTACATGGCAGACACTCAATCCATCTGAGCCACCGAGGACACAGATGAATAGCGCGACTGCAGAGACTTAACCCTTGCACGCTTCCCGTAAGACCCACATTTCCAACTGTCCACAATCTACATACGTAATGTACCTAATAGGTATTTGCCCATCCACTCATTATTAGCGCACACAGAGGTGGCGATTCCCATAAGAGTTCGGGCAACCTGTGCGCATTCGCACAGTCGAAGGTCAGTGGCTGGGAAGCCTTTAACTATATATATGAAGATAGTAACTGTTCTCGAAAGAACAGATTCCGCTGATGACCGTGCAGCTTCTCTAGAATAAATGATAATTAATTGAAACCCTCGGCTGCCGACAGGTGTTGTTGGTTCAAATGGCTCTGAGCACTATGGGACTTAACGTCTGAGGTCATCAGTCGCCTAGAATTTAGAACTAATTAAACCTAACTAACCTAAGGACATCACACACATCCATGCCCGAGGCAGGATTCGAACCTGCGACTGTAGCGGTCGCTCGGTTCCAGACTGCAGCGCCTAGAACCGCACAGCAAAGTCATCATCAATGGTATCTGTTCTTTCGAGAACAGTTACTATCTTCATATACCTTCACATTTCTCTAAAGCGGAAAGAACGAACATCTACATCTTTCCGTACGAGCTCTGATTTCTCTTATTTTATCGAGGTGATCGTTTCTCCCTATGTAGGTCGGTGTCCACAAAATATTTTCGCATTCGGAGGAGAAAGTTGGTGATTGGAATTCCGTCGCAACGAAAAACGCCTTTGTTTTAATGATGTCCAGCCCAAATCCTGTATCATTTCAGTGACAATCTCTCCAATATTTCGCGATATAACCTGCTGCCCTTCTTTGAACTTTATCGATGTACTCCGACAATCCTATCTGGTAAGGATCCCACACCGCGTAGCAGTATTCTAAAAGCGGACGGACAAGCGTACCTGAGCAGAGCGTTTCCGACTCAAGAGTGTCCCATGGCAACCGTCTGTCTATGGTACGCTCCTATGGAACCAAACTGTTTACACACTACTTATAGTAACTTATGCTAAGGACAACGCACACCCATGCCCGTTGGAGGACTCGAGCCTCGTAGCCAATCGTAGCGACGGGGTGAGCCGCGCGAACCGTGACAAGGCGTTTGAGACAGCGCGGCTACCCCGCGCGGCTCATGGCAACCGTGACACTGCTTCAAACAATGGGCTGTAGAAACTTTTGTAAAGCACGGATTACAAAAAACCTTTCCGTTCCAAGAGTCTAGACAAGTGCACCTTTTAAAAAATGCAACTACAAAGAAATTGAATTTTCGAACGTTTTGAATGAGAACCTGTCCTTAAGGAACACCGTTGATCAAATGTCACAGGGATTATGTACCCATGTTTCACAGGTGGATTAACAGTTTCTAATCAATTACCGGAATGAGCAGGGCTTAAAACTTTGAAGCGTTAAATTTCAAGGGCCGTTCTCTTGTTTGCAAATAGTTTCACAGCGGAAATTTCTCTAGTTTTTTTTTGCCATAGGAAAAGGCGGATGGCAATGGGAGAATGGGGGAGGGGAGACGGGGGGGGGGGGGGGGGGGGAGGAATCTTGCGTCTCCCACCTTGGAATCTTCAGTACACAATTTTTATTCATCACGAGATTCTCAGCCACTTGTAGAAGTGATTTCCCGTGATTCTGTGAAACGTTTCCTTTAGCCAGTCGTAGCAACTATAGGATTCCGTTCCTGCTGCATGACATGTCTCGGAACTTAACAACTCATTTGCATAAATAGCGAGCTTATCATCCGCTTCTTTACTTGCGTAGACCGTATGGTCTGCAAACAATGTTTTTCTTTAATTGTTTTTTTGGTCTTTTATGAACTGCAACACTTTCCACGCTAATTAACGCCTTTGAAGCATGGTCTTTTACTGAATGTACTTATGACCGAAAAGCAATGCCGATAGCTGGAGTCCAAGGTTTTTGTTAATCAAGCCGTTTGTATTCTTGTGGTGATATCTCCGTAGAATCTTTCATTCCCTAACGTATATTTCTTTATATCTAATTGAGAAGTGAAATACCGGTTTTCATAGATGCAGATTTAAAATATTTAAATATAACGCAATAAATATTTCATTAAAATTTTTCATCCCCTTAGAATCGAAGTTCCAAAACCAGTGAAACACGTATTTTTTAAAAATTCTCACAGAGGAGCCAAATACGAATTCTCAGATATATTTAGTAATGCTTGCATAATGAAACATTTTCAGAAACATCTCACAACCTTTAGGGGTTGAATTTTCAGAAACAGTTAAACACGTATTCTTCTATTTAGAACCGAGGAGCCAAATTCAAATCTTCATCGATTTAGTTCTAAAAGTGCTTTCATAGTGAAATATTTCATAAGAATTTTCATCCCCTATTTCACTCTATTGGTGAGTTAAATTTCCAAAAACAACGAAACTCTTTTTTTTTTACATCCAATCGAGAAGTCAAATACCAATTTTTATAGATGCAGCTTTAAAAATGCTTTAGTAGTTCTTTAATAATGATTTATTTTCAAAAAACCTTCACTAATTATTTTATCCCCCTAATGGAAGAATTTCGGAAAATGCTAAAAACCTGTTTTTTTTTTTGTTTCTGACTGAGAAACCAAATGCCAATTTTCATAGTTTTGTAGTTCTAGCTTCAATAGGGACATAGGGACATATATTCAAAAACCCTTTCAACCCATATTTCACCCCCTTAGGAATGAGATTTCGAACAATCTCTTCTTAAATGACACAGCGTAAGATTTACACCTTCATCAAATTTCAAGTTCGTATACTTTCCAGGTTGGGCTGGAAGGCGATGAGTCAGTGAATACGTGTGCCCCCATTGCACCTCCTTGGGGGTTGTAGTTCCAAAAACAGTGAAACACGTATTTTTCAATAACACAATTTTCATAGATTTAGCTTTAAAAATTCTTTCACACTGAACTACTTTCATAAAACTTTTCATCCTATATTCCACCCCCTTACTGGTTGAATGTATCAAAAACAGTGAGACATGTATTTTTTTTACTTCAACCGAGAAGCCAAATTAAGGTTTTCATATATTTAGCTTTAAAAATGCTTTCATAATTAAATATTTCATGAAACATTTCATCCTCTATGAAATGGGTTATGGTAGTGACACACCAAAATCACAATAGTAATCCGTTGTAGTTGCCACATATTTTATTACAATCACAATCACAATAATACAGGAGACTGCCTTACAAGGCCAGATCAGTTGGACAAATAATAAATAAATTTCTTTAAGCGGAACAAGACCCGTAAAACTTGAAATTTGGATATGACTAGGTAAATATACTTAGGTAAGGTTTTACTTAAATAGTGCAAATGTCCATAGATTTCCCAACAGAACTCTCATTACTTCCAATCAGCTGAGAAACAGATTAAGCGTAAGAACACAGATTTTTTAACGTTTGGCTAGCAAACTTTCCTAAACAAAACTATATACAAATGACTAAAATAATTAAGGAGGTGCTTTAATTTTGACCAAACCGATCTTCAAATTTGCTTACTCAGTTGATTAATCAACAATATTCTTAGAATGATTACAACTAGAACATGACTATATGACAATACCCTTAAAATGTGGTTGCTTCAATATTTCGTGTGAATTAGCGATAGATGCGAGCAGACCAAGGATTCAAATCAATACGAGAGATCAACGAGACAGGGAATGACATAGAAATATACTCAACTTTGCAATGCAGTTGAACTTCGGATGCTATAATTCTCCTTCGGAAAGATGGAATCACGCAAAAGTGACAACATAACCCAAGATGTAAAGGAGAGGACATGGCCTTAAATATGTCTCTTCCCCTGTGGTGCTGTGCCCCCAGTATGCTAGGGTCGACCGCTACCAATTATCTCTAACACAACACACATCAACGGCAGACAATATTCTGAGACATAAACTACACAACTTTATCTGGAGAACAGGTGAGCAATACAACTGAACTGAAACAAATGAGCCTCCATGAGTTACTGGGCCAATGCCAGCCCTTAAACTTTGATTAATAAGTTCGCTAAAAATCATGCCGAAGTTAAGATGACAAGATTTATCTCCGGGTTCGGCATGTCAGGGGCAGTGACAATGAAGTGGCCGGCGCTCTTAGCCGTATGTTCGCGGGAGAGTCTGGGGAAGGCAAGGGCCACGTGGAGTCGGATATTGGGGTGAATTTCCTTCTCTCCGAAACACCCGGTTTCTTCTGCGACAAACAGGCTGAGGACCCTAGGTGGGGATCGATTCGGCAGCAGTTGGCGGATGGCGAGGTCGTTACTGGCTATTGCCTTCGTGGGGGCCTCTTGTGTAAAGGGGGAGGCAACCGTGGTGAAGTGAAGGTCTGTATTCCACAGGAACGAGTTAGCATGGCACTCATGATTCGGCGGTCGGGGGGTCATTTGGGGTTCTACAAGACCTTGAACCGAGTTCGGGAACACATGTTTTGGCCCAACCTACATCGCGAATCAGGCGATTTGTAGGTAACTGTGTCCAGAGTAAGCGTGGTAAGCCCGATATGCGGCCGCGCAGAGAACTAATACAGTCGGTTAGGGATCAGTGCCCTCTGGACCGCGACTCAAAGATCAAAATGACGATCGATGGAAACTGGCGCCAGAAACGCACCAGCTCACTCTATTTCATCCCCTTAGGGGTTGAACTTCCGAAAACACTGAAACACGTATTTTCTTATTTGTAACCTTGAAGTAAATACGAATTTTCGTAGATGTAACCTTAAAAATACTTTCATAGTTCTTCCACAGTTATTTATCTCAAAATAAAACGTTCACCCACTATTTCACCTGATAGGGGTTAAATTTCCAATAATACTGGAACACATATTTCTTTATTTCTGACCTAGAAACCAGATACATATTTTCGTATGTCTAGCTTCAAAATTACCTTAATAGCTGCATGTTTCATAAATTCTTTCATTTCCTGTTTCTCCCCCTTAGAGGCGGACTTTCGAAATACGCAGTATAAGCAGTATAAGATCAACACCCTTCCCAAATCTCAAGGTTTCTTTTCCTTGGCGGTCTGGACTGGGTGAATTTCATAGTAATAGGCCTCCACACACAGACACCGCCCCACCCCACCCCACCCCACCCCTACCAATGCCACCACCACCTCCTGGGGAAATTTCTGCGGACGCCCTTGTTCCACTGCACTCACATTTTGCCGACGACCTAAATTTAGCAGCGTGGGAGGGATAGTGTCGTGCAATAGACAGTATACTCAGTAGACAACGAACTGTTCGTTGTGAAATCAGCGACATAGGAACCGAGACTGAAGCAGAAGGTGCTGAAGGTGAAGCACACTTGACTCGTGTCTACCACGGCTGCAAATAGTATCGATTTACCATGAACGGAAGTTACGGAAAGTGAGCAAATAATTTTACAGTAAATTTAGTACCGATGGAGAGGACATGCAACGAAAAACATTTCTAAAAATTTTCAGAAATAATGAAACATTCCACTTAAGTCGCGTGGCAGAAAACGCTATGGATATTCTTGCACTTAAGACGGAAGCCCCACGAGTCTACCCAGGCTTACGACAGATCGCAAAATTCGGCAGTAGGCGTTAGCCAACCTCGTGTACTGCCATCTGTTGTTGATGCCAAGCATCAAGGTCTCAGTAGTACGGCTATGCACTAGAGTGCAGTTGCTTTGTAAGCACTCCGTCTTCAGGCCACGAGTGGCCTACTGGGACGGGACCATCCGACCGCCGTGTCATCATCCGTGGAGGATGCGAACAGGAGGGGCGTGGGGTCAGCACACTGCTCTCCCGGTCGTTATGATGGCATTCTTGACCGAAGCCGCTACTATTCGGTCGAGTAGCTCCTCAATTGGCATCACGAGGCTGAGTGCATCCCGAAAAATGACAACAGCGCATGGCGGCCTGGATGGTCACCCATCCAAGTGCCGACCACGCCCGACAACGCGCTTAACTTCGATGATCTCACGGGAACCGGTGTAACCACCGCGGCAAAGCCGTTGCCGCAGATATTTTAGAGTAGTTGCTTACGTTTCATAATTATCTAGTTTAAGGGGAAAATGTAAAAAAGACGATCGTCACCGAAGTTACAACTAAACTGAGTTTCTGGTTAGTTATCAAGTGGTCTTGTGCGCGAGCCTGAATTTTTAATCCTTTGTGGTGGGAATGATTCAAACCAATCATGTTCTTGTGATGAGGTATGCTATTTATTTTGCACACAATGATCGTTTGTAGTTGTGCTGAGTTACTACCTTGATAAATTTTTTGATGGCGCACGCATCATAACTGAAATCTGCGCTTGCACCTAATGGCTGAAGGTGAATTAGCGTAATGAGTAGTAGCGAATGTTATTGTAACATGTTTGTAAATTATTTCAGGTGAATTACGTTAGTCGTGTAATATTATCCGTATACCAGCACAATATGTGGGTCAATTACGTTAATCGTGGAATACTATCCTTATAAGACTATGTTACCTTGATGACCCGGAATTTGCTTCAATTTTGGAATCCACGAAAGAACTGGAAATTTTCCTTTACACAGCTTTCCATATAATTTCTATTACAGTGATTCAGTCTTGTCTGTCACTCGACTTTTCTGACCGTGAAATAAATTCCATCGCTCAGGCGCTTATTACCTCTTCCTGTTTCCATTTGCCGATATTGCGCGTAAACAATTACATGTCTCGAAGTTGCTATGGACAATGATGTAACGACACACTTTTCTATGGTGACACTGCAGTTTAGAGATAGAAAAACCGATCAGTTAAAACGATATCGGTATTTTAGTTCTGAATAACCGGTGTCTTTCGGTAATTGTTTGCTCTCGGTTATAACAAGTATCTTCTTACTTTTTCCTAATAACCACGTAAAAAAAAACAAATATCAACTAGCCACAGCAGTCGTAGTAAAATTTTTAGTTTTCAAATAAACCTTTTTCTAAAAAAACGAGTAATTTTTATTCGTAAGATTTCCATAGCTTTGAAATACTGCGTTATTACAGAAAAATGGGAAAAGTGTTCTATGCCACTTTAATAGCACTGCTGACAGAAACGAGAAACAAATGGATTGGTCCAGCATTGCCGATACAATATTGTGCCTGTTATACAAGCACTGCGCGAGACTTGACGCAGTTTCTCGCTGTTGTCGAACGTCAGTTGTAATATAGAATGGCACCATCTGGACGTCTGGAAGTATTTTACGATATGCGGTACGAGTGAAGCACAATGGTCGATTTGGTCGACTTGCGACACCACACAAGGAAGAAAGTTAAATTTTAACAAATCATTCATAGTTCGGGATAAAAATAGAAAATGCCTGATCTGCTGCCTGTGTCTACGTGGTATGCCGTTATCTGCTTGTAGCCCTTGAAAACAGAGAAATTAAAACGAAAAAGAGATTTCTCCAGCGGGAGTTTTCACCCTTTATCGCTGGACTATACGTAATGCCCACATAGTGTTGTGATAACCGATTACAATATAATTTTTGAGCAGAGTTTCTAAAAACTAAAATCAATAGGAGAATACTGGCAGTTTTCTGTAGTATAGAAGCACTCGCCATATTTCGAGAAAAGCAGCGAACAGCGGACAAAGTTTTATTTGACTATTTAATTTAACGAAATTAGAATTATATTAATACCGCCAGTTGCTCACGGGCGTTGATAAATATCAACGTGAACAGGTGAAAATGTGTGCCCCGACCGGGACTCGAACCCGGGATCTCCTGCTGAAATGTCAGACGCTCTATCCATATGAGCCACCGAGGACGCAGTGGATACTTCGACTGCAGGGACTATCTCGTGCATGCCTCCCGCGAGACTCACATTCTCACCTTGTATGTCCACACACTACATTCGTAGTGTCCCACTCCAACATACTCATTACTCGCGGAAGACATGTCGGTAAGAACAGACACCAATCCATGTAAGTATATAGTTCTGGCAATACCGGCCATGACCTCCTTCTGTGCAGATGCACACATATTCCCCGAAATCTTACGGTACTTGGTAAGAATGTCTCCCACGAGTAATGAGTGTGTTGGGTAGGGACACTACGAATGTAGTGTGTGGATATACAAGGTGAGAATGTGAGTCTCGCGGGAGGCGTGCGCGAGATAGTCCCTGCAGTCGCACTATCGTCTGTGCACTGGGTGACTCAGATGGACAGAGCGTCTGCCATGTAAGCAGGAGATCCCGGGCTCGAGTCCCGGACGGGGCACACATTTTCACTTGTCCCCGTTGATATATATCGACGCCCGTGAGCAGCTGACGGTATTAATATAATTCTAATTTCGTTCTGGACGGCTGCAGGTCATCGTAAAAGTATTTAATTTAACGTTTTGATTCCATTTATCAAGAAAATGAGAAAGTAAAAATTTTTTATCTTTCTTTGATTTCTACGTTTACTAGAGGAAATAATGTAAATAAAAGACTGAATATCGGTTGTTAGAAGAACTGGTATTGTGATGGGCTTTAACAATTAGGTTAAAGTGATGCTGGAGAAACTGATAAGAGCTGAAAACCAGTTGTTTCAGCGATAACCGCCATTCCGACTGGAGTTCTGAGTTGTAAGAGCGACGCGCAAGGACATCTAGAACAGTTTCTCAGAACGGTTACTGCAGCTCTAATGTTCTCAAAATGAATGGGCCAGCCATTGTCGCCCGCGAGGGGGAGGGGGAGGGGGAGGGGGAGGGGGAGGGGAGGAGGTGGGGAGGGGAGGAGAGGCAAAGGGGCACTTTCATCCATCGCCCCCAACCCTCCCTGGAATCTGGAGTAAAGAGTTTTTATTCGTCACAGTATACTCATACTCTTCCAGATAAGAATTCTCCACAATACTGCTAAACCTTAGCTTTGACCAGTTGTAGTGCTTATAGAGTTAGGGTCTTGTAGCTTGATGCATCTCGTAACTGACCAGCTGAATTGTTCACAAAGTGCCAGTTTCAGAATCATGCACTCCAACCCCGACGCGCCTCCCCCCTCCCCTCCTCTGGAAATATTTCTGCAGACTTCAGTCTGCCACTGAGCATATATTTTGATAACATAATCGCATCACTTAGTACATGGTGAAGTACTCTGAAGCTAGTCAGATAGAAACAGAACCTCCTGGCACTGTATCTGACCCAAATTCTAACCCTACACTAGTATCTACCTACCACGCCCTCAAAAAGCCAACGATTTACTATTATCAGAAGTTCCGAAATATGAGGAAGAAATTGACCCACCCTTTTTTTCCGTTGTTTATTATTTCGATTCCCCCATAAAAGGTAGGGACTTGCAGCCACAGGTTACACAAATTCGATCGATGTTTTAAAATACATAAAAAGAGATGACAATAAGAGACGATTTTTAAAAACACATTGGTGCATGGTATTTACGATTTTTACAGGAAAAAATGGATGACAAAATAAAGGTTTTTAAAAAATACGCTGGTGGACAATATTGGGGATTTTTTATCTTTATAGATGACTAGCGGAAAAACTTGGCGTTGCCCAGGCATTTATTTATAGCTGTGCATCCACGTCCGTACTATGCAGCGTCTGGCCTTGTCCTGAGTTTTTATGACGTATCTCCTGAAACATGTGTCGTACAATGATATAATTTTGCGTCATATGCGGATACTGTCTGCGAAATTTATTGCGAATATAGTAGCAAAGAAGTAACAAATTTAAATGTCACGAATGCTGTGATGCCTACACACTTGGGTGCAACTAATGTACACGTGACGCTTAGCACCATCATTCGCCTGTGGTCGAAATTGGACCAGCTGTGTTGTTGTAGTGAAAATATAAATGTTCATAACATGGCAAACTACCATTCTTTCGAGCCATTGGAGCTGATCTACGATCAAAAATATCATGTAAAAGTGGTAGGGGCAACGATCTTACCACAGTGGATACACCGGTTCCCGTCAGATCACTGAAGTTTAGCACTGTCGTGCGTGGTCGGCACTTGGATGGGTGGCCTTCCTGGCTGCCGTGCGCTGTTGCTATTTTTCGGGTTGCAATCGGCCTTGTGATGCCAATTGGGGAACTAGTCGACCGAATAGTAGCGGCTCTGGTCAAAGAAAACTATCATAACGAGTGGGAGAGCTATCTCCTCCTCACTCTCAGCTGAGGATGACATGGCGGTCAGATGGTCCTGATTGACCACTTATAGCCTGAAGACGGAGTGCTTTTTTAAAGTAGTACACCCTACATAAAACTGACAGTCTAGGCTCAGGGACTGTCCATGGTAAATGCTGCATTGGACCTACGAATACTATTAAAATAACTGTTTGAGTTCTCTTTGATTGTCCATTCATCTGAAGTGAGTCCTTAATACAGTGTGCTAAAAAATAAATTTTATGTTAATGGCGGGCAATTAACTTTACCCTAATAACATGCAAGTTCAATGCCGTTCTATCACATAAAGTATTCTCATAACGAAATGTTTTGCATTACAAAATCTCCAATGTAGATTCATCATACCGCAACTATAATTCTCAAAATTATTTGGAATTACGGTCAATGCATATTTAAATGTATCTTTCAAAAGAATAACAGAATTGTAATTTCTTAGGCTTTCCCGGCAATTTGATGACATCTCGTGGAAATCGGGTTTTCTGCCGGATATCAGCGTCTTCCAAACACGATATTTCGACGTCATTACTTGACGTCTTCATCAGGTGTTCCCTGGCTGCTTGCTGGATGTAAGGAACACCAGCGACATACCAGGCTAAGGCAGGTCACAAAATCAGCAATAGCAGAACACTGCCTAGAGTTGGAACATTCCATGGATTATGAGAACACCAAGGTCATGGTCCAGACCCAAGGTTCTGGGATAGTGTCATCACTGAATCTATAGAGATAAAGATGGCACAAAACCTGATTAACCAGGAAGCAGGATACCTGCTAAGCACTGCTTACAACCCGGCGTAGAACCTGTACAGGATGATTAATCTACCCCTACCCATGGGTTTTACGCAACTTGCAATGCCTACAAATGTCATGGGCAAGATTTTCATTTCTCTCACGCACTACATGCAAATTACTACTCCTACATAAAAAATGAACGGGATCTTTTTTTGTGGGACATTTACTGTAGCCATTTTTTTTTGGAGGGGGGGGGGGGTACATTTTTGCTAGAGGCCCAAATGCGTTTTTCTTGAATAACACAAAAACGGTGGTCTCCAACAAAAACTTATTCCAGTACAAAATTTACTCTAGTTAATTTTCACACAAAAAGATCCTGTTCATTGTTTTTGTAGGCCTAACAGAAAATTAAAATCATGGGTGTGGTTCTTGAAATGTTGCAGGTTCCATAAAACTTTATGGCAGGGGCAGCTGAATAACCCTGTGTATGATCCAGAAGATTCAACAACATTCTTAACACACCTCATGGTCAAACTTGGCTGCTAATAGAAAATAGGTGGTTCATATTGGCTTTGTGTATCCCCATTATGTGACTGCAGTAAAGAAGAGGATGTGGGATGTTCTCTGTCAACTTTTATACCCACATTGGTATGCCAAAAGACATTAACATATACAAGGCATGCCAGAAAAGTAAGTACCATTGTGGGAAAAGGACTCAAGAAAACATTTCTTCAGACCAAAATTTGAAGAAATACTCTTTTTCTACATAACAGCCACCATTGTTCAGACATTTGCCATAGCAGTAAGCCAACTTTTCTATGCCCTCTTCATAGAAAGATACCACCAGTGAAGACCTCCAATACTGATCACACTTTCTTACATCATGATTGGTGTTGAAGCACCTTCATCCTGCTTGATGATGAAGTAAAAGTGGTAGTCGGAAGATGTGAGATCAGCACTGATTGGCAGGTGGTCGAACTGTTCCCAACTGAATTGTTAGTAAGGTTTTCAGTGCCACCAGCAGAAATGAAACATGATGTCATGAAGCAACATAATGATTCGATTGAGAATTTCACACCTTTTGTTTTGAATAGTGTGATGGAGTTCTCTCGGTGTTTTGCAGTATCATACCGCTTTCATGATTTCAGCTCGGAGAAGGAACTCAACAAGCAGAATGCCTTGTAGGTCCTAGAATCCATTTCACCTGATTTTTTTTGCACTGACAACTTCGTTCTGTTTTTTTTTTGGGGGGGGGGGGGGGGGGGGGGAGGAGGAGGATTGTCATACTGTGAGTTCCTTCACTCCATAGATTGTTGTTTTTATTTTGGAGTGTCATGAAAAAACCCAAGTTTCAGCACCAGTCACGATTCTATTTAAGAATTCATCTTCCTCATCACTGTATTCAGTGCTGAAATGTCAAAACTCTGACAAGGCACATAATTTTGTAGGCATTTTTGGAACACAATTCACAAACATTTAAGCAATTTATGACCGAGTCATGCAAAACAGTTTCTGAAATACATTCTTATTATGAACCATCAGTTTTCATGAATTTTCTAATTCATTTTCTCACCCATACCATAAGTGACAACAGAAGGCTGTCCAATACATGCTTCACCATGAAAGTTGAACAAACAGTCTCATCTACTTTCTCACCATAACTATCTACAAGTTGATGAATTTCAGCTGGCTTAATGTTCTGTGTGTTGAAACACAACATAACAGAGTGCACTTTACAGTCACTGGGCTCAGAGGTTGACTTAAGCACTTTGAATGATCACTAACAAATATCAATACAGCAAAATTCAGCTCCAGTGTCAAATGTGGAAATACAATGAACCAGAGAAATGTGTGAACCTACAACACAAGTGCTGCAGTGGCAGTAGAATGATTTGGTACTTACTTTCAGGAAGCTCCTCATACTTTCAACTTCAGTGGAAGTGCCAGTCACCTTTTAATGTAAATTTTTGCTTATGATGGAAACTATGTTTAAACAGTGTGTGTGGGTGGTGAGGAGGGTTATTTAACAGTTGAACTATCTTTGTTTTGTTTATCTCTCTCTAGTCATGACAGGTAATGTGATTCAAGGACAGAGGTACTTTCTGACTTACCTTAGTCAAGCTCCAACTCTTCTGTCCTGTACAGCTACTTGCTTTTATCCTGAGGTTGTTACTCTCTGGCCTGGTTGGGTTTAAAGCTGGTTCATTAGAAATGAAGCTGCTCCTAAAAAATTGTATACATTGTGTAAAAAAAACTACATTTACAAGGAATTTGTGGGGTCAGAGGACATAGAGATACACTTCATTACATGTCACTGGTGTGCACCATGTTCCTGATATTGATCCGTTAAAGTTTTGGTGTTAGTACTGCTCAAGAGATGGTGTGACTATTGGTTTAGGAGCATTTCTGAAAATATCGCCTGTCTACATTATGGCGCAACTGGAATATGCTTGCTCAAAACAACCAAGTGCATTCAACTGAACTGGTAACCAGTTCTTCTGCAGTGTTTCATACACCAACCTCGTCTCCCCCTATAAAAAAGAAATTTAGAGGCAGTCACATAAAAAAGCTTCTTTTTCTCTCCTAAACACTCGAAAATTGTGTGTATGTAGTCTTTTTTTGTTTTGTTTTAATACACCCTGTATATGAAAAGAGCTGTCACCATTACCTACACTGCTTACATGGCGTTAATTTGCACACAGATTTCTGGTTGTTCCACTGGAAAGCTTACCAAGACATTTACAGTATAAAGCCGATACTCGCCTGTAACTTAAAAATGTACACAGCTCAAAGGTAGTACAACTGCAACTCTGTAGAATTACCATGTCTTTCATGCAGTACAACATTTTTAACCGTGCAATTATAATATTCATGTAAGTGATATTATTTAGTGATGAGACTTCTGGGGTAAGCTACGAAGTAATTACTCCATGCTGTACAGTAAAACAAAACAGCCTCACTGTTAATATTTCTCATATAGGTAATGGGAACAAAATTAAGAAGAACATTAGCATTTTTTTAATTCATCTATCTTTTACAGAAAAAACAGTAAATTTCAACCATAAATGTTTTGTAGGCACGTTACAACATTAACAAACACTGCATTATAATTTGTGACCATACATTACATATATTTTCTCTGAAAATGTCTTTAGTAACAATGCACTACACTTGTTACAAGAAACATTGTGTCCTGTCTTATTCAGTGGTCTTTGTTTTACTTCTTTAATTATTTGGCACTTCAGTTCCATGGAACACTATTTAATGTTCAACTATATACTTGATTATTTTTATTACTCAACATGCGTAATATTACTTAAAGGTTAATTTTATGATCAACTTACAGAAACAGTTAGGTTAAGAAACATCGATGTATGCCGATGGTCACTTGGCGGTCGTCTATCATCTACCTGCAGTCTGTCACTGCTACATAGTGTTGAAACCATAGGCTAGGTGGAAGACTCACTGGACGAAAAATTGTTAGAACTACCTACCTACATACATACATACATGGGTGAAAAGCAGTTCTGCTGGTCTCAAAAAACTTTATTGTGCGCTTCTGTTCCAAATGACAACTTAAATGAAACCTCACATCTACAGTAATTTCACCAATAAGGTGGGCTACAAATAGATTGTAATATTCTGACCTGAGTAACTCTTCAGCAAGTAGAGCTACATAATATGTGCTACTGTTTTTATATGAACACTAACACTAGTCATGTTTACAATAGAAACAATAATTAGGTCCAATACATTTAAAATTGTATGCCTACAGCAAGCAACACTACAACCAGAATGTCCTGCTTGTTGAAAATGAAAATTCATCAAAATACTTGTAGTACACACTGAAATTGCTTACATCCATTCTCTCTTGCTGCAATAATGCTAAAACTCATAGCCAAAGGCAATTGCACATTGTTGTGGGGAACTAGAATAACTAAATAATATCTGTATTCATTTGAGTTTGTTTCACTAAGATCCAGATTATGTTGTCACAGTGGATATAATAACTTATGTCCCCTTGTTCACACATTAACTGATTATAGTTTTCAATTCTGGCCAATTGATGTAAGTCTGTCTTGTAACTCCTTCATGTTCATTATTATTGGCAATAACTTTATTAGCTCTTATCATCTTTGATGACAATACAAAACTCGAAGGTTACAAACTCTGTTAGTAAACAAGTCAATGCATTCTGCGCCAGCACTTAACCATTAAAACAAAACCTCTTTCAAATTTTGTTTACATTCAGTGCTATTCATTTTGTTGTAAGGCTTGTGTTTAGTATAAATAACCAATAGTGCATCTGTAGGCCTTATCAGTTTCGACATTAAAACTGTACCATGCAGAACAGCATTTCTCTGACCAACTGGAAGTAATGTTTAAGTATTCAGAGCATTTGCCTCAATTTGATCCCATAGATTGCCACTTTACTGATGTGGCCTTTAATAAATTAAAAAGAGCATCTCTCTTGAAATATTTACAAACTGAATACTGTTGAACAACACGTATGTACATTTCGACACAGTTATACAATTGTAAATATTGACAGATGCTCCTAAAATTTCTTTTGCAACCTGAATACTGAAACATGTTCTAGGAACTACCTTAAAATGTTAAAATTCTACAAGAGGCTCTACACTGGAAGACACTCTATTTCATTTTTATATTATTGCAGAAGGGCAGGAGCAAGATAAGGTACTTTCAGGGAA
This sequence comes from Schistocerca serialis cubense, assembly GCF_023864345.2. Taxonomy (NCBI): domain Eukaryota; kingdom Metazoa; phylum Arthropoda; class Insecta; order Orthoptera; family Acrididae; genus Schistocerca; species Schistocerca serialis. The sequence continues at coordinate 3,609,084 of NW_026047571.1, read as the reverse complement.
CGACCGCCAAGTACAAGTAATTACCAATATCTTGCAGGTTCCAGTACTGACCATGGTCTTATTATCATCCAGTTAGAAACATTCACACAATGTTAATCACAGCAGAAGCACTTCCACTACAATGGTTGTGCCAAGTATGCTCCTAAGCCCTGTTGTTCTCATTTACTTTTATGTGGTTTATATTGTTCATTGATAAACAATGGCATCCTAGCAGACACTGTAGAAATAAACGTGCTTGGACCAAGTTCAATATAACAGATGTTAAATGTTTATTAGTATTTCTGTCACAACAATAGAAGGTAAGTGAGGTTGCTCCACACCAAAATTACAAATTTTTTTACTGCCAACACCAGTTGTTCTGCTCCAAAATGAAACTAAATTGTCAGGTCTTCTGTGTGGTCTGCAAGTTCCTTTACGTTGGGAGCAAATGTTTGACTGAATTTTATGAAGCAGTGCTTAATAGACAAGTTTTTTAGAACTTGTTATTTAGTAGAAAGCAAAGAAAAAACTAAAAGTCAATGAAAAGAGACTTTTATTTTATGTCACACCAGGAGTCCTCAATACACATTTATGAAAGAAAGTAAGATTACAACTTATAAAAACATGAGCTGTTATCCAAAGCCACTATAAGAAAATGATGTTTGAGTAGTGACAAGTTAGCAAGAACCAATACCTCATTTCTGCTTCAGAAGAATGCATCTAATAAGAAGAAAAATTTCATACACTCATTTATTACATGGGAAAGTGTGGCTCCTACCAGCTGCCTTATATATTTACACTGTCCACTGGTTGTTTTCAAGGGGGAAACACAAGTCAGGGAGCAATTTTCCATAAGAGGTGAAATTAAAGAGGCACAACATGTTTCGGTGGGGGGGGGGGGGGGGGGGGGAGGTTGGAGAGATGTGTGTTACAAGGTTATGGCAGGCCCAATGTATAATGTTTCTATTTTGATGTAGAGTTCACATAAATAACATGCAATTCAGTATGTATTTCAACTTTGAATACTGTGTGCACATTTGGGAGGTTGTGTGAACTAAATAATTTTTAGATGGGGAACTAACCAGCAACTGCTTTACTGAGCCATGTAAATAATATTTAATGCAGCACTGAGTCCGTGGCTTTACATGTGCAGAAGAAATTAGATTAAAGTTTTTTTAGTATGAATATTGTTACAGGCATGTAAGCAATATGTGTTTAGCTGGAAATTAAATATTTTTACTTGAGAAGAGAACATATTGTTACAGAATGAAAGTATCTTGAAGGTTTATGGAAATATATATTATAATTTGCTCTCTCTCATGTTGTGACACACGGTGAGTATGTATGCTACACTTTAGTAGTTGCTTCTTTTTGTGTGACACACATCAGGTAGCCGGGAACTAGTGTCAGGATAGTTCCTTCACAATGACAACAAAGTTTCCTTTCTATATGCTGAACAATATTTTTAAATATTGTGATGTGAAGAAATCTTTTGAGTGAGAACAAAGTTTCTCATGACAATATCTTCAGATTTGAGCAAAGCCTCAAGGTTTCAACATTTGCCATGATCAACTTCATGTCAACTGTGAGAGAAGGAAGGTTGCCAATCTTAGATGTTTTGGTAAAATGAAAATCAGATGGGCCAAGGTGTGTACCACAAGCCACCACACTCTCGTGTATGTCTCAGGGTGCAGGGTTTCGGACCATCCAGTTCAGAAGGTAGGTGTTTCAAATACAATGATAGAAAGAGCTGCAATTGTTTGTGATGAGAACCACTTGGATTCCAAAACTAAGGATCAAGTGATATAAAGCTGGGACATCAAGAAATGATACTGAACAATCGGGATAAACTACTTATGGTGCTCCTTCCTCTGCATGGTTCTCCAAATAGCAAAATAGGCATTGTCCTAGGGCCCAAAAGGATAAACAAACTATTATGGACAGGTTGCCTCAGGGTCTCTGTGATGTGTAGTACACCCTGTAACTACAATGGTGAATCCAGCCAAACCTTTTTCGACTGCTGTGTAGAACACCAAAGGCAGAACAAACTTAAAGAAATTAAAATCTTGACCGCTGTACTTCTACAGGCTGGGTTTCTGTTGTGAAAGAAGCACGAGAAATTAGAATGTGTGAGAATCACTTCAATCAGGCCAGAGGCTATATAATCTTAGTGGTGCATGGAACTGGATTCTCAAGGCTGAGAAGAGACAGAAAACTGAAGTGAACTGTTTATGTTCCTTTGAAAGATCTAGTGACACTGATAGCACAAAGTAAGGATTACATATGCCAATGAAGGACTATTTAAGACCATGACAGTTGGTCCTCTTGACTAGGGGCACGAGAGAACAAACCACACCACACCACAGAAGAAAGGGAAAAATATTGTGAACTGCCATGCCAGATAGACAAATGTGTAAATTCATTATCTGAACATGCAACAGTTATTGACTAGTAATAAATTTCGACAAAGCCAGTTGTCATTGGTTACAAAACTAACAGAAGTGTCTACATCCATCTCAAACCTTAGAGGAATTCTTGCCTCAGTGAGTAAAAAGTTCAAATGACTGCATTTGGAATTAATTATCTTTAAAGACATATATTGCTCTCTAACTAGGAGTTTTTGTTAGGTCAATACATGCATAGGATGTCATTTTTCATGAGCAACACTGTGTTGATCACTAACTGCGTGAACAAAGAACAGCTCTCAAGCATACTAAACATCAATGACCCACTGCCTACTGGAATAATGAAGGTTTCTTTATGGACCGCATTTTGATCACTTGGGAGAAGCAATCACTAGTTTATAGTGGGCTGTAATGATTTCAAGTGTAATATCTCACTTCACCTCGTACAATTTATAACTTTGGCATTCTGCTGTGATTAGTGCATTGCTTAACAAATCAAAGAAGTAAACAACAGTTAGCCAAGATATGGGACCTCTTTTCCTTTTCTCTTTTTATAATACCTGCCACTCTGTCTGTGTCATGTTAATAGAAACTGGCAATCATAGCACCCGCAATGGTTCAATTTTCACTTTCACAAAAAGAAAACCAGACTGTCTGTGGGTTTGGTGTTCAGCAGGAGGCAAAACCTTGTTTATGGTCTGGCTGTGAGACTCAAAAACATTCTAATCCCTGTGCTTACATCACCGGGTTTTGAGAGAACTGTCGGGAGGCGGCAGTGTTCTGCTTGGCAGGTTGCGCAGGTCCTGAAACACACAAAGTGTGGCAAAAATTACTATTGGGATAGTAATGCATTAAGTCACTAGAAACTGCTGTCAGGTAGAAGCACTGTACTGAATGACAACCAAAAGTATTGCATATGAGTGCAGCTTATGGACACGAGTTCAGAATCTCTTTCTTATGTCAGGAATTTACACTAGATTATAGCGCAACAGCTGTAGGGACCTAGATTAAGTTTGTTCATTGTGGATGTTTATTCAGTGTAAATACAGAAAATTGCAACACACTCATTTCATCCTTTTCAACAGAACAACCAAAGGAAATAGAAAATCTAGCTGAAGAAATTAATAAATTACACCACAAAATTCAATTCACTTCACTTCACTTCACTGTAGAAATGAAACACCAGATGACATTAACAAAGCCTTATATAGAAATGCTACAATTACCGGTGTTACCATCCATAACTCTTCTTGCTATCCAGATCAAGATAAAAAAGCGTTCTTCAGAAGAATGTTTAAGCATGTGATTAAAGACCCAATGGATACAAGTGAAAGATAAAAAGAAACAAAAATTGTAAAATCAGCTGCCTCCAGTATGAATACAATCCTGCTGTAATACATAAATTAAACCAACCAATTTCTGGACAACCACCCCCAAACAGGAAGACCATTTTTGTAATAAGCTGACCTTCCTTATGGAAGATTTCATACCAAATTGCCAACCTCTTCAAGTTGTATTGTAAACGTGTTGCGCTTGGGGCACACGATACTCATTAAAGCCTGTACTATGGTAAGCTAACGGGCTTCACCTTACGAGAGAGGATATTTGTATAGATATTGACCGCGTGTACCTGAATGGAGGCAAATCAGACTTACACCCACTCTGTAATAACAATGATACGTCAAGCAAGTTCGAAATGCAACTACACATCAGAATGGACAAAAAGCAACACAGAAGATGCTACCAATTTGTTAATCATACAGTCGCCAGCCTAATTAGGCATTAACTGAGTTTCTTTCCTGTACAAGTTGATGTACATTCATGCAAAACAACACATAGTAACACTGCATAATATAGTGAATTTTAGAACCAGAAAAATCTATTGAACTGATAATTTCACTTTCTGTACTTATAGTGTACTGTTATGTATATATGGATTATCCATATAATGTTTACTACAAAATTTCGTACTGTCTATTGATCTGATTAAAATCAGGCATAGGTTACCCTAGAAATAGCAATTTCGAGCCACAAACAAAATGTCAATTTTAATAAAGATAAAACACTGATAAATTTTTTGGCTTTTATATTGACTTTAACTTTTGCTGGTCAAATCAATTTAGAACACTTCAGAATGCAAATGAATAAAAATAAGAAAAGGGGTGGGGGGCCTTGAAACTGTTATGATGACTGTATTAAACAAAAATTAATTACTGACACCATTATGCGCTCAAGATTTCCAATATATGAGTTACTACTCTTTTCATCTTATTTCCTACTCATTTAAATACCTTTATATCTGTCTCGAAATAATAAAACTTCATTACTAAATCAATATTAAAGTTATCTTCCAACTTTGTCACACCTTCGTTGTTCATTAACAAAACAATTCTTTAAACACCATTCTAACATAGTTAGGTCTGCAGGTAATTATTATTAACACAAACTTTAATTTTTCATCTCGGGACACTCGGATTGCACAACATTTGGAAAGTACCCTGTCTAGGTTAGTTGTGAGGATAATTAAATGATAGGAAAGTTCTGGTAAAATTTAAGTTGTTATTGAACAGTATGGAACAAAAGTAACACTGGTCCATACCAATACAGTACTAAAAGTTTCAACCTGTTTGTATCGATGCGGCGGTTGGCGGGCGGCGAGGCACAGAGCACACATACAACTACAGCTATGGCTCTTGATGTATCGGCACTTTATTTCTTCATAGCGTCACAGTATTTTTCCATTTAGAGCCTCCACCAGCTTCAACTGTCCCCTACTGACATGCAGTGTCCATGGATTCAAGAGGATGTCTCCATGCCTGTACGTGTCCATCTGTGCGACAGTTTGAAGTGAGACTCGTCCAACCAGGCAACATGTTTCCAGTCATCAACAGTCCAATATTGGTGTTGATGGCCCCAGGTGAATCATAAAGCTTTGTGTCGTGCAGTCATCAAGGGTACACAAGTGGACCTTCAGCTACAAAAGTTCATATCGATGATGGTTCACACTCTGACACTTGTTGATGGCCCAACATTTAAAGATTTGCAGAAGGGTGGCACTTCTGTCACTTTGAACGATTCTCTTCAGTTGTTGATCCTGTTTTTGCAGGATCTTTTTTCGGCTGCAACAATGTCGGAGATCTGATGTTTTACCAGATTCCTGATATTCACTGTATGCTCATACGGGAAAATAACCACTTCATTGTTACCTGTGAGATGCTTTGTCCCATTGCTCATACGCCCACTATAACACCACATTTAAATTCACGTAAATCTTGATAAGATGCCATTGTAGCAGCACTAACCAATCTAACATCTGTGCCAGACACTTGTTGTCTTATATAGGCATTGCCGACTGCAGTGCCATATTCAGTATGTTTACATATCCCTGTATTTGAATATGCATGATTGTGCCAGTTTTGTTGGCAATTCACAGTATATACATATCCTGTGATGGTATCTTACCAACTGCCGGCACAACCACTCCACATACTGTGATGGAAGAGGTACATGATAGTGAATGTGTTGTGTTGTTGGTATTCTGGGACCATTTTTTCCTCAGAAAAAAAACCGTTACTTTGATATGCTCTGGCTGACTCCTGAGACACTGTCTTTTTCCAGTAATATGGTGCACTGCCACATTGGGCTCAAACTGTTGCGGACGAGGTGTTACGAGGTATGCTGAATTGGCAGGGGTGGTCCTATTCCCTGGTGTTCTAGGCCACCAGGCATTAGAAAGATGGGCTTGTTTCTATCAGCATACACCAAGGACAGAGTCTACCAAGCAGCTGTCAACCACATCAAAAAGTTAATGAACAAAATCATTTCTGCCCTTGCCACAGGTGATGCAGACATAATGTGCTGAATGTGCATAGATCCTGATAACAGACTGGAAATGTGTGCACCAGTGGTGGTGGGTACAATGTTGAAATTGATTAACCTGCATAAAATCTTTGTGACACTATGTCACATAAGCCAAACATGGTGTGAATACCTTAGGTCTAATTAGTTTGGATGCTGTAACTTTTGAGACACTCTGTATATCCTCTGCCCATTGCAGGTTAAAAACCTTTTTGTGCTGTCAGAGGCCTTGATATGTTCTCAGAAAGAGGCAAAACCACCACACATCTCAAGTCACCTACTGTCCAGTTTATGTGGTATTTGCTCCACTGACAACATGTACATTTTTATGCCTCAGTAGTCTTCTGCAAGGGACTCATTGCATGCAACTTGCCATCACAGTATTTGGCTGAAAACTAGTAGACATGGGGCTGCAGTGATCCCTGTTGTGTTTGAGACTGACTGTCAATGGAAACTTATAACGTTCATCTCTATGACTAACTACGAGTTAGGATCTTAATGAGGCCACTTTTATTATTATGTGGTACAACATTCCTTGTAGACAAGCTGGATAGTCTTCACTGATGCACCAACAAATTGGGCAACTTAATTCGTTGGCACATCCAAAGACAATAGCTCTAATCTGTGGTTTCAATCCATTGTACTACACTGATTCCTTATAATCGACTGGCACATACACACCTCTTCAATGATGTGGCTTATGTCAGCAGTGAAGGCTCAGGTAACTGGCAGGTATCAGTTCCACTCCATCTACAGCATTTCAAAGGGGCCTGTGTGCTCTTTTAAGATGGTGAACTTATAAGGCTGTTTACACAATTTTTTAAGTACACTCTAAGGAAAGAAGAAAGTTGCAGCACACAGGAATTATCCAAAGGGTTGAAACGAGTAGATGTGATGTTCATGTGCAGAGAAACAAATGATTACAATTTCAGAACACTTGGATGAGTTATTCAACAGGAAGAGCATCACAAACTTAGGGAGTCTTTAATGCATCGACAACCTGCAGCCCATACGCAAGCAGTAATTCAGTTTGATATTGGTTGATACAGTTGTTGGATGTGGTCCTGGGGGATGTCATGCCAAATTCTGTCTAAATTGTGGACTGGAGCACTGAAATCCCAATATGTTTGGAGGGCCCTGCCCATAGCACTCCATTCTCAATCGGGCACGGCAGGTCTCGGAAAGCATAAAGACTAGCAGTAGAAGCTCTTCTCATATGCAGGTAGACATATCTGACTGAAATATTAACTCAATGTCGTCTGCAATGAAGGGCAATTAAACGGGGTGTAGCACATTGTTGACATAGCACTGTGGATGAAAATGGAAGGGATCTTGCTACAAAACTAATGGCACCACAGACGATTGCACTTGATTATCGGGTCATCTCCAGGAACTTCTTTCGACTGGAATTTCAATGACGGGAGTGGACTGAACTGGGACCAATGGCCAGCAAAGACATGATACCAGCCTGATAACCAGGAGTGATTGACTGGGATTCCATTTGTATTTTGTAGAAGGACCTCTTTTTGATTTTCATCTGTGGCTTTCTTACAGCATACAACAATGTTCTAAGTACCATTACGTTGCCTTTCATAGCAAGCCATCCTTGTGAGGAGTGGCGCCTTATATTGCCCCGGTGTATCGGGAGAGTGACTCACGCCTGTACAGTGACAGACAGCCTCAAACAGTTCAGTCGAGTACGTAGTTCTAATTTTCACCCACCAGAGTCAGGTAGTGCACAGACTTTCAAGAGAATGTTTTTGGGAATTTTTCTGTTTATTTCTTGATGGCTCTTTTGTTTCTTTATGTTTGTACTGTTTTGTATAAGCTTATAGCAATGTGAATGAGGTCTATAGTAAATATGTAGATCATTGTTCTGCTGATGTACACTGTACAGTGGGGAGTTTAGTATGATAATATGTTAAGTAAGTTTATGCTGAAAGGAAAGCCAGTTCAAGTGCAAATGAAAATGGTTCATACTTTGTTAATAATGTAAAGTATCACAATGTTTAGTATTTATTTTGGGAAAGTCATGAAAAGCGTGGACTAATGTGGGAGAATAATGTTTTTCTATTGGCCTTAAAGAAAACTGGTACTTTCTGATTGGTCATAGTATTCTTCGTGCATCTTTTCTCTTGGATATATAGAAAGCTTACAGCAGTGTAAGGATTCAGAGCCTGCCGTCAAATGGTATGGTCACATGTAGTATGAGATGCAAAGGAAGTTACAGTTTGCCAGTTTTTAAATGTGTAGCACAAATATTCTGGTGTGTTTTTTAGAAAGTTCAGTTTTCTAAGTAACTTTGTGTAAGAGAAAACACAGTAATTCCACGTGGCAGATTGGTGACTAAAATCGTGAGTGCATTGCACACTGATAATCTTAAATGGAAATGCTTGCCATACTATTAAGGACAATCCATGCTTAGTAGCTCTTCAGATTTCGGGAAATATGTCAACATAAACTTGCTAACATAAATGAAAGGATCTGTGCATGACAATGTTAAGATTAGCACGGGCTTGGCAGTGAACGTCTACATTATCAGTGTTCAGAATTTACAAAAGGTTTTCTAGTATTTCCATATTTCATTCAAAATTAAGATTTTTTCCTGATACTGAAAATAGTTAAATTGTATGCAGCCTGATGCGAGTTGCAGTACATTAGGTCTCTGCTCGGATTTCCTGCCGGTGAACTGCTGCAACCAGTTGACAGGTAGGTGCTGGTACAAAGGATCTGTGCCACCAAACTTGGCTTGCATTTCAGCAATATAATGCCAGCATGTGCATGGTAAGAATTTCTAGAGCTCTTTCATGCTTTCCAAACTCTACCTTGGCCAGCAAGGTCACTGAATTTCTTTCCAACTGAGAATGTTTGGAGTGTTATGGGCTGGAGCCTCCAACTAGCTGGGGATTTTCACAATATACTACACCAACTGGACAGAATTTGCCACAATATCCCTCAGGAGAACTCTGTCAATCAATATCAAGCTGAATAATTGCTTGCATAAAAGCTGGAGGTGGAACAATGTGTTATTGACTTGCTCAATTTGTGAAGCTCTTTCTGTGGAATAAATAATCCAGTTTTTCTGAGAACGTAATGATTTGTTTGTTGGTACTTGTACATCACTCCTACTGGTTTCCATCCCATTCAGAAAATTCCTTTGTAGAGCCTTTTTTATGTCTTAGAGTGTACAAAATGCATCTGAACATTTGATGAATTGTCTCTGAAAGAAACAAGAGTTATAAACAAAATGCTTTTACCGGCCTTCAGAGTAATCACCATTACCTACAACAGACTTCTGACTTCAGTTGTCAAGCTGTAGGAAATGGCCAGCCAACACTTCTCGTGGAATCACTTAAAGCACCATGGGCACACCATGCTGGATGTCTGCATCATTGCCGGAGATGATACCTGATGTTATCAGTACTATCCACAGACCTTGCAGCAGTAAGTGATATGGTGTTCATTGTCTTCCCAACATCCCACAGGTACAAATTCATCATGGATCAAGCCATTTCCATCAAAAATTGTGATTGATATGTCTTAATCCCAGAGTTTTTTATCAAACTTCTTTTGGGAGGCAGGGAAGATGATGAACACTGTTGCTTGATCTGTGGATTGTACTGGTGGCTCTGCCTCTCATCTATAATAGCGCAGATATCCAACAATGCATGACAACTGTGTGTTCAGTGACTACACAAGAATTGTTTGCAGACAGATTCCAATAGCTTTACAACAAATGTCAGAAGTGTTTTGTAGCTAATGGGGATTACTTTGTAACTTATGTTCCCTTCATTTTCTGAGACCATTCACCAAACTTTCCAGATACACCTTGTACAAGAAGCAATAGACACATTGTTCGCTTACATATACCATCAAGTAACATGTGTATGAAGATAGGTCACATTTTGTCCAAAGAATGTGCTGCTGAGAACTGGACAGGCATGTAGAACAGGTTGGACATGGGTTAGCTTTGAGGTAACAGTCATTGTTGTCCCCCGGTATTGGCATATTAGTTGGGAGAGAATAGTCCCATGCGAGAAGGCTTGACAAAAGAGCATGTAAAAGGCACATTATAAAATATGTGAGGAGGGGAGGCAAATAACCTAGAGTAGCACCTATCGACCCACTTCACTGAGTGGTCAGCACATATGACTGCCATGTCACACATTCTCTATGCTCAGGGTGTGGGTGATAAGGACAACATATCATCGATTCATCATCGCCAGCATGAAAGTAACCCACCATGGGGTCAACAGAAAAGATCTGCACCTTACCCAGCAAGTGACTCCTAGGTGTCAATGTCCATATGATCACTTCATTCCACCTAGAGCAGTAGAAAGGGAAACGTACCAAAGAGGGAGCAATAGCCAAGTATGCTAAATGTGATGGGCTATAAACAAGGATATTTTTTCAAAATTTAAAAGCTTTTGTCCAGATTGGTCACAAAAGTCTGAACATTATGGCCTTTGCTTAGAAACATACAGTGATCAGAAGTCCAAAGTAGCAACTGGAATGATATCTTATCAGTGTACATCAGATATGAGGCTCCTCTGAGGTTGTTTATGGAGGTTTTTCATTTTCTCCTACATAAAGGGTGAAATGAACTCCGCCGACAAAATTCAGTTGGTGGTTCAAGGATGTTTTATGAGTATTTTGGTACAATGGACCCTTGGTCTCCTGTGGCTCACTGTGGAGTAATAATGTAATTATGATTTATTTAGTTTGCTACCTTCATTTCTTCCGAAAATACACTGTCCAGACACGTTAATGTGACTACCCGTCAAAACCTCGAATAACCTCTTTTCGCGGTGCACACCATTGCGAGACATGCAGGAAGAGATTAAATGAAATGATCATATGGCATTAATGACTGGCAGACCCCATCTGGGCTTGATCAGTTGCCTACTGCAATTCTTTTCGTTTTATGCTGCTTTTGAGACTTGCTTGTTGATAACAAGAACAACACAACGCGCACTTTCCGAGGAGACAAAAATCCTGTATCCAGCTGGGAATCAAACTGGGGCCCCCTCACGTGGCTGTGAGGTTCTGTTCTAACAGGGGTGTGGAGCCATACTGATTTCATTGCCAATTCAAGCTGTTCTAGGTTTTTCATGTGAGGATCCACGGGGAATACAGCCTGGCAGAGGGGTTCCCACAGATTCTCAATTGGTTTACATCCGATGACTTCAGTGGCTAGGGGCATATGATAAACTCGTCCTGTTGCTGTTTGAACCACACATGTACACTGCAAGCTGGTTTACATTGTACTGCTGGTAAATGTCACTATGCTGAATAAAAACAAACTGTGTGTATGGGTGAACACGGCTCTCGAGGACAGATGGATACATCTGTTGATCCATTGTGCCTCCCACAATAGCATCAACACCCAGGGAATGCCACAGACCCCCTCCACTGGTGTGCCCCCTTCTGACAGTGGTTGCAGTGTGTTTTGCTTTCAGACATTTAACAATGTGCACGACAATGGCCATCTGTCATTTGAAAAGGCTCTCGGTTCATCTGGGTGGTCAGTTGTTCAACAGCTGCATGTCTCTGCAGCTGACATTTACCCCTGTCATCTACGGCCCACGACTGCAGCACAGTAGCCTCGGCACCGATTCTGAATAGCGCCATTTTGCTGAGCACAGTATACTTTAACCACACTGACATGCGAACAGTTTACAGACTTAGTCTTTCCAAAATGCTTCCACCCTTTCCCCAAAAGCCAATGACCATGCACATGTTGACATCATCTTGTCTCCTACTTACAATGACAACTGCACTATTTTCTGTGGCTCCCAACATGCTTTATATACCGTTCACTGCTAGTTGTGCCGTCTGTCATCTCTGAGTGGTTACTATATGTCGATTTTGGTAACATTAATGTGATGGACCAGACCGTGTATCTACACAATAAAGAAAAAACCCAGTGTAGCATACCAACTGTATTCCGTCACAAAATATGCAAGTTTTTTTCCACAGAAACTGAAAATTTCTAAAGTCGTTCCCCTGCTGAAAAAGAGTGATAAGTTTAAAACAGGAAACTATAGACCTGTCTCACTTCTCCCAACGTTCTCTGAGGTTTTAGTGATACTAATGAAATATAGAGTCACACATTATCTTAATTGTGGAATGTGATAAACAGTAATCAGCACGGATTTCTAGCTGGGAGAAGTACCGAAACACCTGTACTGGAATACACAAAAGACATAATTAGTAAATTTGGAGAGGGAGAAAGTGTTGTCGGGATAAATCTAGATCTGTCAAAAGCCTTTGACACTGTTGACCACAGCATACTTTTGGAAAAGCTTGAAGCTATAGGTATCAGAGGACTGGAAAAAACAGTGGCATGAGTCTTATCTGGAAAGAGGATGCAGGTGGTTGAAATTACAGCACCAAAATATTACACTAAGATCTGATCCAAAGAAGTGTATTAGGCGCCTTGCTGTTCCCCATTTACATTAATTTTATTCGGGTGTCAGAGAGAAAAGCTAGAATCGTGTTATTTGCTGATGATACTAGTTTAATTGTTTGTTATATGAAGCAGTCATTGCACAGTACTGTGGACTATCTCCTACAAGATACACAAAAATCGCTCAGTGCAAACAAGCTAACACTGGATGCAAAAAAAAAAAAAACTAATTATGTGCAGTATGGAAGAATAAGTGAACATCCCACTATGTAGGGAAACAACCTGAAAGAGTACAGTGCGCAAAATTTCTGGGTTTGCACATTGATGAGAAGATAAACTGGAAGGACCATGTGGTGAGCTTAGCACTAAAACTAAATTCAGCATGTTTTTACTTAGAATAATTGCAAGAGTTTGTAGTAATGGCTGTACCAGATTAGTATATTTTGGCTATTTTCAGTCAATTGTGGCCTATGGGACACTATCCTGGGGAAAAACAAATTGTAGTATAAATGAGAATTTCAAATTACAAAAACGTGCTATTTAGATAATGACCCAGAGCCCACATCAAACACGTTGTAGGTTCCCTTTTTAAAGCATTGAAAATTTTAGCAATTCCATCATTATACATTCTGAAATGTCTGTTGGTGATCAAAAGAACTCAGGACAAAATGAAAACCAGTACCGATTACCATATACGGCAATGTACAGATCTCCCCTTACAAGCTGTAACAAGGACCCAAAGTCAGAAACATGTATGTAATCAAGGCATCAAACTTTTTAATGCACTACCAAAACATATCAAAGAGCTGGAAAATTAGGATAAATTTAAAACTGTTATAAAGAACCACATGCTTGACAAATGTTATTACAGCATAGGTGAATAGCTCTGCGCAACTGTATAAGGATTTAATTTCATGTGACAAATGAAATTTCATCAAGGAATATGCCTGTCCAGCACATAATCCCTTGTGTTATAAAAACAGTTAATTGTTGTATATTGTATTAAACATAAGATAGATTCATATTAACACTGCACAAATGTGATCATTGGGATGTTGCTGTGGTCTTCAGTCCTGAGACTGGTTTGATGCTACTCTATCCTGTGCAAGCTTCTTCATCTCCCAGTACCTACTGCAACCTACATCCTTATGAATCTGCTTAGTGTATTCATCTCTTGGTCTCCCTCCAATACTAAATTGGTGATGCCTCAGAACATGTCCTACTAAACGAACCCTTCTTCTAGTCAAGTTGTGCCACAAATTTCTCTTCTCCCCAATCCTATTCAATACATCCTCATTAGTTATGTGATCTACCCATCACATCTTCAGCATTCTTCTGTACTACCACATTTCAAAAGCTTCTATTCTCTTCTTATCCAAACTATTTATCATCCATGTTTCACTTCCATACAGGGCTACACTCCATACAAATACTTTAAGAAACGACTTCCTGACACTTAAATCTATACTCCATGTTAACAAATTTGTCTTCTTCAGAAACACTTTCCTTGCCATTGCCAGTCTACATTTTATATCCCCTCTACTTTGACCACCACCAGTTGCTTTTGCTCCCCAAATAGCAAAACTCCTTTACTACTTTAAGTGTCTCATTTCCTAATCTAATTCCCTCAGCATCACCCAACTTAATTCGAATACATTCCAATATCCTCGTTTTGCTTTTGTTGATGTTCATCTTATTTCCTCCTTTCAAGACACTGTCCATTTCATTCAACTGCTCTTCCAGGTCTTTTGCTGTCTCTGACAGAACTACAATGTCATCGGCGAACCTCAAATGTTTTATTTCTTCTCCATGGATTTTAACACCTACTCTGAACTTTTCTTTTGTTTCCTTTACTGCTTGCTCAATATACAGATTGAATAACTTTGAAGAGAGGCTACAACCCTGTCTAGCTCCCTTCCCAACCACTGCTTCCCTTTCATGTCCCTCGACTCTTATAACTGCCATCTGCTTTCTGTACAAATTGTAAATAGCCTTTCGCTCCCTGTGTTTTACCCCTGACACCTTTAGAATTTGAAAGAGAGTATTCCAGTCAACATTGTGAAAAGCTTTCCCTAAGTCTACAAATGCTAGAAATGTAGGTTTGCCTTTCCTTAATCTAGCTTCTAAGATAAGTCGTAGGGTCAGTATATCCTCACGTGTTCCAATATTTCTACGGAATCCAAACTGATCTACCCCGAGGTCGGCTTCTACTAGTTTTTCCATTCATCTGTAAAGAATTTGCGTTAGTATTTTGCAGCCATGACGTATTAAACTGATAGTTCGGTAATTTTCACATCTGTCAACACCTGCTTTCTTTGGGATTGGAATTATTACATTCTTCTTGAAGTCCGAGGGTATTTCGCCTGTCTCATACATCTTGCTCACGAGATGGTAGAGTTTTGTCGGGACTGGCTCTCCCAAGGTAGTCAGTAGTTCTAATGGAATGTTGTCTACTCCGGGGGCCTTGTTTTGACGCAGGTCTTTCACTGCTCTGTCAAACTCTTGACACAGTATCATATCCCCCATTTCATCTTCATCTATATCCTCTTCCATTTCCGTAATCTTGTCCTCAAGTACATCGCCCTTGTATAGACCCTCTATATACTCCTTCCACCTTTCTGCTTTCCCCTCTTTGCTTAGAATTGGGTTTCCATCTGAGCTCTTGATATTCATACAAGTGGTTCTCTTTAATTTTCCTGTAGGCAGTATCCATCTTACCCATGGGGATATGCGCCTCTACATCCTTACATTTGTCCTCTAGCCATCCCTGCTTAGTCATTTTGCACTTCCTGTCGATCTCATTTTTGAGATATTTGTATTCCATTTTGCCTGCTTCATTTACTGCATTTTTGTATTTTCTCCTTTCATCAATTAGGTTCAATATTTCTTCTGTTACCCAAGGATTTCTAGCAGCCCTCATCTTTTTACCTACTTTATCCTCTGCTGCCTTCACTATTTCATCCCTCAAAGCTACGCATTCTTCTTCTACTGTATTTCCTTCCCCATTCCTGTCAATTGTTCCCTTATGCTCTCCATGAAACCCAGTACAACCTCTGGTTTAGTCAGTTTATCCAGGTCCCATCTTCTTAAATTCCCACCTTTTTGAAGTTTCTTCAGTTTTAATCTACAATTCATAACCAATAGACTGTGGTCAGAGTCCACGTCTGCCCCTGAAAATGTCTTACAATTTAAAACCTTGTTCCCACATCTTTGTCTTACTATTATATAATCTATCTGAAACCTGTCAGTACCTCCAGGCTTCTTCCATGTATACAACCTTCTTTTATGATTCTTGAACCAAGTGTTAGCTATGATGAAGTTACGCTCTGTGCAAAATTCTACCAGACGGCTGCTTCTTTCATTTCTTCCCCCCAATCCATATTCACCTACTACATTTCTTTCTCTCCCTTTTCCTACTACCGAATTCCAGTCACCCATGACTATTAAATTTTCGTCTCCCTTCACTACCTGAATAATTTCTTTTATCTCATCATACATTTCTTCAATTCTTCGTCATCTTCATAGCTAGTTGGCATATAAACTTGTACTACTGTAGTAGGTGTGGGCTTTGTGTCTACCTTGGCCACAATAATGCGTTCACTATGCTGTTTGTAGTAGCTTACCCCCTCTCCTAATGTTTTATTCATTATTATGCCTACTCCGGCGTTACCCCTATTTGATTTTGTATTTATAACCCTTTATTCGCCTGACCAAAAGTCTTGTTCCTCCTGCCATCGAACTTCACTAATTCCCTCTATATCTAACTATAACCTATCCATTTCCCTTTTTAAATTTTCTAACCTCCCTACTCGATTAAGGGATCTGACATTCCACGCTCCAATCCGTAGAACGTCAGTTTTCTTTCTCCTGATAATGACGACTTCCTGAGTAGTCCCCACCCGGAGATCAGAATGGGGGACCATTTTACCTCCGGAATATTTTACCCAAGAGGACGCCATCATCATTTAACCACACAGTAAAGCTGCATGCCCCTCACTTTCAGCCGTTCGCAGTACCAGCACAGCAAGGCCGTTTTGGCTAGTATTACAAGGCCAGATCAGTCAATCATCCAGACTGTTGCCCCTGAAACTACTGAAAAGGCTGCTGCCCCTCTTCAGGAACCACACGCTTGGCTGGCCTCTCAACAGATACCCCTCCGTTGTTGTTGCACCTACGGTATCGCTGAGGCACGCAAGCCTCCCCACCAACGGCAAGGTCCATGGTTCATTGGGATGATGATAAATAAAAGTTGTAGCTGCGAGTGGATGAGTGTGTTATGCATAGCAAGGCAAAACACAGACAACTGAGCACGGTATAGCAAGAGCCAACGCTGCAGAACACTACTGGAACAGAAACCTTTCATGATTTGCCACTATGGAAGTGTTTAGAGTACGTGAGCTAAAGTCCTAAACAAACATAGTGTGGATGTGTAAGCCCTCAGCCTTCGTGCACTAAATTCTTCTCGTATCAGTATCACAGCCTTCGCCATGGGCGTAATCGTGGAATGCAGTAAGGGGTTGGCTGTTCGACCACAAGAAACGGCAGCCTGCCCTGAGTAACAAGGGGGCTGCCCGCTTGCTGGCGGAAATTTACGGCGATCATCAGCTGCACTGTTTTGCTGCTTTACCTACAACTCAGTCTATTGTGGTCGTGACATTTCTTATACCTACTAAATGCTGCAACAATGTATTTGTATGATTACAACTGCGACTCTTTGGCATCACGGTAATAGGGTACGGCATTCTTTCGCTTGTTTAAGTCCACAGTTTTATTTTTCGCTATCGATTTGTTGTAGTACCCTAGAACATATTCTGAGGTCAAACAGAATGACCTCAACGCCAGGCAGCATGTATTTCGAGAATACAGATCATGCAAATCCCAATTCACTTAATAAGCACAGTTGTCCTTGTGAGTGAAATGCGTTTCGGAAATCAGTAAACACCGTTTTCCCCCGTCTGCCTTGATCCGTGGCTTTCAGACTGTCGTTTGAGTCGGGTTGCACGTAATCGATGTTTTCAGAATCCGTGCTGCTTAGCAGGGGGCAGGTCACTCAGTCTGAGATACCTCGTTACGCCTGAGGTCAGAATTATAAATTTTCTGCTTGCACCAAGATTTCGTGCCACCGTGAAGACCAGCCTAGACTTCAGGGCGGCTCTAATGCCACTCTTGATTCCTTGTGGATGGCTTGGAAGTTAATGCTGATAATCTCTGACAACTGTACAAAGTCGAATGTGTGCATACAAGGTGCGCTGATAAAAAGTAAAACATTTATGAACTGTCGGCTGCTACTTGGATAATCAGCACGTGGTGATTACCGACGCAAGAGGTAACACAGAATTTGACAGTAGGCGTACAAAAAAATATCTCGTGACCAAAGACGTAAGCGTAGCTATGGCGATTAGCGCGTTAAAAGTTTACACAAGTACAGATGGAAATTGTGCTCGAATATGTGATACAAATAAAGCAATATACTGAGTTTCTGATGCGAGTTGGGCGTTTTACTGCCCTGTAACTAGCAACACCAATTAAAATAAATCCTCCTCCCTCCCCCCCACCCCCCACAAGCATAAAAAAGCAAATGTCGGGCTTAGTAGTCTAGCGATAATGAGCGTGCAGGAATAGTAGAAGTCGCGAGTACGAATCTCGGTGCCTTTCTTTTTTGTATTTTTAAGAGTAGTGTGCCATGTTTTTGTCTAAATATACCACTTAATCTTTTATAACTGGAGCTACCATATGCTCTCAACCTAATAATGCTTTTTCTCTTTCTTCGATTCCGCTCCTCAATCGGGAAAAAAACGGAACGCTTGTTTTTCGTCTGTCTGTTGCAGATCCTTTGCTTCAGGAACGGCGAGATGTATCAAGTTGAAATTTTGGTCACATACTGAGGTTGCGTTCCCTTGACGGTGTAAAACATACAGACCTAGAGGGCATTTTCTGTTGACCTACACTTATCATAATTGGCAAGAAGCAAGATTTTATGGTACACGTAAAGGAAAAGTTCGAAAACTGATAATTTGTAGTTATATCAAACGAAAATTGTTATCGAACATCGAACTTGAAATTACAACATCAGTAGTTATGCGTTCATGTTGGCTGGGTCGCAATACTAAACGTCAAATATTGCGCAAGGAATGGCTGTATTGCGTTTGGGAATTTAGCCGTCACCAGATATCCAGATGCGATTACTGCATGTGCATAAGTGGTTCAAAGTTGCACGTGAAGCAAAAACACACAGTCAGCCTCAGTTCAGAACTACTAATTACTTTAGTAATAATACTTAAATATCTTCAACATTTCGCGGCCCTGTCAACAACTGTATAAATATTAATTTTAATAATGAACAGCCTCAGTTGCACCGTTTATCTAGAATTTACCTACGTTTCAGTCGGGATAACCCATCCTTCTTCAGAATAACATTATCTACTGTTTGTCCATAGTGGGCATCGTCAAGTAAAAAGTACAAATTCACAAATTATCGTCAGACTGTAAAACTTACGGTACCTGGCACTGCCTCGATCCCACGCGATGCAGCAGCCTCGTGTGCTGTACTGGAACTCCACTATGGACAAACAGTAGACCCTGTTATTCTGCAGAACGTTGGGTTATCCCGTCTGAAACCTGCGTAAAGTCTAGGTAAGCGGTGCAACTGAGGCTGTTCATTACCAAAATAAAAATACTGGTCACCTGCTTCCTGCATGACTTTGTCACATTTATACTATTGAAATGAAAACATTCTCGAAAATCTCTTAATCCCTGGGATCGGTATCTTGCCAGGACCAATGTCGATAACATGTGAAAATAATCGAGATTCTCTATTCCCGGAACGTATGAACTGTCTACATACATAATTAAGTTTGTACAACATCCTTACTGAGCGAGTCCATTTTTTCGTTTTTTTTTTGTGTTATGCTATGCACCTTTTTTCCCTTTCGAAAATGTGTCTGAATGGCGCGTAAGATTTTGCAGTTCATGGATGACTGACATGCAATGATTCAAACCCATTACATTCTTATACCTTATCTTAATAACAATGCTGCAATGAGACTGAAAATTGAAACTTATTACAAGGTTGCCACAACTTTCCCCCAAGTGAAATTCCCTTTTTTCCAGACAAGTTTTAGCATTTTTCCCTGACAAATTTTGAGGTATCAAGTCTAGGTGCAGACCTAAGTTGTAAAAAAAAAAAAAAATGTAATGACTTCTGTATTTCTGAACGTGTGAACAAAAATCTTAAGTACTTAACATCAAAATGTTGTGTAATGAACTGCTTTTAGAAGGAGAAAGGAAACTCAATGGTAGATACGTTTCATTAACATCACTGATTTTATTTTCATAAAGCGAAACACATTTGGTGACAAAAATATGCATTTTCTTGGAGTTGCGAGACACATTCCTGAAAGCAGTGAAGGTATTTAAAATAACCTCAGAAAAAAGTAGGCCTCTTGAAAGAAATGTACAAGGTGGGGAAGAGATGTGTCAACCAACACTGTAGGTGACTGCAAATAAAATGTTGCTTCTACTATGTTCGTAATTGTCGGTTATTACTCACTGCGTTATGTCTATGTGATTTTTTCCTTTCATAGTGTACAAACTGCCAGCGATTGTCACAATTTTTTTTCTTAGGGTCTATACTTTCAAATATATAAACTACACTACTGGCCATTAAAACTGCTACACCACGAAGATGACGTGCTACAGATGCGAAATTTAACCGACAAGAAGAAGATGCTGTGATATGCAAATGATTAGCTTTTCAAAGGTTGGCGCCGGTAGCGACACCTACAACGTGCTGACATGAGGGAAGTTTCCAACCGATATCTCATACACAAACGCCAGTTGGCCGGCGTTGCCTGGTGAAACGTTGTTGTGATGCCTCGTGTAACGAGGAGAAATGCGTACCATCACGTTTCCGACTTTGATAAAGGTCGGATTGTAGCCTATCGCGATTACCGTTTATCGTATCGCGACATTGCTGCTCGCGTTGGTCGAGATCCAATGACTGTTAGCAGAATATGGAACGGTGGGTTCAGGAGGATAATACGGAACGCCGTGCTGGATCCCAACGGCCTCATATCACTAGCAGTCGAGATAACAGGGATCTTATCCGCATGGCTGTAACGGATCGTGCAGCCACGTCTCGATCCCTGAGTCAACAGACGGGGACGTTTGCAAGACAACAACCATCTTGACGAACAGTTCGACGACGTTTGCAGCAGCATGCACTATCAGCTCGGAGACCATGGCTGCGGTTACCCTTGACGCTGCACCACAGGCAGTAGCGCCTGCGATGGTGTACTCAACGACCAACCTGGGTGCACGAATAGTAAAACGTCATTTTTTTGGATGAATGCAGGTTCTGTTTACAGCATCACGAAAGCGTGTATTCGTCATCGCCATACTGGTGTATCACCCGGCGTGATGGTATGGGGTGCCATTGGTTACACGTCCCGGTCACCTCTTGTTCGCATTGACGGCACTTTGAACAGTACACGTTACATTTCAGATATGTTACGACCCGTGCCTCTACCCCTCATTCGATCCCTGCGAACACACATTTCAGCAGGATAATGCACGACCGCATGTTGCAGGTCCTGTACAGGCCTTTCTGGATACAGAAAATGTTCGACTGCTGCCATGGCTAGCACATTCTCCAGATCTCTCACCAACTGAAAACGTTTGGACAATGGTGGCCGAGCAACTGGCTCGTCACAATACGCCAGTCACTACTCTTGATGAACTGTGGTATCGTGTTGAAGCTGCATGGGCAGCTGTACCTGCACACGCCATCCAAGCTCTGTTTGACTCAATGCCCAGGCGTATCAAGGCCGTTATTACGGCCAGAGGTGGTTGTTCTGGGTTCTGATTTCTCAGGACCTATGCAGCCAAATTGCGTGAAAATGTAGCGAGATGTCAGTTTTAGTATAATATAACTGTCCAATGAATACCCGTGTATCATCTGCATTTCTTCTTCGTTTAGCAATTTTAATGGCCAGTAGTGTACTCTCGAAGTGCCAAAATATACTAGAATAAATAAAATTTGTATCAAACGCCGCACTGTACAATGTACTTGCGGTGAGACAGTCACGATTCCCGAAATACATCGCCTGTGGCCGAGGAGGTGCACAACAGTCCTAGCTCCATGGTAGTACGCCACACACACAGACCAAGTCAGAGGACAGAGCCCGCACATTGGTGGGAAACTATGGGCTTTGGATTGGCAGGCCCGATCCATTAGAGATGGCCTGCAGTTTTGGCCCGTCACGGAAGTCCACTCGTGTGGCCAGCCATTCACGTGTCACAGACACCACGTCGATGAAATGAGACCGCGGTGATCACCCACGCAACAGGTAACTTGAGCAAATACTCTGAGAGTAGTCAGCAACTCACCGTACGGATGATCACTCAGGCACATAGAAAAGACGATCACACTCTATAACTAAATTTTTGGCCACAGCCTTTGTCAGAAAACGAAAGTGTAGACTCCTCTCCTAGCAGTGACTGCAAGCTGCGGGAAGGGCAGAGGCAGGGATGCGGCGCACGTACACAGCAACGAAGCATGGCATCTCACTGAACAAACAATGACATGCCACTAACACAAAAAACGAGATTTTTTTCCAAATTTCCCTGATACGTTTGAAATTTCCACAAGTCGTGGCAACCCTATCTTACTTTCTCAATATGTTTTGTCACAATAAATCCCTATTATTGCAATAAGCCTCATGGCACATTTAAGGGGTGCTCCACCGCCGAAAATGTCATTTTTACTTTTATTTAAATTAATATTTTCATAATGCTTTATTTGGTGTTTATTCTACTGAAATATTCGAATATTTACCATTATAAATAAATATTTGAATATAATCATGCACTGACATTTCTGAGAATTGCTGCACAAAGTATTCCACATCATTCCTGATTCATGGAGGGTTGTCTCATCTCAGAGTTTGCATTTTCTAAGCATCCATACGCAGTCGATAGTTTACGACACGTCCCCTGTTGCTCAAGTCCGAGTCTCACAGGATACGGTTGTTGCCGGTGCGCACTGACCAGTTTTCGTCCAAAGCTCTCGGCGAGCTCATTCGTTTGTTCAGAAGAGGAGGCCGACCGTGTCCGCCGGTCTTCGATTACAGCATTGAGGCTCACGTCCTGAAATTTCTCTCAAACGATTTTACAGAAACAATTCGGTACAAAAATTTTGTTCGTTTTATAGCTTTATATGTCAGCTTCACGATGACATGCCAATCATTTTATTAATGGCCAGAGTTATTGTAATATTTGCTTGCAAAGAAGACACCACGCGAAATTCGAAAAAGCATGCAGTGAAGAATTGGGATCGGTATGATTTAGCGTCTGGTGGATATTACACAAGATCTTACTGTTCATGAAATTTGGCTGACATATTGAATTTTTCTTTATACTTGGTTTGAGGTCTCGAGAAAATTGATCTGACGATCGCGCGCATTTGCGATCTCACGCGAGGCGGACACAGTGAGATATACACAAGATTTCTCATAATTTTTGAGATATCGGCAAATGATAGCATGCAATGGGGAAAGTATTTTACTGTATGGTTGTTATGCAAAACTTCATTACCTACTATGTTATCCAACTGACTACAGACTTTTTCGATGAAAGAACGTAATTTTTAAGGGTGTATCAATAACTGGTGAAAGGAAAAATGCTATGGATTTTGGAACAACGTAAGTGAAGCCATTTGTACCGTGGATGTGCTTTTTCATAGGCTACTGATCATATTTTCCTCAGTTCCTCACTTAATAAACTTAACTGTTTGACAATCCTGTCGCAACTGTCTCTAAATTTAGTGAGGTGACACTGTGCAAACTCCGCCGCGTTTTGGCAAAAGAACCGAATTTTAACTTGGCGAAATGAGAAGTGTGTAGGGTTTACTCGAAATTCGCCATTCACGACGCTTCACCGAAAGTTACAAATGGTTAACAAAAATACTAACCACAGCAGAGGTGACAGACTTTTTTGAATGATCACCTCGTGAGTCGGACGTCAAGACCGTCCCGCTGCCAGTACACAGAATATCGAGTACCAACTACAATAATTGCTACCCAGCTTGCCTCAGGGGATGATAAAACACGATGATGACACCTTTTCTAGTGGAATCAGATCGTGCATCGAGGACAGAGGAAGGCATACTGATAAGAGAGCTCATAATCCCAAATTCTTTATAAATTTGACTCCATATTGTCACCACAGAAATACAACCACATATCCTCTCAATCCATAAGGTTTCGTATATGTGTGTGTGTGACATTGTATTTGCTACTAGTGAATGAGTTTCCCAAAATTTGAAATGGTTATGTGGAAGGTGGTATTTAGCAAGTTATGCAGAGTTCTTCGTCTACATCCGAACAGTGGCGACCTCTGCGCTGTTCTTAAGTGAAACATGTCCTCAGTCCTTGCCTGTCACTTCCTGATACAGCTCTTAGCGAACTGCTGATTAACTGGTGCCGCGATTCCAAGACCAATTCCCAGAACGACGTGATCATGGCAGCAGTGTAAGTGCCTGTCGCCAAACCCAGATCCTCGTAAGGATCCTTCTCTCCCTGCTGCGCAACGAGCCAGCCACGGTGGCCGAGAGGTTATAGGCGCTTCAGTCCGGAACCATGTGGCTGCTACGGTCGCAGGTTTGAATCTTGCCTCGGGTATGGATGTGTGTGATGTCCATAGGTTAGTTAGGTTTAAGTAGTTCCAAGTTTAGGGGGACTGATAACATTTGAGCTCAAGTCCCATAGTGCTATGAGCCATTTGAACCACTTTTTTTTCTGCACAACGAAATCACTATAGTATCCTCCAGTTTTCCTGTGAACAAAGAAGACCCATGATGGCTTGCTGGATAACACATTCATCTTCACATAGCGGACTTACTACTGTGCTCTTGGTGGAACACACCCTTGCTATATTGCAGGTGTGTACATTTATGCTTAATCTTGGAGGCTAAATAGACATTTGAAAAGAGGCAATATCGTTTTCTGCTGCAGAAGAGAGAGGTAAAATTGTGAAATCGAAAAGACGTCCTCTCCAGGGTTTGGAATCTTTTCAAACTCTACCGGACGCAATACAGAGCTGCGAGTTCTACCACCCAGTTGGTGTGAGTGCACCATAATGGGGCGAGGGCGGCTTTGGTTTCAGTAATAGTAGGTTCCATCAGCCAACTTGAGGGAGGTTTTGAGAGATTTCTCACATTGAATGATGCCCCTGGATTCCAATTTCCAACCAACCCGAATAACATATTTTGAAAGCTATGTTGTATTCAACTGTAGTTACGTTACCCTACATTAAAAATAGAAGTAATGCAATAAATTCATTGAAGTTATCAGAGGTGAACTTTCGTAAGCGAGCAAATTGTCGTAGAAGTCATCAAAGTTGAATAAGGTTTTTTTTTTTTAATTTATTCTCTGTTTATCCTCTTCATGGAAGTTAAAAATAGCATTTTTTTTTGTTCGTTACTAACCACAAACCAACAGGACCTCTTTCAGTCGTTCTGAATTTTTGTATTTGAGATTTTTAATTTGAATTAGCCTACCACTAAACGAGTGTAAAAAAACCATTTCATAGCTTGTTGGGTACTCAGTAAGCAAACAGAGTGGACATAGGAAGAGGAGTAAAGAACAGGGACATGAGAGATGGGATGATTGAGTGGAACAAAGGGAAGAGACTAATGTCACAAAGAAGAGAGAAACAACATTTCAAAATCCGATCAAAGAAGAAGAAGAAAGCTTGTGTTTCAGCCACAGACGAGAGGGCGCTCTTGTAGAAGGTTATGACGAACTCAGACTAAACACCAGCAGTCAGTGGAAGCACTGATCCAATTTCCTTAACCTCAGTTCTTAAGGCAAGATAGTTTCAATGTTCGCAAATGTGGTCGAGATGTGCAAATGTATGATAGACTCAGGAACGCTCAGGACCACCCCATCTGGCCTGGCTCCCCGTTCTAGAAACATAGACCTCATGAAATTAGGTGATCACATTCAGCCACAAGATTTTCTGTACAATCCTAGACAACCCACACCTCCTTATACACCGACCTAGCATCCACAAACAAACTTCGTCACCTTTGGAAGATCGACGAAGAACTTAGAACTACTTAAACCTAACTAACCTAAGGACATCACACACATCCATGCCCGAGGCAGGATTCGAACCTGCGACCGTAGCGGTCACGCGGTTCCAAACTGAAGCGCCTGGAACCACACGGCCACTCCGGCCGGCAAGAGTGCTGAAGATTAGATGGTTAGGTCACGTAACAAATGAGGAGGTACTGTGTGGAAAATAAAGTTGTGGCACAACCTGACTAGAAGAAATGATCACTAATTTAGTACTGGTGAGAAGTGTTGGGGATCCAAATCGTAGATGGAGATTGAGAAGGGTGAGAGTTAATCGGGGACGCGGAGGCTTGCACTGGATACGTTAGCACGGAGAGCTGCATCAGACGACTCTTCGGATTGAAGACCACAAGAAAAAATATTTTGAAACTGAACTTTTGGTTCATGAAATGGCGTGCAAATTCGCTTACCATGTACTTAAATGAAAACAACACAATTAATGTGGTACTACAAATAATGTTTGTAGTAAGCACATCCGATGTTTGTCATAGAGTGAACAAAAACCTTAACCCACAGTGTCGCCAACTCTGAAATACGTAATTTCCCTCCATTGGTTCACGACCAATCGAGACAAATAAATCTTTGAATAACATTCCCATATGTCTTTCGACAAGATATCACAGAACTTTTTTTTGCAAGTTTGTTTCTATTCATCCCATTTCAACGAGTGTGCGTGTGTGTGTGTGTGTGTGTGTGTGTGTGTGTGTGTGTGTGTGTGTTAGGTGGATTGTTTGAATCTCCATTCAAATGTCAAATAAAAACGTAAAAAAACTTTTGTTTTCAACAAGCGCTTTGACGAGGTAACAGCATATGACACACAGAAGAGTATGGATTTAAGGTATGTAAACTTAATGAAACAGATTAAAATTCAACATCGCCGCCGTGCACTAAAAACAAAGTTAGTTGCGAAAATATTATTACGCACAATACTGTAGATGACGAAATTTGTTGGCACTGACACTGATTTGACCATAAAACAGACAGAGTCAATCTCGTTAATGGATGGTGTTTCAAGTGGAAAAGCGAATGTTTAGAGATGGAACGTCAGGCATGTTATTGAGCAAATATGATGTGTGAACAGTGACAGCAGCTGTTACAACGTCCTATTACACGTCATGTCGGCACTACAGTTACAGCACTCTGTGAATTGGATATTTTTTTTTTTATTTTGGTCTTTGGCTGTCACTGTTTGGTACGTAAATTCCGGGTGGTTAAATTAAAGAAACGCTGTTCGCAGAGGTCCAATGCAGGCTGTGATTATTGTATAGCACCTAAATTCGTAGATATTTTAAAGCCCTACTGCGAGACCGATTAATGATGGTCAAAATTAGAACTAATTATTTTTCTAACAGGTGAAAATGAGGCGCTGTGAATGCAAGAAAGACATACAGCAGCGATTTCACATTTAATGAATTTGGAACGGCATGTAGACAGATAATGTCTAACGACAGAGAGGAGCGAACAACTGAGGAAAGCCGTTTACACGAATTGTTCAGTATGAGCACCGGAGACGTCGGCGAGATGCTGCGTACGTGGAACGACGTGATCAACAGTTGCTCGCAGCAGATCCCGTGGAATCTGAGCAGCGTGTTGCTGTATACTAGCCTTCATATCAGGTAGAGATCGAATATGTCCTTGGAAAACTCATCCTTTAGACATCTCCATAGCCGTAAGTCACAGATTCAGATGAGGTGATCTTGCAGGCCATCCTTCTGGAGATAACACGTCCGTGGAAGGTTGCATTAAGCAGAACTTTCACTGGGAGAACGACATGTGGTGTTGGCCCATCTTACATGAAAACTGTGGTTTCCACACAGTTTCACTCTTCCGATGCAGGAATCACCTGCTCTACAAGGAGGTCTCGATAGCGTTCACACGTAACAGGCCATCTGGGTTTTTCTCTTCAGAGAAGAATTGACCCAGAGTAAACATGCTTGTGAGCCCACGTTCACACACGACGAGTGCAGTGACTCTTCATGCACAACACGCGGCTTAACAGTATCCCAAATTTGGTAGTTGTGTGGATTCCCTGCTGTCTATAGTATAAGATGTGCTTCGTCACATCATAGTATATTGCCCAGCCACAAGTCGTCAATTTCTATCCGTGCCAGAAACTGAAGCGCAAATTCAGAATGCCGTGGACCATGTTACTGCACCATCGGGATCTTGTACGCGTTCCAGTGTAAAACAGATCGCAAAACTTCCCGTACAGTTGAGCAGGGGATGGACAATTAATTCTCTTGACACTAGCCGCGGCATGGGCTGCATAGTCAAACGGCTCTGAGCACATCTGAGGTCATCAGTCCCCTAGAACTTAGGTGTAAGTAGTTCTAACTAACCTAAGGACATCACACACATCCATGCCCGAGGCAGGATTTGAACCTGCGACCGTAGCAGTCGCGCGGATCGGGGCTGAAGCGCCTAGAACCGCTCGGATACCATCGCCGGCTCCACGCATGGATCTGACGTGCATTTGTACAACGGTCGTTCAATGAGTAAAGCAACAAATTTTTTCTGAAAGGTTGTTTTTATTCAGGACTACAATATACCAGATTATTTCCCACTATTTTGGCCACAAAAATCTATTTTTCAACAGTATCTCCGTTCGAAGCGACGGCTTGAATGCCCGAATGGTACCACTCTACTGGTCGACGTCGGAGCCAACGTCTCGCTGCATCAATAACTTCCCCATCATCCACGTACTGCTTCCAGCGAAGCGAATTCTTCATTGGGACAAAGAGCTGGAAGTTGAAAGGTGCGAGATGCAGGCTATAGGGTGGATCAGGATAAACAGTCCAATGAAGTTTTGTGGGCCCCTCTTGGATGCACAGACTTGTGTGAGGCCTTGCGTTATCACGGAGACAGAGAAGTTCGTTTGCATTTCTGTGCCGACGAACACGCTAAAGTCGTTTCCTGAGAGTAGTACAATACACTTCAGAGTTGATCATCGTGCCACGAGGGAGGACATCAAACAGAGCAACCCCCTCGGAGTCCCAGAAGACAGTCGCCAGCACTTTACGAGCTGAGAGTGCAGCCTGGAACGTTTACTTCGGAGGAAAGGTGGTGCGACGCCACTACATGGATTGCCGTTTTGTTTTCGGTAGGAATTGATATGCCGGCCGCTGTGGCCGAGCGGTTCTAGGCGCTTCGGTCCAGAACCGCGCTGCTGATACGGTCGCAGGTTCGTATCCTGCCTCGGCAATGGATGTGTGCGATATCCTTAGGTTAGTTAGAACTACTTAAACCTAAGTATAGGAGACTGGTGACCTCAGACGTTAGGTCCCATAGTGCTTAGTACCATTTTTTTTCGGAAGTGTGTTTATTACCTGCGATGTTGTTCGAGAAAAACTTGTCACGATCAGCCTCATAACGCGCAAGCAATTCCGCACAGGTGGTCCTCCGTTACTCTTATTGTCGTTTGTTCGGCGGTGAGAAACGCAGAGGGCACACACCGTCGAGCACCCTATCTGGAGGACGAGTGGGTCAGAACTACCAACAGAGACGTCCAACCGAGCAGTGAGGTGGTTCGTTGTGATCCATCTGTCACCTCGAATGAGAGTGTCCGCATGTTCCAACATTGCAGGAATCACAGCCGAGTGCGAGAGGTCGGATCGGTTTGCGCGACCTTGTTGCGATGATAACGAACGCCTCGCCCAACGACTCACCGTGCTTTTGTTCACTGCCAGGTCTCCGTAGACATCCTCCAAGCGCCTACGAATATCTGCGATGCTCTGGTTTTGCGCCAAAAGAATCTCAGTGACAGCTCTCTGCTTGCAACGCACCGCCATTACAGATGCCATTTTTAAGGCTACCTGCAGTGCCGCCACCTATCGGAACTTCATGAAACTATAACGGCTGAAGCGGGAATATTCCACAACAACTTGGCATTTTTTATACGATACTGGCTGAGGAAAGAAGTGTGTTACATTACTTA
This sequence comes from Schistocerca serialis cubense, assembly GCF_023864345.2. NCBI lineage: Eukaryota > Metazoa > Arthropoda > Insecta > Orthoptera > Acrididae > Schistocerca > Schistocerca serialis. Next base: position 3,579,363 of record NW_026047571.1, on the reverse strand, counting down.
TTGAACGCCCCTTGGACCATCTCCGAATGTCCTTCAATCACCATTTACTTCGTCTTCCACAAAACCTTTTCCTTTGTATTTTCCCTTCATTGATGAGTTGTAATAACTACTACCTCTTGCCTACTTGTAATGTGAACTAGATATTAAATCTTCCTTTGCTTTATAGTGACCAATAGTTCTTTTTGCTCTTTCATCCAATGGAAGACTGCTTCGACTCAAGTTTTCAACAGCCAAGGTAAGGGGCAGTGATACAGATACATTTCAAAAGCATTAAATTTTTTCTCTAGACATTGGCCAAGGGTCCAAGTTTCGCATCCATAGAGAGATGTGGAGAACACATGGCAGCGAATAGTTCTCATTCTCAGTTGTTAACCAAGATCCGACCTTACGAATAGTTTTTTCATACTAACGAACAATCTATCTTGCTCTATTCTAGATCTGATCTCTTTCTTACAGTCACATTGCTCATACATCATAGTGCCCAAATTCTTCTAGGAGGAAACACCGAACAACTAATTTACATTTGTTGACGAGATCGCCTGTATTCTTCTCTGAGAGAGGACTACCGTATTTTACGGACTATAAGACGCATATTTTTATTCGAAAAACTGCCTCCAAAATTCAGGTGCGTCTTATACTCGAAATGAATATAAAAATGTCCAGTGTTTGATTTAAAATTCCCACCAGTCTTAAAAATGGCCACATATTCGATGCCGCGGGAAACCTGGCAACATTAGACAAAACTCCTGTGACATTAGATGTGTCGAGTAACAGAAATTTTGCCATGAAAGGTATTAAAACAAGTGGACATGAAAAAAATGAACTACACTGCTGTCCATGCGGTACTAAACTTAATCCAATGACCACTTTCAAGCCCAAAACAATGCCAAAACTTTCTGAAATACTGCCAGGTGTTGATACTGTTCACGTACATGACAATGGTTGGATGGACGAGGCTGGTATGAAATTGTGGACTGACTGAGTGTGTGAGAGAAGAGTGGTCTTCTTGTGCTAGATCAGTTTAGCAGTCATTTGAGAAACTTTGAGACAGAGAAACACAGTGTTTGTTGTTATTGTGGGAGGACTTACTTCACTATTGCAATCTCTTGATGTCTCGATAACTATACCATTAAAAGAGGGTAGGCGAGAAGGATGGGACAAATGGATGACGGATGGAACCTAACATGAATTCAGGCCGAAGGTAGCTTTAAAACGGCCTACATTAAATAAAGTGTGTCGGTGCATAAAACAGTCGTGGTCTAGAGTGACAGGAGGCATCACTGTTAAATCTTTTAGAAGTGCGGCGTAAGTTATGCTCTCGATGGCAGTTGAAAACCATTTCATATATGATCAGGACGACAACGACGACGATGAAGATGAAGAAGTAAGTTCAGATGACTATTTTCAGGGATTTTAAAGGTCAGTTCGGTTTTATAAACCAAACCTTTTTTTTGTCCAGATTTGCAATCTAATAATAAAAATTGTAAAAATGTTCTTTTCTTAAAATTGCTTAAATATTAAGGTGTGTCTTATAGTCCGTAGGGTACAACTTGAAAGTGTTGTTAAACAGGCCAAACTGGTCCCTGCAGTGGACATTGTCTATTACGTACTTCATTTGTATAGCCATAGTGTCCGTAGTTGCTTTACAATTCTTGAGGGTATTTTTCATCTGTCGTTGCAACTACAGAAATGTGTGATTTTCTTTCAGACGCGTTTCGCTTTGTTAAGGTAAAGCATCATCACTGTTGATGATTTTCGTTTGATTTCTCGCTTACATCGCGAAATGCCATCTGCTAGCAAACTGTCGTTTTTCTGCGTTAGAAAGTGATAGTTTTGGTCTAATATTTATTTGTTGTGCAGCACTACGAATTTTTTTATGTTTTCACAACACATTTTTATGCACATCACCCACTGTATTCTGTTTGTTTTTGTACTGTGAAGTACAAAAACAAACAGAATACAATGGTATGCATAAAAGTTTGTTGTGAAAACATAAGAAACGCATAGTGCTGCAGAACAACTAAATATTAGACCAAAATTATCAGTATCTAACTTAGAATAAGGACGATGTGCTAGTAGACGGCATTTTCCTATGTAAGCGAAAATCACCACCCTTGTTGATGCTTTACCTCAATAAAGCGAAACGCGTCGGGTGAAAAAAATCACGCATTTATGTAGTTCCAATGACGGAACAAAATCATCCCCACGAATTTTCTATTATGTGTTGATGCGGAGGTAGATCATTTGCGACGACAAGCGCCGTCTGCGAACCTAATATTGTTAATTATTTTTTCGTTTATAATTATGTATGACAATGAGAAATGCATGCTTGGACATAAATAAGGATGCCAGCCAAGCATGCCGATTGCGCTGTTGTATTTGCACAGGTGCCGTACGTGGTCGATGTCCCCAATTCGTTGCAAGTGTGAGCCGTGGTCACAACAGTGCATTATGACGTAGCTGACTGAATTCGAACGATGGCAAACTGTTGGTGCGTGCTTTTGTAACCATGCCAGCGGAAATGCCTGGCAGAGGGTTCATCGAATTACCTTCACAATAATTCTCTATAATTCCAGTCCTAAACAGCGCGCGGAAGGAACGAACACCCGTATCTGTCCGTGCGAGCTCTGATTTCCCTCATTCTATTATGTTGATCGTTTCTCCCTGCGTAGGTCGGCGTCAACAAAATATTTTCGCATTCGGAGAAGAAAGTTGGAGAATGAAATTTCGTGAAAACATCCCGCCGCAACCAGGAACGCCATTATTGTAATGACGTCCGCCCTAAGTCCCGTACTCCATTAATCCTGTCCGGTAAGGATTCCAAACCGCGCAGCAGTATTCCAAAAGAGGGCGGACAAGCATACTGTAGGCAGTCTCTCTACTACACCTGTTGCATCTTCTAAGTTTTGTGCCAATAAAACGCAGTCTTTGGTTTGCCTTCCCCACAACATTTTCTGTGTGTTCTTTCCAATTTAATTGGTTCGTAATTGTGTTTCCTAGGTATTTTGTAGAATTTTAGGCCTTTAGATTTGATTGATTTATCGCGTAACCGAAGTTTAACGGATTCCTTTTAGCACTCATGTGCATGACCTCGCACTTCTCATTATTTGCCAATTTTCGCACCACACAGATAATTTTTCTAAATCGTTCTCCAATTTTTTTGTTTTTCTGAAGATTTTGCTAGGTAATAAACGACAGCATGAGTGCAAACAAGCTAAGACGGCTGTTCAGATTGTCTCCTAAATCGTTTATGTGGAAAAGGTACAGCCGAGGGCCTATAACACCTTGGGGAACGCCAGAAATCACTTCTGTTTGATCGATGATTTTCCGTCAGTTACTATGAGCTGCGACGTCTCTGACAGTAGATCGCGAATCCAGTTGCATAACAAACGATATTCCATAAACACGCAATTTCACTACAAGCCGCTTGTGACGTACGGCGTCAAAAGCCTACTTGGAAATCTAGAACTACGGAATCAGTTCGAAATCCCTTACAATAGTGCTCAGCACTTGGTGTGGTTGAAGAGCTGGTTGTGTTTCATAAGAAAAATGTCTAAATCCGTGTTGAATGCGCCAATCGACCCTTTTCTGGGAGGTAATTCATGTTGTTCGAACACAATACACATTCCAAAATGCTGCTGCATATCGACGTTAATACAAGGACCTGTAATTTAGTGCACTACTCCTACTGCCTTTCTTTAGTATTGATCTGACCTGTGCAACTTTCCAGTCTTTGAGTACAAACATTACATCGAGAGAGTGGTTGTATGTGATTGGTAAGTATGGAACTATTATATTAGCATACTCTGAAAGGAACGTGAGTGGAACACAATTTGCTTCCCTAAACCGAGGATATCTGATGTTAAGTTACTTACATAGGCAGCTGTTCTCGATTCGAATACTGGAGTATTTACTTCGTCTTCTTTGGTGAACGAATTTGGGAAGGCTGTGTTTAGTAACCCTCACTTTAACAGCACTGTCATCGATTGTATTTCCATTGATAGTGCGCAGAGAAGGCACTGATTCTGTCTTACAGCTAGTATACTTTACATACGAGGAGAATCTCTTTGGCTTTTCTGAGAGGTTTCGAGACGAAGTTTCATTATGGGAACTATTGTAAGCATCTCGCATAATGACGATAAATAAGAGGACTATAGCCACGAAAGCCACTGCAGAACTGAATGTCGCACTTGCGAACACCATCAGCATCAAAACAACAGGAAGAACGGTCCAGAAACAATGAATAACAGGGCGGGATGGAATTCCAAAACCACTTACCCATGAAGAGCAAAAGGAAATCGTGGCACATAGTTTCAAATGGCTCTGAGCGCTATGGGACAGCTTCTGAGGTCATCAGTCCCCTAGAACTTAAACCTAACTAACCTAAGGACATCACACACATCCATGCCCGAGGCAGGATTCGAACCTGCGACCGTAGCGGTCGCGCGGTTCCAGACTGTAGCGCCTAGAACCGATGGGACACTCCGACCGGCTAGGCACATAGGTCATAAAAGCTGAACTATGGAGTAACGGGGAAAAAGTCCTCGGGTCGAATGAATCTCGTTTACACTGTTCCCAACCTCTGGCCTACTTTACGTCCTAAGAGTGAAACATGGAGGGGTTCAGTGACGATTTGGGGCGCCGTAGGTCGCGTTTCTTCTAAAGTTCATACACACACCAAAAAAAGTTTTGCATCACCTCATGTACCAGAACTCCTGAAGATAGACGTTGACTGCGGATATTGTAGCAGAGACACAGTCTCTCTGATTGTTCAGAGATGTCACTAAACCCGCCCAAAGATGTAAACAGCCACGCATGAGCAGCGTCTAGTAGAAGGATGGGGTCCGACAGCCGATCAGTTCCAGTCATTCCACCAGGAAGGAGGTACACGGCTAGAGTTTTCTGTAGTTCAACCGTGCCTAGACGGTCAATACTCTGACAGCAACGCCACCGTGTTCAATAATGCTTTTCATGCAGCCTCAGGACGTCGTCTTACGACTCAAATTGTGCGCAATAGGCTGCACGATGCGCCACTTCACTCCCGACGTCCATCTTTGCAAACACGACATTGTAAGTGTGTACGGGTTGCACGCTGCTGTGCGGTACTTAACACGCGCTCGCCAGCTGACAGTTTGCTCGGTCAGTACACGTGTGTCCAGCTGCAGTGCGACGCAGGAAGTCAGCCTCCGGCCGCAGCGTGCCGAACTAACTAGCGCCAGCTCGGGCGCGAATGTGTCTCTTTCCTTAGATCACAGTGGAGCCTTTCGATACGACCACAATTAGGATGTCAGACACAGTGATAATGGGTGCGCGTAGCGAGCGTGTTTTATAATCAGCCTTTGTTAATAAAACTGTTTAAACTTACTTATCGTGTTCGCATATTTGCCGTACCTCGAGGACCCACAGGTTACAAATATTTCGTCTAATTATTATCCGGGGCAACAACACCCTTATAGAAGTGGAGTCAGAAGTGGGATAATTATGGAAAAATCCACAGTCCTGAAGAGGTGCAACACAACGTGAACTTAGAGCAGCAGCACGAACATTTTCCGACTACACGGGGACACCCAACGCTGGAATTCAGGTTGCTCTATTACAGTTTGGCTAGAATACCAAAGGCAGTGATCGATTTTTATTTTACATTTGATTGACTCACTGGCGTTAAATTACACGAAAAGTCGCAATCCAGTCAAAGTAACGTTGTCGATTTACAACCTGTTATTAATGAACTGCAAGAAGAGATTCGGCAGTTAAAAGCAGAAAGAAGCGAGTGTAACATTGCGAAAGACTTGTCAAATGATAGTTCGTGCAGTACAGGTACAACTACAGTAAAGAATTTTTCATTATTGCCGTTAGTACCAGTGTTTAGTGGGAAACCCGAAAATGACGTCAAGGTATTTCTTCGTAAACTTGAAGGTGCCGCCCTGTTAGGATCGTGGTCAGATTCCAATAAGCTAGTGGTTGTCAAATTAAGAATTCGAGGAGCAGCACAAGATTTATTTAGCGCGGAGCGTACTTGCGAGAAAACAGAAGATTACAATGAGTTTAGAACGGTTGTTGTTCAGAGATTTAAACGTAAAAACGCGATAAGATTCTACAGAGAGCAGCTTCACAGTTTGCGAATGCGACGAGACGAATCTGTCGAGCAGTTTGCCGACAGAATTCGAAACATCATCGCTCAAACATGCGAGTTACTAGATAATGAAAATGAACATCGCATTCAGTTGTTGGAGGCCGGCCAGAGAGCACTCACTAAAGCTATACAGGCCTCTGCTGCCAAGTCATCATCACTTGTCATCAATGAAGGGTGAAAAACAAAGGAAAGAGTATTCACTCTCTTTTGCCTGGTGGCGGATTTAGGGAGTGGGGATGCACGGCAGAAGCGCATTCTTACGCAACTTTGGTAAAAATAAACGTACGTTTATACCGTAACAGCGTTGCTTACGTTGATTAGGACTCTATAATCATACTGATATACTAAAAAGGACAACCAAATCAGCATCCACTGCAACGTGGATAGTAGCACGAAAAGATTTGTTTCTACTTTTTAGACATTACTGCAGACTCTAGAAAATTCGAAGCTCAACGGACCGTTACAATCGAGTCTGCACAATTCCAAGTTCAAAGGATCTAAGAAAAAGTTCGAATAATTAAATCTATTTAACTCGACTTTATTCTAGATGAAATCAGCAAAAATCGAAATAAAATTTTGATTCTTTTTACCATTGTATTCCCAGTTTTCTTACATGTTATTTGCTTTAGTATTTGAAACGGAAGGCACACACAAATGTTCGAAAATACATAAATTCAGCTTCATTCATTTTTCAATGCTGAACAAACTGTCACGAATGGATGCATTTTGTGAACTTAATTTCTTATAAACGAACTTATGTCTTTGGAGTTAGCGCGTCACTCCTTATTTGTATCTGAGACTTCGGTTCCCAGACTAACACTTAATGATTTAGCGTTCCGTTAAGCTATAACATCCGACAAATACCTTTTGTACCCTGCATCGAGTAAGGCAATTCCATAAGCTTTCAGCAAGAGGCGGGGACTCGCCTCGCCCGGTCTGCTTGCTCCCGCCTTTTAATACTTATCAGCAACATTATCTTTCCGCTCGATGATCGTTTGCAGCATGAATGGTGGAATCCCGAAACAATTCGTTACCTGCTACTTCTCGTTGCATTCCACAGCGTCGAAACTTGTTTCTGTTTTACGAAAGTCGAAAACTGCCTGGAAGTTATTCTGACGTGAAAACGTCTACTTTCTCCTTGGTCGAAGTTTCTTGTGTGACAAAATGGCGTCAGATTTGAATCACTAATAACTACGAGACCGACAGTGCGCAAACAAAGGTTAAGTCCACGCCGTCTGTACGTGGTTGTCGCTTGTTGCCTGTGTTGTCATCGTACCAGTGTAGGCATATGCGCGTCATTGTTACAAATCATCTTTGTGTAAAGTTATAAACTGGTGTAGCTGTAAGCTAGGATACTGATTTGGGTGTCATTGCGATGAACAGCTTATGGAGCGCCGGAATAGAAAATAAAAATATTCGCTGGAATATAAGCGAAAATCTATATTGAGTTTAAACCTATGACACAAAAGAAGAGTTCGTCTCACAGGACTTGCAAATATGCTCGAAATTACAGAAAACGCGAGAAAAGCCCTCCCAGAAGCCTAAAAAGCGCAGCGCTGAGAGAAGGCGACAGCTCCCGCATAGTCGGAAAAAAAAGGAAGAAACGGCGCGACGCGATAACGTACTCAAAGGCAATATCGTACACCAGCCACTGAAAGTCCTAAATTGTGAGTAACCGTGTGACCACTGTATTACAGATATTGATAATTAAATTACATATTAATATGAAACACATGTTACGATTTTATCCCGACGTTTTCACATAAAATCTACGGCGCAGACCTGAACTGCACATTCAGGCATTTATTTGCAACTGATTAATATGCTGTGGTATTTCGTGCATTGTAAAAAACAGACGCCTGTCACAAGGTGCTGAATGACAGTATAATTGGCTCTGGCTCTGAGCACTTTGGGACTTAACATCTGTGGTCATCAGTCCCCTAGAACTTAGAACTACTTAAACCTAAGGACATCACACACGTCCATGCCCGAGGCAGGATTCGAACCTGCGACCGTAGCAGTCGCGCGGTTCCGGACTGAGCACCTGAACCGCTAGACCACCGCGGCCGGCGACAGTATAATTATCTGAACAACTGATGAAACAAACAGAATTATCCGGTGTAAGCTAGGCGTTGACTTGTAATTATAGAATGTCTGCGGGTCGTTCTGCTATTACAGTCGCCTCGATTAGTGACGAAGTTTCTTCGGTTTTCTCGAGGCATTTGGGAAAAGATTGAAACAAATGATTAACAAGTGTCGGCTGCATACAGTAGCAGAGGCTGATATCAAAGACATTTGAAAACTGTAAAGCAACTACAGCCACGCAATAAAACTTCAGCTGGGTAAGGGGGACAGCTAGCAGTCGGAGGTAAACACTTCCCCTTCACAGCGATCTAATGTCGCCGGCTAGAGTCCGCCACTCAGCGTCCGATGTAAACACAGCCGACAACAGGCAGTGCTGTACTGTACTGTACTGTGACACGACTACCACATCGAGTTCAGAGCAGGAAACGGCCGGGGTCCCCGGTGGTCTAGTGGTAAGGGGTCTGGAACGTTCCAGCGCCTCGGCTGGGGCTATTCGCCCCAGCCGGGCCGGGGTTCTATCCCCGGCCGGCGCTGGAATTTTCAGACTTCCGAACACTAGCCTCCACCTCTGCCCTGGCATGTGGCGCATGCCGGGCACCCCCGTGGGGCCCGTGCTTCGGATCCCACGTGGAGCTCACTCCCAGACTACAAACTAAACCTGATTATGCTGCTGCAAACACTTATTTTAAATTTTAATACGCACACTTTCTTCACCTGACCAGATCTACATATATTTTCGAGGTACTTTCTACATAATATATCTCATTGTCAAAAGAAACTTCATAGTATCATGAATATTTGTAGGATTACAACAATGAAATAAAATCTTTACTAAAAAAAAACTAAATAAGTTTTATTTTCGTTTTTGTGCTAAATGCTGCTAAGATAAATATCAAAACAGCTTCTATTTTCTTGTAGTTAACAATCAGTAATTAGAAAAATAAGTTTGACTGCAATACTGATACATATATTACATATTTACTTAGCACATTCTCAGTGCTGAAACAGGATAAATTATTTCTATGTCAAAAGAAATGCAAAATATTATATCAATACCATCGCACAATTGAACAGTGAAAAAAAAAATATTTTTAGGTGTGTCAGTCTGCCTTTTCTTTTTAGTATCCTGATTGATTATATGATAATAAATAAATTCGGGTATCAGAAATCGTTTCGTAACAGTTCACACTCAATGCCTTTTATAAACGTATATTGTCACTAATTGTATTTTCAAAACGAACACAGGCTTTTTTTTTTTTTCAAATTATTCAAGTGTTGAAATGAGATTATGATAGGACACAGGTCACTAATGAAATAAACTCTTTCTTTGTATGAAGGAGGATAATTCTCCTGGTCTTATGTGAGCTGAATGCTAAATTACACCGATGACATTTAACATTTAAAAAGCGAATTTCTTGACGACTTTACTGACAGGTGTACATGTTTCATATAATATTTCTGTTGGTAGTTAGATGACAACCTCTCAGGCTCAGCTTTATATGAAAGTATCTTGCAGGTCAGAAAAGAAATTATATTACTACCTCTACAGATTCAGTTGGTCTATTATTGTTATAGTATAGTATCATTGACGTTGCATTGCAAGAGAGAGACTGCTACTATGGCTGTTTTCTTTTCCTACTAAATTCCGTGCCATATTTCCATTCTAAATGCTAAAAGGCGTGGATAAAACTTTTAGCAATACTATTTTCCTATTCATCACATCGCTGCCAGGGGTCGCTACTAGTCCCTCACACAGCCAGTCGTCCATAGCGCAGGGCTTCGCTACCAGAGGGCTCTAGCGGAGCTGGCGACGACTCACTCTGCCGGGATTTGCTGCTTCACTCCTGAGCGTCTACGCCAGCTGAAATAACCGCTAAATCCTCACACTAAACGAGAAACGTAATAGCACCAATACCAAATAAGGTAAATCGTGGTCAGTGCGAAGATTGCCAAACCACCACTATGATAACTCCTAGCTGAAAATACTGGTACAAACTATTTACAGAGGAATGGAGCACCTTACCGAAGCTGATCTAGAGGAAAATCAATTTGGAGGGAACAGAACCCATATTTAGAACATCTCTATATACAGAAAAACTTTTGACAATGTTGACCAGAATATACAGTTTGAATTTAAGATGCAACCACGAATAAAATATAGCGAGCGAAACATTACTTAGAACTCCACCAGAAACGAGACACCAGCTGTACGAGTTGAAGGACATAAAAGGAAGGAAATACGTGAGAAGTGAGTGAGACAGCGTTCTAGTCCATTCCCTGATGTTATTCATTCTATATACAGGGTGTTTCACAAGTCGTGCTCCACACTACTCTAGCGACGCTATAGAGCGTCAAAGTTATAGGCACCGGCGCCTACAAAAATAGAGGGATCCCACGAAGATGTTACAAACTTTCTAAGATGATGCAGATGGATGAATGTATAAATTTGAGATTATGTTCTTGTACCGGAAAATTATAACAGAAAACCTTTGTTACCTCTGACACTATGTACCGTTAACGTTGTTGCTAAGATGTAGGACAGGAAACTTTCAGAGGCGGTGGTATGGAACGAAACAAGAAAATGTGCAGTACACATAGGCTGTAAAATGCATACATCATGAACCATGAGCACTTGTTCATCTTCGCTAGCGTGAAACCCATCTCCACTATTGAACAAGCGCTTATAGCTCCGGGAGCATGCAGTTTAGAGTCCATGTTTTCTGCACATTTTTTCTTGTTTTGGTCTATACTGCCGTCTCTGAAAGTTGCCTACCCTACAATCCTAGCAACAACACTACCAGTACTTGTATTCCACTGTCAGAGATTGGATAACGATTTTCACTTGCAACTTTCGACACGTTTGTTTCCAGTACAGGGGCCCTTACCTCAAATCGATACATTTGTCTGTTTCCATCATCCTTGGAAGTTTGTAACACAATCCCGGATCATCCTGTATATACATACATTTACCGGAGCTGGCGCCTGTACCGTCGTTGGGTGACGTTTGCAGGCATGAGTTTCTAAGTAAAACTGCGAGCTCTAGAAATGTGTAACGTGAATTGTGAAACACCTTGTATAAAGACAGCAATATAGAAAAAGGACGAGGAATTCGGGAAATTAATCAAAGGTGAAGAAGAAGAAATGAAAGTTGTTCCCTAATTGAACTCTCACTTTGCAGTGGAGTGTGCACTGATTTCAAATTTCAGGCCTTTAAATCTTGGTATCCGAACACAACATGTGAAGCTATTATCCTTTCCGTTACACCTCACAACCAACTAATGTCACTCAGCTTTCTTAATGCTACCGAGTGTCACACAAAATTCAGAATTTCTTTTCTCGTCAGTTACTCGCAAACGTGGACCCACCATTATGAGTGGCTGCAGTGTCTTAACCTACATAACCGTACAGATGGTTCCAGACGAAGTGTTACTTGCAGAGGAGTAGGATAACGAGGTATCGGCCTGGCAACTGAGTTGGAGTTTGGCCGAAGCAACTTTAGGCACGAAGGAGATAATGATGTGTCCCTCTGAGAATAATTTTGCCTGGGCTGTAAGCGGCGCACAGCTCAGCGTTTACAGAGTTGCCAATAACATCTCACAGCGGGAATATTATTATTAAGCCCAGTTTCCACAGCAGCGAATGGAAGGGAACGCAACCGTATGAACATTTGCAGACCACTTTCCAGTATTCACTACCTTTCGTCTACGAGGTCTGTTCAAAAAATTCTGGAACTTCTCTACGCGGATCTTCGTCCTCTCAACTTGGTTTTCAACTTTGGAAATAAAAAAAAAAAAATGTCTGCAAAGGCCAAGCTGACCTGACAAGCTTTTTTTATTTTTTGATCGTTGAGAACATTTCCCTACCCATTGTGAAGACTGAACCTTGTTCTCAACGTCATAACTGCAGACCCACGTCTCATCACCTGTTGTAATTTTCTTAAGGAACATCTCGTTCTCATTTGGGTGATCCTAAAGCTCGTCTCAGATTGCGAGGCGGAGGTCTATCTGCTCTTGCCTCATGAGCCGTGACACGAACTTGGCGGCAACACGATACATTCCAAGATGCTGTATTAGGATTTCACGATCCAACTGCAATGTTACATTCTTCTGCAATCTATCGGACAGTCAGTCTTCGTTCAGCCTGCACAGTTTCGTTGACGTTCCTGACACAAGCGTTGTTGGCAGAAGTCGAAGGACGTCCTGCACGAGCGTCGTCTTTAACTTCCGTCCGGCCGTTTTTAAACTGTGTGAACCATCCGTAACACCGAGTGCGGCTTAAGCACTCATCACCATAGGCTTCCTGCATCATTTGGTGTGTGTCTGTAAAGGTGTTCTTGAGTTTATCTTTTAAGTTCCTATGGGGCCAAGCTGCTGAGGTCATCAGTCCCTAGGCTTGCACCACTTACACACACCCATGCCCGAGGGAGGACTCTAGCCTCGGACGGGGGGCAGCCGCACGAACCGTGGCAAGGCCCCGAAGACTGCGCGGCTACCCCGAACAGCGGCTTTCTTGAGTTTCACGCAAAATTTATTGCAGGCGCATTGCTCCTCTAACTATCCCCTCTCGAAGTTCGCCAACTGTGCGACACAACTTTCTACTCAATACAGCACTGAACAATAAGCTAACAACAATGAAACTTCCCGCAGTTACACATTAAGCACACGCGTGTGCAGGGATGTCAACTGCATTTCGCCCCAACACGCCATTGGCGCGAAATTACGAATGTTCCGAAATTTTTTTCAACACACCTCGCGTATTCAAAATTTAGGGTATGTTCTAGAAATTTTTAGCAAGTAGGCTTTCTCCGGATAGCTTATGTGTATCTTCAGGCATCTGCCAATTTCTTCAGCATCTCTGTTACACTCTCCTGTGGGCCAAACAAACCTGTAACCATTCGTGCTGACTTTCTTATGAACAGTTCAATATCCCCTGCTAGTCGTATATGGGACAGGTCCCAAACACTGGAGCAATATTAGAGTATGGGTCACACCAATAGTTCGAAAAAGATCATCTTTGTGCACTGATTATATTTCCCTTTAGTTCTAACAATGAATTACAGTCCGCCACCATCTTTACCTTTGACTGAGACAATGTGATGGTTCCATTTCTTACTTCGTTATCACCAATGTAAAGATTCTCGCTGCTCCCGTTTATGCTTCATCTCATCACTTTTGTCTTTGATTTACTCTCACCCCAAATTCTACACTCATTATATTGTATATTCCATTCATCAGATCCTGTAGTAATTCACTTTCCTGAGGACGATAATATTATTAACAAATCTTGTCACTGATTTCCTTTCACTCCGTATTTCAGTCTGAATCTTGAACCTCTCTCTTATTTTCTTCGTTGCTTCTTTGATGCGTAGATTGAACAGTAGAGGCGAATGACTATATCAAAGTCTTACTCCCTTTTTAAGCCTTGCACTTCGTTCTTGGTCTTCCATTCATATTTCCTCTTGGGTCTTGTACGAATATATTACCCGTCTCTCCCTAGAGCTATTTTCTTCAGAACTTCGATCTTGCACCATTTTACATTGTCGAACGCCTTTCCAGGTCTACAAATCCTATGAACGCGTCTTGAGTTTTATTCAGTCCTGCTTCTATTTCGTATCCTTACAATGTGTTACACTGAAGTATTTGTGTGACTTGACCGATTGAAAATGAGAGTTATTGATGTTGTAGTCATAGGATACTATGTTTTTTCGTTTTGTGAACTGCACAATTTTAGGTTTTCGAACATCTAAAGCAAGCTGCAAAAACATCCGAAATTCTGTTTGAGTCTACGTACAAAAATGCATTGTTAGAAAAACAAACTAAACCAAGAAGGGACAAAATATCCGTAACGAACAACGTAGAATCTCTACGGCTAATCTGGATTAAACTGCGGCCCGCATCTCGTGGTCGCGCGGTAGCGTTCTCGCTTCCCACGCCCGGGTTCGATTCCCGGCGGGGTCAGGGATTTTCTCTGCCTCGTGATGGCTGGGTGTTGTGTGCTGTCCTTAGGTTAGTTAGGTTTAAGTAGTTCTAAGTTCTAGGGGACTTATGACCACAGCAGTTGAGTCCCACAGTGCTCAGAGCCATTTGAACCATTTAGCCATAAAACTGCGCCATCATCTTCAGCAACTACCAGGGCACAATCCACGGAGGGATCTACACCCACATGGATATTCTGCAAATCACATCTAAGTGCCTGGCATAGGGTTTATCGAATCACCTTCACAATTGTCTATTATTCCAACTTCATGTTTTGAACTGCCCAAGGTGTGATGAAGACTAAAAGGAGTCTGTCACGGAAGACTGTATTAAGTATGATAACTGCTCCGAACAGTGGCACAGTTTATGAAGGTCATGGTGCATTTCCTTGTTATTGGTGTTAGTGCGTATTCTTACAAGACGATGCGGCTACGAGTACGAAAGAGCAGTGTCGTATATATAATGACATTTAAGGTTTGGGTTAAAAGTTACTCAGCTGTATCTGATAAATGTTGTTCCTAAACAAATAAGCAATGGTTTGCTATTTGTTTGTTTAAACTTTCTCATCAACTAGAAATGACCGATTAAATACTAAGTGCGTACTCCTACCTGACTTTCACCTGCAAAGGCAAATTGATGAAGTCGAATAGTTTGTAGCAAGAATTTTTGTAGTTTTATGACTTTAGGTTGGCACGACTGAGATGAGCTGAGAGCGGCTGACAAACAAAAAACTGTTTTATTTATAACCTTAATGTTGCAAGTGACAGTGACGTGTCCGGTTAAAGTTTCCACATCAACTGAGCAACGTTCAGCGATGCGTTTTCCCTTTCAGAAGGTGGAAAACGGCCAAAATATTTTCTCTAATGATTTTTCAGTGTGGTCGAAGCTGTGAGAACGACGGAAATTTTCGATAAATACGTAGGACAGTTAAAAAACAATCTAACTTCAGTGACAAATGAAAAACGCCGTGGCCGGCCAATTGAAGTGTCTCCTCCGTCGGTTAAAGCCGGCTCTGACGACATTACTCCTGATGGCCGACGTGTTGCAGTAGAACTGAATAGCAAAAGGGCTGCAATAGGTAGTGTGGCACAGTTCATAACGTTGTCAGTGACATGCTCAAGTACAGCAAAACAAGTCCAACGTGAGTCCCGAAAGAATTCACACAACAACACCAGGAAACAAAGAGTGCTATGAATGTGAAGGTGAACCTTTTCTGGTCGAGATTTTAACGTGTGATGAAACTTTCGTTCAAAATGGTGAACCCGACTCGAAAAGACAAGGCGTGAAATGGAAGCACACCAGCTCACCTGTCCGAAAGAAATTCAAAACTCGAGCATCAGCGAGGAAAGTGATGCTGGCCATCATCTGGATGCCACAGTTGTCGTATCTTGGTGATTATTTGGAAGATCAGCGTACAGGACGCAGCGCTGACCACTCACACATACTGACGAGCAAAGTAAAGCCAGCGATGAGAGGAAAGGGTCGCCAATGTCAAAGAAAAGACGTGATAATATTACACAACAATGCTCGCCCACATACAGCGCAGCTGATCCAAGAAACCACTGGAAGGAAAAAGAAACCATAATGGGCTGGGAGACTCTACGTCATCGTCCCTACAGTCCAAATTTGACTTCCGTGAATTTTCATTTTCATATTGCTGATATTATGCAGAATGGAAGCTGTCTGCAGTGTAATTAACTCATACGAAACACTACAAAAGTCAACCTCAATTGTAGAGCATTTATTGCTACCTGTTTGAACCGCTCAAGGACGCATCGCGTGGAAAGGATTCAGCGACAGCGAGGAGTTTAATACAATTTCGCTTTTACTTACTTCATTCGCATTTATCGCCTATCTCTTGTCTAGCAGTATGTCGCAAACGACTGGAAAAAGCGCAAGTGGCACTCGTATATAACGAGATCAATATACATTTGCCTTCTGAATATTACACCCGTAATGGGTCCAACCTAAGGCAGTTTAAAAAAATCGCAGGTGACACTCGTGTACAAGAAGAGTAAAAGAAAGATGTGCAAAATTACAGACCAGTGTCGTTGACATCGATTTTCTGCAGAATTCTAGAACGTATTCTGAAACTGATTATAATAAATTACCTAGACACCGGAAAGGTTACGTCCATAAATCTAGCACGGTCTTAGAAAGATCGTGTGAAACGCAGCTTGCCCTTTTCGCACGTTATATACTGCGAACGACGGATGAAGGGTGCCAGGCAGATTGCACTCTCCTAGATTTGAGAAAAGCCTTTGACACGGTGCTCCACTGCACACTGCTAACCAGGGGCATCGTATGAGCATACGGAGTAGGTTCCCAGATATGTGAGTGGCTCAAAGACTACAACAGATACCAGTACGTTCTCGACGGCGCGCGTTGATCAGAGACAAGGGTATCGTCAGGAATGTCCCAGGAAGTGTAACAGACAGCTGTTATTCTCTATAGACATAAATGATGTGACAGGCAGAGTGAACAGCAATCTGCGGCTGTTGATGATGCTGTCGTGTACGGGAGAGTGTCGTCATTGAGTCACTGTAGGAGGATACAATTAACGCGAAGCGCGGACAACTGAGAAAGGTGCAGGCGGCAGTGAGGTACTGAGCCATGCCGACGCCGGTGCCTCAGTCAGCTGCGCTACGGTTGTCGGTTGAGGACACAGGCCACGAACAGCCTGAGCCAGGTGGTCCCGCATATTGTCGATTCCGTTAAGCCCGGGAAGCCTGGTGGTCGGTGGAGTACAGCAAACTCATTCTGGTGCTTTTCACACCACGCACGTACACTGCAAGCTGTGTCACACATTCAGTTGTTCTGCTGGTAGATTCCGAGGGAAAACAAACTCCATGTAGGTGTGGCATTGGTTCCGACGGATATTTCTGCTCATCCACTGTGCCTTGCAGAACGACGAGATCACGACGGGAGTGTAACGATAACGTTTCTGAGACCATAACGATCCTTCCTCCAGTCTTAACCCTGCCGCCGACTGTTGCAGGGTGTTCGCTTTCAGGTGAATCACGCCCTACACGCCAACGTCTGTCACTTGAAAAGCCCTCTTGTCACCGTGCAGTGGATGCCCAGTCGCAGAACTGGCGTGGAAATTCCAGCCTTCGTCCCCGATAAACAGCAGTCAGCATAGGTGTGTGGACCAGGCGTCTGCTGTGGTGACCCATACACAGCATTTTTCGCCGAGTGGTCTTTGAGGAGAAACTGTCGGTAGCCCCTCGGTTCACGTGCGTGGTCAGTTGCTCAACAGTTGCACGTTATTTACCTGCAGCCTTCTTTAACTCCTGTCATCTGTGGCCCGTGGGGCACCACAACGGCCTCAACGTCGGTTCTGGACAGCGCCATGCACGGTGCGCTTTAAATATGGCAACACGCCAACATTTTACGAACTTTGCCGTTTCGAAAATGCATCCACCCGTGGCCCGAAAGGCAATCATCACGTGCTTTTGGATGCCACATAAGTGGTTTAGTTTCCGCATTACGCATACCCTACAGTGCTAGTGCTGCCACCCGCTGTCTGTGAGTGGTTATTGCACATTGACGTCGGACACAGGCGGTGATGATGATGATTATGTCACTGGTCCGTGTAGTTGGAAAAAGGAAAGGAAAAAGAAACAGAAAGGGGAAAGGATGCTAATTGGTACCAGGAGCACCGAAAATGTGGTAAGTACACGAATTGCCTGTGCATGAACCCCGAACGAAATAGTAGCAGCGGCAGTTTAGAAATTGTAAATGGTAGAATCACTGCTGAACAGTAAGTTTCTCGCCCAACCTGACGAAACAGATGTGGAGATTGAGAAACGAATGCATAACTGCTGGAAAAGAGTCTGCGGAGAGGAGACAGTACCTGTTTTCCGAAGGTTTAAAGAGCAATTTCAAGATTTGCGAGATAAAGGTTTAGATTACGTCGCAAGTATGACGAATTATGAGAAAGGCTGCACAGTGTAAAGGAAGCTACTGGGATGTGCCATAACCATGGCCCTAGTTCAGGGATTCAGCTGCGTGATGAGATTTTGAAGGTGACTTAAGTTTTTTTTGAAAATAGATAATAAATCTGTTCCCGACAAATGAATCCGGGTGATCAGTTACGAAGAAGGGGGGAAAATGTGTGAAATAAATCTCGTCTTATGAGGGACATTTCAGAGTTGTTCGAAACAACTGAAGCAACTGTACACCATTGCATGTTGATATCTGAAGCACGGAAGACTAGCTTTTTTACCAGAGGAAAGTCAAAATAATTGTGAAATATTTTTTTCTGAACCGAGAAATGTCATAACTGGGTTGTCATTTAAAACTGCATTGCTACACTTCGAAATGGCTGCAAATTAAGCTATGAAAACAGTGTTCTCCGAGCCATCTATTTCCAGTTGTAATTTTCATTTCAAGCAATGCCTCTGGAAGACATAGAAGAACTGGGATTAGTGGAGAAATACAGGGATGAAGAAGTAGTACGATTGTCTTGCCACATGTATGCTGTAAAGCACATCTTTCACCGGACTGCCTTGATGATGCATGGATGGTAACAGCGTATCAAAGGCCCAGTGACGAAAAGATCATGAATTCGTAGACTATATAGTCAATCAATAGGTGGAAAATCCTAGTACACCATCTGAAATGTAGAATTGGCGAAGACAGACAGTCGACCGAAATTATTTCGCAATAAATTCACTCTTAATTTGGCTTCAGTTGCGTTAGGTGATACCTCGATACCTAACACAACTGTATCAAAGTTATCTGCGTTCAGAGAATTTATTTCCAAGTGATTTCGGTCAGCTATCTACCGTCATCAATTCGATGCACAGGACCATGAATGCTGTCGAAGTTTGGCATAGCAAAGGTATCTGAACCTACAAATTCTGATCAATACGCTGAAGGAGAATGCAATAAAATCAATACCTGAAATTAAAAAAAAAATAATCCATTGGTCAGCCTCTTCAGTGAAAGAGGTAAAAGATACATATGTGTTGAAAAAGAGTTAAAAGATATTTTAAGAATACATAATGACTCGGTGGATTTAAGACGTTTAAAATTTACGACATTCCTACGAAAAGTTCGTAAAATAAGACAGGAAGTAATGTTGTAGAATGGAAAAGGTAAAAAAAAAATAATATTTTTTAAAACACGGCTATGCACTATAGACAGTCTTAAGCGTAGATAAAATGTGGAGGGGCGTTCTTATTACAGAACGACAGGCAGAGCCTCCCCACCGTCGCGGCTTCCTTTGAAGGTCGGAGAACCCGCAGCTAAAATGTATGTGGTCAGAAACACCGCGTTGACTCACGGGTCGCCAAGTCACACGGTCGCAGAATCCCAAGACAACCTTCAAGAGGCGGCGAGGCATCTCGTACAGTAGTTATTTGGGAGTGAAGTTATTCCTCGCTCCTCATGATACGTCATCAAACTGATCTTCCTGCTTCTGGAGTGTCTAAGCAACTATGAAGGAATCCCGAAACGTTACATCTTATTTTTATTCTGCTCTCCGTTCCACACCCTCAAGGACCCACTTCTTTTCTGTGGTACTCGAACACTTGTACTTCTTCGATGTCATTTTCGCGACGGATTTATGTACTGTGCTTATGCTTTATTGAGAAAAAACGGGAATTTTTCGAAGTGTATAGCGGTGAAACGATTATCTTAATAAACGATAAAACAATTCCAGATATCGAGTATTACGTACCGGCTGACTCTTCATTACAAAATCTTTACGGGGCTGTCTGTTATGACAGTCGCTTCCGTTTATGGAATGTACCGAACAGAAGCGGTTTCTTCGATAAATAGAAGTTCTTACATGGGTCTTGACAACACGACCGAATTACAGAGGTTCAAATAATGAGACTCGACTGCGTGTAACTGCATAGGCAGATTTTCGGTCCCCGCAAATAATTGTAACGCAACTAAGGACATTATAGCGACACGAACGTCAGCCGGGTAAATAAGTCGTACACCAAGTGGACATCCAGCAGACGCAGGTAAACACTTCCTGTTATACCATGCCACTGCTGCCTTGGTGTAAACACGGAGGACAGCAGGAAGTGCTCTACGACCACTAGCTGGACTCCAGAGCAGGAAACAGCCGGGGTCCTCGGTGGTCTAGTGGTAAGGGGTCTGGAACGTTCCAGCGCCTCGGCTGGGGCTATTCGCCCCAGCCGGGCCGGGGTTCTATCCCCGGCCGGCGCTGGAATTTTCAGATTTCCGAACACTAGCCTCCACCTCTGCCCTGGCATGTGGCGCATGCCGGGTACCCCAGTGGGGTCCGTGCTTCGGATCCCGCGTGGAGCTCACTCCCACACTACAAACTAAACCTGATTATGCTGCTGCAAACACTTTAAACTTTAAAGCAACCACTTTCTTCACCAGGCTTCATCTACATATTTTTAAGGTACTTAATGTATGTCACTATCAACAGAAACTGCATGGTATCATTAATATTTCTAGCATTACAACTATGAAATAAAAACCTTGCAAAAAAAAAAAAAAATGTTTTCCTTCGTGTGCTGAATACTGCTGATGTAAATACCCAAACATCTGCCATTTTCTTGTATTTAACAGTCAATATTCGAAAAAAGAAGTTTATCGTACTGATTCATAATTTACATACTTTATTTCACACATTCTCAGTGCTGAAACAGCAGTAATTATTTCAAAGTCATAAGAAACCTCAAAATATTGTATCAATAGCAACACAAAAGCCAACAATGTGTTCTTTTTAGAATCATGATTGACTATGTGAGAAATAAATTCTGTATAAGAATTCGTTTCGTAACAGTTGGCAGTACCTTTTAAAAATACATTGTTTCCACAAATTGCATTTTCAAAAACGAACCCAGGCCTTCTTTTTTTCTCAAATTATTCTAGGGTCAAAATGAGATGTTTGATTTGACACAGGTCACTAATGAGATAAACTCTTTTTTTTTTAATGAAAAACGATATTTCTCGTGGTTTTATGTGAGCTGAATGCTGAATCAAACAGATAACACTTAACATTAATAAGAGGAATTTCTTGGAGATTTTACTAACACGTCTACATATTTCATATAATATTTCGATTAATAGTTATATGAAAACCTCTCTGCATCTACTTTTTGTAAAAGTATCTTGTGGGTCATTAAAGGAATTATATTACTACCTCTACAGGTTAAGTCTAGTTGAATGAAAGAGATTGTAAAGGCCGTAGCCGAAGATGCAGAATGTTACCTTCTCTGCAAGGCGTTTGCCATCAGTAATGGGTGAAACTGTAAAGTAAGAAAAAGAGATGACAAATGTCTATTATTGCTATTCTTACTTACAGTTTCCCTTGCTGTTCAAAATTCTTTAACCCACAATACCTTGCGATTATTTTGGTACCATTTGATGTAACAGTAGCCCCGACACCTCACTGCGCAGAGGAAATTGAACCTACATTTCGTATTTTTGTTAATGAAAGAGAGACTGTCTGCTAGTATGGCTGTTTCTTTTGCTATTAAATTCCGAGCCTCATATCCATTTTAATGCTTAAAAGTCTGGACAAAACTTTTAGTGATATTAAATTACAAAGAGGGAATGATGAATGTAACATGCTGCGTACATTAATGTCACTGGAGATGTAGTTTGCATTATATGTTACGAGAGCAGAATTATTTTGTACCGTACGAAATATACAAAATTACGGTAACAGACAAACCGAGCAATGATGCCATAGTCTGTTTTGTAATAATAGTGTAAAGGAAGGAATAAACAGCAACTAGACATTTAAGTCACTCAATTTTCGCGGCCATTTTGCGGTTCATCACTTTGCTGCTAGGTGTCGCTACTAGTCCCTCACACACTCAGTTACCACTTCGCTGCTAGGTGTCGCTACTAGTCCCTCACACAGCCAGTTATCACTTCGCTGCTAGGTGTCGCTACTAGTCCCTCACACACTCAGTTGTCTATAGTGCAGGGCTTCGCTACCAGAAAGCTCTATCAGCACCAGCGAGGACTCACTCTGTCGGCGTTTGCTGCTTCATTCCTAAACATCTATGCTAGCTGACGTGACTGCTAAATCTTCAGACTAAACGAAAAAAATAACACCAATACCAAATAAGGCAAATAGTGATAAGTGCGAGTACTACCGAACCAACACTTTCATACGTCCCAGCTGAAAATACTGATCCAAAATATTTACAGAGCAATGGAACACATTAGAGAAGACGAGCTAGAGGAAAATCAATTTCGAGAGAATACGCTAGCCGCTAGAGATCGGTTGAAGAAATTCAACTCATATTTATAACATCTTTAGACGTAGAAAATAACTTTTGACAGTTTTGACCAGAATATAAAGTTTGAATTTAAAATACAACCAGGGATAAAATACAGTGAGCGGCATGTTATCTAGAACCCGGGCAGAAATCAGACAGCAGGTGTAAGACTTAAAAGGAAGCCGGTAGTTGATAGTTGAGAAGTGTGTGTGTGTGTGTGTGTGTGTGTGTGTGTGTGTGTGTGTGTGTGTGTGTGTGAGAGAGAGAGAGAGAGAGAGAGAGAGAGAGAGAGAGAGAGAGAGAGAGAGTTCTAGCCAACCATCCCATGTTATTCACTCTGCATACAGAATGTTTCACATGTCATGCTGCACACTTATCGCGTCTGTAGAGGAGACCTAGCTGATGAAGTTTTACATAGGAATCGATGTCTGGAAACAGAGTATATAAGTTACAGGCGATGGTGTCTGTAAAATATGTGTATACACGGCGATCCAATGAAGATGTTACCAATTTTCTATGATGATGGAGATGTATAAATGTATCAATTTAACCCATTGTTTCCTGACATAAGAAAAAATTTACTTTTTAACATTTTCTTTGCAGAATTTATGCTATTGTGGCCTCAAATGACGGTAGGATTTTTTGTAAAATTTTATCTTATTTTTCACAACTTTTTTCTCTCCTGGTACTCAGAAGTACCGTCAGACTCCGTGGACAGAATCACAATACGCACAGAAAAATGATCCAATTTTTATAACTAGTACTTTATTCCACATAAACATTAAATATTTTTACATTAGAAAATTAATTAACAGAAATATGATATGATATTTCTGAATTTTTTTAAATTTTGCATAAATTTATTCTAGAGCAACTTCACAATACATAGTAACTTAGCTATACATATCACATATTTCGTGTTAGTGATACCTCATGAAATTGTAGGAAACAGTTCTTTTTTTCATTGGAGCACAAATACACTTTACATGTACTACATTGTGAATGTGGTCTCGACTGAATTTTATTTTTCGCACACATTTCGCATCGTCCTCTTTTACAACTGAACACTGCAAAATGGTTTTCTCGGTTGCCAAGATGTACATTCTTCAGAACAGAAAAGTTATCCTTCCTTCTCTTTGGGGGAGTTATTTCATCTTTACCAGAGTTTCTCTTTTTGAGATTTGGCACTTGCTGTTCATTCATTAGCCCTAGTGCCACAGAACTCCTGAATTCCAGCAGTGGCAGTGCCCCATGTAGATCACTGAAAATGACGTAAGCATTGACAAAAGCAATTTCTATTGCTCCCCAGAAGAGACGGTGCCACCATTTCTTTGACCGCCTGTCAAGACCATAAGTTGAACGTAATCTGTCTGCATGATCCACACCACCCATGTGTTTATTGTAATCACATACAATAACTGGTCGTGGTATAGTCATACTAGTTCCATCTTGCTGTTTTCTTGTCACTACGCTCTGTTCAGTGCCATGGAGGTTTGACGCAAAATACACTACTTTATTTTCCCTCCATTGAAATACTGTTGGGTCTAAAGATGACTCTCTGTGATTTGATTCCCCACGGTTTAGACAATTTTCTTTAGGTAAATTCCCTGGAAAACCTTTCCTGTTTGTTCTAATTGTTTCTGTGTCAGAAAAAGTGAACAGAACAACTTGTGAGGAGAAACGCATTGTTGCTACAATAAAGTGTTCGCACAACCTGACGGTACTAATAAGTCCGCCTTATATTTTCCACTTTATCTCATTCACTTGTAACGTAATGCTTCAAACTATTATAAAAAAAAACAAAGAAGGTAAGAACGTACAATGGAAAACTCAACGGAAGTTTCAATAAATTGCACACAAACTCAGGTAACACCATTGAAACAAGCACATACAATCTTCTGTTTTCACAGCAGCGCGCAAAACACAATTTCAAGCTCTGACCGCCAGAGAAGTCTATGTATTGCACAATAACATCTATAAAACAGTAGAGCAGAGTTACTGTTATGTACCGACGGGCTCTCAGATCACGAAACTGCACCACGAGAAAATAATGACAGTCAAAACTTACTGGTACTTTTAAGTAGCGTCAGGCAACAAAGAGTTAAGGTTATGTCCCTATAACGGAAAATTAGAAGAGAAGACATTCCTGTTACATGTGACAGTATGTACCGGTAGTGTTGTAGCTGAGATGTAGGGCAAGAAACTTTCAGAGGTGGTAATATGGACTGAAAGAAGAAGACAATGTCCAGTACACATGGGCTGTAAAATGCATACCTTAAGAGCTGTTAGGACTTTTTAGTCTTCGGTAGCATAAAACATATTTCCACTATTGAACAAGTGCATCTAGCTCCTCAGGCATGCATTTTGCAGCCCATGGTGGTGGTGGTTGTTGGGATGTTTAAGGGGGACTAAACAGCGAAGGTCATCAGTCCCCCATTCCAAAAACAGGCGAGACAGAAATTCACGAAGCGGGTAAAACCCCAAGGGGAAGGAGACTCCCCCCAGGCCCTAAAAGAACACAAATGCGGCAACGAACACTACAGACACGAAGAGAACAGATGAACACCAGAAAGAAAGAAACAGAAGAAAAGAATATGGCCGGAGACTGGTTGACTGACCATGAGAACAAAAAAAGAGAAACAGTCAACCATCCGACGACACACCAAAACCGCAACAAATATTGAGAGACGCGAGGACAAAAGACACAGAAACGGAAAGGTGCAGGACCTCCCTAAATGGAACCATAAAAAGGACTACCACAGATAAAATTTAAAACGTCAATAGCCATGGAGGCATCGTCACATAAAATCAAAGGCAAAGTGCCCGGGAGATTAAAAGACTGCCAGACGGTGCGCAGTCGGGGACACCCCAACAAAATGTGGGCGACCGTCAGCCGGGACCCACACCGACACAGGGGGGGGGGGGGATCCTCCTGACGCAAAAGATGACCGTGCGTCAGGTAGGTATGGCCAATGCGCAGCCGACACAGGATGACAGAGTCCCTGCGAGAAGGCCACAGGGAGGAGCGCCACACATCGGTCATCTCCTTGACAGCCCGCAATTTATTCGGGGATGTCATGCTACGCCACTCAGCAGTCCACATCCCAAGTACCTTACGGCGCAACACCAGCTGCTGATCGCGAGCTGTGAGGTCGATCTCTAAAGCTGGGGCGTCGACCGCCCCTTTGGACAGCCAGTCAACACGTTCGTTCCCCGGGATGCCAACGTGACCTGGCGTCCAAATAAAGACCACCGAACGACCAGAGCGGGTAATGGCGGACACAGACTCCTGAATAGAGGACACCAAAGGAGAAGAGGTATAGCAGCGGTCGATGGCCTGGAGGCCGCTCAGGGAGTCACTGCAGATGACGTTGGACGTACCTGAGCAGGAACGCATATGCTCAAGAGCGCGCAATATGGCCACCAGCTCTGCAGTAAAAATACTGCAGCCAGCCGGCAAGGAGCGCTGTTCAACATGGGCAGCGTGAGCAAAAGCGTAGGCAGTGCGACCATCAACCAGGGAACCATCAGTGAAGACAGTCTCACAGCCCGAAAATGAGGCGAGGAGCGCAAGAAAACGGCGACAGAGAGCCACAGGCGGAACCGAGTCCTTGGGCCCCTGTGCCAAGTCCAGATGGACGGACGGCTGGGGCAAACACCAGGGAGGCGTAGGTGCACGGACCCGGAAGGGAGGCAGAAGATGGAATGACCCCAGTTCCGACAGCAGGGACTGGACGCGGACAGCTATGGAAAGCCCAGACCGAGGTCGCCATTCGGGCAGATGGAGGACCATGGCAGGGAAAAGCAGGCGACGCTTGGGATGGCCCGGCGAGCAATGCACGTGGACAGCATAGTCGGCGAGCAGTTGATGGCGGCGAATCCGCAGCGGGGGAACCCCGGCCTCCACCAGTAGACTATCCACGGGGCTCGTACGAAAAGCGCCAGTTGCAAGCCGAACCCCACAGTGGTGTATGGGGTCAAACAACTTCAACACTGAGGGTGATGCAGACCCATAGGCCAGGCTCCCATAATCAAGCCTGGACTGCACAAGGGCTCTGTATAATCGCAACAGCATGCAGTGATCCTCACCCCAAGATGTGTGGCTCAGGCAGCGGAGGGCGTTGAGGTGCCGCCAGCACTTTTGCTTCAGCTGAGTAATATGAGGAACCCATGTGAGCCGGGCATCAAAGACGAGTCCTAAGAAGCGGCAAGTGTCCACCACTTCAAGCAGGTGGCTGTCGAGGTAAAGTTCAGGATGAGGGTGGATCATCCGACACCTGCAGAAGTGCATAACTCGAGTCTTGGCTGCAGAGAACTGAAAACCATGAGTCAGAGCCCATGATGCTGCCTTGCGAACGGCTACTTGCAGCCTGCGTTCGGCGACTCCCGCAGTCGTGGAGCCAAATGAGATGCAGAAGTCGTCGGCATACAAAGGAGACACCGACGACCCCACGGCTGCAGCCAGACCAGTAATGGCCACTAGGAGTAAGGAGACGCTCAACACCGAGCCCTGCGGGACCCCATTTTCCTGTATATAAGATGAACTAGAGGCGGCACCCACTTGCACCCGGAAAGAGCGGCGAAATAAAAAGGTTTGAAGAAAAGCCGGGAGCTGACTACCAAGACCCCACTCATGCAACGTAGCAAGGATGTGATGCCTCCATGTGGTGTCATACGCCTTCCGCAGATCAAAAAAGACAGCAACGAGATGCTGACGTCGGGCAAAGGCCGTATGGATAGCAGATTCCAGCCGCACCAAATTGTCCGCTGCAGACAGTCCCCGACGGAAGCCACCCTGGGATGGAGCGAGGAGACCGCGCGACTCAAGGACCCAACACAAACGCCGCCCCACCATACGTTCGAGCAATTTGCACAAAACGTTGGTGAGGGTAATGGGACGATAGCTGTCCACCGCCAGTGGGTCCGCACCGGGTTTCAAGATGGGGACAATAAAAACACTCTCGCCATTGCGACGGGAACACGCCCTCGCTCCAAATGCGGTTAAAGATGGTGAGGATGTGTGTCTGGCAGTCCCTGGAGAGATGCTTCAGCATCTGTGCGTGGATGCAGTCTGGTCCTGGCGCTGTATCAGGGCAATCGGTGAGGGCAGTGAGGAATTCCCTCTCGCTGAAAGGAGCATTGTATTTTTCAGAACGACGCGTGTGGAATGATAACGGCGTCTGCTCGGCTCGCTCCTTTAGAGAGCGAAAGGCGAGGGGATAAGTTGCAGTCGCAGAGCTCTTAGGAAAGTGCGCAGCAAGGTGTTCAGCAATGGCGGCAGCGTCCGTGCAGACAGCGCCGTCCAAGGAGATCCCAGGGACACCCACAGGGGTCTGGTATCCGTAAATCCGCCGGATCCGGGACCACACGAGCGAGGGGGAGACACGGGAGCCCAAGGAGGAGACATACCTCTCCCAGCACTACTGCTTACGCCGTGCAATAAGACGACGGGCCAAGGCACGGAGCCTCTTAAAGGCGATGAGGGTCTCGAGAGACGGGTGCCGCCTATGACGCTGGAGAGCCCGCCGGCGGTCGCAAATAGCCTCAGCAATCTCCGGCGACCACCAGGGTACAGCGTTCCTCCGAGGGAGTCCAGAAGAGCGGGGGATGGCAGCCTCGGCCGCTGAAATGATGGACGTGGTTAACACACGGACCACCTCGTCAATGTCACCCTGTGGGTTGCAGCGGAAGTAAATGCCAGCCAGTCAGCCCTGTGGAGAGCCCAGTGGGGCAGGCGCCCAGAAGAATGAAGAATGACACTGAGGCAGTGACAAATAGATGGGAAAATGGTCACTACCACACAGGTCAGGATGCACTCTCCAGTGGAGGGATGGGACAAGTCCGGGGCTGCAAAGAG
The DNA here is from genome assembly GCF_023864345.2 of Schistocerca serialis cubense. Classification (NCBI taxonomy): domain Eukaryota; kingdom Metazoa; phylum Arthropoda; class Insecta; order Orthoptera; family Acrididae; genus Schistocerca; species Schistocerca serialis. The sequence goes on along the minus strand of NW_026047571.1, from coordinate 3,551,088 downwards.
AGAGATCGACGGCCGAGAACGAGCCATGGGCCACACTGAAATGCGTGGGAGCACTGGAGTCTGTAAAATATGTGTGTACACGGAGATCCAATGAAGATGTTACCAATTTGAGGTTATGTCCCTATAACGGAAAATCAGAAGAGAAGACATTCCTGTTACATCTGACAGTATGTACCGGTAGTGTTGTAGCTAAGATGTAGGGCAGGAAACTTTCAGAAGTGGTAGTATGGACCGAAAGAAGTAGCTGAGATGTAGGGCAGGAAACTTTCAGAGGTGGTAGTATGGACCGAAAGAAGAAAACAATGTCCAGTACACATGAGCTGTAAAATGCATACCTTAAGAACTGTGAGGACTTGTTCGTCTTCGCTAGCATAAAACATATCTCCACTATTGAACAAGTGCTCATAGCTCCTCAGGTACGCATTTTGTGGCCCATGTTTACCGGACATGTTTTCTTACTTTGATCCATACTACCACCTTTGAAAGTTAGCAACAACAGTATCAGTACTTGTATTCCACCGTCAGAGGTAAGATAACGATTTTCCCTTTTAACTTTCGACTCATTCGTTTTCGGTACTGGGGCCCTTACCCCAAATTGATACATAATCACGGCATCACACTCTATTTACATACATTTGCCGGAGCTGGCGCCTGTATTTTGATGCTCCGTAGCCTCGTTAGATGACGTTTGCAGGCATGAGCTACTATGTAAAATTGCAAGCTCTAGAAATGTATAAAGAAAGCAACGGACGAGAAATTCGGGAAATTAATGGAAGATAAGAATGAAGAAATAGAAGTTGTTTCCAAATCGAACTTTCATTTTGCTGCTGCTGATTTGAAATTTCGTGGCATTTATTCACTCTGAAGAGGATCGCTCAAACGATGGTCGAAATGTCGTTATTTCAGTTGTTTCACTGTTTTATAATGACATGGCCTAGTACTCAAAATGATTTTCTTCAAGTGTAGTAATTCTATCGCTTCTCCGATATTTTCAGTATGATATTAGTATTTTTTCCTACACCTAGCAACTTTAGTAGTGCTTGAAACGATGAAAATAGTACCTAATACTTTTTGATATGGAGACAGAAACGGTGCTTCGTTTTAATGATGACAATATATAGGAAAATTCAGCCATGTTTCTGCGAAGTTGCACAACGCCGAAATCCTGAAATACATCCGTATATTTCGAATGCAGTACAACAGCTGTAGGTAGGAGACGAGGTACTGGCAGAAGTAAAGCTGTGTGGAGGAGGCGTGAGTCGTGCTTGGGTAGCTCAGATGGGAGAGCACTCGCCCACGAAAGGCAAAGTTCCCGAGTTCGAGTCTCGGTCGCGCACAAAGTTTTAATCTGCCAAGAAGTTTCATATCAGCGCACACTCAGCTGCAGAGTGAACTAATTCTGGAAACAGCTGTATAGTTACTGGAGAGATACAGGATATTCCAAAATTCCCGTTAAAAACTTCTAGGGAACTGAGTGACGATATTTTGAACTGGAACCCATGTATGGAAACGTATGTTCGTGCTACAGCCGTATAAATGCATCTTCGCTAATGTAGTATGCAACAGGGTAATCATCACTGGAGGGGGGCTACTTACGTCGGATCGCATGATGTCATTTGACGGCTGTCCTACCTCTCTGAACTGGTTCGAGTCTCGTTCATGTGTCTGTGAGTGATGGAGCAACATTGCTGAGTAAACTTTTGCCGAATACACCGACATGAGTATTCTGTGTGACCAAGCTCACAGTACTGGAAGAGCTGCTCGTCGCCTTTATCAAGATAGTTGTCCTCAATGTCTGACTCCTCCCCACACGCTTTTCGTTACATTTGCGCAACGTCTTCGAGAAAGGGTGCCTTCGCCGTCAGTTGGTGCGTCTGTGGTGCCCCATGGAGACGCAGCGCACGCGAATTGGAAAATATACTTATATGGATATGGTATCTGTTCTTTCGGACATGTCCGAAAGGAAACTACAAATGTAGTGTGTGGACATACTAAGGTGAGAACGTGGCTCTCGCAGGAGGCCTGCGCGAGATAGTCCCTGCAGTCCCTGTGCCCTCGGTGGCTCAGATGAATAGAGCGACTGCCATGTAAGCAGGAGATCCCTGGTTCGAGTCCCGGTCGGGGCACACATTTTCACCTGTCTTCGTTGATATATATCAACGCCCGTTATCAGCTGAAGATATTAATTTCATTCTAATTTCGAACTGGAAAAGGCCCTCCTGTAAAATCAGTGTGTCTGAAACCGATTTTTTTTGTTTCTTTGGTTATTAACGAGTGGAACTGTAGAACAATAGATGTACTGGGTCACATCTACTCTGAATTGCCAAAGAAACTAGTATAATAATGCGTATTCAAACACAGAGATATGTAAACAGGCAAAATATGGTGCTGCCGCCGGCAACGCCTGTGTAAGACATGTGTCTGGCGTAGTTGTTAGATCGGTTACTGCTGCTACAATGGCAGGTTATCAAGATTTAAATGACTTTGAACGTGGTATTATACTCGGCGCAAGAGCGATGGAACATAGCATCTCCGAGGTAGCGATGAAGTGGGGATTTTCCTGTACGACCATTTCACGTGGGTACCGTGAATATCAGCAGTCCAGTAAAACAACAAATCTCCGACATCGCTGCGGCCGGTAAAGATCCTGCAAGAATGGGGACTGAAGAGAATCGCTCAGCGTGACGAAAGTGCAACCATTCCGTAAATTACAGCAAATTTCAGTGGTTGACCGTCAACAAGTGTCAACATGCGAACCATTCAACGAAACATCATTTACATGGGCTTTCAGAGCCGAAGGCCCACTCGTATACCCTTGCTGACTGCACAGCACAAAGCTTTACGCCTCATTTGGGCTCATCGGTACGAACATATTGCCTGGTTGGACGAGTCTCATTTCAAAATGTATATAGAGTGTGGACGTGTACGGGTATGAAGACAACATCATGACTCCATGGACCCTGCATGTCAGCTGCGGACTGTTGAAGCTGGTGGAGGCTCTGTGACGTTGTATGGCGTGTGCATTTGGAGTGATGTGGGACCCCTGATACGTCTAGATACAGCTCTGACTGGTGACACGTGCGTAAGCATCCTGTCTTATCACCTGCATCCATTCATGTCCATTATGCATTCCGACGGATGTGGGTAATTCCAGGAGGACAATGCGACATCCCAGACAACCACAATTGCTACAGAGTGGCTGCAGGAACACTCTTCCGAGGTTAAACACTTCCGCTGGCCACCAAACTCCCCAAACATTCTGTACGTTTTCAGTAAATTGTATAGCATTATCGAGCATATCTGGGATGCCTTGCAACGTGTTGATCAGAGGAGATCTCTAATCGCTCGTACTCTTACGGATTTATGGGCAGCTCTGCAGGATTCATGATGTCAGTTCCCTCCTGCGCGACTTCAGCCATTAGTCGATTCCATGCCACGGCGTGTTGAGGCACTTCTGCGTGCTGTCGGGGGCCCTACACGGTATTTCTTTGGTTCTTCAGTTTAACAAATTACTTGTCAATGTGACAGCGTTACGGTACGTTGCCGGAGATGGGTTACAATTTAAAATACGAGTATTATGTACTCAGTCCCCTCTACAAGTTCTAGCAGTTAGTGATGGGAATTTCAGAACATCCTGTACGTTTCCAGTAAATTGTATAGCCGTTGTCGTACTACAGTTGGTGTCTGCGAATACATTTCATAATTCGTGACAGATCGTCAGGCGCGACTGCAGACGTCCGCAGCGTTTACCCAGGGCGCGTCTTGGCTACGGCAGCTCTGACAGCCACGAGAATAACCGGAGGTAGAGAGCGCAGCACGGCTAGTTTGAAGGACATTTTCAACTACTGTTGCCAGAGGTGTGTCTTTCTAGAGATACGACGACTCGCCGCACGTAAGCTTTAAGCGGAAAGCCAAATGCTCCAACTTCTGGCCTCTGCTAACATTTCGAAGTACACTGTCCTATCAGTAAGTGTACAGACACCTATTAGTGGACATTAATATGCAGTGTGTCCACCCTTTGTCTCTATGGCGGCTTGAACTCTGCTCGGGACACTAAGTGAGGTGCCTGCCGACAATTTACGCACCACACACGGAAATAGTATCTACGTGTTTGTTTTTGAACATGCCAGACAATACAGTGCTCAGCAAGATTGCCATGTCTCTCACCAATTTTGAACGTTTGGAACACTATGGGGAGGTTCTTTAAACCAGGTCGCGATTTTAACGATGAAACGAACCAACTGAACTGAATTTGGTACGATATCCGTCAGGAGGTCATCCACTAACTTTATCAATGTCAAGCCATATAACTGCCCGCGTAAAGGCCAGAGTTTGACCAACACGTTATCGACTTATCAATTTGTGAAGCTCTTTCTCTTGAATTAATCATCCAGTTTTTCTGCAACTGTAATCATTCACTTGCCCCTACACGTACATGACGTGTATCGATTTCCATCGCACTGGGGTAATTCCTCCGGGATACGTTTATTTTCCTTAGTGTGTAAATATATTTGGAGCGTGTCATTCAAAAACGTTTGAAACGAAATAGAGGGGAGCGGGTTGTTGTTAGGAGAACATAATGTATTAGACTCGCGGATCATGTGGTGTTATTGGCAGAGAGCGAAAGAAGTATGACTGAAATGTTAAAAGAATTAAACAAGAGACGTGAGTAAATTGGAATGAGAAATAATAAGAAAAAGGCAAAATGTCCGGTGGAAAGTGCAAGAAAAGTAAGAACAACTATAATGTTAGGCAGGAAGATACAGATCAATTTAGTGTTTTTAGATAACTGCGACGCGCTATTATGGACGACGTTAGAAGTAATAAGGAGGTGAAAACACGTATAGCAATTGCCAACGAGACGTTTCATAACAGGAGGCTTTTATATGAGTGTGTTGATAGGGGATAAAATAGGCAGGTACAGTGAGAAATGAGGTGGTGTTAAGTGGGAGAACAGAGAGAAATTTTAAAGGTAGCAGGATGAGGAAACACAATTGGCATGGACACTAAATGAGAAGAGATTGTTTATTGATGGTATGGAGGAAATAGTGAATGAAAGAAGAAGAAGGAAAAGAAGAAGAAGAAGAAGAAGAAGACGACGCAGAACATACCAGGTGGTGGACAGCGTAAGGACAGAAAATAGTTGTGAGAAAACAATAGGGTAACAAATGATGGGACTGCATGGAGAGGTACATGTGAAGACCTGCCCTAGAGCATAACACTCATGATGGCGGCGATGGTGGTGGTGGTGGTGGTGGTGGTGGTGGTGGTGGTGGTGGTGACGATGACGATGAAGAGGAGACTTATTTAGGACATTTTCCAATACGCCCATTTTCTTGTAATCGAAATTTAAACAAAAAAATAGGCAGCATATAATCTGTACTCTACAAACGACTGTGAACTGCATGTCAGATGGAACTTGCCATTATACCAGTTACTAGGACTTATTCCCACTCCACTGACGCATGGAGCGTGCCAATTGTGACTGCTTAAAAGCCTCTGTGCGTGCTGTGCTTAGTCTAATCTGGTCTCCACGCTTCCTACAGTTACGATACGTAGGCGGTTTCAGTATATTCCTACATTCATCATGTAACGTAGGTTCTAGAAACTTTCTAAGTAGGCCTCCTCGCGATACTTTGCTCTTCCACGGGATAGTCTGTGTCTATCATCAACTGTCCGTTAGTTCAGTTCTTTGAACACCTTCGTGATATTCTCCTATGGGTCAAACAAACCTGTGAGCATTTTTTGCTGCCCTTCTCTGTATATGTTCAATATCCCTTGTTCGTCCTATATGGTACTGATTGCAATTCCCCAGTATTGTACCAATGAACCGCACGTGCTTTACCTACAAATATGCTTATATGATCGTTCCATTTCATACCCCTACAAATCTATACACTCAAGTATTTACACGAGTTAACAAATTCCAGCTGTAGTCATCGGACTACGTAGTCTCATTTTGTGTAATGTTGATTTTGTTGATATCGTCCCTGTAGAATATTTGACTATGCTAACAGAGCCACAGCCTCACCTCTGCTTGCACGGCTTCGAACTATAAACGTCCTCGAATGTGTTCCGTAAGTTTTGGAGACAGACGAAAATGGGATGGGACCAAGTCGAGGCTGTGTGGAGGTCAATCGATGGCAGTGAACGAACGGCATCGGAGTGCTGCAGACGTCGCAGCGCTCGGCTGTAGTTTGGCGTTGTAATGCTGACCAACTCTTCCAATTCGTGCTTTCAGTTTTCTGAGATGTTTCTCACGCACCGACATAGTTACATCACACACCGCAATGTTACACGGTACAAATCGGAACCCTGTAGCAGCAGAGGGCTGCAGATATGTAGAATAAAGATGTAGAATGTTACTAACGTTTTTTAACTGGAAAGCTTAAGAGTTTTCAAATAAAACATTTGGAGTAATTACTTATCAGCACGCCCTTGTGTTATATGCACAAAACCAAGAAACGGTTTCCGAGCAAAGTATGCTATCCATTTAATTGAACATCTTTATAACATACATCAGTAGTAAACCTTATGGTGATGGTGAAATTTCGGATTTATATTTACATTGAAAAACGATTAATCTCTGGCCAATACACAATTAAAATGGCAGTAGCCAGGTGGATATTAACTGCAATACCGCCCACATTGCCACAGTAAGTGGAAGAATTTGTTTTCCGACACATGTCACCATGTAACAGTCGCTCATGGCGATACATTAAAGAGTTCTCTGTCTCCACGTCAGAGAGCCAGTACCCGGCATCACTCTAACGAAATAAAGACGCAATTTCTGTGTGCCGCATTTGAAGGTGAGTCTGTAAAGGCTACAAAACTAGTTAATGGAATTAAAAATATTTCAAAGAGTGAGTTGTTGCAGTTTTCCATTTTTATATTCAATAGACTAGTCACAGGCTCTAGATCCTCAGTGGATATGCTTAATCGGTTGTGATACTATTTGAATTGTTGAGCGCGTGATGTGTCCCTCCGAGATTAATTTTGCCTGGGCTTTAAGCGACTCACCGGTCAGCATTTACAGAGCTGCCAACTACATCTCGCATATTATTAGGCTCATTTTGAACCGCAGCTAAGGGAAGCGAACGCAGATCGAACGTGCATTCGCAATCATTCCCTCTATTGACCACCATTCGCCTATATTCAACATTTAAGGATTCCTCCGGAAATATTTCAAGTAAACTTTCTCTGGATATTTTACGTTTGTTTCCAAGCGCCTGCCAGTTCAATTTCATCAGAAACTCTGTGACACTCTCCAACGGGTCAAACAAACCTGTGACCATTCGTACTGCCCTTCTTTGTATACATTCAGTATCGCCTGGCAGTCGTATCTGATTATGATCCAAGAATCTCTAGCAATATTGGGGGATGGGTCACACGAGTGATTTCTAAGCAATTTCTTTTGTACACATATTGTGTTTTCCTAGAATTCCACCAACGAATGGCAGCCTGCCACCATCTTTCCCTAAGACTGCGTCTATGTGACGGTTCAATTTCAAATCTCTAGAAATTTTTACACCTAGGTATTCGTGTGAGTTGAGCGATTGAGAATTTTACTCGCTGACACTATACCCGTAGGATAAGGTTACTTCGTTTTGTGAACCGAACAATTTTACATTTCGGGAACATTTGAACCAAGTTGTCATGCTATGCACTACAGTGATATCTTATCAGAGCGTAGCTTCTTTCAGATAGTACTTCATTACAGACAACTGCATAATTTGCGGAAAGTGTGAAGTTTCAAATAGACCGCGTAACAACCACCCCCTTCTCCCCTCCAAATTACTATCTGAAGACTGGAAGTCCCATATGTAAACCACCTTCAGAAGTTCGTTTACTTTCCGTATCAGTTAATGTGTTAAATACTTCACCTGAAGAAGCATAGCCTTTTGCAGTTGAAGACGCTCTGTTTTAAGAGAAGCTAGTTTTTCGAAAACATCTGAATGTTTATGAGCTAGGTGTTGTACAATGCTATAATATTTCAGGTACATTCAGCGATATATGTGGATACTGTCAGACAAATGAGTAGTAAAGAAGTAATAAACTCAAAATTCATGCCTAATGCTGACGCCTTACTGCATGAACAGCTAAAATGTAGGAGTGATAAAAGTCTTTTTTCCATTCATAATTCTGTCAGGGATGTCAGCGGGAAAAAAAGTTTCGGAAATTTTCGAAATTGTGTGAAGTTTGTTGGAAGTCGCCAAGTGCTGCCATTCAGAAATGCACGGTTAATATAATCTGGATAATTTTCGCGCCATGAAATTATGCTGTCATAGGCGTGTACGCAGTTTCTAACTTTTAACGCCCGACTTATTGCGTTAAACCTATGCCTTTAAATGAGGGACGGAAGGAGGATTGTATTTAATGTGCCATCGATGTTGAGGTCATCAGAGACGCAGCAGAAAATGGCACTGCGTCAAGGAAGGGTAAAAGAAGTCCGACGCGTCTTTTTAAAGGAATCATTCCGTCATTTACTTGGAGTGATTTAGGAAAATCACGGAAAACATAAATCAGGGTGGCCGGACGCGGATTTAAACCGTCGTCCTCCCCAATGGGAGTCTCGTAGCTAGCGTTTCTGCTCTGGAACATGGGATTCCGGGTTCGATTCCAGCCGGGTTGAGGACTTTCTTCGCCCGAGGACTAGGTGTGTGTGTTGTCCTTATCATTTCGTCATCATTCGTGAAGGTGACGAGATTGGACTGTGTAAAGATTAGGGCTTTGAACAGGCGCTGATAACCGCGCAGTTGAGCACCCAACAAACCAATCTTCATCATCATCATGATCATCATCATCGTACCATGTACTAACCACTGCGCCAGCCCGCTCGGTATACTTTTAAATGAGTAGATTATGTCAGCATTTTTACTATTTACATTGACTTCATTCTTCATAAATGAAAGCATGAACTACGAGAAGACAAAGGAATTGGGATAACGAATGAGAAATATCTGATTGTGCTTCTGTTTGTATATGACATGATTCAAGTGAATGAAATGACCTGCAAAGATCTGCATACTACCTGAACGAAATATGCAACGAATGCAACTTTAAAATTTCTAGATTAAAACTAGTTTTGGATAATTTTGCTTTAGAACAGGTCTCTTAATCTTTCATTTAGGATACGCTTTAAGATCTGATTTTTACTCTGATACTGAAAATAAATTTCACAAATTCTAAGCTGTCTGTGGCACCATTATCAGAACATTGGGCAATAAAGTACAAAAAGAGATTGTCCCGAAATTCAGTAAAGTGGTCGCGGTTCCTGTGTTACGCTATGAAAGCGAAAACATGGTTAAAACAAAAAAAATTCAGACGGCAGTGATGAGGTATCTAAGAAATTCGAAGGGCTGCAGAGCAAGAAATGATTAGGAATGAAGATACTAGAGAAAAATGAGAAAAATTAAGTATTTTCAACAGAAACTAAAAAATTCCAAAATATCGTGAAGACTGGTGAGAATGCTAAGTCCCAGACTTCCCCAAAATATTCTGAACTACAACCGGAATGGGAGACGTGATATTGAAAGGCCTTGGACGTGGGAGCAATTTCGTTTGAGAGACTATCCCGCGTGGCGACTACTGAAGTACTTATACAATTCTTAAGTTATACACCAAAATAAGTAAGTTTTAATGTAGTTTACGTTCACCGATGTAAAAAAAAAAAAAACATTTCTTGCTTTCTAAAGTGGGCTATGTTCTTTCTCAGGGTTCAAACTGTCTCCATGCCAAATTTGAACAATATCTGTTAAGCGCTTTAGTCTCGAAAACGAAACAGACCGTGTTACAAAGAAGAAAAACAACTGAGAGAAAGAAGCGGCGTCACTTTCTGCAGGACGCGCCCATCATTTTGCAGGACAATATTCGGCACGCTTGGTGCAAGTCGTGATGATTTGTTCGCTATGTGGGGCTGGAAAGAGCCGCACCACTCACCACACACCCCGGACTTATGCCCTCGCGATCTCAGCTTGATTCGTAATGTGAAGGACGAGCTCTGGGGTATTCGGTTCGGAGCTGTTATGGAGATTCGTCGGACAATAGACCGCTCCATTCGAACTACCTATACAACTGGCGTAGCTACATGTATCTTGTTCTTTTGACATTACTGGCGACGGCCTATATACGAGAGCTGCTCAAAAAATATCCCATCTCTAGTAATTGTTGAAATCAACAATGGTATCAGGGCGTGCGTGCGCTCATGTTTTCAGGCATACATAGCACACATACCTGATTTTCTCCACTACTCCGGAACACTTGCAAGTGGTACACGTCGGATTTAGTAATGTCAGCAAAATGACGCCATTGCATGACATTTGGCTTCAAGCTCGGCGATTCTCAAGTTGAAACCATCATGTGATTGAGGACGAAGTAATGGGTAATACACGGCTAAAGGAGTGGTACAACCGTTTCGAAAGTGGCCACTAATCAATGAAGACAGAAGCCAGTTAATGTACGCCCTCAATATCCGCATATCAGGTCGTTACTGACCCCGAAAGATCCCTAATGAAGCAGAATAGACGAATCACAACCAGAGTAGTTGCAGTCTAATCTAAAAGCCGTAAATTCAACTAAATACATAGGTATTACAATCACGAACAAGTTAAACTGGAAGGAACACATCGAAAATGTTGTGGAGAAGGCTAACCAAAGACTGCGTTTTATTGGCAAGACACTTAGAAAACGTAACAGACCTACAAAGGAGCCAGCCTACACTACGCTTGTCCGTCCTCTTTTAGAATAGTGCTGGGAGATGTGGGATCCTTACCAGATAGGACTGACGGAGAACATCGAAAAAGTTCAAAGAAAGGCAGCATGTTTTCTATTATCGCGAAATATGCGAGAGAGTGTCACAGAAATGATACAGGATTTGGGCTGGACATAATTAAAAGAAAAGCGTTTTTCGTTGCGACGGAATCTTTTCACGAAATTCCAATCACCAACTTTTTCCTCCGAGGGCGAAAATATTTTGTTCACACCGATCTACGTATGGTGGAACGATCACCACGATAAAATAAGGGAAATCAGAGCTTACGGAAAGATACAGGTGCTCATTCTTTCCGGGTGCTATACGAGATTGGAATAAGAGAGACTTGTGAAGGTGGTTCGATGAACCATCTGCCAGGCACTTAAATGTGTTTGGCAGAGTATCCATGTAGATGTAAGTATAGGTGTTCACATTTTTCCTATCCCCTGTATGTGCATATCGCTTCCCACGAACTTTGTTACCTCAATGTCGATATCTGCACCATTTTCGAAATATGTAAGCTTACTTATATTATCTGTAATGTTAACATACAACATGAAAGGTAAGGCTCCCAACACACTTCCCTGTGGCACACGTGGCTACTTTTACACGTACAGATGAACCTTCATTCAAGATGAGATGCTGTGTCCTCCCTACAAAAATATTTTACTGGCTGTATACGATACAGGCAAACGCTCAACTACAATTGCTGTTAACTGTGCGGTAACTTGTAGCGTATCAGAAGCGGTTTAGGAAAATTGTTTCAAATGAGTATACGCACTCGTATTTCGGCAGGTGCACAGTTTTGCCTTTCAATTTTCGCACGTTTCCCAGATACTTTTTCGAAAATGTCGAGCAAAACAAATCGAAATGTTTATTACATCATGAAACAACGAAGAAGCAAATGCGGGTTTGTTCGCAAACCCGAAGCAACATCTGGTGCAAGAGTCATGGGTTTTAATAAAGTAGCTGTCGATAGTTTTTCTTTTCGTTGCTAACAAATGTAACTGGCAAACACATACTAATGACTTCTCAAATATCTAATTGTGATGGAATAGGCGTTTCGGGTAATCCTAAAAACCAATCGAAGATCGCAGCTTGCAAGGGGAAACGTCAAGTAGGATCGTTAACATCTGCAGAAAGGGGCGAAACAGTAACCAGCCTCATTATTACGTCAGCAAGCGGAGCTCACATGCCTCAAACTTATTTTTCCACGAAAGAAGAAGCAGAAAAAAATTTAGTTAGGACTGGCAGAAAGAGGTTGCGCTGAGGTCCACAGCACCGCATGGATGGCCACAAAATCATTCCTTGTATGGTTTCGAAAATTTGTGGAATTTTCTACGGCATAAAAGGACTTTCCAGTTCTCCTTATATTAGATGGCCACTCAGCACATACTACATACATTGACGTTATGAACTATGCGAGGGAGAGTTGCGTTTCGTTGCTATCTTTACCACCACATTGCTCTCACAGACTTCAGCCGCTTGATGTTTCTTTTATGAAGCCTTTAAGCCTTCGTTACAGTGATGAGCTTCGAAAATGGCTACGAAGCCACGCAGGGAAAGTCGTAACTATCTTTCAAATTTCAACGCTTTTTGGTTCAGCTTTCGTCTAAAATGCTAAAATGCAACAATGAAAACAGCTATTAAATGTTTCGAAGCTAATGGAATACGGCCCACAGACCCATCCATATTCACCGATGCAGACTTCCTTCCGGCAGACACATTTGACATCAAACAAAATAGGTCGTCAGATAAAGAGGTTATCATATCTGAACAATTGGAATTGCCTCCACCTAGCACACCAGCTAAAAAAGACGACGCCAACGGGCTGGATAATCAAGCGGGCGAGGTTTCAGCGAATTGTAACAATGAACTGCCGCCTAAGAATGACAAAGTTATTGAGGCTAATTATTCTAATCCTTGATGCTCTTGGATGACAACTGACAACACCTCATTTCATATTTCACTACAAATTCTGATGCCCTTGCAAAAGTTAACGAAAGCAAGAAAAGAGCGAAACTGAAGATGGGGAAGACTGTTGTTTTAACTGATTCGCCGTACAAAAAAAGAGTTAGAAGCCATTATTAAGGAAAAATAGAAGAAGAACTTTGCCAAAGAAGAAAGTGCAAAGAAAAATTTATTTGCAAAAGAGAATAAAATTAAGAAAAAAGAAAGAAAGAAAGGGCCTGAAGATAAATGGAAAAAAGGACAGAATACAATACTAAGGAGAGTGATTATGAGAAAAGTTCCGACTGTGAATGTTTATATTGTCGTGGGTTTTATTCAAAATCAGTTGAAGGTTGGGTCGCTTGTTCCACGTGCAAAAAATGGACACACGATTCTCGTGCAGGAACAGATAGCGAAGATGATGAGTCTTTCCTCGTGTGTGAATTTTGTAAACAGCCTTAAGAAAAGGATACAATACATGAAAGCTGTAGTTTGACATTAATATTCACTTTAAACTAAATAAATACCGAGCAAGCCAATATTTTCTGCATTTCCGATAATTTTATACGGTTTTGTAATCACTTGTACTTACCACCCCATTCTGCCGCATGCACAGGGCAGAATGGGGCAAATGAAATACATTTCTGTTTTTGAGTGAAAAATAATGTTGTTTTATTTTATGGCAATGTTCTTGTATTTTTGTGATTAATACATCATAAGGTGTTCATATAAAAATTGGTAACTCTCTTATTTATCACTTTTGTACATTTAATCAAAGTTTTCAATTTTGTACCCCATTCTACCCCAGGTTCCCGTATGTGTCGGATAAGAAAGATAAAAATACAATCGCTACTCGTTTCTTTAACGACAATTTAAGCTGTGCTCTCGGGTTCCTCCCATCGTTCATCACGATATATTACGAAAAAAATCATAGTTAACGATCATTATAAATTGCTCTAGAAACGAAGGCAATCACAGTTAACATTTAATAAGGCGACTGGTATCCTTCGAAACGCTAACTAATGACCGTCATGCTAAACGTCATGGGTCAAAGTGGACGGGTGGAATCGAAATACGCCCTTTGCCCACGATCGCTACTTTCTGTCAAGTTGTGCCATTAATTTCTCTGCTCCCTAATCTGTTTTCGTATCTCCCAATCAGCTATTCGATATAAACTTTTTTAGCATTCTTCTACACCACCACATTTCGAAAGTTTCTAGCCGTCTCCTGTTTGGAGAACTAGGCATATTAACTACTGATTCGCTATATATTTATTCCGAAGGGCAGAAGGTACCTCGAAAACAATGAAAATAATTTTTTTATTGGTGATTGTACCAGTTTGAGTTACACTTAGTGCGAATATAAAAGTATTTTAGTCCAAATCCTTATTTGAAGGTCCTAAATGTCGGTTTAAATGGCAGCTTGCTGTGTAAGGCATGCCCACTTGTTTCTTTGTGACAGCTCTTCGTTGAGATGATAAGCCTAGGGACATTTTTTCCCGTTGCTTTGAGCTTTCACCTATTGAATACATTTTTTCTTGTCTCGTAGTCAGTTGTTTGCTACAGTAATAACGTATCATGGGTGTTTTTCGTTTCTGAACAAAACAAATGCCAAGATCTACCCACAAAGTTTTCGAGAGAAGTTCTAGAAGACTTGCAAGAAATAAAATAGTGAGTATCATGAAACAAATGTTTTGTTTTTGTACGGCATGCGTACTATTGCAAAGGAACGAAAAGCTTTACGAGAGATGTAAAAAATTTAAAAAAAACTTTACAGTGCGCTGCTTGCAATAAACAGGAGAGGAATCTATGACACATGCAGTGAAAGAAACTATGAATTTAAATGAATGCATGTACGTCGCTAAGTGCAATACAACTTTAAATTTTCCGTAACTTTTCTAACTAAATGTACCTTTCCTCTCAAACCATTTATCCTAGAACCATGGAATTCTAACGGTCAGTTGTCTTACTGGAGGGCATGAAGAGTCGACGGGCATGAAAGGGAAGCAGTAGTGGGGAAGGGAGTGAGACAGGTTTGTAGTCTATGCCCGATGTTATTCAATCTGTTTATTGAGCAAGCAGTAAAGGAAACAAAAGAAAAATTCGGAGTAGGAATTAAAATCCATGGAGAAGCTTTATTATAAAGAACACTGTTGCCTTTTTATTTTTGAAATTTGCCCATAAAACTTGTCTTTCAAAATTTTTCCAAAAATTTCACTATTAATATATTATTCATGAAAAATAGTCAGCTTGTTGGAAATTAGTGGAAATGCATGTAAGAAATGTTTCATGTTTTACCGTTAATATAACACAGCTTGAGATAAGGGACGTGGAAATAGATCAATTTAACATGGCGGAGATAGAAGATACCTTCTCCCCTTGAAATTTGTCTTTGAAAACAAATGAATATTTTCAAATCAACAGCTCATTTCAAGCAGTTATTACTAGAAACATGTATAATCTCCACAAAATTTTGGAAGCTAATTACTTTGGTGCAAGAAAGTCTCCATCATTCAGGAAAACGAATTTTCAATAACTTGGCGGCAGCCATAAAAAGCTTTACTACTGACAAATTTCAGTTTAAGAGGAGCCTAAAGGATTTATTAAACCATCTCCTCCGACACTATTAATGAATTGAATTTTTTTAGGAGAACTAGGGCGCGCGCGATTGTGAGTGAGTGAGTGAGTGAGTGAGTGAGAGAGAGAGAGAGAGAGAGAGAGAGAGAGAGAGAGAGAGAGAGAGAGAGAGAGAGAGAGAGAGAGAGAGGCGGGGGGGTGTGTGTCAAGTAATGCGAGTACAATCACAATTATGTCAAAATTTTCATTCCTCATTCCATGTCCATGATCAGTCTACTTGCGATCTGTGGAAGGTAAATTAGCATACTAGTTTCCCACTGAGTATCTCCTCATTATGGATCAATTGCAACGGAAAGTACATATAATCTAATCTGACCCTCTTGTCTGTCCCAAATCTGTTGAAGGTTACACATGAGACAGGTGCCTTCATATTTTTGTTGTTGTAGTCTTCAGTCCAGAGACTGGTTTGATGCAGCTCTCCATGCTACTGTATCATGTGCAAGCTTCATCTCCCAATGCCCACTGCAACCTACATCCTTCTGAATCTGCTTAGTGTATTCATCTCCTTCCTCGATTTTTACCCTCCACGTTGCCCTCCAATATTAAATTGATGCCTCATAACGTGTCCTACCAACCGACCCCTTCTTCTAGTCAAGTTGTGCCACAAACTACTCTTCTCCCCAATACTATTCAATACCTCGTCATTAGTTATGTGATCTATCTATCTGATCTTCAGCATTCTTCTGTAGCACCATATTTCTAAAGCCTCTATTCTCTTCTTTATCGTCCATGATTCACTTCCATACTTGGCTACAGTCCATACAAATACTCGGATAAAAGACTTTCTGATACCTAAAGCTATACTTGACGTTAACAAATTTTTCTTCTTCAGAAACACTTTCCTTGCCATTGCCAGCCTACAATTCATATCCTCTCTACTTCGACCATCATCAGTTATTTTGCTCCCCAAATAGCAAAACTCATTTACTACTTCAAGTGTCTCATTTCCTAATCTAATACTCGCAGCACCACCTGACTTAATTCGACTACATTCCATTATCCTCGTTTTGCTTTTATTGATGCTCATATCATCCTTTCAGGACACTCCATTGCGTTCAGCTGCTCTTCAAGGTCCTTTGCTGTCTCTGACAGAATTATAATGTCATCGGCGAACCTCAAGGTTTTAATTTCTTCTTCATTGAATTAAATTCCTGATCCGAATTTTTCTTTTGTTTCCTTTACTGCTTGCTCAATAAACAGATTGAATAACATCGGGGATAGACTACAAACCTGTCTCACTCCCTTCCCAACCACTGCTTCCCTTTCGCGTCCCTCGACTCTTACAACTGCCATCTGGTTTCTGTACAAATTGTAAATAGCCTTTCGCTCCCTCTATTTTACCACCGCCACCTTCAGAATTTGAAAGAGTATTCCAGTCAACATTGTCAAAAGATTTCTCTAAGTCTACAAATGCTAGAAACGTAGGTGTGCGTTTCCTTATTCTAGCTTTTAAGAGAAGTCGTAGGGTCAGTATTGCCTCATGTGTTCCAGTATTTCTACGGTATCCAAACTGGTGTTCCCCAAGGTCGGCTTCTACCAGTTTCTCCATTCGTCTGTAAAGAATTGGCGTGAGTATTTTGTACCTGTGACTTACTAAACAAATAGTTCGGTAATTTTCACATCTGCCAACACCTGCTTTCTTTGAGATTGGAATTATTATATCCTTCTTGAAGTCTGACGGTATTTCGCCTGTCTCATACATCTTGCTCATCAGATGGTAGAGTTTTGTCAGGGCTGGCTCTCCCACGGGTGTCAGTAGTTATAATGGAATGTTGTCTACTCCCGGGGCCTTGTTTCGGCTTAAGTCTTTCAGTGCTCTGTCAAACTCTTCACGCAGTATATCATCTCTCATTTCATCTTCATCTACATCCTCTTCCATTTCCATTATACTGTCCTCAAGTACACTGCCCTTGTATAGATCCTCTATATACTCCTTCCACCTTTCTGCTTTACCTTCTTTGCTTATAGCAGGGTTTCCATCTGAGCTCTTGATATGCATACAAGTGGATCTCTTTTCTCCAAAGGTTTTTTATTTGCTTATTGTTCCGTGGGACCAAATTAAGGAGAAATCTTCATGGTCATGGAAAGAGTCAATATATGAAATTATAACACGATAGTAGAAACAGATAAAATGAAATATAAAAACATAATCAGGCAACAAGTCGTAAGTATAAATAAAGAAAATCAACAATGTAACACTGGAATTCGCTTAATTTTTTAGCTCTTCCAGGAGCTCCTCGACAGAATAGAAGGAGTGAGCCATGAGGAAACTCTTCAGTTTAGACTTAAAAGATTTTGGGCTCCTGCTAAGATTTTTGAATTCTTGTGGTAGCTTATTGAAAATAGATGCAGCAGAATACTGCACTCCTTTCTGCACAAGAGTCAAGGAAGTGAATTCCACATACAGATTTGATTTCTGCCTAGTATTAACTGAGTGAAAGCTGCTAACTGTTGGGAATCGCCTAATATTGCTAACAACAAACGACATTAAAGAAAATATATGCTGTGAGGGCAATGTCAGAAATCCCAGACTATTGAATAGGGGCCGACAAGAGGTTCTCGAACTACATATAGCTCGAACAGCCCGTTTTTGAGCCAAAAATACCTTTTGAATCAGAAGAATTACCCCAAAAAAATAATACCATACGACATACACGTATGAAAATATACAAAGTAGACTATTTTTCGTGTTGAACTGTCACTTATTTCAGATACTGTTCTAATGGTAAATAAAGCAGCATTTAGTTTCTGAACGAGATCCTGGACATGGGCTTTCCACAACAGACTACTATCTATCCGAACGCCTAGGAACTTGAACTGTTCCGTCTCGCTTATATTATGCCCATTCTGTCTGATCAAAATATCGGTCCTTGTTGAATTGTGAGTTAGAAACTGTAAAAACTGAGTCTTACTGTGATTTAGCATCAAATTGTTTTCCACAAGCCACGAACTTATTTCATGAACTACATTATTTGATACTGTTTCAATATTACACACAAGATCCTTCACTGCCAAACTGGTGTCATCAGCAAACATAAATATTCTTGAATCACCTGTAATACTAGAAGGCATATAATTTATATAAATAAGAAACAGCAGTGGCCCCAGCACCGACCCTTGGGGAATGCCCCACTTAACAGAGCCCCATTGCGACCTAACATCACTACCACTCTCAATATTGCGGAGAATTACCTTCTGCTTTCTGTTCTTAAAGTAAGAGGAAAACCAATTCTATGCTACTCCCCTTACTCCATAACGGTCCAACTTCTGCAGTAATATTTTGTGGTCAACACAGTCAAAACCTTTCGTTAAATCAAAGAAAAGACCTAGCGTTCGCTACCTTTTATTTAATCCGTCCAAAACCTCACAGAGAAAAGAGAATATGGCATTTCTAGTTGTTAATCGTTTCTTAAACCAAACTGTACATTTGACAACAAATTATGTGAATTTAAATGCTCCAGTAACCTTATATATACAACCTTCTCGATAACTTTATCAAACACCGATGGCATGGAAATAGCTCTAAAGTTATCAACATTATCCCTGTCTCCCTTTTTATAAAGTGGCTTCAGTAGAGTGTACTTTAATCGGTCAGGAAACCGACCACTACTAAAGGAAAAGTTACAGATATGGCTAAGTACTGGGCTAACATACACAGAACAATACTTCAGTATTCTGCTAGATACCCCGCCATATCCATGAGAGTTCTTGATCTTTAGTGATTTACTTATTAAGTCAATCTCCGTCGACCTGTCTCTGCAGACCAGCCACTTCCTTTACGACTGACCATATGGTTTTAATTTTATCCTGAGACTTAGCTATTTATCTGCATACCACTTACTTTTTGCCTTCCTAACAACATTTTTAAGCACCTTACATTACTGTTTGTAATGGGCTGCTGCATTTAGATTTTGACTGTTTCTAACGTTTTGATATAATTGCCACTTTGTTCTATAAGATATTCTTATCCCTATAGACAGCCACCCAGGCTGCCTGTTTGTGCTAGTACCCTGTTTTGAACGTTCTAACGGAAAGCAACTTTCAAAGAGAACGAGAAAAGTCTTGAGAAAAGCACTATATTTATCGCCTACTGTCTCAGCGCTATAAACATCTTGCCACTCTTGTTCCTTGATAAGGTTTACAAAGGTCTCTGAAGCAACTGGATCAGCTTTCCTACACAGTTGATAACTATATTTATCATGTGTTGCAGCACAAAAATCTTTTAGAGTTATAATTTGTGCATCATGATCTGAAAGGCCATTCACCTTTTTGCTAACAATGTCCTTCTAGTAATGAGGAATGAACAAAAATGTTGTCTATGGTTGTTCTACTGTTCCCTTGCACTCTCGTTGGAAAGAACAAGGATTGCATAAGATTATATGAATTAAGAAGGTCTACCGGCATCCGTTTCCTTGCAGAATAACTTACACAATTAATATTGAAGTCACCACATATAACTAACTTTTTGTATTTCCTATAAAGTGAACCTCCTCTAACTTTAGCAAAATGTTGTGAAATCGGCGTCTGGTGATCTATAAATAACAACAATTAGAAGTTTAGCTCCATTAAATTTAACCACACCTACACAACATTCAAACACCTTTTCAGTGAAGTACTTTGAAACATCAATTGACTCTAATGGGATGCCGTTTTCCACATACATGGCTACTCCCCCACACCGCAAACAGCTCCTAGAAAAGCTGCCAGCCAACCTGTATCCGGATAAAGGAAGCCTCTGAATTACCTCTTTAATGAAGAAGTGTTCAGATATACCAATAATTTCTGAGTCAACATCTGTAAGCGGTTCACTAACTTTATCTCTAATCCTTGTACATTTTGATGAAATATACTAATTCCCTCATTACTCGGATGCCTAAGCTTTGTCAAAAGTGGTTCTTTTGTTAGAGAGAATTCCCTTAAGCAGAAATATCTATCAGCAGACTTCAATCTAAAAAAGGTGCAGCTCTAACACCCACTATTGCAGGAATTTTCCCATGAGTTCTCCCACCACACCCACCTATGCTGTCACTTTAATTTTCCTGTAGGCAGTATCTATCTTACCCCTAGTGATATGCGCCTCTACATCCTTACATTTGTCCTCTAGCCATCCATGCTTAGCCATTTGCACTTCCTGCCGATCTCATTTTTGAGACGTTTGTATTTCTTTTTGCCTGCTTCATTCACTGCATTTTTGTCATTTCTCCTTCATCAGTTAAATTCAATATATCTTCTGTTACCCAAGGATTTCTACTAGCGCTCGTCTTTTTACCTACTTGATCCTCTGCTGCCTTCACTATTTCATGCCTCAAAGCTACCCATTCTTCTTCTACTGTATTACTTTCCCCCATTCCTGTCAATCGTTCCCTAATGCTCTTCCTGAAACACTCTACAACTTCTGATTCTGTCAGTTCAACCAGGTCCCATCTCCTTAAATTCCCAACTTTTTCCAGTTTCTTCAGTTTTAATCTACAGTTCATAACCAATAGATTGTGGTCAGAGTCCACATTTTCCCATGGAAATGTCTTACAATTTAATACCTGGTTCCTAAATCTCTGTCTTACCATTATATAATCCATCTAAAATCTTGCAGTATCTCCAGGTCTCTTCCACGTTTACAACCTTCTTTCATGATTCTTGGACCAAGTGTTAGCTATGATTAAGTTATGCTCTGGACAAAAACCTACCAGGAGGCTTCCTCTAATTTCTTACCCCCATTCCATATTCACCTACTACGCTTCCTTTTCTTCCTTTTTCTACTATCGAATTACAGTCACCCATTACTATTAAATTTTCATCTCCCTCCACCATGTGAATAATTTCTTTTATCTTATCACACATTTCATCAATTTCTTCGTCATCTGCGGACTACTTGTACTACTGTGGTGGGCTTGGGCTTCGTGTCTATCTTGGCCACAATAACGCGTTCACTATGCTGCTTGTAGTACCTAACCCGCAATCCTATTTTTCTTATTCATCATTAGACATACTCATGCGTTGGCTTCATATTAGACTTCCTAATACTTATATCTATATTCGATGCTAACAATGACGCCGGTGGATAGACTACCATGAAATAACTGACCGTCGAGAAAGTCACGAATATAACCGACAAGCTAATGGGCCCTTCGCAGGAAAAGGTTTTTCGCCGCAAAAAGCGGAAAACTGGAATCCAGCAAATGAGTAAAAAATATATATTCACTGACAGTAAATTAGTATACGTACACAACGTACACCACAGTAGTCTGGGATTGCTCTATTACGTAATAGTTTTTGTCTTTGTATCTTGCAGCTTTAGTTATTTTTAATTAAAAGAGATTTTAGAAGGACCGAAAGAACATTTTGGACTACGCTACAGATCGTTTTGTTAGCACAGTCTTGACTTCGTAATCACTTTCTTTGACTTCGGCAACTCTCAACCAAAATCTCCAACCTAACCGAGACAATGCGCTACGATACAGCCGAGATCATGACAAGAGAATGGGCTACATTACACTTGAAGTAATTTTATATAGATACGGATCTCCATGACCTGTGTACGTCTAATATAAAAGATCTCCGAACCACTCTCCTCAAACAGATCGCAATCTTCACTTGACCTTTAACTGTTACTATTTCAGAATTAAAAACCGAATTCAAAGAAAACTTGGCTACCAGTCACAAAACTAGAAAAATAAAAATAATAAAAGTGAGAACGTGAAACAGGTTAGCAATAACCATAAACAGGAGATTCTACAGGAAATAAAAGTGAGAAAGGAAATTATTAATATTATCGACCGTTTAGGAACTGTAGGCTACGAAAGGGATGAAATCATTTATCGAATAATTGGTGGAAGAGTTAGTGTGTTTTAAGATTAAATCCAAACAAGAATTAGAGAAAAATATATCGAAGCTAGGCCGATATTACGAAAAATTGCTAAATCTCGAGACAAATTGTGTCCTGTATTAGATGAAGAGTTTGGGCCCGTAGTACGGATAAAACAGTATCTGCAGCATCAACAGAAACTTCGGACATGTGTTTCATATTTCATCCAAGCCTGCAGGCTATAAATACTTAAACAAAATACCACTATAGGGAAATTACCTACGAAGAAGTTCTTGGTAAAGAAACACAGGACACAAATACGTGTTTAGGCTTAATATGCACTACAACTGTGTTTAAAAATCACTATACTAGCTTTGGACCAACGACGACCGAATATCAATATAACCTGTACGCTTTCCAAAGCTGTTATCCATGAAAAAGCTAGACGGCGTATCGTGAACAAAATACAATTGAACACCGAAACAATGAAATTAGCTGACAATGGGCACTGACTTTAGTCAATGGGCACTGTTGAAAATTTGTGCCAGACCAGGATTAGCACCCGAGTCCCCTGGTTACTAGGGAGAGGCAATGATCATTGTGTCCGAATTACGCAGTGGACAACCTAATTGCACCAACTGCCCGAGCATGCCGTTCATCAGATCCAAATCCTCAATTTCTCCATAGACTGCTAATGCAGTGCTCCTTGAACATTATCCTCCTCGCCTTAATTATACAGTATATGGCAAAAAAAATAAAAAAACTGACACCGAATATATACAAACTTGGCCTTACCAACATTGCAGACACACGTCGCACTTCAAAGAATTGACCGTTGCATTGTTTACTATAGACCACGAATAAAGTAACGTAAAAAAAAAGCTCTGCGTCTATTGAGATCATGATTCAGAGTTAAAAAAACTCTAATAAGTCGCCTGCATATTACAGTTGATGCCGAAAGAGGAGAACCACTATTTTCCCACAAACGGAAATATAGTTAAAATTACGCTTCTATTTCGGCTAGTTTCGGCGCTTACTAAAAATTGTACTGAAAGTTACATAGTGGACTCTCCCCTCACCCCACCAGAAACGTAGTTTTCGTGGCTGTTGTGCGACTTTTGTACACAGCTAGAGAAAATGTGTTAAATATGGCGCGGACGGAAACACTAGGCTACGCTACAGGGCAATCTGCTCGCACAACGTTTACTCGGCATTCATAATCGTTGGCATAAACAACTCTCAATCAAATTACCTCCCTACAACCTAACTTAGATCTCGGGCTACACTACCCATCGGCCTGTCATCACAACCAAAATTTCATCAGGAGCGGGGATTTCCTGTATCTCTCTCTAGGCAAATATGTCAGTCTCAACTACAAGATTTACTAATGATAAACACTTTCGAGGCGGCTCATAATTTTAGAATACTTCTCTTCGTCTTACTTGGCATAAATTGTTCGCTGGCATCCCTACAGCTAGCTCCCTCAGTGTCTGCTTCTGCCATCGCACCACGCCAGTCTGTTGCTTTCTTAGCAGACCGAACGCACCGCACATCCGACACCTTCGGAATCACTCAATGGCCAGTTAGCAACTGAGCCGAGCACTGTTTACATTGTGAAAGGAAAACTATGCAAAGATGTACACTCAAATGGCACGACTGAGTAGCACACACACACAGTAATATCTGTGGAATGTCCATCGACGCGCGTGGAACGAAATTCTTCTCGCGAACGTACAACGTCTCCGAAAAAAATCTCGTGACTATATTCCGCCATTACGGCCAGGTTCTCATTCAAATGAGCAAAAAATGGTACATTTGGAAATTTTTTGAGACAATGAAAATACATTCGAAGGATCTGTTTGGAAATTACGAGTGATCATACTATGAGGTTTATTTTAGATTTTCAGTAAAAAGAATGGCGCCCGTAATTATGATTTGATCAAGGGCCTGCGAGTCTGAAGTACGCAGAGTGCGTGCAGTGTGGCCCCTCAGATGTTACCTGAAATCAAAAATGGATAACATCAGTTGATACTACATTATTTCTCTGAAATTAAAAATGGATAACATCAGTCGATATTACATAAAATTTGTGGGAGCGCATACCGAACCGCAATGAAACAACCTTAAATTTAACGATACAATGCTAATTCGAACTTTGAGTTCGATTTTTGGGGGTTTGTTTCACTCCTTATGCCCACACAAAAATTAGTTAATATTAACAAATGTCGTATTATAGCTATAAGCTCCTAAGAAAAATGTTTACTTTTCGGGGTCCGAGGTAGAAGTTAAGAGGTTGAATCACTTTTAGTTTATGCTGCATGCCGTTCTGAGAAATAAACGTTTCTCAAAAAAAAAAGTGTTCAAAGTTTAGAGAAAACTTTTAGTTATATTATTACTTCGATTTGCATGAACTGAGTGTTACATATATATTTTTAATGTTGCTGAACAGGAAGCTGAAGTCAGATTTTCAATATTCAAAGCGGCTAATCCAATACGGAGGGCACAGGATTATGTTTTGACCAATTTTTACCAAAAATGCATTTTCGTTATTTACGTTTAGTCTGCAATTCAAGGAGTGCTTATGAGCCCTACCTCTAGCTCGAATTGTTCCTACATAGCAATTCCCTGTTCTTCTTGGCAGGAAAGGCCGATCTGTGTAACTTGGATATGCAGCAATCGTTATTCGTCAGTATTTTCGGCGAGTCTGTTTGCATGCATTCTGTAGTATGAATCGTTTTGAGCACGTGCGACACGGGACGAGTTTTCATCTACATCTACATGGATACTCTGCAAATCACATTTAAGTGCCAGGCAGAAGGTTCATCGAATTACCTTCAGAATTGATAATTAATTGAAACCCTCAGATGCCGATAGGTGTTGTTGATACAACCTCGATGGGGACAGCTGAAAATGTGTGCCCCAACCGGGACTCGAACCCGGGATCTCCTGCTTACATGGCAGACGCTCTATCCATCTGAGCCACCGAGGACACAGATGAATAGCACGACTGCAGGGACTTAACCCTTGCACGCTTCCCGTGAGACCCACATTCCCAACTGTCCACAATCAACATACGTAATGTACGTAATAGGTATTTGCCCATCCACTCATTACTCGGGCACACTAAGGTGACGATTCCCGTAAGAGTTCGGGCAATCTTTGCGCATTCGCACAGACGAAGGTTAATGGCTGGGTAGCCGTTAACTACATATATGAAGATAGTAACTGTTCTCGAAGGAACAGATACCACTGATTACCGTGCAGCTTTTCTAGAATAAATTATAATTAATTGAAACCCTCAGCTGCAGACAGGTGTTGATATACCTCGATGGGTACAGCTGAAAATGTGTACCCCGAGGTACATCAACACCTGTCGGCAGCTGAGCGTTTCAATTAATTATCATTTATTCTAGAGAAGCTGCACGGTCATCAGTGGTACCTGTTCTTTCGAGGCAGTTACTATCTTCATATACCTTCACAATTCTCTATTATTCCAATCTCGTATAGCGCGCGGAAAGAACGAACACCTATATCTTTCCGTACGAGCTCTGATTTCCATTATTTTATCGAGGTGATCGTTTCTTCCTATGTAGGTCGGTGTCAACAAAATATTTTCGCATTCGGAGGAGAAAGTTGGTGACTGGAATTTCGTCGCAACGAAAAACGCCTTTGTTTTAATGATACCCATCCCAAATCCTCTATCATTTCAGTGACACTCTCTCCCATATTTCGCGATATAACGTGCTGCCCTTCTTTGAACTCCGACAGTCCTATCTGGTAAGGATCCCACACCGCGCAACAATATTCTAAAAGCGGATGGACAAGCGTAGTGTAGGCCTTCTTCCTGAGCAAGCGTTTCCGACTCAAGAGTGTCCCATGGCAACTGTCCGTCTGTGGTAAGCTCCTGTGGGACCTAACTGCTGAGGTCGTCAGTTCCTAACCGGCCGGTGTGACCGTGCGGTTCTAGGCGCTTCAGTCTGCATCCGTGTGACCGCTACGGTCGCAGGTTCGAATGCTGCCTCAGGTATGGATGTGAGTGGTGTCCTTAGGTTAGTTAGGTTTAAGTAGTTCTAAGTTCTAGGGGACTGATGACCTCAGAAGTTGAGTCCCATAGTGCTCAGAGCCGTTTGAACCACCAGTCTCTAAACATTCTGCGTGGTGTCTGCTTGTTCTATATCGTGTCTCCCTACCACTTTCGCGCAACGACGCTCTGAGCGTGTTTTTTAGGGTATTGACTAGTTTGAACCTGGGACCTGTTGCTGGTAAGGAGACGCCAGACCACACATGACATGTAGAATTCAGAAGAGTTCAGTGAGACTAGCGATAATATAACCAAATACTTAATGATTTCAGCGTCAGCTCCACTGCACTCCCTGTAAAAGAATCTTAATACTAACTAAATTTAGTGGAAGGGGTTCAAGGCTTTCCTATTTTTAGTTAGCTGGTAAAATAACGTCGAAAAAGCAGTTAAGTTTACCACTGGAAATTTTATTCTAATCACAAAACATTGTTTATAAATTGCACTATTGATAAAAGGAGATGTTTTAATACAGGATGGTAAAAACCAACAAAAATGTGAACGAATATTCCCTGAATGGGTTTCCAAGTTCTACAATGGATCGAAGTATGACCTATGCCATATCACATCTACAATGTAGGTTTAAATTGAGTTTCACAAGAGAGAAAACTATCAAAATGGTCTACAGTGACCCTCAATTATCTTTAATTACTTATCTAACTTGTCGTAAATTACAGTGGCTGATGTGGCTTCTCAATAACTATATAACAGAAAAATCATCGCGTTTCAGATTTTTACTTCAAGTGGCAAATGTGAACACCATGAGCTTTAATTGACGATCGACACTAGTATTACGCAAAAAAGGGATGTAACAGATGAGACTTCTGCAGTTCTGAGAGAAGCTTTATGTGCTGTTATGTGGCATCGCGTGCGTTCATTACCTTGTCGGTGTTCGTCAGGGGGCGACGGGCAGCACAGCTCCGCTCACCTCGCCGTCTCGGAAGTAAATCTCTCTAACTTCTCCTTACTACAATTTACCGAAGTTGGTTTAAAAAAAACTATCTGGCTGTGTTTTCATCTTACCAATCAGGGTCTCAATGTTAACCTTAAGCTCTGCCTACAAAAATTCTGTCTATCCAATGAGAAACATTATACTTTTCGTGGTGGGGCAATGTTTTTAAAGTTTGCAACGTAGCAGACGCGAAAAAGTCTCACGCTAAAACTTGCATCTGGTGTGGTCCTTTTAGCGTTATCGTAAGATCTGTACTGTCCTTCTGGAGGGCTCTATCTTTTAACATGGGCTGGGGGGTGGTCCTAACGTAACAGAGACGCGAAAAAGTCTCACGCTAAAACTTGCGGGTGGTGTGGTCCTAGCAGTTAGCTGGCGACGTGGGTGTCCGTCCGTCCCTTATCGTAGGGCCTTCCAGCTTAACACGGTTTTGCTCTCGGCTTCTGTTCTCGTTTCTCCCCTCGGAACTGCGTCTGTCTCATGGTGGGAAGGTATGACAAGCATTTAGGCATTCTTGTGTTAGTCTGTGATATTGCATTTCCTCACTCGTTACTCGTATTACTTTCGTTAATTTAATGTCATGATTTATTCGGAGCTATGTGACATACTACTGGATTTGCTTATCATGTCAGGGTTTTCATGGAAGGTGTTGGATTTGCCTGACACTTCACAAGTCCCTATGCTTACACACTACTTACAGCAACGTATGCTAAGGACAACACACACACACACACACACACACACACACACACACACACACACACACACACACACACACATAACCATGCCCGAAGGAGGACTCGAACCTCCAACGAGGGGAGCTGCGTGAACCGTGACAAGGCGTTTGAGACAGCGCGGCTACGCCGGGCGGCTCATGGCAGCCGTGACACTGCTTCAAACAATGGGCTGTAGAAACTTTTGTAACGCGAGGATTAAAAAAAACCTTTCCGTTCCAAGAGTCTAGACAAGTACACCCTTAAAAAATGCAATTACAAAGAAATTGAATTTTCGAACGTTTTCAATCACAACCTGTCCTTAAGGAACACCGTTGATCAAATGTCACACGGATTGTGTACTCAGGTTTCACATGTGGGTTAACAGTTTCTAATCAACATACAGAAAGAGCAGGGCTTAAAACTTTGAAGCGTTAAATTTCAAGGGCCGTTCTCTTGTTTGCAAATTGTTTCACAGCGGAAATTTCTCTCGTTTTTTTTTGCCATAGGAAAAGGAAGATAGCAATGGGAGGAGGGGGGGGGGAGGCGAGAGGGGGGGGGGAGGAATTTTGCGTCTCCCACCTTGGAATCCTCAATACATAATTTTTATTCATTACGAGATTCTCAGCCACTTGTAGAAGTGATTTCCCTTGATTCTGCAAAACTTTCCCTTTAGCCAATCGTAGCAACTATTGGATTTGGTTCCTGCTACATGACATGTCACGGAACTTAAACTGACCAACTCATTTGCATAAAGAGCTAGCTTATCATCCGCTTCTTTACTTGCGAAGACCGTATGGTCTGCAAAGAATTTTTTTTCTTCAATTGTTTTTTATGTCTTTTGTAAATTGCAACACTTTCTTAACTTTTCAACGCCATTGAAGCATGGTCTTTTACTGAATGTTCTTATGACCAAAAAGCAATACCGATAGCTGAAGTCCAAGGTTTTTGTTAATCAAGCCGTTTGTAGTCTTGTGGTGATATCTCCGTAGAATCTTTCATTCCCTAACGCATATTTCTTTATATCTAATTAAGAAGTGAAATACCGGTTTTCATAGATGCAGACTTAAAATATTTTAATATAACACAATAAATATTTCATTAAAATTTTTCATCCCCTTAGGATTGAAGTTCCAAAACCAGTGCAACATTGAAAAATTCTAACAGAGGAGCCAAATACGAATTCTGAGATATATTTAGTAATGCTTTCACAATGAAACATTTTCAGAAACATCTCACACCTTTTAGGGGTTGAATTTTCAAAAACAATTAAACATGTATTCTTCTATTTACAACTGAAGAGCCCAATTCAAATCTTCATCGATTTAGTTCTAAAAATGCTTTCATAGTGAAATATTTCATAAAACTTTTCGTCCCCTATTTCACGCTATTGGTGAGTTAAATTTCCAAAAACAACGAAACACTTTTTTTTACATCCAACCGAGAATTCAAATCCAATTTTCATAGATGCAGCTTTAAAAATGCTCTAGCAGTTCTTTAATAATGATTTATTTTCAAAAAACCTTCAGTAATTATTTTATTCCCCTAATGGAAGAATTTCGGAAAATGCTTAAAACCTGTTTTTTTTTGTTTCTGACAAAGAAACCAAATGCCATTTTTCGTAGTTTTGTAGTTCTAGCTTCAATAGGGACATATTTTAAAAAACCCATTCAACCCATATTTCACCCCCTTAGGAGCGGAATTTCGAACAATCTCTTCTTAAATGATGCTTACATCGTAAGATTTACACCTTCATCAAATGTCAAGTTCGTATACTTTGCAGGTTGGGCTGGAAGGCGATGAGTCATTGAATATGGTTGCCCTTATTGCACCTCATGGGAGGTTGTAGTTCCAAAAACAGTGAAACACGTATTTTTCAATAACACAATTTTCATAGATTTAGCTTTAAAAATTCTTTCACACTGAATTATTTTCATAAAACATTTCATCCTATATTCCACCCCTTTTATGGGTTGAATGTATCAAAAACAGAGAGACTTTTTTTTTTTTTTTTTTTTTACTTCAACCGAGAAGCCAAATTCAGGTTTCAATATATTTAGCTTTAAAAATGCATTCATAATTAAATATTTCATGAAACATTTCATCCTCTATGAAATATGGTAGTGACACACCAAAATCACAATAGTAATCTGTTGTAGTTGCTACATATTTTATTACAATCGAAAGCATTATAAAATCACAATCACAATAATACAGGAGACTGCCTTATAAGGCCAGATCAGTTGGAAAAATAATAAATAAATTTCTTTACATGGAACAAGACCCGTAAAACTTGAAATTTGGATATGACTAGGCAAATATACTTATTTAGCTTTACGTAAATAGTACAAATGTCCATAGAATTCCCAGCAGAACTGTCATTGCTTCCAATCAGCTGAGAAACAGATTAAGCATAAGAACACAGATTTTTTAACGTTTGGCTAGCCAACATTCCTAAACAAAACTATATACAAATGACTAAAACAATTAAGGAGGTGCTTTAATTTTGACCAAACCGATCTTCAAACTTGCTTACTCAGTTGATTAATCAACAATATTCTTAGAATGATTACAACTAGAACATGATCATATGACAATACCCCTAAAATGAGGTTGCTTCAAAATTTCGTGTGAATTGGCGATAGACATGAGCAGACAAAGGATTCAGATCAATACGAGAGATCCACGAGACAGGAAATGACATAGAAATATACTCAACTTTGAAATGCAACTGAATTTCGGATGCTATAATCCTCCATCAGAAAGATGGAATCACGCAAAAGTGACAACATAACGCAAGATGTAAAGGAGAGGACATGGCCTTAAATATCTCTCTGCCCCCGTGGTGCTCTGCTCCCAGTATGCATGCGTCGACCGCTGCCAATTATCTCTAACACAACAGACATCAACGGCAGACAATATTCTGAGATATAAACTACACAACTTTATCTGGAGAACAGGTGAGCAATACAACTGAACTGAAACAAATGAGCCTCCGCGAGTTATTTGGCCAGTGCCAGAACTTGATCTTTGATTAATAAGTTCGCTAAAAATCATGCCGAAGTTAAGATGACTTTATCTCCTGGTTCGACATATTAGGGGCAGTGACAATGAAGTGGCCAACGCTCTCAGCCGTATGTTCGCGGGAGAGTCTGGGGAAGGCAAGGGCCACGTGGAGACGGATCTTGGGGTGAATTTCCTTCTCTCCGAGACACACGGTTTCTTCTGCGACTTAGCTGACAAACAGGATGAGGACCCTAGGTGGGGACCGATTCGGCAGCAGTTGGCGGATGGCGATGTCGTTACTGGCTATTGCCTTCGTGGGGGCCTCTTGTGTAAAGGGGGAGACAGCCATGGTGAAGTCAAGGTCTGTATTCCACAGGAACTAGTTAGCACGGTACTCATGATTCGGCGGTCGGGGGTCATTTGGGGTTCTACAAGACCTACACCCGGAAGAGGAAGTCGTCCTACCCCAGTGGAAGTTAGTGACGAGGTCGCCGTCGCTCCACTGACTACGCAGCATTTGCCCTGGGTAGAGCTCGTGCAGTGAGACGATAATCATCCATCCCATGGTCAACACCACAGATATTCTGCGATTTACTTTACTCTGATACCCGTACAACATCCAGACAGTGCAGCAACTGAAACCTCACTATGCGCAGCAACATTATGAATTCGCTCTTCGGTTTCTGGTGCGGATCGAAGTTGGTGACTTATAGCTGGGTAATATTCTGTACAGTGAAGAGGCTGATTTTACACTACAGGGTGCAGTGAATAGACAGACCTGCCGAATTTGGGGTACTGTTAAATCGCGTGTTGTGCATGAAGAGCCGTTGCACTGACCCTATGTGATGGTGTGAGGTGGATTCACAAGCATCTTTATTCTCCACCCGTTCTTCTTTGAAGACAATTCACCATAAATACCTGTCAGGTGTACCGTGACGTCTGCACGTTATCGGGACCTCTCTGTACAGCATGTGAGTCCGCTTTGTACACGACCAGTAACGCTCTTGTCCTTGTGCCTCCTTTGCACTTAGATTTCTGAAGATGGAAGTAACTCCAAAACGCTTCATGCATACTTTGCATTTGATCTGGTGACCTCGCTGTTTGGTCCTCTCTTCCCAAATCAACCAATCATACTTTGCAACAACCAATAAAGTCATTCTTCACCTGCTGTGTGGGATTTTATGCTATCTGATCAGCAGACCTAAGCATATTAATAGAACTAGTATCGCGTGTGGTCAAAATTCGACCAATTGCGTCAATGAATCTCATATGCGATGGATAATGTCATGTATCTTAAATTTTAGCCGCAGAACAGATCCCTGGCAAATGCTGCGTTGTAGCTACGTGTGTCTATGAAACAGTTCTTTACTTTCTCTTTAATTATTCAAGCATTTAAAGGGAGTCTTTGATACACTACGTTGACAAATTAATTTTACCATTATGAAAACACAATGTGAATGCCATTGTATCATATAAGGTCATCTCAGACGCGAAATGATTTGCATTACAATATCTGCGTTGTAAATTCATCAAAGCGCAATTACAGTTCTCAAAATTATTTGTAATTATGTTCCATGCACATTTAATTGTATCTTTTAGAACGACAATAGAATTATCGTTACTGACATCTGACAAAAATTGTGTGTCTCTAGCTCTTCGTCTTTCAGCCCGACCCGTTAATGTTCTTTTTCGAGGCATAGCCTGAAACAAGTACAGTTTCGTTACAATACAGGACGTCGTAGCTACTCAAAATGCAGATACTGAAAATTAGGAACACCCTACATTTGGTGGTGACGGCGGAAAATGAACACAGAGTTAGTTCCGTTTTCTCTTTGACCAAAGTAAGTGAAAAAACGACGTTAATAAAGAACGTTTGCTGTCCCCGACGACTTCGTTACTACGTTTCGTTTTCCACTGTTGACAACTTCAACGACATAGCAGCTTCGGTCCTGGAAGTTGATAGCAGTGTCAGAGACAAAGGAAAAGTTTTCACATGTGTGTGCTTCTATTTACCTATCCTAATGGTTATGGACACACATGATGGTTTCCTTTTGTTCACATCTACGGCGAAGTTCCTTTCCCGTTATGCAAGTTTGATTTGTCATATTGTATAATTAATTTTAAGAATCAGTATTTCAGTTTTCAATAAACAGATGCGTTATCATTATGAATGTTCACATTGCTATTACTTTCGCGACGCAAAAACTGTGTCTGCCTAGCTCTGCGTCTTTCACTCTGACCCGTTAGCATTCTCCTTCTAGGCATACACTAAAACAAATATGGTTTCCGTATACTAAGGGAAATCGGAAGTCTTACATATTCAAAGTGAAGAAATTACAAATCCGGAACTTACTTCAAAGTTTCTGATAATGGCAGCAAACGATCACGTAATTACTTTTACACAAAACTAAGCGAAATAACGACGCCAATATACAATGCTATTTACAGACATCATCATTGACTTAGCAGTTGCCGCATTTTACATGCCAGATATGCATGTTGTACTGCAAATCCATGTAAGCACGAAAGCCCCTAAAATACGATCTCACGAAATGTTGTCACTTTCATTTGTCAGTTCTACTGTAGCACTTGATCTGTGCGCTAGGCAGAGGTTGGCAGCTCTACAGTTTTCAATTTTCAGGCATTGGAGATTTTAATGCGTGATAGAGAATGAAAGATTAGTGTTACGAATGTGAAAGCTTCTATTTCCTTTTACGACTCTTAATGGCTAAATACAGATATTATTTGTTCTTAGCGCACATCTATGGCAAAGTATCTTTCGAATCACATAAGGATCATTGTCCTCGTTGTACGATTAATATACAAAATCTGTACTTCAATTTTCTTGTTCGCGTATTAAAATTATGACTTGACTTTTGTTACATCTTTGTTACTGACCATTCACCCTCGAAAACACTGAACATAGCTTACAGCGGGCTGGAACGTGGATGGTCAACTCTTGTCCCTATTGTCGCATCTGCAAGCTACCAGATCATCTTCCACGGATTAATGTGGAGATTACAAAGTCGCACTCGAAACGTAATCTGCATCCAGCTATATTTTTAACGCTTAAGGGCCGTTTACCCGAGCTAAAAGTCAGGCGATATTTGTATCTAATCCCTGAAGGAACATGACGTTTCTTGTTTATTTATAGATTTATAATCTGAGACGTAATCAACTGCAAGCAAGCCCCACTGACTGACGCAAATGCTCCTTTCCAGACAAGATACAAAGATTAAATCTGTAAGTTTTAGTTTTGTTTGCCGATATGAAACTTACTGACTGACGTAATTCAACATTTTGGTAGAAAACAGCCGTCTGAAAGAAAGAATTCTGTGGGAGATGAAAACAAAAAGAGAAACACATTAAGGCGCATTGAAACGAAAGCGAGACAGTTGGGAAAAAGTAAGGAAATTATTATTATTATTATTATTTCAAAAATAATCACCATAATTGTTATTACGTTTATACAAGTATGCGATAAGACGGTAATGCCTTCATGGAAAAAATGTTTGCGGTGCCTACAGGACCATTACGATACTCAAGCGCGCGCCTCCTCGTCCGAAACAAATTTACGGCAACGAATGTCTTTCCGCTCTAAAAATATGGACGTCGGACGTGGGAGATTGCGACCGTATGCAGGATCTGTAAGCGCTCTTCCCAGCGAAACTTCTGCAGCATAGTACTGTAAGTAGGCTATTTATGTTTTCTTATTGGCAACGCCACGTAGCGCTCTGTATGAAAATCACTGGCTGTGCTGTGTGCAGTCTGTGGCTAGTTTGCATTGTTGTCTGCCATTGTAGTGTTGGGCAGCTGGATGTTAACAGCGCGTAGCGTGGCGCAGTTGGAGGTGAGCCGCCAGCAGTGGTGGATGTGGGGAGAGAAATAGCGGAGTTTTGAAATCTGTAAGACTGGATGTCATGAACTGCTATATATATTATGAGTATTAAGGTAAATACATTGTTTGTTCTCTATTAAAATCTTTCATTTGCTAACTATGCCTATCAGTAGTTAGTGCCTTCCATAGTTTGAATCTTTTATTTAGCTGGCAGTAGTGGCGCTCGCTGTATTGCAGTAGTTCGAGTAACGAAGATTTTTGTGAGGTAAGTGATTTGTGAAACGTATAGGTTAATGTTAGTCAGGGCCATTCTTTTGTACGGATTTTTGAAAGTCAGACTGCGTTGCGCTAAAAAAAATATTGTGTGTCAGTTTAAGGACAGTCATGTATAATGTTTCTAAGGGGACGTTTCATATGGCGCGCCTGCCAGGATACCTCACTGGAATCTTCTGATTTTTTTTTTTGTAGTTTGTGTAATTAGTGTAGCTATTGTTTATTGCTAGCGCGTAATTGTAGAGAAAATCTCCTTTGTAGTTGCAGTCTTTCATTGTTGTTGTGGCATGCATGTAGATTTGCACCAAATATTTCGCAGCTGCGCTTGCAATTAACTAGATATTATTTTCAGTGCTATGTTAATGTGTTTTCTTATTTTGCTCTTCAAATTGTGCTTTTCTGTGTTGTCGTGTGAAATATTGTGACAATAATGGCGTGTGAAAAACGTAATACTAGGCTCCAAAGTAAACTGAGAAATGACAGTGAAGACGAAAGCAGTGTGTTAGCGCCACCGTGTAATGAATTAACTTATGTTCAAACTAGTGATTTGGTAATTGTGCATAAGGAAATGGAGCGGGCGGCAAATAATGGCATAGACAGTGAAACAATTAGTGAACAGGGAAGCATTATCGATCGATCGGTCGGCAATAGCTCGCCTCAGGAATCCGAAATGACAGGACACAATCTCCGAAATACTGTAGATTCAGGTTTTGGGTCCTCACCGTTTTCTCAAATAAGTCAAGACACTTTTTCTGCTTGTCAAAATGTGAATGTTGCCGGTGCAAATTCACTGCCGAAAAGCACTGAGGAACATGTTTCAGATACCAGTGCATTGTTATTACAATTAATACAACAAATGGGACAAACACAGCAAAAGCTTCAAAAGTGAGACACAATGGAACAAATTCTTCAAAAGTTAGACACAATGGAAGAACACCAGAGACAAACACAGCAACAGTTAGACACAATGGAACAAAATCTTCCGAAGTTAGACACCACACTTGAACAAACACGTGAATATTTAACTACTGAGTTACATAACATTGAATCGAAATGTCAAAAAGTCTGTGATGACGTAAAATCACAAATTTGTGAGCATTTCCAACCTATTTTTTCGCGGCATGAAAATGCATTACAGAATCACGAAGCAGCCATAAAAGAACTGCAAACTATTGTTCATGAAAATCAAGACAACTTGCAAGCTAAAATTGACTCAGTTGCATCTACCGATTCGGTTACGCAACTTGCAAAAACTCAGGAAAACTTAAAGGACACAGTAGATACGATTTCAACACAAATGGACACTCTGAAACTTGGTTCAGAAAAACACACAGAAGAAATAATTTCACTACCGGATAAAGTAGCCGACAGTGACAGTGAAGGAGAATTTTACCATGCCTTCCTCTCAGCATATTGGTCTCAAGCCACACAAGACCGAGTAAAACATAGCATCATGATGATGAAACACTTTGAACAATCTGAATTTTCCAGTCTTGTCAAATATTTTGAAGACATGTTGCATAAGAATCAATATCTTTCAAACCCATACAGCCCTTCAGAACTCATCTGCATTTGCTTAATGAAATTGCCTGAACATTTAAGAAATATTATTTTGGCAGGACGTTGCAAAGACGACATTGAAGCTTTTCAGTGACTCTTACAAGAATTAGAAATTGACGCAGACAGTCGCGGGATGCGAAAACAGGAAAACAATCACTACAGGTCACATCCGTCACAATTCCGTGACGACAGAAACAATAACTGGACACGACAAGTCTATTCTTACAACACACATCGTGACCAAAACAGACACCACCCATATGACAACCACTGGCAGAGTAATAATAGTTACAGAGAAAGATCGCATTTCCGTAGTAATGAATATGACAGAGATTACCATCCAACAGACAATATGGGAACAAAAACAATTATTATCAAGGGAGACAGAACAACTTCAGACGCAACAGTTCCACGCACAGTTACGTTTCCGGGCGAAATTCTCCACCACATGACCGACAAACAAGAAACTATGTAAACTACCGACAAAACGACAGACCTGAATTCAATCAGAACTGGCGGGATTCAAACAGAGCAGGGCACTCTCGACAAGGTGAATTTGTAGAAGTTAGGTCTTCTAATCCCAATAACGACGCACGCCAACAAAGAGACAGACAATGACTTGCACCGCAGGCAGACACGTGCGCCGGCTGGCTCAGGGAAAAATTACATAGACGCTAACCTTGAGAAAAATTTTAGCATTTTTTACCGATGTACCATATACCACATGATAATTCCACTGAAGCTGAAACTCTGCATACTAGGAAGAGTAAAGGTTTACACCACATTTCACATGTAAAACCGTTTATTGAAAAATAATCTGCTTTTTAACTTTGTCTTTGCCATAAAACTTTTCACTTCACATTTCTAGTATGCATTGTCAGACTTAGAAACTGTTACCATGCAACAATGTTTGAAGTTAAATATCCAATCAAGAACCAAGAGAACTTATTTAAACAAATTACGAATGCATTGTTATAGTGAACAGACGTCACAGTGTTGTTGTGTGTGTACATTGTTGCTTGTTAGTTGCACGATTATGTAATGACTATAATGCTTAGATACTTGTACTGGTACTGCTAATAAGATTTTAATGCTATATTTTGGTTTTAAAGTACTTTCTGTGAGATACCTGATGGGACAGTGGATAGTTTATGTGACAGCCACACGATTTTATCATGACGCTACTAATGAGTGACAATTTACAATGATGCTTTTGCAGTGTTTCTGTTTTATACCTGCACAGTTTTTCTGTATTATTCTGGAAAGTAAAACATGTTTTAGTAGTAACTTTTGTGGTATAACTACAATGAGACTGCCTTTTCCGTAGCACAACAATACGTTACAGCACAGTACTTTCTTCATCACGGCAATAAGCGTAATAATTAAGATATCTATATGCTAAGCATTTCACTTTTGTTTATCATTAAGTAAGTACATTGGCTTCTGCAGAACTTAGCTTTCGGAGGACAATAACTACAACACATCCACAGTTACAACAAGAGCACAGTTTAGCGCTGCAGGACATGTATCTGAGTGATTAATTTTGTACTTAAAACATTTATTTTTAAAGATATTTGAAGTACAATGATACAAAGGTTTTCCGTGATACATTTCATTCCATTGCTGTAATCTGTGACACCTGAGGGTATTATTCATTAATCCTCAGGGGGGTACACGCTTACTTTGTGTACCATGTGTTTGGCAAGCACAAGGAGCCCTAGCTAATATGGAATTTGCTTATACAACTTTACACATCTGTACCATGTTTCTCTAACACACAAATTACACAGCTATCTGATCATTTAACTGAGAGATAAACATTTTTTGTACTACATCAGTGACACATGTTTACGCAATTACGCAGTTGGATAACTTCACACTTATGAAATTGTATTTTGTCTGTACTTTGTGAACTGTTCATATTTTTTCGGAACCATTGCGATACTATGAGAGCTTTGAATGATGTATTTGGTAAGGGAGCATGATTTTAAAGTACGTTTGAGGTAGATGGCACTATTGAAATAAGCGGAGAATTTTTTTTTTAGGTTTTGACATTATTGCAGAAAGCTACGACGTTTTTGAGATTTGACTGAGGTGTTTACGACGACGATGTGTATTATGCTGTTGAGGTATGTTTATGATCAATAAGATGATGCTACCTTAAATGAGGAATTTGATTATGCTACGTATTTATTTTGATGAAATATTGAAGAAGTGTCAACGAATACATATATGAATAATGAGTAGTGGTTAGGGACTCTGATTTGTGGAAAAGGATGTTGGAAACCAAGAATCGTATTTTTAAGAGTTATGAAATGTGTGTAAATGCGCGAATTTATCACAGTGCCGACGAAAACTTTTTGAACACTGTTATATTCATAGGATTTTGTTTCTACACATTTGCAACGCAAATTCTCGACCTGTGAAATTTTTTATATGAGACTGTCACTGTAATGCAAACTGGTGTCGTAAATATTTCAGTAAGAAAGTTAAGTGACCACCTTCAAGTAATGAGTCGTGGGCACCCAACTGTGCGACAGTCGCCTGGAAAAAACCAATTAGTGTTTGCCTTTCAGAGGCACAGGTGGAGAAAAAAAGAGGCCGTTATCCTCGCTACTGACATTTCTTTGTAGAAAGCATCGCAAATACGACATGCTCA
This sequence comes from Schistocerca serialis cubense, assembly GCF_023864345.2. Taxonomy (NCBI): domain Eukaryota; kingdom Metazoa; phylum Arthropoda; class Insecta; order Orthoptera; family Acrididae; genus Schistocerca; species Schistocerca serialis. The sequence goes on along the minus strand of NW_026047571.1, from coordinate 3,511,874 downwards.
TTACTTGGAAACATGATTACTCGTACTTTGTGCTACTTACTGAAATGCTTATGAACTGATGTGAAATATTCGTACGTCTGCACACCTGATTATGACAAGTGTCTTTCTATGAGAGTTGAGAGAATTTCTACTGACTTATGAAATGCCACATAGCTGTTGATTGATGTTTTTATGCTTTGGTTTGCGTATTTGCTATTTCATTTGGTATCTGTTTTCCAGCTGTGTTGCAGCATTGGTTTTATAAAATAAACTTACATGCATTTGCTAACGTGAACACTTTCTGTCAACAGATCTATTAAATAATTATTTTATGATCCACATTCGAGAAAGGAGCACTTGGAAAGGAAAGAACAATAAGAAGGGATTAATAACAGTAACTGCACACATAATTTTCTTCAACTACTTGGTAATTTGTTTGTTAGATTAACTTGTTGTGGTGAACCACTCTAATTACATAGACATTAATATGTGAATAGACATTTCCCTTATCTGCATTGTTGTCTTTAGTGTAATATTTTTCTGCTTGAGTTTAGTCATGTTTAGGTATAAGTTATTGCATTTGCTGCTGCTGCTTGCCAGGCATAGTGCTACTAAAATTGACTTTGTATTACTCTGTTAAGCCAGTTTTTCTAATGATTTATTTTATTGTTTGCTGCACATTGCCTTATATTAGTTGTAATATTGCAATTGCTCTGCTAATTTAGACTTAATGCTGCTAGCTTTGCCAATTTGCATTTTTTTTATCATTGCTGTTTGTGTTAATTGTTTTGTGCTGCTGCATTGCCTTGTCCCTTAGTTTAGCATCTCAGCTCAGTAGATTTAAGTTAGCTTAAGTTGTGATGAATTGAAAGAAATGCATTGAGAAGATATAAGAAAATGGTTTGGCCAAAAAAGTATTTTGAAAGAGGATATGAACAAAAAAAGTAGGTTTTAGGGACAACAGGTTTAGATAGGATTTTCTTCGAAATAAATGATGAGGTAAGATAATGGAAAATAAATAATGAGGTAAGGAATGTGTGAACATATAAATACAGAAAGCATGCTTGAATAGAAATTTTTTGGTGGAAACACATGTTGAAATAAGAGGAAAGATATACGGAATGAAGTTTTGGGGTGGACTGCAGTACCAAATGTTAACTGAAAACAAACCCTGTCCTTTTCTCCTGTGTTATTCTGCTATGTGTTTAAATCGGTACCTCGAAAGAAATCGGTTCCTCAAAATAAATCGGTACCTTTAAATAAATCGTTATCTCGAAATAAATCGATGTCTCGAAATAATTCCTGCATCGAAATATACCGACATCTCGACATAAATAGACATCTCGAAATATACGGATATCTCGAAGTGTATCGATATCTCGAAATATACCAATATCTGTAATTTTGTCGATATCTCGGAATATAGATATGTCGAAATGAATCAATGTCTCGAATTAAATCGACGTCCCGAAGTATGCCAACATCCCGAAGTATGCCGACGTCAAGTAATATGTCGACGTCTCGAAACAAACCGACATCTCGAAAAGAATCGGTATCTCGAAAAGAATCGGTATCTCGAAAAGAATCGGTATCTCGAAAAGAATCGGTTATCTCGAAACGAATGGGTTATCTCGAAAAAAATCGATTTCTAGAAATATGTCGATATCCCGATGTAAATGTATATCTCGAAATATATCGATACCTCGAAATAAATCCATACCTCGAAATATGTCGATATCTCGAAATATATCGATATCTCTAAATAAATCGACGTCTCGAAATAAATCGACATCTCGAAGTAAACCGATATCTCGAAGTAAACCGATATCTCGAAATAAACCGATATCTCGAAATAAACCGATATCTCGAAATAAACCGATATCTCGAAATAAACCGAGATCTCGAAATATATCGATATCTCGAAATATATCGATATCTCGAAATATATCGATATCTCGAAATATATCGACATCTCGAAATTAATAGATATCTCGAAATTAATAGATATCTCGAAATAAATCGATATCTCGAAATAAATCGATATCTCGAAATAAATCGATATCCCGAAATAAATCGATATCCCGAAATAAATCGATACCTCGAAATAAATCGATACCTCGAAATATATCGGTACCTCGAAATATATCGATACCTCGAAATATATCGATACCTCGAAATATATCGATACCTCGAAATATATCGATACCTCGAAATATATCGATACCTCGAAATATATCGATACCTCGAAATATATCGATACCTCGAAATAAATCGATACCTCGAAACATATCGATACCTTGAAATATATCGATATGTCGTAATAAATCGATATCTCGAAATAAATCGATGTCTCGAAATAAATCGGTGTCTCGAAATAAATCGATATCTCGAAATAAATCGATATCTCGAAATAAATCGGTATCTCGAAATAAATCGATATCTCGAAATGTATCGATATCTCGAAATGTATCGATATCTCGAAATGTATCGATATCTCGAAATGTATCGATATCTCGAAATATGTCGATATCTCGAAATGTATCGATATCTCGAAATATGTCGATATCTCGAAATGTATAGGTATCTCGAAATATGTCGATATCTCGAATTATATCGGTACCTCGAAATACATCGGTATCTCGAAATATGTCGATACCTCGAAATATATCGATACCTCGAAATATATCGATACCTCTAGATATATCGATATCTCGAAATATATCGATACCTCATAATATATCGATGTCACGAAATAAATCGATATCTCTGAATATATCGATATCTCGAAATATATCGATATCTCTGAATATATCGATATATAGAAATATATCGATATCTCGACATTAAAAATTTTTTTTTGTATTTCGAACTATACCGATACTTCGGGAAAAACGCCGACTTCGGGAAACACGCCGACTTCGGGAAACACGCCGACTTCGGGAAACACGCCGACTTCGGGAAACACGCCGACTTCGGGAAACACGCCGACTTCGGGAAACACGCCGACTTCGGGAAACACGCCGACTTCGGGAAACACGCCGACTTCGGGAAACACGCCGACTTCGGGAAAAACGCCGACTTCGGGAAAAACGCCGACTTCGGGAAAAACGCCGACTTCGGGAAAAACGCCGACTTCGGGAAAAACGCCGACTTCGGGAAAAACGCCGACTTCGGGAAAAACGCCGACTTCGGGAAAAACGCCGACTTCGGGAAAAACGCCGACTTCGGGAAAAACGCCGACTTCGGGTATTTGCTGACATGCATTGCTTTTCTGAATGTATATTATGTGCAAAGTCTGCCACCAATTGAACAGGAATTCTATTACTGTGAAATGTTAACACAACATCAGTTTGTAGTTATTGCCCAGTACAATTAATTTAACACAGACACTATTCATAATCACCATCAGTTTCTCAAATTGCAACCAAAGTTTTGGTATTTATCTTTACACAAAAAATGGTCCTGACGGAAAACTCTCATTCTTTGGAAAGTTTATAATGAGATGTGCTAAATATTACAGGTAATCTATTTACAATAATCTACAAGTACTGCACAATGAGAAGAGACTGTCAACCTCAGCACTTAGAAGTAGTGCACAGCCAGGACGACAGAGGTTGCATTGCTGTTTCTAACCTCTGGTGCTTGAGATGCAGAATCCAGGATTGCCTCGAATGAGAATGGCTGGAATGAATATCCTGCACCAGCATAGAACTTACTCTGGAACTCCACCCTGTACAGAAAATCACAAGGCACAGTTATTTCACATCATTCTCAGCAAACTACAGAATCCTCTAAGGGACGTAACGACGTCACCTTCAACTGTGAAATTTCTTAGCAGCTATTGACTAGAGCTTGGTCTTTTCCATTCAGAGTTTGTTTAGAATGGGTATCACGGGAAGCAGATCCACTGGGCATTTAGAGCAACCTGCTTTAAAAAACGGCAGGCCGCGGTGGTCTAGCGGTTCTAGGCGCTCAGTCCGGAACCGCGGGACTGCTACGGTCGCAGGTTCAAATCCTGCCTTGGGCATGGATGTGTGTGATGTCCTTAGGCTAGTTAGGTTTAAGTAGTTCTAAGTTCTAGGGGACTGACGACCACAGATGTTAAGTCCCATAGTGCTCAGAACCATTTAAACAACGTGAGCAGGCAGTAGACACAGAATTTGACTGACTGTTCTCCTCCTTATGTTGGCAGTATGTTAAGCTTGTGTGTTTCTCACAAAAGAAATCTGGCGAAAATGCTTGAATGGGGGAATGAAACCAAGACAACCAGTGCAAGCCTCAGACTGTATAGCACGATATCTGTGCTTCATTTCTCTGGAAGGTGGCTGGACGTCAAGTTTCCCTCCAATGACTTCACAGCACCCCTTATACTGGCACCTTACTAGCATATAAATAGGCTTGTTGGAAATCCTCTGCACCCTTGCACCTGAAGGTGACTAGCATGCTGCCTCATTGCCAACACCGTTTGATGTAACACACATCGGTTCTCCAATCTTCTAATGTCACAGCAACAAAAGCATCAGGTTTTTTAAAATGTTTTATGACAGTTGCGTGTCATGCACGCCACCCCACCCTCCCCTACACACACACACACACAAAATTGCATATCTTGTGATAAACACATTTTTTGACATTGCTGCACAGTCAATATAAATAGATTTTGCCTTTTTTTTCACCCTATAGATCGGCGGTGTCAAATATTTAAATATTGTGATTTATAAATATGATAAAATTCACATACACAGAAAATCTGAGTGGAAAAAGAATGATACAAAGGGAAAAAAAGAGTACAAATGAAATTATTTACAGAGTGATTCAAGTGATGTGATAAAGGAAAAAAAATTAGATTTAAAACCATTAATGGAATAAAAGTAATGATGAAAGTCATTTCGATAAAAATTTAAAGTCGTTATGAGTTTCAAACCTACAACTTTACCCTATTCGTTACGCCATGTAACCAGCCAATATTATACTATTATATTTAAATTCTATTGAGTGTCACATAAAATTCTGGTTTCTTTTTCCATTGATTACTCTCAGACTAGGTCCCACCAAGGTGAATGACTGCAAGTGCAATACCTGGTATCATAACCTACATCATCGTACAGATGGTTTCACAAACAGTCAGTCTCACCACTGAGGATCTCTCCTTGTAAGTGCTCATCTGCCGCTGAATGCCCCTGTTACGCAGTGATGGGACACCTTTACTCTTTCTGCTGTTCGCTGTACATTTCAACTAATTTAATAATGGGCAGTTGTTTAAAAAATTCAATACTCATGCTGACACTTTACAACTGCTTATGACCAATTTGCACTTGTGCTGTATAGCCATGGTTACTAACTGAACGTTTGTACTCTACTGACAGGGCACTCATCAGTGATGCCGCAATGTGTGAAGGAATGCAGATAGTCCCTCCATAAGCACCAAGATGCCCACGGTAAGCACTGCCCAGAAGGCAAATACCAGCCATAGGGCAAAACCTCCAGTCCAGCCCTCCACTACCAGTCCATTCTTCATCACCATACTCCAAAGCACCTCAGACACCTCTGGAAAACCATTTCAACACATTGAGTAAGCAATCTATTGGACATAAAATACCTGAAGACAAAGGGCAAGAGCTTACTGAGAACAATGCACAGAATCTCAATAACAAATAAAAAAAGGTACAATGAACTGTTTATACTTTTCATCCCATGTACAGGTTTTATGAAATTATTAAATATGATAGATAATACTCAACAAAGCACAACACTTCCAATTACAATTATGCCTAAGTTTTCATACTACAGTTTTTGCTCTCACAGTACAGTACTATCATTTGTGGTTCAGTAAGCATGTGTCTTATGTGATTTATATGGGGTGACTTTGGCCACTGTATCAAAATTACCTAAAATATAAAAAACTGTCAGAAATTAGTATTTAATTCTTAACTGTGAAAACACCTAACTGCAGAAAGCTGAGCTCTCAGTAGTTCAAAATGACATCTTCCATTCTTGACACACATATCACAGTACTGTATTAGACAATATTCCGACAGGACAGAACTCCTAGTTCAAAATCACCTAACTGCATTACTTGCACAAGTTTCTTGACAGTGTGTAACTGCTGCATCAGTACATTCCACAATGTGTTATTCAAAGCTGATGGGTTCTTATTAATAAATCTGTTCCCTAGCAATCTGACACCTTCTCCTCAAATGCTGCTGTGCAAGTAATTCTTTGCTGAGAACCTGAGCTGTATCGGTGGCGTTATTTATCAGCACTATTACTTAATTTTCATGTCACTCTATGAAAGAAATGAAAGAAAATTCTGGGAGATGAGTAACACTGCAAGATGACCTAATAACAATGCTATAGCTTATACAATCATGATCGTCCTGGCTGGAACACCTCTAATGTTATCATGACAGGTATCAAATGGATGTTTTCCTCTTGCCTCTGCCTTTTCCCTGACCTGCTAACTGCATCCATTTTTCACGTCATCCAGCAATCCAGATTGTCATTGTTCTCCCCCTCCCTTTCTTACTGTATTTCTTTTCATGGCTTTATTGCAGATAATTTTTCTACAATATATACATTCTATCCGAGATATTTTCCTTATTCATATCATTCCATACCTTTTCTTTCCTCTTCTATTCCTTGAAGCACTTCTTCCTTCATCATTGTCACTCCATTTCACTTTATGTATTTTTTCCACCACCATATTTCAAAACCACCACAGGATTATTCCTCTTTCTTTCTTTCTGACTGTACGCAATTCATGGCTTTATAATACTGCACTCCCGACATGAACTTCTGAAAATTTACATGTAAGGCTGTGAGAGCTGGCATGAGTCATGCTCGGATAGCTCAATAGCATAAAGGACTTGCTCACAACAAGCAAAGTTCCGTGGTTTTAATCAGTCAGGTTGTTCCAACAATATCCTTGTCTACCACCTCTCATATGTTTCCTCACTGACAATTTTCTGTGCTTGTTCTTGCTTTTTATACAGCCCCTTTATCGCTCTTTTGTCCTTCCAGTCTGCAACTACATCCTCCAAGGTGTTCAAGGGAATACGTTAGTCAACCAAATCAAACACCTTTCCTCAATAAATAAAACACTAAAATTTAGCATTCAGGTAACTGATTTTTCAGATAACTCATCATTTACAGTAACATACTGTACTATGGGCTATAACACATATTGCAAACCTACTCATACAGCCTGATATTTATGTAACTTCTAGAATCATCATATGATCACCATACCTTTAACAAGTGAAAAAGGCCACATCAGCTCCAATGAAAGACAATTTTTGAAACACAATGGATATTCCGTGAAGGATTAATGTGGTAAACCACAATACCTGGCAAATTGAGACCTTCAAAGAAGAAATTCCAGTCACAGCATTTCTAATGTATATCCCCAGGGTGACGGACGGAATCGGCCACATTCTTTGAAAGCACAGCATCGAGATAGTGTAGATACTCACCGACATAAAATTAGTGAGTGCTTCAGATCAACCAAAGACAAATGGCACCCCACTCATTGCATCAGCAGATTACACTTGCTGTATACACTGAGACGACAGAAGTCACGGGGCAATGATGTGCACATACACAGACGGCAGCAGTACCATATACAGGAGGTGCAAAAGGCCAGTGCATTGGTGGGGCCATCATTTTTACTCGGGTGATTCTTGTTAAAAACATGTCAATGTGATTACAGCTGCATGACAGGAATTAAACTCTGAACATGGGGCTGTAGTTGGAGCTAGACACATTTCTGCCAACAGAGGCACAGGACCCTAAAATGAAGTATTTCATTTTTATTTCATATTTGATATTTGATTTATTAAAATAATGCTTCAATATTTGCCAATTAACATTTCCATTAAATTTGAAATTAAATTGAAAGTAACGGTACTGACCAAATTCCACAATCTGTATTAAATACTTTAACAAAATTAGATACCTGGTTTGATTTAAATTTGTTAAAATTAAACATGAAAAAGAATGAGTTAATGGAGTTTAAATCAAAACAAGCAAATTTATATTATATCTAGGACAGTCACAGAAACCAGGATTTGCAAGAAGCTATGTGAAATTTCTAGGAATGCAATAAGATAAAAATCTATAATGGTCATCACATATACAGTATCTTCCAAATAAATTAAATAGCCTAGCATTTGCAATGAAGATATTGTAAAATGATACCAGTATAGGCCCAAGAAAAGTAGTATATCACAGCTACTTTGGATTGGTAGTAAGGTATGGAATTTTATTTTGTGTTAACTCAAACAATGTGTGTCTAATACTAAAACTTCAGAAAACCATCATTACAAATACGAACAATGTAGGGCGAAGAAAATCATGCCAACCACTCCTAACAATTCTTAGCGTATTAAGTGTTCCTTCACTGTACATATGAGCTGATTATCTTTGTACACAGTACCCCTGATTTATTTGTAGCAAATCATTTTCAACATGATTGCAACACCAGAAATCAAAATTATTTTGTACCCAACGATCATTTAAAACTCCGTGCTCAAACTGCATGAAAATTTATAACAAAGTTAAAGGATGCAAATTGCTCAGCATAAATTTAAAACACTGAAAAACCTTATATGAGAAACTAGTGCAAAATGTGGCTGTTCAGTAGAAGAATTCATAAATGACAATCTAAAAATTTGATAAGTAATTAGGACTTCATAATTTTTCTTCAAAAGTAACAAACTTTTAAAAATTAATTGCTTAATTAATTATTCAGTACCATATATTACTGATATTACAAGGAAAAGTATAAACCAGTTTTTGTGTTTTCACAATCTCCTGTACATTAAGTCAATAGCTTGAAACTGTAGGTTAAGAGACAATAAACTTCTATTCTATAATAAATATGGAATTTTTAGAAAGTAAGGAAAAATTGTTTCCCATCCAGTGAGTCTGTGCTTAGCTTGGTAGCTTTGTGGAAAAGCTCAACATGTAGAACTCCAAAACACACAACTCTGAAGTGATGTATTGTTCTGCTTAAGGAATTTACATCCCAACACTGACTTTCAGTCCCCTTGTAAGTTACAAAAATGCCAAGTTAATGATATCATCTGGTGAAATAAGCAAGGTGCTCCCTCACCAATATGCACTGCACTGGGGAAGGCATTATGCATCTCCTCATAGGTGACAATGTGAAGTGAAGGACCTCTCATTAGACTAAGTGCCACCAAAGTTTATTACGTTCAGTGGCACCTCTATGAAATATAATTTCTCCTACTCTATATTTAAAATATATTGCCATAGTGAAATAAATTATTTGAAAAACAAGTAAAAGATAGCCACTTATACTTACGGACGTGCGCCAGTGACAGTGCCCAAAGTCACAGATAAGAGGCAGTGTGAGAGACAGAGCCTAACACGTACTCTATTGTGTGGATCCCCTGATGGATGAAGATTTCTCCAGGGTTGTGGTCTTCACTGCTCTGTGGCGCGGGAGCCCCATCTGCACTGTCCTTGTGTGCTGTCCCTGACATCGATCCCACCTCCGCATCAATGCCGTTCTCTGCAGGTACGAGATGGCTTGAAAGGTGGGAGAGGTCAGAAGATTGTCTGTTAAATGAAAGAGCAAACTGACTCAACACTATCATCTCCTGCGAGATATTTACCCTCAAATGTGTCAAATGCCTCAAAACATTGCAGGGGGTACAGATTAATACTTACCGTTTGGTGGGCTTTGCAGTGCCTCATTATCAAAACAATGGGTTTTGCAAGAAGCATCCAAGCAACACACAGTAGAGCAAGAACAACAAAGAACCTCTGCAAGCCTTTCTGCAATACAGAAGAAAGAAAAAATTGCATATACTAAAAGTAACGGAAAAATGCAAAACTGGTGAAATTAAGTTCCAGGGCTTGTTTGGAAACACAGATTAATTCTATTTGAGGTAAGACTGAAGATAATGTAGAGTGAAACCAAACAAATTCAATGAAACTTTTTTCCACTCTTGCTCACCTGTCCACTATACATGAACTCATCACAACCTTTGGGAGGAACACTACCTTTGAACAATACCATATTGATGAAAGTGATTAACATTGATGGAGCACACGCAGGGCCTGCTGTGAAACCTGAAAAAGGAAAGGTTGTGTTTAGTTATCTATCAAATCACAAGCTATAAATGTATTCTAATACTCCAAAAGTGAAAACCAAGACGACTTTAACAAAACCTCCACTGTAATCACAAATGCTGTCTATTATAGTAGAATTTCAAAATGTCCAAAATTTAATTATCACTTACCAAATGTCTGTCCCTAATTCACCCATTTGACAAACATCAAGATACAGTTATAGAGGAAAAAGAAGATCATAAGTTATCTGTGGGCCGAACTCACATACGATGTTAATGGAATTTTTGAAATACCTGGAGAACAGAAATGGAGCCATGTAAATAAATTTGCCTTATCATCACCTGTTTAATAAACATGGAGTCTGTTATAACCTTTAATCACTAATAAAGTGCGTGGATATACAAAAGTAGAAACACTAGCGGGTTACATGTTACTAACTCCGTATCTGTCATTCGACTGCCCTGCCGTGACATGCGGCCGGCGCCGTTCATAACCAGGTGGCGCTCCCGCGCTCGGCCGAGCTGCGGAGCGCCTCTATCGCCGTGTTCGCGTACTAACGTAGCGGCACTTTCGAATGTCGTGGCACTGTCACAACACTTTTCCCCCCTTGAAAAAAAAAAAAAAACTCTCACTTCCGTGGAGACACGGACAATGCGGAGACATCCATGGCCTCTTGGGAGGTCCCGAGAAGATCCCGCGGAGAAACACGAGAGTATGGTCGAAAATGTCCAGGACGGAAGCTTGCGCGTGGAACGTGCCTCCTGGACGAGATGATGGGTGAAAACTCCGGAGCAGCATCCATAGGTGTCGTGGACCTGGGGGTGTGCTCCAGCGAGATGGGTCCCGGAGAAGGCGGCGTCGCGACTGGGGCCGGTTCCGGCGTACTCGGAAGCGGTAGCGACGGCGGCGGCAGCAACAACACGCCCGGAAGATCGGCAGCAGCGACAGGACTGGCTTCTCGGGCTGGTGGAGACGAAAGAAGGGGCGGTGGTACCGGCGTGGCCACCACTCGTGGGCGCATCTGGTCGTAATGGCGAACAACCATGCCGTCGTCCGTACGTATTTCACAAAGCCGGCGGCCGCGAAGAGCCTGGACCACCCCTGGAATCCATTTAGGGCGAGATCCATACCCCCGTGCCCACACGTCGGCGCCCACCGGGTATTTTCCCGCACTAGGGGACACAGTACAAGGCCTGACAGGGTGAAGCAGATGCAATAGGGTGCGCGGTTGGCGGCCATGCAAGAGTTCCGCAGGGCTGCGATCACCCAGAGGCGTGAAGCGATAAGAACTCAGAAATTGCAACAGAGCGTCATCTGTGGAAAAATCACTAAGGAATTTTTTCATTTGGCTTTTGAAAGTGCGGACAAGGCGCTCGACCTCCCCATTCGATTGCGGATGGAAGGGCGGTGCTGTAACATGATGAATCCCTTGTCCAGTACAAAAATCACGGAAGGCCTGCGAAGAGAACTGAGGGCCATTGTCCGTGACAATCGTGGAAGGAAGACCTTCTAGCGCAAAGATTTTTGACAAAGCCAGCGTCGTCGCCGCAGTGGTGGGCGACGGACATCGAACAACAAACGGAAACTTCGAGAAGGCGTCAATCAACAGTAGCCAGTAAGTGTCGAGGAAGGGGCCGGCAAAGTCAGCGTGCACCCGTTCCCACGGCTGCGCCGGATCAGGCCACGGAGAGGGCAGAGTACGAGGCGCAGCCAGTTGTTGAACACACTGATCACACGCAGCGACCATGTGGGCGATGTCCGAATCAATACCGGGCCAATAAACGTGCCTGCGGGCCAGGGACTTAGTCCGAGAAATCCCCCAATGGTCCTCATGCAATAGTTTGAGAACATCTTTGCGAAGAGAGGCGGGCACCACAACCCGTGGAGATGCGCCATCCGTGGCCAGAAGAACAATACCCTCACGAACAGACAGACGAAGGCGCAAGGCATGGTAGTTGCGAAGGGGATCCGACGCCCGGCCCTTGGTCCTGTCCGGCCAACACCGCTGAACAAAACCGATCACCTGACGCAGGACCGGGTCCCGCGCAGTAGCCGACGCGACCTGCGAACCTGTAAGTGGGAAACCCTCGACCGCACGACGTTCTTCCTCATCAATGTGGAAACAGAGGGGTTCATCTCGATCGAAAACCGGGTCGGGGCCCATCGGCAAACGCGACAACGCGTCAGCGTTGGCGTGCTGGGCCGTGGGACGATAGTGAATCTCATAGTGAAAACGAGACAAGTATAAGGCCCAACGTTGCAGGCGGTGAGCTGCCTTATCCGGAAGCGACGCCGAGGGGCTGAACAGAGAGACCAGCGGCTTGTGGTCGGTGATGAGGTGAAACTTAGAACCATACAAAAAACGCTGAACTTTTTCAGAGCATAAATGATAGCGAGCGCCTCCTTTTCTATTTGAGAATAACGCCGTTGGGCATCGTTGAGGGTCTTGGAAGCGTAGGCGATGGGTCGTTCCGACCCATCCTCATACCGATGGGCGAGAACAGCCCCTAGGCCATACTGTGACGCGTCAGTCGCCAGAACCAAGTGCTGACCCGGACGGAATGTGGCAAGACAAGGCGCCGACTGCAAATGAGCCTTCAGGCGGACAAAAGCCTGCTCACACTCGGCGGACCAACAGAAAGGAACGTTTTTGCGTAACAGCTGATGCAGAGGATGAGCCACCGCCGCCGCGGAGGGAATGAATTTGTGATAATAAGCAACCTTGCCTAGAAACGCCTGAAGTTCTTTGACCGTAGACGGCCGGGGTAGAGCGGTAATGGCCGCAACGTGCTGTCGTAGAGGACGTATACCCTCACGGGACAAGTGGAAACCAAGATACACAATGGAGGGTTGGAAGAACTGAGACTTGTCCAGATTGCACTTCAACCCTGCTGAATGTAGAACCCGAAACAGTGAACGCAAATTGCGAAGGTGCTCCTCAGTGAAGGCCCCCGTGACAACAATGTCATCCAGGTAGTTGATGCAGCCGGGAACGGAAGCCGTGAGCTGTTCCAAAAACCGCTGAAAAATGGCCGGCGCGCTAGCGACGCCAAATGGTAACCGCTGGTACTGATACAACCCACAAGGAGTGTTGATGACGAGAAATTCCTTGGAAGATGCATCCAACGGCAACTGATGGTGCGCCTCCGATAAGTCAAGTTTGGAAAAGAACTGGCCCCCAGCGAGCTTGGTAAATAACTCCTCAGGACGGGGAAGAGGATAAGTGTCAATGAGGCTTTGAGCGCTGACAGTGGCTTTAAAATCACCACACAATCGCAGACTCCCGTTAGGTTTAGAAACCACCACGATGGGCGATGCCCACTCGCTGGAGGTAACAGGAAGGAGAATCCCCGAAGCTGTTAACCTGTCTATCTCAGCTTTGACAGGCGCACGCAACGACATCGGAATAGGGCGTGCCCGGAAAAACTTAGGGCGAGCCGTAGGTTTAAGAGTAATGTGGGCTTCAAAATTCTTGGCCCGACCCAGACCAGCAGAGAACACGGACGAGAATTCAGAACACAAGCCATCCAGCTGTTGATACGGAATGTCCTGAGATATGAGGTGCACATCATCATCAATGGAAAACCCGAACAACTGGAAACCATCATACCTGAACAGGTTTTCAGTGCCCGAATGATCCACCACATAAAACGTGAGGGGCCTAACAACAGACTTGTAGGCAGTGGAAGCATCAAACTGGCCAACGATAGGAATTTTCTGCTTATTATAAGTTCGTAGATTTCGCGTAACTGGAGACAAGGAAGGGGAGCCTAACTCCAAATACGTGCGAGAATTAATGAGAGTTACTGCAGAGCCAGTGTCCACTTGCATGCGAATGTCTTTATCCAGAACACGAACAGTAACAAACAACTTATTCGTTTGAGAAAGCACACAGTTAACTTCCATGTCCGATGCCTCGTCCTCGTCGACAGGAACTTTAGGGGACTGACACACAGAAGCAATGTGGCCTTTTTTCCTACATGAATTACACGTGGCCCAACGTTTTGGACACGCGGCTCTGTCATGCTGTACGAAACAGCGTGGACAAGAAGGAAGGGCGGAACGAACCCGCTTCTGTGGTTGCTGTTTTCGCTGCGAGCGTGGCGGCCCAACGCGACGTTGTTGACGCGAGTGCACCGCCGCCACATCGTCGTTTCCCTGCGAAACAGGCACATTGTCTGCGTCGAAAGTGGTTTGTACAGCGCCTACATCACACCACGCGTCGATTTGCGCACCGGCAGCGTGAGACACTTCAAACGATTGAGCGATGCTGAGAACTTCCGACAACGACGGGTTTGGCAATTGTAAGGCACGTTGCCGAACTTCTTTATCAGGAGCAAGCCGTAAAATAGCGTCCCTAACCATTGAATCAGCGTAAGACTCATGATGAGTGTCCGTGACAAACTGACATTTCCGACTCAGACCGTGTAGTTCGGCCGCCCAAGCCCGGTAAGATTGATGGGGCTGTTTACGACACCGGTAGAACGCCACGCGGGCGGCAACGACATGGGTGTTTTTTCGGTAATAGTTAGACAATAAGTCACACATTTCTTGGAAGGACAGAGAGGTAGGTTCCCGCAGAGGGGCTAACTGAGATAGCAGCTGATAGATCCGTGGGGAAATCCAAGATAGAAATAACGACTTACACATAGGAGCGTCGACAACGCCGAAAGCCAAGAAGTGTTGCCGCAAACGCTTCTCATAATCCTCCCAGTCTTCAGCGGCCTCGTCATAAGGAGGGAACGGAGGCGGAGAAGAGGAAGACAGACGATGAGTAAGCGACGTCGACAACGCCTGAATAGCAGCCGTCAGCTGTGTTTGTTGTTCAATAAGCGCTTGCATAAGCTGTTCCATGTCTGCCCCGACACGAACACACAAGTCCACAACGCAGGAAAAAAATATCCGACCTCGTCGCCAAAAAGTGTTATAACCTTTAATCACTAATAAAGTGCGTGGAGATACAAAAGTAGAAACACTAGCGGGTTACATGTTACTAACTCCGTATCTGTCATTCGACTGCCCTGCCGTGACATGCGGCCGGCGCCGTTCATAACCAGGTGGCGCTCCCGCGCTCGGCCGAGCTGCGGAGCGCCTCTATCGCCGTGTTCGCGTACTAACGTAGCGGCACTTTTGAATGTCGTGGCACTGTCACAACAGAGTCAATACTCTATTGTAAAACAAATATGAGAGTGATATGTGAATTACTCAAATGGACGCTGATGAAAACTAACATCAAAATTAACACATGTACAATATGTACCAAAAGGAAAATTCAATTCAGAAATCATCACCAAAACATACCTTCAGCTGGCAAAATACAAAGTACTGCTGATGGATAAACTTAAAACAATAGAAAACTATTACAAACGCGGGGAACATATGAATTCCTTCATTAGATATGGAAGTGGCATTAGTTTGGGAAGGCTGGAAAGGAGTGGCAGCATGCTCAGACCCACCTATTGTAAGCGTGATAGGAGGCAGAGATGAAAGATGTTGGAGAAAGTAGGAAGTCAAAGGTAGGCACTACAGCAGCATCATATTGAAGGGAAAGTGTGACAATCCAACACTACTACTACCTCTGCTCACTCTTTTACCTGCTTTCTCGCTAACCTTTGTTTCATCTTTTTCTCAACAGCTAGGTCGTTCACAACCTGGCCTCAGACACTGCCCTCACTTCAGCTTTGTCCACCCTATCTAACTGCCCTCCTAAAGAAAGAATACAGAAGTTCTGGAAGTGTGTGATATCTTCTGCTTCTTCTTCTTCTTCAAGTGCTTCTATCAGTGATACTCAGAATTTCACCATCAGGAAGTAAGTGCAAGGGTGGATCAAATATATATCGGAATATTTGTTTTGTGTGCCTTTTTGTAAACGAAGAGTGGTGCGATCTCTCCTCGTTGTTGCTTTGGTTTCCAATGGCTGTTCTCCACAGCTAGATTGACTGAAGAAACAGTAACGTCAGAGCGAAAGGTAGGGACCTCTGTTGCACAACACATTATAATAAAGTTTGTCACAATAAAGGTTGTAAAACTGTTCAAATTTTTGGAAAGACTTGCAGCACATTTCAGAGACAACACCCCGAGAAAGACTCAAGAATATGCATGGCACAAACATTTGTATCAGGACAAGAAGCAATTGAGAAGGCAGCTCACCAACTTCGCACAAGGACTAGCATGACATAACATCCACACTGTTTGCCAGCTTACTGAAGACAACCACTGAATAACAGTTGCTCAAATTGCTACTGGACCAAACAAAACATCATGACAATGCTTGACCGAACACAGCTGCCCAAACTCAACAAAAAAATCAGAAACTGTTGTGGACCACAGTAGAACATGCTCTCTACAGTCTGGACTTAACGCCCCACATGTTTCATTTGTTTGGACCACTAAAAAAAGCAGTCTGCACACATTTGACAATAATGGTGCTGTCAAAGCTTTCATGGACAACTGGCTGCTGCCACAGCCACATTATTTTACAGAAACAGATCAAGACACTGTCCAACCACAGGGAAAAATGTGTTTCCAAGTCAGTTGACCTCACAGAAAAGTAATTTTGTGTGTATGAATTTTTCTAAAGCTTAAATAAACTTAAGAAAATTCTGGTTTATATTTAATTAACTCTCTTACTGAGCATCCTGTCACATATATATTTTCTATGACATATGGAACTGAAGAAATTAGTAAGAGAATTCTAGTGAACTACAAATATATACAAGCTGTAAAATATGATTGGATAACATGAAATGTATCAATTTTGATGCATCAAGAAAACCTACACATCACAGCTTCATTCTCTTAATCCTGCTATGAGCAAGTTAACAGTTACTTCCATGATACCAATCGCAACTTGCGAAGATCACTTGTTTCTAGGAACAACTAAGAATGAACAGAGATATGGAAAGGAGAGAGGTTAGGGTTCAGCAACCCATACACAATGAGATCTACAGTCTGGGCAAAATAAATCTGGCACAGAAAATAATCATAGTAAGACTGATGTGGGATTACAGTTTTTATGCACTACAGTACCTGTTTGGTACCATTTTGCCACTAAGTTTTGCATTGTACACTTTGCTGGAGATTTTACCAAAATACTTCCAGACAATCACTCCTGCACATGTTATCCATGAACTTTTTTGTTTGTTTGTGTGTGTTGTACTCATCTAGTCAGTAAACACATGAGCTCGTCTTACTCACTCAAACATAATGACACACGCAAGTACTCAACACAGCATGAGGGAGAGACACTTGCAGACATGTACTCACAATCGATTGGTGCAGCAAAATCACGGTTTCCAGCTTTTTTATGATGAGCAGCCCCCTGTTTATTAACAACAGTCAGTTCCGTGTCAAGTCTTACAAATATTTGCTGTTGCCTTGAAGAAATCATCAATGCATACCTACAGCAAGACAGCCAAATGAGACCTGAAACTCCATCCGTTTCCTTAAGGGGTACAAGGCAATTTTAAAAAAATCTCATTTGAAGACTAGATGCTTCCCAAGCATTCTTAAATACGAGACATTTATGTTTTATTCACAAATTTGTTGGCAGCTACGTGCACAGCGTAAGAAGACTATAATCATGATGATTTTTTGAATCTCACTACAAGTATAACATTCATTCTTACTTTTCTGAATTTCTCATTAATTAACTAAGAGAAATGATAGTTACCAAATAATATGGACTCAAATTTGTTAATAAAAATTTATCTATTTATTTTTAATTACTATCTGCATGAAAATCCAAGTACTCACAAATTAAATTTTGTTACACAAATGTGAAACATCAGTTGGAAAAAACAAAACGTTATTTGAATCTAGAGGTCTATTTATTTACTCAAGCCAGAAGCCATACAAAATTCTACCATATTATGTGATACCACTAAAACCACAATTTACATGGTTTACATAATCAGCTACATGATCTTGGCCCACAACTGGGCCACAGCAACTGCACTGCCTTCAGTCTTCATCAGCTACCCATCACTACACGACTGCACTACTCAGGGCAGCATAAGCAGTGGCACAGGTGATCCATTCTTTATTGTCCACATTTTACAGAGCCATTCCACTGGAAAATTTCCATTTGACAAGATTGTCCCTGGATTTACAAACACCCGATCGTAGCTTCTTTAGTCATCTTGGCTGACCAATCTAAAGTACTTCCAGATGGTAGAAACACAGGAAGTTTACCCACCTTTGAAGGGTGTCACATCTACCTGCCCACAGTTGTTCTCTGCCAGAGCATAGAGACATATATATAGTGTGGACATTTAAGTAAAGAAACTATTTCTGGAGTTCACCCTGTATCTTGGTGGTTTATGGCCATGGAGTATGTAATTTTTTCATCAATTAACAAAAAGTATTTTGCATGTGTCATTTTCACACTAACACTAATTAAATATAAAAAGTTTGCCATTAGGTGGCGACAATGGTAAGTAGCGGACGAAAGAAACAGATTGCAGACGACAGGCAGTTAGCTTGGACCTCAGTCAACAAAGCCTCATTCAAACATTAGTCGATTTTTGTCTGCATCGTAAAGTTGTTCTTGATTGAAGATGCCAGTTTATGAGCCTAATTCTCGTCATTTGCAGATGGTGTTACGATTGTGCTTCAATATGAAGGAAACACAAGCTGAGCCTCATCGAATGCTCTCAAGTACATATGGTAAGGACGCTATTAGTGAAAGAACGTGTCCTGAGTGCTTTCAACACCTCAAGAACGGTGATTTTATCGTCGTAGGTCGGCATAGGGGTGGGAGAGAGAATGTTTTCGAAGATGCAGAATTGGAGACATTGCTGAGTGAAGACTAGCGTCAAACTCAAGAAGAATTGGCACGATTAGTGGGGGTGGGGGGGGGGGGGTGGGGGGTGACACAGAAAGCCATTTCAAAACATCTCAATGCTATGGGCATCATTCAGAAAGAAGGAACTTGGGTCCTGCGTGAGCTGAAACCAAGAGACGTTGAACGGCATTTGTGTGTTTGTGAGCAATCGCTTCAGAGACAAAAACGGAAGGGATTTCTGCATCGCATTGTGACCGGGTACAAAAAATGGGTTCATTACGATAACCCTAAATGCAAAAAATCATGGGAATATCCCGGCTTCCATGTAGATGGCCAAACCGAATATTCGCAACTCCAAAATCACACTCTGCTTTTGTTGGGACCAGCTCAGCGTTGTGTAGTATGAGGTGTTAAAACCAAGTGAAACCATAACAGGTGCTCGTTATCGAATGCAATTAATGTGTCTGAGCAGAGCATTAAAAGACAAACTGCCGCAATACATGGAGAGGGACGATGAAGTGATTTTGCAGCACGACAACGCTTCACCCCTCGTTTCAAAGGAGGTCAAAAACTTGGAAATGTTAAAATGGGAAGTCCTACCCACTCGCCGTATTCTCCAGACATTCCTCCCTCTGACTATCACCTGTTAGGTCATGTGTAACCAATTTATTTCATTAAAGCATCAAATATTGGGGGAAAAAAGGCAGAAGCAAAGTTTTACACCTTGTATGATTCAATATTTGTTAATTTCCATTTCCTTTTTTGAATAAATATATTTAAAAAACAGGATGCCGAGATCTGAACCAATCTTTCAATGATTTTGCACCTAAATTATACTTGCTTTATACTTGTTAGTGCCCAGAAATCATCTAACTTTAATAGGACATTTAAATTTTTTTATATGTCTTATTCTTTACGAATCTCCTGTCCTGGCACTGACCTTCAAATCTTACAAGTCTGCCAAAAATTTAAGATGACCAGTCCTTAACATCCCATTGTAAAGACATCTTCAAATTTGAAGCTTCTATTCTGAAGCTTCTATTTTGAAGAAAATCTCTGCACTCTCTTTGCTCTTTTGCAAGCACTGCACGCTGAGTACAGGACCCTCTTCCATAACTATCATTGTCGATCTACAACTAGCAACAATACAGTCTGCAAATGACAAATTACATTGACCTAAGCAATTTTGTGAAAGGGCAGATTATTAGGGTCCAGCGACTCTGATTGAGCACCTCTGAAATGGTGAAGCTGGGTAGCCATTAGTGTTGTGTGAGCATTTATGGAAAGTGGTTGACGGACAGTGAAAGAACAATTAGACAACATGGTGTTGGATGTCCCTGCTGCATCACAGAATGTGTAGGTCAGAGGCTTGCCCAATCTGTAAATCAGGGTAGGTGCAATCTGTGGCAGAACTGATGACAGTAGAAGACTGGTGCAAGCTGAAGTGTTTCGGAGCACACCATTCAGTGGGGGGACATTCACATGGACTTACAGGGCAACTATGGTAGTAATCAAAGGCACCCTAACAGCTGAGAACATTATTGTGCACCTCCAGAATGTCTTCGCACTTCGTGGCCTCATCTAGCAGAATAACTGACGGTGTCACAAAACGAGAACAGAACTACATTCGTTTTAGGAGCACAATAGTGAATTTACATTCATGTCTCGGCACCAAATTTGCCTGATGTGAACCCATAGGAACACGTGGGGGCACTTTTTGTCACCTTTCTTGGCTTATCTTGGGTCATACAAAGTCTAAATTATGAAGAAGAGAGCAGACATCGTACACCTTGCAATGCTTTAGTCTCTCCCACTGAAAATAGGTATTTTAGTCACACTAGCAACAAGTAAACAACATACATTTCTGCTCTGAATTTTACTACTGTCTGATCCATTAGCTACACTTACTGATACTCTAAAGATAATGTTTGTGTTCCTTAAACAACCTTTCTTGTGGTTCTGACATGTCAGTTCCGTCTGACAAACTGATGAGCCCTTCATATTACCATACTACTGAAAATAATTCCAGATCATCTCCTGTATATTTTCAAGTTACCAGACTTCAGCGATTACTTAACAAGTCTTCAGGTCACACTATCAGATCCCTTTTGCCTAATTACATACATTACATTAAACTGGATATGTTGTTACCTACTAGTTACCCTATCAAGCATTTACAGGGTGGCTTCCTACATTCATAAAGAAAAGTCTTTTCTGAACACGACTGTGTCATTTCAGATAAAACTCTCAACTTTTAATAGTGTCTCTACCACTTGTCTTCAGGGATAAAATGAGTGCCCAACACACACACACACACACACACACACACACACACACACACACACACACACACACTAATGACAAACTGCAAGAAGGCACCTGATGAGTAAAAGCTATAGAAAGAACACTGTCATGTTATCTTTCTGCTCTAAAAGCAGAAACACTCTTCAAAAACACTTCCCAATATCTACTGCTCCCAATCTTTTCAATTTTATTTTATTTTTAGGTCAATTTGACCTAATGCTGAGCCGCTATTTAAATATTTCTTGTGAATGTTTCCCAAATTAATCCATTTATTGAAGTGCATCAATATATCATCTGACCACATTCTGTATATCTTGTGTGATGTCAACTATTTTTGCTTTTCCCCCACAAGCAAACCAATTTGTTCTGTAAAGCTGTCTTACTGGTGCCATTTTTATACATTCTACTTTTTTATCAAATAGCTGAGATAACTGAGTATGGATAACCTCAAAAGTTTATTCCTTAACGAAACAATTAATTGGCATTTTTGTTTCATTTACGATGCACCACACAGCATTCAGTGCCATAAATATGAGGAGAATTCAATATGTAGTGCAACAAACATTTCTTTCTCCACAAATTTTGGTCGAGATGTGCGCAATTTGTTGTGGGAAATTGTGGAATATTACCACTTCTGCCACCATAGCTCATCAAGTTTGATAGGTGGCAGTACTGTGTGTAGTCTTCAAAATGGTGTCTGTAACAGAGGAGTATTCCGAGCAGGGAGCTGTCACTGCGTTTCTTGTGGCCGGATGTCTACAGAGACCTGTTAGTGAACAAAAGCACGGTGAGTCATTGGGCAGGCATTCGTCACCATCGCAACAAGGTTAAGCAAACCTATCTAATCTCCCACGTGCCAGCAGCTGCACACAGCTAGGACTCCTACAATCTAGGAACTTGCACTCTCAGTCGAGTTGGGTGACTGTTCACAATCAAAACATTTCACTGTTCAACTGGACAGCTGTTGATAGTGATGTCACAGTCATCCACTAGATGGGTTACTCAAAGATGTGTGCCCACTGGATTCCACACCACCTAACAGAAGACCATAAAGAGCAAGGAAGGACCATCTGTGGAGAACTGCTTGCGTGTTACGAGGCTGATGACAATTTTTTGTCAAACATCATCACAGGCGATGAAACATGGGTTCGTCACTCTAAACCGGAAACAAAACTGCATTCCACAGAGTCGTCCCATGCCACTTCTCCGAGGAAAAAGATCAAAGCCGTACACCCGGCCATTAAAGTCACGGCGACAATGTTCTGGAATTCTGAAGGGATTATTCTGTTTCATGTCCTCCCTTGCGGTGCAACAATTAACTGACATTTATTGCGCTACACTCAGGAAATTGAAGAAACGACTTTAGGGTGTTCGTCGCCACAAAAATGCAAACAAAATTCTCCTTCTCCATGACAATCCAAGACCTAAAACAAGCCTATATCCAAGAGGAGCTGCTCACGAAACTGCATTCGACTATTGTTCCTTATACAGCCTACTGACAATCTCACACATTCCGACTTCCATCTGTTTGGCTCAATGCGGCTTGCACTCCGCAGGAAGTATGTGGAAGATGGTGCAGTTATTGGTGCAACAGGATATTCACTCCGATGTCAACCAGCAGAGTGGTACACGCAGGCATACAGGCGCTCCCAGTAAACTGGCATAAGCCCATCGCATTGCCCATAGATTATTTTGAGAAACATGGTTTTACGGAGAAACATGTTTTTACAACCAAGAGAATGGGAAACAATATCGTTACTGGCATCTTAAATAAGAAAGTTGCTTCCAGAAAAAATTTTGTTGCTTTACTTATTGAATGCCCCTCATATTTCCAGTACAGTAACACTTTTTGTTAAGTAAATAAAAACTTTTCTTTAACTATTGTACATAGCACAATCATTAAATCTTAGCATGAAATACACTGGCTGTGCAAGTAAGTTTTAATTGTGTGATAAAAATTGAACTGCTGTTCTTTAAACATTTTTGTTGTTTAAATGTTCAGTGTATTTTTCTTCTTATTTTCTTGCATGTACGAGTACGTGTTAGCAGTGCGTGAGGAAGCACAATGGAAAACAACATTGTAAAACTTTATACATACTTTTGAAGACTTTCACAAGGGCTGGATTGGGTTGGAAGGGGGCAAGTGAAGACTAGGTTAGTCGAACACTTTTTTATTCAGAACACACATTTGAAGAAAAGAAATGTGAGTAGGGATCTTGGCTAGAATCAGACAGCCACTGCTCTGAAATTGCAGTAATATTTGACTAATGGTGTATAGAGCATTTGTTTAAGTGCATCTAAGGAAAATATTTAGCCAACATAGTCTGTACACTGAAACCTTAGCAGGGTTTTTCCTTTAATATAGTAAAGTTGTGTCACAATCATGGCTGAATAGGAAATACAGATAACTGCTGATCATTAGAATGTACCACTCGCTCTCTTTAAATGTATTTCTGTACTGTGTTACAATCAACATTGTGTTCTGAACTTATTTTGTGTGTAAGTGTCGTTAATATGAAACCACAGGTCGTTAAACCGGCCCCAACAATTATGATCTGTTAACTGAATGCATCATGTGCCGATGTACAACATTCAATGCTCATACAACAGCCATGCGCAATTACTAATCTGATGTGGCACTAAAATCATCATTGCACTGCCGTGGTATAGTATTAATAAAGGCTGCTTGAAATGGGTAAGGTTTTATTGTACATGGGAGTGGCAACTCATTAAATAGTGAAGGTGCAAATGCGCAATGTGGATATGCAGATTGCCTTAACTGAAAGTGTCTAAATTATGGTTTGAAGTTTTCTTTCCAAGTTACATCAGAAATATCTCTTCAGTGTTGACCAACCCTAGAATCACAGTGCCATTCTATAGCATCACATCTCCAGTTTATTAGTACACATTGTAACTGCATCTTTTATACGTGTTTGAACAAACAATAAGCTAATAAGTATCACAATAAATTCTGCATCAGTAAGCAGTATGTGCATTATTATTGAAACAGCTATGAGCCCTAATGCAAATGTTTTGTGCATTATATACTCATTGTTATGGGTGTAGTCGAATTAAGTCGAGTGATGCTGAGGGAATTAGATTAGGAAATGAGACACTTAAAGTAGTAAAGGAGTTTTGCTATTTGAGGAGCAAAATAACTGATGATGGTCGAAGTAGAGAGGATATAAAATGGAGACTGGCAATGGCAAGGAACGTTTCTGAAGAAGAGAAATTTGATAACATCGACTATAGATTCAAGTGTCAGAAAAACAATTCTGAAAGTATTTGTATGGAGTGTAGCCATGTATGGAAGTGAAACATGGACGATAAATAGTTTGGACAAGAAGAGAATAGAAGCTTTCGAAAAGTGGTGCTACAAAAGAATGCTGAAGATTAGATGGGTAGATCACATAACTAATGAGGAAGTATTGAATAGGATTGGGGAGAAGAGACGTTCGTGGCACAAAGTGACCAGAAGAAGGGATCGGTTGGTAGGACATGTTCTGAGGCATCAAGGGATCACCAATTTAGTATTGGAGGGCAGCGTGGAGGGTAAAAATCGTATTGGGAGACCAAGAGATGATTCCACTTAGCAGATTCAGAAGGATGTAGGTTGCACAGGATATAGTAGCATGGAGAACTGCATCAAACCAGTCTCAGGACTGAAGACCACAACAACAGTTATGGGTACTTATTAACAGTGTTACTAGGCACATATCATCCTTGTATTTGACTTCACAACAGTGCATGCTGATAGCCAACATACAAATCTTGCTTTTTTGATTAATTTTCATGGTACATAATGTTTTCATCTGTTTAGGGTTGTATGTATTTTATGTACACGAAACTGCGTGTGTATTATGGAGCTACTGAGTGCACTTAGGCTCCCATACTGTGTAACACACTATTAACAAGTTGTCAGCTTTTTTCATGTTCCATGTTACCTCATTAATTATTTACAGTGCAGGCATATACTAACTGCTCAACAATTATTCAAGATTGTCATGTTTTGTATTCTACATGCCAAATTCTCACAGATCCAATAAATGTGTGTTCTGTTCGAGCTAATGATGGTGGCGGCTGAGTATGCATAAAGTGTGCTTGCTTGTGTCAATGTGTGCATTTTCTTTGATGAAAAAGCCTTTCGCCAACAGCTGCATGTGTAACAGTCTCTTCATTGGTCTTTATGTTGTGCCTGACCGCAACTCAATGGATCATCTTTACATGTCCTGTAAACAATTCTTTTACGTTTTGTAATAAATGTGCAGAGTCGTTTACGTTAATTCCACAATGCTTAAAACTTGTGGCAAGAATTGAACATTATTTTATCCAGATTTAAGCTGTGTGTGTGTGTGTGTGTGTGTGTGTGTGTGTGAAAAAAAGGCACGAAAACATTACGTTGTAATTCTCACTATTGTGAACTATGTTGTGCACAATGAAGACGCATATAATTCAGTGCTTGTAATAATCTATGGGCACAATTATCTCGTAACTATTACTATCAATATTTTTCAAATCACACACTAAGAAAAGTTCATGACGAAAACATTATCTGACACTTAAAGTAAATCACATAATCAGGACCTCACAAGTGATTCCAAAGACTCAGAAGAACTCCAAACAGCATATGCAGTACAACAAGGATGATTGCAATTTTCATCTTTGAAAAATTCATGAAGATGATTTTATTTTCAGCCACCTGAAATGGAAGGAATGTATGTATGTATATTTAGATTTACTTCATACACAGAACAATGATTTTTCCTCTTACTATTAATAGAATGTAATCTAGCTATCCATACAGCAGCATCATTCTGCAATCAGCTTCAAACGCTGGTTCTCGAAATTGTCTCAATAGTGTTCTTCAGAAACAATGTCATCTTTCCTTCAGCGATTCCCATTTGAATTCCAAAAGCGCATCTATAATCGACGTAATGCTTTTCTCTCTGAAACGGTTACATTATCGTCTGCAAGCCCTTGTCGCGTGCTGCAATATGCGGAGGGCAAAGAGCTCAGCTGTGAAGACAGAACAATGGCCATGGAATCCGGTATTTGAAACTTTGTGCCTCGACAATAAAGGAACACCCAACCCCGTCATTGGTCTTAGAGCCATCTGTATAAATGAAAGTCATGTCGATGAACTTCGAACGAAGTTCCAAAAAACGGGAGTGGTAGACGGAACCGGGGGTGACCTCTTTTGGGAGCGAGCTGAGGTCAAGGTGAACGCGGACCTGAGCCTGGAGCCAAGGTGGCGTGCGGCTCTCGCCCACTCGAAAGGTTGCAGGGAGTGAAAAATTAAGGTGTTGAAGGAGGCGACGAAAGCGAACTCCAGGGGGTAGCAGGGCAGAGACATACAACCCGTATTGACGGTCAAGAGAGTCGTCAAAAAAGGAACGATAAGACGGATGGTCGGGCATTGACAGTAGCCGACAGGCATACCGACAAAGCAGTATATCGCGCCGGTAGGTGAGTGGCAATTCGCCAGCGTCAGCATGAAGACTCTCTACGGGACTGGTATAAAATGCTCCGATCGCAAGTCGTAAACCCCGATGTTGTATGGAGCTGAGGCGGCGTAAGATGGATGGCCGTGCAGAGGAGTATACGAAGCTCCCATAATCCAGCTTGGAGCGGACGATCGACCGATATAGACGAAGTAGGACGGTTCGATCCGCTCCCCACGACAGACCACTGAGAACACGGAGGACATTTAAAGAACGGGTACAACGGGCGGCCAAATATGACACATGTGGAGACCAGCTAAGTTTCCTGTCAAATGTAAGGCCTAAAAATTTGGTTGTCTCCACGATTGGGAGAGCAACGGGACCGAGTCGTAAGGACGGTGGGAGAAACTCTTTGTAGCGCCAGAAGTTAATACAGACCGTCTTCTCGGCAGAAAAACGGAAGCCATTGGCGACACTCCAGGAGTAAAGACGGTCAAGAGAACGCTGAAGACAGCGCTCCAGGACACGTGTACACTGCGCGCTGCAATAGATGGTAAAATCGTCCACGAAAAGGGAGCCTGATACATCAGCTGGGAGGCAATCCATTATTGGATTGATCGCGATGGCGAAGAGAGCGACGCTCAAAACTGAGCCCTGTGGCACCCCATTCTCCTGGCGAAAGGTGTCGGACAGGACAGAACCCACACGTACCCTGAACTGTCGATCCATTAAAAAGGAACGAATAAAAAGAGGGAGGCGACCGCGAAGGCCCCATGTATGCATGGTGCGGAGAATGCCCGCCTTCCAACAGGTGTCGTAAGCCTTCTCCAAATCAAAGAACACAGCCGCGGTCGGGCGCTTCCGCAAGAAGTTATTCATAATGAAGGTCGACAAGGTAACCAGATGGTCAACAGCAGAGCGGCGCCTACGAAATCCACATTGTACATTGGTAAGTAGGCGTCGAGACTCGAGCAGCCAAACCAATCGAGAGTTAACCATTCGCTCCATCACTTTACAGACACAGCTGGTAAGCGAGATAGGTCGATAACTGGAAGGCAAGTGCTTGTCCTTCCCCGGCTTAGGAATCGGGACAACAATAGACTCGCGCCAGCATGCGGGAACATGTCCCTCAATCCAGATGCGATTGTATGTACGAAGAAGAAAACCTTTACCCGCAGGAGAAAGGTTCTTCAGCATCTGAATATGAATAGAATCTGGCCCTGGAGCAGAGGACCGTGATCGGCCAAGTGCGTTTTCGAGTTCCCGCATGGTGAATGGGGCATTATAACTTTCACGATTCGAGGAGCGGAAGTTAGGTGGCCTAGCCTCCTCTGCCTGTTTGCGGGGGAGGAAGGCAGGGTGGTAATGAGCGGAGCTCGAAACCTCTGCGAAAAAGCGGCCGAAGGCATTGGAGACAGCCTCAGGGGCTACAAGGACGTCATTCGCGACCTTCAAGCCAGAAACTGGTGAGTGGACCTTAGTGCCAGATAGCCGGCGCAGGCTACCCCAGACAACAGAAGAAGGAGTAAAACTGTTGAAGGTGCTTGTGAAAGCAGCCCAGCTGGCTTTCTTGCTTTCTTTGATAATACGACGACACTGAGCACGTAATCGTTTATAATTGATACAATTCGCCACTGTAGGGTGGCGTTTAAATGTGCGTAAAGCACGTCGACGAGCACGTAAAGCGTCTCTACATGCCGCGGTCCACCAGGGGACCGGTACGCGACGTGGAGAAGGAGGAGGGTGAGGGATGGAATATTCAGCAGCAGCGAGAATGACTTCCGTGAGGTGTGCGACCTGACGATCGCAGCTTGTAAAGGTTTGATCCTGAAAGGTCGCCCTGGAAGAGAAGAGCCCCCAGTCTGCCTTGGAGATGGTCCAATTAGAGAAGCACGGAGAGGGGGTATGCTGCAGGAGATGGATAACACACGGGAAGTGGTCGCTCGAATATGTATCAGAAAGTGCATACCACTCAAACCGGCGTGCAAGTTGGGGAGTACATATAGAGAGGTCTAAATGGGAATAGGTGTGAGATGTGTCCGAAAGAAAAGTAGGGGCGCCAGTATTGAGGCAGCCAAGATCGAGCTGGTTGAAAAGGTCTGCTAACAAGGAGCCCCTCAGGCAGGATGCTGGAGAGCCCCAAAGGGGATGGTGGGCATTGAAGTCTCCTGTTAACAAAAATGGTGCAGGTAGCTGAGCAATAAGTTGCATCACGTCTGCCCTGGTAACGGCAGATGACGATGGAGTGTAAACGGTACAAAAGGAAAACGTAAAAGTGGGGAGAGTAATGCGGATGGCAACTGCCTGCAGGCCGGTGTGCAACGTGATGGGATCGTAGTAAATATCATCCCGGACCAGCAACATAACCCCTCCATGAGCTGGGATACCTACCACAGGGGGTAGGTCAAAACGCACAGAGGTGTAGTGTGCCAAGGCAATTTCATGGCATGGGCGTAGCTTCGTTTCCTGGAGGGCCACGACGAGCGGACGGTGTAAGCGGAGCAGCAACTTCAAGTCCTCTCCGTTGGAGCGAATGCTGCGAATATTCCAGTGAATAAGTGCCATCGTAAGAAAAGGAAGATGAGAGAAGTGGTCACCTCGAAGACCGCTTAGGGCCTGGCTTCGAGCGAGCACTGCCGCCGCTATCAGTAGGCGGACAGTCATCGTCCATGTGGTCTATAGGGTCATCGGCCATCTCGGGAGGATGGCCGGGAGGGGGAGCTTCCTCCGCCAGTGAACGGCCAGATGTACGGCTACCAGCGGTGCGGCCAGGCGAAACAGATGACGGCCTGGGGCGGCAACCGCTGGGTGGCGCAGGAGAAGGAATGCGCCGTGGCGGAGAAGGAGAACTGTGCTTCCTATGCGCCTTTTTGGAAGGACGTGTAGTGGAAGTACCGGTCGAAGGCTGGGAGGTCGAGGTACGGAGGAAGTCTGCACGGGATGGTTCCTTCTTGAAGGCCCGTGCATCTGACTTCGATGTCTTCATCTTAGCAGAAGCTGAGGAAGGTGCTCGTGTCTGTGGGGTGATGGGAGGAAGAGGAGACGTCGACCGCGCGATCTTAGCACTGGCCGAACGGACGAACGTGGTGCTGAAGGTCAGATCGCATGTCTGGGTTGCTACCTCCCGGGTAGTCCGAGGAGAGGCGAGGACAGTACTGTATTTCCCCGCTGGGAGCAGCGTGGGCTTCCTACTAGCCAATAGCTTGCGAGCAGCCGAGGTGGACACTTTCTCTTTGACCCGAATTTCTTGGATACAGCGTTCTTCCTTATAGACAGGACAGTCGCGGGAGGATGCGGCATGGTCACCCTGACAGTTCACACAACGAGGAGACGGAGGTGGACAGTCACCCTCATGGGCATCCCTGCCACAAGTGACACATTTAGCCGCATTTGAACAAGACTGTCTAGTGTGATTGAAACGCTGACACTGGTAGCAGCGCGTAGGTGTCGGGACATAGGGGCGAACAGAGATAACCTCGTAGCCCGCCTTGATGCGCGATGGCAGCTTAACACTATCGAAGGTCAAGAAAATTGTCCGGGTCGGTACAAGGTCATTGTTGACCTTTTTCATGACCCTATGGACAGCCGTCACGCCCTGCTCAGCGAGGAATGATTGAAGCTCCTCATCAGTCAATCCGTCGAGGCAGCTAGTATAGACTACACCACGAGACGAGTTCAAAGTTCGGTGGGCCTCCACCCGGACAGGGAACGTGTACAGGAGGGTGGCCCGAAGCAGTTTTTGTGCCTGAAAGGCACTCTCAGTTTCTAGTAATAAGGTGCCGTTTCGCAACCTGGTACAAGATTTGACAGATCCGGCTATGGCATCTACGCCCTTCTGAATAACGAAAGGGTTGACAGAGGAAAAATCCTTTCCGTCCTCAGATCGAGAAACTACGAGGAACTGTGGGGCAGGCGGTAGTACTTTTGTCACTGTTGGCTGGTCACGTTTCCGTTTTTGAGTCGAAGTCGAAAGAGATGGAGTAGAATCCATTGCGGAGGAATCCCCCATGATTGCCAGCGTCCCCGATGGCGCGCTCCATCCTTGTGGGGACCCTCTCAGAGGGCACTCCCGCCTTAGGTGAATGTTTACACCTCAGGTCACACCTCCCGAGAAACAGACGGAGGGACCAATCGGCATGGTCAGAAGGTATCAGCTCAGGCAATCACCCCTCCCCGGGCCTGGCCTTTACCAGGGGGTACGCGCGTGCCTTACATGTCTACCCAGGGCGGGGAATTACGCGTTACCCCGTCACCGGCTACGCGTGCGAACGCGTGGGTCGGCCTTCAGGCACGCACAGGGAGGAAGGAAGAAGAGGAAAAAGAAGAGAGAGAGGGAGAAAGAGGACAGACTGTCTCAAACGCCGAGGCGGAGACCAGAGAAGGCAAGGAGAAGAAGGTAATGAGAAGGCAAGGAGAAGAAGGTAATGAGAAGGCAAGGAGAAAAGGCAAGGAGAAGGCAAGGAAAAAAAGGCAAGGAGAAGGCAAGGAAAAAAAGGCAATGAGAAGGCAAGGAGAAAAAGGCAATGAGAAGGCAAGGAGAAAAAGGCAATGAGAAGGCAAGGAGAAAAAGGCAATGAGAAGGCAAGGAGAAGTCAAGGGAAAGAGTAAGGAAGACAGTGAGGTCGAGAAGAGCAAGGAAAGGAACCAACAAAAGGAAGGAAGAAACGAGAAGTGAAAAACCAAAAAGACCACGATTATAGGTCGTGGAACCGTCCGTCTCAGGACGCAGGCGCTAACTACCCCCGTGAGGGGGATGGACTCCTTTTAGTCGCCTCTTACGACAGGCAGGAATACCGCGGGCTATTCTAGTCCCCGGACCCGCAGGGGAAGTTTTTACTACGTATTACCACTTCTCGCACTTTCTCGTGTAATGTGGCAGCCAGGGTCCGGTTCATGCAAAATCTTAAGGTCCTAGGTCAACTACAAGGCAGCAAGAGCGGCCAAAAAACTGAATTTTCAAAAACTAAAACTTGAATTTCTGTGCTCCTTTCTTGGTGACTGCAATAACTTAGAAGTTTCTACTTCATACAGAGTGGTGCGACCGCAAGCCTCGTCACGCGGCATTAGTTGCCAGACGACAAATGTAAACGTTTCCGAGAGAAATGCGTCTAATGTGACGATTTTCAGTTACGTCATTTCGAAAACAAATGTAGAAAACGTTAGGTTTTCTGCGCTTTTTACTACGCATTACCACTTCTCACTCTTTCTCGTGTAATGTGGCTGCCAGGGTTCGGTTCATCCAAATCTTAAGGTCCTAGGTCAACTACAAGCAAGCAAGAGCGGCCAAAAACTGAATTTTCAAAAACTAAAACTTGAATTTCTGTGCTCCTTTCTTGGTGACTGCAACAATTTAGAAGCTTCTACTTCGTACAGAGTGGTGCGACCGCAAACCTCATCACACGGCATTAGTTAACGGACGATAAATGTAAACGTTTCCGAGAGTAATGCGTCCATTGCGACGATTTTCAGTTACGTCGTTTCGAAAACAAATGTAGAAAACGTTAGGTTTTCTGCGGTTTTTACTACGCATTACCACTTCTCGCTTCTCGCTTTTTCTCGTGTGAAGTGGCAGCCAGAGTTCGGTTCATACCAAATCTTAAGGTCCTAGGTCAACTACAAGGCAGCAAAACAGGCCAAAAATTGAATTTTCTAAAACTGAAACTTTAATTTCTGTTCCCCTTTCTTGGTGACTGCAACAACTTAGAAGCTTCTACTTCGTACAGAGTGGTGCGACCGCAAACCTCGTCACGAGGCATTAGTTGCCAGACGATAAATGTAAACGTTTCCGAGAGAAAAGCATCCAATGTGACGAAATTCAGTTACGTCATTCCGAAAACAAATGTAGAAAACGTTAGGTTTTCTGCGGTTTTTACTACGCATTACCACTTCTCGCTTTTTCTCGTGCAATGTGGCTGCCGGAGTTCAGTTCACGCAATATCTTAAGGTCCAAGGTCAACTACAAGGCAGCAAAAGCAGCCAAAAACTGAATTTTCAAAAACTAAAAGTTGAATTTCTGTGCCCCTTTCTTGGTGACTGCAACTACTTAGAAGTTTCTACTACCTACAGAGTGGTGCGACCGCAAACCTCGTCACGCGCCACTAGTTGCCAGACGATAAATGTAAACGTTTCCGAGAGAAATGCGTTCAACGCGACGATTTCCAGTTACGTCATTTCGAAAACAAATGTAAAAAACGTTCGGTTTTCTGCGGTCTTTACAACGCATTACCACTTCTCGCTTTGTCTCGTGTTATGTGGCTGCCAGGGTTCGGTTCAAGCAAAATTGTAAGGTCCTAGGTCAACTACAAGGCAGCAAAACCGGCCAAAAATTGAATTTTCAAAAACTAAAACTTGAATTTCTGTGCCCCTTTCTTGGTGACTGCAACAACTGAGAAGCTTCAACTTTGTACAGAGTGGTGCAACCGCAAACCTCGTCACGCGGCATTAGTTGCCAGACGATAAATGTAAACGTTTCCGAGAGAAATGCGTCCATTGTAACGATTTTCAGTTACGTCATTTCGAAAACAAATGTAGAGAACGTTAGGTTTTCTGCGGTTTTTACTACGCATTACCACTTCTCGCTTTTTCTCGTGTAATGTGGCTGCCAGGGTTCAGTTCATGCAAAATCTTAAGGTCCTAGGTCAACTACAAGCCAGCAAAAGCGGCCAAAAACTGAATTTAAAAAAACAAACTTGAATTTCTGTGCCCCCTTCTTGGTGACTGCGACAAGTTAGAAGCTTCTACTTCGTACAGAGTGGTGCGACCGCAAACCTCGTCACGCGGCATAAGTTGCCAGACGATAAATGTGAACGTTTCCGAGAGAAATGCGACCAATGTGCCTATTTCCAGTTACGTCATTACGAAAACAAATGTAGGAAACGTTAGGTTTTCTGCGGTTTTTACTACGCATTACCACTTCTCGCTTTTTCTCGTGTAATGTGGCTGCCAGAGTTCGGTTCATGCAAAATCTTAAGGTCCTAGGTCAACTACAAGGCTGCAAGAGCGTCCAAAAATTGAATTTTCAAAAACCAAAACTTGAATATCTGTGCCCCTCCCTTGGTGACTGCAATATTTTAGAAGCTTCTACTTCGTACAGAGTGGTGCGACCGCAAACCTCGTCACGCGACATTAGTTGCCAGACGATAAATGTAAACGTTTCCGAGAGAAATGCGTCCAATGTGAAGATTTCCAGTTACGTCATTTCGAAAACAAATGTAGAAGACGTTAGGTTTTCTGCGGTTTTTACTACGCATTACCACTTCTCGCTTTTTCACGTGTAATGTGGCTGCCAGAGTTCGGTTCATGTCAAATTTTAAGGTCTTACGTCAAATACAAGGCAGCAAAACCGGCCAAAAATTGAATTTTCAAAAACTAAAACTTGAACTTCTGTGCTCCTATGTTGGCGACTGCAACAACTTAGAAGCTTCTACTTCGTACAGAGTGGTGCGACCGCAAACCTCGTCACGCGGCATTAGTTGCCAGACGATAAATGTAAACGTTTCCGAGAGAAATGCGTCCAATGTGACGATTTCCAGTTACGTCATTTCGAAAACAAATGTAGAAATCGTTTGGTTTACTGCGGTTTTTACTACGCATTACCATTTCTCGCTTTTTCTCGTGTAATGTGGCTGCCAGGATTCGGTTCATGCAAAATCTTAAGGGCCTAGGTCAACTACGAATCAGCAAAACAGGGCCAAAAATTGAATTTTGAAAAACTAAAACTTGAATTTCTGTGATCCTTTCTTGGTTACTGCAACAACTTAGAAGCTTCTACTACGTACAGTGTGATGCGACCTCAAACGTCGTCACGCACCATTAGTTGCCAGACGATAAATGTAAACGTTTCCGAGAGAAATGCGTCCATTGTGACGATTTTCAGTTACGTCATTTCGAAAACAAATGTAGAAAACGTTAGGTTTTCTGCGGTTTTTACTACGCATTACCACTTCTCGCTTTTTATCGTGTAATGTGGCTGCCAGGGTACGGTTCATGCAATATTTTAAGGTCCTAGGTCAACTACAAGGTAGCAAAACCGGCCGAAAACTGAATTTTCAAAAACTAAAACTTGAATTTCTGTGCTCCTTTCTTGGTGACTGCAACAACTTAGAAGCTTCGACTTCGTACAGTGTGTTGCGACCGCAAACCTCGTCACGCGGCATTAGTTGCCAGACGATAAATGTAAACGTTTCCGAGAGAAATGCGTCCAATGTGACGATTTCCAGTTACGTCATTTCGAAAACAAATGTAGAAAACGTTAGGTTTTCTGCGGTTTTTATTACGCACTACCATTTCTCGCTTTTTCTCGTGTAATGTGGCTGCCAGAGTTCGGTTCATGCAAATTCTTAAGGTCATATGTCAACTACAAGGCAGCAAAAGCGGCCAAAAACTGAATTTTTATAAACTGAAACTTGAATTTCTGATGTGTCGGTAGCTGGGCAAACACCTTGTCGTTCGAGATGGCTGAAAATGCACGCTAGACTAACGCAGACGGGCGTGAAGTACTGGAACAGGCTACGTAATTAATGGTAAGAAGAATAGTACGTAGCTGGATTAATACTTATCTTTAATCAATCATTGTGGTACATCGCTCTTGACTATACACAGGAGACTTTAATTACAATCACTGTAAGGCTAATGGCGCCTTGCTAGTACGTAGCCATTAACTTAGCTGAAGGCTATTCTGTCTCTCGGCTAATGAGAGAGAAAGGCTTCGTACATCTAGTCGCTAGCTAGGTTGTCCGTACAACTGGGGCGAGTGCTCTCTCGTATCTCGAGACCTGCCTTGGTGGTGGCGCTAGGTCTGCGATTACACAGTGGCGACACGCGGGTCCGACATGTACTAAATGGACCGCGGCCGATTTAAGCTACCACCTAGCAAGTGTGGTGTCAGGCGGTGACACCACAATTTCTGTGCCTCTTGCTTGGTGACTGGAACAACTTAGAAGCTTCTACTTCGTACAGAGTGGTGCGACCGCAAACCTCGTCACGCGGCATTAGTTGCCAGACGATAAATGTAAACGTTTCCGAGAGAAATGCGTCCAATTTGAAGATTTTCAGTTACGTCATTATGAAAACAAATGTAGAAAACGTTAGGTTTTCTGCGGTTCTTACTACACATTGCCACTTCTCGCTTTTTCTCGTGGAATGTGACTGCCAGAGTTCGGTTCATGCAAAATCTTAAGGTCCTAGGTCAACGACAAGGCAACAAAGTCGGCCAAAAAGTGAATTTTCAAAACTAAAACTAGAATTTCTGTGCTCGTTTCTTGGTGACTGCAACAACTTAGAAGCCTCTACTTCGTACAGAGTGGTGCGACCGCAGACCTCGTCACGCGGCAAAAGTTGCCGCACGATAAATGTAAACGTTTCCGAGAGAAATGCGTCCATTGTGACGATTTTTAGTTACGTCATTTCAAAACAAATGTAGAAAACGTTAGGTTTTCTGTGGTTTTTACTACGCATTACCACTTCTCGCTTTTTCTCGTGTAATGTGGCTGCCAGAGTTGGGTTCATGCAAAATCTTAAGGGCCTAGGTCAACTACAAGTCAGCAAAACAGGGCCAAAAATTGAATTTTGAAAAACTAAAACTTGAATTTCTGTGCTCCTTTCTTGGTTACTGCAACAACTTAGAAGCATCTACCTCGTACAGAGTGATGCGACCTCAAACGTCGTCACGCACCATTAGTTGCCAGACGATAAATGTAAACGGATCTGACAGTAATGCGTCCATTGCGAAGATTTTCACTTATGTCATTTCGAAAACAAATGTAGAAAACGTTAGGTTTTTTGCTGTTTTTACTACACATTACCCCTTCTCGCTTTTTCTCGTGTAATGTGGCTGCCCGAGTTCGGTTCATGCAAAGTCCTAGGTCAACTACAAGGTAGCAAAACCGGCCAAAAATTGTTAAAAAACTAAAACTTGAATTTCTGTGCTTCTTTCTTGGTCACTGCAACATCTTAGAAGCTTCTACTTCGTACAGAGTGGTGCCACCGCAAACCTCGTCACGCGGCATTAGTAGCCAGACGATAAATGTAAACGTGTCCGAGAGAAATGCGTCGGATGTGACGATTTTTAGTTACGTCATTTCGAAAACAAATGTAGAAACCGTCAGGATTTCTGCGGTTTTTACTAGGCATTACCACTTCTCGCTTTTTCTCGTGTAATGTGGCTGCCAGAGTTCGGTTCATGCGAAATCTTAAGGTCCTAGGTCAACTACAATGCAGCAATATCGGCCAAATATTGAATTTTCAAAAACTAAAACTAGAATTTCTGGCTCCTTTGTTGCTGACTGCAACAACTTAGAAGTTTCTACTTCGTACAGAGTGGTGCGACCGCAAAACTCATTACGCGGCATTAGTTGCCAGACGATAAATGTAAACGTTTCCGAGAGAAATGCGTCCATTGTGACGATTTTTAGTTACGTCATTTCAAAACAAATGTAGAAAACGTTAGGTTTTCTGTGGTTTTGACTACGCATTACCACTTCTCGCTTTTTCTCGTGTAATGTGGCTGCCAGAGTTCGGTTCATGCAAATTCTTAAGGTCACATGTCAACTACAAGACAGCAAAAGCGGCCAAAAACTGAATTTTTATAAACTGAAACTTGAATTTCTGTGCCCCTTGCTTGGTGACTGCAACAACTTAGAAGGTTCTACTTCGTACAGAGTGGTGCGACCGCAAACCTCGTCACGCGGCATTAGTTGCCAGACGATAAATGTAAACGTTTCCGAGAGAAATGCGTCCAATATGACGATTTTCAGTTACGTCATTAGGAAAATAAATGTAGAAAACGTTAGGAATTCTGCGATTTTTGCTACGCATTACCACTTCTCCCTTTTTCTCGTGTAATGTGGCTGCCATGATTCGGTTCATGCAAAATCTTAAAGTCCTAGGTCAACTACAAGGCAGCAAAATCGGCCAAAAATTGAATTTTCAAAAACTAAAACTTGAATTTCTGTGCTCCTTTCTTGGTGACTGCAACAACTTAGATGTTACTACTACGTACAGGGTGGTGAGACCGCAAACCTCGTCGCGCGGCAATAGTTGCCAGACGATAAATGTAAACGTTTCCGAGAGAAATGCGTCCAATGTGACGATTACCAGTTACGTAATTTCGAAAACAAATGTAGAAAACGTTAGGTTTTCTGCGGCTTTTACTACGCATTACCATTTCTCGCTTTTTCTCGTGTAATGTGGCTGCCAGAGTTCGGTTCATACAAAATCTTAAGGTCCTAGGTCAACTACAAGGCTGCAAAAGCGTCCAAAAACTGAATTTTCAAAAACCTAAACTTGAACATCTGTGCCCCTTTCTTGGTGACTGAAACAACTTAGAAGCTTGTACTTCGTACAGAGTGGTGCGACCGCAAACAGTGTCACGCGGCATTAGTTGCCAGACGATAAATGTAAATGTTTCCGAGAGAAATGCGTCCATTGTAACGATTTCCAGTTACGGCATTTCGAAAAGAAGTGTAGAAAACGTTAGGTTTGCTGCGGTTTTTACTAGGCATTACCACTTATCGCTTTTTCTCGTTTAATGTGGCTGCCAGGGTTCGGTTCATGCAAAATCTTAAGGTCCTAGGTCAACTACAAGGCAGCAAAAGCGGCCAAAAACTGAATTTTCAAAAACTAAAAGTTGAATTTCTGTGCCACTTTCTTGGTGACTGCAACAATTTAGAACCTTTTACTTCGTAGAGAGTGGTGCGACCGCAAACATCGTCACGCGGCATTAGCTGCCAGACGATAATTGTAAACGTTTCCGAGAGAAATGCGTGCATTGTGAAGATTTCCAGTTGCGTCATTTCGAAAACAAATGTGGAAAACGTTAGGTTTTCTGCGGTTTTTACTAAGCATTACCACTTCTCGCTTTTTCTCGTGTAATGTGGTTGCCAGGGTTCGCATCATGCTAAATCTTAAGGTCGTAGGTCAACAACAAGGAAGCAATACCGGCCAAATATTGAATTTTCAAAAACTAAAACTTGAATTTCTGTGCTCCTTTCTTGGTGACTGCAACAACTTACAAGCTTCTACATCGTTCAGAGTGCTGCGACCGTAAACCTCGTCACGCGGCATTAGTTTCCAGACGATAAATGTAAACGTATCTGTCAGTAATGCGTCCATTGTGAAGATTTTCACTTACGTCATTTCGAAAACAAATGTAGAAAACGTTAGGTTTTTTGCTGTTTTTCCTACACATTACCACTTCTCGCATTTTATCGTGTAATGTGGCTGCCAGAGTTCGGTTCATGCAAAATCTTAAGGTCCTAGGTCAACTACAAGGCAGCAAAACCGGCCAAAAATTGATCAAAAACTAAAACTTGAATTTCTGTGCTCCTTTCTTGGTGACTGCAACAACTTAGAAGCTTCTACATCGTACAGAATGGTGCGACCGGAAACCTCGTCACGCGGCATTAGTTGCCAGACGATAAATGTAAACGTTTCCGAGAGAAATACGTCCGATGTGAAGATATTCAGTTACGTCATTTCGAAAACAAATGTAGAAAACGTCAGGATTTCTGCGGTTTTTACTAGGCATTACCACTTCTCGCTTTTTCTCGTGTTATGTGGCT
The DNA here is from genome assembly GCF_023864345.2 of Schistocerca serialis cubense. Lineage (NCBI taxonomy): Eukaryota > Metazoa > Arthropoda > Insecta > Orthoptera > Acrididae > Schistocerca > Schistocerca serialis. The sequence goes on along the minus strand of NW_026047571.1, from coordinate 3,472,707 downwards.
GCCAGGGTTCAGTTCACGCAAATTCTTAAGGTCCTAGGTCAACTACAAGGCAACAAAAGGGGCCAAAAACTTAATTTTCCAAAACTATAACTTGAATTTCTGTGCCACTTTCTTGGTGACACATCGTACAGAGTGGTGCGACCGAAGACCTCGTCACTCAGCATTAGTTGCCAGACGATAAATGTAAACGTATCTGACAGTAATGCGTCCATTGCGAAGATTTTCACTTATGTCGTTTCGAAAACAAATGTAGAAAACGTTAGGTTTTTTGCTGTTTTTACTACACATTACCACTTCTCGCTTTTTCCCGTGTAATGTGGCTGCCAGAGTTCGGTTCATGCAAAATCCTAGGTCAACTACAAGGTAGCAAAACCTGCCAATAATTGTTCAAAAACTAAAACTTGAATTTCTGTGCTTCTTTCTTGGTGACTGCAACAACTTAGAAGCTTCTACTTCGTACAGAGTGGTGCGACCGCAAACCTCGTCACGCGGCATTAGTAGCCAGACGATAAATGTAAACGTTTCCGAGGAAATGCGTCCAATGTGACGATTTTCAGTTACGTCATTTCGAAAATAAATGTGAAAAACGTTAGGTTTTCTGCGGTTTTTACTACGCATTACCACTTCTCGCTTTTTCTCGTGAAATGTGGCAGCCAGGGTTCGGTTCATGCAAAATCTTAATATCCTAGGTCAACTACAAGGCAGCAAAACCGGCCAAAAATTGAATTTTCAAAAACTATAACTTGAATTTTTGTGCTCCTTTCTTGGTGACTGCAACAACTTTCAAGCTTCTACATCGTAAAGAGTGGTGCGACCGCAAACCTCGACACGCGGCATTAGTTGCCAGAGGATAAATGTAAACGTATCTGACAGTAACGCTTCCATTGTGATGATTTTCACTTACGTCATTTCGAAAACAAATGTAGAAAACGTTAGGTTTTTTGCTGTTTTTACTACACATTACCACTTCTCGCATTTTCTCGTGTAATGTGGCTGCCAGAGTTCGGTTCATGCAAAATCTTAATATCCTAGGTCAACTACAAGGCAGCAAAACCGGCCAAAAACTGAAATTTCAAAAACTAAAACTTGAATTTCTGTGCTCCTTTCTTGGTGACTGCAACAACTTAGAAGCTTCGACTTCGTACAGTGTGTTGCGACCGCAAACCTCGACGCGCGGCATTAGTTGCCAGACGATAAATGTAAACGTTTCCGAGAGAAATGCGTCCAATGTGAAGATTTTCAGTTACGTCGATACGAAAACAATGTAGAAAACGTTATGTTTTCTGCGGTTTTTACTACGAATTACCACTTCTCGCTTTTTTTCGTGTAATGTGGCTGCCAGAGTTCGGTTCATGTCAAATTTTAAGGTCTTAGGTCAACTACAACGCAGCAAAACCGGCCAAAAACTGAATTTTCAAAAACTAAACCGTGAATTTCTGAGCCCCTTTCTTAGTGACTGTAACAAGTTAGAGGCTTCTACTTCGTACAGAGTGGTGCGACGGCAAACCTCATCTCGCGGCATTAGTTGCCAGACGATAAATGTAAACGTTTCCGAGAGAAATGCGTCCATTGTGAAGATTTCCAGTTGCCTCATTTCGAAAACAAATGTAGAAAACGTTAGGTTTTATGCGGTTTTTACTAAGCATTACCACTTCTCGCTTCTTCTCGTGTAATGTGGTTGCCAGGGTTCGCATCATGCTAAATCTTAAGGTCCTAGGTCAACTACAAGGCAGCAATATCGGCCAAATATTGAATTTTCAAAAACTAAAACTAGAATTTCTGGCTCCTTTGTTGCTGACTGCAACAACTTAGAAGTATCTACTTCGTACAGAGTGGTGCGACCGCAAACCTCATCACGCGGCATTAGTTGCCAGACGATAAATGTAAACGTTTCACAGAGTAAAGCGTCCAATGTGAATATTTCCAGTTACGTCACTTCGAAAACAAATGTAGAAAACGTTAGGTTTGCTGCGGGGTTTTTACTACGCATTACCACTTCTCGCTTTTTCTCGTGTAATGTGGCTGCCAGGGTTCGGTTCATGCAAAATCTTAAGGTCCTAGGTCAACAACAAGGAAGCAATACCGGCCAAATATTGAATTTTCAAAAACTTAAACTTGAATTTCTGTGCTCCTTTCTTGGTGACTGCAACAACTTAGAAGCTTCTACTTCGTACAGAGTGGTGCGACCGCAAACCTCATCACGCGGCATTAGTTGCCAGACGATAAATGTAAGCGTTTCCGTGAGAAATGCGTCCATTGTGAAGATTCTCAGTTACGTCATTTCGAAAACAATTGTATTAAACGTTAGGATTTCTGCGGTTTTTTCTACGCATTACCACTTCTCGCTTTTACTCGTGTAATGTGGTTGCCAGGGTTCGGATCATGCTAAATCTTAAGGTCGTAGGTCAACAACAAGGAAGCAATACCGGCCAAATATCGAATTTCCAAAAACTAAAACTTGAATTTCTGTAATCCTTTCTTGGTGACTGCAACAACTTACAAGCTTCTACATCGTTCAGAGTGCTGCGACCGCAAACCTCGTCACGCGGCATTAGTTGCCAGACGATAAATGTAAACGTTTCCGAGAGAAATGCGTCCGATGTGAAGATATTCAGTTACGTCATTTCGAAAACAAATGTAGAAAACGTCATGATTTCTGCGGTTTTTACTAGGCATTACCACTAACCGCTTTTTATCGTATAATGTGGCTGCCAGGGTTCCGTTCATGCAAAATCTTAAGGTCCTAGGTCAACTACAAAGCAGCAAAACCGGCCAAAAATTTAATTTTCAAAAACTAAAACTGAAATTCTGTGCTCCTTGCTTGGTGACTGAATCAACTTAGAAGCTTCTACATCGTACAGAGTGGTGCGACCGCAAACCTCGTCACGCGGCATTAGTTGCCAGACGATAAATGTAAACGTTTCCGAGAGAAATGCGTCCAATTCGACGATTTTCAGTTACGTCATTTCAAAACAAATGTAGAAAATGTTAGGTTTTCTGCGGTTTTTACTACGCATTACCACTTCTCGCTTTTTCTCGTGTTATGTGGCTGCCAGGATTCAGTTCATGCAAATTCTTAAGGTCCTAGGTCAACTACAAGGCAACAAAAGCGGCCAAAAACTGAATTTTCCAAAACTATAACTTGAATTTCTGTGCCTCTTTCTTGGTGACTGCACAACTTAGAAGCTTGTACTTCGTACAGAGTGGTTCGAACGCAAACCTCATCACGCGGCATTAGTTGCCAGACGATAAATATAAACGTTTCCGAGAGAAATGCGTCCTATGTGAAGATTTTCAGTTGCGTCATTTCGAAAACAAATGTAGAAAACGTTAGGTTTTCTGCGGTTTTTACTACGCATTACCACTTCTCGCTTTTTCTCGTGAAATGTGGCAGCCATGGTTCGGTTCATGCAAAATCTTAATATCCTAGGTCAACTACAAGGCAGCAAAACCGGCCAAAAACTGAAATTTCAAAAACTAAAACTTGAATTTCTGTGCTCCTTTCTTGGTGACTGCAACAACTTAGAAGCTTCTACTTCGTACAGAGTGGTGCGACCGCAAACCTCGTCACGCGGCATTAGTTGCCAGACGATAAATGTAAACGTTTCCGAGAGAAATGCGTCCAATATGACTATTTTCAGTTACGTCATTATGAAAACAAATGTATAAAACGTTAGGTTTTCTGCGGTTCTTAATACACATTACCACTTCTCGCTTTTTCTCGTGTAATGTGGCTGCCAGAGTTCGGTTCATGTCAAATTTTAAGGTCTTAGGTCAACTACAACGCAGCAAAACCGGCCAAAAACTGAATTTTCAAAAACTAAACCGTGAATTTCTGAGCCCCTTTCTTAGTGACTGTAACAAGTTAGAAGCTTCTACTTCGTACAGAGTGGTGCGACCGCAAACCTCATCTCGTGGCATTAGTTGCCAGACCATAAATGTAAACGTTTCCGAGAGAAATGCGTCCAATATGACGATTTTCAGTTACGTCATTAGGAAAACAAATGTAGAAAAACGTTAGGATTTCTGGGGTTTTTGCTACGCATTACCACTTCTCCTTTTTTCTCGTGTAATGTGGCTGCCAGGATTCGGTTCATGCAAAATCTTAAAGTCCTAGGTCAACTACAAGACAGCTAAACCGGCCAAAAATTGAATTTTCAAAAACTAAAACTTGAATTTCTATGCTCCTTTCCTGGTGACTGCAACAACTTAGAAGCCTCTACTTCGTACAGAGTGGTGCGACCGCCGACGTCGTCACGCGGCAAAAGTTGCCGCACGATAAATGTAAACGTTTCCGAGAGAAATGCGTCCATTGTGACGATTTTTAGTTACGTCATTTCGAAAACAAATGTAGAAAACGTTAGGTTTTCTGTGGTTTTTACTACGCATTACCACTTCTCGCTTTTTCTCGTGTAATGTGGCTGCCAGAGTTGGGTTCATGCAAAATCTTAAGGGCCTAGGTCAACTACAAGTCAGCAAAACAGGGCCAAAAATTGAATTTTGAAAACTAAAACTTGAATTTCTGTGCTCCTTTCTTGGTTACTGCAACAACTTAGAAGCTTCTACTTCGTACAGAGTGATGCGACCTCAAACGTCGTCACGCACTATTAGTTGCCAGACGATAAATGTAAACGTTTCCGAGAGAAATGCGTCCATTGTGACGATTTTCAGTTACGTCATTTCGAAAACAAATGTAGAAATCGTTAGGTTTTTTGTTGTTTTTACTACACATTACCACTTCTCGCATTTTCTCGTGTAATGTGGCTGCCAGAGATCGGTTCATGCAAAATCTTAATTTCCTAGGTGAATTACAAGGCAGCAAAACCGGCCAAAAATTGAATTTTCAGAAACTAAAACTTGGAATACTGTGCTCCTTTCTTGGTGACTGAAACAACTTAGAAGCTTCTACTTCGTACAGAGTGGTGCGACCGCAAACAGTGTCACGCGGCATTAGTTGCCAGACGATAAATGTAAACGTTTCCGAGAGAAATGCGTCCAATGTGACGATTTCCAGTTACGGCATTTCGAAAAGAAGTGTAGAAAACGTTAGGTTTGCTGCCGTTTTTACTAGGCATTACCACTTATCGCTTTTTCCCGTTTAATGTGGCTGCCAGGGTTCGGTTCATGCAAAATCTTAAGGTCCTAGGTCTACTACAAGGCAGCAAAAGCGGCCAAAAACTGAATTTTCAAAAACTAAAACTTGAATTTCTGTGCCTCTTTCTTGGTGACTGCACAACTTAGAAGCTTCTACTTCGTACAGAGTGGTGCGATCGCAAACCTCATCACGCGGCATTAGTTGCCAGACGATAAATATAAACGTTTCCGAGAGAAATGCCTCGTATGTGAAGATTTTCAGTTACGTCATTTCGAAAACAAATGTAGAAAATGTTAGGTTTTCTGCGGTTTTTACTACGCATTACCACTTCTCGCTTTTTCTCGTGAAATGTGGCTGCCAGGGTTCGGTTCATGCAAAATCTTAATATCCTAGGTCAACAACAAGGCAGCAAAACTGGCCAAAAATTGAATTTTCAAAAACTAAAACTTGAATTTCTGTGCTCCTTTCTTGGTGACTGCAACAACTTACAAGCTTCTACATCGTACAGAGTGGTGCGACCGAAGACCTCGTCACGCAGCATTAGTTGCCAGACGATAAATGTAAACGTATCTGACAGTAATGCGTCCATTGCGAAGATTTTCACTTATGTCATTTCGAAAACAATTGTAGAAAACGTTAGGTTTTTTGCTGTTTTTACTACACATTACCACTTCTCGCTTTTTCTCGTGTAATGTGGCTGCCAGAGTTCGGTTCATGCAAAATCCTATGTCAACTACAAGGTAGCAAAACCGGCCAAAAATTGTTCAAAAACTAAAACTTGAATTTCTGTGCTTCTTTCTTGGTGACTGCAACAACTTAGAAGCTTCTACTTCGTACAGAGTGGTGCGACCGCAAACCTCGTCACGCGGCATTAGTAGCCAGACGATAAATGTAAACGTTTCCGAGAGAAATGCGTCCAATGTGACGATTTCCAGTTACGTCATTTCGAAAATAAATGTAGAAAACGTTAGGTTTTCTGCGGTTTTTAATACGCATTACCACTTCTCGCTTTTTCTCGTGAAATGCGGTTGCCAGGGTTCGGTTCATGCATAATCTTAATTTCCTAGGCCGATTACAAGGCAGCAAAACCGGCCAAATATTGAATTTTCAAAAACTAAAACTAGAATTTCTGGCTCCTTTGTTGCTGACTGCAACAACTTAGAAGTTTCTACTTCGTACAGAGTGGTGCGACGGCAAACCTCGTCACGCGGCGTTAGTTGCCAGACGATAAATGTAAACTTTTCTGAGAGTAAAGCGTCCAATGTGACGATTTCCAGTTACGTCATTTCGAAAACAAATGTAGAAAACGTTAGTTTTTTTGCTGTTTTTACTACACATTACCACTTCTCGCTTTTCCTCGTGTAATGTGGCTGCCAGAGTTCGGTTCATGCTAAATCTTAAGGTCCTAGGTCAACTACAAGGCAGCAAAACCGGCCAAAAATTGAATTTTCAAAAACTAAAACTTGAATTTCTGTGCTCCTTTCTCGGTGACTGCAACAACTTACAAGCTTCTACCTCGTATAGAGTGGTGCGATCGCAAACCTCATCACGCGGCAATAGTTGCCGCACGATAAATGTAAACGTTTCCGAGAGAAATGCGTCCAATGTGACGATTTCCAGTTACGTCATTTCGAAAATAAATGTAGAAAACGTTAGGTTTTCTGCGGTTTTTAATACGCATTACCACTTCTCGCTTTTTCTCGTGAAATGCGGTTGCCCTGGTTCGGTTCATGCATAATCTTAATTTCCTAGGCCGATTACAAGGCAGCAAAACCGGCCAAATATTGAATTTTCAAAAACTAAAACTAGAATTTCTGGCTCCTTTGTTGCTGACTGCAACAACTTAGAAGTTTCTACTTCGTACAGAGTGGTGCGACGGCAAACCTCGTCACGCGGCGTTAGTTGCCAGACGATAAATGTAAACTTTTCTGAGAGTAAAGCGTCCAATGTGACGATTTCCAGTTACGTCATTTCGAAAATAAATGTAGAAAACGTTAGGTTTTCTGCGGTTTTTACTACGCATTACCAGTTCTCGCTTTTTCTCGTGTTATGTGGCTGCCAGGGTTCAGTTCATGCAAATTCTTAAGGTCCTAGGTCAACTACAAGGCAACAAAAGCGGCCAAAAACTGAATTTTCCATAACTATAACTTGAATTTCTGTGCCTCTTTCTTGGTGACTGCACAACTTAGAAGCATCTACTTCGTACAGAGTGGTCCGATCGCAAACCTCATCACGCGGCATTAGTTGCCAGACGATAAATATAAACGTTTCCGAGAGAAATGCGTCCTATGTGAAGATTTTCAGTTACGTCATTTCGAAAACAAATGTAGAAAACGTTAGGTTTTCTGCGGTTTTTACTACGCATTACCAGTTCTCGCTTTTTCTCGTGAAATGTGGCAACCAGGGTTCGGTTCATGCAAAATCTTAATATCCTAGGTCAACTACAAGGCAGCAAAACCGGCCAAAAACTAAAATTTCAAAAACTAAAACTTGAATTTCTGTGCTCCTTTCTTGGTGACTGCAACAACTTAGAAGCTTCGACTTCGTACAGTGTGTTGCGACCGCAAACATCGACACGCAGCATTAGTTGCCAGACGATAAATGTAAACGTTTCCGGGAGAAATGCGTCCAATGTGACGATTTCCAGTTACGTCATTTCGAAAACAAATGTATAAAACGTTAGGTTTTCTGCGGTTTTTACTACGCATTACCATTTCTCGCCTTTCCTCGTGTAATGTGGCTGCCAGAGTTCGGTTCATGCAAATTCTTAAGGTCATATGTCAACTACAAGGCAGCAAAAGCGGCCATAAACTGAATTTTTATAAACTGAAACTTGAATTTCTGTGCCCCCTGCTTGGTGACTGCAACAACTTAGAAGCTTCTACTTCGTACAGAGTGGTGCGACCGCAAACCTCGTCACGCGGCATTAGTTGCCAGACGATAAATGTAAACGTTTCCGAGAGAAATGCGTCCAATATGACTATTTTCAGTTACGTCATTATGAAAACAAATGTAGAAAACGTTAGGTTTTCTGCGGTTCTTAATACACATTACCACTTCTCGCTTTTTCTCGTGTAATGTGGCTGCCAGAGTTCGGTTCATGTCAAATTTTAAGGTCTTAGGTCAACTGCAACGCAGCAAAACCGGCCAAAAACTGAATTTTCAAAAACTAAACCGTGAATTTCTGAGCCCCTTTCTTAGTGACTGTAACAAGTTAGAGGCTTCTACTTCGTACAGAGTGGTGCGACCGCAAACCTCATCTCGCGGCATTAGTTGCCAGACGATAAATGTAAACGTTTCAGAGAGAAATGCGTCCAATATGACGATTTTCAGTTACGTCATTAGGAAAACAAATGTAGAAAACGTTAGGATTTCTGCGGTTTTTGCTACGCATTACCACTTCTCGCTTTTTCACGTGTAATGTGGCTGCCAGAGTTGGGTTCATGCAAAATCTTAAGGGCCTAGGTCAACTACAAGTCAGCAAAACAGGGCCAAAAATTGAATTTTTGAAAAACTAAAACTTGAATTTCTGTGCTCCTTTCTTGGTTACTGCAACAACTTAGAAGCTTCTACTTCGTACAGAGTGATGCGACCTCAAACGTCGTCACGCACCATTAGTTGCCAGACGATAAATGTAAACGTTTCCGAGAGAAATGCGTCCATTGTGACGATTTTCAGTTACGTCATTTCGAAAACAAATGTAGAAAACGTTAGGTTTTTTGTTGTTTTTACTACACATTATCACTTCTCGCATTTTCTCGTTTAATGTGGCTGCCAGAGTTCGGTTCATGCAAAATCTTAATTTCCTAGGTCCATTACAAGGCAGAAAAACCGGCCAAAAATTGAATTTTCAGAAACTAAAACTTGGAATACTGTGTTCCTTTCTTGGTGACTGAAACAACTTAGAAGCTTCTACTTCGTACAGAGTGGTGCGACCGCAAACAGTGTCACGCGGCATTAGTTGCCAGACGATAAATGTAAATGTTTCCGAGAGATATGCGTCCAATGTGACGATTTCCAGTTACGGCATTTCGAAAAGAAGTGTAGAAAACGTTAGGTTTGCTGCGGTTTTTACTAGGCATTACCACTTATCGCTTTTTCTCGTTTAATGTGGCTGCCAGGGTTCGGTTCATGCAAAATCTTAAGGTCCTAGGTCAACTACAAGGCAGCAAAAGCGGTCAAAAACTGAATTTTCAAAAACTAAAACTTGAATTTCTGTGCCACTTTCTTGGTGACTGCAACAATTTAGAAGATTTTACTTCGTAGAGAGTGGTGCGACCGCAAACATCGTCACGCTGCATTAGCTGCCAGACGATAATTGTAAACGTTTCCGAGAGAAATGCGTCCATTGTGAAGATTTCCAGTTGCGTCATTTCGAAAACAAATGTAGAAAACGTTAGGTTTTCTGCGGTTTTTACTAAGCATTACCACTTCTCGCTTTTTCTCGTGTAATGTGGTTGCCAGGGTTCGCATCATGCTAAATCTTAAGGTCCTAGGTCAACTACAAGGCAGCAATATCGGCCAAATATTGAATTTTCAAAAACTAAAACTAGAATTTCTGGCTCCTTTGTTGCTGACTGCAACAACTTACAAGCTTCTACATCGTTCAGAGTGCTGCGACCGCAAACCTCGTCACGCGGCATTAGTTGCCAGACGATAAATGTAAACGTTTCCGAGAGAAATGCGTCCGATGTGAAGATATTCAGTTACGTCATTTCGAAAACAAACGTAGAAAACGTCAGGATTTCTGCGGTTTTTACTAGGCATTACCACTTCTCGCTTTTTCTCGTGTAATGTGGCTGCCAGGGTTCCGTTCATGCAAAATCTTAAAGTCCTAGGTCAACTACAAAGCAGCAAAACCGGCCAAAAATTTAATTTTCAAAAACTAAAACTGAAATTCTGTGCTCCTTGCTTGGTGACTGAAACAACTTAGAAGCTTCTACATCGTACAGAGTGGTGCGACCGCAATCCTCGTCACGCGGCATTAGTTGCCAGACGATAAATGTAAACGTTTCCGAGAGAAATGCGTCCAATTCGACGATTTTCAGTTACGTCATTTCGAAAACAAATGTATAAAACGTTAGGTTTTCTGCGGTTTTTACTACGCATTACCATTTCTCGCTTTTTCTCGTGTAATGTGGCTGCCAGAGTTCGATTCATGCAAATTCTTAAGGTCATATGTCAACTACAAGGCAGCAAAACCGGCCAAAAACTGAATTTTTATAAACTGAAACTTGAATTTCTGTGCCCCTTGCTTGGTGACTGCAACAACTTAGAAGCTTCTACTTCGTACAGAGTGGTGCGACCGCAAACCTCGTCACGCGGCATTAGTTGCCAGACGATAAATGTAAACGTTTCCGAGAGAAATGCGTCCAATATGACTATTTTCAGTTACGTCATTACGAAAACAAATGTAGAAAACGTTAGGTTTTCTGCGGTTCTTAATACACATTACCACTTCTCCCTTTTTCTCGTGTAATGTGGCTGCCAGGATTCGGTTCATGCAAAATCTTAAAGTCCTAGGTCAACTACAAGGCAGCTAAACCGGCCAAAAATTGAATTTTCAAAAACTAAAACTTGAATTTCTGTGCTCCTTTCTTGGTGACTGCAACAACTTAGAAGCCTATACTTCGTACAGAGTGGTGCGACCGCAGACCTCGTCACGCGGCAAAAGTTGCCGCACGATAAATGTAAACGTTTCCGAGAGAAATGCGTTCATTGTGACGATTTTTAGTTACGTCATTTCGAAAACAAATGTAGAAAATGTTAGGTTTTCTGTGGTTTTTACTACGCATTACCACTTCTCGCTTTTTTTCGTGTAATGTGGCTGCCAGAGTTGGGTTCATGCAAAATCTTAAGGGCCTAGGTCAACTACAAGTCAGCAAAACAGGGCCAAAAATTGAATTTTGAAAACTAAAACTTGAATTTCTGTGCCTCTTTCTTGGTGACTGCATCAACTTAGAAGCTTCTACTTCGTACAGAGTGATGCGACCTCAAACGTCGTCACGCACCATTAGTTGCCAGACGATAAATGTAAACGTTTCCGAGAGAAATGGGTCCATTGTGACGATTTTCAGTTACGTCATTTCGAAACAAATGTAGAAATCGTTAGGTTTTTTGTTGTTTTTACTACACATTACCACTTCTCGCATTTTCTCGTGTAATGTGGCTGCCAGAGTTCGGTTCATGCAAAATCTTAATTTCCTAGGTCAGTTACAAGGCAGAAAAACCGGCCAAAAATTGAATTTTCAGAAACTAAAACTTGGAATACTGTGCTCCTTTCTTGGTGACTGAAACAACTTAGAAGCTTCTACTTCGTACAGAGTGGTGCGACCGCAAAAAGTGTCACGCGGCATTAGTTGCCAGACGATAAATGTAAACGTTTCCGAGAGAAATGCGTCCAATGTGACGATTTCCAGTTACGGCATTTCGAAAAGAAGTGTAGAAAACGTTAGGTTTGCTGCGGTTTTTACTAGGCATTACCACTTATCGCTTTTTCCCGTTTAATGTGGCTGCCAGGGTTCGGTTCATGCAAAATCTTAAGGTCCTAGGTCAACTACAAGGCAGCAAAAGCGGCCAAAAACTGAATTTTCAAAAACTAAAACTTGAATTTCTGTGCCTCTTTCTTGGTGACTGCACAACTTAGAAGCTTCTACTTCGTACAGAGTGGTGCGATCGCAAACCTCATCACGCAGCATTAGTTGCCAGACGATAAATATAAACGTTTCCGAGAGAAAAGCGTCCTATGTGAAGATTTTCAGTTACGTCATTTCGAAAACAAATGTAGAAAACGTTAGGTTTTCTGCAGTTTTTACTACGCATTACCACTTCTCGCTTTTTCTCGTGAAATGTGGCTGCCAGGGTTCGGTTCATGCAAAATCTTAATATCCTAGGTCAACAACAAGGCAGCAAAACTGGCCAAAAATCGAATTTTCAAAAACTACAACTTGAATTTCTGTGCTCTTTTCTTGGTGACTGCAACAACTTACAAGCTTCTACATCGTACAGAGTGGTGCGACCGCAAACCTCGTCAGGCGGCATTAGTTGCCAGACGATAAATGTAAACGTATCTGACAGTAATGCGTCCATTGCGAGGATTTTCACTTGTGTCATTTGGAAAACAAATGTAGAAAATGTTAGGTTTTTTGCTGTTTTTACTACACATTACCACTTCTCGCTTTTTCTCGTGTAATGTGGCTGCCAGAGTTCGGTTCATGCAAAATCCTAGGTCAACTACAAGGTAGCAAAACCGGCCAAAAATTGTTCAAAAACTAAAACTTGAATTTCTGTGCTTCTTTCTTGGTGACTGCAACAACTTAGAAGCTTCTACTTCGTACAGAGTGGTGCGACCGCAAACCTCGTCACGCGGCATTAGTAGCCAGACGATAAATGTAAACGTTTCCGAGAGAAATGTGTCGGATGTGAAGATATTCAGTTACGTCATTTCGAAAACAAATGTAGAAACCGTCAGGATTTCTGCGGTTTTTACTAGGCATTACCACTCCTCGCTTTTTCTCGTGTAATGTGGCTGCCAGGGTTCGGTTCATGCAAAATATTAAGGTCCTAGGTCAAATACAAAGCAGCAAAACCGGCCACAAATAGAATTTTCAAATACTAAAACTGAATTTCTGTTCTCCTTCCTTGGTGACTGAGACAACATAGAAGCTTCTACATCGTACAGAGTGGTGCGACCGCAAACCTCGTCACGCGGCATTAGTTGCCAGACGATAAATGTAAACGTTTCCGAGAGAAATGGGTCCAATGTGACGATTTTCAGTTACGTCATTTCGAAAACAAATGTGGAAAACGTTAGGTTTTCCGCGGTTTTTACTACGCATTACCACTTCTCGCTTTTTCTCGTGAAATGTGGCAGCCAGGGTTCGGTTCATGCAAAATCTTAATATCCTAGGTCAACTACAATGCAGCAAAACCGGCCAAAAATTGAATTTTCAAAAACTAAAACTTGAATTTCTGTGCTCCCTTCATGGTGACTGCAACAACTTTCAAGCTTCTACATCGTACAGAGTGGTGCGACCGCAAACCTCGTCAGGCGGCATTAGTTGCCAGACGATAAATGTAAACGTATCTGACAGTAATGCTTCCATTGTGATGATTTTCAGTTACGTCATTTCGAAAACAAATGTAGAAAACGTTAGGTTTTTTGCTGTTTTTACTACACATTACCACTTCTCGCATTTTATCGTGTAATAAGGCTGCCAGAGTTCGGTTAATGCAAAATCTTAAGGTCCTAGGTCAACTACAATGCAGCAATATCGGCCAAATATTGAATTTTCAAAAACTAAAACTTGAATTTCTGTGCTCCTTTCTTGGTGACTGCAACAACTTACAAGCTTCTACCTCGTACAGAGTGGTGCGACCGCAAACCTCATCACGCGGCATTAGTTACCAGACGATAAATGTAAACGTTAACGGGAGAAATGCGTCCAATGTGACGATTTCCAGTTACGTCATTTCGAAAATAAATGTAGAAAACGTTAGGTTTTCTGCGGTTTTTAATACGCATTACCACTTCTCGCTTTTTCTCGTGAAATGCGGCTACCAGGGTTCGGTTCATGCAAAATCTTAATTTCCTAGGCCAATTACAAGGCAGCAAAACCGGCCAAAAATTTAATTTTCAAAAACTAAAACTTGGAATACTGTGCTCCTTTCTTGGTGACTGAAACAACTTAGAAGCTTCTACTTCGCACAGAGTGGTGCGCCCGCAAACAGTGTCACGCGGCATTAGTTGCCAGACGGTAAATGTAAACGTTTCCGAGAGAAATGCGTCCAATGTGACGATTTCCAGTTACGGCATTTCGAAAAGAAGTGTAGAAAACGTTAGGTTTGCTGCGGTTTTTACTAGGCATTACCACTTATCGCTTTTTCTCGTGTAATGTGGCTGCCAGAGTTCGGTTCATCCAAAATCTTAAGGTCCTAGGTCAACTACAAGGCAGCAAAAGCGGCCAAAAACTGAATTTTCAAAAACTAAAACTTGAATTTCTGTGCCACTTTCTTGGTGACTGCAACAATTTAGACGCTTTTACTTCGTAGAGAGTGGTGCGACCGCAAACATCGTCAAGCGGCATTAGCTGCCAGACGATAATTGTAAACGTTTCCGAGAGAAATGCGTCCATTGTGAAGATTTCCAGTTGCTTCATTTCGAAAACAAATGTAGAAAACGTTAGGTTTGCTGCGGTTTTTACTACGCATTACCACTTCTCGCTTTTTCTTGTGTAATGTGGTTGCCAGGGTTCGCATCATGCTAAATCTTAAGGTCCTAGGTCAATTACAAGGCAGCAATATCGGCCAAATATTGAATTTTCAAAAACTAAAATTAGAATTTCTGGCTCCTTCGTTGCTGACTGCAACAACTTAGAAGCTTCTACTTCGTACAGAGTGGTGCGACCGCAAACCCCATCACGCGGCATTAGTTGCCAGACGATAAATGTAAACGTTTCACAGAGTAAAGCGTCCAATGTGACGATTTCCAGTTACGTCATTTCGAAAACAAATGTAGAAAACGTTAGGTTTGCTGCGGTTTTTACTACGCATTACCACTTCTCATTTTTTTCTCGTGTAATGTGGATGCCAGGGTTCGGTTCATGCAAAATCTTAAGGTCCTAGGTCAACCACAAGGAAGCAATAGCGGCCAAATATTGAATTTTCAAAAACTAAAACTTGAATTTCTGTGATCCTTTCTTGGTGACTGCAACAACTTACAAGCTTCTTCATCGTACAGAGTGGTGCGACCGCAAACCTCGTCACGCGGCATTAGTTGCCAGACGATAAATGTAAACGTATCTGACAGTAATGCGTCCATTGTGAAGATTTTCACTTACGTCATTTCGAAAACAAATGTAGAAATCGTTAGGTTTTTTGCTGTTTTCACTACACATTCCCACTTCTCGCATTTTCTCGTGTAATGTGGCTGCCAGAGGTCGGTTCATGCAAAATCTTAAGGTCCTAGGTCAACTAGAAGGCAGCAAAACCGGCCAAAAATTGTTCAAAAACTAAAACTTGAATTTCTGTGCTCCTTTCTTGGTGACTGCAACAACTTAGAAGCTTCTACTTCGTACAGAATGGTGCGACCGCAAGCCTCGTCACGCGGCATTAGTTGCCAGACGATAAATGTAAACGTTTCCGAGAGTAATGCGTCCGATGTGAAGATATTCAGTTACGTCATTTCGAAAACAAATGTAGAAAACGTCAGGATTTCTGCGGTTTTTACTAGGCATTACCACTTCTCGCTTTTTCTCGTGTAATGTGGCTGCCAGGGTTCGGTTCATGCAAAATCTTAAGGTCCTAGGTCAACTACAAGGCAGCAAAACCGGCCAAAAATTTAATTTTCATAAACTACAACTGAAATTCTGTGCTCCTTGCTTGGTGACTGAAACAACTTAGAAGCTTCTACATCGTACAGAGTGGTGCGACCGCAAACCTCGTCACGCGGCATTAGTTGCCAGACGATAAATGTAAACGTTTCCGAGAGAAATGCGTCCAATTCGAAGATTTTCAGTTACGTCATTTCGAAAACAAATGTAGAAAACGTTAGGTTTTCTGCGGTTTTTTACTACGCATTACCACTTCTCGCTTTTTCTCGTGAAATGTGGCAGCCAGGGTTCGGTTCATGCAAAATCTTAATATCCTAGGTCAACTACAAGGCTGCAAAACCGGCCAAAAAATGAATTTTCAAAAACTAAAATTAGAATTTCTGTGCTCCTTTCTTGGTGACTGCAACAACTTACAAGCTTCTACATCGTACAGAGTGGTGCGACCGAAGACCTCGTCACGCGGCATTAGTTGCCAGACGATAAATGTAAACGTATCTGACAGTAATGCGTCCATTGAGAAGATTTTCACTTACGTCATTGCGAAAACAAATGTAGAAAACGTTAGGTTTTCTGCGGTTTTTACTACGCATTATCACTTCTTGCTTTTTCTCGTGTAATGTGGCTGCCAGGGTTCGGTTCATGCAAAATCTTAAGGTCCTAGGTCAACTACAAGGCAGCAAAACCGGCAAAAAATGAAATTTTCAAAAACTAAGACTTGAATTTCTGAGCTCCTTTCTTGGTGACTGCAACAACTTAGAAGCTTCTACTTCTTACAGAGTGGTGCGACCGCAAACCTCGTCACGCGGCATTAGTTGCCAGACGATAAATGTAAACGTTTCCGAGAGAAATGCGTCCTATGTGTTGATTTCCAGTCACGTCAATTCGAAAACAAATGTAGAAAACGTTAGGTTTTCTGCCGTTTGTACTATGCATTACCACTTCTCGCTTTTTCTCGTGTAATGTGGCTGCCATTGTTCGGTTCATGGAAAATCTTAAGGTCCTAGGTCAACTACAAGGCTGCAAAAGCGGCCAAAAACTGAATTTTCAGAAACTAAAACTTGAATTTCTGTGCCCCTTTCTTGGTGACTGCAACAACTTAGTAACTTCTACTTCGTACAGAGTGGTGCGAAAGCAATCCTCATCACGCGGAATTAGTTGCCAGACAATAAATGTAAACGTTTTCGAGAGAAATGCGTCCATTGTGACAATTTCCAGTTGCGTCATTTCGAAAACAAGTGTAGAAAACGTTAGGTTTTCTGCGGTTTTTACTATGCATAACCACTTCTCGCTCTTACTCGTGTAATGTGGCTGGCAGGGTTCGCTTCATGCAAAATCTTAAGGTCCTAGGTCAACTACAAGGCAGCAATACCGGCCTAAAACTCAATTTTAAAAAAACTAAAACTTGAAATTCGGAGCTCCTTTCTTGGTGAATGAAGCAACTTAGAAGCTTCTACTTCGTACAGAGAGGTGCGACCGCAAACATCGTCATGCGGCATTAGCTGCCAAACTACAAATGTAAACGTTTCCGAGAGAAATGCGTCCAATGTGACGATTTCCAGTTACGTCATTTCGAAAACAAATGTAGAAAACGTTAGGTTTTCTGCAGTTTTTACTACGCATTACCACTTCTCGCTTTTACTCGTGTAATGTGGCTGCCAGGGTTCGCTTCATGCAAAATCTTAAGGTCCTAGGTCAACTACAAGGCAGCAATACCGGCCCAATAATGAATTTTCAAAAACTAAAACTTGAATTTCTGTGCCCCTTTCTTGGTGACTGCAACAACTTAGAAGCTTCTACTTCGTACAGAGTGGTGCGACCGCAAACCTCGTCACGCGGCATTAGTTGCCAGACGATAAATGTAAATGTTTGCGAGAGAAATGCGTCCATTGTGACGATTTTCAGTTACGTCATTTCGAAAACAAATGTAGAAAACGTTAGGTTTTCTGCGGTTTTTACTACGCATTACCACTTCTCGCTTTTTCTCGTGTAATGTGGCTGCCAGGGTTCGGTTCATGCAAAATCTTAAGGTCCTAGGTCAACTACAAGGCAGCAATACCGGCCAAAAATTGAATTTTCATAAACCAAAACTTGAAATTCTGTGCTCCTTTCTTGGTGACTGAAACATCTTAGAAGCTTCTACTTCGTAGTGAGTGGTGCGTCCGCAAACATCGTCAAGAGGCATTAGCTGCCAGACGATAAATGTAAACGTTTCCGAGAGATATGCGTCCATTGTGACGATTTCCAGTTGCGTCATTTCGAAAACAAGTGTAGAAAACGTTAGGTTTTCTGCGGTTTTTATTATGCATTACCACTTCTCGCTTTTTCCCGTGTTATGTGGCTGCCAGTGTTCGCTTCATGAAAAATCTTAAGGTCCTAGGTCAACTACAAGGCAGCAATATCGGCCAAATATTGAATTTTCCAAAACTAAAAGTTGAATTTCTGTGCTCCTTTCTTGGTGACTGCAACAACTTAGAAGCTTATACTTCGTACAGAGTGGTGCGACCGCAAACCTCATCACGCGTCGCTGAATGCCAGACGATAAATATAAACGTTTCCGCGAAAATTGCGTCCACTGTGAAGATTTTCAGTTACGTCATTTCGAAAACAAATGTAGAAAACGTTAGGTTTTCTGCGGTTTTTACTACGCATTACCACTTCTCGCTTTTTCTCGCGTAATGTGGCTGCCAGGGTTCGGTTCATTCAAAATCTTAAGGTCCTAGGTCAACTACAAGGCAGCAAAAGCGGCCAATAACTGAATTTTCATAAACTAAAACTTGAATTTCTGTGCCCCTCTCTTGGTGACTGCAACAACTTAGAAGCTTCTACTTCGTAAAGGGAGGTGCGACAGCAAACCTCATCACGCGGCATTAGTTGACAGACGATAGATATAAACGTTAACGAGAGAAATGCGTCCATTGTTAAGTTTTTCAGTTACGTCATTTCGAAAACAAATGTAGAAAACGTTAGGTTTTCTGCGGTTTTTACTACGCATTACCACTTCTCGCTTTTTCTCGTGCAATGCGGCTGCCAGGGTTCTGTTCATGCAAAATCTTAAGGTCCTAGGTCAACTACAAGGCAGCAAATACGGCAAAAAATTTAATTTTCAAAAACAAAAACTTGAAATTCTCTGCTCCTTTCTTGGTGACTGAAACATCTTAGAAGGTTCTACTTCGTAGAGAGTGGTGCGTCCGCAAACATCGTCACGCAGCATTAGCCGCAAGACGATAAATGTAAACGTTTCCGAGAGATATGCGTCCATTGTGACGATTTCCAGTTGCGTCATTTCGAAAACAAGTGTAGAAAACGTTAGGTTTTCTGCGGTTTTTACTACGCATTACCACTTCTCGCTTTTTCTCGTGCAATGTGGCTGCCATGGTTCGCTTCATGCAAAATCTTAAGGTCCTATGTCAAATACAAGGCTGCAATATCGGCCTAATATTGAATTTTCAAAAACTAAAACTTGAATTTCTGTTCTCCTTTCTTGGTGACTGCAAGAACTTAGAAGCTTCTACTTCATACAGAGTGGTGCTACCGCAAACCTCATCACGCGGCATTAGTTGCCAGACGATAAATGTAAACGTTTCTGAGAGATAAGCGTCCAATGTGACGATTTCCAGTTACGTCATTTCGAAAACAAATGTAGAAAACGTTAGGTGTTTTGGTGTTTTTACTACGCATTACAACTTCTCGCTTTTTCTCGTGTAATGTGGCTGCCAGGGTTCGGTTCATGCAAAATCTTAAGGCCCTGGGCCAACTACAAGGCAGCAATATCGGCCAAATTTTGAATTTCAAAAACGAAAACTAGAATTTCTGACTCCTTTGTTGCTGACTCTATCAACTTAGAAGTTTCTACTTTGTACAGAGTGGTGCGACCGCAAACGTCATCACGCTGCATTAGTTGCCAGACGATAAATGTAAACGTTAACGAGAGAAATGCGTCCAATGTGAAGATTTTCAGTTATGTCATTTCGTAAACAAATGTAGAAAACGTTAGGTTTTCTGCGGTTTTTATTACGCATTTCCACTTCTCGCTTTTTCTCGTGAACTGTGGCAGCCAGGGTTCGGTTCATGCAAAATCTTAATATCCTAAGTCAATTACAAGGCAGCAAAACCGGCCAAAAATTGAATTTTCAAAAACTAAACCTGAATTTTTGTGCTCCTTTCTTGGTGACTGCAAAAGTTTAGAAGCTTCTACTTCATACAGAGTGGTGCGACCGCAAACCTCATCACGCGGCATTAGTTGCCAGATGATAAATGTAAACGTTTCTGAGAGTAAAGCGTCCAATGTGACGATTTCCAGTTACGTCATTTCGAAAACAAATGTAGAAAACGGTAGGTGTTTTGGTGTTTTTAATACGCATTACAACTTCTCGCTTTTCTCGTGTAATGTGGCTGCCAGGGTTCGGTTCATGCAAAATCTTAAGGTCCTAGGTCAACTACAAGGCAGCAAAAGCAGCGAAAAATTGAATTTTCAAAAGCTAAAACTTGAATTTCTGTGCTCCTATCTTGGTGACTGCAACAACTTAGAAGCTTCTACGTCGTACAGAGTGGTGCGGCCGCAAACCTCGTCATGCGGCATTAGTTGCCAGACGATAAATGTAAACGTTTCCGAGAGAAATGCGTCCATTGTGACGATTTCCACTTACATCATTTCGAAAAGAAATGTAAAAAACGTTAGGTTATCTCCGGTTTTTACTACGAATTTGCACTTCTCGCTTTTTCTCGTGTAATGTGGCTGCCAGGGTTCGGTTCATGCAAAATCTTAAGGTCCTAGGTCAACTACAAGGCTGCAAAACCGGCCAAAAAATGAATTTTCAAAAACTAAAATTTGAATTTCTGTGCTCCTTTCTTGGTGACTGCAACAACTTACAAGCTTCTACATCGTACAGAGTGGTGCGACCGAAGACCTCGTCACGCGGCATTAGTTGCCAGACGATAAATGTAAACGTATCTGACAGTAATGCGTCCATCGTGAAGATTTTCACTTACGTCATTGCGAAAACAAATGTAGAAAACGTTAGGTTTTCTGCGGTTTTTACTACGCATTATCACTTCTTGCTTTTTCTCGTGTAATGAGGCTGCCAGGGTTCGGTTCATGCAAAATCTTAAGGTCCTAGGTCAACTACAAGGCAGCAATACCGGCCTTAAACTCAATTTTAAAAAAACTAGAACTTGAAATTCGGTGCTCCTTTCTTGGTGACTGACGCAACTTAGAAGCTTCTACTTCGTACAGAGTGGTGCGACCGCAAACATCGTCATGCGGCATTAGCTGCCAAACGACAAATGTAAACGTTTCCGAGAGAAATGCGTCCAATGTGACGATTTCCAGTTACGTCATTTCGAAAACAAATGTAGAAAACGTTAGGTTTTCTGCAGTTTTTACTACGCATTACCACTTCTCGCTTTTACTCGTGTAATGTGGCTGCCAGGGTTCGCTTCATGCAAAATCTTAAGGTCCTAGGTCAACTACAAGGCAGCAATACCGGCCCAATAATGAATTTTCAAAAACTAAAACTTGAATTTCTGTGCCCCTTTCTTGGTGACTGCAACAACTTAGAAGCTTCTACTTCGTACAGAATGGTGCGACCGCAAACCTCGTCACGCGGCATTAGTTGCCAGACGATAAATGTAAATGTTTCCGAGAGAAATGCGTCCATTGTGACGATTTTCATTTACGTCATTTCGAAAACAAATGTGGAAAACGTTAGGTTTTCTGCGGTTTTTACTACGCATTACCACTTCTCGCTTTTTCTCGTGTAATGTGGCTGCCAGGGTTCGGTTCATGCAAAATCTTAAGGTCCTAGGTCAACTAAATGGCAACAATACCGGCCAAAAATTGAATTTTCATAAACCAAAACTTGAAATTCTGTGCTCCTTTCTTGGTGACTGAAACATCTTAGAAGCTTCTACTTCGTAGTGAGTGGTGCGTCCGCAAACATCGTCAAGCGGCATTAGCTGCCAGACGATAAATGTAAACGTTTCCGAGAGATATGCGTCCATTGTGACGTTTTCCAGTTGCGTCATTTCGAAAACAAGTGTAGAAAACGTTAGGTTTTCTGCGGTTTTTACTATGCATTACCACTTCTCGCTTTTTCTCGTGTTATGTGGCTGCCAGGGTTCGCTTCATGAAAAATCTTAAGGTCCTAGGTCAACTACAAGGCAGCAATATCGGCCAAATATTGAATTTTCCAAAACTAAAAGTTGAATTTCTGTGCTCCTTTCTTGGTGACTGCAACAACTTAGAAGCTTATACTTCGTACAGAGTGGTGCGACCGCAAACCTCATCACGCGTCGTTAGTTGCCAGACGATAAATATAAACGTTTCCGCGAAAATTGCGTCCACTGTGAAGATTTTCAGTTACGTCATTTCGAAAACAAATGTAGAAAACGTTAGGTTTTCTGCGGTTTTTACTACGCATTACCACTTCTCGCTTTTTCTCGTGTAATGTGGCTGCCAGGGTTCGGTTCATGCAAAATCTTAAGGTCCTAGGTCAACTACAAGGCAGCAAAAGCGGCCAAAAACTGAATTTTCGTAAACTAAAACTTGAATTTCTGTGCCCCTCTCTTGGTGACTGCAACAACTTAGAAGCTTCTACTTCGTACAGAGTGGTGCGAACGCGAACCTCATCACGCGGCATTAGTTGCCAGGCGATAAATGTAAACGTTACCGAGAGAAATGCGTCCATTGTGAAGATTTTCAGTTACGTCATTTCGAAAGTAAATGTGGAAAACGTTAGGTTTTCTGCGGTTTTTACTACGCATTGCCACTTCTCGCTTTTTCTCATGTAATGTGGCTACCAGGGTTCGGTTCATGCAAAATCGTAAGGTCCTAGTTCAACTACAAGGCAGCAAAAGCGGCCAAAAATTGAATTATCAAAAACTGAAACTTGAATTTCTGTGCCCCTTTCTTGGTGACTGCAACAACTTAGAAGCTTCTACTTCGTACAGAGTGGTGCGACCGCAAACCTCGTCACGCGAGATTAGTTGCCAGACGATAAATGTAAGCGTCCGAGAGAAATGCGTCCATTGTGACGATTTCCACTTCCGTCATTTCGAAAAGAAATGTAAGAAACGTTAGGTTATCTGCGGTTTTTACTACGAATTTGCCCTTCTCGCTTTTTCTCGTGTAATGTGGCTGCCAGGGTTCGCTTCATGCAATATCTTAAGGCCCTAGGCCAACTACAAGGCAGCAATATCGGCCAAATATTGAATTTCAAAAACGAATACTAGAATTTCTTACTCCTTTGTTGCTGACTGCATCAACTTAGAAGTTTCTACTTTGTGCAGAGTGGTGCGACCGCAAACCGCATCACGCGGCATTAGTTGCCAGACGATAAATGTTAACGTTTCTGAGAGTAAAGCGTCCAATGTGACGATTTCCAGTTACGTCAATTCGAAAACAAATGTAGAAAACGTTAGGTTTTTTGCTGTTTTTACTACACAATATCACTTCTCGCTTTTTCTCGTGTAATGTGGCTGCCAGAGTTCGGTTCATGCAAAATCTTAAGGTCCTAGGTCAACTACAAGGCAACAAAAGCGGCCAAAAACTGAATTTTTCCAAAATTATAACTTGAATTTCTGTGCCTCTTTCTTGGTGACTGCACAACTTAGAAGCTTCTACTTCGTACAGAGTGGTGCGACCGCAAACCTCGTCACGCGAGATTAGTTGCCAGACGATAAATGTAAACGTTTCCGAGAGATATGCGACCGATTTGAAGATATTCAGTTACGTCATTTCGAAAACAAATGTAGAAAATGTTAGGTTTTCTGCGGTTTTTACTACGCATTACCACTTCTCGCTTTTTCTCGTGTAATGTGGCTGCCAGGGTTCAGTTCATGCAAATTCTTAAGGTCCTAGGTCAACTACAAGGCATCAAAAGCGGCCAAAAACTGAATTTTTCCAAAATTATAACTTGAATTTCTGTGCCTCTTTCTTGGTGACTGCACAACTTAGAAGCTTCTACTTCGTACAGAGTGGTGCGACCGCAAACCTCATCACGCGAGATTAGTTGCCAGACGATAAATGTAAACGTTAACGGGACAAATGCGTCCAATGTGAAGATTTTCAGTTATGTCATTTCGTAAACAAATGTAGAAAACGTTAGGTTTTCTGCGGTTTTTACTACGCATTACCACTTCTCGCTTTTTCTCGTGAACTGTGGCAGGGAGGGTTCGGTTCATGCAAAATCTTAATATCCTAAGTCAATTATAAGGCAGCAAAACCGGCAAAAATTGAATTTTCAAAAACTAAAACTTGAATTTTTGTGCTCCTTTCTTGGTGACTGCAAAAACTTAGAAGCTTGTGCTTCATACAGAGTGGTGCGACCGCAAACCTCATCACGCGGAATTAGTTGCCAGATGATAAATGTAAACGTTTCTGAGAGTAAAGCGTCCAATGTGACGATTTCCAGTTACGTCATTTCGAAAACAAATGTAGAAAACGTTAGGTTATTTGCTGTTTTTACTACACAATACCACTTCTCGCTTTACCTCGGTTAATGTGGCTGCCAGAGTTCATTTCATGCAAAATCTTAAGGTCCTAGGTCAACTACAAGGCAGCAAAAGCAGCGAAAAATTGAATTTTCAAAAACTAAAACTTGAAATTCTGTGCTCCTTTCTTGGTGACTGCAACAACTTAGAAGCTTCTACTTCGTACAGAGTGGTGCGACCGTAAACCTCGTCACGCGGCATGAGTTGCCAGACGATAAATGTAAACGTTTCCGAGAGAAAGGCGTCCGATGTGAAGATATTCAGTTACGTCATTTCGATAACAAATGTAGAAAACGTCAGGATTTCTGCTGTTTTTACTAGGCATTACCACTTCTCGCTTTTTCTCGTGTAATGCGGCTTCCAGGGTTCGGTTCATGCAAAACCTTAAGGTCCTAGGTCAACTACAAAGCAGCAAACCCGGCCAAAAATGAATTTTCAAAAACTAAAACTGAATTTCTGTGCCCCTTTCTTGGTGACTGAAGCATCATAGAAGCTTCTACATCTTACAGAGTGGTGCGACCGCAAACCTCATCCCGCGGCATTAGTTGACAGACGATAAATATAAATGTTAACGAGAGAAATGCGTCCATTGTGAAGTTTTTCAGTTACGTCATTTCGAAAACAAATGTAGAAAACGTTAGGTTTTCTGCGGTTTTTACGACGCATTACCACTTCTCGCTTTTTCTCGTGCAATGCGGCTGCCAGGGTTCGGTTCATGCAAAATCTTAAGGTCCTAGGTCAACTACAGGCAGCAAATACGGCCAAAAATTTAATTTTAAAAAACCAAAACTTGAAATTCTGTGCCCCTTTCTTGGTGACTGAAACATCTTAGAAGGTTCTACATCGTAGAGAGTGGTGCGTCCGCAAACATCGTCACGCAGCATTAGCTGCAAGACGATAAATGTAAACGTTTCCGAGAGATATGCGTCCATTGTGACGATTTCCAGTTGCGTCATTTCGAAAACAAATGTAGAAAACGTTAGGTTTTCTGCGGTTTTTACTACGCATTACCACTTCTTGCTTTTTCTCGTGTAATGTGGCTGCCAGGGTTCGCATCATGCAAAATCTTAAGGTCCTAGGTCAACTACAAGGCAGCAATATCGGCCTAATATTGAATTTTCAAAAACTAAAACTTGAATTTCTGTGCTCCTTTCTAGGTGACTGCACAAACTTAGAAGCTTCTACTTCATACAGAGTGGTGCGACCGCAAACCTCATCACGCGGCATTAGTTGCCAGACGATAAATGTAAACGTTTCTGAGTTAAGCGTCCAATGTGACGATTTCCAGTTACGTCATTTCGAAAACAAATGTAGAAAACGTTAGGTGTTTTGGTGTTTTTACTACGCATTACAACTCTCGCTTTTTCTCGTGTAATGTGACTGCCAGGGTTCGGTTCATGCCAAATCTTATGGTCCTAGGTCAACTACAAGGCAACAAAAGCAGCGAAAAATTGAATTTTCAAAAACTAAAACTTGAAATTCTGTGCTCCTTTCTTGGTGACGGAAACATCTTAGAAGCTTCTACTTCGTACAGAGTGGTGCGTCCGCAAACCTCGTCATGCGGCGTTAGTTGCCAGACGATAAATGTAAACGTTACCGAGAGAAATGCGTCCATTGTGAAGATTTCCAGTTGCGTCATTTCGAAAACAAATGTAGAAAAATTTAGGTTTTCTGCGGTTTTTACTACGCATTACAACTTCTCGCTTTTTCTCGTGTAATGTGGCTGCCAGAGTTCGGTTCATGCAAAATCTTAAGGTCCTAGGTCAACTACAAGGCAGCAAAAGCGGCAAGAAACTGAATTTTCAAAAACCAAAACTTGAATTTATGTGCCACTTTCTTGGTGACTGCAACCATTTAGAAGCTTTTACTTCGTAGAGAGTGGTGCGACCGCAAACATCGTCACGCGGCATTAGCTGCCAGACGATAATTGTAAACGTTTCCGAGAGAAATGCGCCCACTGTGAAGATTTCCAGTTGCGTCATTTCGAAAACAAATGTAGTAAATGTTAGGTTTTCTGCGGTTTTCACTAAGCATTACCACTTCTCGCTTTTTCTCGTGTAATGTGGTTGCCAGGGTTCGCATCATGCAAAATCTTAAGGTCCTAGGTCAACTACAAGGCAGCAATATCGGCCAAATACTGAATTTTCAAAAACTAAAACTAGAATTTCTGGCTCCTTTGTTGCTGACTGCAACAACTTAGAAGCTTCTACCTCGTACAGAGTGGTGCGACCGCAAACCTCATCACGCGGCATTAGTTGCCAGACGATAAATGTAAACGTTAACGGGAGAAATGCGTCCAATGTGAAGATTTTCAGTTACGTCATTTCGAAAATAAATGTAGAAAACGGTAGGTTTTCTGCGTTATTTAATACGCATTACACTTCTCGCTTTTTCTCGTGAAATGCGGCTGCCAGGGTTCGGTTCATGCAAAATCTTAATTTCCTAGGTCAATTACAAGGCAGCAAAGCCGGCCAAAAATTGAATTTTCAAAAACTAAAACTTGGAATACTGTGCTCCTTTCTTGGTGACTGAAACAACTTAGAAGCTTCTACTTCGTACAGAGTGGTGCGACCGCAAACAGTGTCACGCGGCATTAGTTGCCAGACGATAAATGTAAACGTTTCCGAGAGAAATGCGTCCAATGTGACGATTTCCAGTTACGGCATTTCGAAAACAAATGTAGAAAACGTTAGGTTTGCTGCGGTTTTTACTACGCAGTACCACCTCTCGCTTTTTCTCGTTTAATGTGGCTGCCAGGTTTCGGTTCATGCAAAATCTTAAGGTCCTAGGTCAACAACAGGGAAGCAATACCGGCCAAATATTGAATTTTCAAAAACTAAAATTGAATTTCTGTGCTCCTTTCTTGGTGAATGCAACAACTTAGAAGCTTCTACTTCGTACAGAGTGGTGCGCCCGCAAACCTCATCACGCGGCATTAGTTGCCAGACGATAAATGTATGCATTTCCGTGAGAAATGCGTCCATTGTGAAGATTCTCAGTTACGTCATTTCGAAAACAAATGTAGAAAACGTTAGGTTTATTGCTGTTTTTACTACACATTGCCACTTCTCGCATTTTCTCGTGTAATGTGGCTGCCAGAGTTCGGTTCATGCAAAATCTTAAGGTCCTAGGTCAACTACAAGGCAGCAAATCCGGCCAAAAATTGTTCAAAAACTAAAACTTGAATTTCTGTGCTCCTTTCTTGGTGACTGCAACAACTTAGAAGCTTCTACATCGTACAGAATGGTGCGACCGCAAACCTCGTCGCGCGGCATTAGTTGCCAGACGATAAATGTAAACGTTTCCGAGAGAAAGGCGTCCGATGTGAAGATATTCAGTTACGTCATTTCGAAAACGAATGTAGAAAACTTCAGGATTTTTGCGGTTTTTACTAGGCATTACCACTTCTCGCTTTTTCTCGTGTAATGTGGCTGCCAGGGTTCAGTTCATGCAAAATCTTAAGGCCCTAGGTCAATTACAAAGCAGCAAAACCGGCCAAAAATTTAATTTTTAAAAACTAAAACTGAAATTCTGTGGTCCTTGCTTGGTGACTGAAACGACTTAGAAGCTTCTACATCGCACAGAGTGGTGCGACCGCAAACCTCGTCACGCGGCATTAGTTGCCAGACGATAAATGTAAACGTTTCGGAGAGAAATGCGTCCAACTCGACGATTTTCAGTTACGCCATTTCGAAAACAAATGTCGAAAATGTTAGGTTTTCTGCGGTTTTTTATACGCATTACCACTTCTCGCTTTTTCTCGTGTTATGTGGCTGCCAGGGTTAAGTTCATGCAAATTCTTAAGGTCCTAGGTCAACTACAAGGCAACAAAAGCGGCCAAAAACTGATTTTTCCAAAACTATAACTTGAATTTCTGTGCCTCTTTCTTGGTGACTGCAACAACTTACAAGCTTCTACATCGTACAGAGTGATGCGACCGAAGACCTCGTCACGCGGCATTAGTTGCCAGACGATAAATGTAAACGTATCTGACAGTAATGCGTCCATTGCGAAGTTTTCACTTATGTCATTTCGTAAACAAATGTAGAAAACTTTAGGTTTTTTGCTGTTTTTACTACACATTACCACTTCTCGCTTTTTCTCGTGTAATGTGGCTGCCAGAGTTCGGTTCATGCAAAATCTTAATTTCCTAGGTCAATTACAAGGCAGCAAAACCGGCCAAAAATTGAATTTTCAAAAACTAAAACTTAGAATACTGTGCTCCTTTCTTGGTGACTGAAACAACTTAGAAGCTTCTACTTCGCACAGAGTGGTGCGACCGCAAACAGTGTCACGCGGCATTAGTTGCCATACGATAAATGTAAACGTTTCCGAGAGAAATGCGTCCAATGTGACTATTTCCAGTTACGGCATTTCGAAAAGAAGTGTAGAAAACGTTAGGTTTGCTACGTTTTTTAATAGGCAATCCCACTTATCGCTTTTTCTCGTTTAATGTGGCTGCCAAGGTTCGGTTCATGCAAAATCTTAAGGTCCTAGGTCAACTACAAGGCAGCAAAAGCGGCCAAAAACTGAATTTTCAAAAACTAACACTTGAATTTCTGTGCTCCTTTCTCGGTGACGGCAACAACTTAGAAGCTTCTACCTCGTACAGAGTGGTGCGACCGCAAACCTCATCACGCGGCATTAGTTGCCAGACGATAAATGTAAACGTTAACGGGAGAAATCCGTCCAATGTGAAGATTTTCAGTTACGTCATTTCGAAAATAAATGTAGAAAACGTTAGGTTTTCTGATGTTTTTAATACGCATTACCACTTCTCGCTTTTTCTCGTGAAATGCGGCTGCCAGGGTTCGGTTCATGCAAAATCTTAATTTCCTAGGTCATTTACAAGGCAGCAAAACCCGTAAAAAATTGAATTTTCAAAAACTATAACTTGGAATACTGTGCTCCTTTCTTGATGACTGAAACAACTTAGAAGCTTCTACTTCGCACAGAGTGTTGCGACCGCAAACAGTATCACGCGGCATTAGTTGCCAGACGATAAATGTAAACGTTTCCGAGAGAAATGCGTCCATTGTGAAGATTTCCAGTTGCGTCACATCGAAAACAAATGTAGAAAACGTTAGGTTTTCTGCAGTTTTTACTAAGCATTACCACTTCTCGCTTTTTCTCGTGTAATGTGGTTGCCAGGGTTCGCATCATGCTAAATCTTAAGGTCCTAGGTCAACTAAAAGGCAGCAATATCGGCCAAATATTGAATTTTCAAAAACTAAAACTAGAATTTCTGGCTCCTTTGTTGCTGAATGCAACAACTTTGAAGTTTCTACTTCGTACAGAGTGGTGCAACCGCAAACCTCATCACGCGGCATTAGTTGCCAGACGATAAATGTAAACGTTTCACAGAGTAAAGCGTCCAATGTGACGATTTCCAGTTACGGCATTTCGAAAAGAAGTATAGAAAACGTTAGGTTTGCTGCGGTTTTTACTAGGCATTACCACTTATCGCTTTTTCTCGTTTAATGTGGCTGCCAGGGTTCAGTTCATGCAAAATCTTAAGGTCCTAGGTCAACTACAAAGCAGCAAAAGCGGCCAAAAACTGAATTTTCAAAAACTAAAACTTGAATTTCTGTGCCACTTTCTTGGTGATTGCAACAATTTAGAAGCTTTTACTTCGTAGAGAGTGGTGCGACCGCAAACACCGTCACGCGGCATTAGCTGCCAGACGATAATTGTAAACGTTTCCGAGAGAAATGAATCCATTGTGAAGATTTCCAGTTGCGTCATTTCGAAAACAAATGTAGAAAACGTTAGGTTTTCTGCGTTTTTTACTAAGCATTACCACTTCTCGCTTTTTCTCGTGTAATGTGGTTGCCAGGGTTCGCATCATGCTAAATCTTAAGGTCCTAGGTCAACTACAAGGCAGCAATATCGGCCAAATATTGAATTTTCAAAAACTAAAACTAGAATTTCTGGCTCCTTTGTTGCTGACTGCAACAACTTAGAAGTTTCTACTTCGTACAGAGTGGTGCGACCGCAAACCTCATCACGCGGCATTAGTTGCCAGACGATAAATGTAAACGTTTCACAGAGTAAAGCGTCCAATGTGACGATTTCCAGTTACGTCATTTCGAAAACAAATGTAGAAAACGTTAGGTTTGCTGCTGTTTTTACTACGCATTACCACTTCTCGCATTTTCTCGTGTAATGTGGCTTCCAGAGTTCGGTTCATGCAAAATCTTAAGGTCCTAGGTCAACTACAAGGCAGCAATATCGGCGTAATATTGAATTTTCTAAAACTAAAACCAGAATTTCTGACTTCTTTGTTGCTGACTGCAACAACTTAGAAGTTTCTACTTCGTACAGAGTGGTGCGACCGCAAAACTCATTACGCGGCATTAGTTGCCAGACGATAAATGTAAACGTTTATGAGAGTAAAGTGTCCAATGTGACGATTTCCAGTTACGTCATTTCGAAAACAAATGTAGAAAACGTTAGTTTTTTTGCTGTGTTTACTACACATTACCACTTCTCGCCTTTCCTCGTGTAATGTGGCTGCCAGAGTTCGGTTAATGCTAAACCTTAAGGTCCTAGGTCAACTTCAAGGCAACAAAACCGGCCAAAAATTGAATTTTCAAAAACTAACACTTGAATTTCTGTGCTCCTTTCTCGGTGACTGCAACAACTTAGAAGCATCTACCTCGTACAGAGTGGTGCGACCGCAAACCTCATCACGCGGCATTAGTTGCCAGACGATAAATGTAAACGTTAACGGGAGAATCCCGTCCAATGTGAAGATTTTCAGTTACGTCATTTCGAAAATAAATGTAGAAAACGTTAGGTTTTCTGAGGTTTTTATTACGCATTACCACTTCTCGCTTCTTCTCGTGAAATGCGGCTGCCAGGGTTCGGTTCATGCAAAATCTTAATTTCCTAGTTCAATTACAAGGCAGCAAAACCCGTAAAAAATTGAATTTTCAAAAACTATAACTTGGAATACTGTGCTCCTTTCTTGGTGACTGAAACAACTTAGAAGCTTCTACTTCACACAGAGTGGTGCGACCGCAAACAGTATCACGCGGCATTAGTGGCCAGACGATAAATGTAAACGTTTCCGAGAGAAATGCGTCCAATGTGACGATTTCCAGTTACGGCATTTCGAAAAGAAGTGTAGAAAACGTTAGGTTTGCTGCGGTTTTTACTACGCATTACCACTTCTCGCTTTTTCTCGTTTAATGTGGCTGCCAGGGTTCGGTTCATGCAAAAACTACAAGGCAGCAAAAGCGGCCAAAAACTGAATTTTCAAAAACTAAGACTTGAATATCTGTGCCACTTTCTTGGTGACTACAACAATTTAGAAGCTTTTACTTCGTAGAGAGTGGTGCGACCGCAAACATCGTCACGCGGCGTTAGCTGCCAGACGATAATTGTAAACGTTTCCGAGAGAAAAGAGTCCATTGTGAAGATTTCCAGTTGCGTCATTTCGAAAACAAATGTAGAAAACGTTAGGTTTTCTGCGGTTTTTACTAAGCATTACCACTTCTCGCTTTTTCTCGTGTAATGTGGTTGCCAGGGTTCGCATCATGCTAAATCTTAAGGTCCTAGGTCAACTACAAGGCAGCGATATCGGCCAAATATTGAATTTTCAAAAACTAAAACTAGAATTTCCGGTTCCTTTGTTGCTGACTGCAACAACTTAGAAGTTTCTACTTCGTACAGAGTGGTGCGACCGCAAACCTCATCACGCGGCATTAGTTGCCAGACGATAAATGTAAACGTTTCGCAGAGTAAAGCGTCCAATGTGACGATTTCCAGTTACGTCATTTCGAAAACAAATGTAGAAAACGATAGGTTTGCTGCGGTGTTTACTACGCCTTACCACTTCTCGCTTTTTCTCGTGTAATGTGGCTGCCAGGGTTCGGTTCATGCAAAATCTTAAGGTCCTAGGTCAACAACAAGGAAGCAATACCGGCCAAATATTGAATTTTCAAAAACTAAAACTTGAATTTCTGTGCTCCTTTCTTGGTGACTGCAACAACTTAGAAACTTCTACTTCGTACAGAGTGGTGCGACCGCAAACCTCGTCACGCGGCATTAGTTGCCAGACGATAAATGTAAACGTTTCCGAGAGAAATGCGTCCGATTTGAAGATATTCAGTTACGTCATTTCGATAACAAATGTAGAAAACGTTAGGTTTTCTGCGGTTTTTACTAAGCATTACCACTTCTCGCTTTTTCTCGTGTAATGTGGTTGCCAGGATTCGCATCATGCTAAATCTTAAGGTCCTAGGTCAACTACAAGGCAGCAATATCGGCCAAATATTGAATTTTCAAAAACTAAAACTAGAATTTCTGGCTCCTTTGTTGCTGACTGCAACAACTAAGAAGTTTCTACTTCGTACAGAGTGGTGCGACCGCAAACCTCATCACGCGGCATTAGTTGCCAGACGATAAATGTAAACGTATCTGACAGTAATGCGTCCATTGTAAAGATTTTCACTTACGTCATTTCGAAAACAAATGTAGAAAACATAAGGTTTTCTGCGGTTTTTACTATGCATTATCACTTCTTGCTTTTTCTCGTGTAATGTTGCTGCCAGGGTTCGCTTCATGCTAAATCTTAAGGTCCTAGGTCAACTACAAGGCAGCAATATCGGCCTAATATTGAATTTTCAAAAATTAAAACTTGAATTTCTGTGCTCCTTTATTGGTGACTGAAACATCTTAGAAGGTTCTACTTCGTAGAAAGTGGTGCGTCCGCAAACATCGTCACGCGGCATTAGCTGCAAGACGATAAATGTAAACGTTTCCGATAGATATGCGTCCATTGTGACGATTTTTAGTTACGTCATTTCGAAAACAAATGTAGAAAACGTTAGGTTTTCTGTGGTTTTTACTACGCATTACCACTTCTCGCTTTTTCTCGTGTAATGTGGCTGCCAGGGTTCAGTTCATGCAAATTCTTAAGGTCCTAGGTCAACTACAAGGCAACAAAAGCGGCCAAAAACTGAATTTTTCCAAAATTATAACTTGAATTTCTCTGCCTCTTTCTTGGTGACTGGACAACTTAGAAGCTTCTACTTCGTACAGAGTGGTGCGACCGCAAACCACATCACGCGGCATTAGTTGCCAGACGATAAATGTAAACGTTAACGGGAGAAATGCGTCCAATGTGAAGATTTTCGGTTATGTCATTTCGAAAACAAATGTAGAAAACGTTAGGTGTTTTGGTGTTTTTACTACGCATTACAACTTCTCGCTTTTTCTCGTGTAATTTGGCTGCCAGGGTTCGCTTCATGCAAAATCTTAAGGTCCTAGGTCAACTACATGGCAGCAATATCAGCCTAATATTGAATTTTCAAAAACGAAAACTTGAATTTCTGTGCTCCTTTCTTGGTGACTGCAAAAACTTAGAAGCTTCTACTTCATACAGAGTGGTGCGACCGCAAACATCGTCACGCGGCATTAGCTGCCAGACGATAATTGTAAACGTTTCCGAGAGAAATGCGTCCATTGTGAAGATTTCCAGTTGCGTCATTTCGAAAACAAATGTAGAAAACGTTAGGTTTTCTGCGGTTTTTACTAAGCATTACCACTTCTCGCTTTTTCTCGTGTAATGTGGTTGCCAGGGTTCGCATCATGCTAATTCTTAAGGTCCTAGGTCAACTACAAGGCAGCAATATCGGCCAAATATTGAATTTTCAAAAACTAAAACTAGAATTTCTGGCTCCTTTGTTGCTGACTGCAACAACTTAGAAGTTTCTACTTCGTACAGAGTGGTGCAACCGCAAACCTCATCACGCGGCATTAGTTGCCAGACGATAAATGTAAACGTTTCACAGAGTAAAGCGTCCAATGTGACGATTTCCAGTTACGTCATTTCGAAAACAAATGTAGAAAACGATAGGTTTGCTGCAGTGTTTACTACGCATTACCACTTCTCGCTTTTTCTCGTGTAATGTGGCTGCCAGGGTTCGGTTCATGCAAAATCTTAAGGTCCTAGGTCAACAACAAGGAAGCAATACCGGCCAAATATTGAATTTTCAAAAACTAAAACTTGAACTTCTGTGCTCCTTTCTTGGTGACTGCAACAACTTAGAAGCTTCTACTTCGTACAGAGTGGTGCGACCGCAAACCTCGTCACGCGGCATTAGTTGCCAGACGATAAATGTAAACGTTTCCGAGAGAAATGCGTCCGATTTGAAGATATTCAGTTACGTCATTTCGAAAACAAATGTAGAAAACGTTAGGTTTTCTGCGGTTTTTACTATGCATTACCACTTCTCGCTTTTAGTCGTGAACTGTGGAAGCCAGGGTTCGGTTCATGCAAAATCTTAATATCCTAAGTCAACTACAAGGCAGCAATACCGGCCAAAAATTGAATTTTCAAAAACTAAAACTTGAATTTTTGTGCTCCTTTCTTGGTGACTGCAACAACTTACATGCTTCTACATCGTACAGAGTGGTGCGACCGAATACCTCGTCACGCGGCATTAGTTGCCAGACGATAAATGTAAACGTTTCACAGAGTAAAACGTCCAATGTGACGATTTCCAGTTACGTCATTTCGAAAACAAATGTAGAAAACGTTAGGTGTTTTAGTGTTTTTACTACGCATTGCAACTTCTCGCTTTTTCTCGTGTAATGTGGCTGCCAGGGTTCGGTTCATGCAAAATGTTAAGGTCCTAGGTCAACTACAAGGCAGCAAAAGCAGAGAAAAATTGAATTTTCGTAAACTAAAACTTGAAATTCTGTGCTCCTTTCTTGGTTACTGAAACATCTTAGAAGCTTCTACTTCGTACAGAGTGGTGCGTCCGCAAACCTCGTCATGCGGCATTAGTTGCCAGACGATAAATGTAAACGTTTCCGAGAGAAATGCGTCCATTGTGAAGATTACCAGTTGCGTCATTTCGAAAAGAAATGTAGAAAACGTTAGGTTTTCTGCTGTTTTTGCTACGCATTACAACTTCTCGCTTTTTCTCGTGTAATGTGGTTGCCAGAGTTCGGTTCATACAAAATCTTAAGGTCCTAGGTCAACTAAAAGGCTGCAAAAGTGTCCAAAAACTGAATTTTCAAAAACCAAAACTTGAATATCTGTGCCCCTTTCTTGGTGACTGCAATATCTTAGAAGCTTCTACTTCGTACAGAGTGGTGCGACCGCAAACCTCGTCAGGTGACATTAGTTGCCAGACGATAAATGTAAACGTTTCTGAGAGAAATGCGTGCATTGTGACGATTTTCAGTTACGTCATTTCGAAAACATAGGTAGAAAACGTTAGGTTTTCTGCGGTTTTTAATACGCATTACCCCTTCTCGTTTTTTCTCGTGTAATGTGGCTACCAGAGTTCGGTTCATGCAAAATTTTAAGTTCCTAGGTCAACTACAAGGCTGCAAAAGCGGCCAAAAACTGAATTTTCAAAAACTCGAACTTGAATTTCTGTGCTCCTTTCTTGGTGACTGCAACAACTTAGAAGCTTCTACTTCGTACAGAGTGGTGCGACCGCAAACCTCATCACGCGGCATTAGTTGCCAGACGATAAATGTAATCTTTTCCGAGAGAAATGCGTCCATATTGACGATTTTCAGTTACGTCATTTAGAAAACAAATGTAGAAAACGTTAGGTTTTCTGCGGTTTTAACTACGCATTACAACTTCTCGCTTTTTCTCGTGAAATGTGGCTGCCAGAGGTCGGTTCATGCAAAATCTTAAGGGCCTAGGTCAACTAGACGTCAGCAAAACAGGGCCAAAAATTGAATATTGAAAAACTAAAACTTGAATTTCTGTGCTCCTTTCTTGGTTACTGCAACAACTTAGAAGCTTCTACTTCGTATAGAGTGATGCGACCTCAAACGTCGTCACGCACCATTAGTTGCCAGACGATAAATGTAAACGTTACCGAGAGAAATGCGTCCATTGTGAAGATTTCCAGTTGCGTCATTTCGAAAACAAATGTAGAAATGTTAGGTTTTCTGCGGTTTTTGCTACGCATTACAACTTCTCGCTTTTTCTCGTGTAATGTGGTTGCCAGAGTTCGGTTCATACAAAATCTTAAGGTCCTAGGTCAACTACAAGACTGCAAAAGCGTCCAAAAACTGAATTTTCAAAAACCAAAACTTGAATATCTGTGCCCCTTTCTTGGTGACTGCAATATCTTAGAAGCTTCTACTTCGTACAGAGTGGTGCGACCGCAAACCTCGTCAGGTGACATTAGTTGCCAGACGATAAATGTAAACGTTTCCGAGAGAAATGCGTCCATTGTGACGATTTTCAGTTACGTCATTTCGAAAACATATGTAGAAAACGTTAGGTTTTCTGCGGTTTTAACTACGCATTACAAGTTGTCGCTTTTTCTCGTGGAATGTGACTGCCAGTGTTCGGTTCATGCAAAATCTTAAGGTCCTAGGTCAACAACAAGGCAACAAAGTCGGCCAAAAACTGAATTTTCAAAAACTAAAACTAGAATTTCTGTGCTCGTTTCTTGGTGACTGCAACAACTTAGAAGCCTCTACTTCGTACAGAGTGGTGCGACCGCAGACCTCGTCACGCGGCAATAGTTGCCGCACGATAAATGTAAACGTTTCCGAGAGAAATGCGATTTTTAGTTACGTCATTTCGAAAACAAATGTAGAAAACGTTAGGTTTTCTGTGGTTTTTACTACGCATTACAACTTCTCGCTTTTTCTCGTGTAATGTGGCTGCCAGAGTTCGGTTCATGCAAAATCTTAAGGTCCTAGGTCAACTACAAGTCAGCAAAATAGGTCCAAAATTTGAATTTTGAAAAACGAAAACTTGAATTTCTGTGCTCCTTTCTTGGTTACTGCAACAACTTAGAAGCTTCTACTTCGTACAGAGTGATGCGACCTCAAACGTCGTCACGCAATATTAGTTGCCGGACGATAAATGTAAACGTTTCCGAGAGAAATGCCTACATTGTGACGATTTTCAGTTACGTCATTTCGAAAACAAATGTAGAAAACGTTAGGTTTTCTGCGGTTTTTACTACGCATTACCACTTCTCGCTTTTTATTGTGTAATGTGGCTGCCAGGGTATGGTTCATGTAAAATTTTAAGGTCCTAGATCAACTACAAGGCAGCAAAACCGGCCAAAAACTGAAATTTCAAAAACTAAAACTTGAATTTCTGTGCTCCTTTCTTGGTGACTGCAACCACTTAGAAGCTTCGACTTCGTATAGTGTGTTGCGACCGCAAACCTTGTCACGCGGCATTAGTTGCCAGATGATAAATGTAAACGTTTCCGAAAGAAATGCGTTCAATGTGACGATTTCCAGTTACGTCATTTCGAAAACAAATGTAGAAAACGTTAGGTTTTTTGCTGTTTTTACTACACATTACCACTTCTCGCATTTTGTCGTGTAATGTGGCTGCCAGAGTTCGGTTCATGCAAAATCTTCAGGTCCTAGTCAACTACAAGGCAGCAATATCGGCCAAATATTGAATTGTCAAAAACTAAAACTAGAATTTCTGGCTCCTTTGTTGCTGACTGCAACAACTTAGAAGTTTCTACTTCGTACAGAGTGGTGCGACCGCAAACCCCGTCAGGTGACATTAGTTGCCAGACGATGAATGTAAACGTTTCCGAGAGAAATGCATTCATTGTGACGATTTTCAGTTACGTCATTTCGAAAACATATGTAGAAAACGTTAGGTTTTCCGCGGTTTTTAATACGCATTACCACTTCTCGCTTTTTCTCGTGTAATGTGGCGGCCAGAGTTCGGTTCATGCAAAATTTTAAGTTCCTAGGTCAACTACAAGGCTGCCAAAGCGGCCAAAAACTGTATTTTCAAAAACTGAAACTTGAACTTCCGTACTCCTTTCTTGGTGACTGCAACAACTTAGAAGCTTCTACTTCGTACAGAGTGGGGCGACCGCAAACCTCATCGCGCGGCATTAGTTGCCAGACGATATATGTAAACTTTTCCGAGAGAAATGCGTCCATATTGACGATTTTCAGTTACGTCATTTCGATAACAAATGTAGAAAACGTTAGGTTTTCTGCGGTTTTAACTACGCATTACAACTTGTCGCTTTTTCTCGTGGAATGTGACTGCCAGTGTTCGGTTCATGCAAAATCTTAAGGTCCTAGGTCAACAACAAGGCAACAAAGTCGGCCAAAAACTGAATTTTCAAAAACTAAAACTTGAATTTCTGTGCTCCTTTCTTGGTTACTGCAATAACTTAGAAGCTTCTACTTCGTACAGAGTGGTGCGACCGCAAAACTCATTACGCGGCATTAGTTGCCAGACGATAAATGTAAACGTTACCGAGAGAAATGCGTCCATTGTGAAGATATCCAGTTGCGTCATTTCGAAAACAAATGTAGAAAACGTTAGGTTTTCTGCGGTTTTTACTACACATTACAACTTTTCGCTTTTTCTCGTATAATGTGGCTGCCAGAGTTCGGTTCATACAAAATCTTAAGGTCCTAGGTCAACTACAAGGCTGCAAAAGCGTCCAAAAACTGAATTTCCAAAAACCAAAACTTGAATATCTGTGCCCCTTTCTTGTGACTGCAATATCTTAGAAGCTTCTACTTCGTACAGAGTGGTGCGACCGCAAACCTCGTCACGTGACATTAGTTGGCAGACGATAAATGTAAACGTTTCCGAGAGAAATACGTCCATTGTGACGATTTTCAGTTACGTCATTTCGATAACATATGTAGAAAACGTTAGGTTTTCTGCGGTTTTTACTACACATTACCACTTCTCGCCTTTTCTCGTGTAATGTGGCTGCCAGGGTTCGCTTCATGCGAAATCTTAAGGTCCTAGGTCATTTACTAGGCAGCAATATCGGCCTAATATTGAATTTTCAGAAACTAAAACTTGAATTTCTGTGCTCCTTTCTTGGTGACTGCAAAAACTTAGAAGCTTCTACTTCATACAGAGTGGTGCGACCGCAAACCTCATCACGCGGCATTAGTTGCCAGACGATAAATGTAAACGTTTCTGAGAGTTAAGCGTCCAACGTGACGATTTCCAGTTACGTCATTTCGAAAACAAATGAAGAAAACGTTAGGTGTTATGGTGTTTATACTACGCATTACAACTTCTCGCTTTTTCCCGTGTAATGTGGCTGCCTTGGTTCGGTTCATGCAAAATCTTAAGGTCCTAGGTCAACTACAAGGCAGCAAAAGCAGCAAAAATTGAATTTTCAATAACTAAAACTTGAAATTCTGTGCTCCTTTCTTGGTGACTGAAACATCTTAGAAGCTTCTACTTCGTACAGAGTGGTGCGTCCGCAAACCTCGTCATGCGGCATTAGTTGCCAGACGATAAATGTAAACGTTACCGAGAGAAATGCGTCCATTGTGAACATTTCCAGTTGCGTCATTTCGAAAACAAATGTAGAAAACGTTAGGTTTTCTGCGGTTTTTACTACGCATTACAACTTCTCGCTTTTTCTCGTGTAATGTGGCTGCCAGAGTTCGGTTCATACAAAATCTTAAGGTCCTAGGTCAACTACAAGGCTGCAAAAGCGTCCAAAAACTGAATTTTTAAAAACCAAAACCTGAATATCTGTGCGCCTTTCTTGGTGACTGCAATATCTTAGAAGCTTCTACTTCGTACAGAGTGGTGCGACCGCATACCTCGTCACGTGACATTAGTTGCCAAACGATAAATGTATACGTTTCCGAGAGAAATGCGTCCATTGTGAAGATTTTCATTTACGACATTTCGAAAACAAATGTAGAAAACGTTAGGTTTTCTGCGGTTTTTACTACGCAGTACAACTTTTCGCTTTTTCTCGTGCAATGCGGCTGCCAGGGTTCTGTTCATGCAAAATCTTAAGGTCCTAGGTCAACCACAAGGCAGCAAATACGGCCAAAAATTTAATTTTCAAAAACAAAAACTTGAAATTCTGTGCTCTTTTGTTGGTGACTGAAACATCTTAGAAGGTTCTACTTCGTAGAGAGTGGTGCGTCTGCAAACATCGTCACGCAGCATTAGCTGCAAACGATAAATGTAAACGTTTCCGAGAGATATGCGTCCATTGTGACGATTTCCAGTTGCGTCATTTCGAAAACAAATGTAGAAAACGTTAGGTTTTCTGCGGTTTTTACTACGCATTACCACTTCTCGCTTTTTCTCGTGTAATGTGGCTGCCAGGGTTCGCTTCATGCAAGATCTTAAGGTCCTATGTCAACTACAAGGCAGCAATATCGGCCTAATATTGAATTTTCAAAAACTAAAACTTGAATTTCTGTGCTCCTTTCTTGGTGACTGCAAAAACTTAGAAGCTTCTACTTCATACAGAGTGGTGCTACCGCAAACCTCATCACGCGGCATTAGTTGCCAGACGATAAATGTAAACGTTTCTGAGAGTTAAGCGTCCAATGTGACGATTTCCAGTTACGTCATTTGGAAAACAAATGCAGAAAATGTTAGGTGTTTTGGTGTTTTTACTACGCATTACAACTTCTCGCTTTTTTTCGTGTAATGTGGCTGCCAGGGTTCGGATCATGCAAAATCTTAAGGTCCTAGGTCAACTACAAGGAAGCAAAAGCAGCGAAAAATTGAATTTTCAAAAACTAAAACTTGAAATTCTATGCTCCTTTCTTGGTGACTGAGACATATTAGAAGCTTCTACTTCGTACAGAGTGGTGCGTCTGCAAACCTCGTCATGCGGCATTAGTTGCCAGACGATAAATGTAAACATTTCCGAGAGAAATGCTCCCATTGTGACGATTTCCACTTACGTCATTTCGAAAAGAAATGTAAGAAACGTTAGGTTATCTGCGGTTTTTACTACGAATTTGCACTTCTCGCTTTTTCTCGTGTAATGTGGCTTCCAGGGTTCGCTTCATGCAAAATCTTAAGGCCCTAGGCCAACTACAAGGCAGCAATATCGGCCAAATATTGAATTTCAAAAACTAAAACTAGAATTTCTGACTCCTTTGTTGCTGACTGCAACAAATTATAGGTTTCTACTTTGTACAGAGTGGTGCGACCGCAAACCTCATCACGCGGCATTAGTTGCCAGACGATAAATGTAAACGTTTCCGAGAGAAATGCGTCCGATTTGAAGATATTCAGTTACGTCATTTCGATAACAAATGTAGAAAACGTCACGATTTCGGCGGTTTTTACTAGGCATTACCACTTCTCGCTTTTTCTTGCGTTATGCGGCTTCCAGGGTTCGGTTCATGCAAAACCTTAAGGTCCTAGGTCAACTACAAAGCAGCAAAACCGGCCAAAAATGAATTTTCAAAAACTAAAACTGAACTTCTGTGCTCCTTTCTTGGTGACTGAAACATCTTAGAAGCTTCTACATCGTACAGAGTGGTGCGACTGCAAACCTCGTCACGCGGCATTAGTTGCCAGACGATAAATGTAAACGTTTCCGAGAGAAATGCGTCCAATGTGACGATTTTCAGTTACGTCATTTCGAAAACAAATGTAGAAAATGTTAGGTTTTCTGCGGTTTTTACTATGCATTACCACTTCTCGCTTTTTCTCGTGTAATGTGGCTGCCAGGGTTCAGTTCATGCAAATTCTTAAGGTCCTAGGTCAACTACAAGGCAACAAAAGCGGGCAAAAACTGAATTTTTCCAAAACTATAACTTGAATTTCTGTGCCTCCTTCTTGGTGACTGCACAACTTAGAAGCTTCTACTTCGTACAGAGTGGTGCGACCGCAAACCTCATCACGCGGCATTAGTTGCCAGACGATAAATGTAAACGTTAACGGGAGAAATGCGTCCAATGTGACGATTTTCAGTTACGTCATTTCGAAAACAAATGTAGAAAACGTTAGGTTTTCTGCGGTTTTTACTACGCATTACCACTTCTCGCTTTTTCTCGTGAACTGGGGCAGCCAGGGTTCGGTTCATGCAAAATCTTAATATCCTAAGTCAACTACAAGGCAGCAAAACCGGCCAAAAATTGAATTTTCAAAAACTAAAACTTGAATTTTTGTGCCCCTTTCTAGGTGACTGCAACAACTTACATGCTTCTACATCGTACAGAGTGGTGCGACCGAAGACCTCGTCACGCGGCATTAGTTGCCAGACGACAAATGTTAACGTATCTGACAGTAATGCGTCCATTGTGAAGATTTTCACTTACGTCATTTCGAAAACAAATGTAGAAGACATTAGGATTTCTGCGGTTTTTACTACGCATTATCACTTCTTGCCTTTTCTCGTGTAATGTGGCTGCCAGGGTTCGCTTCATGCAAAATCTTAGGGTCCTAGGTCAACTACAAGGCAGCAATATCGGCCTAATATTGAATTTTCAAAAACTAAAACTTGAATTTCTGTGCTCCTTTATTGGTGACTGAAACATCTTAGAAGGTTCTACTTCGTAGAAAGTGGTGCGTCCGCAAACATCGTCACGCGGCATTAGCTGCAAGACGATAAATGTAAACGTTTCCGAGAGATATGCGTCCATTGTGGCGATTTCCAGTTCCGTCATTTCGAAAACAAATGTAGAAAACGTTAGGTTTTCTGCTGTTTGTACTAGGCATTACCACTTCTCGCTTTTTCTCGTGTAATGCGGCTTCCAGGGTTCGGTTCATGCAAAACCTTGAGGTCCTAGGTCAACGACAAAGCAGCAAAACCGGCCAAAAATGAATTTTCAAAAACTAAAACTGAATTTCTGTGCTCCTTTCTTGGTGACTGAAACATCTTAGAAGCTTCTACATCGTACAGAGTGGTGCGACCGCAAACCTCATCCCGCGGCATTAGTTGACAGACGATAAATATAAACGTTAACGAGAGAAATGCGTCCATTGTGAAGATTTTCAGTTACGTCATTTCGAAGACAAATGTAGAAAACGTTAGGTTTTCTGCGGTTTTTACTACGCATTACCACTTCTCACTTTTTCTCGTGAACTGTGGCAGCCAGGGTTCGGTTCATGCACAATCTTAAGGTCCTAGGTCAACTACAACGCAGCAATATCGGCCTAATATTGAATTTTCAAAAACTAAAACTTGAATTTCTGTGCTCCTTTCTTGGTGACTGAAACATCTTAGAAGGTTCTACTTCGTAGAAAGTGGTGCGTCCGCAAACATCGTCATGCGGCATTAGCTGCAAGACGATAAATGTAAACGTTTCTGAGAGATATGCGTCCATCGTGACGATTTCCAGTTGCGTCATTTCGAAAACAAATGTAGAAAACGTTAGGTTTTCTGCGGTTTTTACTACGCATTACCACTTCTCGCTTTTTCTCGTGTAATGTGGCTGCCAGGGTTCGCTTCACGCAAGGTCTTAAGGTCCTACGTCATCTACAAGGCAGCAATATCGGCCAAATATTGAATTTTCAAAAACTAAAACTTGAATTTCTGTGCTCCTTTCTTGATGACTGCAAAAACTTAGAAGCTTCTACTTCATACAGAGTGGTGCGACCGCAAACCTCATCACGCGGCATTAGTTGCCAGATGATAAATGTAAACGTTTCTGAGAGTAAAGTGTCCAATGTGACGATTTCCAGTTACGTCATTTCGAAAACAAATGTAGAAAACGTTAGGTGTTTTGGTGTATTTACTACGCATTACAACTTCTCGCTTTTTCTCGTGTAATGTGACTGCCAGGGTTCGGTTCATGCAAAATCGTAAGGTCCTAGGTCAACTACAAGGCAGCAAAAGCAGCGAAAAATTGAATTTTCAAAAACTAAAACTTGAAATTCTGTGCTCCTTTCTTGGTGACTGAAACATCTTAGAAGCTTCTACTTCGTACAGAGTGGTGCGTCCGCAAACCTCGTCATGCGGCATTAGTTGCCAGACGATAAATGTAAACGTTTCCGAGAGAAATGCGTTCATTGTGACGATTTCCACTTACGTCATTTCGAAAAGAAATGTAAAAAACGTTAGGTTATCTGCGGTGTTTACTACGAATTTGCACTTCTCGCTTTTTCTCGTGAAATGTGGCTTCCAGGGTTCGCTTCATGCAAAATCTTAAGGCCCTAGCCAACTACAAGGCAGCAATATCGGCCAAATATTGAATTTCAAAAACTAAAACTAGAATTTCTGGCTCCTTTGTTGCTGACTGCAACAACTTAGAAGTTTCTACTTTGTACAGAGTGGTGCGACCCCAAATTTCATGACGCGGCATTAGTTGCCAGACGATAAATGTAAATGTTTCTGAGAGTAAAGCGTCCAATGTGACGATTTCCAGTTACGTCATTTCGAAAACAAATTTAGAAGACGTTAGGTTTTCTGCGGTTTTTACTACGCATTACCTCTTCTCGCTTTTTATCGCGTAATGTGGCTGCCAGGGTTCGGTTCATGCCAATTCTTAAGGTCCTAGTCAACTACAAGGCAACAAAAGCGGCCAAAGACTGAATTTTCAAAAACTAAAACTTGAATTTCTGTGCCTCTTTCTTGGTGACTGCAACAACTTAGAAGCTTCTACTTCGTACAGAGTGCTGCGACTGCAAACCTCGTCACGCGGCATTAGTTGCCAGACGATAAATGTAAACGTTTCCGAGAGAAATGCGTCCGATGTGAAGATATTCAGTTACGTCATTTCGAAAACAAATGTAGAACACGTCAGGATTTCTGCGGTTTTTACTACGCATTACCACTTCTTGCTTTTCCTCGTGAACTGTGGCAGCCAGGGTTCGGTTCATGCACAATCTTAAGGTCCTAGGTCAACTACAAAGCAGCAAAACCGGCCAAAAATGAATTTTCAAAAACTAAAACTGAATTTCTGTGCTCCTTTCTTGGTGACTGAAACATCTTAGAAGCTTCTACATCGTACAGAGTGGTGCGACCGCAAACCTCGACACGCGGCATTAGTTGCCAGACGATAAATGTAAACGTTTCTGAGAGTAAAGCGTCCAATGTGACGATTTCCAGTTACGTCA
Organism: Schistocerca serialis cubense; assembly: GCF_023864345.2. NCBI lineage: Eukaryota > Metazoa > Arthropoda > Insecta > Orthoptera > Acrididae > Schistocerca > Schistocerca serialis. Next base: position 3,428,006 of record NW_026047571.1, on the reverse strand, counting down.
TTTCGAACAAATGTAGAAAACGTTAGGTTTTTTGCTGTTTTTACTACACAATACCACTTCTCGCTTTTCCTCGGTTAATGTGGCTGCCAGAGTTCGGTTCATGCAAAATCTTAAGGTCCTAGGTCAACTACAAGGCAGCAAAACCGGCAAAAAATTGTTCAAATACTGAAACTTGAATTTCTGTGCTCCTTTCTTGGTGACTGCAACAATTTAGAAGCTTCTACTCCGTACAGAGTGGTGCGACCGCAAACCTCGTTACGCGGCATTAGTTGCCAGACGATAAATGTAAACGTTTCCGAGAGAAAGGCGTCCGATGTGAAGATATTCAATTACGTCATTTCGATAACAAATGTAGAAAACGTCAGGATTCTGCTGTTTTTACTAGGTATTACCACTTCTCGCTTTTTCTCGTGTAATGCGGCTTCCAGGGTTCGGTTCATGCAAAACCTTAAGGTCCTAGGTCAACTACAAAGCAGCAAAACCGGCCAAAAATGAATTTTCAAAAACTAAAACTGAATTTCTGTGCTCCTTTCTTGGTGACTGAAACATCTTAGAAGCTTCTACATCGTACAGAGTGGTGCGACGCAAACCTCATCCCGCGGCATTAGTTGACAGACGATAAATATAAAAGTTAACGAGAGAAATGCGTCCATTGTGAAGTTTTTCAGTTACGTCATTTCGAAAACAAATGTAGAAAACGTTAGGTTTTCTGCGGTTTTTACTGCGCATTACCACTTCTCGCTTTTTCTCGTGCAATGCGGCTGCCAGGGTTCGGTTCATGCAAAATCTTAAGGTCCTAGGTCAACTACAAGGCAGCAAATACGGCCAAAAATTTAATTTTCAAAAACCAAACTTGAAATTCTGGGCTCCTTTCTTGTTGACTGAAACATCTTAGAGGGTTCTACTTCGTAGAGAGTGGTGCGTCCGCAAACATCGTCACGCAGCATTACCTGCAAGACGATAAATGTAAACGTTTCCGAGAGATATGCGACCATTGTGACGATTTCCAGTTGCGTCATTTCGAAAACAAATGTAGAAAACGTTAGGTTTTCTGCGGTTTTTACTACGCATTACCTCTTCTCGCTTTTTCTCGTGTAATGTGGCTGCCAGGGATGGCTTCATGCAATATCTTAAGGTCCTAGGTCAACTACAAGGCAGCAATGTCGGCCTAATATTGAATTTTCAAAAACTAAAACTTGAATTTCTGTGCTCCTTTCTTGGTGACTGCAAAAACTTAGAAGCTTCTACTTCATACAGAGTGGTGCGACCGCAAACCTCATCACGCGGCATTAGTTGCCAGTCGATAAATATTAACGTTAACGAGAGAAATGCGTCCATTGTGAAGTTTTTCAGTTACGTCATTTCGATAAACAAATGTAGAAAACGTTAGGTTTTCTGCGGTTTTTACTACGCATTACCACTTCTCGCTTTTTCTCGTGCCATGCGGCTGCCAGGATTCGGTTCATGCAAAATCTTAAGGTCCTAGGTCAACTACAAGGCAGCAAATACGGCCAAAAATTTAATTTTCAAAAATCAAAGCTTGAAATTCTGTGCTCCTTTCTTGGTGACTGAAACATCTTAGAAGCTTCTACTTCGTACAGAGTGGTGCGTCCGCAAACCTCGTCATGCGGCATTAGTTGCCAGACGATAAATGTAAACGTTTCCGAGAGAAATGCGTCCATTGTGACGATTTCCACTTACGTCATTACGAAAAGAAATGTAAAAAACGTTAGGTTATCTGCGGTTTTTACTACGAATTTGCACTTCTCGCATTTTCTCGTGTAATGTGGCTGCCAGGGTTCGCTTCATGCTAAATCTTAAGGCCCTACGCCAACTACAAGGCAGCAATATCGGCCAAATACAGAATTTCAAAAACTAAAACTTGAATTTCTGGCTCCTTTGTTGCTGACTCCAACAACTTGGAAGTTTCTACTTTGTACAGAGTGGTGCGAACCCAAACCCCATCACGCGGCATTAGTTGCCAGACGATAAATGTAAACGTTTCTGAGAATAAAGCGTCCAATGTGACGATTTCCAGTTACGTCATTTCGAAAACACATGTAGAAAACGTAAGGTTTTTTGCTGTCTTTACTACACAATACCACTTCTCGCTTTTTCTCGTGTAATGTGGCTGCCAGAGTTCGGTTCATGCAAAATCTTAAGGACCTAGGTCAACTACAAGGCAGCAAAACCGGCAAAAAATTGTTCAAATACTAAAACTTGAATTTCTGTGCTCCTTTCTTGGTGACTGCAACAACTTAGAAGCTTCTACTTCGTACAGAGTGGTGCGACCGCAAACCTCGTCACGCGGCACTAGTTGCCAGACGATAAATGTAAACGATTCCGGAGAAATGCGTCCGATGTGAAGATATTCAGATACGTCATTTCGATAACAAATGTAGAAAACGTCAGGATTTCTGCTGTTTTTACTAGGCATTACCACTTCTCGCTTTTTCTCGTGTAATGCGGCTTCCAGGGTTCCGTTCATGCAAAACCTTGAGGTCCTAGGTCAACTACAAAGCAGCAAAACCGGCCAAAAATGAATTTTCAAAAACTAAAACTGAATTTCTGGTCTCCTTTCTTGGTTACTGAAACATCTTAGAAGCTTCTACATCGTACAGAGTGGTGCGACCGCAAACCCGATCCCGCGGCATTAGTTGACAGACGAGAAATATAAACGTTAACGAGAGAAATGCGTCCACTGTGAAGTTTTTCAGTTACGTCATTTCGAAAACAAATGTAGAAAACGTTAGGTTTTCTGCGGTTTTTACTACGCATTACCACTTCTCGCTTTTTCTCGTGCAATGCGGCTGCCAGGGTTCGGTTCATGCAAAATCTTAAGGCCCTAGGCCAACTACAAGGCAGCAATATCGGCCAAATATTGAATTTCAAAAACTAAAACTAGAATTTCTGACTCCTTTGTTGCTGACTGCAACAAATTATAGGTTTCTACTTTGTACAGAGTGGTGCGACCGCAAACCTCATCACGCGGCATTAGTTGCCAGACGATAAATGTAAACGTTTCTGAGAGTAAAGCGTCCAATGTGACGATTTCCAGTTACGTCATTTCGAAAACAAATGTAGAAAACGTTAGGTTTTTTGCTATTTTTACTACACAATATCACTTCTCGCTTTTTCTTGTGTAATGTGGCTGCCAGAGTTCGGTTCATGCAAAATCTTAAGGTCCTAGGTCAACTACAAGGAAGCAAAAGCAGCGAAAAATTGAATTTTCAAAAACTAAAACTTGAAATTCTATGCTCCTTTCTTGGTGACTGAGACATATTAGAAGCTTCTACTTCGTACAGAGTGGTGCGTCTGCAAACCTCGTCATGCGGCATTAGTTGCCAGACGATAAATGTAAACATTTCCGAGAGAAATGCTCCCATTGTGACGATTTCCACTTACGTCATTTCGAAAAGAAATGTAAGAAACGTTAGGTTATCTGCGGTTTTTACTACGAATTTGCACTTCTCGCTTTTTCTCGTGTAATGTGGCTTCCAGGGTTCGCTTCATGCAAAATCTTAAGGCCCTAGGCCAACTACAAGGCAGCAATATCGGCCAAATATTGAATTTCAAAAACTAAAACTAGAATTTCTGACTCCTTTGTTGCTGACTGCAACAAATTATAGGTTTCTACTTTGTACAGAGTGGTGCGACCGCAAACCTCATCACGCGGCATTAGTTGCCAGACGATAAATGTAAACGTTTCTGAGAGTAAAGCGTCCAATGTGACGATTTCCAGTTACGTCATTTCGAAAACAAATGTAGAAAACGTTAGGTTTTTTGCTATTTTTACTACACAATATCACTTCTCGCTTTTTCTTGTGTAATGTGGCTGCCAGAGTTCGGTTCATGCAAAATCTTAAGGTCCTAGGTCAACTACAAGGCAGCAAAACCGGCAAAAAATTGTTCAAAAGCTAAAACTTGAATTTCTGTGCTCCTTTCTTGGTGACTGCAACAACTTAGAAGCTTCTACTTCGTACAGAGTGGTGCGACCGCAAACCTCGTCACGCGGCATTAGTTGCCAGACGATAAATGTAAACGTTTCCGAGAGAAATGCGTCCGATTTGAAGATATTCAGTTACGTCATTTCGATAACAAATGTAGAAAACGTCACGATTTCGGCGGTTTTTACTAGGCATTACCACTTCTCGCTTTTTCTTGCGTTATGCGGCTTCCAGGGTTCGGTTCATGCAAAACCTTAAGGTCCTAGGTCAACTACAAAGCAGCAAAACCGGCCAAAAATGAATTTTCAAAAACTAAAACTGAACTTCTGTGCTCCTTTCTTGGTGACTGAAACATCTTAGAAGCTTCTACATCGTACAGAGTGGTGCGACTGCAAACCTCGTCACGCGGCATTAGTTGCCAGACGATAAATGTAAACGTTTCCGAGAGAAATGCGTCCAATGTGACGATTTTCAGTTACGTCATTTCGAAAACAAATGTAGAAAATGTTAGGTTTTCTGCGGTTTTTACTATGCATTACCACTTCTCGCTTTTTCTCGTGTAATGTGGCTGCCAGGGTTCAGTTCATGCAAATTCTTAAGGTCCTAGGTCAACTACAAGGCAACAAAAGCGGGCAAAAACTGAATTTTTCCAAAACTATAACTTGAATTTCTGTGCCTCCTTCTTGGTGACTGCACAACTTAGAAGCTTCTACTTCGTACAGAGTGGTGCGACCGCAAACCTCATCACGCGGCATTAGTTGCCAGACGATAAATGTAAACGTTAACGGGAGAAATGCGTCCAATGTGACGATTTTCAGTTACGTCATTTCGAAAACAAATGTAGAAAACGTTAGGTTTTCTGCGGTTTTTACTACGCATTACCACTTCTCGCTTTTTCTCGTGAACTGGGGCAGCCAGGGTTCGGTTCATGCAAAATCTTAATATCCTAAGTCAACTACAAGGCAGCAAAACCGGCCAAAAATTGAATTTTCAAAAACTAAAACTTGAATTTTTGTGCCCCTTTCTAGGTGACTGCAACAACTTACATGCTTCTACATCGTACAGAGTGGTGCGACCGAAGACCTCGTCACGCGGCATTAGTTGCCAGACGACAAATGTAAACGTATCTGACAGTAATGCGTCCATTGTGAAGATTTTCACTTACGTCATTTCGAAAACAAATGTAGAAGACATTAGGATTTCTGCGGTTTTTACTACGCATTATCACTTCTTGCCTTTTCTCGTGTAATGTGGCTGCCAGGGTTCGCTTCATGCAAAATCTTAGGGTCCTAGGTCAACTACAAGGCAGCAATATCGGCCTAATATTGAATTTTCAAAAACTAAAACTTGAATTTCTGTGCTCCTTTATTGGTGACTGAAACATCTTAGAAGGTTCTACTTCGTAGAAAGTGGTGCGTCCGCAAACATCGTCACGCGGCATTAGCTGCAAGACGATAAATGTAAACGTTTCCGAGAGATATGCGTCCATTGTGGCGATTTCCAGTTCCGTCATTTCGAAAACAAATGTAGAAAACGTTAGGTTTTCTGCTGTTTGTACTAGGCATTACCACTTCTCGCTTTTTCTCGTGTAATGCGGCTTCCAGGGTTCGGTTCATGCAAAACCTTGAGGTCCTAGGTCAACGACAAAGCAGCAAAACCGGCCAAAAATGAATTTTCAAAAACTAAAACTGAATTTCTGTGCTCCTTTCTTGGTGACTGAAACATCTTAGAAGCTTCTACATCGTACAGAGTGGTGCGACCGCAAACCTCATCCCGCGGCATTAGTTGACAGACGATAAATATAAACGTTAACGAGAGAAATGCGTCCATTGTGAAGATTTTCAGTTACGTCATTTCGAAGACAAATGTAGAAAACGTTAGGTTTTCTGCGGTTTTTACTACGCATTACCACTTCTCACTTTTTCTCGTGAACTGTGGCAGCCAGGGTTCGGTTCATGCACAATCTTAAGGTCCTAGGTCAACTACAACGCAGCAATATCGGCCTAATATTGAATTTTCAAAAACTAAAACTTGAATTTCTGTGCTCCTTTCTTGGTGACTGAAACATCTTAGAAGGTTCTACTTCGTAGAAAGTGGTGCGTCCGCAAACATCGTCATGCGGCATTAGCTGCAAGACGATAAATGTAAACGTTTCTGAGAGATATGCGTCCATCGTGACGATTTCCAGTTGCGTCATTTCGAAAACAAATGTAGAAAACGTTAGGTTTTCTGCGGTTTTTACTACGCATTACCACTTCTCGCTTTTTCTCGTGTAATGTGGCTGCCAGGGTTCGCTTCACGCAAGGTCTTAAGGTCCTACGTCATCTACAAGGCAGCAATATCGGCCAAATATTGAATTTTCAAAAACTAAAACTTGAATTTCTGTGCTCCTTTCTTGATGACTGCAAAAACTTAGAAGCTTCTACTTCATACAGAGTGGTGCGACCGCAAACCTCATCACGCGGCATTAGTTGCCAGATGATAAATGTAAACGTTTCTGAGAGTAAAGTGTCCAATGTGACGATTTCCAGTTACGTCATTTCGAAAACAAATGTAGAAAACGTTAGGTGTTTTGGTGTATTTACTACGCATTACAACTTCTCGCTTTTTCTCGTGTAATGTGACTGCCAGGGTTCGGTTCATGCAAAATCGTAAGGTCCTAGGTCAACTACAAGGCAGCAAAAGCAGCGAAAAATTGAATTTTCAAAAACTAAAACTTGAAATTCTGTGCTCCTTTCTTGGTGACTGAAACATCTTAGAAGCTTCTACTTCGTACAGAGTGGTGCGTCCGCAAACCTCGTCATGCGGCATTAGTTGCCAGACGATAAATGTAAACGTTTCCGAGAGAAATGCGTTCATTGTGACGATTTCCACTTACGTCATTTCGAAAAGAAATGTAAAAAACGTTAGGTTATCTGCGGTGTTTACTACGAATTTGCACTTCTCGCTTTTTCTCGTGAAATGTGGCTTCCAGGGTTCGCTTCATGGAAGATCTTAAGGCCCTAGCCAACTACAAGGCAGCAATATCGGCCAAATATTGAATTTCAAAAACTAAAACTAGAATTTCTGGCTCCTTTGTTGCTGACTGCAACAACTTAGAAGTTTCTACTTTGTACAGAGTGGTGCGACCCCAAATTTCATGACGCGGCATTAGTTGCCAGACGATAAATGTAAATGTTTCTGAGAGTAAAGCGTCCAATGTGACGATTTCCAGTTACGTCATTTCGAAAACAAATTTAGAAGACGTTAGGTTTTCTGCGGTTTTTACTACGCATTACCTCTTCTCGCTTTTTATCGCGTAATGTGGCTGCCAGGGTTCGGTTCATGCCAATTCTTAAGGTCCTAGTCAACTACAAGGCAACAAAAGCGGCCAAAGACTGAATTTTCAAAAACTAAAACTTGAATTTCTGTGCCTCTTTCTTGGTGACTGCAACAACTTAGAAGCTTCTACTTCGTACAGAGTGCTGCGACTGCAAACCTCGTCACGCGGCATTAGTTGCCAGACGATAAATGTAAACGTTTCCGAGAGAAATGCGTCCGATGTGAAGATATTCAGTTACGTCATTTCGAAAACAAATGTAGAACACGTCAGGATTTCTGCGGTTTTTACTACGCATTACCACTTCTTGCTTTTCCTCGTGAACTGTGGCAGCCAGGGTTCGGTTCATGCACAATCTTAAGGTCCTAGGTCAACTACAAAGCAGCAAAACCGGCCAAAAATGAATTTTCAAAAACTAAAACTGAATTTCTGTGCTCCTTTCTTGGTGACTGAAACATCTTAGAAGCTTCTACATCGTACAGAGTGGTGCGACCGCAAACCTCGACACGCGGCATTAGTTGCCAGACGATAAATGTAAACGTTTCTGAGAGTAAAGCGTCCAATGTGACGATTTCCAGTTACGTCATTTCGAACAAATGTAGAAAACGTTAGGTTTTTTGCTGTTTTTACTACACAATACCACTTCTCGCTTTTCCTCGGTTAATGTGGCTGCCAGAGTTCGGTTCATGCAAAATCTTAAGGTCCTAGGTCAACTACAAGGCAGCAAAACCGGCAAAAAATAGTTCAAATACTGAAACTTGAATTTCTGTGCTCCTTTCTTGGTGACTGCAACAATTTAGAAGCTTCTACTCCGTACAGAGTGGTGCGACCGCAAACCTCGTTACGCGGCATTAGTTGCCAGACGATAAATGTAAACGTTTCCGAGAGAAAGGCGTCCGATGTGAAGATATTCAATTACGTCATTTCGATAACAAATGTAGAAAACGTCAGGATTCTGCTGTTTTTACTAGGTATTACCACTTCTCGCTTTTTCTCGTGTAATGCGGCTTCCAGGGTTCGGTTCATGCAAAACCTTAAGGTCCTAGGTCAACTACAAAGCAGCAAAACCGGCCAAAAATGAATTTTCAAAAACTAAAACTGAATTTCTGTGCTCCTTTCTTGGTGACTGAAACATCTTAGAAGCTTCTACATCGTACAGAGTGGTGCGACGCAAACCTCATCCCGCGGCATTAGTTGACAGACGATAAATATAAAAGTTAACGAGAGAAATGCGTCCATTGTGAAGTTTTTCAGTTACGTCATTTCGAAAACAAATGTAGAAAACGTTAGGTTTTCTGCGGTTTTTACTGCGCATTACCACTTCTCGCTTTTTCTCGTGCAATGCGGCTGCCAGGGTTCGGTTCATGCAAAATCTTAAGGTCCTAGGTCAACTACAAGGCAGCAAATACGGCCAAAAATTTAATTTTCAAAAACCAAACTTGAAATTCTGGGCTCCTTTCTTGTTGACTGAAACATCTTAGAGGGTTCTACTTCGTAGAGAGTGGTGCGTCCGCAAACATCGTCACGCAGCATTACCTGCAAGACGATAAATGTAAACGTTTCCGAGAGATATGCGACCATTGTGACGATTTCCAGTTGCGTCATTTCGAAAACAAATGTAGAAAACGTTAGGTTTTCTGCGGTTTTTACTACGCATTACCTCTTCTCGCTTTTTCTCGTGTAATGTGGCTGCCAGGGATGGCTTCATGCAATATCTTAAGGTCCTAGGTCAACTACAAGGCAGCAATGTCGGCCTAATATTGAATTTTCAAAAACTAAAACTTGAATTTCTGTGCTCCTTTCTTGGTGACTGCAAAAACTTAGAAGCTTCTACTTCATACAGAGTGGTGCGACCGCAAACCTCATCACGCGGCATTAGTTGCCAGTCGATAAATATTAACGTTAACGAGAGAAATGCGTCCATTGTGAAGTTTTTCAGTTACGTCATTTCGATAAACAAATGTAGAAAACGTTAGGTTTTCTGCGGTTTTTACTACGCATTACCACTTCTCGCTTTTTCTCGTGCCATGCGGCTGCCAGGATTCGGTTCATGCAAAATCTTAAGGTCCTAGGTCAACTACAAGGCAGCAAATACGGCCAAAAATTTAATTTTCAAAAATCAAAGCTTGAAATTCTGTGCTCCTTTCTTGGTGACTGAAACATCTTAGAAGCTTCTACTTCGTACAGAGTGGTGCGTCCGCAAACCTCGTCATGCGGCATTAGTTGCCAGACGATAAATGTAAACGTTTCCGAGAGAAATGCGTCCATTGTGACGATTTCCACTTACGTCATTACGAAAAGAAATGTAAAAAACGTTAGGTTATCTGCGGTTTTTACTACGAATTTGCACTTCTCGCATTTTCTCGTGTAATGTGGCTGCCAGGGTTCGCTTCATGCTAAATCTTAAGGCCCTACGCCAACTACAAGGCAGCAATATCGGCCAAATACAGAATTTCAAAAACTAAAACTTGAATTTCTGGCTCCTTTGTTGCTGACTCCAACAACTTGGAAGTTTCTACTTTGTACAGAGTGGTGCGAACCCAAACCCCATCACGCGGCATTAGTTGCCAGACGATAAATGTAAACGTTTCTGAGAATAAAGCGTCCAATGTGACGATTTCCAGTTACGTCATTTCGAAAACACATGTAGAAAACGTAAGGTTTTTTGCTGTCTTTACTACACAATACCACTTCTCGCTTTTTCTCGTGTAATGTGGCTGCCAGAGTTCGGTTCATGCAAAATCTTAAGGACCTAGGTCAACTACAAGGCAGCAAAACCGGCAAAAAATTGTTCAAATACTAAAACTTGAATTTCTGTGCTCCTTTCTTGGTGACTGCAACAACTTAGAAGCTTCTACTTCGTACAGAGTGGTGCGACCGCAAACCTCGTCACGCGGCACTAGTTGCCAGACGATAAATGTAAACGATTCCGGAGAAATGCGTCCGATGTGAAGATATTCAGATACGTCATTTCGATAACAAATGTAGAAAACGTCAGGATTTCTGCTGTTTTTACTAGGCATTACCACTTCTCGCTTTTTCTCGTGTAATGCGGCTTCCAGGGTTCCGTTCATGCAAAACCTTGAGGTCCTAGGTCAACTACAAAGCAGCAAAACCGGCCAAAAATGAATTTTCAAAAACTAAAACTGAATTTCTGGTCTCCTTTCTTGGTTACTGAAACATCTTAGAACCTTCTACATCGTACAGAGTGGTGCGACCGCAAACCCGATCCCGCGGCATTAGTTGACAGACGAGAAATATAAACGTTAACGAGAGAAATGCGTCCACTGTGAAGTTTTTCAGTTACGTCATTTCGAAAACAAATGTAGAAAACGTTAGGTTTTCTGCGGTTTTTACTACGCATTACCACTTCTCGCTTTTTCTCGTGCAATGCGGCTGCCAGGGTTCGGTTCATGCAAAATCTTAAGGTCCTAGGTCAACTACAAGGCAGCAAAAGCGGCCAAAACCTGATTTTTCATAAACTAAAACTTGAATTTCTGTGCTCCTTTCTTGGTGACTGCAAAAACTTAGAAGCTTCTACTTCGTACAGAGTGGTGCGACCGCAAACCTCATCACGCGGCATTAGTTGCCAGACGATAAATGTAAACGTTTCTGAGAGTAAAGTGTCCAATGTGACGATTTCCAGTTACGTCATTTCGAAAACAAATGTAGAAAACGTTAGGTGTTTTGGTGTTTTTACTACGCATTACAACTTCTCGCTTTTTCTCGTGTAATGTGGCTGCCAGGGTTCGCTTCATGCAAAATCTTAAGGTCCTAGGTCAACTACAAGGCAGCAATATCGGCCTAATATTGAATTTTCAAAAACTAAAACTTGTATTTCTGTGCTCCTTTCTTGGTGACTGCAAAAACTTAGAAGCTTCTACTTCATACAGAGTGGTGCGACCGCAAACCTCATCACAGTGCATTAGTTGCCAGACGATAAATGTAAACGTTTCTGAGAGTAAAGCGTCCAATGTGACGATTTCCAGTTACGTCATTTCGAAAAGAAATGTAAAAAACGTTAGGTTATCTGCGGTTTTTACTACGAATTTGCACTTCTCGCTTTTTCTCGTGTAATGTGGCTGCCAGGGTTCGGTTCATGCAAATTCTTAAGGTCCTAGGTCAACTACAAGGCAACAAAAGCGGCCAAAGACTGAATTTTCAAAAACTAATACTTGAATTTCTGTGCATCGTTCTTGGTGACTGCAACAACTTAGAAGCTTCTACTTCGTACAGAGTGGTGCGACTGCAAACCTCGTCACGCGGCATTAGTTGCCAGGCGATAAATGTAAACGTTTCCGTGAGAAATGCGTCCGATGTGAAGATATTCAGTTACGTCATTTCGAAAACAAATGTAGAAAACGTCAGGATTTCTGCGGTTTTTACTAGGCATTACCACTTCTCGCTTTTTCTCGTGTAATGTGGCTGCCTGGGTTCGGTTCATGCAAAATCTTAAGGTCCTAGGTCAACTACAAAGCAGCAAAACCAGCCAAAAATTGAATTTTCAGAAACTAAAACTGAACTTCTGTGCTCCTTTCTTGTCGACTGAAACAACAAAGAAGCGTCTACATCGTACAGAGTGGTGCGACCGAAAACCTCGTCACGCGGCATTAGTTACCAGACGATAAATGTAAACGTATCTGACAGTAATGCGTCCATTGTGAAGATTTTCACTTACGTCATTTCGAAAACAAGTGTAGAAAACATTAGGTTTTCTGCGGTTTTTACTACGCATTATCACTTCTTGCTTTTTCTCGTGCAATGTGGCTGCCAGGGTTCGGTTGATGCAAAATCTTAAGGTCCTAGGTCAACTATTAGGCACCAAAACCGGCAAAAAATGAAATTTTCAAAAACTAAAACTTGAATTTCTGTGCTCCTTTCTTGGTGACTGCAACAACTTAGAAGCTTCTACTTCTTACAGAGTGGTGCGACCGCAAACCTCGTCACGCGGCATTAGCTACCAGATGATAAATGTAAACGTTTCCGAGAGAAATGCGGCCTATGTGTTGATTTCCAGTCACGTCAATTCGAAAACAAATGTAGAAATCGCTAGGTTTTCTGCGGTTTGTACTATGCATTACCACTTCTCGCGTTTTCTCGTGTAATGTGGCGGGGGGAGTTAGGTTCATGCAAAAATCTTAAGGTCCTAGGTCAACTACAAGGCAGCAACAGCGGCCAAAAACTGAATTTTCAAAAACTAAATCTTCAATTTCAGTGCCCCTTTCTTGGTGACTGCAACAACTTAGTAGCTTCTACTTCGTACAGAGTTGTGCGACCGCAAACCTCATCACGCGGCATTAGTTGCCAGACGATAAATGTAAACGTTTCCAAGAGAAATGCGTACATTTTGAAGATTTTCAGTTACGTCATTTCGAAAACAAATGTAGAAAACTTTAGGTTTTGTGCGGTTTGTACTATGCATTACCACTTCTCGCTTTTTCTCGTGTAATGTGGCTGCCTGGGTTCGGTTCATGGAAAATCTTAAGGTCCTAGGTCAACTACAAGGCTGCAAAAGCGGCCACAAACTGAATTTTCAAAAACAAAAACTTGAATTTCTGTGCCCCTTTCTTGGTGACTGCAACAACTTAGAAGCTTATACTTCGTACAGAGTGGTGCGACCGCAAACCTCTTCACGCGTCGTTAGTTGCCAGACGAAAAATATAAACTTTTTCGCGAAAATTGCGTCCACTGAGAAGATTTTCAGTTACGTCATTTCGAAAACAAATGTAGAAAACGTTAGGTTTTGTGCGGTTTTTACTACGCATTACCACTTCTCGCTTTTTCTCGTGTAATGTGGCTGCCAGGGTTCGGTTCATGCAAAATCTTGAGGTTCTAGGTCTACTACAAGGCAGCAAAAGCGGCCAAAACCTGACTTTTCATAAACTAAAACTTGAATTTCTGTGCTCCTTTCTTGGTGACTGCAAAAACTTAGAAGCTTCTACTTCATACAGAGTGGTGTAACCGCAAACCTCTTCACGGGCATGAGTTGCCAGACGATAAATGTAAACGTTTCTGAGAGTAAAGCGTCCAATGTGACGATTTCCAGTTACGTCATTTCGAAAACAAATGTAGAAAACGTTAAGTGTTTTGGTGTTTTTATTACGCATTACAACTTCTCGCTTTTTCTCGTGTAATGTGGCTGCCAGGGTTCGCTTCATGCAAAATTTTAAGGTCCTAGGTCAACTACAAGGCAGCAAAAGCAGCGAAAAATTGAATTTTCAAAAACTAAAACTTGAAATTCTGTGCTCCTTTCTTGGTGACTGAAACATCTTAGAAGCTTCTACTTCGTACAGAGTGGTGCGTCCGCAAACCTCGTTATGCGGCATTGGTTGCCAGACGATAAATGTTAACGTTTCCGAGAGAAATGCGTCCATTGTGACGATATCCACTTACGTCATTTCGAAAAGAATTGTAAAAAACGTTAGGTTATCTGCGGTTTTTAATACGAATTTGCACTTCTCGCTTTTTCTCGTGTAATGTGGCTGCCAGGGTTCGCTCCTTGCAAAATCTTAAGGACGTAGGCCAACTACAAGGCAGCAATATCAGCCAAATATTGAATTTTTAAAAACTAAAACTAGAATTTCTGGCTCCTTTGTTGTTGGCTGCAACAACTTGGAAGCTTCTACTTCGTACAGAGTGGTGCGACCGCAAAATTCGTCAGGCGGCATTAAATGCCAGACGATAAATGTAAACGTTGCCGAGAGAAATGTTTCCGATGTGAAGATACTCAGTTACGTCATTTCGATAACAAATGTAGAATACGTCAGGATTTCTGTGGTTTTTACTAGGCATTACCACTTCTCGCTTTTTCTCGTGTAATGCGGCTGAGAGGGTTCGGTTCATGCAAAACCTTAAGGTCCTAGGTCATCTACAAAGCAGCAAAAACGGCCAAAAATGAATTTTCAAAAACTAAAACTGAATCTCTGTGCTCCTTTCTTGGTGACTGAAACACCTTAGAAGCTTCTACATCGTACAGAGTGGTGCGACCGCAAACCTCGTCACGCGGCAAGGGTTGCCAGACGATAAATGTAAACGTTTCCGAGAGAAATGCGTCCAATGAGAAGATTTTCTGTTACGTCATTTCGAAAACAAGTGTAGAAAACGTTAGGTTTGCTGCGGTTTTTACTACGCATTACTACTTCTCGTTTTTTCTCGTGTAATGTCGCTGCCAGGGTTCGGTTCATGCAAAATCTTAAGGTCCTTGGCCAACTACAAGGAAGCGATACCGGCCAAATATTGAATTTTCAAAAACTAAAACTTGAAATTCTGTGCTCCTTTCTTGGTGACTGAAACAACTTAGAAGCTTCTACTTCGTACAGAGTGGTGCGACCGCAAACATCGTCACATGGCTTTAGTTGGCAGACAATAAATGTAAACGTTTCCGAGAGAAATGCGTCCAATGTGACGATTTCCAGTTACATCATTTCGAAAACAAGTGTAGAAAACGTTAGGATTTCTGCGGTTTTTACTACGCATTACCACTGCTCGCTTTTTCTCGTGTAATGTGGCTGCCAGGGTTCGGTTCATGCAAAATCTTAAGGTCCTAGGTCAACTACAAGGAAGCAATACATGCCAAACATTGAATTTTCAAAAACTAAAACTTGAATTTCTGTGCTCCTTTCTTGGTGATTGCAACAACTTAGAAGCTTCTACCTCGTACAGAGTGGTGCGACCGCAAACCTCATCACGCGGCATTAGTTGCCAGACAATAAATGTAAGCGTTTCCGTGAGAAATGCGTCCATTGTGACGATTTTCAGTTACGTCATTTCGAAAACAAATGTATAAAACGTTAGGATTTCTGCGGTTTTTACTACGCCTTACCACTTCTCGCCTTTTATCGTGTAATGTGGTTGCCAGGTTTCGGATCATGCAAAATCTTAAGGTCGTAGGTCAACTACAAGGCAGCAAAACCGGCCAAAAATTGAATTTTCAAAAACTAAAACTTCAATTTCTGTGCTCCTTTCTTGGTGACTGCGACAACTTACAAGCTGCTACATCTTACAGAGTGGTGCGACTTTAAACCTCGTCACGCGGCATTAGTTGCCAGACGATAAATGTAAACATTTCTGACAGTAATGCGTCCATTGAGAAGATTTTCACTTACGTCATTTCGAAAACAAATAAGGAAAACGTTAGGTTTTCTGCGGTTTTTACTACGCATTATCACTTCTTGTTTTTCTCGTGTAATGTGGCTGCCAGGGTTCGGTTCATGCAAAATCTTAAGGTCCTAGGTCAACTATTAGGCAGCAAAAGCGGCAAAACTTGAATTTTAAAAACTAAAACTTGAATTTCTGTGCTCCTTTCTTGGTGACTGCAACAACTTAGAAGCTTCTACATCTTACAGAGTGGTGCGACCGCAAACCTTGTCGCGCGGCATTAGTCGCCAGACGATAAATGTAAACGTTTCCGAGAGAAATGCGTCCAATGTGTTGATTTCCAGTTACGTCATTTCGAAAACAAGTGTAGAAGACTTTAGGTTTTCTGCGGTTTTTACTAGGCATTACCACTTCTCGCTTTTTCTCATGTATTGTGGCTGCCAGGGTTCGGTTCATGCAAAATCATAAGGTTCTAAGCCAACTACAAGGCTGCAAATCGGCCAAAAATGGAATTTTCAAAAATTAAAACTTGAATTACTGTGCTCCTTTCTTGGTGACTGCAACAACTTAGAAGCTTCTACATCGTAAAGAGTGGTGCGATCGCAAACCTCGTCACGCGGCATTAGTTGCCAGACGATAAATGTAAAAGTTTGCGAGAGAAATGCGTCCATTGTGACGACTTTCAGTTACGTCATTTCGAAAACAAATGTAGAAAACGTTAGTTTTTTTGCTGTTTTTACTACACATTACCACTTCTCGCTTTTCCTCGTGTAATGTGGCTGCCAGAGTTCGATTCATGCAAAATCTTAAGGTCCTAGGTCAACTACAAGGTTGCAAAAGCCGCCAAAAACTGAATTTTCAAATACTAAAACTTGAGTTTCTGTGCTCCTTTCTTGGTGACTGCAACAACTTAGAAGCTTCTACTTCGTACAGAGTGGTGCGTGGGCAAACGTCGTCACGCGCCATTAGTTGTCAGACGATAAGTGTAAACGTTTCCGAGAGAAATGCGTCCAATGTGACGGTTCTTAATTACGTCATTTAGAAAACAAATGTAGAAAACGTTAGGTTTGCTGCGGTTTTTTCTACGCATTACCACTTCTCGCTTTTTCTCGTGAAATGTGGCTGTCAGTGTTCGGTTCATGCAAAATCTTAAATTCCTAGGCCAACTGCAAGGCAGCAAAACCGGGCAAAAATTGAATTTACAAAAACTAAAACTTGAATTTATGTGCTCCTTCCATGGTGACTGAAACATCTTAGAAGCTTCTACTTCGTACAGAGTGGTGCGTCCGCAAACCTCGTTACGCGGCATTAGTTGCCAGACGATAAATGTAAACGTTTCTGAGAGTAAAGCGTCCAATGTGACGATTTCCAGTTACGTCATTTCGAAAACAAATGTAGAAAACGTTAGTTTTTTTGCTGTTTTTACTACACAATACCACTTCTCGCTTTTTCTCGTGTAATGTGGCTGCCAGAGTTCGGTTCATGCAAAATCTTAAGGTCCTAGGTCAACTACAAGGCAGCAAAACCGGCAAAATATTGTTCAAAAACTAAAACTTGAATTTCTGTGCTCCTTTCTTGGTGACCGCAATAACTTAGAAGCTTCTACTTCGTACAGAGTGGTGCGACCGCAAACCTCGTCACGCGGCATTAGTTGCCAGACGATAAACGTAAAGGTTTCCGAGAGAAATGCGTCCGATGTGAAGATATTCAGTTACGTGATTTCGAAATCAAATGTAGAAAACGTCAGGATTTCTGCGGTTTTTACTAGGCATTACAACTTCGCGCTTTTTGTCGTGTAATGCGGCTGCCAGGGTTCGGTTCATGCAAAACGTTAAGGTCCTAGGTCAACTACAAGGCAGCAAAAGCGGCCAAAAACTGAATTTTCATAAACTAAAACTAGAATTTCTGTGCCCCTCTCTTGGTGACTGCATCAACTTAGAAGGTTCTACTTCGTACAGAGTGGTGCGACCGCAAACATCGTCACGCGGCATTAGTTGCCAGACGAGAAATGTAATCGTTTCCGAGAGAAATGCGTCCAATGTGACGATTTCCAGTTACGGCATTTCGAAAACAAGTGTAGAAAACGTTAGGTTTGCTGCGGTTTTTACTACGCATTACTACTTCTCGCTTTTTCTCGTGTAATGTGGCTGCCAGGGTTCGGTTCATGCAAAATCTTAAGGTCCTAGGTCAACAACAAGGTAGCAATACCGGCCAAATATTGAATTTTCAAAAACTAAAACTTGAATTTCTGTGCTCCTTTCTTGGTGACTGCAACAACTTAGAAGCTTCTACTTCGTACAGAGTGGTGCGACCGCAAACCACGTCACGCGGCATTAGTTGCCAGACGATAAATGTAAGCGTTTCCGAGAGAAATGCGTCCATTGTGAAGATTTTCACTTACGTCGTTTCGAAAACAAATGTAGAAAACGTTAGGTTTTCTGCGGTTTTTACTACGCATTACCACTTCTCGCTTTTTCTCGTGTAATGTGGCTGCCACAGTTCGGTTCATGCAAAATCTTAAGGTCCTAGGTCAACTCCAAGGCTGCAAAAGCGTCCAAAAACTGAATTTTCAAAAACTAAATCTTGAACTTCTGTGCCCCTATCTAGGTGACTACAACAACTTAGAAGCTTCTACTTCGTACAGAGTGGTGCGACCGCAAACCTCGTCATGCGGCATTAGTTGCCAGACATTAAAACTAAACGTTTCCGAGAGAAATACGTCCATTGTAACGATTTTGAGTTACGTCATTTCGAAAACGAATGTAGAGAACGTTTGGTTTTCTGCGGTTTTTACTGCGCATTACCACTTCTCGCTCTTTCTCGTGTAATGTGTCTGCCAGAGTTCGGTTCATGCCAAATCGTAAGGTCCTAGGTCAACTACAAGGCACCAAAACAGGTCAAAAATTGAATTTTCAAAAACTATAACTTGAATTTCTGTGCTCCTTTCTTGGTGACTGCAACAACTTAGAAGCTTCTACTTCGTACAGAGTGGTGCGCCCGCAAACCTCATCACGAGGCATTAGTTGCCAGACGATAAAGTTAAACGTTTCCGAGAGAAATGCGTAGACTGTGAAGATTTTCAGTTACGTCATTTCGAAAACAAATGTAAAAAACGTTAGGTTTTCTGCGGTTTTTACTACGCATTACCACCTCTCGCTTTTTCTCGTGTAATGTGGCTGCCAGGGTTCGGTTCATGCAAAATCTTAAGGACCTAGGTCAACTACAAGGCAGCAACCCCAGGCAAAAACTGAATTTTCAAAAACTAAAACTTGAATTTCCGTGCTCCTGTCTAGGTGACTGCAACAACTTAGAAGCTTCTACCTCGTACAGAGTGGTGCGACCGCAAACCTCGTCACGCGGTATTAGTTGCCAGACAATAAATGTAAACGTTTCCGAGAGAAATGCGTCCATTGTGACGATTGTCAGTTACCTCATTTCGAAAACAATTGTAGAATGCGTTAGGATTTCTGCGGTTTTTACTACGCTTTACCACTTCTCGCATTTTCTAGTGCAATGTGGCTGCAAGGGTTCGGGTCATGAAAAATCTTAATGTCCTAGGGCAACTACAAGGCTGCAATACCGGCCAAAAATTGAATTTTCAAAAACTAAAACTAGAATGTCTGTGCTCCTCTCTTGGTAACTGCAACAACTTAGAAGCTTCTACTTCGTACAGAGTGGTGCGACCGCAAACCTCGTCACGTAGCATTAGTTGCCAGACAATAAATGTAAACGTTTCCGAAAGAAATGTGTCCAATGTGAAGATTTTCAGTTACGTCATTTTGAAAACAAGTGTAGAAAACGTTATGTTTTCTGAGGTTTTAACTACACATTACAACTTCTCGCTTTTTCTCGTGTAACGTGGCTACCAGATTTGGGTTCATGCAAAATCTTAAGGACTTAGGACAACTACAAGGCAGCAATAACGGCTGAAAACTGAATTTTCTAAAACTAAAACTTGAATTTCTGTGCTCCTTTCTTGGTAACTGCAACAACTTAGAAGCTTCTACTTCGTACAGAGTGGTGCGACCGCAAACCTCATCACGCGGCATTAGTTGCCAGACGATAAATGAAAACGTTTCCGAGAGAAATGCGTTCATTGTGATTATTTTCATTTACGTCATTTCGAAAACAAATGTAGAAAACGTTAGGTTTTCTGCGGTTTTTGCTACGCATTACCACTTCTCGCTTTTTCTCGTGTACTGTGGCTGCCAGAGGTCGGTTCATGCAAAATCTTAAGGTGCTAGGTCAACTACAAGACAGCAATCCCGGCAAAAAATTGATTTTTAAAAAACTAAAACTTGAATTTGTGTGCTCCTTTCTTGGTAACTGCAACAACTTAGAAGCTTCTACTTCGTACAGAGTGGTGCGACCGCAAACCTCGTCACGCGGCAATAGTTGCCAGACGATAAATGTAAACGTTTCCGAGAGAAATGCGTCCAATGTGACGATTTTCAGTTACGTCATTTCGAAAACAAATGTTGAAAACGTTATGTTTTCTGCGGTTTTAACTACACATTACCACTTCTCGCTTTCTCTCGTGTAATGTGGCTGCCAGAGGTAGGTTCATGCAGAATCTTAAGATCCTAGGTCAACTACAAGGCTGCAATACCGGCCAAAAATTGAATTTTCAAAAACTAAAACTTGAATTTCTGTGCTCCTTTCTTGGTAACTGCAACAACTTAGAAGCTTCTACTCCGTACAGAGTGGTGCGACCGCAAACCTCATCACGCGGCATTAGTTGTCAGACGATAAATGAAAACGTTTCCGAGAGAAATTCGTTCATTGCGACGATTTTCAGTTACGTCATACCGAAAACAAATCTAGAAAACGTTAGGTTTTCTGTGGTTATTGCCTCGCATTACCACTTCTCGCTTTCTCTCGTGTAATGTGGCTGCCAGAGGTCGGTTCATGCAAAATCTTAGGGTCCTAGGTCAACTACAAGGCAGCAAAACCGGCCAAAAATTGAATTTTCAAAAACTAAAACTTGAAGTTCTGTGCCCCATTCTTGGTAACTGCAACAACTTAGAAGCTTCTACTTCGTACAGAGTGGTGCGACCGCAAACCTCATCACGCGGCATTAGTTGCCAGACGATAAATGAAAACGTTTCCGAGAGAAATGCGTTCATTGTGATTATTTTCATTTGCGTCTTTTCGAAAACAAATAAAGATAACGTTAGGTTTTCTGCGGTTTTTACTACGCATTACCACTTCTCGCTTTTTCTCGTGTAATGTGGCTGCCAGAGTTCGGTTCATGCAAAATCTTAAAGACTTAGGTCAACTACAAGTGTGCAAAAGCGGCCAAAAACTGTATTTTCAAAAAGTGAATTTCTGTGCCCCTTTCTTGGTGACTGCAACAACGTAGAAGCTTCTACTTCGTACACAGTGGTGCCACCGTAAACCTCATCACGCGGCATCAGTTGCCAGACGATAAATGAAAACGTTTCCGAGAGAAATGCGTCCGATGTGATTATTTTCATTTACGTCATTTCGAAAACAAATGTAGAAAACGTTAGGTTTTCTGCGGTTTTTACTACGCATTACCACTTCTCGCTTTTTCTCGTGTAATGTGGCTGCCAGAGGTCGGTTCATGCAAAATCTTAAGATCCTAGGTCAACTACAAGGCTGCAATATCGGCCAAAAATTGAATTTTCAAAAACTAAAACTTGAATTTCTGTGCTCCTTTCTTGGTAACTGCAACAACTTAGAAGCTTCTACTTCGTACAGAGTGGTGCGACCGCAAACCTCATCACGCGGCATTAGTTGTCAGACGATAAATGAAAACGTTTCCGAGAGAAATTCGTTCATTGCGACGATTTTCAGTTACGTCATACCGAAAAAAAATCTAGAAAACGTTAGGTTTTCTGTGGTTATTGCCTCGCATTACCACTTCTCGCTTTCTCACGTGTAATGTGGCTGCCAGAGGTCGGTTCATGCAAAATCTTAGGGTCCTAGGTCAACTACAAGGCTGCAATACCGGCCAAAAATTGAATTTTCAAAAACTAAAACTTGAATTTCTGTGCTCCTTTCTTGGTAACTGCAACAACTTAGAAGCTTCTACTTCGTACAGAGTGGTGCGACCGCAAACCTCATCACGCGGCATTAGTTGCCAGACGATAAATGAAAACGTTTCCGAGAGAAATGCGTTCATTGTGATTATTTTCATTTGCGTCTTTTCGAAAACAAATAAAGATAACGTTAGGTTTTCTGCGGTTTTTACTACGCATTACCACTTCTCGCTTTTTCTCGTGTAATGTGGCTGCCAGAGTTCGGTTCATGCAAAATCTTAAAGACCTAGGTCAACTACAAGTGTGCAAAAGCGGCCAAAAACTGTATTTTCAAAAAGTTAAACTTGAATTTCTGTGCCCCTTTCTTGGTGACTGCAACAACGTAGAAGCTTCTACTTCGTACAGAGTGGTGCGACCGCAAACCTCATCACGCGGCATTAGTTGCCAGACGATAAATGAAAACGTTTCCGAGAGAAATGCGTTCATTGTGATTATTTTCATTTGCGTCTTTTCGAAAACAAATAAAGATAACGTTAGGTTTTCTGCGGTTTTTACTACGCATTACCACTTCTCGCTTTTTCTCGTGTAATGTGGCTGCCAGAGTTCGGTTCATGCAAAATCTTAAAGACCTAGGTCAACTACAAGTGTGCAAAAGCGGCCAAAAACTGTATTTTCAAAAAGTTAAACTTGAATTTCTGTGCCCCTTTCTTGGTAACTGCAACAACTTAGAAGCTTCTACTTCGTACAGAGTGGTGCGACCGCAAACCTCATCACGCGGCATTAGTTGCCAGACGATAAATGAAAACGTTTCCGAGAGAAATGCGTTCATTGTGATTATTTTCATTTGCGTCTTTTCGAAAACAAATAAAGATAACGTTAGGTTTTCTGCGGTTTTTACTACGCATTACCACTTCTCGCTTTTTCTCGTGTAATGTGGCTGCCAGAGTTCGGTTCATGCAAAATCTTAAAGACCTAGGTCAACTACAAGTGTGCAAAAGCGGCCAAAAACTGTATTTTCAAAAAGTGAATTTCTGTGCCCCTTTCTTGGTGACTGCAACAACGTAGAAGCTTCTACTTCGTACACAGTGGTGCCACCGTAAACCTCATCACGCGGCATCAGTTGCCAGACGATAAATGAAAACGTTTCCGAGAGAAATGCGTCCGATGTGATTATTTTCATTTACGTCATTTCGAAAACAAATGTAGAAAACGTTAGGTTTTCTGCGGTTTTTACTACGCATTACCACTTCTCGCTTTTTCTCGTGTAATGTGGCTGCCAGAGGTCGGTTCATGCAAAATCTTAAGATCCTAGGTCAACTACAAGGCTGCAATATCGGCCAAAAATTGAATTTTCAAAAACTAAAACTTGAATTTCTGTGCTCCTTTCTTGGTAACTGCAACAACTTAGAAGCTTCTACTTCGTACAGAGTGGTGCGACCGCAAACCTCATCACGCGGCATTAGTTGTCAGACGATAAATGAAAACGTTTCCGAGAGAAATTCGTTCATTGCGACGATTTTCAGTTACGTCATACCGAAAAAAAATCTAGAAAACGTTAGGTTTTCTGTGGTTATTGCCTCGCATTACCACTTCTCGCTTTCTCACGTGTAATGTGGCTGCCAGAGGTCGGTTCATGCAAAATCTTAGGGTCCTAGGTCAACTACAAGGCTGCAATACCGGCCAAAAATTGAATTTTCAAAAACTAAAACTTGAATTTCTGTGCTCCTTTCTTGGTAACTGCAACAACTTAGAAGCTTCTACTTCGTACAGAGTGGTGCGACCGCAAACCTCATCACGCGGCATTAGTTGTCAGACGATAAATGAAAACGTTTCCGAGAGAAATTCGTTCATTGCGACGATTTTCAGTTACGTCATACCGAAAAAAAATCTAGAAAACGTTAGGTTTTCTGTGGTTATTGCCTCGCATTACCACTTCTCGCTTTCTCACGTGTAATGTGGCTGCCAGAGGTCGGTTCATGCAAAATCTTAGGGTCCTAGGTCAACTACAAGGCTGCAATACCGGCCAAAAATTGAATTTTCAAAAACTAAAACTTGAATTTCTGTGCTCCTTTCTTGGTAACTGCAACAACTTAGAAGCTTCTACTTCGTACAGAGTGGTGCGACCGCAAACCTCATCACGCGGCATTAGTTGCCAGACGATAAATGAAAACGTTTCCGAGAGAAATGCGTTCATTGTGATTATTTTCATTTGCGTCTTTTCGAAAACAAATAAAGATAACGTTAGGTTTTCTGCGGTTTTTACTACGCATTACCACTTCTCGCTTTTTCTCGTGTAATGTGGCTGCCAGAGTTCGGTTCATGCAAAATCTTAAAGACCTAGGTCAACTACAAGTGTGCAAAAGCGGCCAAAAACTGTATTTTCAAAAAGTGAATTTCTGTGCCCCTTTCTTGGTGACTGCAACAACGTAGAAGCTTCTACTTCGTACACAGTGGTGCCACCGTAAACCTCATCACGCGGCATCAGTTGCCAGACGATAAATGAAAACGTTTCCGAGAGAAATGCGTCCGATGTGATTATTTTCATTTACGTCATTTCGAAAACAAATGTAGAAAACGTTAGGTTTTCTGCGGTTTTTACTACGCATTACCACTTCTCGCTTTTTCTCGTGTAATGTGGCTGCCAGAGGTCGGTTCATGCAAAATCTTAAGATCCTAGGTCAACTACAAGGCTGCAATATCGGCCAAAAATTGAATTTTCAAAAACTAAAACTTGAATTTCTGTGCTCTTTTCTTGGTAACTGCAACAACTTAGAAGCTTCTACTTCGTACAGAGTGTTGCGACCGCAAACCTCGTCACGCGGCATTAGTTGCCAGACGATAAATGTAAACGTTTCCGAGAGAAATGCGTCCAATGTGACGATTTTCAGTTACGTCGTTTCGAAAACAAATGTTGAAAACGTTATGTTTTCTGGGTTTTAACTACACATTACCACTTCTACCTTTTTCTCGTGTAATGTGGCTGCCAGAGTTCGGTTCATGCAAAATCTTAAAGACCTAGGTCAACTACAAGGGTGCAATACCGGCCAAAAATTGAATTTTCAAAAACTAAAACTTCAATTTCTGTGCTCCTTTCTTCGTAACTGCAACAACTTAGAAGCTTCTACTTCTTACAGAGTGTTGCGACCGCAAACCTCATCACGCGGCATTAGTTGCCAGACGATAAATGAAAACGTTTCCGAGAGAAATGCGTTCATTGTGATTATTTTCATTTACGTCATTTCGAAAACAAATGTAGAAAACGTTAGGTTTTCTGCGGTTTTTGCTACGCATTACCACTTCTCGCTTTTTCTCGTGTACTGTGGCTGCCAGAGGTCGGTTCATGCAAAATCTTAAGGTCCTAGGTCAACTACAAGCCAGCAATCCCGGCAAAAAATTGAATTTTAAAAAACTAAAACTTGAATTTCTGTGCTCCTTTCTTGGTAACTGCAACAACTTAGAAGCTTCTACTTCGTACAGAGAGGTGCGACCGCAAACCTCGTCACGCGGCATTAGTTGCCAGACGATAAATGTAAACGTTTCCGAGAGAAATGCGTCCAATGTGACGATTTTCAGTTACGTCATTTCGAAAACAAATGTTGAAAACGTTATGTTTTCTGCGGTTTTAACTACACATTACCACTTCTCGCTTTTTCTCGTGTAATGTGGCTGCCAGAGGTCGGTTCATGCAGAATCTTAAGATCCTAGGTCAACTACAAGGCTGCAGTACCGGCCAAAAATTGAATTTTCAAAAACTAAAACTTGAATTTCTGTGCTCCTTTCTTGGTAACTGCAACAACTTAGAAGCTTCAACTTCGTACAGAGTGGTGCGACCGCAAACCTCATCACGCGGCATTAGTTGCCAGACGATAAATGAAAACGTTTCCGAGAGAAATTCGTTCATTGCGACGATTTTCAGTTGCGTCATACCGAAAACAAATCTAGAAAACGTTAGGTTTTCTGTGGTTATTGACTCGCATTACCACTTCTCGCTTTCTCTCGTGTAATGTGGCTGCCAGAGGTCGGTTCATGCAAAATCTTAGGGTCCTAGGTCAACTACAAGGCAGCAAAACCGGCCAAAAATTGAATTTTCAAAAACTAAAACTTGAAGTTCTGTGCCCCATTCTTGGTAACTGCAACAACTTAGAAGCTTCTACTTCGTACAGAGTGGTGCGACCGCAAACCTCATCACGCGGCATTAGTTGCCAGACGATAAATGAAAACGTTTCCGAGAGAAATGCGTTGATTGTGATTATTTTCATTTACGTCTTCTCGAAAACAAATAAAGATAACGTTAGGTTTTCTGCGGTTTTTACTACGCATTACCACTTCTCGCTTTTTCTCGTGTAATGTGGCTGCCAGAGTTCGGTTCATGCAAAATCTTAAAGACCTAGGTCAACTACAAGTGTCCAAAAGCGGCCAAAAACTGTATTTTCAAAAAGTTAAACTTGAATTTCTGTGCCCCTTTCTTGGTGACTGCAACAACGTAGAAGCTTCTACTTCGTACAGAGTGGTGCCACCGTAAACCTCATCACGCGGCATCAGTTGCCAGACGATAAATGAAAACGTTTCCGAGAGAAATGCGTCCGATGTGATTATTTTCATTTACGTCATTTCGAAAACAAATGTAGAAAAAGTTAGGTTTTCTGCGGTTTTTACTACGCATTACCACTTCTCGCTTTTTCTCGTGTAATGTGGCTGCCAGAGGTCGGTTCATGCAAAATCTTAAGATCCTAGGTCAACTACAAGGCTGCAATATCGGCCAAAAATTGAATTTTCAAAAACTGAAACTTGAATCTCTGTGCTTCTTTCTTGGTAACTGCAACAATTTAGAAGCTTCTACTTCGTACAGAGTGTTGCGACCGGAAACCTCGTCACGCGGCATTAGTTGCCAGACGATAAATGTAAACGTTTAAGAGAGAAATGCGTCCAATGTGACGATTTTCAGTTACGTCGTTCCGAAAACAAATGTTGAAAACGTTATGTTTTCTGGGTTTTAACTACACATTACCACTTCTACCTTTTTCTCGTGTAATGTGGCTGCCAGAGTTCGGTTCATGCAAAATCTTAAAGACCTAGGTCAACTACAAGGGTGGAATACCGGCCAAAAATTGAATTTTCAAAAACTAAAACTTCAATTTCTGTGCTCCTTTCTTCGTAACTGCAACAACTTAGAAGCTTCTACTTCGTACAGAGTGGTGCGACCGCAAACCTCATCACGCGGCATTAGTTGCCAGACGATAAATGAAAACGTTTCCGAGAGAAATGCGTTCATTGTGATTATTTTCATTTACGTCATTTCGAAAACAAATGTAGAAAACGTTAGGTTTTCTGCGGTTTTTGCTACGCATTACCACTTCTCGCTTTTTCTCGTGTATTGTGGCTGCCAGAGGTCGGTTCATGCAAAATCTTAAGGTCCTAGGTCAACTACAAGACAGCAATCCCGGCAAAAAATTGAATTTAAAAAAACTAAAACTTGAATTTCTGTGCTCCTTTCTTGGTAACTGCAACAACTTATAAGCTTCTACTTCGTACAGAGTGGTGCGACCGCAAACCTCGTCACGCGGCATTAGTTGCCAGACGATAAATGGAAACGTTTCCGAGAGAAATTCGTTCATTGCGATGATTTTCAGTTACGTCATACCGAAAACAAATCTAGAAAACGTTAGGTTTTCTGTGGTTATTGCCTCGCATTACCACTTCTCGCTTTCTCTCGTGTAATGTGGCTGCCAGAGGTCGGTTCATGCAAAATCTTAGGGTCCTAGGTCAACTACAAGGCAGCAAAACCGGCCAAAAATTGAATTTTCAAAAACTAAAACTTGAAGTTCTGTGCCCCATTCTTGGTAACTGCAACAACTTAGAAGCTTCTACTTCGTACAGTGTGGTGCGACCGCAAACCTCGTCACGCGGCATTAGTTGCCAGACGATAAATGTAAACGTTTCCGAGAGAAATGCGTCCAATGTGACGATTTTCAGTTACGTCATTTCGAAAACAAATGTTGAAAACGTTATGTTTTCTGCGGTTTTAACTACACATTACGACTTCTCGCTTTTTCTCGTGTAATGTGGCTGCTAGAGGTCGGTTCATGCAGAATCTTAAGATCCTAGGTCAACTACAAGGCTGCAGTACCGGCCAAAAATTGAATTTTCAAAAACTAAAACTTGAATTTCTGTGCTCCTTTCTTGGTAACTGCAACAACTTAGAAGCTTCTACTTCGTACAGAGTGGTGCGACCGCAAACCTCATCACGCGGCATTAGTTGCCAGACGATAAATGAAAACGTTTCCGAGAGAAATTCGTTCATTGCGACGATTTTCAGTTACGTCATACCGAAAACAAATCTAGAAAACGTTATGTTTTCTGTGGTTATTGCCTCGCATTACCACTTCTCGCTTTCTCACGTGTATTGTGGCTGCCAGAGGTCGGTTCATGCGAAATCTTAGGGTCCTAGATCAACTACAAGGCAGCAAAACCGGCCAAAAATTGAATTTTCAAAAACTAAAACTTGAAGTTCTGTGCCCCATTCTTGGTAACTGCAACAACTTAGAAGCTTCTACTTCGTACAGAGTGGTGCGACCGCAAACCTCGTCACGCGGCGTTAGTTGCCAGACGATAAATGTAAACGTTTCCGAGAGAAATGCGTCCAATGTGACGATTTTCAGTTACGTCATTTCGAAAACAAATGTTGAAAACGTTATGTTTTATGCGGTTTTAACTACACATTACCACTTCTCTCTTTTTCTCCTGCAATGTGGCGGCCAGAGTTCGGTTCATGCAAAATCTTAAGGTCCTAGGTCAACTACAGGGCAGCAATACCGGCAGAAAACTGAATTTTCAAAAACTAAAACTTGAATTTTTAGGCCCCTTTCTTGGTGACTGCAACAACTTACAATCTTCTACTTCGTACAGATTGGTGCGACCGAAAACCTCATCACGCGGCATTAGTTGCCAGACGGTAAATGTAAACGTTTCCGAGAGGAATGCGTACATTGTGAATAATTTTAGTTACGTCATTTCGAAAACAAAAGTAGAAAACGTTAGGTTTTCTGCGGTTTTTACTAGGCATTACCACTTCACGCTTTTTCTCGTGTAATGAGGCTGCCAGAGGTCGGTTCATGCAAAATCTTAAGGTCCTAGGTCAACTACAAGGCTGCAATACCGGCCAAAAATTGAATTTTCAAAAACTAAAACTTGAATTTCTGTGCTCCTTTCTTGGTAACTGCAACAGCTTAGAAGCTTCTACTTCGTACAGAGTGGTGCGACCGCAAACCTCGTCACGCGGCATTAGTTGCCAGACGATAAATGTAAACATTTCCGAGAGAAATGCATCCAATGTAACGATTTTCAGTTACGTCATTTCGAAAACAAATGTTGAAAACGTTATGTTTTATGCGGTTTTAACTACACATTACCACTTCTCTCTTTTTCTCCTGCAATGTGGCGGCCAGAGTTCGGTTCATGCAAAATCTTAAGGTCCTAGGTCAACTACAAGGCAGCAATACCGGCCAAAAACTGAATTTTCAAAAACTTAAACGTGAATTACTGTTCCCCTCTCTTGATGACTGCAACAACTTAGAAGCTTCTACTTCGTACAGAGCGGTGCGACCGCAAACCTCATCACCCGGCATTAGTTGCCAGACGATAAATGTAAACGCTTCCGAGAGAAATGCGTCCAATGTGACGATTTCCAGTTACGTCATTTCGAAAACAAATGTAGAAAACGTTTGGTTTTCTGCGGTTTTTACTACGCATTACCACTTCTCGCTTTTTCTCGTGTAATGTGGCTGCCACAGTTCGGTTCACGCAAAATCTCTAGGTCCTAGGTCAACTCCAAGGCTGCAAAAGCGTCCAAAAACTGAATTTTCAAAAACTAAAACTTGAACTTCTGTGCCCCTATCTAGGTGACTGCAACAACTTAGAAGTTTCTACTTCGTACAGAGTAGTGCGATGGCAAACCTCATCACGCGGCATTAGTTGCCAGACGATAAATGTAAACTTTTCCGAGAGAAATGCATCCATTGTGAAGATTTTCAGTTACGTCATTTCGAAATCAAATGTAGAAATAGCTAGGTATTCTGCGGTTTTTACTACGTAGTAACACTTCTCGCTTTTTCTCGTGTAATGTGGCTGCCAGAGGTCGGTTCATGCAAAATCTTAAGGTCCTAGGTCAACTATAAGGCAGCAATACCGGCCAAAAATTGAATTTTCAAAAACTAGAACTTGAATATCTGTGCTCCTTTCTTGGTGACTGCAACAATTTAGAAGCTTCTACTTCGTACATAGTGGTGTGACCGCAAACCTCATCACGCGGCATTAGTTGCCAGACGGTAATTGTAAACGTTTCCGAGAGTAATGCGTCCAATGTGACTATTTCCAGTTACGTCATTTCGAAATCAATTGTAGAATGCGTTAGGATTTCTACTACGAATTACCACTTCTCGCATTTTCTAGTGTAATGTGGCAGCCAGGGTTCGGTTCATGAAAAATCTTAATGTCCTAGGTCAACTACAAGGCTGCAATACCGGCCAAAAAATGAATTTTCAAAAACTAAAGCTTGAATTTCTGTGCTCCTTTCTTGGTAACTGCAACAACTTAGAAGCTTCTACTTCGTACAGAGTGGTGCGACCGCAAACCAAGTCACGTGGCATTAGTTGCAAGACGATAAATGTAAACGTGTCCGAGAGAAATGCGTCCATTGTGACGATTTTCAGTTACGTCATTTCGAAAACGAATGTAGAAAGCGTTAGGTTTTCTGCGGTTTTAGCTACGCATTACCACTTCTCGCTTTTTCTCGTGTAATGTGGTTGCCAAAGTTCGGTTCGTGCAATATCTTAAGGTCCTAGGTCAACTACAAGGCAGCAAAACAGGCCAAAAATTGAATTTTCAAAAACTAAAACTTGGAGTTCTGTGCTCCTTTCTTGGTGACTGCAACAACTTAGAAGCTTCTACTTCGCACGGAGTGGTGCGCCCGCAAACCTCATCACGCGGCATTAGTTGCCAGACAATAAATATAAACGTTTCCGAGAGAAATGCGTCCAATGCGACGATTTTCAGTTACGTCATTTCGAAAACAAATGTAGAAAACGTTAGGTTATCTGTGGTTTTTACTACGAATTACCACTTCTCGCTTTTTCTCGAGTACTGTGGCTGCCATAGTTCGGTTCATGCAAAATCTTAAGGTCCTAGGTCAACTACAAGGATGCAAAAGCGGGCAAAAACTGAATTTTCAAAAAGTAAAACTTGAATTTCTGTTCCCCTTTCTTGGTGACTGCAACAACTTAGAAGCTTCTACTTCGTACAGAAAGGTGCGACCGCTAACCTCATCACGCGGCATTAGTTGCCAGACGATAAATGTAAACGTTTCAGAGAGAAACGCGTTCATTGTGATTATTTTCATTTACGTCATTTCGAAAACAAATGTAGAATACGTTAGGTTTTTTGCTGTTTTTACTACGCATTACCACTTCTCGCTTATTCTCGTGTAATGTGGCTGCCAGAGGTCGGTTCATGCAAAATCTTAAGGTCCTAGGTCAACTACAAGGCAGCAATACCGGCCACAAATTGAATTTTCGGAAACTTAAACTTGAAGTTTTGTGCTCCTTTCTTGGTGACTGCAACAACTTAGAAGCTTTTACTTCGTACAGAAAGGTGCGACCGCAAACCTCATCACGCGGTAATAGTTGCCAGACGATAGCGAGAAGTGGTAATTCGTAGTAAAAACCGCAGAAAACATAACGTTTTCTACATTGTTTTCGTGTCGACGTAACTGAAAATCTTCACATTGGACGCATTACTCTCAGAATCGTTTACATTTATTGTCTGGCAACTAATGCCGCGTGCTGAGGTTTGCGGTCGCACCACTCTGTACGAAGTAGAAGCTTCTAAGTTGTTGCAGTCACCAAGAAAGAGGCACAGAAATTCAAGTTTTTGTTTTTGGAAATTCAGTTTTTGGCTGCTTTTGCTGCCTTGTAGTTGACCTAGGACCTTAAGATATTGCATGAACCGAACTCCGGCAGCCACATTACACGAGAAAAAGCGAGAAGTGGTAATTCGTAGTAAAAACCGCAGAAAACATAACGTTTTCTACATTGTTTTCGTATCGACGTAACTGAAAATCTTCACATTGGACGCATTACTCTCAGAAACGTTTACATTTATCGTCTGGCAACTAATGCCGCGTGATGACGTTTGCGGTCGCACCACTCTGTACGAAGTAGAAGCTTCTAAGTTGTTGCAGTCACCAAGAAAGAGGCACAGAAATTCAAGTTTTAGTTTTTGAAATTTCGGTTTTTGGCTGCTTTTGCTGCCTTGTAGTTGACCTAGGACCTTAAGATTTTGCAAGAACCGAACGCTGGAAGCCACATTACACGAGAAAAAGCGAGAAGTGGTAATTCGTAGTAAAAACCGCAGAAAACATAACGTTTTCTACATTGTTTTCTTATCGACGTAACTGAAAATCTTCACATTGGACGCATTACTCTCAGAAACGTTTACATTTATCGTCTGGCAACTAATGCCGCGTGATGACGTTTGCGGTCGCACCACTCTGTACGAAGTAGAAACTTCTAAGTTGTTGCAGTCACCAAGAAAGGGGCACAGAAATTCAAGTTTTAGTTTTTGAAAATTCAGTTTTTGGCTGCTTTTGCTGCCTTGTAGTTGACCTAGGACCTTAAGATTTTGCATGAACCGAACTCTGGCAGCCACATTACACGAGAAAAAGCGAGAAGTGGTAATTCGTAGCAAAAACCGCAGAAAACATAACGTTTTCTACACTATTTTCGTATCGACGTAACTGAAAATCTTCACATTGGACGCATTACTCTCAGAAACGTTCACATTTATTGTCTGGCAACTAATGCCGCGTGCTGAGGTTTGCGGTCGCACCACTCTGTACGAAGTAGAAGCTTCTAAGTTGTTGCAGTCACCAAGAAAGAGGCACAGAAATTCAAGTTTTAGTTTTTGAAAATTCAGTTTTTGGCTGCTTTTGCTGCCTTGTAGTTGACCTAGGACCTTAAGATTTTGCATGAACCGAACTCTGGCAGCCAAATTACGGGAGAAAAAGCGAGAAGTGGTAATTCGTAGTAAAAACCGCAGAAAACATAACGTTTTCTACATTGTTTTCGTATCGACGTAACTGAAAATCTTCACATTGGACGCATTACTCTCAGAAACTTTTACATTTATTGTCTGGCAACTAATGCCGCGTGCTGAGGTTTGCGGTCGCACCACTCTGTACGAAGTAGAAGCTTCTAAGTTGTTGCAGTCACCAAGAAAGAGGCACAGAAATTCAAGTTTTTGTTTTTGGAAATTCAGTTTTTGGCTGCTTTTGCTGCCTTGTAGTTGACCTAGGACCTTAAGATTTTGCATGAACCGAACTCTGGCAGCCACATTACACGAGAAAAAGCGAGAAGTGGTAATTCGTAGTAAAAACCGCAGAAAACATAACGTTTTCTACATTGTTTTCGTTTCGACGTAACTGAAAATCTTCACATTGGACGCATTACTCTCAGAAACGTTTACATTTATTGTCTGGCAACTAATGCCGCGTGCTGAGGTTTGAGGTCGCACCACTCTGTACGAAGTAGAAGCTTCTACGTTGTTGCAGTCACCAAGAAAGAGGCACAGAAATTCAAGTTTTTGTTTCTCGGAATTCAGTTTTTGGCTCCTTTTGCTGCCTTGTAGTTGACCTAGGACCTTAAGATTTTGCATGAACCGAACTCTGGCAGCCACATTACACGAGAAAAAGCGAGAAGTGGTAATTCGTAGTAAAAACCGCAGAAAACATAACGTTTTCTACATTGTTTTCGTATCGACGTAACTGAAAATCTTCACATTGGACGCATTACTCTCAGAAACGTTTACATTTATTGTCTGGCAACTAATGCCGCGTGCTGAGGTTTGCGGTCGCACCACTCTGTACGAAGTAGTAGCTTCTAAGTTGTGGCAGTCACCAAGAAAGAGGCACAGAAATTCAAGTTTTAGTTTTTGAAAATTCAGTTTTTGGCTGCTTTTGCTGCCTTGTACTTGACCTAGGACCTTAAGATTTTGCATGAACCGAACTCTGGCAGCCACATTACACGAGAAAAAGCGAGAAGTGGTAATTCGTAGTAAAAACCGCAGAAAACATAACGTTTTCTACATTGTTTTCGTATCGACGTTACTGAAAATCTTCACATTGGACGCATTACTCTCAGAAACGTTTCATTTATCGTCTGCCAACTAATGCCGCGTGATGACGTATGCGGTCGCACCACTCTGTACGAAGTAGAAACTTCTAAGTTGTTGCAGTCACCAAGAAAGAGGCACAGAAATTCAAGTTTTAGTTTTTGAAAATTCAGTTTTTGGCTGCTTTTGCTGCCTTGTAGTTGACCTAGGACCTTAAGATTTTGCATGAACCGAACTCTGGCAGCCACATTACACGAGAAAAAGCGAGAAGTGGTAATTCGTAGTAAAAACCGCAGAAAACATAACGTTTTCTACATTGTTTTCGTATCGACGTTACTGAAAATCTTCACATTGGACGCATTACTCTCAGAAACGTTTACATTTATCGTCTGCCAACTAATGCCGCGTGATGACGTTTGCGGTCGCACCACTCTGTACGAAGTAGAAACTTCTAAGTTGTTGCAGTCACCAAGAAAGAGGCACAGAAATTCAAGTTTTAGTTTTTGAAAATTCAGTTTTTGGCTGCTTTTGCTGCCTTGTAGTTGACCTAGGACCTTAAGATTTTGCATGAACCGAACTCTGGCAGCCACATTACACGAGAAAAAGCGAGAAGTGGTAATTCGTAGTAAAAACCGCAGAAAACATAACGTTTTCTACATTGTTTTCGTATCGACGTAACTGAAAATCTTCACATTGGACGCATTACTCTCAGAAACGTTCACATTTATTGTCTGGCAACTAATGCCGCGTGCTGAGGTTTGCGGTCGCACCACTCTGTACGCAGTAGAAGCTTCTAAGTTGTTGCAGTCACCAAGAAAGAGGCACAGAAATTCAAGTTTTAGTTTTTGAAAATTCAGTTTTTGGCTGCTTTTGCTGCCTTGTACTTGACCTAGGACCTTAAGATTTTGCATGAACCGAACTCTGGCAGCCACATTACACGAGAAAAAGCGAGAAGTGGTAATTCGTAGTAAAAACCGCAGAAAACATAACGTTTTCTACATTGTTTTCGTATCGACGTAACTGAAAATCTTCACATTGGACGCATTACTCTCAGAAACGTTTACATTTATTGTCTGGCAACTAATGCCGCGTGCTGAGGTTTGCGGTCGCACCACTCTGTACGAAGTAGAAGCTTCTAAGTTGTTGCAGTCACCAAGAAAGAGGCACAGAAATTCAAGTTTTTGTTTTTGGAAATTCAGTTTTTGGCTGCTTTTGCTGCCTTGTAGTTGACCTAGGACCTTAAGATTTTGCATGAACCGAACTCTGGCAGCCACATTACACGAGAAAAAGCGAGAAGTGGTAATTCGTAGTAAAAACCGCAGAAAACATAACGTTTTCAACATTCTTTTCGTTTGGACGTAACTGAAAATCTTCACATTGGACGCATTACTCTCAGAAACCTTTACATTTATTGTCTGGCAACTAATGCCGCGTGCTGAGGTTTGCGGTCGCACCACTCTGTACGAAGTAGAAGCTTCTAAGTTGTTGCAGTCACCAAGAAAGAGGCACAGAAATTCAAGTTTTTGTTTTTCGAAATTCAGTTTTTGGCTGCTTTTGCTGCCTTGTAGTTGTTCTAGGACCTTAAGATTTTGCATGAACCGAACTCTGGCAGCCACATTACACGAGAAAAAGCGAGAAGTGGTAATTCGTAGTAAAAACCGCAGAAAACATAACGTTTTCTACATTGTTTTCGTATCGACGTAACTGAAAATCTTCACATTGGACACATTACTCTCAGAAACGTTTACATTTATTGCCTGGCAACTAATGCCGAGTGCTGAGGTTTGCGGTCGCACCACTCTGTACGAAGTAGTAGCTTCTAAGTTGTGGCAGTCACCAAGAAAGAGGCACAGAAATTCAAGTTTTAGTTTTTGAAAATTCAGTTTTTGGCTGCTTTTGCTGCCTTGTAGTTGACCTAGGACCTTAAGATTTTGCATGAACCGAACTCTGGCAGCCACATTACACGAGAAAAAGCGAGAAGTGGTAATTCGTAGTAAAAACCGCAGAAAACATAACGTTTTCTACATTGTTTTCGTATCGACGTTACTGAAAATCTTCACATTGGACGCATTACTCTCAGAAACGTTTACATTTATTGTCTGGCAACTAATGCCGCGTGCTGAGGTTTGCGGTCGCACCACTCTGTACGAAGTAGAAGCTTCTAAGTTGTTGCAGTCACCAAGAAAGAGGCACAGAAATTCAAGTTTTAGTTTTTGAAAATTCAGTTTTTGGCTGCTTTTGCTGCCTTGTAGTTGACCTAGGACCTTAAGATTTTGCATGATCCGAACTCTGGCAGCCACATTACACGAGAAAAAGCGAGAAGTGGTAATTCGTAGTAAAAACCGCAGAAAACATAACGTTTTCTACATTGTTTTCGTATCGACGTAACTGAAAATCTTCACATTGGACGCATTACTCTCAGAAACGTTTACGTTTATTGTCTGGCAACTAATGCCGCGTGCTGAGGTTGGCGGTCGCACCACTCTGTACGAAGTAGAAGCTTCTAAGTTGTTGCAGTCACCAAGAAAGAGGCACAGAAATTCAAGTTTTAGTTTTTGAAAATTCAGTTTTGGGCTGCTTTTGCTGCCTTGTAGTTGACCTAGGACCATAAGATTTTGCATGAACCGAACTCTGGCAGCCACATTACACGAGAAAAAGCGAGAAGTGGTAATTCGTAGTAAAAACCGCAGAAAACATAACGTTTTCTACATTGTTTTCGTATCGACGTAACTGAAAATCTTCACATTGGACGCATTACTCTCAGAAACGTTTACATTTATTGTCTGGCAACTAATGCCGCGTGCTGAGGTTTGCGGTCGCACCACTCTGTACGAAGTAGAAGCTTCTAAGTTGTTGTAGTCACCAAGAAAGAGGCACAGAACTTCAAGTTTTAGTTTTTGAAAATTCAGTTTTTGGCTGCTTTTGCTGCCTTATAGTTGACCTAGGAAATTAAGATTTTGCATGAACCGATCTCTGGCAGCCACATTACACGAGAAAAAGCGAGAAGTGGCAATTCGTAGTAAAAACCGCAGAAAACATAACGTTTTCTACATTGTTTTCGTATCGACGTAACTGAAAATCTTCACATTGGACGCATTACTCTCAGAAACGTTTACATTTATTGTCTGGCAACTAATGCCGCGTGCTGAGGTTGGCGGTCGCACCACTCTGTACGAAGTAGAAGCTTCTAAGTTGTTGCAGTCACCAAGAAAGAGGCACAGAAATTCAAGTTTTAGTTTTTGAAAATTCAGTTTTTGGCTGCTTTTGCTGCCTTGTAGTTGACCTAGGACCTTAAGATTTTGCATGAACCGAACTCTGGCAGCCACATTACACGAGAAAAAGCGAGAAGTGGTAATTCGTAGTAAAAACCGCAGAAAACATAACGTTTTCTACATTGTTTTCGTATCGACGTAACTGAAAATCTTCACATTGGACGCATTACTCTCAGAAACGTTTACATTTATCGTCTGGCAACTAATGCCGCGTGATGACGTTTGCGGTCGCACCACTCTGTACGAAGTAGAAGCTTCTAAGTTGTTGCAGTCACTAAGAAAGATTCACAGAAATTCAAGTTTTAGTTTTTGAAAATTCAGTATTTGGCTGCTTTTGCTGCCTTGTATTTGACCTAGGACCTTAAGATTTTGCATGAACCGAACTCTGGCAGCCACATTACACGAGAAAAAGCGAGAAGTGGTAATTCGTAGTAAAAACCGCAAAAAACATAACGTTTTCTACATTGTTTTCGTATCGACGTAACTGAAAATCTTCACATTGGACGCATTACTCTCACAAACGTTTACATTTATCGTCTGCCAACTAATGCCGCGTGATGACGTTTGCGGTCGCACCACTCTGTACGAAGTAGAAACTTCTAAGTTGTTGCAGTCACCAAGAAAGAGGCACAGAAATTCAAGTTTTAGTTTTTGAAAATTCAGTTTTTGGCTGCTTTTGCTGCCTTGTAGTTGACCTAGGACCTTAAGATTTTGCATGAACCGAACTCTGGCAGCCACATTACACGAGAAAAAGCGAGAAGTGGTAATTCGTAGTAAAAACCGCAGAAAACATAACGTTTTCTACATTGTTTTCGTATGGACGTAACTGAAAATCTTCACATTGGACGCATTACTCTCAGAAACGTTTACATTTATCGTCTGGCAACTAATGCCGCGTGATGACGTTTCGGTCGCACCACTCTGTACGAAGTAGAAGCTTCTAAGTTGTTGCAGTCACTAAGAAAGAGGCACAGAAATTAAAGTTTTAGTTTTTGAAAATTCAGTATTTGGCTGCTTTTGCTGCCTTGTATTTGACCTAGGACCTTAAGATTTTGCATGAACCGAACTCTGGCAGCCACATTACACGAGAAAAAGCGAGAAGTGGTAATTCGTAGTAAAAACCGCAAAAAACATAACGTTTTCTACATTGTTTTCGTATCGACGTAACTGAAAATCTTCACATTGGACGCATTACTCTCACAAACGTTTACATTTATCGTCTGCCAACTAATGCCGCGTGATGACGTTTGCGGTCGCACCACTCTGTACGAAGTAGAAACTTCTAAGTTGTTGCAGTCACCAAGAAAGAGGCACAGAAATTCAAGTTTTAGTTTTTGAAAATTCAGTTTTTGGCAGCTTTTGCTGCCTTGTAGTTGACCTAGGACCTTAAGATTTTGCATGAACCGAACTCTGGCAGCCACATTACACGAGAAAAAGCGAGAAGTGGTAATTCGTAGTAAAAACCGCAGAAAACATAACGTTTTCTACATTGTTTTCGTATCGACGTTACTGAAAATCTTCACATTGGACGCATTACTCTCAGAAACGTTTACATTTATCGTCTGCCAACTAATGCCGCGTGATGACGTTTGCGGTCGCACCACTCTGTACGAAGTAGAAACTTCTAAGTTGTTGCAGTCACCAAGAAAGAGGCACAGAAATTCAAGTTTTAGTTTTTGAAAATTCAGTTTTTGGCTGCTTTTGCTGCCTTGTAGTTGACCTAGGACCTTAAGATTTTGCATGAACCGAACTCTGGCAGCCACATTACACGAGAAAAAGCGAGAAGTGGTAATTCGTAGTAAAAACCGCAGAAAACATAACGTTTTCTACATTGTTCTCGTATCGACGTAACTGAAAATCTTCACATTGGACGCATTACTCTCAGAAACGTTTACATTTATTGTCTGGCAACTAATGCCGCGTGCTGAGGTTTGCGGTCGCACCACTCTGTACGAAGTAGAAGCTTCTAAGTTGTTGCAGTCACCAAGAAAGAGGCACAGAAATTCAAGTTTTAGTTTTTGAAAATTCAGTTTTTGTCTGCTTTTGCTGCCTTGTAGTTGACCTAGGACCTTAAGATTTTGCATGAACCGAACTCTGGCAGCCACATTACACGAGAAAAAGCGAGAAGTGGTAATTCGTAGTAAAAACCGCAGAAAACATAACGTTTTCTACATTGTTTTCGTATCGACGTAACTGAAAATCTTCACATTGGACGCATTACTCTCAGAAACGTTTACATTTATTGTCTGGCAACTAATGCCGCGTGCTGAGGTTTGCGGTCGCACCACTCTGTACGAAGTAGAAGCTTCTAAGTTGTTGCAGTCACCAAGAAAGAGGCACAGAAATTCAAGTTTTAGTTTTTGAAAATTCAGTTTTTGGCTGCTTTTGCTGCCTTGTAGTTGACCTAGGACCTTAAGATTTTGCATGATCCGAACTCTGGCAGCCACATTACACGAGAAAAAGCGATAAGTGGTAATTCGTAGTAAAAACCGCAGAAAACATAACGTTTTCTACATTGTTTTCGTATCGACGTAACTGAAAATCTTCACATTGGACGCATTACTCTCAGAAACGTTTACGTTTATTGTCTGGCAACTAATGCCGCGTGCTGAGGTTGGCGGTCGCACCACTCTGTACGAAGTAGAAGCTTCTAAGTTGTTGCAGTCACCAAGAAAGAGGCACAGAAATTCAAGTTTTAGTTTTTGAAAATTCAGTTTTGGGCTGCTTTTGCTGCCTTATAGTTGACCTAGGAAATTAAGATTTTGCATGAACCGATCTCTGGCAGCCACATTACACGAGAAAAGCGAGAAGTGGTAATTCGTAGTAAAAACCGCAGAAAACATAACGTTTTCTACATTGTTTTCGTATCGACGTAACTGAAAATCTTCACATTGGACGCATTACTCTCAGAAACGTTTACATTTATTGTCTGGCAACTAATGCCGCGTGCTGAGGTTGGCGGTCGCACCACTCTGTACGAAGTAGAAGCTTCTAAGTTGTTGCAGTCACCAAGAAAGAGGCACAGAAATTCAAGTTTTAGTTTTTGAAAATTCAGTTTTTGGCTGCTTTTGCTGCCTTGTAGTTGACCTAGGACCTTAAGATTTTGCATGAACCGAACTCTGGCAGCCACATTACACGAGAAAAAGCGAGAAGTGGTAATTCGTAGTAAAAACCGCAGAAAACATAACGTTTTCTACATTGTTTTCGTATGGACGTAACTGAAAATCTTCACATTGGACGCATTACTCTCAGAAACGTTTACATTTATCGTCTGGCAACTAATGCCGCGTGCTGAGGTTGGCGGTCGCACCACTCTGTACGAAGTAGAAGCTTCTAAGTTGTTGCAGTCACTAAGAAAGATTCACAGAAATTCAAGTTTTAGTTTTTGAAAATTCAGTTTTTGGCTGCTTTTGCTGCCTTGTATTTGACCTAGGACCTTAAGATTTTGCATGAACCGAACTCTGGCAGCCACATTACACGAGAAAAAGCGAGAAGTGGTAATTCGTAGTAAAAACCGCAAAAAACATAACGTTTTCTACATTGTTTTCGTATCGACGTAACTGAAAATCTTCACATTGGACGCTTTACTCTCACAAACGTTTACATTTATCGTCTGCCAACTAATGCCGCGTGATGACGTTTGCGGTCGCACCACTCTGTACGAAGTAGAAACTTCTAAGTTGTTGCAGTCACCAAGAAAGAGGCACAGAAATTCAAGTTTTAGTTTTTGAAAATTCAGTTTTTGGCTGCTTTTGCTGCCTTGTAGTTGACCTAGTACCTTAAGATTTTGCATGAACCGAACTCTGGCAGCCACATTATACGAGAAAAAGCGAGAAGTGGTAATTCGTAGTAAAAACCGCAGAAAACATAACGTTTTCTACATTGTTTTCGTATGGACGTAACTGAAAATCTTCACATTGGACGCATTACTCTCAGAAACGTTTACATTTATCGTCTGGCAACTAATGCCGCGTGATGACGTTTCGGTCGCACCACTCTGTACGAAGTAGAAGCTTCTAAGTTGTTGCAGTCACTAAGAAAGAGGCACAGAAATTCAAGTTTTAGTTTTTGAAAATTCAGTATTTGGCTGCTTTTGCTGCCTTGTATTTGACCTAGGACCTTAAGATTTTGCATGAACCGAACTCTGGCAGCCACATTACACGAGAAAAAGCGAGAAGTGGTAATTCGTAGTAAAAACCGCAAAAAACATAACGTTTTCTACATTGTTTTCGTATCGACGTAACTGAAAATCTTCACATTGGACGCATTACTCTCACAAACGTTTACATTTATCGTCTGCCAACTAATGCCGCGTGATGACGTTTGCGGTCGCACCACTCTGTACGAAGTAGAAACTTCTAAGTTGTTGCAGTCACCAAGAAAGAGGCACAGAAATTCAAGTTTTAGTTTTTGAAAATTCAGTTTTTGGCTGCATTTGCTGCCTTGTAGTTGACCTAGGACCTTAAGATTTTGCATGAACTGAACTCTGGCAGCCACATTACACGAGAAAAAGCGAGAAGTGGTAATTCGTAGTAAAAACCGCAGAAAACATAACGTTTTCTACATTGTTTTCGTATCGACGTAACTGAAAATCTTCACATTGGACGCATTACTCTCAGAAACGTTTACTTTTCTTGTCTGGCAACTAATGCCGCGTGCTGAGGTTTGCGGTCGCACCACTCTGTACGAAGTAGAAGCTTCTAAGTTGTTGCAGTCACCAAGAAAGTGGCACAGAAATTCAAGTTTTAGTTTTTGAAAATTCAGTTTTTGGCTGCTTTTGCTGCCTTGTAGTTGACCTAGGACCTTAAGATTTTGCATGAACCGAACTCTGGCAGCCACATTACACGAGAAAAAGCGAGAAGTGGTAATTCGTAGTAAAAACCGCAGAAAACATAACGTTTTCTACATTGTTTTCGTATCGACGTAACTGAAAATCTTCACATTGGACGCATTACTCTCAGAAACGTTTACATTTATTGTCTGGAAACTAATGCCGCGTGCTGAGGTTTGCGGTCGCACCACTCTGTACGAAGTAGAAGCTTCTAAGTTGTTGCAGTCACCAAGAAAGAGGCACAGAAATTCAAGTTTTAGTTTTTGAAAATTCAGTTTTTGGCTGCTTTTGCTGCCTTGTAGTTGACCTAGGACCTTAAGATTTTGCATGATCCGAACTCTGGCAGCCACATTACACGAGAAAAAGCGAGAAGTGGTAATTCGTAGTAAAAACCGCAGAAAACATAACGTTTTCTACATTGTTTTCGTATCGACGTAACTGAAAATCTTCACATTGGACGCATTACTCTCAGAAACGTTTACATTTATTGTCTGGCAACAAATGCCGCGTGCTGAGGTTGGCGGTCGCACCACTCTGTACGAAGTAGAAGCTTCTAAGTTGTTGCAGTCACCAAGAAAGAGGCACAGAAATTCAAGTTTTAGTTTTTGAAAATTCAGTTTTTGGCTGCTTTTGCTGCCTTGTAGTTGACCTAGGACCTTAAGATTTTGCATGAACCGAACTCTGGCAGCCACATTACACGAGAAAAAGCGAGAAGTGGTAATTCGTAGTAAAAACCGCAAAATACATAACGTTTTCTACATTGTTTTCGTATCGACGTAACTGAAAATCTTCACATTGGACGCATTACTCTCAGAAACGTTTACATTTATTGTCTGGCAACTAATGCCGCGTGCTGAGGTTTGCGGTCGCACCACTCTGTACGAAGTAGAAGCTTCTAAGTTGTTGCAGTCACCAAGAAAGAGGCACAGAAATTCAAGTTTTAGTTTTTGAAAATTCAGTTTTTGGCTGCTTTTGCTGCCTTGTAGTCGACCTAGGACCTTAAGATTTTGCATGAACCGAACTCTGGCAGCCACATTACACGAGAAAAAGCGAGAAGTGGTAATTCGTAGTAAAAACCGCAGAAAACATAACGTTTTCTACATTGTTTTCGTATCGACGTAACTGAAAATATTCACATTGGACGCATTACTCTCAGAAACGTTTACATTTATTGTCTGGAAACTAATGCCGCGTGCTGAGGTTTGCGGTCGCACCACTCTGTACGAAGTAGAAGCTTCTAAGTTGTTGCAGTCACCGAGAAAGAGGCACAGAAATTCAAGTTTTAGTTTTGGAAAATTCAGTTTTTGGCTGCTTTTGCTGCCTTGTAGTTGACCTAGGACCTTAAGATTTTGCATGATCCGAACTCTGGCAGCCACATTACACGAGAAAAAGCGAGAAGTGGTAATTCGTAGTAAAAACCGCAGAAAACATAACGTTTTCTACATTGTTTTCGTATCGACGTAACTGAAAATCTTCACATTGGACGCATTACTCTCAGAAACGTTTACTTTTCTTGTCTGGCAACTAATGCCGCGTGCTGAGGTTGGCGGTCGCACCACTCTGTACGAAGTAGAAGCTTCTAAGTTGTTGCAGTCACCAAGAAAGAGGCACAGAAATTCAAGTTTTAGTTTTTGAAAATTCAGTTTTTGGCTGCTTTTGCTGCCTTGTAGTTGACCTAGGACCTTAAGATTTTGCATGAACCGAACTCTGGCAGCCACATTACACGAGAAAAAGCGAGAAGTGGTAATTCGTAGTAAAAACCGCAGAAAACATAACGTTTTCTACATTGTTTTCGTATCGACGTAACTGAAAATCTTCACATTGGACGCATTACTCTCAGAAACGTTTACATTTATTGTCTGGCAACTAATGCCGCGTGCTGAGGTTTGCGGTCGCACCACTCTGTACGAAGTAGAAGCTTCTAAGTTGTTGCAGTCACCAAGAAAGAGGCACAGAAATTCAAGTTTTAGTTTTTGAAAATTCAGTTTTTGTCTGCTTTTGCTGCCTTATAGTTGACCTAGGAAATTAAGATTTTGCATGAACCGAACTCTGGCAGCCACATTACACGAGAAAAAGCGAGAAGTGGTAATTCGTAGTAAAAACCGCAGAAAACATAACGTTTTCTACATTGTTTTCGTATCGACGTAACTGAAAATCTTCACATTGGACGCATTACTCTCAGAAACGTTTACACTTATTGTCTGGCAACTAATGCCGCGTGCTGAGGTTTGCGGTCGCACCACTCTGTACGAAGTAGAAGCTTCTAAGTTGTTGCAGTCACCAAGAAAGAGGCACAGAAATTCAAGTTTTAGTTTTTGAAAATTCAGTTTTTGGCTGCTTTTGCTGCCTTGTAGTTGACCTAGGACCTTAAGATTTTGCATGAACCGAACTCTGGCAGCCACATTACACGAGAAAAAGCGAGAAGTGGTAATTCGTAGTAAAAACCGCAGAAAACATAACGTTTTCTACATTGTTTTCGTATCGACGTAACTGAAAATCTTCACATTGGACGCATTACTCTCAGAAACGTTTACATTTATTGTCTGGAAACTAATGCCGCGTGCTGAGGTTTGCGGTCGCACCACTCTGTACGAAGTAGAAGCTTCTAAGTTGTTGCAGTCACCAAGAAAGAGGCACAGAAATTCAAGTTTTAGTTTTTGAAAATTCAGTTTTTGGCTGCTTTTGCTGCCTTGTAGTTGACCTAGGACCTTAAGATTTTGCATGATCCGAACTCTGGCAGCCACATTACACGAGAAAAAGCGAGAAGTGGTAATTCGTAGTAAAAACCGCAGAAAACATAACGTTTTCTACATTGTTTTCGTATCGACGTAACTGAAAATCTTCACA
Source organism: Schistocerca serialis cubense (assembly GCF_023864345.2). Lineage (NCBI taxonomy): Eukaryota > Metazoa > Arthropoda > Insecta > Orthoptera > Acrididae > Schistocerca > Schistocerca serialis. The sequence continues at coordinate 3,383,526 of NW_026047571.1, read as the reverse complement.
TTGGACGCATTACTCTCAGAAACGTTTACATTTATTGTCTGGCAACAAATGCCGCGTGCTGAGGTTGGCGGTCGCACCACTCTGTACGAAGTAGAAGCTTCTAAGTTGTTGCAGTCACCAAGAAAGAGGCACAGAAATTCAAGTTTTAGTTTTTGAAAATTCAGTTTTTGGCTGCTTTTGCTGCCTTGTAGTTGACCTAGGACCTTAAGATTTTGCATGAACCGAACTCTGGCAGCCACATTACACGAGAAAAAGCGAGAAGTGGTAATTCGTAGTAAAAACCGCAAAATACATAACGTTTTCTACATTGTTTTCGTATCGACGTAACTGAAAATCTTCACATTGGACGCATTACTCTCAGAAACGTTTACATTTATTGTCTGGCAACTAATGCCGCGTGCTGAGGTTTGCGGTCGCACCACTCTGTACGAAGTAGAAGCTTCTAAGTTGTTGCAGTCACCAAGAAAGAGGCACAGAAATTCAAGTTTTAGTTTTTGAAAATTCAGTTTTTGGCTGCTTTTGCTGCCTTGTAGTTGACCTAGGACCTTAAGATTTTGCATGAACCGAACTCTGGCAGCCACATTACACGAGAAAAAGCGAGAAGTGGTAATTCGTAGTAAAAACCGCAGAAAACATAACGTTTTCTACATTGTTTTCGTATTGACGTAACTGAAAATATTCACATTGGACGCATTACTCTCAGAAACGTTTACATTTATTGTCTGGAAACTAATGCCGCGTGCTGAGGTTTGCGGTCGCACCACTCTGTACGAAGTAGAAGCTTCTAAGTTTTTGCAGTCACCGAGAAAGAGGCACAGAAATTCAAGTTTTAGTTTTTGAAAATTCAGTTTTTGGCTGCTTTTGCTGCCTTGTAGTTGACCTAGGACCTTAAGATTTTGCATGATCCGAACTCTGGCAGCCACATTACACGAGAAAAAGCGAGAAGTGGTAATTCGTAGTAAAAACCGCAGAAAACATAACGTTTTCTACATTGTTTTCGTATCGACGTAACTGAAAATCTTCACATTGGACGCATTACTCTCAGAAACGTTTACTTTTCTTGTCTGGCAACTAATGCCGCGTGCTGAGGTTGGCGGTCGCACCACTCTGTACGAAGTAGAAGCTTCTAAGTTGTTGCAGTCACCAAGAAAGAGGCACAGAAATTCAAGTTTTAGTTTTTGAAAATTCAGTTTTTGGCTGCTTTTGCTGCCTTGTAGTTGACCTAGGACCTTAAGATTTTGCATGAACCGAACTCTGGCAGCCACATTACACGAGAAAAAGGGAGAAGTGGTAATTCGTAGTAAAAACCGCAGAAAACATAACGTTTTCTACATTGTTTTCGTATCGACGTAACTGAAAATCTTCACATTGGACGCATTACTCTCAGAAACGTTTACATTTATTGTCTGGCAACTAATGCCGCGTGCTGAGGTTTGCGGTCGCACCACTCTGTACGAAGTAGAAGCTTCTAAGTTGTTGCAGTCACCAAGAAAGAGGCACAGAAATTCAAGTTTTAGTTTTTGAAAATTCAGTTTTTGTCTGCTTTTGCTGCCTTATAGTTGACCTAGGAAATTAAGATTTTGCATGAACCGAACTCTGGCAGCCACATTACACGAGAAAAAGCGAGAAGTGGTAATTCGTAGTAAAAATCGCAGAAAACATAACGTTTTCTACATTGTTTTCGTATCGACGTAACTGAAAATCTTCACATTGGACGCATTACTCTCAGAAACGTTTACATTTATTGTCTGGCAACTGATGCCGCGTGCTGAGGTTTGCGGTCGCACCACTCTGTACGAAGAAGAAGCTTCTAAGTTGTTGCAGTCACCAAGAAAGAGGCACAGAAATTCAAGTTTTTGTTTTTGAAAATTCAGTTTCTGGCTGCTTTTGCTGCCTTGTAGTTGACCTAGGACCTTAAGATTTTGCATGAACCGAACTCTGGCAGCCACATTACACGAGAAAAAGCGAGAAGTGGTAATTCGTAGTAAAAACCGTTAAAAACATAACGTTTTCTACATTGTTTTCGTATCGACGTAACTGAAAATCATCACATTGGACGCATTACTCTCAGAAACGTTTACATTTATTGTCTGGCAACTATTGCCGCGTGCTGAGGTTTGCGGTCGCACCACTCTGTACGAAGTAGAAGCTTCTAAGTTGTTGCAGTCACCAAGAAAGAGGCACAGAAATTCAAGTTTTAGTTTTTGAAAATTCAGTATTTGGCTGCTTTTGCTGCCTTGTATTTGACCTAGGACCTTAAGATTTTGCATGAACCGAACTCTGGCAGCCACATTACACGAGAAAAAGCGAGAAGTGGTAATTCGTAGTAAAAACCGCAAAAAACATAACGTTTTCTACATTGTTTTCGTATCGACGTAACTGAAAATCTTCACATTGGACGCATTACTCTCACAAACGTTTACATTTATCGTCTGCCAACTAATGCCGCGTGATGACGTTTGCGGTCGCACCACTCTGTACGAAGTAGAAACTTCTAAGTTGTTGCAGTCACCAAGAAAGAGGCACAGAAATTCAAGTTTTAGTTTTTGAAAATTCAGTTTTTGGCTGCTTTTGCTGCCTTGTAGTTGACCTAGGACCTTAAGATTTTGCATGAACCGAACTCTGGCAGCCACATTACACGAGAAAAAGCGAGAAGTGGTAATTCGTAGTAAAAACCGCAGAAAACATAACGTTTTCTACATTGTTTTCGTATCGACGTAACTGAAAATCTTCACATTGGACGCATTACTCTCAGAAACGTTTACACTTATTGTCTGGCAACTAATGCCGCGTGCTGAGGTTTGCGGTCGCACCACTCTGTACGAAGTAGAAGCTTCTAAGTTGTTGCAGTCACCAAGAAAGAGGCACAGAAATTCAAGTTTTAGTTTTTGAAAATTCAGTTTTTGGCTGCTTTTGCTGCCTTGTAGTTGACCTAGGACCTTAAGATTTTGCATGAACCGAACTCTGGCAGCCACATTACACGAGAAAAAGCGAGAAGTGGTAATTCGTAGTAAAAACCGCAGAAAACATAACGTTTTCTACATTGCTTTCGTATCGACGTAACTGAAAATCTTCACATTGGACGCATTACTCTCAGAAACGTTTACATTTATTGTCTGGAAACTAATGCCGCGTGCTGAGGTTTGCGGTCGCACCACTCTGTACGAAGTAGAAGCTTCTAAGTTGTCGCAGTCACCAAGAAAGAGGCACAGAAATTCAAGTTTTAGTTTTTGAAAATTCAGTTTTTGGCTGCTTTTGCTGCCTTGTAGTTGACCTAGGACCTTAAGATTTTGCATGATCCGAACTCTGGCAGCCACATTACACGAGAAAAAGCGAGAAGTGGTAATTCGTAGTAAAAACCGCAGAAAACATAACGTTTTCTACATTGTTTTCGTATCGACGTAACTGAAAATCTTCACATTGGACGCATTACTCTCAGAAACGTTTACATTTATTGTCTGGCAACTAATGCCGCGTGCTGAGGTTGCCGGTCGCACCACTCTGTACGAAGTAGAAGCTTCTAAGTTGTTGCAGTCACCAAGAAAGAGGCACAGAAATTCAAGTTTTAGTTTTTGAAAATTCAGTTTTTGGCTGCTTTTGCTGCCTTATAGTTGACCTAGGAAATTAAGATTTTGCATGAACCGAACTCTGGCAGCCACATTACACGAGAAAAAGCGAGAAGTGGTAATTCGTAGTAAAACCCGCAGAAAACATAACGTTTTCTACATTGTTTTCGTATCGACGTAACTGAAAATCTTCACATTGGACGCATTACTCTCAGAAACGTTTACATTTATTGTCTGGCAACTGATGCCGCGTGCTGAGGTTTGCGGTCGCACCACTCTGTACGAAGTAGAAGCTTCTAAGTTGTTGCAGTCACTAAGAAAGAGGCACAGAAATTCAAGTTTTTGTTTTTGAAAATTCAGTTTCTGGCTGCTTTTGCTGCCTTGTATTTGACCTAGGACCTTAAGATTTTGCATGAACCGAACTCTGGCAGCCACATTACACGAGAAAAAGCGAGAAGTGGTAATTCGTAGTAAAAACCGCAAAAAACATAACGTTTTCTACATTGTTTTCGCATCGACGTAACTGAAAATCTTCACATTGGACGCATTACTCTGACAAACGTTTACATTTATCGTCTGCCAACTAATGCCGCGTGATGACGTTTGCGGTCGCACCACTCTGTACGAAGTAGAAACTTCTAAGTTGTTGCAGTCACCAAGAAAGAGGCACAGAAATTCAAGTTTTAGTTTTTGAAAATTCAGTTTTTGGCTTCTTTTGCTGCCTTGTAGTTGACCTAGGACCTTAAGATTTTGCATGAACCGAACTCTGGCAGCCACATTACACGAGAAAAAGCGAGAAGTGGTAATTCGTAGTAAAAACCGCAGAAAACATAGCGTTTTCTACATTGTTTTCGTATCGACGTAACTGAAAATCTTCACATTGGACGCATTACTCTCAGAAACGTTTACATTTATCGTCTGGCAACTAATGCCGCGTGATGACATTTGCGGTCGCACCAATCTGTACGAAGTAGAAGCTTCTACGTTGTTGCAGTCACCAAGAAAGAGGCACAGAAATTCAAGTTATAGTTTTTGAAAATTCAGTTTTTGGCTGCTTTTGCTGCCTTGTAGTTGACCTAGGACCTTAAGATTTTGCATGAACCGAACTCTGGCAGCCACATTACACGAGAAAAAGCGAGAAGTGGTAATTCGTAGTAAAAACCGCAGAAAACATAACGTTTTCTACAATGTTTTCGTATCGACGTAACTGAAAATCTTCACATTGGACGCATTACTCTCAGAAACGTTTACATTTATTGTCTGGCAACTAATGCCGCGTGCTGAGGTTGGCGGTCGCACCACTCTGTACGAAGTAGAAGCTTCTAAGTTGTGGCAGTCACCAAGAAAGAGGCACAGAAATTCAAGTTTTAGTTTTTGAAAATTCAGTTTTTGGCTGCTTTTGCTGCCTTGTAGTTGACCTAGGACCTTAAGATTTTGCATGAACCGAACTCTGGCAGCCACATTACACGAGAAAAAGCGAGAAGTGGTAATTCGTAGTAAAAACCGCAGAAAACATAACGTTTTCTACATTGTTTTCGTATGGACGTAACTGAAAATCTTCACATTGGACGCATTACTCTCAGAAACGTTTACATTTATCGTCTGGCAACTAATGCCGCGTGCTGAGGTTGGCGGTCGCACCACTCTGTACGAAGTAGAAGCTTCTAAGTTGTTGCAGTCACTAAGAAAGATTCACAGAAATTCAAGTTTTAGTTTTTGAAAATTCAGTTTTTGGCTGCTTTTGCTGCCTTGTATTTGACCTAGGACCTTAAGATTTTGCATGAACCGAACTCTGGCAGCCACATTACACGAGAAAAAGCGAGAAGTGGTAATTCGTAGTAAAAACCGCAAAAAACATAACGTTTTCTACATTGTTTTCGTATCGACGTAACTGAAAATCTTCACATTGGACGCTTTACTCTCACAAACGTTTACATTTATCGTCTGCCAACTAATGCCGCGTGATGACGTTTGCGGTCGCACCACTCTGTACGAAGTAGAAACTTCTAAGTTGTTGCAGTCACCAAGAAAGAGGCACAGAAATTCAAGTTTTAGTTTTTGAAAATTCAGTTTTTGGCTGCTTTTGCTGCCTTGTAGTTGACCTAGTACCTTAAGATTTTGCATGAACCGAACTCTGGCAGCCACATTATACGAGAAAAAGCGAGAAGTGGTAATTCGTAGTAAAAACCGCAGAAAACATAACGTTTTCTACATTGTTTTCGTATGGACGTAACTGAAAATCTTCACATTGGACGCATTACTCTCAGAAACGTTTACATTTATCGTCTGGCAACTAATGCCGCGTGATGACGTTTCGGTCGCACCACTCTGTACGAAGTAGAAGCTTCTAAGTTGTTGCAGTCACTAAGAAAGAGGCACAGAAATTCAAGTTTTAGTTTTTGAAAATTCAGTATTTGGCTGCTTTTGCTGCCTTGTATTTGACCTAGGACCTTAAGATTTTGCATGAACCGAACTCTGGCAGCCACATTACACGAGAAAAAGCGAGAAGTGGTAATTCGTAGTAAAAACCGCAAAAAACATAACGTTTTCTACATTGTTTTCGTATCGACGTAACTGAAAATCTTCACATTGGACGCATTACTCTCACAAACGTTTACATTTATCGTCTGCCAACTAATGCCGCGTGATGACGTTTGCGGTCGCACCACTCTGTACGAAGTAGAAACTTCTAAGTTGTTGCAGTCACCAAGAAAGAGGCACAGAAATTCAAGTTTTAGTTTTTGAAAATTCAGTTTTTGGCTGCATTTGCTGCCTTGTAGTTGACCTAGGACCTTAAGATTTTGCATGAACTGAACTCTGGCAGCCACATTACACGAGAAAAAGCGAGAAGTGGTAATTCGTAGTAAAAACCGCAGAAAACATAACGTTTTCTACATTGTTTTCGTATCGACGTAACTGAAAATCTTCACATTGGACGCATTACTCTCAGAAACGTTTACTTTTCTTGTCTGGCAACTAATGCCGCGTGCTGAGGTTTGCGGTCGCACCACTCTGTACGAAGTAGAAGCTTCTAAGTTGTTGCAGTCACCAAGAAAGAGGCACAGAAATTCAAGTTTTAGTTTTTGAAAATTCAGTTTTTGGCTGCTTTTGCTGCCTTGTAGTTGACCTAGGACCTTAAGATTTTGCATGAACCGAACTCTGGCAGCCACATTACACGAGAAAAAGCGAGAAGTGGTAATTCGTAGTAAAAACCGCAGAAAACATAACGTTTTCTACATTGTTTTCGTATCGACGTAACTGAAAATCTTCACATTGGACGCATTACTCTCAGAAACGTTTACATTTATTGTCTGGAAACTAATGCCGCGTGCTGAGGTTTGCGGTCGCACCACTCTGTACGAAGTAGAAGCTTCTAAGTTGTTGCAGTCACCAAGAAAGAGGCACAGAAATTCAAGTTTTAGTTTTTGAAAATTCAGTTTTTGGCTGCTTTTGCTGCCTTGTAGTTGACCTAGGACCTTAAGATTTTGCATGATCCGAACTCTGGCAGCCACATTACACGAGAAAAAGCGAGAAGTGGTAATTCGTAGTAAAAACCGCAGAAAACATAACGTTTTCTACATTGTTTTCGTATCGACGTAACTGAAAATCTTCACATTGGACGCATTACTCTCAGAAACGTTTACATTTATTGTCTGGCAACAAATGCCGCGTGCTGAGGTTGGCGGTCGCACCACTCTGTACGAAGTAGAAGCTTCTAAGTTGTTGCAGTCACCAAGAAAGAGGCACAGAAATTCAAGTTTTAGTTTTTGAAAATTCAGTTTTTGGCTGCTTTTGCTGCCTTGTAGTTGACCTAGGACCTTAAGATTTTGCATGAACCGAACTCTGGCAGCCACATTACACGAGAAAAAGCGAGAAGTGGTAATTCGTAGTAAAAACCGCAAAATACATAACGTTTTCTACATTGTTTTCGTATCGACGTAACTGAAAATCTTCACATTGGACGCATTACTCTCAGAAACGTTTACATTTATTGTCTGGCAACTAATGCCGCGTGCTGAGGTTTGCGGTCGCACCACTCTGTACGAAGTAGAAGCTTCTAAGTTGTTGCAGTCACCAAGAAAGAGGCACAGAAATTCAAGTTTTAGTTTTTGAAAATTCAGTTTTTGGCTGCTTTTGCTGCCTTGTAGTTGACCTAGGACCTTAAGATTTTGCATGAACCGAACTCTGGCAGCCACATTACACGAGAAAAAGCGAGAAGTGGTAATTCGTAGTAAAAACCGCAGAAAACATAACGTTTTCTACATTGTTTTCGTATCGACGTAACTGAAAATATTCACATTGGACGCATTACTCTCAGAAACGTTTACATTTATTGTCTGGAAACTAATGCCGCGTGCTGAGGTTTGCGGTCGCACCACTCTGTACGAAGTAGAAGCTTCTAAGTTGTTGCAGTCACCGAGAAAGAGGCACAGAAATTCAAGTTTTAGTTTTTGAAAATTCAGTTTTTGGCTGCTTTTGCTGCCTTGTAGTTGACCTAGGACCTTAAGATTTTGCATGATCCGAACTCTGGCAGCCACATTACACGAGAAAAAGCGAGAAGTGGTAATTCGTAGTAAAAACCGCAGAAAACATAACGTTTTCTACATTGTTTTCGTATCGACGTAACTGAAAATCTTCACATTGGACGCATTACTCTCAGAAACGTTTACTTTTCTTGTCTGGCAACTAATGCCGCGTGCTGAGGTTGGCGGTCGCACCACTCTGTACGAAGTAGAAGCTTCTAAGTTGTTGCAGTCACCAAGAAAGAGGCACAGAAATTCAAGTTTTAGTTTTTGAAAATTCAGTTTTTGGCTGCTTTTGCTGCCTTGTAGTTGACCTAGGACCTTAAGATTTTGCATGAACCGAACTCTGGCAGCCACATTACACGAGAAAAAGCGAGAAGTGGTAATTCGTAGTAAAAACCGCAGAAAACATAACGTTTTCTACATTGTTTTCGTATCGACGTAACTGAAAATCTTCACATTGGACGCATTACTCTCAGAAACGTTTACATTTATTGTCTGGCAACTAATGCCGCGTGCTGAGGTTTGCGGTCGCACCACTCTGTACGAAGTAGAAGCTTCTAAGTTGTTGCAGTCACCAAGAAAGAGGCACAGAAATTCAAGTTTTAGTTTTTGAAAATTCAGTTTTTGTCTGCTTTTGCTGCCTTATAGTTGACCTAGGAAATTAAGATTTTGCATGAACCGAACTCTGGCAGCCACATTACACGAGAAAAAGCGAGAAGTGGTAATTCGTAGTAAAAATCGCAGAAAACATAACGTTTTCTACATTGTTTTCGTATCGACGTAACTGAAAATCTTCACATTGGACGCATTACTCTCAGAAACGTTTACATTTATTGTCTGGCAACTGATGCCGCGTGCTGAGGTTTGCGGTCGCACCACTCTGTACGAAGAAGAAGCTTCTAAGTTGTTGCAGTCACCAAGAAAGAGGCACAGAAATTCAAGTTTTTGTTTTTGAAAATTCAGTTTCTGGCTGCTTTTGCTGCCTTGTAGTTGACCTAGGACCTTAAGATTTTGCATGAACCGAACTCTGGCAGCCACATTACACGAGAAAAAGCGAGAAGTGGTAATTCGTAGTAAAAACCGTTAAAAACATAACGTTTTCTACATTGTTTTCGTATCGACGTAACTGAAAATCATCACATTGGACGCATTACTCTCAGAAACGTTTACATTTATTGTCTGGCAACTATTGCCGCGTGCTGAGGTTTGCGGTCGCACCACTCTGTACGAAGTAGAAGCTTCTAAGTTGTTGCAGTCACCAAGAAAGAGGCACAGAAATTCAAGTTTTAGTTTTTGAAAATTCAGTATTTGGCTGCTTTTGCTGCCTTGTATTTGACCTAGGACCTTAAGATTTTGCATGAACCGAACTCTGGCAGCCACATTACACGAGAAAAAGCGAGAAGTGGTAATTCGTAGTAAAAACCGCAAAAAACATAACGTTTTCTACATTGTTTTCGTATCGACGTAACTGAAAATCTTCACATTGGACGCATTACTCTCACAAACGTTTACATTTATCGTCTGCCAACTAATGCCGCGTGATGACGTTTGCGGTCGCACCACTCTGTACGAAGTAGAAACTTCTAAGTTGTTGCAGTCACCAAGAAAGAGGCACAGAAATTCAAGTTTTAGTTTTTGAAAATTCAGTTTTTGGCTGCTTTTGCTGCCTTGTAGTTGACCTAGGACCTTAAGATTTTGCATGAACCGAACTCTGGCAGCCACATTACACGAGAAAAAGCGAGAAGTGGTAATTCGTAGTAAAAACCGCAGAAAACATAACGTTTTCTACATTGTTTTCGTATCGACGTAACTGAAAATCTTCACATTGGACGCATTACTCTCAGAAACGTTTACATTTATTGTCTGGCAACTGATGCCGCGTGCTGAGGTTTGCGGTCGCACCACTCTGTACGAAGTAGAAGCTTCTAAGTTGTTGCAGTCACTAAGAAAGAGGCACAGAAATTCAAGTTTTAGTTTTTGAAAATTCAGTATTTGGCTGCTTTTGCTGCCTTGTATTTGACCTAGGACCTTAAGATTTTGCATGAACCGAACTCTGGCAGCCACATTACACGAGAAAAAGCGAGAAGTGGTAATTCGTAGTAAAAACCGCAAAAAACATAACGTTTTCTACATTGTTTTCGCATCGACGTAACTGAAAATCTTCACATTGGACGCATTACTCTCACAAACGTTTACATTTATCGTCTGCCAACTAATGCCGCGTGATGACGTTTGCGGTCGCACCACTCTGTACGAAGTAGAAACTTCTAAGTTGTTGCAGTCACCAAGAAAGAGGCACAGAAATTCAAGTTTTAGTTTTTGAAAATTCAGTTTTTGGCTGCTTTTGCTGCCTTGTAGTTGACCTAGGACCTTAAGATTTTGCATGAACCGAACTCTGGCAGCCACATTACACGAGAAAAAGCGAGAAGTGGTAATTCGTAGTAAAAACCGCAGAAAACATAACGTTTTCTACATTGTTTTCGTATCGACGTAACTGAAAATCTTCACATTGGACGCATTACTCTCAGAAACGTTTACATTTATTGTCTGGAAACTAATGCCGCGTGCTGAGGTTTGCGGTCGCACCACTCTGTACGAAGTAGAAGCTTCTAAGTTGTTGCAGTCACCAAGAAAGAGGCACAGAAATTCAAGTTTTAGTTTTTGAAAATTCAGTTTTTGGCTGCTTTTGCTGCCTTGTAGTTGACCTAGGACCTTAAGATTTTGCATGATCCGAACTCTGGCAGCCACATTACACGAGAAAAAGCGAGAAGTGGTAATTCGTAGTAAAAACCGCAGAAAACATAACGTTTTCTACATCGTTTTCGTATCGACGTAACTGAAAATCTTCACATTGGACGCATTACTCTCAGAAACGTTTACATTTATTGTCTGGCAACTAATGCCGCGTGCTGAGGTTGGCGGTCGCACCACTCTGTACGAAGTAGAAGCTTCTAAGTTGTTGCAGTCACCAAGAAAGAGGCACAGAAATTCAAGTTTTAGTTTTTGAAAATTCAGTTTTTGGCTGCTTTTGCTGCCTTGTAGTTGACCTAGGACCTAAAGATTTTGCATGAACCGAACTCTGGCAGCCACATTACACGAGAAAAAGCGAGAAGTGGTAATTCGTAGTAAAAACCGCAGAAAACATAACGTTTTCTACATTGTTTTCGTATCGACGTAACTGAAAATCTTCACATTGGACGCATTACTCTCAGAAACGTTTACATTTATTGTCTGGCAACTGATGCCGCGTGCTGAGGTTTGCGGTCGCACCACTCTGTACGAAGTAGAAGCTTCTAAGTTGTTGCAGTCACTAAGAAAGAGGCTCAGAAATTCAAGTTTTAGTTTTTGAAAATTCAGTATTTGGCTGCTTTTGCTGCCTTGTATTTGACCTAGGACCTTAAGATTTTGCATGAACCGAACTCTGGCAGCCACATTACACGAGAAAAAGCGAGAAGTGGTAATTCGTAGTAAAAACCGCAAAAAACATAACGTTTTCTACATTGTTTTCGCATCGACGTAACTGAAAATCTTCACATTGGACGCATTACTCTCACAAACGTTTACATTTATCGTCTGCCAACTAATGCCGCGTGATGACGTTTGCGGTCGCACCACTCTGTACGAAGTAGAAACTTCTAAGTTGTTGCAGTCACCAAGAAAGAGGCACAGAAATTCAAGTTTTAGTTTTTGAAAATTCAGTTTTTGGCTGCTTTTGCTGCCTTGTAGTTGACCTAGGACCTTAAGATTTTGCATGAACCGAACTCTGGCAGCCACATTACACGAGAAAAAGCGAGAAGTGGTAATTCGTAGTAAAAACCGCAGAAAACATAACGTTTTCTACATTGTTTTCGTATCGACGTAACTGAAAATCTTCACATTGGACGCATTACTCTCAGAAACGTTTACATTTATTGTCTGGCAACTAATGCCGCGTGCTGAGGTTTGCGGTCGCACCACTCTGTACGAAGTAGAAGCTTCTAAGTTGTTGCAGTCACCAAGAAAGAGGCACAGAAATTCAAGTTTTAGTTTTTGAAAATTCAGTTTTTGGCTGCTTTTGCTGCCTTGTAGTTGACCTAGGACCTTAAGATTTTGCATGATCCGAACTCTGGCAGCCACATTACACGAGAAAAAGCGAGAAGTGGTAATTCGTAGTAAAAACCGCAGAAAACATAACGTTTTCTACATTGTTTTCGTATCGACGTAACTGAAAATCTTCACATTGGACGCATTACTCTCAGAAACGTTTACATTTATTGTCTGGCAACTAATGCCGCGTGCTGAGGTTGGCGGTCGCACCACTCTGTACGAAGTAGAAGCTTCTAAGTTGTTGCAGTCACCAAGAAAGAGGCACAGAAATTCAAGTTTTAGTTTTTGAAAATTCAGTTTTTGGCTGCTTTTGCTGCCTTGTAGTTGACCTAGGACCTTAAGATTTTGCATGAACCGAACTCTGGCAGCCACATTACACGAGAAAAAGCGAGAAGTGGTAATTCGTAGTAAAAACCGCAGAAAACATAACGTTTTCTACATTGTTTTCGTATCGACGTAACTGAAAATCTTCACATTGGACGCATTACTCTCAGAAACGTTTACATTTATTGTCTGGCAACTGATGCCGCGTGCTGAGGTTTGCGGTCGCACCACTCTGTACGAAGTAGAAACTTCTAAGTTGTTGCAGTCACCAAGAAAGAGGCACAGAAATTCAAGTTTTAGTTTTTGAAAATTCAGTTTCTGGCTGCTTTTGCTGCCTTGTAGTTGACCTAGGACCTTAAGATTTTGCATGAACCGAACTCTGGCCGCCACATTACACGAGAAAAAGCGAGAAGTGGTAATTCGTAGTAAAAACCGTTAAAAACATAACGTTTTCTACATTGTTTTCGTATCGACGTAACTGAAAATCATCACATTGGACGCATTACTCTCAGAAACGTTTACATTTATTGTCTGGCAACTAATGCCGCGTGCTGAGGTTTGCGGTCGCACCACTCTGTACGAAGTAGAAGCTTCTAAGTTGTTGCAGCCACCAAGAAAGAGGCACAGAAATTCAAGTTTTAGTTTTTGAAAATTCAGTTTTTGGCTGCTTTTGCTGCCTTGTAGTTGACCTAGGACCTTAAGATTTTGCATGAACCGAACTCTGGCAGCCACATTACACGAGAAAAAGCGAGAAGTGGTAATTCGTAGTAAAAACCGCAGAAAACATAACGTTTTCTACATTGTTTTCGTATCGACGTAACTGAAAATCTTCACATTGGACGCATTACTCTCAGAAACGTTTACATTTATTGTGTGGAAACTAATGCCGCGTGCTGAGGTTTGCGGTCGCACCACTCTGTACGAAGTAGAAGCTTCTAAGTTGTTGCAGTCACCAAGAAAGAGGCACAGAAATTCAAGTTTTAGTTTTTGAAAATTCAGTTTTTGGCTGCTTTTGCTGCCTTGTAGTTGACCTAGGACCTTAAGATTTTGCATGATCCGAACTCTGGCAGCCACATTACACGAGAAAAAGCGAGAAGTGGTAATTCGTAGTAAAAACCGCAGAAAACATAACGTTTTCTACATTGTTTTCGTATCGACGTAACTGAAAATCTTCACATTGGACGCATTACTCTCAGAAACGTTTACATTTATTGTCTGGCAACTAATGCCGCGTGCTGAGGTTGGCGGTCGCACCACTCTGTACGAAGTAGAAGCTTCTAAGTTGTTGCAGTCACCAAGAAAGAGGCACAGAAATTCAAGTTTTAGTTTTTGAAAATTCGGTTTTTGGCTGCTTTTGCTGCCTTATAGTTGACCTAGGAAATTAAGATTTTGCATGAACCGAACTCTGGCAGCCACATTACACGAGAAAAAGCGAGAAGTGGTAATTCGTAGTAAAAACCGCAGAAAACATAACGTTTTCTACATTGTTTTCGTATCGACGTAACTGAAAATCTTCACATTGGACGCATTACTCTCAGAAACGTTTACATTTATCGTCTGGCAACTAATGCCGCGTGATGACGTTTGCGGTCGCACCACTCTGTACGAAGTAGAAACTTCTAAGTTGTTGCAGTCACCAAGAAAGAGGCACAGAAATTCAAGTTTTAGTTTTTGAAAATTCAGTTTTTGGCTGCTTTTGCTTCCTTCTAGTTGACCTAGGACCTTAAGATTTTGCATGAACCGAACTCTAGCTACCACATTACACGAGAAAAAGCGAGAAGTGGTAATTCGTAGTAAAAACCGCAGAAGACATAACGTTTTCTACATTGTTTTCGTATCGACGTAACTGAAAATCTTCACATTGGACGCATTACTCTCAGAAACGTTTACATTTATCGTCTGGCAACTAATGCCGCGTGATGACGTTTGCGGTCGCACCACTCTGTACGAAGTAGAAGCTTCTAAGTTGTTGCAGTCACCAAGAAAGAGGCACAGAAATTCAAGTTTTTGTTTTTGAAAATTCAGTTTTTGGCTGCTTTTGCTGCCTTGTAGTTGACCTAGGACCTTAAGATTTTGCATGAACCGAACTCTGGCAGCCACATTACACGAGAAAAAGCGAGAAGTGGTAATTCGTAGTAAAAACCGCAGAAAACATAACGTTTTCTACATTGTTTTCGTATCGACGTAACTGAAAATCTTCACATTGGACGCATTACTCTCAGAAACGTTTACATTTATCGTCTGGCAACTAATGCCGCGTGATGACGTTTGCGGTCGCACCACTCTATACGACGTAGAAGCTTCTAAGTTGTTGCAGTCACCACGAAAGAGGCACAGAAATTCAAGTTTTTGTTTTTGAAAATTCAGTTTTTGGCAGCTTTTGCTGCCTTATATTTGACCTAGGAAATTAAGATTTTGCATGAACCGAACTCTGGCAGCCACATTACACGAGAAAAAGTGAGAAGTGGTAATTCGTAGTAAAAACCGCAGAAAACATAACGTTTTATACATTGTTTTCGTATCGACGTAACTGAAAATCTTCACATTGGACGCATTACTCTCAGAAACGTTTACATTTATCGTCTGGCAAATAATGCCGCGTGATGACGTTTGCGGTCGCACCACTCTGTACGAAGTAGACGCTTCTAAGTTGTTGCAGTCACCAAGAAAGAGGCACAGAAATTCAAGTTTTTGTTTTTGAAAATTCAGTTTTTGGCTGCTTTTGCTGCCTTGTAGTTGACCTAGGACCTTAAGATTTTGCATGAACCGAACTCTGGCAGCCACATTACACGAGAAAAAGCGAGAAGTGGTAATTCGTAGTAAATACCGCAAAAAACATAACATTTTCTACATTGTTTTCGTATCGACGTAACTGAAAATCTTCACATTGGACGCATTACTCTCAGAAACGTTTACATTTATCGTCTGGCAACTAATGCCGCGTGATGACGTTTGCGGTCGCACCACTCTATACGAAGTAGAAGCTTCTAAGTTGTTGCAGTCACCAAGAAAGAGGCACAGAAATTCAAGTTTTAGTTTTTGAAAATTAAGTTTTTGGCTGCTTTTGCTGCCTTGTAGTTGACCTAGGACCTTACGATTTTGCATGAACCGAACTCTGGCAGCCACATTACACTAGAAAAAGCAAGAAGTGGTAATTCGTAGTAAAAACCGCAGAAAACATAACGTTTTCTACATTGTTTTCGTATCGACGTAACTGAAAATCTTCACATTGGACGCATTACTCTCAGAAACGTTTACATTTATCGTCTGGCAACTAATGCCGCGTGATGACGTTTGCCGTCGCACCACTCTATACGAAGTAGAAGCTTCTAAGTTGTTGCAGTCACCAAGAAGGAGGCACAGAAATTCAAGTTTTAGTTTTTGAAAATTCAGTTTTTGGCTGCTTTTGCTGCCTTGTAGTTGACCTAGGACCTTAAGATTTTGCATGAACCGAACTCTGGCAGCCACATTACACGAGAAAAAGCTAGAAGTGGTAATTCGTAGTAAAAACCGCAGAAAACATAACGTTCTCTACATTGTTTTCTTATCGACGTAACTGAAAATCTTCACATTGGACGCATTACTCTCAGAAACGTTTACATTTATCGTCTGGCAACTAATGCCGCGTGATGACGTTTGCGGTCGCACCACTCTATACGAAGTAGAAGCTTCTAAGTTGTTGCAGTCACCAAGAAAGAGGCACAGAAATTCAAGTTTTAGTTTTTGAAAATTCAGTTTTTGGCTGCTTTTGCTGCCTTGTAGTTGACCTAGGACCTTAAGATTTTGCATGAACCGAACTCTGGCAGCCACATTACACGAGAAAAAGCGAGAAGTGGTAATTCGTAGTAAAAACCGCAGAAAACATAACGTTTTCTACATTGTTTTCGTATCGACGTAACTGAAAATCTTCACATTGGACGCATTACTCTCAGAAACGTTTACATTTAAGGTCTGGCAACTAATGCCGCGTGATGACGTTTGCGGTCGCACCACTCTATACGAAGTAGAAGCTTCTAAGTTGTTGCAGTCACCAAGAAAGAGGCACAGAAATTCAAGTTTTAGTTTTTGAAAATTCAGTTTTTGGCTGCTTTTGCTGCCTTGTAGTTGACCTAGGACCTTAAGATTTTGCATGAACCGAACTCTGGCAGCCACATTACACGAGAAAAAGCGAGAAGTGGTAATTCGTAGTAAAAACCGCAGAAAACATAACGTTTTCTACATTGTTTTCGTATCGACGTAACTGAAAATCTTTACATTGGACGCATTACTCTCAGAAACGTTTACATTTATCGTCTGGCAACTAATGCCGCGTGATGACGTTTGCGGTCGCACCACTCTATACGAAGTAGAAGCTTCTAAGTTGTTGCAGTCACCAAGAAAGAGGCGCAGAAATTCAAGTTTTAGTTATTGAAAATTCAGTTTTTTGCTGCTTTTGCTGCCTTGTAGTTGACCTAGGACCTTAAGATTTTGCATGAACCGAACTCTGGCAGCCACATTACACGGGAAAAAGCGAGAAGTGGTAATTCGTAGTAAAAACCGCAGAAAACATAACGTTTTCTACATTGTTTTCGTATCGACGTAACTGAAAATCTTCACATTGGACGCATTACTCTCAGAAACGTTTACATTTATCGTCTGGAAACTAATGCCGCGTGATGACATTTGCGGTCGCACCAATCTGTACGAAGTAGAAGCTTCTACGTTGTTGCAGTCACCAAGAAAGAGGCACAGAAATTCAAGTTTTAGTTTTTGAAAATTCAGTTTTTGGCTGCTTTTGCTGCCTTGTAGTTGACCTAGGACCTTAAGATTTTGCATGAACCGAACTCTGGCTACCACATTACACGAGAAAAAGCGAGAAGTGGTAATTCGTAGTAAAAACCGCAGAAGACATAACGTTTTCTACATTGTTTTCGTATCGACGTAACTGAAAATCTTCACATTGGACGCATTACTCTCAGAAACGTTTACATTTATCGTCTGGCAAATAATGCCGCGTGATGACGTTTGCGGTCGCACCACTCTGTACGAAGTAGAAGCTTCTAAGTTGTTGCAGTCACCAAGAAAGAGGCACAGAAATTCAAGTTTTAGTTTTTGAAAATTCAGTTTTTGGCTGCTTTTGCTGCCTTGTAGTTGACCTAGGACCTTAAGATTTTGCATGAACCGAACTCTGGCAGCCACATTACACGAGAAAAAGCGAGAAGTGGTAATTCGTAGTAAAAACCGCAAAAAACATAACGTTTTCTACATTGTTTTCGTATCGACGTAACTGAAAATCTTCACATTGGACGCATTACTCTCAGAAACGTTTACATTTATCGTCTGGCAACTAATGCCGCGTGATGACGTTTGCGGTCGCACCACTCTATACGAAGTAGAAGCTTCTAAGTTGTTGCAGTCACCAAGAAAGAGGCACAGAAATTCAAGTTTTAGTTTTTGAAAATTCAGTTTTTGGCAGCTTTTGCTGCATTGTAGTTGACCTAGGACCTTAAGATTTTGCATGAACCGAACTCTGGCAGCCACATTACACGAGAAAAAGCAAGAAGTGGTAATTCGTAGTAAAAACCGCAGAAAACATAACGTTTTCTACATTGTTTTCGTATCGACGTAACTGAAAATCTTCACATTGGACGCATTACTCTCAGAAACGTTTACATTTATCGTCTGGCAACTAATGCCGCGTGATGACGTTTGCGGTCGCACCACTCTGTACGAAGTAGAAGCTTCTAAGTTGTTGCAGTCACCAAGAAAGAGGCACAGAAATTCAAGTTTTAGTTTTTGAAAATTCAGTTTTTGGCTGCTTTTGCTGCCTTGTAGTTGACCTAGGACCTTAAGATTTTGCATGAACCGAACTCTGGCAGCCACATTACACGAGAAAAAGCGAGAAGTGGTAATTCGTAGTAAAAACCGCAGAAAACATAACGTTTTCTACATTGTTTTCGTATCGACGGAATTGAAAATCTTCACATTGGACGCATTACTCTCAGAAACGTTTACATTTATCGTCTGGCAACTAATGCCGCGTGATGACGTTTGCGTTCGCACCACTCTGTACGAAGTAGAAGCTTCTAAGTTGTTGCAGTCACCAAGAAAGAGGCACAGAAATTCAAGTTTTAGTTTTAGTAAATTCAGTTTTTGGCTGCTTTTGCTGCCTTGTAGTTGAACTAGGACCTTAAGATTTTGCATGAACCGAACTCTGGCAGCCACATTACACGAGAAAAAGCGAGAAGTGGTAGTTCGTAGTAAAAACCGCAGAAAACATAACGTTTTCTACATTGTTTTCGTATCGACGTAACTGAAAATCTTCACAATGGATGCATTTCTAGCGGAAACGTTTACATTTATTGTCTGGCAACTAATGCCGCGTGATGACGTTGGCGGTCGCATCACTCTGTACGAAGTAGAAGCTTCTAAGTTGTTGCAGTCACCAAGAAAGAGGCACAGAAATTCAAGTATTTGTTTTTGAAAATTCAGTTTTTGGCTGCTTTTGCTGCCTTGTAGTTGATCTACGACCTTAAGATTTTGCATGAACCGAACTCTGGCAGCCACATTACACGAGAAAAAGCGAGGAGTGGTATTTCGTAGTAAAAACCGCAGAAAACATAACGTTTTCTACATTGTTTTCGTATCGACGTAACTGAAAATCTTCACATTGGACGCATTACTCTCAGAAACGTTTACATTTATCGTCTGGCAAATAATGCCGCGTGATGACGTTTGCGGTCGCACCACTCTGTACGAAGTAGAAGCTTCTAAGTTGTTGCAGTCACCAAGAAAGAGGCACAGAAATTCAAGTTTTAGTTTTTGAAAATTCAGTTTTTGGCTGCTTTTGCTGCCTTGTAGTTGACCTAGGACCTTAAGATTTTGCATGAACCGAACTCTGGCAGCCACATTACACCAGAAAAAGCGAGAAGTGGTAATTCATAGTAAAAACCGCAGAAAACATAACGTTTTCTACATTGTTTTCGTATCGACGTAACTGAAAATCTTCACAATGGATGCATTTCTCACGGAAACGTTTACATTTATTTTCTGGCAACCAATGCCGCGTGCTGACGTTTGCGGTCGCACCACACTGTACGAAGTAGAAGCTTCTAAGTTGTTGCAGTCACCAAGAAAGAGGCACAGAAATTCAAGTTTTAGTTTTTGAAAATTCAGTTTTTGGCTGCTTTTGCTGCCTTGTAGTTGATCTACGACCTTAAGATTTTGCATGAACCGAACTCTGGCAGCCCCATTACACGAGAAAAAGCGAGAAGTGGTAATTCGTAGTAAAAACCGCAGAAAACATTACGTTTTCTACATTGTTTTCGTATCGACGTAACTGAAAATCTTCACATTGGACGCATTACTCTCAGAAACGTTTACATTTATCGTCTGGCAACTAATGCCGCGTGATGACGTTTGCGGTCGCACCACTCTGTACGAAGTAGAAGCTTCTAAGTTGTTGCAGTCACCAAGAAAGAGGCACAGAAATTAAAGTTTTAGTTTTTGAAAATTCAGTTTTTGGCTGCTTTTGCTGCCTTGTAGTTGACCTAGGACCTTAAGATTTTGCATGAACCGAACTCTGGCAGCCACATTACACGAGAAAAAGCGAGAAGTGGTAATTCGTAGCAAAAACCGCAAAAAACATAATGTTTTCTACATTGTTTTCGTATCAACGTAACTGAAAATCTTCACATTGGACGCATTACTCTCAGAAACGTTTACATTTATCGTCTGGCAACTAATGCCGCGTGATGACGTTTGCGGTCGCACCACTCTATACGAAGTAGAAGCTTCTAAGTTGTTGCAGTCACCAAGAAAGAGGCACAGAAATTCAAGTTTTAGTTTTTGAAAATTCAGTTTTTGGCTGCTTTTGCTGCCTTGTAGTTGACCTAGGACCTTAAGATTTTGCATGAACCGAACTCTGGCAGCCAAATTACACGAGAAAAAGCGAGAAGTGGTAATTCGTAGTAAAAACCGCAGAAAACATAACGTTTTCTACATTGTTTTCGTATCGACGTAACTAAAAATCTTCACATTGGACGCATTACTCTCAGAAACGTTTACATTTAAGGTCTGGCAACTAATGCCGCGTGATGACGTTTGCGGTCGCACCACTCTATACGAAGTAGAAGCTTCTAAGTTGTTGCAGTCACCAAGAAAGAGGCACAGAAATTCAAGTTTTTGTTTTTGAAAATTCAGTTTTTGGCTGCTTTTGCTGCCTTGTAGTTGACCTAGGACCTTAAGATTTTGCATGAACCGAACTCTGGCAGCCACATTACACGAGAAAAAGCGAGAAGTGGTAATTCGTAGTAAAAACCGCAGAAAACATAACGTTTTCTACATTGTTTTCGTATCGACGTAACTGAAAATCTTCACATTGGACGCATTACTCTCAGAAACGTTTACATTTATCGTCTGGCAACTAATGCCGCGTGATGACGTTTGCGGTCGCACCACTCTATACGAAGTAGAAGCTTCTAAGTTGTTGCAGTCACCAAGAAAGAGGCACAGAAATTCAAGTTTTAGTTTTTGAAAATTCAGTTTTTGGCTGCTTTTGCTGCATTGTAGTTGACCTAGGACCTTAAGATTTTGCATGAACCGAACTCTGGCAGCCACATTACACGAGAAAAAGCAAGAAGTGGTAATTCGTAGTAAAAACCGCAGAAAACATAACGTTTTCTACATTGTTTTCGTATCGACGTAACTGAAAATCTTCACATTGGACGCATTACTCTCAGAAACGTTTACATTTATCGTCTGGCAACTAATGCCGCGTGATGACGTTTGCGGTCGCACCACTCTATACGAAGTAGAAGCTTCTAAGTTGTTGCAGTCACCAAGAAAGAGGCACAGAAATTCAAGTTTTAGTTTTTGAAAATTCAGTTTTTGGCTGCTTTTGCTGCCTTGTAGTTGACCTAGGACCTTAAGATTTTGCATGAACCGAACTCTGGCAGCCACATTACACGAGAAAAAGCGAGAAGTGGTAATTCGTAGTAAAAACCGCAGAAAACGTAACGTTTTCTACATTGTTTTCGTATCGACGTAACTGAAAATCTTCACATTGGACGCATTACTCTCAGAAACGTTTACATTTATCGTCTGGCAACTAATGTCGCGTGATGACGTTTGCGGTCGCACCATTCTGTACGAAGTAGAAGCTTCTAAGTTGTTGCAGTCACCAAGAAAGAGGCACAGAAATTCAAGTTTTTGTATTTGAAAATTCAGTTTTTGGCTGCTTTTGCTGCCTTGTAGTTGACCTAGGACCTTAAGATTTTGCATGAACCGAACTCTGGCAGCCACATTACACGAGAAAAAGCGAGAAGTGGTAATTCGTAGTAAAAACCGCAGAAAACATAACGTTTTCTACATTGTTTTCGTATCGACGTAACTGAAAATCTTGACATTGGACGCATTACTCTCAGAAACGTTTACATTTATCGTCTGGCAACTAATGCCGCGTGATGACGATTGCGGTCGCACCACTCTGTACGAAGTAGAAGCTTCTAAGTTGTTGCAGTCACCAAGAAAGAGGCACAGAAATTCAAGTTTTAGTTTTTGAAAATTCAGTTTTTGGCTGCTTTTGCTGCCTTGTAGTTGACCTAGGACCTTAAGATTTTGCATGAACCGAACTCTGGCAGCCACATTACACGAGAAAAAGCGAGAAGTGGTAGTTCGTAGTAAAAACCGCAAAAAAACATAACGTTTTCTACATTGTTGTCGTATCAACGTAACTGAAAATCTTCACATTGGACGCATTACTCTCAGAAACGTTTACATTTATCGTCTGGCAACTAATGCCGCGTGATGACGTTTGCGGTCGCACCACTCTATACGAAGTAGAAGCTTCTAAGTTGTTGCAGTCACCAAGAAAGAGGCACAGAAATTCAAGTTTTAGTTTTTGAAAATTCAGTTTTTGGCTGCTTTTGCTGCCTTGTAGTTGACCTAGGACCTTAAGATTTTGCATGAACCGAACTCTGGCAGCCACATTACACGAGAAAAAGCGAGAAGTGGTAATTCGTAGTAAAAACCGCAGAAAACATAACGTTTTCCACATTGTTTTCGTATCGACGTAACTGAAAATCTTCACATTGGACGCATTACTCTCAGAAACGTTTACATTTATCGTCTGGCAACTAATGCCGCGTGATGACGTTTGCGGTCGCACCACTCTGTACGAAGTAGAAGCTTCTAAGTTGTTGCAGTCACCAAGAAAGAGGCACAGAAATTCAAGTTTTAGTTTTTGAAAATTCAGTTTTTGGCTGCTTTTGCTGCCTTGTAGTTGACCTAGGACCTTAAGATTTTGCATGAACCGAACTCTGGCAGCCATATTACACCAGAAAAAGCGAGAAGTGGTAATTCATAGTAAAAACCGCAGAAAACATAACGTTTTCTACATTGTTTTCGTATCGACGTAACAGAAAATCTTCACAATGGATGCGTTTCTCACGGAAACGTTTACATTTATTGTCTGGCAACCAATGCCGCGTGCTGACGTTTGCGGTCGCACCACACTGTACGAAGTAGAAGCTTCTAAGTTGTTGCAGTCACCAAGAAAGAGGCACAGAAATTCAAGTTTTAGTTTTTGAAAATTCAGTTTTTGGCTGCTTTTGCTGCCTTGTAGTTGACCTAGGACCTTAAGATTTTGCATGAACCGAACTCTGGCAGCCACATTACACGAGAAAAAGCGAGAAGTGGTAATTCGTAGTAAAAACCGCAAAAAACATAACGTTTTCTACATTGTTTTCGTATCGACGTAACTGAAAATCTTCACATTGGACGCATTACTCTCAGAAACGTTTACATTTATCGTCTGGCAACTAATGCCGCGTGATGACGTTTGCGGTCGCACCACTCTGTACGAAGTAGAAGCTTCTAAGTTGTTGCAGTCACCGCGAAAGAGGAACAGAAATTCAAGTTTTAGTTTTTGAAAATTCATTTTTTGGATGCTTTTGCTGCATTGTAGTTGACCTAGGACCTTAAGATTTTGCATGAACCGAACTCTGGCAGCCACATTACACGAGAAAAAGCAAGAAGTGGTAATTCGTAGTAAAAACCGCAGAAAACATAACGTTTTCTACATTGTTTTCGTATCGACGTAACTGAAAATCTTCACATTGGACGCATTACTCTCAGAAACGTTTACATTTATCGTCTGGCAACTAATGCCGCGTGATGACGTTTGCGGTCGCACCACTCTATACGAAGTAGAAGCTTCTAAGTTGTTGCAGTCACCAAGAAAGAGGCACAGAAATTCAAGTTTTAGTTTTTGAAAATTCAGTTTTTGGCTGCTTTTGCTGCCTTGTAGTTGACCTAGGACCTTAAGATTTTGCATGAACCGACCTCTGGCAGCTACATTACACGAGAAAAAGCGAGAAGTGGTAATTCGTAGTAAAAACCGCAGAAAACATAACGTTTTCTACATTGTTTTCGTATCGACGTAACTGAAAATCTTCACATTGGACGCATTACTTTCAGAAACGTTTACATTTATCGTCTGGCAACTAATGACGCGTGATGACGTTTGCCGTCGCACCATTCTGTACGAAGTAGAAGCTTCTAAGTTGTTGCAGTCACCAAGAAAGAGGCACAGAAATTCAAGTTTTAGTTTTTGAAAATTCAGTTTTTGGCTGCTTTTGCTGCCTTGTAGTTGACCTAGGACCTTAAGATTTTGCATGAACCGAACTCTGGCAGCCACATTACACGAGAAAAAGCGAGAAGTGGTAATTCGTAGTAAAAACCGCAGAAAACATAACGTTTTCTACATTGTTTTCGTATCGACGTAACTGAAAATCTTCACATAGGACGCATTACTCTCAGAAACTTTTACATTTATCGTCTGGCAACTAATGCCGCGTGATGACGTTTGCGGTCGCACCACTCTGTACGAAGTAGAAGCTTCTAAGTTGTTGCAGTCACCAAGAAAGAGGCACAGAAATTCAAGTTTTAGTTTTTGAAAATTCAGTTTTTGGCTGCTTTTGCTGCCTTGTAGTTGACCTAGGACCTTAAGATTTTGCATGAACCGAACTCTGGCAGCCATATTACACGAGAAAAAGCGAGAAGTGGTAATTCGTAGTAAAAACCGCAAAAAACATAATGTTTTCTACATTGTTTTCGTATCAACGTAACTGAAAATCTTCACATTGGACGCATTACTCTCAGAAACGTTTACATTTATCGTCTGGCAACTAATGCCGCGTGATGACGTTTGCGGTCGCACCACTCTATACGAAGTAGAAGCTTCTAAGTTGTTGCAGTCACCAAGAAAGAGGCACAGAAATTCAAGTTTTAGTTTTTGAAAATTCAGTTTTTGGCTGCTTTTGCTGCCTTGTAGTTGACCTAGGACCTTAAGATTTTGCATGAACCGAACTCTGGCAGCCACATTACACGAGAAAAAGCGAGAAGTGGTAATTCGTAGTAAAAACCGCAGAAAACATAACGTTTTCTACATTGTTTTCGTATCGACGTAACTAAAAATCTTCACATTGGACGCATTACTCTCAGAAACGTTTACATTTAAGGTCTGGCAACTAATGCCGCGTGATGACGTTTGCGGTCGCACCACTCTATACGAAGTAGAAGCTTCTAAGTTGTTGCAGTCACCAAGAAAGAGGCACAGAAATTCAAGTTTTTGTTTTTGAAAATTCAGTTTTTGGCTGCTTTTGCTGCCTTGTAGTTGACCTAGGACCTTAAGATTTTGCATGAACCGAACTCTGGCAGCCACATTACACGAGAAAAAGCGAGAAGTGGTAATTCGTAGTAAAAACCGCAGAAAACATAACGTTTTCTACATTGTTTTCGTATCGACGTAACTGAAAATCTTCACATTGGACGCATTACTCTCAGAAACGTTTACATTTATCGTCTGGCAACTAATGCCGCGTGATGACGTTTGCGGTCGCACCACTCTATACGAAGTAG
Organism: Schistocerca serialis cubense; assembly: GCF_023864345.2. Classification (NCBI taxonomy): domain Eukaryota; kingdom Metazoa; phylum Arthropoda; class Insecta; order Orthoptera; family Acrididae; genus Schistocerca; species Schistocerca serialis. Next base: position 3,358,124 of record NW_026047571.1, on the reverse strand, counting down.
AAGCTTCTAAGTAGTTGCAGTCACCAAGAAAGAGGCACAGAAATTCAAGTTTTAGTTTTTGAAAATTCAGTTTTTGGCTGCTTTTGCTGCCATGTAGTTGACCTAGGACCTTAAGATTTTGCATGAACCGAACTCTGGCAGCGACATTACACGAGAAAAAGCAAGAAGTGGTAATTCGTATTAAAAACCGCAGAAAACATAACGTTTTCTACATTGTTTTCGTATCGACGTAACTGAAAATCTTCACATTGGACGCATTACTCTCAGAAACGTTTACATTTATCGTCTGGCAACTAATGCCGCGTGATGACGTTTGCGGTCGCACCATTCTGTACGAAGTAGAAGCTTCTAAGTTGTTGCAGTCACCAAGAAAGAGGCACAGAAATTCAAGTTTTTGAAAATTCAGTTTTTGGCTGCTTTTGCTGCCTTGTAGTTGACCTAGGACCTTAAGATTTTGCATGAACCGAACTCTGGCAGCCACATTACACAAGAAAAAGCGAGAAGTGGTAATTCGTAGTAAAAACCGCAGAAAACATAACGTTTTCTACATTGTTTTCGTATCGACGTAACTGAAAATCTTCACATTGGACGCATTACTCTCAGAAACGTTTACATTTATCGTCTGGCAACTAATGCCGCGTGATGACGTTTGCGGTCGCACCACTCTGTACGAAGTAGAAGCTTCTAAGTTGTTGCAGTCACCAAGAAAGAGGCACAGATATTCAAGTTTTAGTTTTTGAAAATTCAGTTTTTGGCTGCTTTTGCTGCCTTGTAGTTGACCTAGGACCTTAAGATTTTGCATGAACCGAACTCTGGCAGCCACATTACACGAGAAAAAGCGAGAAGTGGTAATTCGTAGTAAAAACCGCAGAAAACATAACGTTTTCTACATTGTTTTCGTATCGACGTAACTAAAAATCTTCACATTGGACGCATTACTCTCAGAAACGTTTACATTTAAGGTCTGGCAACTGATGCCGCGTGATGACGTTTGCGGTCGCACCACTCTATACGAAGTAGAAGCTTCTAAGTTGTTGCAGTCACCAAGAAAGAGGCACAGAAATTCAAGTTTTTGTTTTTGAAAATTCAGTTTTTGGCTGCTTTTGCTGCCTTGTAGTTGACCTAGGACCTTAAGATTTTGCATGAACCGAACTCTGGCAGCCACATTACACGAGAAAAAGCGAGAAGTGGTAATTCGTAGTAAAAACCGCAGAAAACATAACGTTTTCTACATTGTTTTCGTATCGACGTAACTGAAAATCTTCACATTGGACGCATTACTCTCAGAAACGTTTACATTTATCGTCTGGCAACTAATGCCGCGTGATGACGTTTGCGGTCGCACCACTCTATACGAAGTAGAAGCTTCTAAGTTGTTGCAGTCACCAAGAAAGAGGCACAGAAATTCAAGTTTTAGTTTTTGAAAATTCAGTTTTTGGCTGCTTTTGCTGCATTGTAGTTGACCTAGGACCTTAAGATTTTGCATGAACCGAACTCTGGCAGCCACATTACACGAGAAAAAGCAAGAAGTGGTAATTCGTAGTAAAAACCGCAGAAAACATAACGTTTTCTACATTGTTTTCGTATCGACGTAACTGAAAATCTTCACATTGGACGCATTACTCTCAGAAACGTTTACATTTATCGTCTGGCAACTAATGCCGCGTGATGACGTTTGCGGTCGCACCACTCTATACGAAGTAGAAGCTTCTAAGTTGTTGCAGTCACCAAGAAAGAGGCACAGAAATTCAAGTTTTAGTTTTTGAAAATTCAGTTTTTGGCTGCTTTTGCTGCCTTGTAGTTGACCTAGGACCTTAAGATTTTGCATGAACCGAACTCTGGCAGCCACATTACACGAGAAAAAGCGAGAAGTGGTAATTCGTAGTAAAAACCGCAGAAAACATAACGTTTTCTACATTGTTTTCGTATCGACGTAACTGAAAATCTTCACATTGGACGCATTACTCTCAGAAACGTTTACATTTATCGTCTGGCAACTAATGACGCGTGATGACGTTTGCGGTCGCACCATTCTGTACGAAGTAGAAGCTTCTAAGTTGTTGCAGTCACCAAGAAAGAGGCACAGAAATTCAAGTTTTAGTTTTTGAAAATTCAGTTTTTGGCTGCTTTTGCTGCCTTGTAGTTGACCTAGGACCTTAAGATTTTGCATGAACCGAACTCTGGCAGCCACATTACACGAGAAAAAGCGAGAAGTGGTAATTCGTAGTAAAAACCGCAGAAAACATAACGTTTTCTACATTGTTTTCGTATCGACGTAACTGAAAATCTTCACATTGGACGCATTACTCTCAGAAACGTTTACATTTATCGTCTGGCAACTAATGCCGCGTGATGACGTTTGCGGTCGCACTACTCTGTACGAAGTAGAAGCTTCTAAGTTGTTGCAGTCACCAAGAAAGAGGCACAGAAATTCAAGTTTTAGTTTTTGAAAATTCAGTTTTTGGCTGCTTTTGCTGCCTTGTAGTTGACCTAGGACCTTAAGATTTTGCATGAACCGAACTCTGGCAGCCACATTACACGAGAAGAAGCGAGAAGTGGTAATTCGTAGTAAAAACCGCAAAAAACATAACGTTTTCTACATTGTTTTCGTATCAACGTAACTGAAAATCTTCACATTGGACGCATTACTCTCAGAAACGTTTACATTTATCGTCTGGCAACTAATGCCGCGTGATGACGTTTGCGGTCGCACCACTCTATACGAAGTAGAAGCTTCTAAGTTGTTGCAGTCACCAAGAAAGAGGCACAGAAATTCAAGTTTTAGTTTTTGAAAATTCAGTTTTTGGCTGCTTTTGCTGCCTTGTAGTTGACCTAGGACCTTAAGATTTTGCATGAACCGAACTCTGGCAGCCACATTACACCAGAAAAAGCGAGAAGTGGTAATTCATAGTAAAAACCGCAGAAAACATAACGTTTTCTACATTGTTTTCGTATCGACGTAACTGAAAATCTTCACAATGGATGCGTTTCTCACGGAAACGTTTACATTTATTGTCTGGCAACCAAAGCCGCGTGCTGACGTTTGCGGTCGCACCACACTGTACGAAGTAGAAGCTTCTAAGTTGTTGCAGTCACCAAGAAAGAGGCACAGAAATTCAAGTTTTAGTTTTTGAAAATTCAGTTTTTGGCTGCTTTTGCTGCCTTGTAGTTGACCTAGGACCTTAAGATTTTGCATGAACCGAACTCTGGCAGCCACATTACACAAGAAAAAGCGAGAAGTGGTAATTCGTAGTAAAAACCGCAGAAAACATAACGTTTTCTACATTGTTTTCGTATCGACGTAACTGAAAATCTTCACATTGGACGCATTACTCTCAGAAACGTTTACATTTATCGTCTGGCAACTAATGCCGCGTGATGACGTTTGCGGTCGCACCACTCTGTACGAAGTAGAAGCTTCTAAGTTGTTGCAGTCACCAAGAAAGAGGCACAGATATTCAAGTTTTAGTTTTTGAAAATTCAGTTTTTGGCTGCTTTTGCTGCCTTGTAGTTGACCTAGGACCTTAAGATTTTGCATGAACCGAACTCTGGCAGCCACATTACACGAGAAAAAGCGAGAAGTGGTAATTCGTAGTAAAAACCGCAGAAAACATAACGTTTTCTACATTGTTTTCGTATCGACGTAACTAAAAATCTTCACATTGGACGCATTACTCTCAGAAACGTTTACATTTAAGGTCTGGCAACTGATGCCGCGTGATGACGTTTGCGGTCGCACCACTCTATACGAAGTAGAAGCTTCTAAGTTGTTGCAGTCACCAAGAAAGAGGCACAGAAATTCAAGTTTTTGTTTTTGAAAATTCAGTTTTTGGCTGCTTTTGCTGCCTTGTAGTTGACCTAGGACCTTAAGATTTTGCATGAACCGAACTCTGGCAGCCACATTACACGAGAAAAAGCGAGAAGTGGTAATTCGTAGTAAAAACCGCAGAAAACATAACGTTTTCTACATTGTTTTCGTATCGACGTAACTGAAAATCTTCACATTGGACGCATTACTCTCAGAAACGTTTACATTTATCGTCTGGCAACTAATGCCGCGTGATGACGTTTGCGGTCGCACCACTCTATACGAAGTAGAAGCTTCTAAGTTGTTGCAGTCACCAAGAAAGAGGCACAGAAATTCAAGTTTTAGTTTTTGAAAATTCAGTTTTTGGCTGCTTTTGCTGCATTGTAGTTGACCTAGGACCTTAAGATTTTGCATGAACCGAACTCTGGCAGCCACATTACACGAGAAAAAGCAAGAAGTGGTAATTCGTAGTAAAAACCGCAGAAAACATAACGTTTTCTACATTGTTTTCGTATCGACGTAACTGAAAATCTTCACATTGGACGCATTACTCTCAGAAACGTTTACATTTATCGTCTGGCAACTAATGCCGCGTGATGACGTTTGCGGTCGCACCACTCTATACGAAGTAGAAGCTTCTAAGTTGTTGCAGTCACCAAGAAAGAGGCACAGAAATTCAAGTTTTAGTTTTTGAAAATTCAGTTTTTGGCTGCTTTTGCTGCCTTGTAGTTGACCTAGGACCTTAAGATTTTGCATGAACCGAACTCTGGCAGCCACATTACACGAGAAAAAGCGAGAAGTGGTAATTCGTAGTAAAAACCGCAGAAAACATAACGTTTTCTACATTGTTTTCGTATCGACGTAACTGAAAATCTTCACATTGGACGCATTACTCTCAGAAACGTTTACATTTATCGTCTGGCAACTAATGACGCGTGATGACGTTTGCGGTCGCACCATTCTGTACGAAGTAGAAGCTTCTAAGTTGTTGCAGTCACCAAGAAAGAGGCACAGAAATTCAAGTTTTAGTTTTTGAAAATTCAGTTTTTGGCTGCTTTTGCTGCCTTGTAGTTGACCTAGGACCTTAAGATTTTGCATGAACCGAACTCTGGCAGCCACATTACACGAGAAAAAGCGAGAAGTGGTAATTCGTAGTAAAAACCGCAGAAAACATAACGTTTTCTACATTGTTTTCGTATCGACGTAACTGAAAATCTTCACATTGGACGCATTACTCTCAGAAACGTTTACATTTATCGTCTGGCAACTAATGCCGCGTGATGACGTTTGCGGTCGCACTACTCTGTACGAAGTAGAAGCTTCTAAGTTGTTGCAGTCACCAAGAAAGAGGCACAGAAATTCAAGTTTTAGTTTTTGAAAATTCAGTTTTTGGCTGCTTTTGCTGCCTTGTAGTTGACCTAGGACCTTAAGATTTTGCATGAACCGAACTCTGGCAGCCACATTACACGAGAAGAAGCGAGAAGTGGTAATTCGTAGTAAAAACCGCAAAAAACATAACGTTTTCTACATTGTTTTCGTATCAACGTAACTGAAAATCTTCACATTGGACGCATTACTCTCAGAAACGTTTACATTTATCGTCTGGCAACTAATGCCGCGTGATGACGTTTGCGGTCGCACCACTCTATACGAAGTAGAAGCTTCTAAGTTGTTGCAGTCACCAAGAAAGAGGCACAGAAATTCAAGTTTTAGTTTTTGAAAATTCAGTTTTTGGCTGCTTTTGCTGCCTTGTAGTTGACCTAGGACCTTAAGATTTTGCATGAACCGAACTCTGGCAGCCACATTACACCAGAAAAAGCGAGAAGTGGTAATTCATAGTAAAAACCGCAGAAAACATAACGTTTTCTACATTGTTTTCGTATCGACGTAACTGAAAATCTTCACAATGGATGCGTTTCTCACGGAAACGTTTACATTTATTGTCTGGCAACCAAAGCCGCGTGCTGACGTTTGCGGTCGCACCACACTGTACGAAGTAGAAGCTTCTAAGTTGTTGCAGTCACCAAGAAAGAGGCACAGAAATTCAAGTTTTAGTTTTTGAAAATTCAGTTTTTGGCTGCTTTTGCTGCCTTGTAGTTGACCTAGGACCTTAAGATTTTGCATGAACCGAACTCTGGCAGCCACATTACACGAGAAAAAGCGAGAAGTGGTAATTCGTAGTAAAAACCGCAAAAAACATAACGTTTTCTACATTGTTTTCGTATCGACGTAACTGAAAATCTTCACATTGGACGCATTACTCTCAGAAACGTTTACATTTATCGTCTGGCAACTAATGCCGCGTGATGACGTTTGCGGTCGCACCACTCTATACGAAGTAGAAGCTTCTAAGTTGTTGCAGTCACCGCGAAAGAGGCACAGAAATTCAAGTTTTAGTTTTTGAAAATTCAGTTTTTGGATGCTTTTGCTGCATTGTAGTTGACCTAGGACCTTAAGATTTTGCATGAACCGAACTCTGGCAGCCACATTACACGAGAAAAAGCAAGAAGTGGTAATTCGTAGTAAAAACCGCAGAAAACATAACGTTTTCTACATTGTTTTCGTATCGACGTAACTGAAAATCTTCACATTGGACGCATTACTCTCAGAAACGTTTACATTTATCGTCTGGCAACTAATGCCGCGTGATGACGTTTGCGGTCGCACCACTCTGTACGAAGTAGAAGCTTCTAAGTTGTTGCAGTCACCAAGAAAGAGGCACAGAAATTCAAGTTTTAGTTTTTGAAAATTCAGTTTTTGGCTGCTTTTGCTGCCTTGTAGTTGACCTAGGACCTTAAGATTTTGCATGAACCGAACTCTGGCAGCCACATTACACCAGAAAAAGCGAGAAGTGGTAATTCATATTAAAAACCGCAGAAAACATAACGTTTTCTACATTGTTTTCGTATCGACGTAACTGAAAATCTTCACAATGGAGGCATTTCTCACGGAAACGTTTACATTTATTGTCTGGCAACCAATGCCGCGTGCTGACGTTTGCGGTCGCACCACACTGTACGAAGTAGAAGCTTCTAAGTTGTTGCAGTCACCAAGAAAGAGGCACAGAAATTCAAGTTTTAGTTTTTGAAAATTCAGTTTTTTGCTGCTTTTGCTGCCTTGTAGTTGACCTAGGACCTTAAGATTTTGCATGAACCGAACTCTGGCAGCCACATTACACGAGAAAAAGCGAGAAGTGGTAATTCGTAGTAAAAACCGCAGAAAACATAACGTTTTCTACATTGTTTTCGTATCGACGTAACTGAAAATCTTCACATTGGACGCATTACTCTCAGAAACGTTTACATTTAAGGTCTGGCAACTAATGCCGCGTGATGACGTTTGCGGTCGCACCAATCTGTACGAAGTAGAAGCTTCTACGTTGTTGCAGTCACCAAGAAAGAGGCACAGAAATTCAAGTTTTAGTTTTTGAAAATTCAGTTTTTGGCTGCTTTTGCTGCCTTGTAGTTGACCTAGGACCTTAAGATTTTGCATGAACCGAACTGTGGCAGCCACATTACACGAGAAAAAGCGAGAAGTGGTAATTCGTAGTAAAAACCGCAGAAAACATAACGTTTTCTACATTGTTTTCGTATCGACGTAACTGAAAATCTTCACATTGGACGCATTACTCTCAGAAACGTTTACGTTTATCGTCTGCCAACTAATGCCGCGTGATGACGTTTGCGGTCGCACCACTCTATACGAAGTAGAAGCTTCTAAGTTGTTGCAGTCACCAAGAAAGAGGCACAGAAATTCAAGTTTTTGTATTTGAAAATTCAGTTTTTGGCTGCTTTTGCTGCCTTGTAGTTGACCTAGGACCTTAAGATTTTGCATGAACCGAACTCTGGCAGCCACATTACACGAGAAAAAGCGAGAAGTGGTAATTCGTAGTAAAAACCGCAGAAAACATAACGTTTTCTACATTGTTTTCGTATCGACGTAACTGAAAATCTTCACATTGGACGCATTACTCTCAGAAACGTTTACATTTATTATCTGGCAACTAATGCCGCGTGATGACGTTTGCCGTCGCACCACTCTGTACGAAGTAGAAGCTTCTAAGTTGTTGCAGTCACCAAGAAAGAGGCACAGAAATTCAAGTTTTAGTTTTTGAAAATTCAGTTATTGGCTGCTTTTGCTGCCTTGTAGTTGACCTAGGACCTTAAGATTTTGCATGAACCGAACTCTGGCAGCCACATTACACGAGAAAAAGCGAGAAGTGGTAATTCGTAGTAAAAACCGCAGAAAACATAACGTTTTCTACATTGTTTTCGTATCGACGTAACTGAAAATCTTCACATTGGACTCATTACTCTCAGAAACGTTTACATTTATCGTCTGGCAACTAATGCCGCGTGATGACGTTTGCGGCCGCACCACTCTGTACGAAGTAGAAGCTTCTAAGTTGTTGCAGGCACCAAGAAAGAGGCACAGAAATTCAAGTTTTTGTTTTTGAAAATTCGGTTTTTGGCTGCTTTTGCTGCCTTGTAGTTGACCTAGGACCTTAAGATTTTGCATGAACCGAACTCTGGCAGCCACATTACACGAGAAAAAGCGAGAAGTGGTAATTCGTAGTAAAAACCGCAAAAAACATAACGTTTTCTACATTGTTTTCGTATCGACGTAATTGAAAATCTTCACATTGGACGCATTACTCTCAGAAACGTTTACATTTATCGTCTGACAACTAATGCCGCGTGATGACGTTTGCGTTCGCACCACTCTGTACGAAGTAGAAGCTTCTAAGTTGTTGCAGTCACCAAGAAAGAGGCACAGAAATTCAAGTTTTTGTTTTTGAAAATTCAGTTTTTGGCTGCTTTTGCTGCCTTGTAGTTGACCTAGGACCCTAAGATTTTGCATGAACCGAACTCTGGCAGCCACATTACACGAGAAAAAGCGAGAAGTGGTAATTCGTAGTAAAAACCGCAGAAAACATAACGTTTTCTACATTGTTTTCGTATCGACGTAACTGAAAATCTTCACAATGGATGCATTTCTCTCGGAAACGTTTGCATTTATTGTCTGGCAACTAATGCCGCGTGATGACGTTGGCGGTCGCATCACTCTGTACGAAGTAGAAGCTTCTAAGTTGTTGCAGTCACCAAGAAAGAGGCACCGAAATTCAAGTTTTTGTTTTTGAAAATTCAGTTTTTGGCTGCTTTTGCTGCCTTGTAGTTGACCTAGGACCTTAAGATTTTGCATGAACCGAACTCTGGCAGCCACATTACACGAGAAAAAGCGAGAAGTGGTATTTCGTAGTAAAAACCGCAGAAAACATAACGTTTTCTACATTGTTTTCGTATCGACGTAACTGAAAATCTTCACATTGGACGCATTACTCTCAGAAACGTTTACATTTATCGTCTGGCAACTAATGCCGCGTGATGACGTTTGCGGTCGCACCACTCTGTACGAAGTAGAAGCTTCTAAGTTGTTGCAGTCACCAAGAAAGAGGCACAGAAATTCAATTTTTACTTTTTGAAAATTCAGTTTTTGGCTATTTTTGCTGCCTTGTAGTTGACCTAGGACCTTAAGATTTTGCATGAACCGAACTCTGGCAGCCACATTACACCAGAAAAAGCGAGAAGTGGTAATTCATAGTAAAAACCGCAGAAAACATAACGTTTTCTACATTGTTTTCGTATCGACGTAACTGAAAATCTTCACAATGGATGCATTTCTCACGGAAACGTTTACATTTATTGTCTGGCAACCAATGCCGCGTGCTGACGTTTGCGGTCGCACCACACTGTACGAAGTAGAAGCTTCTAAGTTGTTGCAGTCACCAAGAAAGAGGCACAGAAATTCAAGTTTTAGTTTTTGAAAATTCAGTTTTTGGCTGCTTTTGCTGCCTTGTAGTTGACCTAGGACCTTAAGATTTTGCATGAACCGAACTCTGGCAGCCACATTACACGAGAAAAAGCGAGAAGTGGTAATTCGTAGTAAAAAACGCAAAAAACATAACGTTTTCTACATTGTTTTCGTATCGACGTAACTGAAAATCTTCACATTGGACGCATTACTCTCAGAAACGTTTACATTTATCGTCTGGCAACTAATGCCGCGTGATGACGTTTGCGGTCGCACCACTCTATACGAAGTAGAAGCTTCTAAGTTGTTGCAGTCACCGCGAAAGAGGCACAGAAATTCAAGTTTTAGTTTTTGAAAATTCAGTTTTTGGATGCTTTTGCTGCATTGTAGTTGACCTAGGACCTTAAGATTTTGCATGAACCGAACTCTGGCAGCCACATTACACGAGAAAAAGCAAGAAGTGGTAATTCGTAGTAAAAACCGCAGAAAACATAACGTTTTCTACATTGTTTTCGTATCGACGTAACTGAAAATCTTCACATTGGACGCATTACTCTCAGAAACGTTTACATTTATCGTCTGGCAACTAATGCCGCGTGATGACGTTTGCGGTCGCACCACTCTATACGAAGTAGAAGCTTCTAAGTTGTTGCAGTCACCAAGAAAGAGGCACAGAAATTCAAGTTTTAGTTTTTGAAAATTCAGTTTTTGGCTGCTTTTGCTGCCTTGTAGTTGACCTAGGACCTTAAGATTTTGCATGAACCGAACTCTGGCAGCCACATTACACGAGAAAAAGCGAGCAGTGGTAATTCGTAGTAAAAACCGCAGAAAACATAACGTTTTCTACATTGTTTTCGTATCGACGTAACTGAAATTCTTCACATTGGACGCATTACTTTCAGAAACGTTTACATTTATCGTCTGGCAACTAATGACGCGTGATGACGTTTGCCGTCGCACCATTCTGTACGAAGTAGAAGCTTCTAAGTTGTTGCAGTCACCAAGAAAGAGGCACAGAAATTCAAGTTTTAGTTTTTGAAAATTCGGTTTTTGGCTGCTTTTGCTGCCTTGTAGTTGACCTAGGACCTTAAGATTTTGCATGAACCGAACTCTGGCAGCCACATTACACGAGAAAAAGCGAGAAGTGGTAATTCGTAGTAAAAACCGCAGAAAACATAACGTTTTCTACATTGTTTTCGTATCGACGTAACTGAAAATCTTCACATTGGACGCATTACTCTCAGAAACTTTTACATTTATCGTCTGGCAACTAATGCCGCGTGATGACGTTTGCGGTCGCACCACTCTGTACGAAGTAGAAGCTTCTAAGTTGTTGCAGTCACCAAGAAAGAGGCACAGAAATTCAAGTTTTAGTTTTTGAAAATTCAGTTTTTGGCTGCTTTTGCTGCCTTGTAGTTGACCTAGGACCTTAAGATTTTGCATGAACCGAACTCTGGCAGCCACATTACACGAGAAAAAGCGAGAAGTGGTAATTCGTAGTAAAAACCGCAAAAAACATAATGTTTTCTACATTGTTTTCGTATCAACGTAACTGAAAATCTTCACATTGGACGCATTACTCTCAGAAACATTTACATTTATCGTCTGGCAACTAATGCCGCGTGATGACGTTTGCGGTCGCACCACTCTATACGAAGTAGAAGCTTCTAAGTTGTTGCAGTCACCAAGAAAGAGGCACAGAAATTCAAGTTTTAGTTTTTGAAAATTCAGTTTTTGGCTGCTTTTGCTGCCTTGTAGTTGACCTAGGACCTTAAGATTTTGCATGAACCGAACTCTGGCAGCCACATTACACGAGAAAAAGCGAGAAGTGGTAATTCGTAGTAAAAACCGCAGAAAACATAACGTTTTCTACATTGTTTTCGTATCGACGTAACTAAAAATCTTCACATTGGACGCATTACTCTCAGAAACGTTTACATTTAAGGTCTGGCAACTAATGCCGCGTGATGACGTTTGCGGTCGCACCACTCTATACGAAGTAGAAGCTTCTAAGTTGTTGCAGTCACCAAGAAAGAGGCACAGAAATTCAAGTTTTTGTTTTTGAAAATTCAGTTTTTGGCTGCTTTTGCTGCCTTGTAGTTGACCTAGGACCTTAAGATTTTGCATGAACCGAACTCTGGCAGCCACATTACACGAGAAAAAGCGAGAAGTGGTAATTCGTAGTAAAAACCGCTGAAAACATAACGTTTTCTACATTGTTTTCGTATCGACGTAACTGAAAATCTTCACATTGGACGCATTACTCTCAGAAACGTTTACATTTATCGTCTGGCAACTAATGCCGCGTGATGACGTTTGCGGTCGCACCACTCTATACGAAGTAGAAGCTTCTAAGTTGTTGCAGTCACCAAGAAAGAGGCACAGAAATTCAAGTTTTAGTTTTTGAAAATTCAGTTTTTGGCTGCTTTTGCTGCCATGTGGTTGACCTAGGACCTTAAGATTTTGCATGAACCGAACTCTGGCAGCCACATTACACGAGAAAAAGCAAGAAGTGGTAATTCGTAGTAAAAACCGCAGAAAACATAACGTTTTCTACATTGTTTTCGTATCGACGTAACTGAAAATCTTCACATTGGACGCATTACTCTCAGAAACGTTTACATTTATCGTCTGGCAACTAATGACGCGTGATGACGTTTGCCGTCGCACCATTCTGTACGAAGTAGAAGCTTCTAAGTTGTTGCAGTCACCAAGAAAGAGGCACAGAAATTCAAGTTTTAGTTTTTGAAAATTCGGTTTTTGGCTGCTTTTGCTGCCTTGTAGTTGACCTAGGACCTTAAGATTTTGCATGAACCGAACTCTGGCAGCCACATTACACGAGAAAAAGCGAGAAGTGGTAATTCGTAGTAAAAACCGCAGAAAACATAACGTTTTCTACATTGTTTTCGTATCGACGTAACTGAAAATCTTCACATTGGACGCATTACTCTCAGAAACTTTTACATTTATCGTCTGGCAACTAATGCCGCGTGATGACGTTTGCGGTCGCACCACTCTGTACGAAGTAGAAGCTTCTAAGTTGTTGCAGTCACCAAGAAAGAGGCACAGAAATTCAAGTTTTAGTTTTTGAAAATTCAGTTTTTGGCTGCTTTTGCTGCCTTGTAGTTGACCTAGGACCTTAAGATTTTGCATGAACCGAACTCTGGCAGCCACATTACACGAGAAAAAGCGAGAAGTGGTAATTCGTAGTAAAAACCGCAAAAAACATAATGTTTTCTACATTGTTTTCGTATCAACGTAACTGAAAATCTTCACATTGGACGCATTACTCTCAGAAACGTTTACATTTATCGTCTGGCAACTAATGCCGCGTGATGACGTTTGCGGTCGCACCACTCTATACGAAGTAGAAGCTTCTAAGTTGTTGCAGTCACCAAGAAAGAGGCACAGAAATTCAAGTTTTAGTTTTTGAAAACTCAGTTTTTGGCTGCTTTTGCTGCCTTGTAGTTGACCTAGGACCTTAAGATTTTGCATGAACCGAACTCTGGCAGCCACATTACACGAGAAAAAGCGAGAAGTGGTAATTCGTAGTAAAAACCGCAGAAAACATAACGTTTTCTACATTGTTTTCGTATCGACGTAACTAAAAATCTTCACATTGGACGCATTACTCTCAGAAACGTTTACATTTAAGGTCTGGCAACTAATGCCGCGTGATGACGTTTGCGGTCGCACCACTCTATACGAAGTAGAAGCTTCTAAGTTGTTGCAGTCACCAAGAAAGAGGCACAGAAATTCAAGTTTTTGTTTTTGAAAATTCAGTTTTTGGCTGCTTTTGCTGCCTTGTAGTTGACCTAGGACCTTAAGATTTTGCATGAACCGAACTCTGGCAGCCACATTACACGAGAAAAAGCGAGAAGTGGTAATTCGTAGTAAAAACCGCAGAAAACATAACGTTTTCTACATTGTTTTCGTATCGACGTAACTGAAAATCTTCACATTGGACGCATTACTCTCAGAAACGTTTACATTTATCGTCTGGCAACTAATGCCGCGTGATGACGTTTGCGGTCGCACCACTCTATACGAAGTAGAAGCTTCTAAGTTGTTGCAGTCACCAAGAAAGAGGCACAGAAATTCAAGTTTTAGTTTTTGAAAATTCAGTTTTTGGCTGCTTTTGCTGCCATGTGGTTGACCTAGGACCTCAAGATTTTGCATGAACCGAACTCTGGCAGCCACATTACACGAGAAAAAGCAAGAAGTGGTAATTCGTAGTAAAAACCGCAGCAAACATAACGTTTTCTACATTGTTTTCGTATCGACGTAACTGAAAATCTTCACATTGGACGCATTACTCTCAGAAACGTTTACATTTATCGTCTGGCAACTAATGCCGCGTGATGACGTTTGCGGTCGCACCATTCTGTACGAAGTAGGAGCTTCTAAGTTGTTGCAGTCACCAAGAAAGAGGCACAGAAATTCAAGTTTTAGTTTTTGAAAATTCAGTTTTTGGCTGCTTTTGCTGCCTTGTAGTCGACCTAGGACCTTAAGATTTTGCATGAACCGAACTCTGGCAGCCACATTACACGAGAAAAAGCGAGAAGTGGTAATTCGTAGTAAAAACCGCAGAAAACATAACGTTTTCTACATTGTTTTCGTATCGACGTAACTGAAAATCTTCACATTGGACGCATTACTCTCAGAAACGTTTACATTTATCGTCTGGCAACTAATGCCGCGTGATGACGTTTGCGGTCGCACCACTCTGTACGAAGTAGAAGCTTCTAAGTTGTTGCAGTCACCAAGAAAGAGGCACAGAAATTCAAGTTTTAGTTTTTGAAAATTCAGTTTTTGGCTGCTTTTGCTGCCTTGTAGTTGACCTAGGACCTTAAGATTTTGCATGAACCGAACTCTGGCAGCCACATTACACGAGAAAAAGCGAGAAGTGGTAATTCGTAGTAAAAACCGCAGAAAACATAACGTTTTCTACATTGTTTTCGTATCGACTTAACTAAAAATCTTCACATTGGACGCATTACTCTCAGAAACGTTTACATTTAAGGTCTGGCAACTGATGCCGCGTGATGACGTTTGCGGTCGCACCACTCTATACGAAGTAGAAGCTTCTAAGTTGTTGCAGTCACCAAGAAAGAGGCACAGAAATTCAAGTTTTTGTTTTTGAAAATTCAGTTTTTGGCTGCTTTTGCTGCCTTGTAGTTGACCTAGGACCTTAAGATTTTGCATGAACCGAACTCTGGCAGCCACATTACACGAGAAAAAGCGAGAAGTGGTAATTCGTAGTAAAAACCGCAGAAAACATAACGTTTTCTACATTGTTTTCGTATCGACGTAACTGAAAATCTTCACATTGGACGCATTACTCTCAGAAACGTTTACATTTATCGTCTGGAAACTAATGCCGCGTGATGACGTTTGCGGTCGCACCACTCTATACGAAGTAGAAGCTTCTAAGTTGTTGCAGTCACCAAGAAAGAGGCACAGAAATTCAAGTTTTAGTTTTTGAAAATTCAGTTTTTGGCTGCTTTTGCTGCATTGTAGTTGACCTAGGACCTTAAGATTTTGCATGAACCGAACTCTGGCAGCCACATTACACGAGAAAAAGCAAGAAGTGGTAATTCGTAGTAAAAACCGCAGAAAACATAACGTTTTCTACATTGTTTTCGTATCGACGTAACTGAAAATCTTCACATTGGACGCATTACTCTCAGAAACGTTTACATTTATCGTCTGGCAACTAATGCCGCGTGATGACGTTTGCGGTCGCACCACTCTATACGAAGTAGAAGCTTCTAAGTTGTTGCAGTCACCAAGAAAGAGGCACAGAAATTCAAGTTTTAGTTTTTGAAAATTCAGTTTTTGGCTGCTTTTGCTGCCTTGTAGTTGACCTAGGACCTTAAGATTTTGCATGAACCGAACTCTGGCAGCCACATTACACGAGAAAAAGCGAGAAGTGGTAATTCGTAGTAAAAACCGCAGAAAACATAACGTTTTCTACATTGTTTTCGTATCGACGTAACTGAAAATCTTCACATTGGACGCATTACTCTCAGAAACGTTTACATTTATCGTCTGGCAACTAATGACGCGTGATGACGTTTGCGGTCGCACCATTCTGTACGAAGTAGAAGCTTCTAAGTTGTTGCAGTCACCAAGAAAGAGGCACAGAAATTCAAGTTTTAGTTTTTGAAAATTCAGTTTTTGGCAGCTTTTGCTGCCTTGTAGTTGACCTAGGACCTTAAGATTTTGCATGAACCGAACTCTGGCAGCCACATTACACGAGAAAAAGCGAGAAGTGGTAATTCGTAGTAAAAACCGCAGAAAACATAACGTTTTCTACATTGTTTTCGTATCGACGTAACTGAAAATCTTCACATTGGACGCATTACTCTCAGAAACGTTTACATTTATCGTCTGGCAACTAATGCCGCGTGATGACGTTTGCGGTCGCACCACTCTGTACGAAGTAGAAGCTTCTAAGTTGTTGCAGTCACCAAGAAAGAGGCACAGAAATTCAAGTTTTAGTTTTTGAAAATTCAGTTTTTGGCTGCTTTTGCTGCCTTGTAGTTGACCTAGGACCTTAAGATTTTGCATGAACCGAACTCTGGCAGCCACATTACACGAGAAAAAGCGAGAAGTGGTAATTCGTAGTAAAAACCGCAGAAAACATAACGTTTTCTACATTGTTTTCGTATCGACGTAACTGAAAATCTTCACATTGGACGCATTACTCTCAGAAACGTTTACATTTATCGTCTGGCAACTAATGCCGCGTGATGACGTTTGCGGTCGCACCACTCTGTACGAAGTAGAAGCTTCTAAGTTGTTGCAGTCACCAAGAAAGAGGCACAGAAATTCAAGTTTTATTTTTTGAAAATTCAGTTTTTGGCTGCTTTTGCTGCCTTGTAGTTGACCTAGGACCTTAAGATTTTGCATGAACCGAACTCTGGCAGCCACATTACACCAGAAAAAGCGAGAAGTGGTAATTCATAGTAAAAACCGCAGAAAACATAACGTTTTCTACATTGTTTTCGTATCGACGTAACTGAAAATCTTCACAATGGATGCGTTTCTCACGGAAACGCTTACATTTATTGTCTGGCAACCAAAGCCGCGTGCTGACGTTTGCGGTCGCACCACACTGTACGAAGTAGAAGCTTCTAAGTTGTTGCAGTCACCAAGAAAGAGGCACAGAAATTCAAGTTTTAGTTTTTGAAAATTCAGTTTTTGGCTGCTTTTGCTGCCTTGTAGTTGACCTAGGACCTTAAGATTTTGCATGAACCGAACTCTGGCAGCCACATTACACGAGAAAAAGCGAGAAGTGGTAATTCGTAGTAAAAACCGCAAAAAACATAACGTTTTCTACATTGTTTTCGTATCGACGTAACTGAAAATCTTCACATTGGACGCATTACTCTCAGAAACGTTTACATTTATCGTCTGGCAACTAATGCCGCGTGATGACGTTTGCGGTCGCACCACTCTATACGAAGTAGAAGCTTCTAAGTTGTTGCAGTCACCGCGAAAGAGGCACAGAAATTCAAGTTTTAGTTTTTGAAAATTCAGTTTTTGGATGCTTTTGCTGCATTGTAGTTGACCTAGGACCTTAAGATTTTGCATGAACCGAACTCTGGCAGCCACATTACACGAGAAAAAGCAAGAAGTGGTAATTCGTAGTAAAAACCGCAGAAAACATAACGTTTTCTACATTGTTTTCGTATCGACGTAACTGAAAATCTTCACATTGGACGCATTACTCTCAGAAACGTTTACATTTATCGTCTGGCAACTAATGCCGCGTGATGACGTTTGCGGTCGCACCACTCTATACGAAGTAGAAGCTTCTAAGTTGTTGCAGTCACCAAGAAAGAGGCACAGAAATTCAAGTTTTAGTTTTTGAAAATTCAGTTTTTGGCTGCTTTTGCTGCATTGTAGTTGACCTAGGACCTTAAGATTTTGCATGAACTTAACTCTGGCAGCCACATTACACGAGAAAAAGCAAGAAGTGGTAATTCGTAGTAAAAACCGCAGAAAACATAACGTTTTCTACATTGTTTTCGTATCGACGTAACTGAAAATCTTCACATTGGACGCATTACTCTCAGAAACGTTTACATTTATCGTCTGGCAACTAATGCCGCGTGATGACGTTTGCGGTCGCACCACTCTATACGAAGTAGAAGCTTCTAAGTTGTTGCAGTCACCAAGAAAGAGGCACAGAAATTCAAGTTTTAGTTTTTGAAAATTCAGTTTTTGGCTGCTTTTGCTGCCTTGTAGTTGACCTAGGACCTTAAGATTTTGCATGAACCGAACTCTGGCAGCCACATTACACCAGAAAAAGCGAGAAGTGGTAATTCATAGTAAAAACCGCAGAAAACATAACGTTTTCTACATTGTTTTCGTATCGACGTAACTGAAAATCTTCACAATGGATGCGTTTCTCACGGAAACGTTTACATTTATTGTCTGGCAACCAAAGCCGCGTGCTGACGTTTGCGGTCGCACCACACTGTACGAAGTAGAAGCTTCTAAGTTGTTGCAGTCACCAAGAAAGAGGCACAGAAATTCAAGTTTTAGTTTTTGAAAATTCAGTTTTTGGCTGCTTTTGCTGCCTTGTAGTTGACCTAGGACCTTAAGATTTTGCATGAACCGAACTCTGGCAGCCACATTACACGAGAAAAAGCGAGAAGTGGTAATTCGTAGTAAAAACCGCAAAAAACATAACGTTTTCTACATTGTTTTCGTATCGACGTAACTGAAAATCTTCACATTGGACGCATTACTCTCAGAAACGTTTACATTTATCGTCTGGCAACTAATGCCGCGTGATGACGTTTGCGGTCGCACCACTCTATACGAAGTAGAAGCTTCTAAGTTGTTGCAGTCACCGCGAAAGAGGCACAGAAATTCAAGTTTTAGTTTTTGAAAATTCAGTTTTTGGATGCTTTTGCTGCATTGTAGTTGACCTAGGACCTTAAGATTTTGCATGAACCGAACTCTGGCAGCCACATTACACGAGAAAAAGCAAGAAGTGGTAATTCGTAGTAAAAACCGCAGAAAACATAACGTTTTCTACATTGTTTTCGTATCGACGTAACTGAAAATCTTCACATTGGACGCATTACTCTCAGAAACGTTTACATTTATCGTCTGGCAACTAATGCCGCGTGATGACGTTTGCGGTCGCACCACTCTATACGAAGTAGAAGCTTCTAAGTTGTTGCAGTCACCAAGAAAGAGGCACAGAAATTCAAGTTTTAGTTTTTGAAAATTCAGTTTTTGGCTGCTTTTGCTGCCTTGTAGTTGACCTAGGACCTTAAGATTTTGCATGAACCGAACTCTGGCAGCCACATTACACGAGAAAAAGCGAGAAGTGGTAACTCGTAGTAAAAACCGCAGAAAACATAACGTTTTCTACATTGTTTTCGTATCGACGTAACTAAAAATCTTCACATTGGACGCATTACTCTCAGAAACGTTTACATTTAAGGTCTGGCAACTGATGCCGCGTGATGACGTTTGCGGTCGCACCACTCTATACGAAGTAGAAGCTTCTAAGTTGTTGCAGTCACCAAGAAAGAGGCACAGAAATTCAAGTTTTTGTTTTTGAAAATTCAGTTTTTGGCTGCTTTTGCTGCCTTGTAGTTGACCTAGGACCTTAAGATTTTGCATGAACCGAACTCTGGCAGCCACATTACACGAGAAAAAGCGAGAAGTGGTAATTCGTAGTAAAAACCGCAGAAAACATAACGTTTTCTACATTGTTTTCGTATCGACGTAACTGAAAATCTTCACATTGGACGCATTACTCTCAGAAACGTTTACATTTATCGTCTGGCAACTAATGCCGCGTGATGACGTTTGCGGTCGCACCACTCTATACGAAGTAGAAGCTTCTAAGTTGTTGCAGTCACCAAGAAAGAGGCACAGAAATTCAAGTTTTAGTTTTTGAAAATTCAGTTTTTGGCTGCTTTTGCTGCATTGTAGTTGACCTAGGACCTTAAGATTTTGCATGAACCGAACTCTGGCAGCCACATTACACGAGAAAAAGCAAGAAGTGGTAATTCGTAGTAAAAACCGCAGAAAACATAACGTTTTCTACATTGTTTTCGTATCGACGTAACTGAAAATCTTCACATTGGACGCATTACTCTCAGAAACGTTTACATTTATCGTCTGGCAACTAATGCCGCGTGATGACGTTTGCGGTCGCACCACTCTATACGAAGTAGAAGCTTCTAAGTTGTTGCAGTCACCAAGAAAGAGGCACAGAAATTCAAGTTTTAGTTTTTGAAAATTCAGTTTTTGGCTGCTTTTGCTGCCTTGTAGTTGACCTAGGACCTTAAGATTTTGCATGAACCGAACTCTGGCAGCCACATTACACGAGAAAAAGCGAGAAGTGGTAATTCGTAGTAAAAACCGCAGAAAACATAACGTTTTCTACATTGTTTTCGTATCGACGTAACTGAAAATCTTCACATTGGACGCATTACTCTCAGAAACGTTTACATTTATCGTCTGGCAACTAATGACGCGTGATGACGTTTGCGGTCGCACCATTCTGTACGAAGTAGAAGCTTCTAAGTTGTTGCAGTCACCAAGAAAGAGGCACAGAACTTCAAGTTTTAGTTTTTGAAAATTCAGTTTTTGGCTGCTTTTGCTGCCTTGTAGTTGACCTAGGACCTTAAGATTTTGCATGAACCGAACTCTGGCAGCCACATTACACGAGAAAAAACGAGAAGTGGTAATTCGTAGTAAAAACCGCAGAAAACATAACGTTTTCTACATTGTTTTCGTATCGACGTAAATGAAAATCTTCACATTGGACGCATTACTCTCAGAAACGTTTACATTTATCGTCTGGCAACTAATGCCGCGTGATGACGTTTGCGGTCGCACCACTCTATACGAAGTAGAAGCTTCTAAGTTGTTGCAGTCACCAAGAAAGAGGCACAGAAATTCAAGTTTTAGTTTTTGAAAATTCAGTTTTTGGCTGCTTTTGCTGCCTTGTAGTTGACCTAGGACCTTAAGATTTTGCATGATCCGAACTCTGGCAGCCACATTACACGAGAAAAAGCGAGAAGAGGTAATTCGTAGTAAAAACCGCAGAAAACATAACGTTTTCTACATTGTTTTCGTATCGACGTAACTGAAAATCTTCACATTGGACGCATTACTCTCAGAAACGTTTACATTTATCGTCTGGCAACTAATGCCGCGTGATGACGTTTGCGGTCGCACCACTCTGTACGAAGTAGAAGCTTCTAAGTTGTTGCAGTCACCAAGAAAGAGGCACAGAAATTCAAGTTTTAGTTTTTGAAAATTCAGTTTTTGGCTGCTTTTGCTGCCTTGTAGTTGACCTAGGACCTTAAGATTTTGCATGAACCGAACTCTGGCAGCCACATTACACCAGAAAAAGCGAGAAGTGGTAATTCATAGTAAAAACCGCAGAAAACATAACGTTTTCTACATTGTTTTCGTATCGACGTAACTGAAAATCTTCACAATGGGTGCGTTTCTCACGGAAACGTTTACATTTATTGTCTGGCTACCAAAGCCGCGTGCTGACGTTTGCGGTCGCACCACACTGTACGAAGTAGAAGCTTCTAAGTTGTTGCAGTCACCAAGAAAGAGGCACAGAAATTCAAGTTTTAGTTTTTGAAAATTCAGTTTTTGGCTGCTTTTGCTGCCTTGTAGTTGACCTAGGACCTTAAGATTTTGCATGAACCGAACTCTGGCAGCCACATTACACGAGAAAAAGCGAGAAGTGGTAATTCGTAGTAAAAACCGCAGAAAACATAACGTTTTCTACATTGTTTTCGTATCGACGTAACTGAAAATCTTCACATTGGACGCATTACTTTCAGAAAAGTTTACATTTATCGTCTGGCAACTAATGACGCGTGATGACGTTTGCGGTCGCACCATTCTGTACGAAGTAGAAGCTTCTAAGTTGTTGCAGTCACCAAGAAAGAGGCACAGAAATTCAAGTTTTAGTTTTTGAAAATTCAGTTTTTGGCTGCTTTTGCTGCCTTGTAGTTGACCTAGGACCTTAAGATTTTGCATGAACCGAACTCTGGCAGCCACATTACACGAGAAAAAGCGAGAAGTGGTAATTTGTAGTAAAAACCGCAGAAAACATAACGTTTTCTACATTGTTTTCGTATCGACGTAACTGAAAATCTTCACATTGGACGCATTACTCTCAGAAACGTTTACATTTATCGTCTGGCAACTAATGCCGCGTGATGACGTTTGCGGTCGCACCACTCTGTACGAAGTAGAAGCTTCTAAGTTGTTGCAGTCACCAAGAAAGAGGCACAGAAATTCAAGTTTTAGTTTTTGAAAATTCAGTTTTTGGCTGCTTTTGCTGCCTTGTAGTTGACCTAGGACCTTAAGATTTTGCATGAACCGAACTCTGGCAGCCACATTACACGAGAAAAAGCGAGAAGTGGTAATTCGTAGTAAAAACCGCAAAAAAACATAATGTTTTCTACATTGTTTTCGTATCAACGTAACTGAAAATCTTCACATTGGACGCATTACTCTCAGAAACGTTTACATTTATCGTCTGGCAACTAATGCCGCGGGATGACGTTTGCGGTCGCACCACTCTATACGAAGTAGAAGCTTCTAAGTTGTTGCAGTCACCAAGAAAGAGGCACAGAAATTCAAGTTTTAGTTTTTGAAAATTCAGTTTTTGGCTGCTTTTGCTGCCTTGTAGTTGACCTAGGACCTTAAGATTTTGCATGAACCGAACTCTGGCAGCCACATTACACGAGAAAAAGCGAGAAGTGGTAATTCGTAGTAAAAACCGCAGAAAACATAACGTTTTCTACATTGTTTTCGTATCGACGTAACTAAAAATCTTCACATTGGACGCATTACTCTCAGAAACGTTTACATTTAAGGTCTGGCAACTGATGCCGCGTGATGACGTTTGCGGTCGCACCACTCTATACGAAGTAGAAGCTTCTAAGTTGTTGCAGTCACCAAGAAAGAGGCACAGAAATTCAAGTTTTTGTTTTTGAAAATTCAGTTTTTGGCTGCTTTTGCTGCCTTGTAGTTGACCTAGGACCTTAAGATTTTGCATGAACCGAACTCTGGCAGCCACATTACACGAGAAAAAGCGAGAAGTGGTAATTCGTAGTAAAAACCGCAGAAAACATAACGTTTTCTACATTGTTTTCGTATCGACGTAACTGAAAATCTTCACATTGGACGCATTACTCTCAGAAACGTTTACATTTATCGTCTGGCAACTAATGCCGCGTGATGACGTTTGCGGTCGCACCACTCTATACGAAGTAGAAACTTCTAAGTTGTTGCAGTCACCAAGAAAGAGGCACAGAAATTCAAGTTTTAGTTTTTGAAAATTCAGTTTTTGGCTGCTTTTGCTGCATTGTAGTTGACCTAGGACCTTAAGATTTTGCATGAACCGAACTCTGGCAGCCACATTACACGAGAAAAAGCAAGAAGTGGTAATTCGTAGTAAAAACCGCAGAAAACATAACGTTTTCTACATTGTTTTCGTATCGACGTAACTGAAAATCTTCACATTGGACGCATTACTCTCAGAAACGTTTACATTTATCGTCTGGCAACTAATGCCGCGTGATGACGTTTGCGGTCGCACCACTCTATACGAAGTGGAAGCTTCTAAGTTGTTGCAGTCACCAAGAAAGAGGCACAGAAATTCAAGTTTTAGTTTTTGAAAATTCAGTTTTTGGCTGCTTTTGCTGCCTTGTAGTTGACCTAGGACCTTAAGATTTTGCATGAACCGAACTCTGGCAGCCACATTACACGAGAAAAAGCGAGAAGTGGTAATTCGTAGTAAAAACCGCAGAAAACATAACGTTTTCTACATTGTTTTCGTATCGACGTAACTGAAAATCTTCACATTGGACGCATTACTCTCAGAAACGTTTACATTTATCGTCTGGCAACTAATGACGCGTGATGACGTTTGCGGTCGCACCATTCTGTACGAAGTAGAAGCTTCTAAGTTGTTGCAGTCACCAAGAAAGAGGCACAGAAATTCAAGTTTTAGTTTTTGAAAATTCAGTTTTTGGCTGCTTTTGCTGCCTTGTAGTTGACCTAGGACCTTAAGATTTTGCATGAACCGAACTCTGGCAGCCACATTACACGAGAAAAAGCGAGAAGTGGTAATTCGTAGTAAAAACCGCAGAAAACATAACGTTTTCTACATTGTTTTCGTATCGACGTAACTGAAAATCTTCACATTGGACGCATTACTCTTAGAAACGTTTACATTTATCGTCTGGCAACTAATGCCGCGTGATGACGTTTGCGGTCGCACCACTCTGTACGAAGTAGAAGCTTCTAAGTTGTTGCAGTCACCAAGAAAGAGGCACAGAAATTCAAGTTTTAGTTTTTGAAAATTCGGTTTTTGGCTGCTTTTGCTGCCTTGTAGTTGACCTAGGACCTTAAGATTTTGCATGAACCGAACTCTGGCAGCCACATTACACGAGAAAAAGCGAGAAGTGGTAATTCGTAGTAAATACCGCAAAAAACATAATGTTTTCTACATTGTTTTCGTATCAACGTAACTGAAAATCTTCACATTGGACGCATTACTCTCAGAAACGTTTACATTTATCGTCTGGCAACTAATGCCGCGTGCTGACGTTTGCGGTCGCACCACTCTATACGAAGTAGAAGCTTCTAAGTTGTTGCAGTCACCAAGAAAGAGGCACAGAAATTCAAGTTTTAGTTTTTGAAAATTCAGTTTTTGGCTGCTTTTGCTGCCTTGTAGTTGACCTAGGACCTTAAGATTTTGCATGAACCGAACTCTGGCAGCCACATTACACGAGAAAAAGCGAGAAGTGGTAATTCGTAGTAAAAACCGCAGAAAACATAACGTTTTCTACATTGTTTTCGTATCGACGTAACTGAAAATCTTCACATTGGACGCATTACTCTCAGAAACGTTTACATTTAAGGTCTGGCAACTAATGCCGCGTGATGACGTTTGCGGTCGCACCACTCTATACGAAGTAGAAGCTTCTAAGTTGTTGCAGTCACCAAGAAAGAGGCACAGAAATTCAAGTTTTAGTTTTTGAAAATTCAGTTTTTGGCTGCTTTTGCTGCCTTGTAGTTGACCTAGGACCTTAAGATTTTGCATGAACCGAACTCTGGCAGCCACATTACACGAGAAAAAGCGACAAGTGGTAATTCGTAGTAAAAACCGCAGAAAACATAACGTTTTCTACATTGTTTTCGTATCGACGTAACTGAAAATCTTCACATTGGACGCATTACTCTCAGAAACGTTTACATTTATCGTCTGGCAACTAATGCCGCGTGATGACATTTGCGGTCGCACCACTCTATACGAAGTAGAAGCTTCTAAGTTGTTGCAGTCACCAAGAAAGAGGCACAGAAATTCAAGTTTTTGTATTTGAAAATTCAGTTTTTGGCTGCTTTTGCTGCCTTGTAGTTGACCTAGCACCTTAAATTTTTTGCATGAACCGAACCTTGGCAGCCACTATACACGAGAAAAAGCGAGAAGTGGTAATTCGTAGTAAAAACCGCAGAAAACATAACGTTTTCTACATCGTTTTCGTATCGACGTAACTGAAAATCTTCACATTGGACGCATTACTCTCAGAAACGTTTACATTTATCGTCTGGCAACTAATGCCGCGTGATGACGTTTGCGGTCGCACCACTCTGTACGAAGTAGAAGCTTCTAAGTTGTTGCAGTCACCAAGAAAGAGGCACAGAAATTCAAGTTTTAGTTTTTGAAAATTCAGTTTTTGGCTGCTTTTGCTGCCTTGTAGTTGACCTAGGACCTTAAGATTTTGCATGAACCGAACTCTGGCAGCCACATTACACGAGAAAAAGCGAGAAGTGGTAATTCGTAGTAAAAACCGCAGAAAACATAACGTTTTCTACATTGTTTTCGTATCGACGTAACTGAAAATCTTCACATTGGACGCATTACTCTCAGAAACGTTTACATTTATCGTCTGGCAACTAATGCCGCGTGATGACGTTTGCGGTCGCACCACTCTGTACGAAGTAGAAGCTTCTAAGTTGTTGCAGGCACCAAGAAAGAGGCACAGAAATTCAAGTTTTTGTTTTTGAAAATTCGGTTTTTGGCTGCTTTTGCTGCCTTGTAGTTGACCTAGGACCTTAAGATTTTGCATGAACCGAACTCTGGCAGCCACATTACACGAGAAAAAGCGAGAAGTGGTAATTCGTAGTAAAAACCGCAGAAAACATAACGTTTTCTACATTGTTTTCGTATCGACGTAATTGAAAATCTTCACATTGGACGCATTACTCTCAGAAACGTTTACATTTATCGTCTGGCAACTAATGCCGCGTGATGTCGTTTGCGTTCGCACCACTCTGTACGAAGTAGAAGCTTCTAAGTTGTTGCAGTCACCAAGAAAGAGGCACAGAAATTCAAGTTTTTGTTTTTGAAAATTCAGTTTTTGGCTGCTTTTGTTGCCTTGTAGTTGACCTAGGACTTTAAGATTTTGCATGAACCGAACTCTGGCAGCCACATTACACCAGAAAAAGCGAGAAGTGGTAATTCATAGTAAAAACCGCAGAAAACATAACGTTTTCTACATTGTTTTCGTATCGAGGTAACTGAAAATCTTCACAATGGATGCATTTCTCACGGAAACGTTTACATTTATTGTCTGGCAACCAATGCCGCGTGCTGAGGTTTGCGGTCGCACCACACTGTACGAAGTAGAAGCTTCTAAGTTGTTGCAGTCACCAAGAAAGAGGCACAGAAATTCAAGTTTTAGTTTTTGAAAATTCAGTTTTTGGCTTCTTTTGCTGCCTTGTAGTTGACCTAGGACCTTAAGATTTTGCATGAACCGAACTCTGGCAGCCACATTACACGAGAAAAAGCGAGAAGTGGTAATTCGTAGTAAAAACCGCAGAAAACATAACGTTTTCTACGTTGTTTTCGTATCGACGTAACTGAAAATCTTCACAGTGGATGCATTTCTCTCGGAAACGTTTACATTTATTGTCTGGCAACTAATGCCGCGTGCTGAGGTTTGCGGTCGCACCACTCTGTACGAAGTAGAAGCTTGTAAGTTGTTGCAGTCACCAAGAAAGAGGCACAGAAATTCCAGTTTTAGTTTTTGAAAATTCAGTTTTTGGCTGCTTTTGCTGCCTTGTAGTTGACCTAGGACCTTAAGATTTTGCATGAACCGAACTCTGGCAGCCACATTACACGAGAAAAAGCGAGAAGTGGTAATTCGTAGTAAAAACCGCAAAAAACATAACGTTTTCTACATTGTTTTCGTATCGACGTAACTGAAAATCTTCACATTGGACGCATTACTCTCAGAAACGTTTACATTTATCGTCTGGCAACTAATGCCGCGTGATGACGTTTGCGGTCGCACCACTCTGTACGAAGTAGAAGCTTCTAAGTTGTTGCAGTCACCAAGAAAGAGGCACAGAAATTCAAGTTTTAGTTTTTGAAAATTCAGTTTTTGGCTGCTTTTGCTGCCTTGTAGTTGACCTAGGACCTTAAGATTTTGCATGAACCGAACTCTGGCAGCCACATTACACGAGAAAAAGCGAGAAGTGGTAATTCGTAGTAAAAACCGCAGAAAACATAACGTTTTCTACATTGTTTTCGTATCGACGTAACTGAAAATCTTCACATTGGACGCATTACTCTCAGAAACGTTTACATTTATCGTCTGGCAACTAATGCCGCGTGATGACATTTGCGGTCGCACCAATCTGTACGAAGTAGAAGCTTCTACGTTGTTGCAGTCACCAAGAAAGAGGCACAGAAATTCAAGTTTTAGTTTTTGAAAATTCAGTTTTTGGCTGCTTTTGCTGCCTTGTAGTTGACCTAGGACCTTAAGATTTTGCATGAACCGAACTCTGGCAGCCACATTACACGAGAAAAAGCGAGAAGTGGTAATTCGTAGTAAAAACCGCAGAAAACATAACGTTTTCTACATTGTTTTCGTATCGACGTAACTGAAAATCTTCACATTGGACGCATTACTCTCAGAAACGTTTACATTTATCGTCTGGCAACTAATGCCGCGTGATGACATTTGCGGTCGCACCACTCTATACGAAGTAGAAGCTTCTAAGTTGTTGCAGTCACCAAGAAAGAGGCACAGAAATTCAAGTTTTTGTATTTGAAAATTCAGTTTTTGGCTGCTTTTGCTGCCTTGTAGTTGACCGAGCACCTTAAATTTTTTGCATGAACCGAACCTTGGCAGCCACTATACACGAGAAAAAGCGAGAAGTGGTAATTCGTAGTAAAAACCGCAGAAAACATAACGTTTTCTACATCGTTTTCGTATCGACGTAACTGAAAATCTTCACATTGGACGCATTACTCTCAGAAACGTTTACATTTATCGTCTGGCAACTAATGCCGCGTGATGACGTTTGCGGTCGCACCACTCTGTACGAAGTAGAAGCTTCTAAGTTGTTGCAGTCACCAAGAAAGAGGCACAGAAATTCAAGTTTTAGTTTTTGAAAATTCAGTTTTTGGCTGCTTTTGCTGCCTTGTAGTTGACCTAGGACCTTAAGATTTTGCATGAACCGAACTCTGGCAGCCACATTACACGAGAAAAAGCGAGAAGTGGTAATTCGTAGTAAAAACCGCAGAAAACATAACGTTTTCTACATTGTTTTCGTATCGACGTAACTGAAAATCTTCACATTGGACGCATTACTCTCAGAAACGTTTACATTTATCGTCTGGCAACTAATGCCGCGTGATGACGTTTGCGGTCGCACCACTCTGTACGAAGTAGAAGCTTCTAAGTTGTTGCAGGCACCAAGAAAGAGGCACAGAAATTCAAGTTTTTGTTTTTGAAAATTCGGTTTTTGGCTGCTTTTGCTGCCTTGTAGTTGACCTAGGACCTTAAGATTTTGCATGAACCGAACTCTGGCAGCCACATTACACGAGAAAAAGCGAGAAGTGGTAATTCGTAGTAAAAACCGCAGAAAACATAACGTTTTCTACATTGTTTTCGTATCGACGTAATTGAAAATCTTCACATTGGACGCATTACTCTCAGAAACGTTTACATTTATCGTCTGGCAACTAATGCCGCGTGATGTCGTTTGCGTTCGCACCACTCTGTACGAAGTAGAAGCTTCTAAGTTGTTGCAGTCACCAAGAAAGAGGCACAGAAATTCAAGTTTTTGTTTTTGAAAATTCAGTTTTTGGCTGCTTTTGTTGCCTTGTAGTTGACCTAGGACCTTAAGATTTTGCATGAACCGAACTCTGGCAGCCACATTACACGAGAAAAAGCGAGAAGTGGTAATTCGTAGTAAAAACCGCAGAAAACATAACGTTTTCTACATTGTTTTCGTATCGACGTAACTGAAAATCTTCACATTGGACGCATTACTTTCAGAAACGTTTACATTTATCGTCTGGCAACTAATGACGCGTGATGACGTTTGCCGTCGCACCATTCTGTACGAAGTAGAAGCTTCTAAGTTGTTGCAGTCACCAAGAAAGAGGCACAGAAATTCAAGTTTTAGTTTTTGAAAATTCAGTTTTTGGCTGCTTTTGCTGCCTTGTAGTTGACCTAGGACCTTAAGATTTTGCATGAACCGAACTCTGGCAGCCACATTACACGAGAAAAAGCGAGAAGTGGTAATTCGTAGTAAAAACCGCAGAAAACATAACGTTTTCTACATTGTTTTCGTATCGACGTAACTGAAAATCTTCACATTGGACGCATTACTCTCAGAAACTTTTACATTTATCGTCTGGCAACTAATGCCGCGTGATGACGTTTGCGGTCGCACCACTCTGTACGAAGTAGAAGCTTCTAAGTTGTTGCAGTCACCAAGAAAGAGGCACAGAAATTCAAGTTTTAGTTTTTGAAAATTCAGTTTTTGGCTGCTTTTGCTGCCTTGTAGTTGACCTAGGACCTTAAGATTTTGCATGAACCGAACTCTGGCAGCCACATTACACGAGAAAAAGCGAGAAGTTGTAATTCGTAGTAAAAACCGCAAAAAACATAATGTTTTCTACATTGTTTTCGTATCAACGTAACTGAAAATCTTCACATTGGACGCATTACTCTCAGAAACGTTTACATTTATCGTCTGGTAACTAACGCCGCGTGATGACGTTTGCGGTCGCACCACTCTATACGAAGTAGAAGCTTCTAAGTTGTTGCAGTCACCAAGAAAGAGGCACAGAAATTCAAGTTTTAGTTTTTGAAAATTCAGTTTTTGGCTGCTTTTGCTGCCTTGTAGTTGACCTAGGACCTTAAGATTTTGCATGAACCGAACTCTGGCAGCCACATTACACGAGAAAAAGCGAGAAGTGGTAATTCGTAGTAAAAACCGCAGAAAACATAACGTTTTCTACATTGTTTTCGTATCGACGTAACTGAAAATCTACACATTGGACGCATTACTCTCAGAAACGTTTACATTTATCGTCTGGCAACTAATGCCGCGTGATGACATTTGCGGTCGCACCACTCTATACGAAGTAGAAGCTTCTAAGTTGTTGCAGTCACCAAGAAAGAGGCACAGAAATTCAAGTTTTTGTATTTGAAAATTCAGTTTTTGGCTGCTTTTGCTGCCTTGTAGTTGACCTAGCACCTTAAATTTTTTGCATGAACCGAACCTTGGCAGCCACATTACACGAGAAAAAGCGAGAAGTGGTAATTCGTAGTAAAAACCGCAGAAAACATAACGTTTTCTACATCGTTTTCGTATCGACGTAACTGAAAATCTTCACATTGGACGCATTACTCTCAGAAACGTTTACATTTATCGTCTTGCAACTAATGCCGCGTGATGACGTTTGCGGTCGCACCACTCTGTACGAAGTAGAAGCTTCTAAGTTGTTGCAGTCACCAAGAAAGAGGCACAGAAATTCAAGTTTTAGTTTTTGAAAATTCAGTTTTTGGCTGCTTTTGCTGCCTTGTAGTTGACCTAGGACCTTAAGATTTTGCATGAACCGAACTCTGGCAGCCACATTACACGAGAAAAAGCGAGAAGTGGTAATTCGTAGTAAAAACCGCAGAAAACATAACGTTTTCTACATTGTTTTCGTATCGACGTAACTGAAAATCTTCACATTGGACGCATTACTCTCAGAAACGTTTACATTTATCGTCTGGCAACTAATGCCGCGTGATGACGTTTGCGGTCGCACCACTCTGTACGAAGTAGAAGCTTCTAAGTTGTTGCAGGCACCAAGAAAGAGGCACAGAAATTCAAGTTTTTGTTTTTGAAAATTCGGTTTTTGGCTGCTTTTGCTGCCTTGTAGTTGACCTAGGACCTTAAGATTTTGCATGAACCGAACTCTGGCAGCCACATTACACGAGAAAAAGCGAGAAGTGGTAATTCGTAGTAAAAACCGCAGAAAACATAACGTTTTCTACATTGTTTTCGTATCGACGTAATTGAAAATCTTCACATTGGACGCATTACTCTCAGAAACGTTTACATTTATCGTCTGGCAACTAATGCCGCGTGATGTCGTTTGCGTTCGCACCACTCTGTACGAAGTAGAAGCTTCTAAGTTGTTGCAGTCACCAAGAAAGAGGCACAGAAATTCAAGTTTTAGTTTTTGAAAATTCAGTTTTTGGCTGCTTTTGCTGCCTTGTGGTTGACCTAGGACCTTAAGATTTTGCATGAACCGAACTCTGGCAGCCACATTACACGAGAAAAAGCGAGAAGTGGTAATTCGTAGTAAAAACCGCAGAAAACATAACGTTTTCTACATTGTTTTCGTATCGACGTAACTGAAAATCTTCACATTGGACGCATTACTCTCAGAAACGTTTACATTTATCGTCTGGCAACTAATGCCGCGTGATGACGTTTGCGGTCGCACCACTCTGTACGAAGTAGAAGCTTCTAAGTTGTTGCAGTCACCAAGAAAGAGGCACAGAAATTCAAGTTTTTGTTTTTGAAAATTCAGCTTTTGGCTGCTTTTGCTGCCTTGTAGTTGACCTTGGACCTTAAGATTTTGCATGAACCGAACTCTGGCAGCCACATTACACGAGAAAAAGCGAGAAGTTATAATTCGTAGTAAAAACCGCAGAAAACATAACGTTTTCTACGTTGTTTTCGTATCGACGTAACTGAAAATCTTCACAGTGGATGCATTTCTCTCGGAAACGTTTACATTTATTGTCTGGCAACTAATGCCGCGTGCTGAGGTTTGCGGTCGCACCACTCTGTACGAAGTAGAAGCTTCTAAGTTGTTGCAGTCACCAAGAAAGAGGCACAGAAATTCCAGTTTTAGTTTTTGAAAATTCAGTTTTTGGCTGCTTTTGCTGCCTTGTAGTTGACCTAGGACCTTAAGATTTTGCATGAACCGAACTCTGGCAGCCACATTACACGAGAAAAAGCGAGAAGTGGTAATTCGTAGTAAAAACCGCAAAAAACATAACGTTCTCTACATTGTTTTCGTATCGACGTAACTGAAAATCTTCACATTGGACGCATTACTCTCAGAAACGTTTACATTTATCGTCTGGCAACTAATGCCGCGTGATGACGTTTGCGGTCGCACCACTCTGTACGAAGTAGAAGCTTCTAAGTTGTTGCAGTCACCAAGAAAGAGGCACAGAAATTCAAGTTTTAGTTTTTGAAAATTCAGTTTTTGGCTGCTTTTGCTGCCTTGTAGTTGACCTAGGACCTTAAGATTTTGCATGAACCGAACTCTGGCAGCCACATTACACGAGAAAAAGCGAGAAGTGGTAATTCGTAGTAAAAACCGCAGAAAACATAACGTTTTCTACATTGTTTTCGTATCGACGTAACTGAAAATCTTCACATTGGACGCATTACTTTCAGAAACGTTTACATTTATCGTCTGGCAACTAATGACGCGTGATGACGTTTGCCGTCGCACCATTCTGTACGAAGTAGAAGCTTCTAAGTTGTTGCAGTCACCAAGAAAGAGGCACAGAAATTCAAGTTTTAGTTTTTGAAAATTCAGTTTTTGGCTGCTTTTGCTGCCTTGTAGTTGACCTAGGACCTTAAGATTTTGCATGAACCGAACTCTGGCAGCCACATTACACGAGAAAAAGCGAGAAGTGGTAATTCGTAGTAAAAACCGCAGAAAACATAACGTTTTCTACATTGTTTTCGTATCGACGTAACTGAAAATCTTCACATTGGACGCATTACTCTCAGAAACTTTTACATTTATCGTCTGGCAACTAATGCCGCGTGATGACGTTTGCGGTCGCACCACTCTGTACGAAGTAGAAGCTTCTAAGTTGTTGCAGTCACCAAGAAAGAGGCACAGAAATTCAAGTTTTAGTTTTTGAAAATTCAGTTTTTGGCTGCTTTTGCTGCCTTGTAGTTGACCTAGGACCTTAAGATTTTGCATGAACCGAACTCTGGCAGCCACATTACACGAGAAAAAGCGAGAAGTTGTAATTCGTAGTAAAAACCGCAAAAAACATAATGTTTTCTACATTGTTTTCGTATCAACGTAACTGAAAATCTTCACATTGGACGCATTACTCTCAGAAACGTTTACATTTATCGTCTGGCAACTAATGCCGCGTGATGACGTTTGCGGTCGCACCACTCTATACGAAGTAGAAGCTTCTAAGTTGTTGCAGTCACCAAGAAAGAGGCACAGAAATTCAAGTTTTAGTTTTTGAAAATTCAGTTTTTGGCTGCTTTTGCTGCCTTGTAGTTGACCTAGGACCTTAAGATTTTGCATGATCCGAACTCTGGCAGCCACATTACACGAGAAAAAGCGAGAAGTGGTAATTCGTAGTAAAAACCGCAGAAAACATAACGTTTTCTACATTGTTTTCGTATCGACGTAACTAAAAATCTTCACATTGGACGCATTACTCTCAGAAACGTTTACATTTAAGGTCTGGCAACTAATGCCGCGTGATGACGTTTGCGGTCGCACCACTCTATACGAAGTAGAAGCTTCTAAGTTGTTGCAGTCACCAAGAAAGAGGCACAGAAATTCAAGTTTTTGTTTTTGAAAATTCAGTTTTTGGCTGCTTTTGCTGCCTTGTAGTTGACCTAGGACCTTAAGATTTTGCATGAACCGAACTCTGACAGCCACATTACACGAGAAAAAGCGAGAAGTGGTAATTCGTAGTAAAAACCGCAGAAAACATAACGTTTTCTACATTGTTTTCGTATCGACGTAACTGAAAATCTTCACATTGGACGCATTACTCTCAGAAACGATTACATTTATCGTCTGGCAACTAATGCCGCGTGATGACGTTTGCGGTCGCACCACTCTGTACGAAGTAGAAGCTTCTAAGTTGTTGCAGTCACCAAGAAAGAGGCACAGAAATTCAAGTTTTAGTTTTAGAAAATTCAGTTTTTGGCTGCTTTTGCTGCCTTGTGGTTGACCTAGGACCTTAAGATTTTGCATGAACCGAACTCTGGCAGCCACATTACACGAGAAAAAGCGAGAAGTGGTAATTCGTAGTAAAAACCGCAGAAAACATAACGTTTTCTACGTTGTTTTCGTATCGACGTAACTGAAAATCTTCACAGTGGATGCATTTCTCTCGGAAACGTTTACATTTATTGTCTGGCAACTAATGCCGCGTGCTGAGGTTTGCGGTCGCACCACTCTGTACGAAGTAGAAGCTTGTAAGTTGTTGCAGTCACCAAGAAAGAGGCACAGAAATTCCAGTTTTAGTTTTTGAAAATTCAGTTTTTGGCTGCTTTTGCTGCCTTGTAGTTGACCTAGGACCTTAAGATTTTGCATGAACCGAACTCTGGCAGCCACATTACACGAGAAAAAGCGAGAAGTGGTAATTCGTAGTAAAAACCGCAAAAAACATAACGTTTTCTACATTGTTTTCGTATCGACGTAACTGAAAATCTTCACATTGGACGCATTACTTTCAGAAACGTTTACATTTATCGTCTGGCAACTAATGACGCGTGATGACGTTTGCCGTCGCACCATTCTGTACGAAGTAGAAGCTTCTAAGTTGTTGCAGTCACCAAGAAAGAGGCACAGAAATTCAAGTTTTAGTTTTTGAAAATTCAGTTTTTGGCTGCTTTTGCTGCCTTGTAGTTGACCTAGGACCTTAAGATTTTGCATGAACCGAACTCTGGCAGCCACATTACACGAGAAAAAGCGAGAAGTGGTAATTCGTAGTAAAAACCGCAGAAAACATAACGTTTTCTACATTGTTTTCGTATCGACGTAACTGAAAATCTTCACATTGGACGCATTACTCTCACAAACGTTTACATTTATCGTCTGCCAACTAATGCCGCGTGATGACGTTTGCGGTCGCACCACTCTGTACGAAGTAGAAGCTTCTAAGTTGTTGCAGTCACCAAGAAAGAGGCACAGAAATTCAAGTTTTAGTTTTAGAAAATTCAGTTTTTGGCTGCTTTTGCTGCCTTGTGGTTGACCTAGGACCTTAAGATTTTGCATGAACCAAACTCTGGCAGCCACATTACACGAGAAAAAGCGAGAAGTGGTAATTCGTAGTAAAAACCGCAGAAAACATAACGTTTTCTACATTGTTTTCGTATCGACGTAACTGAAAATCTTCACATTGGACGCATTACTCTCAGAAACGTTTACATTTATCGTCTGGCAACTAATGCCGCGTGATGACGTTTGCGGTCGCACCACTCTGTACGAAGTAGAAGCTTCTAAGTTGTTGCAGTCACCAAGAAAGAGGCACAGAAATTCAAGTTTTTGCTTTTGAAAATTCAGCTTTTGGCTGCTTTTGCTGCCTTGTAGTTGACCTAGGACCTTAAGATTTTGCATGAACCGAACTCTGGCAGCCACATTACACGAGAAAAAGCGAGAAGTTATAATTCGTAGTAAAAACCGCAGAAAACATAACGTTTTCTACGTTGTTTTCGTATCGACGTAACTGAAAATCTTCACAGTGGATGCATTTCTCTCGGAAACGTTTACATTTATTGTCTGGCAACTAATGCCGCGTGCTGAGGTTTGCGGTCGCACCACTCTGTACGAAGTAGAAGCTTGTAAGTTGTTGCAGTCACCAAGAAAGAGGCACAGAAATTCCAGTTTTAGTTTTTGAAAATTCAGTTTTTGGCTGCTTTTGCTGCCTTGTAGTTGACCTAGGACCTTAAGATTTTGCATGAACCGAACTCTGGCAGCCACATTACACGAGAAAAAGCGAGAAGTGGTAATTCGTAGTAAAAACCGCAAAAAACATAACGTTTTCTACATTGTTTTCGTATCGACGCAACTGAAAATGTTCACATTGGACGCATTACTTTCAGAAACGTTTACATTTATCGTCTGGCAACTAATGACGCGTGATGACGTTTGCCGTCGCACCATTCTGTACGAAGTAGAAGCTTCTAAGTTGTTGCAGTCACCAAGAAAGAGGCACAGAAATTCAAGTTTTAGTTTTTGAAAATTCAGTTTTTGGCTGCTTTTGCTGCCTTGTAGTTGACCTAGGACCTTAAGATTTTGCATGAACCGAACTCTGGCAGCCACA
This sequence comes from Schistocerca serialis cubense, assembly GCF_023864345.2. NCBI lineage: Eukaryota > Metazoa > Arthropoda > Insecta > Orthoptera > Acrididae > Schistocerca > Schistocerca serialis. The sequence goes on along the minus strand of NW_026047571.1, from coordinate 3,322,070 downwards.
TTACACGAGAAAAAGCGAGAAGTGGTAATTCGTAGTAAAAACCGCAGAAAACATAACGTTTTCTACATTGTTTTCGTATCGACGTAACTGAAAATCTTCACATTGGACGCATTACTCTCAGAAACTTTTACATTTATCGTCTGGCAACTAATGCCGCGTGATGACGTTTGCGGTCGCACCACTCTGTACGAAGTAGAAGCTTCTAAGTTGTTGCAGTCACCAAGAAAGAGGCACAGAAATTCAAGTTTTAGTTTTTGAAAATTCAGTTTTTGGCTGCTTTTGCTGCCTTGTAGTTGACCTAGGACCTTAAGATTTTGCATGAACCGAACTCTGGCAGCCACATTACACGAGAAAAAGCGAGAAGTTGTAATTCGTAGTAAAAACCGCAAAAAACATAATGTTTTCTACATTGTTTTCGTATCAACGTAACTGAAAATCTTCACATTGGACGCATTACTCTCAGAAACGTTTACATTTATCGTCTGGCAACTAATGCCGCGTGATGACGTTTGCGGTCGCACCACTCTATACGAAGTAGAAGCTTCTAAGTTGTTGCAGTCACCAAGAAAGAGGCACAGAAATTCAAGTTTTAGTTTTTGAAAATTCAGTTTTTGGCTGCTTTTGCTGCCTTGTAGTTGACCTAGGACCTTAAGATTTTGCATGATCCGAACTCTGGCAGCCACATTACACGAGAAAAAGCGAGAAGTGGTAATTCGTAGTAAAAACCGCAGAAAACATAACGTTTTCTACATTGTTTTCGTATCGACGTAACTAAAAATCTTCACATTGGACGCATTACTCTCAGAAACGTTTACATTTAAGGTCTGGCAACTAATGCCGCGTGATGACGTTTGCGGTCGCACCACTCTATACGAAGTAGAAGCTTCTAAGTTGTTGCAGTCACCAAGAAAGAGGCACAGAAATTCAAGTTTTTGTTTTTGAAAATTCAGTTTTTGGCTGCTTTTGCTGCCTTGTAGTTGACCTAGGACCTTAAGATTTTGCATGAACCGAACTCTGGCAGCCACATTACACGAGAAAAAGCGAGAAGTGGTAATTCGTAGTAAAAACCGAAGAAAACATAACGTTTTCTACATTGTTTTCGTATCGACGTAACTGAAAATCTTCACATTGGACGCATTACTCTCAGAAACGTTTACATTTATCGTCTGGCAACTAATGCCGCGTGATGACGTTTGCGGTCGCACCACTCTATACGAAGTAGAAGCTTCTAAGTTGTTGCAGTCACCAAGAAAGAGGCACAGAAATTCAAGTTTTAGTTTTTGAAAATTCAGTTTTTGGCTGCTTTTGCTGCCATGTAGTTGACCTAGGACCTTAAGATTTTGCATGAACCGAACTCTGGCAGCCACATTACACGAGAAAAAGCAAGAAGTGGTAATTCGTAGTAAAAACCGCAGAAAACATAACGTTTTCTACATTGTTTTCGTATCGACGTAACTGAAAATCTTCACATTGGACGCATTACTCTCAGAAACGTTTACATTTATCGTCTGGCAACTAATGCCGCGTGATGACGTTTGCGGTCGCACCATTCTGTACGAAGTAGAAGCTTCTAAGTTGTTGCAGTCACCAAGAAAGAGGCACAGAAATTCAAGTTTTAGTTTTTGAAAATTCAGTTTTTGGCTGCTTTTGCTGCCTTGTAGTTGACCTAGGACCTTAAGATTTTGCATGAACCGAACTCTGGCAGCCACATTACACGAGAAAAAGCGAGAAGTGGTAATTCGTAGTAAAAACCGCAGAAAACATAACGTTTTCTACATTGTTTTCGTATCGACGTAACTAAAAATCTTCACATTGGACGCATTACTCTCAGAAACGTTTACATTTAAGGTCTGGCAACTGATGCCGCGTGATGACGTTTGCGGTCGCACCACTCTATACGAAGTAGAAGCTTCTAAGTTGTTGCAGTCACCAAGAAAGAGGCACAGAAATTCAAGTTTTAGTTTTTGAAAATTCAGTTTTTGGCTGCTTTTGCTGCCTTGTAGTTGACCTAGGACCTTAAGATTTTGCATGAACCGAACTCTGGCAGCCACATTACACGAGAAAAAGCGAGAAGTGGTAATTCGTAGTAAAAACCGCAGAAAACATAACGTTTTCTACATTGTTTTCGTATCGACGTAACTGAAAATCTTCACATTGGACGCATTACTCTCAGAAACGTTTACATTTATCGTCTGGCAACTAATGCCGCGTGATGACGTTTGCGGTCGCACCACTCTATACGAAGTAGAAGCTTCTAAGTTGTTGCAGTCACCAAGAAAGAGGCACAGAAATTCAAGTTTTAGTTTTTGAAAATTCAGTTTTTGGCTGCTTTTGCTGCATTGTAGTTGACCTAGGACCTTAAGATTTTGCATGAACCGAACTCTGGCAGCCACATTACACGAGAAAAAGCAAGAAGTGGTAATTCGTAGTAAAAACCGCAGAAAACATAACGTTTTCTACATTGTTTTCGTATCGACGTAAATGAAAATCTTCACATTGGACGCATTACTCTCAGAAACGTTTACATTTATCGTCTGGCAACTAATGACGCGTGATGACGTTTGCGGTCGCACCACTCTATACGAAGTAGAAGCTTCTAAGTTGTTGCAGTCACCAAGAAAGAGGCACAGAAATTCAAGTTTTAGTTTTTAAAATTCAGTTTTTGGCTGCTTTTGCTGCCTTGTAGTTGACCTAGGACCTTAAGATTTTGCATGAACCGAACTCTGGCAGCCACATTACACGAGAAAAAGCGAGAAGTGGTAATTCGTAGTAAAAACCGCAGAAAACATAACGTTTTCTACATTGTTTTCGTATCGACGTAACTGAAAATCTTCACATTGGACGCATTACTCTCAGAAACGTTTACATTTATCTTCTGGCAACTAATGACGCGTGATGACGTTTGCGGTCGCACCATTCTGTACGAAGTAGAAGCTTCTAAGTTGTTGCAGTCACCAAGAAAGAGGCACAGAAATTCAAGTTTTAGTTTTTGAAAATTCAGTTTTTGGCTGCTTTTGCTGCCTTGTAGTTGACCTAGGACCTTAAGATTTTGCATGAACCGAACTATGGCAGCCACATTACACGAGAAAAAACGAGAAGTGGTAATTCGTAGTAAAAACCGCAGCAAACATAACGTTTTCTACATTGTTTTCGTATCGACGTAACTGAAAATCTTCACATTGGACGCATTACTCTCAGAAACGTTTACATTTATCGTCTGGCAACTAATGCCGCGTGATGACGTTTGCGGTCGCACCACTCTGTACGAAGTAGAAGCTTCTAAGTTGTTGCAGTCACCAAGAAAGAGGCACAGAAGTTCAAGTTTTAGTTTTTGAAAATTCAGTTTTTGGCTGCTTTTGCTGCCTTGTAGTTGACCTAGGACCTTAAGATTTTGCATGAACCGAACTCTGGCAGCCACATTACACGAGAAAAAGCGAGAAGTGGTAATTGGTAGTAAAAACCGCAAAAAACATAACGTTTTCTACATTGTTTTCGTATCAACGTAACTGAAAATCTTCACATTGGACGCATTACTCTCAGAAACGTTTACATTTATCGTCTGGCAACTAATGCCGCGTGATGACGTTTGCGGTCGCACCACTCTATACGAAGTAGAAGCTTCTAAGTTGTTGCAGTCACCAAGAAAGAGGCACAGAAATTCAAGTTTTAGTTTTTGAAAATTCAGTTTTTGGCTGCTTTTGCTGCCTTGTAGTTGACCTAGGACCTTAAGATTTTGCATGATCTGAACTCTGGCAGCCACATTACACGAGAAAAAGCGAGAAGTGGTAATTCGTAGTAAAAACCGCAGAAAACATAACGTTTTCTACATTGTTTTCGTATCGACGTAACTGAAAATCTTCACATTGGACGCAATACTCTCAGAAACGTTTACATTTATCGTCTGGCAACTAATGCCGCGTGATGACGTTTGCGGTCGCACCACTCTGTACGAAGTAGAAGCTTCTAAGTTGTTGCAGTCACCAAGAAAGAGGCACAGAAATTCAAGTTTTAGTTTTTGAAAATTCAGTTTTTGGCTGCTTTTGCTGCCTTGTAGTTGACCTAGGACCTTAAGATTTTGCATGAACCGAACTCTGGCAGCCACATTACACGAGAAAAAGCGAGAAGTGGTAATTCGTAGTAAAAACCGCAAAAAACATAACGTTTTCTACATTGTTTTCGTATCGACGTAACTGAAAATCTTCACATTGGACGCATTACTCTCAGAAACGTTTACATTTATCGTCTGGCAACTAATGCCGCGTGATGACGTTTGCGGTCGCACCACTCTATACGAAGTAGAAGCTTCTAAGTTGTTGCAGTCACCGCGAAAGAGGCACAGAAATTCAAGTTTTAGTTTTTGAAAATTCAGTTTTTGGATGCTTTTGCTGCATTGTAGTTGACCTAGGACCTTAAGATTTTGCATGAACCGAACTCTGGCAGCCACATTACACGAGAAAAAGCAAGAAGTGGTAATTCGTAGTAAAAACCGCAGAAAACATAACGTTTTCTACATTGTTTTCGTATCGACGTAACTGAAAATCTTCACATTGGACGCATTACTCTCAGAAACGTTTACATTTATCGTCTGGCAACTAATGCCGCGTGATGACGTTTGCGGTCGCACCACTCTATACGAAGTAGAAGCTTCTAAGTTGTTGCAGTCACCAAGAAAGAGGCACAGAAATTCAAGTTTTAGTTTTTGAAAATTCAGTTTTTGGCTGCTTTTGCTGCCTTGTAGTTGACCTAGGACCTTAAGATTTTGCATGAACCGAACTCTGGCAGCCACATTACACGAGAAAAAGCGAGAAGTGGTAATTCGTAGTAAAAACCGCAGAAAACATAACGTTTTCTACATTGTTTTCGTATCGACGTAACTGAAAATCTTCACATTGGACGCATTACTTTCAGAAACGTTTACATTTATCGTCTGGCAACTAATGACGCGTGATGACGTTTGCGGTCGCACCATTCTGTACGAAGTAGAAGCTTCTAAGTTGTTGCAGTCACCAAGAAAGAGGCACAGAAATTCAAGTTTTAGTTTTTGAAAATTCAGTTTTTGGCTGCTTTTGCTGCCTTGTAGTTGACCTAGGACCTTAAGATTTTGCATGAACCGAACTCTGGCAGCCACATTACACGAGAAAAAGCGAGAAGTGGTAATTTGTAGTAAAAACCGCAGAAAACATAACGTTTTCTACATTGTTTTCGTATCGACGTAACTGAAAATCTTCACATTGGACGCATTACTCTCAGAAACGTTTACATTTATCGTCTGGCAACTAATGCCGCGTGATGACGTTTGCGGTCGCACCACTCTGTACGAAGTAGAAGCTTCTAAGTTGTTGCAGTCACCAAGAAAGAGGCACAGAAATTCAAGTTTTAGTTTTTGAAAATTCAGTTTTTGGCTGCTTTTGCTGCCTTGTAGTTGACCTAGGACCTTAAGATTTTGCATGAACCGAACTCTGGCAGCCACATTACACGAGAAAAAGCGAGAAGTGGTAATTCGTAGTAAAAACCGCAGAAAACATAACGTTTTCTACATTGTTTTCGTATCGACGTAACTAAAAATCTTCACATTGGACGCATTACTCTCAGAAACGTTTACATTTAAGGTCTGGCAACTGATGCCGCGTGATGACGTTTGCGGTCGCACCACTCTATACGAAGTAGAAGCTTCTAAGTTGTTGCAGTCACCAAGAAAGAGGCACAGAAATTCAAGTTTTTGTTTTTGAAAATTCAGTTTTTGGCTTCTTTTGCTGCCTTGTAGTTGACCTAGGACCTTAAGATTTTGCATGAACCGAACTCTGGCAGCCACATTACACGAGAAAAAGCGAGAAGTGGTAATTCGTAGTAAAAACCGCAGAAAACATAACGTTTTCTACATTGTTTTCGTATCGACGTAACTGAAAATCTTCACATTGGACGCATTACTCTCAGAAACGTTTACATTTATCGTCTGGCAACTAATGACGCGTGATGACGTTTGCGGTCGCACCACTCTATACGAAGTAGAAGCTTCTAAGTTGTTGCAGTCACCAAGAAAGAGGCACAGAAATTCAAGTTTTAGTTTTTGAAAATTCAGTTTTTGGCTGCTTTTGCTGCATTGTAGTTGACCTAGGACCTTAAGATTTTGCATGAACCGAACTCTGGCAGCCACATTACACGAGAAAAAGCAAGAAGTGGTAATTCGTAGTAAAAACCGCAGAAAACATAACGTTTTCTACATTGTTTTCGTATCGACGTAACTGAAAATCTTCACATTGGACGCATTACTCTCAGAAACGTTTACATTTATCGTCTGGCAACTAATGCCGCGTGATGACGTTTGCGGTCGCACCACTCTATACGAAGTAGAAGCTTCTAAGTTGTTGCAGTCACCAAGAAAGAGGCACAGAAATTCAAGTTTTAGTTTTTGAAAATTCAGTTTTTGGCTGCTTTTGCTGCCTTGTAGTTGACCTAGGACCTTAAGATTTTGCATGAACCGAACTCTGGCAGCCACATTACACGAGAAAAAGCGAGAAGTGGTAATTCGTAGTAAAAACCGCAGAAAACATAACGTTTTCTACATTGTTTTCGTATCGACGTAACTGAAAATCTTCACATTGGACGCATTACTCTCAGAAACGTTTACATTTATCGTCTGCCAACTAATGACGCGTGATGACGTTTGCGGTCGCACCATTCTGTACGAAGTAGAAGCTTCTAAGTTGTTGCAGTCACCAAGAAAGAGGCACAGAAATTCAAGTTTTAGTTTTTGAAAATTCAGTTTTTGGCTGCTTTTGCTGCCTTGTAGTTGACCTAGGACCTTAAGATTTTGCATGAACCGAACTCTGGCAGCCACATTACACGAGAAAAAGCGAGAAGTGGTAATTCGTAGTAAAAACCGCAGAAAACATAACGTTTTCTACATTGTTTTCGTATCGACGTAACTGAAAATCTTCACATTGGACGCATTACTCTTAGAAACGTTTACATTTATCGTCTGGCAACTAATGCCGCGTGATGACGTTTGCGGTCGCACCACTCTGTACGAAGTAGAAGCTTCTAAGTTGTTGCAGTCACCAAGAAAGAGGCACAGAAATTCAAGTTTTAGTTTTTGAAAATTCAGTTTTTGGCTGCTTTTGCTGCCTTGTAGTTGACCTAGGACCTTAAGATTTTGCATGAACCGAACTCTGGCAGCCACATTACACGAGAAAAAGCGAGAAGTGGTAATTCGTAGTAAATACCGCAAAAAACATAACGTTTTCTACATTGTTTTCGTATCAACGTAACTGAAAATCTTCACATTGGACGCATTACTCTCAGAAACGTTTACATTTATCGTCTGGCAACTAATGCCGCGTGATGACGTTTGCGGTCGCACCACTCTATACGAAGTAGAAGCTTCTAAGTTGTTGCAGTCACCAAGAAAGAGGCACAGAAATTCAAGTTTTAGTTTTTGAAAATTCAGTTTTTGGCTGCTTTTGCTGCCTTGTAGTTGACCTAGGACCTTAAGATTTTGCATGAACCGAACTCTGGCAGCCACATTACACGAGAAAAAGCGAGAAGTGGTAATTCGTAGTAAAAACCGCAGAAAACATAACGTTTTCTACATTGTTTTCGTATCGACGTAACTGAAAATCTTCACATTGGACGCATTACTCTCAGAAACGTTTACATTTAAGGTCTGGCAACTAATGCCGCGTGATGACGTTTGCGGTCGCACCACTCTATACGAAGTAGAAGCTTCTAAGTTGTTGCAGTCACCAAGAAAGAGGCACAGAAATTCAAGTTTTAGTTTTTGAAAATTCAGTTTTTGGCTGCTTTTGCTGCCTTGTAGTTGACCTAGGACCTTAAGATTTTGCATGAACCGAACTCTGGCAGCCACATTACACGAGAAAAAGCGACAAGTGGTAATTCGTAGTAAAAACCGCAGAAAACATAACGTTTTCTACATTGTTTTCGTATCGACGTAACTGAAAATCTTCACATTGGACGCATTACTCTCAGAAACGTTTACATTTATCGTCTGGCAACTAATGCCGCGTGATGACGTTTGCGGTCGCACCACTCTATACGAAGTAGAAGCTTGTAAGTTGTTGCAGTCACCAAGAAAGAGGCGCAGAAATTCAAGTTTTAGTTTTTGAAAATTCAGTTTTTTGCTGCTTTTGCTGCCTTGTAGTTGACCTAGGACCTTAAGATTTTGCATGAAGCGAACTCTGGCAGCCACATTACACGAGAAAAAGCGAGAAGTGGTAATTCGTAGTAAAAACCGCAGAAAACATAACGTTTTCTACATTGTTTTCGTATCGACGTAACTGAAAATCTTCACATTGGACGCATTACTCTCAGAAACGTTTACATTTATCGTCTGGCAACTAATGCCGCGTGATGACATTTGCGGTCGCACCAATCTGTACGAAGTAGAAGCTTCTAAGTTGTTGCAGTCACCAAGAAAGAGGCACAGAAATTCAAGTTTTAGTTTTTGAAAATTCAGTTTTTGGCTGCTTTTGCTGCCTTGTAGTTGACCTAGGACCTTAAGATTTTGCATGAACCGAACTCTGGCAGCCACATTACACGAGAAAAAGCGAGAAGTGGTAATTCGTAGTAAAAACCGCAGAAAACATAACGTTTTCTACATTGTTTTCGTATCGACGTAACTGAAAATCTTCACATTGGACGCATAACTCTCAGAAACGTTTACATTTATCGTCTGGCAAGTAATGCCGCGTGATGACATTTGCGGTCGCACCACTCTATACGAAGTAGAAGCTTCTAAGTTGTTGCAGTCACCAAGAAAGAGGCACAGAAATTCAAGTTTTTGTATTTGAAAATTCAGTTTTTGGCTGCTTTTGCTGCCTTGTAGTTGACCTAGGACCTTAAATTTTTTGCATGAACCGAACCTTGGCAGCCACATTACACGAGAAAAAGCGAGAAGTGGTAATTCGTAGTAAAAACCGCAGAAAACATAACGTTTTCTACATCGTTTTCGTATCCACGTAACTGAAAATCTTCACATTGGACGCATTACTCTCAGAAACGTTTACATTTATCGTCTGGCAACTAATGCCGCGTGATGACGTTTGCGGTCGCACCACTCTGTACGAAGTAGAAGCTTCTAAGTTGTTGCAGGCACCAAGAAAGAGGCACAGAAATTCAAGTTTTTGTTTTTGAAAATTCGGTTTTTGGCTGCTTTTGCTGCCTTGTAGTTGACCTAGGACCTTAAGATTTTGCATGAACCGAACTCTGGCAGCCACATTACACGAGAAAAAGCGAGAAGTGGTAATTCGTAGTAAAAACCGCAGAAAACATAACGTTTTCTACATTGTTTTCGTATCGAGGTAACTGAAAATCTTCACAATGGATGCATTTCTCACGGAAACGTTTACATTTATTGTCTGGCAACCAATGCCGCGTGCTGAGGTTTGCGGTCGCACCACACTGTACGAAGTAGAAGCTTCTAAGTTGTTGCAGTCACCAAGAAAGAGGCACAGAAATTCAAGTTTTAGTTTTTGAAAATTCAGTTTTTGGCTTCTTTTGCTGCCTTGTAGTTGACCTAGGACCTTAAGATTTTGCATGAACCGAACTCTGGCAGCCACATTACACGAGAAAAAGCGAGAAGTGGTAATTCGTAGTAAAAACCGCAGAAAACATAACGTTTTCTACATTGTTTTCGTATCGACGTAAATGAAAATCTTCACATTGGACGCATTACTCTCAGAAACGCTTACATTTATCGTCTGGCAACTAATGCCGCGTGATGACGTTTGCGGTCGCACCACTCTGTACGAAGTAGAAGCTTCTAAGTTGTTGCAGTCACCAAGAAAGAGGCACAGAAATTCAAGTTTTTGTTTTTGAAAATTCAGTTTTTGGCTGCTTTTGCTGCCTTGTAGTTGACCTAGGACCGTAAGATTTTGCATGAACCGAACTCTGGCAGCCACATTACACGAGAAAAAGCGAGAAGTGGTAATTCGTAGTAAAAACCGCATTAAACATAACGTTTTCTACATTGTTTTCGTATCGACGTAACTGAAAATCTTCACATTGGACGCATTACTCTCAGAAACGTTTACATTTATCGTCTGGCAACTAATGCCGCGTGATGACGTTTGCGGTCGCACCACTCTGTACGAAGTAGAAGCTTCTAAGTTGTTGCAGTCACCAAGAAAGAGGCACAGAAATTCTAGTTTTAGTTTTTGAAAATTCAGTTTTTGGCTGCTTTTGCTGCCTTGTAGTTGACCTAGGACCTTAAGATTTTGCATGAACCGAACTCTGGCAGCCACATTACACGAGAAAAAGCGAGAAGTGGTAATTCGTAGTAAAAACCGCAGAAAACATAACGTTTTCTGCATTGTTTTCGTATCGACGTAACTGAAAATCTTCACATTGGACGCATTACTCTCAGAAACGATTACATTTATCGTCTGGCAACTAATGCCGCGTGACGACGTTTGCGGTCGCACCACTCTGTACGAAGTAGAAGCTTCTAAGTTGTTGCAGTCACCAAGAAAGAGGCACAGAAATTCAAGTTTTAGTTTTTGAAAATTCAGTTTTTGGCTGCTTTTGCTGCCTTGTAGTTGACCTAGGACCTTAAGATTTTGCATGAACCGAACTCTGGCAGCCACATTACACGAGAAAAAGCGAGAAGTGGTAATTCGTAGTAAAAACCGCTGAAAACATAACGTTTTCTACATTGTTTTCGTATCGACGTAACTGAAAATCTTCACATTGGACGCATTACTCTCAGAAACGTTTACATTTCTCGTCTGGCAACTAATGCCGCGTGATGACGTTTGCGGTCGCACCACTCTATACGAAGTAGAAGCTTCTAAGTTGTTGCAGTCACCAAGAAAGAGGCACAGAAATTCAAGTTTTAGTTTTTGAAAATTCAGTTTTTGGCTGCTTTTGCTGCCTTGTAGTTGACCTAGGACCTTAAGATTTTGCATGAACCGAACTCTGGCAGCCACATTACACGAGAAAAAGCGAGAAGTTATAATTCGTAGTAAAAACCGCAGAAAACATAACGTTTTCTACGTTGTTTTCGTATCGACGTAACTGAAAATCTTCACAGTGGATGCATTTCTCTCGGAAACGTTTACATTTATTGTCTGGCAACTAATGCCGCGTGCTGAGGTTTGCGGTCGCACCACTCTGTACGAAGTAGAAGCTTGTAAGTTGTTGCAGTCACCAAGAAAGAGGCACAGAAATTCCAGTTTTAGTTTTTGAAAATTCAGTTTTTGGCTGCTTTTGCTGGCTTGTAGTTGACCTAGGACCTTAAGATTTTGCATGAACCGAACTCTGGCAGCCACATTACACGAGAAAAAGCGAGAAGTGGTAATTCGTAGTAAAAACCGCAAAAAACATAACGTTTTCTACATTGTTTTCGTATCGACGTAACTGAAAATCTTCACATTGGACGCATTACTCTCAGAAACGTTTACATTTCTCGTCTGGCAACTAATGCCGCGTGATGACGTTTGCGGTCGCACCACTCTATACGAAGTAGAAGCTTCTAAGTTGTTGCAGTCACCAAGAAAGAGGCACAGAAATTCAAGTTTTAGTTTTTGAAAATTCAGTTTTTGGCTGCTTTTGCTGCCTTGTAGTTGACCTAGGACCTTAAGATTTTGCATGAACCGAACTCTGGCAGCCACATTACACGAGAAAAAGCGAGAAGTGGTAATTCGTAGTAAAAACCGCAGAAAACATAACGTTTTCTACATTGTTTTCGTATCGACGTAACTGAAAATCTTCACATTGGACGCATTACTCTCAGAAACGTTTACATTTATCGTCTGGCAACTAATACCGCGTGATGACGTTTGCGGTCGCACCACTCTATACGAAGTAGAAGCTTCTAAGTTGTTGCAGTCACCAAGAAAGAGGCACAGAAATTCAAGTTTTTGTTTTTGAAAATTCGGTTTTTGGCTGCTTTTGCTGCCTTGTAGTTGACCTAGGACCTTAAGATTTTGCATGAACCGAACTCTGGCAGCCACATTACACGAGAAAAAGCGAGAAGTGCTAATTCGTAGTAAAAGCCGCAGAAAACATAACGTTTTCTACATTGTTTTCGTATCGAGGTAACTGAAAATCTTCACAATGGATGCATTTCTCACGGAAACGTTTACATTTATTGTCTGGCAACCAATGCCGCGTGCTGAGGTTTGCGGTCGCACCACACTGTACGAAGTAGAAGCTTCTAAGTTGTTGCAGTCACCAAGAAAGAGGCACAGAAATTCAAGTTTTAGTTTTTGAAAATTCAGTTTTTGGCTTCTTTTGCTGCCTTGTAGTTGACCTAGGACCTTAAGATTTTGCATGAACCGAACTCTGGCAGCCACATTACACGAGAAAAAGCGAGAAGTGGTAATTCGTAGTAAAAACCGCAGAAAACATAACGTTTTCTACATTGTTTTCGTATCGACGTAAATGAAAATCTTCACATTGGACGCATTACTCTCAGAAACGCTTACATTTATCGTCTGGCAACTAATGCCGCGTGATGACGTTTGCGGTCGCACCACTCTGTACGAAGTAGAAGCTTCTAAGTTGTTGCAGTCACCAAGAAAGAGGCACAGAAATTCAAGTTTTTGTTTTTGAAAATTCAGTTTTTGGCTGCTTTTGCTGCCTTGTAGTTGACCTAGGACCGTAAGATTTTGCATGAACCGAACTCTGGCAGCCACATTACACGAGAAAAAGCGAGAAGTGGTAATTCGTAGTAAAAACCGCAGAAAACATAACGTTTTCTACATTGTTTTCGTATCGACGTAACTGAAAATCTTCACATTGGACGCATTACTCTCAGAAACGTTTACATTTATCGTCTGGCAACTAATGCCGCGTGATGACGTTTGCGGTCGCACCACTCTGTACGAAGTAGAAGCTTCTAAGTTGTTGCAGTCACCAAGAAAGAGGCACAGAAATTCTAGTTTTAGTTTTTGAAAATTCAGTTTTTGGCTGCTTTTGCTGCCTTGTAGTTGACCTAGGACCTTAAGATTTTGCATGAACCGAACTCTGGCAGCCACATTACACGAGAAAAAGCGAGAAGTGGTAATTCGTAGTAAAAACCGCAGAAAACATAACGTTTTCTACATTGTTTTCGTATCGACGTAACTGAAAATCTTCACATTGGACGCATTACTCTCAGAAACGATTACATTTATCGTCTGGCAACTAATGCCGCGTGACGACGTTTGCGGTCGCACCACTCTGTACGAAGTAGAAGCTTCTAAGTTGTTGCAGTCACCAAGAAAGAGGCACAGAAATTCAAGTTTTAGTTTTTGAAAATTCAGTTTTTGGCTGCTTTTGCTGCCTTGTAGTTGACCTAGGACCTTAAGATTTTGCATGAACCGAAATCTGGCAGCCACATTACACGAGAAAAAGCGAGAAGTGGTAATTCGTAGTAAAAACCGCAGAAAACATAACGTTTTCTACATTGTTTTCGTATCGACGTAACTGAAAATCTTCACATTGGACGCATTACTCTCAGAAACGTTTACATTTATCGTCTGGCAACTAATGCCGCGTGATGACGTTTGCGGTCGCACCACTCTATACGAAGTAGAAGCTTCTAAGTTGTTGCAGTCACCAAGAAAGAGGCACAGAAATTCAAGTTTTAGTTTTTGAAAATTCAGTTTTTGGCTGCTTTTGCTGCCTTGTAGTTGACCTAGGACCTTAAGATTTTGCATGAACCGAACTCTGGCAGCCACATTACACGAGAAAAAGCGAGAAGTTATAATTCGTAGTAAAAACCGCAGAAAACATAACGTTTTCTACGTTGTTTTCGTATCGACGTAACTGAAAATCTTCACAGTGGATGCATTTCTCTCGGAAACGTTTACATTTATTGTCTGGCAACTAATGCCGCGTGCTGAGATTTGCGGTCGCACCACTCTGTACGAAGTAGAAGCTTGTAAGTTGTTGCAGTCACCAAGAAAGAGGCACAGAAATTCAAGTTTTAGTTTTTGAAAATTCAGTTTTTGGCTGCTTTTGCTGCCTTGTAGTTGACCTAGGACCTTAAGATTTTGCATGAACCGAACTCTGGCAGCCACATTACACGAGAAAAAGCGAGAAGTGGTAATTCGTAGTAAAAACCGCAGAAAACATAACGTTTTCTACATTGTTTTCGTATCGACGTAACTGAAAATCTTCACATTGGACGCATTACTCTTAGAAACGTTTACATTTATCGTCTGGCAACTAATGCCGCGTGATGACGTTTGCGGTCGCACCACTCTGTACGAAGTAGAAGCTTCTAAGTTGTTGCAGTCACCAAGAAAGAGGCACAGAAATTCAAGTTTTAGTTTTTGAAAATTCAGTTTTTGGCTGCTTTTGCTGCCTTGTAGTTGACCTAGGACCTTAAGATTTTGCATGAACCGAACTCTGGCAGCCACATTACACGAGAAAAAGCGAGAAGTGGTAATTCGTAGTAAATACCGCAAAAAACATAACGTTTTCTACATTGTTTTCGTATCAACGTAACTGAAAATCTTCACATTGGACGCATTACTCTCAGAAACGTTTACATTTATCGTCTGGCAACTAATGCCGCGTGATGACGTTTGCGGTCGCACCACTCTATACGAAGTAGAAGCTTCTAAGTTGTTGCAGTCACCAAGAAAGAGGCACAGAAATTCAAGTTTTAGTTTTTGAAAATTCAGTTTTTGGCTGCTTTTGCTGCCTTGTAGTTGACCTAGGACCTTAAGATTTTGCATGAACCGAACTCTGGCAGCCACATTACACGAGAAAAAGCGAGAAGTGGTAATTCGTAGTAAAAACCGCAGAAAACATAACGTTTTCTACATTGTTTTCGTATCGACGTAACTGAAAATCTTCACATTGGACGCATTACTCTCAGAAACGTTTACATTTAAGGTCTGGCAACTAATGCCGCGTGATGACGTTTGCGGTCGCACCACTCTATACGAAGTAGAAGCTTCTAAGTTGTTGCAGTCACCAAGAAAGAGGCACAGAAATTCAAGTTTTAGTTTTTGAAAATTCAGTTTTTGGCTGCTTTTGCTGCCTTGTAGTTGACCTAGGACCTTAAGATTTTGCATGAACCGAACTCTGGCAGCCACATTACACGAGAAAAAGCGACAAGTGGTAATTCGTAGTAAAAACCGCAGAAAACATAACGTTTTCTACATTGTTTTCGTATCGACGTAACTGAAAATCTTCACATTGGACGCATTACTCTCAGAAACGTTTACATTTATCGTCTGGCAACTAATGCCGCGTGATGACGTTTGCGGTCGCACCACTCTATACGAAGTAGAAGCTTGTAAGTTGTTGCAGTCACCAAGAAAGAGGCGCAGAAATTCAAGTTTTAGTTTTTGATAATTCAGTTTTTTGCTGCTTTTGCTGCCTTGTAGTTGACCTAGGACCTTAAGATTTTGCATGAAGCGAACTCTGGCAGCCACATTACACGAGAAAAAGCGAGAAGTGGTAATTCGTAGTAAAAACCGCAGAAAACATAACGTTTTCTACATTGTTTTCGTATCGACGTAACTGAAAATCTTCACATTGGACGCATTACTCTCAGAAACGTTTACATTTATCGTCTGGCAACTAATGCCGCGTGATGACATTTGCGGTCGCACCAATCTGTACGAAGTAGAAGCTTCTAAGTTGTTGCAGTCACCAAGAAAGAGGCACAGAAATTCAAGTTTTAGTTTTTGAAAATTCAGTTTTTGGCTGCTTTTGCTGCCTTGTAGTTGACCTAGGACCTTAAGATTTTGCATGAACCGAACTCTGGCAGCCACATTACACGAGAAAAAGCGAGAAGTGGTAATTCGTAGTAAAAACCGCAGAAAACATAACGTTTTCTACATTGTTTTCGTATCGACGTAACTGAAAATCTTCACATTGGACGCATAACTCTCAGAAACGTTTACATTTATCGTCTGGCAACTAATGCCGCGTGATGACATTTGCGGTCGCACCACTCTATACGAAGTAGAAGCTTCTAAGTTGTTGCAGTCACCAAGAAAGAGGCACAGAAATTCAAGTTTTTGTATTTGAAAATTCAGTTTTTGGCTGCTTTTGCTGCCTTGTAGTTGACCTAGGACCTTAAATTTTTTGCATGAACCGAACCTTGGCAGCCACATTACACGAGAAAAAGCGAGAAGTGGTAATTCGTGGTAAATACCGCAGAAAACATAACGTTTTCTTCATCGTTTTCGTATCCACGTAACTGAAAATCTTCACATTGGACGCATTACTCTCAGAAACGTTTACATTTATCGTCTGGCAACTAATGCCGCGTGATGACGTTTGCGGTCGCACCACTCTGTACGAAGTAGAAGCTTCTAAGTTGTTGCAGTCACCAAGAAAGAGGCACAGAAATTCAAGTTTTAGTTTTTGAAAATTCAGTTTTTGGCTGCTTTTGCTGCCTTGTAGTTGACCTAGGACCTTAAGATTTTGCATGAACCGAACTCTGGCAGCCACATTACACGAGAAAAAGCGAGAAGTGGTAATTCGTAGTAAAAACCGCAGAAAACATAACGTTTTCTACATTGTTTTCGTATCGACGTAACTGAAAATCTTCACATTGGACGCATTACTCTCAGAAACGTTTACATTTATCGTCTGGCAACTAATGCCGCGTGATGACGTTTGCGGTCGCACCACTCTGTACGAAGTAGAAGCTTCTAAGTTGTTGCAGGCACCAAGAAAGAGGCACAGAAATTCAAGTTTTTGTTTTTGAAAATTCGGTTTTTGGCTGCTTTTGCTGCCTTGTAGTTGACCTAGGACCTTAAGATTTTGCATGAACCGAACTCTGGCAGCCACATTACACGAGAAAAAGCGAGAAGTGGTAATTCGTAGTAAAAACCGCAGAAAACATAACGTTTTCTACATTGTTTTCGTATCGAGGTAACTGAAAATCTTCACAATGGATGCATTTCTCACGGAAACGTTTACATTTATTGTCTGGCAACCAATGCCGCGTGCTGAGGTTTGCGGTCGCACCACACTGTACGAAGTAGAAGCTTCTAAGTTGTTGCAGTCACCAAGAAAGAGGCACAGAAATTCAAGTTTTAGTTTTTGAAAATTCAGTTTTTGGCTTCTTTTGCTGCCTTGTAGTTGACCTAGGACCTTAAGATTTTGCATGAACCGAACTCTGGCAGCCACATTACACGAGAAAAAGCGAGAAGTGGTAATTCGTAGTAAAAACCGCAGAAAACATAACGTTTTCTACATTGTTTTCGTATCGACGTAAATGAAAATCTTCACATTGGACGCATTACTCTCAGAAACGCTTACATTTATCGTCTGGCAACTAATGCCGCGTGATGACGTTTGCGGTCGCACCACTCTGTACGAAGTAGAAGCTTCTAAGTTGTTGCAGTCACCAAGAAAGAGGCACAGAAATTCAAGTTTTTGTTTTTGAAAATTCAGTTTTTGGCTGCTTTTGCTGCCTTGTAGTTGACCTAGGACCGTAAGATTTTGCATGAACCGAACTCTGGCAGCCACATTACACGAGAAAAAGCGAGAAGTGGTAATTCGTAGTAAAAACCGCAGAAAACATAACGTTTTCTACATTGTTTTCGTATCGACGTAACTGAAAATCTTCACATTGGACGCATTACTCTCAGAAACGTTTACATTTATCGTCTGGCAACTAATGCCGCGTGATGACGTTTGCGGTCGCACCACTCTGTACGAAGTAGAAGCTTCTAAGTTGTTGCAGTCACCAAGAAAGAGGCACAGAAATTCTAGTTTTAGTTTTTGAAAATTCAGTTTTTGGCTGCTTTTGCTGCCTTGTAGTTGACCTAGGACCTTAAGATTTTGCATGAACCGAACTCTGGCAGCCACATTACACGAGAAAAAGCGAGAAGTGGTAATTCGTAGTAAAAACCGCAGAAAACATAACGTTTTCTACATTGTTTTCGTATCGACGTAACTGAAAATCTTCACATTGGACGCATTACTCTCAGAAACGATTACATTTATCGTCTGGCAACTAATGCCGCGTGACGACGTTTGCGGTCGCACCACTCTGTACGAAGTAGAAGCTTCTAAGTTGTTGCAGTCACCAAGAAAGAGGCACAGAAATTCAAGTTTTAGTTTTTGAAAATTCAGTTTTTGGCTGCTTTTGCTGCCTTGTAGTTGACCTAGGACCTTAAGATTTTGCATGAACCGAACTCTGGCAGCCACATTACACGAGAAAAAGCGAGAAGTGGTAATTCGTAGTAAAAACCGCAGAAAACATAACGTTTTCTACATTGTTTTCGTATCGACGTAACTGAAAATCTTCACATTGGACGCATTACTCTCAGAAACGTTTACCTTTCTCGTCTGGCAACTAATGCCGCGTGATGACGTTTGCGGTCGCACCACTCTATACGAAGTAGAAGCTTCTAAGTTGTTGCAGTCACCAAGAAAGAGGCACAGAAATTCAAGTTTTAGTTTTTGAAAATTCAGTTTTTGGCTGCTTTTGCTGCCTTGTAGTTGACCTAGGACCTTAAGATTTTGCATGAACCGAACTCTGGCAGCCACATTACACGAGAAAAAGCGAGAAGTTATAATTCGTAGTAAAAACCGCAGAAAACATAACGTTTTCTACGTTGTTTTCGTATCGACGTAACTGAAAATCTTCACAGTGGATGCATTTCTCTCGGAAACGTTTACATTTATTGTCTGGCAACTAATGCCGCGTGCTGAGGTTTGCGGTCGCACCACTCTGTACGAAGTAGAAGCTTGTAAGTTGTTGCAGTCACCAAGAAAGAGGCACAGAAATTCCAGTTTTAGTTTTTGAAAATTCAGTTTTTGGCTGCTTTTGCTGGCTTGTAGTTGACCTAGGACCTTAAGATTTTGCATGAACCGAACTCTGGCAGCCACATTACACGAGAAAAAGCGAGAAGTGGTAATTCGTAGTAAAAACCGCAAAAAACATAACGTTTTCTACATTGTTTTCGTATCGACGTAACTGAAAATCTTCACATTGGACGCATTACTCTCAGAAACGTTTACATTTCTCGTCTGGCAACTAATGCCGCGTGATGACGTTTGCGGTCGCACCACTCTATACGAAGTAGAAGCTTCTAAGTTGTTGCAGTCACCAAGAAAGAGGCACAGAAATTCAAGTTTTAGTTTTTGAAAATTCAGTTTTTGGCTGCTTTTGCTGCCTTGTAGTTGACCTAGGACCTTAAGATTTTGCATGAACCGAACTCTGGCAGCCACATTACACGAGAAAAAGCGAGAAGTGGTAATTCGTAGTAAAAACCGCAGAAAACATAACGTTTTCTACATTGTTTTCGTATCGACGTAACTGAAAATCTTCACATTGGACGCATTACTCTCAGAAACGTTTACATTTATCGTCTGGCAACTAATACCGCGTGATGACGTTTGCGGTCGCACCACTCTATACGAAGTAGAAGCTTCTAAGTTGTTGCAGTCACCAAGAAAGAGGCACAGAAATTCAAGTTTTTGTTTTTGAAAATTCGGTTTTTGGCTGCTTTTGCTGCCTTGTAGTTGACCTAGGACCTTAAGATTTTGCATGAACCGAACTCTGGCAGCCACATTACACGAGAAAAAGCGAGAAGTGCTAATTCGTAGTAAAAGCCGCAGAAAACATAACGTTTTCTACATTGTTTTCGTATCGACGTAATTGAAAATCTTCACATTGGACGCATTACTCTCAGAAACGTTTACATTTAGCGTCTGGCAACTAATGCCGCGTGATGACGTTTGCGGTCGCACCACTCTGTACGAAGTAGAAGCTTCTAAGTTGTTGCAGTCACCAAGAAAGAGGCACAGAAATTCAGGTTTTTGTTTTTGAAAATTCAGTTTTTGGCTGCTTTTGCTGCCTTGTAGTTGACCTAGGACCTAAGGATTTTGCATGAACCGAACTCTGGCAGCCACATTACACGAGAAAAAGCGAGAAGTGGTAATTCGTAGTAAAAACCGCAGAAAACATAACGTTTTCTACATTGTTTTCGTATCGACATAACTGAAAATCTTCACAATGGATGCATTTCTCTCGGAAACGTTTACATTTATCGTCTGGCAACTAATACCGCGTGATGACGTTTGCGGTCGCACCACGCTATACGAAGTAGAAGCTTCTAAGTTGTTGCAGTCACCAAGAAAGAGGCACAGAAATTCAAGTTTTTGTTTTTGAAAATTCGGTTTTTGGCTGCTTTTGCTGCCTTGTAGTTGACCTAGGACCTTAAGATTTTGCATGAACCGAACTCTGGCAGCCACATTACACGAGAAAAAGCGAGAAGTGCTAATTCGTAGTAAAAGCCGCAGAAAACATAACGTTTTCTACATTGTTTTCGTATCGACGTAATTGAAAATCTTCACATTGGACGCATTACTCTCAGAAACGTTTACATTTAGCGTCTGGCAACTAATGCCGCGTGATGACGTTTGCGGTCGCACCACTCTGTACGAAGTAGAAGCTTCTAAGTTGTTGCAGTCACCAAGAAAGAGGCACAGAAATTCAGGTTTTTGTTTTTGAAAATTCAGTTTTTGGCTGCTTTTGCTGCCTTGTAGTTGACCTAGGACCTAAGGATTTTGCATGAACCGAACTCTGGCAGCCACATTACACGAGAAAAAGCGAGAAGTGGTAATTCGTAGTAAAAACCGCAGAAAACATAACGTTTTCTACATTGTTTTCGTATCGACATAACTGAAAATCTTCACAATGGATGCATTTCTCTCGGAAACGTTTACATTTATTGTCTGGCAACTAATGCCGCGTGCTGAGGTTTGCGGTCGCACCACTCTGTACGAAGTAGAAGCTTCTAAGTTGTTGCAGTCACCAAGAAAGAGGCACAGAAATTCTAGTTTTAGTTTTTGAAAATTCAGTTTTTGGCTGCTTTTGCTGCCTTGTAGTTGACCTAGGACCTTAAGATTTTGCATGAACCGAACTCTGGCAGCCACATTACACGAGAAAAAGCGAGAAGTGGTAATTCGTAGTAAAAACCGCAGAGAACATAACGTTTTCTACATTGTTTTCGTATCGACGTAACTGAAAATCTTCACATTGGACGCATTACTCTCAGAAACGTATACATTTATCGTCTGGCAACTAATGCCACGTGCTGCGGTTTGCGGTCGCACCACTCTGTACGAAGTAGAAGCTTCTAAGTTGTTGCAGTCACCAAGAAAGAGGCACAGAAATTCTAGTTTTAGTTTTTGAAAATTCAGTTTTTGGCTGCTTTTGCTGCCTTGTAGTTGACCTAGGACCTTAAGATTTTGCATGAACCGAACTCTGGCAGCCACATTACACGAGAAAAAGCGAGAAGTGGTAATTCGTAGTAAAAACCGCAGAAAACATAACGTTTTCTACATTGTTTTCGTATCGACGTAACTGAAAATCTTCACATTGGACGCATTACTCTCAGAAACGTATACATTTATCGTCTGGCAACTAATGCCACGTGCTGAGGTTTGCGGTCGCACCACTCTGTACGAAGTAGAAGCTTCTAAGTTGTTGCAGTCACCAAGAAAGAGGCACAGAAATTCTAGTTTTAGTTTTTGAAAATTCAGTTTTTGGCTGCTTTTGCTGCCTTGTAGTTGACCTAGGACCTTAAGATTTTGCATGAACCGAACTCTGGCAGCCACATTACACGAGAAAAAGCGAGAAGTGGTAATTCGTAGTAAAAACCGCAGAAAACATAACGTTTTCTACATTGTTTTCGTATCGACGGAACTGAAAATCTTCACATTGGACGCATTACTCTCAGAAACGTTTTTATTTATCGTCTGGCAACTAATGCCGCGTGATGACGTTTGCGGTCGCACCACTCTGTACGAAGTAGAAGCTTCTAAGTTGTTGCAGTCACCAAGAAAGAGGCACAGAAATTCAAGTTTTAGTTTTTGAAAATTCAGTTTTTGGCTGCTTTTGCTGCCTTGTAGTTGACCTAGGACCTTAAGATTTTGCATGAACCGAACTCTGGCAGCCACATTACACGAGAAAAAGCGAGAAGTGGTAATTCGTAGTAAAAACCGCAGAAAACATAACGTTTTCTACATTGTTTTCGTATCGACGTAACTGAAAATCTTCACATTGGACGCATTACTCTCAGAAACGTTTACATTTATCGTCTGGCAACTAATGCCGCGTGATGACGTTTGCGGTCGCACCACTCTGTACGAAGTAGAAGCTTCTAAGTTGTTGCAGTCACCAAGAAAGAGGCACAGAAATTCAAGTTTTTGTTTTTGAAAATTCAGTTTTTGGCTGCTTTTGCTGCCTTGTAGTTGACCTAGGACCGTAAGATTTTGCATGAACCGAACTCTGGCAGCCACATTACACGAGAAAAAGCGAGAAGTGGTAATTCGTAGCAAAAACCGCAGAAAACATAACGTTTTCTACATTGTTTTCGTATCGACGTAACTGAAAATCTTCACATTGCACGCATTACTCTCAGAAACGTTTATATTTATCGTCTGGCAACAAATGCCGCATGATGACGTTTGCGGTCGCACCACTCTGTACGAAGTAGAAGCTTCTAAGTTGTTGCAGTCACCAAGAAAGAGGCACAGAAATACAAGTTTTTGTTTTTGAAAATTCAGTTTTTGGCTGCTTTTGCTGATTTGTAGTTGACCTAGGACCTTAAGATTTTGCATGAACCGAACTCTGGCGGCCACATTACACGAGAAAAAGCGAGAAGTGGTAATTCGTAGTAAAAACCGCAGAAAACATAACGTTTTCTACATTGTTTTCGTATCGACGTAACTGAAAATCTTCACATTGGACGCATTACTCTCAGAAACGTTTACATTTATCGTCTGGCAACTAATGCCGCGTGATGACGTTTGCTGTCGCACCACTCTGTACGAAGTAGAAGCTTCTAAGTTGTTGCAGTCACCAAGAAAGAGGCACAGAAATTCAAGTTTTAGTTTTTGAAAATTCAGTTTTTGGCTGCTTTTGCTGCCTTGTAGTTGACCTAGGACCTTAAGATTTTGCATGAACCGAACTCTGGCAGCCACATTACACGAGAAAAAGCGAGAAGTGGTAATTCGTAGTAAAAACCGCAGAAAACATAACGTTTTCTACATTGTTTTCGTATCGACGTAACTGAAAATCTTCACATTGGACGCATTACTCTCAGAAACGTTTACATTTATCGTCTGGCAACTAATGCCGCGTGATGACGTTTGCGGTCGCACCACTCTGTACGAAGTAGAAGCTTCTAAGTTGTTGCAGTCACCAAGAAAGAGGCACAGAAATTCAAGTTTTTGTTTTTGAAAATTCAGTTTTTGGCTGCTTTTGCTGCCTTGTAGTTGACCTAGGACCGTAAGATTTTGCATGAACCGAACTCTGGCAGCCACATTACACGAGAAAAAGCGAGAAGTGGTAATTCGTAGCAAAAACCGCAGAAAACATAACGTTTTCTACATTGTTTTCGTATCGACGTAACTGAAAATCTTCACATTGCACGCATTACTCTCAGAAACGTTTATATTTATCGTCTGGCAACAAATGCCGCGTGATGACGTTTGCGGTCGCACCACTCTGTACGAAGTAGAAGCTTCTAAGTTGTTGCAGTCACCAAGAAAGAGGCACAGAAATACAAGTTTTTGTTTTTGAAAATTCAGTTTTTGGCTGCTTTTGCTGATTTGTAGTTGACCTAGGACCTTAAGATTTTGCATGAACCAAACTCTGGCGGCCACATTACACGAGAAAAAGCGAGAAGTGGCAATTCGTAGTAAAAACCGCAGAAGACATAACGTTTTCTACATTGTTTTCGTATCGACGTAACAGAAAATCTTCACAATGGATGCATTTCTCACGGAAACGTTTACATTTATTGTCTGGCAACCAATGCCGCGTGCTGAGGTTTGCGGTCGCACCACTCTGTACAAAGTAGAAGCTTCTAAGTTTTTGCAGTCACCAAGAAAGAGGCACTGAAATTCAAGTTTCAGTTTTTGAAAATGCAGTTTTTGGCTGCTTTTGCTGCCTTGTAGTTGACCTAGGACCTTAAGATTTTGAATGAACCGAACTCTGGCAGCCACATTACACGAGAAAAAGCGAGAAGTGGTAATTCGTAGTAAAAACCGCAGAAAACATAACGTTTTCTACATTGTTTTCGTATCGACGTAACTGAAAATCTTCACAATGGATGCATTTCTCACGGAAACGTTTACATTTATTGTCTGGCAACCAATGCCGCGTGCTGAGGTTTGCGGTCGCACAACTCTGTACGAAGTAGAAGCTTCTAAGTTTTTGCAGTCACCAAGAAAGAGGCACTGAAATTCAAGTTTCAGTTTTTGAAAATTCAGTTTTTGGCTGCTTTTGCTGCCTTGTAGTTGACCTAGGACCTTAAGATTTTGCATGAACCGAACTCTGGCAGCCACATTACACGAGAAAAAGCGAGAAGTGGTAATTCGTTGTAAAAACCGCAGAAAACATAACGTTTTCTACATTGTTTTCGTATCGACGTAACTGAAAATCTTCACAATGGATGCGTTTCTCTCGGAAACGTTTACATTTATCGTCTGGCAACTAATGCCGCGTGATGACGTTTGCGGTCGCACCACTCTATACGAAGTAGAAGCTTTTAAGTTGTTGCAGTCACCAAGAAAGAGGCACAGAAATTCAAGTTTTAGTTTTTGAAAATTCAGTTTTTTGCTGCTTTTGCTGCCTTGTAGTTGACCTAGGACCTTAAGATTTTGCATGAACCGAACTCTGGCAGCCACATTACACGAGAAAAAGCGAGAAGTGGTAATTCGTAGTAAAAACCGCAGAAAACATAACGTTTTCTACATTTGTTTTCGAAATGACGTAACTGAAAATCTTCACAATGGATGCATTTCTCTCGGAAACGTTTACATTTATTGTCTGGCAACTAATGCCGCAAGCTGAGGTTTGCGGTCGCACCACTCTGTACGAAGCAGAAGCTTCTAAGTTGTTGCAGTCACCAAGAAAGAGGCACAGAAATTCAAGTTTTAGTTTTTGAAAATTCCGTTTTTGGCTGCTTTTGCTGCCTTGTAGTTGACCCAGGACCTTAAGATTTTGCATGAACCGAACTCTGGCAGCCACATTACACGAGAAAAAGCGAGAAGTGGTAATTCGTAGTAAAAACCGCAGAAAACGTAACGTTTTCTACATTGTTTTCGTATCGACGTAACTGAAAATCTTCACATTGGACGCATTACTCTCAGAAACGTTTACATTTATCGTCTGGCAGCTAATGCCGCGTGATGACGTTTGCGGTCGCACCACTCTATACGAAGTAGAAGCTTCTAAGTTGTTGCAGTCACCAAGAAAGAGGCACAGAAATTCAAGTTTTTGTTTTTGAAAATTCAGTTTTTGGCTGCTTTTGCTGCCTTGTAGTTGACCTAGGACCTTAAGATTTTGCATGAACCGAACTCTGGCAGCCACATTACACGAGAAAAAGCGAGAAGTGGTAATTCGTAGTAAAAACCGCAGAAAACATAACATTTTCTACATTGTTTTCGTATCGACGTAACTGAAAATCTTCACATTGGACGCATTACTCTCAGAAACGTTTACATTTATCGTCTGGCAACTGATGCCGCGTGATGACGTTAGCGGTCGCACCACTCTATACGAAGTAGAAGCTTCTAAGTTGTTGCAGTCACCAAGAAAGAGGCACAGAAATTCAAGTTTTTGTTTTTGAAAATTCGGTTTTTGGCTGCATTTGCTGCCTTGTAGTTGACCTAGGACCTTAAGATTTTGCATGAACCGAACTCTGGCAGCCACATTACACGAGAAAAAGCGAGAAGTGGTAATTCGTAGTAAAAACCGCAGAAAACATAACGTTTTCTACATTGTTTTCGTATCGACGTAATTGAAAATCTTCACATTGGACGCATTACTCTCAGAAACGTTTACATTTAGCGTCTGGCAACTAATGCCGCGTGATGACGTTTGCGGTCGCACCACTCTGTGCGGAGTAGAAGCTTCTAAGTTGTTGCAGTCACCAAGAAAGAGGCACAGAAATTCAGGTTTTTGTTTTTGAAAATTCAGTTTTTGGCTGCTTTTGCTGCCTTGTAGTTGACCTAGGACCTAAGGATTTTGCATGAACCGAACTCTGGCAGCCACATTACACGAGAAAAAGCGAGAAGTGGTAATTCGTAGTAAAAACCGCAGAAAACATAACGTTTTCTACATTGTTTT
The DNA here is from genome assembly GCF_023864345.2 of Schistocerca serialis cubense. Classification (NCBI taxonomy): domain Eukaryota; kingdom Metazoa; phylum Arthropoda; class Insecta; order Orthoptera; family Acrididae; genus Schistocerca; species Schistocerca serialis. Next base: position 3,296,002 of record NW_026047571.1, on the reverse strand, counting down.
CGTATCGACATAACTGAAAATCTTCACAATGGATGCATTTCTCTCGGAAACGTTTACATTTATTGTCTGGCAACTAATGCCGCGTGCTGAGGTTTGCGGTCGCACCACTCTGTACGAAGTAGAAGCTTCTAAGTTGTTGCAGTCACCAAGAAAGAGGCACAGAAATTCAAGTTTTGGTTTTTGAAAATTCAGTTTTTGGCTGCTTTTGCTGCCTTGTAGTTAACCTACGACCTTAAGATTTTGCATGAACCGAACTCTGGCAGCCACATTACACGAGAAAAAACGAGAAGTGGTAATTCGTAGTAAAAACCGCAGAAAACATAACGTTTTCTACATTGTTTTCGTATTGACGTAACTGAAATTCTTCACAATGGATGCATCTCTCTCGGAAACGTTTACATTTATTGTCTGGCAACTAATGCCGCGTGCTGAGGTTTGCGGTCGCACCACTCTGTACGAAGTAGAAGCTTCTAAGTTGTTGCAGTCACCAAGTAAGAGGCACAGAAATTCTAGTTTTAGTTTTTGAAAATTCAGTTTTTGGCTGCTTTTGCTGCCTTGTAGTTGACGTAGGACCTTAAGATTTTGCATGAACCGAACTCTGGCAGCCACATTACACGGGAAAAAGCGAGAAGTGGTAATTCGTAGTAAAAACCGCAGAAAACCTAACGTTTTCTACATTGTTTTCGTATCGACGTAACTGAAAATCTTCACATTGGACGCATTACTCTCAGAAACGTATACATTTATCGTCTGGCAACTAATGCCGCGTGCTGAGGTTTGCGGTCGCACCACTCTGTACGAAGTAGAAGCTTCTAAGTTGTTGCAGTCACCAAGAAAGAGGCACAGAAATTCAAGTTTTTGTTTTTGAAAATTCAGTTTTTGGCTGCTTTTGCTGCCTTGTAGTTGACCTGGACCTTAAGATTTTGCATTAACCGAACTCTGGCAGCCACATTACACGAGAAAAAGCGAGAAGTGGTAATTCGTAGTAAAAACCGCAGAAAACATAACATTTTCTACATTGTTTTCGTATCGACGTAACTGAAAATCTTCACATTGGACGCATTACTCTCAGAAACGTTTACATTTATCGTCTGGCAACTAATGCCGCGTGATGACGTTTGCGGTCGCACCACTCTGTACGAAGTAGAAGCTTCTAAGTTGTTGCAGTCACCAAGAAAGAGGCACAGAAATTCAAGTTTTAGTTTTTGAAAATTCAGTTTTTGGCTGCTTTTGCTGCCTTGTAGTTGACCTAGGACCTTAAGATTTTGCATGAACCAAACTCTGGCAGCCACATTACACGAGAAAAAGCGAGAAGTGGTAATTCGTAGTAAAAACCGCAGAAAACATAACGTTTTCTACATTGTTTTCGTATCGACGTAACTGAAAATCTTCACATTGGACGCATTACTCTCAGAAACGTTTACATTTATCGTCTGGCAACTAATGCCGCGTGATGACGTTTGCGGTCGCACCACTCTGTACGAAGTAGAAGCTTCTAAGTTGTTGCAGTCACCAAGAAAGAGGCACAGAAATTCAAGTTTTTGTTTTTGAAAATTCAGTTTTTGGCTGCTTTTGCTGCCTTGTAGTTGACCTAGGACCTTAAGATTTTGCATGAACCGAACTCTGGCAGCCACATTACACGAGAAAAAGCGAGAAGTGGTAATTCGTAGTAAAAACCGCAGAAAACATAACGTTTTCTACATTGTTTTCGTATCGACGTAACAGAAAATCTTCACAATGGATGCATTTCTCACGGAAACGTTTACATTTATTGTCTGGCAACCAATGCCGCGTGCTGAGGTTTGCGGTCGCACCACTCTGTACGAAGTAGAAGCTTCTAAGTTTTTGCAGTCACCAAGAAAGAGGCACAGAAATTCAAGTTTCAGTTTTTGTAAATTCAGTTTTTGGCTGCTTTTGCTGCCTTGTAGTTGACCTAGGACCTTAAGATTTTGAATGAACCGAACTCTGGCAGCCACATTACACGAGAAAAAGCGAGAAGTGGTAATTCGTAGTAAAAACCGCAGAAAACATAACGTTTTCTACATTGTTTTCGTATCGACGTAACTGAAAATCTTCACAATGGATGCATTTCTCACGGAAACGTTTACATTTATTGTCTGGCAACCAATGCCGCGTGCTGAGGTTTGCGGTCGCACAACTCTGTACGAAGTAGAAGCTTCTAAGTTTTTGCAGTCACCAAGAAAGAGGCACTGAAATTCAAGTTTTAGTTTTTGAAAATTCAGTTTTTTGCTGCTTTTGCTGCCTTGTCGTTGACCTAGGACCTTAAGATTTTGAATGAACCGAACTCTGGCAGCCACATTACACGAGAAAAAACGAGAAGTGGTAATTCGTAGTAAAAACCGCGGAAAACATAACGTTTTCTACATGGTTTTCTTATCGACGTAACTGAAAATCTTCACAATGGATGCATTTCTCTCGGAAACGTTTACATTTATTGTCTCGCAACTAATGCCGCGTGCTGAGGTTTGCGGTCGCACCACTCTGTACGAAGTAGAAGCTTCTAAGTTGTTGCAGTCACCAAGAAAGAGGCACAGAAATTCAAGTTTTTGTTTTTGAAAATTCAGTTTTTGGCTGCTTTTGCTGCCTTGTAGTTGACCTAGGACCTTAAGATTTTGCATGAACCGAACTCTGGCAGCCACATTACAGGAGAAAAAGCGAGAAGTGGTAATTCGTAGTAAAAACCGCAGAAAACATAACGTTTTCTACATTGTTTTCGTATCGACGTAACTGAAAATCTTCTGGACGCATTACTCTCAGAAACGTTTACATTTATCGTCTGGCAACTAATGCCGCGTGCTGAGGTTTGCGGTCGCACCACTCTGTACGAAGTAGAAGCTTCTAAGTTGTTGCAGTCACCAAGAAAGAGGCACAGAAATTCAAGTTTTTGTTTTTGAAAATTCAGTTTTTGGCTGTTTTTGCTGCCTTGTAGTTACCTAGGACCTTAAGATTTTGCATGAACCGAACTCTGGCAGCCACATTACACGAGAAAAAGCGATAAGTGGTAATTCGTAGTAAAAACCGCAGAAAACATAACGTTTTCTACATTGTTTTCGTATCGACGTAACTGAAAATCTTCACATTGGACGCATTACTCTCAGAAACGTTTACATTTATCGTCTGGCAACTAATGCCGCGTGATGACGTTTGCGGTCGCACCACTCTGTACGAAGTAGAAGCTTCTAAGTTGTTGCAGTCACCAAGAAAGAGGCACAGAAATTCAAGTTTTTGTTTTTGAAAATTCAGTTTTTCGCTGCTTTTGCTGCCTTGTAGTTGACCTACGACCTTAAGATTTTGCATGAACCGAACTCTGGCAGCCACATTACACGAGAAAAAGCGAGAAGTGCTAATTCGTAGTAAAAACCGCAGAAAACATAACGTTTTCTACATTGTTTTCGTATCGACGTAACTGAAAATCTTCACATTGGACGCATTACTCTCAGAAACGTTTACATTTATCGTCTGGCAACTAATGCCGCGTGATGACGTTTGCGGTCGCACCAGTCTGTACGAAGTAGAAGCTTCTAAGTTGTTGCAGTCACCAAGAAAGAGGCACAGAAATTCAAGTTTTTGTTTTTGAAAATTCAGTTTTTGGCTGCTTTTGCTGCCTTGTAGTTGACCTAGGACCTTACGTTTTTGCATGAACCGAACTCTGGCAGCCACATTACACGAGAAAAAGCGAGAAGTGGTATTTCGTAGTAAAAACCGCAGAAAACATAACGTTTTCTACATTGTTTTCGTATCGACGTAACTGAAAATCTTCACATTGGACGCATTACTCTCAGAAACGTTTATATTTATCGTCTGGCAACAAATGCCGCGTGATGACGTTTGCGGTCGCACCACTCTGTACGAAGTAGAAGCTTCTAAGTTTTTGCAGTCACCAAGAAAGAGGCACTGAAATTCAAGTTTTAGTTTTTGAAAATTCAGTTTTTGGCTGCTTTTGCTGCCTTGTAGTTGACCTAGGACCTTAAGATTTTGCATGAACCGAACTCTGGCAGCCACATTACACGAGAAAAAACGAGAAGTGGTAATTCGTAGTAAAAACCGCGGAAAACATAACGTTTTCTACATGGTTTTCGTATCGACGTAACTGAAAATCTTCACAATGGATGCATTTCTCTCGGAAACGTTTACATTTATTGTCTGGCAACTAATGCCGCGTGCTGAGGTTTGCGGTCGCACCACTCTGTACGAAGTAGAAGCTTCTAAGTTGTTGCAGTCACCAACAAAGAGGCACAGAAATTCAAGTTTTTGTTTTTGAAAATTCAGTTTTTGGCTGCTTTTGCTGCCTTGTAGTTGACCTAGGACCTTAAGATTTTGCATGAACCGAACTCTGGCAGCCACATTACACGAGAAAAGCGAGAAGTGGTAATTCGTAGTAAAAACCGCAGAAAACATAACGTTTTCTACATTGTTTTCGTATCGACGTAACTGAAAATCTTCACATTGGACGCATTACTCTCAGAAACGTTTACATTTATCGTCTGGCAACAAATGCCGCGTGCTGAGGTTTGCGGTCGCACCACTCTGTACGAAGTAGAAGCTTCTAAGTTGTTGCAGTCACCAAGAAAGAGGCACAGAAATTCAAGTTTTTGTTTTTGAAAATTCAGTTTTTGGCTGCTTTTGCTGCCTTGTAGTTGACCTAGGACCTTAAGATTTTGCATGAACCGAACTCTGGCAGCCACATTACAGGAGAAAAAGCGAGAAGTGGTAATTCGTAGTAAAAACCGCAGAAAACATAACGTTTTCTACATTGTTTTCGTATCGACGTAACTGAAAATCTTCTGGACGCATTACTCTCAGAAACGTTTACATTTATCGTCTGGCAACTAATGCCGCGTGCTGAGGTTTGCGGTCGCACCACTCTGTACGAAGTAGAAGCTTCTAAGTTGTTGCAGTCACCAAGAAAGAGGCACAGAAATTCAAGTTTTTGTTTTTGAAAATTCAGTTTTTGGCTGTTTTTGCTGCCTTGTAGTTACCTAGGACCTTAAGATTTTGCATGAACCGAACTCTGGCAGCCACATTACACGAGAAAAAGCGATAAGTGGTAATTCGTAGTAAAAACCGCAGAAAACATAACGTTTTCTACATTGTTTTCGTATCGACGTAACTGAAAATCTTCACATTGGACGCATTACTCTCAGAAACGTTTACATTTATCGTCTGGCAACTAATGCCGCGTGATGACGTTTGCGGTCGCACCACTCTGTACGAAGTAGAAGCTTCTAAGTTGTTGCAGTCACCAAGAAAGAGGCACAGAAATTCAAGTTTTTGTTTTTGAAAATTCAGTTTTTCGCTGCTTTTGCTGCCTTGTAGTTGACCTACGACCTTAAGATTTTGCATGAACCGAACTCTGGCAGCCACATTACACGAGAAAAAGCGAGAAGTGCTAATTCGTAGTAAAAACCGCAGAAAACATAACGTTTTCTACATTGTTTTCGTATCGACGTAACTGAAAATCTTCACATTGGACGCATTACTCTCAGAAACGTTTACATTTATCGTCTGGCAACTAATGCCGCGTGATGACGTTTGCGGTCGCACCAGTCTGTACGAAGTAGAAGCTTCTAAGTTGTTGCAGTCACCAAGAAAGAGGCACAGAAATTCAAGTTTTTGTTTTTGAAAATTCAGTTTTTGGCTGCTTTTGCTGCCTTGTAGTTGACCTAGGACCTTACGTTTTTGCATGAACCGAACTCTGGCAGCCACATTACACGAGAAAAAGCGAGAAGTGGTATTTCGTAGTAAAAACCGCAGAAAACATAACGTTTTCTACATTGTTTTCGTATCGACGTAACTGAAAATCTTCACATTGGACGCATTACTCTCAGAAACGTTTATATTTATCGTCTGGCAACAAATGCCGCGTGATGACGTTTGCGGTCGCACCACTCTGTACGAAGTAGAAGCTTCTAAGTTTTTGCAGTCACCAAGAAAGAGGCACTGAAATTCAAGTTTTAGTTTTTGAAAATTCAGTTTTTGGCTGCTTTTGCTGCCTTGTAGTTGACCTAGGACCTTAAGATTTTGCATGAACCGAACTCTGGCAGCCACATTACACGAGAAAAAACGAGAAGTGGTAATTCGTAGTAAAAACCGCGGAAAACATAACGTTTTCTACATGGTTTTCGTATCGACGTAACTGAAAATCTTCACAATGGATGCATTTCTCTCGGAAACGTTTACATTTATTGTCTGGCAACTAATGCCGCGTGCTGAGGTTTGCGGTCGCACCACTCTGTACGAAGTAGAAGCTTCTAAGTTGTTGCAGTCACCAACAAAGAGGCACAGAAATTCAAGTTTTTGTTTTTGAAAATTCAGTTTTTGGCTGCTTTTGCTGCCTTGTAGTTGACCTAGGACCTTAAGATTTTGCATGAACCGAACTCTGGCAGCCACATTACACGAGAAAAGCGAGAAGTGGTAATTCGTAGTAAAAACCGCAGAAAACATAACGTTTTCTACATTGTTTTCGTATCGACGTAACTGAAAATCTTCACATTGGACGCATTACTCTCAGAAACGTTTACATTTATCGTCTGGCAACAAATGCCGCGTGCTGAGGTTTGCGGTCGCACCACTCTGTACGAAGTAGAAGCTTCTAAGTTGTTGCAGTCACCAAGAAAGAGGCACAGAAATTCAAGTTTTTGTTTTTGAAAATTCAGTTTTTGGCTGCTTTTGCTGCCTTGTAGTTGACCTAGGACCTTAAGATTTTGCATGAACCGAACTCTGGCAGCCACATTACACGAGAAAAAGCGAGAAGTGGTAATTCGTAGTAAAAACCGCAGAAAACATAACGTTTTCTACATTGTTTTCGTATCGACGTAACTGAAAATCTTCACATTGGACGCATTACTCTCAGAAACGTTTACATTTATCGTCTGGCAACTAATGCCGCGTGATGACGTTTGCGGTCGCACCACTCTGTACGAGGTAGAAGCTTCTAAGTTGTTGCAGTCATCAAGAAAGAGGCACAGAAATTCAAGTTTTTCTTTTTGAAAATTCAGTTTTTGGCTGCTTTTGCTGCCTTGTAGTTGACCTACGACCTTAAGATTTTGCATGAACCGAACTCTGGCAGCCACATTACACGAGAAAAAGCGAGAAGTGGTAATTCGTAGTAAAAACCGCAGAAAACATAACGTTTTCTACATTGTTTTCGTATCGACGTAACTGAAAATCTTCACATTGGACGCATTACTCTCAGAAACGTTTACATTTATCGTCTGGCAACTAATGCCGCGTGATGACGTTTGCGGTCGCACCACTCTGTACGAAGTAGAAGCTTCTAAGTTGTTGCAGTCACCAAGAAAGAGGCACAGAAATTCAAGTTTTTGTTTTTGAAAATTCAGTTTTTGGCTGCATTTGCTGATTTGTAGTTGACCTAGGACCTTAAGATTTTGCATGAACCGAACTCTGGCGGCCACATTACACGAGAAAAAGCGAGAAGTGGTAATTCGTAGTAAAAACCGCAGAAAACAATACGTTTTCTACATTGTTTTCGTATCGACGTAACTGAAAATCTTCACAATGGACGCATTACTCTCAGAAACGTTTACATTTTTCGTCTGGCAACTAATGCCGCGTGATGACGTTTGCGGTCGCACCACTCTGTACGAAGTAGAAGCTTCTAAGTTGTTGCAGTCACCAAGAAAGAGGCACAGAAATTCAAGTTTTAGTTTCTGAAAATTCAGTTTTTGGCTGCTTTTGCTGCCTTGTAGTTGACCTAGGACCTTAAGATTTTGCATGAACCGAACTCTGGCAGCCACATTACACGAGAAAAAGCGAGAAGTGGTAATTCGTAGTAAAAACCGCAGAAAACATAACGTTTTCTACATTGTTTTCGTATCGACGTAACTGAAAATCTTCACATTGGACGCATTACTCTCAGAAACGTTTACATTTATCGTCTGGCAACTAATGCCGCGTGATGACGTTTGCGGTCGCACCACTCTGTACGAAGTAGAAGCTCCTAAGTTGTTGCAGTCACCAAGAAAGAGGCACAGAAATTCAAGTTTTTGTTTTTGAAACGTCAGTTTTTGGCTGCTTTTTCTGCCTTGTTGTTGACCTAGGACCTTAAGATTTTGCATGAACCGAACTCTGGCAGCCACATTACACGAGAAAAAGCGAGAAGTGGTAATTCGTAGTAAAAACCGCAGAAAACCTAACGTTTTCTACATTGTTTTCGTATCGACGTAACTGAAAATCTTCACATTGGACGCATTACTCTCAGAAACGTTTACATTTATCGTCTGGCAACTAATGCCGCGTGCTGAGGTTTGCGGTGGCACCACTCTGTACGAAGTAGAAGCTTCTAAGTTGTTGCAGTCACCAAGAAAGAGGCACAGAAATTCAAGTTTTTGTTTTTGAAAATTCAGTTTTTGGCTGCTTTTGCTGCCTTGTAGTTGACCTAGGACCTTAAGATTTTGCATGAACCGAACTCTGGCAGCCACATTACACGAGAAAAAGCGAGAAGTGGTTATTCGTAATAAAAACCGCAGAAAACATAACGTTTTCTACATTGTTTTCGTATCGACGTAACTGAAAATCTTCACAATGGACGCATTACTCTCAGAAACGTTTACATTTTTCGTCTGGCAACTAATGCCGCGTGATGACGTTTGCGGTCGCACCACTCTGTACGAAGTAGAAGCTTCTAAGTTGTTGCAGTCACCAAGAAAGAGGCACAGAAATTCAAGTTTTAGTTTCTGAAAATTCAGTTTTTGGCTGCTTTTGCTGCCTTGTAGTTGACCTAGGACCTTAAGATTTTGCATGAACCGAACTCTGGCAGCCACATTACACGAGAAAAAGCGAGAAGTGGTAATTCGTAGTAAAAACCGCAGAAAACATAACGTTTTCTACATTGTTTTCGTATCGACGTAACTGAAAATCTTCACATTGGACGCATTACTCTCAGAAACGTTTACATTTATCGTCTGGCAACTAATGCCGCGTGATGACGTTTGCGGTCGCACCACTCTGTACGAAGTAGAAGCTCCTAAGTTGTTGCAGTCACCAAGAAAGAGGCACAGAAATTCAAGTTTTTGTTTTTGAAACTTCAGTTTTTGGCTGCTTTTTCTGCCTTGTTGTTGACCTAGGACCTTAAGATTTTGCATGAACCGAACTCTGGCAGCCACATTACACGAGAAAAAGCGAGAAGTGGTAATTCGTAGTAAAAACCGCAGAAAACCTAACGTTTTCTACATTGTTTTCGTATCGACGTAACTGAAAATCTTCACATTGGACGCATTACTCTCAGAAACGTTTACATTTATCGTCTGGCAACTAATGCCGCGTGCTGAGGTTTGCGGTGGCACCACTCTGTACGAAGTAGAAGCTTCTAAGTTGTTGCAGTCACCAAGAAAGAGGCACAGAAATTCAAGTTTTCGTTTTTGAAAATTCAGTTTTTGGCTGCTTTTGCTGCCTTGTAGTTGACCTAGGACCTTAAGATTTTGCATGAACCGAACTCTGGCAGCCACATTACACGAGAAAAAGCGAGAAGTGGTTATTCGTAGTAAAAACCGCAGAAAACATAACGTTTTCTACATTGTTTTCGTATCGACGTAACTGAAAATCTTCACATTGGACGCATTACCCTCAGAAACGTTTACATTTATCGTCTGGCAACTAATGCCGCGTGATGACGTTTGCGGTCGCACCACTCTGTACGAAGTAGAAGCTTCTAAGTTGTTGCAGTCACCAAGAAAGAGGCACAGAAATTCAAGTTTTAGTTTTTGAAAATTCAGTTTTTGGCTGCTTTTGCTGCCTTGTAGTTGACCTAGGACCTTAAGATTTTGCATGAACGGAACTCTGGCAGCCACATTACACGAGAAAAAGCGAGAAGTGGTAATTCGTAGTAAAAACAGCAGAAAACATAACGTTTTCTACACTGTTTTCGTATCGACGTAACTGAAAATCTTCACATTGGACGCATTGCTCTCAGAAACGTTTACATTAATTGTCTGGCAACTAATGCCGCGTGATGACGTTTGCGGTCGCACCACTCTGTACGAAGTAGAAGCTTCTAAGTTGTTGCAGTCACCAAGAAAGAGGCACAGAAATTCAAGTTTTTGTTTATGAAAATTCAGTTTTTGGCTGCTTTTGCTGCCTTGTAGTTGACCTAGGACCTTAAGATTTTGCATGAACCGAACTCTGGCAGCCACATTACCCGAGAAAAAGCGAGAAGTGGTAATTCGTAGTAAAAACCGCAGAAAACATAACGTTTTCTACATTGTTTTCGTATCGACGTAACTGAAAATCTTCACATTGGACGCATTACTCTCAGAAACGTTTATATTTATCGTCTGGCAACAAATGCCGCGTGATGACGTTTGCGGTCGCACCACTCTGTACGAAGTAGAAGCTTCTAAGTTGTTGCAGTCACCAAGAAAGAGGCACAGAAATTCAAGTTTTTGTTTTTGAAAATTCAGTTTTGGCTGCTTTTGCTGATTTGTAGTTGACCTAGGACCTTAAGATTTTGCATGAACCGAACTCTGGCAGCCACATTACATCAGAAAAAGCGAGAAGTGGTAATTCGTAGTAAAAACCGCAGAAAACATAACGTTTTCTACATTGTTTTCGTATCGACGCAACTGAAAATCTTCACAATGGATGCATTTCTCACGGAAACGTTTACATTTATTGTCTGGCAACCGATGCCGCGTGCTGAGGTTTGCGGTCGCACCACTCTGTACGAAGTAGAAGCTTCTAAGTTGTTGCAGTCACCAAGAAAGAGGCACAGAAATTCAAGTTTTTGTTTATGAAAATTCAGTTTTTGGCTGCTTTTGCTGCCTTGTAGTTGACCTAGGACCTTAAGATTTTGCATGAACCGAACTCTGGCAGCCACATTACCCGAGAAAAAGCGAGAAGTGGTAATTCGTAGTAAAAACCGCAGAAAACATAACGTTTTCTAAATTGTTTTCGTATCGACGTAACTGAAAATCTTCACATTGGACGCATTACTCTCAGAAACGTTTATATTTATCGTCTGGCAACAAATGCCGCGTGATGACGTTTGCGGTCGCACCACTCTGTACGAAGTAGAAGCTTCTAAGTTGTTGCAGTCACCAAGAAAGTGGCACAGAAATTCAAGTTTTTGTTTTTGAAAATTCAGTTTTTGGCTGCTTTTGCTGATTTGTAGTTGACCTAGGACCTTAGGATTTTGCATGAACCGAACTCTTGCAGCCACATTACATCAGAAAAAGCGAGAAGTGGTAATTCGTAGTAAAAACCGCAGAAAACATAACGTTTTCTACATTGTTTTCGTATCGACGTAACTGAAAATCTTCACATTGGACGCATTACTCTCAGAAACGTTTACATTTATCGTCTGGCAACTAATGCCGCGTGATGACGTTAGCGGTCGCACCACTCTGTACGAAGTAGAAGCTTCTAAGTTGTTGCAGTCACCAAGAAAGGGGCACAGAAATTCAAGTTTTTGTTTTTGAAAATTCAGTTTTTGGCTGCTTTTGCTGCCTTGTAGTTGACCTAGGACCTTAAGATTTTGCATGAACCGAACTCTGGCAGCCACATTACACGAAAAAAAGCGAGAAGTTATAATTCGTAGTAAAAACCGCAGAAAACATAACGTTTTCTGCATTGTTTTCGTATCGACGTAACTGAAAATCTTCACAATGGATGCATTTCTCTCGGAAACGTTTACATTTATTGTCTGGCAACTAATGCCGCGTGCTGAGGTTTGCGGTCGCACCACTCTGTACGAAGTAGAAGCTTCTAAGTTGTTGCAGTCACCAAGAAAGAGGCACAGAATTTCAAGTTTTAGTTTTTGAAAATTCAGTTTTTGGCTGCTTTTGCTGCCTTGTAGTTGACCTAGGACCTTAAGATTTTGCATGAACCGAACTCTGGCAGCCACATTACACGAGAAAAAGCGAGAAGTGGTAATTCGTAGTAAAAACCGCAGAAAACATAACGTTTTCTACATTGTTTTCGTATCGACGTAACTGAAAATCTTCGCATTGGACGCATTACTCTCAGAAACGTTTACATTTATCGTCTGGCAACTAATGCCGCGTGATGACGTTTGCGGTCGCACCACTCTGTACGAAGTAGAAGCTTCTAAGTTGTTGCAGTCACCAAGAAAGAGGCACAGAAAGTCAAGTTTTAGTTTTTGAAAATTCAGTTTTTGGCTGCTTTTGCTGCCTTCTAGTTGACCGAGGACCTTAAGATTTTGCATGAACCGAACTCTGGCAGCCACATTACACGAGAAAAAGCGAGAAGTGGTAATTCGTAGTAAAAACCGCAGAAAACATAACGTTTTTTACATTGTTTTCGTATCGACGTAACTGAAAATCTTCACATTGGACGCATTACTCTCAGAAACGTTTACATTTATCGTCTGGCAACTAATGCCGCGTGATGACGTTTGCGGTCGCACCACTCTGTACGAAGTAGAAGCTTCTAAGTTGTTGCAGTCACCAAGAAAGAGGCACAGAAATTCAAGTTTTAGTTTTTGAAAATTCAGATTTTGGCTGCTTTTGCTGCCTTGTAGTTGACCTAGGACCTTAAGATTTTGCATGAACCCAACTCTGGCAGCCACATTACACGAGAAAAAGCGAGAAGTGGTAATTCGTAGTAAAAACCGCAGAAAACATAACGTTTTCTACATTGTTTTTCGTATCGACATAACTGAAAATCTTCACAATGGACGCATTACTCTCAGAAACGTTTACATTTATCGTCTGGCAACTAATGCCGCGTGATGACGTTTGCGGTCGCACTACTCTGTACGAAGTAGAAGCTTCTAAGTTGTTGCAGTCACCAAGAAAGAGGCACAGAAATTCAAGTTTTAGTTTTTGAAAATTCAGTTTTTGGCTGCTTTTGCTGCCTTGTAGTTGACCTAGGACCTTAAGATTTTGCATGAACCGAACTCTGGCAGCCACATTACACGAGAAAAAGCGAGAAGTGGTAATTCGTAGTAAAAACCGCAGAAAACATAACGTTTTCTACATTGTTTTCGTATCGACGTAACTGAAAATCTTCACATTGGACGCATTACTCTCAGAAACGTTTACATTTATCGTCTGGCAACAAATGCCGCGTGATGACGTTTGCGGTCGCACCACTCTGTACGAAGTAGAAGCTTCTAAGTTGTTGCAGTCACCAAGAAAGAGGCACCGAAATTCAAGTTTTAGTTTTTGAAAATTCAGTTTTTGGCTGCTTTTGCTGCCTTGTAGTTGACCTAGGACCTTAAGATTTTGCATGAACCGAACTCTGGCAGCCACATTACACGAGAAAAAGCGAGAAGTGGTAATTCGTAGTAAAAACCGCAGAAAACATAACGTTTTCTACATTGTTTTCGTATCGACGTAACTGAAAATCTTCACATTGGACGCATTACTCTCGGAAACGTTTATATTTATCGTCTGGCAACTAATGCCGCGTGATGACGTTTGCGGTCGCACCACTCTGTACGAAGTAGAAGCTTCTAAGTTGTTGCAGTCACCAAGAAAGAGGCACAGAAATTCAAGATTTTGTTTTTGAAAATTCAGTTTTTGGCTGCTTTTGCTGCCTTGTAGTTGACCTAGGACCTTAAGATTTTGCATGACCCGAACTCTGGCAGCCACATTACACGAGAAAGAGTGAGAAGTGGTAATTCGTAGTAAAAACCGCAGAAAACATAACGTTTTCTACATTGTTTTCGTATCGACGTAACTGAAAATCTTCACATTGGACGCATTACTCTCAGAAACGTTTACATTTATCGTCTGGCAACTAATGCCGCGTGATGACGTTTGCGGTCGCACCACTCTGTACGAAGTAGAAGCTTCTAAGTTGTTGCAGGCACCAAGAAAGAGGCACAGAAATTCAAGTTTTTGTTTTTGAAAATTCAGGTTTTGTCTGCTTTTGCTGCCTTGTAGTTGACCTACGACCTTAAGATTTTGCATGAACCGAACTCTGGCAGCCACATTACACGAGAAAAAACGAGAAGTGGTAATTCGTAGTAAAAACCGCAGAAAACATAACGTTTTCTACATTGTTTTCGTATCGACGCAACTGAAAATCTTCACAATGGATGCATTTCTCACGGAAACGTTTACATTTATTGTCTGGCAACCAATGCCGCGTGCTGAGGTTTGCGGTCGCACCACTCTGTACGAAGTAGAAGCTTCTAAGTTGTTGCAGTCACCAAGAAAGAGGCACAGAAATTCAAGTTTTAGTTTTTGAAAATTCAGTTTTTGGCTGCTTTTGCTGCCTTGTAGTTGACCTAGGACCTTAAGATTTTGCATGAACCGAACTCTGGCAGCCACATTACACGAGAAAAAGCGAGAAGTGGTAATTCGTAGTATAAACCGCAGAAAACATAACGTTTTCTACATTGTTTTCGTATCGACGTAACTGAAAATCTTCACATTGGACGCATTACTCTCAGAAACGTTTACATTTATCGTCTGGCAACAAATGCCGCGTGATGACGTTTGCGGTCGCACCACTCTGTACGAAGTAGAAGCTTCTAAGTTGTTGCAGTCACCAAGAAAGAGGCACCGAAATTCAAGTTTTAGTTTTTGAAAATTCAGTTTTTGGCTGCTTTTGCTGCCTTGTAGTTGACCTAGGACCTTAAGATTTTGCATGAACCGAACTCTGGCAGCCACATTACACGAGAAAAAGCGAGAAGTGGTAATTCGTAGTAAAAACCGCAGAAAACATAACGTTTTCTACCTTGTTTTCGTATCGACGTAACTGAAAATCTTCACATTGGACGCATTACTCTCGGAAACGTTTATATTTATCGTCTGGCAACTAATGCCGCGTGATGACGTTTGCGGTCGCACCACTCTGTACGAAGTAGAAGCTTCTAAGTTGTTGCAGTCACCAAGAAAGAGGCACAGAAATTCAAGATTTTGTTTTTGAAAATTCAGTTTTTGGCTGCTTTTGCTGCCTTGTAGTTGACCTAGGACCTTAAGATTTTGCATGACCCGAACTCTGGCAGCCACATTACACGAGAAAGAGTGAGAAGTGGTAATTCGTAGTAAAAACCGCAGAAAACATAACGTTTTCTACATTGTTTTCGTATCGACGTAACTGAAAATCTTCACATTGGACGCATTACTCTCAGAAACGTTTACATTTATCGTCTGGCAACTAATGCCGCGTGATGACGTTTGCGGTCGCACCACTCTGTACGAAGTAGAAGCTTCTAAGTTGTTGCAGGCACCAAGAAAGAGGCACAGAAATTCAAGTTTTTGTTTTTGAAAATTCAGGTTTTGTCTGCTTTTGCTGCCTTGTAGTTGACCTACGACCTTAAGATTTTGCATGAACCGAACTCTGGCAGCCACATTACACGAGAAAAAACGAGAAGTGGTAATTCGTAGTAAAAACCGCAGAAAACATAACGTTTTCTACATTGTTTTCGTATCGACGCAACTGAAAATCTTCACAATGGATGCATTTCTCACGGAAACGTTTACATTTATTGTCTGGCAACCAATGCCGCGTGCTGAGGTTTGCGGTCGCACCACTCTGTACGAAGTAGAAGCTTCTAAGTTGTTGCAGTCACCAAGAAAGAGGCACAGAAATTCAAGTTTTAGTTTTTGAAAATTCAGTTTTTGGCTGCTTTTGCTGCCTTGTAGTTGACCTAGGACCTTAAGATTTTGCATGAACCGAACTCTGGCAGCCACATTACACGAGAAAAAGCGAGAAGTGGTAATTCGTAGTATAAACCGCAGAAAACATAACGTTTTCTACATTGTTTTCGTATCGACGTAACTGAAAATCTTCACATTGGACGCATTACTCTCAGAAACGTTTACATTTATCGTCTGGCAACTAATGCCGCGTGATGACGTTTGCGGTCGCACCACTCTGTACGAAGTAGAAGCTTCTAAGTTGTTGCAGTCACCAAGAAAGGGGCACAGAAATTCAAGTTTTAGTTTTTGAAAATTCAGTTTTTGGCTGCTTTTGCTGCCTTGTAGTAGACCTAGGACCTTAAGATTTTGCATGAACCGAACTCTGGCAGCCACATTACACGAGAAAAAGCGAGAAGTGGTAATTCGTAGTAAAAACCGCAGAAAACATAACGTTTTTTACATTGTTTTCGTATCGACGTAACTGAAAATCTTCACATTGGACGCATTACTCTCAGAAACGTTTACATTTATCGTCTGGCAACTAATGCCGCGTGATGACGTTTGCGGTCGCACCACTCTGTACGAAGTAGAAGCTTCTAAGTTGTTGCAGTCACCAAGAAAGAGGCACAGAAATTCAAGTTTTAGTTTTTGAAAATTCAGTTTTTGGCTGCTTTTGCTGCCTTGTAGTTGACCTAGGACCTTAAGATTTTGCATGAACCGAACTCTGGCAGCCACATTACACGAGAAAAAGCGAGAAGTGGTAATTCGTAGTAAAAACCGCAGAAAACATAACGTTTTCTACATTGTTTTCGTATCGACGTAACTGAAAATCTTCACATTGGACGCATTACTCTCAGAAACGTTTACATTTATCGTCTGGCAACTAATGCCGCGTGATGACGTTTGCGGTCGCACCACTCTGTACGAAGTAGAAGCTTCTAAGTTGTTGCAGTCACCAAGAAAGAGGCACCGAAATTCAAGTTTTAGTTTTTGAAAATTCAGTTTTTGGCTGCTTTTGCTGCCTTGTAGTTGTCCTAGGACCTTAAGATTTTGCATGAACCGAACTCTGGCAGCCACATTACACGAGAAAAAGCGAGAAGTGGTAATTCGTAGTAAAAACCGCAGAAAACATAACGTTTTCTACATTGTTTTCGTATCGACGTAACTGAAAATCTTCACATTGGACGCATTACTCTCAGAAACGTTTATATTTATCGTCTGGCAACTAATGCCGCGTGATGACGTTTGCGGTCGCACCACTCTGTACGAAGTAGAAGCTTCTAAGTTGTTGCAGTCACCAAGAAAGAGGCACAGAATTTCAAGATTTTGTTTTTGAAAATTCAGTTTTTGGCTGCTTTTGCTGCCTTGTAGTTGACCTAGGACCTTAAGATTTTGCATGAACCGAACACTGGCAGCCACATTACACGAGAAAAAGTGAGAAGTGGTAATTCGTAGTAAAAACCGCAGAAAACATAACGTTTTCTACATTGTTTTCGTATCGACGTAACTGAAAATCTTCACATTGGACGCATTACTCTCAGAAACGTTTACATTTATCGTCTGGCAACTAATGCCGCGTGATGACGTTTGCGGTCGCACCACTCTGTACGAAGTAGAAGCTTCTAAGTTGTTGCAGGCACCAAGAAAGAGGCACAGAAATTCAAGTTTTTGTTTTTGAAAATTCAGTTTTTGGCTGCTTTTGCTGCCTTGTAGTTGACCTACGACCTTAAGATTTTGCATGAACCGAACTCTGGCAGCCACATTACACGAGAAAAAACGAGAAGTGGTAATTCGTAGTAAAAACCGCAGAAAACATAACGTTTTCTACATTGTTTTCGTATCGACGTAACTGAAAATCTTCACATTGGACGCATTACTCTCAGAAACGTTTACATTTATCGTCTGGCAACTAATGCCGCGTGATGACGTTTGCGGTCGCACCACTCTGTACGAAGTAGAAGCTTCTAAGTTGTTGCAGTCACCAAGAAAGAGGCACAGAAATTCAAGTTTTAGTTTTTGAAAATTCAGTTTTTGGCTGCTTTTGCTGCCTTGTAGTTGACCTAGGACCTTACGATTTTGCATGAACCGAACTCTGGCAGCCACATTACACGAGAAAAAGTGAGAAGTGGTAATTCGTAGTAAAAACCGCAGAAAACATAACGTTTTCTACATTGTTTTCGTATCGACGTAACCGAAAATCTTCACATTGGACGCATTAATCTCAGAAACGTTTACATTTATCGTCTGGCAACTAATGCCGCGTGATGACGTTTGCGGTCGCACCACTCTGTACGAAGTAGAAGCTTCTAAGTTGTTGCAGTCACCAAGAAAGAGGCACAGAAATTCAAGTTTTAGTTTTTGAAAATTCAGTTTTTGGCTGCTTTTGCTGCCTTGTAGTTGACCTGGGACCTTAAGATTTTGCATGAACGGAACTCTGGCAGCCACATTACACGAGAAAAAGCGAGAAGTGGTAATTCGTAGTAAAAACCGCAGAAAACCTAACGTTTTCTACATTGTTTTCGTATCGACGTAACTGAAAATCTTCACATTGGACGCATTACTCTCAGAAACGTTTATATTTATCGTCTGGCAACAAATGCCGCGTGATGACGTTTGCGGTCGCACCACTCTGTACGAAGTAGAAGCTTCTAAGTTGTTGCAGTCACCAAGAAAGAGGCACAGAAATTCAAGTTTTTGTTTTTGAAAATTCAGTTTTTGGCTGCTTTTGCTGGTTTGTGGTTGACCTAGGACCTTAAGATTTTGCATGAACCGAACTCTGGCAGCCACATTACACCAGAAAAAGCGAGAAGTGGTAATTCGTAGTAAAAAACGCAGAAAACATAACGTTTTCTACATTGTTTTCATATCGACGTAACTGAAAATCTTCACAATGGATGCATTTCTCACGGAAACGTTTACATTTATTGTCTGGCAACCAACGCCGCGTGCTGAGGTTTGCGGTCGCAACACTCTGTACGAAGTAGAAGCTTCTAAGTTGTTGCAGTCACCAAGAAAGAGGCACAGAAATTCAAGTTTTAGTTTTTGAAAATTCAGTTTTTGGCTGCTTTTGCTGCCTTGTAGTTGACCTAGGACCTTAAGATTTTGTATGAACCGAACTCTGGCAGCCACGTTACACGAGAAAAAGCGAGAAGTGGTAATTCGTAGTAAAAACCGCAGAAAACATAACGTTTTCTACATTGTTTTCGTATCGACGTAACTGAAAATCTTCACATTGGACGCATTACTCTCAGAAACGTTTACATTTATCGTCTGGCAACTAATGCCGCGTGATGACGTTTGCGGTCGCACCACTCTGTACGAAGTAGAAGCTTCTAAGTTGTTGCAGTCACCAAGAAAGGGGCACAGAAATTCAAGTTTTAGTTTTTGAAAATTCAGTTTTTGGCTGCTTTTGCTGCCTTGTAGTTGACCTAGGACCTTAAGATTTGCATGAATCGAACTCTGGCAGCCACATTACACGAGAAAAAGCGAGAAGTTATAATTCGTAGTAAAAACCGCAGAAAACATAACGTTTTCTACATTGTTTTCGTATCGACGTAACTGAAAATCTTCACAATGGATGCATTTCTCTCGGAAACGTTTACATTTATTGTCTGGCAACTAATGCCGCGTGCTGAGGTTTGCGGTCGCACCACTCTGTACGAAGTAGAAGCTTCTAAGTTATTGCAGTCACCAAGAAAGAGGCACAGAAATTCAAGTTTTAGTTTTTGAAAATTCAGTTTTTGGCTGCTTTTGCTGCCTTGTAGTTGACCTAGGACCTTAAGATTTTGCATGAACCGAACTCTGGCTACCACATTACACGAGAAAAAGCGAGAAGTGGAAATTCGTAGTAAAAACCGCAGAAAACATAACGTTTTCTACATTGTTTTCGTATCGACGTAACTGAAAATCTTCACATTGGACGCATTACTCTCAGAAACGTTTACATTTATCGTCTGGCGACTAATGCCGCGTGATGACGTTTGCGGTCGCACCACTCTGTACGAAGTAGAAGCTTCTAAGTTGTTGCAGTCACCAAGAAAGAGGCACAGAAATTCAAGTTTTTGTTTTTGAAAATTCAGTTTTTGGCTGCTTTTGCTGCCTTGTAGTTGACCTAGGACCTTAAGATTTTGCATGAACCGAACTCTGGCAGCCACATTACACGAGAAAAAGCGAGAAGTGGTAATTCGTAGTAAAAACCGCAGAAAACATAACGTTTTCTACATTGTTTTCGTATCGACGTAACTGAAAATCTTCACATTGGACGCATTACTCTCAGAAACGTTTACATTTATCGTCTGGCAACTAATGCCGCGTGATGACGTTTGCGGTCGCACCACTCTGTACGAAGTAGAAGCTTCTAAGTTGTTGCAGTCACCAAGAAAGGGGCACAGAAATTCAAGTTTTTGTTTTTGAAAATTCAGTTTTTGGCTGCTTTTGCTGCCTTGTAGTTGACCTAGGACCTTAAGATTTTGCATGAACCGAACTCTGGCAGCCACATTACACGAAAAAAAGCGAGAAGTTATAATTCGTAGTAAAAACCGCAGATAACATAACGTTTTCTACATTGTTTTCGTATCGACGTAACTGAAAATCTTCACAATGGATGCATTTCTCTCGGAAACGTTTACATTTATTGTCTGGCAACTAATGCCGCGTGCTGAGGTTTTGCGGTCGCACCACTCTGTACGAAGTAGAAGCTTCTAAGTTGTTGCAGTCACCAAGAAAGAGGCACAGAAATTCAAGTTTTAGTTTTTGAAAATTCAGTTTTTGGCTGCTTTTGCTGCCTTGTAGTTGACCTAGGACCTTAAGATTTTGCATGAACCGAACTCTGGCAGCCACATTACACGAGAAAAAGCGAGAAGTGGTAATTCGTAGTAAAAACCGCAGAAAACATAACGTTTTTTACATTGTTTTCGTATCGACGTAACTGAAAATCTTCACATTGGACGCATTACTCTCAGAAACGTTTACATTTATCGTCTGGCAACTAATGCCGCGTGATGACGTTTGCGGTCGCACCACTCTGTACGAAGTAGAAGCTTCTAAGTTGTTGCAGTCACCAAGAAAGAGGCACAGAAATTCAAGTTTTAGTTTTTGAAAATTCAGTTTTTGGCTGCTTTTGCTGCCTTGTAGTTGACCTAGGACCTTAAGATTTTGCATGAACCGAACTCTGGCAGCCACATTACACGAGAAAAAGCGAGAAGTGGTAATTCGTAGTAAAAACCGCAGAAAACATAACGTTTTCTACATTGTTTTCGTATCGACATAACTGAAAATCTTCACAATGGACGCATTACTCTCAGAAACGTTTACATTTATCGTCTGGCAACTAATGCCGCGTGATGACGTTTGCGGTCGCACTACTCTGTACGAAGTAGAAGCTTCTAAGTTGTTGCAGTCACCAAGAAAGAGGCACAGAAAATCAAGTTTTAGTTTTTGAAAATTCAGTTTTTGGCTGCTTTTGCTGCCTTGTAGTTGACCTAGGACCTTAAGATTTTGCATGAACCGAACTCTGGCAGCCACATTACACGAGAAAAAGCGAGAAGTGGTAATTCGTAGTAAAAACCGCAGAAAACATAACGTTTTCTACATTGTTTTCGTATCGACGTAACTGAAAATCTTCACATTGGACGCATTACTCTCAGAAACGTTTACATTTATCGTCTGGCAACTAATGCCGCGTGATGATGTTTGCGGTCGCACCACTCTGTACGAAGTAGAAGCTTCTAAGTTGTTGCAGTCACCAAGAAAGAGGCACCGAAATTCAAGTTCTAGTTTTTGAAAATTCAGTTTTTGGCTGCTTTTGCTGCCTTGTAGTTGACCTAGGACCTTAAGATTTTGCATGAACCGAACTCTGGCAGCCACATTACACGAGAAAAAGCTAGAAGTGGTAATTCGTAGTAAAAACCGCAGAAAACATAACGTTTTCTACATTGTTTTCGTATCGACGTAACTGAAAATCTTCACATTGGACGCATTACTCTAAGAAACGTTTACATTTATCGTCTGGCAACTAATGCAGCGTGCTGACGTTTGCGGTCGCACCACTCTGTACGAAGTAGAAGCTTCTAAGTTGTTGCAGTCACCAAGAAAGAGGCACAGAAATTCAAGTTTTAGTTTTTGAAAATTCAGTTTTTGGCTGCTTTTGCTGCCTTGTAGTTGACCTAGGACCTTAAGATTTTGCATGAACCGAACTCTGGCAGCCACATTACACGAGAAAAAGTGAGAAGTGGTAATTCGTAGTAAAAACCGCAGAAAACATAACGTTTTCTACATTTTTTTCGTATCGACGTAACTGAAAATCTTCACATTGGACGCATTACTCTCAGAAACGTAACATTTATCGTCTGGCAACTAATGCCGCGTGATGACGTTTGCGGTCGCACCACTCTGTACGAAGTAGAAGCTTCTAAGTTGTTGCAGTCACCAAGAAAGAGGCACAGAAATTCAAGTTTTAGTTTTTGAAAATTCAGTTTTTGGCTGCTTTTGCTGCCTTGTAGTTGATCTAGGACCTTAAGATTTTGCATGAACCGAACTCTGGCAGCCACATTACACGAGAAAAAGCGAGAAGTGGTAATTCGTAGTAAAAACCGCAGAAAACATAACGTTTTTTACATTGTTTTCGTATCGACGTAACTGAAAATCTTCACATTGGACGCATTACTCTCAGAAACGTTTACATTTATCGTCTGGCAACTAATGCCGCGTGATGACGTTTGCGGTCGCACCACTCTGTACGAAGTAGAAGCTTCTAAGTTGTTGCAGTCACCAAGAAAGAGGCACAGAAATTCAAGTTTTAGTTTTTGAAAATTCAGTTTTTGGCTGCTTTTGCTGCCTTGTAGTTGACCTAGGACCTTAAGATTTTGCATGAACCGAACTCTGGCAGCCACATTACACGAGAAAAAGCCAGAAGTGGTAATTCGTAGTAAAAACCGCAGAAAACATAACGTTTTCTACATTGTTTTCGTATCGACATAACTGAAAATCTTCACAATGGACGCATTACTCTCAGAAACGTTTACATTTATCGTCTGGCAACTAATGCCGCGTGATGACGTTTGCGGTCGCACTACTCTGTACGAAGTAGAAGCTTCTAAGTTGTTGCAGTCACCAAGAAAGAGGCACAGAAATTCAAGTTTTAGTTTTTGAAAATTCAGTTTTTGGCTGCTTTTGCTGCCTTGTAGTTGACCTAGGACCTTAAGATTTTGCATGAACCGAACTCTGGCAGCCACATTACACGAGAAAAAGCGAGAAGTGGTAATTCGTAGTAAAAACCGCAGAAAACATAACGTTTTCTACATTGTTTTC
The DNA here is from genome assembly GCF_023864345.2 of Schistocerca serialis cubense. Classification (NCBI taxonomy): domain Eukaryota; kingdom Metazoa; phylum Arthropoda; class Insecta; order Orthoptera; family Acrididae; genus Schistocerca; species Schistocerca serialis. The sequence goes on along the minus strand of NW_026047571.1, from coordinate 3,273,101 downwards.
GTATCGACGTAACTGAAAATCTTCACATTGGACGCATTACTCTCAGAAACGTTTACATTTATCGTCTGGCAACTAATGCCGCGTGATGATGTTTGCGGTCGCACCACTCTGTACGAAGTAGAAGCTTCTAAGTTGTTGCAGTCACCAAGAAAGAGGCACAGAAATTCAAGTTCTAGTTTTTGAAAATTCAGTTTTTGGCTGCTTTTGCTGCCTTGTAGTTGACCTAGGACCTTAAGATTTTGCATGAACCGAACTCTGGCAGCCACATTACACGAGAAAAAGCGAGAAGTGGTAATTCGTAGTAAAAACCGCAGAAAACATAACGTTTTTTACATTGTTTTCGTATCGACGTAACTGAAAATCTTCACATTGGACGCATTACTCTCAGAAACGTTTACATTTATCGTCTGGCAACTAATGCCGCGTGATGACGTTTGCGGTCGCACCACTCTGTACGAAGTAGAAGCTTCTAAGTTGTTGCAGTCACCAAGAAAGAGGCACAGAAATTCAAGTTTTAGTTTTTGAAAATTCAGTTTTTGGCTGCTTTTGCTGCCTTGTAGTTGACCTAGGACCTTAAGATTTTGCATGAACCGAACTCTGGCAGCCACATTACACGAGAAAAAGCGAGAAGTGGTAATTCGTAGTAAAAACCGCAGAAAACATAACGTTTTCTACATTGTTTTCGTATCGACATAACTGAAAATCTTCACAATGGACGCATTACTCTCAGAAACGTTTACATTTATCGTCTGGCAACTAATGCCGCGTGATGACGTTTGCGGTCGCACTACTCTGTACGAAGTAGAAGCTTCTAAGTTGTTGCAGTCACCAAGAAAGAGGCACAGAAATTCAAGTTTTAGTTTTTGAAAATTCAGTTTTTGGCTGCTTTTGCTGCCTTGTAGTTGACCTAGGACCTTAAGATTTTGCATGAACCGAACTCTGGCAGCCACATTACACGAGAAAAAGCGAGAAGTGGTAATTCGTAGTAAAAAACGCAGAAAACATAACGTTTTCTACATTGTTTTCGTATCGACGTAACTGAAAATCTTCACATTGGACGCATTACTCTCAGAAACGTTTACATTTATCGTCTGGCAACTAATGCCGCGTGATGATGTTTGCGGTCGCACCACTCTGTACGAAGTAGAAGCTTCTAAGTTGTTGCACTCACCAAGAAAGAGGCACCGAAATTCAAGTTCTAGTTTTTGAAAATTCAGTTTTTGGCTGCTTTTGCTGCCTTGTAGTTGACCTAGGACCTTAAGATTTTGCATGAACCGAACTCTGGCAGCCACATTACACGAGAAAAAGCGAGAAGTGGTAATTCGTAGTAAAAACCGCAGAAAACATAACGTTTTCTACATTGTTTTCGTATCGACGTAACTGAAAATCTTCACATTGGACGCATTACTCTCAGAAACGTTTATATTTATCGTCTGGCAACTAATGCCGCGTGATGACGTTTGCGGTCGCACCACTCTGTACGAAGTAGAAGCTTCTAAGTTGTTGCAGTCACCAAGAAAGAGGCACAGAAATTCAAGTTTTAGTTTTTGAAAATTCAGTTTTTGGCTGCTTTTGCTGCCTTGTAGTTGACCTAGGACCTTAAGATTTTGCATGAACCGAACACTGGCAGCCACATTACACGAGAAAAAGTGAGAAGTGGTAATTCGTAGTAAAAACCGCAGAAAACATAACGTTTTCTACATTGTTTTCGTATCGACGTAACTGAAAATCTTCACATTGGACGCATTACTCTCAGAAACGTAACATTTATCGTCTGGCAACTAATGCCGCGTGATGACGTTTGCGGTCGCACCACTCTGTACGAAGTAGAAGCTTCTAAGTTGTTGCAGTCACCAAGAAAGAGGCACAGAAATTCAAGTTTTAGTTTTTGAAAATTCAGTTTTTGGCTGCTTTTGCTGCCTTGTAGTTGACCTAGGACCTTAAGATTTTGCATGAACCGAACTCTGGCAGCCACATTACACGAGAAAAAGCGAGAAGTGGTAATTCGTAGTAAAAACCGCAGAAAACATAACGTTTTTTACATTGTTTTCGTATCGACGTAACTGAAAATCTTCACATTGGACGCATTACTCTCAGAAACGTTTACATTTATCGTCTGGCAACTAATGCCGCGTGATGACGTTTGCGGTCGCACCACTCTGTACGAAGTAGAAGCTTCTAAGTTGTTGCAGTCACCAAGAAAGAGGCACAGAAATTCAAGTTTTAGTTTTTGAAAATTCAGTTTTTGGCTGCTTTTGCTGCCTTGTAGTTGACCTAGGACCTTAAGATTTTGCATGAACCGAACTCTGGCAGCCACATTACACGAGAAAAAGCGAGAAGTGGTAATTCGTAGTAAAAACCGCAGAAAACATAACGTTTTCTACATTGTTTTCGTATCGACATAACTGAAAATCTTCACAATGGACGCATTACTCTCAGAAACGTTTACATTTATCGTCTGGCAACTAATGCCGCGTGATGACGTTTGCGGTCGCACTACTCTGTACGAAGTAGAAGCTTCTAAGTTGTTGCAGTCACCAAGAAAGAGGCACAGAAATTCAAGTTTTAGTTTTTGAAAATTCAGTTTTTGGCTGCTTTTGCTGCCTTGTAGTTGACCTAGGACCTTAAGATTTTGCATGAACCGAACTCTGGCAGCCACATTACACGAGAAAAAGCGAGAAGTGGTAATTCGTAGTAAAAACCGCAGAAAACATAACGTTTTCTACATTGTTTTCGTATCGACGTAACTGAAAATCTTCACATTGGACGCATTACTCTCAGAAACGTTTACATTTATCGTCTGGCAACTAATGCCGCGTGATGATGTTTGCGGTCGCACCACTCTGTACGAAGTAGAAGCTTCTAAGTTGTTGCAGTCACCAAGAAAGAGGCACAGAAATTCAAATTCTAGTTTTTGAAAATTCAGTTTTTGGCTGCTTTTGCTGCCTTGTAGTTGACCTAGGACCTTAAGATTTTGCATGAACCGAACTCTGGCAGCCACATTACACGAGAAAAAGCGAGAAGTGGTAATTCGTAGTAAAAACCGCAGAAAACATAACGTTTTCTACATTGTTTTCGTATCGACGTAACTGAAAATCTTCACATTGGACGCATTACTCTCAGAAACGTTTATATTTATCGTCTGGCAACTAATGCCGCGTGATGACGTTTGCGGTCGCACCACTCTGTACGAAGTAGAAGCTTCTAAGTTGTTGCAGGCACCAAGAAAGAGGCACAGAAATTCAAGTTTTTGTTTTTGAAATTTCAGTTTTTGGCTGCTTTTGCTGCTTTGTAGTTGACCTACGACCTTAAGATTTTGCATGAACCGAACTCTGGCAGCCACATTACACGAGAAAAAACGAGAAGTGGTAATTCGTAGTAAAAACCGCAGAAAACATAACGTTTTCTACATTGTTTTCGTATCGACGTAACTGAAAATCTTCACATTGGACGCATTACTCTCAGAAACGTTTACATTTATCGTCTGGCAACTAATGCCGCGTGATGACGTTTGCGGTCGCACCACTCTGTACGAAGTAGAAGCTTCTAAGTTGTTGCAGTCACCAAGAAAGAGGCACAGAAATTCAAGTTTTAGTTTTTGAAAATTCAGTTTTTGGCTGCTTTTGCTGCCTTGTAGTTGACCTAGGGCCTTACGATTTTGCATGAACCGAACTCTGGCAGCCACATTACACGAGAAAAAGTGAGAAGTGGTAATTCGTAGTAAAAACCGCAGAAAACATAACGTTTTCTACATTGTTTTCGTATCGACGTAACTGAAAATCTTCACATTGGACGCATTACTCTCAGAAACGTTTACATTTATCGTCTGGCAACTAATGCCGCGTGATGACGTTTGCGGTCGCACCACTCTGTACGAAGTAGAAGCTTCTAAGTTGTTGCAGTCACCAAGAAAGAGGCACAGAAATTCAAGTTTTAGTTTTTGAAAATTCAGTTTTTGGCTGCTTTTGCTGCCTTGTAGTTGACCTTGGACCTTAAGATTTTGTATGAACCGAACTCTGGCAGCCACATTACACGAGAAAAAGCGAGAAGTGGTAATTCGTAGTAAAAACCGCAGAAAACATAACGTTTTCTACATTGTTTTCGTATCGACGTAACTGAAAATCTTCACATTGGACGCATTACTCTCAGAAACGTTTACATTTATCGTCTGGCAACTAATGCCGCGTGATGACGTTTGCGGTCGCACCACTCTGTACGAAGTAGAAGCTTCTAAGTTGTTGCAGTCACCAAGAAAGGGGCACAGAAATTCAAGTTTTTGTTTTTGAAAATTCAGTTTTTGGCTGCTTTTGCTGCCTTGTAGTTGACCTAGGACCTTAAGATTTGCATGAATCGAACTCTGGCAGCCACATTACACGAGAAAAAGCGAGAAGTTATAATTCGTAGTAAAAACCGCAGAAAACATAACGTTTTCTACATTGTTTTCGTATCGACGTATCTGAAAATCTTCACAATGGATGCATTTCTCTCGGAAACGTTTACATTTATTGTCTGGCAACTAATGCCGCGTGCTGAAGTTTGCGGTCGCACCACTCTGTACGAAGTAGAAGCTTCTAAGTTGTTGCAGTCACCAAGAAAGAGGCACAGAAATTCAAGTTTTAGTTTTTGAAAATTCAGTTTTTGGCTGCTTTTGCTGCCTTGTAGTTGACCTAGGACCTTAAGATTTTGCATGAACCGAACTCTGGCTACCACATTACACGAGAAAAAGCGAGAAGTGGAAATTCGTAGTAAAAACCGCAGAAAACATAACGTTTTCTACATTGTTTTCGTATCGACGTAACTGAAAATCTTCACATTGGACGCATTACTCTCAGAAACGTTTACATTTATCGTCTGGCGACTAATGCCGCGTGATGACGTTTGCGGTCGCACCACTCTGTACGAAGTAGAAGCTTCTAAGTTGTTGCAGTCACCAAGAAAGAGGCACAGAAATTCAAGTTTTTGTTTTTGAAAATTCAGTTTTTGGCTGCTTTTGCTGCCTTGTAGTTGACCTAGGACCTTAAGATTTTGCATGAACCGAACTCTGGCAGCCACATTACACGAGAAAAAGCGAGAAGTGGTAATTCGTAGTAAAAACCGCAGAAAACATAACGTTTTCTACATTGTTTTCGTATCGACGTAACTGAAAATCTTCACATTGGACGCATTACTCTCAGAAACGTTTACATTTATCGTCTGGCAACTAATGCCGCGTGATGACGTTTGCGGTCGCACCACTCTGTACGAAGTAGAAGCTTCTAAGTTGTTGCAGTCACCAAGAAAGAGGCACAGAAATTCATGTTTTTGTTTTTGATAATTCAGTTTTTGGCTGCTTTTGCTGCCTTCTAGTTGACCTAGGACCTTAAGATTTTGCATGAACCGAACTCTGGCAGCCACATTACACGAGAAAAAGCGAGAAGTGGTAATTCGTAGTAAAAACCGCAGAAAACATAACGTTTTCTACATTGTTTTCGTATCGACGTAACTGAAAATCTTCACATTGGACGCATTACTCTCAGAAACGTTTACATTTATCGTCTGGCGACTAATGCCGCGTGATGACGTTTGCGGTCGCACCACTCTGTACGAAGTAGAAGCTTCTAAGTTGTTGCAGTCACCAAGAAAGAGGCACAGAAATTCAAGTTTTAGTTTTTGAAAATTCAGTTTTTGGCTGCTTTTGCTGCCTTGTAGTTGACCTAGGACCTTAAGATTTTGCATGAACCGAACTCTGGCAGCCACATTACACGAGAAAAAGCGAGAAGTGGTAATTCGTAGTAAAAACCGCAGAAAACATAACGTTTTTTTCATTGTTTTCGTATCGACGTAACTGAAAATCTTCACATTGGACGCATTACTCTCAGAAACGTTTACATTTATCGTCTGGCAACTAATGCCGCGTGATGACGTTTGCGGTCGCACCACTCTGTACGAAGTAGAAGCTTCTAAGTTGTTGCAGTCACCAAGAAAGAGGCACAGAAATTCAAGTTTTAGTTTTTGAAAATTCAGTTTTTGGCTGCTTTTGCTGCCTTGTAGTTGACCTAGGACCTTAAGATTTTGCATGAACCGAACTCTGGCAGCCACATTACACGAGAAAAAGCGAGAAGTGGTAATTCGTAGTACAAACCGCAGAAAACATAACGTTTTCTACATTGTTTTCGTATCGACATAACTGAAAATCTTCACAATGGACGCATTACTCTCAGAAACGTTTACATTTATCGTCTGGCAACTAATGCCGCGTGATGACGTTTGCGGTCGCACTACTCTGTACGAAGTAGAAGCTTCTAAGTTGTTGCAGTCACCAAGAAAGAGGCACAGAAATTCAAGTTTTAGTTTTTGAAAATTCAGTTTTTGGCTGCTTTTGCTGCCTTGTAGTTGACCTAGGACCTTAAGATTTTGCATGAACCGAACTCTGGCAGCCACATTACACGAGAAAAAGCGAGAAGTGGTAATTCGTAGTAAAAACCGCAGAAAACATAACGTTTTCTACATTGTTTTCGTATCGACGTAACTGAAAATCTTCACATTGGACGCATTACTCTCAGAAACGTTTACATTTATCGTCTGGCAACTAATGCCGCGTGATGATGTTTGCGGTCGCACCACTCTGTACGAAGTAGAAGCTTCTAAGTTGTTGCACTCACCAAGAAAGAGGCACCGAAATTCAAGTTCTAGTTTTTGAAAATTCAGTTTTTGGCTGCTTTTGCTGCCTTGTAGTTGACCTAGGACCTTAAGATTTTGCATGAACCGAACTCTGGCAGCCACATTACACGAGAAAAAGCGAGAAGTGGTAATTCGTAGTAAAAACCGCAGAAAACATAACGTTTTCTACATTGTTTTCGTATCGACGTAACTGAAAATCTTCACATTGGACGCATTACTCTCAGAAACGTTTATATTTATCGTCTGGCAACTAATGCCGCGTGATGACGTTTGCGGTCGCACCACTCTGTACGAAGTAGAAGCTTCTAAGTTGTTGCAGTCACCAAGAAAGAGGCACAGAAATTCAAGTTTTAGTTTTTGAAAATTCAGTTTTTGGCTGCTTTTGCTGCCTTGTAGTTGACCTAGGACCTTAAGATTTTGCATGAACCGAACTCTGGCAGCCACATTACACGAGAAAAAGTGAGAAGTGGTAATTCGTAGTAAAAACCGCAGAAAACATAACGTTTTCTACATTGTTTTCGTATCGACGTAACTGAAAATCTTCACATTGGACGCATTACTCTCAGAAACGTTTACATTTATCGTCTGGCAACTAATGCCGCGTGATGACGTTTGCGGTCGCACCACTCTGTACGAAGTAGAAGCTTCTAAGTTGTTGCAGGCACCAAGAAAGAGGCACAGAAATTCAAGTTTTTGTTTTTGAAATTTCAGTTTTTGGCTGCTTTTGCTGCTTTGTAGTTGACCTACGACCTTAAGGTTTTGCATGAACCGAACTCTGGCAGCCACATTACACGAGAAAAAACGAGAAGTGGTAATTCGTAGTAAAAACCGCAGAAAACATAACGTTTTCTACATTGTTTTCGTATCGACGTAACTGAAAATCTTCACATTGGACGCATTACTCTCAGAAACGTTTACATTTATCGTCTGGCAACTAATGCCGCGTGATGACGTTTGCGGTCGCACCACTCTGTACGAAGCAGAAGCTTCTAAGTTGTTGCAGTCACCAAGAAAGAGGCACAGAAATTCAAGTTTTAGTTTTTGAAAATTCAGTTTTTGGCTGCTTTTGCTGCCTTGTAGTTGACCTAGGACCTTACGATTTTGCATGAACCGAACTCTGGCAGCCACATTACACGAGAAAAAGTGAGAAGTGGTAATTCGTAGTAAAAACCGCAGAAAACATAACGTTTTCTACATTGTTTTCGTATCGACGTAACTGAAAATCTTCACATTGGACGCATTACTCTCAGAAACGTTTACATTTATCGTCTGGCAACTAATGCCGCGTGATGACGTTTGCGGTCGCACCACTCTGTACGAAGTAGAAGCTTCTAAGTTGTTGCAGTCACCAAGAAAGAGGCACAGAAATTCAAGTTTTAGTTTTTGAAAATTCAGTTTTTGGCTGCTTTTGCTGCCTTGTAGTTGACCTTGGACCTTAAGATTTTGTATGAACCGAACTCTGGCAGCCACATTACACGAGAAAAAGCGAGAAGTGGTAATTCGTAGTAAAAACCGCAGAAAACATAACGTTTTCTACATTGTTTTCGTATCGACGTAACTGAAAATCTTCACATTGGACGCATTACTCTCAGAAACGTTTACATTTATCGTCTGGCAACTAATGCCGCGTGATGACGTTTGCGGTCGCACCACTCTGTACGAAGTAGAAGCTTCTAAGTTGTTGCAGTCACCAAGAAAGGGGCACAGAAATTCAAGTTTTTGTTTTTGAAAATTCAGTTTTTGGCTGCTTTTGCTGCCTTGTAGTTGACCTAGGACCTTAAGATTTGCATGAATCGAACTCTGGCAGCCACATTACACGAGAAAAAGCGAGAAGTTATAATTCGTAGTAAAAACCGCAGAAAACATAACGTTTTCTACATTGTTTTCGTATCGACGTAACTGAAAATCTTCACAATGGATGCATTTCTCTCGGAAACGTTTACATTTATTGTCTGGCAACTAATGCCGCGTGCTGAAGTTTGCGGTCGCACCACTCTGTACGAAGTAGAAGCTTCTAAGTTGTTGCAGTCACCAAGAAAGAGGCACAGAAATTCAAGATTTAGTTTTTGAAAATTCAGTTTTTGGCTGCTTTTGCTGCCTTGTAGTTGACCTAGGACCTTAAGATTTTGCATGAACCGAACTCTGGCTACCACATTACACGAGAAAAAGCAAGAAGTGGAAATTCGTAGTAAAAACCGCAGAAAACATAACGTTTTCTACATTGTTTTCGTATCGACGTAACTGAAAATCTTCACATTGGACGCATTACTCTCAGAAACGTTTACATTTATCGTCTGGCGACTAATGCCGCGTGATGACGTTTGCGGTCGCACCACTCTGTACGAAGTAGAAGCTTCTAAGTTGTTGCAGTCACCAAGAAAGAGGCACAGAAATTCAAGTTTTTGTTTTTGAAAATTCAGTTTTTGGCTGCTTTTGCTGCCTTGTAGTTGACCTAGGACCTTAAGATTTTGCATGAACCGAACTCTGGAAGCCACATTACACGAGAAAAAGCGAGAAGTGGTAATTCGTAGTAAAAACCGCAGAAAACATAACGTTTTCTACATTGTTTTCGTATCGACGTAACTGAAAATCTTCACAATGGATGCATTTCTCTCGGAAACGTTTACATTTATTGTCTGGCAACTAATGCCGCGTGCTGAGGTTTGCGGTCGCACCACTCTGTACGAAGTAGAAGCTTCTAAGTTGTTGCAGTCACCAAGAAAGAGGCACAGAAATTCAAGTTTTAGTTTTTGTAAATTCAGTTTTTGGCTGCTTTTGCTGCCTTGTAGTTGACCTAGGACCTTAAGATTTTGCATGAACCGAACTCTGGCAGCCACATTACACGAAAAAAAGCGAGAAGTGGTAATTCGTAGTAAAAACCGCAGAAAACATAACGTTTTCTACATTGTTTTCGTATCGACGTAACTGAAAATCTTCACATTGGACGCATTACTCTCAGAAACGTTTACATTTATCGTCTGGTAACTAATGCCGCGTGATGACGTTTGCGGTCGCACCACTCTGTACGAAGTGGAAGCTTCTAAGTTGTTGCAGTCACCAAGAAAGAGGCACAGAAATTCAAGTTTTAGTTTTTGAAAATTCAGTTTTTGGCTGCTTTTGCTGCCTTCTAGTTGACCGAGGACCTTAAGATTTTGCATGAACCGAACTCTGGCAGCCACATTACACGAGAAAAAGCGAGAAGTGGTAATTCGTAGTAAAAACCGCAGAAAACATAATGTTTTCTACATTGTTTTCGTATCGACGTAACTGAAAATCTTCACAATGGATGCATTTCTCTCGGAAACGTTTACATTTATTGTCTGGCAACTAATGCCGCGTGCTGAGGTTTGCGGTCGCACCACTCTGTACGAAGTAGAAGCTTCTAAGTTGTTGCAGTCACCAAGAAAGAGGCACAGAATTTCAAGTTTTTGTTTTTGAAAATTCAGTTTTTGGCTGCTTTTGCTGCCTTGTAGTTGACCTAGGACCTTAAGATTTTGCATGAACCGAACTCTGGCAGCCACATTACACGAGAAAAAGCGAGAAGTGGTAATTCGTAGTAAAAACCGCAGAAAACATAACGTTTTCTACATTGTTTTCGTATCGACGTAACTGAAAATCTTCACATTGGACGCATTACTCTCAGAAACGTTTACATTTATCGTCTGGCAACTAATGCCGGGTGATGATGTTTGCGGTCGCACCACTCTGTACGAGGTAGAAGCTTCTAAGTTGTTGCAGTCACCAAGAAAGAGGCACAGAAATTCAAGTTTTAGTTTTTGAAAATTCAGTTTTTGGCTGCTTTTGCTGCCTTGTAGTTGACCTAGGACCTTAAGATTTTGCATGAACCGAACTCTGGCAGCCACATTACACGAGAAAAAGCGAGAAGAGGTAATTCGTAGTGAAAACCGCAGAAAACATAACGTTTTCTACATTGTTTTCGTATCGACGTAACTGAACATCTTCACAATGGATGCATTTCTCACGGAAACGTTTACATTTATTGTCTGGCAACCAATGCCGCGTGCTGAGGTTTGCGGTCGCACCACTCTGTACGAAGTAGAAGCTTCTAAGTTGTTGCAGTCACCAAGAAAGAGGCACAGAAATTGAAGTTTTAGTTTTTGAAAATTCAGTTTTTGGCTGCTTTTGCTGCCTTGTAGTTGACCTAGGACCTTAAGATTTTGCATGAACCGAACTCTGGCAGCCACATTACACGAGAAAAAGCGAGAAGTGGTAATTCGTAGTAAAAACCGCAGAAAACATAACGTTTTCTACTTTGTTTTCGTATCGACGTAACTGAAAATCTTCACATTGGACGCATTACTCTCAGAAACGTTTACATTTATCGTCTGGCAACTAATGCCGCGTGATGACGTTTGCGGTCGCACCACTCTGTACGAAGTAGAAGCTTCTAAGTTGTTGCAGTCACCAAGAAAGGGGCACAGAAATTCAAGTTTTAGTTTTTGAAAATTCAGTTTTTGGCTGCTTTTGCTGCCTTGTAATTGACCTAGGACCTTAAGATTTGCATGAATCGAACTCTGGCAGCCACATTACAAGAGAAAAAGCGAGAAGTTATAATTCGTAGTAAAAACCGCAGAAAACATAACGTTTTCTACATTGTTTTCGTATCGACGTAACTGAAAATCTTCACAATGGATGCATTTCTCTCGGAAACGTTTACATTTATTGTCTGGCAACTAATGCCGCGTGCTGAAGTTTGCGGTCGCACCACTCTGTACGAAGTAGAAGCTTCTAAGTTGTTGCAGTCACCAAGAAAGAGGCACAGAAATTCAAGTTTTAGTTTTTGAAAATTCAGTTTTTGGCTGCTTTTGCTGCCTTGTAGTTGACCTAGGACCTTAAGATTTTGCATGAACCGAACTCTGGCTACCACATTACACGAGAAAAAGCGAGAAGTGGTAATTCGTAGTAAAAACCGCAGAAAACATAACGTTTTCTACATTGTTTTCGTATCGACGTAACTGAAAATCTTCACATTGGACGCATTACTCTCAGAAAGGTTTACATTTATCGTCTGGCGACTAATGCCGCGTGATGACGTTTGCGGTCGCACCACTCTGTACGAAGTAGAAGCTTCTAAGTTGTTGCAGTCACCAAGAAAGAGGCACAGAAATTCAAGTTTTTGTTTTTGAAAATTCAGTTTTTGGCTGCTTTTGCTGCCTTGTAGTTGACCTAGGACCTTAAGATTTTGCAAGAACCGAACTCTGGCAGCCACATTACACGAGAAAAAGCGAGAAGTGGTAATTCGTAGTAAAAACCGCAGAAAACATAACGTTTTCTACATTGTTTTCGTATCGACGTAACTGAAAATCTTCACATTGGACGCATTACTCTCAGAAACGTTTACATTTATCGTCTGGCAACTAATGCCGCGTGATGACGTTTGCGGTCGCACCACTCTGTACGAAGTAGAAGCTTCTAAGTTGTTGCAGTCACCAAGAAAGAGGCACAGAAATTCATGTTTTTGTTTTTGAAAATTCAGTTTTTGGCTGCTTTTGCTGCCTTCTAGTTACCTAGGACCTTAAGATTTTGCATGAACCGAACTCTGGCAGCCACATTACACGAGAAAAAGCGAGAAGTGGTAATTCGTAGTAAAAACCGCAGAAAGCATAACGTTTTCTACATTGTTTTCGTATCGACGTAACTGAAAATCTTCACATTGGACGCATTACTCTCAGAAACGTTTACATTTATCGTCTGGCAACTAATGCCGCGTGATGACGTTTGCGGTCGCACCACTCTGTACGAAGTAGAAGCTTCTAAGTTGTTGCAGTCACCAAGAAAGAGGCACAGAAATTCAAGTTTTAGTTCTTGAAAATTCAGTTTTTGGCTGCTTTTGCTGCCTTGTAGTTGATCTAGGACCTTAAGATTTTGCATGAACCGAACTCTGGCAGCCACATTACACAAGAAAAAGCGAGAAGTGGTAATTCGTAGTAAAAACCGCAGAAAACATAACGTTTTCTACATTGTTTCCGTATCGACGTAACTGAAAATCTTCACATTGCACGCATTACTCTCAGAAACGTTTACATTTATCGTCTGGCAACTAATGCCGCGTGATGACGTTTGCGGTCGCACCACTCCGTACGAAGTAGAAGCTTCTAAGTTGTTGCAGTCACCAAGAAAGAGGCACAGAAATTCAAGTTTTAGTTTTTGGAAATTCAGTTTTTGGCTGCTTTTGCTGCCTTGTAGTTGACCTAGGACCTTAAGATTTTGCATGAACCGAACTCTGGCAGCCACATTACACGTGAAAAAGCGAGAAGTTATAGTTCGTAGTAAAAACCGCAGAAAACATAACGTTTTCTACATTGTTTTCGTATCGACGTAACTGAAAATCCTCACAATGGATGCATTTCTCTCGGAAACGTTTACATTTATTGTCTGGCAACTAATGCCGCGTGCTGAGGTTTGCGGTCGCACCACTCTGTACGAAGTAGAAGCTTCTAGGTTGTTGCAGTCACCAAGAAAGAAGCACAGAAATTCAAGTTTTTGTTTTTGAAAACTCAGTCTTTGGCTGCTTTTGCTGCCTTGTAGTTGACCTAGGACCTTAAGATTTTGCATGAACCGAACTCTGGCAGCCACATTACACGAGAAAAAGCGAGAAGTGGTAATTCGTAGTAAAAACCGCAGAAAACATAACGTTTTCTACATTGTTTTCGTATCGACGTAACTGAAAATCTTCACATTGGACGCATTACTCTCAGAAACGTTTACATTTATCGTCTGGCAACTAATGCCGCGTGATGACGTTTGCGGTCGCACCACTCTGTACGAAGTAGAAGCTTCTAAGTTGTTGCAGTCACCAAGAAAGAGGCACAGAAATTCAAGTTTTAGTTTTTGAAAATTCAGTTTTTGGCTGCTTTTGCTGCCTTGTAGTTGACCTAGGACCTTGAGAGTTTTGCATGAACCGAACTCTGGCAGCCACATTACACGAGAAAAAGCGAGAAGTGGTAATTCGTAGTAAAAACCGCAGAAAACATAACGTTTTCTACATTGTTTTCGTATCGACGTAACTGAAAATCTTCACATTGGACGCATTACTCACAGAAACGTTTACATTTATCGTCTGGCAACTAATGCCGCGTGATGACGTTTGCGGTCGCACCACTCTGTACGAAGTAGAAGCTTCTAAGTTGTTGCAGTCACCAAGAAAGAGGCACAGAAATTCAAGTTTTAGTTTTTGAAAATTCAGTTTTTGGCTGCTTTTGCTGCCTTGTAGTTGACCTAGGACCTTAAGATTTTGCATGAACCGAACTCTGGCAGCCACATTACACGAGAAAAAGCGAGAAGTGGTAATTCGTAGTAAAAACCGCAGAAAACATAACGTTTTCTACATTGTTTTCGTATCGACGTAACTGAAAATCTTCACATTGGACGCATTACTCTCAGAAACGTTTACATTTATCGTCTGGCAACTAATGCCGCATGATGACGTTTGCGGTCGAACCACTCTGTACGAAGTAGAAGCTTCTAAGTTGTTGCAGTCACCAAGAAAGAGGCACAGAAATTCAAGTTTTAGTTTTTGAAAATTCAGTTTTTGGCTGCTTTTGCTGCCTTGTAGTTGACCTAGGACCTTAAGATTTTGCATGAACCGAACTCTGGCAGCCACATTACACGAGAAAAAGCGAGAAGTGGTAATTCGTAGTAAAAACCGCAGAAAACATAACGTTTTCTACATTGTTTTCGTATCGACGTAACTGAAAATCTTCACATTGGACGCATTACTCTCAGAAACGTTTACATTTATCGTCTGGCAACTAATGCCGCGTGATGACGTTTGCGGTCGCACCACTCTGTACGAAGTAGAAGCTTCTAAGTTATTGCAGTCACCAAGAAAGAGGCACAGAAATTCAAGTTTTAGTTTTTGAAAATTCAGTTTTTGGCTGCTTTTGCTGCCTTGTAGTTGACCTAGGACCTTAAGATTTTGCATGAACCGAACTCTGGCAGCCACATTACACGAGAAAAAGCGAGAAGTGGTAATTCGTAGTAAAAACCGCAGAAAACATAACGTTTTCTACATTGTTTTCGTATCGACGTAACTGAAAATCTTCACATTCGACGCATTACTCTCAGAAACGTTTCCATTTATCGTCTGGCAACTAATGCCGCGTGATGACGTTTGCGGTCGCACCACTCTGTACGAAGTAGAAGCTTCTAAGTTGTTGCAGTCACCAAGAAAGAGGCACAGAAATTCAAGTTTTAGTTTTTGAAAATTCAGTTTTTGGCTGCTTTTGCTGCCTTGTAGTTGACCTAGGACCTTAAGATTTTACATGAACCGAACTCTGGCAGCCACATTACACGAGAAAAAGCGAGAAGTGGTAATTCGTAGTAAAAACCGCAGAAAACATAACGTTTTCTACATTGTTTTCGTATCGACGTAACTGAAAATCTTCACAATGGATGCATTTCTCACGGAAACGTTTACATTTATTGTCTGGCAACCAATGCCGCGTGCTGAGGTTTGCGGTCGCACCACTCTGTACGAAGTAGAAGCTTCTAAGTTGTTGCAGTCACCAAGAAAGAGGCACAGAAATTCAAGTTTTTGTTTTTGAAAATTCAGTTTTTGGCTGCTTTTGCTGCCTTGTAGTTGACCTAGGACCTTAAGATTTTGCATGAACCGAACTCTGGCAGCCACATTACACGAGAAAAAGCGAGAAGTGGTAATTCGTAGTAAAAACCGCAGAAAACATAACGTTTTCTACATTGTTTTCGTATCGACGTAACTGAAAATCTTCACATTGGACGCATTACTCTCAGAAACGTTTACATTTATCGTCTGGCAATTAATGCCGCGTGATGACGTTTGCGGTCGCACCACTCTGTACGAAGTAGAAGCTTCTAAGTTGTTGCAGTCACCAAGAAAGGGGCACAGAAATTCAAGTTTTAGTTTTTTAAAATTCAGTTTTTGGCTGCTTTTGCTGCCTTGTAGTTGACCTAGGAGCTTAAGATTTGCATGAACCGAACTCTTGCAGCCACATTACACGAGAAAAAGCGAGATGTTACAATTCGTAGTAAAAACCGCAGAAAACATAACGTTTTCTGCATTGTTTTCGTATCGACGTAACTGAAAATCTTCACAATGGATGCATTTCTCTCGGAAACGTTTACATTTATTGTCTGGCAACTAATGCCGCGTGCTGACGTTTGCGGTCGCACCACTCTGTACGAAGTAGAAGCTTCTAAGTTGTTGCAGTCACCAAGAAAGAGGCACAGAAATTCAAGTTTTAGTTTTTGAAAATTCAGTTTTTGGCTGCTTTTGCTGCCTTGTAGTTGACCTAGGACCTTAAGATTTTGCATGAACCGAACTCTGGCAGCCACATTACACGAGAATAAGCGAGGAGTGGTAATTCGTAGTAAAAACCGCAGAAAACATAACGTTTTCTACATTGTTTTCGTATCGACGTAACTGAAAATCTTCACATTGGACGCATTACTCTCAGAAACGTTTACATTTATCGTCTGGCAACTAATGCCGCGTGATGACGTTTGCGGCCGCACCACTCTGTACGAAGTAGAAGCTTCTAAGTTGTTGCAGTCACCAAGAAAGAGGCACAGAAATACAAGTTTTTGTTTTTGAAAACTCAGCCTTTGGCTGCTTTTGCTGCCTTGTAGTTGACCTAGGACCTTAAGATTTTGCATGAACCGAACTCTGGCAGCCACATTACACGAAAAAAAGCGAGAAGTGGTAAGTCGTAGTAAAAACCGCAGAAAACATAACGTTTTCTACATTGTTTTCGTATCGACGTAACTGAAAATCTTCACAATGGATGCATTTCTCACGGAAACGTTTATATTTATTGTCTGGCAACCAATGCCGCGTGCTGAGGTTTGCGGTCGCACCACTCTGTACGAAGTAGAAGCTTCTAAGTTGTTGCAGTCACCAAGAAAGAGGCACAGAAATTCAAGTTTTTGTTTTTGAAAATTCAGTTTTTGGCTGCTTTTGCTGCCTTGTAGTT
This sequence comes from Schistocerca serialis cubense, assembly GCF_023864345.2. NCBI lineage: Eukaryota > Metazoa > Arthropoda > Insecta > Orthoptera > Acrididae > Schistocerca > Schistocerca serialis. The sequence continues at coordinate 3,256,470 of NW_026047571.1, read as the reverse complement.
GACCTAGGACCTTACGATTTTGCATGAACCGAACTCTGGCAGCCACATTACACGAGAAAAAGCGAGAAGTGGTAATTCGTAGTAAAAACCGCAGAAAACATAACGTTTTCTACATTGTTTTCGTATCGACGTAACTGAAAATCTTCACATTGGACGCATTACTCTCAGAAACGTTTACATTTATCGTCTGGCAACTAATGCCGCGTGATGACGTTTGCGGTCGCACCATTCTGTACGAAGTAGAAGCTTCTAAGTTGTTGCAGTCACCAAGAAAGAGGCACAGAAATTCAAGTTTTAGTTTTTGAAAATTCAGTTTTTGGCTGCTTTTGCTGCCTTGTAGTTGACCTAGGAGCTTAAGATTTGCATGAACCGAACTCTGGCAGCCACATTACACGAGAAAAAGCGAGATGTTATAATTCGTAGTAAAAACCGCAGAAAACATAACGTTTTCTACATTGTTTTCGTATCGACGTAACTGAAAATCTTCACAATGGATGCATTTCTCTCGGAAACGTTTACATTTATTGTCTGGCAACTAATGCCGCGTGCTGAGGTTTGCGGTCGCACCACTCTGTACGAAGTAGAAGCTTCTAAGTTATTGCAGTCACCAAGAAAGAGGCACAGAAATTCAAGTTTTTGTTTTTGAAAATTCAGTTTTGGGCTGCTTTTGCTGCCTTGTAGTTGACCTAGGACCTTAAGATTTTGCATGAACCGAACTCTGGCAGGCACATTACACGAAAAAAAGCGAGAAGTGGTAATTCGTAGTAAAAACCGCAGAAAACATAACGTTTTCTACATTGTTTTCGTATCGACGTAACTGAAAATCTTCACATTGGACGCATTACTCTTAGAAACGTTTACATTTATCGTCTGGCAACTAATGCCGCGTGATGACGTTTGCGGTCGCACCACTCTGTACGAAGTAGAAGCTTCTAAGTTGTTGCAGTCACCAAGAAAGAGGCACAGAAATTCAAGTTTTAGTTTTTGAAAATTCAGTTTTTGGCTGCTTTTGCTGCCTTGTAGTTGACCTAGGACCTTAAGATTTTGCATGAACCAAACTCTGGCAGCCACATTACACGAGAAAAAGCGAGGAGTGGTAATTCGTAGTAAAAACCGCAGAAAACATAACGTTTTCTACATTGTTTTCGTATCGACGTAACTGAAAATCTTCACATTGGACGCATTACTCTCAGAAACGTTTACATTTATCGTCTGGCAACTAATGCCGCGTGATGACGTTTGCGGTCGCACCACTCTCTACGAAGTAGAAGCTTCTAAGTTGTTGCAGTCACCAAGAAAGAGGCACAGAAATTCAAGTTTTTGTTTTTGAAAACTCAGCCATTGGCTGCTTTTGCTGCCTTGTAGATGACCTAGGACCTTAAGATTTTGCATGAACCGAACTCTGGCAGCCACATTACACGAAAAAAAGCGAGAAGTGGTAATTCGTAGTAAAAACCGCAGAAAACATAACGTTTTCTACATTGTTTTCGTATCGACGTAACTGAAAATCTTCACAATGGATGCATTTCTCACGGAAACGTTTACATTTATTGTCTGGCAACCAATGCCGCGTTTTGAGGTTTGCGGTCGCACCACTCTGTACGAAGTAGAAGCTTCTAAGTTGTTGCAGTCACCAAGAAAGAGGCACAGAAATTCAAGTTTTTGTTTTTGAAAATTCAGTTTTTGGCTGCTTTTGCTGCCTTGTAGTTGACCTAGGACCTTAAGATTTTGCATGAACCGAACTCTGGCAGCCACATTACACGAGAAAAAGCGAGAAGTGGTAATTCGTAGTAAAAACCGCAGAAAACATAACGTTTTCTACATTGTTTTCGTATCGACGTAACTGAAAATCTTCACATTGGACGCATTACTCTCAGAAACGTTTACATTTATCGTCTGGCAACTAATGCCGCGTGATGACGTTTGCGGTCGCACCACTCTGTACGAAGTAGAAGCTTCTAAGTTGTTGCAGTCACCAAGAAAGGGGCACAGAAATTCAAGTTTTAGTTTTTGAAAATTCAGTTTTTGGCTGCTTTTGCTGCCTTGTAGTTGACCTAGGAGCTTAAGATTTGCATGAACCGAACTCTGGCAGCCACATTACACGAGAAAAAGCGAGATGTTATAATTCGTAGTAAAACCGCAGAAAACATAACGTTTTCTACATTGTTTTCGTATCGACGTAACTGAAAATCTTCACAATGGATGCATTTCTCTCGGAAACGTTTACATTTATTGTCTGGCAACTAATGCCGCGTGCTGAGGTTTGCGGTCGCACCACTCTGTACGAAGTAGAAGCTTCTAAGTTATTGCAGTCACCAAGAAAGAGGCACAGAAATTCAAGTTTTAGTTTTTGAAAATTCAGTTTTTGGCTGCTTTTGCTGCCTTGTAGTTGACCTAGGACCTTAAGATTTTGCATGAACCGAACTCTGGCAGGCACATTACACGAGAAAAAGCGAGAAGTGGTAATTCGTAGTAAAAACCGCAGAAAACATAACGTTTTCTACATTGTTTTCGTATCGACGTAACTGAAAATCTTCACATTGGACGCATTACTCTCAGAAACGTCTACATTTATCGTCTGGCAACTAATGCCGCGTGATGACGTTTGCGGTCGCACCACTCTGTACGAAGTAGAAGCTTCTAAGTTGTTGCAGTCACCAAGAAAGAGGCACAGAAATTCAAGTTTTTGTTTTTGAAAACTCAGCCTTTGGCTGCTTTTGCTGCCTTGTAGTTGACCTAGGACCTTAAGATTTTGCATGAACCGAACTCTGGCAGCCACATTACACGAAAAAAAGCGAGAAGTGGTAATTCGTAGTAAAAACCGCAGAAAACATAACGTTTTCTACATTGTTTTCGTATCGACGTAACTGAAAATCTTCACATCGGACGCATTACTCTCAGAAACGTTTACATTTATCGTCTGGCAACTAATGCCGCGTGATGACGTTTGCGGTCGCACCACTCTGTACGAAGTAGAAGCTTCTAAGTTGTTGCAGTCACCAAGAAAGAGGCACAGAAATTCAAGTTTTAGTTTTTGAAAATTCAGTTTTTGGCTGCTTTTGCTTCCTTGTAGTTGATCTAGGACCTTAAGATTTTGCATGAACCGAACTCTGGCAGCCACATTACACAAGAAAAAGCGAGAAGTGGTAATTCGTAGTAAAAACCGCAGAAAACATAACGTTTTCTACATTGTTTTCGTATCGACGTAACTGAAAATCTTCACAATGGATGCATTTCTCTCGGAAACGTTTACATTTATTGTCTGGCAACTAATGCCGCGTGCTGAGGTTTGCGGTCGCACCACTCTGTACGAAGTAGAAGCTTCTAAGTTGTTGCACTCACCAAGAAAGAGGCACAGAAATTCAAGTTTTTGTTTTGGAAAACTCAGTCTTTGGCTGCTTTTGCTGCCTTGTAGTTGACCTAGGACCTTAAGATTTTGCATGAACCGAACTCTGGCAGCCACATTACACGAAAAAAAGCGAGAAGTGGTAATTCGTAGTAAAAACCGCAGAAAACATAACGTTTTCTACATTGTTTTCGTATCGACGTAACTGAAAATCTTCACATTGGACGCATTACTCTCAGAAACGTTTACATTTATCGTCTGGCAACTAATGCCGCGTGATGACGTTTGCGGTCGCACCACTCTGTACGAAGTAGAAGCTTCTAAGTTGTTGCAGTCACCAAGAAAGAGGCACAGAAATTCAAGTTTTAGTTTTTGAAAATTCAGTTTTTGGCTGCTTTTGCTGCCTTGTAGTTGACCTAGGACCTTAAGATTTTGCATGAACCGAACTCTGGCAGCCACATTACACGAGAAAAAGCGAGAAGTGGTAATTCGTAGTAAAAACCGCAGAAAACATAACGTTTTCTACATTGTTTTCGTATCGACGTAACTGAACATCTTCACAATGGATGCATTTCTCATGGAAATGTTTACATTTATTGTCTGGCAACCAATGCCGCGTGCTGAGGTTTGCGGTCGCACCACTCTGTACGAAGTAGAAGCTTCTAAGTTGTTGCAGTCACCAAGAAAGAGGCACAGAAATTCAAGTTTTTGTTTTTGAAAATTCAGTTTTTGGCTGCTTTTGCTGCCTTGTAGTTGACCTAGGACCTTAAGATTTTGCATGAACCGAACTCTGGCAGCCACATTACACGAGAAAAAACGAGAAGTGGTAATTCGTAGTAAAAACCGCAGAAAACATAACGTTTTCTACATTGTTTTCGTATCGACGTAACTGAAAATCTTCACATTGGACGCATTGCTCTCAGAAACGTTTACATTTATCGTCTGGCAACTAATGCCGCGTGATGACGTTTGCGGTCGCACCACTCTGTACGAAGTAGAAGCTTCTAAGTTGTTGCAGTCACCAAGAAAGAGGCACAGAAATTCAAGTTTTAGTTTTTGAAAATTCAGTTTTTGGCTGCTTTTGCTGCCTTGTAGTTGACCTAGGACCTTAAGATTTTGCATGAACCGAACTCTGGCAGCCACATTACACGAGAAAAAGCGAGGAGTGGTAATTCGTAGTAAAAACCGCAGAAAACATAACGTTTTCTACATTGTTTTCGTATCGACGTAACTGAAAATCTTCACATTGGACGCATTACTCTCAGAAACGTTTACGTTTATCGTCTGGCAACTAATGCCGCGTGATGACGTTTGCGGTCGCACCACTCTGTACGAAGTAGAAGCTTCTAAGTTGTTGCAGTCACCAAGAAAGGGGCACAGAAGTTCAAGTTTTAGTTTTTGAAAATTCAGTTTTTGGCTGCTTTTGCTGCCTTGTAGTTGACCTAGGAGCTTAAGATTTGCATGAACCGAACTCTGGCAGCCACATTACACGAGAAAAAGCGAGATGTTATAATTCGTAGTAAAAGCCGCAGAAAACGTAACGTTTTCTACATTGTTTTCGTATCGACGTAACTGAAAATCTTCACAATGGATGCATTTCTCTCGGAAACGTTTACATTTATTGTCTGGCAACTAATGCCGCGTGCTGAGGTTTGCGGTCGCACCACTCTGTACGAAGTAGAAGCTTCTAAGTTATTGCAGTCACCAAGAAAGAGGCACAGAAATTCAAGTTTTAGTTTTTGAAAATTCAGTTTTTGGCTGCTTTTGCTGCCTTGTAGTTGACCTAGGACCTTAAGATTTTGCATGAACCGAACTCTGGCGGCCACATTACACGAGAAAAAGCGAGAAGTGGTAATTCGTAGTAAAAACCGCAGAAAACATAACGTTTTCTACATTGTTTTCGTGTCGACGTAACTAAAAATCTTCACATTGGACGCATTACTCTTAGAAACGTTTACATTTATCGTCTGGCAACTAATGCCGCGTGATGACGTTTGCGGTCGCACCACTCTGTACGAAGTAGAAGCTTCTAAGTTGTTGCAGTCACCAAGAAAGAGGCACAGAAATTCAAGTTTTAGTTTTAGAAAATTCAGCTTTTGGCTGCTTTTGCTGCCTTGTAGTTGACCTAGGACCTTAAGATTTTGCATGAACCGAACCCTGGCAGCCACATCACACGAAAAAAAGCGAGAAGTGGTAATTCGTAGTAAAAACCGCAGAAAACATAACGTTTTCTACATTGTTTTCGTATAGACGTAACTGAAAATCTTCACATTGGACGCATTACTCTCAGAAACGTTTACATTTATCGTCTGGCAACTAATGCCGCGTGATGACGTTTGCGGTCGCTCCACTCTGTACGAAGTAGAAGCTTCTAAGTTGTTGCAGTCACCAAGAAAGAGGCACAGAAATTCAAGTTTTAGTTTTTGAAAATTCAGTTTTTGGCAGCTTTTGCTGCCTTGTAGTTGACCTAGGACCTTAAGATTTTGCATGAACCGAACTCTGGCAGCCACATTACACGAGAAAAAGCGAGAAGTGGTAATTCGTAGTAAAAACCGCAGAAAACATAACGTTTTCTACATTGTTTTCGTATCGACGTAACTGAAAATCTTCACAATGGATGCATTTCTCTCGGAAACGTTTACATTTATTGTCTGGCAACTAATGCCGCGTGCTGAGGTTTGCGGTCGCACCACTCTGTACGAAGTAGAAGCTTCTAAGTTGTTGCAGTCACCAAGAAAGAGGCACAGAAATTCAAGTTTTAGTTTTTGAAAATTCAGTTTTTGGCTGCTTTTGCTGCCTTGTAGTTGACCTAGGACCTTAAGATTTTGCATGAACCGAACTCTGGCAGCCACATTACACGAGAAAAAGCGAGAAGTGGTAATTCGTAGTAAAAACCGCAGAAAACATAACGTTTTCTACATTGTTTTCGTATCGACGTAACTGAAAATCTTCACATTGGACGCATTACTCTCAGAAACGTTTACATTTATCGGTTGGCAACTAATGCCGCATGATGACGTTTGCGGTCGCACCACTCTGTACGAAGTAGAAGCTTCTAAGTTGTTGCAGTCACCAAGAAAGAGGCACAGAATTTCAAGTTTTAGTTTTTGAAAATTCAGTTTTTGGCTGCTTTTGCTGCCTTGTAGTTGACCTAGGACCTTAAGATTTTGCATGAACCGAACTCTGGCAGCCACATTACACGAGAAAAAGCGAGAAGTGGTAATTCGTAGTAAAAACCGCAGAAAACATAACGTTTTCTACATTGTTTTCGTATCGACGTAACTGAAAATCTTTACATTGGACGCATTACTCTCAGAGACGTTTACATTTATCGTCTGGCAACTAATGCCGCGTGATGACGTTTGCGGTCGCACCACTCTGTACGAAGTAGAAGCTTCTAAGATGTTGCAGTCACCAAGAAAGAGGCAAAGAAATTCAAGTTTTAGTTTTTGAAAATTCAGTTTCTGGCTGCTTTTGCAGCCTTCTAGTTGACCTAGGACCTTAAGATTTTGCATGAACCGAACTCTGGCAGCCACATTACACGAGAAAAAGCGAGAAGTGGTAATTCGTAGTAAAAACCGCAGAAAACATAACGTTTTCTACATTGTTTTCGTATCGATGTAACTGAAAATCTTCTCAATGGATGCATTTCTCTCGGATACGTTTACATTTATTGTCTGGCAACTAATGCCGCGTGCCGAGGTTTGCGGTCGCACCACTCTGTACGAAGTAGAAGCTTCTAAGTTGTTGCAGCCACCAAGAAAGAGGCACAGAAATTCAAGTTTTTGTTTTTGAAAATTCAGTTTTTGTCTGCTTTTGCTGCCTTGTAGTTGACCTAGGACCTTAAGATTTTGCATGAACCGAACTCTGGCAGCCACATTACACGAGAAAAAGCGAGAAGTGGTAATTCGTAGTAAAAACCGCAGAAAACATAACGTTTTCTACATTGTTTTCGTATCGACGTAACTGAAAATCTTCACATTGGACGCATTACTCTCAGAAACGTTTACATTTATCGTCTGGCAACTAATGCCGCGTGATGACGTTTGCGGTCGCACCACTCTGTACGAAGTAGAAGCTTCTAAGTTGTTGCAGTCACCAAGAAAGAGGCACAGAAATTCAAGTTTTAATTTTTGAAAATTCAGTTTTTGGCTATTTTGCTGCCTTGTAGTTGACCTAGGACCTTAAGATTTTGCATGAACCGAACTCTGGCAGCCACATTACACGAGAAAAAGCGGGAAGTGGTAATTCGTAGTAAAAACCGCAGAAAACATAACGTTTTCTACATTGTTTTCGTATCGACGTAACTGAAAATCTTCACATTGGACGCATTACTCTCAGAAACGTTTACATTTATCGTCTGGCAACTAATGCCGCGTGATGACGTTTGCGGTCGCACCATTCTGTACGAAGTAGAAGCTTCTAAGTTGTTGCAGTCACCAAGAAAGAGGCACAGAAATTCAAGTTTTTGTTTTTGAAAATTCAGTTTTTGGCTGCTTTAGCTGCCTTGTAGTTGACCTAGGACCTTAAGATTTTGCATGAACCGAACTCTGGCAGCCACATTACACGAAAAATAGCGAGAAGTGGTAATTCGTAGTAAAAACCGCAGAAAACATAACGTTTTCTACATTGTTTTCGAATCGACGTAACTGAAAATCTTCACATTGGACGCATTACTCTCAGAAACGTTTACATTTATCGTCTGGCAACTAATGCCGCGTGATGACGTTTGCGGTCGCACCACTCTGTACGAAGTAGAAGCATCTAAGTTGTTGCAGTCACCAAGAAAGAGGCACAGAAATTCAAGTTTTAGTTTTTGAAAATTCAGTTTTTCGCTGCTTTTGCTGCCTTGTAGTTGACCTAGGACCTTAAGATTTTGCATGAACCGAACTCTGCCAGCCACATTACACGAGAAAAAGCGAGAAGCGGTAATTCGTAATAAAAACCGCAGAAAACATAACGTTTTCTACATTGTTTTCGTATCGACGTAACTGAAAATCTTCACATTGGACGCATTACTCTCAGAAACGTTTACATTTATCGTCTGGCAACTAATGCCGCGTGATGACGTTTGCGGTCGCACCACTCTGTACGAAGTAGAAGCTTCTAAGATGTTGCAGTCACCAAGAAAGAGGCAAAGAAATTCAAGTTTTAGTTTTTGAAAATTCAGTTTTTGGCTGCTTTTGCAGCCTTCTAGTTGACCTAGGACCTTAAGATTTTGCATGAACCGAACTCTGGCAGCCACATTACACGAGAAAAAGCGAGAAGTGGTAATTCGTAGTAAAAACCGCAGAAAACATAACGTTTTCTACATTGTTTTCGTATCGACGTAACTGAAAATCTTCTCAATGGATGCATTTCTCTCGGATACGTTTACATTTATTGTCTGGCAACTAATGCCGCGTGCCGAGGTTTGCGGTCGCACCACTCTGTACGAAGTAGAAGCTTCTAAGTTGTTGCAGTCACCAAGAAAGAGGCACAGAAATTCAAGTTTTTGTTTTTGAAAATTCAGTTTTTGTCTGCTTTTGCTGCCTTGTAGTTGACCTAGGACCTTAAGATTTTGCATGAACCGAACTCTGGCAGCCACATTACACGAGAAAAAGCGAGAAGTGGTAATTCGTAGTAAAAACCGCAGAAAACATAACGTTTTCTACATTGTTTTCGTATCGACGTAACTGAAAATCTTCACATTGGACGCATTACTCTCAGAAACGTTTACATTTATCGTCTGGCAACTAATGCCGCGTGATGACGTTTGCGGTCGCACCACTCTGTACGAAGTAGAAGCTTCTAAGTTGTTGCAGTCACCAAGAAAGAGGCACAGAAATTCAAGTTTTAGTTTTTGAAAATTCAGTTTTTGGCTGCTTTTGCTACCTTGTAGTTGACCTAGGACCTTAAGATTTTGCATGAACCGAACTCTGGCAGCCACATTACACGAGAAAAAGCGGGAAGTGGTAATTCGAAGTAAAAACCGCAGAAAACATAACGTTTTCTATATGTGTTTTCGTATCGACGTAACTGAAAATCTTCACATTGGATGCATTTCTCTCGGAAACGTTTACATTTATTGTCTGGCAACTAATGCCGCGTGCTGAGGTTTGCGGTCGCACCACTCTGTACGAAGTAGAAGCTTCTAAGTTGTTGCAGTCACCAAGAAAGAGGCACAGAAATTCAAGTTTTAGTTTTTGAAAATTCAGTTTTTGGCTGCTTTTGCTGCCTTGTAGTAGACGTAGGACCTTAAGATTTTGCATGAACCGAACTCTGGCAGCCACATTACACGAGAAAAAGCGAGAAGTGGTAATTCGTAGTAAAAACCGCAGAAAACATAACGTTTTCTACATTGTTTTCGTATCGACGTAACTGAAAATCTTCACATTGGACGCATTACTCTCAGAAACGTTTACATTTATCGTCTGGCAACTAATGCCGCGTGATGACGTTTGCGGTCGCACCACTCTGTATGAAGTAGAAGCTTCTAAGTTGTTGCAGTCACCAAGAAAGAGGCACAGAAATTCAAGTTTTAGTTTTTGAAAATTCAGTTTTTGGCTGCTTTTGCTGCCTTGTAGTTGACCTAGGACCTTAAGATTTTGCATGAACCGAACTCTGGCAGCCACATTACACGAGAAAAAGCGAGAAGTGGTAATTCGTAGTAAAAACCGCAGAAAATATAACGTTTTCTACATTGTTTTCGTATCGACGTAACTGAAAATCTTCACAATGGATGAATTTCTCTCGGAAACGTTTACATTTATTGTCTGGCAACTAATACCGCGTGCTGAGGTTTGCGGTCGCACCACTCTGTACGAAGTAGAAGCTTCTAAGTTGTTGCAGTCACCAAGAAAGAGGCACAGAAATTCAAGTTTTAGTTTTTGAAAATTCAGTTTTTGGCTGCTTTTGCTGCCTTGTAGTTGACCTAGGACCTTAAGATTTTGCATGAACCGAACTCTGGCAGCCACATTACACGAGAAAAAGAGAGAAGTGGTAATTCGTAGTAAAAACCGCAGAAAACATAACGTTTTCTACATTGTTTTCGTATCGACGTAACTGAAAATCTTCACAATGGATGCATTTCTCTCGGAAACGTTTATATTTATTGTCTGGCAACTAATGTCGCGTGCTGAGGTTTGCGGTCGCACCACCCTGTACGAAGTAGAAGCTTCTAAGTTGTTGCAGTCACCAAGAAAGAGGCACAGAAATTCAAGTTTTAGTTTTTGAAAATTCAGTTTTTGGCTGCTTTTGCTGCCTTGTAGTTGACCTAGGACCTTAAGATTTTGCATGAACCGAACTCTGGCAGCCACATTACACGAAAAATAGCGAGAAGTGGTAATTCGTAGTAAAAACCGCAGAAAACATAACGTTTTCTACATTGTTTTCGAATCGACGTAACTGAAAATCTTCACATTGGACGCATTACTCTCAGAAACGTTTACATTTATCGTCTGGCAACTAATGCCGCGTGATGACGTTTGCGGTCGCACCACTCTGTACGAAGTAGAAGCATCTAAGTTGTTGCAGTCACCAAGAAAGAGGCACAGAAATTCAAGTTTTAGTTTTTGAAAATTCAGTTTTTCGCTGCTTTTGCTGCCTTGTAGTTGACCTAGGACCTTAAGATTTTGCATGAACCGAACTCTGCCAGCCACATTACACGAGAAAAAGCGAGAAGCGGTAATTCGTAATAAAAACCGCAGAAAACATAACGTTTTCTACATTGTTTTCGTATCGACGTAACTGAAAATCTTCACATTGGACGCATTACTCTCAGAAACGTTTACATTTATCGTCTGGCAACTAATGCCGCGTGATGACGTTTGCGGTCGCACCACTCTGTACGATGTAGAAGCTTCTAAGATGTTGCAGTCACCAAGAAAGAGGCAAAGAAATTCAAGTTTTAGTTTTTGAAAATTCAGTTTTTGGCTGCTTTTGCAGCCTTCTAGTTGACCTAGGACCTTAAGATTTTGCATGAACCGAACTCTGGCAGCCACATTACACGAGAAAAAGCGAGAAGTGGTAATTCGTAGTAAAAACCGCAGAAAACATAACGTTTTCTACATTGTTTTCGTATCGACGTAACTGAAAATCTTCTCAATGGATGCATTTCTCTCGGATACGTTTACATTTATTGTCTGGCAACTAATGCCGCGTGCCGAGGTTTGCGGTCGCACCACTCTGTACGAAGTAGAAGCTTCTAAGTTGTTGCAGTCACCAAGAAAGAGGCACAGAAATTCAAGTTTTTGTTTTTGAAAATTCAGTTTTTGTCTGCTTTTGCTGCCTTGTAGTTGACCTAGGACCTTAAGATTTTGCATGAACCGAACTCTGGCAGCCACATTACACGAGAAAAAGCGAGAAGTGGTAATTCGTAGTCAAAACCGCAGAAAACATAACGTTTTCTACATTGTTTTCGTATCGACGTAACTGAAAATCTTCACATTGGACGCATTACTCTCAGAAACGTTTACATTTATCGTCTGGCAACTAATGCCGCGTGATGACGTTTGCGGTCGCACCACTCTGTACGAAGTAGAAGCTTCTAAGTTGTTGCAGTCACCAAGAAAGAGGCACAGAAATTCAAGTTTTAGTTTTTGAAAATTCAGTTTTTGGCTGCTTTTGCTACCTTGTAGTTGACCTAGGACCTTAAGATTTTGCATGAACCGAACTCTGGCAGCCACATTACACGAGAAAAAGCGGGAAGTGGTAATTCGAAGTAAAAACCGCAGAAAACATAACGTTTTCTATATGTGTTTTCGTATCGACGTAACTGAAAATCTTCACAATGGATGCATTTCTCTCGGAAACGTTTACATTTATTGTCTGGCAACTAATGCCGCAAGCTGAGGTTTGCGGTCGCACCACTCTGTACGAAGTAGAAGCTTCTAAGTTGTTGCAGTCACCAAGAAAGAGGCACAGAAATTCAAGTTTTAGTTTTTGAAAATTCAGTTTTTGGCTGCTTTTGCTGCCTTGTAGTAGACGTAGGACCTTAAGATTTTGCATGAACCGAACTCTGGCAGCCACATTACACGAGAAAAAGCGAGAAGTGGTAATTCGTAGTAAAAACCGCAGAAAACATAACGTTTTCTACATTGTTTTCGTATCGACGTAACTGAAAATCTTCACATTGGACGCATTACTCTCAGAAACGTTTACATTTATCGTCTGGCAACTAATGCCGCGTGATGACGTTTGCGGTCGCACCACTCTGTATGAAGTAGAAGCTTCTAAGTTGTTGCAGTCACCAAGAAAGAGGCACAGAAATTCAAGTTTTAGTTTTTGAAAATTCAGTTTTTGGCTGCTTTTGCTGCCTTGTAGTTGACCTAGGACCTTAAGATTTTGCATGAACCGAACTCTGGCAGCCACATTACACGAGAAAAAGCGAGAAGTGGTATATCGTAGTAAAAACCGCAGAAAATATAACGTTTTCTACATTGTTTTCGTATCGACGTAACTGAAAATCTTCACAATGGATGAATTTCTCTCGGAAACGTTTACATTTATTGTCTGGCAACTAATGCCGCGTGCTGAGGTTTGCGGTCGCACCACTCTGTACGAAGTAGAAGCTTCTAAGTTGTTGCAGTCACCAAGAAAGAGGCACAGAAATTCAAGTTTTAGTTTTTGAAAATTCAGTTTTTGGCTGCTTTTGCTGCCTTGTAGTTGACCTAGGACCTTAAGATTTTGCATGAACCGAACTCTGGCAGCCACATTACACGAGAAAAAGAGAGAAGTGGTAATTCGTAGTAAAAACCGCAGAAAACATAACGTTTTCTACATTGTTTTCGTATCGACGTAACTGAAAATCTTCACAATGGATGCATTTCTCTCGGAAACGTTTATATTTATTGTCTGGCAACTAATGTCGCGTGCTGAGGTTTGCGGTCGCACCACCCTGTACGAAGTAGAAGCTTCTAAGTTGTTGCAGTCACCAAGAAAGAGGCACAGAAATTCAAGTTTTAGTTTTTGAAAATTCAGTTTTTGGCTGCTTTTGCTGCCTTGTAGTTGACCTAGGACCTTAAGATTTTGCATGAACCGAACTCTGGCAGCCACATTACACGAGAAAAAGCGAGAAGTGGTAATTCGTAGTAAAAACCGCAGAAAACATAACGTTTTCTACTTTGTTTTCGTATCGACGTAACTGAAAAGCTTCACATTGGACGCATTACTCTCAGAAACGTTTACATTTATCGTCTGCCAACTAATGCCGCGTGATGACGTTTGCGGTCGCACCACTCTGTACGAAGTAGAAGCTTGTAAGTTGTTGCAGTCACCAAGAAAGAGGCTTAGAAATTCAAGTTTTAGTTTTTGAAAATTCAGTTTTTGTCTGCTTTTGCTGCCTTGTAGTTGACCTAGGACCTTACGATTTTGCATGAACCGAACTCTGGCAGCCACATTACACGAGAAAAAGCGAGAAGTGGTAATTCGTAGTAAAAACCGCAGAAAACATAACGTTTTCTACATTTGTTTTCGAAATGACGTAACTGAAAATCTTCACAATGGATGCATTTCTCTAGGAAACGTTTACATTTATTGTCTGGCAACTAATGTCGCAAGCTGAGGTTTGCGGTCGCACCACTCTGTACGAAGTAGAAGCTTCTAAGTTGTTGCAGTCACCAAGAAAGAGGCACAGAAATTCAATTTTTAGTTTTTGAAAATTCAGTTTTTGGCTGCTTTTGCTGCCTTGTAGTTGACCTAGAACCTTAAGATTTTGCATGAACCGAACTCTGGCAGCCACATTACACGAGAAAAAGCGAGAAGTGGTAATTCGTAGTAAAAACCGCAGAAAACATAACGTTTTCTACATTGTTTTCGTATCGACGTAACTGAAAATCTTCACATTGGACGCATTACTCTCAGAAACGTTTCCATTTATCGTCTGGCAACTAATGCCGCGTGATTACGTTTGCGGTCGCACCACTCTGTGTGAAGTAGAAGCTTCTAAGTTGTTGCAGTCACCAAGAAAGAGGCACAGAAATTCAAGTTTTTGTTTTTGAAAATTCAGTTTTTAGCTGCTTTTGCTACCTTGTAGTTGACCTAGGACCTTAAGATTTTGCATGAACCGAACTCTGGCAGGCACATTACACGAGAAAAAGCGAGGAGTGGTAATTCGTAGTAAAAATCGCAGGAAACATAACGTTTTCTACATTGTTTTCGTATCGACGTAACTGAATATCTTCACATTGGACGCATTACTCTCAGAAACGTTTACATTTATCGTCTGGCAACTAATGCCGCGTGATGACGTTTGCGGTCGCACCACTCTGTACGAAGTAGAAGCTTCTAAGTTGTTGCAGTCACCAAGAAAGAGGCACAGAAATTCAAGTTTTAGTTTTTGAAAATTCAGTTTTTGGCTGCTTTTGCTGCCTTGTAGTTGACCTAGGACCTTAAGATTTTGCATGAACCGAACTCTGGCAGCCACATTACACGAGAAAAAGCGAGAAGTGGTAATTCGTAGTAAAAACCGCAGAAAACATAACGTTTTCTACATTGTTTTCGTATCGACGTAACTGAAAATCTTCACATTGGACGCATTACTCTCAGAAACGTTTCCATTTATCGTCTGGCAACTAATGCCGCGTGATGACGTTTGCGGTCGCACCACTCTGTACGAAGTAGAAGCTTCTAAGTTGTTGCAGTCACCAAGAAAGAGGCACAGAAATTCAAGTTTTAGTTTTTGAAAATTCAGTTTTTGGCTGCTTTTGCTACCTTGTAGTTGACCTAGGACCCTAAGATTTTGCATGAACCGAACTCTGGCAGCCACATTACACGAGAAAAAGCGAGAAGTGGTAATTCGTAGTAAAAACCGCAGAAAACATAACGTTTTCTACATTGTTTTCGTATCGACGTAACTGAAAATCTTCACATTGGACGCATTACTCTCAGAAACGTTTACATTTAACGTCTGGCGACTAATGCCGCGTGATGACGTTTGCGGTCGCACCACTCTGTACGAAGTAGAAGCTTCTAAGTTGTTGCAGTCACCAAGAAAGAGGCACAGAAATTCAAGTTTTAGTTTTTGAAAATTCAGTTTTTGGCTGCTTTTGCTGCCTTGTAGTTGACCTAGGACCTTAAGATTTTGCATGAACCGAACTCTGGCAGCCACATTACACGAGAAAAAGCGAGAAGTGGTAATTCGTAGTAAAAACCGCAGAAAACATTACGTTCTCTACATTGTTTTCGTATCGACGTAACTGAAAATCTTCACATTGGACGCATTACTCTCAGAAACGTTTACATTTATCGTCTGGCAACTAATGCCGCGTGATGACGTTTGCGGTCGCACCACTCTGTACGAAGTAGAAGCTTCTAAGTTGTTGCAGTCACCAAGAAAGAGGCACAGAAATTCAAGTTTTAGTTTTTGAAAATTCAGTTTTTGGCTGCTTTTGCTGCCTTGTAGTTGACCTAGGACCTTAAGATTTTGCATGAACCGAACTCTGGCAGCCACATTACACGAGAAAAAGCGAGAAGTGGTAATTCGTAGTAAAAACCGCAGAAAACATAACGTTTTCTACATTGTTTTCGTATCGACGTAACTGAAAATCTTCACATTGGACGCATTACTCTCAGAAACGTTTACATTTATCGTCTGGCAACTAATGCCGCGTGATGACGTTTGCGGTCGCACCACTCTGTACGAAGTAGAAGCTTCTAAGTTGTTGCAGTCACCAAGAAAGAGGCACAGAAATTCAAGTTTTAGTTTTTGAGAATTCAATTTTTGGCTGCTTTTGCTGCCTTGTAGTTGACCTAGGACCTTAAGATTTTGCATGAATCGAACTCTAACAGCCACATTACACGAGAAAAAGCGAGAAGTGGTAATTCGTAGTAAAAACCGCAGAAAACATAACGTTTTCAAAATTTGTTTTCGAAATGACGTAACTGAAAATCTTCACATTGGACGCATTACTCTCAGAAACGTTTCCATTTACCGTCTGGCAACTAATGCCGCGTGATGACGTTTGCGGTCGCACCACTCTGTACGAAGTAGAAGCTTCTAAGTTGTTGCAGTCACCAAGAAAGAGGCACAGAAATTCAAGTTTTTGTTTTTGAAAATTCTGTTTTTGGCTGCTTTTGCTACCTTGTAGTTGACCTAGGACCTTACGATTTTGCATGAACCGAACTCTGGCAGCCACATTACACGAGAAAAAGCGAGAAGTGGTAATTCGTAGTAAAAACCGCAGAAAACATAACGTTTTCTACATTGTTTTCGTATCGACGTAACTGAAAATCTTCACATTGGACGCATTACTCTCAGAAACGTTTACATTTATCGTCTGGCATCTAATGCCGCGTGATGACGTTTGCGGTCGCACCACTCTGTACGAAGTAGAAGCTTCTAAGTTGTTGCAGTCACCAAGAAAGAGGCACAGAAATTCAAGTTTTAGTTTTTGAAAATTCAGTTTTTGGCTGCTTTTGCTGCCTTGTAGTTGACCTAGGACCTTAAGATTTTGCATGAACCGAAATCTGGCAGCCACATTACACGAGAAAAAGCGAGAAGTGGTAATTCGTAGTAAAAACCGCAGAAAACATAACGTTTTCTACATTGTTTTCGTATCGACGTAACTGAAAATCTTCACATTGGACGCATTACTCTCAGAAACGTTTACATTTATCGTCTGGCAACTAATGCCGCGTGATGACGTTTGCGGTCGCACCACTCTGTACGAAGTAGAAGCTTCGAAGTTGTTGCAGTCACCAAGAAAGAGGCACAGAAATTCAAGTTTTAGTTTTTGAAAATTCAGTTTTTGGCTGCTTTTGCTACCTTGTAGTTGACCTAGGACCTTAAGATTTTGCATGAACCGAACTCTGGCAGCCACATTACACGAGAAAAAGCGAGAAGTGGTAATTCGTAGTAAAATCCGCAGAAAACATAACGTTTTCTACATTGTTTTCGTATCGACGTAACTGAAAATCTTCACATTGGACGCATTACTCTCAGAAACGTTTACATTTATCGTCTGGCAACTAATGCCGCGTGATGACGTTTGCGGTCGCACCACTCTGTACGAAGTAGAAGCTTCTAAGTTAATGCAGTCACCAAGAAAGAGGCACAGAAATTCAAGTTTTAGTTTTTGAAAATTCAGTTTTTGGCTGCTTTTGCTGCCTTGTAGTTGACCTAGGACCTTAAGATTTTGCATGAACCGAACTCTGGCAGCCACATTACACGAGAAAAAGCGAGAAGTGGTAATTCGTAGTAAAAACCGCAGACAACATAACGTTTTCTACAATGTTTTCGTATCGACGTAACTGAAAATCTTCACATTGGACGCATTAATCTCAGAAACGTTTCCATTTATCGTCTGGCAACTAATGCCGCGTGATGACGTTTGCGGTCGCACCACTCTGTACGAAGTAGAAGCTTCTAAGTTGTTGCAGTCACCAAGAAAGAGGCACAGAAATTCAAGTTTTAGTTTTTGAAAACTCAGTTTTTGGCTGCTTTTGCTGAATTGTAGTTGACCTAGGACCTTAAGATTTTGCATGAACCGAACTCTGGCAGCCACATTACACGAGAAAAAGCGAGAAGTGGTAATTCGTAGTAAAAACCGCAGAAAACATAACGTTTTCTACATTGTTTTCGTATCGACGTAACTGAAAATCTTCACATTGGACGCATTACTCTCAGAAACGTTTACATTTATCGTCTGGCAACTAATGCCGCGTGATGACGTTTGCGGTCGCACCACTCTGTACGAAGTAGAAGCTTCTAAGTTGTTGCAGTCACCAAGAAAGAGGCACAGAAATTCAAGTTTTAGTTTTTGAAAATTCAGTTTTTGGCTGCTTTTGCTACCTTGTAGTTGACCTAGGAACTTAAGATTTTGCATGAACCGAACTCTGGCAGCCACATTACACGAGAAAAAGCGAGAAGTGGTAATTCGTAGTAAAAACCGCAGAAAACATAACGTTTTCTACATTGTTTTCGTATCGACGTAACTGAAAATCTTCACATTGGACGCATTACTCTCAGAAACGTTTACATTTATCGTCTGGCAACTAATGCCGCGTGATGACGTTTGCGGTCGCACCACTCTGTACGAAGTAGAAGCTTCTAAGTTGTTGCAGTCACCAAGAAAGAGGCACAGAAATTCAATTTTTAGTTTTTGAAAATTCAGTTTTTGGCTGCTTTTGCTGCCTTGTAGTTGACCTAGGAACTTAAGATTTTGCATGAACCGAACTCTGGCAGCCACATTACACGAGAAAAAGCGAGAAGTGGTAATTCGTAGTAAAAACCGCAGAAAACATAACGTTTTCTACATTGTTTTCGTATCGACGTAACTGAAAATCTTCACATTGGACGCATTACTCTCAGAAACGTTTACATTTATCGTCTGGCATCTAATGCCGCGTGATGACGTTTGCGGTCGCACCACTCTGTACGAAGTAGAAGCTTCTAAGTTGTTGCAGTCACCAAGAAAGAGGCACAGAAATTCAATTTTTAGTTTTTGAAAATTCAGTTTTTGGCTGCTTTTGCTGCCTTGTAGTTGACCTAGAACCTTAAGATTTTGCATGAACCGAACTCTGGCAGCCACATTACACGAGAAAAAGCGAGAAGTGGTAATTCGTAGTAAAAACCGCAGAAAACATAACGTTTTCTACATTGTTTTCGTATCGACGTAACTGAAAATCTTCACATTGGACGCATTACTCTCAGAAACGTTTCCATTTATCGTCTGGCAACTAATGCCGCGTGATGACGTTTGCGGTCGCACCACTCTGTGTGAAGTAGAAGCTTCTAAGTTGTTGCAGTCACCAAGAAAGAGGCACAGAAATTCAAGTTTTTGTTTTTGAAAATTCAGTTTTTAGCTGCTTTTGCTACCTTGTAGTTGACCTAGGACCTTAAGATTTTGCATGAACCGAACTCTGGCAGGCACATTACACGAGAAAAAGCGAGGAGTGGTAATTCGTAGTAAAAACCGCAGGAAACATAACGTTTTCTACATTGTTTTCGTATCGACGTAACTGAAAATCTTCACATTGGACGCATTACTCTCAGAAACGTTTACATTTATCGTCTGGCAACTAATGCCGCGTGATGACGTTTGCGGTCGCACCACTCTGTACGAAGTAGAAGCTTCTAAGTTGTTGCAGTCACCAAGAAAGAGGCACAGAAATTCAAGTTTTAGTTTTTGAAAATTCAGTTTTTCGCTGCTTTTGCTGCCTTGTAGTTGACCTAGGACCTTAAGATTTTGCATGAACCGAACTCTGGCAGCCACATTACACGAGAAAAAGCGAGAAGTGGTAATTCGTAGTAAAAACCGCAGAAAACATAACGTTTTCTACATTGTTTTCGTATCGACGTAACTGAAAATCTTCACATTGGACGCATTACTCTCAGAAACGTTTCCATTTATCGTCTGGCAACTAATGCCGCGTGATGACGTTTGCGGTCGCACCACTCTGTACGAAGTAGAAGCTTCTAAGTTGTTGCAGTCACCAAGAAAGAGGCACAGAAATTCAAGTTTTAGTTTTTGAAAATTCAGTTTTTGGCTGCTTTTGCTACCTTGTAGTTGACCTAGGACCTTAAGATTTTGCATGAACCGAACTCTGGCAGCCACATTACACGAGAAAAAGCGAGAAGTGGTAATTCGTAGTAAAAACCGCAGAAAACATAACGTTTTCTACATTGTTTTCGTATCGACGTAACTGAAAATCTTCACATTGGACGCATTACTCTCAGAAACGTTTACATTTAACGTCTGGCGACTAATGCCGCGTGATGACGTTTGCGGTCGCACCACTCTGTACGAAGTAGAAGCTTCTAAGTTGTTGCAGTCACCAAGAAAGAGGCACAGAAATTCAAGTTTTAGTTTTTGAAAATTCAGTTTTTGGCTGCTTTTGCTGCCTTGTAGTTGACCTAGGACCTTAAGATTTTGCATGAACCGAACTCTGGCAGCCACATTACACGAGAAAAAGCGAGAAGTGGTAATTCGTAGTAAAAACCGCAGAAAACATAACGTTTTCTACATTGTTTTCGTATCGACGTAACTGAAAATCTTCACATTGGACGCAGTACTCTCAGAAACGTTTACATTTATCGTCTGGCAACTTATGCCGCGTGATCACGTTTGCGGTCGCACCACTCTGTACGAAGTAGAAGCTTCTAAGTTGTTGCAGTCACCAAGAAAGAGGCACAGAAATTCAAGTTTTAGTTTTTGAAAATTCAGTTTTTGGCTGCTTTTGCTGCCTTGTAGTTGACCTAGGACCTTAAGATTTTGCATGAACCGAACTCTGGCAGCCACATTACACGAGAAAAAGCGAGAAGTGGTAATTCGTAGTAAAAACCGCAGAAAACATTACGTTCTGTACATTGTTTTCGTATCGACGTAACTGAAAATCTTCACATTGGACGCATTACTCTCAGAAACGTTTACATTTATCGTCTGGCAACTAATGCCGCGTGATGACGTTTGCGGTCGCACCACTCTGTACGAAGTAGAAGCTTCTAAGTTGTTGCAGTCACCAAGAAAGAGGCACAGAAATTCAAGTTTTAGTTTTTGAAAATTCAGTTTTTGGCTGCTTTTGCTGCCTTGTAGTTGACCTAGGACCTTAAGATTTTGCATGAACCGAACTCTGGCAGCCACATTACACGAGAAAAAGCGAGAAGTGGTAATTCGTAGTAAAAACCGCAGAAAACATATCGTTTTCTACATTGTTTTCGTATCGACGTAACTGAAAATCTTCACATTGGACGCATTACTCTCAGAAACGTTTACATTTATCGTCTGGCAACTAATGCCGCGTGATGACGTTTGCGGTCGCACCACTCTGTACGAAGTAGAAGCTTCTAAGTTGTTGCAGTCACCTAGAAAGAGGCACAGAAATTCAAGTTTTAGTTTTTGAAAATTCAGTTTTTGGCTGCTTTTGCTGCCTTGTAGTTGTCCTAGGACCTTAAGATTTTGCATGAACCGAACTCTGGCAGCCACATTACACGAGAAAAAGCGAGAAGTGGTAATTCGTAGTAAAAACCGCAGAAAACATAACGTTTTCTACATTGTTTTCGTATCGACGTAACTGAAAATCTTCACATTGGACGCATTACTCTCAGAAACGTTTACATTTATCGTCTGGCAACTAATGCCGCGTGATGACGTTTGCGGTCGCACCACTCTGTACGAAGTAGAAGCTTCTAAGTTGTTGCAGTCACCAAGAAAGAGGCACAGAAATTCAAGTTTTAGTTTTTGAAAATTCAATTTTTGGCTGCTTTTGCTGCCTTGTAGTTGACCTAGGACCTTAAGATTTTGCATGAATCGAACTCTAACAGCCACATTACACGAGAAAAAGCGAGAAGTGGTAATTCGTAGTAAAAACCGCAGAAAACATAACGTTTTCAAAATTTGTTTTCGAAATGACGTAACTGAAAATCTTCACATTGGACGCATTACTCTCAGAAACGTTTCCATTTATCGTCTGGCAACTAATGCCGCGTGATGACGTTTGCGGTCGCACCACTCTGTACGAAGTAGAAGCTTCTAAGTTGTTGCAGTCACCAAGAAAGAGGCACAGAAATTCAAGTTTTTGTTTTTGAAAATTCTGTTTTTGGCTGCTTTTGCTACCTTGTAGTTGATCTAGGACCTTACGATTTTGCATGAATCGAACTCTGGCAGCCACATTACACGAGAAAAAGCGAGAAGTGGTAATTCGTAGTAAAAACCGCAGAAAACATAACGTTTTCTACATTGTTTTCGTATCGACGTAACTGAAAATCTTCACATTGGACGCATTACTCTCAGAAACGTTTACATTTATCGTCTGGCATCTAATGCCGCGTGATGACGTTTGCGGTCGCACCACTCTGTACGAAGTAGAAGCTTCTAAGTTGTTGCAGTCACCAAGAAAGAGGCACAGAAATTCAAGTTCTAATTTTTGAAAATTCAGTTTTTGGCTGCTTTTGCTGCCTTGTAGTTGACCTAGGACCTTAAGATTTTGCATGAACCGAAATCTGGCAGCCACATTACACGAGAAAAAGCGAGAAGTGGTAATTCGTAGTAAAAACCGCAGAAAACATAACGTTTTCTACATTGTTTTCGTATCGACGTAACTGAAAATCTTCACATTGGACGCATTACTCTCAGAAACGTTTACATTTATCGTCTGGCAACTAATGCCGCGTGATGACGTTTGCGGTCGCACCACTCTGTACGAAGTAGAAGCTTCGAAGTTGTTGCAGTCACCAAGAAAGAGGCACAGAAATTCAAGTTTTAGTTTTTGAAAATTCAGTTTTTGGCTGCTTTTGCTACCTTGTAGTTGACCTAGGACCTTAAGATTTTGCATGAACCGAACTCTGGCAGCCACATTACACGAGAAAAAGCGAGAAGTGGTAATTCGTAGTAAAAACCGCAGAAAACATAACGTTTTCTACATTGTTTTCGTATCGACGTAACTGAAAATCTTCACATTGGACGCATTACTCACAGAAACGTTTTCATTTATCGTCTGGCAACTAATGCCGCGTGATGACGTTTGCGGTCGCACCACTCTGTACTAAGTAGAAGCTTCTAAGTTGTTGCAGTCCCCAAGAAAGAGGCACAGAAATTCAAGTTTCAGTTTTTGAAAATTCAGTTTTTGGCTGCTTTTGCTGCCTTGTAGTTGACCTAGGACCTTAAGATTTTGCATGAACCGAACTCTGGCAGCCACATTACACGAGAAAAAGCGAGAAGTGGTAATTCGTAGTAAAAACCGCAGAAAACATAACGTTTTCTACATTGTTTTCGTATCGACGTAACTGAAAATCTTCAAATTGGACGCATTACTCTCAGAAACGTTTACATTTATCGTCTGGCAACTAATGCCGCGTGATGACGTTTGCGGTCGCACCACTCTGTACGAAGTAGAAGCTTCTAAGTTGTTGCAGTCACCAAGAAAGAGGCACAGAAATTCAAGTTATTGTTTTTGAAAATTCAGTTTTTGGCTGCTTTTGCTGCCTTGTAGTTGACCTAGGACCTTAAGATTTTGCATGAACCGAACTCTGGCAGTCACATTACACGAGAAAAAGCGAGAAGTGGTAATTCGTAGTAAAAACCGCAGAAAACATGTTTTCTACATTGTTTTCGTATCGACGTAACTGAAAATCTTCACATTGGACGCATTACTCTCAGAAACGTTTACATTTATCGTCTGGCAACTAATGCCACGTGATGACGTTTGCCGTCGCACCACTCTGTACGAAGTAGAAGCTTCTAAGTTGTTGCAGTCACCAAGAAAGAGGCACCGAAATTCAAGTTTTTGATTTTGAAAATTAAGTTTTTGGCTGCTTTTGCTGCCTTGTAGTTGACCTAGGACCTTAAGATTTTGCATGAACCGTACTCTGGCAGCCACATTACACGAGAAAAAGCGAGAAGTGGTAATTCGTAGTAAAAACCGCAGAAAACATGTTTTCTACATTGTTTTCGTATCGACGTAACTGAAAATCTTCACATTGGACGCATTACTCTCAGAAACGTTAACATTTATCGTCTGGCAACTAATGCCACGTGATGACGTTTGCGGTCGCACCACTCTGTACGAAGTAGAAGCTTCTAAGTTGTTGCAGTCACCAAGAAAGAGGCACAGAAATTCAAGTTTTTGTTTTTGAAAATTCAGTTTTTGGCTGCTTTTGCTGCCTTGTAGTTGACCTAGGACCTTAAGATTTTGCATGAACCGAACTCTGGCAGCCACATTACACGAGAAAAAGCGAGAAGTGGTAATTCGTAGTAAAAACCGCAGAAAACATAACGTTTTCTACATTGTTTTCGTATCGAAGTAACTGAAAATCTTCACATTGGACGCATTACTCTCAGAAACGTTTACATTTATCGTCTGGCAACTAATGCCGCGTGATGACGTTTGCGGTCGCACCACTCTGTACGAAGTAGAAGCTTCTAAGTTGTTGCAGTCACCGAGAAAGAGGCACAGAAATTCAAGTTTTAGTTTTTGAAAATTCAGTTTTTTGCTGCTTTTGTTGCCTTGTAGTTGACCTAGGACCTTAAGATTTTGCATGAACCGAACTCTGGCAGCCACATTACACGAGAAAAAGCGAGAAGTGGTAATTCGTAGTAAAAACCGCAGAAAACATAACGTTTTCTACATTGTTTTCGTATCGACGTAACTGAAAATCTTCACATTGGACGCATTACTCTCAGAAACGTTTACATTTATCGTCTGGCAACTAATGCCGCGTGATGACGTTTGCGGTCGCACCGCTCTGTACGAAGTAGAAGCTTCTAAGTTGTTGCAGTCACCAAGAAAGAGGCACAGCAATTCACGTTTTAGTTTTTGAAAATTCAGTTTTTGGCTGCTTTTGCTGCCTTGTAGTTGACCTAGGACCTTAAGATTTTGCATGAACCGAACTCTGGCAGCCACATTACACGAGGAAAAGCGAGAAGCGGTAATTCGTAGTAAAAACCGCAGAAAACATAACGTTTTCTACATTGTTTTCGTATCGACGTAACTGAAAATCTTCACATTGGACGCATTACTCTCAGGAACGTTTACATTTATCGTCTGGCAACTAATGCCGCGTGATGACGTTTGCGGTCGCACCACTCTGTACGAAGTAGAAGCTTCTGAGTTGTTGCAGTCACCAAGAAAGAGGCACAGAAATTTAAGTTTTTGTTTTTGAAAATTCAGTTTTTGGCTGCTTTTGCTGCCTTGTAGTTGACCTAGGACCTTAAGATTTTGCATGAACCGAACTCTGGCAGCCACATTACACGAGAAAAAGCGAGAACTGGTAATTCGTAGTAAAAACCGCAGAAAACATAACGTTTTCTACATTGTTTTCGTATCGACGTAACTGAAAATCTTCACATTGGACGCATTACTCTCAGAAACGTTTACATTTATCGTCTGGCAACTAATGCCGCGTGATGACGTTTGCGGTCGCACCACTCTGTACGAAGTAGAAGCTTCTAAGTTGTTGCAGTCACCAAGAATGAGGCACAGAAATTCAAGTTTTTGTTTTTGAAAATTCAGTTTTTGGATGCTTTTGCTGCCTTGTAGTTGACCTAGGACCTTAAGACTTTGCATGAACCGAACTCTGGCAGCCACATTACACGAGAAAAGCGAGAAGTGGTAATTCGTAGTAAAAACCGCAGAAAACATAACGTTTTCTACATTGTTTTCGTATCGACGTAACTGAAAATCTTCACATTGGACGCATTACTCTCAGAAACGTTTACATTTATCGTCTGGCAACTAATGCCGCGTGATGACGTTTGCGGTCGCACCACTCTGTACGAAGTAGAAGCTTCTAAGTTGTTGCAGTCACCAAGAAAGAGGCACAGAAATTCAAGTTTTTGTTTTTGAAAATTCAGTTTTTGGCTGCTTTTGCTGCCTTGTAGTTGACCTAGGACCTTAAGATTTTGCATGAACCGAACTCTGGCAGCCACATTACACGAGAAAAAGCGAGAAGTGGTAATTCGTAGTAAAAACCGCAGAAAACATAACGTTTTCTACATTGTTTTCGTATCGAAGTAACTGAAAATCTTCACATTGGACGCATTACTCTCAGAAACGTTTACATTTATCGTCTGGCAACTAATGCCGCGTGATGACGTTTGCGGTCGCACCACTCTGTACGAAGTAGAAGCTTCTAAGTTGTTGCAGTCACCGAGAAAGAGGCACAGAAATTCAAGTTTTAGTTTTTGAAAATTCAGTTTTTTGCTGCTTTTGTTGCCTTGTAGTTGACCTAGGACCTTAAGATTTTGCATGAACCGAACTCTGGCAGCCACATTACACGAGAAAAAGCGAGAAGTGGTAATTCGTAGTAAAAACCGCAGAAAACATAACGTTTTCTACATTGTTTTCGTATCTACGTAACTGAAAATCTTCACATTGGACGCATTACTCTCAGAAACGTTTACATTTATCGTCTGGCAACTAATGCCGCGTGATGACGTTTGCGGTCGCACCACTCTGTACGAAGTAGAAGCTTCTAAGTTGTTGCAGTCACCAAGAAAGAGGCACAGCAATTCACGTTTTAGTTTTTGAAAATTCAGTTTTTGGCTGCTTTTGCTGCCTTGTAGTTGACCTAGGACCTTAAGATTTTGCATGAACCGAACTCTGGCAGCCACATTACACGAGGAAAAGCGAGAAGTGGTAATTCGTAGTAAAAACCGCAGAAAACATAACGTTTTCTACATTGTTTTCGTATCGACGTAACTGAAAATCTTCACATTGGACGCATTACTCTCAGAAACGTTTACATTTATCGTCTGGCAACTAATGCCGCTTGATGACGTTTGCGGTCGCACCACTCTGTACGAAGTAGAAGCTTCTGAGTTGTTGCAGTCACCAAGAAAGAGGCACAGAAATTTAAGTTTTTGTTTTTGAAAATTCAGTTTTTGGCTGCTTTTGCTGCCTTGTAGTTGACCTAGGACCTTAAGATTTTGCATGAACCGAACTCTGGCAGCCACATTACACGAGAAAAAGCGAGAAGTGGTAATTCGTAGTAAAAACCGCAGAAAACATAACGTTTTCTACATTGTTTTCGTATCGACGTAACTGAAAATCTTCACATTGGACGCATTACTCTCAGAAACGTTTACATTTATCGTCTGGCAACTAATGCCGCGTGATGACGTTTGCGGTCGCACCACTCTGTACGAAGTAGAAGCTTCTAAGTTGTTGCAGTCACCAAGAATGAGGCACAGAAATTCAAGTTTTTGTATTTGAAAATTCAGTTTTTGGATGCTTTTGCTGCCTTGTAGTTGACCTAGGACCTTAAGACTTTGCATGAACCGAACTCTGGCAGCCACATTACACGAGAAAAGCGAGAAGTGGTAATTCGTAGTAAAAACCGCAGAAAACATAACGTTTTCTACATTGTTTTCGTATCGACGTAACTGAAAATCTTCACATTGGACGCATTACTCTCAGAAACGTTTACATTTATCGTCTGGCAACTAATGCCGCGTGATGACGTTTGCGGTCGCACCACTCTGTACGAAGTAGAAGCTTCTAAGTTGTTGCAGTCACCAAGAAAGAGGCACAGAAATTCAAGTTTTAGTTTTTGAAAATTCAGTTTTTGGCTGCTTTTGCTGCCTTGTAGTTGACCTAGGACCTTAAGATTTTGCATGAACCGAACTCTGGCAGCCACATTACACGAGAAAAAGCGAGAAGTGGTAATTCGTAGTAAAAACCGCAGAAAACATAACGTTTTCTACATTGTTTTCGTATCGACGTAACTGAAAATCTTCACATTGGACGCATTACTCTCAGAAACGTTTACATTTATCGTCTGGCAACTAATACCGCGTGATGAAGTTTGCGGTCGCACCACTCTGTACGAAGTAGAAGCTTCTAAGTTGTTGCAGTCACCAAGAAAGAGGCACAGAAATTCAAGTTATTGTTTTTGAAAATTCAGTTTTTGGCTGCTTTTGATGCCTTGTAGTTGACCTAGGACCTTAAGATTTTGCATGAACCGAACTCTGGCAGCCACATTACACGAGAAAAAGCGAGAAGTGGTAATTCGTTGTGAAAACCGCAGAAAACATAACGTTTTCTACATTGTTTTCGTATCGACGTAACTGAAAATCTTCACATTGGACGCATTACTCTCAGAAACGTTTACATTTATCGTCTGGCAACTAATGCCGCGTGATGACGTTTGCGGTCGCACCACTCTGTACGAAGTAGAAGCTTCTAAGTTGTTGCAGTCACCAAGAAAGAGGCACAGAAATTCAAGTTTTTGTTTTTGAAAATTCAGTTTTTGGCTGCTTTTGCTGCCTTGTAGTTGACCTAGGACCTTAAGATTTTGCATGAACCGAACTCTGGCAGCCACATTACACGAGAAAAAGCGAGAAGTGGTAATTCGTAGTAAAAACCGCAGAAAACATAACGTTTTCTACATTGTTTTCGTATCGACGTAACTGAAAATCTTCACATTGGACGCAATACTCTCAGAAACGTTTACATTTATCGTCTGGCAACTAATGCCGCGTGATGACGTTTGCGGTCGCACCACTCTGTACGAAGTAGAAGCTTCTAAGTTGTTGCAGTCACCAAGAAAGAGGCACAGATATTCAAGCTTTTGTTTTTGAAAATTCAGTTTTTGGCTGCTTTTGCTGCCCTGTAGTTGACCTATGACCTTAAGATTTTGCATGAACCGAACTCTGGCAGCCACATTACACGAGAAAAAGCGAGAAGTGGTAATTCGTAGTAAAAACCGCAGAAAACATAACGTTTTCTACATTGTTTTCGTATCGACGTAACTGAAAATCTTCACATTGGACGCATTACTCTCAGAAACGTTTACATTTATCGTCTGGCAA
The DNA here is from genome assembly GCF_023864345.2 of Schistocerca serialis cubense. Classification (NCBI taxonomy): domain Eukaryota; kingdom Metazoa; phylum Arthropoda; class Insecta; order Orthoptera; family Acrididae; genus Schistocerca; species Schistocerca serialis. The sequence goes on along the minus strand of NW_026047571.1, from coordinate 3,227,898 downwards.
CTAATGCAGCGTGATTACGTTTGCGGTCGCACCACTCTGTACGAAGTAGAAGCTTCTAAGTTGCTGCAGTCACCAAGAAAGAGGCACAGAAATTCAAGTTTTAGTTTTTGAAAATTCAGTTTTTGTCTGCTTTTGCTGCCTTGTAGTTGACCTAAGACCTTAAGATTTTGCGTGAACCGAACTCTGGCAGCCACATTACACGAGAAAAAGCGAGAAGTGGTAATTCGTAGTATAAACCGCAGGAAACCTAACGTTTTCTACATTGTTTTCGTATCGACGTAACTGAAAATCTTCACATTGGACGCATTACTCTCAGAAACGTTTACATTTATCGTACGTTTACATTTATCGTCTGGCAACTAATGCCACGTGATGGCGTTTGCGGTCGCACCACTCTGTACGAAGTAGAAGCTTCTAAGTTGTTGCCGTCACCAAGAAAGAGGCACAGAAATTCAAGGTTTAGTTTTTGAAAATTCAGTTTTTGGCTGCTTTTGCTGCCTTGTAGTTGACCTAGGACCTTAAGATTTTGCATGAACCGAACTCTGGCAGCCACATTACACGAGAAAAAGCGAGAAGTAGTAATTCGTAGTAAAAACCGCAGAAAACATAACGTTTTCTACATTTGTTTTCGTATCGACGTAACTGAAAATCTTCACATTGGACGCATTACTCTCAGAAACGTTTACATTTATCGTCTGGCAACTAATGCAGCGTGATTACGTTTGCGGTCGCACCACTCTGTACGATGTAGAAGCTTCTAAGTTGTTGCAGTCACCAAGAAAGAGGCACAGAAATTCAAGTTTTAGTTTTTGAAAATTCAGTTTTTGGCTGCTTTTGCTGCCTTGTAGTTGACCTAGGACCTTACGATTTTGCATGAACCGAACTCTGGCAGCCACATTACACGAGAAAAAGCGAGAAGTGGTAATACGTAGTAAAAACCGCAGAAAACATAACGTTTTCAACATTTGTTTTCGAAATGACGTAACTGAAAATCTTCACATTGGACGCATTACTCTCAGAAACGTTTACATTTATCGTCTGGCAACTAATGCAGCGTGATTACGTTTGCGGTCGCACCACTCTGTACGAAGTAGAAGCTTCTAAGTTGCTGCAGTCACCAAGAAAGAGGCACAGAAATTCAAGTTTTAGTTTTTGAAAATTCAGTTTTTGTCTGCTTTAGCTGCCTTGTAGTTGACCTAAGACCTTAAGATTTTGCGTGAACCGAACTCTGGCAGCCACATTACACGAGAAAAAGCGAGAAGTGGTAATTCGTAGTAAAAACCGCAGAAAACATAACGTTTTCTACATTGTTTTCGTATCGACGTAACTGAAAATCTTCACATTGGACGCATTACTCTCAGAAACGTTTACATTTATCGTCTGGCAACTAATGCCGCGTGATGACGTTTGCGGTCGCACCACTCTGTACGAAGTAGAAGCTTCTAAGTTGTTGCAGTCACCAAGAAAGAGGCACGGCAATTCACGTTTTAGTTTTTGAAAATTCAGTTTTTGGCTGCTTTTGCTGCCTTGTAGTTGACCTAGGACCTTAAGATTTTGCACGAACCGAACTCTGGCAGCCACATTACACGAGGAAAAGCGAGAAGTGGTAATTCGTAGTAGAAACCGCAGAAAACATAACGTTTTCTACATTGTTTTCGTATCGACGTAACCGAAAATCTTCACATTGGACGCATTACTCTCAGAAACGTTTACATTTATCGTCTGGCAACTAATGCCGCGTGATGACGTTTGCGGTCGCACCACTCTGTACGAAGTAGAAGCTTCTGAGTTGTTGCAGTCACCAAGAAAGAGGCACAGAAATTTAAGTTTTTGTTTTTGAAAATTCAGTTTTTGGCTGTTTTTGCTGCCTTGTAGTTGACCTAGGACCTTAAGATTTTGCATGAACCGAACTCTGGCAGCCACATTACACGAGAAAAAGCGAGAAGTGGTAATTCGTAGTAAAAACCGCAGAAAACATAACGTTTTCTACATTGTTTTCGTATCGACGTAACTGAAAATCTTCACATTGGACGCATTACTCTCAGAAACGTTTACATTTATCGTCTGGCAACTAATGCCGCGTGATGACGTTTGCGGTCGCACCACTCTGTACGAAGTAGAAGCTTCTAAGTTGTTGCAGTCACCAAGAAAGAGGCACAGAAATTCAAGTTTTTGTTTTTGAAAATTCAGTTTTTGGATGCTTTTGCTGCCTTGTAGTTGACCTAGGACCTTAAGACTTTGCATGAACCGAACTCTGGCAGCCACATTACACGAGAAAAGCGAGAAGTGGTAATTCGTAGTAAAAACCGCAGAAAACATAACGTTTTCTACATTGTTTTCGTATCGACGTAACTGAAAATCTTCACATTGGACGCATTACTCTCAGAAACGTTTACATTTATCGTCTGGCAACTAATGCCGCGTGATGACGTTTGCGGTCGCACCACTCTGTACGAAGTAGAAGCTTCTAAGTTGTTGCAGTCACCAAGAAAGAGGCACAGAAATTCAAGTTTTAGTTTTTGAAAATTCAGTTTTTGGCTGCTTTTGCTGCCTTGTAGTTGACTTAGGACCTTAAGATTTTGCATGAACCGAACTCTGGCAGCCACATTACACGAGAAAAAGCGAGAAGTGGTAATTCGTAGTAAAAACCGCAGAAAACATAACGTTTTCTACATTGTTTTCGTATCGACGTAACTGAAAATCTTCACATTGGACGCATTACTCTCAGAAACGTTTACATTTATCGTCTGGCAACTAATGCCGCGTGATGAAGTTTGCGGTCGCACCACTCTGTACGAAGTAGAAGCTTCTAAGTTGTTGCAGTCACCAAGAAAGAGGCACAGAAATTCAAGTTATTGTTTTTGAAAATTCAGTTTTTGGCTGCTTTTGATGCCTTGTAGTTGACCTAGGACCTTAAGATTTTGCATGAGCCGAACTCTGGCAGCCACATTACACGAGAAAAAGCGAGAAGTGGTAATTCGTAGTAAAAACCGCAGAAATCATAACGTTTTCTACATTGTTTTCGTATCGACGTAACTGAAAATCTTCACATTGGACGCAATACTCTCAGAAACGTTTACATTTATCGTCTGGCAACTAATGCCGCGTGATGACGTTTGCGGTCGCACCACTCTGTACGAAGTAGAAGCTTCTAAGTTGTTGCAGTCACCAAGAAAGAGGCACAGATATTCAAGCTTTTGTTTTTGAAAATTCAGTTTTTGGCTGCTTTTGCTGCCCTGTAGTTGACCTAGGACCTTAAGATTTTGCATGAACCGAACTCTGGCAGCCACATTACACGAGAAAAAGCGAGAAGTGGTAATTCGTAGTAAAAACCGCAGAAAACATAACGTTTTCTACATTGTTTTCGTATCGACGTAACTGAAAATCTTCACATTGGACGCATTACTCTCAGAAACGTTTACATTTATCGTCTGGCAACTAATGCAGCGTGATTACGTTTGCGGTCGCACCACTCTGTACGAAGTAGAAGCTTCTAAGTTGCTGCAGTCACCAAGAAAGAGGCACAGAAATTCAAGTTTAAGTTTTTGAAAATTCAGTTTTTGTCTGCTTTTGCTGCCTTGTAGTTGACCTAAGACCTTAAGATTTTGCGTGAACCGAACTCTGGCAGCCACATTACACGAGAAAAAGCGAGAAGTGGTAATTCGTAGTATAAACCGCAGGAAACCTAACGTTTTCTACATTGTTTTCGTATCGACGTAACTGAAAATCTTCACATTGGACGCATTACTCTCAGAAACGTTTACATTTATCGTACGTTTACATTTATCGTCTGGCAACTAATGCCACGTGATGACGTTTGCGGTCGCACCACTCTGTACGAAGTAGAAGCTTCTAAGTTGTTGCCGTCACCAAGAAAGAGGCACAGAAATTCAAGTTTTTGTTTTTGAAAATTCAGTTTTTGGCTGCTTTTGCTGCCTTGTAGTTGACCTAGGACTTTAAGATTTTGCATGAACCGAACTCTGGCAGCCACATTACACGAGAAAAAGCGAGAAGTGGTAATTCGTAGTAAAAACCGCAGAAAACATAACGTTTTCAACATTTGTTTTCGTATCGACGTAACTGAAAATCTTCACATTGGACGCATTACTCTCAGAAACGTTTACATTTATCGTCTGGCAACTAATGCAGCGTGATTACGTTTGCGGTCGCACCACTCTGTACGATGTAGAAGCTTCTAAGTTGTTGCAGTCACCAAGAAAGAGGCACAGAAATTCAAGTTTTAGTTTTTGGAAATTCAGTTTTTGGCTGCTTTTGCTGCCTTGTAGTTGACCTAGGACCTTACGATTTTGCATGAACCGAACTCTGGCAGCCACATTACACGAGAAAAAGCGAGAAGTGGTAATACGTAGTAGAAACCGCAGAAAACATAACGTTTTCAACATTTGTTTTCGAAATGACGTAACTGAAAATCTTCACATTGGACGCATTACTCTCAGAAACGTTTACATTTATCGTCTGGCAACTAACGCAGCGTGATTACGTTTGCGGTCGCACCACTCTGTACGAAGTAGAAGCTTCTAAGTTGTTGCAGTCACCAAGAAAGAGGCACAGAAATTCAAGTTTTTGTTTTTGAAAATTCAGTTTTTGGCTGCTTTTGCTGCCTTGTAGTTGACCGAGGACCTTAAGATTTTGCATGAACCGAACTATGGCAGCCACATTACACGAGAAAAAGCGAGAAGTGGTAATTCGTAGTAAAAACCGCAGAAAACATAACGTTTTCAACATTTGTTTTCGTATCGACGTAACTGAAAATCTTCACATTGGACGCATTACTCTCAGAAACGTTTACATTTATCGTCTGGCAACTAATGCCGCGTGATGACGTTTGCGGTCGCACCACTCTGTACGAAGTAGAAGCTTCTAAGTTGTTGCAGTCACCAAGAAAGAGGCACAGAAATTCAAGTTTTTGTTTTTGAAAATTCAGTTTTTGGCTGCTTTTGCTGCCTTGTAGTTGACCTAGGACCTTAAGATTTTGCATGAACCGAACTCTGGCAGCCACATTACACGAGAAAAAGCGAGAAGTGGTAATTCGTAGTAAAAACCGCAGAAAACATAACGTTTTCTACATTGTTTTCGTATCGACGTAACTGAAAATCTTCACATTGGACGCAATACTCTCAGAAACGTTTACATTTATCGTCTGGCAACTAATGCCGCGTGATGACGTTTGCGGTCGCACCACTCTGTACGAAGTAGAAGCTTCTAAGTTGTTGCAGTCACAAAGAAAGAGGCACAGATATTCAAGCTTTTGTTTTTGAAAATTCAGTTTTTGGCTGCTTTTGCTGCCCTGTAGTTGACCTAGGACCTTTCGATTTTGCATGAACCGAACTCTGGCAGCCACATTACACGAGAAAAAGCGAGAAGTGGTAATACGTAGTAGAAACCGCAGAAAACATAACGTTTTCAACATTTGTTTTCGAAATGACGTAACTGAAAATCTTCACATTGGACGCATTACTCTCAGAAACGTTTACATTTATCGTCTGGCAACTAACGCAGCGTGATTACGTTTGCGGTCGCACCACTCTGTACGAAGTAGAAGCTTCTAAGTTGTTGCAGTCACCAAGAAAGAGGCACAGAAATTCAAGTTTTTGTTTTTGAAAATTCAGTTTTTGGCTGCTTTTGCTGCCTTGTAGTTGACCGAGGACCTTAAGATTTTGCATGAACCGAACTATGGCAGCCACATTACACGAGAAAAAGCGAGAAGTGGTAATTCGTAGTAAAAACCGCAGAAAACATAACGTTTTCAACATTTGTTTTCGTATCGACGTAACTGAAAATCTTCACATTGGACGCATTACTCTCAGAAACGTTTACATTTATCGTCTGGCAACTAATGCCGCGTGATGACGTTTGCGGTCGCACCACTCTGTACGAAGTAGAAGCTTCTAAGTTGTTGCAGTCACCAAGAAAGAGGCACAGAAATTCAAGTTTTTGTTTTTGAAAATTCAGTTTTTGGCTGCTTTTGCTGCCTTGTAGTTGACCTCGGACCTTAAGATTTTGCATGAACCGAACTCTGGCAGCCACATTACACGAGAAAAAGCGAGAAGTGGTAATTCGTAGTAAAAACCGCAGAAAACATAACGTTTTCTACATTGTTTTCGTATCGACGTAACTGAAAATCTTCACATTGGACGCAATACTCTCAGAAACGTTTACATTTATCGTCTGGCAACTAATGCCGCGTGATGACGTTTGCGGTCGCACCACTCTGTACGAAGTAGAAGCTTCTAAGTTGTTGCAGTCACCAAGAAAGAGGCACAGATATTCAAGCTTTTGTTTTTGAAAATTCAGTTTTTGGCTGCTTTTGCTGCGCTGTAGTTGACCTAGGACCTTAAGATTTTGCATGAACCGAACTCTGGCAGCCACATTACACGAGAAAAAGCGAGAAGTGGTAATTCGTAGTAAAAACCGCAGAAAACATAACGTTTTCTACATTGTTTTCGTATCGACGTAACTGAAAATCTTCACATTGGACGCATTACTCTCAGAAACGTTTACATTTATCGTCTGGCAACTAATGCAGCGTGATTACGTTTGCGGTCGCACCACTCTGTACGAAGTAGAAGCTTCTAAGTTGCTGCAGTCACCAATAAAGAGGCACAGAAATTCAAGTTTTAGTTTTTGAAAATTCAGTTTTTGTCTGCTTTTGCTGCCTTGTAGCTGACCTAAGACCTTACAATTTTGCGTGAACCGAACTCTGGCAGCCACATTACACGAGAAAAAGCGAGAAGTGGTAATTCGTAGTATAAACCGCAGGAAACCTAACGTTTTCTACATTGTTTTCGTATCGACGTAACTGAAAATCTTCACATTGGACGCATTACTCTCAGAAACGTTTACATTTATCGTACGTTTACATTTATCGTCTGGCAACTAATGCCACGTGATGACGTTTGCGGTCGCACCACTCTGTACGAAGTAGAAGCTTCTAAGTTGTTGCCGTCACCAAGAAAGAGGCACAGAAATTCAAGGTTTAGTTTTTGAAAATTCAGTTTTTGGCTGCTTTTGCTGCCTTGTAGTTGACCTAGGAGCTTAAGATTTTGCATGAACCGAACTCTGGCAGCCACATTACACGAGAAAAAGCGAGAAGTGGTAATTCGTAGTAAAAACCGCAGAAAACATAACGTTTTCAACATTTGTTTTCGTATCGACGTAACTGAAAATCTTCACATTGGACGCATTACTCTCAGAAACGTTTACATTTATCGTCTGGCAACTAATGCAGCGTGATTACGTTTGCGGTCGCACCACTCTGTACGAAGTAGAAGCTTCTAAGTTGTTGCAGTCACCAAGAAAGAGGCACAGAAATTCAAGTTTTTGTTTTTGAAAATTCAGTTTTTGGCTGCTTTGGCTGCCTTGTAGTTGACCGAGGACCTTAAGATTTTGCATGAACCGAACTCTGGCAGCCACATTACACGAGAAAAAGCGAGAAGTGGTAATTCGTAGTAAAAACCGCAGAAAACATAACATTTTCAACATTTCTTTTCAAAATGACGTAACTGAAAATCTTCACATTGGACGCATTACTCTCAGAAACGTTTACATTTATCGTCTGGCAACTAATGCCGCGTGATGACGTTTGCGGTCGCACCACTCTGTACGAAGTAGAAGCTTCTAAGTTGTTGCAGTCACCAAGAAAGAGGCACAGAAATTCAAGTTTTAGTTTTTGAAAATTCAGTTTTTGGCTGCTTTTGCTGCCTTGTAGTTGACCTCGGACCTTAAGATTTTGCATGAACCGAACTCTGGCAGCCACATTACACGCGAATAAGTGAGAAGTGGTAATTCGTAGTAAAAACCGCAGAAAACATAACGTTTTCAACATTTGTTTTCGAAATGACGTAACTGAAAATCTTCACATTGGACGCATTACTCTCAGAAACATTTACATTTATCGTCTGGCAACTAATGCCGCGTGATGACGTTTGCGGTCGCACCACTCTGTACGAAGTAGAAGCTTCTAAGTTGTTGCAGTCACCAAGAAAGTGGCACAGAAATTCAAGTTTTTGTTTTTAAAAATTCAGTTTTTGGCTGCTTTTGCTGCCTTGTAGTTGACCTAGGACCTTAAGATTTTGCATGAACCGAACTCTGGCAGCCACATTACACGAGAAAAAGCGAGAAGTGGTAATTCGTAGTAAAAACCGCAGAAAACATAACGTTTTCTACATTGTTTTCGTATCGACGTAACTGAAAATCTTCACATTGGACGCATTACTCTCAGAAACGTTTACATTTATCGTCTGGCAACTAATGCCGCGTGATGACGTTTGCGGTCGCACCACTCTGTACGAAGTAGAAGCTTCTAAGTTGCAGTCACCAAGAAAGAGGCACAGAAATTCAAGTTTTTGTTTTTGAAAATTCAGTTTTTGGCTGCTTTTGCTGCCTTGTAGTTGACCTAGGACCTTTAGATTTTGCATGAACCGAACTCTGGCAGCCACATTACACGAGAAAAAGCGAGAAGTGGTAATTCGTAGTAAAAACCGCAGAAAACATAACGTTTTCTACATTGATTTCGTATCGACGTAACTGAAAATCTTCACATTGGACGCATTACTCTCAGAAACGTTTACATTTATCGTCTGGCAACTAATGCCGCGTGATGACGTTTGCGGTCGCACCACTCTGTACGAAGTAGAAGCTTCTAAGTTGTTGCAGTCACCAAGAAAGAGGCACCGAAATTCAAGTTTTTGATTTTGAAAATTCAGTTTTTGGCTGCTTTTGCTGCCTTGTAGTTGACCTAGGACCTTAAGATTTTGCATGAACCGTACTCTGGCAGCCACATTACACGAGAAAAAGCGAGAAGTGGTAATTCGTAGTAAAAACCGCAGAAAACATGTTTTCTACATTGTTTTCGTATCGACGTAACTGAAAACCTTCACATTGGACGCATTACTCTCAGAAACGTTTACATTTATCATCTGGCAACTAATGCAGCGTGATTACGTTTGCGGTCGCACCACTCTGTACGATGTAGAAGCTTCTAAGTTGTTGCAGTCACCAAGAAAGAGGCACAGAAATTCAAGTTTTAGTTTTTGAAAATTCAGTTTTTGGCTGCTTTTGCTGCCTTGTAGTTGACCTAGGACCTTAAGATTTTGCATGAACCGAACTCTGGCAGCCACATTACACGAGAGAAAGCGAGAAGTGGTAATTCGTAGTAAAAACCGCAGAAAACATAACGTTTTCTACATTGTTTTCGTATCTACGTAACTGAAAATCTTCACATTGGACGCATTACTCTCAGAAACGTTTACATTTATCGTCTGGCAACTAATGCCGCGTGATGACGTTTGCGGTCGCACCACTCTGTACGAAGTAGAAGCTTCTAAGTTGTTGCAGTCACCAAGAAAGAGGCACAGAAATTCAAGTTTTAGTTTTTGAAAATTCAGTTTTTGGCTGCTTTTGCTGCCTTGTAGTTGACCTAGGACCTTAAGATTTTGCATGAACCGAACTCTGGCAGCCACATTACATGAGAAAAAGCGTGAAGTGGTAATTCGTAGTAAAAACCGCAGAAAACATAACGTTTTCTAAATTGTTTTCGTATCGACGTAACTGAAAATCTTCACATTGGACGCATTACTCTCAGAAACGTTTACATTTATCGTCTGGCAACTAATGCCGCGTGATGACGTTTGCGGTCGCACCACTCTGTACGAAGTAGAAGCTTCTGAGTTGTTGCAGACACCAAGAAAGAGGCACCGAAATTCAAGTTTTTGATTTTGAAAATTCAGTTTTTGGCTGCTTTTGCTGCCTTGTAGTTGACCTAGGACCTTAAGATTTTGCATGAACCGAACTCTGGCAGCCACATTACACGAGAAAAAGCGAGAAGTGGTAATTCGTAGTAAAAACCGCAGAAAACATGTTTTCTACACTGTTTTCGTATCGACGTAACTGAAAATCTTCACATTGGACGCATTACTCTCAGAAACGTTTACATTTATCGTCTGGCAACTAATGCCACGTGATGACGCTTGCGGTCGCACCACTCTGTACGAAGTAGAAGCTTCTAAGTTGTTGCAGTCACCAAGAAAGAGGCACAGAAATTCAAGTTTTAGTTTTTGAAAATTCAGTTTTTGGCTGCTTTTGCTGCCTTGTAGTTGACCTAGGACCTTAAGATTTTGCATGAACCGAACTCTGGCAGCCACATTACACGAGAAAAAGCGAGAAGTGGTAATTCGTAGTAAAAACCGCAGAAAACATAACGTTTTCTACATTGTTTTCGTATCGACGTAACTGAAAATCTTCACATTGGACGCATTACTCTCAGAAACGTTTACATTTATCGTCTGGCAACTAATGCCGCGTGATGACGTTTGCGGTCGCACCACTCTGTACGAAGTAGAAGCTTCTAAGTTGTTGCAGTCACCAAGAAAGAGGCACAGAAATTCAAGTTTTAGTTTTTGAAAATTCAGTTTTTGGCTGCTTTTGCTGCCTTGTAGTTGACCTAGGACCTTAAGATTTTGCATGAACCGAACTCTGGCAGCCACATTACACGAGAAAAAGCGAGAAGTGGTAATTCGTAGTAAAAACCGCAGAAAACATAACGTTTTCTACATTGTTTTCGTATCGACGTAACTGAAAATCTTCACATTGGACGCATTACTCTCACAAACGTTTACATTTATCGTCTGGCAACTAATGCCGCGTGATGACGTTTGCGGTCGCACCACTCTGTACGAAGTAGAAGCTTCTAAGTTGTTGCAGTCACCAAGAAAGAGGCACAGAAATTTAAGTTTTTGTTTTTGAAAATTCAGTTTTTGGCTGCTTTTGCTGCCTTGTAGTTGACCTAGGACCTTAAGATTTTGCATGAACCGAACTCTGGCAGCCACATTACACGAGAAAAAGCGAGAAGTGGTAATTCGTAGTAAAAACAGCAGAAAACATAACGTTTTCTACATTGTTTTCGTATCGACGTAACTGAAAATCTTCACATTGGACGCATTACTCTCAGAAACGTTTACATTTATCGTCTGGCAACTAATGCCGCGTGATGACGTTTGCGGTCGCACCACTCTGTACGAAGTAGAAGCTTCTAAGTTGTTGCAGTCACCAAGAAAGAGGCTCAGAAATTCAAGTTTTTGTTTTTGAAAATTCAATTTTTGGCTGCTTTTGCTGAATTGTAGTTGACCTAGGACCTTAAGATTTTGCATGAACCGAACTCTGGCAGCCACATTACACGAGAAAAAGCGAGAAGTGGTAATTCGTAGTAAAAACCGCAGAAAACATAACGTTTTCTACATTTGTTTTCGAAATGACGTAACTGAAAATCTTCACATTGGACGCATTACTCTCAGAAACGTTTACATTTATCGTCTGGCAACTAATGCCGCGTGATGACGTTTGCGGTCGCACCACTCTGTACGAAGTAGAAGCTTCTAAGTTGTTGCAGTCACCAAGAAAGAGGAACAGAAGTTCAAGTTTTAGTTTTTGAAAATTCAGTTTTTCGCTGCTTTTGCTGCCTTGTAGTTGACCTAGGACCTTAAGATTTTGCATGAACCGAACTCTGGCAGCCACATTACACGAGAAAAAGCGAGAAGTGGTAATTCGTAGTAAAAACCGCAGAAAACATGAAGTTTTCTACATTGTTTTCGTATCGACGTAACTGAAAATCTTCACATTGGACGCATTACTCTCAGAAACGTTTACATTTATCGTCTGGCAACTAATGCCGCGTGATGACGTTTGCGGTCGCACCACTCTGCACGAAGTAGAAGCATCTAAGTTGTTGCAGTCACCAAGAAAGAGGCACAGAAATTCAAGTTTTAGTTTTTGAAAATTCAGTTTTTGGCTGCTTTTGCTGCCTTGTAGTTGACCTAGGACCTTAAGATTTTGCATGAACCGAACTCTGGCAGGCACATTACACGAGAAAAAGCGAGAAGTGGTAATTCGTAGTAAAAACCGCAGAAAACATAACGTTTTCTACATTGTTTTCGTATCGACGTAACTGAAAATCTTCACATTGGACGCATTACTCTCAGAAACGTTTACATTTATCGTCTGGCAACTAATGCCGCGTGATGACGTTTGCGGTCGCACCACTCTGTACGAAGTAGAAGCTTCTAAGTTGTTGCAGTCACCAAGAAAGAGGCACAGAAATTTAAGTTTTTGTTTTTGAAAATTCAGTTTTTGGCTGCTTTTGCTGCCTTGTAGTTGACCTAGGACCTTAAGATTTTGCATGAACCTAACTCTGGCAGCCACATTACACGAGAAAAAGCGAGAAGTGGTAATTCGTAGTAAAAACCGCAGAAAACCTAACGTTTTCTACATTGTTTTCGTATCGACGTAACTGAAAATCTTCACATTGGACGCATTACTCTCAGAAACGTTTACATTTATCGTCTGGCAACTAATGCCGCGTGATGACGTTTGCGGTCGCACCACTCTGTACGAAGTAGAAGCTTCTAAGTTGTTGCAGTCACCAAGAAAGAGGCACCGAAATTCAAGTTTTTGATTTTGAAAATTCAGTTTTTGGCTGCTTTTGCTGCCTTGTAGTTGACCTAGGACCTTATGATTTTGCATGAACCGAAATCTGGAAGCCACATTACACGAGAAAAAGCGAGAAGTGGTAATTCGTAGTAAAAACCGCAGAAAACATGTTTTCTACATTGTTTCGTATCGACGTAACTGAAAATCTTCACATTGATCGCATTACTCTCAGAAACGTTTACATTTATCGTCTGGAAACTAATGCCACGTGATGACGTTTGCGGTCGCACCACTCTGTACGAAGTAGAAGCTTCTAAGTTGTTGCAGTCACCAAGAAAGAGGCACAGAAATTCAAGTTTTAGTTTTTGAAAATTCACTTTTTGGCTGCTTTTGCTGCCTTGTAGTTGACCTAGGACCTTAAGATTTTGCATGAACCGAACTCTGGCAGCCACATTACACGAGAAAAAGCGAGAAGTGGTAATTCGTAGTAAAAACCGCAGAAAACATAACGTTTTCTACATTGTTTTCGTATCGACGTAACTGAAAATCTTCACATTGGACGCATTACTCTCAGAAACGTTTACATTTATCGTCTGGCAACTAATGCCGCGTGATGACGTTTGCGGTCGCACCACTCTGTACGAAGTAGAAGCTTCTAAGTTGTTGCAGTCATTAAGAAAGAGGCACAGAAATTCAAGATTTTGTTTTTGAAAATTCAGTTTTTGGCTGCTTTTGCTGCCTTTTAGTTGACCTAGGACCTTAAGATTTTGCATGAACCGAACTCTGGCAGCCACATTACACGAGAAAAAGCGAGAAGTGGTAATTCGTAGTAAAATCCGCAGAAAACATAACGTTTTCTACATTGTTTTCGTATCGACGTAACTGAAAATCTTCACATTGGACGCATTACTCTCAGAAACCTTTACATTTATCGTCTGGCAACTAATGCCGCGTGATGACGTTTGCGGTCGCACCACTCTGTACGAAGTAGAAGCTTCTAAGTTGCAGTCACCAAGAAAGAGGCACAGAAATTCAAGTTTTAGTTTTTGAAAATTCAGTTTTTGGCTGCTTTTGCTGCCTTGTAGTTGACCTAGGACCTTAAGATTTTGCATGAACCGAACTCTGGCAGCCACATTACACTAGAAAAAGCGAGAAGTGGTAATTCGTAGTAAAAACCGCAGAAAACATAACGTTTTCTACATTTGTTTTCGAAATGACGTAACTGAAAATCTTCACATTGGACGCATTACTCTCAGAAACGTTTACATTTATCGTCTGGCAACTAATGCCGCGTGATGACGTTTGCGGTCGCACCACTCTGTACGAAGTAGAAGCTTCTAAGTTGTTGCAGTCACCAAGAAAGAGGCACAGAAATTCAAGTTTTAGTTTTTGAAAATTCAGTTTTTGGCTGCTTTTGCTGTCTTGTAGTTGACCTAGGACCTTAAGATTTTGCATGAACCGAACTCTGGCAGCCACATTACACGAGAAAAAGCGAGAGGTGGTAATTCGTAGTAAAAACCGCAGAAAACATAACGTTTTCTACATTGTTTTCGTATCGACGTAACTGAAAATCTTCACATTGGACGCATTACTATCAGAAACGTTTACATTTATCGTCTGGCAACTAATGCCGCGTGATGACGTTTGCGGTCGCACCACTCTGTACGAAGTAGAAGCTTCTAAGTTGTTGCAGTCACCAAGAAAGAGGCACAGAAGATCAAGTTTTAGTTTTTGAAAATTCAGTTTTTGGCTGCTTTTGCTGCCTTGTAGTTGACCTAGGACCTTAAGATTTTGCATGAACCGAAATCTGGCAGCCACATTACACGAGATAAAGCGAGAAGTGGTAATTCGTAGTAAAAACCGCAGAAAACATAACGTTTTCTACATTGTTTTCGTATCGTCGTAACTGAAAATCTTCACATTGGACGCATTACTCTCAGAAACGTTTACATTTATCGTCTGGCAACTAATGCCGCGTGATGACGTTTGCGGTCGCACCACTCTGTACGAAGTAGAAGCTTCTAAGTTGTTGCAGTCACCAAGAAAGAGGCACAGAAGTTCAAGTTTTAGTTTTTGAAAATTCAGTTTTTGGCTGCTTTTGCTGCCTTGTAGTTGACCTAGGACCTTAAGATTTTGCATGAACCGAACTCTGGCAGCCACATTACACGAGAAAAAGCGAGAAGTGGTAATTCGTAGTAAAAACCGCAGAAAACATAAAGTTTTCTACATTGTTTTCGTATCGACGTAACTGAAAATCTTCACATTGGACGCATTACTCTCAGAAACGTTTACATTTATCGTCTGGCAACTAATGCCGCGTGATGACGTTTGCGGTCGCACCACTCTGCACGAAGTAGAAGCTTCTAAGTTGTTGCAGTCACCAAGAAAGAGGCACAGATATTCAAGTTTTAGTTTTTGAAAATTCAGTTTTTGGCTGCTTTTGCTGCCTTGTAGTTGACCTAGGACCTTAAGATTTTGCATGAACCGAACTCTGGCAGCCACATTACACGAGAAAAAGCTAGAATTGGTAATTCGTAGTAAAAACCGCAGAAAACATAACGTTTTCTACATTGTTTTCGTATCGACGTAACTGAAAATCTTCACATTAAACGCAATACTCTCAGAAACGTTTACATTTATCGTCTGGCAACTAATGCCGCGTGATGACGTTTGCGGTCGCACCACTCTGTACGAAGTAGAAGCTTCTAAGTTGTTGCAGTCACCAAGAAAGAGGCACAGATATTCAAGATTTTGTTTTTGAAAATTCAGTTTTTGGCTGCTTTTGCTGCCTTGTAGTTGACCTAGGACCTTAAGATTTTGCATGAACCGAACTCTGGCAGCCACATTACACGAGAAAAAGCGAGAAGTGGTAATTCGTAGTAAAAACCGCAGAAAACATAACGTTTTCTACATTGTTTTCGTATCGACGTAACTGAAAATCTTCACATTGGACGCGTTACTCTCAGAAACGTTTGATTTTTCGTCTGGCAACTAATGCAGCGTGATTACGTTTGCGGTCGCACCACTCTGTACGAAGTAGAAGCTTCTAAGTTGTTGCAGTCACCAAGAAAGAGGCACAGAAATTCAAGTTTTAGTTTTTGAAAATTCAGTTTTTGTCTGCTTTTGCTGCCTTGTAGTTGACCTAAGACCTTAAGATTTTGCATGAACCGAACTCTGGCAGCCACATTACACGAGAAGAAGCGAGAAGTGGTAATTCGTAGTATAAACCGCAGGAAACCTAACGTTTTCTACATTGTTTTCGTATCGACGTAACTGAAAATCTTCACATTGGACGCATTACTCTCAGAAACGTTTACATTTATCGTACGTTTACATTTATCGTCTGGCAACTAATGCCGCGTGATGACGTTTGCGGTCGCACCACTCTGTACGAAGTAGAATCTTCTAAGTTGTTTTTGGCTGCTTTTGCTGCCTTGTAGTTGACCTAGGACCTTAAGATTTTGCATGAACCGAACTCTGGCAGCCACATTACACGAGAAAAAGCGAGAAGTGGTAATTCGTAGTAAAAACCGCAGAAAACATAACGATTTCAACATTTGTTTTCAAAATGACGTAACTGAAAATCTTCACATTGGACGCATTACTCTCAGAAACGTTTCTGGCAACTAATGCCGCGTGATGACGTTTGCGGTCGCACCACTCTGTACGAAGTAGAAGCTTCTAAGTTGTTGCAGTCACCAAGAAAGAGGCACAGAAATTCAAGTTTTAGTTTTTGAAAATTCAGTTTTTGGCTGCTTTTGCTGCCTTGTAGTTGACCTAGGACCTTAAGATTTTGCATGAACCGAACTCTGGCAGCCACATTACACGAGAAAAAGCGAGAAGTGGTAATTCGTAGTAAAAACCGCAGAAAACATAACGTTTTCTACATTTGTTTTCGAAATGACGTAACTGAAAATCTTCACATTGGACGCATTACTCTCAGAAACGTTTACATTTATCGTCTGGCAACTAATGCCGCGTGATGACGTTTGCGGTCGCACCACTCTGTTCGAAGTAGAAGCTTCTAAGTTGTTGCAGTCACCAAGAAAGAGGCACAGAAATTCAAGTATTAGTTTTTGAAAATTCAGTTTTTAGCTGCTTTCGCTGATTTGTAGTTGACCTAGGACCTTAAGATTTTGCATGAACCGAACTCTGGCAGCCACATTACACGAGAATAAGCGAGAAGTGGAAATTCGTAGTAAAAACCGCAGAAAACATAACGTTTTCAACATTTGTTTTCGAAATGACGTAACTGAAAATCTTCACATTGGACGCATTACTCTCAGAAACGTTTACATTTATCGTCTGGCAACTAATGCCGCGTGAGGACGTTTGCGGTCGCACCACTCTATACGAAGTAGAAGCTTCTAAGTTGTTGCAGTCACCAAGAAAGAGGCACAAAAAATTCAAGTTTTAGTTTTTGAAAATTCAGTTTTTTGCTGCTTTTGCTGCCTTGTAGTTGACCTAGGACCTTAAGATTTTGCATGAACCGAACTCTGGCAGCCACATTACACGAGAAAAAGCGAGAAGTGGTAATTCGTAGTAAAAACCGCAGAAAACATAACGTTTTCTACATTGTTTTCGTATCGACGTAACTGAAAATCTTCACATTGGACGCAATACTCTCAGAAACGTTTACATTTATCGTCTGGCAACTAATGCCGCGTGATGACGTTTGCGGTCGCACCACTCTGTACGAAGTAGAAGCTTCTAAGTTGTTGCAGTCACCAAGAAAGAGGCACAGAAGTTCAAGTTTTAGTTTTTGAAAATTCAGTTTTTCGCTGCTTTTGCTGCCTTGTAGTTGACCTAGGACCTTAAGATTTTGCATGAACCGAACTCTGGCAGCCACATTACACGAGAAAAAGCGAGAAGTGGTAATACGTAGTAGAAACCGCAGAAAACATAACGTTTTCAACATTTGTTTTCGAAATGACGTAACTGAAAATCTTCACATTGGACGCATTACTCTCAGAAACGTTTACATTTATCGTCTGGCAACTAACGCAGCGTGATTACGTTTGCGGTCGCACCACTCTGTACGAAGTAGAAGCTTCTAAGTTGTTGCAGTCACCAAGAAAGAGGCACAGAAATTCAAGTTTTTGTTTTTGAAAATTCAGTTTTTGGCTGCTTTTGCTGCCTTGTAGTTGACCGAGGACCTTAAGATTTTGCATGAACCGAACTATGGCAGCCACATTACACGAGAAAAAGCGAGAAGTGGTAATTCGTAGTAAAAACCGCAGAAAACATAACGTTTTCAACATTTGTTTTCGTATCGACGTAACTGAAAATCTTCACATTGGACGCATTACTCTCAGAAACGTTTACATTTATCGTCTGGCAACTAATGCCGCGTGATGACGTTTGCGGTCGCACCACTCTGTACGAAGTAGAAGCTTCTAAGTTGTTGCAGTCACCAAGAAAGAGGCACAGAAATTCAAGTTTTTGTTTTTGAAAATTCAGTTTTTGGCTGCTTTTGCTGCCTTGTAGTTGACCTAGGACCTTAAGATTTTGCATGAACCGAACTCTGGCAGCCACATTACACGAGAAAAAGCGAGAAGTGGTAATTCGTAGTAAAAACCGCAGAAAACATAACGTTTTCTACATTGTTTTCGTATCGACGTAACTGAAAATCTTCACATTGGACGCAATACTCTCAGAAACGTTTACATTTATCGTCTGGCAACTAATGCCGCGTGATGACGTTTGCGGTCGCACCACTCTGTACGAAGTAGAAGCTTCTAAGTTGTTGCAGTCACAAAGAAAGAGGCACAGATATTCAAGCTTTTGTTTTTGAAAATTCAGTTTTTGGCTGCTTTTGCTGCCCTGTAGTTGACCTAGGACCTTTCGATTTTGCATGAACCGAACTCTGGCAGCCACATTACACGAGAAAAAGCGAGAAGTGGTAATACGTAGTAGAAACCGCAGAAAACATAACGTTTTCAACATTTGTTTTCGAAATGACGTAACTGAAAATCTTCACATTGGACGCATTACTCTCAGAAACGTTTACATTTATCGTCTGGCAACTAACGCAGCGTGATTACGTTTGCGGTCGCACCACTCTGTACGAAGTAGAAGCTTCTAAGTTGTTGCAGTCACCAAGAAAGAGGCACAGAAATTCAAGTTTTTGTTTTTGAAAATTCAGTTTTTGGCTGCTTTTGCTGCCTTGTAGTTGACCGAGGACCTTAAGATTTTGCATGAACCGAACTATGGCAGCCACATTACACGAGAAAAAGCGAGAAGTGGTAATTCGTAGTAAAAACCGCAGAAAACATAACGTTTTCAACATTTGTTTTCGTATCGACGTAACTGAAAATCTTCACATTGGACGCATTACTCTCAGAAACGTTTACATTTATCGTCTGGCAACTAATGCCGCGTGATGACGTTTGCGGTCGCACCACTCTGTACGAAGTAGAAGCTTCTAAGTTGTTGCAGTCACCAAGAAAGAGGCACAGAAATTCAAGTTTTTGTTTTTGAAAATTCAGTTTTTGGCTGCTTTTGCTGCCTTGTAGTTGACCTAGGACCTTAAGATTTTGCATGAACCGAACTCTGGCAGCCACATTACACGAGAAAAAGCGAGAAGTGGTAATTCGTAGTAAAAACCGCAGAAAACATAACGTTTTCTACATTGTTTTCGTATCGACGTAACTGAAAATCTTCACATTGGACGCAATACTCTCAGAAACGTTTACATTTATCGTCTGGCAACTAATGCCGCGTGATGACGTTTGCGGTCGCACCACTCTGTACGAAGTAGAAGCTTCTAAGTTGTTGCAGTCACCAAGAAAGAGGCACAGATATTCAAGCTTTTGTTTTTGAAAATTCAGTTTTTGGCTGCTTTTGCTGCGCTGTAGTTGACCTAGGACCTTAAGATTTTGCATGAACCGAACTCTGGCAGCCACATTACACGAGAAAAAGCGAGAAGTGGTAATTCGTAGTAAAAACCGCAGAAAACATAACGTTTTCTACATTGTTTTCGTATCGACGTAACTGAAAATCTTCACATTGGACGCATTACTCTCAGAAACGTTTACATTTATCGTCTGGCAACTAATGCAGCGTGATTACGTTTGCGGTCGCACCACTCTGTACGAAGTAGAAGCTTCTAAGTTGCTGCAGTCACCAATAAAGAGGCACAGAAATTCAAGTTTTAGTTTTTGAAAATTCAGTTTTTGTCTGCTTTTGCTGCCTTGTAGCTGACCTAAGACCTTACAATTTTGCGTGAACCGAACTCTGGCAGCCACATTACACGAGAAAAAGCGAGAAGTGGTAATTCGTAGTATAAACCGCAGGAAACCTAACGTTTTCTACATTGTTTTCGTATCGACGTAACTGAAAATCTTCACATTGGACGCATTACTCTCAGAAACGTTTACATTTATCGTACGTTTACATTTATCGTCTGGCAACTAATGCCACGTGATGACGTTTGCGGTCGCACCACTCTGTACGAAGTAGAAGCTTCTAAGTTGTTGCCGTCACCAAGAAAGAGGCACAGAAATTCAAGGTTTAGTTTTTGAAAATTCAGTTTTTGGCTGCTTTTGCTGCCTTGTAGTTGACCTAGGAGCTTAAGATTTTGCATGAACCGAACTCTGGCAGCCACATTACACGAGA
Organism: Schistocerca serialis cubense; assembly: GCF_023864345.2. NCBI lineage: Eukaryota > Metazoa > Arthropoda > Insecta > Orthoptera > Acrididae > Schistocerca > Schistocerca serialis. Next base: position 3,207,837 of record NW_026047571.1, on the reverse strand, counting down.
AAAAGCGAGAAGTGGTAATTCGTAGTAAAAACCGCAGAAAACATAACGTTTTCAACATTTGTTTTCGTATCGACGTAACTGAAAATCTTCACATTGGACGCATTACTCTCAGAAACGTTTACATTTATCGTCTGGCAACTAATGCAGCGTGATTACGTTTGCGGTCGCACCACTCTGTACGATGTAGAAGCTTCTAAGTTGTTGCAGGCACCAAGAAAGAGGCACAGAAATTCAAGTTTTAGTTTTTGAAAATTCAGTTTTTGGCTGCTTTTGCTGCCTTGTAGTTGACCTAGGACCTTACGATTTAACATGAACCGAACTCTGGCAGCCACATTACACGAGAAAAAGCGAGAAGTGGTAATACGTAGTAAAAACCGCAGAAAACATAACGTTTTCAACATTTGTTTTCGAAATGACGTAACTGAAAATCTTCACATTGAACGCATTACTCTCAGAAACGTTTACATTTATCGTCTGGCAACTAATGCAGCGTGATTACGTTTGCGGTCGCACCACTCTGTACGAAGTAGAAGCTTCTAAGTTGTTGCAGTCACCAAGAAAGAGGCACAGAAATTCAAGTTTTTGTTTTTGAAAATTCAGTTTTTGGCTGCTTTGGCTGCCTTGTAGTTGACCGAGGACCTTAAGATTTTGCATGAACCGAACTCTGGCAGCCACATTACACGAGAAAAAGCGAGAAGTGGTAATTCGTAGTAAAAACCGCAGAAAACATAACGTTTTCAACATTTGTTTTCGTATCGACGTAACTGAAAATCTTCACATTGGACGCATTACTCTCAGAAACGTTTACATTTATCGTCTGGCAACTAATGCAGCGTGATGACGTTTGCGGTTGCACCACTCTGTACGAAGTAGAAGCTTCTAAGTTGTTGCAGTCACCAAGAAAGAGGCACAGAAATTCAAGTTTTTGTTTTTGAAAATTCAGTTTTTGGCTGCTTTTGCTGCCTTGTAGTTGACCTAGGACCTTAAGATTTTGCATGAACCGAACTCTGGCAGCCACATTACTCGAGAAAAAGCGCGAAGTGGTAATTCGTAGTAAAAACCGCAGAAAACATAACGTTTTCTACATTGTTTTCGTATCGACGTAACTGAAAATCTTCACATTGGACGCATTACTCTCAGAAACGTTTACATTTATCGTCTGGCAACAAATGCCGCGTGATGACGATTGCGGGCGCACCACTCTTTACGAAGTAGAAGCTTCTAAGTTGTTGCAGTCACCAAGAAAGAGGCACAGAAATTCAAGTTTTTGTTTTTGAAAATTCAGTTTTTGGCTGCTTTTGCTGCCTTGTAGTTGACCTAGGACCTTAAGATTTTGCATGAACCGAACTCTGGCAGCCACATTACACGAGAAAAAGGGAGAAGTGGTAATTCGTAGTAAAAACTGCAGAAAACATAACGTTTTCTACATTGTTTTCGTATCGACGTAACTGAAAATCTTCACATTGGACGCATTACTCTCAGAAACGTTTACATTTATCGTCTGGCAAATAATGCCGCGTGATGACGTTTGCGGTCGCACCACTCTGTACGAAGTAGAAGCTTCTAAGTTGTTGCAGTCACCAAGAAAGAGGCACAGAAATTCAAGTTTTAGTTTTTGAAAATTCAGTTTTTGGCTGCTTTTGCTGCCTTGTAGTTGACCTAGGACCTTAAGATTTTGCATGAACCGAACTCTGGCAGCCACATTACACGAGAAAAAGCGAGAAGTGGTAATTCGTAGTAAAAACCGCAGAAAACATAACGTTTTCAACATTTGTTTTTTAAATGACGTAACTGAAAATCTTCACATTGGACGCATTACTCTCAGAAACGTTTACATTTATCGTCTGGCAACTAATGCCGCGTGATGACGTTTGCGGTCACACCACTCTGTACGAAGTAGAAGCTTCTAAGTTGTTGCAGTCACCAAGAAAGAGGCACAGAGATTCAAGTTTTAGTTTTTGAAAATTCAGTTTTTGGCTGCTTTTGCTGCCTTGTAGTTGACCTAGGACCTTAAGATTTTGCATGAACCGAACTCTGGCAGCCACATTACACGAGAAAAAGCGAGAAGTGGTAATTCGTAGTAAAAACCGCAGAAAACATAACATTTTCAACATTTCTTTTCAAAATGACGTAACTGAAAATCTTCACATTGGACGCATTACTCTCAGAAACGTTTACATTTATCGTCTGGCAACTAATGCCGCGTGATGACGTTTGCGGTCGCACCACTCTGTACGAAGTAGAAGCTTCTAAGTTGTTGCAGTCACCAAGAAAGAGGCACAGAAATTCAAGTTTTAGTTTTTGAAAATTCAGTTTTTGGCTGCTTTTGCTGCCTTGTAGTTGACCTAGGACCTTAAGATTTTGCATGAACCGAACTCTGGCAGCCACATTACACGCGAATAAGTGAGAAGTGGTAATTCGTAGTAAAAACCGCAGAAAACATAACGTTTTCAACATTTGTTTTCGAAATGACGTAACTGAAAATCTTCACATTGGACGCATTACTCTCAGAAACATTTACATTTATCGTCTGGCAACTAATGCCGCGTGATGACGTTTGCGGTCGCACCACTCTGTACGAAGTAGAAGCTTCTAAGTTGTTGCAGTCACCAAGAAAGTGGCACAGAAATTCAAGTTTTTGTTTTTAAAAATTCAGTTTTTGGCTGCTTTTGCTGCCTTGTAGTTGACCTAGGACCTTAAGATTTTGCATGAACCGAACTCTGGCAGCCACATTACACGAGAAAAAGCGAGAAGTGGTAATTCGTAGTAAAAACCGCAGAAAACATAACGTTTTCTACATTGTTTTCGTATCGACGTAACTGAAAATCTTCACATTGGACGCATTACTCTCAGAAACGTTTACATTTATCGTCTGGCAACTAATGCCGCGTGATGACGTTTGCGGTCGCACCACTCTGTACGAAGTAGAAGCTTCTAAGTTGCAGTCACCAAGAAAGAGGCACAGAAATTCAAGTTTTTGTTTTTGAAAATTCAGTTTTTGGCTGCTTTTGCTGCCTTGTAGTTGACCTAGGACCTTTAGATTTTGCATGAACCGAACTCTGGCAGCCACATTACACGAGAAAAAGCGAGAAGTGGTAATTCGTAGTAAAAACCGCAGAAAACATAACGTTTTCTACATTGATTTCGTATCGACGTAACTGAAAATCTTCACATTGGACGCATTACTCTCAGAAACGTTTACATTTATCGTCTGGCAACTAATGCCGCGTGATGACGTTTGCGGTCGCACCACTCTGTACGAAGTAGAAGCTTCTAAGTTGTTGCAGTCACCAAGAAAGAGGCACCGAAATTCAAGTTTTTGATTTTGAAAATTCAGTTTTTGGCTGCTTTTGCTGCCTTGTAGTTGACCTAGGACCTTAAGATTTTGCATGAACCGTACTCTGGCAGCCACATTACACGAGAAAAAGCGAGAAGTGGTAATTCGTAGTAAAAACCGCAGAAAACATGTTTTCTACATTGTTTTCGTATCGACGTAACTGAAAACCTTCACATTGGACGCATTACTCTCAGAAACGTTTACATTTATCATCTGGCAACTAATGCAGCGTGATTACGTTTGCGGTCGCACCACTCTGTACGATGTAGAAGCTTCTAAGTTGTTGCAGTCACCAAGAAAGAGGCACAGAAATTCAAGTTTTAGTTTCTGAAAATTCAGTTTTTGGCTGCTTTTGCTGCCTTGTAGTTGACCTAGGACCTTAAGATTTTGCATGAACCGAACTCTGGCAGCCACATTACACGAGAAAAAGCGAGAAGTGGTAATTCGTAGTAAAAACCGCAGAAAACATAACGTTTTCTACATTGTTTTCGTATCGAAGTAACTGAAAATCTTCACATTGGACGCATTACTCTCAGAAACGTTTACATTTATCGTCTGGCAACTAATGCCGCGTGATGACGTTTGCGGTCGCACCACTCTGTACGAAGTAGAAGCTTCTAAGTTGTTGCAGTCACCAAGAAAGAGGCACAGAAATTCAAGTTTTAGTTTTTGAAAATTCAGTTTTTGGCTGCTTTTGCTGCCTTGTAGTTGACCTAGGACCTTAAGATTTTGCATGAACCGAACTCTGGCAGCCACATTACATGAGAAAAAGCGTGAAGTGGTAATTCGTAGTAAAAACCGCAGAAAACATAACGTTTTCTAAATTGTTTTCGTATCGACGTAACTGAAAATCTTCACATTGGACGCATTACTCTCAGAAACGTTTACATTTATCGTCTGGCAACTAATGCCGCGTGATGACGTTTGCGGTCGCACCACTCTGTACGAAGTAGAAGCTTCTGAGTTGTTGCAGACACCAAGAAAGAGGCACCGAAATTCAAGTTTTTGATTTTGAAAATTCAGTTTTTGGCTGCTTTTGCTGCCTTGTAGTTGACCTAGGACCTTAAGATTTTGCATGAACCGAACTCTGGCAGCCACATTACACGAGAAAAAGCGAGAAGTGGTAATTCGTAGTAAAAACCGCAGAAAACATAACGTTTTCTACATTGTTTTCGTATCGAAGTAACTGAAAATCTTCACATTGGACGCATTACTCTCAGAAACGTTTACATTTATCGTCTGGCAACTAATGCCGCGTGATGACGTTTGCGGTCGCACCACTCTGTACGAAGTAGAAGCTTCTAAGTTGTTGCAGTCACCAAGAAAGAGGCACAGAAATTCAAGTTTTAGTTTTTGAAAATTCAGTTTTTGGCTGCTTTTGCTGCCTTGTAGTTGACCTAGGACCTTAAGATTTTGCATGAACCGAACTCTGGCAGCCACATTACACGAGAAAAAGCGAGAAGTGGTAATTCGTAGTAAAAACCGCAGAAAACATGTTTTCTACATTGTTTTCGTATCGACGTAACTGAAAATCTTCACATTGGACGCATTACTCTCAGAAACGTTTACATTTATCGTCTGGCAACTAATGCCACGTGATGACGCTTGCGGTCGCACCACTCTGTACGAAGTAGAAGCTTCTAAGTTGTTGCAGTCACCAAGAAAGAGGCACAGAAATTCAAGTTTTAGTTTTTGAAAATTCAGTTTTTGGCTGCTTTTGCTGCCTTGTAGTTGACCTAGGACCTTAAGATTTTGCATGAACCGAACTATGGCAGCCACATTACACGAGAAAAAGCGAGAAGTGGTAATTCGTAGTAAAAACCGCAGAAAACATAACGTTTTCTACATTGTTTTCGTATCGACGTAACTGAAAATCTTCACATTGGACGCATTACTCTCAGAAACGTTTACATTTATCGTCTGGCAACTAATGCCGCGTGATGACGTTTGCGGTCGCACCACTCTGTACGAAGTAGAAGCTTCTAAGTTGTTGCAGTCACCAAGAAAGAGGCACAGAAATTCAAGTTTTAGTTTTTGAAAATTCAGTTTTTGGCTGCTTTTGCTGCCTTGTAGTTGACCTAGGACCTTAAGATTTTGCATGAACCGAACTCTGGCAGCCACATTACACGAGAAAAAGCGAGAAGTGGTAATTCGTAGTAAAAACCGCAGAAAACATAACGTTTTCTACATTGTTTTCGTATCGACGTAACTGAAAATCTTCACATTGGACGCATTACTCTCACAAACGTTTACATTTATCGTCTGGCAACTAATGCCGCGTGATGACGTTTGCGGTCGCACCACTCTGTACGAAGTAGAAGCTTCTAAGTTGTTGCAGTCACCAAGAAAGAGGCACAGAAATTTAAGTTTTTGTTTTTGAAAATTCAGTTTTTGGCTGCTTTTGCTGCCTTGTAGTTGACCTAGGACCTTAAGATTTTGCATGAACCGAACTCTGGCAGCCACATTACACGAGAAAAAGCGAGAAGTGGTAATTCGTAGTAAAAACAGCAGAAAACATAACGTTTTCTACATTGTTTTCGTATCGACGTAACTGAAAATCTTCACATTGGACGCATTACTCTCAGAAACGTTTACATTTATCGTCTGGCAACTAATGCCACGTGATGACGTTTGCGGTCGCACCACTCTGTACGAAGTAGAAGCTTCTAAGTTGTTGCAGTCACCAAGAAAGAGGCTCAGAAATTCAAGTTTTTGTTTTTGAAAATTCAATTTTTGGCTGCTTTTGCTGAATTGTAGTTGACCTAGGACCTTAAGATTTTGCATGAACCGAACTCTGGCAGCCACATTACACGAGAAAAAGCGAGAAGTGGTAATTCGTAGTAAAAACCGCAGAAAACATAACGTTTTCTACATTTGTTTTCGAAATGACGTAACTGAAAATCTTCACATTGGACGCATTACTCTCAGAAACGTTTACATTTATCGTCTGGCAACTAATGCCGCGTGATGACGTTTGCGGTCGCACCACTCTGTACGAAGTAGAAGCTTCTAAGTTGTTGCAGTCACCAAGAAAGAGGAACAGAAGTTCAAGTTTTAGTTTTTGAAAATTCAGTTTTTCGCTGCTTTTGCTGCCTTGTAGTTGACCTAGGACCTTAAGATTTTGCATGAACCGAACTCTGGCAGCCACATTACACGAGAAAAAGCGAGAAGTGGTAATTCGTAGTAAAAACCGCAGAAAACATAAAGTTTTCTACATTGTTTTCGTATCGACGTAACTGAAAATCTTCACATTGGACGCATTACTCTCAGAAACGTTTACATTTATCGTCTGGCAACTAATGCCGCGTGATGACGTTTGCGGTCGCACCACTCTGCACGAAGTAGAAGCATCTAAGTTGTTGCAGTCACCAAGAAAGAGGCACAGAAATTCAAGTTTTAGTTTTTGAAAATTCAGTTTTTGGCTGCTTTTGCTGCCTTGTAGTTGACCTAGGACCTTAAGATTTTGCATGTACCGAACTCTGGCAGGCACATTACACGAGAAAAAGCGAGAAGTGGTAATTCGTAGTAAAAACCGCAGAAAACATAACGTTTTCTACATTGTTTTCGTGTCGACGTAACTGAAAATCTTCACATTGGACGCATTACTCTCAGAAACGTTTACATTTATCGTCTGGCAACTAATGCCGCGTGATGACGTTTGCGGTCGCACCACTCTGTACGAAGTAGAAGCTTCTAAGTTGTTGCAGTCACCAAGAAAGAGGCACAGAAATTTAAGTTTTTGTTTTTGAAAATTCAGTTTTTGGCTGCTTTTGCTGCCTTGTAGTTGACCTAGGACCTTAAGATTTTGCATGAACCTAACTCTGGCAGCCACATTACACGAGAAAAAGCGAGAAGTGGTAATTCGTAGTAAAAACCGCAGAAAACCTAACGTTTTCTACATTGTTTTCGTATCGACGTAACTGAAAATCTTCACATTGGACGCATTACTCTCAGAAACGTTTACATTTATCGTCTGGCAACTAATGCCGCGTGATGACGTTTGCGGTCGCACCACTCTGTACGAAGTAGAAGCTTCTAAGTTGTTGCAGTCACCAAGAAAGAGGCACCGAAATTCAAGTTTTTGATTTTGAAAATTCAGTTTTTGGCTGCTTTTGCTGCCTTGTAGTTGACCTAGGACCTTATGATTTTGCATGAACCGAAATCTGGAAGCCACATTACACGAGAAAAAGCGAGAAGTGGTAATTCGTAGTAAAAACCGCAGAAAACATGTTTTCTACATTGTTTCGTATCGACGTAACTGAAAATCTTCACATTGAACGCATTACTCTCAGAAACGTTTACATTTATCGTCTGGAAACTAATGCCACGTGATGACGTTTGCGGTCGCACCACTCTGTACGAAGTAGAAGCTTCTAAGTTGTTGCAGTCACCAAGAAAGAGGCACAGAAATTCAAGTTTTAGTTTTTGAAAATTCAGTTTTTGGCTGCTTTTGCTGCCTTGTAGTTGACCTAGGACCTTAAGATTTTGCATGAACCGAACTCTGGCAGCCACATTACACGAGAAAAAGCGAGAAGTGGTAATTCGTAGTAAAAACCGCAGAAAACATAACGTTTTCTACATTGTTTTCGTATCGACGTAACTGAAAATCTTCACATTGGACGCATTACTCTCAGAAACGTTTACATTTATCGTCTGGCAACTAATGCCGCGTGATGACGTTTGCGGTCGCACCACTCTGTACGAAGTAGAAGCTTCTAAGTTGTTGCAGTCATTAAGAAAGAGGCACAGAAATTCAAGTTTTTGTTTTTGAAAATTCAGTTTTTGGCTGCTTTTGCTGCCTTTTAGTTGACCTAGGACCTTAAGATTTTGCATGAACCGAACTCTGGCAGCCACATTACACGAGAAAAAGCGAGAAGTGGTAATTCGTAGTAAAATCCGCAGAAAACATAACGTTTTCTACATTGTTTTCGTATCGACGTAACTGAAAATCTTCACATTGGACGCATTACTCTCAGAAACCTTTACATTTATCGTCTGGCAACTAATGCCGCGTGATGACGTTTGCGGTCGCACCACTCTGTACGAAGTAGAAGCTTCTAAGTTGCAGTCACCAAGAAAGAGGCACAGAAATTCAAGTTTTAGTTTTTGAAAATTCAGTTTTTGGCTGCTTTTGCTGCCTTGTAGTTGACCTAGGACCTTAAGATTTTGCATGAACCGAACTCTGGCAGCCACATTACACGAGAAAAAGCGAGAAGTGGTAATTCGTAGTAAAAACCGCAGAAAACATAACGTTTTCTACATTTGTTTTCGAAATGACGTAACTGAAAATCTTCACATTGGACGCATTACTCTCAGAAACGTTTACATTTATCGTCTGGCAACTAATGCCGCGTGATGACGTTTGCGGTCGCACCACTCTGTACGAAGTAGAAGCTTCTAAGTTGTTGCAGTCACCAAGAAAGAGGCACAGAAATTCAAGTTTTAGTTTTTGAAAATTCAGTTTTTGGCTGCTTTTGCTGTCTTGTAGTTGACCTAGGACCTTAAGATTTTGCATGAACCGAACTCTGGCAGCCACATTACACGAGAAAAAGCGAGAGGTGGTAATTCGTAGTAAAAACCGCAGAAAACATAACGTTTTCTACATTGTTTTCGTATCGACGTAACTGAAAATCTTCACATTGGACGCATTACTATCAGAAACGTTTACATTTATCGTCTGGCAACTAATGCCGCGTGATGACGTTTGCGGTCGCACCACTCTGTACGAAGTAGAAGCTTCTAAGTTGTTGCAGTCACCAAGAAAGAGGCACAGAAGATCAAGTTTTAGTTTTTGAAAATTCAGTTTTTGGCTGCTTTTGCTGCCTTGTAGTTGACCTAGGACCTTAAGGTTTTGCATGAACCGAAATCTGGCAGCCACATTACACGAGATAAAGCGAGAAGTGGTAATTCGTAGTAAAAACCGCAGAAAACATAACGTTTTCTACATTGTTTTCGTATCGTCGTAACTGAAAATCTTCACATTGGACGCATTACTCTCAGAAACGTTTACATTTATCGTCTGGCAACTAATGCCGCGTGATGACGTTTGCGGTCGCACCACTCTGTACGAAGTAGAAGCTTCTAAGTTGTTGCAGTCACCAAGAAAGAGGCACAGAAGTTCAAGTTTTAGTTTTTGAAAATTCAGTTTTTGGCTGCTTTTGCTGCCTTGTAGTTGACCTAGGACCTTAAGATTTTGCATGAACCGAACTCTGGCAGCCACATTACACGAGAAAAAGCGAGAAGTGGTAATTCGTAGTAAAAACCGCAGAAAACATAAAGTTTTCTACATTGTTTTCGTATCGACGTAACTGAAAATCTTCACATTGGACGCATTACTCTCAGAAACGTTTACATTTATCGTCTGGCAACTAATGCCGCGTGATGAAGTTTGCGGTCGCACCACTCTGCACGAAGTAGAAGCTTCTAAGTTGTTGCAGTCACCAAGAAAGAGGCACAGAAATTCAAGTTTTAGTTTTTGAAAATTCAGTTTTTGGCTGCTTTTGCTGCCTTGTACTTGACCTAGGACCTTAAGATTTTGCATGAACCGAACTCTGGCACCCACATTACACGAGAAAAAGCTAGAATTGGTAATTCGTAGTAAAAACCGCAGAAAACATAACGTTTTCTACATTGTTTTCGTATCGACGTAACTGAAAATCTTCACATTAAACGCAATACTCTCAGAAACGTTTACATTTATCGTCTGGCAACTAATGCCGCGTGATGACGTTTGCGGTCGCACCACTCTGTACGAAGTAGAAGCTTCTAAGTTGTTGCAGTCACCAAGAAAGAGGCACAGATATTCAAGATTTTGTTTTTGAAAATTCAGTTTTTGGCTGCTTTTGCTGCCTTGTAGTTGACCTAGGACCTTAAGATTTTGCATGAACCGAACTCTGGCAGCCACATTACACGAGAAAAAGCGAGAAGTGGTAATTCGTAGTAAAAACCGCAGAAAACATAACGTTTTCTACATTGTTTTCGTATCGACGTAACTGAAAATCTTCACATTGGACGCGTTACTCTCAGAAACGTTTGATTTTTCGTCTGGCAACTAATGCAGCGTGATTACGTTTGCGGTCGCACCACTCTGTACGAAGTAGAAGCTTCTAAGTTGTTGCAGTCACCAAGAAAGAGGCACAGAAATTCAAGTTTTAGTTTTTGAAAATTCAGTTTTTGTCTGCTTTTGCTGCCTTGTAGTTGACCTAAGACCTTAAGATTTTGCATGAACCGAACTCTGGCAGCCACATTACACGAGAAGAAGCGAGAAGTGGTAATTCGTAGTATAAACCGCAGGAAACCTAACGTTTTCTACATTGTTTTCGTATCGACGTAACTGAAAATCTTCACATTGGACGCATTACTCTCAGAAACGTTTACATTTATCGTACGTTTACATTTATCGTCTGGCAACTAATGCCGCGTGATGACGTTTGCGGTCGCACCACTCTGTACGAAGTAGAATCTTCTAAGTTGTTTTTGGCTGCTTTTGCTGCCTTGTAGTTGACCTAGGACCTTAAGATTTTGCATGAACCGAACTCTGGCAGCCACATTACACGAGAAAAAGCGAGAAGTGGTAATTCGTAGTAAAAACCGCAGAAAACATAACGATTTCAACATTTGTTTTCAAAATGACGTAACTGAAAATCTTCACATTGGACGCATTACTCTCAGAAACGTTTCTGGCAACTAATGCCGCGTGATGACGTTTGCGGTCGCACCACTCTGTACGAAGTAGAAGCTTCTAAGTTGTTGCAGTCACCAAGAAAGAGGCACAGAAATTCAAGTTTTAGTTTTTGAAAATTCAGTTTTTGGCTGCTTTTGCTGCCTTGTAGTTGACCTAGGACCTTAAGATTTTGCATGAACCGAACTCTGGCAGCCACATTACACGAGAAAAAGCGAGAAGTGGTAATTCGTAGTAAAAACCGCAGAAAACATAACGTTTTCTACATTTGTTTTCGAAATGACGTAACTGAAAATCTTCACATTGGACGCATTACTCTCAGAAACGTTTACATTTATCGTCTGGCAACTAATGCCGCGTGATGACGTTTGCGGTCGCACCACTCTGTTCGAAGTAGAAGCTTCTAAGTTGTTGCAGTCACCAAGAAAGAGGCACAGAAATTCAAGTATTAGTTTTTGAAAATTCAGTTTTTAGCTGCTTTCGCTGATTTGTAGTTGACCTAGGACCTTAAGATTTTGCATGAACCGAACTCTGGCAGCCACATTACACGAGAATAAGCGAGAAGTGGAAATTCGTAGTAAAAACCGCAGAAAACATAACGTTTTCAACATTTGTTTTCGAAATGACGTAACTGAAAATCTTCACATTGGACGCATTACTCTCAGAAACGTTTACATTTATCGTCTGGCAACTAATGCCGCGTGAGGACGTTTGCGGTCGCACCACTCTATACGAAGTAGAAGCTTCTAAGTTGTTGCAGTCACCAAGAAAGAGGCACAAAAAATTCAAGTTTTAGTTTTTGAAAATTCAGTTTTTTGCTGCTTTTGCTGCCTTGTAGTTGACCTAGGACCTTAAGATTTTGCATGAACCGAACTCTGGCAGCCACATTACACGATAAAAAGCGAGAAGTGGTAATTCGTAGTAAAAACCGCAGAAAACATAAAGTTTTCTACATTGTTTTCGTATCGACGTAACTGAAAATCTTCACATTGGACGCATTACTCTCAGAAACGTTTACATTTATCGTCTGGCAACTAACGCCGCGTGATGACGTTTGCGGTCGCACCACTCTGCACGAAGTAGAAGCTTCTAAGTTGTTGCAGTCACCAAGAAAGAGGCACAGAAATTCAAGTTTTAGTTTTTGAAAATTCAGTTTTTGGCTGCTTTTGCTGCCTTGTACTTGACCTAGGACCTTAAGATTTTGCATGAACCGAACTCTGGCAGCCACATTACACGAGAAAAAGCTAGAAGTGGTAATTCGTAGTAAAAACCGCAGAAAACATAACGTTTTCAACATTTGTTTTCGAAATGACGTAACTGAAAATCTTCACATTGGACGCATTACTCTCAGAAACGTTTACATTTATCGTCTGGCAACTAATGCCGCGTGATGACGTTTGCGGTCGCACCACTCTGTACGAAGTAGAAGCTTCTAAGTTGTTGCAGTCACCAAGAAAGAGGCACAGAAATTCAAGTTTTTGTTTTTGAAAATTCAGTTTTTGGCTGCTTTTGCTGCCTTGTAGTTGACCTAGGACCTTAAGATTTTGCATGAACCGAACTCTGGCAGCCACATTACACGAGAAAAAGCGAGAAGTGGTAATTCGTAGTAAAAACCGCAGAAAACATAACGTTTTCTACATTGTTTTCGTATCGACGTAACTGAAAATCTTCACATTGGACGCAATACTCTCAGAAACGTTTACATTTATCGTCTGGCAACTAATGCCGCGTGATGACGTTTGCGGTCGCACCACTCTGTACGAAGTAGAAGCTTCTAAGTTGTTGCAGTCACCAAGAAAGAGGCACAGATATTCAAGTTTTTGTTTTTGAAAATTCAGTTTTTGGCTGCTTTTGCTGCCTTGTAGTTGACCTAGGACCTTAAGATTTTGCATGAACCGAACTCTGGCAGCCACATTACACGAGAAAAAGCGAGAAGTGGTAATTCGTAGTAAAAACCGCAGAAAACATAACGTTTTCTACATTGTTTTCGTATCGACGTAACTGAAAATCTTCACATTGGACGCATTACTCTCAGAAACGTTTACATTTATCGTCTGGCAACTAATGCAGCGTGATTACGTTTGCGGTCGCACCACTCTGTACGAAGTAGAAGCTTCTAAGTTGTTGCAGTCACCAAGAAAGAGGCCCAGAAATTCAAGTTTTAGTTTTTGAAAATTCAGTTTTTGTCTGCTTTTGCTGCCTTGTAGTTGACCTAAGACCTTAAGATTTTGCATGAACCGAACTCTGGCAGCCACATTACACGAGAAGAAGCGAGAAGTGGTAATTCGTAGTATAAACCGCAGGAAACCTAACGTTTTCTACATTGTTTTCGTATCGACGTAACTGAAAATCTTCACATTGGATGCATTACTCTCAGAAACGTTTACATTTATCGTACGTTTACATTTTTCGTCTGGCAACTAATGCCGCGTGGTGACGTTTGCGGTCGCACCACTCTGTTCGAAGTAGAAGCTTCTAAGTTGTTGCAGTCACCAAGAAAGAGGCACAAAAAATTCAAGTTTTAGTTTTTGAAAATTCAGTTTTTTGCTGCTTTTGCTGCCTTGTAGTTGACCTAGGACCTTAAGATTTTGCATGAACCGAACTCTGGCAGCCACATTACACGAGAAAAAGCGAGAAGTGGTAATTCGTAGTAAAAACCGCAGAAAACATAACGATTTCTACATTTTTTTCGTTTCGACGTAACTGAAAATCTTCACATTGGACGCATTACTCTCAGAATCGTTTACATTTATCGTCTGGCAACTAATGCCGCGTGATGACGTTTGCGGTCGCACCACTCTGTACGAAGTAGAAGCTTCTAAGTTGTTGCAGTCACCAAGAAAGAGGCACAGAAAGTCAAGATTAACATTTTGAAAATTCAGTTTTTGGCTGCTTTTGCTGCCTTGTAGTTGACCTAGGACCTTTAGATTTTGTATGAACCGAACTCTGGCAGCCACATTACACGAGGAAAAGCGAGAAGTGGTAATTCGTAGTAAAAACCGCAGAAAACATAACATTTTCTACAGTGTTTTCGTATCGACGTAACTGAAAATCTTCACATTGGACGCATTACTCTCAGAAACGATTACATTTATCGTCTGGCAACTAATGCCGCGTGATGACGTTAGCGGTCGCACCACTCTGTACGAAGTAGAAGCTTCTAAGTTGTTGCAGTCACCAAGAAAGAGGCACAGAAATTCAAGTTTTAGTTTTTGAAAATTCAGTTTTTTGCTGCTTTTGCTGCCTTGTAGTTGACCTAGGACCTTAAGATTTTGCATGAACCGAACTCTGGCAACCACATTACACGAGAAAAAGCGAGAAGTGGTAATTCGTAGTAAAAACCGCAGAAAACATAACGTTTTCTACATTGTTTTCGTATCGACGTAACTGAAAATCTTCACATTGGACGCATTACTCTCAGAAACGTTTACATTTATCGTCTGGCAACTAATGCCGCGTGATGACGTTTGCGGTCGCACCACTCTGTACGAAGTAGAAGCTTCTAAGTTGTTGCAGTCACCAAGAAAGAGGCACAGAAATTCAAGTTTTAGTTTTTGAAAATTCAGTTTTTTGCTGCTTTTGCTGCCTTGTAGTTGACCTTGGATATTAAGATTTTGCATGAACTGATCTCTGGCAGCCACATTACACGAGAAAAAGCGAGATGTGGTAATTCGTAGTAAAAACCGCAGAAAACATAACGTTTTAAACATTTGTTTTCGAAATGACGTAACTGAAAATCTTCACATTGGACGCATTACTCTCAGAAACGTTTACATTTATCGTCTGGCAACTAATGCCGCGTGATGACGTTTGCGGTCGCACCACTCTGTACGAAGTAGAAGCTTCTAAGTTGTTGCACTCACCAAGAAAGAGGCACAGAAATTCAAGTATTAGTTTTTGAAAATTCAGTTTTTGGCTGCTTTTGCTGCCTTGTAGTTGACCTAGGACCATAAGATTTTGCATGAACCGAACTCTGGCAGCCACATTACACGAGAAAAAGCGAGAAGTGGTAATTCGTAGTAAAAACCGCAGAAAACATAACGTTTTCTACATTGTTTTCGTATCGACGTAACTGAAAATCTTCACATTGGACGCATTACTCTCAGAAACGTTTACATTTATCGTCTGGCAACTAATGCCGCGTGATGACGTTTGCGGTCGCACCGCTCTGTACGAAGTAGAAGCTTCTAAGTTGTTGCAGTCACCAAGAAAGAGGCACAGAAATTCAAGTATTAGTTTTTGAAAATTCAGTTTTTAGCTGCTTTCGCTGCCTTGTAGTTGACCTAGGACCTTAAGATTTTGCATGAACCGAACTCTGGCAGCCACATTACACGAGAAAAAGCGAGAAGTGGTAATTCGTAGTAAAAACCGCAGAAAACATAACGTTTTCAACATTTGTTTTCGAAATGACGTAACTGAAAATCTTCACATTGGACGCATTACTCTCAGAAACGTTTACATTTATCGTCTGGCAACTAATGCCGCGTGATGACGTTTGCGGTCGCACCACTCTGTACGAAGTAGAAGCTTCTAAGTTGTTGCAGTCACCAAGAAAGAGGCACAGAAATTCAAGTTTTTGTTTTTAAAAATTCAGTTTTTGGCTGCTTTTGCTGCCTTGGAGTTGACCTAGGACCTTAAGATTTTGCATGAACCGAACTCTGGCAGCCACATTACACGAGAAAAAGCGAGAAGTGGTAATTCGTAGCAAAAACCGCAGAAAACATAACGTTTTCTACATTGTTTTCGTATCGACGTAACTGAAAATCTTCACATTGGACGCAATACTCTCAGAAACGTTTACATTTATCGTCTGGCAACTAATGCCGCGTGATGACGTTTGCGGTCGCACCACTCTGTACGAAGTAGAAGCTTCTAAGTTGTTGCAGTCACCAAGAAAGAGGCACAGAAATTCAAGTTTTAGTTTTTGAAAATTCAGTTTTTGGCTGCTTTTGCTGCCTTGTAGTTGACCTAGGACCTTAAGATTTTGCATGAACCGAACTCTGGCAGCCACATTACACGAGAAAAAGCGAGAAGTGGTAATTCGTAGTAAAAACCGCAGAAAACATAACGTTTTCTACATTCTTTTCGTATCGACGTAACTGAAAATCTTCACATTGGACGAATTACTCTCAGAATCGTTTACATTTATCGTCTGGCAACTAATGCCGCGTGATGACGTTTGCGGTCGCACCACTCTGTACGAAGTAGAAGCTTCTAAGTTGTTACAGTCACCAAGAAAGAGGCACAGAAATTCAAGTTTTAGATTTTGAAAATTCAGTTTTTGGCTGCTTTTGCTGCCTTGTAGTTGACCTAGGACCTTTAGATTTTGTATGAACCGAACTCTGGCAGCCACATTACACGAGGAAAAGCGAGAAGTGGTAATTCGTAGTAAAAACCGCAGAAAACATAACATTTTCTACATTGTTTTCGTATCGACGTAACTGAAAATCTTCACATTGGACGCATTACTCTCAGAAACGTTTACATTTATCGTCTGGCAACTAATGCCGCGTGATGACGTTTGCGGTCGCACCACTCTGTACGAAGTAGAAGCTTCTAAGTTGTTGCAGTCACCAAGAAAGAGGCACAGAAATTCAAGTTTTAGTTTTTGAAAATTCAGTTTTTGGCTGCTTTTGCTGCCTTGTAGTTGACCTAGGACCTTAAGATTTTGCATGAACCGAACTCTGGCAGCCACATTACACGAGAAAAAGCGAGAAGTGGTAATTCGTAGTAAAAACCGCAGAAAACATAACGTTTTCTACATTGTTTTCGTATCGACGTAACTGAAAATCTTCACATTGGACGCATTACTCTCAGAAACGTTTACATTTATCGTCTGGCAACTAATGCCGCGTGATGACGTTTGCGGTCGCACCACTCTGTACGAAGTAGAAGCTTCTAAGTTGTTGCAGTCACCAAGAAAGAGGCACAGAAATTCAAGTTTTAGTTTTTGAAAATTCAGTTTTTGGCTGCTATTGCTGCCTTGTAGTTGACCTAGGACCTTAAGATTTTGCATGAACCGAACTCTGGCAGCCACATTACACGAGAAAAAGCGAGAAGTGGTAATTCGTAGTAAAAACCGCAGAAAACATAACGTTTTCTACATTGTTTTCGTATCGACGTAACTGAAAATCTTCACATTGGACGCATTACTCTCAGAAACGTTTACATTTATCGTCTGGCAACTAATGCCGCGTGATGACGTTTGCGGTCGCACCACTCTGTACGAAGTAGAAGCTTCTAAGTTGTTGCAGTCACCAAGAAAGAGGCACAAAAAATTCAAGTTTTAGTTTTTGAAAATTCAGTTTTTTGCTGCTTTTGCTGCCTTGTAGTTGACCTAGGACCTTAAGATTTTGCATGAACCGAACTCTGGCAGCCACATTACACGAGAAAAAGCGAGAAGTGGTAATTCGTAGTAAAAACCGCAGAAAACATAACGTTTTCTACATTGTTTTCGTATCGACGTAACTGAAAATCTTCACATTGGACGCAATACTCTCAGAAACGTTTACATTTATCGTCTGGCAACTAATGCCGCGTGATGACGTTTGCGGTCGCACCACTCTGTACGAAGTAGAAGCTTCTAAGTTGTTGCAGTCACCAAGAAAGAGGCACAGATATTCAAGTTTTTGTTTTTGAAAATTCAGTTTTTGGCTGCTTTTTCTGCCTTGTAGTTGACCTAGGACTTTAAGATTTTGCATGAACCGAACTCTGGCAGCCACATTACACGAGAAAAAGCGAGAAGTGGTAATTCGTAGTAAAAACCGCAGAAAACGTAACGTTTTCTACATTGTTTTCGTATCGACGTAACTGAAAATCTTCACATTGGACGCATTACTCTCAGAAACGTTTACATTTATCGTCTGGCAACTAATGCCGCGTGAAGACGTTTGCGGTCGCACCACTCTGTACGAAGTAGAAGCTTCTAAGTTGTTGCAGTCACCAAGAAAGAGGCACAGAAATTCAAGTTTTTGTTTTTCAAAATTCAGTTTTTGGCTGCTTTTGCTGCCTTGTAGTTGACCTAGGACCTTAAGATTTTGCATGAACCGAACTCTGGCAGCCACATAACACGAGAAAAAGCGAGAAATGGTAATTCGTAGTAAAAAACGCAGAAAACATAACGTTTTCTACATTGTTTTCGTATCGACGTATCTGAAAATATTCACATTGGACGCATTACTCTCAGAAACGTTTACATTTATCGTCTGGCAACTAATGCCGCGTGATGACGTTTGCGGTCGCACCACTCTGTACGAAGTAGAAGCTTCTAAGTTGTTGCAGTCACCAAGAAAGAGGCACAGAAATTCAAGTTTTAGTTTTTGAAAATTCAGTTTTTGCCTGCTTTTGCTGCCTTGTAGTTGACCTAGGACCTTAAGATTTTGCCTGAACCTAACTCTGGCAGCCACATTACTCGAGAAAAAGCGAGAAGTGGTAATTCGAAGTAAAAACCGCAGAAAACATAACGTTTTCTACATTGTTTTCGTATCGACGTAACTGAAAATCTTCACATTGGACGCATTACTCTCAGAAACGTTTACATTTATCGTCTGGCAACTAATGCCGCGTGATGACGTTAGCGGTCGCACCACTCTGTACGAAGTAGAAGCTTCTAAGTTGTTGCAGTCACCAAGAAAGAGGCACAGAAATTCAAGTTTTCGTTTTTGAGAATTCAGTTTTTGGCTGCTTTTGCTGCCTTGTAGTTGACCTAGGACCTTAAGATTTTGCATGAACCGAACTCTGGCAGCCCCATTACACGAGAAAAAGCGAGAAGTGGTAATTCGTAGTAAAAACCGCAGAAAACATAACTTTTTCTACATTGTTTTCGTATCGACGCAACTGAAAATCTTCACATTGGACGCATTACTCTCAGAAACGTTTACATTTATCGTCTGGCAACTAATGCCGCGTGATGACGTTTGCGGTCGCACCACTCTGTACGAAGTAGAAACTTCTAAGTTGTTGCAGTCACCAAGAAAGAGGCACAGAAATTCAAGTTTTTGTTTTTGAAAATTCTGTTTTTGGCTGCTTTTGCTATCTTGTAGTTGACCTAGGACCTTAAGATTTTGCCTGAACCGAACTCTGGCAGCCACATTACACGAGAAAAAGCGAGAAGTGGTAATTCGTAGTGAA
This sequence comes from Schistocerca serialis cubense, assembly GCF_023864345.2. Classification (NCBI taxonomy): domain Eukaryota; kingdom Metazoa; phylum Arthropoda; class Insecta; order Orthoptera; family Acrididae; genus Schistocerca; species Schistocerca serialis. The sequence goes on along the minus strand of NW_026047571.1, from coordinate 3,188,689 downwards.
AACCGCAGAAAACATAACGTTTTCTACATTTGTTTTCGAAATGACGTAACTGAAAATCTTCACATTGGACGCATTACTCTCAGAAACGTTTACATTTGTCGTCTGGCAACTAATGCCGCGTGATGACGTTTGCGGTCGCACCACTCTGTTCGAAGTAGAAGCTTCTAAATTGTTGCAGTCACCAAGAAAGAGGCACAGAAGTTCAAGTATTAGTTTTTGAAAATTCAGTTTTTAGCTGCTTTCGCTGATTTGTAGTTGACCTAGGACCTTAAGATTTTGCATGAACCGAACTCTGGCAGCCACATTACACGAGAATAAACGAGAAGTGGTAATTCGTAGTAAAAACCGCAGAAAACATAACGTTTTCAACATTTGTTTTCGAAATGACGTAACTGAAAATCTTCACATTGGACGCATTACTCTCAGAAACGTTTACATTTATCGTCTGGCAACTAATGCCGCGTGATGACGTTTGCGGTCGCACCACTCTGTACGAAGTAGAAGCTTCTAAGTTGTTGCAGTCACCAAGAAAGAGGCACAAAAAATTCAAGTTTTAGTTTTTGAAAATTCAGTTTTTTGCTGCTTTTGCTGCCTTGTAGTTGACCTAGGACCTTAAGATTTTGCATGAACCGAACTCTGGCAGCCACATTACACGAGAAAAAGCGAGAAGTGGTAATTCGTAGTAAAAACCGCAGAAAACATAACGTTTTCTACATTGTTTTCGTATCGACGTAACTGAAAATCTTCACATTGGACGCATTACTCTCAGAAACGATTACATTTATCGTCTGGCAACTAATGCCGCGTGATGACGTTAGCGGTCGCACCACTCTGTACGAAGTAGAAGCTTCTAAGTTGTTGCAGTCACCAAGAAAGAGGCACAGAAATTCAAGTTTTAGTTTTTGAAAATTCAGTTTTTGGCTGCTTTTGCTGCCTTGTAGTTGACCTAGGACCTTAAGATTTTGCATGAACCGAACTCTGGCAGCCACATTACACGAGAAAAAGCGAGAAGTGGTAATTCGTAGTAAAAACCGCAGAAAACATAACGTTTTCTACATTGTTTTCGTATCGACGTAACTGAAAATCTTCACATTGGACGCATTACTCTCAGAATCGTTTACATTTATCGTCTGGCAACTAATGCCGCGTGATGACGTTTGCGGTCGCACCACTCTGTACGAAGTAGAAGCTTCTAAGTTGTTACAGTCACCAAGAAAGAGGCACAGAAATTCAAGTTTTACATTTTGAAAATTCAGTTTTTGGCTGCTTTTGCTGCCTTGTAGTTGACCTAGGACCTTTAGATTTTGTATGAACCGAACTCTGGCAGCCACATTACACGAGGAAAAGCGAGAAGTGGTAATTCGTAGTAAAAACCGCAGAAAACATAACATTTTCTACATTGTTTTCGTATCGACGTAACTGAAAATCTTCACATTGGACGCATTACTCTCAGAAACGTTTACATTTATCGTCCGGCAACTAATGCCGCGTGATGACGTTTGCGGTCGCACCACTCTGTACGAAGTAGAAGCTTCTAAGTTGTTGCAGTCACCAAGAAAGAGGCACAGAAATTCAAGTTTTAGTTTTTGAAAATTCAGTTTTTGGCTGCTTTTGCTGCCTTGTAGTTGACCTAGGACCTTAAGATTTTGCATGAACCGAACTCTGGCAGCCACATTACACGAGAAAAAGCGAGAAGTGGTAATTCGTAGTAAAAACCGCAGAAAACATAACGTTTTCTACATTGTTTTCGTATCGACGTAACTGAAAATCTTCACATTGGACGCATTACTCTCAGAAACGTTTACATTTATCGTCTGGCAACTAATGCCGCGTGATGACGTTTGCGGTCGCACCACTCTGTACGAAGTAGAAGCTTCTAAGTTGTTGCAGTCACCAAGAAAGAGGCACAGAAATTCAAGTTTTAGTTTTTGAAAATTCAGTTTTTGGCTGCTATTGCTGCCTTGTAGTTGACCTAGGACTTTAAGATTTTGCATGAACCGAACTCTGGCAGCCACATTACACGAGAAAAAGCGAGAAGTGGTAATTCGTAGTAAAAACCGCAGAAAACATAACGTTTTCTACATTGTTTTCGTATCGACGTAACTGAAAATCTTCACATTGGACGCATTACTCTCAGAAACGTTTACATTTATCGTCTGGCAACTAATGCCGCGTGATGACGTTTGCGGTCGCACCACTCTGTACGAAGTAGAAGCTTCTAAGTTGTTGCAGTCACCAAGAAAGAGGCACAAAAAATTCAAGTTTTAGTTTTTGAAAATTCAGTTTTTTGCTGCTTTTGCTGCCTTGTAGTTGACCTAGGACCTTAAGATTTTGCATGAACCGAACTCTGGCAGCCACATTACACGAGAAAAAGCGAGAAGTGGTAATTCGTAGTAAAAACCGCAGAAAACATAACGTTTTCTACATTGTTTTCGTATCGACGTAACTGAAAATCTTCACATTGGACGCAATACTCTCAGAAACGTTTACATTTATCGTCTGGCAACTAATGCCGCGTGATGACGTTTGCGGTCGCACCACTCTGTACGAAGTAGAAGCTTCTAAGTTGTTGCAGTCACCAAGAAAGAGGCACAGAAATTCAAGTTTTTGTTTTTCAAAATTCAGTTTTTGGCTGCTTTTGCTGCCTTGTAGTTGACCTAGGACCTTAAGATTTTGCATGAACCGAACTCTGGCAGCCACATTACACGAGAAAAAGCGAGAAATGGTAATTCGTAGTAAAAACCGCAGAAAACATAACGTTTTCTACATTGTTTTCGTATCGACGTAACTGAAAATCTTCACATTGGACGCATTACTCTCAGAAACGTTTACATTTATCGTCTGGCAACTAATGCCGCGTGATGACGTTTGCGGTCGCACCACTCTGTACGAAGTAGAAGCTTCTAAGTTGTTGCAGTCACCAAGAAAGAGGCACAGAAATTCAAGTTTTAGTTTTTGAAAATTCAGTTTTTGGCTGCTTTTGCTGCCTTGTAGTTGACCTAGGACCTTAAGATTTTGCCTGAACCTAACTCTGGCAGCCACATTACTCGAGAAAAAGCGAGAAGTGGTAATTCGAAGTAAAAACCGCAGAAAACATAACGTTTTCTACATTGTTTTCGTATCGACGTAACTGAAAATCTTCACATTGGACGCATTACTCTCAGAAACGTTTACATTTATCGTCTGGCAACTAATGCCGCGTGATGACGTTAGCGGTCGCACCACTCTGTACGAAGTAGAAGCTTCTAAGTTGTTGCAGTCACCAAGAAAGGGGCACAGAAATTCAAGTTTTCGTTTTTGAAAATTCAGTTTTTGGCTGCTTTTGCTGCCTTGTAGTTGACCTAGGACCTTAAGATTTTGCATGAACCGAACTCTGGCAGCCACATTACACGAGAAAAAGCGAGAAGTGGTAATTCGTAGTAAAAACCGCAGAAAACATAACGTTTTCTACATTGTTTTCGTATCGACGTAACTGAAAATCTTCACATTGGACGCATTACTCTCAGAAACGTTTACATTTATCGTCTGGCAACTAATGCCGCGTGATGACGTTTGCTGTCGCACCACTCTGTACGAAGTAGAAGCCTCTAAGTTGTTGCAGTCACCAAGAAAGAGGCACAGAAATTCAAGTTTTAGTTTTTGAAAATTCAGTTTTTAGCTGCTTTTGCTGCCTTGTAGTAGACCTAGGACCTTAAGATTTTGCATGAACCTAACTCTGGCAGCCACATTACACGAGAAAAAGCGAGAAGTGGTAATTCGTAGTAAAAACCGCAGAAAACATAACGTTTTCTACATTGTTTTCGTATCGACGTAACTGAAAATCTTCACATTGGACGCATTACTCTCAGAAACGTTTACATTTATCGTCTGGCAACTAATGCCGCGTGATGACGTTTGCGGTCGCACCACTCTGTACGAAGTAGAAGCTTCTAAGTTGTTGCAGTCACCAAGAAAGAGGCACAGAAATTCAAGTTTTTGTTTTTGAAAATTCAGTTTTTGGCTGCTTTTGTAGTTGACCTAGGACCTTAAGATTTTGCATGAACCGAACTCTGGCAGCCACATTACACGAGAAAAAGCGAGAAGTGGTAATTCGTAGTAAAAACCGCAGAAAACATAACGTTTTCTACATTGTTTTCGTATCGACGTAACTGAAAATCTTCAAATTGGACGCATTACTCTCAGAAACGTTTACATTTATCGTCTGGCAACTAATGCCGCGTGATGACGTTTGCGGTCGCACCACTCTGTACGAAGTAGAAGCTTCTAAGTTGTTGCAGTCACCAAGAAAGAGGCACAGAAATTCAAGTTTTAGTTTTTGAAAATTCAGTTTTTGGCTGCTTTTGCTGCCTTGTAGTTGACCTAGGACCTTTAGATTTTGTATGAACCGAACTCTGGCAGCCACATTACACGAGAAAAAGCGAGAAGTGGTAATTCGTAGTAAAAACCGCAGAAAACATAACGTTTTCTACATTGTTTTCGTATCGATGTAACTGAAAACTTCACAATGGACGCATTACTCTCAGAAACGTTTACATTTATCGTCTGGCAACTAATGCCGCGTGTTGACGTTTGCGGTCGCACCACTCTGTACGAAGTAGAAGCTTCTAAGTTGTTGCAGTCACCAAGAAAGTGGCACAGAAATTCAAGTTTCAGTTTTTGAAAATTCAGTTTTTGGCTGCTATTGCTGCCTTGTAGTTGACCTAGGACTTTAAGATTTTGCATGAACCGAACTCTGGGAGCCACATTACACGAGAAAAAGCGAGAAGTGGTAATTCGTAGTAAAAACCGCAGAAAACATAACGTTTTCTACATTGTTCTCGTATCGACGTAATTGAAAATCTTCACATTGGACGCATTACTCTCAGAAACGTTTACATTTATCGTCTGGCAACTAATGCCGCGTGATGACGTTTGCGGTCGCACCACTCTGTACGAAGTAGAAGCTTCTAAGTCGTTGCAGTCACCAAGAAAGAGGCACAGAAATTCAAGTTTTAGTTTTTGAAAATTCAGTTTTTGGTTGCTTTTGCTGTCTTGTAGTTGACCTAGGACCTTAAGATTTTGCATGAACCGAACCCTGGCAGCCACATTACACGAGAAAAAGCGAGAAGTGGTAATTCGTAGTAAAAACCGCAGAAAACATAACGTTTTCTACATTGTTTTCGTATCGACGTAACTGAAAATCTTCACATTGGACGCATTACTCTCAGAAACGTTTACATTTATCGTCTGGCAACTAATGCCGCGTGATCACGTTTGCGGTCGCACCACTCTGTACGAAGTAGAAGCTTCTAAGTTGTTGCAGTCACCAAGAAAGAGGCACAGAAATTCAAGTTTTTGTTTTTGAAAATTCAGCTTTTGGCTGCTTTTGCTGCCTTGTAGTTGACCTAGGACCTTAAGATTTTGCATGAACCGAACTCTGGCAGCCACATTACACGAGAAAAAGCGAGAAGTGGTAATTCGTAGTTAAAACCGCAGAAAACATAACGTTTTCTACATTGTTTTCGTATCGACGTAACTGAAAATCTTCACATTGGACGCATTACTCTCAGAAACGTTTACATTTATCGTCTGGCAACTAATGCCGCGTGATGACGTTTGCGGTCGCACCACTCTGTACGAAGTAGAAGCTTCTAAGTTGTTGCAGTCACCAAGAAAGAGGCACAGAAATTCAAGTTTTTGTTTTTGAAAATTCAGTTTTTGGCTGCTTTTGCTGCCTTGTAGTTGACCTAGGACCTTACGATTTCGCATGAACCTAAGTCTGGCAGCCACATTACACGAGAAAAAGCGAGAAGTGGTAATTCGTAGTAAAAACCGCAAAAAACATAACGTTTTCTACATTGTTTTCGTAACGACGTAACTGAAAATCTTCACATTGGACGCATTACTCTCAGAAACGTTTACATTTATCGTCTGGCAACTAATGCCGCGTGATGACGTTCGCGGTCGCACCACTCTGTACGAAGTAGAAGCTTCTAAGTTGTTGCAGTCACCAAGAAAGAGGCACAGAAATTCAAGTTTTTGTTTTTGAAAATTCAGTTTTTGGCTGCTTTTGCTGCCTTGTAGTTGACCTAGGACCTTAAGATTTTGCATGAACCGAACTCTGGCAGCCACATTACACGAGAAAAAGCGAGAAGTGGTAATTCGTAGTAAAGACCGCAGAAAATATAACGTTTTCTACATTGTTTTCGTATCGACGTAACTGAAAATCTTCACATTGGACGCATTACTGTCAGAAACGTTTACATTTATCGTCTGGCAACTAATGCCGCGTGATGACGTTGGCGGTCGCATCACTCTGTACGAAGTAGAAGCTTCTAAGTTGTTGCAGTCACCAAGAAAGAGGCACCGAAATTCAAGTTTTTGTTTTTGAAAATTCAGTTTTTGGCTGCTTTTGCTGCCTTGTAGTTGACCTAGGACCTTAAGATTTTGCATGAACCGAACTCTGGCAGCCACATTACACAAGAAAAAGCGAGATGTGGTAATTCGTAGTAAAAACCGCAGAAAACATAACGTGGTCTACATTGTTTTCGTATCGACGTAACTGATAATCTTCACATTGGACGCATTACTCTCAGAAACGTTTACATTTATCGTCTGGCAACTAATGCCGCGTGATGACGTTTGCTGTCGCTCCACTCTGTACGAAGTAGAAGCTTCTAAGTTGTTGCAGTCACCAAGAAAGAGGCACAGAAATTCAAGTTTTTGTTTTTGAAAATTCAGTTTTTGGCTGCTTTTGCTGCCTTGTAGTTGACCTAAGAACTTAAGATTTTGCATGAACCGACCTCTGGCAGTCACATTACACGAGAAAAAGCGAGAAGTGGTAATTCGTAGTAAAAACCGCAGAAAACATAACGTTTTCTACATTGTTTTCGTATCGACGTAACTGAAAATCTTCACATTGGACGCATTACTCTCAGAAACGTTTACATTTATCGTCTGACAACTAATGCCGCGTGATCACGTTTGCGGTCGCACCACTCTGTACGAAGTAGAAGCTTCTAAGTTGTTGCAGTAACGAAGAAAGAGGCACAGAAATTCAAGTTTTAGTTTTTGAAATTTCAGTTTTTGGCTGTTTTGCTGCCTTGTAGTTGACCTAGGACCTTAAGATTTTGCATGAACCGAACTCTGGCAGCCACATTACACGAGAAAAAGCGAGAAGTGGTAATTTGTAGTAAAAACCGCAGAAAACATAACGTTTTCTACATTGTTTTCGTATCGACGTAACTGAAAATCTTCACATTAGACGCATTACTCTCAGAAACGTTCACATTTATCGTCTGGCAACTAATGCCGCGTGATGACGTTTGCGGTCGCACCACTCTGTACGAAGTAGAAGCTTCTAAGTTGTTGCAGTCACCAAGAAAGAGGCACAGAAATTCAAGTTTTTGTTTTTGAAAATTCAGTTTTTGGCTGCTTTTGCTGCCTTGTAGTTGACCTAGGACCTTAAGATTTTGCATGAACCGAACTCTGGCAGCCACATTACACGAGAAAAAGCGAGAAGTGGTAATTGGTAGTAAAAACCGCAGAAAACATAACCTTTTCTACAATGTTTTCGTATCGACGTAACTGAAAATTTTCACATTGGACGCATTACTCTCAGAAACGTTTACATTTGTCGTCTGGCAACTAATGCCGCGTGATGACGTTTGCGGTCGCACCACTCTGTACGAAGTAGAAGCTTCTAAGTTGTTGCAGTCACCAAGAAAGAGGCACAGAAATTCAAGTTTTAGTTTTTGAAAATTCAGTTTTTGGCTGCTTTTGCTGCCTTGTAGTTGACCTAGGACCTTAAGATTTTGCATGAACCGAACTCTGGCAGGCACATTACACGAGAAAAAGCGAGAAGTGGTAATTCGTAGTAAAAACCGCAGAAAACATAACGTTTTCCACAGTTGTTTACGAAATGACGTAACTGAAAATCTTCACATCGGACGCATTACTCTCAAAAACGTTTACATTTATCGTCTGGCAACTAATGCCGCGTGATGACGTTTGCGGTCGCACCACTCTGTACGAAGTAGAAGCTTCTAAGTTGTTGCAGTCACCAAGAAAGAGGCACAGAAATTCAAGTTTTAGTTTTTGAAAATTCAGTTTTTGGCTGCTTTTGCTGCCTTGTAGTTGACCTAGGACCTTAAGATTTTGCATGAACCGAACTCTGGCAGCCACATTACACGAGAAAAAGCGAGAAGTGGTAATTCATAGTAAAAACCGCAGAAAACATAACGTTTTCAACATTTGTTTTCGAAATGACGTAACTGAAAATCTTCACATTGGACGCATTACTCTCAGAAACGTTTACATTTATCGACTGGCAACTAATGCCGCATGATGACGTTTGCGGTCGCACCACTCTGTACGAAGTAGAAGCTTCTAAGTTGTTGCAGTCACCAAGAAAGAGGCACAGAAATTCAAGTTTTAGTTTTTGAAAATTCAGTTTTTGGCTGCTTTTGCTGCGTTGTAGTTGACCTAGGACCTTAAGATTTTGCATGAACCTAACTCTGGCAGCCACATTACACGAGAAAAAGCGAGAAGTGGTAATTCGTAGTAAAAACCGCAGAAAACATAACGTTTTCTACATTGTTTTCGTATCGACGTAACTGAAAATCTTCACATTGGACGCATTACTCTCAGAAACGTTTACATTTATCGTCTGGCAACTAATGCCGCGTGATGACGTTTGCGGTCGCACCACTCTGTACGAAGTAGAAGCTTCTAAGTTGTTGCAGTCACCAAGAAAGAGGCACAGAAATTCAAGTTTTAGTTTTTGAAAATTCAGTTTTTGGCTGCTTTTGCTGCCTTGTAGTTGACCTAGGACCTTAAGATTTTGCATGAACCGAACTCTGGCAGCCACATTACACGAGAAAATGCGAGAAGTGGTAATTCGTAGTAAAAACCGCAGAAAACATAACGTTTTCAACATTAGTTTTCGAAATGACGTAACTGAAAATCTTCACATTGGACGCATTACTCTCAGAAACGTTTACATTTATCGTCTGGCAACTAATGCCGCGTGATGACGTTTGCGGTCGCACCACTCTGTACGAAGTAGAAGCTCCTAAGTTGTTGCAGTCACCAAGAAAGAGGCACAGAAATTCAAGTTTTAGTTTTTGAAAATTCAGTTTTTGGCTGCTTTTGCTGCCTTGTAGTTGACCTAGGACCTTAAGATTTTGCATGAACCGAACTCTGGCAGCCGCATTACACGAGAAAAAGCGAGAAGTGGTAATTCGTAGTAAAAACCGCAGAAAACATAACGTTTTCTACATTGTTTTCGTATCGACGTAACTGAAAATCTTCACAATGGATGCATTTCTCTCGGAAACGTTTACGTTTATTGTCTGCCAACTAATGCCGCGTGATGACGTTTGCGTTCGCACCACTCTGTACGAAGTAGAAGCTTCTAAGTTGTTGCAGTCACCAAGAAAGAGGCACAGAAATTCAAGTTTTAGTTTTTGAAAATTCAGTTTTTGGCTGCTTTTGCTGCCTTGTAGTTGACCCAGGACCTTAAGATTTTGCATGAACCGAACTCTGGCAGCCACATTACACGAGAAAAAGCGAGAAGTGGTAATTCGTAGTAAAAACCGCAGAAAACGGTACGTTTTCAACATTTGTTTTCGAAATGACGTAACTGAAAATCTTCACATTGGACGCATTACTCTCAGAAACGTTTACATTTATCGTCTGGCAACTAATGCCGCGTGATGACGTATGCGGTCGCACCACTCTGTACGACGTAGAAGCTTCTAAGTTGTTGCAGTCACCAAGAAAGAGGCACAGAATTTCAAGTTTTAGTTTTTGAAAATTCAGTTTTTGGATGCTTTTGCTGCCTTGTAGTTGACCTAGGACCTTAAGATTTTGCATGAACCGAACTCTGGCAGCCACATTACACGAGAAATAGCGAGAAGTGGTAATTCGTAGTAAAAACCGCAGAAAACATAACGTTTTCAACATTTGTTTTCGAAATGACGTAACTGAAAATCTTCACATTGGACGCATTACTCTCAGAAACGTTTAAATTTATCGTCTGGCAACTAATGCCGCGTGATGACGTTCGCGGTCGCACCACTCTGCACGAAGTAGAAGCTTCTAAGTTGTTGCAGTCACCACGAAAGAGGCACAGAAATTCAAGTTTTGGTTTTTGAAAATTCAGTTTTTGGCTGCTTTTGCTGCCTTGTAGTTGACCTAGGATCTTAAGATTTTGCATGAACCGAACTCTGGCAGCCACATTACACGAGAAAAAGCGAGAAGTGGTAATTCGTAGTAAAAACCGCAGAAAACATAATGTTTTCAACATTTGTTTTCGAAATGACGTATCTGAAAATCTTCACATTGGACGCATTACTCTCAGAAACGTTTACATTTATCGTCTGGCAACTAATGCAGCGTGATGACGTTTGCGGTCGCACCACTCTGTACGAAGTAGAAGCTTCTAAGTTGTTGCAGTCACCAAGAAAGAGGCACAGAAATTCAAGTTTTAGTTTTTGAAAATTCAGTTTTTGGCTGCTTTTGCTGCCTTGTAGTTGACCTAGGACATTAAGATTTTGCATGAACCGAACTCTGGCAGCCACATTACACGAGAAAAAGCGAGATGTGGTAATTCGTAGTAAAAACCGCAGAAAACATTACGTTTTCAACATTTGTTTTCGAAATGACGTAACTGAAAATCTTCACATTAGACGCATTACTCTCAGAAACGTTTACATTTATCGTCTGGCAACTAATGCCGCGTGATGACGTTTGCGGTCGCACCACTCTGTACGACGTAGAAGCTTCTAAGTTGTTGCAGTCACCAAGAAAGAGGCACAGAATTTCAAGTTTTAGTTTTTGAAAATTCAGTTTTTGGCTGCTTTTGCTGCCTTGTAGTTGACCTAGGACCTTAAGATTTTGCATGAACCGAACTCTGGCAGCCACATTACACGAGAAAAAGCGAGAAGTGGTAATTCGTAGTAAAAACCGCAGAAAACATAACGTTTTCAACATTTGTTTTCGAAATGACATAACTGAAAATCTTCACATTGGACGCATTACTCTCAGAAACGTTTAAATTTATCGTCTAGCAACTAATGCCGCGTGATGACGTTTGCGGTCGCACCACTCTGTACGAAGTAGAAGCTTCTAAGTTGTTGCAGTCACCAAGAAAGAGGGACAGAAATTCAAGTTTTAGTTTTTGAAAATTCAGTTTTTGGCTGCTTTTGCTTCTTGTAGTTGACCTAGGATCTTAAGATTTTGCATGAACCGAACTCTGGCAGCCACATTACACGAGAAAAAGCGAGAAGTGGTAATTCGTAGTAAAAACCGCAGAAAACATAACGTTTTCAACATTTGTTTCCGAAATGACGTAACTGAAAATCTTCACATTGGACGCATTACTCTCAGAAACGTTTACATTTATCGTCTGGCAACTAATGCCGCGTGATGACGTTTGCGGTCGCACCACTCTGTACGAAGTAGAAGCTTCTAAGTTGTTGCAGTCACCAAGAAAGAGGCACAGAAATTCAAGTTTTAGTTTTTGAAAATTCAGTTTTTGGCTGCTTTTGCTGCCTTGTAGTTGACCTAGGACCTTAAGATTTTGCATGAACCGAACTCTGGCAGCCACATTACACGAGAAAAAGCGAGAAGTGGTAATTCGTAGTAAAAACCGCAGAAAACATAACGTTTTCAACATTTGTTTTCGAAATGACGTAACTGAAAATCTTCACATTGGACGCATTACTCTCAGAAACGTTTACATTTATCGTCTGGCAACTAATGCCGCGTGATGACGTTTGCGGTCGCACCACTCTGTACGAAGTAGAAGCTTCTAAGTTGTTGCAGTCACCGAGAAAGAGGCACAGAAATTCAAGTTTTAGTTTTTGAAAATTCAGTTTTTGGCTGCTTTTGCTGCCTTGTAGTTGACCTAGGACCTTAAGATTTTGCATGAACCGAACTCTGGCAGCCACATTACACGAGAAAAAGCGAGAAGTGGTAATTCGTAGTAAAAACCGCAGAAAACATAACGTTTTCAACATTTGTTTTCGAAATGACGTAACTGAAAATCTTCACATTGGACGCATTACTCTCAGAAACGTTTACATTTATCGTCTGGCAACTAATGCCGCGTGATGACGTTTGCGGTCGCACCACTCTGTACGAAGTAGAAGCTTCTAAGTTGTTGCAGTCACCAAGAAAGAGGCACAGAAATTCAAGTTTTAGTTTTTGAAAATTCAGTTTTTGGCTGCTTTTGCTTCTTGTAGTTGACCTAGGATCTTAAGATTTTGCATGAACCGAACTCTGGCAGCCACATTACACGAGAAAAAGCGAGAAGTGGTAATTCGTAGTAAAAACCGCAGAAAACATAACGTTTTCAACATTTGTTTTCGAAATGACGTATCTCAAAATCTTCACATTGGACGCATTACTCTCAGAAACGTTTACATTTATCGTCTGGCAACTAATGCCGCGTGATGACGTTTGCGGTCGCACCACTCTGTACGACGTAGAAGCTTCTATGTTGTTGCAGTCATCAAGAAAGAGGCACAGAAATTCAAGTTTTAGTTTTTGAAAATTCAGTTTTTGGCTGCTTTTGCTGCCTTGTAGTTAACCTAGGACCTTAAGATTTTGCATGAACCGAACTCTGGCAGCCCCATTACACGAGAAAAAGCGAGAAGTGGTAATTCGTAGAAAAAACCGCAGAAAACATAACGTTTTCTACATTGTTTTCGTATCGACGTAACGGAAAATCTTCACATTGGACGCATTACTCTCAGAAACGTTTACATTTATCGTCTGGCAACTAATGCCGCGTGATGACGTTTGCGGTCGCACCACTCTGTACGAAGTAGAAGCTTCTAAGTTGTTGCAGTCACCAGGAAAGAGGCACAGAAATTCAAGTTTTAGTTTTTGAAAATTCAGTTTTTGGCTGCTTTTGCTACCTTGTAGTTGACCTAGGACCTTAAGATTTTGCATGAACCGAACTCTGGCAGCCACATTACACGAGAAAAAGCGAGAGGTGGTAATTCGTAGTAAAAACCGCAGAAAACATAACGTTTTCTACATTGTTTTCGTATCGACGTAACTGAAAATCTTCACATTGGACGCATTACTCTCAGAAACGTTTACATTTATCGTCTGGCAACTAATGCCGCGTGATGACGTTTGCGGTCGCACCACTCTGTACGAAGTAGAGGCTTCTAAGTTGTTGCAGTCACCAAGAAAGAGGCACAGAAATTCAAGTTTTAGTTTTTGAAAATTCAGTATTTGGCTGCTTTTGCTGCCTTGTAGTTGACCTAGGACCTTAAGATTTTGCATGAACCGAACTCTGGCAGCCACTTTACACGAGAAAAAGCGAGAAGTGGTAATTCGTAGTAAAAACCGCAGAAAACATAACGTTTTCAACATTTGTTTTCGTATCGACGTAACTGTAAATCTTCACATTGGACGCATTACTCTCAGAAACGTTTACATTTATCGTCTGGCAACTAATGCAGCGTGATGACGTTTGCGGTCGCACCACTCTGTACGAAGTAGAAGCTTCTAAGTTGTTGCAGTCACCAAGAAAGAGGCACAGAAATACAAGTTTTAGTTTTTGAAAATTCAGTTTTTGGCTGCTTTTGCTGCCTTGTAGTTGACCTAGGACCTTAAGATTTTGCATGAACCGAACTCTGGCAGCCACATTACACGAGAAAAAGCGAGAAGTGGTAATTCGTAGTAAAAACCGAAGAAAACATAACGTTTTCAACATTTGTTTTCGTATCGACGTAACTGAAAATCTTCACATTGGACGCATTACTCTCAGAAACGTTTACATTTATCGTCTGGCAACTAGTGCAGCGTGATTACGTTTGCGGTCGCACCACTCTGTACGAAGTAGAAGCTTCTAAGTTGTTGCAGTCACCAAGAAAGAGGCACAGAAATTCAAGTTTTAGTTTTTGAAAATTCAGTTTTTGGCTGCTTTTGCTGCCTTGTATTTGACCTAGGACCTTAAGATTTTGCATGAACCGAACTCTGGCAGCCACATTACACGAGAAAAAGCGAGAAGTGGTAATTCGTAGTAAAAAACGCAGAAAACATAACGTTTTCAACATTTGTTTTCGAAATGACGTAACTGAAAATCTTCACATTGGACGCATTACTCTCAGAAACGTTTACATTTATCGTCTGGCAACTAATGCCGCGTGATGACGTTTGCGGTCGCACCACTCTGTACGAAGTAGAAGCTTCTAAGTTGTTGCAGTCACCAAGAAAGAGGCACAGAAATTCAAGTTTTAGTTTTTGAAAATTCAGTTTTTGGCTGCTTTTGCTGCCTTGTAGTTGACCCAGGACCATAAGATTTTGCATGAACCGAACTCTGGCAGCCACATTACACGAGAAAAGGCGAGAAGTGGTAATTCGTAGTAAAAACCGCAGAAAACATAACGTTTTCAACAGTTGTTTTCGAAATGACGTAACTGAAAATCTTCACATTGGACGCATTACTCTCAGAAACCTTTACATTTATTGTCTGGCAACTAATGCCGCGTGATGACGTTTGCGGTCGCACCACTCTGTACGAAGTAGAAGCTTCTAAGTTGTTGCAGTCACCAAGAAAAAGGCACAGAAATTCAAGTTTTAGTTTTTGAAAATTCAGTTTTTGGCAGCTTTTGCTGCCTTGTAGTTGACCTAGGACATTAAGATTTTGCATGAACCGAACTCTGGCAGCCACATTACACGAGAAAAAGCGAGAAGTGGTAATTCGTAGTAAAAACCGCAGAAAACATAACGTTTTCTACATTTGTTTTCGAAATGACGTAACTGAAAATCTTCACATTGGACGCATTACTCTCAGAAACGTTTACATTTATCGTCTGGCAACTAATGCCGCGTGATGACGTTTGCGGTCGCACTACTCTGTACGAAGTAGAAGCTTCTAAGTTGTTGCAGTCACCAAGAAAGAGGCACAGAAATTCAAGTTTTAGTTTTTGAAAATTCAGTTTTTTGCTGCTTTTGCTGCCTTGTAGTTGACCTAGGACCTTAAGATTTTGCATGAACCGAACTCTGGCAGCCACATTACACGAGAAAAAGCGAGAGGTGGTAATTCGTAGTAAAAACCGCAGAAAACATACCGTTTTCTACATTGTTTTCGTATCGACGTAACTGAAAATCTTCACATTGGACGCATTACTCTCAGAAACGTTTACATTTATCGTCTGGCAACTAATGCCGCGTGATGACGTTTGCGGTCGCACCACTCTGTACGAAGTAGAAGTTTCTAAGTTGTTGCAGTCACCAAGAAAGAGGCACAGAAATTCAAGTTTTAGTTTTTGAAAATTCAGTATTTGGCTGCTTTTGCTGCCTTGTAGTTGACCTAGGACCTTAAGATTTTGCATGAACCGAACTCTGGCAGCCACATTACACGAGAAAAAGCGAGAAGTGGTAATTCGTAGTAAAAACCGCAGAAAACATAACGTTTTCAACATTTGTTTTCGTATCGACGTAAATGAAAATCTTCACATTGGACGCATTACTCTCAGAAACGTTTACATTTATCGTCTGGCAACTAATGCAGCGTGATGACGTTTGCGGTCGCACCACTCTGTACGTAGTAGAAGCTTCTAAGTTGTTGCAGTCACCAAGAAAGAGGCACAGAAATTCAAGTTTTAGTTTTTGAAAATTCAGTTTTTGGCTGCTTTTGCTGCCTTGTAGTTGACCTAGGACCTTAAGATTTTGCATGAACCGAACTCTGGCAGCCACATTACACGAGAAAAAGCGAGAAGTGGTAATTCGTAGTAAAAACCGCAGAAAACATAACGTTTTCAACATTTGTTTTCGTATCGACGTAACTGAAAATCTTCACATTGGACGCATTACTCTCAGAAACGTTTACATTTATTGTCTGGCAACTAATGCAGCGTGATTACGTTTGCGGTCGCACCACTCTGTACGAAGTAGAAGCTTCTAAGTTGTTGCAGTCAACAAGAAAGAGGCACAGAAATTCAAGTTTTAGTTTTTGAAAATTCAGTTTTTGGCTGCTTTTGCTGCCTTGTAGTTGACCTAGGACCTTAAGATTTTGCATGAACCGAACTCTGGCAGCTACTTTACACGAGAAAAAGCGAGAAGTGGTAATTCGCAGTAAAAACCGCAGAAAACATAACGTTTTCAACATTTGTTTTCGAAATGACGTAACTGAAAATCTTCGCATTGGACGCATTACTCTCAGAAACGTTTACATTTATTGTCTGGCAACTAATGCAGCGTGATAACGTTTGCGGTCGCACCACTCTGTACGAAGTAGCAGCTTCTAAGTTGTTGCAGTCACCAAGAAAGAGGCACAGAATTTAAAGTTTTAGTTTTTGAAAATTCAGTTTTTGGCTGCTTTTGCTGCCTTGTAGTTGACCTAGGACCTTAAGATTTTGCATGAACCGAACTCTGGCAGCCACATTACACGAGAAAAAGCGAGAAGTGGTAATTCGTAGTAAAAACCGCAGAAAACATAACGTTTTCTACATTGTTTTCGTATCGACGTAACTGAAAATCTTCACATTGGACGCATTACTCTCAGAAACGTTTACATTTATAGTCTGGCAACTAATGCCGCGTGATGACGTTTGCGGTCGCACCACTCTGTACGAAGTAGAAGCTTCTAAGTTGTTGCAGTCGCCATGAAAGAGGCAAAGAAATTCAAGTTTTAGTTTTTGAAAATTCAGTTTTTGGCTGCTTTTGCTGCCTTGTAGATGACCTAGGACCTTAAGATTTTGCATGAACCGCACTCTGGCAGCCACATTACACGAGAAAAAGCGAGTAGTGGTAATTCGTAGTAAAAACCGCAGAAAATATAACGTTTTCAACATTTGTTTTCGAAATGACGTAACTGAAAATCTTCACATTGGACGCATTACTCTCAGAAACGTTTACATTTATCGTCTGGCAACTAATGCCGCGTGATGACGTTTGCGGTCGCACCACTCTGTACGAAGTAGAAGCTTCTAAGTTGTTGCCGTCACCAAGAAAGAGGCACAGAAATTCAAGTTTTAGTTTTTGAAAATTCAGTTTTTGGCTGCTTTTGCTGCCTTGTAGTTGACCTAGGACCTTAAGATTTTGCATGAACCGAACTCTGGCAGCCAAATTACACGAGAAAAAGCGAGAAGTGGTAATTCGTAGTAAAAACCGCAGAAAACATAACGTTTTCTACATTTGATTTCGTATCGACGTAACTGAAAATCTTCACATTGGACGCATTACTCTCAGAGACGTTTATATTTATCGTCTGGCAACTAATGCAGCGTGATGACGTTTGCGGTCGCACCACTCTGTACGAAGTAGAAGCTTCTAAGTTGTTGCAGTCACCAAGAAAGAGGCACAGAAATTCAAGTTTTTGTTTTGGAAAATTCAGTTTTTGGCAGCTTTTGATGCCTTGTAGTTGACCTAGGACCTTAAGATTTTGCATGAACCGAAATCTGGCAGCCACATTACACGAGAAAAAGCGAGAAGTGGTAATTCGTAGTAAAAACCGCAGAAAACATAACGTTTTTAACATTTGTTTTCGAAATGACGTAACTGAAAATCTTCACATTGGACGCATTACTCTCAGAAACGTTTACATTTATTGTCTGGCAACTAATGCAGCGTGATTACGTTTGAGGTCGCACCACTCTGTACGAAGTAGAAGCTTCTAAGTTGTTGCCGTCACCAAGAAAGAGGCACAGAAATTCAAGTTTTAGTTTTTGAAAATTCAGTTTTTTGCTGCTTTTGCTGCCTTGTTGTTGACCTAGGACCTTAAGATTTTGCATGAACCGAACTCTGGCAGCCACATTACACGAGAAAAAGCGAGAAGTGGTAATTCGTAGTAAAAACCACAGAAAACATAACGTTTTCAACATTTGTTTTCGTATCGACGTAACTGAAAATCTTCACATTGGACGCATTACTCTCAGAAACGTTTACGTTTATCGTCTGGCAACTAATGCAGCGTGATGACGTTTGCGGTCGCACCACTCTGTACGAAGTAGAAGCTTCTAAGTTGTTGCAGTCACCAAGAAAGAGGCACAGAAATTCAAGTTTTAGTTTTTGAAAATTCAGTTTTTGTCTGCTTTTGCTGCCTTTTAGTTGACCTAGGACCTTAAGATTTTGCATGAACCGAACTCTGGCAGCCACATTACACGAGAAAAAGCGAGAAGTGGTAATTCGTAGCAAAAACCGCAGAAAACATAACGTTTTCAACGTTTGTTTTCGTATCGACGTAACTGAAAATCTTCACATTGGACGCATTACTTTCAGAAACGTTTACATTTATCGTCTTGCAACTAATGCAGCGGGATTACGTTTGCGGTCGCACCACTCTGTACGAAGTAGAAGCTTCTAAGTTGTTGCAGTCACCAAGAAAGAGGCACAGAAATTCAAGTTTTAGTTTTTGAAAATTCAGTTCTTGGCTGCTTTTGCTACCTTGTAGTTGACCTAGGACCTTAAGATTTTGCATGAACCGAACTCTGGCAGCCACATTACACGAGTAAAAGCGAGAAGTGGTAATTCGTAGTAAAAACCGCAGAAAACATAACGTTTTCAACATTTGTTTTCGTATCGACGTAACTGAAAATCTTCACATTGGACGCATTACTCTCAGAAACGTTTACATTTATCGTCTGGCAACTAATGCAGCGTGATTACGTTTGCGGTCGCACCACTCTGTACGAAGTAGAAGCTTCTAAGTTGTTGCAGTCACCAAGAAAGAGGCACAGAAATTCAAGTTATAGTTTTTGAAAATTCAGTTTTTGGCTGTTATTGCTGCCTTGTAGTTGACCCAGGACCTTAAGATTTTGCATGAACCGAACTCTGGCAGCCACATTACACGAGAAAAAGCGAGAAGTGGTAATTCGTAGTAAAAACCATAGAAAACATAACGTTTTCAACATTTGTTTTCGTATCGACGTAACTGAAAATCTTCACATTGGACGCATTACTCTCAGAAACGTTTACATTTATCGTCTGGCAACTAATGCAGCGTGATTACGTTTGCGGTCGCACCACTCTGTACGTAGTAGAAGCTTCTAAGTTGTTGCAGTCACCAAGAAAGAGGCACAGAAATTCAAGTTTTTGTTTTTGAAAATTCAGTTTTTGGCTGCTTTTGCTGCCTTGTAGTTGACCTAGGACTTTAAGATTTTGCATGAACCGAACTCTGGCAGCCACATTACACGAGAAAAAGCGAGAAGTGGTAATTCGTAGTAAAAACCGCAGAAAACATAACGTTTTCAACATTTGTTTTCGTATCGACGTAACTGAAAATCTTCACATTGGACGCATTACTCTCAGAAACGTTTACATTTATCGTCTGGCAACTAATGCAGCGTGATTACGTTTGCGGTCGCACCACTCTGTACGAAGTAGAAGCTTCTAAGTTGTTGCAGTCACCAAGAAAGAGGCACAGAAATTCAAGTTTTAGTTTTTGAAAATTCAGTTTTTGGCTGCTTTTGCTGCGTTGTAGTTGACCTAGGACCTTAAGATTTTGCATGAACCGAACTCTGGCAGCTACATTACACGAGAAAAAGCGAGAAGTGGTAATTCGTAGTAAAAACCGCAGAAAACATAACGTTTTCAACACTTGTTTTCGAAATGACGTAACTGAAAATCTTCACATTGGACGCATTACTCTCAGAAACGTTTACATTTATCGTCTGGCAACTAATGCCGCGTGATGACGTTTGCGGTCGCACCACTCTGTACGAAGTAGAAGCTTCTAAGTTGTTGCAGTCACCAAGAAAGAGGCACAGAAATTCAAGTTTTAGGTTTTGAAAATTCAGTTTTTGGCTGCTTTTGCTGCCTTGTAGTTGACCTAGGACCTTAAGATTTTGCATGAACCGAACTCTGGCAGCCACATTAAACGAGAAAAAGCGAGAAGTGGTAATTCGTAGTAAAAACCGCAGAAAACAAAACGTTTTCAACATTTGTTTTCGTATCGACGTAAATGAAAATCTTCACATTGGACGCATTACTCTCAGAAACGTTTACATTTATCGTCTGGCAACTAATGCAGCGTGATGACGTTTGCGGTCGCACCACTCTATACGAAGTAGAAGCTTCTAAGTCGTTGCAGTCACCAAGAAAGAGGCACAGAAATTCAAGTTTTAGTTTTTGAAAATTCAGTATTTGGCTGCTTTTGCTGCCTTGTAGTTGACCTAGGACCTTAAGATTTTGCATGAACCGAACTCTGGTAGCCACATTACACGAGAAAAGGCGAGAAGTGGTAATTCGTAGTAAAAACCGCAGAAAACATAACGTTTTCAACATTTGTTTTCGTATCGACGTAACTGAAAATCTTCACATTGGACGCATTACTCTCAGAAACGATTACATTTATCGTCTGGAAACTAATGCAGCGTGATGACGTTTGCGGTCGCACCACTCTGTTCGAAGTAGAAGCTTCTAAGTTGTTGCAGTCACCAAGAAAGAGGCACAGAAATTCAAGTTTTAGTTTTTGAAAATTCAGTTTATGGCTGCTTTTGCTGCCTTGTAGTTGACCTAGGACCTTAAGATTTTGCATGAACCGAACTCTGGCAGCCACATTACACGAGAAAAAGCGAGAAGTGGTAATTCGTAGTAAAAACCGCAGAAAACATAACGTTTTCAACATTTGTTTTCGTATCGACGTAATTGAAAATCTTCACATTGGACGCATTACTCTCTGAAACGTTTACATTTATCGTCTAGCAACTAATGCAGCGTGATTACGTTTGCGGTCGCACCACTCTGTACGAAGTAGAAGCTTCTAAGTTGTTGCAGTCACCAAGAAAGAGGCTCAGAAATTCAAGTTTTAGTTTTTGAAAATTTAGTTTTTGGCTGCTTTTGCTGCCTTGTAGTTGACCTAGGACCTTAAGATTTGCATGAACCGAACTCTGGCAGCCACATTACACGACAAAAGGCGAGAAGTGGTAATTCGTAGTAAAAACCGCAGAAAACATAACGTTTTCAACATTTGTTTTCGTATCGACGTAACTGAAAATCTTCACATTGGACGCATTACTCTCAGAAACGTTTACATTTATCGTCTGGCAACTAATGCAGCGTGATTACGTTTGCGGTCGCACCACTCTGTACGAAGTAGAAGCTTCTAAGTTGTTGCAGTCACCAAGAAAGAGGCACAGAAATTCAAGTTTTAGTTTTTGAAAATTCAGTTTTTGGCTGCTTTTGCTGCCTTGTAGTTGACCTAGGACCTTAAGATTTTGCATGAACCGAACTCTGGCAGCCACATTACACGAGAAAAAGCAAGAAGTGGTAATTCGTAGTAAAAACCGCAGAAAACATAACGTTTTCAACATTTGTTTTCGTATCGACGTAACTGAAAATCTTCACATTGGACGCATTAATCTCAGAAACGTTTACATTTATCGTCTGGCAACTAATGCAGCGTGATTACGTTTGCGGTCGAACCACTCTGTACGAAGTAGAAGCTTCTAAGTTGTTGCAGTCACCAAGGAAGAGGCACAGAAATTCAAGTTTTAGTTTTCGAAAATTCAGTTTTTGGCTGCTTTTGCTGTGTTGTAGTTGACCTAGGACCTTAAGATTTTGCATGAACCGAACTCTGGCAGCCACATTACACGAGAAAAAGCGAGAAGTGGTAATTCGTAGTAAAAACCGCAGAAAACATAACGTTTTCAACATTTGTTTTCGTATCGACGTAACTGAAAATCTTCACATTGGACGCATTACTCTCAGAAACGTTTACATTTATCGTCTGGCAACTAATGCAGCGTGATGACGTTTGCGGTCGCACCACTCTGTACGAAGTAGAAGCTTCTAAGTTGTTGCAGTCACCAAGAAAGAGGCACAGAAATTCAAGTTTTAGTTTTTGAAAATTCAGTTTATGACTGCTTTTGCTGCCTTGTAGTTGACCTAGGCCCTTTAAGATTTTGCATGAACCGAACTCTGGCAGCCACATTACACGAGAAAAAGCGAGAAGTGGTAATTCGTAGTAAAAACCGCAGAAAACATAACGTTTTCAACATTTGCTTTCGTATCGACGTAATTGAAAATCTTCACATTGGACGCATTACTCTCTGAAACGTTTACATTTATCGTCTAGCAACTAATGCAGCGTGATTACGTTTGCGGTCGCACCACTCTGTACGAAGTAGAAGCTTCTAAGAGTTTGCAGTCACCAAGAAAGAGGCACAGAAATTCAAGTTTTAGTTTTGAAAATTTATTTTTTGGCTGCTTTTGCTGCCTTGTAGTTGACCTAGGACCTTAAGATTTGCATGAACCGAACTCTGGCAGCCACATTACACGAGAAAAGGCGAGAAGTGGTAATTCGTAGTAAAACCCGCAGAAAACATAACGTTTTCAACATTTGTTTTCGTATCGACGTAACTGAAAATCTTCACATTGGACGCATTACCCTCAGAAACGTTTATATTTATCGTCTGGCAACTAATGCAACGTGATTACGATTGCGGTCGCACCACTCTGTACGAAGTAGAAGCTTCTAAGTTGTTGCAGTCACCAAGAAAGAGGCACAGAAATTCAAGTTTTAGTTTTTGAAAATTCAGTTTTTGGCTGCTTTTGCTGCCTTGTAGTTGACCTAGGACCTTAAGATTTTGCATGAACCGAACTCTGGCAGCCACATTACACGAGAAAAAGCGAGAAGTGGTAATTCGTAGTAAAAACCGCAGAAAACATAACGTTTTCAACATTTGTTTTCGTATCGACGTAACTGAAAATCTTCACATTGGACGCATTACTCTCAGAAACGTTTACATTTATCGTCTGGCAACTAATGCAGCGTGATTACGTTTGCGGTCGAACCACTCTGTACGAAGTAGAAGCTTCTAAGTTGTTGCAGTCACCAAGAAAGAGGCACAGAAATTCAAGTTTTAGTTTTCGAAAATTCAGTTTTTGGCTGCTTTTGCTGCGTTGTAGTTGACCTAGGACCTTAAGATTTTGCATGAACCGAACTCTGGCAGCCACATTACACGAGAAAAAGCGAGAAGTGGTAATTCGTAGTAAAAACCGCAGAAAACATTACGTTTTCAACATTTGTTTTCGAAATGACGTAACTGAAAATCTTCACATTGGGCGCATTACTCTCAGAAACGTTTACATTTATCGTCTGGCAACTAATGCCGCGTGATGACGTTTGCGGTCACACCACTCTGTACGAAGTAGAAGCTTCTAAGTTGTTGCAGTCACCAAGAAAGAGGCACAGAAATTCAAGTTTTAGGTTTTGAAAATTCAGTTTTTGGCTGCTTTTGCTGCCTTGTAGTTGACCTAGGACCTTAAGATTTTGCATGAACCGAACTCTGGCAGCCACATTACACGAGAAAAAGCGAGAAGTGGTAATTCGTAGTAAAAACCGCAGAAAACATAACGTTTTCAACATTTGTTTTCGTATCGACGTAAATGAAAATCTTCACATTGGACGCATTACTCTCAGAAACGTTTACATTTATCGTCTGGCAACTAATGCAGCGTGATGACGTTTGCGGTCGCACCACTCTATACGATGTAGAAGCTTCTAAGTTGTTGCAGTCACCAAGAAAGAGGCACAGAAATTCAAGTTTTAGTTTTTGAAAATTCAGTTTTTGGCTGCTTTTGCTGCCTTGTAGTTGACCTAGGACCTTAAGATTTTGCATGAACCGAACTCTGGCAGCCACATTACACGAGAAAAGGCGAGAAGTGGTAATTCGTAGTAAAAACCGCAGAAAACATAACGTTTTCAACATTTGTTTTCGTATCGACGTAACTGAAAATCTTCACATTGGACGCATTACTCTCAGAAACGTTTACATTTATCGTCTGGCAACTAATGCCGCGTGATGACGTTTGCGGTCGCACCACTCTGTACGAAGTAGAAGCTTCTAAGTTGTTGCAGTCACCAAGAAAGAGGCACAGAAATTCAAGTTTTAGTTTTTGAAAATTCAGTTTATGGCTGCTTTTGCTGCCTTGTAGTTGACCTAGGACCTTACGATTTTGCATGAACCGAACTCTGGCAGCCACATTACACGAGAAAAAGCGAGAAGTGGTAATTCGTAGTAAAAACCGCAGAAAACATAACGTTTTCAACATTTGTTTTCGTATCGACGTAATTGAAAATCTTCACATTGGACGCATTACTCTCAGAAACGTTTACATTTATCGTCTAGCAACTAATGCAGCGTGATTACGTTTGCGGTCGCACCACTCTGTACGAAGTAGAAGCTTCTAAGTTATTGCAGTCACCAAGAAAGAGGCACAGAAATTCAAGTTTTAGTTTTTGAAAATTCAGTTTTTGGCTGCTTTTGCTGCCTTGTAGTTGACCTAGGACCTTAAGATTTTGCATGAACCGAACTCTGGCAGCCACATTACACGAGAAAAAGCAAGAAGTGGTAATTCGTAGTAAAAACCGCAGAAAACATAACGTTTTCAACATTTGTTTTCGTATCGACGTAACTGAAAATCTTCACATTGGACGCATTAATCTCAGAAACGTTTACATTTATCGTCTGGCAACTAATGCAGCGTGATTACGTTTGCGGTCGAACCACTCTGTACGAAGTAGAAGCTTCTAAGTTGTTGCAGTCACCAAGGAAGAGGCACAGAAATTCAAGTTTTAGTTTTCGAAAATTCAGTTTTTGGCTGCTTTTGCTGTGTTGTAGTTGACCTAGGACCTTAAGATTTTGCATGAACCGAACTCTGGCAGCCACATTACACGAGAAAAAGCGAGAAGTGGTAATTCGTAGTAAAAACCGCAGAAAACATAACGTTTTCAACATTTGTTTTCGTATCGACGTAACTGAAAATCTTCACATTGGACGCATTACTCTCAGAAACGTTTACATTTATCGTCTGGCAACTAATGCAGCGTGATGACGTTTGCGGTCGCACCACTCTGTACGAAGTAGAAGCTTCTAAGTTGTTGCAGTCACCAAGAAAGAGGCACAGAAATTCAAGTTTTAGTTTTTGAAAATTCAGTTTATGACTGCTTTTGCTGCCTTGTAGTTGACCTAGGCCCTTTAAGATTTTGCATGAACCGAACTCTGGCAGCCACATTACACGAGAAAAAGCGAGAAGTGGTAATTCGTAGTAAAAACCGCAGAAAACATAACGTTTTCAACATTTGCTTTCGTATCGACGTAATTGAAAATCTTCACATTGGACGCATTACTCTCTGAAACGTTTACATTTATCGTCTAGCAACTAATGCAGCGTGATTACGTTTGCGGTCGCACCACTCTGTACGAAGTAGAAGCTTCTAAGAGTTTGCAGTCACCAAGAAAGAGGCACAGAAATTCAAGTTTTAGTTTTGAAAATTTATTTTTTGGCTGCTTTTGCTGCCTTGTAGTTGACCTAGGACCTTAAGATTTGCATGAACCGAACTCTGGCAGCCACATTACACGAGAAAAGGCGAGAAGTGGTAATTCGTAGTAAAACCCGCAGAAAACATAACGTTTTCAACATTTGTTTTCGTATCGACGTAACTGAAAATCTTCACATTGGACGCATTACCCTCAGAAACGTTTATATTTATCGTCTGGCAACTAATGCAACGTGATTACGATTGCGGTCGCACCACTCTGTACGAAGTAGAAGCTTCTAAGTTGTTGCAGTCACCAAGAAAGAGGCACAGAAATTCAAGTTTTAGTTTTTGAAAATTCAGTTTTTGGCTGCTTTTGCTGCCTTGTAGTTGACCTAGGACCTTAAGATTTTGCATGAACCGAACTCTGGCAGCCACATTACACGAGAAAAAGCGAGAAGTGGTAATTCGTAGTAAAAACCGCAGAAAACATAACGTTTTCAACATTTGTTTTCGTATCGACGTAACTGAAAATCTTCACATTGGACGCATTACTCTCAGAAACGTTTACATTTATCGTCTGGCAACTAATGCAGCGTGATTACGTTTGCGGTCGAACCACTCTGTACGAAGTAGAAGCTTCTAAGTTGTTGCAGTCACCAAGAAAGAGGCACAGAAATTCAAGTTTTAGTTTTCGAAAATTCAGTTTTTGGCTGCTTTTGCTGCGTTGTAGTTGACCTAGGACCTTAAGATTTTGCATGAACCGAACTCTGGCAGCCACATTACACGAGAAAAAGCGAGAAGTGGTAATTCGTAGTAAAAACCGCAGAAAACATTACGTTTTCAACATTTGTTTTCGAAATGACGTAACTGAAAATCTTCACATTGGGCGCATTACTCTCAGAAACGTTTACATTTATCGTCTGGCAACTAATGCCGCGTGATGACGTTTGCGGTCACACCACTCTGTACGAAGTAGAAGCTTCTAAGTTGTTGCAGTCACCAAGAAAGAGGCACAGAAATTCAAGTTTTAGGTTTTGAAAATTCAGTTTTTGGCTGCTTTTGCTGCCTTGTAGTTGACCTAGGACCTTAAGATTTTGCATGAACCGAACTCTGGCAGCCACATTACACGAGAAAAAGCGAGAAGTGGTAATTCGTAGTAAAAACCGCAGAAAACATAACGTTTTCAACATTTGTTTTCGTATCGACGTAAATGAAAATCTTCACATTGGACGCATTACTCTCAGAAACGTTTACATTTATCGTCTGGCAACTAATGCAGCGTGATGACGTTTGCGGTCGCACCACTCTATACGATGTAGAAGCTTCTAAGTTGTTGCAGTCACCAAGAAAGAGGCACAGAAATTCAAGTTTTAGTTTTTGAAAATTCAGTTTTTGGCTGCTTTTGCTGCCTTGTAGTTGACCTAGGACCTTAAGATTTTGCATGAACCGAACTCTGGCAGCCACATTACACGAGAAAAGGCGAGAAGTGGTAATTCGTAGTAAAAACCGCAGAAAACATAACGTTTTCAACATTTGTTTTCGTATCGACGTAACTGAAAATCTTCACATTGGACGCATTACTCTCAGAAACGTTTACATTTATCGTCTGGCAACTAATGCCGCGTGATGACGTTTGCGGTCGCACCACTCTGTACGAAGTAGAAGCTTCTAAGTTGTTGCAGTCACCAAGAAAGAGGCACAGAAATTCAAGTTTTAGTTTTTGAAAATTCAGTTTATGGCTGCTTTTGCTGCCTTGTAGTTGACCTAGGACCTTACGATTTTGCATGAACCGAACTCTGGCAGCCACATTACACGAGAAAAAGCGAGAAGTGGTAATTCGTAGTAAAAACCGCAGAAAACATAACGTTTTCAACATTTGTTTTCGTATCGACGTAATTGAAAATCTTCACATTGGACGCATTACTCTCAGAAACGTTTACATTTATCGTCTAGCAACTAATGCAGCGTGATTACGTTTGCGGTCGCACCACTCTGTACGAAGTAGAAGCTTCTAAGTTATTGCAGTCACCAAGAAAGAGGCACAGAAATTCAGGTTTTAGTTTTTGAAAATTCAGTTTTTGGCTGCTTTTGCTGCCTTGTAGTTGACCTAGGACCTTAAGATTTGCATGAACCGAACTCTGGCAGCCACATTACACGAGAAAAGGCGAGAAGTGGTAATTCGTAGTAAAAACCGCAGAAAACATAACGTTTTCAACATTTGTTTTCGTATCGACGTAACTGAAAATCTTCACATTGGACGCATTACTCTCAGAAACGTTTACATTTATCGTCTGGCAACTAATGCAGCGTGATGACGTTTGCGGTCGCACCACTCTGTACGAAGTAGAAGCTTCTAAGTTGTTGCAGTCACCAAGAAAGAGGCACAGAAATTCAAGTTTTAGTTTTCGAAAATTCAGTTTTTGGCTGCTTTTGCTGCCTTGTAGTTGACCTAGGACCTTAAGATTTTGCATGAACCGAACTCTGGCAGCCACATTACACGAGAAAAAGCGAGAAGTGGTAATTCGTAGTAAAAACCGCACAAAACATAACGTTTTCAACATTTGTTTTCGAAATGACGTAACTGAAAATCTTCACATTGGGCGCATTACTCTCAGAAACGTTTACATTTATCGTCTGGCAACTAATGCCGCGTGATGACGTTTGCGGTCACACCACTCTGTACGAAGTAGAAGCTTCTAAGTTGTTGCAGTCACCAAGAAAGAGGCACAGAAATACAAGTTTTAGTTTTTGAAAATTCAGTTTTTGGCTGCTTTTGCTGCCTTGTAGTTGACCTAGGACCTTACGATTTTGCATGAACCGAACTCTGGCAGCCACATTACACGAGAAAAAGCGAGAAGTGGTAATTCGTAGTAAAAACCGCAGAAAACATAACGTTTTCAACATTTGTTTTCGTATCGACGTAACTGAAAATCTTCACATTGGACGCATTACTCTCAGAAACGTTTACATTTATCGTCTGGCAACTAATGCAGCATGATTACGTTTGCGGTCGCACCACTCTGTACGAAGCAGAAGCTTCTAAGTTGTTGCAGTCACCAAGAAAGAGGCACAGAAATTCAAGTTTTAGTTTTTGAAAATTCAGTTTTTGGCTGCTTTTGCTGCCTTGTAGTTGACCTAGGACCATAAGATTTTGCATGAACCGACCTCTGGCAGCCACATTACACGAGAAAAAGCGAGAAGTGGTAATTCGTAGTAAAAACCGCACAAAACATAACGTTTTCAACATTTGTTTTCGTATCGACGTAACTGAAAATCTTCACATTGGACGCCATACTCTCAGAAACGTTTACATTTATCGTCTGGCAACTAATGCAGCGTGATGACGTTTGCGGTCGCACCACTCTGTACGAAGTAGAAGCTTCTAAGTTGTTGCAGTCACCAAGAAAGAGGCACAGAAATTCAAGTTTTAGTTTTCGAAAATTCAGTTTTTGGCTGCTTTTGCTGCCTTGTAGTTGACCTAGGACCTTAAGATTTTGCATGAACCGAACTCTGGCAGCCACATTACACGAGAAAAAGCGAGAAGTGGTAATTCGTAGTAAAAACCGCAGAAAACATAACGTTTTCAACATTTGTTTTCGTATCGACGTAACTGAAAATCTTCATATTGGACGCATTACTCTCAGAAACGTTTACATTTATCGTCTGGCAACTAATGCAGCGTGATTACGTTTGCGGTCGCACTACTCTGTACGAAGTAGAAGCTTCTAAGTTGTTGCAGTCACCAAGAAATAGGCACAGAAATTCAAGTTTTAGTTTTTGAAAATTCAGTTTTTGGCTGCTTTTGCTGCCTTGTAGTTGACCTAGGACCTTAAGATTTTGCATGAACCGAACTCTGGCAGTCACATTACACGAGAAAAAGCGAGAAGTGGTAATTCGTAGTAAAAACCGCAGAAAACATAACGTTTTCAACATTTGTTTTCGTATCGACGTAACTGAAAATCTTCACATTGGACGCATTACTCTCAGAAACGTTTACATTTATCGTCTGGCAACTAATGCCGCGTGATGACGTTTGCGGTCGCACCACTCTGTACGAAGTAGAAGCTTCTAAGTTGTTGCAGTCACCAAGAAAGAGGCACAGAAATTCAAGTTTTAGTTTTTGAAAATTCAGTTTTTGGCTGCTTTTGCTGCCTTGTAGTTGACCTAGGACCTTAAGATATTGCATGAACCGAACTCTGGCAGCCACATTACACGAGAAAAAGCGAGAAGTGGTAATTCGTAGTAAAAACCGCAGAAAACATAACGTTTTCAACATTTGTTTTCGAAATGACGTAACTGAAAATCTTCACATTGGACGCATTACTCTCAGAAACGTTTTCATTTATCGTCTGGCAACTAATGCCGCGTGATGACGTTTGCGGTCGCACCACTCTGTACGAAGTAGAAGCTTCTAAGTTGTTGCAGTCACCAAGAAAGAGGCACAGAAATTCAAGTTTTAGTTTTTGAAAATTCAGTTTTTGGCTGCTTTTGCTGCCTTGTAGTTGACCTAGGACCTTAAGATTTTGCATGAACCGAACTCTGGCAGCCGCATTACACGAGAAAAAGCGAGAAGTGGTAATTCGTAGTAAAAACCGCAGAAAACATAACGTTTTCAACATTTGTTTTCGAAATGACGTAACTGAAAATCTTCACATTGGACGCATTACTCTCAGAAACGTTTACATTTATCGTCTGGCAACTAATGCAGCGGTATTACGTTTACGGTCGCACCAATATGTACGAAGTAGAAGCTTCTAAGTTGTTGCAGTCACCAAGAAAGAGGCACAGAAATTCAAGTTTTAGTTTTTGAAAATTCAGTTTTTGGCTGCTTTTGCTGCCTTGTAGTTGACCTAGGACCTTAAGATTTTGCATGAACCGAACTCTGGCAGCCACATTACACGAGAAAAAGCGAGAAGTGGTAATTCGTAGTAAACACCGCAGAAAACATAACGTTTTCAACATTTGTTTTCGAAATGACGTAACTGAAAATCTTCACATTGTACGCATTACTCTCAGAAACGTTTACATTTATCGTCTGGCAACTAATGCAGCGTGATGACGTTTGCGGTCGCACCACTCTGTACGAAGTAGAGGCTTCTAAGTTGTTGCAGTCACCAAGAAAGAGGCACAGAAATTCAAGTTTTAGTTTTTGAAAATTCAGTTTATGGCTGCTTTTGCTGCCTTGTAGTTGACCTAGGACCTTAAGATTTGCATGAACCGAACTCTGGCAGCCACATTACACGAGAAAAGGCGAGAAGTGGTAATTCGTAGTAAAACCCGCAGAAAACATAACGTTTTCAACATTTGTTTTCGTATCGACGTAACTGAAAATCTTCACATTGGACGCATTACTCTCAGAAACGTTTACATTTATCGTCTGGCAACTAATGCAACGTGATTACGATTGCGGTCGCACCACTCTGTACGAAGTAGAAGCTTCTAAGTTGTTGCAGTCACCAAGAAAGAGGCACAGAAATTCAAGTTTTAGTTTTTGAAAATTCAGTTTTTGGCTGCTTTTGCTGCCTTGTAGTTGACCTAGGACCTTAAGATATTGCATGAACCGAACTCTGGCAGCCACATTACACGAGAAAAAGCGAGAAGTGGTAATTCGTAGTAAAAACCGCAGAAAACATAACGTTTTCAACATTTGTTTTCGTATCGACGTAACTGAAAATCTTCACATTGGACGCATTACTCTCAGAAACGTTTACATTTATCGTCTGGCAACTAATGCAGCGTGATTACGTTTGCGGTCGAACCACTCTGTACGAAGTAGAAGCTTCTAAGTTGTTGCAGTCACCAAGAAAGAGGCACAGAAATTCAAGTTTTAGTTTTCGAAAATTCAGTTTTTGGCTGCTTTTGCTGCGTTGTAGTTGACCCAGGACCTTAAGATTTTGCATGAACCGAACTCTGGCAGCCACATTACACGAGAAAAAGCGAGAAGTGGTAATTCGTAGTAAAAACCGCAGAAAACATAACGTTTTCAACATTTGTTTTCGTATCGACGTAACTGAAAATCTTCACATTGGACGCATTACTCTCAGAAACGTTTACATTTATCGTCTGGCAACTAATGCAGCGTGATTACGTTTGCGGTCGCACTACTCTGTACGAAGTAGAAGCTTCTAAGTTGTTGCAGTCACCAAGAAATAGGCACAGAAATTCAAGTTTTAGTTTTTGAAAATTCAGTTTTTGGCTGCTTTTGCTGCCTTGTAGTTGACCTAGGACCTTAAGATTTTGCATGAACCGAACTCTGGCAGTCACATTACACGGGAAAAAGCGAGAAGTGGTAATTCGTAGTAAAAACCGCAGAAAACATAACGTTTTCAACATTTGTTTTCGTATCGACGTAACTGAAAATCTTCACATTGGACGCATTACTCTCAGAAACGTTTACATTTATCGTCTGGCAACTAATGCCGCGTGATGACGTTTGCGGTCGCACCACTCTGTACGAAGTAGAAGCTTCTAAGTTGTTGCAGTCACCAAGAAAGAGGCACAGAAATTCAAGTTTTAGTTTTTGAAAATTCAGTTTTTGGCTGCTTTTGCTGCCTTGTAGTTGACCTAGGACCTTAAGATATTGCATGAACCGAACTCTGGCAGCCACATTACACGAGAAAAAGCGAGAAGTGGTAATTCGAAGTAAAAACCGCAGAAAACATAACTTTTTCAACATTTGTTTTCGAAATGACGTAACTGAAAATCTTCACATTGGACGCATTACTCTCAGAAACGTTTTCATTTATCGTCTGGCAACTAATGCCGCGTGATGACGTTTGCGGTCGCACCACTCTGTACGAAGTAGAAGCTTCTAAGTTGTTGCAGTCACCAAGAAAGAGGCACAGAAATTCAAGTTTTAGTTTTTGAAAATTCAGTTTTTGGCTGCTTTTGCTGCCTTGTAGTTGACCTAGGACCTTAAGATTTTGCATGAACCGAACTCTGGCAGCCGCATTACACGAGAAAAAGCGAGAAGTGGTAATTCGTAGTAAAAACCGCAGAAAACATAACGTTTTCAACATTTGTTTTCGAAATGACGTAACTGAAAATCTTCACATTGGACGCATTACTCTCAGAAACGTTTACATTTATCGTCTGGCAACTAATGCAGCGGTATTACGTTTACGGTCGCACCAATATGTACGAAGTAGAAGCTTCTAAGTTGTTGCAGTCACCAAGAAAGAGGCACAGAAATTCAAGTTTTAGTTTTTGAAAATTCAGTTTTTGGCTGCTTTTGCTGCCTTGTAGTTGACCTAGGACCTTAAGATTTTGCATGAACCGAACTCTGGCAGCCACATTACACGAGAAAAAGCGAGAAGTGGTAATTCGTAGTAAACACCGCAGAAAACATAACGTTTTCAACATTTGTTTTCGAAATGACGTAACTGAAAATCTTCACATTGTACGCATTACTCTCAGAAACGTTTACATTTATCGTCTGGCAACTAATGCAGCGTGATGACGTTTGCGGTCGCACCACTCTGTACGAAGTAGAAGCTTCTAAGTTGTTGCAGTCACCAAGAAAGAGGCACAGAAATTCAAGTTTTAGTTTTTGAAAATTCAGTTTATGGCTGCTTTTGCTGCCTTGTAGTTGACCTAGGACCTTAAGATTTGCATGAACCGAACTCTGGCAGCCACATTACACGAGAAAAGGCGAGAAGTGGTAATTCGTAGTAAAACCCGCAGAAAACATAACGTTTTCAACATTTGTTTTCGTATCGACGTAACTGAAAATCTTCACATTGGACGCATTACTCTCAGAAACCTTTACATTTATCGTCTGGCAACTAATGCAACGTGATTACGATTGCGGTCGCACCACTCTGTACGAAGTAGAAGCTTCTAAGTTGTTGCAGTCACCAAGAAAGAGGCACAGAAATTCAAGTTTTAGTTTTTGAAAATTCAGTTTTTGGCTGCTTTTGCTGCCTTGTAGTTGACCTAGGACCTTAAGATTTTGCATGAACCGAACTCTGGCAGCCACATTACACGAGAAAAAGCGAGAAGTGGTAATTCGTAGTAAAAACCGCAGAAAACATTACGTTTTCAACATTTGTTTTCGAAATGACGTAACTGAAAATCTTCACATTGGGCGCATTACTCTCAGAAACGTTTACATTTATCATCTGGCAACTAATGCCGCGTGATGACGTTTGCGGTCACACCACTCTGTACGAAGTAGAAGCTTCTAAGTTGTTGCAGTCACCAAGAAAGAGGCACAGAAATTCAAGTTTTAAGTTTTGAACATTCAGTTTTTGGCTGCTTTTGCTGCCTTGTAGTTGACCTAGGACCTTAAGATTTTGCATGAACCGAACTCTGGCAGCCACATTACACGAGAAAAAGCGAGAAGTGGTAATTCGTAGTAAAAACCGCAGAAAACATAACGTTTTCAACATTTGTTTTCGTATCGACGTAAATGAAAATCTTCACATTGGACGCATTACTCTCAGAAACGTTTACATTTATCGTCTGGCAACTAATGCAGCGTGATGACGTTTGCGGTCGCACCACTCTATACGATGTAGAAGCTTCTAGGTTGTTGCAGTCACCAAGAAAGAGGCACAGAAATTCAAGTTTTAGTTTTTGAAAATTCAGTTTTTGGCTGCTTTTGCTGCCTTGTAGTTGACCTAGGACCTTAAGATTTTGCATGAACCGAACTCTGGCAGCCACATTACACGAGAAAAGGCGAGAAGTGGTAATTCGTAGTAAAAACCGGAGAAAACATAACGTTTTCAACATTTGTTTTCGTATCGACGTAACTGAAAATCTTCACATTGGACGCATTACTCTCAGAAACGTTTACATTTATCGTCTGGCAACTAATGCCGCGTGATGACGTTTGCGGTCGCACCACTCTGTACGAAGTAGAAGCTTCTAAGTTGTTGCAGTCACCAAGAAAGAGGCACAGAAATTCAAGTTTTAGTTTTTGAAAATTCAGTTTTTGGCTGCTTTTGCTGCCTTGTAGTTGACCTAGGACCTTAAGATTTTGCATGAACTGAACTCTGGCAGCCACATTACACGAGAAAAAGCGAGAAGTGGTAATTCGTAGTAAAAACCGCACAAAACATAACGTTTTCAACATTTGTTTTCGTATCGACGTAACTGAAAATCTTCACATTGGACGCATTACTCTCAGAAACGTTTACATTTATCGTCTCGCAACTAATGCAGCGTGATTACGTTTGCGGTCGCACCACTCTGTACGAAGTAGAAGCTTCTAAGTTGTTGCAGTCACCAAGAAAGAGGCACAGAAATTCAAGTTTTAGTTTTTGAAAATTCAGTTTTTGGCTGCTTTTGCTGCTTTGTAGTTGACCTAGGACCTTAAGATTTTGCATGAACCGAACTCTGGCAGCCACATTACACGAGAAAAAGCGAGAAGTGGTAATTCGTAGTAAAAGCCGCAGAAAACATAACGTTTTCAACATTTGTTTTCGTATCGACGTAACTGAAAATCTTCACATTGAACGCATTATTCTCAGAAACGTTTACATTTATCGTCTGGCAACTAATGCCGCGTGCTGAGGTTTGCGGTCGCACTACTCTGTACGAAGTAGAAGCTTCTAAGTTGTTGCAGTCACCAAGAAAGAGGCACAGAAATACAAGTTTTAGTTTTTGAAAATTCAGTTTTTGGCTGCTTTTGCTGCCTTGTAGTTGACCTAGGACCTTACGATTTTGCAAGAACCGAACTCTGGCAGCCACATTACACGAGAAAAAGCGAGAAGTGGTAATTCGTAGTAAAAACCGCACAAAACATAACGTTTTCAACATTTGTTTTCGTATCGACGTAACTGAAA
Source organism: Schistocerca serialis cubense (assembly GCF_023864345.2). Taxonomy (NCBI): domain Eukaryota; kingdom Metazoa; phylum Arthropoda; class Insecta; order Orthoptera; family Acrididae; genus Schistocerca; species Schistocerca serialis. The sequence goes on along the minus strand of NW_026047571.1, from coordinate 3,153,691 downwards.
ATCTTCACATTGGACGCATTACTCTCAGAAACGTTTACATTTATCGTCTGGCAACTAATGCAGCATGATTACGTTTGCGGTCGCACCACTCTGTACGAAGCAGAAGCTTCTAAGTTGTTGCAGTCACCAAGAAAGAGGCACAGAAATTCAAGTTTTAGTTTTTGAAAATTCAGTTTTTGGCTGCTTTTGCTGCCTTGTAGTTGACCTAGGACCATAAGATTTTGCATGAACCGACCTCTGGCAGCCACATTACACGAGAAAAAGCGAGAAGTGGTAATTCGTAGTAAAAACCGCACAAAACATAACGTTTTCAACATTTGTTTTCGTATCGACGTAACTGAAAATCTTCACATTGGACGCATTACTCTCAGAAACGTTTACATTTATCGTCTGGCAACTAATGCAGCGTGATGACGTTTGCCGTCGCACCACTCTGTACGAAGTAGAAGCTTCTAAGTTGTTGCAGTCACCAAGAAAGAGGCACAGAAATTCAAGTTTTAGTTTTCGAAAATTCAGTTTTTGGCTGCTTTTGCTGCCTTGTAGTTGACCTAGGACCTTAAGATTTTGCATGAACCGAACTCTGGCAGCCACATTACACGAGAAAAAGCGAGAAGTGGTAATTCGTAGTAAAAACCGCAGAAAACATAACGTTTTCAACATTTGTTTTCGTATCGACGTAACTGAAAATCTTCACATTGGACGCATTACTCTCAGAAACGTTTACATTTATCGTCTGGCAACTAATGCAGCGTGATTACGTTTGCGGTCGCACCACTCTGTACGAAGTAGAAGCTTCTAAGTTGTTGCAGTCACCAAGAAAGAGGCACAGAAATTCAAGTTTTAGTTTTTGAAAATTCAGTTTTTGGCTGCTTTTGCTGCCTTGTAGTTGACCTAGGACCTTAAGATTTTGCATGAACCGAACTCTGGCAGTCACATTACACGAGAAAAAGCGAGAAGTGGTAATTCGTAGTAAAAACCGCAGAAAACATAACGTTTTCAACATTTGTTTTCGTATCGACGTAACTGAAAATCTTCACATTGGACGCATTACTCTCAGAAACGTTTACATTTATCGTCTGGCAACTAATGCCGCGTGATGACGTTTGCGGTCGCACCACTCTGTACGAAGTAGAAGCTTCTAAGTTGTTGCAGTCACCAAGAAAGAGGCACAGAAATTCAAGTTTTAGTTTTTGAAAATTCAGTTTTTGGCTGCTTTTGCTGCCTTGTAGTTGACCTAGGACCTTAAGATATTGCATGAACCGAACTCTGGCAGCCACATTACACGAGAAAAAGCGAGAAGTGGTAATTCGTAGTAAAAACCGCTGAAAACATAACGTTTTCAACATTTGTTTTCGAAATGACGTAACTGAAAATCTTCACATTGGACGCATTACTCTCAGAAACGTTTTCATTTATCGTCTGGCAACTAATGCCGCGTGATGACGTTTGCGGTCGCACCACTCTGTACGAAGTAGAAGCTTCTAAGTTGTTGCAGTCACCAAGAAAGAGGCACAGAAATTCAAGTTTTAGTTTTTGAAAATTCAGTTTTTGGCTGCTTTTGCTGCCTTGTAGTTGACCTAGGACCTTAAGATTTTGCATGAACCGAACTCTGGCAGCCACATTACACGAGAAAAAGCGAGAAGTGGTAATTCGTAGTAAAAACCGCAGAAAACATAACGTTTTCAACATTTGTTTTCGAAATGACGTAACTGAAAATCTTCACATTGGACGCATTACTCTCAGAAACGTTTACATTTATCGTCTGGCAACTAATGCAGCGGTATTACGTTTACGGTCGCACCACTATGTACGAAATAGAAGCTTCTAAGTTGTTGCAGTCACCAAGAAAGAGGCACAGAAATTCAAGTTTTAGTTTTTGAAAATTCAGTTTTTGGCTGCTTTTGCTGCCTTGTAGTTGACCTAGGACCTTAAGATTTTGCATGAACCGAACTCTGGCAGCCACATTACACGAGAAAAAGCGAGAAGTGGTAATTCGTAGTAAACACCGCAGAAAACATAACGTTTTCAACATTTGTTTTCGAAATGACGTAACTGAAAATCTTCACATTGTACGCATTACTCTCAGAAACGTTTACATTTATCGTCTGGCAACTAATGCAGCGTGATGACGTTTGCGGTCGCACCACTCTGTACGAAGTAGAAGCTTCTAAGTTGTTGCAGTCACCAAGAAAGAGGCACAGAAATTCAAGTTTTAGTTTTTGAAAATTCAGTTTATGGCTGCTTTTGCTGCCTTGTAGTTGACCTAGGACCTTAAGATTTTGCATGAACCGAACTCTTGCAGCCACATTACACGAGAAAAAGCGAGAAGTGGTAATTCGTAGTAAAAACCGCAGAAAACATAACGTTTTCAACATTTGTTTTCGTATCGACGTAATTGAAAATCTTCACATTGGACGCATTACTCTCAGAAACGTTTACATTTATCGTCTAGCAACTAATGCAGCGTGATTACGTTTGCGGTCGCACCACTCTGTACGAAGTAGAAGCTTCTAAGTTATTGCAGTCACCAAGAAAGAGGCACAGAAATTCAGGTTTTAGTTTTTGAAAATTCAGTTTTTGGCTGCTTTTGCTGCCTTGTAGTTGACCTAGGACCTTAAGATTTGCATGAACCGAACTCTGGCAGCCACATTACACGAGAAAAGGCGAGAAGTGGTAATTCGTAGTAAAAACCGCAGAAAACATAACGTTTTCAACATTTGTTTTCGTATCGACGTAACTGAAAATCTTCACATTGGACGCATTACTCTCAGAAACGTTTACATTTATCGTCTGGCAACTAATGCAGCGTGATTACGTTTGCGGTCGCACCACTCTGTACGAAGTAGAAGCTTCTAAGTTGTTGCAGTCACCAAGAAAGAGGCACAGAAATTCAAGTTTTAGTTTTTGAAAATTCAGTTTTTGGCTGCTTTTGCTGCCTTGTAGTTGACCTAGGACCTTAAGATTTTGCATGAACCGAACTCTGGCAGCCACATTACACGAGAAAAAGCGAGAAGTGGTAATTCGTAGTAAACACCGCAGAAAACATAACGTTTTCAACATTTGTTTTCGAAATGACGTAACTGAAAATCTTCACATTGTACGCATTACTCTCAGAAACGTTTACATTTATCGTCTGGCAACTAATGCAGCGTGATGACGTTTGCGGTCGCACCACTCTGTACGAAGTAGAAGCTTCTAAGTTGTTGCAGTCACCAAGAAAGAGGCACAGAAATTCAAGTTTTAGTTTTTGAAAATTCAGTTTATGGCTGCTTTTGCTGCCTTGTAGTTGACCTAGGACCTTAAGATTTTGCATGAACCGAACTCTTGCAGCCACATTACACGAGAAAAAGCGAGAAGTGGTAATTCGTAGTAAAAACCGCAGAAAACATAACGTTTTCAACATTTGTTTTCGTATCGACGTAATTGAAAATCTTCACATTGGACGCATTACTCTCAGAAACGATTACATTTATCGTCTAGCAACTAATGCAGCGTGATTACGTTTGCGGTCGCACCACTCTGTACGAAGTAGAAGCTTCTAAGTTATTGCAGTCACCAAGAAAGAGGCACAGAAATTCAGGTTTTAGTTTTTGAAAATTCAGTTTTTGGCTGCTTTTGCTGCCTTGTAGTTGACCTAGGACCTTAAGATTTGCATGAACCGAACTCTGGCAGCCACATTACACGAGAAAAGGCGAGAAGTGGTAATTCGTAGTAAAAACCGCAGAAAACATAACGTTTTCAACATTTGTTTTCGTATCGAGGTAACTGAAAATCTTCACATTGGACGCATTACTCTCAGAAACGTTTACATTTATCGTCTGGCAACTAATGCAGCGTGATTACGTTTGCGGTCGCACCACTCTGTACGAAGTAGAAGCTTCTAAGTTGTTGCAGTCACCAAGAAAGAGGCACGGAAATTCAAGTTTTAGTTTTTGAAAATTCAGTTTTTGGCTGCTTTTGCTGCCTTGTAGTTGACCTAGGACCTTAAGATTTTGCATGAACCGAACTCTGGCAGCCACATTACACGAGAAAAAGCGAGAAGTGGTAATTCGTAGTAAAAACCGCACAAAACATAACGTTTTCAACATTTGTTTTCGTATCGACGTAACTGAAAATCTTCACATTGGACGCATTACTCTCAGAAACGTTTACATTTATCGTCTCGCAACTAATGCAGCGTGATTACGTTTGCGGTCGCACCACTCTGTACGAAGTAGAAGCTTCTAAGTTGTTGCAGTCACCAAGAAAGAGGCACAGAAATTCAAGTTTTAGTTTTTGAAAATTCAGTTTTTGGCTGCTTTTGCTGCTTTGTAGTTGACCTAGGACCTTAAGATTTTGCATGAACCGAACTCTGGCAGCCACATTACACGAGAAAAAGCGAGAAGTGGTAATTCGTAGTAAAAGCCGCAGAAAACATAACGTTTTCAACATTTGTTTTCGTATCGACGTAACTGAAAATCTTCACATTGAACGCATTATTCTCAGAAACGTTTACATTTATCGTCTGGCAACTAATGCCGCGTGCTGAGGTTTGCGGTCGCACTACTCTGTACGAAGTAGAAGCTTCTAAGTTGTTGCAGTCACCAAGAAAGAGGCACAGAAATACAAGTTTTAGTTTTTGAAAATTCAGTTTTTGGCTGCTTTTGCTGCCTTGTAGTTGACCTAGGACCTTACGATTTTGCAAAAACCGAACTCTGGCAGCCACATTACACGAGAAAAAGCGAGAAGTGGTAATTCGTAGTAAAAACCGCAGAAAACATAACGTTTTCAACATTTGTTTTCGTATCGACGTAACTGAAAATCTTCACATTGGACGCATTACTCTCAGAAACGTTTACATTTATCGTCTGGCAACTAATGCAGCATGATTACGTTTGCGGTCGCACCACTCTGTACGAAGCAGAAGCTTCTAAGTTGTTGCAGTCACCAAGAAAGAGGCACAGAAATTCAAGTTTTAGTTTTTGAAAATTCAGTTTTTGGCTGCTTTTGCTGCCTTGTAGTTGACCTAGGACCATAAGATTTTGCATGAACCGACCTCTGGCAGCCACATTACACGAGAAAAAGCGAGAAGTGGTAATTCGTAGTAAAAACCGCACAAAACATAACGTTTTCAACATTTGTTTTCGTATCGACGTAACTGAAAATCTTCACATTGGACGCATTACTCTCAGAAACGTTTACATTTATCGTCTGGCAACTAATGCAGCGTGATGACGTTTGCGGTCGCACCACTCTGTACGAAGTAGAAGCTTCTAAGTTGTTGCAGTCACCAAGAAAGAGGCACAGAAATTCAAGTTTTAGTTTTTGAAAATTCAGTTTTTGGCTGCTTTTGCTGCCTTGTAGTTGACCTAGTACCTTAAGATTTTGCATGAACCGAACTCTGGCAGCCACATTACACGAGAAAAATCGAGAAGTGGTAATTCGTAGTAAAAACCGCAGAAAACATAACGTTTTCAACATTTGTTTTCGTATCGACGTAACTGAAAATCTTCACATTGGACGCATTACTCTCAGAAACGTTTACATTTATCGTCTGGCAACTAATGCAGCGTGATGACGTTTGCGGTCGCACCACTCTGTACGAAGTAGAAGCTTCTAAGTTGTTGCAGTCACCAAGAAAGAGGCACAGAAATTCAAGTTTTAGTTTTTGAAAATTCAGTTTTTGGCTGCTTTTGCTGCCTTGTAGTTGACCTAGGACCTTAAGATTTTGCATGAATCGAACTCTGGCAGTCACATTACACGAGAAAAAGCGAGAAGTGGTAATTCGTAGTAAAAACCGCAGAAAACATAACGTTTTCAACATTTGTTTTCGTATCGACGTAACTGAAAATCTTCACATTGGACGCATTACTCTCAGAAACATTTACATTTATCGTCTGGCAACTAATGCCGCGTGATGACGTTTGCGGTCGCACCACTCTGTACGAAGTAGAAGCTTCTAAGTTGTTGCAGTCACCAAGAAAGAGGCACAGAAATTCAAGTTTTAGTTTTTGAAAATTCAGTTTTTGGCTGCTTTTGCTGCCTTGTAGTTGACCTACGACCTTAAGATTTTGCATGAACCGAACTCTGGCAGCCACATTACACGAGAAAAAGCGAGAAGTGGTAATTCGTAGTAAAAACCGCAGAAAACATAACGTTTTCAACATTTGTTTTCGAAATGACGTAACTGAAAATCTTCACATTGGACGCATTACTCTCAGAAACTTTTACATTTATCGTCTGGCAACTAATGCAGCGGTATTACGTTTACGGTCGCACCACTATGTACGAAGTAGAAGCTTATAAGTTGTTGCAGTCACCAAGAAAGAGGCACAGAAATTCAAGTTTTAGTTTTTGAAAATTCAGTTTTTGGCTGCTTTTGCTGCCTTGTAGTTGACCTAGGACCTTAAGATTTTGCATGAACCGAACTCTGGCAGCCACATTACACGAGAAAAAGCGAGAAGTGGTAATTCGTAGTAAACACCGCAGAAAACATAACGTTTTCAACATTTGTTTTCGAAATGACGCAACTGAAAATCTTCACATTGGACGCATTACTCTCAGAAACGTTTACATTTATCGTCTGGCAACTAATGCAGCGTGATGACGTTTGCGGTCGCACCACTCTGTACGAAGTAGAAGCTTCTAAGTTGTTGCAGTCACCAAGAAAGAGGCACAGAAATTCAAGTTTTAGTTTTTGAATATTCAGTTTTTGGCTGCTTTTGCTGCCTTGTAGTTGACGTAGGACCTTACGATTTTGCCTCAACCGAACGCTGGCAGCCACATTACACGAGAAAAAGCGAGAAGTGGTAATTCGTAGTAAAAACCGCACAAAACATAACGTTTTCAACATTTGTTTTCGAAATGACGTAACTGAAAATCTTCACATTGGACGCATTACTCTCAGAAACGTTTACATTTATCGTCTGGCAACTAATGCAGCGTGATGAAGTTTGCGGTCGCACCACTCTGTACGAAGTAGAAGCTTCTAAGTTGTTGCAGTCACCAAGAAAGAGGCACAGAAATTCAAGTTTTAGTTTTTGAAAATTCAGTTTTTGGCTGCTTTTGCTGCCTTGTAGTTGACTTAGGACCTTAAGATTTTGCATGAACCGAACTCTGGCAGCCACATTACACGAGAAAAAGCGAGAAGTGGTAATTCGTAGTAAAAGCCGCAGAAAACATAACGTTTTCAACATTTGTTTTCGTATCGACGTAACTGAAAATCTTCACATTGAACACATTATTCTCAGAAACGTTTACATTTATCGTCTGGCAACTAATGCCGCGTGCTGAGGTTTGCGGTCGCACCACTCTGTACGAAGTAGAAGCTTCTAAGTTGTTGCAGTCACCAAGAAAGAGGCACAGAAATTCAAGTTTTAGTTTTTGAAAATTCAGTTTTTGGCTGCTTTTGCTGCCTTGTAGTTGGTCTAGGACCTTACGATTTTGCATGAACCGAACTCTGGCAGCCACATTACAAGAGAAAAACCGAGAAGTGGTAATTCGTAGTAAAAACCGCAGAAAACATAAAGTTTTCAACATTTGTTTTCGTATCGACGTAACTGAAAATCTTCACATTGGACGCATTACTCTCAGAAACTTTTACATTTATCGTCTGGCAACTAATGCAGCGTGATTACGTTTGCGGTCGCACCACTCTGTACGAAGCAGAAGCTTCTAAGTTGTTGCAGTCACCAAGAAAGAGGCACAGAAATTCAAGTTTTAGTTTTTGAAAATTCAGTTTTTGGCTGCTTTTGCTGCCTTGTAGTTGACCTAGGACCATAAGATTTTGCATGAACCGACCTCTGGCAGCCACATTACACGAGAAAAAGCGAGAAGTGGTAATTCGTAGTAAAAACCGCACAAAACGTAACGTTTTCAACATTTGTTTTCGTATCGACGTAACTGAAAATCTTCACATTGGACGCATTACTCTCAGAAACGTTTACATTTATCGTCTGGCAACTAATGCAGCGTGATGACGTTTGCGGTCGCACCACTCTGTACGAAGTAGAAGCTTCTAAGTTGTTGCAGTCACCAAGAAAGAGGCACAGAAATTCAAGTTTTAGTTTTTGAAAATTCAGTTTTTGGCTGCTTTTGCTGCCTTGTAGTTGACCTAGTACCTTAAGATTTTGCATGAACCGAACTCTGGCAGCCACATTACACGAGAAAAATCGAGAAGTGGTAATTCGTAGTAAAAACCGCAGAAAACATAACGTTTTCAACATTTGTTTTCGTATCGACGTAACTGAAAATCTTCACATTGGACGCATTACTCTCAGAAACGTTTACATTTATCGTCTGGCAACTAATGCAGCGTGATTACGTTTGCGGTCGCACCACTCTGTACGAAGTAGAAGCTTCTAAGTTGTTGCAGTCACCAAGAAAGAGGCACAGAAATTCAAGTTTTAGTTTTTGAAAATTCAGTTTTTGGCTGCTTTTGCTGCCTTGTAGTTGACCTAGGACCTTAAGATTTTGCATGAACCGAACTCTGGCAGTCACATTACACGAGAAAAAGCGAGAAGTGGTAATTCGTAGTAAAAACCGCAGAAAACATAACGTTTTCAACATTTGTTTTCGTATCGACGTAACTGAAAATCTTCACATTGGACGCATTACTCTCAGAAACATTTACATTTATCGTCTGGCAACTAATGCCGCGTGATGACGTTTGCGGTCGCACCACTCTGTACGAAGTAGAAGCTTCTAAGTTGTTGCAGTCACCAAGAAAGAGGCACAGAAATTCAAGTTTTAGTTTTTGAAAATTCAGTTTTTGGCTGCTTTTGCTGCCTTGTAGTTGACCTAGGACCTTAAGATTTTGCATGAACCGAACTCTGGCAGCCACATTACACGAGAAAAAGCGAGAAGTGGTAATTCGTAGTAAAAACCGCAGAAAACATAACGTTTTCAACATTTGTTTTCGAAATGACGTAACTGAAAATCTTCACATTGGACGCATTACTCTCAGAAACTTTTACATTTATCGTCTGGCACCTAATGCAGCGGTATTACGTTTACGGTCGCACCACTATGTACGAAGTAGAAGCTTCTAAGTTGTTGCAGTCACCAAGAAAGAGGCACAGAAATTCAAGTTTTAGTTTTTGAAAATTCAGTTTTTGGCTGCTTTTGCTGCCTTGTAGTTGACCTAGGACCTTAAGATTTTGCATGAACCGAACTCTGGCAGCCACATTACACGAGAAAAAGCGAGAAGTGGTAATTCGTAGTAAACACCGCAGAAAACATAACGTTTTCAACATTTGTTTTCGAAATGACGCAACTGAAAATCTTCACATTGGACGCATTACTCTCAGAAACGTTTACATTTATCGTCTGGCAACTAATGCAGCGTGATGACGTTTGCGGTCGCACCACTCTGTACGAAGTAGAAGCTTCTAAGTTGTTGCAGTCACCAAGAAAGAGGCACAGAAATTCAAGTTTTAGTTTTTGAATATTCAGTTTTTGGCTGCTTTTGCTGCCTTGTAGTTGACGTAGGACCTTACGATTTTGCCTCAACCGAACGCTGGCAGCCACATTACACGAGAAAAAGCGAGAAGTGGTAATTCGTAGTAAAAACCGCACAAAACATAACGTTTTCAACATTTGTTTTCGAAATGACGTAACTGAAAATCTTCACATTGGACGCATTACTCTCAGAAACGTTTACATTTATCGTCTGGCAACTAATGCAGCGTGATGAAGTTTGCGGTCGCACCACTCTGTACGAAGTAGAAGCTTCTAAGTTGTTGCAGTCACCAAGAAAGAGGCACAGAAATTCAAGTTTTAGTTTTTGAAAATTCAGTTTTTGGCTGCTTTTGCTGCCTTGTAGTTGACTTAGGAACTTAAGATTTTGCATGAACCGAACTCTGGCAGCCACATTACACGAGAAAAAGCGAGAAGTGGTAATTCGTAGTAAAAGCCGCAGAAAACATAACGTTTTCAACATTTGTTTTCGTATCGACGTAACTGAAAATCTTCACATTGAACACATTATTCTCAGAAACGTTTACATTTATCGTCTGGCAACTAATGCCGCGTGCTGAGGTTTGCGGTCGCACCACTCTGTACGAAGTAGAAGCTTCTAAGTTGTTGCAGTCACCAAGAAAGAGGCACAGAAATTCAAGTTTTAGTTTTTGAAAATTCAGTTTTTGGCTGCTTTTGCTGCCTTGTAGTTGGTCTAGGACCTTACGATTTTGCATGAACCGAACTCTGGCAGCCACATTACAAGAGAAAAACCGAGAAGTGGTAATTCGTAGTAAAAACCGCAGAAAACATAAAGTTTTCAACATTTGTTTTCGTATCGACGTAACTGAAAATCTTCACATTGGACGCATTACTCTCAGAAACGTTTACATTTATCGTCTGGCAACTAATGCAGCGTGATTACGTTTGCGGTCGCACCACTCTGTACGAAGCAGAAGCTTCTAAGTTGTTGCAGTCACCAAGAAAGAGGCACAGAAATTCAAGTTTTAGTTTTTGAAAATTCAGTTTTTGGCTGCTTTTGCTGCCTTGTAGCTGACCTAGGACCTTAAGATTTTGCATGAACCGACCTCTGGCAGCCACATTACACGAGAAAAAGCGAGAAGTGGTAATTCGTAGTAAAAACCGCACAAAACATAACGTTTTCAACATTTGTTTTCGTATCGACGTAACTGAAAATCTTCACATTGGACGCATTACTCTCAGAAACGTTTACATTTATCGTCTGGCAACTAATGCCGCGTGATGACGTTTGCGGTCGCACCACTCTGTACGAAGTAGAAGCTTCTAAGTTGTTGCAGTCACCAAGAAAGAGGCACAGAAATTCAAGTTTTAGTTTTTGAAAATTCAGTTTTTGGCTGCTTTTGCTGCCTTGTAGTTGACCTAGGACCTTAAGATATTGCATGAACCGAACTCTGGCAGCCACATTACACGAGAAAAAGCGAGAAGTGGTAATTCGTAGTAAAAACCGCAGAAAACATAACGTTTTCAACATTTGTTTTCGAAATGACGTAACTGAAAATCTTCACATTGGACGCATTACTCTCAGAAACGTTTTCATTTATCGTGTGTCAACTAATGCCGCGTGATGACGTTTGCGGTCGCACCACTCTGTACGAAGTAGAAGCTTCTAAGTTGGTGCAGTCACCAAGAAAGAGGCACAGAAATTCAAGTTTTAGTTATTTAAAATACAGTTTTTGGCTGCTTTTGCTGCCTTGTAGTTGACCTAGGACCTTAAGATTTTGCATCAACTGAACTCTGGCAGCCACATTACACGAGAAAAAGCGAGAAGTGGTAATTCGTAGTAAAAATCGCAGAAAACATAACGTTTTCAACATTTGTTTTCGAAATGACGTAACTGAAAATCTTCACATTGGACGCATTATTCTCAGAAACGTTTACATTTATCGTCTGGCAACTAATGCATCGTGATTACGTTTGCGGTCGCTCCACTATGTACGAAGTAGAAGCTTCTAAGTTGTTGCAGTCACCAAGAAAGAGGCACAGAAATTCAAGTTTTAGTTTTTGAAAATTCAGTTTTTGGCTGCTTTTGCTGCCTTGTAGTTGACCTAGGACCTTAAGATTTTGCATGAACCGAACTCTGGCAGCCACATTACACGAGAAAAAGCGAGAAGTGGTAATTCGTAGTAAAAACCGCAGAAAACATAACGTTTTCAACATTTGTTTTCGTATCGACGTAACTGAAAATCATCACATTGGACGCATTACTCTCAGAAACGTTTACATTTATCGTCTGGCAACTAATGCAGCGTGATGACGTTTGCGGTCGCACCACTCTGTACGAAGTAGAAGCTTCTAAGTTGTTGCAGTCACCAAGAAAGAGGCACAGAAATTCAAGTATTAGTTTTTGAAAATTCAGTTTTTGTCTGCTTTTGCTGCCTTGTAGTTGACCTAGGACCTTAAGATTTTGCATGAACCGAACTCTGGCAGCCACATTACACGAGAAAAAGCGAGAAGTGGTAATTCGTAGTAAAAACCGCAGAAAACATAACGTTTTCAACATTTGTTTTCGAAATGACGTAACTGAAAATCTTCACATTGGACGCATTACTCTCAGAAACGTTTACATTTATCGTCTGGCAACTAATGCAGCGTGACGACGCTTGCGGTCGCACCACTCTGTACGAAGTAGAAGCTTCTAAGTTGTTGCAGTCACCAAGAAAGAGGCACAGAAATTCAAGTTTTAGTTTTTGAAAATTCAGTTTTTGGCTGCTTTTGCTGCCTTGTAGTTGACTTAGGACCTTAAGATTTTGCATGAACCGAACTCTGGCAGCCACATTACACGAGAAAAAGCGAGAAGTGGTAATTCGTAGTAAAAACCGCAGAAAACATAACGTTTTCAACATTTGTTTTCGTATCGACGTAACTGAAAATCTTCACATTGGACGCATTACTCTCAGAAACGTTTACATTTATCGTCTGGCAACTAATGCAGCGTGATGACGTTTCTGGTCGCACCACTCTGTACGAAGTAGAAGCTTCTAAGTTGTTGCAGTCACCAAGAAAGAGGCACAGAAGTTCAAGTTTTAGTTTTTGAAAATTCAGTTTTTGGCTGCTTTTGCTGCCTTGTAGTTGACCTAGGACCTTAAGATTTTGCATGAACCGAACTCTGGCAGCCACATTACACGAGAAAAAGCGAGAAGTGGTAATTCGTAGTAAAAACCGCAGAAAACATAACGTTTTCAACATTTGTTTTCGAAATGACGTAACTGAAAATTTTCACATTGGACTCATTACTCTCAGAAACGTTTACATTTATCGTCTGGCAACTAATGCAGCGTGATGACGTTTGCGGTCGCACCACTCTGTACGAAGTAGAAGCTTCTAAGTTGTTGCAGTCACCAAGAAAGAGGCACAGAAATTCAAGTTTTAGTTTTTGAAAATTCAGTTTTTGGCTGCTTTTGCTGCCTTGTAGTTGACCTAGGACCTTAAGATATTGCATGAACCGAACTCTGGCAGCCACATTACACGAGAAAAAGCGAGAAGTGGTAATTCGTAGTAAAAACCGCAGAAAACATAACGTTTTCAACATTTGTTTTCGAAATGACGTAACTGAAAATCTTCACATTGGACGCATTACTCTCAGAAACGTTTTCATTTATCGTCTGGCAACTAATGCCGCGTGATGACGTTTGCGGTCGCACCACTCTGTACGAAGTAGAAGCTTCTAAGTTGTTGCAGTCACCAAGAAAGAGGCACAGAAATTCAAGTTTTAGTTTTTGAAAATTCAGTTTTTGGCTGCTTTTGCTGCCTTGTAGTTGACCTAGGACCTTACGATTTTGCATGAACCGAACTCTGGCAGCAACATTACAAGAGAAAAAGCGAGAAGTGGTAATTCGTAGTAAAAACCGCAGAAAACATAAAGTTTTCAACATTTGTTTTCGTATCGACGTAACTGAAAATCTTCACATTGGACGCATTACTCTCAGAAACGTTTACATTTATCGTCTGGCAACTAATGCAGCGTGATTACGTTTGCGGTCGCACCACTCTGTACGAAGCAGAAGCTTCTAAGTTGTTGCAGTCACCAAGAAAGAGGCACAGAAATTCAAGTTTTAGTTTTTGAAAATTCAGTTTTTGGCTGCTTTTGCTGCCTTGTAGTTGACCTAGGATCTTAAGATTTTGCATGAACCGACCTCTGGCAGCCACATTACACGAGAAAAAGCGAGAAGTGGTAATTCGTAGTAAAAACTGCACAAAACATTACGTTTTCAACATTTGTTTTCGTATCGACGTAACTGAAAATCTTCACATTGGACGCATTACTCTCAGAAACGTTTACATTTATCGTCTGGCAACTAATGCCGCGTGATGACGTTTGCGGTCGCACCACTCTGTACGAAGTAGAAGCTTCTAAGTTGTTGCAGTCACCAAGAAAGAGGCACAGAAATTCAAGTTTTAGTTTTTGAAAATTCAGTTTTTGGCTGCTTTTGCTGCCTTGTAGTTGACCTAGGACCTTAAGATATTGCATGAACCGAACTCTGGCAGCCACATTACACGAGAAAAAGCGAGAAGTTGTAATTCGTAGTAAAAACCGCAGAAAACATAACGTTTTCAACATTTGTTTTCGATATGACGTAACTGAAAATCTTCACATTGGACGCATTACTCTCAGAAACGTTTACATTTATCGTCTGGCAACTAATGCCGCGTGATGACGTTTGCGGGCGCACCACTCTGTACGAAGTAGAAGCTTCTAAGTTGGTGCAGTCACCAAGAAAGAGGCACAGAAATTCAAGTTTTAGTTATTTAAAATACAGTTTTTGGCTGCTTTTGCTGCCTTGTAGTTGACCTAGGACCTTAAGATTTTGCATCAACCGAACTCTGGCAGCCACATTACACGAGAAAAAGCGAGAAGTGGTAATTCGTAGTAAAAACCGCAGAAAACATAACGTTTTCTACATTGGTTTTCGAAATGACGTAACTGAAAATCTTCACATTGGACGCATTACTCTCAGAAACGTTTACACTTATCGTCTGGCAACTAATGCAGCGTGATTACGTTTTGCGGTCGCTCCACTATGTACGAAGTAGAAGCTTCTAAGTTGTTGCAGTCACCAAGAAAGAGGCACAGAAATTCAAGTTTTAGTTTTTGAAAATTCAGTTTTTGGCTGCTTTTGCTGCCTTGTAGTTGACCTAGGACCTTAAGATTTTGCATGAACCGAACTCTGGCAGCCACATTACACGAGAAAAAGCGAGAAGTGGTAATTCGTAGTAAAAACCGCACAAAACATAACGTTTTCAACATTTGTTTTCGTATCGACGTAACTGAAAATCTTCACATTGGACGCATTACTCTCAGAAACGTTTACATTTATCGTCTGGCAACTAATGCAGCGTGATGACGTTTGCGGTCGCACCACTCTGTACGAAGTAGAAGCTTCTAAGTTGTTGCAGTCACCAAGAAAGAGGCACAGAAATACAAGTTTTAGTTTTTGAAAATTCAGTTTTTGGCTGCTTTTGCTGCCTTCTAGTTGACCTAGGACCTTAAGATTTTGCATGAACCGAACTCTGGCAGCCACATTACACGAGAAAAAGCGAGAAGTGGTAATTCGTAGTAAAAACCGCAGAAAACATAACGTTTTCAACATTTGTTTTCGAAATGACGTAACTGAAAATCTTCATATTGGACGCATTACTCTCAGAAACGTTTATATTTATCGTCTGGCAACTAATGCAGCGTGATGACGCTTGCGGTCGCACCACTCTGTACGAAGTAGATGCTTCTAAGTTGTTGCAGTCACCAAGAAAGAGGCACAGAAATTCAAGTTTTAGTTTTTGAAAATTCAGTTTTTGGCTGCTTTTGCTGCCTTGTAGTTGACTTAGGACCTTAAGATTTTGCATGAACCGAACTCTGGCAGCCACATTACACGAGAAAAAGCGAGAAGTGGTAATTCGTAGTAAAAACCGCAGAAAACATAACGTTTTCAACATTTGTTTTCGTATCGACGTAACTGAAAATCTTCACATTGGACGCATTACTCTCAGAAACGTTTACATTTATCGTCTGGCAACTAATGCAGCGTGATGACGTTTGCGGTCGCACCACTCTGTACGAAGTAGAAGCTTCTAAGTTGTTGCAGTCACCAAGAAAGAGGCGCAGAAATTCAAGTTTTAGTTTTTGAAAATTCAGTTTTTGGCTGCTTTTGCTGCCTTGTAGTTGACCTAGGATCTTAAGATTTTGCATGAACCGAACTCTGGCAGCCACATTACACGAGAAAAAGCGTGAAGTGGTAATTCGTAGTAAAAACCGCAGAAAACATAACGTTTTCTACATTTGTTTTCGAAATGACGTAAGTGAAAATCTTCACATTGGACGCATTACTCTCAGAAACGTTTACATTTATCGTCTGGCAACTAATGCAGCGTGATGACGTTTGTGGTCGCACCACTCTGTACGAAGTAGAAGCTTCTAAGTTGTTGCAGTCACCAAGAAAGAGGCACAGAAGTTCAAGTTTTAGTTTTTGAAAATTCAGTTTTTGGCTGCTTTTGCTGCCTTGTAGTTGACCTAGGACCTTAAGATTTTGCATGAACCGAACTCTGGCAGCCACATTACACGAGAAAAAGCGAGAAGTGGTAATTCGTAGTAAAAACCGCAGAAAACATAACGTTTTCAACATTTGTTTTCGAAATGACGTAACTGAAAATCTTCACATTGGACGCATTACTCTCAGAAACGTTTACATTTATCGTCTGGCAACTAATGCAGCGTGATGACGTTTGCGGTCGCACCACTCTGTACGAAGTAGAAGCTTCTAAGTTGTTGCAGTCACCAAGAAAGAGGCACGGAAATTCAAGTTTTAGTTTTTGAAAATTCAGTTTTTGGCTGCTCTTGCTGCCTTGTAGTTGACCTAGGACCTTAAGATTTTGCATGAACCGAACTCTGGCAGCCGCATTACACGAGAAAAAGCGAGAAGTGGTAATTCGTAGTAAAAACCGCAGAAAACATAACGTTTTCAACATTTGTTTTCGAAATGACGTAACTGAAAATCTTCACATTGGACGCATTACTCTCAGAAACGATTACATTTATCGTCTGGCAACTAATGCAGCGTGATGACGTTTGCGGTCGCACCACTCTGTACGAAGTAGAAGCTTCTAAGTTGTTGCAGTCACCAAGAAAGAGGCACAGAAATTCAAGTTTTAGTTTTGAAAATTCAGTTTTTGGCTGCTTTTGCTGCCTTGTAGTTGACCTAGGACCTTAAGATTTTGCATGAACCGAACTCTGGCAGCCACATTACACGAGAAAAAGCGAGAAGTGGTAATTCGTAGTAAAAACCGCAGAAAACATAACGTTTTCAACATTTGTTTTCGTATCGACGTAACTAAAAATCTTCACATTGGACGCATTACTCTCAGAAACGTTTCCATTTATCGTCTGGCAACTAATGCCGCGTGATGACGTTTGCGGTCGCACCACTCTGTACGAAGTAGAAGCTTCTAAGTTGTTGCAGTCACCAAGAAAGAGGCACAGAAATTCAAGTTTTAGTTTTTGAAAATTCAGTTTTTGGCTGCTTTTGCTGCCTTGTAGTTGACCTAGGACCTTAAGATTTTGCATGAACCGAACTCTGGCAGCCACATTACACGAGAAAAAGCGAGAAGTGGTAATTCGTAGTAAAAACCGCAGAAAGCATAAGGTTTTCAACATTTGTTTACGAAATGACGTAACTGAAAATCTTCGCATTGGACGCATTACTCTCAGAAACGTTTACATTTATCGTCTGGCAACTAATGCAGCGTGATGACGTTTGCGGTCGCACCACTCTGTACGAAGTAGAAGCTTCTAAGTTGTTGTAGTCACCAAGAAAGAGGCACAGAAATTCAAGTTTTAGTTTTTGAAAATTCAGTTTTTGGCTGCTTTTGCTGCCTTGTAGTTGACCTAGGACCTTAAGATATTGCATGAACCGAACTCTGGCAGCCACATTACACGAGAAAAAGCGAGAAGTGGTAATTCGTAGTAAAAAGCGCAGAAAACATAACGTTTTCAATATTTGTTTTCGAAATGACGTAACTGAAAATCTTCACATTGGACGCATTACTCTCAGAAACGTTTACATTTATCGTCTGGCAACTAATACAGCGTGATGACGTTTCCGGTCGCACCACTCTGTACGAAGTAGAAGCTTCTAAGTTGTTGCAGTCACCAAGAAAGAAGCACAGAAATTCAAGTTTTAGTTTTTGAAAATTCAGTTTTTGGCTGCTTTTGCTGCCTTGTAGTTGACCTAGGACCTTAAGATTTTGCATGAACCGAACTCTGGCAGCCACATTACACGAGAAAAAGCGAGAAGTGGTTATTCGTAGTAAAAACCGCAGAAAACATAACTTTTTCTACATTTGTTTTCGAAATGACGTAACTGAAAATCTTCACATTGGACGCATTACTCTTAGAAACGTTTACATTTATCGTCTGGCAACTAATGCAGCGTGATGACGTTTGCGGTCGCACCACTCTGTACGAAGTAGAAGCTTCTAAGTTGTTGCAGTCACCAAGAAAGAGGCACAGAAATTCAAGTTTTAGTTTTCGAAAATTCAGTTTTTGGCTGCTTTTGCTGCCTTGTAGTTGACCTAGGATCTTAAGATTTTGCATGAACCGAACTCTGGCAGCCACATTACACGAGAAAAAGCGAGAAGTGGTAATTCGTAGTAAAAACCGCAGAAAACATAACGTTTTCTACATTTGTTTTCGAAATGACGTAACTGAAAATCTTCACATTGGACGCATTACTCTCAGAAACGTTTACATTTATCGTCTGGCAACTAATGCAGCGTGATGACGTTTGTGGTCGCACCACTCTGTACGAAGTAGAAGCTTCTAAGTTGTTGCAGTCACCAAGAAAGAAGCACAGAAATTCAAGTTTTAGTTTTTGAAAATTCAGTTTTTGGCTGCTTTTGCTGCCTTGTAGTTGACCTAGGACCTTAAGATTTTGCATGAACCGAACTCTGGCAGCCACATTACACGAGAAAAAGCGAGAAGTGGTTATTCGTAGTAAAAACCGCAGAAAACATAACTTTTTCTACATTTGTTTTCGAAATGACGTAACTGAAAATCTTCACATTGGACGCATTACTCTTAGAAACGTTTACATTTATCGTCTGGCAACTAATGCAGCGTGATGACGTTTGCGGTCGCACCACTCTGTACGAAGTAGAAGCTTCTAAGTTGTTGCAGTCACCAAGAAAGAGGCACAGAAATTCAAGTTTTAGTTTTCGAAAATTCAGTTTTTGGCTGCTTTTGCTGCCTTGTAGTTGACCTAGGATCTTAAGATTTTGCATGAACCGAACTCTGGCAGCCACATTACACGAGAAAAAGCGAGAAGTGGTAATTCGTAGTAAAAACCGCAGAAAACATAACGTTTTCTACATTTGTTTTCGAAATGACGTAACTGAAAATCTTCACATTGGACGCATTACTCTCAGAAACGTTTACATTTATCGTCTGGCAACTAATGCAGCGTGATGACGTTTGTGGTCGCACCACTCTGTACGAAGTAGAAGCTTCTAAGTTGTTGCAGTCACCAAGAAAGAGGCACAGAAGTTCAAGTTTTAGTTTTTGAAAATTCAGTTTTTGGCTGCTTTTGCTGCCTTGTAGTTGACCTAGGACCTTAAGATTTTGCATGAACCGAACTCTGGCAGCCACATTACACGAGAAAAAGCGAGAAGTGGTAATTCGTAGTAAAAACCGCAGAAAACATAACGTTTTCAACATTTGTTTTCGAAATGACGTAACTGAAAATCTTCACATTGGACGCATTACTCTCAGAAACGTTTACATTTATCGTCTGGCAACTAATGCAGCGTGATGACGTTTGCGGTCGCACCACTCTGTACGAAGTAGAAGCTTCTAAGTTGTTGCAGTCACCAAGAAAGAGGCACGGAAATTCAAGTTTTAGTTTTTGAAAATTCAGTTTTTGGCTGCTCTTGCTGCCTTGTAGTTGACCTAGGACCTTAAGATTTTGCATGAACCGAACTCTGGCAGCCGCATTACACGAGAAAAAGCGAGAAGTGGTAATTCGTAGTAAAAACCGCAGAAAACATAACGTTTTCAACATTTGTTTTCGAAATGACGTAACTGAAAATCTTCACATTGGACGCATTACTCTCAGAAACGATTACATTTATCGTCTGGCAACTAATGCAGCGTGATGACGTTTGCGGTCGCACCACTCTGTACGAAGTAGAAGCTTCTAAGTTGTTGCAGTCACCAAGAAAGAGGCACAGAAATTCAAGTTTTAGTTTTGAAAATTCAGTTTTTGGCTGCTTTTGCTGCCTTGTAGCTGACCTAGGACCTTAAGATTTTGCATGAACCGAACTCTGGCAGCCACATTACACGAGAAAAAGCGAGAAGTGGTAATTCGTAGTAAAAACCGCAGAAAACATAACGTTTTCAACATTTGTTTTCGTATCGACGTAACTAAAAATCTTCACATTGGACGCATTACTCTCAGAAACGTTTCCATTTATCGTCTGGCAACTAATGCCGCGTGATGACGTTTGCGGTCGCACCACTCTGTACGAAGTAGAAGCTTCTAAGTTGTTGCAGTCACCAAGAAAGAGGCACAGAAATTCAAGTTTTAGTTTTTGAAAATTCAGTTTTTGGCTGCTTTTGCTGCCTTGTAGTTGACCTAGGACCTTAAGATTTTGCATGAACCGAACTCTGGCAGCCACATTACACGAGAAAAAGCGAGAAGTGGTTATTCGTAGTAAAAACCGCAGAAAACATAACTTTTTCTACATTTGTTTTCGAAATGACGTAACTGAAAATCTTCACATTGGACGCATTACTCTTAGAAACGTTTACATTTATCGTCTGGCAACTAATGCAGCGTGATGACGTTTGCGGTCGCACCACTCTGTACGAAGTAGAAGCTTCTAAGTTGTTGCAGTCACCAAGAAAGAGGCACAGAAATTCAAGTTTTAGTTTTCGAAAATTCAGTTTTTGGCTGCTTTTGCTGCCTTGTAGTTGACCTAGGATCTTAAGATTTTGCATGAACCGAACTCTGGCAGCCACATTACACGAGAAAAAGCGAGAAGTGGTAATTCGTAGTAAAAACCGCAGAAAACATAACGTTTTCTACATTTGTTTTCGAAATGACGTAACTGAAAATCTTCACATTGGACGCATTACTCTCAGAAACGTTTACATTTATCGTCTGGCAACTAATGCAGCGTGATGACGTTTGTGGTCGCACCACTCTGTACGAAGTAGAAGCTTCTAAGTTGTTGCTGTCACCAAGAAAGAAGCACAAAAATTCAAGTTTTAGTTTTTGAAAATTCAGTTTTTGGCTGCTTTTGCTGCCTTGTAGTTGACCTAGGACCTTAAGATTTTGCATGAACCGAACTCTGGCAGCCACATTACACGAGAAAAAGCGAGAAGTGGTAATTCGTAGTAAAAACCGCAGAAAACATAACGTTTTCAACATTTGTTTTCGAAATGACGTAACTGAAAATCTTCACATTGGACGCATTACTCTCAGAAACGTTTACATTTATCGTCTGGCAACTAATGCAGCGTGATGACGTTTGCGGTCGCACCACTCTGTACGAAGTAGAAGCTTCTAAAGTGTTGCAGTCACCAAGAAAGAGGCACAGAAATTCAAGTTTTAGTTTTTGAAAATTCAGTTTTTTGCTGCTTTTGCTGCCTTGTAGTTGACCTAGGACCTTAAGATTCTGCATGAACCGAACTCTAGCAGCCACATTACACGAGAAAAAGCGAGAAGTGGTAATTCGTAGTAAAACCCGCAGAAAACATAACGTTTTCAACATTTGTTTTCGTATCGACGTAACTGAAAATCTTCACATTGGACGCATTACTCTCAGAAACGTTTACATTTATCGTCTGGCAACTAATGCAGCGTGATGACGTTTGCGGTCGCACCACTCTGTACGAAGTAGAAGCTTCTAAGTTGTTGTAGTCACCAAGAAAGAGGCACAGAAATTCAAGTTTTAGTTTTTGAAAATTCAGTTTTTGGCTGCTTTTGCTGCCTTGTAGTTGACCTAGGACCTTAAGATTTTGCATGAACCGAACTCTGGCAGCCACATTACACGAGAAAAAGCGAGAAGTGGTAATTCGTAGTAAAAACCGCAGAAAACATAACGTTTTCAACATTTGTTTTCGAAATGACGTAACTGAAAATCTTCACATTGGACGCATTACTCTCAGAAACATTTACATTTATCGTCTGGCAACTAATGCAGCGTGATGACGTTTGCGGTCGCACCTCTCTGTACGAAGTAGAAGCTTCTAAGTTGTTGCAGTCACCAAGAAAGAGGCACAGAAATTCAAGTTTTAGTTTTTGAAAATTCAGTTTTTGGCTGCTTTGGCTGCCTTGTAGTTGACCTAGGACCTTAAGATTTTGCATGAACCGAACTCTGGCAGCCACATTACACGAGAAAAAGCGAGAAGTGGTAATTCGTAGTAAAAACCGCAGAAAACATAACGTTTTCTACATTGTTTTCGTATCGACGTAACTAAAAATCTTCACATTGGACGCATTACTCTCAGAAACGTTTATATTTATCGTCTGGCAACTAATGCAGCGTGATAACGTTGGCGGTCGGACCACTCTGTACGAAGTAGAAGCTTCTAAGTTGTTGCAGTCACCAAGAAAGAGGCACAGAAATTCAAGTTTTAGTTTTTGAAAATTCAGTTTTTGGCTGCTTTTGCTGCCTTGTAGTTGACCTAGGACCTTAAGATTTTGCATGAACCGAACTCTGGCAGCCACATTACACGAGAAAAAGCGAGAAGTGGTAATTCGTAGTAAAAACCGCAGAAAACATAACGTTTTCAACATTTGTTTTCGTATCGACGTAACTGAAAATCTTCACATTGGACGCATTACTCTCAGAAACGTTTACATTTATCGTCTGGCAACTAATGCAGCGTGATGACGTTTGCGGTCGCACCACTCTGTACGAAGTAGAAGCTTCTAAGTTGTTGCAGTCACCAAGAAAGAGGCACAGAAATTCAAGTTTTAGTTTTTGAAAATTCAGTTTTTGGCTGCTTTTGCTGCCTTGTAGTTGACCTAGGACCTTAAGATTTGGCATGAACCGAACTCTGGCAGCCACATGACACGAGAAAAAGCGAGAAGTGGTAATTCGTAGTAAAAACCGCAGAAAACATAACGTTTTCAACATTTGTTTTCGTATCGACGTAACTGATAATCTTCACATTGGACGCATTACTCTCAGAAACGTTTACATTTATGGTCTGGCAACTAATGCCGCGTGATGACGTTTGCGGTCGCACCACTCTGTACGAAGTAGAAGCTTCTAAGTTGTTGCAGTCATCAAGAAAGAGGCGCAAAAATTCAAGTTTTAGTTTTTGAAAATTCAGTTTTTGGCTGCTTTTGCTGCCTTGTAGTTGACCTAGGACCTTAAGATTTTGCATGAACCGAACTCTGGCAGCCACATTACACGAGAAAAAGCGAGAAGTGGTAATTCGTAGTAAAAACCGCAGAAAACATAACGTTTTCAACATTTGTTTTTGTATCGACGTAACTGAAAATGTTCACATTGGACGCATTACTCTCAGAAACGTTTACATTTATCGTCTGGCAACTAATGCAGCGTGGTGACGATTGCGGTCGCACCACTCTGTACGAAGTAGAAGCTTCTAAGTTGTTGCAGTCACCAAGAAAGAGGCACAGAAATTCAAGTTTTAGTTTTTGAAAATTCAGTTTTTGGCTGCTTTTGCTGCCTTGTAGTTGACCTAGGACCTTAAGATTTTGCATGAACCGAACTCTGGCAGCCACATTACACGAGAAAAAGCGAGAAGTGGTAATTCGTAGTAAAAACCGCACAAAACATAACGTTTTCTACAATGTTTTCGTTTCGACGTAACTGAAATTCTTCACATTGGACGCATTACTCTCAGAAACGTTTACATTTATCGTCTGGCAACTAATGCAGCGTGATGACGTTTGCGGTCGCACCACTCTGTACGAAGTAGAAGCTTCTAAGTTGTTGCAGTCACCAAGAAAGGGGCACAGAAATTCAAGTTTTAGTTTTTGAAAATTCCGTTTTTGGCTGATTTTGCTGCCTTGTAGTTGACCTAGGACCTTAAGATTTTGCACGAACCGAACTCTGGCAGCCACATTACACGAGAAAAAGCGAGAAGTGGTAATTCGTAGTAAAAACCGCAGAAAACATAACTTTTTCAACATTTGTTTTCGTATCGACGTAACTGATAATCTTCACATTGGACGCATTACTCTTAGAAACGTTTACATTTATGGTCTGGCAACTAATGCCGCGTGATGACGTTTGCGGTCGCACCACTCTGTACGAAGTAGAAGCTTCTAAGTTGTTGCAGTCACCAAGAAAGAGGCACAGAAATTCAAGTTTTAGTTTTTGAAAATTCAGTTTTTGGCTGCTTTTGCTGCCTTGTAGTTGACCTAGGACCTTAAGATTTTGCATGAACCGAACTCTGGCAGCCACATTACACGAGAAAAAGCGAGAAGTGGTAATTCGTAGTAAAAACCGCAGAAAACATAACGTTTTCTACATTGTTTTCGTATCGACGTAACTGAAAATCTTCACATTGGACGCATTACTCTCAGAAACGTTTACATTTATCGTCTGGCAACTAATGCAGCGTGATAACGTTTGCGGTCGCACCACTCTGTACGAAGTAGAAGCTTCTAAGTTGTTGCAGTCACCAAGAAAGAGGCACAGAAATTCAAGTTTTAGTTTTTGAAAATTCAGTTTTTGGCTGCTTTTGCTGCCTTGTAGTTGACCTAGGACCTTAAGATTTTGCATGAACCGAACTCTGGCAGCCACATTTCACGAGAAAAAGCGAGAAGTGGTAATTCGTAGTAAAAACCGCAGAAAACATAACGTTTTCTACATTGTTTTCGTATCGACGTAACTAAAAATCTTCACATTGGACGCATTACTCTCAGAAACGTTTATATTTATCGTCTGGCAACTAATGCAGCGTGAAAACGTTGGCGGTCGGACCACTCTGTACGAAGTAGAAGCTTCTAAGTTGTTGCAGTCACCAAGAAAGAGGCACAGAAATTCAAGTTTTAGTTTTTGAAAATTCAGTTTTTGGCTGCTTTTGCTGCCTTGTAGTTGACCTAGGACCTTAAGATTTTGCATGAACCGAACTCTGTAAGCCACATTACACGAGAAAAAGCGAGAAGTGGTAATTCGTAGTAAAAACCGCAGAAAACATAACGTTTTCAACATTTGTTTTCGAAATGACGTAACTGAAAATCTTCACATTGGACGCATTACTCTCAGAAACGTTTACATTTATCGTCTGGCAACTAATGCAGCGTGATGATGTTTGCGGTCGCACCACTCTGTACGAAGTAGAAGCTTCTAAGTTGTTGCAGTCACACCAAGAAAGAGGCACAGAAATTCAAGTTTTAGTTTTCGAAAATTCAGTTTTTGGCTGCTTTTGCTGCCTTGTAGTTGACCTAGGACCTTAAGATTTTTCATGAGCCGAACTCTGGCAGCCACATTACACGAGAAAAAGCGAGAAGTGGTAATTCGTAGTAAAAACCGCAGAAAACATAACGTTTTCTACATTGTTTTCGTATCGACGTAACTGAAAATCTTCACATTGGACGCATTACTCTCAGAAACGTTTACATTTATCGTCTGGCAACTAATGCCGCGTGATGACGTTTGCGGTCGCACCACTCTGTACGAAGTAGATGCTAATAAGTTGTTGCAGTCACCAAGAAAGAGGCACAGAAATTCAAGTTTTAGTTTTTGAAAATTCAGTTTTTGGCTGCTTTTGCTGCCTTGTAGTTGACCTAGGACCTTAAGATTTTGCATGAACCGAACTCTGGCAGCCACATTACACGAGAAAATGCGAGAAGTGGTAATTCGTAGTAAAACCCGCAGAAAACATAACGTTTTCAACATTGTTTTCGTATCGACGTAACTGAAAATCTTCACATTGGACGCATTACTCTCAGAAACGTTTACATTTATCGTCTGGCAACTAATGCAGCGTGATGACGTTTGCGGTCGCACCACTCTGTACGAAGTAGAAGCTTCTAAGTTGTTGCAGTCACCAAGAAACAGGCACAGAAATTCAAGTTTTAGTTTTTGAAAATTCAGTTTTTGGCTGCTTTTGCTGCCTTGTAGTTGACCTACGACCTTAAGATTTTGCATGAACCGAACTCTGGCAGCCACATTACACGAGAAAAAGCGAGAGGTGGTAATTCGTAGTAAAAACCGCAGAAAACATAACGTTTTCAACATTTGTTTTCGAAATGACGTAACTGAAAATCTTCACATTGGACGCATTACTCTCAGAAACGTTTACATTTATCGTCTGGCAACTAATGCAGCGTGATGACGTTTGCGGTCGCACCACTCTGTTCGTAGTAGAAGCTTCTAAGTTGTTGCAGTCACCAAGAAAGAGGCACAGAAATTCAAGTTTTAGTTTTTGAAAATTCAGTTTTTGGCTGCTTTTGCTGCCTTGTAGTTGTCCTAGGACCTTAAGATTTTGCATGAACCGAACTGTGGCAGCCACATTACACGAGAAAAAGCGAGAAGTGGTAATTCGTAGTAAAAACCGCAGAAAACGTAACGTTTTCAACATTTGTTTTCGTATCGACGTAACTGAAAATCTTCACATTGGACGCATTACTCTCAGAAACGTTTACATTTATCGTCTGGCAACTAATGCAGCGTGATGACGTTTGCGGTCGCACCACTCTGTACGAAGTAGAGGCTTCTAAGTTGTTGCAGTCACCAAGAAAGAGGCACAGAAATTCAAGTTTTAGTTTTTGAAAATTCAGTTTTTGGCTGCTTTTGCTGCCTTGTAGTTGACCTAGGACCTTAAGATTTTGCATGAACCGAACTCTGGCAGCCACATTACACGAGAAAAAGCGAGAAGTGGTAATTCGTAGTAAAAACCGCAGAAAACATAACGTTTTCAACATTTGTTTTCGAAATGACGTAACTGAAAATCTTCGCATTGGACGCATTACTCTCAGAAACGTTTACATTTATCGTCTGGCAACTAATGCAGCGTGATGACGTTTTCGGTCGCACCACTCTGTACGAAGTAGAAGCTTCTAAGTTGTTGCAGTCACCAAGAAAGAGGCACAGAAATTCAAGTTTTAGTTTTTGAAAATTCAGTTTTTTGCTGCTTTTGCTGCCTTGTAGTTGACCTAGGACCTTAAGATTTTGCATGAACCGAACTCTGGCAGCCACATTACACGAGAAAAAGCGAGAAGTGGTAATTCGTAGTAAAAACCGCAGAAAACATAACGTTTTCTACATTTGTTTTCGTATAGACGTAACTGAAAATCTTCACATTGGACGCATTACTCTCAGAAACGTTTACATTTATCGTCTGGCAACTAATGCAGCGTGATGACGTTTGCGGTCGCACCACTCTGTACGAAGTAGAAGCTTCTAAGTTGTTGCAGTCACCAAGAAAGAGGCAAAGAAATTCAAGTTTTAGTTTTTGAAAATTCAGTTTTTGGCTGCTTTTGCTGCCTTGTAGTTGACCTAGGACCTTAAGATTTTGCATGAACCGAACTCTGGCAGCCACATTACACGAGAAAAGGCGAGAAGTGGTAATTCGTAGTAAAAACCGCAGAAAACATAACGTTTTCAACATTTGTTTTCGTATCGACGTAACTGAAAATCTTCACATTGGACGCATTACTCTCAGAAACGTTTACATTTATCGTCTGGCAACTAATGCAGCGTGATGACGTTTGCGGTCGCACCACTCTGTACGAAGTAGAAGCTTCTAAGTTGTTGCAGTCACCAAGAAAGAGGCACAGAAATTAAAGTTTTAGTTCTTGAAAATTCAGTTTTTGGCTGCTTTTGCTGCCTTGTAGTTGACCTAGGACCTTAAGATTTTGCATGAACCGAACTCTGGCAGCCACATTACACGAGAAAAAGCGAGAAGTGGTAATTCGTAGTAAAAACCGAAGAAAACATAACGTTTTCAACATTTGTTTTCGATATGACGTATCTGAAAATCTTCACATTGGACGCATTACTCTCAGAAACGTTACATTTATCGCCTGGCAACTAATGCAGCGTGATGACGTTTGCCGTCGCACCACTCTGTACGAAGTAGAAGCTTCTAAGTTGTTGCAGTCACCAAGAAAGAGGCACAGAAATTCAAGTTTTAGTTTTTGAAAATTAAGTTTTTGGCTGCTTTTGCTGCCTTGTAGTTGAGCTAGGACCTTAAGATTTTGCATGAACCGAACTCTGGCAGCCACACTACACGAGAAAAAGCGAGAAGTGGTAATTCGTAGTAAAAACCGCAGAAAACATAACGTTTTCAACATTTGTTTTCGTATCGACGTAACTGAAAATCTTCACATTGGACGCATTACTCTCAGAAACGTTTACATTTATCGTCTGGCAACTAATGCAGCGTGATGACGTTTGCGGTCGCACCACTCTGTACGAAGTAGAAGCTTCTAAGTTGTTGCAGTCACCAAGAAAGAGGCACAGAAATTCAAGTTTTAGTTTTTGAAAATTCAGTTTTTGGCTGCTTTTGCTGCCTTGTAGTTGAGCTAGGACCTTAAGATTTTGCATGAACCGAACTCTGGCAGCCACATTACACGAGAAAAAGCGAGAAGTGGTAATTCGTAGTAAAAACCGCAGAAAACATAACGTTTTCTACATTGTTTTCGTATCGACGTAACTGAAAATCTTCACATTGGACGCATTACTCTCAGAAACGTTTACATTTATCGTCTGGCAACTAATGCAGCGTGATGACGTTTGCTGTCGCACCACTCTGTACGAAGTAGAAGCTTCTAAGTTGTTGCAGTCACCAAGAAAGAGGCACAGAAATTCAAGTTTTAGTTTTTGAAAATTCAGTTTTTGGCTGCTTTTGCTGCCTTGTAGTTGACCTAGGACCTTAAGATTTTGCATGAACCGAACTCTGGCAGCCACATTACACGAGAAAAAGCGAGAGGTGGTAATTCGTAGTAAAAACCGCAGAAAACATAACGTTTTCAACATTTGTTTTCGAAATGACGTAACTGAAAATCTTCACATTGGACGCATTACTCTCAGAAACGTTTACATTTATCGTCTGGCAACTAATGCAGCGTGATGACGTTTGCGGTCGCACCACTCTGTTCGTAGTATAAGCTTCTAAGTTGTTGCAGTCACCAAGAAAGAGGCACAGAAATTCAAGTTTTAGTTTTTGAAAATTCAGTTTTTGGCTGCTTTTGCTGCCTTGTAGTTGTCCTAGGACCTTAAGATTTTGCATGAACCGAACTGTGGCAGCCACATTACACGAGAAAAAGCGAGAAGTGGTAATTCGTAGTAAAAACCGCAGAAAACATAACGTTTTCAACATTTGTTTTCGAAATGACGTAACTGAAAATCTTCACATTGGACGCATTACTCTCAGAAACGTTTACATTTATCGTCTGGCAACTAATGCAGCGTGATGACGTTTGCGGTCGCACCACTCTGTACGAAGTAGAAGCTTCTAAGTTGTTGCAGTCACCAAGAAAGAGGCACAGAAATTCAAGTTTTAGTTTTTGAAAATTCAGTTTTTGGCTGCTTTTGCTGCCTTGTAGTTGACCTAGGACCTTAAGATTTTGCATGAACCGAACTCTGGCAGCCACATTACACGAGAAAAAGCGAGAAGTGGTAATTCGTAGTAAAAACCGCAGAAAACGTAACGTTTTCAACATTTGTTTTCGTATCGACGTAACTGAAAATCTTCACATTGGACGCATTACTCTCAGAAACGTTTACATTTATCGTCTGGCAACTAATGCAGCGTGATGACGTTTGCGGTCGCACCACTCTGTACGAAGTAGAGGCTTCTAAGTTGTTGCAGTCACCAAGAAAGAGGCACAGAAATTCAAGTTTTAGTGTTTGAAAATTCAGTTTTTGGCTGCTTTTGCTGCCTTGTAGTTGACCTAGGACCTTAAGATTTTGCATGAACCGAACTCTCGCAGCCACATTACACGAGAAAAAGCGAGAAGTGGTAATTCGTAGTAAAAACCGCAGAAAACATAACGTCTTCAACATTTGTTTTCGAAATGACGTAACTGAAAATCTTCGCATTGGACGCATTACTCTCAGAAACGTTTACATTTATCGTCTGGCAACTAATGCAGCGTGATGACGTTTTCGGTCGCACCACTCTGTACGAAGTAGAAGCTTCTAAGTTGTTGCAGTCACCAAGAAAGAGGCTCAGAAATTCAAGTTTTAGTTTTTGAAAATTCAGTTTTTTGCTGCTTTTGCTGCCTTGTAGTTGACCTAGGACCTTAAGATTTTGCATGAACCGAACTCTGGCAGCCACATTACACGAGAAAAAGCGAGAAGTGGTAATTCGTAGTAAAAACCGCAGAAAACATAACGTTTTCTACATTTGTTTTCGTATAGACGTAACTGAAAATCTTCACATTGGACGCATTACTCTCAGAAACGTTTACATTTATCGTCTGGCAACTAATGCAGCGTGATGACGTTTGCGGTCGCACCACTCTGTACGAAGTAGAAGCTTCTAAGTTGTTGCAGTCACCAAGAAAGAGGCAAAGAAATTCAAGTTTTAGTTTTTGAAAATTCAGTTTTTGGCTGCTTTTGCTGCCTTGTAGTTGACCTAGGACCTTAAGATTATGCATGAACCGAACTCTGGCAGCCACATTACACGAGAAAAGGCGAGAAGTGGTAATTCGTAGTAAAAACCGCAGAAAACATAACGTTTTCAACATTTGTTTTCGTATCGACGTAACTGAAAATCTTCACATTGGACGCATTACTCTCAGAAACGTTTACATTTATCGTCTGGCAACTAATGCAGCGTGATGACGTTTGCGGTCGCACCACTCTGTACGAAGTAGAGGCTTCTAAGTTGTTGCAGTCACCAAGAAAGAGGCACAGAAATTCAAGTTTTAGTTTTTGAAAATTCAGTTTTTGGCTGCTTTTGCTGCCTTGTAGTTGACCTAGGACCTTAAAATTTTGCATGAACCGAACTCTGGCAGCCACATTACACGAGAAAAAGCGAGAAGTGGTAATTCGTAGTAAAAACCGCAGAAAACGTAACGTTTTCAACATTTGTTTTCGTATCGACGTAACTGAAAATCTTCACATTGGACGCATTACTCTCAGAAACGTTTACATTTATCGTCTGGCAACTAATGCAGCGTGATGACGTTTGCGGTCGCACCAGTCTGTACGAAGTAGAGGCTTCTAAGTTGTTGCAGTCACCAAGAAAGAGGCACAGAAATTCAAGTTTTAGTTTTTGAAAATTCAGTTTTTGGCTGCTTTTGCTGCCTTGTAGTTGACCTAGGACCTTAAGATTTTGCATGAACCGAACTCTGGCAGCCACATTACACGAGAAAAAGCGAGAAGTGGTAATTCGTAGTAAAAACCGCAGAAAACATAACGTTTTCAACATTTGTTTTCGAAATGACGTAACTGAAAATCTTCGCATTGGACGCATTACTCTCAGAAACGTTTACATTTATCGTCTGGCAACTAATGCAGCGTGATGACGTTTTCGGTCGCATTACTCTGTACGAAGTAGAAGCTTCTAAGTTGTTGCAGTCACCAAGAAAGAGGCACAGAAATTCAAGTTTTAGTTTTTGAAAATTCAGTTTTTGGCATCTTTTGCTGCCTTGTAGTTGACCTAGGACCTTAAGATTTTGCATGAACCGAACTCTGGCAGCCACATTACACGAGAAAAAGCGAGAAGTGGTAATTCGTAGTAAAAACCGCAGAAAACATAACGTTTTCAACATTTGTTTTCGTATCGACGTAACTGAAAATCTTCACATTGGACGCATTACTCTCAGAAACGTTTACATTTATCGTCTGGCAACTAATGCAGCGTGATGACGTTTGCGGTCGCACCACTCTGTACGAAGTAGAAGCTTCTAAGTTGTTGCAGTCACCAAGAAAGAGGCACAGAAATTAAAGTTTTAGTTCTTGAAAATTCAGTTTTTGGCTGCTTTTGCTGCCTTGTAGTTGACCTAGGACCTTAAGATTTTGCATGAACCGAACTCTGGCAGCCACATTACACGAGAAAAAGCGAGAAGTGGTAATTCGTAGTAAAAACCGAAGAAAACATAAGGTTTTCAACATTTGTTTTGGATATGACGTATCTGAAAATCTTCACATTGGACGCATTACTCTCAGAAACGTTACATTTATCGCCTGGCAACTAATGCAGCGTGATGACGTTTGCCGTCGCACCACTCTGTACGAAGTAGAAGCTTCTAAGTTGTTGCAGTCACCAAGAAAGAGGCACAGAAATTCAAGTTTTAGTTTTTGAAAATTAAGTTTTTGGCTGCTTTTGCTGCCTTGTAGTTGAGCTAGGACCTTAAGATTTTGCATGAACCGAACTCTGGCAGCCACATTACACGAGAAAAAGCGAGAAGTGGTAATTCGTAGTAAAAACCGCAGAAAACATAACGTTTTCAACATTTGTTTTCGTATCGACGTAACTGAAAATCTTCACATTGGACGCATTACTCTCAGAAACGTTTACATTTATCGTCTGGCAACTAATGCAGCGTTATGACGTTTGCGGTCGCACCACTCTGTACGAAGTAGAAGCTTCTAAGTTGTTGCAGTCACCAAGAAAGAGGCACAGAAATTCAAGTTTTAGTTTTTGAAAATTCAGTTTTTGGCTGCTTTTGCTGCCTTGTAGTTGAGCTAGGACCTTAAGATTTTGCATGAACCGAACTCTGGCAGCCACATTACACGAGAAAAAGCGAGAAGTGGTAATTCGTAGTAAAAACCGCAGAAAACATAACGTTTTCTACATTGTTTTCGTATCGACGTAACTGAAAATCTTCACATTGGACGCATTACTCTCAGAAACGTTTACATTTATCGTCTGGCAACTAATGCAGCGTGATGACGTTTGCTGTCGCACCACTCTGTACGAAGTAGAAGCTTCTAAGTTGTTGCAGTCACCAAGAAAGAGGCACAGAAATTCAAGTTTTAGTTTTTGAAAATTCAGTTTTTGGCTGCTTTTGCTGCCTTGTAGTTGACCTAGGACCTTAAGATTTTGCATGAACCGAACTCTGGCAGCCACATTACACGAGAAAAAGCGAGAGGTGGTAATTCGTAGTAAAAACCGCAGAAAACATAACGTTTTCAACATTTGTTTTCGAAATGACGTAACTGAAAATCTTCACATTGGACGCATTACTCTCAGAAACGTTTACATTTATCGTCTGGCAACTAATGCAGCGTGATGACGTTTGCGGTCGCACCACTCTGTTCGTAGTAGAAGCTTCTAAGTTGTTGCAGTCACCAAGAAAGAGGCACAGAAATTCAAGTTTTAGTTTTTGAAAATTCAGTTTTTGGCTGCTTTTGCTGCCTTGTAGTTGACCTAGGACCTTAAGATTTTGCATGAACCGAACTCTGGCAGCCACATTACACGAGAAAAAGCGAGAAGTGGTAATTCGTAGTAAAAACCGCAGAATACGTAACGTTTTCAACATTTGTTTTCGTATCGACGTAACTGAAAATCTTCACATTGGACGCATTACTCTCAGAAACGTTTACATTTATCGTCTGGCAACTAATGCAGCGTGATGACGTTTGCGGTCGCACCACTCTGTACGAAGTAGAGGCTTCTAAGTTGTTGCAGTCACCAAGAAAGAGGCACAGAAATTCAAGTTTTAGTGTTTGAAAATTCAGTTTTTGGCTGCTTTTGCTGCCTTGTAGTTGACCTAGGACCTTAAGATTTTGCATGAACCGAACTCTCGCAGCCACATTACACGAGAAAAAGCGAGAAGTGGTAATTCGTAGTAAAAACCGCAGAAAACATAACGTCTTCAACATTTGTTTTCGAAATGACGTAACTGAAAATCTTCGCATTGGACGCATTACTCTCAGAAACGTTTACATTTATCGTCTGGCAACTAATGCAGCGTGATGACGTTTTCGGTCGCACCACTCTGTACGAAGTAGAAGCTTCTAAGTTGTTGCAGTCACCAAGAAAGAGGCACAGAAATTCAAGTTTTAGTTTTTGAAAATTCAGTTTTTTGCTGCTTTTGCTGCCTTGTAGTTGACCTAGGACCTTAAGATTTTGCATGAACCGAACTCTGGCAGCCACATTACACGAGAAAAAGCGAGAAGTGGTAATTCGTAGTAAAAACCGCAGAAAACATAACGTTTTCTACATTTGTTTTCGTATAGACGTAACTGAAAATCTTCACATTGGACGCATTACTCTCAGAAACGTTTACATTTATCGTCTGGCAACTAATGCAGCGTGATGACGTTTGCGGTCGCACCACTCTGTACGAAGTAGAAGCTTCTAAGTTGTTGCAGTCACCAAGAAAGAGGCAAAGAAATTCAAGTTTTAGTTTTTGAAAATTCAGTTTTTGGCTGCTTTTGCTGCCTTGTAGTTGACCTAGGACCTTAAGATTTTGCATGAACCGAACTCTGGCAGCCACATTACACGAGAAAAGGCGAGAAGTGGTAATTCGTAGTAAAAACCGCAGAAAACATAACGTTTTCAACATTTGTTTTCGTATCGACGTAACTGAAAATCTTCACATTGGACGCATTACTCTCAGAAACGTTTACATTTATCGTCTGGCAACTAATGCAGCGTGATGACGTTTGCGGTCGCACCACTCTGTACGAAGTAGAAGCTTCTAAGTTGTTGCAGTCACCAAGAAAGAGGCACAGAAATTAAAGTTTTAGTTCTTGAAAATTCAGTTTTTGGCTGCTTTTGCTGCCTTGTAGTTGACCTAGGACCTTAAGATTTTGCATGAACCGAACTCTGGCAGCCACATTACACGAGAAAAAGCGAGAAGTGGTAATTCGTAGTAAAAACCGAAGAAAACATAACGTTTTCAACATTTGTTTTCGATATGACGTATCTGAAAATCTTCACATTGGACGCATTACTCTCAGAAACGTTACATTTATCGCCTGGCAACTAATGCAGCGTGATGACGTTTGCCGTCGCACCACTCTGTACGAAGTAGAAGCTTCTAAGTTGTTGCAGTCACCAAGAAAGAGGCACAGAAATTCAAGTTTTAGTTTTTGAAAATTAAGTTTTTGGCTGCTTTTGCTGCCTTGTAGTTGAGCTAGGACCTTAAGATTTTGCATGAACCGAACTCTGGCAGCCACATTACACGAGAAAAAGCGAGAAGTGGTAATTCGTAGTAAAAACCGCAGAAAACATAACGTTTTCAACATTTGTTTTCGTATCGACGTAACTGAAAATCTTCACATTGGACGCATTACTCTCAGAAACGTTTACATTTATCGTCTGGCAACTAATGCAGCGTTATGACGTTTGCGGTCGCACCACTCTGTACGAAGTAGAAGCTTCTAAGTTGTTGCAGTCACCAAGAAAGAGGCACAGAAATTCAAGTTTTAGTTTTTGAAAATTCAGTTTTTGGCTGCTTTTGCTGCCTTGTAGTTGAGCTAGGACCTTAAGATTTTGCATGAACCGAACTCTGGCAGCCACATTACACGAGAAAAAGCGAGAAGTGGTAATTCGTAGTAAAAACCGCAGAAAACATAACGTTTTCTACATTGTTTTCGTATCGACGTAACTGAAAATCTTCACATTGGACGCATTACTCTCAGAAACGTTTACATTTATCGTCTGGCAACTAATGCAGCGTGATGACGTTTGCTGTCGCACCACTCTGTACGAAGTAGAAGCTTCTAAGTTGTTGCAGTCACCAAGAAAGAGGCACAGAAATTCAAGTTTTAGTTTTTGAAAATTCAGTTTTTGGCTGCTTTTGCTGCCTTGTAGTTGACCTAGGACCTTAAGATTTTGCATGAACCGAACTCTGGCAGCCACATTACACGAGAAAAAGCGAGAGGTGGTAATTCGTAGTAAAAACCGCAGAAAACATAACGTTTTCAACATTTGTTTTCGAAATGACGTAACTGAAAATCTTCACATTGGACGCATTACTCTCAGAAACGTTTACATTTATCGTCTGGCAACTAATGCAGCGTGATGACGTTTGCGGTCGCACCACTCTGTTCGTAGTAGAAGCTTCTAAGTTGTTGCAGTCACCAAGAAAGAGGCACAGAAATTCAAGTTTTAGTTTTTGAAAATTCAGTTTTTGGCTGCTTTTGCTGCCTTGTAGTTGTCCTAGGACCTTAAGATTTTGCATGAACCGAACTGTGGCAGCCACATTACACGAGAAAAAGCGAGAAGTGGTAATTCGTAGTAAAAACCGCAGAAAACATAACGTTTTCAACATTTGTTTTCGAAATGACGTAACTGAAAATCTTCACATTGGACGCATTACTCTCAGAAACGTTTACATTTATCGTCTGGCAACTAATGCAGCGTGATGACGTTTGCGGTCGCACCACTCTGTACGAAGTAGAAGCTTCTAAGTTGTTGCAGTCACCAAGAAAGAGGCACAGAAATTCAAGTTTTAGTTTTTGAAAATTCAGTTTTTGGCTGCTTTTGCTGCCTTGTAGTTGACCTAGGACCTTAAGATTTTGCATGAACCGAACTCTAGCAGCCACATTACACGAGAAAAAGCGAGAAGTGGTAATTCGTAGTAAAAACCGCAGAAAACGTAACGTTTTCAACATTTGTTTTCGTATCGACGTAACTGAAAATCTTCACATTGGACGCATTACTCTCAGAAACGTTTACATTTATCGTCTGGCAACTAATGCAGCGTGATGACGTTTGCGGTCGCACCACTCTGTACGAAGTAGAGGCTTCTAAGTTGTTGCAGTCACCAAGAAAGAGGCACAGAAATTCAAGTTTTAGTGTTTGAAAATTCAGTTTTTGGCTGCTTTTGCTGCCTTGTAGTTGACCTAGGACCTTAAGATTTTGCATGAACCGAACTCTCGCAGCCACATTACACGAGAAAAAGCGAGAAGTGGTAATTCGTAGTAAAAACCGCAGAAAACATAACGTCTTCAACATTTGTTTTCGAAATGACGTAACTGAAAATCTTCGCATTGGACGCATTACTCTCAGAAACGTTTACATTTATCGTCTGGCAACTAATGCAGCGTGATGACGTTTTCGGTCGCACCACTCTGTACGAAGTAGAAGCTTCTAAGTTGTTGCAGTCACCAAGAAAGAGGCT
The DNA here is from genome assembly GCF_023864345.2 of Schistocerca serialis cubense. Classification (NCBI taxonomy): domain Eukaryota; kingdom Metazoa; phylum Arthropoda; class Insecta; order Orthoptera; family Acrididae; genus Schistocerca; species Schistocerca serialis. The sequence goes on along the minus strand of NW_026047571.1, from coordinate 3,117,206 downwards.
CAGAAATTCAAGTTTTAGTTTTTGAAAATTCAGTTTTTTGCTGCTTTTGCTGCCTTGTAGTTGACCTAGGACCTTAAGATTTTGCATGAACCGAACTCTGGCAGCCACATTACACGAGAAAAAGCGAGAAGTGGTAATTCGTAGTAAAAACCGCAGAAAACATAACGTTTTCTACATTTGTTTTCGTATAGACGTAACTGAAAATCTTCACATTGGACGCATTACTCTCAGAAACGTTTACATTTATCGTCTGGCAACTAATGCAGCGTGATGACGTTTGCGGTCGCACCACTCTGTACGAAGTAGAAGCTTCTAAGTTGTTGCAGTCACCAAGAAAGAGGCAAAGAAATTCAAGTTTTAGTTTTTGAAAATTCAGTTTTTGGCTGCTTTTGCTGCCTTGTAGTTGACCTAGGACCTTAAGATTATGCATGAACCGAACTCTGGCAGCCACATTACACGAGAAAAGGCGAGAAGTGGTAATTCGTAGTAAAAACCGCAGAAAACATAACGTTTTCAACATTTGTTTTCGTATCGACGTAACTGAAAATCTTCACATTGGACGCATTACTCTCAGAAACGTTTACATTTATCGTCTGGCAACTAATGCAGCGTGATGACGTTTGCGGTCGCACCACTCTGTACGAAGTAGAGGCTTCTAAGTTGTTGCAGTCACCAAGAAAGAGGCACAGAAATTCAAGTTTTAGTTTTTGAAAATTCAGTTTTTGGCTGCTTTTGCTGCCTTGTAGTTGACCTAGGACCTTAAAATTTTGCATGAACCGAACTCTGGCAGCCACATTACACGAGAAAAAGCGAGAAGTGGTAATTCGTAGTAAAAACCGCAGAAAACGTAACGTTTTCAACATTTGTTTTCGTATCGACGTAACTGAAAATCTTCACATTGGACGCATTACTCTCAGAAACGTTTACATTTATCGTCTGGCAACTAATGCAGCGTGATGACGTTTGCGGTCGCACCAGTCTGTACGAAGTAGAGGCTTCTAAGTTGTTGCAGTCACCAAGAAAGAGGCACAGAAATTCAAGTTTTAGTTTTTGAAAATTCAGTTTTTGGCTGCTTTTGCTGCCTTGTAGTTGACCTAGGACCTTAAGATTTTGCATGAACCGAACTCTGGCAGCCACATTACACGAGAAAAAGCGAGAAGTGGTAATTCGTAGTAAAAACCGCAGAAAACATAACGTTTTCAACATTTGTTTTCGAAATGACGTAACTGAAAATCTTCACATTGGACGCATTACTCTCAGAAACGTTTACATTTATCGTCTGGCAACTAATGCAGCGTGATGACGTTTTCGGTCGCATTACTCTGTACGAAGTAGAAGCTTCTAAGTTGTTGCAGTCACCAAGAAAGAGGCACAGAAATTCAAGTTTTAGTTTTTGAAAATTCAGTTTTTGGCATCTTTTGCTGCCTTGTAGTTGACCTAGGACCTTAAGATTTTGCATGAACCGAACTCTGGCAGCCACATTACACGAGAAAAAGCGAGAAGTGGTAATTCGTAGTAAAAACCGCAGAAAACATAACGTTTTCAACATTTGTTTTCGTATCGACGTAACTGAAAATCTTCACATTGGACGCATTACTCTCAGAAACGTTTACATTTATCGTCTGGCAACTAATGCAGCGTGATGACGTTTGCGGTCGCACCACTCTGTACGAAGTAGAAGCTTCTAAGTTGTTGCAGTCACCAAGAAAGAGGCACAGAAATTAAAGTTTTAGTTCTTGAAAATTCAGTTTTTGGCTGCTTTTGCTGCCTTGTAGTTGACCTAGGACCTTAAGATTTTGCATGAACCGAACTCTGGCAGCCACATTACACGAGAAAAAGCGAGAAGTGGTAATTCGTAGTAAAAACCGAAGAAAACATAAGGTTTTCAACATTTGTTTTGGATATGACGTATCTGAAAATCTTCACATTGGACGCATTACTCTCAGAAACGTTACATTTATCGCCTGGCAACTAATGCAGCGTGATGACGTTTGCCGTCGCACCACTCTGTACGAAGTAGAAGCTTCTAAGTTGTTGCAGTCACCAAGAAAGAGGCACAGAAATTCAAGTTTTAGTTTTTGAAAATTAAGTTTTTGGCTGCTTTTGCTGCCTTGTAGTTGAGCTAGGACCTTAAGATTTTGCATGAACCGAACTCTGGCAGCCACATTACACGAGAAAAAGCGAGAAGTGGTAATTCGTAGTAAAAACCGCAGAAAACATAACGTTTTCAACATTTGTTTTCGTATCGACGTAACTGAAAATCTTCACATTGGACGCATTACTCTCAGAAACGTTTACATTTATCGTCTGGCAACTAATGCAGCGTTATGACGTTTGCGGTCGCACCACTCTGTACGAAGTAGAAGCTTCTAAGTTGTTGCAGTCACCAAGAAAGAGGCACAGAAATTCAAGTTTTAGTTTTTGAAAATTCAGTTTTTGGCTGCTTTTGCTGCCTTGTAGTTGAGCTAGGACCTTAAGATTTTGCATGAACCGAACTCTGGCAGCCACATTACACGAGAAAAAGCGAGAAGTGGTAATTCGTAGTAAAAACCGCAGAAAACATAACGTTTTCTACATTGTTTTCGTATCGACGTAACTGAAAATCTTCACATTGGACGCATTACTCTCAGAAACGTTTACATTTATCGTCTGGCAACTAATGCAGCGTGATGACGTTTGCTGTCGCACCACTCTGTACGAAGTAGAAGCTTCTAAGTTGTTGCAGTCACCAAGAAAGAGGCACAGAAATTCAAGTTTTAGTTTTTGAAAATTCAGTTTTTGGCTGCTTTTGCTGCCTTGTAGTTGACCTAGGACCTTAAGATTTTGCATGAACCGAACTCTGGCAGCCACATTACACGAGAAAAAGCGAGAGGTGGTAATTCGTAGTAAAAACCGCAGAAAACATAACGTTTTCAACATTTGTTTTCGAAATGACGTAACTGAAAATCTTCACATTGGACGCATTACTCTCAGAAACGTTTACATTTATCGTCTGGCAACTAATGCAGCGTGATGACGTTTGCGGTCGCACCACTCTGTTCGTAGTAGAAGCTTCTAAGTTGTTGCAGTCACCAAGAAAGAGGCACAGAAATTCAAGTTTTAGTTTTTGAAAATTCAGTTTTTGGCTGCTTTTGCTGCCTTGTAGTTGACCTAGGACCTTAAGATTTTGCATGAACCGAACTCTGGCAGCCACATTACACGAGAAAAAGCGAGAAGTGGTAATTCGTAGTAAAAACCGCAGAATACGTAACGTTTTCAACATTTGTTTTCGTATCGACGTAACTGAAAATCTTCACATTGGACGCATTACTCTCAGAAACGTTTACATTTATCGTCTGGCAACTAATGCAGCGTGATGACGTTTGCGGTCGCACCACTCTGTACGAAGTAGAGGCTTCTAAGTTGTTGCAGTCACCAAGAAAGAGGCACAGAAATTCAAGTTTTAGTGTTTGAAAATTCAGTTTTTGGCTGCTTTTGCTGCCTTGTAGTTGACCTAGGACCTTAAGATTTTGCATGAACCGAACTCTCGCAGCCACATTACACGAGAAAAAGCGAGAAGTGGTAATTCGTAGTAAAAACCGCAGAAAACATAACGTCTTCAACATTTGTTTTCGAAATGACGTAACTGAAAATCTTCGCATTGGACGCATTACTCTCAGAAACGTTTACATTTATCGTCTGGCAACTAATGCAGCGTGATGACGTTTTCGGTCGCACCACTCTGTACGAAGTAGAAGCTTCTAAGTTGTTGCAGTCACCAAGAAAGAGGCACAGAAATTCAAGTTTTAGTTTTTGAAAATTCAGTTTTTTGCTGCTTTTGCTGCCTTGTAGTTGACCTAGGACCTTAAGATTTTGCATGAACCGAACTCTGGCAGCCACATTACACGAGAAAAAGCGAGAAGTGGTAATTCGTAGTAAAAACCGCAGAAAACATAACGTTTTCTACATTTGTTTTCGTATAGACGTAACTGAAAATCTTCACATTGGACGCATTACTCTCAGAAACGTTTACATTTATCGTCTGGCAACTAATGCAGCGTGATGACGTTTGCGGTCGCACCACTCTGTACGAAGTAGAAGCTTCTAAGTTGTTGCGTCACCAAGAAAGAGGCAAAGAAATTCAAGTTTTAGTTTTTGAAAATTCAGTTTTTGGCTGCTTTTGCTGCCTTGTAGTTGACCTAGGACCTTAAGATTTTGCATGAACCGAACTCTGGCAGCCACATTACACGAGAAAAGGCGAGAAGTGGTAATTCGTAGTAAAAACCGCAGAAAACATAACGTTTTCAACATTTGTTTTCGTATCGACGTAACTGAAAATCTTCACATTGGACGCATTACTGTCAGAAACGTTTACATTTATCGTCTGGCAACTAATGCAGCGTGATGACGTTTGCGGTCGCACCACTCTGTACGAAGTAGAGGCTTCTAAGTTGTTGCAGTCACCAAGAAAGAGGCACAGAAATTCAAGTTTTAGTTTTTGAAAATTCAGTTTTTGGCTGCTTTTGCTGCCTTGTAGTTGACCTAGGACCTTAAAATTTTGCATGAACCGAACTCTGGCAGCCACATTACACGAGAAAAAGCGAGAAGTGGTAATTCGTAGTAAAAACCGCAGAAAACGTAACGTTTTCAACATTTGTTTTCGTATCGACGTAACTGAAAATCTTCACATTGGACGCATTACTCTCAGAAACGTTTACATTTATCGTCTGGCAACTAATGCAGCGTGATGACGTTTGCGGTCGCACCAGTCTGTACGAAGTAGAGGCTTCTAAGTTGTTGCAGTCACCAAGAAAGAGGCACAGAAATTCAAGTTTTAGTTTTTGAAAATTCAGTTTTTGGCTGCTTTTGCTGCCTTGTAGTTGACCTAGGACCTTAAGATTTTGCATGAACCGAACTCTGGCAGCCACATTACACGAGAAAAAGCGAGAAGTGGTAATTCGTAGTAAAAACCGCAGAAAACATAACGTTTTCAACATTTGTTTTCGAAATGACGTAACTGAAAATCTTCGCATTGGACGCATTACTCTCAGAAACGTTTACATTTATCGTCTGGCAACTAATGCAGCGTGATGACGTTTTCGGTCGCATTACTCTGTACGAAGTAGAAGCTTCTAAGTTGTTGCAGTCACCAAGAAAGAGGCACAGAAATTCAAGTTTTAGTTTTTGAAAATTCAGTTTTTGGCATCTTTTGCTGCCTTGTAGTTGACCTAGGACCTTAAGATTTTGCATGAACCGAACTCTGGCAGCCACATTACACGAGAAAAAGCGAGAAGTGGTAATTCGTAGTAAAAACCGCAGAAAACAAAACGTTTTCAACATTTGTTTTCGAAATGACGTAACTGAAAATCTTCGCATTGGACGCATTACTCTCAGAAACGTTTACATTTATCGTCTGGCAACTAATGCAGCGTGATGACGTTTTCGGTCGCACCACTCTGTACGAAGTAGAAGCTTCTAAGTTGTTGCAGTCACCAAGAAAGAGGCACAGAAATTCAAGTTTTAGTTTTTGAAAATTCAGTTTTTGGCTGCTTTTGCTGCCTTGTAGTTGACCTAGGACCTTAAGATTTTGCATGAACCGAACTCTGACAGCCACATTACACGAGAAAAAGCGAGAAGTGGTAATTCGTAGTAAAAACCGCAGAAAACATAACGTTTTCAACATTTGTTTTCGTATCGACGTAACTGAAAATCTTCACGTTGGACGCATTACTCTCAGAAACGTTTACATTTATCGTCTGACAACTAATGCAGCGTGATGACGTTTGCGGTCGCACCACTCTGAACGAAGTAGAGGCTTCTAAGTTGTTGCAGTCACCAAGAAAGAGGCACAGAAATTCAAGTTTTAGTTTTTGAAAATTCAGTTTTTGGCTGCTTTTGCTGCCTTGTAGTTGACCTAGGACCTTAAGATTTTGCATGAACCGAACTCTGGCAGCCACATTACACGAGAAAAAGCGAGAAGTGGTAATTCGTAGTAAAAACCGCAGAAAACATAACGTTTTCAACATTTGTTTTCGAAATGACGTAACTGAAAATCTTCGCATTGAACGCATTACTCTCAGAAACAATTACATTTATCGTCTGGCAACTAATGCAGCGTGATGACGTTTTCGGCCGCACCACTCTGTACGAAGTAGAAGTTTCTAAGTTGTTGCAGTCACCAAGAAAGAGGCACAGAAATTCAAGTTTTAGTTTTTGAAAATTCAGTTTTTGGCTGCTTTTCCTGCCTTGTAGTTGACCTAGGACCTTAAGATTTTGCATGAACCGAACTCTGGCAGCCACATTACACGAGAAAAAGCGAGAAGTGGTAATTCGTAGTAAAAACCGCAGAAAACATAACGTTTTCAACATTTGTTTTCGAAATGACGTAACTGAAAATCTACACATTGGACGCATTACTCTCAGAAACGTTTACATTTATTGTCTGGCAACTAATGCAGCGTGATGACGTTTGCGGTCGCACCACTCTGTACGAAGTAGAAACTTCTAAGTTGTTGCAGTCACCAAGAAAGAGGCACAGAAATTCAAGTTTTAGTTTTTGATAATTCAGTTTTCGGCTGCTTTTGCTGCCTTGTAGTTGTCCTAGGGTCTTAAGATTTTGCATGAACCGAACTCTGGCAGCCACATTACACGAGAAAAATCGAGAAGTGGTAATTCGTTGTAAAAACCGCAGAAAACATAACGTTTTCAACATTTGTTTTCGTATCGACGTAACTGAATATCTTCACATTGGACGCATTACTCTCAGAAACGTTTACATTTATCGTCTGGCAACTAATGCAGCGTGATGACGTTTGCGGTCGCACCACTCTGTACGAAGTAGAAGCTTCTAAGTTGTTGCAGTCACCAAGAAAGAGGCACAGAAATTAAAGTTTTAGTTCTTGAAAATTCAGTTTTTGGCGGCTTTTGCTGCCTTGTAGTTGACCTAGGACCTTAAGATTTTGCATGAACCGAACTCTGGCAGCCACATTACACGAGAAAAAGCGAGAAGTGGTAATTCGTAGTAAAAACCGAAGAAAACATAACGTTTTCAACATTTGTTTTCGAAATGACGTATCTGAAAATCTTCACATTGGACGCATTACTCTCAGAAACGTTACATTTATCGCCTGGCAACTAATGCAGTGTGATGACGTTTGCCGTCGCACCACTCTGTACGAAGTAGAAGCTTCTAAGTTGTTGCAGTCACCAAGAAAGAGGCACAGAAATTCAAGTTTTAGTTTTTGAAAATTCAGTTTTTGGCTGCTTTTGCTGCCTTGTAGTTGAGCTAGGACCTTAAGATTTTGCATGAACCGAACTCTGGCAGCCACATTACACGAGAAAAAGCGAGAAGTGGTAATTCGTAGTAAAAACCGCAGAAAACATAACGTTTTCAACATTTGTTTTCGTATCGACGTAACTGAAAATCTTCACATTGGACGCATTACTCTCAGAAACGTTTACATTTATCGTCTGGCAACTAATGCAGCGTTATGACGTTTGCGGTCGCACCACTCTGTACGAAGTAGAAGCTTCTAAGTTGTTGCAGTCACCAAGAAAGAGGCACAGAAATTCAAGTTTTAGTTGTTGAAAATTCAGTTTTTGGCTGCTTTTGCTGCCTTGTAGTTGACCTAGGACCTTAAGATTTTGCATGAACCGAACTCTGGCAGCCACATTACACGAGAAAAAGCGAGAAGTGGTAATTCGTAGTAAAAACCGCAGAAAACATAACGTTTTCTACATTGTTTCCGTATCGACGTAACTGAAAATCTTCACATTGGACGCATTACTCTCAGAAACGTTTACATTTATCGTCTGGCAACTAATGCAGCGTGATGACGTTTGCTGTCGCACCACTCTGTACGAAGTAGAAGCTTCTAAGTTGTTGCAGTCACCAAGAAACAGGCACAGAAATTCAAGTTTTAGTTTTTGAAAATTCAGTTTTTTGTTGCTTTTGCTGCCTTGTAGTTGACCTACGACCTTAAGATTTTGCATGAACCGAACTCTGGCAGCCACATTACACGAGAAAAAGCGAGAGGTGGTAATTCGTAGTAAAAACCGCAGAAAACATAACGTTTTCAACATTTGTTTTCGAAATGACGTAACTGAAAATCTTCACATTGGACGCAATACTCTCAGAAACGTTTACATTTATCGTCTGGCAACTAATGCAGCGTGATGACGTTTGCGGTCGCACCACTCTGTTCGTAGTAGAAGCTTCTAAGTTGTTGCAGTCACCAAGAAAGAGGCACAGAAATTCAAGTTTTAGTTTTTGAAAATTCAGTTTTTGGCTGCTTTTGCTGCCTTGTAGTTGTCCTAGGACCTTAAGATTTTGCATGAACCGAACTGTGGCAGCCACATTACACGAGAAAAAGCGAGAAGTGGTAATTCGTAGTAAAAACCGCAGAAAACGTAACGTTTTCAACATTTGTTTTCGTATCGACGTAACTGAAAATCTTCACATTGGACGCATTACTCTCAGAAACGTTTACATTTATCGTCTGGCAACTAATGCAGCGTGCTGACGTTTGCGGTCGCACCACTCTGTACGAAGTAGAGGCTTCTAAGTTGTTGCAGTCACCAAGAAAGAGGCACAGAAATTCAAGTTTTAGTTTTTGAAAATTCAGTTTTTGGCTGCTTTTGCTGCCTTGTAGTTGACCTAGGACCTTAATATTTTGCATGAACCGAACTCTCGCAGCCACATTACACGAGAAAAAGCGAGAAGTGGTAATTCGTAGTAAAAACCGCAGAAAACATAACGTTTTCAACATTTGTTTTCGAAATGACGTAACTGAAAATCTTCGCATTGGACGCATTACTCTCAGAAACGTTTACATTTATCGTCTGGCAACTAATGCAGCGTGATGACGTTTTCGGTCGCACCACTCTGTACGAAGTAGAAGCTTCTAAGTTGTTGCAGTCACCAAGAAAGAGGCACAGAAATTCAAGATTTAGTTTTTGAAAATTCAGTTTTTTGCTGCTTTTGCTGCCTTGTAGTTGACCTAGGACCTTAAGATTTTGCATGAACCGAACTCTGGCAGCCACATTACACGAGAAAATGCGAGAAGTGGTAATTCGTAGTAAAAACCGCAGAAAACATAACGTTTTCTACATTTGTTTTCGTATAGACGTAACTGAAAATCTTCACATTGGACGCATTACTCTAAGAAACGTTTACATTTATCGTCTGGCAACTAATGCAGCGTGATGACGTTTGCGGTCGCACCACTCTGTACGAAGTAGAAGCTTCTAAGTTGTTGCAGTCACCAAGAAAGAGGCACAGAAATTAAAGTTTTAGTTCTTGAAAATTCAGTTTTTGGCTGCTTTTGCTGCCTTGTAGTTGACCTAGGACCTTAAGATTTTGCATGAACCGAACTCTGGCAGCCACATTACACGAGAAAAAGCGAGAAGTGGTAATTCGTAGTAAAAACCGAAGAAAACATAACGTTTTCAACATTTGTTTTCGATATGACGTATCCGAAAATCTTCACATTGGACGCATTACTCTCAGAAACGTTACATTTATCGCCTGGCAACTAATGCAGCGTGATGACGTTTGCCGTCGCACCACTCTGTACGAAGTAGAAGCTTCTAAGTTGTTGCAGTCACCAAGAAAGAGGCACAGAAATTCAAGTTTTAGTTTTTGAAAATTCAGTTTTTGGCTGCTTTTGCTGCCTTGTAGTTGAGCTAGGACCTTAAGATTTTGCATGAACCGAACTCTGGCAGCCACATTACACGAGAAAAAGCGAGAAGTGGTAATTCGTAGTAAAAACCGCAGAAAACATAACGTTTTCAACATTTGTTTTCGTATCGACGTAACTGAAAATCTTCACATTGGACGCATTACTCTCAGAAACGTTTACATTTATCGTCTGGCAACTAATGCCGCGTTATGACGTTTGCGGTCGCACCACTCTGTACGAAGTAGAAGCTTCTAAGTTGTTGCAGTCACCAAGAAAGAGGCACAGAAATTCAAGTTTTAGTTTTTGAAAATTCAGTTTTTGGCTGCTTTTGCTGCCTTGTAGTTGAGCTAGGACCTTAAGATTTTGCATGAACCGAACTCTGGCAGCCACATTACACGAGAAAAAGCGAGAAGTGGTAATTCGTAGTAAAAACCGCAGAAAACATAACGTTTTCTACATTGTTTTCGTATCGACGTAACTGAAAATCTTCACATTGGACGCATTACTCTCAGAAACGTTTACATTTATCGTCTGGCAACTAATGCAGCGTGATGACGTTTGCTGTCGCACCACTCTGTACGAAGTAGAAGCTTCTAAGTTGTTGCAGTCACCAAGAAAGAGGCACAGAAATTCAAGTTTTAGTTTTTGAAAATTCAGTTTTTGGCTGCTTTTGCTGCCTTGTAGTTGACCTAGGACCTTAAGATTTTGCATGAACTGAACTCTGGCAGCCACATTACACGAGAAAAAGCGAGAGGTGGTAATTCGTAGTAAAAACCGCAGAAAACATAACGTTTTCAACATTTGTTTTCGAAATGACGTAACTGAAAATCTTCACATTGGACGCATTACTCTCAGAAACGTTTACATTTATCGTCTGGCAACTAATGCAGCGTGATGACGTTTGCGGTCGCACCACTCTGTTCGTAGTAGAAGCTTCTAAGTTGTTGCAGTCACCAAGAAAGAGGCACAGAAATTCAAGTTTTAGTTTTTGAAAATTCAGTTTTTGGCTGCTTTTGCTGCCTTGTAGTTGTCCTAGGACCTTAAGATTTTGCATGAACCGAACTGTGGCAGCCACATTACACGAGAAAAAGCGAGAAGTGGTAATTCGTAGTAAAAACCGCAGAAAACATAACGTTTTCAACATTTGTTTTCGAAATGACGTAACTGAAAATCTTCACATTGGACGCATTACTCTCAGAAACGTTTACATTTATCGTCTGGCAACTAATGCAGCGTGATGACGTTTGCGGTCGCACCACTCTGTACGAAGTAGAAGCTTCTAAGTTGTTGCAGTCACCAAGAAAGAGGCACAGAAATTCAAGTTTTAGTTTTTGAAAATTCAGTTTTTGGCTGCTTTTGCTGCCTTGTAGTTGACCTAGGACCTTAAGATTTTGCATGAACCGAACTCTGGCAGCCACATTACACGAGAAAAAGCGAGAAGTGGTAATTCGTAGTAAAAACCGCAGAAAACGTAACGTTTTCAACATTTGTTTTCGTATCGACGTAACTGAAAATCTTCACATTGGACGCATTACTCTCAGAAACGTTTACATTTATCGTCTGGCAACTAATGCAGCGTGATGACGTTTGCGGTCGCACCACTCTGTACGAAGTAGAGGCTTCTAAGTTGTTGCAGTCACCAAGAAAGAGGCACAGAAATTCAAGTTTTAGTGTTTGAAAATTCAGTTTTTGGCTGCTTTTGCTGCCTTGTAGTTGACCTAGGACCTTAAGATTTTGCATGAACCGAACTCTCGCAGCCACATTACACGAGAAAAAGCGAGAAGTGGTAATTCGTAGTAAAAACCGCAGAAAACATAACGTCTTCAACATTTGTTTTCGAAATGACGTAACTGAAAATCTTCGCATTGGACGCATTACTCTCAGAAACGTTTACATTTATCGTCTGGCAACTAATGCAGCGTGATGACGTTTGCGGTCGCACCACTCTGTACGAAGTAGAGGCTTCTAAGTTGTTGCAGTCACCAAGAAAGAGACACAGAAATTCAAGTTTTAGTTTTTGAAAATTCAGTTTTTGGCTGCTTTTGCTGCCTTGTAGTTGACCTAGGACCTTAAAATTTTGCATGAACCGAACTGTGGCAGCCACATTACACGAGAAAAAGCGAGAAGTGGTAATTCGTAGTAAAAACCGCAGAAAACGTAACGTTTTCAACATTTGTTTTCGAAATGACGTAACTGAAAATCTTCACATTGGACGCATTACTCTCAGAAACGTTTACATTTATCGTCTGGCAACTAATGCAGCGTGATGACGTTTGCGGTCGCACCACTCTGTACGAAGTAGAGGCTTCTAAGTTGTTGCAGTCACCAAGAAAGAGGCACAGAAATTCAAGTTTTAGTTTTTGAAAATTCAGTTTTTGGCTGCTTTTGCTGCCTTGTAGTTGACCTAGGACCTTAAGATTTTGCATGAACCGAACTCTGGCAGCCACATTACACGAGAAAAAGCGAGAAGTGGTAATTCGTAGTAAAAACCGCAGAAAACATAACGTTTTCAACATTTGTTTTCGAAATGACGTAACTGAAAATCTTCGCATTGGACGCATTACTCTCAGAAACGTTTACATTTATCGTCTGGCAACTAATGCAGCGTGATGACGTTTTCGGTCGCATTACTCTGTACGAAGTAGAAGCTTCTAAGTTGTTGCAGTCACCAAGAAAGAGGCACAGAAATTCAAGTTTTAGTTTTTGAAAATTCAGTTTTTGGCATCTTTTGCTGCCTTGTAGTTGACCTAGGACCTTAAGATTTTGCATGAACCGAACTCTGGCAGCCACATTACACGAGAAAAAGCGAGAAGTGGTAATTCGTAGTAAAAACCGCAGAAAACAAAACGTTTTCAACATTTGTTTTCGAAATGACGTAACTGAAAATCTTCGCATTGGACGCATTACTCTCAGAAACGTTTACATTTATCGTCTGGCAACTAATGCAGCGTGATGACGTTTTCGGTCGCACCACTCTGTACGAAGTAGAAGCTTCTAAGTTGTTGCAGTCACCAAGAAAGAGGCACAGAAATTCAAGTTTTAGTTTTTGAAAATTCAGTTTTTGGCTGCTTTTGCTGCCTTGTAGTTGACCTAGGACCTTAAGATTTTGCATGAACCGAACTCTGACAGCCACATTACACGAGAAAAAGCGAGAAGTGGTAATTCGTAGTAAAAACCGCAGAAAACATAACGTTTTCAACATTTGTTTTCGTATCGACGTAACTGAAAATCTTCACATTGGACGCATTACTCTCAGAAACGTTTACATTTATCGTCTGACAACTAATGCAGCGTGATGACGTTTGCGGTCGCACCACTCTGTACGAAGTAGAGACTTCTAAGTTGTTGCAGTCACCAAGAAAGAGGCACAGAAATTCAAGTTTTAGTTTTTGAAAATTCAGTTTTTGGCTGCTTTTGCTGCCTTGTAGTTGACCTAGGACCTTAAGATTTTGCATGAACCGAACTCTGGCAGCCACATTACACGAGAAAAAGCGAGAAGTGGTAATTCGTAGTAAAAACCGCAGAAAACATAAAGTATTCAACATTTGTTTTCGTTTCGACGTAACTGAAAATCTTCACATTGGACGCATTACTCTCAGAAACGTTTACATTTATCGTCTGGCAACTAATGCAGCGTGATGACGTTTGCGGTCGCACCACTCTGTACGAAGTAGAAGCATCTAAGTTGTTGCAGTCACCAAGAAAGAGGCACAGAAATTCAAGTTTTAGTTTTTGAAAATTCAGTTTTTGGCTGCTTTTGCTGCCTTGTAGTTGACCTAGGACCTTAAGATTTTGCATGAACCGAACTCTGGCAGCCACATTACACGAGAAAAAGCGAGAAGTGGTAATTCGTAGTAAAAACCGCAGAAAACATAACGTTTTCAACATTTGTTTTCGTATCGACGTAACTGAAAATCTTCACATTGGACGCATTACTCTCAGAAACGTTTACATTTATCGTCTGGCAACCAATGCAGCGTGATGACGTTTGCGGTCGCACCACTCTGTACGAAGTAGAGGCTTCTAAGTTGTTGCAGTCACCAAGAAAGAGGCACAGAAATTCAAGTTTTAGTTTTTGAAAATTCAGTTTTTGGCTGCTTTTGCTGCCTTGTAGTTGACCTAGGACCTTAAGATTTTGCATGAACCGATCTCTGGCAGCCACATTACACGAGAAAAAGCGAGAAGTGGTAATTCGTAGTAAAAACCGCAGAAAACATAACGTTTTCAACATTTGTTTTCGAAATGACGTAACTGAAAATCTTCGCATTGAACGCATTACTCTCAGAAACAATTACATTTATCGTCTGGCAACTAATGCATCGTGATGACGTTTTCGGCCGCACCACTCTGTACGAAGTAGAAGCTTCTAAGTTGTTGCAGTCACCAAGAAAGAGGCACAGAAATTCAAGTTTTAGTTTTTGAAAATTCAGTTTTTGGCTGCTTTTGCTGACTTGTAGTTGACCTAGGACCTTAAGATTTTGCATGAACCGAAATCTGGCAGCCAAATTACACGAGAAAAAGCGAGAAGTGGTAATTCGTAGTAAAAACCGCAGAAAACATAACGTTTTCAACATTTGTTTTCGTATAGACGTAACTGAAAATCTTCACATTGGACGCATTACTCTCAGAAACGTTTACATTTATCGTCTGGCAACTAATGCAGTGTGATGACGTTTGCGGTCGCACCACTCTGTACGAAGTAGAAGCTTCTAAGTTGTTGCAGTCACCAAGAAAGAGGCACAGAAATTCAAGTTTTAGTTTTTGAAAATTCAGTTTTTGGCTGCTTTTGCTGCCTTCTAGTTGACCTAGGACCTTAAGATTTTGCATGAACCGAACTCTGGCAGCCACATTACACGAGAAAAAGCGAGAAGTGGTAATTCGTAGTAAAAACCGCAGAAAACATAACGTTTTCAACATTTGTTTTCGTTTCGACGTAACTGAAAATCTTCACATTGGACGCATTACTCTCAGAAACATTTACATTTATCGTCTGGCAACTAATGCAGCGTGATAACGTTTGCGGTCGCACCACTCTGTACGAAGTAGAAGCTTCTAAGTTGTTGCAGTCACCAAGAAAGAGGCACAGAAATTCAAGTTTTAGTTTTTGAAAATTCAGTTTTTGGCTGCTTTTGCTGCCTTGTAGTTGTCCTAGGACCTTAAGATTTTGCATGAACCGAACTGTGGCAGCCACATTACACGAGAAAAAGCGAGAAGTGGTAATTCGTAGTAAAAACCGCAGAAAACATAACGTTTTCAACATTTGTTTTCGAAATGACGTAACTGAAAATCTTCACATTGGACGCATTACTCTCAGAAACGTTTACATTTATCGTCTGGCAACTAATGCAGCGTGATGACGTTTGCGGACGCACCACTCTGTACGAAGTAGAAGCTTCTAAGTTGTTGCAGTCACCAAGAAAGAGGCACAGAAATTCAAGTTTTAGTTTTTGAAAATTCAGTTTTTTGCTGCTTTTGCTGCCTTGTAGTTGACCTAGGACCTTAAGATTTTGCATGAACCGAACTCTGGCAGCCACATTACACGAGAAAAAGCGAGAAGTGGTAATTCGTAGTAAAAACCGCAGAAAACATAACGTTTTCAACATTTGTTTTCGTATCGACGTAACTGAAAATCTTCACATTGGACGCATTACTCTCAGAAACGTTTACATTTATCGTCTGGCAACCAATGCAGCGTGATGACGTTTGCGGTCGCACCACTCTGTACGAAGTAGAGGCTTCTAAGTTGTTGCAGTCACCAAGAAAGAGGCACAGAAATTCAAGTTTTAGTTTTTGAAAATTCAGTTTTTGGCTGCTTTTGCTGCCTTGTAGTTGACCTAGGACCTTAAGAATTTGCATGAACCGAACTCTGGCAGCCACATTACACGAGAAAAAGCGAGAAGTGGTAATTCGTAGTAAAAACCGCAGAAAACATAACGTTTTCAACATTTGTTTTCGAAATGACGTAACTGAAAATCTTCGCATTGGACGCATTACTCTCAGAAACGTTTACATTTATCGTCTGGCAACTAATGCAGCGTGATGACGTTTTCGGTCGCACCACTCTGTACGAAGTAGAAGCTTCTAAGTTGTTGCAGTCACCAAGAAAGAGGCACAGAAATACAAGTTTTAGTTTTTGAAAATTCAGTTTTTGGCTGCTTTTGCTGCCTTGTAGTTGACCTAGGACCTTAAGATTTTGCATGAACCGAACTCTGGCAGCCACATTACACGAAAAAAAGCGAGAAGTGGTAATTCGTAGTAAAAACCGCAGAAAACATAACGTTTTCAACATTTGTTTTCGTATAGACGTAACTGAAAATCTTCACATTGGACGCATTACTCTCAGAAACGTTTACATTTATCGTCTGGCAACTAATGCAGCGTGATGACGTTTGCGATCGCACCACTCTGTACGAAGTAGAAGCTTCTAAGTTGTTGCAGTCACCAAGAAAGAGGCACAGAAATTCAAGTTTTAGTTTTTGAAAATTCAGTTTTTGGCTGCTTTTGCTGCCTTGTAGTTGACCTAGGACCTTAAGATTTTGCATGAACCGAACTCTGGCAGCCACATTACACGAGAAAAAGCGAGAAGTGGTAATTCGTAGTAAAAACCGCAGAAAACATAACGTTTTCAACATTTGTTTTCGTATCGACGTAACTGAAAATCTTCACATTGGACGTATTACTCTCAGAAACGTTTACATTTATCGTCTGGCAACTAATGCAGCGTGATGACGTTTGCGGTCGCACCACTCTGTACGAAGTAGAGGTTTCTAAGTTGTTGCAGTCACCAAGAAAGAGGCACAGAAATTCAAGTTTTAGTTTTTGAAAATTCAGTTTTTGGCTGCTTTTGCTGCCTTGTAGTTGACCTAGGACCTTAAGATTTTGCATGAACCGAACTCTGGCAGCCACATTACACGAGAAAAAGCGAGAAGTGGTAATTCGTAGTAAAAACCGCAAAAAACATAACGTTTTCAACATTTGTTTTCGAAATGACGTAACTGAAAATCTTCGCATTGGACGCATTACTCTCAGAAACGTTTACATTTATCGTCTGGCAACTAATGCAGCGTGATGACGTTTTCGGTCGCACCACTCTGTACGAAGTAGAAGCTTCTAAGTTGTTGCAGTCACCAAGAAAGAGGCACAGAAATTCAAGTTTTAGTTTTTGAAAATTCAGTTTTTGGCTGCTTTTGCTGCCCTGTAGTTGACCTAGGACCTTAAGATTTTGCATGAACCGAACTCTGGCAGCCAAATTACACGAGAAAAAGCGAGAAGTGGTAATTCGTAGTAAAAACCGCAGAAAACATAACGTTTTCAACATTTGTTTTCGTATAGACGTAACTGAAAATCTTCACATTGGACGCATTACTCTCAGAAACGTTTACATTTATCGTCTGGCAACTAATGCAGCGTGATGACGTTTGCGGTCGCTCCACTCTGTACGAAGTAGAAGCTTCTAAGTTGTTGCAGTCACCAAGAAAGAGGCACAGAAATTCAAGTTTTAGTTTTTGAAAATTCAGTTTTTGGCTGCTTTTGCTGCCTTGTAGTTGACCTAGGATCTTACGATTTTGCATGAACCGAACTCTGGCAGCCACATTACACGAGAAAAAGCGAGAAGTGGTAATTCGTAGTAAAAACCGCAGAAAACATAACGTTTTCAACATTTGTTTTCGTATCGACGTAACTGAAAATCTTCACATTGGACGCATTACTCTCAGAAACGTTTACATTTATCGTCTGGCAACTAATGCAGCGTTATGACGTTTGCGGTCGCACCACTCTGTACGAAGTAGAAGCTTGTAAGTTGTTGCAGTCACCAAGAAAGAGGCACAGAAATTCAAGTTTTAGTTTTTGAAAATTCAGTTTTTGGCTGCTTTTGCTGCCTTGTAGTTCACCCAGGACCTTAAGATTTTGCATGAACCGAACTCTGGCAGCCACATTACACGAGAAACAGCGAGAAGTGGTAATTCGTAGTAAAAACCGCAGAAAACATAACGTTTTCAACATCTGTTTTCGTTTCGACGTAACTGAAAATCTTCACATTGGACGCATTACTCTCAGAAACGTTTACATTTATTGTCTGGCAACTAATGCAGCGTGATGACGTTTGCGGTCGCACCACTCTGTACGAAGTAGAAGCATCTAAGTTGTTGCAGTCACCAAGAAAGAGGCACAGAAATTCAAGTTTTAGTTTTTGAAAATTCAGTTTTTGGCTGCTTTTGCTGCCTTGTAGTTGACCTAGGACCTTAAGAATTTGCATGAACCGAACTCTGGCAGCCACATTACACGAGAAAAAGCGAGAAGTGGTAATTCGTAGTAAAAACCGCAGAAAACATAACGTTTTCAACATTTGTTTTCGAAATGACGTAACTGAAAATCTTCGCATTGGACGCATTACTCTCAGAAACGTTTACATTTATCGTCTGGCAACTAATGCAGCGTGATGACGTTTTCGGTCGCACCACTCTGTACGAAGTAGAAGCTTCTAAGTTGTTGCAGTCACCAAGAAAGAGGCACAGAAATACAAGTTTTAGTTTTTGAAAATTCAGTTTTTGGCTGCTTTTGCTGCCTTGTAGTTGACCTAGGACCTTAAGATTTTGCATGAACCGAACTCTGGCAGCCACATTACACGAAAAAAAGCGAGAAGTGGTAATTCGTAGTAAAAACCGCAGAAAACATAACGTTTTCAACATTTGTTTTCGTATAGACGTAACTGAAAATCTTCACATTGGACGCATTACTCTCAGAAACGTTTACATTTATCGTCTGGCAACTAATGCAGCGTGATGACGTTTGCGATCGCACCACTCTGTACGAAGTAGAAGCTTCTAAGTTGTTGCAGTCACCAAGAAAGAGGCACAGAAATTCAAGTTTTAGTTTTTGAAAATTCAGTTTTTGGCTGCTTTTGCTGCCTTGTAGTTGACCTAGGACCTTAAGATTTTGCATGAACCGAACTCTGGCAGCCACATTACACGAGAAAAAGCGAGAAGTGGTAATTCGTAGTAAAAACCGCAGAAAACATAACGTTTTCAACATTTGTTTTCGTATCGACGTAACTGAAAATCTTCACATTGGACGTATTACTCTCAGAAACGTTTACATTTATCGTCTGGCAACTAATGCAGCGTGATGACGTTTGCGGTCGCACCACTCTGTACGAAGTAGAGGTTTCTAAGTTGTTGCAGTCACCAAGAAAGAGGCACAGAAATTCAAGTTTTAGTTTTTGAAAATTCAGTTTTTGGCTGCTTTTGCTGCCTTGTAGTTGACCTAGGACCTTAAGATTTTGCATGAACCTAACTCTGGCAGCCACATTACACGAGAAAAAGCGAGAAGTGGTAATTCGTAGTAAAAACCGCAAAAAACATAACGTTTTTAACATTTGTTTTCGAAATGACGTAACTGAAAATCTTCGCATTGGACGCATTACTCTCAGAAACGTTTACATTTATCGTCTGGCAACTAATGCAGCGTGATGACGTTTTCGGTCGCACCACTCTGTACGAAGTAGAAGCTTCTAAGTTGTTGCAGTCACCAAGAAAGAGGCACAGAAATTCAAGTTTTAGTTTTTGAAAATTCAGTTTTTGGCTGCTTTTGCTGCCCTGTAGTTGACCTAGGACCTTAAGATTTTGCATGAACCGAACTCTGGCAGCCAAATTACACGAGAAAAAGCGAGAAGTGGTAATTCGTAGTAAAAACCGCAGAAAACATAACGTTTTCAACATTTGTTTTCGTATAGACGTAACTGAAAATCTTCACATTGGACGCATTACTCTCAGAAACGTTTACATTTATCGTCTGGCAACTAATGCAGCGTGATGACGTTTGCGGTCGCTCCACTCTGTACGAAGTAGAAGCTTCTAAGTTGTTGCAGTCACCAAGAAAGAGGCACAGAAATTCAAGTTTTAGTTTTTGAAAATTCAGTTTTTGGCTGCTTTTGCTGCCTTGTAGTTGACCTAGGATCTTACGATTTTGCATGAACCGAACTCTGGCAGCCACATTACACGAGAAAAAGCGAGAAGTGGTAATTCGTAGTAAAAACCGCAGAAAACATAACGTTTTCAACATTTGTTTTCGTATCGACGTAACTGAAAATCTTCACATTGGACGCATTACTCTCAGAAACGTTTACATTTATCGTCTGGCAACTAATGCAGCGTGATGACGTTTGCGGTCGCACCACTCTGTACGAAGTAGAAGCTTGTAAGTTGTTGCAGTCACCAAGAAAGAGGCACAGAAATTCAAGTTTTAGTTTTTGAAAATTCAGTTTTTGGCTGCTTTTGCTGCCTTGTAGTTCACCCAGGACCTTAAGATTTTGCATGAACCGAACTCTGGCAGCCACATTACACGAGAAACAGCGAGAAGTGGTAATTCGTAGTAAAAACCGCAGAAAACATAACGTTTTCAACATCTGTTTTCGTTTCGACGTAACTGAAAATCTTCACATTGGACGCATTACTCTCAGAAACGTTTACATTTATTGTCTGGCAACTAATGCAGCGTGATGACGTTTGCGGTCGCACCACTCTGTACGAAGTAGAAGCATCTAAGTTGTTGCAGTCACCAAGAAAGAGGCACAGAAATTCAAGTTTTAGTTTTTGAAAATTCAGTTTTTGGCTGCTTTTGCTGCCTTGTAGTTGACCTAGGACCTTAATATTTGCATGAACCGAACTCTGGCAGCCACATTACACGAGAAAAAGCGAGAAGTGGTAATTCGTAGTAAAAACCGCGGAAAACATAACGTTTTCAACATTTGTTTTCGAAATGACGTAACTGAAAATCTTCACATTGGACGCATTACTCTCAGAAACGTTTACATTTATCGTCTGGCAACTAATGCAGCGTGATGACGTTTGCGGTCGCACCACTCTGTACGAGGTAGAAGCTTCTAAGTTGTTGCAGTCACCAAGAAAGAGGCACAGAAATTCAAGTTTTAGTTTTTGAAAATTCAGTTTTTGGCTGCTTTTGCTGCCTTGTAGTTGTCCTAGGACCTTAAGATTTTGCATGAACCGAACTGTGGCAGCCACATTACACGAGAAAAGGCGAGAAGTGGTAATTCGTAGTAAAAACCGCAGAAAACATAACGTTTTCAACATTTGTTTTCGAAATGACGTAACTGAAAATCTTCACATTGGACGCATTACTCTCAGAAACGTTTACATTTATCGTCTGGCAACTAATGCAGCGTGATGACGTTTGCGGACGCACCGCTCTGTACGAAGTAGAAGCTTCTAAGTTGTTGCAGTCACCAAGAAAGAGGCACAGAAATTCAAGTTTTAGTTTTTGAAAATTCAGTTTTTGGCTGCTTTTGCTGCCTTGTAGTTGACCTAGGACCTTAAGATTTTGCATGAACCGAACTCTGGCAGCCACATTACACGAGAAAAAGCGAGAAGTGGTAATTCGTAGTAAAAACCGCAGAAAACATAACTTTTTCAACATTTGTTTTCGTATCGACGTAACTGAAAATCTTCACATTGGACGCATTACTCTCAGAAACGTTTACATTTATCGTCTGGCAACCAATGCAGCGTGATGAAGTTTGCGGTCGCACCACTCTGTACGAAGTAGAGGCTTCTAAGTTGTTGCAGTCACCAAGAAAGAGGCACAGAAATTCAAGTTTTAGTTTTTGAAAATTCAGTTTTTGGCTGCTTTTGCTGCCTTGTAGTTGACCTAGGACCTTAAGATTTTGCATGAACCGAACTCTGGCAGCCACATTACACGAGAAAAAGCGAGAAGTGGTAATTCGTAGTAAAAACCGCAGAAAACATAACGTTTTCAACATTTGTTTTCGTATCGACGTAACTGAAAATCTTCACATTGGACGTATTACTCTCAGAAACGTTTACATTTATCGTCTGGCAACTAATGCAGCGTGATGACGTTTGCGGTCGCACCACTCTGTACGAAGTAGAGGTTTCTAAGTTGTTGCAGTCACCAAGAAAGAGGCACAGAAATTCAAGTTTTAGTTTTTGAAAATTCAGTTTTTGGCTGCTTTTGCTGCCTTGTAGTTGACCTAGGACCTTAAGATTTTGCATGAACCGAACTCTGGCAGCCACATTACACGAGAAAAAGCGAGAAGTGGTAATTCGTAGTAAAAACCGCAGAAAACATAACGTTTTCAACATTTGTTTTCGAAATGACGTAACTGAAAATCTTCGCATTGGACGCATTACTCTCAGAAACGTTTACATTTATCGTCTGGCAACTAATGCAGCGTGATGACGTTTTCGGTCGCACCACTCTGTACGAAGTAGAAGCTTCTAAGTTGTTGCAGTCACCAAGAAAGAGGCACAGAAATTCAAGTTTTAGTTTTTGAAAATTCAGTTTTTGGCTGCTTTTGCTGCCCTGTAGTTGACCTAGGACCTTAAGATTTTGCATGAACCGAACTCTGGCAGCCAAATTACACGAGAAAAAGCGAGAAGTGGTAATTCGTAGTAAAAACCGCAGAAAACATAACGTTTTCAACATTTGTTTTCGTATAGACGTAACTGAAAATCTTCACATTGGACGCATTACTCTCAGAAACGTTTACATTTATCGTCTGGCAACTAATGCAGCGTGATGACGTTTGCGGACGCACCACTCTGTACGAAGTAGAAGCTTCTAAGTTGTTGCAGTCACCAAGAAAGAGGCACAGAAATTCAAGTTTTAGTTTTTGAAAATTCAGTTTTTGGCTGCTTTTGCTGCCTTGTAGTTGACCTAGGACCTTAAGATTTTGCATGAACCGAACTCTGGCAGCCACATTACACGAGAAAAAGCGAGAAGTGGTAATTCGTAGTAAAAACCGCAGAAAACATAACGTTTTCAACATTTGTTTTCGTATCGACGTAACTGAAAATCTTCACATTGGACGCATTACTCTCAGAAACGTTTACATTTATCGTCTGGCAACCAATGCAGCGTGATGAAGTTTGCGGTCGCACCACTCTGTACGAAGTAGAGGCTTCTAAGTTGTTGCAGTCACCAAGAAAGAGGCACAGAAATTCAAGTTTTAGTTTTTGAAAATTCAGTTTTTGGCTGCTTTTGCTGCCTTGTAGTTGACCTAGGACCTTAAGATTTTGCATGAACCGAACTCTGGCAGCCACATTACACGAGAAAAAGCGAGAAGTGGTAATTCGTAGTAAAAACCGCAGAAAACATAACGTTTTCAACATTTGTTTTCGTATCGACGTAACTGAAAATCTTCACATTGGACGTATTACTCTCAGAAACGTTTACATTTATCGTCTGGCAACTAATGCAGCGTGATGACGTTTGCGGTCGCACCACTCTGTACGAAGTAGAGGTTTCTAAGTTGTTGCAGTCACCAAGAAAGAGGCACAGAAATTCAAGTTTTAGTTTTTGAAAATTCAGTTTTTGGCTGCTTTTGCTGCCTTGTAGTTGACCTAGGACCTTAAGATTTTGCATGAACCGAACTCTGGCAGCCACATTACACGAGAAAAAGCGAGAAGTGGTAATTCGTAGTAAAAACCGCAAAAAACATAACGTTTTCAACATTTGTTTTCGAAATGACGTAACTGAAAATCTTCGCATTGGACGCATTACTCTCAGAAACGTTTACATTTATCGTCTGGCAACTAATGCAGCGTGATGACGTTTTCGGTCGCACCACTCTGTACGAAGTAGAAGCTTCTAAGTTGTTGCAGTCACCAAGAAAGAGGCACAGAAATTCAAGTTTTAGTTTTTGAAAATTCAGTTTTTGGCTGCTTTTGCTGCCCTGTAGTTGACCTAGGACCTTAAGATTTTGCATGAACCGAACTCTGGCAGCCAAATTACACGAGAAAAAGCGAGAAGTGGTAATTCGTAGTAAAAACCGCAGAAAACATAACGTTTTCAACATTTGTTTTCGTATAGACGTAACTGAAAATCTTCACATTGGACGCATTACTCTCAGAAACGTTTACATTTATCGTCTGGCAACTAATGCAGCGTGATGACGTTTGCGGTCGCTCCACTCTGTACGAAGTAGAAGCTTCTAAGTTGTTGCAGTCACCAAGAAAGAGGCACAGAAATTCAAGTTTTAGTTTTTGAAAATTCAGTTTTTGGCTGCTTTTGCTGCCTTGTAGTTGACCTAGGATCTTACGATTTTGCATGAACCGAACTCTGGCAGCCACATTACACGAGAAAAAGCGAGAAGTGGTAATTCGTAGTAAAAACCGCAGAAAACATAACGTTTTCAACATTTGTTTTCGTATCGACGTAACTGAAAATCTTCACATTGGACGTATTACTCTCAGAAACGTTTACATTTATCGTCTGGCAACTAATGCAGCGTGATGACGTTTTCGGTCGCTCCACTCTGTACGAAGTAGAAGCTTCTAAGTTGTTGCAGTCACCAAGAAAGAGGCACAGAAATTCAAGTTTTAGTTTTTGAAAATTCAGTTTTTGGCTGCTTTTGCTGCCTTGTAGTTGACCTAGGATCTTACGATTTTGCATGAACCGAACTCTGGCAGCCACATTACACGAGAAAAAGCGAGAAGTGGTAATTCGTAGTAAAAACCGCAGAAAACATAACGTTTTCAACATTTGTTTTCGTATCGACGTAACTGAAAATCTTCACATTGGACGCATTACTCTCAGAAACGTTTACATTTATCGTCTGGCAACTAATGCAGCGTGATGACGTTTGCGGTCGCACCACTCTGTACGAAGTAGAAGCTTGTAAGTTGTTGCAGTCACCAAGAAAGAGGCACAGAAATTCAAGTTTTAGTTTTTGAAAATTCAGTTTTTGGCTGCTTTTGCTGCCTTGTAGTTCACCCAGGACCTTAAGATTTTGCATGAACCGAACTCTGGCAGCCACATTACACGAGAAACAGCGAGAAGTGGTAATTCGTAGTAAAAACCGCAGAAAACATAACGTTTTCAACATCTGTTTTCGTTTCGACGTAACTGAAAATCTTCACATTGGACGCATTACTCTCAGAAACGTTTACATTTATTGTCTGGCAACTAATGCAGCGTGATGACGTTTGCGGTCGCACCACTCTGTACGAAGTAGAAGCATCTAAGTTGTTGCAGTCACCAAGAAAGAGGCACAGAAATTCAAGTTTTAGTTTTTGAAAATTCAGTTTTTGGCTGCTTTTGCTGCCTTGTAGTTGACCTAGGACCTTAATATTTGCATGAACCGAACTCTGGCAGCCACATTACACGAGAAAAAGCGAGAAGTGGTAATTCGTAGTAAAAACCGCGGAAAACATAACGTTTTCAACATTTGTTTTCGAAATGACGTAACTGAAAATCTTCACATTGGACGCATTACTCTCAGAAACGTTTACATTTATCGTCTGGCAACTAATGCAGCGTGATGACGTTTGCGGTCGCACCACTCTGTACGAGGTAGAAGCTTCTAAGTTGTTGCAGTCACCAAGAAAGAGGCACAGAAATTCAAGTTTTAGTTTTTGAAAATTCAGTTTTTGGCTGCTTTTGCTGCCTTGTAGTTGTCCTAGGACCTTAAGATTTTGCATGAACCGAACTGTGGCAGCCACATTACACGAGAAAAGGCGAGAAGTGGTAATTCGTAGTAAAAACCGCAGAAAACATAACGTTTTCAACATTTGTTTTCGTATCGACGTAACTGAAAATCTTCACATTGGACGCATTACTCTCAGAAACGTTTACATTTATCGTCTGGCAACCAATGCAGCGTGATGAAGTTTGCGGTCGCACCACTCTGTACGAAGTAGAGGCTTCTAAGTTGTTGCAGTCACCAAGAAAGAGGCACAGAAATTCAAGTTTTAGTTTTTGAAAATTCAGTTTTTGGCTGCTTTTGCTGCCTTGTAGTTGACCTAGGACCTTAAGATTTTGCATGAACCGAACTCTGGCAGCCACATTACACGAGAAAAAGCGAGAAGTGGTAATTCGTAGTAAAAACCGCAGAAAACATAACGTTTTCAACATTTGTTTTCGTATCGACGTAACTGAAAATCTTCACATTGGACGTATTACTCTCAGAAACGTTTACATTTATCGTCTGGCAACTAATGCAGCGTGATGACGTTTGCGGTCGCACCACTCTGTACGAAGTAGAGGTTTCTAAGTTGTTGCAGTCACCAAGAAAGAGGCACAGAAATTCAAGTTTTAGTTTTTGAAAATTCAGTTTTTGGCTGCTTTTGCTGCCTTGTAGTTGACCTAGGACCTTAAGATTTTGCATGAACCGAACTCTGGCAGCCACATTACACGAGAAAAAGCGAGAAGTGGTAATTCGTAGTAAAAACCGCAGAAAACATAACGTTTTCAACATTTGTTTTCGAAATGACGTAACTGAAAATCTTCGCATTGGACGCATTACTCTCAGAAACGTTTACATTTATCGTCTGGCAACTAATGCAGCGTGATGACGTTTTCGGTCGTACCACTCTGTACGAAGTAGAAGCTTCTAAGTTGTTGCAGTCACCAAGAAAGAGGCACAGAAATTCAAGTTTTAGTTTTTGAAAATTCAGTTTTTGGCTGCTTTTGCTGCCCTGTAGTTGACCTAGGACCTTAAGATTTTGCATGAACCGAACTCTGGCAGCCAAATTACACGAGAAAAAGCGAGAAGTGGTAATTCGTAGTAAAAACCGCAGAAAACATAACGTTTTCAACATTTGTTTTCGTATAGACGTAACTGAAAATCTTCACATTGGACGCATTACTCTCAGAAACGTTTACATTTATCGTCTGGCAACTAATGCAGCGTGATGACGTTTGCGGTCGCTCCACTCTGTACGAAGTAGAAGCTTCTAAGTTGTTGCAGTCACCAAGAAAGAGGCACAGAAATTCAAGTTTTAGTTTTTGAAAATTCAGTTTTTGGCTGCTTTTGCTGCCTAGTAGTTGACCTAGGATCTTACGATTTTGCATGAACCGAACTCTGGCAGCCACATTACACGAGAAAAAGCGAGAAGTGGTAATTCGTAGTAAAAACCGCAGAAAACATAACGTTTTCAACATTTGTTTTCGTATCGACGTAACTGAAAATCTTCACATTGGACGCATTACTCTCAGAAACGTTTACATTTATCGTCTGGCAACTAATGCAGCGTGATGACGTTTGCGGTCGCACCACTCCGTACGAAGTAGAAGCTTGTAAGTTGTTGCAGTCACCAAGAAAGAGGCACAGAAATTCAAGTTTTAGTTTTTGAAAATTCAGTTTTTGGCTGCTTTTGCTGCCTTGTAGTTCACCCAGGACCTTAAGATTTTGCATGAACCGAACTCTGGCAGCCACATTACACGAGAAACAGCGAGAAGTGGTAATTCGTAGTAAAAACCGCAGAAAACATAACGTTTTCAACATCTGTTTTCGTTTCGACGTAACTGAAAATCTTCACATTGGACGCATTACTCTCAGAAACGTTTACATTTATTGTCTGGCAACTAATGCAGCGTGATGACGTTTGCGGTCGCACCACTCTGTACGAAGTAGAAGCATCTAAGTTGTTGCAGTCACCAAGAAAGAGGCACAGAAATTCAAGTTTTAGTTTTTGAAAATTCAGTTTTTGGCTGCTTTTGCTGCCTTGTAGTTGACCTAGGACCTTAATATTTGCATGAACCGAACTCTGGCAGCCACATTACACGAGAAAAAGCGAGAAGTGGTAATTCGTAGTAAAAACCGCGGAAAACATAACGTTTTCAACATTTGTTTTCGAAATGACGTAACTGAAAATCTTCACATTGGACGCATTACTCTCAGAAACGTTTACATTTATCGTCTGGCAACTAATGCAGCGTGATGACGTTTGCGGTCGCACCACTCTGTACGAGGTAGAAGCTTCTAAGTTGTTGCAGTCACCAAGAAAGAGGCACAGAAATTCAAGTTTTAGTTTTTGAAAATTCAGTTTTTGGCTGCTTTTGCTGCCTTGTAGTTCACCTAGGACCTTAAGATTTTGCATGAACCGAACTCTGGCAGCCACATTACACGAGAAAAAGCGAGAAGTGGTAATTCGTAGTAAAAACCGCAAAAAACATAACGTTTTCAACATTTGTTTTCGAAATGGCGTAACTGAAAATCTTCACATTGGACGCATTACTCTCAGAAACGTTTACATTTATCGTCTGGCAACTAATGCAGCGTGATGACGTTCGCGGTCGCAACACTCTGTACGAAGTAGAAGCTTCTAAGTTGTTGCAGTCACCAAGAAAGAGGCACAGAAATTCAAGTTTTAGTTTTTGAAAATTCAGTTTTTGGCTGCTTTTGCTGCCTTGTAGTTGACCTAGGACCTTAAGATTTTGCATGAACCGAACTCTGGCAGCCACATTACACGAGAAAAAGCGAGAAGTGGTAATTCGTAGTAAAAACCGCAGAAAACATAACGTTTTCAACATTTGTTTTCGTATCGACGTAACTGAAAATCTTCACATTGGACGTATTACTCTCAGAAACGTTTACATTTATCGTCTGGCAACTAATGCAGCGTGATGACGTTTGCGGTCGCACCACTCTGTACGAAGTAGAGGTTTCTAAGTTGTTGCAGTCACCAAGAAAGAGGCACAGAAATTCAAGTTTTAGTTTTTGAAAATTCAGTTTTTGGCTGCTTTTGCTGCCTTGTAGTTGACCTAGGACCTTAAGATTTTGCATGAACCGAACTCTGGCAGCCACATTACACGAGAAAAAGCGAGAAGTGGTAATTCGTAGTAAAAACCGCAGAAAACATAACGTTTTCAACATTTGTTTTCGAAATGACGTAACTGAAAATCTTCGCATTGGACGCATTACTCTCAGAAACGTTTACATTTATCGTCTGGCAACTAATGCAGCGTGATGACGTTTTCGGTCGCACCACTCTGTACGAAGTAGAAGCTTCTAAGTTGTTGCAGTCACCAAGAAAGAGGCACAGAAATTCAAGTTTTAGTTTTTGAAAATTCAGTTTTTGGCTGCTTTTGCTGCCCTGTAGTTGACCTAGGACCTTAAGATTTTGCATGAACCGAACTCTGGCAGCCAAATTACACGAGAAAAAGCGAGAAGTGGTAATTCGTAGTAAAAACCGCAGAAAACATAACGTTTTCAACATTTGTTTTCGTATAGACGTAACTGAAAATCTTCACATTGGACGCATTACTCTCAGAAACGTTTACATTTATCGTCTGGCAACTAATGCAGCGTGATGACGTTTGCGGTCGCTCCACTCTGTACGAAGTAGAAGCTTCTAAGTTGTTGCAGTCACCAAGAAAGAGGCACAGAAATTCAAGTTTTAGTTTTTGAAAATTCAGTTTTTGGCTGCTTTTGCTGCCTTGTAGTTGACCTAGGATCTTACGATTTTGCATGAACCGAACTCTGGCAGCCACATTACACGAGAAAAAGCGAGAAGTGGTAATTCGTAGTAAAAACCGCAGAAAACATAACGTTTTCAACATTTGTTTTCGTATCGACGTAACTGAAAATCTTCACATTGGACGCATTACTCTCAGAAACGTTTACATTTATCGTCTGGCAACTAATGCAGCGTGATGACGTTTGCGGTCGCACCACTCCGTACGAAGTAGAAGCTTGTAAGTTGTTGCAGTCACCAAGAAAGAGGCACAGAAATTCAAGTTTTAGTTTTTGAAAATTCAGTTTTTGGCTGCTTTTGCTGCCTTGTAGTTCACCCAGGACCTTAAGATTTTGCATGAACCGAACTCTGGCAGCCACATTACACGAGAAACAGCGAGAAGTGGTAATTCGTAGTAAAAACCGCAGAAAACATAACGTTTTCAACATCTGTTTTCGTTTCGACGTAACTGAAAATCTTCACATTGGACGCATTACTCTCAGAAACGTTTACATTTATTGTCTGGCAACTAATGCAGCGTGATGACGTTTGCGGTCGCACCACTCTGTACGAAGTAGAAGCATCTAAGTTGTTGCAGTCACCAAGAAAGAGGCACAGAAATTCAAGTTTTAGTTTTTGAAAATTCAGTTTTTGGCTGCTTTTGCTGCCTTGTAGTTCACCCAGGACCTTAAGATTTTGCATGAACCGAACTCTGGCAACCACATTACACGAGAAACAGCGAGAAGTGGTAATTCGTAGTAAAAACCGCAGAAAACATAACGTTTTCAACATCTGTTTTCGTTTCGACGTAACTGAAAATCTTCACATTGGACGCATTACTCTCAGAAACGTTTACATTTATTGTCTGGCAACTAATGCAGCGTGATGACGTTTGCGGTCGCACCACTCTGTACGAAGTAGAAGCATCTAAGTTGTTGCAGTCACCAAGAAAGAGGCACAGAAATTCAAGTTTTAGTTTTTGAAAATTCAGTTTTTGGCTGCTTTTGCTGCCTTGTAGTTGACCTAGGACCTTAATATTTGCATGAACCGAACTCTGGCAGCCACATTACACGAGAAAAAGCGAGAAGTGGTAATTCGTAGTAAAAACCGCGGAAAACATAACGTTTTCAACATTTGTTTTCGAAATGACGTAACTGAAAATCTTCACATTGGACGCATTACTCTCAGAAACGTTTACATTTATCGTCTGGCAACTAATGCAGCGTGATGACGTTTGCGGTCGCACCACTCTGTACGAGGTAGAAGCTTCTAAGTTGTTGCAGTCACCAAGAAAGAGGCACAGAAATTCAAGTTTTAGTTTTTGAAAATTCAGTTTTTGGCTGCTTTTGCTGCCTTGTAGTTCACCTAGGACCTTAAGATTTTGCATGAACCGAACTCTGGCAGCCACATTACACGAGAAAAAGCGAGAAGTGGTAATTCTTAGTAAAAACCGCAAAAAACATAACGTTTTCAACATTTGTTTTCGAAATGGCGTAACTGAAAATCTTCACATTGGACGCATTACTCTCAGAAACGTTTACATTTATCGTCTGGCAACTAATGCAGCGTGATGACGTTTGCGGTCGCAACACTCTGTACGAAGTAGAAGCTTCTAAGTTGTTGCAGTCACCAAGAAAGAGGCACAGAAATTCCAGTTTTAGTTTTTGAAAATTCAGTTTTTGGCTGCTTTTGCTGCCTTGTAGTTGACCTAGGACCTTAAAATTTTGCATGTACCGATCTCTGGCAGCCACATTACACGAGAAAATGCGAGAAGTGGTAATTCGTAGTGAAAACCGCAGAAAACATAACGTTTTCAACATTTGTTTTCGAAATGACGTAACTGAAAATCTTCACATTGGACGCATTACTCTCAGAAACGTTTACATTTATCGTCTGGCAACTAATGCAGCGTGATGACGTTTGCGGTCGCACCACTCTGTACGAAGTAGAAGCATCTAAGTTGTTGCAGTCACCAAGAAAGAGGCACAGAAATTCAAGTTTTAGTTTTTGAAAATTCAGTTTTTGGCTGCTTTTGCTGCCTTGTAGTTGACCTAGGACCTTAATATTTGCATGAACCGAACTCTGGCAGCCACATTACACGAGAAAAAGCGAGAAGTGGTAATTCGTCGTAAAAACCGCAGAAAACCTAACGTTTTCAACATTTGTTTTCGTATAGACGTAACTGAAAATCTTCACATTGGACGCATTACTCTCAGAAACGTTTACATTTATCGTCTGGCAACTAATGCAGCGTGATGACGTTTGCGGTCGCACCACTCTGTACGAAGTAGAAGCATCTAAGTTGTTGCAGTCACCAAGAAAGAGGCACAGAAATTCAAGTTTTAATTTTTGAAAATTCAGTTTTTGGCTGCTTTTGCTGCCTTGTAGTTGACCTAGGACCTTAAGATTTTGCATGAACCGAACCCTGGCAGCCACATTACACGAGAAAAAGCGAGAAGTGGTAATTCGTAGTGAAAACCGCAGAAAACATAACGTTTTCAACATTTGTTTTCGAAATGACGTAACTGAAAATCTTCACATTGGACGCATTACTCTCAGAAACGTTCACATTTATCGTCTGGCAACTAATGCAGCGTGATGACGTTTGCGGTCGCACCACTCTGTACGAAGTAGAAGCTTCTAAGTTGTTGCAGTCACCAAGAAAGAGGCACAGAAATTCCAGTTTTAGTTTTTGAAAATTCAGTTTTTGGCTGCTTTTGCTGCCTTGTAGTTGACCTAGGACCTTAAAATTTTGCATGAACCGAACTCTGGCAGCCACATTACACGAGAAAATGCGAGAAGTGGTAATTCGTAGTGAAAACCACAGAAAACATAACGTTTTCAACATTTGTTTTCGAAATGACATAACTGAAAATCTTCACATTGGACGCATTACTCTCAGAAACGTTTACATTTATCGTCTGGCAGCTAATGCAGCGTGATGACGTTTGCTGTCGCACCACTCTGTACGAAGTAGAAGCTTCTAAGTTGTTGCAGTCACCAAGAAAGAGGCACAGAAATTCAAGTTTTAGTTTTTGAAAATTCAGTTTTTGGCTGCTTTTGCTGCCTTGTAGTTGACCTAGGACCTTAATATTTTGCGTGAACCGAACTCTGGCAGCCACATTACACGAGAAAAAGCGAGAAGTGGTAATTCGTAGTACAAACCGCAGAAAACATAACGTTTTCAACATTTGTTTTCGTTTCGACGTAACTGAAAATCTTCACATTGGACGCATTACTCTCAAAAACGTTTACATTTATCGTCTGGCAACTAATGCAGCGTGATGACGTTTGCGATCGCACCACTCCGTACGTAGTAGAAGCTTCTAAGTAATTGCAGTCACCAAGAAAGGGGCACAGAAATTCAAGTTTTAGTTTTTGAAAATTCAGTTTTTGGCTGCTTTTGCTGCCTTGAAGTTGATCTAGGACCTTAAGATTTTGCATGAACCGAACTCTGGCAGCCACATTACACGAGAAAAAGCGAGAAGTGGTAATTCGTAGTAAAAACCGCAGAAAACATAACGTTTTCAACATTTGTTTTCGAAATGACGTAACAGAAAATCTTCACATTGGACGCATTACTCTCAGAAACGTTTACATTTATCGTCTGGCAACTAATGCAGAGTGATGACGTTTGCGGTCGCACCACTCTGTACTAAGTAGAAGCTTCTAAGTTGTTGCAGTCACCAAGAAAGAGGCACAGAAATTCAAGTTTTAGTTTTTGAAAATTCAGTTTTTGGCTGCTTTTTCTGCCTTGTAGTTGACCTAGGACCTTAAGATTTTGCATGAACCGAACTCTGGCAGCCACATTACACGAGAAAAAGCGAGAAGTGGTAAATCGTAGTAAAAACCGCAGAAAACATAACGTTTTCAACATTTGTTTTCGTATCGACGTAACTGAAAATCTTCACATTGGACGTATTACTCTCAGAAACGTTTACATTTATCGTCTGGCAACTAATGCAGCGTGATGACGTTTGCGGTCGCACCACTCTGTACGAAGTAGAAGCTTCTAAGTTGTTGCAGTCACCACGAAAGAAGCACAGAAATTCAAGTTTTAGTTTTTGAAGATTCAGTTTTTGGCTGCTTTTGCTGCCTTGTAGTTGACCTAGGACCCTAAGATTTTGCATGAACCGAACTCTGGCAGCCACATTACACGAGAAAAAGCGAGAAGTGGTAATTCGTAGTAAAAACCGCAGAAAACATAACGTTTTCAACATTTGTTTTCGAAATGACGTAACTGAAAATCTTCACATTGGACGCATTACTCTTAGAAACGTTTACATTTATCGTCTGGCAACTAATGCAGCGTGATGACGTTTGCGGTCGCACCACTCTGTACGAAGTAGAAGCTTCTAAGTTGTTGCAGTCACCAAGAAAGAGGCACAGAAATTGAAGTTTCAGTTTTTGAAAATTCAGTTTTGGGCTGCTTTTGCTGCCTTCTAGTTCACCTAGGACCTTAAGATTTTGCATGAACCGAATTCTGGCAGCCACATTACACGAGAAAAAGCGAGAAGTGGTAATTCGTAGTAAAAACCGCAGAAAACATAACGTTTTCAACATTTGTTTTCGAAATGACGTAACTGAAAATCTTCACATTGGACGCATTACTCTCAGAAACGTTTACATTTATCGTCTGGCAACTAATGCAGCGTGATGACGTTTGCTGTCGCACCACTCTGTACGAAGTAGAAACTTCTAAGTTGTTGCAGTCACCAAGAAAGAGGGACAGAAATTCAAGTTTTAGTTTTTGAAATTTCAGTTTTAGGCTCCTTTTGCTGCCTTGTTGTTGACCTAGGACCTTAAGATTTTGCATGAACCGAACTCTGGCAGCCACATTACACGAGAAAAAGCGAGAAGTGGTAATTCGTAGTAAAAACCGAAGAAAACATAACGTATTCAACATTTCTTTTCGTATCGACGTAACTGAAAATCTTCACATTGGACGCATTACTCTCAGAAACATTTACATTTATTGTCTGGCAACTAATGCAGCGTGATGACGGTTGCGGTCGCACCACTCTGTACGAAGTAGAAGCTTCTAAGTTGTTGCAGTCACCAAGAAAGAGGCACAGATATTCAAGTTTTAGTTTTTGAAAATTCGGTTTTTGGCTGCTTTTGCTGCCTTGTAGTTGACCTAGGACCTTAAGATTTTGCATGAACCGAACTCTGGCAGCCACATTACACGAGAAAAAGCGAGAAGTGGTAATTCGTAGTAAAAACCGCAGAAAACATAACGTTTTCAACATTTGTTTTCGAAATGACGTAACTGAAAATCTTCACATTGGACGCATTACTCTCAGAAACATTTACATTTATCGTCTGGCAACTAATGCAGCGTGATGACGTTTGCGGTCGCACCACTCTGTACGAAGTAGAAGCTTCTAAGTTGTTGCAGTCACCAAGAAAGAGGCACAGAAATTGAAGTTTCAGTTTTTGAAAATTCAGTTTTTGGCTGCTTTTGCTGCCTTCTAGTTCACCTAGGACCTTAAGATTTTGCATGAACCGAACTCTGGCAGCCACATTACACGAGAAAAAGCGAGAAGTGGTAATTCGGAGTAAAAACCGCAGAAAACATAACGTTTTCAACATTTGTTTTCGAAATGACGTAACTGAAAATCTTCACATTGGACGCATTACTCTCAGAAACGTTTACATTTATCGTCTGGCAACTAATGCAGCGTGATGACGTTTGCTGTCGCACCACTCTGTACGAAGTAGAAGCTTCTAAGTTGTTGCAGTCACCAAGAAAGAGGAACAGAAATTCAAGTTTCAGTTTTTGAAAATTCAGTTTTTGGCTGCTTTTGCTGCCTTCTAGTTCACCTAGGACCTTAAGATTTTGCATGAACCGAACTCTGGCAGCCACATTACACGAGAAAAAGCGAGAAGTGGTAATTCGTAGTAAAAACCGCAGAAAACATAACGTTTTCAACATTTGTTTTCGTATCGACGTAACTGAAAATCTTCACATTGGACGTATTACTCTCAGAAACGTTTACATTTATCGTCTGGCAACTAATGCAGCGTGATGACGTTTGCGGTCGCACCACTCTGTACGAAGTAGAAGCTTCTAAGTTGTTGCAGTCACCACGAAAGAGGCACAGAAATTCAAGTTTTAGTTTTTGAAGATTCAGTTTTTGGCTGCTTTTGCTGCCTTGTAGTTGACCTAGGACCTTAAGATTTTGCATGAACCGAACTCTGGCAGCCACATTACACGAGAGAAAGCGAGAAGTGGTAATTCGTAGTAAAAACCGCAGAAAACATAACGTTTTCAACATTTGTTTTCGAAATGACGTAACTGAAAATCTTCACATTGGACGCATTACTCTTAGAAACGTTTACATTTATCGTCTGGCAACTAATGCAGCGTGATGACGTTTGCGGTCGCACCACTCTGTACGAAGTAGAAGCTTCTAAGTTGTTGCAGTCACCAAGAAAGAGGAACAGAAATTCAAGTTTCAGTTTTTGAAAATTCAGTTTTTGGTTGCTTTTGCTGCCTTCTAGTTCACTTAGGACCTTAAGATTTTGCATATACCGAACTCTGGCAGCCACATTACACGAGAAAAAGCGAGAAGTGGTAATTCGTAGTAAAAACCGCAGAAAACATAACGTTTTCAACATTTGTTTTCGAAATGACGTAACTGAAAATCTTCACATTGGACGCATTACTCTCAGAAACGTTTACATTTATCGTCTGGCAACTAATGCAGCGTGATGACGTTTGCTGTCGCACCACTCTGTACGAAGTAGAAACTTCTAAGTTGTTGCAGTCACCAAGAAAGAGGGACAGAAATTCAAGTTTTAGTTTTTGAAATTTCAGTTTTTGGCTCCTTTTGCTGCCTTGTTGTTGACCTAGGACCTTAAGATTTTGCATGAACCGAACTCTGGCAGCCACATTACACGAGAAAAAGCGAGAAGTAGTAATTCGTAGTAAAAACCGCAGAAAACATAACGTTTTCAACATTTGTTTTCGTATCGACGTAACTGAAAATCTTCACATTGGACGCATTACTCTCAGAAACATTTACATTTATTGTCTGGCAACTAATGCAGCGTGATGACGGTTGCGGTCGCACCACTCTGTACGAAGTAGAAGCTTCTAAGTTGTTGCAGTCACCAAGAAAGAGGCACAGATATTCAAGTTTTAGTTTTTGAAAATTCGGTTTTTGGCTGCTTTTGCTGCCTTGTAGTTGACCTAGGACCTTAAGATTTTGCATGAACCGAACTCTGGCAGCCACATTACACGAGAAAAAGCGAGAAATGGTAATTCGTAGTAAAAACCGCAGAAAACATAACGTTTTCAACTTTTGTTTTCGAAATGACGTAACTGAAAATCTTCACATTGGACGCATTACTCTCAGAAACGTTTACATTTATCGTCTGGCAACTAATGCAGCGTGATGACGTAGCGGTCGCACCACTCTGTACGTAGTAGAAGCTTCTGAGTTGTTGCAGTCATCAAGAAAGAGTCACAGAAATTCAGGTTTTAGTTTTTGAAAATTCAGTTTTTGGCTGCTTTTGCTGCCTTGTAGTTGACCTAGGACCTTAAGATTTTGCATGAACCGAACTCTGGCAGCCACATTACACGAGAAAAAGCGAGAAGTGGTAATTCGTAGTAAAAACCGCAGAAAACATAACGTTTTCAACATTTCTTTTCGTATCGACGTAACTGAAAATCTTCACATTGGACGCATTACTCTCAGAAACATTTACATTTATTGTCTGGCAACTAATGCAGC
Organism: Schistocerca serialis cubense; assembly: GCF_023864345.2. Classification (NCBI taxonomy): domain Eukaryota; kingdom Metazoa; phylum Arthropoda; class Insecta; order Orthoptera; family Acrididae; genus Schistocerca; species Schistocerca serialis. The sequence goes on along the minus strand of NW_026047571.1, from coordinate 3,080,594 downwards.
GTGATGACGGTTGCGGTCGCACCACTCTGTACGAAGTAGAAGCTTCTAAGTTGTTGCAGTCACCAAGAAAGAGGCACAGATATTCAAGTTTTAGTTTTTGAAAATTCGGTTTTTGGCTGCTTTTGCTGCCTTGTAGTTGACCTAGGACCTTAAGATTTTGCATGAACCGAACTCTGGCAGCCACATTACACGAGAAAAAGCGAGAAGTGGTAATTCGTAGTAAAAACCGCAGAAAACATAACGTTTTCAACATTTGTTTTCGAAATGACGTAACTGAAAATCTTCACATTGGACGCATTACTCTCAGAAACATTTACATTTATCGTCTGGCAACTAATGCAGCGTGATGACGTTTGCGGTCGCACCACTCTGTACGTAGTAGAAGCTTCTAAGTTGTTGCAGTCATCAAGAAAGAGTCACAGAAATTCAAGTTTTAGTTTTTGAAAATTCAGTTTTTGGCTGCTTTTGTTGCCTTGTAGTTGACCTAGGACCTTAAGATTTTGCATGAACCGAACTCTGGCAGCCACATTACACGAGAAAAAGCGAGAAGTGGTAATTCGTAGTAAAAACCGCAGAAAACATAACGTTTTCAACATTTGTTTTCGAAATGACGTAACTGAAAATCTTCACATTGGACGCATTACTCTCAGAAACATTTACATTTATTGTCTGGCAACTAATGCAGCGTGATGACGGTTGCGGTCGCACCACTCTGTACGAAGTAGAAGCTTCTAAGTTGTTGCAGTCACCAAGAAAGAGGCACAGATATTCAAGTTTTAGTTTTTGAAAATTCAGTTTTTGGCTGCTTTTGCTGCCTTGTAGTTGACCTAGGACCTTAAGATTTTGCATGAACCGAACTCTTGCAGCCACATTACACGAGAAAAAGCGAGAAATGGTAATTCGTAGTAAATACCGCAGAAAACATAACGTTTTCAACTTTTGTTTTCGAAATGACGTAACTGAAAATCTTCACATTGGACGCATTACTCTCAGAAACGTTTACATTTATCGTCTGGCAACTAATGCAGCGTGATGACGTAGCGGTCGCACCACTCTGTACGTAGTAGAAGCTTCTAAGTTGTTGCAGTCATCAAGAAAGAGTCACAGAAATTCAGGTTTTAGTTTTTGAAAATTCAGTTTTTGGCTGCTTTTGCTGCCTTGTAGTTGACCTAGGACCTTAAGATTTTGCATGAACCGAACTCTGGCAGCCACATTACACGAGAAAAAGCGAGAAGTGGTAATTCGTAGTAAAAACCGCAGAAAACATAACGTTTTCAACATTTGTTTTCGAAATGACGTAACTGAAAATCTTCACATTGGACGCATTACTCTCAGAAACGTTTACATTTATCGTCTGGCAACTAATGCAGAGTGATCACGTATGCGGTCGCACCACTCTGTACTAAGTAGAAGCTTCTAAGTTGTTGCAGTCACCAAGAACGAGGCACAGAAATTCAAGTTTTAGTTTTTGAAAATTCAGTTTTTGGCGGTTTTAGCCGCCTTGTAGTTGACCTAGGACCTTAAGATTTTGCATGAACCGAACTCTGGCAGCCACATTACACGAGAATAAGCGAGAAGTGGTAATTCGTAGTAAACACCGCAGAAAACATAACGTTTTCAACATTTGTTTTCGTATCGACGTAACTGAAAATCTTCACATTGGATGTATTACTCTCAGAAACGTTTACATTTATCGTCTGGCAACTAATGCAGCGTGATGACGTTTGCGGTCGCACCACTCTGTACGAAGTAGAAGCTTCTAAGTTGTTGCAGTCACCAAGAAAGAGGCACAGAAATTCAAGTTTTAGTTTTTGAAAATTCGGTTTTTGGCTGCTTTTGCTGCCTTGTAGTTGACCTAGGACCTTAAGATTTTGCATGAACCGATCTCTGGCTGCCACATTACACGAGAAAAAGCGAGAAGTGGTAATTCGTAGTAAAAACCGCAGAAAACATAACGTTTTCTACATTGATTTCGTATCGACGTAACTGAAAATCTTCACATTGGACGCATTACTCTCAGAAACGTTTACATTTATCGTCTGGCAACTAATGCAGCGTGATGACGTTTGCGGTCGCACCACTCTGTACGAAGTAGAAGCTTCTAAGTTGTTGCAGTCACCTAGAAAGAGGCACAGAAATTCAAGTTTTAGTTTTTGAAAATTCAGTTTTTGGCTGCTTTTGCTGCCTTGTAGTTGACCTAGGACCTTAAGATTTTGCATGAACCGAACTCTGGCAGCCACATTACACGAGAAAAAGCGAGAAGTGGTAATTCGTAGTAAAAACCGCAGAAAACATAACGTTTTCAACATTTGTTTTCGTATCGACGTAACTGAAAATCTTCACATTGGACTCATTACTCTCAGAAATGTTTACATTTATCGTCTGGCAACTAATGCAGCGTGATGACGTTTGCGGTCGCACCACTCTGTACGAAGTAGAAGCTTCTAAGTTGTTGCAGTCACCAAGAAAGAGGCACAGAAATTCAAGTTTTAGTTTTTGAAAATTCAGTTTTTGGCTGCTTTTTCTGTCTTGTAGTTGACCTAGGACCTTAAGATTTTAGCACGAACCGAACTCTGGCAGCCACATTACACGAGAAAAAATCGAGAAGTGGTAATTCGTAGTAAAAATCGCAGAAAACATAACGTTTTCAACATTTGTTTTAGAAATGACGTAACTGAAAATCTTCACATTGGACGCATTACTCTCAGAAACGTTTACATTTATCGTCTGGCAACTAATGCAGCGTGATGACGTTTGCGGTCGCACCACTCTGTACTAAGTAGAAGCTTCTAAGTTGTTGCAGTCACCAAGAAAGGGGCACAGAAATTCAAGTTTTAGTTTTTGAAAATTCAGTTTTTGGCTGCTTTTGCTGCCTTGTAGTTGACCTAGGACCTTAAGATTTTGCATGAACCGAACTCTGGCAGCCACATTACACGAGAAAAAGCGAGAAGTGGTAATTCGTAGTAAAAACCGCAGAAAACATAACGTTTTCAACATTTGTTTTCGTATCGACGTAACTGAAAATCTTCACATTGGACGTATTACTCTCAGAAACATTTACATTTATCGTCTGGCAACTAATGCAGCGTGATGACGTTTGCGGTCGCAGCACTCTGTACGAAGTAGAAGCTTCTAAGTTGTTGCAGTCACCAAGAAAGAGGCACAGAAATTCAAGTTTCAGTTTTTGAAAATTCAGTTTTTGGCTGCTTTTGCTGCCTTGTAGTTGACCTAGGACCTTAAGATTTTGCATGAACAGAACTCTGGCAGCCACATTACACGAGAAAAAGCGAGAAGTGGTAATTCGTAGTAAAAACCGCAGAAAACATAACGTTTTCAACATTTGTTTTCGTATCGACGTAACTGAAAATCTTCACATTGGACGCATTACTCTCAGAAACGTTTACATTTATCGTCTGGCAACTAATGCAGCGTTATGACGTTTGCGGTCGCACCACTCTGTACGAAGTAGAAGCTTCTAAGTTATTGCAGTCACCAAGAAAGAGGCACAGAATTTCAAGTTTTAGTTTTTGAAAATTCAGTTTTTGGCTGCTTTTGCTGCCTTGTAGTTGACCTAGGACCTTAAGATTTTGCATGAACCGATCTCTGGCAGCCACATTACACGAGAAAAAGCGAGAAGTGGTAATTCGTAGTAAAAACCGCAGAAATCATAACGTTTTCAACATTTGTTTTCGAAATGACGTAACTGAAAATCTTCACATTGGACGCATTACTCTCAGAAACGTTTGCATTTATCGTCTGGCATTAATGCAGCGTGATGACGTTTGCGGTCGCATCACTCTGTACGAAGTAGAAGCTTCTAAGTTGTTGCAGTCACCAAGAAAGAGGCACAGAAATTCAAGTTTTAGTTTTTGAAAATTCAGTTTTTGGCTGCTTTTGCTGCCTTGTAGTTGACCTAGGACCTTAAGATTTTGCATGAACCGAACTCTGGCAGCCACATTACACGAGAAAAAGCGAGAAGTAGTAATTCGTAGTAAAAACCGCAGAAAACATAACGTTTTCTACATTGTTTCCGTATCGACGTAACTGAAAATCATCACATTGGACGCATTACTCTCAGAAACGTTTACATTTATCGTCTGGCAACTAATGCAGCGTGATGACGTTTGCTGTCGCACCACTCTGTACGAAGTAGAAGCTTCTAAGTTGTTGCAGTCACCAAAAAAGAGGCACAGAAATTCAAGTTTTATTTTTGAAAATTCAGTTATTGGCTGCTTTTGCTGCCTTGTAGTTGACCTAGGACCTTAATATTTTGCATGAACCGAACTCTGGCAGCCACATTACACGAGAAAAAGCGAGAAGTGGTAATTCGTAGTAAAAAAAGCAGAAAACATAACGTTTTCAACATTTGTTTTCGAAATGACGTATCTGAAAATCTTCACATTGGACGCATTACTCTCGGAAACGTTTACATTTATCGTCTGGCAACTAATGCAGCGTGATGACGTTTGCGGTCGCACCACTCTGTACTAGGTAGAAGCTTCTAAGTTGTTGCAGTCACCAAGAAAGAGGCACAGAAATTCAAGTTTTAGTTTTTGAAAATTCAGTTTTTGGCTGCTTTTGCTGCCTTGTAGTTGACCTAGGACCTTAATATTTTGCATGAACCGAACTCTGGCATCCACATTACGCAAGAAAAAGCGAGAAGTGGTAATTCGTAGTAAAAACCGCAGAAAACATAACGTTTGCAACATTTGTTTTCGTATCGACGCAACTGAAAAAGTTCACATTGGACGTATTACTCTCCGAAACGTTTACATTTATCCTCTGGCAACTAATGCAGCGTGATGACGTATGCGGTCGCACCACTCTGTACGAAGTAGAAGCTTCTAAGTTGTTGCAGTCACCAAGAAAGAGGCACAGAAATTCAAGTTTTAGTTTTTGAAAATTCAGTTTTTGGCTGCTTTTGCTGCCTTGTAGTTGACCTAGGACCTTAAGATTTTGCATGAACCGAACTCTGGCAGCCACATTACACGACAAAAAGCGAGAAGTGGTAATTGGTAGTAAAAACCGCAGAAAACATAACGTTTTCAACATTTGTTTTCGAAATGACGTAACTGAAAATCTTCGCATTATACGCATTACTCTCAGAAACGTTTACATTTATCGTCTGGCAACTAATGCAGCGTGATGACGTTTGCGGTCACACCACTCTGTACGAAGTAGAAGCTTCTAAGTTGTTGCAGTCACCAAGAAAGAGGCACAGAAATTCAAGTTTTAGTTTTTGAAAATTCAGTTTTTGGCTGCTTTTGCTGCCTTGTAGTTGACCTAGGACCTTAAGATTTTGCATGAACCGATCTCTGGCAGCCACATTACACGAGAAAAAGCGAGAAGTGGTAATTCGTAGTAAAAACCGCAGAAAACATAACGTTTTCAACATTTGTTTTCGAAATGACGTAACTGAAAATCTTCACATTGGACGCATTACTCTCAGAAACGTTTACATTTATCGTCTGGCAACTAATGCAGCGTGATGACGTTTGCGGTCGCACCACTCTGTACGAAGTAGAAGCTTCTAAGTTGTTGCAGTCACCAAGAAAGAGGCACAGAAATTCAAGTTTTAGTTTTTGAAAATTCGGTTTTTGGCTGCTTTTGCTGCCTTGTACTTGACCTAGGACCTTAAGATTTTGCATGAACCTAACTCTGGCAGCCACATTACACGAGAAAAATCGAGAAGTGGTAATTCGTAGTAAAAACCGCAGAAAACATAACGTTTTCAACATTTGTTTTCGAAATGACGTAACTGAAAATCTTCACATTGGACGCATTACTCTCAGAAACGTTTACATTTATCGTCTGGCAACTAATGCAGCGTGATACGTTTGCGGTCGCACCACTCTGTACTAGGTAGAAGCCTCTAAGTTGTTGCAGTCACCAAGAAAGAGGCACAGAAATTCAAGTTTTAGTTTTTGAAAATTCAGTTTTTGGCTGCTTTTGCTGCCTTGTAGTTGACCTAGGACCTTAATATTTTGCATGAACCGAACTCTGGCATCCACATTACGCAAGAAAAAGCGAGAAGTGGTAATTCGTAGTAAAAACCGCAGAAAACATAACGTTTGCAACATTTGTTTTCGTATCGACGCAACTGAAAATCTTCACATTGGACGTATTACTCTCCGAAACGTTTACATTTATCCTCTGGCAACTAATGCAGCGTGATGACGTATGCGGTCGCACCACTCTGTACGAAGTAGAAGCTTCTAAGTTGTTGCAGTCACCAAGAAAGAGGCACAGAAATTCAAGTTTTAGTTTTTGAAAATTCAGTTTTTGGCTGCTTTTGCTGCCTTGTAGTTGACCTAGGACCTTAAGATTTTGCATGAACCGAACTCTGGCAGCCACATTACACGAGAAAAAGCGAGAAGTGGTAATTGGTAGTAAAAACCGCAGAAAACATAACGTTTTCAACATTTGTTTTCGAAATGACGTAACTGAAAATCTTCGCATTATACGCATTACTCTCAGAAACGTTTACATTTATCGTCTGGCAACTAATGCAGCGTGATGACGTTTGCGGTCACACCACTCTGTACGAAGTAGAAGCTTCTAAGTTGTTGCAGTCACCAAGAAAGAGGCACAGAAATTCAAGTTTTAGTGTTTGAAAATTCAGTTTTTGGCTGCTTTTGCTGCCTTGTAGTTGACCTAGGACCTTAAGATTTTGCATGAACCGATCTCTGGCAGCCACATTACACGAGAAAAAGCAAGAAGTGGTAATTCGTAGTAAAAACCGCAGAAAACATAACGTTTTCAACATTTGTTTTCGAAATGACGTAACTGAAAATCTTCACATTGGACGCATTACTCTCAGAAACGTTTACATTTATCGTCTGGCAACTAATGCAGCTTGATGACGTTTGCGGTCGCACCACTCTGTACGAAGTAGAAGCTTCTAAGTTGTTGCAGTCACCAAGAAAGAGGCACAGAAATTCAAGTTTTAGTTTTTGAAAATTCGGTTTTTGGCTGCTTTTGCTGCCTTGTACTTGACCTAGGACCTTAAGATTTTGCATGAACCGAACTCTGGCAGCCACATTACACGAGAAAAATCGAGAAGTGGTAATTCGTAGTAAAAACCGCAGAAAACATAACGTTTTCAACATTTGTTTTCGAAATGACGTAACTGAAAATCTTCACATTGGACGCATTACTCTCAGAAACGTTTACATTTATCGTCTGGCAACTAATGCAGCGTGATGACGTTTGCGGTCGCACCACTCTGGACGAAGTAGAAGCATCTAAGTTGTTGCAGTCACCAAGAAAGAGGCACAGAAATTCAAGTTTTGGTTTTTGAAAATTCAGTTTTTGGCTGCTTTTGCTGCCTTGTAGTTGACCTGGGAGATTAATATTTTGCATGAACCGAACTCTGGCAGCCACATTACACGAGAAAAAGCGAGAAGTGGTAATTCGTAGTGAAACACGCAGAAAACATAACGTTTTCTACATTTGTTTTCGAAATGACGTAACTGAAAATCGTCACATTGGACGCATTACTCTCAGAAACGTTTACATTTATCGTCTGGCAACTAATGCAGCGTGATGACGTTTGCGGTCGCACCACTCTGTACTAAGTAGAAGCTTCTAAGTTGTTGCAGTCACCAAGAATGAGGCACAGAAATTCAAGTTTTAGTTTTTGAAAAGTCAGTTTTTGGCTGCTTTTGCTGCCTTGTAGTTGACCTAGGACCTTAATATTTTGCATGAACCGAACTCTGGCAGCCACATTACACGAGAAAAAGCGAGAAGTGGTAATTCGTAGTAAAAACCGCAGAAAACATAACGTTTTCAACATTTGTTTTCGTATCGACGTAACTGAAAATCTTCACATTGGACGTATTACTCTCAGAAACGTTTACATTTATCGTCTGGCAACTAATGCAGCGTGATGACGTTTGCGGTCGCACCACTCTGTACGAAGTAGAAGCTTCTAAGTTGTTGCAGTCACCAAGAAAGAGGCACAGAAATTCAAGTTTTAGTTTTTGAAAATTCAGTTTTTGGCTGCTTTTGCTGCCTTGTATTTGACCTAGGACCTTAAGATTTTGCATGAACCGAACTCTGGCTGCCACATTACACGGGAAAAAGCGAGAAGTGGTAATTCGTAGTAAAAACCGCAGAAAACATAACGTTTTCAACATTTGTTTTCGAAATGACGTAACTGAAAATCTTCACATTGGACGCATTACTCTCAGAAACGTTTACATTTATCGTCTGGCAACTAATGCAGCGTGATGACGTTTGCGGTCGCACTACTATGTACGAAGTAGAAGCTTCTAAGTTTTTGCAGTCACCAAGAAAGAGGCACAGAAATTCAAGTTTTAGTTTTTTAAAATTCAGTTTTTGGCTGCTTTTGCTGCCTTGTAGTTGACCTAGGACCTTAAGATTTTGCATGAACCGAACTCTGGCAGCCACATTACACGAGAAAAAGCGAGAAGTGGTAATTCGTCGTAAAAACCGCAGAAAACATAACGTTTTCAACATTTGTTTTCGAAAATAGGTTTAAGAGTAGTCGAATCATAGCTGATAAGGAAAAGCTGAACGAAGCGAAAAAGAGCGTAAAGAGAGCAATGAGAGAAGCATTCAACGAATTCGAACATAAAACATTGGCAAACAATCTAAACAAGAACCCTAAAAAAGTTTTGGTCATACGTAAAATCGGTAAGCGGATCTAAATCCCCTATTCAGTCACTCGTTGACCAGGATGGAACCGAAACAGAGGACGACCGAAGAAAGGCAGAAATACTGAATTCAGTGTTCCTAAACTGTTTCACTGCGGAAAATCGTAACACGGTCCCTGACTTCAGCCGTCGCACGGACGCCAAAATGGAAAATATTGAAATAAACGATATCGGAATTGAAAAACAACTGCTATCACTTAGTAGCGGAAAAGCATCCGGACCAGACGAGATACCCTTAAGATTCTACAGTGATTATGCTAAAGAACTTGCCCCCTTTCTATCAGCAATTTATCGTAGATCGCTGGAAGAACGTAAAGTACCTAGCGACTGGAAGAAAGCGCAGGTCGTTCCCATTTTCAAGAAGGGTCATAAATCAGATGCGAATAATTATAGGCCTATTTCGCTTACGTCAATCTGTTGTAGAATAATGGAACATGTTGTGTGTTCTCGTATTATGACGTTCTTAGATAATACAAATCTCCTTCATCATAACCAACATGGATTCCGCAAACAGAGATCATGTGAAACTCAGCTCGCCCTATTTGCCCAAGAAATTCACAGTGCCGTAGACACTGGCGAGCAGATTGATGCCGTATTCCTGGACTTCAGGAAGGCATTTGATACGGTTCCGCACTTACGTTTAGTGAAAAAAATACGAGCTTACGGAATATCGGACCAGGTTTGTGATTGGATTCAGGATTTCCTAGAAGAAAGAACACAACATGTCATTCTTAACGGTTCAAAATCTGCAGATGTAGAGGTAATTTCGGGAGTACCGCAGGGAAGCGTGATAGGACCTTTATTGTTTACAATATACATAAATGACTTAGTTGACAACATCGGTAGCTCCGTGAGGCTATTTGCAGATGACACGGTTGTCTACAAGAAAGTAGCAACATCAGAAGACTCGTACGTACTCCAGGAGGACCTGCAGAGGATTAATGCATGGTGCGACAGCTGGCAGCTTTCCCTAAACGTAGATAAATGTAATATAATGCGCATACATAGGGGCAGAAATCCATTCCAGTACGATTATGCCATAGGTGGTAAATCATTGGAAGCGGTAACGACCGTAAAATACTTAGGAGTTACTATCCGGAGCGATCTGAAGTGGAATGATCACATAAAACAAATAGTGGGAAAAGCAGGCGCCAGGTTGAGATTCATAGGAAGAATTCTAAGAAAGAAGACGAAAGAAGTAGCTTACAAAACGCTTGTTCGTCCGATTCTTGAGTATTGCTCATCAGTATGGGACCCTTACCAGGTTGGATTAATAGAAGAGAAAGACATGATCCAGCGAAAAGCAGCGCGATTCGTCATGGGGACATTTAGTCAGCGCGAGAGCGTTACGGAGATGCTGAACAAGCTCCAGTGGCGGACACTTCAAGAAAGGCGTTACGCAATACGGAGAGGTTTATTATCGAAATTACGAGAGAGCACATTCCGGGAAGAGATGGGCAACATATTACTACCGCCCACATATATCTCGCGTAATGATCACAACGAAAAGATCCGAGAAATTAGAGCAAATACGGAGACTTACAAGCAGTCGTTCTTTCCACGCACAATTCGTGAATGGAACAGGGAAGGGGGGATCAGATAGTGGTACAATAAGTACCCTCCGCCACACACCGTAAGGTGGCTCGCGGAGTATAGATGTAGATGTAGATGTAGATGAAATGACGTAACTGAAAATCTTCACATTGGACGCATTACTCTCAGAAACGTTTACATTAATCGTCTGGCAACTAATGCAGCGTGATGACGTTTGCGGTCGCACCACTCTGTACGAAGTAGAAGCTTCTAAGTTGTTGCAGTCACCAAGAAAGAGGCACAGAAATTCAAGTTTTAGTTTTTGAAAATTCAGTTTTTGGCTGCTTTTGCTGCCTTGTAGTTGACCTAGGGCCTTAAGATTTTGCATGAACCGAACTCTGGCAGCCACATTACACGAGAAAAAGCGAGAAGTGGTAATTCGTAGTAAAAACCGCAGAAAACATAACGTTTTCAACATTTGTTTTCGAAATGACGTAACTGAAAATCTTCACATTGGACGCATTACTCTCAGAAACGTTTACATTTATCGTCTGGCAACTAATGCAGCGTGATGGCGTTTGCGGTCGCACCACTCTGTACGAAGTAGAAGCTTCTAAGTTGTTGCAGTCACCAAGAAAGAGGCACAGAAATCAAGTTTTAGTTTTTGAAAATTCAGTTTTTGGCTGCTTTTGCTGCCTTGTAGTTGACCTAGGACCTTAAGATTTTGCATGAACCGATCTCTGGCAGCCACATTACACGAGAAAAAGCGAGAAGTGGTAATTCGTAGTAAAAACCGCAGAAAACATAACGTTTTCAACATTTGTTTTCGAAATGACGTAACTGAAAATCTTCACATTGGACGCATTACTCTCAGAAACGTTTACATTTATCGTCTGGCAACTAATGCAGCGTGATGACGTTTGCGGTCGCACCACTCTGTACGAAGTAGAAGCTTCTAAGTTGTTGCAGTCACCAAGAAAGAGGCACAGAAATTCAAGTTTTAGTTTTTGAAAATTCAGTTTTTGGCTGCTTTTGCTGCCTTGTAGTTGACCTAGGACCTTAAGATTTTGCATGAACCGAACTCTGGCAGCCACATTACACGAGAAAAAGCGAGAAGTGGTAATTCGTAGTGAAACACGCAGAAAACATAACGTTTTCAACATTTGTTTTGGAAATGACGTAACTGAAAATCTTCACATTGGACGCATTACTCTCAGAAACGTTTACATTTATCGTCTGGCAACTAATGCAGCGTGATGACGTTTGCGGTCGCACCACTCTGTACGAAGTAGAAGCTTCTAAGTTGTTGCAGTCACCAAGAAAGAGGCACAGAAATTAAAGTTTTAGTTTTTGAAAATTCAGTTTTTGTCTGCTTTTGCTGCCTTGTAGTTGACCTAGGACCTTAAGATTTTGCATGAACCGAACTCTGGCAGCCACATTACACGAGAAAAAGCGAGAAGTGGTAATTCGTAGTAAAAACCGCAGAAAACATAACGTTTTCAACATTTGTTTTCGAAATGACGTAACTGAAAATCTTCACATTGGACGCATTACTCTCAGAAACGTTTACATTTATCGTCTGGCAACTAATGCAGCGTGATGACGTTTGCGGTCGCACCACTCTGTACGAAGTAGAAGCTTCTAAGTGTTTGCAGTCACCAAGAAAGAGGCACAGAAATTCAAGTTTTAGTTTTTGAAAATTCAGTTTTTGGCTGCTTTTGCTGTCTTGTAGTTGACCTAGGACCTTAAGATTTTGCATGAACCGAACTCTGGCAGCCACATTACACGAGAAAAAGCGAGAAGTGTAATTCGTAGTGAAACACGCAGAAAACATAACGTTTTCAACATTTGTTTTGGAAATGACGTAACTGAAAATCTTCACATTGGACGCATTACTCTCAGAAACGTTTACATTTATCGTCTGGCAACTAATGCAGCGTGATGACGTTTGCGGTCGCACCACTCTGTACGAAGTAGAAGCTTCTAAGTTGTTGCAGTCACCAAGAAAGAGGCACAGAAATTAAAGTTTTAGTTTTTGAAAATTCAGTTTTTGGCTGCTTTTGCTGCCTTGTAGTTGACCTAGGACCTTAAGATTTTGCATGAACCGAACTCTGGCAGCCACATTTCACGAGAAAAAGCGAGAAGTGGTAATTCGTAGTAAAAACCGCAGAAAACATAACGTTTTCAACATTTGTTTTCGAAATGACGTAACTGAAAATCTTCGCATTGGACGCATTACTCTCAGAAACGTTTACATTTATCGTCTGGCAACTAATGCAGCGTGATGACGTTTGCGGTCGCACCACTCTGTACGAAGTAGAAGCTTCTAAGTGTTTGCAGTCACCAAGAAAGAGGCACAGAAATTCAAGTTTTAGTTTTTGAAAATTCAGTTTCTTGCTGCTTTTGCTGCCTTGTAGTTAACCTAGGACCTTACGATTTTGCATGAACCGAACTCTGGCAGCCACATTACACGAGAAAAAGCGAGAAGTGGTAATTCGTAGTAAAAACCGCAGAAAACATAACGTTTTCAACATTTGTTTTCGTATCGACGTAACTGAAAATCTTCACATTGGACGCATTACTCTCAGAAACGTTTACATTTATCGTCTGGCAACTAATGCAGCGTGATGACGTTTGCGGTCGCACCACTCTGTACGAAGTAGAAGCTTCTAAGTTGTTGCAGTCACCAAGAAAGAGGCACAGAAATTCAAGTTTTAGTTTTTGAAAATTCAGTTTTTGGCTGCTTTTGCTGCCTTGTAGTTGACCTAGGACCTTAAGATTTTGCATCAACCGAACTCTGGCAGCCACATTACACGAGAAAAAGCGAGAAGTGGTAATTCGTAGTAACAACCGCAGAAAACATAACGTTTTCAACATTTGTTTTCGAAATGACGTAACTGAAAATCTTCACATTGGACGCATTAATCTCAGAAACGTTTACATTTATCGTCTGGCAACTAATGCAGCGTGATGACGTTTGCGGTCGCACCACTCTGTACGAAGTAGAAGCTTCTAAGTTGTTGCAGTCACCAAGAAAGAGGCACAGAAATTCAAGTTTTAGTTTGTCAAAAATTCAGTTTTTGGCTGCTTTTGCTGCCTTGTAGTTGACCTAGGACCTTAAGATTTTGCATGAACCGAACTCTGGCAGCCACATTACACGAGAAAAAGCGAGAAGTGGTAATTCGTAGTAAAAACCGCAGAAAACATAACGTTTTCAACATTTGTTTTCGAAATGACGTAACTGAAAATCTTCACATTGGACGCATTACTCTCAGAAACGTTTACATTTATCGTCTGGCAACTAATGCAGCGTGATGACGTTTGCGGTCGCACCACTCTGTACGAAGTAGAAGCTTCTAAGTTGTTGCAGTCACCAAGAAAGAGGCACAGAAATTCAATTTTTTCTTTTTGAAAATTCAGTTTTTGGCTGCTTTTGCTGCCTTGTGGTTGACCTAGCACCTTAAGATTTTGCATGAACCGACCTCTGGCAGCCACATTACACGAGAAAAAGCGAGAAGTGGTAATTCGTAGTAAAAACCGCAGAAAACATAACGTTTTCAACATTTGTTTTCGTATCGACGTAACTGAAAATCTTCACATTGGACGCATTACTCTCAGAAACGTTTACATTTATCGTCTGGCAACTAATACAGCGTGATGACGTTTGCGGTCGCACCACTCTGTACGAAGTAGAAGCTTCTAAGTTGTTGCAGTCACCAAGAAAGAGGCACAGAAATTCGAGTTTTAGTTTTTGAAAATTCAGTTTTTGGCTGCTTTTGCTGCCTTGTAGTTGACCTAGGACCTTAAGATTTTGCATGATCCGAACTCTGGCAGCCACATTACACGAGAAAAAGCGAGAAGTGGTAATTCGTAGTAAAAACCGCAGAAAACATAACGTTTTCAACATTTGTTTTCGAAATGACGTAACTGAAAATCTTCACATTGGACGCATTACTCTCAGAAACGTTTACATTTATCGTCTGGCAACTAATGCAGCGTGATGACGTTAGCGGTCGCACCACTCTGTACGAAGTAGAAGCTTCTAAGTTATTGCAGTCACCAAGAAAGAGGCACAGAAATTAAAGTTTTAGTTTTTGAAAATTCAGTTTTTGGCTGCTTTTGCTGCCTTGTAGTTGACCTAGGACCTTAAGATTTTGCATGAACCGAACTCTGGCAGCCACATTACACGAGAAAAAGCGAGAAGTGGTAATTCATAGTAAAAACCGCAGAAAACATAACGTTTTCAACATTTGTTTTCGAAATGACGTAACTGAAAATCTTCGCATTGGACGCTTTACTCTCAGAAACGTTTACATTTATCGTCTGGCAACTAATGCAGCGTGATGACGTTTGCGGTCGCACCACTCTGTACGAAGTAGAAGCTTCTAAGTGTTTGCAGTCACCAAGAAAGAGGCACAGAAATTCAAGTTTTAGTTTTTGAAAATTCAGTTTTTTGCTGCTTTTGCTGCCTTGTAGTTACCCTAGGACCTTACGATTTTGCATGAACCGAACTCTGGGAGCCACGTTACACGAGAAAAAGCGAGAAGTGGTAATTCGTAGTAAAAACCGCAGAAAACATAACGTTTTCAACATTTGTTTTCGTATCGACGTAACTGAAAATCTTCACATTGGACGCATTACTCTCAGAAACGCTTACATTTATCGTCTGGCAACTAATGCAGCGTGATGACGTTTGCGGTCGCACCACTCTGTACGAAGTAGAAGCTTCTAAGTTGTTGCAGTCACCAAGAAAGAGGCACAGAAATTCAAGTTTTAGTTTTTGAAAATTCAGTTTTTGGCTGCTTTTGCTGCCTTGTAGTTGACCTAGGACCTTAAGATTTTGCATGAACCGAACTCTGGCAGCCACATTACACGAGAAAAAGCGAGAAGTGGTAATTCGTAGTAAAAACCGCAGAAAACATAACGTTTTCAACATTTGTTTTCGAAATGACGTAACTGAAAATCTTCACATTGGACGCATTACTCTCAGAAACGTTTACATTTATCGTCTGGCAACTAATGCAGCGTGATGACGTTTGCGGTCGCACCACTCTGTGCGAAGTAGAAGCTTCTAAGTTGTTGCAGTCACCAAGAAAGAGGCACAGAAATTCAAGTTTTAGTTTGTCAAAAATTCAGTTTTTGGCTGCTTTTGCTGCCTTGTAGTTGACCTAGGACCTTAAGATTTTGCATGAACCGAACTCTGGCAGCCACATTACACGAGAAAAAGCGAGAAGTCGTAATTCGTAGTAAAAATAGCAGAAAACATAACGTTTTCAACATTTGTTTTCGAAATGACGTGACTGAAAATCTTCACATTGGACGCATTACTCTCAGAAACGTTTACATTTATCGTCTGGCAACTAGTGCAGCGTGATGACGTTTGCGGTCGCACCACTCTGTACGAAGTAGAAGCTTCTAAGTTGTTGCAGTCACCAAGAAAGAGGCACAGAAATTCAAGTTTTAGTTTTTGAAAATTCAGTTTTTGGCTGCTTTTGCTGCCTTGTAGTTGACCTAGGACCTTAAGATTTTGCATGAACCGAACTCTGGCAGCCACATTACACGAGAAAAAGCGAGAAGTGGTAATTCGTAGTAAAAACCGCAGAAAACATAACGTTTTCAGCATTTGTTTTCGAAATGACGTAACTGAAAATCTTCACATTGGACGCATTACTCTCAGAAACGTTTACATTTATCGTCTGGCAACTAATGCAGCGTGATGACGTTTGCTGTCGCACCACTCTGTACGAAGTAGAAGCTTCTAAGTTGTTGCAGTCACCAAGAAAGAGGCACAGAAATTCAAGTTTTAGTTTTTGAAAATTCAGTTTTTGGCTGCTTTTGCTGCCTTGTAGTTGACCTAGGACCTTAAGATTTTGCATGAACCGAACTCTGGCAGCCACATTACACGAGAAAAAGCGAGAAGCGGTAATTCGTAGTAAAAACCGCAGAAAACATAACGTTTTCAACATTTGTTTTCGTATCGACGTAACTGAAAATCTTCACATTGGACGCATTACTCTCAGGAACGTTTACATTTATCGTCTGGCAACTAATGCAGCGTGATGACGTTTGCGGTCGCACCACTCTGTACGAAGTAGAAGCTTCTAAGTTGTTGCAGTCACCAAGAAAGAGGCACAGAAATTCAAGTTTTAGTTTTTGAAAATTCAGTTTTTGGCTGCTTTTGCTGCCTTGTAGTTGACCTAGGACCTTAAGATTTTGCATGAACCGAACTCTGGCAGCCACATTACACGAGAAAAAGCGAGAAGTGGTAATTCGTAGTAAAAACCGCAGAAAACATAACGTTTTCAACATTTGTTTTCGAAATGACGTAACTGAAAATCTTCACATTGGACGCATTACTCTCAGAAACGTTTACATTTATCGTCTGGCAACTAATGCAGCGTGATGACGTTTGCGGTCGCACCACTCTGTACGAAGTAGAAGCTTCTAAGTTGTTGCAGTCACCAAGAAAGAGGCACAGAAATTCAAGTTTTAGTTTTTGAAAATTCAGTTTTTGGCTGCTTTTGCTGCCTTGTAGTTGACCTAGGACCTTAAGATTTTGCATGAACCGACCTCTGGCAGCCACATTACACGATAAAAAGCGAGAAGTGGTAATTCGTAGTAAAAACCGCAGAAAACATAACGTTTTCAACATTTGTTTTCGTATCGACGTAACTGAAAATCTTCACATTGGACGCATTACTCTCAGAAACGTTTACATTTATCGTCTGGCAACTAATGCAGCGTGATGACGTTTGCGGTCGCACCACTCTGTACGAAGTAGAAGCTTCTAAGTTGTTGCAGTCACCAAGATAGAGTCACAGAATTTCAAGTTTTAGTTTTTGAAAATTCAGTTTTTGGCTGCTTTTGCAGCCTTGTAGTTGACCTAGGACCTTAAGATTTTGCATGAACCGAACTCTGGCATCCACATTACACGAGAAAAAGCGAGAAGTGGTAATTCGTAGTAAAAACCGCAGAAAACATAATGTTTTCAACATTTGTTTTCGTATCGACGTAACTGAAAATCTTTACATTGGACGCATTACTCTCAGAAACGTTTACATTTATCGTCTGGCAACTAATGCAGCGTGATGACGTTTGCGGTCGCACCACTCTGTACGAAGTAGAAGCTTCTAAGTTGTTGCAGTCACCAAGAAAGAGGCACAGAAATTCAAGTTTTAGTTTTTGAAAATTCAGTTTTTGGCTGCTTTTGCTGCCTTGTAGTTGACCTAGGACCTTAAGATTTTGCATGAACCGAACTCTGGCAGCCACATTACACGAGAAAAAGCGAGAAGTGGTAATTCGTAGTAAAAACCGCAGAAAACATAACGTTTTCAACATTTGTTTTCGAAATGACGTAACTGAAAATCTTCACATTGGACGCATTACTCTCAGAAACGTTTACATTTATCGTCTGGCAACTAATGCAGCGTGATGACGTTTGCGGTCGCACCACTCTGTACGAAGTAGAAGCTTCTAAGTTGTTGCAGTCAGCCAAGAAAGAGGAACAGAAATTCAAGTTTTAGTTTTTGAAAATTCAGTTTTTGGCTGCTTTGGCCGCCTTGTAGTTGACCTAGGACCTTAAGATTTTGCATGAACCGAACTCTGGCAGCCACATTACACGAGAAAAAGCGAGAAGTCGTAATTCGTAGTAAAAACCGCAGAAAACATAACGTTTTCAACATTTGTTTTCGAAATGACGTAACTGAAAATCTTCACATTGCACGCATTACTCTCAGAAACGTTTACATTTATCGTCTGGCAACTAATGCAGCGTGATGACGTTTGCGGTCGCACCACTCTGTACGAAGTAGAAGCTTCTAAGTTGTTGCAGTCTCCAAGAAAGAGGCACAGAAATTCAAGTTTTAGTTTTTGAAAATTCAGTTTTTGGCTGCTTTTGCTGCCTTGTAGTTGACCTAGGACCTTAAGATTTTGCATGAACCGAACTCTGGCAGCCACATTACACGAGAAAAAGCGAGAAGTGGTAATTCGTAGTAAAAACCGCAGAAAACATAACGTTTTCAACATTTGTTTTCGTATCGACGTAACTGAAAATCTTCACATTGGACGCATTACTCTCAGAAACGTTTACATTTATCGTCTGGCAACTAATGCAGCGTGATGACGTTTGCGGTCGCACCACTCTGTACGAAGTAGAAGCTTCTACGTTGTTGCAGTCACCAAGAAAGAGGCACAGAAATTCAAGTTTTAGTTTTTGAAAATTCAGTTTTTGGCTGCTTTTGCTGCCTTGTAGTTGAACTAGGACCTGAAGATTTTGCATGAACCGAACTCTGGCAGCCACATTACACGAGAAAAAGCGAGAAGTGGTAATTCGAAGTGAAAACCGCAGAAAAAATAACGTTTTCAACATTCGTTTTCGAAATGACGTAACTGAAAATCTTCACATTGGACGCATTACTCTCAGAAACGTTTACATTTATCGTCTGGCAACTAATGCAGCGTGATGACGTTTGCGGTCGCACCACTCTGTACGAAGTAGAAGCTACTAAGTTGTTGCAGTCACCAAGAAAGAGGCACAGAAATTCAAGTTTTAGTTTTTGAAAATTCAGTTTTTGGCTGCTTTTGCTGCCTTGTAGTTGACCTAGGACCTTAAGATTTTGCATGAACCGAACTCTGGCAGCCACATTACACGAGAAAAAGCGAGAAGTGGTAATTCGTAGTAAAAACCGCAGAAAACATAACGTTTTCAACATTTGTTTTCGAAATGACGTAACTGAAAATCTTCACATTGGACGCATTACTCTCAGAAACGTTTACATTTATCGTCTGGCAACTAATGCAGCGTGATGACGTTTGCGGTCGCACCACTCTGTACGAAGTAGAAGCTTCTAAGTTGTTGCAGTCACCAAGAAAGAGGCACAGAAATTCAAGTTTTAGTTTTTGAAAATTCAGTTTTTGGCTGCTTTTGCTGCCTTGTAGTTGACCTAGGACCTTAAGATTTTGCATGAACCGAACTCTGGCAGCCACATTACACGAGAAAAAGCGAGAAGTGGTAATTCGTAGTAAAAACCGCAGAAAACATAACGTTTTCAACAATTGTTTTCGTATCGACGTAACTGAAAATCTTCACATTGGACGCATTACTCTCAGAATCGTTTACATTTATCATCTGGCAACTAATGCAGCGTGATGACGTTTGCGGGCGCACCACTCTGTACGAAGTAGAAGCTTCTAAGTTGTTGCAGTCACCAAGAAAGAGGCACAGAAATTCAAGTTTTAGTTTTTGAAAATTCAGTTTTTTGCTGCTTTTGCTGCCTTGTAGTTGACCTAGGACCTTAAGATTTTGCATGAACCGAACTCTGGCAGCCACATTACACGAGAAAAAGCGAGAAGTGGTAATTCGTAGTATAAACCGCAGAAAACATAACGTTTTCTACATTTATTTTCGTATCGACGTAACTGAAAATCTTCACATTGGACGCATTACTCCCAGAAACGTTTACATTTATCGTCTGGCAACTAATGCAGCGTGATGACGTTTGCGGTCGCACCACTCTGTACGAAGTAGAAGCTTCTAAGTTGTTGCAGTCACCAAGAAAGAGGCACAGAAATTCAAGTTTTAGTTTTTGAAAATTCAGTTTTTGGCTGCTTTTGCTGCCTTGTAGTTGACCTAGGACCTTAAGATTTTGCATGAACCGAACTCTGACAGCCACATTACACGAGAAAACGCGAGAAGTGGTAATTCGTAGTAAAAACCGCAGAAAACATAACGTTTTCAACATTTGTTTTCGTATCGACGTAACTGAAAATCTTCACATTGGACGCATTACTCTCAGAAACGTTTACATTTATCGTCTGGCAACTAATGCAGCGTGATGACGTTTGCGGTCGCACCACTCTGTACGAAGTAGAAGCTTCTAAGTTGTTGCAGTCACCAAGAAAGAGGCACAGAAATTCAAGTTTTAGTTTTTGAAAATTCAGTTTTTGGCTGCTTTTGCTGCCTTGTAGTTGACCTATGACCTTAAGATTTTGCATGAACCGAACTCTGGCAGCCACATTACACGAGAAAAAACGAGAAGTCGTAATTCGTAGTAAAAATCGCAGAAAACATAACGTTTTCAACATTTGTTTTCGAAATGACGTAACTGAAAAGCTTCACATTGGACGCATTACTCACAGAAACGTTTACATTTATCGTCTGGCAACTAATGCAGCGTGATGACGTTTGCGGTCATACCACTCTGTACGAAGTAGAAGCTTCTAAGTAGTTGTAGTCTCCAAGAAAGAGGCACAGAAATTCAAGTTTTAGTTTTTGAAAATTCAGTTTTTGGCTGCTTTTGCTGCATTGTAGTTGACCTAGGACCTTAAGATTTTGCATGAACCGAACTCTGGGAGCCACATTACACGAGAAAAAGCGAGAAGTGGTAATTCGTAGTAAAAACCACAGAAAACATAACGTTTTCAACATTTGTTTTCGTATCGACGTAACTGAAAATCTTCACATTGGACGCATTACTCTCAGAAACGTTTACATTTATCGTCTGGCAACTAATGCAGCGTTATGACGTTTGCGGTCGCACCACTCTGTACGAAGTAGAAGCTTCTAAGTTGTTGCAGTCACCAAGAAAGAGGCACAGAAATTCAAGTTTTAGTTTTTGAAAATTCAGTTTTTGGCTGCTTTTGCTGGCTTATAGTTGAACTAGGACCTTAAGATTTTGCATGAACCGAACTCTGGCAGCCACATTACACGAGAAAAAGCGAGAAGTGGTAATTCGTAGTAAAAACCGCAGAAAACATAACGTTTTCAACATTTGTTTTCGAAATGACGTAACTGAAAATCTTCACATTGGACGCATTACTCTCAGAAACGTTTACTTTTACCGTCTGGCAACTAAATTCAGTTTTTGGCTGCTTTTGCTGCCTTGTTGTTGACCTAGGACCTTAAGATTTTGCATGAACCGAACTCTGGCAGCCACATTACACGAGAAAAAGCGAGAAGTGGTAATTCGTAGTAAAAACCGCAGAAAACATAACGGTTTCTACATTTGTTTTCGTATCGACGTAACTGAAAATCTTCACATTGGACGCATTACTCTCAGAAACGATTACATTTATCGTCTGGCAACTAATGCAGCGTGATGACGTTTGCGGTCGCACCACTCTGTACGAAGTAGAAGCTTCTAAGTTGTTGCAGTCACCAAGAAAGAGGCACAGAAATTCAAGTTTTAGTTTTTGAAAATTCAGTTTTTGGCTGCTTTTGCTGCCTTGTAGTTGACCTAGGACCTTAAGATTTTGCATGAACCGAACTCTGGCAGCCACATTACACGAGAAAAAGCAAGAAGTGGTAATTCGTAGTAAAAACCGCAGAAAACATAACGTTTTCTACATTTGTATTCGTATCGACGTAACTGAAAATCTTCACATTGGACGCATTACTCTCAGAAACGTTTACATTTATCGTCTGGCAACTAATGCAGCGTGATGACGTTTGCGGTCGCACCACTCTGTACGAAGTAGAAGCTTCTAAGTTGTTGCAGTCACCAAGAAAGGGGCACAGAAATTCAAGTTTTAGTTTTTGAAAATTCAGTTTTTGGCTGCTTTTGCTGCCTTGTAGTTGACCTAGGACCTTAAGATTTTGCATAAACCGAACTCTGGCAGCCACATTACACGAGAAAAAGCGAGAAGTGGTAATTCGTAGTAAAAACCGCAGAAAACATAAGGTTTTCAACTTTTGTTTTCGTATCGACGTAACTGAAAATATTCACATTGGACGCATTACTCTCAGAAACGTTTACATTTATCGTCTGGCAACTAATGCAGCGTGATGACGTTTGCGGTCGCACCACTCTGTACGAAGTAGAAGCTTCTAAGTTGTTGCAGTCACCAAGAAAGAGGCACAGAAATTCAAGTTTTAGTTTTTGAAAATTCAGTTTTTGGCTGCTTTTGCTGCCTTGTAGTTGACCTAGGACCTTAAGATTTTGCATGAACCGAACTCTGGCAGCCACATTACACGAGAAAAAGCGAGAAGTGGTAATTCGTAGTAAAAACCGCAGAAAACGTAACGTTTTCAACATTTGTTTTCGTATCGACGTAACTGAAAATCTTCACATTGGACGCATTACTCTCAGAAACGTTTACATTTATCGTCTGGCAACTAATGCAGCGTGATGACGTTTGCGGTCGCACCACTCTGTACGAAGTAGAAGCTTCTAAGTTGTTGCAGTCACCAAGAAAGAGGCACAGAAATTCAAGTTTTAGTTTTTGAAAATTCAGTTTTTGGCTGCTTTTGCTGCATTGTAGTTGAAAAGGGGCCTGAAGATTTTGCATGAACCGTACTCTGGCAGCCACATTACACGAGAAAAAGCGAGAAGTGGTAATCCGAAGTGAAAACCGCAGAAAACATAACGTTTTCAACATTCGTTTTCGAAATGACGTAACTGAAAATCTTCACATTGGACGCATTACTCTCAGAAACGTTTACATTTATCGTCTGGCAACTAATGCAGCGTGATGACGTTTGCGGTCGCACCACTCTGTACGAAGTAGAAGCTTCTAAGTTGTTGCAGTCACCAAGAAAGAGGCACAGAAATTCAAGTTTTAGTTTTTGAAAATTCAGTTTTTGGCTGCTTTTGCTGCCTTGTGGTTGACCTAGGATCTTAAGATTTTGCATGAACCGAACTCTGGCAGCCACATTACGCGAGAAAAAGCGAGAAGTGGTAATTCGTAGTAAAAACCGCAGAAAACATAACGTTTTCAACATTTGTTTTCGAAATGACGTAACTGAAAATCTTCACATTGGACGCATTACTCTCAGAAACGTTTACATTTATCGTCTGGCAACTAATGCAGCGTGATGACGTTTGCGGTCGCACCACTCTGTACGAAGTAGAAGCTTCTAAGTTGTTGCAGTCACCAAGAAAGAGGCACAGAAATTCAAGTTTTAGTTTTTGAAAATTCAGTTTTTGGCTGCTTCTGCTGCCTTGTAGTTGACCTATGACCTTAAGATTTTGCATGAACCGAACTCTGGCAGCCACATTACACGAGAAAAAGCGAGAAGTCGTAATTCGTAGTAAAAATCGCAGAAAACATAACGTTTTCAACATTTGTTTTCGAAATGACGTAACTGAAAATCTTCACATTGGACGCATTACTCTCAGAAATGTTTACATTTATCGTCTGGCAACTAATGCAGCGTGATGACGTTTGCGGTCGCACCACTTTGTACGAAGTAGAAGCTTCTAAGTTGTTGCAGTCACCAAGAAAGAGGCACAGAAATTCAAGTTTTAGTTTTTGAAAATTCAGTTTTTGGCTGCTTCTGCTGCCTTGTAGTTGACCTATGACCTTAAGATTTTGCATGAACCGAACTCTGGCAGCCACATTACACGAGAAAAAGCGAGAAGTCGTAATTCGTAGTAAAAATCGCACAAAACATAACGTTTTCAACATTTGTTTTCGAAATGACGTAACTGAAAATCTTCACATTGGACGCATTACTCTCAGAAATGTTTACATTTATCGTCTGGCAACTAATGCAGCGTGATGACGTTTGCGGTCGCACCACTTTGTACGAAGTAGAAGCTTCTAAGTTGTTGCAGTCTCCAAGAAAGAGGCACAGAAATTCAAGGTTTAGTTTTTGAAAATTCAGTTTTTGGCTGCCTTTGCTGCCTTGTAGTTGACCTAGGACCTTAAGATTTTGCATGAACCGAACTCTGGCAGCCACATTACACGAGAAAAAGCGAGAAGTGGTAATTCGTAGTAAAAACCGCAGAAAACATAACGTTTTCAACATTTGTTTTCGTATCGACGTAACTGAAAATCTTCACATTGGACGCATTACTCTCAGAAACGTTTACATTTATCGTCTGGCAACTAATGCAGCGTGATGACGTTTGCTGTCGCACCACTCTGTACGAAGTAGAAGCTTCTAAGTTGTTGCAGTCACCAAGAAAGAGGCACAGAAATTCAAGTTTTAGTTTTTGAAAATTCAGTTTTTGGCTGCTTTTGCTGGCTTTTAGTTGAACTAGGACCTTAAGATTTTGCATGAACCAAACTCTGGCAGCCACATTACACGAGAAAAAGCGAGAAGTGGTAATTCGTTGTAAAAACTGCAGAAAACATAACGTTTTCAACATTTGTTTTCGAAATGACGTAACTGAAAATCTTCACATTGGACGCATTACTCTCAGAAACGTTTACATTTATCGTCTGGCAACTAAATTCAGTTTTTGGCTGCTTTTGCTGCCTTGTTGTTGACCTAGGACCTTAAGATTTTGCATGAACCGAACTCTGGCAGCCACATTACACGAGAAAAAGCGAGAAGTGGTAATTCGTAGTAAAAACCGCAGAAAACATAACGTTTTCAACATTTGTTTTCGTATTGACGTAACTGAAAATCTTCACATTGGACGCATTACTCTCAGAAACGTTTACATTTATCGTCTGGCAACTAATGCAGCGTGATGACGTTTGCGGTCGCACCACTCTGTACGAAGTAGAAGCTTCTAAGTTGTTGCAGTCACCAAGAAAGAGGCACAGAAATTCAAGTTTTAGTTTTTGAAAATTCAGTTTTTGGCTGCTTTTGCTGCCTTGTAGTTGACCTAGGACCTTAAGATTTTGCATGAACCGAACTCTGGCAGCCACATTACACGAGAAAAAGCGAGAAGTGGTAATTCGTAGTAAAAACCGCAGAAAACATAACGTTTTCAACATTTGTTTTCGAAATGACGTAACTGAAAATCTTCACATTGGACGCATTACTCTCAGAAACGTTTACATTTATTGTCTGGCAACTAATGCAGCGTGATGACGTTTGCGGTCGCACCACTCTGTACAAAGTAGAAGCTTCTAAGTTGTTGCAGTCACCAAGAAAGAGGCACAGAAATTCAAGTTTTAGTTTTTGAAAATTCAGTTTTTGGCTGCTTTTGCTGCCTTGTAGTTGAACTAGGACCTGTAGATTTTGCATGAACCGAACTCTGGCAGCCACATTACACGAGAAAAAGCGAGAAGTGGTAATTCGAAGTGAAAACCGCAGAAAACATAACGTTTTCAACATTCGTTTTCGAAATGACGTAACTGAAAATCTTCACATTGGACGCATTACTCTCAGAAACGTTTACATTTCTCGTCTGGCAACTAATGCAGCGTGATGACGTCTGCGGTCGCACCACTCTGTACGAAGTAGAAGCTTCTAAGTTGTTGCAGTCACCAAGAAAGAGGCACAGAAATTCAAGTTTTAGATTTTGAAAATTCAGTTTTTGGCTGCTTTTGCTGCCTTGTAGTTGACCTAGGACCTTAAGATTTTGCATGAACCGAACTCTGGCAGCCACATTACACGAGAAAAAGCGAGAAGTGGTAATTCGTAGTAAAAACCGCAGAAAACATAACGTTTTCTACATTTATTTTCGTATCGACGTAACTGAAAATCTTCACATTGGACGCATTACTCTCAGAAACGTTTACATTTATCGTCTGGCAACTAATGCAGCGTGATGACGTTTGCGGTCGCACCACTCTGTACGAAGTAGAAGCTTCTAAGTTGTTGCAGTCACCAAGAAAGAGGCACAGAAATTCAAGTTTTAGTTTTTGAAAATTCAGTTTTTGGCTGCTTTTGCTGCCTTGTAGTTGACCTAGGACCTTAAGATTTTGCATGAACCGAACTCTGACAGCCACATTACACGAGAAAAAGCGAGAAGTGGTAATTCGTAGTAAAAACCGCAGAAAACATAACGTTTTCAACATTTGTTTTCGTATCGACGTAACAGAAAATCTTCACATTGGACGCATTACTCTCACAAACGTTTACATTTATCGTCTGGCAACTAATGCAGCGTGATGACGTTTGCGGTCGCACCACTCTGTACGAAGTAGAAGCTTCTAAGTTGTTGCAGTCACCAAGAAAGAGGCACAGAAATTCAAGTTTTAGTTTTTGAAAATTCAGTTTTTGGCTGCTTTTGCTTCCTTGTAGTTGACCTATAACCTTAAGATTTTGCATGAACCGAACTCTGGCAGCCACATTACACGAGAAAAAGCGAGAAGTCGTAATTCGTAGTAAAAATCGCAGAAAACATAACGTTTTCAACATTTGTTTTCGAAATGACGTAACTGAAAATCTTCACATTGGACGCATTACTCTCAGAAATGTTTACATTTATCGTCTGGCAACTAATGCAGCGTGATGACGTTTGCGGTCGCACCACTTTGTACGAAGTAGAAGCTTCTAAGTTGTTGCAGTCTCCAAGAAAGAGGCACAGAAATTCAAGTTTTAGTTTTTGAAAATTCAGTTTTTGGCTGCTTTTGCTGCCTTGTAGTTGACCTAGGACCTTAAGATTTTGCATGAACCGAACTCTGGCAGCCACATTACACGAGAAAAAGCGAGAAGTGGTAATTCGTAGTAAAAACCGCAGAAAACATAACGTTTTCAACATTTGTTTTCGTATCGACGTAACTGAAAATCTTCACATTGGACGCATTACTCTCAGAAACGTTTACATTTATCGTCTGGCAACTAATGCAGCGTGATGACGTTTGCGGTCGCACCACTCTGTACGAAGTAGAAGCTTCTAAGTTGTTGCAGTCACCAAGAAAGAGGCACAGAAATTCAATTTTTAGTTTTTGAAAATTCAGTTTTTGGCTGCTTTTGCTGGCTTGTAGTTGAACTAGGACCTTAAGATTTTGCATGAACCAAACTCTGGCAGCCACATTACACGAGAAAAAGCGAGAAGTGGTAATTCGTAGTAAAAACCGCAGAAAACATAACGTTTTCAACATTTGTTTTCGAAATGACGTAACTGAAAATCTTCACATTGGACGCATTACTCTCAGAAACGTTTACATTTATCGTCTGGCAACTAAATTCAGTTTTTGGCTGCTTTTGCTGCCTTGTTGTTGACCTAGGACCTTAAGATTTTGCATGAACCGAACTCTGGCAGCCACATTACACGAGAAAAAGCGAGAAGTGGTAATTCGTAGTAAAAACCGCAGAAAACATAACGTTTTCAACATTTGTTTTCGTATCGACGTAACTGAAAATCTTCACATTGGACGCATTACTCTCAGAAACGTTTACATTTATCGTCTGGCAACTAATGCAGCGTGATGACGTTTGCGGTCGCACCACTCTGTACGAAGTAGAAGTTTCTAAGTTGTTGCAGTCACCAAGAAAGAGGCACAGAAATTCAAGTTTTAGTTATTGAAAATTCAGTTTTTGGCTGCTTTTGCTGCCTTGTAGTTGACCTAGGACCTTAAGATTTTGCATGAACCGAACTCTGGCAGCCACATTACACGAGAAAAAGCGAGAAGTGGTAATTCGTAGTAAAAACCGCAGAAAACATAACGTTTTCTACATTTGTTTTCGTATCGACGTAACTGAAAATCTTCACATTGGACGCATTACTCTCAGAAACGTTTACATTTATTGTCTGGCAACTAATGCAGCGTGATGACGTTTGCGGTCGCACCACTCTGTACGAAGTAGAAGCTTCTAAGTTGTTGCAGTCACCAAGAAAGAGGCACAGAAATTCAAGTTTTAGTTTTTGAAAATTCAGTTTTTGGCTGCTTTTGCTGCCTTGTAGTTGACCTAGGACCTTAAGATTTTGCATGAACCGAACTCTGGCAGCCACATTACAAGAGAAAAAGCGAGAAGTGGTAATTCGTATAAAAACCGCAGAAAACATAACGTTTTCAACATTTGTTTTCGTTTCGACGTAACTGAAAATCTTCACATTGGACGCATTACTCTCAGAAACGTTTACATTTATCGTCTGGCAACTAATGCAGCGTGATGACGTTTGCGGTCGCACCACTCTGTACGAAGTAGAAGCTTCTAAGTTGTTGCAGTCACCAAGAAAGAGGCACAGAAATTCAAGTCTTAGTTTTTGAAAATTCAGTTTTTGGCTGCTTTTGCTGCCTTGTAGTTGACCTAGGACCTTAAGATTTTGCATGAACCGAACTCTGGCAGCCACATTACACGAGAAAAAGCGAGAAGTGGTAATTCGTAGTAAAAACCGCAGAAAACATAACGTTTTCAACATTTGTTTTCGAAATGACGTAACTGAAAATCTTCACATTGGACGCATTACTCTCAGAAACGTTTACATTTATCGTCTGGCAACTAATGCAGCGTGATGACGTTTGCGGTCCCACCACTCCGTACGAAGCAGAAGCTTCTAAGTTGTTGCAGTCACCAAGAAAGAGGCACAGAAATTCAAGTTTTAGTTTTTGAAAATTCAGTTTTTGGCTGCTTTTGCTGCCTTGTAGTTGACCTAGGACCTTAAGATTTTGCATAAACCGAACTCTGGCAGCCACATTACACGAGAAAAAGCGAGAAGTGGTAATTCGTAGTAAAAACCGCAGAAAACATAAGGTTTTCAACATTTGTTTTCGTATCGACGTAACTGAAAATCTTCACATTGGACGCATTACTCTCAGAAACGTTTACATTTATCGTCTGGCAACTAATGCAGCGTGATGACGTTTGCGGTCGCACCACTCTGTACGAAGTAGAAGCTTCTAAGTTGTTGCAGTCACCAAGAAAGAGGCACAGAAATTCAAGTTTTAGTTTTTGAAAATTCAGTTTTTGGCTGCTTTTGCTGCCTTGTAGTTGACCTAGGACCTTAAGATTTTGCATGAACCGAACTCTGGCAGCCACATTACACGAGAAAAAGGGAGAAGTGGTAATTCGTAGTAAAAACCGCAGAAAACGTAACGTTTTCAACATTTGTTTTCGTATCGACGTAACTGAAAATCTTCACATTGGACGCATTACTCTCAGAAACGTTTACATTTATCGTCTGGCAACTAATGCAGCGTGATGACGTTTGCGGTCGCACCACTCTGTACGAAGTAGAAGCTTCTAAGTTGTTGCAGTCACCAAGAAAGAGGCACAGAAATTCAAGTTTTAGTTTTTGAAAATTCAGTTTTTGGCTGCTTTTGCTGCATTGTAGTTGAACTGGGACCTGAAGATTTTGCATGAACCGAACTCTGGCAGCCACATTACACGAGAAAAAGCGAGAAGTGGTAATTCGAAGTGAAAACCGCAGAAAACATAACGTTTTCAACATTCGTTTTCGAAATGACGTAACTGAAAATCTTCACATTGGACGCATTACTCTCAGAAACGTTTACATTTATCGTCTGGCAACTAATGCAGCGTGATGACGTTTGCGGTCGCACCACTCTGTACGAAGTAGAAGCTTCTAAGTTGTTGCAGTCACCAAGAAAGAGGCACAGAAATTCAAGTTTTAGTTTTTGAAAATTCAGTTTTTGGCTGCTTCTGCTGCCTTGTAGTTGACCTATGACCTTAAGATTTTGCATGAACCGAACTCTGGCAGCCACATTACACGAGAAAAAGCGAGAAGTCGTAATTCGTAGTAAAAATCGCAGAAAACATAACGTTTTCAACATTTGTTTTCGAAATGACGTAACTGAAAATCTTCACATTGGACGCATTACTCTCAGAAATGTTTACATTTATCGTCTGGCAACTAATGCAGCGTGATGACGTTTGCGGTCGCACCACTTTGTACGAAGTAGAAGCTTCTAAGTTGTTGCAGTCACCAAGAAAGAGGCACAGAAATTCAAGTTTTAGTTTTTGAAAATTCAGTTTTTGGCTGCTTCTGCTGCCTTGTAGTTGACCTATGACCTTAAGATTTTGCATGAACCGAACTCTGGCAGCCACATTACACGAGAAAAAGCGAGAAGTCGTAATTCGTAGTAAAAATCGCAGAAAACATAACGTTTTCAACATTTGTTTTCGAAATGACGTAACTGAAAATCTTCACATTGGACGCATTACTCTCAGAAATGTTTACATTTATCGTCTGGCAACTAATGCAGCGTGATGACGTTTGCGGTCGCACCACTTTGTACGAAGTAGAAGCTTCTAAGTTGTTGCAGTCTCCAAGAAAGAGGCACAGAAATTCAAGTTTTAGTTTTTGAAAATTCAGTTTTTGGCTGCCTTTGCTGCCTTGTAGTTGACCTAGGACCTTAAGATTTTGCATGAACCGAACTCTGGCAGCCACATTACACGAGAAAAAGCGAGAAGTGGTAATTCGTAGTAAAAACCGCAGAAAACATAACGTTTTCAACATTTGTTTTCGTATCGACGTAACTGAAAATCTTCACACTGGACGCATTACTCTCAGAAACGTTTACATTTATCGTCTGGCAACTAATGCAGCGTGATGACGTTTGCTGTCGCGCCACTCTGTACGAAGTAGAAGCTTCTAAGTTGTTGCAGTCACCAAGAAAGAGGCACAGAAATTCAAGTTTTAGTTTTTGAAAATTCAGTTTTTGGCTGCTTTTGCTGGCTTTTAGTTGAACTAGGACCTTAAGATTTTGCATGAACCAAACTCTGGCAGCCACATTACACGAGAAAAAGCGAGAAGTGGTAATTCGTTGTAAAAACTGCAGAAAACATAACGTTTTCAACATTTGTTTTCGAAATGACGTAACTGAAAATCTTCACATTGGACGCATTACTCTCAGAAACGTTTACATTTATCGTCTGGCAACTAAATTCAGTTTTTGGCTGCTTTGGCTGCCTTGTTGTTGACCTAGGACCTTAAGATTTTGCATGAACCGAACTCTGGCAGCCACATTACACGAGAAAAAGCGAGAAGTGGTAATTCGTAGTAAAAACCGCAGAAAACATAACGTTTTCAACATTTGTTTTCGTATTGACGTAACTGAAAATCTTCACATTGGACGCATTACTCTCAGAAACGTTTACATTTATCGTCTGGCAACTAATGCAGCGTGATGACGTTTGCGGTCGCACCACTCTGTACGAAGTAGAAGCTTCTAAGTTGTTGCAGTCACCAAGAAAGAGGCACAGAAATTCAAGTTTTAGTTTTTGAAAATTCAGTTTTTGGCTGCTTTTGCTGCCTTGTAGTTGACCTAGGACCTTAAGATTTTGCATGAACCGAACTCTGGCAGCCACATTACACGAGAAAAAGCGAGAAGTGGTAATTCGTAGTAAAAACCGCAGAAAACATAACGTTTTCAACATTTGTTTTCGAAATGACGTAACTGAAAATCTTCACATTGGACGCATTACTCTCAGAAACGTTTACATTTATTGTCTGGCAACTAATGCAGCGTGATGACGTTTGCGGTCGCACCACTCTGTACAAAGTAGAAGCTTCTAAGTTGTTGCAGTCACCAAGAAAGAGGCACAGAAATTCAAGTTTTAGTTTTTGAAAATTCAGTTTTTGGCTGCTTTTGCTGCCTTGTAGTTGAACTAGGACCTGAAGATTTTGCATGAACCGAACTCTGGCAGCCACATTACACGAGAAAAAGCGAGAAGTGGTAATTCGAAGTGAAAACCGCAGAAAACATAACGTTTTCAACATTCGTTTTCGAAATGACGTTACTGAAAATCTTCACATTGGACGCATTACTCTCAGAAACGTTTACATTTCTCGTCTGGCAACTAATGCAGCGTGATGACGTCTGCGGTCGCACCACTCTGTACGAAGTAGAAGCTTCTAAGTTGTTGCAGTCACCAAGAAAGAGGCACAGAAATTCAAGTTTTAGATTTTGAAAATTCAGTTTTTGGCTGCTTTTGCTGCCTTGTAGTTGACCTAGGACCTTAAGATTTTGCATGAACCGAACTCTGGCAGCCACATTACACGAGAAAAAGCGAGAAGTGGTAATTCGTAGTAAAAACCGCAGAAAACATAACGTTTTCTACATTTATTTTCGTATCGACGTAACTGAAAATCTTCACATTGGACGCATTACTCTCAGAAACGTTTACATTTATCGTCTGGCAACTAATGCAGCGTGATGACGTTTGCGGTCGCACCACTCTGTACGAAGTAGAAGCTTCTAAGTTGTTGCAGTCACCAAGAAAGAGGTACAGAAATTCAAGTTTTAGTTTTTGAAAATTCAGTTTTTGGCTGCTTTTGCTGCCTTGTAGTTGACCTAGGACCTTAAGATTTTGCATGAACCGAACTCTGACAGCCACATTACACGAGAAAAAGCGAGAAGTGGTAATTCGTAGTAAAAACCTCAGAAAACATAACGTTTTCAACATTTGTTTTCGTATCGACGTAACAGAAAATCTTCACATTGGACGCATTACTCTCACAAACGTTTACATTTATCGTCTGGCAACTAATGCAGCGTGATGACGTTTGCGGTCGCACCACTCTGTACGAAGTAGAAGCTTCTAAGTTGTTGCAGTCACCAAGAAAGAGGCACAGAAATTCAAGTTTTAGTTTTTGAAAATTCAGTTTTTGGCTGCTTTTGCTTCCTTGTAGTTGACCTATGACCTTAAGATTTTGCATGAACCGAACTCTGGCAGCCACATTACACGAGAAAAAGCGAGAAGTCGTAATTCGTAGTAAAAATCGCAGAAAACATAACGTTTTCAACATTTGTTTTCGAAATGACGTAACTGAAAATCTTCACATTGGACGCATTACTCTCAGAAATGTTTACATTTATCGTCTGGCAACTAATGCAGCGTGATGACGTTTGCGGTCGCACCACTTTGTACGAAGTAGAAGCTTCTAAGTTGTTGCAGTCTCCAAGAAAGAGGCACAGAAATTCAAGTTTTAGTTTTTGAAAATTCAGTTTTTGGCTGCTTTTGCTGCCTTGTAGTTGACCTAGGACCTTAAGATTTTGCATGAACCGAACTCTGGCAGCCACATTACACGAGAAAAAGCGAGAAGTGGTAATTCGTAGTAAAAACCGCAGAAAACATAACGTTTTCAACATTTGTTTTCGTATCGACGTAACTGAAAATCTTCACATTGGACGCATTACTCTCAGAAACGTTTACATTTATCGTCTGGCAACTAATGCAGCGTGATGACGTTTGCGGTCGCACCACTCTGTACGAAGTAGAAGCTTCTAAGTTGTTGCAGTCACCAAGAAAGAGGCACAGAAATTCAATTTTTAGTTTTTGAAAATTCAGTTTTTGGCTGCTTTTGCTGGCTTGTAGTTGAACTAGGACCTTAAGATTTTGCATGAACCAAACTCTGGCAGCCACATTACACGAGAAAAAGCGAGAAGTGGTAATTCGTAGTAAAAACCGCAGAAAACATAACGTTTTCAACATTTGTTTTCGAAATGACGTAACTGAAAATCTTCACATTGGACGCATTACTCTCAGAAACGTTTACATTTATCGTCTGGCAACTAAATTCAGTTTTTGGCTGCTTTTGCTGCCTTGTTGTTGACCTAGGACCTTAAGATTTTGCATGAACCGAACTCTGGCAGCCACATTACACGAGAAAAAGCGAGAAGTGGTAATTCGTAGTAAAAACCGCAGAAAACATAACGTTTTCAACATTTGTTTTCGTATCGACGTAACTGAAAATCTTCACATTGCACGCATTACTCTCAGAAACGTTTACATTTATCGTCTGGCAACTAATGCAGCGTGATGACGTTTGCGGTCGCACCACTCTGTACGAAGTAGAAGTTTCTAAGTTGTTGCAGTCACCAAGAAAGAGGCACAGAAATTCAAGTTTTAGTTTTTGAAAATTCAGTTTTTTGCTGCTTTTGCTGCCTTGTAGTTGACCTAGGACCTTAAGATTTTGCATGAACCGAACTCTGGCAGCCACATTACACGAGAAAAAGCGAGAAGTGGTAATTCGTAGTAAAAACCGCAGAAAACATAACGTTTTCTACATTTGTTTTCGTATCGACGTAACTGAAAATCTTCACATTGGACGCATTACTCTCAGAAACGTTTACATTTATTGTCTGGCAACTAATGCAGCGTGATGACGTTTGCGGTCGCACCACTCTGTACGAAGTAGAAGCTTCTAAGTTGTTGCAGTCACCAAGAAAGAGGCACAGAAATTCAAGTTTTAGTTTTTGAAAATTCAGTTTTTGGCTGCTTTTGCTGCCTTGTAGTTGACCTAGGACCTTAAGATTTTGCATGAACCGAACTCTGGCAGCCACATTACAAGAGAAAAAGCGAGAAGTGGTAATTCGTATAAAAACCGCAGAAAACATAACGTTTTCAACATTTGTTTTCGTTTCGACGTAACTGAAAATCTTCACATTGGACGCATTACACTCAGAAACGTTTACATTTATCGTCTGGCAACTAATGCAGCGTGATGACGTTTGCGGTCGCACCACTCTGTACGAAGTAGAAGCTTCTAAGTTGTTGCAGTCACCAAGAAAGAGGCACAGAAATTCAAGTTTTAGTTTTTGAAAATTCAGTTTTTGGCTGCTTTTGCTGCCTTGTAGTTGACGTAGGACCTTAAGATTTTGCATGAACCGAACTCTGGCAGCCACATTACACGAGAAAAAGCGAGAAGTGGTAATTCGTAGTAAAAACAGCAGAAAACATAACGTTTTCAACATTTGTTTTCGAAATGACGTAACTGAAAATCTTCACATTAGACGCATTACTCTCAGAAACGTTTACATTTATCGTCTGGCAACTAATGCAGCGTGATGACGTTTGCGGTCCCACCACTCCGTACGAAGCAGAAGCTTCTAAGTTGTTGCAGTCACCAAGAAAGAGGCACAGAAATTCAAGTTTTAGTTTTTGAAAATTCAGTTTTTGGCTGCTTTTGCTTCCTTGTAGTTGACCTAGGACCTTAAGATTTTGCATGAACCGAACTCTGGCAGCCACATTACACGAGAAAAAGCGAGAAGTGGTAATTCGTAGTAAAAACCGCAGAAAACATAACGTTTTCAACATTTGTTTTCGAAATGACGTAACTGAAAATCTTCACATTGGATGCATTTCTCTCAGAAACGTTTACATTTATCGTCTGGCAACTAATGCAGCGTGATGACGTTTGCGGTCGCACCACTCTGTACGAAGTAGAAGCTTCTAAGTTGTTGCAGTCACCAAGAAAGAGGCACAGAAATTCAAGTTTTAGTTTTTGAAAATTCAGTTTTTGGCTGCTTTTGCTGCCTTGTAGTTGACCTAGGACCTTAAGATTTTGCATGAACCGAACTCTGGCAGCCACATTACACGAGAAAAAGCGAGAAGTGGTAATTCGTAGTAAAAACCGCAGAAAACATAACGTTTTCTACATTTGTTTTCGTATCGACGTAACTGAAAATCTTCACATTGGACGCATTACTCTCAGAAACGTTTACATTTATTGTCTGGCAACTAATGCAGCGTGATGACGTTTGCGGTCGCACCACTCTGTACGAAGTAGAAGCTTCTAAGTTGTTGCAGTCACCAAGAAAGAGGCACAGAAATTCAAGTTTTAGTTTTTGAAAATTCAGTTTTTGGCTGCTTTTGCTGCCTTGTAGTTGACCTAGGACCTTAAGATTTTGCATGAACCGAACTCTGGCAGCCACATTACAAGAGAAAAAGCGAGAAGTGGTAATTCGTATAAAAACCGCAGAAAACATAACGTTTTCAACATTTGTTTTCGTATCGACGTAACTGAAAATCTTCACATTGGACGCATTACTCTCAGAAACGTTTACATTTATCGTCTGGCAACTAATGCAGCGTGATGACGTTTGCGGTCGCACCACTCTGTACGAAGTAGAAGCTTCTAAGTTGTTGCAGTCACCAAGAAAGAGGCACAGAAATTCAAGTTTTAGTTTTTGAAAATTCAGTTTTTGGCTGCTTTTGCTGCCTTGTAGTTGACCTAGGACCTTAAGATTTTGCATGAACCGAACTCTGGCAGCCACATTACACGAGAAAAAGCGAGAAGTGGTAATTCGTAGTAAAAACCGCAGAAAACATAACGTTTTCAACATTTGTTTTCGAAATGACGTAACTGAAAATCTTCACATTGGACGCATTACTCTCAGAAACGTTTACATTTATCGTCTGGCAACTAATGCAGCGTGATGACGTTTGCGGTCCCACCACTCCGTACGAAGCAGAAGCTTCTAAGTTGTTGCAGTCACCAAGAAAGAGGCACAGAAATTCAAGTTTTAGTTTTTGAAAATTCAGTTTTTGGCTGCTTTTGCTTCCTTGTAGTTGACCTAGGACCTTAAGATTTTGCATGAACCGAACTCTGGCAGCCACATTACACGAGAAAAAGCGAGAAGTGGTAATTCGTAGTAAAAACCGCAGAAAACATAACGTTTTCAACATTTGTTTTCGAAATGACGTAACTGAAAATCTTCACATTGGATGCATTACTCTCAGAAACGTTTACATTTATCGTCTGGCAACTAATGCAGCGTGATGACGTTTGCGGTCGCACCACTCTGTACGAAGTAGAAGCTTCTAAGTTGTTGCAGTCACCAAGAAAGAGGCACAGAAATTCAAGTTTTAGTTTTTGAAAATTCAGTTTTTGGCTGCTTTTGCTGCCTTGTAGTTGACCTAGGACCTTAAGATTTTGCATGAACCGAACTCTGGCAGCCACATTACACGAGAAAAAGCGAGAAGTGGTAATTCGAAGTGAAAACCGCAGAAAACATAACGTTTTCAACATTCGTTTTGGAAATGACGTAACTGAAAATCTTCACATTGGACGCATTACTCTCAGAAACGTTTACATTTATCGTCTGGCAACTAATGCAGCGTGATGACGTTTGCGGTCGCACCACTCTGTACGAAGTAGAAGCTTCTAAGTTGTTGCAGTCACCAAGAAAGAGGCACAGAAATTCAAGTTTTAGTTTTTGAAATTTCAGTTTTTGGCTGCTTTTGCTGCCTTGTAGTTGACCTATGACCTTACGATTTTGCATGAACCGAACTCTGGCAGCCACATTACACGAGAAAAAGCGAGAAGTCGTAATTCGTAGTAAAAATCGCAGAAAGCATAACGTTTTCAACATTCGTTTTCGAAATGACGTAACTGAAAATCTTCACATTGGACGCACTACTCTCAGAAACGTTTACATTTATCGTCTGGCAACTAATGCAGAGTGATGACGTTTGCGGTCGCACCACTCTGTACGAAGTAGAAGCTTCTAAGTTGTTGCAGTCTCCAAGAAAGAGGCACAGAAATTCAAGTTTTAGTTTTTGAAAATTCAGTTTTTGGCTGCTTTTGCTGCCTTGTAGTTGACCTAGGACCTTAAGATTTTGCATGAACCGAACTCTGACAGCCACATTACACGAGAAAAAGCGAGAAGTGGTAATTCGTAGTAAAAACCGCAGAAAACATAACGTTTTCAACATTTGTTTTCGTATTGACGTAACTGAAAATCTTCACATTGGACGCATTACTCTCAGAAACGTTTACATTTATCGTCTGGCAACTAATGCAGCGTGATGACGTTTGCGGTCGCACCACTCTGTACGAAGTAGAAGCTTCTAAGTTGTTGCAGTCACCAAGAAAGAGGCACAGAAATTCAAGTTTTAGCTTTTGAAAATTCAGTTTTTGGCTGCTTTTGCTGCCTTGTAGTTGAACTAGGACCTGAAGATTTTGCATGAACCGAACTCTGGCAGCCACATTACACGAGAAAAAGCGAGAAGTGGTAATTCGAAGTGAAAACCGCAGAAAACATAACGTTTTCAACATTCGTTTTCGAAATGACGTAACTGAAAATCTTCACATTGGACGCATTACTCTCAGAAACGTTTACATTTCTCGTCTGGCAACTAATGCAGCGTGATGACGTCTGCGGTCGCACCACTCTGTACGAAGTAGAAGCTTCTAAGTTGTTGCAGTCACCAAGAAAGAGGCACAGAAATTCAAGTTTTAGATTTTGAAAATTCAGTTTTTGGCTGCTTTTGCTGCCTTGTAGTTGACCTAGGACCTTAAGATTTTGCATGAACCGAACTCTGGCAGCCACATTACACGAGAAAAAGCGAGAAGTGGTAATTCGTAGTAAAAACCGCAGAAAACATAACGTTTTCTACATTTATTTTCGTATCGACGTAACTGAAAATCTTCACATTGGACGCATTACTCTCAGAAACGTTTACATTTATCGTCTGGCAACTAATGCAGCGTGATGACGTTTGCGGTCGCACCACTCTGTACGAAGTAGAAGCTTCTAAGTTGTTGCAGTCACCAAGAAAGAGGCACAGAAATTCAAGTTTTAGTTTTTGAAAATTCAGTTTTTGGCTGCTTTTGCTGCCTTGTAGTTGACCTAGGACCTTAAGATTTTGCATGAACCGAACTCTGACAGCCACATTACACGAGAAAAAGCGAGAAGTGGTAATTCGTAGTAAAAACCGCAGAAAACATAACGTTTTCAACATTTGTTTTCGTATCGACGTAACAGAAAATCTTCACATTGGACGCATTACTCTCACAAACGTTTACATTTATCGTCTGGCAACTAATGCAGCGTGATGACGTTTGCGGTCGCACCACTCTGTACGAAGTAGAAGCTTCTAAGTTGTTGCAGTCACCAAGAAAGAGGCACAGAAATTCAAGTTTTAGTTTTTGAAAATTCAGTTTTTGGCTGCTTTTGCTTCCTTGTAGTTGACCTATGACCTTAAGATTTAGCATGAACCGAACTCTGGCAGCCACATTACACGAGAAAAAGCGAGAAGTCGTAATTCGTAGTAAAAATAGCAGAAAACATAACGTTTTCAACATTTGTTTTCGAAATGACGTAACTGAAAATCTTCACATTGGACGCATTACTCTCAGAAACGTTTACATTTATCGTCTGGCAACTAATGCAGCGTGATGACGTTTGCGGTCGCACCACTTTGTACGAAGTAAAAGCTTCTAAGTTGTTGCAGTCTCCAAGAAAGAGGCACAGAAATTCAAGTTTTAGTTTTTGAAAATTCAGTTTTTGGCTGCTTTTGCTGCCTTGTAGTTGACCTAGGACCTTAAGATTTTGCATGAACCGATCTCTG
Source organism: Schistocerca serialis cubense (assembly GCF_023864345.2). NCBI lineage: Eukaryota > Metazoa > Arthropoda > Insecta > Orthoptera > Acrididae > Schistocerca > Schistocerca serialis. Next base: position 3,041,717 of record NW_026047571.1, on the reverse strand, counting down.
GCAGCCACATTACACGAGAAAAAGCGAGAAGTGGTAATTCGTAGTAAAAACCGCAGAAAACATAACGTTTTCAACATTTGTTTTCGTATCGACGTAACTGAAAATCTTCACATTGGACGCATTACTCTCAGAAACGTTTACATTTATCGTCTGGCAACTAATGCAGCGTGATGACGTTTGCGGTCGCACCACTCTGTACGAAGTAGAAGCTTCTAAGTTGTTGCAGTCACCAAGAAAGAGGCACAGAAACTCAAGTTTTAGTTTTTGAAAATTCAGTTTTTGGCTGCTTTTGCTGGCTTGTAGTTGAACTAGGACCTTAAGATTTTGCATGAACCAAACTCTGGCAGCCACATTACACGAGAAAAAGCGAGAAGTGGTAATTCGTAGTAAAAACCGCAGAAAACATAACGTTTTCAACATTTGTTTTCGAAATGACGTAACTGAAAATCTTCACATTGGACGCATTACTCTCAGAAACGTTTACATTTATCGTCTGGCAACTATATTCAGTTTTTGGCTGCTTTTGCTGCCTTGTTGTTGACCTAGGACCTTAAGATTTTGCATGAACCGAACTCTGGCAGCCACATTACACAAGAAAAAGCGAGAAGTGGTAATTCGTAGTAAAAACCGCAGAAAACATAACGTTTTCAACATTTGTTTTCGTATCGACGTAACTGAAAATCTTCACATTGGACGCATTACTCTCAGAAACGTTTACATTTCTCGTCTGGCAACTAATGCAGCGTGATGACGTCTGCGGTCGCACCACTCTGTACGAAGTAGAAGCTTCTAAGTTGTTGCAGTCACCAAGAAAGAGGCACAGAAATTCAAGTTTTAGATTTTGAAAATTCAGTTTTTGGCTGCTTTTGCTGCCTTGTAGTTGACCTAGGACCTTAAGATTTTGCATGAACCGAACTCTGGCAGCCACATTACACGAGAAAAAGCGAGAAGTGGTAATTCGTAGTAAAAACCGCAGAAAACATAACGTTTTCTACATTTATTTTCGTATCGACGTAACTGAAAATCTTCACATTGGACGCATTACTCTCACAAACGTTTACATTTATCGTCTGGCAACTAATGCAGCGTGATGACGTTTGCGGTCGCACCACTCTGTACGAAGTAGAAGCTTCTAAGTTGTTGCAGTCACCAAGAAAGAGTCACAGAATTTCAAGTTTTAGTTTTTGAAAATTCAGTTTTTGGCTGCTTTTGCTGCCTTGTAGTTGACCTAGGACCTTAAGATTTTGCATGAACCGAACTCTGACAGCCACATTACACGAGAAAAAGCGAGAAGTGGTAATTCGTAGTAAAAACCGCAGAAAACATAACGTTTTCAACATTTGTTTTCGTATCGACGTAACAGAAAATCTTCACATTGGACGCATTACTCTCACAAACGTTTACATTTATCGTCTGGCAACTAATGCAGCGTGATGACGTTTGCGGTCGCACCACTCTGTACGAAGTAGAAGCTTCTAAGTTGTTGCAGTCACCAAGAAAGAGGCACAGAAATTCAAGTTTTAGTTTTTGAAAATTCAGTTTTTGGCTGCTTTTGCTTCCTTGTAGTTGACCTATGACCTTAAGATTTAGCATGAACCGAACTCTGGCAGCCACATTACACGAGAAAAAGCGAGAAGTCGTAATTCGTAGTAAAAATAGCAGAAAACATAACGTTTTCAACATTTGTTTTCGAAATGACGTAACTGAAAATCTTCACATTGGACGCATTACTCTCAGAAATGTTTACATTTATCGTCTGGCAACTAATGCAGCGTGATGACGTTTGCGGTCGCACCACTCTGTACGAAGTAGAAGCTTCTAAGTTGTTGCAGTCACCAAGAAAGAGGCACAGAAACTCAAGTTTTAGTTTTTGAAAATTCAGTTTTTGGCTGCTTTTGCTGGCTTGTAGTTGAACTAGGACCTTAAGATTTTGCATGAACCAAACTCTGGCAGCCACATTACACGAGAAAAAGCGAGAAGTGGTAATTCGTAGTAAAAACCGCAGAAAACATAACGTTTTCAACATTTGTTTTCGAAATGACGTAACTGAAAATCTTCACATTGGACGCATTACTCTCAGAAACGTTTACATTTATCGTCTGGCAACTATATTCAGTTTTTGGCTGCTTTTGCTGCCTTGTTGTTGACCTAGGACCTTAAGATTTTGCATGAACCGAACTCTGGCAGCCACATTACACGAGAAAAAGCGAGAAGTGGTAATTCGTAGTAAAAACCGCAGAAAACATAACGTTTTCAACATTTGTTTTCGTATCGACGTAACTGAAAATCTTCACATTGGACGCATTACTAAATGGCTCTGAGCACTATGGGACTCAACTGCTGAGGTCATTAGTCCCCTAGAACTTAGAACTAGTTAAACCTAACTAACCTAAGGACATCACATACATCCATGCCCGAGGCAGGATTCGAACCTGCGACCGTAGCGGTCTTGCGGTTCCAGACTGCAGGGACGCATTACTCTCAGAAACGTTTACATTTATCGTCTGGCAACTAATGCAGCGTGATGACGTTTGCGGTCGCACCACTCTGTACGAAGTAGAAGTTTCTAAGTTGTTGCAGTCACCAAGAAAGAGGCACAGAAATTCAAGTTTTAGTTTTTGAAAATTCAGTTTTTGGCTGCTTTTGCTGCCTTGTAGTTGACCTAGGACCTTAAGATTTTGCATGAACCGAACTCTGGCAGCCACATTACACGAGAAAAAGCGAGAAGTGGTAATTCGTAGTAAAAACCGCAGAAAACATAACGTTTTCAACATTTGTTTTCGTATCGACGTAACTGAAAATCTTCACATTGGACGCATTACTCTCAGAAACGTTTACATTTATCGTCTGGCAACTAATGCAGCGTGATGACGTTTGCGGTCGCACCACTCTGTACGAAGTAGAAGCTTCTAAGTTGTTGCAGTCACCAAGAAAGAGGCACAGAAATTCAAGTTTTAGTTTTTGAAAATTCAGTTTTTGGCTGCTTTTGCTGCCTTGTAGTTGACCTAGGACCTTAAGATTTTGCATGAACCGAACTCTGGCAGCCACATTACACGAGAAAAAGCGAGAAGTGGTAATTCGTAGTAAAAACCGCAGAAAACATAACGTTTTCAACATTTGTTTTCGAAATGACGTAACTGAAAATCTTCACATTGGACGCATTACTCTCAGAAACGTTTACATTTATCGTCTGGCAACTAATGCAGCGTGATGACGTTTGCGGTCCCACCACTCCGTACGAAGCAGAAGCTTCTAAGTTGTTGCAGTCACCAAGAAAGAGGCACAGAAATTCAAGTTTTAGTTTTTGAAAATTCAGTTTTTGGCTGCTTTTGCTTCCTTGTAGTTGACCTAGGACCTTAAGATTTTGCATGAACCGAACTCTGGCAGCCACATTACACGAGAAAAAGCGAGAAGTGGTAATTCGTAGTAAAAACCGCAGAAAACATAACGTTTTCAACATTTGTTTTCGAAATGACGTAACTGAAAATCTTCACATTGGATGCATTACTCTCAGAAACGTTTACATTTATCGTCTGGCAACTAATGCAGCGTGATGACGTTTGCGGTCGCACCACTCTGTACGAAGTAGAAGCTTCTAAGTTGTTGCAGTCACCAAGAAAGAGGCACAGAAATTCAAGTTTTAGTTTTTGAAAATTCAGTTTTTGGCTGCTTTTGCTGCCTTGTAGTTGACCTAGGACCTTAAGATTTTGCATGAACCGAACTCTGGCAGCCACATTACACGAGAAAAAGCGAGAAGTGGTAATTCGAAGTGAAAACCGCAGAAAACATAACGTTTTCAACATTCGTTTTGGAAATGACGTAACTGAAAATCTTCACATTGGACGCATTACTCTCAGAAACGTTTACATTTATCGTCTGGCAACTAATGCAGCGTGATGACGTTTGCGGTCGCACCACTCTGTACGAAGTAGAAGCTTCTAAGTTGTTGCAGTCACCAAGAAAGAGGCACAGAAATTCACGTTTTAGTTTTTGAAAATTCAGTTTTTTCTGCTTTTGCTGCCTTGTAGTTGACCTAGGACCTTAAGATTTTGCATGAACCGAACTCTGGCAGCCACATTACACGAGAAAAAGCGAGAAGTGGTAATTCGTAGTAAAAACCGCAGAAAACATAACGTTTTCAACATTTGTTTTCGTATCGACGTAACTGAAAATCTTCACATTGGACGCATTACTTTCAGAAACGTTTACATTTATCATCTGGCAACTAATGCAGCGTGATGACGTTTGCGGGCGCACCACTCTGTACGAAGTAGAAGCTTCTAAGTTGTTGCAGTCACCAAGAAAGAGGCACAGAAATTCAAGTTTTAGTTTTTGAAAATTCAGTTTTTGGCTGCTTTTGCTGCCTTGTAGTTGACCTAGGACCTTAAGATTTTGCATGAAATGAACTCTGGCAACCACATTACACGAGAAAAAGCGAGAAGTGGTAATTCGTAGTAAAAACCGCAGAAAACATAACGTTTTCTACATTTATTTTCGTATCGACGTAACTGAAAATCTTCACATTGGACGCATTACTCTCAGAAACGTTTACATTTATCGTCTGGCAACTAATGCAGCGTGATGACGTTTGCGGGCGCACCACTCTGTACGAAGTAGAAGCTTCTAAATTGTTGCAGTCACCAAGAAAGAGGCACAGAAATTCAAGTTTTAGTTTTTGAAAATTCAGTTTTTGGCTGCTTTTGCTGCCTTGTAGTTGACCTAGGACCTTAAGATTTTGCATGAACCGAACTCTGACAGCCACATTACACGAGAAAAAGCGAGAGGTGGTAATTCGTAGTAAAAACCGCAGAAAACATAACGTTTTCAACATTTGTTTTCGTATCGACGTAACTGAAAATCTTCACATTGGACGCATTACTCTCAGAAACGTTTACATTTATCGTCTGGCAACTAATGCAGCGTGATGACGTTTGCGGTCGCACCACTCTGTACGAAGTAGAAGCTTCTAAGTTGTTGCAGTCACCAAGAAAGAGGCACAGAAATTCAAGTTTTAGTTTTTGAAATTTCAGTTTTTGGCTGCTTTTGCTGCCTTGTAGTTGACCTATGACCTTACGATTTTGCATGAACCGAACTCTGGCAGCCACATTACACGAGAAAAAGCGAGAAGTCGTAATTCGTAGTAAAAATCGCAGAAAGCATAACGTTTTCAACATTTGTTTTCGAAATGACGTAACTGAAAATCTTCACATTGGACGCACTACTCACAGAAACGTTTACATTTATCGTCTGGCAACTAATGCAGAGTGATGACGTTTGCGGTCGCACCACTCTGTACGAAGTAGAAGCTTCTAAGTTGTTGCAGTCTCCAAGAAAGAGGCACAGAAATTCAAGTTTTAGTTTTTGAAAATTCAGTTTTTGGCTGCTTTTGCTGCCTTGTAGTTGACCTAGGACCTTAAGATTTTGCATGAACCGAACTCTGGCAGCCACATTACACGAGAAAAAGCGAGAAGTGGTAATTCGTAGTAAAAACCGCAGAAAACATAACGTTTTCAACATTTGTTTTCGGATCGACGTAACTGAAAATCTTCACATTGGACGCATTACTCTCAGAAACGTTTACATTTATCGTCTGGCAACTAATGCAGCGTGATGACGTTTGCGGTCGCACCACTCTGTACGAAGTAGAAGCTTCTAAGTTGTTGCAGTCACCAAGAAAGAGGCACAGAAATTCAAGTTTTAGTTTTTGAAAATTTAGTTTTTGGCTGCTTTTGCTGGCTTGTAGTTGAACTAGGACCTTAAGATTTTGCATGAACCGAACTCTGGCAGCCACATTACACGAGAAAAAGCGAGAAGTGGTAATTCGTAGTAAAAATCGCAGAAAACATAACGTTTTCAACATTTGTTTTCGAAATGACGTAACTGAAAATCTTCACATTGGACGCATTACTCTCAGAAACGTTTACTTATACCGTCTGGCAACTAAATTCAGTTTTTGGCTGCTTTTGCTGCCTTGTTGTTGACCTAGGACCTTAAGATTTTGCATGAACCGAACTCTGGAAGCCACATTACACGAGAAAAAGCGAGAAGTGGTAATTCGTAGTAAAAACCGCAGAAAACAAAACGTTTTCAACATTTGTTTTCGTATCGACGTAACTGAAAATCTTCACATTGGACGCATTACTCTCAGAAACGTTTACATTTATCGTCTGGCAACTAATGCAGCGTGATGACGTTTGCGGTCGCACCACTCTGTACGAAGTAGAAGCTTCTAAGTTGTTGCAGTCACCAAGAAAGAGGCACAGAAATTCAAGTTTTAGTTTTTGAAAATTCAGTTTTTGGCTGCTTTTGCTGCCTTGTAGTTGACCTAGGACCTTAAGATTTTGCATGAACCGAACTCTGGCAGCCACATTACACGAGAAAAAGCGAGAAGTGGTAATTCGTAGTAAAAACCGCAGAAAACATAACGTTTTCTACATTTGTTTTCGTATCGACGTAACTGAAAATCTTCACATTGGACGCATTACTCTCAGAAACGTTTACATATATCGTCTGGCAACTAATGCAGCGTGATGACGTTTGCGGTCGCACCACTCTGTACGAAGTAGAAGCTTCTAAGTTGTTGCAGTCACCAAGAAAGAGGCACAGAAATTCAAGTTTTAGTTTTTGAAAATTCAGTTTTTGGCTGCTTTTCCTGCCTTGTAGTTGACCTAGGACCTTAAGATTTTGCATGAACCGAACTCTGGCAGCCACATTACACGAGAAAAAGCGAGAAGTGGTAATTCGTAGTAAAAACCGCAGAAAACATAACGTTTTCAACATTTGTTTTCTTATCGACGTAACTGAAAATCTTCACATTGGACGCATTACTCTCAGAAACGTTTACATTTATCGTCTGGCAACTAATGCAGCGTGATGACGTTTGCGGTCGCACCACTCTGTACGAAGTAGAAGCTTCTAAGTTGTTGCAGTCACCAAGAAAGAGGCACAGAAATTCAAGTTTTAGTTTTTGAAAATTCAGTTTTTGGCTGCTTTTGCTGCCTTGTAGTTGACCTAGGACCTTAAGATTTTGCATGAACCGAACTCTGGCAGCCACATTACACGAGAAAAAGCGAGAAGTGGTAATTCGTAGTAAAAACCACAGAAAACATAACGTTTTCAACATTTGTTTTCGTATCGACGTAACTGAAAATCTTCACATTGGACGCATTACTCTCAGAAACGTTTACATTTATCGTCTGGCAACTAATGAAGCGTGATGACGTTTACGGTCGCACCACTCTGTACGAAGTAGAAGCTTCTAAGTTGTTGCAGTCACCAAGAAAGAGGCACAGAAATTCAAGTTTTAGTTTTTGAAAATTCAGTTTTTGGCTGCTTTTGCTGCCTTGTAGCTGACCTAGGACCTTAAGATTTTGCATGAACCGACCTCTGGCAGCCACATTACACGAGAAAAAGCGAGAAGTGGTAATTCGTAGTAAAAACCGCAGAAAACATAACGTTTTCAACATTTGTTTTCGTATCGACGTAACTGAAAATCTTCACATTGGACGCATTACTCTCAGAAACGTTTACATTTATCGTCTGGCAACTAATGCAGCGTGATGACGTTTGCGGTCGCACCACTCTGTACGAAGTAGAAGCTTCTAAGTTGTTGCAGTCACCAAGAAAGAGGCACAGAAATTCAAGTTTTAGTTTTTGAAAATTCAGTTTTTGGCTGCTTTTGCTGCCTTGTAGTTGAACTAGGACCTGAAGATTTTGCATGAACCGAACTCTGGCAGCCACATTACACGAGAAAAAGCGAGAAGTGGTAATTCGAAGTGAAAACCGCAGAAAACATAACGTTTTCAACATTCGTTTTCGAAATGACGTAACTGAAAATCTTCACATTGGACGCATTACTCTCAGAAACGTTTACATTTATCGTCTGGCAACTAATGCAGCGTGATGACGTTTGCGGTCGCACCACTCTGTACGAAGTAGAAGCTTCTAAGTTGTTGCAGTCACTAAGAAAAAGGCACAGAAATTCAAGTTTTAGTTTTTGAAAATTCAGTTTTTGGCTGCTTTTGCTGCCTTGTAGTTCACCTAGGACCTTAAGATTTTGCATGAACCGTACTCTGGCAGCCACATTACACGAGAAAAAGCGAGAAGTGGTAATTCGTAGTAAAAACCGCAGAAAACATAACGTTTTCAACATTTGTTTTCGAAATGACGTAACTGAAAATCTTCACATTGGACGCATTACTCTCAGAAACGTTTACTTTTATCGTCTGGCAACTAATGCAGCGTGATGACGTTTGCGGTCGCACCACTCTGTACGAAGTAGAAGCTTCTAAGTTGTTGCAGTCACCAAGAAAGAGGCACAGAAATTCAAGTTTTAGTTTTTGAAAATTCAGTTTTTGGCTGCTGTTGCTGCCTTGTAGTTGACCTAGGACCTTAAGATTTTGCATGAACCGAACTCTGGCAGCCACATTACACGAGAAAAAGCGAGAAGTGGTAATTCGTAGTAAAAACCGCAGAAAACATAACGTTTTCAACATTTGTTTTCGTATCGACGTAACTGAAAATCTTCACATTGGACGCATTACTCTCAGAAACGTTTACATTTATCATCTGGCAACTAATGCAGCGTGATGACGTTTGCGTGCGCACCACTCTGTACGAAGTAGAAGCTTCTAAGTTGTTGCAGTCACCAAGAAAGAGGCACAGAAATTCAAGTTTTAGTTTTTGAAAATTCAGTTTTTGGCTGCTTTTGCTGCCTTGTAGTTGACCTAGGACCTTAAGATTTTGCATGAACCGAACTCTGGCAGCCACATTACACGAGAAAAAGCGAGAAGTGGTAATTCGTAGTAAAAACCGCGGAAAACATAACGTTTTCTACATTTATTTTCGTATCGACGTAACTGAAAATCTTCACATTGGACGCATTACTCTCAGAAACGTTTACATTTATCGTCTGGCAACTCTTTTCGCTCCCTTCTCCGATACCTCCAGCTTGTCTTTCGCCTTTAGCCCACAGACGCTTGAGTCAGTCACGACCTTGGACACACCTGTAAATATGTCTTCCCCCGCGTAATCCAGCTTTTGTCCCTCTTCCGGCCAGCAGGTAGACGGAGCGCGCTCGGTCCTACAGGCGGCCACAATGGGACGGACCGGTTCCGGCGGCGGGCTCTTTGTGGCCCACGCGAACGCTCAGTCGCTAACGGCTCACTTCGACGAGTTCTGTGACCTGTTCTGCCAATCGCTGTTCCATATTATCCTTGTCTCTGAAACTTGGTTAAAACCAAACATTTCTTCCGACGCTATCCGAATCACTGGTTACTCTCTCCTAATTGCAGATCGTGAAACACGACGCGGGGGTGGTGTGGGTGCCTATATTCGCTCTGATCTGAGACCTACTATACTATGCACATCGGATGCAAAGGGCGAAGGAGAAGCAGAGTTCTTGTTTTTCGAAATGAATACATCAAATCAGAAATTGCTAATTGGAGTAATCTATAAACCTCCAAACGTCGGTGCTATGTCCTCCTTTCAGTCTGCCCTGTCCTCGCTCGTGACACTGTATGAACACATAATCATTATGGGCGACACAAACATCGACTTACAGTTAAAATCTCCCTCTGCAGAAAAACTTAGGAGACTGTTCCACTCCAATGATATGAGTTTAACACCGCTGGACCCAACTCATCACACGCCACACAGCCATACACTCATAGATATAATAGCAACAAAGCGACCAGATAAAATAATTCGCGCCAATCAGACATCCGCTCCAGGACTCTCTGCTCATGACGTGATTTTCTTAAATTACTCAGTACATACTACCAAAGAAAAATCTCACCTGGTAACCTACAGAAACCTAAAAAATGTTAACCATGACGCTCTTCAAAAGGATTGCTCAGACATCCCTTGGCATGATATAAGCAATGAACCGACTTTAGACGGAAAAATTCGGGAATTATGTCGCAAAATTATTGCACTGTATGATAAACATGCTCCTCAACGCACTGTCAAGGTAAAGAGAGCTCCCGCTCCGTGGCTCACCACTGCATTACGCCAGTTAATGAATGAACGTGATGCTGCACATAGGGCCTTCAAGCGTAACCCAACTCCCGAGGCGTACGAAGCTTATAGGAAACTCCGAAATAGAACCAAGCAAAGCGTGAGGAATGCCAAAATCAGACATGCCCGCTCTGTCGTATGCGGCATATCAAAACCTGCTGCACTGTGGAAAAAGCTGCGCAGTTTCGGTATAGGGAAGCGAAGATCTGACGCTGTTTATCAAGCGTCTGCAGAAGAATTAAACAATTTCTTCTCAACAGCCGTAAACTGCCACGCAGCGACAAATTACCAGCCCCAAGACATCAATCTCTCGAGAGACAAGTTTTTCCTAAAACATGTCACTACCGGCACAGTACACAAGGCAATTATGAGAATCTCTTCCGAGGCAGTAGGAAATGATGGAGTGAGCATTGGCATGATTAAGAACGTCGTAAACACTATTACTCCAGTTATCACAGACATCTTCAACCTGTCTCTTGTCAGTAGCACATATCCTACTGAGTGGAAGCAAAGCTTAATTCAACCTATACCTAAGACTGACAACCCTAAGTCGCCAGGTGACTACAGGCCGATCAGCATACTTCCTGCAATATCTAAAGCCCTAGAACACATCGTCCATGAACAGCTGACGGATTACCTCAAAACTCATAACATCCACGACAAATATCAGTCGGGCTTTCGAAAGCACCATAGTACAGCAACTGCATTAATCAAAGTAACTGATATTAAACATGCTATGGACAGACGTGAAGCTACCATCCTAACACTGCTTGACTTTAGCAAGGCTTTTGATACTGTTGACTTTGATATATTACTAATTAAAATGAAGCAGCTGAATTTCTCAAACAGCGCAATACACTGGTTCGACAGCTACCTCAAAAACAGGAGTCAACAAGTCATTTGTGGGTCGGAAAAGTCATAATGGAAAAACGTGCGCTCTGGAGTTCCCCAAGGCTCCGTCCTTGGTCCATTACTCTTCTCACTGTACATTAATGATATTTCTTCAGTGATTCACTCCTGCAACTACCATCTATATGCCGACGACATCCAACTGTACATAAGTGCAAGCCCCAAGAACATTGCTGACGCAGTAGCGAGTATGAACGCAGATCTTTGCTCCGTTTCTCGATGGGCACAGAACCTAGGTCTGAAACTAAACCCCAAGAAATCCCAGGTCATACTTATATCTCATCCAAAGTTAATCAGTCGGTACTTTCGCGAAACAGTCCCTCAAATACTCCTCAATGGTACCCAACTACCATACCAAAAAACAGTAAAAGACCTTGGAATAATCTTGGATGAACACCTAAACTGGGAAGAACAAACAGTCACAGCTTGCCGGAAATCGCTCTCCTCCCTACATGCAATTCAAAAATTTAGAAAAATATTTCCAACCCATGTTAAACAAAAATTAGTCCAAACACTAGTCTTGCCTAATCTTTACTACTGTGATGTAGTTCAACATGGCACAAATAATGAAAATTCGAGATGCCTCGAGCTAGTGATGAATGCTTGTGTTAGATACGTATGCAACATACGGTTGTATGATCATATCAGTCCTTCATACTCCCAGCTAGGTTGGATACGCCCACATAAGGCACGCGATCTCCACACGATGTGCTTACTTCATCGATTTCTTAGCCACTGGTGCCCCCAATACTTATCTTCTCACATTAAACACCTATCATCATTCCACAACCGCAATACCAGATCGGATACGTCTAGCATCTTGGCTGTACCTTTACATAACACAAAATCTTTCTCCGTGTCATTCTCCATCTCAGCCATACGACTATGGAACGCGCTCCCCTGTGATCTGCGTCTTATCCAAAACCACTCAACATTCAAGAGGGAACTTAAGACTTACATATTAGGGACGGTATAGCCACCATTGTTGTGCCCCCCCTCATCTTTTTCTTTCTCCTCTCCATCATAGCTTCGAATTTTACCATTCTATTTCTCTTCCTCTAACCTATCTACCTCTTCTATATCTCTTTCACCCCATTCCATCGTCTTATGTCTCTGCTTGATGAGAATAACTCACAAGCTGCAAGAATATAAGGAGAAAATTCCCAACTAGCAATAGGACTGACACTCATAAAAGAAAAATATGTTTACTTTCATATACATAGTCATTATTATTATTATTATTATCATTATTATTATTATTTTTATTATTCTTGATTGTTATAATTATTTTTTGATTGTTATAATTATCATTGTACTACTTTTATAATCTCTATTTTTTTCTTTAACATTAATACTGTATAACATGTTATATGTCCTAATTTTCTGTAGACACTGAAATTTGTTGAATCTGAGTATGCCGGGTTAGGTGTAAGAGAGGGCCTGAAGGCCCTAATCTTGCCAGGTAAAATAAATGCATAAATAGATAAATAAAAATAATGCAGCGTGATGACGTTTGCGGTCGCACCACTCTGTACGAAGTAGAAGCTTCTAAGTTGTTGCAGTCACCAAGAAAGAGGCACAGAAATTCAAGTTTTAGTTTTTGAAAATTCAGTTTTTGGCTGCTTTTGCTGCCTTGTAGTTGACCTAGGACCTTAAGATTTTGCATGAACCGAACTCTGACAGCCACATTACACGAGAAAAAGCGAGAAGTGGTAATTCGTAGTAAAAACCGCAGAAAACATAACGTTTTCAACATTTGTTTTCGAAATGACGTAACTGAAAATCTTCACATTGGACGCATTACTCTCAGAAACGTTTACATTTATCGTCTGGCAACTAATGCAGCGTGATGACGTTTGCGGTCGCACCACTCTGTACGAAGTAGAAGCTTCTAAGTTGTTGCAGTCACCAAGAAAAAAGGAACAGAAATTCAAGTTTTAGTTTTTGAAAATTCAGTTTTTGGCTGCTTTTGCTGCCTTGTAGTTGACCTATGACCTTAAGATTTTGCATGAACCGAACTCTGGCAGCCACATTACACGAGAAAAAGCGAGAAGTCGTAATTCGTAGTAAAAATCGCAGAAAACATAACGTTTTCAACATTTGTTTTCGAAATGACGTAACTGAAAATCTTCACATTGGACGCATTACTCTCAGAAACGTTTACATTTATCGTCTGGCAACTAATGCAGCGTGATGACGTTTGCGGTCGCACCACTCTGTACGAAGTAGAAGCTTCTAAGTTGTTGCAGTCACCAAGAAAGAGGCACAGAAATTCAAGTTTTAGTTTTTGAAAATTCAGTTTTTGGCTGCTTTTGCTGGCTTGCAGTTGAACTAGGACCTTAAGATTTTGCATGAACCGAACTCTGGCAGCCACATTACACGAGAAAAAGCGAGAAGTGGTAATTCGTAGTAAAAACCGCAGAAAACATAACGTTTTCAACATTTGTTTTCGAAATGACGTAACTGAAAATCTTCACATTGGACGCATTACTCTCAGAAACGTTTACATTTATCGTCTGGCAACTAAATTCAGTTTTTGGCTGCTTTTGCTGCCTTGTTGTTGACCTAGGACCTTAGGATTTTGCATGAACCGAACTCTGGCAGCCACATTACACGAGAAAAAGCGAGAAGTGGTAATTCGTAGTAAAAACCGCAGAAAACATAACGTTTTCAACATTTGTTTTCGTATCGACGTAACTGAAAATCTTCACATTGGACGCATTACTCTCAGAAACGTTTACATTTATCGTCTGGCAACTAATGCAGCGTGATGACGTTTGCGGTCGCACCACTCTGTACGAAGTAGAAGCTTCTAAGTTGTTGCAGTCACCAAGAAAGAGGCACAGAAATTCAAGTTTTAGTTTTTGAAAATTCAGTTTTTGGCTGCTTTTGCTGCCTTGTAGTTGACCTAGGACCTTAAGATTTTGCATGAACCGAACTCTGGCAGCCACATTACACGAGAAAAAGCGAGAAGTGGTAATTCGTAGTAAAAACCGCAGAAAACATAACGTTTTCCACATTTGTTTTCGTATAGACGTAACTGAAAATCTTCACATTGGAAGCATTACTCTCAGAAACGTTTACATTTATCGTCTGGTAACTAATGCAGCGTGATGACGTTTGCGGTCGCACCACTCTGTACGAAGTAGAAGCTTCTAAGTTGTTGCAGTCACCAAGAAAGAGGCACAGAAATTCAAGTTTTAGTTTTTGAAAATTCAGTTTTTGGCTGCTTTTGCTGCCTTGTAGTTGACCTAGGACCTTAAGATTTTGCATGAACCGAACTCTGGCAGCCACATTACACGAGAAAAAGCGAGAAGTGGTAATTCGTAGTAAAAACCGCAGAAAACATAACGTTTTCCACATTTGTTTTCGTATAGACGTAACTGAAAATCTTCACATTGGAAGCATTACTCTCAGAAACGTTTACATTTATCGTCTGGTAACTAATGCAGCGTGATGACGTTTGCGGTCGCACCACTCTGTACGAAGTAGAAGCTTCTAAGTTGTTGCAGTCACCAAGAAAGAGGCACAGAAAATCAAGTTTTAGTTTTTGAAAATTCAGTTTTTGGTTGCTTTTGCTGCCTTGTAGTTGACCTAGGACCTTAAGATTTGCATGAACCGAACTCTGGCAGCCACATTATACGAGAAAAAGCGAGAAGTGGTAACTCGTAGTAAAAACCGCAGAAAACATAACGTTTTCAACATTTGTTTTCGTATCGACGTAACTGAAAATCTTCACATTGGACGCATTACTCTCAGAAACGTTTACATTTATCGTCTGGCAACTAATGCAGCGTGATGACGTTTGCGGTCGCACCACTCTGTACGAAGTAGAAGCTTCTAAGTTGTTGCAGTCACCAAGAAAGAGGCACAGAAATTCAAGTTTTAGTTTTTGAAAATTCAGTTTTTGGCTGCTTTTGCTGCCTTGTAGTTGACCTAGGACCTTAAGATTTTGCATGAACCGAACTCTGGCAGCCACATTACACGAGAAAAAGCGAGAAGTGGTAATTCGTAGTAAAAACCGCAGAAAACATAACGTTTTCAACATTTGTTTTCGAAATGACGTAACTGAAAATCTTCACATTGGACGCATTACTCTCAGAAACGTTTACATTTATCGTCTGGCAACTAATGCAGCGTGATGACGTTTGCGGTCGCACCACTCTGTACGAAGCAGAAGCTTCTAAGTTGTTGCAGTCACCAAGAAAGAGGCACAGAAATTCAAGTTTTAGTTTTTGAAAATTCAGTTTTTGGCTGCTTTTGCTTCCTTGTAGTTGACCTAGGACCTTAAGATTTTGCATGAACCGAACTCTGGCAGCCACATTACACGAGAAAAAGCGAGAAGTGGTAATCCCTAGTAAAAACCGCAGAAAACATAACGTTTTCAACATTTGTTTTCGAAATGACGTAACTGAAAATCTTCACATTGGACGCATTACTCTCAGAAACGTTTACATTTATCGTCTGGCAACTAATGCAGCGTGATGACGTTTGCGGTCGCACCACTCTGTACGAAGTAGAAGCTTCTAAGTTGTTGCAGTCACCAAGAAAGAGGCACAGAAATTCAAGTTTTAGTTTTTGAAAATTCAGTTTTTGGCTGCTTTTGCTGCCTTGTAGTTGACCTAGGACCTTAAGATTTTGCATGAACCGAACTCTGGCAGCCACATTACACGAGAAAAAGCGAGAAGTGGTAATTCGTAAGTAAAAACCGCAGAAAACATAACGTTTTCAACATTTGTTTTCGTATCGACGTAACTGAAAATCTTCACATTGGACGCATTACTCTCAGAAACGTTTACATTTATCGTCTGGCAACTAAGGCAGCGTGATGACGTTTGCGGTCGCACCACTCTGTACGAAGTAGAAGCTTCTAAGTTGTTGCAGTCACCAAGAAAGAGGCACAGAAATTCAAGTTTTAGTTTTTGAAAATTCAGTTTTTGGCTGCTTTTGCTGCCTTGTAGTTGACCTAGGACCTTAAGATTTTGCATGAACCGAACTCTGGCAGCCACATTACACGAGAAAAAGCGAGAAGTGGTAATTCGTAGTAAAAACCGCAGAAAACATAACGTTTTCAACATTTGTTTTCGTATCGACGTAACTGAAAATCTTCACATTGGACGCATTACTCTCAGAAACGTTTACATTTATCGTCTGGCAACTAATGCAGCGTGATGACGTTTGCGGTCGCACCACTCTGTACGAAGTAGAAGCTTCTAAGTTGTTGCAGTAACCAAGAAAGAGGCACAGAAATTCAAGTTTTAGTTTTTGAAAATTCAGTTTTTGGCTGCTTTTGCTTCCTTGTAGTTGACCTAGGACCTTAAGATTTTGCATGAACCGAACTCTGGCAGCCACATTACACGAGAAAAAGCGAGAAGTTGTAATCCCTAGTAAAAACCGCAGAAAACATAACGTTTTCAACATTTGTTTTCGAAATGACGTAACTGAAAATCTTCACATTGGACGCATTACTCTCAGAAACGTTTACATTTATCGTCTGGCAACTAATGCAGCGTGATGACGTTTGCGGTCGCACCACTCTGTACGAAGTAGAAGCTTCTAAGTTGTTGCAGTCACCAAGAAAGAGGCACAGAAATTCAAGTTTTAGTTTTTGAAAATTCAGTTTTTGGCTGCTTTTGCTGCCTTGTAGTTGACCTAGGACCTTAAGATTTTGCATGAACCGAACTCTGGCAGCCACATTACACGAGAAAAAGCGAGAAGTGGTAATTCGTAAGTAAAAACCGCAGAAAACATAACGTTTTCAACATTTGTTTTCGTATCGACGTAACTGAAAATCTTCACATTGGACGCATTACTCTCAGAAACGTTTACATTTATCGTCTGGCAACTAAGGCAGCGTGATGACGTTTGCGGTCGCACCACTCTGTACGAAGTAGAAGCTTCTAAGTTGTTGCAGTCACCAAGAAAGAGGCACAGAAATTCAAGTTTTAGTTTTTGAAAATTCAGTTTTTGGCTGCTTTTGCTGCCTTGTAGTTGACCTAGGACCTTAAGATTTTGCATGCACCGAACTCTGGCAGCCACATTACACGAGAAAAAGCGAGAAGTGGTAATTCGTAGTAAAACCCGCAGAAAACATAACGTTTTCTACATTTGTTTTCGAAATGACGTAACTGAAAATCTTCACATTGGACGCATTACTCTCAGAAACGTTTACATTTATCGTCTGGCAACTAAATTCAGTTTTTGGCTGCTTTTGCTGCCTTGTTGTTGACCTAGGACCTTAAGATTTTGCATGAACCGAACTCTGGCAGCCACATTACACGAGAAAAAGCGAGAAGTGGTAATTCGTAGTAAAAACCGCAGAAAACATAACGTTTTCAACATTTGTTTTCGAAATGACTTAACTGAAAATCTTCACATTGGACGCATTACTCTCAGAAACGTTTACATTTATCGTCTGGCAACTAAATTCAGTTTTTGGCTGCTTTTGCTGCCTTGTTGTTGACCTAGGACCTTAAGATTTTGCATGAACCGAACTCTGGTAGCCACATTACACGAGAAAAAGCGAGAAGTGGTAATTCGTAGTAAAAACCGCAGAAAACATAACGTTTTCTACATTTGTTTTCGTATCGACGTAACTGAAAATCTTCACATTGGACGCATTACTCTCAGAAACGTTTACATTTATCGTCTGGCAACTAATGCAGCGTGATGACGTTTGCGGTCGCACCACTCTGTACGAAGTAGAAGCTTCTAAGTTGTTGCAGTCACCAAGAAAGAGGCACAGAAATTCAAGTTTAGTTTTTGAAAATTCAGTTTTTGGCTGCTTTTGCTGCCTTGTAGTTGACCTATGACCTTAAGATTTTGCATGAACCGAACTCTGGCAGCCACATTACACGAGAAAAAGCGAGAAGTCGTAATTCGTAGTAAAAATCGCAGAAAACATAACGTTTTCAACATTTGTTTTCGAAATGACGTAACTGAAAATCTTCACATTGGACGCATTACTCTCAGAAACGTTTACATTTATCGTCTGGCAACTAATGCAGCGTGATGACGTTTGCGGTCGCACCACTTTGTACGAAGTAGAAGCTTCTAAGTTGTTGCAGTCTCCAAGAAAGAGGCACAGAAATTCAAGTTTTAGTTTTTGAAAATTCAGTTTTTGGCTGCTTTTGCTGCCTTGTAGTTGACCTAGGACCTTAAGATTTTGCATGAACCGAACTCTGGCAGCCACATTACACGAGAAAAAGCGAGAAGTGGTAATTCGTAGTAAAAACCGCAGAAAACATAACGTTTTCAACATTTGTTTTCGAAATGACTTAACTGAAAATCTTCACATTGGACGCATTACTCTCAGAAACGTTTACATTTATCGTCTGGCAACTAAATTCAGTTTTTGGCTGCTTTTGCTGCCTTGTTGTTGACCTAGGACCTTAAGATTTTGCATGAACCGAACTCTGGTAGCCACATTACACGAGAAAAAGCGAGAAGTGGTAATTCGTAGTAAAAACCGCAGAAAACATAACGTTTTCTACATTTGTTTTCGTATCGACGTAACTGAAAATCTTCACATTGGACGCATTACTCTCAGAAACGTTTACATTTATCGTCTGGCAACTAATGCAGCGTGATGACGTTTGCGGTCGCACCACTCTGTACGAAGTAGAAGCTTCTAAGTTGTTGCAGTCACCAAGAAAGAGGCACAGAAATTCAAGTTTTAGTTTTTGAAAATTCAGTTTTTGGCTGCTTTTGCTGCCTTGTAGTTGACCTAGGACCTTAAGATTTGCATGAACCGAACTCTGGCAGCCACATTATACGAGAAAAAGCGAGAAGTGGTAATTCGTAGAAAAACCGCAGAAAACATAACGTTTTCAACATTTGTTTTCGTATCGACGTAACTGAAAATCTTCACATTGGACGCATTACTCTCAGAAACGTTTACATTTATCGTCTGGCAACTAATGCAGCGTGATGACGTTTGCGGTCGCACCACTCTGTACGAAGTAGAAGCTTCTAAGTTGTTGCAGTCACCAAGAAAGAGGCACAGAAATTCAAGTTTTAGTTTTTCAAAATTCAGTTTTTGGCTGCTTTTGCTTCCTTGTAGTTGACCTAGGACCTTAAGATTTTGCATGAACCGAACTCTGGCAGCCACATTACCCGAGAAAAAGCGAGAAGTCGTAATTCGTAGTAAAAATCGCAGAAAACATAACGTTTTCAACATTTGTTTTCGAAATGACGTAACTGAAAATCTTCACATTGGACGCATTACTCTCAGAAACGTTTACATTTATCGTCTGGCAACTAATGCAGCGTGATGACGTTTGCGGTCGCACCACTTTGTACGAAGTAGAAGCTTCTAAGTTGTTGCAGTCTCCAAGAAAGAGGCACAGAAATTCAAGTTTTAGTTTTTGAAAATTCAGTTTTTGGCTGCTTTTGCTGCCTTGTAGTTGACCTAGGACCTTAAGATTTTGCATGAACCGAACTCTGGCAGCCACATTACACGAGAAAAAGCGAGAAGTGGTAATTCGTAGTAAAAACAGCAGAAAACATAACGTTTTCAACTTTTGTTTTCGTATCGACGTAACTGAAAATCTTCACATTGGACGCATTACTCTCAGAAACGTTTACATTTCTCGTCTGGCAACTAATGCAGCGTGATGACGTTTGCGGTCGCACCACTCTGTACGAAGTAGAAGCTTCTAAGTTGTTGCAGTCACCAAGAAAGAGGCACAGAATTTCAAGTTTTAGTTTTTGAAAATTCAGTTTTTGGCTGCTTTTGCTGGCTTGCAGTTGAACTAGGACCTTAAGATTTTGCATGAACCGAACTCTGGCAGCCACATTACACGAGAAAAAGCGAGAAGTGGTAATTCGTAGTAAAAACCGCAGAAAACATAACGTTTTGAACATTTGTTTTCGAAATGACGTAACAGAAAATCTTCACATTGGACGCATTACTCTCAGAAACGTTTACATTTATCGTCTTGCAACTAAATTCAGTTTTTGGCTGCTTTTGCTGCCTTGTTGTTGACCTAGGACCTTAAGATTTTGCATGAACCGAACTCTGGCAGCCACATTACACGAGAAAAAGCGAGAAGTGGTAATTCGTAGTAAAAACCGCAGAAAACATAACGTTTTCAACATTTGTTTTCGTATCGACGTAACTGAAAATCTTCACATTGGACGCATTACTCTCAGAAACGTTTACATTTATCGTCTGGCAACTAATGCAGCGTGATGACGTTTGCGGTCGCACCACTCTGTACGAAGTAGAAGCTTCTAAGTTGTTGCAGTCACCAAGAAAGAGGCACAGAAATTCAAGTTTTAGTTTTTGAAAATTCAGTTTTTGGCTGCTTTTGCTGCCTTGTAGTTGACCTAGGACCTTAAGATTTTGCATGAACCGAACTCTGGCAGCCACATTACACGAGAAAAAGCGAGAAGTGGTAATTCGTAGTAAAAACCGCAGAAAACATAACGTTTTCTACATTTGTTTTCGTATCGACGTAACTGAAAATCTTCACATTGGACGCATTACTCTCAGAAACGTTTACATTTATCGTCTGGCAACTAATGCAGCGTGATGACGTTTGCGGTCGCACCACTCTGTACGAAGTAGAAGATTCTAAGATGTTTCAGTCACCAAGAAAGAGGCACAGAAATTCAAGTTTTAGTTTTTGAAAATTCAGTTTTTGGCTGCTTTGGCTGCCTTGTAGTTGACCTAGGACCTTAAGATTTGCATGAACCGAACTCTGGCAGCCACATTATACGAGAAAAAGCGAGAAGTGGTAACTCGTAGTAAAAACCGCAGAAAACATAACGTTTTCAACATTTGTTTTCGTATCGACGTAACTGAAAATCTTCACATTGGACGCATTACTCTCAGAAACGTTTACATTTATCGTCTGGCAACTAATGCAGCGTGATGACTTTTGCGGTCGCACCACTCTGTACGAAGTAGAAGCTTCTAAGTTGTTGCAGTCACCAAGAAAGAGGCACAGAAATTCAAGTTTTAGTTTTTGAAAATTCAGTTTTTGGCTGCTTTTGCTGCCTTGTAGTTGACCTAGGACCTTAAGATTTTGCATGAACCGAAATCTGGCAGCCACATTACACGAGAAAAAGCGAGAAGTGGTAATTCGTAGTAAAAACCGCAGAAAACATAACGTTTTCAACATTTGTTTTCGAAATGACGTAACTGAAAATCTTCACATTGGACGCATTACTCTCAGAAACGTTTACATTTATCGTCTGGCAACTAATGCAGCGTGATGACGTTTGCGGTCGCACCACTCTGTACGAAGCAGAAGCTTCTAAGTTGTTGCAGTCACCAAGAAAGAGGCACAGAAATTCAAGTTTTAGTTTTTGAAAATTCAGTTTTTGGCTGCTTTTGCTGCCTTGTAGTTGACCTGTGACCTTAAGATTTTGCATGAACCGAACTCTGGCAGCCACATTACACGAGAAAAAGCGAGAAGTCGTAATTCGTAGTAAAAATCGCAAAAAACATAACGTTTTCAACATTTGTTTTCGAAATGACGTAACTGAAAATCTTCACATTGGACGCATTACTCTCAGAAACGTTTACATTTATCGTCTGGCAACTAATGCAGCGTGATGACGTTTGCGGTCGCACCACTTTGTACGAAGTAGAAGCTTCTAAGTTGTTGCAGTCTCCAAGAAAGAGGCACAGAAATTCAAGTTTTAGTTTTTGAAAATTCAGTTTTTGGCTGCTTTTGCTGCCTTGTAGTTGACCTAGGACCTTAAGATTTTGCATGAACCGAACTCTGGCAGCCACATTACACGAGAAAAAGCGAGAAGTGGTAATTCGTAGTAAAAACCGCAGAAAACATAACGTTTTCAACATTTGTTTTCGTATCGACGTAACTGAAAATCTTCACATTGGACGCATTACTCTCAGAAACGTTTACATTTCTCGTCTGGCAACTAATGCAGCGTGATGACGTTTGCGGTCGCACCACTCTGTACGAAGTAGAAGCTTCTAAGTTGTTGCAGTCACCAAGAAAGAGGCACAGAAATTCAAGTTTTAGTTTTTGAAAATTCAGTTTTTGGCTGGTTTTGCTGGCTTGCAGTTGAACTAGGACCTTAAGATTTTGCATGAACCGAACTCTGGCAGCCACATTACACGAGAAAAAGCGAGAAGTGGTAATTCGTAGTAAAAACCGCAGAAAACATAACGTTTTCAACATTTGTTTTCGAAATGACGTAACTGAAAATCTTCACATTGGACGCATTACTCTCAGAAACGTTTACATTTATCGTCTGGCAACTAAATTCAGTTTTTGGCTGCTTTTGCTGCCTTGTTGTTGACCTAGGACCTTAAGATTTTGCATGAACCGAACTCTGGCAGCCACATTACACGAGAAAAAGCGAGAAGTGGTAATTCGTAGTAAAAACCGCAGAAAACATAACGTTTTCTACATTTGTTTTCGTATCGACGTAACTGAAAATCTTCACATTGGACGCATTACACTCAGAAACGTTTACATTTATCGTCTGGCAACTAATGCAGCGTGATGACGTTTGCGGTCGCACCACTCTGTACGAAGTAGAAGCTTCTAAGTTGTTGCAGTCACCAAGAAAGAGGCACAGAAATTCAAGTTTTAGTTTTTGAAAATTCAGTTTTTGGCTGCTTTTGCTGCCTTGTAGTTGACCTAGGACCTTAAGATTTGCATGAACCGAACTCTGGCAGCCACATTATACGAGAAAAAGCGAGAAGTGGTAATTCGTAGAAAAAAACGCAGAAAACATAACGTTTTCAACATTTGTTTTCGTATCGACGTAACTGAAAATCTTCACATTGGGCGCATTACTCTCAGAAACGTTTACATTTATCGTCTGGCAACTAATGCAGCGTGATGACGTTTGCGGTCGCACCACTCTGTACGAAGTAGAAGCTTCTAAGTTGTTGCAGTCACCAAGAAAGAGGCACAGAAATTCAAGTTTTAGTTTTTGAAAATTCAGTTTTTGGCTGCTTTTGCTGCCTTGTAGTTGACCTAGGACCTTAAGATTTTGCATGAACCGAACTCTGGCAGCCACATTACACGAGAAAAAGCGAGAAGTGGTAATTCGTAGTAAAAACCGCAGAAAACATAACGTTTTCAACATTTGTTTTCGAAATGACGTAACTGAAAATCTTCACATTGGACGCATTACTCTCAGAAACGTTTACATTTATCGTCTGGCAACTAATGCAGCGTGATGACGTTTGCGGTCGCACCACTCTGTACGAAGTAGAAGCTTCTAAGTTGTTGCAGTCAATAAGAAAGAGGCACAGAAGTTCAAGTTTTAGTTTTTGAAAATTCAGTTTTTGGCTGCTTTTGCTGCCTTGTAGTTGACCTAGGACCTTAAGATTTTGCATGAACCGAACTCTGGCAGCCACATTACACGAGAAAAAGCGAGAAGTGGTAATTCGTAGTAAAAACCGCAGAAAACATAACGTTTTCTACATTTGTTTTCGTATCGACGTAACTGAAAATCTTCACATTGGACGCATTACTCTCAGAAACGTTTACATTTGTCGTCTGGCAACTAATGCAGCGTGATGACGTTTGCGGTCGCACCACTCTGTACGAAGTAGAAGCTTCTAAGTTGTTGCAGTCACCAAGAAAGAGGCACAGAAATTCAAGTTTTAGTTTTTGAAAATTCAGTTTTTGGCTGCTTTTGCTGCCTTGTAGTTGACCTAGGACCTTAAGATTTGCATGAACCGAACTCTGGCAGCCACATTATACGAGAAAAAGCGAGAAGTGGTAATTCGTAGAAAAAACCGCAGAAAACATAACGTTTTCCACATTTGTTTTCGTATCGACGTAACTGAAAATCTTCACATTGGACGCATTACTCTCAGAAACGTTTACATTTATCGTCTGGCAACTAAATTCAGTTTTTGGCTGCTTTTGCTGCCTTGTTGTTGACCTAGGACCTTAAGATTTTGCATGAACCGAACTCTGGCAGCCACATTACACGAGAAAAAACGAGAAGTGGTAATTCGTAGTAAAAACCGCAGAAAACATAACGTTTTCTACATTTGTTTTCGTATCGACGTAACTGAAAATCTTCACATTGGACGCATTACTCTCAGAAACGTTTACATTTATCGTCTGGCAACTAATGCAGCGTGATGACGTTTGCGGTCGCACCACTCTGTACGAAGTAGAAGCTTCTAAGTTGTTGCAGTCACCAAGAAAGAGGCACAGAAATTCAAGTTTTAGTTTTTGAAAATTCAGTTTTTGGCTGCTTTTGCTGCCTTGTAGTTGACCTAGGACCTTAAGATTTGCATGAACCGAACTCTGGCAGCCACATTATACGAGAAAAAGCGAGAAGTGGTAATTCGTAGAAAAAACCGCAGAAAACATAACGTTTTCAACATTTGTTTTCGTATCGACGTAACTGAAAATCTTCACATTGGACGCATTACTCTCAGAAACGTTTACATTTATCGTCTGGCAACTAATGCAGCGTGATGACGTTTGCGGTCGCACCACTCTGTACGAAGTAGAAGCTTCTAAGTTGTTGCAGTCACCAAGAAAGAGGCACAGAAATTCAAGTTTTAGTTTTTGAAAATTCAGTTTTTGGCTGCTTTTGCTGCCTTGTAGTTGACCTAGGACCTTAAGATTTTGCATGAACCGAACTCTGGCAGCCACATTACACGAGAAAAAGCGAGAAGTGGTAATTCGTAGTAAAAACCGCAGAAAACATAACGTTTTCAACATTTGATTTTCGAAATGACGTAACCGAAAATCTTCACATTGGACGCATTACACTCAGAAACGTTTACATTTATCGTCTGGCAACTAATGCAGCGTGATGACGTTTGCGGTCGCACCACTCTGTACGAAGTAGAAGCTTCTAAGTTGTTGCAGTCAATAAGAAAGAGGCACAGAAATTCAAGTTTTAGTTTTTGAAAATTCAGTTTTTGGCTGCTTTTGCTGCCTTGTAGTTGACCTAGGACCTTAAGATTTTGCATGAACCGAACTCTGGCAGCTACATTACACGAGAAAAAGCGAGAAGTGGTAATTCGTAGGTAAAAACCGCAGAAAACATAACGTTTTCAACATTTGTTTTCGTATCGACGTAACTGAAAATCTTCACATTGGACGCATTACTCTGAGAAACGTTTACATTTATCGTCTGGCAACTAAGGCAGCGTGATGACGTTTGCGGTCGCACCACTCTGTACGAAGTTACGCTTCTAAGTTGTTGCAGTAACCAAGAAAGAGGCACAGAAATTCAAGTTTTAGATTTTGAAAATTCAGTTTTTGGCTGCTTTTGCTCTCTTGTAGTTGACCTAGGACCTTACGATTTTGCATGAACCGAACTCTGGCAGCCACATTACACGAGAAAAAGCGAGAAGTGGTAATTCGTAGTAAAAACCGCAGAAAACATAACGTTTTCAACATTTGTTTTCGAAATGACGTAACTGAAAATCTTCACATTGGACGCATTACTCTCAGAAACGTTTACATTTATCGTCTGGCAACTAATGCAGCGTGATGACGTTTGCGGTCGCACCACTCTGTACGAAGTAGAAGCTTCTAAGTTGTTGCAGTCACCAAGAAAGAGGCACAGAAATTCAAGTTTTAGTTTTTGAAAATTCAGTTTTTGGCTGCTTTTGCTGCCTTGTAGTTGACCTAGGACCTTAAGGTTTTGCATGAACCGAACTCTGGCAGCCACATTACACGAGAAAAAGCGAGAAGTGGTAATTCATAGTAAAAACCGCAGAAAACGTAACGTTTTCAACATTTGTTTTCGTATCGACGTAACTGAAAATCTTCACATTGGACGCATTACTTTCAGAAACGTTTACATTTATCGTCTGGCAACTAATGCAGCGTGATGACGTTTGCGGTCGCACCACTCTGTACGAAGTAGAAGCTTCTAAGTTGTTGCAGTCACCAAGAAAGAGGCACAGAAATTCAAGTTTTAGTTTATGAAAATTCAGTTTTTGGCTGCTTTTGCTGCCTTGTAGTTGACCTAGGACCTTAAGATTTTGCATGAACCGAACTCTGGCAGCCACATTACACGAGAAAAAGCGAGAAGTGGTAATTCGTAGTAAAAACCGCAGAAAACATAACGTTTTCTACATTTGTTTTCGAAATGACGTAACTGAAAATCTTCACATTGGACGCATTACCCTCAAAAAGGTTTACATTTATCGTCTGGCAACTAGTGCCGCGTGATGACGTTTGCGGTCGCACCACTCTGTACGAAGTAGAAGCTTCTAAGTTGTTGCAGTCACCAAGAAAGAGGCACAGAAATTCAAGTTTTAGTTTTTGAAAATTCAGTTTTTGGCTGCTTTTGCTGCCTTGTAGTTGACCTAGGACCTTAAGATTTTGCATGAACCGAACTCTGGCAGCCACATTACACGAGAAAAAGCGAGAAGTGGTAATTCGTAGTAAAAACCGCAGAAAACATACAGTTTTCAACATTTGTTTTCGAAATGACGTAACTGAAAATCTTCACATTGGCCGCATTACTCTCAGAAACGTTTACATTTATCGTCTGGCAACTAATGCAGCGTGATGACGTTTGCGGTCGCACCACTCTGTACGAAGTAGAAGCTTCTAAGTTGTTGCAGTCACCAAGAAAGAGGCACAGAAATTCAAGTTTTAGTTTTTGAAAATTCAGTTTTTGGCTGCTTTTGCTGCCTTGTAGTTGACCTAGGACCTTAAGATATTGCATGAACTGAACTCTGGCAGCCACATTACACGAGAAAGAGCGAGAAGTGGTAATTCGTAGTAAAAACCGCAGAAAACATAACGTTTTCAACATTTGTTTTCGAAATGACGTAACTGAAAATCTTCACATTGGACGCATTACTCTCAGAAACGTTTACATTTATCGTCTGGCAACTAATGCAGCGTGATGACGTTTGCGGTCGCACCACTCTGTACGAAGTAGAAGCTTCTAAGTTGTTGCAGTCACCAAGAAAGATGCACAGAAATTCAAGTTTTAGTTTTCGAAAATTCAGTTTTTGGCAGCTTTTGCTGCCTTGTAGTTGACCTAGGACCTTAAGATTTTGCATGAACCGAACTCTGGCAGCCACATTACACGAGAAAAAGCCAGAAGTCGTAATTCGTAGTAAAAACCGCAGAAAACACAACGTTCTCAACATTTGTTTTCGTATCGACGTAACTGAAAATCTTCACATTGGACGCATTACTCTCAGAAACGTTTACATTTATCGTCTGGCAACTAATGCAGCGTGATGACGTTTGCGGTCGCACCACTCTGTACGAAGTAGAAGCTTCTAAGTTGTTGCAGTAACCAAGAAAGAGGCACAGAAATTCAAGTTTTAGTTTTTGAAAATTCAGTTTTTGGCTGCTTTTGCTCTCTTGTAGTTGACCTAGGACCTTACGATTTTGCATGAACCGAACTCTGGCAGCCACATTACACGAGAAAAAGCGAGAAGTGGTAATTCGTAGTAAAAACCGCAGAAAACATAACGTTTTCAACATTTGTTTTCGAAATGACGTAACTGACAATCTTCACATTGGACGCATTACTCTCAGAAACGTTTACATTTATCGTCTGGCAACTAATGCAGCGTGATGACGTTTGCGGTCGCACCAATCTGTACGAAGTAGAAGCTTCTAAGTTGTTGCAGTCACCAAGGAAGAGGCACAGAAATTCAAGTTTTAGTTTTTGAAAATTCAGTTTTTGGCTGCTTTTGCTGCCTTGTAGTTGACCTAGGACCTTAAGGTTTTGCATGAACCGAACTCTGGCAGCCACATTACACGAGAAAAAGCGAGAAGTGGTAATTCGTAGTAAAAACCGCAGAAAACATAACGTTTTCAACATTTGTTTTCGAAATGACGTAACTGAAAATCTTCACATTGGACGCATTACTCTCAGAAAGGTTTACATTTATCGTCTGGCAACTAATGCAGCGTGATGACGTTTGCGGTCGCACCACTCTGTACGAAGTAGAAGCTTCTAAGTTGTTGCAGTCACCAAGAAAGAGGCACAGAAATTCAAGTTTTAGTTTTTGAAAATTCAGTTTTTGGCTGCTTTTGCTGCCTTGTAGTTGACCTAGGACCTTAAGGTTTTGCATGAACCGAACTCGGGCAGCCACATTACACGAGAAAAAGCGAGAAGTGGTAAATCGTAGTAAAAACCTCAGAAAACGTAAGGTTTTCAACATTTGTTTTCGTATCGACGTAACTGAAAATCTTCACATTGGACGCATTACTCTCAGAAACGTTTACATTTATCGTCTGGCAACTAATGCAGCGTGATGACGTTTGCGGTCGCACCACTCTGTACGAAGTAGAAGCTTCTAAGTTGTTGCAGTCACCAAGAAAGAGGCACAGAAATTCAAGTTTTAGTTTTTGAAAATTCAGTTTTTGGCTGCTTTTGCTGCCTTGTAGTTGACCTAGGACCTTAAGATTTTGCATGAACCGTACTCTGGCAGCCACATTACACGAGAAAAAGCGAGAAGTGGTAATTCGTAGTAAAAACCGCAGAAAACATAACGTTTTCAACTTTTGTTTTCGAAATGACGTAACTGAAAATCTTCACATTGGACGCATTACCCTCAAAAAGGTTTACATTTATCGTCTGGCAACTAGTGCCGCGTGATGACGTTTGCGGTCGCACCACTCTGTACGAAGTAGAAGCTTCTAAGTTGTTGCAGTCACCAAGAAAGAGGCACAGAAATTCAAGTTTTAGTTTTTGAAAATTCAGTTTTTGGCTGCTTTTGCTGCCTTGTAGTTGACCTAGGACCTTAAGATTTTGCATGAACCGAACTCTGGCAGCCACATTACACGAGAAAAAGCGAGAAGTGGTAATTCGTAGTAAAAACCGCAGAAAACATACAGTTTTCAACATTTGTTTTCGAAATGACGTAACTGAAAATCTTCACATTGGCCGCATTACTCTCAGAAACGTTTACATTTATCGTCTGGCAACTAATGCAGCGTGATGACGTTTGCGGTCGCACCACTCTGTACGAAGTAGAAGCTTCTAAGTTGTTGCAGTCACCAAGAAAGAGGCACAGAAATTCAAGTTTTAGTTTTTGAAAATTCAGTTTTTGGCTGCTTTTGCTGCCTTGTAGTTGACCTAGGACCTTAAGATTTTGCATGAACTGAACTCTGGCAGCCACATTACACGAGAAAGAGCGAGAAGTGGTAATTCGTAGTAAAAACCGCAGAAAACATAACGTTTTCAACATTTGTTTTCGAAATGACGTAACTGAAAATCTTCACATTGGACGCATTACTCTCAGAAACGTTTACATTTATCGTCTGGCAACTAATGCAGCGTGATGACGTTTGCGGTCGCACCACTCTGTACGAAGTAGAAGCTTCTAAGTTGTTGCAGTCACCAAGAAAGATGCACAGAAATTCAAGTTTTAGTTTTCGAAAATTCAGTTTTTGGCAGCTTTTGCTGCCTTGTAGTTGACCTAGGACCTTAAGATTTTGCATGAACCGAACTCTGGCAGCCACATTACACGAGAAAAAGCCAGAAGTGGTAATTCGTAGTAAAAACCGCAGAAAACATAACGTTTTCAACATTTGTTTTCGTATCGACGTAACTGAAAATCTTCACATTGGACGCATTACTCTCAGAAACGTTTACATTTATCGTCTGGCAACTAATGCAGCGTGATGACGTTTGCGGTCGCACCACTCTGTACGAAGTAGAAGCTTCTAAGTTGTTGCAGTAACCAAGAAAGAGGCACAGAAATTCAAGTTTTAGTTTTTGAAAATTCAGTTTTTGGCTGCTTTTGCTCTCTTGTAGTTGACCTAGGACCTTACGATTTTGCATGAACCGAACTCTGGCAGCCACATTACACGAGAAAAAGCGAGAAGTGGTAATTCGTAGTAAAAACCGCAGAAAACATAACGTTTTCAACATTTGTTTTCGAAATGACGTAACTGAAAATCTTCACATTGGACGCATTACTCTCAGAAACGTTTACTTTTATCGTCTGGCAACTAATGCAGCGTGATGACGTTAGCGGTCGCACCACTCTGTACGAAGTATAAGCTTCTTAGTTGTTGCAGTCACCAAGAAAGAGGCACAGAAATTCAAGTTTTAGTTTTTGAAAATTCAGTTTTTGGCTGCTTTTGCTGCCTTGTAGTTGACCTAGGACCTTAAGATTTTGCATGAACCGAACTCTGGCAGCCACATTACACGAGAAAAAGCGAGAAGTGGTAATTCGTAGTAAAAACCGCACAAAACATAACGTTTTCAACATTTGTTTTCGAAATGACGTAACGGAAAATCTTCACATTGGACGCATTACTCTCAGAAACGTTTACATTTATCGTCTGGCAACTAATGCAGCGTGATGACGTTTGCGGTCGCACCACTCTGTACGAAGTAGAAGCTTCTAAGTTGTTGCAGTCACCAAGAAAGAGGCACAGAAATTCAAGTTTTAGTTTTTGAAAATTCAGTTTTTGGCTGCTTTTGCTGCCTTGTAGTTGACCTAGGACCTTAAGGTTTTGCATGAACCGAACTCGGGCAGCCACATTACACGAGAAAAAGCGAGAAGTGGTAAATCGTAGTAAAAACCTCAGAAAACGTAAGGTTTTCAACATTTGTTTTCGTATCGACGTAACTGAAAATCTTCACATTGGACGCATTACTCTCAGAAACGTTTACATTTATCGTCTGGCAACTAATGCAGCGTGATGACGTTTGCGGTCGCACCACTCTGTACGAAGTAGAAGCTTCTAAGTTGTTGCAGTCACCAAGAAAGAGGCACAGAAATTCAAGTTTTAGTTTTTGAAAATTCAGTTTTTGGCTGCTTTTGCTGCCTTGTAGTTGACCTAGGACCTTAAGATTTTGCATGAACCGAACTCTGGCAGCCACATTACACGAGAAAAAGCGAGAAGTGGTAATTCGTAGTAAAAACCGCAGAAAACATAACGTTTTCAACATTTGTTTTCGAAATGACGTAACTGAAAATCTTCACATTGGACGCATTACCCTCAAAAAGGTTTACATTTATCGTCTGGCAACTAGTGCCGCGTGATGACGTTTGCGGTCGCACCACTCTGTACGAAGTAGAAGCTTCTAAGTTGTTGCAGTCACCAAGATAGAGGCACAGAAATTCAAGTTTTAGTTTTTGAAAATTCAGTTTTTGGCTGCTTTTGATGCCTTGTAGTTGACCTAGGACCTTAAGATTTTGCATGAACCGAACTCTGGCAGCCACATTACACGAGAAAAAGCGAGAAGTGGTAATTCGTAGTAAAAACCGCAGAAAACATAACGTTTTCAACATTTGTTTTCGTATCGACGTAACTGAAAATCTTCACATTGGACGCATTACTCTCAGAAACGTTTACATTTATCGTCTGGCAACTAATGCAGCGTGATGACGTTTGCGGTCGCACCACTCTGTACGAAGTAGAAGCTTCTAAGTTGTTGCAGTCACCAAGAAAGAGGCACAGAAATTCAAGTTTTAGTTTTTGAAAATTCAGTTTTTGGCTGCTTTTGCTGCCTTGTAGTTCACCTAGGACCTTAAGATTTTGCATGAACCGAACTCTGGCAGCCACATTACACGAGAAAAAGCGAGAAGTGGTAATTCGTAGTAAAAACCGCAGAAAACATAACGTTTTCAACATTTGTTTTCTAAATGACGTAACTGAAAATCTTCACATTGGACGCATTACTCTCAGAAACGTTTACTTTTATCGTCTGGCAACTAATGCAGCGTGATGACGTTAGCGGTCGCACCACTCTGTACGAAGTATAAGCTTCTTAGTTGTTGCAGTCACCAAGAAAGAGGCACAGAAATTCAAGTTTTAGTTTTTGAAAATTCAGTTTTTGGCTGCTTTTGATGCCTTGTAGTTGACCTAGGACCTTAAGATTTTGCATGAACCGAACTCTGGCAGCCACATTACACGAGAAAAAGCGAGAAGTGGTAATTCGTAGTAAAAACCGCAGAAAACATAACGTTTTCAACATTTGTTTTCGAAATAACGTAACTGAAAATCTTCACATTGGACGCATTACTCTCAGAAACGTTTACATTTATCGTCTGGCAACTAATGCAGCGTGATGACGTTTGCGGTCGCACCACTCTGTACGAAGTAGAAGCTTCTAAGTTGTTGCAGTCACCAAGAAAGAGGCACAGAAATTCAAGTTTTAGTTTTTGAAAATTCAGTTTTTGGCTGCTTTTGCTGCCTTGTAGTTGACCTAGGACCTTAAGATTTTGCATGAACTGAACTCTGGCAGCCACATTACACGAGAAAGAGCGAGAAGTGGTAATTCGTAGTAAAAACCGCAGAAAACATAACGTTTTCAACATTTGTTTTCGAAATGACGTAACTGAAAATCTTCACATTGGACGCATTACTCTCAGAAACGTTTACATTTATCGTCTGGCAACTAATGCAGCGTGATGACGTTTGCGGTCGCACCACTCTGTACGAAGTAGAAGCTTCTAAGTTGTTGCAGTCACCAAGAAAGATGCACAGAAATTCAAGTTTTAGTTTTCGAAAATTCAGTTTTTGGCAGCTTTTGCTGCCTTGTAGTTGACCTAGGACCTTAAGATTTTGCATGAACCGAACTCTGGCAGCCACATTACACGAGAAAAAGCCAGAAGTGGTAATTCGTAGTAAAAACCGCAGAAAACATAACGTTTTCAACATTTGTTTTCGTATCGACGTAACTGAAAATCTTCACATTGGACGCATTACTCTCAGAAACGTTTACATTTATCGTCTGGCAACTAATGCAGCGTGATGACGTTTGCGGTCGCACCACTCTGTACGAAGTAGAAGCTTCTAAGTTGTTGCAGTAACCAAGAAAGAGGCACAGAAATTCAAGTTTTAGTTTTTGAAAATTCAGTTTTTGGCTGCTTTTGCTCTCTTGTAGTTGACCTAGGACCTTACGATTTTGCATGAACCGAACTCTGGCAGCCACATTACACGAGAAAAAGCGAGAAGTGGTAATTCGTAGTAAAAACCGCAGAAAACATAACGTTTTCAACATTTGTTTTCGAAATGACGTAACTGAAAATCTTCACATTGGACGCATTACTCTCAGAAACGTTTACTTTTATCGTCTGGCAACTAATGCAGCGTGATGACGTTAGCGGTCGCACCACTCTGTACGAAGTATAAGCTTCTTAGTTGTTGCAGTCACCAAGAAAGAGGCACAGAAATTCAAGTTTTAGTTTTTGAAAATTCAGTTTTTGGCTGCTTTTGCTGCCTTGTAGTTGACCTAGGACCTTAAGATTTTGCATGAACCGAACTCTGGAAGCCACATTACACGAGAAAAAGCGAGAAGTGGTAATTCGTAGTAAAAACCGCACAAAACATAACGTTTTCAACATTTGTTTTCGAAATGACGTAACGGAAAATCTTCACATTGGACGCATTACTCTCAGAAACGTTTACATTTATCGTCTGGCAACTAATGCAGCGTGATGACGTTTGCGGTCGCACCACTCTGTACGAAGTAGAAGCTTCTAAGTTGTTGCAGTCACCAAGAAAGAGGCACAGAAATTCAAGTTTTAGTTTTTGAAAATTCAGTTTTTGGCTGCTTTTGCTGCCTTGTAGTTGACCTAGGACCTTAAGGTTTTGCATGAACCGAACTCGGGCAGCCACATTACACGAGAAAAAGCGAGAAGTGGTAAATCGTAGTAAAAACCTCAGAAAACGTAAGGTTTTCAACATTTGTTTTCGTATCGACGTAACTGAAAATCTTCACATTGGACGCATTACTCTCAGAAACGTTTACATTTATCGTCTGGCAACTAATGCAGCGTGATGACGTTTGCGGTCGCACCACTCTGTACGAAGTAGAAGCTTCTAAGTTGTTGCAGTCACCAAGAAAGAGGCACAGAAATTCAAGTTTTAGTTTTTGAAAATTCAGTTTTTGGCTGCTTTTGCTGCCTTGTAGTTGACCTAGGACCTTAAGATTTTGCATGAACCGAACTCTGGCAGCCACATTACACGAGAAAAAGCGAGAAGTGGTAATTCGTAGTAAAAACCGCAGAAAACATAACGTTTTCAACATTTGTTTTCGAAATGACGTAACTGAAAATCTTCACATTGGACGCATTACCCTCAAAAAGGTTTACATTTATCGTCTGGCAACTAGTGCCGCGTGATGACGTTTGCGGTCGCACCACTCTGTACGAAGTAGAAGCTTCTAAGTTGTTGCAGTCACCAAGATAGAGGCACAGAAATTCAAGTTTTAGTTTTTGAAAATTCAGTTTTTGGCTGCTTTTGCTGCCTTGTAGTTGACCTAGGACCTTAAGATTTTGCATGAACCGAACTCTGGCAGCCACATTACACGAGAAAAAGCGAGAAGTGGTAATTCGTAGTAAAAACCGCAGAAAACATAACGTTTTCAACATTTGTTTTCGTATCGACGTAACTGAAAATCTTCACATTGGACGCATTACTCTCAGAAACGTTTACATTTATCGTCTGGCAACTAATGCAGCGTGATGACGTTTGCGGTCGCACCACTCTGTACGAAGTAGAAGCTTCTAAGTTGTTGCAGTCACCAAGAAAGAGGCACAGAAATTCAAGTTTTAGTTTTTGAAAATTCAGTTTTTGGCTGCTTTTGCTGCCTTGTAGTTCACCTAGGACCTTACGATTTTGCATGAACCGAACTCTGGCAGCCACATTACACGAGAAAAAGCGAGAAGTGGTAATTCGTAGTAAAAACCGCAGAAAACATAACGTTTTCAACATTTGTTTTCGAAATGACGTAACTGAAAATCTTCACATTGGACGCATTACTCTCAGAAACGTTTACTTTTATCGTCTGGCAACTAATGCAGCGTGATGACGTTAGCGGTCGCACCACTCTGTACGAAGTATAAGCTTCTTAGTTGTTGCAGTCACCAAGAAAGAGGCACAGAAATTCAAGTTTTAGTTTTTGAAAATTCAGTTTTTGGCTGCTTTTGCTGCCTTGTAGTTGACCTAGGACCTTAAGATTTTGCATGAACCGAACTCTGGCAGCCACATTACACGAGAAAAAGCGAGAAGTGGTAATTCGTAGTAAAAACCGCAGAAAACATAACGTTTTCAACATTTGTTTTCGAAATGACGTAACTGAAAATCTTCACATTGGACGCATTACTCTCAGAAACGTTTACATTTATCGTCTGGCAACTAATGCAGCGTGATGACGTTTGCGGTCGCACCACTCTGTACGAAGTAGAAGCTTCTAAGTTGTTGCAGTCACCAAGAAAGAGGCACAGAAATTCAAGTTTTAGTTTTTGAAAATTCAGTTTTTGGCTGCTTTTGCTGCCTTGTAGTTGACCTAGGACCTTAAGATTTTGCATGAACCGAACTCTGGCAGCCACATTACACGAGAAAGAGCGAGAAGTGGTAATTCGTAGTAAAAACCGCAGAAAACATAACGTTTTCAACATTTGTTTTCGAAATGACGTAACTGAAAATCTTCACATTGGACGCATTACTCTCAGAAACGTTTACATTTATCGTCTGGCAACTAATGCAGCGTGATGACGTTTGCGGTCGCACCACTCTGTACGAAGTAGAAGCTTCTAAGTTGTTGCAGTCACCAAGAAAGAGGCACAGAAATTCAAGTTTTAGTTTTCGAAAATTCAGTTTTTGGCAGCTTTTGCTGCCTTGTAGTTGACCTAGGACCTTAAGATTTTGCATGAACCGAACTCTGGCAGCCACATTACACGAGAAAAAGCCAGAAGTGGTAATTCGTAGTAAAAACCGCAGAAAACATAACGTTTTCAACATTTGTTTTCGTATCGACGTAACTGAAAATCTTCACATTGGACGCATTACTCTCAGAAACGTTTACATTTATCGTCTGGCAACTAATGCAGCGTGATGACGTTTGCGGTCGCACCACTCTGTACGAAGTAGAAGCTTCTAAGTTGTTGCAGTCACCAAGAAAGAGGCACAGAAATTCAAGTTTTAGTTTTTGAAAATTCAGTTTTTGGCTGCTTTTGCTGCCTTGTAGTTGACCTAGGACCTTAAGATTTCGCATGATCCGAACTCTGGCAGCCACATTACACGAGAAAAAGCGAGAAGTGGTAATTCGTAGTAAAAACCGCAGAAAACATAACGTTTTCAACATTTGTTTTCGTATCCACGTAACTGAAAATCTTCACATTGGACGCATTACTCTCAGAAACGTTTACATTTATCGTCTGGCAACTAATGCAGCGTGATGACGTTTGCGGTCGCACCACTCTGTACGAAGTAGAAGCTTCTAAGTTGTTGCAGTCACCAAGAAAGAGGCACTGAAATTCAAGTTTTAGTTTTTGAAAATTCAGTTTTTGGCTGCTTTTGCTGCCTTGTAGTTGACCTAGGACCTTAAGATTTTGCATGAACCGAACTCTGGCAGCCACATTACACGAGAAAAAGCGAGAAGTGGTAATTCGTAGTAAAAACCGCAGAAAACATAACGTTTTCAACATTTGTTTTCGAAATGACGTAACTGAAAATCTTCACATTGGACGCATTACTCTCAGAAACGTTTACATTTATCGTCTGGCAACTAATGCAGCGTGATGACGTTTGCGGTCGCACCACTCTGTACGAAGTAGAAGCTTCTAAGTTGTTGCACTCACCAAGAAAGAGGCACAGAAATTCAAGTTTTAGTTTTTGAAAATTCAGTTTTTGGCTGCTTTTGCTGCCTTGTAGTTGACCTAGGACCTTAAGATTTTGCATGAACCGAACTCTGGCAGCCACATTACACGAGAAAGAGCGAGAAGTGGTAATTCGTAGTAAAAACCGCAGAAAACATAACGTTTTCAACATTTGTTTTCGAAATGACGTAACTGAAAATCTTCACATTGGACGCATTACTCTCAGAAACGTTTACATTTATCGTCTGGCAACTAATGCAGCGTGATGACGTTTGCGGTCGCACCACTCTGTACGAAGTAGAAGCTTCTAAGTTGTTGCAGTCACCAAGAAAGAGGCACAGAAATTCAAGTTTTAGTTTTCGAAAATTCAGTTTTTGGCAGCTTTTGCTGCCTTGTAGTTGACCTAGGACCTTAAGATTTTGCATGAACCGAACTCTGGCAGCCACATTACACGAGAAAAAGCCAGAAGTGGTAATTCGTAGTAAAAACCGCAGAAAACATAACGTTTTCAACATTTGTTTTCGAAATGACGTAACTGAAAATCTTCACATTGGACGCATTACTCTCAGAAACGTTTACATTTATCGTCTGGCAACTAATGCAGCGTGATGACGTTTGCGGTCGCACCACTCTGTACGAAGTAGAAGCTTCTAAGTTGTTGCAGTCACCAAGAAAGAGGCACAGAAATTCAAGTTTTAGTTTTTGAAAATTCAGTTTTTGGCTGCTTTTGCTGCCTTGTAGTTGACCTAGGACCTTAAGATTTTGCATGATCCGAACTCTGGCAGCCACATTACACGAGAAAAAGCGAGAAGTGGTAATTCGTAGTAAAAACCGCAGAAAACATAACGTTTTCAACATTTGTTTTCGTATCGACGTAACTGAAAATCTTCACATTGGACGCATTACTCTCAGAAACGTTTACATTTATCGTCTGGCAACTAATGCAGCGTGATGACGTTTGCGGTCGCACCACTCTGTACGAAGTAGAAGCTTCTAAGTTGTTGCAGTCACCAAGAAAGAGGCACTGAAATTCAAGTTTTAGTTTTTGAAAATTCAGTTTTTGGCTGCTTTTGCTGCCTTGTAGTTCACCTAGGACCTTAAGATTTTGCATGAACCGAACTCTGGCAGCCACATTACACGAGAAAAAGCGAGAAGTGGGAATTCGTAGTAAAAACCGCAGAAAACATAACGTTTTCAACATTTGTTTTCGAAATGACGTAACTGAAAATCTTCACATTGGACGCATTACTCTCAGAAACGTTTACTTTTATCGTCTGGCAACTAATGCAGCGTGATGACGTTTGCGGTCGCACCACTCTGTACGAAGTAGAAGCTTCTAAGTTGTTGCAGTCACCAAGAAAGAGGCACAGAAACTCAAGTTTTAGTTTTTGAAAATTCAGTTTTTGGCTGCTTTTGCTGCCTTGTAGTTCACCTAGGACCTTAAGATTTTGCATGATCCGAACTCTGGCAGCCACATTACACGAGAAAAAGCGAGAAGTGGTAATTCGTAGTAAAAACCGCAGAAAACATAACGTTTTCATCATTTGTTATCGAAATGACGTAACTGAAATCTTCACATTGGACGCATTACTCTCAGAAACGTTTACATTTATCGTCTGGCAACTAATGCAGCGTGATGACGTTTGCGGTCGCACCACTCTGTACGAAGTAGAAGCTTCTAAGTTGTTGCAGTCACCAAGAAAGAGGCACAGAAATTCAAGTTTTAGTTTTTGAAAATTCAGTTTTTGGCTGCTTTTGCTGCCTTGTAGTTGACCTAGGACTTTAAGGTTTTGCATGAACCGAACTCTGGCAGCCACATTACACGAGAAAAAGCGAGAAGTGGTAATTCGTAGTAAAAACCGCAGAAAACATAACGTTTTCAACATTTGTTTTCGTACCGACGTAACTGAAAATCTTCACATTGGACGCATTACTCTCAGAAACGTTTACATTTATCGTCTGGCAACTAATGCAGCGTGATGACGTTTGCGGTCGCACCACTCTGTACGAAGAAGAAGCTTCTAAGTTGTTGCAGTCACCAAGAAAGAGGCACAGAAATTCGTTTTAGTTTTTGAAAATTCAGTTTTTGGCTGCTTTTGCTGCCTTGTAGTTCACCTAGGACCTTAAGATTTTGCATGAACCGAACTCTGGCCGCCACATTACACGAAAAAAAGCGAGAAGTGGTAATTCGTAGTAAAAACCGCAGAAAACATAACGTTTTCAACATTTGTTTTCGTATCGACGTAACTGAAAATCTTCACATTGGACGCATTACTCTCAGAAACGTTTACATTTATCGTCTGGCAACTAATGCAGCATGATGACGTTTGCGGTCGCACCACTCTGTACGAAGTAGAAGCTTCTAAGTTGTTGCAGTCACCAAGAAAGAGGAACAGAAATTCAAGTTTTAGTTTTTGAAAATTCAGTTTTTGGCTGCTTTTGCTGCCTTGTAGTTCACCTAGGACCTTAAGATTTTGCATGAACCGAACTCTGGCAGCCACATTACACGAGAAAAAGCGAGAAGTGGTAATTCGTAGTAAAAACCGCAGAAAACATAACGTTTTCAACATTTGTTTTCGAAATGACGTAACTGAAAATCTTCACATTGGACGCATTACTCTCAGAAACGTTTACTTTTATCGTCTGGCAACTAATGCAGCGTGATGACGTTTGCGGTCGCACCACTCTGTACGAAGTATAAGCTTCTAAGTTGTTGCAGTCACCAAGAAAGAGGCACAGAAATTCAAGTTTTAGTTTTTGAAAATTCAGTTTTTGGCTGCTTTTGCTGCCTTGTAGTTCACCTAGGACCTTAAGATTTTGCATGAACCGAACTCTGGCAGCCACATTACACGAGAAAAAGCGAGAAGTGGTAATTCGTAGTAAAAACCGCAGAAAACATAACGTTTTCAACATTTGTTTTCGAAATGACGTAACTGAAAATCTTCACATTGGACGCATTACTCTCAGAAACGTTTACATTTATCGTCTGGCAACTAATGCAGCGTGATGACGTTTGCGGTCGCACCACTCTGTACGAAGTAGAAGCTTCTAAGTTGTTGCAGTCACCAAGAAAGAGGCACAGAAATTCAAGTTTTAGTTTTTGAAAATTCAGTTTTTGGCTGCTTTTGCTGCCTTGTAGTTGACCTAGGACCTTAAGATTTTGCATGAACCGAACTCTGGCAGCCACATTACACGAGAAAAAGCGAGAAGTGGTAATTCGTAGTAAAAACCGCAGAAAACATAACGTTTTCAACATTTGTTTTCGTATCGACGTAACATAAATCTTCACATTGGACGCATTACTCTCAGAAACGTTTACATTTATCGTCTGGCAACTAATGCCGCGTGATGACGTTTGCGGTCGCACCACTCTGTACGAAGTAGAAGCTTCTAAGTTGTTGCAGTCACCAAGAAAGGGGCACAGAAATTCAAGTTTTAGTTTTTGAAAATTCAGTTTTTGGCTGCTTTTGCTGCCTTGTAGTTGACCTAGGACCTTAAGATTTTGCATGAACCGAACTCTGTCAGCCACATTACACGAGAAAAAGCGAGAAGTGGTAATTCGTAGTAAAAACCGCAGAAAACATAAAGTTTTCAACATTTGTTTTCGAAATGACGTAACTGAAAATCTTCATATTGGACGCATTACTCTCAGAAACGTTTACATTTATCGTCTGGCAACTAATGCAGCGTGATGACGTTTGCGGTCGCACCACTCTGTACGAAGTAGAAGCTTCTAAGTTGTTGCAGTCACCAAGAAAGAGGCACAGAAATTCAAGTTTTAGTTTTTGAAAATTCAGTTTTTGGCTGCTTTTGCTGCCTTGTAGTTGACCTAGGACCTTAAGATTTTGCATGAACCGAACTCTGTCAGCCACATTACACGAGAAAAAGCGAGAAGTGGTAATTCGTAGTAAAAACCACAGAAAACATAAAGTTTTCAACATTTGTTTTCGAAATGACGTAACTGAAAATCTTCATATTGGACGCATTACTCTCAGAAACGTTTACATTTATCGTCTGGCAACTAATGCAGCGTGATGACGTTTGCGGTCGCACCACTCTGTACGAAGTAGAAGCTTCTAAGTTGTTGCAGTCACCAAGAAAGAGGCACAGAAATTCAAGTTTTAGTTTTTGAAAATTCAGTTTTTGGCTGCTTTTGCTGCCTTGTAGTTGACCTAGGACCTTAAGATTTTGCATGAACCGAACTCTGGCAGCCACATTACTCGAGAAAAAGCGAGAAGTGGTAATTCGTAGTAAAAACCGCAGAAAACATAACGTTTTCAACATTTGTTTTCGTATCGACGTAACTGAAAATCTTCACATTGGACGCATTACTCTCAGAAACGTTTACATTTATCGTCTGGCAACTAATGCAGCGTAATGGCGTTTGCGGTCGCACCACTCTGTACGAAGTAGAAGCTTCTAAGTTGTTGCAGTCACCAAGAAAGAGGCACAGAAATTCAAGTTTTAGTTTTTGAAAATTCATTTTTTGGCTGCTTTTGCTGCCTTGTAGTTGACCTAGGACCTTAAGATTTTGCATGAACTGAACTCTGGCAGCCACATTACACGAGAAAAAGCGAGAAGTGGTAATTCGTAGTAAAAACCGCAGAAAACATAACGTTTTCAACATTTGTTTTCGAAATGACGTAACTGAAAATCTTCACATTGGACGCATTACTCTCAGAAACGTTTACATTTATCGTCTGGCAACTAATGCAGCGTGATGACGTTTGCGGTCGCACCACTCTGTACGAAGTAGAAGCTTTTAAGTTGTTGCAGTCACCAAGAAAGAGGCACAGAAATTCAAGTTTTAGTTTTTGAAAATTCAGTTTTTGGCTGCTTTTGCTGCCTTGTAGTTGACCTAGGACCTTAAGATTTTGCGTGAACCGAACTCTGGCAGCCACATTACACGAGAAAAAGCGAGAAGTGGTAATTCGTAGTGAAAACCGCAGAAAACATAACGTTTTCAACATTTGTTTTCGTATCGACGTAACTGAAAATCTTCACATTGGACGCATTACTCTCAGAAACGTTTACATTTATCATCTGGCAACTAATGCAGCGTGATGACGTTTGCGGTCGCACCACTCTGTACGAAGTAGAAGCTTCTAAGTTGTTGCAGTCACCAAGAAAGAGGCACAGAAATTCAAGTTTTAGTTTTTGATAATTCAGTTTTTGGCTGCTTTTGCTGCCTTGTAGTTGACCTAGGACCTTAAGATTTTGCATGAACCGAACTCTGGCAGCCACATTACACGAGAAAAAGCCAGAAGTGGTAATTCGTAGTAAAAACCGCAGAAAACATAACGTTTTCAACATTTGTTTTCGTATCGACGTAACGGAAAATTTTCACATTGTACGCATTACTCTCAGAAACGTTTACATTTATCATCTGGCAACTAATGCAGCGTGATGACGTTTGCGGTCGCACCACTCTGTACGAAGTAGAAGCTTCTAAGTTGTTGCAGTCACCAAGAAAGAGGCACAGAAATTCAAGTTTTAGTTTTTGAAAATTCAGTTTTTGGCTGCTTTTGCTGCCTTGTAGTTGACCTAGGACCTTAAGATTTTGCATGAACCGAACTCTAGCAGCCACATTACACGAGAAAAAGCGAGAAGTGGTAATTCGTAGTAAAAACCGCAGAAAACATAACGTTTTCAACATTTGTTTTCGTATCGACGTAACTGAAAATCTTCACATTGGACGCATTACTCTCAGAAACGTTTACATTTATCGTCTGGCAACTAATGCAGCGTGATGACGTTTGCGGTCGCACCACTCCGTACGAAGTAGAAGCTTCTAAGTTGTTGCAGTCACCAAGAATGAGGCACAGAAATTCAAGTTTTAGTTTTTGAAAATTCAGTTTTTGGCTGCTTTTGCTTCCTTGTAGTTGACCTAGGGCCTTAAGATTTTGCATGAACCGAACTCTGGCAGCCACATTACACGAGAAAAAGCGAGAAGTGGTAATTCGTAGTAAAAACCGCACAAAACATAACGTTTTCAACATTTGTTTTCGAAATGACGTAACGGAAAATCTTCACATTGGACGCATTACTCTCAGAAACGTTTACATTTATCGTCTGGCAACTAATGCAGCGTGATGACGTTTGCGGTCGCACCACTCTGTACGAAGTAGAAGCTTCTAAGTTGTTGCAGTCACCAAGAAAGAGGCACAGAAATTCAAGTTTTAGTTTTTGAAAATTCAGTTTTTGGCTGCTTTTGCTGCCTTGTAGTTGACCTAGGACTTTAAGGTTTTGCATGAACCGAACTCTGGCAGCCACATTACACGAGAAAAAGCGAGAAGTGGTACTTCGTAGTAAAAACCGCAGAAAACATAACGTTTTCAACATTCGTTTTCGTATCGACGTAACTGAAAATCTTCACATTGGACGCATTACTCTCAGAAACGTTTACATTTATCGTCTGGCAACTAATGCAGCGTGATGACGTTTGCGGTCGCACCACTCTGTACGAAGTAGAAGCTTCTAAGTTGTTGCAGTCACCAAGAAAGAGGCACAGAAATTCAAGTTTTAGTTTTTGAAAATTCAGTTTTTGGCTGCTTTTGCTGCCTTGTAGTTCACCTAGGACCTTAAGATTTTGCATGAACCGAACTCTGGCAGCCACATTACACGAAAAAAAGCGAGAAGTGGTAATTGGTAGTAAAAACCGCAGAAAACATAACGTTTTCCACATTTGTTTTCGAAATGACGTAACTGAAAATCTTCACATTGGACGCATTACCCTCAAAAAGGTTTACATTTATCGTCTGGCAACTAATGCCGCGTGATGACGTTTGCGGTCGCACCACTCTGTACGAAGTAGAAGCTTCTAAGTTGTTGCAGTCACCAAGAAAGAGGCACAGAAATTCAAGTTTTAGTTTTTGAAAATTCAGTTTTTCGCTGCTTTTGCTGCCTTGTAGTTGACCTAGGACCTTAAGATTTTGCATGAACCGAACTCTGGCAGCCACATTACACGAGAAAAAGCGAGAAGTGGTAATTCGTAGTAAAAACCGCAGAAAACATAACGTTTTCAACATTTGTTTTCGTATCGACGTAACTGAAAATCTTCACATTGGACGCATTACTCTCAGAAACGTTTACATTTATCGTCTGGCAACTAATGCAGCGTGATGACGTTTGCGGTCGCACCACTCTGTACGAAGTAGAAGCTTCTAAGTTGTTGCAGTCACCAAGAAAGAGGCACAGAAATTCAAGTTTTAGTTTTTGAAAATTCAGTTTTTGGCTGCTTTTGCTGCCTTGTAGTTCACCTAGGACCTTAAGATTTTGCATGAACCGAACTCTGGCAGCCACATTACACGAGAAAAAGCGAGAAGTGGTAATTCGTAGTAAAAACCGCAGAAAACATAACGTTTTCAACATTTGTTTTCTAAATGACGTAACTGAAAATCTTCACATTGGACGCATTACTCTCAGAAACGTTTACTTTTATCGTCTGGCAACTAATGCAGCGTGATGACGTTTGCGGTCGCACCACTCTGTACGAAGTATAAGCTTCTAAGTTGTTGCAGTCACCAAGAAAGAGGCACAGAAATTCAAGTTTTAGTTTTTGAAAATTCAGTTTTTGGCTGCTTTTGCTGCCTTGTAGTTGACCTAGGACCTTAAGATTTTGCATGAACCGAACACTGGCAGCCACATTACACGAGAAAAAGCGAGAAGTGGTAATTCGTAGTAAAAACCGCAGAAAACATAACGTTTTCAACATTTGTTTTCGAAATGACGTAACTGAAAATCTTCACATTGGACGCATTACTCTCAGAAACGTTTACATTTATCGTCTGGCAACTAATGCAGCGTGATGACGTTTGCGGTCGCACCACTCTGTACGAAGTAGAAGCTTCTAAGTTGTTGCAGTCACCAAGAAAGAGGCACAGAAATTCAAGTTTTAGTTTTTGAAAATTCAGTTTTTGGCTGCTTCTGCTGCCTTGTAGTTCACCTAGGACCTTAAGATTTTGCATGAACCGAACTCTGGCAGCCACATTACACGAGAAAAAGCGAGAAGTGGTAATTCGTAGTAAAAACCGCAGAAAACATAACGTTTTCAACATTTGTTTTCTAAATGACGTAACTGAAAATCTTCACATTGGACGCATTACTCTCAGAAACGTTTACTTTTATCGTCTGGCAACTAATGCAGCGTGATGACGTTTGCGGTCGCACCACTCTGTACGAAGTAGAAGCTTCTAAGTTGTTGCAGTCACCAAGAAAGAGGCACAGAAATTCAAGTTTTAGTTTTTGAAAATTCAGTTTTTGGCTGCTTTTGCTGCCTTGTAGTTGACCTAGGACCTTAAGATTTTGCATGAACCGAACTCTGGCAGCCACATTACACGAGAAAAAGCGAGAAGTGGTAATTCGTAGTAAAAACCGCAGAAAACATAACGTTTTCAACATTTGTTTTCGAAATGACGTAACTGAAAATCTTCACATTGGACGCAT
Organism: Schistocerca serialis cubense; assembly: GCF_023864345.2. NCBI lineage: Eukaryota > Metazoa > Arthropoda > Insecta > Orthoptera > Acrididae > Schistocerca > Schistocerca serialis. Next base: position 2,996,833 of record NW_026047571.1, on the reverse strand, counting down.
TACTCTCAGAAACGTTTACATTTATCGTCTGGCAACTAATGCAGCGTGATGACGTTTGCGGTCGCACCACTCTGTACGAAGTAGAAGCTTCTAAGTTGTTGCAGTCACCAAGAAAGAGGCACAGAAATACAAGTTTTAGTTTTTGAAAATTCAGTTTTTGGCTGCTTTTGCTGCCTTCTAGTTGACCTAGGACCTTAAGGTTTTGCATGAACCGAACTCTGGCAGCCACATTACACGAGAAAAAGCTAGAAGTGGTAATTCGTAGTAAAAACCGCAGAAAACATAACGTTTTCAACATTTGTTTTCGTATCGACGTAACTGAAAATCTTCACATTGGACGCATTACTCTCAGAAACGTTTACATTTATCGTCTGGCAACTAATGCAGCGTGATGACGTTTGCGGTCGCACCACTCTGTACGAAGTAGAAGCTTCTAAGTTGTTGCAGTCACCAAGAAAGAGGCACAGAAATTCAAGTTTCAGTTTTTGAAAATTCAGTTTTTGGCTGCTTTTGCTGCTTTGTAGTTCACCACGGACCTTAAGATTTTGCATGAACCGAACTCTGGCAGCCACATTACACGAGAAAAAGCGAGAAGTGGTAATTCGTAGTAAAAACCGCAGAAAACATAACGTTTTCAACATTTGTTTTCGAAATGACGTAACTGAAAATCTTCACGATGGACGCATTACCTTCAAAAAGGTTTACATTTATCGTCTGGCAATTAATGCCGCGTGATGACGTTTGCGGTCGCACCACTCTGTACGAAGTAGAAGCTTCTAAGTTGTTGCAGTCACCAAGAAAGAGGCACAGAAATTCAAGTTTTAGTTTTTGAAAATTCAGTTTTTGGCTGCTTTTGCTGCCTTGTAGTTGACCTAGGACCTTAAGATTTTGCATGAACCGAACTCTGGCAGCCACATTACACGAGAGAAAGCGAGAAGTGGTAATTCGTAGTAAAAACCGCAGAAAACATAACGTTTTCAACATTTGTTTTCGTATCGACGTAACATAAATCTTCACATTGGACGCATTACTCTCAGAAACGTTTACATTTGTCGTCTGGCAACTAACGCCGCGTGATGACGTTTGCGGTCGCACCACTCTGTACGAAGTAGAAGCTTCTAAGTTGTTGCAGTCACCAAGAAAGGGGCACAGAAATTCAAGATTTAGTTTTTGTAAATTCAGTTTTTGGCTGCTTTTGCTGCCTTGTAGTTGACCTAGGACCTTAAGATTTTGCATGAACCGAACTCTGTCAGCCACATTACACGAGAAAAAGCGAGAAGTGGTAATTCGTAGTAAAAACCGCAGAAAACATAACGTTTTCAACATTTGTTTTCGAAATGACGTAACTGAAAATCTTCATATTGGACGCATTACTCTCAGAAACGTTTACATTTATCGTCTGGCAACGAATGCAGCGTGATGACGTTTGCGGTCGCACCAATCTGTACGAAGTAGAAGCTTCTAAGTTGTTGCAGTCACCAAGAAAGAGGCACAGAAATTCAAATTTTAGTTTTTGAAAATTCAGTTTTTGGCTGCTTTTGCTTCCTTGTAGTTGACCTAGGGCCTTAAGATTTTGCATGAACCGAACTCTGGCAGCCACATTACACGAGAAAAAGCCAGAAGTGGTAATTCGTAGTAAAAACCGCAGAAAACAAAACGTTTTCAACATTTGTTTTCGAAATGACGTAACTGAAAATCTTCACATTGGACGCATTACTCTCAGAAACGTTTACATTTATCGTCTGGGAACTAATGCAGCGTGATGACGTTTGCGGTCGCACCACTCTGTACGAAGTAGAAGCTTCTAAGTTGTTGCAGTCACCAAGAAAGAGGCACAGAAATTCAAGTTTTAGTTTTTGAAAATTCAGTTTTTGGCTGCATTTGCTGCCTTGTAGTTGACCTAGGACCTTAAGATTTTGCATGAACCGAACTCTGGCAGCCACATTACACGAGAAAAAGCGAGAAGTGGTAATTCGTAGTAAAAACCGCGGAAAACATAACGTTTTCAACATTTGTTTTCGTATCGACGTAACTGAAAATCTTCACATTGGACGCATTACTCTCAGAAACGTTTACATTTATCGTCTGGCAACTAATGCAGCGTGATGACGTTTGCGGTCGCACCACTCTGTACGAAGTAGAAGCTTCTAAGTTGTTGCAGTCACCAAGAAAGGGGCACAGAAATTCAAGTTTTAGTTTTTGAAAATTCAGTTTTTGGCTGCTTTTGCTGCCTTGTAGTTGACCTAGGACCTTAAGATTTTGCATGAACCGAACTCTGGCAGCCACATTACACGAGAAAAAGCGAGAAGTGGTAATTCGTAGTAAAAACCGCAGAAAACATAACGTTTTCAACATTTGTTTTCGTATCGACGTAACTGAAAATCTTCACATTGGACGCATTACTCTCAGAAACGTTTACATTTATCGTCTGGCAACTAATGCAGCGTAATGACGTTTGCGGTCGCACCACTCTGTACGAAGTAGAAGCTTCTAAGTTGTTGCAGTCACCAAGAAAGAGGCATAGAAATTCAAGTTTTAGTTTTTGAAAATTCATTTTTTGGCTGCTTTTGCTGCCTTGTAGTTGACCTAGGACCTTAAGATTTTGCATGAACTGAACTCTGGCAGCCACATTACACGAGAAAAAGCGAGAAGTGGTAATTTGTAGTAAAAACCGCAGAAAACATAACGTTTTCAACATTTGTTTTCGAAATGACGTAACTGAAAATCTTCACATTGGACGCATTACTCTCAGAAACGTTTACATTTATCGTCTGGCAACTAATGCAGCGTGATGACGTTTGCGGTCGCACCACTCTGTACGAAGTAGAAGCTTTTAAGTTGTTGCAGTCACCAAGAAAGAGGCACAGAAATTCAAGTTTTAGTTTTTGAAAATTCAGTTTTTGGCTGCTTTTGCTGCCTTGTAGTTGACCTAGGACCTTAAGATTTTGCGTGAACCGAACTCTGGCAGCCACATTACACGAGAAAAAGCGAGAAGTGGTAATTCGTAGTAAAAACCGCAGAAAACATAACGTTTTCAACATTTGTTTTCGTATCGACGTAACTGAAAATCTTCACATTGGACGCATTACTCTCAGAAACGTTTACATTTATCATCTGGCAACTAATGCAGCGTGATGACGTTTGCGGTCGCACCACTCTGTACGAAGTAGAAGCTTCTAAGTTGTTGCAGTCACCAAGAAAGAGGCACAGAAATTCAAGTTTCAGTTTTTGAAAATTCAGTTTTTGGCTGCTTTTGCTGCCTTGTAGTTGACCTAGGACCTTAAGATTTTGCATGAACCGAACTCTGGCAGCCACATTACACGAGAAAAAGCGGGAAGTGGTAATTCGTAGTAAAAACCGCAGAAAACATAACGTTTTCAACATTTGTTTTCGTATCGACGTAACTGAAAATCTTCACATTGGACGCATTACTCTCAGAAACGTTTACATTTATCGTCTGGCAACTAATGCAGCGTGATGACGTTTGCGGTCGCACCACTCTGTACGTAGTAGAAGCTTCTAAGTTGTTGCAGTCACCAAGAAAGGGGCCCAGAAATTCAAGTTTTAGTTTTTGAAAATTCATTTTTTGGCTGCTTTTGCTGCCTTGTAGTTGACCTAGGACCTTAAGATTTTGCATGAACCGAACTCTGGCAGCCACATTACACGAGAAAAAGCGAGAAGTGGGAATTCGTAGTAAAAACCGCAGAAAACATAACGTTTTCAACATTTGTTTTCGTATCGACGTAACTGAAAATCTTCACATTGGACGCATTACTCTCAGAAACGTTTACATTTATCGTCTGGCAACTAATGCAGCGTGATGACGTTTGCGGTCGCACCACTCTGTACGAAGTAGAAGCTTCTAAGTTGTTGCAGTCACCAAGAATGAGGCACAGAAATTCAAGTTTTAGTTTTTGAAAATTCAGTTTTTGGCTGCTTTTGCTTCCTTGTAGTTGACCTAGGGCCTTAAGATTTTGCATGAACCGAACTCTGGCAGCCACATTACACGAGAAAAAGCGAGAAGTGGTAATTCGTAGTAAAAACCGCACAAAACATAACGTTTTCAACATTTGTTTTCGAAATGACGTAACGGAAAATCTTCACATTGGACGCATTACTCTCAGAAACGTTTACATTTATCGTCTGGCAACTAATGCAGCGTGATGACGTTTGCGGTCGCACCACTCTGTACGAAGTAGAAGCTTCTAAGTTGTTGCAGTCACCAAGAAAGAGGCACAGATATTCAAGTTTTAGTTTTTGAAAATTCAGTTTTTGGCTGCTTTTGCTGCCTTGTAGTTGACCTAGGACCTTAAGATTTTGCATGAACCGAACTTTGGCAGCCACATTACACGAGAAAAAGCGAGAAGTGGTAATTCGTAGTAAAAACCGCGGAAAACATAACGTTTTCAACATTTGTTTTCGTATCGACTTAACTGAAAAACTTCACATTGGACGCATTACTCTCAGAAACGTTTACATTTATCGTCTGGCAACTAATGCAGCGTGATGACGTTTGCGGTCGCACCACTCTGTACGAAGTAGAAGCTTCTAAGTTGTTGCAGTCACCAAGAAAGAGGCACAGAAATTCAAGTTTTAGTTTTTGAAAATTCAGTTTTTGGCTACTTTTGCTGCCTTGTAGTTGACCTAGGACCTTAAGATTTTGCATGAACCGAACTCTGGCAGCCACATTACACGAGAAAAAGCGAGAAGTGGTAATTCGTAGTAAAAACCGCGGAAAACATAACGTTTATAACATTTTTTTTCGAAATGACGTAACTGAAAATCTTCACATTGGACGCATTACTCTCAGAAACGTTTACATTTATCGTCTGGCAACTAATGCAGCGTGATGACGTTAGCGGTCGCACCACTCTGTACGAAGTAGAAGCTTCTAAGTTGTTGCAGTCACCAAGAAAGAGGCACAGAAATTCAAGTTTTAGTTTTTGAAAATTCAGTTTTTGGCTGCTTTTGCTGCCTTGTAGTTGACCTAGGACCTTAAGATTTTGCATGAACCGAACTCTGGCAGCCACATTACACGAGAAAAAGCGAGAAGTGGTAATTCGTAGTAAAAACCGCAGAAAACATAACGTTTTCAACATTTGTTTTCGAAATGACGTAACTGAAAATCTTCATATTGGACGCATTACTCTCAGAAACGTTTACATTTATCGTCTGGCAACTAATGCAGCGTGATGACGTTTGCGGTCGCACCAATCTGTACGAAGTAGAAGCTTCTAAGTTGTTGCAGTCACCAAGAAAGAGGCACAGAAATTCAAGTTTTAGTTTTTGAAAATTCAGTTTTTGGCTGCTTTTGCTTCCTTGTAGTTGACCTAGGGCCTTAAGATTTTGCATGAACCGAACTCTGGCAGCCACATTACACGAGAAAAAGCCAGAAGTGGTAATTCGTAGTAAAAACCGCAGAAAACAAAACGTTTTCAACATTTGTTTTCGAAATGACGTAACTGAAAATCTTCACATTGGACGCATTACTCTCAGAAACGTTTACATTTATCGTCTGGGAACTAATGCAGCGTGATGACGTTTGCGGTCGCACCACTCTGTACGAAGTAGAAGCTTCTAAGTTGTTGCAGTCACCAAGAAAGAGGCACAGAAATTCAAGTTTTAGTTTTTGAAAATTCAGTTTTTGGCTGCTTTTGCTGCCTTGTAGTTGACCTAGGACCTTAAGATTTTGCATGAACCGAACTCTGGCAGCCACATTACACGAGAAAAAGCGAGAAGTGGTAATTCGTAGTAAAAACCGCGGAAAACATAACGTTTTCAACATTTGTTTTCTTATCGACGTAACTGAAAATCTTCACATTGGACGCATTACTCTCAGAAACGTTTACATTTATCGTCTGGCAACTAATGCAGCGTGATGACGTTTGCGGTCGCACCACTCTGTACGAAGTAGAAGCTTCTAAGTTGTTGCAGTCACCAAGAAAGAGGCACAGAAATTCAAGTTTTAGTTTTTGAAAATTCAGTTTTTGGCTGCTTTTGCTGCCTTGTAGTTGACCTAGGACCTTAAGATTTTGCATGAACCGAACTCTGGCAGCCACATTACACGAGAAAAAGCGAGAAGTGGTAATTCGTAGTAAAAACCGCAGAAAACATAACGTTTTCAAAATTTGTTTTCGTATCGACGTAACTGAAAATCTTCACATTGGACGCATTACTCTCAGAAACGTTTACATTTATCGTCTGGCAACTAATGCAGCGTAATGACGTTTGCGGTCGCACCACTCTGTACGAAGTAGAAGCTTCTAAGTTGTTGCAGTCACCAAGAAAGAGGCATAGAAATTCAAGTTTTAGTTTTTGAAAATTCATTTTTTGGCTGCTTTTGCTGCCTTGTAGTTGACCTAGGACCTTAAGATTTTGCATGAACTGAACTCTGGCAGCCACATTACACGAGAAAAAGCGAGAAGTGGTAATTCGTAGTAAAAACCGCAGAAAACATAACGTTTTCAACATTTGTTTTCGAAATGACGTAACTGAAAATCTTCACATTGGACGCATTACTCTCAGAAACGTTTACATTTATCGTCTGGCAACTAATGCAGCGTGATGACGTTTGCGGTCGCACCACTCTGTACGAAGTAGAAGCTTTTAAGTTGTTGCAGTCACCAAGAAAGAGGCACAGAAATTCAAGTTTTAGTTTTTGAAAATTCAGTTTTTGGCTGCTTTTGCTGCCTTGTAGTTGACCTAGGACCTTAAGATTTTGCGTGAACCGAACTCTGGCAGCCACATTACACGAGAAAAAGCGAGAAGTGGTAATTCGTAGTAAAAACCGCAGAAAACATAACGTTTTCAACATTTGTTTTCGTATCGACGTAACTGAAAATCTTCACATTGGACGCATTACTCTCAGAAACGTTTACATTTATCATCTGGCAACTAATGCAGCGTGATGACGTTTGCGGTCGCACCACTCTGTACGAAGTAGAAGCTTCTAAGTTGTTGCAGTCACCAAGAAAGAGGCACAGAAATTCAAGTTTTAGTTTTTGAAAATTCAGTTTTTGGCTGCTTTTGCTGCCTTGTAGTTGACCTAGGACCTTAAGATTTTGCATGAACCGAACTCTGGCAGCCACATTACACGAGAAAAAGCGGGAAGTGGTAATTCGTAGTAAAAACCGCAGAAAACATAACGTTTTCAACATTTGTTTTCGTATCGACGTAACTGAAAATCTTCACATTGGACGCATTACTCTCAGAAACGTTTACATTTATCGTCTGGCAACTAATGCAGCGTGATGACGTTTGCGGTCGCACCACTCTGTACGTAGTAGAAGCTTCTAAGTTGTTGCAGTCACCAAGAAAGGGGCCCAGAAATTCAAGTTTTAGTTTTTGAAAATTCAGTTATTGGCTGCTTTTGCTGCCTTGTAATTGACCTAGGACCTTAAGATTTTGCATGAACCGAACTCTGGCAGCCACATTACACGAGAAAAAGCGAGAAGTGGTAATTCGTAGTAAAAACCGCAGAAAACATAACGTTTTCAACATTTGTTTTCGTATCGACGTAACTGAAAATCTTCACATTGTGCGCATTACTCTCAGAAACGTTTACATTTATCATCTGGCAACTAATGCAGCGTGATGACGTTTGCGGTCGCACCACTCTGTACGAAGTAGAAGCTTCTAAGTTGTTGCAGTCACCAAGAAAGAGGCACAGAAATTCAAGTTTTAGTTTTTGAAAATTCAGTTTTTGGCAGCTTTTGCTGCCTTGTAGTTGACCTAGGACCTTAAGATTTTGCATGAACCGAACTCTGGCAGCCACATTACACGAGAAAAAGCGAGAAGTGGGAATTCGTAGTAAAAACCGCAGAAAACATAACGTTTTCAACATTTGTTTTCGTATCGACGTAACTGAAAATCTTCACATTGGACGCATTACTCTCAGAAACGTTTACATTTATCGTCTGGCAACTAATGCAGCGTGATGACGTTTGCGGTCGCACCACTCTGTACGAAGTAGAAGCTTCTAAGTTGTTGCAGTCACCAAGAATGAGGCACAGAAATTCAAGTTTTAGTTTTTGAAAATTCAGTTTTTGGCTGCTTTTGCTTCCTTGTAGTTGACCTAGGGCCTTAAGATTTTGCATGAACCGAACTCTGGCAGCCACATTACACGAGAAAAAGCGAGAAGTGGTAATTCGTAGTAAAAACCGCACAAAACATAACGTTTTCTACATTGTTTTCGAAATGACGTAACGGAAAATCTTCACATTGGACGCATTACTCTCAGAAACGTTTACATTTATCGTCTGGCAACTAATGCAGCGTGATGACGTTTGCGGTCGCACCACTCTGTACGAAGTAGAAGCTTCTAAGTTGTTGCAGTCACCAAGAAAGAGGCACAGAAATTCAAGTTTTAGTTTTTGAAAATTCAGTTTTTGGCTGCTTTTGCTGCCTTGTAGTTGACCTAGGACCTTAAGATTTTGCATGAACCGAACTCTGGCAGCCACATTACACGAGAAAAAGCGAGAAGTGGTAATTCGTAGTAAAAACCGCGGAAAACATAACGTTTATAACATTTGTTTTCGAAATGACGTAACTGAAAATCTTCACATTGGACGCATTACTCTCAGAAACGTTTACATTTATCGTCTGGCAACTAATGCAGCGTGATGACGTTTGCGGTCGCACCACTCTGTACGAAGTAGAAGCTTCTAAGTTGTTGCAGTCACCAAGAAAGAGGCACAGAAATTCAAGTTTTAGTTTTTGAAAATTCAGTTATTGGCTGCTTTTGCTGCCTTGTAGTTGACCTAGGACCTTAAGATTTTGCATGAACCGAACTCTGGCAGCCACATTACACGAGAAAAGGCGAGAAGTGGTAATTCGTAGTAAAAACCGCAGAAAACGTAACGTTTTCAACATTTGTTTTCGTATCGACGTAACTGAAAATCTTCACATTGACGCATTACTCTCAGAAACGTTTACATTTATCGTCTGGCAACTAATGCAGCGTGATGACGTTTGCGGTCGCACCATTCTGTACGAAGTAGAAGCTTCTAAGTTGTTGCAGTCACCAAGAAAGAGGCACAGAAATTCAAGTTTTAGTTTTTGAAAATTCAGTTTTTGGCTGCTTTTGCTGCCTTGTAGTTGACCTAGGACCTTAAGATTTTGCATGAACCGAACTCTGGCAGCCACATTACACGAGAAAAAGCGAGAAGTGGGAATTCGTAGTAAAAACCGCAGAAAACATAAAGTTTTCAACATTTGTTTGCGTATCGACGTAACTGAAAATCTTCACATTGGACGCATTACTCTCAGAAACGTTTACATTTGTCGTCTGGCAACTAATGCAGCGTATTGACGTTTGCAGTCGCACCACTCTGTACGAAGTAGAAGCTTCTAAGTTGTTGCAGTCACCAAAAAAGAGGCACAGAAATTCAAGTTTTAGTTTTTGAAAATTCAGTTTTTGGCTGCTTTTGCTGCCTTGTAGTTGACCTAGGACCTTAAGATTTTGCATGAACCGAACTCTGGCAGCCACATTACACGAGAAAAAGCGAGAAGTGGTAATTCGTAGTAAAAACCGCAGAAAACATAACGTTTTCAACATTTGTTTTCGAAATGACGTAACTGAAAATCTTCACATTGGACGCATTACTCACAGAAGCGTTTACATTTATCGTCTGGCAACTAATGCAGCGTGATGACGTTTGCGGTCGCACCACTCTGTACGAAGTAGAAGCTTCTAAGTTGTTGCAGTCACCAAGAAAGAGGCACAAAAATTCAAGTTTTAGTTTTTGAAAATTCAGTTTTTGGCTGCTTTTGCTGCCTTGTAGTTGACCTAGGACCTTAAGATTTTGCATGAACCGAACTCCGGCAGCCACATTACACGAGAAAAAGCGAGAAGTGGGAATTCGTAGTAAAAACCGCAGAAAACATAACGTTTTCAACATTTGTTTTCGTATCGACGTAACTGAAAATCTTCACATTGGACGCATTACTCTCAGAAACGTTTACATTTATCGTCTGGCAACTAATGCAGCGTGATGACGTTTGCGGTCGCACCACTCTGTACGAAGTAGAAGCTTCTAAGTTGTTGCAGTCACCAAGAAAGAGGCACAGAAATTCAAGTTTTAGTTTTTGAAAATTCAGTTTTTGGCTGCTTTTGCTTCCTTGTAGTTGACCTAGGGCCTTAAGATTTTGCATGAACCGAACTCTGGCAGCCACATTACACGAGAAAAAGCGAGAAGTGGTAATTCGTAGTAAAAACCGCAGAAAACATAACGTTTTCAACATTTGTTTTCGAAATGACGTAACGGAAAATCTTCACATTGGACGCATTACTCTCAAAAACGTTTACATTTATCGTCTGGCAACTAATGCAGCGTGATGACGTTTGCGGTCGCACCACTCTGTACGAAGTAGAAGCTTCTAAGTTGTTGCAGTCACCAAGAAAGAGGCACAGAAATTCAAGTTTTAGTTTTTGAAAATTCAGTTTTTGGCTGCTTTTGCTGCCTTGTAGTTGACCTAGGACCTTAAGATTTTGCATGAACCGAACTCTGGCAGCCAATTTACACGAGAAAAAGCGAGAAGTGGTAATTCGTAGTAAAAACCGCGAAAAACATAACGTTTTCAACATTTGTTTTCGTATCGACGTAACTGAAAATCTTCACATTGGACGCATTACTCTCAGAAACGTTTACATTTATCGTCTGGCAACTAATGCAGCGTGATGACGTTTGCGGTCGCACCACTCTGTACGAAGTAGAAGCTTCTAAGTTGTTGCAGTCACCAAGAAAGAGGCACAGAAATTCAAGTTTTAGTTTTTGAAAATTCAGTTTTTGGCTGCTTTTGCTGCCTTGTAGTTGACCTAGGACCTTAAGATTTTGCATGAACCGAACTCTGGCAGCCACATTACACGAGAAAAAGCGAGAAGTGGTAATTCGTAGTAAAAACCGCAGAAAACATAACGTTTATAACATTTGTTTTCGAAATGACGTAACTGAAAATCTTCACATTGGACGCATTACTCTCAGAAACGTTTACATTTATCGTCTGGCAACTAATGCAGCGTGATGACGTTTGCGGTCGCACCACTCTGTACGAAGTAGAAGCTTCTAAGTTGTTGGAGTCACCAAGAAAGAGGCACAGAAATTCGAGTTTTAGTTTTTGAAAATTCAGTTTTTGGCTGCTTTTGCTGCCTTGTAGTTGACCTAGGACCTTAAGATTTTGCATGAACCGAACTCTGGCAGCCACATTACACGAGAAAAAGCGAGAAGTGGTAATTCGTAGTAAAAAGCGCAGAAAACATAACGTTTTCAACATTTGTTTTCGTATCGACGTAACTGAAGGTCTTCACATTGGACGCATTACTCTCAGAAACGTTTACATTTATCGTCTGGCAACTAATGCAGCGTATTGACGTTTGCGGTCGCACCACTCTGTACGAAGTAGAAGCTTCTAAGTTGTTGCAGTCACCAAGAAAGAGACACAGAAATTCAAGCTTTAGTTTTTGAAAATTCAGTTTTTGGCTGCTTTTGCTGCCTTGTAGTTGACCTAGGACCTTAAGATTTTACATGAAACGAACTCTGGCAGCCACATTACACGAGAAAAAGCGAGAAGTGGTAATTCGTAGTAAAAACCGCCGAAAACATAACGTTTTCAACATTTGTTTTCGAAATCACGTTACTGAAAATCTTCACCTTGGACGCATTACTCTCAGAAACGTTTACATTTATCGTCTGGCAACTAATGCAGCGTGATGACGTTTGCGGTCGCACCACTCTGTACGAAGTAGAAGCTTCTAAGTCGTTGCAGTCACCAAGAAAGAGGCACAGAAATTCAAGTTTTAGTTTTTGAAAATTCAGTTTTTGGCTGCTTTTGCTGCCTTGTAGTTGACCTAGGACCTTAAGATTTTGCATGAACCGAACTCTGGCAGCCACATTACACGAGAAAAAGTGAGAAGTGGTAAATCGTAGTAAAAACCGCGGAAAACATAACGTTTTCAACATTTGTTTTCGTATCGACGTAACTGAAAATCTTCACATTGGACGCATTACTCTCAGAAACGTTTACATTTATCGTCTGGCAACTAATGCCGCGTGATGACGTTTGCGGTCGCACCACTCTGTACGAAGTAGAAGCTTCTAAGTTGTTGCAGTCACCAAGAAAGAGGCACAGAAATTCAAGTTTTAGTTTTTGAAAATTCAGTTTTTGCCTGCTTTTGCTGCCTTGTAGTTGACCTAGGACCTTAAGATTTTGCATGAACCGAACTCTGGCAGCCACATTACACGAGAAAAAGCGAGAAGTGGTAATTCGTAGTAAAAACCGCAGAAAACATAACGTTTTCAACATTTGTTTTCGAAATGACGTAACTGAAAATCTTCACATTGGAGGCATTACTCTCAGAAGCGTTTACATTTATCGTCTGGCAACTAATGCAGCGTGATGACGTTTGCGGTCGCACCACCCTGTACGAAGTAGAAGCTTCTACGTTGTTGCAATCACCAAGAAAGAGCCACAGAAATTCAAGTTTTAGTTTTTGAAAATTCAGTTTTTGGCTGCTTTTGCTGCCTTGTAGTTCACCTAGGACCTTAAGATTTTGCATGAACTGAACTCTGGCAGCCACATTACACGAGAAAAAGCGAGAAGTGGTAATTCGTAGTAAAAACCGCAGAAAACATAACGTTTTCAACATTTGTTTTCGAAATGACGTAACCGAAAATCTTCACATTGGACGCATTACTCTCAGAAACGTTTACTTTTATCGTCTGGCAACTAATGCAGCGTGATGACGTTTGCGGTCGCACCACTCTGTACGAAGTAGAAGCTTCTAAGTTGTTGCAGTCACCAAGAAAGAGGCACAGAAATTCAAGTTTTAGTTTTTGAAAATTCAGTTTTTGGCTGCTTTTGCTGCCTTGTAGTTGACCTAGGACCTTAAGATTTTGCATGAACCGAACTCTGGCAGCCAATTTACACGAGAAAAAGCGAGAAGTGGTAATTCGTAGTAAAAACCGCGAAAAACATAACGTTTTCAACATTTGTTTTCGTATCGACGTAACTGAAAATCTTCACATTGGACGCATTACTCTCAGAAACGTTTACATTTATCGTCTGGCAACTAATGCAGCGTGATGACGTTTGCGGTCGCACCACTCTGTACGAAGTAGAAGCTTCTAAGTTGTTGCAGTCACCAAGAAAGAGGCACAGAAATTCAAGTTTTAGTTTTTGAAAATTCAGTTTTTGGCTGCTTTTGCTGCCTTGTAGTTGACCTAGGACCTTAAGATTTTGCATGAACCGAACTCTGGCAGCCACATTACACGAGAAAAAGCGAGAAGTGGTAATTCGTAGTAAAAACCGCAGAAAACATAACGTTTATAACATTTGTTTTCGAAATGACGTAACTGAAAATCTTCACATTGGACGCATTACTCTCAGAAACGTTTACATTTATCGTCTGGCAACTAATGCAGCGTGATGACGTTTGCGGTCGCACCACTCTGTACGAAGTAGAAGCTTCTAAGTTGTTGGAGTCACCAAGAAAGAGGCACAGAAATTCGAGTTTTAGTTTTTGAAAATTCAGTTTTTGGCTGCTTTTGCTGCCTTGTAGTTGACCTAGGACCTTAAGATTTTGCATGAACCGAACTCTGGCAGCCACATTACACGAGAAAAAGCGAGAAGTGGTAATTCGTAGTAAAAAGCGCAGAAAACATAACGTTTTCAACATTTGTTTTCGTATCGACGTAACTGAAGGTCTTCACATTGGACGCATTACTCTCAGAAACGTTTACATTTATCGTCTGGCAACTAATGCAGCGTATTGACGTTTGCGGTCGCACCACTCTGTACGAAGTAGAAGCTTCTAAGTTGTTGCAGTCACCAAGAAAGAGACACAGAAATTCAAGCTTTAGTTTTTGAAAATTCAGTTTTTGGCTGCTTTTGCTGCCTTGTAGTTGACCTAGGACCTTAAGATTTTACATGAAACGAACTCTGGCAGCCACATTACACGAGAAAAAGCGAGAAGTGGTAATTCGTAGTAAAAACCGCCGAAAACATAACGTTTTCAACATTTGTTTTCGAAATCACGTTACTGAAAATCTTCACCTTGGACGCATTACTCTCAGAAACGTTTACATTTATCGTCTGGCAACTAATGCAGCGTGATGACGTTTGCGGTCGCACCACTCTGTACGAAGTAGAAGCTTCTAAGTCGTTGCAGTCACCAAGAAAGAGGCACAGAAATTCAAGTTTTAGTTTTTGAAAATTCAGTTTTTGGCTGCTTTTGCTGCCTTGTAGTTGACCTAGGACCTTAAGATTTTGCATGAACCGAACTCTGGCAGCCACATTACACGAGAAAAAGTGAGAAGTGGTAAATCGTAGTAAAAACCGCGGAAAACATAACGTTTTCAACATTTGTTTTCGTATCGACGTAACTGAAAATCTTCACATTGGACGCATTACTCTCAGAAACGTTTACATTTATCGTCTGGCAACTAATGCCGCGTGATGACGTTTGCGGTCGCACCACTCTGTACGAAGTAGAAGCTTCTAAGTTGTTGCAGTCACCAAGAAAGAGGCACAGAAATTCAAGTTTTAGTTTTTGAAAATTCAGTTTTTGCCTGCTTTTGCTGCCTTGTAGTTGACCTAGGACCTTAAGATTTTGCATGAACCGAACTCTGGCAGCCACATTACACGAGAAAAAGCGAGAAGTGGTAATTCGTAGTAAAAACCGCAGAAAACATAACGTTTTCAACATTTGTTTTCGAAATGACGTAACTGAAAATCTTCACATTGGAGGCATTACTCTCAGAAGCGTTTACATTTATCGTCTGGCAACTAATGCAGCGTGATGACGTTTGCGGTCGCACCACCCTGTACGAAGTAGAAGCTTCTACGTTGTTGCAATCACCAAGAAAGAGCCACAGAAATTCAAGTTTTAGTTTTTGAAAATTCAGTTTTTGGCTGCTTTTGCTGCCTTGTAGTTCACCTAGGACCTTAAGATTTTGCATGAACTGAACTCTGGCAGCCACATTACACGAGAAAAAGCGAGAAGTGGTAATTCGTAGTAAAAACCGCAGAAAACATAACGTTTTCAACATTTGTTTTCGAAATGACGTAACCGAAAATCTTCACATTGGACGCATTACTCTCAGAAACGTTTACTTTTATCGTCTGGCAACTAATGCAGCGTGATGACGTTTGCGGTCGCACCACTCTGTACGAAGTAGAAGCTTCTAAGTTGTTGCAGTCACCAAGAAAGAGGCACAGAAATTCAAGTTTTAGTTTTTGAAAATTCAGTTTTTGGCTGCTTTTGCTGCCTTGTAGTTGACCTAGGACCTTAAGATTTTGCATGAACCGAACTCTGGCAGCCACATTACACGAGAAAAAGCGAGAAGTGGTAATTCGTAGTAAAAACCGCAGAAAACATAACGTTTTCAACATTTGTTTTCGTATCGACGTAACTGAAAATCTTCACATTGGACGCATTACTCTCAGAACTGTTTACATTTATCGTCTGGCAACTAATGCAGCGTGATGACGTTTGCGGTCGCACCACTCTGTACGAAGTAGAAGCTTCTAAGTTGTTGCAGTCACCAAGAAAGAGGCACAGAAATTCAAGTTTTAGTTTTTGAAAATTCAGTTTTTGGCTGCTTTTGCTGCCTTGTAGTTGACCTAGGACCTTAAGATTTTGCATGAACCGAACTCTGGCAGCCACATTACACGAGAAAAAGCGAGAAGTGGTAATTCGTAGTAAAAACCGCAGAAAACATAACGTTTT
Organism: Schistocerca serialis cubense; assembly: GCF_023864345.2. NCBI lineage: Eukaryota > Metazoa > Arthropoda > Insecta > Orthoptera > Acrididae > Schistocerca > Schistocerca serialis. Next base: position 2,981,109 of record NW_026047571.1, on the reverse strand, counting down.
CAACATTTGTTTTCGAAATGACGTAACTGAAAATCTTCACATTGGACGCATTACCCTCAAAAAGGTTTACATTTATCGTCTGGCAACTAATGCCGCGTGATGACGTTTGCGGTCGCACCGCTCTGTACGAAGTAGAAGCTTCTAAGTTGTTGCAGTCACCAAGAAAGAGGCACAGAAATTCAAGTTTTAGTTTTTGAAAATTCAGTTTTTGGCTGCTTTTGCTGCCTTGTAGTTGACCTAGGACCTTAAGATTTTGCATGAACCGAACTCTGGCAGCCACATTACACGAGAAAAAGCGAGAAGTGGTAATTCGTAGTAAAAACCGCAGAAAACATAACGTTTTCTACATTTGTTTTCGAAATGACGTAACTGAAAATCTTCACATTGGACGCATTACTCTCAGAAACGTTTACATTTATCGTCTGGCAACTAATGCAGCGTGATAACGTTTGCGGTCGCACCACTCTGTACGAAGTAGAAGCTTCTAAGTTGTTGCAGTCACCAAGAAAGAGGCACAGAAATACAAGTTTTAGTTTTTGAAAATTCAGTTTTTGGCTGCTTTTGCTGCCTTCTAGTTGACCTAGGACCTTAAGGTTTTGCATGAACCGAACTCTGGCAGCCACATTACACGAGAAAAAGCGAGAAGTGGTAATTCGTAGTAAAAACCGCAGAAAACATAACGTTTTCAACATTTGTTTTCGTATCGACGTAACTGAAAATCTTCACATTGGACGCATTACTCTCAGAAACGTTTACATTTATCGTCTGGCAACTAATGCAGCGTGATGACGTTTGCGGTCGCACCACTCTGTACGAAGTAGAAGCTTCTAAGTTGTTGCAGTCACCAAGAAAGAGGCACAGAAATTCAAGTTTTAGTTTTTGAAAATTCAGTTTTTGGCTGCTTTTGCTGCTTTGTAGTTCACCTAGGACCTTAAGATTTTGCATGAGCCGAACTCTGGCAGCCACATTACACGAGAAAAAGCGAGAAGTGGTAATTCGTAGTAAAAACCGCAGAAAACATAACGTTTTCAACATTTGTTTTCGAAATGACGTAACTGAAAATCTTCACATTGGACGCATTACCCTCAAAAAGGTTTACATTTATCGTCTGGCAATTAATGCCGCGTGATGACGTTTGCGGTCGCACCACTCTGTACGAAGTAGAAGCTTCTAAGTTGTTGCAGTCACCAAGAAAGAGGCACAGAAATTCAAGTTTTAGTTTTTGAAAATTCAGTTTTTGGCTGCTTTTGCTGCCTTGTAGTTGACCTAGGACCTTAAGATTTTGCATGAACCGAACTCTGGCAGCCACATTACACGAGAAAAAGCGAGAAGTGGTAATTCGTAGTAAAAACCGCAGAAAACATAACGTTTTCAACATTTGTTTTCGTATCGACGTAACATAAATCTTCACATTGGACGCATTACTCTCAGAAACGTTTACATTTATCGTCTGGCAACTAATGCCGCGTGATGACGTTTGCGGTCGCACCACTCTGTACGAAGTAGAAGCTTCTAAGTTGTTGCAGTCACCAAGAAAGGGGCACAGAAATTCAAGTTTTAGTTTTTGAAAATTCAGTTTTTGGCTGCTTTTGCTGCCTTGTAGTTGACCTAGGACCTTAAGATTTTGCATGAACCGAACTCTGGCAGGCACATTACACGCGAAAAAGCGAGAAGTGGTAATTCGTAGTAAAAACCGCGGAAAACGTAACGTTTTCAACATTTGTTTTCGTATCGACGTAACTGAAAATCTTCACATTGGACGCATTACTCTCAGAAACGTTTACATTTATCGTCTGGCAACTAATGCAGCGTGATGACGTTTGCGGTCGCACCACTCTGTACGAAGTAGAAGCTTCTAAGTTGTTGCAGTCACCAAGAAAGAGGCACAGAAATTCAAGTTTTAGTTTTTGAAAATTCAGTTTTTGGCTGCTTTTGCTGCCTTGTAGTTGACCTAGGACCTTAAGATTTTGCATGAACCGAACTCTGGCAGCCACATTACACGAGAAAAAGCGAGAAGTGGTAATTCGTAGTAAAAACCGAAGAAAACATAACGTTTTCAACATTTGTTTTCGTATCGACGTAACTGAAAATCTTCACATTGGACGCATTACTCTCAGAAATGTTTACATTTATCGTCTGGCAACTAATGCAGCGTAATGACGTTTGCGGTCGCACCACTCTGTACGAAGTAGAAGCTTCTAAGTTGTTGCAGTCACCAAGAAAGAGGCACAGAAATTCAAGTTTTAGTTTTTGAAAATTCATTTTTTGGCTGCTTTTGCTGCCTTGTAGTTGACCTAGGACCTTAAGATTTTGCATGAACTGAACTCTGGCAGCCACATTACACGAGAAAAAGCGAGAAGTGGTAATTCGTAGTAAAAACCGCAGAAAACATAACGTTTTCAACATTTGTTTTCGAAATGACGTAACTGAAAATCTTCACATTGGACGCATTACTCTCAGAAGCGTTTACATTTATCGTCTGGCAACTAATGCAGCGTGATGACGTTTGCGGTCGCACCACTCTGTACGAAGTAGAAGCTTCTAAGTTGTTGCAGTCACCAAGAAAGAGGCACAGAAATTCAAGTTTTAGTTTTAGAAAATTCAGTTTTTGGCTGCTTTTGCCGCCTTGTAGTTGACCTAGGACCTTAAGATTTTGCATGAACCGAACTCTGGCAGCCACATTACACGAGAAAAAGCGAGAAGTGGGAATTCGTAGTAAAAACCGCAGAAAACATAACGTTTTCAACATTTGTTTTCGTATCGACGTAACTGAAAATCTTCACATTGGACGCATTACTCTCAGAAACGTTTACATTTATCGTCTGGCAACTAATGCAGCGTGATGACGTTTGCGGTCGCACCACTCTGTACGAAGTAGAAGCTTCTAAGTGGTTGCAGTCACCAAGAAAGAGGCACAGAAATTCAAGTTTTAGTTTTTGAAAATTCAGTTTTTGGCTGCTTTTGCTTCCTTGTAGTTGACCTAGGGCCTTAAGATTTTGCATGAACCGAACTCTGACAGCCACATTACACGAGAAAAAGCGAGAAGTGGTAATTCGTAGTAAAAACCGCAGAAAACATAACGTTTTCAACATTTGTTTTCGAAATGACGTAACGGAAAATCTTCACATTGGACGCATTACTCTCAAAAACGTTTACATTTATCGTCTGGCAACTAATGCAGCGTGATGACGTTTGCTTTCGCACCACTCTGTACGAAGTAGAAGCTTCTAAGTTGTTGCAGTCACCAAGAAAGAGGCACAGAAATTCAAGTTTTAGTTTTTGAAAATTCAGTTTTTGGCTGCTTTTGCTGCCTTGTAGTTGACCTAGGACCTTAAGATTTTGCATGAACCGAACTCTGGCAGCCACATTACACGAGAAAAAGCGAGAAGTGGTAATTCGTAGTAAAAACCGCGGAAAACATAACGTTTTAAACATTTGTTTTCGCATCGACGTAACTGAAAATCTTCACATTGGACGCATTACTCTCAGAAACGTTTACATTTATCGTCTGGCAACTAATGCAGCGTGATGACGTTTGCGGTCGCACCACTCTGTACGAAGTAGAAGCTTCTAAGTTGTTGCAGTCACCAAGAAAGAGGCACAGAAATTCAAGTTTTAGTTTTTGAAAATTCAGTTTTTGGCTGCTTTTGCTGCCTTGTAGTTGACCTAGGACCTTAAGATTTTGCATGAACCGAACTCTGGCAGCCACATTACACGAGAAAAAGCGAGAAGTGGTAATTCGTAGTAAAAACCGCAGAAAACATAACGTTTATAACATTTGTTTTCGAAATGACGTAACTGAAAATCTTCACATTGGACGCATTACTCTCAGAAACGTTTACATTTATCGTCTGGCAACTAATGCAGCGTGATGACGTTTGCGGTCGCACCACTCTGTACGAAGTAGAAGCTTCTAAGTTGTTGCAGTCACCAAGAAAGAGGCACAGAAATTCAAGTTTTAGTTTTTGAAAATTCAGTTTTTGGCTGCTTTTGCTGCCTTGTAGTTGACCTAGGACCTTAAGATTTTGCATGAACCGAACTCTGGCAGCCACATTACACGAGAAAAAGTGAGAAGTGGTAATTCGTAGTAAAAACCGCGGAAAACATAACGTTTTCAACATTTGTTTTCGTATCGACGTAACTGAAAATCTTCACATTGGACGCATTCCTCTCAGAAACGTTTACATTTATCGTCTGGCAATTAATGCAGCGTGATGACGTTTGCGGTCGCACCACTCTGTACGAAGTAGAAGCTTCTAAGTTGTTGCAGTCACCAAGAAAGAGGCACAGAAATTCAAGTTTTAGTTTTTGAAAATTCAGTTTTTGGCTGCTTTTGTTGCCTTGTAGTTGACCTAGGACCTTAAGATTTTGCATGAACCGAACTCTGGCAGCCACATTACACGAGAAAAAGCGAGAAGTGGTAATTCGTAGTAAAAACCGCAGAAAACATAACGTTTTCAACATTTGTTTTCGAAATGACGTAACTGAAAATCTTCACATTGGACGCATTACTCTCAGAAGCGTTTACATTTATCGTCTGGCAACTAATGCAGCGTGATGACGTTTGCGGTCGCACCACTCTGTACGAAGTAGAAGCTTCTACGTTGTTGCAGTCACCAAGAAAGAGCCACAGAAATTCAAGTTTTAGTTTTTGAAAATTCAGTTTTTGGCTGCTTTTGCTGCCTTGTAGTTCACCTAGGACCTTAAGATTTTGCATGAACTGAACTCTGGCAGCCACATTACACGAGAAAAAGCGAGAAGTGGTAATTCGTAGTAAAAACCGCGGAAAACATAACGTTTTTAACATTTGTTTTCGTATCGACGTAACTGAAAATCTTCACATTGGACGCATTCCTCTCAGAAACGTTTACATTTATCGTCTGGCAACTAATGCAGCGTGATGACGTTTGCGGTCGCACCACTCTGTACGAAGTAGAAGCTTCTAAGTTGTTGCAGTCACCAAGAAAGAGGCACAGAAATTCAAGTTTTAGTTTTTGAAAATTCAGTTTTTTGCTGCTTTTGCTGCCTTGTAGTTGACCTAGGACCTTGAGATTTTGCATGAACCGAACTCTGGCAGCCACATTACACGAGAAAAAGCGAGAAGTGGTAATTCGTAGTAAAAACCGCAGAAAACATAACGTTTTCAACATTTGTTTTCGTATCGACGTAACTGAAAATCTTCACATTGGACGCATTACTCTCAGAAACGTTTACATTTATCGTCTGGCAACTAATGCAGCGTGATGACGTTTGCAGTCGCACCACTCTGTACGAAGTAGAAGCTTCTAAGTTGTTGCAGTCACCAAGAAAGAGGCACAGAAATTCAAGTTTTAGTTTTTGAAAATTCAGTTTTTGGCTGCTTTTGCTGCGTTGTAGTTCACCTAGGACCTTAAGATTTTGCATGAACCGAACTCTGGCAGCCACATTACACGAGAAAAAGCGAGAAGTGGTAATTCGTAGTAAAAACCGCAGAAAACATAACGTTTTCAACATTTGTTTTCGAAATGACGTAACTGAAAATCTTCACATTGGACGCATTACTCTCAGAAACGTTTACATTTATCGTCTGGCAACTAATGCAGCGTGATAACGTTTGCGGTCGCACCACTCTGTACGAAGTAGAAGCTTCTAAGTTGTTGCAGTCACCAAGAAAGAGGCACAGAAATACAAGTTTTAGTTTTTGAAAATTCAGTTTTTGGCTGCTTTTGCTGCCTTCTAGTTGACCTAGGACCTTAAGGTTTTGCATGAACCGAACTCTGGCAGCCACATTACACGAGAAAAAGCGAGAAGTGGTAATTCGTAGTAAAAACCGCAGAAAACATAACGTTTTCAACATTTGTTTTCGTATCGACGTAACTGAAAATCTTCACATTGGACGCATTACTCTCAGAAACGTTTACATTTATCGTCTGGCAACTAATGCAGCGTGATGACGTTTGCGGTCGCACCACTCTGTACGAAGTAGAAGCTTCTAAGTTGTTGCAGTCACCAAGAAAGAGGCACAGAAATTAAAGTTTTAGTTTTTGAAAATTCAGTTTTTGGCTGCTTTTGCTGCTTTGTAGTTCACCTAGGACCTTAAGATTTTGCATGAACCGAACTCTGGCAGCCACATTACACGAGAAAAAGCGAGAAGTGGTAATTCGTAGTAAAAACCGCAGAAAACATAACGTTTTCAACATTTGTTTTCGTATCGACGTAACTGAAAATCTTCACATTGGACGCATTACCCTCAAAAAGGTTTACATTTATCGTCTGGCAATTAATGCCGCGTGATGACGTTTGCGGTCGCACCACTCTGTACGAAGTAGAAGCTTCTAAGTTGTTGCAGTCACCAAGAAAGAGGCACAGAAATTCAAGTTTTAGTTTTTGAAAATTCAGTTTTTGGCTGCTTTTGCTGCCTTGTAGTTGACCTAGGACCTTAAGATTTTGCATGAACCGAACTCTGGCAGCCACATTACACGAGAGAAAGCGAGAAGTGGTAATTCGTAGTAAAAACCGCAGAAAACATAACGTTTTCAACATTTGTTTTCGTATCGACGTAACATAAATCTTCACATTGGACGCATTACTCTCAGAAACGTTTACATTTATCGTCTGGCAACTAATGCCGCGTGATGACGTTTGCGGTCGCACCACTCTGTACGAAGTAGAAGCTTCTAAGTTGTTGCAGTCACCAAGAAAGGGGCACAGAAATTCAAGTTTTAGTTTTTGAAAATTCAGTTTTTGGCTGCTTTTGCTGCCTTGTAGTTGACCTAGGACCTTAAGATTTTGCATGAACCGAACCCTGGCAGCCACATTACACGCGAAAAAGCGAGAAGTGGTAATTCGTAGTAAAAACCGCGGAAAACGTAACGTTTTCAACATTTGTTTTCGTATCGACGTAACTGAAAATCTTCACATTGGACGCATTACTCTCAGAAACGTTTACATTTATCGTCTGGCAACTAATGCAGCGTGATGACGTTTGCGGTCGCACCACTCTGTACGAAGTAGAAGCTTCTAAGTTGTTGCAGTCACCAAGAAAGAGGCACAGAAATTCAAGTTTTAGTTTTTGAAAATTCAGTTTTTGGCTGCTTTTGCTGCCTTGTAGTTGACCTAGGACCTTAAGATTTTGCATGAACCGAACTCTGGCAGCCACATTACACGAGAAAAAGCGAGAAGTGGTAATTCGTAGTAAAAACCGCAGATAACATAACGTTTTCAACATTTGTTTTCGTATCGACGTAACTGAAAATCTTCACATTGGACGCATTACTCTCAGAAATGTTTACATTTATCGTCTGGCAACTAATGCAGCGTAATGACGTTTGCGGTCGCACCTCTCTGTACGAAGTAGAAGCTTCTAAGTTGTTGCAGTCACCAAGAAAGAGGCACAGAAATTCAAGTTTTAGTTTTTGAAAATTCATTTTTTGGCTGCTTTTGCTGCCTTGTAGTTGACCTAGGACCTTAAGATTTTGCATGAACTGAACTCTGGCAGCCACATTACACGAGAAAAAGCGAGAAGTGGTAATTCGTAGTAAAAACCGCAGAAAACATAACGTTTTCAACATTTGTTTTCGAAATGACGTAACTGAAAATCTTCACATTGGACGCATTACTCTCAGAAACGTTTACATTTATCGTCTGGCAACTAATGCAGCGTGATGACGTTTGCGGTCGCACCACTCTGTACGAAGTAGAAGCTTTTAAGTTGTTGCAGTCACCAAGAAAGAGGCACAGAAATTCAAGTTTTAGTTTTTGAAAATTCAGTTTTTGGCTGCTTTTGCTGCCTTGTAGTTGACCTAGGACCTTAAGATTTTGCGTGAACCGAAATCTGGCAGCCACATTACACGAGAAAAAGCGAGAAGTGGTAATTCGTAGTAAAAACCGCAGAAAACATAACGTTTTCAACATTTGTTTTCGTATCGACGTAACTGAAAATCTTCACATTGGACGCATTGCTCTCAGAAACGTTTACATTTATCGTCTGGCAATTAATGCAGCGTGATGACGTTTGCGGTCGCACCACTCTGTACGTAGTAGAAGCTTCTAAGTTGTTGCAGTCACCAAGAAAGGGGCACAGAAATTCAAGTTTTAGTTTTTGAAAATTCAGTTATTGGCTGCTTTTGCTGCCTTGTAATTGACCTAGGACCTTAAGATTTTGCATGAACCGAACTCTGGCAGCCACATTACGCGAGAAAAAGCGAGAAGTGGTAATTCGTAGTAAAAACCGCAGAAAACATAACGTTTTCAACATTTGTTTTCGAAATGTCGTAACTGAAAATCTTCACATTGGACGCACTACTCTCAGAAACGTTTACATTTATCATCTGGCAACTAATGCAGCGTGATGACGTTTGCGGTCGCACCACTCTGTACGAAGTAGAAGCTTTTAAGTTGTTGCAGTCACCAAGAAAGAGGCACAGAAATTAAAAGTTTTAGTTTTTGAAAATTCAGTTTTTGGCTGCTTTTGCTGCCTTGTAGTTCACCTGGGACCTAAAGATTTTGCATGAACCGAACTCTGGCAGCCACATTACACGAGAAAAAGCGAGAAGTGGTAATTCGTAGTAAAAACCGCAGAAAACATAACGTTTTCAACATTTGTTTTCGAAATGACGTAACTGAAAATCTTCACATTGGACGCATTACTCTCAGAAACGTTTACATTTATCGTCTGGCAACTAATGCAGCGTGATAACGTTTGCGGTCGCACCACTCTGTACGAAGTAGAAGCTTCTAAGTTGTTGCAGTCACCAAGAAAGAGGCACAGAAATTCAAGTTTTAGTTTTTGAAAATTCAGTTTTTGGCTGCTTTTGCTGCCTTGTAGTTGACCTAGGACCTTAAGATTTTGCATGAACCGAACTCTGGCAGCCACATTACACGAGAAAAAGCGAGAAGTGGTAATTCGTAGTAAAAACCGCAGAAAACGTAACGTTTTCAACATTTGTTTTCGTATCGACGTAACTGAAAATCTTCACATTGGACGCATTACTCTCAGAAACGTTTACATTTATCGTCTGGCAACTAATGCAGAGTGATGACGTTTGCGGTCGCACCACTCTGTACGAAGTAGAAGCTTCTAAGTTGTTGCAGTCACCAAGAAAGAGGCACAGAAATTCAAGTTTTAGTTTTTGAAAATTCAGTTTTTGGCTGCTTTTGCTGCCTTGTAGTTGACCTAGGACCTTAAGATTTTGCATGAACCGAACTCTGCCAGCCACATTACACGAGAAAAAGCGAGAAGTGGTAATTCGTAGTAAAAACCGCAGAAAACATAACGTTTTCAACATTTGTTTTCGTATCGACGTAACTGAAAATCTTCACATTGTACGCATTACTCTCACAAACGTTTACTTTTATCATCTGGCAACTAATGCAGCGTGATGACGTTTGCGGTCGCACCACTCTGTACGAAGTAGAAGCTTCTAAGTTGTTGCAGTCACCAAGAAAGAGGCACAGAAATTCAAGTTTTAGTTTTTGAAAATTCAGTTTTTGGCTGCTTTTGCTGCCTTGTAGTTGACCTAGGACCTTAAGATTTTGCATGAACCGAACTCTGGCAGCCACATTACACGAGAAAAAGCGAGAAGTGGTCATTCGTAGTAAAAACCGCAGAAAACATAACGTTTTCAACATTTGTTTTCCAAATGACGTAACGGAAAATCTTCACATTGGACGCATCACTCTCAGAAACGTTTACATTTATCGTCTGGCAACTAATGCAGCGTGATGACGTTTGCGGTCGCACCACTCTGTACGAAGTAGAAGCTTCTAAGTTGTTGCAGTCACCAAGAAAGAGGCACAGAAATTCAAGTTTTAGTTTTTGAAAATTCAGTTTTTGGCTGCTTTTGCTGCCTTGTAGTTGACCTAGGACCTTAAGATTTTGCATGAACCGATCTCTGGCAGCCACATTACACGAGAAAAAGCGAGAAGTGGTAATTCGTAGTAAAAACCGCAGAAAACATAACGTTTTCAACATTTGTTTTCGAAATGACGTAACTGAAAATCTTCACATTGGACGCATTACTCTCAGAAGCGTTTACATTTATCGTCTGGCAACTAATGCAGCGTGATGACGTTTGCGGTCGCACCACTCTGTACGAAGTAGAAGCTTCTAAGTTGTTGCAGTCACCAAGAAAGAGGCACAGAAATTCAAGTTTTAGTTTTTGAAAATTCAGTTTTTGGCTGCTTTTGCTGCCTTGTAGTTGACCTAGGACCTTAAGATTTTGCATGAACCGAACTCTGGCAGCCACATTACACGAGAAAAAGCGAGAAGTGGGAATTCGTAGTAAAAACCGAAGAAAACATAAAGTTTTCAACATTTGTTTTCGTATCGACGTAACTGAAAATCTTCACATTGGACGCATTACTCTTAGAAACGTTTACATTTATCGTCTGGCAACTAATGCAGCGTATTGACGTTTGCGGTCGCACCACTCTGTACGAAGTAGAAGCTTCTAAGTTGTTGCAGTCACCAAGAAAGAGGCACAGAAATTCAAGTTTTAGTTTTTGAAAATTCAGTTTTTGGCTGCTTTTGCTGCCCTGTAGTTGACCTAGGACCTTAAGATTTTGCATGAACCGAAGTCTGGCAGCCACATTACACGAGAAAAAGCGACACGTGGTAATTCGTAGTAAAAACCGCAGAAAACATAACGTTTTCAACATTTGTTTTCGAATCGACGTAACTGAAAATCTTCACATTGGACGCATTACTCTCAGAAACGTTTACATTTATCGTCTGGCAACTAATGCAGCGTGATGACGTTTGCGATCGCACCACTCTGTACGAAGTAGAAGCTTCGAAGTTGTTGCAGTCACCAAGAAAGAGGCACAGAAATTCAAGCTTTAGTTTTTGAAAATTCAGTTTTTGGCTGCTTTTGCTGCCTTGTAGTTGACCTAGGACCTTAAGATTTTGCATGAACCGAACTCTGGCAGCCACATTACACGAGAAAAAGCGAGAAGTATTAATTCGTAGTAAAAACCGCAGAAAACATAACGTTTTCAACATTTGTTTTCGAAAAGACGTAACTGAAAATCTTCACATTGGACGCATTACTCTCAGAAACGTTTACATTTATCGTCTGGCAACTAATGCAGCGTGATGACGTTTGCAGTCGCACCACTCTGTACGAAGTAGAAGCTTCTAAGTTGTTGCAGTCACCAAGAAAGAGGCACAGAAATTCAAGTTTTAGTTTTTGAAAATTCAGTTTTTGGCTGCTTTTGCTGCCTTGTAGTTGACCTAGGACCTTAAGATTTTGCATGAACCGAACTCTGGCAGCCACATTACACGAGAAAAAGCGAGAAGTATTAATTCGTAGTAAAAACCGCAGAAAACATAACGTTTTCAACATTTGTTTTCGAAATGACGTAACTGAAAATCTTCACATTGGACGCATTACTCTCAGAAACGTTTACATTTAACGTCTGGCAACTAATGCCGCGTGATGACGTTTTCGGTCGCACCACTCTGTACGAAGTAGAAGCTTCTAAGTTGTTGCAGTCACCAACAAAGAGGCACAGAAATTCAAGTTTTAGTTTTTGAAAATTCAGTTTTTGGCTGCTTTTGCTGCCTTGTAGTTGACCTAGGACCTTAAGATTTTGCATGAACCGAACTCTGGCAGCCACATTACACGAGAAAAAGCGAGAAGTGGTAATTCGTAGTAAAAACCGCAGAAAACATAACGTTTTCAACATTTGTTTTCGAAATAACGTAACTAAAAATCTTCACATTGGACGCATTACTCTCAGAAACGTTTACATTTATCGTCTGGCAACTAATGCAGCGTGATGACGTTTGCGGTCGCACCACTCTGTACGAAGTAGAAGCTTCTAAGTTGTTGCAGTCACCAAGAAAGAGCCACAGAAATTCAAGTTTTAGTTTTTGAAAATTCAGTTTTTGGCTGCTTTTGCTGCCTTGTAGTTGACCTACGACCTTAAGATTTTGCATGAACCGAACTCTGGCAGCCACATTACACGAGAAAAAGCGAGAAGTGGTAATTCGTAGTAAAAACCGCAGAAAACATAACGTTTTCAACATTTGTTTTCGAAATGACGTAACTGAAAATCTTCACATTGGACGCATTACTCTCAGAAACGTTTACATTTATCGTCTGGCAACTAATGCAGCGTGATGACGTTTGCGGTCGCACCACTCTGTACGAAGTAGAAGCTTCTAAGTTGTTGCAGTCACCAAGAAAGAGGCACAGAAATTCAAGTTTTAGTTTTTGAAAATTCAGTTTTTGGCTGCTTTTGCTGCCTTGTAGTTGAAATAGGACCTTAGGATTTTGCATGAACCGAACTCTGACAGCCACATTACACGAGAAAAAGCGAGAAGTGGTAATTCGTAGTAAAAACCGCAGAAAACATAACGTTTTCAACATTTGTTTTCGTATCGACGTAACTGAAAATCTTCACATTGGACGCATTACTCTCATAAACGTTTACATTTATCGTCTGGCAACTAATGCAGCGTGATGACGTATGCGGTCGCACCACTCTGTACGAAGTAGAAGCTTCTAAGTTGTTGCAGTCACCAAGAAAGAGGCACAGAAATTCAAGTTTTAGTTTTTGAAAATTCAGTTTTTGGCTGCTTTTGCTGCCTTGTAGTTGACCTAGGACCTTAAGATTTTGCATGAACCGAACTCTGGCAGCCACATTTCACGAGAAAAAGCGAGAAGTGGTCAGTCGTAGTGAAAACCGCAGAAAACATAACGTTTTCAACATTTGTTTTCGTATCGACGTAACTGAAAATCTTCACATTGGACGCATTACTCTCAGAAACGTTTACATTTATCGTCTGGCAACTAATGCAGCGTGATGACGTTTGCGGTCGCACCACTCTGTACGAAGTAGAAGCTTCTAAGTTGTTGCAGTCACCAAGAAAGAGGCACAGAAATTCAAGTTTTAGTTTTTGAAAATTCAGTTTTTGGCTGCTTTTGCTGCCTTGTAGTTGACCTAGGACCTTAAGATTTTGCATGAACCGAACTCTGGCAGCCACATTACACGAGAAAAAGCGAGAAGTGGTAATTCGTAGTAAAAACCGCAGAAAACATAACGTTTTCAAAGTTTGTTTTCGTATCGACGTAACTGAAAATCTTCACATTGGACGCATTACTCTCAGAAACGTTTACATTTATCGTCTGGCAACTAATGCAGCGTGATGACGTTTGCGGTCGCACCACTCTGTACGAAGTAGAAGCTTCTAAGTTGTTGCAGTCACCAAGAAAGAGCCACAGAAATTCAAGTTTTAGTTTTTGAAAATTCAGTTTTTGGCTGCTTTGGCTGCCTTGTAGTTGACCTAGGACCTTAAGATTTTGCATGAACCGAACTCTGGCAGCCACATTACAAGAGAAAAAGTGAGAAGTGGTAATTCGTAGTAAAAACCGCAGAAAACATAACGTTTTCAACATTTGTTTTCGAAATGACGTAACTGAAAATCTTCACATTGGACGCATTACTCTCAGAAACGTTTACATTTATCGTCTGGCAACTAATGCAGCGTGATGACGTTTGCGGTCGCACCACTCTGTAAGAAGTAGAAGCTTCTAAGTTGTTGCAGTCACCAAGAAAGAGGCACAGAAATTCAAGTTTTAGTTTTTGAAAATTCAGTTTTTGGCTGCTTTTGCTGCCTTGTAGTTGACCTAGGACCTTAAGATTTTGCATGAACCGAACTCTGGCAGCCTCATTACACGAGAAAAAGCGAGAAGTTTTAATTCGTAGTAAAAACCACAGAAAACATAACGTTTTCAACATTTGTTTTCGAAATGACGTAACTGAAAATCTTCACATTGGACGCATTACTCTCAGAAACGTTTACATTTAACTTCTGGCAACTAATGCCGCGTGATGACGTTTTCTGTCGCACCACTCTGTACGAAGTAGAAGCTTCTAAGTTGTAGCAGTCACCAACAAAGAGGCACAGAAATTCAAGTTTTAGTTTTTGAAAATTCAGTTTTTGGCTGCTTTTGCTGCCTTGTAGTTGACCTAGAACCTTAAGATTTTGCATGAACCGAACTCTGGCAGCCACATTACACGAGAAAAAGCGAGAAGTGGTAATTCGTAGTAAAAACCGCAGAAAACATAACGTTTTCAACATTTGTTTTCGAAATGACGTAACTGAAAATCTTCACATTGGACGCATTACTCTCAGAAACGTTTACATTTATCGTCTGGCAACTAATGCAGCGTGATGACGTTTGCGGTCGCACCACTCTGTACGAAGTAGAAGCTTCTAAGTTGTTGCAGTCACCAAGAAAGAGCCACAGAAATTCAAGTTTTAGTTTTTGAAAATTCAGTTTTTGGCTGCTTTTGCTGCCTTGTAGTTGACCTAGGACCTTAAGATTTTGCATGAACCGAACTCTGGCAGCCACATTACACGATAAAAATCGAGAAGTGGTAATTCGTAGTAAAAACCGCAGAAAACATAACGTTTTCAACATTTGTTTTCGAAATGACGTAACTGAAAATCTTCACATTGGACGCATTACTCTCAGAAACGTTTACATTTATCGTCTGGCAACTAATGCAGCGTGATGACGTTTGCGGTCGCACCACTCTGTACGAAGTAGAAGCTTCTAAGTTGTTGCAGTCACCAAGAAAGAGGCACAGAAATTCAAGTTTTAGTTTTTGAAAATTCGGTTTTTGGCTGCTTTTGCTGCCTTGTAGTTGACCTAGGACCTTAAGATTTTGCATGAACCGAACTCTGGCAGCCACATTACACGAGAAAAAGCGAGAAGTGGTAATTCGTAGTAAAAACCGCAGAAAACATAACGTTTTCAACATTTGTTTTCGTATCGACGTAACTGAAAATCTTCACATTGGACGCATTACTCTCAGAAACGTTTACATTTATCGTCTGGCAACTAATGCAGCGTGATGACGTTTGCGGTCGCACCACTCTGTACGAAGTAGAAGCTTCTAAGTTGTTGCAGTCACCAAGAATGAGGCACAGAAATTCAAGTTTTAGTTTTTGAAAATTCAGTTTTTGGCTGCTTTTGCTGCCTTGTAGTTGACCTAGGACCTTAAGATTTTGCATGAACCGAACTCTGGCAGCCACATTACACGAGAAAAAGCGAGAAGTGGTAATCCGTAGTAAAAACCGCAGAAAACATAACGTTTTCAAAGTTTGTTTTCGTATCGACGTAACTGAAAATCTTCACATTGGACGCATTACTCCCAGAAACGTTTACATTTATCGTCTGGCAACTAATGCAGCGTGATGACGTTTGCGGTCGCACCACTCTGTACGAAGTAGAAGCTTCTAAGTTGTTGCAGTCACCAAGAAAGAGGCACAGAAATTCAAGTTTTAGTTTTTGAAAATTCTGTTTTTGGCTGCTTTTGCTGCCTTGTAGTTGACCTAGGACCTTAAGATTTTGCATGAACCGAACTCTGGCTGCCACATTACACGAGAAAAAGCGAGAAGTGGTAATTCGTAGTAAAAACCGCAGAAAACATAACGTTTTCAACATTTGTTTTCGTATCGACGTAACTGAAAATCTTCACATTGGACGCATTACTCTCAGAAACGCTTACATTTATCGTCTGTCAACTAATGCAGCGTGATGACGTTTGCGGTCGCACCACTCTGTACGAAGTAGAAGCTTCTAAGTTGTTGCAGTCACCAAGAAAGAGGCACAGAAATTCAAGTTTTAGTTTTTGAAAATTCAGTTTTTGGCTGCTTTTGCCGCCTTGTAGTTGACCTAGGACCTTAAGATTTTGCATGAACCGAACTCTGGCAGCCACATTACAATAGAAAAAGCGAGACGTGGTAATTCGTAGTAAAAACCGCAGAAAACATAACGTTTTCAACATTTGTTTTTGAAATGACGTAACTGAAAATCTTCACATTGGACGCATTACTCTCAGAAACGTTTACATTTATCGTCTGGCAACTAATGCAGCGTGATGACGTTTGCGGTCGCACCACTCTGTACGAAGTAGAAGCTTCTAAGTTATTGCAGTCACCAAGAAAGAGGCACAGAAATTCAAGTTTTAGTTTTTGAAAATTCAGTTTTTGGCTGCTTTTGCTGCCTTGTAGTTGACCTAGGACCTTAAGATTTTGCATGAACCGAACTCTGGCAGCCACATTACACGAGAAAAAGCGAGAAGTGGTAATTCGTAGTAAAAACCGCAGAAAACATAACGTTTTCAACATTTGTTTTCGAAATGACGTAACTGAAAATCTTCACATTGGACGCATTACTCTCAGAAACGTTTACATCTATCGTCTGGCAACTATTGCAGCGTGATGACGTTTGCGGTCGCACCACTCTGTACGAAGTAGAAGCTTCTAAGTTATTGCAGTCACCAAGAAAGAGGCAGAGAAATTCAAGTTTTAGTTTTTGAAAATTCAGTTTTTGGCTGCTTTTGCTGCCTTGTAGTTGACCTAGGACCTTAAGATTTTGCATGAACCGAACTCTGGCAGCCACATTACACGAGAAAAAGCGAGAAGTGGTAATTCGTAGTAAAAACCGCAGAAAACATAACGTTTTCAACATTTGTTTTCGTATCGACGTAACTGAAAATCTTCACATTGGACGCATTACTCTCAGAAACGTTTACATTTATCGTCTGGCAACTAATGCAGCGTGATGACGTTTGCGGTCGCACCACTCTGTACGAAGTAGAAACTTCTAAGTTGTTGCAGTCACCAAGAAAGAGGCACAGAAATTCAAGTTTTAGTTTTTGAAAATTCAGTTTTTGGCTGCTTTTGCTGCCTTGTAGTTGACCCAGGACCTTAAGATTTTGCATGAACCGAACTCTGGCAGCCACATTACGCGAGAAAAAGCGAGAAGTGGTAATTCGTAGTAAAACCCGCAGAAAACATAACGTTTTCAACATTTGTTTTCGTATCGACGTAACTGAAAATCTTCACATTGGACGCATTACTCTCAGAAACGTTTACATTTATCGTCTGGCAACTAATGCAGCGTGATGACGTTTGCGGTCGCACCACTCTGTACGAAGTAGAAGCTTCTAAGTTGTTGCAGTCACCAAGAAAGAGGCACAGAAATTCAAGTTTTAGTTTTTGAAAATTCAGTTTTTGGCTGCTTTTGCTGCCTTGTAGTTGACCTAGGACCTTAAGATTTTGCATGAACCGAACTCTGGCAGCCACATTACACGAGAAAAGGCGAGAAGTGGTAATTCGTAGTAAAAACCGCAGAAAACAAAACGTTTTCAGCATTTGTTTTCGAAATGACGTAACTGAAAATCTTCACATTGGACGCATTACTCTCAGAAACGTTTACATTTATCGTCTGGCAACTAATGCAGCGTGATGACGTGTGCGGTCGCACCACTCTGTACGAAGTAGAAGCTTCTAAGATGTTGCAGTCACCAAGAAAGAGGCACAGAAATTCAAGTTTTAGTTTTTGAAAATTCAGTTTTTGGCTGCTTTTGCTGCCTTGTAGTTGACCTAGGACCTTAAGATTTTGCATGAACCGAACTCTGGTAGCCACATTACACGAGAAAAAGCGAGAAGTGGTAATTCGTAGTAAAAACCGCAGAAAACATAACGTTTTCAACATTTGTTTTCGAAATGACGTAACTGAAAATCTTCACATTAGACGCATTACTCTCAGAAACGTCTACATTTATCGTCTGGCAACTAATGCAGTGTGATGACGTTTGCGGTCGCACCACTCTGTACGAAGTAGAAGCTTCTAAGTGGTTGTAGTCACCAAGAAAGAGGCACAGAAATTCAAGTTTTAGTTTTTGAAAATTCAGTTTTTGGTTGCTTTTGCTGCCTTGTAGTTGACCTAGGACCTTAAGATTTTGCATGAACCGAACTCTGACAGCCACATTACACGAGAAAAAGCGAGAAGTGGTAATTCGTAGTAAAAACCGCAGAAAACATAACGTTTTCAACATTTGTTTTCGTATCGACGTAACTGAAAATCTTCACATTGGACGCATTACTCTCAGAAACGTTTACATTTATCGTCTGGCAACAAATGCAGCGTGATGACGTTTGCGGTCGCACCACTCTGTACGAAGTAGAAGCTTCTAAGTTGTTGCAGTCACCAAGAAAGAGGCACAGAAATTCAAGTTTTAGTTTTTGAAAATTCAGTTTTTGGCTGCTTTTGCTGCCTTGTAGTTGACCTAGGACCTTAAGATTTTGCATGAACCGAACTCTGGCAGCCACATTACACGAGAAAAAGCGAGAAGTGGTAATTCGTATTAAAAACCGCAGAAAACATAACGTTTTCAACATTTGTTTTCGTATCGACGTAACTGAAAATCTTCACATTGGACGCATTACTCTCAGAAACGTTTACATTTATCGTCTGGCAACTAATGCAGCGTGATGACGTTTGCGGTCGCACCACTCTGTACGAAGTAGAAGCTTCTAAGTTGTTGCAGTCACCAAGAAAGAGGCACAGAAATTCAAGTTTTAGTTTTTGAAAATTCAGTTTTTGGCTGCTTTTGCTGCCTTGTAGTTGACCTAGGACCTTAAGATTTTGCATGAACCGAAATCTGGCTGCCACATTACACGAGAAAAAGCGAGAAGAGGTAATTCGTAGTAAAAACCGCAGAAAACATAACGTTTTCAACATTTGTTTTCGAAATGACGTAACTGAAAATCTTCACATTGGACGCATTACTCTCAGAAACGTAAACATTTATCGTCTGGCAACTAATGCCGCGTGATGACGTTTGCGGTCGCACCACTCTGTACGAAGTAGAAGCTTCTAAGTTATTGCAGTCACCAAGAAAGAGGCACAGAAATTCAAGTTTTAGTTTTTGAAAATTCAGTTTTTGGCTGCTTTTGCTGCCTTGTAGTTGACCTAGGACCTTAAGATTTTGCATGAACCGAACTCTGGCAGCCACATTACACGAGAAACAGCGAGAAGTGGTAATTCGTAGTAAAAACCGCAGAAAACATAACGTTTTCAACATTTGTTTTCGTATCGACGTAACTGAAAATCTTCACATTGGACGCATTACTCTCAGAAACGCTTACATTTATCGTCTGTCAACTAATGCAGCGTGATGACGTTTGCGGTCGCACCACTCTGTACGAAGTAGAAGCTTCTAAGTTGTTGCAGTCACCAAGAAAGAGGCACAGAAATTCAAGTTTTAGTTTTTGAAAATTCAGTTTTTGGCTGCTTTTGCCGCCTTGTAGTTGACCTAGGACCTTAAGATTTTGCATGAACCGAACTCTGGCAGCCACATTACAATAGAAAAAGCGAGACGTGGTAATTCGTAGTAAAACCCGCAGAAAACATAACGTTTTCAACATTTGTTTTTGAAATGACGTAACTGAAAATCTTCACATTGGACGCATTACTCTCAGAAACGTTTACATTTATCGTCTGGCAACTAATGCAGCGTGATGACGTTTGCGGTCGCACCACTCTTTACGAAGTAGAAGCTTCTAAGTTATTGCAGTCACCAAGAAAGAGGCACAGAAATTCAAGTTTTAGTTTTTGAAAATTCAGTTTTTGGCTGCTTTTGCTGCCTTGTAGTTGACCTAGGACCTTAAGATTTTGCATGAACCGAACTCTGGTAGCCACATTACACGAGAAAAAGCGAGAAGTGGTAATTCGTAGTAAAAACCGCAGAAAACATAACGTTTTCAACATTTGTTTTCGAAATGACGTAACTGAAAATCTTCACATTGGACGCATTACTCTCAGAAACGTTTACATCTATCGTCTGGCAACTATTGCAGCGTGATGACGTTTGCGGTCGCACCACTCTGTACGAAGTAGAAGCTTCTAAGTTATTGCAGTCACCAAGAAAGAGGCACAGAAATTCAAGTTTTAGTTTTTGAAAATTCAGTTTTTGGCTGCTTTTGCTGCCTTGTAGTTGACCTAGGACCTTAAGATTTTGCATGAACCGAACTCTGGCAGCCACATTACACGAGAAAAAGCGAGAAGTGGTAATTCGTAGTAAAAACCGCAGAAAACATAACGTTTTCAACATTTGTTTTCGAAATGACGTAACTGAAAATCTTCACATTGGACGCATTACTCTCAGAAACGTTTACATTTATCGTCTGGCAACTAATGCAGCGTGATGACGTTTGCGGTCGCACCACTCTGTACGAAGTAGAAGCTTCTAAGTTGTTGCAGTCACCAAGAAAGAGGCACAGAAATTCAAGTTTTAGTTTTTGAAAATTCAGTTTTTGGCTGCTTTTGCTGCCTTGTAGTTGACCTAGGACCTTAAGATTTTGCATGAACCGAACTCTGACAGCCACATTACACGAGAAAAAGCGAGAAGTGGTAATTCGTAGTAAAAACCGCAGAAAACATAACGTTTTCAACATTTGTTTTCGTATCGACGGAACTGAAAATCCTCACATTGGACGCATTACTCTCAGAAACGTTTACATTTATCGTCTGGCAACTAATGCAGCGTGATGACGTTTGCGGTCGCACCACTCTGTACGAAGTAGAAGCTTCTAAGTTGTTGCAGTCACCAAGAAAGGGGCACAGAAATTCAAGTTTTAGTTTTTGAAAATTCAGTTTTTGGCTGCTTTTGCTGCCTTGTAGTTGACCCAGGACCTTAAGATTTTGCATGAACCGAACTCTGGCAGCCACATTACGCGAGAAAAAGCGAGAAGTGGTAATTCGTAGTAAAAACCGCAGAAAACATAACGTTTTCAACATTTGTTTTCGTATCGACGTAACTGAAAATCTTCACATTGGACGCATTACTCTCAGAAACGTTTACATTTATCGTCTGGCAACTAATGCAGCGTGATGACGTTTGCGGTCGCACCACTCTGTACGAAGTAGAAGCTTCTAAGTTGTTGCAGTCACCAAGAAAGAGGCACAGAAATTCAAGTTTTAGTTTTTGAAAATTCAGTTTTTGGCTGCTTTTGCTGCCTTGTAGTTGACCTAGGACCTTAAGATTTTGCATGAACCGAACTCTGGCAGCCACATTACACGAGAAAAAGCGAGAAGTGGTAATTCGTATTAAAAACCGCAGAAAACATAACGTTTTCAACATTTGTTTTCGTATCGACGTAACTGAAAATCTTCACATTGGACGCATTACTCTCAGAAACGTTTACATTTATCGTCTGGCAACTAATGCAGCGTGATGACGTTTGCGGTCGCACCAATCTGTACGAAGTAGAAGCTTCTAAGTTGTTGCAGTCACCAAGAAAGAGGCACAGAAATTCAAGTTTTAGTTTTTGAAAATTCAGTTTTTGGCTGCTTTTGCTGCCTTGTAGTTGACCTGGGACCTTAAGATTTTGCATGAACCGAACTCTGGCAGCCACATTACACGAGAAAAAGCGAGAAGTGGTAATTCGTAGTAAAAACCGCAGAAAACATAACGTTTTCAACATTTGTTTTCGTATCGACGTAACTGAAAATCTTCACATTGGACGCATTACTCTCAGAAACGTTTACATATATCGTCTGGCAGCTAATGCAGCGTGATGACGTTTGCGGTCGCACCACTCTGTACGAAGTAGAAGCTTCTAAGTTGTTGCAGTCACCAAGAAAGAGCCACAGAAATTCAAGTTTTAGTTTTTGAAAATTCAGTTTTTGGCTGCTTTTGCTGCCTTGTAGTTGACCTAGGACCTTAAGATTTTGCATGAACCGAACTCTGGCAGCCACATTACACGAGAAAAAGCGAGAAGTGGTAATTCGTAGTAAAAACCGCAGAAAACATAAAGTTTTCAACATTTGTTTTCGTTTCGACGTAACTGAAAATCTTCACATTGGACGCATTACTCTCAGAAACGTTTACATTTATCGTCTGGCAACTAATGCAGCGTGATGACGTTTGCGGTCGCACCACTCTGTACGAAGTAGAAGCTTCTAAGTTATTGCAGTCACCAAGAAAGAGGCACAGAAATTCAAGTTTTAGTTTTTGAAAATTCAGTTTTTGGCTGCTTTTGCTGCCTTGTAGTTGACCTAGGACCATAAAATTTTGCATGAACCGAACTCTGGCAGCCACATTACACGAGAAAAAGCGAGAAGTGGTAATTCGTAGTAAAAACCGCAGAAAACATAACGTTTTCAACATTTGTTTTCGTATCGACGTAACTGAAAATCTTCACATTGGACGCATTACTCTCAGAAACGCTTACATTTATCGTCTGTCAACTAATGCAGCGTGATGACGTTTGCGGTCGCACCACTCTGTACGAAATAGAAGCTTCTAAGTTGTTGCAGTCACCAAGAAAGAGGCACAGAAATTCAAGTTTTAGTTTATGTAAATTCAGTTTTTGGCTGCTTTTGCTGCCTTGTAGTTGACCTAGGACCTTAAGATTTAGCATGAACCGAACTCTGGCAGCCACATTGCACGAGAAAAAGCGAGAAGTGGTAATTCGTAGTAAAAACCGCAGAAAACACAACGTTTTCAACATTTGTTTTCGTATCGACGTAACTGAAAATCTTCACATTGGACGCATTACTCTCAGAAACGTTTACATTTATCGTCTGGCAACTAATGCAGCGTGATGACGTTTGCGGTCGCACCACTCTGTACGAAGTAGAAGCTTCTAAGTTGTAGCAGTCACCAAGAAAGAGGCACAGAAATTCAAGTTTTAGTTTTTGAAAATTCAGTTTTTGGCTGCTTTTGCTGCCTTGTAGTTGACCTAGGACCTTACGATTTTGCATGAACCGAACTCTGACAGCCACATTACAC
The DNA here is from genome assembly GCF_023864345.2 of Schistocerca serialis cubense. NCBI lineage: Eukaryota > Metazoa > Arthropoda > Insecta > Orthoptera > Acrididae > Schistocerca > Schistocerca serialis. The sequence continues at coordinate 2,958,528 of NW_026047571.1, read as the reverse complement.
AAGAAAAAGCGAGAAGTGGTAATTCGTAGTCAAAACCGCAGAAAACATAACGTTTTCAACATTTGTTTTCGTATCGACGTAACTGAAAATCTTCACATCGGATGCATTACTCTCAGAAACGTTTACATTTATCGTCTGGCAACTAATGCAGCGTGATGACGTTTGCGGTCGCACCACTCTGGACGAAGTAGAATCTTCTAAGTTGTTGCAGTCACCAAGAAAGAGGCACAGAAATTCAAGGTTTAGTTTTTGAAAATTCAGTTTTTGGCTGCTTTTGCTGCCTTGTAGTTGACCTAGGACCTTAAGATTTTGCATGAACCGAACTCTGGCAGCCACATTACAATAGAAAAAACGAGACGTGGTAATTCGTAGTAAAAACCGCAGAAAACATAAAGTTTTCAACATTTGTTTTCGAAATGACGTAACTGAAAATCTTCACATTGGACGCATTACTCTCAGAAACGTTTACATTTATCGTCTGGCAACTAATGCAGCGTGATGACGTTTGCGGTCGCACCACTCTGTACGAAGTAGAAGCTTCTAAGTTGTTGCAGTCACCAAGAAAGAGGCACAGAAATTCAAGTTTTAGTTTTTGAAAATTCAGTTTTTGGCTGCTTTTGCTGCCTTGTAGTTGACCTAGGACCTTAAGATTTTGCATGAACCGAACTCTGGCAGCCACATTACACGAGAAAAAGCGAGAAGTGGTAATTCGTAGTAAAAACCGCAGAAAACATAACGTTTTCAACATTTGTTTTCGTATCGACGTAACTGAAAATCTTCACATTGGACGCATTACTCTCAGAAACGCTTACATTTATCGTCTGTCAACTAATGCAGCGTGATGACGTTTGCGGTCGCACCACTCTGTACGAAATAGAAGCTTCTAAGTTGTTGCAGTCACCAAGAAAGAGGCACAGAAATTCAAGTTTTAGTTTATGTAAATTCAGTTTTTGGCTGCTTTTGCTGCCTTGTAGTTGACCTAGGACCTTAAGATTTAGCATGAACCGAACTCTGGCAGCCACATTGCACGAGAAAAAGCGAGAAGTGGTAATTCGTAGTAAAAACCGCAGAAAACACAACGTTTTCAACATTTGTTTTCGTATCGACGTAACTGAAAATCTTCACATTGGACGCATTACTCTCAGAAACGTTTACATTTATCGTCTGGCAACTAATGCAGCGTGATGACGTTTGCGGTCGCACCACTCTGTACGAAGTAGAAGCTTCTAAGTTGTAGCAGTCACCAAGAAAGAGGCACAGAAATTCAAGTTTTAGTTTTTGAAAATTCAGTTTTTGGCTGCTTTTGCTGCCTTGTAGTTGACCTAGGACCTTACGATTTTGCATGAACCGAACTCTGACAGCCACATTACACAAGAAAAAGCGAGAAGTGGTAATTCGTAGTCAAAACCGCAGAAAACATAACGTTTTCAACATTTGTTTTCGTATCGACGTAACTGAAAATCTTCACATCGGATGCATTACTCTCAGAAACGTTTACATTTATCGTCTGGCAACTAATGCAGCGTGATGACGTTTGCGGTCGCACCACTCTGTACGAAGTAGAAGCTTCTAAGTTGTTGCAGTCACCAAGAAAGAGGCACAGAAATTCAAGGTTTAGTTTTTGAAAATTCAGTTTTTGGCTGCTTTTGCTGCCTTGTAGTTGACCTAGGACCTTAAGATTTTGCATGAACCGAACTCTGGCAGCCACATTACAATAGAAAAAGCGAGACGTGGTAATTCGTAGTAAAAACCGCAGAAAACATAACGTTTTCAACATTTGTTTTCGAAATGACGTAACTGAAAATCTTCACATTGGACGCATTACTCTCAGAAACGTTTACATTTATCGTCTGGCAACTAATGCAGCGTGATGACGTTTGCGGTCGCATCACTCTGTACGAAGTAGAAGCTTCTAAGTTGTTGCAGTCACCAAGAAAGAGGCACAGAAATTCAAGTTTTAGTTTTTGAAAATTCAGTTTTTGGCTGCTTTTGCTGCCTTGTAGTTGACCTAGGACCTTAAGATTTTGCATGAACCGAACTCTGGCAGCCACATTACACGAGAAAAAGCGAGAAGTGGTAATTCGTAGTAAAAACCGCAGAAAACATAACGTTTTCAACATTTGTTTTCGAAATGACGTAACTGAAAATCTTCACATTGGACGCATTACTCTCAGAAACGTTTACATCTATCGTCTATCAACTATTGCAGCGTGATGACGTTTGCGGTCGCACCACTCTGTACGAAGTAGAAGCTTCTAAGTTGTTGCAATCACCAAGAAAGAGGCACAGAAATTCAAGTTTTAGTTTCTGAAAATTCAGTTTTTGGCTGCTTTTGCTACCTTGTAGTTGACCTAGGACCTTAAGATTTTGCATGAACCGAACTCTGGCAGCCACATTACACGAGAAAAAGCGAGAAGTGGCAATTCGTAGTAAAACCCGCAGAAAACTTAACGTTTTCAACATTTGTTTTCGTATCGACGTAACTGAAAATCTTCACATTGGACGCATTACTCTCAGAAACGTTTACATTTATCGTCTGGCAACTAATGCAGCGTGATAACGTTTGCGGTCGCACCACTCTGTACGAAGTAGAAGCTTCTAAGTTGTTGCAGTCACCAAGAAAGAGGCACAGAAATTCAAGTTTTAGTTTTTGAAAATTCAGTTTTTGGCTGCTTTTGCTGCCTTGTAGTTGACCTAGGACCTTAAGATTTTGCATGAACCGAACTCTGACAGCCACATTACACGAGAAAAAGCGAGAAGTGGTAATTCGTAGTAAAAACCGCAGAAAACATAACGTTTTCAACATTTGTTTTCGTATCGACGTAACTGAAAATCCTCACATTGGACGCATTACTCTCAGAAACGTTTATCGTCTGGCAACTAATGCAGCGTGATGACGTTTGCGGTCGCACCACTCTGTACGAAGCAGAAGCTTCTAAGTTGTTTCAGTCACCAAGAAAGAGGCACAGAAATTCAAGTTTTAGTTTTTGAAAATTCAGTTTTTGGCTGCTTTTGCTGCCTTGTAGTTGACCCAGGACCTTAAGATTTTGCATGAACCGAACTCTGGCAGCCACATTACACGAGAAAAAGCGAGAAGTGGTAATTCGTAGTAAAAACCGCAGAAAACATAACGTTTTCAACATTTGTTTTCGTATCGACGTAACTGAAAATCTTCACATTGGACGCATTACTCTCAGAAACGTTTACATTTATCGTCTGGCAACTAATGCAGCGTGATGACGTTTGCGGTCGCACCACTCTGTACGAAGTAGAAGCTTCTAAGTTGTTGCAGTCACCAAGAAAGAGGCACAGAAATTCAAGTTTTAGTTTTTGAAAATTCAGTTTTTGGCTGCTTTTGCTGCCTTGTAGTTGACCTAGGACCTTAAGATTTTGCATGAACCGAAGTCTGGCAGCCACATTACACGATAAAAAGCGAGAAGTGGTAATTCGTATTAAAAACCGCAGAAAACATAACGTTTTCAACATTTGTTTTCGTATCGACGTAACTGAAAATCTTCACATTGGACGCATTACTCTCAGAAACGCTTACATTTATCGTCTGGCAACTAATGCAGCGTGATGACGTTTGCGGTCGCACCACTCTGTACGAAGTAGAAGCTTCTAAGTTGTTGCAGTCACCAAGAAAGAGGCACAGAAATTCAAGTTTTAGTTTTTGAAAATTCAGTTTTTGGCTGCTTTTGCTGCCTTGTAGTTGACCTAGGACCTTAAGATTTTGTCTATAGGTTTATTAAAGTACGAAGCCGCCAGTTGACCAGCTGCATTTTCTGCTATACGCAACTCTTGTATTTTTCTGCTACTTTTCGTTTTTTTCTTTTTCTCCACATCATCATCATCGTCATCATATTTTTCATTAATGTCACAGCCGTTGATTTTGTCTTGACATCTAGCTGCAGAATTGCTATTGTTTTCTCTCGCCGGAAATCGGTGAATCAGTTCCTTTAGTGGTTGTGAAATGGGCTTAAATGTCTTTTCCAGCACAGATTTTGTTTCAGTTTCTCTTTTATGTAGAGATAGCATCTTTCTACGGATATTCTGTCTAGCTTTAGCGATCAGTTTTTTAATATTAATGTTTCGTTTAATCGAATCGTGCAGCATGTTTATAGCTCAAAACTGCCCACTCGCTATCTGAACTAAATTTACGTAGACATCTCAATTTATAACAGTAATTTCTTCACTTAGAGGTTTCAAAGTATGTGTTTATCACACGCTGCCTATGCACATCGTCGAGGATTGGTGAGATAATTTTACACATTTGTTTTATACGTTGCTTGAATCGAAGACTGTCAATGGCGGCACGTTGCCAGCAAAGTCCTATGCGAGCCTCTCTGTATACCGAAAAATCCCAATCATTTAAAATGTGCACTGAGGTACATGCTTCATTTGGAAAGTGCACTTCCTTTTTTCTCACCTTCTCCATTTCCTATATAGGTCTTTAATGCCGGCGTGAAAGATGTGCACTCATTGACGTCTGTTAGGAAATTGAGGAACATGATGATAATTGCTAGTGCTTTGTAGTACGCAACTGCTCAGATAAATTACACTTTAATTTACAACCCGATATTCAAATTCAGCATGAAGTGGACGATTTCCAAGTGTTAAATGCGAGGCTTTATGAAACTTGAATCTGTCTCCTTTACGTACGTCAATCTCCGTATTCATCAAAAGTTGGTAACTGTTTTCATTCAATTCAAAGGTAATTGTTTCAATATCAGGCATAATAGAGCGTAAAATAACTTTACCAGTGTAAGGTAATACATACTCATACTGACCATTGTGTAAAAGGTAAGCTGATTCATTGGGATCTCCTGAAGGGATGCTGTCAATTCTAAAAATGATGGAACACATTCGATTTTTTTCAACGTAACCTTTTGTTGCAACATCCGAGTCTAAAATTGGCTCGCGCACATTCGTGATGCGTTTATTTTGCACGTCTAAAACTCGTTCTGTTACACTGATTAAGTCTAAAAAGTTTTCAACTCCTGCATTCATAGATGTACGTAAAGAGTTTTTTAGCTCTCTGAAGTCGTTAAGCTGATTTTGCAGCTTTTGGAACAACAGATCGACATACGATTTACTTACTGCATCAATTGCCCTCGGCTTTGTCTTCTCAGCAGAATCAACTCTGTCTTTCACACGTTTCACAGAATTTTCGATTCTTCTACGGATGTCGTCTACGTATTTTTTCGTTGCTGCATCATCATCAGTTCGCGGATCAGCTAAGTTAGTGTTGGTTTTGCGGTGCTTGACCGCAAGTGAGCTCTCACTTACATCGAATGCGTTCAGTTTTTCCACCGCATTATCCACATAAACTTTCGTGCATGCATCATGATCTTCAGCAGGATCATGTAATCCACTTAAACGCTTATTATTAAAATAAATTGCTGCACTTGTAGTGTATATGGAGGAAAAGAAAGCTGTTATCTGCGGCAAAAATTTCGTTATTAAAGTGCTCGAGGAGGCAGCATCAGTATTAGAGTTTGTTGCATCATTTACTCGTTTTCGCGGTGTCGAGTCTCCGGCAGAAGAAGAAGAAGAAGAAGAAGATGAAGAGGTGATACTCACTTGTTTCTCAAATAGCTGATTTACTTTATCGATAAGATTTGTAATAATGTTCGAGTATGACTGGAATTTCGAATCCACATATTTTTTATTAGCAACATCGTTATTGTATTGAGGATCTAGTACGAGCAATAGAGTATTGCTACTGCTGTTATTCGAAGATGTTACCTGTGCAGAAGCCATGATGGTAATAATCTGTAATGGGGCAAGCTGTTGCTTTAAATACAGATGTAATTATCAAAGTTTATACGATAACGACCATTATTTAATTCATCATCTTTGCTAATAACAAGAAAATCGTAGGCATTCCCATTCCATGCTCGTTTACACATTTCGAGAAATTCATTGAATGTCATGTCAGGATTAACATGATCACTGAAGACATGTTTTAAATTACGCTCATCTTGTTTAAAGAGAACAATAACATTAGCATTGTCTCTGATTAACTGTTTAGGAATTTTGCTATATGTCTGACACAAATAGAAACTGTCTACACCGTAATGCCGACCCATCGAAAAGTAAGCTTTCATGTGATCTTGTTTGTCGCAGGCAATGTCGTCGAAAATAAAAACTGAAAGTGGTCGGGCTTGATCTGGTGGTATTACATCTTCTTTACTGGAAAATGTAAAGTAGCCAATATCATGCAGGTTTTTAAAAATTTGTTCCAAATATTTATATTTGTATTGTTGCAGCGATTTGGAAAATACGTAGACATTCTTAAATTTGAGACCATTTTCATGAATTAGAAGATTAACAATCACATTTGTTTTTCCACAATTGGAAGGACCTGCAATAATACACCTAATCGTATCAGGAAATAGATCACCATGCCTACGATCTTGCCTTTGCAGTTCATTTCTGTGTTCAGCAATAGGTCTAATAGGAAGTTGAAGTGCATGTTTCCTGAATTGCATCTTTAAGTACACTAAGGACTCTACGTATCTTACAATTACTATTATAATAGAGCACTCTAGGTGGCAAACTTATCACTCGGGCAATGATCATGATTATAAAAAAAAAAAAAAAATTGTCAGATATGTGATTCGAACCCACGCTCCCTCCTACAAGATCTTAAATCTAGCGCCTTAACCACTCGGCCAATCTGACAGATTTGTAACAAGCACCACCATTTTGTCTGGAGAAAAAAAACAATTCCTATCTTACAAATACTGTTATAATAGAGCATTCTGGGTGTCAAACAGACCAGTCGTTAGTTAACACTCAAGCTATGAAGAAACATCGCGACAACAACAACAACAAGCAAAATAAGTTGAGGAAGGGGAAGAATAAGAGAGGGACAAAAAAACGTGGTGGTTCCCTGCTTAACCGCATGATTAATAAACTACCTGTTGAACTTCACATACCTGGCTACTCCTACTGTGGTCCTGGCACAAAGTTAGAGGATAGACTCAAAAGAGGCGATGTCGGTATCAATCCACTAGATGAGGCGTGTAAAGAACATGACATAGCTTACGCAACTCATCCAGACAGTTTGCCTGACAGACATCAAGCAGACAGAATTCTGGCTAGATAAGCGTGGAGTAGAGTAAAAGCAAAAGACGCTAATTTGAAGGAAAAGTTAGCTGCGCTGGCAGTAACTGGAGCAATGAAAGCTAAAGTTAAAATGGGTATGGGTTTGAATAAGAAGAAGAAGAAGAAGAAGAAAAGTTCTGGACGAAAGAAAGGTGGTAATATACTGAACAAAGTAATTAAAAAAGTTCGAAGTGGACTTAAGTACTTGAAGCCTGGTGCTAATCTGATGACAGTTGTGAAAGTGGCTCGTAAAATCGCATCACAGGTTGCTCCGACGAAAGCTGTGGGGAAATTATTAGACAGAGAACGTATAATACCTGTGCCCAAAACAGGTGGAATAATACCTCTAATTCCAATATTTGCTGCTTTATCAGCACTTGGAGGATTAGCCGGAGGTGCTGCTGGAATTGCTAAAGCTGTTAATGATGCGAAAAGTGCTCGAAAGGAGTTAGCTGAAATGCAGAGGCATCATCGTGTACTTGAAGCAATTGCTTTGCGTGATGGAAAAGGGCTGTACTTGGGTCCATACAGGAAAAACGGATTCGGTCTGTATCTGGCCGGTATAAATGGAACAAGGAATAATAAAAAAAAAAGTTCTCCATAAACAGTCTTCCTACAAGACCTCTTACCAACATTGACTTAGAACACTATGCTAAAAAGCTGCAGATAGCACACTTTCGAGGTGTCTTTATGAGAGATACTTTACCTTCAAGACCTAACACTTGTGAGTGTGCAATTATTAATCTCAATACTGAAGAGGAACCAGGTTCACACTGGGTAGCTTACAGAAAGGAAGGCAAAATTGTCTACTATTTCGACAGCTTTGGAAATTTACCACCTCCTCCGGAAATAGTAAGGTATCTGAAAAACTGTACGATAAAATATAACTACAATACATTTCAGTCACTTAACAGCCAGAGATGTGGCCATTTATGTTTAAGGTTTCTGAATTCAACATAAAACAGACAGTCTTGCAGGGTATAGTTGTAGTCTAACAATGGACATTGAACACGGCATAACGTTAAGTCTGACGGGTAAAGAATCACTTCTAACTGCTCTCTTCAATCCTGCATTGAATTTATCCTCACATGTTTACGAAATTGCTCTGCTAAACCTTTTTACATATAATTCCATTCACAATATTACATCGTTAAATAATAATCTCTACTTCTACAACTATTTGAATGATGTAGAAATTTTGGATAAAGTTAGTCTGAAACATGGAACATATGAACTGCACGACATTTTTTCAGCATTATTGAAAGAAATTGAAGCGTACAACTTGAAGGTTAGCAGTGATAACTCGATAAATAAGAAAAAGCATGACTTGCAATTAAATATTACCTTCAATAAAACACTGAATCGATGTCAGATTAGGAGTAATCTTACTATAGATTTTAATCTCCCAGACAACATAGGTTCAGTTTTAGGGTTTGCAAAAACTGTAGTGGATAAAAAAGTCTTGAAGACTGCCGAATATTCAGTTAACATTCAAAGTGTTAATGTCTTGTGTGTTGACTGTAACATCTCAGGAGGTTCATTTCACAATGGGGAACCTACACATACATTGCATCAGTTCTGGCCTGCTGTACCACCAGGATATAAGATTGTGGAAACACCGAATTCACCCATTTATATGCCAGTAGTTGCAAGATACGTTTCAGAATTAAGTGTGTCAATTAGAGATCAAGAGGGAAATCTTGTTGATTTTGACGGGGAAGAGATAACTGTGCGATTACATTTGAGGAAAATACGGTAATGGGTATCGTATACAAACAGAATGCCTGCATAAGCAAGGACACAAGATACCTTGACAATGAGAGCAATAATAACAAGGAGGAGGAGGAGGAGAAGAAGAAGAAGAGGAAAAGAAAAGCAAAGAAGAGAAAAGTCAAAAATGTTTTAACTCCACACAACAGAGAAATTCTGTCGTCACTGGCATACAGAGTGCTATAAATACTGATACCTTCATCTGCAAACTCTCATTCGAGTCGTCCGACTTTCAGTGATCAAACAGGAGGAGGAGGAGGAGGAGGAGGAGGAGGAAGCTAAGGAAAAAAAAAAATGTTGAATGTAAGAGAAAAAATTCTCGTCGATGACTCGGTTAGTCGCCTGCAGTATCATAAGTATAAACCTTTTGGTCAACCGGCTTTTGCTCAGAACGATTCCATATCAATTGTTATACAAAATGAAAACACTTACCTGCTTCCTTCCGAGAGTCTGCTGTATATAGAAGGACGACTTGTCAATGCAGAGGGAAAGGGAAAAGCTACTGATATTGAGTTAACAAAAAACTGTGCACTTCATCTGTTTTCGGATATTCAGTACCGTCTCAATAACCAAATTATCGATCATGTACGTAATCCAGGAATTGCAACATTAATGAAAGGATATGCTTCTTTTACACCAGGTGACGCAAATGCATTACAAAATGCCGGATGGGGGGCAAGAGGCGAATTGAAAGAGTTAGTCGACGATGATGATGGTCGTTTTAATTTTTGCATTCCGCTTAAAATGATCTTAGGCTTTGCAGAGGATTACAAAAAGATTATTTTAAATGCTCGCCATGAACTGATACTGATTCGTAGCAGGCAAGATATTAACTGTATTGTCTCAGATAAAGCAGATACTAAATCAAAAATTGTGTTGGAAAAAGTTCACTGGGAAATGCCGCATGTTCAGGTGTCTGAAAAGCAACAAATATCACTGTGGAATATCTTAAAAAATGATATCACTTTGACTCTACCTTTTCGTCACTGGGATTTGGTTGAAAGCATTGCGCCAGAAATTAACTCATGGACATGGCAAATTAAATTTAATACAGCTCTTGAAACAGCAAGGTATGTAATATTGGCTTTTCAGTCAAACAGAAATTTGATTACTGCTGACTCTAGTGTATTCGACAAAATAAACATATCAAACTTGAAGGTGTATTTAAATTCTTCTAAATTCCCAGAGGAGAATTTTGCTGTTGATTTTGACACGAAGAATACTGCACAGGCGTTTGAAATGTATGCCAATTTTCAATCGCTGTATTATGGAGATAGCAGTGTAAGAAGAGGGAACCCGCTCATGAACCGTACTGAATTTCAGAACTGTCCTATATTTTTCATCGATTGTTCTCATCAAGACGAAACACTGAAATCTTCGGTCGTTGACATGAAGATTGAAATAGAAACAAAAGAAGCATTTGCTAAAAATACAATAGCTTACTGCCTGGTCATTCATGATTCAGTGATTGAAATGACTCCATCAACCAATCAAGTCACAAAGCGTACGCGGATATAGAATGGGAGGGGAAAAGACATGGGAAGCTGGAAAGAAAGAAGAAAAAAAAAATAGATGTTGTGTAAGGAGGATTTGTTCCCCGTCCAGCCAATCAGGTCACATAAGGCATACTCAGAGATATATATATAAGAGGAGGAAAAAAAAGTGCAAGCATTTGATCATTGTTGTCCTGTTTGCTCCCCCCTCACACCAGTAGCTTGTGAGAAGGAAATATGAACAAAGTTATAATAATTACCGCTAAGTCCGAGAATCATCCAGTGATAGTGTTAGTGACTAATTTAAGTGATGGTTGTGAATGTGTACTGCAAGTTCATAACATGGAGGCCTCTTTCAGTGCACTGAATTGTTCACTCGATTCATTGCTAAAAGAGAACAGTGACTGTAAAACATTAGTGTATTCAAAAAATCTGCTCTGTCCACTCGTCCTAAATATTCTAGAACAAATTATTATTATTCATAAAGATGTTGAAATGCTACGATTGGAAGATTATGGATTGGACTGTGCTAATAAGAAAGAGAAAGGTGCTGCTGCTGCTGCTCCTGATGCTGCTGCTTCTGTTGCTGATGATGATGCTTACTTCTTGTTCGAGTGGATTAAATCGAAAAATGTTTGTAAACTGCTCTCTCGAATTTATAGGAAACTTACTGTGCAACAGTGTCAAAATCTAAATGCAATTGATTATTACTTATTTCCTAAACAGTTGTTACCCTCTTTATGTGATCTTTCTCATATATTTCACAGTTTACCACAAGTGTTTCAAAATGATGCTCTTATTTCTAAGTATCAACATTGTTACAAGCATTATAATGTGAATGCACGTTGTCAAATTGATGGACCACCTCCTATTAAAAAGAATTGTAAAGAGTGCAGAAAGAAAATTTCGGATGAAATAAAATAACAATTATTGTATGTGGTTTTTTTTTTAATTTCACTCAGTAAATAAAGAAAAAGTTACAATGAATATATAATGTTTTGTTATTTTCTGTATACAAATCAGTTACAAATTCACATGGAAGTTGTCTGAATGACAGTATTGCACACACACACACACACAATAAAATTAGTCAGACGTTTGTCAAGTTTTCTTTGTTTTTCAGTTGGTAGTGACCCCACGCTAAAGTATTTACCTTATCTGACAGTATAAAACGTTTATCATCATGTGCAGACAAACCAAGCTTTTGTTGTTTAACAGTTGATACCACATGAGACTTTGATTGAATAATATACTGTACAGAAGTTTTAACATCTAAATTCAACATACATTCTCGATAATCATCGATGCTCAATGCTTTAATAGATGACTGTTTTATACCTTTCGCTCTCTGCATTACACGTAGTGATTCGGTCTCTAGTGCATACATTTTAGCTCTCAGGCCTATGAACTCAGTAATAAGTTCGCCGTTTAATTCATCTTTCAATAGTCCAACCTCCTTTTTATTCACAAGTGGAATGTTAAATCTGTTATTAATGGGAAAACCTGAAGTATCAAACCATTTTTGCACATCACTTTTGATATCCTCATAAATATTTTGAGTTTTAATATGGTAAATTAAACTATCGGTATCAGTGTAACACAGTTTTACATCTTTTACAGGGAACTTGTTCAGTATATACCCATAATGAAAGTCAACAAGACGCGTCTTTGAAATGTCTAAAATCGCCATACCTACAGATATAGGCTTGTCAAACACTACATTGAGTTTGTCTAATTCAATACCAACTAAATTCTCCTGAAATATAACGCTCCTCTTGAAATTTGGTTTTGCAATCATTGCAGATGCTCCATATTTACCATCCCATGAAGTTACTAGTTTTATGTCCCTCATCTTTCGTACATTTTGCATTGTCTTACCAAAGACGCTGTTATTCATTAGCTTAAAAAAATTCTTTTCAAAATCGTTATTTGCTGCCATACGTTTCTGTGCGTTAATATCGATGTATGGTTTCATCCATGGAAGTTGTCTGAACGACAGTACTCTGTGAATCTTTCTCAATTTCAAATTATGTTGCAAACACTGTTTGAGATTTCTATAATGAATTACATAATTTTTCTTATCATACAAAGTAGAAATTAATTTTTTGGGAGCACTAGCCTTGCCTACCACACAGCTAGATGGTGGTATCATTTTCTCAGGACATAGTGGTAGATCAGAATGCATATCGTGGATGTTTTCAGGATATTCAAGATCTACTTCCAGAATGTAGCCTATATCAGAGTCATCCGGTATGTTGTTTACGTCAAAAGTTTTAACAATTTCAGCGTTGAGCCAAGAAAAATGTGAAACTGGGAGGTACTGCATCATTGCCCAACTGTAAAGACTATTTACATCAAGGTAAATAATGTAGGATTCATCACTATTTTCATCATAATTAGACATGAACCTGTTGTTTGCCACAGCATGTCTACACGAGCAGTGAACAATGCCGCCTCTAATACCTCGTTCGACGAATTGAAGTTGCTCAATGTCTGTGATGAGTTCTAATTCTGCTTTGGTGGTTTTCAATAATGCATCCCAAGCCAATCCAGGTGAAGTAACATAATGCGCGGGATCTAACTCATAGGTTTTAATGCAGAGATTTCGAAAATTTTCAAAAACATCGCTTAACAATAACACATCAATTTTTAAATAAAGATCCGAGTATTCCCCCAGTGTCTTGCACTTGAACAAATGCCAAGCATTACACGCCCTTTGATAATCACACTCTGAGACAGTTCTTCCACCAGTCAGCAAACTTTTAAATTCCTGAATCGGCGGTAAGTGTTCTTCTGATAAAACACTCTCATCACTCACATACTCATATGGAAATATACCCTTCTGATTGACTAAATAAAATTCATGATCATCAGGAAAGTATTTCCTCATTATCCTGAGTTCCTCTGGCTTTAGGTAAGATGCACACTTTTCTAGCGAGCATGATAAAAAATTAAATGAATCTATAAATCGGAAATTTATGTAGCAGTGCCGGTCTTTATGTGTTACTTGAATGCTCTTCGTGAAAGATTTGTATTTCTCCATATTCGATGGTAATATAGAAACGCGGCCTGGATTTAATTTAGTTTTCCTCCTCCCGGTCTCATTCACTAGTTGCTCGCAAATATTTGTAATTACGAAATGACTATCATAATTGGACAGATTGTGGAATACGACAGGCACTGTAAACAGAGGTCTGTAGTTTACATTGCAGCTAGCATGCGCTGCACCGCGGTACTCGCCTGTAAAATGACAATGGTCACGATGCTTCACATCGCCTGCCTCAAAGGCTTCCTTACAAATATGACAGATCTGTGCAGAGTGAAAGGCTGATTCTTCCTCTGGGCTTAATATAATCTCTTTATTTTGTAATAAGAAACCGTTCACATACTCAGCAATTGCATACAGCTGTTTCGTGAACCACTGCATGCAATCACGACCGCGATACAACTGAAATTCCGAATAGTCATCATTATAAGTACAATGTATGTAATATGCAATACTAAATGGTGTATGTAAATGTATTTGATCAGAGTTACTACTTCTACTGCAGCCAGCAACTGGTTGCAGCATGCACTCAGTGTCCGCATATATTATAAAAGGCAGCTTTAGCTTATTTCTGAAATTGGAAAATTTTATATATTTATTGTGCTCATTTGGCATGATAGTGTTGACTGGCTTAAACTGCGCACAGTCAAGCAAGTGTGCTTCTAACTTCTGTTTTGCATGGAAATAAGACAGACAACGGGGGCATATCACGACAGACTTATGATGAGCAGTAATGCTATAATGTGCTAGCTTCGACAAACTTTTTATATAATAAAAATGATTTATATTTGTATTTTCTAGCTGCAACATTAATAAATTTACATGTTTTTCTCTTTGGTACTTTGTAATATGCAGTGGTATAACTCGGATATCTTTCGACCTTTCCCTCGTCCTCCTTCTTGCCCCCTCTCTCTCCTCATCCGCTTCTCCCTCTTCTTCAACAACCATCCACTCATAATCCGAGTACTGTATACCGTACACATTGACAGACACACTTTCATTCTGCTTTTCGAATATATGGACATGCTTTAGCTCTGTAGGAAACGGTATATTAGAAAAGTTTAATTTGTTTGCATGTGCAAAATAGGCAGACACACGGTGCGCATTCTTGCTTACAGGATACAAAGCAGCTAGAATTGCCCATTTAAAACAAGCATTACCTTTCGAGTGAACGTTAATTACTGCATGTTTATTCGCAATCACTTTTGGCAGTTTCGTGTGACGTCCTGCATAAAACCCTTTGTTTTCGTTAACATTAATACATAGTTTTACTATATTACGCAACGCCCAACCTGAATCTCTCAATTGAAATTTCTCCAGTTTATTTAACAGTACATCCCTAATTTTAGTTGAATACCACTCTTCGGTAATGTCAGAGGAGAATATATTTAAATTCTTTGTATTTAAGTACTTGTCTTCTACGTCACCCGATTTGGGCAGCACAAAGTTGCAAATGAGTGAAAAATTAATTTTAAGAGGCTTGTTAATTTTACGCATTATGTTCTCAAAGACAGAGAAACATGCATCCAAGAAATATTTTGGGTCCTTAAACCCTCCTCGGTTAGATATCTCACCTGTACATATTCTATTTTTGAACGCACTTTCAACCGAAACCCATTCCAGAGCATTACTTTCCTGATGATCATGATTCAGCTTAATGCGCTTTGGCGATGGTTCGGTCATTATTCACTTTCAGCGCTTCTCAAAATATCGTATATGGCAGACAACAGGACATTACAATTTGAATATATAAATGAAACATCCCCACTCTCTAGCCACGTTTTGAGGCAAGCAGCTCCATTTACAAAATCAAATTGACAACTGAATGCATTATGAGAACAAATTGTATACAACACAAACAAAATCTCTTTGATGTAAGCATCAACAAGATTATTAAACTTGGTAACATATAACTCTGTGTAATAAGTACACTCGTATTTGTCATAGACTTGAAAAGCAGCAAAATGCTCACCTTGTTTAAAGCACTCTGTTTGAATTAGCTGCACTATTTTTCCATTCAATTCGGAATATGCATTTACATCCTCACCACACCCTATTACTTTTACTGCAAATACTAATGTGTCATGTGTATCAAAATGTGTGCCACAGGTATCGTCTTTTAAGGATTGCAAATCTATTTCCTTAATCTTGCCATTTGCTGACACTTTCCGTATTTGAATAGACATGGTTAGTATCACAATATGCTAACAACTACGTAATATTAGTATAAGGAAACATATGTTAGTATTTATCAAACAGGTTCAAAGTCAATGATATCCATACTATTTTTCCTACCACGATATATCAGAGCAACTGTTCCGGAATTCAGAAATTCCAATTCTTCATCACTGAGAGTGGTGAATCTTGCAGGAAGCAATATTTTGCACTCCTTCAAGTATACTACGACCGCTGCTCCAAATTTCGTCGTCGTCCGTCTCGCATTTAGGATGGGATATTTCTCCCCCTGTTCCAGAGACGACAGCCGCAGCGTAGTTTTGGAGCCTCCTCCTTCTCCCAGATACTTCAGACTCTGCAACACTGATCGAGAGGCATCCCTGTTCTCTCTTGAGTTACAACAACTTCTTAGTAGATGAAAACTATATGCCACTTAGTAGTAGTAGCACTAAGTAATACTTGTCAGACTTACATGTTTTGAGCCAGCTATGTGTTTCACACACTCTCTCCGACAGCAAAGGCAATTCCAATACTGACACTCGCACGGGCACTCGCACAGCTGAAGGAATACGACAGAGTGGAATCGTCTGTCGCTTTATACTGGTCTATAGGCATAAAAAAATTTTTGTTTCTCTGCTACTTTCACAGAGAGAGAGAGAGAGAGAGAGAAACTCTTGCAGTCATACTACACATTGCTTCTCTTGGAGTACATTCACCCCTGGTAAAGAAATGCTACGTCCCCCGCTGCTACTGATGGAGTTGTTATTGACATTGTATTCTCAGAGACTCGTATGGTTCTTCTCTCACCGTGCTGCATCATATTACCGTGTTATTTGCTAGTCATGTAATCAGATAATGTCCCTCCATATCCTCAGAGAGAGGCTTTTTCTTTTCCCACCCTGCGGTATCATGCATTGACTTTATGCGTTCACATGAGATCAGCTGTTGGACGAGGACAATGACCGCCAGTCCGAAAGCAAGGGCGATGATGATGTAACTGCTTACGCCAGATGGTTGAGAACAAGAAAAAACAGTACGTCCCGCCAGCCACGATCACATGTGCAGATGTTCACTATGACCTTTCAAGCAATGAAATTTTTTTTTGCCAGCGGACTTCGTCTTCTTCTCTTCCTTTTACACAGCTGGGGTTTAAAGCCCCTCCTGGAACAGCTGCGAACCTCCTGCTGTTGCTAACATTGCTATTATTGTCATACAGCATCCTCTACATCCTTTTTTTTTTTTTGCTTTTACGTAATAACTTCTGCTTTGAAAAAAAAATAGGAAATAAAATTAGATGCTTTTAGAGAACTGCTATCAGTCTACGTTGCACCGAGGTGGCTGCTCCTTTTATCCTCCTCCTCTTATCATCGCCATTATCGTCTATATATAGAGAGAGAGAGACATTATCTGGTTGTCAGGTAAGAGAAGTCGGTGATGGATTGGGATTTACAATGATACTAGCAAAACATTAAACGAAATTAGACGATACCTTCATCAATTTTTTTTTTTCTTTTTTCCTTCTCACATCATGACAGAATGAAGATAGCTTTCGTAGACCTGCAAGGATTCAAAGACGATGCAAATAATTTTGTGCCTAAACAAGCTGCTGCTATCCTCGTGGACGGCAATCAAGTTATTGCATAGCAATTTGTAACTATCGCACAAGTTTTAGCATTCTGCACCTTATCGGAGAAAACTCAGAGGATAAACTCGTGGGTGACACGCAATCACCTTCATCAGCAGTGGGGAATGGATGGAGTGTCACTACTTACTGCGAGAAATAAGCTCTGGGAGTTGTGCAAATCTTGTGACTACATTATGGTAATGGGTCTGGAAAAAGCAGATTGGACGACGACTTTATTGGGCACAGATCATGGCAGAGTAGTTAACATGCAATCTCTGGACTGTCCATCATTGAAATTGCTCAAAAAATCTTTCAATACTGCTGATGAGGAAAATGATCGATGTTTAGCAAAGACTAATGTACGATTAATTATGCGATGGTATTTTGAAAATAAAACGTCTTCCTAAAATACGTGTTCTCTTTCTTTTTTTCCCCCTTGCTCCTCTTTCTCCTCCTGGTGTCTCCGCCCCCCTTCCAGCTCCATATAAGCAAACATTTCTATCACAACTGTGTCATTTCGAAAAGCATATTGCCTTCAGTAAGTAGCAAGTTAGAAGAAAAAAAAGAAGAAAATGCAAGCTGCTATTGCTGATGAGCTTCATCGTCCTGCTCGCCGAACGTACCCCAGGCGGTCAGTTATCACGAAAGGACTTGATGATCTGCATCAAGCAGACTTAGTCGATATGATTGCATATTCTAAATGGAATTCTGGGTATAAGTATTTGATAACAGTAATTGACGTTTATTCAAAATATGCATGGGTCGCTGCTCTGAAGACTAAAACTGGAATTGCAGTTGCAAACGCACTTAAAAAAATATATATAAAAAGTAAGCGGGCCCCAGTAAATTTACAAACTGATCAAGGAAAAGAATTCTACAATACTAGTTTTAAAAAGTTAATGCAGACACTCAGAATTAATCACTACTCCACTTTTTCAAATATGAAAGCATCCGTAGTTGAACGCTTTAACAGAACTCTCAAGAGTCTTATGTTCCGAAAATTTACTGCTCAGGGCTCCTACAAATGGATTAACACTGTACAAGATCTGGTCCATCAGTATAATCACATGACACACGGAACGATTAAAATGCGACCAGTGGATGTAAAAGATAATAGTCTTCTATTTACTGTGTATAACAAAATTAAAAAGATTGATCCACGGCGGTCAAAACTCAAAGTTGGTGATAACGTCAGAATTAGTAAACAGAAAACAGTCTTAGACAAAGGGTACACCGCCAACTGGTCCTCGGAAATTTTCAAAATACGTAAAGTGCAAGAAACCAATCCGAGAACGTATCTCCTTGAAGACTACAAATCACAGCCCATAGCTGGAGCTTTCTATGTTGAAGAGTTGCAAAAAACTAAATATCCATCATCATATATTGTGGAGAAAATAATACGGAAGATAGGAAGAAAAGCTTTGGTAAAGTGGCTTGGATTCAGCAATGCACACAACAGCTGGATAAATTTGTAAAAAGAAAATAAAAAAATTAAATGCTTAGTACATGCTGATTGTGTGTGTGTGTGTGTGTGTGTGTGTGTGTGTGTGTGTGTGTGTGTGTGAATGTGTGTATGTGTGTGTGTGTGTGTGTGTTTGTGTGTGTGTGTGTGTGTGTGCGCACGTGCGTAACATCTGCACTGGAGAGCTGCCAGAGCAAGCAGCGAGCAGTTGTGACGTCACGTATGGGTACGGTGCTAAGGACGGTACGTATACGTCCTCAAAGTGTTCCAGAAGCCCCATATACTATCTACTACCGAACTCTGGCAGCCACATTACACGAGAAAAAGCGAGAAGTGGTAATTCGTAGTAAAAACCGCAGAAAACATAACGTTTTCTACATTGTTTTCGTATAGACGTAACTAAAAATCTTCACATTGGACGCATTACTCTCAGAAACGTTTACATTTATCGTCTGGCAACTAATGCCGCGTGATGACGTTTGCGGTCGCACCACTCTGTACGAAGTAGAAATTTCTAAGTTGTTGCAGTCACCAAGAAAGAGGCACAGAAATTCAAGTTTTAGTTTTTGAAAATTCAGTTTTTGGCTGCTTTTGCTGCCTTGTAGTTGACCTAGGACCTTAAGATTTAGCATGAACCGAACTCTGGCAGCCACATTACACGAGAAAAAGCGAGACGTGGTAATTCGTAGTAAAAACCGCAGAAAACATAACGTTTTCTTCACTGTTTTCGTATCGACGTAACTGAAAATCTTCACATTGGACGCATTACTCTCAGAAACGTTTACATTTATCGTCTGGCAACTAATGCAGCGTGATGACGTTTGCGGTCGCACCACTCTGTACGAAGTAGAGGTTTCTAAGTTGTTGCAGTCAACAAGAAAAAGGCACAGAAATACAAGTTTTAGTTTGTGAAAATTCAGTTTTTGGCTGCTTTTGCTGCCTTGTAGTTGACCTAGGACCTTAAGATTTTGCATGAACCGAACTCTGGCAGCCACATTACACGAGAAAAAGCGAGAAGTGGTAATTCGTAGTAAAAACCGCAGAAAACATAACGTTTTCAACATTTGTTTTCGAAATGACGTAACTGAAAATCTTCACATTGGACGCATTACTCTCAGAAACGATTACATTTATCGTCTGGCAACTAATGCAGCGTGATGACGTTTGCGGTCGCACCACTCTTTACGAAGTAGAAGCTTCTAAGTTGTTGCAGTCACCAAGAAAGAGGCACAGAAATTCAAGTTTTAGTTTTTGAAAATTCAGTTTTTGGCTGCTTTTGCTGCCTTATAGTTGACCTAGGACCTTAAGATTTTGCATGAACCGAACTCTGGCAGCCACATTACACGAGAAAAAGCGAGAAGTGGTAATTCGTAGTAAAAACCGCAGACAACATAACGTTTTCAACATTTCTTTTCGAAATGACGTAACTGAAAATCTTCACATTGGACGCATTACTCTCAGAAACGTTTACATTTATCGTCTGGCAACTAATGCAGCGTGATGACGTTTACGGTCGCACCACTCTGTACGAAGTAGAAGCTTCTAAGTTGTTGCAGTCACCAAGAAAGAGGCACAGAAATTCAAGTTTTAGTTTTTGAAAATTCAGTTTTAGGCTGCTTTTGCTGCCTTGTAGTTGACCTAGGACCTTAAGATTTAGCATGAACCGAACTCTGGCAGCCACATTACATGAGAAAAAGCGGGAAGTGGTAATTCGTAGTAAAAACCGCAGAAAACATAACGTTTTCTACATTGTTTTCGTATCGACGTAACTGAAAATCTTCACATTGGACGCATTACTCTCAGAAACGTTTACATTTATCGTCTGGCAACTAATGCAGCGTGATGACGTTTGCGGTCGCCCCACTCTGTACGAAGTAGAGGTTTCTAAGTTGTTGCAGTCACCAAGAAAGTGGCACAGAAATACAAGTTTTAGTTTATGAAAATTCAGTTTTTGGCTGCTTTTGCTGCCTTGTAGTTGACCTAGGACCTTAAGATTTTGCATGAACCGAACTCTGGCAGCCACATTACACGAGAAAAAGCGAGAAGTGGTAATTCGTAGTAAAAACCGCAGAAAACATAACGTTTTCAACATTTGTTTTCGAAATGACGTAACTGAAAATCTTCACATTGGACGCATTACTCTCAGAAACGTTTACATTTATCGTCTGGCAACTAAAGCCGCGTGATGACGTTTGCGGTCGCACCACTCTGTACGTAGTAGAAGCTTCTAAGTTGTTGCAGTCACCAAGAAAGAGGCACAGAAATTCAAGTTTTAGTTTTTGAAAATTCAGTTTTTGGCTGCTTTTGCTGCCTTATAGTTGACCTAGGACCTTAAGATTTTGCATGAACCGAACTCTGGCAGCCACATTACACGAGAAAAAGCGATAAGTGGTAATTCGTAGTAAAAACCGCAGAAAACATAACGTTTTCAACATTTGTTTTCGAAATGACGTAACTGAAAATCTTCACATTGGACGCATTACTCTCAGAAACGTTTACATTTATCGTCTGGCAACTAATGCAGCGTGATGACGTTTGCGGTCGCACCACTCTTTACGAAGTAGAAGCTTCTAAGTTGTTGCAGTCACCAAGAAAGAGGCACAGAAATTCAAGTTTTAGTTTATGAAAATTCAGTTTTTGGCTGCTTTTGCTGCCTTGTAGTTGACCTAGGACCTTAAGATTTTGCATGAACCGAACTCTGGCAGCCACATTACACGAGAAAAAGCGGGAAGTGGTAATTCGTAGTAAAAACCGCAGAAAACATAACGTTTTCTACATTGTTTTCGTATCGACGTAACTGAAAATCTTCACATTGGACGCATTACTCTCAGAAACGTTTACATTTATCGTCTGGCAACTAATGCAGCGTGATGACGTTTGCGGTCGCACCACTCTGTACGAAGTAGAGGTTTCTAAGTTGTTGCAGTCACCAAGAAAAAGGCACAGAAATACAAGTTTTAGTTTATGAAAATTCAGTTTTTGGCTGCTTTTGCTGCCTTGTAGTTGACCTAGGACCTTAAGATTTTGCATGAACCGAACTCTGGCAGCCACATTACACGAGAAAAAGCGAGAAGTGGTAATTCGTAGTAAAAACCGCAGAAAACATAACGTTTTCAACATTTGTTTTCGAAATGACGTAACTGAAAATCTTCACATTGGACGCATTACTCTCAGAAACGTTTACATTTATCGTCTGGCAACTAAAGCCGCGTGATGACGTTTGCGGTCGCATCACTCTGTACGTAGTAGAAGCTTCTAAGTTGTTGCAGTCACCAAGAAAGAGGCACAGAAATTCAAGTTTTAGTTTTTGAAAATTCAGTTTTTGGCTGCTTTTGCTGCCTTATAGTTGACCTAGGACCTTAAGATTTTGCATGAACCGAACTCTGGCAGCCACATTACACGAGAAAAAGCGAGAAGTGGTAATTCGTAGTAAAAACCGCAGAAAACATAACGTTTTCATCATTTTTTTCGAAATGACGTAACTGAAAATCTTCAGATTGGACGCATTACTCTCAGAAATGTTTACATTTATCGTCTGGCAACTAATGCCGCGTGATGACGTTTGCGGTCGCACCACTCTGTACGAAGTAGAAGCTTCTAAGTTGTTGCAGTCACCAAGAAAGAGGCACAGAAATTCAAGTTTTAGTTTTTGAAAATTCAGTTTTTGGCTGCTTTTGCTGCCTTGTAGTTGACCTAGGACCTTAAGATTTTGCATGAACCGAACTCTGGCAGCCACATTACACGAGAGAAAGCGAGAAGTGGTAATTCGTAGTAATAAACGCAGAAAACATAACGTTTTCTACATTGTTTTCGTATCGACGTAACTGAAAATCTTCACATTGGACGCATTACTCTCATAAACGTTTACATTTATCGTCTGGCAACTAATGCAGCGTGATGACGTTTGCGGTCGCACCACTCTGTACGAAATAGAAGCTTCTAAGTTGTTGCAGTCACCAAGAAAGAAACACAGAAATTGAAGTCTTAGTTTTTGAAAATTCAGTTTTTGGCTGCTTTTGCTGCCTTGTAGTTGACCTAGGACCTTAAGATTTTGCATGAACCGAACTCTGGCAGCCACATTACACGAGAAAAAGCGAGAAGTGGTAATTCGTAGTAAAAACCGCAGAAAACATAACGTTTTCAACATTTGTTTTCGAAAGAGGCACAGAAATTCAAGTTTTAGTTTTTGAAAATTCAGTTTTTGGCTGCTTTTGCTGCCTTGTAGTTGACCTAGGACCTTAAGATTTTGCATGAACCGAACTCTGGCAGCCACATTACTCGAGAAAAAGCGAGAAGTGGTAATTCTTAGTAAAAACCGCAGACAACATAACGTTTTCAACATTTCTTTTCGAAATGACGTAACTGAAAATCTTCACTTTGGACGCATTACTCTCAGAAACGTTTACATTTATCGTCTGGCAACTAATGCAGCGTGATGACGTTTGCGGTCGCACCACTCTGTACGAAGTAGAAGCTTCTAAGTTGTTGCAGTCACCAAGAAAGAGGCACAGAAATTCAAGTTTTAGTTTTTGAAAATTCAGTTTTTGGCTGCTTTTGCTGCCTTGTAGTTGACCTAGGACCTTAAGATTTTGCATGAACCGAACTCTGGCAGCCACATTACACGAGAAAAAGCGGGAAGTGGTAATTCGTAGTAAAAACCGCAGAAAACATAACGTTTTCTACATTGTTTTCGTATCGACGTAACTGAAAATCTTCACATTGGACGCATTACTCTCAGAAACGTTTACATTTATCGTCTGGCAACTAATGCAGCGTGATGACGTTTGCGGTCGCCCCACTCTGTACGAAGTAGAGGTTTCTAAGTTGTTGCAGTCACCAAGAAAGAGGCACAGAAATACAAGTTTTAGTTTATGAAAATTCAGTTTTGGCTGCTTTTGCTGCTTTGTAGTTGACCTAGGACCTTAAGATTTTGCATGAACCGAACTCTGGCAGACACATTACACGAGAAAAAGCGAGAAGTGGTAATTCGTAGTAAAAACCGCAGAAAACATAACGTTTTCAACATTTGTTTTCGAAATGACGTAACTGAAAATCTTCACATTGGACGCATTACTCTCAGAAACGTTTACATTTATCGTCTGGCAACTAAAGCCGCGTGATGACGTTTGCGGTCGCACCACTCTGTACGTAGTAGAAGCTTCTAAGTTGTTGCAGTCACCAAGAAAGACGCACAGAAATTCAAGTTTAAGTTTTTGAAAATTCAGTTTTTGGCTGCTTTTTGCTGCCTTGTAGTTGACCTAGGACCTTAAGATTTTGCATGAACCGAACTCTGGCAGCCACATTACACGAGAAAAAGCGAGAAGTGGTAATTCGTAGTAAAAAACGCAGAAAACATAACGTTTTCTACATTGTTTTCGTATCGACGTAACTGAAAATCTTCACATTGGACGCATTACTCTCAGAAACGTTTACATTTATCGTCTGGCAACTAATGCAGCGTGATGACGTTTGCGGTCGCACCACTCTGTACGAAGTAGAAGCTTCTAAGTTGTTGCAGTCACCAAGAAAGAGGCACATAAATTCAAGTCTTAGTTTTTGAAAATTCAGTGTTTGGCTGCTTTTGCTGCCTTGTAGTTGACCTAGGACCTTAAGATTTTGCATGAACCGAAACATGGCTGCCACATTACACGAGAAAAAGCGAGAAGTGGTAATTCGTAGTAAAAACCGCAGAAAACATAACGTTTTCAACATTTGTTTTCGAAAGAGGCACAGAAATTCAAGTTTTAGTTTTTGAAAATTCAGATTTTGGCTGCTTTTGCTGCCTTGTAGTTGACCTAGAACCTTAAGATTTTGCATGAACCGAACTCTGGCAGCCACATTACACGAGAAAAAGCGGGAAGTGGTAATTCGTAGTAAAAACCGCAGAAAACATAACGTTTTCACATTGTTTTCGTATCGACGTAACTGAAAATCTTCACATTGGACGCATTACTCTCAGAAACGTTTACATTTAACGTCTGGCAACTAATGCAGCGTGATGACGTTTGCGGTCGCACCACTCTGTACGAAGTAGAGGTTTCTAAGTTGTTGCAGTCAACAAGAAAGAGGCACAGAAATACAAGTTTTAGTTTATGAAAGTTCAGTTTTTGGCTGCTTTTGCTGCCTTGTAGTTGACCTAGGACCTTAAGATTTTGCATGAACCGAACTCTGGCAGCCACATTGCACGAGAAAAAGCGAGAAGTGGTAATTCGTAGTAAAAACCGCAGAAAACATAACGTTTTCAACATTTGTTTTCGAAATGACATAACTGAAAATCTTCAGATTGGTCGCATTACTCTCAGAAATGTTTACATTTATCGTCTGGCAACTAATGCCGCGTGATGACGTTTGCGGTCGCACCACTCTGTACGAAGTAGAAGCTTCTAAGTTGTTGCAGTCACCAAGAAAGAGGCACAGAAATTCAAGTTTTAGTTTTTTAAAATTCAGTTTTTGGCTGCTTTTGCTGCCTTGTAGTTGACCTAGGACCTTAAGATTTTGCATGAACCGAACTCAGGCAGCCACATTACACGAGAAAAAGCGAGAAGTGGTAATTCGTAGTAAAAATCGCAGAAAACATAACGTTTTCTACATTGTTTTCGTATCGACGTAACTGAAAATCTTCACATTGGACGCATTACTCTCAGAAACGTTTACATTTATCGTCTGGCAACTAATGCAGCGTGATGACGTTTGCGGTCGCACCACTCTGTACGAAGTAGAAGCTTCTAAGTTGTTGCAGTCACCAAGAAAGAGGCACAGAAATTCAAGTCTTAGTTTTTGAAAATTCAGTTTTTGGCTGCTTTTGCTGCCTTGTAGTTGACCTAGGACCTTAAGATTTTGCATGAACCGAACTCTGGCAGCCACATTACACGAGAAAAAGCGAGAAGTGGTAATTCGTAGTAAAAACCGCAGAAAACATAACGTTTTCAACATTTTTGTTTTCGAAATGACGTAACTGAAAATCTTCACATTGGACGCATTACTCTCAGAAACGTTTACATTTATCGTCTGGCAACTAATGCAGCGTGATGACGTTTGCGGTCGCACCACTCTGTACGAAGTAGAAGCTTCTAAGTTGTTGCAGTCAATAAGAAAGAGGCACAGAAATTCAAGTTTTAGTTTTTGAAAAATCAGTTTTTGGCTGCTTTTGCCGCCTTGTAGTTGACCTAGGACCTTAAGATTTTGCATGAACCGAACTCTGGCAGCCACATTACACGAGAAAAAGCGAGAAGTGGGAATTCGTAGTAAAAACCGCAGAAAACATAACGTTTTCTACATTGTTTTCGTATCGACGTAACTGAAAATCTTCACATTGGACGCATTACTCTCAGAAACGTTTACATTTATCGTCTGGCAACTAATGCAGCGTGATGACGTTTGCGGTCGCACCACTCTGTACGAAGTAGAAGCTTCTAAGTTGTTGCAGTCACCAAGAAAGAGGCACAGAAATTCAAGTTTTTGTTTTTGAAAATTCAGTTTTTGGCTGCTTTTGCTGCCTTGTAGTTGACCTAGGACCTTAAGATTTTGCATGAAACGAACTCTGGCAGCCACATTACACGAGAAAAAGCGAGAAGTGGTAATTCGTAGTAAAAACCGCAGAAAACATAACGTTTTCTACATTGTTTTCGTATCGACGTAACTGAAAATCTTCACATTGGACGCATTACTCTCAGAAACGTTTACATTTATCGTCTGGCAACTAATGCCGCGTGATGACGTTTGCGGTCGCACCACTCTGTACGAAGTAGAAGCTTCTAAGTTGTTGCAGTCACCAAGAAAGAGGCACAGAAATTCAAGTTTTAGTTTTTGAAAATTCAGTTTTTGGCTGCTTTTGCTGCCTTGCAGTTGACCTAGGACATTAAGATTTTGCATGAACCGAACTCTGGCAGCCACATTACACGAGAAAAATCGAGAAGTGGTAATTCGTAGTAAAAACCGCAGAAAACATAACGTTTTCAACATTTGTTTTCGAAATGACGTAACTGAAAATCTTCACATTGGACGCATTGCTCTCAGAAACGTTTACATTTATCGTCTGGCAACTAATGCCGCGTTATGACGTTTGCGGTCGCACCACTCTGTACGAAGTAGAAGCTTCTAAGTTGTTGCAGTCACCAAGAAAGAGGCACAGAAATTCAAGTTTTAGTTTTTGAAAATTCAGTTTTTGGCTGCTTTTGCTGCCTTGTAGTTGACCTAGGACCTTAAGATTTTGCATGAACCGAACTCTGGCAGCCACATTACACGAGAAAAAGCAAGAAGTGGTAATTCGTAGTAAAAACCGCAGAAAACATAACGTTTTCTACATTGTTTTCGAAATGACGTAACTGAAAATCTTCACATTGGACGCATTACTCTCAGAAACGTTTATATTTATCGTCTGGCAACTAATGCCGCGTGATGACGTTTGCGGTCGCACCACTCTGAACGAAGTAGAAGCTTCTAAGTTGTTGCAGTCACCAAGAAAGAGGCACAGAAATTCAAGTTTTAGTTTTTTAAAATTCAGTTTATGTTTACTTTTGCTGCCTTGTAGTTGACCTAGGACCTTAAGATTTTCCATGAACCGAACTCTGGCAGCCACATTACACGAGAAAAAGCGAGAAGTGGTAATTTGTAGTAAAAACCGCAGAAAACATAACGTTTTCTACATTGTTTTCGTATAGAAGTAACTGAAAATCTTCACATTGGACGCATTACTCTCAGAAACGTTTACATTTATCGTCTGGCAACTAATGCCGCGTGATGACGTTTGCTGTCGCACCACTCTGTACGAAGTAGAAGCTTCTAAGTTGTTGCAGTCACCAAGAAAGAGGCACAGAAATTCAAGTTTTAGTTTTTGAAAATTCAGTTTTTGGCTGCTTTTGCTGCCTTGTAGTTGACCTAGGACCTTAACATTTTGCGTGAACCGAACTCTGGCAGCCACATTACACGAGAAAAAGCGAGAAGTGGTAATTCGTAGTAAAAACCGCAGAAAACATAACGTTTTCTACATTGTTTTCGTATCGACGTAACTCAAAATCTTCACATTGGACGCATTACTCTCAGAAACGTTTACATTTATCGTCTGGCAACTAATGCCGCGTGATGACGTTTGCGGTCGCACCACTCTGTACGAAGTAGAAGCTTCTAAGTTGTTGCAGTCACCAAGAAAGAGGCACAGAAATTCAAATTTAATTTTTGAAAATTCAGTTTTTGGCTTCTTTTGCTGCCTTGTAGTTGACCTAGGATCTTAAGATTTTGCATGAACCGAACTCTGGCAGCCACATTACACGAGAAAATGCGAGAAGTGGTAATTCGTAGTAAAAACCGCAGAAAACATAACGTTTTCAACATTTGTTTTCGAAATGACGTAACTGAAAATCTTCACATTGGACGCATTACTCTCAGAAACGTTTACATTTATCGTCTGGCAACTAATGCCGCGTGATGGCGTTTGCGGTCGCACCACTCTGTACGAAGTAGAAGCTTCTAAGTTGTTGCAGTCACCAAGAAAGAGGCACAGAATTCAAGTTTTAGTTTTTGAAAATTCAGTTTTTGGCTGCTTTTGCTGCCTTGAAGTTGACCTAGGACCTTAAGATTTTGCAATAACCGAACTCTGGCAGCCACATTACACGAGAATAAGCGAGAAGTGGTAATTCGTAGTAAAAACCGCAGAAAACATAACGTCTTCAACATTTGTTTTCGAAATGGCGTAATTGAAAATCTTCACATTGGACGCATTACTCTCAGAAACGTTTACATTTATCGTCTGGCAACTAATGCAGCGTGATGACGTTTGCGGTCGCACCACTCTGTACGAAGTAGAAGCTTCTAAGTTGTTGCAGTAACCAAGAAAGAGGCACAGAAATTCAAGTTTTAGTTTTTGCAAATTCAGTTTTTGGCTGCTTTTTCTGCCTTGTAGTTGACCTAGGACCTTAAGATTTTGCATGAACCGAACTCTGGCAGCCACATTACACGAGAAAAAGCTAGAAGTGGTAATTCGTAGTAAAAACCGCAGAAAACATAACGTTTTCTACATTGTTTTCGTATCGACGTAACTCAAAATCTTCACATTGGACGCATTACTCTCAGAAACGTTTACATTTATCGTCTGGCAACTAATGCAGCGTGATGACGTTTGCGGTCGCACCACTCTGTACGAAGTAGAAGCTTCTAAGTTGTTGCAGTCACCAAGAAAGAGGCACAGAAATTCAAGATTTAGTTTTTGAAAATTCAGTTTTTGGCTGCTTTTGCTGCATTGTAGTTGACCTAGGATCTTAAGATTTTGCATGAACCGAACTCTGGCAGCCACATTACACGAGAAAAAGCGAGAAGTGGTAATTCGTAGTAAAAACCGCAGAAAACATAACGTTTTCTACATTGTTTTCGTATCGACGTAACTGAAAATCATCACATAGGACGCATTAGTCTCAGAAACGTTTACATTTATCGTCTGGCAACTAATGCCGCGTGATGACGTTTGCGGTCGCACCACTCTGTACGAAGTAGAAGCTTCTAAGTTGTTGCAGTCACCAAGAAAGAGGCACAGAAATTCAAGTTTTAGTTTTTGAAAATTCAGTTTTTGGCTGCTTTTGCTGCCTTGTAGTTGACCTAGGAAATTAAGATTTTGCATGAACCGAACTCTGGCAGCCACATTACACGAGAAAAAGCGAGAAGTGGTAATTCGTAGTAAAAACCGCAGAAAACATAACGTTTTCGACATTGTTTTCGTATCGACGTAACTGAAACTCTTCACATTGGACGCATTACTCTCAGAAACGTTTACATTTATCGTCTGGCAACTAATGCCGCGAGATGACGTTTGCGGTCGCACCACTCTGTACGAAGTAGAAGCTTCTAAGTTGTTGCAGTCACCAAGAAAGAGGCACAGAAATTCGAGTTTTGGTTTTTGAAAATTCAGTTTTTGGCTGCTTTTGCTGCCTTGTAGTTGACCTAGAACCTTAAGATTTTGCATGAACCGAACTCTGGCAGCCACATTACACGAGAAAAAGCGAGAAGTGGTAATTCGTAGTAAAAACCGCAGAAAACATAACGTTTTCTACATTGTTTTCGTATCGACGTAACAGAAAATCTTCACATTGGACGCATTACTCTCAGAAACGTTTACATTTATCGTCTGGCAACTAATGCAGCGTGATGACGTTTGCGGTCGCACCACTCTGTACGAAGTAGAAGGTTGTTGCAGTCACCAAGAAAGAGGCACAGAAATTCAAGTTTTAGTTTTTGAAAATTCAGTCTTTGGCTGCTTTTGCTGCCTTGTAGTTGACCTAGGACCTTAAGATTTTGCATGAACCGAACTCTGGCAGCCACATTACACGAGAAAAAGCGAGAAGTGGTAATTCGTAGTAAAAACCGCAGAAAACATAACGTTTTCTACATTGTTTTCGAAATGACGTAACTGAAAATCTTCGTATTGGACGCATTACTCTCAGAAACGTTTACATTTATCGTCTGGCAACTAATGCAGCGTGATGACGTTTGCGGTCGCACCACTCTGTACGAAGTAGAAGCTTCTAAGTTGTTGCAGTCACCAAGAAAGAGGCACAGAAATTCAAGTTTTAGTTTTTGAAAATTCAGTTTTTGGCTGCTTTTGCTGCTTTGTAGTTGACCTAGGACCTTAAGATTTTGCATGAACCGAACTCTGGCAGCCACATTACACGAGAACAAGCGAGAAGCGGTAATTCGTAGTAAAAACCGCAGAAAACATAACGTTTTCATCATTTGTTTTCGAAATGACGTAACTGAAAATCTTCACATTGGACGCATTACTCTCAGAAACGTTTACATTTATCGTCTGGCATCTAATGCAGCGTGATGACGTTTGCGGTCGCACCACTCTGTACGAAGTATAAGCTTCTAAGTTGTTGCAGTCTCCAAGAAAGAGGCACAGAAATTCAAGTTTTAGTTTTTGAAATTTCAGTTTTTGGCTGCTTTTGCTGGCTTGTAGTTGACCTAGGACCTTAATATTTTGCATGAACCGAACTCTGGCAGCCACATTACACAAGAAAAAGCGAGAAGTGGTAATTCCTAGTAAAAACCGCAGAAAACATAACGTTTTCAACATTTGTTTTCGAAATGACGTAACTGAAAATCTTCACATTGGACGCATTACTCTCAGAAACGTTTACATTTATCGTCTGGCAACTAATGCGGCGTGATGACGTTTGCGGTCGCACCACTCTGTACGAAGTAGAAGCTTCTAAGTTGTTGCAGTCACCAAGAAAGAGGCACAGAAATTCAAGTTTTAGTTTTTGAAAATTCAGTTTTTGGCTGCTTTTGCTGCCTTGTAGTTGACCTAGGACCTTAAGATTTTGCATGAACCGAACTCTGGCAGCCACATTACACGAGAAAAAGCGAGAAGTGGTAATTCGTAGTAAAAACCGCAGAAAACATAACGTTTTAAACATTTGTTTTCGAAATGACGTAACTGAAACTCTTCACATTGGACGCATTACTCTCAGAAACGTTTACATTTATCGTCTGGCAACTAATGCAGCGTGATGACGTTTGAGGTCGCACCACTCTGTACGAAGTAGAAGCTTCTAAGTTGTTGCAGTCACCAAGAAAGAGGCACAGAAATTCAAATTTTAGTTTTTGAAAATTCAGTTTTTGGCTGCTTTTGCTGCCTTGTAGTTGACCTAGGACCTTAAGATTTTGCATGAACCGAACTCTGGCAGCCACATTACACGAGCAAAAGCGAGAAGTGGTAATTCGTAGTAAAAACCGCAGAAAACATAACGTTTTCTACATTGTTTTCGTATCGACGTAACTGAAAATCTTCACATTGGACGCATTACTCTCAGAAACGTTTACATTTATCGTCTGGCAACTAATGCAGCGTGATGACGTTTGCGGTCGCACCACTCTGTACGAAGTAGAAGCTTCTAAGTTGTTGCAGTCACCAAGAAAGAGGCACAGAAATTCAAGTTTTAGTTTTTGAAAATTCGGTTTTTGGCTGCTTTTGCTGCCTTGTAGTTGACCTAGGACCTTAAGATTTTGCATGAACCGAACTCTGGCAGCCACATTACACGAGAAAAAGCGAGAAGTGGTAATTCGTAGTAAAAACCGCAGAAAACATAGCGTTTTCAACATTTGTTTTCGAAATGACGTAACTGGAAATCTTCACATTGGACGCATTACTCTCAGAAACGTTTACATTTATCGTCTGGCAACTAATGCAGCGTGATGACGTTTGCGGTCGCACCACTCTGTACGAAGTAGAAGCTTCTAAGTTGTTGCAGTCACCAAGAAAGAGGCACAGAAATTCAAGTTTTAGTTTTTGAAAATTCAGTCTTTGGCTGTATTTGCTGCCTTGTAGTTGACCTAGGACCTTAAGATTTTGCATGAACTGAACTCTGGCAGCCACATTACACGAGAAAAAGCGAGAAGTGGTAATTCGTAGTAAAAACCGCAGAAAACATAACGTTTTCAACATTTGTTTTCGAAATGACGTAACTGAAAATCTTCGTATTGGACGCATTACTCTCAGAAACGTTTACATTTATCGTCTGTCAACTAATGCAGCGTGATGACGTTTGCGGTCGCACCACTCTGTACGAAGTAGAAGCTTCTAAGTTGTTGCAGTCAGCCAGAAAAAGGGAAAGAAATTCAAGTTTTAGTTTTTGAAAATTAAGTTTTTGGCTGCTTTTGCTGCCTTGTAGTTGACCTAGGACCTTAAGATTTTGCATGAACCGAACTCTGGCAGCCACATTACACGAGAAAAAGAGAGAAGTGGTAATTCGTAGTAAAACCCGCAGAAAACATAACGTTTTAAACATTTGTTTTCGAAATGACGTAACTGAAAATCTTAACATTGGACGCATTACTCTCAGAAACGTTTACATTTATCGTCTGGCAACTAATGCCGCGTGATGACGTTTGCGGTCGCACCACTCTGTACGAAGTAGAAGCTTCTAAGTTGTTGCAGTCACCAAGAAAGAGGCACAGAAATTCTAGTTTTAGTTTTTGAAAATTCAGATTTTGGCTCCTTTTGCTGCCTTGTAGTTGACCTAGGACATTAAGATTTTGCATGAACCGAACTCTGGCAGCCACATTACACGAGAAAAAGCGAGAAGTGGTAATTCGTAGTAAAAACCGCAGATAACATAACGTTTTCAACATTTGTTTTCGACTTGACGTAACTGAAAATCTTCACATTGGACGCATTACTCTCAGAAACGTTTACATTTATCGTCTGGCAACTAATGCCGCGTGATGACGTTTGCGGTCGCACCACTCTGTACGAAGTAGAAGCTTCTAAGTTGTTGCAGTCACCAAGAAAGAGGCACAGAAATTCAAGTTTTAGTTTTTGAAATATCTGTTTTTGGCTGCTTTTGCTGCCTTGTAGTTGACCTAGGACCTTAAGATTTTCCATGAACCGAACTCTGGCAGCCACATTACACGAGAAAAAGCAAGAAGTGGCAATTCGTAGTAAAAACCGCAGAAAACATAACGTTTTCTACATTGTTTTCGTATCGACGTAACTGAAAATCTTCACATTGGACGCATTACTCTCAGAAACGTTTATATTTATCGTCTGGCAACTAATGCAGCGTGATGACGTTTGCGGTCGAACCACTCTGTACTAAGTAGAAGCTTCTAAGTTGTTGCAGTCACCAAGAAAGAGGCACAGAAATTCAAGTTTTAGTTTTTGAAAATTCAGTTTTTGGCTGCTTTTGCTGCCTTGTAGTTGACCTAGGACCTTAAGATTTTGCATGAACCGAACTCTGGCAGCCACATTACACGAGAAAAAGCGAGAAGTGGTAATTCGCAGTAAAAACCGCAGAAAACATAACGTTTTCTACATTGTTTTCGTATCGACGTAACTGAAAATCTTCACATTGGACGCATTACTCTCAGAAACGTTTACATTTATCGTCTGGCAACTAATGCCGCGTGATGACGTTTGCGGTCGCACCACTCTGTACGAAGTAGAAGCTTCTAAGTTGTTGCAGTCACCAAGAAAGAGGCACAGAAATTCAAGTTTTAGTTTTTGAAAATTCAGTTTTTGGCTGCTTTTGCTGCCTTGTAGTTGACCTAGGACCTTAAGATTTTGCATGAACCGAACTCTGGCAGCCACATTACACGAGAAAAAGCGAGAAGTGGTAATTCGTAGTAAAAACCGCAGAAAACATAACGTTTTCAACATTTGTTTTCGAAATGACGTAACCGAAAATCTTCACATTGGACGCATTACTCTCAGAAACGTTTACATTTATCGTCTGGCAACTAATGCAGCGTGATGACGTTTGCGGTCGCACCACTCTGTACGAAGTAGAAGCTTCTAAGTTGTTACAGTCACCAAGAAAGAGCCACAGAAATTCAAGTTTTAGTTTTTGAAAATTCAATTTTTGGCTGCTTTTGCTGCCTTGTAGTTGACCTAGGACCTTCAGATTTTGCATGAACCGAACTCTGGCAGCCACATTACACGAGAAAAAGCGAGAAGTGGTAATTCGTAGTAAAAACCGCAGAAAACATAACATTTTCAACATTTGTTTTCGAAATGACGTATCTGAAAATCTTCACATTGGACGCATAACTCTCAGAAACGTTTACATTTATCGTCTGGCAACTAATGCTGCGTGATGACGTTTGCGGTCGCACCACTCTGTACGAAGTAGAAGCTTCTAAGTTGTTGCAGTCACCAAGAAAGAGGCACAGAAATTCAAGTTTTAGTTTTTGAAAATTCAGTTTTTGGCTGCTTTTGCTGCCTTGTAGTTGACCTAGGACCTTAAGATTTTGCATGAACCGAACTCTGGCAGCCACATTACACGAGAAAAAGCGAGAAGTGGTAATTCGTAGTAAAAACCGCAGAAAACATAACGTTTTCAACATTTGTTTTCGAAATGACGTAACTGAAAATCTTCACATTGGACGCATTACTCTCAGAAGCATTTACATTTACGTCTGGCAACTAATGCCGCGTGATGACGTTTGCGGTCGCACCACTCTGTACGAAGTAGAAGCTTCTAAGTTGTTGCAGTCACCAAGAAAGAGGCACAGAAATTAAAGTTTTAGTTTTTGAAAATTCAGTTTTTGGCTGCTTTTGCTGCCTTGTAGTTGACCTAGGACCTTATGATTTTGCATGAACCGAACTCTGGCAGCCACATTACACGAGAAAAAGGGGGAAATGGTAATTCGTAGTAAAAACCGCAGAAAACATAACGTTTTCAACATTTGTTTTCGAAATGACGTAACTGAAAATCTTTACATTGGACGCATTACTCTCAGAAACGTTTACATTTATCGTCTGGCAAATAATGCAGCGTGATGACGTTTGCGGTCGCACCACTCTGTACGAAGTAGAAGCTTCTAAGTTGTTGCAGTCACCAAGAAAGAGGCACAGAAATTCAAGTTTTAGTTTTTGAAAATTCAGTTTTTGGCTGCTTTTGCTGCCTTGTAGTTGACCTAGGACCTTAAGATTTTGCATGAACCGAACTCTGGCAGCCAAATTACACGAGAAAAAGCGAGAAGTGGTAATTCGTAGTAAAAACCGCAGAAAACATAACGTTTTCAACATTTGTTTTCGAAATGACGTAACTGAAAATCTTCACATTGGGCGCATTACTCTCAGAAACGTTTCCATTTATCGTCTGTCAACTAATGCAGCGTGATGACGTTTGCGGTCGCACCACTCTGTACGAAGTAGAAGCTTCTAAGTTGTTGCAGTCAGCCAGAAAAACTGAAAGAAATTCAAGTTTTAGTTTTTGAAAATTCAGTTTTTGGCTGCTTTTGCTGCCTTGTAGTTGACCTAGGACCTTAAGATTTTGCATGAACCGAACTCTGGCAGCCACATTACACGAGAAAAAGCGAGAAGTGGTAATTCGTAGTAAAAACCGCAGAAAACGTAACGTTTTCAACATTTGTTTTCGAAATGACGTAACTGAAAATCTTCACATTGGACGCATTACTCTCAGAAATGTTTACATTTATCGTCTGGCAACTAATGCCGCGTGATGACGTTTGCGGTCGCACCACTCTGTACGAAGTAGAAGCTTCAAAGTTATTGCAGTCACCAAGAAAGAGGCACAGAAATTCAAGTTTTAGTTTTTGAAAATTCAGTTTTTGGCTGCTTTTGCTGCCTTGTAGTTGACCTAGGACCTTAAGATTTTGCACGAACCGAACTCTGGCAGCCACATTACACGAGAAAAAGCGAGAAGGGGTAATTCGTAGTAAAAACCGCAGAAAACATAACGTTTTCAACATTTGTTTTCGAAATGACGTAACTGAAAATCTTCACATTGGACGCATTACTCTCAGAAACGTTTACATTTATCGTCTGGCAACTAATGCCGCGTGATGACGTTTGCGGTCGCACCACTCTGTACGAAGTAGAAGATTCTAAGTTGTTGCAGTCACCAAGAAGCACAGAAATTCAAGTTTTAGTTTTTTAAAATTCAGTTTTTGGCTGCTTTTGCTGCCTTGTAGTTGACCTAGGACCTTAAGATTTTGCATGAACCGAACTCTGGCAGCCACATTACACGAGAAAAAGCGAGAAGTGGTAATTCGTAGTAAAAACCGCAGAAAACATAACGTTTTCAACATTTGTTTTCGAAATGACGTAACTGAAAATCTTCACATTGGACGCATTACTCTCAGAAACGTTTACATTTATCGTCTGGCAACTAATGCAGCGTGATGACGTTTGCGGTCGCACCACTCTGTACGAAGTAGAAGCTTCTAAGTTGTTGCAGTCACCAAGAAAGAGGCACAGAAATTCAAGTTTTAGTTTTTGAAAATGCAGTTTTTGGCTGCTTTTGCTGCCTTGTAGTTGACCTAGGACCTTAAGATTTTGCATGAACCGAACTCTGGCAGCCACATTACACGAGAAAAAGCGAGAAGTGGTAATTCGTAGTAAAAACCGCAGAAAACATAACGTTTTCAACATTTGTTTTCGAAATGACGTAACTGAAAATCTTCACATTGGACGCATTACTCTCAGAAACGTTTACATTTATCGTCTGACAACTAATGCAGCGTGATGACGTTTGCGGTCGCACCACTCTGTACGAAGTAGAAGCTTCTAAGTTGTTGCAGTCACCAA
Source organism: Schistocerca serialis cubense (assembly GCF_023864345.2). Taxonomy (NCBI): domain Eukaryota; kingdom Metazoa; phylum Arthropoda; class Insecta; order Orthoptera; family Acrididae; genus Schistocerca; species Schistocerca serialis. The sequence continues at coordinate 2,921,805 of NW_026047571.1, read as the reverse complement.
GAAAGAGGCACAGAAATTCAAGTTTTAGTTTTTGAAAATTCGGTTTTTGGCTGCTTTTGCTGCCTTGTAGTTGACCTAGGACCTTAAGATTTTGCATGAACCGAACTCTGGCAGCCACATTACACGAGAAAAAGCGAGAAGTGGTAATTCGTAGTAAAAACCGCAGAAAACATAACGTTTTCAACATTTGTTTTCGTATCGACGTAACTGAAAATCTTCACATTGGACGCATTACTCTCAGAAACGTTTACATTTATCGTCTGGCAAATAATGCAGCGTGATGACGTTTGCGGTCGCACCACTCTGTACGAAGTAGAAGCTTCTAAGTTGTTGCAGTCGCCAAGAAAGAGGCACAGAAATTCAAGTTTTAATTTTTGAAAATTCAGTTTTTGGCTGCTTTTGCTGCCTTGTAGTTGACCTAGGACCTTAAGATTTTGCATGAACCGAACTCTGGCAGCCAAATTACACGAGAAAAAGCGAGAAGTGGTAATTCGTAGTAAAAACCGCAGAAAACATAACGTTTTCAACATTTGTTTTCGAAATGACGTAACGGAAAATCTTCACATTAGACGCATTACTCTCAGAAACGTTTCCATTTATCGTCTGTCAACTAATGCAGCGTGATGAAGTTTGCGGTCGCACCACTCTGTACGAAGTAGAAGCTTCTAAGTTGTTGCAGTCAGCCAGAAAAAGGGAAAGAAATTCAAGTTTTAGTTTTTGGAAATTCAGTTTTTGGCTGCTTTTGCTGCCTTGTAGTTGACCTAGGACCTTAAGATTTTGCATGAACCGAACTCTGGCAGCCACATTACACGAGAAAAAGCGAGAATTGGTAATTCGTAGTAAAAACCGCAGAAAACGTAACGTTTTCAACATTTGTTTTCGAAATGACGTAACTGAAAATCTTCACATTGGACGCATTACTCTCAGAAATGTTTACATTTATCGTCTGGCAACTAATGCCGCGTGATGACGTTTGCGGTCGCACCACTCTGTACGAAGTAGAAGCTTCTAAGTTATTGCAGTCACCAAGAAAGAGGCACAGAAATTCAAGTTTTAGTTTTTGAAAATTCAGTTTTTGGCTGCTTTTGCTGCCTTGTAGTTGACCTAGGACCTTAAGATTTTGCATGAACCGAACTCTGGCAGCCACATTACACGAGAAAAAGCGAGAAGGGGTAATTCGTAGTAAAAACCGCAGAAAACATAAAGTTTTCAACATTTGTTTTCGAAATGACATAACTGAAAATCTTCACATTGGACGCATTACTCTCAGAAACGTTTACATTTATCGTCTGGCAACTAATGCCGCGTGATGACGTTGGCGGTCGCACCACTCTGTACGAAGTAGAAGATTCTAAGTTGTTGCAGTCACCAAGAAGCACAGAAATTCAAGTTTCAGTTTTTGAAAATTCAGTTTTTGGCTGCTTTTGCTGCCTTGTAGTTGACCTAGGACCTTAAGATTTTGCATGAACCGAACTCTGGCAGCCACATTACACGAGAAAAAGCGAGAAGTGGTAATTCGTAGTAAAAACCGCAGAAAACATAACGTTTTCAACATTTGTTTTCGAAATGACGTAACTGAAAATCTTCACATTGGACGCATTACTCTCAGAAACGTTTACATTTATCGTCTGGCAACTAATGCAGCGTGATGACGTTTGCGGTCGCACCACTCTGTACGAAGTAGAAGCTTCTAAGACGTTGCAGTCACCAAGAAAGAGGCACAGAAATTCAAGTTTTCGTTTTTGAAAATGCAGTTTTTGGCTGCTTTTGCTGCCTTGTAGTTGACCTAGGACCTTAAGATTTTGCATGAACCGAACTCTGGCAGCCACATTACACGAGAAAAAGCGAGAAGTGGTAATTCGTAGTAAAAACCGCAGAAAACATAACGATTTCAACATTTGTTTTCGAAATGACGTAACTGAAAATCTTCACATTGGACGCATTACTCTCAGAAACGTTGACATTTATCGTCTGACAACTAATGCAGCGTGATGACGTTTGCGGTCGCACCACTCTGTACGAAGTAGAAGCTTCTAAGTTGTTGCAGTCACCAAGAAAGAGCCACAGAAATTCAAGTTTTAGTTCTTGAAAATTCGGTTTTTGGCTGCTTTTGCTGCCTTGTAGTTGACCTAGGACCTTAAGATTTTGCATGAACCGAACTCTGGCAGCCACATTACACGAGAAAAAGAGAGAAGTGGTAATTCGTAGTAAAAACCGCAGAAAACATAACGTTTTCAACATTTGTTTTCGAAATGACGTAACTGAAAATCTTCACATTGTACGCATTACTCTCAGAAACGTTTACATTTATCGTCTGGCAAATAATGCAGCGTGATGACGTTTGCGGTCGCACCACTCTGTACGAAGTAGAAGCTTCTAAGTTGTTGCAGTCACCAAGAAAGAGGCACAGAAATTCAAGTTTTAGTTTTTGAAAATTCAGTTTTTGGATGCTTTTGCTGCCTTGTAGTTGACCTAGGACCTTAAGATTTTGCATGAACCGAACTCTGGCAGCCACATTACACGAGAAAAAGCGAGAAGTGGTAATTCGTAGTAAAAACCGCAGAAAACATAACGTTTTCAACATTTGTTTTCGAAATGACGTAACTGAAAATCTTCACATTGGACGCATTACTCTCAGAAACGTTTACAATTATCGTCTGGCAACTAATGCCGCGTGATGACTTTTGCGGTCGCACCACTCTATACGAAGTAGAAGCTTCTAAGTTGTTGCAGTCACCAAGAAAGAGGCACAGAAATTCAAGTTTTAGTTTTTGAAAATGCAGTTTTTGGCTGCTTTTGCTGCCTTGTAGTAGACCTTGGCCCTTAAGATTTTGCATGAACCGAACTCTGGCAGCCACATTACACGAGAAAAAGCGAGAAGTGGTAATTCGTAGTAGAAACCGCAGAAAACATAACGTTTTCAACATTTGTTTTCGAAATGACGTAACTGAAAATCTTCACATTGGACGCATTACTCTCAGAAACGTTTACATTTATCGTCTGACAACTAATGCAGCGTGATGACGTTTGCGGTCGCACCACTCCGTACGAAGTAGAAGCTTCTAAGTTGCTGCAGTCACCAAGAAAGAGGCACAGAAATTCAAGTTTTTGTTTTTGAAAATTCAGTTTTTGGCTGCTTTTGCTGCCTTGTAGTTGACCTAGGACCTTATGATTTTGCATGAACCGAACTCTGGCAGCCACATTACACGAGAAAAAGCGAGAAGTGGTAATTCGTAGTAAAAACCGCAGAAAACATAACGTTTTCAACATTTGTTTTCGAAATGACGTAACTGAAAATCTTCACATTGGACGCATTACTCTCAGAAACGTTTACATTTATCGTCTGGCAAATAATGCAGCGTGATGACGTTTGCGGTCGCACCACTCTGTACGAAGTAGAAGCTTCTAAGTTGTTGCAGTCACCAAGAAAGAGGCACAGAAATTCAAGTTTTAGTTTTTGAAAATTCAGTTTTTGGCTGCTTTTGCTGCCTTGTAGTTGACCTAGGACCTTAAGATTTTGCATGAACCGAACTCTGGCAGCCACATTACACGAGAAAAAGCGAGAAGTGGTAATTCGTAGTAAAAACCGCAGAAAACATAACGTTTTCTACATTGTTTTCGTATCGACGTAACTGAAAATCTAAACATTGGACGCATTACTCTCAGAAACGTTTACATTTGTCGTCTGGCAACTAATGTCGCGTGATGACGTTTGCGGTCGCACCACTCTGTACGAAGTAGAAGCTTCTAAGTTGTGGCAGTCACCAAGAAAGAGGCACAGAAATTCAAGTTTTAGTTTTTGAAAATTCAGTTTTTGGCAGCTTTTGCTGCCTTGTAGTTGACCTAGGACCTTAAGATTTTGCATGAACCAAACTCTGGCAGCCACATTACACGAGAAAAAGCGAGAAGTGGTAATTCGTAGTAAAAACCGCAGAAAACATAACGTTTTCAACATTTGTTTTCGAAATGACGTAACTGAAAATCTTCACATTGGACGCATTACTCTCAGAAACGTTTACATTTATCGTCTGGCAACTAATGCAGCGTGATGACGTTTGCGGTCGCGCCACTCTGCACGAAGTAGAAGCTTCTAAGTTGTTGCAGTCACCAAGAAAGAGGCACAGAAATTCAAGTTTTAGTTTTTGAAAATTCAGTCTTTGGCTGCTTTTGCTGCCTTGTAGTTGACCTAGGACCTTAAGATTTTGCATGAACCGAACTCTGGAAGCCACATTACACGAGAAAAAGCGAGAAGTGGTAATTCGTAGTAAAAACCGCAGAAAACATAACGTTTTCAACATTTGTTTTCGAAATGACGTAACTGAAATTCTTCACATTGGACGCATTACTCTCAGAAACGTTTACATTTATCGTCTGGCAACTAATGCCGCGTGATGACGTTTGCGGTCGCACCACTGTGTACGAAGTAGAAGCTTCTAAGTTGTTGCAGTCACCAAGAAAGAGGCACCGAAATTCAAGTTTTAGTTTTTGAAAATTCAGTTTTTGGCTGCTTTTGCTGCCTTGTAGTTGACCTAGGACCTTAAGATTTTGCATGAACCGAACTCTGGCAGCCACATTACACGAGAAAAAGCGAGAAGTGGTAATTCGTAGTAAAAACCGCAGAAAACATAACGTCTTCAACATTTGTTTTCGAAATGACGTAACTGCAAATCCTCACATTGGACGCATTACTCTCAGAAACGTTTACATTTATCGTCTGGCAACTAATGCAGCGTGATGACGTTTGCGGTCGCACCACTCTGTACGAAGTAGAAGCTTCTAAGTTGTTGCAGTCACCAAGAAAGAGGCACAGAAATTCAAGTTTTAGTTTTTGAAAATTCAGTCTTTGGCTGCTTTTGCTGCCTTGTAGTTGACCTAGGACCTTAAGATTTTGCATGAACCGAACTCTGGCAGCCACATTACACGAGAAAAAGCGATAAGTGGTAATTCGTAGTAAAAACCGCAGAATACATAACGTTTTCAACATTTGTTTTCGAAATGACGTAGCTGAAATTCTTCACATTGGACGCATTACTCTCAGAAACGTTTACATTTATCGTCTGGCAACTAATGCAGCGTGATGACGTTTGCGGTCGCACCACTCTGTACGAAGTAGAAGCTTCTAAGTTGTTGCAGTCACCAAGAAAGAGGCACAGAAATTCAAGTTTTAGTTTTTGAAAATTCAGTTTTTGGCTGCTTTTGCTGCCTTGTAGTTGACCTAGGACCTTAAGATTTTGCATGAACCGAACTCTGGCAGCCACATTACACGAGAAAAAGCGAGAAGTGGTAATTCGTAGTAAAAACCGCAGAAAACATAACGTTTTCAACATTTGTTTTCGAAATGACGTAACTGAAAATCTTCACATTGGACGCATTACTCTCAGAAACGTTTCCATTTATCGTCTGTCAACTAATGCAGCGTGTTGACGTTTGCGGTCGCACCACTCTGTACGAAGTAGAAGCTTCTAAGTTGTTGCAGTCACCAAGAAAGAGGCACAGAAATTCAAGTTTTAGTTTTTGAAAATGCAGTTTTTAGCTGCTTTTGCTGCCTTGTAGTTGACCTAGGACCTTAAGATTTTGCATGAACCGAACTCTGGCAGCCACATTACACGAGAAAAAGCGAGAAGTGGTAATTCGTAGTAAAAACCGCAGAAAACATAACGTCTTCAACATTTGTTTTCGAAATGACGTAACTGAAAATCTTCACATTGGACGCATTACTCTCAGAAACGTTTACATTTATCGTCTGGCAACTAATGCCGCGTGATGACGTTTGCGGTCGCACCACTCTGTACGAAGTAGAAGCTTCTAAGTTGTTGCAGTCACCAAGAAAGAGGCACAGAAATTCAAGTTTTAGTTTTTGAAAATTCAGTCTTTGGCTGCTTTTGCTGCCTTGTAGTTGACCTAGGACCTTAAGATTTTGCATGAACCGAACTCTGGCAGCCACTTTACACGAGAAAAAGCGAGAAGTGGTAATTCGTAGTAAAAACCGCAGAATACATAACGTTTTCAACATTTGTTTTCGAAATGACGTAACCGAAATTCTTCACATTGGACGCATTACTCTCAGAAACGTTTACATTTATCGTCTGGCAACTAATGCAGCGTGATGACGTTTGCGGTCGCACCACTCTGTACGAAGTAGAAGCTTCTAAGTTGTTGCAGTCACCAAGAAAGAGGCACAGAAATTCAAGTTTTAGTTTTTGAAAATTCAGTTTTTGGCTGCTTTTGCTGCCTTGTAGTTGACCTAGGACCTTAAGATTTTGCATGAACCGAACTCTGGCAGCCACATTACACGAGAAAAAGCGAGAAGTGGTAATTCGTAGTAAAAACCGCAGAAAACATAACGTTTTCAACATTTGTTTTCGAAATGACGTAACTGAAAATCTTCACATTGGACGCATTACTCTCAGAAACGTTTCCATTTATCGTCTGTCAACTAATGCAGCGTGTTGACGTTTGCGGTCGCACCACTCTGTACGAAGTAGAAGCTTCTAAGTTGTTGCAGTCACCAAGAAAGAGGCACAGAAATTCAAGTTTTAGTTTTTGAAAATGCAGTTTTTGGCTGCTTTTGCTGCCTTGTAGTTGACCTAGGACCTTAAGATTTTGCATGAACCGAACTCTGGCAGCCACATTACACGAGAAAAAGCGAGAAGTGGTAATTCGTAGTAAAAACCGCAGAAAACATAACGTCTTCAACATTTGTTTTCGAAATGACGTAACTGAAAATCTTCACATTGGACGCATTACTCTCAGAAACGTTTACATTTATCGTCTGGCAACTAATGCCGCGTGATGACGTTTGCGGTCGCACCACTCTGTACGAAGTAGAAGCTTCTAAGTTGTTGCAGTCACCAAGAAAGAGGCACAGAAATTCAAGTTTTAGTTTTTGAAAATTCAGTCTTTGGCTGCTTTTGCTGCCTTGTAGTTGACCTAGGACCTTAAGATTTTGCATGAACCGAACTCTGGCAGCCACTTTACACGAGAAAAAGCGAGAAGTGGTAATTCGTAGTAAAAACCGCAGAATACATAACGTTTTCAACATTTGTTTTCGAAATGACGTAACCGAAATTCTTCATATTGGACGCATTACTCTCAGAAACGTTTACATTTATCGTCTGGCAACTAATGCAGCGTGATGACGTTTGCGGTCGCACCACTCTGTACGAAGTAGAAGCTTCTAAGTTGTTGCAGTCACCAAGAAAGAGGCACAGAAATTCAAGTTTTAGTTTTTGAAAATTCAGTTTTTGGCTGCTTTTGCTGCCTTGTAGTTGACCTAGGACCTTAAGATTTTGCATGAACCGAACTCTGGCAGCCACATTACACGAGAAAAAGCGAGAAGTGGTAATTCGTAGTAAAAACCGCAGAAAACATAACGTTTTCAACATTTGTTTTCGAAATGACGTAACTGAAAATCTTCACATTGGACGCATTACTCTCAGAAACGTTTCCATTTATCGCCTGTCAACTAATGCAGCGTGTTGACGTTTGCGGTCGCACCACTCTGTACGAAGTAGAAGCTTCTAAGTTGTTGCAGTCACCAAGAAAAAGGGAAAGAAATTCAAGTTTTAGTTTTTTAAAATTCAGTTTTTGGCTGCTTTTGCTGCCTTGTAGTTGACCTAGGACCTTAAGATTTTGCATGAACCGAACTCTGGCAGCCACATTACACGTGCAAAAGCGAGAAGGGTAATTCGTAGTTAAAACTGCAGAAAACATAACGTTTTCAACATTTCTTTTCGAAATGACGTAACTGAAATTCTTCACATTGGACGCATTACTCTCAGAAACGTTTACATTTATCGTCTGGCAACTAATGCCGCGTGATGACGTTTGCGGTCGCACCACTCTGTACTAAGTAGAAGCTTCTAAGTTGTTGCAGTCACCAAGAAAGAGGAACAGAAATTCAAGTTTTAGTTTTTTTAAATTCAGTTTTTGGCTGCTTTTGCTGCCTTGTAGTTGACCTAGGACCTTAAGATTTTGCATGAACCGAGCTCTGGCAGCCACATTACACGAGAAAAAGCGAGAAGTGGTAAATCGTAGTAAAAACCGCAGAAAACATAACGTCTTCAACATTTGTTTTCGAAATGACGTAACTGAAAATCTTCACATTGGACGCATTACTCTCAGAAACGTTTACATTTATCGTCTGGCAACTAATGCAGCGTGATGACGTTTGCGGTCGCACCACTCTGTACGAAGTAGAAGCTTCTAAGTTGTTGCAGTCACCAAGAAAGAGGCACAGAAATGCAAGTTTTAGTTTTTTAAAATTCAGTCTTTGGCTGCTTTTGCTGCCTTATAGTTGACCTAGGACCTTAAGATTTTGCATGAACCGAACTCTGGCAGCCACATTACACGATAAAAAGCGAGAAGTGGTAATTCGTAGTAAAAGCCGCAGAAAACATAACGTTTACGACTTTTGTTTTCGAAATGACGTAACTGAAATTCTTCACATTGGACGCATTACTCTCAGAAACGTTTACATTTATCGTCTGGCAACTAATGCAGCGTGATGACGTTTGCGGTCGCACCACTCTGTACGAAGTAGAAGCTTCTAAGTTGTTGCAGTCACCAAGAAAGAGGCACAGAAATTCAAGTTTTAGTTTTTGAAAATTCAGTTTTTGGCTGCTTTTGCTGCCTTGTAGTTGACCTAGGACCTTAAGATTTTGCATGAACCGAACTCTGGCAGCCACATTACACGAGAAAAAAGCGAGAAGTGGTAATTCGTAGTAAAAACCGCAGAAAACATAACGTTTTCAACATTTGTTTTCGAAATGACGTAACTGAAAATCTTCACATTGGAGGCATTACTCTCAGAAACGTTTACATTTATCGTCTGGCAACTAATGCAGCGTGATGACGTTTGCGGTCGCACTACTCTGTACGAAGTAGAAGCTTCTAAGTTGTTGCAGTCACCAAGAAAGAGGCACAGAAATTCAAGTTTTAGTTTTTGAAAATTCAGTTTTAGGCTGCTTTTGCTGCCTTGTAGTTGACCTAGGACCTTAGGATTTTGCATGAGCCGAACTCTGGCAGCCGCATTACACGAGAAAAAGCGAGAAGTGGTAATTCGTAGTAAAAACCGCAGAAAACATAACGTCTTCAACATTTGTTTTCGAAATGACGTAACTGAAAATCTTCACATTGGACGCATTACTCTCAGAAACGTTTACATTTATCGTCTGGCAACTAATGCCGCGTGATGACGTTTGCGGTCGCACCACTCTGTACGAAGTAGAAGCTTCTAAGTTGTTGCAGTCACCAAGAAAAAGGGAAAGAAATTCAAGTTTTAGTTTTTTAAAATTCAGTTTTTGGCTGCTTTTGCTGCCTTGTAGTTGACCTAGGACCTTAAGATTTTGCATGAACCGAACTCTGGCAGCCACATTACACGTGCAAAAGCGAGAAGGGTAATTCGTAGTTAAAACCGCAGAAAACATAACGTTTTCAACATTTCTTTTCGAAATGACGTAACTGAAATTCTTCACATTGGACGCATTACTCTCAGAAACGTTTACATTTATCGTCTGGCAACTAATGCCGCGTTATGACGTTTGCGGTCGCACCACTCTGTACTAAGTAGAAGCTTCTAAGTTGTTGCAGTCACCAAGAAAGAGGAACAGAAATTCAAGTTTTAGTTTTTTTAAATTCAGTTTTTGGCTGCTTTTGCTGCCTTGTAGTTGACCTAGGACCTTAAGATTTTGCATGAACCGAGCTCTGGCAGCCACATTACACGAGAAAAAGCGAGAAGTGGTAAATCGTAGTAAAAACCGCAGAAAACATAACGTCTTCAACATTTGTTTTCGAAATGACGTAACTGAAAATCTTCACATTGGACGCATTACTCTCAGAAACGTTTACATTTATCGTCTGGCAACTAATGCAGCGTGATGACGTTTGCGGTCGCACCACTCTGTACGAAGTAGAAGCTTCTAAGTTGTTGCAGTCACCAAGAAAGAGGCACAGAAATGCAAGTTTTAGTTTTTTAAAATTCAGTCTTTGGCTGCTTTTGCTGCCTTATAGTTGACCTAGGACCTTAAGATTTTGCATGAACCGAACTCTGGCAGCCACATTACACGATAAAAAGCGAGAAGTGGTAATTCGTAGTAAAAGCCGCAGAAAACATAACGTTTACGACATTTGTTTTCGAAATGACGTAACTGAAATTCTTCACATTGGACGCATTACTCTCAGAAACGTTTACATTTATCGTCTGGCAACTAATGCAGCGTGATGACGTTTGCGGTCGCACCACTCTGTACGAAGTAGAAGCTTCTAAGTTGTTGCAGTCACCAAGAAAGAGGCACAGAAATTCAAGTTTTAGTTTTTGAAAATTCAGTTTTTGGCTGCTTTTGCTGCCTTGTAGTTGACCTAGGACCTTAAGATTTTGCATGAACCGAACTCTGGCAGCCACATTACACGAGAAAATAGCGAGAAGTGGTAATTCGTAGTAAAAACCGCAGAAAACATAACGTTTTCAACATTTGTTTTCGAAATGACGTAACTGAAAATCTTCACATTGGAGGCATTACTCTCAGAAACGTTTACATTTATCGTCTGGCAACTAATGCAGCGTGATGACGTTTGCGGTCGCACTACTCTGTACGAAGTAGAAGCTTCTAAGTTGTTGCAGTCACCAAGAAAGAGGCACAGAAATTCAAGTTTTAGTTTTTGAAAATTCAGTTTTAGGCTGCTTTTGCTGCCTTGTAGTTGACCTAGGACCTTAGGATTTTGCATGAGCCGAACTCTGGCAGCCGCATTACACGAGAAAAAGCGAGAAGTGGTAATTCGTAGTAAAAACCGCAGAAAACATAACGTCTTCAACATTTGTTTTCGAAATGACGTAACTGAAAATCTTCACATTGGACGCATTACTCTCAGAAACGTTTACATTTATCGTCTGGCAACTAATGCCGCGTGATGACGTTTGCGGTCGCACCACTCTGTACGAAGTAGGAGCTTCTAAGTTGTTGCAGTCACCAAGAAAGTGACACAGAAATTCAAGTTTTAGTTTTTGAAAATTCAGTCTTTGGCTGCTTTTGCTGCCTTGTAGTTGACCTAGGACCTTAAGATTTTGCATGAACCGAACTCTGGCAGCCACTTTACACGAGAAAAAGCGAGAAGTGGTAATTCGTAGTAAAAACCGCAGAATACATAACGTTTTCAACATTTGTTTTCGAAATGACGTAACTGAAATTCTTCACATTGGACGCATTACTCTCAGAAACGTTTACATTTATCGTCTGGCAACTAATGCAGCGTGATGACGTTTGCGGTCGCACCACTCTGTACGAAGTAGAAGCTTCTAAGTTGTTGCAGTCACCAAGAAAGAGGCACAGAAATTCAAGTTTTAGTTTTTTAAAATTCAGTCTTTGGCTGCTTTTGCTGCCTTGTAGTTGACCTAGGACCTTAAGATTTTGCATGAACCGAACTCTGGCAGCCACATTACACGAGAAAAAGCGAGAAGTGGTAATTCGTAGTAAAAACCGCAGAAAACATAACGTTTACGACATTTGTTTTCGAAATGACGTAACTGAAATTCTTCACATTGGACGCATTACTCTCAGAAACGTTTACATTTATCGTCTGGCAACTAATGCAGCGTGATGACGTTTGCGGTCGCACCACTCTGTACGAAGTAGAAACTTCTAAGTTGTTGCAGTCACCAAGAAAGAGGCACAGAAATTCAAGTTTTAGTTTTTGAAAATTCAGCTTTTGGCTGCTTTTGCTGCCTTGTAGTTGACCTAGGACCCTAAGATTTTGCATGAACCGAACTCTGGCAGCCACATTACACGAGAAAAAGCGAGAAGTGGTAATTCGTAGTAAAAACCGCAGAAAACATAACGTTTTCAACATTTATTTTCGAAATGACGTAACTGAAAATCTTCACATTGGACGCATTACTCTCAGAAACGTTTACATTTATCGTCTGGCAACTAATGCAGCGTGATGACGTTTGCGGTCGCACCACTATGTACGAAGTAGAAGCTTCTAAGTTGTTGCAGTCACCAAGAAAGAGGCACAGAAATTCAAGTTTTAGTTTTTGAAAATTCAGTTTTAGGCTGCTTTTGCTGCCTTGTAGTTGACCTAGGACCTTAGGATTTTGCATGAACCGAACTCTGGCAACCACATTACACGAGAAAAAGCGAGAAGTGGTAATTCGTAGTAAAAACCGCAGAAAACATAACGTTTTCAACATTTGTTTTCGAAATGACGTAACTGAAAATCTTCACATTGGACGCATTACTCTCAGAAACTTTTACATTTATCGTCTGGCAACTAATGCCGCGTGATGATGTTTGCGGTCGCACCACTCTCTACGAAGTAGAAGCTTCTAAGTTGTTGCAGTCACCAAGAAAGAGGCACAGAAATTCAAGTTTTAGTTTTTGAAAATTCAGTTTTTGGCTGCTTTTGCTGCCTTCTAGTTGACCTAGGACCTTAAGATTTTGCATGAACCGAACTCTGGCAGCCACATTACACGAGAAAAAGCGAGAAGTGGTAATTCGTAGTAAAAACCGCAGAAAACATAACGTCTTCAACATTTGTTTTCGAAATGACGTAACTGAAAATCTTCACATTGGACGCATTACTCTCAGAAACGTTTACATTTATCGTCTGGCAACTAATGCAGCGTGATGACGTTTGCGGTCGCACCACTCTGTACGAAGTAGAAGCTTCTAAGTTGTTGCAGTCACCAAGAAAGAGGCACAGAAATTCAAGTTTTAGTTTTTGAAAATTCAGTTTTTGGCTGCTTTTGCTGCCTTGTAGTTGACCTAGGACCTCAAGATTTTGCATGAACCGAACTCTGGCAGCCACATTACACGAGAAAAAGCGAGAAGTGGTAATTCGTAGTAAAAACCGCAGAAAACATAACGTTTTCAACATTTGTTTTCGAAATGACGTAACTGAAAATCTTCACATTGGACGCATTACTCTCAGAAACGTTTCCATTTATCGTCTGTCAACTAATGCAGCGTGTTGACGTTTGCGGTCGCACCACTCTGTACGAAGTAGAAGCTTCTAAGTTGTTGCAGTCAGCAAGAAAAAGGGAAAGAAATTCAAGTTTTAGTTTTTGAAAATTCAGTTTTTGGCTGCTTTTGCTGCCTTGTAGTTGACCTAGGACCTTAAGATTTTGCATGAACCTAACTCTGGCAGCCACATTACACGAGAAAAAGCGAGAAGTGGTAATTCGTAGTAAAAACCGCAGAAAACATAACGTTTTCAACATTTGTTTTCGAAATGACGTAACTGAAAATCTTCACATTGGACGCATTACTCTCAGAAACGTTTACATTTATCGTCTGGCAACTAATGCCGCGTGATGACGTTTGCGGTCGCACCACTCTGTACGAAGTAGAAGCTTCTAAGTTGTTGCAGTCACCAAGAAAGAGGCACAGAAATTCAAGTTTTAGTTTTTGAAAATTCAGTTTTTGGCTGCTTTTCTGCCTTGTAGTTGACCTAGGACCTTAAGATTTTGCATGAACCGAACTCTGGCAGCCACATTACACGTGAAAAAGCGAGAAGGGGTAATTCGTTGTAAAAACCGCAGAAAACATAACGTTTTCAACATTTCTTTTCGAAATGACGTAACTGAAAATCTTCACATTGGACGCATTACTCTCAGAAACGTTTACATTTATCGTCTGGCAACTAGTGCCGCGTGATGACGTTTGCGGTCGCACCACTCTGTACGAAGTAGAAGCTTCTAAGTTGTTGCAGTCACCAAGAAAGAGGCACAGAAATTCAAGTTTTAGTTTTTTTAAATTCAGTTTTTGGCTGCTTTTGCTGCCTTGTAGTTGACCTAGGACCTTAAGATTTTGCATGAACCGAACTCTGGCAGCCACATTACACGAGAAAAAGCGAGAAGTGGTAATTCGTAGTAAAAACCGCAGAAAACATAACGTTTTCAACATTTGTTTTCGAAATGACGTAACTGAAAATCTTCACATTGGACGCATTACTCTCAGAAACGTTTACATTTATCGTCTGGCAACTAATGCAGCGTGATGATGTTTGCGGTCGCACCACTCTGTACGAAGTAGAAGCTTCTAAGTTGTTGCAGTCACCAAGAAAGAGGCACAGAAATTCAAGTTTTAGTTTTTGAAAATGCAGTTTTTGCTGCTTTTGCTGCCTTGTAGTTCACCCAGGACCTTAAGATTTTGCATGAACCGAACTCTGGCAGCCACATTACACGAGAAAAAGCGAGAAGTGGTAATTCGTAGTAAAAACCGCAGAAAACATAACGTTTTCAACATTTGTTTTCGAAATGACGTAACTGAAAATCTTCACATTGGACGCATTACTCTCAGAAACTTTTACATTTATCGTCTGGCAACTAATGCCACGTGATGACGTTTGCGGTCGCACCACTCTCTACGAAGTAGAAGCTTCTAAGTTGTTGCAGTCACGAAGAAAGAGGCACAGAAATTCAAGTTTTAGTTTTTGAAAATTCAGTTTTAGGCTGCTTTTGCTGCCTTGTAGTTGACCTAGGACCTTAGGATTTTGCATGAACCGAACTCTGGCAACCACATTACACGAGAAAAAGCGAGAAGTGGTAATTCGTAGTAAAAACCGCAGAAAACATAACGTTTTCAACATTTGTTTTCGAAATGACGTAACTGAAAATCTTCACATTGGACGCATTACTCTCAGAAACTTTTACATTTATCGTCTGGCAACTAATGCCGCGTGATGATGTTTGCGGTCGCACCACTCTCTACGAAGTAGAAGCTTCTAAGTTGTTGCAGTCACCAAGAAAGAGGCACAGAAATTCAAGTTTTAGTTTTTGAAAATTCAGTTTTTGGCTGCTTTTGCTGCCTTCTAGTTGACCTAGGACCTTAAGATTTTGCATGAACCGAACTCTGGCAGCCACATTACACGAGAAAAAGCGAGAAGTGGTAATTCGTAGTAAAAACCGCAGAAAACATAACGTCTTCAACATTTGTTTTCGAAATGACGTAACTGAAAATCTTCACATTGGACGCATTACTCTCAGAAACGTTTACATTTATCGTCTGGCAACTAATGCAGCGTGATGACGTTTGCGGTCGCACCACTCTGTACGAAGTAGAAGCTTCTAAGTTGTTGCAGTCACCAAGAAAGAGGCACAGAAATTCAAGTTTTAGTTTTTGAAAATTCAGTTTTTGGCTGCTTTTGCTGCCTTGTAGTTGACCTAGGACCTCAAGATTATGCATGAACCGAACTCTGGCAGCCACATTACACGAGAAAAAGCGAGAAGTGGTAATTCGTAGTAAAAACCGCAGAAAACATAACGTTTTCAACATTTGTTTTCGAAATGACGTAACTGAAAATCTTCACATTGGACGCATTACTCTCAGAAACGTTTCCATTTATCGTCTGTCAACTAATGCAGCGTGTTGACGTTTGCGGTCGCACCACTCTGTACGAAGTAGAAGCTTCTAAGTTGTTGCAGTCAGCAAGAAAAAGGGAAAGAAATTCAAGTTTTAGTTTTTGAAAATTCAGTTTTTGGCTGCTTTTGCTGCCTTGTAGTTGACCTAGGACCTTAAGATTTTGCATGAACCTAACTCTGGCAGCCACATTACACGAGAAAAAGCGAGAAGTGGTAATTCGTAGTAAAAACCGCAGAAAACATAACGTTTTCAACATTTGTTTTCGAAATGACGTAACTGAAAATCTTCACATTGGACGCATTACTCTCAGAAACGTTTACATTTATCGTCTGGCAACTAATGCCGCGTGATGACGTTTGCGGTCGCACCACTCTGTACGAAGTAGAAGCTTCTAAGTTGTTGCAGTCACCAAGAAAGAGGCACAGAAATTCAAGTTTTAGTTTTTGAAAATTCAGTTTTTGGCTGCTTTTCTGCCTTGTAGTTGACCTAGGACCTTAAGATTTTGCATGAACCGAACTCTGGCAGCCACATTACACGTGAAAAAGCGAGAAGGGGTAATTCGTTGTAAAAACCGCAGAAAACATAACGTTTTCAACATTTCTTTTCGAAATGACGTAACTGAAAATCTTCACATTGGACGCATTACTCTCAGAAACGTTTACATTTATCGTCTGGCAACTAGTGCCGCGTGATGACGTTTGCGGTCGCACCACTCTGTACGAAGTAGAAGCTTCTAAGTTGTTGCAGTCACCAAGAAAGAGGCACAGAAATTCAAGTTTTAGTTTTTTTAAATTCAGTTTTTTGCTGCTTTTGCTGCCTTGTAGTTGACCTAGGACCTTAAGATTTTGCATGAACCGAACTCTGGCAGCCACATTACACGAGAAAAAGCGAGAAGTGGTAATTCGTAGTAAAAACCGCAGAAAACATAACGTTTTCAACATTTGTTTTCGAAATGACGTAACTGAAAATCTTCACATTGGACGCATTACTCTCAGAAACGTTTACATTTATCGTCTGGCAACTAATGCAGCGTGATGATGTTTGCGGTCGCACCACTCTGTACGAAGTAGAAGCTTCTAAGTTGTTGCAGTCACCAAGAAAGAGGCACAGAAATTCAAGTTTTAGTTTTTGAAAATGCAGTTTTTGCTGCTTTTGCTGCCTTGTAGTTGACCCAGGACCTTAAGATTTTGCATGAACCGAACTCTGGCAGCCACATTACACGAGAAAAAGCGAGAAGTGGTAATTCGTAGTAAAAACCGCAGAAAACATAACGTTTTCAACATTTGTTTTCGAAATGACGTAACTGAAAATCTTCACATTGGACGCATTACTCTCAGAAACTTTTACATTTATCGTCTGGCAACTAATGCCACGTGATGACGTTTGCGGTCGCACCACTCTCTACGAAGTAGAAGCTTCTAAGTTGTTGCAGTCACCAAGAAAGAGGCACAGAAATTCAAGTTTTAGTTTTTGAAAATTCAGTTTTTGGCTGCTTTTGCTGCCTTCTAGTTGACCTAGGACCTTAAGATTTTGCATGAACCGAACTCTGGCAGCCACATTACACGAGAAAAAGCGAGAAGTGGTAATTCGTAGTAAAAACCGCAGAAAACATAACGTCTTCAACATTTGTTTTCGAAATGACGTAACTGAAAATCTTCACATTGGACGCATTACTCTCAGAAACGTTTACATTTATCGTCTGGCAACTAATGCAGCGTGATGACGTTTGCGGTCGCACCACTCTGTACGAAGTAGAAGCTTCTAAGTTGTTGCAGTCACCAAGAAAGAGGCACAGAAATTCAAGTTTTAGTTTTTGAAAATTCAGTCTTTGGCTGCTTTTGCTGCCTTGTTGTTGACCTAGGACCTTAAGATTTTGCATGAACTGAACTCTGGCAGCCACATTACACGAGAAAAAGCGAGAAGTGGTAATTCGTAGTAAAAACCGCAGAAAACATAACGTTTTCAACATTTGTTTTCGAAATGACGTAACTGAAAATCTTCACATTGGACGCATTACTTTCAGAAACGTTTACATTTATCGTCTGGCAACTAATGCAGCGTGATGACGTTTGCGGTCGCACCACTCTGTACGAAGTAGAAGCTTCTAAGTTGTTGCAGTCACCAAGAAAGAGGCACAGAAATTCAAGTTTTAGTTTTCGAAAATTCAGTTTTTGGCTGCTTTTGCTGCCTTGTTGTTGACCTAGGACCTTAAGATTTTGCATGAACCGAACTCTGGCAGCCACATTACACGAGAAAAAGCGAGAAGTGGTAATTCGTAGTAAAAACCGCAGAAAACATAACGTTTTCAACATTTGTTTTCGAAATGACGTAACTGAAAATCTTCACATTGGACGCATTACTCTCAGAAACGTTTCCATTTATCGTCTGTCTACTAATGCAGCGTGTTGACGTTTGCGGTCGCACCACTCTGTACGAAGTAGAAGCTTCTAAGTTGTTGCAGTCACCAAGAAAGAGGCACAGAAATTCAAGTTTTAGTTTTTGAAAATTCAGTTTTTGGCTGCTTTTTCTGCCTTGTAGTTGACCTAGGACCTTAAGATTTTGCATGAACCGAACTCTGGCAGCCACATTACACGAGAAAAAGCGAGAAGTGGTAATTCGTAGTAATAACCGCAGAAAACATAACGTTTTCAACATTTGTTTTCGAAATGACGTAACTGAAAATCTTCACATTGGACGCATTACTCTCAGAAACGTTTACATTTATCGTCTGGCAACTAATGCCGCGTGATGACGTTTGCGGTCGCACCACTCTGTACGAAGTAGAAGCTTCTAAGTTGTTGCAGTCACCAAGAAAGAGGAACAGAAATTCAAGTTTTAGTTTTTTTAAATTCAGTTTTTGGCTGCTTTTGCTGCCTTGTAGTTGACCTAGGACCTTAAGATTTTGCATGAACCGAGCTCTGGCAGCCACATTACACGAGAAAAAGCGAGAAGTGGTAATTCGTAGTAAAAACCGCAGAAAACATAACGTTTTCAACATTTGTTTTCGAAATGACGTAACTGAAAATCTTCACATTGGACGCATTACTCTCAGAAACGTTTACATTTATCGTCTGGCTACTAATGCAGCGTGATGACGTTTGCGGTCGCACCACTCTGTACGAAGTAGAAGCTTCTAAGTTGTTGCAGTCACCAAGAAAGAGGCACAGAAATTCAAGTTTTAGTTTTTGAAAATGCAAATTTTGCTGCTTTTGCTGCCTTGTAGTTGACCTAGGACCTTAAGATTTTGCATGAACCGAACTCCGGCAGCCAAATTACACGAGAAAAAGCGAGAAGTGGTAATTCGTAGTAAAAACCGCAGAAAACATAACGTCTTCAACATTTGTTTTCGAAATGACGTAACTGAAAATCTTCACATTGGACGCATTACTCTCAGAAACGTTTACATTTATCGTCTGGCAACTAATGCAGCGTGATGACGTTTGCGGTCGCACCACTCTGTACGAAGTAGAAGCTTCTAAGTTGTTGCAGTCACCAAGAAAGAGGCACAGAAATTCAAGTTTTAGTTTTTGAAAATTCAGTTTTTGGCTGCTTTTGCTGCCTTGTAGTTGACCTAGGACCTTAAGATTTTGCATGAACCGAACTCTGGCAGCCACATTACACGAGAAAAAGCGTGAAGTGGTAATTCGTAGTAAAAACCGCAGAAAACATAACGTTTACGACATTTGTTTTCGAAATGACGTAACTGAAATTCTTCACATTGGACGCATTACTCTCAGAAACGTTTACATTTATCGTCTGGCAACTAATGCAGCGTGATGACGTTTGCGGTCGCACCACTCTGTACGAAGTAGAAGCTTCTAAATTGTTGCAGTCACCAAGAAAGAGGCACAGAAATTCAAGTTTTAGTTTTTGAAAATTCAGCTTTTGGCTGCTTTTGCTGCCTTGTAGTTGACCTAGGACCTTAAGATTTTGCATGAACCGAACTCTGGCAGCCACATTACACGAGAAAAAGCGAGAAGTGGTAATTCGTAGTAAAAACCGCAGAAAACATAACGTTTTCAACATTTATTTTCGAAATGACGTAACTGAAAATCTTCACATTGGAGGCATTACTCTCAGAAACGTTTACATTTATCGTCTGGCAACTAATGCAGCGTGATGACGTTTGCGGTCGCACCACTCTGTACGAAGTAGAAGCTTCTAAGTTGTTGCAGTCACCAAGAAAGAGGCACAGAAATTCAAGTTTTAGTTTTTGACAATTCAGTTTTAGGCTGCTTTTGCTGCCTTGTAGTTGACCTAGGACCTTAGGATTTTGCATGAACCGAACTCTGGCAGCCACATTACACGAGAAAAAGCGAGAAGTGGTAATTCGTAGTAAAAACCGCAGAAAACATAACGTTTTCAACATTTGTTTTCGAAATGACGTAACTGAAAATCTTCACATTGGACGCATTACTCTCAGAAACTTTTACATTTATCGTCTGGCAACTAATGCCGCGTGATGACGTTTGCGGTCGCACCACTCTCTACGAAGTAGAAGCTTCTAAGTTGTTGCAGTCACCAAGAAAGAGGCACAGACATTCAAGTTTTAGTTTTTGAAAATTCAGTTTTTGGCTGCTTTTCTGCCTTGTAGTTGACCTAGGACCTTAAGATTTTGCATGAACCGAACTCTGGCAGCCACATTACACGTGAAAAAGCGAGAAGGGGTAATTCGTAGTAAAAACCGCAGAAAACATAACGTTTTCAACATTTCTTTTCGAAATGACGTAACTGAAAATCTTCACATTGGACGCATTACTCTCAGAAACGTTTACATTTATCGTCTGGCAACTAGTGCGGCGTGATGACGTTTGCGGTCGCACCACTCTGTACGAAGTAGAAGCTTCTAAGTTGTTGCAGTCACCAAGAAAGAGGCACAGAAATTCAATTATTAGTTTTTGAAAATTCAGTCTTTGGCTGCTTTTGCTGCCTTGTAGTTGACCTAGGACCTTAAGATTTTGCATGAACCGAACTCTGGCAGCCACATTACACGAGAAAAAGCGAGAAGTGGTAATTCGTAATAAAACGGCAGAAAACATAACGTTTTCAACATTTGTTTTCGAAATGACGTAACTGAAATTCTTCACATTGGACGCATTACTCTCAGAAACGTTTACATTTATCGTCTGGCAACTAATGCAGCGTGATGACGTTTGCGGTCGAACCACTCTGTACGAAGTAGAAGATTCTAAGTTGTTGCAGTCACCAAGAAAGAGAAACAGAAATTCTAGTTTTAGTTTTTGAAAATTCAGTTTTTGGCTGCTTTTGCTGCCTTGTAGTTGACCTAGGACCTCAAGATTTTGCATGAACCGAACTCTGGCAGCCACATTACACGAGAAAAAGCGAGAACTGGTAATTCGTAGTAAAAACCGCAGAAAACATAACGTTTTCAACATTTGTTTTCGAAATGACGTAACTGAAAATCTTCACATTGGACGCATTACTCTCAGAAACGTTTCCATTTATCGTCTGTCAACTAATGCAGCGTGTTGACGTTTGCGGTCGCACCACTCTGTACGAAGTAGAAGCTTCTAAGTTGTTGCAGTCACCAAGAAAGAGGCACAGAAATTCAAGTTTTAGTTTTTGAAAATTCAGTTTTTGGCTGCTTTTGCTGCCTTGTAGTTGACCTACGACCTTAAGATTTTGCATGAACCGAACTCTGGCAGCCACATTACACGAGAAAAAGCGAGAAGTGGTAATTCGTAGTAAAAACCGCAGAAAACATAACGTTTTCAACATTTGTTTTCGAAATGACGTAACTGAAAATCTTCACATTGGACGCATTACTCTCAGAAACGTTTACATTTATCGTCTGGCAACTAATGCCGCGTGATGACGTTTGCGGTCGCACCACTCTGTACGAAGTAGAAGCTTCTAAGTTGTTGCAGTCACCAAGAAAGAGGCACAGAAATTCAAGTTTTAGTTTTTGAAAATTCAGTTTTTGGCTGCTTTTCTGCCTTGTAGTTGACCTAGGACCTTAAGATTTTGCATGAACCGAACTCTGGCAGCCACATTACACGTGAAAAAGCGAGAAGGGGTAATTCGTAGTAAAAACCGCAGAAAACATAACGTTTTCAACATTTCTTTTCGAAATGACGTAACTGAAAATCTTCACATTGGACGCATTACTCTCAGAAACGTTTACATTTATCGTCTGGCAACTAGTGCCGCGTGATGACGTTTGCGGTCGCACCACTCTGTACGAAGTAGAAGCTTCTAAGTTGTTGCAGTCACCAAGAAAGAGGCACAGAAATTCAAGTTTTAGTTTTTTTAAATTCAGTTTTTGGCTGCTTTTGCTGCCTTGTAGTTGACCTAGGACCTTAAGATTTTGCATGAACCGAACTCTGGCAGCCACATTACACGAGAAAAAGCGAGAAGTGGTAATTCGTAGCAAAAACCGCAGAAAACATAACGTTTTCAACATTTGTTTTCGAAATGACGTAACTGAAAATCTTCACATTGGACGCATTACTCTCAGAAACGTTTACATTTATCGTCTGGCAACTAATGCAGCGTGATGATGTTTGCGGTCGCACCACTCTGTACGAAGTAGAAGCTTCTAAGTTGTTGCAGTCACCAAGAAAGAGGCACAGAAATTCAAGTTTTAGTTTTTGAAAATGCAGTTTTTGCTGCTTTTGCTGCCTTGTAGTTGACCTAGGACCTTAAGATTTTGCATGAACCGAACTCTGGCAGCCACATTACACGAGAAAAAGCGAGAAGTGGTAATTCGTAGTAAAAACCGCAGAAAACATAACGTTTTCAACATTTGTTTTCGAAATGACGTAACTGAAAATCTTCACATTGGACGCATTACTCTCAGAAACTTTTACATTTATCGTCTGGCAACTAATGCCACGTGATGACGTTTGCGGTCGCACCACTCTCTACGAAGTAGAAGCTTCTAAGTTGTTGCAGTCACCAAGAAAGAGGCACAGAAATTCAAGTTTTAGTTTTTGAAAATTCAGTTTTTGGCTGCTTTTGCTGCCTTCTAGTTGACCTAGGACCTTAAGATTTTGCATGAACCGAACTCTGGCAGCCACATTACACGAGAAAAAGCGAGAAGTGGTAATTCGTAGTAAAAACCGCAGAAAACATAACGTCTTCAACATTTGTTTTCGAAATGACGTAACTGAAAATCTTCACATTGGACGCATTACTCTCAGAAACGTTTACATTTATCGTCTGGCAACTAATGCAGCGTGATGACGTTTGCGGTCGCACCACTCTGTACGAAGTAGAAGCTTCTAAGTTGTTGCAGTCACCAAGAAAGAGGCACAGAAATTCAAGTTTTAGTTTTTGAAAATTCAGTCTTTGGCTGCTTTTGCTGCCTTGTAGTTGACCTAGGACCTTAAGATTTTGCATGAACTGAACTCTGGCAGCCACATTACACGAGAAAAAGCGAGAAGTGGTAATTCGTAGTAAAAACCGCAGAAAACATAACGTTTTCAACATTTGTTTTCGAAATGACGTAACTGAAATTCTTCACATTGGACGCATTACTCTCAGAAACGTTTACATTTATCGTCTGGCAACTAATGCAGCGTGATGACGTTTACGGTCGCACCACTCTGTACGAAGTAGAAGCTTCTAAGTTGTTGCAGTCACCAAGAAAGAGGCACAGAAATTCAAGTTTTAGTTTTTGAAAATTCAGTTTTGGCTGCTTTTGCTGCCTTGTAATTGACCTAGGACCTTAAGATTTTGCATGAACCGAACTCTGGCAGCCACATTACACGAGAAAAAGCGAGAAGTGGTAATTCGTAGTAAAAACCGCAGAAAACATAACGTTTTCAACATTTGTTTTCGAAATGACGTAACTGAAAATCTTCACATTGGACGCATTACTCTCAGAAACGTTTCCATTTATCGTCTGTCAACTAATGCTGCGTGTTGACGTTTGCGGCCGCACCACTCTGTACGAAGTAGAAGCTTCTAAGTTGTTGCAGTCACCAAGAAAGAGGCACAGAAATTCAAGTTTTAGTTTTTGAAAATTCAGTTTTTGGCTGCTTTTTCTGCCTTGTAGTTGACCTAGGACCTTAAGATTTTGCATGAACCGAACTCTGGCAGCCACATTACACGTGAAAAAGCGAGAAGGGGTAATTCGTAGTAAAAACCGCAGAAAACATAACGTTTTCAACATTTGTTTTCGAAATGACGTAACTGAAAATCTTCACATTGGACGCATTACTCTCAGAAACGTTTACATTTATCGTCTGGCAACTAATGCCGCGTGATGACGTTTGCGGTCGCACCACTCTGTACGAAGTAGAAGCTTCTAAGTTGTTGCAGTCACCAAGAAAGAGGCACAGAAATTCAAGTTTTAGTTTTTGAAAATTCAGTTTTTGGCTGCTTTTTCTGCCTTGTAGTTGACCTAGGACCTTAAGATTTTGCATGAACCGAACTCTGGCAGCCACATTACACGTGAAAAAGCGAGAAGGGGTAATTCGTAGTAAAAACCGCAGAAAACATAACGTTTTCAACATTTCTTTTCGAAATGACGTAACTGAAAATCTTCACATTGGACGCATTACTCTCAGAAACGTTTACATTTTTCGTCTGGCAACTAATGCCGCGTGCTGACGTTTGCGGTCGCACCACTCTGTACGAAGTAGAAGCTTCTAAGTTGTTGCAGTCACCAAGAAAGAGGCACAGAAATTCAAGTTTTAGTTTTTTTAAATTCAGTTTTTGGCTGCTTTTGCTGCCTTGTAGTTGACCTAGGACCTTAAGATTTTGCATGAACCGAACTCTGGCAGCCACATTACACGAGAAAAAGCGAGAAGTGGTAATTCGTAGTAAAAACCGCAGAAAACATAACGTTTTCAACATTTGTTTTCGAAATGACGTAACTGAAAATCTTCACATTGGACGCATTACTCTCAGAAACGTTTACATTTATCGTCTGGCAACTAATGCAGCGTGATGACGTTTGCGGTCGCACCACTCTGTACGAAGTAGAAGCTTCTAAGTTGTTGCAGTCACCAAGAAAGAGGCACAGAAATTCAAGTTTTAGTTTTTTAAAATGCAGTTTTTGCTGCTTTTGCTGCCTTGTAGTTGACCTAGGACCTTAAGATTTTGCATGAACCGAACTCTGGCAGCCACATTACACGAGAAAAAGCGAGAAGTGGTAATTCGTAGTAAAAACCGCAGAAAACATAACGTCTTCAACATTTGTTTACGAAATGACGTAACTGAAAATCTTCACATTGGACGCATTACTCTCAGAAATGTTTACATTTATCGTCTGGCAACTAATGCAGCGTGATGACGTTTGCGGTCGCACCACTCTGTACGAAGTAGAAGCTTCTAAGTTGTTGCAGTCACCAAGAAAGAGGCACAGAAATTCAAGTTTTAGTTTTTGAAAATTCAGTTTTTGGGTGCTTTTGCTGCCTTGTAGTTGACCTAGGACCTTAAGATTCTGCATGAACCGAACTCTGGCAGCCACATTACACGAGAAAAAGCGAGAAGTGGTAATTCGTAGTAAAAACCGCAGAAAACATAACGTTTTCAACATTTGTTTTCGAAATGACGTAACTGAAAATCTTCACATTGGACGCATTACTCTCAGAAACTTTTACATTTATCGTCTGGCAACTAATGCAGCGTGATGACGTTTTCGGTCGCACCACTCTGTACGAAGTAGAAGCTTCTAAGTTGTTGCAGTCACCAAGAAAGAGGCACAGAAATTCAAGTTTTAGTTTTTGAAAATGCAGTTTTTGCTGCTTTTGCTGCCTTGTAGTTGACCTAGGACCTTAAGATTTTGCATGAACCGAACTCTGGCAGCCACATTACACGGGAAAAAGCGAGAAGTGGTAATTCGTAGTAAAAACCGCAGAAAACACAACGTCTTCAACATTTGTTTTCGAAATGACGTAACTGAAAATCTTCACATTGGACGCATTACTCTCAGAAACGTTTACATTTATCGTCTGGCAACTAATGCAGCGTGATGACGTTTGCGGTCGCACCACTCTGTACGAAGTAGAAGCTTCTAAGTTGTTGCAGTCACCAAGAAAGAGGCACAGAAATTCAAGTTTTAGTTTTTGAAAATTCAGTTTTTGGCTGCTTTTGCTGCCTTGTAGTTGACCTAGGACCTTAAGATTTTGCATGAACCGAACTCTGGCAGCCACATTACACGAGAAAAAGCGAGAAGTGGTAATTCGTAGTAAAAACCGCAGAAAACATAACGTTTTCAACATTTGTTTTCGAAATGACGTAACTGAAAATCTTCACATTGGACGCATTACTCTCAGAAACGTTTACATTTATCGTCTGGCAACTAATGAAGCGTGATGACGTTTGCGGTCGCACCACTCTGTACGAAGTAGAAGCTTCTAAGTTGTTGCAGTCACCAAGAAAGAGGCACAGAAATTCAAGTTTTAGTTTTTGAAAATTCAGTTTTTGGGGGCTTTTGCTGCCTTGTAGTTGACCTAGGACCTTAAGATTCTGCATGAACCGAACTCTGGCAGCCACATTACACGAGAAAAAGCGAGAAGTGGTAATTCGTAGTAAAAACCGCAGAAAACATAGCGTTTTCAACATTTGTTTTCGAAATGACGTAACTGAAAATCTTCACATTGGACGCATTACTCTCAGAAACGTTTCCATTTATCGTCTGTCAACTAATGCAGCGTGTTGACGTTTGCGGTCGCACCACTCTGTACGAAGTAGAAGCTTCTAAGTTGTTGCAGTCAGCAAGAAAAAGGGAAATAAATTCAAGTGTTAGTTTTTGAAAATTCAGTTTTTGGCTGCTTTTGCTGCCTTGTAGTTGACCTAGGACCTTAAGATTTTGCATGAACCTAAGTCTGGCAGCCACATTACACGAGAAAAAGCGAGAAGTGGTAATTCGTATTAAAAACCGCAGAAAACATAACGTTTTCAACATTTGTTTTCGAAATGACGTAACTGAAAATCTTCACATTGGACGCATTACTCTCAGAAACGTTTACATTTATCGTCTGGCAACTAATGCCGCGTGATGACGTTTGCGGTCGCACCACTCTGTACGAAGTAGAAGCTTCTAAGTTATTGCAGTCACCAAGAAAGAGGCACAGAAATTCAAGTTTTAGTTTTTGAAAATTCAGTGTTTGGCTGCTTTTGCTGCCTTGTAGTTGACCTAGGACCTTAAGATTTTGCATGAACCGAACTCTGGCAGCCACACTACACGAGAAAAAGCGAGAAGTGGTAATTAGTAGTAAAAACCGCAGAAAACATAACGTTTTCAACATTTGTTTTCGAAATGACGTAACTGAAAATCTTCACATTGGAGGCATTACTCTCAGAAACGTTTACATTTATCGTCTGGCAACTAATGCAGCGTGATGACGTTTGCGGTCGCACCACTCTGTACGAAGTAGAAGCTTCTAAGTTGTTGCAGTCACCAAGAAAGAGGCACAGAAATTCAAGTTTTAGTTTTTGAAAATTCAGTTTTTGGCTGCTTTTGCTGCCTTGTAGTTGACCTAGGACCTTAGGATTTTGCATGTACCGAACGCTGGCAGCCACATTACACGAGAAAAAGCGAGAAGTGGTAATTCGTAGTAAGAACCGCAGAAAACATAACGTTTTCAACATTTGTTTTCGAAATGACGTAACTGAAAATCTTCACATTGGACGCATTACTCTCAGAAACTTTTACATTTATCGTCTGGCAACTAATGCCGCGTGATGACGTTTGCGGTCGCACCACTCTCTACGAAGTAGAAGCTTCTAAGTTGTTGCAGTCACCAAGAAAGAGGCACAGAAATTCAAGTTTTAGTTTTTGAAAATTCAGTTTTTGGCTGCTTTTGCTGCCTTGTAGTTGACCTAGGACCTTAAGATTTTGCATGAACCGAACTCTGGCAGCCACATTACACGAGAAAAAGCGAGAAGTGGTAATTCGTAGTAAAAACCGCAGAAAACATAATGTTTTCAACATTTGTTTTCGAAATGACGTAACTGAAAATCTTCACATTGGACGCATTACTCTCAGAAACGTTTACATTTATCGTCTGGCAACTAATGCCGCGTGATGACGTTTGCGGTCG
This sequence comes from Schistocerca serialis cubense, assembly GCF_023864345.2. Classification (NCBI taxonomy): domain Eukaryota; kingdom Metazoa; phylum Arthropoda; class Insecta; order Orthoptera; family Acrididae; genus Schistocerca; species Schistocerca serialis. Next base: position 2,894,429 of record NW_026047571.1, on the reverse strand, counting down.
CACCACTCTGTATGAAGTAGAAGCTTCTAAGTTGTTGCAGTCACCAAGAAAGAGGCACAGAAATTCAAGTTTTAGTTTTTGAAAATTCAGTGTTTGGCTGCTTTTGCTGCCTTGTAGTTGACCTAGGACCTTAAGATTTTGCATGAACCGAACTCTGGCAGCCACATTACACGAGAAAAAGCGAGAAGTGGTAATTCGTAGAAAAAACCGCAGAAAACATAACGTTTTCAACATTTGTTTTCGAAATGACTTAACTGAAAATCTTCACATTGGACGCATTACTCTCAGAAACGTTTACATTTATCGTCTGGCAACTAATGCAGCGTGGTGACGTTTGCGGTCGCACCACTCTGTACGAAGTAGAAGCTTCTAAGTTGTTGCAGTCACCAAGAAAGAGGCACAGAAATTCAAGTTTTAGTTTTGAAAATTCAGTTTTTGGCTGCTTTTGCTGCCTTGTAGTTGACCTAGGACCTTAGGATTTTGCATGAACCGAACTCTGGCAGCCACATTACACGAGAAAAAGCGAGAAGTGGTAATTCGTAGTAAAAACCGCAGAAAACATAACGTTTTCAACATTTGTTTTCGAAATGACGTAACTGAAAATCTTCACATTGGACGCATTACTCTCAGAAACGTTTAGATTTATCGTCTGGCAACTAATGCCGCGTGATGACGTTTGCGGTCGCACCACTCTGTACGAAGTAGAAGCTTCTAAGTTGTTGCAGTCACCAAGAAAGAGGCACAGAAATTCAAGTTTTAGTTTTTGAAAATTCAGTGTTTGGCTGCTTTTGCTGCCTTGTAGTTGACCTAGGACCTTAAGATTTTGCATGAACCGAACTCTGGCAGCCACATTACACGAGAAAAAGCGAGAAGTGGTAGTTCGTAGTAAAAACCGCAGAAAACATAACGTTTTCAACATTTGTTTTCGAAATGACGTAACTGAAAATCTTCACATTGGACGCATTACTCTCAGAAACGTTTACATTTATCGTCTGGCAACTAATGCTGCGTGATAACGTTTGCGGTCGCACCACTCTGTACGAAGTAGAAGCTTCTAAGTTGTTGCAGTCACCAAGAAAGAGGCACAGAAATTCAAGTTATAGTTTTTGAAAATTCAGTTTTTGGCTGCTTTTGCTGCCTTGTAGTTGACCTAGGACCTTAAGATTTTGCATGAACCGAACTCTGGCAGCCACATTACATGAGAAAAAGCGAGATGTGGTAATTCGTAGTAAAAACCGCAGAAAACATAACGTTTTCAACATTTGTTTTCGAAATGACGTAACTGAAAATCTTCACATTGGACGCATTACTCTCAGAAACGTTTACATTTATCGTCTGGCAACTAATGCCGCGTGATGACGTTTGCGGTCGCACCACTCTGTACGAAGTAGAAGCTTCTAAGTTGTTGCAGTCACCAAGAAAGAGGCACAGAAATTCAAGTTTTAGTTTTTGAAAATTCAGTTTTTGGCTGCTTTTGCTGCCTTGTAGTTGCCCTAGGACCTTAAGATTTTGCATGAACCGAGCTCTGGCAGCCACATTACACGAGAAAAAGCGAGAAGTAATAATTCGTAGTAAAAACCGCAGAAAACATAACGTTTTCAACATTTGTTTTCGAAATGACGTAACTGAAAATCTTCACATTGGACGCATTACTCTCAGAAACGTTTACATTTATCGTCTGGCAACTAATGCCGCGTGATGACGTTTGCGGTTGCACCACTCTGTACGAAGTAGAAGCTTCTAAGTTGTTGCTGTCACCAAGAAAGAGGCACAGAAATTCAAGTTTTAGTTTTTGAAAATTCAGTTTTTGGCTGCTTTTGCTGCCTTGTAGTTGACCTAGGACCTTAAGATTCTGCATGAACCGAACTCTGGCAGCCACATTACACGAGAAAAAGCGAGAAGTGGTAATTCGTAGTAAAAACCGCAGAAAACATAACGTTTTCAACATTTGTTTTCGAAATGACGTAACTGAAAATCTTCACATTGGACGCATTACTCTCAGAAACGTTTACATTTATCGTCTGGCAACTAATGCAGCGTGATGACGTTTGCGGTCGCACCACTCTGTACAAAGTAGAAGCTTCTAAGTTGTCGCAGTCACCAAGAAAGAGGCACAATAATTCAAGTTTTAGTTTTTGAAAATTCAGTTTTTGGCTGCTTTTGCTGCCTTGTAGTTGACCTAGGACCTTAAGATTTTGCATGAACCGAACTCTGGCAGCCACATTACACGAGAAAAAGCGAGAAGTGGTAATTCGTAGTAAAAACCGCAGAAAACATAACGTTTTCAACATTTGTTTTCGAAATGACGTAACTGAAATTCTTCACATTGGACGCATTACTCTCAGAAACGTTTACATTTATCGTCTGGCAACTAATGCAGCGTGATGACGTTTGCGGTCGCGCCACTCTGTACGAAGTATAAGCTTCTAAGTTGTTGCAGTCACCAAGAAAGAGGCACAGAAATTCAAGTTTTAGTTTTTGAAAATGCAGTTTTTGGCTGCTTTTGCTGCCTTGTAGTTGACCTAGGACCTTAAGATTTTGCATGAACCGAACTCTGGCAGCCACATTACACGAGAAAAAGCGAGAAGTGGTAGTTCGTAGTAAAAACCGCAGAAAACATAACGTTTTCAACATTTGTTTTCGAAATGACGTAACTGAAAATCTTCACATTGGACGCATTACTCTCAGAAACGTTTACATTTATCGTCTGGCAACTAATGCTGCGTGATAACGTTTGCGGTCGCACCACTCTGTACGAAGTAGAAGCTTCTAAGTTGTTGCAGTCACCAAGAAAGAGGCACAGAAATTCAAGTTATAGTTTTTGAAAATTCAGTTTTTGGCTGCTTTTGCTGCCTTGTAGTTGACCTAGGACCTTAAGATTTTGCATGAACCGAACTCTGGCAGCCACATTACATGAGAAAAAGCGAGATGTGGTAATTCGTAGTAAAAACCGCAGAAAACATAACGTTTTCAACATTTGTTTTCGAAATGACGTAACTGAAAATCTTCACATTGGACGCATTACTCTCAGAAACGTTTACATTTATCGTCTGGCAACTAATGCCGCGTGATGACGTTTGCGGTCGCACCACTCTGTACGAAGTAGAAGCTTCTAAGTTGTTGCAGTCACCAAGAAAGAGGCACAGAAATTCAAGTTTTAGTTTTTGAAAATTCAGTTTTTGGCTGCTTTTGCTGCCTTGTAGTTGCCCTAGGACCTTAAGATTTTGCATGAACCGAGCTCTGGCAGCCACATTACACGAGAAAAAGCGAGAAGTAATAATTCGTAGTAAAAACCGCAGAAAACATAACGTTTTCAACATTTGTTTTCGAAATGACGTAACTGAAAATCTTCACATTGGACGCATTACTCTCAGAAACGTTTACATTTATCGTCTGGCAACTAATGCCGCGTGATGACGTTTGCGGTTGCACCACTCTGTACGAAGTAGAAGCTTCTAAGTTGTTGCTGTCACCAAGAAAGAGGCACAGAAATTCAAGTTTTAGTTTTTGAAAATTCAGTTTTTGGCTGCTTTTGCTGCCTTGTAGTTGACCTAGGACCTTAAGATTCTGCATGAACCGAACTCTGGCAGCCACATTACACGAGAAAAAGCGAGAAGTGGTAATTCGTAGTAAAAACCGCAGAAAACATAACGTTTTCAACATTTGTTTTCGAAATGACGTAACTGAAAATCTTCACATTGGACGCATTACTCTCAGAAACGTTTACATTTATCGTCTGGCAACTAATGCAGCGTGATGACGTTTGCGGTCGCACCACTCTGTACAAAGTAGAAGCTTCTAAGTTGTCGCAGTCACCAAGAAAGAGGCACAATAATTCAAGTTTTAGTTTTTGAAAATTCAGTTTTTGGCTGCTTTTGCTGCCTTGTAGTTGACCTAGGACCTTAAGATTTTGCATGAACCGAACTCTGGCAGCCACATTACACGAGAAAAAGCGAGAAGTGGTAATTCGTAGTAAAAACCGCAGAAAACATAACGTTTTCAACATTTGTTTTCGAAATGACGTAACTGAAATTCTTCACATTGGACGCATTACTCTCAGAAACGTTTACATTTATCGTCTGGCAACTAATGCAGCGTGATGACGTTTGCGGTCGCGCCACTCTGTACGAAGTATAAGCTTCTAAGTTGTTGCAGTCACCAAGAAAGAGGCACAGAAATTCAAGTTTTAGTTTTTGAAAATGCAGTTTTTGGCTGCTTTTGCTGCCTTGTAGTTGACCTAGGACCTTAAGATTTTGCATGAACCGAACTCTGGCAGCAACATTACACGAGAAAAAGCGAGAAGTGGTAATTCGTAGTAAAAACCGCAGAAAACATAACGTTTTCAACATTTGTTTTCGAAATAACGTAACTGAAAATCCTCACATTGGACGCATTACTCTCAGAAACGTTTACATTTATCGTCTGGCAACTAATGCTGCGTGATGACGTTTGCGGTCGCACCACTCTGTATGAAGTAGAAGCTTGTAAGTTGTTGCAGTCACCAAGAAAGAGGCACAGAAATTCAAGTTTTAGTTTTTGAAAATTCAGTTTTTGGCTGCTTTTGCTGCCTTGTTTTTGACCTAGGACCTTAAGATTTTGCATGAACCGAACTCTGGCAGCCACATTATACGAGAAAAAGCGAGAAGTGGTAATTCGTAGTTAAAGCCGCAGAAAACATAACGTTTTCAACATTTGTTTTCGAAATGACGTAACTGAAAGTCTTCACATTGGACGCATTACTCTCAGAAACGTTTACATTTATCGTCTGGCAACTAATGCCGTGTGATGACGTTTGCGGTCGCACCACTCTGTACGAAGTAGAAGCTTCTAAGTTGTTGCAGTCACCAAGAAAGAGGCACAGAAATTCAAGTTTTAGTTTTTGAAAATTCAGTTTTTGGCTGCTTTTGCTGCCTTGTAGTTGACCTAGGACCTTAAGATTTTGCATGAACCGAACTCTGGCAGCCACGTTACACGAGAAAAAGCGAGAAGTGGTAATTCGTAGTAAAAACCGCAGAAAACATAACGTTTTCAACATTTGTTTTCGAAATGACGTAACTGAAAATCTTCACATTGGACGCATTACTCTCAGAAACGTTTACATTTATCGTCTGGCAACTAATGCAGCGTGATGACGTTTGCGGTCGCACCACTCTGTACAAAGTAGAAGCTTCTAAGTTGTTGCAGTCACCAAGAAAGAGGCACAGAAATTCAAGTTTATGTTTTTGAAAATTCAGTTTTTGGCTGCTTTTGCTGCCTTGTAGTTGACCTAGGACCTTAAGATTTTGCACGAACCGAACTCTGGCAGCCACATTACACGAGAAAAAGCGAGAAGTGGTAATTCGTAGTAAAAACCGCAGAAAACATAACGTTTTCAACATTTGTTTTCGAAATGACGTAACTGAAATTCTTCACATTGGACGCATTACTCTCAGAAACGTTTACATTTATCGTCTGGCAACTAATGCAGCGTGATGACGTTTGCGGTCGCGCCACTCTGTACGAAGTATAAGCTTCTAAGTTGTTGCAGTCACCAAGAAAGAGGCACAGAAATTCAAGTTTTAGTTTTTGAAAATGCAGTTTTTGGCTGCTTTTGCTGCCTTGTAGTTGACCTAGGACCTTAAGATTTTGCATGAACCGAACTCTGGCAGCCACATTACACGAGAAAAAGCGAGAAGTGGTAATTCGTAGTAAAAACCGCAGAAAACATAACGTTTTCAACATTTGTTTTCGAAATGACGTAACTGAAAATCCTCACATTGGACGCATTACTCTCAGAAACGTTTACATTTATCGTCTGGCAACTAATGCTGCGTGATGACGTTTGCGGTCGCACCACTCTGTATGAAGTAGAAGCTTGTAAGTTGTTGCAGTCACCAAGAAAGAGGCACAGAAATTCAAGTTTTAGTTTTTGAAAATTCAGTTTTTGGCTGCTTTTGCTGCCTTGTTTTTGACCTAGGACCTTAAGATTTTGCATGAACCGAACTCTGGCAGCCACATTATACGAGAAAAAGCGAGAAGTGGTAATTCGTAGTTAAAGCCGCAGAAAACATAACGTTTTCAACATTTGTTTTCGAAATGACGTAACTGAAAGTCTTCACATTGGACGCATTACTCTCAGAAACGTTTACATTTATCGTCTGGCAACTAATGCCGTGTGATGACGTTTGCGGTCGCACCACTCTGTACGAAGTAGAAGCTTCTAAGTTGTTGCAGTCACCAAGAAAGAGGCACAGAAATTCAAGTTTTAGTTTTTGAAAATTCAGTTTTTGGCTGCTTTTGCTGCCTTGTAGTTGACCTAGGACCTTAAGATTTTGCATGAACCGAACTCTGGCAGCCACGTTACACGAGAAAAAGCGAGAAGTGGTAATTCGTAGTAAAAACCGCAGAAAACATAACGTTTTCAACATTTGTTTTCGAAATGACGTAACTGAAAATCTTAACATTGGACGCATTACTCTCAGAAACGTTTACATTTATCGTCTGGCAACTAATGCAGCGTGATGACGTTTGCGGTCGCACCACTCTGTACAAAGTAGAAGCTTCTAAGTTGTTGCAGTCACCAAGAAAGAGGCACAGAAATTCAAGTTTATGTTTTTGAAAATTCAGTTTTTGGCTGCTTTTGCTGCCTTGTAGTTGACCTAGGACCTTAAGATTTTGCACGAACCGAACTCTGGCAGCCACATTACACGAGAAAAAGCGAGAAGTGGTAATTCGTAGTAAAAACCGCAGAAAACATAACGTTTTCAACATTTGTTTTCGAAATGACGTAACTGAAAATCTTCACATTGGACGCATTACTCTCAGAAACGTTTACATTTATCGTCTGGCAACCAATGCAGCGTGATGATGTTTGCGGTCGCACCACTCTGTACAAAGTAGAAGCTTCTAAGTTGTTGCAGTCACCAAGAAAGAGGCACAATAATTCAAGTTTTAGTTTTTGAAAATTCAGTTTTTGGCTGCTTTTGCTGCCTTGTAGTTGACCTAGGACCTTAAGATTTTGCACGAACCGAACTCTGGCAGCCACATTACACGAGAAAAAGCGAGAAGTGGTAATTCGTAGTAAAAACCGCAGAAAACATAACGTTTTCAACATTTGTTTTCGAAATGACGTAACTGAAAATCTTCGTATTGGACGCATTACTCTCAGAACCGTTTACATTTATCGTCTGGCAACTAATGCAGCGTGATGACGTTTGCGGTCGCTCCACTCTGTATGAAGTAGAAGCTTCTAAGTTGTTGCAGTCACCAAGAAAGAGGCACAGAAATTCAAGTTTTAGTTTTTGAAAATTCAGTTTTTGGCTGCTTTTGCTGCCTTGTAGTTGACCTAGGACCTTAAGATTTTGCATGAACCGAACTCTGGCAGCCACATTACACGAGAAAAAGCGAGAAGTGGTAATTCGTAGTAAAAACCGCAGAAAACATAACGTTTTCAACATTTGTTTTCGAAATGACGTAACTGAAAATCTTCACATTGGACGCATTACTCTCAGAAACGTTTACATTTATCGTCTGGCAACTAATGCAGCGTGATGACGTTTGCGGTCGCACCACTCTGTACGAAGTAGAAGCTTCTAAGTTGTTGCAGTCACCAAGAAAGAGGCGCAGAAATTCAAGTTTTAGTTTTTGAAAATTCAGTCTTTGGCTGCTTTTGCTGCCTTGTAGTTGACCTAGGAACTTAAGATTTTGCATGAACCGAACTCTGGCAGCCACATTACACGAGAAAAAGCGAGAAGTGGTAATTCGTAGTAAAAACCGCAGAAAACATAACGTTTTCAACATTTGTTTTCGAAATGACGTAACTGAAAATCTTCGTATTGGACGCATTACTCTCAGAAACGTTTACATTTATCGTCTGGCAACTAATGCAGCGTGATGACGTTTGCGGTCGCACCACTCTGTACGAAGTAGAAGCTTCTAAGTTGTTGCAGTCACCAACAAAGAGGCACAGAAATTCAAGTTTTAGTTTTTGAAAATTCAGTTTTTGGCTGCTTTTGCTGCCTTGTAGTTGACCTAGGACCTTAAGATTTTGCATGAACCGAAATCTGGCAGCCACATTACACGAGAAAAAGCGAGAAGCGGTAATTCGTAGTAAAAACCGCAGAAAACATAACGTTTTCAACATTTGTTTTCGAAATGACGTAACTTAAAATCTTCACATTGGACGCATTACTCTCAGAAACGTTTACATTTACCGTCTGGCAACTAATGCAGCGTGATGACGTTTGCGGTCGCACCACTCTGTACGAAGTATAAGCTTCTAAGTTGTTGCAGTCACCAAGAAAGAGGCACAGAAATTCAAGTTTTAGTTTTTGAAAATTCAGTTTTTGGCTCTTTTTGCTGCCTTGTAGTAGACCTAGGAACTTACGATTTTGCATGAACCGAACTCTGGCAGCCGCATTACACGAGAAAAAGCGAGAAGTGGTAATTCGTAGTAAAAACCGCACAAAACATAACGTTTTCAACATTTGTTTTCGAAATGACGTAACTGAAAATCTTCACATTGGACGCATTACTCTCAGAAACGTTTACATTTATCGTCTGGCAACTAATGCAGCGTGATGACGATTGCGGTCGCACCACTCTGTACGAAGTAGAAGCATCTAAGTTGTTGCAGTCACCAAGAAAGAGGCACAGAAATTCTAGTTATAGTTTTTGAAAATTCAGTTTTTGGCTCCTTTTGCTGCCTTGTAGTTGACTTAGGACTTTAAGAATTTGCATGAACAGAACTCTGGCAGCCACATTACACGAGAAAAAGCGAGAAGTGGTAATTCGTAGTAAAAACCGCAGAAAACATAACGTTTTCAACATTTGTTTTCGAAATGACGTAACTGAAAATCTTCACATTGGGCGCATTACTCTCAGAAACGTTTACATTTATCGTCTGGCAACTAATGCAGCGTGATGACGTTTGAGGTCGCACCACTCTGTACGAAGTAGAAGCTTCTAAGTTGTTGCAGTCACCAAGAAAGAGGCACAGAAATTCAAGTTTTAGTTTTTGAAAATTCAGTTTTTGGCAGCTTTTGCTGCCTTGTAGTTGACCTAGGACCTTAAGATTTTGCATGAACCGAACTCTGGCAGCCACATTACACGAGAAAAAGCGAGAAGTGGTAATTCGTAGTAAAAACCGCAGAAAACATAACGTTTTCAACATTTGTTTTCGAAATGACGTAACTGAAAATCTTCACATTGGACGCATTACTCTCAGAAACGTTTATATTTATCGTCTGGCAACTAATGCAGCGTGATGACGTTTGAGGTCGCACCACTCTGTACGAAGTAGAAGCTTCTAAGTTGTTGCAGTCACCAAGAAAGAGGCACAGAAATTCAAGTTTTTGTTTTTGAAAATTCAGTTTTTGGCTGCTTTTGCTGCCTTGTAGTTGACCTAGGACCTTAAGATTTTGCATGAACCGAACTCTGGCAGCCACATTACACGAGAAAAAGCGAGAAGTGGTAATTCGTAGTAACAACCGCAGAAAACATAACGTTTTCTTCATTTGTTTTCGAAATGACGTAACTGAAAATCTTCACATTGGACGCATTACTCTCAGAAACGTTTACATTTATCGTCTGGCAACTAATGCAGCGTGATGACGTTTGCGGTCGCACCACTCTGTACGAAGTAGAAGTTTCTAAGTTGTTGCAGTCACCAAGAAAGAGGCACAGAAATTCAAGTTTTAGTTTTTGAAAATTCAGTTTTTGGCTGCTTTTGCTGCCTTGTAGTTAACCTAGGACCTTAAGATTTTGCATGAACCGAACTCTGGCAGCCACATAACACGAGAAAAAGCGAGAAGTGGTAATTCATAGTAAAAACCGCAGAAAACATAACGTTTTCAACATTTGTTTTCGAAATGACGTAACTGAAAATCTTCACATTGGACGCATTACTCTCAGAAACGTTTACATTTATCGTCTGGCAACTAATGCAGCGTGATGACGTTTGCGGTCGCACCACTCTGTACGAAGTAGAAGCTTCTAAGTTGTTGCAGTCACCAAAAAGAGGCACAGAAATTCAAGTTTTAGTTTTTGAAAATTCAGTTTTGGTTGCTTTTGCTGCCTTGTAGTTGACCTAGGACCTTAAGATTTTGCATGAACCGAACTCTGGCTGCCACATTACACGAGAAAAAGCGAGAAGTGGTAATTCGTAGTAAAAACCGCAGAAAACATAACGTTTTCAACATTTGTTTTCGAAATGACGTAACTGAAAATCTTCACATTGGACGCATTACTCTCAGAAACGTTTACATTTATCGTCTGGCAACTAATGCAGCGTGATGACGTTTGAAGTCGCACCACTCTGTACGGAGTAGAAGCTTCTATGTTGATGCAGTCACCAAGAAAGAGGCACAGAAATTCAAGTTTTAGTTTTGAGAATTCAGTTTTTGGCTTCTTTTGCTGCCTTGTAGTTGACCTAGGACCTTAAGATTTTGCATGAACCGAACTCTGGCAGCCACATTACACGAGAAAAAGCGAGAAGTGGTAATTCGTAGTAAAAACCGCAGAAAACATAACGTTTTCAACATTTGTTTTCGAAATGACGTAACTGAAAATCTTCACATTGGACGCATTACTCTCAGAAACGTTTACATTTATCGTCTGGCAACTAATGCAGCGTGATGACGTTTGCGGTCGCACCACTCTGTACGAAGTAGAAGCTTCTAAGTTGTTGCAGTCACCAAGAAAGAGGCACAGAAATTCAAGTTTTAGTTTTTGAAAATTCAGTCTTTGGCTTCTTTTGCTGCCTTGTAGTTGACCTAGGACCTTAAGATTTTGCATGAACCGAAGTCTGGCAGCCACATTAAACGAGAAAAAGCGAGAAGTGGTAATTCGTAGTAAAAACCGCAGAAAACATAACGTTTTCAACATTTGTTTTCGAAATGACGTAACTGAAAATCTTCACATTGGACGCATTACTCTCAGAAACGTTTACATTTATCGTCTGGCAACTAATGCAGCGTGATGACGTTTGCGGTCGCACCACTTTGTACGAAGTAGAAGCTTCTAAGTTGTTGCAGTCACCAAGAAAGAGGCACAGAAATTCAAGTTTTAGTTTTTGAAAATTCAGTTTTCGGCTGCTTTTGCTGCCTTGTAATTGACCTAGGACCTTAAGAATTTGCATGAACCGAACTCTGGCAGCCACATTACACGAGAAAAAGCGAGAAGTGGTAATTCGTAGTAAAAACCGCAGAAAACATAACATTTTCTACATTGTTTTCGTATCGACGTAACTGAAAATCTTCACATTGGACGCATTACTCTCAGAAACGTTTACATTTATCGTCTGGCAACTAATGCCGCGTGATGACGTTTGCGGTCGCACCACTCTGTACGAAGTAGAAGCTTCTAAGTTGTTGCTGTCACCAAGAAAGAGGCACAGAAATTCAAGTTTTAGTTTTTGAAAATTCAGTTTTTGGCTGCTTTTGCTGCCTTGTAGTTGACCTAGGACCTTAAGATTTTGCATGAACCGATTTCTGGCAGCCACATTACACGAGAAAAAGCGAGAAGTGGTAATTCGTAGTAAAATCAGCGGAAAACATAACGTTTTCAACATTTGTTTTCGAAATGACGTAACTGAAAATCTTCACATTGGACGCATTACTCTCAGAAACGTTTACATTTATCGTCTGGCAACTAATTCAGCGTGATGACGTTTGCGGTCGCACCTCTCTGTACGAAGTAGAAGCTTCTAAGTTGTTGCAGTCACCAAGAAAGAGGCACAGAAATTCAAGTTTTAGTTTTTGAAAATTCAGTTTTTGGTTGCTTTTGCTGCCTTGTAGTTGACCTAGGACCTTAAGATTTTGCATGAACCGAACTCTGGCAGCCACATTACACGAGAAAAAGCGAGAAATGGTAATTCGTAGTAAAAACCGCAGAAAACATAACGTTTTCAACATTTGTTTTCGAAATGACGTAACTGAAAATCTTCACATTGGACGCATTACTTTCAGAAACGTTTACATTTATCGTCTGGCAACTAATTCAGCGTGATGACGTTTGCGGTCGCACCACTCTGTACGAAGTAGAAGCTTCTAAGTTGTTGCAGTCACCTAGAAAGAGGCACAGAAATTCAAGTTTTATTTTTTGAAAATTCAGTTTTTGGCTGCTTTTGTTGCCTTGTAGTTGACCTAGGACCTTAAGATTTTGCATGAACCGAACTCTGGCAGCCACATTACACGAGAAAAAGCGAGAAGTGGTAATTCGTAGTAAAAACCGCAGAAAACATAACGTTTTCTACATTGATTTCGTATCGACGTAACTGAAAATCTTCACATTGGACGCATTACTCTCAGAAACGTTAACATTTATCGTCTGGCAACTAATGCCGCGTGATGACGTTTGCGGTCGCACCACTCTGTACGAAGTAGAAGCTTCTAAGTTGTTGCAGTCACCAAGAAAGAGGCACAGAAATTCAAGTTTTAGTTTTTGAAAATTCAGTTTTTGGCTGCTTTTGCTGCCTTGTAGTTGACCTAGGACCTTAAGATTTTGCATGAACCGAACTCTGGCAGCCACATTACACGAGAAAAAGCGAGAAGTGGTAGTTCGTAGTAAAAACCGCAGAAAACATAACGTTTTCAACATTTGTTTTCGAAATGACGTAACTGAAAATCTTCACATTGGACGCATTACTCTCAGAAACGTTTACATTTATCGTCTGGCAACTAATGCCGCGTGATGACGTTTGCGGTCGCACCACTCTGTACGAAGTAGAAGCTTCTAAGTTGTTGCAGTCACCAAGAAAGAGGCACAGAAATTCAAGCTTTAGTTTTTGAAAATTCATTTTTTGGCTGCTTTTGCTGCCTTGTAGTTGACCTAGGACCTTAAGATTTTGCATGAACCGAACTCTGGCAGCCACATTACACGAGAAAAAGCGAGAAGTGCTAATTCGTAGTAAAATTCGCAGAAAACATAACGTTTTCTACATTGTTTTCGTATCGACGTAACTGAAAATCTTCACATTGGACGCATTACTCTCAGAAACGTTTACATTTATCGTCTGGCAACTAATGCCGCACGATGACGTTTGCGGTCGCACCACTCTGTACGAAGTAGAAGCTTCTAAGTTGTTGCAGTCACCAAGAAAGGGGCACAGAAATTCAAGTTTTAGTTTTTGAAAATTCAGTTTTTGGCTGCTTTTGCTGCCTTGTAGTTGACCTAGGACCTTAAGATTTTGCATGAACAGAACTCTGGCAGCCACATTACACGAGAAAAAGCGAGAAGTTGTAATTTGTAGTAGAAACCGCAGAAAACATAACGTTTTCAACATTTGTTTTCGAAATGACGTAACTGAAAATCTTCACATTGGACGCATTACTCTTAGAAACGTTTACATTTATCGTCTGGCAACTAATGCCGCGTGATGACGTTTGCGGTCGCACCACTCTGTACGAAGTAGAAGCTTCTAAGTTGTTGCAGTCACCAAGAAAGAGGCACAGAAATTCAAGTTTTTGTTTTTGAAAATTCAGCTTTTGGCTGCTTTTGCAGCCCTGTAGTTGACCTCTGACCTTAAGATATTGCATGAACCGAACTCTGGCAGCCACATTACACGAGAAAAAGCGAGAAGTGGTAATGCGTATTAAAAACCGCAGAAAACATAACGTTTTCAACATTTGTTTTCGAAATGACGTAACTGAAAATCTTCACATTGGACGCATTACTCTCAGAAACGTTTACATTTATCGTCTGGCAACTAATGCCGCGTGATGACGTTTGCGGTCGCACCACTCTGTACGATGTAGAAGCTTCTAAGTTGTTGCAGTCAACAAGAAAGAGGCACAGAAATTCAAGTTTTAGTTTTTGAAAATTCAGTTTTTGGCAGCTTTTGCTGCCTTGTAGTTGACCTAGGACCTTAAGATTTTGCATGAACCGAACTCTGGCAGCCACATTACACGAGAAAAAGCGAGAAGTGGTAATTCGTAGTAAAAACCGCAGAAAACATAACGTTTTCAACATTTGTTTTCGAAATGACGTAACTGAAAATCTTCACATTGGACGCATTACTCTCAGAAACGTTTATATTTATCGTCTGGCAACTAATGCAGCGTGATGACGTTTGAGGTTGCACCACTCTGTACGAAGTAGAAGCTTCTAAGTTGTTGCAGTCAACAAGAAAGAGGCACAGAAATTCAAGTTTTTGTTTTTGAAAATTCAGTTTTTGGCTGCTTTTGCTGCCTTGTAGTTGACCTAGGACCTTAAGATTTTGCATGAACCGAACTCTGGCAGCCACATTACACGAGAAAAAGCGAGAAGTGGTAATTCGTAGTAACAACCGCAGAAAACATAACGTTTTCTTCATTTGTTTTCGAAATGACGTAACTGAAAATCTTCACATTGGACGCATTACTCTCAGAAACGTTTACATTTATCGTCTGGCAACTAATGCAGCGTGATGACGTTTGCGGTCGCACCACTCTGTACGAAGTAGAAGTTTCTAAGTTGTTGCAGTCACCAAGAAAGAGGCACAGAAATTCAAGTTTTAGTTTTTGAAAATTCAGTTTTTGGCTGCTTTTGCTGCCTTGTAGTTAACCTAGGACCTTAAGATTTTGCATGAACCGAACTCTGGCAGCCACATAACACGAGAAAAAGCGAGAAGTGGTAATTCATAGTAAAAACCGCAGAAAACATAACGTTTTCAACATTTGTTTTCGAAATGACGTAACTGAAAATCTTCACATTGGACGCATTACTCTCAGAAACGTTTACATTTATCGTCTGGCAACTAATGCAGCGTGATGACGTTTGCGGTCGCACCACTCTGTACGAAGTAGAAGCTTCTAAGTTGTTGCAGTCACCAAAAAGAGGCACAGAAATTCAAGTTTTAGTTTTTGAAAATTCAGTTTTGGTTGCTTTTGCTGCCTTGTAGTTGACCTAGGACCTTAAGATTTTGCATGAACCGAACTCTGGCAGCCACATTACACGAGAAAAAGCGAGAAGTGGTAATTCGTAGTAAAAACCGCAGAAAACATAACGTTTTCAACATTTGTTTTCGAAATGACGTAACTGAAAATCTTCACATTGGACGCATTACTCTCAGAAACGTTTACATTTATCGTCTGGCAACTAATGCAGCGTGATGACGTTTGAAGTCGCACCACTCTGTACGGAGTAGAAGCTTCTATGTTGATGCAGTCACCAAGAAAGAGGCACAGAAATTCAAGTTTTAGTTTTGAGAATTCAGTTTTTGGCTTCTTTTGCTGCCTTGTAGTTGACCTAGGACCTTAAGATTTTGCATGAACCGAACTCTGGGAGCCACATTACACGAGAAAAAGCGAGAAGTGGTAATTCGTAGTAAAAACCGCAGAAAACATAACGTTTTCAACATTTGTTTTCGAAATGACGTAACTGAAAATCTTCACATTGGACGCATTACTCTCAGAAACGTGTACATTTATCGTCTGGCAACTAATGCAGCGTGATGACGTTTGCGGTCGCACCACTCTGTACGAAGTAGAAGCTTCTAAGTTGTTGCAGTCACCAAAAAGAGGCACAGAAATTCAAGTTTTAGTTTTTGAAAATTCAGTTTTGGTTGCTTTTGCTGCCTTGTAGTTGACCTAGGACCTTAAGATTTTGCATGAACCGAACTCTGGCAGCCACATTACACGAGAAAAAGCGAGAAGTGGTAATTCGTAGTAAAAACCGCAGAAAACATAACGTTTTCAACATTTGTTTTCGAAATGACGTAACTGAAAATCTTCACATTGGACGCATTACTCTCAGAAACGTTTACATTTATCGTCTGGCAACTAATGCAGCGTGATGACGTTTGAAGTCGCACCACTCTGTACGGAGTAGAAGCTTCTATGTTGATGCAGTCACCAAGAAAGAGGCACAGAAATTCAAGTTTTAGTTTTGAGAATTCAGTTTTTGGCTTCTTTTGCTGCCTTGTAGTTGACCTAGGACCTTAAGATTTTGCATGAACCGAACTCTGGCAGCCACATTACACGAGAAAAAGCGAGAAGTGGTAATTCGTAGTAAAAACCGCAGAAAACATAACGTTTTCAACATTTGTTTTCGAAATGACGTAACTGAAAATCTTCACATTGGACGCATTACTCTCAGAAACGTGTACATTTATCGTCTGGCAACTAATGCAGCGTGATGACGTTTGCGGTCGCACCACTCTGTACGAAGTAGAAGCTTCTAAGTTGTTGCAGTCACCAAGAAAGAGGCACAGAAATTCAAGTTTTAGTTTTTGAAAATTCAATTTTCGGCTGCTTTTGCTGCCTTGTAATTGACCTAGGACCTTAAGAATTTGCATGAACCGAACTCTGGCAGCCACATTACACGAGAAAAAGCGAGAAGTGGTAATTCGTAGTAAAAACCGCAGAAAACATAACATTTTCTACATTGTTTTCGTATCGACGTAACTGAAAATCTTCACATTGGACGCATTACTCTCAGAAACGTTTACATTTATCGTCTGGCAACTAATGCCGCGTGATGACGTTTGCGGTCGCACCACTCTGTACGAAGTAGAAGCTTCTAAGTTGTTGCTGTCACCAAGAAAGAGGCACAGAAATTCAAGTTTTAGTTTTTGAAAATTCAGTTTTTGGCTGCTTTTGCTGCCTTGTAGTTGACCTAGGACCTTAAGATTTTGCATGAACCGATTTCTGGCAGCCACATTACACGAGAAAAAGCGAGAAGTGGTAATTCGTAGTAAAATCAGCGGAAAACATAACGTTTTCAACATTTGTTTTCGAAATGACGTAACTGAAAATCTTCACATTGGACGCATTACTCTCAGAAACGTTTACATTTATCGTCTGGCAACTAATTCAGCGTGATGACGTTTGCGGTCGCACCTCTCTGTACGAAGTAGAAGCTTCTAAGTTGTTGCAGTCACCAAGAAAGAGGCACAGAAATTCAAGTTTTAGTTTTTGAAAATTCAGTTTTTGGTTGCTTTTGCTGCCTTGTAGTTGACCTAGGACCTTAAGATTTTGCATGAACCGAACTCTGGCAGCCACATTACACGAGAAAAAGCGAGAAATGGTAATTCGTAGTAAAAACCGCAGAAAACATAACGTTTTCAACATTTGTTTTCGAAATGACGTAACTGAAAATCTTCACATTGGACGCATTACTTTCAGAAACGTTTACATTTATCGTCTGGCAACTAATTCAGCGTGATGACGTTTGCGGTCGCACCACTCTGTACGAAGTAGAAGCTTCTAAGTTGTTGCAGTCACCTAGAAAGAGGCACAGAAATTCAAGTTTTATTTTTTGAAAATTCAGTTTTTGGCTGCTTTTGTTGCCTTGTAGTTGACCTAGGACCTTAAGATTTTGCATGAACCGAACTCTGGCAGCCACATTACACGAGAAAAAGCGAGAAGTGGTAATTCGTAGTAAAAACCGCAGAAAACATAACGTTTTCTACATTGTTTTCGTATCGACGTAACTGAAAATCTTCACATTGGACGCATTACTCTCAGAAACGTTAACATTTATCGTCTGGCAACTAATGCCGCGTGATGACGTTTGCGGTCGCACCACTCTGTACGAAGTAGAAGCTTCTAAGTTGTTGCAGTCACCAAGAAAGAGGCACAGAAATTCAAGTTTTAGTTTTTGAAAATTCAGTTTTTGGCTGCTTTTGCTGCCTTGTAGTTGACCTAGGACCTTAAGATTTTGCATGAACCGAACTCTGGCAGCCACATTACACGAGAAAAAGCGAGAAGTGGTAGTTCGTAGTAAAAACCGCAGAAAACATAACGTTTTCAACATTTGTTTTCGAAATGACGTAACTGAAAATCTTCACATTGGACGCATTACTCTCAGAAACGTTTACATTTATCGTCTGGCAACTAATGCCGCGTGATGACGTTTGCGGTCGCACCACTCTGTACGAAGTAGAAGCTTCTAAGTTGTTACAGTCACCAAGAAAGAGGCACAGAAATTCAAGCTTTAGTTTTTGAAAATTCATTTTTTGGCTGCTTTTGCTGCCTTGTAGTTGACCTAGGACCTTAAGATTTTGCATGAACCGAACTCTGGCAGTCACATTACACGAGAAAAAGCGAGAAGTGCTAATTCGTAGTAAAATTCGCAGAAAACATAACGTTTTCTACATTGTTTTCGTATCGACGTAACTGAAAATCTTCACATTGGACGCATTACTCTCAGAAACGTTTACATTTATCGTCTGGCAACTAATGCCGCACGATGACGTTTGCGGTCGCACCACTCTGTACGAAGTAGAAGCTTCTAAGTTGTTGCAGTCACCAAGAAAGGGGCACAGAAATTCAAGTTTTAGTTTTTGAAAATTCAGTTTTTGGCTGCTTTTGCTGCCTTGTAGTTGACCTAGGACCTTAAGATTTTGCATGAACAGAACTCTGGCAGCCACATTACACGAGAAAAAGCGAGAAGTTGTAATTTGTAGTAGAAACCGCAGAAAACATAACGTTTTCAACATTTGTTTTCGAAATGACGTAACTGAAAATCTTCACATTGGACGCATTACTCTTAGAAACGTTTACATTTATCGTCTGGCAACTAATGCCGCGTGATGACGTTTGCGGTCGCACCACTCTGTACGAAGTAGAAGCTTCTAAGTTGTTGCAGTCACCAAGAAAGAGGCACAGAAATTCAAGTTTTTGTTTTTGAAAATTCAGCTTTTGGCTGCTTTTGCAGCCCTGTAGTTGACCTCTGACCTTAAGATATTGCATGAACCGAACTCTGGCAGCCACATTACACGAGAAAAAGCGAGAAGTGGTAATGCGTATTAAAAACCGCAGAAAACATAACGTTTTCAACATTTGTTTTCGAAATGACGTAACTGAAAATCTTCACATTGGACGCATTACTCTCAGAAACGTTTACATTTATCGTCTGGCAACTAATGCCGCGTGATGACGTTTGCGGTCGCACCACTCTGTACGATGTAGAAGCTTCTAAGTTGTTGCAGTCAACAAGAAAGAGGCACAGAAATTCAAGTTTTAATTTTTGAAAATTCAGTTTTTGGCTGCTTTTGCTGCCTTGTAGTTGACCTAGGACCTTAAGATTTTGCATGAACCGAACTCTGGCAGCGACATTACACGAGAAAAAGCGAGAAGTGGTAATTCGTAGTAAAAACTGCAGAAAACATAACGTTTTCTACATTGTTTTCGTATCGACGTAACTGAAAATCTTCACATTGGACGCATTACTCTCAGAAACGTTTACATTTATCGTCTGGCAACTAATGCCGCGTGATGACGTTTGCGGTCGCACCCCTCTGTACGAAGTAAAAGCTTCTAAGTTGTTGCAGTCACCAAGAAAGAGGCACAGAAATTCAAGTTTTTGTTTTTGAAAATTCAGCTTTTGGTTGCTTTTGCAGCCCTGTAGTTGACCTCTGACCTTAAGATTTTGCATGAACCGAACTCTGGCAGCCACATTACACGAGAAAAAGCGAGAAGTGGTAATGCGTATTAAAAACCGCAGAAAACATAACGTTTTCAACATTTGTTTTCGTAATGACGTAACTGAAAATCTTCACATTGGACGCATTACTCTCAGAAACGTTTACATTTATTGTCTGGCAACTAATGCCGCGTGATGACGTTTGCGGTCGCACCACTCTGTACGAAGTAGAAGCTTCTAAGTTGTTGCAGTCACCAAGAAAGAGGCACAGAAATTCAAGTTTTTGTTTTTGAAAATTCAGTTTTTGGCTGCTTTTGCTGCCTTGTAGTTGACCTAGGACCTTAAGATTTTGCATGAACCGAACTCTGGCAGCCACATTACACGAGAAAAAGCGAGAAGTGGTAATTCGTAGTAAAAACCGCAGAAAACATAACGTTTTCTACATTGTTTTCGTATCGACGTAACTGAAAATCTTCACACTGGACGCATTACTCTCAGAAACGTTTACATTTATCGTCTGGCAACTAATGCCGCGTGATGACGTTTGCGGTCGCACCACTCTGTACGAAGTAGAAGCTTCTAAGTTGTTGCAGTCACCAAGAAAGAGGCACAGAAATTCAAGTTTTAGTTTTTGAAAATTCAGTTTTTGGCTGCTTTTGCTGCCTTGTAGCTGACCTAGGACCTTAAGATTTTGCATGAACCGAACTCTGGCAGCCACATTACACGAGAAAAAGCGAGAAGTGGTAATTCGTAGTAAAAACCGCAGAAAACATAACGTTTTCTACATTGTTTTCGTATCGACGTAACTGAAAATCTTCACATTGGACGCATTACTCTCAGAAACGTTTACATTTATCGTCTGGCAACTAATGCCGCGTGATGACGTTTGCGGTCGCACCACTCTGTACGAAGTAGACGCTTCTAAGTTGATGCAGTCACCAAGAAAGTGGAACAGAAATTCAAGTTTTTGTTTTTGAAAATTCAGTTTTTGGCTGCTTTTGCTGCCTTGTAGTTGACCTAGGACCTTAAGATTTTGCATGAACCGAACTCTGGCAGCCACATTACACGAGAAAAAGCGAGAAGTGGTAATTCGTAGTAAAAACCGCAGAAAACATAACGTTTTCTACATTGTTTTCGTATCGACGTAACTGAATATCTTCACATTGGACGCATTACTCTCAGAAACGTTTACATTTATCGTCTGGCAACTAATGCCGCGTGATGACGTTTGCGGTCGCACCACTCTGTACGAAGTAGAAGCTTCTAAGTTGTTGCAGTCACCAAGAAAGAGGCACAGAAATTCAAGTTTTAGTCTTTGAAAATTCAGTTTTTGGCTGCTTTTGCTGCCTTGTGGTTGACCTAGGACCTTAAGATTTTGCATGAACCGAACTCTGGCAGCCACATTACACGATAAAAAGCGAGAAGTGGTAATTCGTAGTAAAAGCCGCAAAAAACATAACGTTTTCAACATTTGTTTTCGAAATGACGTAACTGTAAAACTTCACACTGGACGCATTACTCTCAGAAACGTTTACATTTATTGTCTGGCAACTAATGCCGCGTGATGACGTTTGCGGTCGCACCACTCTCTACGAAGTAGGAGCTTCTAAGTTGTTGCAGTCACCAAGAAAGAGGCACAGCAATTCAAGTTTTTGTTTTTGAAAATTCAGTTTTTGGCTGCTTTTGCTGCCTTGTAGTTGACCTAGGACCTTAAGATTTTGCATGAACCGAACTCTGGCAGCCACATTACACGATTAAAAGCGAGAAGTGGTAATTCGTAGTAAAAACCGCAGAAAACATAACGTTTTCAACATTTGTTTTCGAAATGACGTAACTGAAAATCTTCACATTGGACGCATTACTCTCAGAAACGTTTACATTTATCGTCTGGCAACTAATGCCGCGTGATGACGTTTGCGGTCGCACCACTCTGTACGAAGTAGAAGCTTCTAAGTTGTTGCAGTCACCAAGAAAGAGGCACAGAAATTCAAGTTTTTGTTTTTGAAAATTCAGCTTTGGCTGCTTTTGCAGCCCTGTAGTTGACCTCTGACCTTAAGATTTTGCATGAACCGAACTCTGGCAGCCACATTACACGTGAAAAAGCGAGAAGTGGTAATGCGTATTAAAAACCGCAGAAAACATAACGTTTTCAACATTTGTTTTCGTAATGACGTAACTGAAAATCTTCACATTTTACGCATTACTCTCAGAAACGTTTACATTTATTGTCTGGCAACTAATGCCGCGTGATGACGTTTGCGGTCGCACCACTCTGTACGAAGTAGAAGCTTCTAAGTTGTTGCAGTCACCAAGAAAGAGGCACAGAAATTCAAGTTTTTGTTTTTGAAAATTCATTTTTGGCTGCTTTTGCTGCCTTGTAGTTGACCTAGGACCTTAAGATTTTGCATGAACCGAACTCTGGCAGCCACATTACACGAGAAAAAGCGAGAAGTGGTAATTCGTAGTAAAAACCGCAGAAAACATAACGTTTTCTACGTTGTTTTCGTATCGACGTAACTGAAAATCTTCACATAGGACGCATTACTCTCAGAAACGTTTACATTTATCGTCTGGCAACTAATGCCGCGTGATGACGTTTGCGGTCGCACCACTCTGTACGAAGTAGAAGCTTCTAAGTTGTTGCAGTCACCAAGAAAGAGGCACAGAAATTCAAGTTTTAGTTTTTGAAAATTCAGTTTTTGGCTGCTTTTGCTGCCCTGTAGCTGACCTAGGACCTTAAGATTTTGCATGAACCGAACTCTGGCAGCCACATTACACGAGAAAAAGCGAGAAGTGGTAATTCGTAGTAAAAACCGCAGAAAACATAACGTTTTCTACATTGTTTTCGTATCGACGTAACTGAATATCTTCACATTGGACGCATTACTCTCAGAAACGTTTACATTTATCGTCTGGCAACTAATGCCGCGTGATGACGTTTGCGGTCGCACCACTCTGTACGAAGTAGAAGCTTCTAAGTTGTTGCAGTCACCAAGAAAGAGGCACAGAAATTCAAGTTTTAGTCTTTGAAAATTCAGTTTTTGGCTGCTTTTGCTGCCTTGTGGTTGACCTAGGACCTTAAGATTTTGCATGAACCGAACTCTGGCAGCCACATTACACGATAAAAAGCGAGAAGTGGTAATTCGTAGTAAAAACCGCAAAAAACATAACGTTTTCAACATTTGTTTTCGAAATGACGTAACTGTAAAACTTCACACTGGACGCATTACTCTCAGAAACGTTTACATTTATTGTCTGGCAACTAATGCCGCGTGATGACGTTTGCGGTCGCACCACTCTGTACGAAGTAGAAGCTTCTAAGTTGTTGCAGTCACCAAGAAAGAGGCACAGCAATTCAAGTTTTTGTTTTTGAAAATTCAGTTTTTGGCTGCTTTTGCTGCCTTGTAGTTGACCTAGGACCTTAAGATTTTGCATGAACCGAACTCTGGCAGCCACATTACACGATTAAAAGCGAGAAGTGGTAATTCGTAGTAAAAACCGCAGAAAACATAACGTTTTCAACATTTGTTTTCGAAATGACGTAACTGAAAATCTTCACATTGGACGCATTACTCTCAGAAACGTTTACATTTATCGTCTGGCAACTAATGCCGCGTGATGACGTTTGCGGTCGCACCACTCTGTACGAAGTAGAAGCTTCTAAGTTGTTGCAGTCACCAAGAAAGAGGCACAGAAATTCAAGTTTTTGTTTTTGAAAATTCAGCTTTGGCTGCTTTTGCAGCCCTGTAGTTGACCTCTGACCTTAAGATTTTGCATGAACCGAACTCTGGCAGCCACATTACACGTGAAAAAGCGAGAAGTGGTAATGCGTATTAAAAACCGCAGAAAACATAGCGTTTTCAACATTTGTTTTCGTAATGACGTAACTGAAAATCTTCACATTGGACGCATTACTCTCAGAAACGTTTACATTTATTGTCTGGCAACTATTGCCGCGTGATGACGTTTGCGGTCGCACCACTCTGTACGAAGTAGAAGCTTCTAAGTTGTTGCAGTCACCAAGAAAGAGGCACAGAAATTCAAGTTTTTGTTTTTGAAAATTCATTTTTGGCTGCTTTTGCTGCCTTGTAGTTGACCTAGGACCTTAAGATTTTGCATGAACCGAACTCTGGCAGCCACATTACACGAGAAAAAGCGAGAAGTGGTAATTCGTAGTAAAAACCGCAGAAAACATAACGTTTTCTACGTTGTTTTCGTATCGACGTAACAGAAAATCTTCACATTGGACGCATTACTCTCAGAAACGTTTACATTTATCGTCTGGCAACTAATGCCGCGTGATGACGTTTGCGGTCGCACCACTCTGTACGAAGTAGAAGCTTCTAAGTTGTTGCAGTCACCAAGAAAGAGGCACAGAAATTCAAGTTTTAGTTTTTGAAAATTCAGTTTTTGGCTGCTTTTGCTGCCCTGTAGCTGACCTAGGACCTTAAGATTTTGCATGAACCGAACTCTGGCAGCCACATTACACGAGAAAAAGCGAGAAGTGGTAATTCGTAGTAAAAACCGCAAAAAACATAACGTTTTCAACATTTGTTTTCGAAATGACGTAACTGTAAATCTTCACACTGGACGCATTACTCTCAGAAACGTTTACATTTATTGTCTGGCAACTAATGCCGCGTGATGACGTTTGCGGTCGCACCACTCTCTACGAAGTAGAAGCTTCTAAGTTGTTGCAGTCACCAAGAAAGAGGCACATAAATTCAAGTTTTTGTTTTTAAAAATTCAGTTTTTGGCTGCTTTTGCTGCCTTGTAGTTGACCTAGGACCTTAAGATTTTGCTTGAACCGAACTCTGGCAGCCACATTACACGAGAAAAAGCGAGAAGTGGTAATTCGTAGTAAAAACCGCAGAAAACATAACGTTTTCTACATTGTTTTCGTATCGACGTAACTGAAAATCTTCACATTGGAAGCGTTACTCTCAGAAACGTTTACATTTATCGTCTGGCAACTAATGCCGCGTGATGACGTTTGCGGTCGCACCACTCTGTACGAAGTAGAAGCTTCTAAGTTGTTGCAGTCACCAAGAAAGAGGCACAGAAATTCAAGTTTTTGTTTTTGAAAATTCAGTTTTTGGCTGCTTTTGCTGCCTTGTAGTTGACCTAGGACCTTAATATTTTGCATTAACCGATCTCTGGCAGCCACATTACACGAGAAAAAGCGAGAAGTGGTAATTCGTAGTAAAAACCGCAGAAAACATAACGTTTTCTACATTGTTTTCGTATCGACGTAACTGAAAATCTTCACATTGGACGCATTACTCTCAGAAACGTTTACATTTATCGTCTGGCAACTAATGCCGCGTGATGACGTTTGCGGTCGCACCACTCTGTACGAAGTAGAAGCTTCTAAGTATTTGCAGTCACCAAGAAAGAGGCACAGAAATTCAAGTTTTTGTTTTTGAAAATTCAGTTTCTGGCTGCTTTTGATGCCTTGTAGTTGACCTAGGACCTTAAGATTTTGCATGAACCGAACTCTGGCAGCCACATTACACGAGAAAAAGCGAGAAGTGGTAATTCGTACTAAAAACCGCAGAAAACATAACGTTTTCTACATTTGTTTTCGAAATGACGTAACTGAAAATCTTCACATTGGACGCATTACTCTCAGAAACGTTTACATTAATCGTCTGGCAACTAATGCCGCGTGATGACGTTTGCGGTCGCACCACTCTGTACGAAGTAGAAGCTTCTAAGTTGTTGCAGTCACCAAGAAAGAGGCACAGAAATTCAAGTTTTTGTTTTTGAAAATTCATTTTTGGCTGCTTTTGCTGCCTTGTAGTTGACCTAGGACCTTAAGATTTTGCATGAACCGAACTCTGGCAGCCACATTACACGAGAAAAAGCGAGAAGTGGTAATTCGTAGTAAAAACCGCAGAAAACATAACGTTTTCTACGTTGTTTTCGTATCGACGTAACTGAAAATCTTCACATTGGACGCATTACTCTCAGAAACGTTTACATTTATCGTCTGGCAACTAATGCCGCGTGATGACGTTTGCGGTCGCACCACTCTGTACGAAGTAGAAGCTTCTAAGTTGTTGCAGTCACCAAGAAAGAGGCACAGAAATTCAAGTTTTAGTTTTTGAAAATTCAGTTTTTGGCTGCTTTTGCTGCCCTGTAGCTGACCTAGGACCTTAAGATTTTGCATGAACCGAACTCTGGCAGCCACAATACACGAGAAAAAGCGAGAAGTGGTAATTCGTAGTAAAAACCGCAGAAAACATAACGTTTTCTACATTGTTTTCGTATCGACGTAACTGAAAATCTTCACATTGGACGCATTACTCTCAGAAACGTTTACATTTATCGTCTGGCAACTAATGCCGCGTGATGACGTTTGCGGTCGCACCACTCTGTACGAAGTAGAAGCTTCTAAGTTGTTGCAGTCACCAAGAAAGAGGAACAGAAATTCAAGTTTTTGTATTTGAAAATTCAGTTTTTGGCTGCTTTTGCTGCCTTGTAGTTGACCTAGGACCTTAAGATTTTGCATGAACCGAACTCTGGCAGCCACATTACACGAGAAAAAGCGAGAAGTGGTAATTCGTAGTAAAAACCGCAGAAAACATAACGTTTTCTACATTGTTTTCGTATCGACGTAACTGAATATCTTCACATTGGACGCATTACTCTCAGAAACGTTTACATTTATCGTCTGGCAACTAATGCCGCGTGATGACGTTTGCGGTCGCACCACTCTGTACGAAGTAGAAGCTTCTAAGTTGTTGCAGTCACCAAGAAAGAGGCACAGAAATTCAAGTTTTAGTCTTTGAAAATTCAGTTTTTGGCTGCTTTTGCTGCCTTGTAGTTGACATAGGACCTTAAGATTTTGCATGAACCGAACTCTGGCAGCCACATTACACGAGAAAAAGCGAGAAGTGGTAATTCGTAGTAAAAACCGCAAAAAACATAACGTTTTCAACATTTGTTTTCGAAATGACGTAACTGTAAATCTTAACACTGGACACATTACTCTCAGAAACGTTTACATTTATTGTCTGGCAACTAATGCCGCGTGATGACGTTTGCGGTCGCACCACTCTCTACGAAGTAGAAGCTTCTAAGTTGTTGCAGTCACCAAGAAAGAGGCACAGAAATTCAAGTTTTTGTTTTTAAAAATTCAGTTTTTGGCTGCTTTTGCTGCCTTGTAGTTGACCTAGGACCTTAAGATTTTGCATGAACCGAACTCTGGCAGCCACATTACACGAGAAAAAGCGAGAAGTGGTAATTCGTAGTAAAAACCGCAGAAAACATAACGTTTTCTACATTGTTTTCGTATCGACGTAACTGAAAATCTTCACATTGGAAGCGTTACTCTCAGAAACGTTTACATTTATCGTCTGGCAACTAATGCCGCGTGATGACGTTTGAGGTCGCACCACTCTGTACGAAGTAGAAGCTTCTAAGTTGTTGCAGTCACCAAGAAAGAGGCACAGAAATTCAAGTTTTTGTTTTTGAAAATTCAGTTTTTGGCTGCTTTTGCTGCCTTGTAGTTGACCTAGGACCTTAATATTTTGCATGAACCGAACTCTGGCAGCCACATTACACGAGAAAAAGCGAGAAGTGGTAATTCGTAGTAAAAACCGCAGAAAACATAACGTTTTCTACATTGTTTTCGTATCGACGTAACTGAAAATCTTCACATTGGACGCATTACTCTCAGAAACGTTTACATTTATCGTCTGGCAACTAATGCCGCGTGATAACGTTTGCGGTCGCACCACTCTGTACGAAGTAGAAGCTTCTAAGTATTTGCAGTCACCAAGAAAGAGGCACAGAAATTCAAGTTTTTGTTTTTGAAAATTCAGTTTCTGGCTGCTTTTGCTGCCTTGTAGTTGACCTAGGACCTTAAGATTTTGCATGAACCGAACTCTGGCAGCCACATTACACGAGAAAAAGCGAGAAGTGGTAATTCGTACTAAAAACCGCAGAAAACATAACGTTTTCTACATTTGTTTTCGAAATGACGTAACTGAAAATCTTCACATTGGACGCATTACTCTCAGAAACGTTTACATTAATCGTCTGGCAACTAATGCCGCGTGATGACGTTTGCGGTCGCACCACTCTGTACGAAGTAGAAGCTTCTAAGTTGTTGCAGTCACCAAGAAAGAGGCACAGCAATTCAAGTTTTAGTTTTTGAAAATGCAGCTTTTGGCTGCTTTTGCTGCCTTGTAGTTGACCTAGGACCTTAAGATTTTGCATGAACCGAACTCTGGCAGCCACATTACACGAGAAAAAGCGAGAAGTGGTAATTCCTAGTAAAAACCGCAGAAAACATAATGTTTTCTACATTGTTTTCGTATCGACGTAACTGAAAGTCTTCACAATGGATGCATTTCTTTCGGAAACGTTTACATTTATTGTCTGGCAACTAATGCCGCGTGATGACGTTTGCGGTCGCACCACTCTGTACGAAGTAGAAGCTTCTAAGTTGTTGCAGTCACCAGGAAAGAGGCACAGAAATTCAAGTTTTAGTTTTTGAAAATTCAGTTTTTGGCTGCTTTTGCTGCCCTGTAGCTGACCTAGGACCTTAAGATTTTGCATGAACCGAACTCTGGCAGCCACATTACACGAGAAAAAGCGTGAAGTGGTAATTCGTAGTAAAAACCGCAGAAAACATAACGTTTTCTACGTTGTTTTCGTATCGACGTAACTGAAAATCTTCACATTGGACGCATTACTCTCAGAAACGTTTACATTTATCGTCTGGCAACTAATGCCGCGTGATGACGTTTGCGGTCGCACCACTCTGTACGAAGTAGAAGCTTCTAAGTTGTTGCAGTCACCAAGAAAGAGGCACAGAAATTCAAGTTTTAGTTTTTGAAAATTCAGTTTTTGGCTGCTTTTGCTGCCCTGTAGCTGACCTAGGACCTTAAGATTTTGCATGAACCGAACTCTGGCAGCCACATTACACGAGAAAAAGCGAGAAGTGGTAATTCGTAGTAAAAACCGCAGAAAACATAACGTTTTCTACATTGTTTTCGTATCGACGTAACTGAATATCTTCACATTGGACGCATTACTCTCAGAAACGTTTACATTTATCGTCTGGCAACTAATGCCGCGTGATGACGTTTGCGGTCGCACCACTCTGTACGAAGTAGAAGCTTCTAAGTTGTTGCAGTCACCAAGAAAGAGGCACAGAAATTCAAGTTTTAGTCTTTGAAAATTCAGTTTTTGGCTGCTTTTGCTGCCTTGTAGTTGACCTAGGACCTTAAGATTTTGCATGAACCGAACTCTGGCAGCCACATTACACGAGAAAAAGCGAGAAGTGGTAATTCGTAGTAAAAACCGCAAAAAACATAACGTTTTCAACATTTGTTTTCGAAATGACGTAACTGTAAATCTTCACACTGGACGCATTACTCTCAGAAACGTTTACATTTATTGTCTGGCAACTAATGCCGCGTGATGACGTTTGCGGTCGCACCACTCTCTACGAAGTAGAAGCTTCTAAGTTGTTGCAGTCACCAAGAAAGAGGCACAGAAATTCAAGTTTTTGTTTTTAAAAATTCAGTTTTTGGCTGCTTTTGCTGCCTTGTAGTTGACCTAGGACCTTAAGATTTTGCATGAACTGAACTCTGGCAGCCACATTACACGAGAAAAAGCGAGAAGTGGTAATTCGTAGTAAAAACCGCAGAAAACATAACGTTTTCTACATTGTTTTCGTATCGACGTAACTGAAAATCTTCACATTGGAAGCGTTACTCTCAGAAACGTTTACATTTATCGTCTGGCAACTAATGCCGCGTGATGACGTTTGAGGTCGCACCACTCTGTACGAAGTAGAAGCTTCTAAGTTGTTGCAGTCACCAAGAAAGAGGCACAGAAATTCAAGTTTTTGTTTTTGAAAATTCAGTTTTTGGCTGCTTTTGCTGCCTTGTAGTTGACCTAGGACCTTAATATTTTGCATGAACCGAACTCTGGCAGCCACATTACACGAGAAAAAGCGAGAAGTGGTAATTCGTAGTAAAAACCGCAGAAAACATAACGTTTTCTACATTGTTTTCGTATCGACGTAACTGAAAATCTTCACATTGGACGCATTACTCTCAGAAACGTTTACATTTATCGTCTGGCAACTAATGCCGCGTGATGACGTTTGCGGTCGCACCACTCTGTACGAAGTAGAAGCTTCTAAGTTGTTGCAGTCACCAAGAAAGAGGCACAGCAATTCAAGTTTTAGTTTTTGAAAATTCAGCTTTTGGCTGCTTTTGCTGCCTTGTAGTTGACCTAGGACCTTAAGATTTTGCATGAACCGAACTCTGGCAGCCACATTACACGAGAAAAAGCGAGAAGTGGTAATTCGTACTAAAAAACGCAGAAAACATAACGTTTTCTACATTTGTTTTCGAAATGACGTAACTGAAAATCTTCACATTGGACGCATTACTCTCAGAAACGTTTACATTTATCGTCTGGCAACTAATGCCGCGTGATGACGTTTGCGGTCGCACCACTCTGTACGAAGTAGAAGCTTCTAAGTTGTTGCAGTCACCAAGAAAGAGGCACAGAAATTCAAGTTTTAGTTTTTGAAAATTCAGTTTTTGGCTGCTTTTGCTGCCCTGTAGCTGACCTAGGACCTTAAGATTTTGCATGAACCGAACTCTGGCAGCCACATTACACGAGAAAAAGCGTGAAGTGGTAATTCGTAGTAAAAACCGCAGAAAACATAACGTTTTCTACATTGTTTTCGTATCGACGTAACTGAAAATCTTCACATTGGACGCATTACTCTCAGAAACGTTTACATTTATCGTCTGGCAACTAATGCCGCGTGATGACGTTTGCGGTCGCACCACTCTGTACGAAGTAGAAGCTTCTAAGTTGTTGCAGTCACCAAGAAAGAGGAACAGAAATTCAAGTTTTTGTTTTTGAAAATTCAGTTTTTGGCTGCTTTTGCTGCCTTGTAGTTGACCTAGGACCTTAAGATTTTGCATGAACCGAACTCTGGCAGCCACATTACACGAGAAAAAGCGAGAAGTGGTAATTCGTAGTAAAAACCGCAGAAAACATAACGTTTTCAACATTTGTTTTCGTATCGACGTAACTGAAAATCTTCACGTTGGACGCATTACTCTCAGAAACGTTTACATTTATCGTCTGGCAACTAATGCCGCGTGATGACGTTTGCGGTCGCACCACTCTGTACGAAGTAGAAGCTTCTAAGTTGTTGCAGTCACCAAGAAAGAGGCACAGAAATTCAAGTTTTAGTTTTTGAAAATTCAGTTTTTGGCTGCTTTTGCTGCCCTGTAGCTGACCTAGGACCTTAAGATTTTGCATGAACCGAACTCTGGCAGCCACATTACACGAGAAAAAGCGAGAAGTGGTAATTCCTAGTAAAAACCGCAGAAAACATAATGTTTTCTACATTGTTTTCGTATCGACGTAACTGAAAGTCTTCACAATGGATGCATTTCTTTCGGAAACGTTTACATTTATTGTCTGGCAACTAATGCCGCGTGATGACGTTTGCGGTCGCACCACTCTGTACGAAGTAGAAGCTTCTAAGTTGTTGCAGTCACCAGGAAAGAGGCACAGAAATTCAAGTTTTAGTTTTTGAAAATTCAGTTTTTGGCTGCTTTTGCTGCCCTGTAGCTGACCTAGGACCTTAAGATTTTGCATGAACCGAACTCTGGCAGCCACATTACACGAGAAAAAGCGTGAAGTGGTAATTCGTAGTAAAAACCGCAGAAAACATAACGTTTTCTACGTTGTTTTCGTATCGACGTAACTGAAAATCTTCACATTGGACGCATTACTCTCAGAAACGTTTACATTTATCGTCTGGCAACTAATGCCGCGTGATGACGTTTGCGGTCGCACCACTCTGTACGAAGTAGAAGCTTCTAAGTTGTTGCAGTCACCAAGAAAGAGGCACAGAAATTCAAGTTTTAGTTTTTGAAAATTCAGTTTTTGGCTGCTTTTGCTGCCCTGTAGCTGACCTAGGACCTTAAGATTTTGCATGAACCGAACTCTGGCAGCCACATTACACGAGAAAAAGCGAGAAGTGGTAATTCGTAGTAAAAACCGCAGAAAACATAACGTTTTCTACATTGTTTTCGTATCGACGTAACTGAATATCTTCACATTGGACGCATTACTCTCAGAAACGTTTACATTTATCGTCTGGCAACTAATGCCGCGTGATGACGTTTGCGGTCGCACCACTCTGTACGAAGTAGAAGCTTCTAAGTTGTTGCAGTCACCAAGAAAGAGGCACAGAAATTCAAGTTTTAGTCTTTGAAAATTCAGTTTTTGGCTGCTTTTGCTGCCTTGTAGTTGACCTAGGACCTTAAGATTTTGCATGAACCGAACTCTGGCAGCCACATTACACGAGAAAAAGCGAGAAGTGGTAATTCGTAGTAAAAACCGCAAAAAACATAACGTTTTCAACATTTGTTTTCGAAATGACGTAACTGTAAATCTTCACACTGGACGCATTACTCTCAGAAACGTTTACATTTATTGTCTGGCAACTAATGCCGCGTGATGACGTTTGCGGTCGCACCACTCTCTACGAAGTAGAAGCTTCTAAGTTGTTGCAGTCACCAAGAAAGAGGCACAGAAATTCAAGTTTTTGTTTTTAAAAATTCAGTTTTTGGCTGCTTTTGCTGCCTTGTAGTTGACCTAGGACCTTAAGATTTTGCATGAACTGAACTCTGGCAGCCACATTACACGAGAAAAAGCGAGAAGTGGTAATTCGTAGTAAAAACCGCAGAAAACATAACGTTTTCTACATTGTTTTCGTATCGACGTAACTGAAAATCTTCACATTGGAAGCGTTACTCTCAGAAACGTTTACATTTATCGTCTGGCAACTAATGCCGCGTGATGACGTTTGAGGTCGCACCACTCTGTACGAAGTAGAAGCTTCTAAGTTGTTGCAGTCACCAAGAAAGAGGCACAGAAATTCAAGTTTTTGTTTTTGAAAATTCAGTTTTTGGCTGCTTTTGCTGCCTTGTAGTTGACCTAGGACCTTAATATTTTGCATGAACCGAACTCTGGCAGCCACATTACACGAGAAAAAGCGAGAAGTGGTAATTCGTAGTAAAAACCGCAGAAAACATAACGTTTTCTACATTGTTTTCGTATCGACGTAACTGAAAATCTTCACATTGGACGCATTACTCTCAGAAACGTTTACATTTATCGTCTGGCAACTAATGCCGCGTGATGACGTTTGCGGTCGCACCACTCTGTACGAAGTAGAAGCTTCTAAGTTGTTGCAGTCACCAAGAAAGAGGCACAGCAATTCAAGTTTTAGTTTTTGAAAATTCAGCTTTTGGCTGCTTTTGCTGCCTTGTAGTTGACCTAGGACCTTAAGATTTTGCATGAACCGAACTCTGGCAGCCACATTACACGAGAAAAAGCGAGAAGTGGTAATTCGTACTAAAAAACGCAGAAAACATAACGTTTTCTACATTTGTTTTCGAAATGACGTAACTGAAAATCTTCACATTGGACGCATTACTCTCAGAAACGTTTACATTTATCGTCTGGCAACTAATGCCGCGTGATGACGTTTGCGGTCGCACCACTCTGTACGAAGTAGAAGCTTCTAAGTTGTTGCAGTCACCAAGAAAGAGGCACAGAAATTCAAGTTTTAGTTTTTGAAAATTCAGTTTTTGGCTGCTTTTGCTGCCCTGTAGCTGACCTAGGACCTTAAGATTTTGCATGAACCGAACTCTGGCAGCCACATTACACGAGAAAAAGCGTGAAGTGGTAATTCGTAGTAAAAACCGCAGAAAACATAACGTTTTCTACATTGTTTTCGTATCGACGTAACTGAAAATCTTCACATTGGACGCATTACTCTCAGAAACGTTTACATTTATCGTCTGGCAACTAATGCCGCGTGATGACGTTTGCGGTCGCACCACTCTGTACGAAGTAGAAGCTTCTAAGTTGTTGCAGTCACCAAGAAAGAGGAACAGAAATTCAAGTTTTTGTTTTTGAAAATTCAGTTTTTGGCTGCTTTTGCTGCCTTGTAGTTGACCTAGGACCTTAAGATTTTGCATGAACCGAACTCTGGCAGCCACATTACACGAGAAAAAGCGAGAAGTGGTAATTCGTAGTAAAAACCGCAGAAAACATAACGTTTTCAACATTTGTTTTCGTATCGACGTAACTGAAAATCTTCACGTTGGACGCATTACTCTCAGAAACGTTTACATTTATCGTCTGGCAACTAATGCCGCGTGATGACGTTTGCGGTCGCACCACTCTGTACGAAGTAGAAGCTTCTAAGTTGTTGCAGTCGCCAAGAAAGAGGCACAGAAATTCAAGTTTTAGTCTTTGAAAATTCAGTTTTTGGTTGCTTTTGCTGCCTTGTAGTTGACCTAGGACCTTAAGATTTTGCATGAACCGAACTCTGGCACCCACATTACACGAGAAAAAGCGAGAAGTGGTAATTCGTAGTAAAAACCGCAAAAAACATAACGTTTTCAACATTTGTTTTCGAAAAGACGTAACTGTAAATCTTCACACTGGACGCATTACTCTCAGAAACGTTTACATTTATTGTCTGGCAACTAATGCCGCGTGATGACGTTTGCGGTCGCACCACTCTCTACGAAGTAGAAGCTTCTAAGTTGTTGCAGTCACCAAGAAAGAGGCACAGAAATTCAAGTTTTTGTTTTTAAAAATTCAGTTTTTGGCTGCTTTTGCTGCCTTGTAGTTGACCTAGGACCTTAAGATTTTGCATGAACCGAACTCTGGCAGCCACATTACACGAGAAAAAGCGAGAAGTGGTAATTCGTAGTAAAAACCGCAGAAAACATAACGTTTTCTACATTGTTTTCGTATCGACGTAACTGAAAATCTTCACATTGGAAGCGTTACTCTCAGAAACGTTTACATTTATCGTCTGGCAACTAATGCCGCGTGATGACGTTTGCGGTCGCACCACTCTGTACGAAGTAGAAGCTTCTAAGTTGTTGCAGTCACCAAGAAAGAGGCACAGAAATTCAAGTTTTAGTTTTTGAAAATTCAGTTTTTGGCTGCTTTTGCTGCCTTGTAGTTGACCTAGGACCTTAATATTTTGCATGAACCGAACTCTGGCAGCCACATTACACGAGAAAAAGCGAGAAGTGGTAATTCGTAGTAAAAACCGCAGAAAACATAACGTTTTCTACATTGTTTTCGTATCGACGTAACTGAAAATCATCACATTATACGCATTACTCTCAGAAACGTTTACATTTATCGTCTGGCAACTAATGCCGCGTGATGAAGTTTGCGGTCGCACCACTCTGTACGAAGTAGAAGCTTCTAAGTATTTGCAGTCACCAAGAAAGAGGCACAGAAATTCAAGATTTTGTTTTTGAAAATTCAGTTTCTGGCTGCTTTTGCTGCCTTGTAGTTGACCTAGGACCTTAAGATTTTGCATGAACCGAACTCTGGCAGCCACATTACACGAGAAAAAGCGAGAAGTGGTAATTCGTAGTAAAAACCGCAGAAAACATAACGTTTTCATCATTTGTTTTCGTATCGACGTAACTGAAAATCTTCACATTGGACGCATTATTCTCAGAAACGTTTACATTAATCGTCTGGCAACTAATGCCGCGTGATGACGTTTGCGGTCGCACCATTCTGTACGAAGTAGAAGCTTCTAAGTTGTTGCAGTCACCAAGAAAGAGGCACAGAAATTCAAGTTTTAATTTTTGAAAATTCAGTTTTTGGCTGCTTTTGCTGCCTTGTAGTTGACCTAGGACCTTAAGATTTTGCATGAACCGAACTCTGGCAGCCACATTACACGAGAAAAAGCGAGAAGTGGTAATTCCTAGTAAAAACCGCAGAAAACATAATGTTTTCTACATTGTTTTCGTATCGACGTAACTGAAAATCTTCACAATGGATGCATTTCTCTCGGAAACGTTTACATTTATTGTCTGGCAACTAATGCCGCGTGATGACGTTTGCGGTCGCACCACTCTGTACGAAGTAGATGCTTCTAAGTTGTTGCAGTCACCAAGAAAGAGGCACAGAAATTCAAGTTTTAGTTTTTGAAAATTCAGTTTTTGGCTGCTTTTGCTGCCTTGTAGTTGACCTAGGACCTTAAGATTTTGCATGAACCGAACTCTGGCAGCCACATTACACGAGAAAAAGCGAGAAGTGGTAATTCGTACTAAAAACCGCAGAAAACATAACGTTTTCTACATTGTTTTCGTATCGACGTAACTGAAAATCTTCACAATATACGCATTTCTCTCAGAAACGTTTACATTTATCGTCTGGCAACTAATGCCGCGTGATGACGTTTGCGGTCGCACCACTCTGTACGAAGTAGAAGCTTCTAAGTTGTTGCAGTCACCAAGAAAGAGGCACAGCAATTCAAGTTTTAGTTTTTGAAAATTCAGCTTTTGGCTGCTTTTGCTGCCTTGTAGTTGACCTAGGACCTTAAGATTTTGCATGAACCGAACTCTGGCAGCCACATTACACGAGAAAAAGCGAGAAGTGGTAATTCGTACTAAAAACCGCAGAAAACATAACGTTTTCTACATTTGTTTTCGAAATGACGTAACTGACAATCTTCACATTGGACGCATTACTCTCAGAAACGTTTACATTTATCGTCTGGCAACTAATGCCGCGTGATGACGTTTGCGGTCGCACCACTCTGTACGATGTAGAAGCTTCTAAGTTGTTGCAGTCAACAAGAAAGAGGCACAGAAATTCAAGTTTTAGTTTTTGAAAATTCAGTTTTTGGCTGCTTTTGCTGCCTTGTAGTTGACCTAGGACCTTAAGATTTTGCATGAACCGAACTCTGGCAGCCACATTACACGAGAAAAAGCGAGAAGTGGTAATTCGTAGTAAAAACCGCAAAAAACATAACGTTTTCAACATTTGTTTTCGAAATGACGTAACTGTAAATCTTCACCCTGGACGCATTACTCTCAGAAACGTTTACATTTATTGTCTGGCAACTAATGCCGCGTGATGACGTTTGCGGTCGCACCACTCTGTACGAAGTAGAAGCTTCTAAGTTGTTGCAGTCACCAAGAAAGAGGCACAGAAATTCAAGTTTTTGTTTTTAAAAATTCAGTTTTTGGCTGCTTTTGCTGCCTTGTAGTTGACCTAGGACCTTAAGATTTTGCATGAACCGAGCTCTGGCAGCCACATTACACGAGAAAAAGCGAGAAGTGGTAATTCGTAGTAAAAACCGCAAAAAACATAACGTTTTCAACATTTGTTTTCGAAATGACGTAACTGTAAATCTTCACACTGGACGCATTACTCTCAGAAACGTTTACATTTATTGTCTGGCAACTAATGCCGCGTGATGACGTTTGCGGTCGCACCACTCTCTACGAAGTAGAAGCTTCTAAGTTGTTGCAGTCACCAAGAAAGAGGCACAGAAATTCAAGTTTTTGTTTTTAAAAATTCAGTTTTTGGCTGCTTTTGCTGCCTTGTAGTTGACCTAGGACCTTAAGATTTTGCATGAACCGAACTCTGGCAGCCACATTACACGAGAAAAAGCGAGAAGTGGTAATTCGTAGTAAAAACCGCAGAAAACATAACGTTTTCTACATTGTTTTCGTATCGACGTAACTGAAAATCTTCACATTGGAAGCGTTACTCTCAGAAACGTTTACATTTATCGTCTGGCAACTAATGCCGCGTGATGACGTTTGCGGTCGCACCACTCTGTACGAAGTAGAAGCTTCTAAGTTGTTGCAGTCACCAAGAAAGAGGCACAGAAATTCAAGTTTTAGTTTTTGAAAATTCAGTTTTTGGCTGCTTTTGCTGCCTTGTAGTTGACCTAGGACCTTAATATTTTGCATGAACCGAACTCTGGCAGCCACATTACACGAGAAAAAGCGAGAAGTGGTAATTCGTAGTAAAAACCGCAGAAAACATAACGTTTTCTACATTGTTTTCGTATCGACGTAACTGAAAATCTTCACATTGGACGCATTACTCTCAGAAACGTTTACATTTATCGTCTGGCAACTAATGCCGCGTGATGACGTTTGCGGTCGCACCACTCTCTACGAAGTAGAAGCTTCTAAGTATTTGCAGTCACCAAGAAAGAGGCACAGAAATTCAAGTTTTTGTTTTTGAAAATTCAGTTTCTGGCTGCTTTTGCTGCCTTGTAGTTGACCTAGGACCTTAAGATTTTGCATGAACCGAACTCTGGCAGCCACATTACACGAGAAAAAGCGAGAAGTGGTAATTCGTACTAAAAACCGCAGAAAACATAACGTTTTCTACATTTGTTTTCGAAATGACGTAACTGAAAATCTTCACATTGGACGCATTACTCTCAGAAACGTTTACATTAATCGTCTGGCAACTAATGCCGCGTGATGACGTTTGCGGTCGCACCACTCTGTACGAAGTAGAAGCTTCTAAGTTGTTGCAGTCACCAAGAAAGAGGCACAGCAATTCAAGTTTTAGTTTTTGAAAATTCAGCTTTTGGCTGCTTTTGCTGCCTTGTAGTTGACCTAGGACCTTAAGATTTTGCATGAACCGAACTCTGGCAGCCACATTACACGAGAAAAAGCGAGAAGTGGTAATTCCTAGTAAAAACCGCAGAAAACATAATGTTTTCTACATTGTTTTCGTATCGACGTAACTGAAAGTCTTCACAATGGATGCATTTCTTTCGGAAACGTTTACATTTATTGTCTGGCAACTAATGCCGCGTGATGACGTTTGCGGTCGCACCACTCTGTACGAAGTAGAAGCTTCTAAGTTGTTGCAGTCACCAAGAAAGAGGCACA
Source organism: Schistocerca serialis cubense (assembly GCF_023864345.2). Lineage (NCBI taxonomy): Eukaryota > Metazoa > Arthropoda > Insecta > Orthoptera > Acrididae > Schistocerca > Schistocerca serialis. The sequence continues at coordinate 2,856,351 of NW_026047571.1, read as the reverse complement.
GAAATTCAAGTTCTAGTTTTTGAAAATTCAGTTTTTGGCTGCTTTTGCTGCCTTGTAGTTGACCTAGGACCTTAAGATTTTGCATGAACCGAACTCTGGCAGCCACATTACACGAGAAAAAGCGAGAAGTGGTAATTCGTAGTAAAAACCGCAGAAAACATAACGTTTTCTACATTGTTTTCGTATCGACGTAACTGAAAATCTTCACAATATACGCATTACTCTCAGAAACGTTTACATTTATCGTCTGGCAACTAATGCCGCGTGATGACGTTTGCGGTCGCACCACTCTGTACGAAGTAGAAGCTTCTAAGTTGTTGCAGTCACCAAGAAAGAGGAACAGAAATTCAAGTTTTTGTTTTTGAAAATTCAGTTTTTGGCTGCTTTTGCTGCCTTGTAGTTGACCTAGGACCTTAAGATTTTGCATGAACCGAACTCTGGCAGCCACATTACACGAGAAAAAGCGAGAAGTGGTAATTCGTAGTAAAAACCGCAGAAAACATAACGTTTTCAACATTTGTTTTCGTATCGACGTAACTGAAAATCTTCACGTTGGACGCATTACTCTCAGAAACGTTTACATTTATCGTCTGGCAACTAATGCCGCGTGATGACGTTTGCGGTCGCACCACTCTGTACGAAGTAGAAGCTTCTAAGTTGTTGCAGTCACCAAGAAAGAGGCACAGAAATTCAAGTTTTAGTCTTTGAAAATTCAGTTTTTGGTTGCTTTTGCTGCCTTGTAGTTGACCTAGGACCTTAAGATTTTGCATGAACCGAACTCTGGCAGCCACATTACACGAGAAAAAGCGAGAAGTGGTAATTCGTAGTAAAAACCGCAAAAAACATAACGTTTTCAACATTTGTTTTCGAAAAGACGTAACTGTAAATCTTCACACTGGACGCATTACTCTCAGAAACGTTTACATTTATTGTCTGGCAACTAATGCCGCGTGATGACGTTTGCGGTCGCACCACTCTCTACGAAGTAGAAGCTTCTAAGTTGTTGCAGTCACCAAGAAAGAGGCACAGAAATTCAAGTTTTTGTTTTTAAAAATTCAGTTTTTGGCTGCTTTTGCTGCCTTGTAGTTGACCTAGGACCTTAAGATTTTGCATGAACCGAACTCTGGCAGCCACATTACACGAGAAAAAGCGAGAAGTGGTAATTCGTAGTAAAAACCGCAGAAAACATAACGTTTTCTACATTGTTTTCGTATCGACGTAACTGAAAATCTTCACATTGGAAGCGTTACTCTCAGAAACGTTTACATTTATCGTCTGGCAACTAATGCCGCGTGATGACGTTTGCGGTCGCACCACTCTGTACGAAGTAGAAGCTTCTAAGTTGTTGCAGTCACCAAGAAAGAGGCACAGAAATTCAAGTTTTAGTTTTTGAAAATTCAGTTTTTGGCTGCTTTTGCTGCCTTGTAGTTGACCTAGGACCTTAATATTTTGCATGAACCGAACTCTGGCAGCCACATTACACGAGAAAAAGCGAGAAGTGGTAATTCGTAGTAAAAACCGCAGAAAACATAACGTTTTCTACATTGTTTTCGTATCGACGTAACTGAAAATCATCACATTATACGCATTACTCTCAGAAACGTTTACATTTATCGTCTGGCAACTAATGCCGCGTGATGAAGTTTGCGGTCGCACCACTCTGTACGAAGTAGAAGCTTCTAAGTATTTGCAGTCACCAAGAAAGAGGCACAGAAATTCAAGATTTTGTTTTTGAAAATTCAGTTTCTGGCTGCTTTTGCTGCCTTGTAGTTGACCTAGGACCTTAAGATTTTGCATGAACCGAACTCTGGCAGCCACATTACACGAGAAAAAGCGAGAAGTGGTAATTCGTACTAAAAACCGCAGAAAACATAACGTTTTCTACATTTGTTTTCGAAATGACGTAACTGAAAATCTTCACATTGGACGCATTACTCTCAGAAACGTTTACATTAATCGTCTGGCAACTAATGTCGCGTGATGACGTTTGCGGTCGCACCACTCTGTACGAAGTAGAAGCTTCTAAGTTGTTGCAGTCACCAAGAAAGAGGCACAGAAATTCAAGTTTTAATTTTTGAAAATTCAGTTTTTGGCTGCTTTTGCTGCCTTGTAGTTGACCTAGGACCTTAAGATTTTGCATGAACCGAACTCTGGCAGCCACATTACACGAGAAAAAGCGAGAAGTGGTAATTCCTAGTAAAAACCGCAGAAAACATAATGTTTTCTACATTGTTTTCGTATCGACGTACCTGAAAATCTTCACAATGGATGCATTTCTCTCGGAAACGTTTACATTTATTGTCTGGCAACTAATGCCGCGTGATGACGTTTGCGGTCGCACCACTCTGTACGAAGTAGAAGCTTCTAAGTTGTTGCAGTCACCAAGAAAGAGGCACAGAAATTCAAGTTTTAGTTTTTGAAAATTCAGTTTTTGGCTGCTTTTGCTGCCTTGTAGTTGACCTAGGACCTTAAGATTTTGCATGAACCGAACTCTGGCAGCCACATTACACGAGAAAAAGCGAGAAGTGGTAATTCGTAGTAAAAACCGCAGAAAACATAACGTTTTCTACATTGTTTTCGTATCGACGTAACTGAAAATCTTCACAATATACGCATTACTCTCAGAAACGTTTACATTTATCGTCTGGCAACTAATGCCGCGTGATGACGTTTGCGGTCGCACCACTCTGTACGAAGTAGAAGCTTCTAAGTTGTTGCAGTCACCAAGAAAGAGGCACAGCAACTCAAGTTTTAGTTTTTGAAAATTCAGCTTTTGGCTGCTTTTGCTGCCTTGTAGTTGACCTAGGACCTTAAGATTTTGCATGAACCGAACTCTGGCAGCCACATTACACGAGAAAAAGCGAGAAGTGGTAATTCGTACTAAAAACCGCAGAAAACATAACGTTTTCTACATTTGTTTTCGAAATGACGTAACTGACAATCTTCACATTGGACGCATTACTCTCAGAAACGTTTACATTTATCGTCTGGCAACTAATGCCGCGTGATGACGTTTGCGGTCGCACCACTCTGTACGATGTAGAAGTTTCTAAGTTGTTGCAGTCAACAAGAAAGAGGCACAGAAATTCAAGTTTTAGTTTTTGAAAATTCAGTTTTTGGCTGCTTTTGCTGCCTTGTAGTTGACCTAGGACCTTAAGATTTTGCATGAACCGAACTCTGGCAGCCACTTTACACGAGAAAAAGCGAGAAGTGGTAATTCGTAGTAAAAACCGCAAAAAACATAACGTTTTCAACATTTGTTTTCGAAATGACGTAACTGTAAATCTTCACCCTGGACGCATTACTCTCAGAAACGTTTACATTTATTGTCTGGCAACTAATGCCGCGTGATGACGTTTGCGGTCGCACCACTCTGTACGAAGTAGAAGCTTCTAAGATGTTGCAGTCACCAAGAAAGAGGCACAGAAATTCAAGTTTTTGTTTTTAAAAATTCAGTTTTTGGCTGCTTTTGCTGCCTTGTAGTTGACCTAGGACCTTAAGATTTTGCATGAACCGAACTCTGGCAGCCACATTACACGAGAAAAAGCGAGAAGTGGTAATTCGTAGTAAAAACCGCAAAAAACTTAACGTTTTCAACATTTGTTTTCGAAATGACGTAACTGTAAATCTTCACACTTGACGCATTACTCTCAGAAACGTTTACATTTATTGTCTGGCAACTAATGCCGCGTGATGACGTTTGCGATCGCACCACTCTCTACGAAGTAGAAGCTTCTAAGTTGTTGCAGTCACCAAGAAAGAGGCACAGAAATTCAAGGTTTTGTTTTTAAAAATTCAGTTTTTGGCTGCTTTTGCTGCCTTGTAGTTGACCTAGGACCTTAAGATTTTGCATGAACCGAACTCTGGCAGCCACATTACACGAGAAAAAACGAGAAGTGGTAATTCGTAGTAAAAACCGCAGAAAACATAACGTTTTCTACATTGTTTTCGTATCGACGTAACTGAAAATCTTCACGTTGGAAGCGTTACTCTCAGAAACGTTTACATTTATCGTCTGGCAACTAATGCCGCGTGATGACGTTTGCGGTCGCACCACTCTGTACGAAGTAGAAGCTTCTAAGTTGTTGCAGTCACCAAGAAAGAGGCACAGAAATTCAAGTTTTAGTTTTTGAAAATTCAGTTTTTGGCTGCTTTTGCTGCCTTGTAGTTGACCTAGGACCTTAAGATTTTGCATGAACCGAACTCTGGCAGCCACATTACACGAGAAAAAGCGAGAAGTGGTAATTCGTAGTAAAAACCGCAGAAAACATAACGTGTTCTACATTGTTTTCGTATCGACGTAACTGAAAATCTTCACATTATACGCATTACTCTCAGAAACGTTTACATTTATCGTCTGGCAACTAATGCCGCGTGATGACGTTTGCGGTCGCACCACTCTGTACGAAGTAGAAGCTTCTAAGTATTTGCAGTCACCAAGAAAGAGGCACAGAAATTCAAGTTTTTGTTTTTGAAAATTCAGTTTCTGGCTGCTTTTGCTGCCTTGTAGTTGACCTAGGACCTTAAGATTTTGCATGAACCGAACTCTGGCAGCCACATTACACGAGAAAAAGCGAGATGTGGTAATTCGTACTAAAAACCGCAGAAAACATAACGTTTTCTACATTTGTTTTCGAAATGACGTAACTGAAATTCTTCACATTGGACGCATTACTCTCAGAAACGTTTACATTAATCATCTGGCAACTAATGCCGCGTGATGACGTTTGCGGTCGCACCACTCTGTACGAAGTAGAAGCTTCTAAGTTGTTGCAGTCACCAAGAAAGAGGCACAGAAATTCAAGTTTTAATTTTTGAAAATTCAGTTTTTGGCTGCTTTTGCTGCCTTGTAGTTGACCTAGGACCTTAAGATTTTGCATGAACCGAACTCTGGCAGCCACATTACACGAGAAAAAGCGAGAAGTGGTAATTCCTAGTAAAAACCGCAGAAAACATAATGTTTTCTACATTGTTTTCGTATCGACGTAACTGAAAATCTTCACAATGGATGCATTTCTCTCGGAAACGTTTACATTTATTGTCTGGCAACTAATGCCGCGTGATGACGTTTGCGGTCGCACCACTCTGTACGAAGTAGGAGCTTCTAAGTTGTTGCAGTCACCAAGAAAGAGGCACAGAAATTCAAGTTTTAGTTTTTGAAAATTCAGTTTTTGGCTGCTTTTGCTGCCTTGTAGTTGACCTAGGACCTTAAGATTTTGCATGAACCGAACTCTGGCAGCCACATTACACGAGAAAAAGCGAGAAGTGGTAATTCGTAGTAAAAACCGCAGAAAACATAACGTTTTCTACATTGTTTTCGTATCGACGTAACTGAAAATCTTCACAATATACGCATTACTCTCAGAAACGTTTACATTTATCGTCTGGCAACTAATGCCGCGTGATGACGTTTGCGGTCGCACCACTCTGTACGCAGTAGAAGCTTCTAAGTTGTTGCAGTCACCAAGAAAGAGGCACAGCAATTCAAGTTTTAGTTTTTGAAAATTCAGTTTTTGGCTGCTTTTGCTGCCTTGTAGTTGACCTAGGACCTTAAGATTTTGCATGAACCGAACTCTGGCAGCCGCATTACACGAGAAAAAGCGAGAAGTGGTAATTCGTACTAAAAACGGCAGAAAACATAATGTTTTCTACATTTGTTTTCGAAATGACGTAACTGACAATCTTCACATTGGACGCATTACTCTCAGAAACGTTTACATTTATCGTCTGGCAACTAATGCCGCGTGATGACGTTTGCGGTCGCACCACTCGGTACGAAGTAGAAGCTTCTAAGTTGTTGCAGTCACCAAGAAAGAGGCACAGAAATTCAAGTTTTAGTTTTTGAAAATTCAGTTTTTGGCTGCTTTTGCTGCCTTGTAGTTGACCTAGGACCTTAAGATTTTGCATGAACCGAACTCTGGCAGCCACATTACACGAGAAAAAGCGAGAAGTGGTAATTCGTAGTAAAAACCGCAGAAAACATAACGTTTTCTACATTGTTTTCGTATCGACGTAACTGAAAATCTTCACATTATACGCATTACTCTCAGAAACGTTTACATTTATCGTCTGGCAACTAATGTCGCGTGGTGACGTTTGCGGTCGCACCACTCTGTACGAAGTAGAAGCTTCTAAGTTGTTGCAGTCACCAAGAAAGAGGCACAGAAATTCAAGTTTTTGTTTTTGAAAATTCAGTTTTTGGCTGCTTTTGCTGCCTTGTAGTTGACCTAGGACCTTAAGATTTTGCATGAACCGAACTCTGGCAGGCCACATTACACGAGAAAAAGCGAGAAGCGGTAATTCGTAGTAAAAACCGCAGAAAACATAACGTTTTCTACATTGGTTTCGTATCGACGTAACTGAAAATCTTCACATTGGACGCATTACTCTCAGAAACGTTTACATTTATCGTCTGGCAACTAATGCCGCGTGATGACGTTTGCGGTCGCACCACTCTGTACGAAGTAGAAGCTTCTAAGTTGTTGCAGTCACCAAGAAAGAGGCGCAGAAATTCAAGTTTTAGTTTTTGATAATTCAGTTTTTGGCTGCTTTTGCTGCCTTGTAGTTGACCTAGGACCTTAAGATTTTGCATGCACCGAACTCTGGCAGCCACATTACACGAGAATAAGCGAGAAGTGGTAATTCGTAGTAAAAACCGCAGAAAACATAACGTTTTCTACATTGTTTTCGTATCGACGTAACTGAATATCTTCACATTGGACGCATTACTCTCAGAAACGTTTACATTTATCGTCTGGCAACTAATGCCGCGTGATGACGTTTGCGGTCGCACCACTCTGTACGAAGTAGAAGCTTCTAAGTTGTTGCAGTCACCAAGAAAGAGGCACAGAAATTCAATTTTTAGTTTTTGAAATTTCTGTTATTGGCTGCTTTTGCTGCCTTGTAGTTGACCTAGGACCTTAAGATTTTGCATGAACCGAACTCTGGCAGCCACATTACACGAGAAAAAGCGAGAAGTGGTAATTCGTAGTAAAAACCGCAGAAAACATAACGTTTTCTACATTGTTTTCGTATCGACGTAACTGAAAATCTTCACATTGGACGCATTACTCTCAGAAACGTTTACATTTATCGTCTGGCAACTAATGCAGCGTGATGACGTTTGCGGTCGCACCACTCTGTACGAAGTAGAAGCTTCTAAGTATTTGCAGTCACCAAGAAAGAGGCACAGAAATTCAAGTTTTAGTTTTTGAAAATTCAGTTTTTGGCTGCTTTTGCTGCCTTGTAGTTGACCTAGGACCTTAAGATTTTGCATGAACCGAACTCTGGCAGCCACATTACACGATAAAAAGCGAGAAGTGGTAATTCGTAGTAAAAACCGCAGAAAACATAACGTTTTCTACATTGTTTTCGTATCGACGTAACTGAAAATCTTCACATTGGACGCAATACTCTCAGAAACGTTTACATTTATCGTCTGGCAACTAATGCCGCGTAATGACGTTTGCGGTCGCACCACTCTGTACGAAGTAGAAGCTTCTAAGTTGTTGCAGTCACCAAGAAAGAGGCACAGAAATTCAAGTTTTAGCTTTTGAAAATTCAGTTTTTGGCTGCTTTTGCTGCCTTGTAGTTGACCTAGGACCTTAAGATTTTGCATGAACCGAACTCTGGCAGCCACATTTCACGAGAAAAAGCGAGAAGTGGTAATTCGTAGTAAAAACCGCAGAAAACATAACGTTTTCTACATTGTTTTCGTATCGACGTAACTGAAAATCTTCGCATTGGACGCATTACTCTCAGAAACGTTTACATTTATCGTCAGGCAACTAATGCAGCGTGATGACGTTTGCGGTCGCACCACTCTGTACGAAGTAGAAGCTTCTAAGTTGTTGCAGTCACCAAGAAAGAGGCACAGAAATTCAAGTTTTAGGTTTTGAAAATTCAGTTTTTGGTTGCTTTTGCTGCCTTGTAGTTGACCTAGGTCCTTAAGATTTTGCATGAACCGAACTCTGGCAGCCACATTACACGAGAAAAAGCGAGAAGTGGTAATTCGTAGTAAAAACCGCAGAAAACATAACGTTTTCAACATTTGTTTTCGAAATGACGTAACTGAAAATCTTCACATTGGACGCATTACTCTCAGAAACGTTTACATTTATCGTCTGGCAACTAATGCCGCGTGATGACGTTTGCGGTCGCACCACTCTGTACGAAGCTTCTAAGTTGTTGCAGTCACCAAGAAAGAGGCACAGAAATTCAAGTTTTAGTTTTTGAAAATTCAGTTTTTGGCTGCTTTTGCTGCCTTGTAGTTGACCTAGGACCTTAAGATTTTGCATGAACCGAACTCTGGCAGCCACATTACACGAGAAAAAGCGAGAAGTGGTAATTTGTAGTAAAAACCGCAGAAAACACAACGTTTTCTACATTGTTTTCGTATCGACGTAACTGAAAATCTTCACATTGGACGCATTACTCTCAGAAACTTTTACATTTATCGTCTGGCAACTAATGTCGCGTGATGACGTTTGCGGTCGCACCACTCTGTACGAAGTAGAAGCTTCTAAGTTGTTGCAGTCACCAAGAAAGAGGCACAGAAATTCAAGTTTTAGTTTTTGAAAATTCAGTTTTTGGCTGCTTTTGCTGCCTTGTAGTTGACCTAGGACCTTAAGATTTTGCATGAACCGAACTCTGGCAGCCACATTACACGAGAAAAAGCGATAAGTGGTAATTCGTAGTAAAAACCGCAGAAAACATAACGTTTTCTACATTGTTTTCGTATCGACGTAACTGAAAATCTTCACATTGGACGCATTACTCTCAGAAACGTTTACATTTATCGTCTGGCAACTAATGCCGCGTGATGACGTTTGCGGTCGCACCACTCTGTACGAAGTAGAAGCTTCTAAGTTGTTGCAGTCACCAAGAAAGAGGCACAGAAATTCAAGTTTTAGTTTTTGAAAATTCATTTTTTGGCTGCTTTTGCTGCCTTGTAGTTGACCTAGGACCTTAAGATTTTGCATGAACCGAACTCTGGCAGCCACATTACACGAGAAAAAGCGAGAAGTGGTATTTCGTAGTAAAAACCGCAGAAAACATAACGTTTTCAACATTTGTTTTCGAAATGACGTAACTGAAAATCTTCACATTGGACGCATTACTCTCAGAAACGTTTACATTTATCGTCTGGCAACTAATGCAGCGTGATGACGTTTGCGGTCGCACCACTCTGTACGAAGTAGAAGCTTCTAAGTATTTGCAGTCACCAAGAAAGAGGCACAGAAATTCAAGTTTTAGTTTTTGAAAATTCAGTTTTTGGCTGCTTTTGCTGCCTTGTAGTTGACCTAGGACCTTAAGATTTTGCATGAACCGAACTCTGGCAGCCACATTACACGAGAAAAAGCGAGAAGTGGTAATTCGTAGTAAAAACCGCAGAAAACATAACGTTTTCTACATTGTTTTCGTATCGACGTAACTGAAAATCTTCACATTGGACGCATTACTCTCAGAAACGTTTACATTTATCGTCTGGCAACTAATGTCGCGTGATGACGTTTGCGGTCGCACCACTCTGTACGAAGTAGAAGCTTCTAAGTTGTTGCAGTCACCAAGAAAGAGGCACAGAAATTCAAGTTTTAGTTTTTGAAAATTCAGTTTTTGGCTGCTTTTGCTGCCTTGTAGTTGACCTAGGACCTTAAGATTTTGCATGAACCGAACTCTGGCAGCCACATTACACGTGAAAAAGCGGAAAGCGGTAATTCGTAGTAAAACTGCAGAAAACATAACGTTATCTACATTGTTTTCGTATCGACGTAACTGAAAATCTTCACATTGGACGCATTACTCTCAGAAACGTTTACATTTATCGTCTGGCAACTAATGCCGCGTGATGACGTTTGCGGTCGCACCACTCTGTACGAAGTAGAAGCTTCTAAGTTGTTGCAGTCACCAAGAAAGAGGCACAGAAATTCAAGTTTTAGTTTTTGAAAATTCAGTTTTTGGCTGCTTTTGCTGCCTTGTAGTTGACCTAGGACCTTAAGATTTTGCATGAACCGAACTCTGGCAGCCACATTACACGAGAAAAAGCGAGAAGTCGTAATTCGTAGTAAAAACCGCAGAAAACATAACGTTTTCTACATTGTTTTCGTATCGACGTAACTGAAAATCTTCACATTGGACGCATTACTCTCAGAAACGTTTACATTTATCGTCTGGCAACTAATGTCGCGTGATGACGTTTGCGGTCGCACCACTCTGTACGAAGTAGAAGCTTCTAAGTTGTTGCAGTCACCAAGAAAGAGGCACAGAAATTCAAGTTTTAGTTTTTGAAAATTCAGTTTTTGGCTGCTTTTGCTGCCTTGTAGTTGACCTAGGACCTTAAGATTTTACATGAACCGAACTCTGGCAGCCACATTACACGAGAAAAAGCGAGAAGTGGTAATTCGTAGTAAAAACCGCAGAAAACATAACGTCTTCAACATTTGTTTTCGTATCGACGTAACTGAAAATCTTCACATTGGACGCATTACTCTCAGAAACGTTTACATTTATCGTCTGGCAACTAATGCGGCGTGATGACGTTTGCGGTCGCACCACTCAGTACGAAGTAGAAGCTTCTAAGTTGTTGCAGTCACCAAGAAAGAGGCACAGAAATTCAAGTTTTAGTTTTTGAAAATTCAGTTTTTGGCTGCTTTTGCTGCCTTGTAGTTGACCTAGGACCTTAAGATTTTGCATGAACCGAACTCCGGCAGCCACATTACACGAGAAAAAGCGAGAAGTGGTAATTCGTAGTAAAAACCGCAGAAAACATAACGTTTTCTACATTGTTTTCGTATCGACGTAACTGAAAATCTTCACATTGGACGCATTACTCTCAGAAACGTTTACATTTATCGTCTGGAAACTAATGCCGCGTGATGACGTTTGCGGTCGCACCACTCTGTACGAAGTAGAAGCTTGTAAGTTGTTGCAGTCACCAAGAAAGAGGCACAGAAATTGAAGTTTTAGTTTTTGAAAATTCAGTTTTTGGCTGCTTTTGCTGCCTTGTAGTTGACCTAGGACCTTAAGATTTTGCATGAACCGAACTCTGGCAGCCACATTACACGATAAAAAGCGAGAAGTGGTAATTCGTAGTAAAAACCGCAGAAAACATAACGTTTTCTACATTGTTTTCGTATCGACGTAACTGAAAATCTTCACATTGGACGCAATACTCTCAGAAACGTTTACATTTATCGTCTGGCAACTAATGCCGCGTAATGACGTTTGCGGTCGCACCACTCTGTACGAAGTAGAAGCTTCTAAGTTGTTGCAGTCACCAAGAAAGAGGCACAGAAATTCAAGTTTTAGCTTTTGAAAATTCAGTTTTTGGCTGCTTTTGCTGCCTTGTAGTTGACCTAGGACCTTAAGATTTTGCATGAACCGAACTCTGGCAGCCACATTTCACGAGAAAAAGCGAGAAGTGGTAATTCGTAGTAAAAACCGCAGAAAACATAACGTTTTCTACATTGTTTTCGTATCGACGTAACTGAAAATCTTCGCATTGGACGCATTACTCTCAGAAACGTTTACATTTATCGTCAGGCAACTAATGCAGCGTGATGACGTTTGCGGTCGCACCACTCTGTACGAAGTAGAAGCTTCTAAGTTGTTGCAGTCACCAAGAAAGAGGCACAGAAATTCAAGTTTTAGGTTTTGAAAATTCAGTTTTTGGTTGCTTTTGCTGCCTTGTAGTTGACCTAGGTCCTTAAGATTTTGCATGAACCGAACTCTGGCAGCCACATTACACGAGAAAAAGCGAGAAGTGGTAATTCGTAGTAAAAACCGCAGAAAACATAACGTTTTCAACATTTGTTTTCGAAATGACGTAACTGAAAATCTTCACATTGGACGCATTACTCTCAGAAACGTTTACATTTATCGTCTGGCAATTAATGCCGCGTGATGACGTTTGCGGTCGCACCACTCTGTACGAAGCTTCTAAGTTGTTGCAGTCACCAAGAAAGAGGCACAGAAATTCAAGTTTTAGTTTTTGAAAATTCAGTTTTTGGCTGCTTTTGCTGCCTTGTAGTTGACCTAGGACCTTAAGATTTTGCATGAACCGAACTCTGGCAGCCACATTACACGAGAAAAAGCGAGAAGTGGTAATTTGTAGTAAAAACCGCAGAAAACACAACGTTTTCTACATTGTTTTCGTATCGACGTAACTGAAAATCTTCACATTGGACGCATTACTCTCAGAAACTTTTACATTTATCGTCTGGCAACTAATGTCGCGTGATGACGTTTGCGGTCGCACCACTCTGTACGAAGTAGAAGCTTCTAAGTTGTTGCAGTCACCAAGAAAGAGGCACAGAAATTCAAGTTTTAGTTTTTGAAAATTCAGTTTTTGGCTGCTTTTGCTGCCTTGTAGTTGACCTAGGACCTTAAGATTTTGCATGAACCGAACTCTGGCAGCCACATTACACGAGAAAAAGCGATAAGTGGTAATTCGTAGTAAAAACCGCAGAAAACATAACGTTTTCTACATTGTTTTCGTATCGACGTAACTGAAAATCTTCACATTGGACGCATTACTCTCAGAAACGTTTACATTTATCGTCTGGCAACTAATGCCGCGTGATGACGTTTGCGGTCGCACCACTCTGTACGAAGTAGAAGCTTCTAAGTTGTTGCAGTCACCAAGAAAGAGGCACAGAAATTCAAGTTTTAGTTTTTGAAAATTCATTTTTTGGCTGCTTTTGCTGCCTTGTAGTTGACCTAGGACCTTAAGATTTTGCATGAACCGAACTCTGGCAGCCACATTACACGAGAAAAAGCGAGAAGTGGTATTTCGTAGTAAAAACCGCAGAAAACATAACGTTTTCAACATTTGTTTTCGAAATGACGTAACTGAAAATCTTCACATTGGACGCATTACTCTCAGAAACGTTTACATTTATCGTCTGGCAACTAATGCAGCGTGATGACGTTTGCGGTCGCACCACTCTGTACGAAGTAGAAGCTTCTAAGTATTTGCAGTCACCAAGAAAGAGGCACAGAAATTCAAGTTTTAGTTTTTGAAAATTCAGTTTTTGGCTGCTTTTGCTGCCTTGTAGTTGACCTAGGACCTTAAGATTTTGCATGAACCGAACTCTGGCAGCCACATTACACGAGAAAAAGCGAGAAGTGGTAATTCGTAGTAAAAACCGCAGAAAACATAACGTTTTCTACATTGTTTTCGTATCGACGTAACTGAAAATCTTCACATTGGACGCATTACTCTCAGAAACTTTTACATTTATCGTCTGGCAACTAATGTCGCGTGATGACGTTTGCGGTCGCACCACTCTGTACGAAGTAGAAGCTTCTAAGTTGTTGCAGTCACCAAGAAAGAGGCACAGAAATTCAAGTTTTAGTTTTTGAAAATTCAGTTTTTGGCTGCTTTTGCTGCCTTGTAGTTGACCTAGGACCTTAAGATTTTGCATGAACCGAACTCTGGCAGCCACATTACACGAGAAAAAGCGATAAGTGGTAATTCGTAGTAAAAACCGCAGAAAACATAACGTTTTCTACATTGTTTTCGTATCGACGTAACTGAAAATCTTCACATTGGACGCATTACTCTCAGAAACGTTTACATTTATCGTCTGGCAACTAATGCCGCGTGATGACGTTTGCGGTCGCACCACTCTGTACGAAGTAGAAGCTTCTAAGTTGTTGCAGTCACCAAGAAAGAGGCACAGAAATTCAAGTTTTAGTTTTTGAAAATTCATTTTTTGGCTGCTTTTGCTGCCTTGTAGTTGACCTAGGACCTTAAGATTTTGCATGAACCGAACTCTGGCAGCCACATTACACGAGAAAAAGCGAGAAGTGGTATTTCGTAGTAAAAACCGCAGAAAACATAACGTTTTCAACATTTGTTTTCGAAATGACGTAACTGAAAACCTTCACATTGGACGCATTACTCTCAGAAACGTTTACATTTATCGTCTGGCAACTAATGCAGCGTGATGACGTTTGCGGTCGCACCACTCTGTACGAAGTAGAAGCTTCTAAGTTGTTGCAGTCACCAAGAAAGAGGCACAGAAATTCAAGTTTTAGTTTTTGAAAATTCAGTTTTTGGCTGCTTTTGCTGCCTTGTAGTTGACCTAGGACCTTAAGATTTTGCATGAACCGAACTCTGGCAGCCACATTACACGAGAAAAAGCGAGAAGTGGTAATTCGTAGTAAAAACCGCAGAAAACATAACGTTTTCTACATTGTTTTCGTATCGACGTAACTGAAAATCTTCACATTGGACGCATTACTCTCAGAAACGTTTACATTTATCGTCTGGCAACTAATGTCGCGTGATGACGTTTGCGGTCGCACCACTCTGTACGAAGTAGAAGCTTCTAAGTTGTTGCAGTCACCAAGAAAGAGGCACAGAAATTCAAGTTTTAGTTTTTGAAAATTCAGTTTTTGGCTGCTTTTGCTGCCTTGTAGTTGACCTAGGACCTTAAGATTTTGCATGAACCGAACTCTGGCAGCCACATTACACGAGAAAAAGCGAGAAGTGGTAATTCGTAGTAAAAACCGCAGAAAACATAACGTCTTCAACATTTGTTTTCGAAATGACGTAACTGAAAATCTTCACATTGGACGCATTACTCTCAGAAACGTTTACATTTATCGTCTGGCAACTAATGCCGCGTGATGACGTTTGCGGTCGCACCACTCTGTACGAAGTAGAAGCTTCTAAGTTGTTGCAGTCACCAAGAAAGAGGCACAGAAATTCAAGTTTTAGTTTTTGAAAATTCAGTTTTTGGCTGCTTTTGCTGCCTTGTAGTTGACCTAGGACCTTAAGATTTTGCATGAACCGAACTCTGGCAGCCACATTACAAGAGAAAAAGCGAGAAGTGGTAATTCGTAGTAAAAACCGCAGAAAACATAACGTTTTCTTCATTTGTTTTCGGAATGACGTAACTGAAAATCTTCACATTGGACGCATTACTCTCAGAAACGTTTACATTTATCGTCTGGCAACTAATGCCGCGTGATGACGTTTGCGGTCGCACCACTCAGTACGAAGTAGAAGCTTCTAAGTTGTTGCAGTCACCAAGAAAGAGGCACAGAAATTCAAGTTTTAGTTTTTGAAAATTCAGTTTTTGGCTGCTTTTGCTGCCTTGTAGTTGACCTAGGACCTTAAGATTTTGCATGAACCGAACTCTGGCAGCCACATTACACGAGAAAAAGCGAGAAGTGGTAATTCGTAGTAAAAACCGCAGAAAACATAACGTTTTCTACATTGTTTTCGTATCGACGTAACTGAAAATCTTCACATTGGACGCATTACTCTCAGAAACGTTTACATTTATCGTCTGGCAACTAATGTCGCGTGATGACGTTTGCGGTCGCACCACTCTGTACGAAGTAGAAGCTTCTAAGTTGTTGCAGTCACCAAGAAAGAGGCACAGAAATTCAAGTTTTAGTTTTTGAAAATTCAGTTTTTGGCTGCTTTTGCTGCCTTGTAGTTGACCTAGGACCTTAAGATTTTGCATGAACCGAACTCTGGCAGCCACATTACACGTGAAAAAGCGGAAAGCGGTAATTCGTAGTAAAACTGCAGAAAACATAACGTTATCTACATTGTTTTCGTATCGACGTAACTGAAAATCTTCACATTGGACGCATTACTCTCAGAAACGTTTACATTTATCGTCTGGCAACTAATGCCGCGTGATGACGTTTGCGGTCGCACCACTCTGTACGAAGTAGAAGCTTCTAAGTTGTTGCAGTCACCAAGAAAGAGGCACAGAAATTCAAGTTTTAGTTTTTGAAAATTCAGTTTTTGGCTGCTTTTGCTGCCTTGTAGTTGACCTAGGACCTTAAGATTTTGCATGAACCGAACTCTGGCAGCCCACATTACACGAGAAAAAGCGAGAAGTCGTAATTCGTAGTAAAAACCGCAGAAAACATAACGTTTTCTACATTGTTTTCGTATCGACGTAACTGAAAATCTTCACATTGGACGCATTACTCTCAGAAACGTTTACATTTATCGTCTGGCAACTAATGTCGCGTGATGACGTTTGCGGTCGCACCACTCTGTACGAAGTAGAAGCTTCTAAGTTGTTGCAGTCACCAAGAAAGAGGCACAGAAATTCAAGTTTTAGTTTTTGAAAATTCAGTTTTTGGCTGCTTTTGCTGCCTTGTAGTTGACCTAGGACCTTAAGATTTTACATGAACCGAACTCTGGCAGCCACATTACACGAGAAAAAGCGAGAAGTGGTAATTCGTAGTAAAAACCGCAGAAAACATAACGTCTTCAACATTTGTTTTCGTATCGACGTAACTGAAAATCTTCACATTGGACGCATTACTCTCAGAAACGTTTACATTTATCGTCTGGCAACTAATGCGGCGTGATGACGTTTGCGGTCGCACCACTCAGTACGAAGTAGAAGCTTCTAAGTTGTTGCAGTCACCAAGAAAGAGGCACAGAAATTCAAGTTTTAGTTTTTGAAAATTCAGTTTTTGGCTGCTTTTGCTGCCTTGTAGTTGACCTAGGACCTTAAGATTTTGCATGAACCGAACTCCGGCAGCCACATTACACGAGAAAAAGCGAGAAGTGGTAATTCGTAGTAAAAACCGCAGAAAACATAACGTTTTCTACATTGTTTTCGTATCGACGTAACTGAAAATCTTCACATTGGACGCATTACTCTCAGAAACGTTTACATTTATCGTCTGGAAACTAATGCCGCGTGATGACGTTTGCGGTCGCACCACTCTGTACGAAGTAGAAGCTTGTAAGTTGTTGCAGTCACCAAGAAAGAGGCACAGAAATTGAAGTTTTAGTTTTTGAAAATTCAGTTTTTGGCTGCTTTTGCTGCCTTGTAGTTGACCTAGGACCTTAAGATTTTGCATGAACCGAACTCTGGCAGCCACATTACACGATAAAAAGCGAGAAGTGGTAATTCGTAGTAAAAACCGCAGAAAACATAACGTTTTCTACATTGTTTTCGTATCGACGTAACTGAAAATCTTCACATTGGACGCAATACTCTCAGAAACGTTTACATTTATCGTCTGGCAACTAATGCCGCGTAATGACGTTTGCGGTCGCACCACTCTGTACGAAGTAGAAGCTTCTAAGTTGTTGCAGTCACCAAGAAAGAGGCACAGAAATTCAAGTTTTAGCTTTTGAAAATTCAGTTTTTGGCTGCTTTTGCTGCCTTGTAGTTGACCTAGGACCTTAAGATTTTGCATGAACCGAACTCTGGCAGCCACATTTCACGAGAAAAAGCGAGAAGTGGTAATTCGTAGTAAAAACCGCAGAAAACATAACGTTTTCTACATTGTTTTCGTATCGACGTAACTGAAAATCTTCGCATTGGACGCATTACTCTCAGAAACGTTTACATTTATCGTCAGGCAACTAATGCAGCGTGATGACGTTTGCGGTCGCACCACTCTGTACGAAGTAGAAGCTTCTAAGTTGTTGCAGTCACCAAGAAAGAGGCACAGAAATTCAAGTTTTAGGTTTTGAAAATTCAGTTTTTGGTTGCTTTTGCTGCCTTGTAGTTGACCTAGGTCCTTAAGATTTTGCATGAACCGAACTCTGGCAGCCACATTACACGAGAAAAAGCGAGAAGTGGTAATTCGTAGTAAAAACCGCAGAAAACATAACGTTTTCAACATTTGTTTTCGAAATGACGTAACTGAAAATCTTCACATTGGACGCATTACTCTCAGAAACGTTTACATTTATCGTCTGGCAACTAATGCCGCGTGATGACGTTTGCGGTCGCACCACTCTGTACGAAGCTTCTAAGTTGTTGCAGTCACCAAGAAAGAGGCACAGAAATTCAAGTTTTAGTTTTTGAAAATTCAGTTTTTGGCTGCTTTTGCTGCCTTGTAGTTGACCTAGGACCTTAAGATTTTGCATGAACCGAACTCTGGCAGCCACATTACACGTGAAAAAGCGAGAAGCGGTAATTCGTAGTAAAAACCGCAGAAAACATAACGTTTTCTACATTGTTTTCGTATCGACGTAACTGAAAATCTTCACATTGGATGCATTACTCTCAGAAACGTTTACATTTATCGTCTGGCAACTAATGCCACGTGATGACGTTTGCGGTCGCACCACTCTGTACGAAGTAGAAGCTTGTAAGTTGTTGCAGTCACCAAGAAAGAGGCACAGAAATTCAAGTTTTAGTTTTTGAAAATTCAGTTTTTGGCTGCTTTTGCTGCCTTGTAGTTGACCTAGGACCTTAAGATTTTGCATGAACCGAACTCTGGCAGCCACATTACACGAGAAAAAGCGAGAAGTGGTAATTCGTAGTAAAAACCGCAGAAAACATAACGTTTTCTACATTGTTTTCGTATCGACGTAACTGAAAATCTTCACATTGGACGCATTACTCTCAGAAACGTTTACATTTATCGTCTGGCAACTAATGCCGCGTGATGACGTTTGCGGTCGCACCAGTCTGTACGAAGTAGAAGCTTCTAAGTTGTTGCAGTCACCAAGAAAGAGGCACAGAAATTCAAGTTTTAGTTTTTGAAAATTCAGTTTTTGGCTGCTTTTGCTGCCTTGTAGTTGACCTAGGACCTTAAGATTTTGCATGAACCGAACTCTGGCAGCCACATTACACGAGAAAAAGCGAGAAGTGGTAATTCGTAGTAAAAACCGCAGAAAACATAACGTTTTCTACATTGTTTTCGTATCGACGTAACAGAAAATCTTCACATTGGACGCATTACTCTCAGAAACGTTTACATTTATCGTCTGGCAACTAATGCAGCGTGATGACGTTTGCGGTCGCACCACTCTGTACGAAGTTGAAGCTTCTAAGTTGTTGCAGTCACCAAGAAAGAGGCACAGAAATTCAAGTTTTAGTTTTTGAAAATTCAGTTTTTGGCTGCTTTTGCTGCCTTGTAGTTGACCTAGGACCTTAAGATTTTGCATGAACCGAACTCTGGCAGCCACATTACACGAGAAAAAGCCAGAAGTGGTAATTCGTAGTAAAAACCGCAGAAAACATAACGTCTTCTACATTTGTTTTCGAAATGACGTAACTGAAAATCTTCACATTGGACGCATTACTCTCAGAAACGTTTACATTTATCGTCTGGCAACTAATGCCGCGTGATGACGTTTGCGGTCGCACCACTCAGTACGAAGTAGAAGCTTCTAAGTTGTTGCAGTCACCAAGAAAGAGGCACAGAAATTCAAGTTTTAGTTTTTGAAAATTCAGTTTTTGGCTGCTTTTGCTGCCTTGTAGTTGACCTAGGACCTTAAGATTTTGCATGAACCGAACTCTGGCAGCCACATTACACGAGAAAAAGCGAGAAGTGGTAATTCGTAGTAAAAACCGCAGAAAACATAACGTTTTCTTCATTTGTTTTCGAAATGACGTAACTGAAAATCTTCACATTGGACGCATTACTCTCAGAAACGTTTACATTTATCGTCTGGCAACTAATGCCGCGTGATGACGTTTGCGGTCGCACCACTCAGTACGAAGTAGAAGCTTCTAAGTTGTTGCAGTCACCAAGAAAGAGGCACAGAAATTCAAGTTTTAGTTTTTGAAAATTCAGTTTTTGGCTGCTTTTGCTGCCTTGTAGTTGACCTAGGACCTTAAGATTTTGCATGAACCGAACTCTGGCAGCCACATTACACGAGAAAAAGCGAGAAGTGGTAATTCGTAGTAAAAACAGCAGAAAACATAACGTTTTCTACATTGTTTTCGTATCGACGTAACTGAAAATCTTCACATTGGACGCATTACTCTCAGAAATGTTTACATTTATCGTCTGGCAACTAATGCCGCGTGATGACGTTTGCGGTCGCACCACTCTGTACGAAGTAGAAGCTTCTAAGTTGTTGCAGTCACCAAGAAAGAGGCACAGAAATTCAAGTTTTTGTTTTTGAAAATTCAGTTTTTGGCTGCTTTTGCTGCCTTGTAGTTGACCTAGGACCTTAAGATTTTGCATGAACCGAACTCTGGCAGCCACATTACACGAGAAAAGGCGAGAAGTGGTAATTCGTAGTAAAAACCGCAGAAAACATAACGTTTTCTTCATTTGTTTTCGAAATGACGTAACTGAAAATCTTCACATTGGACGCATTACTCTCAGAAACGTTTACATTTATCGTCTGGCAACTAATGCCGCGTGATAACGTTTGCGGTCGCACCACTCTGTACGAAGTAGAAGCTTCTAAGTTGTTGCAGTCACCAAGAAAGAGGCACAGAAAATCAAGTTTTAGTTTTTGAAAATTCAGTTTTTGGCTGCTTTTGCTGCCTTGTAGTTGACCTAGGACCTTAAGATTTTGCATGAACCGAACTCTGGCAGCCACATTACACGTGAAAAAGCGGAAAGCGGTAATTCGTAGTAAAACCGCAGAAAACATAACGTTTTCTACATTGTTTTCGTATCGACGTAACTGAAAATCTTCACATTGGACGCATTACTCTCAGAAACGTTTACATTTATCGTCTGGCAACTAATGTCGCGTGATGACGTTTGCGGTCGCACCACTCTGTACGAAGTAGAAGCTTCTAAGTTGTTGCAGTCACCAAGAAAGAGGCACAGAAATTCAAGTTTTAGTTTTTGAAAATTCAGTTTTTGGCTGCTTTTGCTGCCTTGTAGTTGACCTAGGACCTTAAGATTTTGCATGAACCGAACTCTGGCAGCCACATTACACGAGAAAAAGCGAGAAGTCGTAATTCGTAGTAAAAACCGCAGAAAACATAACGTTTTCTACATTGTTTTCGTATCGACGTAACTGAAAATCTTCACATTGGACGCATTACTCTCAGAAACGTTTACATTTATCGTCTGGCAACTAATGCCACGTGATGACGTTTGCGGTCGCACCACTCTGTACGAAGTAGAAGCTTCTAAGTTGTTGCAGTCACCAAGAAAGCGGCACAGAATTTCAAGTTTTAGTTTTTGAAAATTCAGTTTTTGGCTGCTTTTGCTGCCTTGTAGTTGACCTAGGACCTTAAGATTTTGCATGAACCGAACTCTGGCAGCCACATTACACGAGAAAAAGCGAGATGTGGTAATTCGTAGTAAAAACCGCAGAAAACATAAAGTTTTCTTCATTTGTTTTCGAAATGACGTAACTGAAAATCTTCACATTGGACGCATTACTCTCAGAAACGTTTACATTTATCGTCTGGCAACTAATGCCGCGTGATGACGTTTGCGGTCGCACCACTCTGTACGAAGCTTCTAAGTTGTTGCAGTCACCAAGAAAGAGGCACAGAAATTCAAGTTTTAGTTTTTGAAAATTCAGTTTTTGGCTGCTTTTGCTGCCTTGTAGTTGACCTAGGACCTTAAGATTTTGCATGAACCGAACTCAGGCAGCCACATTACACGTGAAAAAGCGAGAAGCGGTAATTCGTAGTAAAAACCGCAGAAAACATAACGTTTTCTACATTGTTTTCGTATCGACGTAACTGAAAATCTTCACATTGGACGCATTACTCTCAGAAACGTTTACATTTATCGTCTGGCAACTAATGCCGCGTGATGACGTTTGCGGTCGCACCACTCTGTACGAAGTAGAAGCTTCTAAGTTGTTGCAGTCACCAAGAAAGAGGCACAGAAATTCAAGTTTTAGTTTTTGAAAATTCAGTTTTTGGCTGCTTTTGCTGCCTTGTAGTTGACCTAGGACCTTAAGATTTTGCATGAACCGAACTCTGGCAGCCACATTACACGTGAAAAAGCGGAAAGCGGTAATTCGTAGTAAAACCGCAGAAAACATAACGTTTTCTACATTGTTTGCGTATCGACGTAACTGAAAATCTTCACATTTTACGCATTACTCTCAGAAACGTTTACATTTATCGTCTGGCAACTAATGCCGCGTGATGACGTTTGCGGTCGCACCACTCTGTACGAAGTAGAAGCTTCTAAGTTGTTGCAGTCACCAAGAAAGAGGCACAGAAATTCAAGTTTTAGTTTTTGAAAATTCAGTTTTTGGCTGCTTTTGCTGCCTTGTAGTTGACCTAGGACCTTAAGATTTTGCATGAACCGAACTCTGGCAGCCACATTACACGAGAAAAAGCGATAAGTGGTAATTCGTAGTAAAAACCGCAGAAAACATAACGTTTTCTACATTGTTTTCGTATCAACGTAACTGAAAATCTTCACATTGGACGCATTACTCTCAGAAACGTTTACATTTACCGTCTGGCAACTAATGTCGCGTGATGACGTTTGCGATCGCACCACTCTGTACGAAGTAGAAGCTTCTAAGTTGTTGCAGTCACCAAGAAAGAGGCACAGAAATTCAAGTTTTAGTTTTTGAAAATTCAGTTTTTGGCTGCTTTTGCTGCCTTGTAGTTGACCTAGGACCTTAAGATTTTGCATGAACCGAACTCTGGCAGCCACATTACACGAGAAAAAGCGAGAAGTGGTAATTCGTAGTAAAAACCGCAGAAAACATAACGTTTTCTACATTGTTTTCGTATCGACGTAACTGAAAATCTTCACATTGGACGCATTACCCTCAGAAACGTTTACATTTATCGTCTGGCAACTAATGCCGCGTGATGACGTTTGCGGTCGCACCACTCTGTACGAAGTAGAAGCTTCTAAGTTGTTGCAGTCACCAAGAAAGAGGCACAGAAATTCAAGTTTTAGTTTTTGAAAATTCAGTTTTTGGCTGCTTTTGCTGCCTTGTAGTTGACCTAGGACCTTAAGATTTTGCATGAACCGAACTCTGGCAGCCACATTACACGAGAAAAAGCCAGAAGTGGTAATTCGTAGTAAAAACCGCAGAAAACATAACGTCTTCAACATTTGTTTTCGAAATGACGTAACTGAAAATCTTCACATTGGACGCATTACTCTCAGAAACGTTTACATTTATCGTCTGGCAACTAATGCCGCGTGATGACGTTTGCGGTCGCACCACTCAGTACGAAGTAGAAGCTTCTAAGTTGTTGCAGTCACCAAGAAAGAGGCACAGAAATTCAAGTTTTAGTTTTTGAAAATTCAGTTTTTGGCTGCTTTTGCTGCCTTGTAGTTGACCTAGGACCTTAAGATTTTGCATGAACCGAACTCTGGCAGCCACATTACACGAGAAAAAGCGAGAAGTGGTAATTCGTAGTAAAAACCGCAGAAAACATAACGTTTTCTTCATTTGTTTTCGAAATGACGTAACTGAAAATCTTCACATTGGAAGCATTACTCTCAGAAACGTTTACATTTATCGTCTGGCAACTAATGCCGCGTGATGACGTTTGCGGTCGCACCACTCAGTACGAAGTAGAAGCTTCTAAGTTGTTGCAGTCACCAAGAAAGAGGCACAGAAATTCAAGTTTTAGTTTTTGAAAATTCAGTTTTTGGCTGCTTTTGCTGCCTTGTAGTTGACCTAGGACCTTAAGATTTTGCATGAACCGAACTCTGGCAGCCACATTACACGAGAAAAAGCGAGAAGTGGTAATTCGTAGTAAAAACCGCAGAAAACATAACGTTTTCTACATTGTTTTCGTATCGACGTAACTGAAAATCTTCACATTGGACGCATTACTCTCAGAAACGTTTACATTTATCGTCTGGCAACTAATGCCGCGTGATGACGTTTGCGGTCGCACCACTCTGTACGACGTAGAAGCTTCTAAGTTGTTGCAGTCACCAAGAAAGAGGCACAGAAATTCAAGTTTTTGTTTTTGAAAATTCAGTTTTTGGCTGCTTTTGCTGCCTTGTAGTAGACCTAGGACCTTAAGATTTTGCATGAACCGAACTCTGGCAGCCACATTACACGAGAAAAAGCGAGAAGTGGTAATTCGTAGTAAAAACCGCAGAAAACATAACGTTTTCTTCATTTGTTTTCGAAATGACGTAACTGAAAATCTTCACATTGGAAGCATTACTCTCAGAAACGTTTACATTTATCGTCTGGCAACTAATGCCGCGTGATGACGTTTGCGGTCGCACCACTCAGTACGAAGTAGAAGCTTCTAAGTCGTTGCAGTCACCAAGAAAGAGGCACAGAAATTCAAGTTTTAGTTTTTGAAAATTCAGTTTTTGGCTGCTTTTGCTGCCTTGTAGTTGACCTAGGACCTTAAGATTTTGCATGAACCGAACTCTGGCAGCCACATTACACGAGAAAAAGCGAGAAGTGGTAATTCGTAGTAAAAACCGCAGAAAACATAACGTTTTCTACATTGTTTTCGTATCGACGTAACTGAAAATCTTCACATTGGACGCATTACTCTCAGAAACGTTTACATTTATCGTCTGGCAACTAATGCCGCGTGATGGCGTTTGCGGTCGCACCACTCTGTACGAAGTAGAAGCTTCTAAGTTGTTGCAGTCACCAAGAAAGAGGCACAGAAATTCAAGTTTTTGTTTTTGAAAATTCAGTTTTTGGCTGCTTTTGCTGCCTTGTAGTTGACCTAGGAGCTTATGATTTTGCATGAACCGAACTCTGGCAGCCACATTACACGAGAAAAAGCGAGAAGTGGTAATTCGTAGTAAAAACCGCAGAAAACATAACGTTTTCTTCATTTGTTTTCGAAATGACGTAACTGAAAATCTTCACATTGGACGCATTACTCTCAGAAACGTTTACATTTATCGTCTGGCAACTAATGCCGCGTGATGACGTTTGCGGTCGCACCACTCTGTACGAAGTAGAAGCTTCTAAGTTGTTGCAGTCACCAAGAAAGAGGCACAGAAATTCAAGTTTTTGTTTTTGAAAATTCAGTTTTTGGCTGCTTTTGCTGCCTTGTAGTTGACCTAGGACCTTAAGATTTTGCATGAACCGAACTCTGGCAGCCACATTACACGAGCAAAAGCGAGAAGTGGTAATTCGTAGTAAAAACCGCAGAAAACATAACGTTTTCTTCATTTGTTTTCGAAAGGACGTAACTGAAAATCTTCACATTGGAAGCATTACTCTCAGAAACGTTTACATTTATCGTCTGGCAACTAATGCCGCGTGATGACGTTTGCGGTCGCACCACTCAGTACGAAGTAGAAGCTTCTAAGTTGTTGCAGTCACCAAGAAAGAGGCACAGAAATTCAAGTTTTAGTTTTTGAAAATTCAGTTTTTGGCTGCTTTTGCTGCCTTGTAGTTGACCTAGGACCTTAAGATTTTGCATGAACTGAACTCTGGCAGCCACATTACACGAGAAAAAGCGAGAAGTGGTAATTCGTAGTAAAAACCGCAGAAAACATAACGTTTTCTACATTGTTTTCGTATCGACGTGACTGAAAATCTTCACATTGGACGCATTACTCTCAGAAACGTTTACATTTATCGTCTGGCAACTAATGCCGCGTGATGACGTTTGCGGTCGCATCACTCTGTACGACGTAGAAGCTTCTAAGTTGTTGCAGTCACCAAGAAAGAGGCACAGAATTTCAAGTTTTTGTTTTTGAAAATTCAGTTTTTGGCTGCTTTTGCTGCCTTGTATTTGACCTAGGACCTTAAGATTTTGCATGAACCGAACTCTGGCAGCCACATTACACGAGAAAAAGCGAGAAGTGGTAATTCGTAGTAAAAACCGCAGAAAACATAACGTTTTCTTCATTTGTTTTCGAAATGACGTAACTGAAAATCTTCACATTGGAAGCATTACTCTCAGAAACGTTTACATTTATCGTCTGGCAACTAATGCCGCGTGATGACGTTTGGGGTCGCACCACTCAGTACGAAGTAGAAGCTTCTAAGTTGTTGCAGTCACCAAGAAAGAGGCACAGAAATTCAAGTTTTAGTTTTTGAAAATTCAGTTTTTGGCTGCTTTTGCTGCCTTGTAGTTGACCTAGGACCTTAAGATTTTGCATGAACCGAACTCTGGCAGCCACATTACACGAGAAAAAGCGAGAAGTGGTAATTCGTAGTAAAAACCGCAGAAAACATAACGTTTTCTACATTGTTTTCGTATCGACGTAACTGAAAATCTTCACATTGGACGCATTACTCTCAGAAACGTTTACATTTATCGTCTGGCAACTAATGCCGCGTGATGACGTTTGCGGTCGCACCACTCTGTACGAAGTAGAAGCTTCTAAGTTGTTGCAGTCACCAAGAAAGAGGCACAGAAATTCAAGTTTTTGTTTTTGAAAATTCAGTTTTTGGCTGCTTTTGCTGCCTTGTAGTTGACCTAGGAGCTTAAGATTTTGCATGGACCGAACTCTGGCAGCCACATTACACGATAAAAAGCGAGAAGTGGTAATTCGTAGTAAAAACCGCAGAAAACATAACGTTTTCTTCATTTGTTTTCGAAATGACGTAACTGAAAATCTTCACATTGGACGCATTACTCTCAGAAACGTTTACATTTATCGTCTGGCAACTAATGCCGCGTGATGACGTTTGCGGTCGCACCACTCTGTACGAAGCTTCTAAGTTGTTGCAGTCACCAAGAAAGAGGCACAGAAATTCAAGTTTTAGTTTTTGAAAATTCAGTTTTTGGCTGCTTTTGCTGCCTTGTAGTTGACCTAGGACCTTAAGATTTTGCATGAACCGAACTCTGGCAGCCACATTACACGCGAAAAAGCGAGAAGCGGTAATTCGTAGTAAAAACCGCAGAAAACATAACGTTTTCTACATTGTTTTCGTATCGACGTAACTGAAAATCTTCACATTGGACGCATTACTCTCAGAAACGTTTACATTTATCGTCTGGCAACTAATGCCGCGTGATGACGTTTGCGGTCGCACCACTCTGTACGAAGTAGAAGCTTCTAAGTTGTTGCAGTCACCAAGAAAGAGGCACAGAAATTCAAGTTTTAGTTTTTGAAAATTCAGTTTTTGGCTGCTTTTGCTGCCTTGTAGTTGACCTAGGACCTTAAGATTTTGCATGAACCGAACTCTGGCAGCCACATTACACGAGAAAAAGCGAGAAGTGGTAATTCGTAGTAAAAACCGCAGAAAACGTAACGTTTTCTACATTGTTTTCGTATCGACGTAACTGAAAATCTTCACATTGGACGCATTAATCTCAGAAACGTTTACATTTATCGTCTGGCAACTAATGCCACGTGATGACGTTTGCGGTCGCACCACTCAGTACGAAGTAGAAGCTTCTAAGTTGTTGCAGTCACCAAGAAAGAGGCACAGAAATTCAAGTTTTAGTTTTTGAAAATTCAGTTTTTGGCTGCTTTTGCTGCCTTGTAGTTGACCTAGGACCTTAAGATTTTGCATGAACCGAACTCTGGCAGCCACATTACACGAGAAAAAGCGAGAAGTGGTAATTCGTAGTAAAAACCGCAGAAAACATAACGTTTTCTACATTGTTTTCGTATCGACGTAACTGAAAATCTTCACATTGGACGCATTACTCTCAGAAATGTTTACATTTATCGTCTGGCAACTAATGCCGCGTGATGACGTTTGCGGTCGCACCACTCTGTACGAAGTAGAAGCTTCTAAGTTGTTGCAGTCACCAAGAAAGAGGCACAGAAATTCAAGTTTTAGTTTTTGAAAATTCAGTTTTTGGCTGCTTTTGCTGCCTTGTAGTTGACCTAGGACCTTAAGATTTTGCATGAACCGAACTCAGGCAGCCACATTACACGTGAAAAAGCGAGAAGCGGTAATTCGTAGTAAAAACCGCAGAAAACGTAACGTTTTCTACATTGTTTTCGTATCGACGTAACTGAAAATCTTCACATTGGACGCATTACTCTCAGAAACGTTTACATTTATCGTCTGGCAACTAATGCCACGTGATGACGTTTGCGGTCGCACCACTCTGTACGAAGTAGAAGCTTGTAAGTTGTTGCAGTCACCAAGAAAGAGGCACAGAAATTCAAGTTTTAGTTTTTGAAAATTCAGTTTTTGGCTGCTTTTGCTCCCTTGTAGTTGACCTAGGACCTTAAGATTTTGCATGAACCGAACTCTGGCCGCCACATTACACGAGAAAAGGCGAGAAGTGGTAATTCGTAGTAAAAACCGCAGAAAACATAACGTTTTCTACATTGTTTTCGTATCGACGTAACTGAAAATCTTCACATTGGACGCATTACTCTCAGAAACGTTTACATTTATCGTCTGGCAACTAATGCCGCGTGATGACGTTTGCGGTGGCACCACTATGTACGAAGTAGAAGCTTCTAAGTTGTTGCAGTCACCAAGAAAGAGGCACAGAAATTCAAGTTTTAGTTTTTGAAAATTCAGTTTTTGGCTGCTTTTGCTGCCTTGTAGTTGACCTAGGACCTTAAGATTTTGCATGAACCGAACTCTGGCAGCCACATTACACGTGAAAAAGCGGAAAGCGGTAATTCGTAGTAAAACCGCAGAAAACATAACGTTTTCTACATTGTTTTCGTATCGACGTAACTGAAAATCTTCACATTGGACGCATTACTCTCAGAAACGTTTACATTTATCGTCTGGCAACTAATGCCGCGTGATGACGTTTGCGGTCGCACCACTCTGTACGAAGTAGAAGCTTCTAAGTTGTTGCAGTCACCAAGAAAGAGGCACAGAAATTCAAGTTTTAGTTTTTGAAAATTCAGTTTTTGGCTGCTTTTGCTGCCTTGTAGTTGACCTAGGACCTTAAGATTTTGCATGAACCGAACTCTGGCAGCCACATTACACGAGAAAAAGCGATAAGTGGTAATTCGTAGTAAAAACCGCAGAAAACATAACGTTTTCTACATTGTTTTCGTATCGACGTAACTGAAAATCTTCACATTGGACGCATTACTCTCAGAAACGTTTACATTTATCGTCTGGCAACTAATGTCGCGTGATGACGTTTGCGGTCGCACCACTCTGTACGAAGTAGAAGCTTCTAAGTTGTTGCAGTCACCAAGAAAGAGGCACAGAAATTCAAGTTTTAGTTTTTGAAAATTCAGTTTTTGGCTGCTTTTGCTGCCTTGTAGTTGACCTAGATTTTGCATGAACCGAACTCTGGCAGCCACATTACACGAGAAAAAGCGAGAAGTGGTAATTCGTAGTAAAAACCGCAGAAAACATAACGTTTTCTACATTGTTTTCGTATCGACGTAACTGAAAATCTTCACATTGGACGCATTACTCTCAGAAACGTTTACATTTATCGTCTGGCAACTAATGCCACGTGATGACGTTTGCGGTCGCACCACTCTGTACGAAGTAGAAGCTTCTAAGTTGTTGCAGTCACCAAGAAAGAGGCACAGAAATTCAAGCTTTAGTTTTTGAAAATTCAGTTTTTGGCTGCTTTTGCTGCCTTGTAGTTGACCTAGGACCTTAAGTTTTGCATGAACCGAACTCTGGCGGCCACATTACACGAGAAAAAGCGATATGTGGTAATTCGTAGTAAAAACCGCGGAAAACATAACGTTTTCTTCATTTGTTTTCGAAATGACGTAACTGAAAATCTTCACATTGGACGCATTACTCTCAGAAACGTTTACATTTATCGTCTGGCAACTAATGCCGCGTGATGACGTTTGCGGTCGCACCACTCTGTACGAAGCTTCTAAGTTGTTGCAGTCACCAAGAAAGAGGCACAGAAATTCAAGTTTTAGTTTTTGAAAATTCAGTTTTTGGCTGCTTTTGCTGCCTTGTAGTTGACCTAGGACCTTAAGATTTTGCATGAACCGAACTCTGGCAGCCACATTACACGCGAAAAAGCGAGAAGCGGTAATTCGTAGTAAAAACCGCAGAAAACATAACGTTTTCTACATTGTTTTCGTATCGACGTAACTGAAAATCTTCACATTGGACGCATTACTCTCAGAAACGTTTACATTTATCGTCTGGCAACTAATGCCGCGTGATGACGTTTGCGGTCGCACCACTCTGTACGAAGTAGAAGCTTCTAAGTTGTTGCAGTCACCAAGAAAGAGGCACAGAAATTCAAGTTTTAGTTTTTGAAAAATCAGTTTTTGGCTGCTTTTGCTGCCTTGTAGTTGACCGAGGACCTTAAGATTTTGCATGAACCGAACTCTGGCAACCACATTACACGAGAAAAAGCGAGAAGTGGTAATTCGTAGTAAAAACCGCAGAAAACATAACGTTTTCTACATTGTTTTCGTATCGACGTAACTGAAAATCTTCACATTGGACGCATTAC
This sequence comes from Schistocerca serialis cubense, assembly GCF_023864345.2. NCBI lineage: Eukaryota > Metazoa > Arthropoda > Insecta > Orthoptera > Acrididae > Schistocerca > Schistocerca serialis. The sequence goes on along the minus strand of NW_026047571.1, from coordinate 2,826,394 downwards.
TCTCAGAAACGTTTACATTTATCGTCTGGCAACTAATGCCGCGTGATGACGTTTGCGGTCGCACCACTCTGTACGAAGTAGAAGCTTCTAAGTTGTTGCAGTCACCAAGAAAGAGGCACAGAAATTCAAGTTTTAGTTTTTGAAAAATCAGTTTTTGGCTGCTTTTGCTGCCTTGTAGTTGACCTAGGACTTTAAGATTTTGCATGAACCGAACTCTGGCAGCCACATTACACGAGAAAAAGCGAGAAGTGGTAATTCGTAGTAAAAACCGCAGAAAACATAACGTTTTCTTCATTTGTTTTCGAAATGACGTAACTGAAAATCTTCACATTGGACGCATTACTCTCAGAAACGTTTACATTTATCGTCTGGCAACTAATGCCGCGTGATGACGTTTGCGGTCGCACCACTCTGTACGAAGTAGAAGCTTCTAAGTTGTTGCAGTCACCAAGAAAGAGGCACAGAAATTCAAGTTTTAGTTTTTGAAAATTCAGTTTTTGGCTGCTTTTGCTGCCTTGTAGTTGACCTAGGACCTTAAGATTTTGCATGAACCGAACTCTGGCAGCCACATTACACGAGAAAAAGCGAGAAATGGTAATTCGTAGTAAAAACCGCAGAAAACATAACGTTTTCTACATTGTTTTCGTATCGACGTAACTGAAAATCTTCACATTGGACGCATTACTCTCAGAAACGTTTACATTTATCGTCTGGCAACTAATGTCGCGTGATGACGAATGCGGTCGCACCACTATGTACGAAGTAGAAGCTTCTAAGTTGTTGCAGTCACCAAGAAAGAGGCACAGAAATTCAAGTTTTAGTTTTTGAAAATTCAGTTTTTGGCTGCTTATGCTGCCTTGTAGTTGACCTAGGACCTTAAGATTTTGCATGAACCGAACTCTGGCAGCCACATTACACGAGAAAAAGCGAGAAGTGGTAATTCGTAGTAAAAACCGCAGAAAACATAACGTTTTCTACATTGTTTTCGTATCGACGTAACTGAAAATCTTCACATTGGACGCATTACTCTCAGAAACGTTTACATTTATCGTCTGGCAACTAATGCCACGTGATGACGTTTGCGGTCGCACCACTCTGTACGAAGTAGAAGCTTCTAAGTTGTTGCAGTCACCAAGAAAGAGGCACAGAAATTCAAGTTTTAGTTTTTGAAAATTCAGTTTTTGGCTGCTTTTGCTGCCTTGTAGTTGACCTAGGACCTTAAGATTTTGCATGAACCGAACTCTGGCAGCCACATTACACGAGAAAAAGCGAGATGTGGTAATTCGTAGTAAAAACCGCAGAAAACATAACGTTTTCTTCATTTGTTTTCGAAATGACGTAACTGAAAATCTTCACATTGGACGCATTACTCTCAGAAACGTTTACATTTATCGTCTGGCAACTAATGCCGCGTGATGACGTTTGCGGTCGCACCACTCTGTACGAAGCTTCTAAGTTGTTGCAGTCACCAAGAAAGAGGCACAGAAATTCAAGTTTTAGTTTTTGAAAATTCAGTTTTTGGCTGCTTTTGCTGCCTTGTAGTTGACCTAGGACCTTAAGATTTTGCATGAACCGAACTCAGGCAGCCACATTACACGTGAAAAAGCGAGAAGCGGTAATTCGTAGTAAAAACCGCAGAAAACAAAACGTTTTCTACATTGTTTTCGTATCGACGTAACTGAAAATCTTCACATTGGACGCATTACTCTCAGAAACGTTTACATTTATCGTCTGGCAACTAATGCCACGTGATGACGTTTGCGGTCGCACCACTCTGTACGAAGTAGAAGCTTCTAAGTTGTTGCAGTCACCAAGAAAGAGGCACAGAAATTCAAGTTTTAGTTTTTGAAAATTCAGTTTTTGGCTGCTTTTGCTGCCTTGTAGTTGACCTAGGACCTTAAGATTTTGCATGAACCGAACTCTGGCAGCCACATTACACGAGAAAAAGCGAGAAGTGGTAATTCGTAGTAAAAACCGCAGAAAACATAACGTTTTCTACATTGTTTTCGTATCGACGTAACTGAAAATCTTCACATTGGACGCATTACTCTCAGAAACGTTTACATTTATCGTCTGGCAACTAATGCCGCGTGATGACGTTTGCGGTCGCACCACTCTGTACGAAGTAGAAGCTTCTAAGTTGTTGCAGTCACCAAGAAAGAGGCACAGAAATTCAAGTTTTTGTTTTTGAAAATTCAGTTTTTGGCTGCTTTTGCTGCCTTGTAGTTGACCTAGGACCTTAAGATTTTGCATGAACCGAACTGTGGCAGCCACATTACACGTGAAAAAGCGGAAAGCGGTAATTCGTAGTAAAACCGCAGAAAACTTAACGTTTTCTACATTGTTTTCGTATCGACGTAACTGAAAATCTTCACATTGGACGCATTACTCTCAGAAACGTTTACATTTATCGTCTGGCAACTAATGCCGCGTGATGACGTTTGCGGTCGCACCACTCTGTACGAAGTAGAAGCTTCTAAGTTGTTGCAGTCACCAAGAAAGAGGCACAGAAATTCAAGTTTTAGTTTTTGAAAATTCAGTTTTTGGCTGCTTTTGCTGCCTTGTAGTTGACCTAGGACCTTAAGATTTTGCATGAACCGAACTCTGGCAGCCACATTACACGAGAAAAAGCGATAAGTGGTAATTCGTAGTAAAAACCGCAGAAAACATAACGTTTTCTACATTGTTTTCGTATCGACGTAACTGAAAATCTTCACATTGGACGCATTACTCTCAGAAACGTTTACATTTATCGTCTGGCAGCTGATGTCGCGTGATGACGTTTGCGGTCGCACCACTCTGCACGAAGTAGAAGCTTCTAAGTTGTTGCAGTCACCAAGAAAGAGGCACAGAAATTCAAGTTTTAGTTTTTGAAAATTCAGTTTTTGGCTGCTTTTGCTGCCTTGTAGTTGACCTAGGACCTTAAGATTTTGCATGAACCGAACTCTGGCAGCCACATTACACGAGAAAAAGCGAGAAGTGGTAATTCGTAGTAAAAACCGCAGAAAACATAACGTTTTCTACATTGTTTTCGTATCGACGTAACTGAAAATCTTCACATTGGACGCATTACTCTCAGAAACGTTTACATTTATCGTCTGGCAACTAATGCCACGTGATGACGTTTGCGGTCGCACCACTCTGTACGAAGTAGAAGCTTCTAAGTTGTTGCAGTCACCAAGAAAGAGGCACAGAAATTCAAGTTTTAGTTTTTGAAAATTCAGTTTTTGGCTGCTTTTGCTGCCTTGTAGTTGACCTAGGACCTTAAGATTTTGCATGAACCGAACTCTGGCAGCCACATTACACGAGAAAAAGCGAGATGTGGTAATTCGTAGTAAAAACCGCAGAAAACATAACGTTTTCTTCATTTGTTTTCGAAATGACGTAACTGAAAATCTTCACATTGGACGCATTACTCTCAGAAACGTTTACATTTATCGTCTGGCAACTAATGCCGCGTGATGACGTTTGCGGTCGCACCACTCTGTACGAAGTAGAAGCTTCTAAGTTGTTGCAGTCACCAAGAAAGAGGCACAGAAATCCAAGTTTTAGTTTTTGAAAATTCAGTTTTTGGCTGCTTTTGCTGCCTTGTAGTTGACCTAGGACCTTAAGATTTTGCATGAACCGAACTCTGGCAGCCACATTACACGAGAAAAAGCGAGAAGTGGTAATTCGTAGTAAAAACCGCAGAAAACATAACGTTTTCTTCATTTGTTTTCGAAATGACGTAACTGAAAATCTTCACATTGGACGCATTACTCTCAGAAACGTTTACATTTATCGTCTGGCAACTAATGCCGCGTGATGACGTTTGCGGTCGCACCACTCTGTACGAAGTAGAAGCTTCTAAGTTGTTGCAGTCACCAAGAAAGAGGCACAGAAATTCAAGTTTTAGTTTTTGAAAATTCTGTTTTTGGCTGCTTTTGCTGCCTTGTAGTTGACCTAGGACCTTAAGATTTTGCATGAACCGAACTCTGGCAGCCACATTACACGAGAAAAAGCGAGAAGTGGTAATTCGTAGTAAAAACCGCAGAAAACATAACGTTTTCTACATTGTTTTCGTATCGACGTAACTGAAAATCTTCACATTGGACGCATTACTCTCAGAAACGTTTACATTTATCGTCTGGCAACTAATGCCGCGTGATGACGTTTGCGGTCGCACCACTCTGTACGAAGTAGAAGCTTCTAAGTTGTTGCAGTCACCAAGAAAGAGGCACAGAAATTCAAGTTTTAGTTTTTGAAAATTCAGTTTTTGGCTGCTTTTGCTGCCTTGTAGTTGACCTAGGACCTTAAGATTTTGCATGAACCGAACTCTGGCAGCCACATTACACGAGAAAAAGCGAGAAGTGGTAATTCGTAGTAAATACCGCAGAAAACATAACGTTTTCTACATTGTTTTCGTATCGACGTAACTGAAAATCTTCACATTGGACGCATTACTCTCAGAAACGTTTACATTTATCGTCTGGCAACTAATGCCACGTGATGACGTTTGCGGTCGCACCACTCTGTACGAAGTAGAAGCTTCTAAGTTGTTGCAGTCACCAAGAAAGAGGCACAGAAATTCAAGTTTTAGTTTTTGAAAATTCAGTTTTTGGCTGCTTTTGCTGCCTTGTAGTTGACCTAGGACCTTAAGATTTTGCATGAACCGAACTCTGGCAGCCACATTACACGAGAAAAAGCGATAAGTGGTAATTCGTAGTAAAAACCGCAGAAAACATAACGTTTTCTTCATTTGTTTTCGAAATGACGTAACTGAAAATCTTCACATTGGACGCATTACTCTCAGAAACGTTTACATTTATCGTCTGGCAACTAATGTCGCGTGATGACGTTTGCGGTCGCACCACTCTGTACGAAGTAGAAGCTTCTAAGTTGTTGCAGTCACCAAGAAAGAGGCACAGAAATTCAAGTTTTAGTTTTTGAAAATTCAGTTTTTGGCTGCTTTTGCTGCCTTGTAGTTGACCTAGGACCTTAAGATTTTCCATGAACCGAACTCTGGCAGCCACATTACACGAGAAAAAGCGAGAAGTGGTAATTCGTAGTAAATACCGCAGAAAACATAACGTTTTCTACATTGTTTTCGTATCGACGTAACTGAAAATCTTCACATTGGACGCATTACTCTCAGAAACGTTTACATTTATCGTCTGGCAACTAATGCCACGTGATGACGTTTGCGGTCGCACCACTCTGTACGAAGTAGAAGCTTCTAAGTTGTTGCAGTCACCAAGAAAGAGGCATAGAAATTCAAGTTTTAGTTTTTGAAAATTCAGTTTTTGGCTGCTTTTGCTGCCTTGTAGTTGACCTAGGACCTTAAGATTTTGCATGAACCGAACTCTGGCAGCCACATTACACGAGAAAAAGCGAGATGTGGTAATTCGTAGTAAAAACCGCAGAAAACATAACGTTTTCTTCATTTGTTTTCGAAATGACGTAACTGAAAATCTTCACATTGGACGCATTACTCTCAGAAACGTTTACATTTATCGTCTGGCAACTAATGCCGCGTGATGACGTTTGCGGTCGCACCACTCAGTACGAAGTAGAAGCTTCTAAGTTGTTGCAGTCACCAAGAAAGAGGCACAGAAATTCAAGTTTTAGTTTTTGAAAATTCAGTTTTTGGCTGCTTTTGCTGCCTTGTAGTTGACCTAGGACCTTAAGATTTTGCATGAACCGAACTCTGGCAGCCACATTACACGAGAAAAAGCGAGAAGTGGTAATTCGTAGTAAAAACCGCAGAAAACATAACGTTTTCTACATTGTTTTCGTATCGACGTAACTGAAAATCTTCACATTGGACGCATTACTCTCAGAAACGTTTACATTTATCGTCTGGCAACTAATGTCGCGTGATGACGTTTGCGGTCGCACCACTCTGTACGAAGTAGAAGCTTCTAAGTTGTTGCAGTCACCAAGAAAGAGGCACAGAAATTCAAGTTTTAGTTTTTGAAAATTCAGTTTTTGGCTGCTTTTGCTGCCTTGTAGTTGACCTAGGACCTTAAGATTTTGCATGAACCGAACTCTGGCAGCCACATTACACGAGAAAAAGCGAGAAGTGGTAATTCGTAGTAAAAACCGCAGAAAACATAACGTTTTCTACATTGTTTTCGTATCGACGTAACTGAAAATCTTCACATTGGACGCATTACTCTCAGAAACGTTTACATTTATCGTCTGGCAACTAATGCCACGTGATGACGTTTGCGGTCGCACCACTCTGTACGAAGTAGAAGCTTCTAAGTTGTTGCAGTCACCAAGAAAGAGGCATAGAAATTCAAGTTTTAGTTTTTGAAAATTCAGTTTTTGGCTGCTTTTGCTGCCTTGTAGTTGACCTAGGACCTTAAGATTTTGCATGAACCGAACTCTGGCAGCCACATTACACGAGAAAAAGCGAGATGTGGTAATTCGTAGTAAAAACCGCAGAAAACATAACGTTTTCTTCATTTGTTTTCGAAATGACGTAACTGAAAATCTTCACATTGGACGCATTACTCTCAGAAACGTTTACATTTATCGTCTGGCAACTAATGTCGCGTGATGACGTTTGCGGTCGCACCACTCTGTACGAAGTAGAAGCTTCTAAGTTGTTGCAGTCACCAAGAAAGAGGCACAGAAATTCAAGTTTTAGTTTTTGAAAATTCAGTTTTTGGCTGCTTTTGCTGCCTTGTAGTTGACCTAGGACCTTAAGATTTTGCATGAACCGAACTCTGGCAGCCACATTACACGAGAAAAAGCGAGAAGTGGTAATTCGTAGTAAAAACCGCAGTAAACATAACGTTTTCTACATTGTTTTCGTATCGACGTAACTGAAAATCTTCACATTGGACGCATTACTCTCAGAAACGTTTACATTTATCGTCTGGCAACTAATGCCACGTGATGACGTTTGCGGTCGCACCACTCTGTACGAAGTAGAAGCTTGTAAGTTGTTGCAGTCACCAAGAAAGAGGCACAGAAATTCAAGTTTTAGTTTTTGAAAATTCAGTTTTTGGCTGCTTTTGCTGCCTTGTAGTTGACCTAGGACCTTAAGATTTTGCATGAACCGAACTCTGGCAGCCACATTACACGAGAAAAAGCGAGATGTGGTAATTCGTAGTAAAAACCGCAGAAAACATAACGTTTTCTTCATTTGTTTTCGAAATGACGTAACTGAAAATCTTCACATTGGACGCATTACTCTCAGAAACGTTTACATTTATCGTCTGGCAACTAATGCCGCGTGATGACGTTTGCGGTCGCACCACTCTGTACGAAGTAGAAGCTTCTAAGTTGTTGCAGTCACCAAGAAAGAGGCACAGAAATTCAAGTTTTAGTTTTTGAAAATTCAGTTTTTGGCTGCTTTTGCTGCCTTGTAGTTGACCTAGGACCTTAAGATTTTGAATGAACCGAACTCTGGCAGCCACATTACACGAGAAAAAGCGAGAAGTGGTAATTCGTAGTAAAAACCGCAGAAAACATAACGTTTTCTACATTGTTTTCGTATCGACGTAACTGAAAATCTTCACATTGGACGCATTACTCTCAGAAACGTTTACATTTATCGTCTGGCAACTAATGCCGCGTGATGACGTTTGCGGTCGCACCACTCTGTACGAAGTAGAAGCTTCTAAGTTGTTGCAGTCACCAAGAAAGAGGCACAGAAATTCAAGTTTTAGTTTTTGAAAATTCAGTTTTTGGCTGCTTTTGCTGCCTTGTAGTTGACCTAGGACCTTAAGATTTTGCATGAACCGAACTCTGGCAGCCACATTACACGAGAAAAAGCGAGAAGTGGTAATTCCTAGTAAATACCGCAGAAAACATAACGTTTTCTACATTGTTTTCGTATCGACGTAACTGAAAATCTTCACATTGGACGCATTACTCTCAGAAACGTTTACATTTATCGTCTGGCAACTAATGCCGCGTGATGACGTTTGCGGTCGCACCACTCAGTACGAAGTAGAAGCTTCTAAGTTGTTGCAGTCACCAAGAAAGAGGCACAGAAATTCAAGTTTTAGTTTTTGAAAATTCAGTTTTTGGCTGCTTTTGCTGCCTTGTAGTTGACCTAGGACCTTAAGATTTTGCATGAACCGAACTCTGGCAGCCACATTACACGAGAAAAAGCGAGAAGTGGTAATTCGTAGTAAAAACCGCAGAAAACATAACGTTTTCTACATTGTTTTCGTATCGACGTAACTAAAAATCTTCACATTGGACGCATTACTCTCAGAAACGTTTACATTTATCGTCTGGCAACTAATGCCGCGTGATGACGTTTGCGGTCGCACCACTCTGTACGAAGTAGAAGCTTCTAAGTTGTTGCAGTCACCAAGAAAGAGGCACAGAAATTCAAGTTTTAGTTTTTGAAAATTCAGTTTTTGGCTGCTTTTGCTGCCTTGTAGTTGACCTAGGACCTTAAGATTTTGCATGAACCGAACTCTGGCAGCCACATTACACGAGAAAAAGCGAGAAGTGGCAATTCGTAGTAAAAACCGCAGAAAACATAACGTTTTCTTCATTTGTTTTCGAAATGACGTAACTGAAAATCTTCACATTGGACGCATTACTCTCAGAAACGTTTACATTTATCGTCTGGCAACTAATGCCGCGTGATGACGTTTGCGGTCGCACCACTCTGTACGAAGTAGAAGCTTCTAAGTTGTTGCAGTCACCAAGAAAGAGGCACAGAAATTCAAGTTTTAGTTTTTGAAAATTCAGTTTTTGGCTGCTTTTGCTGCCTTGTAGTTGACCTAGGACCTTAAGATTTTGCATGAACCGAACTCTGGCAGCCACATTACACGTGAAAAAGCGGAAAGCGGTAATTCGTTATTAAAACCGCAGAAAACATAACGTTTTCTACATTGTTTTCGTATCGACGTAACTGAAAATCTTCACATTGGACGCATTACTCTCAGAAACGTTTACATTTATCGTCTGGCAACTAATGCCCCTTGATGACGTTTGCGGTCGCACCACTCTGTACGAAGTAGAAGCTTCTAAGTTGTTGCAGTCACCAAGAAAGAGGCACAGAAATTCAAGTTTTAGTTTTTGAAAATTCAGTTTTTGGCTGCTTTTGCTGCCTTGTAGTTGACCTAGGACCTTAAGATTTTGCATGAACCGAACTCTGGCAGCCACATTACACGAGAAAAAGCGAGAAGTGGTAATTCGTAGTAAAAACCGCAGAAAACATAACGTTTATCTACATTGTTTTCGTATCGACGTAACTGAAAATCTTCACATTGGACGCATTACTCTCAGAAACGTTTACATTTATCGTCTGGCAACTAATGTCGCGTGATGACGTTTGCGGTCGCACCACTCTGTACGAAGTAGAAGCTTCTAAGTTGTTGCAGTCACCAAGAAAGAGGCACAGAAATTCAAGTTTTAGTTTTTGAAAATTCAGTTTTTGGCTGCTTTTGCTGCCTTGTAGTTGACCTAGGACCTTAAGATTTTGCATGAACCGAACTCTGGCAGCCAGATTACACGAGAAAAAGCGAGAAGTGGTAATTCGTAGTAAAAACCGCAGAAAACATAACGTTTTCTACATTGTTTTCGTATCGACGTAACTGAAAATCTTCACATTGGACGCATTACTCTCAGAAACGTTTACATTTATCGTCTGGCAACTAATGCCACGTGATGACGTTTGCGGTCGCACCACTCTGTACGAAGTAGAAGCTTCTAAGTTGTTGCAGTCACCAAGAAAGAGGCACAGAAATTCAAGTTTTAGTTTTTGAAAATTCAGTTTTTGGCTGCTTTTGCTGCCTTGTAGTTGACCTAGGAGCTTAAGATTTTGCATGAACCGAACTCTGGCAGCCACATTACACGAGAAAAAGCGAGATGTGGTAATTCGTAGTAAAAACCGCAGAAAACATAACGTTTTCTTCATTTGTTTTCGAAATGACGTAACTGAAAATCTTCACATTGGACGCATTACTCTCAGAAACGTTTACATTTATCGTCTGGCAACTAATGCCGCGTGATGACGTTTGCGGTCGCACCACTCTGTACGAAGCTTCTAAGTTGTTGCAGTCACCAAGAAAGAGGCACAGAAATTCAAGTTTTAGTTTTTGAAAATTCAGTTTTTGGCTGCTTTTGCTGCCTTGTAGTTGGCCTAGGACCTTAAGATTTTGCATGAACCGAACTCTGGCAGCCACATTACACGTGAAAAAGCGAGAAGCGGTAATTCGTAGTAAAAACCGCAGAAAACATAACGTTTTCTACATTGTTTTCGTATCGACGTAACTGAAAATCTTCACATTGGACGCATTACTCTCAGAAACGTTTACATTTATCGTCTGGCAACTAATGCCACGTGATGACGTTTGCGGTCGCACCACTCTGTACGAAGTAGAAGCTTGTAAGTTGTTGCAGTCACCAAGAAAGAGGCACAGAAATTCAAGTTTTAGTTTTTGAAAATTCAGTTTTTGGCTGCTTTTGCTGCCTTGTAGTTGACCTAGGACCTTAAGATTTTGCATGAACCGAACTCTGGCAGCCACATTACACGAGAAAAAGCGAGAAGTGGTAATTCGTAGTAAAAACCGCAGAAAACATAACTTTTCTACATTGTTTTCGTATCGACGTAACTGAAAATCTTCACATTGGACGCATTACTCTCAGAAACGTTTACATTTATCGTCTGGCAACTAATGCCGCGTGATGACGTTTGCGGTCGCACCACTCTGTACGAAGTAGAAGCTTCTAAGTTGTTGCAGTCACCAAGAAAGAGGCACAGAAATTCAAGTTTTAGTTTTTGAAAATTCAGTTTTTGGCTGCTTTTGCTGCCTTGTAGTTGACCTAGGACCTTAAGATTTTGCATGAACCGAACTCTGGCAGCCACATTACACGTGAAAAAGCGGAAAGCGGTAATTCGTAGTAAAACCGCAGAAAACATAACGTTTTCTACATTGTTTTCGTATCGACGTAACTGAAAATCTTCACATTGGACGCATTACTCTCAGAAACGTTTACATTTATCGTCTGGCAACTAATGCCGCGTGATGACGTTTGCGGTCGCACCACTCTGTACGAAGTAGAAGCTTCTAAGTTGTTGCAGTCACCAAGAAAGAGGCACAGAAATTCAAGTTTTAGTTTTTGAAAGTTCAGTTTTTGGCTGCTTTTGCTGCCTTGTAGTTGACCTAGGACCTTAAGATTTTGCATGAACCGAACTCTGGCAGCCACATTACACGAGAAAAAGCGATAAGTGGTAATTCGTAGTAAAAACCGCAGAAAACATAACGTTTTCTACATTGTTTTCGTATCGACGTAACTGAAAATCTTCACATTGGACGCATTACTCTCAGAAACGTTTACATTTATCGTCTGGCAACTAATGTCGCGTGATGACGTTTGCGGTCGCACCACTCTGTACGAAGTAGAAGCTTCTAAGTTGTTGCAGTCACCAAGAAAGAGGCACAGAAATTCAAGTTTTAGTTTTTGAAAATTCAGTTTTTGGCTGCTTTTGCTGCCTTGTAGTTGACCTAGGACCTTAAGATTTTGCATGAACCGAACTCTGGCAGCCACATTACACGAGAAAAAGCGAGAAGTGGTAATTCGTAGTAAAAACCGCAGAAAACATAACGTTTTCTACATTGTTTTCGTATCGACGTAACTGAAAATCTTCACATTGGACGCATTACTCTCAGAAACGTTTACATTTATCGTCTGGCAACTAATGCCACGTGATGACGTTTGCGGTCGCACCACTCTGTACGAAGTAGAAGCTTCTAAGTTGTTGCAGTCACCAAGAAAGAGGCACAGAAATTCAAGTTTTAGTTTTTAAAAATTCAGTTTTTGGCTGCTTTTACTGCCTTGTAGTTGACCTAGGACCTTAAGATTTTGCATGAACCGAACTCTGGCAGCCACATTACACGTGAAAAAGCGGAAAGCGGTAATTCCAAGTAAAACCGCAGAAAACATAACGTTTTCTACATTGTTTTCGTATCGACGTAACTGAAAATCTTCACATTGGACGCATTACTCTCAGAAACGTTTACATTTATCGTCTGGCAACTAATGCCGCGTGATGGCGTTTGCGGTCGCACCACTCTGTACGAAGTAGAAGCTTCTAAGTTGTTGCAGTCACCAAGAAAGAGGCACAGAAATTCAAGTTTTAGTTTTTGAAAATTCAGTTTTTGGCTGCTTTTGCTGCCTTGTAGTTGACCTAGGACCTTAAGATTTTGCATGAACCGAACTCTGGCAGCCACATTACACGAGAAAAAGCGAGAAGTGGTAATTCGTAGTAAAAACCGCAGAAAACATAACGTTTTCTACATTGTTTTCGTATCGACGTAACTGAAAATCTTCACATTGGACGCATTACTCTCAGAAACGTTTACATTTATCGTCTGGCAACTAATGTCGCGTGATGACGTTTGCGGTCGCACCACTCTGTACGAAGTAGAAGCTTCTAAGTTGTTGCAGTCACCAAGAAAGAGGCACAGAAATTCAAGTTTTAGTTTTTGAAAATTCAGTTTTTGGCTGCTTTTGCTGCCTTGTAGTTGACCTAGGACCTTAAGATTTTGCATGAACCGAACTCTGGCAGCCACATTACACGAGAAAAAGCGAGAAGTGGTAATTCGTAGTAAAAACCGCAGAAAACATAACGTCTTCAACATTTGTTTTCGAAATGACGTAACTGAAAATCTTCACATTGGACGCATTACTCTCAGAAACGTTTACATTTATCGTCTGGCAACTAATGCCGCGTGATGACGTTTGCGGTCGCACCACTCTGTACGAAGCTTCTAAGTTGTTGCAGTCACCAAGAAAGAGGCACAGAAATTCAAGTTTTAGTTTTTGAAAATTCAGTTTTTGGCTGCTTTTGCTGCCTTGTAGTTGACTTAGGACCTTAAGATTTTGAATGAACCGAACTCTGGCAGCCACATTACACGTGAAAAAGCGAGAAGCGGTAATTCGTAGTAAAAACCGCAGAAAACATAACGTTTTCTACATTGTTTTCGTATCGACGTAACTGAAAACTTCACATTGGACGCATTACTCTCAGAAACGTTTACATTTATCGTCTGGCAACTAATGCCACATGATGACGTTTGCGGTCGCACCATTCTGTACGAAGTAGAAGCTTGTAAGTTGTTGCAGTCACCAAGAAAGAGGCACAGAAATTCAAGTTTTAGTTTTTGAAAATTCAGTTTTTGGCTGCTTTTGCTGCCTTGTAGTTGACCTAGGACCCTAAGATTTTGCATGAACCGAACTCTGGCAGCCACATTACACGAGAAAAAGCGAGAAGTGGTAATTCGTAGTAAAAACCGCAGAAAACATAACGTTTTCAACATTTGTAATCGAAATGACGTAACTGAAAATCTTCACATTGGACGCATTACTCTCAGAAACGTTTACATTTATCGTCTGGCAACTAATGCAGCGTGATGACGTTTGCGGTCGCACCACTCTGTACGAAGTAGAAGCTTCTAAGTTGTTGCAGTCACCAAGAAAGAGGCACAGAAATTCAAGTTTTAGTTTTTGAAAATTCATTTTTTGGTTGCTTTTGCTGCCTTGTAGTTGACCTAGAACCTTAAGATTTTGCATGAACCGAACTCTGGCAGCCACATTACACGAGAAAAAGCGAGAAGTGGTAATTCGTAGTAAAAACCGCAGAAAACATAACGTTTTCTACATTGTTTTCGTATCGACGTAACTGAAAATCTTCACATTGGACGCATTACTCTCAGAAACGTTTACATTTATCGTCTGGCAACTAATGCCGCGTGATGACGTCTGCGGTCGCACCACTCTGTACGAAGTAGAAGCTTCTAAGTTGTTGCAGTCACCAAGAAAGAGGCACAGAAATTCAAGTTTTAGTTTTTGAAAATCCAGTTTTTGGCTGCTTTTGCTGCCTTGTAGTTGACCTAGGACCTTAAGATTTTGCATGAACCGAACTCTTACAGCCACAGTACACGAGAAAAAGCGAGAAGTGGTAATTCGTAGTAAAAACCGCAGAAAACATAACGTTTTCTACATTGTTTTCGTATCGACGTAACTGAAAATCTTCACATTGGACGCATTACTCTCAGAAACGTTTACATTTATCGTCTGGCAACTAATGCCGCGTGATGACGTCTGCGGTCGCACCACTCTGTACGAAGTAGAAGCTTCTAAGTTGTTGCAGTCACCAAGAAAGAGGCACAGAAATTCAAGTTTTTGTTTTTGAAAATTCAGTTTTTGGCTGCTTTTGCTGCCTTGTAGTTGACCTAGGAACTTAAGATTTTGCATGAACCGAACTCTGGCAGCCACATTACACGAGAAAAAGCGAGAAGTGGTAATTCGTAGTAAAAACCGCAGAAAACATAACGTTTTTCTACATCGTTTTCGTATCGACGTAACTGAAAATCTTCACATTGGACGCATTACTCTCAGAAACGTTTACATTTATCGTCTGGCAACTAATTCCGCGTGATGACGTTTGCGGTCGCACCACTCTGTACGAAGTGGAAGCTTCTAAGTAGTTGCAGTCACAAAGAAAGAGGCACAGAAACTCAGGTTTTAGTTTTTGAAAATTCAGTTTTTGGCTGCTTTTGCTGCCTTGTAGTTGACCTAGGACCTTAAGATTATGTATGAACCGAACTCTGGCAGCCACATTACACGAGAAAAAGCGAGAAGTGGTAATTCGTAGTAAAAACCGCAGAAAACATAACGTTTTCTACATTGTTTTCGTAATGACGTAACTGAAAATCTTCACATTGGACGCATTACTCTCAGAAACGTTTACATTTATCGTCTGGCAACTAATGCCGCGTGATGACGTTTGCGGTCGCACCACTCTGTACGAAGTAGAAGCTTCTAAGATGTTGCAGTCACCCAGAAAGAGGCACAGAAATTCAAGTTTAAGTTTTTGAAAATTCAGTTTTTGGCTGCTTTTGCTGCCTTGTAGTTGACCTAGGACCTTAAGATTTTGCATGAACCGAACTCTGGCAGCCACATTACACGAGAAAAAGCGAGAAGTGGTAATTCGTAGTAAAAACCGCAGAAAACATAACGTTTTCTACATTGTTTTCGTATCGACGTAACTGAAAATCTTCACATTGGACGCATTACTCTCAGAAACGTTTACATTTATCGTCTGGCAACTAATGCCGCGTGATGACGTTCGCGGTCGCACCACTCTGTACGAAGTAGAAGCTTCTAAGTTGTTGCAGTCACCAAGAAAGAGGCACAATAATTCAAGTTTTAGTTTTTCAAAATTCAGTTTTTGGCTGCTTTTGCTGCCTTGGAGTTGACCTAGGACCTTAAGATTTTGCATGAACCGAACTCTGGCAGCCACATTACACGAGAAAAGCGAGAAGTGATAATTCGTAGTAAAAACCGCAGAAAACATAACGTTTTCAACATTTGTTTTCGAAATGACGTAACTGAAAATCTTCACATTGGACGCATTACTCTCAGAAACGTTTACATTTATCGTCTGGCAACTAATGCAGCGTGATGACGTTTGCGGTCGCACCACTCTGTACGAAGTAGAAGCTTCTAAGTTGTTGCAGTCACCAAGAAAGAGGCACAGAACTTCAAGTTTTAGTTTTTGACAATTCAGTTTTTGGCTGCTTTTGCTGCCTTGTAGTTGACCTAGGACCTTAAGATTTTGCATGAACCGAACTCTGGCAGCCACATTACACGAGAAAAAGCGAGAAGTGGTAATTCGTAGTAAAAACCGCAGAAAACATAACGTTTTAAACATTTGTTTTCGAAATGACGTAACTGAAAATCTTCACACTGGACGCATTACTCTCAGAAACGTTTACATTTATCGTCTGGCAACTAATGCCGCGTGATGACGTTTGCGGTCGCACCACTCTGTACGAAGTAGAAGCTTCTAAGTTGTTGCAGTCACCAAGAAAGAGGTACAGAAATTCAAGTTTTTGTTTTTGAAAAATCAGTTATTGGCTGCTTTTGGTGCCTTGTAGTTGACCTAGGACCTTAAGATTTTGCATGAACCGAACTCTGGCAGCCACATTACCCGAGAAAAAGCGAGAAGTGGTAATTCGTAGTAAAAACCGCAGAAAACATAACGTTTTCTACATTGTTTTCGTACCGACGTAAGTAAAAATCTTCACATTGGACGCATTACTCTCAGAAACGTTTACATTTATCGTCTGGCAACTAATTCCGCGTGATGACGTTTTCGGTCGCACCACTCTGTACGAAGTAGAAGCTTCTAAGTTGTTGCAGTCACCAAGAAAGAGGCACAGAAACTCAGGTTTTAGTTTTTGAAAATTCAGTTTTTGGCTGCTTTTGCTGCCTTGTAGTTGACCTAGGACCTTAAGATTTTGTATGAACCGAACTCTGGCAGCCACATTACACGAGAAAAAGCGAGAAGTGGTAATTCGTAGTAAAAACCGCAGAAAACATAACGTTTTCTACATTGTTTTCGTAATGACGTAACTGAAAATCTTCACATTGGACGCATTACTCTCAGAAACGTTTACATTTATCGTCTGGCAACTAATGCCGCGTGATGACGTTTGCGGTCGCACCACTCTGTACGAAGTAGAAGCTTCTAAGTTGTTGCAGTCACCCAGAAGGAGGCACAGAAATTCAAGTTTAAGTTTTTGAAAATTCAGTTTTTGGCTGCTTTTGCTGCCTTGTAGTTGACCTAGGACCTTAAGATTTTGCATGAACCGAACTCTGGCAGCCACATTACACGAGAAAAAGCGAGAAGTGGTAATTCGTAGTAAAAAGCGCAGAAAACATAACGTTTTCTACATTGTTTTCGTATCGACGTAACTGAAAATCTTCACATTGGACGCATTACTCTCAGAAACGTTTACATTTATCGTCTGGCAACTAATGCCGCGTGATGACGTTTGCGGTCGCACCACTCTGTACGAAGTAGAAGCTTCTAAGTTGTTGCAGTCACCAAGAAAGAGACACAGAACTTCAAGTTTTAGTTTTTGACAATTTAGTTTTTGGCTGCTTTTGCTGCCTTGTAGTTGACCTAGGACCTTAAGATTTTGCATGAACCGAACTCTGGCAGCCACATTACACGAGAAAAGCGAGAAGTGGTAATTCGTAGTAAAAACCGCAGAAAACATAACGTTTTCAACATTTGTTTTCGAAATGACGTAACTGAAAATCTTCACATTGGACGCATTACTCTCAGAAACGTTTACATTTATCGTCTGGCAAGTAATGCAGCGTGATGACGTTTGCGGTCGCACCACTCTGTACGAAGTAGAAGCTTCTAAGTTGTTGCAGTCACCAAGAAAGAGGCACAGAACTTCAAGTTTTAGTTTTTGAAAATTCAGTTTTTGGCTGCTTTTGCTGCCTTGTAGTTGACCTAGGACCTTAAGATTTTGCATGAACAGAACTCTGGCAGCCACATTACACGAGAAAAAGCGAGAAGTGGTAATTCGTAGTAAAAACCGCAGAAAACATAACGTTTTCAACATTTGTTTTCGAAATGACGTAACTGAAAATCTTCACATTGGACGCATTACTCTCAGAAACGTTTACATTTATCGTCTGGCAACTAATGCAGCGTGATGACGTTTGCGGTCGCACCACTCTGTACGAAGTAGAAGCTTCTAAGTTGTTGCAGTCACCAAGAAAGAGGCACAGAAATTCAAGTTTTAGTTTTTGAAAATTCAGTTTTTGGCTGCTTTTGCTGCCTTGTATTTGACCTAGGACCTTAAGATTTTGCATGAACCGAACTCTGGCAGCCACATTACACGAGAAAAAGCGAGAAGTGGTAATTCGTAGTAAAAACCGCAGAAAACATAACGTTTTCAACATTTGTTTTCGAAATGACGTAACTGAAAATCTTCACATTGGACGCATTACTCTCAGAAACGTTTACATTTATCGTCTGGCAACTAATGCCGCGTGATGACGTTTGCGGTCGCACCACTCTGTATGAAGTAGAAGCTTCTAAGTTGTTGCAGTCACCAAGAAAGAGGCACAGAAATTAAAGTTTTAGTTTTTGAAATTTCAGTTTTTGGCTGCTTTTGCTGCTTTGTAGTTGACCTAGGACCTTAAGATTTTGCATGAACCGAACTCTGGCAGCCACATTACACGAGAAAAAGCGAGAAGTGGTAATTCGTAGTAAAAACCGCAGAAAACATAACGTTTTCAACATTTGTTTTCGAAATGACGTAACTGAAAATCTTCACATTGGACGCATTACTCTCAGAAACGTTTACATTTATCGTCTGGCAACTAATGCAGCGTGATGACGTTTGCGGTCGCACCACTCTGTACGAAGTAGAAGCTTCTAAGTTGTTGCAGTCACCAAGAAAGAGGCACAGAAATTCAAGTTTTAGTTTTTGAAAATTCAGTTTTTGGCTGCTTTTGCTGCCTTGTAGTTGACCTAGGACCTTAAGATTTTCCATGAACCGAACTCTGGCAGCCACATTACACGAGAAAAAGCGAGACGTGGTAATTCGTAGTAAAAACCGCAGAAAACATAACGTTTTCTACATTGTTTTCGTATCGACGTAACTGAAAATCTTCACATTGGACGCATTACTCTCAGAAACGTTTACATTTATCGTCTGGCAACTAATGCCGCGTGATGACGTTTGCGGTCGCACCACTCTGTATGAAGTAGAAGCTTCTAAGTTGTTGCAGTCACCAAGAAAGAGGCACAGAAATTAAAGATTTAGTTTTTGAAATTTCAGTTTTTGGCTGCTTTTGCTGCTTTGTAGTTGACCTAGGACCTTAAGATTTTGCATGAACCGAACTCTGGCAGCCACATTACACGAAAAAAGCGAGAAGTGGTAATTCGTAGTAAAAACCGCAGAAAACATAACGTTTTCAACATTTGTTTTCGAAATGACGTAACTGAAAATCTTCACATTGGACGCATTACTCTCAGAAACGTTTACATTTATCGTCTGGCAACTAATGCAGCGTGATGACGTTTGCGGTCGCACCACTCTGTACGAAGTAGAAGCTTCTAAGTTGTTGCAGTCACCAAGAAAGAGGCACAGAAATTCAAGTTTTAGTTTTTGAAAATTCAGTTTTTGGCTGCTTTTACTGCCTTGTAGTTGACCTAGGACCTTAAGATGTTGCATGAACCGAACTCTGGCAGCCACATTACACGAGAAAAAGCGAGAAGTGGTAATTCGTAGTAAAAACCGCAGAAAACATAACGTTTTCAACATTTGTTTTCGAAATGACGTAACTGAAAATCTTCACATTGGACGCATTACTCTCAGAAACGTATACATTTATCGTCTGGCAACTAATGCAGCGTGATGACGTTTGCGGTCGCACCACTCTGTACGAAGTAGAAGCTTCTAAGTTGTTGCAGTCACCAAGAAAGAGGCACAGAAATTCAAGTTTTAGTTTTTGAAAATTCAGTTTTTGGCTGCTTTTGCTGCCTTGTATTTGACCTAGGACCTTACGATTTTGCATGAACCGAACTCTGGCAGCCACATTACACGAGAAAAAGGGAGAAGTGGTAATTAGTAGTAAAAACCGCAGAACACATAACGTTTTCTACATCATTTTCGTATCGACGTAACTGAAAATCTTCACATTGGACGCATTACCCTCAGAAACGTTTACATTTATCGTCTGGCAACTAATGCCGCGTGATGACGTTTGCGGTCGCACCACTCTGTACGAAGTAGAAGCTTCTAAGTTGTTGCAGTCACCAAGAAAGAGGCACAGAAATTCAAGTTTTAGTTTTTGAAAATTCAGTTTTTGGCTGCTTTTGCTGCCTTGTAGTTGACCTAGGACCTTAAGATTTTGCATGAACCGAACTCTGGCAGCCACATTACACGAGAAAAAGCGAGAAGTGGTTTTTCGTAGTAAAAACCGCAGAAAACATAATGTTTTCTACATTGTTTTCGTATCGACGTAACTGAAAATCTTCACATTGGACGCATTACTCTCAGAAACGTTTACATTTATCGTCTGGCAACTAATGCCGCGTGATAACTTTTGCGGTCGCACCACTCTGTACGAAGTAGAAGCTTCTAAGTTGTTGCAGTCACCAAGAAAGAGGCACAGAAATTCAAGTTTTAGTTTTTGAAAATTCAGTTTTTGGCTGCTTTTGCTGCCTTGTAGTTGACCTAGGACCTTAAGATTTTGCATGAACCGAACTCTGGCAGCCACATTACACGAGAAAAAGCGAGAAGTGGAAATTCGTAGTAAAAACCGCAGAAAACATATCGTTTTCAACATTTGTTTTCGAAATGACGTAACTGAAAATCTTCACATTGGACGCATTACTCTCAGAAACGTTTACATTTATCGTCTGGCAACTAATGCCGCGTGATGACGTTTGCGGTCGCACCGCTCTGTACGAAGTAGAAGCTTCTAAGTGTTTGCAGTCACCAAGAAAGAGGCACAGAAATTCAAGTTTTAGTTTTTGAAAATTCAGTTTTTGGCTGCTTTTGCTGCCTTGTAGTTGACCTAGGACCATAAGATTTTGCATGAACCGAACTCTGGCAGCCACATTACACGAGAAAAAGCGAGAAGTGGTAATTCGTAGTAAAAACCGCAGAAAACATAACGTTTTCTACATTGTTTTCGTATCGACGTAACTGAAAATCTTCACATTGGACGCATTACTCTCAGAAACGTTTACATTTATCGTCTGGCAACTAATGCCGCGTGATGACGTTTGCGGTCGCACCACTCTGTACGAAGTAGAAGCTTCTAAGTTGTTGCAGTCACCAAGAAAGAGGCACAGAAATTCAAGTTTTAGATTTTGAAAATTCAGTTTTTGGCTGCTTTTGCTGCCTTGTAGTTGACCTAGGACCTTAAGATTTTGCATGAACCGAACTCTGGCAGCCACATTACACGAGAAAAAGCGAGAAGTGGTAATTCGTAGTAAAAACCGCAGAAAACATAACGTTTTCTACATTGTTGTCGTATCGACGTAACTGAAAATCTTCACATTGGACGCATTACTCTGAGAAACGTTTACATTTATCGTCTGGCAACTAATGCCTCGTGATGACGTTTGCGGTCGCACCACTCAGTAGGAAGTAGAAGCTTCTAAGTTGTTGCAGTCACCAAGAAAGAGGCACAGAAATTCAAGTTTTAGTTTTAGAAAATTCAGTTTTTGGCTGCTTTTGCTGCCTTGTAGTTGACCTAGGACCTTAAGATTTTGCATGAACCGAACTCTGGCAGCCACATTACACGAGAAAAAGCGAGAAGTGGTAATTCGTAGTAAAAACCGCAGAAAACATAGCGTTTTCTACATTGTTTTCGTATCGACGTAACTGAAAATCTTCACATTGGACGCATTACTCTCAGAAACGTTTACATTTATCGTCTGGCAACTAATGCCGCGTGATGACGTTTGCGGTCGCACCACTCTGTACGAAGTAGAAGCTTCTAAGTTGTTGCAGTCACCAAGAAAGAGGCACAGAAATTCAAGTTTTAGTTTTTGAAAATTCAGTTTTTGGCTGCTTTTGCTGCCTTGTAGTTGACCTAGGACCTTAAGATTTTGCATGAACCGAACTCTGGCAGCCACATTACACGAGAAAAAGCGAGAAGTGGTAATTCGTAGTAAAAACCGCAGAAAACATAACGTTTTCTACATTGTTTTCGTATCGACGTAACTGAAAATCTTCACATTGGACGCATTACTCTCAGAAACGTTTACATTTATCGTCTGGCAACTAATGCCGCGTGGTGACGTTTGCGGTCGCACCACTCTGTACGAAGTAGAAGCTTCTAAGTTGTTGCAGTCACCAAGAAAGAGGCACAGAAATTCAAGTTTTAGTTTTTGAAAATTCAGTTTTTGGCTGCTTTTGCTGCCTTGTAGTTGACCTAGGACCTTAAGATTTTGCATGAACCGAACTCTGGCAGCCACATTACACGAGAAAAAGCGAGAAGTGGTAATTCGTAGTAAAAAC
Source organism: Schistocerca serialis cubense (assembly GCF_023864345.2). Classification (NCBI taxonomy): domain Eukaryota; kingdom Metazoa; phylum Arthropoda; class Insecta; order Orthoptera; family Acrididae; genus Schistocerca; species Schistocerca serialis. The sequence continues at coordinate 2,804,582 of NW_026047571.1, read as the reverse complement.
CGCAGAACACATAACGTTTTCTACATCATTTTCGTATCGACGTAACTGAAAATCTTCACATTGGACGCATTACCCTCAGAAACGTTTACATTTATCGTCTGGCAACTAATGCCGCGTGATGACGTTTGCGGTCGCACCACTCTGTACGAAGTAGAAGCTTCTAAGTTGTTGCAGTCACCAAGAAAGAGGCACAGAAATTCAAGTTTTAGTTTTTGAAAATTCAGTTTTTGGCTGCTTTTGCTGCCTTGTAGTTGACCTAGGACCTTAAGATTTTGCATGAACCGAACTCTGGCAGCCACATTACACGAGAAAAAGCGAGAAGTGGTTTTTCGTAGTAAAAACCGCAGAAAACATAATGTTTTCTACATTGTTTTCGTATCGACGTAACTGAAAATCTTCACATTGGACGCATTACTCTCAGAAACGTTTACATTTATCGTCTGGCAACTAATGCCGCGTGATAACTTTTGCGGTCGCACCACTCTGTACGAAGTAGAAGCTTCTAAGTTGTTGCAGTCACCAAGAAAGAGGCACAGAAATTCAAGTTTTAGTTTTTGAAAATTCAGTTTTTGGCTGCTTTTGCTGCCTTGTAGTTGACCTAGGACCTTAAGATTTTGCATGAACCGAACTCTGGCAGCCACATTACACGAGAAAAAGCGAGAAGTGGAAATTCGTAGTAAAAACCGCAGAAAACATATCGTTTTCAACATTTGTTTTCGAAATGACGTAACTGAAAATCTTCACATTGGACGCATTACTCTCAGAAACGTTTACATTTATCGTCTGGCAACTAATGCCGCGTGATGACGTTTGCGGTCGCACCGCTCTGTACGAAGTAGAAGCTTCTAAGTGTTTGCAGTCACCAAGAAAGAGGCACAGAAATTCAAGTTTTAGTTTTTGAAAATTCAGTTTTTGGCTGCTTTTGCTGCCTTGTAGTTGACCTAGGACCATAAGATTTTGCATGAACCGAACTCTGGCAGCCACATTACACGAGAAAAAGCGAGAAGTGGTAATTCGTAGTAAAAACCGCAGAAAACATAACGTTTTCTACATTGTTTTCGTATCGACGTAACTGAAAATCTTCACATTGGACGCATTACTCTCAGAAACGTTTACATTTATCGTCTGGCAACTAATGCCGCGTGATGACGTTTGCGGTCGCACCACTCTGTACGAAGTAGAAGCTTCTAAGTTGTTGCAGTCACCAAGAAAGAGGCACAGAAATTCAAGTTTTAGATTTTGAAAATTCAGTTTTTGGCTGCTTTTGCTGCCTTGTAGTTGACCTAGGACCTTAAGATTTTGCATGAACCGAACTCTGGCAGCCACATTACACGAGAAAAAGCGAGAAGTGGTAATTCGTAGTAAAAACCGCAGAAAACATAACGTTTTCTACATTGTCGTCGTATCGACGTAACTGAAAATCTTCACATTGGACGCATTACTCTGAGAAACGTTTACATTTATCGTCTGGCAACTAATGCCTCGTGATGACGTTTGCGGTCGCACCACTCAGTAGGAAGTAGAAGCTTCTAAGTTGTTGCAGTCACCAAGAAAGAGGCACAGAAATTCAAGTTTTAGTTTTAGAAAATTCAGTTTTTGGCTGCTTTTGCTGCCTTGTAGTTGACCTAGGACCTTAAGATTTTGCATGAACCGAACTCTGGCAGCCACATTACACGAGAAAAAGCGAGAAGTGGTAATTCGTAGTAAAAACCGCAGAAAACATAGCGTTTTCTACATTGTTTTCGTATCGACGTAACTGAAAATCTTCACATTGGACGCATTACTCTCAGAAACGTTTACATTTATCGTCTGGCAACTAATGCCGCGTGATGACGTTTGCGGTCGCACCACTCTGTACGAAGTAGAAGCTTCTAAGTTGTTGCAGTCACCAAGAAAGAGGCACAGAAATTCAAGTTTTAGTTTTTGAAAATTCAGTTTTTGGCTGCTTTTGCTGCCTTGTAGTTGACCTAGGACCTTAAGATTTTGCATGAACCGAACTCTGGCAGCCACATTACACGAGAAAAAGCGAGAAGTGGTAATTCGTAGTAAAAACCGCAGAAAACATAACGTTTTCAACATTTGTTTTCGAAATGACGTAACTGTAAATCTTCACATTGGACGCATTACTCTCAGAAACGTTTACATTTATCGTCTGGCAACTAATGCCGCGTGATGACGTTTGCGGTCGCACCACTCTGTACGAAGTAGAAGCTTCTAAGTTGTTGCAGTCACCAAGAAAGAGGCACAGAAATTCAAGTTTTTGTTTTTGAAAATTCAGTTTTTGGCTGCTTTTGCTGCCTTGTAGTTGACCTAGGACCTTAAGATTTTGCATGAACCGAACTCTGGCAGCCACATTACACGAGAAAAAGCGAGAATGGGCAATTCGTAGTAAAAACCGCAGAAAACATAACGTTTTCTACATCGTTTTCGTATCGACGTAACTGAAAATCTTCACATTGGACGCATTACTCTCAGAAACGTTTACATTTATCGTCTGGCAACTAATGCCGCGTGATGACGTTTGCGGTCGCACCACTCTGTACGAAGTAGAAGCTTCTAAGTTGTTGCAGTCACCAAGAAAGAGGCACAGAAATTCAAGTTTTAGTTTTTGAAAATTCAGTTTTTGGCTGCTTTTGCTGCCTTGTAGTTGACCTAGGACCTTAAGATTTTGCATGAACCGAACTCTGGCAGCCACATTACACGAGAAAAAGCGAGAAGTGGTAATTCGTAGTAAAAACCGCAGAAAACATAACGTTTTCTACATTGTTTTCGTATCGACGTAACTGAAAATCTTCACATTGGACGCATTACTCTCAGAAACGTTTACATTTATCGTCCGGCAACTAATGCCGCGTGATGACGTTTGCGGTCGCACCACTCTGTACGAAGTAGAAGCTTCTAAGTTGTTGCAGTCACCAAGAAAGAGGCACAGAAATTCAAGTTTTTGTTTTTAAAAATTCAGTTTTTGGCTGCTTTTGCTGCCTTGTAGTCGACCTAGGACCTTAAGATTTTGCATGAACCGAACTCTGGCAGCCACATTACACGAGAAAAAGCGAGAGGTGGTAATTCGTAGTAAAAACCGCAGAAAACATAACGTTTTCAACATTTGTTTTCGAAATGACGTAACTGAAAATCTTCACATTGGACGCATTACTCTCAGAAACGTTTACATTTATCGTCCGGCAACTAATGCCGCGTGATGACGTTTGCGGTCGCACCACTCTGTACGAAGTAGAAGCTTCTAAGTTGTTGCAGTCCCCAAGAAAGAGGCACAGAAATTCAAGTTTTAGTTTTTGAAAATTCAGTTTTTGGCTGCATTTGCTGCCTTGTAGTTGACCTAGAACCTTAAGATTTTGCATGAACCGAACTCTGGCAGCCACATTACACGAGAAAAAGCGAGAAGTGGTAATTCGTAGTAAAAACCGCAGAAACCATAACGTTTTCTACATTGTTTTCGTATCGACGTAACTGAAAATCTTCACATTGGACGCATTACTCTCAGAAACGTTACATTTATCGTCTGGCAACTAATGCCGCGTGATGACGTTAGCGGTCGCACCACTCTGTACGAAGTAGAAGCTTCTAAGTTGTTGCAATCACCAAGAAAGAGGCACAGAAATTCAAGTTTTAGTTTTTGAAAATTCAGTTTTTGGCTGCTTTTGCTGCCTTGTAGTTGACCTAGGACCTTAAGATTTTGCATGAACCGAACTCTGGCAGCCACATTACACGAGAAAAAGCGAGAAGTGGTAATTCGTAGTAAAAACCGCAGAAAACATAACGTTTTCAACATTTGTTTTCGAAATGACGTAACTGAAAATCTTCACATTGGACGCATTACTCTCAGAAACGTTTACATTAATCGTCTGGCAACTAATGCCGCGTGATGACGTTTGCGGTCGCACCACTCTGTACGAAGTAGAAGCTTCTAAGTTGTTGCAGTCACCAAGAAAGAGGCACAGAAATTCAAGTTTTAGTTTTTGAAAATTCAGTTTTTGGCTGCTTTTGCTGCCTTGTAGTTGACCTAGGACCTTAAGATTTTGCATGAACCGAACTCTGGCAGCCACATTACACGAGAAAAAGCGAGAAGTGGTAATTCGTAGTAAAAACCGCAGAAAACATAACGTTTTCATCATTTGTTTTCGAAATGACGTAACTGAAAATCTTCACATTGGACGCATTACTCTCAGAAACGTATACATTTATCGTCTGGCAATTAATGCCGCGTGATGACGTTTGCGGTCGCACCACTCTGTACGAAGTAGAAGCTTCTAAGTTGTTGCAGTCACCAAGAAAGAGGCACAGAAATTCAAGTTTTAGTTTTTGAAAATTCAGTTTTTGGCTGCTTTTGCTGCCTTGTAGTTGACCTAGTACCTTAAGATTTTGCATGAACCGAACTCTGGCAGCCACATTACACGAGAAAAAGCGAGAAGTGGTAATTCGTAGTAAAAACCGCAGAAAACATAACGTTTTCAACATTTGTTTTCGTAATGACGTAACTGAAAATCTTCACATTGGACGCATTACTCTCAGAAACGTTTACATTTACCGTCTGGCAACTAATGCCGCGTGATGACGTTTGCGGTCGAACCACTCTGTACGAAGTAGAAGCTTCTAAGTTGTTGCAGTCACCAAGAAAGAGGCACAGAAATTCAAGTTTTAGTTTTTGAAAATTCAGTTTTTGGCTGCTTTTGCTGCCTTGTAGTTGACCTAGGACCTTAAGATTTTGCATGAACCGAACTCTGGCAGCCACATTACACGAGAAAAAGCGAGAAGTGGTAATTCGTAGTAAAAACCGCAGAAAACATAACGTTTTCTACATTGTTTTCGTATCGACGTAACTGAAAATCTTCACATTGGACGCATTACTTTCAGAAACGTTTACATTTATCGTCTGGCAACTAATGCCGCGTGATGACGTTTGCGGTCGCACCACTCTGTACGAAGTAGAGGCTTCTAAGTTGTTGCAGTCACCAAGAAAGAGGCACAGAAATTCAAGCTTTAGTTTTTGAAAATTCAGTTTTTGGCTGCTTTTGCTGCCTTGTAGTTGACCTAGGACCTTAAGATTTTGCATGAACCGAACTCTGGCAGCCACATTACACGAGAAAAAGCGAGAAGTGGTAATCCGTAGTAAAAACCGCAGAAAACATAACGTTTTCTACATTGTTTTCGTATCGACGTAACTGAAAATCTTCACATTGGACGCATTACTCTCAGAAACGTTTACATTTATCGTCTGGCAACTAATGCCGCGTGATGACGTTTTCGGTCGCACCACTTTGTACGAAGTAGAAGCTTCTAAGTTGTTGCAGTCACCAAGAAAGAGGCACAGAAATTCAAGTTTTAGTTTTTGAAAATTCAGTTTTTGGCTGCTTTTGCTGCCTTGTAGTTGACCTAGGACCTTAAGATTTTGCATGAACCGAACTCTGGCAGCCACATTACACGAGAAAAAGCGAGAAGTGGTAATTCGTAGTAAAAACCGCAGAAAACATAACGTTTTCATCATTTGTTTTCGAAATGACGTAACTGAAAATCTTCACATTGGACGCATTACTCTCAGAAACGTTTACATTTATCGTCTGGCAACTAATGCCGCGTGATGACGTTTGCGGTCGCACCACTCTGTACGAAGTAGAAGCTTCTAAGTTGTTGCAGTCACCAAGAAAGAGGCACAGAAATTCAAGTTTTAGTTTTTGAAAATTCAGTTTTTGGCTGCTTTTGCTGCCTTGTAGTTGACCTAGGACCTTAAGATTTTGCATGAACCGAACTCTGGCAGCCACATTGCACGAGAAAAAGCGAGAAGTGGTAATTCGTAGTAAAAACCGCAGAAAACATAACGTTTTCAACATTTGTTTTCGTAATGACGTAACTGAAAATCTTCACATTGGACGCATTACTCTCAGAAACGTTTACATTTACCGTCTGGCAACTAATGCCGCGTGATGACGTTTGCGGTCGCACCACTCTGTACGAAGTAGAAGCTTCTAAGTTGTTGCTGTCACCAAGAAAGAGGCACAGAAATTCAAGTTTTAGTTTTTGAAAATTCAGTTTTTGGCTGCTTTTGCTGTCTTGTAGTTGACCTAGGACCTTAAGATTTTGCATGAACCGAACTCTGGCAGCCACATTACACGAGAAAAAGCGAGAAGTGGTAATTCGTAGTAAAAACCGCAGAAAACATAACGTTTTCTACATTGTTTTCGTATCGACGTAACTGAAAATCTTCACATTGGACGCATTACTTTCAGAAACGTTTACATTTATCGTCTGGCAACTAATGCCGCGTGATGACGTTTGCGGTCGCACCACTCTGTACGAAGTAGAAGCTTCTAAGTTGTTGCAGTCACCAAGAAAGAGGCACAGAAATTCAAGTTTTAGTTTTTGAAAATTCAGTTTTTGGGTGCTTTTGCTGCCTTGTAGTTGACCTAGGACCTTAATATTTTGCATGAACCGAACTCTGGCAGCCACATTACACGAGAAAAAGCGAGAAGTGGTAATTCGTAGTAAAAACCGCAGAAAACATAACGTTTTCTACATTGTTTTCGTATCGACGTAACTGAAAATCTTCACATTGGACGCATTACTCTCAGAAACGTTTACATTTATCGTCTGAAAACTAATGCCGCGTGATGACGTTTGCGGTCGCACCACTTTGTACGAAGTAGAAGCTTCTAATTTGTTGCAGTCACCAAGAAAGAGGCACAGAAATTCAAGTTTTAGTTTTTGAAAATTCAGTTTTTGGCTGCTTTTGCTGCCTTGGAGTTGACCTAGGACCTTAAGATTTTGCATGAACCGAACTCTGGCAGCCACATTACACGAGAAAAAGCGAGAAGTGGTAATTCGTAGTAAAAACCGCTGAAAACATAACGTTTTCAACATTTGTTTTCGAAATGACGTAACTGAAAATCTTCACATTGGACGCATTACTCTCAGAAACGTTTACATTTATCGTCTGGCAACTAATGCCGCGTGATGACGTTTTCGGTCGCACCACTCAGTACGAAGTGGAAGCTTCTAAGTTGTTGCAGTCACCAAGAAAGAGGCACAGAAATTCAAGTTTTAGTTTTTGAAAATTCAGTTTTTGGCTGCTTTTGCTGCCTTGTAGTTGACCTAGGACCTTAAGATTTTGCATGAACCGAACTCTGGCAGCCACATTACACGAGAAAAAGCGAGAAGTGGTAATTCGTAGTAAAAACCGCAGAAAACATAACGTTTTCTACATTGTTTTCGTATCGACGTAACTGAAAATCTTCACATTGGACGCATTACTCTCAGAAACGTTTACATTTATCGTCTGGCAACTAATGCCGCGTGATGACGTTTGCGGTCGCTCCACTCTGTACGAAGTAGAAGCTTCTAAGTTGTTGCAGTCACCAAGAAAGAGGCACAGAAATTCAAGTTTTAGTTTTTGAAAATTCAGTTTTTGGCTGCTTTTGCTGCCTTGTAGTTGACCTAGGACCTTAAGATTTTGCATGAACCGAACTCTGGCAGCCACATTACACGAGAAAAAGCGAGAAGTGGTAATTCGTAGTAAAAACCGCAGAAAACATAACGTTTTCAACATTGTTTTCGTATCGACGTAACTGAAAATCTTCACATTGGACGCATTACTCCCAGAAACGTTTACATTTATCGTCTGGCAACTAATTCAGCGTGATGACGTTTGCGGTCGCACCACTCTGTATGAAGTAGAAGCTTCTAAGTTGTTGCAGTCACCAAGGAAGAGGCACAGAAATTCAAGTTTTAGTTTTTGAAAATTCAGTTTTTGGCTGCTTTTGCTGCCTTGTAGTTGACCTAGGACCTTAAGATTTTGCATGAACCGAACTCTGGCAGCCACATTACACGAGAAAAAGCGAGAAGTGGTAATTCGTAGTAAAAACCGCAGAAAACATAACGTTTTCTACATTGTTTTCGTATCGACGTAACTGAAAATCTTCACATTGGGCGCATTACTCTCAGAAACGTTTACATTTATCGTCTGGCAACTAATGCCGCGTGTTGACGTTTGCGGTCGCACCACTCTGTACGAAGTAGAAGCTTGTAAGTTGTTGCAGTCACCAAGAAAGAGGCACAGAAATTCAAGTTTTAGTTTTTGAAAATTCAGTTTTTGGCTGCTTTTGCTGTCTTGTAGTTGACCTAGGACCTTAAGATTTTGCATGAACCGAACTCTGGCAGCCACATTACACGAGAAAAAGCGAGACGTGGTAATTCGTAGTAAAAACCGCAGAAAACATAACGTTTTCTACATTGTTTTCGTATCGACGTAACTGAAAATCTTCACATTGGACGCATTACTCTCAGAAACGTTTACATTTATCGTCTGGCAACTAATGCCGCGTGATGACGTTTGCGGTCGCACCACTCTGTATGAAGTAGAAGCTTCTAAGTTGTTGCAGTCACCAAGAAAGAGGCACAGAAATTCAAGTTTTAGTTTTTGAAATTTCAGTTTTTGGCTGCTTTTGCTGCCTTGTAGTTGACCTAGGACCTTAAGATTTTGCATGAACCGAACTCTGGCAGCCACATTACACGAGAAAAAGCGAGAAGTGGTAATTCGTAGTAAAAACCGCAGAAAACATAACGTTTTCAACATTTGTTTTCGTATCGACGTAACTGAAAATCTTCACATTGGACGCATTACTCTCAGAAACGTTTACATTTATCGTCTGGCAACTAATGCAGCGTGATGACGTTTGCGGTCGCACCACTCTGTACGAAGTAGAAGCTTCTAAGTTGTTGCAGTCACCAAGAAAGAGGCACAGAAATTCAAGTTTTAGTTTTTGAAAATTCAGTTTTTGGCTGCTTTTGCTGCCTTGTAGTTGACCTAGGACCTTAAGATGTTGCATGAACCGAACTCTGGCAGCCACATTACACGAGAAAAAGCGAGAAGTGGTAATTCGTAGTAAAAACCGCAGAAAACATAACGTTTTCAACATTTGTTTTCGAAATGACGTAACTGAAAATCTTCACATTGGACGCATTACTCTCAGAAACGTATACATTTATCGTCTGGCAACTAATGCAGCGTGATGACGTTTGCGGTCGCACCACTCTGTACGAAGTAGAAGCTTCTAAGTTGTTGCAGTCACCAAGAAAGAGGCACAGAAATTCAAGTTTTAGTTTTTGAAAATTCAGTTTTTGGCTGCTTTTGCTGCCTTGTATTTGACCTAGGACCTTACGATTTTGCATGAACCGAACTCTGGCAGCCACATAACACGAGAAAAAGGGAGAAGTGGTAATTAGTAGTAAAAACCGCAGAACACATAACGTTTTCTACATCATTTTCGTATCGACGTAACTGAAAATCTTCACATTGGACGCATTACTCTCAGAAACGTTTACATTTATCGTCTGGCAACTAATGCCGCGTGATGACGTTTGCGGTCGCACCACTCTGTACGAAGTAGAAGCTTCTAAGTTGTTGCAGTCACCAAGAAAGAGGCACAGAAATTCAAGTTTTAGTTTTTGAAAATTCAGTTTTGGCTGCTTTTGCTGCCTTGTAGTTGACCTAGGACCTTAAGATTTTGCATGAACCGAACTCTGGCAGCCACATTACACGAGAAAAAGCGAGACGTGGTTATTCGTAGTAAAAACCGCAGAAAACACAATGTTTTCTACATTGTTTTCGTATCGACGTAACTGAAAATCTTCACATTGGACGCATTACTCTCAGAAACGTTTACATTTATCGTCTGGCAACTAATGCAGCGTGATGACGTTTGCGGTCGCACCACTCTGTACGAAGTAGAAGCTTCTAAGTTGTTGCAGTCACCAAGAAAGAGGCACAGAAATTCAAGTTTTAGTTTTTGAAAATTCAGTTTTTGGCTGCTTTTGCTGCCTTGTAGTTGACCTAGGACCTTAAGATGTTGCATGAACCGAACTCTGGCAGCCACATTACACGAGAAAAAGCGAGAAGTGGTAATTCGTAGTAAAAACCGCAGAAAACATAACGTTTTCAACATTGTTTTCGTATCGACGTAACTGAAAATCTTCACATTGGACGCATTACTCCCAGAAACGTTTACATTTATCGTCTGGCAACTAATTCAGCGTGATGACGTTTGCGGTCGCACCACTCTGTACGAAGTAGAAGCTTCTAAGTTGTTGCAGTCACCAAGGAAGAGGCACAGAAATTCAAGTTTTAGTTTTTGAAAATTCAGTTTTTGGCTGCTTTTGCTGCCTTGTAGTTGACCTAGGACCTTAAGATTTTGCATGAACCGAACTCTGGCAGCCACATTACACGAGAAAAAGCGAGAAGTGGTAATTCGTAGTAAAAACCGCAGAAAACATAACGTTTTCTACATTGTTTTCGTATCGACGTAACTGAAAATCTTCACATTGGGCGCATTACTCTCAGAAACGTTTACATTTATCGTCTGGCAACTAATGCCGCGTGTTGACGTTTGCGGTCGCACCACTCTGTACGAAGTAGAAGCTTGTAAGTTGTTGCAGTCACCAAGAAAGAGGCACAGAAATTCAAGTTTTAGTTTTTGAAAATTCAGTTTTTGGCTGCTTTTGCTGTCTTGTAGTTGACCTAGGACCTTAAGATTTTGCATGAACCGAACTCTGGCAGCCACATTACACGAGAAAAAGCGAGACGTGGTAATTCGTAGTAAAAACCGCAGAAAACATAACGTTTTCTACATTGTTTTCGTATCGACGTAACTGAAAATCTTCACATTGGACGCATTACTCTCAGAAACGTTTACATTTATCGTCTGGCAACTAATGCCGCGTGATGACGTTTGCGGTCGCACCACTCTGTATGAAGTAGAAGCTTCTAAGTTGTTGCAGTCACCAAGAAAGAGGCACAGAAATTCAAGTTTTAGTTTTTGAAATTTCAGTTTTTGGCTGCTTTTGCTGCCTTGTAGTTGACCTAGGACCTTAAGATTTTGCATGAACCGAACTCTGGCAGCCACATTACACGAGAAAAAGCGAGAAGTGGTAATTCGTAGTAAAAACCGCAGAAAACATAACGTTTTCAACATTTGTTTTCGTATCGACGTAACTGAAAATCTTCACATTGGACGCATTACTCTCAGAAACGTTTACATTTATCGTCTGGCAACTAATGCAGCGTGATGACGTTTGCGGTCGCACCACTCTGTACGAAGTAGAAGCTTCTAAGTTGTTGCAGTCACCAAGAAAGAGGCACAGAAATTCAAGTTTTAGTTTTTGAAAATTCAGTTTTTGGCTGCTTTTGCTGCCTTGTAGTTGACCTAGGACCTTAAGATGTTGCATGAACCGAACTCTGGCAGCCACATTACACGAGAAAAAGCGAGAAGTGGTAATTCGTAGTAAAAACCGCAGAAAACATAACGTTTTCAACATTTGTTTTCGAAATGACGTAACTGAAAATCTTCACATTGGACGCATTACTCTCAGAAACGTATACATTTATCGTCTGGCAACTAATGCAGCGTGATGACGTTTGCGGTCGCACCACTCTGTACGAAGTAGAAGCTTCTAAGTTGTTGCAGTCACCAAGAAAGAGGCACAGAAATTCAAGTTTTAGTTTTTGAAAATTCAGTTTTTGGCTGCTTTTGCTGCCTTGTATTTGACCTAGGACCTTACGATTTTGCATGAACCGAACTCTGGCAGCCACATTACACGAGAAAAAGGGAGAAGTGGTAATTAGTAGTAAAAACCGCAGAAAACATAACGTTTTCTACATTGTTTTCGTATCGACGTAACTGAAAATCTTCACATTGGACGCATTACTTTCAGAAACGTTTACATTTATCGTCTGGCAACTAATGCCGCGTGATGACGTTTGCGGTCGCACCACTCTGTACGAAGTAGAAGCTTCTAAGTTGTTGCAGTCACCAAGAAAGAGGCACAGAAATTCAAGTTTTAGTTTTTGAAAATTCAGTTTTTGGGTGCTTTTGCTGCCTTGTAGTTGACCTAGGACCTTAATATTTTGCATGAACCGAACTCTGGCAGCCACATTACACGAGAAAAAGCGAGAAGTGGTAATTCGTAGTAAAAACCGCAGAAAACATAACGTTTTCTACATTGTTTTCGTATCGACGTAACTGAAAATCTTCACATTGGACGCATTACTCTCAGAAACGTTTACATTTATCGTCTGAAAACTAATGCCGCGTGATGACGTTTGCGGTCGCACCACTTTGTACGAAGTAGAAGCTTCTAATTTGTTGCAGTCACCAAGAAAGAGGCACAGAAATTCAAGTTTTAGTTTTTGAAAATTCAGTTTTTGGCTGCTTTTGCTGCCTTGGAGTTGACCTAGGACCTTAAGATTTTGCATGAACCGAACTCTGGCAGCCACATTACACGAGAAAAAGCGAGAAGTGGTAATTCGTAGTAAAAACCGCTGAAAACATAACGTTTTCAACATTGTTTTCGTATCGACGTAACTGAAAATCTTCACATTGGACGCATTACTCCCAGAAACGTTTACATTTATCGTCTGGCAACTAATTCAGCGTGATGACGTTTGCGGTCGCACCACTCTGTACGAAGTAGAAGCTTCTAAGTTGTTGCAGTCACCAAGGAAGAGGCACAGAAATTCAAGTTTTAGTTTTTGAAAATTCAGTTTTTGGCTGCTTTTGCTGCCTTGTAGTTGACCTAGGACCTTAAGATTTTGCATGAACCGAACTCTGGCAGCCACATTACACGAGAAAAAGCGAGAAGTGGTAATTCGTAGTAAAAACCGCAGAAAACATAACGTTTTCTACATTGTTTTCGTATCGACGTAACTGAAAATCTTCACATTGGGCGCATTACTCTCAGAAACGTTTACATTTATCGTCTGGCAACTAATGCCGCGTGTTGACGTTTGCGGTCGCACCACTCTGTACGAAGTAGAAGCTTGTAAGTTGTTGCAGTCACCAAGAAAGAGGCACAGAAATTCAAGTTTTAGTTTTTGAAAATTCAGTTTTTGGCTGCTTTTGCTGTCTTGTAGTTGACCTAGGACCTTAAGATTTTGCATGAACCGAACTCTGGCAGCCACATTACACGAGAAAAAGCGAGACGTGGTAATTCGTAGTAAAAACCGCAGAAAACATAACGTTTTCTACATTGTTTTCGTATCGACGTAACTGAAAATCTTCACATTGGACGCATTACTCTCAGAAACGTTTACATTTATCGTCTGGCAACTAATGCCGCGTGATGACGTTTGCGGTCGCACCACTCTGTATGAAGTAGAAGCTTCTAAGTTGTTGCAGTCACCAAGAAAGAGGCACAGAAATTCAAGTTTTAGTTTTTGAAATTTCAGTTTTTGGCTGCTTTTGCTGCCTTGTAGTTGACCTAGGACCTTAAGATTTTGCATGAACCGAACTCTGGCAGCCACATTACACGAGAAAAAGCGAGACGTGGTAATTCGTAGTAAAAACCGCAGAAAACATAACGTTTTCTACATTGTTTTCGTATCGACGTAACTGAAAATCTTCACATTGGACGCATTACTCTCAGAAACGTTTACATTTATCGTCTGGCAACTAATGCCGCGTGATGACGTTTGCGGTCGCACCACTCTGTATGAAGTAGAAGCTTCTAAGTTGTTGCAGTCACCAAGAAAGAGGCACAGAAATTCAAGTTTTAGTTTTTGAAATTTCAGTTTTTGGCTGCTTTTGCTGCCTTGTAGTTGACCTAGGACCTTAAGATTTTGCATGAACCGAACTCTGGCAGCCACATTACACGAGAAAAAGCGAGAAGTGGTAATTCGTAGTAAAAACCGCAGAAAACATAACGTTTTCAACATTTGTTTTCGTATCGACGTAACTGAAAATCTTCACATTGGACGCATTACTCTCAGAAACGTTTACATTTATCGTCTGGCAACTAATGCAGCGTGATGACGTTTGCGGTCGCACCACTCTGTACGAAGTAGAAGCTTCTAAGTTGTTGCAGTCACCAAGAAAGAGGCACAGAAATTCAAGTTTTAGTTTTTGAAAATTCAGTTTTTGGCTGCTTTTGCTGCCTTGTAGTTGACCTAGGACCTTAAGATGTTGCATGAACCGAACTCTGGCAGCCACATTACACGAGAAAAAGCGAGAAGTGGTAATTCGTAGTAAAAACCGCAGAAAACATAACGTTTTCAACATTTGTTTTCGAAATGACGTAACTGAAAATCTTCACATTGGACGCATTACTCTCAGAAACGTATACATTTATCGTCTGGCAACTAATGCAGCGTGATGACGTTTGCGGTCGCACCACTCTGTACGAAGTAGAAGCTTCTAAGTTGTTGCAGTCACCAAGAAAGAGGCACAGAAATTCAAGTTTTAGATTTTGAAAATTCAGTTTTTGGCTGCTTTTGCTGCCTTGTAGTTGACCTAGGACCTTAAGATTTTGCATGAACCGAACTCTGGCAGCCACATTACACGAGAAAAAGCGAGAAGTGGTAATTCGTAGTAAAAACCGCAGAAAACATAACGTTTTCTACATTGTTGTCGTATCGACGTAACTGAAAATCTTCACATTGGACGCATTACTCTGAGAAACGTTTACATTTATCGTCTGGCAACTAATGCCTCGTGATGACGTTTGCGGTCGCACCACTCAGTACGAAGTAGAAGCTTCTAAGTTGTTGCAGTCACCAAGAAAGAGGCACAGAAATTCAAGTTTTAGTTTTAGAAAATTCAGTTTTTGGCTGCTTTTGCTGCCTTGTAGTTGACCTAGGACCTTAAGATTTTGCATGAACCGAACTCTGGCAGCCACATTACACGAGAAAAAGCGAGAAGTGGTAATTCGTGGTAAAAACCGCAGAAAACATAGCGTTTTCTACATTGTTTTCGTATCGACGTAACTGAAAATCTTCACATTGGACGCATTACTCTCAGAAACGTTTACATTTATCGTCTGGCAACTAATGCCGCGTGATGACGTTTGCGGTCGCACCACTCTGTACGAAGTAGAAGCTTCTAAGTTGTTGCAGTCACCAAGAAAGAGGCACAGAAATTCAAGTTTTAGTTTTTGAAAATTCAGTTTTTGGCTGCTTTTGCTGCCTTGTAGTTGACCTAGGACCTTAAGATTTTGCATGAACCGAACTCTGGCAGCCACATTACACGAGAAAAAGCGAGAAGTGGTAATTCGTAGTAAAAACCGCAGAAAACATAACGTTTTCTACATTGTTTTCGTATCGACGTAACAGAAAATCTTCACATTGGACGCATTACTCTCAGAAACGTTTACATTTATCGTCTGGCAACTAATGCCGCGTGGTGACGTTTGCGGTCGCACCACTCTGTACGAAGTAGAAGCTTCTAAGTTGTTGCAGTCACCAAGAAAGAGGCACAGAAATTCAAGTTTTAGTTTTTGAAAATTCAGTTTTTGGCTGCTTTTGCTGCCTTGTAGTTGACCTAGGACCTTACGATTTTGCATGAACCGAACTCTGGCAGCCACATTACACGAGAAAAAGCGAGAAGTGGTAATTCGTAGTGAAAACCGTAGAAAACATAACGTTTTCTACATCGTTTTCGTATCGACGTAACTGGAAATCTTCACATTGGACGCATTACTCTCAGAAACGTTTACATTTATCGTCCGGCAACTAATGCCGCGTGATGACGTTTGCGGTCGCACCACTCTGTACGAAGTAGAAGCTTCTAAGTTGTTGCAGTCACCAAGAAAGAGGCACAGAAATTCAAGTTTTTGTTTTTGAAAATTCAGTTTTTGGCTGCTTTTGCTGCCTTGTAGTCGACCTAGGACCTTAAGATTTTGCATGAACCGAACTCTGGCAGCCACATTACACGAGAAAAAGCGAGAGGTGGTAATTCGTAGTAAAAACCGCAGAAAACATAACGTTTTCAACATTTGTTTTCGAAATGACGTAACTGTAAATCTTCACATTGGACGCATTACACTCAGAAACGTTTACATTTATCGTCTGGCACCTAATGCCGCGTGATGACGTTTGCGGTCGCACCACTCTGTACGAAGTAGAAGCTTCTAAGTTGTTGCAGTCACCAAGAAAGAGGCTCAGAAATTCAAGTTTTAGTTTTTGAAAATTCAGTTTTTGGCTGCTTTTGCTGCCTTGTAGTTGACCTAGGACCTTAAGATTTTGCATGAACCGAACTCTGGCAGCCACATTACACGAGAAAAAGCGAGAAGTGGTAATTCGTAGTAAAAACCGCAGAAAACATAACGTTTTCTACATCGTTTTCGTATCGACGTAACTGAAAATCTTCACATTGGACGCATTACTCTCAGAAACGTTTACATTTATCGTCTGGCAACTAATGCCGCGTGATGACGTTTGCGGTCGCACCAATCTGTACGAAGTAGAAGCTTCTAAGTTGTTGCAGTCACCAAGAAAGAGGCACAGAAATTCAAGTTTTAGTTTTTGAAAATTCAGTTTTTGGCTGCTTTTGCTGCCTTGTAGTTGACCTAGGAACTTAAGATTTTGCATGAACCGAACTCTGGCAGCCACATTACACGAGAAAAAGCGAGAAGTGGTAATTCGTAGTAAAAACCGCAGAAAACATAACGTTTTCTACATTGTTTTCGTATCGACGTAACTGAAAATCTTCACATTGGACGCATTACTCTCAGAAACGTTTACATTTATCGTCCGGCAACTAATGCCGCGTGATGACGTTTGCGGTCGCACCACTCTGTACGAAGTAGAAGCTTCTAAGTTGTTGCAGTCACCAAGAAAGAGGCACAGAAATTCAAGTTTTTGTTTTTGAAAATTCAGTTTTTGGCTGCTTTTGCTGCCTTGTAGTCGACCTAGGACCTTAGGATTTTGCATGAACCAAACTCTGGCAGCCACATTACACGAGAAAAAGCGAGAGGTGGTAATTCGTAGTAAAAACCGCAGAAAACATAACGTTTTCAACATTTGTTTTCGAAATGACGTAACTGAAAATCTTCACATTGGACGCATTACTCTCAGAAACGTTTACATTTATCGTCTGGCAACTAATGCCGCGTGATGACGTTTGCGGTCGCACCACTCTGTACGAAGTAGAAGCTTCTAAGTTGTTGCAGTCCCCAAGAAAGAGGCACAGAAATTCAAGTTTTAGTTTTTGAAAATTCAGTTTTTGGCTGCATTTGCTGCCTTGTAGTTGACCTAGAACCTTAAGATTTTGCATGAACCGAACTCTGGCAGCCACATTACACGAGAAAAAGCGAGAAGTGGTAATTCGTAGTAAAAACCGCAGAAAACATAACGTTTTCTACATTGTTTTCGTATCGACGTAACTGAAAATCTTCACATTGGACGCATTACTCTCAGAAACGTTTACATTTATCGTCTGGCAACTAATGCCGCGTGATGACGTTTGCGGTCGCACCACTCTGTACGAAGGAGAAGCTTCTAAGTTGTTGCAATCACCAAGAAAGAGGCACAGAAATTCAAGTTTTAGTTTTTGAAAATTCAGTTTTTGGCTGCTTTTGCTGCCTTGTAGTTGACCTAGGACCTTAAGATTTTGCATGAACCGAACTCTGGCAGCCACATTACACGAGAAAAAGCGAGAAGTGGTAATTCGTAGTAAAAACCGCAGAAAACATAACGTTTTCAACATTTGTTTTCGAAATGACGTAACTGAAAATCTTCACATTGGACGCATTACTCTCAGAAACGTTTACATTAATCGTCTGGCAACTAATGCCGCGTGATGACGTTCGGTCGCACCACTCTGTACGAAGTAGAAGCTTCTAAGTTGTTGCAGTCACCAAGAAAGAGGCACAGAAATTCAAGTTTTAGTTTTTGAAAGTTCAGTTTTTGGCTGCTTTTGCTGCCTTGTAGTTGACCTAGGACCTTAAGATTTTGCATGAACCGAACTCTGGCAGCCACATTACACGAGAAAAAGCGAGAAGTGGTAATTCGTAGTAAAAACCGCAGAAAACATAACGTTTTCATCATTTGTTTTCGAAATGACGTAACTGAAAATCTTCACATTGGACGCATTACTCTCAGAAACGTATACATTTATCGTCTGGCAACTAATGCAGCGTGATGACGTTTGCGGTCGCACCACTCTGTACGAAGTAGAAGCTTCTAAGTTGTTGCAGTCACCAAGAAAGAGGCACAGAAATTCAAGTTTTAGTTTTTGAAAATTCAGTTTTTGGCTGCTTTTGCTGCCTTGTAGTTGACCTAGTACCTTAAGATTTTGCATGAACCGAACTCTGGCAGCCACATTACACGAGAAAAAGCGAGAAGTGGTAATTCGTAGTAAAAACCGCAGAAAACATAACGTTTTCAACATTTGTTTTCGTAATGACGTAACTGAAAATCTTCACATTGGACGCATTACTCTCAGAAACGTTTACATTTACCGTCTGGCAACTAATGCCGCGTGATGACGTTTGCGGTCGAACCACTCTGTACGAAGTAGAAGCTTGTAAGTTGTTGCAGTCACCAAGAAAGAGGCACAGAAATTCAAGTTTTAGTTTTTGAAAATTCAGTTTTTGGCTGCTTTTGCTGCCTTGTAGTTGACCTAGGACCTTAAGATTTTGCATGAACCGAACTCTGGCAGCCACATTACACGAGAAAAAGCGAGAAGTGGTAATTCGTAGTAAAAACCGCAGAAAACATAACGTTTTCAACATTTGTTTTCGAAATGACGTAACTGAAAATCTTCGCATAGGACGCATTACTCTCAGAAACGTTTACATTTATCGTCTGACAACTAATGCCGCGTGATGACGTTTGCGGTCGCACCACTCTGTACGAAGTAGAAGCTTCTAAGTTGTTGCAGTCACCAAGAAAGAGGCACAGAAATTCAAGTTTTAGTTTTTGAAAATTCAGTTTTTGGCTGCTTTTGCTGCCTTGTAGTTGACCTAGGACCTTAAGATTTTGCATGAACCGAACTCTGGCAGCCACATTACACGAGAAAAAGCGAGAAGTGGTAATTCGTAGTAAAAACCGCAGAAAACATAACGTTTTCTACATTGTTTTCGTATCGACGTAACTGAAAATCTTCACATTGGACGCATTACTCTCAGAAACGTTTACATTTATCGTCCGGCAACTAATGCCGCGTGATGACGTTTGCGGTCGCACCACTCTGTACGAAGTAGAAGCTTCTAAGTTGTTGCAGTCACCAAGAAAGAGGCACAGAAATTCAAGTTTTTGTTTTTGAAAATTCAGTTTTTGGCTGCTTTTGCTGCCTTGTAGTCGACCTAGGACCTTAGGATTTTGCATGAACCGAACTCTGGCAGCCACATTACACGAGAAAAAGCGAGAGGTGGTAATTCGTAGTAAAAACCGCAGAAAACATAACGTTTTCAACATTTGTTTTCGAAATGACGTAACTGAAAATCTTCACATTGGACGCATTACTCTCAGAAACGTTTACATTTATCGTCTGGCAACTAATGCCGCGTGATGACGTTTGCGGTCGCACCACTCTGTACGAAGTAGAAGCTTCTAAGTTGTTGCAGTCCCCAAGAAAGAGGCACAGAAATTCAAGTTTTAGTTTTTGAAAATTCAGTTTTTGGCTGCATTTGCTGCCTTGTAGTTGACCTAGAACCTTAAGATTTTGCATGAACCGAACTCTGGCAGCCACATTACACGAGAAAAAGCGAGAAGTGGTAATTCGTAGTAAAAACCGCAGAAAACATAACGTTTTCTACATTGTTTTCGTATCGACGTAACTGAAAATCTTCACATTGGACGCATTACTCTCAGAAACGTTTACATTTATCGTCTGGCAACTAATGCCGCGTGATGACGTTTGCGGTCGCACCACTCTGTACGAAGGAGAAGCTTCTAAGTTGTTGCAATCACCAAGAAAGAGGCACAGAAATTCAAGTTTTAGTTTTTGAAAATTCAGTTTTTGGCTGCTTTTGCTGCCTTGTAGTTGACCTAGGACCTTAAGATTTTGCATGAACCGAACTCTGGCAGCCACATTACACGAGAAAAAGCGAGAAGTGGTAATTCGTAGTAAAAACCGCAGAAAACATAACGTTTTCAACATTTGTTTTCGAAATGACGTAACTGAAAATCTTCACATTGGACGCATTACTCTCAGAAACGTTTACATTAATCGTCTGGCAACTAATGCCGCGTGATGACGTTCGGTCGCACCACTCTGTACGAAGTAGAAGCTTCTAAGTTGTTGCAGTCACCAAGAAAGAGGCACAGAAATTCAAGTTTTAGTTTTTGAAAGTTCAGTTTTTGGCTGCTTTTGCTGCCTTGTAGTTGACCTAGGACCTTAAGATTTTGCATGAACCGAACTCTGGCAGCCACATTACACGAGAAAAAGCGAGAAGTGGTAATTCGTAGTAAAAACCGCAGAAAACATAACGTTTTCATCATTTGTTTTCGAAATGACGTAACTGAAAATCTTCACATTGGACGCATTACTCTCAGAAACGTATACATTTATCGTCTGGCAACTAATGCAGCGTGATGACGTTTGCGGTCGCACCACTCTGTACGAAGTAGAAGCTTCTAAGTTGTTGCAGTCACCAAGAAAGAGGCACAGAAATTCAAGTTTTAGTTTTTGAAAATTCAGTTTTTGGCTGCTTTTGCTGCCTTGTAGTTGACCTAGTACCTTAAGATTTTGCATGAACCGAACTCTGGCAGCCACATTACACGAGAAAAAGCGAGAAGTGGTAATTCGTAGTAAAAACCGCAGAAAACATAACGTTTTCAACATTTGTTTTCGTAATGACGTAACTGAAAATCTTCACATTGGACGCATTACTCTCAGAAACGTTTACATTTACCGTCTGGCAACTAATGCCGCGTGATGACGTTTGCGGTCGAACCACTCTGTACGAAGTAGAAGCTTCTAAGTTGTTGCAGTCACCAAGAAAGAGGCACAGAAATTCAAGTTTTAGTTTTTGAAAATTCAGTTTTTGGCTGCTTTTGCTGCCTTGTAGTTGACCTAGGACCTTAAGATTTTGCATGAACCGAACTCTGGCAGCCACATTACACGAGAAAAAGCGAGAAGTGGTAATTCGTAGTAAAAACCGCAGAAAACATAACGTTTTCTACATTGTTTTCGTATCGACGTAACTGAAAATCTTCACATTGGACGCATTACTCTCAGAAACGTTTACATTTATCGTCTGACAACTAATGCCGAGTGATGACGTTTGCGGTCGCACCACTCTGTACGAAGTAGAAGCTTGTAAGTTGTTGCAGTCACCAAGAAAGAGGCACAGAAATTCAAGTTTTAGTTTTTGAAAATTCAGTTTTTGGCTGCTTTTGCTGCCTTGTAGTTGACCTAGGACCTTAAGATTTTGCATGAACCGAACTCTGGCAGCCACATTACACGAGAAAAAGCGAGAAGTGGTAATTCGTAGTAAAAACCGCAGAAAACATAACGTTTTCAACATTTGTTTTCGAAATGACGTAACTGAAAATCTTCGCATAGGACGCATTACTCTCAGAAACGTTTACATTTATCGTCTGACAACTAATGCCGCGTGATGACGTTTGCGGTCGCACCACTCTGTACGAAGTAGAAGCTTCTAAGTTGTTGCAGTCACCAAGAAAGAGGCACAGAAATTCAAGTTTTAGTTTTTGAAAATTCAGTTTTTGGCTGCTTTTGCTGCCTTGTAGTTGACCTAGGACCTTAAGATTTTGCATGAACCGAACTGTGGCAGCCACATTACACGAGAAAAAGCGAGAAGTGGTAATTCGTAGTAAAAACCGCAGAAAACATAACGTTTTCTACATTGTTTTCGTATCGACGTAACTGAAAATCTTCACATTGGACGCATTTCTCTCAGAAACGTTTACATTTATCGTCTGGCAACTAATGCCGCGTGATGACGTTTGCGGTCGCACCACTCTGTACGAAGTAGAAGCTTCTAAGTTGTTGCAGTCACCAAGAAAGAGGCACAGAAATTCAAGTTTTTGTTTTTGAAAATTCAGTTTTTGGCTGCTTTTGCTGCCTTGTAGTTGACCTAGGACCTTAAGATTTTGCGTGAACCAAACTCTGGCAGCCACATTACACGAGAAAAAGCGAGAAGAGGTAATTCGTAGTAAAAACCGCAGAAAACATAGCGTTTTCTACATTGTTTTCGTATCGACGTAACTGAAAATCTTCACATTGGACGCATTACTCTCAGAAATGTTTACATTTATCGTCTGGCAACTAATGCCGCGTGATGACGTTTGCAGTTACACCACCCTGTACGAAGTAGAAGCTTCTAAGTTGTTGCAGTCACCAAGAAAGAGGCACAGAAATTCAAGTTTTAGTTTTTGAAAATTCAGTTTTTGTCTGCTTGTGCTGCCTTGTAGTTGACCTAGGACCTTACGATTTTGCATGAACCGAACTCTGGCAGCCACATTACACGAGAAAAAGCGAGAAGTGGTAATTCGTAGAAAAAACCGCAGAAAACATAACGTTTTCAACATTTGTTTTCGAAATGACGTAACTGAAAATCTTCACATTGGACGCATTACTCTCAGAAACGTTTACATTTATCGGCTGGCAACTAATGCCGCGTGATGACGTTTGCGGTCGCACCACTCTGTACGAAGTAGAAGCTTCTAAGTTGTTGCAGTCACCAAGAAAGAGGCACAGAAATTCAAGTTTTAGTTTTTGAAAATTCAGTTTTTGGCTGCTTTTGCTGCCTTGTAGTTGACCTAGGACCTTAAGATTTTGCGTGAACCGAACTCTGGCAGCCACATTACACGAGAAAAAGCGAGAAGTGGTAATTCGTAGTAAAAACCGCAGAAAACATAACGTTTTCTACATTGTTTTCGTATCGACATAACTGAAAATCTGCCCATTGGACGCATTACTCTCAGAAACGTTTACATTTATCGTCTGGCAACTAATGCCGCGTGATGACGTTTGCGGTCGCACCACTCTGTACGAAGTAGAAGCTTCTAAGTTGTTGCAGTCACCAAGAAAGAGGCACGGAAATTCAAGTTTTAGTTTTTGAAAATTCAGTTTTTGGCTGCTTTTGTGCCTTGTAGTTGACCTAGGAACTTAAGATTTTGCATGAACCGAACTCTGGCAGCCACATTACACGAGAAAAAGCGAGAAGTGGTAATTCGTAGTAAAAACCGCAGAAAACATAACGTTTTCAACATTTGTTTTCGAAATGACGTAACTGAAAATCTTCACATTGGACGCATTACTCTCAGAAACGTTTACATTTATCGTCTGGCAACTAATGCCGCGTGAT
Organism: Schistocerca serialis cubense; assembly: GCF_023864345.2. Lineage (NCBI taxonomy): Eukaryota > Metazoa > Arthropoda > Insecta > Orthoptera > Acrididae > Schistocerca > Schistocerca serialis. The sequence continues at coordinate 2,781,527 of NW_026047571.1, read as the reverse complement.
GACGTTTGCGGTCGCACCACTCTGTACGAAGTAGAATCTTCTAAGTTGTTGCAGTCACCAAGAAAGAGGCACAGAAATTCAAGTTTTGTGTTTTTGAAAATTCAGTTTTTGGCTGCTTTTGCTGCCTTGTAGTTGACCTAGGACCTTAAGATTTTGCATGAACCGAACACTGGCAGCCACATTACACGAGGAAAAGCGAGAAGTAGTAATTCGTAGTAAAAACCGCAGAAAACATAACGTTTTCTACATTGTTTTCGTATCGACGTAACTGAAAATCTTCACATTGGACGCATTACTCTCAGAAACGTTTACATTTATCGTCTGGCAACTAATGCCGCGCGATGACGTTTGCGGTCGCACCACTCCGTACGAAGTAGAAGCTTCTAAGTTGTTGCAGTCACCAAGAAAGAGGCACAGAAATTCAAGTTTTTGTTTTTGAAAATTCAGTTTTTGGCTGCTTTTGCTGCCTTGTAGTTGACCTAGGACCTTAAGATTTTGCATGAACCGAACTCTGGCAGCCTCATTACACGAGAAAAAGCGAGAAGTGGTAATTCGCAGTAAAAACCGCAGAAAACATAACGTTTTCTACATTGTTTTCGTATCGACGTAACCGAAAATCTTCACATTGGACGCATTACTCTCAGAAACGTTAACATTTATCGTCCGGCAACTAATGCCGCGTGATGACGTTTGCGGTCGCACCACTCTGTACGAAGTAGAAGCTTCTAAGTTGTTGCAGTCACCAAGAAAGAGGCACAGAAATTCAAGTTTTTGTTTTTGAAAATTCAGTTTTTGGCTGCTTTTGCTGCCTTGTAGTTGACCTAGGACCTTAAGATTTTGCATGAACCGAACTCTGGCAGCCACATTACACGAGAAAAAGCGAGAAGTGGTAATTCGTAGTAAAAACCGCAGAAAACATAACGTTTTCTACATTGTTTTCGTATCGACGTAACTGAAAATCTTCACATTGGACGCATTACTCTCAGAAACGTTTACATTTATCGTCTGGCAACTAATGCCGCGTGATGACGTTTGCGGTCGCACCACTCTGTACGAAGTAGAAGCTTCTAAGTTGTTGCAGTCACCAAGAAAGAGGCACAGAAATTCAAATTTTAGTATTTGAAAATTCAGTTTTTGGCTGCTTTTGCTGCCTTGTAGTTGACCTAGGACTTTAAGATTTTGCATGAACCGAACTCTGGCAGCCACATTACACGAGAAAAAGCGAGAACTGGTAATTCGTAGTAAAAACTAATGCCGAGTGATGACGTTTGCGGTCGCACCACTCTGTACGAAGTAGAAGCTTGTAAGTTGTTGCAGTCACCAAGAAAGAGGCACAGAAATTCAAGTTTTAGTTTTTGAAAATTCAGTTTTTGGCTGCTTTTGCTGCCTTGTAGTTGACCTAGGACCTTAAGATTTTGCATGAACCGAACTCTGGCAGCCACATTACACGAGAAAAAGCGAGAAGTGGTAATTCGTAGTAAAAACCGCAGAAAACATAACGTTTTCAACATTTGTTTTCGAAATGACGTAACTGAAAATCTTCACATTGGACGCATTACTCTCAGAAACGTTTACATTTATCGTCTGGCAACTAATGCCGCGTGATGACGTTTGCGGTCGCACCACTCTGTACGAAGTAGAAGCTTCTAAGTTGTTGCAGTCACCAAGAAAGAGGCACAGAAATTCAAGTTTTAGTTTTTGAAAATTCAGTTTTTGGCTGCTTTTGCTGCCTTGTAGTTGACCTAGGACCTTAAGATTTTGCATGAACCGAACTCTGGCAGCCACATTACACGAGAAAAAGCGAGAAGTGGTAATTCGTAGTAAAAACCGCAGAAAACATAACGTTTTCTACATTGTTTTCGTATCGACGTAACTGAAAATCTTCACATTGGACGCATTACTCTCAGAAACGTTTACATTTATCGTCTGGCAACTAATGCCGCGTGATGACGTTTGTGGTCGCACCACTCTGTACGAAATAGAAGCTTCTAAGTTGTTGCAGTCACCAAGAAAGAGGCACAGAAATTCAAGTTTTTGTTTTTGAAAATTCAGTTTTTGGCTGCTTTTGCTGCCTTGTAGTTGACCTAGGACCTTAAGATTTTGCATGAACCGAACTCTGGCAGCCACATTACACGAGAAAAAGCGAGAAGTGGTAATTCGTAGTAAAAACCGCAGAAAACATAACGTTTTCTACATTGTTTTCGTATCGACGTAACTGAAAATCTTCACATTGGACGCATTACTCTCAGAAACGTTTACATTTATCGTCTGGCAACTAATGCCGCGTGATGACGTTTGCGGTCGCACCACTCTGTACGAAGTAGAAGCTTCTAAGTTGTTGCAGTCACCAAGAAAGAGGCACAGAAATTCAAGTTTTAGTTTTTGAAAATTCAGTTTTTGGCTGCTTTTGCTGCCTTGTAGTTGACCTAGGACTTTAAGATTTTGCATGAACCGAACTCTGGCAGCCACATTACACGAGAAAAAGCGAGAAGTGGTAATTCGTAGTAAAAACCGCAGAAAACATAACGTTTTCTACATTGTTTTCGTATCGACGTAACTGAAAATCTTCACATTGGACGCATTACTCTCAGAAACGTTTACATTTATCGTCTGGCAACTAATGCCGCGCGATGACGTTTGCGGTCGCACCACTCCGTACGAAGTAGAAGCTTCTAAGTTGTTGCAGTCACCAAGAAAGAGGCACAGAAATTCAAGTTTTAGTTTTTGAAAATTCAGTTTTTGGCTGCTTTTGCTGCCTTGTAGTTGACCTAGGACCTTAAGATTTTGCATGAACCGAACTCTGGCAGCCACATTACACGAGAAAAAGCGAGAAGTGGTAATTCGCAGTAAAAACCGCAGAAAACATAACGTTTTCTACATTGTTTTCGTATCGACGTAACTGAAAATCTTCACATTGGACGCATTACTCTCAGAAACGTTTACATTTATCGTCTGGCAACTAATGCCGCGTGATGACGTTTGCGGTCGCACCACTCTGTACGAAGTAGAAGCTTCTAAGTTGTTGCAGTCACCAAGAAAGAGGCACAGAAATTCAAGTTTTAGTTTTTGAAAATTCAGTTTATGGCTGCTTTTGCTGCCTTGTAGTTGACCTAGGACCTTAAGATTTTGCATGAACCGAACTCTGGCAGCCACATTACACGAGAAAAAGCGAGAAGTGGTAATTCGTAGTAAAAACCGCAGAAAACATAACGTTTTCTACATTGTTTTCGTATCGACGTAACTGAAAATCTTCACATTGGACGCATTACTCTCAGAAACGTTTACATTTATCGTCTGGCAACTAATGCCGCGTGATGACGTTTGCGGTCGCACCACTCTGTACGAAGTAGAAGCTTCTAAGTTGTTGCAGTCACCAAGAAAGAGGCACAGAAATTCAAGTTTTAGTTTTTGAAAATTCAGTTTTTGGCTGCTTTTGCTGCCTTGTAGTTGACCTAGGACTTTAAGATTTTGCATGAACCGAACTCTGGCAGCCACATTACACGAGAAAAAGCGAGAAGTGGTAATTCGTAGTAAAAACCGCAGAAAACATAACGTTTTCTACATTGTTTTCGTATCGACGTAACTGAAAATCTTCACATTGGACGCATTACTCTCAGAAACGTTTACATTTATCGTCTGGCAACTAATGCCGCGTGATGACGTTTGCGGTCGCACCACTCTGTACGAAGTAGAAGCTTCTAAGTTGTTGCAGTCACCAAGAAAGAGGCACAGAAATTCAAGTTTTAGTTTTTGAAAATTCAGTTTTTGGCTGCTTTTGCTGCCTTGTAGTTGACCTAGGACCTTAAAATTTTGCATGAACCGAACTCTGGCAGCCACATTACACGAGAAAAAGCGAGAAGTGGTAATTCGTAGTAAAAACCGCTGAAAACATAACGTTTTTATCATTTGTTTTCGAAATGACGTAACTGAAAATCTTCACATTGGACGCATTACTCTCAGAAAGGTTTACATTTATCGTCTGACAACTAATGCCGAGTGATGACGTTTCGGTCGCACCACTCTGTACGAAGTAGAAGCTTGTAAGTTGTTGCAGTCACCAAGAAAGAGGCACAGAAATTCAAGTTTTAGTTTTTGAAAATTCAGTTTTTGGCTGCTTTTGCTGCCTTGTAGTTGACCTAGGACCTTAAGATTTTGCATGAACCGCACTCTGGCAGTCACATTACACGAGAAAAAGCGAGAAGTGGTAATTCGTAGTAAAAACCGCAGAAAACATAACGTTTTCAACATTTGTTTTCGAAATGATGTAACTGAAAATCTTCACATTGGACGCATTACTCTCAGAAACGTTTACATTTATCGTCTGGCAACTAATGCCGCGTGATGACGTTTGCGGTCGCACCACTCTGTACGAAGTAGAAGCTTCTAAGTTGTTGCAGTCACCAAGAAAGAGGCACAGAAATTCAAGTTTTAGTTTTTGAAAATTCAGTTTTTGGCTGCTTTTGCTGCCTTGTAGTTGACCTAGGACCTTAAGATTTTGCATGAACCGAACTCTGGCAGCCACATTACACGAGAAAAAGCGAGAAGTGGTAATTCGTAGTAAAAACCGCAGAAAACATAACGTTTTCTACATTGTTTTCGTATCGACGTAACTGAAAATCTTCACATTGGACGCATTACTCTCAGAAACGTTTACATTTATCGTCTGGCAACTAATGCCGCGTGATGACGTTTGCGGTCGCACCACTCTGTACGAAGTAGAAGCTTCTAAGTTGTTGCAGTCACCAAGAAAGAGGCACAGAAATTCAAGTTTTTGTTTTTGAAAATTCAGTTTTTGGCTGCTTTTGCTGCCTTGTAGTTGACCTAGGACCTTAAGATTTTGCATGAACCGAACTCTGGCAGCCACATTACACGAGAAAAAGCGAGAAGAGGTAATTCGTAGTAAAAACCGCAGAAAACATAACGTTTTCTACATTGTTTTCGTATCGACGTAACTGAAAATCTTCCCATTGGACGCATTACTCTCAGAAACGTTTACATTTATCGTCTGGCAACTAATGCCGCGTGATGACGTTTGCAGTTACACCACCCTGTACGAAGTAGAAGCTTCTAAGTTGTTGCAGTCACCAAGAAAGAGGCACAGAAATTCAAGTTTTTGTTTTTGAAAATTCAGTTTTTGGCTGCTTTTGCTGCCTTGTAGTTGACCTAGGACCTTAAGATTTTGCATGAACCGAACTCTGGCAGCCACATTACCCGAGAAAAAGCGAGAAGTGGTAATTCGTAGTAAAAACCGCAGAAAACATAACGTTTTCTACATTGTTTTCGTATCGACGTAACTGAAAATCTTCACATTGGACGCATTACTCTCAGAAACGTTCACATTTATCGTCTGGCAACTAATGCCGCGTGATGACGTTTGCGGTCGCACCACTCTGTACGAAGTAGAAGCTTCTAAGTTGTTGCAGTCACCAAGAAAGATTCACAGAAATTCAAGTTTTAGTTTTTGAAAATTCAGTTTTTGGCTGCTTTTGCTGCCTTGTAGTTGACCTAGGACCTTAAGATTTTGCATGAACCGAACTCTGGCAGCCACATTACACGAGAAAAAGCGAGAAGTGGTAATTCGTAGTAAAAACCGCAGAAAACATAACGTTTTCTACATTGTTTTCGTATCGACGTAACTGAAAATCTTCACATTGGACGCATTACTCTCAGAAACGTTTACATTTATCGTCCGGCAACTAATGCCGCGTGATGACGTTTGCGGTCGCACCACTCTGTACGAAGTAGAAGCTTCTAAGTTGTTGCAGTCACCAAGAAAGAGGCACAGAAATTCAAGTTTTTGTTTTTGAAAATTCAGTTTTTGGCTGCTTTTGCTGCCTTGTAGTCGACCTAGGACCTTAGGATTTTGCATGAACCGAACTCTGGCAGCCACATTACACGAGAAAAAGCGAGAGGTGGTAATTCGTAGTAAAAACCGCAGAAAACATAACGTTTTCAACATTTGTTTTCGAAATGACGTAACTGAAAATCTTCACATTGGACGCATTACTCTCAGAAACGTTTACATTTATCGTCTGGCAACTAATGCCGCGTGATGACGTTTGCGGTCGCACCACTCTGTACGAAGTAGAAGCTTCTAAGTTGTTGCAGTCACCAAGAAAGAGGCACAGAAATTCAAGTTTTTGTTTTTGAAAATTCAGTTTTTGGCTGCTTTTGCTGCCTTGTAGTTGACCTAGGACCTTAAGATTTAGCATGAACCGAAATCTGGCAGCCACATTACACGAGAAAAAGCGAGAAGTGGTAATTCGTAGTAAAAACCGCAGAAAACATAACGTTTTCATCATTTGTTTTCGAAATGACGTAACTGAAAATCTTCACATTGGACGCATTACTCTCAGAAACGTTTACATTTATTGTCTGACAACTAATGACGCGTGATGACGTTTGCGGTCGCACCACTCTGTACGAAGTAGAAGCTTCTAAGTTGTTGCAGTCACCAAGAAAGAGGCACAGAAATTCAAGTTTTAGTTTTTGAAAATTCAGTTTTTGGCTGCTTTTGCTGCCTTGTAGTTGACCTAGGATCTTAAAATTTTGCATGAACCGAACTCTGGCAGCCACATTACACGAGAAAAAGCGAGAAGTGGTAATTCGTAGTAAAAACCGCAGAAAACATAACGTTTTTATCATTTGTTTTCGAAATGACGTAACTGAAAATCTTCACATTGGACGAATTACTCTCAGAAACGTTTACATTTATCGTCTGACAACTAATGCCGCGTGATGACGTTTGCGGTCGCACCACTCTGTACGAAGTAGAAGCTTGTAAGTTGTTGCAGTCACCAGGAAAGAGGCACAGAAATTCAAGTTTTAGTTTTTGAAAATTCAGTTTTTGGCTGCTTTTGCTGCCTTGTAGTTGACCTAGGACCTTATGATTTTGCATGAACCGAACTCTGGCAGCCACATTACACGAGAGAAAGCGAGAAGTGGTAATTCGTAGTAAAAACCGCAGAAAACATAACGTTTTTATCATTTGTTTTCGAAATGACGTAACTGAAAATCTTCACATTGGCCGCATTACTCTCAGAAACGTTTACATTTATCGTCTGACAACTAATGCCGAGTGATGACGTTTGCGGTCGCACCACTCTGTACGAAGTAGAAGCTTGTAAGTTGTTGCAGTCACCAAGAAAGAGGCACAGAAATTCAAGTTTTAGTTTTTGAAAATTCAGTTTTTGGCTGCTTTTGCTGCCTTGTAGTTGACCTAGGACCTTAAGATTTTGCATGAACCGAACTCTGGCAGCCACATTACACGAGAAAAAGCGAGAAGTGGTAATTCGTAGTAAAAACCGCAGAAAACATAACGTTTTCAACATTTGTTTTCGAAATGACGTAACTGAAAATCTTCACATTGGACGCATTACTCTCAGAAACGTTTACATTTATCGTCTGGCAACTAATGCCGCGTGATGACGTTTGCGGTCGCACCACTCTGTACGAAGTAGAAGCTTCTAAGTTGTTGCAGTCACCAAGAAAGAGGCACAGAAATTCAAGTTTTAGTTTTTGAAAATTCAGTTTTTGGCTGCTTTTGCTGCCTTGTAGTTGACCTAGGACCTTAAGATTTTGCATGAACCGAACTCTGGCAGCCACATTACACGAGAAAAAGCGAGAAGTGGTAATTCGTAGTAAAAACGGCAGAAAACATAACGTTTTTATCATTTGTTTTCGAAATGACGTAACTGAAAATCTTCACATTGGACGAATTACTCTCAGAAACGTTTACATTTATCGTCTGACAACTAATGCCGCGTGATGACGTTTGCGGTCGCACCACTCTGTACGAAGTAGAAGCTTGTAAGTTGTTGCAGTCACCAGGAAAGAGGCACAGAAATTCAAGTTTTAGTTTTTGAAAATTCAGTTTTTGGCTGCTTTTGCTGCCTTGTAGTTGACCTAGGACCTTATGATTTTGCATGAACCGAACTCTGGCAGCCACATTACACGAGAGAAAGCGAGAAGTGGTAATTCGTAGTAAAAACCGCAGAAAACATAACGTTTTTATCATTTGTTTTCGAAATGACGTAACTGAAAATCTTCACATTGGCCGCATTACTCTCAGAAACGTTTACATTTATCGTCTGACAACTAATGCCGAGTGATGACGTTTGCGGTCGCACCACTCTGTACGAAGTAGAAGCTTGTAAGTTGTTGCAGTCACCAAGAAAGAGGCACAGAAATTCAAGTTTTAGTTTTTGAAAATTCAGTTTTTGGCTGCTTTTGCTGCCTTGTAGTTGACCTAGGACCTTAAGATTTTGCATGAACCGAACTCTGGCAGCCACATTACACGAGAAAAAGCGAGAAGTGGTAATTCGTAGTAAAAACCGCAGAAAACATAACGTTTTCAACATTTGTTTTCGAAATGACGTAACTGAAAATCTTCACATTGGACGCATTACTCTCAGAAACGTTTACATTTATCGTCTGGCAACTAATGCCGCGTGATGACGTTTGCGGTCGCACCACTCTGTACGAAGTAGAAGCTTCTAAGTTGTTGCAGTCACCAAGAAAGAGGCACAGAAATTCAAGTTTTAGTTTTTGAAAATTCAGTTTTTGGCTGCTTTTGCTGCCTTGTAGTTGACCTAGGACCTTAAGATTTTGCATGAACCGAACTCTGGCAGCCACATTACACGAGAAAAAGCGAGAAGTGGTAATTCGTAGTAAAAAACGCAGAAAACATAACGTTTTCTACATTGTTTTCGTATCGACGTAACTGAAAATCTTCACATTGGACGCATTACTCTCAGAAACGTTTACATTTATCGTCTGGCAACTAATGCCGCGTGATGACGTTTGCGGTCGCACTACTCAGTACGAAGTAGAAGCTGCTAAGTTGTTGCAGTCACCAAGAAAGAGGCACAGACATTCAAGTTCTAGTTTTTGAAAATTCAGTTTTTGGCTGCTTTTGCTGCCTTGTAGTTGACCTAGGACCTTAAGATTTTGCATGAACCGAACTCTGGCAGCCACATTACACGAGAAAAAGCGAGAAGTGGTAATTCGTAGTAAAAACCGCAGAAAACATAACGTTTTCATCATTTGTTTTCGAAATGACGTAACTGAAAATCTTCACATTGGACGCATTACTCTCAGAAACGTTTACATTTATCGTCTGGCAACTAATTCCGCGTGATGACGTTTGCGGTCGCACCACTCTGTACGAAGTAGAAGCTTCTAAGTTGTTGCAGTCACCAAGAAAGAGGCACAGAAATTCAAGTTTTTGTTTTTGAAAATTCAGTTTTTGGCTGCTTTTGCTGCCTTGTAGTTGACCTAGGACCTTAAGATTTTGCATGAACCGAACTCTGGCAGCCACATTACACGAGAAAAAGCGAGAAGAGGTAATTCGTAGTAAAAACCGCAGAAAACATAACGTTTTCTACATTGTTTTCGTATCGACGTAACTGAAAATCTTCACATTGGACGCATTACTCTCAGAAACGTTTACATTTATCGTCTGACAACTAATGCCGAGTGATGACGTTTGCGGTCGCACCACTCTGTACGAAGTAGAAGCTTGTAAGTTGTTGCAGTCACCAAGAAAGAGGCACAGAAATTCAAGTTTTAGTTTTTGAAAATTCAGTTTTTGGCTGCTTTTGCTGCCTTGTATTTGACCTAGGACCTTAAGATTTTGCATGAACCGAACTCTGGCAGCCACATTACACGAGAAAAAGCGAGAAGTGGTAATTCGTAGTAAAAACCGCAGAAAACATAACGTTTTCAACATATGTTTTCGAAATGACGTAACTGAAAATCTTCACATTGGACGCATTACTCTCAGAAACGTTTACATTTATCGTCTGGCAACTAATGCCGCGTGATGACGTTTGCGGTCGCACCACTCTGTACGAAGTAGAAGCTTCTAAGTTGTTGCAGTCACCAAGAAAGAGGCACAGAAATTCAAGTTTTAGTTTTTGAAAATTCAGTTTTTGGCTGCTTTAGCTGCCTTGTAGTTGACCTAGGACCTTAAGATTTTGCATGAACCGAACTCTGGCAGCCACATTACACGAGAAAAAGCGAGAAGTGGTAATTCGTAGTAAAAACCGCAGAAAACATAACGTTTTCTACATTGTTTTCGAATCGACGTAACTGAAAATCTTCACATTGGACGCATTACTCTCAGAAACGTTTACATTTATCGTCTGGCAACTAATGCCGCGTGATGACGTTTGCGGTCGCACCACTCTGTACGAAGTAGAAGCTTCTAAGTTGTTGCAGTCACCAAGAAAGAGGCACAGAAATTCAAGTTTTTGTTTTTGAAAATTCAGTTTTTGGCTGCTTTTGCTGCCTTGTAGTTGACCTAGGACCTTAAGATTTTGCATGAACCGAACTCTGGCAGCCACATTACACGAGAAAAAGCGAGAAGAGGTAATTCGTAGTAAAAACCGCAGAAAACATAACGTTTTCTACATTGTTTTCGTATCGACGTAACTGAAAATCTTCACATTGGACGCATTACTCTCAGAAACGTTTACATTTACCGTCTGGCAACTAATGCCGCGTGATGACGTTTGCAGTTACACCACCCTGTACGAAGTAGAAGCTTCTAAGTTGTTGCAGTCACCAAGAAAGAGGCACAGAAATTCAAGTTTTAGTTTTTGAAAATTCAGTTTTTGGCTGCTTTTGCTGCCTTGTAGTTGACCTAGGACCTTAAGATTTTGCATGAACCGAACTCTGGCAGCCACATTACACGAGAAAAAGCGAGAAGTGGTAATTCGTAGTAAAAACCGCAGAAAACATAACGTTTTCTACATTGTTTTCGTATCGACGTAACTGAAAATCTTCACATTGGACGCATTACTCTCAGAAACGTTTACATTTATCGTCTGGAAACTAATGCCGCGTGATGACGTTTGTGGTCGCACCACTCTGTACGAAGCAGAAGCTTCTAAGTTGTTGCAGTCACCAAGAAAGAGGCACAGAAATTCAAGTTTTTGTTTTTGAAAATTCAGTTTTTGGCTGCTTTTGCTGCCTTGTAGTTGACCTAGGAGCTTAAGATTTTGCATGAACCGAACTCTGGCAGCCACATTACACGAGAAAAAGCGAGAAGTGGTAATTCGTAGTAAAAACCGCAGAAAACATAACGTTTTCTACATTGTTTTCGTATCGACGTAACTGAAAATCTTCACATTGGACGCATTACTCTCAGAAACGTTCACATTTATCGTCTGGCAACTAATGCCGCGTGATGACGTTTGCGGTCGCACCACTCTGTACGAAGTAGAAGCTTCTAAGTTGTTGCAGTCACCAAGAAAGATTCACAGAAATTCAAGTTTTAGTTTTTGAAAATTCAGTTTTTGGCTGCTTTTGCTGCCTTGTAGTTGACCTAGGACCTTAAGATTTTGCATGAACCGAACTCTGGCAGCCACATTACACGAGAAAAAGCGAGAAGTGGTAATTCGTACTAAAAACCGCAGAAAACATAACGTTTTCTACATTGTTTTCGTATCGACGTAACTGAAAATCTTCACATTGGACGCATTACTCTCAGAAACGTTTACATTTATCGTCTGGCAACTAATGCCGCGTGATGACGTTTGCGGTCGCACCACTCTGTACGAAGTAGAAGCTTCTAAGTTGTTGCAGTCACCAAGAAAGAGGCACAGAAATTCAAGTTTTAGTTTTTGAAAATTCAGTTTTTGGCTGCTTTTGCTGCCTTGTAGTTGACCTAGGACCTTAAGATTTTGCATGAACCGAACTCTGGCAGCCACATTACACGAGAAAAAGCGAGAAGTGGTAATTCGTAGTAAAAACCGCAGAAAACATAACGTTTTCATCATTTGTTTTCGAAATGACGTAACTGAAAATCTTCACATTGGACGCATTACTCTCAGAAACGTTTACATTTATCGTCTGACAACTAATGCCGCGTGATGACGTTTGCGGTCGCACCACTCTGTACGAAGTAGAAGCTTCTAAGTTGTTGCAGTCACCAAGAAAGAGGCACAGAAATTCAAGTTTTAGTTTTTGAAAATTCAGTTTTTGGCTGCTTTTGCTGCCTTGTAGTTGACCTAGGACCTTAAAAATTTGCATGAACCGAACTCTGGCAGCCACATTACACGAGAAAAAGCGAGAAGTGGTAATTCGTAGTAAAAACCGCAGAAAACATAACGTTTTTATCATTTGTTTTCGAAATGACGTAACTGAAAATCTTCACATTGGACGAATTACTCTCAGAAACGTTTACATTTATCGTCTGACAACTAATGCCGCGTGATGACGTTTGCGGTCGCACCACTCTGTACGAAGTAGAAGCTTGTAAGTTGTTGCAGTCACCAGGAAAGAGGCACAGAAATTCAAGTTTTAGTTTTTGAAAATTCAGTTTTTGGCTGCTTTTGCTGCCTTGTAGTTGACCTAGGACCTTAAGATTTTGCATGAACCGAACTCTGGCAGCCACATTACACGAGAGAAAGCGAGAAGTGGTAATTCGTAGTAAAAACCGCAGAAAACATAACGTTTTCAACATTTGTTTTCGAAATGACGTAACTGAAAATCTTCACATTGGACGCATTACTCTCAGAAACGTTTACATTTATCGTCTGGCAACTAATGCCGCGTGATGACGTTTGCGGTCGCACCACTCTGTACGAAGTAGAAGCTTCTAAGTTGTTGCAGTCACCAAGAAAGAGGCACAGAAATTCAAGTTTTTGTTTTTGAAAATTCAGTTTTTGGCTGCTTTTAATGCCTTGTAGTTCACCTAGGACCTTAAGATTTTGCATGAACCGAACTCTGGCAGCCACATTACACGAGAAAAAGCGAGAAGTGGTAATTCGTAGTAAAAACCGCAGAAAACATAACGTTTTCTACATTGTTTTCGTATCGACGTAACTGAAAATCTTCACATTGGACGCATTACTCTCAGAAACGTTTACATTTATCGTCTGGCAACTAATGCCGCGTGATGACGTTTGCGGTCGCACCACTCTGTACGAAGTAGAAGCTTCTAAGTTGTTGCAGTCACCAAGAAAGAGGCACAGAAATTCAATTTTTAGTTTTTGAAAATTCAGTTTTTGGCTGCTTTTGCTGCCTTGTAGTTGACCTAGGACCTTAAGATTTTGCATGAACCGAACTCTGGCAGCCACATTACACGAGAAAAAGCGAGAAGTGGTAATTCGTAGTAAAAACCGCATAAAACATAACGTTTTCTACATTGTTTTCGTATCGACGTAACTCAAAATCTTCACATTGGACGCATTACTCTCAGAAACTTTTACATTTATCGTCTGGCAACTAATGCCGCGTGGTGACGTTTGCGGTTACACCACTCTGTACGAAGTAGAAGCTTCTAAGTTGTTGCAGTCACCAAGAGAGAGGCACAGAAATTCAAGTTTTAGTTTTTGAAAATTCAGTTTTTGGCTGCTTTTGCTGCCTTGTAGTTGACCTAGGACCTTAAGATTTTGCATGAACCGAACTCTGGCAGCCACATTACACGAGAAAAAGCGAGAAGTGGTAATTCGTAGTAAAAACCGCGTAAAACATAACGTTTTCTACATTGTTTTCGTATCGACGTAACTGAAAATCTTCACATTGGACGCATTACTCTCAGAAACGTTTACATTTATCGTCTGTCAACTAATGCCGCGTGATGACGTTTGCGGTCGCACCACTCTGTACGAAGTAGAAGCTTCTAAGTTGTTGCAGTCACCAAGAAAGAGGCACAGAAATTCAAGTTTTTGTTTTTGAAAATTCAGTTTTTGGCTGCTTTTGCTGCCGTGTAGTTGACCTAGGAGCTTAAGATTTTGCATGAACCGAACTCTGGCAGCCACATTACACGAGAAAAAGCGAGAAGTGGTAATTCGTATTAAAAACCGCAGAAAACATAACGTTTTCTACATTGTTTTCGTATCGACGTAACTGAAAATCTTCACATTGGACGCATTACTCTCAGAAACGTTTACCTTTATCGTCTGGCAACTAATGCCGCGTGATGACGTTTGCGGTCGCACCACTCTGTACGAAGTAGAAGCTTCTAAGTTGTTGCAGTCACCAAGAAAGAGGCACAGAAATTCAAGTTTTAGTTTTTGAAAATTCAGTTTTTGGCTGCTTTTGCTGCCTTGTAGTTGACCTAGGACCTTAAGATTTTGCATGAACCGAACTCTGGCAGCCACATTACACGAGAAAAAGCGAGAAGTGGTAATTCGTACTAAAAACCGCAGAAAACATAACGTTTTCTACATTGTTTTCGTATCGACGTAACTGAAAATCTTCACATTGGACGCATTACTCTCAGAAACGTTTACATTTATCGTCTGGCAACTAATGCAGCGTGATGACGTTTGCGGTCGCACCACTCTGTACGAAGTAGAAGCTGCTAAGTTGTTGCAGTCACCAAGAAGGAGGCACAGACACTCAAGTTTTAGTTTTTGAAAATTCAGTTTTTGGCTGCTTTTGCTGCCTTGTAGTTGACCTAGGACCTTAAGATTTTGCATGAACCGAACTCTGGCTGCCACATTACACGAGAAAAAGCGAGAAGTGGTAATTCGTAGTAAAAACCGCAGAAAACATAACGTTTTCATCATTTGTTTTCGAAATGACGTAACTGAAAATCTTCACATTGGACGCATTACTCTCAGAAACGTTTACATTTATCGTCTGGCAACTAATGCCGCGTGATGACGTTTGCGGTCGCACCACTCTGTACGAAGTAGAAGCTTCTAAGTTTTTGCAGTCACCAAGAAAGAGGCACAGAAATTCAAGTTTTAGTTTTTGAAAATTCAGTTTTTGGCTGCTTTTGCTGCCTTGTAGTTGACCTAGGACCTTAAGATTTTGCATGAACCGAACTCTGGCAGCCACATTACACGAGAAAAAGCGAGAAGTGGTAATTCGTAGTAAAAACCGCAGAAAACATAACGTTTTCTACATTGTTTTCGTATCGACGTAACTGAAAATCTTCACATTGGACGCATTACTCTCAGAAACGTTTACATTTATCGTCTGGCAACTAATGCCGCGTGATGACGTTTGCGGTCGCACCACTCTGTACGAAGTAGAAGCTTCTAAGTTGTTGCAGTCACCAAGAAAGAGGCACAGAAATTCAAGTTTTTGTTTTTGAAAATTCAGTTTTTGGCTGCTTTTGCTGCCTTGTAGTTGACCTAGGACCTTAAGATTTTGCATGAACCGAACTCTGGCAGCCACATTACACGAGAAAAAGCGAGAAGTGATAATTCGTAGTAAAAACAGCAGAAAACATAACGTTTTCAACATTTGTTTTCGAAATGACGTAACTGAAAATCTTCACATTGGACGCATTACTCTCAGAAAAGTTTACATTTATCGTCTCTCAACTAATGCCACGTGATGACGTTCGCGGTCGCACCACTCTGTACGAAGTAGAAGCTTCTAAGTTGTTGCAGTCACCAAGAAAGAGGCACAGAAATTCAAGTTTAAGTTTTTGAAAATTCAGCTTTTGGCTGCTTTTGCTGCCTTGTAGTTGACCTAGGACCTTAAGATTTTGCATGAACCGAACTCTGGCAGCCACATTACACGAGAAAAAGCGAGAAGTGGTAATTCGTAGTAAAAACCGCAGAAAACATAACGTTTTCAACATTTGTTTTCGAAATGACGTAACTGAAAATCTTCACATTGGACGCATTACTCTCAGAAACGTTTACATTTATCGTCTGGCAACTAATGCCGCGTGATGACGTTTGCGGTCGCACTACTCAGTACGAAGTAGAAGCTGCTAAGTTGTTGCAGTCACCAAGAAAGAGGCACAGACATTCAAGTTTTAGTTTTTGAAAATTCAGTTTTTGGCTGCTTTTGCTGCCTTGTAGTTGACCTAGGAGCTTAAGATTTTGCATGAACCGAACTCTGGCAGCCACATTACACGAGAAAAAGCGAGAAGTGGTAATTCGTAGTAAAAACCGCAGAAAACATAACGTTTTCTACATTGTTTTCGTATCGACGTAACTGAAAATCTTCACATTGGACGCATTACTCTAGAAACGTTTACATTTATCGTCTGGCAACTAATGCCGCGTGATGACGTTTGCGGTCGCACCACTCTGTAGGAAGTAGAAGCTTCTAAGTTGTTGCAGTCACCAAGAAAGAGGCACAGAAATTCAATTTTTAGTTTTTGAAAATTCAGTTTTTGGCTGCTTTTGCTGCCTTGTAGTTGACCTAGGACCTTAAGATTTTGCATGAACCGAACTCTGGCAGCCACATTACACGAGAAAAAGCGAGAAGTGGTAATTCGTAGTAAAAACCGCAGAAAACATAACGTTTTCAACATTTGTTTTCGAAATGACGTAACTGAAAATCTTCACATTGGACGCATTACTCTCAGAAACGTTTACATTTATCGTCTGGCAACTAATGCCGCGTGATGACGTTTGCGGTCGCACCACTCTGTACGAAGTAGAAGCTTCTAAGTTGTTGCAGTCACCAAGAAAGAGGCACAGAAATTCAAGTTTTTGTTTTTGAAAATTCAGTTTTTGGCTGCTTTTGCTGCCCTGTAGTTGACCTAGGACCTTAAGATTTTGCATGAACCGAACTCTGGCAGCCACATTACACGAGAAAAAGCGAGAAGTGGTAATTCGTAGTAAAAACCGCAGAAAACATAACGTTTTCTACATTGTTTTCGTATCGACGTAACTCAAAATCTTCACATTGGACGCATTACTCTCAGAAACGTTTACATTTATCGTCTGTCAACTAATGCCGCGTGATGACGTTTGCGGTTACACCACTCTGTACGAAGTAGAAGCTTCTAAGTTGTTGCAGTCACCAAGAAAGAGGCACAGAAATTCAAGTTTTAGTTTTTGAAAATTAAGTTTTTGGCTGCTTTTGCTGCCTTGTAGTATACCTAGGACCTTAAGATTTTGCATGAACCGAACTCTGGCAGCCACATTACACGAGAAAAAGCGAGAAGTGGTAATTCGTAGTAAAAACCGCAGAAAACATAACGTTTTCTACATTGTTTTCGTATCGACGTAACTGAAAATCTTCACATTGGACGCATTACTCTCAGAAACGTTTACATTTATCGTCTGTCAACTAATGCCGCGTGATGACGTTTGCGGTCGCACCACTCTGTACGAAGTAGAAGCTTCTAAGTTGTTGCAGTCACCAAGAAAGAGGCACAGAAATTCAAGTTTTTGTTTTTGAAAATTCAGTTTTTGGCTGCTTTTGCTGCCTTGTAGTTGACCTAGGAGCTTAAGATTTTGCATGAACCAAACTCTGGCAGCCACATTACACGAGAAAAAGCGAGAAGTGGTAATTCGTATTAAAAACCGCAGAAAACATAACGTTTTCTACATTGTTTTCGTATCGACGTAACTGAAAATCTTCACATTGGACGCATTACTCTCAGAAACGTTTACATTTATCGTCTGGCAACTAATGCCGCGTGATGACGTTTGCGGTCGCACCACTCTGTACGAAGTAGAAGCTTCTAAGTTGTCGCAGTCACCAAGAAAGAGGCACAGAAATTCAAGTTTTAGTTTTTGAAAATTCAGTTTTTGGCTGCTTTTGCTGCCTTGTAGTAGACCTAGGACCTTAAGATTTTGCATGAACCGAACTCTAGCAGCCACATTACACGAGAAAAAGCGAGAAGTGGTAATTCGTACTAAAAACCGCAGAAAACATAACGTTTTCTACATTTTTTTCGTATCGACGTAACTGAAAATCTTCACATTGGACGCATTACTCTCAGAAACGTTTACATTTATCGTCTGGCAACTAATGCAGCGTGATGACGTTTGCGGTCGCACCACTCTGTACGAAGTAGAAGCTGCTAAGTTGTTGCAGTCACCAAGAAAGAGGCACAGACATTCAAGTTTTAGTTTTTGAAAATTCAGTTTTTGGCTGCTTTTGCTGCCTTGTAGTTGACCTAGGACCTTAAGATTTTGCATGAACCGAACTCTGGCTGCCACATTACACGAGAAAAAGCGAGAAGTGGTAATTCGTAGTAAAAACCGCAGAAAACATAACGTTTTCATCATTTGTTTTCGAAATGACGTAACAGAAAATCTTCACATTGGACGCATTACTCTCAGAAACGTTTACATTTATCGTCTGGCAACTAATGCCGCGTGATGACGTTTGCGGTCGCACCACTCTGTACGAAGTAGAAGCTTCTAAGTTGTTGCAGTCACCAAGAAAGAGGCACAGAAATTCAAGTTTTAGTTTTTGAAAATTCAGTTTTTGGCTGCTTTTGCTGCCTTGTAGTTGACCTAGGACCTTAAGATTTTGCATGAACCGAACTCTGGCAGCCACATTACACGAGAAAAAGCGAGAAGTGGTAATTCGTAGTAAAAACCGCAGAAAACATAACGTTTTCTACATTGTTTTCGTATCGACGTAACTGAAAATCTTCACATTGGACGCATTACTCTCAGAAACGTTTACATTTATCGTCTGGCAACTAATGCCGCGTGATGACGTTTGCGGTCGCACCACTCTGTACGAAGTAGAAGCTTCTAAGTTGTTGCAGTCACCAAGAAAGAGGCACAGAAATTCGAGTATTTGTTTTTGAAAATTCAGTTTTTGGCTGCTTTTGCTGCCTTGTAGTTGACCTAGGACCTTAAGATTTTGCATGAACCGAACTCTGGCAGCCACATTACACGAGAAAAAGCGAGAAGTGATAATTCGTAGTAAAAACCGCAGAAAACATAAGGTTTTCAACATTTGTTTTCGAAATGACGTAACTGAAAATCTTCACATTGGACGCATTACTCTCAGAAAAGTTTACATTTATCGTCTCTCAACTAATGCCGCGTGATGACGTTCGCGGTCGCACCACTCTGTACGAAGTAGAAGCTTCTAAGTTGTTGCAGTCACCAAGAAAGAGGCACAGAAATTCAAGTTTTAGTTTTTGAAAATTCAGTTTTTGGCTGCTTTTGCTGCCTTGTAGTTGACCTAGGACCTTAAGATTTTGCATGAACCGAACTCTGGCAGCCACATTACACGAGAAAAAGCGAGAAGTGGTAATTCGTAGTAAAAACCGCAGAAAACATAACGTTTTCAACATTTGTTTTCGAAATGACGTAACTGAAAATCTTCACATTGGACGCATTACTCTCAGAAACGTTTACATTTATCGTCTGGCAACTAATGCCGCGTGATGACGTTTGCGGTCGCACTACTCAGTACGAAGTAGAAGCTGCTAAGTTGTTGCAGTCACCAAGAAAGGGGGACAGACATTCAAGTTTTAGTTTTTGAAAATTCAGTTTTTGGCTGCTTTTGCTGCCTTGTAGTTGACCTAGGACCTTAAGATTTTGCATGAACCGAACTCTGGCAGCCACATTACACGAGAAAAAGCGAGAAGTGGTAATTCGTAGTAAACACCGCAGAAAACATAACGTCTTCAACATTTGTTTTCGAAATGACGTAACTGAAAATCTTCACATTGGACGCATTACTCTCAGAAACGTTTACATTTATCGTCTGGCAACTAATGCCGCGTGATGACGTTTGCGGTCGCACCACTCTGTACGAAGTAGAAGCTTCTAAGTTGTTGCAGTCACCAAGAAAGAGGCACAGAAATTCAAGTTTTTGTTTTTGAAAATTCAGTTTTTGGCTGCTTTTGCGGCCTTGTAGTTGACCTAGGACCTTAAGGTATTGCATGAACCGAACTCTGGCAGCCACATTACACGAGAAAAAGCGAGAAGTGGTAATTCGTAGTAAAAACCGCAGAAAACATAACGTTTTCTACATTGTTTTCGTATCGACGTAACTGAAAATCTTCACATTGGACGCATTACTCTCAGAAACGTTTACATTTATCGTCTGGCAACTAATGCCGCGTGATGACGTTTGCGGTCGCACCACTCTGTGCGATGTAGAAGCTTCTAAGTTGTTGCAGTCACCAAGAAAGAGGCACAGAAATTCAAGTTTTTGTTTTTGAAAATTCAGTTTTTGGCTGCTTTTGCTGCCTTGTAGTTGACCTAGGACCTTAAGATTTTGCATGAACCGAACTCTGGCAGCCACATTACACGAGAAAAAGCGAGAAGTGGTAATTCGTAGTAAAAACCGCAGAAAACATAACGTTTTCAACATTTGTTTTCGAAATGACGTAACTGAAAATCTTCACATTGGACGCATTACTCTCAGAAAAGTTTACATTTATCGTCTCTCAACTAATACCGCGTGGTGACGTTTGCGGTCGCACCACTCTGTACGAAGTAGAAGCTTCTAAGTTGTTGCAGTCACCAAGAAAGAGGCACAGAAATTCAAGTTTTAGTTTTTGAAAATTCAGTTTTTGGTTGCTTTTGCTGCCTTGTAGTTGACCTAGGGCCTTAAGATTTTGCATGAACCGAACTCTGGCAGCCACATTACATGAGAAAAAGCGAGAAGTGGTTATTCGTAGTAAAAACCGCAGAAAACATAACGTTTTCAACATTTGTTTTCGAAATGACGTAACTGAAAATCTTCACATTGGACGCATTACTCTCAGAAACGTTTACATTTATCGTCTGGCAACTAATGCCGCGTGATGACGTTTGCGGTCGCACTACTCAGTACGAAGTAGAAGCTGATAAGTTGTTGCAGTCACCAAGAAAGAGGCACAGACATTCAAGTTTTAGTTTTTGAAAATTCAGTTTTTGGCTGCTTTTGCTGCCTTGTAGTTGACCTAGGACCTTAAGATTTTGCATGAACCGAACTCTGGCAGCCACATTACACGAGAAAAAGCGAGAAGTGGTAATTCGTAGTAAAAACCGCAGAAAACATAAAGTTTTCAACATTTGTTTTCGAAATGACGTAACTGAAAATCTTCACATTGGACGCATTACTCTCAGAAACGTTTACATTTATCGTCTGGCAACTAATGCTGCGTGATGACGTTTGCGGTCGCACCACTCTGTACGAAGTAGAAGCTTCTAAGTTGTTGCAGTCACCAAGAAAGAGGCACAGAAATTCAAGTTTTTGTTTTTGAAAATTCAGTTTTTGGCTGCTTTTGCTGCCTTGTAGTTGACCTAGGACCTTAAGATTTTGCATGAACCGAACTCTGGCAGCCACATTACACGAGAAAAAGCGAGAAGTGGTAATTCGTAGTAAAAACCGCAGAAAACATAACGTTTTCTACATTGTTTTCGTATCGACGTAACTGAAAATCTTCACATTGGACGCATTACTCTCAGAAACGTTTACATTTATCGTCTGGCAACTAATGCCGCGTGATGACGTTTGCGGTCACACCACTCTGTACGAAGTAGAATCTTCTAAGTTGTTGCAGTCACCAAGAAAGAGGCACAGAAATTCAAGTTTTTGTTTTTGAAAATTCAGTTTTTGGCTGCTTTTGCTGCCTTGTAGTTGACCTAGGACCTTAAGATTTTGCATGAACCGAACTCTGGCAGCCACGTTACACGAGAAAAAGCGAGAAGTGGTAATTCGTAGTAAAAACCGCAGAAAACATAACGTTTTCAACATTTGTTTTCGAAATGACGTAACTGAAAATCTTCACATTGGACGCATTACTCTCAGAAACGTTTACATTTATCGTCTGGCAACTAATGCCGCGTGATGACGTTTGCGGTCGCACTACTCAGTACGAAGTAGAAGCTGCTAAGTTGTTGCAGTCACCAAGAAAGAGGCACAGACATTCAAGTTCTAGTTTTTGAAAATTCAGTTTTTGGCTGCTTTTGCTGCCTTGTAGTTGACCTAGGACCTTAAGATTTTGCATGAACCGAACTCTGGCAGCCACATTACACGAGAAAAAGCGAGAAGTGGTAATTCGTAGTAAAAACCGCAGAAAACATAACGTTTTCATCATTTGTTTTCGAAATGACGTAACTGAAAATCTTCACATTGGACGCATTACTCTCAGAAACGTTTACATTTATCGTCTGGCAACTAATGCCGCGTGATGACGTTTGCGGTCGCACCACTCTGTACGAAGTAGAAGCTTCTAAGTTGTTGCAGTCACCAAGAAAGAGGCACAGAAATTCAAGCTTTTGTTTTTGAAAATTCAGTTTTTGGCTGCTTTTGCTGCCTTGTAGTTGACCTAGGACCTTAAGATTTTGCATGAACCGAACTCTGGCAGCCACATTACACGAGAAAAAGCGAGAAGTGGTAATTCGTAGTAAAAACCGCAGAAAACATAACGTTTTCAACATTTGTTTTCGAAATGACGTAACTGAAAATCTTCACATTGGACGCATTACTCTCAGAAACGTTTACATTTATCGTCTGGCAACTAATGCTGCGTGATGATGTTTGCGGTCGCACCACTCTGTACGAAGTAGAAGCTTCTAAGTTGTTGCAGTCACCAAGAAAGAGGCACAGAAATTCAAGTTTTTGTTTTTGAAAATTCAGTTTTTGGCTGCTTTTGCTGCCTTGTAGTTGACCTAGGACCTTAAGATTTTGCATGAACCGAACTCTGGCAGCCACATTACACGAGAAAAAGCGAGAAGTGGTAATTCGTAGTAAAAACCGCAGAAAACATAACGTTTTCTACATTGTTTTCGTATCGACGTAACTGAAAATCTTCACATTGGACGCATTACTCTCAGAAACGTTTACATTTATCGTCTGGCAACTAATGCCGCGTGATGACGTTTGCGGTCACACCACTCTGTACGATGTAGAGCCTTCTAAGTTGTTGCAGTCACCAAGAAAGAGGCACAGAAATTCAAGTTTTTGTTTTTGAAAATTCAGTTTTTGGCTGCTTTTGCTGCCTTGTAGTTGACCTAGGACCTTAAGATTTTGCATGAACCGAACTCTGGCAGCCACATTACACGAGAAAAAGCGAGAAGTGGTAATTCGTAGTAAAAACCGCAGAAAACGTAACGTTTTCATCATTTGTTTTCGTATCGACGTAACTGAAAATCTTCACATTGGACGCATTACTCTCAGAAACGTTTACATTTATCGTCTGGCAACTAGTGCCGCGTGATGACGTTTGCGGTCGCACCACTCTGTACGAAGTAGAAGCTTCTAAGTTGTTGCAGTCACCAAGAAAGAGGCACAGAAATTCAAGTTTTTGTTTTTGAAAATTCAGTTTTTGGCTGCTTTTGCTGCCTTGTAGTTGAACTAGGACCTTAAGATTTTGCATGAACCGAACTCTGGCAGCCACATTACACGAGAAAAAGTGAGAAGTAGTAATTCGTAGTAAAAACCGCAGAAAACATAACGTTTTCATCATTTGTTTTCGTATCGACGTAACTGAAAATCTACACATTGGACGCATTACTCTCAGAAACGTTTACATTTATCGTCTGGCAACTAGTGCCGCGTGACGACGTTTGCGGTCGCACCACTCTGTACGAAGTAGAAGCTTCTAAGTTGTTGCAGTCACCAAGAAAGAGGCACAGAAATTCAAGTTTTAGTTTTTGAAAATTCGGTTTTTGGCTGCTTTTGCTGCCTTGTAGTTGACCTAGGACCTTAAGATTTTGCATGAACCAAACTCTGGCAGCCACATTACACGAGAAAAAGCGAGAAGTGGTAATTCGTAGTAAAAACCGCAGAAAACATAACGTTTTCACCATTTGTTTTCTAAATGACGTAACTGAAAATCTTCACATTGGACGCATTACTCTCAGAAACGTTTACATTTATCGTCTGGCAACTAATGCCGCGTGATGACGTTTGCAGTCGCACCACTCTGTACGAAGTAGAAGCTTCTAAGTTGTTGCAGTCACCAAGAAAGAGGCACAGAAATTCAAGTTTTTGTTTTTGAAAATTCAGTTTTTGGCTGCTTTTGCTGCCTTGTAGTTGACCTAGGACCTTAATATTTTGCATGAACCGAACTCTTGCAGCCACATTACACGAGAAAAAGCGAGAAGTGGTAATTCGTAGTAAAAACCGCAGAAAACATAACGTTTTCAACATTTGTTTTCGAAATGACGTAACTGAAAATCTTCACATTGGACGCATTACTCTCAGAAACGTTTACATTTATCGTCTGGCAACTAATGCCGCGTGATGACGTTTGCGGTCGCACCACTCTGTACGAAGTAGAAGCTTCTAAGTTGTTGCAGTCACCAAGAAAGAGGCACAGAAATTCAAGTTTTGTTTTTGAAAATTCAGTTTTTGGCTGCTTTTGCTGCCTTGGAGTTGACCTAGGACCTTAAGATTTTGCATGAACCGAACTCTGGCAGCCACATTACACGAGAAAAAGCGAGAAGTGGTAATTCGTAGTAAAAACCGCAGAAAACATAACGTTTTCTACATTGTTTTCGTATCGACGTAACTGAAAATCTTCACATTGGACGCATTACTCTCAGAAACGTTTACATTTATCGTCTGGCAACTAATGCCGCGTGATGACGTTTGCGGTCACACCACTCTGTACGAAGTAGAAGCTTCTAAGTTGTTGCAGTCACCAAGAAAGAGGCACAGAAATTCAAGTTTTAGTTATTGAAAATTCAGTTTTTGGCTGCTTTTGCTGCCTTGTAGTTGACCTAGGACCTTAAGATTTTGCACGAACCGAACTCTGGCAGCCACATTACACGAGGAAAAGCGAGAAGTGGTAATTCGTAGTAAAAACCGCAGAAAACATAACGTTTTCATCATTTGTTTTCGTATCGACGTAACTGAAAATCGTCACATTGGACGGATTACTCTCAGAAACGTTTACATTTATCGTCTGGCAACTAATGCCGCGTGATGACGTTTGCGGTCGCACCACTCTGTACGAAGTAGAAGCTTCTAAGTTGTTGCAGTCACCAAGAAAGAGGCACAGAAATTCAAGTTTTAGTTTTTGAAAATTCAGTTTTTGGCTGCTTTTGCTGCCTTGTAGTTGACCTAGGACCTTAAGATTTTGCATGAACCGAACTCTGGCAGCCACATTACACGAGAAAAGGCGAGAAGTGGTAATTCGTAGTAAAAACCGCAGAAAACATAACGTTTTCATCATTTGTTTTCGAAATGACGTAACTGAAAATCTTCACATTGGACGCATTACTCTCAGAAAAGTTTACATTTATCGTCTCTCAACTAATGCCGCGTGATGACGTTTGCGGTCGCACCACTCTGTACGAAGTAGAAGCTTCTAAGTTGTTGCAGTCACCAAGAAAGATGCACAGAAATTCAAGTTTTAGTATTTGAAAATTCAGTTTTTGGCTGCTTTTGATGCCTTGTAGTTGACCTAGGACCTTAAGATTTTGCATGAACCGAACTCTGGCAGCCACATTACACGAGAAAAAGCGAGAAGTGGTAATTCGTAGTAAAAACCGCAGAAAACATAACGTTTTCATCATTTGTTTTCGAAATGACGTAACTGAAAATCTTCACATTGGATGCATTACTCTCAGAAACGTTTACATTTATCGTCTGGCAACTAATGCCGCGTGATGACGTTTGCGGTCGCACCACTCTGTACGAAGTAGAAGCTTCTAAGTTGTTGCAGTCACCAAGAAAGAGGCACAGAAATTCAAGTTTTTGTTTTTGAAAATTCAGTTTTTGGCTGCTTTTGCTGCCTTGTAGTTGACCTAGGACCTTACGATTTTGCATGAACCGATCTCTGGCAGCCACATTACACGAGAAAAAGCGAGAAGTGGTAATTCGTAGTAAAAACCGCAGAAAACATAACGTTTTCAACATTTGTTTTCGAAATGACGTAATTGAAAATCTTCACATTGGACGCATTACTCTCAGAAACGTTTACATTTATCGTCTGGCAACTAATGCCGCGTGATGACGTTTGCGGTCGCACCACTCTGTACGAAGTAGAAGCTTCTAAGTTGTTGCAGTCACCAAGAAAGAGGCACAGAAATTCAAGTTTTTGTTTTTGAAAATTCAGTTTTTGGCTGCTTTTGCTGCCTTGTAGTTGACCTAGGACCTTAAGATTTTGCATGAACCGAACTCTGGCAGCCACATTACACGAGAAAAAGCGAGAAGTGGTAATTCGTAGTAAAAACCGCAGAAAACATAACTTTTTCATCATTTGTTTTCGTATCGACGTAACTGAAAATCTTCACATTGGACGCATTACTCTCAGAAACGTTTACATTTATCGTCTGGCAACTAGTGCCGCGTGATGACGTTTGCGGTCGCACCACTCTGTACGAAGTAGAAGCTTCTAAGTTGTTGCAGTCACCAAGAAAGAGGCACAGAAATTCAAGTTTTTGTTTTTGAAAATTCAGTTTTTGGCTGCTTTTGCTGCCTTGTAGTTGACCTAGGACCTTAAGATTTTGCATGAACCGAACTCTGGCAGCCACATTACACGAGAAAAAGCGAGAAGTGGTAATTCGTAGTAAAAACCGCAGAAAACATAACGTTTTCTACATTGTTTTCGTATCGACGTAACTGAAAATCTTCACATTGGACGCATTACTCTCAGAAACGTTTACATTTATCGTCTGGCAACTAATGCCGCGTGATGACGTTTGCGGTCACACCACTCTGTACGAAGTAGAAGCTTCTAAGTTGTTGCAGTCACCAAGAAAGAGGCACAGAAATTCAAGTTTTAGTTTTTGAAAATTCAGTTTTTGGCTGCTTTTGCTGCCTTGTAGTTGACCTAGGACCTTAAGATTTTGCATGAACCGAACTCTGGCAGCCACATTACACGAGGAAAAGCGAGAAGTGGTAATTCGTAGTAAAAACCGCAGAAAACATAACGTTTTCATCATTTGTTTTCGTATCGACGTAACTGAAAATCGTCACATTGGACGGATTACTCTCAGAAACGTTTACATTTATCGTCTGGCAACTAATGCCGCGTGATGACGTTTGCGGTCGCACCACTCTGTACGAAGTAGAAGCTTCTAAGTTGTTGCAGTCACCAAGAAGGAGGCACAGAAATTCAAGTTTTAGTTTTTGAAAATTCAGTTTTTGGCTGCTTTTGCTGCATTGTAGTTGACCTAGGACCTTAAGATTTTGCATGAACCGAACTCTTGCAGCCACATTACACGAGAAAAGGCGAGAAGTGGTAATTCGTAGTAAAAACCGCAGAAAACATAACGTTTTCATCATTTGTTTTCGAAATGACGTAACTGAAAATCTTCACATTGGACGCATTACTCTCAGAAAAGTTTACATTTATCGTCTCTCAACTAATGCCGCGTGATGACGTTTGCGGTCGCACCACTCTGTACGAAGTAGAAGCTTCTAAGTTGTTGCAGTCACCAAGAAAGAGGCACAGAAATTCAAGTTTTAGTATTTGAAAATTCAGTTTTTGGCTGCTTTTGCTGCCTTGTAGTTGACCTAGGACCTTAAGATTTTGCATGAACCGAACTCTGGCAGCCACATTACACGAGAAAAAGCGAGAAGTGGTAATTCGTAGTAAAAACCGCAGAAAACATAACTTTTTCTACATTGTTTTCGTATCGACGTAACTGAAAATCTTCACATTGGACGCATTACTCTCAGAAACGTTTACATTTATCGTCTGGCAACTAATGCCGCGTGATGACATTTGCGGTCACACCACTCTGTACGAAGTAGAAGCTTCTAATTTGTTGCAGTCACCAAGAAAGAGGCACAGAAATTCAAGTTTTTGTTTTTGAAAATTCAGTTTTTGGCTGCTTTTGCTGCCTTGTAGTTGACCTAGGACCTTAAGATTTTGCATGAACCGAACTCTGGCAGCCGCATTACACGAGAAAAAGCGAGAAGTGGTAATTCGTAGTAAAAACCGCAGAAAACATAACGTTTTCAACATTTGTTTTCGAAATGACGTAACTGAAAATCTTCACATTGGACGCATTACTCTCAGAAACGTTTACATTTATCGTCTGACAACTAATGCCGCGTGATGACGTTTGCGGTCGCACTACTCAGTACGAAGTAGAAGCTGCTAAGTTGTTGCAGTCACCAAGAAAGAGACACAGACATTCAGGTTTTAGTTTTTGAAAATTCAGTTTTTGGCTGCTTTTGCTGCCTTGTAGTTGACCTAGGACCTTAAGATTTTGTATGAACCGAACTCTGGCAGCCACATTACACGAGAAAAAGCGAGAAGTGGTAATTCGTAGTAAAAACCGCAGAAAACATAACGTTTTCAACATTTTTTTCGAAATGACGTAACTGAAAATCTTCACATTGGACGCATTACTCTCAGAAACGTTTACATTTATCGTCTGGCAACTAATGCCGCGTGATGACGTTTGCGGTCGCACCACTCTGTACGAAGTAGAAGCTTCTAAGTTCTTGCAGTCACCAAGAAAGAGGCACAGAAATTCAAGTTTTAGTTTTTGAAAATTCAGTTTTTGGCTGCTTTTGCTGCCTTGTAGTTGACCTAGGACCTTAAGATTTTGCATGAACCGAACTCTGGCAGCCACATTACACGAGAAAAAGCGAGAAGTGGTAATTCGTAGTAAAAACCGCAGAAAACATAACTTTTTCTACATTGTTTTCGTATCGACGTAACTGAAAATCTTCACATAGGACGCATTACTCTCAGAAACGTTTACATTTATCGTCTGGCAACTAATGCCGCGTGATGACGTTTGGGGTCGCACCACTCTGTACGAAGTAGAAGCTTCTAAGTTGTTGCAGTCACCAAGAAAGAGGCACAGAAATTCAAGTTTTTGTTTTTGAAAATTCAGTTTTTGGCTGCTTTTGCTGCCTTGTAGTTGACCTAGGACCTTAAGATTTTGCATGAACCGAACTCTGGCAGCCACATTACACGAGAAAAAGAGAGAAGTGGTAATTCGTACTAAAAACCGCAGAAAACATAACGTTTTCTACATTGTTTTCGTATCGACGTAACTGAAAATCTTCACATTGGACGCATTAATCTCAGAAACGTTTACATTTATCGTCTGGCAACTAATGCCGCGTGATGACGTTTGCGGTCACACCACTCTGTACGAAGTAGAAGCTTCTAATTTGTTGCAGTCACCAAGAAAGAGGCACAGAAATTCAAGTTTTTGTTTTTGAAAATTCAGTTTTTGGCTGCTTTTGCTGCCTTGTAGTTGACCTAGGACCTTAAGATTTTGCATGAACCGAACTCTGGCAGCCACATTACACGAGAAAAAGCGAGAAGTGGTAATTCGTAGTAAAAACCGCAGAAAACATAACGTTTTCAACATTTGTTTTCGAAATGACGTAACTGAAAATCTTCACATTGGACGCATTACTCTCAGAAACGTTTACATTTATCGTCTGGCAACTAATGCCACGTGATGACGTTAGCGGTCGCACCACTCTGTACGAAGTAGAAGCTTCTAAGTTGTTGCAGTCACCAAGAAAGAGGCACAGAAATTCAAGTTTTAGTTTTTGAAAATTCAGTTTTTGGCTGCTTTTGCTGCCTTGTAGTTGACCTAGGACTTTAAGATTTTGCATGAACCGAACTCTGGCAGCCACATTACACGAGAAAAAGCGAGAAGTGGTAATTCGTAGTAAAAACCGCAGAAAACATAACTTTTTCTACATTGTTTTCGTATCGACGTAACTGAAAATCTTCACATTGGACGCATTACTCTCAGAAACGTTTACATTTATCGTCTGGCAACTAATGCCGCGTGATGACGTTTGCGGTCACACCACTCTGTACGAAGTAGAAGCTTCTAATTTGTTACAGTCACCAAGAAAGAGGCACAGAAATTCAAGTTTTTGTTTTTGAAAATTCAGTTTTTGGCTGCTTTTGCTGCCTTGTAGTTGACCTAGGACCTTAAGATTTTGCATGAACCGAACTCTGGCAGCCACATTACACGAGAAAAAGCGAGAAGTGGTAATTCGTAGTAAAAACCGCAGAAAACATAACGTTTTCATCATTTGTTTTCGAAATGACGTAACTGAAAATCTTCACATTGGACGCATTACTCTCAGAAACGATTACATTTATCGTCTGGCAACTAATGCCGCGTGATGACGTTTGCGGTCGCACCACTCTGTACGAAGTAGAAGCTTCTAAGTTGTTGCAGTCACCAAGAAAGAGGCACAGAAATTCAAGTTTTAGTTTTTGAAAATTCAGTTTTTGGCTGCTTTTGCTGCCTTGTAGTTGACCTAGGACCTTAAGATTTTGCATGAACCGAACTCTGGCAGCCACATTACACGAGAAAAAGCGAGAAGTGGTAATTCGTAGTAAAAACCGCAGAAAACATAACGTTTTCATCATTTGTTTTCGAAATGACGTAACTGAAAATCTTCACATTGGACGCATTACTCTCAGAAACGTTTACATTTATCGTCTGGCAACTAATGCCGCGTGATGACGTTTGCGGTCGCACCACTCTGTACGAAGTAGAAGCTTCTAAGTTGTTGCAGTCACCAAGAAAGAGGCACAGAAATTCAAGTTTTAGTTTTTGAAAATTCAGTTTTTGGCTGCTTTTGCTGCCTTGTAGTTGACCTAGGACCTTAAGATTTTGCATGAATCGAACTCTGGCAGCCACATTACACGAGAAAAAGCGAGAAGTGGTAATTCGTACTAAAAACCGCAGAAAACATAACGTTTTCTACATTGTTTTCGTATCGACGTAACTCAAAATCTTCACATTGGACGCATTACTCTCAGAAACGTTTACATTTATCGTCTGGCAACTAATGCAGCGAGATGATGTTTGCGGTCGCACCACTCTGTACGAAGTAGAAGCTGCTAAGTTGTAGCAGTCACCAAGAAAGAGGCACAGACATTCAAGTTTTAGTTTTTGAAAATTCAGTTTTTGGCTGCTTTTGCTGCCTTGTAGTTGACCTAGGACCTTAAGATTTTGCATGAACCGAACTCTGGCAGCCACATTACACGAGAAAAAGCGAGAAGTGGTAATTCGTAGTAAAAACCGCAGAAAACATAACGTTTTCAACATTTGTTTTCGAAATGACGTAACTGAAAATCTTCACATTGGACGCATTACTCTCAGAAACGTTTACATTTATCGTCTGACAACTAATGCCGCGTGATGACGTTTGCGGTCGCACTACTCAGTACGAAGTAGAAGCTGCTAAGTTGTTGCAGTCACCAAGAAAGAGACACAGACATTCAGGTTTTAGTTTTTGAAAATTCAGTTTTTGGCTGCTTTTGCTGCCTTGTAGTTGACCTAGGACCTTAAGATTTTGCATGAACCGAACTCTGGCAGCCACATTACACGAGAAAAAGCGAGAAGTGGTAATTCGTAGTAAAAACCGCAGAAAACATAACGTTTTCAACATTTGTTTTCGAAATGACGTAACTGAAAATCTTCACATTGGACGCATTACTCTCAGAAACGTTTACATTTATCGTCTGGCAACTAATGCCGCGTGATGACGTTTGCGGTCGCACCACTCTGTACGAAGTAGAAGCTTCTAAGTTCTTGCAGTCACCAAGAAAGAGGCACAGAAATTCAAGTTTTTGTTTTTGAAAATTCAGTTTTTGGCTGCTTTTGCTGCCTTGTAGTTGACCTAGGACCTTAAGATTTTGCATGAACCGAACTCTGGCAGCCACATTACACGAGAAAAAGCGAGAAGTGGTAATTCGTAGTAAAAACCGCAGAAAACATAACTTTTTCTACATTGTTTTCGTATCGACGTAACTGAAAATCTTCACATTGGACGCATTACTCTCAGAAACGTTTACATTTATCGTCTGGCAACTAATGCCGCGTGATGACGTTTGCGGTCACACCACTCTGTACGAAGTAGAAGCTTCTAATTTGTTGCAGTCACCAAGAAAGAGGCACAGAATTTCAAGTTTTTGTTTTTGAAAATTCAGTTTTTGGCTGCTTTTGCTGCCTTGTAGTTGACCTAGGACCTTAAGATTTTGCATGAACCGAACTCTGGCAGCCACATTACACGAGAAAAAGCGAGAAGTGGTAATTCGTAGTAAAAACCGCAGAAAACATAACGTTTTCATCATTTGTTTTCGTATCGACGTAACTGAAAATCTTCACATTGGACGCATTACTCTCAGAAACGTTTACATTTATCGTCTGGCAACTAATGCCGCGTGATGACGTTTGCGGTCGCACCACTCTGTACGAAGTAGAAGCTTCTAAGTTGTTGCAGTCACCAAGAAAGAGGCACAGAAATTCAAGTTTTTGTTTTTGAAAATTCAGTTTTTGGCTGCTTTTGCTGCCTTGTAGTTGACCTAGGACCTTAAGATTTTGCATGAACCGAACTCTGGCAGCCACATTACACGAGAAAAAGCGAGAAGTGGTAATTCGTAGTAAAAACCGTAGAAAACATAACGTTTTCTACATTGTTTTCGTATCGACGTAACTGAAAATCTTCACATTGGACGCATTACTCTCAGAAACGTTTACATTTATCGTGTGGCAACTAATGCCGCGTGATGACGTTTGGGGTCGCACCACTCTGTACGAAGTAGAAGCTTCTAAGTTGTTGCAGTCACCAAGAAAGAGGCACAGAAATTCAAGTTTTTGTTTTTGAAAATTCAGTTTTTGGCTGCTTTTGCTGCCTTGTAGTTGACCTAGGACCTTAAGATTTTGCATGAACCGAACTCTGGCAGCCTCATTACACGAGAAAAAGAGAGAAGTGGTAATTCGTACTAAAAACCGCAGAAAACATAACGTTTTCTACATTGTTTTCGTATCGACGTAACTGAAAATCTTCACATTGGACGCATTACTCTCAGAAACGTTTACATTTATCGTCTGGCAACTAATGCCGCGTGACGACGTTTGCGGTCGCACCACTCTGTACGAAGTAGAAGCTTCTAAGTTGTTGTAGTCACCAAGAAAGAGGCACAGAAATTCAAGTTTTTGTTTTTGAAAGTTCAGTTTTTGGCTGCTTTTGCAGCCTTGTAGTTGACCTAGGACCTTAAGATTTTGCATGAACCGAACTCTGGCAGCCACATTACACGAGAAAGAGCGAGAAGTGGTAATTCGTAGTAAAAACCGCAGAAAACATAACGTTTTCTACATTGTTTTCGTATCGACGTAACTGAAAATCTTCACATTGGACGCATTACTCTCAGAAACGTTTACATTTATCGTCTGGCAACTAATGCCGCGTGATGACGTTTGCGGTCGCACCACTCTGTACGAAGTAGAAGCTTCTAAGTTGTTGCAGTCACCAAGAAAGAGGCACAGAAATTCAAGTTTTAGTTTTTGGAAATTCAGTTTTTGGCTGCTTTTGCTGCCTTGTAGTTGACCTAGGACCTTAAGATTTTGCATGAATCGAACTCTGGCAGCCACATTACACGAGAAAAAGCGAGAAGTGGTAATTAGTACTAAAAACCGCAGAAAACATAACGTTTTCTACATTGTTTTCGTATCGACGTAACTCAAAATCTTCACATTGGACGCATTACTCTCAGAAACGTTTACATTTATCGTCTGGCAACTAATGCAGCGAGATGATGTTTGCGGTCGCACCACTCTGTACGAAGTAGAAGCTGCTAAGTTGTAGCAGTCACCAAGAAAGAGGCACAGACATTCAAGTTTTAGTTTTTGAAAATTCAGTTTTTGGCTGCTTTTGCTGCCTTGTAGTTGACCTAGGACCTTAAGATTTTGCATGAACCGAACTCTGGCATTCACATTACACGAGAAAAAGCGAGAAGTGGTAATTCGTAGTAAAAACCGCAGAAAACATAACGTTTTCAACATTTGTTTTCGAAATGACGTAACTGAAAATCTTCACATTTGACGCATTACTCTCAG
Organism: Schistocerca serialis cubense; assembly: GCF_023864345.2. Lineage (NCBI taxonomy): Eukaryota > Metazoa > Arthropoda > Insecta > Orthoptera > Acrididae > Schistocerca > Schistocerca serialis. Next base: position 2,748,111 of record NW_026047571.1, on the reverse strand, counting down.
AAACGTTTACATTTATCGTCTGGCAACTAATGCCGCGTGATGACGTTTGCGGTCGCACTACTCAGTACGAAGTAGAAGCTGCTAAGTTGTTGCAGTCACCAAGAAAGAGACACAGACATTCAGGTTTTAGTTTTTGAAAATTCAGTTTTTGGCTGCTTTTGCTGCCTTGTAGTTGACCTAGGACCTTAAGATTTTGCATGAACCGAACTCTGGCAGCCACATTACACGAGAAAAAGCGAGAAGTGGTAATTCGTAGTAAAAACCGCGGAAAACATAACGTTTTCGTCATTTGTTTTCGAAATGACGTAACTGAAAATCTTCACATTGGACGCATTACTCTCAGAAACGTTTACATTTATCGTCTGGCAACTAATGCCGCGTGATGACGTTTGCGGTCGCACCACTCTGTACGAAGTAGAAGCTTCTAAGATGTTGCAGTCACCAAGAAAGAGGCACAGAAATTCAAGTTTTTGTTTTTGAAAATTCAGTTTTTGGCTGCTTTTGCTGCCTTGTAGTTGACCTAGGACCTTAAGATTTTGCATGAACCGAACTCTGGCAGCCACATTACACGAGAAAAAGCGAGAAGTGGTAATTCGTAGTAAAAACCGCAGAAAACATAACGTTTTCAACATTTGTTTTCGAAATGACGTATCTGAAAATCTTCACATTGGACGCATTACTTTCAGAAACGTTTACATTTATCGTCTGGCAACTAATGCCGCGTGATGACGTTTGCGGTCGCACCACTCTGTACGAAGTAGAAGCTTCTAAGTTGTTGCAGTCACCAAGAAAGAGGCACAGAAATTCAAGTTTTAGTTTTAGAAAATTCAGTTTTTGGCTGCTTTTGCTGCCTTGTAGTTGACCTAGGACCTTAAGATTTTGCATGAACCGAACTCTGGCAGCCACATTACACGAGAAAAAGGGAGAAGTGGTAATTCGTAGTAAAAACCGCAGAAAACATAACGTTTTCTACATTGATTTCGTATCGACGTAACTGAAAATCTTCACATTGGACGCATTACTCTCAGAAACGTTTACATTTATCGTCTGGCAACTAATGCCGCGTGATGACCTTTGCGGTCACACCACTCTGTACGAAGTAGAAGCTTGTAAGTTGTTGCAGTCACCAAGAAAGAGGCACAGAAATTCAAGTTTTTGTTTTTGAAAATTCAGCTTTTGGCTGCTTTTGCTGCCTTGTAGTTGACCTAGGACCTTAAGATTTTGCATGAACCGAACTCTGGCAGCCACATTACACGAGAAAAAGCGAGAAGTGGTAATTCGTAGTAAAAACCGCAGAAAACATAATGTTTTCATCATTTGTTTTCGTATCGACGTAACTGAAAATCTTCACATTGGACGCATTACTCTCAGAAACGTTTACATTTATCGTCTGGCAACTAATGCCGCGTGATGACGTTTGCGGTCGCACCCTCTGTACGAAGTAGAAGCTTCTAAGTTGTTGCAGTCACCAAGAAAGAGGCACAGAAATTCAAGTTTTTGTTTTTGAAAATTAAGTTTTTGGCTGCTTTTGCTGCCTTGTAGTTGACCTAGGACCTTAAGATTTTGCATGAACCGAACTCTGGCAGCCACATTACACGAGAAAAAGCGAGAAGTGGTAATTCGTAGTAAAAACCGCAGAAAACATAACGTTTTCTACATTGTTTTCGTATCGACGTAACTGAAAATCTTCACATTGGACGCATTACTCTCAGAAAAGTTTACATTTATCGTCTGGCAACTAATGCCGCGTGATGACGTTTGCGGTTGCACCACTCTGTACGAAGTAGAAGCTTCTAAGTTGTTGCAGTCACCAAGAAAGAAGCACAGAAATTCAAGTTTTAGTTTTTGAAAATTCAGTTTTTGGCTGCTTTTGCTGCCTTGTAGTTGACCTAGGACCTTAAGATTTTGCATGAACCGAACTCTGGCAGCCACATTACACGAGAAAAAGAGAGAAGTGGTAATTCGTAGTAAAAACCGCAGAAAACATAACGTTTTCTACATTGTTTTCGTATCGACGTAACTGAAAATCTTCACATTGGACGCATTACTCTCAGAAACGTTTACATTTATCGTCTGGCAACTAATGCCGCGTGACGACGTTTGCGGTCGCACCACTCTGTACGAAGTAGAAGCTTCTAAGTTGTTGCAGTCACCAAGAAAGAGGCACAGAAATTCAAGTTTTAGTTTTTGAAAATTCAGTTTTTGGCTGCTTTTGCTGCCTTGTAGTTGACCTAGGACCTTAAGATTTTGCATGAACCGAACTCTGGCAGCCACATTACACGAGAAAATGCGAGAAGTGGTAATTCGTAGTAAAAACCGCAGAAAACATAACGTTTTCTACATTGTTTTCCTATCGACGTAACTGAAAATCTTCACATTGGACGCATTACTCTCAGAAACGTTTACATTTATCGTCTGGCAACTAATGCAGCGAGATGATGTTTGCGGTCGCACCACTCTGTACGAAGTAGAAGCTGCTAAGTTGTAGCAGTCACCAAGAAAGAAGCACAGACATTCAATTTTTAGTTTTTGAAAATTCAGTTTTTGGCTGCTTTTGCTGCCTTGTAGTTGACCTAGGACCTTAAGATTTTGCATGAACCGAACTCTGGCAGCCACATTACACGAGAAAAAGCGAGAAGTGGTAATTCGTAGTAAAAACCGCAGAAAACATAACGTTTTCTACATTGCTTTCGTATCGACGTAACTGAAAATCTTCACATTGGACGCATTACTCTCAGAAACGTTTACATTTATCGTCTGGCAACTAATGCCGCGTGATGACGTTTGCGGTCACACCACTCTGTACGAAGTAGAAGCTTCTAAGTTGTTGCAGTCACCAAGAAAGAGGCACAGAAATTCAAGTTTTTGTTTTTGAAAATTCAGTTTTTGGCTGCTTTTGCTGCCTTGTAGTTGACCTAGGACCTTAAGATTTTGCATGAACCGAACTCTGGCAGCCACATTACACGAGAAAAAGCGAGAAGTGGTAATTCGTAGTAAAAACCGCAGAAAACATAACGTTTTCATCATTTGTTTTCGTATCGACGTAACTGAATTTCTTCATATTGGACGCATTACTCTCAGAAACGATTACATTTATCGTCTGGCAACTAATGCAGCGTGATGACGTTTGCGGTCGCACCACTCTGTACGAAGTAGAAGCTTCTAAGTTGTTGCAGTCACCAAGAAAGAGGCACAGAAATTCAAGTTTTTGTTTTTGAAAATTCAGTTTTTGGCTGCTTTTGCTGCCTTGTAGTTGACCTAGGACCTTAATATTTTGCATGAACCGAACTCTGGCAGCCACATTACACGAGAAAAAGCGATAAGTGGTAATTCGTAGTAAAAACCGCAGAAAACATAACGTTTTCATCATTTGTTTTCGTATCGACGTAACTGAAAATCTTCACATTGGACGCATTACTCTCAGAAAAGTTTACATTTATCGTCTCTCAACTAATGCCGCGTGATGACGTTTGCGGTCGCACCACTCTGTACGAAGTAGAAGCTTCTAAGTTGTTGCAGTCACCAAGAAAGAGGCACAGAAATTCAAGTTTTTGTTTTTGAAAATTCAGTTTTTGGCTGCTTTTGCTGCCTTGTAGTTGACCTAGGACCTTAATATTTTGCATGAACCGAACTCTGGCAGCCACATTACACGAGAAAAAGCGATAAGTGGTAATTCGTAGTAAAAACCGCAGAAAACATAACGTTTTCATCATTTGTTTTCGTATCGACGTAACTGAAAATCTTCATATTGGACGCATTACTCTCAGAAACGATTACATTTATCGTCTGGCAACTAATGCAGCGTGATGACGTTTGCGGTCGCACCACTCTGTACGAAGTAGAAGCTTCTAAGTTGTTGCAGTCACCAAGAAAGAGGCACAGAAATTCAAGTATTAGTTTTTGAAAATTCAGTTTTTGGCTGCTTTTGCTGCCTTGTAGTTGACCTAGGACCTTAAGATTTTGCATGAACCGAACTCTGGCAGCCAAATTACACGAGAAAAAGCAAGAAGTGGTAATTCGTTGTAATAACCGCAGAAAACGTAACGTTCTCTACATTGTTTTCGTATCGACGTAACTGAAAATCTTCACATTAGACGCATTACTCTCAGAAACGTTTACATTTATCGCCTGGCAACTAATGCCGCGTGATGACATTTACGGTCGCACCACTCTGTACGAAGTAGAATCTTCTAAGTTGTTGCAGTCACCAAGAAAGAGGCACAGAAAATCAAGTTTTTGTTTTTGAAAATTCAGTTTTTGGCTGCTTTTGCTGCCTTGTAGTTGACCTAGGACCTTAAGATTTTGCATGAACCGAACTCTGGCAGCCACATTACACGAGAAAAAGCGAGAAGTGGTAATTCGTAGTAAAAACTGCAGAAAACATAACGTTTTCTACATTGTTTTCGTATCGACGTAACTGAAAATCTTCACATTGGACGCATTACTCTCAGAAACGTTTACATTTATCGTCTGGCAACTAATGCCGCGTGATGACGTTTGCGGTCGCACCACTCTGTACGAAGTAGAAGCTTCTAAGTTGTTGCAGTCACCAAGAAAGAGGCACAGAAATTCAAGTATTAGTTTTTGAAAATTCAGTTTTTGGCTGCTTTTGCTGCCTTGTAGTTGACCTAGGACCTTAAGATTTTGCATGAACCGAACTCTGGCAGCCACATTACACGAGAAAAAGCGAGAAGTCGTAATTCGTAGTAAAAACGGCAGAAAACATAACGTTTTCTACATTGTTTTCGTATCGACGTAACTGAAAATCTTCACATTGGACGCATTACTCTCAGAAACGTTTACATTTATCGTCTGGCAACTAATGCCGCGTGATGACGTTTGCGGTCGCACCACTCTGTACGAAGTAGAAGCTTCTAAGTTGTTGCAGTCACCAAGAAAGAGGCACAGAAATTCAAGTTTTTGTTTTTGAAAATTCAGTTTTTTGCTGCTTTTGCTGCCTTGTAGTTGACCTAGGACCTTAAGATTTTGCATGAACCGAACTCTGGCAGCCACATTACACGAGAAAAAGCGAGAAGTGGTAATTCGTAGTAAAAACGGCAGAAAACATAACGTTTTCAACATTTGTTTTCGAAATGACGTAACTGAAAATCTTCACATTGGACGCATTACTCTCAGAAAAGTTTACATTTATCGTCTCTCAACTAATGCCGCGTGATGACGTTTGCGGTCGCACCACTCTGTACGAAGTAGAAGCTTCTAAGTTGTTGCAGTCACCAAGAAAGAGGCACAGAAATTCAAGTTTTTGTATTTGAAAATTCAGTTTTTGGCTGCTTTTGCTGCCTTGTAGTTGACCTAGGACCTTAATATTTTGCATGAACCGAACTCTGGCAGCCACATTACACGAGAAAAAGCGAGAAGTGGTAATTCGTACTAAAAACCGCAGAAAACATAACGTTTTCTACATTGTTTTCGTATCGACGTAACTGAAAATCTTCACATTGGACGCATTACGCTCAGAAACGTTTACATTTATCGTCTGGCAACTAATGCCGCGTGATGACGTTTGCGGTCGCACCACTCTGTACGAAGTAGAAGCTGCTAAGTTGTTGCAGTCACCAAGAAAGAGGCACAGACATTCAAGTTTTAGTTTTTGAAAATTCAGTTTTTGGCTGCTTTTGCTGCCTTGTAGTTGACCTAGGACCTTAAGATTTTGCATGAACCGAACTCTGGCAGCCACATTACACGAGAAAAAGCGAGAAGTGGTAATTCGTAGTAAAAACCGCAGAAAACATAACGTTTTCTACATTGTTTTGGTATCGACGTAACTGAAAATCTTCACATTGGACGCATTACTCTCAGAAACGTTTACGTTTATCGTCTGGCAACTAATGCCGCGTGATGACGTTTGCGGTCGCACCACTCTGTACGAAGTAGAAGCTTCTAAGTTGTTGCAGTCACCAAGAAAGAGGCACAAAAATTCAAGTTTTTGTTTTTGAGAATTCAGTTTTTGGCTGCTTTTGCTGCCTTGTAGTTGACCTAGGACCTTAAGATTTTGCATGAACCGAACTCTGGCAGCCACATTACACGAGAAAAAGCAAGAAGTGGTAATTCGTAGTAAAAACCGCAGAAAACATAACGTTCTCTACATTGTTTTCGTATCGACGTAACTGAAAACCTTCACATTGGACGCATTACTCTCAGAAACGTTTACATTTATCGTCTGGCAACTAATGCCGCGTGATGACATTTACGGTCGCACCACTCTGTACGAAGTAGAAGCTTCTAAGTTGTTGCAGTCACCAAGAAAGAGGCACAGAAATTCAAGTTTTTGTTTTTGAAAATTCAGTTTTTGGCTGCTTTTGCTGCCTTGTAGTTGACCTAGGACCTTAAGATTTTGCATGAACCGAACTCTGGCAGCCACATTACACGAGAAAAAGCGAGAAGTGGTAATTCGTAGTAAAAACCGCAGAAAACATAACGTTTTCTACATTGTTTTCGTATCGACGTAACTGAAAAATCTTCACATTGGACGCATTACTCTCAGAAACGTTTACATTTATCGTCTGGCAACTAATGCCGCGTGATGACGTTTGCGGTCGCACCACTCTGTACGAGGTAGAAGCTTCTAAGTTGTTGCAGTCACTAAGAAAGAGGCACAGAAATTCAAGTTTTTGTTTTTGAAAATTCAGTTTTTGGCTGCTTTTGCTGCCTTGTAATTGACTTAGGACCTTATGATTTTGCATGAACCGAACTCTGGCAGCCACATTACACGAGAAAAAGCGAGAAGTGGTAATTCGTAGTAAAATCCGCAGAAAACATAACGTTTTCTACATTGTTTTCGTATCGACGTAACTGAAAATCTTCACATTGGACGCATTACTCTCAGAAACGTTTACATTTATCGTCTGGCAACTAATGCCGCGTGATGACGTTTGCGGTCGCACCACTTTGTACGAAGTAGAAGCTTCTAAGTTGTTGCAGTCACCAACAAAGAGACACAGAAATTCAAGTTTTAGTTTTTGAAAATTCAGTTTTTGGCTGCTTTTGCTGCCTTGTAGTTGACCTAGGACCTTAAGATTTTGCATGAACCGAACTCTGGCAGCCACATTACACGAGAAAAAGCGAGAAGTGGTAATTCGTAGTAAAAACCGCAGAAAACATAACGTTTTCATCATTTGTTTTCGAAATGACGTAACTGAAAATCTTCACATTGGACGCATTACTCTCAGAAACGTTTACATTTATCGTCTGGCAACTAATGCCGCGTGATGACGTTTGCGGTCGCACCACTCTGTACGAAGTAGAAGCTTCTAAGTTGTTGCAGTCACCAAGAAAGAGGCACAAAAATTCAAGTTTTAGTTTTTGAAAATTCAGTTTTTGGCTGCTTTTGCTGCCTTGTAGTTGACCTAGGACCTTAAGATTTTGCATGAACCGAACTCTATCAGCCACATTACACGAGAAAAAGCGAGAAGTGGTAATTCGTAGTAAAAACCGCAGAAAACATAACGTTTTCTACATTGTTTTCGAATCGACGTAACTGAAAATCTTCACATTGGACGCATCACTCTCAGAAACGTTTACATTTATCGTCTGGCAATTAATGCCGCGTGATGAAGTTTGCGGTCGCACCACTCTGTACGAAGTAGAAGCTTCTAAGTTGTTGCAGTCACCAAGAAAGAGGCACAGAAATTCAAGTTTTAGTTTTTGAAAATTCAGTTTTTGGCTGCTTTTGCTGCCTTGTAGTTGACCTAGGACCTTAAGATTTTGCATGAACCGAACTCTGGCAGCCACATTACACGAGAAAAAGCGAGAAGTGGTAATTCGTAGTAAAAACCGCAGAAAACATAACGTTTTCATCATTTGTTTTCGAAATGACGTAACTGAAAATCTTCACATTGGACGCATTACTCTCAGAAACGTTTACATTTATCGTCTGGCAACTAATGCCGCGTGATGACGTTTGCGGTCGCACCACTCTGTACGAAGTAGAAGCTTCTAAGTTGTTGCAGTCACCAAGAAAGAGGCACAGAAATTCAAGTTTTAGTTTTCGCAAATTCAGTTTTTGGCTGCTTTTGCTGCCTTGTAGTTGACCTAGGACCTTAAGATTTTGCATGAACCGAACTCTGGCAGCCACATTACACGAGAAAAAGCGAGAAGTGGTAATTCGTAGTAAAAACCGCAGAAAACATAACGTTTTCATCATTTGTTTTCGAAATGACCTAACTGAAAATCTTCACATTGGACGCATTACTCTCAGAAACGTTTACATTTATCGTCTGGCAACTAATGCCGCGTGATGACGTTTGCGGTCGCACCACTCTGTACGAGGTAGAAGCTTCTAAGTTGTTGCAGTCACCAAGAAAGAGGCACAGAAATTCAAGTTTTAGTTTTTGCAAATTCAGTTTTTGGCTGCTTTTGCTGCCTTGTAGTTGACCTAGGACCTTAAGATTTTGCATGAACCGAACTCTGGCAGCCACATTACACGAGAAAAAGCGAGAAGTGGTAATTCGTAGTAAAAACCGCAGAAAACATAACGTTTTCATCATTTGTTTTCGAAATGACCTAACTGAAAATCTTCACATTGGACGCATTACTCTCAGAAACGTTTACATTTATCGTCTGGCAACTAATGCCGCGTGATGACGTTTGCGGTCGCACCACTCTGTACGAGGTAGAAGCTTCTAAGTTGTTGCAGTCACCAAGAAAGAGGCACAGAAATTCAAGTTTTTGTTTTTGAAAATTCAGTTTTTGGCTGCTTTTGCTGCCTTGTAGTTGACCTAGGACCTTAAGATTTTGCATGAACCGAACTCTGGCAGCCACATTACACGAGAAAAAGCGAGAAGTGGTAATTCGTAGTAAAAACCGCAGAAAACATAACGGTTTCTACATTGTTTTCGTATCGACGTAACTGAAAACCTTCACATTGGACGCATTACTCTCAGAAACGTTTACATTTATCGTCTGGCAACTAATGCCGCGTGATGACATTTACGGTCGCACCACTCTGTACGAAGTAGAAGCTTCTAAGTTGTTGCAGTCACCAAGAAAGAGGCACAGAAATTCAAGTTTTTGTTTTTGAAATTTCAGTTTTTGGCTGCTTTTGCTGCCTTGTAGTTGACCTAGGACCTTCAGATTTTGCATGAACCGAACTCTGGCAGCCACATTACACGAGAAAAAGCGAGAAGTGGTAATTCGTAGTAAAAACCGCAGAAAACATAACGTTTTCTACATTGTTTTCGTATCGACGTAACTGAAAATCTTCACATTGGACGCATTACTCTCAGAAACGTTTACATTTATCGTCTGGCAACTAATGCCGCGTGATGACGTTTGCGGTCGCACCACTCTGTACGAAGTAGAAGCTTCTAAGTTGTTGCAGTCACCAAGAAAGAGGCACAGAAATTCAAGTTTTAGTTTTTGAAAATTCAGTTTTTGGCTGCTTTTGCTGCCTTGTAGTTGACCTAGGACCTTAAGATTTTGCATGAACCGAACTCTATCAGCCACATTACACGAGAAAAAGCGAGAAGTGGTAATTCGTAGTAAAAACCGCAGAAAACATAACGTTTTCTACATTGTTTTCGTATCGACGTAACTGAAAATCTTCACATTGGACGCATTACTCTCAGAAACGTTTACATTTATCGTCTGGCAACTAATGCCGCGTGATGACGTTTGCGGTCGCACCACTCTGTACGAAGTAGAAGCTTCTAAGTTGTTGCAGTCACCAAGAAAGAGGCACAGAAATTCAAGTTTTTGTTTTTGAAAATTCAGTTTTTGGCTGCTTTTGCTGCCTTGTAGTTGACCTAGGACCTTAAGATTTTGCATGAACCGAACTCTGGCAGCCACATTACACGAGCAAAAGCGAGAAGTGGTAATTCGTAGTAAAAACCGCAGAAAACATAACGTTTTCATCATATGTTTTCGAAATGACGTAACTGAAAATCTTCACATTGGACGCATTACTCTCAGAAACGTTTACATTTATAGTCTGGCAACTAATGCCGCGTGATGACGTTTGCGGTCGCACCACTCTGTACGAAGTAGAAGCTTCTAAGTTGTTGCAGTCACCAAGAAAGAGGCACAGAAATTCAAGTTTTAGTTTTTGCAAATTCAGTTTTTGGCTGCTTTTGCTGCCTTGTAGTTGACCTAGGACCTTAAGATTTTGCATGAACCGAACTCTGGCAGCCACATTACACGAGAAAAAGCGAGAAGTGGTAATTCGTAGTAAAAACCGCAGAAAACATAACGTTTTCATCATTTGTTTTCGAAATGACGTAACTGAAAATCTTCACATTGGACGCATTACTCTCACAAACGTTTACATTTATCGTCTGGCAACTAATGCCGCTTGATGACGTTTGCGGTCGCACCACTCTGTACGAAGTAGAAGCTTCTAAGTTGTTGCAGTCACCAAGAAAGAGGCACAGAAATTCAAGTTTTTGTTTTTGAAAATTCAGTTTTTGGCTGCTTTTGCTGCCTTGTAGTTGACCTAGGACCTTAAGATTTTGCATGAACCGAACTATGGCAGCCACATTTAACGAGAAAAAGCGAGAAGTGGTAATTCGTAGTAAAAACCGCAGAAAACATAACGTTTTCATCATTTGTTTTCGAAATGACGTAACTGAAAATCTTCACATTGGACGCATTACTCTCAGAAACGTTTACATTTATCGTCTGGCAACTAATGCCGCGTGATGACGTTTGCGGTCGCACCACTCTGTACGAAGTAGAAGCTTCTAAGTTGTTGCAGTCACCAAAAAGAGGCACAGAAATTCAAGTTTTAGTTTTTGAAAATTCAGTTTTTGGCTGCTTTTGCTGCCTTGTAGTTGACCTAGGACCTTAATATTTTGCATGAACCGAACTCTGGCAGCCACATTACACGAGAAAAAGCGAGAAGTGGTAATTCGTAGTAAAAACCGCAGAAAACATAACGGTTTCTACATTGTTTTCGTATCGACGAAACTGAAAATCTTCACATTGGACGCATTACTCTCAGAAAAGTTTACATTTATCGTCTGGCAACTAATGCCGCGTGATGACGTTTGCGGTCGCACCACTCTGTACGAAGTAGAAGCTTCTAAGTTGTTGCAGTCACCAAGAAAGAGGCACAGAATTTCAAGTTTTTGTTTTTGAAAATTCAGTTTTTGGCTGCTTTTGCTGCCTTGTAGTTGACCTAGGACCTTAAGATTTTGCATGAACCGAACTCTGGCAGCCACATTACACGAGAAAAAGCGAGAAGTGGTAATTCGTAGTAAAAACCGCAGAAAACATAACGTTTTTATCATTTGTTTTCGAAATGACGTAACTGAAAATCTTCACATTGGACGCATTACTCTCAGAAACGTTTACATTTATCGTCTGACAACTAATGCCGCGTGATGACGTTTGCGGTCGCACCACTCTGTACGAAGTAGAAGCTTCTAAGTTGTTGCAGTCACCAAGAAAGTGGCACAGAAATTCAAGTTTTAGTTTTTGAAAATCCAGTTTTTGGCTGCTTTTGCTGCCTTGTAGTGACCTAGGACCTTAAGATTTTGCATGAACCGAACTCTGGCAGCCACATTACACGAGAAAAAGTGAGAAGTGGTAATTCGTAGTAAAAACCGCAGAAAACATAACGTTTTCTACATTGTTTTCGTATCGACGTAACTGAAAATCTTCACATTGGACGCATTACTCTCAGAAACGTTTACATTTATCGTCTGTCAACTAATGCCGCGTGATGACGTTTGCGGTCGCACCACTCTGTACGAAGTAGAAGCTTCTAAGTTGTTGCAGTCACCAAAAAGAGGCACAGAAATTCAAGTTTTAGTTTTTGAAAATTCAGTTTTTGGCTGCTTTTGCTGCCTTGTAGTTGACCTAGGACCTTAATATTTTGCATGAACCGAACTCTGGCAGCCACATTACACGAGAAAAAGCGAGAAGTGGTAATTCGTAGTAAAAACCGCAGAAAACATAACGGTTTCTACATTGTTTTCGTATCGACGAAACTGAAAATCTTCACATTGGACGCATTACTCTCAGAAAAGTTTACATTTATCGTCTGGCAACTAATGCCGCGTGATGACGTTTGCGGTCGCACCACTCTGTACGAAGTAGAAGCTTCTAAGTTGTTGCAGTCACCAAGAAAGAGGCACAGAAATTCAAGTTTTAGTTTTTGAAAATTCAGTTTTTGGCTGCTTTTGCTGCCTTCTAGTTGACCTAGGACCTTAAGATTTTGCATGAACCGAACTCTGGCAGCCACATTACACGAGAAAAAGCGAGAAGTGGTAATTCGTAGTAAAAACAACAGAAAACATAACGTTTTCAACATTTGTTTTCGAAATGACGTAACTGAAAATCTTCACATTGGACGCATTACTCTCAGAAACGTTTACATTTATCGTCTGGCAACTAATGCCGCGTGATGACGTTTGCGGTCGCACCACTCTGTACGAAGTAGAAGCTTCTAAGTTGTTGCAGTCACCAAGAAAGAGGCACAGAAATTTAAGTTTTAGTTTTTGAAAATTCAGTTTTTGGCTGCTTTTGCTGCCTTGTAGTTGACCTAGGACCTTAAGATTTTGCATGAACCGAACTGTGGCAACCACATTACACGAGAAAAAGCGAGAAGTGGTAATTCGTAGTAAAAACCGCAGAAAACATAACGTTTTCAACATTTGTTTCCGAAATGACGTAACTGAAAATCTTCGCATTGGACGCATTACTCTCAGAAACGTTTACATTTATCGTCTGGCAACTAATGCCGCGTGATGACGTTTGCGGCCGCACCACTCTGTACGAAGTAGAAACTTCTAAGTTGTTGCAGTCACCAAGAAAGAGGCACAGAAATTCAAGTTTTTGTTTTTGAAAATTCAGTTTTTGGCTGCTTTTGCTGCCCTGTAGTTGACCTAGGACCTTAAGATTTTGCATGAACCGAACTCTGGCAGCCACATTACACGAGAAAAAGCGAGAAGTGGTAATTCGTAGTAAAAACCGCAGAAAACATAACGTTTTCTACATTGTTTTCGTATCGACGTAACTCAAAATCTTCACATTGGACGCATTACTCTCAGAAACGTTTACATTTATCGTCTGGCAACTAATGCCGCGTGATGACGTTTGCGGTTACACCACTCTGTACGAAGTAGAAGCTTCTAAGTTGTTGCAGTCACCAAGAAAGGGGCACAGAAATTCAAGTTTTAGTTTTTGAAAATCCAGTTTTTGGCTGCTTTTGCTCCCTTGTAGTGACCTAGGACCTTAAGATTTTGCATGAACCGAACTCTGGCAGCCACATTACACGAGAAAAAGCGAGAAGTGGTAATTCGTAGTAAAAACCGCAGAAAACATAACGTTTTCTACATTGTTTTCGTATCGACGTAACTGAAAATCTTCACATTGGACGCATTACTCTCAGAAACGTTTACATTTATCGTCTGTCAACTAATGCCGCGTGATGACGTTTGCGGTCGCACCACTCTGTACGAAGTAGAAGCTTCTAAGTTGTTGCAGTCACCAAGAAAGAGGCTCAGAAATTCAGTTTTTGTTTTTGAAAATTCAGTTTTTGGCTGCTTTTGCTGCCTTGTAGTTGACCTAGGAGCTTAAGATTTTGCATGAACCGAACTCTGGCAGCCACATTACACGAGAAAAAGCGAGAAGTGGTAATTCGTAGTAAAAACCGCAGAAAACATAACGTTTTCTACATTGTTTTCGAATCGACGTAACTGAAAATCTTCACATTGGACGCATTACTCTCAGAAACGTTTACATTTATCGTCTGGCAACTAATGCCGCGTGATGACGTTTGCGGTCGCACCACTCTGTACGAAGTAGAAGCTTCTAAGTTGTTGCAGTCACCAAGAAAGAGGCACAGAAATTCAAGTTTTAGTTTTTGAAAATTTAGTTTTTGGCTGCTTTTGCTGCCTTGTAGTTGACCTAGGACCTTAAGATTTTGCATGAACCGAACTCTGGCAGACACATTACACGAGAAAAAGCGAGAAGTGGTAATTCGTAGTAAAAACCGCAGCAAACATAACGTTTTCTACATTGTTTTCGTATCGACGTAACTGAAAATCTTCACATTGGACGCATTACTCTCAGAAACGTTTACATTTTTCGTCTGGCAACTAATGCAGCGTGATGACGTTTGCGGTCGCACCACTCTGTACGAAGTAGAAGCTGCTAAGTTGTTGCAGTCACCAAGAAAGAGGCACAGACATTCAAGTTTTAGTGTTTGAAAATTCAGTTTTTGGCTGCTTTTGCTGCCTTGTAGTTGACCTAGGACCTTAAGATTTTGCATGAACCGAACTCTGGCTGCCACATTACACGAGAAAAAGCGAGAAGTGGTAATTCGTAGCAAAAACCGCAGAAAACATAACGTTTTCATCATTTGTTTTCGAAATGACGTAACTGAAAATCTTCACATTGGACGCATTACTCTCAGAAAAGTTTACATTTATCGTCTGGCAACTAATGCCGCGTGATGACGTTTGCGGTCGCACCACTCTGTACGAAGTAGAAGCTTCTAAGTTGTTGCAGTCACCAAGAAAGAGGCACAGAAATTCAAGTTTTAGTTTTTGAAAATTCAGTTTTTGGCTGCTTTTGCTGCCTTGTAGTTGACCTAGGACCTTAAGATTTTGCATGAACCGAACTCTGGCAGCCACATTACACGAGAAAAAGCGAGAAATAGTAATTCGTAGTAAAAACCGCAAAAAACATAACGGTTTCTACATTGTTTTCGTATCGACGTAACTGAAAATCTTCACATTGGACGCATTACTCTCAGAAACGTTTACATTTATCGTCTGGCAACTAATGCCGCGTGATGACGTTTGCGGTCGCACCACTTTGTACGAAGTAGAAGCCTCTAAGTTGTTGCAGTCACCAAGAAAGAGGCACAGAAATTCAAGTTTTAGTTTTTGAAAATTCAGTTTTTGGCTGCTTTTGCTGCCTTGTAGTTGACCTAGGACCTTAAGATTTTGCATGAACCGAACTCTGGCAGCCACATTACACGAGAAAAAGCGAGAAGTGGTAATCCGTAGTAAAAACCGCAGAAAACATAACGTTTTCAACATTTGTTTTCGAAATGACGTAACTGAAAATCTTCACATTGGACGCATTACTCTCAGAAACGTTTACATTTATCGTCTGGCAACTAATGCCGCGTGATGACGTTTGCGGTCGCACCACTCTGTACGAAGTAGAAGCTTCTAAGTTGTTGCAGTCACCAAGAAAGAGGCACAGAAATTCAAGTTTTAGTTTTTGAAAATTCAGTTTTTGGCTGCTTTTGCTGCCTTGTAGTTGACCTAGGACCTTAAGATTTTGCATGAACCGAACTCTATCAGCCACATTACACGAGAAAAAGCGAGAAGTGGTAATTCGTAGTAAAAACCGCAGAAAACATAACGTTTTCTACATTGTTTTCGTATCGACGTAACTGAAAATCTTCACATTGGACGCATTACTCTCAGAAACGTTTACATTTATCGTCTGGCAACTAATGCCGCGTGATGACGTTTGCGGTCGCACCACTCTGTACGAAGTAGAAGCTTCTAAGTTGTTGCAGTCACCAAGAAAGAGGCACAGAAATTCAAGTTTTAGTTTTTGAAAATTCAGTTTTTGGCTGCTTTTGCTGCCTTGTAGTTGACCTAGGACCTTAAGATTTTGCATGAACCGAACTCTGGCAGCCACATTACACGAGCAAAAGCGAGAAGTGGTAATTCGTAGTAAAAACCGCAGAAAACATAACGTTTTCATCATATGTTTTCGAAATGACGTAACTGAAAATCTTCACATTGGACGCATTACTCTCAGAAACGTTTACATTTATAGTCTGGCAACTAATGCCGCGTGATGACGTTTGCGGTCGCACCACTCTGTACGAAGTAGAAGCTTCTAAGTTGTTGCAGTCACCAAGAAAGAGGCACAGAAATTCAAGTTTTAGTTTTTGCAAATTCAGTTTTTGGCTGCTTTTGCTGCCTTGTAGTTGACCTAGGACCTTAAGATTTTGCATGAACCGAACTCTGGCAGCCACATTACACGAGAAAAAGCGAGAAGTGGTAATTCGTAGTAAAAACCGCAGAAAACATAACGTTTTCATCATTTGTTTTCGAAATGACGTAACTGAAAATCTTCACATTGGACGCATTACTCTCAGAAACGTTTACATTTATCGTCTGGCAACTAATGCCGCTTGATGACGTTTGCGGTCGCACCACTCTGTACGAAGTAGAAGCTTCTAAGTTGTTGCAGTCACCAAGAAAGAGGCACAGAAATTCAAGTTTTTGTTTTTGAAAATTCAGTTTTGGCTGCTTTTGCTGCCTTGTAGTTGACCTAGGACCTTAAGATTTTGCATGAACCGAACTATGGCAGCCACATTTAACGAGAAAAAGCGAGAAGTGGTAATTCGTAGTAAAAACCGCAGAAAACATAACGTTTTCATCATTTGTTTTCGAAATGACGTAACTGAAAATCTTCACATTGGACGCATTACTCTCAGAAACGTTTACATTTATCGTCTGGCAACAAATGCCGCGTGATGACGTTTGCGGTCGCACCACTCTGTACGAAGTAGAAGCTTCTAAGTTGTTGCAGTCACCAAAAAGAGGCACAGAAATTCAAGTTTTAGTTTTTGAAAATTCAGTTTTTGGCTGCTTTTGCTGCCTTGTAGTTGACCTAGGACCTTAATATTTTGCATGAACCAAACTCTGGCAGCCACATTACACGAGAAAAAGCGAGAAGTGGTAATTCGTAGTAAAAACCGCAGAAAACATAACGGTTTCTACATTGTTTTCGTATCGACGAAACTGAAAATCTTCACATTGGACGCATTACTCTCAGAAAAGTTTACATTTATCGTCTGGCAACTAATGCCGCGTGATGACGTTTGCGGTCGCACCACTCTGTACGAAGTAGAAGCTTCTAAGTTGTTGCAGTCACCAAGAAAGAGGCACAGAATTTCAAGTTTTTGTTTTTGAAAATTCAGTTTTTGGCTGCTTTTGCTGCCTTGTAGTTGACCTAGGACCTTAAGATTTTGCATGAACCGAACTCTGGCAGCCACATTACACGAGAAAAAGCGAGAAGTGGTAATTCGTAGTAAAAACCGCAGAAAACATAACGTTTTTATCATTTGTTTTCGAAATGACGTAACTGAAAATCTTCACATTGGACGCATTACTCTCAGAAACGTTTACATTTATCGTCTGACAACTAATGCCGCGTGATGACGTTTGCGGTCGGACCACTCTGTACGAAGTAGAAGCTTCTAAGTTGTTGCAGTCACCAAGAAAGTGGCACAGAAATTCAAGTTTTAGTTTTTGAAAATCCAGTTTTTGGCTGCTTTTGCTGCCTTGTAGTGACCTAGGACCTTAAGATTTTGCATGAACCGAACTCTGGCAGCCACATTACACGAGAAAATGCGAGAAGTGGTAATTCGTAGTAAAAACCGCAGAAAACATAACGTTTTCTACATTGTTTTCGTATCGACGTAACTGAAAATCTTCACATTGGACGCATTACTCTCAGAAACGTTTACATTTATCGTCTGTCAACTAATGCCGCGTGATGACGTTTGCGGTCGCACCACTCTGTACGAAGTAGAAGCTTCTAAGTTGTTGCAGTCACCAAAAAGAGGCACAGAAATTCAAGTTTTAGTTTTTGAAAATTCAGTTTTTGGCTGCTTTTGCTGCCTTGTAGTTGACCTAGGACCTTAATATTTTGCATGAACCGAACTCTGGCAGCCACATTTCACGAGAAAAAGCGAGAAGTGGTAATTCGTAGTAAAAACCGCAGAAAACATAACGGTTTCTACATTGTTTTCGTATCGACGAAACTGAAAATCTTCACATTGGACGCATTACTCTCAGAAAAGTTTACATTTATCGTCTGGCAACTAATGCCGCGTGATGACGTTTGCGGTCGCACCACTCTGTACGAAGTAGAAGCTTCTAAGTTGTTGCAGTCACCAAGAAAGAGGCACAGAAATTCAAGTTTTAGTTTTTGAAAATTCAGTTTTTGGCTGCTTTTGCTGCCTTGTAGTTGACCTAGGACCTTAAGATTTTGCATGAACCGAACTCTGGCAGCCACATTACACGAGAAAAAGCGAGAAGTGGTAATTCGTAGTAAAAACAACAGAAAACATAACGTTTTCAACATTTGTTTTCGAAATGACGTAACTGAAAATCTTCACATTGGACGCATTACTCTCAGAAACGTTTACATTTATCGTCTGGCAACTAATGCCGCGTGATGACGTTTGCGGTCGCACCACTCTGTACGAAGTAGAAGCTTCTAAGTTGTTGCAGTCACCAAGAAAGAGGCACAGAAATTTAAGTTTTAGTTTTTGAAAATTCAGTTTTTGGCTGCTTTTGCTGCCTTGTAGTTGACCTAGGACCTTAAGATTTTGAATGAACCGAACTGTGGCAGCCACATTACACGAGAAAAAGCGAGAAGTGGTAATTCGTAGTAAAAACCGCAGAAAACATAACGTTTTCTACATTGTTTTCGTATCGACGTAACTCAAAATCTTCACATTGGACGCATTACTCTCAGAAACGTTTACATTTATCGTCTGGCAACTAATGCCGCGTGATGACGTTTGCGGTTACACCACTCTGTACGAAGTAGAAGCTTCTAAGTTGTTGCAGTCACCAAGAAAGGGGCACAGAAATTCAAGTTTTAGTTTTTGAAAATCCAGTTTTTGGCTGCTTTTGCTCCCTTGTAGTGACCTAGGACCTTAAGATTTTGCATGAACCGAACTCTGGCAGCCACATTACACGAGAAAAAGCGAGAAGTGGTAATTCGTAGTAAAAACCGCAGAAAACATAACGTTTTCTACATTGTTTTCGTATCGACGTAACTGAAAATCTTCACATTGGACGCATTACTCTCAGAAACGTTTACATTTATCGTCTGTCAACTAATGCCGCGTGATGACGTTTGCGGTCGCACCACTCTGTACGAAGTAGAAGCTTCTAAGTTGTTGCAGTCACCAAGAAAGAGGCTCAGAAATTCAGTTTTTGTTTTTGAAAATTCAGTTTTTGGCTGCTTTTGCTGCCTTGTAGTTGACCTAGGAGCTTAAGATTTTGCATGAACCGAACTCTGGCAGCCACATTACACGAGAAAAAGCGAGAAGTGGTAATTCGTAGTAAAAACCGCAGAAAACATAACGTTTTCTACATTGTTTTCGAATCGACGTAACTGAAAATCTTCACATTGGACGCATTACTCTCAGAAACGTTTACATTTATCGTCTGGCAACTAATGCCGCGTGATGACGTTTGCGGTCGCACCACTCTGTACGAAGTAGAAGCTTCTAAGTTGTTGCAGTCACCAAGAAAGAGGCACAGAAATTCAAGTTTTAGTTTTTGAAAATTTAGTTTTTGGCTGCTTTTGCTGCCTTGTAGTTGACCTAGGACCTTAAGATTTTGCATGAACCGAACTCTGGCAGACACATTACACGAGAAAAAGCGAGAAGTGGTAATTCGTACTAAAAACCGCAGCAAACATAACGTTTTCTACATTGTTTTCGTATCGACGTAACTGAAAATCTTCACATTGGACGCATTACTCTCAGAAACGTTTACATTTTTCGTCTGGCAACTAATGCAGCGTGATGACGTTTGCGGTCGCACCACTCTGTACGAAGTAGAAGCTGCTAAGTTGTTGCAGTCACCAAGAAAGAGGCACAGACATTCAAGTTTTAGTGTTTGAAAATTCAGTTTTTGGCTGCTTTTGCTGCCTTGTAGTTGACCTAGGACCTTAAGATTTTGCATGAACCGAACTCTGGCTGCCACATTACACGAGAAAAAGCGAGAAGTGGTAATTCGTAGCAAAAACCGCAGAAAACATAACGTTTTCATCATTTGTTTTCGAAATGACGTAACTGAAAATCTTCACATTGGACGCATTACTCTCAGAAAAGTTTACATTTATCGTCTGGCAACTAATGCCGCGTGATGACGTTTGCGGTCGCACCACTCTGTACGAAGTAGAAGCTTCTAAGTTGTTGCAGTCACCAAGAAAGAGGCACAGAAATTCAAGTTTTAGTTTTTGAAAATTCAGTTTTTGGCTGCTTTTGCTGCCTTGTAGTTGACCTAGGACCTTAAGATTTTGCATGAACCGAACTCTGGCAGCCACATTACACGAGAAAAAGCGAGAAATAGTAATTCGTAGTAAAAACCGCAAAAAACATAACGTTTTCTACATTGTTTTCGTATCGACGTAACTGAAAATCTTCACATTGGACGCATTACTCTCAGAAACGTTTACATTTATCGTCTGGCAACTAATGCCGCGTGATGACGTTTGCGGTCGCACCACTCTGTACGAAGTAGAAGCTTCTAAGTTGTTGCAGTCACCAAGAAAGAGGCACAGAAATTCAAGTTTTTGTTTTTGAAAATTCAGTTTTTGGCTGCTTTTGCTGCCTTGTAGTTGCCCTAGGACCTTAAGATTTTGCATGAACCGAACTCTGGCAGCCACATTACACGAGAAAAAGCGAGAAGTGATAATTCGTAGTAAAAACCGCCGAAAACATAACGTTTTCAACATTTGTTTTCGAAATGACGTAACTGAAAATCTTCACATTGGACGCATTACTCTCAGAAAAGTTTACATTTATCGTCTCTCAACTAATGCCGCGTGATGACGTTTGCGGTCGCACCACTCTGTACGAAGTAGAAGCTTCTAAGTTGTTGCAGTCACCAAGAAAGAGGCACAGAAATTCAAGTTTTAGTTTTTGAAAATTCAGTTTTTGGCTGCTTTTGCTGCCTTGTAGTAGACCTAGAACCTTAAGATTTTGCATGAACCGAACTCTGGCAGCCACAGTACACGAGAAAAAGCGAGAAGTGGTAATTCGTAGTAAAAACCGCAGAAAACATAACGTTTTCATCATTTGTTTTCGAAATGACGTAACTGAAAATCTTCACATTGGACGCATTACTCTCAGAAACGTTTACATTTATCGTCTGGCAACTAATGCCGCGTGATGACGTTTGCGGTCGCACCACTCTGTACGAAGTAGAAGCTTCTAAGTTGTTGCAGTCACCAAGAAAGAGGCACAGAAATTCAAGTTTTTGTTTTTGAAAATTTAGTTTTTGGCTGCTTTTGCTGCCTTGTAGTTGACCTAGGACCTTAAGATTTTGCATGAACCGAACTCTGGCAGCCACATTACACGAGAAAAAGCGAGAAGTGGTAATTCGTAGTAAAAACCGCAGAAAACATAACGTTTTCAACATTTGTTTTCGAAATGACGTAACTGAAAATCTTCACATTGGACGCATTACTCTCAGAAACGTTTACATTTATCGTCCGGCAACTAATGCCGCGTGATGACGTTTGCGGTCGCACCACTCTGTACGAAGTAGAAGCTTCTAAGTTGTTGCAGTCACCAAGAAAGAGGCACAGAAATTCAAGTTTTTGTTTTTGAAAATTCAGTTTTTGGCTGCTTTTGCTGCCTTGTAGTTGACCTAGGACCTTAAGATTTTGCATGAACCGAACTCTGGCAGCCACATTACACGAGAAAAAGCGAGAAGTGTTAATTCGTAGTAAAAACCGCAGAAAACATAACGTTTTCTACATTGTTTTCGTATCGACGTAACTGAAAATCTTCACATTGGACGCATTACTCTCAGAAACGTTTACATTTATCGTCTGGCAACTAATGCCGCGTGATGACGTTTGCGGTCACACCACTCTGTACGAAGTAGAAGCTTCTAAGTTGTTGCAGTCACCAAGAAAGAGGCACAGAAATTCAAGTTTTTGTTTTTGAAAATTCAGTTTTTGGCTGCTTTTGCTGCCTTGTAGTTGACCTAGGACCTTAAGATTTTGCATGAACCGAACTCTGGCAGCCACATTACACGAGAAAAAGCGAGAAGTGGTGATTCGTAGTAAAAACCGCAGAAAACATAACGTTTTCATCATTTGTTTTCGTATCGACGTAACTGAAAATCTTCACATTGGACGCATTACTCTCAGAAACGTTTACATTTATCGTCTGGCAACTAATGCCGCGTGATGACGTTTGCGGTCGCACCACTCTGTACGAAGTAGAAGCTTCTAAGTTGTTGCAGTCACCAAGAAAGAGGCACAGAAATTCAAGTTTTTGTTTTTGAAAATTCAGTTTTTGGCTGCTTTTACTGCCTTGTAGTTGACCTAGGACCTTAAGATTTTGCATGAACCGAACTCTGGCAGCCACATTACACGAGAAAAAGCGAGAAGTGGTTATTCGTAGTAAAAACCGCAGAAAACATAACGTTTTCTACATTGTTTTCGTATCGACGTAACTGAAAATCTTCACATTGGACGCATTACTCTCAGAAACGTTTACATTTATCGTCTGGCAACTAATGCCGCGTGATGACGTTTGCGGTCGCACCACTCTGTACGAAGTAGAAGCTTCTAAGTTGTTGCAGTCACCAAGAAAGAGGCACAGAAATTCAAGTTTTAGTTTTTGAAAATTCAGTTTTTGGCTGCTTTTGCTGCCTTGTAGTTGACCTAGGACCTTAAGAATTTGCATGAACCGAACTCTGGCAGCCACATTACACGAGAAAAAGCGAGAAGTGGTAATTCTTAGTAAAAACCGCAGAAAACATAACGTTTTCATCATTTGTTTTCGTATCGACGTAACTGAAAATCTTCACATTGGACGCATTACTCTCAGAAACGTTTACATTTATCGTCTGGCAACTAATGCCGCGTGATGACGTTTGCGGTCGCACCACTCTGTACGAAGTAGAAGCTTCTAAGTTGTTGCAGTCACGAAGAAAGAGACACAGAAATTCAAGTTTTTGTTTTTGAAAATTCAGTTTTTGGCTGCTTTTGCTGCCTTGTAGTTGACCTAGGACCTTAAGATTTAGCATGAACCGAACTCTGGCAGCCACATTACACGAGAAAAAGCGAGAAGTGGTAATTCGTAGTAAAAACCGCAGAAAACATAACGTTTTCTACATTGTTTTCGTATCGACGTAACTGAAAATCTTCACATTGGACGCATTACTCTCAGAAACGTTTACATTTATCGTCTGGCAACTAATGCCGCGTGACGACGTTTGCGGTCGCACCACTCTGTACGAAGTAGAAGCTTCTAAGTTGTTGCAGTCACCAAGAAAGAGGCACAGAAATTCAAGTTTTTGTTTTCGAAAATTCAGTTTTTGGCTGCTTTTGCTGCCTTGTAGTTGACCTAGGACCTTAAGATTTTGCATGAACCGAACTCTGGCAGCCACATTACACGAGAAAAAGCGAGAAGTGGTAATTCGTAGTAAAAACCGCAGAAAACATAACGTTTTCTACATTGTTTTCGTATCGACGTAACTGAAAATCTTCACTTTGGACGCATTACTCTCAGAAACGTTTACATTTATCGTCTGGCAACTAATGCCGCGTGATGAAGTTTGCGGTCGCACCACTCTGTACGAAGTAGAAGCTTCTAAGTTGTTGCAGTCACCAAGAAAGAGGCACAGAAATTCAAGTTTTAGTTTTTGAAAATTCAGTTTTTGGCTGCTTTTGCTGCCTTGAAGTTGACCTAGGACCTTAAGATTTTGCATGAACCGAACTCTGGCAGCCTCATTACACGAGAAAAAGAGAGAAGTGGTAATTCGTAGTAAAAACCGCAGAAAACATAACGTTTTCTACATTGTTTTCGTATCGACGTAACTGAAAATCTTCACATTGGACGCATTACTCTCAGAAACGTTTACATTTATCGTCTGGCAACTAATGCCGCGTGATGACGTTTGCGGTCACACCACTCTGTACGAAGTAGAAGCTTCTAAGTTGTTGCAGTCACCAAGAAAGAGGCACAGAAATTCAAGTTTTTTTTGTTGAAAATTCAGTTTTTGGCTGCTTTTGCTGCCTTGTAGTTGACCTAGGACCTTAAGATTTTGCATGAACCGAACTCTGGCAGCCACATTACACGAGAAAAAGAGAGAAGTGGTAATTCGTACTAAAAACCGCGGAAAACATAACGTTTTCATCATTTGTTTTCGTATCGACGTAACTGAAAATCTTCACATTGGACGCATTACTCTCAGAAACGTTTACATTTATCGTCTGGCAACTAATGCCGCGTGATGACGTTTGCGGTCGCACCACTCTCTACGAAGTAGAAGCTTCTAAGTTGTTGCAGTCACCAAGAAAGAGGCACAGAAATTCAAGTTTTTGTTTTTGAAAATTCAGTTTTTGGCTGCTTTTGCTGCCTTGTAGTTGACCTAGGACCTTAAGATTTTGCACGAATCGAACTCTGGCAGCCACATTACACGAGAAAAAGCGAGAAGTGGTAATTCGTAGTAAAAACCGCAGAAAACATAACGTTTTCAACATTTGTTTTCGAAATGACGTAACTGAAAATCTTCACATTGGACGCATTACTCTCAGAAACGTTTACATTTATCGTCTGGCAACTAATGCCGCGTGATGACGTTTGCGGTCGCACTACTCAGTACGAAGTAGAAGCTGCTAAGTTGTTGCAGTCACCAAGAAAGAGGCACAGACATTCAAGTTTTAGTTTTTGAAAATTCAGTTTTTGGCTGCTTTTGCTGCCTTGTAGTTGACCTAGGACCTTAAGATTTAGCATGAACCGAACTCTGGCAGCCACATTACACGAGAAAAAGCGAGAAGTGGTAATTCGTAGTAAAAACCGCAGAAAACATAACGTTTTCAACGTTTGTTTTCGAAATGACGTATCTGAAAATCTTCACATTGGACGCATTACTCTCAGAGACGTTTACATTTATCGTCTGGCAACTAATGCCGCGTGATGACGTTTGCGGTCGCACCACTCTGTACGAAGTAGAAGCTTCTAAGTTGTTGCAGTCACCAAGAAAGAGGCACAGAAATTCAAGTTTTTGTTTTTGAAAATTCAGTTTTTGGCTGCTTTTGTTGCCTTGTAGTTGACCTAGGACCTTAAGATTTTGCATGAACCGAACTCTGGCAGCCACATTACACGAGAAAAAGCGAGAAGTGGTAATTCGTAGTAAAAACCGCAGAAAACATAACGTTTTCTACATTGTTTCCGTATCGACGTAACTGAAAATCTTCACATTGGACGCATTACTCGCAGAAACGTTTACATTTATCGTCTGGCAACTAATGCCGCGTGATGACGTTTGCGGTCACACCACTCTGTACGAAGTAGAAGCTTGTAAGTTGTTGCAGTCACCAAGAAAGAGGCACAGAAATTCAAGTTTTTGTTTTTGAAAATTCAGTTTTTGGCTGCTTTTGCTGCCTTGTAGTTGACCTAGGACCTTAAGATTTTGCATGAACCGAACTCTGGCAGCCACATTACACGAGAAAAAGCGAGAAGTGGTAATTCGTAGTAAAAACCGCAGAAACCATAACGTTTTCATCATTTGTTTTCGTATCGACGTAACTGAAAATCTTCACATTGGACGCATTACTCTCAGAAACGTTTACATTTATCGTCTGGCAACTAATGCCGCGTGATGACGTTTGCGGTCGCACCACTCTGTACGAAGTAGAAGCTTCTAAGTTGTTGCAGTCACCAAGAAAGAGGCACAGAAATTCAAGTTTTAGTTTTTGAAAATTCAGTTTTTGGCTGCTTTTGCTGCCTTGTAGTTGACCTAGGACCTTAAGATTTTGCATGAACCGAACTCTGGCAGCCACATTACACGAGAAAAAGCGAGAAGTGGTAATTCGTACTAAAAACCGCAGAAAACATAACGTTTTCTACATTGTTTTCGTATCGACGTAACTGAAAATCTTCACATTGGACGCATTACTCTCAGAAACGTTTACATTTATCGTCTGGCAACTAATGCCGCGTGATGACGTTTGCGGTCGCACCACTCTGTACGAAGTAGAAGCTTCTAAGTTGTTGCAGTCACCAAGAAAGAGGCACAGAAATTCAAGTTTTAGTTTTTGAAAATTCAGTTTTTGGCTGCTTTTGCTGCCTTGTAGTTGACCTAGGACCTTAAGATTTTGCATGAACCGAACTCTGGCAGCCTCATTACACGAGAAAAAGAGAGAAGTGGTAATTCGTAGTAAAAACCGCAGAAAACATAACGTTTTCTACATTGTTTTCGTATCGACGTAACTGAAAATCTTCACATTGGACGCATTACTCTCAGAAACGTTTACATTTATCGTCTGCCAACTAATGCCGCGTGACGACGTTTGCGGTCGCACCACTCTGTACGAAGTAGAAGCTTCTAAGTTGTTGCAGTCACCAAGAAAGAGGCACAGAAATTCAAGTTTTAGTTTTTGAAAATTCAGTTTTTGGCTGCTTTTGCTGCCTTGTATTTGACCTAGGACCTTAAGATTTTGCATGAACCGAACTCTGGCAGCCACATTACACGAGAAAAAGAGAGAAGTGGTAATTCGTAGTAAAAACCGCAGAAAACATTACGTTTTCTACATTGTTTTCGTATCGACGTAACTGAAAATCTTCACATTGGACGCATTACTCTCAGAAACGTTTACATTTATCGTCTGACAACTAATGCCGCGTGATGACGTTTGCGGTCGCACCACTCTGTACGAAGTAGAAGCTTCTAAGTTGTTGCAGTCACCAAGAAAGAGGCACAGAAATTCAAGTTTTAGTTTTTGAAAATTCAGTTTTTGGCTGCTTTTGCTGCCTTGTAGTTGACCTAGGACCTTAAGATTTTGCATGAATCGAACTCTGGCAGCCACATTACACGAGAAAAAGCGAGAAGTGGTAATTCGTACTAAAAACCGCAGAAAACATAACGTTTTCTACATTGTTTTCGTATCGACGTAACTGAAAATCTTCACATTGGACGCATTACTCTCAGAAACGTTTACATTTATCGTCTGGCAACTAATGCAGCGAGATGATGTTTGCGGTCGCACCACTCTGTACGAAGTAGAAGCTGCTAAGTTGTAGCAGTCACCAAGAAAGAGGCACAGACATTCAAGTTTTAGTTTTTGAAAATTCAGTTTTTGGCTGCTTTTGCTGCCTTGTAGTTGACCTAGGACCTTAAGATTTTGCATGAACCGAACTCTGGCAGCCACATTACACGAGAAAAAGCGAGAAGTGGTAATTCGTAGTAAAAACCGCAGAAAACATAACGTTTTCAACATTTGTTTTCGAAATGACGTAACTGAAAATCTTCACATTGGACGCATTACTCTCAGAAACGTTTACATTTATCGTCTGGCAACTAATGCCGCGTGATGACGTTTGCGGTCGCACTACTCAGTACGAAGTAGAAGCTGCTAAGTTGTTGCAGCCACCAAGAAAGAGGCACAGACATTCAAGTTTTAGTTTTTGAAAATTCAGTTTTTGGCTGCTTTTGCTGCCTTGTAGTTGACCTAGGACCTTAAGATTTTGCATGAACCGAACTCTGGCAGCCACATTACACGAGAAAAAGCGAGAAGTGGTAATTCGTAGTAAAAACCGCAGAAAACATAACGTTTTCATCATTTGTTTTCGAAATGACGTAACTGAAAATCTTCACATTGGACGCATTACTCTCAGAAACGTTTACATTTATCGTCTGGCAACTAATGCCGCGTGATGACGTTTGCGGTCGCACCACTCTGTACGAAGTAGAAGCTTCTAAGTTGTTGCAGTCACCAAGAAAGAGGCACAGAAATTCAAGTTTTTGTTTTTGAAAATTCAGTTTTTGGCTGCTTTTGCTGCCTTGTAGTTGACCTAGGACCTTAAGATTTAGCATGAACCGAACTCTGGCAGCCACATTACACGAGAAAAAGCGAGAAGTGGTAATTCGTAGTAAAAACCGCAGAAAACATAACGTTTTCAACATTTGTTTTCGAAATGACGTATCTGAAAATCTTCACATTGGACGCATTACTCTCAGAAACGTTTACATTTATCGTCTGGAAACTAATGCCGCGTGATGAAGTTTGCGGTCGCACCACTCTGTACGAAGTAGAAGCTTCTAAGTTGTTGCAGTCACCAAGAAAGAGGCACAGAAATTCAAGTTTTAGTTTTTGAAAATTCAGTTTTTGGCTGCTTTTGCTGCCTTGTAGTTGACCTAGGACCTTAAGATTTTGCATGAATCGAACTCTGGCAGCCACATTACACGAGAAAAAGCGAGAAGTGGTAATTCGTAGTAAAAACCGCAGAAAACATAACGTTTTCTACATTGTTTTCGTATCGACGAAACTGAAAATCTTCACATTGGACGCATTACTCTCAGAAACGTTTACATTTATCGTCTGGCAACTAATGCAGCGAGATGATGTTTGCGGTCGCACCACTCTGTACGAAGTAGAAGCTGCTAAGTTGTAGCAGTCACCAAGAAAGAGGCACAGACATTCAAGTTTTAGTTTTTGAAAATTCAGTTTTTGGCTGCTTTTGCTGCCTTGTAGTTGACCTAGGACCTTAAGATTTTGCATGAACCGAACTCTGGCAGCCACATTACACGAGAAAAAGCGAGAAGTGGTAACTCGTAGTAAAAACCGCAGAAAACATAACGTTTTCTACATTGTTTTCGTATCGACGTAACTGAAAATCTTCACATTGGACGCATTACTCTCAGAAACGTTTACATTTATCGTCTGGCAACTAATGCCGCGTGATGACGTTTGCGGTCACACCACTCTGTACGAAGTAGAAGCTTCTAGGTTGTTGCAGTCACCAAGAAAGAGGCACAGAAATTCAAGTTTTAGTTTTTGAAAATTCAGTTTTTGGCTGCTTTTGCTGCCTTGTAGTTGACCTAGGACCTTAAGATTTTGCATGAACCGAACTCTGGCAGCCACATTACACGAGAAAAAGCAAGAAGTGGTAATTCGTAGTAAAAACCGCAGAAAACATAACGTTCTCTACATTGTTTTTGTATCGACGTAAGTGAAAACCTTCACATTGGACGCATTACTCTCAGAAACGTTTACATTTATCGTCTGGCAAATAATGCCGCGTGATGACATTTACGGTCGCACCACTCTGTACGAAGTAGAAGCTTCTAAGTTGTTGCAGTCACCAGGAAAGAGGCACAGAAATTCAAGTTTTTGTTTTTGAAAATTCAGTTTTTGGCTGCTTTTGCTGCCTTGTAGTTGACCTACGACATTAAGATTTTGCATGAACCGAACTCTGGCAGCCACATTACACGAGAAAAAGCGAGAAGTGGTAATTCGTAGTAAAAACCGCAGAAAACATAACGTTTTCTACATTGTTTTCGTATCGACGTAACTGAAAATCTTCACATTGGACGCATTACTCTCAGAAACGTTTACATTTATCGTCTGGCAACTAATGCCGCGTGATGACGTTTGCGGTCGCACCACTCTGTACGAAGTAGAAGCTTCTAAGTTGTTGTAGTCACCAAGAAAGAGGCACAGAAATTCAAGTTTTTGTTTTTGAAAATTCAGTTTTTGGCTGCTTTTGCTGCCTTGTAGTGACCTAGGACCTTACGATTTTGCATGAACCGAACTCTGGCAGCCACATTACACGAGAAAAAGCGAGAAGTGGTAATTCGTAGTAAAAACCGCAGAAAACATAACGTTTTCAACATTTGTTTTCGAAATGACGTAACTGAAAATCTTCACATTGGACGCATTACTCTCAGAAAAGTTTACATTTATCGTCTCTCAACTAATGCCGCGTGATGACGTTTGCGGTCGCACCACTCTGTACGAAATAGAAGCTTCTAAGTTGCTGCAGTCACCAAGAAAGAGGCACAGAAATTCAAGTTTTAGTTTTTGAAAATTCAGTTTTTGGCTGCTTTTGCTGCCTTGTAGTTGACCTAGGACCTTAAGATTTTGAATGAACCGAACTCTGGCAGCCACATTACACGAGAAAAAGCGAGAAGTGGTAGTTCGTAGTAAAAACCGCAGAAAACATAACGTTTTCAACATTTGTTTTCGAAATGACGTAACTGAAAATCTTCACATTGGACGCATTACTCTCAGAAACGTTTACATTTATCGTCTGGCAACTAATGCCGCGTGATGACGTTTGCGGTCGCACCACTCTGTACGAAGTAGGAACTGCTAAGTTGTTGCAGTCACCAAGAAAGAGGCACAGACATTCAAGTTTTAGTTTTTGAAAATTCAGTTTTTGGCTGCTTTTGCTGCCTTGTAGTTGACCTAGGACCTTAAGATTTTGCATGAACCGAACTCTGGCAGCCACATTACACGAGAAAAAGCGAGAAGTGGTAATTCGTAGTAAAAACCGCAGAAAACATAACGTTTTCTACATTGTTTTCGTATCGACGTAACTGAAAATCTTCACATTGGACGCATTACTCTCAGAAACGTTTACATTTATCGGCTGGCAACTAATGCCGCGTGATGACGTTTGCGGTCGCACCACTCTGTACGAAGTAGAAGCTTCTAAGTTGTTGCAGTCACCAAGAAAGAGGCACAGAAATTCAAGTTTTAGTTTTTGAAAATTCAGTTTTTGGCTGCTTTTGTTGCCATGTAGTTGACCTAGGACCTTAAGATTTTGCATGAACCGAACTCTGGCAGCCACATTACACGAGAAAAAGCGAGAAGTGGTAATTCGTACTAAAAACCGCAGAAAACATAACGTTTTCTACATTGTTTTCGTATCGACGTAACTGAAAATCTTCACATTGGACGCATTACTCTCAGAAACGTTTACATTTATCGTCTGGCAACTAACGCAGCGAGATGATGTTTGCGGTCGCACCACTCTGTACGAAGTAGAAGCTGCTAAGTTGTAGCAGTCACCAAGAAAGAGGCACAGACATTCAAGTTTTAGTTTTTGAAAATTCAGTTTTTGGCTGCTTTTGCTGCCTTGTAGTTGACCTAGGACCTTAAGATTTTGCATGAACCGAACTCTGGCAGCCACATTACACGAGAAAAAGCGAGAAGTGGTAACTCGTAGTAAAAACCGCAGAAAACATAACGTTTTCTACATTGTTTTCGTATCGACGTAACTGAAAATCTTCACATTGGACGCATTACTCTCAGAAACGTTTACATTTATCGTCTGGCAACTAATGCCGCGTGATGACGTTTGCGGTCACACCACTCTGTACGAAGTAGAAGCTTCTAAGTTGTAGCAGTCACCGAGAAAGAGGCACAGAAATTCAAGTTTTAGTTTTTGAAAATTCAGTTTTTGGCTGCTTTTGCTGCCTTGTAGTTGACCTAGGACCTTAAGATTTTGCATGAACCGAACTCTGGCAGCCACATTACACGAGAAAAAGCGAGAAGTGGTAATTCGTAGTAAAAACCGCAGAAAACATAACGTTTTCATCATTTGTTTTCGTGTCGACGTAACTGAAAATCTTCACATTGGACGCATTACTCTCGGAAACGTTTACATTTATCGACTGGCAACTAATGCAGCGTGATGACGTTTGCGGTAGCACCACTCTGTACGAAGTAGAAGCTTCTAAGTTGTTGCAGTCACCAAGAAAGAGGCACAGAAATTCAAGTTTTAGTTTTTGAAAATTCAGTTTTTGGCTGCTTTTGCTGCCTTGTAGTTGACCTAGGACCTTAAGATTTTGCATGAACCGAACTCTGGCAGCCACATTACACGAGAAAAAGCAAGAAGTGGTAATTCGTAGTAAAAACCGCAGAAAACATAACGTTCTCTACATTGTTTTCGTATCGACGTAACTGAAAACCTTCACATTGGACGCATTACTCTCAGAGACGTTTACATTTACCGTCTGGCAACTAATGCCGCGTGATGACATTTACGGTCGCACCACTCTGTACGAAGTAGAAGCTTCTAAGTTGTTGCAGTCACCAAGAAAGAGGCACAGAAATTCAAGTTTTAGTTTTTGAAAATTCAGTTTTTGGCTGCTTTTGCTGCCTTGTAGTTGACCTAGGACCTTAAGATTTTGCATGAACCGAACTCTGGCAGCCACATTACACGAGAAAAAGCGAGAAGTGGTAATTCGTAGTAAAAACCGCAGAAAACATAACGTTTTCTACATTGTTTTCGTATCGACGTAACTGAAAATCTTCACTTTGGACGCATTACTCTCAGAAACGTTTACATTTATCGTCTGGCAACTAATGCCGCGTGATGAAGTTTGCGGTCGCACCACTCTGTACGAAGTAGAAGCTTCTAAGTTGTTGCAGTCACCAAGAAAGAGGCACAGAAATTCAAGTTTTAGTTTTTGAAAATTCAGTTTTTGGCTGCTTTTGCTGCCTTGTAGTTGACCTAGGACCTTAAGATATTGCATGAACCGAACTCTGGCAGCCACATTACACGAGAAAAAGCGAGAAGTGGTAATTCGTAGTAAAAACCGCAGAAAACATAACGTTTTCTACATTGTTTTCGTATCGACGTAACTGAAAATCTTCACATTGGACGCATTACTCTCAGAAACGTTTACATTTATCGTCTGGCAACTAATGCCGCGTGATGACGTTTGCGGTCGCAACACTCTGTACGAAGTAGAAGCTTCTAAGTTGTTGCAGTCACCAAGAAAGAGGCACAGAAATTCAAGTTTTAGTTTTTGAAAATTCAGTTTTTGGCTGCTTTTGCTGCCTTGTAGTTGACCTAGGACCTTAAGATTTTGCATGAACCGAACTCTGGCAGCCACATTACACGAGAAAAAGAGAGAAGTGGTAATTCGTAGTAAAAACCGCAGAAAACATAACGTTTTCTACATTGTTTTCGTATCGACGTAACTGAAAATCTTCACATTGGACGCATTACTCTCAGAAACGTTTACATTTATCGTCTGGCAACTAATGCCGCGTGATGACGTTTGCGGTCGCACCACTCTGTACGAGGTAGAAGCTTCTAAGTTGTTGCAGTCACCAAGAAAGAGGCACAGAAATTCAAGTTTTAGTTTTTGAAAATTCAGTTTTTGGCTGCTTTTGCTGCCTTGTAGTTGACCTAGGACCTTAAGATTTTGCATGAATCGAACACTGGCAGCCACATTACACGAGAAAAAGCGAGAAGTGGTAATTCGTACTAAAAACCGCAGAAAACATAACGTTTTCTACATTGTTTTCGTATCGACGTAACTGAAAATCTTCACATTGGACGCATTACTCTCAGAAACGTTTACATTTATCGTCTGGCAACTAATGCAGCGAGATGATGTTTGCGGTCGCACCACTCTGTACGAAGTAGAAGCTGCTAAGTTGTAGCAGTCACCAAGAAAGAGGCACAGACATTCAAGTTTTAGTTTTTGAAAATTCAGTTTTTGGCTGCTTTTGCTGCCTTGTAGTTGACCTAGGACCTTAAGATTTTGCATGAACCGAACTCTGGCAGCCACATTACACGAGAAAAAGCGAGAAGTGGTAATTCGTAGTAAAAACCACAGAAAACATAACGTTTTCAACATTTGTTTTCGAAATGACGTAACTGAAAATCTTCACATTGGACGCATTACTCTCAGAAACGTTTACATTTATCGTCTGGCAACTAATGCCGCGTGATGACGTTTGCGGTCGCACTACTCAGTACGAAGTAGAAGCTGCTAAGTTGTTGCAGTCACCAAGAAAGAGGCACAGACATTCAAGTTTTAGTTTTTGAAAATTCAGTTTTTGGCTGCTTTTGATGCCTTGTAGTTGACCTAGGACCTTAAGATTTTGCATGAACCGAACTCTGGCAGCCACATTACACGAGAAAAAGCGAGAAGTGGTAATTCGTAGTAAAAACCGCAGAAAACATAACGTTTTCATCATTTGTTTTCGAAATGACGTAACTGAAAATCTTCACATTGGACGCATTACTCTCAGAAACGTTTACATTTATCGTCTGGCAACTAATGCCGCGTGATGACGTTTGCGGTCGCACCACTCTGTACGAAGTAGAAGCTTCTAAGTTGTTGCAGTCACCAAGAAAGAGGCACAGAAATTCAAGTTTTTGTTTTTGAAAATTCAGTTTTTGGCTGCTTTTGCTGCCTTGTAGTTGACCTAGGACCTTAAGATTTAGCATGAACCGAACTCTGGCAGCCACATTACACGAGAAAAAGCGAGAAGTGGTAATTCGTAGTAAAAACCGCAGAAAACATAACGTTTTCAACATTTGTTTTCGAAATGACGTATCTGAAAATCTTCACATTGGACGCATTACTCTCAGAAACGTTTACATTTATCGTCTGGCAACTAATGCCGCGTGATGAAGTTTGCGGTCGCACCACTCTGTACGAAGTAGAAGCTTCTAAGTTGTTGCAGTCACCAAGAAAGAGGCACAGAAATTCAAGTTTTAGTTTTTGAAAATTCAGTTATTGGCTGCTTTTGCTGCCTTGTAGTTGACCTAGGACCTTAAGATTTTGCATGAATCGAACTCTGGCAGCCACATTACACGAGAAAAAGCGAGAAGTGGTAATTCGTAGTAAAAACCGCAGAAAACATAACGTTCTCTACATTGTTTTCGTATCGACGTAACTGAAAATCTTCACATTGGACGCATTACTCTCAGAAACGTTTACGTTTATCGTCTGGCAACTAATGCAGCGAGATGATGTTTGCGGTCGCACCACTCTGTACGAAGTAGAAGCTGCTAAGTTGTAGCAGTCACCAAGAAAGAGGCACAGACATTCAAGTTTTAGTTTTTGAAAATTCAGTTTTTGGCTGCTTTTGCTGCCTTGTAGTTGGCCTAGGACCTTAAGATTTTGCATGAACCGAACTCTGGCAGCCACATTACACGAGAAAAAGCGAGAAGTGGTAACTCGTAGTAAAAAATGCAGAAAACATAACGTTTTCTACATTGTTTTCGTATCGACGTAACTGAAAATCTTCACATTGGACGCATTACTCTCAGAAACGTTTACATTTATCGTCTGGCAACTAATGCCGCGTGATGACGTTTGCGGTCACACCACTCTGTACGAAGTAGAAGCTTCTAAGTTGTTGCAGTCACCGAGAAAGAGGCACAGAAATTCAAGTTTTTGTTTTTGAAAATTCAGTTTTTGGCTGCTATTGCTGCCTTGTAGTTGACCTAGGACCTTAAGATTTTGCATGAACCGAACTCTGGCAGCCACATTACACGAGAAAAAGCGAGAAGTGGTAATTCGTAGTAAAAACCGCAGAAAACATAACGTTTTCATCATTTGTTTTCGTATCGACGTAACTGAAAATCTTCACATTGGACGCATTACTCTCGGAAACGTTTACATTTATCGTCTGGCAACTAATGCAGCGTGATGACGTTTGCGGTCGCACCACTCTGTACGAAGTAGAAGCTTCTAAGTTGTTGCAGTCACCAAGAAAGAGGCACAGAAATTCAAGTTTTAGTTTTTGAAAATTCAGTTTTTGGCTGCTTTTGCTGCCTTGTAGTTGACCTAGGACCTTAAGATTTTGCATGAACCGAACTCTGGCAGCCACATTACACGAGAAAAAGCAAGAAGTGGTAATTCGTAGTAAAAACCGCAGAAAACATAACGTTCTCTACATTGTTTTCGTATCGACGTAACTGAAAACCTTCACATTGGACGCATTACTCTCAGAAACGTTTACATTTATCGTCTGGCAACTAATGCCGCGTGATGACGTTTGCGGTCGCACCACTCTGTACGAAGTAGGAGCTGCTAAGTTGTTGCAGTCACCAAGAAAGAGGCACAGAAATTCAAGTTTTAGTTTTTGAAAATTCAGTTTTTGGCTGCTTTTGCTGCCTTGTAGTTCACCTAGGACCTTAAGATTTTGCATGAATCGAACTCTGGCAGCCACATTACACGAGAAAAAGCGAGAAGTGGTAATTCGTAGTAAAAACCGCAGAAACCATAACGTTTTCTACATTGTTTTCGTATCGACGTAACTGAAAATCTTCACATTGGTCGCATTACTCTCAGAAACGTTTACATTTATCGTCTGGCAACTAATGCCGCGTGATGACGTTTGCGGTCGCACCACTCTGTACGAAGTAGAAGCTTCTAAGTTGTTGCAGTCACCAAGAAAGAGGCACAGAAATTCAAGTTTTTGTTTTTGAAAATTCAGTTTTTGGCTGCTTTTGCTGCCTTGTAGTTGACCTAGGACCTTAAGATTTTGCATGAACGGAACTCTGGCAGCCACATTACACGAGAAAAAGCGAGAAGTGGTAATTCGTAATAAAAACCGCAGAAAACATAACGTTTTCAACATTTGTTTTCGAAATGACGTAACTGAAAATCTTCACATTGGAAGCATTACTCTCAGAAAAGTTTACATTTATCGTCTCTCAACTAATGCCGCGTGATGACGTTTGCGGTCGCACCACTCTGTACGAAGTAGAAGCTTCTAAGTTGCTGCAGTCACCAAGAAAGAGGGACAGAAATTCAAGTTTTAGTTTTTGAAAATTCAGTTTTTGGCTGCTTTTGCTGCCTTGTAGTTGACCTAGGACCTTAAGATTTTGCATGAACCGAGCTCTGGTAGCCACATTACACGAGAAAAAGCGAGAAGTGGTAATTCGTACTAAAAACCGCAGAAAACATAACGTTTTCAACATTTGTTTTCGAAATGACGTAACTGAAAATCTTCACATTGGACGCATTACTCTCAGAAACGTTTACATTTATCGTCTGGCAACTAATGCCGCGTGATGACGTTTGCGGTCGCACCACTCTGTACGAAGTAGGAGCTGCTAAGTTGTTGCAGTCACCAAGAAAGAGGCACAGAAATTCAAGTTTTAGTTTTTGAAAATTCAGTTTTTGGCTGCTTTTGCTGCCTTGTAGTTGACCTAGGACCTTAAGATTTTGCATGAACCGAACTCTGGCAGCCACATTACACGAGAAAAAGCGAGAAGTGGCAATTCGTAGTAAAAACCGCAGAAAACATAACGTTTTCTACATTGTTTTCGTATCGACGTAACTGAAAATCTTCACTTTGGACGCATTACTCTCAGAAACGTTTACATTTATCGGCTGGCAACTAATGCCGCGTGATGACGTTTGCGGTCGCACCACTCTGTACGAAGTAGAAGCTTCTAAGTTGTTGCAGTCACCAAGAAAGAGGCACAGATATTCAAGTTTTAGTTTTTGAAAATTCAGTTTTTGGCTGCTTTTGCTGCCTTGTAGTTGACCTAGGACCTTAAGATTTTGCATGAACCGAACTCTGGCAGCCACATTACACGAGAAAAAGCGAGAAGTGGTAATTCGTAGTAAAAACCGCAGAAAACATAACGTTTTCTACATTGTTTTCGTATCGACGTAACTGAAAAACTTCACATTGGACGCATTACTCTCGGAAACGTTTACATTTATCGTCTCTCAACTAATGCAGCGTGATGACGTTTGCGGTAGCACCACTCTGTACGAAGTAGAAGCTTCTAAGTTGTTGCAGTCACCAAGAAAGAGGCACAGAAATTCAAGTTTTAGTTTTTGAAAATTCAGTTTTTGGCTGCTTTTGCTGCCTTGTACTTGACCTAGGACCTTAAGATTTTGCATGAACCGAACTCTGGCAGCCACATTACACGAGAAAAAGCAAGAAGTGGTAATTCGTAGTAAAAACCGCAGAAAACATAACGTTCTCTACATAGTTTTCGTATCGACGTAACTGAAAACCTTCACATTGGACGCATTACTCTCAGAAACGTTTACATTTACCGTCTGGAAACTAATGCCGCGTGATGACATTTACTGTCGCACCACTCTGTACGAAGTAGAAGCTTCTAAGTTGTTGCAGTCACCAAGAAAGAGGCACAGAAATTCAAGTTTTTGTTTTTGAAAATTCAGTTTTTGGCTGCTTTTGCTGCCTTGTAGTTGACCTAGGACCTTAAGATTTTGCATGAACCGAACTCTGGCAGCCACATTACACGAGAAAAAGCGAGAAGTGGTAATTCGTAGTAAAAACCGCAGAAAACATAACGTTTTCTACATTGTTTTCGTATCGACGTAACTGAAAATCTTCACATTGGACGCATTACTCTCAGAAACGTTTACATTTATCGTCTGGCAACTAATGCCGCGTGATGACGTTTGCGGTCGCACCACTCTGTACGAAGTAGAAGCTTCTAAGTTGTTGCAGTCACCAAGAAAGAGGCACAGAAATTCAAGTTTTTGTTTTTGAAAATTCAGTTTTTGGCTGCTTTTGCTGCCTTGTAGTTGACCTAGGACCTTAAGATTTTGCATGAACCGAACTCTGGCAGCCGCATTACACGAGAAAAGGCGAGAAGTGGTAATTCGTAGTAAAAACCGCAGAAAACATAACGTTTTCTACATTGTTTTCGTATCGACGTAACTGAAAATCTTCACATTGGACGCATTACTCTCAGAAACGTTTACATTTATCGTCTGGCAACTAATGCAGCGAGATGATGTTTGCGGTCGCACCACTCTGTACGAAGTAGAAGCTGCTAAGTTGTAGCAGTCACCAAGAAAGAGGCACAGACATTCAAGTTTTAGTTTTTGAAAATTCAGTTTTTGGCTGCTTTTGCTGCCTTGTAGTTGACCTAGGACCTTAAGATTTTGCATGAACCGAACTCTGGCAGCCACATTACACGAGAAAAAGCGAGAAGTGGTAATTCGTAGTAAAAACCGCAGAAAACATAACGTTTTCAACATTTGTTTTCGAAATGACGTAACTGAAAATCTTCACATTGGACGCATTACTCTCAGAAACGTTTACATTTATCGTCTGGCAACTAATGCCGCGTGATGACGTTTGCGGTCGCACTACTCAGTACGAAGTAGAAGCTGCTAAGTTGTTGCAGTCACCAAGAAAGAGGCACAGACATTCAAGTTTTAGTTTTTGAAAATTCAGTTTTTGGCTGCTTTTGATGCCTTGTAGTTGACCTAGGACCTTAAGATTTTGCATGAACCGAACTCTGGCAGCCACATTACACGAGAAAAAGCGAGAAGTGGTAATTCGTAGTAAAAACCGCAGAAAACATAACGTTTTCATCATTTGTTTTCGAAATGACGTAACTGAAAATCTTCACATTGGACGCATTACTCTCAGAAACGTTTACATTTATCGTCTGGCAACTAATGCCGCGTGATGACGTTTGCGGTCGCACCACTCTGTACGAAGTAGAAGCTTCTAAGTTGTTGCAGTCACC
This sequence comes from Schistocerca serialis cubense, assembly GCF_023864345.2. Classification (NCBI taxonomy): domain Eukaryota; kingdom Metazoa; phylum Arthropoda; class Insecta; order Orthoptera; family Acrididae; genus Schistocerca; species Schistocerca serialis. Next base: position 2,709,329 of record NW_026047571.1, on the reverse strand, counting down.
AAGAAAGAGGCACAGAAATTCAAGTTTTTGTTTTTGAAAATTCAGTTTTTGGCTGCTTTTGCTGCCTTGTAGTTGACCTAGGACCTTAAGATTTAGCATGAACCGAACTCTGGCAGCCACATTACACGAGAAAAAGCGAGAAGTGGTAATTCGTAGTAAAAACCGCAGAAAACATAACGTTTTCAACATTTGTTTTCGAAATGACGTATCTGAAAATCTTCACATTGGACGCATTACTCTCAGAAACGTTTACATTTATCGTCTGGCAACTAATGCCGCGTGATGAAGTTTGCGGTCGCACCACTCTGTACGAAGTAGAAGCTTCTAAGTTGTTGCAGTCACCAAGAAAGAGGCACAGAAATTCAAGTTTTAGTTTTTGAAAATTCAGTTATTGGCTGCTTTTGCTGCCTTGTAGTTGACCTAGGACCTTAAGATTTTGCATGAATCGAACTCTGGCAGCCACATTACACGAGAAAAAGCGAGAAGTGGTAATTCGTAGTAAAAACCGCAGAAAACATAACGTTCTCTACATTGTTTTCGTATCGACGTAACTGAAAATCTTCACATTGGACGCATTACTCTCAGAAACGTTTACGTTTATCGTCTGGCAACTAATGCAGCGAGATGATGTTTGCGGTCGCACCACTCTGTACGAAGTAGAAGCTGCTAAGTTGTAGCAGTCACCAAGAAAGAGGCACAGACATTCAAGTTTTAGTTTTTGAAAATTCAGTTTTTGGCTGCTTTTGCTGCCTTGTAGTTGGCCTAGGACCTTAAGATTTTGCATGAACCGAACTCTGGCAGCCACATTACACGAGAAAAAGCGAGAAGTGGTAACTCGTAGTAAAAAATGCAGAAAACATAACGTTTTCTACATTGTTTTCGTATCGACGTAACTGAAAATCTTCACATTGGACGCATTACTCTCAGAAACGTTTACATTTATCGTCTGGCAACTAATGCCGCGTGATGACGTTTGCGGTCACACCACTCTGTACGAAGTAGAAGCTTCTAAGTTGTTGCAGTCACCGAGAAAGAGGCACAGAAATTCAAGTTTTTGTTTTTGAAAATTCAGTTTTTGGCTGCTATTGCTGCCTTGTAGTTGACCTAGGACCTTAAGATTTTGCATGAACCGAACTCTGGCAGCCACATTACACGAGAAAAAGCGAGAAGTGGTAATTCGTAGTAAAAACCGCAGAAAACATAACGTTTTCATCATTTGTTTTCGTATCGACGTAACTGAAAATCTTCACATTGGACGCATTACTCTCGGAAACGTTTACATTTATCGTCTGGCAACTAATGCAGCGTGATGACGTTTGCGGTCGCACCACTCTGTACGAAGTAGAAGCTTCTAAGTTGTTGCAGTCACCAAGAAAGAGGCACAGAAATTCAAGTTTTAGTTTTTGAAAATTCAGTTTTTGGCTGCTTTTGCTGCCTTGTAGTTGACCTAGGACCTTAAGATTTTGCATGAACCGAACTCTGGCAGCCACATTACACGAGAAAAAGCAAGAAGTGGTAATTCGTAGTAAAAACCGCAGAAAACATAACGTTCTCTACATTGTTTTCGTATCGACGTAACTGAAAACCTTCACATTGGACGCATTACTCTCAGAAACGTTTACATTTATCGTCTGGCAACTAATGCCGCGTGATGACGTTTGCGGTCGCACCACTCTGTACGAAGTAGGAGCTGCTAAGTTGTTGCAGTCACCAAGAAAGAGGCACAGAAATTCAAGTTTTAGTTTTTGAAAATTCAGTTTTTGGCTGCTTTTGCTGCCTTGTAGTTCACCTAGGACCTTAAGATTTTGCATGAATCGAACTCTGGCAGCCACATTACACGAGAAAAAGCGAGAAGTGGTAATTCGTAGTAAAAACCGCAGAAACCATAACGTTTTCTACATTGTTTTCGTATCGACGTAACTGAAAATCTTCACATTGGTCGCATTACTCTCAGAAACGTTTACATTTATCGTCTGGCAACTAATGCCGCGTGATGACGTTTGCGGTCGCACCACTCTGTACGAAGTAGAAGCTTCTAAATTGTTGCAGTCACCAAGAAAGAGGCACAGAAATTCAAGTTTTTGTTTTTGAAAATTCAGTTTTTGGCTGCTTTTGCTGCCTTGTAGTTGACCTAGGACCTTAAGATTTTGCATGAACGGAACTCTGGCAGCCACATTACACGAGAAAAAGCGAGAAGTGGTAATTCGTAATAAAAACCGCAGAAAACATAACGTTTTCAACATTTGTTTTCGAAATGACGTAACTGAAAATCTTCACATTGGAAGCATTACTCTCAGAAAAGTTTACATTTATCGTCTCTCAACTAATGCCGCGTGATGACGTTTGCGGTCGCACCACTCTGTACGAAGTAGGAGCTGCTAAGTTGTTGCAGTCACCAAGAAAGAGGCACAGAAATTCAAGTTTTAGTTTTTGAAAATTCAGTTTTTGGCTGCTTTTGCTGCCTTGTAGTTGACCTAGGACCTTAAGATTTTGCATGAACCGAACTCTGGCAGCCACATTACACGAGAAAAAGCGAGAAGTGGCAATTCGTAGTAAAAACCGCAGAAAACATAACGTTTTCTACATTGTTTTCGTATAGACGTAACTGAAAATCTTCACTTTGGACGCATTACTCTCAGAAACGTTTACATTTATCGGCTGGCAACTAATGCCGCGTGATGACGTTTGCGGTCGCACCACTCTGTACGAAGTAGAAGCTTCTAAGTTGTTGCAGTCACCAAGAAAGAGGCACAGATATTCAAGTTTTAGTTTTTGAAAATTCAGTTTTTGGCTGCTTTTGCTGCCTTGTAGTTGACCTAGGACCTTAAGATTTTGCATGAACCGAACTCTGGCAGCCACATTACACGAGAAAAAGCGAGAAGTGGTAATTCGTAGTAAAAACCGCAGAAAACATAACGTTTTCTACATTGTTTTCGTATCGACGTAACTGAAAATCTTCACATTGGACGCATTACTCTCGGAAACGTTTACATTTATCGTCTCTCAACTAATGCAGCGTGATGACGTTTGCGGTAGCACCACTCTGTACGAAGTAGAAGCTTCTAAGTTGTTGCAGTCACCAAGAAAGAGGCACAGAAATTCAAGTTTTAGTTTTTGAAAATTCAGTTTTTGGCTGCTTTTGCTGCCTTGTACTTGACCTAGGACCTTAAGATTTTGCATGAACCGAACTCTGGCAGCCACATTACACGAGAAAAAGCAAGAAGTGGTAATTCGTAGTAAAAACCGCAGAAAACATAACGTTCTCTACATAGTTTTCGTATCGACGTAACTGAAAACCTTCACATTGGACGCATTACTCTCAGAAACGTTTACATTTACCGTCTGGCAACTAATGCCGCGTGATGACATTTACTGTCGCACCACTCTGTACGAAGTAGAAGCTTCTAAGTTGTTGCAGTCACCAAGAAAGAGGCACAGAAATTCAAGTTTTTGTTTTTGAAAATTCAGTTTTTGGCTGCTTTTGCTGCCTTGTAGTTGACCTAGGACCTTAAGATTTTGCATGAACCGAACTCTGGCAGCCACATTACACGAGAAAAAGCGAGAAGTGGTAATTCGTAGTAAAAACCGCAGAAAACATAACGTTTTCTACATTGTTTTCGTATCGACGTAACTGAAAATCTTCACATTGGACGCATTACTCTCAGAAACGTTTACATTTATCGTCTGGCAACTAATGCCGCGTGATGACGTTTGCGGTCGCACCACTCTGTACGAAGTAGAAGCTTCTAAGTTGTTGCAGTCACCAAGAAAGAGGCACAGAAATTCAAGTTTTTGTTTTTGAAAATTCAGTTTTTGGCTGCTTTTGCTGCCTTGTAGTTGACCTAGGACCTTAAGATTTTGCATGAACCGAACTCTGGCAGCCGCATTACACGAGAAAAGGCGAGAAGTGGTAATTCGTAGTAAAAACCGCAGAAAACATAACGTTTTCAACATTTGTTTTCGAAATGACGTAACTGAAAATCTTCACATTGGACGCATTACTCTCAGAAAAGTTTACATTTATCGTCTCTCAACTAATGCCGCGTGATGACGTTTGCGGTCGCACCACTCTGTACGAAGTAGAAGCTTCTAAGTTGTTGCAGTCACCAAGAAAGAGGCACAGAAATTCAAGTTTTAGTTTTTGAAAATTCAGTTTTTGGCTGCTTTTGCTGCCTTGTAGTTGACCTAGGACCTTAAGATTTTGCATGAACCGAACTCTGGCAGCCACATTACACGAGAAAAAGCGAGAAGTGGTAATTCGTAGTAAAAACCGCAGAAAACATAACGTTTTCAACATTTGTTTTCGAAATGACGTAACTGAAAATCTTCACATTGGACGCATTACTCTCAGAAACGTTTACATTTATCGTCTGGCAACTAATGCCGCGTGATGACGTTTGCGGTCGCACCACTCTGTACGAAGTAGAAGCTGCTAAGTTGTTGCAGTCACCAAGAAAGAGGCACAGACATTCAAGTTTTAGTTTTTGAAAATTCAGTTTTTGGCTGCTTTTACTGCCTTGTCGTTGACCTAGGACCTTAAGATTTTGCATGAACCGAACTCTGGCAGCCACATTACACGAGAAAAAGCGAGAAGTGGTAATTCGTAGTAAAAACCGCAGAAAACATAACGTTTTCTACATTGTTTTCGTATCGACGTAACTGAAAATCTTCACATTGGACGCATTACTCTCAGAAACGTTTACATTTATCGTCTGGCAACTAATGCCGCGTGATGACGTTTGCGGTCGCACCACTCTGTACGAAGTAGAAGCTTCTAAGTTGTTGCAGTCACCAAGAAAGAGGCACAGAAATTCAAGTTTTTGTTTTTGAAAATTCAGTTTTTGGCTGCTTTTGCTGCCTTGTAGTTGACCTAGGACCTTAAGATTTTGCATGAACCGAACTCTGGCAGCCACATTACACGAGAAAAAGCGAGAAGTGGTAATTCGTAATAAAAACCGCAGAAAACATAACGTTTTCAACATTTGTTTTCGAAATGACGTAACTGAAAATCTTCACATTGGACGCATTACTCTCAGAAAAGTTTACATTTATCGTCTCTCAACTAATGCCGCGTGATGACGTTTGCGGTCGCACCACTCCGTACGAAGTAGAAGCTTCTAAGTTGCTGCAGTCACCAAGAAAGTGGGACAGAAATTCAAGTTTTAGTTTTTGAAAATTCAGTTTTTGGCTGCTTTTGCTGCCTTGTAGTTGACCTAGGACCTTAAGATTTTGCATGAACCGAACTCTGGCAGCCACATTACACGAGAAAAAGCGAGAAGTGGTAATTCGTACTAAAAACCGCAGAAAACATAACGTTTTCAACATTTGTTTTCGAAATGACGTAACTGAAAATCTTCACATTGGACGCATTACTCTCAGAAACGTTTACATTTATCGTCTGGCAACTAATGCCGCGTGATGACGTTTGCGGTCGCACCACTCTGTACGAAGTAGGAGCTGCTAAGTTGTTGCAGTCACCAAGAAAGAGGCACAGACATTCAAGTTTTAGTTTTTGAAAATTCAGTTTTTGGCTGCTTTTGCTGCCTTGTAGTTGACCTAGGACCTTAAGATTTTGCATCAACCGAACTCTGGCAGCCACATTACACGAGAAAAAGCGAGAAGTGGTAATTCGTAGTAAAAACCGCAGAAAACATAACGTTTTCTACATTGTTTTCGTATCGACGTAATTGAAAATCTTCACATTGGACGCATTACTCTCAGAAACGTTTACAATTTATCGGCTGGCAACTAATGCCGCGTGATGACGTTTGCGGTCGCACCACTCTGTACGAAGTAGAAGCTTCTAAGTTGTTGCAGTCACCAAGAAAGAGGCACAGAAATTCAAGTTTTAGTTTTTGAAAATTCAGTTTTTGGCTGCTTTTGCTGCCTTGTAGTTGACCTAGGACCTTAAGATTTTGCATGAACCGAACTCTGGCAGCCACATTACACGAGAAAAAGCGAGAAGTGGTAATTCGTAGTAAAAACCGCAGAAAACATAACGTTTTCATCATTTGTTTTCGTGTCGACGTAACTGAAAATCTTCACATTGGACGCATTACTCTCGGAAACGTTTACATTTATCGTCTGGCAACTAATGCAGCGTGATGACGTTTGCGGTAGCACCACTCTGTACGAAGTAGAAGCTTCTAAGTTGTTGCAGTCACCAAGAAAGAGGCACAGAAATTCAAGTTTTAGTTTTTGAAAATTCAGTTTTTGGCTGCTTTTGCTGCCTTGTACTTGACCTAGGACCTTAAGATTTTGCATGAACCGAACTCTGGCAGCCACATTACACGAGAAAAAGCAAGAAGTGGTAATTCGTAGTAAAAACCGCAGAAAACATAACGTTCTCTACATTGTTTTCGTATCGACGTAACTGAAAACCTTCACATTGGACGCATTACTCTCAGAAACGTTTACATTTACCGTCTGGCAACTAATGCCGCGTAATGACATTTACGGTCGCACCACTCTGTACGAAGTAGAAGCTTCTAAGTTGTTGCAGTCACCAAGAAAGAGGCACAGAAATTCAAGTTTTTGTTTTTGAAAATTCAGTTTTTGGCTGCTTTTGCTGCCTTGTAGTTGACCTAGGACCTTAAGATTTTGCATGAACCGAACTCTGGCAGCCACATTACACGAGAAAAAGCGAGAAGTGGTAATTCGTAGTAAAAACCGCAGAAAACATAACGTTTTCTACATTGTTTTCGTATCGACGTAACTGAAAATCTTCACATTGGACGCATTACTCTCAGAAACGTTTACATTTATCGTCTGGCAACTAATGCCGCGTGATGACGTTTGCGGTCGCACCACTCTGTACGAAGTAGAAGCTTCTAAGTTGTTGCAGTCACCAAGAAAGAGGCACAGAAATTCAAGTTTTTGTTTTTGAAAATTCAGTTTTTGGCTGCTTTTGCTGCCTTGTAGTTGACCTAGGACCTTAAGATTTTGCATGAACCGACCTCTGGCAGCCGCATTACACGAGAAAAAGCGAGAAGTGGTAATTCGTAGTAAAAACCGCAGAAAACATAACGTTTTCAACATTTGTTTTCGAAATGACGTAACTGAAAATCTTCACATTGGACGCATTACTCTCAGAAAAGTTTACATTTATCGTCTCTCAACTAATGCCGCGTGATGACGTTTGCGGTCGCACCACTCTGTACGAAGTAGAAGCTTCTAAGTTGTTGCAGTCACCAAGAAAGAGGCACAGAAATTCAAGTTTTAGTTTTTGAAAATTCAGTTTTTGGCTGCTTTTGCTGCCTTGTAGTTGACCTAGGACCTTAAGATTTTGCATGAACCGAACTCTGGCAGCCACATTACACGAGAAAAAGCGAGAAGTGGTAATTCGTAGTAAAAACCGCAGAAAACATAACGTTTTCAACATTTGTTTTTGAAATGACGTAACTGAAAATCTTCACATTGGACGCATTACTCTCAGAAACGTTTACATTTATCGTCTGGCAACTAATGCCGCGTGATGACGTTTGCGGTCGCACCACTCTGTACGAAGTAGAAGCTGCTAAGTTGTTGCAGTCACCAAGAAAGAGGCACAGACATTCAAGTTTTAGTTTTTGAAAATTCAGTTTTTGGCTGCTTTTACTGCCTTGTAGTTGACCTAGGACCTTAAGATTTTGCATGAACCGAACTCTGGCAGCCACATTACACGAGAAAAAGCGAGAAGTGGTAATTCGTAGTAAAAACCGCAGAAAACATAACGTTTTCTACATTGTTTTCGTATCGACGTAACTGAAAATCTTCACATTGGACGCATTACTCTCAGAAACGTTTACATTTATCGTCTGGCAACTAATGCCGCGTGATGACGTTTGCGGTCGCACCACTCTGTACGAAGTAGAAGCTTCTAAGTTGTTGCAGTCACCAAGAAAGAGGCACAGAAATTCAAGTTTTAGTTCTTGAAAATTCAGTTTTTGGCTGCTTTTGCTGCCTTGTAGTTGACCTAGGACCTTAAGATTTTGCATGAACCGAACTCTGGCAGCCACATTACACGAGAAAAAGCGAGAAGTGGTAATTCGTAGTAAAAACCGCAGAAAACATAACGTTTTCATCATTTGTTTTCGAAATGACGTAACTGAAAATCTTCACATTGGACGCATTACTCTCAGAAACGTTTACATTTATCGTCTGGCAACTAATGCCGCGTGATGACGTTTGCGGTCGCACCACTCTGTACGAAGTAGAAGCTTCTAAGTTGTTGCAGTCACCAAGAAAGAGGCACAGAAATTCAAGTTTTAGTTTTTGAAAATTCAGTTTTTGGCTGCTTTTGCTGCCTTGTAGTTGACCTAGGACCTTAAGATTTTGCATGAACCGAACTCTGGCAGCCACATTACACGAGAAAAAGCGAGAAGTGGTAATTCGTAGTAAAAACCGCAGAAAACATAACGTTTTTAACATTTGTTTTCGAAATGACGTAACTGAAAATCTTCACATTGGACGCATTACTCTCAGAAACGTTTACATTTATCGTCTGGCAACTAATGCCGCGTGGTGACGTTTGCGGTCGCACCACTCTGTACGAAGTAGAAGCTTCTAAGTTGTTGCAGTCACCAAGAAAGAGGCACAGAAATTCAAGTTTTTGTTTTTGAAAATTCAGTTTTTGGCTGCTTTTGCTGCCTTGTAGTTGACCTAGGACCTTAAGATTTTGCATGAACCGAACTCTGGCAGCCACATTACACGAGAAAAAGCGAGAAGTGGTAATTCGTAGTAAAAACCGCAGAAAACATAACGTTTTCTACATTGTTTTCGTATCGACGTAACTGAAAACCTTCACATTGGACGCATTACTCTCAGAAACGTTTACATTTATCGTCTGGCAACTAATGCCGCGTGATGACGTTTGCGGTCGCACCACTCTGTACGAAGTAGAAGCTTCTAAGTTGTTGCAGTCACCAAGAAAGAGGCACAGAAATTCAAGTTTTAGTTTTTGAAAATTCAGTTTTTGGCTGCTTTTGCTGCCTTGTAGTTGACCTAGGACCTTAAGATTTTGCATGAACCGAACTCTGGCAGCCACATTACACGAGAAAAAGCGAGAAGTGGTAATTCGTAGTAAAAACCGCAGAAAACATAACGTTTTCTACATTGTTTTCGTATCGACGTAACTGAAAATCTTCACATTGGACGCATTACTCTCAGAAACGTTTACATTTATCGGCTGGCAACTAATGCCGCGTGATGACGTTTGCGGTCGCACCACTCTGTACGAAGTAGAAGCTTCTAAGTTGTTGCAGTCACCAAGAAAGAGGCACAGAAATTCAAGTTTTAGTTTTTGAAAATTCAGTTTTTGGCTGCTTTTGCTGCCTTGTAGTTGACCTAGGACCTTAAGATTTTGCATGAACCGAACTCTGGCAGCCGCATTACACGAGAAAAAGGGAGAAGTGGTAATTCATAGTAAAAACCGCAGAAAACATAACGTTTTCTACATTGTTTTCGTATCGACGTAACTGAAAATCTTCACATTGGACTCATTACTCTCAGAAACGTTTACATTTATCGTCTGGCAACTAATGCCGCGTGATGACGTTTGCGGTTGCACCACTCTGTACGAAGTAGAAGCTTCTAAGTTGTTGCAGTCACCAAGAAAGTGGCACAGAAATTCAAGTTTTAGTTTTTGAAAATTCAGTTTTTGGCTGCTTTTGCTGCCTTGTAGTTGACCTAGGACCTTAAGATTTTGCATGAACCGAACTCTGGCAGCCGCATTACACGAGAAAAAGGGAGAAGTGGTAATTCATAGAAAAAACCGCAGAAAACATAACGTTTTCTACATTGTTTTCGTATCGACGTAACTGAAAATCTTCACATTGGACTCATTACTCTCAGAAACGTTTACATTTATCGTCTGGCAACTAATGCCGCGTGATGACGTTTGCGGTTGCACCACTCTGTACGAAGTAGAAGCTTCTAAGTTGTTGCAGTCACCGAGAAAGAGGCACAGAAATTCAAGTTTTTGTTTTTGAAAATTCAGTTTTTGGCTGCCTTTGCTGTCTTGTAGTTGACCTAGGACCTTAAGATTTTGCATGAACCGAACTCTGGCAGCCACATTACACGAGAAAAAGCAAGAAGTGGTAATTCGTAGTAAAAACCGCAGAAAACATAACGTTCTCTACATTGTTTTCGTACCGACGTAACTGAAAACCTTCACATTGGACGCATTACTCTCAGAAACGTTTACATTTATCGTCTGGCAACTAATGCCGCGTGATGACATTTACGGTCGCACCACTCTGTACGAAGTAGAAGCTTCTAAGTTGTTGCAGTCACCAAGAAAGAGGCACAGACATTCAAGTTTTTGTTTTTGAAAATTCAGTTTTTGGCTGCTTTTGCTGCCTTGTAGTTGACCTAGGACCTTACGATTTTGCATGAACCGAACTCTGGCAGCCGCATTACACGAGAAAAAGCGAGAAGTGGTAATTCGTAGTAAGAACCGCAGAAAACATAACGTTTTCTACATTGTTTTCGTATCGACGTAACTGAAAATCTTCACATTGGACGCATTACTCTCAGAAACGTTTACATTTATCGTCTGGCAACTAATGCCGCGTGATGACGTTTGCGGTCGCACCACTCTGTACGAAGTAGAAGCTTCTAAGTTGTTGCAGTCACCAAGAAAGAGGCACAGAAATTCAAGTTTTAGTTTTTGAAAATTCAGTTTTTGGCTGCTTTTGCTGCCTTGTAGTTGACCTAGGACCTTAAGATTTTGCATGAACCGAACTCTGGCAGCCACATTACACGAGAAAAAGCGAGAAGTGGTAATTCGTAGTAAAAACCGAAGAAAACATAACGTTTTTAACATTTGTTTTCGAAATGACGTAACTGAAAATCTTCACATATGACGCATTACTCTCAGAAACGTTTACATTTATCGTCTGGCAACTAATGCCGCGTGATGACGTTTGCGGTCGCACCACTCTGTACGAAGTAGAAGCTTCTAAGTTGTTGCAGTCACCAAGAAAGAGGCACAGAAATTCAAGTTTTTGTTTTTGAAAATTCAGTTTTTGGCTGCTTTTGCTGCCTTGTAGTTGACCTAGGACCTTAAGATTTTGCATGAACCGAACTCTATCAGCCACATTACACGAGAAAAAGCGAGAAGTGGTAATTCGTAGTAAAAACCGCAGAAAACATAACGTTTTCTACATTGTTTTCGTATCGACGTAACTGAAAATCTTCACATTGGACGCATTACTCTCAGAAACGTTTACATTTATCGTCTGGCAACTAATGCCGCGTGATGACGTTTGCGGTCGCACCACTCTGTACGAAGTAGAAGCTTCTAAGTTGTTGCAGTCACCAAGAAAGAGGCACAGAAATTCAAGTTTTTGTTTTTGAAAATTCAGTTTTTGGCTGCTTTTGCTGCCTTGTAGTTGACCTAGGACCTTAAGATTTTGCATGAACCGAACTCTGGCAGCCACATTACACGAGAAAAAGCGAGAAGTGGTAATTCGTAGTAAAAACCGCAGAAAACATAACGTTTTTAACATTTGTTTTCGAAATGACGTAACTGAAAATCTTCACATTGGACGCATTACTCTCAGAAACGTTTACATTTATCGTCTGGCAACTAATGCCGCGTGGTGACGTTTGCGGTCGCACCACTCTGTACGAAGTAGAAGCTTCTAAGTTGTTGCAGTCACCAAGAAAGAGGCACAGAAATTCAAGTTTTTGTTTTTGAAAATTCAGTTTTTGGCTGCTTTTGCTGCCTTGTAGTTGACCTAGGACCTTAAGATTTTGCATGAACCGAACTCTGGCAGCCACATTACACGAGAAAAAGCGAGAAGTGGTAATTCGTAGTAAAAACCGCAGAAAACATAACGTTTTCTACATTGTTTTCGTATCGACGTAACTGAAAATCTTCACATTGGACGCATTACTCTCAGAAACGTTTACATTTATCGGCTGGCAACTAATGCCGCGTGATGACGTTTGCGGTCGCACCACTCTGTACGAAGTAGAAGCTTCTAAGTTGTTGCAGTCACCAAGAAAGAGGCACAGAAATTCAAGTTTTAGTTTTTGAAAATTCAGTTTTTGGCTGCTTTTGCTGCCTTGTAGTTGACCTAGGACCTTAAGATTTTGCATGAACCGAACTCTGGCAGCCACATTACACGAGAAAAAGGGAGAAGTGGTAATTCATAGTAAAAACCGCAGAAAACATAACGTTTTCTACATTGTTTTCGTATCGACGTAACTGAAAATCTTCACATTGGACTCATTACTCTCAGAAACGTTTACATTTATCGTCTGGCAACTAATGCCGCGTGATGACGTTTGCGGTTGCACCACTCTGTACGAAGTAGAAGCTTCTAAGTTGTTGCAGTCACCAAGAAAGAGGCACAGAAATTCAAGTTTTTGTTTTTGAAAATTCAGTTTTTGGCTGCTTTTGCTGCCTTGCAGTTGACCTAGGACCTTAAGATTTTGCATGAACCGAACTCTGGCAGCCACATTACACGAGAACTAGCGAGAAGTGGTAATTCGTAGTAAAAACCGCAGAAAACATAACGTTTTCTACATTGTTTTCGTATCGACGTAACTGAAAATCTTCACATTGGGCGCATTACTCTCAGAAACGTTTATATTTATCGTCTGGCAACTAATGCCGCGTGATGACGTTTGCGGTCGCACCACTCTGTACGAGGTAGAAGCTTCTAAGTTGTTGCAGTCACTAAGAAAGAGGCACAGAAATTCAAGTTTTTGTTATTGAAAATTCAGTTTTTGGCTGCTTTTGCTGCCTTGTAATTGACCTAGGACTTTACGATTTTGCATGAACCGAACTCTGGCAGCCGCATTACACGAGAAAAAGCGAGAAGTGGTAATTCGTAGTAAAAACCGCAGAAAACATAACGTTTTCTACATTGTTTTCGTATCGACGTAACTGAAAATCTTCACATTGGACGCATTACTCTCAGAAACGTTTACATTTATCGTCTGGCAACTAATGCCGCGTGATGACGTTTGCGGTCGCACCACTCTGTACGAAGTAGAAGCTTCTAAGTTGTTGCAGTCACCAAGAAAGAGGTACAGAAATTCAAGTTTTAGTTTTTGAAAATTCAGTTTTTGGCTGCTTTTGCTGCCTTGTAGTTGACCTAGGACCTTAAGATTTTGCATGAACCGAACTCTGGCAGCCACATTACACGAGAAAAAGCGAGAAGTGGTAATTCGTAGTAAAAACCGCAGAAAACATAACGTTTTCAACATTTGTTTTCGAAATGACGTAACTGAAAATCTTCACATATGACGCATTACTCTCAGAAACGTTTACATTTATCGTCTGGCAACTAATGCCGCGTGATGACGTTTGCGGTCGCACCACTCTGTACGAAGTAGAAGCTTCTAAGTTGTTGCAGTCACCAAGAAAGAGGCACAGAAATTCAAGTTTTAGTTTTTGAAAATTCAGTTTTTGGCTGCTTTTGCTGCCTTGTAGTTGACCTAGGACCTTAAGATTTTGCATGAACCGAACTCTATCAGCCACATTACACGAGAAAAAGCGAGAAGTGGTAATTCGTAGTAAAAACCGCAGAAAACATTACGTTTTCTACATTGTTTTCGTATCGACGTAACTGAAAATCTTCACATTGGACGCATTACTCTCAGAAACGTTTACATTTATCGTCTGGCAACTAATGCCGCGTGATGACGTTTGCGGTCGCACCACTCTGTACGAAGTAGAAGCTTCTAAGCTGTTGCAGTCACCAAGAAAGAGGCACAGAAATTCAAGTTTTAGTTTTTGAAAATTCAGTTTTTGGCTGCTTTTGCTGCCTTGTAGTTGACCTAGGACCTTAAGATTTTGCATGAACCGAACTCTGGCAGCCACATTACACGAGAAAAAGCGAGAAGTGGTAATTCGTAGTAAAAACCGCAGAAAACATAACGTTTTCTACATTGTTTTCGTATCGACGTAACTGAAAATCTTCACATTGGGCGCATTACTCTCAGAAACGTTTATATTTATCGTCTGGCAACTAATGCCGCGTGATGACGTTTGCGGTCGCACCACTCTGTACGAGGTAGAAGCTTCTAAGTTGTTGCAGTCACTAAGAAAGAGGCACAGAAATTCAAGTTTTTGTTATTGAAAATTCAGTTTTTGGCTGCTTTTGCTGCCTTGTAATTGACCTAGGACTTTACGATTTTGCATGAACCGAACTCTGGCAGCCGCATTACACGAGAAAAAGCGAGAAGTGGTAATTCGTAGTAAAAACCGCAGAAAACATAACGTTTTCTACATTGTTTTCGTATCGACGTAACTGAAAATCTTCACATTGGACGCATTACTCTCAGAAACGTTTACATTTATCGTCTGGCAACTAATGCCGCGTGATGACGTTTGCGGTCGCACCACTCTGTACGAAGTAGAAGCTTCTAAGTTGTTGCAGTCACCAAGAAAGAGGCACAGAAATTCAAGTTTTAGTTTTTGAAAATTCAGTTTTTGGCTGCTTTTGCTGCCTTGTAGTTGACCTAGGACCTTAAGATTTTGCATGAACCGAACTCTGGCAGCCACATTACACGAGAAAAAGCGAGAAGTGGTAATTCGTAGTAAAAACCGCAGAAAACATAACGTTTTCAACATTTGTTTTCGAAATGACGTAACTGAAAATCTTCACATATGACGCATTACTCTCAGAAACGTTTACATTTATCGTCTGGCAACTAATGCCGCGTGATGACATTTGCGGTCGCACCACTCTGTACGAAGTAGAAGCTTCTAAGTTGTTGCAGTCACCAAGAAAGAGGCACAGATATTCAAGTTTTAGTTTTTGAAAATTCAGTTTTTGGCTGCTTTTGCTGCCTTGTAGTTGACCTAGGACCTTAAGATTTTGCATGAACCGAACTCTATCAGCCACATTACACGAGAAAAAGCGAGAAGTGGTAATTCGTAGTAAAAACCGCAGAAAACATTACGTTTTCTACATTGTTTTCGTATCGACGTAACTGAAAATCTTCACATTGGACGCATTACTCTCAGAAACGTTTACATTTATCGTCTGGCAACTAATGCCGCGTGATGACGTTTGCGGTCGCACCACTCTGTACGAAGTAGAAGCTTCTAAGCTGTTGCAGTCACCAAGAAAGAGGCACAGAAATTCAAGTTTTAGTTTTTGAAAATTCAGTTTTTGGCTGCTTTTGCTGCCTTGTAGTTGACCTAGGACCTTAAGATTTTGCATGAACCGAACTCTGGCAGCCACATTACACGAGAAAAAGCGAGAAGTGGTAATTCGTAGTAAAAACCGCAGAAAACATAACGTTTTCATCATTTGTTTTCGAAATGACGTAACTGAAAATCTTCACATTGGACGCATTACTCTCAGAAACGTTTACATTTATCGTCTGGCAACTAATGCCGCGTGATGACGTTTGCGGTCGCACCACTCTGTACGAAGTAGAAGCTTCTAAGTTGTTGCAGTCACCAAGAAAGAGGCACAGAAATTCAAGTTTTTGTTTTTGAAAATTCAGTTTTTGGCTGCTTTTGCTGCCTTGTAGTTGACCTAGGACCGTAAGATTTTGCATGAACCGAACTCTGGCAGCCAAATTACACGAGAAAAAGCGAGAAGTGGTAATTCGTAGTAAAAACCGCAGAAAACATAACGTTTTTAACATTTGTTTTCGAAATGACGTAACTGAAAATCTTCACATTGGACGCATTACTCTCAGAAACGTTTACATTTATCGTCTGGCAACTAATGCCGCGTGGTGACGTTTGCGGTCGCACCACTCTGTACGAAGTAGAAGCTTCTAAGTTGTTGCAGTCACCAAGAAAGAGGCACAGAAATTCAAGTTTTTGTTTTTGAAAATTCAGTTTTTGGCTGCTTTTGCTGCCTTGTAGTTGACCTAGGACCTTAAGATTTTGCATGAACCGAACTCTGGCAGCCACATTACACGAGAAAAAGCGAGAAGTGGTAATTCGTAGTAAAAACCGCAGAAAACATAACGTTCTCTACATTGTTTTCGTATCGACGTAACTGAAAACGTTCACATTGGACGCATTACTCTCAGAAACGTTTACATTTATCGTCTGGCAACTAATGCCGCGTGATGACGTTTGCGGTCGCACCACTCTGTACGAAGTAGAAGCTTCTAAGTTGTTGCAGTCACCAAGAAAGAGGCACAGAAATTCAAGTTTTAGTTTTTGAAAATTCAGTTTTTGGCTGCTTTTGCTGCCTTGTAGTTGACCTAGGACCTTAAGATTTTGCATGAACCGAACTCTGGCAGCCACATTACACGAGAAAAAGCGAGAAGTGGTAATTCGTAGTAAAAACCGCAGAAAACATAACGTTTTCTACATTGTTTTCGTATCGACGTAACTGAAAATCTTCACATTGGACGCATTACTCTCAGAAACGTTTACATTTATCGTCTGGCAACTAATGCCGCGTGATGACGTTTGCGGTCGCACCACTCTGTACGAAGTAGAAGCTTCTAAGTTGTTGCAGTCACCAAGAAAGAGGCACAGAAATTCAAGTTTTAGTTTTTGAAAATTCAGTTTTTGGCTGCTTTTGCTGCCTTGTAGTTGACCTAGGACCTTAAGATTTTGCGTGAACCGAACTCTGGCAGCCACATTACACGAGAAAAAGCGAGAAGTGATAATTCGTAGTAAAAACCGCAGAAAACATAACGTTTTCATCATTTGTTTTCGAAATGACGTAACTGAAAATCTTCACATTGGACGCATTACTCTCAGAAACGTTTACATTTATCGTCTGGCAACTAATGCCGCGTGATGACGTTTGCGGTCGCACCACTCTGTACGAAGTAGAAGCTTCTAAGTTGTTGCAGTCACCAAGAAAGAGGCACAGAAATTCAAGTTTTAGTTTTATAAAATTCAGTTTTTGGCTGCTTTTGCTGCCTTGTAGTTGACCTAGGACCTTAAGATTTTGCATGAACCGAACTCTGGCAGCCACATTACACGAGAAAAAGCGAGAAGTGGTAATTCGTAGTAAAAACCGCAGAAAACATAACGTTTTCTACATTGTTTTCGTATCGACGTAACTGAAAATCTTCACATTGGACGCATTACTCTCAGAAACGTTTACATTTATCGTCTGGCAACTAATGCCGCGTGATGACGTTTGCGGTCGCACCACTCTGTACGAAGTAGAAGCTTCTAAGTTGTTGCAGTCAGCAAGAAAGAGGCACAGAAATTCAAGTTTTTGTTTTTGAAAATTCAGTTTTTGGCTGCTTTTGCTGCCTTGTAGTTGACCTAGGACCTTAAGATTTTGCATGAACCGAACTCTGGCAGCCACATTACACGAGAAAAAGGGAGAAGTGGTAATTCATAGTAAAAACCGCAGAAAACATAACGTTTTCTACATTGTTTTCGTATCGACGTAACTGAAAATCTTCACATTGGACTCATTACTCTCAGAAACGTTTACATTTATCGTCTGGCAACTAATGCCGCGTGATGACGTTTGCGGTCGGACCACTCTGTACGAAGTAGAAGCTTCTAAGTTGTTGCAGTCACCAAGAAAGAGGCACAGAAATTCAAGTTTTAGTTTTTGAAAATTCAGTTTTTGGCTGCTTTTGCTTCCTTGTAGTTGACGTAGGACCTTAAGATTTTCCATGAACCGAACTCTGGCAGCCACATTACACGAGAAAAAGCGGGAAGTGGTAATTCGTAGTAAAAACCGCAGAAAACATAACGTTTTTAACATTTGTTTTCGAAATGACGTAACTGAAAATCTTCACATTGGACGCATTACTCTCAGAAACGTTTACATTTATCGTCTGGCAACTAATGCCGCGTGATGACGTTTGCGGTCGCACCACTCTGTACGAAGTAGAAGCTTCTAAGTTGTTGCAGTCACCAAGAAAGAGGCACAGAAATTCAAGTTTTAGTTTTTGAAAATTCAGTTTTTGGCTGCTTTTGCTGCCTTGTAGTTGACCTAGGACTTTAAGATTTTGCATGAACCGAACTCTATCAGCCACATTACACGAGAAAAAGCGAGAAGTGGTAATTCGTAGTAAAAACAGCAGAAAACATAACGTTTTCTACATTGTTTTCGTATCGACGTAACTGAAAATCTTCACATTGGACGCATTACTCTCAGAAACGTTTACATTTATCGTCTGGCAACTAATGCCGCGTGATGACGTTTGCGGTCGCACCACTCTGTACGAAGTAGAAGCTTCTAAGTTGTTGCAGTCACCAAGAAAGAGGCACAGAAATTCAAGTTTTAGTTTTTGAAAATTCAGTTTTTGGCTGCTTTTGCTGCCTTGTAGTTGACCTAGGACCTTAAGATTTTGCATGAACCGAACTCTATCAGCCACATTACACGAGAAAAAGCGAGAAGTGGTAATTCGTAGTAAAAACCGCAGAAAACATAACGTTTTCTACATTAATTTCGTATCGACGTAACTGAAAATCTTCACATTGGACGCATTACTCTCAGAAACGTTTACTTTTATCGTCTGGCAACTAATGCCGCGTGATGACGTTTGCGGTCGCACCACTCTGTACGAAGTAGAAGCTTCTAAGCTGTTGCAGTCACCAAGAAAGAGGCACAGAAATTCAAGTTTTAGTTTTTGAAAATTCAGTTTTTGGCTGCTTTTGCTGCCTTGTAGTTGACCTAGGACCTTAAGATTTTGCATGAACCGAACTCTGGCAGCCACATTACACGAGAAAAAGCGAGAAGTGGTAATTCGTAGTGAAACCCGCAGAAAACATAACGTTTTCTACATTGTTTTCGTATCGACGTAACTGAAAATCTTCACATTGGACGCATTACTCTCAGAAACGTTTACATTTATCGTCTGGCAACTAATGCCGCGTGATGACGTTTGCGGTCGCACCACTCTGTACGAAGTAGAAGCTTCTAAGTTGTTGCAGTCACCAAGAAAGAGGCACAGAAATTCAAGTTTTAGTTTTTGAAAATTCAGTTTTTGGCTGCTTTTGCTGCCTTGTAGTTGACCTAGGACCTTAAGATTTTCCATGAACCGAACTCTGGCAGCCACATTACACGAGAAAAAGCGAGAAGTGGTAATTCGTAGTAAAAACCGCAGAAAACATAACGTTTTCAACATTTGTTTTCGAAATGACGTAACTGAAAATCTTCACATTGGACGCATTACTCTCAGAAACGTTTACATTTATCGTCTGGCAACTAATGCCGCGTGATGACGTTTGCGGTCGCACCACTCTGTACGAAGTAGAAGCTTCTAAGTTGTTGCAGTCACCAAGAAAGAGGCACAGAAATTCAAGTTTTAGTTTTTGAAAATTCAGTTTTTGGCTGCTTTTGCTGCCTTGTAGTCGACCTAGGACCTTAAGATTTTGCATGAACCGAACTCTATCAGCCACATTACACGAGAAAAAGCGAGAAGTGGTAATTCGTAGTAAAAACCGCAGAAAACATAACGTTTTCTACATTGTTTTAGTATCGACGTAACTGAAAATCTTCACATTGGACGCATTACTCTCAGAAACGTTTACATTTATCGTCTGGCAACTAATGCCGCGTGATGACGTTTGCGGTCGCACCACTCTGTACGAAGTAGAAGCTTCTAAGTTGTTGCAGTCACCAAGAAAGAGGCACAGAAATTCAAGTTTTAGTTTTTGAAAATTCAGTTTTTGGCTGCTTTTGCTGCCTTGTAGTTGACCTAGGACCTTAAGATTTTGCATGAACTGAACTCTATCAGCCACATTACACGAGAAAAAGCGAGAAGTGGTAATTCGTAGTAAAAACCGCAGAAAACATAACGTTTTCTACATTGTTTTCGTATCGATGTAACTGAAAATCTTCACATTGGACGCATTACTCTCAGAAACGTTTACATTTATCGTCTGGCAACTAATGCCGCGTGATGACGTTTGCGGTCGCACCACTCTGTACGAAGTAGAAGCTTCTAAGTTGTTGCAGTCACCAAGAAAGAGGCACAGAAATTCAAGTTTTAGTTTTTGAAAATTCAGTTTTTGGCTGCTTTTGCTGCCTTGTAGTTGACCTAGGACCTTAAGATTTTGCATGAACCGAACTCTGGCAGCCACATTACACGAGAAAAAGCGAGAAGTGGTAATTCGTAGTAAAAACCGCAGAAAACATAACGTTTTCAACATTTGTTTTCGAAATGACGTAACTGAAAATCTTCACATTGGACGCATTACTCTCAGAAACGTTTACATTTATCGTCTGGCAACTAATGCCGCGTGATGACGTTTGCGGTCGCACCACTCTGTACGAAGTAGAAGCTGCTAAGTTGTTGCAGTCACCAAGAAAGAGGCACAGACATTCAAGTTTTAGTTTTAGAAAATTCAGTTTTTGGCTGCTTTTGCTGCCTTGTAGTTGACCTAGGACCTTAAGATTTTGCATGAACCGAACTCTGGCAGCCACATTACACGAGAAAAAGCGAGAAGTGGTAATTCGTACTAAAAACCGCAGAAAACATAACGTTTTCTACATTGTTTTCGTATCGACGTAACTGAAAATCTTCACAATGGACGCATTACTCACAGAAACGTTTACATTTTTCGTCTGGCAACTAATGCAGCGTGATGACGTTTGCGGTCGCACCACTCTGTATGAAGTAGAAGCTTCTAAGTTGTTGCAGTCACCAAGAAAGAGGCACAGAAATTCAAGTTTTAGTTTTTGAAAATTCAGTTTTTGGCTGCTTTAGCTGCCTTGTAGTTGACCTAGGACCTTAAGATTTTGCATGAACCGAACTCTGGCAGCCACATTACACGAGAAAAAGCGAGAAGTGGTAATTCGTAGTAAAAACCGCAGAAAACATAACGTTTTCAACATTTGTTTTCGAAATGACGTAACTGAAAATCTTCACATTGGACGCATTACTCTCAGAAACGTTTACATTTATCGTCTGGCAACTAATGCCGCGTGATGACGTTTGCGGTCGCACCACTCTGTACGAAGTAGAAGCTTCTAAGTTGTTGCAGTCACCAAGAAAGTGGCACAGAAATTCAAGTTTTAGTTTTTGAAAATTCAGTTTTTGGCTGCTTTTGCTGCCTTGTAGTTGACCTAGGACCTTAAGATTTTGCATGAACCGAACTCTGGTAGCCACATTACACGAGAAAAAGCGAGAAGTGGTAATTCGTAGTAAAAACCGCAGAAAACATAACGTTTTCAACATTTGTTTTCGAAATGACGTAACTGAAAACCTTCACATTTGACGCATTACTCTCAGAAACGTTTACATTTATCGTCTGGCAACTAATGCAGCGTGATGACGTTTGCGGTCGCACCACCCTGTACGAAGTAGAAGCTTCTAAGTTGTTGCAGTCACCAAGAAAGAGGCACAGAAATTCAAGTTTTAGTTTTTAAAATTCAGTTTTTGGCTGCTTTTGCTGCCTTGTAGTTGACCTAGGACCTTAAGATTTAGCATGAACCGAACTCTGGCAGCCACATTACACGAGAAAAAGCGAGAAGTGGTAATTCGTAGTAAAAACCGCAGAAAACATAACGTTTTCAACATTTGTTTTTGAAATGACGTAACTGAAAATCTTCACATTGGACGCATTACTCTCAGAAACGTTTACATTTATCGTCTGGCAACTAATGCCGCGTGATGACGTTTGCGGTCGCACCACTCTGTACGAAGTAGAAGCTTCTAAGTTGTTGCAGTCACCAAGAAAGAGGCACAGAAATTCAAGCTTTAGTTTTTGAAAATTCAGTTTTTGGCTGCTTTTGCTGCCTTGTAGTTGACCTAGGACCTTAAGATTTTGCATGAACCGAACTCTGGCAGCCACATTACACGAGAAAAAGCGAGAAGTGGTAATTCGTAGTAAAAACCGCAGAAAACATAACGTTTTCAACATTTGTTTTCGAAATGACGTAACTGAAAACCTTCACATTTGACGCATTACTCTCAGAAACGTTTACATTTATCGTCTGGCAACTAATGCAGCGTGATGACGTTTGCGGTCGCACCACTCTGTACGAAGTAGAAGCTTCTAAGTTGTTGCAGTCACCAAGAAAGAGGCACAGAAATTCAAGTTTTAGTTTTTGAAAATTCAGTTTTTGGCTGCTTTTGCTGCCTTGTAGTTGACCTAGGACCTTAAGATTTTGCATGAACCGAACTCTGGCAGCCACATTACTGGAGAAAAAGCGAGAACTGGTAATTCGTAGTAAAAACCGCAGAAAACATAACGTTTCAACATTTGTTTTCGTATCGACGTAACTGAAAATCTTCACATTGGACGCATTACTCTCAGAAACGTTTACATTTATCGTCTGGCAACTAATGCAGCGTGATGACGTTTGCGGTCGCACCACTCTGTACGAAGTAGAAGCTTCTAAGTTGTTGCAGTCACCAAGAAAGAGGCACAGAAACTCAAGTATTAGTTTTTGAAAATTCAGTTTTTGGCTGCTTTTGCTGCCTTGTAATTGACCTAGGACCTTAAGATTTTGCATGAACCGAACTCTGGCAGCCACATTACACGAGAAAAAGCGAGAAGTGGTAATTCGTAGTAAAAACCGCAGAAAACATAACGTTTTCAACATTTGTTTTCGAAATGACGTAACTGAAAATCTTCACATTGGACGCATTACTCTCAGAAACGTTTACATTTACCGTCTGGCAACTAATGCAGCGTGATGACGTTTGCGGTCGCACCACTCTGTACGAAGTAGAAGCTTCTAAGTTGTTGCAGTCACCAAGAAAGAGGCACAGAAATTCAAGTTTTAGTTTTTGAAAATTCAGTTTTTGGCTGCTTTTGCTGCCTTGTAGTTGACCTAGGACCTTAAGATTTTGCATGAACCGAACTCTGGCAGCCACATTACACGAGAAAAAGCGAGAAGTGGTAATTCGTAGTAAAAACCGCAGAAAACATAACGTTTTCAACATTTGTTTTCGAAATGACGTAACTGAAAATCTTCACATTGGACGCATTACTCTCAGAAACGTTTACATTTATCGTCTGGCAACTAATGCCGCGTGATGACGTTTGCGGTCGCACCACTCTGTACGAAGTAGAAGCTTCTAAGTTGTTGCAGTCACCAAGAAAGAGGCACAGAAATTCAAGTTTTAGTTTTTGAAAATCCAGTTTTTGGCTGCTTTTGCTGCCTTGTAGTTGACCTAGGACCTTAAGATTTTGCATGAACCGAACTCTGGCAGCCGCATTACACGAGAAAAAGCGAGAAGTGGTAATTCGTAGTAAAAACCGCAGAAAACATAACGTTTTCAACATTTGTTTTCGTATCGACGTAACTAAAAATCTTCACATTGGACGCATTACCCTCAGAAACGTTTACATTTATCGTCTGGCAACTAATGCAGCGTGATGACGTTTGCGGTCGCACCACTCTGTACGAAGTAGAAGCTTCTACGTTGTTGCAGTCACCAAGAAAGAGGCACAGAAATTCAAGTTTTAGTTTTTGAAAATTCAGTTTTTGGCTGCTTTTGCTGCCTTGTAGTTGACCTAGGACCTTAAGATTTTGCATGAACCGAACTCTGGTAGCCACATTACACGAGAAAAAGCGAGAAGTGGTAATTCGTAGTAAAAGCCGCAGAAAACATAACGTTTTCAACATTTGTTTTCGAAATGACGTAACTGTAAATCTTCACATTGGACGTATTACTCTCAGAAACGTTTACGTTTATCGTCTGGCAACTAATGCCGCGTGATGACGTTTGCGGTCGCACTACTCTGTACGAAGTAGAAGCTTCTAAGTTGTTGCAGTCACCAAGAAAGAGGCACAGAAATTCAAGTTTTAGTTTTTGAAAATTCAGTTTTTGGCTGCTTTTGCTGCCTTGTAGTTGACCTACGACCTTAAGATTTTGCATGAACCGAACTCTTGCAGCCACATTACACGAGAAAAAGCGAGAAGTGGTAATTCGTAACAAAAACCGCAGAAAACATTACGTTTTCAGCATTTGTTTTCAAAATGACGTAACTGAAAATCTTCACATTGGACGCATTACTCTCACAAACGTTTACATTTATCGTCTGGCAACTAATGCCGCGTGATGACGTTTGCGGTCGCACCACTTTGTACGAAGTAGAAGCTTCTAAGTTGTTGCAGTCACCAAGAAAGAGGCACAGAAATTCAAGCTTTAGTTTTTGAAAATTCAGTTTTTGGCTGCTTTTGCTGCCTTGTAGTTGACCTAGGACCATAAGATTTTGCATGAACCGAGCTCTGGCAGCCACATTACACGAGAAAAAGCGAGAAGTGGTAATTCGTGGTAAAAACCGCTGAAAACATAACGTTTTCAACATTTGTTTTCGAAATGACGTAACTGAAAATCTTCACATTGGACGCATTACTCTCAGAAACGTTTACATTTATCGTCTGGCAACTAATGCAGCGTGATGACGTTTGCGGTCGCACCACTCTGTACGAAGAAGAAGCTTCTAAGTTGTTGCAGTCACCAAGAAAGAGGCACAGAAATTCAAGTTTTAGTTTTTGAAAATTCAGTTTTTGGCTGCTTTTGCTGCCTTGTAGTTGACCTAGGACCTTACGATTTTGCATGAAATTAACTCTGGCAGGCGCATTACACGAGAAAAAGCGAGAAGTGGTAATTCGTAGTAAAAACCGCAGAAAACATAACGTTTTCAACATTTGTTTTCGTATCGACGTAACTAAAAATCTTCACATTGGACGCATTACCCTCAGAAACGTTTACATTTATCGTCTGGCAACTAATGCAGCGTGATGACGTTTGCGGTCGCACCACTCTGTACGAAGTAGAAGCTTCTACGTTGTTGCAGTCACCAAGAAAGAGGCACAGAAATTCAAGTTTTAGTTTTTGAAAATTCAGTGTTTGGCTGCTTTTGCTGCCTTGTAGTTGACCTAGGACCTTAAGATTTTGCATGAACCGAACTCTGGCAGCCACATTACACGAGAAAAAGCGAGAAGTGGTAATTCGTAATAAAAACCGCAGAAAACATTACGTTTTCAACATTTGTTTTCGAAATGACGTAACTGAAAATCATCACATTGGACGCATTACTCTCAGAAACGTTTACATTTATCGTCTGGCAACTAATGCCGCGTGATGACGTTTGCGGTCGCACCACTCTGTACGAAGTAGAAGCTTCTAAGTTGTTGCAGTCACCAAGAAAGAGGCACAGAAATTCAAGCTTTAGTTTTTGAAAATTCAGTTTTTGGCTGCTTTTGCTGCCTTGTAGTTAATCTAGGACCTTAAGATTTTGCATGAACCGAAATCTGGCAGCCACATTACACGAGAAAAAGCGAGAAGTGGTAATTCGTAGTAAAAACCGCAGAAAACATAACGTTTTCAACATTTGTTTTCGAAATGACGTAACTGAAAATCTTCACATTGGACGCATTACTCTCAGAAACGTTTACATTTATCGTCTGGCAACTAATGCAGCGTGATGACGTTTGCGGTCGCACCACTCTGTACGAAGTAGAAGCTCCTAAGTTGTTGCAGTCACCAAGAAAGAGGCACAGAAATTCAAGTTTTAGTTTTTGAAAATTCAATTTTTGGCTGCTTTTGCTGCATTGTAGTTGACCTAGGACCTTAAGATTTTGCATGAACCGAACTCTGGCAGCCACATTACACGAGAAAAAGCGAGAAGTGGTAATTCGTAGTAAAAACCGCAGAAAACATAACGTTTTCAACCTTTGTTTTCGCATCGACGTAACTGAAAATCTTCACATTGGACGCATTACTCTCAGAAACGTTTACATTTATCGTCTGGCAACTAATGCAGCGTGATGACGTTTGCGGTCGCTCCACTCTGTACGAAGTAGAAGCTTCTAAGTTGTTGCAGTCACCAAGAAAGAGGCACAGAAATTCAAGTTTTAGTTTTTGAAAATTCAGTTTTTGGCTGCTTTTGCTGCCTTGTAGTTGACCTAGGACCTTAAGATTTTGCATGAAACCAACTCTGGCAGCCGCATTACACGAGAAAAAGGAGAAGTGGTAATTCGTAGTAAAAACCGCAGAAAACATAACGTTTTCAACATTAGTTTTCGTATCGACGTAACTAAAAATCTTCACATTGGACGCATTACCCTCAGAAACGTTTACATTTATCGTCTGGCAACTAATGCAGCGTGATGACGTTTGCGGTCGCACCACTCTGTACGAAGTAGAAGCTTCTACGTTGTTGCAGTCACCAAGAAAGAGGCACAGAAATTCAAGCTTTAGTTTTTGAAAATTCAGTTTTTGGCTGCTTTTGCTGCCTTGTAGTTGACCTAGGACCTTAAGATTTTGCATGGACCGAACTCTGGATACACATTACACGAGAAAAAGCGAGAAGTGGTAATTCGTAGTAAAAACCGCAGAAAACATAACGTTTTCAACATTTGTTTTCGAAATGACGTAACTGAAGATCTTCACATTGGACGCATTACTCTCAGAAACGTTTACATTTATCGTCTGGCAACTAATGCAGCGTGATGACGTTTGCGGTCGCACCACTCTGTACGAAGTAGAAGCTTCTAAGTTGTTGCAGTCACCAAGAAAGAGGCACAGAAATTCAAGTTTTAGTTTTTGAAAATTCAGTTTTTGGCTGCTTTTGCTGCATTGTAGTTGACCTAGGACCTTAAGATTTTGCATGAACCGAACTCTGGCAGCCACATTACACGAGAAAAAGCGAGAAGTGGTAATTCGTAGTAAAAACCGCAGAAAACATAACGTTTTCAACATTTGTTTTCGTATCGACGTAACTGAAAATCTTCACATTGGACGCATTACCCTCAGAAACGTTTACATTTATCGTCTGGCAACTAATGCAGCGTGATGACGTTTGCGGTCGCACCACTCTGTACGAAGTAGAAGCTTCTACGTTGTTGCAGTCACCAAGAAAGAGGCACAGAAATTCAAGTTTTAGTTTTTGAAAATTCAGTTTTTGGCTGCTTTTGCTGCCTTGTAGTTGACCTAGGACCTTAAGATTTTGCATGAACCGAACTCTGGCAGCCACATTACACGAGAAAAAGCGAGAAGTGGTAATTCGTAACAAAACCGCAGAAAACATTACGTTTTCAACATTTGTTTTCGAAATGACGTAACTAAAAATCTTCACATTGGACGCATTACTCTCAGAAACGTTTACATTTATCGTCTGGCAACTAATGGCGCGTGATGACGTTTGCGGTCGCACCACTCTGTACGAAGTAGAAGCTTCTAAGTTGTTGCAGTCACCAAGAAAGAGGCACAGAAATTCAAGCTTTAGTTTTTGAAAATTCAGTTTTTGGCTGCTTTTGCTGCCTTGTAGTTGACCTAGGACCTTACGATTTTGCATGAACCGAACTCTGGCAGCCACATTACACGAGAAAAAGCGAGAAGTGGTAATTCGTAGTTAAAACCGCAGAAAACATAACGTTTTCAACATTTGTTTTCGAAATGACGTAACTGAAAATCTTCACATTGGACGCATTACTCTCAGAAACGTTTATATTTATCGTCTGGCAACTAATGCAGCGTGATGACGTTTGCGGTCGCACCACTCTGTACGAAGTAGAAGCTTCTAAGTTGTTGCAGTCACCAAGAAAGAGGCACAGAAATTCAAGCTTTAGTTTTTGAAAATTCAAATTTGGCTGCTTTTGCTGCATTGTAGTTGACCTAGGACCTTAAGATTTTGCATGAACCGAACTCTGGCAGCCACATTACACGAGAAAAAGCGAGAAGTGGTAATTCGTAGTAAAAACCGCAGAAAACATAACGTTTTCAACATTTGTTATCGCATCGACGTAACTGAAAATCTTCACATTGGACGCATTACTCTCAGAAACGTTTACATTTATCGTCTGGCAACTAATGCAGCGTGATGACGTTTGCGGTCGCACCACTCTGTACGAAGTAGAAGCTTCTAAGTTGTTGCAGTCACCAAGAAAGAGGCAC
This sequence comes from Schistocerca serialis cubense, assembly GCF_023864345.2. NCBI lineage: Eukaryota > Metazoa > Arthropoda > Insecta > Orthoptera > Acrididae > Schistocerca > Schistocerca serialis. The sequence goes on along the minus strand of NW_026047571.1, from coordinate 2,681,576 downwards.
AGAAATTCAAGTTTTAGTTTTTGAAAATTCAGTTTTTGGCTGCTTTTGCTGCCTTGTAGTTGACCTAGGACCTTAAGATTTTGCATGAAACGAACTCTGGCAGCCGCATTACACGAGAAAAAGCGAGAAGTGGTAATTCGTAGTAAAAACCGCAGAAAACATAACGTTCTCAACATTTGTTTTCGTATCGACGTAACTAAAAATCTTCACATTGGACGCATTACCCTCAGAAACGTATACATTTATCGTCTGGCAACTAATGCAGCGTGATGACGTTTGCGGTCGCACCACTCTGTACGAAGTAGAAGCTTCTACGTTGTTGCAGTCACCAAGAAAGAGGCACAGAAATTCAAGTTTTAGTTTTTGAAAATTCCGTTTTTGGCTGCTTTTGCTGCCTTGTAGTTGACCTAGGACCTTAAGATTTTGCATGAACCGAACTCTGGCAGCCACATTACACGAGAAAAAGCGAGAAGTGGTAATTCGTAGTAAAAACCGCAGAAAACATAACGTTTTCAACATTTGTTTTCGAAATGACGTAACTGAAAATCTTCACATTGGACGCATTACTCTCAGAAACGTTTACATTTATCGTCTGGCAACTAATGCCGCGTGATGACGTTTGCGGTCGCACCACTCTGTACGAAGTAGAAGCTGCTAAGTTGTTGCAGTCACCAAGAAAGAGGCACAGACATTCAAGTTTTAGTTTTAGAAAATTCAGTTTTTGGCTGCTTTTGCTGCCTTGTAGTTGACCTAGGACCTTAAGATTTTGCATGAACCGAACTCTGGCAGCCACATTACACGAGAAAAAGCGAGAAGTGGTAATTCGTACTAAAAACCGCAGAAAACATAACGTTTTCTACATTGTTTTCGTATCGACGTAACTGAAAATCTTCACAATGGACGCATTACTCACAGAAACGTTTACATTTTTCGTCTGGCAACTAATGCAGCGTGATGACGTTTGCGGTCGCACCACTCTGTATGAAGTAGAAGCTTCTAAGTTGTTGCAGTCACCAAGAAAGAGGCACAGAAATTCAAGTTTTAGTTTTTGAAAATTCAGTTTTTGGCTGCTTTAGCTGCCTTGTAGTTGACCTAGGACCTTAAGATTTTGCATGAACCGAACTCTGGCAGCCACATTACACGAGAAAAAGCGAGAAGTGGTAATTCGTAGTAAAAACCGCAGAAAACATAACGTTTTCAACATTTGTTTTCGAAATGACGTAACTGAAAATCTTCACATTGGACGCATTACTCTCAGAAACGTTTACATTTATCGTCTGGCAACTAATGCCGCGTGATGACGTTTGCGGTCGCACCACTCTGTACGAAGTAGAAGCTTCTAAGTTGTTGCAGTCACCAAGAAAGTGGCACAGAAATTCAAGTTTTAGTTTTTGAAAATTCAGTTTTTGGCTGCTTTTGCTGCCTTGTAGTTGACCTAGGACCTTAAGATTTTGCATGAACCGAACTCTGGTAGCCACATTACACGAGAAAAAGCGAGAAGTGGTAATTCGTAGTAAAAACCGCAGAAAACATAACGTTTTCAACATTTGTTTTCGAAATGACGTAACTGAAAACCTTCACATTTGACGCATTACTCTCAGAAACGTTTACATTTATCGTCTGGCAACTAATGCAGCGTGATGACGTTTGCGGTCGCACCACCCTGTACGAAGTAGAAGCTTCTAAGTTGTTGCAGTCACCAAGAAAGAGGCACAGAAATTCAAGTTTTAGTTTTTAAAATTCAGTTTTTGGTTGCTTTTGCTGCCTTGTAGTTGACCTAGGACCTTAAGATTTAGCATGAACCGAACTCTGGCAGCCACATTACACGAGAAAAAGCGAGAAGTGGTAATTCGTAGTAAAAACCGCAGAAAACATAACGTTTTCAACATTTGTTTTTGAAATGACGTAACTGAAAATCTTCACATTGGACGCATTACTCTCAGAAACGTTTACATTTATCGTCTGGCAACTAATGCCGCGTGATGACGTTTGCGGTCGCACCACTCTGTACGAAGTAGAAGCTTCTAAGTTGTTGCAGTCACCAAGAAAGAGGCACAGAAATTCAAGCTTTAGTTTTTGAAAATTCAGTTTTTGGCTGCTTTTTCTGCCTTGTAGTTGACCTAGGACCTTAAGATTTTGCATGAACCGAACTCTGGCAGCCACATTACACGAGAAAAAGCGAGAAGTGGTAATTCGTAGTAAAAACCGCAGAAAACATAACGTTTTCAACATTTGTTTTCGAAATGACGTAACTGAAAACCTTCACATTTGACGCATTACTCTCAGAAACGTTTACATTTATCGTCTGGCAACTAATGCAGCGTGATGACGTTTGCGGTCGCACCACTCTGTACGAAGTAGAAGCTTCTAAGTTGTTGCAGTCACCAAGAAAGAGGCACAGAAATTCAAGTTTTAGTTTTTGAAAATTCAGTTTTTGGCTGCTTTTGCTGCCTTGTAGTTGACCTAGGACCTTAAGATTTTGCATGAACCGAACTCTGGCAGCCACATTACTGGAGAAAAAGCGAGAACTGGTAATTCGTAGTAAAAACCGCAGAAAACATAACGTTTCAACATTTGTTTTCGTATCGACGTAACTGAAAATCTTCACATTGGACGCATTACTCTCAGAAACGTTTACATTTATCGTCTGGCAACTAATGCAGCGTGATGACGTTTGCGGTCGCACCACTCTGTACGAAGTAGAAGCTTCTAAGTTGTTGCAGTCACCAAGAAAGAGGCACAGAAACTCAAGTATTAGTTTTTGAAAATTCAGTTTTTGGCTGCTTTTGCTGCCTTGTAATTGACCTAGGACCTTAAGATTTTGCATGAACCGAACTCTGGCAGCCACATTACACGAGAAAAAGCGAGAAGTGGTAATTCGTAGTAAAAACCGCAGAAAACATAACGTTTTCAACATTTGTTTTCGAAATGACGTAACTGAAAATCTTCACATTGGACGCATTACTCTCAGAAACGTTTACATTTACCGTCTGGCAACTAATGCAGCGTGATGACGTTTGCGGTCGCACCACTCTGTACGAAGTAGAAGCTTCTAAGTTGTTGCAGTCACCAAGAAAGAGGCACAGAAATTCAAGTTTTAGTTTTTGAAAATTCAGTTTTTGGCTGCTTTTGCTGCCTTGTAGTTGACCTAGGACCTTAAGATTTTGCATGAACCGAACTCTGGCAGCCACATTACACGAGAAAAAGCGAGAAGTGGTAATTCGTAGTAAAAACCGCAGAAAACATAACGTTTTCAACATTTGTTTTCGAAATGACGTAACTGAAAATCTTCACATTGGACGCATTACTCTCAGAAACGTTTACATTTATCGTCTGGCAACTAATGCCGCGTGATGACGTTTGCGGTCGCACCACTCTGTACGAAGTAGAAGCTTCTAAGTTGTTGCAGTCACCAAGAAAGAGGCACAGAAATTCAAGTTTTAGTTTTTGAAAATCCAGTTTTTGGCTGCTTTTGCTGCCTTGTAGTTGACCTAGGACCTTAAGATTTTGCATGAACCGAACTCTGGCAGCCGCATTACACGAGAAAAAGCGAGAAGTGGTAATTCGTAGTAAAAACCGCAGAAAACATAACGTTTTCAACATTTGTTTTCGTATCGACGTAACTAAAAATCTTCACATTGGACGCATTACCCTCAGAAACGTTTACATTTATCGTCTGGCAACTAATGCAGCGTGATGACGTTTGCGGTCGCACCACTCTGTACGAAGTAGAAGCTTCTACGTTGTTGCAGTCACCAAGAAAGAGGCACAGAAATTCAAGTTTTAGTTTTTGAAAATTCAGTTTTTGGCTGCTTTTGCTGCCTTGTAGTTGACCTAGGACCTTAAGATTTTGCATGAACCGAACTCTGGTAGCCACATTACACGAGAAAAAGCGAGAAGTGGTAATTCGTAGTAAAAGCCGCAGAAAACATAACGTTTTCAACATTTGTTTTCGAAATGACGTAACTGTAAATCTTCACATTGGACGTATTACTCTCAGAAACGTTTACGTTTATCGTCTGGCAACTAATGCCGCGTGATGACGTTTGCGGTCGCACTACTCTGTACGAAGTAGAAGCTTCTAAGTTGTTGCAGTCACCAAGAAAGAGGCACAGAAATTCAAGTTTTAGTTTTTGAAAATTCAGTTTTTGGCTGCTTTTGCTGCCTTGTAGTTGACCTACGACCTTAAGATTTTGCATGAACCGAACTCTTGCAGCCACATTACACGAGAAAAAGCGAGAAGTGGTAATTCGTAACAAAAACCGCAGAAAACATTACGTTTTCAGCATTTGTTTTCGAAATGACGTAACTGAAAATCTTCACATTGGACGCATTACTCTCACAAACGTTTACATTTATCGTCTGGCAACTAATGCCGCGTGATGACGTTTGCGGTCGCACCACTTTGTACGAAGTAGAAGCTTCTAAGTTGTTGCAGTCACCAAGAAAGAGGCACAGAAATTCAAGCTTTAGTTTTTGAAAATTCAGTTTTTGGCTGCTTTTGCTGCCTTGTAGTTGACCTAGGACCATAAGATTTTGCATGAACCGAGCTCTGGCAGCCACATTACACGAGAAAAAGCGAGAAGTGGTAATTCGTGGTAAAAACCGCTGAAAACATAACGTTTTCAACATTTGTTTTCGAAATGACGTAACTGAAAATCTTCACATTGGACGCATTACTCTCAGAAACGTTTACATTTATCGTCTGGCAACTAATGCAGCGTGATGACGTTTGCGGTCGCACCACTCTGTACGAAGAAGAAGCTTCTAAGTTGTTGCAGTCACCAAGAAAGAGGCACAGAAATTCAAGTTTTAGTTTTTGAAAATTCAGTTTTTGGCTGCTTTTGCTGCCTTGTAGTTGACCTAGGACCTTACGATTTTGCATGAAATTAACTCTGGCAGGCGCATTACACGAGAAAAAGCGAGAAGTGGTAATTCGTAGTAAAAACCGCAGAAAACATAACGTTTTCAACATTTGTTTTCGTATCGACGTAACTAAAAATCTTCACATTGGACGCATTACCCTCAGAAACGTTTACATTTATCGTCTGGCAACTAATGCAGCGTGATGACGTTTGCGGTCGCACCACTCTGTACGAAGTAGAAGCTTCTACGTTGTTGCAGTCACCAAGAAAGAGGCACAGAAATTCAAGTTTTAGTTTTTGAAAATTCAGTGTTTGGCTGCTTTTGCTGCCTTGTAGTTGACCTAGGACCTTAAGATTTTGCATGAACCGAACTCTGGCAGCCACATTACACGAGAAAAAGCGAGAAGTGGTAATTCGTAATAAAAACCGCAGAAAACATTACGTTTTCAACATTTGTTTTCGAAATGACGTAACTGAAAATCATCACATTGGACGCATTACTCTCAGAAACGTTTACATTTATCGTCTGGCAACTAATGCCGCGTGATGACGTTTGCGGTCGCACCACTCTGTACGAAGTAGAAGCTTCTAAGTTGTTGCAGTCACCAAGAAAGAGGCACAGAAATTCAAGCTTTAGTTTTTGAAAATTCAGTTTTTGGCTGCTTTTGCTGCCTTGTAGTTAATCTAGGACCTTAAGATTTTGCATGAACCGAAATCTGGCAGCCACATTACACGAGAAAAAGCGAGAAGTGGTAATTCGTAGTAAAAACCGCAGAAAACATAACGTTTTCAACATTTGTTTTCGAAATGACGTAACTGAAAATCTTCACATTGGACGCATTACTCTCAGAAACGTTTACATTTATCGTCTGGCAACTAATGCAGCGTGATGACGTTTGCGGTCGCACCACTCTGTACGAAGTAGAAGCTTCTAAGTTGTTGCAGTCACCAAGAAAGAGGCACAGAAATTCAAGTTTTAGTTTTTGAAAATTCAATTTTTGGCTGCTTTTGCTGCATTGTAGTTGACCTAGGACCTTAAGATTTTGCATGAACCGAACTCTGGCAGCCACATTACACGAGAAAAAGCGAGAAGTGGTAATTCGTAGTAAAAACCGCAGAAAACATAACGTTTTCAACCTTTGTTTTCGCATCGACGTAACTGAAAATCTTCACATTGGACGCATTACTCTCAGAAACGTTTACATTTATCGTCTGGCAACTAATGCAGCGTGATGACGTTTGCGGTCGCTCCACTCTGTACGAAGTAGAAGCTTCTAAGTTGTTGCAGTCACCAAGAAAGAGGCACAGAAATTCAAGTTTTAGTTTTTGAAAATTCAGTTTTTGGCTGCTTTTGCTGCCTTGTAGTTGACCTAGGACCTTAAGATTTTGCATGAAACCAACTCTGGCAGCCGCATTACACGAGAAAAAGGAGAAGTGGTAATTCGTAGTAAAAACCGCAGAAAACATAACGTTTTCAACATTAGTTTTCGTATCGACGTAACTAAAAATCTTCACATTGGACGCATTACCCTCAGAAACGTTTACATTTATCGTCTGGCAACTAATGCAGCGTGATGACGTTTGCGGTCGCACCACTCTGTACGAAGTAGAAGCTTCTACGTTGTTGCAGTCACCAAGAAAGAGGCACAGAAATTCAAGCTTTAGTTTTTGAAAATTCAGTTTTTGGCTGCTTTTGCTGCCTTGTAGTTGACCTAGGACCTTAAGATTTTGCATGGACCGAACTCTGGATACACATTACACGAGAATAAGCGAGAAGTGGTAATTCGTAGTAAAAACCGCAGAAAACATAACGTTTTCAACATTTGTTTTCGAAATGACGTAACTGAAGATCTTCACATTGGACGCATTACTCTCAGAAACGTTTACATTTATCGTCTGGCAACTAATGCAGCGTGATGACGTTTGCGGTCGCACCACTCTGTACGAAGTAGAAGCTTCTAAGTTGTTGCAGTCACCAAGAAAGAGGCACAGAAATTCAAGTTTTAGTTTTTGAAAATTCAGTTTTTGGCTGCTTTTGCTGCATTGTAGTTGACCTAGGACCTTAAGATTTTGCATGAACCGAACTCTGGCAGCCACATTACACGAGAAAAAGCGAGAAGTGGTAATTCGTAGTAAAAACCGCAGAAAACATAACGTTTTCAACATTTGTTTTCGTATCGACGTAACTGAAAATCTTCACATTGGACGCATTACCCTCAGAAACGTTTACATTTATCGTCTGGCAACTAATGCAGCGTGATGACGTTTGCGGTCGCACCACTCTGTACGAAGTAGAAGCTTCTACGTTGTTGCAGTCACCAAGAAAGAGGCACAGAAATTCAAGTTTTAGTTTTTGAAAATTCAGTTTTTGGCTGCTTTTGCTGCCTTGTAGTTGACCTAGGACCTTAAGATTTTGCATGAACCGAACTCTGGCAGCCACATTACACGAGAAAAAGCGAGAAGTGGTAATTCGTAACAAAACCGCAGAAAACATTACGTTTTCAACATTTGTTTTCGAAATGACGTAACTAAAAATCTTCACATTGGACGCATTACTCTCAGAAACGTTTACATTTATCGTCTGGCAACTAATGGCGCGTGATGACGTTTGCGGTCGCACCACTCTGTACGAAGTAGAAGCTTCTAAGTTGTTGCAGTCACCAAGAAAGAGGCACAGAAATTCAAGCTTTAGTTTTTGAAAATTCAGTTTTTGGCTGCTTTTGCTGCCTTGTAGTTGACCTAGGACCTTACGATTTTGCATGAACCGAACTCTGGCAGCCACATTACACGAGAAAAAGCGAGAAGTGGTAATTCGTAGTTAAAACCGCAGAAAACATAACGTTTTCAACATTTGTTTTCGAAATGACGTAACTGAAAATCTTCACATTGGACGCATTACTCTCAGAAACGTTTATATTTATCGTCTGGCAACTAATGCAGCGTGATGACGTTTGCGGTCGCACCACTCTGTACGAAGTAGAAGCTTCTAAGTTGTTGCAGTCACCAAGAAAGAGGCACAGAAATTCAAGCTTTAGTTTTTGAAAATTCAAATTTGGCTGCTTTTGCTGCATTGTAGTTGACCTAGGACCTTAAGATTTTGCATGAACCGAACTCTGGCAGCCACATTACACGAGAAAAAGCGAGAAGTGGTAATTCGTAGTAAAAACCGCAGAAAACATAACGTTTTCAACATTTGTTTTCGCATCGACGTAACTGAAAATCTTCACATTGGACGCATTACTCTCAGAAACGTTTACATTTATCGTCTGGCAACTAATGCAGCGTGATGACGTTTGCGGTCGCACCACTCTGTACGAAGTAGAAGCTTCTAAGTTGTTGCAGTCACCAAGAAAGAGGCACAGAAATTCAAGTTTTAGTTTTTGAAAATTCAGTTTTTGGCTGCTTTTGCTGCCTTGTAGTTGACCTAGGACCTTAAGATTTTGCATGAAACGAACTCTGGCAGCCGCATTACACGAGAAAAAGCGAGAAGTGGTAATTCGTAGTAAAAACCGCAGAAAACATAACGTTCTCAACATTTGTTTTCGTATCGACGTAACTAAAAATCTTCACATTGGACGCATTACCCTCAGAAACGTATACATTTATCGTCTGGCAACTAATGCAGCGTGATGACGTTTGCGGTCGCACCACTCTGTACGAAGTAGAAGCTTCTACGTTGTTGCAGTCACCAAGAAAGAGGCACAGAAATTCAAGTTTTAGTTTTTGAAAATTCCGTTTTTGGCTGCTTTTGCTGCCTTGTAGTTGACCTAGGACCTTAAGATTTTGCATGAACCGAACTCTGGCAGCCACATTACACGAGAAAAAGCGAGAAGTGGTAATTCGTAGTAAAAGCCGCAGAAAACATAACGTTTTCAACATTTGTTTTCTAAATGACGTAACTGTAAATCTTCACATTGGACGCATTACTCTCAGAAACGTTTACGTTTATCGTCTGGCAACTAATGCCGCGTGATGACGTTTGCGGTCGCACCACTCTGTACGAAGTAGAAGCTTCTAAGTTGTTGCAGTCACCTAGAAAGAGGCACAGAAATTCAAGTTTTAGTTTTTGAAAATTCAGTTTTTGGCTGCTTTTGCTGCCTTGTAGTTGACCTACGACCTTTAGATTTTGCATGAACCGAACTCTGGCAGCCACATTACACGAGAAAAAGCGAGAAGTGGTAATTCGTAATAAAAACCGCAGAAAACATTACGTTTTCAACTTTTGTTTTCGAAATGACGTAACTGAAAATCTTCACATTGGACGCATTACTCTCAGAAACGTTTACATTTATCGTCTGGAAACTAATGCCGCGTGATGACGTTTGCGCTCGCACCACTCTGTACGAAGTAGAAGCTTCTAAGTTGTTGCAGTCACCAAGAAAGAGGCACAGAAATTCAAGCTTTAGTTTTTGAAAATTCAGTTTTTGGCTGCTTTTGCTGCCTTGTAGTTGACCTAGGACCTTAAGATTTTGCATGAACCGAACTCTGGCAGCCACATTACACGAGAAAAAGCGAGAAGTGGTAATTCGTAGTAAAAACCGCAGAAAACATAACGTTTTCAACATTTGTTTTCGAAATGACGTAACTGAAGATCTTCACATTGGACGCATTACTCTCAGAAACCTTTACATTTATCGTCTGGCAACTAATGCAGCGTGATGACGTTTGCGTTCGCACCACTCTGTACGAAGTAGAAGCTTCTAAGTTGTGGCAGTCACCAAGAAAGAGGCACAGAAATTCAAGTTTTAGTTTTTGAAAATTCAGTTTTTGGCTGCTTTTGCTGCCTTGTAGTTGACCTAGGACCTTAAGATTTTGCATGAACCGAACTCTGGCAGCCACATTACACGAGAAAAAGCGAGAAGTGGTAATTCGTAGTAAAAACCGCAGAAAATATAACGTTTTCAACATTTGTTTTCGAAATGACGTAACTGAAAATCTTCACATTGGACGCATTACTCTCAGAAACGTTTACATTTATCGTCTGGCAACTAATGCAGCGTGATGACGTTTGCGGTCGCACCACTCTGTACGAAGTAGAAGCTTCTAAGTTGTTGCAGTCACCAAGAAAGAGGCACAGAAATTCAAGTTTTAGTTTTTGAAAATTCAGTTTTTGGCTGCTTTTGCTGCCTTGTAGTTGACCTAGGACCTTAAGATTTTGCATGAACCGAACTCTGGCAGCCACATTACACGAGAAAAAGCGAGAAGTGGTAATTCGTAGTAAAAACCGCAGAAAACATAACGTTTTCAACATTTGTTTTCGTATCGACGTAACTGAAAATCTTCACATTGGACGCTTTACTCTCAGAAACGTTTACGTTTATCGTCTGGCAACTAATGCAGCGTGATGACGTTTGCGGTCGCACCACTCTGTACGAAGTAGAAGCTTCTAAGTTGTTGCAGTCACCAAGAAAGAGCCACAGAAATTCAAGTTTTAGTTTTTGAAAATTCAGTTTTTGGCTGCTTTTGCTGCCTTGTAGTCGACCTAGGACCTTAAGATTTTGCATGAACCGAACTCTGGCAGCCACATTACACGAGAAAAAGCGAGAAGTGGTAATTCGTAGTAAAAACCGCAGAAAACGTTTTTACATTGTTTTCGTATCGACGCAACTGAAAATCTTCACATTGGACGCATTACTCTCAGAAACGTTTACATTTATCGTCTGGCAACTAATGCAACGTGATGACGTTTGCGGTCGCACCACTCTGTACGAAGTAGAAGCTTCTAAGTTGTTGCAGTCACCAAGAAAGAGGCACAGAAATTCAAGTTTTAGTTTTTGAAAATTCAGTTTTTGGCTGCTTTTGCTGCCTTGTAGTTGACCTAGGACCTTAAGATTTTGCATGAACCGAACTCTGGCAGCCACATTACACGAGAAAAAGCGAGAAGTGGTAATTCGCAGTAAAAACCGCAGAAAACATAACGTTTTCTACATTGTTTTCGTATCGACGTAACTGACAATCTTCACAATGGACGCATTACTCTCAGAAACGTTTACATTTATCGTCTGGCAACTAATGCAGCGTGATGACGTTTGCGGTCGCACCACTCTGTACGAAGTAGAAGCTTCTAAGTTGTTGCAGTCACCAAGAAAGAGGCACAGAAATTCAAGTTTTAGTTTTTGAAAATTCTGTTTTTGGCTGCTTTTGCTGCCTTGTAGTTGACCTAGGACCTTATGATTTTGCATGAACCGAACTCTGGCAGCCACATTACACGAGAAAAAGCGAGAAGTGGTAATTCGTAGTAAAAACCGCAGAAAACATAACGTTTTTACATTGTTTTCGTATCGACGTAACTGAAAATCTTCACATTGGACGCATTACTCTCAGAAACGTTTACATTTATCGTCTGGCAACTAATGCAGCGTGATGACGTTTGCGGTCGCACCACTCAATACGAAGTAGAAGCTTCTAAGTTGTTGCAGCCACCGAGAAAGAGGCACAGAAATTCAAGTTTTAGTTTTTGAAAATTCAGTTTTTGGCTGCTTTTGCTGCCTTGTAGTTGACCTAGGACCTTAAGATTTTGCATGAACCGAACTCTGGCAGCCACATTACACGAGAAAAAAGCGAGAAGTGGTAATTCGTAGTAAAAACCGCAGAAAACGTAACGTTTTCAACATTTGTTTTCGTATCGACGTAACTGAAAATCTTCACATTGGACGCATTACTCTCAGAAACGTTTACATTTATCGTCTGGCAACTAATGCAGCGTGATGACGTTTGCGGTCGCACCACTCTGTACGAAGTAGAAGCTTCTAAGTTGTTGCAGCCACCGAGAAAGAGGCACAGAAATTCAAGTTTTAGTTTTTGAAAATTCAGTTTTTGGCTGCTTTTGCTGCCTTGTAGTTGACCTAGGACCTTAAGATTTTGCATGAACCGAACTCTGGCAGCCACATTACACGAGAAAAAGCGAGAAGTGGTAATTCGTATTAAAAACCGCAGAAAACATAACGTTTTCAACATTTGTTTTCGAAATGACGTAACTGAAAATCTTCACATTGGACGCATTACTCTCAGAAACGTTTACATTTATCGTCTGGCAACTAATGCAGCGTGATGACGTTTGCGGTCGCACCACTCTGTACGAAGTAGAAGCTTCTAAGTTGTTGCAGTCACCAAGAAAGAGGCACAGAAATTCAAGTTTTAGTTTTTGAAAATTCAGTTTTTGGCTGCTTTTGCTGCCTTGTAGTTGACCTAGGACCTTAAGATTTTGCATGAACCGAACTCTGGCAGCCAAATTACACGAGAAAAAGCGAGAAGTGGTAATTCGTAGTAAAAACCGCAGAGAACATAACGTTTTCTTCATTGTTTTCGTATCGACGTAACTGAAAATCTTCACATTGGACGCATTACTCTCAGAAACGTTTACATTTATCGTCTGGCAACTAATGCAGCGTGATGACGTTTGCGGTCGCTCCACTCTGTACGAAGTAGAAGCTTCTAAGTTGTTGCAGTCACCAAGAAAGAGGCACAGAAATTCAAGTTTTAGTTTTTGAAAATTCAGTTTTTGGCTGCTTTTGCTGCCTTGTAGTTGACCTAGGACCTTAAGATTTTGCATGAACCGAACTCTGGCAGCCACATTACACGAGAAAAAGCGAGAAGTGGTAATTCGTAGTAAAAACCGCAGAAAACATAACGTTTTCAACATTTGTTTTCGAAATGACGTAACTGAAAATCTTCACAATGGACGCATTACTCTCAGAAACGTTTACATTTATCGTCTGGCAACTAATGCAGCGTGATGACGTTTGCGGTCGCACCACTCTGTACGAAGTAGAAGCTTCTAAGTTGTTGCAGTCACCAAGAAAGAGGCACAGAAATTCAAGTTTTAGTTTTTGAAAATTCAGTTTTTGGCTGCTCTTGCTGCCTTGTGGTTGACCTAGGACCTCAAGATTTTGCATGAACCGAACTCTGGCAGCCACATTACACGAGAAAAAGCGAGAAGTGGTAATTCGTAGTAAAAACCGCAGAAAACATAACGTTTTCAACATTTGTTTTCGTATCCACGTAACTGAAAATCTTCACATTGGACGCATTACTCTCAGAAACGTTTACATTTATCGTCTGGCAACTAATGCAGCGTGATGACGTTTGCGGTCGCACCACTCTGTACGAAGTAGAAGCTTCTAAGTTGTTGCAACCACCAAGAAAGAGGCACAGAAATTCAAATTTTAGTTTTTGAAAATTCAGTTTTTGGCTGCTTTTGCTGCCTTGTAGTTGACCTAGGACCTTAAGATTTTGCATGAACCGAACTCTGGCAGCCACATTACACGAGAAAAAGCGAGAAGAGGTAATTCGTAGTAAAAACCTCATAAAACATAACGTTTTCAACATTTGTTTTCGAAATGACGTAACTGAAAATCTTCACATTGGACGCATTACTCTCAGAAACGTTTACATTTATCGTCTGGCAACTAATGCAGCGTGATGACGTTTGCGGTCGCACCACTCTGTACGAAGTAGAAGCTTCTAAGTTGTTGCAGTCACCAAGAAAGAGGCACAGAAATTCAAGTTTTAGTTTTTGAAAATTCAGTTTTTGGCTGCTTTTGCTGCCTTGTAGTTGACCTAGGACCTTAAGATTTTGCATGAACCGAACTCCGGCAGCCACATTACACGAGAAAAAGCGAGAAGTGGTAATTCGTAGTAAAAACCGCAGAAAACATAACGTTTTCTACATTGTTTTCGTATCGACGTAACTGAAAATCTTCACATTGGACGCATTACTCTCAGAAACGTTTACATTTATCGTCTGGCAACTAATGCAGCGTGATGACGTTTGCGGTCGCACCACTCTGTACAAAGTAGAAGCTTCTACGTTGTTGCAGTCACCAAGAAAGTGGCACAGAAATTCAAGTTTTAGTTTTTGAAAATTCAGTTTTTGGCTGCTTTTGCTGCCTTGTAGTTGACCTAGGACCTTAAGATTTTGCATGAACCAAACTCTGGCAGCCACATTACACGAGAAAAAGCGAGAAGTGGTAATTCGTAGTAAAAGCCGCAGAAAACATAACGTTTTCAACATTTGTTTTCTAAATGACGTAACTGTAAATCTTCACATTGGACGCATTACTCTCAGAAACTTTTACGTTTATCGTCTGGCAACTAATGCCGCGTGATGACGTTTGCGGTCGCACCACTCTGTACGAAGTAGAAGCTTCTAAGTTGTTGCAGTCACCTAGAAAGAGGCACAGAAATTCAAGTTTTAGTTTTTGAAAATTCAGTTTTTGGCTGCTTTTGCTGCCTTGTAGTTGACCTAGGACCTTAAGATTTTGCATGAACCGAACTCTGGCAGCCACATTACACGAGAAAAAGCGAGAAGTGGTAATTCGTAATAAAAACCGCAGAAAACATTACGTTTTCAACATTTGTTTTCGAAATGACGTAACTGAAAATCTTCACATTGGACGCATTACTCTCAGAAACGTTTACATTTATCGTCTGGCAACTAATGCCGCGTGATGACGTTTGCGGTCGCACCACTGTGTACGAAGTAGAAGCTTCTAAGTTGTTGCAGTCACCAAGAAAGAGGCACAGAAATTCAAGCTTGAGTTTTTGAAAATTCAGTTTTTGGCTGCTTTTGCTGCCTTGTAGTTGACCTAGGACCTTAAGATTTTGCATGAACCGAACTCTGGCAGCCGCATTACACGAGAAAAAGCGAGAAGTGGTAATTCGTAGTAAAAACCGCAGAAAACATAACGTTTTCAACATTTGTTTCCAAATGACGTAACTGAAGATCTTCACATTGGACGCATTACTCTCAGAAACCTTTACATTTATCGTCTGGCAACTAATGCAGCGTGATGACGTTTGCGGTCGCACCACTCTGTACGAAGTAGAAGCTTCTAAGTTGTTGCAGTCACCAAGAAAGAGGCACAGAAATTCAAGTTTTAGTTTTTGAAAATTCAGTTTTTGGCTGCTTTTGGTGCATTGTAGTTGACCTAGGACCTTAAGATTTTGCATGAACCGAACTCTGGCAGCCACATTACACGAGAAAAAGCGAGAAGTGGTAATTCGTAGTAAAAACCGCAGAAAACATAACGTTTTCAACATTTGTTTTCGTATCGACGTAACTGAAAATCTTCATATTGGACGCATTACTCTCAGAAACGTTTACATTTATCGTCTGGCAACTAATGCAGCGTGATGACGTTTGCGTTCGCACCACTCTGTACGAAGTAGAAGCTTCTAAGTTGTCGCAGTCACCAAGAAAGAGGCACAGAAATTCAAGTTTTAGTTTTTGAAAATTCAGTTTTTGGCTGCTTTTGCTGCCTTGTAGTTGACCTAGGACCTTAAGATTTTGCATGAACCGAACTCTGGCAGCCACATTACACGAGAAAAAGCGAGAAGTGGTAATTCGTAGGAAAAACCGCAGAAAACATAACGTTTTCAACATTTGTTTTCGTATCGACGTAACTGAAAATCTTCACATTGGACGCATTACCCTCAGAAACGTTTACATTTATCGTCTCGCAACTAATGCAGCGTGATGACGTTTGCGGTCGCACCACTCTGTACGAAGTAGAAGCTTCTACGTTGTTGCAGTCACCAAGAAAGAGGCACAGAAATTCGAGTTTATTTTTTGAAAATTCAGTTTTTGGCTGCTTTTGCTGCCTTTTAGTTGACCTAGGACCTTAAGATTTTGCATGAACCGAACTCTGGCAGCCACATTACACGAGAAAAAGCGAGAGGTGGTAATTCGTAGTAAAAGCCGCAGAAAACATAACGTTTTCAACATTTGTTTTCGAAATGACGTAACTGTAAATCTTCACATTGGACGCATTACTCTGAGAAACGTTTACGTTTATCGTCTGGCAACTAATGCCGCGTGATGACGTTTGCGGTCTCACCACTCTGTACGAAGTAGAAGCTTCTAAGTTGTTGCAGTCACCAAGAAAGAGGCACAGAAATTCAAGTTTTAGTTTTTGAAAATTCAGTTTTTGGCTGCTTTTGCTGCCTTGTAGTGGACCTACGACCTTAAGATTTTGCATGAACCGAACTCCGGCAGCCACATTACACGAGAAAAAGCGAGAAGTGGTAATTCGTAATAAAAACCGCAGATAACATAACGTTTTCAACATTTGTTTTCGAAATGACGTAACTGAAAATCTTCACATTGGACGCATTACTCTCAGAAACGTTTACATTTATCGTCTGGCAACTAATGCCGCGTGATGACGTTTGCGGTCGCACCACTCTGTACGAAGTAGAAGCTTCTAAGTTGTTGCAGTCACCAAGAAAGAGGCACAGAAATTCAAGCTTTAACTTATGAAAATTCAGTTTTTGGCTGCTTTTGCTGCCTTGTAGTTGACCTAGGACCTTAAGATTTTGCATGAACCGAACTCTGGCAGCCACTTTACACGAGAAAAAGCGA
Organism: Schistocerca serialis cubense; assembly: GCF_023864345.2. Classification (NCBI taxonomy): domain Eukaryota; kingdom Metazoa; phylum Arthropoda; class Insecta; order Orthoptera; family Acrididae; genus Schistocerca; species Schistocerca serialis. The sequence continues at coordinate 2,665,349 of NW_026047571.1, read as the reverse complement.
GAAGTGGTAATTCGTAGTAAAAACCGCAGAAAACATAACGTTTTCAACATTTGTTTTCGAAATGACGTAACTGAAAATCTTCACATTGGACGCATTACTCTCAGAAACGTTTACATTTATCGTCTGGCAACTAATGCAGCGTGATGACGTTTGCGGTCGCACCACTCTGTACGAAGTAGAAGCTTCTAAGTTGTTGCAGTCACCAAGAAAGAGGCACAGAAATTCAAGTTTTAGTTTTTGAAAATTCAGTTTTTGGCTGCTTTTGCTGCCTTGTAGTTGACCTAGGACCTTAAGATTTTGCATGAACCGAACTCTGGCAGCCACATTACACGAGAAAAAGCGAGAAGTGGTAATTCGTAGTGAAAACCGCAGAAAACATAAGGTTTTCAACATTTGTTTTCGTATCGACGTAACTGAAAATCTTCACATTGGACGCATTACTCTCAGAAACGTTTACGTTTATCGTCTGGCAACTAATGCAGCGTGATGACGTTTGCGGTCGCACCACTCTGTATGAAGTAGAAGCTTCTAAGTTGTTGCAGTCACCAAGAAAGAGCCACAGAAATTCAAGTTTTAGTTTTTGAAAATTCAGTTTTTGGCTGCTTTTGCTGCCTTGTAGTCGACCTAGGACCTTAAGATTTTGCATGAACCGAACTCTGGCAGCCACATTACACGAGAAAAAGCGAGAAGTGGTAATTCGTAGTAAAAACCGCAGAAAACGTTTTTACATTGTTTTCGTATCGACGTAACTCAAAATCTTCACATTGGACGCATTACTCTCAGAAACGTTTACATTTATCGTCTGGCAACTAATGCAACGTGATGACGTTTGCGGTCGCACCACTCTGTACGAAGTAGAAGCTTCTAAGTTGTTGCAGTCACCAAGAAAGAGGCACAGAAATTCAAGTTTTAGTTTTTGAAAATTCAGTTTTTGGCTGCTTTTGCTGCCTTGTAGTTGACCTAGGACCTTAAGATTTTGCATGAACCGAACTCTGGCAGCCACTTTACACGAGAAAAAGCGAGAAGTGGTAATTCGCAGTAAAAACCGCAGAAAACATAACGTTTTCTACATTGTTTTCGTATCGACGTAACTGACAATCTTCACAATGGACGCATTACTCTCAGAAACGTTTACATTTATCGTCTGGCAACTAATGCAGCGTGATGACGCTTGCGGTTGCACCACTCTGTACGAAGTAGAAGCTTCTAAGTTGTTGCAGTCACCAAGAAAGAGGCACAGAAATTCAAGTTTTAGTTTTTGAAAATACAGTTTTTGGCTGCTTTTGCTGCCTTGTAGTTGATCTAGGACCTTAAGATTTTGCATGAACCGAACTCTAGCAGCCACATTACACGAGAAAAAGCGAGAAGTGGTAATTCGTAGTAAAAACCGCAGAAAACATAACGTTTTCAACATTTGTTTTCGAAATGACGTAACTGAAAATCTTCACATTGGACGCATTACTCTCAGAAACGTTTACATTTATCGTCTGGCAACTAATGCCGCGTGATGACGTTTGCGGTCGCACCACTCTGTACGAAGTAGAAGCTTCTAAGTTGTTGCAGTCACCAAGAAAGAGGCACAGAAATTCAAGTTTTAGTTTTTGAAAATTCTGTTTTTAGCTGCTTTTGCTGCCTTGTAGTTGACCTAGGACCTTATGATTTTGCATGAACCGAACTCTGGCAGCCACATTACACGAGAAAAAGCGAGAAGTGGTAATTCGTAGTAAAAACCGCAGAAAACATAACGTTTTTACATTGTTTTCGTATCGACGTAACTGAAAATCTTCACATTGGACGCATTACTCTCAGAAACGTTTACATTTATCGTCTGGCAACTAATGCAGCGTGATGACGTTTGCCCTCGCACCACTCTGTACGAAGTAGAAGCTTCTAAGTTGTTGCAGTCACCAAGAAAGAGGCACAGAAATTCAAGTTTTAGTTTTTGAAAATTCAGTTTTTGGTTGCTTTTGCTGACTTGTAGTTGACCTAGGACCTTAAGATTTTGCACGAACCGAACTCTAGCAGCCACATTACACGAGAAAAAGCGAGAAGTGGTAATTCGTAGTAAAAACCGCAGAAAACATAACGTTTTCAACATTTGTTTTCGAAATAACGTAACTGAAAATCTTCACATTGGACGCATTACTCTCACAAACGTTTACATTTATCGTCTGGCAACTAATGCAGCGTGATGACGTTTGCGGTCGCACCACTCTGTACGAAGTAGAAGCTTCTAAGTTGTTGCAGTCACCAAGAAAGAGGCACAGAAATTCAAGTTTTAGTTTTTGAAAATTCTGTTTTTAGCTGCTTTTGCTGCCTTGTAGTTGACCTAGGACCTTATGATTTTGCATGAACCGAACTCTCGCAGCCACATTACACGAGAAAAAGCGAGAAGTGGTAATTCGTAGTAAAAACCGCATAAAACATAACGTTTTCAACATTTGTTTTCGTATCGACGTAACTGAAAATCTTCACATTGAACGCATTACTCTCACAAACGTTTACATTTATCGTCTGGCAACTAATGCAGCAACCACTTCTTGCTTTTTCTCGTGTAATGTGGCTGCCAGAGTTCGGTTCATGCAAAATCTTAAGGTCCTAGGTCAACTACAAGGCAGCAAAAGCAGCCAAAAACTGAATTTTCAAAAACTAAAACTTGAACTTCTGTGCCTCTTTCTTGGTGACTGCAACAACTTAGAAGCTTCTACTTCGTACAGAGCGGTGCGACCGCAATCGTCATCACGCTGCATTAGTTGCCAGACGATAAATGTAAACGTTTCTGAGAGTAATGCGTCCAATGTGAAGATTCTGAGTTACGTCGATACGAAAACAATGTAGAAAACGTTATGTTTTCTGCGGTTTTTACTACGAATTACCACTTCTCGCTTTTTCTCGTGTAATGTGGCTGCCAGAGTTCGGTTCATGCAATATCTTAAGGTCCTAGGTCAACTACAAGGCAGCAAAAGCAGCCAAAAACTGAATTTTCAAAAACTAAAACTTGAATTTCTGTGCCTCTTTCTTGGTGACTGCAACAACTTAGAAGCTTCTACTCGTACAGAGTGGTGCGACCGCAAACGTCATCACGCGGCATTAGTTGCCAGCCGATAAATGTAAACGTTTCTGAGAGTAATGCGTCCAATGTGAAGATTTTCAGTTACGTCGATACGAAAACAATGTAGAAAACGTTATGTTTTCTGCGGTTTTTACTACGAATTACCACTTCTCGCTTTTTCTCGTGTAATGTGGCTGCCAGAGTTCGGTTCATGCAAAATCTTAAGGTCCTAGGTCAACTAGAAGGCAGCAAAAGCAGCCAAAAACTGAATTTTCAAAAACTAAAACTTGAATTTCTGTGCCTCTTTCTTGGTGACTGCAACAACTTAGAAGCTTCTACTTCGTACAGAGTGGTGCGACCGCAAACGTCATCACGCGGCATTAGTTGCCAGACGATAAATGTAAACGTTTCTGAGAGTAATGCGTCCAATGTGAAGATTTTCAGTTACGTCATTTCGAAAACAAATGATGAAAACGTTATGTTTTCTGCGGTTTTTACTACGAATTACCACTTCTCGCTTTTTCTCGTGTAATGTGGCTGCCAGAGTTCGGTTCATGCAAAATCTTAAGGTCCTAGGTCAACTACAAGGCAGCAAAAGCAGCAAAAAACTGAATTTTCAAAAACTAAAACTTGAATTTCTGTGCCTCTTTCTTGGTGACTGCAACAGCTTAGAAGCTTCTACTTCGTACAGAGTGGTGCGACCGCAAACGTCATCACGCGGCATTAGTTTACATTTATCGTCTGGCAACTAATGCCGCGTGATGACGTTTGCGGTCGCACCACTCTGTACGAAGTAGAAGCTTCTAAGTTGTTGCAGTCACCAAGAAAGAGGCACAGAAATTCAAGTTTTTGTTTTTGAAAATTCAGTTTTTGGCTGCTTTTGCTGCCTTGTAGTTGACCTAGGACCTTAAGATTTTGCATGAACCGAACTCTGGCAGCCACATTACACAAGAAAAAGCGAGAAGTGGTAATTCGTAGTAAAAACCGCAGAAAACATAACGTTTTCTACATTGTTTTCGTGTCGACGTAACTCAAAATCTTCACATTGGACGCATTACTCTCAGAAACGTTTACATTTATCGTCTGGCAACTAATGCAGCGTGATGACGTTTGCGGTCGCACCACTCTGTACGAAGTAGAAGCTTCTAAGTTGTTGCAGTCACCGAGAAAGAGGCACAGAAATTCAAGTTTTAGTTTTTGAAAATTCAGTTTTTTGCTGCTTTTGCTGTCTCGTAGTTGACCTAGGACCTTAAGATTTTGCATGAACCGAACTCTGGCGGCCACATTACACGAGAAAAAGCGAGAAGTGGTAATTCGTAGTAAAAACCACAGAAAACATAACGTTTTCTACATTGTTTTCGTATCGACGTAACTGAAAATCTTCACATTGGACGCATTACTCTCAGAAACGTTTACATTTATCGTCTGGCAACTAATGCCGCGTGATGACGTTTGCTGTCGCACCACTCTGTACGAAGTAGAAGCTTCTAAGTTGTTGCAGTCACCAAGAAAGAGGCACAGTAATTCAAGTTTTAGTTTTTGAAAATTCAGTTTTTGGCTGCTTTTGCTGCCTTGTAGTTGACCTAGGACCTTAAGATTTTCCATGAACCGAACTCTGGCAGCCACATTACACGAGAAAAAGCAAGAAGTGGTAATTCGTAGTAAAAACCGCAGAAAACATAACGTTTTCTACATTGTTTTCTTATCGACGTAACTGAAAATCTTCACATTGGACGCATTACTCTCAGAAACGTTTATATTTATCGTCTGGCAACTAATGCAGGGTGATGACGTTTGCGGTCGCACCACTCTGTACGAAGTAGAAGCTTCTAAGTTGTTGCAGTCACCAAGAAAGAGGCACAGAAACTCAAGTTTTAGTTTTTGAAAATTCAGTTTTTGGTAGCTTTTGCTGCCTTGTAGTTGACCTAGGACCTTAAGATTTTGCATGAACCGAACTCTGGCAGCCACATTACACGAGAAAAAGCGAGAAGTGGTAATTCGTAGTAAAAACCGCAGAAAACATAACGTTTTCAACATTTGTTTTCGAAATGACGTAACTGAAAATCTTCACATTGGACGCATTACTCTCAGAAACGTTTACATTTATCCTCTGGCAACTAATGCCGCGTGATGACGTTTCCGGTCGCACCACTCTGTACGAAGTAGAAGCTTCTAAGTTGTTGCAGTCACCAAGAAAGAGGCACAGAAATTCAAGTTTTAGTTTTTTAAAATTCAGTTTTTGGCTGCTTTTGCTGCCTTGTAGTTGACCTAGGACCTTAAGATTTTGCATGAACCGAACTCTGGCAGCCACATTACACGAGAAAAAGCGAGAAGTGGTAATTCGTAGTAAAAACCGCAGAAAACATAACGTTTTCTACATTGCTTTCGTATCGACGTAACTGAAAATCTTCACATTGGACGCATTACTCTCAGAAACGTTTACATTTATCATCTGGCAACTAATGCAGCGTGATGACGTTTGCGGTCGCACCACTCTGTACGAAGTAGAAGCTTCTAAGTTGTTGCAGTCACCAAGAAAGAGGCACAGAAATTCAAGTTTTAGTTTTTGAAAATTCAGTTTTTGGGTGCTTTTGCTGCTTTGTAGTTGACCTAGGACCTTAAGATTTTGCATGAACCGAACTCTGGCAGCCACATTACACGAGAAAAAGCGAGAAGTGGTAATTCGTAGTAAAAGCCGCAGAAAACATAACGTTTTCAACATTTGTTTTCGAAATGACGTAACTGAAAATTTTCACATTGGACGCATTACTCTCAGAAACGTTTACATTTATCGTCTGGCAACTAATGCCGCGTGATGACGTTAGCGGTCGCACCACTCTGTACGAAGTATAAGCTTCTAAGTTGTTGCAGTCACCAAGAAAGAGGCACAGAAATTCAAGTTTTAGTTCTTGAAAATTCAGTTTTTGGCTGCTTTTGCTGCCTTGTAGTTGACCTAGGACCTTAAGATTTTGCATGAACCGAACTCTGGCAGCCACATTACACGAGAAAAAGCGAGAAGTGGTAATTCGTAGTAAAAACCGCAGAAAACATAACGTTTTCAACATTTGTTTTCGAAATGACATAACTGAAAATCTTCACATTGGACGCATTACTCTCAGAAACGTTTACATTTATCGTCTGGCAACTAATGCAGCGTGATGACGTTTGCGGTCGCACCACTCTGTACGAAGTAGAAGCTTCTAAGTTGTTGCAGTCACCAAGAAAGAGGCACAGAAATTCTAGTTTTAGTTTTTGAAAATTCAGTTTTTGGCTGCTTTTGCTGCCTTGTAGTTGACCTAGGACCTTAAGATTTTGCATGAACCGAACTCTGGCAGCCACATTACACGAGAAAAAGCGAGAAGTGGTAATTCGTAGTAAAAACCGCAGAAAACATAACGTTTTCAACATTTGTTTTCGAAATGACGTAACTGAAAATCTTCACATTGGACGCATTACTCTCAGAAACGTTTACATTTATCGTCTGGCAACTAATGCAGCGTGATGACGTTTGAGGTCGCACCACTCTGTACGAAGTAGAAGCTTCTAAGTTGTTGCAGGCACCAAGAAAGAGGCACAGAAATTCAAGTTTTAGTTTTTGAAAATTCAGTTTTTGGCTGCTTTTGCTGCCTTGTAGTTGACCTAGGACCTTAAGATATTGCATGAACCGAACTCTGGCAGCCACATTACACGAGAAAAAGCGAGAAGTGGTAATTCGTAGTAAAAACCGCAGAAAACATAACGTTTTCTACATTGTTTTCGTATCGACGTAACTCAGAATCTTCACATTGGACGCATTACTCTCAGAAACGTTTACATTTATCGTCTGGCAACTAGTGCAGGGTGATGACGATTGCTGTCGCACCGCTCTGTACGAAGTAGAAGCTTCTAAGTTGTTGCAGTCACCAAGAAAGAGGCACAGAAATTCAAGTTTTAGTTTTTGAAAATTCAGTTTTTGGCTGCTTTTGCTGCCTTGTAGTTGACCTAGGACGTTAAGATTCTGCATGAACCGAACTCTGGCAGCCACATTACACGAGAAAAAGCGAGAAGTGGTAATTCGTAGTAAAAACCTCAGAAAACAATACGTTTTCAACATTTGTTTTCGAAATGACGTAACTGAAAATTTTCACATTGGACGCATTACTCTCAGAAACGTTTACATTTATCGTCTGGCAACTATTGCCGCGTGATGACGTTTGCGTTCGCACCACACTGTACGAAGTAGAAGCTTCTAAGTTGTTGCAGTCACCAAGAAAGAGGCACAGAAATTCAAGTTTTAGTTTTTGAAAATGCAGTTTTTGGCTGCTTTTGCTGCCTTGTAGTTGACCTAGGGCCTTAAGATTTTGCATGAACCGAACTCTGGCAGCCACATTACACGAGAAAAAGCGAGAAGTGGTAATTCGTAGTAAAAACCGCAGAAAACATAACGTATTCTACATTGTTTTCGTATCGACGTAACTGAAAATCTTCACATTGGACGCATTACTCTCAGAAACGTTTACATTTATCGTCTGGCAACTAATGCCGCGTGATGACGTTTGCGGTCGCACCACTCTGTACGAAGTAGAAGCTTCTAAGTTGTTGCAGTCACCTAGAAAGAGGCACAGAAATTCAAGTTTTAGTTTTTTAAAATTCAGTTTTTGGCTGCTATTGCTGCCTTGTAGTTGACCTAGGACCTTAAGATTTTGCATGAACCGAACTCTGGCAGCCACATTACACGAGAAAAAGCGAGAAGTGGTAATTCGTAGTAAAAACCGCAGAAAACATATCGTTTTCAACATTTGTTTTCGAAATGACGTAACTGAAAATCTTCACATTGGACGCATTACTCTCAGATACGTTTACATTTATCCTCTGGCAACTAATGCCGCGTGATGACGTTTCCGGTCGCACCACTCTGTACGAAGTAGAAGCTTCTAAGTTGTTGCAGTCACCAAGAAAGAGGCACAGAAATTCAAGTTTTAGTTTTTTAAAATTCAGTTTTTGGCTGCTTTTGCTGCCTTGTAGTTGACCTAGGACCTTAAGATTTAGCATGAACCGAACTCTGGCAGCCACATTACACGAGAAAAAGCGAGAAGTGGTAATTCGTAGTAAAAACCGCAGAAAACATAACGTTTTCTACATTGCTTTCGTATCGACGTAACTGAAAGTCTTCACATTGGACGCATTACTCTCAGAAACGTTTACCTTTATCGTCTGGCAACTAATGCAGCGTGATGACGTTTGCGGTCGCACCACTCTGTACGAAGTAGAAGCTTCTAAGTTGTTGCAGTCACCAAGAAAGAGGCACAGAAATTCAAGTTTTAGTTTTTGAAAATTCAGTTTTTGGGTGCTTTTGCTGCCTTGTGGTTGACCTAGGACCTTAAGATTTTGCATGAACCGAACTCTGGCAGCCACATTACACGAGAAAAAGCGCGAAGTGGTAATTCGTAGTAAAAACCGCAGAAAACATAACGTTTTCAACATTTGTTTTCGAAATGACGTAACTGAAAATTTTCACATTGGACGCATTACTCTCAGAAACGTTTACATTTATCGTCTGGCAACTAATGCCGCGTGATGACGTTTGCGGTCGCACCACTCTGTACGAAGTAGAAGCTTCTAAGTTGTTGCAGTCACCAAGAAAGAGGCACAGAAATTCAAGTTTTAGTTTTTGAAAATTCAGTTTTTGGGTGCTTTTGCTGCCTTGTAGTTGACCTAGGACCTTAAGATTTTGCATGAACCGAACTCTGGCAGCCACATTACACGAGAAAAAGCGAGAAGTGGTAATTCGTAGTAAAAACCGCAGAAAACATAACGTTTTCAACATTTGTTTTCGAAATGACGTAACTGAAAATTTTCACATTGGACGCATTACTCTCAGAAACGTTTACATTTATCGTCTGGCAACTAATGCCGCGTGATGACGTTTGCGGTCGCACCACTCTGTACGAAGTATAAGCTTCTAAGTTGTTGCAGTCACCAAGAAAGAGGCACAGAAATTCAAGTTTTAGTTCTTGAAAATTCAGTTTTTGGCTGCTTTTGCTGCCTTGTAGTTGACCTAGGACCTTAAGATTTTGCATGAACCGAACTCTGGCAGCCACATCACACGAGAAAAAGCGAGAAGTGGTAATTCGTAGTAAAAACCGCAGAAAACATAACGTTTTCAACATTTGTTTTCGAAATGACATAACTGAAAATCTTCACATTGGACGCATTACTCTCAGAAACGTTTACATTTATCGTCTGGCAACTAATGCAGCGTGATGACGATTGCGGTCGCACTGCTCTGTACGAAGTAGAAGCTTCTAAGTTGTTGCAGTCACCAAGAAAGAGGCACAGAAATTCAAGTTTTAGTTTTTGAAAATTCAGTTTTTGGCTGCTTTTGCTGCCTTGTAGTTGACCTAGGACCTTAAGATTTTGCATGAACCGAACTCTGGCAGGCCACATTACACGAGGAAAAGCGAGAAGTGGTAATTCGTAGTAAAAACCTCAGAAAACAATACGTTTTCAACATTTGTTTTCGAAATGACGTAACTGAAAATTTTCACATTGGACGCATTACTCTCAGAAACGTTTACATTTATCGTCTGGCAACTAATGCCGCGTGATGACGTTTGCGTTCGCACCACTCTGTACGAAGTAGAAGCTTCTAAGTTGTTGCAGTCACCAAGAAAGAGGCACAGAAATTCAAGTTTTAGTTTTTGAAAATGCAGTTTTTGGCTGCTTTTGCTGCCTTGTAGTTGACCTAGGGCCTTAAGATTTTGCATGAACCGAACTCTGGCAGCCACATTACACGAGAAAAAGCGAGAAGTGGTAATTCGTAGTAAAAACCGCAGAAAACATAACGTTTTCTACATTGTTTTCGTATCGACGTAACTGAAAATCTTCACATTGGACGCATTACTCTCAGAAACGTTTACATTTATCGTCTGGCAACTAATGCCGCGTGATGACGTTTGCGGTCGCACCACTCTGTACGAAGTAGAAGCTTCTAAGTTGTTGCAGTCACCAAGAAAGAGGCACAGAAATTCAAGTTTTAGTTTTTAAAATTCAGTTTTTGGCTGCTTTTGCTGCCTTGTAGTTGACCTAGGACCTTAAGATTTTGCATGAACAGAACTCTGGCAGCCACATTACACGAGAAAAAGCTTGAAGTGGTAATTCGTAGTAAAAACCGCAGAAAACATAACGTTTTCAACATTTGTTTTCGAAATGACGTAACTGAAAATCTTCACATTGGACGCATTACTCTGAGAAATGTTTACATTTATCGTCTGGCAACTAATGCCGCGTGATGACGTTTGCGGTCGCACCACTCTGTACGAAGTAGAAGCTTCTAAGTTGTTGCAGTCACCAAGAAAGAGGCACAGAAATTCAAATTTTAGTTTTTGAAAATTCAGTTTTTGGCTGCTTTTGCTGCCTTGTAGTTGACCAAGGCCTTATGATTTTGCATGAACCGAACTCTGGCAGCCACATTACACGAGAAAAAGCGAGAAGTGGTAATTCGTAGTAAAAACCGCAGAAAACATAACGTTTTCAACATTTGTTTTCGAAATGACGTAACTGAAAATCTTCACATTGGACGCATTACTCTCAGAAACGTTTACATTTATCGTCTGGCAACTAATGCCGCGTGATGACGTTTGCGGTCGCACCACTCTGTACGAAGTAGAACCTTCTAAGTTGTTGCAGTCACCAAGAAAGAGGCACAGAAATTCAAGTTTTAGTTTTTGAAAATTCAGTTTTTGGCTGCTTTTGCTGCCTTGTAGTTGACCTAGGACCTTAAGATTTTGCATGAACCGAACTCTGGCAGCCACATTACACGAGAAAAAGCGAGAAGTGGTAATTCGTAGTAAAAACCGCAGAAAACATAACGTTTTCAACATTTGTTTTCGAAATGACGTAACTGAAAATCTTCACATTGGACGCATTACTCTCAGAAACGTTTACATTTATCGTCTGGCAACTAATGCAGCGTGATGACGTTTGCGGTCGCACCACTCTGTACGAAGTAGAAGCTTCTAAGTTGTTGCAGTCACCAAGAAAGAGGCACAGAAATTCAAGTTTTAGTTTTTGAAAATTCAGTTTTTGGCTGCTTTTGCTGCCTTGTAGTTGACCTAGGACCTTAAGATTTTGCATGAACCGAACTCAGGCAGCCACATTACACGAGAAAAAGCGAGAAGTGGTAATTCGTAGTAAAAACCGCAGAAAACATAACGTTTTCGACATTTGTTTGCGAAATGACGTAACTGAAAATCTTCACATTGGACGTATTATTCTCAGAAACATTTACATTTATCGTCTGGCAACTAATGCCGCGTGATGACGTTTGCGGTCGCACCACTCTGTACGAAGTAGAAGCTTCTAAGTTGTTGCAGTCACCAAGATAGAGGCACAGAAATTCAAGTTTTAGTTTTTGAAAATTCAGTTTTTGGCTGCTTTTGCTGCCTTGTAGTTGACCAAGGCCTTATGATTTTGCATGAACCGAACTCTGGCAGCGACATTACACGAGAAAAAGCGAGAAGTGGTAATTCGTAGTAAAAACCGCAGAAAACATAACGTTTTCAACATTTGTTTTCGAAATAACGTAACTGAAAATCTTCACATTGGACGCATTACTCTCAGAAACGTTTACATTTATCGTCTGGCAAATAATGCAGCGTGATGACGTTTGCGGTCGCACCACTCTGTGCGAAGTAGAAGCTTCTAAGTTGTTGCAGTCACCAAGAAAGAGGCACAGAAATTCAAGTTTTAGTTTTTGAAAATTCAGTTTTTGGCAGCTTTTGCTGCCTTGTAGTTGACCTAGGACCTTAAGATTTTGCATGAACCGAACTCTGGCAGCCAAATTACACGAGAAAAAGCGAGAAGTGGTAATTCGTAGTAAAAACCGCAGAAAACATAACGTTTTCAACATTTGTTTTCGAAATGACGTAACGGAAAATCTTCACATTGGACGCATTACTCTAAGAAACGTTTCCATATATCGTCTGTCAACTAATACAGCGTGATGACGTTTGCGGTCGCACCACTCTGTACGAAGTAGAAGCTTCTAAGTTGTTGCAGTCATCCAGAAAAAGGGAAAGAAATTCAAGTTTTAGTTTTTGAAAATTCAGTTTTTGGCTGCTTTTGCTGCCTTGTAGTTGACCTAGGACCTTAAGATTTTGCAGGAACCGAACTCTGGCAGCCACATTACACGAGAAAAAGCGAGAATTGGTAATTCGTAGTAAAAACCGCAGAAAACATAACGTTTTCAACATTTGTTTTCGAAATGACGTAACTGAAAATCTTCACATTGGACGCATTACTCTCAGAAACGTTTACATTTATCGTCTGGCAACTAATGCCGCGTGATGACGTTTGCGGTCGCACCACTCTGTACGAAGTAGAAGCTTCTAAGTTGTTGCAGTCACCAAGAAAGAGGCACAGAAATTCAAGTTTTAGTTTTTGAAAATTCAGTTTTTGGCTGCTTTTGCTCCCTTGTAGTTGACCTAGGACCTTAAGATTTTGCATGAACCGAACTCTGGCAGCCACATTACACGAGAAAAAGCGAGAAGGGGTAATTCGTAGTAAAAACCGCAGAAAACATAACGTTTTCAACATTTGTTTTCGAAATGACGTAACTGAAAATCTTCACATTGGACGCATTACTCTCAGAAACGTTTACATTTATCGTCTGGCAACTAATGCCGCGTGATGACGTTTGCGGTCGCACCACGCTGTACGAAGTAGGAGCTTCTAAGTTGTTGCAGTCACCAAGAAAGAGGCACAGAAATTCAAGTTTTAGTTTTTGAAAATGCAGTTTTTGGCTGCTTTTGCTGCCTTGTAGTTGACCTAGGACCTTAAGATTTTGCATGAACCGAACTCTGGCAGCCACATTACACGAGAAAAAGCGAGAAGTGGTAATTCGTAGTAAAAACCGCAGAAAACATAACGTTTTCAACATTTGTTTTCGAAATGACGTAACTGAAATTCTTCACATTGGACGCATTACTCTCAGAAACGTTTACATTTATCGTCTGGCAACTAATGCCGCGTGATGACGTTTGCGGTCGCACCACTCTGTACGAAGTAGAAGCTTCTAAGTTGTTGCAGTCACCAAGAAAGAGGCACAGAAATTCAAATTTTAGTTTTTGAAAATTCAGTTTTTGGCTGCTTTTGCTGCCTTGTAGTTGACCAAGGCCTTATGATTTTGCATGAACCGAACTCTGGCAGCCACATTACACGAGAAAAAGCGAGAAGTGGTAATTCGTAGTAAAAACCGCAGAAAACATAACGTTTTCAACATTTGTTTTCGAAATGACGTAACTGAAAATCTTCACATTGGACGCATTACTCTCAGAAACGTTTACATTTATCGTCTGGCAACTAATGCCGCGTGATGACGTTTGCGGTCGCACCACTCTGTACGAAGTAGAACCTTCTAAGTTGTTGCAGTCACCAAGAAAGAGGCACAGAAATTCAAGTTTTAGTTTTTGAAAATTCAGTTTTTGGCTGCTTTTGCTGCCTTGTAGTTGACCTAGGACCTTAAGATTTTGCATGAACCGAACTCTGGCAGCCACATTACACGAGAAAAAGCGAGAAGTGGTAATTCGTAGTAAAAACCGCAGAAAACATAACGTTTTCAACATTTGTTTTCGAAATGACGTAACTGAAAATCTTCACATTGGACGCATTACTCTCAGAAACGTTTACATTTATCGTCTGGCAACTAATGCAGCGTGATGACGTTTGCGGTCGCACCACTCTGTACGAAGTAGAAGCTTCTAAGTTGTTGCAGTCACCAAGAAAGAGGCACAGAAATTAAAGTTTTAGTTTTTGAAAATTCAGTTTTTGGCTGCTTTTGCTGCCTTGTAGTTGACCTAGGACCTTAAGATTTTGCATGAACCGAACTCAGGCAGCCACATTACACGAGAAAAAGCGAGAAGTGGTAATTCGTAGTAAAAACCGCAGAAAACATAACGTTTTCGACATTTGTTTGCGAAATGACGTAACTGAAAATCTTCACATTGGACGTATTATTCTCAGAAACATTTACATTTATCGTCTGGCAACTAATGCCGCGTGATGACGTTTGCGGTCGCACCACTCTGTACGAAGTAGAAGCTTCTAAGTTGTTGCAGTCACCAAGATAGAGGCACAGAAATTCAAGTTTTAGTTTTTGAAAATTCAGTTTTTGGCTGCTTTTGCTGCCTTGTAGTTGACCAAGGCCTTATGATTTTGCATGAACCGAACTCTGGCAGCGACATTACACGAGAAAAAGCGAGAAGTGGTAATTCGTAGTAAAAACCGCAGAAAACATAACGTTTTCAACATTTGTTTTCGAAATAACGTAACTGAAAATCTTCACATTGGACGCATTACTCTCAGAAACGTTTACATTTATCGTCTGGCAAATAATGCAGCGTGATGACGTTTGCGGTCGCACCACTCTGTGCGAAGTAGAAGCTTCTAAGTTGTTGCAGTCACCAAGAAAGAGGCACAGAAATTCAAGTTTTAGTTTTTGAAAATTCAGTTTTTGGCAGCTTTTGCTGCCTTGTAGTTGACCTAGGACCTTAAGATTTTGCATGAACCGAACTCTGGCAGCCAAATTACACGAGAAAAAGCGAGAAGTGGTAATTCGTAGTAAAAACCGCAGAAAACATAACGTTTTCAACATTTGTTTTCGAAATGACGTAACGGAAAATCTTCACATTGGACGCATTACTCTAAGAAACGTTTCCATATATCGTCTGTCAACTAATACAGCGTGATGACGTTTGCGGTCGCACCACTCTGTACGAAGTAGAAGCTTCTAAGTTGTTGCAGTCATCCAGAAAAAGGGAAAGAAATTCAAGTTTTAGTTTTTGAAAATTCAGTTTTTGGCTGCTTTTGCTGCCTTGTAGTTGACCTAGGACCTTAAGATTTTGCAGGAACCGAACTCTGGCAGCCACATTACACGAGAAAAAGCGAGAATTGGTAATTCGTAGTAAAAACCGCAGAAAACATAACGTTTTCAACATTTGTTTTCGAAATGACGTAACTGAAAATCTTCACATTGGACGCATTACTCTCAGAAACGTTTACATTTATCGTCTGGCAACTAATGCCGCGTGATGACGTTTGCGGTCGCACCACTCTGTACGAAGTAGAAGCTTCTAAGTTGTTGCAGTCACCAAGAAAGAGGCACAGAAATTCAAGTTTTAGTTTTTGAAAATTCAGTTTTTGGCTGCTTTTGCTCCCTTGTAGTTGACCTAGGACCTTAAGATTTTGCATGAACCGAACTCTGGCAGCCACATTACACGAGAAAAAGCGAGAAGGGGTAATTCGTAGTAAAAACCGCAGAAAACATAACGTTTTCAACATTTGTTTTCGAAATGACGTAACTGAAAATCTTCACATTGGACGCATTACTCTCAGAAACGTTTACATTTATCGTCTGGCAACTAATGCCGCGTGATGACGTTTGCGGTCGCACCACGCTGTACGAAGTAGGAGCTTCTAAGTTGTTGCAGTCACCAAGAAAGAGGCACAGAAATTCAAGTTTTAGTTTTTGAAAATGCAGTTTTTGGCTGCTTTTGCTGCCTTGTAGTTGACCTAGGACCTTAAGATTTTGCATGAACCGAACTCTGGCAGCCACTATACACGAGAAAAAGCGAGAAGTGGTAATTCGTAGTAAAAACCGTAGAAAACATAACGTTTTCAACATTTGTTTTCGAAATGACGTAACTGAAATTCTTCACATTGGACGCATTACTCTCAGAAACGTTTACATTTATCGTCTGGCAACTAATGCAGCGTGATGACGTTTGCGGTCGCACCACTCTGTACGAAGTAGAAGCTTCTAAGTTGTTGCAGTCACCAAGAAAGTGGCACAGAAATTCAAGTTTTAGTTTTTGAAAATTCAGTTTTTGGCTGCTTTTGCTGCCTTGTAGTTGACCTAGGACCTTAAGATTTTGCATGAACCGAACTCTTGCAGCCACATTACACGAGAAAAAGCGAGAAGTGGTAATTCGTGGTAAAAACCGCAGAAAACATAACGTTTTCAACATTTGTTTTCGAAATTACGTAACGGAAAATCTTCACATTGGACGCATTACTCTCAGAAACGTTTCCATTTATCGTCTGTCAACTAATGCAGCGTGTTGACGTTTGCGGTCGCACCACTCTGTACGAAGTAGAAGCTTCTAAGTTGTTGCAGTCAGCAAGAAAAAGGGAAAGAAACTCAAGTTTTAGTTTTTGAAAATTCAGTTTTTGGCTGCTTTTTCTGCCTTGTAGTTGACCTAGGACCTTAAGATTTTGCATGAACCGAACTCTGGCAGCCACATTACACGAGAAAAAGCGAGAAGTGGTAATTCGTAGTAAAAACCGCAGAAAACATAACGTTTTCAACATTTGTTTTCGAAATGACGTAACTGAAAATCTTCACATTGAACGCATTACTCTCAGAAACGTTTACATTTATCGTCTGGCAACCAATGCCGCGTGATGACGTTTGCGGTCGCACCACTCTGTACGAAGTAGAAGCTTCTAAGTTGTTGCAGTCACCAAGAAAGGGGCACAGAAATTCAAGTTTTAGTTTTTGAAAATTCAGTTTTTGGCTGCTTTTGCTGCCTTGTAGTTGACCTAGGACCTTAAGATTTTGCATGAACCGAACTCTGGCAGCCACATTACACGAGAAAAAGCGAGAAGTGGTAATTCGTAGTAAAAACCGCAGAAAACATAACGTTTTCAACATTTGTTTTCGAAATGACGTAATTGAAAATCTTCACATTGGACGCATTACTCTCAGAAACGTTTACATTTATCGTCTGGCAACTAATGCAGCGTGATGACGTTTGCGGTCGCACCACTCTGTACGAAGTAGAAGCTTCTAAGTTGTTGCAGTCACCAAGAAAGAGGCACAGAAATTCAAGTTTTAGTTTTTGAAAATTCAGTTTTTGGCTGCTTTTGCTGCCTTGTAGTTGACCTAGGACCTTAAGATTTTGCATGAACCGAACTCTGGCAGCCACATTACACGAGAAAAAGCGAGAAGTGGTAATTCGTAGTAAAAACCGCAGAAAACATAACGTTTTCAACATTTGTTTTCGAAATGACGTAACTGAAAATCTTCACATTGGACGCATTACTCTCAGAAACATTTACATTTATCGTCTGGCAACTAATGCAGCGTGATGACGTTTGCGGTCGCACCACTCTGTACGAAGTAGAAGCTTCTAAGTTGTTGCAGTCACCAAGAAAGAGGCACAGAAATTCAAGTTTTAGTTTTGGAAAATTCAGTCTTTGGCTGCTTTTGCTGCCTTGTAGTTGACCTAGGACCTTAAGATTTTGCATCAACCGAACTCTGGCAGCCACATTACACGAGAAAAAGCGAGAAGTGGTAATTCGTAGTAAAAACCGCAGAAAACATAACGTTTTCAACATTTGTTTTCGAAATGGCCTAACTGAAATTCTTCACATTGGACGCATTACTCTCAGAAACGTTTACATTTATCGTCTGGCAACTAATGCCGCGTGATGACGTTTGCGGTCGCACCACTCTGTACGAAGTAGAAGCTTCTAAGTTGTTGCAGTCACCAAGAAAGAGGCACAGAAATTCAAGTTTTAGTTTTTGAAAATTCAGTTTTTGCCTGCTTTTGCTGCCTTGTAGTTGACCTAAGACCTTATGATTTTGCATGAACCGAACTCTGGCAGCCACATTACACGAGAAAAAGCGAGAAGTGGTAATTCGTAGTAAAAACCGCAGAAAACATAACGTTTTCAACATTTGTTTTCGAAATGACGTAACTGAAAATCTTCACATTGGACGCATTACTCTCAGAAACGTTTTCATTTATCGTCTGGCAAATAATGCAGCGTGATGACGTTTGCGGTCGCACCACTCTGTACGAAGTAGAAGCTTCTAAGTTGTTGCAGTCACCAAGAAAGAGGCACAGAAATTCAAGTTTTAGTTTTTGAAAATTCAGTTTTTGGCTGCTTTTGCTGCCTTGTAGTTGACCTAGGACCTTAAGATTTTGCATGAACCGAACTCTGGCAGCCACATTACACGAGAAAAAGCGAGAAGTGGTAATTCGTAGTAAAAACCGCAGAAAACATAACGTTTTCTACATTTGTTTTCGAAATGACGTAACGGAAAATCTTCACATTGGACGCATTACTCTCAGAAACGTTTCCATTTATCGTCTGTCAACTAATGCAGCGTGTTGACGTTTGCGGTCGCACCACTCTGTACGAAGTAGAAGCTTCTAAGTTGTTGCAGTCAGCAAGAAAAAGGGAAAGAAATTCAAGTTTTAATTTTTGAAAATTCAGTTTTTGGCTGCTTTTGCTGCCTTGTAGTTGACCTAGGACCTTAAGATTTTGCATGAACCGAACTCTGGCAGCCACATTACACGAGAAAAAGCGAGAAGTGGTAATTCGTAGTAAAAACCGCAGAAAACATAACGTTTTCTACATTTGTTTTCGAAATGACGTAACTGAAAATCCTCACATTGGAGGCATTACTCTCAGAAACGTTTACATTTATCGTCTGGCAACTAATGCCGCGTGATGACGTTTGCGGTCGCACCACTCTGTACGAAGTAGAAGCTTCTAAGTTGTTGCAGTCACCAAGAAAGAGGCACAGAAATTCAAGTTTTAGTATTTGAAAATTCAGTTTTTGGCTGCTTTTGCTGCCTTGTAGTTGACCTAGGACCTTAAGATTTTGCATGAACCGAACTCTGGCAGCCACATTACACGAGAATAAGCGAGAAGTGGTAATTCGTAGTAAAAACCGCAGAAAACATAACGTTTTCAACATTTGTTTTCGAAATGACGTAACTGAAAATCTTCACATTGGACGCATTACTCTCAGAAACGTTTACATTTATCGTCTGGCAACTAATGCCGCGTGATGACGTTTGCGGTCGCACCACTCTGTACGAAGTAGAAGCTTCTAAGTTGTTGCAGTCACCAAGAAAGAGGCACAGAAATTCAAGTTTTAGTTTTTGAAAATTCAGTCTTTGGCTGCTTTTGCTGCCTTGTAGTTGACCTAGGACCTTAAGATTTTGCATGAACCGAACTCTGGCAGCCACATTACACGACAAAAAGCGAGAAGTGGTAATTCGTAGTAAAAACCGCAGAAAACATAACGTTTTCAACATTTGTTTTCGAAATGACGTAACTGAAATTCTTCACATTGGACGCATTACTCTCAGAAACGTTTACATTTATCGTCTGGCAACTAATGCCGCGTGATGACGTTTGCGGTCGCACCACTCTGTACGAAGTAGAAGCTTGTAAGTTGTTGCAGTCACCAAGAAAGAGGCACAGAAATTGAAGTTTTAGTTTTTGAAAATTCAGTTTTTGGCTGCTTTTGCTGCCTTGTAGTTGACCTAGGACCTTAAGATTATGCATGAACCGAACTCTGGCAGCCACATTACACGAGAAAAAGCGAGAAGTGGTAATTCGTAGTAAAAAACGCAGAAAACATAACGTTTTCAACATTTGTTTTCGAAAGGACGTAACTGAAAATCTTCACATTGGACGCATTACTCTCAGAAACGTTTACATTTATCGTCTGGCAACTAATGCAGCGTGATGACGTTTGCGGTCGCACCACTCTGTACGAAGTAGAAGCTTCTAAGTCGTTGCAGTCACCAAGAAAGAGGCACAGAAATTCTAGTTTTAGTTTTTTAAAATTCAGTTTTTGGCTGCTTTTGCTCCCTTGTAGTTGACCTAGGACCTTAAGATTTTGCATGAACCGAACTCAGGCAGCCACATTACACGAGAAAAAGCGAGAAGTGGTAATTCGTAGTAAAAACCGCAGAAAACATAACGTTTTCAACATTTGTTTTCGAAATGACGTAACTGAAAATCTTCACATTGGACGCATTACTCTCAGAAACGTTTACATTTATCGTCTGGCAACTAATGCCGCGTGATGACGTTTGCGGTCGCACCACTCTGTACGAAGTAGAAGCTTCTAAGTTGTTGCAGTCACCAAGAAAGAGGCACAGAAATTCAAGTTTTAGTTTTTGAAAATTCGGTGTTTGGCTGCTTTTGCTGCCTTGTAGTTGACCTAGGACCTTATGATTTTCATGAACCGAACTCTGGCAGCCACATTACACGAGAAAAAGCGAGAAGTGGTAATTCGTAGTAAAAACCGCAGAAAACATAACGTTTTCAACATTTGTTTTCGAAATGACGTAACTGAAATTCTTCACATTGGACGCATTACTCTCAGAAACGTTTACATTTATCGTCTGGCAACTAATGCAGCGTGATGACGTTTGCGGTCGCACCACTCTGTACGAAGTAGAAGCTTCTAAGTTGTTGCAGTCACCAAGAAAGTGGCACAGAAATTCAAGTTTTAGTTTTTGAAAATTCAGTTTTTGGCTGCTTTTGCTGCCTTGTAGTTGACCTAGGACCTTAAGATTTTGCATGAACCGAACTCTGGCAGCCACATTACACGAAAAAAAGCGAGAAGTGGTAATTCGTAGTAAAAACCGCAGAAAACATAACGTTTTCAACATTTGTTTTCGAAATGACGTAACTGAAAATCTTCACATTGGACGCATTACTCTCAGAAACATTTACATTTATCGTCTGGCAACTAATGCAGCGTGATGACGTTTGCGGTCGCACCACTCTGTACGAAGTAGAAGCTTCTAAGTTGTTGCAGTCACCAAGAAAGAGGCACAGAAATTCAAGTTTTAGTTTTTGAAAATTCAGTCTTTGGCTGCTTTTGCTGCCTTGTAGTTGACCTAGGACCTTAAGATTTTGCATCAACCGAACTCTGGCAGCCACATTACACGAGAAAAAGCGAGAAGTGGTAATTCGTAGTAAAAACCGCAGAAAACATAACGTTTTCAACATTTGTTTTCGAAATGACGTAACTGAAATTCTTCACATTGGACGCATTACTCTCAGAAACGTTTACATTTATCGTCTGGCAACTAATGCCGCGTGATGACGTTTGCGGTCGCACCACTCTGTACGAAGTAGAAGCTTCTAAGTTGTTGCAGTCACCAAGAAAGAGGCACAGAAATTCAAGTTTTAGTTTTTGAAAATTCAGTTTTTGCCTGCTTTTGCTGCCTTGTAGTTGACCTAAGACCTTATGATTTTGCATGAACCGAACTCTGGCAGCCACATTACACGAGAAAAAGCGAGAAGTGGTAATTCGTAGTAAAAACCGCAGAAAACATAACGTTTTCAACATTTGTTTTCGAAATGACGTAACTGAAAATCTTCACATTGGACGCATTACTCTCAGAAACGTTTACATTTATCGTCTGGCAAATAATGCAGCGTGATGACGTTTGCGGTCGCACCACTCTGTACGAAGTAGAAGCTTCTAAGTTGTTGCAGTCACCAAGAAAGAGGCACAGAAATTCAAGTTTTAGTTTTTGAAAATTCAGTTTTTGGCTGCTTTTGCTGCCTTGTAGTTGACCTAGGAACTTAAGATTTTGCATGAACCGAACTCTGGCAGCCACATTACACGAGAAAAAGCGAGAAGTGGTAATTCGTAGTAAAAACCGCAGAAAACATAATGTTTTCTACATTTGTTTTCGAAATGACGTAACGGAAAATCTTCACATTGGACGCATTACTCTCAGAAACGTTTCCATTTATCGTCTGTCAACTAATGCAGCGTGTTGACGTTTGCGGTCGCACCACTCTGTACGAAGTAGAAGCTTCTAAGTTGTTGCAGTCAGCAAGAAAAAGGGAAAGAAATTCAAGTTTTAATTTTTGAAAATTCAGTTTTTGGCTGCTTTTGCTGCCTTGTAGTAGACCTAGGACCTTAAGATTTTGCATGAACCGAACTCTGGCAGCCACATTACACGAGAAAAAGCGAGAAGTGGTAATTCGTAGTAAAAACCGCAGAAAACATAACGTTTTCAACATTTGTTTTCGAAATGACGTAACTGAAAATCCTCACATTGGAGGCATTACTCTCAGAAACGTTTACATTTATCGTCTGGCAACTAATGCCGCGTGATGACGTTTGCGGTCGCACCACTCTGTACGAAGTAGAAGCTTCTAAGTTGTTGCAGTCACCAAGAAAGAGGCACAGAAATTCTAGTTTTAGTTTTTGAAAATTCAGTTTTTGGCTGCTTTTGCTCCCTTGTAGTTGACCTAGGACCTTAAGATTTTGCATGAACCGAACTCAGGCAGCCACATTACACGAGAAAAAGCGAGAAGTGGTAATTCGTAGTAAAAACCGCAGAAAACATAACGTTTTCAACATTTGTTTTCGAAATGACGTAACTGAAAATCTTCACATTGGACGCATTACTCTCAGAAACGTTTACATTTATCGTCTGGCAACTAATGCCGCGTGATGACGTTTGCGGTCGCACCACTCTGTACGAAGTAGAAGCTTCTAAGTTGTTGCAGTCACCAAGAAAGAGGCACAGAAATTCAAGTTTTAGTTTTTGAAAATTCGGTGTTTGGCTGCTTTTGCTGCCTTGTAGTTGACCTAGGACCTTATGATTTTCATGAACCGAACTCTGGCAGCCACATTACACGAGAAAAAGCGAGAAGTGGTAATTCGTAGTAAAAACCGCAGAAAACATAACGTTTTCAACATTTGTTTTCGAAATGACGTAACTGAAATTCTTCACATTGGACGCATTACTCTCAGAAACGTTTACATTTATCGTCTGGCAACTAATGCAGCGTGATGACGTTTGCGGTCGCACCACTCTGTACGAAGTAGAAGGTTCTAAGTTGTTGCAGTCACCAAGAAAGTGGCACAGAAATTCAAGTTTTAGTTTTTGAAAATTCAGTTTTTGGCTGCTTTTGCTGCCTTGTAGTTGACCTAGGACCTTAAGATTTTGCATGAACCGAACTCTTGCAGCCACATTACACGAGAAAAAGCGAGAAGTGGTAATTCGTGGTAAAAACCGCAGAAAACATAACGTTTTCAACATTTGTTTTCGAAATGACGTAACGGAAAATCTTCACATTGGACGCATTACTCTCAGAAACGTTTCCATTTATCGTCTGTCAACTAATGCAGCGTGTTGACGTTTGCGGTCGCACCACTCTGTACGAAGTAGAAGCTTCTAAGTTGTTGCAGTCAGCAAGAAAAAGGGAAAGAAATTCAAGTTTTAGTTTTTGAAAATTCAGTTTTTGGCTGCTTTTTCTGCCTTGTAGTTGACCTAGGACCTTAAGATTTTGCATGAACCGAACTCTGGCAGCTACATTACACGAGAAAAAGCGAGAAGTGGTAATTCGTAGTAAAAACCGCAGAAAACATAACGTTTTCAACATTTGTTTTCGAAATGACGTAACTGAAAATCTTCACATTGAACGCATTACTCTCAGAAACGTTTACATTTATCGTCTGGCAACCAATGCCGCGTGATGACGTTTGCGGTCGCACCACTCTGTACGAAGTAGAAGCTTCTAAGTTGTTGCAGTCACCAAGAAAGGGGCACAGAAATTCAAGTTTTAGTTTTTGAAAATTCAGTTTTTGGCTGCTTTTGCTGCCTTGTAGTTGACCTAGGACCTTAAGATTTTGCATGAACCGAACTCTGGCAGCCACATTACACGAGAAAAAGCGAGAAGTGGTAATTCGTAGTAAAAACCGCAGAAAACATAACGTTTTCAACATTTGTTTTCAAAATGACGTAATTGAAAATCTTCACATTGGACGCATTACTCTCAGAAACGTTTACATTTATCGTCTGGCAACTAATGCAGCGTGATGACGTTTGCGGTCGCACCACTCTGTACGAAGTAGAAGCTTCTAAGTTGTTGCAGTCACCAAGAAAGAGGCACAGAAATTCAAGTTTTAGTTTTTGAAAATTCAGTTTTTGGCTGCTTTTGCTGCCTTGTAGTTGACCTAGGACCTTAAGATTTTGCATGAACCGAACTCTGGCAGCCACATTACACGAAAAAAAGCGAGAAGTGGTAATTCGTAGTAAAAACCGCAGAAAACATAACGTTTTCAACATTTGTTTTCGAAATGACGTAACTGAAAATCTTCACATTGGACGCATTACTCTCAGAAACATTTACATTTATCGTCTGGCAACTAATGCAGCGTGATGACGTTTGCGGTCGCACCACTCTGTACGAAGTAGAAGCTTCTAAGTTGTTGCAGTCACCAAGAAAGAGGCACAGAAATTCAAGTTTTAGTTTTTGAAAATTCAGTCTTTGGCTGCTTTTGCTGCCTTGTAGTTGACCTAGGACCTTAAGATTTTGCATCAACCGAACTCTGGCAGCCACATTACACGAGAAAAAGCGAGAAGTGGTAATTCGTAGTAAAAACCGCAGAAAACATAACGTTTTCAACATTTGTTTTCGAAATGACGTAACTGAAATTCTTCACATTGGACGCATTACTCTCAGAAACGTTTACATTTATCGTCTGGCAACTAATGCCGCGTGATGACGTTTGCGGTCGCACCACTCTGTACGAAGTAGAAGCTTCTAAGTTGTTGCAGTCACCAAGAAAGAGGCACAGAAATTCAAGTTTTAGTTTTTGAAAATTCAGTTTTTGCCTGCTTTTGCTGCCTTGTAGTTGACCTAAGACCTTATGATTTTGCATGAACCGAACT
This sequence comes from Schistocerca serialis cubense, assembly GCF_023864345.2. Taxonomy (NCBI): domain Eukaryota; kingdom Metazoa; phylum Arthropoda; class Insecta; order Orthoptera; family Acrididae; genus Schistocerca; species Schistocerca serialis. Next base: position 2,640,800 of record NW_026047571.1, on the reverse strand, counting down.
CTGGCAGCCACATTACACGAGAAAAAGCGAGAAGTGGTAATTCGTAGTAAAAACCGCAGAAAACATAACGTTTTCAACATTTGTTTTCGAAATGACGTAACTGAAAATCTTCACATTGGACGCATTACTCTCAGAAACGTTTACATTTATCGTCTGGCAAATAATGCAGCGTGATGACGTTTGCGGTCGCACCACTCTGTACGAAGTAGAAGCTTCTAAGTTGTTGCAGTCACCAAGAAAGAGGCACAGAAATTCAAGTTTTAGTTTTTGAAAATTCAGTTTTTGGCTGCTTTTGCTGCCTTGTAGTTAACCTAGGAACTTAAGATTTTGCATGAACTGAACTCTGGCAGCCACATTACACGAGAAAAAGCGAGAAGTGGTAATTCGTAGTAAAAACCGCAGAAAACATAACGTTTTCTACATTTGTTTTCGAAATGACGTAACGGAAAATCTTCACATTGGACGCATTACTCTCAGAAACGTTTCCATTTATCGTCTGTCAACTAATGCAGCGTGTTGACGTTTGCGGTCGCACCACTCTGTACGAAGTAGAAGCTTCTAAGTTGTTGCAGTCAGCAAGAAAAAGGGAAAGAAATTCAAGTTTTAATTTTTGAAAATTCAGTTTTTGGCTGCTTTTGCTGCCTTGTAGTTGACCTAGGACCTTAAGATTTTGCATGAACCGAACTCTGGCAGCCACATTACACGAGAAAAAGCGAGAAGTGGTAATTCGTAGTAAAAACTGCAGAAAACATAACGTTTTCAACATTTGTTTTCGAAATGACGTAACTGAAAATCATCACATTGGACGCATTACTCTCGGAAACGTTTACATTTATCGTCTGGCAACTAATGCAGCGTGATGACGTTTGCGGTCGCACCACTCTGTACGAAGTAGAAGCTTCTAAGTTGTTGCAGTCACCAAGAAAGAGGCACAGAAATTCAAGTTTTAGTTTTTGAAAATTCAGTTTTTGGCTGCTTTTGCTGCCTTGTAGTTGACCTAGGACCTTAAGATTTTGCATGAACCGAACTCTGGCAGCCACATTACACGAGAAAAAGCGAGAAGTGGTAATTCGTAGTAAAAACCGCAGAAAACATAACGTTTTCAACATTTGTTTTCGAAATGACGTAACTGAAAATCTTCACATTGGACGCATTACTCTCAGAAACGTTTACATTTATCGTCTGGCAACTAATGCCGCGTGATGACGTTTGCGGTCGCACCACTCTGTACGAAGTAGAAGCTTCTAAGTTGTTGCGGTCACCAAGAAAGAGGCACAGAAATTCAAGTTTTAGTTTTTGAAAATTCAGTTTTTGGCTGCATTTGCTGATTTGTAGTTGACCTAGGACCTTAAGATTTTGCATGAACCGAACTCTGGCAGCCACATTACACGAGAAAAAGCGAGAAGTGGTAATTCGTAGTAAAAACCGCAGAAAACATAACGTTTTCAACATTTGTTTTCGAAATGACGTAACTGAAAATCTTCACATTGGACGCATTACTCTCAGAAACGTTTACATTTATCGTCTGGCAACTAATGCCGCGTGATGACGCTTGCGGTCGCACCACTCTGTACGAAGTAGAAGCTTCTAAGTTGTTGCAGTCACCAAGAAAGAGGCACAGAAATTCAAGTTTTAGTTTTTGAAAATTCAGTTTTCGCTGCTTTTGCTGCCTTGCAGTTGAACTAGGACCTTAAGAATTTGCATGAACCGAACTCTGGCAGCCACATTGCACGAGAAAAAGCGAGAAGTGGTAATTCGTAGTAAAAAACGCAGAAAACATAACGTTTTCAACATTTGTTTTCGAAATGACGTAACTGAAAATCTTCACATTGGACGCATTACTCTCAGAAACGTTTACATTTATCGTCTGGCAACTAATGCAGCGTGATGATGTTTGCGGTCGCACCCCTCTGTACAAAGTAGAAGCTTCTAAGTTGTTGCAGTCACCAAGAAAGAGGCACAATAATTCAAGTTTTAGTTTTTGAAAATTCAGTTTTTGGCTGCTTTTGCTGCGTTGTAGTTGACCTAGGACCTTAAGATTTTGCACGAACCGAACTCTGGCAGCCACATTACACGAGAAAAAGCGAGAAGTGGTAATTCGTAGTAAAAACCGCAGAAAACATAACGTTTTCAACATATGTTTTCGAAATGACGTAACTAAAAATCTTCACATTGGACGCATTACTCTCAGAAACGTTTACATTTATCGTCTGGCAACTAATGCAGCGTGATGACGTTTGCGGTCGCACCACTCTGTACGAAGTAGAAGCTTCTAAGTTGTTGCAGTCACCAAGAAAGAGGCACAGAAATTCAAGTTTTAATTTTTGAAAATTCAGTCTTTGGCTGCTTTTGCTGCCTTGTAGTTGACCTAGGACCTTAAGATTTTGCATGAACCGAACTCTGGCAGCCACATTACACGAGAAAAAGCGATAAGTGGTAATTCGTAGTAAAAACCGCAGAAAACATAACGTTTTCAACATTTGTTTTCGAAATGACGTAACTGAAATTCTTCACATTGGACGCATTACTCTCAGAAACGTTTACATTTATCGTCTGGCAACTAATGCAGCGTGATGACGTTTGCGGTCGCACCACTCTGTACGAAGTAGAAGCTTCTAAGTTGTTGCAGTCACCAAGAAAGAGGCACAGAAATTCAAGTTTTAGTTTTTGAAAATTCAGTTTTTGGCTGCTTTTGCTGCCTTGTATTTGACCTAGGACCTTAAGATTTTGCATTAACCGAACTCTGGCAGCCGCATTACACGAGAAAAAGCGATAAGTGGTAATTCGTAGTAAAAACCGCAGAAAACATAACGTTTTCAACATTTGTTTTCGAAATGACGTAACTGAAAATCTTCACATTGGACGCATTACTCTCAGAAACGTTTACATTTATCGTCTGGCAACTAATGCCGCGTGATGACGTTTGCGGTCGCACCACTCTGTACGAAGTAGAAGCTTCTAAGTTGTTGCAGTCACCAAGAAAGAGGCACAGAAATTCAAGTTTTAGTTTTTGAAACTTCAGTTTTTGGCTGCTTTTGCTGCCTTGTAGTTGACCTAGGACCTTAAGATTTTGCATGAACCGAACTCTGGCAGCCACATTACACGAGAAAAAGCGAGAAGTGGTAATTCGTAGTAAAAACCGCAGAAAACATAACGTTTTCAACATTTGTTTTCGAAATGACGTAACTGAAAATCTTCACATTGGACGCATTACTCTCAGAAACGTTTACATTTATCGTCTGGCAACCAATGCAGCGTGATGACGCTTGCGGTCGCACCACTCTGTACGAAGTAGAAGCTTCTAAGTTGTTGCAGTCACCAAGAAAGAGGCACAGAAATTCAAGTTTTAGTTTTTGAAAATTCAGTTTTTGGCTGCTTTTGCTGCCTTGTAGTTGACCTAGGACCTTAAGATTTTGCATGAACCGAACTCTGACAGCCACATTACACGAGAAAAAGCGAGAAGTGGTAATTCATAGTAAAAACCGCAGAAAACATAACGTTTTCAACATTTGTTTTCGAAATGGCGTAACTGAAAATCTTCACATTGGACGCATTACTCTCAGAAACGTTTACATTTATCGTCTGGCAACTAATGCAGCGTGATGATGTTTGCGGTCGCACCACTCTGTACAAAGTAGAAACTTCTAAGTTGTTGCAGTCACCAAGAAAGAGGCACAATAATTCAAGTTTTAGTTTTTGAAAATTCAGTTTTTGGCTGCTTTTGCTGCCTTGTAGTTGACCTAGGACCTTAAGATTTTGCACGAACCGAACTCTGGCAGCCACATTACACGAGAAAAAGCGAGAAGTGGTAATTCGTAGTAAAAACCGCAGAAAACATAACGTTTTCAACATATGTTTTCGAAATGACGTAACTGAAAATCTTCGTATTGGACGCATTACTCTCAGAAACGTTTACATTTATCGTCTGGCAACTAATGCAGCGTGATGACGTTTGCGGTCGCACCACTCTGTACGAAGTAGAAGCGTCTAAGTTGTTGCAGTCAGCAAGAAAAAGGGAAAGAAATTCAAGTTTTAGTTTTTGAAAATGCAGTTTTTGGCTGCTTTTGCTGCCTTGTAGTTGACCTAGGACCTTAAGATTTTGCATGAACCGAACTCTGGCAGCCACATTACACGAGAAAAAGCGAGAAGTGGTAATTCGTAGTAAAAACTGCAGAAAACATAACGTTTTCAACATTTGTTTTCGAAATGACGTAACTGAAAATCTTCACATTGGACGCATTACTCTCAGAAACGTTTACATTTATCGTCTGGCAACTAATGCAGCGTGATGACGTTTGCGGTCGCACTACTCTGTACGAAGTAGAAGCTTCTAAGTTGTTGCAGTCACCAAGAAAGAGGCACAGAAATTCAAGTTTTAGTTTTTGAAAATTCAGTTTTCGGCTGTATTTGCTGCCTTGTAGTTGACCTAGGACCTTAAGATTTTGCATGAACCGAACTCTGGCAGCCACATTACACGAGAAAAAGCGAGAAGTGGTAATTCGTAGCAAAAACCGCAGAAAACATAACGTTTTCAACATTTGTTTTCGAAATGACGTAACTGAAAATCTTCACATTGGACGCATTACTCTCAGAAACGTTTACATTTATCGTCTGGCAACTAATGCAGCGTGATGACGTTTGCGGTCGCACCACTCTGTACGAAGTAGAAGCTTCTAAGTTGTTGCAGTCCCCAAGAAATAGGCACAGAAATTCAAGTTTTAGTTTCTGAAAATTCAGTCTTTGGCTGCTTTTGCTGCCTTGTAGTTGACCTAGGACCTTAAGATTTTGCATGAACCGAACTCTGGCAGCCACATTACACGAGAAAAAGCGATAAGTGGTAATTCGTAGTAAAAACCGCAGAAAACATAACGTTTTCAACATTTGTTTTCGAAATGACGTAACTGAAATTCTTCACATTGGACGCATTACTCACAGAAACGTTTACATTTATCGTCTGGCAACTAATGCAGCGTGATGACGTTTGCGGTCGCACCACTCTGTACGAAGTAGAAGCTTCTAAGTTGTTGCAGTCACCAAGAAAGAGGCACAGAAATTCAAGTTTTAGTTTTTGAAAATTCAGTTTTTGGCTGCTTTTGCTGCCTTGTAGTTGACCTAGGACCTTAAGATTTTGCACGAACCGAACTCTGGCAGCCACATTACACGAGAAAAAGCAAGAAGTGGTAATTCGTAGTAAAAACCGCAGAAAACATAACGTTTTCAACATTTGTTTTCGAAATGACGTAACTGAAAATCTTCACATAAGACGCATTACTCTCAGAAACGTTTACATTTATCGTCTGGCAACTAATGCAGCGTGATGACGTTTGCGGTCGCACCACTCTGTACGAAGTAGAAGCTTCTAAGTTGTTGCAGTCACCAAGAAAGAAGCACAGAAATTCAAGTTTTAGTTTTTGAAAATTCAGTTTTTGGCTGCTTTTGCTGCCTTGTAGTTGACCTAGGACCTTAAGATTTTGCATGAACCGAACTCTGGCAGCCACATTACACGAGAAAAAGCGAGAAGTGGTAATTCGAAGTAAAAACCGCAGAAAACATAACGTTTTCAACATTTGTTTTCGAAATGACGTAACTGAAAACCTTCACATTGGACGCATTACTCTAAGAAACGTTTACATTTATCGTCTGGCAACTAATGCCGCGTGATGATGTTTGCGGTCGCACCACTCTGTACGAAGTAGAAGCTTCTAAGTTGTTGCGGTCACCAAGAAAGAGGCACAGAAATTCAAGTTTTAGTTTTTGAAAATTCAGTTTTTGGCTGCATTTGCTGATTTGTAGTTGACCTAGGACCTTAAGATTTTGCATGAACCGAACTCTGGCAGCCACATTACACGAGAAAAAGCGAGAAGTGGTAATTCGTAGTAAAAACCGCAAAAAACATAACGTTTTCAACATTTGTTTTCGAAATGACGTAACTGAAAATCTTCACATTGGACGCATTACTCTCAGAAACGTTTACATTTATCGTCTGGCAACTAATGCAGCGTGATGATGTTTGCGGTCGCACCACTCTGTACAAAGTAGAAGCTTCTAAGTTGTTGCAGTCACCAAGAAAGAGGCACAATAATTCAAGTTTTAGTTTTTGAAAATTCAGTTTTTGGCTGCTTTTGCTGCCTTGTAGTTGACCTAGGACCTTAAGATTTTGCACGAACCAAACTCTGGCAGCCACATTACACGAGAAAAAGCGAGAAGTGGTAATTCGTAGTAAAAACCGCAGAAAACATAACGTTTTCAACATATGTTTTCGAAATGACATAACTAAAAATCTTCACATTGGACGCATTACTCTCAGAAACGTTTACATTTATCGTCTGGCAACTAATGCAGCGTGATGACGTTTGCGGTCGCACCACTCTGTACGAAGTAGAAGCTTCTAAGTTGTTGCAGTCACCAAGAAAGAGGCACAGAAATTCAAGTTTTAGTTTTTGAAAATTCAGTTTTTGGCTGCTTTTGCTGCCTTGTAGTTGACCTAGGACCTTAAGATTTTGCATGAACCGAACTCTGGCAGCCACATTACACGAGAAAAAGCGAGAAGTGGTAATTCGTAGTAAAAACCGCAGAAAACATAACGTTTTCAACATTTGTTTTCGAAATGACGTAACTGAAAATCTTCACATTGGACGCATTACTCTCAGAAACGTTTACATTTATCGTCTGGCAACTAATGCCGCGTGATGACGTTTGCGGTCGCACCACTCTGTACGAAGTAGAAGCTTCTAAGTTGTTGCAGTCACCAAGAAAGAGGCACAGAAATTCAAGTTTTAGTTTTTGAAAATTCAGTTTTTGGCTGCTTTTGCTGCCTTGTAGTTGACCTAGGACCTTAAGATTTTGCATGAACCGAACTCTGGCAGCCACATTACACGAGAAAAAGCGAGAAGTGGTAACTCGTAGTAAAAACCGCAGAAAACATAACGTTTTCAACATTTGTTTTCGAAATGACGTAACTGAAAATCTTCACATTGGACGCATTACTCTCAGAAACGTTTACATTTATCGTCTGGCAGCTAATGCAGCCTGATGATGTTTGCGGTCGCACCACTCTGTACAAAGTAGAAGCTTCTAAGTTGTTGCAGTCACCAAGAAAGAGGCACAATAATTCAAGTTTTAGTTTTTGAAAATTCAGTTTTTGGCTGCTTTTGCTGCCTTGTAGTTGACCTAGGACCTTAAGATTTTGCACGAACCGAACTCTGGCAGCCACATTACACGAGAAAAAGCGAGAAGTGGTAATTCGTAGTAAAAACCGCAGAAAACATAACGTTTACAACATATGTTTTCGAAATGACGTAACTGAAAATCTTCGTATTGGACGCGTTACTCTCAGAAACGTTTACATTTATCGTCTGGCAACTAATGCAGCGTGATGACGTTTGCGGTCGCACCACTCTGTACGAAGTAGAAGCTTCTAAGTTGTTGCAGTCACCAAGAAAGAGGCACAGAAATTCAAGTTTTAGTTTTTGAAAATTCAGTTTTTGGCTGCTTTTGCTGCCTTGTAGTTGACCTAGGACCTTAAGATTTTGCATGAACCGAACTCTGGCAGCCACATTACACGAGAAAAAGCGAGAAGTGGTAATTCGTAGTAAAAACCGCAGAAAACATAACGTTTTCAACATTTGTTTTCGAAATGACGTAACTGAAAATCTTCACATTGGACGCATTACTCTCAGAAACGTTTACATTTATAGTCTGGCAACTAACGCAGCGTGATGACGTTTGCGGTCGCACCACTCTGTACGAAGTAGAAGCTTCTAAGTTGTTGCAGTCACCAAGAAAGAGGCACAGAAATTCAAGTTTTAGTTTTTGAAAATTCAGTCTTTGGCTGCTTTTGCTGCCTTGTAGTTGACCTAGGACCTTAAGATTTTGCATGAACCGAACTCTGGCAGCCACATTACACGAGAAAAAGCGAGAAGTGGTAACTCGTAGTAAAAACCGTAGAAAACATAACGTTTTCAACATTTGTTTTCGAAATGACGTAACTGAAAATCTTCGTATTGGACGCATTACTCTCAGAAACGTTTACATTTATCGTCTGGCAACTAATGCAGCGTGATGACGTTTGCGGTCGCACCTCTCTGTACGAAGTAGAAGCTTCTAAGTTGTTGCAGTCACCAACAAAGAGGCACAGAAATTCAAGTTTTAGTTTTTGAAAATTCAGTTTTTGGCTGCTTTTGCTGCCTTGTAGTTGACCAAGGACCTTAAGATTTTGCATGAACCGAACTCTGGCAGCCACATTACACGAGAAAAAGCGAGAAGTGGTAATTCGTAGTAAAAACCGCAGAAAACATAACGTTTTCTACATTGTTTTCGTATCGACGTAACTGAAAATCTTCACATTGGACGCATTACTCTCAGAAACGTTTACATTTATCGTCTGGCAACTAATGCAGCGTGATGACGTTTGCGGTCGCACCACTCTGCACGAAGTGGAAGCTTCTAAGTTGTTGCAGTCAACAAGAAAGAGGCACAGAAATTCAAGTTTTAGTTTTTGAAAATTCAGTTTTTGGCTGCTTTTGCTGCCTTGTAGTTGACCTAGGACCTTAAGATTTTGCATGAACCGAACTCTGACAGCCACATTACACGAGAAAAAGCGAGAAGTGGTAATTCATAGTAAAAACCGCAGAAAACATAACGTTTTCAACATTTGTTTTCGAAATGACGTAACTGAAAATCTTCACATTGGACGCATTACTCTCAGAAACGTTTACATTTATCGTCTGGCAGCTAATGCAGCCTGATGATGTTTGCGGTCGAACCACTCTGTACAAAGTAGAAGCTTCTAAGTTGTTGCAGTCACCAAGAAAGAGGCACAATAATTCAAGTTTTAGTTTTTGAAAATTCAGTTTTTGGCTGCTTTTGCTGCCTTGTAGTTGACATAGGACCTTAAGATTTTGCACGAACCGAACTCTGGCAGCCACATTACACGAGAAAAAGCGAGAAGTGGTAATTCGTAGTAAAAACCGCAGAAAACATAACGTTTTCAACATTTGTTTTCGAAATGACGTAACTGAAAATCTTCACATTGGACGCATTACTCTCAGAAACGTTTACATTTATAGTCTGGCAACTAATGCAGCGTGATGACGTTTGCGGTCGCACCACTCTGTACGAAGTAGAAGCTTCTAAGTTGTTGCAGTCACCAAGAAAGAGGCACAGAAATTCAAGTTTTAGTTTTTGAAAATTCAGTCTTTGGCTGCTTTTGCTGCCTTGTAGTTGACCTAGGACCTTAAGATTTTGCATGAACCGAACTCTGGCAGCCACATTACACGAGAAAAAGCGAGAAGTGGTAACTCGTAGTAAAAACCGTAGAAAACATAACGTTTTCAACATTTGTTTTCGAAATGACGTAACTGAAAATCTTCGTATTGGACGCATTACTCTCAGAAACGTTTACGTTTATCGTCTGGCAACTAATGCAGCGTGATGACGTTTGCGGTCGCACCTCTCTGTACGAAGTAGAAGCTTCTAAGTTGTTGCAGTCACCAACAAAGAGGCACAGAAATTCAAGTTTTAGTTTTTGAAAATTCAGTTTTTGGCTGCTTTTGCTGCCTTGTAGTTGACCAAGGACCTTAAGATTTTGCATGAACCGAACTCTGGCAGCCACATTACACGAGAAAAAGCGAGAAGTGGTAATTCGTAGTAAAAACCGCAGAAAACATAACGTTTTCTACATTGTTTTCGTATCGACGTAACTGAAAATCTTTACATTGGACGCATTACTCTCAGAAACGTTTACATTTATCGTCTGGCAACTAATGCAGCGTGATGACGTTTGCGGTCGCACCACTCTGCACAAAGTGGAAGCTTCTAAGTTGTTGCAGTCAACAAGAAAGAGGCACAGAAATTCAAGTTTTAGTTTTTGAAAATTCAGTTTTTGGCTGCTTTTGCTGCCTTGTAGTTGACCTAGGACCTTAAGATTTTGCATGAACCGAACTCTGGCAGCCACATTACACGAGAAAAAGCGAGAAGTGGTAATTCGTAGTAAAAACCGCAGAAAACATAACGTTTTCAACATTTGTTTTCGAAATGACGTAACTGAAAATCTTCACATTGGACGCATTACTCTCAGAAACGTTTACATTTATCGTCTGGCAACTAATGCAGCGTGATGACGTTTGCGGTCGCACCACTCTGTACGAAGTAGAAGCTTCTAAGTTGTTGCAGTCACCAAGAAAGAGGCACAGAAATTCAAGTTTTAGTTTTTGAAAATTCATTTTTTGGCTGCTTTTGCTGCCTTGTAGTTGACCTAGGACCTTAAGATTTTGCATGAACCGAACTCTGACAGCCACATTACACGAGAAAAAGCGAGAAGTGGTAATTCATAGTAAAAACCGCAGAAAACATAACGTTTTCAACATTTGTTTTCGAAATGACGTAACTGAAAATCTTCACATTGGACGCATTACTCTCAGAAACGTTTACATTTATCGTCTGGCAGCTAATGCAGCCTGATGATGTTTGCGGTCGCACCACTCTGTACAAGGTAGAAGCTTCTAAGTTGTTGCAGTCACCAAGAAAGAGGCACAATAATTCAAGTTTTAGTTTTTGAAAATTCAGTTTTTGGCTGCTTTTGCTGCCTTGTAGTTGACCTAGGACCTTAAGATTTTGCACGAACCGAACTCTGGCAGCCACATTACACGAGAAAAAGCTAGAAGTGGTAATTCGTAGTAAAAACCGCAGAAAACATAACGTTTACAACATATGTTTTCGAAATGACGTAACTGACAATCTTCGTATTGGACGCGTTACTCTCAGAAACGTTTACATTTATCGTCTGGCAACTAATGCAGCGTGATGACGTTTGCGGTCGCACCACTCTGTACGAAGTAGAAGCTTCTAAGTTGTTGCAGTCACCAAGAAAGAGGCACAGAAATTCAAGTTTTAGTTTTTGAAAATTCAGTTTTTGGCTGCTTTTGCTGCCTTGTAGTTGACCTAGGACCTTAAGATTTTGCATGAACCGAACTCTGGCAGCCACATTACACGAGAAAAAGCGAGAAGTGGTAATTCGTAGTAAAAACCGCAGAAAACATAACGTTTTCAACATTTGTTTTCGAAATGACGTAACTGAAAATCTTCACATTGGACGCATTACTCTCAGAAACGTTTACATTTATCGTCTGGCAACTAATGCAGCGTGATGACGTTTGCGGTCGCACCACTCTGTACGAAGTAGAAGCTTCTAAGTTGTTGCAGTCACCAAGAAAGAGGCACAGAAATTCAAGTTTTAGTTTTTGAAAATTCAGTCTTTGGCTGCTTTTGCTGCCTTGTAGTTGACCTAGGACCTTAAGATTTTGCATGAACCGAACTCTGGCAGCCACATTACACGAGAAAAAGCGAGAAGTGGTAACTCGTAGTAAAAACCGTAGAAAACATAACGTTTTCAACATTTGTTTTCGAAATGACGTAACTGAAAATCTTCGTATTGGACGCATTACTCTCAGAAACGTTTACATTTATCGTCTGGCAACTAATGCAGCGTGATGACGTTTGCGGTCGCACCTCTCTGTACGAAGTAGAAGCTTCTAAGTTGTTGCAGTCACCAACAAAGAGGCACAGAAATTCAAGTTTTAGTTTTTGAAAATTCAGTTTTTGGCTGCTTTTGCTGCCTTGTAGTTGACCAAGGACCTTGAGATTTTGCATGAACCGAACTCTGGCAGCCACATTACACGAGAAAAAGCGAGAAGTGGTAATTCGTAGTAAAAACCGCAGAAAACATAACGTTTTCTACATTGTTTTCGTATCGACGTAACTGAAAATCTTCACATTGGACGCATTACTCTCAGAAACGTTTACATTTATCGTCTGGCAACTAATGCAGCGTGATGACGTTTGCGGTCGCACCACTCTGCACGAAGTGGAAGCTTCTAAGTTGTTGCAGTCACCAAGAAAGAGGCACAGAAATTCAAGTTTTAGTTTTTGAAAATTCAGTTTTTGGCTGCCTTTGCTGCCTTGTAGTTGACCTAGGACCTTAAGATTTTGCATGAACCGAACTCTGGCAGCCACATTACACGAGAAAAAGCGAGAAGTGGTAATTCGTAGTAAAAACCGCAGAAAACATAACGTTTTCAAAATTTGTTTTCGAAATGACGTAACTGAAAACCTTCACATTCGACGCATTACTCTCAGAAACGTTTACATTTATCGTCTGGCAACTAATGCAGCGTGATGACGTTTGCGGTCGCACCACTCTGTACGAAGTAGAAGCTTCTAAGTTGTTGCAGTCACCAAGAAAGAGGCACAGAAATTCAAGTTTTAGTTTTTGGAAATTCAGTCTTTGGCTGCTTTTGCTGCCTTGTAGTTGACCTAGGACCTTAAGATTTTGCATGAACCGAACTCTGGCAGCCACATTACACGAGAAAAAGCGAGAAGTGGTAATTCGTAGTAAAAACCGCAGAAAACATAACGTTTTCAACATATGTTTTCGAAATGACATAACTAAAAATCTTCACATTGGACGCATTACTCTCAGAAACGTTTACATTTATCGTCTGGCAACTAATGCAGCGTGATGACGTTTGCGGTCGCACCACTCTGTACGAAGTAGAAGCTTCTAAGTTGTTGCAGTCACCAAGAAAGAGGCACAGAAATTCAAGTTTTAATTTTTGAAAATTCAGTCTTTGGCTGCTTTTGCTGCCTTGTAGTTGACCTAGGACCTTAAGATTTTGCATGAACCGAACTCTGGCAGCCACATTACACGAGAAAAAGCGATAAGTGGTAATTCGTAGTAAAAACCGCAGAAAACATAACGTTTTCAACATTTGTTTTCGAAATGACGTAACTGAAATTCTTCACATTGGACGCATTACTCTCAGAAACGTTTACATTTATCGTCTGGCAACTAATGCAGCGTGATGACGTTTGCGGTCGCACCACTCTGTACGAAGTAGAAGCTTCTAAGTTGTTGCAGTCACCAAGAAAGAGGCACAGAAATTCAAGTTTTAGTTTTTGAAAATTCAGTTTTTGGCTGCTTTTGCTGCCTTGTAGTTGACCTAGGACCTTAAGATTTTGCATGAACCGAACTCTGGCAGCCACATTACACGAGAAAAAGCGAGAAGTGGTAATTCGTAGTAAAAACCGCAGAAAACATAACGTTTTCAACATTTGTTTTCGAAATGACGTAACTGAAAATCTTCACATTGGACGCATTACTCTCAGAAACGTTTACATTTATCGTCTGGCAACTAATGCCGCGTGATGACGTTTGCGGTCGCACCACTCTGTACGAAGTAGAAGCTTCTAAGTTGTTGCAGTCACCAAGAAAGAGGCACAGAAATTCAAGTTTTAGTTTTTGAAAATTCAGTTTTTGGCTGCTTTTGCTGCCTTGTAGTTGACATAGGACCTTAAGATTTTGCATGAACCGAACTCTGGCAGCCACATTACACGGGAAAAAGCGAGAAGTGGTAATTCGTAGTAAAAACCGCAGAAAACATAACGTTTTCAACATTTGTTTTCGAAATGACGTAACTGAAAATCTTCACATTGGACGCATTACTCTCAGAAACGTTTACATTTATCGTCTGGCAACTAATGCAGCGTGATGACGTTTGCGGTCGCACCACTCTGTACGAAGTAGAAGCTTCTAAGTTGTTGCAGTCACCTAGAAAGAGGCACAGAAATTCAAGTTTTAGTTTTTGAAAATTCAGTTTTTGGCTGCTTTTGCTGCCTTGTAGTTGACCTAGGACCTTAAGATTTTGCATGAACCGAACTCTGACAGCCATATTACACGAGAAAAAGCGAGAAGTGGTAATTCATAGTAAAAACCGCAGAAAACATAACGTTTTCAACATTTGTTTTCGAAATGACGTAACTGAAAATCTTCACATTGGACGCATTACTCTCAGAAACGTTTACATTTATCGTCTGGCAACTAATGCAGCGTGATGATGTTTGCGGTCGCACCACTCTGTACAAAGTGGAAGCTTCTAAGTTGTTGCAGTCACCAAGAAAGAGGCACAATAATTCAAGTTTTAGTTTTTGAAAATTCAGTTTTTGGCTGCTTTTGCTGCCTTGTAGTTGACCTAGGACCTTAAGATTTTGCACGAACCGAACTCTGGCAGCCACATTACACGAGAAAAAGGGAGAAGTGGTAATTCGTAGTAAAAACCGCAGAAAACATAACGTTTTCAACATATGTTTTCGAAATGACGTAACTGAAAATCTTCGTATTGGACGCGTTACTCTCAGAAACGTTTACATTTATCGTCTGGCAACTAATGCAGCGTGATGACGTTTGCGGTCGCACCACTCTGTACGAAGTAGAAGCTTCTAAGTTGTTGCAGTCACCAAGATAGAGGCACAGAAATTCAAGTTTTAGTTTTTGAAAATTCAGTTTTTGGCTGCTTTTGCTGCCTTGTAGTTGACCTAGGACCTTAAGATTTTGAATGAACCGAACTCTGGCAGCCACATTACACGAGAAAAAGCGAGAAGTGGTAATTCGTAGTAAAAACCGCAGAAAACATAACGTTTTCAACATTTGTTTTCGAAATGACGTAACTGGAAATCTTTACATTGGACGCATTACTCTCAGAAACGTTTACATTTATCGTCTGGCAACTAATGCAGCGTGATGACGTTTGCGGTCGCACCACTCTGTACGAAGTAGAAGCTTCTAAGTTGTTGCAGTCACCAAGAAAGAGGCACAGAAATTCAAGTTTTAGTTTTTGAGAATTCAGTTTTTGGCTGCCTTTGCTGCCTTGTAGTTGACCTAGGACCTTAAGATTTTGCATGAACCGAACTCTGGCAGCCACATTACACGAGAAAAAGCGAGAAGTGGTAATTCGTAGTAAAAACCGCAGAAAACATAACGTTTTCAACATTTGTTTTCGAAATGACCTAACTGAAAATCTTCACATTGGACGCATTACTCTCAGAAACGTTTACATTTATCGTCTGGCAACTAATGCAGCGTGATGACGTCTGCGGTCGCACCACTCTGTACGAAGTAGAAGCTTCTAAGTTGTTGCAGTCACCAAGAAAGAGGCACAGAAATTCAAGTTTTAGTTTTTGGAAATTCAGTCTTTGGCTGCATTTGCTGCCTTGTAGTTGACCTAGGACCTTAAGATTTTGCATGAACCGAACTCTGGCAGCCACATTACACGAGAAAAAGCGAGAAGTGGTAATTCGTAGTAAAAACCGCAGAAAACATAACGTTTTCAACATTTGTTTTCGAAATGACGTAACTGAAAATCTTCACATTGGACGCATTACTCTCAGAAACGTTTACATTTATCGTCTGGCAACTAATGCAGCGTGATGACGTTTGCGGTCGCACCACTCTGTACGAAGTAGAAGCTTCTAAGTTGTTGCAGTCACCAAGAAAGAGGCACAGAAATTCAAGTTTTAGTTTTTGAAAATTCAGTTTTTGGCTGCTTTTGCTGCCTTGTAGTTGACCTAGGACCTTAAGATTTTGCATGAACCGAACTCTGACAGCCACATTACACGAGAAAAAGCGAGAAGTGGTAATTCGTAGTAAAAACCGCAGAAAACATAACGTTTTCAACATTTGTTTTCGAAATGACGTAACTGAAAATCTTCACATTGGACGCATTACTCTCAGAAACGTTTACATTTATCGTCTGGCAACTAATGCAGCGTGATGATGTTTGCGGTCGCACCACTCTGTACAAAGTGGAAGCTTCTAAGTTGTTGCAGTCACCAAGAAAGAGGCACAATAATTCAAGTTTTAGTTTTTGAAAATTCAGTTTTTGGCTGCTTTTGCTGCCTTGTAGTTGACCTAGGACCTTAAGATTTTGAATGAACCGAACTCTGGCAGCCACATTACACGAGAAAAAGCGAGAAGTGGTAATTCGTAGTAAAAACCGCAGAAAACATAACGTTTTCAACATTTGTTTTCGAAATGACGTAACTGAAAATCTTCACATTGGACGCATTACTCTCAGAAACGTTTACATTTATCGTCTGGCAACTAATGCAGCGTGATGATGTTTGCGGTCGCACCACTCTGTACAAAGTGGAAGCTTCTAAGTTGTTGCAGTCACCAAGAAAGAGGCACAATAATTCAAGTTTTAGTTTTTGGAAATTCAGCTTTTGGCTGCTTTTGCTGCCTTGTAGTTGACCTAGGACCTTAAGATTTTGCACGAACCGAACTCTGGCACCCACATTACACGAGAAAAAGCGAGAAGTGGTAATTCGTAGTAAAAACCGCAGAAAACATAACGTTTTCAACATATGTTTTCGAAATGACGTAACTGAAAATCTTCACATTGGACGCATTACTCTCAGAAACGTTTACATTTATCGTCTGGCAGCTAATGCAGCGTGATGACGTTTGCGGTCGCACCACTCTGTACAAAGTGGAAGCTTCTAAGTTGTTGCAGTCACCAAGAAAGAGGCACAATAATTCAAGTTTTAGTTTTTGAAAATTCAGTTTTTGGCTGCTTTTGCTGCCTTGTAGTTGACCTAGGACCTTAAGATTTTGCACGAACCGAACTCTGGCAGCCACATTACACGAGAAAAAGCGAGAAGTGGTAATTCGTAGTAAAAACCGCAGAAAACATAACGTTTTCAACATTTGTTTTCGAAATGACGTAACTGAAAATCTTCACATTGGACGCATTACTCTCAGAAACGTTTACATTTATCGTCTGGCAACTAATGCAGCGTGATGACGTTTGCGGTCGCACCACTCTGTACAAAGTGGAAGCTTCTAAGTTGTTGCAGTCACCAAGAAAGAGGCACAATAATTCAAGTTTTAGTTTTTGAAAATTCAGTTTTTGGCTGCTTTTGCTGCCTTGTAGTTGACCTAGGACCTTAAGATTTTGCATGAACCGAACTCTGACAGCCACATTACACGAGAAAAAGCGAGAAGTGGTAATTCGTAGTAAAAACCGCAGAAAACATAACGTTTTCAACATTTGTTTTCGAAATGACGTAACTGAAAATCTTCACATTGGACGCATTACTCTCAGAAACGTTTACATTTATCGTCTGGCAGCTAATGCAGCCTGATGATGTTTGCGGTCGCACCACTCTGAACAAGGTAGAAGCTTCTAAGTTGTTGCAGTCACCAAGAAAGAGGCACAATAATTCAAGTTTTAGTTTTTGAAAATTCAGTTTTTGGCTGCTTTTGCTGCCTTGTAGTTGACCTAGGACCTTAAGATTTTGCACGAACCGAACTCTGGCAGCCACATTACACGAGAAAAAGCGAGAAGTGGTAATTCGTAGTAAAAACCGCAGAAAACATAACGTTTTCAACATTTGTTTTCGAAATGACGTAACTGAAAATCTTCACATTGGACGCATTACTCTCAGAAACGTTTACATTTATCGTCTGGCAACTAATGCAGCGTGATGATGTTTGCGGTCGCACCACTCTGTACAAAGTGGAAGCTTCTAAGTTGTTGCAGTCACCAAGAAAGAGGCACAATAATTCAAGTTTTAGTTTTTGAAAATTCAGTTTTTGGCTGCTTTTGCTGCCTTGTAGTTGACCTAGGACCTTAAGATTTTGCACGAACCGAACTCTGGCAGCCACATTACACGAGAAAAAGCGAGAAGTGGTAATTCGTAGTAAAAACCGCAGAAAACATAACGTTTTCAACATTTGTTTTCGAAATGACCTAACTGAAAATCTTCACATTGGACGCATTACTCTCAGAAACGTTTACATTTATCGTCTGGCAACTAATGCAGCGTGATGACGTTTGCGGTCGCACCACTCTGTACGAAGTAGAAGCTTCTAAGTTGTTGCAGTCACCAAGAAAGAGGCACAGAAATTCAAGTTTTAGTTTTTGGAAATTCAGTCTTTGGCTGCTTTTGCTGCCTTGTAGTTGACCTAGGACCTTAAGATTTTGCATGAACCGAACTCTGGCAGCCACATTACACGAGAAAAAGCGAGAAGTGGTAATTCGTAGTAAAAACCGCAGAAAACATAACGTTTTCAACATTTGTTTTCGAAATGACGTAACTGAAAATCTTCACATTGGACGCATTACTCTCAGAAACGTTTACATTTATCGTCTGGCAACTAATGCAGCGTGATGACGTTTGCGGTCGCACCACTCTGTACGAAGTAGAAGCTTCTAAGTTGTTGCAGTCACCAAGAAAGAGGCACAGAAATTCAAGTTTTAGTTTTTGAAAATTCAGTTTTTGGCTGCTTTTGCTGCCTTGTAGTTGACCTAGGACCTTAAGATTTTGCATGAACCGAACTCTGACAGCCACATTACACGAGAAAAAGCGAGAAGTGGTAATTCATAGTAAAAACCGCAGAAAACATAACGTTTTCAACATTTGTTTTCGAAATGACGTAACTGAAAATCTTCACATTGGACGCATTACTCTCAGAAACGTTTACATTTATCGTCTGGCAGCTAATGCAGCCTGATGATGTTTGCGGTTGCACCACTCTGTACAAGGTAGAAGCTTCTAAGTTGTTGCAGTCACCAAGAAAGAGGCACAATAATTCAAGTTTTAGTTTTTGAAAATTCAGTTTTTGGCTGCTTTTCCTGCCTTGTAGTTGACCTAGGACCTTAAGATTTTGCACGAACCGAACTCTGGCAGCCCCATTACACGAGAAAAAGCGAGAAGAGGTTATTCGTAGTAAAAACCGCAGAAAACATAACGTTTACAACATATGTTTTCGAAATGACGTAACTGACAATCTTCGTATTGGACGCGTTACTCTCAGAAACGTTTACATTTATCGTCTGGCAACTAATGCAGCGTGATGACGTTTGCGGTCGCACCACTCTGTACGAAGTAGAAGCTTCTAAGTTGTTGCAGTCACCAAGAAAGAGGCACAGAAATTCAAGTTTTAGTTTTTGAAAATTCAGTTTTTGGCTGCTTTTGCTGCCTTGTAGTTGACCTAGGACCTTAAGATTTTGCATGAACCGAACTCTGGCAGCCACATTACACGAGAAAAGCGAGAAGTGGTAATTCGTAGTAAAAACCGCAGAAAACATAACGTTTTCAACATTTGTTTTCGAAATGACGTAACTGAAAATCTTCACATTGGACGCATTACTCTCAGAAACGTTTACATTTATCGTCTGGCAACTAATGCAGCGTGATGACGTTTGCGGTCGCACCACTCTGTACGAAGTAGAAGCTTCTAAGTTGTTGCAGTCACCAAGAAAGAGGCACAGAAATTCAAGTTTTAGTTTTTGAAAATTCAGTCTTTGGCTGCTTTTGCTGCCTTGTAGTTGACCTAGGACCTTAAGATTTTGCATGAACCGAACTCTGGCAGCCACATTACACGAGAAAAAGCGAGAAGTGGTAACTCGTAGTAAAAACCGTAGAAAACATAACGTTTTCAACATTTGTTTTCGAAATGACGTAACTGAAAATCTTCGTATTGGACGCATTACTCTCAGAAACGTTTACATTTATCGTCTGGCAACTAATGCAGCGCGATGACGTTTGCGGTCGCACCTCTCTGTACGAAGTAGAAGCTTCTAAGTTGTTGCAGTCACCAACAAAGAGGCACAGAAATTCAAGTTTTAGTTTTTGAAAATTCAGTTTTTGGCTGCTTTTGCTGCCTTGTAGTTGACCAAGGACCTTAAGATTTTGCATGAACCGAACTCTGGCAGCCACATTACACGAGAAAAAGCGAGAAGTGGTAATTCGTAGTAAAAACCGCAGAAAACATAACGTTTTCTACATTGTTTTCGTATCGACGTAACTGAAAATCTTCACATTGGACGCATTACTCTCAGAAACGTTTACATTTATCGTCTGGCAACTAATGCAGCGTGATGACGTTTGCGGTCGCACCACTCTGCACGAAGTGGAAGCTTCTAAGTTGTTGCAGTCACCAAGAAAGAGGCACAGAAATTCAAGTTTTAGTTTTTGAGAATTCAGTTTTTGGCTGCCTTTGCTGCCATGTAGTTGACCTAGGACCTTAAGATTTTGCATGAACCGAACTCTGGCAGCCACATTACACGAGAAAAAGCGAGAAGTGGTAATTCGTAGTAAAAACCGCAGAAAACATAACGTTTTCAACATTTGTTTTCGAAATGACGTAACTGAAAATCTTCACATTGGACGCATTACTCTCAGAAACGTTTACATTTATCGTCTGGCAACTAATGCAGCGTGATGACGTTTGCGGTCGCACCACTCTGTACGAAGTAGAAGCTTCTAAGTTGTTGCAGTCACCAAGAAAGAGGCACAGAAATTCAAGTTTTAGTTTTTGGAAATTCAGTCTTTGGCTGCTTTTGCTGCCTTGTAGTTGACCTAGGACCTTAAGATTTTGCATGAACCGAACTCTGGCAGCCACATTACACGAGAAAAAGCGAGAAGTGGTAATTCGTAGTAAAAACCGCAGAAAACATAACGTTTTCAACATTTGTTTTCGAAATGACATAACTAAAAATCTTCACATTGGACGCATTACTCTCAGAAACGTTTACATTTATCGTCTGGCAACTAATGCAGCGTGATGACGTTTGCGGTCGCACCACTCTGTACGAAGTAGAAGCTTCTAAGTTGTTGCAGTCACCAAGAAAGAGGCACAGAAATTCAAGTTTTAATTTTTGAAAATTCAGTCTTTGGCTGCTTTTGCTGCCTTGTAGTTGACCTAGGACCTTAAGATTTTGCATGAACCGAACTCTGGCAGCCACATTACACGAGAAAAAGCGATAAGTGGTAATTCGTAGTAAAAACCGCAGAAAACATAACGTTTTCAACATTTGTTTTCGAAATGACGTAACTGAAATTCTTCACATTGGACGCATTACTCTCAGAAACGTTTACATTTATCGTCTGGCAACTAATGCAGCGTGATGACGTTTGCGGTCGCACCACTCTGTACGAAGTAGAAGCTTCTAAGTTGTTGCAGTCACCAAGAAAGAGGCACAGAAATTCAAGTTTTAGTTTTTGAAAATTCAGTTTTTGGCTGCTTTTGCTGCCTTGTAGTTGACCTTGGACCTTAAGATTTTGCATGAACCGAACTCTGGCAGCCACATTACACGAGAAAAAGCGAGAAGTGGTAATTCGTAGTAAAAACCGCAGAAAACATAACGTTTTCAACATTTGTTTTCGAAATGACGTAACTGAAAATCTTCACATTGGACGCATTACTCTCAGAAACGTTTACATTTATCGTCTGGCAACTAATGCCGCGTGATGACGTTTGCGGTCGCACCACTCTGTACGAAGTAGAAGCTTCTAAGTTGTTGCAGTCACCAAGAAAGAGGCACAATAATTCAAGTTTTTGTTTTTGAAAATTCAGTTTTTGGCTGCTTTTGCTGCCTTGTAGTTGACCTAGGACCTTAAGATTTTGCATGAACCGAACTCTGGCAGCCACATTACACGAGAAAAAGCGAGAAGTGGTAATTCGTAGTAAAAACCGCAGAAAACATCACGTTTTCAACATTTGTTTTCGAAATGACGTAACTGAAAATCTTCACATTGGACGCATTACTCTCAGAAACGTTTACATTTATCGTCTGGCAACTAATGCAGCGTGATGACGTTTGCGGTCGCACCACTCTGTACGAAGTAGAAGCTTCTAAGTTGTTGCAGTCACCAAGAAAGAGGCACAGAAATTCAAGTTTTAGTTTTTGAAAATTCAGTTTTTGGCTGCTTTTGCTGCCTTGTAGTTGACCTAGGACCTTAAGATTTTGCATGAACCGAACTCTGGCAGCCACATTACACGAGAAAAAGCGAGAAGTGGTAATTCGTAGTAAAAACCGCAGAAAACATAACGTTTTCAACATTTGTTTTCGAAATGACGTAACTGAAAATCTTCACATTGGACGCATTACTCTCAGAAACGTTTACATTTATCGTCTGGCAACTAATGCAGCGTGATGATGTTTGCGGTCGCACCACTCTGTACAAAGTAGAAGCTTCTAAGTTGTTGCAGTCACCAAGAAAGAGGCACAATAATTCAAGTTTTAGTTTTTGAAAATTCAGTTTTTGGCTGCTTTTGCTGCCTTGTAGTTGACCTAGGACCTTAAGATTTTGCACGAACCGAACTCTGGCAGCCACATTACACGAGAAAAAGCGAGAAGTGGTAATTCGTAGTAAAAACCGCAGAAAACATAACGTTTTCAACATATGTTTTCGAAATGACGTAACTGAAAATCTTCGTATTGGACGCGTTACTCTCAGAAACGTTTACATTTATCGTCTGGCAACTAATGCAGCGTGATGACGTTTGCGGTCGCACCACTCTGTACGAAGTAGAAGCTTCTAAGTTGTTGCAGTCACCAAGAAAGAGGCACAGAAATTCAAGTTTTAGTTTTTGAAAATTCAGTTTTTGGCTGCTTTTGCTGCCTTGTAGTTGACCTAGGACCTTAAGATTTTGAATGAACCGAACTCTGGCAGCCACATTACACGAGAAAAAGCGAGAAGTGGTAATTCGTAGTAAAAACCGCAGAAAACATAACGTTTTCAACATTTGTTTTCGAAATGACGTAACTGAAAATCTTCACATTGGACGCATTACTCTCAGAAATGTTTACATTTATCGTCTGGCAACTAATGCAGCGTGATGACGTTTGCGGTCGCACCACTCTGTACGATGTAGAAGCTTCTAAGTTGTTGCAGTCACCAAGAAAGAGGCACAGAAATTCAAGTTTTAGTTTTTGAAAATTCAGTCTTTGGCTGCTTTTGCTGCCTTGTAGTTGACCTAGGACCTTAAGATTTTGCATGAACCGAACTCTGGCAGCCACATTACACGAGAAAAAGCGAGAAGTGGTAATTCGTAGTAAAAACCGCAGAAAACATAACGTTTTCAACATTTGTTTTCGAAATGACGTAACTGAAAATCTTCGTATTGGACGCATTACTCTCAGAAACGTTTACATTTATCGTCTGGCACCTAATGCAGCGTGATGACGTTTGCGGTCGCTCCTCTCTGTACGAAGTAGAAGCTTCTAAGTTGTTGCAGTCACCAACAAAGAGGCACAGAAATTCAAGTTTTAGTTTTTGAAAATTCAGTTTTTGGCTGCTTTTGCTGCCTTGTAGTTGACCTAGGACCTTAAGATTTTGCATGAACCGAACTCTAACAGCCACATTACACGAGAAAAAGCGAGAAGTGGTAATTCGTAGTAAAAACCGCAGAAAACATAACGTTTTCTACATTGTTTTCGTATCGACGTAACTGAAAATCTTCACATTGGACGCATTACTCTCAGAAACGTTTACATTTATCGTCTGGCAACTAATGCAGCATGATGACGTTTGCGGTCGCACCACTCTGCACGAAGTGGAAGCTTCTAAGTTGTTGCAGTCACCAAGAAAGAGGCACAGAAATTCAAGTTTTAGTTTTTGAGAATTCAGTTTTTGGCTGCCTTTGCTGCCTTGTAGTTGACCTAGGACCTTAAGATTTTGCATGAACCGAACTCTGGCAGCCACATTACACGAGAAAAAGCGAGAAGTGGTAATTCGTAGTAAAAACCGCAGAAAACATAACGTTTTCAACATTTGTTTTCGAAATGACCTAACTGAAAATCTTCACATTGGACGCATTACTCTCAGAAACGTTTACATTTATCGTCTGGCAACTAATGCAGCGTGATGACGTTTGCGGTCGCACCACTCTGTACGAAGTAGAAGCTTCTAAGTTGTTGCAGTCACCAAGAAAGAGGCACAGAAATTCAAGTTTTAGTTTTTGGAAATTCAGTCTTTGGCTGCTTTTGCTGCCTTGTAGTTGACCTAGGACCTTAAGATTTTGCATGAACCGAACTCTGGCAGCCACATTACACGAGAAAAAGCGAGAAGTGGTAATTCGTAGTAAAAACCGCAGAAAACATAACGTTTTCAACATTTGTTTTCGAAATGACGTAACTGAAAATCTTCGTATTGGACGCATTTTTCTCAGAAACGTTTACATTTATCGTCTGGAAACTAATGCAGCGTGATGACGTTTGCGGTCGCACCACTCTGTACGAAGTAGAAGCTTCTAAGTTGTTGCAGTCACCAAGAAAGAGGCACAGATATTCAAGTTTTAGTTTTTGAAATTTCAGTTTTTGGCTGCTTTTGCTGCCTTGTAGTTGACCTAGGACCTTAAGATTTTGCATGAACCGAACTCTGGCAGCCACATTACACGAGAAAAAGCGAGAAGCGGTAATTAGTAGTAAAAACCGCAGAAAACATAACGTTTTCAACATTTGTTTTCGAAATGACGTAACTGAAAATCTTCACATTGGACGCATTACTCTCAGAAACGTTTACATTTATCGTCTGGCAACTAATGCAGCGTGATGACGTTTGCGGTCGCACCACTCTGTACGAAGTATAAGCTTCTAAGTTGTTGCAGTCACCAAGAAAGAGGCACAGAAATTCAAGTTTTAGTTTTTGAAAATTCAGTTTTTGGCTGCTTTTGCTGCCTTGTAGTTGACTTAGGACCTTAAGATTTTGCATGAACCGAACTCTGGCAGCCACATTACACGAGAAAAAGCGAGAAGTGGTAATTCGTAGTAAAAACCGCAGAAAACATAACGTTTTCAACATTTGTTTTCGTATCGACGTAACTGAAAATCTTCACATTGGACGCATTACTCTCAGAAACGTTTACATTTAACGTCTGGCAACTAATGCAGCGTGATGACGTTTGCGGTCGCACCACTCTGTACGAAGTAGAAGCTTCTAAGTTGTTGCAGTCACTAAGAAAGAGGCACAGAAATTCAAGTTTTAGTTTTTGAAAATTCAGTTTTTGGCTGCTTTTGCTGCCTTGTAGTTGACCTAGGACCTTAAGATTTTGCATGAACCGAACTCTGGCAGCCACATTACACGAGAAAAAGCGAGAAGTGGTCATTCGTAGTAAAAACCGCAGAAAACATAACGTTTTCAACATTTGTTTTCAAAATGACGTAACTGAAAATCTTCACATTGGACGCATTACTCTCAGAAACGTTTACATTTATCGTCTGGCAACTAATGCAGCGTGATGACGTTTGAGGTCGCACCACTCTGTACGCAGTAGAAGCTTCTAAGTTGTTGCAGTCACCAAGAAAGAGGCACAGAAATTCAAGTTTTAGTTTTTGAAAATTCAGTTTTTGGCTGGTTTTGCTGCCTTGTAGTTGACCTAGGACCTTAAGATTTGGAATGAACCGAACTCTGGCAGCCACATTACACGAGCAAAAGCGAGAAGTGGTAATTCGTAGTAAAAACCGCAGAAAACATAACGTTTTCAACATTTGTTTTCGAAATGACGTAACTGAAAATCTTCACATTGGACGCATTACTCTCAGAAACGTTTACATTTATCGTCTGGCAACTAATGCAGCGTGATGACGTTTGCGGTCGCACCACTCTGTACGAAGTAGAAGCTTCTAAGTTGTTGCAGTCACCAAGAAAGAGGCACAGAAATTCAAGTTTTAGTTTTTGAAAATTCAGTTTTTGGCTGCTTTTGCTGCCTTGTCTTTGACCTAGGACCTTAAGATTTTGCATGAACCGAACTCTGGCAGCCACATTACACGAGAAAAAGCGAGAAGTGGTAATTCGTAGTAAAAACCGCAGAAAACATAACGTTTTCAACATTTGTTTTCGAAATGACGTAACTGAAAATCTTCACATTGGACGCATTACTCTCAGAAACGTTTACATTTATCGTCTGGCAACTATTGCAGCGTGATGACGTTTGAGGTCGCACCACTCTGTACGAAGTAGAAGCTTCTAAGTTGTTGCAGTCACCGAGAAAGAGGCACAGAAATTCAAGTTTTAGTTTTTGAAAATTCAGTTTTTGGCTACTTTTGCTGCCTTGTAGTTGACCTAGGACCTTAAGATTTTGCATGAACCGAACTCTGGCAGCCACATTACACGAGAAAAAGCGAGAAGTGGTAATTCGTAGTAAAAACCGCAGAAAACATAACGTTTTCAACATTTGTTTTCGAAATGACGTAACTGAAAATCTTCACATTGGACGCATTACTCTCAGAAACGTTTACATTTATCGTCTGGCAACTAATGCAGCGTGATGAAGTTTGCGGTCGCACCACTCTGTACGAAGTAGAAGCTTCTAAGTTGTTGCAGTCACCAAGAAAGAGGCACAGAAATTCAAGTTTTAGTTTTTGAAAATTCAGTTTTTGGCTGCTTTTGCTGCCTTGTAGTTGACCTAGGACCTTAAGATTTTGCATGAACCGAACTCTGGCAGCCACATTTCACGAGAAAAAGCGAGAAGTGGTAATTCGTAGTAAAAACCGCAGAAAACATAACGTTTTCAACATTTGTTTTCGAAATGACGTAACTGAAAATCTTCACATTGGACGCATTACTCTCAGAAACGTTTACATTTATCGTCTGGCAACTAATGCAGCGTGATGACGTTTGCGGCCGCACCACTCTGTACGAAGTAGAAGCTTCTAAGTTGTTGCAGTCACCAAGAAAGAGGCACAGAAATTCAAGTTTTAGTTTTTGGAAATTCAGTCTTTGCCTGCTTTTGCTGCCTTGTAGTTGACCTAGGACCTTAAGATTTTGCATGAACCGAACTCTGGCAGCCACATTACACGAGAAAAAGCGAGAAGTGGTAATTCGTCGTAAAAACCGCAGAAAACATAACGTTTTCAACATTTGTTTTCGAAATGACGTAACTGAAAATCTTCGTATTGGACGCATTTTTCTCAGAAACGTTTACATTTATCGTCTGGCAACTAATGCAGCGTGATGACGTTTGCGGTCGCACCACTCTGTACGAAGTAGAAGCTTCTAAGTTGTTGCAGTCACCAAGAAAGAGGCACAGAAATTCAAGTTTTAGTTTTTGAAAATTAAGTTTTTGGCTGCTTTTGCTGCCTTGTAGTTGACCTAGGACCTTAAGATTTTGCATGAACCGAACTCTGGCAGCCACATTACACGAGAAAAAGCGAGAAGCGGTAATTCGTAGTAAAATCCGCAGAAAACATAACGTTTTCAACATTTGTTTTCGAAATGACGTAACTGAAAATCTTCACATTGGACGCATTACTCTCAGAAACGTTTACATTTATCGTCTGGCAACTAATGCAGCGAGATGACGTTTGCGGTCGCACCACTCTGTACGGAGTAGAAGCTTCTAAGTTGTTTCAGTCACCAAGAAAGAGGCACAGAAATTCAAGTTTTAGTTTTTGAAAATTCAGTTTTTGGCTGCTTTTGCTGCCTTGTAGTTGACCTAGGACCTTAAGATTTTGCATGAACCGAACTCTGGCAGCCACATTACACGAGAAAAAGCGAGAAGTGGTAATTCGTAGTAAAAACCGCAGAAAACATAACGTTTTCAACATTTGTTTTCGAAATGACGTAACTGAAAATCTTCACATTGGACGCATTACTCTCAGAAACGTTTACATTTATCGTCTGGCAACTAATGCAGCGTGATGACGTTTGCGGTCGCACCACTCTGTACGAAGTAGAAGCTTCTAAGTTGTTGCAGTCACCAAGAAAGAGGCACAGAAATTCAAGTTTTAGTTTTTGAAAATTCAGTTTTTGGCTGCTTTTGCTGCCTTGTAGTTGACCTAGGACCTTACGATTTTGCATGAACCGAACTCTGGCAGCCACATTACACGAGAAAAAGCGAGAAGTGGTAATTCGTAGTAAAAACCGCAGAAAACATAACGTTTTCAACATTTGTTTTCGAAATGACGTAACTGAAAATCTTCACATTGGACGCATTACTCTCAGAAACGTTTACATTTATCGTCTGGCAACTAATGCAGCGTGATGACGTTTGAGGTCGCACCGCTCTGTACGCAGTAGAAGCTTCTAAGTTGTTGCAGTAACCAAGAAAGAGGCACAGAAATTCAAGTTTTAGTTTTTGAAAATTCAGTTTTTGGCTGCTTTTGCTGCCTTGTAGTTGACCTAGGACCATAAGATTTTGAATGAACCGAACTCTGGCAGCCACATTACACGAGCAAAAGCGAGAAGTGGTAATTCGTAGTAAAAACCGCAGAAAACATAACGTTTTCAACATTTGTTTTCGAAATGACGTAACTGAAAATCTTCACATTGGACGCATTACTCTCAGAAACGTTTATATTTATCGTCTGGCAACTAATGCAGCGTGATGACGTTTGAGGTCGCACCACTCTGTACGAAGTAGAAGCTTCTAAGTTGTTGCAGTCACCAAGAAAGAGGCACAGAAATTCAAGTTTTAGTTTTTGAAAATTCAGTTTTTGGCTGCTTTTGCTGCCTTGTAGTTGACCTAGGACCTTAAGATTTTGCATGAACCGAACTCTGGCAGCCACATTACACGAGAAAAAGCGAGAAGTGGTAATTCGTAGTAAAAACCGCAGAAAACATAACGTTTTCAACATTTGTTTTCGAAATGACGTAACTGAAAATCTTCACATTGGACGCATTACTCTCAGAAACGTTTACATTTATCGTCTGGCAACTAATGCAGCGTGATGACGTTTGCGGTCGCACCACTCTGTACGAAGTAGAAGCTTCTAAGTTGCTGCAGTCACCAAGAAAGAGGCACAGAAATTCAAGTTTTAGTTTTTGAAAATTCAGTTTTTGGCTGCTTTTGCTGCCTTGTAGTTGACCTAGGACCTTAAGATTTTGCATGAACCGAACTCTGGCAGCCACATTACACGAGAAAAAGCGAGAAGTGGTAATTCGTAGTAAAAACCGCAGAAAACATAACGTTTTCAACATTTGTTTTCGAAATGACGTAACTGAAAATCTTCACATTGGACGCATTACTCTCAGAAACGTTTACATTTATCGTCTGGCAACTAATGCAGCGTGATGACGTTTGCGGTCGCACCACTCTGCACGAAGTAGAAGCTTCTAAGTTGTTGCAGTCACCAAGAAAGAGGCACAGAAATTCAAGTTTTAGTTTTTGAAAATTCAGTTATTGGCTGCTTTTGCTGCCTTGTAGTTGACCAAGGACCTTAAGATTTTGCATGAACCGAACTCTGGCAGCCACATTACACGAGAAAAAGCGAGAAGTGGTAATTCGTAGTAAAAACCGCAGAAAACATAACGTTTTCAACATTTGTTTTCGAAATGACGTAACTGAAAATCCTCACATTGGACGCATTACTCTCAGAAACGTTTACATTTATCGTCTGGCAACTAATGCAGCGTGATGACGTTTGAGGTCGCACCACTCTGTACGCAGTAGAAGCTTCTAAGTTGTTGCAGTCACCAAGAAAGAGGCACAGAAATTCAAGTTTTAGTTTTTGAAAATTCAGTTTTTGGCTGCTTTTGCTGCCTTGTAGTTGACCTAGGACCTTAAGATTTTGAATTAACCGAACTCTGGCAGCCACATTACACGAGAAAAAGCGAGAAGTGGTAATTCGTAGTAAAAACCGCAGAAAACATAACGTTTTCAACATTTGTTTTCGAAATGACGTAACTGAAAATCTTCACATTGGACGCATTACTCTCAGAAACGTTTACATTTATCGTCTGGCAACTAATGCAGCGTGATGACGTTTGCGGTCGCACCACTCTGTACGAAGTAGAAGCTTCTAAGTTGTTGCAGTCACCAAGAAAGAGGCACAGAAATTCAAGTTTTAGTTTTTGAAAATTCAGTTTTTGGCTGCTTTTGCTGCCTTGTAGTTGACCTAGGACCTTAAGATTTTGCATGAACCGAACTCTGGCAGCCACATTACACGAGAAAAAGCGAGAAGTGGTAATTCGTAGTAAAAACCGCAGAAAACATAACGTTTTCAACATTTGTTTTCGAAATGACGTAACTGAAAATCTTCACATTGGACGCATTACTCTCAGAAACGTTTACATTTATCGTCTGGCAACTAATGCAGCGTGATGACGTTTGCGGTCGCACCACTCTGTACGAAGTAGATTCTTCTAAGTTGTTGCAGTCACCAAGAAAGAGGCACAGAAGTTCAAGTTTTAGTTTTTGAAAATTCAGTTTTTGGTTGCTTTTGCTGCCTTGTAGTTGACCTGGGACCTTAAGATTTTGCATGAACCGAACTCTGGCAGCCACATTACACAAGAAAAAGCGAGAAATGGTAATTCGTAGTAAAAACCGCAGAAAACATAACGTTTTCAACATTTGTTTTCGAAATGACGTAACTGAAAATCTTCACATTGGACGCATTACTTTCAGAAACGTTTACATTTATCGTTTGGCAACTAATGCAGCGTGATGACGTTTGTGGTCGCACCACTCTGTACGAAGTAGAAGCTTCTAAGTTGTTGCAGTCACCAAGAAAGAGGCACAGAAATTCAAGTTTTAGTTTTTGAAAATTCAGTTTTTGGCTGCTTTTGCTGCCTTGTTGTTGACCTAGGACATTAAGATTTTGCATGAACCGAACTCTGGCAGCCACATTACACGAGAAAAAGCGAGAAGTGGTAATTCGTAGTAAAAACCGAAGAAAACATAACGTTTTCAACATTTGTTTTCGAAATGACGTAACTGAAAATCTTCACATTGGACGCATTACTCTCAGAAACGTTTACATTTATCGTCTGGCAACTAATGCAGCGTGATGACGTCTGCGGTCGCACCACTCTGTACGAAGTAGAAGCTTCTAAGTTGTTGCAGTCACCAAGAAAGAGGCACAGAAATTCAAGTTTTAGTTTTTGAAAATTCAGAATTTGGCTGCTTTTGCTGCCTTGTAGTTGACCTAGGACCTTAAGATTTTGCATGAACCGAACTCTGGCAGCCACATTACACGAGAAAAAGCGAGAAGTGGTAATTCGTAGTAAAAACCGCAGAAAACATAACGTTTTCTAAATTGTTTTCGTATCGACGTAACTGAAAATCTTCACATTGGACGCATTACTCTCAGAAACGTTTACATTTATCGTCTGGCAACTAATGCGGCGTGATGACGTTTGCGGTCGCACCACTCTGTACGAAGTAGAAGCTTCTAAGTTGTTGCAGTCACCAAGAAAGAGGCACAGAAATTCAAGTTTTAGTTTTTGAAAATTCAGTTTTTGGCTGCTTTTGCTGCCGTGTAGTTGACCTAGGACCTTAAGATTTGGCATGAACCGAACTCTGGCAGCCACATTACACGAGAAAAAGCGAGAAGTGGTAATTCGTAGTAAAAACCGCAGAAAACATAACGTTTTCTACATTGTTTTCGTATCGACGTAACTGAAAATCTTCACATTGGACGCATTACTCTCAGAAACGTTTACATTTATCGTCTGGCAACTAACGCCGCGTGATGACGTTTGCGGTCGCACCACTCTGTACGAAGTAGAAGCTTCTAAGTTGTTGCAGTCACCAAGAAAGGGGCACAGAAATTCAAGCTTGAGTTTTTGAAAATTCAGTTTTTGGCTGCTTTTGCTGCCTTGTAGTTGACCTAGGACCTTAAGATTTTCCATGAACCGAACTCTGGCAGCCACATTACACGAGAAAAAGCGAGAAGTGGTAATTCGTAGTAAAAACCGCAGAAAACATAACGTTTTCAACATTTGTTTTCGAAATGACGTAACTGAAAATCTTCACATTGGACGCATTACTCTCAGAAACGTTTACATTTATCGTCTGGCATCTAACGCCGCGTGATGACGTTTGCGGTCGCACCACTCTGTACGAAGTAGAAGCTTCTAAGTTGTTGCTGTCACCAAGAAAGAGGCACAGAAATTCAAGTTTTAGTTTTTGAAAATTCAGTTTTTGGCTGCTTTTGCTGCCTCGTAGTTGACCTAGGACCTTAAGATTTTGCATGAACCGAACTCTGGCAGCCACATTACACGAGAAAAATCGAGAAGTGGTAATTCGTAGTAAAAACCGCAGAAAACAACGTTTTCCACATTGTTTTCGTATCGACGTAACTGAAAATCTTCACATTGGACGCATTACTCTCAGAAACGTTTACATTTATTGTCTGGCAACTAATGCCGCGTGATGACGTTTGCGGTCGCACCGCTTTGTACGAAGTAGAAGCTTCTAAGTTGTTGCAGTCACCAAGAAAGAGGCACAGAAATTCAAGTTTTAGTTTTTGAAAATTCAGTTTTTGGCTTCTTTTGCTGCCTTGTATTTGACCTAGGACCTTAAGATTTTGCATGAACCGAACTCTGGCAGCCACATTACACGAGAAAAAGCGAGAAGTGGTAATTCGTAGTAAAAACCGCAGAAAACATAACGTTTTCTACATTGTTTTCGTATCGACGTAACTGAAAATCTTCACATTGGACGCATTACTCTCAGAAACGTTTACATTTATCGTCTGGCAACTAATGCAGCGTGATGACGTTTGCGGTCGCACCACTCTGTACGAAGTAGAAGCTTCTAAGTTGTTGCAGTCACCAAGAAAGAGGCACAGAAGTTCAAGTTTTAGTTTTTGAAAATTCAGTTTTTGGCTGCTTTTGCTGCTTTGTAGTTGACCTAGGACCTTAAGATTTTGCATGAACCGAACTCTGGCAGCCACATTACACGAGAAAAAGCGAGAAGTGGTAATTCGTAGTAAAAACCGCAGAAAACATAACGTTTTCAACATTTGTTTTCGAAATGACGTAACTGAAAATCTTCACATTGGACGCATTACTCTCAGAAACGTTTACATTTATCGTCTGGCAACTAATGCAGCGTGATGACGTTTGAGGTCGCACCACTCTGTACGCAGTAGAAGCTTCTAAGTTGTTGCAGTCACCAAGAAAGAGGCACAGAAATTCAAGTTTTAGTTTTTGAAAATTCAGCTTTTGGCTGCTTTTGCTGCCTTGTAGTTGACCTAGGACCTTAAGATTTTGAATGAACCGAACTCTGGCAGCCACATTACACGAGCAAAAGCGAGAAGTGGTAATTCGTAGTAAAAACCGCAGAAAACATAACGTTTTCAACATTTGTTTTCGAAATGACGTAACTGAAAATCTTCACATTGGACGCATTACTCTCAGAAACGTTTATATTTATCGTCTGGCAACTAATGCAGCGTGATGACGTTTGAGGTCGCACCACTCTGTACGAAGTAGAAGCTTCTAAGTTGTTGCAGTCACCAAGAAAGAGGCACAGAAATTCAAGTTTTAGTTTTTGAAAATTCAGTTTTTGGCTGCTTTTGCTGCCTTGTAGTTGACCTAGGACCTTAAGATTTTGCATGAACCGAACTCTGGCAGCCACATTACACGAGAAAAAGCGAGAAGTGGTAATTAGTAGTAAAAACCGCAGAAAACATAACGTTTTCAACATTTGTTTTCGAAATGACGTAACTGAAAATCTTCACATTGGACGCATTACTCTCAGAAACGTTTACATTTATCGTCTGGCAACTAATGCAGCGTGATGACGTTTGCGGTCGCACCACTCTGTACGAAGTAGAAGCTTCTAAGTTGATGCAGTCACCAAGAAAGAGGCACAGAAATTCAAGTTTTAGTTTTTGAAAATTCAGTTTTTGGCTGCTTTTGCAGCCTTGTAGTTGACCTAGGACCTTAAGATTTTGCATGAACCGAACTCTGGCAGCCACATTACACGAGAAAAAGCGAGAAGTGGTAATTCGTAGTAAAAACCGCAGAAAACATAACGTTTTCTACATTGTTTTCGTATCGACGTAACTGAAAATCTTCACATTGGACGCATTACTCTCAGAAACGTTTACATTTATCGTCTGGCAACTAATGCCGCGTGATGACGTTTGCGGTCGCACCACTCTGTACGAAGTAGAAGCTTCTAAGTTGTTGCAGTCACCAAGAAAGAGGCACAGAAGTTCAAGTTTTAGTTTTTGAAAATTCAGTTTTTGGTTGCTTTTGCTGCCTTGTAGTTGACCTAGGACCTTAAGATTTTGCATGAACCGAACTCTGGCAGCCACATTACACGAGAAAAAGCGAGAAATGGTAATTCGTAGTAAAAACCGCAAAAAACATAACGTTTTCAACATTTGTTTTCGAAATGACGTAACTGAAAATCTTCACGTTGGACGCATTACTCTCAGAAACGTTTACATTTATCGTCTGGCAACTAATGCAGCGTGATGACGTTTGCGGTCGCACCACCCTGTACGAAGTAGAAGCTTCTAAGTTGTTGCAGTCACCAAGAAAGAGGCACAGAAATTCAAGTTTTAGTTTTTGAAAATTCAGTTTTTGGCTGCTTTTGCTGCCTTGTAGTTGACCTAGGACCTTAAGATTTTGCATGAACCGAACTCTGGCAGCCACATTACACGAGAAAAAGCGAGAAGTGGTAATTCGTAGTAAAAACCGCAGAAAACATAACGTTTTCTACATTGTTTTCGTATCGACGTAACTGAAAATCTTCACATTGGACGCGTTACTCTCAGAAACGTTTACATTTATCGTCTGGCAACTAATGCCGCGTGATGACGTTTGCGGTCGCACCACTCTGTACGAAGTAGAAGCTTCTAAGTTGTTGCAGTCACCAAGAAAGAGGCACAGAAATTCAAGTTTTAGTTTTTGAAAATTCAGTTTTTGGCTGCTTTTGCTGCCTTGTAGTTGACCCAGGACCTTAAGATTTTGCATGAACCGAACTCTGGCAGCCACATTACACGAGAAAAAGCGAGAAGTGGTAATTCGTAGTAAAAACCGCAGAAAACATAACGTTTTCTTCATTTGTTTTCGTATCGACGTAACTGAAAATCTTCACATTGGACGCATTACTCACAGAAACGTTTACATTTATTGTCTGGCAACTAATGCCGCGTGATGACGTTTGCGGTCGCACCACTCTGTACGAAGTAGAAGCTTCTAAGTTGTTGCAGTCACCAAGAAAGAGGCACAGAAATTCAAGATTTAGTTTTTGAAAATTCAGTTTTTGGCTGCTTTTGCTGCCTTGTAGTTGACCTAGGACCTTAAGATTTTGCATGAACCGAACTCTGGCAGCCACATTACACGAGAAAAAGCGAGAAGTGGTAATTAGTAGTAAAAACCGCAGAAAACATAACGTTTTCAACATTTGTTTTCGAAATGACGTAACTGAAAATCTTCACATTGGACGCATTACTCTCAGAAACGTTTACATTTATCGTTTGGCAACTAATGCAGCGTGATGACGTTTGAGGTCGCACCACTCTGTACGCAGTAGAAGCTTCTAAGTTGTTGCAGTCACCAAGAAAGAGGCACAGAAATTCAAGTTTTAGTTTTTGAAAATTCAGCTTTTGGCTGCTTTTGCTGCCTTGTAGTAGACCTAGGACCTTAAGATTTTGAATGAACCGAACTCTGGCAGCCACATTACACGAGCAAAAGCGAGAAGTGGTAATTCGTAGTAAAAACCGCAGAAAACATAACGTTTTCAACATTTGTTTTCGAAATGACGTAACTGAAAATCTTCACATTGGACGCATTACTCTCAGAAACGTTTATATTTATCGTCTGGCAACTAATGCAGCGTGATGACGTTTGAGGTCGCACCACTCTGTACGAAGTAGAAGCTTCTAAGTTGTTGCAGTCACCAAGAAAGAGGCACAGAAATTCAAGTTTTAGTTTTTGAAAATTCAGTTTTTGGCTGCTTTTGCTGCCTTGTAGTTGACCTAGGACCTTAAGATTTTGCATGAACCGAACTCTGGCAGCCACATTACACGAGAAAAAGCGAGAAGTGGTAATTAGTAGTAAAAACCGCAGAAAACATAACGTTTTCAACATTTGTTTTCGAAATGACGTAACTGAAAATCTTCACATTGGACGCATTACTCTCAGAAACGTTTACATTTATCGTCTGGCAACTAATGCAGCGTGATGACGTTTGCGGTCGCACCACTCTGTACGAAGTATAAGCTTCTAAGTTGTTGCAGTCACCAAGAAAGAGGCACAGAAATTCAAGTTTTAGTTTTTGAAAATTCAGTTTTTGGCTGCTTTTGCTGCCTTGTAGTTGACCTAGGACCTTAAGATTTTGCATGAACCGAACTCTGGCAGCCACATTACACGAGAAAAAGCGAGAAGTGGTAATTCGTAGTAAAAACCGCAGAAAACATAACGTTTTCAACATTTGTTTTCGAAATGACGTAACTGAAAATCTTCACATTGGACGCATTACTCTCAGAAACGTTTACATTTATCGTCTGGCAACTAATGCAGCGTGATGACGTTTGAGGTCGCACCACTCTGTACGCAGTAGAAGCTTCTAAGTTCTTGCAGTCACCAAGAAAGAGGCACAGAAATTCAAGTTTTAGTTTTTGAAAATTCAGTTTTTGGCTGCTTTTGCTGCCTTGTAGTTGACCTAGGACCTTAAGATTTTGAATGAACCGAACTCTGGCAGCCACATTACACGAGCAAAAGCGAGAAGTGGTAATTCGTAGTAAAAACCGCAGAAAACATAACGTTTTCAACATTTGTTTTCGAAATGACGTAACTGAAAATCTTCACATTGGACGCATTACTCTCAGAAACGTTTATATTTATCGTCTGGCAACTAATGCAGCGTGATGACGTTTGAGGTCGCACCACTCTGTACGAAGTAGAAGCTTCTAAGTTGTTGCAGTCACCAAGAAAGAGGCACAGAAATTCAAGTTTTTGTTTTTGATAATTCAGTTTTTGGCTGCTTTTGCTGCCTTGTAGTTGACCTAGGGCCTTAAGATTTTGCATGAACCGAACTCTGGCAGCCACATTACACGAGAAAAAGCGAGAAGTGGTAATTCGTAGTAAAAACCGCAGAAAACATAACGTTTTCAACATTTGTTTTCGAAATGACGTAACTGAAAATCTTCACATTGGACGCATTACTCTCAGAAACGTTTACATTTATCGTCTGGCAACTAATGCAGCGTGATGACGTTTGCGGTCGCACCACTCTGTATGAAGTAGAAGTTTCTAAGTTGTTGCAGTCACCAAGAAAGTGGCACAGAAATTCAAGTTTTAGTTTTTGAAAATTCAGTTTTTGGCTGCTTTTGCTGCCTTGTAGTTGACATAGGACCTTAAGATTTTGCATGAACCGAACTCTGGCAGCCACATTACACGAGAAAAAGCGAGAAGTGGTAATTCGTAGTAAAAACCGCAGAAAACATAACGTTTTCAACATTTGTTTTCGAAATGACGTAACTGAAAATCTTCACATTGGACGCATTACTCTCATAAACGTTTACATTTATCGTCTGGCAACTAATGCAGCGTGATGACGTTTGCGGTCGCACCACTTTGTACGAAGTAGAAGCTTCTAAGTTGTTGCAGTCATCAAGAAAGAGGCACAGAAATTCAAGTTTTAGTTTTTGAAAATTCAGTTTTTGGCTGCTTTTGATGCCTTGTAGTTGACCTAGGACCTTAAGATTTTGCATGAACCGATCTCTGGCAGCCACATTACACGAGAAAAAGCGAGAAGTGCTAATTCGTAGTAAAAACCGCAGAAAACATAACGTTTTCTACATTGTTTTCGTATCGACGTAACTGAAAATCTTCACATTGGACGCATTACTCTCAGAAACGTTTACATTTATCGTCTGGCAACTAATGCAGCGTGATGACGTGTGCGGTCGCACCACTCTGTACGAAGTAGAAGCTTCTAAGTTGTTGCAGTAACCAAGAAAGAGGCACAGAAATTCAAGTTTTAGTTTTTGAAAATTCAGTTTTTGGCTGCTTTTGCTGCCTTGTTGTTGACCTAGGACATTAAGATTTTGCATGAACCGAACTCTGGCAGCCACATTACACGAGAAAAAGCGAGAAGTGGTAATTCGTAGTAAAAACCGAAGAAAACATAACGTTTTCAACATTTGTTTTCGAAATGACGTAACTGAAAATCTTCACATTGGACGCATTACTCTCAGAAACGTTTACATTTATCGTCTGGCAACTAATGCAGCGTGATGACGTTTGCGGTCGCACCACTCTGTACGAAGTAGAAGCTTCTAAGTTGTTGCAGTCACCAAGGAAGAGGCACAGAAATTCAAGTTTTAGTTTTTGAAAATTAAGTTTTTGGCTGCTTTTGCTGCCTTGTAGTTGACCTAGGACCTTAAGATTTTGCATGAACCGAACTCTGGCAGCCACATTACACGAGAAAAAGCGAGAAGTGGTAATTCGTAGTAAAAACCGCAGAAAACATAACGTTTTGTACATTGTTTTCGTATCGACGTAACTGAAAATCTTCACATTGGACGCATTACTCTCAGAAACGTTTACATTTATAGTCTGGCAACTAATGCCGCGTGATGACGTTTGCGGTCGCACCACTCTGTACGAAGTAGAAACTTCTAAGTTGTTGCAGTCACCAAGAAAGAGGCACAGAAATTCAAGTTTTAGTTTTTGAAAATTCAGTTTTTGGCTGCTTTTGCTGCCGTGTAGTTGACCTAGGACCTTAAGATTTTGCATGAACCGAACTCTGGCAGCCACATTACACGAGAAAAAGCGAGAAGTGGTAATTCGTAGTAAAAACCGCAGAAAACATAACGTTTTCTACATTGTTTTCGTATCGACGTAACTGAAAATCTTCACATTGGACGCATTACTCTCAGAAACGTTTACATTTATCGTCTGGCAACTAATGCCGCGTGATGACGTTTGCGGTCGCACCACTCTGTACGAAGTAGAAGCTTCTAAGTTGTTGCAGTCACCAAGAAAGGGGCACAGAAATTCAAGTTTTAGTTTTTGAAAATTCAGTTTTTGGTTGCTTTTGCTGCCTTGTAGTTGACCTAGGACCTTAAGATTTTCCATGAACCGAACTCTGGCAGCCACATTACACGAGAAAAAGCGAGAAGTGGTAATTCGTAGTAAAAACCGCAGAAAACATAACGTTTTCAACATTTGTTTTCGAAATGACGTAACTGAAAATCTTCACATTGGACGCATTACTCTCAGAAACGTTTACATTTATCGTCTGGCAACTAATGCCGCGTGATGACGTTTGCGGTCGCACCACTCTGTACGAAGTAGAAGCTTCTAAGTTGTTGCTGTCACCAAGAAAGAGGCACAGAAATTCAAGTTTTAGTTTTTGAAAATTAAGTTTTTGGCTGCTTTTGCTGCCTCGTAGTTGACCTAGGACCTTAAGATTTTGCATGAACCGAACTCTGGCAGCCACATTACACGAGAAAAAGCGAGAAGTGGTAATTCGTAGTAAAAACCGCAGAAAACATAACGTTTTCTACATTGTTTTCGTATCGACGTAACTGAAAATCTTCACATTGGACGCATTACTCTCAGAAACGTTTACATTTATCGTCTGGCAACTAATGCCGCGTGATGACGTTTACGGTCGCACCGCTTTGTACGAAGTAGAAGCTTCTAAGTTGTAGCAGTCACCAAGAAAGAGGCACAGAAATTCAAGTTTTAGTTTTTGAAAATTCAGTTTTTGGCTGCTTTTGCTGCCTTGTAGTTGACCTAGGACCTTAAGATTTTGCATGAACCGAACTCTGACAGCCACATTACACGAGAAAAAGCGAGAAGTGGTAATTCGTAGTAAAAACCGCAGAAAACATAACGTTTTCTACATTGTTTTCGTATCGACGTAACTGAAAATCTTCACATTGGACGCATTACTCTCAGAAACGTTTACATTTATCGTCTGGCAACTAATGCAGCGTGATGACGTTTGCGGTCGCACCACTCTGTACGAAGTAGAAGCTTCTAAGTTGTTGCAGTCACCAAGAAAGAGGCACAGAAATTCAAGTTTTAGTTTTTGAAAATTCAGTTTTTGGTTGCTTTTGCTGCCTTGTAGTTGACCTAGGACCTTAAGATTTTGCATGAACCGAACTCTGGCAGCCACATTACACGAGAAAAAGCGAGAAATGGTAATTCGTAGTAAAAACCGCAGAAAACATAACGTTTTCAACATTTGTTTTCGAAATGACGTAACTGAAAATCTTCACATTGGACGCATTACTCTCAGAAACGTTTACATTTATCGTCTGGCAACTAATGCAGCGTGATGACGTTTGCGGTCGCACCACCCTGTACGAAGTAGAAGCTTCTAAGTTGTTGCAGTCACCAAGAAAGAGGCACAGAAATTCAAGTTTTAGTTTTTGAAAATTCAGTTTTTGGCTGCTTTTGCTGCCTTGTAGTTGACCTAGGACCTTAAGATTTTGCATGAACCGAACTCTGGCAGCCACATTACACGAGAAAAAGCGAGAAGTGGTAATTCGTAGTAAAAACCGCAGAAAACATAACGTTTTCTACATTGTTTTCGTATCGACGTAACTGAAAATCTTCACATTGGACGCATTACTCTCAGAAACGTTTACATTTATCGTCTGGCAACTAATGCCGCGTGATGACGTTTGCGGTCGCACCACTCTGTACGAGGTAGAAACTTCTAAGTTGTTGCAGTCACCAAGAAAGAGGCACAGAAATTCAAGTTTTAGTTTTTGAAAATTCAGTTTTTGGTTGCTTTTGCTGCCTTGTAGTT
Source organism: Schistocerca serialis cubense (assembly GCF_023864345.2). Taxonomy (NCBI): domain Eukaryota; kingdom Metazoa; phylum Arthropoda; class Insecta; order Orthoptera; family Acrididae; genus Schistocerca; species Schistocerca serialis. Next base: position 2,600,725 of record NW_026047571.1, on the reverse strand, counting down.
GACCTAGGACCTTAAGATTTTGCATGAACCGAACTCTGGCAGCCACATTACACGACAAAAAGCGAGAAGTGGTAATTCGTAGTAAAAACCGCAGGAAACATAACGTTTTCTACATTGTTTTCGTATCGACGTAACTGAAAATCTTCACATTGGACGCGTTACTCTCAGAAACGTTTACATTTATCGTCTGGCAACTAATGCCGCGTGATGACGTTTGCGGTCGCACCACTCTGTACGAAGTAGAAGCTTCTAAGTTGTTGCAGTCACCAAGAAAGAGGCACAGAAATTCAAGTTTTAGTTTTTGAAAATTCAGTTTTTGGCTGCTTTTGCTGCCTTGTAGTTGACCTAGGACCTTAAGATTTTGCATGAACCGAACTCTGGCAGCCACATTACACGAGAAAAAGCGAGAAGTGGTAATTCGTAGTAAAAACCGCAGAAAACATAACGTTTTCGACATTTGTTTTCGTATCGACGTAACTGAAAATCTTCACATTGGACGCATTACTCACAGAAACGTTTACATTTATCGTCTGGCAACTAATGCCGCGTGATGACGTTTGCGGTCGCACCACTCTGTACGAAGTAGAAGCTTCTAAGTTGTTGCAGTCACCAAGAAAGAGGCACAGAAATTCAAGTTTTAGTTTTTGAAAATTCGGTTTTTGGCTGCTTTTGCTGCCTTGTAGTTGACCTAGGACCTTAAGATTTTGCATGAACCGAACTCTGGCAGCCACATTACACGAGAAAAACCGAGTAGTGGTAATTCGTAGTAAAAACCGCAGAAAACATAACGTTTTCTACATTGTTTTCGTATCGACGTAACTGAAAATCTTCACATTGGACGCATTACTCTCAGAAACGTTTACATTTATCGTCTGGCAACTAATGCAGCGTGATGACGTTTGCGGTCGCACCCCTCTGTACGAAGTAGAAATTTCTAAGTTGTTGCAGTCACCAAGAAAGAGGCACAGAAATTCAAGTTTTAGTTTTTGAAAATTCAGTTTTTGGCTGCTTTTGCCGCCTTGTAGTTGACCTAGGACCTTAAGATTTTGCATGAACCGAACTCTGGCAGCCACATTACACGAGAAAAAGCGAGAAGTGGTAATTCGTAGTGAAAACCGCAGAAAACATAACGTTTTCTACATTGTTTTCGTATCGACGTAACTGAAGTTCTTCACATTGGACGCATTACTCTCAGAAACGTTTACATTTATCGTCTGGCAACTAATGCCGCGTGATGACGTTTGCGGTCGCACCACTCTGTACGAAGTAGAAGCTTCTAAGTTGTTGCAGTCACCAAGAAAGGGGCACAGAAATTCAAGTTTTAGTTTTTGAAAATTCAGTTTTCGGCTGCTTTTGCTGCCTTGTAGTTGACCTAGGACCTTAAGATTTTGCATGAACCGAACTCTGGCAGCCACATTACACGAGAAAAAGCGAGAAGTGGTAATTCGTAGTAAAAACCGCAGAAAACATAACGTTTTCAACATTTGTTTTCGAAATGACGTAACTGAAAATCTTCACATTGGACGCATTACTCTCAGAAACGTTTACATTTATCGTCTGGCAACTAATGCCGCGTGATGACGTTTGCGGTCGCACCACTCTGTACGAAGTAGAAGCTTCTAAGTTGTTGCAGTCACCAAGAAAGAGGCACAGAAATTCAAGTTTTTGTTTTTGAAAATTCAGCTTTTGGCTGCTTTTGCAGCCCTGTAGTTGACCTCTGACCTTAAGATTTTGCATGAACCGAACTCTGGCAGCCACATTACACGAGAAAAAGCGAGAAGTGGTAATGCGTATTAAAAACCGCAGAAAACATAACGTTTTCAACATTTGTTTTCGAAATGATGTAACTGAAAATCTTCACATTGGACGCATTACTCTCAGAAACGTTTACATTTATCGTCTGGCAACTAATGCAGCGTGATGACGTTTGCGGTAGCACCACTCTGTACGAAGTAGAAGCTTCTAAGTTGTTGCAGTCACCAAGAAAGAGGCACAGAAATTCAAGTTTTAGTTTTTGAAAATTCAGTTTTTGGCTGCTTTTGCTGCCTTGTAGTTGACCTAGGACCTTAAGATTTTGCATGAACCGAACTCTGGCAGCCACATTACACGAGAAAAAGCGAGAAGTGGTAATTCGTAGTAAAAACCGCAGAAAACATAACGTTTTCTACATTGTTTTCGTATCGACGTAACTGAAAATCTTCACATTGGACGCATTACTCTCAGAATGGCTCTGAGCACTATGAGACTCAACTGCTGTGGTCATAAGTCCCCTAGAACTTAGAACTACTTAAACCTAACTAACCTAAGGACAGCACACAACACCCAGCCATCACGAGGCAGAGAAAATCCCTGACCCCGCCGGGAATCGAACCCGGGAACCCGGGCGTGGGAAGCGAGAACGCTACCACACGACCACGAGATGCGGGCTACTCTCAGAAACGTTTACATTTATCGTCTGGCAACTAATGCCGCGTGATGACGTTTGCGGTCGCACCACTCTGTACGAAGTAGAAGCTTCTAAGTTGTTGCAGTCACCAAGAAAGAGGCACAGAAATTCAAGTTTTAGTTTTTGAAAATTCAGTTTTTGGCTGCTTTTGCTGCCTTGTAGTTGACCTAGGACCTTAAGATTTTGCATGAACCGAACTCTGGCAGCCACATTACACGAGAAAAGGCGAGAAGTGGTAAATCGTAGTAAAAACCGCAGAAAACATAACGTTTTCAACATTTGTTTTCGAAATGACGTAATTGAAAATCTTCACATTGGACGCATTACTCTCAGAAACGTTTACATTTATCGTCTGGCAACTAATGCCGCGTGATGACGTTTGCGGTCGCACCACTCTGTACGAAGTAGAAGCTTCTAAGTTGTTGCAGTCACCAAGAAAGAGGCACAGAAATTCAAGTTTTAGTTTTTGAAAATTCAGTTTTTGGCTGCTTTTGCTGCCTTGTAGTTGACCTAGGACCTTAAGATTTTGCATGAACCGAACTCTGGCAGCCACATTACACGAGAAAAAGCGAGAAGTGGTAATTCGTAGTAAAAACCGCAGAAAACATAACGTTTTCTACATTGTTTTCGTATCGACGTAACTGAAAATCTTCACATTGGACGCGTTACTCTCAGAAACGTTTACATTTATCGTCTGGCAACTAATGCCGCGTGATGACGTTTGCGGTCGCACCACTCTGTACGAAGTAGAAGCTTCTAAGTTGTTGCAGTCACCAAGAAAGAGGCACAGAAATTCAAGTTTTAGTTTTTGAAAATTCAGTTTTTGGCTGCTTTTGCTGCCTTGTAGTTGACCTAGGACCTTAAGATTTTGCATGAACCGAACTCTGGCAGCCACATTACACGAGAAAAAGCGAGAAGTGGTAATTCGTAGTAAAAACCGCAGAAAACGTAACGTTTTCAACATTTGTTTTCGAAATGACGTAACTGAAAATCTTCACATTGGACGCATTACTCTCAGAAACGTTTACATTTATCGTCTGGCAACTAATGCCGCGTGATGACGTTTGCGGTCGCACCACTCTGTACGAAGTAGAAGCTTCTAAGTTGTTGCAGTCACCAAGAAAGAGGCACAGAAATTCAAGTTTTAGTTTTTGAAAATTCAGTTTTTGGCTGCTTTTGCTGCCTTGTAGTTGACCTAGGACCTTAAGATTTTGCATGAACCGAACTCTGGCAGCCACATTACACGAGAAAAAGCGAGAAGTGGTAATTCGTAGTAAAAACCGCAGAAAACATAACGTTTTCTACATTGTTTTCGTATCGACGTAACTGAAAATCTTCACATTGGACGCGTTACTCTCAGAAACGTTTACATTTATCGTCTGGCAACTAATGCCGCGTGATGACGTTTGCGGTCGCACCACTCTGTACGAAGTAGAAGCTTCTAAGTTGTTGCAGTCACTAAGAAAGAGGCACAGAAATTCAAGTTTTAGTTTTTGAAAATTCAGTTTTTGGCTGCTTTTGCTGCCGTGTAGTTGACCTAGGACCTTAAGATTTTGCATGAACCGAACTCTGGCAGCCACATTACACGAGAAAAAGCGAGAAGTGGTAATTCGTAGTAAAAACCGCAGAAAACATAACGTTTTCTTCATTTGTTTTCGAAATAACGTAACTGAAAATCTTCACATTGGACGCATTACTCTCAGAAACGTTTACATTTATCGTCTGGCAACTAATGCCGCGTGATGACGTTTGCGGTCGCACCACTCTGTACGAAGTAGAAGCTTCTAAGTTGTTGCAGTCACCAAGAAAGAGGCACAGAAATTCAAGTTTTAGTTTTTGAAAATTCAGTTTTTGGCTGCTTTTGCTGCCTTGTAGTTGACCTAGGACCTTAAGATTTTGCATGAACCGAACTCTGGCAGCCACATTACACGAGAAAAGGCGGAAAGTGGTAATTCGTATTAAAAACCGCAGAAAACATAACGTTTTCTACATTGTTTTCGTATCGACGTAACTGAAAATCTTCACATTGGATGCATTACTCTCAGAAACGTTTACATTTATCGTCTGGCAACTAATGCCGCGTGATGACGTTTGCGGTCGCACCACTCTGTACGAAGTAGAAGCTTCTAAGTTGTTGCAGTCACCAAGAAAGAGGCACAGAAACTCATGTTTTAGTTTTTGAAAATTCAGTTTTTGGCTGCTTTTGCTGCCTTGTAGTTGACCTAGGACCTTAAGATTTTGCATGAACCGAACTCTGGCAGCCACATTACACGAGAAAAAGCGAGAAGTGGTAATTCGTAGTAAAAACCGCAGAAAACGTAACGTTTTCAACATTTGTTTTCGAAATGACGTAACTGAAAATCTTCACATTGGACGCATTACTCTCAGAAACGTTTACATTTATCGTCTGGCAACTAATGCCGCGTGATGACGTTTGCGGTCGCACCACTCTGTACGAAGTAGAAGCTTCCAAGTTGTTGCAGTCACCAAGAAAGAGGCACAGAAATTCAAGTTTTAGTTTTTGAAAATTCAGTTTTTGGCTGCTTTTGCTGCCTTGTAGTTGACCTAGGACCTTAAGATTTTGCATGAACCGAACTCTGGCAGCCACATTACACGAGAAAAAGCGAGAAGTGGTAATTCGTAGTAAAAAAAGCAGAAAACATAACGTTTTCTACATTGTTTTCGTATCGACGTAACTGAAAATCTTCACATTGGACGCATTACTCTCAGAAACGTTTACATTTATCGTCTGGCAACTAATGCCGCGTGATGACGTTTGCGGTCGCACCACTCTGTACGAAGTAGAAGCTTCTAAGTTGTTGCTGTCACCAAGAAAGAGGCACAGAAATTCAAGTTTTAGTTTTTGAAAATTCAGTTTTTGGCTGCTTTTGCTGCCTTGTAGTTGACCTAGGACCTTAAGATTTTGCATGAACCGAACTCTGGCAGCCACATTACACGTGAAAAAGAGAGAAGTGGTAATTCGTAGTAAAAACCGCAGAAAACATAACGTTTTCAACATTTGTTTTCGAAATGACGTAACTGAAAATCTTCACATTGGACGCATTACTCTCAGAAACGTTTACATTTATCGTCTGACAACTAATGCAGCGTGATGACGTTTGCGGTCGCACCACTCTGTACGAAGTAGAAGCTTCTAAGTTGTTGCAGTCACCAAGAAAGAGGCACAGAAGTTCAAGTTTTAGTTTTTGAAAATTCAGTTTTTGGTTGCTTTTGCTGCCTTGTAGTTGACCTAGGACCTTAAGATTTTGCATGAACCGAACTCTGGCAGCCACATTACACAAGAAAAAGCGAGAAATGGTAATTCGTAGTAAAAACCGCAGAAAACATAACGTTTTCAACATTTGTTTTCGAAATGACGTAACTGAAAATCTTCACATTGGACGCATTACTTTCAGAAACGTTTACATTTATCGTCTGGCAACTAATGCAGCGTGATGACGTTTGCGGTCGCACCACTCTGTACGAAGTAGAAGCTTCTAAGTTGTTGCAGTCACCAAGAAAGAGGCACAGAAATTCAAGTTTTAGTTTTTGAAAATTCAGTTTTTGGCTGCTTTTGCTGCCTTGTAGTTGACCTAGGACCTTAAGATTTTGCATGAACCGAACTCTGGCAGCCACATTACACGAGAAAAAGCGAGAAGTGGTAATTCGTAGTAAAAACCGAAGAAAACATAACGTTTTCAACATTTGTTTTCGAAATGACGTAACTGAAAATCTTCACATTGGACGCATTACTCTCAGAAACGTTTACATTTATCGTCTGGCAACTAATGCCGCGTGATGACGTTTGCGGTCGCACCACTCTGTACGAAGTAGAAGCTTCTAAGTTGTTGCAGTCACCAAGAAAGAGGCACAGAAATTCAAGTTTTAGTTTTTGAAAATTCAGTTTTTGGCTGCTTTTGCTGCCTTGTAGTTGACCTAGGACCTTAAGATTTTGCATGAACCGAACTCTGGCAGCCACATTACACGAGAAAAAGCGAGAAGTGGTAATTCGTAGTAAAAACCGCAGAAAACATAACGTTTTCTACATTGTTTTCGTATCGACGTAACTGAAAATCTTCACATTGGACGCATTACTCTCAGAAACGTTTACATTTATCGTCTGGCAACTAATGCCGCGTGATGACGTTTGCGGTCGCACCACTCTGTACGAAGTAGAAACTTCTAAGTTGTTGCAGTCACCAAGAAAGAGGCACAGAAATTCAAGTTTTAGTTTTTGAAAATTCAGTTTTTGGCTGCTTTTGCTGCCTTGTAGTTGACCTAGGACCTTAAGATTTTGCATGAACCGAACTCTGGCAGCCACATTACACGAGAAAAAGCGAGAAGTGGTAATTCGTAGTAAAAACCGCAGAAAACATAACGTTTTCAACATTTGTTTTCGAAATGACGTAACTGAAAATCTTCACATTGGACGCATTACTCTCAGAAACGTTTACATTTATCGTCTGGCAACTAATGCCGCGTGATGACGTTTGCGGTCGCACCACTCTGTACGAAGTAGAAGCTTCTAAGTTGTTGCAGTCACCAAGAAAGAGGCACAGAAATTCAAGTTTTAGTTTTTGAAAATTCAGTTTTTGGCTGCTTTTGCTGCCGTGTAGTTGACCTAGGACCTTAAGATTTTGCATGAACCGAACTCTGGCAGCCACATTACACGAGAAAAAGCGAGAAGTGGCAATTCGTAGTAAAAACCGCAGAAAACATAACGTTTTCTACATTGTTTTCGTATCGACGTAACTGAAAATCTTCACATTGGACGCATTACTCTCAGAAACGTTTACATTTATCGTCTGGCAACTAATGCCGCGTGATGACGTTTGCGGTCGCACCACTCTGTACGAAGTAGAAGCTTCTAAGTTGTTGCAGTCACCAAGAAAGGGGCACAGAAATTCAAGTTTTAGTTTTTGAAAATTCAGTTTTTGGCTGCTTTTGCTGCCTTGTAGTTGACCTAGGACCTTAAGATTTTCCATGAACCGAACTCTGGCAGCCACATTACACGAGAAAAAGAGAGAAGTGGTAATTCGTAGTAAAAACCGCAGAAAACATAACGTTTTCAACATTTGTTTTCGAAATGACGTAACTGAAAATCTTCACATTGGACGCATTACTCTCAGAAACGTTTACATTTATCGTCTGGCAACTAATGCCGCGTGATGACGTTTGCGGTCGCACCACTCTGTACGAAGTAGAAGCTTCTAAGTTGTTGCTGTCACCAAGAAAGAGGCACAGAAATTCAAGTTTTAGTTTTTGAAAATTCAGTTTTTGGCTGCTTTTGCTGCCTCGTAGTTGACCAAGGACCTTAAGATTTTGCATGAACCGAACTCTGGCAGCCACATTACACGAGAAAAAGCGAGAAGTGGTAATTCGTAGTAAAAACCGCAGAAAACATAACGTTTTCTACATTGTTTTCGTATCGACGTAACTGAAAATCTTCACATTGGACGCATTACTCTCAGAAACGTTTACATTTATCGTCTGGCAACTAATGCCGCGTGATGACGTTTGCGGTCGCACCACTCTGTACGAAGTAGAAACTTCTAAGTTGTTGCAGTCACCAAGAAAGAGGCCCAGAAATTCAAGTTTTAGTTTTTGAAAATTCAGTTTTTGGCTGCTTTTGCTGCCTTGTAGTTGACCTAGGACCTTAAGATTTTGCATGAACCGAACTCTGGCAGCCACATTACACGAGAAAAAGCGAGAAGTGGTAATTCGTGGTAAAAACCGCAGAAAACATAACGTTTTCTTCATTTGTTTTCGAAATAACGTAACTGAAAATCTTCACATTGGACGCATTACTCTCAGAAACGTTTACATTTATCGTCTGGCAACTAATGCCGCGTGATGACGTTTGCGGTCGCACCACTCTGTACGAAGTAGAAGCTTCTAAGTTGTTGCGGTCACCAAGAAAGAGGCACAGAAATTCAAGTTTTAGTTTTTGAAAATTCAGTTTTTGGCTGCTTTTGCTGCCTTGTAGTTGACCTAGGACCTTAAGATTTTGCATGAACCGAACTCTGGCAGCCACATTACACGAGAAAAAGCGGAAAGTGGTAATTCGTAGTAAAAACCGCAGAAAACATAACGTTTTCTACATTGTTTTCGTATCGACGTAACTGAAAATCTTCACATTGGACGCATTACTCTCAGAAACGTTTACATTTATCGTCTGGCAACTATGCCGCGTGATGACGTTTGCGGTCGCACCACTCTGTACGAAGTAGAAGCTTCTAAGTTGTTGCAGTCACCAAGAAAGAGGCACAGAAGTTCATGTTTTAGTTTTTGAAAATTCAGTTTTTGGCTGCTTTTGCTGCCTTGTAGTTGACCTAGGACCTTAAGATTTTGCATGAACCGAACTCTGGCAGCCACATTACACAAGAAAAAGCGAGAAGTGGTAATTCGTAGTAAAAACCGCAGAAAACGTAACGTTTTAAACATTTGTTTTCGAAATGACGTAACTGAAAATCTTCACATTGGACGCATTACTCTCAGAAACGTTTACATTTATCGTCTGGCAACTAATGCCGCGTGATGACGTTTGCGGTCGCACCACTCTGTACGAAGTAGAAGCTTCTAAGTTGTTGCAGTCACCAGGAAAGAGGCACAGAAATTCAAGTTTTAGTTTTTGAAAATTCAGTTTTTGGCTGCTTTTGCTGCCTTGTAGTTGACCTAGGACCTTAAGATTTTGCATGAACCGAACTCTGGCAGCCACATTACACGAGAAAAAGCGAGAAGTTATAATTCGTAGTAAAAAAAGGAGAAAACATAACGTTTTCTACATTGTTTTCGTATCGACGTAACTGAAAATCTTCACATTGGACGCATGACTCTCAGAAACGTTTACATTTATCGTCTGGCAACTACTGCCGCGTGATGACGTTTGCGGTCGCACCACTCTGTACGAAGTAGAAGCTTCTAAGTTGTTGCAGTCACCAAGAAAGGGGCACAGAAATTCAAGTTTTAGTTTTTGAAAATTCAGTTTTTGGCTGCTTTTGCTGCCTTGTAGTTGACCTAGGACCTTAAGATTTTGCATGAACCGAACTCTGGCAGCCACATTACACGAGAAAAAGCGAGAAGTGGTAATTCGTAGTAAAAACCGCAGAAAACATAACGTTTTCAACATTTGTTTTCGAAATGACGTAACTGAAAATCTTCACATTGGACGCATTACTCTCAGAAACGTTTACATTTATCGTCTGGCAACTAATGCCGCGTGATGACGTTTGCGGTCGCACCACTCTGTACGAAGTAGAAGCTTCTAAGTTGTTGCATTCACCAAGAAAGAGGCACAGAAATTCAAGTTTTAGTTTTTGAAAATTCAGTTTTTGGCTGCTTTTGCTGCCTTGTAGTTGACCTAGGACCTTAAGATTTTGCATGAACCGAACTCTGGCAGCCGCATTACACAAGAAAAAGCGAGAAGTGGTAATTCGTAGTAAAAACCCCAGAAAACATAACGTTTTCTACATTGTTTTCGTATCGACGTAACTGAAAATCTTCACATTGGACGCATTACACTCAGAAACGTTTACATTTATCGTCTGGCAACTAATGCCGCGTGATGACGTTTGCGGTCGCACCCCTCTGTACGAAGTAGAAGCTTCTAAGTTGTTGCAGTCACCAAGGAAGAGGCACAGAAATTCAAGTTTTAGTTTTTGAAAATTCGGTTTTTGGCTGCTTTTGCTGCCTCGTAGTTGACCTAGGACCTTAAGATTTTGCATGAACCGAACTCTGGCAGCCACATTACACGAGAAAAAGCGAGGAGAGGTAATTCGTAGTAAAAACCGCAGAAAACATAACGTTTTCAACATTTGTTTTCGAAATGACGTAACTGAAAATCTTCACATTGGACGCATTACTCTCAGAAACGTTTACATTTATCGTCTGGCAACTAATTCCGCGTGATGACGTTTGCGGTCGCACCACTCTGTACGAAGTAGAAGCTTCTAAGTTGTTGCAGTCACCAAGAAAGAGGCACAGAAATTCAAGTTTTAGTTTTTGAAAATTCGGTTTTTGGCTGCTTTTGCTGCCTTGTAGTTGACCTAGGACCTTAAGATTTTGCATGAACCGAACTCTGGCAGCCACATTACACGAGAAAAAGCGAGAAGTGGTTATTCGTAGTAAAAACCGCAGAAAGCATAACGTTTTCTACATTGTTTTCGTATCGACGTAACCGAAGTTCTTCACATTGGACGCATTACTCTCAGAAACGTTTACATTTATCGTCTGGCAACTAATGCCGCGTGATGACGTTTGCGGTCGCACCACTCTGTACGAACTAGAAGCTACTAAGTTGTTGCAGTCACCAAGAAAGGGGCACAGAAATTCGAGTTTTAGTTTTTGAAAATTCAATTTTTGGCTGCATTTGCTGCCTTGTAGTTGACCTAGGACCTTAAGATTTTGCATGAACCGAACTCTGGCAGCCACATTACACGAGAAAAAGCGAGAAGTGGTAATTCGTAGTAAAAACCGCAGAAAACATAACGTTTTCAACATTTGTTTTCGAAATGACGTAACTGAAAATCTTCACATTGGACGCATTACTCTCAGAAACGTTTACATTTATCGTCTGGCAACTAATGCCGCGTGATTACGTTTGCGGTCGCACCACTCTGTACGAAGTAGAAGCTTCTAAGTTGTTGCAGTCACCAAGAAAGAGGCACAGAAATTCAAGTTTTAGTTTTTGAAAATTCAGTTTTTGACTGCTTTTGCAGCCCTGTGGTTGACCTCTGACCTTAAGATTTTGCATGAACCGAACTCTGGCAGCCACATTACACGAGAAAAAGCGAGAAGTGGTAATGCGTATTAAAAACCGCAGAAAATATAACGTTTTCAACATTTGTTTTCGAAATGACGTAACTGAAAATCTTCACATTGGACGCATTACTCTCAGAAACGTTTACATTTATCGTCTGGCAACTAATGCCGCGTGATGACGTTTGCGGTCGCACCACTCTGTACGAAGTAGAAGCTTCTAAGTTGTTGCAGTCACCAAGAAAGAGGCACAGAAATTCAAGTTTTAGTCTTTGAAAATTCAGTTTTTGGCCGCTTTTGCTGCCTTGTAGTTGACCTAGGACCTTAAGATTTTGCATGAACCGAACTCTGGCAGCCACATTACACGAGAAAAAGCGAGAAGTGGTAATTCGTAGTAAAAACCGCAGAAAACATAACGTTTTCAACATTTGTTTTCGAAATGACGTAACTGTAAATCTTCACACTGGACGCATTACTCTCAGAAACGTTTACATTTATTGTCTGGCAACTAATGCCGCGTGATGACGTTTGCGGTCTCACCACTCTGTACGAAGTAGAAGCTTCTAAGTTGTTGCAGTCACCAAGAAAGAGGCACAGATATTCAAGTTTTTGTTTTTAAAAATTCAGTTTTTGGCTGCTTTTGCTGCCTTGTAGTTGACCTAGGACCTTAAGATTTTGCATGAACCGAACTCTGGCAGCCACATTACACGAGAAAAAGCGAGAAGTGGTAATTCGTAGTAAAAACCGCAGAAAACATAACGTTATCTACATTGTTTTCGTATCGACGTAACTGAAAATCTTCACATTGGACGCGTTACTCTCAGAAACGTTTACATTTATCGTCTGGCAACTAATGCCGCGTGATGACGTTTGCGGTCGCACCACTCTGTACGAAGTAGAAGCTTCTAAGTTGTTGCAGTCACCAAGAAAGAGGCACAGAAATTCAAGTTTTAGTTTTTGAAAATTCAGTTTTTGGCTGCTTTTGCTGCCTTGTAGTTGACCTAGGACCTTAAGATTTAGCATGAACCGAACTCTGGCAGCCACATTACACGAGAAAAAGCGAGAAGTGGTAATTCGTAGTAAAAACCGCAGAAAACATAACGTTTTCTACATTGTTTTCGTATCGACGTAACTGAAAATCTTCACATTATACGCATTACTCTCAGAAACGTTTACATTTATCGTCTGGCAACTAATGCCGCGTGATGACGTTTGCGGTCGCACCACTCTGTACGAAGTAGAAGCTTCTAAGTTGTTGCAGTCACCAAGAAAGAGGCACAGAAATTCAAGTTTTAGTTTTTGAAAATTCAGTTTTTGGCTGCTTTTGCTGCCTTGTAGTTGACCTAGGACCTTAAGATTTTGCATGAACCGAACTCTGGCAGCCACATTACACGAGAAAAAGCGAGAAGTGGTAATTCGTAGTAAAAACCGCAGAAAACATAACGTTTTCATCATTTGTTTTCGAAATGACGTAACTGAAAATCTTCACATTGGACGCATTACTCTCAGAAACGTTTACATTTATCGTCTGGCAACTAATGCCGCGTGATGACGTTTGCGGTCGCACCACTCTGTACGAAGTAGAAGCTTCTAAGTTGTTGCAGTCACCAAGAAAGAGGCACAGAAATTCAAGTTTTAGTTTTTGAAAATTCAGTTTTTGGCTGCTTTTGCTGCCTTGTAGTTGACCTAGGACCTTAAGATTTTGCATGAACCGAACTCTGGCAGCCGCATTACACAAGAAAAAGCGAGAAGTGGTAATTCGTAGTAAAAACCCCAGAAAACATAACGTTTTCTACATTGTTTTCGTATCGACGTAACTGAAAATCTTCACATTGGACGCATTACACTCAGAAACGTTTACATTTATCGTCTGGCAACTAATGCCGCGTGATGACGTTTGCGGTCGCACCCCTCTGTACGAAGTAGAAGCTTCTAAGTTGTTGCAGTCACCAAGGAAGAGGCACAGAAATTCAAGTTTTAGTTTTTGAAAATTCAGTTTTTGGCTGCTTTTGCTGCCTCGTAGTTGACCTAGGACCTTAAGATTTTGCATGAACCGAACTCTGGCAGCCACATTACACGAGAAAAAGCGAGGAGAGGTAATTCGTAGTAAAAACCGCAGAAAACATAACGTTTTCAACATTTGTTTTCGAAATGACGTAACTGAAAATCTTCACATTGGACGCATTACTCTCAGAAACGTTTACATTTATCGTCTGGCAACTAATGCCGCGTGATGACGTTTGCGGTCGCACCACTCTGTACGAACTAGAAGCTACTAAGTTGTTGCAGTCACCAAGAAAGGGGCACAGAAATTCGAGTTTTAGTTTTTGAAAATTCAATTTTTGGCTGCATTTGCTGCCTTGTAGTTGACCTAGGACCTTAAGATTTTGCATGAACCGAACTCTGGCAGCCACATTACACGAGAAAAAGCGAGAAGTGGTAATTCGTAGTAAAAACCGCAGAAAACATAACGTTTTCAACATTTGTTTTCGAAATGACGTAACTGAAAATCTTCACATTGGACGCATTACTCTCAGAAACGTTTACATTTATCGTCTGGCAACTAATGCCGCGTGATTACGTTTGCGGTCGCACCACTCTGTACGAAGTAGAAGCTTCTAAGTTGTTGCAGTCACCAAGAAAGAGGCACAGAAATTCAAGTTTTAGTTTTTGAAAATTCAGTTTTTGACTGCTTTTGCAGCCCTGTGGTTGACCTCTGACCTTAAGATTTTGCATGAACCGAACTCTGGCAGCCACATTACACGAGAAAAAGCGAGAAGTGGTAATGCGTATTAAAAACCGCAGAAAATATAACGTTTTCAACATTTGTTTTCGAAATGACGTAACTGAAAATCTTCACATTGGACGCATTACTCTCAGAAACGTTTACATTTATCGTCTGGCAACTAATGCCGCGTGATGACGTTTGCGGTCGCACCACTCTGTACGAAGTAGAAGCTTCTAAGTTGTTGCAGTCACCAAGAAAGAGGCACAGAAATTCAAGTTTTAGTCTTTGAAAATTCAGTTTTTGGCCGCTTTTGCTGCCTTGTAGTTGACCTAGGACCTTAAGATTTTGCATGAACCGAACTCTGGCAGCCACATTACACGAGAAAAAGCGAGAAGTGGTAATTCGTAGTAAAAACCGCAGAAAACATAACGTTTTCAACATTTGTTTTCGAAATGACGTAACTGTAAATCTTCACACTGGACGCATTACTCTCAGAAACGTTTACATTTATTGTCTGGCAACTAATGCCGCGTGATGACGTTTGCGGTCTCACCACTCTGTACGAAGTAGAAGCTTCTAAGTTGTTGCAGTCACCAAGAAAGAGGCACAGAAATTCAAGTTTTTGTTTTTAAAAATTCAGTTTTTGGCTGCTTTTGCTGCCTTGTAGTTGACCTAGGACCTTAAGATTTTGCATGAACCGAACTCTGGCAGCCACATTACACGAGAAAAAGCGAGAAGTGGTAATTCGTAGTAAAAACCGCAGAAAACATAACGTTATCTACATTGTTTTCGTATCGACGTAACTGAAAATCTTCACATTGGACGCGTTACTCTCAGAAACGTTTACATTTATCGTCTGGCAACTAATGCCGCGTGATGACGTTTGCGGTCGCACCACTCTGTACGAAGTAGAAGCTTCTAAGTTGTTGCAGTCACCAAGAAAGAGGCACAGAAATTCAAGTTTTAGTTTTTGAAAATTCAGTTTTTGGCTGCTTTTGCTGCCTTGTAGTTGACCTAGGACCTTAAGATTTAGCATGAACCGAACTCTGGCAGCCACATTACACGAGAAAAAGCGAGAAGTAGTAATTCGTAGTAAAAACCGCATAAAACATAACGTTTTCTACATTGTTTTCGTATCGACGTAACTGAAAATCTTCACATTATACGCATTACTCTCAGAAACGTTTACATTTATCGTCTGGCAACTAATGCCGCGTGATGACGTTTGCGGTCGCACCACTCTGTACGAAGTAGAAGCTTCTAAGTTGTTGCAGTCACCAAGAAAGAGGCACAGAAATTCAAGTTTTAGTTTTTGAAAATTCAGTTTTTGGCTGCTTTTGCTGCCTTGTAGTTGACCTAGGACCTTAAGATTTTGCATGAACCGAACTCTGGCAGCCACATTACACGAGAAAAAGCGAGAAGTGGTAATTCGTAGTAAAAACCGCAGAAAACATAACGTTTTCATCATTTGTTTTCGAAATGACGTAACTGAAAATCTTCACATTGGACGCATTACTCTCAGAAACGTTTACATTTATCGTCTGGCAACTAATGCCGCGTGATGACGTTTGCGGTCGCACCACTCTGTACGAAGTAGAAGCTTCTAAGCTGTTGCAGTCACCAAGAAAGAGGCACAGAAATTCAAGTTTTTGTTTTTGAAAATTCAGTTTTTGGCTGCTTTTGCTGCCTTGTGGTTGACCTAGGACCTTAAGATTTTGCATGAACCGAACTCTGGCAGCCACATTACACGAGAAAAAGCGAAAAGTGGTAATTCGTAGTAAAAACCGCAGAAAACATAACGTTTTCTACATTGTTTTCGTATCGACGTAAATGAAAATCTTCACAATGGATGCATTTCTCTCGGAAACGTTTACATTTACCGTCTGGCAACTAATGCCGCGTGATGACGTTTGCGGTCGCACCACTCTGTACGAAGTAGAAGCTTCTAAGTTGTTGCAGTCACCAAGAAAGAGGCACAGAAATTCAAGTTTTAGTCTTTGAAAATTCAGTTTTTGGCTGCTTTTGCTGCCTTGTAGTTGACCTAGGACCTTAAGATTTTGAATGAACCGAACTCTGGCAGCCACATTACACGAGAATAAGCGAGAAGTGGTAATTCGTAGTAAAAACCGCAGAAAACATAACGTTTTCAACATTTGTTTTCGAAATGACGTAACTGAAAATCTTCACACTGGACGCATTACTCTCAGAAACGTTTACATTTATTGTCTGGTACTAATGCCGCGTGATGACGTTTGCGGTCGCACCACTCTGTACGAAGTAGAAGCTTCTAAGTTGTTGCAGTCACCAACAAAGAGGCACAGAAATTCAAGTTTTTGTTTTTAAAAATTCAGTTTTTGGCTACTTTTGCCGCCTTGTAGTTGACCTAGGGCCTTAAGATTTTGCATGAACCGAACTCTGGCAGCCACATTACACGAGAAAAAGCGAGAAGTGGTAATTCGTAGTAAAAACCGCAGAAAACATAACGTTATCTACATTGTTTTCGTATCGACGTAACTGAAAATCTTCACATTGGACGCGTTACTCTCAGAAACGTTTACATTTATCGTCTGGCAACTAATGCCGCGTGATGACCTTTGCGGTCGCACCACTCTGTACGAAGTAGAAGCTTCTAAGTTGTTGCAGTCACCAAGAAAGAGGCACAGAAATTCAAGTTTTAGTTTTTGAAAATTCAGTTTTTGGCTGCTTTTGCTGCCTTGTAGTTGACCTAGGACCTTAAGATTTTGCATGAACCGAACTCTGGCAGCCACATTACACGAGAAAAAGCGAGAAGTGATAATTCGTAGTAAAAACCGCAGAAAACATAACGTTTTCAACAATTGTTTTCGAAATGACGTAACTGAAAATCTTCACATTGGACGCATTACTCTCAGAAACGTTTAGATTTATCGTCTGGCAACTAATGCCGCGTGATGACGTTTGCGGTCGCACCACTCTGTACGAAGTAGAAGCTTCTAAGTTGTTGCAGTCACCAAGAATGAGGCACAGAAATTCAAGTTTTTGTTTTTGAAAATTCAGCTTTTGGCTGCTTTTGCAGCGCTGTAGTTGACCTCTGACCTTAAGATTTTGCATGATCCGAACTCTGGCAGCCACATTACACGAGAAAAAGCGAGAAGTGATAATGCGTATTAAAAACCGCAGAAAACATAACGTTTTCAACATTTGTTTTCGAAATGACGTAACTGAAAATCTTCACATTGGACGCATTACTCTCAGAAACGTTTACATTTATCGTCTGGCAACTAATGCCGCGTGATGACGTTTGCGGTCGCACCACTCTGTACGAAGTAGAAGCTTCTAAGTTGTTGCAGTCACCAAGAAAGAGGCACAGAAATTCAAGTTTTTGTTTTTGAAAATTCAGTTTTTGGCTGCTTTTGCTGCCTTGTAGTTGACCTAGGGCCTTAAGATTTTGCATGAACCGAACTCTGGCAGCCACATTACACGAGAAAAAGCGAGAAGTGCTAATTCGTAGTAAAAACCGCAGAAAACATAACGTTTTCTACATTGTTTTCGTATCGACGTAACTGAAAATCTTCACATTGGACGCATTACTCTCAGAAACGTTTACATTTATCGTCTGGCAACTAATGCCGCGTGATGACGTTTGCGGTCGCACCACTCTGTACGAAGTAGAAGCTTCTAAGTTGTTGCTGTCACCAAAAAAGAGGCACAGAAATTCAAGTTTTAGTTTTTTAAAATTCAGTTTTTGGCTGCTTTTGCTGCCTTGTAGTTGACCTAGGACCTTAAGATTTTGCATCAACCGAACTCTGGCAGCCACATTACACGAGAAAAAGCGAGAAGTGGTAATTCGTAGTAAAAACCGCAGAAAACATAACGTTTTCTACATTGTTTTCGTATCGACGTAACTGAAAATCTTCACATTGGACGCGTTACTCTCAGAAACGTTTACATTTATCGTCTGGCAACTAATGCCGCGTGATGACGTTAGCGGTCGCACCACTCTGTACGAAGTACAAGCTTCTAAGTTGTTGCAGTCACCAAGAAAGAGGCACAGAAATTCAAGTTTTAGTTTTTGAAAATTCAGTTTTTGGCTGCTTTTGCTGCCTTGTAGTTGACCTAGGACCTTAAGATTTTGCATGAACCGAACTCTGGCAGCCACATTACACGAGAAAAAGCGAGAAGTGGTAATTCGTAGTAAAAACCGCAGAAAACATAACGTTTTCTACATTGTTTTCGTATCGACGTAACTGAAAATCTTCACATTGGACGCGTTACTCTCAGAAACGTTTACATTTATCGTCTGGCAACTAATGCCGCGTGATGACGTTAGCGGTCGCACCACTCTGTACGAAGTAGAAGCTTCTAAGTTGTTGCAGTCACCAAGAAAGAGGCACAGAAATTCAAGTTTTTGTTTTTAAAAATTCAGTTTTTGGCTGCTTTTGCTGCCTTGTAGTTGACCTAGGACCTTAAGATTTTGCATGAACCGAACTCTGGCTGAAACATTACACGAGAAAAAGCGAGAAGTGGTAATTCGTAGTAAAAACCGCAGAAAACATAACGTTTTCTACATTGTTTTCGTATCGACGTAACTGAAAATCTTCACATTGGACGCGTTACTCTCAGAAACGTTTACATTTATCGTCTGGCAACTAATGCCGCGTGATGACGTTTGCGGTCGCACCACTCTGTACGAAGTAGAAGCTTCTAAGTTGTTGCAGTCACCAAGAAAGAGGCACAGAAATTCAAGTTTTAGTTTTTGAAAATTCAGT
This sequence comes from Schistocerca serialis cubense, assembly GCF_023864345.2. NCBI lineage: Eukaryota > Metazoa > Arthropoda > Insecta > Orthoptera > Acrididae > Schistocerca > Schistocerca serialis. The sequence continues at coordinate 2,582,046 of NW_026047571.1, read as the reverse complement.
TTTTGGCTGCTTTTGCTGCTTTGTAGTTGACCTAGGACCTTAAGATTTTGCATGAACCGAACTCTGGCAGCCACATTACACGAGAAAAAGCGAGAAGTGGTAATTCGTAGTAAAAACCGCAGGAAAAATAACGTTTTCTACATTGTTTTCGTATCGACGTAACTGAAAATCTTCACATTATACGCATTACTCTCAGAAACGTCTACATTTATCGTCTGGCAACTAATGCCGCGTGATGACGTTTGCGGTCGCACCACTCTGTACGAAGTAGAAGCTTCTAAGTTGTTGCAGTCACCAAGAAAGAGGCACAGAAATTCAAGTTTTTGTTTTTGAAAATTAAGTTTTTGGCTGCTTTTGCTGCCTTGTAGTTGACCTAGGACCTTAAGATTTTGCATGAACCGAACTCTGGCAGCCACATTACACGAGAAAAAGCGAGAAGTGGTAATTCGTAGTAAAAACCGCAGAATACATAACGTTTTCTACATTGTTGTCGTATCGACGTAACTGAAAATCTTCACAATGGATGCATTTCTCTCGGAAACGTTTACATTTATTGTCTGGCAACTAATGCCGCGTGATGACGTTTGCGGTCGCACCACTCTGTACCAAGTAGAACCCTCTAAGTTGTTGCAGTCACCAAGAAAGAGGCACAGAAATTCAAGTTTTTGTTTTTGAAAATTAAGTTTTTGGCTGCTTTTGCTGCCTTGTAATTGACCTAGGACCTTAACATTTTGCATGAACCGAACTCTGGCAGCCACATTACACGAGAAAAAGCGAGAAGTGGTAATTCGTAGTAAAAACCGCAGAAAACATAACGTTTTCAACTTTTGTTTTCAAAATGACGTAACTGAAAATCTTCACATTGGACGCATTACTCTCAGAAACGTTTACATTTATCGTCTGGCAACTAATGCCGCGTGATGACGTTTGCGGTCGCACCACTCTGTACGAAGTAGAAGCTTCTAAGTTGTTGCAGTTACCAAGAAAGAGGCACAGAAATTCAAGTTTTTGTTTTTGAAAATTCAGTTTTTGGCTGCTTTTGCTGCCTTGTAGTTGACCTGGGATCTTAAGATTTTGCATGAACCGAACTCTGGCAGCCACATTACACGAGAAAAAGCGAGAAGCGGTAATTCGTAGTAAAAACCGCAGAAAACATAACGTTTTCTACATTGTTTTCGTATCGACGTAACTGAAAATCTTCACATTGGACGCATTACTCTCAGAAACGATTACATTTATCGTCTGGCAACTAATGCCGCGTGATGACGTTTGCGGTCGCACCACTCTGTACGAAGTAGAAGCTTCTAAGTTGTTGCAGTCACCAAGAAAGAGGCACAGAATTTCAAGTTTTAGTTTTTGATAATTCAGTTTTTGGCTGCTTTTGCTGCCTTGTAGTTGATCTAGGACCTTAAGATTTTGCATGAACCGAACTCTGGCAGCCACATTACACGAGAAAAAGCGAGAAGTGGTATTTCGTAGTAAAAACCGCAGAAAACATAACGTTTTCAACATTTGTTTTCGAAATGACGTAACTGAAAATCTTCACATTGGACGCATTACTCTCAGAAACGTTTACATTTATCGTCTGGCAACTAATGCAGCGTGATGACGTTTGCGGTCGCACCACTCTGTACGAAGTAGAAGCTTCTAAGTTGTTGCAGTCACCAAGAAAGAGGCACAGAAATTCAAGTTTTAGTTTTTGAAAATTCAGTTTTTGGCTGCTTTTGCTGCCTTGTAGTTGACCTAGGACCTTAAGATTTTGCATGAACCGAACTCTGGCAGCCACATTACACGAGAAAAAGCGAGAAGTGGTAATTCGTAGTAAAAACCGCAGAAAACATAACGTTTTCTTCATTTGTTTTCGAAATGACGTAACTGAAAATCTTCACATTGGACGCATTACTCTCAGAAACGTTTACATTTATCGTCTGGCAACTAATGCCGCGTGACGACGTTTGCGGTCGCACCACTCTGTACGAAGTAGAAGCTTCTAAGTTGTTGCAGTCACCAAGAAAGAGGCACAGAAATTCAAGTTTTAGTTTTTGAAAATTCAGTTTTTGGCTGCTTTTGCTGCCTTGTAGTAGACCTAGGACCTTAAGATTTTGCATGAACCGAACTCTGGCAGCCACGTTACACGAGAAAAAGCCAGAAGTGGTAATTCGTAGTAAAAACCGCAGAAAACATAACGTTTTCTACATTGTTTTCGTATCGACGTAACTGAAAATCTTCAAATTGGGCGCATTACTCTCAGAAACGTTTACATTTATCGTCTGGCAACTAATGCCGCGTGATGACGTTTGCGGTCGCACCACTCTGTACGAAGTAGAAGCTTCTAAGTTGTTGCAGTCACCAAGAAAGGGGTACAGAAATTCAAGTTTTAGTTTTTGAAAATTCAGTTTTTGGCTGCTTTTGCCGCCTTGCAGTTGACCTAGGACCTTAAGATTTTGCATGAACCGAACTCTGGCAGCCACATTACACGAGAAAAAGCGAGAAGTGATAATTCGTAGTAAAAACCGCAGAAAACATAACGTTTTCAACAATTGTTTTCGAAATGACGTAACTGAAAATCTTCACATTGGACGCATTACTCTCAGAAACGTTTAGATTTATCGTCTGGCAACTAATGCCGCATGATGACATTTGCGGTCGCACCACTCTGTACGAAGTAGAAGCTTCTAAGTTGTTGCAGTCACCAAGAAAGAGGCACAGAAATTCAAGTTTTTGTTTTTGAAAATTCAGCTTTTGGCTGCTTTTGCAGCGCTGAAGTTGACCTCTGACCTTAAGATTTTGCATGATCCGAACTCTGGCAGCCACATTACACGAGAAAAAGCGAGAAGTGATAATGCGTATTAAAAACCGCAGAAAACATAACGTTTTCAACATTTGTTTTCGAAATGACGTAACTGAAAATCTTCACATTGGACGCATTACTCTCAGAAACGTTTACATTTATCGTCTGGCAACTAATGCCGCGTGATGACGTTTGCGGTCGCACCACTCTGTACGAAGTAGAAGCTTCTAAGTTGTTGCAGTCACCAAGAAAGAGGCACAGAAATTCAAGTTTTTGTTTTTGAAAATTCAGTTTTTGGCTGCTTTTGCTGCCTTGTAGTTGACCTAGGGCCTTAAGATTTTGCATGAACCGAACTCTGGCAGCCACATTATACGAGAAAAAGCGAGAAGTGGTAATTCGTAGTAAAAACCGCAGAAAACATAACGTTTTCTACATTGTTTTCGTATCGACGTAACTGAAAATCTTCACATTGGACGCATTACACTCAGAAACGTTTACATTTATCGTCTGGCAACTAATGCCGCGTGATGACGTTTGCGGTCGCACCACTCTGTACGAAGTAGAAGCTTCTAAGTTGTTGCTGTCACCAAAAAAGAGGCACAGAAATTCAAGTTTTAGTTTTTTAAAATTCAGTTTTTGGCTGCTTTTGCTGCCTTGTAGTTGACCTAGGACCTCAAGATTTTGCATGAACCGAACTCTGGCAGCCACATTACACGAGAAAAAGCGAGAAGTGGTAATTCGTAGTAAAAACCGCAGAAAACATAACGTTTTCTACATTGTTTTCGTATCGACGTAACTGAAAATCTTCACATTGGACGCGTTACTCTCAGAAACGTTTACATTTATCGTCTGGCAACTAATGCCGCGTGATGACGTTAGCGGTCGCACCACTCTGTACGAAGTACAAGCTTCTAAGTTGTTGCAGTCACCAAGAAAGAGGCACAGAAATTCAAGTTTTAGTTTTTGAAAATTCTGTTTTTGGCTGCTTTTGCTGCCTTGTAGTTGACCTAGGACCTTAAGATTTTGCATGAACCGAACTCTGGCAGCCACATTACACGAGAAAAAGCGAGAAGTGGTAATTCGTAGTAAAAACCGCAGAAAACATAACGTTTTCTACATTGTTTTCGTACCGACGTAACTGAAAATCTTCACATTGGACGCATTACTCTCAGAAACGTTTACATTTATCGTCTGGCAACTAATGCCACGTGATGACGTTTGCGGTCGCACCACTCTGTACGAAGTAGAAGCTTCTAAGTTGTTGCAGTCACCAAGAAAGAGGCACAGAAATTCAAGTTTTAGTTTTTGAAAATTCAGTTTTTGGCTGCTTTTGCTGCCTTGTAGTTGACCTAGGACCTTAAGATTTTGCATGAACCGAACTCTGGCAGCCACATTACACGAGAAAAAGCGAGAAGTGGTAATTCGTAGTAAAAACCGCAGAAAACATAACGTTTTCTTCATTTGTTTTCGAAATGACGTAACTGAAAATCTTCACATTGGACGCATTACTCTCAGAAACGTTTACATTTATCGTCTGGCAACTAATGCCGCGTGATGACGTTTGCGGTCGCACCACTCTGTACGAAGTAGAAGCTTCTAAGTTGTTGCAGTTACCAAGAAAGAGGCACAGAAATTCAAGTTTTTGTTTTTGAAAATTCAGTTTTTGGCTGCTTTTGCTGCCTTGTAGTTGACCTAGGGCCTTAAGATTTTGCATGAACCGAACTCTGGCAGCCACATTACACGAGAAAAAGCGAGAAGTGGTAATTCGTAGTAAAAACCGCAGAAAACATAACTTTTCTACATTGTTTTCGTATCGACGTAACTCAAAATCTTCACATTGGACGCATTACTCTCAGAAACGTTTACATTTATCGTCTGGCAACTAATGCCGCGTGATGACGTTTGCGGTCGCACCACTCTGTACGAAGTAGAAGCTTCTAAGTTGTTGCTGTCACCAAAAAAGAGGCACAGAAATTCAAGTTTTAGTTTTTGAAAATTCAGTTTTTGGCTGCTTTTGCTGCCTTGTAGTTGACCTAGGACCTTAAGATTTTGCATGAACCGAACTCTGGCAGAAACATTACACGAGAAAAAGCGAGAAGTGGTAATTCGTTGTAAAAACCGCAGAAAACATAACGTTTTCAACATTTGTTTTCGAAATGACGTAACTGAAAATCTTCACATTGGACGCATTACTCTCAGAAACGTTTACATTTTCGTCTGTCAACTAATGCAGCGTGATGACGTTTGCGGTCGCACCACTCTGTACGAAGTAGAAGCTTCTAAGTTGTTGCAGTCAGCCAGAAAAAGGGAAAGAAATTCAAGTTTTAGTTTTTGAAAATTCAGTTTTTGGCTGCTTTTGCTGCCTTCTAGTTGACCTAGGACCTTAAGATTTTGCATGAACCGAACTCTGGCAGCCACATTACACGAGAAAAAGCGAGAATTGGTAATTCGTAGTAAAAACTGCAGAAAACATAACGTTTTCAACATTTGTTTTCGAAATGACGTAACTGAAAATCTTCACATTGGACGCATTACTCTCAGAAACGTTTACATTTATCGTCTGGCAACTAATGCCGCGTGATGACGTTTGCGGTCGCACCACTCTGTACGAAGTAGAAGCTTCTAAGTTGTTGCAGTCACCAAGAAAGAGGCACAGAAATTCAAGTTTTAGTTTTTGAAAATTCAGTTTTTGGCTGCTTTTGCTGCCTTGTAGTTGACCTAGGACCTTAAGATTTTGCATGAACCGAACTCTGGCAGCCACATTACACGAGAAAAAGCGAGAAGTGGTAATTCGTAGTAAAAACCGCAGAAAACATAACGTTTTCAACATTTGTTTTCGAAATGACGTAACTGAAAATCTTCACATTGGACGCACTACTCTCAGAAACGTTTACATTTATCGTCTGGCAACTAATGCAGCGTGATGACGTTTGCGGTCGCACAACTCTGTACGAAGTAGAAGCTTCTAAGTTGTTGCAGTCACCAAGAAAGAGGCACAGAAATTCAAGTTTTTGTTTTTGAAAATTCAGTTTTTGGCTGCTTTTGCTGCCTTGTAGTTGACCTAGGACCTTACGATTTTGCATGAACCGAACTCTGGCAGCCACATTACACGAGAAAAAGCGAGAAGTGGTAATTCGTAGTAAAAACCGCAGAAAACATAACGTTTTCTACATTGTTTTCGTATCGACGTAACTGAAAATCTTCACATTGGACGCATTACTCTCAGAAACGTTTACGTTTATCGTCTGGCAACTAATGCCGCGTGATGACGTTTGCGGTCGCACCACTCTGTACGAAGTAGAAGCTTCTAAGTTGTTGCAGTCACCAAGAAAGAGGCACAGAAATTCAAGTTTTACTTTATGAAAATTCAGTTTTTGGCTGCTTTTGCTGCCTTGTAGTTGACCTAGGACCTTAAGATTTTGCATGAACCGAACTCTGGCAGCCACATTACACGAGAAAAAGCGAGAAGTGGCAATTCGTAGTAAAAACCGCAGAAAACATAACGTTTTCAACATTTGTTTTCGAAATGACGTAACTGAAAATCTTCACATTGGACGCATTACTATCAGAAACGTTTACATTTATCGTCTGGCAACTAATGCCGCGTGATGACGTTTGCGGTCGCACCGCTCTGTGCGAAGTAGAAGCTTCTAAGTTGTTGCAGTCACCAAGAAAGAGGCACAGAAATTCAAGTTTTAGTTTTTGAAAATTCAGTTTTTGGCTGCTTTTGCTGCCTTGTAGTTGACCTAGGACCTTAAGATTTTGCATGAACCGAACTCTGGCAGCCACATTACACGAGAAAAAGCGAGAAGTGGTAATTCGTAGTAAAAACCGCAGAAAACATAACGTTTTCTACATTGTTTTCGTATCGACGTAACTGAAAATCTTCATAATGGACGCATTACTCTCAGAAACGTTTACATTTATCGTCTGGCAACTAATGCCGCGTGATGACGTTTGCGGTCGCACCACTCTGTACGAAGTAGAAGCTTCTAAGTTGTTGCAGTCACCAAGAAAGAGGCACAGAAATTCAAGTTTTAGTTTTAGAAAATACAGTTTTTGGCTGCTTTTGCTGCCTTGTAGTTGACCTAGGACCTAAAGATTTTGCATGAACCGAACTCTGGCAGCCACATTACACGAGAGAAAGCGAGAAGTGGTAATTCGTAGTAAAAACCGCAGAAAACATAACGCTTTCTACATCGTTTTCGTATCGACGTAACTGAAAATCTTCACATTGGACGCATTACTCTCAGAAACGTTTACATTTATCGTCTGGCAACTAATGCCGCGTGATGACGTTTGCGGTCGCACCACTCTGTACGAAGTAGAAGCTTCTAAGTTGTTGCAGTCACCAAGAAAGAAGCACAGAAATTCAGTTTTTTGAAAATTCAGTTTTTGGCTGCTTTTGCTGCCTTGTAGTTGACCTAGTACCTTAAGATTTTGCATGAACCGAACTCTGGCAGCCACATTACACGAGAAAAAGCGAGAAGTGGTAATTCGTAGTAAAAACCGCAGAAAACATAACGTTTTCTACATTTGTTTTCGAAATGACGTAACTGAAAATCTTCACATTGGACGCATTACTCTCAGAAACGTTTACATTTATTTGTCTGGCAACTAATGCCGCGTGATGACGTTTGCGGTCGCACCACTCTGTACGAAGTAGAAGCTTCTAAGTTGTTGCAGTCACCAAGAAAGAGGCACAGAAATTCAAGTTTTTGTTTTTGAAAATTCAGTTTTTGGCTGCTTTTGCTGCCTTGTAGTTGACCTAGGACCTTAAGATTTTGCATGAACCGAACTCTGGCAGCCACATTACACGAGAAAAAGCGAGAAGTGGTAATTCGTAGTAAAAACCGCAGAAAACATAACGTTTTCAACATTTGTTTTCGAAATGACGTAACTGAAAATCTTCACATTGGACGCATTACTCTCAGAAACGTTTACATTTATCGTCTGGCAACTAATGCCGCGTGATGACGTTTGCGGTCGCACCACTCTGTACGAAGTAGAAGCTTCTAAGTTGTTGCAGTCACCAAGAAAGAGGCACAGAAATTCAAGTTTTTGTTTTTGAAAATTCAGTTTTTGGCTGCTTTTGCTGACATGTAGTTGACCTAGGACCTTAAGATTTTGCATGAACCGAACTCTGGCAGCCACATTACACGAGAAACAGCGAGAAGTGGTAATTCGTAGTAAAAACCGCAGAAAACATAACGTTTTCAACATTTGTTTTCGAAATGACGTAACTGAAAATCTTCACATTGGACGCATTACTCTCAGAAACGTTTACATTTATCGTCTGGCAACTAATGCCGCGTGATGACATTTATGGTCGCACCACTCTGTACGAAGTAGAAGCTTCTAAGTTGTTGCAGTCACCAAGAAAGAGCCACAGAAATTCAAGTTTTTGTTTTTGAAAATTCAGTTTTTGAAAATTCAGTTTTTGGCTGCTTTTGCTGCCTTGTAGTTGACCTAGGACCTTAAGATTTTGCATGAACCGAACTCTGGCAGCCACATTACACGAGAAAAAGCGAGAAGTGGTAATTCGTAGTAAAAACCGCAGAAAACATAACGTTTTCAACATTTGTTTTCGAAATGACGTTACTGAAAATCTTCACATTGGACGCATTACTCTCAGAAACGTTTACATTTATCGTCTGGCAACTAATGCCGCGTGATGACGTTTGCGGTCGCACCACTCTGTACGAAGTAGAAGCTTCTAAGTTGTTGCAGTCACCAAGAAAGAGGCACAGAAATTCAAGTTTTAGTTTTTGAAAATTCAGTTTTTGGCTGCTTTTGCTGCCTTGTAGTTGACCTAGAACCTTAAGATTTTGCATGAACCGAACTCTGGCAGCCACATTACACGAGAAAAAGCGAGAAGTGGTAATTCGTAGTAAAAACCGCAGAAAACATAACGTTTTCTACATTGTTTTCGTATCGACGTAACTGAAAATCTTCACATTGGACGCATTACTCTCAGAAACGTTTACATTTATCGTCTGGCAACTAATGCCGCGTGATGACGTTTGCGGTCGCACCACTCTGTACGAAGTAGAAGCTTCTAAGTTGTTGCAGTCACCAAGAAAGAGGCACAGAAATTCAAGTTTTAGTTTTTGAAAATTCAGTTTTTGGCTGTTTTTGCTGCCTTGTAGTTGACCTAGGACCTTAAGATTTTGCATGAACCGAACTCTGGCAGCCACATTACACGAGAAAAAGCGAGAAGTGGTAATTCGTAGTAAAAACCGCAGAAAACATAACTTTTCTACATTGTTTTCGTATCGACGTAACTGAAAATCTTCACATTGGACGCATTACTCTCAGAAACGTTTACATTTATCGTCTGGCAACTAATGCCGCGTGATGACGTTTGCGGTCGCACCACTCTGTACGAAGTAGAAGCTTCTAAGTTGTTGCAGTCACCAAGAAAGAGGCACAGAAATTCAAGTTTTAGTTTTTGAAAATTCAGTTTTTGGCTGCTTTTGCTGCCTTGTAGTTGACCTAGAACCTTAAGATTTTGCATGAACCGAACTCTGGCAGCCACATTACACGAGAAAAAGCGAGAAGTGGTAATTCGTAGTAAAAACCGCAGAAAACATAACGTTTTCAACATTTGTTTTCGAAATGACGTAACTGAAAATCTTCACATTGGACGCATTACTCTCAGAAACGTTTACATTTATCGTCTGGCAACTAATGCCGCGTGATGACGTTTGCGGTCGCACCACTCTGTACGAAGTAGAAGCTTCTAAGTTGTTGCAGTCACCAAGAAAGAGGCACAGAAATTCAAGGTTTGTTTTTGAAAATTCAGTTTTTGGCTGCTTTTGCTGCCTTGTAGTTGACCTAGGACCTTAAGATTTTGCATGAACCGAACTCTGGCAGCCACATTACACGAGAAAAAGCGAGAAGTGGTAATTCGTAGTAAAAACCGCAGAAAACATAACGTTTTCTACATTGTTTTCGTACCGACGTAACTGAAAATCTTCACATTGGACGCATTACTCTCAGAAACGTTTACATTTATCGTCTGGCAACTAATGCCGCGTGATGACGTTTGCGGTCGCACCACTCTGTACGAAGTAGAAGCTTCTAAGTTGTTGCAGTCACCAAGAAAGAGGCACAGAAATTCAAGTTTTAGTTTTTGAAAATTCAGTTTTTGGCTGCTTTTGCTGCCTTGTAGTTGACCTAGGACCTTAAGATTTAGCATGAACCGAACTCTGGCAGCCACATTACACGAGAAAAAGCGAGAAGTGGTAATTCGTAGTAAAAACCGCAGAAAACATTACGTTTTCTACATTGTTTTCGTATCGACGTAACTGAAAATCTTCACATTGGACGCATTACTCTCAGAAACATTTACATTTATCGTCTGGCAACTAATGCCGCGTGATGACGTTTGCGGTCGCACCACTCTGTACGAAGTAGAAGCTTCTAAGTTGTTGCAGTCACCAAGAAAAAGGCACAGAAATTCAAGTTTTTGTTTTTGAAAATTCAGTTTTTGGCTGCTTTTGCTGCCTTGTAGTTGACCTAGGACCTTAATATTTTGCATGAACCGAACTCTGGCAGCCACATTACACGAGAAAAAGCGAGAAGTGGTAATTCGTAGTAAAAACCGCAGAAAACATAACGTTTTCTACATTGTTTTCGTATCAACGTAACTGAAAATCTTCACATTGGACGCATTACTCTCAGAAACGTTTACATTTATCGTCTGGCAACTAATGCCGCGTGATGACGTTTGCGGTCGCACCACTCTGTACGAAGTAGAAGCTTCTAAGTTGTTGCAGTCACCAAGAAAGAGGCACAGAAATTCAAGTTTAAGTTTTTGAAAATTCAGTTTTTGGCTGCTTTTGCTTCCTTGTAGTTGACCTAGGACCTTAAGATTTTGCATGAACCGAACTCTGGCAGCCACATTACACGAGAAAAAGCGAGAAGTGGTAATTCGTAGTAAAAACCGCAGAAAACATAACGTTTTTAACATTTGTTTTCGAAATGACGTAACTGTAAATCTTCACATTGGACGCATTACTCTCAGAAACGTTTACATTTATCGTCTGCCAACTAATGCCGCGTGATGACGTTTGCGGTCGCACCACTCTGTACGAAGTAGAAGCTTCTAAGTTGTTGCAGTCACCAAGAAAGAGGCACAGAAATTCAAGTTTTAGTTTTTGAAAATTCAGCTTTTGGCTGCATTTGCTGCCTTGTAGTTGACCTAGGACCTTAAGATTTTGCATGAACCGAACTTTGGCAGCCACATTACACGAGAAAAAGCGAGAAGTGGTAATTCGTAGTAAAAACCGCAGAAAACATAACGTTTTCTACATTGTTTTCGTATCGACGTAGCCGAAAATCTTCACATTGGACGCATTACTCTCAGAAACGTTTACATTTATCGTCTGGCAACTAATGCCGCGTGATGACGTTTGCGGTCGCACCACTCTGTACGAAGTAGAAGCTTCTAAGTTGTTGCAGTCACCAAGAAAGAGGCACAGAAATTCAAGTTTTAGTTTTTGAAAATTCAGTTTTTGGCTGCTTTTGCTGCCTTGTAGTTGACCTAGGACCTTAAGATTTTGCATGAACCGAACTCTGGCAGCCACATTACACGAGAAAAAGCGAGAAGTGGTAATTCGTAGTACAAAACCGCAGAAAACATAACGTTTTCAACAATTGTTTTCGAAATGACGTAACTGAAAATCTTCACATTGGACGCATTAGTCTCAGAAACGTTTACATTTATCGTCTGGCAACTAATGTCGCGTGATGACGTTTGCGGTCGCACCACTCTGTACGAAGTAGAAGCTTCTAAGTTGTTGCAGTCACCAAGAAAGAGGCACAGAAATTCAAGTTTTAGTTTTTGAAAATTCAGTTTTTGGCTGCTTTTGCTGCCTTGTAGTTGACCTAGGACCTTAAGATTTTGCATGAACCGAACTCTGGCAGCCACATTACACGAGAAAAAGCGAGAAGTGGTAATTCGTAGTAAAAACCGCAGAAAACATAACGTTTTCTACATTGTTTTCGTATCGACGTAACTGAAAATCTTCACATTGGACGCATTACTCTCAGAAACGTTTACATTTATCGTCTGGCAACTAATGCCGCGTGATGACGTTTGCGGTCGCACCACTCTGTACGAAGTAGAAGCTTCTAAGTTGTTGCAGTCACCAAGAAAGAGGCACAGACATTCTAGTTTTAGTTTTTTAAATTCAGTTTTTGGCTGCTTTTGCTGCCTTGTAGTTGACCTAGGACCTTAAGATTTTGCATGAACCGAACTCTGGCAGCCACATTACTCGAGAAAAAGCGAGAAGAGGTAATTCGTAGTAAAAACCGCAGAAAACATAACGTTTTCAACATTTGTTTTCGTATCGACGTAACTGAAAATCTTCACATTGGACGCATTACTCTCAGAAACGTTTACATTTATCGTCTGGCAACTAATGCCGCGTGATGACGTTTGCGGTCGCACCACTCTGTACGAAGTAGAAGCTTCTAAGTTGTTGCAGTCACCAAGAAAGTGGCACAGAAATTCAAGTTTTAGTTTTTGAAATTTCAGTTTTTGGCTGCTTTTGCTGCCTTGTAGTTGACCTAGGACCTTAAGATTTTGCATGAACCGAACTCTGGCAGCCACATTACACGAGAAAAAGCGAGAAGTGGTAATTCGTAGTAAAAACCGCAGAAAACATAACGTTTTCTACATTGTTTTCGTATCGACGTAACCGAAAATCTTCACATTGGACGCATTACTCTCAGAAACGTTTACATTTATCGTCTGGCAACTAATGCCGCGTGATGACGTTTGCGATCGCACCACTCTGTACGAAGTAGAAGCTTCTAAGTTGTTGCAGTCACCAAGAAAGAGGCACAGAAATTCAAGTTTTAGTTTTTGAAAATTCAGTTTTTGGCTGCTTTTGCTGCCTTGTAGTTGACCTAGGACCTTAAGATTTTGCATGAACCGAACTCTGGCAGCCACATTACACGAGAAAAAGCGAGAAGTGGTAATTCGTAGTAAAAACCGCAGAAAACATAACGTTTTCAACAATTGTTTTCGAAATGACGTAACTGAAAATCTTCACATTGGACGCATTACTCTCAGAAACGTTTACATTTATCGTCTGGCAACTAATGCCGCGTGATGACGTTTGCGGTCGCACCACTCTGTACGAAGTAGAAGCTTCTAAGTTGTTGCAGTCACCAAGAAAGAGGCACAGAAATTCAAGTTTTAGTTTTTGAAAATTCAGTTTTTGGCTGCTTTTGCTGCCTTGTAGTTGACCTAGGACCTTAAGATTTTGCATGAACCGAACTCTGGCAGCCACATTACACGAGAAAAAGCGAGAAGTGGTAATTCGTAGTAAAAACCGCAGAAAACATAACGTTTTCTACATTGTTTTCGTATCGACGTAACTGAAAATCTTCACATTGGACGCATTACTCTCAGAAACGTTTACATTTATCGTCTGGCAACTAATGCCGCGTGATGACGTTTGCGGTCGCACCACTCTGTACGAAGTAGAAGCTTCTAAGTTGTTGCAGTCACCAAGAAAGAGGCACAGAAATTCAAGTTTTAGTTTTTGAAAATTCAGTTTTTGGCTGCTTTTGCTGCCTTGTAGTTGACCTAGGACCTTAAGATTTTGCATGAACCGAACTCTGGCAGCCACATTACACGAGAAAAAGCGAGACGTGGTAATTCGTAGTAAAAACCGCAGAAAACATAACGTTTTCATCATTTGTTTTCGAAATGACGTAACTGAAAATCTTCACATTGGACGCATTACTCTCGGAAACGTTTACATTTATCGTCTGACAACTAATGCCGCGTGATGACGTTTGCGGTCGCACCACGCTGTACGAAGTAGAAGCTTCTAAGTTGTTGCAGTCACCAAGAAAGAGGCACAGAAATTCAAGTTTTAGTTTTTGAAAATTCAGTTTTTGGCTGCTTTTGCTGCCTTGTAGTTGACCTAGGACTTTAAGATTTTGCATGAACCGAACTCTGGCAGCCACATTACACGAGAAAAAGCGAGAAGTGGTAATTCGTAGTAAAAACCGCAGAAAACATAACGTTTTTATCATTTGTTTTCGAAATGACGTAACTGAAAATCTTCACATTGGACGCATTACTCTCAGAAACGTTTACATTTATCGTCTGACAACTAATGCCGCGTGATGACGTTTGCGGTCGCACCACTCTGTACGAAGTAGAAGCTTCTAAGTTGTTGCAGTCACCAAGAAAGAGGCACAGAAATTCAAGTTTTAGTTTTTGAAAATTCAGTTTTTGGCTGCTTTTGCTGCCTTGTAGTTGACCTAGGACCTTAAGATTTTGCATGAACCGAACTCTGGCAGCCACATTACACGAGAAAAAGCGAGAAGTGGTAATTCGTAGTAAAAACCGCAGAAAACATAACGTTTTCAACATTTGTTTTCGAAATGACGTAACTGAAAATCTTCACATTGGACGCATTACTCTCAGAAACGTTTACATTTATCGTCTGGCAACTAATGCCGCGTGATGACGTTTGCGGTCGCACCACTCTGTACGAAGTAGAAGGTTCTAAGTTGTTGCAGTCACCAAGAAAGAGGCACAGAAATTCTAGTTTTAGTTTTTGAAAATTCAGTTTTTGGCTGCTTTTGCTGCCTTGTAGTTGACCTAGGACCTTAAGATTTTGCATGAACCGAACTCTGGCAGCCACATTACTCGAGAAAAAGCGAGAAGTGGTAATTCGTAGTAAAAACCGCAGAAAACATAACGTTTTCAACATTTGTTTTCGAAATGACGTAACTGAAAATCTTCACATTGGACGCATTACTCTCAGAAACGTTTACATTTATCGTCTGGCAGCTAATGCCGCGTGATGACGTTTGCGGTCGCACCACTCTGTACGAAGTAGAAGCTTCTAAGTTGTTGCAGTCACCAAGAAAGAGGCACAGAAATTCAAGTTTTTGTTTTTGAAAATTCAGTTTTTGGCTGCTTTTGCTGCCTTGTAGTTGACCTAGGACCTTAAGATTTTGCATGAACCGAACACTGGCAGCCACATTACACGAGAAAAAGCGAGAAGTAGTAATTCGTAGTAAAAACCGCAAAAAACATAACGTTTTCTACATTGTTTTCGTATCGACGTAACTGAAAATCTTCACATTGGACGCATTACTCTCAGAAACGTTTACATTTATCGTCTGGCAACTAATGCCGCGTGATGACGTTTGCGGTCGCACCACTCTGTACGAAGTAGAAGCTTCTAAGTTGTTGCAGTCACCAAGAAAGAGGCACAGAAATTCAAGTTTTAGTTTTTGAAAATTCA
This sequence comes from Schistocerca serialis cubense, assembly GCF_023864345.2. NCBI lineage: Eukaryota > Metazoa > Arthropoda > Insecta > Orthoptera > Acrididae > Schistocerca > Schistocerca serialis. The sequence goes on along the minus strand of NW_026047571.1, from coordinate 2,566,971 downwards.
GTTTTTGGCTGCTTTTGCTGCCTTGTAGTTGACCTAGGACCTTAAGATTTTGCATGAACCGAACTCTGGCAGCCACATTACACGAGAAAAAGCGAGAAGTGGTAATTCGTAGTAAAAACCGCAGAAAACATAACGTTTTCTACATTGTTTTCGTATCGACGTAACTGAAAATCTTCACATTGGACGCATTACTCTCAGAAACGTTTACATTTATCGTCTGGCAACTAATGCCGCGTGATGACGTTTGCGGTCGCACCACTCCGTACGAGGTAGAAGCTTCTAAGTTGTTGCAGTCACCAAGAAAGAGGCACAGAAATTCAGGTTTTAGTTTTTGAAAATTCAGTTTTTGGCTGCTTTTGCTGCCTTGTAGTTGACCTAGGACCTTAAGATTTTGCATGAATCGAACTCTGGCAGCCACATTACACGAGAAAAAGCGAGAAGTGGTAATTCGTAGTAAAAACCGCAGAAAACATAACGTTTTCTACATTGTTTTCGTATCGACGTAACTGAAAATCTTCACATTGGACGCATTACTCTCAGAAACGTTTACATTTATCGTCTGGCAACTAATGCCGCGTGATGACGTTTGCGGTCGCACCACTCTGTACGATGTAGAAGCTTCTAAGTTGTTGCAGTCACCAAGAAAGAGGCACGGAAATTCAAGTTTTAGTTTTTGAAAATTCAGTTTTTGGCTGCTTTTGCTGCCTTGTAGTTGACCTAGGACCTTAAGATTTTGCATGAACCGAACTCTGGCAGCCACATTACACGAGAAAAAGCGAGAAGTGGTAATTCGTAGTAAAAACCGCAGAAAACATAACGTTTTCAACATTTGTTTTCGAAATGACGTAACTGAAAATCTTCACATTGGACGCATTACTCTCAGAAACGTTTACATTTATCGTCTGGCAACTAATGCCGCATGATGACGTTTGCGGTCGCACCACTCTGTACGAAGTAGAAGCTTCTAAGTTGTTGCAGTCACCAAGAAAGAGGCACAGAAATTCAAGTTTTAGTTTTTGAAAATTCAGTTTTGGGCTGCTTTTGCTGCCTTGTAGTTGACCTAGAACCTTAAGATTTTGCATGAACCGAACTCTGGCAGCCACATTACACGAGAAAAAGCGAGAAGTGGTAATTCGTAGTAAAAACCGCAGAAAACATAACGTTTTCTACATTGTTTTCGTATCGACGTAACTGAAAATCTTCACATTGGACGCATTACTCTCAGAAACGTTTACATTTATCGTCTGGCAACTAATGCCGCGTGATGACGTTTGCGGTCGCACCACTCTGTACGAAGTAGAAGCTTCTAAGTTGTTGCAGTCACCAAGAAAGAGGCACAGAAATTCAAGTTTTAGGTTTTGAAAATTCAGTTTTTGGCTGCTTTTGCTGCCTTGTAGTTGACCTAGGACCTTAAGATTTTGCATGAACCGAACTCTGGCAGCCACATTACACGAGAAAAAGCGAGAAGTGGTAATTCGTAGTAAAAACCGCAGAAAACATAACGTTTTCAACATTTGTTTTCGAAATGACGTAACTGAAAATCTTCACATTGGGCGCATTACTCTCAGAAACGTTTACATTTATCGTCTGGCAACTAATGCCGCGTGATGACGTTTGCGGTCGCACCACTCTGTACGAAGTAGAAGCTTCTAAGTTTTGCACTCACCAAGAAAGAGGCACAGAAATTCAAGTTTTTTTTTTTTTGAAAATTCAGTTTTTGGCTGCTTTTGCTGCCTTGTAGTTGACCTAGGACCTTAAGATTTTGCATGAACCGAACTCTGGCAGCCACATTACACGAGAAAAAGCGAGAAGTGGTAATTCGTAGTAAAAACCGCAGAAAACATAACGTTTTCTACATTGTTTTCGTATCGACGTAACTGAAAATCTTCACATTGGACGCATTACTCTCAGAAACGTTTACATTTATCGTCTGGCAACTAATGCCGCGTGATGACGTTTGCGGTCGCACCACTCTGTACGAAGTAGAAGCTTCTAAGTTGTTGCAGTCACCATGAAAGAGGCACAGAAATTCAAGTTTTTGTTTTTGAAAATTCAGTTTTTGGCGGCTTTTGCTGCCTTGTAGTTGACCTAGGACCTTAAGATTTTGCATGAACCGAACTCTGGCAGCCACATTACACGAGAAAAAGCGAGAAGTGGTAATTCGTAGTAAAAACCGCAGAAAACATAACGTTTTCTACATTGTTTTCGTATCGACGTAACTGAAAATCTTCACATTGGACGCATTACTCTCAGAAACGTTTACATTTATCGTCTGACAACTAATGCCGCGTGATGTCGTTTGCGGTCGCACCACTCTGTACGGAGTAGATGCTTCTAAGTTGTTGCAGTCACCAAGAAAGGGGCACAGAAAGTCAAGTTTTAGTTTTTGAAAATTCAGTTTTTGGCTGCTTTTGCTGCCTTGTAGTTGACCTAGGACCTTAAGATTTTGCATGAACCGAACTCTGGCAGCCACATTACACGAGAAAAAGCGAGAAGTGGTAATTCGTACTAAAAGCCGCAGAAAACATAACGTTTTCTACATTGTTTTCGTATCGACGTAACTGAAAATCTTCACATTGGACGCATTACTCCCAGAAACGTTTACATTTATCGTCTGGCAACTAATGCAGCGTGATGACGTTTGCGGTCGCACCACTCTGTACGAAGTAGAAGCTGCTAAGTTGTTGCAGTCACCAAGAAAGAGGCACAGACATTCAAGTTTTAGTTTTTAAAAATTCAGTTTTTGGCTGCTTTTGCTGCCTTTTAGTTGACCTAGGACCTTAAGATTTTGCATGAACCGAACTCTGGCAGCCACATTACACGAGAAAAAGCGAGAAGTGGTAATTCGTAGTAAAAACCGCAGAAAACATAACGTTTTCATCATTTGTTTTCGAAATGACGTAACTGAAAATCTTCACATTGGACGCATTACTCTCAGAAACGTTTACATTTATCGTCTGGCAACTAATGCCGCGTGATGACGTTTGCGGTCGCACCACTCTGTACGAAGTAGAAGCTTCTAAGTTGTTGCAGTCACCAAGACAGAGGCACAGAAATTTATGTTTTTGTTTTTGAAAATTCAGTTTTTGGCTGCTTTTGCTGCCTTGTAGTTGACCTACGACCTTAAGATTTTGCATGAACCGAACTCTGGCAGCCACATTACACGAGAAAAAGCGAGAAGTGGTAATTCGTAGTAAAAACCGCAGAAAACATAACGTTTTCTACATTGTTTTCGTATCGACGTAACTGAAAATCTTCACATTGGACGCATTACTCTCAGAAACGTTTACATTTATCGTCTGGCAACTAATGCAGCGTGATGACGTTTGCGGTCGCACTACTCTGTACGAAGTAGAAGCTTCTAAGTTGTTGCAGTCACCAAGAAAGAGGCACAGAAATTCAAGTTTTAGTTTTTGAAAATTCAGTTTTTGGCTGCTTTTGCTGCCTTGTAGTTGACCTAGGACCTTAAGATTTTGCATGAACCGAACTCTGGCAGCCACATTACACGAGAAAAAGCAAGAAGTGGTAATTCGTAGTAAAACCGCAGAAAACATAACGTTCTCTACATTGTTTTCGTATCGACGTAACTGAAAACCTTCACATTGGACGCATTACTCTCAGAAACGTTTACATTTATCGTCTGGCAACTAATGCCGCGTGATGACATTTACGGTCGCACCACTCTGTACGAAGTAGAAGCTTCTAAGTTGTTGCAGTCACCAAGAAAGAGGCACAAAAATTCAAGTTTTTGTTTTTGAAAATTCAGTTTTTGGCTGCTTTTGCTGCCTTGTAGTTGACCTACGACCTTAAGATTTTGCATGAACCGAACTCTGGCAGCCACATTACACGAGAAAAAGCGAGAAGTGGTAATTCGTAGTAAAAACCGCAGAAAACATAACGTTTTTATCATTTGTTTTCGAAATGACGTAACTGAAAATCTTCACATTGGACGCATTACTCTCAGAAACGTTTACATTTATCGTCTGACAACTAATGCCGCGTGATGACGTTTGCGGTCGCACCACTCTGTACGAAGTAGAAGCTTCTAAGTTGTTGCAGTCACCAAGAAAGAGGCACGGAAATTCAAGTTTTAGTTTTTGAAAATTCAGTTTTTGGCTGCTTTTGCTGCCTTGTAGTTGACCTAGGACCTTAAGATTTTGCATGAACCGATCTCTGGCAGCCACATTACACGAGAAAAAGCGAGAAGTGGTAATTCGTAGTAAAAACCGCAGAAAACATAACGTTTTCAACATTTGTTTTCGAAATGACGTAACTGAAAATCTTCACATTGGACGCATTACTCTCAGAAACGTTTACATTTATCGTCTGGCAACTAATGCCGCGTGATGACGTTTGCGGTCGCACCACTCTGTACGAAGTAGAAGCTTCTAAGTTGTTGCAGTCACCAAGAAAGAGGCACAGAAATTCAAGTTTTAGTTTTTGAAAATTCAGTTTTGGGCTGCTTTTGCTGCCTTGTAGTTGACCTAGAACCTTAAGATTTTGCATGAACCGAACTCTGGCAGCCACATTACACGAGAAAAAGCGAGAAGTGGTAATTCGTAGTAAAAACCGCAGAAAACATAACGTTTTCAACATTTGTTTTCGAAATGACGTAACTGAAAATCTTCGTATTGGACGCATTTTTCTGAGAAACGTTTACATTTATCGTCTGGCAACTAATGCAGCGTGATGACGTTTGCGGTCGCACCACTCTGTACGAAGTAGAAGCTTCTAAGTTGTTGCAGTCACCAAGAAAGAGGCACAGAAATTCAAGTTTTAGTTTTTGAAAATTCAGTTTTTGGCTGCTTTTGCTGCCTTGTAGTTGACCTAGGACCTTAAGATTTTGCATGAACCGAACTCTGGCAGCCACATTACACGAGAAAAAGCGAGAAGTGGTAATTCGTAGTAAAAACCGCAGAAAACATAACGTTTTCATCATTTGTTTTCGAAATGACGTAACTGAAAATCTTCACATTGGACGCATTACTCTCAGAAACGTTTACATTTATCGTCTGGCAACTAATGCCGCGTGATGACGTTTGCGGTCGCACCACTCTGTACGAAGTAGAAGCTTCTAAGTTGTTGCAGTCACCAAGAAAGAGGCACAGAAATTCATGTTTTTGTTTTTGAAAATTCAGTTTTTGGCTGCTTTTGCTGCCTTGTAGTTGACCTACGACCTTAAGATTTTGCATGAACCGAACTCTGGCAGCCACATTACACGAGAAAAAGCGAGAAGTGGTAATTCGTAGTAAAAACCGCAGAAAACATAACGTTTTCTACATTGTTTTCGTATCGACGTAACTGAAAATCTTCACATTGGACGCATTACTCTCAGAAACGTTTACATTTATCGTCTGGCAACTAATGCAGCGTGATGACGTTTGCGGTCGCACCACTCTGTACGAAGTAGAAGCTTCTAAGTTGTTGCAGTCACCAAGAAAGAGGCACAGAAATTCAAGTTTTAGTTTTTGAAAATTCAGTTTTTGGCTGCTTTTGCTGCCTTGTAGTTGACCTAGGACCTTAAGATTTTGCATGAACCGAACTCTGGCAGCCACATTACACGAGAAAAAGCAAGAAGTGGTAATTCGTAGTAAAAACCGCAGAAAACATAACGTTCTCTACATTGTTTTCGTATCGACGTAACTGAAAACCTTCACATTGGACGCATTACTCTCAGAAACGTTTACATTTATCGTCTGGCAACTAATGCCGCGTGATGACATTTACGGTCGCACCACTCTGTACGAAGTAGAAGCTTCTAAGTTGTTGCAGTCACCAAGAAAGAGGCACAAAAATTCAAGTTTTTGTTTTTGAAAATTCAGTTTTTGGCTGCTTTTGCTGCCTTGTAGTTGACCTAGGACCTTAAGATTTTGCATGAACCGAACTCTGGCAGCCACATTACACGAGAAAGAGCGAGAAGTGGTAATTCGTAGTAAAAACCGCAGAAAACATAACGTTTTCTACATTGTTTTCGTATCGACGTAACTGAAAATCTTCACATTGGACGCATTACTCTCAGAAACGTTTACATTTATCGTCTGGCAACTAATGCCGCGTGATGACGTTTGCGGTCGCACCACTCTGTACGATGTAGAAGCTTCTAAGTTGTTGCAGTCACCAAGAAAGAGGCACAGAAATTCAAGTTTTTGTTTTTGAAAATTCAGTTTTTGGCTGCTTTTGCTGCCTTGTAGTTGACCTAGGACCTTAAGATTTTGCATGAACCGAACTCTGGCAGCCACATTACACGAGAAAAAGCGAGAAGTGGTAATTAATAGTAAAAACCGCAGAAAACATAACGTTTTCAACATTTGCTTTCGAAATGACGTAACTGAAAATCTTCACATTGGACGCATTACTCTCAGAAAAGTTTACATTTATCGTCTCTCAACTAATGCCGCGTAATGACGTTTGCGGTCGCACCACTCTGTACGAAGTAGAAGCTTCTAAGTTGTTGCAGTCACCAAGAAAAAGGCACAGAAATTCAAGTTTTAGTTTTTGAAAATTCAGTTCTTGGCTGCTTTTGCTGCCTTGTAGTTTACCTAGGACCTTAAGATTTTGCAAGAACCGAACTCTGGCAGCCACATTACACGTGAAAAAGCGAGAAGTGGTAATTCGTAGTAAAAACCGCAGAAAACATAACGTTTTCAACATTTGTCTTCGAAATGACGTAACTGAAAATCTTCACATTGGACGCATTACTCTCAGAAACGTTTACATTTATCGTCTGGCAACTAATGCCGCGTGATGACGTTTGCGGTCGCACCACTCTGTACGAAGTAGAAGCTTCTAAGTTGCTGCAGTCACCAAGAAAGAGGCACAGAAATTCAAGTTTTAGTTTTTGAAAATATAGTTTTTGGCTGCTTTTGCTGCCTTGTAGTTGACCTAGGACCTTAAGATTTTGCATGAACCGAACTCTGGCAGCCACATTACACGAGAAAAAGCAAGAAGTGGTAATTCGTAGTAAAAACCGCAGAAAACATAACGTTCTCTACATTGTTTTCGTATCGACGTAACTGAAAACCTTCACATTGGACGCATTACTCTCAGAAAAGTTTACATTTATCGTCTGGCAACTAATGCCGCGTGATGACATTTACGGTCGCACCACTCTGTACGAAGTAGAAGCTTCTAAGTTGTTGCAGTCACCAAGAAAGAGGCACAGAAATTCAAGTTTTTGTTTTTGAAAATTCAGTTTTTGGCTGCTTTTGCTGCCTTGTAGTTTACCTAGGACCTTAAGATTTTGCATGAACCGAACTCTGGCAGCCACATTACACGTGAAAAAGCGAGAAGTGGTAATTCGTAGTAAAAACCGCAGAAAACATAACGTTTTCAACATTTGTTTTCGAAATGACGTAACTGAAAATCTTCACATTGGACGCATTACTCTCAGAAACGTTTACATTTATCGTCTGGCAACTAATGCCGCGTGATGACGTTTGCGGTCGCACCACTCTGTACGAAGTAGAAGCTGCTAAGTTGTTGCAGTCACCAAGAAAGAGGCACAGACATTCAAGTTTTAGTTTTTGAAAATTCAGTTTTTGGCTGCTTTTGCTGCCTTGTAGTTGACCTAGGACCTTAAGATTTTGCATGAACCGAACTCTGGCAGCCACATTACACGAGAAAAAGCGAGAAGTGGTAATTCGTAGTAAAAACCGCAGTAAACATAACGTTTTCATCATTTGTTTTCGAAATGACGTAACTGAAAATCTTCACATTGGACGCATTACTCTCAGAAACGTTTACATTTATCGTCTGGCAACTAATGCCGCGTGATGACGTTTGCGGTCGCACCACTCTGTACGAAGTAGAAGCTTCTAAGTTGTTGCAGTCACCAAGAAAGAGGCACAGAAATTCAAGTTTTTGTTTTTGAAAATTCTGTTTTTGGCTGCTTTTGCTGCCTTGTAGTTGACCTAGGACCTTAATATTTTGCATGAACCGAACTCTGGCAGCCACATTACACGAGAAAAAGCGAGAAGTGGTAATTCGTAGTAAAAACCGCAGAAAACATATCGTTTTCAACATTTGTTTTCGAAATGACGTAACTGAAAATCTTCACATTGGACGCATTACTCTCAGAAACGTTTACATTTATCGTCTGGCAACTAATGCCGCGTGATGACGTTTGCGGTCGCACCACTCTGTACGAAGTAGAAGCTTCTAAGTTGTTGCAGTCACCAAGAAAGAGGCACAGAAATTCAAGTTTTTGTTTTTGAAAATTCAGTTTTTGGCTGCTTTTGCTGCCTTGTATTTGACCTAGGACCTTAAGATTTTGCATGAACCGAACTCTGGCAGCCACATTACACGAGAAAAAGCGAGAAGTGGTAATTCGTAGTAAAAACCGCAGAAAACATAACGTTTTCTACATTGTTTTCGTATCGACGTAACTGAAAATCTTCACATTGGACTCATTACTCCCAGAAACGTTTACATTTATCGTCTGGCAACTAATGCCGCGTGATGACGTTTGCGGTCGCACCACTCTGTACGAAGTAGAAGCTTCTAAGTTGCTGCAGTCACCAAGAAAGAGGCACAGAAATTCAAGTTTTAGTTTTTGAAAATATAGTTTTTGGCTGCTTTTGCTGCCTTGTAGTTGACCTAGGACCTTAAGATTTTGCATGAACCGAACTCTGGCAGCCACATTACACGAGAAAAAGCAAGAAGTGGTAATTCGTAGTAAAAACCGCAGAAAACATAACGTTCTCTACATTGTTTTCGTATCGACGTAACTGAAAACCTTCACATTGGACGCATTACTCTCAGAAAAGTTTACATTTATCGTCTGGCAACTAATGCCGCGTGATGACATTTACGGTCGCACCACTCTGTACGAAGTAGAAGCTTCTAAGTTGTTGCAGTCACCAAGAAAGAGGCACAGAAATTCAAGTTTTTGTTTTTGAAAATTCAGTTTTTGGCTGCTTTTGCTGCCTTGTAGTTTACCTAGGACCTTAAGATTTTGCATGAACCGAACTCTGGCAGCCACATTACACGTGAAAAAGCGAGAAGTGGTAATTCGTAGTAAAAACCGCAGAAAACATAACGTTTTCAACATTTGTTTTCGAAATGACGTAACTGAAAATCTTCACATTGGACGCATTACTCTCAGAAACGTTTACATTTATCGTCTGGCAACTAATGCCGCGTGATGACGTTTGCGGTCGCACCACTCTGTACGAAGTAGAAGCTGCTAAGTTGTTGCAGTCACCAAGAAAGAGGCACAGACATTCAAGTTTTAGTTTTTGAAAATTCAGTTTTTGGCTGCTTTTGCTGCCTTGTAGTTGACCTAGGACCTTAAGATTTTGCATGAACCGAACTCTGGCAGCCACATTACACGAGAAAAAGCGAGAAGTGGTAATTCGTAGTAAAAACCGCAGTAAACATAACGTTTTCATCATTTGTTTTCGAAATGACGTAACTGAAAATCTTCACATTGGACGCATTACTCTCAGAAACGTTTACATTTATCGTCTGGCAACTAATGCCGCGTGATGACGTTTGCGGTCGCACCACTCTGTACGAAGTAGAAGCTTCTAAGTTGTTGCAGTCACCAAGAAAGAGGCACAGAAATTCAAGTTTTTGTTTTTGAAAATTCGGTTTTTGGCTGCTTTTGCTGCCTTGTAGTTGACCTAGGACCTTAAGATTTTGCATGAACCGAACTCTGGCAGCCACATTACACGAGAAAAAGCGAGAAGTGGTAATTCGTAGTAAAAACCGCAGAAAACATATCGTTTTCAACATTTGTTTTCGAAATGACGTAACTGACAATCTTCACATTGGACGCATTACTCTCAGAAACGTTTACATTTATCGTCTCTCAACTAATGCCGCGTAATGACGTTTGCGGTCGCACCACTCTGTACGAAGTAGAAGCTTCTAAGTTGTTGCAGTCACCAAGAAAGAGGCACAGAAATTCAAGTTTTAGTTTTTGAAAATTCAGTTTTTGGCTGCTTTTGCTGCCTTGTAGTTTACCTAGGACCTTAAGATTTTGCATGAACCGAACTCTGGCAGCCACATTACACGTGAAAAAGCGAGAAGTGGTAATTCGTAGTAAAAACCGCAGAAAACATAACGTTTTCAACATTTGTTTTCGAAATGACGTAACTGAAAATCTTCACATTGGACGCATTACTCTCAGAAACGTTTACATTTATCGTCTGGCAACTAATGCCGCGTGATGACGTTTGCGGTCGCACCACTCTGTACGAAGTAGAAGCTGCTAAGTTGTTGCAGTCACCAAGAAAGAGACACAGACATTCAGGTTTTAGTTTTTGAAAATTCAGTTTTTGGCTGCTTTTGCTGCCTTGTAGTTGACCTAGGACCTTAAGATTTTGCATGAACCGAACTCTGGCAGCCATATTACACGAGAAAAAGCGAGAAGTGGTAATTCGTAGTAAAAACCGCAGAAAACATAACGTTTTCATCATTTGTTTTCGTATCGACGTAACTGAAAATCTTCACATTGGACTCATTACTCTCAGAAACGTTTACATTTATCGTCTGGCAACTAATGCCGCGTAATGACGTTTGCGGTCGCACCACTCTGTACGAAGTAGAAGCTTCTAAGGTGCTGCAGTCACCAAGAAAGAGGCACAGAAATTCAAGTTTTTGTTTTTGAAAATTCAGTTTTTGGCTGCTTTTGCTGCCTTGTAGTTGACCTAGGACCTTAAGATTTTGCATGAACCGAACTCTGGCAGCCACATTACACGAGAAAAAGCGAGAAGTGGTAATTCGTAGTAAAAACCGCAGAAAACATAACGTTTTCTACATTGTTTTCGTATCGACGTAACTGAAAATCTTCACATTGGACTCACTACTCTCAGAAACGTTTACATTTATCGTCTGGCAACTAATGCCGCGTGATGACGTTTGCGGTCGCACCACTCTGTACGAAGTAGAAGCTTCTAAGTTGCTGCAGTCATCAAGAAAGAGGCACAGAAATTCAAGTTTTAGTTTTTGAAAATTCAGTTTTTGGCTGCTTTTGCTGCCTTGTAGTTGACCTAGGACCTTAAGATTTTGCATGAACCGAACTCTGGCAGCCACATTACACGAGAAAAAGCGAGAAGTGGTAATTCGTAGTAAAAACCGCAGAAAACATAACGTTTTCTACATTGTTTTCGTATCGACGTAACTGAAAATCTTCACATTGGACGCATTACCCTCAGAAACGTTTACATTTATCGTCTGGCAACTAATGCCGCGTGATGACGTTTGCGGTCACACCACTCTGTACGAAGTAGAAGCTTCTAAGTTGTTGCAGTCACCAAGAAAGAGGCACAGAAATTCAAGTTTTAGTTTTTGAAAATTCAGTTTTTGGCTGCTTTTGCTGCCTTGTAGTTGACCTAGGACCTTAAGATTTTGCATGAACCGAACTCTGGCAGCCACATTACACGAGAAAAAGCGAGAAGTGGTAATTCGTAGTAAAAACCGCAGAAAACATAACGTTTTCAACATTTGTTTTCGAAATGACGTAACTGAAAATCTTCACATTGGACGCATTACTCTCAGAAAAGTTTACATTTATCGTTTCTCAACTAATGCCGCGTAATGACGTTTGCGGTCGCACCACTCTGTACGAAGTAGAAGCTTCTAAGTTGTTGCAGTCACCAAGAAAGAGGCACAGAAATTCAAGTTTTAGTTTTTGAAAATTCAGTTTTTGGCTGCTTTTGCTGCCTTGTAGTTTACCTAGGACCTTAAGATTTTGCATGAACCGAACTCTGGCAGCCACATTACACGTGAAAAAGCGAGAAGTGGTAATTCGTAGTAAAAACCGCAGAAAACATAACGTTTTCAACATTTGTTTTCGAAATGACGTAACTGAAAATCTTCACATTGGACGCATTACTCTCAGAAACGTTTACATTTATCGTCTGGCAACTAATGCCGCGTGATGACGTTTGCGGTCGCGTCACTCTGTACGAAGTAGAAGCTTCTAAGTTGTTGCAGTCACCAAGAAAGAGGCACAGAAATTCAAGTTTTTGTTTTTGAAAATTCAGTTTTTGGCTGCTTTTGCTGCCTTGTAGTTGACCTAGGACTATAAGATTTTGCATGAACCGAACTCTGGCAGCCACATTACACGAGAAAAAGCGAGAAGTGGTAATTCGTAGTAAACACCGCAGAAAACATAACGTTTTCTACATTGTTTTCGTATCGACGTAACTCAAAATCTGCACATTGGACGCATTACTCTCAGAAACGTTTACATTTATCGTCTGGCAACTAATGCCGCGTGATGACGTTTGCGGTCGCACCACTCTGTACGAAGTAGATGCTTCTAAGTTGTTGCAGTCACCAAGAAAGAGGCACAGAAATTCAAGTTTTTGTTTTTGAAAATTCAGTTTTTGGCTGCTTTTGCTGCCTTGTAGTTGACCTAGGACCTTAAGATTTTGCATGAACCGAACTCTGGCAGCCACATTACACGAGAAAAAGCGAGAAGTGGTAATTCGTAGTAAAAACCGCAGAAAACATAACGTTTTCATCATTTGGTTTCGAAATGACGTAACTGAAAATCTTCACATTGGACGCATTACTTTCAGAAACGTTTACATTTATCGTCTGGCAACTAATGCCGCGTGATGACGTTTGCGGTCGCACCACTCTGTACGAAGTAGAAGCTTCTAAGCTGTTGCAGTCACCAAGAAAGAGGCACAGAAATTCAAGTTTTTGTTTTTGAAAATTCAGTTTTTGGCTGCTTTTGCTGCCTTGTAGTTGACCTAGGACCTTAAGATTTTGCATGAACCGAACTCTGGCAGCCACATTACACGAGAAAAAGCGAGAAGTGGTAATTCGTAGTAAAAACCGCAGAAAACATAACGTTTTCTACATTGTTTTCGTATCGACGTAACTGAAAATCTTCACATTGGACGCATTACTCTCAGAAACATTTACATTTATCGTCTGGCAACTAATGCCGCGTGATGACGTTTGCGGTCGCACCACTCGGTACGAAGTAGAAGCTTCTAAGTTGTTGCAGTCACCAAGAAAGAGGCACAGAAATTCAAGTTTTAGTTTTTGAAAATTCAGTTTTTGGCTGCTTTTGCTGCCTTGTAGTTGACCTAGGACCTTAAGATTTTGCATGAACCGAACTCTGGCAGCCACATTACACTAGAAAAAGCAAGAAGTGGTAATTCGTAGTAAAAACCGCAGAAAACATAACGTTCTCTACATTGTTTTCGTATCGACGTAACTGAAAACATTCACATTGGACGCATTACTCTCAGAAACGTTTACATGTATCGTCTGGCAACTAATGCCGCGTGATGACATTTACGGTCGCACCACTCTGTACGAAGTAGAAGCTTCTAAGTTGTTGCAGTCACCAAGAAAGAGGCACAGAAATCCAAGTTTTTGTTTTTGAAAATTCAGGTTTTGGCTGCTTTTGCTGCCTTGTAGTTGACCTAGGACCTTAAGATTTTGCATGAACCGAACTCTGGCAGCCACATTACACAAGAAAAAGCGAGAAGTGGTAATTCGTAGTAAAAACCGCAGAAAACATAACGTTTTCTACATTGTTTTCGTATCGACGTAACTGAAAATCTTCACATTGGACGCATTACTCTCAGAAACGTTTACATTTATCGTCTGGCAACTAATGCCGCGTGATGACGTTTGCGGTCGCACCACTCTGTACGAAGTAGAAGCTTCTAAGTCGTTGCAGTCACCAAGAAAGAGGCACAGAAATTCAAGTTTTTGTTTTTGAAAATTCAGTTTTTGGCTGCTTTTGCTGCCTTGTAGTTGACCTAGGACCTTAAGATTTTGCATGAACCGAACTCTGGCAGCCACATTACACGAGAAAAAGCGAGAAGTGGTAATTCGTAGTAAAAACCGCAGAAAACATAACGTTTTCAACATTTGTTTTCGAAATGACGTAACTGAAAATCTTCACATTGGACGCATTACTCTCAGAAACGTTTACATTTATCGTCTGGCAACTAATGCCGCGTGATGACGTTTGCGGTCGCACCACTCTGTACGAAGTAGAAGCTGCTAAGTTGTTGCAGTCACCAAGAAAGAGGCACAGACATTCAAGTTTTAGTTTTTGAAAATTCAGTTTTTGGCTGCTTTTGCTGCCTTGTAGTTGACCTAGGACCTTAAGATTTTGCATGAACCGAACTCTGGCAGCCACATTACACGAGAAAAAGCGAGAAGTGGTAATTCGTAGTAAAAACCGCAGAAAACATAACGTTTTCTACATTGTTTTCGTATCGACGTAACTGAAAATCTTCACATTGGACTCATTACTCTCAGAAACGTTTACATTTATCGTCTGGCAACTAATGCCGCGTGATGACGTTTGCGGTCGCACCACTCTGTACGAAGTAGAAGCTTCTAAGTTGTTGCAGTCACCAAGAAAGAGGCACAGAAATTCAAGTTTTAGTTTTTGAAAATTCAGTTTTTGGCTGCTTTTGCTGCCTTGTAGTTGACCTAGGACCTTAACATTTTGCATGAACCGAACTCTGGCAGCCACATTACACGAGAAAAAGCAAGAAGTGGTAATTCGTAGTAAAAACCGCAGAAAACATAACGTTCTCTACATTGTTTTCGTATCGACGTAACTGAAAACCCTCACATTGGACGCATTACTCTCAGAAACGTTTACATTTATCGTCTGGCAACTAATGCCGCATGATGACATTTACGGTCGCACCACTCTGTACGAAGTAGAAGCTTCTAAGTTGTTTCAGTCACCAAGAAAGAGGCACAGAAATTCAAGTTTTTGTTTTTGAAAATTCAGTTTTTGGCTGCTTTTGCTGCCTTGTAGTTGACCTAGGACCTTAAGATTTTGCATGAACCGAACTCTGGCAGCCGCATTACACGAGAAAAAGCGAGAAGTGGTAATTCGTAGTAAAAACCGCAGAAAACATAACGTTTTCTACATTGTTTTCGTATCGACGTAACTGAAAATCTCCACATCGGACGCATTACTCTCAGAAACGCGTACATTTATCGTCTGGCAACTAATGCCGCGTGATGACGTTTGCGGTCGCACCACTCTGTACGAAGTAGAAGCTTCTAAGTTGTTGCAGTCACCAAGAAAGAGGCACAGAAATTCAAGTTTTAGTTTTTGAAAATTCAGTTTTTGGCTGCTTTTGCTGCCTTGTAGTTGACCTAGGACCTTAAGATTTTGCATGAACCGAACTCTGGCAGCCACATTACACGAGAAAAAGCGAGAAGTGGTAATTCGTAGTAAAAACCGCAGAAAACATAACGTTTTCAACATTTGTTTTCGAAATGACGTAACTGAAAATCTTCACATTGGACGCATTACTCTCAGAAACGTTTACATTTATCGTCTGGCAACTAATGCCGCGTGATGACGTTTGCGGTCGCACCACTCTGTACGAAGTAGAAGCTTCTAAGTTGTTGCAGTCACCAAGAAAGAGGCACAGAAATTCAAGTTTTAGTTTTTGAAAATTCAGTTTTTGGCTGCTTTTGCTGCCTTGTAGTTGACCTAGGACCTTAAGATTTTGCATGAACCGAACTCTGGCAGCCACATTACACGAGAAAAAGCGAGAAGTGGTAATTCGTAGTAAAAACCGCAGAAAACATAACGTTTTCTACATTGTTTTCGTATCGACGTAACTGAAAATCTTCACATTGGACGCATTACTCTCAGAAACGATTACATTTATCGTCTGGCAACTAATGCCGCGTGATGACGTTTGCGGTCGCACCACTCTGTACGAAGTAGAAGCTTCTAAGTTGTTGCAGTCACCAAGAAAGAGGCACAGACATTCAAGTTTTAGTTTTTGAAAATTCAGTTTTTGGGCGCTTTTGCTGCCTTGTAGTTGACCTAGGACCTTAAGATTTTGCATGAACCGAACTCTGGCAGCCACATTACACGAGAAAAAGCGAGAAGTGGTAATTCATAGTAAAAACGCAGAAAACATAACGTTTTCTACATTGTTTTCGTATCGACGTAACTGAAAATCTTCACATTGGACGCATTACTCTCAGAAACGTTTACATTTATCGTCAGGCAACTAATGCCGCGTGATGACGTTTGCGGTCGCACCACTCTGTACGAAGTAGAAGCTTCTAAGTTGTTGCAGTCACCAAGAAAGAGGCACAGAAATTCAAGTTTTTGTTTTTGAAAATTCAGCTTTTGGCTGCTTTTGCTGCCTTGTAGTTGACCCAGGACCTTAAGATTTTGCATGAACCGAACTCTGGCAGCCACATTACACGAGAAAAAGCGAGAAGTGGTAATTCGTAGTAAAAACCGCAGAAAACATAACGTTTTCTACATTGTTTTCGTATCGACGTAACTGAAAATCTTCACATTGGACGCATTACTCTCAGAAACGTTTAAATTTATCGTCTGGCAACTAATGCCGCGTGATGACGTTTGCGGTCGCACCACTCTGTACGAAGTAGAAGCTTCTAAGTTGTTGCAGTCACCAAGAAAGAGGCACAGAAATTCAAGTTTTTGTTTTTGAAAATTCAGTTTTTGGCTGCTTTTGCTGCCTTGTAGTTGACCTAGGACCTTAAGATTTTGCATGAACCGAACTCTGGCAGCCACATTACACGAGAAAAAGCGAGAAGTGGTAATTCGTAGTAAAAACCGCAGAAAACATAACGTTTTCTACATTGTTTTCGTATCGACGTAACTGAAAATCTTCACATTGGACGCATTACTCTCAGAAACGTTTACATTTATCGTCTGGCAACTAATGCCGCGTGATGACGTTTGCGGTCGCACCACTCTGTACGAAGTAGAAGCTTCTAAGTTGTTGCAGTCACCAAGAAAGAGGCACAGAAATTCAAGTTTTAGTTTTTGAAAATTCAGTTTTTGGCTGCTTTTGCTGCCTTGTAGTTGACCTAGGACCTTAAGATTTTGCATGAACCAAACTCTGGCAGCCACATTACACGAGAAAAAGCGAGAAGTGGTAATTCGTAGTAAAAACCGCAGAAAACATAACGTTTTCTAAATTGTTTTCGTATCGACGTAACTGAAAATCTCCACATTGGACGCATTACTCTCAGAAACGTTTACATTTATCGTCTGGCAACTAATGCCGCGTGATGACGTTTGCGGTCGCACCACTCTGTACGAAGTAGAAGCTTCTAAGTTGTTGCAGTCACCAAGAAAGAGGCACAGAAATTCAAGTTTTTGTTTTTGAAAATTCAGTTTTTGGCTGCTTTTGCTGCCTTGTAGTTGACCTAGGACCTTAAGATTTTGCATGAACCGAACTCTGGCAGCCACATTACACGAGAAAAAGCGAGAAGTGGTAATTCGTAGTAAAAACCGCAGAAAACATAACGTTTTCTACATTGTTTTCGTATCGACGTACTGAAAATCTTCACATTGGACGCATTGCTCTCAGAAACGTTTACATTTATCGTCTGGCAACTAATGCCGCGTGATGACGTTTGCGGTCGCACCACTCTGTACGAAGTAGAAGCTTCTAAGTTGTTGCAGTCACCAAGAAAGAGGCACAGAATTTCAAGTTTTAGTTTTTGAAAATTCAGTTTTTCGCTGCTTTTGCTGCCTTGTAGTTGACCTAGGACCTTAAGATTTTGCATGAACCGAACTCTGGCAGCCACATTACACGAGAAAAAGCGAGAAGTGGTAATTCGTAGTAAAAACCGCAGAAAACATAACGTTTTCTACATTGTTTTCGTATCGACATAACTGAAAATCTTCACATTGGACGCATTACTCTCAGAAACGTTTACATTTATCGTCTGGCAACTAATGCCGCGTGATGACGTTTGCGGTCGCACCACTCTGTACGAAGTAGAAGCTTCTAAGTTGTTGCAGTCACCAAGAAAGAGGCACAGAAATTCAAGTTTTAGTTTTTGAAAATTCAGTTTTTGGCTGCTTTTGCTGCCTTGTAGTTGACCTAGGACCTTAAGATTTTGCATGAACCGAACTCTGGCAGCCACATTACACGAGAAAAAGCGAGAAGTGGTAATTCGTAGTAAAAACCGCAGAAAACATAACGTTTTCTACATTGTTTTCGTATCGACGTAACTGAAAATCTTCACATTGGACGCATTACTCTCAGAAACGATTACATTTATCGTCTGGCAACTAATGCCGCGTGATGACGTTTGCGGTCGCACCACTCTGTACGAAGTAGAAGCTTCTAAGTTGTTGCAGTCACCAAGAAAGAGGCACAGACATTCAAGTTTTAGTTTTTGAAAATTCAGTTTTTGGGGCGCTTTTGCTGCCTTGTAGTTGACCTAGGACCTTAAGATTTTGCATGAACCGAACTCTGGCAGCCACATTACACGAGAAAAAGCGAGAAGTGGTAATTCATAGTAAAAACGCAGAAAACATAACGTTTTCTACATTGTTTTCGTATCGACGTAACTGAAAATCTTCACATTGGACGCATTACTCTCAGAAACGTTTACATTTATCGTCAGGCAACTAATGCCGCGTGATGACGTTTGCGGTCGCACCACTCTGTACGAAGTAGAAGCTTCTAAGTTGTTGCAGTCACCAAGAAAGAGGCACAGAAATTCAAGTTTTTGTTTTTGAAAATTCAGCTTTTGGCTGCTTTTGCTGCCTTGTAGTTGACCCAGGACCTTAAGATTTTGCATGAACCGAACTCTGGCAGCCACATTACACGAGAAAAAGCGAGAAGTGGTAATTCGTAGTAAAAACCGCAGAAAACATAACGTTTTCTACATTGTTTTCGTATCGACGTAACTGAAAATCTTCACATTGGACGCATTACTCTCAGAAACGTTTAAATTTATCGTCTGGCAACTAATGCCGCGTGATGACGTTTGCGGTCGCACCACTCTGTACGAAGTAGAAGCTTCTAAGTTGTTGCAGTCACCAAGAAAGAGGCACAGAAATTCAAGTTTTAGTTTTTGAAAATTCAGTTTTTGGCTGCTTTTGCTGCCTTGTAGTTGACCTAGGACCTTAAGATTTTGCATGAACCGAACTCTGGCAGCCACATTACACGAGAAAAAGCGAGAAGTGGTAATTCGTAGTAAAAACCGCAGAAAACATAACGTTTTCTACATTGTTTTCGTATCGACGTAACTGAAAATCTTCACATTGGACGCATTACTCTCAGAAACGTTTACATTTATCGTCTGGCAACTAACGCCGCGGGATGACGTTTGCGGTCGCACCACTCTGTACGAAGTAGAAGCTTCTAAGTTGTTGCAGTCACCAAGAAAGAGGCACAGAAATTCAAGTTTTTGTTTTTGAAAATTCAGTTTTTGGCTGCTTTTGCTGCCTTGTAGTTGACCTAGGACCTTAAGATTTTGCATGAACCGAACTCTGGCAGCCACATTACACGAGAAAAAGCGAGAAGTGGTAATTCGTAGTAAAAACCGCAGAAAACATAACGTTTTCTACATTGTTTTCGTATCGACGTAACTGAAAATCTTCACATTGGACGCATTACTCTCAGAAACGTTTACATTTATCGTCTGGCAACTAATGCCGCGTGATGACGTTTGCGGTCGCACCACTCTGTACGAAGTAGAAGCTTCTAAGTTGTTGCAGTCACCAAGAAAGAGGCACAGAAATTCAAGTTTTAGTTTTTGAAAATTCAGTTTTTGGCTGCTTTTGCTGCCTTGTAGTTGACCTAGGACCTTAAGATTTTGCATGAACCAAACTCTGGCAGCCACATTACACGAGAAAAAGCGAGAAGTGGTAATTCGTAGTAAAAACCGCAGAAAACATAACGTTTTCTAAATTGTTTTCGTATCGACGTAACTGAAAATCTCCACATTGGACGCATTACTCTCAGAAACGTTTACATTTATCGTCTGGCAACTAATGCCGCGTGATGACGTTTGCGGTCGCACCACTCTGTACGAAGTAGAAGCTTCTAAGTTGTTGCAGTCACCAAGAAAGAGGCACAGAAATTCAAGTTTTTGTTTTTGAAAATTCAGTTTTTGGCTGCTTTTGCTGCCTTGTAGTTGACCTAGGACCTTAAGATTTTGCATGAACCGAACTCTGGCAGCCACATTACACGAGAAAAAGCGAGAAGTGGTAATTCGTAGTAAAAACCGCAGAAAACATAACGTTTTCTACATTGTTTTCGTATCGACGTACTGAAAATCTTCACATTGGACGCATTACTCTCAGAAACGTTTACATTTATCGTCTGGCAACTAATGCCGCGTGATGACGTTTGCGGTCGCACCACTCTGTACGAAGTAGAAGCTTCTAAGTTGTTGCAGTCACCAAGAAAGAGGCACAGAATTTCAAGTTTTAGTTTTTGAAAATTCAGTTTTTCGCTGCTTTTGCTGCCTTGTAGTTGACCTAGGACCTTAAGATTTTGCATGAACCGAACTCTGGCAGCCACATTACACGAGAAAAAGCGAGAAGTGGTAATTCGTAGTAAAAACCGCAGAAAACATAACGTTTTCTACATTGTTTTCGTATCGACGTAACTGAAAATCTTCACATTGGACGCATTACTCTCAGAAACGTTTACATTTATCGTCTGGCAACTAATGCCGCGTGATGACGTTTGCGGTCGCACCACTCTGTACGAAGTAGAAGCTTCTAAGTTGTTGCAGTCACCAAGAAAGAGGCACAGAAATTCAAGTTTTAGTTTTTGAAAATTCAGTTTTTGGCTGCTTTTGCTGCCTTGTAGTTGACCTAGGACCTTAAGATTTTGCATGAACCGAACTCTGGCAGCCACATTACACGAGAAAAAGCGAGAAGTGGTAATTCGTAGTAAAAACCGCAGAAAACATAACGTTTTCATCACTTGTTTTCGAAATGACGTAACTGAAAATATTCACTTTGGACGCATTACTCTCAGAAACGTTTACATTTATCGTCTGGCAACTAATGCCGCGTGATGACGTTTGCGGTCGCACCACTCTGTACGAAGTAGAAGCTTCTAAGTTGTTGCAGTCACCAAGAAAGAGGCAGAGAAATTCAAGTTTTAGTTTTTGAAAATTCAGTTTTCGGCTGCTTTTGCTGCCTTGTAGTTGACCTAGGACCTTAAGATTTTGCATGAACCGAACTCTGGCAGCCAAATTACACGAGAAAAAGCGAGATGTGGTAATTCGTAGTAAAAACCGCAGAAAACATAACGTGTTCAACATTTGTTTTCGAAATGACGTAACTGAAAATCTTCACATTGGACGCATTACTCTCAGAAACGTTTACATTTATCGTCTGGCAACTAATGCCGCGTGATGACGTTTGCGGTCGCACCACTCTGTACGAAGTAGAAGCATCTAAGTTGTTGCAGTCACCAAGAAAGAGGCACAGAAATTCAAGGTTTAGTTTTTGAAAATTCAGTTTTTGGCTGCTTTTGCTGCCTTGTAGTTGACCTAGAACCTTAAGATTTTGCATGAACCGAACTCTGGCAGCCACATTACACGAGAAAAAGCGAGAAGTGGTAATTCGTAGTAAAAACCGCAGAAAACATAACGTTTTCAACATTTGTTTTCGAAATGACGTAACTGAAAATCTTCACATTGGACGCATTACTCTCAGAGAAGTTTACATTTATCGTCTCTCAACTAATGCCGCGTGATGACGTTTGCGGTCGCACCACTCTGTACGAAGTAGAAGCTTCTAAGTTGTTGCAGTCACCAAGAAAGAGGCACAGAATTTCAAGTTTTAGTTTTTGAAAATTCAGTTTTTCGCTGCTTTTGCTGCCTTGTAGTTGACCTAGGACCTTAAGATTTTGCATGAACCGAACTCTGGCAGCCACATTACACGAGAAAAAGCGAGAAGTGGTAATTCGTAGTAAAAACCGCAGAAAACATAACGTTTTCAACATTTGTTTTCGAAATGACGTAACCGAAAATCTTCACATTGGACGCATTACTCTCAGAAACGTTTACATTTATCGTCTGGCAACTAATGCCGCGTGATGACGTTTGCGGTCGCACCACTCTGTACGAAGTAGAAGCATCTAATTTGTTGCAGTCACCAAGAAAGAGGCACAGAAATTCAAGTTTTAGTTTTTGAAAATTCGGTTTTTGGCTGCTTTTGCTGCCTTGTAGTTGACCTAGGACCTTAAGATTTTGCATGAACCGAACTCTGGTAGCCACATTACACGAGAAAAAGCGAGAAGTGGTAATTCGTAGTAAAAACCGCAGAAAACATAACGTTTTCAACATTTGTTTTCGGAATGACGTGACTGAAAATCTTCACATTGGACGCATTACTCTCAGAAAAGTTTACATTTATCGTCTGGCAACTAATGCCGCGTGATGACGTTTGCGGTCGCACCACTCTGTACGAAGTAGAAGCTTCTAAGTTGTTGCAGTCACCAAGAAAGAGGCACAGAAATTCAAGTTTTTGTTTTTGAAAATTCAGTTTTTGGCTGCTTTTGCTGCCTTGTAGTTGACCTAGGACCTTAAGATTTTGCATGAACCGAACTCTGGCAGCCACATTACACGAGAAAAAGCGAGAAGTGGTAATTCGTAGTAAAAACCGCAGAAAACATAACGTTTTCTACATTGTTTTGGTATCGACGTAACTGAAAATCTTCACATTGGACGCATTACTCTCAGAAACGTTTACATTTATCGTCTGGCAACTAATGCCGCGTGATGACGTTTGCGGTCGCACCACTCTGTACGAAGTAGAAGCTTCTAAGTTGTTGCAGTCACCAAGAAAGAGGCACAGAAATTCAAGTTTTAGTTTTTGAAAATTCAGTTTTTGGCTGCTTTTGCTGCCTTGTAGTTGACCTAGGACCTTAAGATTTTGCATGAACCGAACTCTGGCAGCCACATTACACGAGAAAAAGCGAGAAGTGGTAATTCGTAGTAAAAACCGCAGAAAACATAACGTTTTCAACATTTGTTTTCGAAATGACGTAACTGAAAATCTTCACATTGGACGCATTACTCTCAGAGAAGTTTACATTTATCGTCTCTCAACTAATGCCGCGTGATGACGTTTGCGGTCGCACCACTCTGTACGAAGTAGAAGCTTCTAAGTTGTTGCAGTCACCAAGAAAGAGGCACAGAAATTCAAGTTTTAGTTTTTGAAAATTCAGTTTTTGGCTGCTTTTGCTGCCTTGTAGTTGACCTAGGACCTTAAGATTTTGCATGAACCGAACTCTGGCAGCCACATTACACGAGAAAAAGCGAGAAGTGGTAATTCGTAGTAAAAACCGCAGAAAACATAACGTTTTCAACATTTGTTTTCGAAATGACGTAACTGAAAATCTTCACATTGGACGCATTACTCTCAGAAACGTTTACATTTATCGTCTGGCAACTAATGCCGCGTGATGACGTTTGCGGTCGCACCACTCTGTACGAAGTAGAAGCATCTAATTTGTTGCAGTCACCAAGAAAGAGGCACAGAAATTCAAGTTTTAGTTTTTGAAAATTCGGTTTTTGGCTGCTTTTGCTGCCTTGTAGTTGACCTAGGACCTTAAGATTTTGCATGAACCGAACTCTGGTAGCCACATTACACGAGAAAAAGCGAGAAGTGGTAATTCGTAGTAAAAACCGCAGAAAACAAAACGTTTTCAACATTTGTTTTCGGAATGACGTAACTGAAAATCTTCACATTGGACGCATTACTCTCAGAAACGTTCACATTTATCGTCTGGCAACTAATGCCGCGTGATGACGTTTGCGGTCGCACCACTCTGTACGAAGTAGAAGCTTCTAAGTTGTTGCAGTCACCAAGAAAGAGGCACAGAAATTCAAGTTTTAGTTTTTGAAAATTCAGTTTTTGGCTGCTTTTGCTGCCTTGTAGTTGACCTAGGACCTTAAGATTTTGCATGAACCGAACTCTGGCAGCCACATTACACGAGAAAAAGCGAGAAGTTGTAATTCGTAGTAAAAACCGCAGAAAACATAACGTTTTCTACATTGTTTTCGTATCGACGTAACTGAAAATCTTCACATTGGACGCATTACTCTCAGAAACGTTTACATTTATCGTCTGGCAACTAATGCCGCGTGATGACGTTTGCGGTCGCACCACTCTGTACGAAGTAGAAGCTTCTAAGTTGTTGCAGTCACCAAGAAAGAGGCACAGAAATTCAAGTTTTACTTTATGAAAATTCAGTTTTTGGCTGCTTTTGCTGCCTTGTAGTTGACCTAGGACCTTAAGATTTTGCATGAACCGAACTCTGGCAGCCACATTACACGAGAAAAAGCGAGAAGTGGTAATTCGTAGTAAAAACCGCAGAAAACATAACGTTTTCTACATTGTTTTCGTATCGACGTAACTGAAAATCTTCACATTGGACGCATTACTCTCAGAAACGTTTACATTTATCGTCTGGCAACTAATGCCGCGTGATGACGTTTGCGATCGCAGCACTCTATACGAAGTAGAAGCTTCTAAGTTGTTGCGGTCACCGAGAAAGAGGCACAGAAATTCAAGTTTTAGTTTTCGAAAATTCAGTTTTTGGCTGCTTTTGCTGCCTTGTAGTTGACCTAGGACCTCAAGATTTTGCATGAACCGAACTCTGGCAGCCACATTACACGAGAAAAAGCGAGAAGTGGTAATTCGTAGTAAAAACCGCAGAAAACATAACGTTTTCTACATTGTTTTGGTATCGACGTAACTGAAAATCTTCACATTGGACGCATTACTCTCAGAAACGTTTACATTTATCGTCAGGCAACTAATGCCGCGTGATGACGTTTGCGGTCGCACCACTCTGTACGAAGTAGAAGCTTCTAAGTTGTTGCAGTCACCAAGAAAGAGGCACAGAAATTCAAGTTTTAGTTTTTGAAAATTCAGTTTTTGGCTGCTTTTGCTGCCTTGTAGTTGACCTAGGACCTTAAGATTTTGCATGAACCGAACTCTGGAAGCCACATTACACGAGAAAAAGCGAGAAGTGGTAATTCGTAGTAAAAACCGCAGAAAACATAACGTTTACTACATTGTTTTCGTATCGACGTAACTGAAAATCTTCACATTGGACGCATTACTCTCAGAAACGTTTACATTTATCGTCTGGCAACTAATGCCGCGTGATGACGTTTGCGGTCGCACCACTCTGTACGAAGTAGAAGCTTCTAAAGTGTTGCAGTCACCAAGAAAGAGGCACAGAAATTCACGTTTTAGTTTTAAAAAATTCAGTTTTTGGCTGCTTTTGCTGCCTTGTAGTTGCCCTAGGACCTTAAGATTTTGCATGAACCGAACTCTGGCAGCCACATTACACGAGAAAAAGCGAGAAGTGGTAATTCGCAGTAAGCACCGCAGAAAACATAACGTTTTCTGCATTGTTTTCGTATCGACGTAACTGAAAATCTTCACATTGGACGCATTACTCTCAGAAACGTTTACATTTATCGTCTGGCAACTAATGCCGCGTGATGACGTTTGCGGTCGCACCACTCTGTACGATGTAGAAGCTTCTAAGTTGTTGCAGTCGGCAGGAGGGAGGCACAGAAATTCAAGTTTTAGTTTTTGAAAATTCAGTTTTTGGCTCCTTTTGCTGCCTTGTAGTTGACCTAGGACCTTAAGATTTTGCATGAACCGAACTCTGGCAGCCACATTACACGAGAAAAAGCGAGAAGTGGTAATTCGTAGTAAAAACCGCAGAAAACATAACGTTTTCTACATTGTTTTCGTATCGACGTAACTGAAAATCTTCACATTGGACGCATTACTCTCAGAAACGTTTACATTTATCGTCTGGCAACTAATGCCGCGTGATGACGTTTGCGG
Source organism: Schistocerca serialis cubense (assembly GCF_023864345.2). Classification (NCBI taxonomy): domain Eukaryota; kingdom Metazoa; phylum Arthropoda; class Insecta; order Orthoptera; family Acrididae; genus Schistocerca; species Schistocerca serialis. The sequence goes on along the minus strand of NW_026047571.1, from coordinate 2,541,386 downwards.
TCGCACCACTCTGTACGAAGTAGAAGCTTCTAAGTTGTTGCAGTCACCAAGAAAGAGGCACAGAAATTCAAGTTTTACTTTATGAAAATTCAGTTTTTGGCTGCTTTTGCTGCCTTGTAGTTGACCTAGGACCTTAAGATTTTGCATGAACCGACCTCTGGCAGCCACATTACACGGGAAAAAGCGAGAAGTGGTAGTTCGTAGTAAAAACCGCAGAAAACATAACGTTTTCTACATTGTTTTCGTATCGACGTAACTGAAAATCTTCACATTGGCCGCATTACTCTCAGAAACGTTTACATTTATCGTCTGGCAACTAATGTTGCGTGATGACGTTTGTGGTCGCAGCACTCTGTACGATGTAGAAGCTTCTAAGTTGTTGCAGTCGGCAGGAGAGAGGCACAGAAATTCAAGTTTTAGTTTTTGAAAATTCAGTTTTTGGCTCCTTTTGCTGCCTTGTAGTTGACCTAGGACCTTAAGATTTTGCATGAACCGAACTCTGGCAGCCACATTACACGAGAAAAAGCGAGAAGTGGTAATTCGTAGTAAAAACCGCAGAAAACATAACGTTTTCTACATTGTTTTCGTATCGACGTAACTGAAAATCTTCACATTGGACGCATTACTCTCAGAAACGTTTACATTTATCGTCTGGCAACTAATGCCGCGTGATGACGTTTGCGATCGCAGCACTCTATACGAAGTAGAAGCTTCTAAGTTGTTGTGGTCACCAAGAAAGAGGCACAGAAATTCAAGTTTTAGTTTTCGAAAATTCAGTTTTTGGCTGCTTTTGCTGCCTTGTAGTTGACCTCGGACCTTAAGATTTTGCATGAACCGAACTCTGGCAGCCACATTACACGAGAAAAAGCGAGAAGTGGTAATTCGCAGTAAAAACCGCAGAAAACATAACGTTTTCTACATTGTTTTCGTATCGACGTAACTGAAAATCTTCACATTGGACGCATTACTCTCAGAAACGTTTACATTTATCGTCAGGCAACTAATGCCGCGTGATGACGTTTGCGGTCGCACCACTCTGTACGAAGTAGAAGCTTCTAAGTTGTTGCAGTCACCACGAAAGAGGCACAGAAATTCAAGTTTTAGTTTTTGAAAATTCAGTTTTTGGCTGCTTTTGCTGCCTTGTAGTTGACCTAGGACCTTAAGATTTTGCATGAACCGAACTCTGGCAGCCACATTACACGAGAAAAAAGCGAGAAGTGGTAATTCGTAGTAAAATCCGCAGAAAACATAACGTTTTCTACATTGTTTTCGTATCGACGTAACTGAAAATCTTCACATTGGACGCATTACTCTCAGAAACGTTTACATTTATCGTCTGGCAACTAATGCCGCGTGATGACGTTTGCGGTCGCACCACTCTGTACGAAGTAGAAGCATCTAAGTTGTTGCAGTCACCAAGAAAGAGGCACAGAAATTCAAGTTTTTGTTTTTGAAAATTCAGTTTTTGGCTGCTTTTACTGCCTTGTAGTTGACCTAGGACCTTAAGATTTTGCATGAACCGAACTCTGGCAGCCACATTACACGAGAAAAAGCGAGACGTGGTAATTCGTAGTAAACACCGCAGAAAACATAACGTTTTCTACATTGTTTTCGTATCGACGTAACTGAAAATCTTCACATTGGACGCATTACTCTCAGAAACGTTTACATTTATCGTCTGGCGACTAATGCCGCATGATGACGTTTGCGGTCGCACCACTCTGTACGAAGTAGAAGTTCTAAGTTGTTGCAGTCACCAAGAAAGAGGCACAGAAATTCAAGTTTCAGTTTTTGAAAATTCAGTTTTTGGCTGCTTTTGCTGCCTTGTAGTTGACCTAGGACCTTAAGATTTTGCATGAACCGAACTCTGGCAGCCACATTACACGAGAAAAAGCGAGAAGTGGTAATTCGTAGTAAAAACCGCAGAAAACATAACGTTTTCTACATTGTTTTGGTATCGAGGTAACTGAAAATCTTCACATTGGACGCATTACTCTCAGAAACGTTTACATTTACCGTCTGGCAACTAATGCCGCGTGATTACGTTTGCGGTCGCACCACTCTGTACGAAGTAGAAGCTTCTAAGTTGTTGCAGTCACCAAGAAAGAGGCACAGAAATTCAAGTTTTAGTTTTTGAAAATTCAGTTTTTGATTGTTTTTGCTGCCTTGTAGTTGACCTAGGACCTTAAGATTCTGCATGAACCGAACTCTGGCAGCCACATTACACGAGAAAAAGCGAGAAGTGGTAATTCGTAGTAAAAACGGCAGAAAACATAACGTTTTCTACATTGTTTTCGTATCGACGTAACTGAAAATCTTCACATTGGACGCATTACTCTCAGAAACGTTTACATTTATCGTCTGGCAACTAATGCCGCGTGATGACGTTTTCGGTCGCACCACTCAGTACGAAGTAGAAGCTTCTAAGTTGTTGCAGTCACCAAGAAAGAGGCACAGAAATTCAAGTTTTAGTTTTTGAAAATTCAGTTTTTGGCTGCTTTTGCTGCCTTGTAGTTGACCTAGGACCTTAAGATTTTGCATGAACCGAACTCTGGCAGCCACATTACACGAGAAAAAGCGGGAAGTGGTAATTCGTAGTAAAAACCGCAGAAAACATAACGTTTTCTACATTGTTTTCGTATCGACGTAACTGAAAATCTTCACATTGGACGCATTACTCTCAGAAACGTTTACATTTATCGTCTGGCAACTAATGCCGCGTGATGACGTTTGCGGTCGCACCACTCTGTACGAAGTAGAAGCATCTAAGTTGTTGCAGTCACCAAGAAAGAGGCACAGAAATTCAAGTTTTAGTTTATGAAAATTCAGTTTTTGGCTGCTTTTGCTGCCTTGTGGTTGACCTAAGACCTTAAGATTTTGCATGAACCGAACTCTGGCAGCCACATTACACGAGAAAAAGCGAGAAGTGGTAATTCGTAGTAAAAACCGCAGAAAACATAACGTTTTCTACATTGTTTTCGTATCGACGTAACTGAAAATCTTCACATTGGACGCATTACTCTCAGAAACGTTTACATTTATCGTCTGGCAACTAATGCCGCGTGAGGAGATTTGCGGTCGCAGCACTCTGTACGAAGTAGAAGCTTCTAAGTTGTTGCAGTCACCAAGAAAGAGGCACTGAAATTCAAGTTTTAGTTTTTGAAAATTCAGTTTTTGGCTGCTTTTGCTGCCTTGCAGTTGACCTAGGACCTTAAGATTTTGCATGAACCGAACTCTGGCAGCCACATTACACGAGAAAAAGTGAGAAGTGGTAATTCGTAGTAAAAACCACAGAAAACATAACGTTTTCTACATTGTTTTCGTATCGACGTAACTGAAAATCTTCACATTGGACGCATTACTCTCAGAAACGTTTACATTTATCGTCTGGCAACTAATGCCGCGTGATGACGTTTGCGGTCGCACCACTCTGTACGAAGTAGAAGCATCTAAGTTGTTGCAGTCACCAAGAAAGAGGCACTGAAATTCAAGTTTTAGTTTTTGAAAATTCAGTTTTTGGCTGCTTTTGCTGCCTTGCAGTTGACCTAGGACCTTAAGATTTTGCATGAACCGAACTCTGGCAGCCACATTACACGAGAAAAAGCGAGAAGTTGTAATTCGTAGTAAAAACCGCAGAAAACATAACGTTTTCTACATTGTTTTCGTATCGACGTAACTGAAAATCTTCACATTGGACGCATTACTCTCAGAAACGTTTACATTTATCGTCTGGCAACTAATGCCGCGTGATGACGTTTGCGGTCGCACCACTCTGTACGAAGTAGAAGCTTCTAAGTTGTTGCAGTCACCAAGAAAGAGGCACAGAAATTCAAGTTTTACTTTATGAAAATTCAGTTTTTGGCTGCTTTTGCTGCCTTGTAGTTGACCTAGGACCTCAAGATTTTGCATGAACCGAACTCTGGCAGCCACATTACACGAGAAAAAGCGAGAAGTGGTAATTCGTAGTAAAAACCGCAGAAAACATAACGTTTTCTACATTGTTTTGGTATCGACGTAACTGAAAATCTTCACATTGGACGCATTACTCTCAGAAACGTTTACATTTATCGTCAGGCAACTAATGCCGCGTGATGACGTTTGCGGTCGCACCACTCTGTACGAAGTAGAAGCTTCTAAGTTGTTGCAGTCACCAAGAAAGAGGCACAGAAATTCAAGTTTTAGTTTTTGAAAATTCAGTTTTTGGCTGCTTTTGCTGCCTTGTAGTTGACCTAGGACCTTAAGATTTTGCATGAACCGAACTCTGGCAGCCACATTACACGAGAAAAAGCGAGAAGTGGTAATTCGTAGTAAAAACCGCAGAAAACATAACGTTTTCTACATTGATTTCGTATCGACGTAACTGAAAATCTTCACATTGGACGCATTACTCTCAGAAACGTTTACATTTATCGTCTGGCAACTAATGCCGCGTGATGACGTTTGCGGTCGCACCACTCTGTACGAAGTAGAAGCTTCTAAAGTGTTGCAGTCACCAAGAAAGAGGCACAGAAATTCACGTTTTAGTTTTTAAAAATTCAGTTTTTGGCCGCTTTTGCTGCCTTGTAGTTGCCCTAGGACCTTAAGATTTTGCATGAACCGAACTCTGGCAGCCACATTACACGAGAAAAAGCGAGAAGTGGTAATTCGCAGTAAGCACCGCAGAAAACATAACGTTTTCTGCATTGTTTTCGTATCGACGTAACTGAAAATCTTCACATTGGACGCATTACTCTCAGAAACGTTTACATTTATCGTCTGGCAACTAATGCCGCGTGATGACGTTTGCGGTCGCACCACTCTGTACGATGTAGAAGCTTCTAAGTTGTTGCAGTCGGCAGGAGAGAGGCACAGAAATTCAAGTTTTAGTTTTTGAAAATTCAGTTTTTGGCTCCTTTTCTGCCTTGTAGTTGACCTACGACCTTAAGATTTTGCATGAACCGAACTCTGGCAGCCACATTACACGAGAAAAAGCGAGAAGTGGTAATTCGTAGTAAAAACCGCAGAAAACATAACGTTTTCTACATTGTTTTCGTATCGACGTAACTGAAAATCTTCACATTGGACGCATTACTCTCAGAAACGTTTACATTTATCGTCTGGCAACTAATGCCGCGTGATGACATTTGCGGTCGCACCACTCTGTACGAAGTAGAAGCTTCTAAGTTGTTGCAGTCTCCAAGAAAGAGGCACAGAAATTCAAGTTTTACTTTATGAAAATTCAGTTTTTGGCTGCTTTTGCTGCCTTGTAGTTGACCTAGGACCTTAAGATTTTGCATGAACCGACCTCTGGCAGCCACATTACACGGGAAAAAGCGAGAAGTGGTAGTTCTTAGTAAAAACCGCAGAAAACATAACGTTTTCTACATTGTTTTCGTATCGACGTAACTGAAAATCTTCACATTGGACGCATTACTCTCAGAAACGTTTACATTTATCGTCTGGCAACTAATGCCGCGTGATGACGTTTGCGGTCGCACCACTCTGTACGAAGTAGAAGCTTCTAAGTTGTTGCAGTCACCAAGAAAGAAGCACAGAAATTCAAGTTTTAGTTTTTGAAAATTCAGTTTTTGGCTGCTTTTGCTGCCTTGTAGTTGACCTAGGACCTTAAGATTTTGCATGAACCGAACTCTGGCAGCCACATTACACGAGAAAAAGCGAGAAGTGGTAATTCGTAGTAAAAACCACAGAAAACATAACGTTTTCTACATTGTTTTCGTATCGACGTAACTGAAAATCTTCACATTGGACGCATTACTCTCAGAAACGTTTACATTTATCGTCTGGCAACTAATGCCGCGTGATGACGTTTGCGGTCGCACCACTCTGTACGAAGTAGAAGCTTCTAAGTTGTTGCAGCCACCAAGAAAGAGGCACAGAAATTCAAGTTTTAGTTTTTGAAAATTCAGTTTTTGGCTGCTTTTGCTGCCTTGTAGTTGACCTAGGACCTTAAGATTTTGCATGAACCGAAATCTGGCAGCCACATTACACGAGAAAAAGCGAGAAGCGGTAATTCGTAGTAAAAACCGCAGAAAACATAACGTTTTCTACATTGTTTTCGTATCGACGTAACTGAAAATCTTCACATTGGCCGCATTACTCTCAGAAACGTTTACATTTATCGTCTGGCAACTAATGTTGCGTGATGACGTTTGTGGTCGCACCACTCTGTACGATGTAGAAGCTTCTAAGTTGTTGCAGTCGGCAGGAGAGAGGCACAGAAATTCAAGTTTTAGTTTTTGAAAATTCAGTTTTTGGCTCCTTTTGCTGCCTTGTAGTTGACCTAGGACCTTAAGATTTTGCATGAACCGAACTCTGGCAGCCACATTACACGAGAAAAAGCGAGAAGTGGTAATTCGTAGTAAAAACCGCAGAAAACATAACGTTTTCTACATTGTTTTCGTATCGACGTAACTGAAAATCTTCACATTGGACGCATTACTCTCAGAAACGTTTACATTTATCGTCTGGCGACTAATGCCGCATGATGACGTTTGCGGTCGCACCACTCTCTACGAAGTAGAAGTTCTAAGTTGTTGCAGTCACCAAGAAAGAGGCACAGAAATTCAAGTTTCAGTTTTTAATAATTCAGTTTTTGGCTGCTTTTGCTGCCTTGTAGTTGACCTAGGACCTTAAGATTTTGCATGAACCGAACTCTGGCAGCCACATTACACGAGAAAAAGCGAGAAGTGGTAGTTCGTAGTAAAAACCACAGAAAACATAACGTTTTCTACATTGTTTTCGTATCGACGTAACTGAAAATCTTCACATTGGACGCATTACTCTCAGAAACGTTTACATTTATCGTCTGGCAACTAATGCCGCGTGATGACGTTTGCGATCGCAGCACTCTGTACGAAGTAGAAGCTTCTAAGTTGTTGTGGTCACCAAGAAAGAGGCACAGAAATTCAAGTTTTAGTTTTCGAAAATTCAGTTTTTGGCTGCTTTTGCTGCCTTGTAGTTGACCTAGGACCTCAAGATTTTGCATGAACCGAACTCTGGCAGCCACATTACACGAGAAAAAGCGAGAAGTGGTAATTCGTAGTAAAAACCGCAGAAAACATAACGTTTTCTACATTGTTTTCGTATCGACGTAACTGAAAATCTTCACATTGGACGCATTACTCTCAGAAACGTTTACATTTATCGTCAGGCAACTAATGCCGCGTGATGACGTTTGCGGTCGCACCACTCTGTACGAAGTAGAAGCTTCTAAGTTGTTGCAGTCACCACGAAAGAGGCACAGAAATTCAAGTTTTAGTTTTTGAAAATTCAGTTTTTGGCTGCTTTTGCTGCCTTGTAGTTGACCTAGGACCTTAAGATTTTGCATGAACCGAACTCTGGCAGCCACATTACACGAGAAAAAGCGAGAAGTGGTAATTCGTAGTAAAATCCGCAGAAAACATAACGTTTTCTACATTGTTTTCGTATCGACGTAACTGAAAATCTTCACATTGGACGCATTACTCTCAGAAACGTTTACATTTATCGTCTGGCAACTAATGCCGCGTGATGACGTTTGCGGTCGCACCACTCTGTACGAAGTAGAAGCATCTAAGTTGTTGCAGTCACCAAGAAAGAGGCACAGAAATTCAAGTTTTTGTTTTTGAAAATTCAGTTTTTGGCTGCTTTTACTGCCTTGTAGTTGACCTAGGACCTTAAGATTTTGCATGAACCGAACTCTGGCAGCCACATTACACGAGAAAAAGCGAGACGTGGTAATTCGTAGTAAAAACCGCAGAAAACATAACGTTTTCTACATTGTTTTCGTATCGACGTAACTGAAAATCTTCACATTGGACGCATTACTCTCAGAAACGTTTACATTTATCGTCTGGCGACTAATGCCGCATGATGACGTTTGCGGTCGCACCACTCTGTACGAAGTAGAAGTTCTAAGTTGTTGCAGTCACCAAGAAAGAGGCACAGAAATTCAAGTTTCAGTTTTTGATAATTCAGTTTTTGGCTGCTTTTGCTGCCTTGTAGTTGACCTAGGACCTTAAGATTTTGCATGAACCGAACTCTGGCAGCCACATTACACGAGAAAAAGCGAGAAGTGGTAATTCGTAGTAAAAACCGCAGAAAACATAACGTTTTCTACATTGTTTTGGTATCGAGGTAACTGAAAATCTTCACATTGGACGCATTACTCTCAGAAACGTTTACATTTACCGTCTGGCAACTAATGCCGCGTGATTACGTTTGCGGTCGCACCACTCTGTACGAAGTAGAAGCTTCTAAGTTGTTGCAGTCACCAAGAAAGAGGCACAGAAATTCAAGTTTTAGTTTTTCAAAATTCAGTTTTTGATTGCTTTTGCTGCCTTGTAGTTGACCTAGGACCTTAAGATTCTGCATGAACCGAACTCTGGCAGCCACATTACACGAGAAAAAGCAAAAAGTGGTAATTCGTAGTAAAAACGGCAGAAAACATAACGTTTTCTACATTGTTTTCGTATCGACGTAACTGAAAATCTTCACATTGGACGCATTACTCTCAGAAACGTTTACATTTATCGTCTGGCAACTAATGCCGCGTGATGACGTTTGCGGTCGCACCACTCAGTACGAAGTAGAAGCTTCTAAGTTGTTGCAGTCACCAAGAAAGAGGCACAGAAATTCAAGTTTTAGTTTTTGAAAATTCAGTTTTTGGCTGCTTTTGCTGCCTTGTAGTTGACCTAGGACCTTAAGATTTTGCATGAACCGAACTCTGGCAGCCACATTACACGAGAAAAAGCGGGAAGTGGTAATTCGTAGTAAAAACCGCAGAAAATATAACGTTTTCTACATTGTTTTCGTATCGACGTAACTGAAAATCTTCACATTGGACGCATTACTCTCAGAAACGTTTACATTTATCGTCTGGCAACTAATGCCGCGTGATGACGTTTGCGGTCGCACCACTCTGTACGAAGTAGAAGCATCTAAGTTGTTGCAGTCACCAAGAAAGAGGCACAGAAATTCAAGTTTTAGTTTATGAAAATTCAGTTTTTGGCTGCTTTTGCTGCCTTGTGGTTGACCTAAGACCTTAAGATTTTGCATGAACCGAACTCTGGCAGCCACACGAAAAAAAGTGAGAAGTGGTAATTCGTAGTAAAAACCACAGAAAACATAACGTTTTCTACATTGTTTTCGTATCGACTTAACTGAAAATCTTCACATTGGACGCATTACTCTCAGAAACGTTTACATTTATCGTCTGGCAACTAATGCCGCGTGATGACGTTTGCGGTCGCACCACTCTGTACGAAGTAGAAGCATCTAAGTTGTTGCAGTCACCAAGAAAGAGGCACAGAAATTCAAGTTTTTGTTTTTGAAAATTCAGTTTTTGCCTGCTTTTGCTGCCTTGTAGTTGACCTAGGACCTTAAGATTTTGCATGAACCGAACTCTGGCAGCCACATTACACGAGAAAAAGCGAGACGTGGTAATTCGTAGTAAAAACCGCAGAAAACATAACGTTTTCTACATTGTTTTCGTATCGACGTAACTGAAAATCTTCACATTGGACGCATTACTCTCAGAAACGTTTACATTTATCGTCTGGCGACTAATGCCACGTGATGACGTTTGCGGTCGCACCACTCTGTACGAAGTAGAGGCTTCTAAGTTGTTGCAGTCACCAAGAAAGAGGCACAGAAATTCACGTTTTAGTTTTTAAAAATTCAGTTTTTGGCTGCTTTTGCTGCCTTGTAGTTGCCCTAGGACCTTAAGATTTTGCATGAACCGAACTCTGGCAGCCACATTACACGAGAAAAAGCGAGAAGTGGTAATTCGCAGTAAGCACCGCAGAAAACATAACGTTTTCTGCATTGTTTTCGTATCGACGTAACTGAAAATCTTCACATTGGACGCATTACTCTCAGAAACGTTTACATTTATCGTCTGGCAACTAATGCCGCGTGATGACGTTTGCGGTCGCACCACTCTGTACGATGTAGAAGCTTCTAAGTTGTTGCAGTCGGCAGGAGAGAGGCACAGAAATTCAACTTTTAGTTTTTGAAAATTCAGTTTTTGGCTCCTTTTGCTGCCTTGTAGTTGACCTAGGACCTTAAGATTTTGCATGAACCGAACTCTGGCAGCCACATTACACGAGAAAAAGCGAGAAGTGGTAATTCGTAGTAAAAACCGCAGAAAACATAACGTTTTCTACATTGTTTTCGTATCGACGTAACTGAAAATCTTCACAATGGACGCATTACTCTCAGAAACGTTTACATTTATCGTCTGGCAACTAATGCCGCGTGATGACGTTTGCGGTCGCACCACTCTGTACGAAGTAGAAGCTTCTAAGTTGTTGCAGTCACCAAGAAAGAGGCACAGAAATTCAAGTTTTACTTTATGAAAATTCAGTTTTTGGCTGCATTTGCTGCCTTGTAGTTGACCTAGGACCTTAAGATTTTGCATGAACCGACCTCTGGCAGCCACATTACACGGGAAAAAGCGAGAAGTGGTAGTTCGTAGTAAAAACCGCAGAAAACATAACGTTTTCTACATTGTTTTCGTATCGACGTAACTGAAAATCTTCACATTGGACGCATTACTCTCAGAAACGTTTACATTTATCGTCTGGCAACTAATGCCGCGTGATGACGTTTGCGGTCGCACCACTCTGTACGAAGTAGAAGCTTCTAAGTTGTTGCAGTCACCAAGAAAGAAGCACAGAAATTCAAGTTTTAGTTTTTGAAAATTCAGTTTTTGGCTGCTTTTGCTGCCTTGTAGTTGACCTAGGACCTTAAGATTTTGCATGAACCGAACTCTGGCAGCCACATTACACGAGAAAAAGCGAGAAGTGGTAATTCGTAGTAAAAACCGCAGAAAACATAACGTTTTCTACATTGTTTTCGTATCGACGTAACTGAAAATCTTCACATTGGACGCATTACTCTCAGAAACGTTTACATTTATCGTCTGGCAACTAATGCCGCGTGATGACGTTTGCGATCGCACCACTCTGTACGAAGTAGAAGCTTCTAAGTTGTTGCAGTCACCAAGAAAGAGGCACAGAAATTCAAGTTTTAGTTTATGAAAATTCAGTTATTGGCTGCTTTTGCTGCCTTGTGGTTGACCTAAGACCTTAAGATTTTGCATGAACCGAACTCTGGCAGCCACATTACACGAGAAAAAGCGAGAAGTGGTAATTCGTAGTAAAAACCGCAGAAAACATAACGTTTTCTACATTGTTTTCGTATCGACGTAACTGAAAATCTTCACATTGGACGCATTACTCTCAGAAACGTTTACATTTATCGTCTGGCAACTAATGCCGCGTGAGGAGGTTTGCGGTCGCAGCACTCTGTACGAAGTAGATGCTTCTAAGTTGTTGCAGTCACCAAGAAAGAGGCACTGAAATTCAAGTTTTAGTTTTTGAAAATTCAGTTTTTGGCTGCTTTTGCTGCCTTGTAGTTGACCTAGGACCTTAAGATTTTGCATGAACCGAACTCTGGCAGCCACATTACACGAGAAAAAGTGAGAAGTGGTAATTCGTAGTAAAAACCACAGAAAACATAACGTTTTCTACATTGTTTTCGTATCGACGTAACTGAAAATCTTCACATTGGACGCATTACTCTCAGAAACGTTTACATTTATCGTCTGGCAACTAATGCCGCGTGATGACGTTTGCGGTCGCACCACTCTGTACGAAGTAGAAGCTTCTAAGTTGTTGCAGCCACCAAGAAAGAGGCACAGAAATTCAAGTTTTAGTTTTTGAAAATTCAGTTTTTGGCTGCTTTTGCTGCCTTGTAGTTGACCTAGGACCTTAAGATTTTGCATGAACCGAATTCTGGCAGCCACATTACACGAGAAAAAGCGAGAAGCGGTAATTCGTAGTAAAAACCGCAGAAAACATAACGTTTTCTACATTGTTTTCGTATCGACGTAACTGAAAATCTTCACATTGGCCGCATTACTCTCAGAAACGTTTACATTTATCGTCTGGCAACTAATGTTGAGTGATGACGTTTGTGGTCGCACCACTCTGTACGATGTAGAAGCTTCTAAGTTGTTGCAGTCGGCAGGAGAGAGGCACAGAAATTCAAGTTTTAGTTTTTGAAAATTCAGTTTTTGGCTCCTTTTGCTGCCTTGTAGTTGACCTAGGACCTTAAGATTTTGCATGAACCGAACTCTGGCAGCCACATTACACGAGAAAAAGCGAGAAGTGGTAATTCGTAGTAAAAACCGCAGAAAACATAACGTTTTCTACATTGTTTTCGTATCGACGTAACTGAAAATCTTCACATTGGACGCATTACTCTCAGAAACGTTTACATTTATCGTCTGGCAACTAATGCCGCGTGATGACGTTTGCGGTCGCACCACTCTGTACGAAGTAGAAGCTTCTAAGTTGTTGCAGTCACCAAGAAAGAGGCACAGAAATTCAAGTTTTACTTTATGAAAATTCAGTTTTTGGCTGCTTTTGCTGCCTTGTAGTTGACCTAGGACCTTAAGATTTTGCATGAACCGAACTCTGGCAGCCACATTACACGAGAAAAAGCGAGAAGTGGTAGTTCGTAGTAAAAACCACAGAAAACATAACGTTTTCTACATTGTTTTCGTATCGACGTAACTGAAAATCTTCACATTGGACGCATTACTCTCAGAAACGTTTACATTTATCGTCTGGCAACTAATGCCGCGTGATGACGTTTGCGATCGCAGCACTCTATACGAAGTAGAAGCTTCTAAGTTGTTGTGGTCACCAAGAAAGAGGCACAGAAATTCAAGTTTTAGTTTTCGAAAATTCAGTTTTTGGCTGCTTTTGCTGCCTTGTAGTTGACCTAGGACCTCAAGATTTTGCATGAACCGAACTCTGGCAGCCACATTACACGAGAAAAAGCGAGAAGTGGTAATTCGTAGTAAAAACCGCAGAAAACATAACGTTTTCTACATTGTTTTCGTATCGACGTAACTGAAAATCTTCACATTGGACGCATTACTCTCAGAAACGTTTACATTTATCGTCAGGCAACTAATGCCGCGTGATGACGTTTGCGGTCGCACCACTCTGTACGAAGTAGAAGCTTCTAAGTTGTTGCAGTCACCACGAAAGAGGCACAGAAATTCAAGTTTTAGTTTTTGAAAATTCAGTTTTTGGCTGCTTTTGCTGCCTTGTAGTTGACCTAGGACCTTAAGATTTTGCATGAACCGAACTCTGGCAGCCACATTACACGAGTAAAAGCGAGAAGTGGTAATTCGTAGTAAAATCCGCAGAAAACATAACGTTTTCTACATTGTTTTCGTATCGACGTAACTGAAAATCTTCACATTGGACGCATTACTCTCAGAAACGTTTACATTTATCGTCTGGCAACTAATGCCGCGTGATGACGTTTGCGGTCGCACCACTCTGTACGAAGTAGAAGCATCTAAGTTGTTGCAGTCACCAAGAAAGAGGCACAGAAATTCAAGTTTTTGTTTTTGAAAATTCAGTTTTTGGCTGCTTTTACTGCCTTGTAGTTGACCTAGGACCTTAAGATTTTGCATGAACCGAACTCTGGCAGCCACATTACACGAGAAAAAGCGAGACGTGGTAATTCGTAGTAAAAACCGCAGAAAACATAACGTTTTCTACATTGTTTTGGTATCGAGGTAACTGAAAATCTTCACATTGGACGCATTACTCTCAGAAACGTTTACATTTACCGTCTGGCAACTAATGCCGCGTGATTACGTTTGCGGTCGCACCACTCTGTACGAAGTAGAAGCTTCTAAGTTGTTGCAGTCACCAAGAAAGAGGCACAGAAATTCAAGTTTTAGTTTTTGAAAATTCAGTGTTTGATTGCTTTTGCTGCCTTGTAGTTGACCTAGGACCTTAAGATTCTGCATGAACCGAACTCTGGCAGCCACATTACACGAGAAAAAGCGAGCAGTGGTAATTCGTAGTAAAAACGGCAGAAAACATAACGTTTTCTACATTGTTTTCGTATCGACGTAACTGAAAATCTTCACATTGGACGCATTACTCTCAGAAACGTTTACATTTATCGTCTGGCAACTAATGCCGCGTGATGACGTTTGCGGTCGCACCACTCAGTACGAAGTAGAAGCTTCTAAGTTGTTGCAGTCACCAAGAAAGTGGCACAGAAATTCAAGTTTTAGTTTTTGAAAATACAGTTTTTGGCTGCTTTTGCTTCCTTGTAGTTGACCTAGGACCTTAAGATTTTGCATGAACCGAACTCTGGCAGCCACATTACACGAGAAAAAGCGGGAAGTGGTAATTCGTAGTAAAAACCGCAGAAAACATAACGTTTTCTACATTGTTTTCGTATCGACGTAACTGAAAATCATCACATTGGACGCATTACTCTCAGAAACGTTTACATTTATCGTCTGGCAACTAATGCCGCGTGATGACGTTTGCGGTCGCACCACTCTGTACGAAGTAGAAGCATCTAAGTTGTTGCAGTCACCAAGAAAGAGGCACAGAAATTCAAGTTTTAGTTTATGAAAATTCAGTTTTTGGCTGCTTTTGCTGCCTTGTGGTTGACCTAAGACCTTAAGATTTTGCATGAACCGAACTCTGGCAGCCACATTACACGAGAAAAAGCGAGAAGTGGTAATTCGAAGTAAAAACCGCAGAAAACATAACGTTTTCTACATTGTTTTCGTATCGACGTAACTGAAAATCTTCAAATTGGACGCATTACTCTCAGAAACGTTTACATTTATCGTCTGGCAACTAATGCCGCGTGAGGAGATTTGCGGTCGCAGCACTCTGTACGAAGTAGAAGCTTCTAAGTTGTTGCAGTCACCAAGAAAGAGGCACTGAAATTCAAGTTTTAGTTTTTGAAAATTCAGTTTTTGGCTGCTTTTGCTGCCTTGCAGTTGACCTAGGACCTTAAGATTTTGCATGAACCGAACTCTGGCAGCCACATTACACGAGAAAAAGTGAGAAGTGGTAATTCGTAGTAAAAACCACAGAAAACATAACGTTTTCTACATCGTTTTCGTATCGACGTAACTGAAAATCTTCACATTGGACGCATTACTCTCAGAAACGTTTACATTTATCGTCTGGCAACTAATGCCGCGTGATGACGTTTGCGGTCGCACCACTCTGTACGAAGTAGAAGCATCTAAGTTGTTGCAGTCACCAAGAAAGAGGCACAGAAATTCAAGTTTTTGTTTTTGAAAATTCAGTTTTTGCCTGCTTTTGCTGTCTTGTAGTTGACCTAGGACCTTAAGATTTTGCATGAACCGAACTCTGGCAGCCACATTACACGAGAAAAAGCGAGACGTGGTAATTCGTAGTAAAAACCGCAGAAAACATAACGTTTTCTACATTGTTTTCGTATCGACGTAACTGAAAATCTTCACATTGGACGCATTACTCTCAGAAACGTTTACATTTATCGTCTGGCGACTAATGCCACGTGATGACGTTTGCGGTCGCACCACTCTGTACGAAGTAGAGGCTTCTAAGTTGTTGCAGTCACCAAGAAAGAGGCACAGAAATTCAAGTTTCAGTTTTCGAAAATTCAGTTTTTGGCTGCTTTTGCTGCCTTGTAGTTGACCTAGGACCTTAAGATTTTGCATGAACCGAACTCTGGCAGCCACATTACACGAGAGAAAGCGAAAAGTGGTAATTCGTAGTAAAAACCGCAGAAAACATAACGTTTTCTACATTGTTTTGGTATCGAGGTAACTGAAAATCTTCACATTGGACGCATTACTCTCAGAAACGTTTACATTTACCGTCTGGCAACTAATGCCGCGTGATGACGTTTGCGGTCGCACCACTCTGTACGAAGCAGAAGCTTCTAAGTTGTTGCAGTCACCAAGAAAGAGGCACAGAAATTCAAGTTTTTGTTTTTGAAAATTCAGTTTTTGATTACTTTTGCTGCCTTGTAGTTGACCTAGGACCTTAAGATTCTGCATGAACCGAACTCTAGCAGCCACATTACACGAGAAAAAGCGAGAAGTGGTAATTCGTAGTAAAAACGGCAGAAAACATAACGTTTTCTACATTGTTTTCGTATCGACGTAACTGAAAATCTTCACATTGGACGCATTACTCTCAGAAACGTTAACATTTATCGTCTGGAAACTAATGCCGCGTGATGACGTTTGCGGTCGCACCACTCTGTACGAAGTAGAAGCTTCTAAGTTGTTGCAGTCACCAAGAAAGAGGCACAGAAATTCAAGTTTTACTTTATGAAAATTCAGTTTTTGGCTGCTTTTGCTGCCTTGTAGTTGACCTAGGACCTTAAGATTTTGCATGAACCGAACTCTGGCAGCCACATTACACGAGAAAAAGCGAGAAGTGGTAGTTCGTAGTAAAAACCACAGAAAACATAACGTTTTCTACATTGATTTCGTATCGACGTAACTGAAAATCTTCACATTGGACGCATTACTCTCAGAAACGTTTACATTTATCGTCAGGCAACTAATGCCGCGTGATGACGTTTGCGGTCGCACCACTCTGTACGAAGTAGAAGCTTCTAAGTTGTTGCAGTCACCACGAAAGAGGCACAGAAATTGAAGTTTTAGTTTTTGAAAATTCAGTGTTTGGCTGCTTTTGCTGCCTTGTAGTTGACCTAGGACCTTAAGATTTTGCATGAACCGAACTCTGGCAGCCACATTACACGAGAAAAAGCGAGAAGTGGTAATTCGTAGTAAAATCCGCAGAAAACATAACGTTTTCTACATTGTTTTCGTATCGACGTAACTGAAAATCTTCACATTGAACGCATTACTCTCAGATACGTTTACATTTATCGTCTGGCAACTAATGCCGCGTGATGACGTTTGCGGTCGCACCACTCTGTACGAAGTAGAAGCATCTAAGTTGTTGCAGTCACCAAGAAAGAGGCACAGAAATTCAAGTTTTTGTTTTTGAAAATTCAGTTTTTGGCTGCTTTTGCTGCCTTGTAGTTGACCTAGGACCTTAAGATTTTGCATGAACCGAACTCCGGCAGCCACATTACACGAGAAAAAGCGAGACGTGGTAATTCGTAGTAAAAACCGCAGAAAACATAACGTTTTCTACATTGTTTTCGTATCGACGTAACTGAAAATCTTCACATTGGACGCATTACTCTCAGAAACGTTTACATTTATCGTCTGGCGACTAATGCCACGTGATGACGTTTGCGGTCGCACCACTCTGTACGAAGTAGAAGCTTCTAAGTTGTTGCAGTCACCAAGAAAGAGGCACAGAAATTCAAGTTTAAGTTTTCGAAAATTCAGTTTTTGGCTGCTTTTGCTGCCTTGTAGTTGACCTAGGACCTTAAGATTTTGCATGAACCGAACTCTGGCAACCACATTACACGAGAAAAAGCGAGAAGTGGTAATTCGTAGTAAAAACCGCAGAAAACATAACGTTTTCTACATTGTTTTATTATCGAGGTAACTGAAAATCTTCACATTGGACGCATTACTCTCAGAAACGTTTACATTTACCGTCTGGCAACTAATGCCGCGTGATGACGTTTGCGGTCGCACCACTCTGTACGAAGTAGAAGCTTCTAAGTTGTTGCAGTCACCAAGAAAGAGGCACAGAAATTCAAGTTTTTGTTTTTGAAAATTCAGTTTTTGATTACTTTTGCTGCCTTGTAGTTGACCTAGGACCTTAACATTCTGCGTGAACCGAACTCTCGCAGCCACATTACACGAGAAAAAGCGAGAAGTGGTAATTCGTAGTAAAAACCGCAGAAAACATAACGTTTTCTACATTGTTTTCGTATCGACGTAACTGAAAATCTTCACATTGGACGCATTACTCTCAGAAACGTTTAAATTTATCGTCTGGCAACTAATGCCGCGTGATGACGTTTGCGGTCGCACCACTCTGTACGAAGTAGAAGCTTCTAAGTTGTTGCAGTCACCAAGAAAGAGGCACAGAAATTCAAGTTTTAGTTTTCGAAAATTCAGTTTTTGGCTGCTTTTGCTGCCTTGTAGTTGACCTAGGACCTCAAGATTTTGCATGAACCGAACTCTGGCAGCCACATTACAAGAGAAGAAGCTAGAAGTGGTAATTCGAAGTAAAAACCGCAGAAAACATAACGTTTTCTACATTGTTTTGGTATCGACGTAACTGAAAATCTTCACATTGGACGCATTACTCTCAGAAACGTTTACATTTATCGTCCGGCACCTAATGCCGCGTGATGACGTTGGCGGTCGCACCACTCTGTACGAAGTAGAAGCTTCTAAGTTGTTGCAGTCACCAAGAAAGAGGCACAGAAATTCAAGTTTTAGTTTTCGATAATTCAGTTTTTGGCTGCTTTTGCTGCCTTGTAGTTGACCTAGGACCTCAAGATTTTGCATGAACCGAACTCTGGCAGCCACATTACACGAGAAAAAGCGAGAAGTGGTAATTCGTAGTAAAATCCGCAGCAAACATAACGTTTTCTACATTGTTTTCGTATCGACGTAACTGAAAATCTTCACATTGGACGCATTACTCTCAGAAACGTTTACATTTATCGTCTGGCAACTAATGCAGCGTGATGACGTTTGCGGTCGCACCACTCTGTACGAAGTAGAAGCTTCTAAGTTGTTGCAGTCACCAAGAAAGAGGCACAGAAATTCAAGTTTTAGTTTTTGAAAATTCAGTTTTTGGCTGCTTTTGCTGCCTTGTAGTTGACCTAGGACCTTAAGATTTTGCATGAACCGAACTCTGGCAGCCACATTACGCGAGAAAAAGCGAGAAGTGGTAATTCGTAGTAAAAACCGCAGAAAACATAACGTTTTCTACATTGTTTTCGTATCGACGTAACTGAAAATCTTCACATTGGACGCATTACTCTCAGAAACGTTAACATTTATCGTCTGGCGACTAATGCCGCGTGATGACGTTTGCGGTCGCACCACTCTGTACGATGTAGAAGCCTCTAAGATGTTGCAGTCACCAAGAAAGAGGCACAGAAATTCAAGTTTCAGTTTTTGAAAATTCAGTTTTTGGCTGCTTTTGCTGCCTTGTAGTTGACCTAGGACCTTAAGATTTTGCATGAACCGAACTCTGGCAGCCACATTACACGAGTAAAAGCGAGAAGTGGTAATTCGTAGTAAAAACCGCAGAAACATAACGTTTTCTACATAGTTTTGGTATCGACGTAACTGAAAATCTTCACATTGGACGCATTACTCTCAGAAACGTTTACACTTGTCGTCTGGCAACTAATGCCGCGTGATGACGTTTGCGGTCGCACCACTCTGTACGAAGTAGAAGCTTCTAAGTTGTTGCAGTCACCAAGAAAGAGGCACAGAAATTCAAGTTTTAGTTTTTGAAAATTCAGTTTTTGATTGCTTTTGCTGCCTTGTAGTTGACCTAGGACCTTAAGACTCTGCATGAACCGAACTCTGGCAGCCACATTACACGAGAAAAAGCGAGAAGTGAAAATTCGTAGTAAAAACCGCAGAAAACATATCGTTTTCTACATTGTTTTCGTATCGACGTAACTGAAAATCTTCACATTGGACGCATTACTCTCAGAAACGTTTACATTTATCTTCTGGCAACTAATGCCGCGTGATGACGTTTGCGGTCGCACCACTCAGTACGAAGTAGGAGCTTCTAAGTTGTTGCAGTCACTAAGAAAGAGGCACAGAAATTCAAGTTTTAGTTTTTGAAAATTCAGTTTTTGGCTGCTTTTGCTGCCTTGTAGTTGACCTAGGACCTTACGATTTTGCATGAACCGAACTCTGGCAGCCACATTACACGAGAAAAAGCGAGAAGTGGTAATTCGTAGTAAAAACCGCAGAAAACATAACGTTTTCTACATTGTTTTCGTATCGACGTAACTGAAAATCTTCACATTGGACGCATTACTCTCAGAAACGTTTACATTTATCGTCTGGCAACTAATGCCGCGTGATGACGTTTGCGGTCGCACCACTCTGTACGAAGTAGAAGCTTCTAAGTTGTTGCAGTCACCAAGAAAGAGGCACAGAAGTTCAAGTTTTAGTTTTTGAAAATTCGGTTTTTGGCTGCTTTTGCTGCCTTGTAGTTGACCTAGGACCTTAAGATTTTGCATGAACCGAACTCTGGCAGCCACATTACACGAGAAAAAGCGAGAAGTGGTAATTCGTAGTAAAAACCGCAGAAAACATAACGCATTCTACATTGTTTTCGTATCGACGTAACTGAAAATCTTCACATTCGACGCATTACTCTCAGAAACGTTTACATTTATCGTCTGGCAACTAATGCCGCGTGATGACGTTTGCGGTCGCACCACTCTGTACGAAGTAGAAGCTTCTAAGTTGTTGCAGTCACCAACAAAGAGGCACAGAATTTAAAGTTTTAGTTTTTGAAAATTCAGTTTTTGGCTGCTTTTGCTGCCTTGTAGTTGACCTAGGACCTTAAGATTTTGCATGAACCGAACTCTGGCAGCCACATTACACGAGAAAAAGCGAGAAGTGGTAATTCGTAGTAAAAACCGCAGAAAACATAACGTTTTCTACATTGTTTTGGTATCGAGGTAACTGAAAATCTTCACATTGGACGCATTACTCTCAGAAACGTTTACATTTACCGTCTGGCAACTAATGCCGCGTGATGACGTTTGCGGTCGCACCACTCTGTACGAAGTAGAAGCTTCTAAGTTGTTGCAGTCACCAAGAAAGAGGCACAGAAATTCAAGTTTTAGTTTTTGAAAATTCAGTTTTTGATTGCTTTTGCTGCCTTGTAGTTGACCTAGGACCTTAAGATTCTGCCTGAACCGAACTCTGGCAGCCACATTACACGAGAAAAAGCGAGAAGTGGTAATTCGTAGTAAAAACGGCAGAAAACATAACGTTTTCTACATTGCTTTCGTATCGACGTAACTGAAAATCTTCACATTGGACGCATTACTCTCAGAAACGTTTACATTTATCGTCTGGCAACTAATGCCGCGTGATGACGTTTGCTGTCGCACCACTCAGTACGAAGTATAAGCTTCTAAGTTGTTGCAGTCACCAAGAAAGAGGCACAGAAATTCAAGTTTTAGTTTTTGAAAATTCAGTTTTTGGCTGCTTTTGCTGCCTTGTAGTTGACCTAGGACCTTAAGATTTTGCATGAACCGAACTCTGGCAGCCACATTACACGAGAAAAAGCGAGAAGTGGTAATTCGTAGTAAAAACCGCAGAAAACATAACGTTTTCTACATTGTTTTCGTATCGACGTAACTGAAAATCTTCACATTGGACGCATTACTCTCAGAAACGTTTACATTTATCGTCTGGCAACTAATGCCGCGTGATGACGTTTGCGGTCGCACCACTCTGTACGAAGTAGAGGCTTCTAAGTTGTTGCAGTCACCAAGAAAGAGGCACAGAAATTCAAGTTTTAGTTTTTGAAAATTCAGTTTTTGGCTGCTTTTGCTGCCTTGTAGTTGACCTAGGACCTTAAGATTTTGCATGAACCGAACTCTGGCAGCCACATTACACGAGAAAAAGCGAGAAGTGGTAATTCGTAGTAAAAACCGCAGAAAACATAACGTTTTCTACATTGTTTTCG
The DNA here is from genome assembly GCF_023864345.2 of Schistocerca serialis cubense. Classification (NCBI taxonomy): domain Eukaryota; kingdom Metazoa; phylum Arthropoda; class Insecta; order Orthoptera; family Acrididae; genus Schistocerca; species Schistocerca serialis. Next base: position 2,519,946 of record NW_026047571.1, on the reverse strand, counting down.
TATCGACGTAACTGAAAATCTTCACATTGGACGCATTACTCTCAGAAACGTTTAAATTTATCGTCTGGCAACTAATGCCGCGTGATGACGTTTGCGGTCGCACCACTCTGTACGAAGTAGAAGCTTCTAAGTTGTTGCAGTCACCAAGATAGAATCTCAGAAATTCAAGTTTTAGTTTTCGAAAATTCAGTTTTTGGCTGCTTTTGCTGCCTTGTAGTTGACCTAGGACCTCAAGATTTTGCATGAACCGAACTCTGGCAGCCACATTACACGAGAAGAAGCTAGAAGTGGTAATTCGTAGTAAAATCCGCAGCAAACATAACGTTTTCTACATTGTTTTCGTATCGACGTAACTGAAAATCTTCACATTGGACGCATTACTCTCAGAAACGTTTACATTTATCGTCTGGCAACTAATGCCGCGTGATGACGTTTGCGGTCGCACCACTCTGTACGAAGTAGAAGCTTCTAAGTTGTTGCAGTCACCAAGAAAGAGGCACAGAAATTCAAGTTTTAGTTTTTGAAAATTCAGTTTTTGGATGCTTTTGCTGCCTTGTAGTTGACCTAGGACCTTAAGATTTTGCATGAACCGAACTCTGGCAGCCACATTACACGAGCAAAAGTGAGAAGTGGTAAATCGTAATAAAAACCGCAGAAAACATAGCGTTTTCTACATTGTTTTCGTATCGACGTAACTGAAAATCTTCACATTGGACGCATTACTCTCAGAAACGTTTACATTTATCGTCTGGCAACTAATGCCGCGTGATGACGTTTGCGGTCGCACAACTCTGTACGAAGTAGAAGCGTCTAAGTTGTTGCAGTCACCAAGAAAGAGGCACAGAAATTCAAGTTTTAGTTTTTGAAAATTCAGTTTTTGGCTGCTTTTGCTGCCTTGTAGTTGACCTAGGACCTTAAGATTTTTCATGTACCGAACTCTGGCAACCACATTACACGAGAAAAAGCGAGAAGTGGTAATTCGTAGTAAAAACCGCAGAAAACATAACGTTTTCTACATTGTTTTCGTATCGACGTAACTGAAAATCTTCACATTGGACGCATTACTCTCAGAAACGTTTACATTTATCGTCTGGCAACTAACGCCGCGTGATGACGTTTGCGGTCGCACCACTCTGTACGAAGTAGAAGCTTCTAAGTTGTTGCAGTCATCAAGAAAGAGGCACAGAAATTCAAGTTTTAGTTTTTGAAAATTCAGTTTTTGGCTGCTTTTGCTGCCTTGTAGTTGACCTAGGACCTTAAGATTTTGCATGAACCGAACTCTGGCAGCCACATTACACGAGAAAAAGCGAGTAGTGGTAATTCGTAGTAAAAACCGCAGAAAACATAACGTTTTCTACATTGTTTTTGTATCGACGTAACTGAAAATCTTCACATTGGACGCATTACTCTCAGAAACATTTACATTTATCGTCTGGCAACTAATGCCGCGTGATGACGTTTGCGGTCGCACCACTCTGTACGAAGTAGAAGCTTCTAAGTTGTTGCAGTCACCAAGAAAGAGGCACAGAAATTCAAGTCTTAGTTTTCGATAATTCAGTTTTTGGCTGCTTTTGCTGCCTTGTAGTTGACCTAGGACCTCAAGATTTTTGCATGAACCGAACTCTGGCAGCCACATTACACGAGAAAAAGCGAGAAGTGGTAATTCGTAGTAAAAACCGCAGAAAACATAACGTTTTCTACATTGTTTTCGTATCGACGTAACTGAAAATCTTCACATTGGACGCATTACTCTCAGAAACGTTTACATTTATCGTCTGGCAACTAATGCAGCGTGATGACGTTTGCGGTCGCACCACTCTGTACGAAGTAGAAGCTTCTAAGTTGTTGCAGTCACCAAGAAAGAGACACAGAAATTCAAGTTTTAGTTTTTGAAAATTCAGTTTTTGGCTGCTTTTGCTGCCTTGTAGTTGACCTAGGACCTGAAGATTCTGCATGAACCGAACTCTGGCAGCCACATTACACGAGAAAAAGCGAGAAGTGGTAATTCGTAGTAAAAACCGCAGAAAACATAACGTTTTCTACATTGTTTTCGTATCGACGTAACTGAAAATCTTCACATTGGACGCATTACTCTCAGAAACGTTAACATTTATCGTCTGGCGACTAATGCCGCGTGATGACGTTTGCGTTCGCACCACTCTGTACGAAGTAGAAGCTTCTAAGTTGTTGCAGTCACCAAGAAAGAGGCACAGAAATTCAAGTTTTAGTTTTTGAAAATTCAGTTTTTGATTGCTTTTGCTGCCTTGTAGTTGACCTAGGACCTTAAGATTCTGCATAAACCGAACTCTGGCAGCCACATTACACGAGAAAAAGCGAGAAGTGGTAATTCGTAGTAAAAACCGCAGAAAACATAACGTTTTCTACATTGTTTTCGTATCGACGTAACTGAAAATCTTCACATTGGACGCATTACTCTCAGAAACGTTTACATTTATCTTCTGGCAACTAATGCCGCGTGATGACGTTTGCGGTCGCACCACTCAGTACGAAGTACGAGCTTCTAAGTTGTTGCAGTCACCAAGAAAGAGGCACAGAAGTTTAAGTTTTAGTTTTTGAAAATTCAGTTTTTGGCTGCTTTTGCTGCCTTGTAGTTGACCTAGGACCTTAAGATTTTGCATGAACCGAACTCTGGCAGCCACATTACACGAGAAAAAGCGAGAAGTGGTAATTCGTAGTAAAAACCGCAGAAAACATAACGCATTCTACATTGTTTTCGTATCGACGTAACTGAAAATCTTCACATTCGACGCATTACTCTCAGAAACGTTTACATTTATCGTCTGGCAACTAATGCCGCGTGATGACGTTTGCGGTCGCACAACTCTGTACGAAGTAGAAGCGTCTAAGTTGTTGCAGTCACCAAGAAAGAGGCACAGAATTTAAAGTTTTAGTTTTTGAAAATTCAGTTTTTGGCTGCTTTTGCTGCCTTGTAGTTGACCTAGGACCTTAAGATTTTGCATGAACCGAACTCTGGCAGCCACATTACACGAGAAAAAGCGAGAAGTGGTAATTCGTAGTAATAACCGCAGAAAACATAACGTTTTCTACATTGTTTTCGTATCGACGTAACTGAAAATCTTCACATTGGACGCATTACTCTCAGAAACGTTTACATTTATCGTCTGGCAACTAACGCCGCGTGATGACGTTTGCGGTCGCACCACTCTGTACGAAGTAGAAGCTTCTAAGTTGTTGCAGTCATCAAGAAAGAGGCACAGAAATTCAAGTTTTAGTTTTTGAATATTCAGTATTTGGCTGCTTTTGCTGCCTTGTTGTTGACCTAGGACCTTAAGATTTTGCATGAACCGAACTCTGGCAGCCACATTACACGAGAAAAAGCGGGTAGTGGTAATTCGTAGTAAAAACCGCAGAAAACATAACGTTTTCTACATTGTTTTTGTATCGACGTAACTGAAAATCTTCACATTGGACGCATTACTCTCAGAAACGTTTACATTTATCGTCTGGCAACTAATGCCGTGTGATGACGTTTGCGGTCGCACCACTCTGTACGAAGTAGAAGCTTCTAAGTTATTGCAGTCACCAAGAAAGAGGCACAGAAATTCAAGTTTTAGTTTTCGAAAATTCTGTTTTTGGCTGCTTTTGCTGCCTTGTAGTTGACCTAGGACCTCAAGATTTTGCATGAACCGAACTCTGGCAGCCACATTACACGTGAAAAAGCGAGAAGTGGTAATTCGTAGTAAAAACCGCAGAAAACATAACGTTTTCTACATTGTTTTCGTATCGACGTAACTGAAAATCTTCACATTGTACGCAATACTCTCAGAAACGTTTACATTTATCGTCTGGCAACTAATGCAGCGTGATGACGTTTGCGGTCGCACCACTCTGTACGAAGTAGAAGCTTCTAAGTTGTTGCAGTCACCAAGAAAGAGGCACAGAAATTAAAGTTTTAGTTTTTGAAAATTCAGTTTTTGGCTGCTTTTGCTGCCTTGTAGTTGACCTAGGACCTTAAGATTTTGCATGAACCGAACTCTGGCAGCCACATTACACGAGAAAAAGCGAGAAGTGGTAATTCGTAGTAAAAACCGTAGAAAACATAACGTTTTCTACATTGTTTTCGTATCGACGTAACTGAAAATCTTCACATTGGACGCATTACTCTCAGAAACGTTATATTTATCGTCTGGCGACTAATGCCGCGTGATGACGTTTGCGGACGCACCACTCTGTACGAAGTAGAAGCTTCTAAGATGTCGCAGTCACCAAGAAAGAGGCACAGAAATTCAAGTTTCAGTTTTTGAAAATTCGGTTTTTGGCTGCTTTTGCTGCCTTGTAGTTGACCTAGGACCTTAAGATTTTGCATGAACCGAACTCTGGCAGCCACATTACACGAGAAAAAGCGAGAAGTGGTAATTCGTAGTAAAAACCGCAGAAAACATAACGTTTTCTACATTGTTTTCGTATCGACGTAACTGAAAATCTTCACATTGGACGCATTACTCTCAGAAACGTTTACATTTGTCGTCTGGCAACTAATGCCGCGTGATGACGTTTGCGTTCGCACCACTCTGTACGAAGTAGAAGCTTCTAAGTTGTTGCAGTCACCAAGAAAGAGGCACAGAAATCAAGTTTTAGTTTTTGAAAATTCAGTTTTTGATTGCTTTTGCTGCCTTGTAGTTGACCTAGGACCTTAAGATTCTGCATAAACCGAACTCTGGCAACCACATTACACGAGAAAAAGCGAGAAGTGGTAATTCGTAGTAAAAACCGCAGAAAACATAACGTTTTCTACATTGTTTTCGTATCGACGTAACTGAAAATCTTCACATTGGACGCATTACTCTCAGAAACGTTTAAATTTATATTCTGGCAACTAACGCCGTGTGATGACGTTTGCGGTCGCACCACTCAGTACGAAGTAGAAGCTTCTAAGTTGTTGCAGTCACCAAGAAAGAGGCACAGAAATTCAAGTTTTAGTTTTTGAAAATTCAGTTTTTGCTGCTTTTGCTGCTTTGTAGTTGACCTAGGACCTTACGATTTTGCATGAACCGAACTCTGGCAGCCACATTACACGAGAAAAAGCGAGAAGTGGTAATTCGTAGTAAAAACCGCAGAAAACATAACGTTTTCTACATTGTTTTCGTATCGACGTAACTGAAAATCTTCACATTGGACGCATTACTCTCAGAAACGTTTACATTTATCGTCTGGCAACTAACGCCGCGTGATGACGTTTGCGGTCGCACCACTCTGTACGAAGTAGAAGCTTCTAAGTTGTTGCAGTCATCAAGAAAGAGGCACAGAAATTCAAGTTTTAGTTTTTGAAAATTCAGTTTTTGGATGCTTTTGCTGCCTTGTAGTTGACCTAGGACCTTAAGATTTTGCATGAACCGAACTCTGGCAGCCACATTACACGAGAAAAAGCGAGAAGTGGTAATTCGTAGTAAAAACCGCAGAAACCATTACGTTTTCTTCATTGTTTTCGTATCGACGTAACTGAAAATCTTCACATTGGACGCATTACTCTCAGAAACGTTTACATTTATCGTCTGGCAACTAATGCCGCGTGATGACGTTTGCGGTCGCACCACACTGTACGAAGTAGAAGCTTCTAAGTTGTTGCTGTCACCAAGAAAGAGGCACAGAAATTCAAGTTTTAGTTTTTGAAAATTCAGTTTTTGGCTGCCTTTGCTGCCTTGTAGTTGACCTAGGACCTTAAGATTTTGCATGAACCGAACTCTGGCAGCCACATTACACGAGAAAAAGCGAGAAGTGGTAATTCGTAGTAAAAACCGCAGAAAACATAACGTTTTCTACATTGTTTTCGTATCGACGTAACTGAAAATCTTCACATTGGACGCATTGCTCTCAGAAACGTTTACATTTATCGTCTGGCAACTAATGCCGCGTGATGACGTTTACGGTCGCACCACTCTGTACGAAGTAGAAGCTTCTAAGTTGTTGCAGTCACCAAGAAAGAGGCACAGAAATTCAAGTTTTAGTTTTTGAAAATTCAGTTTTTGGCTGCTTTTGCTGCCTTGTATTTGACCTAGGACGTTAAGATTTTGCATGAACCGAACTCTGGCAGCCACATTACACGAGAAAAAGCGAGAAGTGGTAATTCGTAGTAAAAACCGCAGAAAACATAACGTTTTCTACATTGTTTTCGTATCGACGTAACTGAAAATCTTCACATTGGACGCATTACTCTCAGAAACGTTTAAATTTATCGTCTGGCAACTAATGCCGCGTGATGACGTTTGCGGTCGCACCACTCTGTACGAAGTAGAAGCTTCTAAGTTGTTGCAGTCACCAAGAAAGAGGCACAGAAATTCAAGTTTCAGTTTTTGAAAATTCAGTTTTTGGCTGCTTTTGCTGCCTTGTAGTTGACCTAGGACCTTAAGATTTTGCATGAACCGAACTCTGGCAGCCACATTACACGAGAAAAAGCGAGAAGTGGTAATTCGTAGTAAAAACCGCAGAATACATAACGTTTTCTACATTGTTTTGGTATCGACGTAACTGAAAATCTTCACATTGGACGCATTACTCTCAGAAACGTTTACATTTATCGTCTGGCAACTAATGCCACGTAATGGCGTTTGCGGTCGCACCACTCCGTACGAAGTAGAAGCTTCTAAGTTGTTGCAGTCACCAAGAAAGAGGCACAGAAATTCAAGTTTTAGTTTTTGAAAATTCAGTTTTTGATTGCTTTTGCTGCCTTGTAGTTGACCTATGACCTTAAGATTCTGCATGAACCGAACTCTGGCAGCCACATTACACGAGAAAAAGCTAGAAGTGGTATTTCGTAGTAAAAACCGCAGAAAACATAACGTTTTCTACATTGTTTTCGTATCGACGTAACTGAAAATCTTCACATTGGACGCATTACTCTCAGAAACGTTTACATTTATCGTCTGGCAACTAATGCCGCGTGATGACGTTTGCGGTCGCACCACTCTGTACGAAGTAGAAGCTTCTAAGTTGTTGCAGTCACCAAGAAAGAGGCACAGAAATTCAAGTTTTAGTTTTTGAAAATTCAGTTTTTGGCTGCTTTTGGTGCCTTGTAGTTGACCTAGGACCTTAAGATTTTGCATGAACCGAACACTGGCAGCCACATTACACGAGAAAAAGCGAGAAGTGGTAATTCGTAGTAAAAACCGCAGAAAACATAACGTTTTCTACATTGTTTTCGTATCGACGTAACTGAAAATCTTCACATTGGACGCATTACTCTCAGAAACGTTTACATTTATCGTCTGGCAACTAATGCCGCATGATGACGTTTGCGGTCGCACCACTCTGTACGAAGTAGAAGCTTCTAAGTTGTTGCAGTCACCAAGAAAGAGGCACAGAAGTTCAAGTTTTAGTTTTTGAAAATTCAGTTTTTGGCTGCTTTTGCTGCCTTGTAGTTGACCTAGGACCTTAAGATTCTGCATGAACCGAACTCTGGCAGCCACATTACATGAGAAAAAGCGAGAAGTGGTAATACGTAGTAAAAACCGCAGAAAACATAACGTTTTCTACATTGTTTTCGTATCGACGTAACTGAAAATCTTCACATTGGACGCATTACTCTCAGAAACGTTTACATTTATCGTCTGGCAACTAATGCCGCGTGATGACGTTTGCGGTCGCACCACTCTGTACGAAGTAGAAGCTTCTAAGTTGTTGCAGTCACCAAGAAAGAGGCACAGAAGTTCAAGTTTTAGTTTTTGAAAATTCAGTTTTTGGCTGCTTTTGCTGCCTTGTAGTTGACCTAGGACCTTAAGATTTTGCATGAACCGAACTCTGGCAGCCACATTACACGAGAAAAAGCGAGAAGTGGTAATTCGTAGTAAAAACCGCAGAAAACATCACGTTTTCTACATTGTTTTCGTATCGACGTAACCGAAAATCTTCACATTGGACGCATTAGTCTCAGAAACGTTTACATTTATCGTCTGCAACTAATGACGCGTGATGACGTTTGCGGTCGCACCACTCTGTACGAAGTAGAAGCTTCTAAGTTGTTGCAGTCACCAAGAAAGAGGCACAGAAATTCAAGTTTTAGTTTTTGAAAATTCAGTTTTTGGCTGCTTTTGCTGCCTTGTAGTTGACCTAGGACCTTAAGATTTTGCATGAACCGAACTCTGGCAGCCACATTACACGAGAAAAAGCGAGAAGTGGTAATTCGTAGTAAAAACCGCAGAAAACATAACGTTTTCTACATTGTTTTGGTATCGACGTAACTGAAGATCTTCACATTGGACGCATTACTCTCAGAAACGTTTACATTTATCGTCTGGCAACTAATGCCGCGTGATGACGTTTGCGGTCGCACCACTCTGTACGAAGTAGAAGCTTCTAAGTTGTTGCAGTCACCAAGAAAGAGGCACAGAAATTCAAGTTTCAGTATTTGAAAATTCAGTTTTTGGCTGCTTTTGCTGCCTTGTAGTTGACCTAGGACGTTAAGATTCTGCATGAACCGAACTCTGGCAGCCACATTACACGAGAAAAAGCGAGAAGTGGTAATTCGTAGTAAAAACCGCAGAAAACATAACGTTTTCTACATTGTTTTCGTATCGACGTAACTGAAAATCTTCACATTGGACGCATTACTCTCAGAAACGTTTACATTTATCGTCTGGCAACTAATGCCGCGTAATGACGTTTGCGGTCGCACCACTCTGTACGAAGTAGAAGCTTCTAAGTTGTTGCAGTCACCAAGAAAGAGGCACAGAAATTCAAGTTTTAGTTTTTGAAAATTCAGTTTTTGGCTGCTTTTGCCGCCTTGTAGTTGACCTAGGACCTCAAGATTCTGCATGAACCGAACTCTGGCAGCCACATTACACGAGAAAAAGCGAGAAGTGGTAATTCGTAGTAAAAACCACAGAAAACATAACGTTTTCTACATTGTTTTCGTATCGACGTAACTGAAAATCTTCACATTGGACGCATTACTCTCAGAAACGTTTACATTTATCGTCTGGCAACTAATGCCGCGTGATGACGTTTGCGGTCGCACCACTCAGTACGAAGTAGAAGCTTCTAAGTTGTTGCAGTCACCAAGAAAGAGGCACAGAAATTCAAGTTTTAGTTTTTGAAAATTCAGTTTTTGGCTGCTTTTGCTGCCTTGTAGTTGACCTAGGACCTTAAGATTTTGCATGAACCGAACTCTGGCAGCCACATTACACGAGAAAAAGCGAGAAGTGGTAATTCGTAGTAAAAACCGCAGAATACATAACGTTTTCTACATTGTTTTGGTATCGACGTAACTGAAAATCTTCACATTGGACGCATTACTCTCAGAAACGTTTTCATTTATCGTCTGGCAACTAATGCCACGTAATGGCGTTTGCGGTCGCACCACTCCGTACGAAGTAGAAGCTTCTAAGTTGTTGCAGTCACCAAGAAAGAGGCACAGAAATTCAAGTTTTAGTTTTTGAAAATTCAGTTTTTGATTGCTTTTGCTGCCTTGTAGTTGACCTATGACCTTAAGATTCTGCATGAACCGAACTCTGGCAGCCACATTACACGAGAAAAAGCTAGAAGTGGTAATTCGTAGTAAAAACCGCAGAAAACATAACGTTTTCTACATTGTTTTCGTATCGACGTAACTGAAAATCTTCACATTGGACGCATTACTCTCAGAAACGTTTACATTTATCGTCTGGCAACTAATGCCGCGTGATGACGTTTGCGGTCGCACCACTCTGTACGAAGTAGAAGCTTCTAAGTTGTTGCAGTCACCAAGAAAGAGGCACAGAAATTCAAGTTTTAGTTTTTGAAAATTCAGTTTTTGGCTGCTTTTGCTGCCTTGTAGTTGACCTAGGACCTTAAGATTTTGCATGAACCGAACACTGGCAGCCACATTACACGAGAAAAAGCGAGAAGTGGTAATTCGTAGTAAAAACCGCAGAAAACATAACGTTTTCTACATTGTTTTCGTATCGACGTAACTGAAAATCGTCACATTGGACGCATTACTCTCAGAAACGTTTACATTTATCGTCTGGCAACTAATGCCGCATGATGACGTTTGCTGTCGCACCACTCTGTACGAAGTAGAAGCTTCTAAGTTGTTGCAGTCACCAAGAAAGAGGCACAGAAGTTCAAGTTTTAGTTTTTGAAAATTCAGTTTTTGGCTGCTTTTGCTGCCTTGTAGTTGACCTAGGACCTTAAGATTCTGCATGAACCGAACTCTGGCAGCCACATTACATGAGAAAAAGCGAGAAGTGGTAATTCGTAGTAAAAGCCGCAGAAAACATAACGTTTTCTACATTGTTTTCGTATCGACGTAACTGAAAATCTTCACATTGGACGCATTACTCTCAGAAACGTTTGCATATATCGTCTGGCAACTAATGCCGCGTGATGACGTTTGCGGTCGCACCACTCTGTACGAAGTAGAAGCTTCTAAGTTGTTGCAGTCACCAAGAAAGAGGCACAGAAGTTCAAGTTTTAGTTTTTGAAAATTCAGTTTTTGGCTGCTTTTGCTGCCTTGTAGTTGACCTAGGACCTTAAGATTTTGCATGAACCGAACTCTGGCAGCCACATTACACGAGAAAAAGCGAGAAGTGGTAATTCGTAGTAAAAACCGCAGAAAACATAACGTTTTCTACATTGTTTTCGTATCGACGTAACCGAAAATCTTCACATTGGACGCATTAGTCTCAGAAACGTTTACATTTATCGTCTGCCAACTAATGCCGCGTGATGACGTTTGCGGTCGCACCACTCTGTACGAAGTAGAAGCTTCTAAGTTGTTGCAGTCACCAAGAAAGAGGCAGAGAAATTCAAGTATTAGTTTTTGAAAATTCAGTTTTTGGCTGCTTTTGCTGCCTTGTAGTTGACCTAGGACCTTAAGATTTTGCATGAACCGAACTCTGGCAGCCACATTACACGAGAAAAAGCGAGAAGTGGTAATTCGTAGTAAAAACCGCAGAAAACATAACGTTTTCTACATTGTTTTGGTATCGACGTAACTGAAAATCTTCACATTGGACGCATTACTCTCAGAAACGTTTACATTTATCGTCTGGCAACTAATGCCGCGTGATGACGTTTGCGGTCGCACCACTCTGTACGAAGTAGAAGCTTCTAAGTTGTTGCAGTCACCAAGAAAGAGGCACAGAAATTCAAGTTTTAGTTTTTGAAAATTCAGTTTTTGGCTGCTTTTGCTGCCTTGTAGTTGACCTAGGACCTTGAGATTCTGCATGAACCGAACTCTGGCAGTCACATTACACGAGAAAAAGCGAGAAGTGGTAATTCGTAGTAAAAACCGCAGAAAACATAACGTTTTCTACATTGTTTTCGTATCGACGTAACTGAAAATCTTCACATTGGACGCATTACTCTCAGAAACGTTTACATTTATCGTCTGGCAACTAATGCCGCGTGATGACATTTGCGGTCGCACCACTCTGTACGAAGTAGAAGCTTCTAAGTTGTGGCAGTCACCAAGAAAGAGGCACAGAAATTCAAGTTTTAGTTTTTGAAAATTCAGTTTTTGGCTGCTTTTGCTGCCTTGTAGTTGACCTAGGACCTTAAGATATTGCATGAACCGAACTCTGGCAGCCACATTACACGAGAAAAAGCGAGAAGTGGTAATTCGTAGTAAAAACCGCAGAAAACATAACGTTTTCTACATTGTTTTCGTATCGACGTAACTGAAAATCTTCACATTGGACGCATTACTCTCAGAAACGTTTACATTTACCGTCTGGCAACTAATGCCGCGTGATGACGTTTGCGGTCGCACCACTCTGTACGAAGTAGAAGCTTCTAAGTTGTTGCAGTCACCAAGAAAGAGGCACAGAAATTCAAGTTTTAGTTTTTGAAAATTCAGTTTTTGGCTGCTTTTGCTGCCTTGTAGTTGACCTAGGACCTTAAGATTTTGCATGAACCGAACTCTGGCAGCCACATTACACGAGAAAAAGCGAGAAGTGGTAATTCGTAGTAAAAACCGCAGAAAACATAACGTTTTCTACATTGTTTTCGTATCGACGTAACTGAAAATCTTCACATTGGACGCATTACTCTCAGAAACGTTTACATTTATCGTCTGGCAACTAATGCCGCGTGATGACGTTTGCGGTCGCACCACTCTGTACGAAGTAGAAGCTTCTAAGTTGTTGCAGTCACCAAGAAAGAAGCACAGAAATTCAAGTTTTAGTTTTTGAAAATTCAGTTTTTGGCTGCTTTTGCTGCCTTGTAGTTGACCTAGGACCTTAAGATTTTGCATGAACCGGACTCTGGCAGCCACATTACACGAGAAAAAGCGAGAAGTGGTAATTCGTAGTAAAAACCGCAGAAAACATAACGTTTTCTACATTGTTTTCGTATCGACGTAACTGAAAATCTTCACTTTGGACGCATTACTCTCAGAAACGTTTACATTTATCGTCTGGCAACTAATGCCGCGTATGACGTTTTCGGTCGCACCACTCTGTACGAAGTAGAAGCTTCTAAGTTGTTGCAGTCACCAAGAAAGAGGCACAGAAATTCAAGTTTTAGTTATTGAAAATTCAGTTTTTGGCTGCTTTTGCTGCCTTGTAGTTGACCTAGGACCTTAAGATTTTGCATGAACCGAACTCTGGCAGCCACATTACACGAGAAAAAGCGAGAAGTGGTAATTCGTAGTAAAAACCGCAGAAAACATAACGTTTTCTACATTGTTTTCGTATCGACGTTACTGAAAATCTTCACATTGGACGCATTACTCTCAGAAACGTTTATAATTATCGTCTGGCAACTAATGCCGCATGATGACGTTTGCGGTCGCACCACTCTGTACGAAGTAGAAGCTTCTAAGTTGTTGCAGTCACCAGGAAAGAGGCACAGAAATTCAAGTTTTAGTTTTTGAAAATTCAGTTTTTGGCTGCTTTTGCTGCCTTGTAGTTGACCTAGGACCTTAAGATTTTGCATGAACCGAACTCTGGCAGCCACATTACACGAGAAAAAGCGAGAAGTGGTAATTCGTAGTAAAAACCGCAGAAAACATAACGTTTTCTACATTGTTTTCGTATCGACGTAACTGAAAATCTTCACATTGGACGCATTACTCTCAGAAACGTTTACATTTATCGTCTGGCAACTAACGCCGCGTGATGACGTTTGCGGTCGCACCACTCTGTACGAAGTAGAAGCTTCTAAGTTGTTGCAGTCATCAAGAAAGAGGCACAGAAATTCAAGTTTTAGTTTTTGAAAATTCAGTTTTTGGATGCTTTTGCTGCCTTGTAGTTGACCTAGGACCTTAAGATTTTGCATGAACCGAACTCTGGCAGCCACATTACACGAGAAAAAGCGAGAAGTGGTAATTCGTAGTAAAAACCGCAGAAACCATTACGTTTTCTTCATTGTTTTCGTATCGACGTAACTGAAAATCTTCACATTGGACGCATTACTCTCAGAAACGTTTACATTTATCGTCTGGCAACTAATGCCGCGTGATGACGTTTGCGGTCGCACCACTCTGTACGAAGTAGAAGCTTCTAAGTTGTTGCTGTCACCAAGAAAGAGGCACAGAAATTCGAGTTTTAGTTTTTGAAAATTCAGTTTTTGGCTGCCTTTGCTGCCTTGTAGTTGACCTAGGACCTTAAGATTTTGCATGAACCGAACTCTGGCAGCCACATTACACGAGAAAAAGCGAGAAGTGGTAATTCGTAGTAAAAACCGCAGAAAACATAACGTTTTCTACATTGTTTTCGTATCGACGTAACTGAAAATCTTCACATTGGACGCATTACTCTCAGAAACGTTTACATTTATCGTCTGGCAACTAATGCCGCGTGATGACGTTTGCGGTCGCACCACTCAGTACGAAGTAGAAGCTTCTAAGTTGTTGCAGTCACCAAGAAAGAGGCACAGAAATTCAAGTTTTAGTTTTTGAAAATTCAGTTTTTGGCTGCTTTTGCTGCCTTGTAGTTGACCTAGGACCTTAAGATTCTGCATGAACCGAACTCTGGCAGTCACATTACACGAGAAAAAGCGAGAAGTGGTAATTCGTAGTAAAAACCGCAGAAAACATAACGTTTTCTACATTGTTTTCGTATCGACGTAACTGAAAATCTTCACATTGGACGCATTACTCTCAGAAACGTTTACATTTATCGTCTGCCAACTAATGCCGCGTGATGACGTTTGCGGTCGCACCACTCTGTACGAAGTAGAAGCTTCTAAGTTGTTGCAGTCACCAAGAAAGAGGCACAGAAATTCAAGTTTTAGTTTTTGAAAATTCAGTTTTTGGCTTCTTTTGCTGCCTTGTAGTTGACCTAGGACCTTAAGATTCTGCATGAACCGAACTCTGGCAGTCACATTACACGAGAAAAAGCGAGAAGTGGTAATTCGTAGTAAAAACCGCAGAAAACATAACGTTTTCTACATTGTTTTCGTATCGACGTAACTGAAAATCTTCACATTGGACGCATTACTCTCAGAAACGTTTACATTTATCGTCTGGCAACTAATGCCGCGTGATGACATTTGCGGTCGCACCACTCTGTACGAAGTAGAAGCTTCTATGTTGTGGCAGTCACCAAGAAAGAGGCACAGAAATTCAAGTTTTAGTTTTTGAAAATTCAGTTTTTGGCTGCTTTTGCTGCCTTGTAATTGACCTAGGACCTTAAGATATTGCATGAACCGAACTCTGGCAGCCACATTACACGAGAAAAAGCGAGAAGTGGTAATTCGTAGTAAAAACCGCAGAAAACATAACGTTTTCTACATTGTTTTCGTATCGACGTAACTGAAAATCTTCACATTGGACGCATTACTCTCAGAAACGTTTACATTTACCGTCTGGCAACTAACGCCGCGTGATGACGTTTGCGGTCGCACCACTCTGTACGAAGTAGAAGCTTCTAAGGTGTTGCAGTCACCAAGAAAGAGGCACAGAAATTCAAGTTTTAGTTTTTGAAAATTCAGTTTTTGGCTCCTTTTGCTGCCTTGTAGTTGACCTAGGACCTTAAGATTTTCCATGAACCGAACTCTGGCAGCCACATCACACGAGAAAAAGCGAGAAGTGGTAATTCGTAGTAAAAACCGCAGAAAACATCACGTTTTCTACATTGTTTTCGTATCGACGTAAATGAAAATCTTCACATTGGACGCATTACTCTCAGAAACGTTTACATTTATCGTCTGGCAACTAATGCCGCGTGATGACGTTTGCGGTCGCACCACTCTGTACGAAGTAGAAGCTTCTAAGTTGTTGCAGTCACCAAGAAAGAAGCGCAGAAATTCAAGTTTTAGTTTTTGAAAATTCAGTTTTTGGCTGCTTTTGCTGCCTTGTAGTTGACCTAGGACCTTAAGATTTTGCATGAACCGAACTCTGGCAGCCACATTACACGAGAAAAAGCGAGAAGTGGTAATTCGTAGTAAAAACCGCAGAAAACATAACGTTTTCTACATTGTTTTCGTATCGACGTAACTGAAAATCTTCACATTGAACGCATTACTCTCAGAAACGTTTACATTTATCGTCTGGCAACTAATGCCGCATGATGACGTTTGCGGTCGCACCACTCTGTACGAAGTAGAAGCTTCTAAGTTGTTGCAGTCACCAAGAAAGAGGCACAGAAATTCAAGTTTTAGTTTTTGAAAATTCAGTTTTTGGCTGCTTTTGCTGCCTTGTAGTTGACCTAGGACCTTAAGATTTTGCATGAACCGAACTCTGGCAGCCACATTACACGAGAAAAAGCGAGAAGTGGTAATTCGTAGTAAGAACCGCAGAAAACATAACGTTTTCTACATTGTTTTCGTATCGACGTAACTGAAAATCTTCACATTGGACGCATTACTCTCAGAAACGTTTACATTTATCGTCTGGCAACTAATGCCGCGTGATGACGTTTGCGGTCGCACCACTCAGTACGAAGTAGAAGCTTCTAAGTTGTTGCAGTCACCAAGAAAGAGGCACAGAAATTCAAGTTTTAGTTTTTGAAAATTCAGTTTTTGGCTGCTTTTGCTGCCTTGTAGTTGACCTAGGACCTTAAGATTCTGCATGAACCGAACTCTGGCAGCCACATTACACGAGAAAAAGCGAGAAGTGGTAATTCGTAGTAAAAACCGCAGAAAACATAACGTTTTCTACATTGTTTTGGTATCGACGTAACTGAAAATCTTCACATTGGACGCATTACTCTCAGAAACGTTTACATTTATCGTCTGGCAACTAATGCCGCGTGATGACGTTTGCGGTCGCACCACTCTGTACGAAGTAGAAGCTTCTAAGTTGTTGCAGTCACCAAGAAAGAGGCACAGAAATTCAAGTTTTAGTTTTTGAAAATTCAGTTTTTGACTTCTTTTGCTGCCTTGTAGTTGACCTAGGACCTTAAGATTCTGCATGAACCGAACTCTGGCAGTCACATTACACGAGAAAAAGCGAGAAGTGGTAATTCGTAGTAAAAACCGCAGAAAACATAACGTTTTCTACATTGTTTTCGTATCGACGTAACTGAAAATCTTCACATTGGACGCATTACTCTCAGAAACGTTTACATTTATCGTCTGGCAACTAATGCCGCGTGATGACATTTGCGGTCGCACCACTCTGTACGAAGTAGAAGCTTCTAAGTTGTGGCAGTCACCAAGAAAGAGGCACAGAAATTCAAGTTTTAGTTTTTGAAAATTCAGTTTTTGGCTGCTTTTGCTGCCTTGTAGTTGACCTAGGACCTTAAGATTTTGCATGAACCGAACTCTGGCAGCCACATTACACGAGAAAAAGCGAGAAGTGGTAATTCGTAGTAAAAACCGCAGAAAACATAACGTTTTCTACATTGTTTTCGTATCGACGTAACTGAAAATCTTCACATTGGACGCATTACTCTCAGAAACGTTTACATTTACCGTCTGGCAACTAATGCCGCGTGATGACGTTTGCGGTCGCACCACTCTGTACGAAGTAGAAGCTTCTAAGTTGTTGCAGTCACCAAGAAAGAGGCACAGAAATTCAAGTTTTAGTTTTTGAAAATTCAGTTTTTGGCTGCTTTTGCTGCCTTGTAGTTGACCTAGGACCTTAAGATTTTGCATGAACCGAACTCTGGCAGCCACATTACACGAGAAAAAGCGAGAAGTGGTAATTCGTAGTAAAAACCGCAGAAAACATAACGTTTTCTACATTGTTTTCGTATCGACGTAACTGAAAATCTTCACATTGGACGCATTACTCTCAGAAACGTTTACATTTATCGTCTGGCAACTAATGCCGCGTGATGACGTTTGCGGTCGCACCACTCTGTACGAAGTAGAAGCTTCTAAGTTGTTGCAGTCACCAAGAAAGAAGCACAGAAATTCAAGTTTTAGTTTTTGAAAATTCAGTTTTTGGCTGCTTTTGCTGCCTTGTAGTTGACCTAGGACCTTAAGATTTTGCATGAACCGAACTCTGGCAGCCACATTACAGGAGAAAAAGCGAGAAGTGGTAATTCGTAGTAAAAACCGCAGAAAACATAACGTTTTCTACATTGTTTTCGTATCGACGTAACTGAAAATCTTCACATTGGATGCATTATTCTCAGAAACGTTTACATTTATCGTCTGGCAACTAATGCCGCGTGATGACGTTTGCGGTCGCACCACTCTGTACGAAGTAGAAGCTTCTAAGTTGTTGCAGTCACCAAGAAAGAGGCACAGAAATTCAAGTTTTAGTTTTTGAAAATTCAGTTTTTGGCTGCTTTTGCTGCCTTGTAGTTGACCTAGGACCTTAAGATTTTGCATGAACCGAACTCTGGCAGCCACATTACACGAGAAAAAGCGAGAAGTGGTAATTCGTAGTAAAATCCGCAGAAAACATAACGTTTTCTACATTGTTTTCGTATCGACGTAACTGAAAATCTTCACATTGGACGCGTTACTCTCAGAAACGTTTACATTTATCGTCTGGCAACTAATGCCGCGTGATGACGTTTTCGGTCGCACCACTCAGTACGAAGTAGAAGCTTCTAAGTTGTTGCAGTCACCAAGAAAGAGGCACAGAAATTCAAGTTTTAGTTTTTGAAAATTCAGTTTTTGGCTGCTTTTGCTGCCTTGTAGTTGACCTAGGACCTTAAGATTCTGCATGAACCGAACTCTGGCAGCCACATTACACGAGAAAAAGCTAGAAGTGGTAATTCGTAGTAAAAACCGCAGAAAACATAACGTTTTCTACTTTGTTTTCGTATCGACGTAACTGAAAATCTTCACATTGGACGCATTACTCTCAGAAACGTTTACATTTATCGTCTGGCAACTAATGCCGCGTGATGACGTTTGCGGTCGCACCACTCTGTACGAAGTAGAAGCTTCTAAGTTGTTGCAGTCACCAAGAAAGAGGCACAGAAATTCAAGTTTTAGTTTTTGAAAATTCAGTTTTTGGCTGCTTTTGCTGCCTTGTAGTTGACCTAGGACCTTAAGATTTTGCATGAACCGAACACTGGCAGCCACATTACACGAGAAAAAGCGAGAAGTGGTAATTCGTAGTAAAAACCGCAGAAAACATAACGTTTTCTACATTGTTTTCGTATCGACGTAACTGAAAATCTTCACATTGGACGCATTACTCTCAGAAACGTTTACATTTATCGTCTGGCAACTTATGCCGCGTGATGACGTTTGCGGTCGCACCACTCTGTACGAAGTAGAAGCTTCTAAGTTGTTGCAGTCACCACGAAAGAGGCACAGAAATTCAAGTTTTAGTTTTTGAAAATTCAGTGTTTGGCTGCTTTTGCTGCCTTGTAGTTGACCTAGGACCTTAAGATTTTGCATGAACCGAACTCTGGCAGCCACATTACACGAGAAAAAGCGAGAAGTGGTAATTCGTAGTAAAATCCGCAGAAAACATAACGTTTTCTACATTGTTTTCGTATCGACGTAACTGTAAATCTTCACATTGGACGCATTACTCTCAGAAACGTTTACATTTATCGTCTGGCAACTAATGCCGCGTGATGACGTTTGCGGTCGCACCACTCTGTACGAAGTAGAAGCATCTAAGTTGTTGCAGTCACCAAGAAAGAGGCACAGAAGTTCAAGTTTTTGTTTTTGAAAATTCAGTTTTTGCCTGCTTTTGCTGCCTTGTAGTTGACCTAGGACCTTAAGATTTTGCATGAACCGAACTCTGGCAGCCACATTACACGAGAAAAAGCGAGACGTGGTAATTCGTAGTAAAAACCGCAGAAAACATAACGTTTTCTACATTGTTTTCGTATCGACGTAACTGAAAATCTTCACATTGGACGCATTACTCTCAGAAACGTTTACATTTATCGTCTGGCAACTAATGCCACGTGATGACGTTTGCGGTCGCACCACTCTGTACGAAGTAGAAGCTTCTAAGTTGTTGCAGTCACCAAGAAAGAGGCACAGAAATTCAAGTTTCAGTTTTCGAAAATTCAGTTTTTGGCTGCTTTTGCTGCCTTGTAGTTGACCTAGGACCTTAAGATTTTGCATGAACCGAACCCTGGCAGCCACATTACACGAGAGAAAGCGAGAAGTGGTAATTCGTAGTAAAAACCGCAGAAAACATAACGTTTTCTACATTGTTTTGGTATCGAGGTAACTGAAAATCTTCACATTGGACGCATTACTCTCAGAAACGTTTACATTTACCGTCTGGCAACTAATGCCGCGTGATGACGTTTGCGGTCGCACCACTCTGTACGAAGTAGAAGCTTCTAAGTTGTTGCAGTCACCAAGAAAGAGGCACAGAAATTCAAGTTTTTGTTTTTGAAAATTCAGTTTTTGATTACTTTTGCTGCCTTGTAGTTGACCTAGGACCTTAAGATTTTGCATGAACCGAACTCTGGCAGCCACATTACACGAGTAAAAGCGAGAAGTGGTAATTCGTAGTAAAAACCGCAGAAACATAACGTTTTCTACATTGTTTTGGTATCGACGTAACTGAAAATCTTCACATTGGACGCATTACTCTCAGAAACGTTTACACTTGTCGTCTGGCAACTAATGCCGCGTGATGACGTTTGCGGTCGCACCACTCTGTACGAAGTAGAAGCTTCTAAGTTGTTGCAGTCACCAAGAAAGAGGCACAGAAATTCAAGTTTTAGTTTTTGAAAATTCAGTTTTTGATTGCTTTTGCTGCCTTGTAGTTGACCTAGGACCTTAAGATTCTGCATGAACCGAACTCTGGCAGCCACATTACACGAGAAAAAGCGAGAAGTGGTAATTCGTAGTAAAAACCGCAGAAAACATAACGTTTTCTACATTGTTTTCGTATCGACGTAACTGAAAATCTTCACATTGGACGCATTACTCTCAGAAACGTTAACATTTATCGTCTGGCAACTAATGCCGCGTGATGACGTTTTTCGGTCGCACCACTCTGTACGAAGTAGAAGCTTCTAAGTTGTTGCAGTCACCAAGAAAGAGGCACAGAAATTCAAGTTTTACTTTATGAAAATTCAGTTTTTGGCTGCTTTTGCTGCCTTGTAGTTGACCTAGGACCTTAAGATTTTGCATGAACCGAACTCTGGCAGCCACATTACACGAGAAAAAGCGAGAAGTGGTAGTTCGTAGTAAAATCAGCAGAAAACATAACGTTTTCTACATTGTTTTCGTATCGACGTAACTGAAAATCTTCACATTGGACGCATTACTCTCAGAAACGTTTACATTTATCGTCTGGCAACTAATGCCGCGTGATGACGTTTGCGGTCGCACCACTCTGTACGAAGTAGAAGCATCTAAGTTGTTGCAGTCACCAAGAAAGAGGCACAGAAATTCAAGTTTTTGTTTTTGAAAATTCAGTTTTTGGCTGCTTTTGCTGCCTTGTAGTTGACCTAGGACCTTAAGATTTTGCATGAACCGAACTCTGGCACCCACATTACACGAGAAAGAGCGAGACGTGGTAATTCGTAGTAAAAACCGCAGAAAACATAACGTTTTCTACATTGTTTTCGTATCGACGTAACTGAAAATCTTCACATTGGACGCATTACTCTCAGAAACGTTTACATTTATCGTCTGGCGACTAATGCCGCGTGATGACGTTTGCGGTCGCACCACTCTGTACGAAGTAGAAGTTCTAAGTTGTTGCAGTCACCAAGAAAGAGGCACAGAAACTCAAGTTTCAGTTTTTGAAAATTCAGTTTTTGGCTGCTTTTGCTGCCTTGTAGTTGACCTAGGACCTTAAGATTTTGCATGAACCGAACTCTGGCAGCCACATTACACGAGAAAAAGCGAGAAGTGGTAATTCGTAGTAAAAACCGCAGAAAACATAACGTTTTCTACAATGTTTTGGTATCGAGGTAACTGAAAATCTTCACATTGGACGCATTACTCTCAGAAACGTATACATTTACCGTCTGGCAACTAATGCCGCGTGATGACGTTTGCGGTCGCACCACTCTGTACGAAGTAGAAGCTTCTAAGTTGTTGCAGTCACCAAGAAAGAGGCACAGAAATTCAAGTTTTAGTTTTTGAAAATTCAGTTTTTGATTGCTTTTGCTGCCTTGTAGTTGACCTAGGACCTTAAGATTCTGCATGAACCGAACTCTGGCAGCCACATTACACGAGAAAAAGCGAGAAGTGGTAATTCGTAGTAAAAACGGCAGAAAACATAACGTTTTCTACATTGTTTTCGTATCGACGTAACTGAAAATCTTCACATTGGACGCATTACTCTCAGAAACGTTTACATTTATCGTCTGGCAACTAATGCCGCGTGATGACGTTTGCGGTCGCACCACTCAGTACGAAGTAGAAGCTTCTAAGTTGTTGCAGTCACCAAGAAAGAGGCACAGAAATTCAAGTTTTAGTTTTTGAAAATTCAGTTTTTGGCTGCTTTTGCTGCCTTGTAGTTGACCTAGGACCTTAAGATTTTGCATGAACCGAACTCTGGCAGCCACATTACACGAGAAAAAGCGAGAAGTGGTAATTCGTAGTAAAAACCGCAGAAAACATAACGTTTTCTACATTGTTTTCGTATCGACGTAACTGAAAATCTTCACATTGGACGCATTACTCTCAGAAACGTTTACATTTATCGTCTGGCAACTAATGCCGCGTGATGACGTTTGCGGTCGCACCACTCTGTACGAAGTAGAAGCTTCTAAGTTGTTGCAGTCACCAAGAAAGAGGCACAGAAATTCAAGTTTTACTTTATGAAAATTCAGTTTTTGGCTGCTTTTGCTGCCTTGTAGTTGACCTAGGACCTTAAGATTTTGCATGAACCGAACTCTGGCAGCCACATTACACGAGAAAAAGCGAGAAGTGGTAATTCGTAGTAAAAACCGCAGAAAACATAACGTTTTCTACATTGTTTTCGTATCGACGTAACTGAAAATCTTCACATTGGACGCATTACTCTCAGAAACGTTTACATTTATCGTCTGGCAACTAATGCCGCGTGATGACGTTTGCGATCGCAGCACTCTATACGAAGTAGAAGCTTCTAAGTTGTTGCGGTCACCAAGAAAGAGGCACAGAAATTCAAGTTTTAGTTTTCGAAAATTCAGTTTTTGGCTGCTTTTGCTGCCTTGTAGTTGACCTAGGACCTCAAGATTTTGCATGAACCGAACTCTGGCAGCCACATTGCACGAGAAAAAGCGAGAAGTGGTAATTCGTAGTAAAAACCGCAGAAAACATAACGTTTTCTACATTGTTTTCGTATCGACGTAACTGAAAATCTTCACATTGGACGCATTACTCTCAGAAACGTTTACATTTATCGTCAGGCAACTAATGCCGCGTAATGACGTTTGCGGTCGCACCACTCTGTACGAAGTAGAAGCATCTAAGTTGTTGCAGTCACCAAGAAAGAGGCACAGAAATTCAAGTTTTTGTTTTTGAAAATTCAGTTTTTGCCTGCTTTTGCTGCCTTGTAGTTGACCTAGGACCTTAAGATTTTGCATGAACCGAACTCCGGCAGCCACATTACACGAGAAAAAGCGAGACGTGGTAATTCGTAGTAAAACCAGCAGAAAACATCACGTTTTCTACATTGTTTTCGTATCGACGTAACTGAAAATCTTCACATTGGACGCATTACTCTCAGAAACGTTTACATTTATCGTCTGGCGACTAATGCCACGTGATGACGTTTGCGGTCGCACCACTCTGTACGAAGTAGAAGCTTCTAAGTTGTTGCAGTCACCAAGAAAGAGGCACAGAAATTCAAGTTTCAGTTTTCGAAAATTCAGTTTTTGGCTGCTTTTGCTGCCTTGTAGTTGACCTAGGACCTTAAGATTTTGCATGAACCGAACTCTGGCAGCCACATTACACGAGAAAAAGCGAGAAGTGGTAATTCGTAGTAAAAACCGCAGAAAACATAACGTTTTCTACATTGTTTTGGTATCGAGGTGACTGAAAATCTTCACATTGGACGCATTACTCTCAGAAACGTTTACATTTACCGTCTGGCAACTAATGCCGCGTGATGACGTTTGCGGTCGCACCACTCTGTACGAAGTAGAAGCTTCTAAGTTGTTGCAGTCACCAAGAAAGAGGCACAGAAATTCAAGTTTTTGTTTTTGAAAATTCAGTTTTTGATTACTTTTGCTGCCTTGTAGT
Organism: Schistocerca serialis cubense; assembly: GCF_023864345.2. Classification (NCBI taxonomy): domain Eukaryota; kingdom Metazoa; phylum Arthropoda; class Insecta; order Orthoptera; family Acrididae; genus Schistocerca; species Schistocerca serialis. Next base: position 2,496,477 of record NW_026047571.1, on the reverse strand, counting down.
TGACCTAGGACCTTAAGATTCTGCATGAACGGAACTCTGGCAGCCACATTACACGAGAAAAAGCGAGAAGTGGTAATTCGTAGTAAAAACGGCAGAAAACATAACGTTTTCTACATTGTTTTCGTATCGACGTAACTGAAAATCTTCACATTGGACGCATTACTCTCAGAAACGTTTACATTTATCGTCTGGCAACTAATGCCGCGTGATGACGTTTGCGGTCGCACCACTCTGTACGAAGTAGAAGCTTCTAAGTTGTTGCAGTCACCAAGAAAGAGGCACAGAAATTCAAGTTTTAGTTTTCGATAATTCAGTTTTTGGCTGCTTTTGCTGCCTTGTAGTTGACCTAGGACCTCAAGATTTTGCATGAACCGAACTCTGGCAGCCACATTACACGAGAAAAAGCGAGAAGTGGTAATTCGTGGTAAAAACCGCAGAAAACATAACGTTTTCTACATTGTTTTCGTATCGACGTAACTGAAAATCTTCACATTGGACGCATTACTCTCAGAAACGTTTACATTTATCGTCTGGCAACTAATGCAGCGTGATGACGTTTGCGGTCGCACCACTCTGTACGAAGTAGAAGCTTCTAAGTTGTTGCGGTCACCAAGAAAGAGGCACAGAAATTCAAGTTTTAGTTTTTGAAAATTCAGTTTTTGGCTGCTTTTGCTGCCTTGTAGTTGACCTAGGACCTTAAGATTTTGCATGAACCGAACTCTGGCAGCCACATTACACGAGAAGAAGCTAAAAGTGGTAATTCGTGGTAAAAACCGCAGAAAACATAACGTTTTCTACATTGTTTTCGTATCGACGTAACTGAAAATCTTCACATTGGACGCATTACTCTCAGAAACGTTTACATTTATCGTCTGGCAACTAATGCAGCGTGATGACGTTTGCGGTCGCACCACTCTGTACGAAGTAGAAGCTTCTAAGTTGTTGCGGTCACCAAGAAAGAGGCACAGAAATTCAAGTTTTAGTTTTTGAAAATTCAGTTTTTGGCTGCATTTGCTGCCTTGTAGTTGACCTAGGACCTTAAGATTTTGCATGAACCGAACTCTGGCAGCCACATTACGCGAGAAAAAGCGAGAAGTGGTAATTCGTAGTAAAAACCGCAGAAAACATAACGTTTTCTACATTGTTTTCGTATCGACGTAACTGAAAATCTTCACATTGGACGCATTACTCTCAGAAACGTTAACATTTATCGTCTGGCGACTAATGCCGCGTGATGACGTTTGCGGACGCACCACTCTGTACGAAGTAGAAGCCTCTAAGATGTTGCAGTCACCAAGAAAGAGGCACAGAAATTCAAGTTTTAGTTTTTGAAAATTCAGTTTTTGGCTGCTTTTGCTGCCTTGTAGTTGACGTAGGACCTTAAGATTTTGCATGAACCGAACTCTGGCAGCCATATTACACGAGTAAAAGCGAGAAGTGGTAATTCGTAGTAAAAACCGCAGAAACATAACGTTTTCTACATTGTTTTGGTATCGACGTAACTGAAAATCTTCACATTGGACGCATTACTCTCAGAAACGTTTACACTTGTCGTCTGGCAACTAATGCCGCGTGATGACGTTTGCGGTCGCACCACTCTGTACGAAGTAGAAGCTTCTAAGTTGTTGCAGTCACCAAGAAAGAGGCACAGAAATTCAAGTTTTAGTTTTTGAAAATTCAGTTTATGATTGCTTTTGCTGCCTTGTAGTTGACCTAGGACCTTAAGATTCTGCATGAACCGAACTCTGGCAGCCACATTACACGAGAAAAAGCGAGAAGTGGTAATTCGTAGTAAAAACCGCAGAAAACATAACGCATTCTACATTGTTTTCGTATCGACGTAACTGAAAATCTTCACATTGGACGCATTACTCTCAGAAACGTTTACATTTATCGTCTGGCAACTAATGCTGCGTGATGACGTTTGCGGTCGCACCACTCTGTACGAAGTAGAAGCTTCTAAGTTGTTGCAGTTACCAAGAAAGAGGCACAGGAATTCAAGTTTTAGTTTTTGAAAATTCAGTTTTTGGCTGCTTTTGCTGCCTTGTAGTTGACCTAGGACCTTACGATTTTGCATGAACCGAACTCTGGCAGCCACATTACACGAGAAAAAGCGAGAAGTGGTAATTCGTAGTAAAAACCGCAGAAAACATAACGTTTTCTACATTGTTTTCGTATCGACGTAACTGAAAATCTTCACATTGGACGCATTACTCTCAGAAACGTTTACATTTATCGTCTGGCAACTAATGCCGCGTGATGACGTTTGCGGTCGCACCACTCTGTACGAAGTAGAAGCTTCTAAGTTGTTGCAGTCACCAAGAAAGAGGCACAGAAGTTCAAGTTTTAGTTTTTGAAAATTCGGTTTTTGGCTGCTTTTGCTGCCTTGTAGTTGACCTAGGACCTTAAGATTTTGCATGAACCGAACTCTGGCAGCCACATTACACGAGAAAAAGCGAGAAGTGGTAATTCGTAGTAAAAACCGCAGAAAACATAACGCATTCTACATTGTTTTCGTATCGACGTAACTGAAAATCTTCACATTGGACGCATTACTCTCAGAAACGTTTACATTTATCGTCTGGCAACTACTGCTGCGTGATGACGTTTGCGGTCGCACCACTCTGTACGAAGTAGAAGCTTCTAAGTTGTTGCAGTCACCAAGAAAGAGGCACAGAATTTAAAGTTTTAGTTTTTGAAAATTCAGTTTTTGGCTGCTTTTGCTGCCTTGTAGTTGACCTAGGACCTTAAGATTTTGCATGAACCGAACTCTGGCAGCCACATTACACGAGAAAAAGCGAGAAGTGGTAATTCGTAGTAAAAACCGCAGAAAACATAACGTTTTCTACATTGTTTTGGTATCGAGGTAACTGAAAATCTTCACATTGGACGCATTACTGTCAGAAACGTTTACATTTACCGTCTGGCAACTAATGCCGCGTGATGACGTTTGCGGTCGCACCACTCTGTACGAAGTAGAAGCTTCTAAGTTGTTGCAGTCACCAAGAAAGAGGCACAGAAATTCAAGTTTTAGTTTTTGAAAATTCAGTTTTTGATTGCTTTTGCTGCCTTGTAGTTGACCTAGGACCTTAAGATTCTGCCTGAACCGAACTCTGGCAGCCACATTACACGAGAAAAAGCGAGAAGTGGTAATTCGTAGTAAAAACGGCAGAAAACATAACGTTTTCTACATTGCTTTCGTATCGACGTAACTGAAAATCTTCACATTGGACGCATTACTCTCAGAAACGTTTACATTTATCGTCTGGCAACTAATGCCGCGTGATGACGTTTGCGGTCGCACCACTCAGTACGAAGTAGAAGCTTCTAAGTTGTTGCAGTCACCAAGAAAGAGGCACAGAAATTCAAGTTTTAGTTTTTGAAAATTCTGTTTTTGGCTGCTTTTGCTGCCTTGTAGTTGACCTAGGACCTCAAGATTTTGCATGAACCGAACTCTGGCAGCCACATTACACGAGAAAAAGCGAGAAGTGGTAATTCGTAGTAAAAACCGCAGAAAACAACGTTTTCTACATTGTTTTCGTATCGACGTAACTGAAAATCTTCACATTGGACGCATTACTCTCAGAAACGTTTACATTTATCGTCTGGCAACTAATGCCGCGTGATGACGTTTGCGGTCGCACCACTCTGTACGAAGTAGAGGCTTCTAAGTTGTTGCAGTCACCAAGAAAGAGGCACAGAAATTCAAGTTTTAGTTTTTGAAAATTCAGTTTTTGGCTGCTTTTGCTGCCTTGTAGTTGACCTAGGACCTTAAGATTTTGCATGAACCGAACTCTGGCAGCCACATTAAACGAGAAAAAGCGAGAAGTGGTAATTCGTAGTAAAAACCGCAGAAAACATAACGTTTTCTACATTGTTTTCGTATCGACGTAACTGAAAATCTTCACATTGGACGCATTACTCTCAGAAACGTTTAAATTTATCGTCTGGCAACTAATGCCGCGTGATGACGTTTGCGGTCGCACCACTCTGTACGAAGTAGAAGCTTCTAAGTTGTTGCAGTCACCAAGAAAGAATCACAGAAATTCAAGTTTTAGTTTTCGAAAATTCAGTTTTTGGCTGCTTTTGCTGCCTTGTGGTTGACCTAGGACCTCAAGATTTTGCATGAACCGAACTCTGGCAGCCACATTACACGAGAAGAAGCTAGAAGTGGTAATTCGTAGTAAACACCGCAGAAAACATAACGTTTTCTACATTGTTTTCGTATCGACGTAACTGAAAATCTTCACATTGGACGCATTACTCTCAGAAACGTTTACATTTATCGTCTGGCAACTAATGCCGCGTGATGACGTTTGCGGTCGCACCACTCTGTACGAAGTAGAAGCTTCTAAGTTGTTGCAGTCACCAAGAAAGAGGCACAGAAATTCAAGTTTTAGTTTTTGAAAAATCAGTTTTTGGATGCTTTTGCTGCCTTGTAGTTGGCCTAGGACCTTAAGATTTTGCATGAACCGAACTCTGGCAGCCACATTACACGAGAAAAAGTAAGAAGTGGTAAATCGTAATAAAAACCGCAGAAAACATAGCGTTTTCTACATTGTTTTCGTATCGACGTAACTGAAAATCTTCACATTGGTCGCATTACTCTCAGAAACGTTTACATTTATCGTCTGGCAACTAATGCCGCGTGATGACGTTTGCGGTCGAACAACTCTGTACGAAGTAGAAGCGTCTAAGTTGTTGCAGTCGGCAAGAAAGAGGCACAGAAATTCAAGTTTTAGTTTTTGAAAATTCAGTTTTTGCCTGCTTTTGCTGCCTTGTAGTTGACCTAGGACCTTAAGATTTTGCATGTACCGAACTCTGGCAGCCACATTACACGAGAAAAAGCGAGAAGTGGTAATTCGTAGTAAAAACCGCAGAAAACATAACGTTTTCTACATTGTTTTCGTATCGACGTAACTGAAAATCTTCACATTGGACGCATTACTCTCAGAAACGTTTACATTTATCGTCTGGCAACTAACGCCGCGTGATGACGTTTGCGGTCGCACCACTCTGTACGAAGTAGAAGCTTCTAAGTTGTTGCAGTCATCAAGAAAGAGGCACAGAAATTCAAGTTTTAGTTTTTGAAAATTCAGTTTTTGGCTGCTTTTGCTGCCTTGTAGTTGACCTAGGACCTTAAGATTTTGCATGAACCGAACTCTGGCAGCCACATTACACGAGAAAAAGCGAGTAGTGGTAATTCGTAGTAAAAACCGCAGAAAACATAACGTTTTCTACATTGTTTTTGTATCGACGTAACTGAAAATCTTCACATTGGACGCATTACTCTCAGAAACATTTACATTTATCGTCTGGCAACTAATGCCGCGTGATGACGTTTGCGGTCGCACCACTCTGTACGAAGTAGAAGCTTCTAAGTTGTTGCAGTCACCAAGAAAGAGGCACAGAAATTCAAGTTTTAGTTTTTGAAAATTCAGTTTTTGGCTGCTTTTGCTGCCTTGTAGTTGACCTAGGACCTTAAGATTCTGCATGAACCGAACTCTGGCAGCCACATTACACGAGAAAAAGCGAGAAGTGGTGATTCGTAGTAAAAACCGCAGAAAACATAACGTTTTCTACATTGTTTTCGTATCGACGTAACTGAAAATCTTCACATAGGACGCATTACTCTCAGAAACGTTAACATTTATCGTCTGGCGACTAATGCCGCGTGATGACGTTTGCGGTCGCACCACTCTGTACGAAGTAGAAGCCTCTAAGATGTTGCAGTCACCAAGAAAGAGGCACAGAAATTCAAGTTTCAGTTTTTGAAAATTCAGTTTTTGGCTGCTTTTGCTGCCTTGTAGTTGACCTAGGACCTTAAGATTTTGCATGAACCGAACTCTGGCAGCCACATTACACGAGAAAAAGCGAGAAGTGGTAATTCGTAGTAAAAACCGCAGAAAACATAACGTTTTCTACATTGTTTTCGTATCGACGTAACTGAAAATCTTCACATTGGACGCATTACTCTCAGAAACGTTTACATTTATCGTCTGGCAACTAATGCCGCGTGATGACGTTTGCGGTCGCACCACTCTGTACGAAGTAGAAGCTTCTAAGTTGTTGCAGTCACCAAGAAAGAGGCACAGAAGTTCAAGTTTTAGTTTTTGAAAATTCGGTTTTTGGCTGCTTTTGCTGCCTTGTAGTTGACCTAGGACCTTAAGATTTTGCATGAACCGAACTCTGGCAGCCACATTACACGAGAAAAAGCGAGAAGTGGTAATTCGTAGTAAAAACCGCAGAAAACATAACGCATTCTACATTGTTTTCGTATCGACGTAACTGAAAATCTTCACATTGGACGCATTACTCTCAGAAACGTTTACATTTATCGTCTGGCAACTACTGCTGCGTGATGACGTTTGCGGTCGCACCACTCTGTACGAAGTAGAAGCTTCTAAGTTGTTGCAGTCACCAAGAAAGAGGCACAGAATTTAAAGTTTTAGTTTTTGAAAATTCAGTTTTTGGCTGCTTTTGCTGCCTTGTAGTTGACCTAGGACCTTAAGATTTTGCATGAACCGAACTCTGGCAGCCACATTACACGAGAAAAAGCGAGAAGTGGTAATTCGTAGTAAAAACCGCAGAAAACATAACGTTTTCTACATTGTTTTGGTATCGAGGTAACTGAAAATCTTCACATTGGACGCATTACTGTCAGAAACGTTTACATTTACCGTCTGGCAACTAATGCCGCGTGATGACGTTTGCGGTCGCACCACTCTGTACGAAGTAGAAGCTTCTAAGTTGTTGCAGTCACCAAGAAAGAGGCACAGAAATTCAAGTTTTAGTTTTTGAAAATTCAGTTTTTGATTGCTTTTGCTGCCTTGTAGTTGACCTAGGACCTTAAGATTCTGCCTGAACCGAACTCTGGCAGCCACATTACACGAGAAAAAGCGAGAAGTGGTAATTCGTAGTAAAAACGGCAGAAAACATAACGTTTTCTACATTGCTTTCGTATCGACGTAACTGAAAATCTTCACATTGGACGCATTACTCTCAGAAACGTTTACATTTATCGTCTGGCAACTAATGCCGCGTGATGACGTTTGCGGTCGCACCACTCAGTACGAAGTAGAAGCTTCTAAGTTGTTGCAGTCACCAAGAAAGAGGCACAGAAATTCAAGTTTTAGTTTTTGAAAATTCTGTTTTTGGCTGCTTTTGCTGCCTTGTAGTTGACCTAGGACCTCAAGATTTTGCATGAACCGAACTCTGGCAGCCACATTACACGAGAAAAAGCGAGAAGTGGTAATTCGTAGTAAAAACCGCAGAAAACAACGTTTTCTACATTGTTTTCGTATCGACGTAACTGAAAATCTTCACATTGGACGCATTACTCTCAGAAACGTTTACATTTATCGTCTGGCAACTAATGCCGCGTGATGACGTTTGCGGTCGCACCACTCTGTACGAAGTAGAGGCTTCTAAGTTGTTGCAGTCACCAAGAAAGAGGCACAGAAATTCAAGTTTTAGTTTTTGAAAATTCAGTTTTTGGCTGCTTTTGCTGCCTTGTAGTTGACCTAGGACCTTAAGATTTTGCATGAACCGAACTCTGGCAGCCACATTAAACGAGAAAAAGCGAGAAGTGGTAATTCGTAGTAAAAACCGCAGAAAACATAACGTTTTCTACATTGTTTTCGTATCGACGTAACTGAAAATCTTCACATTGGACGCATTACTCTCAGAAACGTTTAAATTTATCGTCTGGCAACTAATGCCGCGTGATGACGTTTGCGGTCGCACCACTCTGTACGAAGTAGAAGCTTCTAAGTTGTTGCAGTCACCAAGAAAGAATCACAGAAATTCAAGTTTTAGTTTTCGAAAATTCAGTTTTTGGCTGCTTTTGCTGCCTTGTGGTTGACCTAGGACCTCAAGATTTTGCATGAACCGAACTCTGGCAGCCACATTACACGAGAAGAAGCTAGAAGTGGTAATTCGTAGTAAACACCGCAGAAAACATAACGTTTTCTACATTGTTTTCGTATCGACGTAACTGAAAATCTTCACATTGGACGCATTACTCTCAGAAACGTTTACATTTATCGTCTGGCAACTAATGCCGCGTGATGACGTTTGCGGTCGCACCACTCTGTACGAAGTAGAAGCTTCTAAGTTGTTGCAGTCACCAAGAAAGAGGCACAGAAATTCAAGTTTTAGTTTTTGAAAAATCAGTTTTTGGATGCTTTTGCTGCCTTGTAGTTGGCCTAGGACCTTAAGATTTTGCATGAACCGAACTCTGGCAGCCACATTACACGAGAAAAAGTAAGAAGTGGTAAATCGTAATAAAAACCGCAGAAAACATAGCGTTTTCTACATTGTTTTCGTATCGACGTAACTGAAAATCTTCACATTGGTCGCATTACTCTCAGAAACGTTTACATTTATCGTCTGGCAACTAATGCCGCGTGATGACGTTTGCGGTCGAACAACTCTGTACGAAGTAGAAGCGTCTAAGTTGTTGCAGTCGGCAAGAAAGAGGCACAGAAATTCAAGTTTTAGTTTTTGAAAATTCAGTTTTTGCCTGCTTTTGCTGCCTTGTAGTTGACCTAGGACCTTAAGATTTTGCATGTACCGAACTCTGGCAGCCACATTACACGAGAAAAAGCGAGAAGTGGTAATTCGTAGTAAAAACCGCAGAAAACATAACGTTTTCTACATTGTTTTCGTATCGACGTAACTGAAAATCTTCACATTGGACGCATTACTCTCAGAAACGTTTACATTTATCGTCTGGCAACTAACGCCGCGTGATGACGTTTGCGGTCGCACCACTCTGTACGAAGTAGAAGCTTCTAAGTTGTTGCAGTCATCAAGAAAGAGGCACAGAAATTCAAGTTTTAGTTTTTGAAAATTCAGTTTTTGGCTGCTTTTGCTGCCTTGTAGTTGACCTAGGACCTTAAGATTTTGCATGAAATGAACTCTGGCAGCCACATTACACGAGAAAAAGCGAGTAGTGGTAATTCGTAGTAAAAACCGCAGAAAACATAACGTTTTCTACATTGTTTTTGTATCGACGTAACTGAAAATCTTCACATTGGACGCATTACTCTCAGAAACATTTACATTTATCGTCTGGCAACTAATGCCGCGTGATGACGTTTGCGGTCGCACCACTCTGTACGAAGTAGAAGCTTCTAAGTTGTTGCAGTCACCAAGAAAGAGGCACAGAAATTCAAGTTTTAGTTTTCGATAATTCAGTTTTTGGCTGCTTTTGCTGCCTTGTAGTTGACCTAGGACCTCAAGATTTTGCATGAACCGAACTCTGGCAGCCACATTACACGAGAAAAAGCGAGAAGTGGTAATTCGTAGTAAAAACCGCAGAAAACATAAAGTTTTCTACATTGTTTTCGTATCGACGTAACTGAAAATCTTCACATTGGACGCATTACTCTCAGAAACGTTTACATTTATCGTCTGGCAACTAATGCAGCGTGATGACGTTTGCGGTCGCACCACTCTGTACGAAGTAGAAGCTTCTAAGTTGTTGCAGTCACCAAGAAAGAGGCACAGAAATTCAAGTTTTAGTTTTTGAAAATTCAGTTTTTGGCTGCTTTTGCTGCCTTGTAGTTGACCTAGGACCTTAAGATTCTGCATGAACCGAACTCTGGCAGCCACATTACACGAGAAAAAGCGAGAAGTGGTGATTCGTAGTAAAAACCGCAGAAAACATAACGTTTTCTACATTGTTTTCGTATCGACGTAACTGAAAATCTTCACATAGGACGCATTACTCTCAGAAACGTTAACATTTATCGTCTGGCGACTAATGCCGCGTGATGACGTTTGCGGTCGCACCACTCTGTACGAAGTAGAAGCCTCTAAGATGTTGCAGTCACCAAGAAAGAGGCACAGAAATTCAAGTTTCAGTTTTTGAAAATTCAGTTTTTGGCTGCTTTTGCTGCCTTGTAGTTGACCTAGGACCTTAAGATTTTGCATGAACCGAACTCTGGCAGCCACATTACACGAGTAAAAGCGAGAAGTGGTAATTCGTAGTAAAAACCGCAGAAACATAACGTTTTCTACATTGTTTTCGTATCGACGTAACTGAAAATCTTCACATTGGACGCATTACTCTCAGAAACGTTTACACTTGTCGTCTGGCAACTAATGCCGCGTGATGACGTTTGCGGTCGCACCACTCTGTACGAAGTAGAAGCTTCTAAGTTGTTGCAGTCACCAAGAAAGAGGCACAGAAATTCAAGCTTTAGTTTTTGAAAATTCAGTTTTTGATTGCTTTTGCTGCCTTGTAGTTGACCTAGGACCTTAAGATTCTGCATGAACCGAACTCTGGCAGCCACATTACACGAGAAAAAGCGAGAAGTGGTAATTCGTAGTAAAAACCGCAGAAAACATAACGTTTTCTACATTGTTTTCGTATCGACGTAACTGAAAATCTTCACATTGGACGCATTACTCTCAGAAACGTTTACATTTATCGTCTGGCAACTAATGCCGCGTGATGACGTTTGCGGTCGTACAACTCTGTACGAAGTAGAAGCGTCTAAGATGTTGCAGTCGGCAAGAAAGAGGCACAGAAATTCAAGTTTTAGTTTTTGAAAATTCAGTTTTTGGCTGCTTTTGCTGCCTTGTAGTTGACCTAGGACCTTAAGATTTTGCATGTACCGAACTCTGGCAGCCACATTACACGAGAAAAAGCGAGAAGTGGTAATTCGTAGTAAAAACCGCAGAAAACATGACGTTTTCTACATTGTTTTCGTATCGACGTAACTGAAAATCTTCACATTGGACGCATTACTCTCAGAAACGTTTACATTTATCGTCTGGCAACTAATGCAGCGTGATGACGTTTGCGGTCGCACCACTCTGTACGAAGTAGAAGCTTCTAAGTTGTTGCAGTCACCAAGAAAGAGGCACAGAAATTCAAGTTTTAGTTTTTGAAAATTCAGTTTTTGGCTGCTTTTGCTGCCTTGTAGTTGACCTAGGACCTTAAGATTCTGCATGAACCGATCTCTGGCAGCCACATTACACGAGAAAAAGCGAGAAGTGGTAATTCGTAGTAAAAACCGCAGAAAACATAACGTTTTCTACATTGTTTTCGTATCGACGTAACTGAAAATCTTCACATAGGACGCATTACTCTCAGAAACGTTAACATTTATCGTCTGGCGACTAATGCCGCGTGATGACGTTTGCGGTGGCACCACTCTGTACGAAGTAGAAGCCTCTAAGATGTTGCAGTCACCAAGAAAGAGGCACAGAAATTCAAGTTTCAGTTTTTGAAAATTCAGTTTTTGGCTGCTTTTGCTGCCTTGTAGTTGACCTAGGACCTTAAGATTCTGCATGAACCGAACTCTGGCAGCCACATTACACGAGAAAAAGCGAGAAGTGGTAATTCGTAGTAAAAACCGCAGAAAACATAACGTTTTCTACATTGTTTTCGTATCGACGTAACTGAAAATCTTCACAATGGACGCATTACTCTCAGAAACGTTTACATTTATCTTCTGGCAACTAATGCCGCGTGATGACGTTTGCGGTCGCACCACTCAGTACGAAGTAGGAGCTTCTAAGTTGTTGCAGTCACCAAGAAAGAGGCACAGAAATTCAAGTTTTAGTTTTTGAAAATTCAGTTTTTGGCTGCTTTTGCTGCCTTGTAGTTGACCTAGGACCTTACGATTTTGCATGAACCGAACTCTGGCAGCCACATTACACGAGAAAAAGCGAGAAGTGGTAATTCGTAGTAAAAACCGCAGAAAACATAACGCATTCTACATTGTTTTCGTATCGACGTAACTGAAAATCTTCACATTGGACGCATTACTCTCAGAAACGTTTACATTTATCGTCTGGCAACTAATGCCGCGTGATGACGTTTGCGGTCGCACAACTCTGTACGAAGTAGAAGCTTCTAAGTTGTTGCAGTCACCAAGAAAGAGGCACAGAATTTAAAGTTTTAGTTTTTGAAAATTCAGTTTTTGGCTGCTTTTGCTGCCTTGTAGTTGACCTAGGACCTTAAGATTTTGCATGAACCGAACTCTGGCAGCCACATTACACGAGAAAAAGCGAGAAGTGGTAATTCGTAGTAAAAACCGCAGAAAACATAACGTTTTCTACATTGTTTTCGTATCGACGTAACTGAAAATCTTCACATTGGACGCATTACTCTCAGAAACGTTTACATTTATCGTCTGGCAACTAACGCCGCGTGATGACGTTTGCGGTCGCACCACTCTGTACGAAGTAGAAGCTTCTAAGTTGTTGCAGTCATCAAGAAAGAGGCACAGAAATTCAAGTTTTAGTTTTTGAATATTCAGTATTTGGCTGCTTTTGCTGCCTTGTTGTTGACCTAGGACCTTAAGATTTTGCATGAACCGAACTCTGGCAGCCACATTACACGAGAAAAAGCGAGTAGTGGTAATTCGTAGTAAAAACCGCAGAAAACATAACGTTTTCTACATTGTTTTCGTATCGACGTAACTGAAAATCTTCACATTGGACGCATTACTCTCAGAAACGTTTACATTTTTCGTCTGGCAACTAATGCCGCGTGATGACGTTTGCGGTCGCACCACTCAGTACGAAGTAGAAGCTTCTAAGTTGTTGCAGTCACCAAGAAAGAGGCACAGAAATTCAAGTTTTAGTTTTTGAAAATTCAGTTTTTGGCTGCTTTTGCTGCCTTGTAGTTGACCTAGGACCTTAAGATTTTGCATGAACCGAACTCTGGCAGCCACATTACACGAGAAAAAGCGAGAAGTGGTAATTCGTAGTAAAAACCGCAGAAAACATAACGTTTTCTACATTGTTTTGGTATCGACGTAACTGAAAATCTTCACATTGGACGCATTACTCTCAGAAACGTTTACATTTATCGTCTGGCAACTAATGCCGCGTGATGACGTTTGCGGTCGCACCACTCTGTACGAAGTAGAAGCTTCTAAGTTGTTGCATTCACCAAGAAAGAGGCACAGAAATTCAAGTTTCAGTTTTTGAAAATTCAGTTTTTGGCTGCTTTTGCTGCCTTGTAGTTGACCTAGGACCTTAAGATTTTGCATGAACCGAACTCTGGCAGCCACATTACACGAGAAGAAGCGAGAAGTGGTAATTCGTAGTAAAAACCGCAGAATACATAACGTTTTCTACATTGTTTTGGTATCGACGTAGCTGAAAATCTTCACATTGGACGCATTACTCTCAGAAACGTTTACATTTATCGTCTGGCAACTAATGCCACGTAATGGCGTTTGCGGTCGCACCACTCCGTACGAAGTAGAAGCTTCTAAGTTGTTGCAGTCACCAAGAAAGAGGCACAGAAATTCAAGTTTTAGTTTTTGAAAATTCAGTTTTTGATTGCTTTTGCTGCCTTGTAGTTGACCTATGACCTTAATATTCTGCATGAACCGAACTCCGGCAGCCACATTACACGAGAAAAAGCTAGAAGTGGTAATTCGTAGTAAAAACCGCAGAAAACATAACGTTTTCTACTTTGTTTTCGTATCGACGTAACTGAAAATCTTCACATTGGACGCATTACTCTCAGAAACGTTTACATTTATCGTCTGGCAACTAATGCCGCGTGATGACGTTTGCGGTCCCACCACTCTGTACGAAGTAGAAGCTTCTAAGTTGTTGCAGTCACCAAGAAAGAGGCACAGAAATTCAAGTTTTAGTTTTTGAAAATTCAGTTTTTGGCTGCTTTTGCTGCCTTGTAGTTGACCTAGGACCTTAAGATTTTGCATGAACCGAACACTGGCAGCCACATTACACGAGAAAAAGCGAGAAGTGGTAATTCGTAGTAAAAACCGCAGAAAACATAACGTTTTCTACATTGTTTTCGTATCGACGTAACTGAAAATCTTCACATTGGACGCATTACTCTCAGAAACGTTTACATTTATCGTCTGGCAACTAATGCCGCATGATGACGTTTGCGGTCGCACCACTCTGTACGAAGTAGAAGCCTCTAAGTTGTTGCAGTCACCAAGAAAGAGGCACAGAAGTTCAAGTTTTAGTTTTTGAAAATTCAGTTTTTGGCTGCTTTTGCTGCCTTGTAGTTGACCTAGGACCTTAAGATTCTGCATGAACCGAACTCTGGCAGCCACATTACATTAGAAAAAGCGAGAAGTGGTAATTCGTAGTAAAAACCGCAGAAAACATAACGTTTTCTACATTGTTTTCGTATCGACGTAACTGAAAATCTTCACATTGGACGCATTACTCTCAGAAACGTTTACATTTATCGTCTGGCAACTAATGCCGCGTGATGACGTTTGCGGTCGCACCACTCTGTACGAAGTAGAAGCTTCTAAGTTGTTGCAGTCACCAAGAAAGAGGCACAGAAGTTCAAGTTTTAGTTTTTGAAAATTCAGTTTTTGGCTGCTTTTGCTGCCTTGTAGTTGACCTAGGACCTTAAGATTTTGCATGAACCGAACTCTGGCAGCCACATTACACGAGAAAAAGCGAGAAGTGGTAATTCGTAGTAAAAACCGCAGAAAACATAACGTTTTCTACATTGTTTTCGTATCGACGTAACCGAAAATCTTCACATTGGACGCATTAGTCTCAGAAACGTTTACATTTATCGTCTGCCAACTAATGCCGCGTGATGACGTTTGCGGTCGCACCACTCTGTACGAAGTAGAAGCTTCTAAGTTGTTGCAGTCACCAAGAAAGAGGCACAGAAATTCAAGTTTTAGTTTTTGAAAATTCAGTTTTTGGCTGCTTTTGCTGCCTTGTAGTTGACCTAGGACCTTAAGATTTTGCATGAACCGAACTCTGGTAGCCACATTACACGAGAAAAAGCGAGAAGTGGTAATTCGTAGTAAAAACCGCAGGAAACATAGCGTTTTCTACATTGTTTTGGTATCGACGTAACTGAAAATCTTCACATTGGACGCATTACTCTCAGAAACGTTTACATTTATCGTCTGGCAACTAATGCCGCGTGATGACGTTTGCGGTCGCACCACTCTGTACGAAGTAGAAGCTTCTAAGTTGTTGCAGTCACCAAGAAAGAGGCACAGAAATTCAAGTTTCAGTTTTTGAAAATTCAGTTTTTGGCTGCTTTTGCTGCCTTGTAGTTGACCTAGGACGTTAAGATTCTGCATGAACCGAACTCTGGCAGCCACATTACACGAGAAAAAGCGAGAAGTGGTAATTCGTAGTAAAAACCGCAGAAAACATAACGTTTTCTACATTGTTTTCGTATCGACGTAACTGAAAATCTTCACATTGGTCGCATTACTCTCAGAAACGTTTACATTTATCGTCTGGCAACTAATGCCGCGTAATGACGTTTGCGGTCGCACCACTCTGTACGAAGTAGAAGCTTCTAAGTTGTTGCAGTCACCAAGAAAGAGGCACAGAAATTCAAGTTTTAGTTTTTGAGAATTCAGTTTTTGATTGCTTTTGCTGCCTTGTAGTTGACCTAGGACGTTAAGATTCTGCATGAACCGAACTCTGGCAGCCACATTACACGAGAAAAAGCGAGAAGTGGTAATTCGTAGTAAAAACCGCAGAAAACATAACGTTTTCTACATTGTTTTCGTATCGACGTAACTGAAAATCTTCACATTGGACGCATTACTCTCAGAAACGTTTACATTTATCGTCTGGCAACTAATGCCGCGTAATGACGTTTGCGGTCGCACCACTCTGTACGAAGTAGAAGCTTCTAAGTTGTTGCAGTCACCAAGAAAGAGCACAGAAAACAAGTTTTAGTTTTTGAAAATTCAGTTTTTGATTGCTTTTGCTGCCTTGTAGTTGACCTAGGACCTTAAGATTCTGCATGAACCGAACTCTGGCAGCCACATTACACGAGAAAAAGCGAGAAGTGGTAATTCGTAGTAAAAACCGCAGAAAACATAACGTTTTCTACATTGTTTTCGTATCGACGTAACTGAAAATCTTCACATTGGACGCATTACTCTCAGAAACGTTTACATTTATCGTCTGGCAACTAATGCCGCGTGATGACGTTTGCGGTCGCACCACTCTGTACGAAGTAGAAGCTTCTAAGTTGTTGCAGTCACCAAGAAAGAGGCACAGAAATTCAAGTTTTAGTTTTTGAAAATTCAGTTTTTGGCTGCTTTTGCTGCCTTGTAGTTGACCTAGGACCTTAAGATTTTGCATGAATCGAACTCTGGCAGCCACATTACACGAGAAAAAGCGAGAAGTGGTAATTCGTAGTAAAAACCGCAGAAAACATAACGTTTTCTACATTGTTTTCGTATCGACGTAACTGAAAATCTTCACATTGGACGCATTACTCTCAGAAACGTTTACATTTATCGTCTGGCAACTAATGCCGCATGATGACGTTTGCGGTCGCACCACTCTGTACGAACTAGAAGCTTCTAAGTTGTTGCAGTCACCAAGAAAGAGGCACAGAAATTCAAGTTTTAGTTTTTGAAAATTCAGTTTTTGGCTGCTTATGCTGCCTTGCAGTTGACCTAGGACCTTAAGATTCTGCATGAACCGAACTCTGGCAGCCACATTACACGAGAAAAAGCGAGAAGTGGTAATTCGTAGTAAAAACCGCAGAAAACATAACGTTTTCTACATTGTTTTCGTATCGACGTAACTGAAAATCTTCACATTGGACGCATTACTCTCAGAAACGTTTACATTTATCGTCTGGCAACTAATGCCGCGTGATGACGTTTGCGGTCGCACCACTCTGTACGAAGTAGAAGCTTCTAAGTTGTTGCAGTCACCAAGAAAGAGGCACAGAAATTCAAGTTTTAGTTTTTGAAAATTCAGTTTTTGGCTGCTTTTGCTGCCTTGTAGTTGACCTAGGACCTTAAGATTTTGCATGAACCGAACTCTGGCAGCCACATTACACGAGAAAAAGCGAGAAGTGGTAATTCGTAGTAAAAACCGCAGAAAACATAACGTTTTCTACATTGTTTTCGTATCGACGTAACTGAAAATCTTCACATTGGACGCATTACTCTCAGAAACGTTTACATTTATCGTCTGGCAACTAATGCCGCGTGATGACGTTTGCGGTCGCACCACTCTGTACGAAGTAGAAGCTTCTAAGTTGTTGCAGTCACCAAGAAAGAAGCACAGAAATTCAAGTTTTAGTTTTTGAAAATTCAGTTTTTGGCTGCTTTTGCTGCCTTGTAGTTGACCTAGGACCTTAAGATTTTGCATGAACCGAACTCTGGCAGCCACATTACAGGAGAAAAACTGAGAAGTGGTAATACGTAGTAAAAACCGCAGAAACATAACGTTTTCTACATTGTTTTCGTATCGACGTAACTGAAAATCTTCACATTGGACGCATTATTCTCAGAAACGTTTACATTTATCGTCTGGCAACTAATGCCGCGTGATGACGTTTGCGGTCGCACCACTCTGCACGAAGTAGAAGCTTCTAAGTTGTTGCAGTCACCAAGAAAGTGGCACAGAAATTGAAGTTTTAGTTTTTGAAAATTCAGTTTTTGGCTGCTTTTGCTGCCTTGTCATTGACCTAGGTCCTTACGATTTTGCTTGACCGAACTCTGGCAGCCACATTACACGAGAAAAAGCGAGAAGTGGTAATTCGTAGTAAAAACCGCAGAAAACATAACGTTTTCTACATTGTTTTCGTATCGACGTAACTGAAAATCTTCACTTTGGACGCCTTACTCTCAGAAACGTTTACATTTATCGTCTGGCAACTAATGCCGCGTATGACGTTTTCGGTCGCACCACTCTGTACGAAGTAGAAGCTTCTAAGTTGTTGCAGTCACCAAGAAAGAGGCACAGAAATTCAAGTTTTAGTTTTTGAAAATTCAGTTTTTGGCTGCTTTTGCTGCCTTGTAGTTGACCTAGGACCTTAAGATTTTGCATGAACCGAACTCTGGCAGCCACATTACACGAGAAAAAGCGAGAAGTGGTAATTCGTAGTAAAAACCGCAGAAAACATAACGTTTTCTACATTGTTTTCGTATCGACGTAACTGAAAATCTTCACATTGGACGCATTACTCTCAGAAACGTTTACATTTATCGTCTGGCAACTAATGCCGCATGATGACGTTTGCGGTCGCACAACTCTGTACGAAGTAGAAGCTTCTAAGTTGTTGCAGTCACCAAGAAAGAGGCACAGAAATTCAAGTTTTAGTTTTTGAAAATTCAGTTTTTGGCTGCTTTTGCTGCCTTGTAGTTGACCTAGGACCTTAAGATTTTGCATGAACCGAACTCTGGCAGCCACATTACACGAGAAAAAGCGAGAAGTGGTAATTCGTAGTAAAAACCGCAGAAAACATAACGTTTTCTACATTGTTTTCGTATCGACGTAACTGAAAATCTTCACATTGGACGCATTACTCTCAGAAACGTTTACATTTATCGTCTGGCAACTAATACCGCGTGATGACGTTTGCGGTCGCACCACTCTGTACGAAGTAGAAGCTTCTAAGTTGTTCCAGTCACCAAGAAAGAGGCTCAGAAATTCAAGTTTTAGTTTTTGAAAATTCAGTTTTTGGCTTCTTTTGCTGCCTTGTAGTTGACCTAGGACCTTAAGATTCTGCATGAACCGAACTCTGGCAGTCACATTACACGAGAAAAAGCGAGAAGTGGTAATTCGTAGTAAAAACCGCAGAAAACATAACGTTTTCTACATTGTTTTCGTATCGACGTAACTGAAAATCTTCACATTGGACGCATTACTCTCAGAAACGTTTACATTTATCGTCTGGCAACTAATGCCGCGTGATGACATTTGCGGTCGCACCACTCTGTACGAAGTAGAAGCTTCTAAGTTGTTGCAGTCACCAAGAAAGAGGCACAGAAATTCAAGTTTTAGTTTTTGAAAATTCAGTTTTTGGCTGCTTTTGCCGCCTTGTAGTTGACCTAGGACCTCAAGATTCTGCATGAACCGAACTCTGGCAGCCACATTACACGAGAAAAAGCGAGAAGTGGTAATTCGTAGTAAAAACCGCAGAAAACTTAACGTTTTCTACATTGTTTTCGTATCGACGTAACTGAAAATCTTCACATTGGACGCATTACTCTCAGAAACGTTTACATTTATCGTCTGGCAACTAATGCCGCGTGATGACGTTTGCGGTCGCACCACTCAGTACGAAGTAGAAGCTTCTAAGTTGTTGCAGTCACCAAGAAAGAGGCACAGAAATTCAAGTTTTAGTTTTTGAAAATTCAGTTTTTGGCTGCTTTTGCTGCCTTGTAGTTGACCTAGGACCTTAAGATTTTGCATGAACCGAACTCTGGCAGCCACATTACACGAGAAAAAGCGAGAAGTGGTAATTCGTAGTAAAAACCGCAGAAAACATAACGTTTTCTACATTGTTTTGGTATCGACGTAACTGAAAATCTTCACATTGGACGCATTACTCTCAGAAACGTTTACATTTATCGTCTGGCAACTAATGCCGCGTGATGACGTTTGCGGTCGCACCACTCTGTACGAAGTAGAAGCTTCTAAGTTGTTGCATTCACCAAGAAAGAGGCACAGAAATTCAAGTTTCAGTTTTTGAAAATTCAGTTTTTGGCTGCTTTTGCTGCCTTGTAGTTGACCTAGGACCTTAAGATTTTGCATGAACCGAACTCTGGCAGCCACATTACACGAGAAAAAGCGAGAAGTGGTAATTCGTAGTAAAAACCGCAGAATACATAACGTTTTCTACATTGTTTTGGTATCGACGTAACTGAAAATCTTCACATTGGACGCATTACTCTCAGAAACGTTTACATTTATCGTCTGGCAACTAATGCCACGTAATGGCGTTTGCGGTCGCACCACTCCGTACGAAGTAGAAGCTTCTAAGTTGTTGCAGTCACCTAGAAAGAGGCACAGAAATTCAAGTTTTAGTTTTTGAAAATTCAGTTTTTGATTGCTTTTGCTGCCTTGTAGTTGACCTATGACCTTAAGATTCTGCATGAACCGAACTCTGGCAGCCACATTACACGAGAAAAAGCTAGAAGAGGTAATTCGTAGTAAAAACCGCAGAAAACATAACGTTTTCTACTTTGTTTTCGTATCGACGTAACTGAAAATCTTCACATTGGACGCATTACTCTCAGAAACGTTTACATTTATCGTCTGGCAACTAATGCCGCGTGATGACGTTTGCGGTCGCACCACTCTGTACGAAGTAGAAGCTTCTAAGTTGTTGCAGTCACCAAGAAAGAGGCACAGAAATTCAAGTTTTAGTTTTTGAAAATTCAGTTTTTGGCTGCTTTTGCTGCCTTGTAGTTGACCTAGGACCTTAAGATTTTGCATGAACCGAACACTGGCAGCCACATTACACGAGAAAAAGCGAGAAGTGGTAATTCGTAGTAAAAACCGCAGAAAACATAACGTTTTCTACACTGTTTTCGTATCGACGTAACTGAAAATCTTCACATTGGACGCATTACTCTCAGAAACGTTTACATTTATCGTCTGGCAACTAATGCCGCATGATGACGTTTGCGGTCGCACCACTCTGTACGAAGTAGAAGCCTCTAAGTTGTTGCAGTCACCAAGAAAGAGGCACAGAAGTTCAAGTTTTAGTTTTTGAAAATTCAGTTTTTGGCTGCTTTTGCTGCCTTGTAGTTGACCTAGGACCTTAAGATTCTGCATGAACCGAACTCTGGCAGCCACATTACATGAGAAAAAGCGAGGAGTGGTAATTCGTAGTAAAAACCGCAGAAAACATAACGTTTTCTACATTGTTTTCGTATCGACGTAACTGAAAATCTTCACATTGGACGCATTACTCTCAGAAACGTTTACATTTATCGTCTGGCAACTAATGCCGCGTGATGACGTTTGCGGTCGCACCACTCTGTACGAAGTAGAAGCTTCTAAGTTGTTGCAGTCACCAAGAAAGAGGCACAGAAGTTCAAGTTTTAGTTTTTGAAAATTCAGTTTTTGGCTGCTTTTGCTGCCTTGTAGTTGACCTAGGACCTTAAGATTTTGCATTAACCGAACTCTGGCAGCCACATTACACGAGAAAAAGCGAGAAGTGGTAATTCGTAGTAAAAACCGCAGAAAACATAACGTTTTCTACATTGTTTTCGTATCGACGTAACCGAAAATCTTCACATTGGACGCATTAGTCTCAGAAACGTTTACATTTATCGTCTGCCAACTAATGCCGCGTGATGACGTTTGCGGTCGCACCACTCTGTACGAAGTAGAAGCTTCTAAGTTGTTGCAGTCACCAAGAAAGAGGCACAGAAATTCAAGTTTTAGTTTTTGAAAATTCAGTTTTTGGCTGCTTTTGCTGCCTTGTAGTTGACCTAGGACCTTAAGATTTTGCATGAACCGAACTCTGGTAGCCACATTACACGAGAAAAAGCGAGAAGTGGTAATTTGTAGTAAAAACCGCAGAAAACATAACGTTTTCTACATTGTTTTGGTATCGACGTAACTGAAAATCTTCACATTGGACGCATTACTCTCAGAAACGTTTACATTTATCGTCTGGCAACTAATGCCGCGTGATGACGTTTGCGGTCGCACCACTCTGTACGAAGTAGAAGCTTCTAAGTTGTTGCAGTCACCAAGAAAGAGGCACAGAAATTCAAGTTTCAGTTTTTGAAAATTCAGTTTTTGGCTGCTTTTGCTGCCTTGTAGTTGACCTAGGACGTTAAGATTCTGCATGAACCGAACTCTGGCAGCCACATTACACGAGAAAAAGCGAGAAGTGGTAATTCGTAGTAAAAACCGCAGAAAACATAACGTTTTCTACATTGTTTTCGTATCGACGTAACTGAAAATCTTCACATTTTACGCATTACTCTCAGAAACGTTTACATTTATCGTCTGGCAACTAATGCCGCGTAATGACGTTTGCGGTCGCACCACTCTGTACGAAGTAGAAGCTTCTAAGTTGTTGCAGTCACCAAGAAAGAGGCACAGAAATTCAAGTTTTAGTTTTTGAAAATACAGTTTTTGATTGCTTTTGCTGCCTTGTAGTTGACCTAGGACCTTAAGATTCTGCATGAACCGAACTCTGGCAGCCACATTACACGAGAAAAAGCGAGAAGTGGTAATTCGTAGTAAAAACCGCAGAAAACATAACGTTTTCTACATTGTTTTCGTATCGACGTAACTGAAAATCTTCACATTGGACGCATTACTCTCAGAAACGTTTACATTTATCGTCTGGCAACTAATGCCGCGTGATGACGTTTGCGGTCGCACCACTCTGTACGAAGTAGAAGCTTCTAAGTTGTTGCAGTCACCAAGAAAGAGGCACAGAAATTCAAGTTTTAGTTTTTGAAAATTCAGTTTTTGGCTGCTTTTGCTGCCTTGTAGTTGACCTAGGACCTTAAGATTTTGCATGAATCGAACTCTGGCAGCCACATTACACGAGAAAAAGCGAGAAGTGGTAATTCGTAGTAAAAACCGCAGAAAACATAACGTTTTCTACATTGTTTTCGTATCGACTTAACTGAAAATCTTCACATTGGACGCATTACTCTCAGAAACGTTTACATTTATCGTCTGGCAACTAATGCCGCATGATGACGTTTGCGGTCGCACCACTCTGTACGAACTAGAAGCTTCTAAGTTGTTGCAGTCACCAAGAAAGAGGCACAGAAATTCAAGTTTTAGTTTTTGAAAATTCAGTTTTTGGCTTCTTTTGCTGCCTTGTATATGACCTAGGACATTAAGATTCTGCATGAACCGAACTCTGGCAGTCACATTACACGAGAAAAAGCGAGAAGTGGTAATTCGTAGTAAAAACCGCAGAAAACATAACGTTTTCTACATTGTTTTCGTATCGACGTAACTGAAAATCTTCACATTGGACGCATTACTCTCAGAAACGTTTACATTTATCGTCTGGCAACTAATGCCGCGTGATGACATTTGCGGTCGCACCACTCTGTACGAAGTAGAAGCTTCTAAGTTGTGGCAGTCACCAAGAAAGAGGCACAGAAATTCAAGTTTTAGTTTTTGAAAATTCAGTTTTTGGCTGCTTTTGCTGCCTTGTAGTTGACCTAGGACCTTAAGATTTTGCATGAACCGAACTCTGGCAGCCACATTACACGAGAAAAAGCGAGAAGTGGTAATTCGTAGTAAAAACCGCAGAAAACATAACGTTTTCTACATTGTTTTCGTATCGACGTAACTGAAAATCATCACATTGGACGCATTACTCTCAGAAACGTTTACATTTATCGTCTGGCAACTAATGCCGCGTGATGACGTTTGCGGTCGCACCACTCTGTACGAAGTAGAAGCTTCTAAGTTGTTGCAGTCACCAAGAAAGAGGCACAGAAATTCAAGTTTTAGTTTTCGAAAATTCAGTTTTTGGCTGCTTTTGCTGCCTTGTAGTTGACCTAGGACCTTGAGATTCTGCATGAACCGAACTCTGGCAGTCACATTACACGAGAAAAAGCGAGAAGTGGTAATTCGTAGTAAAAACCGCAGAAAACATAACGTTTTCTACATTGTTTTCGTATCGACGTAACTGAAAATCTTCACATTGGACGCATTACTCTCAGAAACGTTTACATTTATCGTCTGGCAACTAATGCCGCGTGATGACATTTGCGGTCGCACCACTCTGTACGAAGTAGAAGCTTCTAAGTTGTGGCAGTCACCAAGAAAGAGGCACAGAAATTCAAGTTTTAGTTTTTGAAAATTCAGTTTTTGGCTGCTTTTGCTGCCTTGTAGTTGACCTAGGACCCTAAGATATTGCATGAACCGAACTCTGGCAGCCACATTACACGAGAAAAAGCGAGAAGTGGTAATTCGTAGTAAAAACCGCAGAAAACATAACGTTTTCTACATTGTTTTCGTATCGACGTAACTGAAAATCTTCACATTGGACGCATTATTCTCAGAAACGTTTACATTTATCGTCTGGCAACTAATGCCGCGTGATGACGTTTGCGGTCGCACCACTCTGTACGAAGTAGAAGCTTCTAAGTTGTTGCAGTCACCAAGAAAGTGGCACAGAAATTGAAGTTTTAGTTTTTGAAAATTCAGTTTTTGGCTGCTTTTGCTGCCTTGTCATTGACCTAGGTCCTTACGATTTTGCTTGACCGAACTCTGGCAGCCACATTACACGAGAAAAAGCGAGAAGTGGTAATTCGTAGTAAAAACCGCAGAAAACATAACGTTTTCTACATTGTTTTCGTATCGACGTAACTGAAAATCTTCACTTTGGACGCATTACTCTCAGAAACGTTTACATTTATC
The DNA here is from genome assembly GCF_023864345.2 of Schistocerca serialis cubense. Lineage (NCBI taxonomy): Eukaryota > Metazoa > Arthropoda > Insecta > Orthoptera > Acrididae > Schistocerca > Schistocerca serialis. The sequence goes on along the minus strand of NW_026047571.1, from coordinate 2,472,363 downwards.
GTCTGGCAACTAATGCCGCGTATGACGTTTTCGGTCGCACCACTCTGTACGAAGTAGAAGCTTCTAAGTTGTTGCAGTCACCAAGAAAGAGGCACAGAAATTCAAGTTTTAGTTTTTGAAAATTCAGTTTTTGGCTGCTTTTGCTGCCTTGTAGTTGACCTAGGACCTTAAGATTTTGCATGAACCGAACTCTGGCAGCCACATTACACGAGAAAAAGCGAGAAGTGGTAATTCGTAGTAAAAACCGCAGAAAACATAACGTTTTCTACATTGTTTTCGTATCGACGTAACTGAAAATCTTCACATTGGACGCATTACTCTCAGAAACGTTTACATTTATCGTCTGGCAACTAATGCCGCATGATGAAGTTTGAGGTCGCACAACTCTCTACGAAGTAGAAGCTTCTAAGTTGTTGCAGTCACCAAGAAAGAGGCACAGAAATTCAAGTTTTAGTTTTTGAAAATTCAATTTTTGGCTGCTTTTGCTGCCTTGTAGTTGACCTAGGACCTTAAGATTCTGCATGAACCGAACTCTGGCAGCCACATTACACGAGAAAAAGCGAGAAGTGGTAATTCGTAGTAAAAACCGCAGAAAACATAACGTTTTCTACATTGTTTTCGTATCGACGTAACTGAAAATCTTCACATTGGACGCATTACTCTCAGAAACGTTTACATTTATCGTCTGGCAACTAATGCCGCGTGATGACGTTTGCGGTCGCACCACTCTGTACGAAGTAGAAGCTTCTAAGTTGTTGCAGTCACCAAGAAAGAGGCACAGAAATTCAAGTTTTAGTTTTTGAAAATTCAGTTTTTGGCTTCTTTTGCTGCCTTGTAGTTGACCTAGGACCTTAAGATTCTGCATGAACCGAACTCTGGCAGTCACATTACACGAGAAAAAGCGAGAAGTGGTAATTCGTAGTAAAAACCGCAGAAAACATAACGTTTTCTACATTGTTTTCGTATCGACGTAACTGAAAATCTTCACATTGGACGCATTACTCTCAGAAACGTTTACATTTATCGTCTGGCAACTAATGCCGCGTGATGACATTAGCGGTCGCACCACTCTGTACGAAGTAGAAGCTTCTAAGTTGTTGCAGTCACCAAGAAAGAGGCACAGAAATTCAAGTTTTAGTTTTTGAAAATTCAGTTTTTGGCTGCTTTTGCTGCCTTGTAGTTGACCTAGGACCTTGAGATTCTGCATGAACCGAACTCTGGTAGTCACATTACACGAGAAAAAGCGAGAAGTGGTAATTCGTAGTAAAAACCGCAGAAAACATAACGTTTTCTACATTGTTTTCGTATCGACGTAACTGAAAATCTTCACATTGGACGCATTACTCTCAGAAACGTTTACATTTATCGTCTGGCAACTAATGCCGCGTGATGACATTTGCGGTCGCACCACTCTGTACGAAGTAGAAGCTTCTAAGGTGTGGCAGTCACCAAGAAAGAGGCACAGAAATTCAAGTTTTAGTTTTTGAAAATTCAGTTTTTGGCTGCTTTTGCTGCTTTGTAGTTGACCTAGGACCTTAAGATTTTGCATGAACCGAACTCTGGCAGCCACATTACACGAGAAAAAGCGAGAAGTGGTAATTCGTAGTAAAAACCGCAGAAAACATAACGTTTTCTACATTGTTTTCGTATGGACGTAACTGAAAATCTTCACATTGGACGCATTACTCTCAGAAACGTTTACATTTATCGTCTGGCAACTAATGCCGCGTGATGACGTTTGCGGTCGCACCACTCTGTACGAAGTAGAAGCTTCTAAGTTGTTGCAGTCACCAAGAAAGAAGCACAGAAATTCAAGTTTTAGTTTTTGAAAATTCAGTTTTTGGCTGCTTTTGCTGCCTTGTAGTTGACCTAGGACCTTAAGATTTTGCATGAACCGAACTCTGGCAGCCACATTACACGAGAAAAAGCGAGAAGTGGTAATTCGTAGTAAAAACCGCAGAAAACATAACGTTTTCTACATTGTTTTCGTATCGACGTAACTGAAAATCTTCACATTGGACGCATTATTCTCAGAAACGTTTACATTTATCGTCTGGCAACTAATGCCGCGTGATGACGTTTGCGGTCGCACCACTCTGTACGAAGTAGAAGCTTCTAAGTTGTTGCAGTCACCAAGAAAGTGACACAGAAATTGAAGTTTTAGTTTTTGAAAATTCTGTTTTTGGCTGCTTTTGCTGCCTTGTCATTGACCTAGGTCCTTACGATTTTGCTTGACCGAACTCTGGCAGCCACATTACACGAGAAAAAGCGAGAAGTGGTAATTCGTAGTAAAAACCGCAGAAAACATAACGTTTTCTACATTGTTTTCGTATCGACGTAACTGAAAATCTTCACTTTGGACGCATTACTTTCAGAAACGTTTACATTTATCGTCTGGCAACTAATGCCGCGTATGACGTTTTCGGTCGCACCACTCTGTACGAAGTAGAAGCTTCTAAGTTGTTGCAGTCACCAAGAAAGAGGCACAGAAATTCAAGTTTTAGTTTTTGAAAATTCAGTTTTTGGCTGCTTTTGCTGCCTTGTAGTTGACCTAGGACCTTAAGATTTTGCATGAACCGAACTCTGGCAGCCACATTACGCGAGAAAAAGCGAGAAGTGGTAATTCGTAGTAAAAACCGCAGAAAACATAACGTTTTCTACATTGTTTTCGTATCGACGTAACTGAAAATCTTCACATTGGACGCATTACTCTCAGAAACGTTTACATTTATCGTCTGGCAACTAATGCCGCATGATGACGTTTGAGGTCGCACAACTCTGTACGAAGTAGAAGCTTCTAAGTTGTTGCAGTCACCAAGAAAGAGGCACAGAAATTCAAGTTTTAGTTTTTGAAAATTCAGTTTTTGGCTGCTTTTGCTGCCTTGTAGTTGACCTAGGACCTTAAGATTCTGCATGAACCGAACTCTGGCAGCCACATTACACGAGAAAAAGCGAGAAGTGGTAATTCGTAGTAAAAACCGCAGAAAACATAACGTTTTCTACATTGTTTTCGTATCGACGTAACTGAAAATCTTCACATTGGACGCATTACTCTCGGAAACGTTTACATTTATCGTCTGGCAACTAATGCCGCGTGATGACGTTTGCGGTCGCACCACTCTGTACGAAGTAGAAGCTTCTAAGTTGTTGCAGTCACCAAGAAAGAGGCACAGAAATTCAAGTTTTAGTTTTTGAAAATTCAGTTTTTGGCTTCTTTTGCTGCCTTGTAGTTGACCTAGGACCTTAAGATTCTGCATGAACCGAACTCTGGCAGTCACATTACACGAGAAAAAGCGAGAAGTGGTAATTCGTAGTAAAAACCGCAGAAAACATAACGTTTTCTACATTGTTTTCGTATCGACGTAACTGAAAATCTTCACATTGGACGCATTACTCTCAGAAACGTTTACATTTATCGTCTGGCAACTAATGCCGCGTGATGACATTTGCGGTCGCACCACTCTGTACGAAGTAGAAGCTTCTAAGTTGTTGCAGTCACCAAGAAAGAGGCACAGAAATTCAAGTTTTAGTTTTTGAAAATTCAGTTTTTGGCTGCTTTTGCTGCCTTGTAGTTGACCTAGGACCTTGAGATTCTGCATGAACCGAACTCTGGTAGTCACATTACACGAGAAAAAGCGAGAAGTGGTAATTCGTAGTAAAAACCGCAGAAAACATAACGTTTTCTACATTGTTTTCGTATCGACGTAACTGAAAATCTTCACATTGGACGCATTACTCTCAGAAACGTTTACATTTATCGTCTGGCAACTAATGCCGCGTGATGACATTTGCGGTCGCACCACTCTGTACGAAGTAGAAGCTTCTAAGGTGTGGCAGTCACCAAGAAAGAGGCACAGAAATTCAAGTTTTAGTTTTTGAAAATTCAGTTTTTGGCTGCTTTTGCTGCTTTGTAGTTGACCTAGGACCTTACGATTTTGCATGAACCGAACTCTGGCAGCCACATTACACGAGAAAAAGCGAGAAGTGGTAATTCGTAGTAAAAACCGCAGAAAACATAACGTTTTCTACATTGTTTTCGTATCGACGTAACTGAAAATCTTCACATTGGACGCATTACTCTCAGAAACGTTTACATTTATCGTCTGGCAACTAATGCCGCGTGATGACGTTTGCGGTCGCACCACTCTGTACGAAGTAGAAGCTTCTAAGTTGTTGCAGTCACCAAGAAAGAAGCACAGAAATTCAAGTTTTAGTTTTTGAAAATTCAGTTTTTGGCTGCTTTTGCTGCCTTGTAGTTGACCTAGGACCTTAAGATTTTGCATGAACCGAACTCTGGCAGCCACATTACAGTAGAAAAAGGGAGAAGTGGTAATACGTAGTAAAAACCGCAGAAAACATAACGTTTTCTACATTGTTTTCGTATCGACGTAACTGAAAACCTTCACATTGGACGCATTATTCTCAGAAACGTTACATTTATCGTCTGGCAACTAATGCCGCGTGATGACGTTTGCGGTCGCACCACACTGTACGAAGTAGAAGCTTCTATGTTGTTGCAGTCACCAAGAAAGTGGCATAGAAATTGAAGTTTTAGTTTTTGAAAATTCAGTTTTTGGCTGCTTTTGCTGCCTTGTCATTGACCTAGGTCCTTACGATTTTGCTTGACCGAACTCTGGCAGCCACATTACACGAGAAAAAGCGAGAAGTGGTAATTCGTAGTAAAAACCGCAGAAAACATAACGTTTTCTACATTGTTTTCGTATCGACGTAACTGAAAATCTTCACTTTGGACGCATTACTCTCAGAAACGTTTACATTTATCGTCTGGCAACTAATGCCGCGTATGACGTTTTCGGTCGCACCACTCTGTACGAAGTAGAAGCTTCTAAGTTGTTGCAGTCACCAAGAAAGAGGCACAGAAATTCAAGTTTTAGTTTTTGAAAATTCAGTTTTTGGCTGCTTTTGCTGCCTTGTAGTTGACCTAGGACCTTAAGATTTTGCATGAACCGAACTCTGGCAGCCACATTACACGAGAAAAAGCGAGAAGTGGTAATTCGTAGTAAAAACCGCAGTAAACATAACGTTTTCTACATTGTTTTCGTATCGACGTAACTGAAAATCTTCACATTGGACGCATTACTCTCAGAAACGTTTACATTTATCGTCTGGCAACTAATGCCGCATGATGACGTTTGCGGTCGCACCACTCTGTACGAAGTAGAAGCTTCTAAGTTGTTGCAGTCACCAAGAAAGAGGCACAGAAATTCAAGTTTTAGTTTTTGAAAATTCAGTTTTTGGCTGCTTTTGCTGCCTTGTAGTTGACCTAGGACCTTAAGATTTTGCATGAACCGAACTCTGTCAGCCACATTACACGAGAAAAAGCGAGAAGTGGTAATTCGTAGTAAAAACCGCAGAAAACATAACGTTTTCTACATTGTTTTCGTATCGACGTAACTGAAAATCTTCACTTTGGACGCATTACTCTCAGAAACGTTTACATTTATCGTCTGGCAACTAATGCCGCGTGATGACGTTTGCGGTCGCACCACTCAGTACGAAGTAGAAGCTTCTAAGTTGTTGCAGTCACCAAGAAAGAGGCACAGAAATTCAAGTTTTAGTTTTTGAAAATTCAGTTTTTGGCTGCTTTTGCTGCCTTGTAGTTGACCTAGGACCTTAAGATTCTGCATGAACCGAACTCTGGCAGCCACATTACACGAGAAAAAGCGAGAAGTGGTAATTCGTAGTACAAACCGCAGAAAACATAACGTTTTCTACATTGTTTTCGTATCGACGTAACTGAAAATCTTCACATTGGACGCATTACTCTCAGAAACGTTTACATTTATCGTCTGGCAACTAATGCCGCGTGATGACGTTTGCGGTCGCACCACTCTGTACGAAGTAGAAGCTTCTAAGTTGTTGCAGTCACCAAGAAAGAGGCACAGAAATTCAAGTTTTAGTTTTTGAAAATTCAGTTTTTGGCTTCTTTTGCTGCCTTGTATATGACCTAGGACCTTAAGATTCTGCATGAACCGAACTCTGGCAGTCACATTACACGAGAAAAAGCGAGAAGTGGTAATTCGTAGTAAAAACCGCAGAAAACATAACGTTTTCTACATTGTTTTCGTATCGACGTAACTGAAAATCTTCACATTGGACGCATTACTCTCAGAAACGTTTACATTTATCGTCTGGCAACTAATGCCGCGTGATGACATTTGCGGTCGCACCACTCTGTACGAAGTAGAAGCTTCTAAGTTGTGGCAGTCACCAAGAAAGAGGCACAGAAATTCAAGTTTTAGTTTTTGAAAATTCAGTTTTTGGCTGCTTTTGCTGCCTTGTAGTTGACCTAGGACCTTAAGATTTTGCATGAACCGAACTCTGGCAGCCACATTACACGAGAAAAAGCGAGAAGTGGTAATTCGTAGTAAAAACCGCAGAAAACATAACGTTTTCTACATTGTTTTCGTATCGACGTAACTGAAAATCTTCACATTGGACGCATTACTCTCAGAAACGTTTACATTTATCGTCTGGCAACTAATGCCGCGTGATGACGTTTGCGGTCGCACCACTCTGTACGAAGTAGAAGCTTCTAAGTTGTTGCAGTCACCAAGAAAGAAGCACAGAAATTCAAGTTTTAGTTTTTGAAAATTCAGTTTTTGGCTGCTTTTGCTGCCTTGTAGTTGACCTAGGACCTTAAGATTTTGCATGAACCGAACTCTGGCAGCCACATTACACGAGAAAAAGCGAGAAGTGGTAATTCGTAGTAAAAACCGCAGAAAACATAACGTTTTCTACATTGTTTTCGTATCGACGTAACTGAAAATCTTCACATTGGACGCATTATTCTCAGAAACGTTTACATTTATCGTCTGGCAACTAATGCCGCGTGATGACGTTTGCGGTCGCACCACTCTGTACGAAGTAGAAGCTTCTAAGTTGTTGCAGTCACCAAGAAAGAGGCACAGAAATTCAAGTTTTAGTTTTTGAAAATTCAGTTTTTGGCTGCTTTTGCTGCCTTGTAGTTGACCTAGGACCTTAAGATTTTGCATGAACCGAACTCTGGCAGCCACATTACACGAGAAAAAGCGAGAAGTGGTAATTCGTAGTAAAAACCGCAGAAAACATAACGTTTTCTACATTGTTTTCGTATCGACGTAACTGAAAATCTTCACATTGGACGCATTACTCTCAGAAACGTTTACATTTATCGTCTGGCAACTAATGCCGCGTGATGACGTTTGCGGTCGCACCACTCAGTACGAAGTAGAAGCTTCTAAGTTGTTGCAGTCACCAAGAAAGAGGCACAGAAATTCAAGTTTTAGTTTTTGAAAATTCAGTTTCTGGCTGCTTTTGCTGCCTTGTAGTTGACCTAGGACCTTAAGATTTTGCATGAACCGAACACTGGCAGCCACATTACACGAGAAAAAGCGAGAAGTGGTAATTCGTAGTAAAAACCGCAGAAAACATAACGTTTTCTACATTGTTTTCGTATCGACGTAACTGAAAATCTTCACATTGGACGCATTACTCTCAGAAACGTTTACATTTATCGTCTGGCAACTAATGCCGCATGATGACGTTTGCGGTCGCACCACTCTGTACGAAGTAGAAGCTTCTAAGTTGTTGCAGTCACCAAGAAAGAGGCACAGAAATTCAAGTTTTAGTTTTTGAAAATTCAGTTTTTGGCTGCTTTTGCTGCCTTGTAGTTGACCTAGGACCTTAAGATTTTGCATGAACCGAACTCTGGCAGCCACATTACACGAGAAAAAGCGAGAAGTGGTAATTCGTAGTAAAAACCGCAGAAAACATAACGTTTTCTACATTGTTTTCGTATCGACGTAACTGAAAATCTTCACATTGGACGCATTACTCTCAGAAACGTTTACATTTATCGTCTGGCAACTAATGCCGCGTGATGACGTTTGCGGTCGCACCACTCTGTACGAAGTAGAAGCTTCTAAGTTGTTGCAGTCACCAAGAAAGAGGCACAGAAATTCAAGTTTTAGTTTTTGAAAATTCAGTTTTTGGCTGCTTTTGCTGCCTTGTAGTTGACCTAGGACCTTAAGATTTTGCATGAACCGAACACTGGCAGCCACATTACACGAGAAAAAGCAAGAAGTGGTAATTCGTAGTAAAAACCGCAGAAAACATAACGTTTTCTACATTGTTTTCGTATCGACGTAACTGAAAATCTTCACATTGGACGCATTACTCTCAGAAACGTTTACATTTATCGTCTGGCAACTAATGCCGCGTGATGACGTTTGCGGTCGCACCACTCAGTACGAAGTAGAAGCTTCTAAGTTGTTGCAGTCACCAAGAAAGAGGCACAGAAATTCAAGTTTTAGTTTTTGAAAATTCAGTTTTTGGCTGCTTTTGCTGCCTTGTAGTTGACCTAGGACCTTAAGATTCCGCATGAACCGAACTCTGGCAGCCACATTACACGAGAAAAAGCGAGAAGTGGTAATTCGTAGTAAAAACCGCAGAAAACATAACGTTTTCTACATTGTTTTCGTATCGATGTAACTGAAAATCTTCACATTGGACGCATTACTCTCAGAAACGTTTACATTTATCGTCTGGCAACTAATGCCGCGTGATGACGTTTGTGGTCGCACCACTCTGTACGAAGTAGAAGCTTCTAAGTTGTTGCAGTCACCAAGAAAGAGGCACAGAAATTCAAGTTTTAGTTTTTGAAAATTCAGTTTTTGGCTGCTTTTGCTGCCTTGTAGTTGACCTAGGACCTTAAGATTTTGCATGAACCGAACTCTGGCAGCCACATTACACAAGAAAAAGCGAGAAGTGGTAATTCGTAGTAAAAACCGCAGAAAACATAACGTTTTCTACATTGTTTTCGTATCGACGTAACTGAAAATCTTCACATTGGACGCATTACTCTCAGAAACGTTTACATTTATCGTCTGGCAACTAATGCCGCGTGATGACGTTTGCGGTCGCACCACTCTGTACGAAGTAGAAACTTCTAAGTTGTTGCAGTCACCAAGAAAGAGGCAAAGAAATTCAAGTTTTAGTTTTTGAAAATTCAGTTTTTGGCTGCTTTTGCTGCCTTGTAGTTGACCTAGGACCTTAAGATTTTGCATGAACCGAACTCTGGCAGCCACATTACACGAGAAAAAGCGAGAAGTGGTAATTCGTAGTAAACACCGCTGAAAACATAACGTTTTCTACATTGTTTTCGTATCGACGTAACTGAAAATCTTCACATTGGACGCATTACTCTCAGAAACGTTTACAATTATCGTCTGGCAACTAATGCCGCGTGATGACGTTTGCGGTCGCACCACTCTGTACGAAGTAGAAGCTTCTAAGTTGTTGCAGTCACCAAGAAAGAGGCACAGAAATTCAAGTTTTTGTTTTTGAAAATTCAGTTTTTGGCTGCTTTTGCTGCCTTGTAGTTGACCTAGGACCTTAAGATTTTGCATGAACCGAACTCTGGCAGCCACATTACACGAGAAAAAGCGAGAAGTGGTAATTCGTAGTAAAAACCGCAGAAAACATAACGTTTTCTACATTGTTTTCGTATCGACGTAACTGAAAATCTTCACATTGGACGCATTACTCTCAGAAACGTTTACATTTGTCGTCTGGCAACTAATGCCGCGTGATGACGTTTGCGGTCGCACCACTCTGTACGAAGTAGAAGCTTCTAAGTTGTTGCAGTCACCAAGAAAGAGGCACAGAAATTCAAGTTTTAGTTTTTGAAAATTCAGTTTTTGGCTGCTTTTGCTGCCTTGTAGTTGACCTAGGACCTTAAGATTTTGCATGAACCGAACTCTGGCAGTCACATTACACGAGAAAAAGCGAGAAGTGGTAATTCGTAGTAAAAACCGCAGAAAACATAACGTTTTCTACATTGTTTTCGTACCGACGTAACTGAAAATCTTCACATTGGACGCATTACTCTCAGAAACGTTTACATTTATCGTCTGGCAACTAATGCCGCGTGATGACGTTTGCGGTCGCACCACTCTGTACGAAGTAGAAGCTTCTAAGTTTTTGCAGTCACCAAGAAAGAGGCACAGAAATTCAAGTTTTAGTTTTTGAAAATTCAGTTTTTGGCTGCTTTTGCTGCCTTGTAGTTGACCTAGGACCTTAAGATTTTGCATGAACCGAACTCTGGCAGCCACATTACACGAGAAAAAGCGAGAAGTGGTAATTAGTAGTAAAAACCGCAGAAAACATAACGTTTTCTACGTTGTTTTCGTATCGACGTAACTGAAAATCTTCACATTGGACGCATTACTCTCAGAAACGTTTACATTTATCGTCTGGCAACTAATGCCGCGTGATGACGTTTGCGGTCGCACCACTCTGTACGAAGTAGAAGCTTCTAAGTTGTTGCAGTCACCAAGAAAGAGGCACAGAAATTCAAGTTTTAGTTTTTGAAAATTCAGTTTTTGGCTGCTTTTGCTGCCTTGTCGTTGACCTAGGTCCTTACGATTTTGCATGAACCGAACTCTGGCAGCCACATTACACGGGAAAATGCGAGAAGTGGTAATTCGTAGTAAAAACCGCAGAAAACATAACGTTTTCTACATTGTTTTCGTATCGACGTAACTGATAATCTTCACATTGGACGCATTACTCTCAGAAACGTTTACATTTATCGTCTGGCAACTAATGCCGCGTGATGACGTTTGCGATCGCACCACTCTGTACGAAGTAGAAGCTTCTAAGTTGTTGAAGTCACCAAGAAAGAGGCACAGAAATTCAAGTTTTTGATTTTGAAAATTGAGTTTTTGGCTGCTTTTGCTGCCTTGTAGTTGACCTAGGACTTTAAGATTTTGCATGAACCGACCTCTGGCAGCCACATTACGCGAGAAAAAGCGAGAAGTGGTAATTCGTAGTAAAAACGGCAGAAAACATAACGTTTTCTACATTGTTTTCGTGTCGACGTAACTGAAAATCTTCACATTGGACGCATTACTCTCAGAAACGTTTACATTTATCGTCTGGCAACTAATGCCGCGTGATGACGTTTGCGGTCGCACCACTCTGTACGAAGTAGAAGCTTCTAAGTTGTTGCAGTCACCAAGAAAGAGGCACAGAAATTCAAGTTTTAGTTTTTGAAAATTCAGTTTTTGGCTGCTTTCGTTGCCTTGTAGTTGACCTAGGACCTTAAGATTTTGCATGAACCGAACACTGGCAGCCACATTACACGAGAAAAAGCGAGAAGTGGTAATTCGTAGTAAAAACCGCAGAAAACATAACGTTTTCTACATTGTTTTCGTATCGACGTAACTGAAAATCTTCACAATGGATGCATTTCTCTCGGAAACGTTTACATTTATTGTCTGGCAACTAATGCCGCGGGCTGAGGTTTGCGGTCGCACCACTCTGTACGAAGTGGAAGCTTCTAAGTTGTTGCAGTCACCAAGAAAGAGGCACAGAAATTCAAGTTTTAGTTTTTGAAAATTCAGTTTTTGGCTGCTTTTGTTGCCTTGTAGTTGACCTAGGACCTTAAGATTTTGCATGAACCGAACACTGGCAGCCACATTACACGAGAAAAAGCGAGAAGTGGTAATTCGTAGTAAAAACCGCAGAAAACATAACGTTTTCTACATTGTTTTCGTATCGACGTAACTGAAAATCTTCACATTGGACGCATTACTCTCAGAAACGTTTACATTTATCGTCTGGCAACTAATGCCGCATGATGACGTTTGCGGTCGCACCACTCTGTACGAAGTAGAAGCTTCTAAGTTGTTGCAGTCACCAAGAAAGAGGCACAGAAATTCAAGTTTTAGTTTTTGAAAATTCAGTTTTTGGCTGCTTTTGCTGCCTTTTCATTGACCTAGGTCCTTAAGATTTTGCATGAACCGAACTCTGGCAGCCACATTACACGAGAAAAAGCGAGAAGTGGTAATTCGTAGTAAAAACCGCAGAAAACATAACGTTTTCTACATTGTTTTCGTATCGACGTAACTGAAAATCTTCACATTGGACGCATTACTCTCAGAAACATTTACATTTATCGTCTGGCAACTAATGCCGCGTGATGACGTTTGCGGTCGCACCACTCTGTACGAAGTAGAAGCTTCTAAGTTGTTGCAGTCACCAAGAAAGAGGCAAAGAAATTCAAGTTTTAGTTTTTGAAAATTCAGTTTTTGGCTGCTTTTGCTGCCTTGTAGTTGACCTAGGACCTTAAGATTCTGCATGAACCGAACTCTGGCAGCCACATTACACGAGAAAAAGCGAGAAGTGGTAATTCGTAGTAAAAACCGCTGAAAACATAACGTTTTCTACATTGTTTTCGTATCGACGTAACTGAAAATCTTCACATTGGACGCATTACTCTCAGAAACGTTTACATTTATCGTCTGGCAACTAATGCCGCGTGATGACGTTTGCGGTCGCACCACTCTGTACGAAGTAGAAACTTCTAAGTTGTTGCAGTCACCAAGAAAGAGGCACAGAAATTCAAGTTTTAGTTTTTGAAAATTCAGTTTTTGGCTGCTTTTGCTGCCTTGTAGTTGACCTAGGACCTTAAGATTTTGCATGAACCGAACTCTGGCAGCCACATTACACGAGAAAAAGCGAGAAGTGGTAATTCGTAGTAAATACCGCAGAAAACATAACGTTTTCTACATTGTTTTCGTATCGACGTAACTGAAAATCTTCACATTGGACGCATTACTCTCAGAAACGTTTACATTTATCGTCTGGCAACTAATGCCGCGTGATGACGTTTGCGGTCGCACCACTCTGTACGAAGTAGAAGCTTCTAAGTTGTTGCAGTCACCAAGAAAGAGGCACAGAAATTCAAGTTTTAGTTTTTGAAAATTCAGTTTTTGGCTGCTTTTGCTGCCTTGTAGTTGACCTAGGACCTTAAGATTCCGCATGAACCAAACTCTGGCAGCCACATTACACGAGAAAAAGCGAGAAGTGGTAATTCGTAGTAAAAACCGCAGAAAACATAACGTTTTCTACATTGTTTTCGTATCGACGTAACTGTAAATCTTCACATTGGACGCATTACTCTCAGAAACGTTTACATTTATCGTCTGGCAACTAATGCCGCGTGATGACGTTTGTGGTCGCACCACTCTGTACGAAGTAGAAGCTTCTAAGTTGTTGCAGTCACCAAGAAAGAGGCACAGAAATTCAAGTTTTAGTTTTTGAAAATTCAGTTTTTGGCTGCTTTTGCTGCCTTGTAGTTGACCTAGGACCTTAAGATTTTGCATGAACCGAACTCTGGCAGCCACATTACACGAAAAAAAGCGAGAAGTGGTAATTCGTAGTAAAAACCGCAGAAAACATAACGTTTTCTACATTGTTTTCGTATCGACGTAACTGATAATCTTCACATTGGACGCATTACTCTCAGAAACGTTTACATTTATCGTCTGGCAACTAATGCCGCGTGATGACGTTTGCGATCGCACCACTCTGTACGAAGTAGAAGCTTCTAAGTTGTTGAAGTCACCAAGAAAGAGGCACAGAAATTCAAGTTTTTGATTTTGAAAATTGAGTTTTTGGCTGCTTTTGCTGCCTTGTAGTTGACCTAGGACCTTAAGATTTTGCATGAACCGACCTCTGGCAGCCACATTACGCGAGAAAAAGCGAGAAGTGGTAATTCGTAGTAAAAACGGCAGAAAACATAACGTTTTCTACATTGTTTTCGTATCGACGTAACTGAAAATCTTCACATTGGACGCATTACTCTCAGAAACGTTTACATTTATCGTCTGGCAACTAATGCCGCGTGATGACGTTTGCGGTCGCACCACTCTGTACGAAGTAGAAGCTTCTAAGTTGTTGCAGTCACCAAGAAAGAGGCACAGAAATTCAAGTTTTAGTTTTTGAAAATTCAGTTTTTGGCTGCTTTTGCTGCCTTGTAGTTGACCTAGGACCTTAAGATTTTGCATGAACCGAACTCTGGCAGCCACATTACACGAGAAAAAGCGAGAAGTGGTAATTCGTAGTAAAAATCGCAGAAAACATATCGTTTTCAACATTTGTTTTCGAAATGACGTAACTGAAAATCTTCACAATGGATGCATTTCTCTCGGAAACGTTTACATTTACTGTCTGGCAACTAATGCCGCGTGCTGAGGTTTGCGGTCGCATCACTCTGTACGAAGTAGAAGCTTCTAAGTTGTTGCAGTCACCAAGAAAGAGGCACAGAAATTCAAGTTTTTGTTTTTGAAAATTCAGTTTTTAGCTGCTTTTGCTGCCTTGTAGTTGACCTAGGACCTTAAGATTTTGCATGAACCGAACTCTGGCAGCCACATTACACGAGAAAAAGCGAGAAGTGGTAATTCGTAGTAAAAACCGCAGAAAACATAACGTTTTCAACATTTGTTTTCGAAATGACGTAACTGAAAATCTTCACAATGGATGCATTTCTCTCGGAAACGTTTACATTTATTGTCTGGCAACTAATGCCGCGGGCTGAGGTTTGCGGTCGCACCACTCTGTACGAAGTAGAAGCTTCTAAGTTGTTGCAGTCACCAAGAAAGAGGCACAGAAATTCAAGTTTTAGTTTTTGAAAATTCAGTTTTTGGCTGCTTTTGCTGCCTTGTAGTTGACCTAGGACCTTAAGATTTTGCATGAACCGAACTCTGGCAGCCACATTACACGAGAAAAACCGAGAAGTGGTAATTCGTAGTAAAAACCGCATAAAACATAACGTTTTCTACACTTGTTTTCGAAATGACGTAACTGAAAATCATCACAATGGATGCATTTCTCTCGGAAACGTTTACATTTATTGTCTGGCAACTAATGCCGCGTGCTGAGGCTTGCGGTTGCACCACTCTGTACGAAGTAGAAGCTTCTAAGTTGTAGCACTACACCAAGAAAGAGGCACAGAAATTCAAGTTTTTGTTTTTGAAAATTCAGTTTTTGGCTGCTTTTGCTGCCTTGTAGTTGACCTAGGACCTTAAGATTTTGCATGAACCGAACTGTGGCAGCCACATTACACGAGAAAAAGCGAGAAGTGGTAATTCGTAGTAAAAACCGCAGAAAACATAACGTTTTCTACATTGTTTTCGTATCGACGTAACTAAAAATCTTCACATTGGACGCATTACTCTCAGAAACGTTTACATTTGTCGTCTGGCAACTAATGCCGCGTGATGACGTTTGCGGTCGCACCACTCTGTACGAAGTAGAAGCTTCTAAGTTGTTGCAGTCACCAAGAAAGAGGCACAGAAATTCAAGTTTTAGTTTTTGAAAATTCAGTTTTTGGCTGCTTTTGCTGCCTTGTCGTTGACCTAGGTCCTTACGATTTTGCATGAACCGAACTCTGGCAGCCACATTACACGGGAAAATGCGAGAAGTGGTAATTCGTAGTAAAAACAGTAGAAAACATGTTTTCTACATTGTTTTCGTATCGACGTAACTGATAATCTTCACATTGGACGCATTACTCTCAGAAACGTTTACATTTATCGTCTGGCAACTAATGCCGCGTGATGACGTTTGCGATCGCACCACTCTGTACGAAGTAGAAGCTTCTAAGTTGTTGAAGTCACCAAGAAAGAGGCACAGAAATTCAAGTTTTTGTTTTTGAAAATTGAGTTTTTGGCTGCTTTTGCTGCCTTGTAGTTGACCTAGGACCTTAAGATTTTGCATGAACCGACCTCTGGCAGCCACATTACACGAGAAAAAGCGAGAAGTGGTAATTCGTAGTAAAAACGGCAGAAAACATAACGTTTTCTACATTGTTTTCGTATCGACGTAACTGAAAATCTTCACATTGGACGCATTTTTCTCAGAAACGTTTACATTTATCGTCTGGCAACTAATGCCGCGTGATGACGTTTGCGGTCGCACCACTCTGTACGAAGTAGAAGCTTCTAAGTTGTTGCAGTCACCAAGAAAGAGGCACAGAAATTCAAGTTTTAGTTTTTGAAAATTCAGTTTTTGGCTGCTTTTGCTGCCTTGTAGTTGACCTAGGACCTTAAGATTTTGCATGAACCGAACTCTGGCAGCCACATTACACGAGAAAAAGCGAGAAGTGGTAATTCGTAGTAAAAACCGCAGAAAACATAACGTTTTAAACATTTGTTTTCGAAATGACGTAACTGAAAATCTTCACAATGGATGCATTTCTCTCGGAAACGTTTACATTTACTGTCTGGCAACTAATGCCGCGTGCTGAGGTTTGCGGTCGCATCACTCTGTACGAAGTAGAAGCTTCTAAGTTATTGCAGTCACCAAGAAAGAGGCACAGAAATTCAAGTTTTTGTTTTTGAAAATTCAGTTTTTAGCTGCTTTTGCTGCCTTGTAGTTGACCTAGGACCTTAAGATTTTGCATGAACCGAACTCTGGCAGCCACATTACACGAGAAAAAGCGAGAAGTGGTAATTCGTAGTAAAAACCGCAGAAAACATAACGTTTTCAACATTTGTTTTCGAAATGACGTAACTGAAAATCTTCACAATGGATGCATTTCTCTCGGAAACATTTACATTTATTGTCTGGCAACTAATGCCGCGGGCTGAGGTTTGCGGTCGCACCACTCTGTACGAAGTAGAAGCTTCTAAGTTGTTGCAGTCACCAAGAAAGAGGCACAGAAATTCAAGTTTTACTTTATGTAAATTCAGTTTTTGGCTGCTTTTGCTGCCTTGTAGTTGACCTAGGACCTTAAGATTTTGCATGAACCGAACTCTGGCAGCCACATTACACGAGAAAAAGCGAGAAGTGGTAATTCGTAGTAAAAACCGCAGAAAACATAACGTTTTCTACATTGTTTCCGTATCGACGTAACTGAAAATCTTCACATTGGACGCATTACTCTCAGAAACGTTTACATTTATCGTCTGGCAACTAATGCCGCGTGATGACGTTTGCGGTCGCACCACTCAGTACGAAGTAGAAGCTTCTAAGTTGTTGCAGTCACCAAGAAAGAGGCACAGATATTCAAGTTTTAGTTTTTGAAAATTCAGTTTTTGGCTGCTTTTGCTGCCTTGTCGTTGACCTAGGTCCTTACGATTTTGCATGAACCGAACTCTGGCAGCCACATTACACGGGAAAATGCGAGAAGTGGTAATTCGTAGTAAAAACAGCAGAAAACATAACGTTTTCTACATTGTTTTCGTATCGACGTAACTGATAATCTTCACATTGGACGCATTACTCTCAGAAACGTTTACATTTATCGTCTGGCAACTAATGCCGCGTGATGACGTTTGCGATCGCACCACTCTGTACGAAGTAGAAGCTTCTAAGTTGTTGAAGTCACCAAGAAAGAGGCACAGAAATTCAAGTTTTTGTTTTTGAAAATTGAGTTATTGGCTGCTTTTGCTGCCTTGTAGTTGACCTAGGACCTTAAGATTTTGCATGACCGACCTCTGGCAGCCACATTACACGAGAAAAAGCGAGAAGTGGTAATTCGTAGTAAAAACGGCAGAAAACATAACGTTTTCTACATTGTTTTCGTATCGACGTAACTGAAAATCTTCACATTGGACGCATTACTCTCAGAAACGTTTACATTTATCGTCTGGCAACTAATGCCGCGTGATGACGTTTGCGGTCGCACCACTCTGTACGAAGTAGAAGCTTCTAAGTTGTTGAAGTCACCAAGAAAGAGGCACAGAAATTCAAATTTTAGGTTTTTGAAAATTCAGTTTTAGGCTGCTTTTGCTGCCTTGTAGTTGACCTAGGACCTTAAGATTTTGCATGAACCGAACTCTGGCAGCCACATTACACGAGAAAAAGCGAGAAGTGGTAATTCGTAGTAAAAACCGCAGAAAACATAACGTTTTCAACATTTGTTTTCGAAATGACGTAACTGAAAATCTTCACAATGGATGCATTTCTCTCGGAAACGTTTACATTTACTGTCTGGCAACTAATGCCGCGTGCTGAGGTTTGCGGTCGCATCACTCTGTACGAAGTAGAAGCTTCTAAGTTGTTGCAGTCACCAAGAAAGAGGCTCAGAAATTCAAGTTTTTGTTTTTGAAAATTCAGTTTTTAGATGCTTTTGCTGCCTTGTAGTTGACCTAGGACCTTAAGATTTTGCATGAACCGAACTCTGGCAGCCACATTACACGAGAAAAAGCGAGAAGTGGTAATTCGTAGTAAAAACCGCAGAAAACATAACGTTTTCAACATTTGTTTTCGAAATGACGTAACTGAAAATCTTCACATTGGACGCATTACTCTCAGAAACGTTTACATTTATCGTCTGGCAACTAATGCCGCGTGATGACGTTTGCGGTCGCACCACTCTGTACGAAGTAGAAGCTTCTAAGTTTTTGCAGTCACCAAGAAAGAGACACAGAAATTCAAGTTTTAGTTTTTGAAAATTCAGTTTTTGGCTGCTTTTGCTGCCTTGTAGTTGACCTAGGACCTTAAGATTTTGCATGAACCGAACTCTGGCAGCCACATTACACGAGAAAAAGCGAGAAGTGGTAATTAGTAGTAAAAACCGCAGAAAAAATAACGTTTTCTACATTGTTTTCGTATCGACGTAACTGAAAATCTTCACATTGGACGCATTACTCTCAGAAACGTTTACATTTATCGTCTGGCAACTAATGCCGCGTGATGACGTTTGCGGTCGCACCACTCTGTACGAAGTAGAAGCTTCTAAGTTGTTGCAGTCACCAAGAAAGAGGCACAGAAATTCAAGTTTTAGTTTTTGAAAATTCAGTTTTTGGCTGCTTTTGCTGCCTTGTCGTTGACCTAGGTCCTTACGATTTTGCATGAACCGAACTCTGGCAGCCACATTACACGGGAAAATGCGAGAAGTGGTAATTCGTAGTAAAAACCGCAGAAAACATAACGTTTTCTACATTGTTTTCGTATCGACGTAACTGATAATCTTCACATTGGACGCATTACTCTCAGAAACGTTTACATTTATCGTCTGGCAACTAATGCCGCGTGATGACGTTTGCGGTCGCACCACTCAGTACGAAGTAGAAGCTTCTAAGTTGTTGCAGTCACCAAGAAAGAGGCACAGATATTCAAGTTTTAGTTTTTGAAAATTCAGTTTTTGGCTGCTTTTGCTGCCTTGTCGTTGACCTAGGTCCTTACGATTTTGCATGAACCGAACTCTGGCAGCCACATTACACGGGAAAATGCGAGAAGTGGTAATTCGTAGTAAAAACAGCAGAAAACATAACGTTTTCTACATTGTTTTCGTATCGACGTAACTGATAATCTTCACATTGGACGCATTACTCTCAGAAACGTTTACATTTATCGTCTGGCAACTAATGCCGCGTGATGACGTTTGCGATCGCACCACTCTGTACGAAGTAGAAGCTTCTAAGTTGTTGAAGTCACCAAGAAAGAGGCACAGAAATTCAAGTTTTTGTTTTTGAAAATTGAGTTATTGGCTGCTTTTGCTGCCTTGTAGTTGACCTAGGACCTTAAGATTTTGCATGACCGACCTCTGGCAGCCACATTACACGAGAAAAAGCGAGAAGTGGTAATTCGTAGTAAAAACGGCAGAAAACATAACGTTTTCTACATTGTTTTCGTATCGACGTAACTGAAAATCTTCACATTGGACGCATTACTCTCAGAAACGTTTACATTTATCGTCTGGCAACTAATGCCGCGTGATGACGTTTGCGGTCGCACCACTCTGTACGAAGTAGAAGCTTCTAAGTTGTTGAAGTCACCAAGAAAGAGGCACAGAAATTCAAATTTTAGGTTTTTGAAAATTCAGTTTTAGGCTGCTTTTGCTGCCTTGTAGTTGACCTAGGACCTTAAGATTTTGCATGAACCGAACTCTGGCAGCCACATTACACGAGAAAAAGCGAGAAGTGGTAATTCGTAGTAAAAACCGCAGAAAACATAACGTTTTCAACATTTGTTTTCGAAATGACGTAACTGAAAATCTTCACAATGGATGCATTTCTCTCGGAAACGTTTACATTTACTGTCTGGCAACTAATGCCGCGTGCTGAGGTTTGCGGTCGCATCACTCTGTACGAAGTAGAAGCTTCTAAGTTGTTGCAGTCACCAAGAAAGAGGCTCAGAAATTCAAGTTTTTGTTTTTGAAAATTCAGTTTTTAGATGCTTTTGCTGCCTTGTAGTTGACCTAGGACCTTAAGATTTTGCATGAACCGAACTCTGGCAGCCACATTACACGAGAAAAAGCGAGAAGTGGTAATTCGTAGTAAAAACCGCAGAAAACATAACGTTTTCAACATTTGTTTTCGAAATGACGTAACTGAAAATCTTCACATTGGACGCATTACTCTCAGAAACGTTTACATTTATCGTCTGGCAACTAATGCCGCGTGATGACGTTTGCGGTCGCACCACTCTGTACGAAGTAGAAGCTTCTAAGTTTTTGCAGTCACCAAGAAAGAGACACAGAAATTCAAGTTTTAGTTTTTGAAAATTCAGTTTTTGGCTGCTTTTGCTGCCTTGTAGTTGACCTAGGACCTTAAGATTTTGCATGAACCGAACTCTGGCAGCCACATTACACGAGAAAAAGCGAGAAGTGGTAATTAGTAGTAAAAACCGCAGAAAAAATAACGTTTTCTACATTGTTTTCGTATCGACGTAACTGAAAATCTTCACATTGGACGCATTACTCTCAGAAACGTTTACATTTATCGTCTGGCAACTAATGCCGCGTGATGACGTTTGCGGTCGCACCACTCTGTACGAAGTAGAAGCTTCTAAGTTGTTGCAGTCACCAAGAAAGAGGCACAGAAATTCAAGTTTTAGTTTTTGAAAATTCAGTTTTTGGCTGCTTTTGCTGCCTTGTCGTTGACCTAGGTCCTTACGATTTTGCATGAACCGAACTCTGGCAGCCACATTACACGGGAAAATGCGAGAAGTGGTAATTCGTAGTAAAAACCGCAGAAAACATAACGTTTTCTACATTGTTTTCGTATCGACGTAACTGATAATCTTCACATTGGACGCATTACTCTCAGAAACGTTTACATTTATCGTCTGGCAACTAATGCCGCGTGATGACGTTTGCGATCGCACCACTCTGTAGGAAGTAGAAGCTTCTAAGTTGTTGAAGTCACCAAGAAAGAGGCACAGAAATTCAAGTTTTTGATTTTGAAAATTGAGTTTTTGGCTGCTTTTGCTGCCTTGTAGTTGACCTAGGACCTTAAGATTTTGCATGAACCGACCTCTGGCAGCCACATTACGCGAGAAAAAGCGAGAAGTGGTAATTCGTAGTAAAAACGGCAGAAAACATAACGTTTTCTACATTGTTTTCGTGTCGACGTAACTGAAAATCTTCACATTGGACGCATTACTCTCAGAAACGTTTACATTTATCGTCTGGCAACTAATGCCGCGTGATGACGTTTGCGGTCGCACCACTCTGTACGAAGTAGAAGCTTCTAAGTTGTTGCAGTCACCAAGAAAGAGGCACAGAAATTCAAGTTTTAGTTTTTGAAAATTCAGTTTTTGGCTGCTTTTGTTGCCTTGTAGTTGACCTAGGACCTTAAGATTTTGCATGAACCGAACACTGGCAGCCACATTACACGAGAAAAAGCGAGAAGTGGTAATTCGTAGTAAAAACCGCAGAAAACATAACGTTTTCTACATTGTTTTCGTATCGACGTAACTGAAAATCTTCACAATGGATGCATTTCTCTCGGAAACGTTTACATTTATTGTCTGGCAACTAATGCCGCGGGCTGAGGTTTGCGGTCGCACCACTCTGTACGAAGTAGAAGCTTCTAAGTTGTTGCAGTCACCAAGAAAGAGGCACAGAAATTCAAGTTTTAGTTTTTGAAAATTCAGTTTTTGGCTGCTTTTGTTGCCTTGTAGTTGACCTAGGACCTTAAGATTTTGCATGAACCGAACACTGGCAGCCACATTACACGAGAAAAAGCGAGAAGTGGTAATTCGTAGTAAAAACCGCAGAAAACATAACGTTTTCTACATTGTTTTCGTATCGACGTAACTGAAAATCTTCACATTGGACGCATTACTCTCAGAAACGTTTACATTTATCGTCTGGCAACTAATGCCGCATGATGACGTTTGCGGTCGCACCACTCTGTACGAAGTAGAAGCTTCTAAGTTGTTGCAGTCACCAAGAAAGAGGCACAGAAATTCAAGTTTTAGTTTTTGAAAATTCAGTTTTTGGCTGCTTTTGCTGCCTTGTAGTTGACCTAGGACCTTAAGATTTTGCATGAACCGAACTCTGGCAGCCACATTACACGAGAAAAAGCGAGAAGTGGTAATTCGTAGTAAATACCGCAGAAAACATAACGTTTTCTACATTGTTTTCGTATCGACGTAACTGAAAATCTTCACATTGGACGCATTACTCTCAGAAACGTTTACATTTATCGTCTGGCAACTAATGCCGCGTGATGACGTTTGCGGTCGCACCACTCTGTACGAAGTAGAAGCTTCTAAGTTGTTGCAGTCACCAAGAAAGAGGCACAGAAATTCAAGTTTTAGTTTTTGAAAATTCAGTTTTTGGCTGCTTTTGCTGCCTTGTAGTTGACCTGGGACCTTAAGATTCCGCATGAACCAAACTCTGGCAGCCACATTACACGAGAAAAAGCGAGAAGTGGTAATTCGTAGTAAAAACCGCAGAAAACATAACGTTTTCTACATTGTTTTCGTATCGACGTAACTGTAAATCTTCACATTGGACGCATTACTCTCAGAAACGTTTACATTTATCGTCTGGCAACTAATGCCGCGTGATGACGTTTGTGGTCGCACCACTCTGTACGAAGTAGAAGCTTCTAAGTTGTTGCAGTCACCAAGAAAGAGGCACAGAAATTCAAGTTTTAGTTTTTGAAAATTCAGTTTTTGGCTGCTTTTGCTGCCTTGTAGTTGACCTAGGACCTTAAGATTTTGCATGAACCGAACTCTGGCAGCCACATTACACGAGAAAAAGCGAGAAGTGGTAATTCGTAGTAAAAACCGCAGAAAACATAACGTTTTCTACATTGTTTTCGTATCGACGTAACTGATAGTCTTCACATTGGACGCATTACTCTCAGAAACGTTTACATTTATCGTCTGGCAACTAATGCCGCGTGATGACGTTTGCGATCGCACCACTCTGTACGAAGTAGAAGCTTCTAAGTTGTTGAAGTCACCAAGAAAGAGGCACAGAAATTCAAGTTTTTGATTTTGAAAATTGAGTTTTTGGCTGCTTTTGCTGCCTTGTAGTTGACCTAGGACCTTAAGATTTTGCATGAACCGACCTCTGGCAGCCACATTACGCGAGAAAAAGCGAGAAGTGGTAATTCGTAGTAAAAACGGCAGAAAACATAACGTTTTCTACATTGTTTTCGTATCGACGTAACTGAAAATCTTCACATTGGACGCATTACTCTCAGAAACGTTTACATTTATCGTCTGGCAACTAATGCCGCGTGATGACGTTTGCGGTCGCACCACTCTGTACGAAGTAGAAGCTTCTAAGTTGTTGCAGTCACCAAGAAAGAGGCACAGAAATTCAAGTTTTAGTTTTGGAAAATTCAGTTTTTGGCTGCTTTTGCTGCCTGTTAGTTGACCTAGGACCTTAAGATTTTGCATGAACCGAACTCTGGCAGCCACATTACACGAGAAAAAGCGAGAAGTGGTAATTCGTAGTAAAAACCGTAGAAAACATAACGTTTTCAACATTTGTTTTCGAAATGACGTAACTGAAAATCTTCACAATGGATGCATTTCTCTCGGAAACGTTTACATTTACTGTCTGGCAACTAATGCCGCGTGCTGAGGTTTGCGGTCGCATCACTCTGTACGAAGTAGAAGCTTCTAAGTTGTTGCAGTCACCAAGAAAGAGGCACAGAAATTCAAGTTTTTGTTTTTGAAAATTCAGTTTTTAGCTGCTTTTGCTGCCTTGTAGTTGACCTAGGACCTTAAGATTTTGCATGAACCGAACTCTGGCAGCCACATTACACGAGAAAAAGCGAGAAGTGGTAATTCGTAGTAAAAACCGCAGAAAACATAACGTTTTCAACATTTGTTTTCGAAATGACGTAACTGAAAATCTTCACAATGGATGCATTTCTCTCGGAAACGTTTACATTTATTGTCTGGCAACTAATGCCGCGGGCTGAGGTTTGCGGTCGCACCACTCTGTACGAAGTAGAAGCTTCTAAGTTGTTGCAGTCACCAAGAAAGAGGCACAGAAATTCAAGTTTTAGTTTTTGAAAATTCAGTTTTTGGCTGCTTTTGCTGCCTTGTAGTTGACCTAGGACCTTAAGATTTTGCATGAACCGAACTCTGGCAGCCACATTACACGAGAAAAACCGAGAAGTGGTAATTCGTAGTAAAAACCGCAGAAAACATAACGTTTTCTACACTTGTTTTCGAAATGACGTAACTGAAAATCTTCACAATGGATGCATTTCTCTCGGAAACGTTTACATTTATTGTCTGGCAACTAATGCCGCGTGCTGAGGCTTGCGGTTGCACCACTCTGTACGAAGTAGAAGCTTCTAAGTTGTAGCACTACACCAAGAAAGAGGCACAGAAATTCAAGTTTTTGTTTTTGAAAATTCAGTTTTTGGCTGCTTTTGCTGCCTTGTAGTTGACCTAGGACCTTAAGATTTTGCATGAACCGAACTGTGGCAGCCACATTACACGAGAAAAAGCGAGAAGTGGTAATTCGTAGTAAAAACCGCAGAAAACATAACGTTTTCTACATTGTTTTCGTATCGACGTAACTGAAAATCTTCACATTGGACGCATTACTCTCAGAAACGTTTACATTTGTCGTCTGGCAACTAATGCCGCGTGATGACGTTTGCGGTCGCACCACTCTGTACGAAGTAGAAGCTTCTAAGTTGTTGCAGTCACCAAGAAAGAGGCACAGAAATTCAAGTTTTAGTTTTTGAAAATTCAGTTTTTGGCTGCTTTTGCTGCCTTGTCGTTGACCTAGGTCCTTACGATTTTGCATGAACCGAACTCTGGCAGCCACATTACACGGGAAAATGCGAGAAGTGGTAATTCGTAGTAAAAACGGTAGAAAACATGTTTTCTACAATGTTTTCGTATCGACGTAACTGATAATCTTCACATTGGACGCATTACTCTCAGAAACGTTTACATTTATCGTCTGGCAACTAATGCCGCGTGATGACGTTTGCGATCGCACCACTCTGTACGAAGTAGAAGCTTCTAAGTTGTTGAAGTCACCAAGAAAGAGGCACAGAAATTCAAGTTTTTGTTTTTGAAAATTGAGTTTTTGGCTGCTTTTGCTGCCTTGTAGTTGACCTAGGACCTTAAGATTTTGCATGAACCGACCTCTGGCAGAAACATTACACGAGAAAAAGCGAGAAGTGGTAATTCGTAGTAAAAACGGCAGAAAACATAACGTTTTCTACATTGTTTTCGTATCGACGTAACTGAAAATCTTCACATTGGACGCATTTTTCTCAGAAACGTTTACATTTATCGTCTGGCAACTAATGCCGCGTGATGACGTTTGCGGTCGCACCACTCTGTACGAAGTAGAAGCTTCTAAGTTGTTGCAGTCACCAAGAAAGAGGCACAGAAATTCAAGTTTTAGTTTTTGAAAATTCAGTTTTTGGCTGCTTTTGCTGCCTTGTAGTTGACCTAGGACCTTAAGATTTTGCATGAACCGAACTCTGGCAGCCACATTACACGAGAAAAAGCGAGAAGTGGTAATTCGTAGTAAAAACCGCAGAAAACATAACGTTTTAAACATTTGTTTTCGAAATGACGTAACTGAAAATCTTCACAATGGATGCATTTCTCTCGGAAACGTTTACATTTACTGTCTGGCAACTAATGCCGCGTGCTGAGGTTTGCGGTCGCATCACTCTGTACGAAGTAGAAGCTTCTAAGTTGTTGCAGTCACCAAGAAAGAGGCACAGAAATTCAAGTTTTTGTTTTTGAAAATTCAGTTTTTAGCTGCTTTTGCTGCCTTGTAGTTGACCTAGGACCTTAAGATTTTGCATGAACCGAACTCTGGCAGCCACATTACACGAGAAAAAGCGAGAAGTGGTAATTCGTAGTAAAAACCGCAGAAAACATAACGTTTTCTACATTGTTTCCGTATCGACGTAACTGAAAATCTTCACATTGGACGCATTACTCTCAGAAACGTTTACATTTATCGTCTGGCAACTAATGCCGCGTGATGACGTTTGCGGTCGCACCACTCAGTACGAAGTAGAAGCTTCTAAGTTGTTGCAGTCACCAAGAAAGAGGCACAGAAATTCAAGTTTTAGTTTTTGAAAATTCAGTTTTTGGCTGCTTTTGCTGCCTTGTCGTTGACCTAGGTCCTTACGATTTTGCATGAACCGAACTCTGGCAGCCACATTACACGGGAAAATGCGAGAAGTGGTAATTCGTAGTAAAAACAGCAGAAAACATAACGTTTTCTACATTGTTTTCGTATCGACGTAACTGATAATCTTCACATTGGACGCATTACTCTCAGAAACGTTTACATTTATCGTCTGGCAACTAATGCCGCGTGATGACGTTTGCGATCGCACCACTCTGTACGACGTAGAAGCTTCTAAGTTGTTGAAGTCACCAAGAAAGAGGCACAGAAATTCAAGTTTTTGTTTTTGAAAATTGAGTTATTGGCTGCTTTTGCTGCCTTGTAGTTGACCTAGGACCTTAAGATTTTGCATGAACCGAACTCTGGCAGCCACATTACACGAGAAAAAGCGAGAAGTGGTAATTCGTAGTAAAAACCGCAGAAAACATAACGTTTTCAACATTTGTTTTCGAAATGACGTAACTGAAAATCTTCACAATGGATGCATTTCTCTCGGAAACGTTTACATTTATTGTCTGGCAACTAATGCCGCGGGCTGAGGTTTGCGGTCGCACCACTCTGTACGAAGTAGAAGCTTCTAAGTTGTTGCAGTCACCAAGAAAGAGGCACAGAAATTCAAGTTTTTGTTTTTGAAAATTCAGTTTTTGGCTGCTTTTGCTGCCTTGTAGTTGACCTAGGACCTTAAGATTTTGCATGAACCGAACTCTGGCAGCCACATTACACGAGAAAAAGCGAGAAGTGGTAATTCGTAGTAAAAACCGCAGAAAACATAACGTTTTCTACACTTGTTTTCGAAATGACGTAACTGAAAATCTTCACAATGGATGCATTTCTCTCGGAAACGTTTACATTTATTGTCTGGCAACTAATGCCGCGTGCTGAGGTTTGCGGTTGCACCACTCTGTACGAAGTAGAAACTTCTAAGTTGTAGCAGTACACCAAGAAAGAGGCACAGAAATTCAAGTTTTTGTTTTTGAAAATTCAGTTTTTGGCTGCTTCTGCTGCCTTGTAGTTGACCTAGGACCTTAAGATTTTGCAGGAACCGAACTCTGGCAGCCACATTACACGAGGAAAAGCGAGAAGTGGTAATTCGTAGTAAAAACCGCAGAAAACATAACGTTTTCTACATTGTTTTCGTATCGACGTAACTGAAAATCTTCACATTGGACGCATTACTCTCAGAAACGTTTACATTTATCGTCTGGCAACTAATGCCGCGTGATGACGTTTGCGGTCGCACCACTCTGTACGAAGTAGAAGCTTCTAAGTTGTTGCAGTCACCAAGAAAGAGGCACAGAAATTCAAGTTTTAGTTTTTGAAAATTCAGTTTTTGGCTGCTTTTGCTGCCTTGTAGTTGACCTAGGACCTTAAGATTCTGCATGAACCGACCTCTGGCAGCCACATTACACGAGAAAAAGCGAGAAGTGGTAATTCGTAGTAAAAACCGCTGAAAACATGACGTTTTCTACATTGTTTTCGTATCGACGTAACTGAAAATCTTCACATTGGACGCATTACTCTCAGAAACGTTTACATTTATCGTCTGGCAACTAATGCCGCGTGATGACGTTTGCGGTCGCACCACTCTGTACGAAGTAGAAGCTTCTAAGGTGTTGCAGTCACCAAGAAAGAGGCACAGAAATTCAAGTTTTAGTTTTTGAAAATTCAGTTTTTGGCTGCTTTTGCTGCCTTGTAGTTGACCTAGGACCTTAAGATTTTGCATGAACCGAACTCTGGCAGCCACATTACACGAGAAAAAGCGAGAAGTGGTATTTCGTAGTAAAAACCGCAGAAAACATAACGTTTTCTACATTGTTTTCGTATCGACGTAACTGAAAATCTTCACATTGGACGCATTACTCTCAGAAACGTTTACATTTATCGTCTGGCAACTAATGCCGCGTGATGACGTTTGCGGTCGCACCACTCTGTACGAAGTAGAAGCTTCTAAGTTGTTGCAGTCACCAAGAAAGAGACACAGAAATTCAAGTTTTAGTTTTTGAAAATTCAGTTTTTGGCTGCTTTTGCTGCCTTGTAGTTGACCTAGGACCTTAAGATTTTGCATGAACCGAACTCTGGCAGCCACATTACACGAGAAAAAGCGAGAAGTGGTAATTCGTAGTAAAAACCGCAGAAAACATAACGTTTTCTACATTGTTTTCGTATCGACGTAACTGAAAATCTTCACATTGGACGCATTACTCTCAGAAACGTTTACATTTATCGTCTGGCAACTAATGCCGCGTGATGACGTTTGCGGTCGCACCACTCTGTACGAAGTAGAAGCTTCTAAGTTGTTGCAGTCACCAAGAAAGTGGCACAGAAATTAAAGTTTTAGTTTTTGAAAATTCAGTTTTTGGCTGCTTTTGCTGACTTGTAGTTGACCTAGGACCTTAAGATTTTGCATGAACCGAACTCTGGCAGCCACATTACACGAGAAAAAGCGAGAAGTGGTAATTCGTAGTAAAAACCGCAGAAAACATAACGTTTTCTACATTGTTTTCGTATCGACGTAACTGAAAATCTTCACATTGGACGCATTACTCTCAGAAACGTTTACATTTATCGTCTGGCAACTAATGCCGCGTGATGACGTTTGCGGTCGCACCACTCTGTACGAAGTAGAAGCTTCTAAGTTGTTGCAGTCACCAAGAAAGAGGCACAGAAATTCAAGTTTTAGTTTTTGAAAATTCAGTTTTTGGCTGCTTTTGCTGCCTTGTAGTTGACCTAGGACCTTAAGATTCTGCATGAACCGACCTCTGGCAGCCACATTACACGAGAAAAAGCGAGAAGTGGTAATTCGTAGTAAAAACCGCTGAAAACATGACGTTTTCTACATTGTTTTCGTATCGACGTAACTGAAAATCTTCACATTGGACGCATTACTCTCAGAAACGTTTACATTTATCGTCTGGCAACTAATGCCGCGTGATGACGTTTGCGGTCGCACCACTCTGTACGAAGTAGAAGCTTCTAAGGTGTTGCAGTCACCAAGAAAGAGGCACAGAAATTCAAGTTTTAGTTTTTGAAAATTCAGTTTTTGGCTGCTTTTGCTGCCTTGTAGTTGACCTAGGACCTTAAGATTTTGCATGAACCGAACTCTGGCAGCCACATTACACGAGAAAAAGCGAGAAGTGGTATTTCGTAGTAAAAACCGCAGAAAACATAACGTTTTCTACATTGTTTTCGTATCGACGTAACTGAAAATCTTCACATTGGACGCATTACTCTCAGAAACGTTTACATTTATCGTCTGGCAACTAATGCCGCGTGATGACGTTTGCGGTCGCACCACTCAGTACGAAGTAGAAGCTTCTAAGTTGTTGCAGTCACCAAGAAAGAGACACAGAAATTCAAGTTTTAGTTTTTGAAAATTCAGTTTTTGGCTGCTTTTGCTGCCTTGTAGTTGACCTAGGACCTTAAGATTTTGCATGAACCGAACTCTGGCAGCCACATTACACGAGAAAAAGCGAGAAGTGGTAATTCGTAGTAAAAACCGCAGAAAACATAACGTTTTCTACATTGTTTTCGTATCGACGTAACTGAAAATCTTCACATTGGACGCATTACTCTCAGAAACGTTTACATTTATCGTCTGGCAACTAATGCCGCGTGATGACGTTTGCGGTCGCACCACTCTGTACGAAGTAGAAGCTTCTAAGTTGTTGCAGTCACCAAGAAAGTGGCACAGAAATTAAAGTTTTAGTTTTTGAAAATTCAGTTTTTGGCTGCTTTTGCTGACTTGTAGTTGACCTAGGACCTTAAGATTTTGCATGAACCGAACTCTGGCAGCCACATTACACGAGAAAAAGCGAGAAGTGGTAATTCGTAGTAAAAACCGCAGAAAACATAACGTTTTCTACATTGTTTTCGTATCGACGTAACTGAAAATCTTCACATTGGACGCATTACTCTCAGAAACGTTTACATTTATCGTCTGGCAACTAATGCCGCGTGATGACGTTTGCGGTCGCACCACTCTGTACGAAGTAGAAGCTTCTAAGTTGTTGCAGTCACCAAGAAAGAGGCACAGAAATTCAAGTTTTAGTTTTTGAAAATTCAGTTTTTGGCTGCTTTTGCTGCCTTGTAGTTGACCTAGGACCTTAAGATTTTGCATGAACCGAACTCTGGCAGCCACATTACACGAGAAAAAGCGAGAAGTGGTAATTCGTAGTAAAAACCGCAGAAAACATAACGTTTTCTACACTTGTTTTCGAAATGACGTAACTGAAAATCTTCACAATGGATGCATTTCTCTCGGAATCGTTTACATTTATTGTCTGGCAACTAATGCCGCGTGCTGAGGTTTGCGGTTGCACCACTCTGTACGAAGTAGAAGCTTCTAAGTTGTAGCACTACACCAAGAAAGAGGCACAGATATTCAAGTTTTTGTTTTTGAAAATTCAGTTTTTGGCTGCTTTTGCTGCCTTGTAGTTGACCTAGGACCTTAAGATTTTGCATGAACCGAACTCTGGCAGCCACATTACACGAGAAAAAGCGAGAAGTGGTAATTCGTAGTAAAAACCGCAGAAAACATAACGTTTTCAACATTTGTTTTCGAAATGACGTAACTGAAAATCTTCACAATGGATGCATTTCTCTCGGAAACGTTTACATTTACTGTCTGGCAACTAATGCCGCGTGCTGAGGTTTGCGGTCGCATCACTCTGTACGAAGTAGAAGCTTCTAAGTTGTTGCAGTCACCAAGAAAGAGGCTCAGAAATTCAAGTTTTTCTTTTTGAAAATTCAGTTTTTGGCTGCTTTTGCTGCCTTGTAGTTGACCTAGGACCTTAAGATTTTGCATGAACCGAACTCTGGCAGCCACATTACACGAGAAAAAGCGAGAAGTGGTAATTCGTAGTAAAAACCGCAGAAAACATAACGTTTTCTACACTTGTTTTCGAAATGACGTAACTGAAAATCTTCACAATGGATGCATTTCTCTCGGAAACGTTTACATTTATTGTCTGGCAACTAATGCCGCGTGCTGAGGTTTGCGGTTGCACCACTCTGTACGAAGTAGAAACTTCTAAGTTGTAGCAGTACACCAAGAAAGAGGCACAGAAATTCAAGTTTTTGTTTTTGAAAATTCAGTTTTTGGCTGCTTTTGCTGCCTTGTAGTTGACCTAGGACCTTAAGATTTTGCAGGAACCGAACTCTGGCAGCCACATTACACGAGGAAAAGCGAGAAGTGGTAATTCGTAGTAAAAACCGCAGAAAACATAACGTTTTCTACATTGTTTTCGTATCGACGTAACTGAAAATCTTCACATTGGACGCATTACTCTCAGAAACGTTTACATTTATCGTCTGGCAACTAATGCCGCGTGATGACGTTTGCGGTCGCACCACTCTGTACGAAGTAGAAGCTTCTAAGTTGTTGCAGTCACCAAGAAAGAGGCACAGAAATTCAAGTTTTAGTTTTTGAAAATTCAGTTTTTGGCTGCTTTTGCTGCCTTGTAGTTGACCTAGGACCTTAAGATTCTGCATGAACCGACCTCTGGCAGCCACATTACACGAGAAAAAGCGAGAAGTGGTAATTCGTAGTAAAAACCGCTGAAAACATGACGTTTTCTACATTGTTTTCGTATCGACGTAACTGAAAATCTTCACATTGGACGCATTACTCTCAGAAACGTTTACATTTATCGTCTGGCAACTAATGCCGCGTGATGACGTTTGCGGTCGCACCACTCTGTACGAAGTAGAAGCTTCTAAGGTGTTGCAGTCACCAAGAAAGAGGCACAGAAATTCAAGTTTTAGTTTTTGAAAATTCAGTTTTTGGCTGCTTTTGCTGCCTTGTAGTTGACCTAGGACCTTAAGATTTTGCATGAACCGAACTCTGGCAGCCACATTACACGAGAAAAAGCGAGAAGTGGTATTTCGTAGTAAAAACCGCAGAAAACATAACGTTTTCTACATTGTTTTCGTATCGACGTAACTGAAAATCTTCACATTGGACGCATTACTCTCAGAAACGTTTACATTTATCGTCTGGCAACTAATGCCGCGTGATGACGTTTGCGGTCGCACCACTCTGTACGAAGTAGAAGCTTCTAAGTTGTTGCAGTCACCAAGAAAGAGGCACAGATATTCAAGTTTTAGTTTTTGAAAATTCAGTTTTTGGCTGCTTTTGCTGCCTTGTAGTTGACCTAGGACCTTAAGATTTTGCATGAACCGAACTCTGGCAGCCACATTACACGAGAAAAAGCGAGAAGTGGTAATTCGTAGTAAAAACCGCAGAAAACATAACGTTTTCTACATTGTTTTCGTATCGACGTAACTGAAAATCTTCACATTGGACGCATTACTCTCAGAAACGTTTACATTTGTCGTCTGGCAACTAATGCCGCGTGATGACGTTTGCGGTCGCACCACTCTGTACGAAGTAGAAGCTTCTAAGTTGTTGCAGTCCCCAAGAAAGAGGCACAGAAATTAAAGTTTTAGTTTTTGAAAATTCAGTTTTTGGCTGCTTTTGCTGCCTTGTAGTTGACCTAGGACCTTAAGATTTTGCATGAACCGAACTCTGGCAGCCACATTACACGAGAAAAAGCGAGAAGTGGTAATTCGTAGTAAAAACCGCAGAAAACATAACGTTTTCAACATTTGTTTTCGAAATGACGTAACTGAAAATCTTCACAATGGATGCATTTCTCTCGGAAACGTTTACATTTACTGTCTGGCAACTAATGCCGCGTGCTGAGGTTTGCGGTCGCATCACTCTGTACGAAGTAGAAGCTTCTAAGTTGTTGCAGTCACCAAGAAAGAGGCACAGAAATTCAAGTTTTTGTTTTTGAAAATTCAGTTTTTAGCTGCTTTTGCTGCCTTGTAGTTGACCTAGGACCTTAAGATTTTGCATGAACCGAACTCTGGCAGCCACATTACACGAGAAAAAGCGAGAAGTGGTAATTCGTAGTAAAAACCGCAGAAAACATAACGTTTTCAACATTTGTTTTCGAAATGACGTAACTGAAAATCTTCACAATGGATGCATTTCTCTCGGAAACGTTTACATTTATTGTCTGGCAACTAATGCCGCGGGCTGAGGTTTGCGGTCGCACCACTCTGTACGAAGTAGAAGCTTCTAAGTTGTTGCAGTCACCAAGAAAGAGGCACAGAAATTCAAGTTTTACTTTATGTAAATTCAGTTTTTGGCTGCTTTTGCTGCCTTGTAGTTGACCTAGGACCTTAAGATTTTGCATGAACCGAACTCTGGCAGCCACATTACACGAGAAAAAGCGAGAAGTGGTAATTCGTAGTAAAAACCGCAGAAAACATAACGTTTTCTACATTGTTTCCGTATCGACGTAACTGAAAATCTTCACATTGGACGCATTACTCTCAGAAACGTTTACATTTATCGTCTGGCAACTAATGCCGCGTGATGACGTTTGCGGTCGCACCACTCAGTACGAAGTAGAAGCTTCTAAGTTGTTGCAGTCACCAAGAAAGAGGCACAGAAATTCAAGTTTTAGTTTTTGAAAATTCAGTTTTTGGCTGCTTTTGCTGCCTTGTCGTTGACCTAGGTCCTTACGATTTTGCATGAACCGAACTCTGGCAGCCACATTACACGGGAAAATGCGAGAAGTGGTAATTCGTAGTAAAAACAGCAGAAAACATAACGTTTTCTACATTGTTTTCGTATCGACGTAACTGATAATCTTCACATTGGACGCATTACTCTCAGAAACGTTTACATTTATCGTCTGGCAACTAATGCCGCGTGATGACGTTTGCGATCGCACCACTCTGTACGAAGTAGAAGCTTCTAAGTTGTTGAAGTCACCAAGAAAGAGGCACAGAAATTCAAGTTTTTGTTTTTGAAAATTGAGTTATTGGCTGCTTTTGCTGCCTTGTAGTTGACCTAGGACCTTAAGATTTTGCATGAACCGACCTCTGGCAGCCACATTACACGAGAAAAAGCGAGAAGTGGTAATTCGTAGTAAAAACGGCAGAAAACATAACGTTTTCTACATTGTTTTCGTATCGACGTAACTGAAAATCTTCACATTGGACGCATTACTCTCAGAAACGTTTACATTTACTGTCTGGCAACTAATGCCGCGTGCTGAGGTTTGCGGTCGCATCACTCTGTACGAAGTAGAAGCTTCTAAGTTGTTGCAGTCACCAAGAAAGAGGCTCAGAAATTCAAGTTTTTGTTTTTGAAAATTCAGTTTTTGGCTGCTTTTGCTGCCTTGTAGTTGACCTAGGACCTTAAGATTTTGCATGAACCGAACTCTGGCAGCCACATTACACGAGAAAAAGCGAGAAGTGGTAATTCGTAGTAAAAACCGCAGAAAACATAACGTTTTCTACACTTGTTTTCGAAATGACGTAACTGAAAATCTTCACAATGGATGCATTTCTCTCGGAAACGTTTACATTTATTGTCTGGCAACTAATGACGCGTGCTGAGGTTTGCGGTTGCACCACTCTGTACGAAGTAGAAACTTCTAAGTTGTAGCAGTACACCAAGAAAGAGGCACAGAAATTCAAGTTTTTGTTTTTGAAAATTCAGTTTTTGGCTGCTTTTGCTGCCTTGTAGTTGACCTAGGACCTTAAGATTTTGCAGGAACCGAACTCTGGCAGCCACATTACACGAGGAAAAGCGAGAAGTGGTAATTCGTAGTAAAAACCGCAGAAAACATAACGTTTTCTACATTGTTTTCGTATCGACGTAACTGAAAATCTTCACATTGGACGCATTACTCTCAGAAACGTTTACATTTATCGTCTGGCAACTAATGCCGCGTGATGACGTTTGCGGTCGCACCACTCTGTACGAAGTAGAAGCTTCTAAGTTGTTGCAGTCACCAAGAAAGAGGCACAGAAATTCAAGTTTTAGTTTTTGAAAATTCAGTTTTTGGCTGCTTTTGCTGCCTTGTAGTTGACCTAGGACCTTAAGATTCTGCATGAACCGACCTCTGGCAGCCACATTACACGAGAAAAAGCGAGAAGTGGTAATTCGTAGTAAAAACCGCTGAAAACATGACGTTTTCTACATTGTTTTCGTATCGACGTAACTGAAAATCTTCACATTGGACGCATTACTCTCAGAAACGTTTACATTTATCGTCTGGCAACTAATGCCGCGTGATGACGTTTGCGGTCGCACCACTCTGTACGAAGTAGAAGCTTCTAAGGTGTTGCAGTCACCAAGAAAGAGGCACAGAAATTCAAGTTTTAGTTTTTGAAAATTCAGTTTTTGGCTGCTTTTGCTGCCTTGTAGTTGACCTAGGACCTTAAGATTTTGCATGAACCGAACTCTGGCAGCCACATTACACGAGAAAAAGCGAGAAGTGGTATTTCGTAGTAAAAACCGCAGAAAACATAACGTTTTCTACATTGTTTTCGTATCGACGTAACTGAAAATCTTCACATTGGACGCATTACTCTCAGAAACGTTTACATTTATCGTCTGGCAACTAATGCCGCGTGATGACGTTTGCGGTCGCACCACTCTGTACGAAGTAGAAGCTTCTAAGTTGTTGCAGTCACCAAGAAAGATTCACAGAAATTCAAGTTTTAGTTTTTGAAAATTCAGTTTTTGGCTGCTTTTGCTGCCTTGTAGTTGACCTAGGACCTTAAGATTTTGCATGAACCGAACTCTGGCAGCCACATTACACGAGAAAAAGCGAGAAGTGGTAATTCGTAGTAAAAACCGCAGAAAACATAACGTTTTCTACATTGTTTTCGTATCGACGTAACTGAAAATCTTCACATTGGACGCATTACTCTCAGAAACGTTTACATTTATCGTCTGGCAACTAATGCCGCGTGATGACGTTTGCGGTCGCACCACTCTGTACGAAGTAGAAGCTTCTAAGTTGTTGCAGTCACCAAGAAAGTGGCACAGAAATTAAAGTTTTAGTTTTTGAAAATTCAGTTTTTGGCTGCTTTTGCTGACTTGTAGTTGACCTAGGACCTTAAGATTTTGCATGAACCGAACTCTGGCAGCCACATTACACGAGAAAAAGCGAGAAGTGGTAATTCGTAGTAAAAACCGCAGAAAACATAACGTTTTCTACATTGTTTTCGTATCGACGTAACTGAAAATCTTCACATTGGACGCATTACTCTCAGAAACGTTTACATTTATCGTCTGGCAACTAATGCCGCGTGATGACGTTTGCGGTCGCACCACTCTGTACGAAGTAGAAGCTTCTAAGTTGTTGCAGTCACCAAGAAAGAGGCACAGAAATTCAAGTTTTAGTTTTTGAAAATTCAGTTTTTGGCTGCTTTTGCTGCCTTGTAGTTGACCTAGGACCTTAAGATTTTGCATGAACCGAACTCTGGCAGCCACATTACACGAGAAAAAGCGAGAAGTGGTAATTCGTAGTAAAAACCGCAGAAAACATAACGTTTTCTACACTTGTTTTCGAAATGACGTAACTGAAAATCTTCACAATGGATGCATTTCTCTCGGAAACGTTTACATTTATTGTCTGGCAACTAATGCCGCCTGCTGAGGTTTGCGGTTGCACCACTCTGTACGAAGTAGAAGCTTCTAAGTTGTAGCACTACACCAAGAAAGAGGCACAGATATTCAAGTTTTTGTTTTTGAAAATTCAGTTTTTGGCTGCTTTTGCTGCCTTGTAGTTGACCTAGGACCTTAAGATTTTGCATGAACCGAACTCTGGCAGCCACATTACACGAGAAAAAGCGAGAAGTGGTAATTCGTAGTAAAAACCGCAGAAAACATAACGTTTTCTACATTGTTTTCGTATCGACGTAACTGAAAATCTTCACATTGGACGCATTACTCTCAGAAACGTTTACATTTGTCGTCTGGCAACTAATGCCGCGTGATGACGTTTGCGGTCGCACCACTCTGTACGAAGTAGAAGCTTCTAAGTTGTTGCAGTCCCCAAGAAAGAGGCACAGAAATTAAAGTTTTAGTTTTTGAAAATTCAGTTTTTGGCTGCTTTTGCTGCCTTGTAGTTGACCTAGGACCTTAAGATTTTGCATGAACCGAACTCTGGCAGCCACATTACACGAGAAAAAGCGAGAAGTGGTAATTCGTAGTAAAAACCGCAGAAAACATAACGTTTTCAACATTTGTTTTCGAAATGACGTAACTGAAAATCTTCACAATGGATGCATTTCTCTCGGAAACGTTTACATTTACTGTCTGGCAACTAATGCCGCGTGCTGAGGTTTGCGGTCGCATCACTCTGTACGAAGTAGAAGCTTCTAAGTTGTTGCAGTCACCAAGAAAGAGGCACAGAAATTCAAGTTTTTGTTTTTGAAAATTTAGTTTTTAGCTGCTTTTGCTGCCTTGTAGTTGACCTAGGACCTTAAGATTTTGCATGAACCGAACTCTGGCAGCCACATTACACGAGAAAAAGCGAGAAGTGGTAATTCGTAGTAAAAACCGCAGAAAACATAACGTTTTCAACATTTGTTTTCGAAATGACGTAACTGAAAATCTTCACAATGGATGCATTTCTCTCGGAAACGTTTACATTTATTGTCTGGCAACTAATGCCGCGGGCTGAGGTTTGCGGTCGCACCACTCTGTACGAAGTAGAAGCTTCTAAGTTGTTGCAGTCACCAAGAAAGAGGCACAGAAATTCAAGTTTTACTTTATGTAAATTCAGTTTTTGGCTGCTTTTGCTGCCTTGTAGTTGACCTAGGACCTTAAGATTTTGCATGAACCGAACTCTGGCAGCCACATTACACGAGAAAAAGCGAGAAGTGGTAATTCGTAGTAAAAACCGCAGAAAACATAACGTTTTCTACATTGTTTCCGTATCGACGTAACTGAAAATCTTCACATTGGACGCATTACTCTCAGAAACGTTTACATTTATCGTCTGGCAACTAATGCCGCGTGATGACGTTTGCGGTCGCACCACTCAGTACGAAGTAGAAGCTTCTAAGTTGTTGCAGTCACCAAGAAAGAGGCACAGAAATTCAAGTTTTAGTTTTTGAAAATTCAGTTTTTGGCTGCTTTTGCTGCCTTGTCGTTGACCTAGGTCCTTACGATTTTGCATGAACCGAACTCTGGCAGCCACATTACACGGTAAAATGCGAGAAGTGGTAATTCGTAGTAAAAACAGCAGAAAACATAACGTTTTCTACATTGTTTTCGTATCGACGTAACTGATAATCTTCACATTGGACGCATTACTCTCAGAAACGTTTACATTTATCGTCTGGCAACTAATGCCGCGTGATGACGTTTGCGATCGCACCACTCTGTACGAAGTAGAAGCTTCTAAGTTGTTGAAGTCACCAAGAAAGAGGCACAGAAATTCAAGTTTTTGTTTTTGAAAATTGAGTTATTGGCTGCTTTTGCTGCCTTGTAGTTGACCTAGGACCTTAAGATTTTGCATGAACCGACCTCTGGCAGCCACATTACACGAGAAAAAGCGAGAAGTGGTAATTCGTAGTAAAAACGGCAGAAAACATAACGTTTTCTACATTGTTTTCGTATCGACGTAACTGAAAATCTTCACATTGGACGCATTACTCTCAGAAACGTTTACATTTATCGTCTGGCAACTAATGCCGCGTGATGACGTTTGCGGTCGCACCACTCTGTACGAAGTAGAAGCTTCTAAGTTGTTGAAGTCACCAAGAAAGAGGCACAGAAATTCAAATTTTAGGTTTTTGAAAATTCAGTTTTTGGCTGCTTTTGCTGCCTTGTAGTTGACCTAGGACCTTAAGATTTTGCATGAACCGAACTCTGGCAGCCACATTACACGAGAAAAAGCGAGAAGTGGTAATTCGTAGTAAAAACCGCAGAAAACATAACGTTTTCAACATTTGTTTTCGAAATGACGTAACTGAAAATCTTCACAATGGATGCATTTCTCTCGGAAACGTTTACATTTACTGTCTGGCAACTAATGCCGCGTGCTGAGGTTTGCGGTCGCATCACTCTGTACGAAGTAGAAGCTTCTAAGTTGTTGCAGTCACCAAGAAAGAGGCTCAGAAATTCAAGTTTTTGTTTTTGAAAATTCAGTTTTTAGATGCTTTTGCTGCCTTGTAGTTGACCTAGGACCTTAAGATTTTGCATGAACCGAACTCTGGCAGCCACATTACACGAGAAAAAGCGAGAAGTGGTAATTCGTAGTAAAAACCGCAGAAAACATAACGTTTTCAACATTTGTTTTCGAAATGACGTAACTGAAAATCTTCACAATGGATGCATTTCTCTCGGAAACGTTTACATTTATTGTCTGGCAACTAATGCCGCGGGCTGAGATTTGCGGTCGCACCACTCTGTACGAAGTAGAAGCTTCTAAGTTGTTGCAGTCACCAAGAAAGAGGCACAGAAATTCAAGTTTTTGTTTTTGAAAATTCAGTTTTTGGCTGATTTTGCTGCCTTGTAGTTGACCTAGGACCTTAAGATTTTGCATGAACCGAACTCTGGCAGCCACATTACACGAGAAAAAGCGAGAAGTGGTAATTCGTAGTAAAAACCGCAGAAAACATAACGTTTTCTACACTTGTTTTCGAAATGACGTAACTGAAAATCTTCACAATGGATGCATTTCTCTCGGAAACGTTTACATTTATTGTCTGGCAACTAATGCCGCGTGCTGAGGTTTGCGGTTGCACCACTCTGTACGAAGTAGAAACTTCTAAGTTGTAGCAGTACACCAAGAAAGAGGCACAGAAATTCAAGTTTTTGTTTTTGAAAATTCAGTTTTTGGCTGCTTTTGCTGCCTTGTAGTTGACCTAGGACCTTAAGATTTTGCATGAACCGAACTCTGGCAGCCACATTACACGAGGAAAAGCGAGAAGTGGTAATTCGTAGTAAAAACCGCAGAAAACATAACGTTTTCTACATTGTTTTCGTATCGACGTAACTGAAAATCTTCACATTGGACGCATTACTCTCAGAAACGTTTACATTTATCGTCTGGCAACTAATGCCGCGTGATGACGTTTGCGGTCGCACCACTCTGTACGAAGTAGAAGCTTCTAAGTTGTTGCAGTCACCAAGAAAGAGGCACAGAAATTCAAGTTTTAGTTTTTGAAAATTCAGTTTTTGGCTGCTTTTGCTGCCTTGTAGTTGACCTAGGACCTTAAGATTCTGCATGAACCGACCTCTGGCAGCCACATTACACGAGAAAAAGCGAGAAGTGGTAATTCGTAGTAAAAACCGCTGAAAACATGACGTTTTCTACATTGTTTTCGTATCGACGTAACTGAAAATCTTCACATTGGACGCATTACTCTCAGAAACGTTTACATTTATCGTCTGGCAACTAATGCCGCGTGATGACGTTTGCGGTCGCACCACTCTGTACGAAGTAGAAGCTTCTAAGGTGTTGCAGTCACCAAGAAAGAGGCACAGAAATTCAAGTTTTAGTTTTTGAAAATTCAGTTTTTGGCTGCTTTTGCTGCCTTGTAGTTGACCTAGGACCTTAAGATTTTGCATGAACCGAACTCTGGCAGCCACATTACACGAGAAAAAGCGAGAAGTGGTATTTCGTAGTAAAAACCGCAGAAAACATAACGTTTTCTACATTGTTTTCGTATCGACGTAACTGAAAATCTTCACATTGGACGCATTACTCTCAGAAACGTTTACATTTATCGTCTGGCAACTAATGCCGCGTGATGACGTTTGCGGTCGCACCACTCTGTACGAAGTAGAAGCTTCTAAGTTGTTGCAGTCACCAAGAAAGAGGCACAGAAATTCAAGTTTTAGTTTTTGAAAATTCAGTTTTTGGCTGCTTTTGCTGCCTTGTAGTTGACCTAGGACCTTAAGATTTTGCATGAACCGAACTCTGGCAGCCACATTACACGAGAAAAAGCGAGAAGTGGTAATTCGTAGTAAAAACCGCAGAAAACATAACGTTTTCTACATTGTTTTCGTATCGACGTAACTGAAAATCTTCACATTGGACGCATTACTCTCAGAAACGTTTACATTTATCGTCTGGCAACTAATGCCGCGTGATGACGTTTGCGGTCGCACCACTCTGTACGAAGTAGAAGCTTCTAAGTTGTTGCAGTCACCAAGAAAGTGGCACAGAAATTAAAGTTTTAGTTTTTGAAAATTCAGTTTTTGGCTGCTTTTGCTGACTTGTAGTTGACCTAGGACCTTAAGATTTTGCATGAACCGAACTCTGGCAGCCACATTACACGAGAAAAAGCGAGAAGTGGTAATTCGTAGTAAAAACCGCAGAAAACATAACGTTTTCTACATTGTTTTCGTATCGACCTAACTGAAAATCTTCACATTGGACGCATTACTCTCAGAAACGTCTACATTTATCGTCTGGCAACTAATGCCGCGTGATGACGTTTGCGGTCGCACCACTCTGTACGAAGTAGAAGCTTCTAAGTTGTTGCAGTCACCAAGAAAGAGGCACAGAAATTCAAGTTTTAGTTTTTGAAAATTCAGTTTTTGGCTGCTTTTGCTGCCTTGTAGTTGACCTAGGACCTTAAGATTTTGCATGAACCGAACTCTGGCAGCCACATTACACGAGAAAAAGCGAGAAGTGGTAATTCGTAGTAAAAACCGCAGAAAACATAACGTTTTCTACACTTGTTTTCGAAATGACGTAACTGAAAATCTTCACAATGGATGCATTTCTCTCGGAAACGTTTACATTTATTGTCTGGCAACTAATGCCGCGTGCTGAGGTTTGCGGTTGCACCACTCTGTACGAAGTAGAAGCTTCTAAGTTGTAGCACTACACCAAGAAAGAGGCACAGATATTCAAGTTTTTGTTTTTGAAAATTCAGTTTTTGGCTGCTTTGCTGCCTTGTAGTTGACCTAGGACCTTAAGATTTTGCATGAACCGAACTCTGGCAGCCACATTACACGAGAAAAAGCGAGAAGTGGTAATTCGTAGTAAAAACCGCAGAAAACATAACGTTTTCTACATTGTTTTCGTATCGACGTAACTGAAAATCTTCACATTGGACGCATTACTCTCAGAAACGTTTACATTTGTCGTCTGGCAACTAATGCCGCGTGATGACGTTTGCGGTCGCACCACTCTGTACGAAGTAGAAGCTTCTAAGTTGTTGCAGTCACCAAGAAAGAGGCACAGAAATTCAAGTTTTAGTTTTTGAAAATTCAGTTTTTGGCTGCTTTTGCTGCCTTGTCGTTGACCTAGGTCCTTACGATTTTGCATGAACCGAACTCTGGCAGCCACATTACACGGGAAAATGCGAGAAGTGGTAATTCGTAGTAAAAACAGTAGAAAACATGTTTTCTACATTGTTTTCGTATCGACGTAACTGATAATCTTCACATTGGACGCATTACTCTCAGAAACGTTTACATTTATCGTCTGGCAACTAATGCCGCGTGATGACGTTTGCGATCGCACCACTCTGTACGAAGTAGAAGCTTCTAAGTTGTTGAAGTCACCAAGAAAGAGGCACAGAAATTCAAGTTTTTGTTTTTGAAAATTGAGTTTTTGGCTGCTTTTGCTGCCTTGTAGTTGACCTAGGACCTTAAGATTTTGCATGAACCGACCTCTGGCAGCCACATTACACGAGAAAAAGCGAGAAGTGGTAATTCGTAGTAAAAACGGCAGAAAACATAACGTTTTCTACATTGTTTTCGTATCGACGTAACTGAAAATCTTCACATTGGACGCATTACTCTCAGAAACGTTTACATTTATCGTCTGGCAACTAATGCCGCGTGATGACGTTTGCGGTCGCACCACTCTGTACGAAGTAGAAGCTTCTAAGTT
Source organism: Schistocerca serialis cubense (assembly GCF_023864345.2). Lineage (NCBI taxonomy): Eukaryota > Metazoa > Arthropoda > Insecta > Orthoptera > Acrididae > Schistocerca > Schistocerca serialis. The sequence goes on along the minus strand of NW_026047571.1, from coordinate 2,429,520 downwards.
GTTGCAGTCACCAAGAAAGAGGCACAGAAATTCAAGTTTTAGTTTTTGAAAATTCAGTTTTTGGTTGCTTTTGCTGCCTTGTAGTTGACCTAGGACCTTAAGATTTTGCATGAACAGAACTCTGGCAGCCACATTACACGAGAAAAAGCGAGAAGTGGTAATTCGTAGTAAAAACCGCAGAAAACATAACGTTTTCAACATTTGTTTTCGAAATGACGTAACTGAAAATCTTCACAATGGATGCATTTCTCTCGGAAACGTTTACATTTACTGTCTGGCAACTAATGCCGCGTGCTGAGGTTTGCGGTCGCATCACTCTGTACGAAGTAGAAGCTTCTAAGTTGTTGCAGTCACCAAGAAAGAGGCACAGAAATTCAAGTTTTTGTTTTTGAAAATTCAGTTTTTAGCTGCTTTTGCTGCCTTGTAGTTGACCTAGGACCTTAAGATTTTGCATGAACCGAACTCTGGCAGCCACATTACACGAGAAAAAGCGAGAAGTGGTAATTCGTAGTAAAAACCGCAGAAAACATAACGTTTTCAACATTTGTTTTCGAAATGACGTAACTGAAAATCTTCACAATGGATGCATTTCTCTCGGAAACGTTTACATTTATTGTCTGGCAACTAATGCCGCGGGCTGAGGTTTGCGGTCGCACCACTCTGTACGAAGTAGAAGCTTCTAAGTTGTTGCAGTCACCAAGAAAGAGGCACAGAAATTCAAGTTTTAGTTTTTGAAAATTCAGTTTTTGGCTGCTTTTGCTGCCTTGTAGTTGACCTAGGACCTTAAGATTTTGCATGAACCGACCTCTGGCAGCCACATTACACGAGAAAAAGCGAGAAGTGGTAATTCGTAGTAAAAACCTCAGAAAACATAACGTTTTCTACACTTGTTTTCGAAATGACGTAACTGAAAATCTTCACAATGGATGCATTTCTCTCGGAAACGTTTACATTTATTGTCTGGCAACTAATGCCGCGTGCTGAGGTTTGCGGTTGCACCACTCTGTACGAAGTACAAGCTTCTAAGTTGTAGCAGTACACCAAGAAAGAGGCACAGAAATTCAAGTTTTTGTTTTTGAAAATTCAGTTTTTGGCTGCTTTTGCTGCCTTGTAGTTGACCTAGGACCTTAAGATTTTGCATGAACCGAACTCTGGCAGCCACATTACACGAGAAAAAGCGAGAAGTGGTAATTCGTAGAAAAAACCGCAGAAAACATAACGTTTTCTACATTGTTTTCGTATCGACGTAACTGAAAATCTTCACATTGGACGCATTACTCTCAGAAACGTTTACATTTATCGTCTGGCAACTAATGCCGCGTGATGACGTTTGCGGTCGCACCACTCTGTACGAAGTAGAAGCTTCTAAGTTGTTGCAGTCACCAAGAAAGAGGCACAGAAATTCAAGTTTTAGTTTTTGAAAATTCAGTTTTTGGCTGCTTTTGCTGCCTTGTCGTTGACCTAGGTCCTTACGATTTTGCATGAACCGAACTCTGGCAGCCACATTACACGGGAAAATGCGAGAAGTGGTAATTCGTAGTAAAAACAGCAGAAAACATAACGTTTTCTACATTGTTTTCGTATCGACGTAACTGATAATCTTCACATTGGACGCATTACTCTCAGAAACGTTTACATTTATCGTCTGGCAACTAATGCCGCGTGATGACGTTTGCGATCGCACCACTCTGTACGAAGTAGAAGCTTCTAAGTTGCTGAAGTCACCAAGAAAGAGGCACAGAAATTCAAGTTTTTGTTTTTGAAAATTGAGTTTTTGGCTGCTTTTGCTGCCTTGTAGTTGACCTAGGACCTTAAGATTTTGCATGAACCGACCTCTGGCAGCCACATTACACGAGAAAAAGCGAGAAGTGGTAATTCGTAGTAAAAACGGCAGAAAACATAACGTTTTCTACATTGTTTTCGTATCGACGTAACTGAAAATCTTCACATTGGACGCATTACTCTCAGAAACGTTTACATTTATCGTCTGGCAACTAATGCCGCGTGATGACGTTTGCGGTCGCACCACTCTGTACGAAGTAGAAGCTTCTAAGTTGTTGAAGTCACCAAGAAAGAGGCACAGAAATTCAAGTTTTAGGTTTTTGAAAATTCTGTTTTTGGCTGCTTTTGCTGCCTTGTAGTTGACCTAGGACCTTAAGATTTTGCATGAACCGAACTCTGGCAGCCACATTACACGAGAAAAAGCGAGAAGTGGTAATTCGTAGTAAAAACCGCAGAAAACATAACGTTTTCTACATTTGTTTTCGAAATGACGTAACTGAAAATCTTCACAATGGATGCATTTCTCTCGGAAACGTTTACATTTACTGTCTGGCAACTAATGCCGCGTGCTGAGGTTTGCGGTCGCATCACTCTGTACGAAGTAGAAGCTTCTAAGTTGTTGCAGTCACCAAGAAAGAGGCACAGAAATTCAAGTTTTTGTTTTTGAAAATTCAGTTTTTAGATGCTTTTGCTGCCTTGTAGTTGACCTAGGACCTTAAGATTTTGCATGAACCGAACTCTGGCAGCCACATTACACGAGAAAAAGCGAGAAGTGGTAATTCGTAGTAAAAACCGCAGAAAACATAACGTTTTCAACATTTGTTTTCGAAATGACGTAACTGAAAATCTTCACAATGGATGCATTTCTCTCGGAAACGTTTACATTTATTGTCTGGCAACTAATGCCGCGGGCTGAGGTTTGCGGTCGCACCACTCTGTACGAAGTAGAAGCTTCTAAGTTGTTGCAGTCACCAAGAAAGAGGCACAGAAATTCGAGTTTTTGTTTTTGAAAATTCAGTTTTTGGCTGCTTTTGCTGCCTTGTAGTTGACCTAGGACCTTAAGATTTTGCATGAACCGAACTCTGGCAGCCACGTTACACGAGAAAAAGCGAGAAGTGGTAATTCGTAGTAAAAACCGCAGAAAACATAACGTTTTCTACACTTGTTTTCGAAATGACGTAACTGAAAATCTTCACAATGGATGCATTTCTCTCGGAAACGTTTACATTTATTGTCTGGCAACTAATGCCGCGTTCTGAGGTTTGCGGTTGCACCACTCTGTTCGAAGTAGAAGCTTCTAAGTTGTAGCAGTACACCAAGACAGAGGCACAGAAATTCAAGTTTTTGTTTTTGAAAATTCAGTTTTTGGCTGCTTTTGCTGCCTTGTAGTTGACCTAGGACCTTAAGATTTTGCATGAACCGAACTCTGGCAGCCACATTACACGAGGAAAAGCGAGAAGTGGTAATTCGTAGTAAAAACCGCAGAAAACATAACGTTTTCTACATTGTTTTCGTATCGACGTAACTGAAAATCTTCACATTGGACGCATTACTCTCAGAAACGTTTACATTTATCGTCTGGCAACTAATGCCGCGTGATGACGTTTGCGGTCGCACCACTCTGCACGAAGTAGAAGCTTCTAAGTTGTTGCAGTCACCAAGAAAGAGGCACAGAAATTCAAGTTTTAGTGTTTGAAAATTCAGTTTTTGGCTGCTTTTGCTGCCTTGTAGTTGACCTAGGACCTTAAGATTCTGCATGAACCGACCTCTGGCAGCCACATTACACGAGAAAAAGCGAGAAGTGGTAATTCGTAGTAAAAACCGCTGAAAACATGACGTTTTCTACATTGTTTTCGTATCGACGTAACTGAAAATCTTCACATTGGACGCATTACTCTCAGAAACGTTTACATTTATCGTCTGGCAACTAATGCCGCGTGATGACGTTTGCGGTCGCACCACTCTGTACGAAGTAGAAGCTTCTAAGTTGTTGCAGTCACCAAGAAAGAGGCACAGAAATTCAAGTTTTAGTTTTTGAAAATTCAGTTTTTGGTTGCTTTTGCTGCCTTGTAGTTGACCTAGGACCTTAAGATTTTGCATGAACCGAACTCTGGCAGCCACATTACACGAGAAAAAGCGAGAAGTGGTAATTCGTAGTAAAAACCGCAGAAAACATAACGTTTTCAACATTTGTTTTCGAAATGACGTAACTGAAAATCTTCACAATGGATGCATTTCTCTCGGAAACGTTTACATTTACTGTCTGGCAACTAATGCCGCGTGCTGAGGTTTGCGGTCGCATCACTCTGTACGAAGTAGAAGCTTCTAAGTTGTTGCAGTCACCAAGAAAGAGGCACAGAAATTCAAGTTTTTGTTTTTGAAAATTCAGTTTTTAGCTGCTTTTGCTGCCTTGTAGTTGACCTAGGACCTTAAGATTTTGCATGAACCGAACTCTGGCAGCCACATTACACGAGAAGAAGCGAGAAGTGGTAATTCGTAGTAAAAACCGCAGAAAACATAACGTTTTCAACATTTGTTTTCGAAATGACGTAACTGAAAATCTTCACAATGGATGCATTTCTCTCGGAAACGTTTACATTTATTGTCTGGCAACTAATGCCGCGGGCTGAGGTTTGCGGTCGCACCACTCTGTACGAAGTAGAAGCTTCTAAGTTGTTGCAGTCACCAAGAAAGAGGCACAGAAATTCAAGTTTTAGTTTTTGAAAATTCAGTTTTTGGCTGCTTTTGCTGCCTTGTAGTTGACCTAGGACCTTAAGATTTTGCATGAACCGACCTCTGGCAGCCACATTACACGAGAAAAAGCGAGAAGTGGTAATTCGTAGTAAAAACCTCAGAAAACATAACGTTTTCTACACTTGTTTTCGAAATGACGTAACTGAAAATCTTCACAATGGATGCATTTCTCTCGGAAACGTTTACATTTATTGTCTGGCAACTAATGCCGCGTGCTGAGGTTTGCGGTTGCACCACTCTGTACGAAGTAGAAGCTTCTAAGTTGTAGCAGTACACCAAGAAAGAGGCACAGAAATTCAAGTTTTTGTTTTTGAAAATTCAGTTTTTGGCTGCTTTTGCTGCCTTGTAGTTGACCTAGGACCTTAAGATTTTGCATGAACCGAACTCTGGCAGCCACATTACACGAGAAAAAGCGAGAAGTGGTAATTCGTAGTAAAAACCGCAGAAAACATAACGTTTTCTACATTGTTTTCGTATCGACGTAACTGAAAATCTTCACATTGGACGCATTACTCTCAGAAACGTTTACATTTATCGTCTGGCAACTAATGCCGCGTGATGACGTTTGCGGTCGCACCACTCTGTACGAAGTAGAAGCTTCTAAGTTGTTGCAGTCACCAAGAAAGAGGCACAGAAATTCAAGTTTTAGTTTTTGAAAATTCAGTTTTTGGCTGCTTTTGCTGCCTTGTCGTTGACCTAGGTCCTTACGATTTTGCATGAACCGAACTCTGGCAGCCACATTACACGGGAAAATGCGAGAAGTGGTAATTCGTAGTAAAAACAGCAGAAAACATAACGTTTTCTACATTGTTTTCGTATCGACGTAACTGATAATCTTCACATTGGACGCATTACTCTCAGAAACGTTTACATTTATCGTCTGGCAACTAATGCCGCGTGATGACGTTTGCGATCGCACCACTCTGTACGAAGTAGAAGCTTCTAAGTTGCTGAAGTCACCAAGAAAGAGGCACAGAAATTCAAGTTTTTGTTTTTGAAAATTGAGTTTTTGGCTGCTTTTGCTGCCTTGTAGTTGACCTAGGACCTTAAGATTTTGCATGAACCGACCTCTGGCAGCCACATTACACGAGAAAAAGCGAGAAGTGGTAATTCGTAGTAAAAACGGCAGAAAACATAACGTTTTCTACATTGTTTTCGTATCGACGTAACTGAAAATCTTCACATTGGACGCATTACTCTCAGAAACGTTTACATTTATCGTCTGGCAACTAATGCCGCGTGATGACGTTTGCGGTCGCACCACTCTGTACGAAGTAGAAGCTTCTAAGTTGTTGAAGTCACCAAGAAAGAGGCACAGAAATTCAAGTTTTAGGTTTTTGAAAATTCTGTTTTTGGCTGCTTTTGCTGCCTTGTAGTTGACCTAGGACCTTAAGATTTTGCATGAACCGAACTCTGGCAGCCACATTACACGAGAAAAAGCGAGAAGTGGTAATTCGTAGTAAAAACCGCAGAAAACATAACGTTTTCAACATTTGTTTTCGAAATGACGTAACTGAAAATCTTCACAATGGATGCATTTCTCTCGGAAACGTTTACATTTACTGTCTGGCAACTAATGCCGCGTGCTGAGGTTTGCGGTCGCATCACTCTGTACGAAGTAGAAGCTTCTAAGTTGTTGCAGTCACCAAGAAAGAGGCACAGAAATTCAAGTTTTTGTTTTTGAAAATTCAGTTTTTAGATGCTTTTGCTGCCTTGTAGTTGACCTAGGACCTTAAGATTTTGCATGAACCGAACTCTGGCAGCCACATTACACGAGAAAAAGCGAGAAGTGGTAATTCGTAGTAAAAACCGCAGAAAACATAACGTTTTCAACATTTGTTTTCGAAATGACGTAACTGAAAATCTTCACAATGGATGCATTTCTCTCGGAAACGTTTACATTTATTGTCTGGCAACTAATGCCGCGGGCTGAGGTTTGCGGTCGCACCACTCTGTACGAAGTAGAAGCTTCTAAGTTGTTGCAGTCACCAAGAAAGAGGCACAGAAATTCAAGTTTTTGTTTTTGAAAATTCAGTTTTTGGCTGCTTTTGCTGCCTTGTAGTTGACCTAGGACCTTAAGATTTTGCATGAACCGAACTCTGGCAGCCACGTTACACGAGAAAAAGCGAGAAGTGGTAATTCGTAGTAAAAACCGCTGAAAACATAACGTTTTCTACACTTGTTTTCGAAGTGACGTAACTGAAAATCTTCACAATGGATGCATTTCTCTCGGAAACGTTTACATTTATTGTCTGGCAACTAATGCCGCGTTCTGAGGTTTGCGGTTGCACCACTCTGTTCGAAGTAGAAGCTTCTAAGTTGTAGCAGTACACCAAGACAGAGGCACAGAAATTCAAGTTTTTGTTTTTGAAAATTCAGTTTTTGGCTGCTTTTGCTGCCTTGTAGTTGACCTAGGACCTTAAGATTTTGCATGAACCGAACTCTGGCAGCCACATTACACGAGGAAAAGCGAGAAGTGGTAATTCGTAGTAAAAACCGCAGAAAACATAACGTTTTCTACATTGTTTTCGTATCGACGTAACTGAAAATCTTCACATTGGACGCATTACTCTCAGAAACGTTTACATTTATCGTCTGGCAACTAATGCCGCGTGATGACGTTTGCGGTCGCACCACTCTGCACGAAGTAGAAGCTTCTAAGTTGTTGCAGTCACCAAGAAAGAGGCACAGAAATTCAAGTTTTAGTGTTTGAAAATTCAGTTTTTGGCTGCTTTTGCTGCCTTGTAGTTGACCTAGGACCTTAAGATTCTGCATGAACCGACCTCTGGCAGCCACATTACACGAGAAAAAGCGAGAAGTGGTAATTCGTAGTAAAAACCGCTGAAAACATGACGTTTTCTACATTGTTTTCGTATCGACGTAACTGAAAATCTTCACATTGGACGCATTACTCTCAGAAACTTTTACATTTATCGTCTGGCAACTAATGCCGCGTGATGACGTTTGCGGTCGCACCACTCTGTACGAAGTAGAAGCTTCTAAGTTGTTGCAGTCACCAAGAAAGCGGCACAGAAATTCAAGTTTTTGTTTTTGAAAATTCAGTTTTTGGCTGCTTTTGCTGCCTTGTAGTTGACCTAGGACCTTAAGATTTTGCATGAACCGAACTCTGGCAGCCACATTACACGAGAAAAAGCGAGAAGTGGTAATTCGTAGTAAAAACCGCAGAAAACATAACGTTTTCTACATTGTTTTCGTATCGACGTAACTGAAAATCTTCACATTGGACGCATTACTCTCAGAAACGTTTACATTTATCGTCTGGCAACTAATACCGCGTGATGACGTTTGCGGTCGCACCACTCTGTACGAAGTAGAAGCTTCTAAGGTGTTGCAGTCACCAAGAAAGAGGCACAGAAATTCAAGTTTTAGTTTTTGAAAATTCAGTTTTTGGCTGCTTTTGCTGCCTTGTAGTTGACCTAGGACCTTAAGATTTTGCATGAACCGAACTCTGGCAGCCACATTACACGAGAAAAAGCGAGAAGTGGTATTTCGTAGTAAAAACCGCAGAAAACATAACGTTTTCTACATTGTTTTCGTATCGACGTAACTGAAAATCTTCACACTGGACGCATTACTCTCAGAAACGTTTACATTTATCGTCTGGCAACTAATGCCGCGTGATGACGTTTGCGGTCGCACCACTCTGTACGAAGTAGAAGCTTCTAAGTTGTTGCAGTCACCAAGAAAGTGGCACAGAAATTCAAGTTTTAGTTTTTGAGAATTCAGTTTTTGGCTGCATTTGCTGACTTGTAGTTGACCTAGGACCTTAAGATTTTGCATGAATTGAACTCTGGCAGCCACATTACACGAGAAAAAGCGAGAAGTGGTAATTCGTAGTAAAAACCGCAGAAAACATAACGTTTTCTACATTGTTTTCGTATCGACGTAACTGAAAATCTTCACATTGGACGCATTACTCTCAGAAACGTTTACATTTATCGTCTGGCAACTAATGCCGCGTGATGACGTTTGCGGTCGCACCACTCTGTACGAAGTAGAAGCTTCTAAGTTGTTGCAGTCACCAAGAAAGAGGCACAGAAATTCAAGTTTTAGTTTTTGAAAATTCAGATTTTGGCTGCTTTTGCTGCCTTGTCGTTGACCTAGGTCCTTACGATTTTGCATGAACCGAACTCTGGCAGCCACATTACACGGGAAAATGCGAGAAGTGGTAATTCGTAGTAAAAACCGCAGAAAACATAACGTTTTCTACATTGTTTTCGTATCGACGTAACTGATAATCTTCACATTGGACGCATTACTCTCAGAAACGTTTACATTTATCGTCTGGCAACTAATGCCGCCTGATGACGTTTGCGATCGCACCACTCTGTACGAAGTAGAAGCTTCTAAGTTGTTGAAGTCACCAAGAAAGAGGCACAGAAATTCAAGTTTTTGTTTTTGAAAATTCAGTTTTTGGCTGCTTTTGCTGCCTTGTAGTTGACCTAGGACCTTAAGATTTTGCATGAACAGACCTCTGGCAGCCACATTACACGAGAAAAAGCGAGAAGTGGTAATTCGTAGTAAAAACGGCAGAAAAAATAACGTTTTCTACATTGTTTTCGTATCGACGTAATTGAAAATCTTCACATTGGACGCATTACTCTCAGAAACGTTTACATTTATCGTCTGGCAACTAATGCCGCGTGATGACGTTTGCGGTCGCACCACTCTGTACGAAGTAGAAGCTTCTAAGTTGTTGCAGTCACCAAGAAAGAGGCACAGAAATTCAAGTTTTTGTTTTTGAAAATTCAGTTTTTGGCTGCTTTTGCTGCCTTGTAGTTGACCTAGGACCTTAAGATTTTGCATGAACCGAACTCTGGCAGCCACATTACACGAGAAAAAGCGAGAAGTGGTAATTCGTAGTAAAAACCGCAGAAAACATAACGTTTTCTACACTTGTTTTCGAAATGACGTAACTGAAATTCTTCACAATGGATGCATTTCTCTCGGAAACGTTTACATTTATTGTCTGGCAACTAATGCCGCGTGCTGAGGTTTGCGGTTGCACCACTCTGTACGAAGTAGAAGCTTCTAAGTTGTTGCAGTACACCAAGAAAGAGGCACAGAAATTCAAGTTTTTGTTTTTGAAAATTCAGTTTTTGGCTGCTTTTGCTGCCTTGTAGTTGACCTAGGACCTTAAGATTTTGCATGAACCGAACTCTGGCAGCCACATTACACGAGGAAAAGCGAGAAGTGGTAATTCGTAGTAAAAACCGCAGAAAACATAACGTTTTCTACATTGTTTTCGTATCGACGTAACTGAAAATCTTCACATTGGACGCATTACTCTCAGAAACGTTTACATTTATCGTCTGGCAACTAATGCCGCGTGATGACGTTTGCGGTCGCACCACTCTGTACGAAGTAGAAGCTTCTAAGTTGTTGCAGTCACCAAGAAAGAGGCACAGAAATTCAAGTTTTAGTTTTTGAAAATTCAGTTTTTGGCTACTTTTGCTGCCTTGTCGTTGACCTAGGTCTTTACGATTTTCCATGAACCGAACTCTGGCAGCCACATTACACGGGAAAAAGCGAGAAGTGGTAATTCGTAGTAAAAACCGCAGAAAACATAACGTTTTCTACATTGTTTTCGTATCGACGTAACTGAAAATCTTCACATTGGACGCATTACTCTCAGAAACGTTTACATTTATCGTCTGGCAACTAATGCCGCGTGATGACGTTTGCGGTCGCACCACTCTGTACGAAGTAGAAGCTTCTAAGTTGTTGCAGTCACCAAGAAAGAGGCACAGAAATTCAAGTTTTAGTTTTTGAAAATTCAGTTTTTGGCTGCTTTTGCTGCCTTGTAGTTGACCTAGGACCTTAAGATTTTGCATGAACCGAACTCTGGCAGCCACATTACACGAGAAAAAGCGAGAAGTGGTAATTCGTAGTAAAAAGCGCAGAAAACATAACGTTTTCTACATTCTTTTCGTATCGACGTAACTGAAAATCTTCACATTGGACGCATTACTCTCAGAAACGTTTACATTTATCGTCTGGCAACTAATGCCGCGTGATGACGTTTGCGGTCGCACCACTCTGTACGAAGTAGAAGCTTCTAAGTTGTTGCAGTCACCAAGAAAGAGGCACAGAAATTCAAGTTTTTGTTTTTGAAAATTCAGTTTTTGGCTGCTTTTGCTGCCTTGTCGTTGACCTAGGTCCTTACGATTTTGCATGAACCGAACTCTGGCAGCCACATTACACGGGAAAATGCGAGAAGTGGTAATTCGTAGTAAAAACCGCAGAAAACATAACGTTTTCTACATTGTTTTCGTATCGACGTAACTGATAATCTTCACATTGGACGCATTACTCTCAGAAACGTTTACATTTATCGTCTGGCAACTAATGCCGCGTGATGACGTTTGCGATCGCACCACTCTGTACGAAGTAGAAGCTTCTAAGTTGTTGAAGTCACCAAGAAAGAGGCACAGAAATTCAAGTTTTTGTTTTTGAAAATTCAGTTTTTGGCTGCTTTTGCTGCCTTGTAGTTGACCTAGGACCTTAAGATTTTGCATGAACCGAACTCTGGCAGCCACATTACACGAGAAAAAGCGAGAAGTGGTAATTCGTAGTAAAAACCGCAGAAAACATAACGTTTTCAACATTTGTTTTCGAAATGACGTAACTGAAAATCTTCACAATGGATGCATTTCTCTCGGAAACGTTTACATTTATCGTCTGGCAACTAATGCCGCGTGCTGAGGTTTGCGGTCGCATCACTCTGTACTAAGTAGAAGCTTCTAGGTTGTTGCAGTCACCAAGAAATAGGCACAGAAATTCAAGTTTTTGTTTTTGAAAATTCAGTTTTTAGCTGCTTTTGCTGCCTTGTAGTTGACCTAGGACCTTAAGATTTTGCATGAACCGAACTCTGGCAGCCACATTACACGAGAAAAAGCGAGAAGTGGTAATTCGTAGTAAAAACCGCAGAAAACGTAACGTTTTCAACATTTGTTTTCGAAATGACGTAACTGAAAATCTTCACAATGGATGCATTTCTCTCGGAATCGTTTACATTTATTGTCTGGCAACTAATGCCGCGTGTTGAGGTTTGCGGCCGCACCACTCTGTACGAAGTAGAAGCTTCTAAGTTGTTGCAGTCACCAAGAAAGAGGCACAGAAATTCAAGTTTTTGTTTTTGAAAATTCAGTTTTTGGCTGCTTTTGCTGCCTTGTAGTTGACCTAGGACCTTAAGATTTTGCATAAACCGAACTCTGGCAGCCACATTACACGAGAAAAAGCGAGAAGTGGTAATTCGTAGTAAAAACCGCAGAAAACATAACGTTTCCTACACTTGTTTTCGAAATGACGTAACTGAAAATCTTCACAATGGATGCATTTCTCTCGGAAGCGTTTACATTTATTGTCTGGCAACTAATGCCGCGTGCTGAGGTTTGCGGTTGCACCACTCTGTACGAAGTAGAAGCTTCTAAGTTGTTGCAGTACACCAAGAAAGAGGCACAGAAATTCAAGTTTTTGTTTTTGAAAATTCAGTTTTTGGCTGCTTTTGCTGCCTTGTAGTTGACCTAGGACCTTAAGATTTTGCATGAACCGAACTCTGGCAGCCACATTACACGAGGAAAGGCGAGAAGTGGTAATTCGTAGTAAAAACCGCAGAAAACATAACGTTTTCTACATTGTTTTCGTATCGACGTAACTGAAAATCTTCACATTGGACGCATTACTCTCAGAAACGTTTACATTTATCGTCTGGCAACTAATGCCGCGTGATGACGTTTGCGGTCGCACCACTCTGTACGAAGTAGAAGCTTCTAAGTTGTTGCAGTAACCAAGAAAGAGGCACAGAAATTCAAGTTTTAGTTTTTGAAAATCAGTTTTTGGCTGCTTTTGCTGCCTTGTAGTTGACCTAGGACCTTAAGATTTTGCATGAACCGAACTCTGGCAGCCACATTACACGAGAAAAAGCGAGAAGTGGTAATTCGTAGTAAAAACCGCAGAAAACATAACGTTTTCAACATTTGTTTTCGAAATGCCGTAACTGAAAATCTTCACAATGGATGCATTTCTCTCGGAAACGTTTACATTTACTGTCTGGCAACTAATGCCGCGTGCTAAGGTTTGCGGTCGCATCACTCTGTACGAAGTAGAAGCTTCTAAGTTGTTGCAGTCACCAAGAAAGTGGCACAGAAATTCAAGTTTTTGTTTTTGAAAATTCAGTTTTTAGCTGCTTTTGCTGCCTTGTAGTTGACCTAGGACCTTAAGATTTTGCATGAACCGAACTCTGGCAGCCACATTACACGAGAAAAGGCGAGAAGTGGTAATTCGTAGTAAAAACCGCAGAAAACATAACATTTTCAACATTTGTTTTCGAAATGACGTAACTGAAAATCTTCACAATGGATGCATTTCTCTCGGAAACGTTTACATTTATTGTCTGGCAACTAATGCCGCGGGCTGAGGTTTGCGGTCGCACCACTCTGTACGAAGTAGAGGCTTCTAAGTTGTTGCAGTCACCAAGAAAGAGGCACAGAAATTCAAGTTTTAGTTTTTGAAAATTCAGTTTTTGGCTGTTTTTGCTGCCTTGTAGTTGACCTAGGACCTTAAGATTTTGCATGAACCGAACTCTGGCAGCCACATTACACGAGAAAAAGCGAGAAGTGGTAATTCGTAGTAAAAACCGCAGAAAACATAACGTTTTCTACACTTGTTTTCAAAATGACGTAACTGAAAATCTTCACAATGGATGCATTTCTCTCGGAAACGTTTACATTTATTGTCTGGCAACTAATGCCGCGTGCTGAGGTTTGCGGTTGCACCACTCTGTACGAAGTAGAAGCTTCTAAGTTGTTGCAGTACACCAAGAAAGAGGCACAGAAATTCAAGTTTTTGTTTTTGAAAATTCAGTTTTTGGCTGCTTTTGCTGCCTTGTAGTTGACCTAGGACCTTAAGATTTTGCATGAACCGAACTCTGGCAGCCACATTACACGAGGAAAAGCGAGAAGTGGTAATTCGTAGTAAAAACCGCAGAAAACATAACGTTTTCTACATTGTTTTCGTATCGACGTAACTGAAAGTCTTCACATTCGACGCATTACTCTCAGAAACGTTTACATTTATCGTCTGGCAACTAATGCCGCGTGATGACGTTTGCGGTCGCACCACTCTGTACGAAGTAGAAGCTTCTAAGTTGTTGCAGTCACCAAGAAAGAGGCACAGAAATTCAAGTTTTAGTTTTTGAAAATCAGTTTCTGGCTGCTTTTGCTGCCTTGTAGTTGACCCAGGACTTTAAGATTTTGCATGAACCGAACTCTGGCAGCCACATTACACGAGAAAAGGCGAGAAGTGGTAATTCGTAGTAAAAACCGCAGAAAACATAACGTTTTCAACATTTGTTTTCGAAATGACGTAACTGAAAATCTTCACAATGGATGCATTTCTCTCGGAAACGTTTACATTTACTGTCTGGCAACTAATGCCGCGTGCTGAGGTTTGCGGTCGCATCACTCTGTACGAAGTAGAAGCTTCTAAGTTGTTGCAGTCACCAAGAAAGAGGCACAGAAATTCAAGTTTTTGTTTTTGAAAATTCAGTTTTTGGCTGCTTTTGCTGCCTTGTAGTTGACCTAGGACCTTAAGATTTTGCATGAACCGAACTCTGGCAGCCACATTACACGAGAAAAAGCGAGAAGTGGTAATTCGTAGTAAAAATCGCAGAAAACATAACGTTTTCTACATTGTTTTCGTATCGACGTAACTGAAAATCTTCACATTGGACGCATTACTCTCAGAAACGTTTACATTTATCGTCTGGCAACTAATGCCGCGTGATGACGTTTGCGGTCGCACCACTCTGTACGAAGTAGAAGCTTCTAAGGTGTTGCAGTCACCAAGAAACAGGCACAGAAATTCAAGTTTAGTTTTTGAAAATTCAGTTTTTGGCTGCTTTTGCTGCCTTGTAGTTGACCTAGGACCTTAAGATTTTGCATGAACCGAACTCTGGCAGCCACATTACACGAGAAAAAGCGAGAAGTGGTATTTCGTAGTAAAAACCGCAGAAAACATAACGTTTTCTACATTGTTTTCGTATCGACGTAACTGAAAATCTTCACATTGGACGCATTACTCTCAGAAACGTTTACATTTATCGTCTGGCAACTAATGCCGCGTGATGACGTTTGCGGTCGCACCACTCTGTACGAAGTAGAAGCTTCTAAGTTGTTGCAGTCACCAAGAAAGAGGCACAGAAATTCAAGTTTTAGTTTTTGAAAATTCAGTTTTTGGCTGCTTTTGCTGCCTTGTAGTTGACCTAGGACCTTAAGATTTTGCATGAACCGAACTCTGGCAGCCACATTACACGAGAAAAAGCGAGAAGTGGTAATTCGTAGTAAAAACCGCAGAAAACATAACGTTTTCTACATTGTTTTCGTATCGACGTAACTGAAAATCTTCACATTGGACGCATTACTCTCAGAAACGTTTACATTTATCGTCTGGCAACTAATGCCGCGTGATGACGTTTGCGGTCGCACCACTCTGTACGAAGTAGAAGCTTCTATGTTGTTGCAGTCACCAAGAAAGTGGCACAGAAATTCAAGTTTTAGTTTTTGAAAATTCAGTTTTTGGCTGCTTTTGCTGCCTTGTAGTTGACCTAGGACCTTAAGATTTTGCATGAACCGAACTCTGGCAGCCACATTACACGAGAAAAAGCGAGAAGTGGTAATTCGTAGTAAAAACCGCAGAAAACATAACGTTTTCAACATTTGTTTTCGAAATGACGTAACAGAAAATCTTCACAATGGATGCATTTCTCTCGGAAACGTTTACATTTACTGTCTGGCAACTAATGCCGCGTGCTGAGGTTTGCGGTCGCATCACTCTGTACGAAGTAGAAGCTTCTAGGTTGTTGCAGTCACCAAGAAATAGGCACAGAAATTCAAGTTTTTGTTTTTGAAAATTCAGTTTTTAGCTGCTTTTGCTGCCTTGTAGTTGACCTAGGACCTTAAGATTTTGCATGAACCGAACTCTGGCAGCCACATTACACGAGAAAAAGCGAGAAGTGGTAATTCGTAGTAAAAACCGCAGAAAACGTAACGTTTTCAACATTTGTTTTCGAAATGACGTAACTGAAAATCTTCACAATGGATGCATTTCTCTCGGAAACGTTTACATTTATTGTCTGGCAACTAATGCCGCGGGCTGAGGTTTGCGGTCGCACCACTCTGTACGAAGTAGAAGCTTCTAAGTTGTTGCAGTCACCAAGAAAGAGGCACAGAAATTCAAGTTTTTGTTTTTGAAAATTCAGTTTTTGGCTGCTTTTGCTGCCTTGTAGTTGACCTAGGACCTTAAGATTTTGCATGAACCGAACTCTGGCAGCCACATTACACGAGAAAAAGCGAGAAGTGGTAATTCGTAGTAAAAACCGCAGAAAACATAACGTTTTCTACACTTGTTTTCGAAATGACGTAACTGAAAATCTTCACAATGGATGCATTTCTCTCGGAAGCGTTTACATTTATTGTCTGGCAACTAATGCCGCGTGCTGAGGTTTGCGGTTGCACCACTCTGTACGAAGTAGAAGCTTCTAAGTTGTTGCAGTACACCAAGAAAGAGGCACAGAAATTCAAGTTTTTGTTTTTGAAAATTCAGTTTTTGGCTGCTTTTGCTGCCTTGTAGTTGACCTAGGACCTTAAGATTTTGCATGAACCGAACTCTGGCAGCCACATTACACGAGAAAAAGCGAGAAGTGGTATTTCGTAGTAAAAACCGCAGAAAACATAACGTTTTCTACATTGTTTTCGTATCGACGTAACTGAAAATCTTCACATTGGACGCATTACTCTCAGAAACGTTTACATTTATCGTCTGGCAACTAATGCCGCGTGATGACGTTTGCGGTCGCACCACTCTGTACGAAGTAGAAGCTTCTAAGGTGTTGCAGTCACCAAGAAACAGGCACAGAAATTCAAGTTTAGTTTTTGAAAATTCAGTTTTTGGCTGCTTTTGCTGCCTTGTAGTTGACCTAGGACCTTAAGATTTTGCATGAACCGAACTCTGGCAGCCACATTACACGAGAAAAAGCGAGAAGTGGTATTTCGTAGTAAAAACCGCAGAAAACATAACGTTTTCTACATTGTTTTCGTATCGACGTAACTGAAAATCTTCACATTGGACGCATTACTCTCAGAAACGTTTACATTTATCGTCTGGCAACTAATGCCGCGTGATGACGTTTGCGGTCGCACCACTCTGTACGAAGTAGAAGCTTCTAAGTTGTTGCAGTCACCAAGAAAGAGGCACAGAAATTCAAGTTTTAGTTTTTGAAAATTCAGTTTTTGGCTGCTTTTGCTGCCTTGTAGTTGACCTAGGACCTTAAGATTTTGCATGAACCGAACTCTGGCAGCCACATTACACGAGAAAAAGCGAGAAGTGGTAATTCGTAGTAAAAACCGCAGAAAACATAACGTTTTCTACATTGTTTTCGTATCGACGTAACTGAAAATCTTCACATTGGACGCATTACTCTCAGAAACGTTTACATTTATCGTCTGGCAACTAATGCCGCGTGATGACGTTTGCGGTCGCACCACTCTGTACGAAGTAGAAGCTTCTAAGTTGTTGCAGTCACCAAGAAAGTGGCACAGAAATTCAAGTTTTAGTTTTTGAAAATTCAGTTTTTGGCTGCTTTTGCTGCCTTGTAGTTGACCTAGGACCTTAAGATTTTGCATGAACCGAACTCTGGCAACCACATTACACGAGAAAAAGCGAGAAGTGGTAATTGGTAGTAAAAACCGCAGAAAACATAACGTTTTCTACATTGTTTTCGTATCGACGTAACTGAAAATCTTCACATTGGACGCATTACTCTCAGAAACGTTTACATTTATCGTCTGGCAACTAATGCCGCGTGATGACGTTTGCGGTCGCACCACTCTGTACGAAGTAGAAGCTTCTAAGGTGTTGCAGTCACCAAGAAACAGGCACAGAAATTCAAGTTTAGTTTTTGAAAATTCAGTTTTTGGCTGCTTTTGCTGCCTTGTAGTTGACCTAGGACCTTAAGATTTTGCATGAACCGAACTCTGGCAGCCACATTACACGAGAAAAAGCGAGAAGTGGTAATTCGTAGTAAAAACCGCAGAAAACATAACGTTTTCAACATTTGTTTTCGAAATGACGTAACTGAAAATCTTCACAATGGATGCATTTCTCTCGGAAACGTTTACATTTACTGTCTGGCAACTAATGCCGCGTGCTGAGGTTTGCGGTCGCATCACTCTGTACTAAGTAGAAGCTTCTAGGTTGTTGCAGTCACCAAGAAATAGGCACAGAAATTCAAGTTTTTGTTTTTGAAAATTCAGTTTTTAGCTGCTTTTGCTGCCTTGTAGTTGACCTAGGACCTTAAGATTTTGCATGAACCGAACTCTGGCAGCCACATTACACGAGAAAAAGCGAGAAGTGGTAATTCGTAGTAAAAACCGCAGAAAACGTAACGTTTTCAACATTTGTTTTCGAAATGACGTAACTGAAAATCTTCACAATGGATGCATTTCTCTCGGAATCGTTTACATTTATTGTCTGGCAACTAATGCCGCGTGTTGAGGTTTGCGGTCGCACCACTCTGTACGAAGTAGAAGCTTCTAAGTTGTTGCAGTCACCAAGAAAGAGGCACAGAAATTCAAGTTTTTGTTTTTGAAAATTCAGTTTTTGGCTGCTTTTGCTGCCTTGTAGTTGACCTAGGACCTTAAGATTTTGCATGAACCGAACTCTGGCAGCCACATTACACGAGAAAAAGCGAGAAGTGGTAATTCGTAGTAAAAACCGCAGAAAACATAACGTTTCCTACACTTGTTTTCGAAATGACGTAACTGAAAATCTTCACAATGGATGCATTTCTCTCGGAAGCGTTTACATTTATTGTCTGGCAACTAATGCCGCGTGCTGAGGTTTGCGGTTGCACCACTCTGTACGAAGTAGAAGCTTCTAAGTTGTTGCAGTACACCAAGAAAGAGGCACAGAAATTCAAGTTTTTGTTTTTGAAAATTCAGTTTTTGGCTGCTTTTGCTGCCTTGTAGTTGACCTAGGACCTTAAGATTTTGCATGAACCGAACTCTGGCAGCCACATTACACGAGGAAAAGCGAGAAGTGGTAATTCGTAGTAAAAACCGCAGAAAACATAACGTTTTCTACATTGTTTTCGTATCGACGTAACTGAAAGTCTTCACATTGGACGCATTACTCTCAGAAACGTTTACATTTATCGTCTGGCAACTAATGCCGCGTGATGACGTTTGCGGTCGCACCACTCTGTACGAAGTAGAAGCTTCTAAGTTGTTGCAGTCACCAAGAAAGAGGCACAGAAATTCAAGTTTTAGTTTTTGAAAATCAGTTTCTGGCTGCTTTTGCTGCCTTGTAGTTGACCCAGGACCTTAAGATTTTGCATGAACCGAACTCTGGCAGCCACATTACACGAGAAAAGGCGAGAAGTGGTAATTCGTAGTAAAAACCGCAGAAAACATAACGTTTTCAACATTTGTTTTCGAAATGACGTAACTGAAAATCTTCACAATGGATGCATTTCTCTCGGAAACGTTTACATTTACTGTCTGGCAACTAATGCCGCGTGCTGAGGTTTGCGGTCGCATCACTCTGTACGAAGTAGAAGCTTCTAAGTTGTTGCAGTCACCAAGAAAGAGGCACAGAAATTCAAGTTTTTGTTTTTGAAAATTCAGTTTTTGGCTGCTTTTGCTGCCTTGTAGTTGACCTAGGACCTTAAGATTTTGCATGAACCGAACTCTGGCAGCCACATTACACGAGAAAAAGCGAGAAGTGGTAATTCGTAGTAAAAATCGCAGAAAACATAACGTTTTCTACATTGTTTTCGTATCGACGTAACTGAAAATCTTCACATTGGACGCATTACTCTCAGAAACGTTTACATTTATCGTCTGGCAACTAATGCCGCGTGATGACGTTTGCGGTCGCACCACTCTGTACGAAGTAGAAGCTTCTAAGGTGTTGCAGTCACCAAGAAACAGGCACAGAAATTCAAGTTTAGTTTTTGAAAATTCAGTTTTTGGCTGCTTTTGCTGCCTTGTAGTTGACCTAGGACCTTAAGATTTTGCATGAACCGAACTCTGGCAGCCACATTACACGAGAAAAAGCGAGAAGTGGTATTTCGTAGTAAAAACCGCAGAAAACATAACGTTTTCTACATTGTTTTCGTATCGACGTAACTGAAAATCTTCACATTGGACGCATTACTCTCAGAAACGTTTACATTTATCGTCTGGCAACTAATGCCGCGTGATGACGTTTGCGGTCGCACCACTCTGTACGAAGTAGAAGCTTCTAAGTTGTTGCAGTCACCAAGAAAGAGGCACAGAAATTCAAGTTTTAGTTTTTGAAAATTCAGTTTTTGGCTGCTTTTGCTGCCTTGTAGTTGACCTAGGACCTTAAGATTTTGCATGAACCGAACTCTGGCAGCCACATTACACGAGAAAAAGCGAGAAGTGGTAATTCGTAGTAAAAACCGCAGAAAACATAACGTTTTCTACATTGTTTTCGTATCGACGTAACTGAAAATCTTCACATTGGACGCATTACTCTCAGAAACGTTTACATTTATCGTCTGGCAACTAATGCCGCGTGATGACGTTTGCGGTCGCACCACTCTGTACGAAGTAGAGGCTTCTAAGTTGTTGCAGTCACCAAGAAAGTGGCACAGAAATTCAAGTTTTAGTTTTTGAAAATTCAGTTTTTGGCTGCTTTTGCTGCCTTGTAGTTGACCTAGGACCTTAAGATTTTGCATGAACCGAACTCTGGCAGCCACATTACACGAGAAAAAGCGAGAAGTGGTAATTCGTAGTAAAAACCGCAGAAAACATAACGTTTTCTACATTTGTTTTCGAAATGACGTAACTGAAAATCTTCACAATGGATGCATTTCTCTCGGAAACGTTTACATTTACTGTCTGGCAACTAATGCCGCGTGCTGAGGTTTGCGGTCGCATCACTCTGTACGAAGTAGAAGCTTCTAGGTTGTTGCAGTCACCAAGAAATAGGCACAGAAATCAAGTTTTAGTTTTTGAAAATTCAGTTTTTAGCTGCTTTTGCTGCCTTGTAGTTGACCTAGGACCTTAAGATTTTGCATGAACCGAACTCTGGCAGCCAAATTACACGAGAAAAAGCGAGAAGTGGTAATTCGTAGTAAAAACCGCAGAAAACGTAACGTTTTGAACATTTGTTTTTGAAATGACGTAACTGAAAATCTTCACAATGGATGCATTTCTCTCGGAAACGTTTACATTTATTGTCTGGCAACTAATGCCGCGGTCTGAGGTTTGCGGTCGCACCACTCTGTACGAAGTAGAAGCTTCTAAGTTGTTGCAGTCACCAAGAAAGAGGCACAGAAATTCAAGTTTTTGTTTTTGAAAATTCAGTTTTTGGCTGCTTTTGCTGCCTTGTAGTTGACCTAGGACCTTAAGATTTTGCATGAACCGAACTCTGGCAGCCACATTACACGAGAAAAAGCGAGAAGTGGTAATTCGTAGTAAAAAACGCAGAAAACATAACGTTTTCTACACTTGTTTTCGAAATGACGTAACTGAAAATCTTCACAATGGATGCATTTCTCTCGGAAGCGTTTACATTTATTGTCTGGCAACTAATGCCGCGTGCTGAGGTTTGCGGTTGCACCACTCTGTACGAAGTAGAAGCTTCTAAGTTGTTGCAGTACACCAAGAAAGAGGCACAGAAGTTCAAGTTTTTGTTTTTGAAAATTCAGTTTTTGGCTGCTTTTGCTGCCTTGTAATTGACCTAGGACCTCAAGATTTTGCATGAACCGAACTCTGGCAGCCACATTACACGAGGAAAAGCGAGAAGTGGTAATTCGTAGTAAAAACCGCAGAAAACATAACGTTTTCTACATTGTTTTCGTATCGACGTAACTGAAAATCTTCACATTGGACGCATTACTCTCAGAAACGTTTACATTTATCGTCTGGCAACTAATGCCGCGTGATGACGTTTGCGGTCGCACCACTCTGTACGAAGTAGAAGCTTCTAAGTTGTTGCAGTCACCAAGAAAGAGGCACAGAAATTCAAGTTTTAGTTTTTGAAAATCAGTTTTTGGCTGCTTTTGCTGCCTTGTAGTTGACCTAGGACCTTAAGATTTTGCATGAACCGAACTCTGGCAGCCACATTACACGAGAAAAAGCGAGAAGTGGTAATTCGTAGTAAAAACCGCAGAAAACATAACGTTTTCAACATTTGTTTTCGAAATGACGTAACTGAAAATCTTCACAATGGATGCATTTCTCTCGGAAACGTTTACATTTACTGTCTGGCAACTAATGCCGCGTGCTAAGGTTTGCGGTCGCATCACTCTGTACGAAGTAGAAGCTTCTAAGTTGTTGCAGTCACCAAGAAAGAGGCACAGAAATTCAAGTTTTTGTTTTTGAAAATTCAGTTTTTAGCTGCTTTTGCTGCCTTGTAGTTGACCTAGGACCTTAAGATTTTGCATGAACCGAACTCTGGCAGCCACATTACACGAGAAAAGGCGAGAAGTGGTAATTCGTAGTAAAAACCGCAGAAAACATAACATTTTCAACATTTGTTTTCGAAATGACGTAACTGAAAATCTTCACAATGGATGCATTTCTCTCGGAAACGTTTACATTTATTGTCTGGCAACTAATGCCGCGTGCTGAGGTTTGCGGTCGCATCACTCTGTACGAAGTAGAAGCTTCTAGGTTGTTGCAGTCACCAAGAAATAGGCACAGAAATTCAAGTTTTAGTTTTTGAAAATTCAGTTTTTGGCTGCTTTTGCTGCCTTGTAGTTGACCTAGGACCTTAAGATTTTGCATGAACCGAACTCTGGCAGCCACATTACACGAGAAAAAGCGAGAAGTGGTAATTCGTAGTAAAAACCGCAGAAAACGTAACGTTTTCAACATTTGTTTTCGAAATGACGTAACTGAAAATCTTCACAATGGATGCATTTCTCTCGGAAACGTTTACATTTATTGTCTGGCAACTAATGCCGCGGGCTGAGGTTTGCGGTCGCACCACTCTGTACGAAGTAGAAGCTTCTAAGTTGTTGCAGTCACCAAGAAAGAGGCACAGAAATTCAAGTTTTTGTTTTTGAAAATTCAGTTTTTGGCTGCTTTTGCTGCCTTGTAGTTGACCTAGGACCTTAAGATTTTGCATGAACCGAACTCTGGCAGCCACATTACACGAGAAAAAGCGAGAAGTGGTAATTCGTAGTAAAAACCGCAGAAAACATAACGTTTTCTACACTTGTTTTCGAAATGACGTAACTGAAAATCTTCACAATGGATGCATTTCTCTCGGAAGCGTTTACATTTATTGTCTGGCAACTAATGCCGCGTGCTGAGGTTTGCGGTTGCACCACTCTGTACGAAGTAGAAGCTTCTAAGTTGTTGCAGTACACCAAGAAAGAGGCACAGAAATTCAAGTTTTTGTTTTTGAAAATTCAGTTTTTGGCTGCTTTTGCTGCCTTGTAGTTGACCTAGGACCTCAAGATTTTGCATGAACCGAACTCTGGCAGCCACATTACACGAGGAAAAGCGAGAAGTGGTAATTCGTAGTAAAAACCGCAGAAAACATAACGTTTTCTACATTGTTTTCGTATCGACGTAACTGAAAATCTTCACATTGGACGCATTACTCTCAGAAACGTTTACATTTATCGTCTGGCAACTAATGCCGCGTGATGACGTTTGCGGTCGCACCACTCTGTACGAAGTAGAAGCTTCTAAGTTGTTGCAGTCACCAAGAAAGAGGCACAGAAATTCAAGTTTTAGTTTTTGAAAATCAGTTTTTGGCTGCTTTTGCTGCCTTGTAGTTGACCTAGGACCTTAAGATTTTGCATGAGCCGAACTCTGGCAGCCACATTACACGAGAAAAAGCGAGAAGTGGTAATTCGTAGTAAAAACCGCAGAAAACATAACGTTTTCAACATTTGTTTTCGAAATGACGTAACTGAAAATCTTCACAATGGATGCATTTCTCTCGGAAACGTTTACATTTACTGTCTGGCAACTAATGCCGCGTGCTAAGGTTTGCGGTCGCATCACTCTGTACGAAGTAGAAGCTTCTAAGTTGTTGCAGTCACCAAGAAAGAGGCACAGAAATTCAAGTTTTTGTTTTTGAAAATTCAGTTTTTAGCTGCTTTTGCTGCCTTGTAGTTGACCTAGGACCTTAAGATTTTGCATGAACCGAACTCTGGCAGCCACATTACACGAGAAAAAGCGAGAAGTGGTAATTCGTAGTAAAAACCGCAGAAAACATAACGTTTTCTACATTGTTTTCGTATCGACGTAACTGAAAATCTTCACATTGGACGCATTACTCTCAGAAACGTTTACATTTATCGTCTGGCAACTAATGCCGCGTGATGACGTTTGCGGTCGCACCACTCTGTACGAAGTAGAAGCTTCTAAGGTGTTGCAGTCACCAAGAAACAGGCACAGAAATTCAAGTTTAGTTTTTGAAAATTCAGTTTTTGGCTGCTTTTGCTGCCTTGTAGTTGACCTAGGACCTTAAGATTTTGCATGAACCGAACTCTGGCAGCCACATTACACGAGAAAAAGCGAGAAGTGGTATTTCGTAGTAAAAACCGCAGAAAACATAACGTTTTCTACATTGTTTTCGTATCGACGTAACTGAAAATCTTCACATTGGACGCATTACTCTCAGAAACGTTTACATTTATCGTCTGGCAACTAATGCCGCGTGATGACGTTTGCGGTCGCACCACTCTGTACGAAGTAGAAGCTTCTAAGTTGTTGCAGTCACCAAGAAAGAGGCACAGAAATTTAAGTTTTAGTTTTAGAAAATTCAGTTTTTGGCTGCTTTTGCTGCCTTGTAGTTGACCTAGGACCTTAAGATTTTGCATGAACCGAACTCTGGCAGCCACATTACACGAGAAAAAGCGAGAAGTGGTAATTCGTAGTAAAAACCGCAGAAAACATAACGTTTTCTACATTGTTTTCGTATCGACGTAACTGAAAATCTTCACATTGGACGCATTACTCTCAGAAACGTTTACATTTATCGTCTGGCAACTAATGCCGCGTGATGACGTTTGCGGTCGCACCACTCTGTACGAAGTAGAAGCTTCTAAGTTGTTGCAGTCACCAAGAAAGTGGCACAGAAATTCAAGTTTTAGTTTTTGAAAATTCAGTTTTTGGCTGCTTTTGCTGCCTTGTAGTTGACCTAGGACCTTAAGATTTTGCATGAACCGAACTCTGGCAACCACATTACACGAGAAAAAGCGAGAAGTGGTAATTCGTAGTAAAAACCGCAGAAAACATAACGTTTTCTACATTGTTTTCGTATCGACGTAACTGAAAATCTTCACATTGGACGCATTACTCTCAGAAACGTTTACATTTATCGTCTGGCAACTAATGCCGCGTGATGACGTTTGCGGTCGCACCACTCTGTACGTAGTAGAAGCTTCTAAGGTGTTGCAGTCACCAAGAAACAGGCACAGAAATTCAAGTTTAGTTTTTGAAAATTCAGTTTTTGGCTGCTTTTGCTGCCTTGTAGTTGACCTAGGACCTTAAGATTTTGCATGAACCGAACTCTGGCAGCCACATTACACGAGAAAAAGCGAGAAGTGGTAATTCGTAGTAAAAACCGCAGAAAACATAACGTTTTCAACATTTTTTTTCGAAATGACGTAACTGAAAATCTTCACAATGGATGCATTTCTCTCGGAAACGTTTACATTTACTGTCTGGCAACTAATGCCGCGTGCTAAGGTTTGCGGTCGCATCACTCTGTACGAAGTAGAAGCTTCTAAGTTGTTGCAGTCACCAAGAAAGAGGCACAGAAATTCAAGTTTTTGTTTTTGAAAATTCAGTTTTTAGCTGCTTTTGCTGCCTTGTAGTTGACCTAGGACCTTAAGATTTTGCATGAACCGAACTCTGGCAGCCACATTACACGAGAAAAAGCGAGAAGTGGTAATTCGTAGTAAAAACCGCAGAAAACATAACGTTTTCTACATTGTTTTCGTATCGACGTAACTGAAAATCTTCACATTGGACGCATTACTCTCAGAAACGTTTACATTTATCGTCTGGCAACTAATGCCGCGTGATGACGTTTGCGGTCGCACCACTCTGTACGAAGTAGAAGCTTCTAAGTTGTTGCAGTCACCAAGAAAGAGGCACAGAAATTCAAGTTTTAGTTTTTGAAAATTCAGTTTTTGGCTGCTTTTGCTGCCTTGTAGTTGACCTAGGACCTTAAGATTTTGCATGAACCGAACTCTGGCAGCCACATTACACGAGAAAAAGCGAGAAGTGGTAATTCGTAGTAAAAACCGCAGAAAACATAACGTTTTCTACATTGTTTTCGTATCGACGTAACTGAAAATCTTCACATTGGACGCATTACTCTCAGAAACGTTTACATTTATCGTCTGGCAACTAATGCCGCGTGATGACGTTTGCGGTCGCACCACTCTGTACGAAGTAGAAGCTTCTAAGTTGTTGCAGTCACCAAGAAAGTGGCACAGAAATTCAAGTTTTAGTTTTTGAAAATTCAGTTTTTGGCTGCTTTTGCTGCCTTGTAGTTGACCTAGGACCTTAAGATTTTGCATGAACCGAACTCTGGCAGCCACATTACACGAGAAAAAGCGAGAAGTGGTAATTCGTAGTAAAAACCGCAGAAAACATAACGTTTTCTACATTGTTTTCGTATCGACGTAACTGAAAATCTTCACATTGGACGCATTACTCTCAGAAACGTTTACATTTATCGTCTGGCAACTAATGCCGCGTGATGACGTTTGCGGTCGCACCACTCTGTACGAAGTAGAAGCTTCTAAGTTGTTGCAGTCACCAAGAAAGTGGCACAGAAATTCAAGTTTTAGTTTTTGAAAATTCAGTTTTTGGCTGCTTTTGCTGCCTTGTAGTTGACCTAGGACCTTAAGATTTTGCATGAACCGAACTCTGGCAACCACATTACACGAGAAAAAGCGAGAAGTGGTAATTCGTAGTAAAAACCGCAGAAAACATAACGTTTTCTACATTGTTTTCGTATCGACGTAACTGAAAATCTTCACATTGGACGCATTACTCTCAGAAACGTTTACATTTATCGTCTGGCAACTAATGCCGCGTGATGACGTTTGCGGTCGCACCACTCTGTACGTAGTAGAAGCTTCTAAGGTGTTGCAGTCACCAAGAAACAGGCACAGAAATTCAAGTTTAGTTTTTGAAAATTCAGTTTTTGGCTGCTTTTGCTGCCTTGTAGTTGACCTAGGACCTTAAGATTTTGCATGAACCGAACTCTGGCAGCCACATTACACGAGAAAAAGCGAGAAGTGGTAATTCGTAGTAAAAACCGCAGAAAACATAACGTTTTCAACATTTTTTTTCGAAATGACGTAACTGAAAATCTTCACAATGGATGCATTTCTCTCGGAAACGTTTACATTTACTGTCTGGCAACTAATGCCGCGTGCTAAGGTTTGCGGTCGCATCACTCTGTACGAAGTAGAAGCTTCTAAGTTGTTGCAGTCACCAAGAAAGAGGCACAGAAATTCAAGTTTTTGTTTTTGAAAATTCAGTTTTTAGCTGCTTTTGCTGCCTTGTAGTTGACCTAGGACCTTAAGATTTTGCATGAACCGAACTCTGGCAGCCACATTACACGAGAAAAAGCGAGAAGTGGTAATTCGTAGTAAAAACCGCAGAAAACATAACGTTTTCTACATTGTTTTCGTATCGACGTAACTGAAAATCTTCACATTGGACGCATTACTCTCAGAAACGTTTACATTTATCGTCTGGCAACTAATGCCGCGTGATGACGTTTGCGGTCGCACCACTCTGTACGAAGTAGAAGCTTCTAAGTTGTTGCAGTCACCAAGAAAGAGGCACAGAAATTCAAGTTTTAGTTTTTGAAAATTCAGTTTTTGGCTGCTTTTGCTGCCTTGTAGTTGACCTAGGACCTTAAGATTTTGCATGAACCGAACTCTGGCAGCCACATTACACGAGAAAAAGCGAGAAGTGGTAATTCGTAGTAAAAACCGCAGAAAACATAACGTTTTCTACATTGTTTTCGTATCGACGTAACTGAAAATCTTCACATTGGACGCATTACTCTCAGAAACGTTTACATTTATCGTCTGGCAACTAATGCCGCGTGATGACGTTTGCGGTCGCACCACTCTGTACGAAGTAGAAGCTTCTAAGTTGTTGCAGTCACCAAGAAAGTGGCACAGAAATTCAAGTTTTAGTTTTTGAAAATTCAGTTTTTGGCTGCTTTTGCTGCCTTGTAGTTGACCTAGGACCTTAAGATTTTGCATGAACCGAACTCTGGCAGCCACATTACACGAGAAAAAGCGAGAAGTGGTAATTCGTAGTAAAAACCGCAGAAAACATAACGTTTTCAACATTTGTTTTCGAAATGACGTAACTGAAAATCTTCACAATGGATGCATTTCTCTCGGAAACGTTTACATTTACTGTCTGGCAACTAATGCCGCGTGCTGAGGTTTGCGGTCGCATCACTCTGTACGAAGTAGAAGCTTCTAGGTTGTTGCAGTCACCAAGAAATAGGCACAGAAATTCAAGTTTTTGTTTTTGAAAATTCAGTTTTTAGCTGCTTTTGCTGCCTTGTAGTTGACCTAGGACCTTAAGATTTTACATGAACCGAACTCTGGCAGCCACATTACACGAGAAAAAGCGAGAAGTGGTAATTCGTAGTAAAAACCGCAGAAAACATAACGTTTTCAACATTTGTTTTCGAAATGACGTAACTGAAAATCTTCACAATGGATGCATTTCTCTCGGAAACGTTTACATTTACTGTCTGGCAACTAATGCCGCGTGCTAAGGTTTGCGGTCGCATCACTCTGTACGAAGTAGAAGCTTCTAAGTTGTTGCACTCACCAAGAAAGAGGCACAGAAATTCAAGTTTTTGTTTTTGAAAATTCAGTTTTTAGCTGCTTTTGCTGCCTTGTAGTTGACCTAGGACCTTACTATTTTGCATGAACCGAACTCTGGCAGCCACATTACACGAGAAAAAGCGAGAAGTGGTAATTCGTAGTAAAAACCGCAGAAAACATAACGTTTTCTACATTGTTTTCGTATCGACGTAACTGAAAATCTTCACATTGGACGCATTACTCTCAGAAACGTTTACATTTATCGTCTGGCAACTAATGCCGCGTGATGACGTTTGCGGTCGCACCACTCTGTACGAAGTAGAAGCT
This sequence comes from Schistocerca serialis cubense, assembly GCF_023864345.2. NCBI lineage: Eukaryota > Metazoa > Arthropoda > Insecta > Orthoptera > Acrididae > Schistocerca > Schistocerca serialis. The sequence continues at coordinate 2,400,761 of NW_026047571.1, read as the reverse complement.
TCTAAGGTGTTGCAGTCACCAAGAAACAGGCACAGAAATTCAAGTTTAGTTTTTGAAAATTCAGTTTTTGGCTGCTTTTGCTGCCTTGTAGTTGACCTAGGACCTTAAGATTTTGCATTAACCGAACTCTGGCAGCCACATTACACGAGAAAAAGCGAGAAGTGGTATTTCGTAGTAAAAACCGCAGAAAACATAACGTTTTCTACATTGTTTTCGTATCGACGTAACTGAAAATCTTCACATTGGACGCATTACTCTCAGAAACGTTTACATTTATCGTCTGGCAACTAATGCCGCGTGATGACGTTTGCGGTCGCACCACTCTGTACGAAGTAGAAGCTTCTAAGTTGTTGCAGTCACCAAGAAAGAGGCACAGAAATTCAAGTTTTAGTTTTTGAAAATTCAGTTTTTGGCTGCTTTTGCTGCCTTGTAGTTGACCTAGGACCTTAAGATTTTGCATGAACCGAACTCTGGCAGCCACATTACACGAGAAAAAGCGAGAAGTGGTAATTCGTAGTAAAAACCGCAGAAAACATAACGTTTTCTACATTGTTTTCGTATCGACGTAACTGAAAATCTTCACATTGGACGCATTACTCTCAGAAACGTTTACATTTATCGTCTGGCAACTAATGCCGCGTGATGACGTTTGCGGTCGCACCACTCTGTACGAAGTAGAAGCTTCTAAGTTGTTGCAGTCACCAAGAAAGTGGCACAGAAATTCAAGTTTTAGTTTTTGAAAATTCAGTTTTTGGCTGCTTTTGCTGCCTTGTAGTTGACCTAGGACCTTAAGATTTTGCATGAACCGAACTCTGGCAACCACATTACACGAGAAAAAGCGAGAAGTGGTAATTCGTAGTAAAAACCGCAGAAAACATAACGTTTTCTACATTGTTTTCGTATCGACGTAACTGAAAATCTTCACATTGGACGCATTACTCTCAGAAACGTTTACATTTATCGTCTGGCAACTAATGCCGCGTGATGACGTTTGCGGTCGCACCACTCTGTACGAAGTAGAAGCTTCTAAGGTGTTGCAGTCACCAAGAAACAGGCACAGAAATTCAAGTTTAGTTTTTGAAAATTCAGTTTTTGGCTGCTTTTGCTGCCTTGTAGTTGACCTAGGACCTTAAGATTTTGCATGAACCGAACTCTGGCAGCCACATTACACGAGAAAAAGCGAGAAGTGGTATTTCGTAGTAAAAACCGCAGAAAACATAACGTTTTCTACATTGTTTTCGTATCGACGTAACTGAAAATCTTCACATTGGACGCATTACTCTCAGAAACGTTTACATTTATCGTCTGGCAACTAATGCCGCGTGATGACGTTTGCGGTCGCACCACTCTGTACGAAGTAGAAGCTTCTAAGTTGTTGCAGTCACCAAGAAAGAGGCACAGAAATTCAAGTTTTAGTTTTTGAAAATTCAGTTTTTGGCTGCTTTTGCTGCCTTGTAGTTGACCTAGGACCTTAAGATTTTGCATGAACCGAACTCTGGCAGCCACATTACACGAGAAAAAGCGAGAAGTGGTAATTCGTAGTAAAAACCGCAGAAAACATAACGTTTTCTACATTGTTTTCGTATCGACGTAACTGAAAATCTTCACATTGGACGCATTACTCTCAGAAACGTTTACATTTATCGTCTGGCAACTAATGCCGCGTGATGACGTTTGCGGTCGCACCACTCTGTACGAAGTAGAAGCTTCTAAGTTGTTGCAGTCACCAAGAAAGTGGCACAGAAATTCAAGTTTTAGTTTTTGAAAATTCAGTTTTTGGCTGATTTTGCTGCCTTGTAGTTGACCTAGGACCTTAAGATTTTGCATGAACCGAACTCTGGCAGCCACATTACACGAGAAAAAGCGAGAAGTGGTAATTCGTAGTAAAAACCGCAGAAAACATAACGTTTTCAACATTTGTTTTCGAAATGACGTAACTGAAAATCTTCACATTGGACGCATTACTCTCAGAAACGTTTAAATTTATCGTCTGGCAACTAATGCCGCGTGATGACGTTTGCGGTCGCACCACTCTGTACGAAGTAGAAGCTTCTAAGTTGTTGCAGTCACCAAGAAAGAGGCACAGAAATTCAAGTTTTAGTTTTCGAAAATTCAGTTTTTGGCTGCTTTTGCTGCCTTGTAGTTGACCTAGGACCTCAAGATTTTGCATGAACCGAACTCTGGCAGCCACATTACACGAGAAGAAGCTAAAAGTGGTAATTCGAAGTAAAAACCGCAGAAAACATAACGTTTTCTACATTGTTTTCGTATCGACGTAACTGAAAATCTTCACATTGGACGCATTACTCTCAGAAACGTTTACATTTATCGTCTGGCAACTAATGCCGCGTGATGACGTTTGCGGTCGCACCACTCTGTACGAAGTAGAAGCTTCTAAGTTGTTGCAGTCACCAAGAAAGTGGCACAGAAATTCAAGTTTTAGTTTTTGAAAATTCAGTTTTTGGCTGCTTTTGCTGCCTTGTAGTTGACCTAGGACCTTAAGATTTTGCATGAACCGAACTCTGGCAACCACATTACACGAGAAAAAGCGAGAAGTGGTAATTCGTAGTAAAAACCGCAGAAAACATAACGTTTTCTACATTGTTTTCGTATCGACGTAACTGAAAATCTTCACATTGGACGCATTACTCTCAGAAACGTTTACATTTATCGTCTGGCAACTAATGCCGCGTGATGACGTTTGCGGTCGCACCACTCTGTACGAAGTAGAAGCTTCTAAGGTGTTGCAGTCACCAAGAAACAGGCACAGAAATTCAAGTTTAGTTTTTGAAAATTCAGTTTTTGGCTGCTTTTGCTGCCTTGTAGTTGACCTAGGACCTTAAGATTTTGCATGAACCGACCTCTGGCAGCCACATTACACGAGAAAAAGCGAGAAGTGGTAATTCGTAGTAAAAACCGCAGAAAACATAACGTTTTCAACATTTGTTTTCGAAATGACGTAACTGAAAATCTTCACAATGGATGCATTTCTCTCGGAAACGTTTACATTTACTGTCTGGCAACTAATGCCGCGTGCTAAGGTTTGCGGTCGCATCACTCTGTACGAAGTAGAAGCTTCTAAGTTGTTGCACTCACCAAGAAAGAGGCACAGAAATTCAAGTTTTTGTTTTTGAAAATTCAGTTTTTAGCTGCTTTTGCTGCCTTGTAGTTGACCTAGGACCTTAAGATTTTGCATGAACCGAACTCTGGCAGCCACATTACACGAGAAAAAGCGAGAAGTGGTAATTCGTAGTAAAAACCGCAGAAAACATAACGTTTTCTACATTGTTTTCGTATCGACGTAACTGAAAATCTTCACATTGGACGCATTACTCTCAGAAACGTTTACATTTATCGTCTGGCAACTAATGCCGCGTGATGACGTTTGCGGTCGCACCACTCTGTACGAAGTAGAAGCTTCTAAGTTGTTGCAGTCACCAAGAAAGAGGCACAGAAATTCAAGTTTTAGTTTTTGAAAATTCAGTTTTTGGCTGCTTTTGCTGCCTTGTAGTTGACCTAGGACCTTAAGATTTTGCATGAACCGAACTCTGGCAGCCACATTACACGAGAAAAAGCGAGAAGTGGTAATTCGTAGTAAAAACCGCAGAAAACATAACGTTTTCTACATTGTTTTCGTATCGACGTAACTGAAAATCTTCACATTGGACGCATTACTCTCAGAAACGTTTACATTTATCGTCTGGCAACTAATGCCGCGTGATGACGTTTGCGGTCGCACCACTCTGTACGAAGTAGAAGCTTCTAAGTTGTTGCAGTCACCAAGAAAGTGGCACAGAAATTCAAGTTTTAGTTTTTGAAAATTCAGTTTTTGGCTGCTTTTGCTGCCTTGTAGTTGACCTAGGACCTTAAGATTTTGCATGAACCGAACTCTGGCAACCACATTACACGAGAAAAAGCGAGAAGTGGTAATTCGTAGTAAAAACCGCAGAAAACATAACGTTTTCTACATTGTTTTCGTATCGACGTAACTGAAAATCTTCACATTGGACGCATTACTCTCAGAAACGTTTACATTTATCGTCTGGCAACTAATGCCGCGTGATGACGTTTGCGGTCGCACCACTCTGTACGAAGTAGAAGCTTCTAAGGTGTTGCAGTCACCAAGAAACAGGCACAGAAATTCAAGTTTAGTTTTTGAAAATTCAGTTTTTGGCTGCTTTTGCTGCCTTGTAGTTGACCTAGGACCTTAAGATTTTGCATGAACCGAACTCTGGCAGCCACATTACACGAGAAAAAGCGAGAAGTGGTATTTCGTAGTAAAAACCGCAGAAAACATAACGTTTTCTACATTGGTTTCGTATCGACGTAACTGAAAATCTTCACATTGGACGCATTACTCTCAGAAACGTTTACATTTATCGTCTGGCAACTAATGCCGCGTGATGACGTTTGCGGTCGCACCACTCTGTACGAAGTAGAAGCTTCTAAGTTGTTGCAGTCACCAAGAAAGAGGCACAGAAATTCAAGTTTTAGTTTTTGAAAATTCAGTTTTTGGCTGCTTTTGCTGCCTTGTAGTTGACCTAGGACCTTAAGATTTTGCATGAACCGAACTCTGGCAGCCACATTACACGAGAAAAAGCGAGAAGTGGTAATTCGTAGTAAAAACCGCAGAAAACATAACGTTTTCTACATTGTTTTCGTATCGACGTAACTGAAAATCTTCACATTGGACGCATTACTCTCAGAAACGTTTACATTTATCGTCTGGCAACTAATGCCGCGTGATGACGTTTGCGGTCGCACCACTCTGTACGAAGTAGAAGCTTCTAAGTTGTTGCAGTCACCAAGAAAGTGGCACAGAAATTCAAGTTTTAGTTTTTGAAAATTCAGTTTTTGGCTGATTTTGCTGCCTTGTAGTTGACCTAGGACCTTAAGATTTTGCATGAACCGAACTCTGGCAGCCACATTACACGAGAAAAAGCGAGAAGTGGTAATTCGTAGTAAAAACCGCAGAAAACATAACGTTTTCAACATTTGTTTTCGAAATGACGTAACTGAAAATCTTCACATTGGACGCATTACTCTCAGAAACGTTTAAATTTATCGTCTGGCAACTAATGCCGCGTGATGACGTTTGCGGTCGCACCACTCTGTACGAAGTAGAAGCTTCTAAGTTGTTGCAGTCACCAAGAAAGAGGCACAGAAATTCAAGTTTTAGTTTTCGAAAATTCAGTTTTTGGCTGCTTTTGCTGCCTTGTAGTTGACCTAGGACCTCAAGATTTTGCATGAACCGAACTCTGGCAGCCACATTACACGAGAAGAAGCTAAAAGTGGTAATTCGAAGTAAAAACCGCAGAAAACATAACGTTTTCTACATTGTTTTGGTATCGACGTAACTGAAAATCTTCACATTGGACGCATTACTCTCAGAAACGTTTACATTTATCGTCTGGCAACTAATGCCGCGTGATGACGTTTGCGGTCGCACCACTCTGTACGAAGTAGAAGCTTCTAAGTTGTTGCAGTCACCAAGAAAGTGGCACAGAAATTCAAGTTTTAGTTTTTGAAAATTCAGTTTTTGGCTGCTTTTGCTGCCTTGTAGTTGACCTAGGACCTTAAGATTTTGCATGAACCGAACTCTGGCAGCCACATTACACGAGAAAAAGCGAGAAGTGGTAATTCGTAGTAGAAACCGCAGAAAACATAACGTTTTCTACATTGTTTTCGTATCGACGTAACTGAAAATCTTCACATTGGACGCATTACTCTCAGAAACGTTTACATTTATCGTCTGGCAACTAATGCCGCGTGATGACGTTTGCGGTCGCACCACTCTGTACGAAGTAGAAGCTTCTAAGTTGTTGCAGTCACCAAGAAAGAGGCACAGAAATTCAAGTTTTAGTTTTTGAAAATTCAGTTTTTGGCTGCTTTTGCTGCCTTGTCGTTGACCTAGGTCCTTACGATTTTCAATGAACCGAACTCTGGCAGCCACATTACACGGGAAAAAGCGAGAAGTGGTAATACGTAGTAAAAACCGCAGAAAACATAACGTTTTCTACATTGTTTTCGTATCGACGTAACTGAAAATCTTCACATTGGACGCATTACTCTCAGAAACGTTTACATTTATCGTCTGGCAACTAATGCCGCGTGATGATGTTTGCGATCGCACCACTCTGTACGAAGTAGAAGCTTCTAAGTTGTTGAAGTCACCAAGAAAGAGGCTCAGAAATTCAAGTTTTTGTTTTTGAAAATTCAGTTTTTGGCTGCTTCTGCTGCCTTGTAGTTGACCTAGGACCTTAAGATTTTGCATGAACCGACCTCTGGCAGCCACATTACACGAGAAAAAGCGAGAAGTGGTAATTCGTAGTAAAAACGGCAGAAAACATAACGTTTTCTAAATTGTTTTCGTATCGACGTAACTGAAAATCTTCACATTGGACGCATTACTCTCAGAAACGTTTACATTTAACGTCTGGCAACTAATGCCGCGTGATGACGTTTGCGGTCGCACCACTCTGTACGAAGTAGAAGCTTCTAAGTTGTTGCAGTCACCAAGAAACATCCACAGAAATTCAAGTTTTTGTTATTGAAAATTCAGTTTTTGGCTGCTTTTGCTGCCTTGTAGTTGACCTAGGACCTTAAGATTTTGCATGAACCGAACTCTGGCAGCCACATTACACGAGAAAAAGTTAGAAGTGGTAATTCGTAGTAAAAACTGCAGAAAACATAACGTTTTCAACATTTGTTTTCGAAATGACGTAACTGAAAATCTTCACAATGGATGCATTTCTCTCGGAAACGTTTACATTTACTGTCTGGCAACTAATGCCGCGTGCTGAGGTTTGCGGTCGCATCACTCTGTACGAAGTAGAAGCTTCTAAGTTGTTGCAGTCACCAAGAAAGGATACAGAAATTCAGGTTTTTGTTTTTGAAAATTCAGTTTTTAGCTGCTTTTGCTGCCTTGTAGTTGACCTAGGACCTTAAGATTTTGCATGAATCGAACTCTGGCAGCCACATTACACGAGAAAAAGTGAGAAGTGGTAATTCGTAGTAAAAACCGCAGAAAACATAACGTTTTCAACATTTGTTTTCGAAATGACGTAACTGAAAATCTTCACAATGGATGCATTTCTCTCGGAAACGTTTACATTTACTGTCTGGCAACTAATGCCGCGTGCTGAGGTTTGCGGTCGCATCACTCTGTACGAAGTAGAAGCTTCTAAGTTGTTGCAGTCACCAAGAAAGAGGCACAGAAATTCAGGTTTTTGTTTTTGAAAATTCAGTTTTTAGCTGCTTTTGCTGCCTTGTAGTTGACCTAGGACCTTAAGATTTTGCATGAACCGAACTCTGGCAGCCACATTACAGGAGAAAAAGCGAGAAGTGGTATTTCGTAGTAAAAACCGCAGAAAACATAACGTTTTCTACATTGTTTTCGTATCGACGTAGCTGAAAATCTTCACATTGGACGCATTACTCTCAGAAACGTTTACATTTATCGTCTGGCAACTAATGCCGCGTGATGACGTTTGCGGTCGCACCACTCTGTACGAAGTAGAAGCTTCTAAGTTGTTGCAGTCACCAAGAAAGAGGCACAGAAATTCAAGTTTTAGTTTTTGAAAATTCAGTTTTTGGCTGCTTTTGCTGCCTTGTAGTTGACCTAGGACCTTAAGATTTTGCATGAACCGAACTCTGGCAGCCACATTACACGAGAAAAAGCGAGAAGTGGTAATTCCTAGTAAAAACCGCAGAAAACATAACGTTTTCTACATTGTTTTCGTATCGACGTAACTGAAAATCTTCACATTGGACGCATTACTCTCAGAAACGTTTACATTTATCGTCTGGCAACTAATGCCGCGTGATGACGTTTGCGATCGCAAAACTCACTACGAAGTAGAAGCTTCTAAGTTGTTGAAGTCACCAAGAAAGAGGCACAGAAATTCAAGTTTTTGTTTTTGAAAATTCAGTTTTTGGCTGCTTTTGCTGCCTTGTAGTTGACCTATGACCTTAAGATTTTGCATGAACCGACCTCTGGCAGCCACATTACACGAGAAAAAGCGAGAAGTGGTAATTCGTAGTAAAAACGGCAGAAAACATAACGTTTTCTACATTGTTTTCGTATCGACGTAACTGAAAATCTTCACATTGGACGCATTACTCTCAGAAACGTTTACATTTATCGTCTGGCAACTAATGCCGCGTGATGACGTTTGCGGTCGCACCACTCTGTACGAAGTAGAAGCTTCTAAGTTGTTGCAGTCACCAAGAAACAGGCATAGAAATTCAAGTTTTTGTTTTTGAAAATTCAGTTTTTGGCTGCTTTTGCTGCCTTGTAGTTGACCTAGGACCTTAAGATTTTGCGTGAACCGAACTCTGGCAGCCACATTACACGAGAAAAAGCGAGAAGTGGTAATTCGTAGTAAAAACCGCAGAAAACATAACGTTTTCAACACTTGTTTTCGAAATGACGTAACTGAAAATCTTCACAACGGATGCATTTCTCTCGGAAACGTTTACATTTATTGTCTTGCAACTAAGGCCGCGTGCTGAGGTTTGCGGTCGCACCACTCGGTACGAAGTAGAAGCTTCTAAGTTGTTGCAGTCACCAAGAAAGAGGCACAGAAATTCAAGTTTTAGTTTTTGAAAATTCAGTTTTTGGCTGCTTTTGCTGCCTTGTAGTTGACCTAGGACCTTAAGATTTTGCATGAACCGAACTCTGGCAGCCACATTACACGAGAAAAAGCGAGAAGTGGTAATGCATAGTAAAACCGCAGAAAACATAACGTTTTCAACATTTGTTTTCGAAATGACGTAACTGAAAATCTTCACAATGGATGCATTTCTCTCGGAAACGTTTACATTTACTGTCTGGCAACTAATGCCGCGTGCTGAGGTTTGCGGTCGCATCACTCTGTACGAAGTAGAAGCTTCTAAGTTGTTGCAGCCACCAAGAAAGAGGCACAGAAATTCAGGTTTTTGTTTTTGAAAATTCAGTTTTTAGCTGCTTTTGCTGCCTTGTAGTTGACCTAGGACCTTAAGATTTTGCATGAACCGAACTCTGGCAGCCACAATACACGAGAAAAAGCGAGAAGTGGTAATTCGTAGTAAAAACCGCAGAAAACATAACGTTTTCAACATTTGTTTTCGAAATGACGTAACTGAAAATCTTCACAATGGATGCATTTCTCTCGGAAACGTTTACATTTATTGTCTGGCAACTAATGCCGCGTGCTGAGGTTTGCGGTTGCACCACTCTGTACGAAGTAGAAGCTTCTAAGTTGTTGCAGTACACCAAGAAAGAGGCACAGAAATTCAAGTTTTAGTTTTTGAAAATTCAGTTTTTGGCTGCTTTTGCTGCCTTGTAGTTGACCTAGGACCTTAAGATTTTGCATGAACCGAACTCTGGCAGCCACATTACACGAGGAAAAGCGAGAAGCGGTAATTCGTAGTAAAAACCGCAGAAAACATAACGTTTTCAACATTTGTTTTCGAAATGACGTAACTGAAAATCTTCACAATGGATGCATTTCTCTCGGAAACGTTTACATTTATTGTCTGGCAACTAATGCCGCGTGCTGAGGTTTGCGGTTGCACCACTCTGTACGAAGTAGAAGCTTCTAAGTTGTTGCAGTACACCAAGAAAGAGGCACAGAAATTCAAGTTTTTGTTTTTGAAAATTCAGTTTTTGGCTGCTTTTGCTGCCTTGTAGTTGACCTAGGACCTTAAGATTTTGCATGAACCGAACTCTGGCAGCCACATTACACGAGAAAAAGCGAGAAGTGGTAATTCGTAGCAAAAACCGCAGAAAACATAACGTTTTCAACATTTGTTTTCGAAATGACGTAACTGAAAATCTTCACAATGGATGCACTTCTCTCGGAAACGTTTACATTTATTGTCTGGCAACTAGTGCCGCGGGCTGAGGTTTGCGGTCGCACCACTCCGTACGAAGTAGAAGCTTCTAAGTTGTTCCAGTACACCAAGAAAGAGGAACAGAAATTCAAGTTTTTGTTTTTGAAAATTCAGTTTTTGGCTGCTTTTGCTGCCTTGTAGTTGACCTAGGACCTTAAGATTTTGCATGAACCGAACTCTGGCAGCCACATTACACGAGAAAAAGCGAGAAGCGGTAATTCGTAGTAAAAACCGCAGAAAACATAACGTTTTCAACATTTGTTTTCGAAACGACGTAACTGAAAATCTTCACAATGGATGCATTTCTCTCGGAAACGTTTACATTTATTGTCTGGCAACTAATGCCGCGTGCTGAGGTTTGTGGTTGCACCACTCTGTACGAAGTAGAAGCTTCTAAGTTGTTGCAGTACACCAAGAAAGAGGCACAGAAATTCAAGTTTTTGTTTTTGAAAATTCAGTTTTTGGCTGCTTTTGCTGCCTTGTAGTTGACCTAGGACCTTAAGATTTTGCATGAACCGAACTCTGGCAGCCACATTACACGAGAAAAAGCGAGAAGTGGTAATTCGTAGTAAAAACCGCAGAAAACATAACGTTTTCAACATTTGTTTTCGAAATGACGTAACTGAAAATCTTCACAATGGATGCATTTCTCTCGGAAACGTTTACATTTATTGTCTGGCAACTAATGCCGCGTGCTGAGGTTTGCGGTTGCACCACTCTGTACGAAGTAGAAGCTTCTAAGTTGTTGCAGTACACCAAGAAAGAGGCACAGAAATTCAAGTTTTTGTTTTTGAATATTCAGTTTTTGGCTGCTTTTGCTGCCTTGTAGTTGACCTAGGACCTTAAGATTTTGCATGAACCGAACTCTGGCAGCCACATTACACGAGAAAAAGCGAGAAGTGGTAATTCGTAGTAAAAACCGCAGAAAACATAACGTTTTCAACATTTGTTTTCGAAATGACGTAACTGAAAATCTTCACAATGGATGCATTTCTCTCGGAAACGTTTACATTTATTGTCTGGCAACTAGTGCCGCGGGCTGAGGTTTGCGGTTGCACCACTCTGTACGAAGTAGAAGCTTCTAAGTCGTTGCAGTACACCAAGAAAGAGGCACAGAAATTCAAGTTTTTGTTTTTGAAAATTCAGTTTTTGGCTGCTTTTGCTGCCTTGTAGTTGACCTAGGACCTTAAGATTTTGCATGAACCGAACTCTGGCAGCCACATTACACGAGGAAAAGCGAGAAGCGGTAATTCGTAGTAAAAACCGCAGAAAACATAACGTTTTCAACATTTGTTTTCGAAATGACGTAACTGAAAATCTTCACAATGGATGCATTTCTCTCAGAAACGTTTACATTTATTGTCTGGCAACTAATGCCGCGTGCTGAGGTTTGCGGTTGCACCACTCTGTACGAAGTAGAAGCTTCTAAGTTGTTGCAGTACACCAAGAAAGAGGCACAGAAATTCAGGTTTTTGTTTTTGAAAATTCAGTTTTTGGCTGCTTTTGCTGCCTTGTAGTTGACCTAGGACCTTAAGATTTTGCATGAACTGAACGCTGGCAGCCACATTACACGAGAAAAAGCGAGAAGTGGTAATTCGTAGTAAAAACCGCAGAAAACATAACGTTTTCAACATTTGTTTTCGAAATGACGTAACTGAAAATCTTCACAATGGATGCATTTCTCTCGGAAACGTTTACATTTATTGTCTGGCAACTAATGCCGCGTGCTGAGGTTTGCGGTTGCACCACTCTGTACGAAGTAGAAGCTTCTAAGTTGTTGCAGTACACCAAGAAAGAGGCACAGAAATTCAAGTTTTTGTTTTTGAAAATTCAGTTTTTGGCTGCTTTTGCTGCCTTGTAGTTGACCTAGGACCTTAAGATTTTGCATGAACCGAACTCTGGCAGCCACATTACATGAGGAAAAGCGAGAAGCGGTAATTCGTAGTAAAAACCGCAGAAAACATAACGTTTTCAACATTTGTTTTCGAAATGACGTAACTGAAAATCTTCACAATGGATGCATTTCTCTCGGAAACGTTTACATTTACTGTCTGGCAACTAATGCCGCGTGCTGAGGTTTGCGGTCGCATCACTCTGTACGAAGTAGAAGCTTCTACGTTGTTGCAGTCACCAAGAAAGAGGCACAGAAATTCAGGTTTTTGTTTTTGAAAATTCAGTTTTTAGCTGCTTTTGCTGCCTTGTAGTTGACCTAGGACCTTAAGATTTTGCATGAACCGAACTCTGGCAGCCACATTACACGAGAAAAAGCGAGAAGTGGTAATTCGTAGCAAAAACCGCAGAAAACATAACGTTTTCAACATTTGTTTTCGAAATGACGTAACTGAAAATCTTCACAATGGATGCATTTCTCTCGGAAACGTTTACATTTATTGTCTGGCAACTAATGCCGCGTGCTGAGGTTTGCGGTTGCACCACTCTGTACGAAGTAGAAGCTTCTAAGTTGTTGCAGTACACCAAGAAAGAGGCACAGAAATTCAAGTTTTTGTTTTTGAAAATTCAGTTTTTGGCTGCTTTTGCTGCCTTGTAGTTGACCTAGGACCTTAAGATTTTGCATGAACCGAACCCTGGCAGCCACATTACACGAGGAAAAGCGAGAAGCGGTAATTCGTAGTAAAAACCGCAGAAAACATAACGTTTTCAACATTTGTTTTCGAAATGACGTAACTGAAAATCTTCACAATGGATGCATTTCTCTCGGAAACGTTTACATTTATTGTCTGGCAACTAATGCCGCGTGCTGAGGTTTGCGGTTGCACCACTCTGTACGAAGTAGAAGCTTCTAAGTTGTTGCAGTACACCAAGAAAGAGGCACAGAAATTCAAGTTTTTGTTTTTGAAAATTCAGTTTTTGGCTGCTTTTGCTGCCTTGTAGTTGACCTAGGACCTTACGATTTTGCATGAACCGAACTCTGGCAGCCACATTACACGAGGAAAAGCGAGAAGCGGTAATTCGTAGTAAAAACCGCAGAAAACATAACGTTTTCAACATTTGTTTTCGAAATGACGTAACTGAAAATCTTCACAATGGATGCATTTCTCTCGGAAACGTTTACATTTACTGTCTGGCAACTAATGCCGCGTGCTGAGGTTTGCGGTCGCATCACTCTGTACGAAGTAGAAGCTTCTAAGTTGTTGCAGTCACCAAGAAAGAGGCACAGAAATTCAGGTTTTTGTTTTTGATAATTCAGTTTTTAGCTGCTTTTGCTGCCTTGTAGTTGACCTAGGACCTTAAGATTTTGCATGAACCGAACTCTGGCAGCCACATTACACGAGAAAAAGCGAGAAGTGGTAATTCGTAGTAAAAACCGCAGAAAACATAACGTTTTCAACATTTGTTTTTAGAAATGACGTAACTGAAAATCTTCACAATGGATGCATTTCTCTCGGAAACGTTTACATTTATTGTCTGGCAACTAATGCCGCGTGCTGAGGTTTGCGGTTGCACCACTCTGTACGAAGTAGAAGCTTCTAAGTTGTTGCAGTACACCAAGAAAGAGGCACAGAAATTCAAGTTTTTGTTTTTGAAAATTCAGTTTTTGGCTGCTTTTGCTGCCTTGTAGTTGACCTAGGACCTTAAGATTTTGCATGAACCGAACCCTGGCAGCCACATTACACGAGGAAAAGCGAGAAGCGGTAATTCGTAGTAAAAACCGCAGAAAACATAACGTTTTCAACATTTGTTTTCGAAATGACGTAACTGAAAATCTTCACAATGGATGCATTTCTCTCGGAAACGTTTACATTTATTGTCTGGCAACTAATGCCGCGTGCTGAGGTTTGCGGTTGCACCACTCTGTACGAAGTAGAAGCTTCTAAGTTGTTGCAGTACACCAAGAAAGAGGCACAGAAATTCAAGTTTTTGTTTTTGAAAATTCAGTTTTTGGCTGCTTTTGCTGCCTTGTAGTTGACCTAGGACCTTAAGATTTTGCATGAACCGAACTCTGGCAGCCACATTACACGAGAAAAAGCGAGAAGTGGTAATTCGTAGTAAAAACGGCAGAAAACATAACGTTTTCTACATTGTTTTCGTATCGACGTAACTGAAAATCTTCACATTGGACGCATTACTCTCAGAAACGTTTACATTTATCGTCTGGCAACTAATGCCGCGTGATGACGTTTGCGGTCGCATCACTCTGTACAAAGTAGAAGCTTCTAAGTTGTTGCAGTCACCAAGAAAGAGGCACAGAAATTCAAGTTTTTGTTTTTGAAAATTCAGTTTTTGGCTGCTTTTGCTGCCTTGTAGTTGACCTAGGACCTTAAGATTTTGCATGAACCGAACTCTGGCAGCCACATTACACGAGAAAAAGCGAGAAGTGGTAATTCGTAGTAAAAACCGCAGAAAACATAACGTTTTCTACATTTGTTTTCGAAATGACGTAACTGAAAATCTTCACAATGGATACATTTCTCTCGGAAACGTTTACATTTATTGTCTGGCAACTAATGCCGCGTGCTGAGGTTTGCGGTTGCACCACTCTGTACGAAGTAGAAGCTTCTAAGTTGTTGCAGTACACCAAGAAAGAGGCACAGAAATTCAAGTTTTTGTTTTTGAAAATTCAGTTTTTGGCTGCTTTTGCTGCCTTGTAGTTGACCTAGGACCTTAAGATTTTGCATGAACCGAACTCTGGCAGCCACATTACACGAGGAAAAGCGAGAAGCGGTAATTCGTAGTAAAAACCGCAGAAAACATAACGTTTTCAACATTTGTTTTCGAAATGACGTAACTGAAAATCTTCACAATGGATGCATTTCTCTCGGAAACGTTTACATTTATTGTCTGGCAACTAATGCCGCGTGCTGAGGTTTGCGGTTGCACCACTCTGTACGAAGTAGAAGCTTCTAAGTTGTTGCAGTACACCAAGAAAGAGGCACAGAAATTCAGGTTTTTGTTTTTGAAAATTCAGTTTTTGGCTGCTTTTGCTGCCTTGTAGTTGACCTAGGACCTTAAGATTTTGCATGAACCGAACGCTGGCAGCCACATTACACGAGAAAAAGCGAGAAGTGGTAATTCGTAGTAAAAACCGCAGAAAACATAACGTTTTCAACATTTGTTTTCGAAATGACGTAACTGAAAATCTTCACAATGGATGCATTTCTCTCGGAAACGTTTACATTTATTGTCTGGCAACTAATGCCGCGTGCTGAGGTTTGCGGTTGCACCACTCTGTACGAAGTAGAAGCTTCTAAGTTGTTGCAGTACACCAAGAAAGAGGCACAGAAATTCAAGTTTTTGTTTTTGAAAATTCAGTTTTTGGCTGCTTTTGCTGCCTTGTAGTTGACCTAGGACCTTAAGATTTTGCATGAACCGAACTCTGGCAGCCACATTACACGAGAAAAAGCGAGAAGTGGTAATTCGTAGTAAAAACCGCAGAAAACATAACGTTTTCAACATTTGTTTTCGAAATGACGTAACTGAAAATCTTCACAATGGATGCATTTCTCTCGGAAACGTTTACATTTATTGTCTGGCAACTAATGCCGCGTGCTGAGGTTTGCGGTTGCACCACTCTGTACGAAGTAGAAGCTTCTAAGTTGTTGCAGTACACCAAGAAAGAGGCACAGAAATTCAAGTTTTTGTTTTTGAAAATTCAGTTTTTGGCTGCTTTTGCTGCCTTGTAGTTGACCTAGGACCTTAAGATTTTGCATGAACCGAACTCTGGCAGCCACATTACACGAGAAAAAGCGAGAAGTGGTAATTCGTAGTAAAAACCGCAGAAAACATAACGTTTTCAACATTTGTTTTCGAAATGACGTAACTGAAAATCTTCACAATGGATGCATTTCTCTCGGAAACGTTTACATTTATTGTCTGGCAACTAGTGCCGCGGGCTGAGGTTTGCGGTTGCACCACTCTGTACGAAGTAGAAGCTTCTAAGTTGTTGCAGTACACCAAGAAAGAGGCACAGAAATTCAAGTTTTTGTTTTTGAAAATTCAGTTTTTGGCTGCTTTTGCTGCCTTGTAGTTGACCTAGGACCTCAAGATTTTGCATGAACCGAACTCTGGCAGCCACATTACACGAGGAAAAGCGAGAAGCGGTAATTCGTAGTAAAAACCGCAGAAAACATAACGTTTTCAACATTTGTTTTCGAAACGACGTAACTGAAAATCTTCACAATGGATGCATTTCTCTCGGAAACGTTTACATTTATTGTCTGGCAACTAATGCCGCGTGCTGAGGTTTGTGGTTGCACCACTCTGTACGAAGTAGAAGCTTCTAAGTTGTTGCAGTACACCAAGAAAGAGGCACAGAAATTCAAGTTTTTGTTTTTGAAAATTCAGTTTTTGGCTGCTTTTGCTGCCTTGTAGTTGACCTAGGACCTTAAGATTTTGCATGAACCGAACTCTGGCAGCCACATTACACGAGAAAAAGCGAGAAGTGGTAATTCGTAGTAAAAACCGCAGAAAACATAACGTTTTCAACATTTGTTTTCGAAATGACGTAACTGAAAATCTTCACAATGGATGCATTTCTCTCGGAAACGTTTACATTTATTGTCTGGCAACTAATGCCGTGTGCTGAGGTTTGCGGTTGCACCACTCTGTACGAAGTAGAAGCTTCTAAGTTGTTGCAGTACACCAAGAAAGAGGCACAGAAATTCAAGTTTTTGTTTTTGAATATTCAGTTTTTGGCTGCTTTTGCTGCCTTGTAGTTGACCTAGGACCTTAAGATTTTGCATGAACCGAACTCTGGCAGCCACATTACACGAGAAAAAGCGAGAAGTGGTAATTCGTAGTAAAAACCGCAGAAAACATAACGTTTTCAACATTTGTTTTCGAAATGACGTAACTGAAAATCTTCACAATGGATGCATTTCTCTCGGAAACGTTTACATTTATTGTCTGGCAACTAGTGCCGCGGGCTGAGGTTTGCGGTTGCACCACTCTGTACGAAGTAGAAGCTTCTAAGTTGTTGCAGTACACCAAGAAAGAGGCACAGAAATTCAAGTTTTTGTTTTTGAAAATTCAGTTTTTGGCTGCTTTTGCTGCCTTGTAGTTGACCTAGGACCTTAAGATTTTGCATGAACCGAACTCTGGCAGCCACATTACACGAGGAAAAGCGAGAAGCGGTAATTCGTAGTAAAAACCGCAGAAAACATAACGTTTTCAACATTTGTTTTCGAAATGACGTAACTGAAAATCTTCACAATGGATGCATTTCTCTCGGAAACGTTTACATTTATTGTCTGGCAACTAATGCCGCGTGCTGAGGTTTGCGGTTGCACCACTCTGTACGAAGTAGAAGCTTCTAAGTTGTTGCAGTACACCAAGAAAGAGGCACAGAAATTCAGGTTTTTGTTTTTGAAAATTCAGTTTTTGGCTGCTTTTGCTGCCTTGTAGTTGACCTAGGACCTTAAGATTTTGCATGAACCGAACGCTGGCAGCCACATTACACGAGAAAAAGCGAGAAGTGGTAATTCGTAGTAAAAACCGCAGAAAACATAACGTTTTCAACATTTGTTTTCGAAATGACGTAACTGAAAATCTTCACAATGGATGCATTTCTCTCGGAAACGTTTACATTTATTGTCTGGCAACTAATGCCGCGTGCTGAGGTTTGCGGTTGCACCACTCTGTACGAAGTAGAAGCTTCTAAGTTGTTGCAGTACACCAAGAAAGAGGCACAGAAATTCAAGTTTTTGTTTTTGAAAATTCAGTTTTTGGCTGCTTTTGCTGCCTTGTAGTTGACCTAGGACCTTAAGATTTTGCATGAACCGAACTCTGGCAGCCACATTACATGAGGAAAAGCGAGAAGCGGTAATTCGTAGTAAAAACCGCAGAAAACATAACGTTTTCAACATTTGTTTTCGAAATGACGTAACTGAAAATCTTCACAATGGATGCATTTCTCTCGGAAACGTTTACATTTACTGTCTGGCAACTAATGCCGCGTGCTGAGGTTTGCGGTCGCATCACTCTGTACGAAGTAGAAGCTTCTACGTTGTTGCAGTCACCAAGAAAGAGGCACAGAAATTCAGGTTTTTGTTTTTGAAAATTCAGTTTTTAGCTGCTTTTGCTGCCTTGTAGTTGACCTAGGACCTTAAGATTTTGCATGAACCGAACTCTGGCAGCCACATTACACGAGAAAAAGCGAGAAGTGGTAATTCGTAGCAAAAACCGCAGAAAACATAACGTTTTCAACATTTGTTTTCGAAATGACGTAACTGAAAATCTTCACAATGGATGCATTTCTCTCGGAAACGTTTACATTTATTGTCTGGCAACTAATGCCGCGTGCTGAGGTTTGCGGTTGCACCACTCTGTACGAAGTAGAAGCTTCTAAGTTGTTGCAGTACACCAAGAAAGAGGCACAGAAATTCAAGTTTTTGTTTTTGAAAATTCAGTTTTTGGCTGCTTTTGCTGCCTTGTAGTTGACCTAGGACCTTAAGATTTTGCATGAACCGAACCCTGGCAGCCACATTACACGAGGAAAAGCGAGAAGCGGTAATTCGTAGTAAAAACCGCAGAAAACATAACGTTTTCAACATTTGTTTTCGAAATGACGTAACTGAAAATCTTCACAATGGATGCATTTCTCTCGGAAACGTTTACATTTATTGTCTGGCAACTAATGCCGCGTGCTGAGGTTTGCGGTCGCATCACTCTGTACGAAGTAGAAGCTTCTAAGTTGTTGCAGTCACCAAGAAAGAGGCACAGAAATTCAGGTTTTTGTTTTTGAAAATTCAGTTTTTAGCTGCTTTTGCTGCCTTGTAGTTGACCTAGGACCTTAAGATTTTGCATGAACCGAACTCTGGCAGCCACATTACACGAGAAAAAGCGAGAAGTGGTAATTCGTAGTAAAAACCGCAGAAAACATAACGTTTTCAACATTTGTTTTTAGAAATGACGTAACTGAAAATCTTCACAATGGATGCATTTCTCTCGGAAACGTTTACATTTATTGTCTGGCAACTAATGCCGCGTGCTGAGGTTTGCGGTTGCACCACTCTGTACGAAGTAGAAGCTTCTAAGTTGTTGCAGTACACCAAGAAAGAGGCACAGAAATTCAAGTTTTTGTTTTTGAAAATTCAGTTCTTGGCTGCTTTTGCTGCCTTGTAGTTGACCTAGGACCTTAAGATTTTGCATGAACCGAACCCTGGCAGCCACATTACACGAGGAAAAGCGAGAAGCGGTAATTCGTAGTAAAAACCGCAGAAAACATAACGTTTTCAACATTTGTTTTCGAAATGACGTAACTGAAAATCTTCACAATGGATGCATTTCTCTCGGAAACGTTTACATTTATTGTCTGGCAACTAATGCCGCGTGCTGAGGTTTGCGGTTGCACCACTCTGTACGAAGTAGAAGCTTCTAAGTTGTTGCAGTACACCAAGAAAGAGGCACAGAAATTCAAGTTTTTGTTTTTGAAAATTCAGTTTTTGGCTGCTTTTGCTGCCTTGTAGTTGACCTAGGACCTTAAGATTTTGCATGAACCGAACTCTGGCAGCCACATTACACGAGAAAAAGCGAGAAGTGGTAATTCGTAGTAAAAACGGCAGAAAACATAACGTTTTCTACATTGTTTTCGTATCGACGTAACTGAAAATCTTCACATTGGACGCATTACTCTCAGAAACGTTTACATTTATCGTCTGGCAACTAATGCCGCGTGATGACGTTTGCGGTCGCATCACTCTGTACAAAGTAGAAGCTTCTAAGTTGTTGCAGTCACCAAGAAAGAGGCACAGAAATTCAAGTTTTTGTTTTTGAAAATTCAGTTTTTGGCTGCTTTTGCTGCCTTGTAGTTGACCTAGGACCTTAAGATTTTGCATGAACCGAACTCTGGCAGCCACATTACACGAGAAAAAGCGAGAAGTGGTAATTCGTAGTAAAAACCGCAGAAAACATAACGTTTTCTACATTTGTTTTCGAAATGACGTAACTGAAAATCTTCACAATGGATACATTTCTCTCGGAAACGTTTACATTTATTGTCTGGCAACTAATGCCGCGTGCTGAGGTTTGCGGTTGCACCACTCTGTACGAAGTAGAAGCTTCTAAGTTGTTGCAGTACACCAAGAAAGAGGCACAGAAATTCAGGTTTTTGTTTTTGAAAATTCAGTTTTTGGCTGCTTTTGCTGCCTTGTAGTTGACCTAGGACCTTAAGATTTTGCATGAACCGAACGCTGGCAGCCACATTACACGAGAAAAAGCGAGAAGTGGTAATTCGTAGTAAAAACCGCAGAAAACATAACGTTTTCAACATTTGTTTTCGAAATGACGTAACTGAAAATCTTCACAATGGATGCATTTCTCTCGGAAACGTTTACATTTATTGTCTGGCAACTAATGCCGCGTGCTGAGGTTTGCGGTTGCACCACTCTGTACGAAGTAGAAGCTTCTAAGTTGTTGCAGTACACCAAGAAAGAGGCACAGAAATTCAAGTTTTTGTTTTTGAAAATTCAGTTTTTGGCTGCTTTTGCTGCCTTGTAGTTGACCTAGGACCTTAAGATTTTGCATGAACCGAACTCTGGCAGCCACATTACATGAGGAAAAGCGAGAAGCGGTAATTCGTAGTAAAAACCGCAGAAAACATAACGTTTTCAACATTTGTTTTCGAAATGACGTAACTGAAAATCTTCACAATGGATGCATTTCTCTCGGAAACGTTTACATTTACTGTCTGGCAACTAATGCCGCGTGCTGAGGTTTGCGGTCGCATCACTCTGTACGAAGTAGAAGCTTCTACGTTGTTGCAGTCACCAAGAAAGAGGCACAGAAATTCAGGTTTTTGTTTTTGAAAATTCAGTTTTTAGCTGCTTTTGCTGCCTTGTAGTTGACCTAGGACCTTAAGATTTTGCATGAACCGAACTCTGGCAGCCACATTACACGAGAAAAAGCGAGAAGTGGTAATTCGTAGTAAAAACCGCAGAAAACATAACGTTTTCAACATTTGTTTTCGAAATGACGTAACTGAAAATCTTCACAATGGATGCATTTCTCTCGGAAACGTTTACATTTATTGTCTGGCAACTAATGCCGCGTGCTGAGGTTTGCGGTTGCACCACTCTGTACGAAGTAGAAGCTTCTAAGTTGTTGCAGTACACCAAGAAAGAGGCACAGAAATTCAAGTTTTTGTTTTTGAAAATTCAGTTTTTGGCTGCTTTTGCTGCCTTGTAGTTGACCTAGGACCTTAAGATTTTGCATGAACCGAACCCTGGCAGCCACATTACACGAGGAAAAGCGAGAAGCGGTAATTCGTAGTAAAAACCGCAGAAAACATAACGTTTTCAACATTTGTTTTCGAAATGACGTAACTGAAAATCTTCACAATGGATGCATTTCTCTCGGAAACGTTTACATTTATTGTCTGGCAACTAATGCCGCGTGCTGAGGTTTGCGGTTGCACCACTCTGTATGAAGTAGAAGCTTCTAAGTTGTTGCAGTACACCAAGAAAGAGGCACAGAAATTCAAGTTTTTGTTTCTGAAAATTCAGTTTTTGGCTGCTTTTGCTGCCTTGTAGTTGACCTAGGACCTTAAGATTTTGCATGAACCGAACTCTGGCAGCCACATTACACGAGGAAAAGCGAGAAGCGGTAATTCGTAGTAAAAACCGCAGAAAACATAACGTTTTCAACATTTGTTTTCGAAATGACGTAACTGAAAATCTTCACAATGGATGCATTTCTCTCGGAAACGTTTACATTTACTGTCTGGCAACTAATGCCGCGTGCTGAGGTTTGCGGTCGCATCACTCTGTACGAAGTAGAAGCTTCTAAGTTGTTGCAGTCACCAAGAAAGAGGCACAGAAATTCAGGTTTTTGTTTTTGAAAATTCAGTTTTTAGCTGCTTTTGCTGCCTTGTAGTTGACCTAGGACCTTAAGATTTTGCATGAACCGAACTCTGGCAGCCACATTACACGAGAAAAAGCGAGAAGTGGTAATTCGTAGTAAAAACCGCAGAAAACATAACGTTTTCTACATTTGTTTTCGAAATGACGTAACTGAAAATCTTCACAATGGATGCATTTCTCTCGGAAACGTTTACATTTATTGTCTGGCAACTAAT
This sequence comes from Schistocerca serialis cubense, assembly GCF_023864345.2. Taxonomy (NCBI): domain Eukaryota; kingdom Metazoa; phylum Arthropoda; class Insecta; order Orthoptera; family Acrididae; genus Schistocerca; species Schistocerca serialis. The sequence goes on along the minus strand of NW_026047571.1, from coordinate 2,378,854 downwards.
GCCGCGTGCTGCGGTTTGCGGTTGCACCACTCTGTACGAAGTAGAAGCTTCTAAGTTGTTGCAGTACACCAAGAAAGAGGCACAGAAATTCAAGTTTTTGTTTTTGAAAATTCAGTTTTTGGCTGCTTTTGCTGCCTTGTAGTTGACCTAGGACCTTAAGATTTTGCATGAACCGAACCCTGGCAGCCACATTACACGAGGAAAAGCGAGAAGCGGTAATTCGTAGTAAAAACCGCAGAAAACATAACGTTTTCAACATTTGTTTTCGAAATGACGTAACTGAAAATCTTCACAATGGATGCATTTCTCTCGGAAACGTTTACATTTATTGTCTGGCAACTAATGCCGCGTGCTGAGGTTTGCGGTTGCACCACTCTGTACGAAGTAGAAGCTTCTAAGTTGTTGCAGTACACCAAGAAAGAGGCACAGAAATTCAAGTTTTTGTTTTTGAAAATTCAGTTTTTGGCTGCTTTTGCTGCCTTGTAGTTGACCTAGGACCTTAAGATTTTGCATGAACCGAACTCTGGCAGCCACATTACACGAGAAAAAGCGAGAAGTGGTAATTCGTAGTAAAAACGGCAGAAAACATAACGTTTTCTACATTGTTTTCGTATCGACGTAACTGAAAATCTTCACATTGGACGCATTACTCTCAGAAACGTTTACATTTATCGTCTGGCAACTAATGCCGCGTGATGACGTTTGCGGTCGCATCACTCTGTATAAAGTAGAAGCTTCTAAGTTGTTGCAGTCACCAAGAAAGAGGCACAGAAATTCAAGTTTTTGTTTTTGAAAATTCAGTTTTTGGCTGCTTTTGCTGCCTTGTAGTTGACCTAGGACCTTAAGATTTTGCATGAACCGAACTCTGGCAGCCACATTACACGAGAAAAAGCGAGAAGTGGTAATTCGTAGTAAAAACCGCAGAAAACATAACGTTTTCTACATTTGTTTTCGAAATGACGTAACTGAAAATCTTCACAATGGATACATTTCTCTCGGAAACGTTTACATTTATTGTCTGGCAACTAATGCCGCGTGCTGAGGTTTGCGGTTGCACCACTCTGTACGAAGTAGAAGCTTCTAAGTTGTTGCAGTACACCAAGAAAGAGGCACAGAAATTCAAGTTTTTGTTTTTGAAAATTCAGTTTTTGGCTGCTTTTGCTGCCTTGTAGTTGACCTAGGACCTTAAGATTTTGCATGAACCGAACTCTGGCAGCCACATTACACGAGGAAAAGCGAGAAGCGGTAATTCGTAGTAAAAACCGCAGAAAACATAACGTTTTCAACATTTGTTTTCGAAATGACGTAACTGAAAATCTTCACAATGGATGCATTTCTCTCGGAAACGTTTACATTTATTGTCTGGCAACTAATGCCGCGTGCTGAGGTTTGCGGTTGCACCACTCTGTACGAAGTAGAAGCTTCTAAGTTGTTGCAGTACACCAAGAAAGAGGCACAGAAATTCAGGTTTTTGTTTTTGAAAATTCAGTTTTTGGCTGCTTTTGCTGCCTTGTAGTTGACCTAGGACCTTAAGATTTTGCATGAACCGAACGCTGGCAGCCACATTACACGAGAAAAAGCGAGAAGTGGTAATTCGTAGTAAAAACCGCAGAAAACATAACGTTTTCAACATTTGTTTTCGAAATGACGTAACTGAAAATCTTCACAATGGATGCATTTCTCTCGGAAACGTTTACATTTATTGTCTGGCAACTAATGCCGCGTGCTGAGGTTTGCGGTTGCACCACTCTGTACGAAGTAGAAGCTTCTAAGTTGTTGCAGTACACCAAGAAAGAGGCACAGAAATTCAAGTTTTTGTTTTTGAAAATTCAGTTTTTGGCTGCTTTTGCTGCCTTGTAGTTGACCTAGGACCTTAAGATTTTGCATGAACCGAACTCTGGCAGCCACATTACATGAGGAAAAGCGAGAAGCGGTAATTCGTAGTAAAAACCGCAGAAAACATAACGTTTTCAACATTTGTTTTCGAAATGACGTAACTGAAAATCTTCACAATGGATGCATTTCTCTCGGAAACGTTTACATTTACTGTCTGGCAACTAATGCCGCGTGCTGAGGTTTGCGGTCGCCATAACTCTGTACGAAGTAGAAGCTTCTACGTTGTTGCAGTCACCAAGAAAGAGGCACAGAAATTCAGGTTTTTGTTTTTGAAAATTCAGTTTTTAGCTGCTTTTGCTGCCTTGTAGTTGACCTAGGACCTTAAGATTTTGCATGAACCGAACTCTGGCAGCCACATTACACGAGAAAAAGCGAGAAGTGGTAATTCGTAGTAAAAACCGCAGAAAACATAACGTTTTCAACATTTGTTTTCGAAATGACGTAACTGAAAATCTTCACAATGGATGCATTTCTCTCGGAAACGTTTACATTTATTGTCTGGCAACTAATGCCGCGTGCTGAGGTTTGCGGTTGCACCACTCTGTACGAAGTAGAAGCTTCTAAGTTGTTGCAGTACACCAAGAAAGAGGCACAGAAATTCAAGTTTTTGTTTTTGAAAATTCAGTTTTTGGCTGCTTTTGCTGCCTTGTAGTTGACCTAGGACCTTAAGATTTTGCATGAACCGAACCCTGGCAGCCACATTACACGAGGAAAAGCCAGAAGCGGTAATTCGTAGTAAAAACCGCAGAAAACATAACGTTTTCAACATTTGTTTTCGAAATGACGTAACTGAAAATCTTCACAATGGATGCATTTCTCTCGGAAACGTTTACATTTATTGTCTGGCAACTAATGCCGCGTGCTGAGGTTTGCGGTTGCACCACTCTGTACGAAGTAGAAGCTTCTAAGTTGTTGCAGTACACCAAGAAAGAGGCACAGAAATTCAAGTTTTTGTTTTTGAAAATTCAGTTTTTGGCTGCTTTTGCTGCCTTGTAGTTGACCTAGGACCTTAAGATTTTGCATGAACCGAACTCTGGCAGCCACATTACACGAGGAAAAGCGAGAAGCGGTAATTCGTAGTAAAAACCGCAGAAAACATAACGTTTTCAACATTTGTTTTCGAAATGACGTAACTGAAAATCTTCACAATGGATGCATTTCTCTCGGAAACGTTTACATTTACTGTCTGGCAACTAATGCCGCGTGCTGAGGTTTGCGGTCGCATCACTCTGTACGAAGTAGAAGCTTCTAAGTTGTTGCAGTCACCAAGAAAGAGGCACAGAAATTCAGGTTTTTGTTTTTGAAAATTCAGTTTTTAGCTGCTTTTGCTGCCTTGTAGTTGACCTAGGACCTTAAGATTTTGCATGAACCGAACTCTGGCAGCCACATTACACGAGAAAAAGCGAGAAGTGGTAATTCGTAGTAAAAACCGCAGAAAACATAACGTTTTCAACATTTGTTTTCGAAATGACGTAACTGAAAATCTTCACAATGGATGCATTTCTCTCGGAAACGTTTACATTTATTGTCTGGCAACTAATGCCGCGTGCTGAGGTTTGCGGTTGCACCACTCTGTACGAAGTAGAAGCTTCTAAGTTGTTGCAGTACACCAAGAAAGAGGCTCAGAAATTCAAGTTTTTGTTTTTGAAAATTCAGTTTTTGGCTGCTTTTGATGCCTTGTAGTTGACCTAGGACCTTAAGATTTTGCATGAACCGAACCCTGGCAGCCACATTACACGAGGAAAAGCGAGAAGCGGTAATTCGTAGTAAAAACCGCAGAAAACATAACGTTTTCAACATTTGTTTTCGAAATGACGTAACTGAAAATCTTCACAATGGATGCATTTCTCTCGGAAACGTTTACATTTATTGTCTGGCAACTAATGCCGCGTGCTGAGGTTTGCGGTTGCACCACTCTGTACGAAGTAGAAGCTTCTAAGTTGTTGCAGTACACCAAGAAAGAGGCACAGAAATTCAAGTTTTTGTTTTTGAAAATTCAGTTTTTGGCTGCTTTTGCTGCCTTGTAGTTGACCTAGGACCTTAAGATTTTGCATGAACCGAACTCTGGCAGCCACATTACACGAGAAAAAGCGAGAAGTGGTAATTCGTAGTAAAAACGGCAGAAAACATAACGTTTTCTACATTGTTTTCGTATCGACGTAACTGAAAATCTTCACATTGGACGCATTACTCTCAGAAACGTTTACATTTATCGTCTGGCAACTAATGCCGCGTGATGACGTTTGCGGTCGCATCACTCTGTACAAAGTAGAAGCTTCTAAGTTGTTGCAGTCACCAAGAAAGAGGCACAGAAATTCAAGTTTTTGTTTTTGAAAATTCAGTTTTTGGCTGCTTTTGCTGCCTTGTAGTTGACCTAGGACCTTAAGATTTTGCATGAACCGAACTCTGGCAGCCACATTACACGAGAAAAAGCGAGAAGTGGTAATTCGTAGTAAAAACCGCAGAAAACATAACGTTTTCTACATTTGTTTTCGAAATGACGTAACTGAAAATCTTCACAATGGATGCATTTCTCTCGGAAACGTTTACATTTATTGTCTGGCAACTAATGCCGCGTGCTGAGGTTTGCGGTTGCACCACTCTGTACGAAGTAGAAGCTTCTAAGTTGTTGCAGTACACCAAGAAAGAGGCACAGAAATTCAAGTTTTTGTTTTTGAAAATTCAGTTTTTGGCTGCTTTTGCTGCCTTGTAGTTGACCTAGGACCTTAAGATTTTGCATGAACCGAACTCTGGCAGCCACATTACACGAGAAAAAGCGAGAAGTGGTAATTCGTAGTAAAAACCGCAGAAAACATAACGTTTTCTACATTTGTTTTCGAAATGACGTAACTGAAAATCTTCACAATGGATGCATTTCTCTCGGAAACGTTTACATTTATTGTCTGGCAACTAATGCCGCGTGCTGAGGTTTGCGGTTGCACCACTCTGTACGAAGTAGAAGCTTCTAAGTTGTTGCAGTACACCAAGAAAGAGGCACAGAAATTCAAGTTTTTGTTTTTGAAAATTCAGTTTTTGGCTGCTTTTGCTGCCTTGTAGTTGACCTAGGACCTTAAGATTTTGCATGAACCGAACTCTGGCAGCCACATTACACGAGAAAAAGCGAGAAGTGGTAATTCGTAGTAAAAACCGCAGAAAACATAACGTTTTCTACATTTGTTTTCGAAATGACGTAACTGAAAATCTTCACAATGGATGCATTTCTCTCGGAAACGTTTACATTTATTGTCTGGCAACTAAGCCCGCGTGCTGAGGTTTGCGCTTGCACCACTCTGTACGAAGTAGAAGCTTCTAAGTTTTTGCAGTACACCAAGAAACAGGCACAGAAATTCAAGTTTTTGTTTTTGAAAATTCAGTTTTTGGCTGCTTTTGCTGCCTTGTAGTTGACCTAGGACCTTAAGATTTTGCATGAACCGAACTCTGGCAGCCACATTACACGAGAAAAAGCGAGAAGTGGTAATTCGTAGTAAAAACCGCAGAAAACATAACGTTTTCAACATTTGTTTTCGAAATGACGTAACTGAAAATCTTCACAATGGATGCATTTCTCTCGGAAACGTTTACATTTATTGTCTGGCAACTAATGCCGCGTGCTGAGGTTTGCGGTCGCACCACTCTGTACGAAGTAGAAGCTTCTAAGTTGTTGCAGTCACCAAGAAAGAGGCACAGAAATTCAAGTTTTTGTTTTTGAAAATTCAGTTTTTGGCTGCTTTTGATGCCTTGTAGTTGACCTAGGACCTTAAGATTTTGCATGAACCGAACTCTGGCAGCCACATTACACGAGAAAAAGCGAGAAGTGGTAATGCGTAGTAAAAACCGCAGAAAACATAACGTTTTCAACATTTGTTTTCGAAATGACGTAACTGAAAATCTTCACAATGGATGCATTTCTCTCGGAAACGTTTACATTTATTGTCTGGCAACTAATGCCGCGTGCTGAGGTTTGCGGACGCACCACTCTGTACGAAGTAGAAGCTTCTAAGTTGTTGCAGTCACCAAGAAACAGGCACAGAAATTCAAGTTTTTGTTTTTGAAAATTCAGTTTTTGGCTGCTTTTGCTGCCTTGTAGTTGACCTAGGACCTTAAGATTTTGCATGAACCGAACTCTGGCAGCCACATTACACGAGAAAAAGCGAGAAGTGGTAATGCGTAGTAAAAACCGCAGAAAACATAACGTTTTCAACATTTGTTTTCGAAATGACGTAACTGAAAATCTTCACAATGGATGCATTTCTCTCGGAAACGTTTACATTTATTGTCTGGCAACTAATGCCGCGTGCTGAGGTTTGCGGACGCACCACTCTGTACGAAGTAGAAGCTTCTAAGTTGTTGCAGTCACCAAGAAACAGGCACAGAAATTCAAGTTTTTGTTTTTGAAAATTCAGTTTTTGGCTGCTTTTGATGCCTTGTAGTTGACCTAGGACCTTAAGATTTTGCATGAACCGAACTCTGGCAGCCACATTACACGAGAAAAAGCGAGAAGTGGTAATGCGTAGTAAAAACCGCAGAAAACATAACGTTTTCTACATTTGTTTTCGAAATGACGTAACTGAAAATCTTCACAATGGATGCATTTCTCTCGGAAACGTTTACATTTATTGTCTGGCAACTAATGCCTCGTGCTGAGGTTTGCGGTCGCACCACTCTGTACGAAGTAGAAGCTTCTAAGTTGTTGCAGTCACCAAGAAAGAGGCACAGAAATTCAAGTTTTTGTTTTTGAAAATTTAGTTTTTGGCTGCTTTTGCTGCCTTGTAGTTGACCTAGGACCTTAAGATTTTGCATGAACCGAACTCTGGCAGCCACATTACACGAGAAAAAGCGAGAAGTGGTAATGCGTAGTAAAAACCGCAGAAAACATAACGTTTTCAACATTTGTTTTCGAAATGACGTAACTGAAAATCTTCACAATGGATGCATTTCTCTCGGAAACGTTTACATTTATTGTCTGGCAACTAATGCCGCGTGCTGAGGTTTGCGGACGCACCACTCTGTACGAAGTAGAAGCTTCTAAGTTGTTGCAGTCACCAAGAAACAGGCACAGAAATTCAAGTTTTTGTTTTTGAAAATTCAGTTTTTGGCTGCTTTTGATGCCTTGTAGTTGACCTAGGACCTTAAGATTTTGCATGAACCGAACTCTGGCAGCCACATTACACGAGAAAAAGCGAGAAGTGGTAATGCATAGTAAAAACCGCAGAAAACATAACGTTTTCTACATTTGTTTTCGAAATGACGTAACTGAAAATCTTCACAATGGATGCATTTCTCTCGGAAACGTTTACATTTATTGATTGGCAACTAATGCCGCGTGCTGAGGTTTGCGGTCGCACCACTCTGTACGAAGTAGAAGCTTCTAAGTTGTTGCAGTCACCAAGAAAGAGGCACAGAAATTCAAGTTTTTGTTTTTGAAAATTCAGTTTTTGGCTGCTTTTGCTGCCTTGTAGTTGACCTAGGACCTTAAGATTTTGCATGAACCGAACTTTGGCAGCCACATTACACGAGAAAAAGCGAGAAGTGGTAATGCGTAGTAAAAACCGCAGAAAACATAACGTTTTCTACATTTGTTTTCGAAATGACGTAACTGAAAATCTTCACAATGGATGCATTTCTCTCGGAAACGTTTACATTTATTGTCTGGCAACTAATGCCGCGTGCTGAGGTTTGCGGTCGCACCACTCTGTACGAAGTAGAAGCTTCAAAGTTGTTGCAGTCACCAAGAAACAGGCACAGAAATTCAAGTTTTTGTTTTTGAAAATTCAGTTTTTGGCTGCTTTTGATGCCTTGTAGTTGACCTAGGACCTTAAGATTTTGCATGAACCGAACTCTGGCAGCCACATTACACGAGAAAAAGCGAGAAGTGGTAATGCGTAGTAAAAACCGCAGAAAACATAACGTTTTCTACATTTGTTTTCGAAATGACGTAACTGAAAATCTTCACAATGGATGCATTTCTCTCGGAAACGTTTACATTTATTGTCTGGCAACTAATGCCGCGTGCTGAGGTGATCGGTCGCACCACTCTGTACGAAGTAGAAGCTTCTAAGTTGTTGCAGTCACCAAGAAAGAGGCACAGAAATTCAAGTTTTTGTTTTTGAAAATTCAGTTTTTGGCTGCTTTTGCTGCCTTGTAGTTGACCTAGGACCTTAAGATTTTGCATGAACCCAACTCTGGCAGCCACATTCCACGAGAAAAAGCGACAAGTGGTAATTCGTAGTAAAAACCGCAGAAAACATAACGTTTTCAACATTTGTTTTTGAAATGACGTAACTGAAAATCTTCACAATGGATGCATTTCTCTAGGAAACGTTTACATTTATTGTCTGGCAACTAATGCCGCGTGCTGAGGTTTGCGGTCGCACCACTCTGTACGAAGTAGAAGCTTCTAAGTTGTTGCAGTCACCCAGAAACAGGCACAGAAATTCAAGTTTTTGTTTTTGAAAATTCAGTTTTTGGCTGCTTTTGCTGCCTTGTAGTTGACCTAGGACCTTAAGATTTTGCATGAACCGAACTCTGGCAGCCACATTACACGAGAAAAAGCGAGAAGTGGTAATGCGTAGTAAAAACCGCAGAAAACATAACGTTTTCTACATTTGTTTTCGAAATGACGTAACTGAAAATCTTCACAATGGATGCATTTCTCTCGGAAACGTTTACATTTATTGTCTGGCAACTAACGCCGCGTGATGAGGTTTGCGGTCGCACCACTCTGTACGAAGTAGAAGCTTCTAAGTTGTTGCAGTCACCAAGAAAGAGGCACAGAAATTCAAGTTTTTGTTTTTGAAAATTCAGTTTTTGGCTGCTTTTGCTGCCTTGTAGTTGACCTAGGACCTTAAGATTTTGCATGAAACGAACTTTGGCAGCCACATTACACGAGAAAAAGTGAGAAGTGGTAATGCGTAGTAAAAACCGCAGAAAACATAACGTTTTCTACATTTGTTTTCGAAATGACGTAACTGAAAATCTTCACAATGGATGCATTTCTCTCGGAAACGTTTACATTTATTGTCTGGCAACTAATGCCGCGTGCTGAGGTTTGCGGACGCACCACTCTGTACGAAGTAGAAGCTTCTAAGTTGTTGCAGTCACCAAGAAACAGGCACAGAAATTCAAGTTTTTGTTTTTGAAAATTCAGTTTTTGGCTGCTTTTGATGCCTTGTAGTTGACCTAGGACCTTAAGATTTTGCATGAACCGAACTCTGGCAGCCACATTACACGAGAAAAAGCGAGAAGTGGTAATGCGTAGTAAAAACCGCAGAAAACATAACGTTTTCTACATTTGTTTTCGAAATGACGTAACTGAAAATCTTCACAATGGATGCATTTCTCTCGGAAACGTTTACATTTATTGTCTGGCAACTAATACCGCGTGCTGAGGTTTGCGGTCGCACCACTCTGTACGAAGTAGAAGCTTCTAAGTTGTTGCAGTCACCAAGAAAGAGGCACAGAAATTCAAGTTTTTGTTTTTGAAAATTCAGTTTTTGGCTGCTTTTGATGCCTTGTAGTTGACCTAGGACCTTAAGATTTTGCATGAACCGAACTCTGGCAGCCACATTACACGAGAAAAAGCGAGAAGTGGTAATGCGTAGTAAAAACCGCAGAAAACATAACGTTTTCAACATTTGTTTTCGAAATGACGTAACTGAAAATCTTCACAATGGATGCATTTCTCTCGGAAACGTTTACATTTATTGTCTGGCAACTAATGCCGCGTGCTGAGGTTTGCGGACGCACCACTCTGTACGAAGTAGAAGCTTCTAAGTTGTTGCAGTCACCAAGAAACAGGCACAGAAATTCAAGTTTTAGTTTTTGAAAATTCAGTTTTTGGCTGCTTTTGATGCCTTGTAGTTGACCTAGGACCTTAAGATTTTGCATGAACCGAACTCTGGCAGCCACATTACACGAGAAAAAGCGAGAAGTGGTAATGCGTAGTAAAAACCGCAGAAAACATAACGTTTTCTACATTTGTTTTCGAAATGACGTAACTGAAAATCTTCACAATGGATGCATTTCTCTCGGAAACGTTTACATTTATTGTCTGGCAACTAATGCCGCGTGCTGAGGTTTGCGGTCGCACCACTCTGTACGAAGTAGAAGCTTCTAAGTTGTTGCAGTCACCAAGAAAGAGGCACAGAAATTCAAGTTTTTGTTTTTGAAAATTCAGTTTTTGGCTGCTTTTGCTGCCTTGTAGTTGACCTAGGACCTTAATATTTTGCATGAACCGAACTCTGGCAGCCACATTACACGAGAAAAAGCGAGAAGTGGTAATTCGTAGTAAAAACCGCAGAAAACATAACGTTTTCAACATTTGTTTTCGAAATGACGTAACTGAAAATCTTCACAATGGATGCATTTCTCTCGGAAACTTTTACATTTATTGTCTGGCAACTAATGCCGCGTGCTGAGGTTTGCGGTCGCACCACTCTGTACGAAGTAGAAGCTTCTAAGTTGATGCAGTCACCAAGAAAGAGGCACAGAAATTCAAGTTTTTGTTTTTGAAAATTCAGTTTTTGGCTGCTTTTGCTGCCTTGTAGTTGACCTAGGACCTTACGATTTTGCATGAACCGAACTCTGGCAGCCACATTACACGAGAAAAAGCGAGAAGTGGTAATTCGTAGTAAAAACCGCAGAAAACATAACGTTTTCAACATTTGTTTTCGAAATGACGTAACTGAAAATCTTCACAATGGATGCATTTCTCTCGGAAACGTTTACATTTATTCTCTGGCAACTAATGCCGCGTGCTGAGGTTTGCGGTCGCACCACTCTGTACGAAGTAGAAGCTTCTAAGTAGTTGCAGTCACCAAGAAAGAGGCACAGAAATTCAAGTTTTTGTTTTTGAAAATTCAGTTTTTGGCTGCTTTTGCTGCCTTGTAGTTGACCTAGGAGCTTAAGATTTTGCATGAACCGAACTCTGGCAGCCACATTACACGAGAAAAAGCGAGAAGTGGTAATTCGTAGTAAAAACCGCAGAAAACATAACGTTTTCTACACTTGTTTTCGAAATGACGTAACTGAAAATCTTCACAATGGATGCATTTCTCTCGGAAACGTTTACATTTATTGTCTGGCAACTAATGCCGCGTGCTGAGGTTTGCGGTTGCACCACACTGTACGAAGTAGAAGCTTCTAAGTTGTTGCAGTACACCAATAAAGAGGCACAGAAATTCAAGTTTTTGTTTTTGAAAATTCAGTTTTTGGCTGCTTTTGCTGCCTTGTAGTTGACCTAGGACCTTAAGATTTTGCATGAACCGAACTCTGGCAGCCACATTACACGAGAAAAAGCGAGAAGTGGTAATTCGTAGTAAAAACCGCAGAAAACATAACGTTTTCAACATTTGTTTTCGAAATGACGTCACTGAAAATCTTCACAGCGGGTGCATTTCTCTCGGAAACGTTTACATTTATTGTCTGGCAACTAATGCCGCGTGCTGAGGTTTGCGGTCGCACCACTCTGTACGAAGTAGAAGATGCTAAGTTGTTGCAGTCACCAAGAAAGAGGCACAGAAATTCAAGTTTTTGTTTCTGAAAATTCAGTTTTTGGCTGCTTTTGCTGCCTTGTAGTTGACCTAGGACCTTAAGATTTTGCATGAACCGAACTCTGGCAGCCACATTATACGAGAAAAAGCGAGAAGTGGTAATGCGTAGTAAAAACCGCAGAAAACATAACGTTTTCTACATTTGTTTTCGAAATGACGTAACTGAAAATCTTCACAATGGATGCATTTGTCTCGGAAACGTTTACATTTATTGTCTGGCAACTAATGCCGCGTGCTGAGGTTTGCGGTCGCACCACTCTGTACGAAGTAGAAGCTTCTAAGTTGTTGCAGTCACCAAGAAAGAGGCACAGAAATTCAAGTTTTTGTTTTTGAAAATTCAGTTTTTGGCTGCTTTTGCTGCCTTGTAGTTGACCTAGGACCTTAATATTTTGCATGAACCGAACTCTGGCAGCCACATGAAGCGAGAAAAAGCGAGAAGTGGTAATTCGTAGTAAAAACCGCAGAAAACATAACGTTTTCAACATTTGTTTTCGAAATGACGTAACTGAAAATCTTCACAATGGATGCATTTCTCTCGGAAACTTTTACATTTATTGTCTGGCAACTAATGCCGCGTGCTGAGGTTTGCGGTCGCACCACTCTGTACGAAGTAGAAGCTTCTAAGTTGATGCAGTCACCAAGAAAGAGGCACAGAAATTCAAGTTTTTGTTTTTGAAAATTCAGTTTTTGGCTGCTTTTGCTGCCTTGTAGTTGACCTAGGACCTTACGATTTTGCATGAACCGAACTCTGGCAGCCACATTACACGAGAAAAAGCGAGAAGTGGTAATTCGTAGTAAAAACCGCAGAAAACATAACGTTTTCAACATTTGTTTTCGAAATGACGTAACTGAAAATCTTCACAATGGATGCATTTCTCTCGGAAACGTTTACATTTATTCTCTGGCAACTAATGCCGCGTGCTGAGGTTTGCGGTCGCACCACTCTGTACGAAGTAGAAGCTTCTAAGTTGTTGCAGTCACCAAGAAAGAGGCACAGAAATTCAAGTTTTTGTTTTTGAAAATTCAGTTTTTGGCTGCTTTTGCTGCCTTGTAGTTGACCTAGGAGCTTAAGATTTTGCATGAACCGAACTCTGGCAGCCACATTACACGAGAAAAAGCGAGAAGTGGTAATTCGTAGTAAAAACCGCAGAAAACATAACGTTTTCTACATTTGTTTTCGAAATGACGTAACTGAAAATCTTCACAATGGATGCATTTTTGTCGGAAACGTTTACATTTATTGTCTGGCAACTAATGCCGCGTGCTGAGGTTTGCGGTCGCACCACTCTGTACGAAGTAGAAGCTCCTAAGTTGTTGCAGTCACCAAGAAAGAGGCACAGAAATTCAAGTTTTTGTTTTTGAAAATTCAGTTTTTGGCTGCTTTTGCTGCCTTGTAGTTGACCTAGGACCTTAAGATTTTGCATGAACCGAACTCTGGCAGCCACATTATACGAGAAAAAGCGAGAAGTGGTAATTCGTAGTAAAAACCGCAGAAAACATAACGTTTTCTACATTTGTTTTCGAAATGACGTAACTGAAAATCTTCACAATGGATGCATTTGTCTCGGAAACGTTTACATTTATTGTCTGGCAACTAATGCCGCGTGCTGAGGTTTGCGGTCGCACCACTCTGTACGAAGTAGAAGCTTCTAAGTTGTTGCAGTCACCAAGAAAGAGGCACAGAAATTCAAGTTTTTGTTTTTGAAAATTCAGTTTTTGGCTGCTTTTGCTGCCTTGTAGTTGACCTAGGACCTTAAGATTTTGCATGAACCGAACTCTGGCAGCCACATTACACGAGAAAAAGCGAGAAGTGGTAATGCGTAGTAAAAACCGCAGAAAACATAACGTTTTCAACATTTGTTTTCGAAATGACGTAACTGAAAATCTTCACAATGGATGCATTTCTCTCGGAAACGTTTACATTTATTGTCTGGCAACTAATGCCGCGTGCTGAGGTTTGCGGACGCACCACTCTGTACGAAGTAGAAGCTTCTAAGATGTTGCAGTCACCAAGAAACAGGCACAGAAATTCAAGTTTTTGTTTTTGAAAATTCAGTTTTTGGCTGCTTTTGATGCCTTGTAGTTGACCTAGGACCTTAAGATTTTGCATGAACCGAACTCTGGCAGCCACATTACACGAGAAAAAGCGAGAAGTGGTAATGCGTAGTAAAAACCGCAGAAAACATAACGTTTTCTACATTTGTTTTCGAAATGACGTAACTGAAAATCTTCACAATGGATGCATTTCTCTCGGAAACGTTTACATTTATTGTCTGGCAACTAATGCCGCGTGCTGAGGTTTGCGGTCGCACCACTCTGTACGAAGTAGAAGCTTCTAAGTTGTTGCAGTCACCAAGAAAGAGGCACAGAAATTCAAGTTTTTGTTTTTGAAAATTCAGTTTTTGGCTGCTTTTGCTGCCTTGTAGTTGACCTAGGACCTTAAGATTTTGCATGAACACAACTCTGGCAGCCACATTACACGAGAAAAAGCGAGAAGTGGTAATTCGTAGTAAAAACCGCAGAAAACATAACGTTTTCAACATTTGTTTTCGAAATGACGTCACTGAAAATCTTCACAGCGGGTGCATTTCTCTCGGAAACGTTTACATTTATTGTCTGGCAACTAATGCCGCGTGCTGAGGTTTGCGGTCGCACCACTCTGTACGAAGTAGAAGATGCTAAGTTGTTGCAGTCACCAAGAAAGAGGCACAGAAATTCAAGTTTTTGTTTCTGAAAATTCAGTTTTTGGCTGCTTTTGCTGCCTTGTAGTTGACCTAGGACCTTAAGATTTTGCATGAACCGAACTCTGGCAGCCACATTACACGAGAAAAAGCGAGAAGTGGTAATTCGTAGTAAAAACCGCAGAAAACATAACGTTTTCAACATTTGTTTTCGAAATGACGTCACTGAAAATCTTCACAGCGGGTGCATTTCTCTCGGAAACGTTTACATTTATTGTCTGGCAACTAATGCCGCGTGCTGAGGTTTGCGGTCGCACCACTCTGTACGAAGTAGAAGATGCTAAGTTGTTGCAGTCACCAAGAAAGAGGCACAGAAATTCAAGTTTTTGTTTCTGAAAATTCAGTTTTTGGCTGCTTTTGCTGCCTTGTAGTTGACCTAGGACCTTAAGATTTTGCATGAACCGAACTCTGGCAGCCACATTACACGAGAAAAAGCGAGAAGTGGTAATGCGTAGTAAAAACCGCAGAAAACATAACGTTTTCTACATTTGTTTTCGAAATGACGTAACTGAAAATCTTCACAATGGATGCATTTGTCTCGGAAACGTTTACATTTATTGTCTGGCAACTAATGCCGCGTGCTGAGGTTTGCGGTCGCACCACTCTGTACGAAGTAGAAGCTTCTAAGTTGTTGCAGTCACCAAGAAAGAGGCACAGAAATTCAAGTTTTTGTTTTTGAAAATTCAGTTTTTGGCTGCTTTTGCTGCCTTGTAGTTGACCTAGGACCTTAATATTTTGCATGAACCGAACTCTGGCAGCCACATGAAGCGAGAAAAAGCGAGAAGTGGTAATTCGTAGTAAAAACCGCAGAAAACATAAAGTTTTCAACATTTGTTTTCGAAATGACGTAACTGAAAATCTTCACAATGGATGCATTTCTCTCGGAAACTTTTACATTTATTGTCTGGCAACTAATGCCGCGTGCTGAGGTTTGCGGTCGCACCACTCTGTACGAAGTAGAAGCTTCTAAGTTGATGCAGTCACCAAGAAAGAGGCACAGAAATTCAAGTTTTTGTTTTTGAAAATTCAGTTTTTGGCTGCTTTTGCTGCCTTGTAGTTGACCTAGGACCTTACGATTTTGCATGAACCGAACTCTGGCCGCCACATTACACGAGAAAAAGCGAGAAGTGGTAATTCGTAGTAAAAACCGCAGAAAACATAACGTTTTCAACATTTGTTTTCGAAATGACGTAACTGAAAATCTTCACAATGGATGCATTTCTCTCGGAAACGTTTACATTTATTGTCTGGCAACTAATGCCGCGTGCTGAGGTTTGCGGTCGCACCACTCTGTACGAAGTAGAAGCTTCTAAGTTGTTGCAGTCACCAAGAAAGAGGCACAGAAATTCAAGTTTTTGTTTTTGAAAATTCAGTTTTTGGCTGCTTTTGCTGCCTTGTAGTTGACCTAGGAGCTTAAGATTTTGCATGAACCGAACTCTGGCAGCCACATTACACGAGAAAAAGCGAGAAGTGGTAATTCGTAGTAAAAACCGCAGAAAACATAACGTTTTCTACATTTGTTTTCGAAATGACGTAACTGAAAATCTTCACAATGGATGCATTTTTGTCGGAAACGTTTACATTTATTGTCTGGCAACTAATGCCGCGTGCTGAGGTTTGCGGTCGCACCACTCTGTACGAAGTAGAAGCTGCTAAGTTGTTGCAGTCACCAAGAAAGAGGCACAGAAATTCAAGTTTTTGTTTTTGAAAATTCAGTTTTTGGCTGCTTTTGCTGCCTTGTAGTTGACCTAGGACCTTAAGATTTTGCATGAACCGAACTCTGGCAGCCACATTATACGAGAAAAAGCGAGAAGTGGTAATGCGTAGTAAAAACCGCAGAAAACATAACGTTTTCTACATTTGTTTTCGAAATGACGTAACTGAAAATCTTCACAATGGATGCATTTGTCTCGGAAACGTTTACATTTATTGTCTGGCAACTAATGCCGCGTGCTGAGGTTTGCGGTCGCACCACTCTGTACGAAGTAGAAGCTTCTAAGTTGTTGCAGTCACCAAGAAAGAGGCACAGAAATTCAAGTTTTTGTTTTTGAAAATTCAGTTTTTGGCTGCTTTTGCTGCCTTGTAGTTGACCTAGGACCTTAATATTTTGCATGAACCGAACTCTGGCAGCCACATGAAGCGAGAAAAAGCGAGAAGTGGTTATTCGTAGTAAAAACCGCAGAAAACATAACGTTTTCAACATTTGTTTTCGAAATGACGTAACTGAAAATCTTCACAATGGATGCATTTCTCTCGGAAACTTTTACATTTATTGTCTGGCAACTAATGCCGCGTGCTGAGGTTTGCGGTCGCACCACTCTGTACGAAGTAGAAGCTTCTAAGTTGATGCAGTCACCAAGAAAGAGGCACAGAAATTCAAGTTTTTGTTTTTGAAAATTCAGTTTTTGGCTGCTTTTGCTGCCTTGTAGTTGACCTAGGACCTTACGATTTTGCATGAACCGAACTCTGGCAGCCACATTACACGAGAAAAAGCGAGAAGTGGTAATTCGTAGTAAAAACCGCAGAAAACATAACGTTTTCAACATTTGTTTTCGAAATGACGTAACTGAAAATCTTCACAATGGATGCATTTCTCTCGGAAACGTTTACATTTATTCTCTGGCAACTAATGCCGCGTGCTGAGGTTTGCGGTCGCACCACTCTGTACGAAGTAGAAGCTTCTAAGTTGTTGCAGTCACCAAGAAAGAGGCACAGAAATTCAAGTTTTTGTTTTTGAAAATTCAGTTTTTGGCTGCTTTTGCTGCCTTGTAGTTGACCTAGGAGCTTAAGATTTTGCATGAACCGAACTCTGGCAGCCACATTACACGAGAAAAAGCGAGAAGTGGTAATTCGTAGTAAAAACCGCAGAAAACATAACGTTTTCTACATTTGTTTTCGAAATGACGTAACTGAAAATCTTCACAATGGATGCATTTTTGTCGGAAACGTTTACATTTATTGTCTGGCAACTAATGCCGCGTGCTGAGGTTTGCGGTCGCACCACTCTGTACGAAGTAGAAGCTCCTAAGTTGTTGCAGTCACCAAGAAAGAGGCACAGAAATTCAAGTTTTTGTTTTTGAAAATTCAGTTTTTGGCTGCTTTTGCTGCCTTGTAGTTGACCTAGGACCTTAAGATTTTGCATGAACCGAACTATGGCAGCCACATTATACGAGAAAAAGCGAGAAGTGGTAATTCGTAGTAAAAACCGCAGAAAACATAACGTTTTCTACATTTGTTTTCGAAATGACGTAACTGAAAATCTTCACAATGGATGCATTTGTCTCGGAAACGTTTACATTTATTGTCTGGCAACTAATGCCGCGTGCTGAGGTTTGCGGTCGCACCACTCTGTACGAAGTAGAAGCTTCTAAGTTGTTGCAGTCACCAAGAAAGAGGCACAGAAATTCAAGTTTTTGTTTTTGAAAATTTAGTTTTTGGCTGCTTTTGATGCCTTGTAGTTGACCTAGGACCTTAAGATTTTGCATGAACCGAACTCTGGCAGCCACATTACACGAGAAAAAGCGAGAAGTGGTAATGCGTAGTAAAAACCGCAGAAAACATAACGTTTTCAACATTTGTTTTCGAAATGACGTAACTGAAAATCTTCACAATGGATGCATTTCTCTCGGAAACGTTTACATTTATTGTCTGGCAACTAATGCCGCGTGCTGAGGTTTGCGGACGCACCACTCTGTACGAAGTAGAAGCTTCTAAGTTGTTGCAGTCAGCAAGAAACAGGCACAGAAATTCAAGTTTTTGTTTTTGAAAATTCAGTTTTTGGCTGCTTTTGCTGCCTTGTAGTTGACCTAGGACCTTAATATTTTGCATGAACCGAACTCTGGCAGCCACATGAAGCGAGAAAAAGCGAGAAGTGGTAATTCGTAGTAAAAACCGCAGAAAACATAACGTTTTCAACATTTGTTTTCGAAATCACGTAACTGAAAATCTTCACAATGGATGCATTTCTCTCGGAAACTTTTACATTTATTGTCTGGCAACTAATGCCGCGTGCTGAGGTTTGCGGTCGCACCACTCTGTACGAAGTAGAAGCTTCTAAGTTGATGCAGTCACCAAGAAAGAGGCACAGAAATTCAAGTTTTTGTTTTTGAAAATTCAGTTTTTGGCTGCTTTTGCTGCCTTGTAGTTGACCTAGGACCTTACGATTTTGCATGAACCGAACTCTGGCAGCCACATTACACGAGAAAAAGCGAGAAGTGGTAATTCGTAGTAAAAACCGCAGAAAACATAACGTTTTCAACATTTGTTTTCGAAATGACGTAACTGAAAATCTTCACAATGGATGCATTTCTCTCGGAAACGTTTACATTTATTCTCTGGCAACTAATGCCGCGTGCTGAGGTTTGCGGTCGCACCACTCTGTACGAAGTAGAAGCTTCTAAGTAGTTGAAGTCACCAAGAAAGAGGCACAGAAATTCAAGTTTTTGTTTTTGAAAATTCAGTTTTTGGCTGCTTTTGCTGCCTTGTAGTTGACCTAGGAGCTTAAGATTTTGCATGAACCGAACTCTGGCAGCCACATTACACGAGAAAAAGCGAGAAGTGGTAATTCGTAGTAAAAACCGCAGAAAACATAACGTTTTCTACACTTGTTTTCGAAATGACGTAACTGAAAATCTTCACAATGGATGCATTTCTCTCGGAAACGTTTACATTTATTGTCTGGCAACTAATGCCGCGTGCTGAGGTTTGCGGTTGCACCACACTGTACGAAGTAGAAGCTTCTAAGTTGTTGCAGTACACCAATAAAGAGGCACAGAAATTCAAGTTTTTGTTTTTGAAAATTCAGTTTTTGGCTGCTTTTGCTGCCTTGTAGTTGACCTAGGACCTTAAGATTTTGCATGAACCGAACTCTGGCAGCCACATTACACGAGAAAAAGCGAGAAGTGGTAATTCGTAGTAAAAACCGCAGAAAACATAACGTTTTCAACATTTGCTTTCGAAATGACGTCACTGAAAATCTTCACGGCGGGTGCATTTCTCTCGGAAACGTTTACATTTATTGTCTGGCAACTAATGCCGCGTGCTGAGGTTTGCGGTCGCACCACTCTGTACGAAGTAGAAGATGCTAAGTTGTTGCAGTCACCAAGAAAGAGGCACAGAAATTCAAGTTTTTGTTTCTGAAAATTCAGTTTTTGGATGCTTTTGCTGCCTTGTAGTTGACCTAGGACCTTAAGATTTTGCATGAACCGAACTCTGGCAGCCACATTACACGAGAAAAAGCGAGAAGTGGTAATGCGTGGTAAAAACCGCAGAAAACATAACGTTTTCTACATTTGTTTTCGAAATGACGTAACTGAAAATCTTCACAATGGATGCATTTGTCTCGGAAACGTTTACATTTATTGTCTGGCAACTAATGCCGCGTGCTGAGGTTTGCGGTCGCACCACTCTGTACGAAGTAGAAGCTTCTAAGTTGTTGCAGTCACCAAGAAAGAGGCACAGAAATTCAAGTTTTTGTTTTTGAAAATTCAGTTTTTGGCTGCTTTTGCTGCCTTGTAGTTGACCTAGGACCTTAATATTTTGCATGAACCGAACTCTGGCAGCCACATGAAGCGAGAAAAATCGAGAAGTGGTAATTCGTAGTAAAAACCGCAGAAAACATAACGTTTTCAACATTTGTTTTCGAAATGACGTAACTGAAAATCTTCACAATGGATGCATTTCTCTCGGAAACTTTTACATTTATTGTCTGGCAACTAATGCCGCGTGCTGAGGTTTGCGGTCGCACCACTCTGTACGAAGTAGAAGCTTCTAAGTTGATGCAGTCACCAAGAAAGAGGCACAGAAATTCAAGTTTTTGTTTTTGAAAATTCAGTTTTTGGCTGCTTTTGCTGCCTTGTAGTTGACCTAGGACCTTACGATTTTGCATGAACCGAACTCTGGCAGCCACATTACACGAGAAAAAGCGAGAAGTGGTAATTCGTAGTAAAAACCGCAGAAAACATAACGTTTTCAACATTTGTTTTCGAAATGACGTAACTGAAAATCTTCACAATGGATGCATTTCTCTCGGAAACGTTTACATTTATTCTCTGGCAACTAATGCCGCGTGCTGAGGTTTGCGGTCGCACCACTCTGTACGAAGTAGAAGCTTCTAAGTTGTTGCAGTCACCAAGAAAGAGGCACAGAAATTCAAGTTTTTGTTTTTGAAAATTCAGTTTTTGGCTGCTTTTGCTGCCTTGTAGTTGACCTAGGAGCTTAAGATTTTGCATGAACCGAACTCTGGCAGCCACATTACACGAGAAAAAGCGAGAAGTGGTAATTCGTAGTAAAAACCGCAGAAAACATAACGTTTTCTACATTTGTTTTCGAAATGACGTAACTGAAAATCTTCACAATGGATGCATTTTTGTCGGAAACGTTTACATTTATTGTCTGGCAACTAATGCCGCGTGCTGAGGTTTGCGGTCGCACCACTCTGTACGAAGTAGAAGCTGCTAAGTTGTTGCAGTCACCAAGAAAGAGGCACAGAAATTCAAGTTTTTGTTTTTGAAAATTCAGTTTTTGGCTGCTTTTGCTGCCTTGTAGTTGACCTAGGACCTTAAGATTTTGCATGAACCGAACTCTGGCAGCCACATTATACGAGAAAAAGCGAGAAGTGGTAATGCGTAGTAAAAACCGCAGAAAACATAACGTTTTCTACATTTGTTTTCGAAATGACGTAACTGAAAATCTTCACAATGGATGCATTTGTCTCGGAAACGTTTACATTTATTGTCTGGCAACTAATGCCGCGTGCTGAGGTTTGCGGTCGCACCACTCTGTACGAAGTAGAAGCTTCTAAGTTGTTGCAGTCACCAAGAAAGAGGCACAGAAATTCAAGTTTTTGTTTTTGAAAATTCAGTTTTTGGCTGCTTTTGCTGCCTCGTAGATGACCTAGGACCTTAAGATTTTGCATGAACCGAACTCTGGCAGCCACATTCCACGAGAAAAAGCGACAAGTGGTAATTCGTAGTAAAAACCGCAGAAAACATAACGTTTTCAACATTTGTTTTCGAAATGACGTAACTGAAAATCTTCACAATGGATGCATTTCTCACGGAAACGTTTACATTTATTGTCTGGCAACTAATGCCGCGTGCTGAGGTTTGCGGACGCACCACTCTGTACTAAGTAGAAGCTTCTAAGTTGTTGCAGTACACCAAGAAAGAGGCACAGAAATTCAAGTTTTTGTTTTTGAAAATTCAGTTTTTGGCTGCTTTTGCTGCCTTGTAGTTGACCTAGGACCTTAAGATTTTGCATGAACCGAACTCTGGCAGCCACATTACACGAGAAAAAGCGAGAAGTGGTAATTCGTAGCAAAAACCGCAGAAAACATAACATTTTCAACATTTGTTTTCGAAATGACGTAACTGAAAATCTTCACAATGGATGCATTTCTCTCGGAAACGTTTACATTTATTGTCTGGCAACTAATGCCGCGTGCTGAGGTTTGCGGTCGCACCACTCTGTACGAAGTAGAAGCTTCTAAGTTGTTGCAGTCACCAAGAAAGAGGCACAGAAATTCAAGTTTTTGTTTTTGAAAATTCAGTTTTTGGCTGCTTTTGCTGCCTTGTAGTTGACCTAGGACCTTAAGATTTTGCATGAACCGAACTCTGGCAGCCACATTCCACGAGAAAAAGCGACAAGTGGTAATTCGTAGTAAAAACCGCAGAAAACATAACGTTTTCAATATTTGTTTTCGAAATGACGTAACTGAAAATCTTCACAATGGATGCATTTCTCTCGGAAACGTTTACATTTATTGTCTGGCAACTAATGCCGCGTGCTGAGGTTTGCGGTCGCACCACTCTGTACGAAGTAGAGGCTTCTAAGTTGTTGCAGTCACCAAGAAACAGGCACAGAAATTCAAGTTTTTGTTTTTGAAAATTCAGTTTTTGGCTGCTTTTGCTGCCTTGTAGTTGACCTAGGACCTTAAGATTTTGCATGAACCGAACTCTGGCAGCCACATTACACGAGAAAAAGCGAGAAGTGGTAATTCGTAGTAAAAACCGCAGAAAACATAACGTTTTCCACATTTGTTTTCGATGTGACGTAACTGAAAATCTTCACAATGGATGCATTTCTCTCGGAAACGTTTACATTTATTGTCTGGCAACTAATGCCGCGTGCTGAGGTTTGCGGTCGAAACACTCTGTACGAAGTAGAAGCTTCTAAGTTGTTGCAGTCACCAAGAAAAAGGCACATAAATTCAAGTTTTTGTTTTTGAAAATTCAGTTTTTGGCTGCCTTTGCTGCCTTGTAGTTGACCTAGGACCTTAAGATTTTGCATGAACCGAACTCTGGCAGCCACATTACACGAGAAAAAGCGAGAAGTGGTAATTCGTAGTAAAAACCGCAGAAAACATAACGTTTTCTACATTTGTTTTCGAAATGACGTAACTGAAAATCTTCACAATGGATGCATTTCTCTCGGAAACGTTTACATTTATTGTCTGGCAACTAATGCCGCGTGCTGAGGTTTGCGGTCGCACCACTCTGTACGAAGTAGATGCTTCTAAGTTGTTGCAGTACACCAAGAAAGAGGCACAGAAATTGAAGTTTTTGTTTTTGAAAATTCAGTTTTTGGCTGCTTTTGCTGCCTTGTAGTTGACCTAGGACCTTAAGATTTTGCATGAACCGAACTCTGGCAGCCACATTACACGAGAAAAAGCGAGAAGTGGTAATTCGTAGTAAAAACCGCAGAAAACATAACGTTTTCAACATTTGTTTTCGAAATGACGTAACTGAAAATCTTCACAATGGATGCATTTCTCTCGGAAACGTTTACATTTATTGTCTGGCAACTAATGCCGCGTGCTGAGGTTTGCGGTCGCACCACTCTGTACGAAGTAGAAGCTTCTAAGTTGTTGCAGTCACCAAGAAACAGGCACAGAAATTCAAGTTTTTGTTTTTGAAAATTCAGTTTTTGGCTGCTTTTGCTGCCTTGTAGTTGACCTAGGACCTTAAGATTTTGCATGAACCGAACTCTGGCAGCCACATTACACGAGAAAAAGCGAGAAGTGGTAATTCGTAGTAAAAACCGCAGAAAACATAACGTTTTCCACATTTGTTTTCGATATGACGTAACTGAAAATCTTCACAATGGATGCATTTCTCTCGGAAACGTTTACATTTATTGTCTGGCAACTAATGCCGCGTGCTGAGGTTTGCGGTCGAAACACTCTGTACGAAGTAGAAGCTTCTAAGTTGTTGCAGTCACCGAGAAAAAGGCACATAAATTCAAGTTTTTGTTTTTGAAAATTCAGTTTTTGGCTGCTTTTGCTGCCTTGTAATTCACATAGGACCTTAAGATTTTGCATGAACTGAACTCTGGCAGCCACATTACACGAGAAAAAGCGAGAAGTGGTAATTCGTAGTAAAAACCGCAGAAAACATAAAGTTTTCAACATTTGTTTTCGAAATGACGTAACTGAAAATCCTCACAATGGATGCATTTCCCTCGGAAACGTTTACATTTATTGTCTGGCAACTAATGCCGCGTGCTGAGGTTTGCGGTCGCACCACTCTGTACGAAGTAGAAGCTTCTAAGTTGATGCAGTCACCAAGAAAGAGGCACAGAAATTCAAGATTTTGTTTTTGAAAATTCAGTTTTTGGCTGCTGTTGCTGCCTTGTAGTTGACCTAGGACCTTAAGATTTTGCATGAACCGAACTCTGGCAGCCACATTACACGAGAAAAAGCGAGAAGTGGTAATTCGTAGTAAAAACCGCAGAAAACATAACGTTTTCAACATTTGTTTTCGAAATGACGTAACTGAAAATCCTCACAATGGATGCATTTCTCTCGGAAACGTTTACATTTATTGTCTGGCAACTAATGCCGCGTGCTGAGGATTGCGGTCGCACCACTCTGTACGAAGTAGAAGCTTCTAAGTTGTTGCAGTCACCAAGAAACAGGCACAGAAATTCAAGTTTTTGTTTTTGAAAATTCAGTTTTTGGCTGCTTTTGCTGCCTTGTAGTTGACCTAGGACCTTAAGATTTTGCATGAACCGAACTCTGGCAGCCACATTACACGAGAAAAAGCGAGAAGTGGTAATTCGTAGTAAAAACCGCAGAAAACATAACGTTTTCCACATTTGTTTTCGATATGACGTAACTGAAAATCTTCACAATGGATGCATTTCTATCGGAAACGTTTACATTTATTGTCTGGCAACTAATGCCGCGTGCTGAGGTTTGCTGTCGAAACACTCTGTACGAAGTAGAAGCTTCTAAGTTGTTGCAGTCACCAAGAAACAGGCACAGAAATTCAAGTTTTTGTTTTTGAAAATTCAGTTTTTGGCTGCTTTTGCTGCCTTGTAGTTCACATAGTACCTTAAGATTTTGCATGAACCGTACTCTGGCAGCCACATTACACGAGAAAAAGCGAGAAGTGGTAATTCGTAGTAAAAACCGCAGAAAACATAACGTTTTCAACATTTGTTTTCGAAATGACGTAACTGAAAATCCTCACAATGGATGCATTTCCCTCGGAAACGTTTACATTTATTGTCTGGCAACTAATGCCGCGTGCTGAGGTTTGCGGTCGCACCACTCTGTACGAAGTAGAAGCTTCTAAGTTGATGCAGTCACCAAGAAAGAGGCACAGAAATTCAAGTTTTTGTTTTTGAAAATTCAGTTTTTGGCTGCTGTTGCTGCCTTGTAGTTGACCTAGGACCTTAAGATTTTGCATGAACCGAACTCTGGCAGCCACATTACACGAGAAAAAGCGAGAAGTGGTAATTCGTAGTAAAAACTGCAGAAGACATAACGTTTTCTACATTTGTTTTCGAAATGACGTAACTGAAAATCTTCACAATGGATGCATTTCTCTCGGAAACGTTTACATTTATTGTCTGGCAACTAATGCCGTGTGCTGAGGTTTGCGGTCGCACCACTCTGTACGAAGTAGAAGCTTCTAAGTTGTTGCAGTCACCAAGAAACAGGCACAGAAATTCAAGTTTTTGTTTTTGAAAATTCAGTTTTTGGCTGCTTTTGCTGCCTTGTAGTTGACCTAGGACCTTAAGATTTTGCATGAACCGAACTCTGGCAGCCACATTACACGAGAAAAAGCGAGAAGTGGTAATTCGTAGTAAAAACTGCAGAAAACATAACGTTTTCCACATTTGTTTTCGAAATGACGTAACTGAAAATCTTCACAATGGATGCATTTCTCTCGGAAACGTTTACATTTATTGTCTGGCAACTAATGCCGCGTGCTGAGGTTTGCGGTCGCACCACTCTGTACGAAGTAGAAGCTTCTAAGTTGTTGCAGTCACCAAGAAAGAGGCACAGAAATTCAAGTTTTTGTTTTTGAAAATTCAGTTTTTGGCTGCTTTTGCTGCCTTGTAGTTGACCTAGGACCTTAAGATTTTGCATGAACCGAAGTCTGGCAGCCACATTCCACGAGAAAAAGCGACAAGTGGTAGTTCGTAGTAAAAACCGCAGAAAACATAACGTTTTCAATATTTGTTTTCGAAATGACGTAACTGAAAATCTTCACAATGGATGCATTTCTCTCGGAAACGTTTACATTTATTGTCTGGCAACTAATGCCGCGTGCTGAGGTTTGCGGTCGCACCACTCTGTACGAAGTAGAGGCTTCTAAGTTGTTGCAGTCACCAAGAAACAGGCACAGAAATTCAAGTTTTTGTTTTTGAAAATTCAGTTTTTGGCTGCTTTTGCTGCCTTGTAGTTGACCTAGGACCTTAAGATTTTGCATGAACCAAACTCTGGCAGCCACATTACACGAGAAAAAGCGAGAAGTGGTAATTCGTAGTAAAAACCGCTGAAAACATAACGTTTTCTACATTTGTTTTCGAAATGACGTAACTGAAAATCTTCACAATGGATGCATTTCTCTCGGAAACGTTTACATTTATTGTCTGGCAACCAATGCCGCGTGCTGAGGTTTGCGGTTGCACCACTCTGTACGAAGTAGGAGCTTCTAAGTTGTTGCAGTACACCAAGAAAGAGGCACAGAAATTCAAGTTTTTGTTTTTGAAAATTCAGTTTTTGGCTGCTTTTGCTGTCTTGTAGTTGACCTAGGACCTTAAGATTTTGCATGAACCGAACTCTGGCAGCCACATTACACGAGAAAAAGCGGGAAGTGGTAATTCGTAGTAAAAACCGCAGAAAACATAACGTTTTCTACATTTGTTTTCGAAATGACGTAACTGAAAATCTTCACAATGGATGCATTTCTCTCGGAAACGTTTACATTTATTGTCTGGCAACTAATGCCGCGTGCTGAGGTTTGCGGTCGCACCACTCTGTACGAAGTAGAAGCTTCTAAGTTGTTGCAGTCACCAAGAAACAGGCACAGAAATTCAAGTTTTTGTTTTAGAAAATTCAGTTTTTGGCTGCTTTTGCTGCCTTGTAGTTGACCTAGGACCTTAAGATTTTGCATGAACCGAACTCTGGCAGCCACATGAAGCGAGAAAAAGTGAGAAGTGGTAATTCGTAGTAAAAACCGCAGAAAACATAACGTTTTCAACATTTGTTTTCGAAATGACGTAACTGAAAATCTTCACAACGGATGCATTTCTCTCGGAAACTTTTACATTTATTGTCTGGCAACTAATGCCGCGTGCTGAGGTTTGCGGTCGCACCACTCTGTACGAAGTAGAAGCTTCTAAGTTGATGCAGTCACCAAGAAACAGGCACAGAAATTCAAGTTTTTGTTTTTGAAAATTCAGTTTTTGGCTGCTTTTGCTGCCTTGTAGTTGACCTAGGACCTTAAGATTTTGCATGAACCGAACTCTGGCAGCCACATAACACGAGAAAAAGCGAGAAGTGGTAATTCGTAGTAAAAACCGCAGAAAACATAACGTTTTCAACATTTGTTTTCGAAATGACGTAACTGAAAATCTTCACAATGGATGCATTTCTCTCGGAAACGTTTACATTTATTGTCTGGCAACTAATGCCGCGTGCTGAGGTTTGCGGTCGCACCACTCTGTACGAAGTAGAAGCTTCTCAGTTGTTGCAGTCACCAAGAAAGAGGCACAGAAATTCAAGTTTTTGTTTTTGAAAATTCAGTTTTTGGCTGCTTTTGCTGCCTTGTAGTTGACCTAGGAGCTTAAGATTTTGCATGAACCGAACTCTGGCAGCCACATTACACGAGAAAAAGCGAGAAGTGGTAATTCTTAGTAAAACCCGCAGAAATCATAACGTTTTCTTCATTTGTTTTCGAAATGACGTAACTGAAAATCTTCACAATGGATGCATTTCTCTCGGAAACGTTTACATTTATTGTCTGGCAACTAATGCCGCGTGCTGAGGTTTGCGGTCGCACCACTCTGTACGAAGTAGAAGCTTCTAAGTTGTTGCAGTCACCAAGAAAGAGGCACAGAAATTCAAGTTTTCGTTTTTGAAAATTCAGTTTTTGGCTGCTTTT
The DNA here is from genome assembly GCF_023864345.2 of Schistocerca serialis cubense. Lineage (NCBI taxonomy): Eukaryota > Metazoa > Arthropoda > Insecta > Orthoptera > Acrididae > Schistocerca > Schistocerca serialis. Next base: position 2,351,269 of record NW_026047571.1, on the reverse strand, counting down.
GCTGCCTTGTAGTTGACCTAGGACCTTAAGATTTTGCATGAACCGAACTCTGGCAGCCACATTACACGAGAAAAAGCGAGAAGTGGTAATTCGTAGTAAAAACCGCAGAAAACATAACGTTTTCAACATTTGTTTTCGAAATGACGTAACTGAAAAGCTTCACAATGGATGCATTTCTCTCGGAAACGTTTACATTTATTCTCTGGCAACTAATGCCGCGTGCTGAGGTTTGCGGTCGCACCACTCTGTACGAAGTAGAAGCTTCTAAGTTGTTGCAGTCACCAAGAAAAAGGCACATAAATTCAAGTTTTTGTTTTTGAAAATTCAGTTTTTGGCTGCTTTTGCTGCCTTGTAATTCACATAGGACCTTAAGATTTTGCATGAACCGAACTCTGGCAGCCACATTACACGAGAAAAAGCGAGAAGTGGTAATTCGTAGTAAAAACCGCAGAAAACATAACGTTTTCAACATTTGTTTTCGAAATGACGTAACTGAAAATCCTCACAATGGATGCATTTCCCTCGGAAACGTTTACATTTATTGTCTGGCAACTAATGCCGCGTGCTGAGGTTTGCGGTCGCACCACTCTGTACGAAGTAGAAGCTTCTAAGTTGATGCAGTCACCAAGAAAGAGGCACAGAAATTCAAGATTTTGTTTTTGAAAATTCAGTTTTTGGCTGCTGTTGCTGCCTTGTAGTTGACCTAGGACCTTAAGATTTTGCATGAACCGAACTCTGGCAGCCACATTACACGAGAAAAAGCGAGAAGTGGTAATTCGTAGTAAAAACCGCAGAAAACATAACGTTTTCAACATTTGTTTTCGAAATGACGTAACTGAAAATCCTCACAATGGATGCATTTCCCTCGGAAACGTTTACATTTATTGTCTGGCAACTAATGCCGCGTGCTGAGGTTTGCGGTCGCACCACTCTGTACGAAGTAGAAGCTTCTAAGTTGTTGCAGTCACCAAGAAACAGGCACAGAAATTCAAGTTTTTGTTTTTGAAAATTCAGTTTTTGGCTGCTTTTGTTGCCTTGTAGTTGACCTAGGACCTTAAGATTTTGCATGAACCGAACTCTGGCAGCCACATTACACGAGAAAAAGCGAGAAGTGGTAATTCGTAGTAAAAACCGCAGAAAACATAACGTTTTCCACATTTGTTTTCGATATGACGTAACTGAAAATCTTCACAATGGATGCATTTCTATCGGAAACGTTTACATTTATTGTCTGGCAACTAATGCCGCGTGCTGAGGTTTGCTGTCGAAACACTCTGTACGAAGTAGAAGCTTCTAAGTTGTTGCAGTCACCAAGAAACAGGCACAGAAATTCAAGTTTTTGTTTTTGAAAATTCAGTTTTTGGCTGCTTTTGCTGCCTTGTAGTTCACATAGGACCTTAAGATTTTGCATGAACCGTACTCTGGCAGCCACATTACACGAGAAAAAGCGAGAAGTGGTAATTCGTAGTAAAAACCGCAGAAAACATAACGTTTTCAACATTATTTTTCGAAATGACGTAACTGAAAATCCTCACAATGGATGCATTTCCCTCGGAAACGTTTACATTTATTGTCTGGCAACTAATGCCGCGTGCTGAGGTTTGCGGTCGCACCACTCTGTACGAAGTAGAAGCTTCTAAGTTGATGCAGTCACCAAGAAAGAGGCACAGAAATTCAAGATTTTGTTTTTGAAAATTCAGTTTTTGGCTGCTGTTGCTGCCTTGTAGTTGACCTAGGACCTTAAGATTTTGCATGAACCGAACTCTGGCAGCCACATTACAAAAGAAAAAGCGAGAAGTGGTAATTCGTAGTAAAAACTGCAGAAGACATAACGTTTTCTACATTTGTTTTCGAAATGACGTAACTGAAAATCTTCACAATGGATGCATTTCTCTCGGAAACGTTTACATTTATTGTCTGGCAACTAATGCCGTGTGCTGAGGTTTGCGGTCGCACCACTCTGTACGAAGTAGAAGCTTCTAAGTTGTTGCAGTCACCAAGAAACAGGCACAGAAATTCAAGTTTTTGTTTCTTAAAATTCAGTTTTTGGCTGCTTTTGCTGCCTTGTAGTTGACCTAGGACCTTAAGATTTTGCATGAACCGAACTCTGGCAGCCACATTACACGAGAAAAAGCGAGAAGTGGTAATTCGTAGTAAAAACTGCAGAAAACATAACGTTTTCCACATTTGTTTTCGAAATGACGTAACTGAAAATCTTCACAATGGATGCATTTCTCTCGGAAACGTTTACATTTATTGTCTGGCAACTAATGCCGCGTGCTGAGGTTTGCGGTCGCACCACTCTGTACGAAGTAGAAGCTTCTAAGTTGTTGCAGTCACCAAGAAACAGGCACAGAAATTCAAGTTTTTGTTGTTGAAAATTCAGTTTTTGGCTGCTTTTGCTGCCTTGTAGTTGACCTAGGACCTTAAGATTTTGCATGAACCGAACTCTGGCAGCCACATTACACGAGAAAAAGCGAGAAGTGGTAATTCGTAGTAAAAACCGCAGAAAACATAACGTTTTCAACATTTGTTTTCGAAATGACGTAACTGAAAATCCACACAATGGATGCATTTCCCGCGGAAACGTTTACATTTATTGTCTGGCAACTAATGCCGCGTGCTGATGTTCGCGGTCGCACCACTCTGTACGAAGTAGAAGCTTCTAAGTTGATGCAGTCACCAAGAAAGAAGCACAGAAATTCAAGATTTTGTTTTTGAAAATTCAGTTTTTGGCTGCTTTTGCTGCCTTGTAGTTGACCTAGGACCTTAAGATTTTGCATGAACCGGACTCTGGCAGCCACATTACACGAGAAAAAGCGAGAAGTGGTAATTCGTAGTAAAAACTGCAGAAAACATAACGTTTTCTACATTTGTTTTCGAAATGACGTAACTGAAAATCTTCACAATGGATGCATTTCTCTCGGAAACGTTTACATTTGTTGACTGGCAACTAATGTCGCGTGCTGAGGTTTGCGGTCGCACCACTCTGTACGAAGTAGAAGCTTCTAAGTTGTTGCAGTCACCAAGAAAGAGGCACAGAAATTCAAGTTTTTGTTTTTGAAAATTCAGTTTTTGGCTGCTTTTGCTGCCTTGTAGTTGACCTAGGACCTTAAGATTTTCATGAACCGAACACTGGCAGCCACATTACACGAGAAAAAGCGAGAAGTGGTAACGCATAGTAAAAACCGCAGAAAGCATAACGTTTTCTACATTTGTTTTCGAAATGACGTATCTGAAAATCTTCACAATGGATGCATTTCTCTCGGAAACGTTTACATTTATTGTCTGGCAACTAATGCCGCGTGCTGAGGTTTGCGGTCGCACCACTCTGTACGAAGTAGAAGCTTGTAAGTTGTTGTAGTCACCAAGAAAGTGGCACAGAAATTCAAGTTTTAGTTTTTGAAAATTCAGTTGTTGGCCGCTTTTGCTGCCTTGTAGCTGACGTAGGACTTTAAGATTTTGCATGAACCGAACTCTGGCCGCCACATTACACGAGAAAAAACGAGAAGTGGTAATGCGTAGTAAAAACCGCAGAAAACATAACGTTTTCAACATTTGTTTTCGAAATGACGTAACTGAAAATCCACACAATGGATGCATTTCCCGCGGAAACGTTTACATTTATTGTCTGGCAACTAATGCCGCGTGCTGATGTTTGCGGTCGCACCACTCTGTACGAAGTAGAAGCTTCTAAGTTGATGCAGTCACCAAGAAAGAAGCACAGAAATTCAAGATTTTGTTTTTGAAAATTCAGTTTTTGGCTGCTTTTGCTGCCTTGTAGTTGACCTAGGACCTTAAGATTATGCGTGAACAGAACTCTGGCAGCCACATTACAAGAAAAAGCGAGAAGTGGTAATGCTTATTAAAAACCGCAGAAAACCTAATGTTTTCTACATTTGTTTTCGAAACGAGGTAACTGAAAATCGTCACATTGTACGCATTTCTCTCTGAAACGTTTACATTTATCGTCTGTCAACTAATGCCGCGTGATGACGTTTGCGGTCGCACCACTCTGTACGAAGTAGAAGCTTCTAAGTTGTTTCATTCACCAAGAAAGGAGCACAGAAATTCAAGATTTAGTTTTTGGAAATTCAGTTTTGGCCGCTTTTGCAGACTTGTAGTTGACCTAGTACTTTACGAATTTCCATGAACCGATCTCTGGCAGCCACATTACACGAGAGAAAGCGAGAAGTTGTAATGCGTAGTAAAAACCGCAGAAAACCTAACGTTTTCTACATTTGTTTTCGAAATGACGTAACTGAAAATCCTCACAATGGACGCATTTCTCACGAAAACGTTTACATTTTTCGTCTGGCAACTAATACCGCGTAATGTGGTTACCAGTCGCACCACTCTGTACAAAGTAGAAACTTCTAAGTTGTTGCAGTCACCAAGAAAGGAGCACAGAAACTCAACTTTTAGTTTTTGAAAATTCAGTTTTTGGTCACTTTTGCTGCCTTGTAGTTGATCTAGGACCCTACGATTTTGCATGAACCGAACCCTGGCAGCCACATTACACGAGAAAAAGCGAGAAGTGGTAATTCGTAGTAAAAACCGCAGAAAACATAACGTTTTCTACATTGTTTTCGTAACGACGTAACTGCAAATCTTCACAATGGATGCATTTCTCTCGGAAATGTTTACATTTATTGTCTGGCAACTAATGCCGCGTGCTGAGGTTTTCGGTCCCACCTCTCTGTACGAAGTAGAAGCTTCTAAGATGTTGCAGTCACCAAGAAAGAGGCACAGAAATTCAAGTTTTTGTTTTTGAAAATTCAGATTTTGGCTGCTTTTGCGGCCTTGTAGTTGACCTAGGACCTTAAGATTTTGAATGAACCGAACTCCGGCAGCCACATTACACGAGAAAAAGCGAGAAGTGGTAATGTGTAGTAAAAATCGCAGAAAACCTAACATTTTCAACATTTGATTTCGAAGTGACGTAACTGAAAATCATCACAATGGACGCATTTCTCTCGGAAACATTTACATTTATCGACTGCCTACTAATGCCGCGTGATGAGATTACCGGTCGCACCACTCTGTACGAAGTAGAAGCTTCTAAGTTGTTGAAGTCACCAAGAAACGACCACAGAAATTCAAGTTTTAGTTTTTGAAAATTCAAATTTTGGCCGGTTTTGCTGCCTTGTATTTGACCTAAGACCTTAAGATTTTGCGTGAACCGAACTCTGGCAGCGAAATTACACGAGAAAAAGCGAGAAGTGGTAAAGCTTAGTAAAAAACGAAGAAAACCTAACGATTTCTACATTTGTTTTCGAAATGACGTAACAGAAAATCTTCACAATGGACGCATTTCTCTCGGAATCGTTTACATTTTTCGTCTGGCAACTAATGCCGCGTGACGAGGTTTGCGGTCTTACCACTCTTTACGAAGCAGAAGCTTCTAAGTTGTTTCAGTCACCATTAAAGGAGCACAGAAATTCAAGATTTAGTTTTTGGAATTTCAGTTTTTGGCCGCTTTTGCAGCCTTGTAGTTGCCCTAGGAGCTTAAGATTTTCCATGAACCGATCTCTGGCAGCCACATTACACGAGAGAAAGCGAGAAGTTGTAATGCGTAGTAAAAACCGCAGAAAACCTAACGTTTTCTACATTTGTTTTCGAAATGACGTAACTGAAAACTCTCACAATGGACGCATTTCTCTCGAAAACGATTACATTTTTCGTCTGGCAACTAATACCACGTAATGAGGTTACCAGTCGCACCACTCTGTACGAAGTAGAAGCTTCTAAGTTGTTGCAGCCACCAAGAAACGAGCACAGAAATTCAAGTTTTACTTTTTGAAATTTCAGTTTTTGGCAGCTTTTGCTGCCTTGTAGTTGACCTAGGACCTTAAGATTTTGTATGAACCGAACTCTGGCAGCCACATTACACGAGAAAAAGCGAGAAGTGGTAATGCGTATTAAAAACCGCAGAAAACCTAACTTTTTCAACATTTGTTTTCGGAATGACGTAAGTTGAAATTGTCACATTGAACGCATTTCTCTCGGAAACATTTACATTTATTGTCTGGCAACTAATGCCGAGTGATGAGGTTTGCGGTCGCACCACTCTGTACGAAGTAGAAGCTTCTAAGTTGTTGCAGTCACCAAGAAAGGTGCACAGAAATCCAAGTTTTAGTTTTTGAAAATTCAATTTTTTTCCGATTTTACTGCCCTGTAGTTGACCTAGGACCTTAAGATTTTGCGTGAACCGAACTCTGGCAGCCACATTACACGAGAAAGAATGAGAAGTGGTAATGCTTAGTAAAAAAATTGCCGATAAATTCAACATTTGTTTTCGAAATGACGTAACTGAAAATCATCACAATGGATGCATTTCTCTCGGAAACGTTTACATTTATCGTCTGGCAACTAATGCTGCGTGATGAGGTTTGCGGTCGCACCACTCTGTACGAAATAGAAGCTTCTAAGTTGTTGAAGACACCAAGAAACGAGCACAGAAATTCAAGTGTCAGTTTTTGAAAATTCAGTTTTTGGCCACTTTTGCTGCCTTGTAGTTGACCTAGGACCCTAAGATTTTGCATGAACCGAACCCTGGAGGCCACATTACACGAGAAAATGCGAGAAGGGGAATGCGTAGTAAAAACCGCAGAAAACGTAACGTTTTCTACATTTGTTTTCGAAATGACGTGATAAAAAATCTTCACAATGGACGCATTTCTCTCGGAAACGTTCACATTTTTCGTCTGGCAACTAATGTTGCGTAACGAGGTTTGCCGTCGCACTACTCTGTACGAAGCAGAAGCTTCTAAATTGTTGTAGTCACCAACAAAGCGGCACAGAATACCAAGTTTTAGTTTTTGAAAATTCAGTTTTAGGCCGCTTTTGCTGCCTTGTAGTTGACCTAGGACCTTAAGATTTTGCATGAACCGAACTCTGGCAGCCAAATTAACGAGAAAAACAGAGAACTGGTAATGCGTAGTAAAAACCGCAGAAAACCTAACATTTTCATCATTTGTTTTCGAAATGAGGTAACTGAAAATCATGACAATGGATGCATTTCTCTCGGAAACGTTTACATTTTTCGTTTGGCAAATAATGTTGCTTAACGAGGTTTGCGGTCGTACTACTCTGTACGAAGTAGATGCTTCTAAGTTGTTGCAGTCACCAAGAAAGGAGCACAGAAATTCAAGTTCCAAATTCAAGTTCAAGTTCAAATTCAAGTTTTTCAAAATTCAAATTTTGGCCGGTTTTGCTGCCTTGTAGTTGACCTCGGACCTTAAGATTTTGCGTGAACAGAACTCTGGCAGCCACATTACACGAGAAAAAGCGAGAAGTGGTAATGCTTAGTAAAAACCGCAGAAAACCTAACGTCTTCTACATTTGTTTCCGAAACGACGTAACTGAAAATCGTAACATTGGACGCCTTTCTCTCGGAAACGTTTACATTTATCGTCTGGCAACTAATGCCGCGTGATGAGGTTTGCGGTCGCACGACTCTGTACGAAGTAGAAGCTTCTAAGTTGTTTCAGTCACCAAGAAAGTAGCACAGAAATTCAAGATTTAGTTTTTGGAAATTCAGTTTTTTGCCGCTTTTGCAGCCTTGTAGTTGACCTAGGACCTTAAGATTTTCCGTGAACCGATCTCTAGCAGCCACATTACACGAGAAAAAGCGAGAAGTTGTAATGCGTAGTAAAAACCGCAGAAAATCTAACGGTTTTTCCATTTGTTTTCGAAATGACGTAACTGAAAATCCTCACAATGGACGCATTTCTCTCGAAAACGATTACATTTTTCGTCTGGCAACTAATACCACGTAATGAGGTTACCAGTCGCACCACTCTGTACGAAGTAGAAGCCTCCAAGTTGTTGCACTCACCAAGAAAGGTGCACAGAAATTCAAGTTTTAGTTTTCGAAAATTCAGTTTTTGGCAGCTTTTCCTGCCTTGTAGTTGACCTAGGACCTTAAGATTTTGTATGAACCGAACTCTGGCAGCCACATTACACGAGAAAAAGCGAGAAGTGGTAATGCGTAGTAAAAACCGCAGAAAACATAACGTTTTCTACATTGTTCTTGAAACGACGTAACTGAAAATCTTCACATTGGACGCATTTCTCTCGGAAACGTTTACATTTATCGTCCGGCAACTAATGCCGCGTGACGAGGTTTGCGGTCGCACCACTCTCTACGAAGTAGAAGCTTCTAAGTTGTTGCAGTCACCAAGAAAGGAGCACAGAATTTCATGTTCTAGTTTTTGAAAATTCAATTTTTGGCCGGTTTTCCTGCCTTGTAGTTGACCTCGGACCTTAAGATTTTGCGAGAACAGAAATCTGGCAGCCACATTACATGAGAAAAAGCGAGAAGTGGTAATGCGTAGTAAAAACCGAAGAACACCTAACGTTTTCTGCATTTGTTTTCGAAATGATGTAACTGAAAATCGTCACATTGCACGCATTTTTCTCGGAAACGTTTACATTAATTGTCTGGCAACTAATGCCGTGTGACGAGGTTTGCGGTCGCACCACTCTGTGCGAAGTAAAAGCTTCTAAGTTGTTGCAGTCACCAAGAAAGGAGCACAGAAGTTCAAGTTTTAGTTCCTTAAAATTCAATTTTGGCCGGTTTTGCTGCCTTGTAGTTTGCCTACGACCTTCAGATTGTACATGAACCGAACTCTGGCGGCCACGTTACACGAGAAAAAGCGAGAAGTGGTAATGCTTAGTAAAAACCTCAGAAAACCTAACGTTATCTACATTGTTCTCGAAATGACGTAACAGTAAATCTTCACAATGGACGCATTTCTCTCGGAAACGTTTACATTTTTCGTCTGGCAACTAATGCCGCGTGACGAGGTTTGCGGTCGCACCACTCTCTACGAAGTAGAAGCTTCTAAGTTGTTGCAGTCACCAAGGAAATAGCACAGAAATTCAAGTTTTAGTTTTTGAAAATTCAATTATTGGCCGGTTTTCCTGCCTTGTAGTTGACCTAGGACCTTAAGATTTTGCGTGAACAGAACTCTGGCAGCCACATTACACGAGAAAAAGCGAGAAGTGGTAATGCGAAGTAAAAACCGCAGAAAACCTAACGTTTTCAACATTTGTTTTCGAAGTGACGTAACTGAAAATCATCACAATGGATGCATTTCTCTCGGAAACGTTTACAAATATCGTCTGGCAACTAATGCTGCGTGATGAGGTTTGCGGTCGCACCACTCTGTACGAAGTAGAAGCTTCTAAGTTGTTGCACTCACCAAGAAAGGAGCACAGAAATTCAAGTTTTAGTTTTTGAAAATTCGGTTTTTGGCAGCTTTTGCTGCCTTGTAGTTGACCTAGGAGCTTAAGATTTTGTATGAACCGAACTCTGGTAGCCACATTACACGAGAAAAAGCGAGAAGTGGTAATGCGTAGTAAAAACCGCAAAAACCTAACGTTTTCAACATTTGTTTTCGAATTGACGTGACAGAAAATCTTCACAATGGACGCATTTTCCTCGGAAACGTTTACATTTTTCGTCTGGCAACTAATGCCGCGTGATGAGGTTACCAGTCGCACCACTCTGTACGAAGTAGAAGCTTCTAAGTTGTTGCACTCACCAAGAAAGGAGCACAGAAATTCAAGTTTTAGTTTTTGAAAATTCGGTTTTTGGCAGCTTTTGCTGCCTTGTAGTTGACCTAGGACCTTAAGATTTTGTTTGAACCGAACTCTGGTAGCCACATTACACGAGAAAAAGCGAGAAGTGGTAATGCGTAGTAAAAACCTCAGAAAACCTAACGTTTCTACATTGTTTTCGCAACGACGTAACTGAAAATATTCACTTTGGACGCATTTCTCTCAGAAACGTTTACATTTTTCGTTTGGCAACTAATGCCGCGTGACGAGGTTTGCGGTCGCACCACTCTGTACGAAGTAGAAGCCTCTAAGTTGTTGCACTCACCAAGAAAGGTGCACAGAAATTCAAGTTTTAGTTTTCGAAAATTCAGTTTTTGGCAGCTTTTCCTGCCTTGTAGTTGACCTAGGACCTTAAGATTTTGTATGAACCGAACTCTGGCAGCCACATTACACGAGAAAAAGCGAGAAGTGGTAATGCGTAGTAAAAACCGCAGAAAACCTAGCGTTTTCTACATTTGTTTTCGAAATGACGTAACTGAAAATCGTCACATTGGACGCATTTTTCTCGGAAACGTTTACATTTATTGTCTGGCAACTAATGCCGTGTGACGAGGTTTGCGGTCGCACCACTCTGTGCGAAGTAGAAGCTTCTACATTGTTGCAGTCACCAAGAAAGGAGCACAGAAATTCATGTTTTAGTTCTTGAAAATACAGTTTTTGGCCACTTTTGCAGCCTTGTAGTTGACCTAGGACCCTAAGATTTTGCATGAATCGAACCCTGGCAGCCGCATTACACGAGAAAGAGGGAGAAGTGGTAATGCGTAGTAAAAACCTCAGAAAACCTAACGTTATCTACATTGTTCTCGAAACGACGTAACTGAAAATCTTCACATTGGACGCATTTCTCTCGGAAACGTTTACATTTATCGTCCGGCAACTAATGCCGCGTGACGAGGTTTGCGGTCGCACCACTCTCTACGAAGTAGAAGCTTCTAAGTTGTTGCAGTCACCAAGAAAGGAGCACAGAATTTCATGTTCTAGTTTTTGAAAATTCAATTTTTGGCCGGTTTTCCTGCCTTGTAGTTGACCTAGGACCTTAAGGTTTTGCGTGAACAGAACTCTGGCAGCCACATTACACGAGAAAAAGCGAGAAGTGGTAATGCTCAGTAAAAACCGCAGAACACCTAACGTTTTCTACATTTGATTTCGAATTGACGTAACTGAAAATCGTCTCATTGCACGCATTTTTCTCGTAAACGTTTACAATTATTGTCTGGCAACTAATGCCGTGTGACGAGGTTTGCGGTCGCACCACTCTGGGCGAAGTAAAAGCTTCTAAGTTGTTGCAGTCACCAAGAAAGGAACACAGAAATTTAAGTTTTAGATTTTGAAAATTCAATCTTTGGCCGCTTTTGCTGCCTTGTAGTTGACCTAGGACCTTAAGATTTTTTATGAACCGAACTCTGGTAGCCACATTACACGAGAAAAAGCGAGAAGTGGTAATGCGTAGTAAAAACCGCAGAAAACCTAACGTTTTCAACATTTGTTTTCGAATTGACGTGACAGAAAATCTTCACAATGGACCCATTTTCCTCGGAAACGTTTACATTTTTCGTCTGGCAACTAATGCCGCGTGATGAGGTTACCAGTAGCACCACTCTGTACGAAGTAGAAGCTTCTAAGTTGTTGCACTCACCAAGAAAGGAGCACAGAATTTCAAGTTTTAGTTTTTGAAAATTCGGTTTTTGGCAGCTTTTGCTGCCTTGTAGTTGACCTAGGACCTTAAGATTTTGTTTGAACCGAACTCTGGTAGCCACATTACACGAGAAAAAGCGAGAAGTGGTAATGCGTAGTAAAAACCTCAGAAAACCCAACGTTTCTACATTGTTTTCGCAACGACGTAACTGAAAATATTCACATTGGACGCATTTCTCTCGGAAACGTTTACATTTTTCGTTTGGCAACTAATGCCGCGTGACGAGGTTTGCGGTCGCACCACTCTGTACGAAGTAGAAGCCTCTAAGTTGTTGCACTCACCAAGAAAGGTGCACAGAAATTCAAGTTTTAGTTTTCGAAAATTCAGTTTTTGGCAGCTTTTCCTGCCTTGTAGTTGACCTAGGACCTTAAGATTTTGTATGAACCGAACTCTGGCAGCCACATTACACGAGAAAAAGCGAGAAGTGTAATGCATAGTAAAAACCGCAGAAAACCTAGCGTTTTCTACATTTGTTTTCGAAATGACGTAACTGAAAATCGTCACATTGGACGCATTTTTCTCGGAAACGTTTACATTTATTGTCTGGCAACTAATGCCGTGTGACGGGGTTTGCGGTCGCACCACTCTGTGCGAAGTAGAAGCTTCTACGTTGTTGCAGTCACCAAGAAAGGAGCACAGAAATTCATGTTTTAGTTCTTGAAAATACAGTTTTTGGCCACTTTTGCAGCCTTGTAGTTGACCTAGGACCCTAAGATTTTGCATGAATCGAACCCTGGCAGCCGCATTACACGAGAAAGAGGGAGAAGTGGTAATGCGTAGTAAAAACCTCAGAAAACCTAACGTTATCTACATTGTTCTCGAAACGACGTAACTGAAAATCTTCACATTGGACGCATTTCTCTCGGAAACGTTTACATTTATCGTCCGGCAACTAATGCCGCGTGACGAGGTTTGCGGTCGCACCACTCTCTACGAAGTAGAAGCTTATAAGTTGTTGCAGTCACCAAGAAAGGAGCACAGAATTTCATGTTCTAGTTTTTGAAAATTCAATTTTTGGCCGGTTTTCCTGCCTTGTAGTTGACCTAGGACCTTAAGGTTTTGCGTGAACAGAACTCTGGCAGCCACATTACACGAGAAAAAGCGAGAAGTGGTAATGCTCAGTAAAAACCGCAGAACACCTAACGTTTTCTACATTTGATTTCGAATTGACGTAACTGAAAATCGTCTCATTGCACGCATTTTTCTCGTAAACGTTTACAATTATTGTCTGGCAACTAATGCCGTGTGACGAGGTTTGCGGTCGCACCACTCTGGGCGAAGTAAAAGCTTCTAAGTTGTTGCAGTCACCAAGAAAGGAACACAGAAATTTAAGTTTTAGATTTTGAAAATTCAATCTTTGGCCGCTTTTGCTGCCTTGTAGTTGACCTAGGACCTTAAGATTTTTTATGAACCGAACTCTGGTAGCCACATTACACGAGAAAAAGCGAGAAGTGGTAATGCGTAGTAAAAACCGCAGAAAACCTAACGTTTTCAACATTTGTTTTCGAATTGACGTGACAGAAAATCTTCACAATGGACCCATTTTCCTCGGAAACGTTTACATTTTTCGTCTGGCAACTAATGCCGCGTGATGAGGTTACCAGTAGCACCACTCTGTACGAAGTAGAAGCTTCTAAGTTGTTGCACTCACCAAGAAAGGAGCACAGAATTTCAAGTTTTAGTTTTTGAAAATTCGGTTTTTGGCAGCTTTTGCTGCCTTGTAGTTGACCTAGGACCTTAAGATTTTGTTTGAACCGAACTCTGGTAGCCACATTACACGAGAAAAAGCGAGAAGTGGTAATGCGTAGTAAAAACCTCAGAAAACCTAACGTTTCTACATTGTTTTCGCAACGACGTAACTGAAAATATTCACATTGGACGCATTTCTCTCGGAAACGTTTACATTTTTCGTTTGGCAACTAATGCCGCGTGACGAGGTTTGCGGTCGCACCACTCTGTACGAAGTAGAAGCCTCTAAGTTGTTGCACTCACCAAGAAAGGTGCACAGAAATTCAAGTTTTAGTTTTCGAAAATTCAGTTTTTGGCAGCTTTTCCTGCCTTGTAGTTGACCTAGGACCTTAAGATTTTGTATGAACCGAACTCTGGCAGCCACATTACACGAGAAAAAGCGAGAAGTGTAATGCATAGTAAAAACCGCAGAAAACCTAGCGTTTTCTACATTTGTTTTCGAAATGACGTAACTGAAAATCGTCACATTGGACGCATTTTTCTCGGAAACGTTTACATTTATTGTCTGGCAACTAATGCCGTGTGACGAGGTTTGCGGTCGCACCACTCTGTGCGAAGTAGAAGCTTCTACGTTGTTGCAGTCACCAAGAAAGGAGCACAGAAATTCATGTTTTAGTTCTTGAAAATACAGTTTTTGGCCACTTTTGCAGCCTTGTAGTTGACCTAGGACCCTAAGATTTTGCATGAATCGAACCCTGGCAGCCGCATTACACGAGAAAAAGCGAGAAGTGGTAATTCGTAGTAAAAACCGCAGAAAACATAACGTTTTCTACATTGTTTTCGTAACGACGTAACTGCAAATCTTCACAATGGATGCATTTCTCTCGGAAATGTTTACATTTATTGTCTGGCAACTAATGCCGCGTGCTGAGGTTTTCGGTCCCACCTCTCTATACGAAGTAGAAGCTTCTAAGATGTTGCAGTCAACAAGAAAGAGGCACAGAAATTCAAGTTTTTGTTTTTGAAAATTCAAATTTTGGCCGGTTTTGCTGCCTTGTATTTGACCTAAGACCTTAAGATTTTGCGTGAACCGAACTCTGGCAGCGAAATTACACGAGAAAAAGCGAGAAGTGGTAAAGCTTAGTAAAAACCGAAGAAAACCTAACGATTTCTACATTTGTTTTGGAAATGACGTAACAGAAAAACTTCACAATGGACGCATTTCTCTCGGAATCGTTTACATTTTTCGTCTGGCAACTAATGCCGCGTGAAGAGGTTTGCGGTCACACCACTCTTTACGAAGTAGAAGCTTCTAAGTTGTTTCAGTCACCATGAAAGGAGCACAGAAATTCAAGATTTAGTTTTTGGAATTTCAGTTTTTGGCCGCTTTTGCAGCCTTGTAGTTGCCCTAGGAGCTTAAGATTTTCCATGAACCGATCTCTGGCAGCCACATTACACGAGAAAAAGCGGGAAGTGGTAATGCGTATTAAAAACCGCAGAAAACCTAACTTTTTCAACATTTGTTTTCGGAATGACGTAAGTTGAAATTGTCACATTGAACGCATTTCTCTCGGAAACATTTACATTTGTCGTCTGGCAACTAACTCCGCGGGAGGACGTTAGCGGTCGCATCAATCTGTACGAAGTAGAAGCTTCTAAGTTGTTGCAGTCAGCAAGAAAGGAGCACAGATATTCAAGTTTTTGTTTTTGAAAATTCAATTTTTGGCCGCTTTTGCTGCCTTGTAGTTGACCTAGGACCTTAAGATTATGAGTGAACCGAACTCAGGCAGCCACATTACACGAGAAAAAGCGGGAAGCGGTAATGCGTAGTAAAAACCTGAGAAAACCTAACGTTCTCAACATTTGTTTTCGAAATGACGTAACTGAAAATTTTCACTATGGACACATTTCTCTCGGAAACGTTTACATCTATCGTCTCACAAGCAATGCCTCGTTATCAGGTTTGCGGTCGCACCACTCTGTACGATGTAGAAGCTGCTAAGTTGTGGCAGTCACCAAGAAAGGAGCACAGAAATTCAAGTTTTAGTTCTTGAAAGTTCTATTTTTGGCAGGTTTTGCTGCCTTGTAGTTGACCTAGGACCTTAAGATTTTGCATGAACCGAACTCTGGCGGCCACGTTACACGAGAAAAAGCGAAAAGTGGTAATGCGTAGTAAAAACCACAGAAAACCTAATGTTTTCTACATTTGTTTCCGAAATGACGTAACTGAAAATCTTCACAATGGACGAATTTCTCTCGGAAACGTTTACATTTTTCGTCTGGCAACTAATACCGCGTGACGAGGTTTGCTTTCGCACCACTCTGTACGAAGTAGAAGCTTCTAAGTTGTTGCAGTCACCAAGAAAGGAACACAGAGATTCAAGTTTTAGTTTTTGAAAATTTAATTTTTGGCCAGTTTTGCTGCCTTGTAGTTGACCTAGGACCTTAAGATTTTGCGTGAACCAAACTCTGGCAGCCAAATTACACGAGAAAAAGCGAGAAGTGGTAATGCTTAGTAAAAACCGCAGAAAACCTAACGTTTTCTACATTCGTTTTCCATATGACGTAACTGAATATCAGCACAATGGATGCATTTCTCTCGGAAACGTTTACATTTATTGTCTGGCAACTAATGCCGAGTGATGAGGTTTGCGGTCGCACCACTCTGTACGAAGTAGAAGCTTCTAAGTTGTTGCAGTCACCAAGAAAGGTGCACAGAAATTCAAGTTTTAGTTTTTGAAAATTCAATTTTTTTTCCGATTTTACTGCCCTGTAGTTGACCTAGGACCTTAAGATTTTGCGTGAACCGAACTCTGGCAGCCACATTACACGAGAAAGAGCGAGAAGTGGTAATGCTTAGTAAAAAAATTGCCGATAAATTCAACATTTGTTTTCGAAATGACGTAACTGAAAATCATCACAATGGATGCATTTCTCTCGGAAACGTTTACATTTATCGTCTGGCAACTAATGCTGCGTGAAGAGGTTTGCGGTCGCACCACTCTGTACGAAATAGAAGCTTCTAAGTTGTTGAAGACACCAAGAAACGAGCACAGAAATTCAAGTGTCAGTTTTTGAAAATTCAGTTTTTGGCCACTTTTGCTGCCTTGTAGTTGACCTAGGACCCTAAGATTTTGCATGAACCGAACCCTGGAGGCCACATTACACGAGAAAATGCGAGAAGGGGAATGCGTAGTAAAAACCGCAGAAAACGTAACGTTTTCTACATTTGTTTTCGAAATGACGTGATAGAAAATCTTCACAATGGACGCATTTCTCTCGGAAACGTTCACATTTTTCGTCTGGCAACTAATGTTGCGTAACGAGGTTTGCCGTCGCACTACTCTGTACGAAGCAGAAGCTTCTAAATTGTTGTAGTCAGCAACAAAGCGGCACAGATTACCAAGTTTTAGTTTTTGAAAATTCAGTTTTAGGCCGCTTTTGCTGCCTTGTAGTTGACCTAGGACCTTAAGATTTTGCATGAACCGAACTCTGGCAGCCACATTAACGAGAAACACAGAGAACTGGTAATGCGTAGTAAAAACCGCAGAAAACCTAACATTTTCATCATTTGTTTTCGAAATGAGGTAACTGAAAATCATGACAATGGATGCATTTCTCTCGGAAACGTTTACATTTTTCGTCTGGCAAATAATGTTGCGTAAGGAGGTTTGCGGTCGTACTACTCTGTACGAAGTAGATGCTTCTAAGTTGTTGCAGTCACCAAGAAAGGAGCACAGAAATTCAAGTTCCAAATTCAAGTTCAAGTTCAAATTCAAGTTTTTCAAAATTCAAATTTTTGCCGGTTTTGCTGCCTTGTAGTTGACCTCGGACCTTAAGATTTTGCGTGAACAGAACTCTGGCAGCCACATTACACGAGAAAAAGCGAGAAGTGGTAATGCTTAGTAAAAACCGCAGAAAACCTAACGTTTTCTACATTTGTTTCCGAAACGACGTAACTGAAAATCGTAACATTGGACGCCTTTCTCTCGGAAACGTTTACATTTATCGTCTGGCAACTAATGCCGCGTGATGAGGTTTGCGGTCGCACGACTCTGTACGAAGTAGAAGCTTCTAAGTTGTTTCAGTCACCAAGAAAGTAGCACAGAAATTCAAGATTTAGTTTTTGGAAATTCAGTTTTTTGCCGCTTTTGCAGCCTTGTAGTTGACCTAGGACCTTAAGATTTTCCGTGAACCGATCTCTAGCAGCCACATTACACGAGAAAAAGCGAGAAGTTGTAATGCGTAGTAAAAACCGCAAAAAATCTAACGGTTTTTCCATTTGTTTTCGAAATGACGTAACTGAAAATCCTCACAATGGACGCATTTCTCTCGAAAACGTTTACATTTTTCGTCTGGCACCTAATGCCGCGTGATGAGGTTACCAGTCGCACCACTCTGTACGAAGTAGAAGCCTCCAAGTTGTTGCACTCACCAAGAAAGGTGCACAGAAATTCAAGTTTTAGTTTTCGAAAATTCAGTTTTTGGCAGCTTTTCCTGCCTTGTAGTTGACCTAGGACCTTAAGATTTTGTATGAACCGAACTCTGGCAGCCACATTACACGAGAAAAAGCGAGAAGTGGTAATGCGTAGTAAAAATCGCAGAAAACCTAGCGTTTTCTAAATTTGTTTTCGAAATGACGTAACTGAAAATCGTCACATTGGACGCATTTTTCTCGGAAACGTTTACATTTATTGTCTGGCAACTAATGCCGTGTGACGAGGTTTGCGGTCGCACCACTCTGTACGAAGTAGAAGCTTCTAAGTTGTTGCACTCACCAAGAAAGGAGCACAGAAATTCAAGTTTTAGTTTTTGAAAATTCGGTTTTTGGCAGCTTTTGCTGCCTTGTAGTTGACCTAGGACCTTAAGATTTTGTATGAACCGAACTCTGGTAGCCACATTACACGAGAAAAAGCGAGAAGTGGTAATGCGTAGTAAAAACCGCAGAAAACCTAACGTTTTCAACATTTGTTTTCGAATTGACGTGACAGAAAATCTTCACAATGGACGCATTTTCCTCGGAAACGTTTACATTTTTCGTCTGGCAACTAATGCCGCGTGATGAGGTTACCAGTCGCACCACTCTGTACGAAGTAGAAGCTTCTAAGTTGTTGCACTCACCAAGAAAGGAGCACAGAAATTCAAGTTTTAGTTTTTGAAAATTCGGTTTTTGGCAGCTTTTGCTGCCTTGTAGTTGACCTAGGACCTTAAGATTTTGTTTGAACCGAACTCTGGTAGCCACATTACACGAGAAAAAGCGAGAAGTGGTAATGCGTAGTAAAAACCTCAGAAAACCTTACGTTTCTACATTGTTTTCGCAACGACGTAACTGAAAATATTCACTTTGGACGCATTTCTCTCAGAAACGTTTACATTTTTCGTTTGGCAACTAATGCCGCGTGACGAGGTTTGCGGTCGCACCACTCTGTACGAAGTAGAAGCCTCTAAGTTGTTGCACTCACCAAGAAAGGTGCACAAAAATTCAAGTTTTAGTTTTCGAAAATTCAGTTTTTGGCAGCTTTTCCTGCCTTGTAGTTGACCTAGGACCTTAAGATTTTGTATGAACCGAACTCTGGCAGCCACATTACACGAGAAAAAGCGAGAAGTGGTAATGCGTAGTAAAAACCGCAGAAAACCTAGCGGTTTCTACATTTGTTTTCGAAATGACGTAACTGAAAATCGTCACATTGGACGCATTTTTCTCGGAAACGTTTACATTTATTGTCTGGCAACTAATGCCGTGTGACGAGGTTTGCGGTCGCACCACTCTGTGCGAAGTAGAAGCTTCTACGTTGTTGCAGTCACCAAGAAAGGAGCACAGAAATTCATGTTTTAGTTCTTGAAAATACAGTTTTTGGCCACTTTTGCAGCCTTGTAGTTGACCTAGGACCCTAAGATTTTGCATGAATCGAACCCTGGCAGCCGCATTACACGAGAAAGAGGGAGAAGTGGTAATGCGTAGTAAAAACCTCAGAAAACCAAACGTTATCTACATTGTTCTCGAAACGACGTAACTGAAAATCTTCACATTGGACGCATTTCTCTCGGAAACGTTTACATTTATCGTCCGGCAACTAATGCCGCGTGACGAGGTTTGCGGTCGCACCACTCTCTACGAAGTAGAAGCTTCTAAGTTGTTGCAGTCACCAAGAAAGGAGCACAGAATTTCATGTTCTAGTTTTTGAAAATTCAATTTTTGGCCGGTTTTGCTGCCTTGTAGTTGACCTCGGACCTTAAGATTTTGCGTGAACAGAACTCTGGCAGCCACATTACACGAGAGAAGGCGAGAAGTGGTAATTCGTAGTAAAAACCGCAGAAAACATAACGTTTTCTACATCGTTTTCGTATCGACGTAACTGAAAATCTTCACATTGGACCGAATTTCTCTCGGAAACGTTTACATTTTTCGTCTGGCAACTATGGCCGCCTGACGAGGTTTGCGGTCGCATCACTCTATACGTAGTAGAAGCTTCTAAGTTGTTGCAGTCACCAAGAAACGAGCACAGAAATTCAAGTTTTAGTTTTTGAAAATTCAATTTTTGGCCGGTTTTGCTGCCTTGTAGTTGACCTAGGACCTTAAGATTTTGCGTGAACCGAACTCTGGCAGAAAAATTACACGAGAAAAAACGAGAAGTGGTAATGCTTACTAAAAAAATTGCAGAAAACCTAACGTTTTCTACATTTGTTTTCGAAATGACGTAACAGTAAATCTTCACAATGGACGCATTTCTCTCAGAAACGTTTACATTTTTCGTCTGGCAACTAATGCCGCGTGACGAGGCTTGCGGTCGCACCACTCTCTACGAAGCAGAAGCTTCTAAGTTGTTGCAGTCACCAAGGAAATAGCACAGAAATTCAAGTTTTAGTTTTTGAAAATTCAATTTTTGGCCGGTTTTCCTGCCTTGTAGTTGACCTAGGACCTTAAGGTTTTGCGTGAACAGAACTCTGGCAGCCACATTACACGAGAAAAAGCGAAAAGTGGTAATGCTCAGTAAAAACCGCAGAACACCTAACGTTTTCTACATTTGATTTCGAATTGACGTAACTGAAAATCGTCTCATTGCACGCATTTTTCTCGTAAACGTTTACAATTATTGTCTGGCGACTAATGCCGTGTGACGAGGTTTGCGGTCGCACCACTCTGTGCGATGTAAAAGCTTCTAAGTTGTTGCAGTCACCAAGAAAGGAACACAGAAATTTAAGTTTTAGATTTTGAAAATTCAATTTTTGGCCGCTTTTGCTGCCTTGTAGTTGACCTAGGACCTTAAGATTATGAGTGAACCGAACTCAGGCAGCCACATTACACGAGAAAAAGCGAGAAGTGGTAATGCGTAGTAAAAACCGCAGAAAACATAACGTTTTCAACATTTGTTTTCGAAATGACGTAACTGAAAATCTTAAAATGGACGCATTTCTCTCAAAACATTTACATTTATCGTCTGGCAAGTAATGCTTCGTTATGAGGTTTGCGGTCGCACCACTCTGTATGATGTAGAATCTTCTAAGTTGTTGCAGTCACCAAGAAAGGAGCACAGAAATTCAAGTTTTAGTTCTTGAAAATTCAATTTTTGGCCGGTTTTGCTGCCTTGTAGTTGACCTAGGACCTTAAGATTTTGCATGAACCGAACTCTGGCAGCCACATTAACGAGAAAAACAGAGAAGTGGTAATGCGAAGTAAAAACCGCAGAAAACCTAACGTTTTCAACATTTGTTTTCGAAGTGACGTAACTGAAAATCATCACAATGGATGCATTTCTCTCGGAAACGTTTACAATTATCGTCTGGCAACTAATGCTGCGTGATGAGGTTTGCGGTCGCACCACTCTGTACGAAGTAGAAGCTTCTAAGTTGTTGCACTCACCAAGAAAGGAGCACAGAAATTCAAGTTTCAGTTTTTGAAAATTCGGTTTTTGGCAGCTTTTGCTGCCTTGTAGTTGACCTAGGACCTTAAGATTTTGTATGAACCGAACTCTGGTAGCCACATTACACGAGAAAAAGCGAGAAGTGGTAATGCGTAGTAAAAACCGCAGAAAACCTAACGTTTTCAACATTTGTTTTCGAATTGACGTGACAGAAAATCTTCACAATGGACGCATTTTCCTCGGAAACGTTTACATTTTTCGTCTGGCAACTAATGCCGCGTGATGAGGTTACCAGTAGCACCACTCTGTACGAAGTAGAAGCTTCTAAGTTCTTGCACTCACCAAGAAAGGAGCACAGAAATTCAAGTTTTAGTTTTTGAAAATTCGGTTTTTGGCAGCTTCTGCTGCCTTGTAGTTGACCTAGGACCTTCAGATTTTGTTTGAACCGAACTCTGGTAGCCACATTACACGAGAAAAAGCGAGAAGTGGTAATGCGTAGTAAAAACCTCAGAAAACCTAACGTTTCTACATTGTTTTCGCAACGACGTAACTGAAAATATTCACATTGGACGCATTTCTCTCGGAAACGTTTACATTTTTCGTTTGGCAACTAATGCCGCGTGACGAGGTTTGCGGTCGCACCACTCTGTACGAAGTAGAAGCCTCTAAGTTGTTGCACTCACCAAGAAAGGTGCAAAGAAATTCAAGTTTTAGTTTTCGAAAATTCAGTTTTTGGCAGCTTTTCCTGCCTTGTAGTTGACCTAGGACCTTAAGATTTTGTATGAACCGAACTCTGGCAGCCACATTACACGAGAAAAAGCGAGAAGTGTAATGCGTAGTAAAAACCGCAGAAAACCTAGCGTTTTCTACATTTGTTTTCGAAATGACGTAACTGAAAATCGTCACATTGGACGCATTTTTCTCGGAAACGTTTACATTCATTGTCTGCCAACTAATGCCGTGTGACGAGGTTTGCGGTCGCACCACTCTGTGCGAAGTAGAAGCTTCTACGTTGTTGCAGTCACCAAGAAAGGAGCACAGAAATTCATGTTTTAGTTCTTGAAAATACAGTTTTTGGCCACTTTTGCAGCCTTGTAGTTGACCTAGGACCCTAAGATTTTGCATGAATCGAACCCTGGCAGCCGCATTACACGAGAAAGAGGGAGAAGTGGTAATGCGTAGTAAAAACCTCAGAAAACCTAACGTTATCTACATTGTTCTCGAAACGACGTAACTGAAAATCTTCACATTGGACGCATTTCTCTCGGAAACGTTTACATTTATCGTCCGGCAACTAATGCCGCGTGACGAGGTTTGCGGTCGCACCACTCTCTACG
Organism: Schistocerca serialis cubense; assembly: GCF_023864345.2. Classification (NCBI taxonomy): domain Eukaryota; kingdom Metazoa; phylum Arthropoda; class Insecta; order Orthoptera; family Acrididae; genus Schistocerca; species Schistocerca serialis. The sequence continues at coordinate 2,329,058 of NW_026047571.1, read as the reverse complement.
AAGTAGAAGCTTCTAAGTTGTTGCGGTCACCAAGAAAGGAGCACAGAATTTCATGTTCTAGTTTTTGAAAATTCAATTTTTGGCCGGTTTTGCTGCCTTGTAGTTGACCTCGGACCTTAAGATTTTGCGTGAACAGAACTCTGGCAGCCACATTACACGAGAGAAGGCGAGAAGTGGTAATTCGTAGTAAAAACCGCAGAAAACATAACGTTTTCTACATTGTTTTCGTATCGACGTAACTGAAAATCTTCACATTGGACCGAATTTCTCTCGGAAACGTTTACATTTTTCGTCTGGCAACTAATGCCGCCTGACGAGGTTTGCGGTCGCATCACTCTGTACGTAGTAGAAGCTTCTAAGTTGTTGCAGTCACCAAGAAAGGAGCACAGAAATTCAAGTTTTAGTTCTTGAAAATTCAATTTTTGGCCGGTTTTGCTGCCTTGTAGTTGACCTAGGACCTTAAGATTTTGCGTGAACCGAACTCTGGCAGAACAATTACACGAGAAAAAGCGAGAAGTGGTAATGCTTCGTAAAAAAATTGCAGAAAACCTAACGTTTTCTACATTTGTTTTCGAATTGACGTAACAGCAAATCTTCACAATGGACGCATTTCTCTCGGAAACGTTTACATTTTTCGTCTGGCAACTAATGCCGCGTGACGAGGTTTGCGGTCGCACCACTCTCTACGAAGTAGAAGCTTCTAAGTTGTTGCAGTCACCAAGGAAATAGCACAGAAATTCAAGTTTTAGTTTTTGAAAATTCAATTTTTGGCCGGTTTTCCTGCCTTGTACTTGACCTAGGACCTTAAGATTTTGCGTGAACAGAACTCTGGCAGCCACATTACACGAGAAAAAGCGAGAAGTGGTAATGCTCAGTAAAAACCGCAGAACACCTAACGTTTTCTACATTTGATTTCGAATTGACGTAACTGAAAATCGTCTCATTGCACGCATTTTTCTCGTAAACGTTTACAATTATTGTCTGGCAACTAATGCCGTGTGACGAGGTTTGCGGTCGCACCACTCTGTGCGAAGTAAAAGCTTCTAAGTTGTTGCAGTCACAAAGAAAGGAACACAGAAATTTAAGTTTTAGATTTTGAAAATTCAATTTTTGGCCGCTTTTGCTGCCTTGTAGTTGACCTAGGACCTTAAGATTATGAGTGAACCGAACTCAGGCAGGCACATTACACGAGAAAAAGCGAGAAGTGGTAATGCGTAGTAAAAACCGCAGAAAACATAACGTTTTCAACATTTGTTTTCGAAATGACGTAACTGAAAATCTTAAAATGGACGCATTTCTCTCAAAACATTTACATTTATCGTCTGGCAAGTAATGCTTCGTTATGAGGTTTGCGGTCGGACCACTCTGTATGATGTAGAATCTTCTAAGTTGTTGCAGTCACCAAGAAAGCAGCACAGAAATTCAAGTTTTAGTTCTTGAAAATTCAATTTTTGGCCGGTTTTGCTGCCTTGTAGTTGACCTAGGACCTTAAGATTTTGCATGAACCGAACTCTGGCAGCCACATTAACGAGAAAAACAGAGAAGTGGTAATGCGAAGTAAAAACCGCAGAAAACCTAACGTTTTCAACATTTGTTTTCGAAGTGACGTAACTGAAAATCATCACAATGGATGCATTTCTCTCGGAAACGTTTACAATTATCATCTGGCAACTAATGCTGCGTGATGAGGTTTGCGGTCGCACCAATTTGTACGAAGTAGAAGCTTCTAAGTTGTTGCACTCACCAAGAAAGGAGCACAGAAATTCAAGTTTTAGTTTTTGAAAATTCGGTTTTTGGCAGCTTTTGCTGCCTTGTAGTTGACCTAGGACCTTAAGATTTTGTTTGAATCGAACTCTGGCAGCCACATTACACAAGAAAAAGCGAGAAGTGGTAATGCGTAGTAAAAACCTCAGAAAACCTAACGTTTCTACATTGTTTTCGAAACGACGTAACTGAAAATCTTCACATTGGACGCATTTCTCTCGGAAACGTTTACATTTTTCGTTTGGCAACTAATGCCGCGTGATGAGGTTTGCGGTCGCACCACTCTGTGCGAAGTAAAAGCTTCTAAGTTGTTGCAGTCACCAAGAAAGGAACACAGAACTTCAAGTTTTAGTTTTTGAAAATTCAATTTTTGGCCGGTTTTGCTGCCATGTAGTTGACCTAGGACCTTAAGATTTTGCGTGAACAGAACTCTGGCAACCACATTACACGAGAAAAAGTGATATGTGGTAATGCTCAGTAAAAACCGCAGAACACCTAACGTTTTCTACATTTGATTTCGAAATGACGTAACTGAAAATCGTCTCATTGCACGCATTTTTCTCGTAAACGTTTACAATTATTGTCTGGCAACTAATGCCGTGTGACGAGGTTTGCGGTCGCACCACTCTGTGCGAAGTAAAAGCTTCTAAGTTGTTGCAGTCACCAAGAAAGGAACACAGAAATACAAGTTTTAGTTTTTAAAATTCAATTTTTGGCCGCTTTTGCTGGCTTGTAGTTGACCTAGGACCTTAAGATTATGAGTGAACCGAACTCAGGCAGCTACATTACACGAGAAAAAGCGAGAAGTGGTAATGCGTATGGAAAAACCTCAGAAAAAATAATGTTTTCAACATTTGTATTCGAAATGACGTAACTGAAAATCTTAAAATGGACGCAATTCTCTCAAAACATTTACATTTATCGTCTGGCAAGTAATGCTTCGTTATGAGGTTTGCGGTCGCACCACTCTGTATGATGTAGAATCTTCTAAGTTGTTGCAGTCACCAAAAAAGGAGCACAGAAATTCAAGTTTTAGTTCTTGAAAATTCAATTTTTGGCTGCTTTTGCTGCCTTGTAGTTGACCTAGGACCTTAAGATTTTGCATGAACCGAACTCTGGCAGCCACATTACACGAGAAAAAGCGAGAAGTGGTAATGCGTAGTAAAAACCGCAGAAAACATAAGGCTTTCAACATTTGTTTTCGAATTGACGTGACAGAAAATCTTCACAATGGACGCATTTTCCTCGGAAACGTTTACATTTTTCGTCTGGCAACTAATGCCGCGTGATGAGGTTACCAGTCGCACCACTCTGTACGAAGTAGAAGTTTCTAGGTTGTTGCAGTCACCAAGAAAGGAGCACAGAAATTCAAGTTTTAGTTTTTGAAAATTCAATTTTTGGCCAGTTTTGCTGCCTTGTAGTTGACCTCGGACCTTAAGATTTTGCGTGAACAGAACACTGGCAGCCACATTACACGAGACAAAGCGAGAAGTGGTAATGCTTAGTAAAAACCGCAGAAAACCTAACGTTTTCTACATTTGTTTTCGAAATGACGTAACTGAAAATCCTCACATTGGACGCATTTCTCTCGGAAACGTTTACATTTATCGTCAGTAACTAATGCCGCGTGATGAGGTTTACGGTCGCACCACTCTGTACGAAGTAGAAGCTTCTAAGTTGTTGCAGTCACCAAGAAAGGAGCACAGAATTTCAAGTTTTAGTTTTTGAAAATTCAATTTTTGGCCGGTTTTGCTGTGTTGTAGCTGACCTCGGACCTTAAGATTTTGCGTGAACAGAACTCTGGCGGCCACATTACACGAGAAAAAGCGAGAAGTGGTAATGCGTAGTAAAAACCGCAGAAAACCTAACGTTTTCTACACTTGTTTTCGAAATGACGTAACTGAAAATCGAAACATTAGACGCATTTTTTTCGGAAACGTTTACATTTATTGTCTGGCAACTAATGCCGCGTGTCGAGGTTTGCGGTCGCACCACTTTGTACGAAGTAGAACTTTCTAAGTTGTTGCAGTCACCAAGAAAGGACCACAGAAATTCAAGTTTTAGTTTTTGAAAATTCAGTTTTTGGCCACTTATGCTGCCTTGTAGTTGATCTAGGAGCCTAAGATTTTGCATGCCCTGGCAGCCACATTACACGAGCAAAAGCGAGAAGTGGTAATGCGTAGTAAAAACCGCAGAAAACATAACTTTTTCTACATTTTTTTGGAAACGACGTAATTGAAAATCATCACATTGGACGCATTACTCTCAGAAACGTTTACATTTATCGTCTGGCAACTAATGCCGCGTGATGACGTTTGCGGTCGCACCACTCTCTACGAAGTAGAAGCTTCTATGTTGTTGCAGTCACCAACAAAGGAGCACAGAATTTCAAGTTTTAGTTTTTGAAAATTCAATTTTTGGCCGGTTTTGCTGTCTTGTAGCTGACCTCGGACCTTAAGATTTTGCGTGAACAGAACTCTGGCGGCCACATTACACGAGAAAAAGCGAGAAGTGGTAATGCGTAGTAAAAACCGCAGAAAACCTAACGTTTTCTACATTTGTTTTCGAAATGACGTAACTGAAAATCGTCACATTGGACGCATTACTCTCAGAAACGTTTACATTTATTGTCTGGCAACTAATGCCGCGTGATGGGGTTTACGGTCGCACCACTCTCTACGAAGTAGAAGCTTCTAAGTTGTTCCAGTCACCAAGAAAGGAGCACAGAATTTCAAGTTTTAGTTTTTGAAAATTCAATTTTTGGCCGGTTTTGCTGCCTTGTAGTTGACCTCGGACCTTAAGATTTTTCGTGAACAGAACTCTGGCAGCCACATTACATGAGAAAAAGCGAGAAGTGGTAATGCGTAGTAAAAACCGTAGAACACCTAACGGTTTCTGCATTTGTTTTCGAAATGACGTAACTGAAAATCGTCACATTGCACGCATTTTTCTCGGAAACTTTTACATTTATTGTCTGGCAACTACTGCCGTGTGACGAGGTTTGCGGTCGCACCACTCTGTGCGAAGTAAAAGCTTCTAAGTTGTTGCAGTCACCAAGAAAGAAGAACAGAAAAATCAAGTTTTAGTTTTTGAAAATTCAAGTTTTGGCTGTTTTTCCGGCCTTGTAGTTGACCTAGGACCTTAAGATTTTGCATGAACCGAACTCTGGCAGCCACATTACACGAAATAAAGCGAGAAGTAGTAATGCGTAGTAAATACCGCAGAAATCCTAACTATTCTACATTTGTTTTCGAAATGACGTAACTGAAAATCGTCACATTGAACGCATTTCTCTCGGAAACGTTTACATTTATCGTCTGGCCACTAAAGCCGCATGATGAGGTTTGCGGTCGCGCCACTCTGTACGAAGTAGAAGCTTCTAAGTTGTTGCAGTCACCAAGAAAGGAGCACAGAAATTCAAGTTTTAGTTTTTGAAAATTTAATTTTTGACCGGTATTGCTGCTTGTAGTTGACCTAGGACCTTAAGACTTTGCGTGAACCGAACTCAGGCAGCCACATTACACGAGAAAAAGCGAGAAGTGGTAATGCGTAGTAAAAACCGCAGAAAACCTAACGTTTTCTACATTGGTTTTCGAAATGACGTAACTGAAAATCTTCACAATGGACGCATTTATCTCGGAAACGTTTACATTTTTCGTCTAGGAACTAATGCCGCATGATGAGGTTAGCGGTCGCACCACTCTATACGAAGTAGAAGCTTCTAAGTTGTTGCAGTCACCAAGAAAGGAGCACAGAAATTCAAGTTTTAGTTTTTGAAAATTCAATTTTTGGCGGGTTTTGCGGCCTTGTAGTTGACCTAGGACCTTAAGACTTTGCGTGAACCGAACCCTGGCAGCCACATTACACGAGACAAAGCGAGAAGTGGTAATGCTTAGTGAAAGCCGCAGAAAACCTAACGTTTTCTACTTTTGTTTTCGAAAGGACGTAACTGAAAATCATCACATTGGATGCATTTCTCTCGGAAACGTTTACTTTTATCGTCTGGCAACTAATGCCGCGTGATGAGGTTTGCGGTCGCACCACTCTGTACGAAATAGAAGTTTCTAAGTTGTTGCAGTCACCAGGAAAGGGGCACAGAACTTCAAGTTTTAGTTTTCAAAAATTAGGTTTTTGGCCGCTTTTGCCGCCTTGTAGTTGACCTAGGACCTTAAGATTTTGCATGAACCGAACTCTGGCAGCCACAGTTCACGAGAAATAGCGAGAAGTTGTAATGTGTAGTACAAACCGCAGAAAACCTAACGTTTTTGCATTTGTTTTCGAAATGACGTAACTGAAAATCTTCACAATGGTCGCATTTCTCTCGGAAACGTTTACATTCTTCGTCTGGCAACTAATGCCGCGTAATGAGGTTTGCGGTCGCACCACTCTGCACGAAGTAGAAGCTTCTAAGTTGTTGCAGTCACCAAGAAAGGAGCATAGAAATTCAAGTTTACTTTTTGAAAATTCAATTTTTGGCCGGTTTGGCTGCCTTGTAGTTGAACGAGGACCTTAGGATTTTGCGTGAACCGAACTCTGGCAGCCACATTACACGAGAAAAAGCGAGAAGTGGTAACGCGTAGTAAAAACCGCAGAAAACCTAAAGTTTTCTGCATTTATTTACGAAATGACGTAACTGAAAATCTTCACAATGGATGCATTTCACTCGGAAACGTTTACATTTTTCGTCTGTCAACTAATGCCGCGTGATGATGTTTGCGGTCGCACCACTCTGTACGAAATAGAAGCTTCTAAGTTGTTGCAGTCACCAAGAAAGGGGCACAGAAATTCAAGTTTTAGTTTTTGAAAATTCAGTTTTTGGCCGCTTTTGCTGCCTTGTAGTTGACCTAGGACCTTAAGATTTTCCATGAACCGATCTCTGGCAGCAACATTACACGAGAAAAAGCGAGAAGTGGTAATGCTTAGTAAAAACCGCAGAAAACCTAACGATCTCTACATTTGTTTTCGAAATGACGTAACTGAAAATCCTCACAATGGACGCATTACTCTCGGAAACGTTTACGTTTATCGTCTGGAAACTAATGCCGCGTAGTGAGGTTACCGGTCACACCACTCTGAAAGAAGTAGAAAGTTCTAAGTAGTTGCAGTCACCAAGAAAGGGGCACAGAAATTCAAGTTTTTGTTTATGAAAATTTAGTTTTTGGCTGCGTTTGCTGCCTTGTAGTTGACCTAGGACCTTTAGATTTTACACGAACCGAACTCTGGCATCTACATTACACGAGAAAAAACGAGAAGCGGTAATGCGTAGTAAAAACCGTACAAAACCTAACGTTTTCAACATTTGTTTTCGGAATGACGTAAGTGGAAATCGTCACATTGAACGCATTTCTCTCGGAAACGGTTACATTTATCGTCTGGCAACTAATGCCGCGTGATGAGGTTTGCGGTCGCACCACTCTGTACGAAGGTGAAGCTTCTAAGTTGTTGCAGTTATCAAGAAAGGGGCACAGAAATTCAAGTTTTAGTTTTTGAAAATTCAGTTTTTGGCCGGTTTTGCTGCCTTGTAGTTGACGTAGGACCGTAAGATTTTGCATGAACCGAAATCTGGCAGCCACATTACACGAGAAAAAGCGAGACGTTGTAATGCGTAGTAAAAAAAGCATAAAACCTAACGCTTTCTACATTTGTTTTCGAAATGACGTAACTGAAAATCATCACAATGGACGCATTTCTCTCGGAAACGTTTACATTTTTCGTCTGGCAACTAATGCCGCGTGATGAGGTTTGCGGTCGCACCACTCTGTACGAAATAGAAGCTTCTAAATTGTTGCAGTCACCAAAAAAGGAGCACAGAAATTCAAGTTTTAGTTTTTGAAAATTCAATTTTTGGCCGGTTTTGCTGCCTTGTAGTTGACCTAGGACCTAAAGATTTTGCGTGAACCGAACTCTGGCAGCCACATTACACGAGAAAAAGCGAGAAGTGGTAATGCGTAGTGAAACAGCAGAAAACCTAACGTTTTCTACATTTGTTTTCGAAATGACGTAACTGAAAATCATCACATTGGACGCATTTCTCTCGGAAACGTTTACATTTATCGTCTGTCAACTAATGCCGCGTGATGAGGTGTGCGGTCGCACCACTCTGTACGAAGTAAAAGCTTCTAAGTTGTTGCAGTCACCAAGAAAGGAGGACAGAAAAATCAAGTTTTAGTTTTTGAAAATTCAATTTTTGGCTGTTTTTCCGGCCTTGTAGTTGACCTAGGACCTTAAGATTTTGCATGAACCGAACTCTGGCAGCCACATTACACGAAATAAAGCGAGAAGTAGTAATGCGTAGTAAATACCGCAGAAAACCTAACTATTCTACATTTGTTTTCGAAATGACGTAACTGAATATCGTCACATTGGACGCATTTCTCTCGGAAACGTTTACATTTATCGTCTGGCAACTAAAGCCGCATGATGAAGTTTGCGGTCGCGCCACTCTGTACGAAGTAGAAGCTTCTAAGTTGTTGCAGTCACCAGGAAAGGGGCACAGAAATTCAAGTTTTAGTTTTCAAAAATTAGGTTTTTGGCCGCTTTTGCCGCCTTGTAGTTGACCTAGGACCTTAAGATTTTGCATGAACCGAACTCTGGCAACCACAGTTCACGAGAAATAGCGAGAAGTTGTAATGTGTAGTACAAACCGCAGAAAACCTAACGTTTTTGCATTTGTTTTCGAAATGACGTAACTGAAAATCTTCACAATGGTCGCATTTCTCTCGGAAACGTTTACATTCTTCGTCTGGCAACTAATGCCGCGTAATGAGGTTTGCGGTCGCACCACTCTGCACGAAGTAGAAGCTTCTAAGTTGTTGCAGTCACCAAGAAAGGAGCATAGAAATTCAAGTTTACTTTTTGAAAATTCAATTTTTGGCCGGTTTGGCTGCCTTGTAGTTGAACGAGGACCTTAAGATTTTGCGTGAACCGAACTCTGGCAGCCAAATTACACGAGAAAAAGCGAGAAGTGGTAATGCTTAGTAAAAACCGCAGGAAACCTAACGATCTCTACATTTGTTTTCGAAATGACGTAACTGAAAATCCTCACAATGGACGCATTACTCTCGGAAACGTTTACGTTTATCGTCTGGAAACTAATGCCGCGTAGTGAGGTTACCGGTCACACCACTCTGAAGGAAGTAGAAAGTTCTAAGTAGTTGCAGTCACCAAGAAAGGGGCACAGAAATTCAAGTTTTTGTTTATGAAAATTTAGTTTTTGGCTGCGTTTGCTGCCTTGTAGTTGACCTAGGACCTTTAGATTTTACACGAACCGAACTCTGGCATCTACATTACACGAGAAAATACGAGAAGCGGTAATGCGTAGTAAAAACCGCACAAAACCTAACGTTTTCAACATTTGTTTTCGGAATGACGTAAGTGGAAATCGTCACATTGAACGCATTTCTCTCGGAAACGGTTACATTTATCGTCTGGCAACTAATGCCGCGTGATGAGGTTTGCGATCGCACCACTCTGTACGAAGGTGAAGCTTCTAAGTTGTTGCAGTCATCAAGAAAGGGGCACAGAAATTCAAGTTTTAGTTTTTGAAAATTCAGTTTTTGGCCGGTTTTGCTGCCTTGTAGTTGACGTAGGACCGTAAGACTTTGATGAACCGAAGTCTGGCAGCCACATTACACGAGAAAAAGCGAGACGTTGTAATGCGTAGTAAAAAAAGCATAAAACCTAACGCTTTCTACATTTGTTTTCGAAATGACGTAACTGAAAATCATCACAATGGACGCATTTCTCTCGGAAACGTTTACATTTTTCGTCTGGCAACTAATGCCGCGTGATGAGGTTTGCGGTCGCACCACTCTGTACGAAATATAAGCTTCTAAATTGTTGCAGTCACCAAAAAAGGAGCACAGAAATTCAAGTTTTAGTTTTTGAAAATTCAATTTTTGGCTGGTTTTGCTGCCTTGTAGTTGACCTAGGACCTAAAGATTTTGCGTGAACCGAACTCTGGCAGCCACATTACACGAGAAAAAGCGAGAAGTGGTAATGCGTAGTGAAACAGCAGAAAACCTAACGTTTTCTACATTTGTTTTCGAAACGACGTAACTGAAAATCATCACATTGGACGCATTTCTCTCGGAAACGTTTACATTTATCGTCTGTCAACTAATGCCGCGTGATGAGGAGTGCGGTCGCACCACTCTGTACGAAGTAAAAGCTTCTAAGTTGTTGCAGTCACCAAGAAAGGAGGACAGAAAAATCAAGTTTTAGTTTTTGAAAATTCAATTTTTGGCTGTTTTTCCGGCCTTGTAGTTGACCTAGGACCTTAAGATTTTGCATGAACCGAACTCTGGCAGCCACATTACACGAAATAAAGCGAGAAGTAGTAATGCGTAGTAAATACCGCAGAAAACCTAACTATTCTACATTTGTTTTCGAAATGACGTAACTGAAAATCGTCACATTGGACGCATTTCTCTCGGAAACGTTTACATTTATCGTCTGGCAACTAAAGCCGCATGATGAGGTTTGCGGTCGCGCCACTCTGTACGAAGTAGAAGCTTCTAAGTTGTTGCAGTCACCAAGAAAGGAGCACAGAAATTCAAGTTTTAGTTTATGAAAATTTAATTTTTGGCCGGTATTGCTGCTTGTAGTTGACCTAGGACCTTAAGACTTTGCGTGAACCGAACTCTGGCAGCCACATTACACGAGAAAAAGCGAGAAGTGGTAATGCGTAGTAAAAACCGCAGAAAACCTAACGTTTTCTACATTTGTTTTCGAAAAGACGTAACTGAAAATCATCACATTGGATGCATTTCTCTCGGAAACGTTTAGTTTTATCGTCTGGCAACTAATGCCGCGTGATGAGGTTTGCGGTCGCACCACTCTGTACGAAATAGAAGTTTCTAAGTTGTTGCAGTCACCAGGAAAGGGGCACAGAAATTCAAGTTTTAGTTCTCAAAAATTAGGTTTTTGGCCGCTTTTGCCGCCTTGTAGTTGACCTAGGACCTTAAGATTTTGCATGAACCGAACTCTGGCAGCCACATTACACGAGAAAAAGCGAGAAGTTGTAATCCGTTCTAAAAACCGCAGAAAACCTAACGTTTTCTAGATTTGTTTTGGAAATGACGTAACTGAAATTCCTCAAAATGGACGAATTTCTCTCGGAAACGTTTACATTTTTCGTCTGGCAACTAATGCCGCGTGATGAGGTTACCGGTCGCACCACTCTGTACGAAGTAGAAGCCTCTAAGTTGTTGCAGTCACCAAGAAAGTGGCACAGAAATTCAAGTTTTAGTTTTTGAAAATTCAGTTTTTGGCCGCTTTTGCTGCCTTGTTGTTGACCCAGGACCTTAAGATTTTCCATGAACCGGTCTCTGGCAGCCACATTACACGAGAAAAAGCGAGAAGTTGTAATGCGTAGTAAAAACCGTAGAAAACCTAACGTTTTCTACATTTGTTTTCGAAATAACGTAACTGAAAATCCTCACAATAGACGCATTTCTCTCGGAAACGTTTACATTTTTCGTCTGGCAACTAATGCCGCGTAATGAGGTTACCGGTCGCACCTCTCTGTACGAAGTAGAAGCTTCTAAGTTGTTGCAGTCACCAAAAAAGGAGCACAGAAATTCAAGTTTTAGTTTTTGAAAATTCAGTTTTTGGCCGGTTTGCAGCCTTGAAGTTGACCTAGGACGTTAAGATTTTGCATAATCCGAACTCTGGCAGCCACATTACACGAGAAAAAGCGAGAAGTGGTAATGCGTGGTAAAAACCGCAGAAAACCTAACGTTTTCAACATTTCTTTTCGAAGTGACTTAATGAAAATCATCACAATGGATGCATTTCTCTGGCAAACGTCTACATTTATCGTCTGGCATCTAATGCCGCATGGTAAGGTATGCCGTCACACTACTCTGTACGAAAAAGAAGCTTTAAAGTTGTTGCAGTCAGCAAGAAAGGGGCACAGAAAATCAAGTTTTTGTTTTTGAAAATTCAGTTTTTGGCTGCGTTTGCCGCCTTGTATTTGACCTAGGACCTTAAGATTTTGCATAAACCGAACTCTGGCAGCCACATTACACGAGAAAAAGGGAGAAGTGGTAATGCGTAGTAAAAACCGCTCAAAACCTAATGTTTTCTACATTTGTTTTCGGAATGACGTAAGTGGAAATCGTCACATTGAACGCATTTCTCTCGGAAACGTTTACATTTGTCGTCAGGCAACTAATGCCGCGTGATGAGGTTTGCGGTCGCACCACTCTGTACGAAGTAGATGCCTCTAGGTTGTGGCAGTCACCAAAAAATTAGCACAGAAATTCAAGTTTTAGTTTTTGAAAATTCAGTTTTTGGCCGCTTTTCTGCCTTGTAGTTGACCGAGGACCTTAAGATTTTGCATGAACCAAACTCTGGCAGCCACATTACACGAGATAAATCGACAAGTGGTAATGCGTAGTAAAAACCGCAGAAAACCTGACGTTTTCTACATTTGTTTTCGAAATGACGTAACTGAAAATCTTCACAATGGACGCATTTCTCTCGGAAACGTTTAGATTTTTCGTCTGGCAACTAATGCCGCATGATGCGGTTTGCGGTCGCACCACTCTGTACGAAGTAGAAGCTTCGAAGTTGTTGCAGTCACCAAGAAAGTAGCACAGAAATTCAAGTTTTAGTTTTTGAAAATTCAATTTTTGGCCGGATTTGCTGCCTTGTAGTTGAGCTAGGACCTTTAGACTTTGCGTGAACCGAACTCTGGCAGCCACATTACACAAGAAAAAGCGAGAAGTGGTAATGCTCAGTAAAAACCTCAGAAAACCTAACGTTTTCTACATGTGTTTTCGAAATGACGTAACTGAAAATCATCTCATTGTACGCATTTCTCTCGGAAACGTTTACATTTATCGTCTGGCAACTAATGCCGCGTGATGAGGTTGCGGTCGCACCACACCGTACGAAGTAGAAGCTTCTAAGTTGTTGCAGTCACCAAGAAAGGAGCATAGAAATTCAAGTTTTAGTTTTTGAAAATTTAATTTTTGGCCGGTTTGGCTGCCTTGTAGTTGAACGAGGACCTTAAGATTTTGCGTGAACCGAACTCTGGCAGACACATTACACGAGAAAAACCGAGAAGTGGTAACGCGTAGTAAAAATCGCAGAAAACCTAACGTTTTCTACATTTGTTTTCGAAATGACGTAACTGAAAATCTTCACAATGGATGCATTTCTCTCGGATATGTTTACATTTGTCGTCTGGCAACTAATGCCGCGTGATGAGGTCTGCGGTCCCACCACTGTGTAGTAAGTAGAACCTTCTAAGTTGTTGCAGTCACAGAGAAATTCAAGTTTAAGTTTTTGAAAATTCAGTTTTTGGCCGGCTTGCAGCCTTGAAGTTGACCTAGGACCTTAAGATTTTGCATGAACCGAACTCTAGCAGCCACATTACTCGAGAAAAAGCGAGAAGTTGTAATGCGTAGTAAAAACCGCAGAAAACCTAACGTTTTCAACATTTGTTTTCGAAATGACATAAATGAAAATCATCACAATTGATGCATATCTCTGGGAGACGTTTACATTTATCGTCTGGCGTCTAATGCCGCATGATGAGGTATGCCGTCACACCACTCTGTACGAAAAAGAAGCTTTAAAGTTGTTGCAGTCACCAAGAAACGGACACAGAAAATCAAGTTTTGGTTTTTGAAAATTCAGTTTTTGGCTGCGTTTGCTGCTTTGTAGTTGACCTAGGACCTTAAGATTTTGCATGACCCGAACTCTGGCAGACACATTACACGATAAAAAGGGAGAAGTGGTAATGCGTAGTAAAAACCGCACAAAACCTAACGTTTTCCACATTTGTTTTCGGAATGACGTAAGTGGAAATCGTCACATTGAACGCATTTCTGTCGGAACCGTTTACATTTGTCGTCTCTCAACTAATGCCGCGTGACGTGGTTTGCGGTCGCACCACTCTGTACGAAAAAGAAGCTTTAAAGTTGTTGCAGTCACCAAGAAACGGACACAGAAAATCAAGTTTTGGTTTTCGAAAATTCACTTTTTGGCCGCTTTTGCTGCCCTGTAGCTGACCTAGGCCCTTACGATTTTCCATGAACCGATCTCTGGCAGCCACATTACACGAGAAAAGGCGAGAAGTGGTAATGCGTAGTAAAAACCGCAGAAAACCTAACGTTTTCTACATTTTCTTTCGCAATGACGTAACTGGAAATCCTCACAATGGACGCATTTGTCTCGGAAACGTTTACATTTATCGTCTGGCAACTAATTCCGCGTGACGAGGTTTGCTGTCGCACCACTCTGTACGAAGTAGAAGCTTCTAAGTTGTTGTAGTCACCAAGAAAGGGGAACAGAAATTCAAGTTTTAGTTTTTGAAAATTCAGTTTTCGGCCGCTTTTCTGCCTTGTAGTTGACCTAGGAACTTAAGATTTTGCATGAACCGAACACTGGCAACCACATTACACGAGAAAAGGCGAGAAGTGGTAATGCGCGGTAAAAACCGCAGAAAACGTAACGTTTTCAACATTTGTTTTGGATTTGACGTATATGAAAATCGCCACATTGGACGCATTGATCTCGGAAACGTTTACATTTATCGTCTGACAACTAATGCCGCGCTATGAGGTTTGCGGTCGCACCACTCTGTACGAAGTAGAAGCTTCAAAGTTGTTGCAGTCACCAAGAAAGGAGCACAGAAGTTCAAGTTTTATTTCTGAAATTTCAATTTTTGCCGGGTTTTGCAGCTTTGTAGTTGACCTAGGACCTTAAGATTTTGCATGAACCAAACCCTGGCAGCCACATTACACGAGAAAAAGCAAGAAGTGGTAATGTTCAGTCAAAACCGCAGAAAACCTAACGTTTTCTACATTTGTTTTCGAAACGACGTAACTGAAAATCTTCACAATGGACGCATTTCTCTCGGAAACGTTTACTTTTATCGTCTGGCAACTAATGCCGCGTGATGAGGTTTGCGGTCGCACCACTCTGTACGAAGTAGAAGTTTCTAAGTTGTTGCAGTCACCAAGAAAGGGGCACAGAATTTCAAGTTTTAGTTTTTGAAAATTCAATTTTTGGCCGTTTTTCCTGCCTTGTAGTTGACCTAGGAACTTAAGATTTTGCATGAACCGAACTCTGGCAGCCACATTACACGAGAAAAAGCGAGAACTTGTAATGCGTAGTAAAAACCGCAGAAAACCTAACGTTTTCTACATTTGCTTTCGAAATGACGTAACTGAAAATCGTCACATTGGACGCATTTCTCTCGGAAACGTTTACTTTTATCGTCTGGCAACTAATGCCGCGCGATGAAGTTTCCGGTCGCACCACTCTGTACGAAGTAGTAGCTTCTAAGTTGTTGCAGTCACCTAGAAAGGGACACAGAAATTCAAGTTTTAGTTTTTGAAAAATCAATTTTTGGCCGCTTTTGCTGCCTTGTAGTTGAAATAAGAACTTAAGATTTTGCATGAACCTAACTCTGGCAGCCACATTACACGAGAGAAAGCGAGAACTTGTAATGCGTAGTAAAAACCGCAGAAAACCTACGGTTTTCTACATTTGTTTTCGAAATGATGTAACTGAAAATCTTCACAATGGACGCATTCCTCTCGGAAACGTTTACATTTTTCGTCTGGCAACTAATGCTTTGTGATGAAGTTTGCGGTCGCACCACTCTGTACGAAGTAGAAGCCTCTAAGTTGTTGCAGTCACCAAGAATGGGACACAGAAATTCAAGTTTTAGTTTTTGAAAATTCAGTTTTTGGCCGGTTTTGCTGCCTTGTAGTTGAACTGGGACCTTAAGATATTGCATTAACCGAACTCTGGCAGCCACATTACACGAGAAAAAGCGAGAAGTGGTAATGCGTAGTAAAAACCGCAGAAAACCTAACGTTTTCAACATTTGTTTTCGAAATGACATAAATGAAAATCATCACAATGGATGCATTTCTCTGGGAAACGTTTACATTTATCGTCTGGCATCTAATGCCGCATGATGAGGTATGCCGTCACACTACTCTGTACGAAAAAGAAGCTTTAAAGTTGTTGCAGTCACCAAGAAAGGGGCACAGAAAATCAAGTTTTTGTTTTTGAAAATTCAGTTTTTGGCTGCGTTTGCTGCCTTGTAGTTGACCTAGGACCTTAAGATTTTGCATGAACCGAACTCTGGCAGCCACATTACACGAGAAAAAGGGAGAAGTGGTAATGCGTAGTAAAAACCGCACAAAACCCAACGTTTTCCACATTTGTTTTCGGAGTGACGTAAGTGGAAATCGTCACATTGAACGCATTTCTCTCGGAAACGTTTACATTTGTCGTCTGGCAACTAATGCCGCGTGACGTGGTTTGCGGTCGCACCACTCTGTACGAAGTTCTAAGTTGTTGCAGTCACTAAGAAAGAGGCACAGAAATTCAAGTTTTAGTTTTTGAAAATTCACTTTTTGGCCGCTTTTGCTGCCTTGTCGCTGACCTAGGACCTTACGATTTTCCATGAACCGATCTCTGACAACCACATTACACGAGAAAAGGGCGAGAAGTGGTAATGCGTAGTAAAAACCGCAGAAAACCTAACGTTTTCTACATTTTCTTTCGAAATGACGTAACTGAAAATCCTCACAATGGACGCATTTCTATCGGAAACGCTTACATTTATCGTCTGGCAACTAATGCCGCGTGATGAGGTTTGCTGTCGCACCACTCTGTACGAAGTAGAAGCTTCTAAGTTGTTGCAGTCACCAAGAAAGTAGCACAGAAATTCAAGTTTATGTTTTGAAAATTCAGTTTATGGCTGCTTTTGCTGTCTAGTAGTTGACCTAGGACCTTAAGATTTTGCATGAACTGAACTCTGGCAGCCACATTACACGAGAAAATGCGAGAAGTGGTAATGCGTAGTAAAAACCGCAGAAAACCTAACGTTTTCAACATTTGTTTTCGGAATGACTTAAGTTGAAATCGTCACATTGATCTAATTTCTCTCGGAAACGTTTACATTTGTCGTGTCGCAACTAATGTCGCGTGACGAGGTTTGCGGTCGCACCACTCTGTACGAAGTAGAAGCTTCTAAGTTGTTGCGGTCACCAAGAAAGGGGCACAGATATTCAAGGTTTAGTTTTGAAAATCAGTTTTTTGCCGCTTTTGCTTCCTTGTAGTTGACCTAGGACCTTAAGATTTTGCATGAACCGACTTCTAGCAGCCACATTACACGAGAAATAGCGAGAAGTTGCAATGCGTTGTAAAAACCGCAGAAAACTTAACGTTTTCTACATTTGTTTTCGAAAGGACGTAACTAAAAATCTTCACAATGGATGCAATTCTCTCGGAAATGTTGACATTTTTTGTCTGGCAACTAATGCCGTGTGACGAGGTTTGCGGTCGCACCACACTGTACGAAGTAGAAGCTTCTAAGTTGTTGCAGTCACCAAGAAAGGAGCATAGAAATTCAAGTTTTAGTTTTTGAAAATTCAATTCTTGGCCGGTTTTGCTGCCTTGTAGTTGACCTAGGACCTTACGATTTTGCGTGAACCGAACTCTGGCAGCCACATTACACGAGAAAAAGCGAGAAGTGGTAATGCGTAGTAAAAACTGCAGAAAACCTAACGTTACCTACATTTGTTTTCGAAATGACGTAACTGAAAATCGTCACATTGGACGCATTTCTCCCCGGAAATGTTTACATTTATATCGTCTGGAAACTAATGCCGCGGGACGAGGTTTGCGGTCTCACCGCTCCGTACGAAGTAGAAGTATCTAAGTTGTTGCAGTCACCAAGAAAGGAGCACAGAAATTCAAGTTTTAGTTTTTGAAAATTCAATTTTTGGCCGGTTTTGCTGCCTTGTAGTTGACCTAGGACCTTACGATTTTGCGTGAACCGAACTCTGGCAGCCACATTACACGAGAAAAAGCGAGAAGTGGTAATGCGTAGTAAAAACCGCAGAAAACCTAACGTTTTCAACATTTGTTTTCGAAATGACATAAATGAAAATCATCACAATGGATGCATTTCTCTGGGAAACGTTTACATTTATCGTCTGGCATCTAATGCCGCATGATGAGGTATGCCGTCACACTACTCTGTACGAAAAAGAAGCTTTAAAGTTGTTGCAGTCACCAAGAAAGGGGCACAGAAAATCAAGTTTTTGTTTTTGAAAATTCAGTTTTTGGCTGCGTTTGCTGCCTTGTAGTTGACCTAGGACCTTAAGATTTTGCATGAACCGAACTCTGGCAGCCACATTACACGAGAAAAAGGGAGAAATGGTAATGCGTAGTAAAAACCGCACAAAACCTAACGTTTTCCACATTTGTTTTCGGAATGACGTAAGTGGAAATCGTCACATTGAACGCATTTCTCTCGGAAACGTTTACATTTGTCGTCTGGCAACTAATGCCGCGTGACGTGGTTTGCGGTCGCACCACTCTGTACGAAGTTCTAAGTTGTTGCAGTCACTAAGAAAGGGGCACAGAAATTCAAGTTTTGGTTTTTGAAAATTCACTTTTTGGCCGCTTTTGCTGCCTTGTCGCTGACCTAGGACCTTACGATTTTCCATGAACCGATCTCTGACAACCACATTACACGAGAAAAGGGCGAGAAGTGGTAATGCGTAGTAAAAACCGCAGAAAACCTAACGTTTTCTACATTTTCTTTCGAAATGACGTAACTTAAAATCCTCACAATGGACGCATTTCTATCGGAAACGCTTACATTTATCGTCTGGCAACTAATGCCGCGTGATGAGGTTTGCGGTCGCACCACTCTGTACGAAGTAGAAGCTTCTAAGTTCTTGCAGTCACCAAGAAAGTAGCACAGAAATTCAAGTTTATGTTTTGAAAATTCAGTTTATGGCTGCTTTTGCTGTCTAGTAGTTGACCTAGGACCTTAAGATTTTGCATGAACTGAACTCTGGCAGCCACATTACACGAGAAAATGCGAGAAGTGGTAATGCGTAGTAAAAACCGCAGAAAACCTAACGTTTTCAACATTTGTTTTCGGAATGACGTAAGTTGAAATCGTCGCATTGATCAAATTTCTCTCGGAAACGTTTACATTTGTCGTGTGGCAACTAATGTCGCGTGACGAGGTTTGCGGTCGCACCACTCTGTACGAAGTAGAAGCTTCTAAGTTGTTGCAGTCACCTAGAAAGGGGCACAGATATTCAAGGTTTAGTTTTGAAAATCAGTTTTTTGCTGCTTTTGCTTCCTTGTAGTTGACCTAGGACCTTAAAATTTTGCGTGAACCGACTTCTAGCAGCCACATTACACGAGAAATAGCGAGAAGTTGCAATGCGTTGTAAAAACCGCAGAAAACCTAACGTTTTCTACATTTGTTTCGAAATGACGTAACTAAAAATCTTCACAATGGATGCATTTCACTCGGAAATGTTGACATTTTTTGTCTGGCAACTAATGCCGTGTGACGAGGTTTGCGGTCGCACCACACTGTACGAAGTAGAAGCTTCTAAGTTGTTGCAGTCACCAAGAAAGGAGCATAGAAATTCAAGTTTTAGTTTTTGAAAATTCAATTTTTGGCCGGTTTGGCTGCCCTGTAGTTGAACGAGGACCTTAAGATTTTGCATGAACCGAACTCTGGCAGACACATTACACGAGAAAAAGCGAGAAGTGGTAACGCGTAGTAAAAATCGCAGAAAACCTAATGTTTTCTACATTTGTTTTCGAAATGACGTAACTGAAAATCTTCACAATGGATGCATTTCTCTCGGATATGTTTACATTTGTCGTCTGGCAACTAATGCCGCGTCATGAGGTCTGCGGTCCCACCACTGTGTAGTAAGTAGAACCTTCTAAGTTGTTGCAGTCACACAGAAATTCAAGTTTAAGTTTTTGAAAATTCAGTTTTTGGCCGGTTTGCAGACTTGAAGTTGACTTAGGACCTTAAGATTTTGCATGAACCGAACTCTAGCAGCCACATTACACGAGAAAAAGCGACAAGTTGTAATGCGTAGTAAAAACCGCAGAAAACCTAACGTCTTCAACATTTGTTTTCGAAATGACATAAATGAAAATCATCACAATGGATGCATATCTCTGGGAAACGTTTACATTTATCGTCTGGCGTCTAATGCCGCATGATGAGGTATGCCGTTACACCACTCTGTACGAAAAAGGAGCTTTAAAGTTGTTGCAGTCACCAAGAAAGGGACACAGAAAATCAAGATTTGGTTTTTGAAAATTCAGTTTTTGGCTGCGTTTGCTGCCTTGTAGTTGACCTAGGACCTTAAGATTTTGCATGAACCGAACTCTGGCAGCCACATTACACGAGAAAAAGCGGGAAGTGGTAATGCGTAGTAAAAACCGCAGAAAACCTAACGTTTTCAACATTTGTTTTCGATATGACGTAAATGAAAATCATCACAATGGATGCATTTCTCTGGGAAACGTTTACATTTATCGTCTGGCATCTAATGCCGCATGATGAGGTATGCCATCACATCACTCTGCACGGAAAAGAAGCTTTAAAGTTGTTGCAGTCACCAAGAAAGGGGCACAGAAAATCAAGTTTTTGTTTTAGAAAATTCAGTTTTTGGCTGCGTTTGCTGCCTTGTAGTTGACCTAGGACCTTAAGATTTTTGCATGAACCGAACTCTGGCAGCCACATTACACGAGAAAAAGGGAGAAGTGGTAATGCGTAGTAAAAACCGCACAAAACCTAACGTTTTCCACATTTGTTTTCGGAATGACGTAAGTGGAAATCGTCACATTGGACGCATTACTCTCGGAAACGTTTACATTTATCGTCTGACTACTAATGCCGCGTGACGAGGTCTGCGGTCGCACCACTCTGTACGAAGTAGAAGCTCCTAAGTTGTTGCAGTCACCAAGAAAGGGGCACAGAAATTCAAGTTATAGTTTTTGAAAATCAAGTTCTTGGCCGCTTTTGCAGCCTTGTAGTTGACCTAGGACCTTATGATTTTGCATGAACCGAACCCTGGCAGCCACATTACACGAGAAAAAGCGAGAAGTGGTAATGCGTAGTAAAAACCGCTGAAAACCTAACGTTTTCTACACTTGTTCTTAGAAATGTCGTAACTGAAAATCTTTACAGTGGACGCATTTCTCTCGGAAACGTTTACATTTATCGTCTGGCAACTAATGCCGCGTGATGAGGTTTGCGGTCGCACCACTCTGTACGATGTAGAAGCTTCTAAGTTGTTGCAGTCACCAAGAAAGGAGCACAGAAATTCAAGTTTTAGTTTTTGAAAATGCAGTTTTTGGCCACTTTTGCTGCCTTGTAGTTGACCTAGGACTCCTAAGATTTAGAATGAACCGAAATCTGGCAGCCACATTACACGAGAAAAAGCGAGATGTGGTAAAACGTAGTAAAAACCGCAGAAAACCTAACGTTTTCTACATTTGTTTTCGAAATGACATAACTGGAAATCATCACATTGGACGCATTTCTCTCGGTAACTTTTACATTAATCGTCCGGCAACTAATGCCGCGTGACGAGTTTTGCGGTTGCATTAATCCGTAAAAGTAGATGATTCTAAGTTGTTGTAGTCACCAAGAAAGGAGAACAGATTTTTAAGTTTTAGTTTTTGAAAATTCAATTTTTGGCCGGTTTTGCTGCCTTGTAGTTGACCTAGGACCTTAAGATTTTGCATGAAAAGTACCCTGGCAGCCACATTACAAGAGAAAACGCGAGAAATGGCAATGCGTAGTAAAAACCACAGAATACCTAACATTTTCTATACTTGTTTTCGAAATGACGTAACTGAAAATCGTCACATTGGACGCATTTCTCTCGGAAACGTTTACATTTATCGTCTGGCAACTAATTCCGCGTGACTAGGTTTGCGGTCTCACCACTCTGTACGAAGCAAAAGCTTCTAAATTGTTGCAGTCACCAAGAAAGAGGCACAGAAATTCAAGTAGTAGTGTTTGAAAATTCAATTTTTGGACGGTTTTGCTGTCTTGTAGTTGACCTGGGACCTTAAGATATTGCATGAACCGAACTCTGGCAGCCACATTACACGAGAAAAACCGAAAAGTGGTAATACGTAGTAAAAACCGCAGAAAACCTAACGTTTTCTACATTTGTTTTCGAAATGACATAACTGGAAATCATCACATTGGACGCATTTCTCTCGGAAACTTTTACATTAATCGTCTGGCAACTAATGCCGCGTGACGAGTTTTGCGGTCTCACCACTGTGTACGAAGTAGAAGCTTCTAAGTTGTTGCAGTCACCCAGAAAGGGGCACAGAAATTCAAGGTTTAGTTTATGAAAATTCAGTTTTTGGCCGCTTTTGCTACCCTGTAGTTGCCCTCGGACCTTAAGATTTTGGATGAACCGAACTCTGGCAGCCACATTACACGAGAAAAATCGAGAAGTGCTAATGCGTAGTAAGAACCGCAGAAAACCTAACGTTTGCTACATTAGTTTTCGAAATGACGTAACTGAAAATCGTCACATGGGACGCATTTCTCTCGGAAATGTTTACATTTATCGTCCGGCAACTAATGCCGCGTGACGAGGTTTGCGCTCGCACTACTCTGTACGAAGTAGAAGCTTCCAAGTTGTTTCAGACACCAAGAAGTGGCAGAGAAATTCAAGTTTTAGTTCTTGAAAATGCAGTTTTTGGCCACTTTTGCTGCCTTGTAGTTGACCTAGGACTCCTAAGATTTAGCATGAACGGAACTCTGGGAGCCACATTACACTAGAAAAAGCGAAAAGTGGTAATGCGCAGTAAAAACCGCAGAAAACTTATCGTTTTCTACATTTGTTTTTAAAATGACGTAACTGAAAATCTTCACATTGGACGCATTTCTCTCGGATACGTTTACATTTTTCGTCTGGCAACTAATGCCGCGTTACGAGGTTTGCAGTCGCACCACACTGTACGAAGTAGAAGCTTCTAAGTTGTTGCAGTCACCAAGAAAGGAGCACAGAAATTCAAGTTTTAGGTTTGGAAAATTCAGTTTTGGCCACTTATGCTGCCTTGTAGATGACCTAGGACCTTAAGATTTTGCATGAACCGAACTCTGGCAGCCACATTACACGAGAGAAGGGGAGAAGTGGCAATGCGCGGTAAAAACCGCAGAAAACTTAACGTTTTCTACATTTGTTTTGGAACTGACGTATATGAAAATCGTCACATTGGACGCATTTCTCTCGGAAACGTTTACATTTATATCGTCTGGGAACTAATGCCGCGTGATGAGGTTTGCGGTCGCACCACTCTGTACGAAGTAGAAGCTCCTAAGCTGTTGCAGTCACCAAGAAAGGAGAACAGAAATTCAAGTTTTAGTTTTTGAAGATTCAATTTTGTTCCGGTTTTGCTGCCTTGTAGTAGACCTAATACCTTAAGATTTTCCATGAACCGAACTCTGGCAGCCACATTACACGAAATAAAGCGAGAAGTGGTAATGCGTAGTAAAAACCGCAGAAACCCTAACGTTTTCTACATTTGTTTTCGAAATGACGTAACTGAAAATCTTCACAATGGACGCATTGCTCTCGGAAACTTTTACATTTATCGTCTGGCCACTAATGCCGCGTGACGAGGCTTGTGGTCGCACCACTTTGTACGAAGTAGAAGCTTCTAAGTTGTTGCAGTCACCGAGAAAGGGGCACAGAAATTCAAGTATTAGTTTTTGAAAATTCAATTTTTCGCCGGTATTGCTCCCTTGTAGTACACCTAGGACCTTAAGGTAATACATGAACCGACCTCTGGCAGCCACAGTACACGAGAAAAAGCGAGAAGTGGTAATGCGTAGTAAAAACCGCAGAAAACCTAACGTTTTCTACATTTGTTTTCAAACTGACGTAACTGAAAATCGTCACATTGGACGCATTACTCTCGGAAACGTTTACATTTATCGTCTGGCAACTAATGCCGCGTGACGAGATTTGCGGTCGCACCACTCTGTACGAAGTAGAAGCTTCTAAGTTGTTGCAGTCACCAAGAACGGAGCACAGTAATTCAAGTTTTAGTTTCTGAAAAATCAAATTTGTCCGGTTTTGCTGCCTTGTAGTTGACCTAGGACCTTAAGATTTTGCATGAACCGAAGCCTGGCAGCCACATTATACGAGAAGTAGCGAGAGGTGGTAATGCGTAGTAAAAACCGCTGAAAACCTAACGCTTTCTACATTTGTTTTCGAAATGACGTAACTGAAAATTCTGTTATTGGCCGGTATTGCTGCCTTGTAGTTTACTTAGGACCTTAAGATTTTGCATGAACCGAACTCTGGCAGCCACATTACACGAGAAAAAGCGAAAAGTGGTAATGTGTAGTAAAAACCGCAGAAAACCTAACGTTTTCTACATTTGTTATCGAATTGACGTCACTGAAAAACTTCGCAATGGACGCATTTCTCTCGCAAACGTTTACATTTATCGTCTGGCAACTAACGCCGCGTGATGAAGCTTGCGGTCGCACCACTGTGTACGAAGTAGAACCTTCTAAGTTGTTGCAGTCACCAAGAAAGGGGCACAGAAATTCAAGTTTTAGTTTTTGAAAATTCAGTTTTTGGCCGCTTTTTCTGCCTTGTAGTTGACCTAGGACGTTACGATTTTGCATGAACCGAACACTGGCAGCCACATTACACGAGTAAGAGCGAGAAGTGGTAATGTGTAGTAAAAACCGCAGAAAACCTAACGTTTTCTACATTTGTTTTCAAAATGACGTAACTGAAAATCTTCACAATGGACGCATTTCTCTCGGAAACGTTTATATTTATCGTCTGGCAACTAACGCCGCGTGATGAAGCTTGCGGTCGCACCACTGTGTACGAAGTAGAACCTTCTAAGTTGTTGCAATCACCAAGAAAGGGGCACAGAAATTCAAATTTTAGTTCTTGATAATTCAATTTTTGGCCGGTTTTGCTGCCTTGTAGTTGACCTAGGACCTTAAGATTTTGCATGAACCGAACTCTGGCAGCCACAATACTCAGGAAAAAGCGGGCACTTGTAATGCGTAGTGATAACCGCAGAAAACCTAACGTTTTCTACATATGTTTTCGAAATAACGTAACTGGAAATCGTCACATTGGACGCATTTCTCTCGCAAACGTTTACATTTATCGTCTGGCAACTAATGCCGCGCGACGAGGTTTGCGGTCGCACCACTGTGTACGAAGTAGAACCTTGTAAGTTGTTGCAGCCACTAAGAAAGGGGCACAGAAATTCAAGTTTTAGTTTTTAAAAATTGAGTTTTCGGACGCTTTTGCAGCCTTGTAGTTGACCTAGGACCTTAAGATTTTGCATGAACCGAACTCTGGCAGCCACATTAAACGAGAAAAAGCGAGAAGTTGTAATGCGTAGTAAAAACAGCAGAAAACCTAACGTTTTCTACATTTGTCTTCGAAATGACATAACTGAAAATCCTCACATTGGACTCATTTCTCTATGAAACGTTTACATTTATCGTCTGGCAACTAATGCCGCGTGACGAGGTTTGCGTTCGCACCACTCTGTACGAAGTAGAAGCTTCTAAGTTGTTGCAGTCACCAAGAAAGGAGCACAGAAATTCAAGTTTTAGTTTTTGAAAATTCAGTTTTTGGCCGCTTATGCTGCCTTGTAGTTGACCTAGGACCTTAAGATTTTGCATGAACCGAACTCTGGCAGCCACATTACACGAGAAAAAACGAGCAGTGGTAATGCAGAGTAAAAACCGCAGAAAACCAAACGTTTTCAACATTTGTTTTCGAAATAACGTAACTGGAAATCGTCACATTGGACGCATTACTCTCAGAAACGTTTACATTTATCGTCTGGCAACTAATGCCACGTGACGAGGTTTGCGGTCGCACCACTCTGTACGAAGTAGCAGCTTCTAAGTTGTTGCAGTCACCAAGAAAGGGAAGCAGAAATTCAAGTTTTAGTTTTAGAAATTTCAGTTTTTTTTTCGCTTTTTTAGCCTTGTAGTTGACCTAGGTCCTTATGATTTTGCTTGAACCGAACTCTGGCAGCCACATTACACGAGAAAAAGGAGAAATGGTAATGCGTAGTAAAAACCGCAGCAAC
Source organism: Schistocerca serialis cubense (assembly GCF_023864345.2). Lineage (NCBI taxonomy): Eukaryota > Metazoa > Arthropoda > Insecta > Orthoptera > Acrididae > Schistocerca > Schistocerca serialis. The sequence continues at coordinate 2,303,366 of NW_026047571.1, read as the reverse complement.
CTAACGTTTTCTACATTTGTTTTCGCAATAACGTAACTTAAAATTAAGTTTTTGGTCGGAATTGCTGCCTTGTAGTCTACCTAGGACCTTAAGATTTTGCATGAACCGAACTCTGGCAGCCACATTACACGAGAAAAAGCGAGAAGTGGAAATGTTTAGTAAATACCGCAGAAAACCTAACGTTTTTTACATTTGTTTTCGAATTGCCGTAACTGAAAATCATCAAAATGGACGCATTTCTCTCGGAAACGTTTACATTTACTGTCTGGCAACTAATGCCGCGTGATGAAGTTTGCGGTTGACCCACTCTGTACGAAGTAGAAGCTTCTAAATTGTTGCAGTCACCAAGAAAGGCGCACAGAAATTCAAGTTTTAGTTTTTGAAAATTCAGTTTTTGTCCGCTTTTGCAGTCTTGTAGTTGTCCTAGGACCTTAAGATTTTGCACGAATCGAATCCTGGCAGCCACATTACACGAGAAAAAGCGAGAAGTGGTAATGCGTAGTAAAAAACCGCAGAAAACCTAACGTTTACTACATTTGTTTTCGAAATAACGTAACTGAAAATCGTCACATTGGACGCATTACGCTCAGAAATGTTTACTTTTATTGTCTGGTACCTAATGCCGCGTGACGAGGTTTGCGGTCGCAACACTCTGTACGAAGTAGAAGTTTCTAATCTGTTGCAGTCAACAAGAAAGGGGCACAGAAGTTCAAGCTTTAGTTTTTGAAAATTATTTTTTGGCCGGTATTGCTGCCTTGTAGTTGACCTAGGACCTTACGATTTTGCATGAACCGAACACTGGCAGCCACATTACACGATAAACAGAGAGAATTGGTAATGCGTGGTAAAAACCGTAGAAACCTAACGTTTTCTACATTTGTTTTCGAAATGACGTAACTGAAAATCGTCACATTGGACGCATTTCTCTCGGAAACGTTTTCTTTTATCGTCTGGCAACTAACGCCGAGTGATGAAGCTTGCGGTCGCACCACTGTGTACGAAGTAGAACCTTCTAAATTGTTGCAATCACCAAGAAAGGGGCACAGAAATTCAAGTTTTAGTTTTTGATAATTCAATTTTTGGCCGGTTTTGCTGCCTTGTAGTTGACCTAGGACCTTAAGATTTTGCATGATCCGAACTCTGGCAGCCACATTACACGACAAAAAGCGAGAAGTGGTAATGCGTAGTAAAAACTGCAGAAAACCAAATGTTTTCTACATGTGTTTTCGAAATGACGTAAATGAAAATCTTCACAATGGACGCATTTTTCCCGGAAACGTTTCCATTTATCGTCTGGCAACTAATGCCGCAAGATGAGGTTTGCGGTCACACCACTGTGTACTAAGTGGAAGCCTCTAAGTTGTTGCAATCACCAAGAAAGCAGCACAGAAATTCAAGTTTTAGTTTTTGAAAATTCAATTTTTGGCCGGTTTTTCTGCCTTGTAGTTTACCTAGGACCTTAAGATTTTGCATGAACCGAACTCTGGCAGCCACATTACACGAGAAAAAGGGAGAAGTGGTAATGCGTTGTAAAAACCGCAGAAAATCTAACGTTTTCTACATATGTTTTCGGAATGACGTAATTGAAAATCGTCACGTTGGACGCATTTCTCTCAGAAACGTTTACATTTATCGTCTGGCAATAAATGCCGCGTGACGAGGTTTGCGGTGCACCACTCTGTACGAAGTAGAAGCTTCTAAGTTGTTTCAGTCACCAAGAAGCGCACAGAAATTCATTTTTTTTTTTTAAACTTCAATTTTTGGCCGCTTTTGTTGCCTTGTAGTTGACCTAGGACCTTAAGATTATGCATGAACCGAACTCTGGCAGCCACATTACACGGGAAAAAGCGAGGACTTGTAATGCGTAGTGATAACCGCAGAAAACCTAACGTTTTCTACATTTGTTTTCGAAATGACGTAACTGAAAATCGCCACAATGGTCGCATTTCTCTCGGAAACGTTTACATTTATCGTCTGACAAGTAATGCCGCGTGACGAGGTTGTCGGTCGCTCCACTCTGTACGAAGTAGATGCTTCTAAAATGTTGCAGTCACCAAGGAACGGGCACAGAAATTAAAGTTAATTTTTTGAAAATTCAGTTTTTGGCCGCTTTTGCAGCCTTGTAGTTGACCTAGGTCCTTAAGATTTTGCATGAACCGAACTCTGGCAGCCACATTACAAGAGAGAAAGCGAGAAATGGTAATGTGTAGTAAAAACCGCAGAAAACCTAACCTTTTTAACATTTGTTTTCGAAAGGACGTAACTGAAAATTCAGTTTTTGGCCGGTAATGCTGCCTTGTAGTTGACCTAGGACCTTAAGATTTTGCATGAACCGAACTCTGGCAGCCACATTACACGAGAAAAAGCGAGAACTGGTAATGTGTAACCGCTGAAAACCTAACGTTTTCTACATTTATTTTCGAATTGACGTAACTGAAAATCTTCATAATGGACGCATTTCTCTCGGAAACGATTACATTTATCGTCTGGCAACTAATGCCGCATAACGAGGTTTTCGGTCGCACCACTCTGTACGAAGTAGAAGCTTCTAAGTTGTTGCAGCCACCAAGAAACGAGCACAGAAATTCAAGTTTTAGTTTCTGAAAATTCAATTTTTGTCCGGTTTTGCTGCCTTGTAGTTGACCTAGTCCTTAAGATTTTGCATGAACCGAACTCTGGCAGCCACATTACACGAGAAAAATTGAGAAGTAGTAATGCGTAGTATAAACCGCAGAAAACCTAACGTTTTCTACATTTGTTCTCGAGATGACGTAACTGAAAATCGTCACATTGGGCGTATTTCTCTCGGAAACGTTTTTTTATCGTCTGGCAACTAATGCCGCGTGATGAGGTTTGCGGACGCACCAGTCTGTACGAAGTAGACCCTTCTAAGTTGTTGCAGTCACCAAGATAGGGGCACAGAAGTTCAAGTTTTAGTTTTTAATAATTCAGATATTAGCCGCTTTTGCACCCTTGTAGTTGACCTAGGTCCTTAAGGTTTTGCATGAACCGAACTCTGGCAGCCACATTACACGAGAAAAAGCGAGAAGTGGTAATGTGTAGTAAAAACCGCAGAAAACCTAACGTTTTCTACATTTATTTTCGAATTGACGTAACTGATAATCTTCACAATGGACGCATTACTCTCGGAAACGTTTACATTTATCGTTTGGCAACTAATGCCGCGTGACGAGGTTTGCGGTCGCACCACTCTGTACGATGTAGAAGCTTCTAAGTTGTTGCAGTCACAAAGAAAGGAGCACAGAAATTCAAGTTTTAGTTTTTGAAAATTCATTTTTTGGCCGGTTTTGCTGCCTTGTAGTTGACCTAGGACCTCAAGATTTTGCAAGAACCGAAGCCTCACAGCCACATTACACGAGAAAAAGCGAGAAGTGGTAATGCGTAGTATAAACCGCATAAAACCCAACGGTTTCTACATTTCTTTTCGAAATGACGTAACTGAAAATCGTAACATTGGACGCAATTCTCTCGGAAACGTTTACATTTATCGTCTAAGAACAAATGCCGCGTGACGACGTTTGCAGTCGTACCACTCTGTATGAAGTAGAAGCTTCTAAGTAGCTGCAGTCACCAAGAAAGAGGCACTGAAATTCAAGTTTTAGTTTTTGAAAATTCAGTTTTTGGCCGCTTTTGCAGCCTTGTAGTTGACCTAGGTCCTTAAGGGTTTGCATGAACCGAACTCTGGCAGCCACATTACACGAGAAAAAGCTGGAAGTGGTAATGTGTAGTAAAAACGGCAGAAAACCTAACGTTTTCTACATTTGTTTTCGAAACGACGTAACTGAAAATTCAGTTTTTGGCCAGTATTGCAGCCTTGTAGTTGACCTAGGACCTTTAGATTTTGCATGAACCGAACTCTGGCAACCACATTACACGAGAAAAAGCGAGAAGTGGTAATGCGTAGTAAAAACCGCAGAAAACCTAACGTTTACTACATTTGTTTTCGAAATGACGTAACTGAAAATCTTGAGAATGGACGCATTTCTCTCGGAAACGTTTACATTTAAGGTCTGGCAACTATTGCCGCGGGACGAGGTTTTGGGTCGCACCACTCTGTACTAAGTAGAAGTTTCTAAGTTGTTGCAGTCACCAACAAACTGGCACAGAAATTCAAGTTTTAGATTTTGAAAATTCTGTTTTTTGGCAGCTTTTGCTGCCTTGTAGTTGACTTAGGACCTTAGGATTTTGCATGAATCGAACTCTGGCAGCCACATTACGCGAGAAAAAGCGAGCAGTGGTAATGCGTGGTAAAAACCACAGAAAACCTAACGTTTTCTACATTTGTTTTCGAAATGACGTAACTGAAAATCGCCACATAGGTCGCATTTCTCTCGGAAACGTTTACATTTATCGTCTGGCAACTAATGCCGCGTGACGAGGTTTGCAGTCGCACCACTCTGTACGAAGTAGAAGCTTCTAAGTTGTTGCAGTCACCAAGAAAGTGGCAAAGAAATTCAAGTTTTAGTTTTTGAAAATTGAGTTTTCGGCCGCTTTTCCAGTCTTGTAGTTGACCTAGGACCTTAAGATTTTGCATGAACCGAACTCTGGCAGCTACACTACACGAGAAAAAGCGAGAAGTGGTAATGCGTAGTAAAAACCGCAGTAAACCTAACGTTTGCTAAATTTGTTTTCGAAATGACGTAACTGTAAATCTTCACAATGGACGCATTTCTCTCGGAAACGTTTACATTTATCGTCTGGCAACTAATGCCGCGTGATGAGGTTTGCGGTCGCTCCACTCTGTACGAAGTAGAAGCTTCTAAGTTGTTGCAGTCACCAAGAAAGGGGCACAGAAATTCGTTTTAGTTTTTGAAAATTGAGTTTTCGGCCGCTGTTGCAGGCTTGTAGTTGACCTAGGACCTTTAGATTTTGCATGAACCGAACTCTGGCCGCCACATTACACGAGAAAAAGCGAGAAGTGTTAATGCGTAGTAAAAACCGCAGAAAACCTAACGTTTTCTACATTTGTTTTAGAAATGACGGAACTGGAAATCGTCCCATTTGACGCATTTCTCTCGGAAACGTTTACATTTATGGTCTGGCAACTATTGCCCCGGGACGAGGTTTTGGGTCGCACCACTCTGTACTAAGTAGAAGTTTCTAAGTTGTTGCAGTCACCAACAAACGGGCACAGAAATTCAAGTTTTAGATTTTGAAAATTCTGTTTTTTGGCAGCTTTTGCTGCCTTGTAGTTGGCCTAGGACCTTAGGATTTTGCATGAACCGAACTCTGGCAGCCACATTACGCGAGAAAAAGCGAGCAGTGGTAATGCGTGGTAAAAAACACAGAAAACCTAACGTTTTCTACATTTGTTTTCGAAATGACGTAACTGAAAATCGCCACATAGGTCGCATTTCTCTCGGAAACGTTTACATTTATCGTCTGGCAACTAATGCCGCGTGACGAGGTTTGCGGTCGCACCACTCTGTACGAAGTAGAAGCTTCTACGTTGTTGCAGTCACCAAGAAAGGTTCACAGAAATTCAAGTTTTGGTTTTTGAAAATTCATTTTTTGGCCCGTTTTGCAGCCTTGTAGTTGACCGAGGACCTTAAGATATTGCATGAACCCAACTCTGGCAGCCTGATTACACTGGAAAAAGCGAGGAGTGGTAATGCGTAGTGAAAACCGCAGAAAATCTAACGTTTTCTACATTTGTTTTCGAAATGGCGTAAGTGGAAATCGTCACATTTGACGCATTTCTCTCGGAAACGTTTACATTTATCGTCTGGCAACTAATGCCGCGTGACGAGGTTTGCGGTCGCACCACTCTGTACGAAGTAGAAGCCGCTAAGTTGTAGCAGTCACCAAGAAAGGGCAGCAGAAATTCAAGTTATAGTTTTTGAAAATTCAGTTTTTGGCCGCTTTTGCAGCCTTGTAGTTGACCTAGGACCTTAATATTTTGCATGAATCGAACCCTGGCAGCCACATTACACGAGAAAAAGCGAGAAGTGGTAATGCGTAGTAAAAACCGCAGAAAACCTAACGTTCTCCACATTTGTTTTCAAAATGACGTAACAGAAAATCTTCACAATGGTCGCATTTCTCTCGGAAACGTTTACATTTATCGTCTGGCAACTAATGCCGCGTGATGAGGTTTGCGGTTGCACCTCTCTGTACGATGTAGAAGCTTCTAACTTGTTGCAGTCACAAAGAAAGGCGCACAGAAATTCAAGTTTTAGTTTTTGAAAATTCAGTTTCTGGCCGCTTTTGCAGCCTTGTAGTTGACCTAGGACCTTAGGATTTTGCATGAACCGAACCATGGCAGCCACATTACACGATAAAAAGCGAGAAGTGGTAATGTGTAGAAAAACCGCAGAATACCTAACGTTTTCTGCATTTTATTTTCGAAACGACGTAACTGAAAATCTTCACAATGGACGCATTTCTCTCGGAGACGTTTACATTTATCGTCTGGAAACTAATGCCGTGTGATGAGGTTTGCGGTCGCACCACTCTGTACGAAGTAGAAGCTTCTAAGTTGTTTCAGTCACCAAGAAAGGGGCACCGAAATTCAAGTTTTAGTTTATGAAAATTCAATTTTTGGCCTCTTTTGTTGAATTGTTGTTGACCTAGGACCTTAAGATTTTGCATGAACCGAACTCTGGCAGCCACATTACACGGGAAAAGCGAGAAGTGGTAATGCGTAGTGAAAACCGCCGAAAACCTAACGTTTGCTACATTTGTTTTCGAAATGACGTAACTGGAAATCGTCATATTGGATGCATTTCTCCAGGAAACGTTTACATTTATCGTCGGCAACTAATGCCGCGTGACGAGGTTTGCGGTCGCACCACTCTGTACGAAGTAGAAGCTTCTAAGTTGTTTCAGTCACCAAGAAAGGGGCACCGAAATTCAAGTTTTAGTTTTTGAAAATTCGATTTTTGGCCGCTTTTGTTGCCTTGTAGTTGACCTAGGACCTTAACATTTTGCATGAACCAATCTCTGGCAGCCACATTACACGGGAAAAAGCGAAAAGTGGTAATGCATAGTGAAAACCGCAGAAAACCTAACGTTTACTACATTTGTTTTCGAAATGACGGAACTGGAAATCGTCACATTGGACACATTTCTCTCGGAACCGTTTACATTTATCGTCAGGCAACTAATGCCGCTTGGTGAGGTTTGCCGTCGCACCACTCCGTACGAGGTAGAAGCCTCTAAGTTGTTGCAGTCACCAAGAAAGGAGCATAGAAGTTCAAGATTTAGTTTTGGAAAATTCAGTTTTTTGCCGCTTTTGCAGCCTTGTAGTTGACCTAGGGCCTTAAGATTTTGCATGAACTGAACTCTGGCAGCCACATTAGACGAGAAAAAGCGAGAAGTGGTAATGCGTAGTAAAAACCGCAGAAAACCTAACGGTTTCTAATTTTGTTTTCTAAATGTCGGAACTGGAAATCGTCACATTTAACGCAATTCTCTCGGAAACATTTACATTTATCGTCTGGCAACTAATGCCGCGTGATGAGGTTTGCGGTCGCACCACTCTGTACGAGGTAGAAGCTTCTAAGTTGTTGCAGTCACCAAGAAAGGATGACCGAAATTCAAGATTTAGTTTTTGAAAATCAATTTTTGTGGGGTTTTGCTGTCTTATAGTTGACGTAGGACCATAAGATTTTGCATGAACCGAACCCTGGCTGCCACATTACACGAGAAAAAGCGAAAAGTGGTAATGCGTAGTAAAAACAGCAGAAAACCTATCGTTTTCTACATTTGTTTTCGAAATGACGTATCTGAAAATCTTCACAATGGACGGAATTCTCTCGCAAACGTTAACATTTATCGTCTGGCAACTAAATCGCGTGATGAGGTTTGCGGTCGCACCACACTGTACGATGTAGAAGCTTCTAAGTTGGTGCAGTCACCAAGAAAGGAGCACAGAAATGCAAGTTTTTGTTATTCAAAATTCAGTTTTTGGCGGCTTTTGCAGCCTTGTAGCTGACCTAGGACCTTAAGATTTTGCATGAACCGAACTCTGGCAGCCACATTACACGAGAAAAAGGGAGAAGTAGTATAGCGTAGTAAAAACCGCAGAAAACCTAACGTTTTCTACATTTGTTTTCGAAATGACGTAACTAAAATCGTCACATTGGATGCATTTCTCTCGGAAACGTTTACATGTATCGTCTGGCGAGTAATGCCGCGTGCCGAGGTTTGCAGTCGCACCACTCTGTACGAAGTAGAAGTTTCTAAGTTGTTTCAGTCACCAAGAAAGGGGCACCGAAATTCAAGTTTTAGTTTTTGAAAATTCAATTTTTGGCCGCTTTTGTTGCCTTGTAGTTGACCTAGGACCTTAAGGTTTTGCATGAACCGATCTCTGGCAGCCACATAACACGGGAAAAAGCGAAAAGTGGTAATGCGTAGTGAAAACCGCAGAAAACCTAACGTTTACTACATTTGTTTTCGAAATGACGTAACTGAAAATCTTCACAATGGACACATTTCTCTCGGAATCGTTTACATTTATCGCCTGGCAACTAATGCCGCGTGATGAGGTTTGCGGTCGCACCACACTGTACGAAGTACAAGCTTCTAAGTTGTTCAGTCACCAAGAAAGTAGCACAGAAATTCAAGTTTTACTTTTTGAAAATTTAATTTTTTGCCGGTTTTTCTGCCATGTAGTTGACCTAGGACCTTAAGATTTTGCATGAACCGAACTCCTGCAGCCACATTACACGAGAAAAAGCGAGGACTTGTAATGCGTAGTGATAACCGCAGAAAACCTAACGTTTTCTACATTTGTTTTCGAAATGACGTAACTGGGAATCGTCAGAATGGACGCATTTCTCTCGGAAACGTTTACATTTATCGTCTGGCAACTAATGCCGCGTGATGAGGTTTGCGGTCGCACCACTCTCAACGAAGTATATGCTTCTAAGTTGTTGCAGTCACCAAGAAAGTAGCACAGAAATTCAAGATTTAGTTTTTGAAAATTCAATTTTTGGCGGGCTTTTGCTGCCTTGTAGTTGACGTAGGACCTTAAGATTTTGCATGAACCGAACCCTGGCGGCCAAATTACACAAGAAAAAGCGAGAAGTGGTAATGCGTAGTAAAAACCGCAGAAAACCTAATGTTTTCTACATTTGTTTTCGAAATGACGTAACTGAAAATCTTCACAATGGACGCATTTCTCTCTGAAACGTTTACATTTATCGTCTGACAACTAATGGCGTGCGACGCGGTTTGCGTTCGCACCACTCTGTATGAAGTAGAAGCTTCTAAGTTGTTGCAGTCACCAAGAAAGGGGCACAGAAATTTACGTTTTAGTTATTAAATTTTTTTTTTGGGCCGGTATTGCTGCCTTGTAGTTGACCTAGGACCTTAAGATATTGCATGAACCGAACTCTGGCAGCCACATTACACAAGAAAAAGCAAGAAGTTATAATGCGTTGTAAAAACCGCAGAAAACCTAACGTTTTCTGCATTTGTTTTCGAAATGACGTAACTGAAAATCTTCACAATGGAAGCATTTCCCTCGGAAACGTTTACATTTATTGTCTGGCAACTAATGCCGCGTGATGAGGTTTGCGGACGCACCACGCTGTACGAAGTAGAAGCTTCTAAGTTGTTTCAGTCACCAAGAAAGGAGCACAGAAATTCAAGTTTTAGTTTTTGAAAATTCAATTTTTGGCCGGTTTTGCTGCCTTGTAGTTGACCTAGGACCTTAAGATTTTCCATGAACCGAACTCAGGCAGCCACATTACACGAGAAAAAGCGAGAAGTGGTAATGCGTGTTAAAAACCGCAAAACACCTGCCGGTTTCTACATTTGTTTTCGAAATGACGTAACTCATCTTCACAATGAACGCATTTCTCTCGGAAACGTTTACATTTATCGTATGGCAACTAACGCCGCGTGATGAGGTTTGCGGTCGCACCACTCTGTACGAAGTAGAAGCTTCTGAGTTGTTGAAGTCACCAAGAAAGGAGCACAGAAATTCAAGTTTTAGTTGTTGAAAATTCAATTATTGGCCGATTTTGAAACCTTGTAGTTAACCTAGGACCTTAAGATTTTGCATGAGCAAACCCTGGCAGCCACATAACACGAGAAAAAGCGAGAATTGGTAATGCGTAGTAAAAACCGCAGAAAACCTAACGTTTTCTACATTTGTTTTCGAAATGACGTAAGTGAAAATCTTCATAATGGACGCATTTCTCTCGGAAACGTTTACATTTATCGTCTGGCAACTAATGCCGCGTGATGAGGTTTGCGGTCGCCCCACTCTGTACAAATTAGAAGCTTCTAAGTTGTTGCAGTCACCAAGAAAGGAGCACGGAAATTCAAGTTTTAGTTTTTGAAAATTCAGTTTTTGGCCGGTTTTGCTGCCATGTAGTTGACCAAGGACGTTAAGATCTTGCATGAACCGAAATCTGGCAGCCACATTGCACGAGAAAAAACGAGAAGTGGTAATGCGTAGTAAAAACCGTACAAAACCTATTGTTTTCTACATTTGTTTTCGAAATGACGTAACTGGAAATCGTCACGTTTGGACGCATTTCTCTCGGAAATGTTTACATTTATCGTCTGGCAACTAATGCCGCGTGACGAGGTTTGCGGTCGCACCACTCTGTACGAAGTAGAACCTTCTAAGATGTTGCAGTCACCAAGAAAGGAGCACAGAAATTAAAGTTTTAGTTTTTGAAAATTCAATTTTTGGCCGGTTTTGCTTCCTTGTGGTTGACCTACACCCTTAAGATTTTGCATGAACCGAACTCTGGCAGCCACATTACAAGAGAAAAATTGAGAAGTGGTATTGCGTAGTAAACACCGCAGAAAACCTAACGTTTTCTACGTTTGTTTCCGAAAAGACCTAACAAAAAATCGTCACATTGGACGCATTTCTCTCGGAAACGTTGACCTTTATCGTCTGGCAACTAATGCCGCGTCACGAGGTTTGCGGTCGCACCACTCTGTACGAAGTACAAGCTTCTAAGTTGTAGCAGTCACCAAGAAAGTAGCACAGAAATTCAAGATTTAGTTTTTGCAAATTCAATTTTTGGCGGGTTTTGCTGCCTTGTTGTTGACCTAGGACCTTAAGATATTGCATGAACCGAACTCTAGCAGCCACATTACACGAGAAAAAGCGAGAAGTGGTAATGCGTAGTAAAAACCGCAGAAAACATAACGTCTTCCACATTTGTTTTCGAAATGTCGTAACTGAAAATAGTCACATTGGACGCATTTCTCTCGGAAGCGTTTACATTTATCGTCTAGCAACTAATGCCGCGTGACGAGGTTTGCGGTCGCACCACTCTGAACGATGTAGAAGCTTCTAAGTTGTTGCAGTCACCAAGAAAGGAACACAGAAATTCGAGTTTTAGTTTTTTAAAATTCAGTTTTTGGCCGCTTTTGCTGCCTTGAAGTTGACGTAGGACCTTAAGATTTTGTATGAACCGAACTCTGGCACCCACATTACACAAGTGGCAATGCGCAGTAAAAACCGCAGAATACCTAACGTTTTCTACATTTGTTTTCGAAATGACGGAACTGGAAATCGGCACATTGGACGCAATTCTCTCAGAAACGTTTACATTTATCGTCTGGCATCTAATGTCGCGTGACGAGGTTTGCGGTCGCACTACTCTCTACGAACTAGAAGCTTCTAAGTTGTTGCTGTCACCAAGAAAGAGCACAGAAATTCGATTTTTTTTTTTTGAAAATTCAGTTTTTGGCCGCTTTTGCTGCCTTGTAGTTGACCTAGGACCTTAAGATTTTGCATGAACCGAAACCTGGCAGCCACATTACACGAGAAAATGCGAGAAGTGGTATTGCGTAGTAAAAACAGCAGAAAACCTAATGTTTTCTACATTTGTTTTCGAAATGACGTAACCGAAAATCTTCACAATGGACGCATTTCTCTCTGAAACGTTTACATTTATCGTCTGGCAACTAATGCCGTGTGACGAGGTTTGCGGTCGCACCACTCTGTATGAAGTAGAAACTTCTAAGTTGTTGCAGTCACCAAGAAAGGGGCACAGAAATTCAAGTTTTAGTTTTTGAAAATTCAGTTTCTTCCCAGTTTCGCTGCCTTGTAGTTGACCTAGGACCTTAAGAAATTGTATAAATCGAACTCTGGCAGCCACATTACACGAGAAAAAGGGAGAATTGGTAATGCGTAGTAAAAACCGCAGAAAACCTAACGTCTTCTACATTTGTTTTCGAAATGACGTAACTGAAAATCGTCACATTGGACGCATTACTCTCGGAAACGTTTGCATTTATCGTCTGGCAACTAATGCCGCGTGACGAGGTTTGCGGTCACATCACTCTGTACGAAGTGCAAGCTTGTAAGTTGTTGGAGTCACCAAGAAAGGGGCACAGAAATTCACGTTCCAGTTTATTAAATTGTTTTTGGCCGGTATTGCTGCCTTGTAGTTGACCTAAGACCTTAACATTTTGCATGAACCGAACCCTGGCAGCCACATTAGACGAGAAAAAGCGAGAAGTGGTAATGCGTAGTAAAAACCGCAGAAAACCTAACGTCTTCTACATTTGTTTTCGAAATGACGTAACTGAAAATCGTCACATTGGACGCATTTCTCTCGGAAACGATTACATTTATCGTCTGTCAACTAATGCCGCGTGACGAGGTTTGTGGTCGCATCACTCTGTACGAAGTGCAAGCTTGTAGGTTGTTGCAGTCACCAAGAAAGGGGCAAAGAAATTTAAGTTTTATTTTTTAAAAATTCAGTTTTTGGCCGCTTTTGTTGCCTTGTAGTTGACCTAGGACCTTAAGATTTTGCATGAACTGAACTCTGGGAGCCACATCTTACGAGAAAAAGCGAGAAGTGGTAATGCATAGTAAAAACCGCAGATAACCTAACGTTTTCTACATTTGTTTTCGAAATGACGTAACTGAAAATCTTCACAATGGACACATTTCTCTCGGAATCGTTTACATTTAACGCCTGGCAACTAATGCCGCGTGATGAGGTTTGCGGTCGCACCACTCTGTACGAAGTACAAGCTTCTAAGTTGTTCAGTCACCAAGAAAGTAGCACAGAAATTCAAGTTTTACTTTTTGAAAATTTAATTTTTTGCCGGTTTTTCTGCCATGTAGTTGACCTAGGACCTTAAGATTTTGCATGAACCGAACTCCTGCAGCCACATTACACGAGAAAAAGCGAGAAGTGGTAATGCGTAGTAAAAACCGCAGAAAACCTAACGTTTTCTACATTTGTTTTCGAAATGACGTAACTGGGAATCGTCAGAATGGACGCATTTCTCTCGGAAACGTTTACATTTATCGTCTGGCAACTAATGCCGCGTGATGAGGTTTGCGGTCGCACCACTCTCAACGAAGTATATGCTTCTAAGTTGTTGCAGTCACCAAGAAAGTAGCACAGAAATTCAAGATTTAGTTTTTGAAAATTCAATTTTTGGCGGGCTTTTGCTGCCTTGTAGTTGACGTAGGACCTTAAGATTTTGCATGAACCGAACCCTGGCGGCCAAATTACACAAGAAAAAGCGAGAAGTGGTAATGCGTAGTAAAAACCGCAGAAAACCTAATGTTTTCTACATTTGTTTTCGAAATGACGTAACTGAAAATCTTCACAATGGACGCATTTCTCTCTGAAACGTTTACATTTATCGTCTGACAACTAATGGCGTGCGACGCGGTTTGCGTTCGCACCACTCTGTATGAAGTAGAAGCTTCTAAGTTGTTGCAGTCACCAAGAAAGGGGCACAGAAATTTACGTTTTAGTTATTAAATTTTTTTTTTGGGCCGGTATTGCTGCCTTGTAGTTGACCTAGGACCTTAAGATATTGCATGAACCGAACTCTGGCAGCCACATTACACAAGAAAAAGCAAGAAGTTATAATGCATTGTAAAAACCGCAGAAAACCTAACGTTTTCTGCATTTGTTTTCGAAATGACGTAACTGAAAATCTTCACAATGGAAGCATTTCCCTCGGAAACGTTTACATTTATTGTCTGGCAACTAATGCCGCGTGATGAGGTTTGCGGACGCACCACGCTGTACGAAGTAGAAGCTTCTAAGTTGTTTCAGTCACCAAGAAAGGAGCACAGAAATTCAAGTTTTAGTTTTTGAAAATTCAATTTTTGGCCGGTTTTGCTGCCTTGTAGTTGACCTAGGACCTTAAGATTTTCCATGAACCGAACACAGGCAGCCACATTACACGAGAAAAAGCGAGAAGTGGTAATGCGTGTTAAAAACCGCAAAACACCTGCCGGTTTCTACATTTGTTTTCGAAATGACGTAACTCATCTTCACAATGAACGCATTTCTCTCGGAAACGTTTACATTTATCGTCTGGCAACTAATGCCGCGTGATGAGGTTTGCGGTCGCCCCACTCTGTACAAAGTAGAAGCTTCTAAGTTGTTGCAGTCACCAAGAAAGGAGCACGGAAATTCAAGTTTTAGTTGTTGAAAATTCAATTATTGGCCGATTTTGAAACCTTGTAGTTAACCTAGGACCTTAAGATTTTGCATGAGCAAACCCTGGCAGCCACATAACAAGAGAAAAAGCGAGAATTGGTAATGCGTAGTAAAAACCGCAGAAAACCTAACGTTTTCTACATTTGTTTTCGAAATGACGTAAGTGAAAATCTTCATAATGGACGCATTTCTCTCGGAAACGTTTACATTTATCGTCTGGCAACTAATGCCGCGTGATGAGGTTTGCGGTCGCCCCACTCTGTACAAACTAGAAGCTTCTAAGTTGTTGCAGTCACCAAGAAAGGAGCACGGAAATTCAAGTTTTAGTTTTTGAAAATTCAGTTTTTGGCCGGTTTTGCTGCCACGTAGTTGACCAAGGACGTTAAGATCTTGCATGAACCGAAATCTGGCAGCCACATTGCACGAGAAAAAACGAGAAGTGGTAATGCGTAGTAAAAACCGTACAAAACCTATTGTTTTCTACATTTGTTTTCGAAATGACGTAACTGGAAATCGTCACGTTTGGACGCATTTCTCTCGGAAACGTTTACATTTATCGTCTGGCAACTAATGCCGCGTGACGAGGTTTGCGGTCGCACCACTCTGTACGAAGTAGAACCTTCTAAGATGTTGCTGTCACCAAGAAAGGAGCACAGAAATTAGAGTTTTAGTTTTTGAAAATTCAATTTTTGGCCGGTTTTGCTTCCTTGTGGTTGACCTACACCCTTAAGATTTTGCATGAACCGAACTCTGGCAGCCACATTACACGAGAAAAAGCGAGAAGTGGTAATGCGTACTAAACACCGCAGAAAACCTAACGTTTTCTACATTTGTTTTCGAAAAGACCTAACCGAAAATCGTCACATTGGACGCATTTCTCTCGGAAACGTTGACATTTATCGTTTGGCAACTAATTCCGCGTGACGAGGTTTGCGGTCGCACCACTCTGTACGAAGTAGAAGCTTCTAAGTTGTTGCAGTCACCAAGAATGGAGCACAGAAGTTCAAGTTTTGGTTTTTGAAAATTCAATTTTTCGCCGCTTTTGCTGCCTTGTAGTTGACCTAGGACCTTGAGATTTTGCATGAACCGAACCCTGGCAGCCACATTACAAGAGAAAAATTGAGAAGTGGTATTGCGTAGTAAACACCGCAGGAAACCTAACGTTTTCTACGTTTGTTTCCGAAAAGACCTAACTAAAAATCGTCACATTGGACGCATTTCTCTCGGAAACGTTGACCTTTATCGTCTGGCAACTAATGCCGCGTGACGAGGTTTGCGGTCACATCACTCTGTACGAAGTGCAAGCTTGTAAGTTGTTGGAGTCACCAAGAAAGGGGCACAGAAATTCACGTTCCAGTTTATTAAATTGTTTTTGGCCGGTATTGCTGCCTTGTAGTTGACCTAAGACCTTAACATTTTGCATGAACCGAACCCTGGCAGCCACATTAGACGAGAAAAAGCGAGAAGTGGTAATGCGTAGTAAAAACCGCAGAAAACCTAACGTCTTCTACATTTGTTTTCGAAATGACGTAACTGAAAATCGTCACATTGGACGCATTTCTCTCGGAAACGATTACATTTATCGTCTGTCAACTAATGCCGCGTGACGAGGTTTGTGGTCGCATCACTCTGCACGAAGTGCAAGCTTGTAGGTTGTTGCAGTCACCAAGAAAGGGGCAAAGAAATTTAAGTTTTATTTTTTAAAAATTCAGTTTTTGGCCGCTTTTGTTGCCTTGTAGTTGACCTAGGACCTTAAGATTTTGCATGAACTGAACTCTGGGAGCCACATCTTACGAGAAAAAGCGAGAAGTGGTAATGCATAGTAAAAACCGCAGATAACCTAACGTTTTCTACATTTGTTTTCGAAATGACGTAACTGAAAATCTTCACAATGGACACATTTCTCTCGGAATCGTTTACATTTAACGCCTGGCAACTAATGCCGCGTGATGAGATTTGCGGTCGCACCACTCTGTACGAAGTACAAGCTTCTAAGTTGTTCAGTCACCAAGAAAGTAGGACAGAAATTAAAGTTTTACTTTTTGAAAATTTAATTTTTTGCCGGTTTTTCTGCCATGTAGTTGACCTAGGACCTTAAGATTTTGCATGAACCGAACTCCTGCAGCCACATTACACGAGAAAAAGCGAGAAGTGGTAATGCGTAGTAAAAACCGCAGAAAACCTAACGTTTTCTACATTTGTTTTCGAAATGACGTAACTGGGAATCGTCAGAATGGACGCATTTCTCTCGGAAACGTTTACATTTATCGTCTGGCAACTAATGCCGCGTGATGAGGTTTGCGGTCGCACCACTCTCAACGAAGTATATGCTTCTAAGTTGTTGCAGTCACCAAGAAAGTAGCACAGAAATTCAAGATTTAGTTTTTGAAAATTCAATTTTTGGCGGGCTTTTGCTGCCTTGTAGTTGACGTAGGACCTTAAGATTTTGCATGAACCGAACCCTGGCGGCCAAATTACACAAGAAAAAGCGAGAAGTGGTAATGCGTAGTAAAAACCGCAGAAAACCTAATGTTTTCTACATTTGTTTTCGAAATGACGTAACTGAAAATCTTCACAATGGACGCATTTCTCTCTGAAACGTTTACATTTATCGTCTGACAACTAATGGCGTGCGACGCGGTTTGCGTTCGCACCACTCTGTATGAAGTAGAAGCTTCTAAGTTGTTGCAGTCACCAAGAAAGGGGCACATAAATTTACGTTTTAGTTATTAAATTTTTTTTTTGGGCCGGTATTGCTGCCTTGTAGTTGACCTAGGACCTTAAGATATTGCATGAACCGAACTCTGGCAGCCACATTACACAAGAAAAAGCAAGAAGTTATAATGCGTTGTAAAAACCGCAGAAAACCTAACGTTTTCTGCATTTGTTTTCGAAATGACGTAACTGAAAATCTTCACAATGGAAGCATTTCCCTCGGAAACGTTTACATTTATTGTCTGGCAACTAATGCCGCGTGATGAGGTTTGCGGACGCACCACGCTGTACGAAGTAGAAGCTTCTAAGTTGTTTCAGTCACCAAGAAAGGAGCACAGAAATTCAAGTTTTAGTTTTTGAAAATTCAATTTTTGGCCGGTTTTGCTGCCTTGTAGTTGACCTAGGACCTTAAGATTTTCCATGAACCGAACACAGGCAGCCACATTACACGAGAAAAAGCGAGAAGTGGTAATGCGTGTTAAAAACCGCAAAACACCTGCCGGTTTCTACATTTGTTTTCGAAATGACGTAACTCATCTTCACAATGAACGCATTTCTCTCGGAAACGTTTACATTTATCGTATGGCAACTAACGCCGCGTGATGAGGTTTGCGGTCGCACCACTCTGTACGAAGTAGAAGCTTCTGAGTTGTTGAAGTCACCAAGAAAGGAGCACAGAAATTCAAGTTTTAGTTGTTGAAAATTCAATTATTGGCCGATTTTGAAACCTTGTAGTTAACCTAGGACCTTAAGATTTTGCATGAGCAAACCCTGGCAGCCACATAACAAGAGAAAAAGCGAGAATTGGTAATGCGTAGTAAAAACCGCAGAAAACCTAACGTTTTCTACATTTGTTTTCGAAATGACGTAAGTGAAAATCTTCATAATGGACGCATTTCTCTCGGAAACGTTTACATTTATCGTCTGGCAACTAATGCCGCGTGATGAGGTTTGCGGTCGCACCACTCTGTACGATGTAGAAGCTTCTAAGTTGTTGCAGTCAAAAAGAATGTAATACAGAAATTGAAGTTGTAGTTTTTGTAATTTCAGTTTTTGGCCGGATTTGCTGTCTTGTATTTGACCTAGGACCTTAAGATTTTGCATGAACCGAACCCTGGCAGCCACATTACACGTGAAAAAGCGAGAAGTGGTAATGCGTAGTAAAAACCGCAGAAAACCTATTGTTTTCTACATTTGTTTTCGAAATGACGTAACTGAAAATCGTCACAATAGACGCATTTCTTTCGGAAACGTTTAAATTTATCGTCTGGCAACTAATGCCGCGTGACGAGGTTTGCGGTCACATCACTCTGTACGAAGTGCAAGCTTCTAAGTTGTTGCAGTCACCAAGAAAGGAGCACAGAAATTTAAAATTTAGTTTTAGAAATTTCAATTTTTGGCCGGTTTTGCTGCCTTGTAGTTGACCTAGGACCTTAAGATTTTGCATGAACCGAACTCTGGCAGCCACATTACACAAGAAAAAGCAAGAAGTGGTAATGCGTTGTAAAAACCGCAGCAAACCTAACGTTTTCTGCATTTGTTTTCGAAATGACGTAACTGAAAATCTTCACAATGGAAGCATTTCCCTCGGAAACGTTTACATTTATTGTCTGGCAACTAATGCCGCGTGATGAGGTTTGCGGACGCACCACGCTGTACGAAGTAGAAGCTTCTGAGTTGTTGAAGTCACCAAGAAAGGAGCACAGAAATTCAAGTTTTAGTTGTTGAAAATTCAATTATTGGCCGATTTTGAAACCTTGTAGTTAACCTAGGACCTTAAGATTTTGCATGAGCAAACCCTGGCAGCCACATAACACGAGAAAAAGCGAGAATTGGTAATGCGTAATAAAAACCGCAGAAAACCTAACGTTTTCTACATTTGTTTTCGAAATGACGTAAGTGAAAATCTTCATAATGGACGCATTTCTCTCGGAAACGTTTACATTTATCGTCTGGCAACTAATGCCGCGTGATGAGGTTTGCGGTCGCCCCACTCTGTACAAAGTAGAAGCTTCTAAGTTGTTGCAGTCACCAAGAAAGGAGCACAGAAATTCTAGTTTTAGTTTTTGAAAATTCAGTTTTTGGCCGGTTTTGCTGCCATGTAGTTGACCAAGGACCTTAAGATCTTGCATGAACCGAAATCTGGCAGCCACATTGCACGAGAAAAAACGAGAAGTGGTAATGCGTAGTAAAAACCGTACAAAACCTATTGTTTTCTACATTTGTTTTCGAAATGACGTAACTGGAAATCGTCACGTTTGGACGCATTTCTCTCGGAAACGTTTACATTTATCGTCTGGCAACTAATGCCGCGTGACGAGGTTTGCGGTCGCACCACTCTGTACGAAGTAGAAGCTTCTAAGATGTTGCAGTCACCAAGAAAGGAGCACAGAAATTAAAGTTTTAGTTTTTGAAAATTCAATTTTTGGCCGGTTTTGCTTCCTTGTGGTTGACCTACACCCTTAAGATTTTGCATGAACCGAACTCTGGCAGCCACATTACACGAGAAAAAGCGAGAAGTGGTAATGCGTACTAAACACCGCAGAAAACCTAACGTTTTCTACATTTGTTTTCGAAAAGACCTAACCGAAAATCGTCACATTGGACGCATTTCTCTCGGAAACGTTGACATTTATCGTTTGGCAACTAATTCCGCGTGACGAGGTGTGCGGTCGCACCACTGTGTACGAAGTAGAAGCTTCTAAGTTGTTGCAGTCACCAAGAATGGAGCACAGAAGTTCAAGTTTTGTTTTTTGAAAATTCAATTTTTCGCCGCTTTTGCTGCCTTGTAGTTGACCTAGGACCTTGAGATTTTGCATGAACCGAACCCTGGCAGCCACATTACAAGAGAAAAATTGAGAAGTGGTATTGCGTAGTAAACACCGCAGAAAACCTAACGTTTTCTACGTTTGTTTCCGAAAAGACCTAACAAAAAATCGTCACATTGGACGCATTTCTCTCGGAAACGTTAACACTTATCGTCTGGCAACTAATGCCGCGTGACGAGGTTTGCGGTCGCACCACTCTGTACGAAGTACAAGCTTCTAAGTTGTTGCAGGCACCAAGAAAGGAGCACAGAAATTCAAGTATTAGGTTTTAAAATTTTAACTTTTGTCCGGTTTTGCTGCCTTGAAGTTGACGTAGGACCTTAAGATTTTGTATGAACCGAACTCTGGCAACCACATTACACAAGTGGTAATGCGCAGTATAAACCGCAGAATACCTAACGTTTTCTACATTTGTTTTCGAAATGACGTAACTGAAAATCGACACATTGGACGCATTTCTCTCGGAAACGTTTACATTTATCGTCTGGCAACTAATGCCGCGTGATGAGGTTTGCGGTCGCACCACTCTGTACGATGTAGAAGCTTCTAAGTTGTTGCAGTCAAAAAGAATGTAGCACAGAAATTGAAGTTGTAGTTTTTGTAATTTCAGTTTTTGGCCGGATTTGCTGTCTTGTATTTGACCTAGGACCTTAAGATTTTGCATGAACCGAACCCTGGCAGCCACATTACACGTTAAAAAGCGAGAAGTGGTAAGGCGTAGTAAAAACCGCAGAAAACCTATTGTTTTCTACATTTGTTTTCGAAATGACGTAACTGAAAATCGTCACAATAGACGCATTTCTCTCGGAAACGTTTAAATTTATCGTCTGGCAACTAATGCCGCGTGACGAGGTTTGCGGTCGCATCATTCTGTACGAAGTAGAAGCTTCTAAGTTGTTGCAGTCACCAAGAAAGGAGCACAGAAATTTAAAATTTAGTTTTAGAAATTTCAATTTTTGGCCGGTTTTGCTGCCTTGTAGTTGACCTAGGGCCTTAAGATTTTGCATGAACCGAACTCTGGCAGCCACATTACACAAGAAAAAGCAAGAAGTGGTAATGCGTTGTAAAAACCGCAGAAAACCTAACGTTTTCTGCATTTGTTTTCGAAATGACGTAACTGAAAATCTTCACAATGGAAGCATTTCCCTCGGAAACGTTTACATTTATTGTCTGGCAACTAATGCCGCGTGATGAGGTTTGCGGACGCACCACGCTGTACGAAGTAGAAGCTTCTAAGTTGTTGCAGTCTCCAAGAAAGGAGCACAGAAATTCAAGTTTTAGTTTTTGAAAATTCAATTTTTGGCCGGTTTTGCTGCCTTGTAGTTGACCTAGGACCTTAAGATTTTTCATGAACCGAACTCAGGCAGCCACATTACACGAGAAAAAGCTAAAAGTGGCAATGCGTGTTAAAAGCCGCAAAACACCTGCCGGTTTCTACATTTGTTTTCGAAATGACGTAACTGAAAATCTTAACAATGGACGCATTTCTCTCGGAAACGTTTACATTTATCGTATGGCAACTAATGCCGCGTGATGAGGTTGGCGGTCGCACCACTCTTTACGAAGTAGAAGCTTCTGAGTTGTTGAAGTCACCAAGAAAGGAGCACAGAAATTCAAGATTTAGTTTTTGAAAATTCAATTTTTGGCCGGTTTTGAAACCTTGTAGTTAACCTAGGACCTTAAGATTTTGCATGAGCAAACCCTGGCAGCCACATAACACGAGAAAAAGCGAGAATTTGTAATGCGTAGTAAAAACCGCAGAAAACCTAACGTTTTCTACGGCTGTTTTCGAAATGACGTAGCTGGAAATCGTCACGTTTGGACGCATTTCTCTCGGAAACGTTTGACATTTATCGTCTGGCAACTAATGCCGCGTGACGAGGTTTGCGGTCGCACCACTCTGTACGAAGTAGAAGCTTCTAAGATGTTGCAGTCACCAAGAAAGGAGCAGAGAAATTCAAGTATTAGGTTTTAAAATTTTAACTTTTGTCCGGTTTTGCTGCCTTGAAGTTGACGTAGGACCTTAAGATTTTGCATGAACCGAACTCTGGCAGCCACATTACACGAGAAAAAGCGAGAAGTGGTAATGCGTTGTAAAAACCGCAGAAAACCTAACGTTTTCTGCATTTGTTTTCGAAATGACGTAACTGAAAATCTTCACAATGGAAGCATTTCCCTCGGAAACGTTTACATTTATTGTCTGGCAACTAATGCCGCGTGATGAGGGTGGCGGTCGCTCCACGCTGTACGAAGTAGAAGCTTCTAAGTTGTTGCAGTCACCAAGAAAGGAGCACAGAAATTCAAGTTTTAGTTTTTGAAAATTCAATTTTTGGTCGGTTTTGCTGCCTTGTAGTTGACCTAGGACCTTAAGATTTTGCATGAACCGAACTCAGGCAGCCACATTACACGAGAAAAAGCGAGATGTGCTAACGCGTTTTAAAAACCGCAGAAAACGTAACGTTTTCTACATTTGTTTTCTAAATAACGTAACTGGAAATCGTCACATTGAACGCATTTATCTCGGAAACGTTTACATTTATCGTCTGGCAACTAATACCGCGTAACGAGATTTCTGGTCGCACCACTCTGTACGAAGTAGAAGCTTCTAAGTTGTTGCAGTCAAAAAGAATGAAGCACAGAAATTGAATTGTAGTTTTTGAAAATTCGGTTTTTGGCCGGATATGCTGTCTTGTATTTGACCTAGGACCTTAAGATTTTGCATGAACCGAACCCTGGCAGCCACATTACACGAGAAAAAGCGAGAAGTGGTAATGCGTAGTAAAAACCGCAGAAATCCTAACGTTTTCTACATTTGTTTTCGAAATGACGTAACTGAAAATCTTCACAATGGACACATTTCTCTCGGAATCGTTTACATTTATCGCCTGGCAACTAATGCCGCGTGATGAGGTTTGCGGTCGCACCACTCTGTACGAAGTACAAGCTTCTAAGTTGTTGCAGTCACCAAGAAAGGAGCACAGAAATTCAAGTATTAGGTTTTAATAATTCAACTTTTGTCCGGTTTTGCTGCCTTGTAGTTGACGTAGGACCTTAAGATTTTGTATGAACCGAACTCTGGCACCCACATTACACAAGTGGTAATGCGCAGTAAAAACCGCAGATTACCTAACGTTTTCTACATTTGTTTTCGAAATGACGTAACTGAAAATCGTCACATTGGATGCATTTCTCTCGGAAACGTTTACATTTATCGTCTGGCAACTAATGCCGCGTGATGAGGTTTGCAGTCGCACTACTCTGTACGATGTAGAAGCTTCGAAGTTGTTGCAGTCAAAAAGAATGTAGCACAGAAATTGAAGTTGTAGTTTTTGTAATTTCAGTTTTTGGCCGGAATTGCTGTCTTGTATTTGACCTAGGACCTTAAGATTTTGCATGAACCGAACCCTGGCCGCCACATTACACGAGCAAAAGCGAGAAGTGGTATTGCGTAGTAAAAACCGCAGAAAACCTATTGTTTTCAACATTTGTTTTCGAAATGACGTAAGTGAAAATCGTCACAATAGACGCATTTCTCTCGGAAACGTTTACATTTATCGTCTGGCAACTAATGCCGCGTGACGAGGTTTGCGGTCGCATCATTCTGTACGAAGTAGAAGCTTCTAAGTTGTTGCAGTCACCAAGAAAGGAGCACAGGAATTCAAGTTTTAGTTTTTGAAAATTCAGTTTATGGCCGGCTTTGCTGCCATGTAGTTGACCAAGGACCTTAAGATCTTGCATGAACCGAAATCTGGCAGCCACATTACACGAGAAAAAACGATAAGTGGTAATGCGTAGTAAAAACCGTAGAAAGCCTATTGTTTTCTACATTTGTTTTCGAAATGACGTAACTGGAAATCGTCACGTTTGGACGCATTTCTCTCGGAAACGTTTACATTTATCGTCTGGAGACTAATGCCGCGTGACGGGGTTTCCGGTCGCCCGACTCTGCATAAAGTAGCTGCTTCTAAGTTAATGCAGTCACCATGAAAGGGACACAGAGATTCAAGTTTTAGTTTTTAAAAATTCAATTTTTGGCCGGATTTGTTGCCTTGTATTTGACCTAGGACCTTAAGATTTTTCATGAACCGAACTCAGGAAGCCACATTACACGAGAAAAAGCGAGAAGTGGTAATGCGTGTTAGAAACCGCAAAACACCTGCCGGTTTCTACATTTGTTTTCGAAATGACGTATCTCACGATCTTCACAATGGACGCATTTCTCTCGGAAACGTTTACATTTATCGTCTGGCAACTAATGCCGCGTGATGAGGTTTGCGGTCGCACCACTCTGTACGAAGTAGAAGCTTCTGAGTTGTTGAAGTCACCAGAAAGGAGCACAGAAAATCAAGTTTTAGTTGTTGAAAATTCAATTTCTGGCCGGTTTTGAAACCTTGTAGTTATCCTAGGACCTTAAGATTTTGCATGAGCAAACCCTGGTAGCCACATAACACGAGAAAAAGCGAGAATTGGTAATGCGTAGTAAAAACCGCAGAAAACCTAACGTTTTCTACATTTGTTTTCGAAATGACGTAAGTGAAAATCATCATAATGGACGCATTTCTCTCGGAAACGTTTACATTTATCGTATGGCAACTAATGCCGCGTGATGAGGTTTCCGGTCGCCCCACTCTGTACAAAGTAGAAGCTTCTAAGTTGTTGCAGTCACCAAGAAAGGAGCACAGAAATTCAAGTTTTTGTTTTTGAAAATTCAGTTTTTGGCCGGTTTTGCTGCCATGTAGTTGACCAAGGACCTTAAGATCTTGCATGAACCGAAATCTGGCAGCCACATTACACGAGAAAAAGCGAGAAGTGGTATTGCGTAGTAAAAACCGCAGAAAACCTATTGTTTTCTACATTTGTTTTCGAAATGACGTAAGTGAAAATCGTCACAATAGACGCATTTCTCTCGGAAACGTTTACATTTATCGTCTGGCAACTAATGCCGCGTGACGAGGTTTGCGGTCGCATCATTCTGTACGAAGTAGAAGCTTCTAAGTTGTTGCAGTCACCAAGAAAGGAGCACAGAAATTTAAAATTTAGTTTTAGAAAATTCAATTTTTGGCCGGTTTTGCTGCCTTGTAGTTGACCTAGGACCTTAAGATTTTGCATGAACCGAACTCTGGCAGCCACATTACACGAGAAAAAGCGAGAAGTGGTAATGCGTAGTAAAAACCGCAGAAAACCTAACGTTTTCTGCATTTGTTTTCGAAATGACGTACCTGACAATCTTCACAATGGACGCATTTCTCTCGGAAACGTTTACATTTATCGTATGGCAACTAATGCCGCGTGATGAGGTTTGCGGTCGCACCACTCTGTACGAAGTAGAAGCTTCTGAGTTGTTGAAGTCACCAAGAAAGAAGCACAGAAATTCAAGTTTTAGTTGTTGAAAATTCAATTTTTGGCCGGTTTTGAAACCTTGTAGTTAACCTAGGACCTTAAGATTTTGCATGAACAAACCCTGGCAGCCACATAACACGAGAAAAAGCGAGAATTGGTAATGCGTAGTAAAAACCGCAGAAAACCTAACGTTTTATACATTCGTTTTCGAAATGACGTAAGTGAAAATCTTCATAATGGACCCATTTCTCTCGGAAACATTTACATTTATCGTCTGGCAACTAATGCCGCGTGATGAGGTTTGCGGTCGCCCCACTCTGTACAAAGTAGAAGCTTCTAAGTTGTTGCAGTCACCAAGAAAGGAGCACAGAAATTCAAGTTTTAGTTTTTGAAAATTCAGTTTATGGCCGGTTTTGCTGCCATGTAGTTGACCAAGGACCTTAAGATCTTGCATGAACCGAAATCTGGCAGCCACATTACACGAGAAAAAACGAGAAGTGGTAATGCGTAGTAAAAACCGTAGAAAACCTATTGTTTTCTACATTTGTTTTCGAAATGACGTAACTGGAAATCGTCACGTTTGGACGAATTTCTCTCGGAAACGTTTACATTTATCGTCTGGAGACTAATGCCGCGTGACTGGGTTTGCGGTCGCACCATGCTGTACGAAGTAGAAGCTTCTAAGTTGTTGCAGTCACCAAGAAAGGAGCACAAAAATTCAAGTTTTAGTTTTTGAAAATTCAATTTTTGGATGGTTTTGCTGCCTTGTAGTTGACCTAGGACCTTAAGATTTTGCAGGAACCGAACTCAGGCAGCCACATTACACTAGAAAAAGCGAGATGTGCTAACGCGTTTTAAAAACCGCAGAAAACGTAATGTTTTCTACATTTGTTTTCTAAATAACGTAACTGGAAATCGTCACATTGAACGCATTTATCTCGGAAACGTTTACATTTATCGTCTGGCAACTAATACCGCGTGACGAGGTTTCCGGTCGCCCGACTCTGCATAAAGTAGCTGCTTCTAAGTTAATGCAGTCACCATGAAAGGGACACAGAGATTCAAGTTTTAGTTTTTAAAAATTCAATTTTTGGCCGGATTTGTTGCCTTGTATTTGACCTAGGACCTTAAGATTTTTCATGAACCGAACTCAGGAAGCCACATTACACGAGAAAAAGCGAGAAGTGGTAATGCGTGTTAGAAACCGCAAAACACCTGCCGGTTTCTACATTTGTTTTCGAAATGACGTACCTCACGATCTTCACAATGGACGCATTTCTCTCGGAAACGTTTACATTTATCGTATGGCAACTAATGCCGCGTGATGAGGTTTGCGGTCGCACCACTCTGTACGAAGTAGAAGCTTCTGAGTTGTTGAAGTCACCAGAAAGGAGCACAGAAATTCAAGTTTTAGTTGTTGAAAATTCAATTTCTGGCCGGTTTTGAAACCTTGTAGTTATCCTAGGACCTTAAGATTTTGCATGAGCAAACCCTGGTAGCCACATAACACGAGAAAAAGCGAGAATTGGTAATGCGTAGTAAAAACCGCAGAAAACCTAACGTTTTCTACATTTGTATTCGAAATGACGTAAGTGAAAATCTTCATAATGGACGCATTTCTCTCGGAAACGTTTACATTTATCGTATGGCAACTAATGCCGCGTGATGAGGTTTCCGGTCGCCCCACTCTGTACAAAGTAGAAGCTTCTAAGTTGTTGCAGTCACAAGAAAGGAGCACAGAAATTCAAGTTTTTGTTTTTGAAAATTCAGTTTTTGGACGGTTTTGCTGCCATGTAGTTGACCAAGGACCTTTAGATCTTGCATGAACCGAAATCTGGCAGCCACATTACACGAGAAAAAGCGAGAAGTGGTATTGCGTAGTAAAAACCGCAGAAAACCCATTGTTTTCTACATTTGTTTTCGAAATGACGTAAGTGAAAATCGTCACAATAGACGCATTTCTCTCGGAAACGTTTACATTTATCGTCTGGCAACTAATGCCGCGTGACGAGGTTTGCGGTCGCATCATTCTGTACGAAGTAGAAGCTTCTAAGTTGTTGCAGTCACCAAGAAAGGAGCACAGAAATTTAAAATTTAGTTTTAGAAAATTCAATTTTTGGCCGGTTTTTCTGACTTGTAGTTGACCTAGGACCTTAAGATTTTGCATGAACCGAACTCTGGCAGCCACATTACACGAGAAAAAGCGAGAAGTGGTAACGCGTAGTAAAAACCGCAGAAAACCTAACGTTTTATACATTTGTTTTCGAAATGACGTACCTGACAATCTTCATAATGGACCCATTTCTCTCGGAAACGTTTACATTTATCGTCTGGCAACTAATGCCGCGTGATGAGGTTTGCGGTCGCCCCACTCTGTACAAAGTAGAAGCTTCTAAGTTGTTGCAGTCACCAAGAAAGGAGCACAGAAATTCAAGTTTTAGTTTTTGAAAATTCAGTTTATGGCCGGTTTTGCTGCCATGTAGTTGACCAAGGACCTTAAGATCTTGCATGAACCGAAATCTGGCAGCCACATTACACGAGAAAAAACGAGAAGTGGTAATGCATAGTAAAAACAGTAGAAAACCTATTGTTTTCTACATTTGTTTTCGAAATGACGTAACTGGAAATCGTCACGTTTGGACGCATTTCTCTCGGAAACGTTTACATTTATCGCCTGGAGACTAATGCCGCGCGACGGGGTTTGCGGTCGCACCACGCTGTACGAAGTAGAAGCTTCTAAGTTGTTGCAGTCACCAAGAAAGGAGCACAGAAATTCAAGTTTTAGTTTTTGAAAATTCAATTTTTGGATGGTTTTGCTGCCTTGTAGTTGACCTAGGACCTTAAGATTTTGCAGGAACCGAACTCAGGCAGCCACATTACACTAGAAAAAGCGAGATGTGCTAACGCGTTTTAAAAACCGCAGAAAACGTAATGTTTTCTACATTTGTTTTCTAAATAACGTAACTGGAAATCGTCACATTGAACGCATTTATCTCGGAAACGTTTACATTTATCGTCTGGCAACTAATACCGCGTGACGAGGTTTCCGGTCGCCCGACTCTGCATAAAGTAGCTGCTTCTAAGTTAATGCAGTCACCATGAAAGGGACACAGAGATTCAAGTTTTAGTTTTTAAAAATTCAATTTTTGGCCGGATTTGTTGCCTTGTATTTGACCTAGGACCTTAAGATTTTTCATGAACCGAACTCAGGAAGCCACATTACACGAGAAAAAGCGAGAAGTGGTAATGCGTGTTAGAAACCGCAAAACACCTGCCGGTTTCTACATTTGTTTTCGAACCGACGTACCTCACGATCTTCACAATGGACGCATTTCTCTCGGAAACGTTTACATTTATCGTATGGCAACTAATGCCGCGTGATGAGGTTTGCGGTCGCACCACTCTGTACGAAGTAGAAGCTTCTGAGTTGTTGAAGTCACCAGAAAGGAGCACAGAAATTCAAGTTTTAGTTGTTGTAAATTCAATTTCTGGCCGGTTTTGAAACCTTGTAGTTATCCTAGGACCTTAAGATTTTGCATGAGCAAACCCTGGTAGCCACACAACACGAGAAAAAGCGAGAATTGGTAATGCGTAGTAAAAACCGCAGAAAACCTAACGTTTTCTACATTTGTTTTCGAAATGACGTAAGTGAAAATCTTCATAATGGACGCATTTCTCTCGGAAACGTTTACATTTATCGTATGGCAACTAATGCCACGTGATTAGGTTTGCGGTCGCCCCACTCTGTACAAAGTAGAAGCTTCTAAGTTGTTGCAGTCACAAGAAAGGAGCACAGAAATTCAAGTTTTTGTTTTTGAAAATTCAGTTTTTGGCCGGTTTTGCTGCCATGTAGTTGACCAAGGACCTTAAGATCTTGCATGAACCGAAATCTGGCAGCCACATTACACGAGAAAAAACGAGAAGTGGTAATGCGTAGTAAAAACCGTAGAAAACCTATTGTTTTCTACATTTGTTTTCGAAATGACGTAACTGGAAATCGTCACGTTTGGACGCATTTCTCTCGGAAACGTTTACATTTATCGTCTGGCAACTAATGCCGCGTGACGAGGTTTGCGGTCGCACCACTCTGTACGAAGTAGAAGCTTCTAAGTTGTTGCAGTCACCAAGAACGGAGCACAGAAGTTCAAGTTTTGGTTTTTGAAAATTCAATTTTTGGCCGCTATTGCTGCCTTGTAGTTGACCTAGGACCTTGAGATTTTGCATGAACCGAACCCTGGCAGTCACATTACGCGAGAAAATGCGACATATGGTAATGCGTAGTAAAAACAGCAGTAAACCTAACGTTCTCTACATTTGTTTTCGAAATGACGTAACTTAAAATCTTCACAATGGACGCATTTATCTCGGAAACGTCTCCATTTAACGTCTGTTAACTAATGCCACGTGATGAGGTTTGCGGTCGCACCAGTCTGTACGAAGTAGAAGCTTTTAAGTTGTTGCAGTCACCAATAAAGGGGCACAGAAATTCAAGTTTTAGGTTATGAAAATTCAATTTTTGACATCTTTTGCTGCCTTGTGGTTGACCTAGGACCTTAATATTTTGCATGAACCGAACCCTGGCAGCCGCAATACACGAGAAAAAGCGAGAAGTGGTAATGCGTAGTAAAAACCGCAGAAAACCTAACGTTATCTACATTTGTTTTCGAAATGACGTAAGAGAAAATCTTCATAATGGACGCATTTCTCTCGGAAACGTTTACATTTATCGTCTGGCAACTAATGCCGCGTGATGAGGTTTGCGGTCGCCCCACTCTGTACAAAGTAGAAGCTTCTAAGTTGTTGCAGTCACCAAGAATGGAGCACAGAAATTCAAGTTTTAGTCTTTGAAAATTCAGTTTTTGGCCGGTTTTACTGCCATGTAGTTGACCAATGACCTTAAGATCTTGCATGAACCGAAATCTGGCAGCCACATTACACGAGAAAAAGCGAGAAGTTGTATTGCGTAGTAAACACCGCAGAAAACCTAACGTTTTCTACATTTGTTTTCGAAAAGACCTAACCGAAAATCGTCACATTGGACGCATTTCTCTCGGAAACGTTTACATTTATCTTCTGGTAACTAATGCCGCGTGACGAGGTTTGCGGTCGCACCACTCTGTACGAAGTAGAAGCTTCTAAGTTGTAGCAGTCACCATGAAAGGAGCACAGAAATTCAAGTTTTGGTTTTTGAAATTTCAATTTTTGCTGGTTTTGCTGCCTTGTTGTTGCCCTAGGTCCTTAAGATTTTGCATGAACCGAACCCTGGCAGCCACATTACACAAGAGGAAGCGAGAAGGGGTAATGCATAGTAAAAACCGCAGAAAACCTAACATTTCCTACATTTGTTTTCGAATTGACGTAACTGAAAATCTTCACAATGGACGCATTTCTCTCGGATGCGTTTACATTTATCGTCTGGCAAGTAATGCCGCGTGGTGAGGTTTGAGGTCGCACCACTCTGTACGAAGTAGAAGCTTCTAAGTTGTTGCAGTCACCAAGAGAGGGGCACAGAAGTTCAAGTTTTTTTTTTTTGATAATTTAATTTTTGGCCGGTTTTGCTTCTTTGTGGTTGACCTAGACTCTTAAGATTTTTCGTGAATTGAACTCTGGCAGCCACATTACACGAGAAAAAGCGAGAAGTGGCAAAGCGTAGTAAACACCGCAGATAACCTAACGTTTTCTACATTTGTTTTCGAACTGATCTAACTGAAAATCGTCACATTGGACGCATTTCTCTCGGAAACGTTTACATTTATCGACTGGCAACTAATGCCGCGTGACAAGGTTGGCGGTCGCACCACTCTGTACGAAGTAGAAGCTTATACGTTGTTGCAGTCACCACGTAAGGGGAACAGAAGTTCAAATTTTAGTTTTTGAAAATTCAGCTTTTGGCCGCTTTTGCAGGCTTGTAGTTACCAAGGACCTTAAGATTTTGCATGAACCGAACTCTGGCAGCCACATTACACGAGAAAGAGCGAGAAGTGGTAATGCGTAGTAAACACCGCAGAAAACTTACCGATTTCTACATTTGTTTTCGAAAAGACCTAACCGAAAATCGTCACATTGGACGCATTTCTCTCGGAAACGTTGACATTTATCGTCTGGCAACTTATGCCGCGTGACGAGGTTTGCGGTCGCACCACTCTGTACGAAGTAGAAGCTTCTCAGTCGTTGCAGTCACCAAGAAAGGAGCACAGAAATTCAAGTTTAGGTTTTTGAAAATTCAATTTTTGGCCGCTTTCGCTGCCTTGTACTTGACCTAGGACATTACGTTTTGGCATAAACTGAACCCTGGCAGCCACATTACACGAGAAAATGCGAGATATGGTAATGCGTAGTAAAAACCGCAGTAAACCTAACGTTTTCTACATTTGTTTTCGAAATGACGTAACTGAAAATCTTCACAATGGACGCATTTCTCTCGGAAACGTTTACATTTATCGTCTGACAACTAATGCCGCGTGATGAGGTTTTGAGGTCTCACCACTCTGTACGAAGCTAAAGCTTCTATGGTGTTGCAGTCACCAAGAAAGGGGCACAGATGTTCAAGTTTTTTTTTTTCAAAATTTAATTTTTGGCCGGTTTTGCTTCCTTGTGGTTAACCTAGCCCCTTAGGATTTTGCATGAACCGAACTCTGGCAGCCACATTACACGAGAAAAAGCGAGAAGTGGTAATGCGTAGTAAACACCGCAGAGAACCTAACGTTTTCTACATTTGTTTTCGAAATGACCTAACCGAAAATCGTCACTTTGGGCGCATTTCTCTCGGAAACGTTTAAATTTATCTTCTGGCAACTAATGCTGCGTGACGGGGTTTGCGGTCGCACCACTCTGTACGAAGTAGAATCTTCTAAGTTGTTGCAGTCACCATGAAAGGAGCACAGAAATTCAAGTTTTAGTTTTAGAAATTTCAATTTTTGCTGGTTTTCCTGCCTTGTTATTGCACTAAGTCCTTAAGATTTTGCATGAACCGAACCCTGGCAGCCACATTACACGAGAAGTAGCGAGAAGGGGTAATGCATAGTAAAAACCGCAGAAAACCTAACATTTCCTACATTTGTTTTCGAATTGACGTAACTGAAAATCTTCACAATGGACGCATTTCTCTCGGAAACGTTTACATTTATCGTCTTGTAAGTAATGCCGCGTGGTGAGGCTTGAGGTCGCACCACTCTGTACGAAGTAGAAGCTTCTAAGTTGTTGCAGTCACCAAGAAAGGGGCACGGAAGTTCAAGTTTTTTTTTTTGAAACTTTAATTTTTGGCTGGTTTTGCTTCTTTGTGGTTGACCTAGACCCTTAAGATGTTGCGTTAATTGAACTCTGGCAGCCACATTACACGAGAAAATGCGAGAAGTGGTAATGCGTAGTAAAAAACGCAGAATACCTACCTTTTTCTACATTTGTTTTCGAAATGACGTAACTGAAAATCCTCACAATGAACGCATTTCTCTCGGAAACATTTACATTTATCGTCCGACAACTAATGCCGCGCGATGAGGTTTGCGGTCGCACCAATCTGTACGAAGTAGAAGCTTCTAAGTTGTTGCAGTCACCAAGAAAGCGGAACTGAGATTCAAGTTTTAGTTTTTCAAAATTCAATTTTTGGCCGGATTTGTTGCCTTCTATTTTACCTAGGACCTTAAGATTTTGCATGAACCGAACTCAGGCAGCCACATTACACGAGAAAAAGCGAGAAGTGGTAATGCGTATTAAAAACCGCAAAACACCTGCCGGTTTCTACATTTGTTTTCGAAATGACGTAGCTGAAAATCTTCACAATGGACGCATTTCTCTCGCAAACGTTTACATTTATCGTATGGCAACTAATGCAGCGTGATGAGGTTTGCGGTCGCACCACTCTGTACGAAGTAGAAGCTTCTAAGTTGTTGCAGTCACAAGAAAGGAGCACAGAAAATCAAGTTTTTGTTTTTGAAAATTCAGTTTTTGGCCGGTTTTGCTGCCATGTAGTTGACCAAGGACCTTAAGATCTTGCATGAACCGAAATCTGGCAGCCACATTACACGAGAAAAAACGAGAAGTGGTAATGCGTAGTAAAAACCGTAGAAAACCTATTGTTTTCTACATTTGTTTTCGAAATGACGTAACTGGAAATCGTCACGTTTGGACGCATTTCTCTCGGAAACGTTTACATTTATCGTCTGGCAACTAATGCCGCGTGACGAGGTTTGCGGTCGCACCACTCTGTACGAAGTAGAAGCTTCTAAGTTGTTGCAGTCACCAAGAATGGAGCACAGAAGTTCAAGTTTTGGTTTTTGAAAATTCAATTTTTGGCCGCTATTGCTGCCTTGTAGTTGACCTAGGACCTTGAGATTTTGCATGAACCGAACCCTGGCAGTCACATTACGCGAGAAAATGCGACATATGGTAATGCGTAGTAAAAACAGCAGTAAACCTAACGTTCTCTACATTTGTTTTCGAAATGACGTAACTTAAAATCTTCACAATGGACGCATTTATCTCGGAAACGTCTCCATTTAACGTCTGTTAACTAATGCCACGTGATGAGGTTTGCGGTCGCACCAGTCTGTACGAAGTAGAAGCTTTTAAGTTGTTGCAGTCACCAATAAAGGGGCACAGAAATTCAAGTTTTAGGTTATGAAAATTCAATTTTTGACATCTTTTGCTGCCTTGTGGTTGACCTAGGACCTTAATATTTTGCATGAACCGAACCCTGGCAGCCGCAATACACGAGAAAAAGCGAGAAGTGGTAATGCGTAGTAAAAACCGCAGAAAACCTAACGTTATCTACATTTGTTTTCGAAATGACGTAAGAGAAAATCTTCATAAAGGACGCATTTCTCTCGGAAACGTTTACATTTATCGTCTGGCAACTAATGCCGCGTGATGAGGTTTGCGGTCGCCCCACTCTGTACAGAGTAGAAGCTTCTAAGTTGTTGCAGTCACCAAGAATGGAGCACAGAAATTCAAGTTTTAGTCTTTGAAAATTCAGTTTTTGGCCGGTTTTACTGCCATGTAGTTGACCAATGACCTTAAGATCTTGCATGAACCGAAACCTGGCAGCCACATTACACGAGAAAAAGCGAGAACTGTTAACGCGTAGTAAAAACCGTAGAAAACCTATTGTTTTCTACTGTTGTTTTCGAAATGACGTAACTGGAAATCGTCACGTTTGGACGCATTTCTCTCGGAAACGTTTACATTTATCGTCTGGCAACTAATGCCGCGTGAAGAGGTTTGCGGTCGCACCACTCTGTACGAAGTAGAAGCTTCTAAGAAGGTGCAGTCACCAAGAAAGGAGCAGAGAAATTAATGTTTTAGTTTTTGAAAATTAATTTTTTGGCCGGTTTTGCTTCCTTGTGGTGACCTAGACCCTTAAGATTTTGCATGAACCGAACTCTGGCAGCCACATTACACGAGAAAAAGCGAGAAGTTGTATTGCGTAGTAAACACCGCAGAAAACCTAACGTTTTCTACATTTGTTTTCGAAAAGACCTAACCGAAAATCGTCACATTGGACGCATTTCTCTCGGAAACGTTTACATTTATCTTCTGGTAACTAATGCCGCGTGACGAGGTTTGCGGTCGCACCACTCTGTACGAAGTAGAAGCTTCTAAGTTGTAGCAGTCACCATGAAAGGAGCACAGAAATTCAAGTTTTGGTTTTTGAAATTTCAATTTTTGCTGGTTTTGCTGCCTTGTTGTTGCCCTAGGTCCTTAAGATTTTGCATGAACCGAACCCTGGCAGCCACATTACACAAGAGGAAGCGAGAAGGGGTAATGCATAGTAAAAACCGCAGAAAACCTAACATTTCCTACATTTGTTTTCGAATTGACGTAACTGAAAATCTTCAAAATGGACGCATTTCTCTCGGATGCGTTTACATTTATCGTCTGGCAAGTAATGCCGCGTGGTGAGGTTTGAGGTCGCACCACTCTGTACGAAGTAGAAGCTTCTAAGTTGTTGCAGTCACCAAAAGAGGGGCACAGAAGTTCAAGTTTTTTTTTTTTTTTGATAATTTAGTTTTTGGCCGGTTTTGCTTCTTTGTGGTTGACCTAGACTCTTAAGATTTTTCGTGAATTGAACTCTGGCAGCCACATTACACGAGAAAAAGCGAGAAGTGGTAATGCGTAGTAAACACCGCAGAAAACCTAACGTTTTCTACATTTGTTTTCGAACTGATCTAACTGAAAATCGTCACATTGGACGCATTTCTCTCGGAAACGTTTACATTTATCGACTGGAAACTAATGCCGCGTGACGAGGTTGGCGGTTGCACCACTCTGTTCGAAGTAGAAGCTTATACGTTGTTGCAGTCACCACGTAAGGGGAACAGAAGTTCAAGTTTTAGTTTTTGAAAATTCAGTTTTTGGCCGCTTTTGCAGGCTTGTAGTTACCAAGGACCTTAAGATTTTGCATGAACCGAACTCTGGCAGCCACATTACACGAGAAAGAGTGAGAAGTGGTAATGCGTAGCAAACACCGCAGAAAACCTACCGATTTCTACATTTGTTTTCGAAAAGACCTAACCGAAAATCGTCACATTGGACGCATTTCTCTCGGAAACGTTGACATTTATCGTCTGGCAACTTATGCCGCGTGACGAGGTTTGCGGTCGCACCACTCTGTACGAAGTAGAAGCTTCTCAGTCGTTGCAGTCACCAAGAAAGGAGCACAGAAATTCAAGTTTAGGTTTTTGAAAATTCAATTTTTGGCCGCTTTCGCTGCCTTGTACTTGACCTAGGACATTACGTTTTGGCATAAACTGAACCCTGGCAGCCACATTACACGAGAAAATGCGAGATATGGTAATGCGTAGTAAAAACCGCAGTAAACCTAACGTTTTCTACATTTGTTTTCGAAATGACGTAACTGAAAATCTTCACAATGGACGCATTTCTCTCGGAAACGTTTACATTTATCGTCTGACAACTAATGCCGCGTGATGAGGTTTTGAGGTCTCACCACTCTGTACGAAGCTGAAGCTTCTATGGTGTTGCAGTCACCAAGAAAGGGGCACAGATGTTCAAGTTTTTTTTTTCAAAATTTAATTTTTGGCCGGTTTTGCTTCCTTGTGGTTAACCTAGCCCCTTAGGATTTTGCATGAACCGAACTCTGGCAGCCACATTACACGAGAAAAAGCGAGAAGTGGTAATGCGAAGTAAACACCGCAGAAAACCTAACGTTTTCTACATTTGTTTTCGAAATGACCTAACCGAAAATCGTCACTTTGGACGCATTTCTCTCGGAAACGTTTAAATTTATCTTCTGGCAACTAATGCTGCGTGACGAGGTTTGCGGTCGCACCACTCTGTACGAAGTAGAAGCTTCTAAGTTGTTGCAGTCACCATGAAAGGAGCACAGAAATTCAAGTTTTAGTTTTATAAATTTCAATTTTTGCTGGTTTTCCTGCCTTGTTATTGCACTAAGTCCTTAAGATTTTGCATGAACCGAACCCTGGCAGCCACATTACACGAGAAGTAGCGAGAAGGGGTAATGCATAGTAAAAACCGCAGAAAACCTAACGTTTCCTACATTTGTTTTCGAATTGACGTAACTGAAAATCTTCACAATGGACGCATTTCTCTCGGAAACGTTTACATTTATCGTCTGACAACTAATGCCGCGTGATGAGGTTTTGAGGTCTCACCACTCTGTACGAAGCTGAAGCTTCTATGGTGTTGCAGTCACCAAGAAAGGGGCACAGATGTTCAAGTTTTTTTTTTCAAAATTTAATTTTTGGCCGGTTTTGCTTCCTTGTGGTTAACCTAGCCCCTTAGGATTTTGCATGAACCGAACTCTGGCAGCCACATTACACGAGAAAAAGCGAGAAGTGGTAATGCGAAGTAAACACCGCAGAAAACCTAACGTTTTCTACATTTGTTTTCGAAATGACCTAACCGAAAATCGTCACTTTGGACGCATTTCTCTCGGAAACGTTTAAATTTATCTTCTGGCAACTAATGCTGCGTGACGAGGTTTGCGGTCGCACCACTCTGTACGAAGTAGAAGCTTCTAAGTTGTTGCAGTCACCATGAAAGGAGCACAGAAATTCAAGTTTTAGTTTTATAAATTTCAATTTTTGCTGGTTTTCCTGCCTTGTTATTGCACTAAGTCCTTAAGATTTTGCATGAACCGAACCCTGGCAGCCACATTACACGAGAAGTAGCGAGAAGGGGTAATGCATAGTAAAAACCGCAGAAAACCTAACGTTTCCTACATTTGTTTTCGAATTGACGTAACTGAAAATCTTCACAATGGACGCATTTCTCTCGGAAACGTTTACATTTATCGTCTTGTAAGTAATGCCGCGTGGTGAGGCTTGAGGTCGCACCACTCTGTACGAAGTAGAAGCTTCTAAGTTGTTGCAGTCACCAAGAAAGGGGCACGGAAGTTCAAGTTTTTTTTTTTTGAAAATTTAATTTTTGGCCGGTTTTGCTTCTTTGTGGTTGACCTAGACCCTTAAGATTTTGCGTGAATTGAACTCTGGCAGCCACGTTACACGAGAAAATGCGAGAAGTGTTAATGCGTAGTAAAAAACGCAGAATACCTACCGTTTTCTACATTTGTTTTCGAAATGACGTAACTGAAAATCCTCACAATGAACGCATTTCTCTCGGAAACATTTACATTTATCGTCCGACAACTAATGCCGCGCGATGAGGTTTGCGGTCGCACCAATCTGTACGAAGTAGAAGCTTCTAAGTTGTTGCAGTCACCAAGAAAGCGGAACTGAGATTCAAGTTTTAGTTTTTCAAAATTCAATTTTTGGCCGAATTTGTTGCCTTCTATTTTACCTAGGAACTTAAGATTTTGCATGAACCGAACTCAGGCAGCCACATTACACGAGAAAAAGCGAGAAGTGGTAATGCGTATTAAAAACCGCAAAACACCTGCCGGTTTCTACATTTGTTTTCGAAATGACGTAGCTGAAAATCTTCACAATGGACGCATTTTTCTCGCAAACGTTTACATTTATCGTATGGTAACTAATGCCGCGTGATGAGGTTTGCGGTCGCACCACACTGTACGAAGTAGAAGCTTCTGAGTTGTTGCAGTCACCAAGAAAGGAGCACAGAAATTCAAGTTTTAGTTGTTGAAAATTCAATTTTTGGCCGGTTTTGCTACCTTGTAGTTAACCTAGGACCTTAAGATTTTGCATGAACAAACCCTGGTAGCCACATTACACGAGAAAAAGCGAGAAGTGGTAATGCGTAGTAAACACCGCAGAAAACCTAACGTTTTCTACATTTGTTTTCGAAATGACGTAAGTGAAAATCTTCATAATGGACGCATTTCTCTCGGAAACGTTTACATTTATCGTCTGGCAACTAATGCCGCGTGATGAGGTTTGCGGTCGCCCCACTCTGTACAAAGTAGAAGCTTCTAAGTTGTTGCAGTCACCAAGAAAGGAGCACAGAAATCAAGTTTTAGTTTCTGAAAATTCAATTTTTTTCCGGTTTTGCTTCCTTGTGGTTGACCTAGACCCTATCATTTTGCATGAACCGAACTCTGGCAGCCACATTACACGAGAAAAAGCGAGAAGTGGTAATGCGTAGAAAAACTGCAGAGAACCTAACGTTTTCTACATTTGTTTTCGAAATTACGTAACTGAAAATCTTCACAATGAACGCATTTCTCTCGGAAACGTTTACATTTGTCGTCTGACAACTAATGCCGCGCGATGAGGTTTGCGGTCGCTCCAATCTGTACGAAGTAGAAGCTTCTAAGTTGTTGCAGTCACCAAGAAAGCGGCACAGAGATTCAAGTTTTAGTTTTTCAAAATTCAATTTTTGGCCGGATTTGTTGCCTTGTATTTGACCTAGGACCTTTAGATTTTGCATGAACCGAACACAGGCAGCCACATTACACGAGAAAAAGCGAGAAGTGGTAATGCGTATTAAAAACCGCAAAACACCTGCCGGTTTCTACATTTGTTTTCGAAATGACGTAACTGAAAATCTTCACAATGGACGCATCTCTCTCGGAAACGTTTACATTTATCGTATGGCAACTAATGCCGCGTGATGAGGTTTTCGGTCGCACCACTCTGTACGAAGTAGAAGCTTCTAAGTTGTTGCAGTCACCAAGAAAGGAGCACCTAAATTCAAGTTTTAGTTTTTGAAAATTCAGTTTTTGGCCGCTTTTGCTGCCTTGTAGTTGACCTAGGACCTTAAGATTTTGCATGAACTGATCTCTGGCAGACACATTACACGAGAAAAAGCGATAAGTGGTAATGCATAGTAAAAACCGCAGAAAACCTAACATTTCCTACATTTGTTTTCGAATTGACGTAACTGAAAATCTTCACAATGGACGCATTTCTCTCGGAAACGTTTACATTTATCGTCTGGCAACTAATGCCGCATGACGAGGTTTGCGGTCGCACCACTCTGTACAAAGTAGAGGCTTCTAAGTTGTTGCAGTCACCAAGAAAGGAGCACAGAAATTCAAGATTTAATCTTTAAAAATTCGATTTTTGCCGCTTATGCTGGCTTGTAGTTGACCTAGGACCTTAAGATTTTGCATGAACCGAACTCAGGCAGCCACATTACACGAGAAAAAGCGAGAAGCTGTAATGCGTAGTAAAAACCGCAGAAAACCCAACGATTTCTACAATTGTTTTCGAAATGACGTAACTGGAAATGGTCACATTGGCCGCATTTCTCTCGGAAACGTTTACATTCATCGTCTGGAAACTAATTCCGCGTGACGAGGTTTGCGGTCGCACCACTCTGTACGAAGTAGAAGCTTCTAAGTTGTTACAGTCACCAAATAAGGAGCACCGAAATTGAAGTTTTAGTTTTTGAAAATTCAGTTTTTGGTCGCTTTTGCTGCCTTGTAGTTGACCTAGGACATTACGATTTTGCATTAACTGAACTCTCGCAGACACATTACACGAGAAAAAGCGAGAGGCGGTAATGCGCAGAAAAGACCGCAGAAAACCTAACGTTTTCTGCATTTGTTTTCGAAATGACGTAACTGAAAATCTTCACAATGGAAGCATTTCTCTCGGAAACGTTGGCATTTATCGTCTGGCAACTAATGCCGCGTGATGAGGTTTGCGGTCGCACAATTCTGTACGAAGTAGAAGCTTCTAAGTTGTTGCAGTCACCAAGAAAGGAGCACCGAAATTCAAGTTTTAGTCTTTGAAAATTCAGTTTTTGGCCGCTTTTGCTGCCTTGTAGTTGACCTAGGACCTTAAGATTTTGCATGAACCGAACTCTGGCAGAAACATTACTCGAGAAAAAGCGATAAGTGGTAATGCGTAGTAAAAACCGCAGATAAACTAACGTTTTCTACATTTGTTCTCGAAATGACGTAACTGGAAATCGTCACAATGGACGCATTTCTCTTGGAAACGTTTACATTTATCGTCTGGCAACTAATGCCGCGTGATGAGGTTTTGAGGTCGCACCACTCTGTACGAAGCTGAAGCTTCTATGTTGGTGCAGTCACCAAGAAAGGGGCACAGATGTTCAAGTTTTTTTTTTTTGAAAATTCAATTATTGGCCGATTTTGCTTCCTTGTGGTTGACCTAGACCCTAGGATTTTGCATGTACCGAACTCTGGCAGCCACATTACACGAGAAAAATCGGGAAGTCGTAATGCGTAGTAAACACCGCAGAAAACCTAACGTTTTCTACATTTGATTTCGAAATGACCCAACCGAAAATCGTCACATTGGACGCATTTCCTCGGAAACGTTTACATTTATCATCTGACCACTAATGCCGCGTGGTGTGGTTTGAGGTCGCATCACTCTGTACGAAGTAGAAGCTTCTAAGTTGTTGCAGTCAACAAGAAAGGGGCACTGAAATTCAAGTTTTAGATTTTGAATACTCAGTTTTTTGCCGCTTTTGCTGCCTTGTAGTTGACCTAGGACCTTAACATTTTGCATGAACCGAACCCTGACAGCCACATTACACGACACAAAGCGAGAAGAGGTAATGCGTAGTAAAAACCGCAGAAAACCTAACGGTTTCTACATTTGTTTTCGAAATGACGTAAGTGAAAATCCTCACAATGAACGCATTTCTCTCGGAAACATTTACATTAATCGTCTGACAACTAATGCCGCGCGATGAGGTTTGCGGTCGCACCAATCTGTACGAAGTAGAAGCTTCTAAGTTGTTGCAGTCACCAAGAAAGCGGAACAGAGATTCAAGTTTTAGTTTTTCAAAATTCAATTTTTGGCCGGATTTATTGCCTTGTATTTTACCTAGAACCTTAAGATTTTGCATGAACCGAACTCAGGCAGTCACATTACGCGAGAAAAAGCGAGAAATGGTAATGCGTATTAAAAACCGCAAAACACCTGCCGTTTTCTACATTTGTTTTCGAAATGACGTAGCTGAAAATCTTCACAATTGACGCATTTCGCTCGGAAACGTTTACATTTATCGTATGGCAACTAATGCCGCGTGATGAGGTTTTGAGGTCGCACCACTCTGTACGAAGCTGAAGCTTCTATGTTGTTGCAGTCACCAAGAAAGGGGCACAGATGTTCAAGTCTTTTTTTTTTT
This sequence comes from Schistocerca serialis cubense, assembly GCF_023864345.2. NCBI lineage: Eukaryota > Metazoa > Arthropoda > Insecta > Orthoptera > Acrididae > Schistocerca > Schistocerca serialis. The sequence continues at coordinate 2,261,560 of NW_026047571.1, read as the reverse complement.
TTTTGAAAATTCAATTTTTGGCCGGTTTTGCTTCCTTGTGGTTGACCTAGACCCTATCATTTTGCATGAACCGAACTCTGGCAGCCACATTACTCGAGAAATAGCGAGAAGTGGTAATGCGTAGTAAACACCGCAGAAAACCTAACGTTTTCTACATTTGTTTTCGAAATGACCTAACCGAAAATCGTCACATTGGACGCATTTCTCTCGGAAACGTTTACATTTATCGTCTGGCAACTAATGCCGCGTGACGAGGTTTGCGGTCGCACCACTCTGTACGAAGTAGAAGCTTATACATTGTTGCAGTCACCAAGCAAGGGGCACAGAAGTTCAAGTTTTAGTTTTTGAAAATTCAGTTTTTGGCCGCTTTTGCAGCCTTGTAGTTACCTAGGACCTTAAGATTTTGCATGAACAGAACTCTGGCAGCCACATTACACGAGAAAAAGCGAGAAGTGGTAATGCGTAGTAAAAACCGCTGAAAACCTAACGTTTTCTACATTTGTTTTCGAAATGACCTAACCGAAAATCGTCACATTGGACGCATTTGTCTCGGAAACGTTTACACTTATCATCTGGCAACTAATGCCGCGTGACGAAGTTTGCGGTCGCAACACTCTGTACGAAGTAGAAGCTTCTAAGTTGTTGCTGTCACCAAGAAAGGGGCAGAGAAATTCAAGTTTTAGTTTTTGAAAATTCAGTTTTTTGCCGCTTTTGCTACCTTGTAGATGACCTAGACCCTTAAGATTTTGCATGAACCGAACTCTGGCAGCCACATTACGCGAGAAAAAGCGAGAAGTGGTAATGCATAGTAAAAACCGCAGAAAACCTAATGTTTTCTTCATTTGTTTTCGAAATGACGTAACTGAAAATCTTCACAATGGTCGCATTTCTCTCGGAAACGTTTACATTTATCTTCTGGCAACTAATGCCGCGTGATGAGGTTTGCGGTCGCACCAACATGTTCGAAGTAGAAGCTTCTAAGTTGTTGCAGTCAACAAGAAAGGGGCACAGAATTTCAAGTTTTAGATTTTGAAAATTCAGTTTTTGGCCGCTTTTGCTGCCTTGTAGTTGACCTAGGACCTTAACATTTTGCATGAACCGAACTCAGGCAGCCACATTACACGAGAAAAAGCGAGAAGTGGTAATGCGTAGTAAAAACTGCAGAGAACCTAAGGTTTTCTTCATTTTTTTTCGAAATTACGTAACTGAAAATCTTCACAATGAACGCATTTCTCTCGGAAACGTTTACATTTGTCGTCTGACAACTAACGCCGCGCGATGAGGTTTGCGGTCGCACCAATCTGTACGAAGTAGAAGCTTCTAAGTTGTTGCAGTCACCAAGAAAGGAGCACCGAAATTCAAGTTTTAGTCTTTGAAAATTCAGTTTTTGGCCTCTTTTGCTGCCTTGTAGTTGACCTAGGACCTTAAGATTTTGCATGAACCGAACTCTGGCAGAAACATTACTCGAGAAAAAGCGATAAGTGGTAATGCGTAGTAAAAACCGCAGATAAACTAACGTTTTCCACATTTGTTCTCGAAATAACGTAACTGGAAATCGTCACATTGGACGCATATCTCTTGGAAACGTTTACATTTATCGTCTGGCAACTAATGCCGCGTGATGAGGTTTTGAGGTCGCACCACTCTGTACGAAGCTGAAGCTTCTATGTTGGTGCAGTCACCAAGAAAGGGGCACAGATGTTCAAGTTTTTTTTTTTTTTGAAAATTCAATTATTGGCCGATTTTGCTTTCTTGTGGTTGACCTAGACCCTAGGATTTTGCATGTACCGAACTCTGGCAGCCACATAACACGAGAAAAAGCGAGAAGTCGTAATGCGTAGTAAACACCGCAGAAAACCTAACGTTTTCTACATTTGATTTCGAAATGACCCAACCGAAAATCGTCACATTGGACGCATTTCCTCGGAAACGTTTACATTTATCATCTGGCCACTAATGCCGCCTAACGAGGTTTGCGGTAGCACCACTCTGTACGAAGTAGAAGCTTCAAAGTTGTTGCAGTCACCAAGAAAGGTGCACAGAAATTCAAGATTTAGTTTTTGAAAATTCCATTTTTGGCTGCTTTGGCTGCCTTCTTGTTGCCCTAGGTCCTTAAGATTTTGCGTGAACCGAACCCTGGCAGCCACATTACTCGAGAAGAAGCGAGAAGTGGTAATGCATAGTAAAAACCGCAGAAAACCTAACATTCCCTACATTTGTTTTCGAATTGACGTAACTGAAAATCTTCACAATGGACGCATTTCTCTCGGAAACGTTTACATTTGTCGTCTGGCAAGTAATGCCGCGTGGTGTGGTTTGAGGTCGCACCACTCTGTACGAAGTAGAAGCTTCTAAGTTGTTGCAGTCAACAAGAAAGGGGCACTGAAATTCAAGTTTTAGATTTTGAATACTCAGTTTTTTGCCGCTTTTGCTGCCTTGTAGTTGACCTAGAACCTTAACATTTTGCATGAGCCGAACCCTGGCAGCCACATTACACGAGAGAAAGCGAGAAGAGGTAATGCGTATTAAAAACCGCAGAAAACCTAACGGTTTCTTCATTTGTTTTCGAAATGACGTAACTGAAAATCCTCACAATGAACGCATTTCTCTCGGAAACATTTACATTTATCGTCTGACAACTAATGCCGCGCGATGAGGTTTGCGGTCGCACCAATCTGTACGAAGTAGAAGCTTCTAAGTTGTTGCAGTCACCAAGAAAGGAGCACAGAAATTCAAGTTTTAGTTGTTGAAGATTCAATTTTTGGCCGGTTTTGCTACCTTGTAGTTAACCTAGGACCTTAAGATTTTGCATGAACAAACCCTGGCAGCCACATTACACGAGAAAAAGCGAGAAGTGGTAATGCGTAGTAAACACCGCAGAAAACCTAACGTCTTCTACATTTGTTTTCGAAATGACGTAAGTGAAAATCTTCATAATGGACGCATTTCTCTCGGAAACGTTTACATTTATCGTCTGGCAACTAATGCCGCGTGATGAGGTTTGCGGTCGCCCCACTCTGTACAAAGTAGAAGCTTCTAAGTTGTTGCAGTCACCAAGAAAGGAGCACAGAAATTCAAGTTTAAGTTTTTTAAAATTCAGTTTTTGGCCGGTTTTGCTGCCATGTAGTTGACCAAGGACCTTAAGATCTTGCATGAACCGAAATCTGGCAGCCACATTACACAAGAAAAAGCGAGAAGTGGTAATGCGTAGTAAACACCGCAGAAAACCTAACGTTTTCTACATTTGTTTTCGAAATGAACTAACAGCAAATCGTCACGTTTGAACGCATTTCTCTCGGAAACGTTTACATTTATCGTCTGGCAACTAATGCCGCGTGACGAGGTTTGCGGTCGCACCACTCTGTACGAAGTAGAAGCTTCTAAGTTGTTGCAGTCACCAAGAAAGGAGCACCGAAATTCAAGTTTTAGTTTTTGAAAATTCAGTTTTTGGCCGCTTTTGCTGCCTTGTATTTGACCTAGGGCCTTAAGATTTTACATGAACCAAACTCTGGCAGACACATTACACGAGAAAAAGCGAGAAGTGGTAATGTGTAGTAAAAACCGCAGAAAACCTACCGTTTTCTTCATTTGTTTTCGGAATGACGTTACTGAAAATCGTCACATTGGACGCATTTCTCTCAGAAACGTTTACATTTATCGTCTGGCAACTAATGGCGCGTGATGAGGTTTCCGGACGCACCACTCTGTACGAAGTAGAAGCTTCTAAGTTGTTGCAGTCACCAAGAAAGGGGCACAGATGTTCAAGTTTTTTTTTTTTTTGAAAATTCAATTTTTGGCTGTTTTGCTTCCTTTTGGTTGACCTAGACCCTAGGATTTTGCATGAACCGAACTCTGGCAGCCACATTTCACGAGAAAAAGCGAGAAGTCGTAATGCGTAGTAAACACCGCAGAAAACCTAACGTTTTCTACATTTGTTTTCGAAATGATCTAACTGAAAATCGTCACATTGGACGCATTTCTCTCGGAAACGTTTACACTTATCATCTGGCAACTAATGCCGCGTGACGAAGTTTGCGGTCGCAACACTCTGTACGAAGTAGAAGCTTCTAAGTAGTTGCTGTCGCCAAGAAAGGGGCAGAGAAATTCAAGTTTTAGTTTTTGAAAATTCAGTTTTTTGCCGCTTTTGCTACCTTGTAGATGACCTAGACCCGTAAGATTCTGCATGAACCGAACTCTGGCAACCACATTACACGAGAAAAAGCGAGAAGTGGTAATGCATAGTAAAAACCGCAGAAAACCTAATGTTTTCTTCATTTGTTTTAGAAATGACGTAACTGAAAATCTTCACAATGGTCGCATTTCTCTCGGAAACGTTTACATTTATCTTCTGGCAACTAATGCCGCGCGATGAGGTTTGCGGTCGCACCAATCTGTACGAAGTAGAATCTTCTAAGTTGTTGCAGTCACCAAGAAAGGAGCACCGAAATTCAAGTTTTAGTCTTTGAAAATTCAGTTTTTGGCCGCTTTTGCTGCCTTGTAGTTGACCTAGGACCTTAAGATTTTGCATGAACCGAACTCTGGCAGAAACATTACTCGAGAAAAAGCGATAAGTGGTAATGCGTAGTAAAAACCGCAGATAAACTAACGTTTTCTACATTTGTTCTCGAAATGACGTAACTGGAAATCGTCACATTGGACGCATATCTCTTGGTAACGTTTACATTTATCGTCTGGCAACTAATGCCGCGTGATGAGGTTTTGAGGTCGCACCACTCTGTACGAAGCTGAAGCTTCTATGTTGGTGCAGTCACCAAGAAAGGGGCACAGATGTTCAAGTTTTTTTTTTTTTGAAAATTCAATTATTGGCCGATTTTGCTTCCTTGTGGTTGACCTAGACCCTAGGATTTTGCATGTACCGAACTCTGGCAGCCACATAACACGAGAAAAAGCGAGAAGTCGTAATGCGTAGTAAACACCGCAGAAAACCTAACGTTTTCTACATTCGATTTCGAAATGACCCAACCGAAAATCGTCACATTGGACGCATTTCCTCGGAAACGTTTACATTTATCATCTGGCCACTAATGCCGCCTGACGAGGTTTGCGGTAGCACCACTCTGTACGAAGTAGAAGCTTCAAAGTTGTTGCAGTCACCAAGAAAGGTGCACAGAAATTCAAGATTTAGTTTTTGAAAATTCCATTTTTGGCTGCTTTGTCTGCCTTCTTGTTGCCCTAGGTCCTTAAGATTTTGCGTTAACCGAACCCTGGCAGCCACATTACTCGAGAAGAAGCGAGAAGTGGTAATGCATAGTAAAAACCGCAGAAAACCTAACATTTCCTACATTTGTTTTCGAATTGACGTAACTGAAAATCTTCACAATGGACGCATTTCTCTCGGAAACGTTTACATTTATCGTCTGGCAAGTAATGCCGCGTGGTGTGGTTTGAGGTCGCACCACTCTGTACGAAGTAGAAGCTTCTAAGTTGTTGCAGTCAACAAGAAAGGGGCACTGAAATTCAAGTTTTAGATTTTGAATACTCAGTTTTTTGCCGCTTTTGCTGCCTTGTAGTTGAACTAGGACCTTAACATTTTGCATGAGCCGAACCCTGGCAGCCACATTACACGAGAGAAAGCGAGAAGAGGTAATGCGTAGTAAAAACCGCAGAAAACCTAACGGTTTCTTCATTTGTTTTCGAAATGACGTAACTGAAAATCCTCACAATGAACGCATTTCTCTCGGAAACATTTACATTTATCGTCTGACAACTAATGCCGCGCGAAAAGGTTTGCGGTCGCACCAATCTGTACGAAGTAGAAGCTTCTAAGTTGTTGCAGTCACCAAGAAAGCGGAACAGAGATTCAAGTTTTAGTTTTTCAAAATTCAATTTTTGGCCGGATTTATTGCCTTGTATTTTACCTAGAACCTTAAGATTTTGCATGAACCGAACTCAGGCAGCCACATTACACGAGTAAAAGCGAGAAGTGGTAATGCGTATTAAAAACCGCAAAACACCTGCCGGATTCTACATTTGTTTTCGAAATGACGTAGCTGAAAATCTTCACAATGGACGCATTTCGCTCGGAAACGTTTATATTTATCGTATGGCAACTAATGCCGCGTGATGAGGTTTGCGGTCGCACCACTCTGTACGAAGTAGAAGCTTCTGAGTTGTTGCAGTCACCAAGAAAGGAGCACAGAAATTCAAGTTTTAGTTGTTGAAGATTCAATTTTTGGCCGGTTTTGCTACCTTTTAGTTAACCTAGGACCTTAAGATTTTGCATGAACAAACCCTGGCAGCCACATTACACGAGAAAAAGCGAGAAGTGGTAATGCGTAGTAAACACCGCAGAAAACCTAACGTTTTCTACATTTATTTTCGAAATGACGTAAGTGAAAATCTTCATAATGGACGCATTTCTCTCTGAAACGTTTACATTTATCGTCTGGCAACTAATGCCGCGTGATGAGGTTTGCGGTCGCCCCACTCTGTACAAAGTAGAAGCTTCTAAGTTGTTGCAGTCACCATGAAAGGAGCACAGAAATTCAAGTTTTAGTTTTATAAATTTCAATTTTTGCTGGTTTTCCTGCCTTGTTATTGCACTAAGTCCTTAAGATTTTGCATGAACCGAACCCTGGCAGCCACATTACACGAGAAGTAGCGAGAAGGGGTAATGCATAGTAAAAACCGCAGAAAACCTAACGTTTCCTACATTTGTTTTCGAATTGACGTAACTGAAAATCTTCACAATGGACGCATTTCTCTCGGAAACGTTTACATTTATCGTCTTGTAAGTAATGCCGCGTGGTGAGGCTTGAGGTCGCACCACTCTGTACGAAGTAGAAGCTTCTAAGTTGTTGCAGTCACCAAGAAAGGGGCACGGAAGTTCAAGTTTTTTTTTTTTGAAAATTTAATTTTTGGCCGGTTTTGCTTCTTTGTGGTTGACCTAGACCCTTAAGATTTTGCGTGAATTGAACTCTGGCAGCCACGTTACACGAGAAAATGCGAGAAGTGTTAATGCGTAGTAAAAAACGCAGAATACCTACCGTTTTCTACATTTGTTTTCGAAATGACGTAACTGAAAATCCTCACAATGAACGCATTTCTCTCGGAAACATTTACATTTATCGTCCGACAACTAATGCCGCGCGATGAGGTTTGCGGTCGCACCAATCTGTACGAAGTAGAAGCTTCTAAGTTGTTGCAGTCACCAAGAAAGCGGAACTGAGATTCAAGTTTTAGTTTTTCAAAATTCAATTTTTGGCCGAATTTGTTGCCTTCTATTTTACCTAGGAACTTAAGATTTTGCATGAACCGAACTCAGGCAGCCACATTACACGAGAAAAAGCGAGAAGTGGTAATGCGTATTAAAAACCGCAAAACACCTGCCGGTTTCTACATTTGTTTTCGAAATGACGTAGCTGAAAATCTTCACAATGGACGCATTTATCTCGCAAACGTTTACATTTATCGTATGGTAACTAATGCCGCGTGATGAGGTTTGCGGTCGCACCACACTGTACGAAGTAGAAGCTTCTGAGTTGTTGCAGTCACCAAGAAAGGAGCACAGAAATTCAAGTTTTAGTTGTTGAAAATTCAATTTTTGGCCGGTTTTGCTACCTTGTAGTTAACCTAGGACCTTAAGATTTTGCATGAACAAACCCTGGTAGCCACATTACACGAGAAAAAGCGAGAAGTGGTAATGCGTAGTAAACACCGCAGAAAACCTAACGTTTTCTACATTTGTTTTCGAAATGACGTAAGTGAAAATCTTCATAATGGACGCATTTCTCTCGGAAACGTTTACATTTATCGTCTGGCAACTAATGCCGCGTGATGAGGTTTGCGGTCGCCCCACTCTGTACAAAGTAGAAGCTTCTAAGTTGTTGCAGTCACCAAGAAAGGAGCACCTAAATTCAAGTTTTAGTTTTTGAAAATTCAGTTTTTGGCCGCTTTTGCTGCCTTGTAGTTGACCTAGGACCTTAAGATTTTGCATGAACTGATCTCTGGCAGACACATTACACGAGAAAAAGCGATAAGTGGTAATGCATAGTAAAAACCGCAGAAAACCTAACATTTCCTACATTTGTTTTCGAATTGACGTAACTGAAAATCTTCACAATGGACGCATTTCTCTCGGAAACGTTTACATTTATCGTCTGGCAACTAATGCCGCATGACGAGGTTTGCGGTCGCACCACTCTGTACAAAGTAGAGGCTTCTAAGTTGTTGCAGTCACCAAGAAAGGAGCACAGAAATTCAAGATTTAATCTTTAAAAATTCGATTTTTGCCGCTTATGCTGGCTTGTAGTTGACCTAGGACCTTAAGATTTTGCATGAACCGAACTCAGGCAGCCACATTACACGAGAAAAAGCGAGAAGCTGTAATGCGTAGTAAAAACCGCAGAAAACCCAACGATTTCTACAATTGTTTTCGAAATGACGTAACTGGAAATGGTCACATTGGCCGCATTTCTCTCGGAAACGTTTACATTCATCGTCTGGAAACTAATTCCGCGTGACGAGGTTTGCGGTCGCACCACTCTGTACGAAGTAGAAGCTTCTAAGTTGTTACAGTCACCAAATAAGGAGCACCGAAATTGAAGTTTTAGTTTTTGAAAATTCAGTTTTTGGTCGCTTTTGCTGCCTTGTAGTTGACCTAGGACATTACGATTTTGCATTAACTGAACTCTCGCAGACACATTACACGAGAAAAAGCGAGAGGCGGTAATGCGCAGAAAAGACCGCAGAAAACCTAACGTTTTCTGCATTTGTTTTCGAAATGACGTAACTGAAAATCTTCACAATGGAAGCATTTCTCTCGGAAACGTTGGCATTTATCGTCTGGCAACTAATGCCGCGTGATGAGGTTTGCGGTCGCACAATTCTGTACGAAGTAGAAGCTTCTAAGTTGTTGCAGTCACCAAGAAAGGAGCACCGAAATTCAAGTTTTAGTCTTTGAAAATTCAGTTTTTGGCCGCTTTTGCTGCCTTGTAGTTGACCTAGGACCTTAAGATTTTGCATGAACCGAACTCTGGCAGAAACATTACTCGAGAAAAAGCGATAAGTGGTAATGCGTAGTAAAAACCGCAGATAAACTAACGTTTTCTACATTTGTTCTCGAAATGACGTAACTGGAAATCGTCACAATGGACGCATTTCTCTTGGAAACGTTTACATTTATCGTCTGGCAACTAATGCCGCGTGATGAGGTTTTGAGGTCGCACCACTCTGTACGAAGCTGAAGCTTCTATGTTGGTGCAGTCACCAAGAAAGGGGCACAGATGTTCAAGTTTTTTTTTTTTGAAAATTCAATTATTGGCCGATTTTGCTTCCTTGTGGTTGACCTAGACCCTAGGATTTTGCATGTACCGAACTCTGGCAGCCACATTACACGAGAAAAATCGGGAAGTCGTAATGCGTAGTAAACACCGCAGAAAACCTAACGTTTTCTACATTTGATTTCGAAATGACCCAACCGAAAATCGTCACATTGGACGCATTTCCTCGGAAACGTTTACATTTATCATCTGACCACTAATGCCGCGTGGTGTGGTTTGAGGTCGCATCACTCTGTACGAAGTAGAAGCTTCTAAGTTGTTGCAGTCAACAAGAAAGGGGCACTGAAATTCAAGTTTTAGATTTTGAATACTCAGTTTTTTGCCGCTTTTGCTGCCTTGTAGTTGACCTAGGACCTTAACATTTTGCATGAACCGAACCCTGACAGCCACATTACACGACACAAAGCGAGAAGAGGTAATGCGTAGTAAAAACCGCAGAAAACCTAACGGTTTCTACATTTGTTTTCGAAATGACGTAAGTGAAAATCCTCACAATGAACGCATTTCTCTCGGAAACATTTACATTAATCGTCTGACAACTAATGCCGCGCGATGAGGTTTGCGGTCGCACCAATCTGTACGAAGTAGAAGCTTCTAAGTTGTTGCAGTCACCAAGAAAGCGGAACAGAGATTCAAGTTTTAGTTTTTCAAAATTCAATTTTTGGCCGGATTTATTGCCTTGTATTTTACCTAGAACCTTAAGATTTTGCATGAACCGAACTCAGGCAGTCACATTACGCGAGAAAAAGCGAGAAATGGTAATGCGTATTAAAAACCGCAAAACACCTGCCGTTTTCTACATTTGTTTTCGAAATGACGTAGCTGAAAATCTTCACAATTGACGCATTTCGCTCGGAAACGTTTACATTTATCGTATGGCAACTAATGCCGCGTGATGAGGTTTTGAGGTCGCACCACTCTGTACGAAGCTGAAGCTTCTATGTTGTTGCAGTCACCAAGAAAGGGGCACAGATGTTCAAGTCTTTTTTTTTTTTTTTGAAAATTCAATTTTTGGCCGGTTTTGCTTCCTTGTGGTTGACCTAGACCCTATCATTTTGCATGAACCGAACTCTGGCAGCCACATTACTCGAGAAATAGCGAGAAGTGGTAATGCGTAGTAAACACCGCAGAAAACCTAACGTTTTCTACATTTGTTTTCGAAATGACCTAACCGAAAATCGTCACATTGGACGCATTTCTCTCGGAAACGTTTACATTTATCGTCTGGCAACTAATGCCGCGTGACGAGGTTTGCGGTCGCACCACTCTGTACGAAGTAGAAGCTTATACATTGTTGCAGTCACCAAGCAAGGGGCACAGAAGTTCAAGTTTTAGTTTTTGAAAATTCAGTTTTTGGCCGCTTTTGCAGCCTTGTAGTTACCTAGGACCTTAAGATTTTGCATGAACAGAACTCTGGCAGCCACATTACACGAGAAAAAGCGAGAAGTGGTAATGCGTAGTAAAAACCGCTGAAAACCTAACGTTTTCTACATTTGTTTTCGAAATGACCTAACCGAAAATCGTCACATTGGACGCATTTGTCTCGGAAACGTTTACACTTATCATCTGGCAACTAATGCCGCGTGACGAAGTTTGCGGTCGCAACACTCTGTACGAAGTAGAAGCTTCTAAGTTGTTGCTGTCACCAAGAAAGGGGCAGAGAAATTCAAGTTTTAGTTTTTGAAAATTCAGTTTTTTGCCGCTTTTGCTACCTTGTAGATGACCTAGACCCTTAAGATTTTGCATGAACCGAACTCTGGCAGCCACATTACACGAGAAAAAGCGAGAAGTGGTAATGCATAGTAAAAACCGCAGAAAACCTAATGTTTTCTTCATTTGTTTTCGAAATGACGTAACTGAAAATCTTCACAATGGTCGCATTTCTCTCGGAAACGTTTACATTTATCTTCTGGCAACTAATGCCGCGTGATGAGGTTTGCGGTCGCACCAACATGTTCGAAGTAGAAGCTTCTAAGTTGTTGCAGTCAACAAGAAAGGGGCACAGAATTTCAAGTTTTAGATTTTGAAAATTCAGTTTTTGGCCGCTTTTGCTGCCTTGTAGTTGACCTAGGACCTTAACATTTTGCATGAACCGAACTCAGGCAGCCACATTACACGAGAAAAAGCGAGAAGTGGTAATGCGTAGTAAAAACTGCAGAGAACCTAAGGTTTTCTTCATTTTTTTTCGAAATTACGTAACTGAAAATCTTCACAATGAACGCATTTCTCTCGGAAACGTTTACATTTGTCGTCTGACAACTAACGCCGCGCGATGAGGTTTGCGGTCGCACCAATCTGTACGAAGTAGAAGCTTCTAAGTTGTTGCAGTCACCAAGAAAGGAGCACCGAAATTCAAGTTTTAGTCTTTGAAAATTCAGTTTTTGGCCTCTTTTGCTGCCTTGTAGTTGACCTAGGACCTTAAGATTTTGCATGAACCGAACTCTGGCAGAAACATTACTCGAGAAAAAGCGATAAGTGGTAATGCGTAGTAAAAACCGCAGATAAACTAACGTTTTCCACATTTGTTCTCGAAATAACGTAACTGGAAATCGTCACATTGGACGCATATCTCTTGGAAACGTTTACATTTATCGTCTGGCAACTAATGCCGCGTGATGAGGTTTTGAGGTCGCACCACTCTGTACGAAGCTGAAGCTTCTATGTTGGTGCAGTCACCAAGAAAGGGGCACAGATGTTCAAGTTTTTTTTTTTTTTGAAAATTCAATTATTGGCCGATTTTGCTTTCTTGTGGTTGACCTAGACCCTAGGATTTTGCATGTACCGAACTCTGGCAGCCACATAACACGAGAAAAAGCGAGAAGTCGTAATGCGTAGTAAACACCGCAGAAAACCTAACGTTTTCTACATTTGATTTCGAAATGACCCAACCGAAAATCGTCACATTGGACGCATTTCCTCGGAAACGTTTACATTTATCATCTGGCCACTAATGCCGCCTAACGAGGTTTGCGGTAGCACCACTCTGTACGAAGTAGAAGCTTCAAAGTTGTTGCAGTCACCAAGAAAGGTGCACAGAAATTCAAGATTTAGTTTTTGAAAATTCCATTTTTGGCTGCTTTGGCTGCCTTCTTGTTGCCCTAGGTCCTTAAGATTTTGCGTGAACCGAACCCTGGCAGCCACATTACTCGAGAAGAAGCGAGAAGTGGTAATGCATAGTAAAAACCGCAGAAAACCTAACATTCCCTACATTTGTTTTCGAATTGACGTAACTGAAAATCTTCACAATGGACGCATTTCTCTCGGAAACGTTTACATTTGTCGTCTGGCAAGTAATGCCGCGTGGTGTGGTTTGAGGTCGCACCACTCTGTACGAAGTAGAAGCTTCTAAGTTGTTGCAGTCAACAAGAAAGGGGCACTGAAATTCAAGTTTTAGATTTTGAATACTCAGTTTTTTGCCGCTTTTGCTGCCTTGTAGTTGACCTAGAACCTTAACATTTTGCATGAGCCGAACCCTGGCAGCCACATTACACGAGAGAAAGCGAGAAGAGGTAATGCGTATTAAAAACCGCAGAAAACCTAACGGTTTCTTCATTTGTTTTCGAAATGACGTAACTGAAAATCCTCACAATGAACGCATTTCTCTCGGAAACATTTACATTTATCGTCTGACAACTAATGCCGCGCGATGAGGTTTGCGGTCGCACCAATCTGTACGAAGTAGAAGCTTCTAAGTTGTTGCAGTCACCAAGAAAGGAGCACAGAAATTCAAGTTTTAGTTGTTGAAGATTCAATTTTTGGCCGGTTTTGCTACCTTGTAGTTAACCTAGGACCTTAAGATTTTGCATGAACAAACCCTGGCAGCCACATTACACGAGAAAAAGCGAGAAGTGGTAATGCGTAGTAAACACCGCAGAAAACCTAACGTCTTCTACATTTGTTTTCGAAATGACGTAAGTGAAAATCTTCATAATGGACGCATTTCTCTCGGAAACGTTTACATTTATCGTCTGGCAACTAATGCCGCGTGATGAGGTTTGCGGTCGCCCCACTCTGTACAAAGTAGAAGCTTCTAAGTTGTTGCAGTCACCAAGAAAGGAGCACAGAAATTCAAGTTTAAGTTTTTTAAAATTCAGTTTTTGGCCGGTTTTGCTGCCATGTAGTTGACCAAGGACCTTAAGATCTTGCATGAACCGAAATCTGGCAGCCACATTACACAAGAAAAAGCGAGAAGTGGTAATGCGTAGTAAACACCGCAGAAAACCTAACGTTTTCTACATTTGTTTTCGAAATGAACTAACAGCAAATCGTCACGTTTGAACGCATTTCTCTCGGAAACGTTTACATTTATCGTCTGGCAACTAATGCCGCGTGACGAGGTTTGCGGTCGCACCACTCTGTACGAAGTAGAAGATTCTAAGTTGTTGCAGTCACCAAGAAAGGAGCACAGAAATTCAAGTTTTAGTTTCTGAAAATTCAATTTTTGGCCGGTTTTGCTTCCTTGTGGTTGACCTAGACCCTTAAGATTTTGCATGAACCGAACTCTGACAGCCACATTACACGAGAAAAGCGAGAAGTGGTCATGCGTAGGAAACACCGCAGAAAACCTAACGTTTTCTACATTTGTTTTCGAAATGACCTAACCGAAAATCGTCACATTGACCGCATTTCTCTCGGAAACGTTGACATTTATCGTCTGGCAACTAATGCCGCGTGATGATGTTTTGAGGTCGCACTACTCTGTACGAAGCTGAAGCTTCTGTTGCAGTCACCAAGAAAGGGGCACAGATGTTCAAGTCTTTTTTTTTTTGAAAATTAAATTTTTGGCCGGTTTTGCTTCCTTGTGGTTGACCTAGACCCTATCATTTTGCATGAACCGAACCCTGGCAGCCACATTACTCGAGAAATAGCGAGAAGTGGTAATGCGTAGTAAAAACCGCAGAAAACCTAGTGTTTTCTACATTTGTTTTCGAAATGACGTAACTGGAAATCGTCACATTGGACGCATTTCTCTCGGAAACGTTTACATTTATCGTCTGGCAACTAATGCCGCGTGATGAGGTTTGCGGTCGCACAACTCTGTACGAAGCAGAAGCTTCTAAGTTGTTGCAGTCACCAAGAAAGGATCACAGAAATTCAAGTTTTAATCTTTGAAAATTCGATTTTTGACGCTTATGCTGCCGTGTAGTTGACCTAGGACCTTAAGTTTTTGCATGAACCGAACTCAGGCAGCCACATTACACGAGAAAAAGCGAGAAGCTGTAATGCGTAGTAAAAACCGCAGAAAACCTAACGTTTTCTACATTTGTTTTCGAAATGACGTAACTGGAAATCGTCACATTGGACGCATTTCTCTCGGAAACGTTTACATTCATCGTCTGGCAACTAATTCCGCGTGACGAGGTTTGCGGTCGCACCACTCTGTACGAAGTAGAAGCTTCTAAGTTGTTGCAGTCACCAAGAAGGAGCACCGAAATTCAAGTTTTAGTTTTTGAAAATTCAGTTTTTGGCCGCTTTTGCTGCCTTGTATTTGACCTAGGGCCTTAAGATTTTACATGAACCAAACTCTGGCAGACACATTACACGAGAAAAAGCGAGAAGTGGTAATGTGTAGTAAAAACCGCAGAAAACCTACCGTTTTCTTCATTTGTTTTCGGAATGACGTTACTGAAAATCGTCACATTGGACGCATTTCTCTCAGAAACGTTTACATTTATCGTCTGGCAACTAATGGCGCGTGATGAGGTTTCCGGACGCACCACTCTGTACGAAGTAGAAGCTTCTAAGTTGTTGCAGTCACCAAGAAAGGGGCACAGATGTTCAAGTTTTTTTTTTTTTGAAAATTCAATTTTTGGCTGTTTTGCTTCCTTTTGGTTGACCTAGACCCTAGGATTTTGCATGAACCGAACTCTGGCAGCCACATTTCACGAGAAAAAGCGAGAAGTCGTAATGCGTAGTAAACACCGCAGAAAACCTAACGTTTTCTACATTTGTTTTCGAAATGATCTAACTGAAAATCGTCACATTGGACGCATTTCTCTCGGAAACGTTTACACTTATCATCTGGCAACTAATGCCGCGTGACGAAGTTTGCGGTCGCAACACTCTGTACGAAGTAGAAGCTTCTAAGTAGTTGCTGTCGCCAAGAAAGGGGCAGAGAAATTCAAGTTTTAGTTTTTGAAAATTCAGTTTTTTGCCGCTTTTGCTACCTTGTAGATGACCTAGACCCGTAAGATTCTGCATGAACCGAACTCTGGCAACCACATTACACGAGAAAAAGCGAGAAGTGGTAATGCATAGTAAAAACCGCAGAAAACCTAATGTTTTCTTCATTTGTTTTAGAAATGACGTAACTGAAAATCTTCACAATGGTCGCATTTCTCTCGGAAACGTTTACATTTATCTTCTGGCAACTAATGCCGCGCGATGAGGTTTGCGGTCGCACCAATCTGTACGAAGTAGAAGCTTCTAAGTTGTTGCAGTCACCAAGAAAGGAGCACCGAAATTCAAGTTTTAGTCTTTGAAAATTCAGTTTTTGGCCGCTTTTGCTGCCTTGTAGTTGACCTAGGACCTTAAGATTTTGCATGAACCGAACTCTGGCAGAAACATTACTCGAGAAAAAGCGATAAGTGGTAATGCGTAGTAAAAACCGCAGATAAACTAACGTTTTCTACATTTGTTCTCGAAATGACGTAACTGGAAATCGTCACATTGGACGCATATCTCTTGGTAACGTTTACATTTATCGTCTGGCAACTAATGCCGCGTGATGAGGTTTTGAGGTCGCACCACTCTGTACGAAGCTGAAGCTTCTATGTTGGTGCAGTCACCAAGAAAGGGGCACAGATGTTCAAGTTTTTTTTTTTTGAAAATTCAATTATTGGCCGATTTTGCTTCCTTGTGGTTGACCTAGACCCTAGGATTTTGCATGTACCGAACTCTGGCAGCCACATAACACGAGAAAAAGCGAGAAGTCGTAATGCGTAGTAAACACCGCAGAAAACCTAACGTTTTCTACATTCGATTTCGAAATGACCCAACCGAAAATCGTCACATTGGACGCATTTCCTCGGAAACGTTTACATTTATCATCTGGCCACTAATGCCGCCTGACGAGGTTTGCGGTAGCACCACTCTGTACGAAGTAGAAGCTTCAAAGTTGTTGCAGTCACCAAGAAAGGTGCACAGAAATTCAAGATTTAGTTTTTGAAAATTCCATTTTTGGCTGCTTTGTCTGCCTTCTTGTTGCCCTAGGTCCTTAAGATTTTGCGTTAACCGAACCCTGGCAGCCACATTACTCGAGAAGAAGCGAGAAGTGGTAATGCATAGTAAAAACCGCAGAAAACCTAACATTTCCTACATTTGTTTTCGAATTGACGTAACTGAAAATCTTCACAATGGACGCATTTCTCTCGGAAACGTTTACATTTATCGTCTGGCAAGTAATGCCGCGTGGTGTGGTTTGAGGTCGCACCACTCTGTACGAAGTAGAAGCTTCTAAGTTGTTGCAGTCAACAAGAAAGGGGCACTGAAATTCAAGTTTTAGATTTTGAATACTCAGTTTTTTGCCGCTTTTGCTGCCTTGTAGTTGAACTAGGACCTTAACATTTTGCATGAGCCGAACCCTGGCAGCCACATTACACGAGAGAAAGCGAGAAGAGGTAATGCGTAGTAAAAACCGCAGAAAACCTAACGGTTTCTTCATTTGTTTTCGAAATGACGTAACTGAAAATCCTCACAATGAACGCATTTCTCTCGGAAACATTTACATTTATCGTCTGACAACTAATGCCGCGCGATAAGGTTTGCGGTCGCACCAATCTGTACGAAGTAGAAGCTTCTAAGTTGTTGCAGTCACCAAGAAAGCGGAACAGAGATTCAAGTTTTAGTTTTTCAAAATTCAATTTTTGGCCGGATTTATTGCCTTGTATTTTACCTAGAACCTTAAGATTTTGCATGAACCGAACTCAGGCAGCCACATTACACGAGTAAAAGCGAGAAGTGGTAATGCGTATTAAAAACCGCAAAACACCTGCCGGATTCTACATTTGTTTTCGAAATGACGTAGCTGAAAATCTTCACAATGGACGCATTTCGCTCGGAAACGTTTATATTTATCGTATGGCAACTAACGCCGCGTGATGAGGTTTGCGGTCGCACCACTCTGTACGAAGTAGAAGCTTCTGAGTTGTTGCAGTCACCAAGAAAGGAGCACAGAAATTCAAGTTTTAGTTGTTGAAGATTCAATTTTTGGCCGGTTTTGCTACCTTTTAGTTAACCTAGGACCTTAAGATTTTTCATGAACAAACCCTGGCAGCCACATTACACGAGAAAAAGCGAGAAGTGGTAATGCGTAGTAAACACCGCAGAAAACCTAACGTTTTCTACATTTATTTTCGAAATGACGTAAGTGAAAATCTTCATAATGGACGCATTTCTCTCGGAAACGTTTACATTTATCGTCTGGCAACTAATGCCGCGTGATGAGGTTTGCGGTCGCCCCACTCTGTACAAAGTAGAAGCTTCAAAGGGTTTGCAGTCACCAAGAAAGGAGCACAGAAATTCAAGTTTAAGTTTTTTAAAATTCAGTTTTTGGCCGGCTTTGCTGCCATGTAGTTGACCAAGGACCTTAAGATCTTGCATGAACCGAAATCTTGCAGCCACATTACACACGAAAAAGCGAGAAGTGGTAATGCGTAGTAAACACCGCAGAAAACCTAACGTTTTCTACATTTGTTTTCGAAATGACGTAACTGGAAATCGTCACATTGGACGCATTTCTCTCGGAAACGTTTGCATTCATCGTCTGGCAACTAATTCCGCGTGACGAGGTTTGCGGTCGCACCACTCTGTACGAAGTAGAAGCTTCTAAGTTGTTGCAGTCACCAAGAAAGGAGCACCGAAATTCAAGTTTTAGTTTTCGAAAATTCAGTTTTTGGCCGCTTTTGCTGTCTTGTATTTGACCTAGGACCTTAAGATTTTACATGAACCAAACTCTGGCAGACACATTACACGAGAAAAAGCGAGAAGTGGTAATGTGTAGTAAAAACCGCAGAAAACCTACCGTTTTCTTCATTTGTTTTCGAAATGACGTTACTGAAAATCGTCACATTGGACGCATTTTTCTCAGAAACGTTTACATTTATCGTCTGGCAACTAATGTCGCGTGATGAGGTTTCCGGACGCACCACTCTGTACGAAGTAGAAGCTTCTAAGTTGTTGCAGTCACCAAGAAAGGGGCACAGATGTTCAAGTTTTTTTTTTTTTGAAAATTCAATTTTTGGCTGTTTTGCTTCCTTTTGGTTGACCTAGACCCTACGATTTTGCATGAACCGAACTCTGGCAGCCACATTTCACGAGAAAAAGCGAGAAGTCGTAATGCGTAGTAAACACCGCAGAAAACCTAACGTTTTCTACATTTGTTTTCGAAATGATCTAACTGAAAATCGTCACATTGGACGCATTTCTCTCGGAAACGTTTACATTTATCGTCTGGCAACTAATGCCGCGTAACGAGGTTTGCGGTCGCACCACTCTGTACCAAGTAGAAGCTTATACATTGTTGCAGTCACCAATCAAGGGGCACAGAAGTTCAAGTTTTAGTTTTTCAAAATTCAGTTTTTGGCCGTTTTTGCAGCCCTGTAGATACCTAGGACCTTAAGATTTTGCATGAACAGAACTCTGGCAGCCACATTACACGAGTGAAAGCGAGAAGAGGTAATGCGTATTAAAAACCTCAGAAAACCTAACGGTTTCTACATGTGTTTTTGAAACGATGTAAGTGAGAATCTTCACAATGGACGCATTTTGCTCGGCAACTTTTACATTTATCGTCTGGCAACTAATGCCGCGTGATGAGCTTTGCGGTCGCACCACTCTGTACGAAGTAGAAGCTTCTAAGTTGTTGCAGTCCCCAAGAAAGGGGCACAGAAGTTCAAGTTTTTTTTTTTTTTAAATTCAATTTTTGGCCGGTTTTGCTTCTTTGTGGTTGACCTAGGACCTTAAGATTTTGCACGAACCGAACTCTGGCAGCCACATTACACGAGAAAAGCGAGAAGTGGTAATGCGTAATAAAAAACGCAGAAAACCTAGTGTTTTCTACATTTGTTTTCGAAATGACGTAACTGGAAATCGTCACATTGGACGCTATTCTCTCGGAAACGTTTACATTTATCGTCTGGCAACTAATGCCGCGTGACGAGGTTTGCGGTCGCACCACTCTGTACGAAGTAGAAGCTTATACATTGTTGCAGTCACCAAGCAAGGGGCACAGAAGTTCAAGTTTTACTTTTTGAAAATTCAGTTTTTGGCCGCTTTTGCAGCCTTGTAGTTACCTAGGACCTTAAGATTTTGCATGAACAGAACTCTGGCAGCCACATTACACGAGAAAAAGCGAGAAGTGGTAATGCGTAGTAAAAACCGAAGAAAACCTAACGTTTTCTACATTTGTTTTCGAAATGACGTAACTGGAAATCGTCACATTGGACGCATTTGTCTCGGAAACGTTTACACTTATCATCTGGCAACTAATGCCGCGTGATGAGGTTTGCGGTCGCACCAATATGTATGAAGTAGAAGCTTCTAAGTTGTTGCAGTCAACAAGAAAGGGGCACAGAATTTCAAGTTTTAGATTTTGGAAATTCAGTTTTTGGCCGCTTTTGCTGCCTTGTAGTTGACCTAGGACCTTAACATTTTGCATGAACCGAACTCTGGCAGCCACATTACACGAGAAAAAGCGAGAAGTGGTAATGCGTAGTAAAAACTGCAGAGAACCTAACGTTTTCTACATTTGTTTTCGAAATTACGTAACTGAAAATCTTCACAATGAACGCATTACTCTCGGAAACGTTTACATTTGTCGTCTGACAACTAATGCCGCGCGATGAGGTTTGCGGTCGCACCAATCTGTACGAAGTAGAAGCTTCTAAGTTGTTGCAGTCACCAAGAAAGCGGCACAGAGATTCAAGTTTTAGTTTTTCAAAATTCAATTATGGCCGGATTTGTTGCCTTGTATTTGACCTAGGACCTTAAGATTTTGCATGAACAAACCCTGGCAGCCACATTACACGAGAAAAAGCGAGAAGAGGTATTGCGTAGTAAAAACCGCAGAGAACCTAACGTTTTCTACATTTGTTTTCGAAATGACGCAACTGAGAATCTGCACAATGGACGCATTTCTCTCGGAAACTTACATTTATCGTCTGGCAACTAATGCCGCGTGATGAGCTTTGCGGTCGCACCACTCCGTACGAAGTAGAAGCTTCTAAGTTGTTGCAGTCCCCAAGAAAGGGGCACAGAAGTTCAAATCTATTTCTTTTTTTGGAAATTCAATTTTTTGCCGGTTTTGCTTCTTTGTGGCTGACCTAGGACCTTAAGATTTTGCATGAACCGAACTCTGGCAGCCACATTACACGAGAAAAAGCGAGAAGTGGTAATGCGTGGTAAAAACCGCAGAAAACCTAGTGTTTTCTACATTTGTTTTCGAAATGACGTAACTGGAAATCGTCACATTGGACGCATTTCTCTCGGAAACGTTTACATTTATCGTCTGGCAACTAATGCCGCGTGATGAGGTTTGCGGTCGCACAACTCTGTACGAAGCAGAAGCTTCTAAGTTGTTGCAGTCACCAAGAAAGGATCACAGAAATTCAAGTTTTAATCTTTGAAAATTCGATTTTTGACGCTTATGCTGCCTTGTAGTTGACCTAGGACCTTAAGTTTTTGCATGAACCGAACTCAGGCAGCCACATTACACGAGAAAAAGCGAGAAGCCGTTATGCGTAGTAAAAACAGCAGAAAACCTAACGTTTTCTACATTTGTTTTCGAATTGACGTAACTGCAAATCGTCACATTGGACTCATTTCTCTCGGAAACGTTTACATTCATCGTCTGGCAACTAATTCCGCGTGACGAGGTTTGCTGTTGCACCACTCTGTACGAAGTAGAAGCTTCTAAGTTGTCGCAGTCACCAAGAAAGGAGTTCAGAAATTCAAGTTTTGCTTTTTGAAAATTCAATTTTTGACTGCTTTTGCTGCCTTGTGGTTGACCTAGGACCTTAAAATTTTGCATGAACCGAACACTGGCAGCCGCAATACACGAAAAAAAGCGAGAAGTGGTAATGCGTAGTAAAAACCGCAGAAAACCTAACATTTTCTACATTTGTTTTCGAAATGACGTAACTGAAAATCTTCACAATGGACGCATTTCTCTCGGAAACGTTTACATTTATCGTCTGGCAACTAATGCCGCGTGATGAGGTTTGCGGTCGCACAACTCTGTACGAAGCAGAAGCTTCTAAGTTGTTGCAGTCACCAAGAAAGGATCACAGAAATTCAAGTTTTAATCTTTGAAAATTCGATTTTTGACGCTTATGCTGCCTTGTAGTTGACCTAGGACCTTAAGTTTTTGCATGAACCGAACTCAGGCAGCCACATT
The DNA here is from genome assembly GCF_023864345.2 of Schistocerca serialis cubense. Taxonomy (NCBI): domain Eukaryota; kingdom Metazoa; phylum Arthropoda; class Insecta; order Orthoptera; family Acrididae; genus Schistocerca; species Schistocerca serialis. The sequence goes on along the minus strand of NW_026047571.1, from coordinate 2,239,864 downwards.
ACACGAGAAAAAGCGAGAAGTCGTAATGCGTAGTAAACACCGCAGAAAACCTAACGTTTTCTACATTTGTTTTCGAAATGATCTAACTGAAAATCGTCACATTGGACGCATTTCTCTCGGAAACGTTTACATTTATCGTCTGGCAACTAATGCCGCGTGCTGAGGTTTGCGGTCGCACCACTCTGTACCAAGTAGAAGCTTATACATTGTTGCAGTCACCAATCAAGGGGCACAGAAGTTCAAGTTTTAGTTTTCAAAATTCAGTTTTTGGCCGCTTTTGCAGCCTTGTAGATACCTAGGACCTTAAGATTTTGCATGAACAGAACTCTGGCAGCCACATTACACGAGTGAAAGCGAGAAGAGGTAATGCGTATTAAAAACCTCAGAAAACCTAACGGTTTCTACATTTGTTTTTGAAATGATGTAACTGAGAATCTTCACAATGGACGCATTTCGCTCGGCAACTTTTACATTTATCGTCTGGCAACTAATGCCGCGTGATGAGCTTTGCGGTCGCACCACTCTGTACGAAGTAGAAGCTTCTAAGTTGTTGCAGTCCCCAAGAAAGGGGCACAGAAGTTCAAGTTTTTTTTTTTTCGGAAATTCAATTTTTGGCCGGTTTTGCTTCTTTGTGGTTGACCTAGGACCTTAAGATTTTGCTTGATCCGAACTCTGGCAGCCACATTACACGAGAAAAGCGAGAAGTGGTAATGCGTAATAAAAAACGCAGAAAACCTAGTGTTTTCTTCGTTTGTTTTCGAAATGACGTAACTGGAAATCGTCACATTGGACGCATTTCTCTCGGAAACGTTTACATTTATCGTCTGGCAACTAATGCCGCGTGACGAGGTTTGCGGTCGCACCACTCTGTACGAAGTAGAAGCTTCTAGGTTGTTGCAGTCACCAAGAAAGGAGCACCGAAATTGAAGTTTTAGTTTTTGAAAATTCAGTTATTGGTCGCTTTTGTTGCCTTGTAGTTGACCTCGGACATTACGATTTTGCATAAACTGAACTCTGGCAGACACATTACACGTGAAAAAGCGAGAGGCGGTAATGCGTAGAAAAAACCGCGGAAAACCTAACATTTTCTACATTTGTTTTCGAAATGACGTAACTGAAAATCTTCACAATGGAAGCATTTCTCTCGGAAACGATGATATTTATCGTCTGGCAACTAATGCCGCGTGATGAGGTTTGCGGTCGCACAACTCTGTACGAAGCAGAAGCTTCTAAGTTGTTGCAGTAACCAAGAAAGGAGCACAGAAATTCAAGTTTTAATCTTTGAAATTTCGATTTTTGCCGCTTATGCTGCCTTGTAGTTGACCTAGGACCTTAAGATTTTGCATGCACCGAACTCCGGCAGAAACATTACTCGAGAAAAAACGAGAAGATGTAACGCGTAGTAAAAACCGCAGAAAACCTAACGTTTTCTACATTTGTTTTCGAAATGACGTAACTGGAAATGGTCACATTGGACGCATTTCTCTCGGAAACGTTTACATTTATCATCTGGCCACAAATGCCGCCTGACGAGGTTTGCGGTAGCACCACTCTGTACGAAGTAGCAGCTTCAAAGTTGTTACAGTCACCAAGAAAGGAGCACAGAAATTCAAGTTTTAGTTTTTGAAAATTCCATTTTTGGCTGGTTTTGCTGCCTTCTTGTTGCCCTAGGTCCTTAAGATTTTGCATGAACCGAACCCTGGCAGCCACATTACACCAGAAGAAGCTAGAAGTGGTAATGCATAGTAAAAACCGCAGAAAACCTAACATTTCCTACGTTTGTTTTCGAATTGACGTAACTGAAAATCTTCGCAATGGACGCATTTCTCTCGGAAACGTTTACATTTATCGTCTGGCAAGTAATGCCGCGTGGTGTGGTTTGAGGTCGCACCACACTGTACGAAGTAGAAGCTTCTAAGTTGTTGCAGTCAACAAGAAAGGGGCACAGAAATTCAAGTTTTAGATTTTGAATACTCAGTTTTGGCCGCTTTTGCTGCCTTGTAGTTGACCTAGGACCTTAACATTTTGCATGAACCGAATCATGGCAGCCACATTACACGAGAGAAAGCGAGAAGAGGTAATGCGTAGTAAAAACCGATGAAAACCTAACGGTTTCTACATTTGTTTTCGAAATGACGTAACTGAGAATTTTCACAACGGATGCATTTCTCTCGGAAACTTTTACATTTATCGTCTGGCAACTAATGCCGCGTGATGAGCTTTGCGGTCGCACCACTCTGCACGAAGTAGAAGCTTCTAAGTTGTTGCAGTCACCAAGTAAGGAGCACCGAAGTTGAAGTTTTAGTTTTTGAAAATTCAGTTTTTGTCGCCATTGCTGCCTTGTAGTTGACCTAGGACATTACGATTTGGCATAAACTGAACTCTGGCAGACACATTACACGAGAAAAAGCGAGAGGCGGTAATGCGTAGAAAAAACCGCAGAAAACCTAACGTTTTCTGCATTTGTTTTCGAAATGACGTAACTGGAAATCGTCACAATGGAAGCATTTCTCTCGGAAACGTTTACATTTATCGTCTGGCAACTAATGCCGCGTGATGAGGTTTGCGGTCGCACAACTCTGTACGAAGCAGAAGCTTCTAAGTTGTTGCAGTCACCAAGAAAGGAGCACAGAAATTCAAGATTTAATCTTTGAAAATTCGATTTTTGCCGCTTATGCTGCCTTGTAGTTGTCCTAGGACCTTAAGATTTTGCATGAACCGAACTCAGGCAGCCACATTACACGAGAAAAAGCGAGAAGCTGTAATGCGTAGTAAAAACCACAGAAAACCTAACGTTTTCTACATTTGTTTTCGAAATGACGTAACTGGAAATGGTCACATTGCCAGCATTTCTCTCAGAAACGTTTACATTCATCGTCTGGAAACTAATTCCGCGTGACGAGGTTAGCGGGCGCACCACTCTGTACGAAGTAGACGCTTCTATGTTGTTGCAGTCACCAGGTAAGGAGCACCGAAATTAAAGTTTTAGTGTTTGAAAATTCAGTTTTTGGTCGCTTTTGCTGCCTTGTAGTTGACCTAGGACATTACGATTTTGCATTAACTGAACTCTGGCAGACACATTACACGAGAAAAAGCGAGAGGCGGTAATGCGTAGAAAAAACCGCAGAAAACCTAACGTTTTCTACATTTGTTTTCGAAATGACGTAACTGAAAATCTTAACAATGGAAGCATTTCTCTCGGAAACGTTGACATTTATCGTCTGGCAACTAATTCCGCGTGACGAGGTTTGCGGTCACACCACTCTGTACGAAGTAGAAGTTCCTAAGTTGTTACAGTCACCAAGAAAGGAGCACCGAAATTCAAGTTTTAGTTTTTGAAAATTCAGTTTTTGGCCGCTTTTGCTGCCTTGTAGTTGACCTAGGACCTTAAGATTTTGCATGAACCGAACTCTGGCAGAAACATTACTCGAGAAAAAGCGATAAGTGGTAATGCGTAGTAAAAACCGCAGAAAAACTAACATTTTCTACATTTGTTCTCGAAATGACGTAACTGGAAATCGTCACATTGGACGCATTTCTTTTGGAAACCTTTACATTTATCGTCTGGCAACTAATGCCGCGTGATGAGGTTTGCGGTCGCACCACTCTGTACGAAGTAGAAGCTTCTAAGTTGTTGCAGTCACCAAGAACGGAGCACAGAAATTCAAGATTTGGTTTTTGAAAATTCAATTTTTGACTGCATTTGCTGCCTTGTGGTTGACCTAGGACCTTAATATTTTGCATGAACCGAACACTGGCAGCCGCAATACACGAGAAAAAGCGAGAAGTGGTAATGCGTATTAAAAACCGCAGAAAACCTAACATTTTCTACATTTGTTTTCGAAATTACGTAATTGAAAATCTTCACAATGGTCGCATTTCTCTCGGAAATGTTTACATTTATCGTCTGGCAACTAAAGCCGCGTGATGAGGTTTCGAGGTCGCACCACTCTGTACGAAGCTGAAGCTTCTATGTTGTTGCAGTCCCCAAGAAAGGGGCACAGAAGTTCAAGTTTTTTTTTTTTTTGGAAATTCAATTATTGGCCGGTTTTGCTTCCTTGTGGTTGACCTAGACCCTAGGATTTTGCATGTACCGACCTCTGGCAGCCACATTACACGAGGAAAGCGAGAAGTGGTAATGCGTGGTAAAAACCGCAGAAAACCTAGTGCTTTCTACATTTGTTTTCGAAATGACGTATCCGGAAATCGTCACATTGGACGCATTTCTCTTGGAAACGTTTACATTTATCGTCTGGCAATTAATGCCGCGTGATGAGGTTTTGAGGTCGCACCACTCTGTACGAAGCTGAAGCTTCTATGTTGTTGCAGTCACCAAGAAAGGGGCACAGATGTTCAAGTTTTTTTTTTTGAAAATTCAGTTATTGCCCGGTTTTGCTTCCTTGTGGTTGACCTAGACCCTAGGATTTTGCATGTACCGAACTCTGGCAGCCACATTACACGAGAAAAAGCGAGAAGTCGTAATGCGTAGTAAACACCGCAGAAAACCTAACGTTTTCTACATTTGATTTCGAAATGACCCAACCGAAAATCGTCACATTGGAGGCATTTCCTCGGAAACGTTTACATTTATCATCTGGCCCCTAATGCCGCCTGACGAGGTTTGCGGTCGCACCACTCTGTACGAAGTAGAAGCTTCTAAGTTGTTGCAGTCAACAAGAAAGGGGCACAGAAATTCAAGTTTTAGATTTTGAAAACTCAGTTTTTGGCCGCTTTTGCTGCCTTGTAGTTGACCTAGGACCTTCACATTTTGCATGAACCGAACCCTGGCAGCCACATTACACGAGAGAAAGCGAGAAGAGGTAATGCATAGTAACAACCGCAGAAAACCTAACGGTTTCTACATTTGTTTTCGAAATGACGTAACTGAGAATCTTCACAATGGACGCATTTCTCTCGGAAACTTTTACATTTATCGTCTGGCAACTAACGCCGCGTGACGAGGTTTGCGGTCGCACCACTCTGCACGAAGTAGAAGCATCTAAGTTGTTGCAGTCACCAAGTAGGGAGCACCGAAGTTGAAGTTTTAGTTTTGAAAATTCAGTTTTTGTCGCTTTTGCTGCCTTGTAGTTGACCTAGGACATTACGATTTGGCATAAACTGAATTCTGGCAGACACATTACACGAGAAAAAGCGAGAGGCGGTAATGCGTAGAAAAAACCGCAGAAAACCTAGCGTTTTCTACATTTGTTTTCGAAATGACGTAACTGGAAATCGTCACAATGGAAGCATTTCTCTCGGAAACGTTTACATTTATCGTCTGGCAACTAATGCCGCGTGATGAGGTTTGCTGTCGCACAACTCTGTACGAAGCAGAAGCTTCTAAGTTGTTGCAGTCACCAAGAAAGGAGCACAGAAATTCAAGATTTAATCTTTGAAAATTCGATTTTAGCCGCTTATGCTGCCTTGTAGTTGACCTAGGACCTTAAGATTTTGCATGCACCGAACTCTGGCAGAAACATTACTCGAGAAAAAGCGAGAAGCTGTAATGCGTAGTAAAAACCGCAGAAAACCTAACGTTTTCCTCATTTGTTTTCGAAATGACGTAACTGGAAATCGTCACATTGGACGCATTTCTCTCGGAAACGTTTACATTCATCGTCTGGCAACTAATTCCGCGTGACGAGGTTTGCGGTCACACCACTCTGTACGAAGTAGAAGCTTCTAAGTTGTTGCAGTCACCAAGAAAGGAGCACCGAAATTCAAGTTTTAGTTTTTGAAATTTCAGTTTTTGGCCGCTTTTGCTGCCTTGTAGTTGACCTAGGACCTTAAGATTTTGCATGAACCGAATTCTGGCAGAAACATTACTCGAGAAAAAGCTGTAAGTGGTAATGCGTAGTAAAAACCGCAGAAAACCTAACATTTTCTACATTTGTTTTCGAAATTACGTAACTGAAAATCATCACAATGGACGCATTTCTCTCGGAAACGTTTACATTTATCGTCTGGTAATTAAAGCCGCGTGATGAGGTTTTGATTTCGCACCACTCTGTACGAAGCTGAAGCTTCTATGTTGTTGCAGTCACCAAGAAAGGGGCACAGATGTTCAAGTTTTTTTTTTTTGAAAATTCAAATATTGGCCGGTTTTGCTTCCTTGTGGTTGATTTAGACCCTAGGATTTTGCATGTACCGAACTCTGGCAGCCACATTACACGAGAAAAAGCGAGAAGTCGTAATGCGTAGTAAACACCGCAGAAAACCTAACGTTTTCTAAATTTGTTTTCGTAATGACGTAACTGAAAATCTTCACAATGGACGCATTTCTCTCGGAAACGTTTACATTTATCGTCTGGCAACTACTGCTGCGTGATGGCGTTTGCGATCGCACCCCTCTGTACGCAGTAGAAGCTTCTAAGTTGTTGCAGTCCCCAAGATAGGGGCACAGAAATTCAACTTTTAGTTTTTGAAAATTCAGTTTTTGGCTGTTTTTGCTGCCTTGTAGTTGACCTAGGACATTAAGATTTTGCATGAATCGAACCCTGGCAGCCACATTACACGAGAAAAACGAATAGTGGTAACGGGTAGTAAATACCGCAGAAAACCTAACGTTTTCTACATTTGTTTTCGTAATGACGTAACTGAAAATCGTCACATTGGACGCATTGCTCTCAGAAACGTTTACATTTATCGTCTGGCAACAAATGCCGCGTGACGAGGTCGGCGGTCGCACCACTCTGTACGAAGTAGAAGCTTCTAAGTTGTTGCAGTCACCAAGAGAGGGGCTCAGAAATTAACGTTTTAGTTTTTGAAAATTCAGTTTTTTGGCCGGGATTGCAGCTTTGTAGTTGACCTAGGACCATAAGATTATGCGTGAACCGAACCCTGGCACCCACACTAAACGAGAAAAAGCGAGAAGTGGTAATGCGTAGTAAAAACCGCAGAAAACCTAACGTTTTCTACATTTGTTTTCGAAATGACGTAACTGAAAATCGTCACATTTGACGCTTTTCTCTCGGAAACGTTTACATTTATCGTCTGGCAACTAATGCCGCATGACGAGGTTTGCGGTCGCACCACTCTGTACAAAGTAGAGGCTTCTAAGTTGTTGCAGTTACCAAGACATTAGCACAGAAATTCAAGTTTTAGTTTTTGAAAATACAATTGTGGCCCCTTTTACAGCCTTGTATTTGACCTAGGACCTTAAGGTTTTGTATGAACCAAGCCCTGGCAGCCACATTACACGAGAAAATGCGCGAAGTGGTAATGCGTAGTAAAAACCGCAGACAGCCCAACGTTTTCTACATTTGTTTCCGAAATGACATAACTCAAAGTCTTCACAATTTACGCATTTCTCTCGGAAACGTTTACATTTATCGTCTGGCAACTAATGCCGCGTGACGAGGTTTGCGGTCGCACCACTCTGTACGAAGTAGAAGCTTCTAAGTTGCTGCAGTCACTAAGAAAGGAGCACGGTATTTCAAGTTTTAGTTTTTGAAAATTGAATTTTTGGCCGGTTTTGCAGCCTTGTAGTTGACCTAGGACCTTAAGATTTTGCATGAACCGATCTCTGGCAGCCACATTTCACGAGAAAAAGTGAGAAGTGGTAATGCGTAGTAAAAACCGCAGAATACCTAACGTTTTCTAAATTTGTTTTCGAAATGACGTAACTGAAAATCTTCACAATGGACGAATTTCTCTCGGAAACGTTTACATTTATCGTCTGGCAACTAATGCTGCGTGATGGCTTTTGCGATCGCACCGCTTTGTACTAAGTAGAAGCTTCTAAGTTGTTGCAGTCACGAAGAAAGGAGCACAGAAATTCAAGTTTATTTTTTGAATATTCGATTTTGTCCGCTTATTCTGCCTTGTAGTTGACCTAGGACCTTAAGATTTTGCATGAATCGATCTCAGGCAGCCACATTAAACGAGAAAAAGCGAGAAGTGGTAATGCGTAGTAAATACGGCAGAAAACCTAACGTTTTCTAAATTTGTTTTCGAGATGACGTAACTGAAAATCTACACAATGGACGCATTTCTCTCGGAAACGTTTACATTTATCGTCTGGCAACTAATGCCGCGTAATGAGGTTTGCGGTCGCACCACTCTGTACGAAGTATAAGCTTCTAAGTTGTTGCAGTCACCAAGAACGGGGCACAGTAATTCAAGTTTTAGTTTTTGAAAATTCAGTTTTTGATCGCTATTGCAGCCTTGTAGTTGACATAGGACCTTAAGATATTGCATGAACCGAACTCTGGCAGCCACATAACACGAGAAAAAGCGAGAAGTGGTAATGCGTAGTAAAAACCGCAGAAAACCTAACGTTCTCTACATTTGTTTTCGAAATGATTTAACTGAAAAGTTTCACAATGGACGCATTTCTCTCGGAAACGTTTACATTTATCGACTGGCAAATAATGCCGAGAGATGAGGTTTGCGGTCGCACCACTCTGTACGAAGTAGAAGCCTCTAAGTTGTTTCAGTCACCAAGATAGGGGCACAGAAGCTCAAGTTTTAGTTTTTGAAAATTCAGTTTTTGGCCGTTTTTACTGCCTTGTAATTGACCTAGAACCTTAAGATTTTGCATGAACCGAACCCTAGCAGCCACATTACACGAGAAAAAGCGAGAAGTGGTAATGCGTAGTAAAAACCGCAGAAAACCTAACGTTCTCTACATTTGTTTTCGAAATGATTTAACTGAAAAGTTTCACAATGGACGCATTTCTCTCGGAAACGTTTTCATTTATCGTCTGGCAACTAATGCCGTGTGACGAGGTTTGCGGTCGCACCACTCTGTACGAAGTAGAAGCTTCTAAGTTGTTGCAGTCACTAAGAAAGGAGCACGGAATTTCAAGTTTTAGTTTTTGAAAATTCAACTTTTGGTCGCTTTTGCAGCCTTGTAGTTGACCCAGGACCTTAAGATTTTGCATGAACCGAACACTGGCAGCCACATTACACGAGAAAAAGTGAGAAGTGGTAATGCGTAGTAAAAACCGCAGAAAACCTAACGTTTTCTAAATTTGTTTTCGAAATGACGTAACTGAAAATCTTCACAATGGACGCATTTCTCTCGGAAACGTTCACATTTATCGTCTGGCAACTAATGCTGCGTGATGGCGTTTGTGATCGCACCACTCTGTACGCAGTAGAAACTTCTAATTTGTTGCAGTCCCCAAGATAGGGGCACAGAAATTCAACTTTTAGTTTTTGAAAATTCAGTTTTTGGCTGTTTTTGCTGCCTTGTAGTTGTCCTAGGACCTTAAGATTTAGCATGAACCGAACCCCAGCAGCCACATTACACGAGAAAAAGCGAGAAGTGGTAATGCGTAGTAAAAACCGCAGAAAACCTAAAGTTTTCTACATTTGTTTTCGAAATGACATAACTGAAAATCTTCACAATGGTCGCATTTCTATCGGAAACGTTTACATTTATCGTCTGGCAACTAATGCCGCGTGATGAGGTTTGCGGTCGCACCACTTTGTAGAAAGTAGAAGCTTCTAAGTTGTTGCAGTCACATGGGAAGGGGCACAGAAATTAAAGTTTTAGTTTTTGAAAATTCAGTTTCTGGCCGCTTTTGCTGCCTTGTAGTTGACCTAGGACATTAAGATTTTGCATGAATCGAACCCTGGCAGCCACATTACACGAGAAAAACGAATAGTGGTAACGGGTAGTAAATACCGCAGAAAACCTAACGTTTTCTACATTTGTTTTCGAAATGACATAACTGAAAATCGTCACATTGGACGTATTGCTCTCAGAAACGTTTACATTTATCGCCTGGCAACAAATGCCGCGTGACGAGGTCGGCGGTCGCACCACTCTGTACGAAGTAGAAGCTTCTAAGTTGTTGCAGTCACCAAGAAAGGGGCACAGAAATTAACGTTTTAGTTTTTGAAAATTCAGTTTTTTGCCGGGATTGCAGCTTTGTAGTTGACGTAGGACCATAAGGTTATGCATGAACCGAACCCTGGCACCCACATTAAACGAGAAAAAGCGAGAAGTGGTAATGCGTAGTAAAAACCGCAGAAAACCTAACGTTTTCTACATTTGTTTTCGAAATGACGTAACTGAAAATCGTCACATTGGACGTATTGCTCTCAGAAACGTTTACATTTGTCGTCTGGCAACTAATGCCGCGTGGCGAGGTTTGCGGTCGCACCACTCTGTACCAAGTAGAAGCTTCTAAGTTGTTGCAGTCACCAAGAAAGGGGCACAGAAATTCACGTTTTAGTTTTTGATAATTCAGTTTTTGGCCGGTATTGCTGCTTTGTAGTTGACCTAGGACTTTTAGATTTTGCATGAACCGAACCCTGGCAGCCACATTACACGAGAAAAAGCGAGAAGTGGTAATGCGTGGTAAAAACCGCAGAAAACCTAGTGTTTTCTACATTTGTTTTCGAAATGACGTAACTGGAAATCGTCACATTGGACGCATTTCTCTCGGAAACGTTTACATTTATCGTCTGGCAACTAATGCCGCGTGATGAGGTTTGCGGTCGCACAACTCTGTACGAAGCAGAAGCTTCTAAGTTGTTGCAGTCACCAAGAAAGGATCACAGAAATTCAAGTTTTAATCTTTGAAAATTCGATTTTTGACGCTTATGCTGCCTTGTAGTTGACCTAGGACCTTAAGTTTTTGCATGAACCGAACTCAGGCAGCCACATTACACGAGAAAAAGCGAGAAGCTGTTTTGCGTAGTAAAAACAGCAGAAAACCTAACGTTTTCTACATTTGTTTTCGAAATGACGTAACTGAAAATCGTCACGTTGGACGCATTTCTCTCGGAAACGTTTACATTCATCGTCTGGCAACTAATGCCGCGTGCTGAGGTTTGCGGTCGCACCACTCTGTACCAAGTAGAAGCTTATACATTGTTGCAGTCACCAATCAAGGGGCACAGAAGTTCAAGTTTTAGTTTTTCAAAATTCAGTTTTTGGCCGCTTTTGCAGCCTTGTAGATACCTAGGACCTTAAGATTTTGCATGAACAGAACTCTGGCAGCCACATTACACGAGTGAAAGCGAGAAGAGGTAATGCGTATTAAAAACCTCAGAAAACCTAACGGTTTCTACATTTGTTTTTGAAATTATGTAACTGAGAATCTTCACAATGGACGCATTTCGCTCGGCAACTTTTACATTTATCGTCTGGCAACTAATGCCGCGTGATGAGCTTTGCGGTCGCACCACTCTGTACGAAGTAGAAGCTTCTAAGTTGTTGCAGTCCCCAAGAAAGGGGCACAGAAGTTCAAGTTTTTTTTTTTTTGGAAATTCAATTTTTGGCCGGTTATGCTTCTTTGTGGTTGACCTAGGACCTTAAGATTTTGCTTGAACCGAACTCTGGCAGCCACATTACACGAGAAAAGCGAGAAGTGGTAATGCGTAATAAAAAACGCAGAAAACCTAGTGTTTTCTTCATTTGTTTTCGAAATGACGTAACTGGAAATCGTCACATTGGACGCATTTCTCTCGGAAACGTTTACATTTATCGTCTGGCAACTAATGCCGCGTGACGAGGTTTGCGGTCGCACCACTCTGTACGAAGTAGAAGCTTCTAAGTTGTTGCAGTCACCGAGAAAGGAGCACCGAAATTGAAGTTTTAGTTTTTGAAAATTCAGTTATTGGTCGCTTTTGTTGCCTTGTAGTTGACCTCGGACATTACGATTTTGCATAAACTGAACTCTGGCAGACACATTACACGTGAAAAAGCGAGAGGCGGTAATGCGTAGAAAAAACCGTAGAAAACCTAACATTTTCTACATTTGTTTTCGAAATGACGTAACTGAAAATCTTCACAATGGAAGCATTTCTCTCGGAAACGATGATATTTATCGTCTGGCAACTAATGCCGCGTGATGAGGTTTGCGGTCGCACAACTCTGTACGAAGCAGAAGCTTCTAAGTTGTTGCAGTAACCAAGAAAGGAGCACAGAAATTCAAGTTTTAATCTTTGAAATTTCGATTTTTGCCGCTTATGCTGCCTTGTAGCTGACCTAGGACCTTAAGATTTTGCATGCACCGAACTCTGGCAGAAACATTACTCGAGAAAAAGCGAGAAGCTGTAACGCGTAGTAAAAACCGCAGAAAACCTAACGTTTTCTACATTTGTTTTCGAAATGACGTAACTGGAAATCGTCACATTGGGCGCATTTCTCTCGGAAACGTTTACATTTATCATCTGGCCACAAATGCCGCCTGACGAGATTTGCGGTAGCACCACTCTGTACGAAGTAGCAGCTTCAAAGTTGTTGCAGTCACCAAGAAAGGAGCACAGAAATTCAAGTTTTAGTTTTTGAAAATTCCATTTTTGGCTGGTTTTGCTGCCTTCTTGTTGCCCTAGGTCCTTAAGATTTTGCATGAACCGAACCCTGGCAGCCACATTACACCAGAAGAAGCGAGAAGTGGTAATGCGTAGTAAAAACCACAGAAAACCTAACATTTCCTACATTTGTTTTCGAATTGACGTAACTGAAAATCTTCACAATGGACGCATTTCTCTCGGAAACGTTTACATTTATCGTCTGGCAAGTAATGCCGCGTGGTGTGGTTTGAGGTCGCACCACACTGTACGAAGTAGAAGCTTCTAAGTTGTTGCAGTCAACAAGAAAGGGGCACAGAAATTCAAGTTTTAGATTTTGAATACTCAGTTTTGGCCGCTTTTGCTGCCTTGTAGTTGACCTAGGACCTTAACATTTTGCATGAACCGAACCATGGCAGCCACATTACACGAGAGAAAGCGAGAAGAGGTAATGCGTAGTAAAAACCGCAGAAAACCTAACGGTTTCTACATTTGTTTTCGAAATGACGTAACTGAGAATCTTCACAATGGATGCATTTCTCTCGGAAACTTTTACATTTATCGTCTGGCAACTAATGCCGCGTGATGAGCTTTGCGGTCGCACCACTCTGCACGAAGTAGAAGCTTCTAAGTTGTTGCAGTCACCAAGTAAGGAGCACCGAAGTTGAAGTTTTAGTTTTTGAAAATTCAGTTTTTGTCGCCATTGCTGCCTTGTAGTTGACCTAGGACATTACGATTTGGCATAAACTGAACTCTGGCAGACACATTACACGAGAAAAAGCGAGAAGCGGTAATGCGTAGAAAAAACCGCAGAAAACCTAACGTTTTCTACATTTGTTTTCGAAATGACGTAACTGGAAATCGTCACAATGGAAGCATTTCTCTCGGAAACGTTTACATTTATCGTCTGGCAACTAATGCCGCGTGATGAGGTTTGCGGTCGCACAACTCTGTACGAAGCAGAAGCTTCTAAGTTGTTGCAGTCACCAAGAAAGGAGCACAGAAATTCAAGATTTAATCTTTGAAAATTCGATTTTTGCCGCTTATGCTGCCTTGTAGTTGTCCTAGGACCTTAAGATTTTGCATGAACCGATCTCAGGCAGCCACATTACACGAGAAAAAGCGAGAAGCTGTAATGCGTAGAAAAACCGCAGAAAACCTAACGTTTTCTACATTTGTTTTCGAAATGACGTAACTGGAAATGGTCACATTGCCCGCATTTCTCTCAGAAACGTTTGCATTCATCGTCTGGAAACTAATTCCGCGTGACGAGGTTAGCGGGCGCACCACTCTGTACGAAGTAGACGCTTCTAAGTTGTTGCAGTCACCAAGTAAGGAGCACCGAAATTGAAGTTTTAGTGTTTGAAAATTCAGTTTTTGGTCGCTTTTGCTGCCTTGTAGTTGACCTAGGACATTACGATTTTGCATTAACTGAACTCTGGCAGACACATTACACGAGAAAAAGCGGGAGGCGGTAATGCGTAGAAAAAACCGCAGAAAACCTAACGTTTTCTACATTTGTTTTCGAAATGACGTAACTGAAAATCTTAACAATGGAAGCATTTCTCTCGGAAACGTTGACATTTATCGTCTGGCAACTAATGCCGCGTGATGAGGTTTGCCGTCGCACAACTCTGTACGAAGCAGAAGCTTCTAAGTTGTTCCAGTCACCAAGAAAGGAGCACAGAAATTCAAGTTTTAGTTTTTGAAAATTCAGTTTTTGGCCGCTTTTGCTGCCTTGTAGTTGCCCTAGGACCTTAAGATTTTGCATGAACCGAACTCTGGCAGAAACATTACTCGAGAAAAAGCGATAAGTGGTAATGCGTAGTAAAAACCGCAGAAAACTAACATTTTCTACATTTGTTCTCGAAATGACGTAACTGGAAATCGTCACATTGGACGCATTTCTCTTGGAAACCTTTACATTTATCGACTGGCAACTAATGCCACGTGATGAGGTTTGCGGTCGCACCACTCTGTACGAAGTAGAAGCTTCTAAGTTATTGCAGTCACCAAGAATGGAGCACAGAAATTCAAGTTTTGGTTTTTGAAAATTCAATTTTTTACTGCATTTGCTGCCTTGTGGTTGACCTAGGACCTTAATATTTTGCATGAACCGAACACTGGCAGCCGCAATACACGAGAAAAAGCGAGAAGTGGTAATGCGTATTAAAAACCGCAGAAAACCTAACATTTTCTACATTTGTTTTCGAAATTACGTAACTGAAAATCTTCACAATGGACGCATTTCTCTCGGAAACGTTTACATTTATCGTCTGGCAACTAAAGCCGCGTGATGAGGTTTTGAGGTCGCACCACTCTGTACGAAGCTGAAGCTTCTATGTTGTTGCAGTCCCCAAGAAAGGGGCGCAGAAGTTCAAGTTATTTTTTTTTTTTTGGAAATTCAATTATTGGCCGGTTTTGCTTCCATGTGGTTGACCTAGACCCTAGGATTTTGCATGTACCGAACTCTGGCAGCCACATTACACGAGGAAAGCGAGAAGTGGTAATGCGTGGTAAAAACCGCAGAAAACCTAGTGTTTTCTACATTTGTTTTCGAAATGACGTATCTGGAAATCGTCACATTGGACGCATTTCTCTTGGAAACGTTTACATTTATCGTCTGGCAATTAATGCCGCGTGATGAGGTTTTGAGGTCGCACCACTCTGTACGAAGCTGAAGCTTCTATGTTGTTGCAGTCACCAAGAAAGGGGCACAGATGTTCAAGTTTTTTTTTTTTGAAAATTCAATTATTGGCCGGTTTATCTTCCTTGTGGTTGACCTAGACCCTAGGATTTTGCATGTACCGATCTCTGGCAGCCATATTACACGAGAAAAAGCGAGAAGTCGTAATGCGTAGTAAACACCGCAGAAAACCTAACGTTTTCTACATTTGATTTCGAAATGACCCAACCGAAAATCGTCACATTGGACGCATTTCCTCGGAAACGTTTACATTTATCATCTGGCCACTAATGCCGCCTGACGAGGTTTGCGGTCGCACCACTCTGTACGAAGTAGAAGCTTGTAAGTTGTTGCAGTCAACAAGAAAGGGGCACAGAAATTCAAGTTTTAGATTTTGAAAACTCAGTTTTTGGTCGCTTTTGCTGCCTTGTAGTTGACTTGGGACCCTCACATTTTGCATGAACCGAACCCTGGCAGCCACATTACACGAGAGAAAGCGAGAAGAGGTAATGCATAGTAAAAACCGCAGAAAACCTAACGGTTTCTACATTTGTTTTCGAAATGACGTAACTGAGAATATTCACAATGGACGCATTTCTCTCGGAAACTTTTACATTTATCGTCTGGCAACTAACGCCGCGTGACGAGGTTTGCGGTCGCACCACTCTGCACGAAGTAGAAGCATCTAAGTTGTTGCAGTCACCAAGTAAGGAGCACCGAAGTTGAAGTTTTAGTTTTGAAAATTCAGTTTTTGTCGCTTTTGCTGCCTTGTAGTTGACCTAGGACATTACGATTTGGCATAAACTGAATTCTGGCAGACTCATTACACGAGAAAAAGCGAGAGGCGGTAATGCGTAGAAAAAACCGCAGAAAACCTAGCGTTTTCTACATTTGTTTTCGAAATGACGTAACTGGAAATCGTCACAATGGAAGCATTTCTCTCGGAAACGTTTACATTTATCGTCTGGCAACTAATGCCGCGTGATGAGGTTTGCGGTCGCACAACTCTGTACGAAGCAGAAGCTTCTAAGTTGTTGCAGTCACCAAGAAAGGAGCACAGAATTTCAAGATTTAATCTTTGAAAATTCGATTTTAGCCGCTTATGCTGCCTTGTAGTTGACCTAGGACCTTAAGATTTTGCATGCACCGAACTCTGGCAGAAACATTACTCGAGAAAAAACGAGATGCTGTAATGCGTAGTAAAAACCGCAGAAAACGTAACGTTTTCCTCATTTGTTTTCGAAATGACGTAACTGGAAATCGTCACATTGGACGCATTTCTCTCGGAAACGTTTACATTCATCGTCTGGCAACTAATTCCGCGTGACGAGGTTTGCGGTCACACCACTCTGTACGAAGTAGAAGCTTCTAGGTTGTTGCAGTCACCAAGAAAGGAGCACCGAAATTCAAGTTTTAGTTTTTGAAATTTCAGTTTTTGGCCGCTTTTGCTGCCTTGTAGTTGACCTAGGACCTTAAGATTTTGCATGAACCGAATTCTGGCAGAAACATTACTCGAGAAAAAGCTGTAAGTGGTAATGCGTAGTAAAAACCGCAGAAAACCTAACATTTTCTACATTTGTTTTCGAAATTACGTAACTGAAAATCTTCACAATGGACGCATTTCTCTCGGAAACGTTTACATTTATCGTCTGGTAACTAAAGCCGCGTGATGAGGTTTTGATTTCGCACCACTCTGTACGAAGCTGAAGCTTCTATGTTGTTGCAGTCACCAAGAAAGGGGCACAGATGTTCAAGTTTTTTTTTTTTTGAAAATTCAATTATTGGCCGGTTTTGCTTCCTTGTGGTTGACCTAGAACCTAGGATTTTGCATGTACCGAACTCTGGCAGCCACATTACACGAGAAAAAGCGAGAAGTCGTAATGCGTAGTAAACACCGCAGAAAACCTAACGTTTTCTAATTTGTTTTCGAAATGACGTAACTGAAAATCGTCACAATGGACGCATTTCTCTCGGAAACGTTTACATTTATCGTCTGGCAACTAATGCTGCGTGATGGCATTTGCGATCGCACCACTCTGTACGCAGTAGAAGCTTCTAAGTTGTTGCAGTCACGAAGAAAGGAGCACAGAAATTCAAGTTTATTTTTTGAAAATTCGATTTTGTCTGCTTATTCTGCCTTGTAGTATACCTAGGAACTTAAGATTTTGCATGAATCGAACTAAGGCAGCCACAAAAAAGAAGAAAAAGTTAGAAGTGGCAATGCGTAGTAAAAACCGCAGAAAACCTAACGTTTTCTAAATTTGTTTTCGAAATGACGTAACTGAAAATCTTCACAATGGACGCATTTCTCTCGGAAACGTTTACATTTATCGTCTGGCAACTAATGCTGCGTGATGGCGTTTGCGATCGCACCACTCTGTACGCAGTAGAAGCTTCTAAGTTGTTGCAGTCCCCAAGATAGGGGCACAGAAATTCAACTTTTAGTTTTTGAAAATTCAGTTTTTGGCTGTTTTTGCTGCCTTGTAGTTGTCCTAGGACCTTAAGATTTAGCATGAACCGAACCCTAGCAGCCACATTACACGAGAAAAAGCGAGAAGTGGTAATGCGTAGTAAAAACCGCAGAAAACCTAAAGTTTTCTACATTTGTTTTCGAAATGACATAACTGAAAATCTTCACAATGGTCGCATTTCTATCGGAAACGTTTACATTTATCGTCTGGCAACTAATGCCGCGTGATGAGGTTTGCGGTCGCACCACTCTGTAGAAAGTAGAAGCTTCTAAGTTGTTGCAGTCACATGGGAAGGGGCACAGAAATTAAAGTTTTAGTTTTTGAAAATTCAGTTTCTGGCCGCTTTTGCTGCCTTGTAGTTGACCTAGGACATTAAGATTTTGCATGAATCGAACCCTGGCAGCCACATTACACGAGAAAAACGAATAGTGGTAACGGGTAGTAAATACCGCAGAAAACCTAACGTTTTCTACATTTATTTTCGAAATGACGTAACTGAAAATCGTCACATTGGACGCATTGCTCTCAGAAACGTTTACATTTATCGTCTGGCAACAAATGCCGCGTGACGAGGTCGGCGGTCGCACCATTCTGTACGAAGTAGAAGCTTCTAAGTTGTTGCAGTCACCAAGAAAGGGGCACAGAAATTAACGTTTTAGTTTTTGAAAATTCAGTTTTTTGCCGGGATTGCAGCTTTGTAGTTGACCTAGGACCATAAGATTATGCATGAACCGAACCCTGGCACCCACACTAAACGAGAAAAAGCGAGAAGTGGTAATGCGTAGTAAAAACCGCAGAAAACCTAACGTTTTCTACATTTGTTTTCGAAATGACGTATCTGAAAATCGTCACATTTGACGCTTTTCTCTCGGAAACGTTTACATTTATCGTCTGGCAACTAATGCCGCATGACGAGGTTTGCGGTCGCACCACTCTGTACAAAGTAGAGGCTTCTAAGTTGTTGCAGTTACCAAGACATTAGCACAGAAATTCAAGTTTTAGTTTTTGAAAATACAATTTTTGGCCACTTTTACAGCCTTGTATTTGACCTAGGACCTTAAGGTTTTGTATGAACCAAGCCCTGGCAGCCACATTACACGAGAAAATGCGCGAAGTGGTAATGCGTAGTAAAAACCGCAGACAGCCCAACGTTTTCTACATTTGTTTCCGAAATGACATAACTGAAAGTCTTCACAATTTACGCATTTCTCTCGGAAACGTTTACATTTATCGTCTGGCAACTAATGCCGCGTGACGAGGTTTGCGGTCGCACCACTCTGTACGAAGTAGAAGCTTGTAAGTTTTATGCGGTCACCAAGAAAGGGGCACAGAAATTCACGTTTTAGTTTTTGATAATTCAGTTTTTGGCCGGTATTGCTGCTTTGTAGTTGACCTAGGACTTTTAGATTTTGCATGAACCGAACCCTGGCAGCCACATTACACGAGAAAAAGCGAGAAGTAGTAATGCGTAGTAAAAACCGCAGAAAACCTAATACTTTCAACATTTGTTTTCGAAATGACGTAACTGAAAATCTTCTCAGTGGACGCATTTCTCTCGGAAACGTTTTCATTTATCGTCTGGCAACTAATGCCGTGTGACGAGGTTTGCGGTCGCACCACTCTGTACGAAGTAGAAGCTTCTAAGTTGTTGCAGTCACCAAGAACGGGGCACAGTAATTCAAGTTTTAGTTTTTGAAAATTCAGTTTTTGATCGCTATTGCAGCCTTGTAGTTGACATAGGACCTTAAGATATTGCATGAACCAAACTCTGGCAGCCACATTACAAGAGAAAAAGTGAGATGAGGTAATGCGTAGTAAAAACCGCAGAAAACCTAACGTTCTCTACATTTGTTTTCGAAATGATTTAACTGAAAAGTTTCACAATGGACGCATTTCTCTCGGAAACGTTTACATTTATCGACTGGCAAATAATGCCGAGAGATGAGGTTTGCGGTCGCACCACTCTGTACGAAGTAGAAGCCTCTAAGTTGTTTCAGTCACCAAGATAGGGGCACAGAAGCTCAAGTTTTAGTTTTTGAAAATTCAGTTTTTGGCCGTTTTTACTGATTTGTAATTGACCTAGGACCTTAAGATTTTGCATGAACCGAACCCTAGCAGCCACATTACACGAGAAAAAGCGAGAAGTGGTAATGCGTAGTAAAAACCGCAGAAAACCTAACGTTTTCTACATTTGTTTTCGAAATGACATAACTGAAAATCTTCACAATGGTTGCATTTCTCTCGGAAACGCTTTCATTTATCGTCTGGCAACTTATGCTGCGTGAAGAGGATTGCGGTCGCACCACTCTGTACGAAGTAGAAGCTTCTAAGTTGTTGCAGTCCCCAAGATAGGGGCACAGAAATTCAACTTTTAGTTTTTGAAAATTCAGTTTTTGGCTGTTTTTGCTGCCTTGTAGTTGTCCTAGGACCTTAAGATTTAGCATGAACCGAACCCTAGCAGCCACATTACACGAGAAAAAGCGAGAAGTGGTAATGCGTAGTAAAAACCGCAGAAAACCTAAAGTTTTCTACATTTGTTTTCGAAATGACATAACTGAAAATCTTCACAATGGTCGCACTTCTATCGGAAACGTTTACATTTATCGTCTGGCAACTATTGCAGCGTGATGAGGTTTGCGGTCGCACCACTCTGTAGAAAGTAGAAGCTTCTAAGTTGTTGCAGTCACATGGGAAGGGGGACAGAAATTAAAGTTTTAGTTTTTGAAAATTCAGTTTCTGGCCGCTTTTGCTGCCTTGTAGTTGACCTAGGACATTAAGATTTTGCATGAATCGAACCCTGGCAGCCACATTACACGAGAAAAACGAATAGTGGTAACGGGTAGTAAATACCGCAGAAAACCTAACGTTTTCTACATTTCTTTTCGAAATGACGTAACCGAAAATCGTCACACTGGACGTATTGCTCTCAGAAACGTTTACATTTATCGTCTGGCAACAAATGCCGCGTGACGAGGTCGGCGGTCGCACCACTCTGTACGAAGTAGAAGCTTCTAAGTTGTTGCAGTCACCAAGAAAGTGGCACAGAAATTCACGTTTTAGTTTTTGATAATTCAGTTTTTGGCCGGTATTGCTGCTTTGTAGTTGACCTAGGACTTTTAGATTTTGCATGAACCGAACCCTGGTAGCCACATTACACGAGAAAAAGCGAGAAGTAGTAATGCGTAGTAAAAACCGCAGAAAACCTAATACTTTCTACATTTGTTTTCGAAATGACGTAACTGAAAATCTTCTCAGTGGACGCGATTCTCTCGGAAACGTTTTCAATTATCGTCTGGCAACTTATGCCGCGTGATGAGGATTGCGGTCGCACCACTCTGTACGAAACAGAAGCTTCTAAGTAGTTGCAGTCACCAAGAAACGAGTACAGAAATTCAAGTTTTAGTTTTTGAAAATTCAGTTTTTGGCAGCTTTTGCTGCCTTGTAATTGACCAAGGACCCTAAGATTTTGCATGAACCGAACTCTGGCCGCCACATTACACGAGAAGAAGTGAGAAGTGGTAATGCGTAGTAAAAACCGCAGAAAACCTAACGTTTTCTAAATTTGTTTTTGAAATGACGTAACTGAAAATCTTCACAATGGAAGCATTTCTCTCGGAAACGTTTACATTTATCGTCTGGCAACTAATGCCGCGTGATGGGGTTTGCGATCGCACCACTCTGTACGAAGTAGAAGCTTCTAAGTTGTTGCAGTCACCAAGGTAGGGGCACATAAAATCAAGTTTTTGTTTTTGAAAATTCAGTTTTTTGCCGGGATTGCTGCTTTGTAGTTGACCTAGGACCATAAGATTTTGCATGAAACGAACTCTGACAGCCACTGTACACGAGAAAAAGCGAGAAGTGGTAATGCGTATTAAAAACCGCAGAAAACCTAACATTTTCTACATTTGTTTTCGAAATTACGTAACTGAAAATCTTCACAATGGACGCATTTCTCTCGGAAACGTTTACATTTATCGTCTGGCAACTAAAGCCGCGTGATGAGGTTATGAGGTCGCACCACTCTGTACGAAGCTGAAGCTTCTATGTTGTTGCAGTCCCCAAGAAAGGGGCGCAGAAGTTCAAGTTATTTTTTTTTTTTTGGAAATTCAATTATTGGCCGGTTTTGCTTCCTTGTGGTTGACCTAGACCCTAGGATTTTGCATGTACCGAACTCTGGCAGCCACATTACACGAGGAAAGCGAGAAGTGGTAATGCGTGGTAAAAACCGCAGAAAACCTAGTGTTTTCTACATTTGTTTTCGAAATGACGTATCTGGAAATCGTCACATTGGACGCATTTCTCTTGGAAACGTTTACATTTATCGTCTGGCAATTAATGCCGCGTGATGAGGTTTTGAGGTCGCACCACTCTGTACGAAGCTGAAGCTTCTATGTTGTTGCAGTCACCAAGAAAGGGGCACAGATGTTCAAGTTTTTTTTTTTTGAAAATTCAATTATTGGCCGGTTTATCTTCCTTGTGGTTGACCTAGACCCTAGGATTTTGCATGTACCGATCTCTGGCAGCCATATTACACGAGAAAAAGCGAGAAGTCGTAATGCGTAGTAAACACCGCAGAAAACCTAACGTTTTCTACATTTGATTTCGAAATGACCCAACCGAAAATCGTCACATTGGACGCATTTCCTCGGAAACGTTTACATTTATCATCTGGCCACTAATGCCGCCTGACGAGGTTTGCGGTCGCACCACTCTGTACGAAGTAGAAGCTTGTAAGTTGTTGCAGTCAACAAGAAAGGGGCACAGAAATTCAAGTTTTAGATTTTGAAAACTCAGTTTTTTGTCGCTTTTGCTGCCTTGTAGTTGACTTGGGACCCTCACATTTTGCATGAACCGAACCCTGGCAGCCACATTACACGAGAGAAAGCGAGAAGAGGTAATGCATAGTAAAAACCGCAGAAAACCTAACGGTTTCTACATTTGTTTTCGAAATGACGTAACTGAGAATATTCACAATGGACGCATTTCTCTCGGAAACTTTTACATTTATCGTCTGGCAACTAACGCCGCGTGACGAGGTTTGCGGTCGCACCACTCTGCACGAAGTAGAAGCATCTAAGTTGTTGCAGTCACCAAGTAAGGAGCACCGAAGTTGAAGTTTTAGTTTTGAAAATTCAGTTTTTGTCGCTTTTGCTGCCTTGTAGTTGACCTAGGACATTACGATTTGGCATAAACTGAATTCTGGCAGACTCATTACACGAGAAAAAGCGAGAGGCGGTAATGCGTAGAAAAAACCGCAGAAAACCTAGCGTTTTCTACATTTGTTTTCGAAATGACGTAACTGGAAATCGTCACAATGGAAGCATTTCTCTCGGAAACGTTTACATTTATCGTCTGGCAACTAATGCCGCGTGATGAGGTTTGCGGTCGCACAACTCTGTACGAAGCAGAAGCTTCTAAGTTGTTGCAGTCACCAAGAAAGGAGCACAGAATTTCAAGATTTAATCTTTGAAAATTCGATTTTAGCCGCTTATGCTGCCTTGTAGTTGACCTAGGACCTTAAGATTTTGCATGCACCGAACTCTGGCAGAAACATTACTCGAGAAAAAACGAGATGCTGTAATGCGTAGTAAAAACCGCAGAAAACGTAACGTTTTCCTCATTTGTTTTCGAAATGACGTAACTGGAAATCGTCACATTGGACGCATTTCTCTCGGAAACGTTTACATTCATCGTCTGGCAACTAATTCCGCGTGACGAGGTTTGCGGTCACACCACTCTGTACGAAGTAGAAGCTTCTAGGTTGTTGCAGTCACCAAGAAAGGAGCACCGAAATTCAAGTTTTAGTTTTTGAAATTTCAGTTTTTGGCCGCTTTTGCTGCCTTGTAGTTGACCTAGGACCTTAAGATTTTGCATGAACCGAATTCTGGCAGAAACATTACTCGAGAAAAAGCTGTAAGTGGTAATGCGTAGTAAAAACCGCAGAAAACCTAACATTTTCTACATTTGTTTTCGAAATTACGTAACTGAAAATCTTCACAATGGACGCATTTCTCTCGGAAACGTTTACATTTATCGTCTGGTAACTAAAGCCGCGTGATGAGGTTTTGATTTCGCACCACTCTGTACGAAGCTGAAGCTTCTATGTTGTTGCAGTCACCAAGAAAGGGGCACAGATGTTCAAGTTTTTTTTTTTTTGAAAATTCAATTATTGGCCGGTTTTGCTTCCTTGTGGTTGACCTAGAACCTAGGATTTTGCATGTACCGAACTCTGGCAGCCACATTACACGAGAAAAAGCGAGAAGTCGTAATGCGTAGTAAACACCGCAGAAAACCTAACGTTTTCTAATTTGTTTTCGAAATGACGTAACTGAAAATCGTCACAATGGACGCATTTCTCTCGGAAACGTTTACATTTATCGTCTGGCAACTAATGCTGCGTGATGGCATTTGCGATCGCACCACTCTGTACGCAGTAGAAGCTTCTAAGTTGTTGCAGTCACGAAGAAAGGAGCACAGAAATTCAAGTTTATTTTTTGAAAATTCGATTTTGTCTGCTTATTCTGCCTTGTAGTATACCTAGGAACTTAAGATTTTGCATGAATCGAACTAAGGCAGCCACAAAAAAGAAGAAAAAGTTAGAAGTGGCAATGCGTAGTAAAAACCGCAGAAAACCTAACGTTTTCTAAATTTGTTTTCGAAATGACGTAACTGAAAATCTTCACAATGGACGCATTTCTCTCGGAAACGTTTACATTTATCGTCTGGCAACTAATGCTGCGTGATGGCGTTTGCGATCGCACCACTCTGTACGCAGTAGAAGCTTCTAAGTTGTTGCAGTCCCCAAGATAGGGGCACAGAAATTCAACTTTTAGTTTTTGAAAATTCAGTTTTTGGCTGTTTTTGCTGCCTTGTAGTTGTCCTAGGACCTTAAGATTTAGCATGAACCGAACCCTAGCAGCCACATTACACGAGAAAAAGCGAGAAGTGGTAATGCGTAGTAAAAACCGCAGAAAAACTAAAGTTTTCTACATTTGTTTTCGAAATGACATAACTGAAAATCTTCACAATGGTCGCATTTCTATCGGAAACGTTTACATTTATCGTCTGGCAACTAATGCCGCGTGATGAGGTTTGCGGTCGCACCACTCTGTAGAAAGTAGAAGCTTCTAAGTTGTTGCAGTCACATGGGAAGGGGCACAGAAATTAAAGTTTTAGTTTTTGAAAATTCAGTTTCTGGCCGCTTTTGCTGCCTTGTAGTTGACCTAGGACATTAAGATTTTGCTTGAATCGAACCCTGGCAGCCACATTACACGAGAAAAACGAATAGTGGTAACGGGTAGTAAATACCGCAGAAAACCTAACGTTTTCTACATTTATTTTCGAAATGACGTAACTGAAAATCGTCACATTGGACGCATTGCTCTCAGAAACGTTTACATTTATCGTCTGGCAACAAATGCCGCGTGACGAGGTCGGCGGTCGCACCATTCTGTACGAAGTAGAAGCTTCTAAGTTGTTGCAGTCACCAAGAAAGGGGCACAGAAATTAACGTTTTAGTTTTTGAAAATTCAGTTTTTTGCCGGGATTGCAGCTTTGTAGTTGACCTAGGACCATAAGATTATGCATGAACCGAACCCTGGCACCCACACTAAACGAGAAAAAGCGAGAAGTGGTAATGCGTAGTAAAAACCGCAGAAAACCTAACGTTTTCTACATTTGTTTTCGAAATGACGTATCTGAAAATCGTCACATTTGACGCTTTTCTCTCGGAAACGTTTACATTTATCGTCTGGCAACTAATGCCGCATGACGAGGTTTGCGGTCGCACCACTCTGTACAAAGTAGAGGCTTCTAAGTTGTTGCAGTTACCAAGACATTAGCACAGAAATTCAAGTTTTAGTTTTTGAAAATACAATTTTTGGCCACTTTTACAGCCTTGTATTTGACCTAGGACCTTAAGGTTTTGTATGAACCAAGCCCTGGCAGCCACATTACACGAGAAAATGCGCGAAGTGGTAATGCGTAGTAAAAACCGCAGACAGCCCAACGTTTTCTACATTTGTTTCCGAAATGACATAACTGAAAGTCTTCACAATTTACGCATTTCTCTCGGAAACGTTTACATTTATCGTCTGGCAACTAATGCCGCGTGACGAGGTTTGCGGTCGCACCACTCTGTACGAAGTAGAAGCTTGTAAGTTTTATGCGGTCACCAAGAAAGGGGCACAGAAATTCACGTTTTAGTTTTTGATAATTCAGTTTTTGGCCGGTATTGCTGCTTTGTAGTTGACCTAGGACTTTTAGATTTTGCATGAACCGAACCCTGGCAGCCACATTACACGAGAAAAAGCGAGAAGTAGTAATGCGTAGTAAAAACCGCAGAAAACCTAATACTTTCAACATTTGTTTTCGAAATGACGTAACTGAAAATCTTCTCAGTGGACGCATTTCTCTCGGAAACGTTTTCATTTATCGTCTGGCAACTAATGCCGTGTGACGAGGTTTGCGGTCGCACCACTCTGTACGAAGTAGAAGCTTCTAAGTTGTTGCAGTCACCAAGAACGGGGCACAGTAATTCAAGTTTTAGTTTTTGAAAATTCAGTTTTTGATCGCTATTGCAGCCTTGTAGTTGACATAGGACCTTAAGATATTGCATGAACCGAACTCTGGCAGCCACATTACAAGAGAAAAAGTGAGATGAGGTAATGCGTAGTAAAAACCGCAGAAAACCTAACGTTCTCTACATTTGTTTTCGAAATGATTTAACTGAAAAGTTTCACAATGGACGCATTTCTCTCGGAAACGTTTACATTTATCGACTGGCAAATAATGCCGAGAGATGAGGTTTGCGGTCGCACCACTCTGTACGAAGTAGAAGCCTCTAAGTTGTTTCAGTCACCAAGATAGGGGCACAGAAGCTCAAGTTTTAGTTTTTGAAAATTCAGTTTTTGGCCGTTTTTACTGATTTGTAATTGACCTAGGACCTTAAGATTTTGCATGAACCGAACCCTAGCAGCCACATTACACGAGAAAAAGCGAGAAGTGGTAATGCGTAGTAAAAACCGCAGAAAACCTAACGTTTTCTACATTTGTTTTCGAAATGACATAACTGAAAATCTTCACAATGGTTGCATTTCTCTCGGAAACGCTTTCATTTATCGTCTGGCAACTTATGCTGCGTGAAGAGGATTGCGGTCGCACCACTCTGTACGAAGTAGAAGCTTCTAAGTTGTTGCAGTCCCCAAGATAGGGGCACAGAAATTCAACTTTTAGTTTTTGAAAATTCAGTTTTTGGCTGTTTTGGCTGCCTTGTAGTTGTCCTAGGACCTTAAGATTTAGCATGAACCGAACCCTAGCAGCCACATTACACGAGAAAAAGCGAGAAGTGGTAATGCGTAGTAAAAACCGCAGAAAACCTAAAGTTTTCTACATTTGTTTTCGAAATGACATAACTGAAAATCTTCACAATGGTCGCACTTCTATCGGAAACGTTTACATTTATCGTCTGGCAACTATTGCAGCGTGATGAGGTTTGCGGTCGCACCACTCTGTAGAAAGTAGAAGCTTCTAAGTTGTTGCAGTCACATGGGAAGGGGGACAGAAATTAAAGTTTTAGTTTTTGAAAATTCAGTTTCTGGCCGCTTTTGCTGCCTTGTAGTTGACCTAGGACATTAAGATTTTGCATGAATCGAACCCTGGCAGCCACATTACACGAGAAAAACGAATAGTGGTAACGGGTAGTAAATACCGCAGAAAACCTAACGTTTTCTACATTTCTTTTCGAAATGACGTAACCGAAAATCGTCACACTGGACGTATTGCTCTCAGAAACGTTTACATTTATCGTCTGGCAACAAATGCAGCGTGACGAGGTCGGCGGTCGCACCACTCTGTACGAAGTAGAAGCTTCTAAGTTGTTGCAGTCACCAAGAAAGTGGCACAGAAATTCACGTTTTAGTTTTTGATAATTCAGTTTTTGGCCGGTATTGCTGCTTTGTAGTTGACCTAGGACTTTTAGATTTTGCATGAACCGAACCCTGGTAGCCACATTACACGAGAAAAAGCGAGAAGTAGTAATGCGTAGTAAAAACCGCAGAAAACCTAATACTTTCTACATTTGTTTTCGAAATGACGTAACTGAAAATCTTCTCAGTGGACGCGATTCTCTCGGAAACGTTTTCAATTATCGTCTGGCAACTTATGCCGCGTGATGAGGATTGCGGTCGCACCACTCTGTACGAAACAGAAGCTTCTAAGTAGTTGCAGTCACCAAGAAAGTGGCACAGAAATTCACGTTTTAGTTTTTGATAATTCAGTTTTTGGCCGGTATTGCTGCTTTGTAGTTGACCTAGGACTTTTAGATTTTGCATGAACCGAACTCTGGCCGCCACATTACACGAGAAGAAGTGAGAAGTGGTAATGCGTAGTAAAAACCGCAGAAAACCTAACGTTTTCTAAATTTGTTTTCGAAATGACGTAACTGAAAATCTTCACAATGGAAGCATTTCTCTCGGAAACGTTTACATTTATCGTCTGGCAACTAATGCCGCGTGATGGGGTTTGCGATCGCACCACTCTGTACGAAGTAGAAGCTTCTAAGTTGTTGCAGTCACCAAGGTAGGGGCACATAAAATCAAGTTTTTGTTTTTGAAAATTCAGTTTTTTGCCGGGATTGCTGCTTTGTAGTTGACCTAGGACCATAAGATTTTGCATGAAACGAACTCTGACAGCCACTGTACACGAGAAAAAGCGAGAAGTGGTAATGTGTAGTAAAAACAGCAGAAAACCTAACGTTTCCTACATTTGTTTTCGAAATGACGTAACTGAAAATCGTCACATTGGACGCAATTCTCACGGAAACGTTTACATTTATCGTCTGGCAACTTATGCCGTTTGACGTGGTTTGCGGTAGCACCACTCTGCACGAAGTAGAAGCTTCTAAGTTGTTGCAGTCACCAAGAAAGAGTACAGAAATTTAAGTTTTAGTTTTTGAAAATTCAATTTTTCGCCGGTTTTGCAGCCTTGTAGTTGACCTAGGACCTTAAGATTTTGCATGAACCGAACCCTGGCAGCCACATTACACAAGAAAAAGCAAGAAGTGGTAATGCGTAGTAGAAACCGCAGAAAATCTAATGTTTTCTACATTTGTTTTCGAAATGACTTAACAGAAAATCGTCAAGTTTAGCGCATTTCTCTCGGAAACGTTTACATTTATGTCTGGCAATCAATGCTGCGTGATGGCTTTTGCGATCGCACCACTCTGTACGAAGTAGAAGTTTCTAAGTTGTTGCAGTCACGAAGAAAGGAGCACAGAAATTCATGATTATTTTTTGAAAATTCGATTTTGTCCGCTTATTCTGCCTTGTAGTTGACCTAGGACCTTAAGATTTTGCATGAATCGAACTCAGGCAGCCACATTAAACGAGAAAAAGCGAGAAGTGGTAATGCGTAGTAAATACGGCAGAAAACCTAACGTTTTCTACATTTGTTTTCGAGATGACGTAACTGAAAAGCTTCACAATGCACGCATTTCTCTCGGAAACGTTTACATTTATCGACTGGCAAATAATGCCGAGAGATGAGGTTTGCGGTCGCACCACTCTGTACGAAGTAGAAGCCTCTAAGTTGTTGCTGTCACCAAGATAGGGGCACAGAAATTCAACTTTTAGTTTTTGAAAATTCAGTTTTTGGCTGTTTTTGCTGCCTTGTAGTTGACCTAGGACCTTAAGATTTTGCATCAACCGAACCCTAGCAGCCACATTACACGAGAAAAAGCGAGAAGTGGTAATGCGTAGTAAAAACCGCAGAAAACCTAAAGTTTTCTACATTTGTTTTCGAAATGACATAACTGAAAATCTTCACAATGGTCGCATTTCTCTCGGAAACGTTTACATTTATCGTCTGGCAACTTATGCAGCGTGATGAGGATTGCGGTCGCACCACTCTGTACGAAGTAGAAGCTTCTAATTAGTTGCAGTCACCAAATAAAGAGCACAGAAATTCAAGTTTTAGTTTTGAAAATTCAATTTTTGGCTGCTTTTGCAGCCTTGTAGTTGACCTAGGACCCTAAGATTTTGCATGAACCGAATCCTGTCAGCCACATTACACAAGAAAAAGCGAGAAGAGGTAATGTGTAGTAAAAAACGCAAAAAACATAACGATTTCTACATTTGTTTTCGAAATGACGTAACTGAAAATCTTCTCAATTGGCGCATTTCTCTCGGAAACGTTTACTTTTATCGTCTGGCAACTAATGCCGCGTGACGAGGTTTGCGGTCGCACCACTCTGTACGAAGTAGAAGCTTCTAAGTTGTTACAGCCACCAAGAAAGGGGCACAGAAATTCAAGTTTTAGTTGTTAAAAATTCAATTTTTGGTCACTTTTGCAGCCTTGTAGTTGACCTAGGACATTAAGATTTTGCATGATCCAAACTCTGGCAGCCACGTTACACGAGAAAAAGCGAGAATTGGTAATGCTTAATAAATCCGCAGTAAACCTAACGTTTTCTACATTAGTTTTCGAAATGACGTAACTGAAAATCGTCACAATGGACGCATTTCTTTCGGAAGCGTTTACATTTAACGACTGGCAACTATTGCCGAGCGATGAGGTTTGCGGTCGCACCAACCTGTACGAAGTAGAAGCTTCTAAGTTGTTGCAGTCACCAAGAAAGGGGCCCAGAAATTCAAGTTTTAGTATTTGAAAATTAAGTTTTTGGCCGCTTTTGCTGCCTTGTAGTTGGTCTAGGACCCTAAGATTTTGCATGAACCAAACACTGGCAGCCACATTACACGACAAAAAGCGAGACGTGGTAATGCGTAGTAAAAACCGCTGAAAACCTAACGTTTACTACATTTGTTTTCGAAATGTCGTAACTGAAAAGCTTCACAATGGCCGCATTTCTCTCGGAAACGTTTACATTTATCGTCTGGCAACTAATGCCGCGTGATGAGGTTTGCGGTCGCACCACTCTGTAGAAAGTAGAAGCTTCTAAGTTGTTGCAGTCACATGGGAAGGGGCACAGATATTAAAGTTTTAGTTTTTGAAAATTCAGTTTCTGGCCGCTTTTGCTGCCTTGTAGTTGACCTAGGACATTAAGATTTTGCATGAATCGAACCCTGGCAGCCACATTACACGAGAAAAACGAATAGTGGTAACGGGTAGTAAATACCGCAGAAAACCTAACGTTTTCTACATTTGTTTTCGAAATGACGTAACTGAAAATCGTCACATTGGACGCTTTTCTCTCGGAAACGTTTACATTTATCGTCTGGCAACAAATGCCGCGTGATGAGGTTTGCGGTCGCACCACTCTGTACGAAGTAGAAGCCGCTAAGTTGTTGCAGTCACCAAGATAGGGGCACAGAAATTCAACTTTTAGTTTTTGAAAATTCAGTTTTTGGCTGTTTTTGCTGCCTTGTAGTTGACCTACGACCTTAAGATTTACCATGAACCGAACCCTAGCAGCCACATTACAGGAGAAAAAGCGAGAAGTGGTAATGCGTAGTAAAAACCGCAGAAAACCTAAAGTTTTCTACATTTGTTATCGAAATGACATAACTGAAAATCTTCACAATGGTCGCATTTCTCTCGGAAACGTTTACATTTATCGTCTGGCAACTTATGGCGCGTGATGAGGATTGCGGTCGCACCACTCTGTACGAAACAGAAGCTTCTAAGTACACTCCTGGAAATGGAAAAAAGAACACATTGACACCGGTGTGTCAGATCCACCATACTTGCTCCGGACACTGCGAGAGGGCTGTACAAGCAATGATCACACGCACGGCACAGCGGACACACCAGGAACCGCGGTGTTGGCCGTCGAATGGCGCTAGCTGCGCAGCATTTGTGCACCGCCGCCGTCAGTGTCAGCCAGTTTGCCGTGGCATACGGAGCTCCATCGCAGTCTTTAACACTGGTAGCATGCTGCGACAGCGTGGACGTGAACCGTATGTGCAGTTGACGGACTTTGAGCGAGGGCGTATAGTGGGCATGCGGGAGGCCGGGTGGACGTACCGCCGAATTGCTCAACACGTGGGGCGTGAGGTCTCCACAGTACATCGATGTTGTCGCCAGTGGTCGGCGGAAGGTGCACGTGCCCGTCGACCTGGAACCGGACCGCAGCGATGCACGGATGCACGCCAAGACCGTAGGATCCTACGCAGTGCCGTAGGGGACCGCACCGCCACTTCCCAGCAAATTAGGGACACTGTTGCTCCTGGGGTATCGGCGAGGACCATTCGCAACCGTCTCCATGAAGCTGGGCTACGGTCCCGCACACCGTTAGGCCGTCTTCCGCTCACGCCCCAACATCGTGCAGCCCGCCTCCAGTGGTGTCGCGACAGGCGTGAATGGAGGGACGAATGGAGACGTGTCGTCTTCAGCGATGAGAGTCGCTTCTGCCTTGGTGCCAATGATGGTCGTATGCGTGTTTGGCGCCGTGCAGGTGAGCGCCACAATCAGGACTGCATACGACCGAGGCACACAGGGCCAACACCCGGCATCATGGTGTGGGGAGCGATCTGCTACACTGGCCGTACACCACTGGTGATCGTCGAGGGGACACTGAATAGTGCACGGTACATCCAAACCGTCATCGAACCCATCGTTCTACCATTCCTAGACCGGCAAGGGAACTTGCTGTTCCAACAGGACAATGCACGTCCGCATGTATCCCGTGCCACCCAACGTGCTCTTGAAGGTGTAAGTCAACTACCCTGGCCAGCAAGATCTCCGGATCTGTCCCCCATTGAGCATGTTTGGGACTGGATGAAGCGTCGTCTCACGCGGTCCGCACGTCCAGCACGAACGCTGGTCCAACTGAGGAGCCAGGTGGAAATGGCATGGCAAGCCGTTCCACAGGACTACATCCAGCATCTCTACGATCGTCTCCATGGGAGAATAGCAGCCTGCATTGCTGCGAAAGGTGGATATACACTGTACTAGTGCCGACATTGTGCATGCTCTGTTGCCTGTGTCTATGTGCCTGTGGTTCTGTCAGTGTGATCATGTGATGTATCTGACCCCAGAAATGTGTCAATAAAGTTTCCCCTTCCTGGGACAATGAATTCACGGTGTTCTTATTTCAATTTCCAGGAGTGTAGTTGCAGTCACCAAGAAACGAGCACAGAAATTCAAGTTTTAGTTTTTGAAAATTCAGTTTTTGGCAGCTTTTGCTGCCTTGTAATTGACCTAGGACCCTAAGATTTTGCATGAACCGAAATCTGGCCGCCACATTACACGAGAAAAAGTGAGAAGTGGTAATGCGTGGTAAAAACCCCAGAAAACCTAACGTTTTCTAAATTTGTTTTCGAAATGACGTAACTGAAAATCTTCACAATGGAAGCATTTCTCTTGGAAACGTTTACATTTATCGTCTGGCAACTAATGCCGCGTGATGGGGTTTGCGATCGCACCACACTGTACGAAGTAGAAGCTTCTAAGTTGTTGCAGTCACCAAGGTAGGGGCACATAAAATCAAGTTTTTGTTTTTGAAAATTCAGTTTTTTGCCGGGATTGCTGCTTTGTAGTTGACCTAGGACCATAAGATTTTGCATGAAACGAACTCTGACAGCCACTGTACACGAGAAAAAGCGAGAAGTGGTAATGTGTAGTAAAAACAGCAGAAAACCTAACGTTTCCTACATTTGTTTCCGAAATGACATAACTGAAAATCGTCACATTGGACGCAATTCTCACGGAAACGTTTACATTTATCGTCTGGCAACTTATGCCGTTTGACGTGGTTTGCGGTAGCATCACTCTGCACGAAGTAGAAGCTTCTAAGTTGTTGCAGTCAATAAGAAAGAGTACAGAAATTTAGGTTTTAGTTTTTGAAAATTCAATTTTTGGCCAGTTTTGCAGCCTTGTAGTTGACCTAGGACCTTAAGATTTTGCATGAACCGAACCCTGGCAGCCACATTACACACGAAAAAGCAAGAAGTGGTAATGTGTAGTAGAAACCGCAGAAAATCTAATGTTTTCTACATTTGTTTTCGAAATGACTTAACAGAAAATCGTCAAGTTTAGCGCATTTCTCTCGGAAACGTTTACATTTATGTCTGGCAACTAATGCCGTGCGAAGAGGTTTGCGGTCGCACCTCTCTGTACGAAGTAGAAGCTTCTCAGTTGTTGCAGTCACCAAGAAAGGGGCACAGAAATTCACGTTTTAGTTTTTGATAATTCAGTTTTTGGCCGGTATTGCTGCTTTGTGGTTGACCTAGGACTTTAAGATTTTGCACGAACCGAACCCTGGCAGCCACATAACACGAGAAAAAGCGAAAAGTGGTAATGCGTAGTAAAAACCGCAGAAAACCTAATACTTTCTATATTTGTTTTCGAAATGACGTAACTGAAAATCTTCTCAGTGGACGCATTTCTCTCGGAAACGTTTTCATTTATCGTCTGGCAACTGATGCCGTGTGACGAGGTTTGCGGTCGCACCACTCTGTACGAAGTAGAAGCTTCTAAGTTGTTGCAGTCACTAAGAAAGGAGCACGGAATTTCAAGTTTTAGTTTTTGAAAATTGAATTTTTGGCCGGTTTTGCAGCTTTGTAGCTGACCTAG
This sequence comes from Schistocerca serialis cubense, assembly GCF_023864345.2. Lineage (NCBI taxonomy): Eukaryota > Metazoa > Arthropoda > Insecta > Orthoptera > Acrididae > Schistocerca > Schistocerca serialis. The sequence continues at coordinate 2,205,925 of NW_026047571.1, read as the reverse complement.
GACTTTAAGATTTTGCATGAACCGAACTCTGGCAGCCACATTACACGACAAAAAGTGACAAGCGGTAATGCGTAGTAAAAAATGCAGAAAACCTAACGATTTCTAAATTTGTTTTCGAAATGACGAAACTGAGAATCTTCACAATGGACGCATTTCTCTCGGAAACGTTTACATTTATCGTCTGGCAACTAATGCTGCGTGATGGCTTTTGCGATCGCACCACTCTGTACGAAGTAGAAGTTTCTAAGTTGTTGCAGTCACGAAGAAAGGAGCACAGAAATTCATGTTTATTTTTTGAAAATTCGATTTTGTCCGCTTATTCTGCCTTGTAGTTGACCTAGGACCTTAAGATTTTGCATGAATCGAACTCAGGCAGCCACATTAAACGAGAAAAAGCGAGAAGTGGTAATGCGTAGTAAATACGGCAGAAAACCTAACGTTTTCTACATTTGTTTACGAGTTGACGTAACTGAAAAGCTTCACAATGCACGCATTTCTCTTAAACGCTTACATTTATCGACTGGCAAATAATGCCGAGAGATGAGGTTTGCGGTCGCAGCACTCTGTACGAAGTAGAAGCCTCTAAGTTGTTGCAGTCACCAAGATAGGGGCACAGAAATTCAACTTTTAGTTTTTGAAAATTCAGTTTTTGGCTGTTTTTGCTGCCTTGTAGTTGACCTAGGACCTTAAGATTTTGCATGAACCGAACCCTAGCAGCCACATTACACAAGAAAAAGCGAGAAGAGGTAACGTGTAGTAAAAAACGCAGAAAACATAACGATTTCTACATTTGTTTTCGAAATGACGTAACTGAAAATTTTCACAATGGACGCATTTCTCTCGGAAACGTTTACATTTATCGTCTGGCAACTAAAGCCGAGTGATGAGGTTTGCGGTCGCACCCCTCTGTACGAAGTAGAAGCTTCTAAGTTGTTGCAGTCACCAGGAAAGGGGCACAGAAATTCAAGTATTACGTTTTGAAAATTTAGTTTTTGGCCGCTTCTGCTGCCTTGTAGTTGACTTCGGACCTTACGATTTTGCATGAACTGAACCCTGGCAGCCACATTACACGAGAAAAAACAAGAAGTTGTAGTGCTTAGTAAAAACCGCAGAAAACCTACCGTTTTCTACATTTGTTTTCAAAATGACGTAACTGAATATCTTCACAATGGTCGCATTTCTCTTGGAAACATTTACATTTAGCGTCCGGAAACTAATGCCGCTTGATGAGGTTTGCGGTCGCACAACTCTGTACGAAGTAGAAGCTTCTAAGTTGATGGAGTTACCAAGAAAGGAGTACAGATATTCAAGTTTTAGTTTTTTAAAATTCAATTTTTGGCCGGTTTTGCTGCCTTGTGGTTGACCTAGGACCTTAAGATTTTCATGAACGGAACCCTGGCTGCCACATTACACGAGAAAAAGCGAGAAGTGTTAATGTGTAGTAAAAACCCGCAGAAAACCTAACGTTTTCTACATTTGTTTTCGAAATGACGTAACTGAAAATCGTCACATTGGACGCCTTTCTCTCGGAAACGTTTACATTTATCGTCTGGCAACTAATGCCGCGTGACGAGGTTTGCGGTCACAACACTCTGTACCAAGTAGAAACTTCTAAGTTGTTGCAGTCACCGAGAAAAAGGGCACAGAAATTCAAACTTTAGATTTTGAAAATTCAGTTTTTGGCCGCTTTTGCTGCCTTGTAGTTGACCTAGGACCTTAAGATTTTGCATGAACCGAATCCTGACTGCCACATTACACGAGAAAAAGCGCGAAGTGGTAATGCGTAGTAGAAACCGCAGACAACCTAACGTTTTCTACATTTCTTTTCGAAATGACGTAACTGAAAATCTTCACATTGGACGCATTTCTCTCGAAAACGTTTACATTTACCGTTTGGCAACTAAGGCCGCGTATTGAGGTTTGCGGTCGCACCACTCTGTAGAAAGTAGAAGCTTCTAAGTTGTTGCAGTTACCAAGAAAGGAGTACAGATATTCAAGTTTTTGTTTTTGAAAATTCAATTTTTGGCCGGTTTTGCTGCCTTGTGGTTGACCTAGGTCCTTAAGATTTTCATGAACGGAACCCTGGCAGCCACATTACACGAGAAAAAGCGATAAGTGTAAATGTGTAGTAAAAACCGCAGAAAACCTAACATTTCGTACATTTGTTTTCGAAATGACGTAACTGAAAATCTTCTCAGTATACGCATTTCTCTCGGAAACGTTTACATTTATCGTCTGGCAACTAATGCCGCGTCATGAGGTTTGCGGTCGCACCACTCTGTACGAAGCTGAAGCTTCTAAGTTGTTGCAGTCACCAAGAAAGGAGTACAGAAATTCAAGTTTTAGTTTTTGAAAATTCACTTTTTGGCCGCTTTTGCTGCCTTGTAGTTGAGCTAAGACCTTAAGATTTTGCATGAACCAAACCCTGGCAGCCACATTACACGACAAAAAGCGAGACGTGGTAATGCGTAGTAAAAACCGCTGAAAACCTAACGTTTACTACATTTGTTTTCGAAATGTCGTAACTGAAAAGCTTCACAATGGCCGCATTTCTCTCGGAAACGTTTACATTTATCGTCTGGCAACTAATGCCGCGTGATGAGGTTTGCGGTCGCACCACTCTGTACAAAGTAGAAGCTTCTAAGTTGTTGCAGTCACATAGGAAGGGCCACAGAAATTAAAGTTTTAGTATTTGGAAATTCAGATTCTGGCCGCTTTTGCGGCCTTGTAGTTGACCTAGGCTTTTAAGATTTTGCATGAACCGAACTTTGCCGGCCACATTACACGAGAAGAAGCGAGAAGTGGTAATGTGTAGTAAAAACCGCAGAAAATCTTACTTTTTCTACATTTGTTTTCGAAATGACGTAACTGAAAATCGTCACAATGGACGCAATTCTCTCGGAAACGTTTACATTTGTCGTATGGCAACTAATGCCGCGGGATGAGGTTTGCGGTCGGACCACTCTGTACGAAGTAGAAGCTTCTAAGTTGTTCCAGTCACCAAGAAAGGAGCACAGAAATTCAAGATTTAGTTTTCAAAAATTCAGTTTTTGACCGCTTTTGCTGCCCTGTAGTTGACCTAGGACCTAAAGATTTTGCATGAACCGAACTCTGGCAGCCACATTACACGAGAAAAAGCGAGAAGTGGTAATGCGTAGTAAAAACCGCAGAAAACCTAACGTTTTGTACACTTGTTTTCGAAATGACGTAACTGAAAATCGTCACAATGGACGCAATGCACTCAGAACGTTTACATTTATCGTATGGCAACTAATGAAGCGGGATGAATTTTGCGGTCGGACCACTCTGTACGAAGTAGAAGATTCTAAGTTGTTGCAGTCACCAAGAAAGGAACACAGAAATTCAAGTTTTAGTTTTTGAAAATTCAATTTTTGGCCGGTTTCGCTGCCTTGTGGTTGACCTAGGACCACAAGATTTTGCAAGAACCAACTCTGGCAGCCACATTACACGAGAAAAACCAGAAGTGGTAATGCGTAGTAAAAACCGCAGAAAACCTAACTTTTTCTACATTTGTTTACGAAATGACGCAAGTGAAAATCTTCACAATGGACGTATTTCTCTCTGAAACGTATACATTTATCGTCTGGCAACTATTGCCGCGTGATGAGGACTGCGGTGGCACCACTCTGTACGAAGTAGAAGCTTCTAAGTTGCTGCAGTCACCAAGAAAGAAGCACAGAAATTCAAGTTTCAGTTTTTGAAATTTCAATTTTTGGCCGCTTTTGCAGGCTTGTAGTTGACCTAGGACCTTAATATTTTGCATGAACCGAACCCTGGCAGCCACATTACACGAGAAAAAGCGGGAAGTGGAAATGCGTACTAAATGCCGCAGAAAACCTAATGTCTTCTACATTTTTTTCCAAATGACGTAACTGAAAATCGTCAAGATGGACGCATTACTATCGGAAACGTTTGCATTTATCGTCTGGCAACTTATGCCGCGTGAAGAGAATTGCGGTCGCACCACTCTGTACGAAGTAGAAGCTTCTAAGTTGTTGCAGTCACCAAGAAAGGAGCACAGAAATTAAAGTTTTAGTTTTTGAAAATTCAATTTTTGGCCGGTTTTGCTGCCTTGTAGTTGACCTAGGACCTTAAGATTTCGCATGAACCGAACCCTGGCAGCCACATTACACGAGGAAAAGCGAGAAGTGGTAATGCGTAGTAAAAACCGCAGAAAACCTAACTTTTTCTACATTTCTTCCGAAATGACGTAACTGGAAATCGTCACATTGGACGCATTTATCTCGGAAACGTTTGCATTTGTCGTCTGGCAACAAATGCCACGTGACGAGGTTTGCGGTCGCTCCACTCTGTACGAAGTAGAAGCTTCTAAGTTGTTGCAGTCACCAAGAAAGAAGCACAGAAATTCAAGTTTCAGTTTTTGAAATTTCAATTTTTGGCCGCTTTTGCAGACTTGTAGTTGACCTAGGACCTTAATATTTTGCATGAACCGAACTTTGGCAGCCACATTACACGAGAAATAGCGAGAAGTGGTAATGCGTAGTAAAATCTGCAGAAAACCTAACGTTTTCTACATTTGTTTTCGAAATGACGTAAGTGAAAATCTTCACAATTTACGCATTTCTCTCGGAAAGTTTACATTTATCGTCTGGCAACTAATGCGCGAGAAGAGGTTTGCGGTCGTACCACTCTGTACGAAGTAGAAGCTTCTAAGTTGTTGCAGGCACCAAGAAAGGAGCACAGAAATTCAAGTTTTAGTTTTTGAAAATTCAGTCTTTTGGCCGCTTTTGCTGCCTTGATGTTGACCTAGGACCTTAAGATTTTGCATGAACCGAACCCTGGCCGCCACATTACACGAGAAAAAACGAGAAGGAGTAATGCGTTGTAAAAACCGCAGAAAACCTAACGTTTTCTACATTTGTTTTCGAAATGACGTAACTGAAAATCGTCACATTGGACGCATTACTCTCAGAAACGTTTACATTTATCATCTGGCAACAAATGCCGCGTGACGAGGTCAGCGGTCGCACCACTCTGTACGTAGTAGAGGCTTCTAAGTTGTTGCAGTCACCAAGAAAGGAGCACAGAATTTCAAGTTTTAGTTTTTGAAAATTCAGTTCCTGGCCGGTTTTGCTGCCTTGTAGTTCACCTAGGACCTTTAGATTTTGCATGAACCGAACCCTGGCAGCCACATTACACGAGAAAAAGCGAGAAGTGGCAGTGGGTAGTAAAAACCGCAGAAAACCTAACGTGTTTCTCATTTGTTTTCGAAATGACGCAACCCGAAAATCGTCACATTGGACGCATTACTCTCAGAAAAGATTACATTTATCGTCTGGCAACTAATGCCTCGTGACAGGGTTTGCGGTCGCACCACTCTGTACGAAGTAGAAGCTTCTAAGTTGTTGCAGTCTCCAAGAGAGGGGCACAGAAATTCAAGTTTTGATTTTTGAAAATTCAGTTTTTGGCCGCTTTTGCTGCCTTGTAGTTGACTTAATACCTTAAGATTTTGCATGAACCGTACCCTGGCAGCTAAATTACACGAGAAAAGCAAGAAGTGGTAATGCGTAGTAAAAACCGCTTAAAACCTAACGTTTCCTACATTTCTTTTCGAAATGGCGTAACTGGATATCGTCACATTGGACGCGCTTCTCTCGGAAACGCTTACGTTTATCGTCTGGCAACTAATGCCGCGTGACGAGGTTTGCGGTCGCACCACTCTGTACGAAGTAGAAGCTTCTAAGTTGTTGCAGTCACCAAGAAAGGAGCACAGAAATTCAGGATTTAGTTTTTGAAAATTCCATTTTTGACCGGTTTTGCCGCCTTGTAATTGACCTAGGACCATAAGATTTTACATCAACCGAACCCTGACAGCCACATTACATGAGAAAAAGCGAGAAGTGGTAATGCGTAGTAAAAACCGCAGAAAACATAACATTTCGTACACTTGTTTTCGAAATGACATAACTGAAAATCGTCACAATGGACGCAAATCTCTCGGTAACGTTTACATTTATCGTCTGGCAACTAATGCCGCGTGATGAGGTTTGCGGTCGCACCACTCTGTACGAAGAAGGAGCTTCTAAGTTGTTGCAGTCACCAAGAAAGGGGCTGAGAAATTCAAGTTTTAGTTTTTGAAAATCCATTTTTGACCGGTTATGCCGCCTTGTAGTTCACCTAGGACCATAAGATTTTACATGAACCGAACCCTGGCTGCCACATTACACGAGAAAAAGCGAGAAGTGGTAATGCGTAGTAAAAACCGCAGAAAACCTAACGTTTTCAACATTTGTTTTCGAAATGACGTAACTGAAAATCGTCACAATTTACGCATTTCTCTCGGAAACGTTTACCTTTATCGTCTGGCAACTAATGCCTCGTGACAAGGTTTGCGATCGCACTACTCTGTACGAAGTAGAAGCTTCTAAGTTGTTGCAGTCTCCAAGAGATGGGCACAGAAATTCAAGTTTTTGTTTTTGAAAATTCAGTTTTTGGAGGCTTTTGCTGCCTTGTAGTTGGCTTAAAACCTTAAGATTTTGCATGAACCGTACCCTGGCAGCCACATTACGCGAGAAAAGCCAGAAGTGGTAATGCGTAGTAAAAACACGCTTAAAACCTAACGTTTCCTACATTTCTTTTCGAAATGGCGTAACTGGATATCGTCACATTGGACGCGCTTCTCTCGGAAACGCTTACGTTTATCGTCTGGCAACTAATGCGCGTGACAAGGTTTGCGGTCGCACCACACTGTACGAAATAGAAGCTTCTAAGTTGTTGCAGTCACCAAGAAAGGTGCACAGAAATTTAAGATTTAGTTTTCGAAAATTCAGTTTTTGGCCGCTTTTGCTGCCCTGTAGTTGACCTATTAGCTTAAGATTTTGCATGAACCGAACTCTGGCAGCCACATTACACGAGAAAAAGCGAGAAGTGGTAATGCGTAGTAAAAACCGCAGAAAACATAACATTTTGTACACTTGTTTTCGAAATGACGTAACTGAAAATCGTCACAACGACGCAAATCTCTCGGTAACGTTTACATTTATCGTATGGCAACTAGTGCCGCGGGATGAGGTTTGCGGTCGCACCAATCTGTACGAAGTAGAAGCTACTAAGTTGTTGCAGTCACCAAGAAAGGAGCACAGAAATTCAAGTTTTAGTTTTTGAAAATTCAATTTTTGGCCGGTTTTGCTGCCTTGTAGTTGACCTAGGACAACAAGATTTTGCATGAACCAACTCTGGCAGCCACATTACACGAGAAAAAGCGAGAAGTGGTAATGCGTAGTAAAAACCGCAGAAAACCTAACTTTTTCTACATTTGTTTTCGAAATGATGGAACTAGAAATCGTCACATTTGACGCATTTATCTCGGAAACGTTTACATTTGTCGTCTGGCAACTAATGCCGCGTGACGAGGTTTGCGGTCGCACCACTCTGTACAGAAGCTTCTAAGTTGTTGCAGTCACCAAGAAAGGAGCACAGAAATTCAAGTTTTAGTTTTTGAAAATTCAGTTTCTGGCCGGTTTAGCTGACTTGTAGTTGACCTAGGACCTTTAGATTTTGCATGAACCGAACTTTGGCGAACACATTACACGAGAAAAAACGAGAAGTATTAATGCGTAGTAAAATCCGCAGAAAACCTAACTTTTTCCACATTCGTTTTCGAAATGACGTAAGTGGAAATCTTCACAATGGACGCATTTCTCTCTGAAACGTTTACATTTATCGACTGGCAATAAATGCCGCGTGACGAGGTCGGCGGTCGCACCACTCTGTACGAAGTAGAAGCTTCTAAGTTGTTGCAGTCACCAAGAAAGGAGCACAGAAATTCAAGTTTTAGTTTATGAACATTCAGTTTTAGGCCGCTTTTGCAGCCTTGTATTTGACCTAGGACGTTAAGAATTGTATGAACCAAGCCCTGGCAGCCACATTACACGAGAAAAAGCGAGAAGTGGTAAAGCGTAGTAATAACTGCAGAAAACCTAACGTTTTCTACATTTGTTTTCGAAATGACGTAACTGAAATCGTCACATTGGACGCATTTCTCTCGGAAACGTTTACATTTATCGTCTGGCAAGTAATGCGCGTGACGAGGTTTGCGGTCGCTCCACTCCGTACGAAATAGAAGCTTCTAAGTTGTTGCAGTCACCAAGAAAGGTGCACAGAAATTCAAGATTTAGTTTTCGAAAATTCAGTTTTGGCCGCTTTGGCTGCCCTGTAGTTGACCTATTAGCTTAAGATTTTGCATGAACCGAACTCTGGCAGCCACATTACACCAGAAAAAGCGAGAAGTGGTAATGCGTAGTAAAAACCGCAGAAAACATATCATTTTGTACACTTGTTTTCGAAATGACGTAACTGAAAATCGTCACAACAACGCAAATCTCTCGGTAACGTTTACATTTATCGTATGGCAACTAATGCCGCGGGATGAGGTTTGCGGTCGCACCAATCTGTACGAAGTAGAAGCTACTAAGTTGTTGCAGTCACCAAGAAAGGAGCACAGAAATTCAAGTTTTAGTTTTTGAAAATACAATTTTTGGCCGGTTTTGCTGCCTCGTAGTTGACCTAGGACAACAAGATTTTGCATGAACCAACTCTGGCAGCCACATTACACGAGAAAAAGCGAGAAGTGGTAATGCGTAGTAAAAACCGCAGAAAACCTAACTTTTTCTACATTTGTTTTCGAAATGATGGAACTAGAAATCGTCACATTGGACGCATTTATCTCGGAAACGTTTACATTTGTCGTCCGGCAACTAATGCCGCGTGACGAGGTTTGCGGTCGCACCACTCTGTACAGAAGCTTCTAAGTTGTTGCAGTCACCAAGAAAGGAGCACAGAAATTCAAGTTTTAGTTTTTGAATATTCAGTTTCTGGCCGGTTTAGCTGACTTGCAGTTGACCTAGGACCTTTAGATTTTGCATGAACCGAACATTGGCGGCCACATTACACGGAGAAAAAACGAGAAGTATTAATGCGTAGTAAAATCCGCAGAAAACCTAACTTTTTCCACATTCGTTTTCGAAATGACGTAAGTGGAAATCTTCACCATGGACGCATTTCTCTCTGAAACGTTTACATTTATCGACTGGCAATAAATGCCGCGTGACGAGGTCGGCGGTCGCACCACTCTGTACGAAGTAGAAGCTTCTAAGTTGTTGCAGTCACCAAGAAAGGAGCACAGAAATTCAAGTTTTAGTTTTTGATTATTAAGTTTTTGGCCAGTTTTGCTGCCTTGTAGTTGACCTAGGACCTTAAGATTTTGCATGAACAGAACTCTGGCAGCCGCATTACACAAGAAAAAGCGAGAAGTGGTAATGCGTAGTAAAAACCGCAGAAAACCTAACGTTTTCTACATTTGTTTTCGAAATGACGTAACTGAAAATCTTCACAATGGACGCATTTCTCTCGGAAACGTTTACATTTATCGTCTGGCAACTAATGCCGCGTGATGAGGTTTGCGGTCGCTCCACTCTGTACGAAGAAGGAGCTTCTACGTTGTTGCAGTCACAAAGAAAGGGGCTGGGAAATTCAAGTTTTAGTTTTTGAAAATTCCATTTTTGACCGGTTTTGACGCCTTGTAGTTGACCTAGCACCATAAGATTTTACATGAACCGAACCATGGCAGCCACATTACACGAGAAAAAGCGAGAAGTGGTAATGCGTAGTAAAAACCGCAGAAAACCTAACGTTTTCTACATTTGTTTTCGAAATGACGTAACTGAAAATCGTCACAATTTACGCATTTCTCTCGGAAACGTTTACCTTTATCGTCTGGCAACTAATGCCGCGTGACAAGGTTTGCTGTCGAACCACTCTGTACGAAGTAGAACTTCTAAGTTGTTGCAGTCACCAAGAAAGGGGCACAGAAATTCAAGTTTTAGTTTATGAACATTCAGTTTTTGGCCTCATTTGCAGCCTTTTATTTGACCTAGGACCTTAAGATTTTGCATGAAACGAACCCTGGCAGCCACATTACACGAGAAAAAGCGAGAAGTGGTAATGCGTAGTAAAAACAGCAGAAAACCTTACGTTTTCTACATATGTTTTCGAAATGACGTAACTGAAAATCGTCACAAAGGACGCATTTCTCTCGGAAACGTTTACATTTATCGTCTGGAAACTAATGCCGCGTGACGAGGTTTGCGGTCGCACCACTCTGTACAAAGTAGAGGCTTCTAAGTTGTTGCAGTCATTAAGACAGGAGCACAGAAATTCAAGTTTTAGTTTTTGAAAATACAATTTTTGGCCGCTTTTGCAGCCTTCTATTTGACTTAGGACGTTAAAAATTGTATGAACCATGCGATGGCAGCCACATTACACGAGAAAAAGCGAGAAGTGGTAAAGCGTAGTAATAACTGCAGAAAACCTAACGTTTTCTACATTAGTTTTCGAAATGACGTAACTGAAATCGTCACATTTGACGCATTTCTCTCCAAAACGTTCCCATTTATCGTCTGGCAACTAATGCGCGAGAAGAGGTTTGCGGTCGTACCACTCTGTACGAAGTAGAAGCCTCTAAGTTGTTGCAGGCACCAAGAAAGGAGCACAGAAATTCAAGTTTTAGTTTTTGAAAATTCAATTTTTGGCCGGTTTTGCTGCCTTGTAGTTGACCTAGGACCTTTAGATTTAGCATGAAACGAACTTTGGCAGCCACATTACACGAGAAAAAGCGAGAAGTAGTAATGCGTAGTAAAAACCGCAGAAAACTAAACTTTTTCTACATTTGTTTTCGAAATGACGTAACTGGAAATCGTTACATTGGACGCATTTATCTCGGAAACGTTTACATTTGTCGTCTGGCAACTAATGCCACGTGACGAGGTTTGCGGTCGCACCACTCTGTACAAAGTAGAACCTTCTAAGTTGTTGCAGTCACCAAGAAAGGAGCACAGAAATTCAAGTTTTAGTTTTTGAAAATTCAGTTTCTGGCCGGTTTAGCTGACTTTTATTTGACCTAATACCTTTAGATTTTGCATGATCCGAACTTTGGCAGCCACATTACACGAGAAAAAGCGAGAAGTGGTAATGCGTAGTAAAATCCGCAGAAAACCTAACGTTTTCTACATTTGTTTTCGAAATGACGTAAGTGAAAATGTTCACAATGGACGCATTTCTCTCGTAAACGTTTACATTTATCGTCTGGCAACTAATTTTGCGTGATGAGGTTTGCGGTAGCACCACTATGTACGAAGTAGAAGCTTCTAATTAGTTTCAGTCACCAAGAAAGGAGCAGAGCAATTCAAGTTTAGTTTTTGAAAATTCAGTTATTGGCCGCTTTTGCTGCCTTGTAGTTAACCTAGGACCTTTAGATTTTGCATGAACCGAACCCTGGCAGCCACATTACACGAGAAAAAGCGAGACGTAGTAATGCGTAGTAAAAACTGCAGAAAACTAAACTTTTTCTACATTTGTTTTCGAAATGACGTAACTGGAAATCGTCACATTGGACGCATTACTCTCAGAAAAGATTACATTTATCGTCTGGCAACTAATGCCTCGTGACAAGGTTTGCGATCGCACCACTCTGTACGAAGTAGAAGCTTCTAAGTTGTTGCAGTCTCCAAGAGATGGGCACAGAAATTCAAGTTTTGGTTTTTGAAAATTCAGTTTTTGGCCGCTTTTGCTGCCTTGTAGTTGACTTAAAACCTTAAGATTTTGCATGAACCGTACCCTGGCAGCCACATTACACGAGAAAAGCCAGAAGTGGTAATGCGTAGTAAAAACCGCTTAAAATCTAACGTTTCCTACATTTCTTTTCGAAATGTCGTAACTGGATATCGTCACATTGGACGCGCTTCTCTCGGAAACGCTTACGTTTATCGTCTGGCAACTAATGCCGCGTGACGAGGTTTGCGGTCGCACCACTCTGTACGAAGTAGAAGCTTCTAAGTTGTTGCAGTCACCAAGAAAGGAGCACAGAAATTCAAGATTTAGTTTTCGAAAATTCAGTTTTTGGCCGCTTTTGCTGCCCTGTAGTTGACCTATTAGCTTAAGATTTTGCATGAACCGAACTCTGGCAGCCACATTACACGAGAAAAAGCGAGAAGTGGTAATGCGTAGTAAAAACCGCAGAAAACATAACATTTTGTACACTTGTTTTCGAAATGACGTAACTGAAAATCGTCACAACGACGCAAATCTCTCGGTAACGTTTACATTTATCGTACGGCAACTAACGCCGCGGGATGAGGTTTGCGGTCGCACCAATCTGTACGAAGTAGAAGCTACTAAGTTGCTGCAGTTACCAAGAAAGGAGCACAGAAATTCAAGTTTTAGTTTTTGAAAATTCAGTTTCTGGCCGGTTTAGCTGACTTGTAGTTGACCTAGGACTACAAGATTTTGCATGAACCAACTCTGGCAGCCACATTACACGAGAAAAAGCGAGAAGTGGTAATGCGTAGTAAAAACCGCAGAAAACCTAACTTTTTCTACATTTGTTTTCGAAATGATGTAACTAGAAATCGTCACATTGGACGCATTTATCTCGGAAACGTTTACATTTGTCGTCTGGCAACTAATGCCGCGTGACGAGGTTTGCGGTCGCACCACTCTGTACAGAGTAGAAGCTTCTAAGTTGTTGCAGTCACCAAGAAAGGAGCACAGAAATTCAAGTTTTAATTTTTGAAAATTCAGTTTCAGGCCGGTTTAGCTGACTTGTAGTTGACCTAGGACCTTTAGATTTTGCATGAACCGAACTTTGGCGGCCACATTACACGAGAAAAAACGAGAAGTGGTAATGCGTAGTAAAATCCGCAGAAAACCTAACTTTTTCCACATTCGTTTTCGAAATGACGTAAGTGGAAATCTTCACAATGGACGCATTTCTCTCTGAAACGTTTACATTTATCGACTGGCAATAAATGCCGCGTGACGAGGTCGGCGGTCGCACCACTCTGTACGAAGTTGAAGCTTCTAAGTTGTTGCAGTCACCAAGAAAGGAGCACAGAAATTCAAGTTTTAGTTTTTGATTATTAAGTTTTTGGCCGGTTTTGCTGCCTTGTAGTTGACCTAGGACCTTAAGATTTTGCATGAACTGAACTCTGGCACCCGCATTACACAAGAAAAAGCGAGAAGTGGAAATGCGTAGTAAAAACCGCAGAAAACCTAACGTATTCTACATTTGTTTTCGAAATTACGTAACTGAAATCGTCACAAAGGACGCATTTCTCTCGGAAACGTTTACATTTATCGTCTGGAAACTAATGCCGCGTGATGAGGTTTGCTGTCGCACCACTCTGTACGACGTAGAACTTCTAAGTTGTTGCAGTCACCAAGAAAGGGGCACAGAAATTCAAGTTTTAGTTTATGAACATTCAGTTTTTGGCCTCTTTTGCAGCCTTTTATTTGACCTAGGACCTTAAGATTTTGCATGAAACGAACACTGGCAGCCACATTACACGTGAAAAAGCGAGAAGTGGTAATGCGTAGTAAAAACAGCAGAAAACCTTACGTTTTCTACATATGTTTTCGAAATGACGTAACTGAAATCGTCACAAAGGACGCATTTCTCTCGGAAACGTTTACATTTATCGTCTGGAAACTAATGCCGCGTGACGGGGTTTGCGGTCGCACCACTCTGTACAAAGTAGAGGCTTCTAAGTTGTTGCAGTCATTAAGACAGGAGCACAGAAATTCAAGTTTTAGTTTTTGAAAATACAATTTTTGGCCGCTTTTGCAGTCTTCTATTTGACTTAGGACGTTAAAAATTGTATAAACCAAGCGATGGCAGCCACATTACACGAGAAAAAGTGAGAAGTGGTAAAGCGTAGTAATAACTGCAGAAAACCTAACGTTTTCTACGTTAGTTTTCGAAATGACGTAACTGAAATCGTCACATTTGAAGCATTTCTCTCCAAAACGTTCACATTTATCGTCTGGCAACTAATGCGCGAGAAGAGGTTTGCGGTCGTACCACTCTGTACGAAGTAGAAGCTTCTAAGTTGTTGCAGGCACCAAGAAAGGAGCACAGAAATTCAAGTTTTAGTTTTTGAAAATTCAATTTTTGGCCGGTTTTGCTGCCTTGTAGTTGACCTAGGACCTTTAGATTTAGCATGAAACGAACTTTGGCAGCCACATTACACGAGAAAAAGCGAGAAGTAGTAATGCGTAGTAAAAACCGCAGAAAACTAAACTTTTTCTACATTTGTTTTCGAAATGACGTAACTGGAAATCGTTACATTGGACGCATTTATCTCGGAAACGTTTACATTTGTCGTCTGGCAACTAATGCCACGTGACGAGGTTTGCGGTCGCACCACTCTGTACAAAGTAGAACCTTCTAAGTTGTTGCAGTCACCAAGAAAGGAGCACAGAAATTCAAGTTTTAGTTTTTGAAAATTCAGTTTCTGGCCGGTTTAGCTGACTTTTATTTGACCTAATACCTTTAGATTTTGCATGATCCGAACTTTGGCAGCCACATTACACGAGAAAAAGCGAGAAGTGGTAATGCGTAGTAAAATCCGCAGAAAACCTAACGTTTTCTACATTTGTTTTCGAAATGACGTAAGTGAAAATGTTCACAATGGACGCATTTCTCTCGTAAACGTTTACATTTATCGTCTGGCAACTAATTTTGCGTGATGAGGTTTGCGGTAGCACCACTATGTACGAAGTAGAAGCTTCTAATTAGTTTCAGTCACCAAGAAAGGAGCAGAGCAATTCAAGTTTAGTTTTTGAAAATTCAGTTATTGGCCGCTTTTGCTGCCTTGTAGTTAACCTAGGACCTTTAGATTTTGCATGAACCGAACCCTGGCAGCCACATTACACGAGAAAAAGCGAGACGTAGTAATGCGTAGTAAAAACTGCAGAAAACTAAACTTTTTCTACATTTGTTTTCGAAATGACGTAACTGGAAATCGTCACATTGGACGCATTACTCTCAGAAAAGATTACATTTATCGTCTGGCAACTAATGCCTCGTGACAAGGTTTGCGATCGCACCACTCTGTACGAAGTAGAAGCTTCTAAGTTGTTGCAGTCTCCAAGAGATGGGCACAGAAATTCAAGTTTTGGTTTTTGAAAATTCAGTTTTTGGCCGCTTTTGCTGCCTTGTAGTTGACTTAAAACCTTAAGATTTTGCATGAACCGTACCCTGGCAGCCACATTACACGAGAAAAGCCAGAAGTGGTAATGCGTAGTAAAAACCGCTTAAAATCTAACGTTTCCTACATTTCTTTTCGAAATGTCGTAACTGGATATCGTCACATTGGACGCGCTTCTCTCGGAAACGCTTACGTTTATCGTCTGGCAACTAATGCCGCGTGACGAGGTTTGCGGTCGCACCACTCTGTACGAAGTAGAAGCTTCTAAGTTGTTGCAGTCACCAAGAAAGGAGCACAGAAATTCAAGATTTAGTTTTCGAAAATTCAGTTTTTGGCCGCTTTTGCTGCCCTGTAGTTGACCTATTAGCTTAAGATTTTGCATGAACCGAACTCTGGCAGCCACATTACACGAGAAAAAGCGAGAAGTGGTAATGCGTAGTAAAAACCGCAGAAAACATAACATTTTGTACACTTGTTTTCGAAATGACGTAACTGAAAATCGTCACAACGACGCAAATCTCTCGGTAACGTTTACATTTATCGTACGGCAACTAACGCCGCGGGATGAGGTTTGCGGTCGCACCAATCTGTACGAAGTAGAAGCTACTAAGTTGCTGCAGTTACCAAGAAAGGAGCACAGAAATTCAAGTTTTAGTTTTTGAAAATTCAGTTTCTGGCCGGTTTAGCTGACTTGTAGTTGACCTAGGACTACAAGATTTTGCATGAACCAACTCTGGCAGCCACATTACACGAGAAAAAGCGAGAAGTGGTAATGCGTAGTAAAAACCGCAGAAAACCTAACTTTTTCTACATTTGTTTTCGAAATGATGTAACTAGAAATCGTCACATTGGACGCATTTATCTCGGAAACGTTTACATTTGTCGTCTGGCAACTAATGCCGCGTGACGAGGTTTGCGGTCGCACCACTCTGTACAGAGTAGAAGCTTCTAAGTTGTTGCAGTCACCAAGAAAGGAGCACAGAAATTCAAGTTTTAATTTTTGAAAATTCAGTTTCAGGCCGGTTTAGCTGACTTGTAGTTGACCTAGGACCTTTAGATTTTGCATGAACCGAACTTTGGCGGCCACATTACACGAGAAAAAACGAGAAGTGGTAATGCGTAGTAAAATCCGCAGAAAACCTAACTTTTTCCACATTCGTTTTCGAAATGACGTAAGTGGAAATCTTCACAATGGACGCATTTCTCTCTGAAACGTTTACATTTATCGACTGGCAATAAATGCCGCGTGACGAGGTCGGCGGTCGCACCACTCTGTACGAAGTTGAAGCTTCTAAGTTGTTGCAGTCACCAAGAAAGGAGCACAGAAATTCAAGTTTTAGTTTTTGATTATTAAGTTTTTGGCCGGTTTTGCTGCCTTGTAGTTGACCTAGGACCTTAAGATTTTGCATGAACTGAACTCTGGCACCCGCATTACACAAGAAAAAGCGAGAAGTGGAAATGCGTAGTAAAAACCGCAGAAAACCTAACGTATTCTACATTTGTTTTCGAAATTACGTAACTGAAATCGTCACAAAGGACGCATTTCTCTCGGAAACGTTTACATTTATCGTCTGGAAACTAATGCCGCGTGATGAGGTTTGCTGTCGCACCACTCTGTACGACGTAGAACTTCTAAGTTGTTGCAGTCACCAAGAAAGGGGCACAGAAATTCAAGTTTTAGTTTATGAACATTCAGTTTTTGGCCTCTTTTGCAGCCTTTTATTTGACCTAGGACCTTAAGATTTTGCATGAAACGAACACTGGCAGCCACATTACACGTGAAAAAGCGAGAAGTGGTAATGCGTAGTAAAAACAGCAGAAAACCTTACGTTTTCTACATATGTTTTCGAAATGACGTAACTGAAATCGTCACAAAGGACGCATTTCTCTCGGAAACGTTTACATTTATCGTCTGGAAACTAATGCCGCGTGACGGGGTTTGCGGTCGCACCACTCTGTACAAAGTAGAGGCTTCTAAGTTGTTGCAGTCATTAAGACAGGAGCACAGAAATTCAAGTTTTAGTTTTTGAAAATACAATTTTTGGCCGCTTTTGCAGTCTTCTATTTGACTTAGGACGTTAAAAATTGTATAAACCAAGCGATGGCAGCCACATTACACGAGAAAAAGTGAGAAGTGGTAAAGCGTAGTAATAACTGCAGAAAACCTAACGTTTTCTACGTTAGTTTTCGAAATGACGTAACTGAAATCGTCACATTTGACGCATTTCTCTCCAAAACGTTCACATTTATCGTCTGGCAACTAATGCGCGAGAAGAGGTTTGCGGTCGTACCACTCTGTACGAAGTAGAAGCTTCTAAGTTGTTGCAGGCACCAAGAAAGGAGCACAGAAATTCAAGTTTTAGTTTTTGAAAATTCAATTTTTGGCCGGTTTTGCTGCCTTGTAGTTGACCTAGGACCTTTAGATTTAGCATGAAACGAACTTTGGCAGCCACATTACACGAGAAAAAGCGAGAAGTGGTAATGCGTAGTAAAATCCGCAGAAAACCTAACGTTTTCTACATTTGTTTTCGAAATGACGTAAGTGAAAATCTTCACAATGGACGCATTTCTCTCGTAAACGTTTACATTTATCGTCTGGCAACTATTTTAGCGTGATAAGGTTTGCGGTAGCACCACTATGTACGAAGTAGAAGCTTCTAATTAGTTTCAGTCACCAAGAAAGGAGCACAGCAATTCAAGTTTAGTTTTTGAAAATTCAGTTTTTGGCCGCTTTTGCTGCCTTGTAGTTAACCTAGGACCTTTAGATTTTGCATGAACCGAACCCTGGCAGCCACATTACACGAGAAAAAGCGAGAAGTGGTAATGGGTAGTAAAAACCGCAGAAAGCCTAACGTTTTTCACATTTGCTTTCGAAATGACGCAACCCGAAAATCGTCACATTGGACGCATTACTCTCAGAAAAGATTACATTTATCGTCTGGCAACTAATGCCTCGTGACAAGGTTTGCGATCGCACCACTCTGTACGAAGTAGAAGCTTCTAAGTTGTTGCAGTCTCCAAGAGATGGGCACAGAAATTCAAGTTTTGGTTTTTGAAAATTCAGTTTTTTGCCGCTTTTGCTGCCTTGTAGTTGACTTAAAACCTTAAGATTTTGCATGAACCGTACCCTGGCAGCCACATTACACGAGAAAAGCCAGAAGTGGTAATGCGTAGTAAAAACCGCTTAAAACCTAACGTTTCCTACATTTCTTTTCGAAATGGCGTAACTGGATATCGTCACATTCGACGCGCTTCTCTCGGAAACGCTTACGTTTATCGTCTGGCAACTAATGCCGCGTGACGAGGTTTGCGGTCGCACCACTCTGTACGAAGTAGAAGCTTCTAAGTTGTTGCAGTCACCAAGAAAGGAGCACAGAAATTCAAGATTTAGTTTTCGAAAATTCAGTTTTTGGCCGCTTTTGCTGCCCTGTAGTTGACCTATTAGCTTAAGATTTTGCATGAACCGAACTCTGGCAGCCACATTACACGAGAAAAAGCGAGAAGTGGTAATGCGTAGTAAAAACCGCAGAAAACATAACATTTTGTACACTTGTTTTCGAAATGACGTAACTGAAAATCGTCACAACGACGCAAATCTCTCGGTAACGTTTACATTTATCGTATGGCAACTAATGCCGCGGGATGAGGTTTGCGGTCGCACCAATCTGTACGAAGTAGAAGCTACTAAGTTGTTGAAGTCACCAAGAAAGGAGCACAGAAATTCAAGTTTTAGTTTTTGAAAATTCAATTTTTGGCCGGTTTTGCTGCCTTGTAGTTGACCTAGGACAACAAGATTTTGCATGAACCAACTCTGGCAGCCACATTACACAAGAAAAAGCGAGAAGTGGTAACGCGTAGTAAAAACCGCAGAAAACCTAACTTTTTCTACATTTGTTTTCGAAATGATGTAACTAGAAATCGTCACATTGGACGCATTTATCTCGGAAACGTTTACATTTGTCGTCTGGCAACTAATGCCGCGTGACGAGGTTTGCGGTCGCACCACTCTGTACAGAGTAGAAGCTTCTAAGTTGTTGCAGTCACCAAGAAAGGAGCACAGAAATTCAAGTTTTAGATTTTGATTATTAAGTTTTTGGCCGGTTTTGCTGCCTTGTAGTTGACCTAGGACCTTAAGATTTTGCATGAACTGAACTCTGGCAGCCGCATTACACAAGAAAAAGCGAGAAGTAGTAATGCGTAGTAAAAACCGCAGAAAACCTAACGTTTTCTACATTTAATTTCGAGATGTCGTAACTGAAAATCTTCACAATGGACGCATTTCTCTCGGAAACGTTTACATTTATCGTCTGGCAACTAATGCCGCGTGATGAGGTTTGCGGTCGCACCACTCTGTACGAAGAAGGAGCTTCTAAGTTGTTGCAGTCACAAAGAAAGGGGCTGAGAAATTCAAGTTTTAGTTTTTGAAAATTCCATTTTTGACCGGTTTTGACGCCTTGTAGTTGACCTAGGGCCATAAGATTTTACATGAACCGAACCCTGGCAGCCACATTACACGAGAAAAAGCGAGAAGTGGTAATGCGTAGTAAAAACCGCAGAAAACCTAACGTTTTCTACATTTGTTTTCGAAATGACGTAACTGAAAATCATCACAATTTACGCATTTCTCTCGGAAACATTTACCTTTATCGTCTGGCAACTAATACCGCGTGACAAGGTTTGCTGTCGCACCACTCTGTACGAAGTAGAACTTCTAAGTTGTTGCAGTCACCAAGAAAGTGGCACAGAAATTCAAGTTTTAGTTTATGAACATTCAGTTTTTGGCCTCTTTTGCAGCCTTTTATTTGACCTAGGACCTTCAGATTTTGCATGAAACGAACCCTGGCAGCCACATTACACGAGAAAAAGCGAGAAGTGGTAATGCGTAGTAAAAACCGCTTAAAACCTAACGTTTCCTACATTTGTTTTCGAAATGGCGTAACTGGATATCGTCACATTGGACGCGCTTCTCTCGGAAACGCCTACGTTTATCGTCTGGCAACTAATGCCGCGTGACGAGGTTTCCGGTCGCACCACTCTGAACGAAGTAGAAGCTTCTAAGTTGTGGCAGTCACCAAGAAAGGAGCACAGAAATTCAAGATTTAGTTTTCGAAAATTCAGTTTTTGGCCGCTTTTGCTGCCCTGTAGTTGACCTATTAGCTTAAGATTTTGCATGAACCGAACTCTGGCAGCCGCATTACACGAGAAAAAGCGAGAAGTGGTAATGCGTAGTAAAAACCGCAGAAACATAACATTTTGTACACTTGTTTTCGAAATGACGTAACTGAAAATCGTCACAACGACGCAAATCTCTCGGTAACGTTTACATTTATCATATGGCAACTAATGCCGCGGGATGAGGTTTGCGGTCGCACCAATCTGTACGAAGTAGAAGCTACTAAGTTGTTGCAGCCACCAAGAAAGGAGCACAGAAATTCAAGTTTTAGTTTTTGAAAATTCAATTTTTGGCCGGTTTTGCTGCCTTGTAGTTGACCTAGGACAACAAGATTTTGCATGAACCAACTCTGGCAGCCACATTACACGAGAAAAAGCGAGAAGTGGTAATGCGTAGTAAAAACCGCAGAAAACCTAACTTTTTCTACATTTGTTTTCGAAATGATGTAACTAGAAATCGTCCCATTGGACGCATTTATCTCGGAAACGTTTACATTTGTCGTCTGGCAACTAATGCCGCGTGACGAGGTTTGCGGTCGCACCACTCTGTACAGAGTAGAAGCTTCTAAGTTGTTGCAGTCATTAAGACAGGAGCACAGAAATTCAAGTTTTAGTTTTTGAAAATACAATTTTTGGCCGCTTTTGCATCCTTCTATTTGACTTAGGACGTTAAAAATTGTATGAACCAAGCGATGGCAGCCACATTACACGAGATAAAGCGAGAAGTGGTAAAGCGTAGTAATAACTGCAGAAAACCTAAGGTTTTCTACATTAGTTTTCGAAATGACGTAACTGAAAACGTCACATTTGACGCATTTCTCTCGAAAACGTTCACATTTATCGTCTGGCAACTAATGCGCGAGAAGAGGTTTGCGGTCGTACCACTCTGTACGAAGTAGAAGCATCTAAGTTGTTGCAGGCACCAAGAAAGGAGCACAGAAATTCAAGTTTTAGTTTTTGAAAATTCAGTTTCTGGCCGGTTTAGCTGACTTGTAGTTGACCTAGGACCTTTAGATTTTGCATGAACCGAACTTTGGCGGCCACATTACACGAGAAAAAACGAGAAGTGGTAATGCGTAGTAAAATCCGCAGAAAACCTAACTTCTTCCACATTCGTTTTCGAAATGACGTATGTGAAAATCTTCACAATGGACGCATTTCTCTCTGAAACGTTTACATTTATCGACTGGCAATAAATGCCGCGTGACGAGGTCGGCGGTCGCACCACTCTGTACGAAGTAGAAACTTCTAAGTTGTTGCAGTCACCAAGAAAGGAGCACAGAAATTCAAGTTTTAGTTTTTGAGTATTAAGTTTTGGGCCGGTTTTGCTGCCTTGTAGTTGACCTAGGACCTTAAGATTTTGCATGAACTGAACCCTGGCAGCCACATTACACGAGAAAAAGCGAGAAGTGGTAATGGGTAGTAAAAACCGCAGAAAACCTAACGTTTTTCACATTTGCTTTCGAAATGACGCAACCCGAAAATCGTCACATTGGACGCATTACTCTCAGAAAAGATTACATTTATCGTCTGGCAACTAATGCCTCGTGACAAGGTTTGCGATCGCACCACTCTGTACGAAGTAGAAGCTTCTAAGTTGTTGCAGTCTCCAAGAGATGGGCACAGAAATTCAAGTTTTGGTTTTTGAAATTTCAGTTTTTGGCCGCTTTTGCTGCCTTGTAGTTGACTTAAAACCTTAAGATTTTGCATAAACCGTACCCTGGCAGCCACATTACACGAGAAAAAGCGAGAAGTGGTGATGCGTAGTAAAAACCGCAGAAACATAACATTTTGTACACTTGTTTTCGAAATGACGTAACTGAAAATCGTCACAACGACGCAAATCTCTCGGTAACGTTTACATTTATCATATGGCAACTAATGCCGCGGGATGAGGTTTGCGGTCGCACCAATCTGTACGAAGTAGAAGCTACTAAGTTGTTGCAGTCACCAAGAAAGGAGCACAGAAATTCAAGATTTAGTTTTCGAAAATTCAGTTTTTGGCCGCTTTTGCTGCCCTGTAGTTGACCTATTAGCTTAAGATTTTGCATGAACCGAACTCTGGCAGCCACATTACACGAGAAAAAGCGAGAAGTGGTAATGCGTAGTAAAAACCGCTGAAAACATAACATTTTGTACACTTGTTTTCGAAATGACGTAACTGAAAATCGTCACAACGACGCAAATCTCTCGGTAACGTTTACATTTATCGTTTGGCAACTAATGCCGCGGGATGAGGTTTGCGGTCGCACCACTCTGTACGAAGAAGGAGCTTCTAAGTTGTTGCAGTCACAAAGAAAGGGGCTGAGAAATTCAAGTTTTAGTTTTTGAAAATTCCATTTTTGACCGGTTTTGACGCCTTGTAGTTGACCTAGAACCATAAGATTTTACATGAACCGAACCCTGGCAGCCACATTACACGAGAAAAAGCGAGAAGTGGTAATGCGTAGTAAAAACCGCAGAAAACCTAACGTTTTCTACATTTGTTTTCGAAATGACGTAACTGAAAATCGTCACAATTTACGCATTTCTCTCGGAAACGTTTACCTTTATCGTCTGGCAACTAATGCCGCGTGACGAGGATTGCTGTCGCACCACTCTGTACGAAGTAGAAGCTTCTAAGTTGTTGCAGTCACCAAGAAAGGGGCACAGAAATTCAAGTTTTAGTTTATGAACATTCAGTTTTAGGCCGCTTTTGCAGCCTTTTATTTGACCTAGGACCTTAAGATTTTGCATGAAGCGAACCCTGGCAGCCACATTACACGAGAAAAAGAGCGAAGTGGTAATGCGTAGTAAAAACAGCAGAAAACCTAACGTTTTCTACATATGTTTTCGAAATGACGTAACTGAAAATCGTCACAATGGACGCATTTCTCTCGGAAACGTTTACATTTATCGTCTGGAAACTAATGCCGCGTGACGAGGTTTGCGGTCGCACCACTCTGTACAAAGTAGAGGATTCTAAGTTGTTGCAGTCACCAAGACAGGAGCACAGAAATTCAAGTTTTAGTTTTTGAAAATACAATTTTTGGCCGCTTTTGCAGCCTTGTATTTGACCTAGGGCGTTAAGAATTGTATGAACCAAGCCATGGCAGCCACATTACACGAGAAAAAGCGAGAAGTGGTAAAGCGTAGTAATAACTGCAGAAAACCTAACGTTTTCTACATTTGTTTTCGAAATGACGTAACTGAAATCGTCACATTGGACGCATTTCTCTCGGAAACGTTTACATTTATCGTCTGGCAACTAATGCGCGAGACGATGTTTGCGGTCGTACCACTCTGTACGACGTAGAAGGTTCTAAGTTGTTGCAGTCACCAAGAAAGGAGCACAGAAATTCAAGTTTTAGATTTGGAAAATTCAGTTTCTGGCCGGTTTTGCTGCCTTATAGTTGACCTAGGACCTTTAGATTTAGCATGAAACGAACTTTGGCAGCCACATTACATGAGAAAAAGCGAGAAGTGGTAATGCGTAGTAAAAACCGCAGAAAACCTAACGTTTTCTACATTTGTTTTCGAAATGACGTAACTGAAAATCATCACAATTTACGCATTTCTCTCGGAAACATTCACCTTTATCGTCTGGCAACTAATACCGCGTGACAAGGTTTGCTGTCGCACCACTCTGTACGAAGTAGAACTTCTAAGTTGTTGCAGTCACCAAGAAAGGGGCACAGAAATTCAAGTTTTAGTTTATGAACATTCAGTTTTTGGCCTCTTTTGCAGCCTTTTATTTGACCCAGGACCTTAAGATTTTGCATGAAACGAACCCTGGCAGCCACATTACACGAGAAAAAGCGAGAAGTGGTAATGCGTAGTAAAAACAGCAGAAAACCTAACGTTTTCTACATTTGTTTTCGAAATGTCGTAACTGAAAATCGTCACAAAGGACGCATTTCTCCCGGAAACGTTTACATTTATCGTCTGGAAACTAATGCCGCGTGACGAGGTTTGCGGTCGCACCACTCTGTACGAAGTAGAGGCTTCTAAGTTGTTGCAGTCATTAAGACAGGAGCACAGAAATTCAAGTTTTAGTTTTTGAAAATACAATTTTTGGCCGCTTTTGCAGCCTTCTATTTGACTTAGGACGTTAAAAATTGTATGAACCAAGCGATGGCAGCCACATTACACGAGAAAAAGCGAGAAGTGGTAAAGCGTAGTAATAACTGCAGAAAACCTAAGGTTTTCTACATTAGTTTTCGAAATGACGTAACTGAAAACGTCACATTTGACGCATTTCTCTCGAAAACGTTCACATTTATCGTCTGGCAACTAATGCCTCGTGACAAGGTTTGCGATCGCACCACTCTGTACGAAGTAGAAGCTTCTAAGTTGTTGCAGTCTCCAAGTAATGGGCACAGAAATTCAAGTTTTGGTTTTTGAAATTTCAGTTTTTGGCCGCTTTTGCTGCCTTGTAGTTGACTTAAAACCTTAAGATTTTGCATGAACCGTACCCTGGCAGCCACATTACACGAGAAAAGCCAGAAGTGGTAATGCGTAGTAAAAACCGCTTAAAACCTAACGTTTCCTACATTTCTTTTCGAAATGGCGTAACTGGATATCGTCACATTGGACGCGCTTCTCTCGGAAACGCCTACGTTTATCGTCTGGCAACTAATGCCGCGTGACGAGGTTTCCGGTCGCACCACTCTGTACGAAGTAGAAGCTTCTAAGTTGTGGCAGTCACCAAGAAAGGAGCACAGAAATTCAAGATTTAGTTTTCGAAAATTCAGTTTTTGGCCGCTTTTGCTGCCCTGTAGTTGACCTATTAGCTTAAGATTTTGCATGAACCGAACTCTGGCAGCCACATTACACGAGAAAAAGCGAGAAGTGGTAATGCGTAGTAAAAACCGCAGAAACATAACATTTTGTACACTTGTTTTCGAAATGACGTAACTGAAAATCGTCACAACGACGCAAATCTCTCGGTAACGTTTACATTTATCATATGGCAACTAATGCCGCGGGATGAGGTTTGCGGTCGCACCAATCTGTACGAAGTAGAAGCTACTAAGTTGTTGCAGCCACCAAGAAAGGAGCACAGAAATTCAAGTTTTAGTTTTTGAAAATTCAATTTTTAGCCGGTTTTGCTGCCCTGTAGTTGACCTAGGACAACAAGATTTTGCATGAACCAACTCTGGCAGTCACATTACACGAGAAAAAGCGAGAAGTGGTAATGCGTAGTAAAAACCGCAGAAAACCTAACTTTTTCTACATTTGTTTTCGAAATGATGTAACTAGAAATCGTCCCATTGGACGCATTTATCTCGGAAACGTTTACATTTGTCGTCTGGCAACTAATGCCGCGTGACGAGGTTTGCGGTCGCACCACTCTGTACAGAGTAGAAGCTTCTAAGTTGTTACAGTCACCAAGAAAGGAGCACAGAAATTCAAGTTTTAGTTTCTGAAAATTCAGTTTCTGGCCGGTTTAGCTGACTTGTAGTTGACCTAGGACCTTTAGATTTTGCATGAACCGAACTTTGGCGGCCACATTACACGAGAAAAAACGAGAAGTGGTAATGCGTAGTAAAATCCGCAGAAAACCTAACTTTTTCTACATTCGTTTTCGAAATGACGTAAGTGGAAATCTTCACAATGGACGCATTCCTCTCTGAAACGTTCACATTTATCGACTGGCAATAAATGCCGCGTGACGAGGTCGGCGGTCGCACCACTCTGTACGAAGTTGAAGCTTCTAAGTTGTTGCAGTCACCAAGAAAGGAGCACAGAAATTCAAGTTTTAGTTTTTGATTATTAAGTTTTTGGCCGGTTTTGCTGCCTTGTAGTTGACCTAGGACCTTAAGATTTTGCATGAACTGAACTCTGGCAGCCGCATTACACAAGAAAAAGCGAGAAGTAGTAATGCGTAGTAAAAACCGCAGAAAACCTAACGTTTTCTACATTTAATTTCGACATGACGTAACTGAAAATCTTCACAATGGACGCATTTCTCTCGGAAACGTTTACATTTATCGTCTGGCAACTAATGCCGCGTGATGAGGTTTGCGGTCGCACCACTCTGTACGAAGAAGGAGCTTCTAAGTTGTTGCAGTCACAAAGAAAGGGGCTGAGAAATTCAAGTTTTAGTTTTTGAAAATTCCATTTTTGACTGGTTTTGCCGCCTTGTAGTTGACCTAGGACCATAAGATTTTACATGAATCGAACCCTGGCAGCCACATTACACGAGAAAAAGCGAGAAGTGGTAATGCGTAGTAAAATCCGCAGAAAACCTAACGCTTTCTACATTTGTTTTCGAAATGACGTAACTGAAAATCATCACAATTTACGCATTTCTCTCGGAAACGTTTACCTTTATCGTCTGGCAACTAATACCACGTGACAAGGTTTGCTGTCGCACCACTCTGTACGAAGTAGAACTTCTAAGTTGTTGCAGTCACCAAGAAAGGGCCACAGAAATTCAAGTTCTAGTTTATGAACATTCAGTTTTTGGCCTCTTTTGCAGCCTTTTATTTGACCTAGGACCTTAAGATTTTGCATGAAACGAACCCTGGCAGCCACATTACACGAGAAAAAGCGAGAAGTGGTAATGCGTAGTAAAAACAGCAGAAAACCAGTGATGAGGAAAAGGATACTTAACACTGAACCCTATGGAATGCCATCCTCCTGGGCAATGGAGTGTCCTCATCCCAGGACTTATGGTCCTTCTTCTCTTTGATAACTAGAGGAGGACAGAGGCCAGAGAGGCAAGGGGATGGGGAGAGGGGGAGATGCAGAGAGAGAGAGAGAGACTTCTGCTAGTTATATAAAGAGAGACCAGGCAACCTCGGGGATGCTAGAGCTGACGGTTCCACAGCCGATGTGTACCAGCAGACTCTTGGACTGACAAGAGGCCCTGTCACCAGCAGACACTAGAGAAGAGGCACTTCTCCGCCGGATGAAGGGAGCAAGCTGTAAGTTCAGGGGAGAGGGAGAGAAGAGTGAGGCATCACTAGGCTAAGGGGGAGGAGGGGGAAAGGATGTGACAGAGTCAATGGTAGATGTCGTAGACACAAGGCTAAGCTGATCGTATTTCTGAAGAGCCTCAGCATATGATAAATGGTCACTGGACTTATACCTCAGTATCTTCTATCCTTCTTATAATCCAGGCAATCCAGTGAGCATGGTGAGTGACAGTTATGACAATGAATACACATGGGCAGTAAAACAAAATCACTCCTGTTATGGACTGGGCATCCTCATTCATTGCATACAGGGTCTGCCGTACAGCATTAATACATGTGTACTAATCATAAACACGAAAAACACTTCAGCAGTGGCAGGACATACATCACAGTGATAAGCCATAATCTTGACCTTGTCTGTGGGGGTATCCCCTTCAAAGACCAGAATAAAGTTGTCATTATCAATGTGGTTGTCCTTACGGCCTTGCCATTCCAGACTGGCCCACACTTCACCAGTTTGGAAGATGAAGTCTCTATGAAAAATGACACCCTGAAGCATATTCAAAGGCTAGTGAGGAGTAATGGACATCAGAATGTTGTGAAGATGATCACAGGCACAAAGGGCCACAGACTGTTCAGCAGCAGAAAATCTGATCAATAGCGAAACCTGATCACATCTGTCTCAGAGTGTCCTCTTTGCCAAACTTGTCTTTGATAGTTTCTACCAAAAATAATGGGTTCATGGTGGGAAGGTGTCCTTGTCAGTCTTGATGCAGACCAGGTAATGGGGAAAAGATTTCACCCCAAGCCAGCGAGTCTCCCTCCTCCCATGAGGGGAAAGTTGTAGGTTGAAAAGGGGTATCACGAAAAGTCATTCCTGACTAAAGTGGCAGCAATAGAACGGCCCGTTTTTTAAAGTCTGATGCATTTGATACACAAAGTGTTCACCCTAATAGCACCGAAACCAATCAGGGGCTCTCCCCTTGTGTACTACTCAGCCACACCAAGGGCCACCTGGCATAGGGGCTGTTGCTTGGAGTTCCAATGCTCCAGAATGACAAGCCACTACTCCTAGGCATACACAGGGAGGTAGCAGCTCGTGTATCAAAACTGTCATCCCTGTGTTTTCAGAGGACTCCATCAAAAGAGTACATAACACCTCAAGCACATGAAATGGCTACCGTGCTAGCTGTATAGCCCAAAAAGGACAATGGCTTCAGGTAAAAAATGGAAGAGGTGGTAAAGCCACATGCCAAAGACTTCACGTATGGTGTTGTTCCCCAGCTGGCTCACACCATGGAGACAAAATTTAGAGGAGTTAAATCCTCAAAGAGGGACCAAAAACTCCAAAAGGGAAAGTGTAAAGCAAGAAGAATAATACTGTAAGGGATAGAAAAAAAAAGATAGCCAGGCCAATGTAAGCAAGGAAACAGAGATGTAAAGAAGGGGAAGAGGGGAAGGATTGAGGACAGGGATGGACGAGCACGGTAAAGTTAATGCAGATAGGATTCAATTACTAGAAGCCTCATGTGCTCCTTGCACAAACTCACAAAATAATTGTGACCCCCTTCCACTGGGGAGTGGGGAGGGGTATGGAGGGATGGAGCAGATATAGAAACATGATTCCGTGATGTCAAAGATAAACAAATCTTCATATCTGAGTATTACTGGATTTGCTCCAAATACCCACTGGCCAACACACAAACCTGTGGTACTGAGTTCAGACTGGCCATCGTGACAACTCTATTTCTCATGCACCACCATCCAGTGAAGTAGACAACACTACCCAGGGCTGTTGACACCGTTACAGTCGCATGCTGTATTGCCATGCTAGGTGCCACGACAATGCACCATAGCGCAAACAACTACACTCTGCTTACTCTAGAGCCCTGCAAATTAATATTAAACTGACTGAGCATATACTAATTCAGAGATGACTCACAATGCATTTCAATAATGTGCATAACAGAGAATCAGTTTCATACCTAGCATGAAATGAAATGACAGTATGGCATTTCTGGCCAGGAGATGGTATGCAGGAGCAATCGGCCACCTACTGCAAGTCTACATCAGTTGATACTACTTTTTTTTGCATCTAAAAAAAAGGTAAAATGGTGATAAGTGCAACACAACACCCAAACTCTAAGAGGATAAATTCTCCAAATCACCAGGAGTTGCACCTGGGCCCCTGCATAGCTGTTGGTCTCTCTAACCAACAGCCACAGGGTTGTACATAGCTAGCCTCCAACACTCTCATTCACGGCAGGCCCTGTGAGTAAACATTAAATCAGAATACAGACATTGTGTATCGGAACAGGAAAGCAACATTGAGCATATATGAATATAGGGATGACTCACAAGGCATTTCAGTATTGTGCATAACACATAATTAATCTCATACCTGGTGTGCTGTGTGGAAGCTTCTGCTACCTTTGTATGCCAAAAGCTTGCCCTTCACACTCAGTGACAGTCATCTTAAGTAAACAAACATTAAAACTGACAGGAAGACAAGATGTCTGGTGAGTGAGACTACAGGTGTTTTCTTTGTGGTGTCACTGCCAGACACCACACTTGCTACGTGGTAGCCTTTGAATCGGCTGCGGTCTGTTAGTATACATTGGACCCGCATGTCGCCACTATCAGTGATTGCAGACCAAGTGATGCCACACGGCAGGTCTAGTCTCGAGACACTCCTAGCACTCGCCGCAGTTGTACAGCCGACTTTGCTACCGATGGTTCACTGACTACAGAGGCTCTCATTTGCAGAGACGACAGTGTAGCATAGCCTTCAGCTATGTCATTTGCTACTACCTAGCAAGGTGCTATATTCAGTTACTATTGATATTGTGAATCATGTACCGTCAAGAGCGACTTTCATCATTAGTGGATTAAAGTTAAGTATCAAACTAATTACATCCGCTTTCTGAATTATAATTCCTTGTCATGTTCCAGAGCTCACGTCAGTATAGTTCTTCCCTCCTCATGCCAGCCTGTGTGAGCTAAAACGCTTGCATTTCAGCCTCCTCTAGTAACACGGTGTTGGCTCTGCTGCCAACACTACATTCTTCATCCACTAAAAGAACTTATTTGAGAGGAAATAGTGTCAAATTTAAATTTCCTCTGTTTTGTATATTTGCTGTAGTGTCCTTTCTTGTCACACAACTGAATATTTGTATCCCCATAGAGCTTATTCTTCAAAAAAACTTCATGTAATCTGAAGTCCCGATAATTGCGACATAATGTGAAATTTTGCGTGCCAAAAAACAAAAAATTCTATTCAAGTTTTCTTGATAGTGCAAAATCCATTTAAGAAAGACAGCTACTAGTTTCATCAGTGTCTAATGTCACAATAACAGTATAATTAAAAGTTTTTAAATTGTATTTAACTAACATATTTCATATTGTTTACTAGTTAGAGGTGATCAAGGCATAAATTTTTGGAGTTATAGACATTTAAAACCTGACCAAACACTAAAGTAAATTCTCTAAAAGCAAAGTAATTACTAATACATTCTTCTGTCATTGCATCTCTAAATCAGTACAAAAACAACAACAATGGCTCGTAAGACCTTCATGTTGTTTTTGTTTACATATAGCCAATCTCGTGTCCTTGACAAATTTAAAACTTAATTATTCTTTCGAAACTGACCATGAGTGAGAAATGTGGAAGCTGTTATAGCGTTGTGAGTAGAGGGATTTGTTGCTAATCTTGTAGGAAATATTTTCACTGGGGGAGGGTGTTGGGGGAGATGCAGTGGGGAGAATGTTGGGAGAACAGAAGAGGCTCCCTCCTGGAACTGCAGAGTATGCATAGGAACATTTTGATTGGGGTACGGGAAAGGAAAATCTGTGCCCTTCAGGCACAGTTGAAGGAAGCAAGGAAGGGACTGATAGGGAGGAGGAGGGTGGTTGCGAACTGGCAGCTTGTAGGAGGATAGGAAGAAAGAGAACATGATCTGATAGTTTTATCATCAACCCCAAAAACATTTGTCTACCACTGCCAGAGCCTCTGGCAGAAAGAGGAGCAAGAAATATGCAGCACACTTCAACTGAGGCCAAGAAGCTTAGAAATATACAAAATGTTAGGAAGAAGAAAGTGCTGCTGCTAGGTAGTAGCCATGGGTGAGCTGTAGGCCCCGAGTTACAGGAAAGTTTAGGGGTAGCATACCAGGCAACCAGTATCTTCCAGCCAAATGCAGGATTAAGTCATGCAATAGAGGACTTAGGGTCTTTATGTAAGGACTTTACAAAAGAAGACCGTGTAGTGATAGTGGGTGGGGCAGGAAACAGTTTGGACAGGGATGGGGCATATGACATAGGTGGTGACCTGGGCAAGATAGCTTCCCTGACTCGTGGCACCAACGTACACTTTGTTGAGCTGTTCAGGTGTCACCATTGGCCACACCTTGATGGAGATGTGAGGCGAATCAATGTGGGGTTGGGGATTGCTCTGAGAGTAGCCAACTTTGCTCACATTTGTCTGGTGCCCGTCGGGACTATCGACAGATGGGGTTTCACTAGGCGTGGCCTATACCTAAACAGGACTGGCAAGGGAAGATTGGTACAGCTGATTTGTGAAAGTATAGGGGGTGGATCTCGGGCCACACATGGTCAAATACCTGTTGTCATCAGTATGAGAAGTAGGTCTTTTTTAGGATAAATCCAGACAACAGGTTCCCCTGCTTAAAGAGTATCTCCAGCAGTTTGAATTAACAGGGCTTGATATCACCAAGATATTAATAATTTTGTGTGTGTGTATAGATCTCCCTGTGATAGTGTGGACATTGTTTTTCAATAAATTAATAGAATTTCTAAATAAAGTCTCAAGTACAAAGCTCAGCACAATTCTGTGTGGGGACATTAAAATCAACACAAATATCATAAATGAATCCAGCAGCACCCTCATAAATATACTTCAAAGTTTTGGCCTGTCCCTATTAATCAATAGTGCAACAAGGGTTACTACTACAATGACTTCATCAGTAATTGACCATGTGGCCACAAATATAGACAGGGAAAAATGTGATGTAGCTGTAAAAGATCTCGGATTATCAGACCATCTCTGTCAAATAACAACAGTAAAATGAGACATCAAATCATTCCCTAAACTACAAGCTTACAAATGACATCCATCAGAAAAGAAAATGAAAGATTTTTCAAAGGAACTAGCAAAACAACGCTGGGATGAAGTGTATAAGGAAACCAATGTGAATAAGAATCCACACTATTTAAATTCAACTTTGAAAAGGCATTTCCAAAAGTATGCCTGTCTGTATCAACGTCACACAAAAGTAGATGGATAACAGCAAGTATTAAGAAGTCCTCCCAAACACTTAAATACCTCACTTCCATGAAAAAGAGTCACAATGATCCTGAATTCTTAAATTTCTATCATAGATACAAAAAGATCTATAGGAAGGTGCTGATAGCTGCAAAAAAGTCATTTAATGGCACGGTAATAGATAATGCAGGGAATAAAAGCAAAGCAGTCTGGGATGTTATAAAAATGGGAACGGGGAGAGGCAAAGAAACACAGAATAACATACTGCTAAGGGAGGGGGATAAGGTAATAAATAAGCCACAACACTTATCAAACTATGTAAATGAGCATTTTTCAAGTATGGCAGGGAAGTTACAACAAAAATTCCCCAAAACAAATAAAACTCCTGTAAATAATGTTGCACTAAATACAATTATGTTACTTCAAATACAGATAATGAAGCCAGTAAAACTGTCCAAAAAGTAAAAAATAAAAAGTCAGTAGGCTTAGATGAAGTACCAATGTGTGTACTAAAACAATGCATAGAGGTTATACAAGGTCCCTTAACACACATAATAAATGTATCCTTTACATCAGGGACATTTCCAGAGCAGTTAAAACAGGCAAGAGTTGTGCCTTTGGTTAAGAAAGGTAATGCAGAAGATGCAGAAAATTACCAGCCTATTTTCCTGCTGTCACCATTTTCAAAAATAATAGAAGCAATTATGAAAGACAGATTAATGAATTACCTGAATAAATACAATCTTTTTAAGCGAATCACAGTTTCGTTTTTGAAGTGGAAAAAATACAGACTCAGCTGTGGTAGAATGCACAAAATTTGTACTTGATGCTCTTGATAAAGAAGAGTCTGTCAGAGGGTTCCTTTATGATCTTTCTAAGTCATTTGATACAGTCGACCACAAGATTCTATCGAATAAATTAGAAGCATTAGGAATAAGAGTGGTAGCTAAGGACTGGTTTTGATCATACCTAGCAGTTAGGGTACAAAGAGTAGTGATAACATATACTTCAAATAGATCTAAACATTTAGTAAAACACTTATCAGAACAAACCTAAGAACATCACACACATCCATACCCGAGGCAGGATTCAAATCTGCGACCGTAGCAGTCGTGTGGTTCCGGACTGAAGTGCCTAGAACCGTTCGGCCACGGCAGCCGGCCAAAAATACATTAATATGGGGTTTCTGCAAGGTAGCAAATTAGGACCAATACTATTTCTGATATACATCAATGACTTTCCCAGTAGTGTTACTCATAGTGAAAAAATTCTCTTCACTGATGACAGCAATATTATAGTCACTGAAAAAACAAGAGAACTCCTCTCAGAGAAAGCAAATGAAACTCTCAAGGAAGTTTACAATTGGTCAATAAGCAATAAAGTGACATTTAACATTATGAAAATTAATGCCATGAATTTCAGTTTGAAGAGGGAAAATGACAATGTTAAATTAAATGTAGATTTCACCTTTATAGACTGTGTAACAAATGCAAAATTTCTAGGAATGAATACTGATTCTCAGTTGAAGTGATGAGAACACACAAAGATACTTGCAAACAGAATGTCATCAGCATGTTATGTCCTTAGAATCCCATCATCAGTGCATAACATGCAGTCTTCTAGTTACATACTATTCTTATGTACGCTCAGTTATTAGCTATGGCATTCTGTTTTGAGGAAAAAATGCACAAAATACAAACACAATTTTTGAACTTCAGAAAAGAGCCATAAGAATGATAACTGAAAAGAGTAGTTGAGCTCATTGTAAAGATCTGTTCTAAACACTGTGGATTCTAACTGCACCATATGAACACCTTTACCAGTCAGATGTACATATCAAAAATAACATTGGTAATTACTGAACAAACCTTTCTGTCCATGACGATGGAACAAGAGCAAGACTCAAGTTGCATTTACCAAGAAAATATAAACATAAAATAGCATTCAATTAAACTTAAATCAAAATGCAGTCATTGTGATTTGGAACAGAAAAGTGACACTGAGTATGTTTGAATTCATAGATGTATCACAAGGCATTTCAGTTTTGTGCATAACACAGAATTAATCTCATACCTAGTGGGCTGTGTGGAAGCTCTTGCTGCCAGGGTATGCCAAAAGCTTGCCTCTCGCACTCAGTGATAAGCCCTGTAAGTAAACAAGTAAACATTAAATCAGAATTCCTTCATTGTATTTTGGAACAGGAAAGTAATATTCGGAATAAATTAATATAGGGATGGCTCACATGGCATTTCAGAACTATGCATAACACAGAACTAATAGCATACCTGATGTGTTCTGAGGAAACAGTAGCACCACGGAATGCTAAAATCTTGCCCTCACACTCAGTGACAGGCCCTCTAAGTAATTAGGTAAACATTACATCTACTAAATCTACATGGATACTCTGCAATTCACACGTAAGTGCCTGGCAGAGGGTTCACAAACCATTTTCATACTACTCCTCTACCATTCCACTCTCAAACGGTGCATGAGAAAAAGGAGTACCTAAATCTTTCTGTTTGAGCCCTGATTTCTCTTATGATGATCATTTCTCTATACGTAGGTGGTGTCAACAAAATATTTTTGCATTCGGAAGAGAAGGTTTGTGATTGAAATTTTGTAAATAGATCTCATGCAAAGAAAACCACCTTTGTTTCCGTGATTGCCACCCCAACTCGCGTATCATATCAGTGACAATCTCACCCTTATTATGCAATAACACGAAACGAGCTGCCCCTCTTTGTACTTTTTCGATGTTCTCCATCAATCCTACCTGGTAAGGATCCTACACAGTGTAGCAATATTCCAGCATAGGACGAACAAGTGTAATGTATGCCGTCTCTTTAATGGGTTTGTTGCATCTTCTAAGTGTTCTGCCAACAAAGTGCAGTCTTTGTTTCACCTTCCCCACAATATTATCTATAGGGTCTTTCCAATTTAAGTTGCCCATAATTGTAATTCCAAATTATTTAGTCGAATTGACAGCCCCTAGATTTGTACAATTTATTGTATACCTGAAATTTATTGGATTTCTTTTAGTACCCATGTGGATGACCTTGCACTTTTCTTTGTTTAGTGCCAATTGCCACTTTTTGCACAATATCATGATCCAGTCACACAACTGAGATGATACTCCATATGCACACAATTTGATTAATAGTCACTTGTGAGGAATGGTATCAAAAGCCTTCTGGAAATCTAGGAATATGGAATTGATCTAAGATCGCACTCATTACTTCATGGGAATAAAGAGCTAGCTGTGTTGCACAAGAACAATATTTTCTGAATCCGTGTTGGTTATGTATCAATAAGTCATTTTCTTCAAGGTGATTCATAATGTTAGAGTACAGTGTATGCTCCAAAATCCTATTGCTAATTGAGGTCAGTGATATGGGCCTGTAATTCAATGGGTTACACCTATTTCCTTCCTTGAATATTTGTGTGACCTGTGCTACTTACCAGTCTTTAGGAACAGATCTTAAGTCAAGTGAGCGGTTGTATATGATTGCTAAGAAAGGCGCTATTGTGTCTGCACATGCTGAAAGGAAACTGACTGGTATACCATCTGGACGAGAATACTTGCCTTTCTTAAGTGATTTGAGTTGTTTTGCAACACCTAAAATATCTACTTCTATGTCACTCATGCTAACAGCTGCTCTGTTTTAAAATTCTGGAATATTTACTTTGTGTTCTTTCATGAAGGAATGACAGAAAACTGTATTTAGTAACTCCACTTTAGTGGCACCATCATTGGTAACATTTCCATTGCTATCACACTGTGACAGTATTGCCTGTTGTTTTATTTATTTATTTATTTATTTTTTATTTTTTTATTTTTTTTTTTTTGCCACTGGTGTACTTTACATACGACCAGAATCTCTTTGGGTTTGCTACCATATTTTGAGACAATTTTTCATTGTGGAAACTATTAAAAGCATCTCACAATGACATCCACACTAAAGTTTGAGCTTCTGTGAACCTTAGCCAGTCTTGGGGATTTTGCATTCTTCTGAATGTGGCATGCTTTATTCATTGCATCTGCAACAGTGATCTGACATGTTTTTTCTACCACGGTGGATCAGTCCCATCTCTTATTAACTTATGTGGTATGAATCTATATATTGCTGTCGATACTGTATCTTTGAATTTGAGCCATATCTGGTCTACCCTTACATAATTAGCTTGGAAGGAATGGAGACCCTTTCTTAGAAAGGCATCAAGTGATTTTATTTAATCAGAATGTGACCATTGTCCATATGAACACAAAAGTAACAATGAGCATATTTGGATTTATATATGTCTCACAAGGTATTACACAATTCTGCATATCACAGAATTAATCTCATACCTGGTGTGGTGTGTGGATGCTCTTACTGGCATTGTGTGCCAAAAGCTTACCTCCTTACACTCAGTGACAGGCCCTTTAAGTAAACAATAAAACATGAAATCAGAGTGCAGCCATTGTGCGTTCGATCAGAAAAGTGACGTTGAGCGTATTTTAATTTATAGAGGTCTCACAAGACATTTCAGTATTGTGTGTAACACAGAATTAATCTCATACCTGGACTACTGCCATGGTAAGTCACAAACTCTTTCTTCAGATTCACTGACAGATGCTGTAAGTAAAGATTAAAACAGCATGCAGGCATACTGCATCAGAACAGAAAAGTAACTTTGAGCATATGTGAATTTAGGGATGGCTCTCAAGACATTTTAGTGTTGTACATAAGACAGATTTAATCTCATACCTGATGTGGTGTGTTGGAGCTGTTGCTGCCTTGGTTGACTCAAAGTTTGTTGCACACATGTACTGACACTTATAGGCTTTTAAATCATGTTCCATACATAGAACAGAAACATGGCACTGTGTATGTGTGAAATAAAAGATAAATTACATGCAGTGTGGTCCACTTCACAGAATTATATTCACATACCAGGTGATAAACGTTGCATATCTCACTGCCGTGTATGCCACTGAGTTTTTACCCAGTAATTCTATCAGTTCTGCTGGAACCTGCAATACTTAGAAAGCACCGGATTCTCCAAGCATTCACTCAAAATGCTGAGTTGCGATAGGCACAACAAAAAGATTCACACAATTACAGCTTTCAGCCAATGAGGCCTTTTTCAGCAGTAGATACACATACACACGCACACACACTCATGCAAATGCAACTTGCACACACGCCTGCAGTCTCAGAAAACTGAAACCACACTGTGAGCAGCAGCACCAGTGGCAACTGGGTGGTGGTAAGGAGGAGGGATATTATGGTGGGAGTGGCGGACAGTGAAGTGTTGCAGTTTAGACAGAGGACAGGAGAGAAGGTGAAGAGGGGGGAGGGGGTAAGTACCAGAAAGGAGAGAAATAAAAAGAGACTGTCAAACAGCTTTGCTGTTACAAGCAACATGAATGCAGGTATACCTTTATCCAAATGTTTTACCTGCTTTGCGTTACCATGTATGTATTTCAGTGTCTTATGTATTCTCTCCAGGTGCATGTCTGTGTTGATTCGGTTCGCATCCTATGACAGTATACCCAACAAATCACATCTTTTTCATAATACATCTGGAAATAGTGACCAAATTCTGATGTCTCTGAATCGCTGTTGAGCTTCTGAAATGCTTTTATCAACAATTCCTGAAACACAGCAATGTCTCTTACCTGCGTTAACGTCTTAAGGAGTTTGTACATCTCATTTCTCTTGTCAAAATTTTGAATTTTGCTCTTAATATTGGTTCTCCAAGCTCTGTCGACATGCCAGGTACAGAAAAGTCTCATTTCAGGAGGTCCCATTGATTTGTTCCAAGCAATACTATACGATTCTGCCAGAACTGTTATGAATACTTTTGGGGAAATATGTTCAACCTGAAACTTGACACATTTGCAAAATATACTCAAAACATCAGAGTCATTCTTGTTAGATATGAGGAAAGCACACAGAAATCCTTGCCTCATATCACCCAGTACAAGTAATGTTGTAACTTCAAAATCGTAGCCATTTAGGCTATGAGTTCCATCAACACAAATACAATCACTTCCATATTTTGCTTATATGGCATTCATTATAAGTAACACAAAGTCTTCACTTCTCAGTGCAGGGTGTAGATCATTAATTGTTTCTTGAGGCTTATAGAACAATATACATGGATTATCACTTTGCTGCACTTCTTGCACCCAAGCTTCAACGCTGATCACGTCATTTGGATGTCTGACTGACTTTGAAGACAGGTTATATGCAGCTGCAATATTATGCAAATCCTGCATCATTGTAAGATGCACTTTCTTAAAATTTGAATTCTGCACTATTTCTTCAATTGTTTGGAGGACAGTAGGAAATGAGATTCGTACAGCAATGTCTTCGGCTATCTTCATCCATTCTTTTTCTGTCAGATTCAGATGACTTAGGTCAAGATCGTGACCAACATGAGTGGACACAAAAGTAACATGGCATTTTCCTTAGATTTTAATGTCTGCAGGGCACTTTCCACCGATTTTGTTGCTCTCTGTCAATTTTAGATGTCTGCTCCCATCACCTTTGGAGAGAAACTGACCTGAGCAATGCCAGACATGACAACATTTGGTGCCATCATCGTAAGATTTAGTGCCACAGCTTTTAATGAATTTGGAATGTGTAGCACATTCCATTTCTCCTTTCCATTTTAAAAATTCTTCTTCACTGGAGAATTCTAGGGCTTCTGGTTTCACACATAAGGCATGTGTAGACTAGAAATGATCCATCCAGTACTTTCTAGAATCGGTTTTATAATCCACACATTGTGCTGTACAGTGGTTCCACTCTTATCTTACATGCCATCAGCGATGTGTAATGATTGAAACAGAGTAGTCACAGAGAAAGAATTTAGTATCAAGGGACCAACAAGGCTCTGTATTGAGCCCATTAATTTCCTCGTTATACGTTAATGATGTGTCGAGTATTGTCTCCCACTGTGAATATGATTTATATGCTGATGACCTGCAGTTATACGTAAGTGCAAGCCGAACAAATCTTCGCTCAGCCATCCAGAAAGTAAATGCTGACCTACTTGCCTTATCACAATGGATGCAGAACACTCCATTCATTACAGAAATATAAAAAGGTACTTCCTCTCAAACTTAAAAAGAAACTTGTAGAATCACTAATACACCCCTTGTTGGTTATGGTGATCCTATTTTCCGAGGATTTTCGTGTGAGAGCTCATGTCAGCTGGAACTGATGAAAAATGCTTCTGTGATACATTTGTGACTTACACTATTTCTACCATATCACTCCTATGGACAATTATCATGGCTATGTGCCGATAGACATAGAGATTATCATACACTGTGTTCGCTGCATCGTTCTTGTGGTCAAATGTGTGTGAATTTCTGAGGGATCAAACCCGTGAGGTCATCAGTCCTCAGACTTACACACTGCTTAAACTAACAACGCACACACACATGCCCAAGGGAGGACTCGAACCTCCAGTGGGAGGGGCCATGCAATCCATGACCTGGCACCTCAAACTGTGTGGCCACTCCACGTGGCTTGCTGCATCATCTTCTCAATCATTGCACTCCTGCCTATTTATCGTCAAGTCTTACACTGCTGTCTGAACAGCACAGCAGAGATACTCATTCTCAATAAAATAAAATCTTCTCTGCATCACTACAGAGCACTGCCATTTTCTCTAAATCATTTTCTGTATGAGGAACCTGACTTTGGAACAATCTTCCTCAAAAGATTAGAGAAATAAAATCATTTCAAACTTCAGAAGAGAGCTAATGACTCACTTTCTATCACAACAGTGAAGTATCTCTTCTTGCAACTCACTCTTGTCAACCCTCCCTCCCCCTCTACTTTTCCCTCCTCTTGGCTACAGAGTTCTCTGTTGATATTACCTTCTTTCCTACAAGCCATTGTCACTTTTATTTCAACCCTGTCCTCCTTCATTATCCCTTCCACTTCTTCTAATACCAAGGAAGGCATCAAAAGCTCCAAACTAATCAATATCATTCGTAATGCCTCTGTTATTTTATTATTCTTATTACTATAACTTTATTATTACTTTTTTCCTTTATCAGACGTTCTGTCTGGTTAAAAATGGAAAGTGACATCTACCTTGATCAAGCGTGACTTCCTTTTAACTGTACGGTATATGTTATATTGCATTTAGGAACTTTCGGGTAATTGAACATGTATCAATAATTACGGATTTCTGTAGTTTTATATATAAGTTTGGTTGTAGCTGTATTGCATTGATGTACTGGTGGATATTGTGTGGTATGGCTCCTGTAGTTGATAGTATAATTGGTACAATGTCAACTTTATCCTGATGCTACATGTCCTTGACTTCCTCAGCCAGTTGGATGTATTTTTCAATTTTTTCTCCTGTATTCTTCTGTATATTTGTTGTATTGGGTATGGATGTTTCGATTAGTTGTGTTAATTTCTTCTTTTTATTGGTGAGTATGATGTCAGGTTTGTTATGTGGTGTTGTTTTATCTGTTATAATGGTTCTGTTCCAGTATAATAATAATAATAATTATTATTATTATTATTATTATTATTATTACTTTTTATTAATAATCCAAATTATTAGCATTTAGTTTGTTGTGTCTTAACTTATTATTATAACCCATTATTTTATCATCATTATTAACATTACTGTTATTATTAAAAGTTATTACTTTGATTAATAATGCAAATTCTTATTTTGATTAATAATGCAAATTATTATTATTGTGTTTGCTGCGTAATATTGTTTGTATGTTTTGTTCCTGGTCATATGTAAGTTAGGGCCTTAAGCATCTAATCTAGTCAGGCTAAATAAGCCATAAATAAATAGCAATAAAATATATAAATTTGGGAATTTTGTTGCAGATACTTTAACAATTAACTGATAAAATTTGTCAAAGTGTCTTCATTCTGAATGCGGTCTGATTTTGTTATCTGCATGTCAACTGATGAGTGTTCATCAGAGTATCTCAAACTACCATCTAGCCTGAAAACCACCATGTGCACCCCGCAAGTACTTACCTAACTGAGTAGCTGCTCCCTTTGTGTAGTGTACCCTGACCTGTCAAGGAGAGTCCTACAATTATCCACCCAATAATGCAGGTCCAGCCAAGACTGTCAGACTCAACAAAGCCTCTGGCAGAGATTGTCCACTCGGCTCCAGACCGTAGGACCCCAGTCAACTCTGGAAACTATACTGCACATCATGAGCTGTGCTTGCACTCCATATGTGAGCCTAGCAGCCTCCACCACCTACACCAGTCATCTGTACGAACTGAGGATGACCTCGGAACCCTCGCAAAAGGCATTGTCGGAACTGATGCCACTCCTTGCAGATGACTGCACCCTGCAAGCTCGATAGCCACAGGCAAAGCCACCACATCTCGTATGACGTTCCCTGACAGACATACCGAGTGCATATTGGCTATCTTTCTGGCTCTGAACAATATTTCCCTAAGGATCTCCCTAATGTGTCCAACACTAGTGGTCTCAATAAGTAGTAAACCCCTCCCCCTGTGTGCTTGCTCAGATGCCGTTGAAGGAGTGACTCACAGATGAATGGGCGAGGCTGGACAGCCAGCCTCCACGTTGATGCTCCACATGCCTAACCGAGCAGTGTAGTTAGTCGTTCAAGAGAAATGATGACTGTGTTACACACTGCCTGAATTTACACTTTAAAGTTACAAAAATGTGAGACTACACCTCTTAAATAAAAGAAAACGCATGGAATTTAAGAATTAATCTATGAAGAAAACACAGAAAAATCTAAAGACATAACTAGCTGTTCTCCTCATCTTTCACAGGTGACATCTGGAACCTGTATGTAACTCAGCTTTACTTGTTTCTTGGTGAAGATGAGAATTAAAAGAGATTGTGCTCTGGGTTGATCTATATTTATTTTTGTCATTATGAAATTTTGAACTTTATTTACAAGTCAGTGAATGCCCCATTGGGAATTTACAGAAAAGCTGAATAATAAAGTAATAGTGAGCATTAGCTGAATTAGATATATTAGGAACCTGTGAATACTATCAGTCTTTTAGCCTCCTTCTTTCAGAGTATCTTTGTTCATACGATGGGCTACAAGCACACTTTTATAACGACAGCTTAATAATCATATATTTTACTCTTCCATAAAAAAATTTTCTAAATAACAATCAGTAC
Organism: Schistocerca serialis cubense; assembly: GCF_023864345.2. Lineage (NCBI taxonomy): Eukaryota > Metazoa > Arthropoda > Insecta > Orthoptera > Acrididae > Schistocerca > Schistocerca serialis. The sequence goes on along the minus strand of NW_026047571.1, from coordinate 2,163,384 downwards.
ATTTGAGCCATGACTTGAACCTAAAAAAAAAAATCTATGTGAAGAGGCCTTGGACGTCTAAACAGTGATGGTACTGACTTACAACTGTGTCATCCTCAGCTAACAAAATTCACTGGAGGGGCACGGGGTCAGCACACCTCTGTCCTGGCCATTTTCAGTTTTTAGCACTGGCGATGCTACTTCTCAGTCGAGTAGCTCCTCAGTTGGCCTTACAAGGGCTGGGTGCACCCTTATTGAACCTTGCCCACATAGCACAGTACAGAGAACTTCACTTACAATGTTTCATCAAGATGTGCGTCAGTTAAAATCACACGTGGTTTCTTAGAGGGCTCAGAATTTGGCTGCCAGGCTGGATAACAGACATGTCTAATCACAGAACCATAGTTTTTTCTTACACTGCCAATGAATTTGATTAAATTGCTTGCTAACAAATGAATACTTCACTTACCAACATTTACAGGCTTTTTGAAAATTGGCTACATCTTTCAACAGAACTTTGCCCACTTTGTCATAGTTTGACATGAGGAATATCGTGGTCAAAATTTTGTTTTTGCTTCCCATAACAGTATGCTATTAATCACTTGACTTAAACCATATGCTAGTGCATTTGTATGTCATCCTGATCCCAGGTTCTCACCATATATTTCATTCCCTTGAGAATCAGCTAGCATATCTTCTTACACTCTATTCATGCATGGCACTCTATGAGGGTATGATGTACGACCAGCTGTCTGCCATCCTGAATGGGCTCTTCCAAACTGTGACCAACAACCACCTACACTGACTCACATGATGGAATGGGGCATTTGCACAACATTTTAAAATATTTCACATTCCAAACTTAAATTTCAATTGAAACAGGAACTTTCTTTCTGTGGCCATAAAATGATGCAGACCTAAGTATAAAGCTATAATAATTGTTACAGGACAATTTTTCAACACTGTCATACAACATACACAAATGCTTGTGAGTTCATAGTAGAGGCCCACCTTGAGCTGCACAATTAATTATGAATGAAGCATGGTATTGATATTGAATGTGTGAGTGATTGTCAGTTTAGAGATTAATTTAAAACAGATTTGTACGTTTGCTGGAAATAAGGGGATGTTTGGAAGCACACTCAGTGACACAGACTGAGCTGAGCATTTGAACAGTCTGGGACCCGACTGAGCTCATCTGAAAAGCAGCAGTGAGGGGAAACATTCACTGTGGCAGCCTGGCCCAGTAAATGTCTTTATGATCCCTAACGGCACCACCGTGCAATTGGACAACAGTCGAGACATTCTGTAGTGTTCACTCACACAAATGTTTTACGAGTTGGAGTGAGGAGTAATGTTAGTGAAAGATGCTACTGACTGCCAAATGCAGAAAATTTGGCTTTGGGATGCGTGCCAGAGATTGCTATCTTACAGCCGAACTCCCAGCTAGGCCTTTGAAATTTTTGAGATGCCACCAAACACATAACTCTTACAAAAACTTTGTTTAAGGATTTAAGACCTATGGACAGTGGTTCATCTTGATGTTTTTCAGAGTGACAGAGAGCCCAACAGAGCCAAAAGGAAGCTGCCTCATTGATGGGGGATAGAGATAGGAATAGCGAGGCACAACTTTTTCTGGGGAGTATAGCCGAAAGGGAAGCACTGGTTACCCGAGTAAAACATAGCCCAGGGAAGGGGAATTGTGCTCTCTGAGGAGGATTTTCGTCCGTCAGAGCTTGGAAGATCCAGAGCACAACCAGTAAAATCAAGCATGTATAGAAAAATTTGGCAATTCAAGGTTTCTCTCACACTGAGAAGTCAGATCAATCAATACAATCTCTCCTCACAGATGAACTTCAATTCACAGCTGCTACACCGATGTGTAAGGAGACTTGTCAAATATTTGGGCAACCAACACACAGCCACAGAAGAGGTCTGCTGGTGCTGCCACTACCACTATGGTGAGACCAGCCGCTACTGAATGGGATCGAGGTAACTACAAGTCATCTTATAAATCTCAGAGATTCATTCTGAATATTTGTATTGCAAAGTCATGAACACTCTGCTTCTAAAATCCACAAAAAGTATGACAAATTACCTCCAATAACTTATTAGCTTCAGAAGTTCTATTCTGTGCTAATAAACCCAACTAATCATAATATATGTTCCACAGTCATAAAACACTCCTTCCCAACCAAACACACAACCTCTCAAAGCTTCCAAATTTTCACTCTGCAGCAAAGTGTGCGCTGATACAAAACTTTCGGCAGATTAAAACTGTGTGCTGGACTGAGACTCTAACTCAGTACCTTTGCCTTTTGTGGGAAAGTGCTCTACCAAAGCACGACTCATGACCCATCCTCACAGCTTTACTTTCTCCAGTACCTCATCTCCTACCTTCCGAACTTCACAGAAGCTGTCCTGCAATGCTGCAGAACTAGCACTCCTGGAAGAAAGAATATAGCAAAGACATGGCTTGTCACAGAGTGGGGGATGTTTACAGAATGAAATTTTCACTCTGCAGTGGAGTGTGTGCTGATGTGAAACTTCCTGGCAGATTAAAACTGAGACTCGAACTTGGATCCTTTGCCTTTAGCAGGCAAGTGCTCTCAAAGCTTGTCACAGTTTGGAGTTACCATGTACACAAAGACATTGCTGCTAATTTTGGCTAACAATAAAAGACAAGCAAAAACTCTTCATATGTCGCATAACTGTTACAGATTTATTTGCTTGCCTCATCTAGCTGCTCCATTATACTCAGTCCAGCACTTGCTCCATCTAATATATTGTTGATAGAGTAGTTTGTATTAGGAAACCTGCAATACAGTTCTGTGCATGCACACGGATTAGCATTTTACTTAAGTGTCAGCGTACACCATTTTCCTAAAACTGCAAAAAAGATAATAATGTATCATGTAATAAAAATGTAGGAAAAGGTACTGTAGCCCGTTTGATGCATCATTGCAATTGTCACAACCAACTGGAGTTGAGTAAAATAGTGTCAATAGCAGACTAAGTGTTAAGTGTGAAATGGTATATTGAAACTTACTTGTAGATAGAATGTCAGGGACACAGATTATTAACAACAACTTTTTCATTTATGGTCTTGTGGTGGTATGAACTACCAATTTTTTGTTTTTGGTTCCAACTGTATGGATTTGAATTCTCGCAATCTTTTTGCTGAGTACTCGTAAACCGATATCAGGTGGTAACTGACTCTCACACCAACCATGACCTCATTCACAGCCAACACTATAATGAAGATGGCTGCAGTATAATTGGATAAATAAGATGATCTACTCACCAAGCTGGTGGCAGCAGAAACTATGTATAAAGGATATATAAATGTGGAAGCTTTCAGAGCCAATGGCTCTTCCTTCTAGCAGAAGATTTGAAGGGAAAGAATGAGAACTGAAGAAAGAAAACTCGCAAGACTTAAGAAATGGAGAGAGTTGTGGAAAAGTTGCCCAAAACCCTAGGTCGGAGGAGACTTGCCAGACAGGATGAGAAGGAAAGACTGATCCTTGGTGCCTGTGCTGGATGAGATTTGAAAACCTGAGAGCTTAACGATGGAAGATATGGTAATCAGCAAGACACAATTTACTGAAAAAAATCATGCACAGTCAATATGAGCTGAAAGCTAAGTGCATTGTACATGATAGGCATATATGGGGAGGGGGAAGAGGGTGGAGATGGAGATGTGTGGGGGGGATAGACAGGCTGCAAAATGAAAGATACAGAAAAATGAAGGGGAGCAAAGAAAAGGAATAGTTACTGAGAACACTATGATGCTATTTTACTTTTTTAAGCTGATGTTTCTCATTGATTCAGTAAACAAACCAAACGGATCACATACTATGTATTTATATGGCCGAAAGTAATAAATAAAGTAGACTGATTATTGGCTTCAGTGTCCAAGGTTGTTGAATAAGTCAGTTTGCAGTCTGCTTGTTTCTATTAAATCATTGTCCGCCCATGGTAGCTGAGTGGTCACTGTGACATACTGTCAATCTTAAGGGCCCGGGTTTCATCCCCAGCTGGATCAGAGATTTTCTCCGCTCAGGGACTGTTGTCCTGATCATCACCTATTCATCCCCATCCAAGCACTGCTGTCTCTGTCTCTCTCTCTCTCTCTCTCATTCATTCATTCGAAATTCATCTGTCTGTCTCTAATTTGATTGTCTGGTCAATTGCCTTTGTCATGGTTTCTAAATCTGTCTCTACTTGTGTGACACGCTTCGTGATCATCATGAGCAGTGACGCACTTTCCTACTTTTGTTGTCATGGTGTCACACGTGCAATTTAACTATTTGACATTGGTTTCATTATGTTTTGCTAAAACTGTTAATTTTGAAAACTTGGTGGCCATTTCATAGATCATTTTGTTTAAGTCAGTACCAATTTTGGTTAATTTAGCGTCATTACCTTCCCCATGAACCATGGACCTTGCCGTTGGTGGGGAGGCTTGCGTGCCTCAGCGATACAGATAGCCGTACCGTAGGTACAACCACAACGGAGGGGTATCTGTTGAGAGGCCAGACAAACGTGTGGTTCCTGAAGAGGGGCAGCAGCCTTTTCAGTAGTTGCAAGGGCAACAGTCTGGATGATTGACTGATCTGGCCTTGTAACAATAACCAAAACGGCCTTGCTGTGCTGGTACTGCGAACGGCTGAAAGCAAGGAGAAACTACGGCCATAATTTTTCCCGAGGGCATGCAGCTTTACTGTATGATTAAATGATGATGGCGTCCTCTTGGGTAAAGTATTCCGGAGGTAAAATAGTCCCCCATTCGGATCTCCAGGCGGGGACTACTCAAGAGGATGTCGTTATCAGGAGAAAGAAAACTGGCGTTCTACAGATCGGAGCGTGGAATGTCAGATCCCTTAATCGGTCAGGTAGGTTAGAAAATTGAAAAAGGGAAATGTATAGGTTAAAGTTAGATATTGTGGGAATTAGTGAAGTTTGGTGGCAGGAGGAACAAGACTTCTGGTCAGGTGACTACAGGGTTATAAATAGAAAGTCAAATAGGGGTAATGCAGGAGTAAGTTTAATAATGAATAGGAAAATAGGAAAGCGGGTAAGCTACTACAAAAAGCATAGTGAACGCATTATTGTGGCCAAGATAGATACGAAGCCCACACCTACTACAGTAGTACAAGTTTACATGCCAACTAGCTCTGCAGATGATGAAGAAATTGAAGAAATGTATGATGAAATAAAAGAAATTATTCAGATAGTGAAGGGAGACGAAAATTTAATAGTCATGGGTGACTGGAATTCGAGTGTATGAAAAGGGAGAGAAGGAAACGTAGTAGGTGAATATGGATTGGGGCTAAGAAATGAAAGAGGAAGCCGCCTGATAGAATTTTGCACAGAGCACAACTTAATCATAGCTAACACTTAGTTTAAGAATCATGATAGAAGGTTGTATACATGGAAGAACCCTGGAGATACTAAAAGGTATCAGATAGATTATATAATGGTAAGACAGAGATTTAGGAACCAGGTTTTAAATTGTAAGACATTTCCAGGGGCAGATGTGGACTCTGACCACAATCTATTGGTTATGACCTGTAGATTAAAACTGAAGAAACTGCAAAAGGTGGGAATTTAAGGAGATGGACCTGGATAAACTGAAAGAGCCAGAGGTTGTACAGAGTTTCAGGGAGAGCATAAGGGAACAATTGAAAGGAATGGGGGAAAGAAATACAGTAGAAGAAGAATGGGTAGCTTTGAGGGATGAAGTAGTGAAGGCAGCAGAGGATCAAGTAGGTAAAAAGACGAGGGCTAGTAGAAATCCTTGGGTAACAGAAGAAATATTGAATTTAATTGATGAAAGGAGAAAATATAAAAATGCAGTAAATGAAGCAGGCAAAAATTAATACAAACGTCTCAAAAATGAGATCAACAGGAAGTGCAAAATGGCTAAGCAGGGATGGCTAGAGGACAAATGTAAGGATGTAGAGGCTTATCTCACTAGGGGTAAGATAGATACTGCCTACAGGAAAATTAAAGAGACCTTTGGAGATAAGAGAACCACATGTATGAACATCAAGAGCTCAGATGGAAACCCAGTTCTAAGCAAAGAAGGGAAAGCAGAAAGGTGGAAGGAGTATATAGAGGGTCTATACAAGGGCGATGCACTTGAGGACAATATTATGGAAATGGAAGAGGATGTAGATGAAGATGAAATGGGAGATACAATACTGCGTGAAGAGTTTGACAGAGCACTGAAAGAACTAGCACTCCTGGAAGAAAGAATATAGCAAAGACATGGCTTGTCACAGAGTGGGGGATGTTTACAGAATGAAATTTTCACTCTGCAGTGGAGTGTGTGCTGATGTGAAACTTCCTGGCAGATTAAAACTGAGACTCGAACTTGGATCCTTTGCCTTTAGCAGGCAAGTGCTCTCAAAGCTTGTCACAGTTTGGAGTTACCATGTACACAAAGACATTGCTGCTAATTTTGGCTAACAATAAAAGACAAGCAAAAACTCTTCATATGTCGCATAACTGTTACAGATTTATTTGCTTGCCTCATCTAGCTGCTCCATTATACTCAGTCCAGCACTTGCTCCATCTAATATATTGTTGATAGAGTAGTTTGTATTAGGAAACCTGCAATACAGTTCTGTGCATGCACAAGGTCCCCAGAGTAGACAACATTCCATTGGAACTACTGACGGACTTGGGAGAGCCAGTCCTGATAAAACTCTACCATCTGGTGAGCAAGATGTATGAAACAGGCGAAATACCCTCAGACTTCAAGAAGAATATAATAATTCCAATTGCAAAGAAAGCAGGTGTTGACAGATGTGAAAATTACCGAACTATCAGTCACAGCTGCAAAATACTAACACGAATTCTTTACAGACGAATGGAAAAACTAGTAGAAGCCAACCTCGGGGAAGATCAGTTTGGATTCCGTAGAAATACTGGAACACGTGAGGCAATACTGACCTTACGACTTATCTTAGAAGAAAGATTAAGGAAAGGCAAACCTACGTTTCTAGCATTTGTAGACTTAGAGAAAGCTTTTGACAATGTTGACTGGAATACTCTCTTTCAAATTCTGAAGGTGGCAGGGGTAAAATACAGGGAGCGAAAGGCTATTTACAACTTGTACAGAAACCAGATGGCAGTTATAAGAGTCGAGGGACATGAAAGGGAAGCAGTGGTTGGGAAGGGAGTAAGACAGGGTTGTAGCCTCTCCCCGATGTTATTCAATCTGTATATTGAGCAAGCAGTAAAGGAAACAAAAGAAAATTTTTGAGGAGGTATTAAAATTCATGGAGAAGAAGTAAAAACTTTGAGGTTCGCCGATGACATTGTAATTCTGTCAGAGACAGCAAAGGACTTGGAAGAGCAGTTGAACAGAATGGACAGTGTCTTGAAAGGAGGATATAAGATGAACATCAACAAAAGCAAAACGAGGATAATGGAATGTAGTCAAATTAAATCGGGTGATGCTGAGGGAATTAAATTAGGAAATGAGACACTTAAAGTAGTAAGGGAGTTTTGCTATTTGGGGAGCAAAATAACTGATGCTGGACGAAGTAGAGGGGATATAAAATGTAGACTGGCAATGGCAAGGAAAGTGTTTCTGAAGAAGGTAAATTTGTTAACATCGAGTACAGATTTAAGTGTCAGGAAGTTATTTCTGAAAGTATTTGTATGGAGTGTAGCCATGTATGGAAGTGAAACATGGACGGTAAATAGTTTGGACAAGAAGAGAATAGAAGCTTTTGAAATGTGGTGCTACAGAAGAATGCTGAAGATTAGATGGGTAGATCACATAACTAATGAGGAAGTATTGAATAGGATTGGGGAGAAGAGAAGTTTGTGGCACAACTTGACCAGAAGAAGGGATCGGTTGGTAGGACATGTTCTGAGGCATCAAGGGATCACCAATTTAGTATTGGAGGGCAGCGTGGAGGGTAAAAATCATAGGGGGAGACCAAGAGATGAATACACTAAGCAGATTCAGAAGGATGTAGGTTGCAGTAGGTACTGGGAGATGAAGAAGCTTGCACAGGATAGAGTAGCATGGAGAGCTGCATCAAACCAGTCTCAGGACTGAAGACCACAACAACAACAACAACAACCACCATCAAGTTTTTTGTTTATTTCCTGAAATTTTTCCGTAAACTATTTGTCATTGTTCTGTAAACTTGTATTCATCAGCTGAAATTGTTGCAAGACTGTATTGATAAATCGTGAGAATTTACTGCTACTGATTGCGTTTCCATATCTTGTGACTCTATGTTACTGTTGGTTGCTACGGTTAGATTATTTAGGTTCTTTATTTCATTTACTGTTTCGCTTGTTTGAGCAAGCGTAATTTAATTCTATGCGTCTTCATTGGATACGGAACTTGCAGTAGGCAAACTGTTTATGTTATCCATTCTATTTGCCATACTACGAGTCATGACCATATCAATAGCAAAAGTGTAGTAAGTTTTTTTTGAAAATTCAGTAAAGTAAATGCATGAAATATTTTTAAACTCATCTCTACAGTAAATGAGTATCTACAATGTTTAGCTTGTATGTAACTGTTATTCAAACAATGTATAGAGTTGATCTATTATTGACAATGTACCCACATGCCATGTTGTCTCCACTGAGCTGAGTATCAGCCATTTTCCAATAATTATTGTCGTACTTTGAAAATCTGAATAATTTAAAAAAAAAAAAAATCACACTCAGCAGTAAAAATCACTTTTTAACTTTTGCAAAACTTCACTATATATCGCGAGTTAATGAAAGATTGCACCAGAGTCAAATGCGATAGATATGATAAGTCTGTCCTACCTTCTCTGTTGTGGTGATTGTTGTCACAGTCTGACCAGATTTTCCATTATGCTTTCTGGATTTAATATTCTTTCCATTCCTTCTTGGTGATTTCTCAGAGTAATGTTTGTGATGAAACATGAAACAAAAAAAAAAAATTAGCTCACCAATAATGTTCTGGCCAATGTGTTGCCAATGTAAATAATTTAATACATATGTATGTAAATATGATTATTTATATTATTTTATGTTTTCTTATAATTTTTGTTGAACTGAATTGAGATGGATGGAAATATTTAAAAATCAGCGAATGTATGTAAACCATGATAATGTGGCTTTAGACATATGCTTTGACAATTTCGTCACCGTAAGGAGGAGGTTCGTGGGCCATGTTATTTCTGAGCTAAAATGAGGTAAATACTGAAAATACAGTTTACACATAATGTTGAAGTTTTAGGATCATGGATTAAACAAATAACGAAATCACAATAGCGTTAATCATAACTATAATGACTGAAGTGCACTATGCTACTTACATTGGGAATACAACATGAATCACCAGTGATATGTTGATTATCCACACGTTGGTATCTCATCTGTGCGCAGTGGAAACTTCCTTACATAATTACTAGTATGTGCCCTGCAGTACGCAGTGACTTTTTATAAAATTAAAGAGTTTAAATTAGAGCGGCTAGTCTAACGCGCTCCCGCTGTGGGTCTGGGGTAAGAATAGGCCCAAGATATTCCTGCCTGTCGTAAGAGGCGACTAAAAGGAGTCCCTCCCCCTCAAGGGGGTAGTTTGCATCTGCGTCCAGAGGTGGATGGTTCAACGACTTACATTTGTGGTTATTTTGGTTTCTTCCTTCCTTTGTTTGTTTCCTTTCTTTGTTCTCCCTGTCTCACTGTCTTCCTTACTTTTTACCTTGCCTTCTTGTCCACCCTATAGTCTCCGCCTTGGTGTTTGAGACAGTTTGTCCTTTATCTCCCTCTCTCCCCCTTTTTTTCCTATTCTTGTTTCCTCCCAGTGTGTGCCTGGAGGCCAACCCACGCGTTCACACGCATAGCCAATGATGGGGTAATGCATAATTCCCCACCCTGGGTAGACAAGTAAGGCACGCACGTACCCCCTGATAAAGGCCAGGCCCAGGGAGAGGCAATTGCCTGAGCTGACACCTTTCGACTATGCCGATTGGTCCCTCCGTCCACTACTCAGGAGGTGTGACCTGAGGTGTAAACATTCACCTAAGGTGGGAGCGCCCTCTGAGAGGGTCCCCACAAGGAAGGAGCCCGCCATCTGAGACTCTGGCAATCATGGGGGATTCATCCGCAATGGATTTCTCTTCTTCTTCTCTCATGACTTCTGCCCAAAAGCGGAAACTTGTCCAGCCCCAGTGACAAAAATGCTACTGCCTGCCCAAAGTTCCTTGTAGTTTCTAGATCTGAGGACAGAAAAGATTTTTCATCTGTCAACCCTTTCATTGTTCAGAAGGGAGTAGATGCCATAGCCGGACCTGTCAAGTCTTGTACAGTTAGAAACTGAGAGCGCCTTTCAGGTATAAAAACTCCTTCGGGCCACACTCCTGTACACATTCCCTGTCCAGATGGTGGCTCACCACACTTTGAATTCTTCGCGTGGTGTGGTATATACTAGATCACTCGAAGAATTGACTGATGAGGAGATTCAGTCTTTCCTTGCTGAGCAGGGCGTAACGGCTGTCCATAGGGTCATGAAACAGGTCAACAATGACCTTGTACCGACCCGGACCCTTTTCTTGACCTCTGATAGTGTTCAGCTGCCGTTGCGCATCAAAGCGGGCTATGAGGTTATTTCTGTTCGCCCCTATGTCCCAACACCTACACGCTGCTACCAGTGTCAGCATTTTAATCACACCCGCCAGTCGTGTTCTGATGCAGCTAAATGCGTCACTTGTGGCAGGGACACCCATGAGGCTGACTGTCCACCTCCATCTCCTCATTGTGTGAACTGTCAGGGTGACCATGCAGCATCCTCCCGCGACTGTCCCATCTACAAGGATGAATGCTGTATACAGGAAATTCGGGTCAAAGAGAAAGTGTCCACCTCGGCTGCTCACAAGCTATTTGCTAGTAGGAAGCCAACGCTGCTCCCAGCAGGGAAATACAGTACTGTCCTCACGTCTCCTCAACCTACCAGGGAGTTGTCGACACAGATATGCGATCTGACCTTTAGCGCTACGGTCGTTCGTTCGGCCAGTGCTAAGATCACCCGGTCAACATCTCCTCTTCCTCCTGTCACCCCTAAGACACAAGCACCTTCATCAGCTTCTGCCAAGACTAAGACCCAGAAGTCAGATGCACGGGCCTTCAAGAAGGAACCGTGCCGTGAGGACTTCCTACGTACCCCGAACTCCCAGCCATCGACCAGTACTTCAACAAAACAACCTTCCAAGAAAGCTCATAGGATGCAAAGTTCTCCTTCTCCACCACGGCGCGTTTCTTCTCCTGCACCACCCAGCGGTTGCTGCCCCAGGCCATCATCCGTTTTGCCTGGCCGCACCACTGGTAGCCGAACATCTGGCTGTTCACCGGCGGAGGAAGCTCCCCCTGCCGGCCATCTTAACACGGTGGCCGACGAACCTATTGAAAAAATGGATGATGACTCTCCACCTATTGATGGCGGCAGCAGTGCTCGCTCGAAGCCAGGCCCTGAGTGGCCTTCGAGGTGACCCCTTCTTGCTTCTCCTTTTTCTTTTTCTTCTCATGATGGCACTTCTTCATTGGAATATTCACAGCATTCACTCCAACCGCAATGACTTATAGTTGCTGCTATGCTTGCACTGTCCACTCGTAGTAGCTCTCCAGGAAACAAAGCTATGCCCATGTGATCGAATTGACTTGGCACACTATGCCTCTGTGCATTTTGACCTACCCCCTGTGGCAGGTATTACAGCTTTTGCAACCAACGGCTGCCCCATCAGGAAAGAGGGAAGGAGAGGGAAAGACGAAAGGATGTGGGCCCTAAGGGAGAGGGCAAGGAGTCACTCCAATCCCGGGAGCGGAAAGACCCACCTTAGGGGGAAAAAAGGACAGGTACACACACACACACACACACACACACACACACACACACACACACACAAAAAAAAAGGCAGACATTTGTAAAGGCAAAGATGTCAGTCAAGGCGGAAGAACAGAGGCAAAGATGATGTTGAAAGACAGATGAGGTATGAGTGGCGGATAACGAGAAGAGAAGATATGCTCAAGGCCAAGTTCCCATCTCTGGAGTTCTGACAGGTTGGTGTTAGTGGGAAGTAACCAGATAACCCGGATGGTGTAACACTGTGCCAAGATGTGCTGGCCGTGCACTAAGGCATGTTTAGCCACAGGGTGATCCTCATTACCAACAAAAACTGTCTGCCTGTGTCCATTCATGCGAATGGACAGTTTGTTGCTGGTCATTCCCACATAGAAAGCTACACAGTGTAGGCAGGTCAGTTGGTAAATCACGTGGGTGCTTTCACACGTGGCTCTGCCTTTGATCGTGTACACCTTCCGGGTTACAGGACTGGAGTAGGTGGTGGTGGGAGGGTGCATGGGACAGGTTTTACACCGGGGGCAGTTACAAGTGTAGGAGCTAGAGGGTAGGGAAGGTGGTTTGGGGATTTCATAGGGATGAACTAAGAGGTTACGAAGGTTAGGTGGATGGCGGAAAGACACTCTTGGTGGAGTGGGGAGGATTTCATGAAGGATGGATCTCATTTCAGGAAGTCGTATCCCTGTTGGAGACCCACATTCAGAGTCTGATCCTGTCACAAGTGAGGCACTTTTGGGGTTCTTCTGTGGGAGGTTCTGGGTTTGAGGAGATGAGGAAGTGGCTCTGGTTATTTGCTTCTGTACCAGGTCGGGAGGGTAGTTGCGTGATGCGAAAGCTGTTTTCAGGTTGTTGGAGTAATGGTTCAGGGATTCCGGACTGGAGCAGATTCATTTGCCACGAAGCCCTAGGCTGTAGGGAAGGGACCGTTTGATGTGGAATGGGTGGCAGCTGTCATAATGGAGGTACTGTTGTTTGTTGGTGGGTTTGATGTGGACAGATGTGTGAAGCTGGCCATTGGACAGGTGGAGGTCAATGTCAAGGAAAGTGGCATGGGATTTGGAGTAGGACCAGGTGAATCTGATGGAACCAAAGGAGTTGAGGTTGGAGAGGAAATTCTGGAGTTCTTCTTCACTGTGAGTCCAGATCATGAAAATATCATCAATAAGTCTGTACCAAACTTTGGGTTGGCAGGCCTGGGTAACCAAGAAGGCTTCCTCTACGTGACCCATGAATAAGTTGGTGTACGAGGGGGCCATCCTGGTACCCATGGGTGTTCGCTTTAATTGTTGGTATGTCTGGCCTTCGAAAGTGAAGAAGTTTAGGGTCAGGATGAAGCTGGCTAAGGTAATGAGGAAAGAGGTTTTAGGTAGGGTGGCAGGTGATCGGCGTGAAAGGAAGTGCTCCATCACAGCGAGGCCCTGGATGTGCGGAATATTTGTGTATAAGGAAGTGGCATCAATGGTTACAAAGATTGTTTCCAGGGTAACAGATTGGGTAAGGATTCCGGGCATTCGAGAAAGTGGTTGGTGTCTTTGATGAAGGATGGGAGACTGCATGTAATGGATTGAAGGTGTTGATCTACATAGGCAGAGATACGTTCAGTGGGGGCTGGGTAACCAGCTACAATGGGATGGCCGGGATGATTGGGTTTGTGAATTTTAGGTAGACGGTAGAAGGTAGGGGTGCAGGTTGTTGGTGGGGTCAGGAGATTGATGGAGTCAGGTGAAAGGTTTTATAGGGGGCCTAAGGTTCTGAGGATTCCTTGAAGATATGCCTGGACATCAGGAATGGGATTACCTTGGCAAACTTTGTAAGTAGTATTGTCTGAAAGCTGACGCAGTCCTTCAGCCACATACTCCCGACGATCAAGTACCACGGTCGTGGAACCCTTGTCTGCCGGAAGAATGACGATGGATCAGTCAGCCTTCAGATTACGGATAGCCTGGGCTTCAGCAGTGGTGATGTTGGGAGTAGGATTAAGGTTTTTTAAGAGGGATTGAGAGGCAAGGCTGGAAGTCAGAAATTCCTGGAGAGTTTGGAGAGGGTGATTTTGAGGAAGAGGAGGTGGGTCCTGCTGTGACGGAGGATGGAACTGTTCCAGGCAGGGTTCAATTTGGATAGTGTCTTGGGGAGTTGGATCATTAGGAGTAGGATTAGGATCATTTTTCTTCGTGACAAAGTGATATTTCCAGCAGAGAGTATGGGTGTAGGACAGTAAATCTTTGACAAGGGCTGTTTGGTTGAATCTGGGAGTGCGGCTGAAGGTGAGGCCTTTGGATAGGACAGAGATTTCGGATTGGGAGAGAGGTTAACTACTGAATTAGGGTGTTGTGGTTCCAGATTGTGTTGATTGGAATTTTGAGGTTTTGGGGGGAGTGGAGCTGGGAGATTGAGTAGATAGGAGAGACTGGGTCTGTGTGCGATGAGAGGAGGTTGAGGTTTGCTGGAAAGGTTGTGAAGGGTGAGAGAGTTGCCTTTCCGGAGGTGGGAAACCAGGAGATTGGATAGTTTTTTGAGGTGGAGGGTGGCATGCTGTTCTAATTTGCGGTTGGCCTGTAGGAGGATGCTCTGAACAGCCGGTGTGGATGTGGGAGAGGAAAGACTGAGGACTTTTATTAAGGATAGGAGTTGACGGGTGTGTTCATTGGCTCAGTTGATGAGTAGGTGAAGGATTAGGTGGGTGAGGGCAATAGATTGTTCAGTTTGGAACTGGTATGGGGACTGATGGAAAGAAGGGTTAAGCCAGAGATGGGAACTTTAAGTGTGAGGCCTTTGGGGGTAATGCCAAATGTCAGACAAGCTTGAGAAAATAAAATATGGGGGTGTAATCAGGCTAGGGCAAAGGCATGTTTGCGGAGGGAATGTAAATAAAACTTAATGGGGTTGTTGTGGTGATGGTGTGAGGGTGACATGGTATTAGAAGGTGGAAAGTGTAACATGAGGTTGAAATGAAAATGAAAATATAAATATATAGGGAGAGATAAAGGTGAACTGGAAAGCAACTGGAGATCTGGTGTGAAACAAGGCGAAAAAGTGTTGGTTATAGCTGGGCTTGTTGATCCTGTGGTGAACAGGGGGAGGGATGGGGGGATGTGGGTTTTTTGGGGGAGAGGGTGGGGAGTCGTTCCAGTCCCGGGAGTGGGGGGACTTGCCTTGGGGGGAGGGAGGGGCGGGTGTGCCGTGCACAGACACAAGCAGATGTTGCCATGGATGCACAAGAAGCAACTATTATGAGCTCATTACAGTATAGTAATGCCTTTGACACTGTCAGCTTTGACATTTTACTTGCCAGACTTAGCATTCTCAATTTATCGGCAAGTGCAGTGCAAAGGTTTCACTGATATCTGACATCCCACCAGCAATACATCATGCCACAATGGAGGCAGGTAGTATTATGCAACCCCCAGGGTTTGTGTCTGTGTATGTGCGGTTGTATATGGGTGTGTGTGTGTGTGTGTGTGTGTGTGTGTGTGTGTGTGTGTGTGTGTGTGTGTGTGTGTGTGTGTGTGTGTGTGTGTGCGCGAGTGTATACCTGTCCTTTTTTCCGCCTAAGGTAAGTCTTTCCGCTCCCGGGATTGGAATGACTCCTTACCCTCTTCCTTAAAACCCACATCCTTTCGTCTTTCCCTCTCCTTCCCTCTTTCCTGATGAAGCAACCGTTGGTTGCGAAAGCTTGAAATGTGTGTGTCTATCGACCTGCCACCACTTTCGTTTGGTAAGTCACATCATCTTTGTTTTTAGATATATTTTTCCCACTTGGAATGTTCACTGATGTTGCAGTTTTCTGTAACAAAGTAGCAATGCCATAAGACAGTAATGATTTGCAGAATGAGCTTCAGAGAATTGATGAATAGTTGGCAGTTGACCCAGAATGTAAATAAATGTAACATATTGTTCTTACATAGAAAAAGAAATCCACTATTCTGTAGCCACACTATTGATGAAAAACCACTGGAAATAGTATCTGCCACAAAATATCTAGGAGTAACTATTCAGAGCAACCTTAAGGGGAATGACCACATAAAACAAGTAGTTGGAAAAGCAGAAGCCAAACTTAGATTCATATGAATAATCTTAAGGAAATGTAACTCATCCATGAAGGAAGTGGCTTACAAGGTGCTAGTTTGACTGATTGATGAGTATTGTTTATCTGTCTGGGATCCATACCAGATAGGACTGATAGCATAGATAGAGAAGATCCAATGAAGAGTGGCATGTTTCATTACATCATCATCTAGTTGCATGAGAGTGTTATGGAGATGCTCAACAAACTCCATTGGCAGATGTTATGAGAGACACATTGTGCATCACTGAGAGAGATTTACTATTGAAATTTTGAAAGAGCGCTTTCTGGGAAGAGTCAGACGACATATTACTTTCTCCCACATACATTTCATGTAACGACCACAAGAAGAAAATTCAAGAAAGCAGAGCCAATACGAGGCTTCTTTCCAAGTGCTGTTCATGAGTGGAGGACTCAGTTAGTGGTACAAAGGGTACCCTCCACCATACATCTATATGTGGCTTGTGGTGTATGATGTAGATATAGATGAACACTGTTTGCCCAAGTTATCAGTTACAATTTGTGGGCATAGGCAGAAGTTGTATACTGGCAACACACAATATCCTGTATCAGAGGATGCTCTACAACATGACTGTTATGACCTCAGTGCCTGTTTCCAGATATGTGCCTCACACAAGTTTCACAGATTTCTGCATGTTGGAACTGCCATGTGGTTGGTTCTTACCAGCCACCTGGCCTTCATTTGTGCTAGTTTCTGTGATATCAGCTTTTATTTTCAGTAACTGTTGCTCTTTTTCACTCCCCTTCCATTTTTCTACATCTTTAATTTTGCAACCTGCCTATTTCTCCACCTGACTGCCCTCTCCAACACCTGTCTAGCTTGTATAATGCACTTTACTTTCTGCTCTTATTGACTCTTGCATGATTTATTTTTCAGTAATCTCTATCTTGCTTAGTACCCTATTCTCCATCATCCCATCCATAAAGTCTC
This sequence comes from Schistocerca serialis cubense, assembly GCF_023864345.2. Classification (NCBI taxonomy): domain Eukaryota; kingdom Metazoa; phylum Arthropoda; class Insecta; order Orthoptera; family Acrididae; genus Schistocerca; species Schistocerca serialis. The sequence goes on along the minus strand of NW_026047571.1, from coordinate 2,146,527 downwards.
CCATGACTCTAGGTTCGGGGCAACTTTTCCATAACTCTCACTGTTTCCTAAATCTCACCCACCTTCTTCCTTGATCACTCTACCTTTCCCTTGAGTCCTCCTGCCAGAAGAAGGAGCCAATGGCTCCAAATGCTTGTGTATTTCCATGATCCTTGTATGTGTTTTCTCCAGTCAACACTTGGCAAGTAGATCTTGTATCTATTCAGTAATATTTTCAAACATTGGTTATTTTTGTTGACATGTTATCCCTACAGAACAGATTGGGAAACTTGCATTTTTTTGAAATTCTGTGGTTGGAGAATATTTGTCAGTTCTTGAAGAGGCAAACTGTTATACCGGTCTTCAGGTTGCCATGGAATATAAGTGTTTAATATGCTATCAGTGATGAGGTCATCAGAGATTGGGGATGAGATCATATTGGGAAAGGAAGGAAAGAGAAATTGAGTGTGTCCTTTCTAAGTAACAATCCAGGCAATCACTATAAGCAGTGGAAAAAATGGGAAACCTAAATCTGGAAGCCCAAAGAGTTGGGGCCACCATTGGCCTGAAGATTTATTTAGGTAGTTACATTTTATTTTCATAGAGCCAGCGGAATGATGGATTTTGTAAATGTCATAAATAATAATATGACAGTAATTACATTAACAAAATATTATGTTAACAGAATCTTCCTTCAGTTCTTGGTAGAACAACATTATAATAAATGAAAAGCACCAGTTTGTTTTTGCTCTACAACATTACTTTTGTTGTGTTAACCGGTTTTCAGCTTACAAGGCCATCTTCAGACATTTACTGTGTATTTTCACCAAAGAAGTTGCAATGTTTACAAACAACATTGAAGGAGAAGCAAAAACATACAGCAAGCAACATATTGGACAGTGTGGTGGTAGTGCATTGAAGACTGGGAAGTAAATAGATAAAAATGGACTAAACAGGAAAAACTTTAACACAAAATAGGAACAGCATGCCTACATAACAGTTTCTATTAATAAACAAAACTAATAAAATAAAATTAGTGCTTGACAAGGCTACATCAGGAGGTATAAAAAATGGAGAGTGATACGCAAACCTATTAAAAGAAGAAACAATCATCAGCATGTTACACCCTTATAATCCTATCATCAGTGTCTAACGTGCAGTGCCTTTTAGTTGTCGGCCGGAGTGGCCGTGCAGTTCTGGGCGCTACAGTCTGGAGGCGAGCGACCGCTACGGTCGCAGGTTCGAATCCTGCCTCGGGCATGGATGTGTGTGATGTCCTTAGGTTAGTTAGGTTTAATTAGTTCTAAGTTCTAGGCGACTGATGACCTCAGAAGTTAAGTTGCATAGTGCTCAGAGCCATTTGAACCATTTTTTTTGTCTTTTAGTTACATATTATTCATATGTTCTCTCAATTCTTAGCTATGGCCTTCTTTTTTGGGGAACAAATGCACAGAATATGAATGCAATTTTCAAACTCCAGAAAAGAGCCATAAGAACAATAACCAAAAATACTAGTCAAGCTCATTGTAAAGTTCTGTTCAAAACACTGCTCCATGTGAATACATTTGCCAGTCAGTTGTACACATCAAAAATAACATTGGTAATTACTGCACAAACAGCTCTGTCCATGACCAAGCAACAAGATATAGACTCAACTTACATTTACCAAGAAAAAATAAACATAAAACTCAAAACAGCATTTTCTACCACGGAATAAAACTGTACAATAAATTACCAAAAGAAATTAAAGAAATTGCCAAAATACACTTATTTAAAAAGGCAGCTAAAAATTACCTGTTATGCAATACATTTTATATACATTGAAGGATTAGTTAGATAAAACAGAGTAGGGGTTTCATAAAAAATGTTATACAAATAAATAATAATAACACTGCAGGAGTATATTTAATGATTGTCTCTAACTAGAATTCTGTAAATATATGTGTACACAAATTAGCTTATTTTAAATTGCTATAAACTTATAAATACTTTGCCATGTCCTATGTCCCTGTAAAAAGACATCTACGGATGAATAAAGATACTACTACTACTACTACTACTACTACTACTACTACCAATGTGTCTACTGGATACGTAAGGAACTTAAGCAATATCAATAAGATAAACAGAAATAAATAGATGCAGGAAAATGGAGGCATCTGAGGGAACATACTGTAAATGCAGCCTTTGAGAGTGTGGCAGTACAGAACTTTGTAACAGTTTGCATTAAATAAATGAATCAAGTAATATATAAACAATATTTGGTGAGACAACTGCAAGAGGTGTTAAACATGGACAGTAATACAAGTACCAGTTAAGAGAAAGCCTTAACAATTGAAACAACAGTCTAGTCTCTTCTTAAATTTCCAAAAATGCTGAAACACTTGATTCTTTATTTCTGACCCAGAAACCAAATACCAATTTTTGTAAGTCTAGCTTCAAAATTGCCTTAATACAAACATTTTTGAAAAAAACCCTTCATCCCATATTTCACCCCCTTGATGTTGGTATTTTAAAAAATCCCTGCTTAAATGACACCGGCAATATAAGATCCACACCTCCAAATTTCAAGTTTCTATCCTATCTATCACTGGACTGGGCAATGATGAGGCACTCAGTCAGGGCATTCTATATAGAGATTGTGTTTGGATGTTTTACCATCATGTCTTATGCTAAATGGTTCATGTTCATCATCTTTGAACTTAAATTCATTCTTTAATTAGTTCTCAGAAAGCTTTACTTTTATTATCAGACTGCTCTATTGTTTTGTTGCTAATCCATTTCCTAAGATTAGCAATTTCAGTTTTAAAAGTTTTCTTTGCCTCATTTCATTTCTCCTTCAAAAGCTGTACAGCATTAGCTTTATAAAGTAGGTTTAGATGGATATTTGACTGAGCCTAATCAGATTTGGGGGAGTTTCATTCTAGGATTACTTCCATTTTGGTAATGTTTAAGTACCTGAAGGGTTTCTCTGACAACAGTGGCAATAGTCATAATGTCTCATCAGGGTTTCATAGAACTTATTCCATTTGTCATCAGTTCTTTACACCTGGTACACAGAACCTCATTTCTCCTCTGATTGTATTTAAAGGCATTACTATTCAATCTATTTGGAGTTAATTTCAAAAGAACATCCTTTGTTATTTTTCTATGGCTGAATTTATGTACTCTACCACATGACAAAAGTGATCAAAATAATTTAAAGCTTGGCTACCTGACCTATAAAATTCCTGGTGGTTATAGAATAATCCATTTTAGTGGAGTATTTGTCATTTACTCTAGTACCTGATGCAACAGGAAGCTGAGGCTTCATTGCAGTTAACAAAAATATTGACTCTACTGATACTGAATTCGAATGTGACAGTGAATTTACCTGGTCATGTCTAACAGGTCCAGATGAAATCAAGTTAATTGTTGCATGTTTTTACTGGTTACCCAATTTCATTGTGACAGTTTTACAGTCATTCAAGAAAGTCTTCAGTCAGAAGCACCTAAATACCCAGATTATACAATATTAGTTTTAGGTGTCTTTAACCTACTGAGTATGGACTGGTGCATACAGATTCATTGCAGGGGTACAGACAGACAATCTTGCAAAGTACTTTTGAACATATTTTCCAAAAACTGTCTTGAGCAGCTAATTCAACAGCCCACATGCTATAGGAATATTTTAGACCTTGTAGCTACAAACAGGTGTGGCTCTATTGATGGCATCACTATAGAGTCAGGGATTAATGATTATGATGTCATCTTCGTAACTATGGTTACTAAATGAATCAATCAAGAAAGTTTGGAGAGTGTTTCTGCTAGAAACAGCAGATACACTATGTGATCAAAAGTATCAGGACACCCCCAAAATCATACGTTTTTCATATTAGGTGCATTGTGTTGCCACCTTCTGCCAAGTACAACATATCAGCAACCTCAGTAGCCATTGGACATCGTGCGAGAGCAGAATGTCGCTCTGCAGAACTCACAGACTTCCAACATGGTCAGGTGATTGGGTGTCACTTGCGTCAGACATCTTTATGCAAGATTTCCACACTCCTAAACATAACTAGGACCACTGTTTTCAATGTGATAGTGAAGTGGAAACAGCACAAAAGCGTACAGGCCGACATCGTCTGTTGACTGACAGTTTAAGAGAGTCACAGTGTGTAGTAGGCATACATCTACCCAGACCATCACATAGGTATTCCAAACTGCATCTGGATCCACTGCAGGTACTATGAAAGTTAGGTGGGAGGTGAGAAAACTTCAATTTAATGGTTGAGTGGCTGCTCATAAGCCACACATCACGCCAGTAAATGCCAAATGATGTCTTGCTTGGTGTAAGGAGCGTAATCATTGAATGATTAAACAGTGGAAAAACATTGTATGGAGTGATGAATCATGGTACAAAATGTGGTGATTGAATGGCGGGGTGTGGATATGGCGAATGCCCAGTGAACGTCATCTGCCAGCACGTGCAGTGGCAACAGTGTTATTGTGTGGTCATGTTTTTCATCGAGTGACCTTGCACCTCTTGTTGTTTTGTGTGGCACTATCACAGCACAGGCTACATTGATGTTTTAAGCACCTTCTTGCTTGCCACTGATGAAGAGCTATTCAGGGATGGCGATTGCATCTTTCAACATGATCGAGCACCTGTTCATAATGCACTGTCTGTGGCAGAGTGGTTACATGACAACAACATCCCGGTAATGGACTGGCCTGCACAGAGTTCTGACCTGAAACATGTAAAACACCTTTGGGATGTTTAGGAATGCTGACATCATTCCAAGTCTCACCAACTGACATCAGCACCTCTCCTCAGTACAGCACTCTGTGAAGAATGGGCTGCCATTCCCCAAGAAACCTTTGAGCACCTCGTTGAATGCATGCCTGAGAGAGTGGATGCTGTCATCAAGGGTAAGGATGGCCAACAACCATATTGAATTCCAGCATTACCGGTGGAGGACACCACAGACTTGCACCTCATTTTCAGCCAGGTGTCTGGACACTTTTGATCACATAGTGTAAGTAGTTGTTGGCATCACCACTTAGATAATGAACTGACATCATTTTGTTCCAGTGAGCCATGGTGCCATTGAGTTAGTAGACTGGAGCCACTGACTCAAGAGTAGTACCAACTGGCCCTCGTGCAACCCCATTGTCAATATCTATGAGGAAGAGTGGGCATCTGTGGGTTGTGTCCTTAGAAGGTCTTTGCTTGCCGATATATACACGGGGTTGACTGGCCTGAGAAGGGAGGCACGAAGTTTGGAGATTGGTGGTAGCATTGCGACAAGAGATGGTCATGAGGTCTGAATGGCCAAAGCCGTGAGCTATGCAAGGAGGGCCTGCACAGAGTGAAGATACCAGAGTACTTCACTGGGGTCAGCATCAACTACAAGCAGCAGGCTGACATTTTGTCGGTTGGTTATCAACATTAATGTCAGATGACTACTTGTGGCCTGGCTGCCCTCTTCTACCTGGCTTTCATTGGCACCCTCAGTAAGCACAGTGGATCCATGGCACTGCTTGCTGATAAAGGGGAGTAACATTCTGTAACACTCATAGTGATTTGTGTCATTGCCTACCTGCCCTCCTTATTATTTTCCAGTTAAGCGAACTTTTGGGAGAATTTCCCGAAGTACTTCATGACAGGTTGGGAGTCACAGACATCATTTGATACCATATTCATGTTATGGATGATGTGCTGGTTTGCCAGTCACCATATCACTTGTCACCTTCTTAAAAGATGGAGTCATAAGACCATCCACCTCCACCCTTTTCTTAGTACCTAAAGATCAGGGGCAGGATTTCTGACCTGTGGTTGATCACAGGCTTCTCAATTAAAAGGTGATCTTGAATTTCGTGCCACTCCCTGATCACCACAGCTGTTTGACCTGGTTTTAGGGAGCATATTGGTTTACTGTGTTAGATCTTAATCAGGCTTATTACCAGATACCCTTAACAGAGGAATCTAAGCATCTCATCGCCTTCACCCTGGATTGGAATTTATACGAGTTCATCCGAGTTCCATTTGGTTTGTCAACCAGTGCAACAGTTTTATCCCATTTATTGGATAAAATTTTAGGTGATTCAAAGTTTAATTGTGTCTTCAGTTATTGGGACAATGCAGTCATATTCAGTGCCTCCTTTGAAGAGCATATCTCACATCTGGAAGGTACTCTCCAGGCTTAGGGATGTGGTCCTGACTGTGAAACCCTCAAAGATAACCTTGGCTAAGCACCAAGTGTCATTTTTGGGTCACTTGGTATCTGGTGATGGAATTAGCATTGATCCAGAATGAACTAAGGCATTGAGGAATTTTCCGCAACCACGAAATAAGAGGGAGGTTGCCTGATTTGTAGCAATGACTAATTATTTCCACAAATTTGTCCCAAACTCTGTGCAACCTTCAGCTTCCTTAAATTTGTTACGCAGAAATAATGAGAAATTCATGTGAGCTGAAAGTCAGCAGGCAGCCCTTGAGGGAATCAAAACTGTGATTTCCAACCCATTGGTTTTAGCCATACCTGACTTTAAGAAATGATTTGTGGTCCACACTGATGCTTGCATTACTGGTATCGCAGCAGTTCTTTTACAGAAAGATCAGGATATCAGGCATCTGCTTCCTGACATCTGGAGGGGCCTGAACTCAATTACTCGGTATATGAGTGTGAAGCATTAGCTGTGTTATTTGCTCTGGAAAAAATTTGGTTCTACCTCAAACATAATGAATTTGATCTAGAGATGGATAATTAGGTCCTTAGTTGGGACCTAGCTTGTCCTAAGAAGACAGAGCATATTGCAAGATGGGCGGTCCACATTTTGGCTTTCCATTTTAAGGTTCAGGACATTGAGGGCTCTGATAATCAGTCTGCTGATGCCCTTAGCAGGATGTTCCAACAGCACGAGCTTGATGAGGAAATGCCAGACAGTTACCTAGTATGTACTATCCTTGCTGAGGTACCGAAACTGTTTAACAATTTGTAAACTGAACAAGAATAATACCCATTTGGGGGGGGGGGGGGGGGCTCAGGAAGCAGATACTAGATGGACAGGAATCCAGTGACTGTTTTCTGAAGAATGAGATTCTGTGTAACTGCAGGGGTAGGTCTGGGGTAGCTAGATTTTATCTCCCTTGACCCTTAGTTATTCTGGCCTTCCGGTACTGTCATGACTTTATAAAACGTTAGAGATAGTCAAGGAGCAGCTGACCTGGCCAACATTTTATAAAAACATTAGAGGTTTAGTCAAAGAATGCCAAGATTGTAAGAATGGGAGACCAAGTAACTCCCTGACGAGGGGATTGCTGCAGTCGGAATGGGAAGAGCATCCACTGGACAAATTGTTTGTTTATTATGTGGGCCAGCTTCCCTGGACAAAAAAAGGCAATCTGTATATTCTCATAGTAGTGGACACCTTCTCCAGGTTCATACCTAGCTGGGGTGAGACCGCTCTTATCACCATCTCTCATGGTACTAACATATTTATGTGATTTGGGCCACTGCAGCCATTGGTTATGGATAACATTCCTGGATTTCTGTCAAGATTGTTTAGACAATTCTGTTTTGGCAATGGGATAAATCATGTTACCACCACACCTTATTATCCTTATGGTTCCTGTGCCAAAAGGATTAACTGCAACTTGAAGTCAGCATTGATTATTTACCACCATAAATCACCCAAGAAGTGGGATACAACCTCACCCTGATTAAACTTATTGTTTAACTCCATGTGGGATGAAGAATCCCATGCCACCCCAGCTAGCCTAGTGCTCACATATCCCATGAATTCCTGACTCTCCAATTTATGTAAGATAAATCATCTTTCACCTCCGTCTATCAGTCCGAAGGTACTTAGAGAGCAAAAGGACCAAATATTAGGAATGTTCACGATTTTGAGGCCTGTCACTATAACAGAAACAAGTGCCCCTTTCAAGGGAAGATAGGGGATCTTGTCTACATCAGAAACATTTCTGGGTGGACTTCCCAGGATAAATGTTTAGAGAAACTTGCCCCACATTTCCTAGATCCATATTCCATTGTCAAAATCTTAAGCCCAGTCAATCTTTTGGTCAGGGACCCAGAAAAGAGGAAGCTCATCTCAGGCAGATTAAAATCTCCAGCAGAGTGAAGGGTTCTTAGATCTGGGGGAAAGCTTGTTCAGGTTTGAGAGTGGGATGTTGAGATGTGGTGCAATTGAGTTAGTAGACTGTTCTGTCTGGCACCAGTGGCTCAAGAACAGTATCGACTATCACTCTTGTGGCCCCATTGCCAATATCTGTGAGGAAGAGTGGATATCTGTGGTTTGTGTCCTTAGAAGGTCCTTGAGAGGGGTCTGCTGGCCTGAGAAGGGAGGCACAAAGTTTGCCGATTGCAGTAGCATCACAACAAGAGGTGGCTACAAGGTCCGAGTGGCCGAAACCACAAGCTGCGCAAGGAGGGCCTCTGCAGAGTTACGATACCAGAGTACTTCACTGGGGTCAGCATTGACTACAAGCAGCAGGCTGACATCCCATCAGTTGGTTGGCAACATTTGTGTTGGACGACTGCTCGTGGCCTGGCTGCCCTCATCTACCTGGCTTTCATTGGCACCACTCAGTAACCACTGTAACGCACCATGGATCCATGGAACTGCTTGCTGATAAAGCAAAGTAACATTCTGTAATCCTCGTGTTGATTTTTGTCATTGCCTACCTGCCCTGCTTATGATTTTCCGGTTTGTACCCGACCCTCAGAGTTTTACTCAGTTGGCTCTTTGGTCATTAATAGAGGCCATAATATTGTACTGAGACACTAGTTGTCATTTGAAAATTTGTCCCACTATTATATTTCCTTTCCTTCCTGGTTTGTACCCAGTCATTAATGTTCTAATGACCAGCTCCTGGCCATAAATACAGCCAGAACAATTATACTAATGCACATGTTGCCATTAAACAAAAGAGGGACCTTCTAGTTAGATTTAGGTGTTAACCAGTTCAGTTCTTTGATTGCATTTACAGTTTTAAGTCTTTAGTTATAATCTGAACAACCTGTTGTACTAAGGTGTGTTTGAAAGACCGTATCATTATTGGTGTATTTTAGCTGGATCTTGTGGTTCTGGCAAGTGAGTTCTCTTGTACTAAGTATTCACAAGTGATGTTTTAAGACGTTCCTTCAGAACGGTCTTAATAACTGAAATCAGTTTAACTTTGAAAATATTAACAGCCAACTGTCACCAGGGCATTAGTCAAAATAAGATTGTCAAAAGGGACAGGTTGGGATCCAATCGCACCTTGGCTGTTGATTGAAATTAAAAAGTTGGTTGCTTTTAAGTAAGCTTTATCATTGTCATATTGTTTCCTAATCTGTTTAATCTTTAAGCACATATTAACCCAGAACCTTTAGACATACAGCCTTCTAATTAAAAATTATGTCATCTGTTTTGAGTAACTTCAACACTCTTGTCATCAATGGTGCTTATATAATGTTGCAGAAAGGCATGTAACAGCAGAGGCTTTGTCCAGTGCAATAGTAAACACTGCCATTTGATCCAATAGCATGTAGGCTGCAGGTATGGTTGTGTACTGTTAAATATACAGGTTGTGTGAAAAGTAAGTTACATGTTTGGGTCCTTCCTTCCACATTTTCTTTAATTCTGGTAGGTACCATGTTTCATCCAGTATGATGGATGTAGAGGAATTATAGGAAAAGTTTAAGTGGACTGTATATCATGCTCTGGAGATGTATGTACTGATTAAGTGGATGAAGAACAGAAAATATCCTTTGTGGTTTACCACTGAAATTTGGAAAATACTGGGAAAGTAAAGGCTGTTGTACTCTCAGTTCAAAAGAGAATGAACAAATGATTACAGGAAAATGTTAGTAGAGATTCAAGCATCTGTAAAAAGATAAATGTGCAATCCGTACAACTGTCATACCTAAGCAAAAGATATTGTTGAGAACACAAGAAAATTCTGGTCATCTATAAGACTACTAATCAAGTCTTAGGCTTTTATCCAGTCACTCATTGACCAACCTGCATGCAGGTAGAAGACAGCAAAAAGAAAGCTGAAGTTTTAAATTTTGTGTTTAAGAAATCATCCACACAGGACAATCATACAAACATTGATCTGTTGCAAAGACTTCCATATGGTGGACACAGTAATGGTCACCCCTGGCATAACAAAATAACTGAAATAGTTAGAAACAAATAAGTCACAGGTCCAGATGGAACCCTAATTAGCTTTTACAAAGAGTAGTTTATGGCATTGCCCTTTTACTTAGCTTGAATTAATGAATCTCTCATCCACTGAAAAGTTCCAGGTGCCTGGTAAAAGGCACGGTTGACTCTTGTGTATAAGAAGGAAAAACGAAGGACCCAAAAAATTACAGACCAGTATCATTAACATTCGGTTTCCTGCAAAATTGTAGACCACAATCTGAATTCGAATGCAATAAATTTCCTAGATACTGTGAAACTTATGTCCACAAATCATGTGAAGCTCAGCTTGCCTTTCTCTCATATGATATACTGCAAACTATGGAAAAAGGGCAACAGGGTGACTTCATATTCTCAGATTTCCAAAAAGCATTGGATATCGTGCCCCACTGCAGACTGTTACTGAAGGCATGAGCATAAAGGTTAGGTCTCCAGAAATGAAAGTGGCTCAAAGACTTCTCACATAGCAGGACCCTGTGTGCTGTCCTGGAGGGCTGGTGTCAGTTAGTGACAAGGATATTGTAAGGAGTGCCCCAGGGAGATGTGAAAGGACTGCTATTTTATTCTGTATGCTCAAATGATGTGGCTGACAGGGTGAGCAGCAATCTGCAGCCGTTTGTCGATGATGCTGTCACGCACAGGAAGCTGTCATCATTGACTGACTCTAGGAGAATACAAGATATCTTAGACAAAAACTTCTATTTGGTGTGATAAATCTCAGCTAGCTCTAAATGTCTACAAATGTAAATTAATGTGGATGAGTAGGAAAAACAAACCAGAAATGCTTGAATAAGTGTTACTAGTGTAATGCTCGAAACATTCGTGTCGATTAAATGTCTAGGCATAACGGTACAAAGCGATGTGAAATGAAACAAGCATGTGAGGACTGTAGTAGGGAAGGTGAATGATTGACTTTTAGTAAAGTATCGTTCAGATGACATACTAGTGAAAGCCATGGTACTATTTTGGTTTTTTGTCAGATTAAAGGAAGACATAAAACAATTCAGAGGTGGGCCATTATATTTGTTACTGGTAGGTTCAGTCAACATGCAAGTATTGTGGAGATGCTTAGGGAACTCAAATGGGAAACCCTGGAGGTAAGGAAACATCCTTCTCTAGGAACACTATTGAGAAAATTTAGAGAACTAGCATCTGAGGCTTATTGCATTACAATTCTACTGTCACCAACTTACATTTCATGCAAGGATAATGAAGATTAGACGTGATAAATAAGGATTCTCATGAAAGAATGTAGACAGTCATTTTTCCCTCATTCTGTTTGCAAATGGAACAGGAAAGGAAATAAGAAGTGATTGTTCAGGGCATCCTACACCATGCACCATACAGTAGCTTGTGTAGTATTGATGTAGATGTAGATGTATTACATTTAAAAGATTTTATGAGTTTAATATGTCAGTGAGATTCAAATTTACTACATTCTTTGGATTTGCATCTATATTAAAATCACCAAATATTTCAACACTGTAAAATCCAGGATGAAATGTAACAGTACTATGAAAAGGAATGTTGCTACTAACCATATAGCAGAGATGCTGAGTTGCAGATGGCCACAACAAAGAGACTCACAAAAGGCCTCTGTCAAAAATAGATGACAGACGCATATGTGTGCATGTGCACACACGCACCCACACACAAAATGCAACTCATACACATGACTGCATCTCAGGCAACTGAAACCAGAGAGAGAGAGAGAGAGAGTGAGTGTGTTACTTTTCAACAAATATTTACTTATTTATGGCCATTGTTTAGAATGATATTGGATGCATCAATATCATTTACAATTACAGTTACAGGGTGAATTAGAAACTGAGCACACAGGTTATTTTACAGTAGACTTACTTGTGTAGATACATATAATAATTAATGAAAAGGAAAAACCAAAACTTTATTTATAATTTAATTTAATAAATATAGGCACTCAACTTTTCTTTCAGCTGCAGTACTTGAGTGTTGACAAAACATGAGAAACTTTTCACATTTACTTGTCATTGATGCCTTATATGTAACACATTTCTGAGGAAAGTGCCATAGTAGAGCAATTTCTTTCCGATTCTTTTGGACTATTCCCAAAGTATTCCTTAACTTTGTACAGCCAAACTATTGTCTAGAACTCCCTTACTTTAAAACAAAAGACTGGTAATGCTTTTGTAAACTGTTTGGTAGCCTGTTGTGTAATAAGCACCCAACTTTAGCAGGACCTTTATCAGCCAGTTGTAGTCAAGTACCATTGATGTGATAAGAGACTATGTGATAACAAACTTTAACTTTTGTGCTACAAATGTGTACTTCTCTCTTTAGCGTTAGTGCACAGTTTGCTTTGACATACATGATAGTTTCACATACATACATAGATGGAACTGTCAAAATTGTAAATTGTCTGAATTTGATTTTACAAGATTCTCTTGGTGACAGCCTTATATACCAGGTACAGGGATTTCTTCTCATTTCAATCACATATGGAGTGCAGGAAGAGTGATTGTTTGGATACCTTCATGTGTGCTGTGATTATTATTAAGAGCCTGCCACTTCCATTTCTTCAGCATCTCTGTGGCACTCTCCCTTGGATTAATGGATTAAACAAACCTGTGACCATTTGTGCTGCCCTTGCCTGTATAAGTTCAATATCCCCTGTTAGTCATCTGGTACGGTTCCTACACATTTGAGCCAGTATTCTAGGATGGGTCACACGAGTGATTTGTAAGCAATCTCCTTTGTAGAGTGAGGGCATTTCCGCAGCATTCTCCAATAAATCAAAGTATGGCACCTGCTTTACCCATGACTCAGCCCACGTTATCATCCCCATTTAATATCCTCACAAAGTGTAACACCCTGGTATTTGTATAAGTTTGCTGATTCCAACAGTGACTCATTGATATTATAGTTACAGGTTACTATGCTTTTTTCATTTTGTGAAGCGCACAATTTTACACTAGTGAACATTTACATCAAGTTGAAGAACACCACTTTCAAATCTTATCAAGATCTAACTGAATATTTATGAAGATTCATTCAGGCAGTACTTCATTATACACTCCTGGAAATTGAAATAAGAACACTGTGAATTCATTGTCCCAGGAAGGGGAAACTTTATTGACACATTCCTGGGGTCAGATACATCACATGATCACACTGACAGAACCACAGGCACATAGACACAGGCAACAGAGCATGCACAATGTCGGCACTAGTACAGTGTATATCCACCTTTCGCAGCAATGCAGGCTGCTATTCTCCCATGGAGACGATCGTAGAGATGCTGGATGTAGTCCTGTGGAACGGCTTGCCATGCCATTTCCACCTGGCGCCTCAGTTGGACCAGCGTTCGTGCTGGACGTGCAGACCGCGTGAGACGACGCTTCATCCAGTCCCAAACATGCTCAATTGGGGACAGATCCGGAGATCTTGCTGGCCAGGGTAGTTGACTTACACCTTCTAGAGCACGTTGGGTGGCACGGGATACATGCGGACGTGCATTGTCCTGTTTGAACAGCAAGTTCCCTTGCAGGTCTAGGAATGGTAGAACGATGGGTTCGATGACGGTTTGGATGTACCGTGCACTATTCAGTGTCCCCTCGACGATCACCAGTGGTGTACGGCCAGTGTAGGAGATCGCTCCCCACACCATGATGCCGGGTGTTGGCTCTGTGTGCCTCGGTCGTATGCAGTCCTGATTGTGGCGCTCACCTGCACGGCGCCAAACACGCATACGACCATCATTGGCACCAAGGCAGAAGCGACTCTCATCGCTGAAGACGACACGTCTCCATTCGTCCCTCCATTCACGCCTGTCGCGACACCACTGGAGGCGGGCTGCACGATGTTGGGGCGTGAGCGGAAGACGGCCTAACGGTGTGCGGGACCGTAGCCCAGCTTCATGGAGACGGTTGCGAATGGTCCTCGCCGATACCCCAGGAGCAACAGTGTCCCTAATTTGCTGGGAAGTGGCGGTGCGGTCCCCTACGGCACTGCGTAGGATCCTACGGTCTTGGCGTGCATCCGTGCGTCGCTGCGGTCCGGTCCCAGGTCGACGGGCACGTGCACCTTCCGCCGACCACTGGCGACAACATCGATGTACTGTGGAGACCTCACGCCCCACGTGTTGAGCAATTCGGCGGTACGTCCACCCGGCCTCCCACATGCCCACTATACGCCCTCGCTCAAAGTCCGTCAACTGCACATACGGTTCACGTCCATGCTGTCACGGCATGCTACCAGTGTTAAAGACTGCGATGGAGCTCCGTATGCCACGGCAAACTGGCTGACACTGACGGCGGCGGTGCACAAATGCTGCGCAGCTAGCGCCATTCGACGGCCAACACCGCGGTTCCTGGTGTGTCAGCTGTGCCGTGCGTGTGATCATTGCTTGTACAGCCCTCTCGCAGTGTCCGGAGCAAGTATGGTGGGTCTGACACACCGGTGTCAATGTGTTCTTTTTTCCATTTCCAGGAGTGTAGATAACTGCATCAACTGGAAAAAGCCTGAGTTTACTTTTAATATTGTCCGCAAGGTCATTAATACACATAATTTACTTGTGCATACACTGATCAGCACGATCACCTACCTAATGGCCGGTATGGCCGCCTCTGACAGGGATGACAGTTGCAATGCATTGTGGTATGGAAGCAATGAGGTCTTGGTAGGTAGCTGGCACCACATAAGTTACCTAATTCCCATAAATTCCAGGGAGGGATGCTGATCTCTGACGCCACGTTCAGTCACATCCTGACCAATTTCAGATATGGTGAGTTGAGGGACCAGAACATCAACTGGACTTGCCACTGTGTTCCTCGAACCACTCCGTCACTCTCTCTTCGCCTTGTGACACGGTGCATTATCTTGCTGAAAAATGCCACTGCCGTTGGAAAACATAATTGTTAAGAAGGGGTGTACAATACTCCTCGCACGAGCTCCACCGGACCTATGGATGCCCACTTGAATGTCCTCAGAGCATAATAGAGCCACCGCCATCTGTTCCTTTGGAAGATAGAGGCTTTGCGCCCTCCCATCAGCGTGATTAAAGAAGTATCACAATTCACCAGACCGAGCAATGCTCTGTCACTGTACTAATTTCCAGTGCCAATGGTCACATGCCCATTTCAGTTGTAGTTGCCGATGTTGTGGTTTAACAGTGGCACGTGCACGGGTCATTGACTGCAGAGGCCCATCTTTAGAAGGGTTTGGTGCACTGTGTATTCAGACACACTTGGATGATTGCTCCATGTCTGGTATCTATATGTATTATGCTATCTGTCTGATACAGATATAAGGTGTTCTGCATATTACTTTTGTCATAATGTCTGCTCAAATCAGCAAACTGCTCAGCTATAAATCTGAGGTGACGTAGAATGTTTGAACGGAAAATTTGTAATGATGAAGAAAGTAGGTTAGTTGCCGTAAGCCAATGCTTTTCACTAATGTGCACTTCATGAAAACCAGTCCAATATTATGTTATTGTATTATTTGTATTCTGACAGTCATAAACAATTGGAATGTAATGTGTAGCACAAGGCAAATCTATGATAAAATAATGTTTCAAAGATTAGGTATTTGTCTGCAGCCCATGAGGATTTGTATTCATGGTATAGTTATTGTTTCTTTAGACATTTACTTTCAACTGAAGTCTTGTTAATTCATTATTTTATGACTGATGAGAAAATATATACATATAGATCAAACCTTTAGGATGGCCGAACTATCCATTTTGTTCCAATTTTTTTTTTAATCATTCATATGTAACTAGGGGTACTTCACCCTTTAAATTAATCTATGTCGGAATTTACCTTTATCTGTGCCCAGTTTTATTTACTGTCTGATGTGATGTTGCTACATCACGTCTAGTGGTGATGATCAACGAGACGACTGTCAACTGGTTATTGAGCAGTATACATTCTGGAAGTATCCTGTGGGTACTTAACTTACCAGTATAAACCTGATTCTGCAGTGGCATCTGGCCATGGTGGCTCTCAGTCTCTACAAAGTAAATAAATAAATAATTGGGATGATGACTTTCTAGCTACGAGAATAAGGTGCCTTTGACAATTATTGCGGGCAAATTCCTCTGTCCATCCTTGTGGTTTCCTGACCTTAAATGTGAACTGCTTTCTTGTGGTGTACAGCATACCCCAGCAGTTATTAACAACAATATCTTGACTTAATTAATTCCATCACTCTGTTAACAACTGTTTATTTATACGTACTGGAGCTTGAAAAAATATACATCTTTTACGTTTGCCTTATATATAATTTTGTAACATTATAAACGCATGAAATATGTCCTTGAATGTGAAATAGCACATCATATATGCTTTGTCTATTGGAAGGAGAACATGACACTTATGGTGTTTAGCAAACATATCGATGCATGACAATGTACTTCTTATAATACGAACATTTTACATTTGTATGATCTGCCCAACGAGTCAGTTAGTTGACTTTGTTTATTAATTGATATGGGATATGTTGTAATTCGATGCATTTGGCTACCTTATTTCTATATTTTCATGTTTATGTTTGAGCAGCAACAGATATCAGAGGAACACAGTAAATCTGTACCTCTCTTTATTATTTTCATGTTTATGTCTTAGATATGTCAGAGGTTCCAATATTTCATGTTTATGTAAGATCAAACCCAGATATTAGAGGGGCTGCTTGAAAGTCAGTTGGTAGTATCTAGCACTTGTTACTTGAATTAACCAATACAGCATTATATATGTCATTTACTCTGTCCTGCAGAATGCTAATTGTTCACCCTTTGTTGATTAGTCAGTAGGGAGTGTTGGGGTTAATATTACAGGACTGGGAAGGTGAAGCTGTGGCAAGTCCATTCTGCAGGGAATGCCAAACACTCTTCTCTATCCAGCGCCACAGCGAAGTTCTGGAACAGTGGGGGTCCTGGATAGGGGGGTGTCCTGTCATCTTTTCTTCTTCAACTCCAACACTCTGAATCTTCTATTTAATTTCTTACTTCTCATCAGAGTACCAAGCTCTCCTTCCCTCTATCCACATGCATATGCCTCTATTGCTGAGATCCTTCTAGCTTACCGTGTCAACACTTGCCATTGTTGACAAAAGCCTATTTCACAGGAGGATCTGGGAAACAAGCTAGTATTTCTGCACTCTTGAAGATACTTGGTCAGGCATGTCATCTTATAAAGCAGTCTGCGTACTGCACACTGCACACTTCAAGATTCTCTATGAAGCAGTCTGCATACTGCAAATATCAAGACTATTTACATTTATGTAAAGTACAGAGGTTACTGCATTTACGCTTTGGAATTTTTCCTAGCTTTCAAACTCTAAGTTACATATTAGCTCATATAGTTAAGAAAGAACTTGTTCTTTCCTTCTGCTATTGAGTAATAATTTTGTATTATGCTTCATATTAATTTACATACTTAATCAAATAGTGGATTTATTTCATACCACAAGTAAAATTCTTGTTCTTCCATGTGTCAGAAAAGGTTTTGTTCAACTTTCAATTTCCCAAATACTTTTGGGTGTGTTGAAACACAACAGATTCACTTAAAACATGCATTCTCCAGATGAATTCAGAATTACACATGCATACAAAAAATATGTAACTCATCTAGAAAAAATTACAACTGCAAAAATAACTGCTTGATTTCATTTACTTCAAAGTGTAGAAGCTCTATACATGAAGGGCGACTCAAGTACTTAACGAGATATGTAAATGCATTATTGCAATTATGTATTCGAGAAATTATACTCAAATAGTATCACAAATATGACCCAACATAGAATTGTACTTGTCGTTCTGGAGTAAACATACGTTTATATATGTATTTTCAGTTTTTATATGTTAATTTTAATTGTTAGTTAATCGAAAAATGATCCTAAACAACGCCACAGATTGTTTGGAATTTATACATAGGGGTAGACATATTGGCATAGGGGGTCAGTACTTTGTGTGTATTTGGACAGAAAGTATGTTGCTTGTTGAGCACGTTTCATATCATTATTGTAAGTATGTTACAACTTATTTTAGATTTGTCAAGATGGTTTTATTTACTTTGAGATGATAATAAATATTCAGCTGAAACCTTATACTAGATTAAAAATTCATTTAACTTTATGGTTAAATCCTACAGTCGCTGTGACAGATCACCAGCAATGGTGAGTACTTTAACTTAAATCAAAATTAATTCATAGTAATGTTTTAGAGATGTGATAGGAATGGAACCTGTGTCAGTGAAGAATGTGCAGGACAATTGTCTGACTCGTACCACTTCCTCTTGCGATTCTGTAGGAACTAATGTGCAGATCAACTGCAAACAGTAGCAAGAATATTAATTGCCCCATCTTCTTTCCTAATTTGTTTATTTCCATTACAATGTTTAGGTGTTACACTACCACTTTTAGTAATTCATTGAAGATTATTTATAATTGCCAAGATGGTCAATATCTATTGGGATATCTTGCCTCGTACACTGTACAAGAATTAACTACAGTCTTATGAAACTCTTTGTACATCATGAGTGTGTCTGCTTTTTAGGCATTAGTAAATCCCGTCAACCACTCATGACCTACTGCTTGGACTGTCACATATTAACTGATTAGCAAGTCTTTATGCACTCAAGAAATGTACAAGCACACTGTAAGCAAACATAAGAACATTGTACATAGCAACTATGCAGGTTTAATGCGACAGACGAGTGTCAGTGTGGAAACTGTGTACAATATTATAATGCGTAACTGAGTCGTACTAGATTCCTGCAACAAACCCCACCGACATTCTGAGGCATACCACTTTTAGTTTCTTAATGTCAATAGGCATTGTTCCACTTAAAAAATTGTATGTTTGCGCAAACACTACACTTTCTAAGTATTATTATAATCTGTTTCTTGGTTAACAATATGAGCTCCTGACCACCAATTCATTTTGTGAAAACCACACCTGTTCCCATTTCCACAAGATTTGCCGTGAGCGTTTTACATGATTCTCCCTGTCTTTACTTGCAGAATGTCTTCTACTTCTTTACAGTAATTTCGTTTTTACATCCAGTTTAGCATCCTGATAATCGGCTCATTATTTCCACCTACATCCATTACGCAGCTGGCACATCATCAGGTTCCAACTTGTCTTTCAGAGGAAGATTCAATAGTTTGCTTGTTAAATCCTGTTCATAAACCATGCAAAAGCATTAGCAAGTGAAAGTGAATCATTATGTTTATAAGCTTTTTAATCATTTTTGTTTGATGTAATTGTTCTTAGGAAATATATGATGCTCAACTCCTAATTTTTATGATGTCTGCAGTGGTTTGTACAAATTGTGATCAGTAAAACATTGGGTGCCTGAGTTTAAACAAGGCCGTATGAGCTGCCAAGACAAGAATCGCAGTGGTTGACCAAATGAGGTGATGACTCCAGAAATGGTGAAAAAAAAAAAAAATCATAAAAGCAGTACTGGATGATCATCTACTGGAAGTGCATGAGCTATCAGGCATTTCAGAATGTGTGGTACATCACATATTGTCTGAAAACTTGAACATGAGAAAACTGTGTGCAAGGTTTATGCTGCGTTTGCCCACACTCAAGGAGAAACAATGTCATAAAGATGTTTCAGTTGAGTGTTTAGAGAAGTTTCAGAATAAAAAGCTGATTTTTTGCATCTTTTCATAACCATGGATGAAATAAGAGTCCACCACTTAGCTCCTGAGACAAAAAAGGAATCAAAGCAATGGTCACAAATTGGAGAACAGACTCCAAAGAAGGCAAAGACTGTTTCATCTGCAGGCAAGGTCATGGTGTCCGTTTTTTTGGGATAGTTTTCATTGACTACATTGAAAAAGGAGAAACTATCAGTGGCGAGCATTATGCAAACTTACTGCAACATTTGGGCAAAGAAATCAAGCAAAAACGGCCACATCTGGCCAAGAAGAAAGTGTTGCTTCTTTAGGACAAAGCACCAGCTCACAAGTCCCTCATTGCAATGGCCAAAATTAATGAATTAAAGTTTCACTTGCTACCTCATGCGCTCTATTCACCAGATTTAGCTGCATTGGATTATTTTCTGTTCTCAAACTTGAAAAAAAAAAGAGACTTGGTGGTCGAAAATTTTCTACAAATGAAGACATGATGTCGGCAGTTAATGGCTATTTTGAGGAGTTTGGCAGTTCTCATTATAAAAAGGGTATCAAACGTCTTTTAAAAAGATGCCTACAAGATGAGCAACTACAAACCCCACACATTGTTCTAACCACTTTCTTTTGAGCAATGAATACTTTTTGTCTAAATGTTGAGTTACCCCAAAATATTATGCTGCGTGACATTAGAGAGTGAAAGTACGCAAAGTACGTTAACTTACTAACTTCTATATCCTCAAAATGGGCAATTATTCTGAGTGCAAAAGTTGCTGAATCTAGTCACTTTAGAAGATCCAAAATACGAATTTTCCAATCAAGATTCTCATCTACATGTACACTCATTCTTAGTGTGCTCTACCCTGTCTACTGACTTCTGTTGATGTGTTATATTTATTGAAGGAACTGTACTTTTTGCAGCAGAAAATTGGATGTACTGTGTTTCTTCAAAGTTTAGAGCAAGCCCATTTGCAGAAAACCAATTAATGACTTTTCCAAAGACCTTATTTGTATCATTTTCAATTGGACTTTCTTTTACTGGAATAATAATGATGCTTGTATCATCAGCAAACAGTGTCAGTTCAGCTTCCTGTTTCAGACAAGAAGAGAGGTTGTTCGCATATATCAATTACAGAAGGGGACCGATGATTGAATCCTGTTGAACACCTAATGTAATTTAACACTAGTTAGATGAAGTGGTAAACTTACTTCAATCACTCGACCCATATGAGGAAACTTTTTGGTTCCTGTTCTGTAGGTGACTTAAACCACTCATATGCTATTCCATTTATACCATAGAATTGTAATTCCTATAATATAATGCTTTGGACAAGTCCCAGAAAATTCCTATTGGTGATGTTTTACTATTTAAAGACTCTATAATGTGCACAGTGAAATTGTATATTGCTGTCTCCGTGGAACAGCGTTTTTGAAATCTGAGCTGTGATTTACTAAGTATCCCATTACTGTTGAGAGGGCTAACCATTATTGAGTACCTTATTTTCTCAAGGATTTTTGAAAATGCTGTAAGCAAGGATACTGGCCGATGATTATTGACATTTGAGGTGTCCCCCTTTTTGTAGAGAGGCCTGACAATGGCATATTTTAACCTATTTGTGTTGCATACACATGTGTGATTTCTTTTATTTCTTGGAGAAGGCTTTGACCAAAAACTCAGTGTTAAGCAATCTATTTCATGTGCCTGTCTGCAACTCTTTACAGTGAGTAGCAATCTACCCTTTTCATAACTGTTAATAAATGAAAGTTGTTAATACTCATTTCTGTCTTCTAGAGGACAGAAATTTTCATTTCTGCTAAAACTTCCTGTTTAGCACAAGCTTTTGCCTAGCCAGTACATAATACAGGTGCTTACTTTTTTCTCCTTTCCAGCTACGATGTACGTAAATTGGCTGTCAAAGTTGACTAGTAAATTTTTAAAACCAATCATTCTTGTACAAGGTATGAAACAATGCTAATTCTAGTTGTTCCATACAATTATATTCATAACACTGACTGCATCACAGCATTTAATTGTACTAATGAATGCCTGGTTACATTATAATGCTTTTACATGCATGGTCATTCTTACAGCTGTTGTATTGCTTTATGTGCAATACTTTTTGTTTTAACTCTTCAAATAGTTCAGCACTGTTCATGGAACAGAGATGCACTCAGTCACCATCAGCCATAATCAACAGCTGCAGTAGATCTGATTCACAATTGTTGTTAATCAGCATTTTCAATACAGCAATAATTTTGTCAATATATTTATGCAACAGAGGAATGGTGAATTTTCTTTAATCATTAGACAACCTACTCACCAGTGTTATAAACTGAAATGAGTTGCTGTAGTTTAATATCAAATGTATTTCCTTTTTCTCTTGTTTTTTCTTAATTACATTACATTACTTCATTCTTTCCTGAATGATGAAGAACTCTTAACATTAAACTGTCAGTTCATTTTTCTTCTGGTGGGCCAATATACCTTTCAAGTATCAAATGGTATATCAAAATGAATAGGCAACTT
Source organism: Schistocerca serialis cubense (assembly GCF_023864345.2). Classification (NCBI taxonomy): domain Eukaryota; kingdom Metazoa; phylum Arthropoda; class Insecta; order Orthoptera; family Acrididae; genus Schistocerca; species Schistocerca serialis. Next base: position 2,124,206 of record NW_026047571.1, on the reverse strand, counting down.
GATTCTAAAGTAGCATAATAATTTGATGTAGGTGGTAGGAATTTTATTATTTATGCATTTACTTTCATATGATACAATGATATGAGAAGCTGTGATTGACAGGTTCACTTACAGCCTTATGTTTGTTGTAATGTTACACAAGTTTTGTCATTTTATTCGATTGGAGCTACCAGGGGGATGAAACTTAAGTAGGGACTTTGGGTAACATCACCTTGGTTTGCTGCCAATCTATGTGAAGCACACATCATTTTCTTGTTGAGTAATTTAAAGTATTCAACAGAAGTTGGTTTCATTGCACTGTGTTCCTGATTATTACTACTTCTTTGTATTGCACTCATTGATTCTGTGACATCGATAGGTCATATTAATCATAGACGACAGTAATCTTTGGAACTCAGCTCGCTCATCTGAGCCACCATATTAATCCAGTCTGTTCTTATATCTTGTACTGTGTGCATGTGTATGATAGTTATCGAAATATACATATGTGCAGATATTAGTGGGAACAGTTTATTCTGTATACTGCTATTCGTACTGTCATGTACAATTACCCCATGCCTAACATAAATTATTTCACTCATATGTTACTGGTAGCTATAATCTTCAGTATTATCGACTGTAAACATGCCTACCATCAGATTCCCATAGCATCGGATGACATCCCTAAAACAGCTATTATCATGCCACTCAGTTTGTTCCAATACCACTTCATGCCATTTGGCCTAAGAAATGCACTGGCGTTTCATTGACTCCATCCTATGACAGTTAGAGTTTTGCTCCACATACCTGGACGATATACTACTTTCCAGCAAGTCAGCCGAGGAACATGAAAATCGTTTATCCAACAGCATTGAGGTCAACAAAGAAAAATTACAGTTGTGTCAGCCTTCCATCACTTTCTTGGGTCACACCATCTCCACTGACATAATACAGCCTCCCAAATCTCGTGTGCAAGCTGTCACTTCACTGCCGCCCCCGGCTACTTACAAAGAACTCCGATGTTTCCTGGGCAAATAAGTTACTGCCGTCGTCACCTGCCTTCTGCTGCTGCCGTGCAGGCCCCACTGACAGACTCGCTGTTGGGTAAACAGACTTCAGGACTCAAACCCGTTCACTGGACTCCACCTACGCTGGAGGCTTTCAATGCATTAAAGACTGCTTTAGCTCATGCCGTGACACTCGCCCACCCTGACCTCTTGGCTGAGCTGTTCATCACTACGGACGCCAGTGACATTGTAGTGGGAGCGGTACTACAGCAATGCAAGATAGACATGTTTTCCCCTCTTCATTTCTTCTGTAAACAGCTCAGAAGAAATTCTCCACTTTTGATAGAGAACTCCTTGTGGTCTACAAGGCTGTCAAACACTTCCGCCCCGATGTGGAGGGTCACTCGTTCTTCATCCTCACAGATCACAAACCACAAACCACTCACAGATGCTTTCTGCAACCCCCCCCCCCCCCCATCCTTCCTCCCCGGTCTGCATTTCTGTCACTTTAATCTAGTCTCCCAATTCCTAACCTATGTTCGCTATATCAAATATCACCGCTGATCAATACTATTTCACGCATCATTGACTTATCCAACCTGGCCACTCTACAAGCCTGTGACGAGGGATCTCAAGATCTCCTCAAGGACCCTTAAACATCCCTTGTGTTTACTAAAGCTAAATTCCCCAGCATTGTGGACAAAGTGTGGTGCGACTCTTCTACCAGTACCTTACACCCGTTACTCAACCCCCCTCCCCCCCCCCCCCCCCTCCCTCTGCGCTGGCAGGCCTTTGAACTCTACATAACCTTACTCACCGTGGTGTCTGCTCCAGTCCACGGCTCATCTCTGAGTGTTTCATTTGGAAAAATATAAAATGGGACTGTCAGACCTAGGCACACAGCTGCATCCCCTGCCAATGCAACAAATCGATCCTCTTCCACCGTCACGGAGGGACACAGATACATTCTATCCACAATTGACCACACATCCCGCTGAGTAGAGGCAGTCCCCTTACGTAACATCACTGCCGAGACTGTGGCCGAGGGTTTTATCTCCTCACAGATTGCTAGGTTCGGTCATCCAACCACCATCACCACTCATCGAGGTCGGCAGTTTGAGTCTTCCCTGTTCACCATTTTATGTAACATCTGTGGCATAAAGAAAATGCACACCACAGCCTACCACCCACAAAGCAACGGGCTAGTGGAATAGTGGCAGCGTACTCTAAAAGCAGAACTCAGGTGCCACAACTGCCTCTGCTCTGAAGCACTTCGATGAGTACTGCTCAGCCTCCGTTCAACTTTCAAGCCCGACTTACAGGGAACTATCTCTGAATTCGTTTTTGTGGAGAACCTCGTCCTACCAGGGCAATTTATTCTGCCTCAAGTACCTGAAGACTTCTGCCCCCCCCCCCCCCTCCCCCACAATGTCATAAGTTGCATGCACACCCACTTCAAACATGCACGTCTGCACCCACCTATCAGCCACTCCTGCCAGACACTTACTTGCCAACCACTCTCAACACTTGCTCCCATGTAATACTGAGAGACAATTCGGTCTGACAACCTCTGCAACCACCTTATCTAGGCCCCTTTAAAGTCCTCCAGCAGGGCGATACAACTTTCGACATCAATGTCAAAGACAGTCCTCAAACTGTTTTGTTACACCAACTCGAACCAGCATTCGTGGACCACGATGTCCCTCTGCTGGCTCAGTCTGATCCTCCTAATGACTCTCCTGCCAGTGTCCCTCCTGCTGTGGAGTCCGACAATGAATCTCCTTGGGCCACCACACTGTTTTATTCACCTGACACCTCCCTGTCACCTTTTTCGTGTTTCTCACACACGTCACCCTCCACCTCGTGTGCAGGTTTTGCTGCTACCTCATCGACTATGGAGACACCATCTCCCATAGTCACCCTGATCTGCAATGTACCCCCACACCGCGTGGACGACATTTCAGTCATCACTCTCAATGTTTGAGTTCTCATTCTACTCACAGACACCACAGCCCTGCCACCCAATGACCAGTTAAACATCATCCACTGTTCAACCCACCTGCTCTCAGGCTGGCCGCCACATCATCCACCCTCACTGGCTCAACAACTTCAAGGTGGACCTGCCTCTTGTTGCTTTGCCTCCGAATTCCACCCCGGTAGGGGTGGTGGTCCTCGTTGTGCCGCTCCCAGCTCGTATGAATACCAGCAACATCGATGCCCACACGGTCTTCCCTCAAGACTCATATGCAGCAATCCTTACTGCCAGGGGGCGGGGGGGGCTGTGTAGCATTGATAGGTCATATCGACGATAGGCAACATTAATCTTTGGGACTCAGGTCACTCATCTGAGCCGCCATTTTAATTCAGTCCATTCTTATAGCTTGTGCTGTGTGCATGTGTATGATAATTGTCGAAATATATTTATGTGCAAATATTACTGGGGGAAGTTTATTCCATACACCGCTACTCGTAACCTGTTCCCATAAATCGTATTGTAAATATGTTACTCCTACTCTGTCTGATTTTTGCTAATACCAGTAATATTGCAGGGGATAAATGATTCCACATTAGGTGGCAGTGGCCACGAGTGTCTGAATATATAAGTGCTATCTCTGAACATGGCCTTTCAGCCAAAAGCTTAAATGTTTAGTACTCTCTTCATTATACCTGTCTGCAGCTCAGTGATTGCTCCATGTGGTGAATAGCAGTCCATTTTTTTCATAATACTGTTCATATTGTGTTTTTGTTTCATATAAAATAGAAGCTACTTTAATCACATGATTTTCTGCAGGCTCATATATATTTGTTTCTGCTTACAAAGCCATGTATGAACTGCTAAATTGTAAGTATATTGCTCATATTCTACCTTATTTTTGTTTGAGTTCTTTTCCATACTTTCTTGCATTTAATGGAGAACTCGTTGGACTGGGAGGATGATTCTAGTGCATAAATTTTTGCTAAAATGTGTTGTTTTTAGTGCTTGTGAATAATGGGTGAAAAAATATTTGAAGCTACTCTTGAATTTTTTAGTATTTGCGAGGAAGAGTTCTGCAGTCACTGAGATTACAAAACATAGTCTGTGGCAAAAAGCAATAGTATTCAAAGCAGAATTGCATAGTCATTGAATGACAAGATGTAAAAAAGTTAAATACCAATTTTGTCAAAAGCTTGCTAGCATGAAGTTCTCCATTAAATGTGAGAAAGTACAGAAGAATGGTGTGAACATAAAGTAGAAAATGTGCAACATATTAAAATGCATTAACATCAAGTAGTTCACATGCAGATTTGTATGCAGGAACAAACATACGTGAGCCCACAGAAAAGCATGCGGTGAAACCAGCTTCTATTTTATATGAAACAAAAAGAAATATGGAATCATTTACCCCACAAAATGTTATGGAACAGTGCAGTACATACAAAATGTTGTAATCAGGAACACAATGTGATGAAACCATCTCTCTTTGACATGTGCTAACGTGCAGTTATTCCCACATGATCAAAATTGCAATATTGGGATTAACAAATCAACACTTTTACAGTCAAAAGGTGAACATATTGCCATTTATAAACTCTTTCATGACTGTAGGTCTCGAAGATTAACTTCTCATAATTGTTTTTTGATTGAGATTTCATGAATATATTACCTTGTACAGTCACCAAAAGATTTCCATGCATGCACTTAATCACTCAACTACAAAGCCCTCCAATAAAGTATAAATGAAAAATATTATCATCTAATCCTCATATTCTGTTTGAAAAAAGATTCAGTTTGTGCCCTTCTACAACATGTTTCTCATTTATAATGTGACACTTTAGTCACATCCAATGACAAGGCCATTTTCCTTATTTATAGTGTTTCTGTTAACTTTGTCAGTAGAGACCGGTGAACAGTCTGTCATAAAACTGAAATTGTGTGGTTTCAATAAAGAATAGAAACATAAAACTGTGTTTTATCATGATTTTCAGAGAATTACTTACAAATCATCACTTCATCAAAATACTGTAGTTATGTACCGTATTATTCTTTACTATGCATTATGACTTATTTATTATTGTAGCTGGGAATGTCTGATTCTGAACTCGAGTAAAATGCTGGGTGGTTACAACTGAAGTGCGGCTGCTCAGGGAGATCCAGTGTGGGCTGTAATTACCATATGGTGGTGAAACTTGGTAGATACACTAATGGGATAATGCAGAACCAATTTACATAGGGAAAAAATGAATTTCAATTTTTGCCACCAGGTGCAAATCTAATGCCATACAGCATTTTATAGACATCTCTGGTGCTCATATTGAACAAATTGTGTAAGAAGTGCTTAGTAATAAACTGACAATTATTCCCATCTGTCTTGTTTGAACTTTTCTACTCGTGTCCTGTTCCTAATCCACTTCATGTGCAAACATGTCTATACATCTTCTAATAATTTCCGGGTATGCAGCCGGATCCCGTCGACATTCTGCCACGATATTTCGGCCCAGAGACGTCCGGCCATCATCAGGTGAGTACACAACTACTGAAGAGCCCAGGTGCAGTCGCGGTATTTATGCCGAATCTCGCGCATGTGAAATGTACTGGCATCCTACAGCGCATGCATCAGGTGTTGACATGCGCAGCATAGCCGAGTTGTACGTGCTGCCCTCGGTGGTGCAAATAAAGGTTCATCTAGTCATTGAGTATCGAATGACACTGTCGATTCCGCTGTGATTGTATAATTTTAATAACAGGATTCCAATTTTTATCCAGCTGAAAGCCGTTGTCTCGATTTATAAGATTATTGGCAAGACGTATTTCCACTGATTCCTTGATTACGGAATCCCAAAAACCGGAAACCGGGGATAAAATTTTTGTTACATTGTATTCCATTGACTGTCCAAAAGAAATACAGTGCTCTGCTACTGCCGATTTTGACGGTTGCCGCAGACGGGTGTATCTTTCATGTTCTATACATCGTTCATGGACAGTTCTTGTCGTCTGGCCAATATATGCAGCGCCACATTCACAGGGAATTTTGTAGATGCCTGCCTTCTTCAGTTGTAAATCGTCTTTAACGGATCCAACCAGGGCCCGGTTCTTTGCTGGTGGACGGAAGATAACCTTGATTTTATTTTTCGTCAGTAATCGGCCTATTTTCGACGACACATTCCCGGCGTATGGAAGGAACGCAGTTGATTTAAAGTCATCATCTGCGTCCTCAGTGCGTTGCTTCTTGTTATGATAGTTGCACATGGCCTTCCTTATTTGGCGAGAAGTGTAGCCATTCTCTTTGAAAACCTTCTCCAAGTGTTCTAATTCTGCGTGGAGGTTTTCATCATCCGATATTATATGCGCTCGATGTATTAAGGTACTGAGGACACCGGCTGTTTGTGCTGGGTGATGGCAGCTTGACGCCTGGAGATACAGATCTGTGTGAGTCGCTTTCCTGTACACAGAATGTCCTAATGACCCATCATTTTTACAGCGTACTAGCACGTCTAGAAATGGTAAAGTGCCCTCTTTTTCAATCTCCATCGTAAATTTGATGTTCTCATGTAATGAGTTTAAGTGATGAAGGAATTTCTCCAGTTCCTGTCTGCCATGAGGCCATACAGCAAAAGTATCATCTACGTACCGCCAGAAGACCGTAGGCTTTAAAACAGCAGACTCAAGTGCTTTCTCCTCAAAGTCCTCCATAAAGAGATTAGCTACCACAGGCGACAAAGGGCTCCCCATGGCGACGCCGTCTGTTTGTTCAAAGAATTCGTCATTGAATAAAAAGTACATTGAGGAGAGTATATGTTCAAACAAGGCCGTCATTTCTGCACTGAATAAGTTACCAATAAGATGTAATGATTCCATTAAAGGCACTTTGGTAAAAAGTGAGACCACATCAAAGCTGACTAATAAATCCGAGCTGCTAAGCTTAACTTCCTTCAAGCGACTGACAAAATCCTCGGAATTACGTATATGGTGGCAACACTTACCCACATACGGCTTTAGTAATGAGGCCAGATATTTTGCTGTAGAAGTCACATGTCTATACATCTTTCTTGCATTCACATTGCCAGATTTGCACTCGACGGCCAAAATTGGAACTTATTTTTTTCCAGAGTAAATTACTTCTGTATTTACGCATTATAATATCTACCAAGTTTTGCTGCCCCATGATAAGTACAGTGCACACTGGACCTCTGTGAGCAGCTGCATTTTAATTATAATCACCCAGTACTAGGGTGTTAAATTGTTCTTTAAAATCATTTATTTGCAACATACTACACATGAATCTGTTGGATTGGGCCTAATTCCTAGTATGTGTCAACCTTACACTAACTAAATTATCATGAGACAACATGCATTGTAATCGGCTTGTGTTAGCTGCAAATTGCATATAGTATTTTGATGTGTGGATTTACGATATGTTGTTAAACATGTAGACTGTAAATATGCTTCATTGGGTATTAAAAGTTGTATGATACACTGTTACATGAAACAATGAATATGGATAATAACATGCTTCACATGCAGACTGTTGTATTACTATAAAGTGTTGACGAAGAACAATGAAGCAGTTGTAAGTAATGCCAGTGTGAATGTTTACCACAGTATTGGAGATCTGCATGTTTATAATGAAATTAAACAGAAAAGAGGCCAAGATAAGGAGATTCATTTAACTCTTAATGCTGCAGCAGTTGGTTGGAATTACAGATTGAAGAGCTCTGGGAGAAAGGAGGATCATAGCAAGGAATATGAAAGTAAAGTACAATTAGCAGAACTTTAAATTCATTTTGTTATGTGTGCATTACAACGTGTGAAGGGTGACTCAAAAGAAATAAAATTTAAATAGTAGAAAGTTTGCATACTTGCTTACTTAGAGCAGATCACTTGTTTTTAATTACCAATTGTCATGGTTTATTGAAGAATTTCTTCGTTAAATCTCCCACATGTAATTAGGCCACACACATTCTCATATTAATGTGCCAAATCAGCATTTTTGTAGCAGAAATGTGAATTAGGAGGTATTTGACATAACTTGTTGTCAAGTTTCAACAATGTCTTATTTTTTAGTCAAGTACTGTTCCTGTCAGAACACAAGTGGAAAAGTTCTCAATGTTCTTTCTGTTAACAAGCTGTCTGTAGCATATATTAGGCATGGAATTACTGAAAAAAAGAAAAGTTTAAGATTATGTAGATTCATAAGGGTTGTACACTCAATGAAAATTATGCAGTCTTCAAAATTAATGGTCATACGAAGAACCTAAGCTTTTCACACTGATGACAAGAACACAGATTTAAAATTCTGAAGCTATGGGGATAAAATACAGGGAGCAAAATGCAGTGTACTGGTTGTGCACAAAGGACATTGCCATTACAAGAGTCAAGAGACATGAAAGGGAAGTGGTAACTGAGAAGGAGGAGAGACAGGGCTGCAGCCTATCCCAAATGTTATTCAGTCTCTACACTGAGCTGGCGGTAAAGGAAACTAAAGACAAATTTGGAGAGGGACTTACAGGTCAGGAAAGAGAAATAAAAAAATGTATTATGACAGTGAAGACTAAGGATGAAGGGCAGCTGAATGGGATCTTGGAAAGAGTTTATAAGATAAGCATCAAATAATGTTGTTCTAAAATATAGTAGGTTAGGAAATGAGACACAAAAAGTAGTAAATGAGCAGTAAAGTAGTTGACAATGGCTGAAGTAGAGAGTATATAAGGGGTGTCCCATAAGGAATGCAGTTTTTCAATTGAGCACCTTTTTCAGTTTGTTAGGTTGCCAGATATGACGATATTGCGATTACTGACTGCCATTGTCAACTGGCATTTGTGTGTATTGTTATCAGCTAAAATAGAGTGATACATGATGAATGAACAATCCAGATTTTGAAAGGGCATTTCAAGTACATTGAATGCCATGCAGAGACCATTTGAAGATGTGTAATTTTTGTATCCAAAATGTGCCTAATGTGTCAACAGTGCAGAGACTGGTAAGGAAATTTTAAGATACGGGATTGACAGGAAACATAAAATCACATGGATGTCCTCATTCTTGTCAGCTGGTAGGGAATGTCTCGGTCATTAATGTCCCACTGCTACAAGTGCAGTGAAGTGAATTCACTGCCATTCTCAATGGTGAGCCCTTCTGAGAAGGAATTTGCATTGAATTTTAACAAAAGATCTGCATTTGCATTCTTTTATGATCCAATGAGCTGAGGTCAAGGGACAAGTGTCTGCTGATTGGGTTTTCATAAAATAATAATAATAATAATAATAATAATAATAATAATTTTCTGTGACAAGGCACCTTTCTGGCTTAAAGGTTATGTGAATAAACATAATTGCCAGGTTTGGGACACAGAGAATCCTTACAAGGTCAGTGAGAAGTGTCTTTACCCAGAACAAGTCACTGTTTTGTGCAGGTTGTGGGCTGGCTGACTAAATGGGCCATACTTTCTTGAAGGCAAGACTAGAAATGCAGTTGACAGTGACTGATGATTGTTATTGCCAGATGATGACACAGTTTTTATGGGTGCAATTGCAAGGGCAAGAATTGAATGTGAATGTGAAAGACAGCCAACAGGATGAGGGCAACCTGCCACAATGCTTGTTGAAACAACTAGGGTGCTAACAGAAAGATTTCCTGCTTGTCTCATCTTTGCAATGACGATCTGAACTGGCCACTGGTGTCATGTGATATGACACCATATGACTGTTCTGTGGAGGCATGTCAGATCTTGCATTTAGTTGAACCATACCACACCTCAAGGTGTGGTAACAAATCTAGCAGCACACCTCTGACTTGCTTTGATGTTTCACTTTTAACTGACCTGGTGCTGATCCCAAGTAGTTGATCAGTACTTGAGAAAGTGTACAGTTGTGTCCTATATAGATGAACCACACTTTTTCAAAAATCTGCCAATAAACCAGAGCAGACTGTTTGACTTTCCTACCACAGTCCTCAGATGCTCGTTCCATTTCATATTGCCATCTAACGTTCCATCCCGGTATTTAAATGATGTGATTGTGTGAAATAGAAGATGTCTACATCTGTGTGTTCTGTATTTGAACATTACAGGTTTTGTTTTTCCAGCTCATCTGCATTAACTTACATGTTTCTACATTAGAGCTAGCAGCCATTCATGACACTAGCTAAATGTTGTCTGTAACCTTGTATCCTTCTACATTCACTCTTCCTTCCCATACACCGCGGCACCCAGCTGCAGATTGCTTCCCTCCATATCATTTATGTATACAGAAAATAATGTTGGCCCTATCACACATCCATGGGGCACTCATGATGATACCCTTGTTATCATCTGGCAGCAGGACTACGATCACGTGCAATTCTGGCCAGATTACCACTGATGCACAGTGACTCGGGTGTCGTGAAGGGGTCAAATGGAATATGAAGAGGTGCTCTGTTGTCATTGCTGAGAGTAGGTTCTGTCTGTCTGGGAACATACTTTTTCTCCAGAGCTTGCAAGGACCATTGCCAAGTTGCAACAAACAGCCCAAGATGCTTTGGGGCAATATATCACAGGATGCCATTTGGCACATTTATGATCATCTATGTGTGTGACAATATACACCTGCATTGTAGTGATGTGACAGGACACCCTTCACTGCGACACGTGTTTCATTTGACCTGAATTACAATGATGCCACATCATGTGACAAAAAATTACCATTTCTTTGAGGGTGTTGTAGTTTCCTTTTTCAGCAGAGTACATGGTACGGATTTCATTGTAACCTGTCTAGTTTAGTAAATAAATCACTTTCCTTGACAAGGATCTCAATATTTGCTTATTTTTTGTTTATTGTTGTTACTAAGTATATACTACAGGTCAAAAGTATTCGATCACATATGAAAAAAGCTGTACACTTTATTTTAATTGACAATGACACTCTTCAAACTAAATAGACTAACAAGACAAATACACTCCTGGAAATTGAAATAAGAACACCGTGAATTCATTGTCCCAGGAAGGGGAAACTTTATTGACACATTCCTGGGGTCAGATACATCACATGATCACACTGACAGAACCACACGCACATAGACATAGGCAACAGAGCATGCACAATGTCGGCACTAGTACAGTGTATATCCACCTTTCGCAGCAATGCAGGCTGCTATTCTCCCATGGAGACGATCGTAGAGATGCTGGATGTAGTCCTGTGGAACGGCTTGCCATGCCATTTCCACCTGGCGCCTCAGTTGGACCAGCGTTCGTGCTGGACGTGCAGACCGCGTGAGACGACGCTTCATCCAGTCCCAAACATGCTCAATGGGGGACAGATCCGGAGATCTTGCTGGCCAGGGTAGTTGATGTACACCTTCTAGAGCACGTTGGGTGGCACAGGATACATGCGGACGTGCATTGTCCTGTTGGAACAGCAAGTTCCCTTGCCGGTCTAGGAATGGTAGAACGATGGGTTCGATGACGGTTTGGATGAACCGTGCACTATTCAGTGTCCCCTCGACGATCACCAGTGGTGTACGGCCAGTGTAGGAGATCGCTCCCCACACCATGATGCCGGGTGTTGGCTCTGTGTGCCTCGGTCGTATGCAGTCCTGATTGTGGCACTCACCTGCACGGCGCCAAACACGCATACGACCATCATTGGCACCAAGGCAGAAGCGGCTCTCATCGCTGAAGATGACACATCTCCATTCGTCCCTCCATTCACGTCTGTCGCGACACCACTGGAGGCGGGCTGCACGGTGTTGGGGCGTGAGCGGAAGACGGCCTAACGGTGTGCGGGACCGTAGCCGAGCTTCATGGAGACGGTTGCGAATGGTCCTCGCCGATACCCCAGGAGCAACAGTGTCCCTAATTTGCTGGGAAGTGGTGGTGCGGTCCCCTACGGCACTGCGTAGGATCCTACGGTCTTGGCGTGCATCCGTGCATCGCTGCGGTCCGGTCCCAGGTCGACGGGCACGGGCACCTTCTGCCGACCACTGGCGACAACATCGATGTACTGTGGAAGCCTCACGCCCCACGTGTTGAGCAATTCGGCGGTACGTCCACCTGTCCTCCCGCATGCCCACTATACGCCCTCGCTCAAAGTCCGTCAACTGCACATACGGTTCACGTCCACGCTGTCGCGGCATGCTACCAGTGTTAAAGACTGCGATGGAGCTCCGTATGCCATGGCAAACTGGCGGACACTGACGGCGGCGGTGCACAAATGCTGCGCAGCTAGCGCCATTCGACGGCCAACACCGCGGTTCCTGGTGTGTCTGCTGTGCCGTGCGTGTGATCATTGCTTGTACAGCCCTCTCGCAGTGTCCGGAGCAAGTATGGTGGGTCTGACACACCGGTGTCAATGTGTTCTTTTTTCCATTTCCAGGAGTGTATTTTCTCTCTCTGTCATTAAGTACCCTTCGTGCTAAGAACAGCTGCACAGACTGTTGGCATTACGGAGATAATATTTTTGCAGAGATTACAGTCCAATACATCTGTAACCCATAGATTTTCAACATTAGATGACCTCAGTTCTCTGATCTCTCTGCCGTGTTCATCCCAGTGCGTGAGGTGGTACAGTGGTTAGCACACTGGACTCGCATTCAGGAGGACAACGGTTCAAACCCGTGTCCAGCCATCTTGATTTAGATTTTCTGTGATTTCCCTAAATCGCTTCAGGCAAATGCCATGATGGCTCCTGTGAAAGGGCACAGTTGACTTCCCTCCCCATCCTTCCCTAATCCGAGCTTGTGCTCCGTCTCTAATAACTTCATTGTCAATGGGACATTAAACACTAATCTCCTTCCTTCCTCCCTCAAGTTAATCCCATAAGTATTTGATGGGATTTAAGTGAGGTGGCTGACTTCACCAGACCGTATTCTTCAGTTTCCCAAATTTCTCTCCTCTATTGACTTACTGTCGGCACAATTTAGAAGTCTGTCTGGGAGCATTGTCTTGCTGCAGAAAAACCCACAACTAATATGTCTCTTGGCAGATTTAACTGAATTGTTGATCAGTATATTGTCATATCCTTCCTTCTTCAATGTTCCATTAATTCTCACTACAAAACTGATTCTATCACCCACAAAACATCCCCACACAGTGACCGAACCTCCACCACTCTTTGTCATTGGCATTACATACTGACTTCATATGTTCTCCATGAAGTCAATGTGCAAACATTCAGTGAAGGCTTCCAAATTTAAAACTTGATTCATCCACGAACACCACCTTGGACCATTGCTGCACTCTCCAGGTTTTACGTTGCTGTGCCCATTGCAATCAGTTCAAATTCTTTCTCTCCATCCATTTAAGTCATGGTCACATAAATGGCATTGCTCTGCTGAGACAAAGGTTGGAGCTTCTCACATATTGTTTACTTTGTTGTTAATTTCAGGTGCAGGAAGAGTTCTCACATTTAGTCTGTACACATATGAACTAATCTTTGCTTTACGGTGTTACTCAGGGTCTTCCAGATTGTCAAACGCTTGTGCTGGCACCAGTCTGCTTGAAATAGAACAATGTATACACCACTGTAGGCTTGGTAAAGCCAAATTTCATTACTATTGCCTTGCTAGAATAGCTATTGTGATGCAGAGCTACAATTACAGCACTTTTTTCAATTCCGACCTCCTCCTTCCATATTATTAGGAGGTAATACGGCATGAACTTGATCAAGTATAGAAACTCACTACTAAATGCACACAGTGTACAACGGCAGCAGGAGAAATGAGACCTATTTAAATGGAATCCTCTTAGGTAAATGCCATCAGTGTTGTGGATACTCACCAGCACCTCTCTGGGTTAACAATGATTTGGATACATAGCAGATGAGCTTATTTTTAGCATGTTTTACTATCAGGACAGGTTTATGATAGAATACTCAAAATTAAATCCCTGTTTTTAACACAAATCAATAGCTGTGACTGAAAATACGTGTCCTACCAACCGGTCCCTTCTTCTTGTCAAGTTGTGCCATAAACTCCTCTTCTCCTCAATTCTATTCAATACCTCCTCATTAAATATGTGATCTACTCATCTATTTCTACAGCATTCTTCTGTAGCACCACATTTCAAAAGCTTCTATTCTCTTCTTGTCCAAACTATTTATCGTGCATGTTTCACTTCCACACAAGGCTACACTCCATACAAATACTTTCAGAGACGACTTCCTGACACTTAATTCTATACTCGATGTTAACAAATTTCTCTACTTCAGAAACGCTTTCCTTGCCATTGCCAGTCTACATTTTATATCTTCTCTACTTCAACCATCATCAGTTATTTTACTCCCTAAATAGCAAAACTCCCTTACTACTTTAAGTGTCTCATTTCCTAATCTAATTCCCTCAGCATCACCCGACTTAATTCGACTACATTCTATTATCCTCGTTTTGCTACCTACTCCGGATTTTTCTTTTGTTTCTTTTACTGCTTGCTCAATATACAGATTGAACAACATTGGGGAGAGGCTACAACCCTGTCTCACTCCCTTCCCAACCACTGTTTCCCTTTCATGTCCCTCGACTCTTATAACTGCCATCTGGTTTCTGTACAAATTGTAAATAGCCTTTTGCTCCCTGCATTTTACACCTGCCACCTTCAGAATTTGAAAGAGAGTATTCCAGTCAACATTGTCAAAAGCTTTCCCCTTGCTTTAAGCCGTTCACATTACCAGCACAGCAAGGCCGTTTTGGTTAATGTTGCAAGGCTGGGTCAGTCAATCATCCAGACTGTTGCTCCTGCAACTACTGAAAAGGCTGCTGCCCCTCTTCAGGAACCACACGTTTGTCTGGCCTCTCAACAGATACCCCTCCGTTGTGGTTGCACCTACTGTACGGCCGTCTGTATCGCTGAGGCACGCAAGCCTCCCCACTAACGGCAAGGTCCATGGTTCATGGGGGGGAGGTGGAACCATATAGTTTCATTTAATTAAAGCAGCTATACCTGGGATTCAGGTAGGATCTCCTGTTTCATTTGATTCTGAGATACTATTCCAATACTGTTGGAAATGTTCCACACCCAGGAGGATCCCCTCTTTTGTGGGTCTATGAAATAAATAATTAATCTAATCTGAGAGGCCCTGCAGTGCTGTTAGAGTTTCGAGGGAATACCGAGAGGAGACTCGGGTTTGAATCCCAGCCCTGCTACCAATTTTCTTTTGTCACTTCATATACATCAAATGGGAATATCAACTGTAATCACTCATCAGATGTAAGGTAACTGAAACTAACATGAGATGTCAATTCAGTGTAAATTTCATGTGAGAACTGACCCCTCCTCTTGTGGCAGTTTATTGGAGCAACAAGTCATTCCATGTGACTGCAAAGGGCACACCATTCCCATTTTATGGAATGGTTGCAAGGCAGATGCACATAATTGCAGGCCTATATTACGGATAACAATCTGTTGAAGCATTAAAGAACACAGTTAACATTTGTGACACTCTTTGTACACCAGATTTGTCTTCTCTAGGTATCAACAAGAATTTGATGAAGGGTAATTGTCTGAAACTTTGCCGATAAAGGAAGGAGCAATAAATGAAATACTCGAAAGTGTCATTCATTGGTTCTCAGTAAACGATCTAGCACTTCATTTACAAAGAAAAGGCATCTTATTCGGTTTTGTACAAGGAAAGACAAATCATCACTAATAATGAAGCATGATGGAAAAGAAATATGTGAAAACTGATTGTTAAAAATACCTGGGGGTACATAGTGATGAGAACCTGAATTATAAATCACATATTAAGGAACTTTTCAAACAAGTGAGTGCAGCAACATTTGCTCTAAATGTGATTGCCATAAGTGGCAATGACAGCATTAGAAAACTTAACTTCCTTCTTTCATTGATGTCATATGGAGAATGTGGGCCTGTGCCCCCCACCCCTCCCCCTACATACACACACACACACACACACACACACACACACACAAATGCACAGTGCCTATCCTGAAACTTCACATAGATAAAGAAATTAGGTAGCCTCACAACACATATACTCTTACGAAGTTTGTTGTAAAGGATCAGGACAATTTGAAAATAATACTAGAATTCATAAATACAATACCAGGAAGAAAAACAGAGGGACTTGATCTTGTTGTAGCACAGTAAGAAGCATAGCATGCAGCCATAAAAATACTTGACCACCTCCCTTTAATTAACAAGGTGCTGGCTGATAATAAAAGTTGACAAGTGCTATTCCATAGATGAATTTCTGAGATCGAACTAACAGGTTAGCCACGAGCACTGATGCGCTGCTTCCTGCACTTTTGTAGGTGTGGTGGCCCCAGACTGAATCAGCCCAGCAGGTTAACAATGAGGGTCGGTGTGCCGGCAAGTCTGGATGTGGTTTTTAGGCAATTTTCCACATCCCACAAGGTAAATACTGGGCTGGTCCCCATGTACCACCTCAGTTACACAACTTGCAGACATTTGAAAAACATTTGCACTAGTTCATGGCTTACACTAGATGCAGACAGCTAGGGTACATTACTTCTGTCCTGGGGGGTACGTGATGGCGACAGGAAGGGCATCTGGCAACCCTCTGACACCAATATTGCCAGCTCCGTAGTATCAGGGTCGACCCCATGTTGAAGTGGAACAAAGGCCCAAGCAAATAATGAGAAGGCTACATCCAAAAATGAACATATCTACTAAATGCCATTTTTCACAGTCAACATGAAACTTATTTTGGGCATACATAAGAATGAAAATAGCATATTGCAGTGTGAATGCCTTTTACTTTTAGGCCAAAAGGCAGTTCATATTTGTAAATCAAATCTACAATAAAAATATTCCTTTAAAAAGCACATTTAAATATGGACATGTTCTCATTACATGAACCATGAGTGATTTTCAAAAGCAAAAATCTTCTGTTTTCTTTCAAAACAACTTACCTCTTCCTGTATAATGCTTGTTATACCATATCATTTCACATATTTTTATAGTGTAGTATGTGATATCATAGAACAAAATTGTAAATTGGCCACTGTAGCACTAATATCAGTTTTCACTCTTTTATTCAAATTTCAATTTTTATTGTTACTTCACAATTATTTTAAATGTTTCAGATCACCATACCAGAATAAAATTATGTAACTGTGGCATTAACTATCTTTAGAAATATTCTTTGACATAAGTGTTACATGGAAACCAGAATAATTTTCTTAACAATCACAAGCAACATGGAAATATCATCAATGATGTTTGAGTTCCAACTTAAGTCCTAGTGATTTCTCCAGTTTTCTTAAAAAATAGTTTACTGTAAACCATCAACATCTTTTTTCCTGTTATCTTAGACTGGTTGGTTGAAAAGTACTTTGGCTTTTGTAATGGTTCATCTGCTCTTTTACATCTAGCTGGGACTTCTAGAATGCAGTTGCCTTAACATCAGTATGAGTGTTTCCCATAGCTTTGTACTTGTATTTCCATACACATTTATTTCACATATGTAATGTAGATCTTGAAGGCCCTTAGATAGGGATTTCATATCAGTCAGCAAGGTTTCTTAGCTCAGTCACTGATTGTTGATCTCATTGTATTCCTCTTTTGTTACAACTGTTGGCCTTTTTCTGAGAAGTTTTCCTATTCTATCAAAAATGCAGTCAGTGGATAAGTAACTGTGTCCTTGTAATAATAATTATTAGTACTATGCATCATATTATGAGGGAGCACAGAAGCACAAACTGTTGCTCTGCATGAGAACAACAGTGTGATTGGAATGGAAATCACTCGACTGGATCTAATGGATTAGTTATCCTTCACACAAAATGTGTATGTGGACACACATGTATTTTCATAGGCTTGTATCTTGGCAAATATTTGATTTCACTTACATTGTATGATTATTTAGGTTCTGCTTATCCTGTTTGTTGTTCCATTCTGTGTCTCATTTATTTTCAATTCCAGACAAGTTTGCCTTTGCATGTAAGCTCCTCATATGTGGCTGGGTCACACATATAAAATTTTGTTGAATATTAAGACTGAAACAAAAAACAACAAAGTTCAGTAAATAGTCAGCATGAACTAACGCTGTGCAATGAGAACCCCAGAAAAGCAGACGATAATAGCTCTCAGGTTACAATTGTCTTCCTCAACTTCCAGAAAACACTTGGTGGGGGGCAGGGTGCATGTTAAATACGTGCAGCACCATCATTATTCTTTATGCCACTTTTGATTTTTGGGTCATGACAAATGCTGAATGTCTTCATGAAATCAGTCTCATTGACTGGGTGCACATTTGTCAAACACGGATTTCATGAGCTGGGGAACAGTCCATTGCTACTCGAAGCTCTGGACATGCTTTTGCCTACCATACAATGACACAGTAATGGAACATTGTACGTCATAGTGGATGGGATTTTGAATTTATCGGCTGAACTGTGAAAATTGTAGGAGAAAAAATAATTTTGAAGATGCACCATTTGTCAATAAGCGTTGAGGGGATTGGTTATTCAAGTGAAACAATCATTACTGAGTAACTGCTATGGAATATGCTGTACTGAGGCAAGCAGGGTTCTGTTTGGGTGGGCCCCAATCTCCCTACCTGGGACCCAATAGGCTTGTGATTATCTCACTGAATAAATTTCCAGAGGGATATTGGTTGACCCTACCACCCCATCACCAAGTGAGATCAGCAAACATCGTTTAACAGTAAAAATGTGATAGTAACACAGTATCAGGAGAATTATTAAAGGGTGTTGCACTACTTACAGAACAAAATGCAGGTTAGCATTGCTTAATTCCAGAGAATTTTCTGTTGCAGAGGGAAGGCATAATTTCTTTAACTTGAGCAAAGGTTGGACACACATTTGAACCGTAGCCTCCTGACTCGCATTCATGTGTGTATCTTCTTCTGCTTCTACACAATGAGCACTAATCCAAAAGAATTGCTGAAGACATGGTCCTGGATGGTTATTGATTCATTCAAGAGACATACTTGAGGTATAAGGACTTCTGAAATTAAGTTACACATCATCTCATGCTAAGACCATTACGCAACAGGCACAGCGCACTGTTGGAAGAGTGTGCATGTTCCCGATTTCCTGCAGAGACAATTCTGCTGCAGTATGGACAACAGGTTCATCACATTGTGGGAGTGAAATGGCACTCCAAAGTTGAAGTACAAGGAACATTGTTGGCAAAACATCTAAATTGCACACAAATTCGCCATGAAATTCTGGCAGTGTATGGCCCAAATGAGGTGCAATGCAATGTAGCATCCAGTCGTAGTGAAACAGTGCCAACAATTTGATGAAGACCATTCAGTCTTTCCAGCAAGCTGGTTGGATATCTGGCAGGAAAGAGATTTTCCATCAAAGAGGAAATTCACACAGCAGTCCTCAAATTGTTCTATGACTGAGGGGCAGATTTATATTGTCAAGAAACTGAACAGTTGGTGGGATGTTACGATTGTTGTTTACAGATCTTGGTGACTGTAGTGAAAAGAAATATCTGCATCACTTTGAATTGTATTGCAGCATACAGTAAAAGTTACTCAGTGTGTCATAGTAACGGGTAACTTTCTTTCTGAAGTCTCATAGTTTCCTGCTGCTTCCACACCTTTCTTTGACAATCATCAGATGTCAGGTTACTCTTGGATGCATCGGTTAATGGAATCCTACCCCACTGATTGAGCACCCATTCTGTGTTTTCTGGTACCCATCTCCACAGACCAGTGCTTTGGGGGAGGGATGTTAGCGTCATATGTAATGGAGGCCACATTGATAATGTGGAGTCTTGGATTCTGTCTTGACCATAGTTGCCTGATATCCCAGTTTAAGTGGGATCATCCCAAATATCTGGTTGTAAACCCAACTCCCAACTGTACTTTGTTGGGATAGATAACAATCCTGGTTACATAAAAATGGACAACATTTTATATAATGTTGTGGTCTTCACATCAATTTGTTCATTACTGATTTCAATGAGGGGCAATCCTGTAAGAGTTACTGACTTTAAACTTCTGCTTTTATTAAGAGTGCAAGTTGCCATACTTGACTCAATAGCCATTGTTTTCGAGTAGTGCATCAGAGGTCAATCGTGACAGTGCTTTGTAATTCTCTGGTGGAAAAATTGAATAGGGCTGTGCAGTTTCCTTCCCCTGTGGCAGCCTTAATCGTCTTGATGCCAATAAATGATGATCGTATCAAAAGAGAAGTTGTGACTAAGGAAGCTGGGATAATTTTTACTTCCCCCTTGTTTTGCCATATGCCTTCTTAAAATTCATTTTTTCACTTTCAACTAATTACTATTATCATATGTGACTATAATCTGCATTTTCATAAAAGAGAAAGGTTGGCCCTTAGTTTTAAAGAATTTAAGAGCAGGTCGAATTTTGTGTATGTAATTGATTTTCTAATTTATATTGAGTATTCCTAGTTAGTACCTTTTATTATAGGGCAAAATCAGTCATTTGTATGTAACTTGAATTCTATAATTCTATTGTTGACTTATAAACAAATGTAACTCTTGTAATAATTGCAAACATTTGGAATATGAAATGCTAGTATTCGTAAAGTATCTATTTGGCTCTAGTTGGAAACATGTCAGAAAAGCCAGCCCTTAATTAATTCCAAGGTAATTAACGGATATGACAAAAGTATTGCTTGCTAAACTATATATGTGAATTTCATGATTAAAAGAAATAATTCGGCCTAACTCTTGTAGTAGAAGAAACTGTTAAAAAGACGGAATTTTTAAATGCTATCAGTTAACTGAGTAAATTAAATTTTTATCGCAATTTCTGTAAATTTAACTTTGAGCAATGTGTAGTTTCAGTACCTATTATCGTGGCGATATATAAGGGTCATGAGACAGTCAGTCCATGGCCAAGTTTCAGACGAGGAAGCTGTGTTGGTTAGAACAACCACGATGCATCACCTTAACAGTGATGTAAGTGGTACATGAACAGGCCATGTGTTAAAGCAATGACAGTGTCTGTTCCATACGTACCTGATAATTCCGAAAGAAATGTGAATTATTTGGTTATGTTTTTATTGCTTGTAGATGTTCAACAAAAATGGTTCAAATGGCTCTGAGCACTATGGGACTCAACTGCTGAGGTCATTAGTCCCCTAGAACTTAGAACTAGTTAAACCTAACTAACCTAAGGACATCACAAACATCCATGCCCGAGGCAGGATTCGAACCTGCGACCGTAGAGGTCTTGCTGTTCCAGACTGCAGCGCCTTTAACCGCACGGCCACTTCGGCCGGCGATGTTCAACAGTAAACTATTGTAGCAGTATGTGGATGTTTGCCTGGAAACTAGTAATGAGGCTTATGGGAAGTTCTGCACAGGCCATATATAACCGTGTATTATTGGGAGGCTGTGAAAAGAAAAAGTAAAAGACTGTGAAATGCAACTGTGCATCTGTCGGCTACATCATTTACAGTAGATGGGGATTTGATGTTTGAAGAATGTGTGCAGTTAAAGAACTTTCTCAAGGAAGAAGAGAAGAACTTTTCAATCTGATTAGTGGAAGGAATTTTTTTCATTGTTATGAAAACTATGACAACTTCTTCAAACTTTTCCGTTTTGCTTCAGATGTGTTTTCAGCCCGATGATGAACACTTGTTGAGCTGAGAGGAAACTTCTCCCAGCAGCAACATTAGAAGCTGAAATAATAATGAAGATGGTGTAGTGATTTACATGTCTCCAGTTTTGTTGATTCTTGATGAGGAAGAAGAGAAGATTCTATGAAGGAGATTGAAAAGTGAGCAAAAATCTCAATAAGGTAAAAAACAGTGGTTTGTTATTTTGAATTGTAGCCTGTGTGTGTTTAGTCTTGGTTTTTAAAAAATATCCCGATTTAGTTCAGAAAAAGCTTGGTGACTGGTCTGTACTAATACAGCTGCCTTCTAAATGGGTAGTGCACAGCTCTTTTGCATTTTCTTGCGGGTGCCTATGAGCCACAACTTTTATGCTGTAATCAGGTTGTTGACTCCAGGCTACCACTGGAATATGGTTTGTCTCACAGTAGTGGTTCTCTGTTTGAATGCTGTCACTGTGGTGTATGACAAATTGACAGGCAACTTACCATGCTGCCAACCTTCCTGCCATTTATTGACAATGTGGATAAGCCTCAAATGATCCTACAGAGCATGTTTACAGACAACACAGTTGAAGATTTTAATGAATCTGTGTCACAGAGACCTCTGTTCAATAGGAGATTATGATAAATATTCTGGTTCACAAAGTATCTGATTCCATTCATTTTTCAGCTATGTTTTTCCAATAATTGCAAATCTGCTGTTCAAAAATGGAAGCCTTTTGGATTGATATTTGGTTTGTGATTTCTTTCTTTTTCTTTGATGTTTGAGAATATAAATTTCATTTTTTTCAACTGTAAAATGGCATGTGTTTGACATTTTGGAATTATTTGGGTATGAAAATGCCTCATAGCACTTCTCTATCAAATAGAAACTGTTATAATTTTTCATAAACACCAGAACAGTTCCTATTGTAAAAATGTGCCTTTGATGCTTTGCACCAGTGAGTTGAGTTGTGCTATCTTTGTTAACTTTCTCAATAGTTTTTGTGAGGTTACTGAATGAGAATAGTTGTGTTGGACCAAGTCTGGGACCTGATGTCACATGGAACCAAGTGCAGTTTTATCTGTTGGACTGAGTAATGTGAACGCAGTGTGTATCATGAACTGTAATTTGTTTTTATAATTCTGCAACTCTGAAATCAGTGTCCATTTAAAAGTGACTCTTTTTAGCCAGTTTCCAAAGTTTTAAAAATGTGGTGTTAATTGTTGATTACATTTGGAGAATTGGGCTTAGCAAAAACTACAATGTTCTTTCATCTGCCAGTGAAGATATTAACTGAAACCATTCGACCTAGAGCCCACAATGAATTGTACTGCTAAATGTATTTGGATGGTGAGCTGAGCCACAAAATACTTCAAATCATGTCAATGATTGTTGATACTGTTTTCTAGGTTGAAACACGTATGTAACATAGCAGCGATGGTGAGGCACGTTAAAATCTTTGGCCAGAGAGCCTATAATCGTAGTTAGTCTGCGCTTGACTGCGCGAGTGTTACGAGGTGTACTCTGTCAGTAGTCGTTGCGAGCAGTAGCTCAGTTCAGTTGCGTCCAGTACAGTAGTAGTCGTCGTGGAGTACGCTAGTTGTCGTCATGCAGAGCAGTCGGTCTGTAGTCGTCATGCAGTGCAGTACTCTGTCAGTAGTCGTTGCGAGCAGTAGCTCAGTACAGTAGTAGTCGTCGTGGAGTTTGCTAGTTGTCGTCATGCAGAGCAGTCGGTCAGTAGTAGCAGCCCCGTGCGGTTGTGTGATGTAGTCTGTCGGCAACACTGGTCAAGGTGCTGAATGAGGTATACTGTTAATTAAGGTAATCATCAGATAATGTAAAGTTTATTTATTGTAATTAATCTCCAACAAGTGCCCCAATAATAATTTTGATTTCAAAAGCATTTTACAAAAAAAAAAAAAAAATTATTTAATTGAACTAACGATTTCGTTCCACTTCCCTTAAAAGTTTCAGTTAAATTACAAAAAAAAAAAAGGGAATATTATTATTTGCAATGCAGTTCCTCCAAGCCGTGCGCAAGAATAAGAACAGAAATTTGACTAGCAGTTACAATGGGGTAAGAATTTAATTCTGATTTTTGCACAGGGGCCAAAGACCGATATTCCGGTTTAATTGA
The DNA here is from genome assembly GCF_023864345.2 of Schistocerca serialis cubense. Classification (NCBI taxonomy): domain Eukaryota; kingdom Metazoa; phylum Arthropoda; class Insecta; order Orthoptera; family Acrididae; genus Schistocerca; species Schistocerca serialis. The sequence goes on along the minus strand of NW_026047571.1, from coordinate 2,100,604 downwards.
ATTATCATTATCACTGAGATTTCATTAGCACTGAATTCTTTTTCATTATTTTTTGTGGGAGCTTACACCAGAGTCAGATTGCGAATTTCACATTTTTGTTGCCTTTGTCAGTACATTTCATTGCAGGGAGGTTATTCTTGGGTCCCATTTATTATTATATTTTTTATTTAAATATTTCTGTGGGGACGATATTGCTTCTTGGCTCCATTTCTATATAATATTGTCATTTAAAATTTTTGTGGGGAGGTTACACTTGGCGACACCCAGCCCAGGATCGTATTTCGTTGAGAGTCTTTTGAACAACAGTCAGATATCTGCTCTTATTTGCTTAGATATAATTAGGATTTGGCGCTACGCTTTTACTAATTTTGTGACTTTCTTTCTACAGGTCAACGGCAATTCGTTGCATTTGTGTGTTGTTTTTGCATTTGTGCTTATTTGTTTTGTGAATATTTGTGACTATTGTAAAAATGCCGCGAAAGACTGTGAATAGTGTATCGCGAGGTATTACGAACGAAATTACCGGCTCAAACGACTTTACCGATAGGACATGTGACACGCAGTGTAATGATGACAATCCTGCGTTCACTAACAATCAGTGCATTACAACCACTAATGATGACTTTTATCTTAATGAGGAACAAACGAACTCAATTGTCTCGTCTGTTAATTTGACGACAATTAATGACGCGGAGCGGTCTATAGTAATGAGCGCTGCCGAGCTTAACACACCCGATTTAGAAAATCCAAGTAATGTACAGACAAATTTTTCGAATGAAAATGGTCAGTGTAGTGAAAGTACGATGGATCTATTTAATTCCGAAATAGTGTCTGACAGTGTACATCCGACTGATAAACCATTCTGTAAATTACAGAATGACCAAATGGTCACGCAAAACAAGACAATTTCAGATCCACCATTAAATAGCACGGAGAATAGAAATGCTAATTTTGTATCGGATCCACTTAAGGCACTGTTGCTACAAATTCTTGAATCAAACAAACAACAGAGTGAAGATCTCAAACAACACTTAAATGAAAAACTTGATAATAATGACGAAAATTTCAAACAACTTAGTGAGCAGAACAAACAGTTAAATAAAAAATTAGATGACAATTACAGACACTTAAATAAAAAATTAGACGACAATTCCAAACAGCTTAGTGAACAAATTAGAGCCGTTGCCGCGCAGTGCCATGACACTAAGGAACAGTTGCGCGTGGAAATTGAGGCTTGTTCACAAAAAAATAGCGAAGAAGTTAAGTCTGTTGCGCAAGAATTAAGGGAAATGCAAACAGCCGCAACAGAAACACTCAGAGACGAAATTAGCGGAGTCGCTAAACAATGCTCTGAAAAAGCTACACAATTACGGGACGAGTTTAAAGCAATGACGGTAGAACTTTCGCGCACAATGGATGCAAAGATAGACGCGAAATTTGAACAACAGAATACTCAGATTGATGAACGCTTTAATCTTCACATACAAAACAGTGATACGCGTTTCCGCAAATTTATTCAGGATCAAAACAAAGTAAAACGACAAGTCATGGAAACAATCACAGCACAGAGACAGGAAGATAAACGTAAAATGTTTGCGAAAGCGAAGACATACGTAGACAACAATATTGCTACAGTGTCCGACGAAATTAATTCCATCAAACAGTCGAACACAGAATTACGTGACGAAATTTCCAATCTGAAATTAAAAACAGATACACACACAGTAAATATTCAAACAGTGACCGACAGATTCGAACAATTAGAACTAACACAGGATTGCGATGTCATCAAAGCTGATGTTAAAAAACTGAATGAAACTACACGTAAATTGCAAAAACAGATTAATGCTATTGATTCTAAAACCGATGATCAGGCAAAAATACTGACTGAAAAATATGATGAATTGGCCAGTCGTATTGATGCTATCGAAAGTGCTAATGACAATAAATCAGATGATACTTCACCGGTTTCATTTAATCAAACACCTGAATTTCAAAATTTACATCGGACAATTAATGAGATCGATTTGTCTAATAACACGTTGCGTAGAAAATTGTCGAGTTTACAACAAGAAGTAACAGAGATGAAAAGTATTTCAGTTAATAACATACCACAACAGACCACTTTATGAGCATTTGTCAGAGTCACGCAGCGTGTATAATGTGAACAATTTACAGAGACTACGCGAATTAAAATCCGAAAAGCCACGCGACTTAAAATCTGAAAAGCTACGCAACTTGAAGTACGAAATGACACAGACAAACAGATTCACACACAAACCCGAACGTGTTTTCAAATTCAATGATGAGAACGTAGATTACGAGCAATTTTTATCCGACAGAAAATGTAAAGAATTTAATAATGGCAGAACACAGATACGCGATTTGCACTGTATATGTCAATTTGTTTTTATGCTTTCACCGCTATTGCCTGTAATGCAGAAGCTAGCTTTGAACCTGAGGCGACAATTTGCTATTGTATTTTCATCAGTATTACCTATTATGCAGAAACTGGAATTAGCAAGAATACAGCGATTTACTTTTGGAATTTTACCGCCATTGCCTGCAACGCAAAAGTTAAAATTTATTTGTAGTGCGTAAACGACCTCAGGGGATTCATTACGCTTTAATGAATATGTGCCGTAGCGAGCATAGGGCCCCGAGCTGTAGTAGTGCTGTTTCATCTTTAGTTTTCTGCACTGCTGCCTTCTCTTCTACTATCCTTTATATCTATCAAAACAGCTCTTTAACTATTGTTCTATGTAGAATTAAGAAACGTTGTAATGAAAACCCGATAAGACAAATTTTTACCGAATGTGACAATTTTCATTAGGCACTCCAGAAATGACAACCACGAGAACTTTAATAACAGATAAAATTTTAATCATCAGTATGTGTAAAATTAACAGCAAACGTATTTTTTGGTAACAATAGACCTTTTCACTACAATAGCATGAAAGTCAGCCGGTTAGCATACCTAACCAACAATACAGTCTACAAGGTCAACCAAACTTTAATGTTTCGCCGCGTGCACGTATAGTCCCAGATCCAACAAATAGTAACGCACGGCAGCAAAGGAAATAACTACGTATAGAAAACACAGTATTTGAATTCCTATCGCAATGCACCGTATAGAAGTGACTATCATGACCAACGTAAAAATAATGAGCACAATTTTCAGCGCACATTTAATAACAGTCGATCTTTTCAGCAGCAACAACACATCATCACAAATGATCCAGACAATAGGTGTCATCCATAGCGTAATACGTCAGGAAGAGTTAACAGAACAGTTCAAATAGTGGATATGCCAAAACATCCTCCCGTAAATAACAGCACGTACAACAGAATTTGACCAGACACAGTACAGATTGCATATTCCAGTAACGTAAGCACTACTTTAGACACGCAGAATGTTGTTCATGAAAATGTAATTACTTTTGACGACATACGAGACACTCTTTTACAGGAAAGACCATTTGTTCAGAAAACCATTTCACATCCTGTTATCGAAATTAAAATTGGTTCATCGAAATTTTCAGCAGTAATCAATTCCGATCACCTATATCAGTAATAAATGAGGAGACTTTCAACGAGTGCAACAAAGAGAATACGTATCCTACAGTACCATTAGGCAAAACAAAAGTGAAGGGAGCAGTATCGAGTAAAGGAGTAGACGTTAAATTACAGACGCATTTATCATTTTGTATTGGAGGTCATACTTTCCACTCTAATTTTTGGATTGTTCCTTTATTGACGACAGACGTTATTTTAGGTACGAATTTTCTGGTACAACATGATGCAGTCATTGATTTTCAGAATTCTTATTTAATGTTGAAGGATGAAAATATACAATTTGCTTTAGAATTTCAGCACTCACTATCTGCAGAAGAACAAACAATTAACCACACAGAGGTCATTTCCGCGTCACATAACATAGACTGTAATCCCACATTGTTCACGGATATGTATGTACACTACTATAAAACTCCAGACGAAGCTGACTACGACGTAATGCAATTGATTTCTGATAAGGTTAAAGAGAGCAGTGCAAATACAGACGACGAACCCACGCAACTACGCAAAATTCTTTTACAGCAAGCTACATGGACACGCATGTTACGAGCTAGAAACATTTCTCCGATTTATATATCCAATTACCATGCTTCTTCGAACCCTTGTGAATGGTTAATGAAAGAAATTGGTAAGCTGTGCCGAATATACTGCCACAAAAGACATATTGATTGGGATACACACATACTCTCATTCCAAGATGTAATTAATGCCATTCCAAATGAATCCACTATGCTATCTCCGTCTGTTATATTGAAAAACATGGAACCACCAAACAAAATTGAAGAATTAGTAAACTTCCCTAAATGTCGTCGACTAAGACACCACGAAATAATTGACATTGCGCTGAACAACATCAAACGTACCGCAGACCGCCGGAGAAGACAGCAAAAGCAGGTTTGTACACGCCGCGACTTTCACGTTGGACAGAAAATATTAGTACGTACACACTATTTATCCAGTAAACTAAAAGGTAAGTGCAGTAAATTTGAACTTCTACACGCAGGTCCATTTCGGATTCGCAGCACCCCTCACCCCAATGTTGTACACGTCGAAACTTTGAGAACCAGAAAATCGAAAGGCAACCACCATTGGTCAAATATTAAACCCTTTATTGAATGAAGACACTTTATGATTCAACACACTATGATGCCATTTACTAATTTTTTTATGACCACTTATGCAATTATATTCACCGGACTAATTACTGATGATTATCATATTTTTTCTTGGCAAGTGCCCGACAAGGTAAGGTTAGCAGGTCGCCTTTCTTGTCGTTACATATCAGACCGTGCACATTTACCATTTTTTTTTTGTGTGTGTATGATTGTATTCCAGTTTTGTTTGTATGCACTGTGAAATAGTTAAGATATAACACACACCAGTTGACTTTGACATTTTTGTTGCCCTATAATATCTCAACATCGTGACTGTTTTACATTTTTCTTTTTGCTGCTGCATTGTATTATTCTGTGTACATTTTTGCCTCTGAACACTGTCAATGTCTTTGACATATTACGTTTTCTGTCATGTTATGCTGTATGGTTAATTATGTCACCATAAACCAGTCATTATTTAGTGGGTATATGATTTAAATGCAAGGCATTAATCTCTGTTCATCAATTTCAGAAAGAAATGATGCGTGTAAGAAATAAATTCAACAGATAATGGGAATTTCACCTACGGAATAAACGAAAGAAGATGCAATAACTTTACGAGGAAGAGTAAATGGATCAGGATTAACAAGCATATACTATACTCATCACAGAATAGCAGTCTTAACTAATTTTTTCTTTCAGAATACAAGGTGATTGATGCAGGCTGTCAGACAGAACTACACATCTTAGTTTTAGTGATGAAATATGCTAGAGATAAGGAATAGTTGTATAATGAGTAATGAAGTGATATTTTTTTGCAGATGATAATGAATGATGAAGAATATGCTATTATGAATAATGAAGTTTTTCTTTACAGGTGATGATAATAATGAAGTTTTTTTTTTTTTTTTTTACAGATGAGGATAATGTTAAAGCTATGTATTTATGCTATGTAGTTATTTAAGAAGAAACTGCAAAAAGGTGGGAATTTAAGGAGATGGGACCTGGATAAACTAAAAGAACCAGAGGTTGTATAGAGATTCAGGGAGAGCATAAGGGAGCAATTGACAGGAATGGGGGAAAGAAATACAGTAGAAGAAGAATGGGTAGCTTTGAGGGATGAAGTAGTGAAGGCAGCAGAGGATCAAGTAGGTAAAAAGACGAGGGCTAGTAGAAATCCTTGGGTAACAGAAGAAATATTGAATTTAATTGATGAAAGGAGAAAATATAAAAATGCAGTAAGTGAAACAGGCAAAAAGGAATACAAACGTCTCAAAAATGAGATCGACAGGAAGTGCAAAATGGCTAAGCAGGGATGGCTAGAGGACAAATGTAAGGATGTAGAGGCCTATCTCACTAGGGGTAAGATAGATACCGCCTACAGGAAAATTAAAGAGACCTTTGGAGATAAGAGAACGACTTGTATGAATATCAAGAGCTCAGATGGAAACCCAGTTCTAAGCAAAGAAGGGAAAGCAGAAAGGTGGAAGGAGTATATAGAGGGTCTATACAAGGGCAATGTACTTGAGGACAATATTATGGAAATGGAAGAGGATGTAGATGAAGATGAAATGGGAGATATGATACTGCGTGAAGAGTTTGACAGAGCACTGAAAGACCTGAGTCGAAACAAGGCCCCCGGAGTAGACAATATTCCACTGGAACTACTGACGGCCGTGGGAGAGCCAGTCCTGACAAAACTCTACCATCTGGTGAGCAAGATGTATGAAACAGGCGAAATACCCTCAGACTTCAAGAAGAATATAATAATTCCAATCCCAAAGAAAGCAGGTGTTGACAGATGTGAAAATTACCGAACTATCAGCTTAATAAGTCACAGCTGCAAAATACTAACACGAATTCTTTACAGACGAATGGAAAAACTAGTAGAAGCCAACCTCGGGGAAGATCAGTTTGGATTCCGTAGAAACACTGGAACACGTGAGGCAATACTGACCTTACGACTTATCTTAGAAGAAAGATTAAGGAAAGGCAAACCTACGTTTCTAGCATTTGTAGACTTAGAGAAAGCTTTTGACAATGTTGACTGGAATACCCTCTTTCAAATTCTAAAGGTGGCAGGGGTAAAATACAGGGAGCGAAAGGCTATTTACATTTTGTACAGAAACCAGATGGCAGTTATAAGAGTCGAGGGACATGAAAGGGAAGCAGTGGTTGGGAAGGGAGTAAGACAGGGTTGTAGCCTCTCCCCGATGTTGTTCAATCTGTATATTGAGCAAGCAGTAAAGGAAACAAAAGAAAAATTCGGAGTAGGTATTAAAATTCATGGAGAAGAAATAAAAACTTTGAGGTTCGCCGATGACATTGTAATTCTGTCAGAGACAGCAAAGGACTTGGAAGAGCAGTTGAATGGAATGGACAGTGTCTTGGAAGGAGGATGTAAGATGAACATCAACAAAAGCAAAACAAGGATAATGGAATGTAGTCTAATTAAGTCGGGTGATGCTGAGGGAATTAGATTAGGAAATGAGGCACTTAAAGTAGTAAAGGAGTTTTGCTATTTGGGGAGCAAAATAACTGATGATGGTCGAAGTAGAGAGGATATAAAATGTAGGCTGGCAATGGCAAGGAAAGCGTTTCTGAAGAAGAGAAATTTGTTAACATCGAGTATAGATTTAAGTGTCAGGAAGTCATTTCTGAAAGTATTCGTATGGAGTGTAGCCATGTATGGAAGTGAAACATGGACGATAAATAGTTTGGACAAGAAGAGAATAGAAGCTTTCGAAATGTGGTGCTACAGAAGAATGCTGAAGATTAGATGGGTAGATCACATAACTAATGAGGAAGTATTGAATAGGATTGGGGAGAAGAGAAGTTTGTGGCACAATTTGATCAGAAGAAGGGATCGGTTGGTAGGACATGTTCTGAGGCATCAAGGGATCACCAATTTAGTATTGGAGGGCAGCGTGGAGGGTAAAAATCATAGGGGGAGACCAAGAGATGAATACACTAAGCAGATTCAGAAGGATGTAGGTTGCAGTAGGTACTGGGAGATGAAGAAGCTTGCACAGGATAGAGTAGCATGGAGAGCTGCATCAAACCAGTCTCAGGACTGAAGACCACAACAACAACAACAGTTATTTAAGTATTTGTTGTAGTTTGTTTTGACAGCAGGTGTTATATTGCATAGTAGGATGACGGAAAGTTTTGCAAAGGACAGCTATGGAACACATTTTTATACACATTTCACTACCTGTTAATTCGAAGTTCACTACTTTTCAGCATAGTGTGCGTTTCTTCTTTCAGGTCAATAATCCATTTTGTATTTTTTCCAGGAGAAGCTTTTCATGATACTTACTAAACCTGTTACTTATTATACCTGTTCTAGTACTTGCATTTTTATTTTTTACCCATTTTTGTTTATCATTTATAAATGTGATCACATATACTGCCTTGTTACATAACCTTGCTACAGCTGACTCATGACGAATGACGTTACCTATCCTCATTTGCAGCAATAGATCAAAAGCAAATAGTGTTATGCCTGAGCAATTAATTATCGATCCCAACGCAATGCATTGCTAACTAACAAAAAAAAAAAAAAAAAAAAAAAAGTATTACCAGTCCCACATGATGTCACTAGTTTATGATAATTCTGAATAATACTGATTAGCTCTGAATAGTATGTCACTTGAGTAATGACTTCTTAATGAAACGAAAAAAAAATATATATATATATATAAAATAATGATTTGTAACTGGCTAATAACTGCCACTGTTTATTGTAATGAGACTACTTATAATGTCCATGATTATTAATGCTATGATTGTAATTAGCTGATTGTTAATAATGACTTCTTAATGAACTGAATAATACTGAATGAGGAACAATGTTTTATACTATTTGATACTTGCTGGCCACTGAGGGCCAATAATTAATATCACTCAACGAATTATGTTATTAATTAGCTCTTGTTTTCAATGTTGATACTTTGTAACTGGAAAAGAATGTGATTGTTTCATAATGCTTTGTAACTAGGAAAAGAAGGCTACTGATTCTATGTAAAACAATTAATGAACATTTTTCTGTAATACTACATACATGGTACAGAAATGTTCAATAACTGGGCTATGAATGCCGCAAACTACTAATGAAGACTGTAATTGTCAATGGTATGTGACATAATGTCCTTCACCTCATGAGCTAACTACCCTGAATTACTGCAATGTCCATTTGTCCTGTTTATCCTAGTGATCATGGAGCACTATCTTTGGTTTTGCACTAATTCTACGTTGGTGTGCCTTGTAAGAGCGTGGTGTTGGCGCGACATGCTGTCCACCACCGTGAGCGATGAAGACGTTATTATGGTCCCACTGTTTGGTGTACCTAGTGTACTGCCAAAATGAGAGCATAGAACATTACTACGACAGTTCAGTGTCTTGGCTGCACTGATAAATTATGATGGGAAAAGAACTTCAAATTGTGTCACTTGGTGTTGTACTTCTGTGGGAAGATATGGACTTTCAGAACAGCTGTGTGCAATCTAAAGTGCTACAACCATGATGCAATCCTTCCCTTTCCTATCCTAATTCTTGTCACATAGTGAAAATCATTTTTTGCTAACATTATTTATGTTCATAGGTTATACATTTTTTTCGATTCGCTGAACTCCAGTGCGAGTACATTTGTGTCACTTATCGATATGATTTTTTTTGCCATTATGTTTATTTGTTGTGAAAATGCTAAAGACATTTTTCGATTTGTTCTGAAGTACAGTATATGTACACTCTTGTCTTTTATATTGTATATACATTTTTTATTTTGATGATATGTTCTGAACTACAGTGCATGTGCACTTATGTTAGGTGTTAATATGTTTTCTACTGAACTTCAGTGCATGTGCATTTTTCTCATTTTTCAATATGATTTGTACTCATTCTGTATGTTCAATACTTCAGTGTGTATGATTTTTTTTTCAGTGCGTGTGCACTCTGTTATCTGTCAAATAAGTTGTATATACAGTTTTCCGATTTACAACTATGTTTTGTACTCATATTTTGTCTTTGTCTGATATATTTTGTACTCGGTGCATGTGCACCACATTTAATTTATGTACTAAATTTGAATATTCTGTAAATTGTAAAAATTTCTTGCGATGGCAAGTCCAAATGACTCACCATTGCTGCCAAATTTTTGCCCCCCCAGTGGAGGGTTATGAAACACGTATGTAACATAGCAGCGATGGTGAGGCACGTTAAAATCTTTGACCAGAGAGCCTATAATCGCAGTTAGTCTGCGCTTGACCGCGCGAGTGTTACGAGGTGTACTCTGTCAGTAGTCGTTGCGAGCAGTAGCTCAGTTCAGTTGCGTCCAGTACAGTAGTAGTCGTCGTGGAGTACGCTAGTTGTCGTCATGCAGAGCAGTCGGTCTGTAGTCGTCATGCAGTGCAGTACTCTGTCAGTAGTCGTTGCGAGCAGTAGCTCAGTACAGTAGTAGTCGTCGTGGAGTTTGCTAGTTGTCGTCATGCAGAGCAGTCGGTCAGTAGTAGCAGCCCCGTGCGGTTGTGTGATGTAGTCTGTCAGCAACACTGGTCAAGGTGCTGAATGAGGTATACTGTTAATTAAGGTAATCATCAGATAATGTAAAGTTTATTTATTGTAATTAATCTCCAACAAGTGCCCCAATAATAATTTTGATTTCAAAAGCATTTTACAAAAAAAAAAAAAAATTATTTAATTGAACTAACGATTTCGTTCCACTTCCCTTAAAAGTTTCAGTTAAATTACAAAAAAAAAAAAAAAGGAATATTATTATTTGCAATGCAGTTCCTCGAAGCCGTGCGCAAGAATAAGAACAGAAATTTGACTAGCAGTTACAATGAGGTAAGAATTTAATTCTGATTTTTGCACAGGGGCCAAAGACCGATATTTCGGTTTAATTGAATTATCATTATCACTGAGATTTCATTAGCACTGAATTCTTTTTCATTATTTTTTGTGGGAGCTTACACCAGAGTCAGATTGCGAATTTTTGTTGCCTTTGTCAGTACATTTCATTGCAGGGAGGTTATTCTTGGGTCCCATTTATTATTATATTTTTTATTTAAATATTTCTGTGGGGACGATATTGCTTCTTGGCTCCATTTCTATATAATATTGTCATTTAAAAATTTTGTGGGGAGGTTACAAGGTTATGCAACAAATGTCATTGGAACTCTATCCTGCAGTGTCATATCCCAACGTTAAAGTTCTGACAAGGAAATGTTACAGCTTTAATTACATAATTTCAATAATTTCTTGTTGTTAGGAGTCTTCTAAGACACAGGAAATAATGCTTAGAGAGAAAAAATAAAGCTCTTGATATTAGCTGATGATATCAGAGGCAGGAAAGGACTTGGAAGGGATAAAAATCATACATTGTAGAAATTCCTACCTGGAATTTCCGTTGGTTGTTTTAAAAATGGTAAAATTCCACCAACCAACATGTTGCCCCCTCCCAGTGGTGTAATGTAATGCAGCGTGGAGGGGCAGCTGGTCAGCACACCTCCCTCCTGGGATTTTTTTGACTGTGGAACCACTACTAATCGGTCAAGCAGCTCCTCACAAGACTGAGTGCATTCTGTACCAGTCACCCCCACCAAGGAAAAAATCACTGGCAGTACCAGCAATCGAACCCACGTCCACCAAATGGCAGTTAGTTGAAGGGTACAGCTAAGGAGGCAGACAATGGAATGGATAGTGTGTTAAAGAGCAGTTCTAAGATGCACATAAGACAAGGATAATGGAATGTAGTCAAGTTGAGAGGGAATTACAAGGGATGATCAAAAGGTTTCCATTTGAAAGCTGTACAAGCAGGGGTCGAAAAGCTTCTACCCTAACAAATAAAGAATGACAGAAATTTCATAATATCAATTCATTTGTCTATATAATACCTGTGTACACTAATACACTTGAAGGCATGCTCAGATAACTTCTGCAAACCATTCAAATAAAAGGTCTTTGATTTCAAGTCCAATAAAGCATCAGTGACTGCATCATCATCCTTTGAGGTATTTTTTTTAGGTTTGGGAAAAGGAAAAAGTCTGACACAGTCAGATCTGGAGAATATGGCAGGTGATCTGAGAATTCGAACCCACAGTCGTGCAGAGTTTCCAATGTTGCGAGGTCTTTGTGCACTGTTGCACTGTCCTGATGCTAAAGAGTTCAGTGAGCCAATTTTCCACACCTCGTTTTCCTTATCTCTTCTCTCAAATAGCACAGGAAGATGCAACAGTATAAAGCATTGATAGTTGCAACCTTTAGCAAGTAATCCACCATAATTACCCCTTTTGCACCACAGGAGACCAAAGCCGTCACTGTACCAGCTGATTTTTGCAAGTGGATTGTTTTTATTTTTTGTGTATGTGTAGGATGTTTTCATTGCTGTGACTCTTCTTCTGTCTCAGGATCAAAGTGGTGAACCCACATTTTGTCCATTGTGACATACCTTGCAAGAAAGCCATCTTCATTCACTTCAAATTGGCGGATCATTTCTTCACAACACTGCACGTGTTCCTGTATCTCATCTGCACTCGAGTCTTTGTGGACCCACCGAGATGAAACTTTCAGCATTCCCAAAATATCCACAACAGTGTCATGAGCACACCTGTGTGAGATTCTAAATGTGGCTCAATGATCCCGCAAAACTGTATTGTGAATTGTAGTCACTGTTTCATCAGTGGCAGGCGTCCCATTCCTTGGTGCCTTCTCTTGCACTCATTCTTCTGTGTTTGAAGTCAGACACCCAGTTTTTCACTGTTGCACAAGACGGAACACTGTCCGTAAGTGTATTCTGCGTGTCCTCCACAATTTCCTTGGACATCATTCCCTTCAAATGAAGGTATTCAACCACTACACAGCCCTTGATTCTCCCAATATTCACCACTTTGCTCCACCACAGTATACAATGCATCTTAGTGGCTACACTAATGAAGCTGGAGCTGCGACATTTGACTTGCATACCCATAAAAGGTCACCATAAAAGTAGGTGGTTGTGTTTGTGTGAGACATTACAGTAACTATCTGGGGCTAGAAACTGTTGAGCCACCCCTCATATGCCAATCGGGCAAAATTATGATGAGAACTGAGGCAATCATCCTACCAGTGCACTATGTTGAAGATGCCCATTTGTAGAACACTGTGTCCTACTTTGTCAAGAAGTCCATCACTGCTTGCTGCACACCCTCTTCCAACAGGAGTCATTGATCCTTCAGGGCCTTTCTAAGGGACCAAAGGCATGATGACCACACAGGTAGAGAGATCAGGACTGTAGGGTGGCTACTTGAGTGTCTCCCACTTTAGCTGGTGTCTGCAATATGGGGATGTGTATTATCCAACTTGATGCACCAGTGCACAGTGGTGGTTTTCAACAGATGTGCTGCTTCATACACATTGTTCAATCTATGATGGATGTCTACCAGTGTTTGGCCTCCAGCAGCTGAGAAAAGAACAACAGTATGTGATTCTGTTTGGACGTATTTGGTAATAACGCTGCCGCAGCTCAAATTTGTACATGCACTTCAGAAAAGCACAAATGCCACACATTGCTTACATGTCAGTGCTGCTGTAACCACACTGGAGTCACGCTATGTTGCTTTTACTCTGTGGCAACAACCTTGAATGGGAACTTTTTCATTGTCCATTACACGAGGTTTGTTCGGAAAATACGTATAAAAGTTGAATAATGTCTTTATGTTACAGGTTGCAGTCACCGCCGGGCGGGACTACTGCTGTAATCAATCCCATCAACGCTCAGTTTGAGTGTGCGGCAGCTTGTTGACAGTTACCCTTTTTCACCTGCCATCGGCATGGAGCTCTCCTGATTGAGGAATAGCGCATCAACATCAAGTTTCTTGTAAAGGTAGGCAAGAATAGCCATGAGATTTTTGAGGGTTTGAAACAGGTTTACGGAGACAATTCTCTGAGGAAACCAACTGTGAACAAGTAGTTAAAAAGATTCTGGGATGGCCAAGAATAAGTGAATGATGACTCACACCCATCGACATCGAGTTCCGATGCAAATGTTGAACGAATTCGGGCTTGTGTTCTGAATGACCGTAGATTGACAGTCAGAATGATTGCTGATGAGCTGTCAATCCCCAAAACAATCGTTCATGAAATCCTGATACAAAAACTTGAAATGAAGCAATTGTGTGCGAAAATCGTACCGAAGCTCTTGACGCCAGAACAGAAAGCAAAGAGGGTTGAGTGCTGTGAGGATTGGTTGGAAGCAGAGGAATGAGGGAGCTTTCTCAACTGAGTCATCACTGGAGATGAGTCCTGGTTTTACAGATTCGATGTGGAGCTCAAATCTCAAAGCAAGGAATAGAAACTAGCAGGAGAACCGAGAATAAAAAAAGTCGTGAAAATGAAGGTCCGATGTGAAGACAGTGTTGATTGTTTTCTTTGATTCTAGGAGCATTGTCCCTCCCAGCCAGAGAGTGAACAGAAATTTTTACGTTGAAGTTCTGACACGTCTCAGAGCTCATGTGGCCCGAGTTCGACCAGAGTTGGCAAAAGGGGGCAGGTGGATCCTTCGTCACGACAATGCGCCCCTGCTCACATGTTGCTCATTGTGCCCAAGGGTTTGGCCCAAAGCTCAATAACCGTGACAGACCACACGCCTTTTTCACCCCCGTGTGACTTCTTCATGTTCCCGAAATGCAAAATGGTGCTTCGGGGGCGGCACTTGGGAGATGTGGAAGCCGTCAAGGCGGAAATGACACGGCAACTGAAGACTTTCAGCAATGTTATCAACAGTGGAAATGGCATTGGCAGAAGTGTATAACATCTCGGGGCGAGTATTTTGAAGGAGACCGTATTGTAATACCTGAATAATTGTAAAATAAATTTGTTATTCAACTTTTATACATATTTTCTGGACAAAACCTCGTAGATTATGAAATGAGACACTGAAGATAATAGAAGTGTTTTGTTATTTGGGTAACAAAATTATTGGTGATGGCTGACACAGAGAGGATATAAAATGCAGGCTGGACTGTCTGATGGAAAGAATATCTGAAAAAGAGGAATATGTTAAGAGAGGATGTAAATTTAAATGTTAAGCGGTCTTTTCTGGAGGTGTAGCCTTGCTCCAAAACAAGATGTGAACAACAAGCAGTTCAAGCTAGAAAAGGATAGTATCTTTTGAAATGTGTTTCTAGAAAGAAATTTTGATGATTACATGGATGAAACATAAAGGTAAACTCTGTCCATTGGTACTGGCCGACCACCGTGTCATCCTCTGCCAATGACGTCCAGCACACCACTATCCTGCCTGGTCAGTTTTCTTGACCCCAAGCCCTGCTTGCTCGAGTAGCTTCTCAGCTGGCATCACAAGGGTGAATGGACACCGTTCCAATCCTCTCACCCAGGAAAAATCCCTGGCAGTACCGGGGATCTAAACCTGTGTTCTCCCCATGATAGGCAGCAGCAGTGAACACTAAGTTACAGAGGTGGTCATCAAGTGGATGGATGACTAGGACTGGTACTAGATACCCTCTGTGTGGCACCTAGAGGTAGCTTATGGAATAATTTGTAGTTGCAGATCAAATTACTGAGGAGATGGTACTGAATGAAATTGAGGAGAAAAGAAATTTTCAGCACGACTTGACTAAAAGAAGGAACTGGTTGATAAGACATACCCTGATGCACAAAGACTGAAATTTGCTTTTTGAAGAAATACTCTTTTTCTACATAACAGATACCATTGTTCAGACATTTGTCATAGCAGTAAGCCAACTTTTCTATGCCCTCTTCATAGAAAAATACCACCAGTGAAGACCTCCAATACTGATCACACTTTCTTACATCATCATTGGTGTTGAAGCACCTTCATCCTGCTTGATGATGAAGTAAAAGTGGTAGTCGGAAGATGTGAGATCAGCACTGATTGGCAGGTGGTCGAACTGTTCCCAACTGAATTGTTAGTAAGGTTTTCAGTGCCACCAGCAGAAATGAAACGTGATGTCATGAAGCAACATAATGATTCGATTGAGAATTTCGCAACCTTTGTTTTGAATAGTGTGATCGAGTTCTCTCGGTGTTTTGCAGTAACATACCACTTTCATGATTTCAGCTCGGAGAAGGAACTCAACAAGCAGAATGCCTTGTAGGTCCTAGAATCCATTTCACCTGATTTTTTTGCACTGACAACTTCGTTCTGTTTTTTTTTTTTTTTTTTTTTTTTTTTTTGGCAGGGGGGGGGGGGGGGGAGGAGGAGGATTGTCATACTGTGAGTTCCTTCACTCCATAGACTGTTGTTTTTATTTTGGAGTGTCATGAAAAAACCCAAGTTTCAGCACCAGTCACGATTCTATTTAAGAATTCATCTTCCTCATCACTGTATTCAGTGCTGAAATGTCAAAACTCCGCAAAGGCACAATTTTGTAGGCATTTTTGGAACACAATTCGCAAACATTTAAGCAATTTATCACTGAGTCATGCAGAACAGTTTCTGAAATACATTCTTATTATGAACCATCAGTTTTCATGAATTTTCTAATTCATTTTCTCACCCATACCATCAGTGACAACAGAAGGCTGTTCAATACATGCTTCATCATGAATGTTTGTTGAACTGTCTCATCCACTTTCTCACCATAAATATCTACAAGTTGATGAATTTCAGTTGGCTTAATGTTCTGTGTGTTGAATCACAACATAACAGAGTGCACTTCACAGTCACTGGGCTCAGAGGTTGTCTTAAACATTTTGAATGATCACTAACAAATAGAAATACAACAAAATCCCGCTCCAGTGTCGACTGTGGAAAGACAATGAACCAGAGAAATGTGTGAACCTACAACACAAGTGGTGCAGTGGCAGTAGAATGATTTGGTACTTACTTTCAGGATGCTCCTCATACTTTGAACTTCAGTGGAAGTGCTAGTCACCTTTTAATGTAAATTTTTGCTTATGATGGAAACTATGTTTAAACAGTGTGTGTGGGTGGTGAGAAGGGTTATTTAACAGTTGAACTATCTTTGTTTTGTTTATCTCTCTCTAGTCATGACAGGTAATGTGATTCAAGGACAGAGGTACTTTCTGACTTACCTTAGTCAAGCTCCAACTCTTCTGTCCTGTACAGCTACTTGCTTTTATCCTGAGGTTGTTACTCTCTGGCCTGGTTGGGTTTAAAGCTGGTTCATTAGAAATGAAGCTGCTCCTAAAAAATTGTATACATTGTGTAAAAAAAAAACTACATTTACAAGGAATTTGTGGGGTCAGAGGACGTAGAGATACACTTCATTACGTGTCACTGGTGTGCACCATGTTCCTGATATGGATCCGTTAAAGTTTTGATGTTAGTAATGCTCAAGAGATGGTGTGACTATTGGTTTAGGGGCATTTCTGAAAAGATCGCCTGTCTACATTATGGCGCAACTGGAATATGCTTGCTCAAAACAACCAAGTGCATTCAACTGAACTGGTAACCAGCTCTTCTGCAGTGCTTCATACACCATCATCATCTCCCCCTATAAAAAAGAAATTTAGAGGCAGTCACATAAAAAAGGTTAATTTTCTCTCCTAAACACTCGAAAATTGTGTGTATGTAGTCTTTTTTTGTTTTAATACACCCTGTATATGAAAAAGAGCTGTCACCATTACCTACACTGCTTACATGGTGTTAATTTGCACACAGATTTCTGGTTGTTCCACTGGAAAGCTTACCAAGACATTTACAGTATAAAGCCGATACAAGTGAGTAACTTAAAAATGTACACAGCTCAAAGGTAGTACAACTGCAACTCTGTAGAATTACCATGTCTTTCATGCAGTACAACATTTTTAACCGTGCAATTATAATATTCATGTAACTGATATTATTTAGTGATGAGACTTCTGGGGTAAGCTACGAAGTAATTACTCCATACTGTACAGTAAAACAAAACAGCCTCACTGTTAATATTTCTCATATAGGTAATGGGAACAAAGGAACCAACAAAATTAAGAAGAACATTAGCGTTTTTTTTAAATTCATCTATCTTTTACAGAAAAAACAGTAAATTTCAACCATAAATGTTTCGTAGGCACGTTACAACATTAACAAACACTGCATTATAATTTGTGACCATACATTACATATATTTTCTCTGAAAATGTCTTTAGTAACAATGCACTACACTTGTTACAAGAAACATTGTGTCCTGTCTTATTCAGTGGTCTTTGTTTTACTTCTTTAATTATTTGGCACTTCAGTTCCATGGAACACTATTTAATGTGCAACTATATACTTGATTATTTTTATTACTCAACATGCGTAATATTACTTAAAGGTTAATTTTATGATCAACTTACAGAAACAGTTAGGTTAAGAAACATCGATGTATGCCGATGGTCACTTGGCGATCGTCTATCATCTACCTGCAGTCTGTCACTGCTAGATAGTGTTGAAACCATAGGCTAGGTGGAAGACTCACTGGACAAAAAATTGTTAGAACTACCTACCTACATACATACATGGGTGAAAAGCAGTTCTGCTGGTCTCAAAAAACTTTATTGTGCACTTCTGTTCCAAATGACAACTTAAATGAAACCTCACATCTACAGTAATTTCACCAATAAGGTGGGCTACAAATAGATTGTAATATTCTGACCTGAGTAACTCTTCAGCAAGTAGAGCTACATAATATGTGCTACTGTTTTTATATGAACACTAACACTAGTCATGTTTACAATAGAAACAATAATTAGGTCCAGTACATTTAAAATTGTATGCCTACAGTAAGCAACACTACAACCAGAATGTCCTGCTTGTTGAAAATGAAAATTCATCAAAATACTTGTAGTACACACTGAAATTGCTTACATCCATTCTCTATTGATGCAATAATGCTAAAACTCATAGCCAAAGGCAATTGCACATTGTTGTGGGGAACTAGAATAACTAAATAATATCTGTATTCATTTGAGTTTGTTTCACTAAGATCTAGATTATGTTGTCACAGTGGATATAATAACTTATGTCCCCTTGTTCTCACATTAACTGATTATAGTTTTCAATTTTGGCCAATTGATGTAAGTCTGTCTTGTAACTCCTTCATGTTCATTGTTATTGGCAATAACGTTATTAGCTATTATCATCTTTGATGACAATACAAAACTCGAAGGTTACAAACTCTGTTAGTAAACAAGTCAATGCATTCTGCACCAGCACTTAACTATTAAAACAAAACCTCTTTCAAATTTTGTTTACATTCAGTGCTATTCATTTTGTTGTAAGGCTTGTGTTTAGTATAAATAACCAATAGTGCATCTGTAGGCCTTATCAGTTTCGACATTAAAACTGTACCATGCAGAACAGCATTTCTCTGACCAACTGGAAGTAACGTTTAAGTATTCAGAGCATTTGCCTCAATTTGATCCCATAGATTGCCACTTTACTGATGTGGCCTTTAATAAATTAAAAAGAGCATCTCTCTTGAAATATTTACAAACTGAATACTGTTGAACAACACGTATGTACATTTCGACACAGTTATACAATTGAAAATATTGACAGATGCTCCTAAAATTTCTTTTGCAACCTGAATACTGAAACATGTTCTAGGAACTACCTTAAAATGTTAAAATTCTACAAGAGGCTCTACACTGGAAGACACTCTATTTCATTTTTATATTATTGCAGAAGGGCAGGAGCAAGATAAGGTACTTTCAGGGAACGACCGCCAAGTACAAGTAATTACCAATATCTTGCAGGTTCCAGTACTGACCATGGTCTTATTATCATCCAGTTAGAAACATTCACACAATGTTAATCACAGCAGAAGCACTTCCACTACAATGGTTGTGCCAAGTATGCTCCTAAGCCCTGTTGTTCTCATTTACTTTTATGTGGTTTATATTGTTCATTGATAAACAATGGCATCCTAGCAGACACTGTAGAAATAAACTTGCTTGGACCAAGTTCAATATAACAGATGTTAAATGTTTATTAGTATTTCTGTCACAACAATAGAAGGTAAGTGAGGTTGCTCCACACCAAAATTATAAAAATGTTTACTGCCAACACCAGTTGTTCTACTCCAAAATCAAACTAAATTGTCAGGTCTTCTGTGTGGTTCCTGCCAAGCAGAGTTCCTTTATGTTGGGAGCAAACATTTTACTGAATTTTATGAACCAGTGCTTAAGGGACAAGTTTTCTAGAACTTGTGATTTAGTGGAAAGCAAAGAGAAAAGTCAATGAAATGAGAAATTAGAATGTGTGAGAATCAGGCCAGTGGCTATATAATCTAGGTGGTGCATGGAACTGGGTTCTCAAGGCTGTGAAGAGACAGTGAAATGTTTATGTTCCTTTGAAAGATCTAATGGCACAAAGTAAGGATTATGTATGCCAATCAAGGACTATTTAAGACCATGACAGTTGGTCCTCTTGACTAGGGGCACAAGAGAACAAGCCACACACCAGAAGAAAGGGAAACAATATTGTGAACTGCCATGCCAGTTAGACAAATGTGTAAATTCATTATCAGAACACGTAACAGGTATTGCTAACAGGAGTGTCTACATCCATCTCAAACCTTAGAGGAATTCTTGCCTCCGTGAGTAAAAAGTTCAAATGGCTGCATTTGGAATTAATTATCTTTAAACACATACTTTGCTCACTAACTGGGAGTTTTCGTTAGGTCAATACATGCCTAAGATGTCATTTTTCATGAGCAACACTGTGTTGATCACTAACTGCGTGAACAAAGAACAGCTCTCAAGCATACTAAACATCAATGACCCACTGCCTACTGGAATAATGAAGCTTTCTTTATGGACCGCATTTTGATCACTTGGGAGAAGCAATCACTAGTTTATAGTGGGCTGTAATGATTTCAAGTGTAATATCTCACTTCACCTCGTACAATTTATAACTTTGGCATTCTGCTGTGATTAGTGCATTGCTTAACAAATCAAAGAAGTAAACAACAGTTAGCCAAGATATGGGACCTCTTTTCCTTTTCTCTTTTTATAATACCTGCCACTCTGTCTGTGTCATGTTAATAGAAACTGACAATCATAGCACCCGCAATGGTTCAATTTTCACTTTCACAAAAAGAAAACCAGACTGTCTGTGGGTTTGGTGTTCAGCAGGAGGCAAAACCTTGTTAGTGGTCTGGCTGTGAGACTCAAAAGCATTCTAATCCCTGTGCTTACAACACCGGGTTTTGAGAGAACTGTCGGGAGGCGGCAGTGTTCTGCTTGGCAGGTCCTGAAACACACAAAGTGTGGCAAAAATTACTATTGGGACAGTAATGCATTAAGTCACTAGAAACTGCTGTCAGGTAGAACCACTGTACTGAATAATAACCAGAAGCATTTCTATAAGTATTGCATATGAGTGCAGCTTATGGACACGAGTTCAGAATCCCTTTCTTACGTGCAGGAATTTACACTAGATTATAGCGCAACAGATGTAGGGACCTAGATTAAGTTTGTTCATTGTGGATGTTTATTCAGTGTAAATACAGAAAATTGCAACACACTCATTTCATCCTTTTCAACAGAACAACCAAAGGAAATAGAAAATCTAGCTGAAGAAATTAATAAATTACACCACAAAATTCACTTCACTTCACTGTAGAAATGAAACACCAGATGACATTAACAAAGCCTTATATAGAAATGCTACAATTACCAGTGTTACCATACATAACCCTTCTTGCTATCCAGATCAATATAAAAAAGCGTTCTTCAGAAGAATGTTTAATCACATGCTTAAAGACCCAATGGATACAAGTGAAAGATAAAAAGAAACAAAAATTGTAAAATCAGCTGCCTCCAGTATGAATACAATCCTGCTGTAATACATAAATTAAACCAACCAATTTCTGGACAACCACCCCCAAACAGGAAGACCATTTTTGTAATAAGCTGACCTTCCTTATGGAAGATTTAATACCAAATTGCCAACCTCTTCAAGTTGTATTGTAAACGTGTTGCGCTTGGGGCACATGATACTCATTAAAGCCTGTACTATGGTAAGTTAACGGGCTTCACCTCACGAGAGAGGATATTTGTATAGATATTGCCCGCGTGTACCTGAATGGAGGCAAATCAGACTTACACCCACTCTGTAATAACAATGATACGTCAAGCAAGTTCGAAATGCAACTACACATCAGAACGGACAAAAAGCAACACAGAAGATGCTACCAATTTTTTAATCATACAGTCGCCAGCCTAATTAGGCATTAACTGAGTTTCTTTCCTGTACAAGTTGATGTACATTCATGCAAAACAACACGTAGTAACACTGCATAATATAGTGAATTTTAGAACCAGACAAATCTATTGAACTGATAATTTCACTTTCTGTACTTATATGGATAATCCATATATACATAACACTAAACTATAATGTTTACTACAAAATTTCATACTGTCTATTGATCTGATTAAAATCAGGCATAGGTTACCCTAGAAATAGCAATTTCGAGCCACAAACAAAATGTCAATTTTAATAAAGATAAAACACTGATAAATTTTTGGCTTTTATATTGACTTTAACTTTTGCTGGTCAAATCAATTTAGAACACTTCAGAATTCAAATGAATAAAAATAAGAAAAGGGGTGGGGGGCCTTGAAACTGTTATGATCACTGTATTAAACAAAAATTAATTACTGACACCATTATGCGCTCAAGATTTCCAATATATGAGTTACTACTCTTTTCATCTTATTTCCTACTCATTTAAATACCTTTATATCTGTCTCGAAATAATAAAACTTCATTACTAAATCAATGTTAAAGTTATCTTCCAACTTTGTCACACCTTTGTTGCTCATTAACAAAACAATTCTTTAAACACCATTCTAACATAGTTAGGTCTGCAGGTAATTATTATTAACACAAACTTTAATTTTTCATCTCGGGACACTCGGATTGCACAACATTTGGAAAGTACCCTGTCTAGGTTAGTTGTGAGGATAATTAAATGATAGGAAAGTTCTGGTAAAATTTAAGTTGTTATTGAACAGTATGGAACAAAAGTAACACTGGTCCATACCAATACAGTACTAAAAGTTTCAACCTGTTTGCGGCGGTTGGCGGGCGGCGAGGCACAGAGCACACATACAACCACAGCTATGGCTCTTGATGTATCGGCACTTTATTTCTTCATAGCGTCACAGTACTTTTCCATTTAGAGCCTCCACCAGCTTCAACTGTCCCCTACTGACATGCAGTGTCCATGGATTCAAGAGGATGTCTCCATGCCTGTACGTGTCCATCTGTGCGACAGTTTGAAGTGAGACTCGTCCAACCAGGCAACATGTTTCCAGTCATCAACAGTCCAATATTGGTGTTGATGGCCCCAGGTGAATCATAAAGCTTTGTGTCGTGCAGTCATCAAGGGTACACAAGTGGACCTTCAGCTACAAAAGTTCATATCGATGATGGTTCACACTCTGACACTTGTTGATGGCCCAACATTTAAAGATTTGCAGAAGGGTGGCACTTCTGTCACTTTGAACGATTCTCTTCAGTTGTTGATCCTGTTTTTGCAGGATCTTTTTTCGGCTGCAACAATGTCGGAGATCTGATGTTTTACCAGATTCCTGATATTCACTGTATGCTCATACGGGAAAATAACCACTTCATTGTTACCTGTGAGATGCTTTGTCCCATTGCTCATACGCCCACTATAACACCACATTTAAATTCACGTGAATCTTGATAAGATGCCATTGTAGCAGCACTAACCAATCTAACATCTGTGCCAGACACTTGTTGTCTTATATAGGCATTGCCAACTGCAGTGCCATATTCAGTATGTTTACATATCCCTGTATTTGAATATGCATGATTGTGCCAGTTTTGTTGGCAATTCACAGTACATACATATCCTGTGATGGTATCTTACCAACTGCCGGCACAACCACTCCACATACTGTGATGGAAGAGGTACATGATAGTGAATGTGTTGTGTTGTTGGTATTCTGGGACCATTTTTTCCTCAGAAAAAAAAAACCGTTACTTTGATATGCTCTGGCTGACTCCTGAGACACAGTCTTTTTCCAGTAATATGGTGCACTGCCACATTGGGCTCAAACTGTTGCGGACGAGGTGTTACGAGGTATGCTGAATTGGCAGGGGTGGTCCTATTCCCTGGTGTTCTAGGCCACCAGGCATTAGAAAGATGGGCTTGTTTCTATCAGCATACACCAAGGACAGAGTCTACCAAGCAGCTGTCAACCACATCAAAAAGTTAATGAACAAAATCATTTCTGCCCTTGCCACAGGTGATGCAGACATAATGTGCTGAATGTGGATAGATCCTGATAACAGACTGGAAATGTGTGCACCAGTGGTGGTGGGCACAATGTTGAAATTGATTAACCTGCATAAAATCTTTGTGACACTATATCACATTAGCCAAACATGGTGTGAATACCTTAGGTCTAATTAGTTTGGATGCTGTAACTTTTGAGACACTCTGTATATCCTCTGCCCATTGCAGGTTAAAAACCTTATTGTGCTGTCAGAGGCCTTGATATGTTCTCAGAAAGAGGCAAAACCACCACACATCTCAAGTCACCTACTGTCCAGTTTATGTGGTATTTGCTCCACTGACAACATGTACATTTTTATGTCTCAGTAGTCTTCTGCAAGGGACTCATTGCATGCAACTTGCCATCACAGTATTTGGCTGAAAACTAGTAGACATGGGTCTGCAGTGATCCCTGTTGTGTTTGAGACTGACTGTCAATGGAAACTTATAACGTTCATCTCTATGACTAACTACGAGTTAGGATCTTAATGAGGCCACTTTTATTATTATGTGGTACAACATTCCTTGTAGATAAGCTGGATAGTCTTCACTGATGCACCAACAAATTGGGCAACTTAATTCGTTGGCACATCCAAAGACAATAGCTCTAATCTGTGGTTTCAATCCATTGTACTACACTGATTCCTTATAATCGACTGGCACATACACACCTCTTCAATGATGTGGCTTATGTCAGCAGTGAAGGCTCAGATAACTGGCAGGTATCAGTTCCACTCCATCTACAGCATTTCAAAGGGGCCTGTGTGCTCTTTTAAGATGGTGAACTTATAAGGCTGTTTACACAATTTTTTAGGTACACTCTAAGGAAAGAAGAACGTTGCAGCACACAGGAATTATCCAAAGGGTTGAAACGAGTAGAGAAACAAATGATTACAATTTCAGAACACTTGGATGAGTTATTCAACAGGAAGAGCATCACAAACTGAGAGAGTCATTAATGCATTGACAACCTGCAGCCCATACGCAAGCAGTAATTCAGTTTGATATTGGTTGATACAGTTGTTGGATGTGCTCCTGGGGGATGTCATGCCAAATTCTGTCTAAATTGTGGACTGGAGCACTGAAATCCCAATATGTTTGGAGGGCCCTGCCCATAGCACTCCATTCTCAATTGGGCATGGCAGGTCTCGGAAAGCATACAGACAAGCAGTAGAAGCTCTTCTCATATGCAGGTAGGCATATCTGACTGAAATGTTAACTCAATGTCGTCTGCAATAAAACGGGTTGTAGCACATTGTTGACATAGCACTGTGGATGAAAACTGAAGGGATCTTGCTACAAAACTAATGGCACCCCAGGCGATTGCACTTGATTATCGGGTCATCTCCAGGAACTTCTTTGGACTGAAATTTCAATGACAGGAGTGGATTGAACTGAGACCAATGGCCAGCAAAGACATGTCTGGAGATGCTTTGGACAGCAGTGTGATACCAACCTGACTATTGCCTGATAACCAGGAGTGATTAACTGGGATTCCATTTGTATTTTGTAGAAGGACCTCTTTTTGGTTTTCATCTGTGGATTTCTTACAGCATACAACAATGTTCTAAGTACCATTATGTTGCCTTTCATAGCAAGCCATCCTTGTGAGGAGTGGCGCCTTATATTGCCCCGGTGTATCAGGAGAGTGACTCACGCCTGTACAGTGACAGACGGTCTCAAACAGTTCAGTCGAGTATGTAGTTCTAATTTTCACCCACCAGAGTCAGATCATGCACAGACTTTCAAGAGAATGTTTTTGGGAATTTTTCTATTTATTTCTTGATGGCTCTTTTGTTTGTTTATGTTCGTACGGTTTTGTATAAGCTTATAGCAATGTGAATGAGGTCTATAGTAAATATGTAGATCATTGTTCTGCTGATGTACACTGTACAGTGGGGAGTTTAGTATCATAATATGTTAAGTAAGTTTATGCTGAAAGGAAAGCCAGTTCAAGTGCAAATGAAAATGGTTCATACTTTACATTATTAACAAAGTATCACAATGTTTAGTATTTATTTTGGGAAAGTCATGAAAAGCGTGGACTAATGTGGGAGAATAATGTTTTTTCTATTGGCCTTAAAGAAAACTGGTACTTTCTGATTGGTCATAGTATTCTTCGTGCATCTTTTCTCTTGGATATATAGAAAGCTTACAGCAGTGTAAGGATTCAGAGCCCTGCCTTTAAATGGTATGGTCACATGTAGTATGAGATGCAAAGGAAGTTACAGTTTGCCAGTTTTGAAATGTGTAGCACAACTAAAAGTGTAGGCATATATATTCTGGTGTGTTTTTTAGAAAGTTCAGTTTTCTAAGTAACTTTGCGTAAGAGAAAACACAGTAATTCCACGTGGCAGATTGGTGACTAAAATCGTGAGTGCATTGCACACTGATAATCTTAAATGGAAATGCTTGCCATACTATTAAGGACAATCCATGCTTAGTAGCTCTTCAGATTTCGGGAAATATGTCAACATAAACTTGCTAACATAAATGAAAGGATCTGTGCATGACAATGTTAAGATTAGCACGGGCTTGGCAGTGAACGTCTACATTATCAGTGTTCAGAATTTACAAAAGGTTTTCTAGTATTTCCATATTTCATTCAAAATTAAGATTTTTTCCTGATACTGAAAATAGTTAAATTGTATGCAGCCTGATGCGAGTTGCAGTACATTAGGTCTCTGCTCGGATTTCCTGCCGGTGAACTGCTGCAACCAGTTGACAGGTAGGTGCTGGTACAAAGGATCTGCGCCACCAAACTTGGCTTACATTTCAGCAATATAATGCCAGCATGTGCATGGTCAGAATTTCTAGAGCTTCTTTCATGCTTTCCAAACTCTACCTTGGCCAGCAAGGTCACTGAATTTCTTTCCAACTGAGAATGTTTGGAGCGTTATGGGCTGGAGCCTCCAACTAGCTGGGGATTTTCACAATATACTACACCAACTGGACAGAATTTGCCACAATATCCCTCAGGAGAACTCTGTCAATCAATATCAAGCTGAATAATTGCTTGCATAAAAGCTGGAGGTGGAACAATGTGTTATTGACTTGCTCAATTTGTGAAGCTCTTTCTGTGGAATAAATAATCCAGTTTTTCTGAGAACGTAAT
The DNA here is from genome assembly GCF_023864345.2 of Schistocerca serialis cubense. Classification (NCBI taxonomy): domain Eukaryota; kingdom Metazoa; phylum Arthropoda; class Insecta; order Orthoptera; family Acrididae; genus Schistocerca; species Schistocerca serialis. Next base: position 2,073,560 of record NW_026047571.1, on the reverse strand, counting down.
GATTTGTTTGTTGGTACTTGTACATCACTCCTACTGGTTTCCATCCCATTCAGAAAATTCCTTTGTAGAGCCTTTTTTATGTCTTAGAGTGTACAAAATGCATCTGAACATTTGATGAATTGTCTCTGAAAGAAACAAGAGTTATAAACAAAATGCTTTTACCGGCCTTCAGAGTAATCACCATTACCTACAACAGACTTCTGACTTCAGTTGTCAAGCTGTAGGAAATGGCCAGCCAACACTTCTCGTGGAATCACTTAAAGCATCATTGCCGGAGATGATACCTGATGTTATCAGTACTATCCACAGACCTTGCAGCAGTAAGTGATATGGTGTTCATTGTCTTCCCAACATCCCACAGGTACAAATTCATCATGGATCAAGCCATTTCCATCAAAAATTGTGATTGATATGTCTTAATCCCAGAGTTTTTTATCAAACTTCTTTTAGGAGGCAGGGAAGATGATGAACACTGTTTCTTGATCTGTGGATTGTACTGGTGGCTCCGCCTCTCATCTATAATAGCGCAGATATCCAACAATGCATGACAACTGTGTGTTCAGTGACTACACAAGAATTGTTTGCAGACAGATTCCAATAGCTTTACAACAAATGTCAGAAGTGTTTTGTAGCTAATGGGGATTACTTTGTAACTTATGTTCACTTCATTTTCTGAGACCATTCACCAAACTTTCCAGATACACCTTGTACAAGAAGCAATAGACACGTTGTTCGCTTACATATACCATCAAGTAACATGTGTATGAAGATAGGTCACATTTTGTCCAAAGAATGTGCTGCTGAGAACTGGACAGGCATGTAGAACAGGTTGGACATGGGTTAGCTTTGAGGTAACAGTCATTGTTGTCCCCCGGTATTGGCATATTAGTTGGGAGAGAATAGTCCCATGTGAGAAGGCTTGATGAAAGAGCATGTAAAAGGCACATTATAAAATATGTGAGGAGGGGAGGCAAATAACCTAGAGTAGCACCTATCGACCCACTTCACTGAGTGGTCAGCACATCTGACTGCCATGTCACACATTCTCTATGCTCAGGGTGTGGGTGATAAGGACAACATATCATCGATTCATCATCGCCAGCATGAAAGTAACCCACCATGGGGTCAACAGAAAAGACCTGCACCTTACCCAGCAAGTGACTCCTAGGTATCAATGTCCATATGATCACTTCATTCCACCTAGAGCAGTAGAAAGGGAAACGTACCAAAGAGGGAGCAATAGCCAAGTATGCTAAATGTGATGGGCTATAAACAAGGATATTTTTTCAAAATTTAAAAGCTTTTGTCCAGATTGGTCACAAAAGTCTGAACATTATGGCCTTTGCTCAGAAACATACAGTGACCAGAAGTCCAAAGTAGCAACTGGAATGATATCTTATCAGTGTACATCAGATATGAGGCTCCTCTGAGATTGTTTATGGAGGTTTTTCATTTTCTCCTACATAAAGGGTGAAATGAACTCCGCCGACAAAATTCAGTTGGTGGTTCAAGGATGTTTTATGAGTATTTTGGTACAATGGACCCTTGGTCTCCTGTGGCTCACTGTGGAGTAATAATGTAATTATGATTTATTTAGTTTGCTACCTTCATTTCTTCTGAAAATACACTGTCCAGACACGTTAATGTGACTACCCGTCAAAACCTCGAATAACCTCTTTTCGCAGTGCACACCATTGCGAGACATGCAGGAAGAGATTAAATGAAATGATCATATGGCATTAATGACTGGCAGACCCCATCTGGGCTTGATCAGTTGCCTACTGCAATTCTTTTCGTTTTATGCTGCTTTTGAGACTTGCTTGTTGATAACAAGAACAACACAACGCGCACTTTCCGAGGAGACAAAAATCCTGTATCCAGCTGGGAATCAAACTGGGGCCCCCTCACGTGGCTGTGAGGTTCTGTTCTAACAGGGGTGTGGAGCCATACTGATTTCATTGCCAATTCAAGCTGTTCTAGGTTTTTCATGTGAGGATCCACGGGGAATACAGCTTGGCAGAGGGGTTCCCACAGATTCTCAATTGGTTTACATCCGATGACTTCAGTGGCTAGGGGCATATGATAAACTCGTCCTGTTGCTGTTTGAACCACACATGTACACTGCAAGCTGTGTTACATTGTACTGCTGGTAAATGTCACTATGCTGAATAAAAACAAACTGTGTGTATGGGTGAACACGGCACTCGAGGACAGATGGATACATCTGTTGATCCATTGTGCCTCCCACAATAGCATCAACACCCAGGGAATGCCACAGACCCCCTCCCCTGGTGTGCCCCCTTCTGACAGTGGTTGCAGTGTGTTTTGCTTTCAGACATTTAACAATGTGCACGACAATGGCCATCTGTCATTTGAAAAGGCTCTCGGTTCATCTGGGTGGTCAGTTGTTCAACAGCTGCATGTCTCTGCAGCTGACATTTACCCCTGTCATCTACGGCCCACGACTGCAGCACAGTAGCCTCGGCACCGATTCTGAATAGCGCCATTTTGCTGAGCACAGTATACTTTAACCACACTGACATGCGAACAGTTTACAGACTTAGTCTTTCCAAAATGCTTCCACCCTTTCCCCAAAAGCCAATGACCATGCACATGTTGACATCATCTTGTCTCCTACTTACAATGACAACTGCACTATTTTCTGTGGCTCCCAACATGCTTTATATACCGTTCACTGCTAGTTGTGCCGTCTGTCATCTCTGAGTGGTTACTATATGTCGATTTTGGTAACATTAATGTGATGGACCAGACCGTGTATCTACACAATAAAGAAAAAACCCAGTGTAGCATACCAACTGTATTCCGTCACAAAATATGCAAGTTTTTTTCCACAGAAACTGAAAATTTCTAAAGTCGTTCCCCTGCTGAAAAAGAGTGACAAGTTTAAAACAGGAAACTATAGACCTGTCTCACTTCTCCCAACGTTCTCTGAGGTTTTAGTGATACTAATGAAATATAGAGTCACACATTATCTTAATTGTGGAATGTGATAAACAGTAATCAGCACGGATTTCTAGCTGGGAGAAGTACCGAAACACCTGTACTGGAATACACAAAAGACATAATTAGTAAATTTGGAGAGGGAGAAAGTGTTGTCGGGATAAATCTAGATCTGTCAAAAGCCTTTGACACTGTTGACCACAGCATACTTTTGGAAAAGCTTGAAGCTATAGGTATCAGAGGACTGGAAAAAAAAAGTGGCATGAGTCTTATCTGGAAAGAGGATGCAGGTGGTTGAAATTACAGCACCAAAATATTACACTAAGATCAGATCCAAAGAAGTGTATTAGGCGCCTTGCTGTTCCCCATTTACATTAATTTTATTTGGGTGTCAGAGAGAAAAGCTAGAATCGTGTTATTTGCTGATGATACTAGTTTAATTGTTTGTTATATGAAGCAGTCGTTGCACAGTACTGTGGACTATCTCCTACAAGATACACAAAAATGGCTCAGTGCAAACAAGCTAACACTGAATGCAAAAAAAAAACTAATTATGTGCAGTATGGAAGAATAAGTGAACATCCCACTATGTAGGGAAACAACCTGAAAGAGTACAGTGTGCAAAATTTCTGGGTTTGCACATTGATGAGAAGATAAACTGGAAGGACCATGTGGTGAGCTTAGCACTAAAACTAAATTCAGCATGTTTTTACTTAGAATAATTGCAAGAGTTTGTAGTAATGGCTGTACCAGATTAGTATATTTTGGCTATTTTCAGTCAATTGCGGCCTATGGGACACTATCCTGGGGAAAAACAAATTGTAGTCTAAATGAGAATTTCAAATTACAAAAACGTGCTATTTAGATTATGACCCAGAGCCCACATCAAACACGTTGTAGGTTCCCTTTTTAAAGCATTGAAAATTTTAGCAATTCCATCATTATACATTCTGAAATGTCTGTTGGTGATCAAAAGAACTCAGGACAAAATGAAAACCAGTACCGATTACCATACACGGCAATGTACAGATCTCCCCTTACAAGCTGTAACAAGGACTCAAAGTCAGAAACATGTATGTAATCAAGGCATCAAACTTTTTAATGCACTACCAAAACATATCAAAGAGCTGGAAAATTAGGATAAATTTAAAACTGTTATAAAGAACCACATGCTTGACAAATGTTATTACAGCATAGGTGAATAGCTCTGCGCAACTGTATAAGGATTTAATTTCATGTGACAAATGAAATTTCATCAAGGAATATGCCTGTCCAGCACATAATTCCTTGTGTTATAAAAACAGTTAATTGTTGTATATTGTATTAAACATAAGATAGATTCATATTAATACAGCACAAATGTGATCATTGGGATGTTGCTGTGGTCTTCAGTCCTGAGACTGGTTTGATGCTACTCTATCCTGTGCAAGCTTCTTCATCTCCCAGTACCTACTGCAACCTACATCCTTATGAATCTGCTTAGTGTATTCATCTCTTGGTCTCCCTCCAATACTAAATTGGTGATGCCTCAGAACATGTCCTACCAAACGAACCCTTCTTCTAGTCAAGTTGTGCCACAAATTTCTCTTCTCCCCAATCCTATTCAATACATCCTCATTAGTTATGTGATCTACCCATCACATCTTCAGCATTCTTCTGTACTACCACATTTCAAAAGCTTCTATTCTCTTCTTATCCAAACTATTTATCATCCATGTTTCACTTCCATACAGGGCTACACTCCATACAAATACTTTCAGAAACGACTTCCTGACACTTAAATCTATACTCCATGTTAACAAATTTGTCTTCTTCAGAAACACTTTCCTTGCCATTGCCAGTCTACATTTTATATCCCCTCTACTTTGACCACCACCAGTTGCTTTTGCTCCCCAAATAGCAAAACTCCTTTACTACTTTAAGTGTCTCATTTCCTAATCTAATTCCCTCAGCATCACCCAACTTAATTCGAATACATTCCAATATCCTCGTTCTGCTTTTGTTGATGTTCATCTTATTTCTTCGTTTCAAGACACTGTCCATTTCATTCAACTGCTCTTCCAGGTCTTTTGCTATCTCTGACAGAACTACAATGTCATCGGCGAACCTCAAACGTTTTATTTCTTCTCCATGGATTTTAACACCTACTCTGAACTTTTCTTTTGTTTCTTTTACTGCTTGCTCAATATACAGATTGAATAACTTTGAAGAGAGGCTACAACCCTGTCTAGCTCCCTTCCCAACCACTGCTTCCCTTTCATGTCCCTCGACTCTTACAACTGCCATCTGGTTTCTGTACAAATTGTAAATAGCCTTTCGCTCCCTGTATTTTACCCCTGCCACCTTTAGAATTTGAAAGAGAGTATTCCAGTCAACATTGTCAAAAGCTTTCTCTAGGTCTACAAATGCCAGAAATGTAGGTTTGCCTTTCCTTAATCTAGCTTCTAAGATAAGTCGTGGGGTCAGTATAGCCTCACGTGTTCCAATATTTCTACGGAATCCAAACTGATCTACCCCGAGGTCGGCTTCTACTAGTTTTTCCATTCATCTGTAAAGAATTTGTGTTAGTATTTTGCAGCCATGACTTATTAAACTGATAGTTCGGTAATTTTCACATCTGTCAACACCTGCTTTCTTTGGGATTGGAATTATTATATTCTTCTTGAAGTCCGAGGGTATTTCGCCTGTCTCATACATCTTGCTCACGAGATGGTAGAGTTTTGTCAGGACTGGCTCTCCCAAGGCTGTCAGTAGTTCTAATGGAATGTTGTCTACTCCGGGGGCCTTGTTTTGACGCAGGTCTTTCACTGCTCTGTCAAACTCTTGACACAGTATCATATCCCCCATTTCATCTTCATCTACATCCTCTTCCATTTCCGTAATATTGTCCTCAAGTACATCGCCCTTGTATAGACCCTCTATATACTCCTTCCACCTTTCTGCTTTCCCCTCTTTGCTTAGAACTGGGTTTCCATCTGAGCTCTTGATATTCATACAAGTGGTTCTCTTTAATTTTCCTGTAGGCAGTATCCATCTTACCCATGGGGATATGCGCCTCTACATCCTTACATTTGTCCTCTAGCCACCCCTGCTTAGTCATTTTGCACTTCCTGTCGATCTCATTTTTGAGATATTTGTATTCCTTTTTGCCTGCTTCATTTACTGCATTTTTGTATTTTCTCCTTTCATCAATTAGGTTCAATATTTCTTCTGTTACCCAAGGATTTCTAGCGGCCCTCATCTTTTTACCTACTTTATCCTCTGCTGCCTTCACTATTTCATCCCTCAAAGCTACACATTCTTCTTCTACTGTATTTCCTTCCCCATTCCTGTCAATTGTTCCCTTATGCTCTCCATGAAACCCAGTACAACCTCTGGTTTAGTCAGTTTATCCAGGTCCCACCTTTTTGAAGTTTCTTCAGTTTTAATCTACAATTCATAACCAATAGACTGTGGTCAGAGTCCACGTCTGCCCCTGGAAATGTCTTACAATTTAAAACCTTGTTCCTACATCTTTGTCTTACCATTATATAATCTATCTGAAACCTGTCAGTACCTCCAGGCTTCTTCCATGTATACAACCTTCTTTTATGATTCTTGAACCAAGTGTTAGCTATGATGAAGTTACGCTCTGTGCAAAATTCTACCAGACGGCTGCTTCTTTCATTTCTTCCCCCCAATCCATATTCACCTACTACATTTCCTTCTCTCCCTTTTCCTACTACCGAATTCCAGTCACCCATGACTATTACATTTATGTCTCCCTTCACTACCTGAATAATTTCTTTTATCTCATCATACATTTCTTCAATTTCTTCGTCATCTGCATAGCTAGTTGGCATATAAACTTGTACTACTGTAGTAGGTGTGGGCTTTGTGTCTACCTTGGCCACAATAATGCGTTCACTATGCTGTTTGTCCCCCCATGAACCATGGACCTTGCCGTTGGTGGGGAGGCTTGCGTGCCTCAGCGATACAGATAGCCGTACCGTAGGTACAACCACAACGGAGGGGTATCTGTTGAGAGGCCAGACAAACGTGTGGTTCCTGAAGAGGGGCAGCAGCCTTTTCAGTAGTTGCAAGGGCAACAGTCTGGATGATTGACTGATCTGGCCTTGTAACAATAACCAAAACGGTCTTGCTGTGCTGGTACTGCGAACGGCTGAAAGCAAGGGGAAACTACGGCCGTAATTTTTCCCGAGGGCATGCAGCTTTACTGTATGATTAAATGATGATGGCGTCCTCTTGGGTAAAATATTCCGGAGGTAAAATAGTCCCCCATTCGGATCTCCGGGCGGGGACTACTCAAGAGGATGTCGTTATCAGGAGAAAGAAAACTGGCGTTCTACGGATCGGAGCGTGGAATGTCAGATCCCTTAATCGGGCAGTAGGTTAGAAAATTTAAAAAGGGAAATGGATAGATTAAAGTTAGATATTGTGGGAATTAGTGAAGTTCGGTGGCAGGAGGAACAAGACTTTTGGTCAGGTGACTACAGGGCTATAAACACAAAGTCAAATAGGGGTAATGCAGGAGTAGGTTTAATAATGAATAGGAAAATAGGAATGCGGGTAAGCTACTACAAACAGCATAGTGAACGCATTATTGTGGCCAAGATAGATACGAAGCCCACACCTACTACAGTAGTACAAGTTTATATGCCAACTAGCTCTGCAGATGACGAAGAAATTGAAGAAATGTATGATGAAATAAAAGAAATTATTCAGATAGTGAAGGGAGACAAAAATTTAATATTCATGGGTGACTGGAATTCGAGTGTAGGAAAAGGGAGAGAAGGAAACGTAGTGGGTGAATACGGATTGGGGCTAAGAAATGAAAGAGGAAGCCGCCTGATAGAATTTTGCACAGAGCACAACTTAATCATAGCTAACACTTGGTTTAAGAATCATGATAGAAGGTTGTATACATGGAAGAACCCTGGAGATACTAAAAGGTATCACATAGATTATATAATGGTAAGACAGAGATTTAGGAACCAGGTTTTAAATTGTAAGATATTTCCAGGGGCAGATGTGGACTCTGACCACAATCTATTGGTTATGACCTGTAGATTAAAACTGAAGAAACTGCAAAAAGGTGGGAATTTAAGGAGATGGGACCTGGATAAACTGAAAGAACCAGAGGTTGTACAGAGTTTCAGGGAGAGCATAAGGGAACAATTGAAAGGAATGGGGGAAAGAAATACAGTAGAAGAAGAATGGGTAGCTCTGAGGGATGAAGTAGTGAAGGCAGCAGACGATCAAGTAGGTAAAAAGAAGAGGGTTAGTAGAAATCCTTGGGTAACAGAAGAAATATTGAATTTAATTGATGAAAGGAGAAAATATAAAAATGCAGTAAATGAAGCAGGCAAAAAGGAATACAAACGTCTCAAAAATGAAATCAACAGGAAGTGCAAAATGGCTAAGCAGGGATGGCTAGAGGACAAATGTAAGGATGTAGAGGCTTATCTCACTAGGGGTAAGATAGATACTGCCTACAGGAAAATTAAAGAGACCTTTGGAGATAGGAGAACCACATGTACGAACACCAAGAGCTCAGATGGAAACCCAGTTGTAAGCAAAGAAGGGAAAGCAGAAAGGTGGAAAGAGTATATAGAGAGTTTATACAAGGGCGATGCACCTGAGGACAATATTATGGAAATGGAAGAGGATGTAGATGAAGATGAAATGGGAGATACGATACTGCATGAACAGTTTGACAGAGCACTGAAGGCCCTGAGTCGAAACAAGGCCCCCGGAGTAGATAACATTCCATTGGAACTACTGACGGCCTTGGGAGAGCCAGTCCTGACAAAACTCTACCATCTAGTGAGCAAGATGTATGAAACAGGCGAAATACCCTCGGACTTCAAGAAGAATATAATAATTCCAATAACATTCCATTGGAACTACTGACGGCCTTGGGAGAGCCAGTCCTGACAAAACTCTACCATCTAGTGAGCAAGATGTATGAAACAGGCGAAATACCCTCGGACTTCAAGAAGAATATAATAATTCCAATCCCAAAGAAAGCAGGTGTTGACAGATGTGAAAATTACCGAACAATCAGTTTAATAAGCCACAGTTGCAAAGTACTAACACGAATTCTTTACAGACGAATGGAAAAACTAGTAGAAGCCGACCTCGTGGAAGATCAGTTTGGATTCCGTAGAAATACTGGAACACGTGAGGCAATACTGACCTTACGACTTATCTTAGAAGAAAGATTAAGGAAAGGCAAAGCTACATTTCTAGCATTTGTAGACCTAGAGAAAGCTTTTGACAATGTTGACTGGATTACTCTCTTTCAAATTCTAAAGGTGGCAGGGGTAAAATACAGGGAGCGAAAGGCTATTTACAACTTGTACAGAAACCAGATGGCAGTTATAAGACTTGAGGGACATGAAAGGGAAGCAGTGGTTGGGAAGGGAGTAAGACAGGGTTGTAGCCTCTCCCCGATGTTATTCAATCTCTATATTGAGCAAGCAGTAAAGGAAACAAAAGAAAAATTTGGAGTAGGTATTAAAATCCATGGAGAAGAAATAAAAACTTTGAGGTTCGCCGATGACATTGTAATTCTGTCAGAGACAGCAAAGGACTTGGAAGAGCAGTTGAACGGAATGGATGGTGTCTTGAAGGGAGGATATAAGATGAACATCAACAAAAGCAAAACGAGGATAATGGAATGTAGTCGAGTTAAGTCGGGTGATGCTGAGGGTATTAGATTAGGAAATGAGACACTTAAAGTAGTAAAGGAGTTTTGCTATTTGGGGAGCAAAATAACTGATGATGGACGAAGTAGAGAGGATATAAAATGTAGACTGGCAATGGCAAGGAAGCGTTTCTGAAGAAGAGAAATTTGTTAACATCGAGTATAGATTTAAGTGTCAGGAAGTTATTTCTGAAAGTATTTGTATGGAGTGTAGCCATGTATGGAAGTGAAACATGGACGGTAAATAGTTTGGACAAGAAGAGAATAGAATCTATTGAAATGTGGTGCTACAGAAGAATGCTGAAGATTAGATGGGTAGATCACGTAACTAGTGAGGAAGTATTGAATAGAATTGGGGAGAAGAGAAGTTTGTGGCACAACTTGACCAGAAGAAGGGATCGGTTGGTAGGACATGTTCTGAGGCATCAAGGGATCACCAATTTAGTATTGGAGGGCAGTGTGTAGGGTAAAAATCATAGGGGGAGACCAAGAGATGAATACACTAAGCAGATTCAGAAGGATGTAGGTTGCAGTAGGTACTGGGAGATGAAGAAGCTTGCACAGGATAGAGAGCATGGAGAGCTGCATCAAACCAGTCTCAGGACTGAAGACCACAACAACATGCTGTTTGTAGTAGCTTACCCCCTCTCCTAACGTTTTATTCATTATTAAGCCTACTCCGGCGTTACCCCTATTTGATTTTGTATTTATAACCCTGTATTCGCCTGACCAAAAGTCTTGTTCCACCTGCCGTCGAACTTCACAAATTCCCTCTATATCTAACTATAACCTATCCATTTCCCTTTTTAAATTTTCTAACCTCCCTACTCGATTAAGGGATCTGACATTCCACGCTCCAATCCGTAGAACCTCAGTTTTCTTTCTTCTGATAATGACGACTTCCTGAGTAGTCCCCACCCGGAGATCCGAATGGGGGACCATTTTACCTCCGGAATATTTTACCCAAGAGGACGCCATCATCATTTAACCACACAGTAAAGCTGCATGCCCCTCACTTTCAGCCGTTCGCAGTACCAGCACAGCAAGGCCGTTTTGGTTAGTATTACAAGGCCAGATCAGTCAATCATCCAGACTGTTGCCCCTGAAACTACTGAAAAGGCTGCTGCCCCTCTTCAGGAACCACACGCTTGGCTGGCCTCTCAACAGATACCCCTCCGTTGTTGTTGCACCTACGGTATCGCTGAGGCACGCAAGCCTCCCCACCAACGGCAAGGTCCATGGTTCATTGGGATGATGATAAATAAAAGTTGTAGCTGCGAGTGGATGAGTGTGTTATGCATAGCAAGGCAAAACACAGACAACTGAGCACGGTATAGCAAGAGCCAACGCTGCAGAACACTACTGGAACAGAAACCTTTCATGATTTGCCACTATGGAAGTGTTTAGAGTACGTGAGCTAAAGTCCTAAACAAACATAGTGTGGATGTGTAAGCCCTCAGCCTTCGTGCACTAAATTCTTCTCGTATCAGTATCACAGCCTTCGCCATGGGCGTAATCGTGGAATGCAGTAAGGGGTTGGCTGTTCGACCACAAGAAACGGCAGCCTGCCCTGAGTAACAAGGGGGCTGCCCGCTTGCTGGCGGAAATTCACGGCGATCATCAGCTGCACTGTTTTGCTGCTTTACCTACAACTCAGTCTATTGTGGTCGTGACATTTCTTATACCTACTAAATGTTGCAACAATGTATTTGTATGATTTCAGCTGCTACAACTGCGACTCTTTGGCATCACGGTAATAGGGTACGGTATTCTTTCGCTTGTTTAAGTCCACAGTTTTATTTTTCGCTATCGATTTGTTGTAGTACCCTAGAACATATTCTGAGGTCAAACAGAATGACCTCAACGCCAGCCAGCATGTATTTCGAGAATACAGATCATGCGAATCCCAATTCACTTAATAAGCACAGTTGTGCTTGTGAGTGAAATGCGTTTCGAAAATCAGTAAACACCGTTTTCCCCCGTCTGCCTTGATCCGTGGCTTTCAGACTGTCGTTCGAATCGGGTTGCACGTAATCGATGTTTTCAGAATCCGTGCTGCTTAGCAGGGGGCAGGTCACTCAGTCTGAGATACCTCGTTACGCCTCAGGTCAGAATTATAAATTTTCTGCTTGCACCAAGATTTCGTGCCACCGTGAAGAGCAGCCTAGACTTCAGGGCGGCTCTAATGCCACTCTTGATTCCTTGTGGATGGCTTGGAAGTTAATGCTGATAATCTCTGACAACTGTACAAAGTCGAATGTGTGCATACAAGGTGCGCTGATAAAAAGTAAAACATTTATGAACTGTCGGCTGCTACTTGGATAATCAGCACGTGGTGATTACCGACGCAAGAGGTAACACAGAATTTGACAGTAGGCGTACAAAAAAAATCTCGTGACCAAAGACGTAAGCGTAGCTATGGCGATTAGCGCGTTAAAAGTTTACACAAGTACAGATGGAAATTGTGCTCGAATATGTGATACAAATAAAGCAATATACTGAGTTTCTGATGCGAGTTGGGCGTTTTACTGCCCTGTAACTAGCAACACCAATTAAAATAAATCCTCCTCCCTCCCCCCCACCCCCCATAAGCATAAAAAAGCAAATGTCGGGCTTAGTAGTCTAGCGATAATGAGCGTGCAGGAATAGTAGAAGTCGCGAGTTCGAATCTCGGTGCCTTTCTTTTTTGTATTTTTAAGAGTAGTGTGCCATGTTTTTGTCTAAATATACCACTTAATCTTTTATAACTGGAGCTACCATATGCTCTCAACCTAATAATGCTTTTTCTCTTTCTTCGATTCCGCTCCTCAATCGGAAAAAAAAAAACGGAACGCTTGTTTTTCGTCTGTCTGTTGCAGATCCTTTGCTTCAGAAACGGGGAGATGTATCAAGTTGAAATTTTTGTCACATACTGAGGTTGCGTTCCCATGACGGTGTAAAGCATACAGACCTAGAGGGCATTTTCTGTTGACCTACACTTACCATAATTGGCAAGAAGCAAGGTTTTATGGTACACGTAAAGGAAAAGTCCGGAAACTGATAATTTGTAATTATATCAAACGAAAATTGTTATCGAACTTGAAATTACAACATCAGTAGTTATGCGTTCATGTTGGCTGGGTCGCAATACTAAACGTCAAATATTGCGCAAGGAATGGCTGTATTGCGTTTGGGAATTTAGCCGTCACCAGATATCCAGATGCGATTACTGCATGTGCATAAGTGGTTCAAAGTTGCACGTGAAGCAAAAATACACAGTCAGCCTCAGTTCAGAATTACTAATTACTTTAGTAATAATACTTAAATATCTTCAACATTTTGCGGCCCTGTCAACAACTGTATAAATATCAATTTTAATAAAGAACAGCCTCAGTTGCACCGTTTATCTAGAATTTACCTACGTTTCAGTCGGGATAACCCATCCTTCTTCAGAATAACATTATCTACTGTTTGTCCATAGTGGGCATCGTCAAGTAAAAAGTACAAATTCACAAATTATCGTCAGACTGTAAAACTTACGGTACCTGGCACTGCCTCGGCCCCACGCGATGCAGCAGCCACGTGTGCTGTACTGGAACTCCACTATGGACAAACAGTAGGCACTGTTATTCTGCAGAAGGTTGGCTTATCCCGTCTGAAACCTGCGTAAAGTCTAGGTAAGCGGTGCAACTGAGGCTGTTCATTATTAAAATAAAAATAATAATACTGGTCACCTGCTTCCTGCATGACTTTGTCACATTTATTCTATTGAAATGAAAACATTCTCGAAAATCTCTAAATCCCTGGGATCGGTCTCTTGCCAGGACCAATGTCGATAACATGTGAAAATAATCGAGATTCTCTATTCCCGGAACGTATGAACTGTCTACATACATAATTAAGTTTGCACAACATCCTCACTGAGCGAGTCCATTTTTTCGTTTTTTTTTTGTGTTATGCTATGTACCTTTTTTCCCTTTCGAAAATGTGTCTGAATGGCGCGTAAGATTTTGCAGTTCATGGATGACTGACATGCAATGATTCAAACCCATTACATTCTTATACCTTATCTTAATAACAATGCTGCAATGAGACTGAAAATTGAAACTTATTACAAGGTTGCCACAACTTTCCCCCAAGTGAAATTCCCTTTTTTCCAGACAAGTTTTAGCATTTTTCCATGACAAATTTTGAGGTATCAAGTCTAGGTGCAGACCTAAGTTGTAAAAAAAAAAATAAAAATGTAATGACTTCTGTATTTCTGAACGTGTGAACAAAAATCTTAAGTACTTAACATCAAAATGTTGTGTAATGAACTGCTTTTAGAAGGAGAAAGGAAACTCAATGGTAGATACGTTTCATTAACATCACTGATTTTATTTTCATAAAGCGAAACACATTTGGTGACAAAAATATGCATTTTCTTGGAGTTGCGAGACACATTCCCGAAAGCAGTGAAGGTATTTAAAATAACCTCAGAAAAAAGTAGGCCTCTTGAAAGAAATGTACAAGGTGGGGAAGAGATGTGTCAACCAACACTGTAGGTGACTGCAAATAAAATGTTGCTTCTACTATGTTCGTAATTGTCGGTTATTACTCACTGCGTTATGTCTATGTGATTTTTTCCTTTCATAGTGTACAAACTGCCAGCGATTGTCACAATTTTTTTTCTTAGCGTCCATACTTTCAAATATATAAACTACACTACTGGCCATTAAAACTGCTACACCACGAAGATGACGTGCTACAGATGCGAAATTTAACGGACAAGAAGAAGATGCTGTGATATGCAAATGATTAGCTTTTCAAAGGTTGGCGCCGGTAGCGACACCTACAACGTGCTGACATGAGGGAAGTTTCCAACCGATTTCTCATACACAAACACCAGTTGGCCGGCGTTGCCTGATGAAACGTTGTTGTGATGCCTCGTGTAAGGAGGAGAAATGCGTACCATCACGTTTCCGACTTTGATAAAGGTCGGATTGTAGCCTATCGCGATTACGGTTTATCGTATCGCGACATTGCTGCTCGCGTTGGTCGAGATCCAATGACTGTTAGCAGAATATGGAACGGTGGGTTCAGGAGGATAATACGGAACGCCGTGCTGGATCCCAACGGCCTCATATCACTAGCAGTCGAGATAACAGGGATCTTATCCGCATGGCTGTAACGGATCGTGCAGCCACGTCTCGATCCCTGAGTCAACAGATGGGGACGTTTGCAAGACAACAACCATCTTGACGAACAGTTCGACGACGTTTGCAGCAGCATGCACTATCAGCTCGGAGACCATGGCTGCGGTTACCCTTGACGCTGCACCACAGGCAGTAGCGCCTGCGATGGTGTACTCAACGACCAACCTGGGTGCACGAATAGTAAAACGTCATTTTTTTGGATGAATGCAGGTTCTGTTTACAGCATCACGAAAGAGTGTACTCGTCATCGCCATACTGGTGTTATCACCCGGCGTGATGGTATGGGGTGCCATTGGTTACACGTCTCGGTCACCTCTTGTTCGCATTGACGGCACTTTGAACAGTACACGTTACATTTCAGATATGTTAGGACCCGTGCCTCTACCCCTCATTTGATCCCTGCGAACCCACATTTCAGCAGGATAATGCACGACCGCATGTTGCAGGTCCTGTACAGGCCTTTCTGGATACAGAAAATGTTCGACTGCTGCCATGGCTAGCACATTCTCCAGATCTCTCACCAACTGAAAACGTTTGGACAATGGTGGCCGAGCAACTGGCTCGTCACAATACGCCAGTCACTACTCTTGATGAACTGTGGTATCGTGTTGAAGCTGCATGGGCAGCTGTACCTGCACACGCCATCCAAGCTCTGTTTGACTCAATGCCCAGGCGTGTCAAGGCCGTTATTACGGCCAGAGGTGGTTCTTCTGGGTTCTGATTTCTCAGGACCTATGCAACCAAATTGCGTGAAAATGTAGCGACATGTCAGTTTTAGTATAATGTAACTGTCCAATGAATACCCGTGTATCATCTGCATTTCTTCTTCGTTTAGCAATTTTAATGGCCAGTAGTGTACTTTCGAAGTGCCAAAATATACTAGAATAAATAAAATTTGTATCAAACGCCGCACTGTACAATGTACTTGCGGTGAGACAGTCACGATTCCCGAAATACGTCGCCTGTGGCCGAGGAGGTGCACCACAGTCCTACGTCCATGGTAGTACGTCACACACACACAGACCAAGTCAGAGGACAGAGCCCGCACATTAGTGGGAAACTATGGGCTTTGGATTGGCAGGCCCGATCCAATAGAGATGGCCTGCAGTTTTGGCCAGTCACGGAAGTCCATTCGTGTGGCCAGCCATTCACGTGTCACAGACACCACGTCGATGAAATGAGACCGCGGTGATCACCCACGCAACAGGTAACTTGAGCAAATACTCTGAGAGTAGTCAGCAACTCACCGTACGGATGATCACTCAGGCACATAGAAAAGACGATCACACTCTATAACTAAATTTTTGGCCACAGCCTTTGTCAGAAAACGAAAGTGTAGACTCCTCTCCTAGCAGTGACTGCAAGCTGCGGGAAGGGCAGAGGCAGGGATGCGGCGCACGTACACAGCAACGAAGCATGGCATCTCACTAAACAAACAATGTCATGCCACTAACACAAAAAACGAGATTTTTTTCCAAATTTCCCTGATACGTTTGAAATTTCCACAAGTCGTGGCAACCCTATCTTACTTTCTCAATATGTTTTGTCACAATAAATCCCTATTATTGCAATAAGCTTCATGGCACATTTAAGGGGTGCTCCACCGCCGAAAATGTCATTTTTACTTTTATTTAAATTAATATTTTCATAATGCTTTATTTGGTGTTTATTCTACTGAAATATTCGAATATTTACTATTATAAATAAATATTTGAATATAATCATGCACTGACATTTCTGAGAATTGCTGCACAAAGTATTCCACATCATTCCTGATTCATGGAGGGTTGTCTCATCTCAGAGTTTGCATTTTCTAAGCATCCATACGCAGTCGATAGTTTACGACACGACGCCTGTTGCTCAAGTCCGAGTCTCACAGGATACGGTTGTTGCCGGTGCGCACTGACCAGTTTTCGTCCAAAGCTCTGGGCGAGCTCATTCGTTCCTTCAGAAGAGGAGGCCGACCGTGTCCGCCGGTCTTCGATTACAGCATTGAGGCTCACGTCCTGAAATTTCTCTCAAACGATTTTACAGAAACAATTCGGTACAAAAATTTTGTTCGTTTTATAGCTTTATATGTCAGCTTCACGATGACATGCCAATCATTTTATTAATGGCCAGAGTTATTGTAATATTTGCTTGCAAAGAAGACACCACGCGAAATTCGAAAAAGCATGCAGTGAAGAATTGGGATCGGTATGATTTTGCGTCTGGTTGATATTACACAAGATCTTACTGTTCATGAAATTTGGCTGACATATTGAATTTTTCTTTATACTTGGTTTGAGGTCTCGAGAAAATTGATCTGACGATCGCGCGCATTTGCGATCTCACGCGAGGCGGACACAGTGAGATATACACAAGATTTCTCATAATTTTTGAGATATCGGCAAATGATAGCATGTGATGGGGAAAGTATTTTACTGTATGGTTGTTATGCAAAACGTCATTACCTACTGTGTTATCCAACTGACTACAGACTTTTTCGATGAAAGAACGTAATTTTTAAGGGTGTATCAATAACTGGTGAAAGGAAAAATGCTATGGATTTTGGAACAACGTAAGTGAAGCCATTTGTACCGTGGATGTGCTTTTTCATAGGCTACTGATCATATTTTCCTCAGTTCCTCACTTAATAAACTTAACTGTTTGACAATCCTGTCGCAACTGTCTCTACATTTAGTGAGGTGACACTGTGCAAACTCCGCCGCGTTTTGGCAAAAGAACCGAATTTTAACTTGGCGAAATGAGAAGTGTGTAGGGTTTACTCGAAATTCGCCATTCACGACGCTTCACCGAAAGTTACAAATGGTTAACAAAAATACTAACCACAGCAGAGGTGACAGACTTTTTTGAATGATCACCTCGTGAGTCGGACGTCAAGACCGTACCGCTGCCAGTACACAGAATATCGAGTACCAACTACAATAATTGCTACCCAGCTTGCCTCAGGGGATGATAAAACACGATGATGACACCTTTTCTAGTGGAATCAGATCGTGCATCGAGGACAGAGGAAGGCATACTGATAAGAGAGCTCATAATCCCAAATTCTTTATAAATTTGACTCCATATTGTCACCACAGAAATACAACCACATATCCTCTCAATCCAAAAGGTTTCGTATGTGTGTGTGTGTGTGTGTGTGTGTGTGTGTGTGTGTGTGTGTGTGTGTGACATTGTATTTGCTACTAGTGAATGAGTTTCCCAAAATTTGAAATGGTTATGTGGAAGGTGGTATTTAGCAAGTTATGCAGAGTTCTTCGTCTACATCCGAACAGTGGCGATCTCAGCGCTGTTCTTAAGTGAAACATGTCCTCAGTCCTTGCCTGTCACTTCCTGATACAGCTCTTAGCGAACTGCTGATTAACTGGTGCCGCGATTCCAAGACCAATTCCCAGAACGACGTGATCATGGCAGCAGTGTAAGTGCCTGTCGCCAAACCCAGATCCTCGTAAGGATGCCTTCTCTCCCTGCTGCGCAACGAGCCACCCGCGGTGGCCGAGAGGTTCTAGGCGCTTCAGTCCGGAACCACGTGGCTGCTACGGTCGCAGGTTTGAATCCTGCCTCCGTAGGTTAGTTAGGTTTAAGTAGTTCCAAGTTTAGGGGGACTGATAACATTTGAGCTCAAGTCCCATAGTGCTATGAGCCATTTGAATCACTTTTTTTTCTGCACAACGAAATCACTATAGTATCCTCCAGTTTTCCTGTGAACGAAGAAGACCCATGATGGCTTGCTGGATAGTACATTCATCTTCACATAGCGGACCTACTACTGTGCTCTAGGCGGAACACACCCTTGCTATATTGCAGGTGTGTACATTTATGCTTAATCTTGGGGGCTAAATAGACATTTGAAAAGAGGCAATATCGTTTTCTGCTGCAGACGAGAGAGGGAAAATTGTGAAATCGAAAAGACGTCCTCTCCAGGGTTTGGAATCTTTTCAAACTTTATCGGACGCAATACAGAGCTGCGAGTTCTACCACCCAGTTGGTGTGATTGCACCATAATGGGACGAGGGCTGCTTTGGTTTCAGTAATAGTCGGTTCCATCAGCCAACTTGATGGAGGTTTTGAGCGATTTCTCACATTGAATGATGCCCCTGGAGTCCAATTTCCAACTAAACCGAATAACATATTTTGAAATCTATGTTTTATTGAACTGTAGTTACGTCATTCTACATAAAAAATAGAAGTAATGCAATAAATTCATTGAAGTTATCAGAGGTGAACTTTCGTAAGCGAGCAAATTGTCGTAGAAGTCATCAAAGTTGAATAAGGTTTTTTTTTTAATTTATTCTCTGTTTATCCTCTTCGTGGAAGTTAAAAATAGCATTTTTTTGTTCGTTACTAACCACAAACCAACAGGACCTTTCTCAGTCGTTCTGAATTTTTTTATTTGAGATTTTTAATTTGAATTAGCCTACCATTAATCAAGTGTAAAAAATACCATTTCATAGCTTGTTGGGTACTCAGTAAGCAAACAGAGTGGACATAGGAAGAGGAGTAAAGAACAGGGACATGAGAGATGGGATGATTGAGTGGAACAAAGGGAAGAGACTAATGTCACAAGGAAGAGAGAAACAACATTTCAAAATCCGATCAAAGAAGAAGAAGAAAGCTTGTGTTTCAGCCACAGACGAGAGGGCGCTCATGTAGAAGGTTATGACGAACTCAGACTAAACACCAGCAGTCAGCGGAACCACTGATCCAATTTCCTTAACCTGAGTTCTTAAGGCAAGATAGTTTCAATGTTCGCAAATGTGGTCGAGATGTGCAAATGTATGATAGACTCAGGAACGCTCAGGACCACCCCATCTGGCCTGGCTCCCCGTTCTAGAAACGTAGACCTCATGAAATTAGGTGATCAAATTCAGCCACAAGATTTTCTGTACAATCCTAGACAACCCACAGCTCCTTATACACCGACCTAGCTTCGACTCTATGGGCTGTAAGTGGGCATACGAACAAATACTTGGTAGAGGACTAAAAAAAAAAAAAATCGATGAAGTCAACCTCCTGAGGAAATTGTGGTCAACTTTGACCGTGTCACGACGTGTGCTGGTAACGTATAAGCAACTGAAAAACAAATTGGGCCTGTGCGACAGTCCTGAGTGTGAGTTTTGTGTGAAAGGTATGGCTGCGATGGTCTCCTGAAGAACATACATAGACTCCCCTGTCTCAAGAATATTTGTGATTTTGTACAGTATTATATATAAAGAATATTGTATCTCAGTATAGATTTCACAGAATATTTTAGTTAGTACAGTGCGTCATGAAAGCCTTTGTAAATGCCGAACGAATAAATAAAGATATCGGCATCAACTGCTGTGACTCACCTCACGGGTTGTGCAACAGCAACGGCTGGGGGCCAGACGTGGCGTTTTGGCCCGTGCTGGACAGCCCTGGGTCGTCTCTGCCTATGGCGCTCAAGTACTCCTCGTTCTCTTCGCGAACTGCAACACAGGGACACAAGCAAATAGCATCAGTACGCTGTTTGTAGTGGACGTAAGCAAACACTGCTAGAGAGCATATTTTTACAAGGCAAAAGCGCTATTAGGCCGCCTCAAAAGGCACTACCTGCTGCCTTTGCGGGTGGAACATCGAAAATGAAACACTTGTACATTCGATAAAATTTATATTTTTACATTTCAATGTTGTAGAATGGAAAAGGTAAAAAAAATAATACTTTTTAAAACACGGCTATGCACTATAGACAGTCTTAAGCCTAGATAAAATGTGGAGGGGCGTTCTTATTACAGAACGACAGGCAGAGACTCCCTACTGTCGCGGCTTCCTTTGAAGGTCGGAGAACCCGCAGCTAAAATGTATGTGGTCAGAAACACCGCGTTGACTCACGGGTCGCCAAGTCACATGGCCGCAGAAGCCCATGACATCATCCTTCAAGAGGCGGCGAGGCATCTCGTACAGTAGTTATTTGAGAGTGAAGTTATTCCTCGCTCCTCATGAGACGTCATCAAACTGATCTTCCTGCTTCTGGAGTGTCTAAGCGACTATGAAGGAATCCCGAAACGTTACATCTTATTTTTGTTCTGCTCTCCGTTCCACACCTTCAAGGACCCACTTCTTTTCTGTGGTACTTGAACACTTGTACTTCTTCGATGTCATTTTCGCGACGGATTTATGTACTATGCTTATGCTTTATTGAGAAAAAACTGGAATTTTTCGAAGTGTATAGCGTTGAAACGATTATCTTAATAAACGACAAAACAATTCCAGATATCGAGTATTACGTACCGGCTGACACTTCATTACAAAATCTTTACAGGGCTGTCTGTTATGACAGTCGCTTCCGTTTATGGAATGTACCGAACACATGCGGTTTCTTCGATAAATAGAAGTTCTTACATGGGTCTTGACAACACGACCGAATTACAGAGGTTCAAATAACGAGACTCGACTGCGTGTAACTGCATAGGCAGATTTTCGGTCCCGGCAAATAATTGTAATGCAACTAAGGACATTATAGCGACACGAACGTCAGCCGGGTAAATAACTCGTACACCAAGTGGACATCCAGCGGACGCAGGTAAACACTTCCTGTTATACCATGCCACTGCTGCCTCGGTGTAAACACGGAGGACAGCAGGAAGGGCTCTACGACCACTAGCTGGACTCCAGAGCAGGAAACAGCCGGGGTCCTCGGTGGTCTAGTGGAAAGGAGTCTGGAACGTTCCAGCGCCTCGGCCGGGCTGGGGTTCTATCCCTGGCCGGCGCTGGAATTTTCAGATTTCCGAACACTAGCCGCCACCTCTGCCCTGGCATGTGGCGCATGCCGGGTACCCCTGTGGGGTCCGTGCTTCGGATCCCACGTGGAGCTCACTCCCACACTACCAACTAAACCTGATTATGCTGCTGCAAACATTTTAAATTTTAATTCACACACTTACTTCATCTACATGTATTTTAAGGTGCTTAATATATCTCACTATCATTAATATTTCTAGGATTACAACTATGAAATAAAAACCTTGCAAAAAAAAAAAAAAATAAAGATTTTGTTTTGTTTCGTGTGCTGAGGTAAATACCCAAACATCTGCCATTTTCTTGTAGTTAACAGTCAATATTCGAAAAAAAAATTATCATACTTATTCATATATTACATACTGTATTTCACACATTCTCAGTGCTGAAAAAGCAGTAATTATTTCAAAGTCACAAGAAAATGCAAAATATTATATCAATAGCAAAACACAAGCCAACAATGTGTCCTTTTTAGTATCATGATTGACTATGTGAGAAATAAATTCTGTATAAGAAATCGTTTCGTAACAGTTGACAATACCTTTTAAAAATACATTGTTTTCACTAAAATTGCATTTTCAAAAATGAACACAGGCCTATTTCCTCAAACTATTCTAGTGTCAAAATGAGATGTCTGATATGACACAGGTCACTAATGAGACAAACTTTTTTTTATGAAAAACGATATTTCTCGTTGTTTTATGTGAGCTGAATGCTGAATCAAACAGATAACACTTAACATTAATAAGAGCAATTTCTTGGCGATTTTACTAACTCGTCCATATATTTCATGTAATATTTCGATTAATAGTTATATGACAACCTCTCTGCCTCTACTTTTCGTAAAAGTATCTTGTGGATCAGAAAAGAAATTATATTACTACCTCTACAGGTTAAGTCTAGTTGAATGAAAGAGATTGTAAAGGCCATAGCCGAAGATGCAGAATGTTACCTTCTCTGCAAGGCGTTTGCCATCAGTAATGAGTGAAATTGTAAGATAAGCAAAACGGATGACAAACGTCTATTATTGCTGTACTATTATATCACTAACGTTGCATTGTAAGAAACTTACCTACAGTTCCCCTTGCTGTTCAAAATTCTCTAACCCAAAATACTGTCCGATTATTTTGGTACCATTTAATGTAACAGTAGCCCCGACACCTCATTGCGCAGAGGAAATTGAACCTAAATTTCGTATTTTGGGTAATGAGAGAGAGACTGTCTGCTAGTATGGCTGTTTCTTTTGCTATTAAATTCCGAGCCACATATCCATTTTTAATGCTTAGAAGTGTGGACAAAACTTTTAGCAATACTAAATTACAAAGAGGGAATGATGAATGTAACATGCTGTGTACATTAATGTCGCTGGAGATGTAGTTTGCATTATATGTTACGAGAACAGAAGGAAGAAATAAATAGCAAGAAGACATTTAAGTCACTCAATTTTCGCGGCCATTTTGCGGTTCATCACTTTGCTGCTAGGTGTCACTGCTAGTCCCTCACACACTCAGTTATCACTTCGCTGCTAGGTGTCACTACTAGTCCCTCATACACTCAGTTGTCTATAGTGCAGGGCTTCGTTACCAGAGGGCTCTATCAGCACCGGTGAGGACTCACTCTGTCGGCGTTTGCTGCTTCACTCCTCAACATCTATTCTAGCTGACGTGACTGCTAAATCTTCAGACTAAACGAAAAACATAACACCAATACCAAATAAGGCAAATAGTGATAAGTGCGAATACTACCGAACCATCACTTTCATACGTCCCAGCTGAAAATACTGATCCAAAATGTTTACAGAACAATGGAACACATTAGAGAAGACGAGCTAGAGGAAAATCAATTTCGAGAGAATACGCTAGCCGTTAGAGATCGGTTGAAGAAATTCAACTCATATTTATAACATATTTAGACGTAGAAAATAACTTTTGACAGTTTTAACCAGAATATACAATCTGAATTTAAGATGCAACCAGGGATAAAATGCAATGAGCAGCATGTTATCTAGAGCTCTGCCAGAAATCAGACAGCAGGTGTAAGACTTAAAAGAAAGCTGGTAGTTGATAGTTGATAGTT
Source organism: Schistocerca serialis cubense (assembly GCF_023864345.2). Lineage (NCBI taxonomy): Eukaryota > Metazoa > Arthropoda > Insecta > Orthoptera > Acrididae > Schistocerca > Schistocerca serialis. The sequence goes on along the minus strand of NW_026047571.1, from coordinate 2,049,875 downwards.
GAGAAGTGGGAGAGAGAGAGAGAGAGAGAGAGAGAGAGAGAGAGAGAGAGAGGGAGAGAAGGGGGGGGGGCGTTCTAGCCAATTCTCCCATGTTATTCACTCTGCATACAAAATGTTTCACACGTCATACTGCACACTTATCGAGTCTGTAGAGGGGACCTGGCTGATGAAGTTTTACATAGGAATCGATGTCTGGAAACAGAGTATACTCGTATAAGTTACAGGCGCTGGAGTCTGTAAAATATGTGAATACACGGAGATCCAATGAAGGTGTTACCAATTTGAGGTTATGTCCCTATAACGGAAAATCAGAAGAGAAGACACTCCTGTTACATCTGACAGTATGTACCGGTAGTGTTGTAGCTAAGATGTAGGGCAGGAAACTTTCAGAGGTGGTATTATGGACCGAAGGAAGAAGACAATGTCCAGTACACATGGGCTGTAAAACGCATACCTTGAGAGCTTTAAGGACTTGTTCGTCTTCGCTAGCATAAAACATGTCTCCACTATTGAACAAGTGCTCATAGCTCCTCAGGTATGAATTTTGCAGCCCATGTTTACCGGACATTTTTTCTTACTTTGATCCATACTACCACCTTTGATCTGAAATTTCGTGGCATTTATTCGCTCTGAAGAGGATCGTTCAAACGATGGTCGAAATGTCGTTACTTTAGTTGTTTCACTGTTTTATAATGACATGGCCTAGTACCCAAAATGATTTTCTTCAAGTTGTTTGTAGGAATTCTATCGCTTCTCTCCGATTTTTTCAGTATGATATTAGTATTTTTTCCCACAACTAGCAACTTTAGTAGTGCTTGAAATGACGGAAAGGTGCTTCGTTTTAATGATAACAGGATAATTCAGCCATGTTTCTGCGAAGTTGCACAACGCCGAAATCCTGAAATACATCCGTATATTTCGAATGTGGTACAACAGCTGTAGGTAGGAGACGAGGTACTGGCTGTGTGGGCGAGGCGTGAATCTTGCTTGGGTGGCTCAGATGGTAGAGCACTTGCCCGCGAAAGGCAAAGGTCCCGAATTCTAGTCTCGGTCCCTCACACAGTTTTAATCTGCCAGGAAGTTTCATATCGGCGCACACTCCGCTGCAGAGTGAACTAATTCTGGAAACAGCTGTACAGTTACTGGAGATATACTGGATGTTTCAAAATTCACGTTAAAAACTTCTAGGGAACTGAGTGACGATATTTGGAAATGGAATCCATGTATGGAAACTTATGTGCGTGCTACAGCCGTATAAATTCATCTTCGCTAAAGTTGTATGCAACAGGGTTATAATCACTGGGGGGGGGGGGGGGGGGGGTTACTTACGTCGGATCGTATGATGTCATTTGACTGCTGTCTCCTCTCTAACCTGGTTCGAGTCTCGTTCATGTGAGTGTTAGAGCAACATTGCTGAGTACACTTTTGCCGAATACACTGACACGAGTATTGTGTGTGGCCAAGCTCACAGTACTGGAAGAGCTGCTGGTCGCCTTTATCAAGATCGTTGTCCACAACGTTTGACTCCTTCCCACACGCTTTTCGTCACCATTGCGCAACGTCTTCGAGAAAGGGTGCCTTCACCGTCAGCAGGTGCGTCTGTGGTGCCCCGTGGAGACGCAGCACACGCGAATTGGAAAATATATTTATATGCATATGGTGTCTGTTCCTTCGGAAATGTCCGAAAGGACACTACGAATGTAGTGTGTGGACATACAAGGTGAGAATGTGGGTCTCGCAGGAGGCGTGCGCGAGATAGTCCCTGTAGTCTCACTATCCTCTGTGCCCTCGGTGGCTCAGTTGGATAGAGCGTGTGCCATGAAAGCAGATCCCGGGTTCACCTCCCGGTCGGGGCACACATTTTCACCTGTCTCCGTTGTTATATATCAACGCCCGTCAGCAGCTGAAGGCATTAACATCATTCTAATTTCGAATTGGAAAAGGTCCTCCTGTAAAAGCAGAGTCTGTGAAGACCAATTTTGTTTTTGTTTCTTTGGTTATTAACGAGTGGAACTGTAGAACAATAGATGTACTGGGTCACATCTACACTGAAATGCCAAAGAAACTGGTATAATAATGCGTATTCAAACACAGAGATATGTAAACAGGCAAAATATGGATCTGCGGCCGGCAACGCCTGTGTAAGACATGTGTCTGGCGTAGTTGTTAGATCGGTTACTGCTGCTACAGTGGCAGGTTATCAAGATTTAAATGACTTTGAGCGTGGTATTATACTCGGCGCAAGAGCGATGGGACACAGCATCTCCGAGGTAGCGATGAAGTGGGGATTTTCCTGTACGACCAATTCACGAGGACACCGTGAATATCAGCAATCCAGTAAAACAACAAATCTCCGACATCGCTGCGACCGGAAAAAGATCCTGCAGGAATGGGGACTGAAGATAATCGTTCAGCGTGGCGAAAGTGCAACCATTCCGCAAATTACAGCAAATGTGAGTGCTTGACCGTCAACAAGTGTCAGCATGCGAACCATTCAACGAAACATCATCTATATGGGCTTTCAGAGCCGAAGGCCCACTCGTGTACCCTTGCTGACTGCACAGCACAAAGCTTTACACCTCATTTGGGCCCATCGGTACGAACATTGGACTGTTGATGATTGGAAACATATTGCCTGGTTGGACGAGTCTCACTTCAAAATGTCTATAGAGTATGAACGTGTACGGGTATGAAGACAACATCATAAATCCATGGACCCTGCATGTCAGCTGGGGACTGTTGAAGCTGGTGGAGGCTCACGTCGTATGGCGTGTGCATTTGGAGTGATGTGGGACCCCTGATACGTCTAGATACAACTCTGACTGGTGACACGTGCGTAACCATCCTGACTGATCACCTGCATGCATTCATGTCCATTGTGCATTCCTAAGGAAGTGGGTAATTCCAGCACAACAATGCGACGCCCCACACAACCATAATTGCTACAGAGTGGCTGCAGGAACACTCTTCCGAGGTTAAATACTTCCTGTGGCCACCAAACTCCCCAAACATCCAGTACGTTTCCAGTACATTGTATAGCATTATCGAGCATACGTGGGATGCCTTGCAACGTGTTGATCAGAGGAGAGCTCTACTCTCTCGTACTCTTACGGATTTATGGGCAACTCTGCAGGATTCATGGTGTCAGTTCCCTCCTGCGCGACTTCAGCCATTAGTCGATTCCATGCCACGGCGTGTTGAGGTACTTCTGCGTGCTCGCGGTGGCCTTAAACGATATTTCTTTGGTTCTTCAGTGTAACAAATTACTTGTCAAAGTGACAGCGTTACCAATATGTTTTCAAATGGTTCTAGTATACGGTACGTCTCCGGAGACGGGTTACAATTTAAAATACGAGTATTATGTCCCCTGTACAAGTTCTAGCAGTTAGTGATGGGAATTTCAGAACATCCAGTACGTTTCCAGTAAATTGTATAGCCGTTGTCGTATTACAGTTGGTGTCTGCGAATACATTTCATAATTCGTGACAGATCGTCAGGCGCGACTGCAGACGTCCGCAGCGTTTACCCAGGGCGCGTCTTGGCTACGGCAGCTCTGACGGCCACGAGAAGAACCGGAGGTAGAGAGCGCAGCACGGCTAGTTTGAAGGCGACTTTCAACTACTGTTGCCAGAGGTGTGTCTTTCTAGAGATACGACGACTCGCTGCACGTAAGCTTTAAGCGGAAAGCCAAATGCTCCAACTTCTGGCCTCTGCTAACATTTCGAAATACACTGTCCTATCAGTAAGTGAACAGACACCTATTAGTGGACATTAATATGCATGTGTCCACCCTTTGCCTCTATGGCGGCTTGAACTCTGCTCGGGACACTAAGTGAGGTGCCTGCCATAATTTACGCACCACACACGGAGATAGTATCTACGTGTTTGTTTTTGAACATGCCAGACAATACAGTGCTCAGCAAGATTGCCATGTCTCTCACCAATTTTGAACGTTTGGAACACTATGGGGAGGTTCTTTAAAACAGGACGCGATTTTGACGATGAAACGAACCAACTGAACTGAATTTGGTACGATATCCGTCAGGAGGTCATCCACTAACTTTATCAATGTCAAGCCGAATAACTGCCCGCGTAAAGGCCAGAGGTGGGCCAACACGTTATCGACTTATCAATTTGTGAAGCTCTTTTTTTTTAATTAATCATCCAGTTTTTCTGCAACTGTAATCATTCATTTGCCCCTACACGTACATCACGTGTATTGATTTCCAAGCCACTGGGGTAATTCCTCCGGGATACGTTTATTTTCCTTAGTGTGTAAATAAATTTGGAGCAGGTCATTCAAAAACGTTTGAAACGAAATAGAGGGGAGCTGGTTGTTGTCAGGAGTACAGAATGCATTAGACTCGCGGTTCATATGGTGTTATTGGAAGAAAGCGAGAAAAGTATGACTGAAATGTTAAAAGAATTAAACAAGAGACGTGAGTAAATTGGAATGAGAAATAATAAGAAAAAGGCAAAATTTCCGGTGGTAAGTGCAAGAAAAGTGAGACCTATAATGTTAGGCAGGAAGATACAGAACAATTTAGTGTTTTTAGATAACTGCCGGCCGGAGTGGCCGTGCGGTTCTAGGCGCTTCAGTCTGGAACCGCGTGACCGCTACGATTGCAGGTTCGAATCCTGCCTCAGGCATGGATGTGTGTGATGTCCTTAGGTTAGTTAGGTTTAAGTAGTTCTAGGTTCTAGGGGACTGATGACCACAGATGTTAAGTCCCATAGTGCTCAGAGCCATTTGAACCATTTAGATAACTGCGACGCGCTATTACGGACGACATTGGAAGTAATAAGGAGGTGAAAACACGTATAGCAATTGCCAACGAGACGTTTCATAACAGGAGGCTTTCATGTGGGTGCGTTGATATTCGATAAAATAGGCAGGCGCAGTAAGAAATTAGGTGGTGTTGAGTGGGAGAACAGAGAGAAATTTTAAAGGTAGCAGGATGAGGAAACACAATTGGCATGGACACTGAATGAGAAGAGATTGTTTACTGATGGATGGTATGGAGGAAATAGTGAATGGAAGAAGAAGAACAAGTAGCAGAACAAGAACATACCAAGTGGTGGACAGCGTAGGGACAGAAAATAGTTGTGAGAAAACAAGAGGGTAACAAATGATGGGACTGCATGGAGAGCTACATGTGAAGACCTGCCCTAGGGCAGAACACTCATTATGATGGTGGTGGTGGTGGTGGTGGTGGTGGTGGTGGTGGTGGTGGTGGTGGCGGCGGCGGCGGCGGCGGCGGCGGCGACGACCATGATGATGAAGAGGAGACTTATTTAGGACATTGTGCAAGACGCCCATTTTCTTATAATTTAAATTTAAACAAAAAAATAGGCAGCTTATAATCTGTACTCTACAAACGACCGTGAAGAGCATGGCAGATGGAACTTGCCACTATACCAGTTATCAGAACTTATTCCCACTCCACTGACACGTATGGAGCGTGCGAATTGTGGTTGCTTAAAAGCCTCTGTGCGTGCTGTGCTTAGTCTAATCTGGTCTCCACGCTTCCTACAGTTACGATACGTAGGCGGTTTCAGTATATTCTTGCATTCATCATGTAACGTCGGTTCTAGAAACTTTCTAAGTAGGTCTCCTCGCGATACTTTGCTCTTCCACGGGATAGTCTATGTCTATCATCAACTGTCCGTTAGTTCAGTTCTCTGAACATCTTCGTGACATTCTCCTATGGGTCAAACAAACCTATGAGCATTTTTGCAGCCCGTCTCTGTATAAGTTCAATATCCCCTGTCCGTCCTATCTGGTACGGGTCCCATGAATCTGATCAATAATCCAGGATGGGTCGCACGATTATTTTGTAATCAGTCTCCTCTGTAGACTGATTGCAATTCCCCAGTATTGTACCAATGAACCGCACGTGCTTTACCTACAAATGTTCTTATGTGATCGTTCCATTTCATATCGCTACAAATTTATACACTCAAGTATTTAAACGAGTTAACAAATAGCAGCTGCAGCGCACTGAAGCTGTAGCCATCGGATTCTACGTAGTCTCATTTTTGAAATGTTGATTTTGTCGATACCGTCACAGTAGAATATTTGACTGTGCTAACAGAGCCTCGACCTCACCTCTGCTTGCACGGCTTCGAACTATAAATGACCTCGAATGTGTTCTGTAAGTTTTGGAGACAGATGAAAATCGGATGGGACCAAGTCGGGGCTGTGTGGAGGTCAATCGACGGCAGTGAACGAACGGCATCGGAGTGCTGCAGACGTCGCAGCGCTCGGCTGTAGTTCGGCGTTGTAATGCTGAAGAGGAGGGTGTTCCACGTGCGGACCAACTCTTCCAGTTCGTGCTTTCAGTTGTCTGAGCTGTTCCTCACGCACCGACACAGTTACATCACACACCGCTATGTTACACGGTACAAATCGGAACCCTCTAGCAGCAGAGGGCTGCAGATATGTAGAATAAAGATGTAGAATGTTACTAAGGTTTTTAACTCGAAAGCTTAAGAGTTTCAAATAAAACATTTGGAGTCACTACTTCTCAGCACTGCCTCGTGTTATATGCACAAAAATCAAAAGACTGTTTCCGAGCAAAGTATGCTATTCTTTTAATTGAACATCTTTGTAATGTACATCAGTAGTAAACATTATGGTGATCGTGAAATTTCGTATTTATATTTACATTGAAAGGCGATTAATCTGTGGCCAATACACAATGACAACGGCAGTAGCCAGGTGGATATTAACTGCAATACCGCCCACATTGCCACGGTAAGTGGAAGAATTGGTTTTCCGACACATGTCGCCATGTAACAGTCGCTCATGGCGATACATTAAAGAGTCTTCTGTCTCCCTGTCAGAAAGCCAGTACCCGGCATCACTCTAACCGAAATAAAGACGGAAATTCTGTGTGCCACATTTGAAAATGAGTCTGAAAAGGTTACAAAACTGGTTAATGGAATTAAAAATACTTCAAAATATTCAATACACTAGTCACAGGCTCTAGAACACCCTTAGGGGATATGCTTAATCGGTTGAGAGCGTGATGTGTCCCTCCGAGATTAATTTTGCCTGGGCTTTAAGCGACTCACCGGTCAGCATTTACAGAGCTGACAACTACATCTCACACCGGGAATATTATTAGGCTTAGTTTGCATCGCAAATCGAACGTGCATTCGCAGTCATTCCCTCTATTCACTACCATTCGCCTATATTCAACATTTAAGGATTCCTCCGGAAATATTCCAAGTAGACTTTCTCTGGATATTTTACGTCAATTTCCAAGCGCCTGCCAGTTCAATTTAATCAGAAACTCTGTGACACTCTCCAATGTATCAAACAAACCTGTGCCCATTCGTGCTGCCATTCTTTGTGTACATTCAGTATCGCCTGGCAGTCGTATCTGATTAGGATCCAAGAATCTCGAGCAATATTGGGGGATGGGTCGCACGAGTATTTGTAAACAATTTCTTTTGTACACAGATTGTGTTTTCCTAGAATTCTGCCAATGAATTGCAGCCAGCCACCGTCTTTCCCTAAGACTGCGACTATGTGACGTTTCCATTTCAAATCTCTAGAAATTTTTTCACCCAGGTATTCGTGTGGGTTGAGCGATTGAGAATTTGACTCGCTGATATTAAAGTCGTAGGATAAGGTTATTTCTTTTTGTGAACCGAACAATTTTACATTTCGGGAACATTTAAACCAAGTTGCCAGTCTTTGCACTACACTGAAATCTTATGAGGGCGTGACTTCTTTCAGACAGTACTTCATTACAGACAACTGCATAATTTGCGGAAAGTTTGAAGTTTCAAATAGACTGCGTAACCACCATCCCCTTCTCCCCTCCAAATTGCTATCTGAAGACTGGAAGTCCCATATGTAAACCACCTTCAGAAGTTCGTTTACATCTACATCTATACTCCGCGAGCGACCTTACGGTGTGTGGCGGAGGGTACTTATTGTACCACTATCTGATCCCCCCTTCCCTATTCCATTCACGAATTGTGCGTGGGAAGAACGACTGCTTGTAAGTCTCCGTATTTGCTCTAATTTCTCGGATCTTTTCGTTGTGATCATTACGCGAGATATATGTGGGCGGTAGTAATACGTTGCCCATCTCTTCCCGGAATGTGCTCTCTCGTAATTTCGATAATAAACCTCTCCGTATTGCGTAACGCCTTTCTTGAAGTGTCCGCCACTGGAGCTTGTTCAGCATCTCCGTAACGCTCTCGCGCTGACTAAATGTCCCCATGACGAATCGCGCTGCTTTTCGCTGGATCATGTCTATCTCTTCTATTAATCCAACCTGGTAAGGGTCCCATACTGATGAGCAATACTCAAGAATCGGACGAACAAGCGTTTTGTAAGCTACTTCTTTCGTCGATGAGTCACATTTTCTTAGAATTCTTCCTATGAATCTCAATCTGGCGCCTGCTTTTCCCACTATTTGTTTTATGTGATCATTCCACTTCAGATCGCTCCGGATAGTAACTCCTAAGTATTTTACGGTCGTTACCGCTTCCAATGATTTACCACCTATGGCATAATCGTACTGGAATGGATTTCTGCCCCTATGTATGCGCATTATATTACATTTATCTACGTTTAGGGAAAGCTGCCAGCTGTCGCACCATGCATTAATCCTCTGCAGGTCCTCCTGGAGTACGTACGAGTCTTCTGATGTTGCTACTTTCTTGTAGACAACCGTGTCATCTGCAAATAGCCTCACGGAGCTACCGATGTTGTCAACTAAGTCATTTATGTATATTGTAAACAATAAAGGTCCTATTACGCTTCCCTGCGGTACTCCCGAAATTACCTCTACATCTGCAGATTTTGAACCGTTAAGAATGACATGTTGTGTTCTTTCTTCTAGGAAATCCTGAATCCAATCACAAACCTGTTCCGATATTCCGTAAGCTCGTATTTTTTTCACTAAACGTAAGTGCGGAACCGTATCAAATGCCTTCCTGAAGTCCAGGAATACGGCATCAATCTGCTCGCCAGTGTCTACGGCACTGTGAATTTCTTGGGCAAATAGGGCGAGCTGAGTTTCACATGATCTCTGTTTGCGGAATCCATGTTGGTTATGATGAAGGAGATTTGTATTATCTAAGAACGTCATAATACGAGAACACAAAACATGTTCCATTATTCTACAACAGATTGACGTAAGCGAAATAGGCCTATAATTATTCGCATCTGATTTATGACCCTTCTTGAAAATGGGAACGACCTGCGCTTTCTTCCATTCGCTAGGTACTTTACGTTCTTCCAGGGATCTACGATAAATTGCTGATAGAAAGGGGGCAAGTTATTTAGCATAATCACTGTAGAATCTTAAGGGTATCTCGTCTGGTCCGGATGCTTTTCCGCTACTAAGTGATAGCAGTTGTTTTTCAATTCCGATATCGTTTATTTCAATATTTTCCATTTTGGCGTCCGTGCGACGGCTGAAGTCAGGGACCGTGTTACGATTTTCCGCAGTGAAACAGTTTCGGAACACTGAATTCAGTATTTCTGCCTTTCTTCGGTCGTCTTCTGTTTCGGTGCCATCGTGGTCAACGAGTGACTGAATAGGGGATTTAGATCCGCTTACCGATTTTACATATGACCAAAACTTTTTCCTTTCCGTATCAGTTAATGTGTTAAAAACTTGACCTGAAGAATCATATCCCTTTGCAGTTGAAGACGCTCTGTTTTAAGAGAAGCTAGTTTTTCGAAAACATCTAAATTTTTATGTACTGCGTTAGGTATTGTACAATGCTATAATTTTCAGGTACATTCGGCGATGTATGTGGATACTGTCTGGCAAATGTGTTGCGAATAGAGTGAGTAGTAAAGAAGTAATAAATTCAAAATTCGTGACTGATGCTGACGCCTTAATGCATGAACAGCGAAAATGTAGGAGTGATAAAAGTCTTTTTCCTTTCATCATTCTGTCAGGGATGTCAGAGGGAAAAAAAGTTTCACAAAGTTTCAAAATTAAGTGTGAAGTTTATTGTAAGTCGCCAGGTGCTGCCATTCACAAGTGCTCGGTGAATATAATCTGTATAATTTTCGGGTCATGAAATTACGCTACCTTATACGAGTACGAAGTTTTTGACTTTTAACGTCCAACTTATTGCGTTAAACCTATGCCTTTAAAAGAAGGACAGGAGGAGGATTGTATTTCATCTGCCATCGATGTCGAGGTCATTAGAGACGGAGCAGGAGCTGGCACTGCGTCAAGGAAGGGTAGAAGTAGTCCGCCGTGCCCTTTCAAAAGAACCATCCCAGCATTTGCTTGGAGCGATTCAGGAAAATTACGGAAAACATATATCAGGATGGCCGGACGCGGATTTAAACCGTCGTCCTCCCGAATGCGAGTAGAGTGTACTAGTTGACAGCTCGTCGTCTAGAAGCTGGCGTTGCTGCTCTGGATCATGGGATTCACGGCTGGGTTGCGTTCTCCGCCAGGGAACTAGGTGTCTGTGTTGTCCTTATCATTTCGTCATCATTCGTGAACAGACGCTGATAACCGCGCAGTTCAGCGCCCAACAAACCAATCATCATCATCATCATCCAATGTACTACCACTGCACCAGCTCGCTCGATATACATTTAAATGAGTAGATTATGTCAGCATTTTTAGTATTTACATTGACTTCATTCTTCAATGCATGAACTGCGAGAAGACAAAGGAATTGGGATAACGAATTAAAAATACCTGATTGTGCTTCTGTTTGTAGATGACATGATTCAAGTGAATGAAATGACCTCCAAAGATCTGTATACCACCTGAACTAAATATGCAACGAATGCAACTTTAAAATTCCTAGTAATATAACGTAAATAAGTGCACTCCGAGGAAAATATTCAGTCAGATTAAAACTAGTTTTGGATAATCCTGCTTTAGAACAGGTGTCTTAACCTTTTATTTAGGCTACGCTGTAAGTTTCGATTTTTACTCTGATACTGAAAACAAATTGTACAAATTCTAAGCTGTTTGTGGCACCGTAATCCGAACATTGGGCAATAAAGTACCGACAAAAACAGATTGTCCCGAAATTCTATAAAGTGTTCGCGGTTCTTGTGTTATGTTATAAAAAATAAAGCATGGTTGGAACAAAAAACATCGACGGCAGAGATGAGGTTCCTAAGAAACACGAAGGGCTGCAGACCAAGGCATGATTAGAAATGAACAGAACGAAATTAAATTTTTTCAACAGAAACTAAAGAATTCAAAAATATCGTGAAGACTGGTGAGAATGCTAAGTCCCGGACTTCCCCAAAAGATCCAGAACTACAAGCGGAATGGCAGAAAATATATTGAAAAGCTTCGGAGTGGAAATACACTCCTGGAAATGGAAAAAAGAACACATTGACACCCGTGTGTCAGACCCACCATACTTGCTCCGGACACGGCGAGAGGGCTGTACAAGCAATGACCACACGCACGGCACAGCGGACGAACCAGGAACCGCGGTGTTGACCGTCGAATGGCGCTAGCTGCGCAGCATTTGTGCACCGCCGCCGTCAGTGTCAGCCAGTTTGCCATGGCATACGGAGCTCCATCGCAGTCTTTAACACTGGTAGCATGCCGCGACAGCGTGGACGTGAACCGTATGTGCAGTTGACGGACTTCGAGCGAGGGCGTATAGTGGGCATGCGGGAGGCCGGGTGGACGTACCGCCGAATTGCTCAACACGTGGGGCGCGAGGTCTCCACAGTACATCGATGTTGTCGCCAGTGGTCGGCGAAAGGTGCACGTGTCCGTCGACCAGGGACCGGACCGCAGCGACGCACGGATGCACGCCAAGACCGTAGGATCCCACGCAGTGCCGTAGGGGACCGCACCGCCACTTCCCAGCAAATTAGGGACACTGTTGCTCCTGGGGTATCGGCGAGGACCATTCGCAACCGTCTCCATGAAGCTGGGCTACGGTCCCGCACACCGTTAGGCCGTCTTCCGCTCACGCCCCAACATCGAGCAGCCCGCCTCCAGTGGTGTCGCGACAGGCGTGAATGGAGGGACGAATGGAGACGTGTCGTCTTCAGCGATGAGAGTCACTTCTGCCTTGGTGCCAATGATGGTCGTATGCGTGTTTGGCGCCGTGCAGGTGAGCGCCACAATCAGGACTGCATACGACCGAGGCACACAGAGCCAACACCCGGCATCATGGTGTGGGGAGCGATCTCCTACACTGGCCGTACACCACTGGTGATCGTCGAGGGGACACTGAATAGTGCACGGTACATCCAAACCGTCATCGAACCCATCGTTCTACCATTCCTAGACCGGCAAGGGAACTTGCTGTTCCAACAGGACAATGCACGTCCGCATGTATCCCGTGCCACCCAACGTGCTCTAGAAGGTGTAAGTCAACTACCCTGGCCAGCAAGATCTCCGGATCTGTCCCCCATTGAGCATGTTTGGGACTGGATGAAGCGTCGTCTCACGCGGTCTGCACGTCCAGCACGAACACTGGTCCAACTGAGGCGCCAGGTGGAAATGGCATGGCAAGCCGTTCCACAGGACTACATCCAGCATCTCTACGATCGTCTCCATGGGAGAATAGCAGCCTGCATTGCTGCGAAAGGTGGATATACACTGTACTAGTGCCGACATTGTGCATGCTCTGTTGCCTGTGTCTATGTGCCTGTGGTTCTGTCAGTGTGATCATGTGATGTATCTGACCCCAGGAATGTGTCAATAAAGTTTCCCCTTCCTGGGACAATGAATTCACGGTGTTCTTATTTCAATTTCCAGGAGTGTAATTTCGTTTGAGGGACTACCCCGCGCGGCGACTAATGAAGTACTTACACATTATACAATTCTTTAGTTATACACCAAAATAAGTTTTAACCTGGTTTATGTTCACTGATTTATAAAAAAAGCCTTTTTGCTTTCTGAAGTGGGCTATGATCTTTCTCAGGGTTGAAACTGTCTCCATGCCAAATTTCAACGACATCTGTTAAGCGGTCTAGTCACGAAAACGAAATAGACTGTGTTCTAAAGTAGAAAAACAACTGAGAGAAAGAAGCGGCGTCAGTTTCTGCAGCACGCGCCCATCATTTTGCAGGACAGTGTTCGGGCAGGCTTGGTTCAAGTCGCGACTGATTTTTATCGGTATATGGGGATGGGAAGCGCCGCACCACTCACCACACTCCCCGGACTTACGCCCTGGTGAGCTCAGCTTGGTTCCTAACGTGAAGGACGAACTTAAGGGTATTCGGTTCAGAGCTGTTATGGAGATGCGCCGGACAATCGACTGCTCCACTCGAACTACCTATACAACTGGCGTACCCAGGGGTATCCTGCTCTTTCGACGTAACTGGCGACGGGTTATATTAGGAGACCTATTCAAAAAACATCCGAGCTTTTTTAATTGTAGAAATCAACAATGGTATCAGGGCGTGTCTGCGCTCTATGGTTGCAGTTGTGGTATGTTAGCCTCGATATTCCCCTGACCTAGCACAGAGTGACATCTGGCTTTTCTCCAAACTGAAAGAGACTCTGAAGGGGATCAGATTCCAGAACAGGGAAGACATTATGCAGAATTTCACGGAGCAGTTGCGCACAATACCAAAAACTTTCCAGAGGTGCTTCCAGCAGTGGCAACAGCAGCACGGGAGTTGTGTCGAGGCTGAAGGGGACTACTTTGGAAGTGATTGGTACCAAACAATTGTATCTCAATAAAGATGATTTCATAAATAAAAGTCGGATTCTTTTTCAACAACCGTCGTACAGTGCTGGTGACGGCTTTGGGGAGTGAACCTTTGAATCCTGTTTCTATTTTGTACGAGTTGTAAATAAATACTTAGAAAACATCCCAAAACTTAAATGTTATTAATGTAGAGTAATGAAATGACGCTAATACACTTGTCTAGATAATATATTTAAGTGATTAACATTGCAAAATCACCAGGTAACGCAAGTGCGAGAAAAGCCATTCGAAATGGGAAATGCTGTTACACTAGTAGCCGTTGCAACAACCGGAATGTTGAACGCAAGCATCAAAAAGTTAATGCATTGTGTTGTGCATGTCAGTTTGTACTATGGAGTTCCAAGTGTATGGTACTTGGACGGTCAACACAGGGACGGTTAATGCTGTTTGCGGATAATACTGAGTTGTCTGATGATATCCCATACGTGCTCGACTGGAAACAGATCTGGTGATCGAGCAGGCCAAGGCGACATGTCGACACCGGTATGTGGGCGAGCCTTATCCTCTTAGAGAACAACCCGTGTAATGCCCAACAGCACAAGAGGTCGAGTCACCAAACTGACGTACACATTAGTAGAGTGCGTGGGATATAACCACGAGGATGCTCCTGCTGTCCTATCAAATCGTACCCGGCACGGTAACTCCTGGTGTAGGCATGGTTTATCTAGCATGCAGACGGGTCGGTTTCAAACCTCACCTGACCTCCCCCTAACACACACACGACCGTCACTGTCGCTGAGGCAGAACCAGATTTCACCAGAGAACACAAGAGACCCCCACCCCGTCCTCCAATGAGCTCTCATTTGACATCACTGAAGTCACAGTGGTGGTGGTGCGCGGTCAGTGGAATGCACATTACCCAGGAGTCTGGCTCGGGGCTGTCACTGAAGTAACCGATTTGAAACAGTTTGTGGTGCCAGCAGCTGCTGCAGGTGCAGTATGTTGCTCCACAGTCCTACGCTGATAACGATGGTCCTCCCTCTCGGTAGCGCCACGTCGCTATTCGGAGCCCGGTCTTCTTCCGGCTGTACATTCTCGTGACCACTGCTGCCAGAAATCATGTACAGTGGCTACATTTCTGCCAACTCTCTGCAGTGCTGCAGAAGAAACATCCACCTTCTCGTAGCTCCATCACACGACCTCGTTGAAACTTAGTGAGGAGCTCGGAATGCCGTGTTTGTTCCCTTAAACGCATTCTTGACTAACATCAGTTCACCACGACCATTCTCAAAGGTCATTAACGCTCATGACTGTTAAAGTGTATAAGTAAACTTTATTTCCATCCTCATAGTGACGCTACTAGCACCACTCTTATGCGACTGGCGCGAAATCTGAATAGACATCATCTTTCAGGTGTAGAAACACGCCCACCAACATTTGTTTATGTCACACAACTAGTCCATGGTGTTGCGACTTTTTCTCCCCCCGGCCGGGTTGTTGCCACTACCTTTGTATGTTGTTTAAAACCGGTTTCAGTGGAATCTGGAAACGAGTCGACTTGATCCTTCCATTATAATTCGACCATGACAGACGAAGAGACTCATAGAGCGTCCCAGAAATTTCCAGGCTCCAGTGTCGCGACCCTGGAGCAGGCGTGGATCGCAGCGACAGAGCCCTTGTCGCCCATACACCTCAGTACCAACTTCCAAAACAACAGCACCGATCCGACCACGACCAAACAGGAAGTGCAGAGCATCTCCCAGAAGTAGCTCCGGGACGTAAACATGACAATAGCCATGGTGGTGTCCACGACATATCAGTCGCTGTGCAGGCAGGAGCGAAACCAGTTCAAGCAGATGGAGAGGCTCACGCTGCACCACGAAGGGCTCACCGCCACTTCCTACGACTCGGCCCTGGCGCCTGTGGGGGCACTATACCATCGGGTCGCCGCCCTCGCCAAGCCTTCCACCAGCGAAAGTGCCCCACAGGTAAAAATCTAATCTGACAGGTGTATCGCAACTGCTGCATGTTTGGAACTAAGCTGTTGTACAGGTTCCGGCAAGAAGACCGTCCCATATTTCAAACAGTAGTAACAAACAAGCAACAAACAACCAACCAACCAAAGATTCAGAGAAAAAATTTTCTTTTCCCATAAATTTGCTATAAAGTTATAGGTAACTTTAAACATTTAAATTATGATGAAGGCATTCTTCGAAGAGTTGAGACCTGGTTAATAAGACTGAAAATTGTGACCGAGGGCTGATTTTGTTTCATCTTTATTCAGAGGAACAATATAAATACCATGCCAGTTTACATCGGCTGGTTTTAAAAATTATGTCTGGTAAATGGCATCCTCCATTGTTGAGACACTGAAGAAACCTTTTCCAGAAGTTCTCCATGGTCCTTCAGTGGAATGACACCCACTTCCTGGGTGATTTCCTCCTTAAGTTCTCGCAGGTTTGAGGAGCAATATTTGTACACTTGACCCTTTATGTGTTCCCAAAGAACAAAAATTACAAGGCGATAAATCGGGTGGCTTTGGGGGCCAGACGATATCTCCTCGTGAAGGCAGAACAAGTCCAGAAAACAACTCAGTAAATCATCGATGACGCACCGAAGTGTCACACGATGGCTGTGAAGTGGTCGTTGCTGAAGCTCCTGACGGTTTTTTACTGTGAGGAAGCGGTAATTTTATTTGTTTGCAGTACCTGATAATTGGAAGCAAACCTCAAGAGAAGAAATCAAAACAGCGCCAGAGGCGATCGTCTCAAGAATTCGCAGTCTCTCAATTCTAGGGTAACCATCATCATGGGAGTGCCAAACACTTTGAGGACTGCCCAACGGACACACAAACAAACACACACACACACACACACACACACACATTTTACAGAGTCATTAACAGTCCGAGGTCGGCCAGCAGTGCAGATCCTGATGTTTCAAAGTTCAAAATCGAATAGCTTTTATGTCAGGAACAGAACCACGTCGGCCAAATTCGAATCGAATGTGAAACGCTCGCTGAGTAATAATCACGAAAGGACCATTACGAATATATACACTATCTGATCAAATGTATCTGGACACACCCAAAAATATATGCGTTTCGTATTAGGTGCATTAGGTGCATTGTGTTGTCACCTGTTCCCAGATATTCCGTATCAGTGACCTCAGTAGTCATTAGACAACGTGAGAGAGCAGAATGGGGCGCTCCGCGGAATTCAAGGACTTCGAATGTGGTCAGGTGACTGGGTGTCACTTGTGTCATACGTCTGTACACGAGATTTCCACACTCCTAATCATCCCTAGGTCCACAGTTTCCGGTGTGATAGTGAAGTGGGTGGTCTAGGGGTAGCGTCTCTGATTCATAATCAAAACGGTTCGGTCCCCAGGTTTGATCCCCGCCACTGCCTAAATTTTGATAAATAATCAGCATTGGCGGCCGAAGACTTCCGGCATAAGAAGTCAGCCTCATTCTGCCAACGGCCTTGTCAAAGAGGGCGGAGGAGCGGATAGAGGTTCAGGGCACTCTCTTGTCCTAGGGGTGGGAAATTGCTCCTAAAGGTGGAAGAATCAGCAATGATCAACGACATGAGGATGCAGAAGGCAATGGAAACCACTGCATTAATGACACGTAACGTGTATCCACAGGACATGTAGCCTGTATTTGAAGAAGTGTCATGATGATCTCTCCATTGGCAAAAGATTCCGGAATAGTCCCCCATTCGGATCTCCGGGAGGGGACTGCCAAGGGGGAGGTTACCACGAGAAAAAGGTTGAATAATCAACGAAACGATAACGTTCTACGAGTCGGGGCGTGGAATGTCAGAAGCTTGAACGTGGTAGGGAAACTAGGAAATCTGAAAAGGGAAATGCAAAGGCTCAATCTAGATATAGTAGGGATCAGTGAAGTGAAGTGGAAGGAAGACAAGGATTTCTGGTCAGATGAGTATCGGGTAATATCAACAGCAGCAGAAAATGGTATAACAGGTGTAGGATTCGTTATGAATAGGAAGGTAGGGCAGAGGGTGTGTTACTGTGAAAAGTTCAGTGACCGGGTTGTTCTAATCAGAATCGACAGCAGACCAACACCGACAACGATAGTTCAGGTATACATGCCGACGTCGCAAGCTGAAGATGAACAGATAGAGAAAGTGTATGAGGATATTGAAAGGGTAATGCAGTATGTAAAGGGGGACGAAAATCTAATAGTCATGGGTGACTGGAATGCAGTTGTAGGGGAAGGAATAGAAGAAAAGGTTACAGGAGAATATGGGCTTTGGACAAGGAATGAAAGAGGAGAAAGACTAATTGAGTTCTGTAACAAGTTTCAGCCAGTAATAGCGAATACCCTGTTCAAGAATCACAAGAGGAGGAGGTATACTTGGAAAAGGCCGGAAGATACAGGAAGATTGCAATTAGATTACATCATGGTCAGACAGAGATTCCGAAATCACATATTGGATTGTAAGGCGTACCCAGGAGCAGATATAGACTCAGATCACAATATGGTAGTGATGAAGAGTAGGCTGAAGTTCAAGACATTAGTCAGGAAGAATCAATACGCAAAGAAGTAGGATACGGAAGTGCTAAGGAATGACGAGATACGTTTGAAGTTCTCTAACGCTATAGATACAGCAATAAGGAATAGCGCAGTAGGCAGTACAGTTGAAGAGGAATGGACATCTCTAAAAAGGGCCATCACAGAAGTTGGGAAGGAAAGCATAGGTACAAAGAAGGTAGCTGCGAGGAAACCATGGATAACAGAAGAAATACTTCAGTTGATTGATGAAAGGAGGAAGTACAAACATGTTCTGGGACAATCAGGAATACAGAAATACAAGTCGCTGAGGAATGAAATAAATAGGAAGTGCAGGGAAGCTAAGACGAAATGGCTGCAGGAAAAATGTGAAGACATCGGAAAAGATATGATTGTCGGAAGGACAGACTCAGCATACAGGAAAGTCAAAACAACCTTTGGTGACATTAAAAGCAACGGTGGTAACAATAAGAGTGCAACGGTAATTCCACTGTTAAATGCAGAGGAGAGAGCAGATAGGTGGAAAGAATACATTGAAAGCCTCTATGAGGGTGAAGATTTGTCTGATGTGATAGAAGAAGAAACAGGAGTCGATTTAGAAGAGATAGGGGATCCAGTATTAGAATCGGAATTTAAAAGAGCTTTGGAGGACTTACGGTCAAATAAGGCAGAAGGGATAGATAACATTCCATCAGAATTTCTAAAATCATTGGGGGAAGTGGCAACAAAACGGCTATTCACGTTGGTGTGTAGAATATATGAGTCTGACGATATACTATCTGACTTTCGGAAAAGCATCATCCACACAATTCAGAAGACGGCAAGAGCTGACAAGTGCGAGAATTATCGCACGATCAGCTTAACAGCTCATGCATCGAAGCTGCTTACAAGAATAATATACAGAAGAATGGAAAAGAAAATTGAGAATGCGCTAGGTGACGATCAGTTTGGCTTTAGGAAAGGTAAAGGGACGAGAGAAGCAATTCTGACGTTACGGCTAGTAATGGAAGCAAGGCTAAAGAAAAATCAAGACACTTGCATAGGATTTGTCGACTTGGAAAAAGCTTTCGACAATATAAAGTGGTGCAAGCTGTTCGAGATTCTGAAAAAAGTAGGGGTAAGCTATAGGGACAGCCGGGTCATATACAATATGTATAGCAACCAAGAGGGAATAATAAGAGTGGACGATCAAGAACGAAGTGCTCGTATTAAGAAGGGTGTAAGACAAGGCTGTAGCCTTTCGACCCTACTCTTCAATCTGTACATCGAGGAAGCAATGATGGAAATAAAAGAAAGGTTCAGGAGTGGAATTAAAATACAAGGTGAAAGGATATCAATGATACGATTCGCTGATGACATTGCTATCCTGAGTGAAAGTGAAGAAGAATTAAATGATCTGCTGAACGGAATGAACAGTCTAATGAGTACACAGTATGGTTTGAGAGTAAATCGGAGAAAGACGAAGGTAATGAGAAGTAGTAGAAATGAGCACAGCGAGAAACTTAACATCAGGATTGATGATCTCGAAGTCAATGAAGTTAAGGAATTCTGCTACATAGGCAATAACATAACCAATGACGGACGGAGCAAGGAGGACATCAAAAGCAGACTCGCTATGGCAAAAAAGACATTTCTGGCCAAGAGAAGTCTACTAATATCAAATACCGGCCTTAATTTGAGGAAGAAATTACTGAGGATGTACGTCTGGAGTACAGCATTGTATGGTAGTGAAACATGGACTGTGGGAAAACCGGAACAGATGAGAATCGAAGCATTTGAGATGTGGTACTATAGACGAATGTTGAAAATTAGGTGGACTGATAAGGTAAGGAATGAGGAGGTTCTACGCAGAATCGGAGAGGAAAGGAATATGTGGAAAACACTGATAAGGAGAAGGGACAGGATGATAGGAAATCTGCTAAGATATGAGGGAATGACTTCCATGGTACTAGAGGGAGCTGTAGAGGGCAAAAACTGTAGAGGAAGACAGAGATTGGAATACGTCAAGCAAATAATTGAGGACGTAGGTTGCAAGTGCTACTCTGAGATGAAGAGGTTAACACAGGAAAGGAATTCGTGGCGGGCCGCATCAAACCAGTCAGTAGACTGATGACCAAAAAACGAAAGTGAAGTGGAAAGGTGAAGGGACACGTACAGCACAAAAGCGTACAGGCCGACCTCACCTGTTGACTGACAGAGACTGCCGACAGTTGAAGACAGATATAATGTGTTACAGGCAGGCATCTATACAGACCATCACACAGGAATTCCAAACTGCATCAGGATCCACTGCTAGTATTATGGCAGTTAGGAAGGTGAGAAAACTTGGATTTCACAGTCGAGCAGTTGCTCATTAGCCACACATCACGCCAGTAAGGCCAAACGACGCCTGGCTTGATGTAAGAAGCGCAAACATTGAACAGTGGGAAAACCTTATCTGGAGTGACGAATCACGGTACACAATGTGGCGATCCGATGGCAGGTTGTGTGTATGGCGAATGCCTGGTGAACGTCATCTGCCAGCGAGTGTAGTGCCAATAGTAAAATTCGGAGGCTCTGGTGTTATTGTGTGGTCGTGTTTTTCATGGAAGGGGCTTGACCTCTTGTTGTTTTGCGTGGCACTATCACACCACAGGCCTACATTTATGTTTTAAGCACCTTCATGCTTTCACTGTTGAAGAGCAATTCGGGGATGGCGATTGCATTTTTCAACACGATCGAGCACCTGTTCACAATGCATGGCCTGTGGCCGAGTGGGTACACGACACTAACATCCCTGAAAAGGACTGGCCTGCACAGAGTCCTGGCCTGAATCCTTGGGATGCTTTGGAACGCCAACTTGGTGCCAGGCCTCACCGATCGACATCGATACCTCTCTTCAGTGCAGCACCCAGTGAAGAGTGGGCTGCCACTCCCCAAGAAACTTCCCAGCACCTGATTGAACATATGCCTGCGAGAGTGGAAGCTGTCATGAAGGTTAGGGGTAGGCCAACACCATATTGGAGTCCAGCATTTCTGATGGAGGGCGCCACGAACTTCTAGGTCATTTTCAGCCAGGATACTTTTGACCACATAGTGTACAACAAACGTACTGTCCTCACCTAGTCAAGCCACTGCGCCTACTGAAAATGGCAGGCATACCAGCATCGATCGATACCACCTCAACATTAGTATCCCCACTATAGCTCACAGAGTGTCCCCATCACGTACGGGAGGTCCTTTTGCCGGACCGTGTACGTTAATAACCTTGCAGACAGTATCAATACTATCCTCAGACACTGTTGAACACAACTAAAGGGTCACTTTTTCGAAGCCCCATAATTGTTTCCCGCTGCAGAGTCGAAGTTAGAAGTTTGGCTCAAAGGTGCCTGCAACCTTCCTGTGTAATAGTTCTGAAACGATGCGCTCTGCGACTTCACACTCGGCGTGAGCGACGCTTCAAACTGCAAGGGTCAACACATGCCAGAGAAAGGCCAGAGCTCAAAAGTTCATGTGACATTTAAAGTGGGTTAATGAAGTCACATTGGCAACAACTTTCACCATAATCCTGTCCAACATCACCGCGGTCGTGTCACGCGATAGGAAGGTCGTCACACCCCTGTTACCCACATATCACCCATTCTTTTGACGCCTGTGTCATAGAGCCAAAAACCGCACACCCAGCGTTGGAATCACGGGGGTTTCGTATAGGTGACCGAGGAAAACATTTGAGATATACCGCTTCTCAGAACCAACATGCAACGATCTCAGGGAATGACATACAAGGTTTTTATAAAAATTAATGAGACTGATTCTCTGCTGACGCGACTGTACTTCACAGCGCGAGCTCGCCGGGGGGCCGAAAACGCGCGGCGTGCCAGTCGCGTTGAGTGGACACGTCACAAAGTCGTCGGTTGTGGTGCAACAACAGTTTAGTGTGAAAATAGGGTACGGAAACGTTGGATATGTTTCGGCAAGCCTGCGGCGATGATTGCCTGTCAAAATCCCAGCTTTTCAGGTAGGTGAAGAACTTTAAATAGGGCGAGGAGAGCTGAGGACGAGGACCATTCCGGACGCCCTTCAACCAGCAAAACTGACGATTACATCGGCCGTGTGGGCGTTTTATTGAACACCGACCGTCAGATGAGTGTCAAGATGATAGGAGACCACCTCGGACTTGCAAAATGACAGTGCACAACATCATTACCAGAGAATTGTCGACGAAGAAGATCTGCGCCAAGATGGTCCCGAAGATTTTCTGAGACATTCAAGCACGTATGGACGCAAGAAAATCTGCAGAGCCTTTAAGCTGATCCGGAATTTTTAGATAAATCACCGGAGACGAAACCAGGGTGTTTCAGGACGACCTGGAGACAAAGCGCAATAGTGCCGAATTGCACACTGCAGCATCCCCAAGACCAAAAGAGGCTGGCATGAGCAAATCGAAGGTTAAAGCCATGCTGACGGTGTTTCGGTGTCAGGTGTAAGTGACCAAGAGACTGAAAGCCAGGGTCCACTGCGTGAGGCCATTCATCGCTAATGAACGGAAGCTGCATGATGACAATGCACCAGACCCTGTAAAGGGCGTCACTGGAAGCACGCCTTCTCTTGCAACCACACATTTCGCGGTCAAAAATAACAGGGCATTGAGCAACAAAACGACGTCATCGACCCCTTTCTTTGGGGTGTGCCTCAGCACACTTTTTCTTTGCTATACAGGATGTTACAATTGCATACCTGTCTGAACCATTCGACGGAATTTGAACGTGATCTGAAGTCGCAAGGGACAATTATGCTTTTTCAGCCATGTTATATCAGGCCATCCTCTGGTGTTATCACGGAAGGGCTACACATTCACACATGCGTGAACAAAATGGCAAGGGTCCCTCTAAGAACCCCCAGTTCGGCAACATCCTCGGTGTCTTCTGCGCACCTTTCTTGGACACCTTAAAGATGTACCTGTCTACAGGGACACTAATTTCTAGGCACGAGAGTGAATGGAATCCCTTTCAACATCCCCCAGGCCTGTATTACACTATCATACTTCTTTGACAAAGAAATATGATCAAATATTTATCAAATTTCCTTGACAAGGCTCCTCGACAAGGCTCTTTGCGTGTCGCTAGAAAGGAGTGTTACATTGTCGTCATATTTTTTGTCAAAGTGCAAGATGGTGGGCCACAATAACCGGTTATTATGCGCTGCAGTTGCTTGTACCGCAGTTGCATTGTGTATGCATTTAGAAGAGAAGCGGTGGAAAAAAAGAAGGTTGTGTCAAGCCATGGGTCTTATGTCGAGACGATAAAAGCATTCAGCAAAATTTGTCATGAGAGCTGCAAGTAGTGGACGTCAGATCTTATACAAATTACTTACGGATGGAAGAGAGTGAATTTTAGTACCTTCTCAGTATAGTGGCTCCTAATATTAGAGAGCAGAATACTCACTTCGGAGTGCTAGATGTGCATAAGACAGGTTCACCGTAACACTGTGATAACTTACTTCAGGAGAGAGTTACTCTAACTTACTATACAGCCCTCTAAATACCATAGTGCACATTAACCACAAGAAGTACAGAAACGTGTCAAGTGATTTATAATGCACTGAACGAGGGATATCTGAAGATAAATATGTGTTTAGTTCACTATGTAGGTAATTAAGAACTATTTTATTTTCGAATAATTTAATTAATACAATTAGTTTTCCAACAAATACAAAATGAATTAAAAGTACGATATAGATGAACACTTTTTATCTTGTGGCATCCACAGTTCAAATGTAGACGAACTAGAATAGGAGAGCAGCAAATATTTTTTATTTTAAGGTGTGTCGTCCTCTATCACAGCTTGCTTTTAGCTGGCTTGGTGTAGAGGTGGATGGCTGTAGCTGTGATTGTGGACACACACACACACACACACACACACACACACACACACACACACACACACACACACACAACCTTGCAGCCATGTTTACAAACACGCTTCAGATATCAAACAGCTGTAGTGATGCCAGCGCTTCAAGTGGTTACATTTCACACTGCAGGGAACAGAAGACGAACGACTTTTATGATCAAATCTAGGGCGAAGCGCTAGATCTGATCATATTTCTTTGACAAAAGGCGAGATTTGACAAAGTTCCTTATTACACTATAAACTTTTTTTGATGTAAGCATTTGATGAATCATCTCTTACAAAAAAATATCGTGGTGTAATACCGGCCTTAGATTCCGCATGTGGCCAGCAGGTACTAGTTCTGCAATGTAGTGAGTGCTGCTCAGCTGAGATCTGCCAAAACGGTTCTCTGTCATGCCTGTGTCTATGAATCACTGGATGGCTGTCCCTGTACAGGGAAATTTTTTAAGTGCCCAACAAAGGTGAGCAGGTAACACTGAGGATGGTGCTTAACTGGAGTTCCAGCCTGTGTACCAAAGCAAGAACTGTAGTCGCGCTACACGCCAATGGCGTCACGTGACGGTCAATAGCGTTGTAGGCCTACGATTTCCTCAGAGAAGGGCTGAACCGGAACGCGGGGTGGGGTGGGGGAGGTGCGGAGGAGGTTTCAGCAGTATGAATGGTTGTCAAGAACGTCGTTCGGTTTCATACTTCCTGCGAACTGTCGTTTTCGACAGCGAAATGTGTGGAAATCGACGCACCAAGACAATGAGTGTTTTCTTGACGCCCTTTATGCCACCCCTGAGGCCTTTCCGTGTTAATTCTGAGCGGCTATGCGCCAGCCATAACAAAACTATGTGACTCAGCGCTGGGCCTCGCGGCTCTGACTTGCATGACACGGACGTCAAAAGAATGGGTGAAATGTGGACAAGGCAGGCCGTGGCAACCTTCCCATCTTGTGACACCTCCGCTGTGGCGTTGACCAGAACTATGGTGAAATTTGGTGCCACTGTGACGTCAGTAACCGACCTTACTCCTGAGCTGTGCAGCATTTTGTTCGTTGAACCGTCGCCGCGTCCGAAGCTGACCGGCCTCATGTTCTCGCACCATTATAATTGAAGGTTAGACCACCTCTGAGTCAAATTTCAAATCTATGCCTCGCAATGGAAGACAGTTATGGGATTTCGAAAAAGTGAGTCTTTTCCTGTGTTGCACAATGTGTAAATAAAGTCTGGACACGTTTTCAGTCGGATCGTTATAAGAGTTCAAAGTGGGGCACAATTTGGCAACTTATTGCATACGTCCAGAAACCTGCAACTATGATATCAGAGAAACACGACGGGAAACAGTCAAATCACACAAACAACTGGTGTAACAATTTGTAAAGATTTGAAATATAATGATCGCATAGCCTTCATCGCTGGTAAAGAAGAAAAAAAGGTGGCAGTCTTAAGATCGGACGTCGGACGTGACAGGCCGTCAGATAAAGAGGTTGTTGTATCTGAACAATTGGAATTGCCTTCACCTAGCACGCCAGCTAAAAAAGACGACGCCAACGAGCTGGATAATCAAGCAGGCGAGGTTTCAGCGAATTGTAACAATGAACTGCCGCCTAAGAATGACAAAGTTATTGGACCTAATTGTTCTAATCTTGAGTGCTCTTGGATGACAACTGACAACACCTCCTCCTCATTTCATATTTCACCTGAAATTCTGATGCCATTGCCAAAAGTTAACGAAAGCACGAAAAGGGCGAAACGGAAAGGGGAAAACCCATGTTTTAAATGATCTGAAGTACAAAAAAAAGAGTTAGAAGTCATTATTAAGGAAAAATAGAAAAGAACTTTGCCAAAGAAGATAGAGCAAAGAAAACACTATTTGCGAAACAGAATAAAATTAAGAATTCAAAAAAGAAAAATAGGGCCTGAAGATAAATGTAAAAAAGGAGAGAGAATACAATACTAACGAGAGTGATTACGAGGAAAGTTATGACTGTGCGTGTTTATATTGTGGTGAGTTTTATTCAAAATCAGTTGAAGGTTGGGTCGCTTGTTCCACGATTCTTGTGCAGGAATAGATAGCGAAGGTGATGAGTCTTTCCTCGTGTGTGAATTTCGTAAATAGCCTTAAGAAAAGGATACAATACATGAAAACTGTAGTTTGACATTAAACTCAATCTATACCGAGCAAGCCAATATTTTCTGCAATTCCGATAATTTTATAGGTTTTTATAATCACTTGTACTTACCACCTCTATCTGCCCCGTGCACGGGGCAGAATGGAGCAATTGACATACCTTTCTGTTTTTGAACGAAAAAAATACTGTTCCTTTATTTTATGGCAATGTTCTGGTAGTTTTGTGATTAATAAAACATAATATGTTCATACAAAAATTGGTAACTCTCTTATTTAACACTTTTGTACTTTTAATCAAATGTATGACAGATGCAGTGAAAGAAACTATGAACTTAAATGACTGCATATACACCATTAAGTGCAATACAACTTCATATTCAATTTTCTGTAACTTTTGTAACTTAATGTACCTTTCCTCTCAAACCATTTATCCCAGAACCATGTAATTCTAACGGTCAGTTGTCTTACTCGACATGCATGAAGTAATATTTTTAATGCTTCCTACTATATTATAAAAAACCCTATGGTCTTTTTATTTTTGAAATTTGCCCACAAAACATCTTACTAAACATTTCCAAAATTACACTATTAATATATTATTCATGAAAGGTTGGTTGGTTGTTTGAGGTTTAAGGGACCAAACAGCAAGGTCATCAGTCCCTTGTTTCAAATACGCCCCATTCCGCTAATGGGACATCTCAGGAAAGTCAGAACAAAAAAACGGAAAAAGGTAAAAACGTAAAAGGGCAGTCATGTTGTCATTGGTAAAAAACAAAATGAGGGAAGTCGGCAAGAGAACGAACCCAACACTATGCTGAAGCAGCATAGGCAAGACCACCTGTGACTTAAAAGGTGCAATTGCTGGAATGTAGGAATACGTATGGGAAAAGGAGACTAAGCAATACTTTAAAAAAAAGGTAAAAACAGAGTAAAAGGGGAAGAAAGAGGATCTCTGTCAGGGAGGTGAATCGGGAATCTCCGATCACGGCTTACCGTGGGAGACACCCAAACACTCACCGCCCTGCCCCAACACCAGAGAGAGACTAAAAACCTTAAAACTGAGAATAAAAACCACTTTCCCGGAGGAAACCGAGAACCAGAGAGACCATCCGGGATTCGTCAGCCAACATCAAAGGTAAAGTGTGGGAGACACTGTACTTAGCACGCAGAGCCAAAAGAAGGGGGCATTCAACCAAAATGTGGGCTACTGACTGGAAGGTTGGTTGGTTGGTTTAAGGATTAAAGGGACCAAACTGCAGAGGTCATCGGTCCCTTTTTCCAAAAAACCTTGAAATACCCACAGAGAATAAAAAACGTTCAACAGAATAGGAGATAGACGACACAGAACAAAAGAAACGTAGACAAGGACCACACAAAACGAAATAAAATCACACAGAGTGTGACGGTGGTTGGCCGACCATAGGAACAAAAAAGGAAAAGCCAACCACCGAAAACACGATACGACAGAAAACTGAGTTTAAAACCGTAGGCCAAAGGCCAGAATCAACACAAAACAATAAAATAAAACAAACACTCATATTAAATGATAAAAACCCCCTGGCCGAATAAAACACAAAACTAACCCAGCCATAGCAGGGTCACCTGTTAAAAGGGCAGGGAGCGTGTCAGGCAGTGCGAACGTCTGCCTGAGCACAGCTAAAAGCGGACACTCCAATAAAATGTGGACCACAGATAAAACGGAGCCGCAGCGACATAGAGGTGCGTCCTCACGGCGCAATAAGTGGCCGTGCGTGTGCCGAGTGTGCCCAATGGGCAGCCGGCAGAGGACAAAAGACTCCTTGAGGGAGACCTGCATGGACGACCGCCACACAGTCGTCGTCGCCTTGATTGGACGGAGTTTGTTGGGCGTGGGCAGATTGCGCCATTCAGCGTCCCAAACCGATAGAACTTCGCGGCGTAAGATTGCCCGCAAATCAGTCTCCGGGAGGCCAATCTCCAGAGATGATTTACTAGTGGCCTCTTTCGCCAGGCAGTCAACATTCTCACTGCCGGGTATCCCAACATGGCCTGGGGTCCACACGAAGACCACAGAGCGGTCGCAACGCGCAATATGCAGGGACTCATGGATAGCCATCACCAGACGAGAACAAGGAAAACACTGGTCGAGAGCTCGTAAACCGCTCAGGGAATCGCTACAGATAACGAAGGACTCACCTGAGCAGGAACGGATATACTCTAGGGCTCGAAAGATGGCAACCAGCTCAGCACTGTAAACGCTGCAGCCAGCGGCAAGGAACGTTGTTCGGAATTGTCCCCTAGAGTTAGCGCATAACCGACTCGACCAGCAACCATCGAGCCGTCAGTGTAAACAATGCCAGAGCCCTGATACATGGCCAGGATGGAATAAAAGCGGCGGCGGAAGGCCTCTGGAGGGACTGAGTCCTTCGGGCCCTGTGCTAAGTCGAGCCGAAGGCAAGGGCGAGGCACACACCACAGGGGTGTACGCAGAGGTGCCCGGAAAGGAGGTGGACCAGGGAAAAACCCAAGCCTGGAGAGAAGTTCATTGACGCGTACGGTGATAGGACAAGATAAAGCCGCGGCTCAGGATGGACTGTTCGGCGCCGGCAGAAATGCATGACGCGGGTCTTGGCAGCCGGAAACTGAAAACCATGCACTACAGCCCAAGACTGCGCCTTGCGGATAGCGCCCTGTAGCTGACGTTCAACAGCGGCAATGCCAGTAGAGCTGTAGTAAAGGCAGAAGTCGTCAGCATACAGGGAAGTGGAGACAGAATTTCCCACCGCTGCAGCGAGCCCGTTGATGGCGATTAAAAACAGGCAGACACTGAGGACAGATCCCTGTGGAACCCCGTTCTCCTGGACTCGGGAGGAACTATGGGAGGCTGCGACTTTCACGCGTAAGGTACGATACGACAGAAAATTGCGGATAAAGATCGGCAGAGGGCCCCGAAGACCCTATCCATGATGCGTAGAAAGTATGTGATGACACCATGTCGTATCGTATGCCTTCCGCATGTCGAAAAAGACAGCGACCAGGTGCTGACGGCGGGCAAAGGCGGTACGGATGGCCGACTCCAGGCTCACCAGATTGTCGGCGGCAGAGCGGCCTTTACGGAACCCACCCTGAGACGGAGCCAGAAGGCCCTGTGACTCCAGTACCCCATTCAACCGCCGGCTCACCATCCGTTCAAGCAACTTGCAAACAACGTTGGTGAGGCTAATGGGACGGTAGCTGTCCACCTCCAAAGGGCTCTTGCCCGGTTTCAAAACAGGGATGACAATGCTTTCCCGCCATTGCGACGGAAACACACCCTCGACCCAGAGACGGTTGTAAACGTCGAGGAGGCGTCGCTTGCAGCCCACTGAAAGGTGTTTCAGCATCTGACAGTGAATTCGATGTGGCCCAGGAGCGGTATCAGGGCAAGCGGCAAGGGCACTGTGAAATTCCCACTCACTGAATGGAGCGTTGTACGATTCAGAATGGTGGGTGCGAAATGAAAGGCTCCGACGTTCCATCCGCTCTTTAATGGAGCGGAAGGCCAGGGGATAATTGGAAGAAGCGGAACTCATAGCAAAATGCTCTGCCTAGCAGGTTGCAGTGACGCCGGAGTCAGTACAAACTGCCCCATTCAGTGAGAGCGCAGGGACGCTGACCGGGGTCCGATAGCCATAGACGCGTCGAATCTTGGCCCAGATCTGCGATGGAGTGACATGGAGGCCAATGGTGGACACATACCGCTCCCAGCACTCCTGCTTGCCTTGGCAGAAAGGAGGCGGGCTCGCGCACGCAGCCGTTTGAAGGCGATAAGATGGTCTATGGATGGATGTCGCTTGTGACGCTGTAGCGCCCGCCGGCGATCTTTAATCGCTTCAGCCACCAAGGCACAGTCCGCCGCCGAGGGGACCCAGAAGAACGGGGAATGGCAGATGCGGCGGCAGTAACGATGCCGGTGGTGACCGATTGAACCACCGCATCAATGTCAGCATTAGAGAGAGGCTCAATAGCGGCAGTGGAGGAGAACAAGTCCCAGTCAACCTTATACAGAGCCCATCTGCTAGGGCGCCCAGAAGAGTGTCGCCGTGGCAGTGACAGAAAGATCGGAAAGTGGTCACTACCACACAGGTCGTCATGCACTCTCCATTGGACAGACGGTGAGGCTGCAGATGGAAAGGTCGATGGCAGAGTACGTGCCATGCGCCATGCTGAAGTGTGTGAAAGAACCATCATTTAAAAGCGAAAGATCGAGCTGTGCCAATAAATGCTCAATGGTGGCGCCTCGACCTGTCGCCACCGACCCACCCCATAGAGGATTATGGGTGTTGAAGTCGCCCAGTAACAGGAAAGGGGGCGGCAATTGGGCTATCAGCGCAGCCAGGATAAGCAGCGCAACATCATCATCCGGTGGAAGGTAAAGACTGCAGACGGTAACAGCCTGTGGTGACCACACCCGCAAAGTGACAGCCTCTAAATGTGTTTGTAGAGGGACAGACTCGCTGTGAAGAGAGTTAAGGACATATATGCAGACGCCACCAGACACCCTTTCATAAGCTGCCCGGTTCTTATAATAACCCCGATAGCCACAGAGGGCAGGGGTTCGCATTGCTGGAAACCAAGTTTCCTAAATAGCAATGCAGAAGAAAGGGTGAAGGCTGATGTTGCCGGAGCTCAGCTAGATGGTGGAAGAAACCGCTGCAGTTCCACTGGAGGATGGTATTTTCCATGTCTGTGAAAGGCGTGACGGGACTGGGAAGGCAGATTACGCCGCTGTATCACCTGCTGCCTCCGATGGAGCACCCATGCAAATGCTATCCATTGCGTCCGAGGGACCGGTGAGATCGAGGTCCTCAGTGGATGCCAGAATCTCCACCTCGTCCTCAGAGGCAGGGCTTGTAGGAAGCAGTGGGACGGGTGCCACTGCAATATCATTGGTCTTGGGGACTTTCTCCTTTTTCTGCTTATCGCGCTGTGCCTTCAGTGGTTCAGGCTTCATGGGCTTAACTGGGTCAGTCTCAGGGACAGACGACGACCGTGAGGCCCTACGACCAGGGACCAGTGGTGGTTTCAACCACTTGCGGGCGTCCGCTTTTCCACTGGTCGGAACTTGCGAAGGGAGGTCTCCAAGGGATTTCTTCCTGGCGAGAGTAGCTGAAGAAGTCTTACGCTTCTCCGGCTGGGAAGGGGGAGTTGATGTCCCCGATGGTTGGGAGGGCGTTGCTCCTGAAGAAGATGGAGCAGGAGCAACAGGGTGTGAAGTGCCCCCCACAATCAAGGGGGCTGTTGGATGCTGACCAATCATAGAACCATCTGTATGGGACGACACAGGAGATGGAAGAACCGTCGTTGCAGCAGCGGCGTACGTTGACGTCACTGGCACAGGATGGAGCCTCTCATATTTCCGCCTAGCCTCAGAGTAGGTCAGGCGGTTCAGGGTTTTATATTCCATTATCTTCCTTTCTTTCTGGAATATCCGACAGTCCGGCCAGCAAGGGGAATGGTGTTCTCTACAGTTAACACAGATAGGAGGCGGGGCACATGGAGTATTGGGATGCGAAGGACATCCACAATCTCTACACGTGATGGTGGAAGTACAGCGAGATGACATGTGTCCGAACTTTCAGCATTTAATACACCGCATTGGAGGAGGGATATATGGTTTCACATCACATCGGTAAACCATCACCTTAACCTTTTCGGGTAACACATCACTCTCAAAGGCCAAGATGAAGGCACCTGTGGCCACCGGATTATCCCTCGGACCCCGATGGACACGCTGGACGAAGTGAACACCTCGTCGTTCTAGGTTAGCGCGTAGTTCATCGTCGGACTGTTGAAGAAGATCCCTGTGGGAAATAACGCCATGGACCATGTTTAAACTTTCATGGGGAGTGATGGTGACGGAAACATCCCCCAACTTGTCGCAAGTGAGCAACATCCGTGACTGGGCTGAGGATGTCGTTTTGATGAGCACAGAATCAGAGCGCATTTTGGACAAGCTCTCCACCTCCCCGAACTTGTTCTCCAAATGCTCCACAAAAAACTGGGGCTTGGTCGACATAAGCGATTCCCCATCAACCTGCGTACACACGAAGTACCGGGGTGAATATTCCCCACTGCCTTCTTTAGCCAGGTGTTCCTCCCATGGAGTGGCCAGGGAGGGAAGCGATCTATGATCAAATTCCTTCCCATTGAGGTTAGACCTCGATCGCTTAGAGACTGCTGGTGGAGGCCCACCAGCGAGAGATAATGTACCACGCTTTATTGCCACCCACTCCGACTAGGGGCTCTCCCCACGGGCGCCACCCAGCCACAGCAAAGAGCACCTGGTAGGATGGCCTTTGCCGGGAGTCCCGATGTCCCAGAGGGATAGGCATCTACTCCTTGGCATACGTGGGGAGGTAGCAGCCCAGGCATCAGCAGTGCGATCCCTGAGTAGTCATGGGGCTACCACCAAGAGGATACATGACGACCCTACCACAATGGACTGGCTACCGTGCTGGATGTCGGGTGTCGAAATATCCATGTACATCACGAGGGCAAAGATGGAAGTGCACAATGGAGGGAATGTATGCTATCGGGAACACACTTCAGCGGATGTGGCCGGAAGCTCGATGTACATCCAACTCCATGACAATACTGGGTGTGCCAGATCTTAGGGCAAGATGGATGTAAGATGCATCACGTAAGGCGTCCTTCCCCAAATGGTGCGCACTAACGGAAAATTCTGAAATGTAGTGGTCAAACCCCTTAGAGGACCACATATTGAAGGCCGAAACAGTTGAGACTCCTTTTAGTCGCCTCATACGACAGGCAGGAATACCGCGGGCCTATTCTTATCCCCAAACCCGCAGTGGGGCTGACTGGATGGCTCCACAACCACATAGTGGGGGTGGCTCATCATGCAAAAGAAAACCATGGGTCAGCCTGGTATGGCCAATGCGGAGACAACACAGTGTGGACGAGTCCTTTCGGGAGAGACAAAAGGAAGTACGCCACAGGCCTGGTGTCACCTTAATCGCACGAAGTTTATTAGACAGGGGAGTAGCCTCCCAAGAATTGGCCCATGACTGCGCGAAGTGGGATTTGATGTGAAGCCGTAAATCCGCTGCAGGAGGGGTTACAGAAAACGGGGGGTAAGTAACTGCTCCCCCAGCCAAACGATCAGCGAGCTCATTACCCGGGACTTCCACATGGCCAGGGACCCAAAGGAAGTCAATGGAACAAGCAGCACGGTGAATATCAGCGAGATGGTCATAGATGGCAGAGACCAAGGGATGGCGCCAAAAACACAGGTCAATAGCAAGAAGGCCACTCATCGAGTCTGTACATAACAAAACGCGGTTGTGTAGGGACTGTTTAATAAAGGTAAGGGCCTGGGAAATTGCTGTCAATTCCGCAGTAAACACCCCACATGTAGGTGGCAGCAGATGACTTTCCGTTCCAACAGAGGACGTGAAGGCATACCCAACATGATCAGCAGATTTAGAGCCATCAGTGTAAAAAGCAACAGCATCCCTAAACTCCCATAAAATTTGG
The DNA here is from genome assembly GCF_023864345.2 of Schistocerca serialis cubense. Lineage (NCBI taxonomy): Eukaryota > Metazoa > Arthropoda > Insecta > Orthoptera > Acrididae > Schistocerca > Schistocerca serialis. The sequence continues at coordinate 2,016,179 of NW_026047571.1, read as the reverse complement.
CGGAAAAAGGAACGGAACACCAACGGGGGGATGGAATCCTTCGGACCTCGGCGGAGATCCATCCGAATTCGAGGCCGAGAAACTAACCAAGGAGGGGTGGAGGGGAGGGGGCGAGGAAGACAGGACAAAGAAGGAAGCTGAAAATCACGGCAAAGAGACGCAAGGCGGAGCCCAACCAGTAACCCGCCCGAGGGCCGGAGTCGGGTGGGTGACGTCCATGGTCTGGGAACAGGATAGAATAGGAAGGATGAGTGGGAGATGAACGGATAGTGAGTGCATAAGACACCAGAAGCTCGGACCGCCGAACAGAAAAGGGGGGGGGGGAGATCCCTGCTTCAACCAGGAGACTATCAACAGGGCTAATAGGGAAGGCACCGATGGCCAAACGGATACCATGATGGTGGACTGGATCCAGCACGTGCAGTGTGGAAGGAGCAGCTGAACCATAAACTTGACAACCATAGTCCACGCGAGACAAAACTAGAGCATGATAAAGACGGAGGAGGAGGGAACAGTCCGGACCCCAAGAAGAGTGGGCAAGGAAGTGAAGGACACTGAGTTTACAAAAACATCCTACCTTCAGGAGTCTGATATGGGGCAGCCAATTGAGCTTGTTGTCGAAAAGAAGACCCAGGAAACGAAACTGTGGGATCACAGGCAATCGTTGTGCAGCGAGATAGAGCTCTGGATCGGGGTGGATCGTAGTACGGCGACAGAAGTGGACCACTCGCGATTTTAAATGAGAGAATTGAAACCCGTGTGAGAGGGTCCATGCCGAGGCATGCCATATAGCTACCTGGAGCTGCCGTTCTGCAGATGCCATCGAGGAGGAACTAACCCAAATGCAGAAATCATCCACATACAGGGCAGGGGCGACCAAGGGACCGACAGAGGCCACAAGTCCATCGATAGCAATGAGGAAAAGAAGAACACTCAAGACAGAACCCTGTGGAATGTCCGTCTCCTGGGTCTGTGGAGAACTAAAAGCAGTACCAACTCGAACTCTGAATGACCGATGGATCAGGAACTGGCGGATAAAAATCGGGAGTGGGCCCCGAAGACCCCACTGATGAAGGGTAAGTAAGATGTGATGGCGCCAGGCCGTGTCATAGACCTTGCGAAGGTCAAAAAACACTGCAACCAAATGGCGGCGATGGGAAAAAGCCTGCCGAACTGCGGATTCCAAGCGAAGTAAATGATCGATTGGAGACCGTCCCTCTCGAAAGCCACACTGGTAAGGGGACAATAGATCCCAAGATTCGGGGACCCAATTGAGCCGACGGGCTACCATCCGTTCAAGTAACTTACAAACAACATTGATCAAACTAATTGGCCAATAGCTGTCAACAGATAGGGGGTTCTTACCAGGCTTAAGGACAGGAACCACAATGCTATCCCTCCACTGAGAAGGGAAGTCACCCTGGAGCCAGATACGGTTAAACACCCGAAGATGATGATGCTGTTGTGGAGCACTGAGATGTTGAAGCAGTTGGTTATGAATGGAATCTGAGCCAGGGGCCGTATCATGAGAAGAAGATAGAGCAGAAAGAAATTCCCATTCAGTAAAAGGTTCGTTGTAAGATTCTGACTCACAAGGGGTGAAACATAAGGTGGAAGCTTCAGCCCGCTGTTTTTGATGAAGGAAAGCAGCTGGCTAGGAGGCTGACGCTGATGCCACTGCAAAATGTGTCGCAAGATGTTCTGCAAGAACTAATGGGTCCATACAAATGCCATCTGGGAGGTGAAGGCCTGGGAGGGTGGACTGCCGATGGCAACCTTGGAGAGAGCGAAGTGTAGCCCATACCTGTGACAGAGGGACAGTAGAACCAAGGAAAGAAACGAATCGTTCCCAACATATCCGCTTGCTCTGTTTGATTAAATAACGGGCTTTAGCGTGAAGGCGTTTAAAGGTAGTAAGGCTGGCTACGGATAGGTGCCTCTTAAAGTGTTGCGAAGCTCGACGGCGATCACGGATGGCAATGGCAATGGCTGTACTCCACCACGGGACTTGCCGGCGACGAAATGGTCCAGATGAGCGCGGGACAGCAAGGCCAGCAGCGCGAACAATCGCGTCAGACACGGCACGTAGGACGTCATCAATACAACCAGACAAAGAGCGAGAAAACACGACCTGTGCAGTGTATAGAGGCCAATCGGCGCGTTGGAAAGACCAACGAGGTAACCTGTCCATCGGGGAGCGGGAAGGGAGCGTGATAATCAACGGGAAATGGTCACTATCACAAAGGTCGTCGTGTGGCGACCAGTGTAATGAAGGGAGGAGAGAGGGAGAAGAAAGAGAAAGATCAATGGCAGAAAAGGTACCATGATCGGCACTGAAATGAGTAGGGGAGCCATCATTAAGAAGGCACAGGTCGTGGTCTGCAACAAATTGGTCGATAAGAAGACCTCGTCTAGATGGAAAGGCACTGCCCCACAACGGATGATGAGCATTAAAATCCCCAAGGAGGAGGAAGGGAGGAGGAAGTTGCTGAATAAGGGCCGTTAAGGCAGCAGGTGTAAGAGTCCTGTCAGGAGGGAGATAAAGGTTGCAAACTGTGACCGCAGAGTCTAAGTGGACCCTAACAGCAACCGCTTCCAATGTAGTTTGAAGAGGAATCCACGTGCTAGCAATATCTGTACGGACCAACGTACAAAGCCCACCAGAAGCCCGAAGGGGTCCGACCCGATTTCGACAGAAAACACGGAACACACGGAGGGTCGGTGAGTGAGCATCAGTAAAATGAGATTCCTGGAGAATCACACAAGCTGCAGAGTAGGACAAAAGAAGGAATTTCAATTCCGGAAGGTGACGATAGCATCCATTACAATTCCATTGGAGAACCACAGAACGATGGTTTAAATGGGGGCTGAACACGCTAAAGCCAGTCATACCGCCGGGTCCCCACCCGTCACCGACAAGGAGGGGGCGACACCCATAAACGACTGGTCAGAATCCGGTTGTGAAGTCGGGGAAGGGACCTCCGGTGACACCACAGGCTCTTTGTCCCGGGACTTATGTTTCTTCTTCTTTTCCGGCTGAGATCGAGGAGGGCTGTGTGGCATAAAAGAGCCAGCTGCAGCAAGATCAGGAACAGAAAGAGACCGGGCGACCTGGGGGCCGACAGACCGCGGCTCTCGCGGTCATCGCGCGGCAGCAGACCTTTGGCCCGGAAGGTGCCGGGAAGGTGCATCCCGGGAGAGGCGCCCTTGACCGGCAGACGCCGAAGGAGTGGGACACTTCTCCGGCTGGGGATTGGGAGCAGCGCCCATAGGAGGTGTGGGAGCCGCAGGGGAGGGGGGGGGGGCGGAGGAGAGGGGTCCGGGATGGGGGTAAGGAAGGGGGAGGAAGGGGTGTAGATGTAACCAAGGCGTAACTAGATATCATGGACACAGGGTGAAGTTGTGTATATTTCTTACGGGCCTCTGTGTAGGTTAAACGATCGAGGGACTCATACTCCTGTATCTTCTTTTCCTTCTTATATACTGGGCGATCTGATGAACGTGGAGAATGACTACCATGACAATTTACACAGACAGGAGGGGGAACACAGGGACTCCCCTCATGGAGTGGACTGTGGTCACCACAGAGAGGGGCCTGTCCCACTTCTATTGAAGCTTACACATCAGACAAATACCTTTATGTTGTTGTTGTTGTTATCTTCAGTCCAGAGACTGGTTTGATGCAGCTCTCCATGCTACTCTATCCTGCGGAAGCTTCATCTCCCAGTACCTCCTGCAACCTACATCCTTCCGAATCTGTTTAGTGTATTCATCTCTTGGTCTCCCTCTACGATTTTTACCCTACGCCGCCCCCCAGCACTGTACTGGTGATCCCTTGATCCCTCAGAATATGCCCTACCAATCGATCCCTTCTTCTAGTCAAGTTGTGCCACAAATTTCTCTTCTCCCAAATTCTATTGAATACCTCATTAGTTATGTGATCTACCCATCAAATCTTCTGTAGCACCACGTTCAACTGCTCTTCCAAGAGCTTTGCTGTCTCTGACAGAATTGCAATGTCATCGGCGAACCTCAAGTTTTTAATTTCTTCTCCATGGATTTTAATTCCTACTCCGAATTTTTCTTTTGTTTCCTCTATTGCTTGCTCAATAAACAGGTTGAATAACATCGGGGATAGACTACAACCCTCCCACTCCCTTCCCAACCACTGCTTCCTTTTCGTGCCCCTCAGCTCTAATAACTGCCATCTGGTTTCTGTACAAATTGTAAATAGCCTTTCGCTCCCTGTATTTTACCCCCGCCACCTTCAGAATTTGAAAGAGAGTATTCCAGTCAACATTGTCAAAGCATTCTCTAAGTCTACAAATGTTAGAAACGTAGGTTTGAACTTCCTTAATCTATCTTCTAAGGTAAGTCGTAGAATCAGTATTGCCTCACGCGTTCCAGTACTTCTATGGAATCCAAACTCGTCTTTCCGCGAGGTCGGCTTCAACCAGTCTTTCCACTCGTCTGTAAAGAATTCGTGTTAGTATTTTGCAGCAGTGGCTTATTAAACTGGTAATTTTCACATCTGATAACACCTACTTTCTTTGAGATTTGAATTACTATATTCTTCTTGAACTCTGACGGTATTTCGCCTGTCTCATACATCTTGCTCACCAGATGGTAGAGTTTTGTCAGAGCTGACTCTCCCAAGGCAGTCGGTAGTTATCATGGAATGTTGCCTACTCCCGGGGGATTGTTTCGACTTAGGTCTTTCAGTGCTCCGTCAAACTCTCCACGCAGTATCGTATCTCCCATTTCAACTTCATCTACATTCTCTTCCTTTTCCGTAATATTGTCAGGTACATCGCCCTTGTACAGACCTATATACTACTCCGACCTTTCTGCTTTCCCTTCTTTGCTTAGAACTGGCTTTCCATCTGAGCTCTTGATATTCATACAAGTGGTTCTCTTTCCTCCAAATGTTTGTTTAATTTTCCTGTAGGCAGTATCTATCTTACCCCTAGTGATATGCGCCTCTACATCCTTACATTTGTCCTCTAGCCATCCCTGCTTAGCCATTTTGCACTTCCTGTCGATCTCATTTTTGACACGTTTGTATTCCTTTTTGCCTGCTTCATTTACTGCATTTGTATATTTTCTCCTTTCATTAATTAAATTCAATATCTCTTCTGTTACCCAAGGATTTCCACTAGCCCACGTCTCCTTACCTACTTGATACTCCGCTGCCTTCATTATTTCATGCTTCAAAGCTACTCATTCTTCTACTACTGTATTTCTTTCCCCCATTCCTGTCAATCGATCCCTAATGCTCTCCATGAAACTCTCTACAACCTCTAGTTCTGTCAGTTTATCCATGTCCCATCTCCATCAATTCCCACCGTTTTGCAGTTTCTTCAGTTTTGATCTACAGTTCATAACCAATAGATTGTGGTCAAAGTCCACATCTCCCCCTGGAAATGTCTTACAATTTAAAACCTGGTTCCTAAATCTCTGCCTTACCATTATAGAATCTATCTGTATCTCCAGGCTTCTTCCATGTATACAACCTTCTTTTATGGTTCTTGAACCAATTGTTAGCTATGATTAAGTGATGCTCTGTGCTAAATTCTACCAGGCAGCTTCCTCTTTCATTTCTTCCCCCCCCCCCCCCCCCCCAATCCATTTTCACCTACTACGTATCCTTCTCTCCCTTTTCCTACTACCGAATTCCAGTCACATGACACTTTTCGTCTCCCTTCATTATCTGAATAATTTCTTTAATGTCATCACACATTTCATCAATATCTTCGTCATCTGCGGAGCTAGTTGGCATATAAACATGTACTACTGTGGTAGGCGTGGGCTTCGTGTCTTTCTTGGCCACAATAATGCGTTCACTATGCTGTTTGTCATTCCACATGAACCGCTGGTGGGGAGGCTTGCGTGCCTCAGCGATATAGATGGCCGTACCGTAGGTGCAACCACAACGGAGGGGTATCAGTTGAGAGGCCAGACAAACGTGTGGTTCCTGAAGAGGGGCAGCAGCCTTTTCAGTAGTTGCAGGGGCAACAGTCTGGATGATTGACTGACCCGGCCTTGCAACATTAACCAAAACGGCCTTGCTGTGCGGGTACTGCGAACGGCTGAAAGCAAGTGGAAACTACAGGCGTAATTTTTCCCGAGGGCATGCAGTTTTACTGTATGGATAAATGATGATGGCGTCCTCTTGGGTAAAATATTCCGGATGTAAAATAGTCCCCCATTCGGATCTCTGGGCGGGGACTACCCAAGAGGACGTCGTTATCAGGAAAAAGAAAACTGGCGTTCTACGGATCGGAGCGTGGAACGTCAGATCCCTTAACCGGGCAGGTAGATTAGAAAATTTAAAAAGGGAAATGGATAGGTTAAAGTTAGATATAGTGTGAATTAGCGAAGTTAGGTGGCAGGAGGAACAAGACATTTGGTCAGGTGAATACAGGGTTATAAACACAAAATCAAATAGGGGTAATGCAGGAGTAGGATTAATACTGAATAAAAAAAGTAGGTTTGCAGGTAAGCTACTACAAACAGCATAGTGAACGCATTATTGTGGCAAAGATAGACACGAAGCCCACGCCTCCCACAGTAGTACAAGTTTATATGCCAACTAGCTCTGCAGAAAAAGAAATTGAAGAAATGTAGGATGAAATAAAAGAAATTATTCAGGTAGTGAAGGGAGACGAAAATTTAATAGTTATGGGTGACTGGAATTCGAGAGTAGGAAAAGGGACAGAAGGAAACATAGTAGGTGAATATGGATTGGGGAAAAGAAATGAAAGAGGAAGTCGCCTGGTAGAGTTTTGCATAGAGCATAACTTAATCATAGCTAACACTTGGTTCAAGAACCATGAAAGAACGTTATATACATGGAAGAATCCTGGAGATACTAGAAGGTATCAGATAGATTATATAGTGGTAAGACAGAGATTTAGGAACCAGGTTTTAAATTGTATGACATTTCCGGGGGTAGATGTGGACTCTGACCACAATCTATTGGTTATGAACTGTAGATTAAAACTTATGAAACTGCAAAAAGGTGGGAGTTTAAGAAGATGGGACCTGGATAAACTGAAAGAACCAGAGGTTGTACAGTGTTTTAGGGAGATCGTAAGGGAACAATTGACAGGAATGGGGGAAAGAAGTACAGAAGAAGAAGAATGGATAGCTTTGCGGGATGAAGTAGTGAAGTCAGCAGAGGATCAAGTAGGTAAAAACACGAAGGCTAGTAGAACTCCTTGAGTAACAGAAGAAATATTGAATTTAACTGATGAAAGGAGAAAATATAAAAATGCAGTAAATGAAGCAGGCAAAAAGGAATACAGACGTCTCAAAAATGAGATAGACAGGAAGTGCAAAATGGCTAAGCAGGGATGGCTAGAAGACAAATGTAAGGAGGTAGAGGCTTATCTCACTAGGATAAGATAGATACTGCCTACAGGAAAATTAAAGAGAACCACTTGTATGAATATCAAGAGCTCAGATGGAAACCCAGTTCTAAGGAAAGAAAGGAAAGCAGAAAGGTCGAAGGAGTATATAGGTCTGTACAATGCGATGTACTTGACAATATTACGGAAATGGAAGAGGATGTAGATGAAGTTGAAATGGGAGATACGATACTGTGTGAAGAGTTTGACAGAGCACTGAAAGACCTGAGTCGAAACAAGGCCCCGTCAGTAGACAACATTCCATTAGAACTACTGACCTTTTGGGAGAGCCTGTCCTCACAAAACTCTACCATCTTGTGAGCAAGATGTATGCGACAGGCGAAATACCCTCAGACTTCAAGAAGAATATAATAATTCCAATCCCAAAGAAAGCAGGTGTTGACAGATGTGAAAATTACCGAACTATGAGTTTAATAAGTCACAGCTGCAAAATACTAACGCGAATTCTTTACAGACGAATGGAAAAACTGGTGGATGCCGACCTCGGGGAAGAGCAGTTTGGATTCCGTATACATGTTGGAACACGTGATGCAATACTGACCTTACGACTTATCTTAGAAGAAACATTAAGGTAAGGCAAACCTACGTTTCTAGCATTTGTAGACTTAGAGAAAGCTTTTGACAATATTGACTAGAATACTCTCTTTCAAATTCTAAAGGTGTCAGGGGTAAAACACAGGGAGCGAAAGGCTATTTACAATTTGTACAGAAACAAGATAGTTATAAGAGTCGAGGGGCACGAAAGGGAAGCAGTGGTTGGGAAGGGAGTGGTACAGGGTTGTCGCCTCTCCCCGATGTTATTCAATCTGTATATTGAGCAAGCGGTAAAGGAAACAAAATAAAAAATCGGAGTAGGTATTAAAATCCATGGAGAAGAAATAAAAACTTTGAGGTTTGCCGATGACATCGTAATTCTGTCAGAGACAGCAAAGGACTTGGAAGAGCAGTTGAACGGAATGGACAGCGTCTTGAAAAGAGGATATGAGATGAACATCAACAAAAGCAAAACGAGGGTAATGGAATGTGGTCGAATTAAGCCGGGTGATGCTGAAGGAATTAGATTAGGGAATGAGACACTTAAAGTAGTAAAGGAGTTTTGCTATTTGGGGAGCAAAATAACTGATCATGGTCGAAGTAGAGAAGATATAAAATGTAGACTGGCAACGGCAAGGAAAGCGTTTCTGAAGAAGAGAAATTTGTTAACATCGAGTATAGATTTAAGTGTCAGGAAGTCGTTTTTGAAAGTGTTTGTATGGAGTGTAGCCATGTATGGAAGTGAAACATGGACGATAAATAGTTTGGACAAGAAGAGAATAGAAGCTTTCGAAATGTGGTGCTACAGAAGAATGCTGAAGATTAGATGGGTAGATCACGTAACTAATGAGGAGGTACTGAACAGAATTGGGGAGAACTTTGTGGCACAACTTGACTAGAAGAAGGGATCGGTTGGTAGGACATGTTCTGAGGCGTCAAGAGATCACAAATTTAGCATTGGATGGCAGCGTGAAGGGTAAAAATCGTAAAGGGAGACCAAGAGATGAATACACTAAGCAGATTCAGGAGGATGTGGGTTGCAGTAAGTACTGGGGGATGAAGCTTGCACAGGATAGGGTAGCATGGAGAGCTGCATCAAACCAGTCTCAGGACTGAAGACAACAACATGCTGGTAGTAGTAGCTTACCCACATTCCTATTTTTTTTATTCATCATTAGACCTACTCATGCATTACCTTAATATTAGCCTTTCGAATACTTAAAACTATATTCGATGTTAAGAATGACACAGGTGGACAGACTAACATGAAATTACTGACCGTCGAGATAGTCACGAATATAACCGACAAGCTGATGGGCCCTTCACAGGAAAAGGTTTTTCGCCGCAAAACGCGGAAAACTGAAATCCGGCAAATGAGAAAAAAAATATATTCACTGACAAAAAATTAGTGTACGTAAACAACATACACCACAATAGTCTGTGATTTCTCTATTACATAATAGTTGTGATTGTATCTTGCAGCTTTAACTTTTTTAAATTAAAAGAGATTTTAAAAGGACAGAAAGAACGTTTTGGACTACGCTACAGATCGTTCCGTTAGCACAGTCTTTACTTCGTAATCACTTTCGTTGACTTCGGCGACTCTCAACCAAAATCTCCAACCTAACCTAGACAATGCACTACGATACAGCCGAGATCATGACAAGAGGATGGGCTACATTACACTTGAAGTAATTTTATATACATAAGGATCTCCATGACCTGCGTACGTCTAATATGAACAATCTCCGAACCACTCTCCTCAAATAAATCGCAATCTTCACTTGACCTTTAACTGTTACTATTTCAGAATTAAAAACCTAATTCAAAGAAAATTTGGCTACCAGTCACAAAACTAGAAAAATAAAAATAATAAAAATGAGAACGTGAAACAGGTTAGCAAAAACCATAAACAGGAGATTCTACAGGAAATAAAAGTGAGAAAGGAAATTATTAATATTACCGACCGTTTAGGAACTCTAGGCTACGAAAGGGATGAAACCACATATCGAATAGTTGGTGGAAGAGTTAATGTGTTTTAGGATTAACTATAAACAAGAATTACAGAAGAATATATCGAAGCTATATTATGAAAAATTGCTAAATGTGGAGACAAATTGTGTCCTTCAGTATTAAATGAGGTTGTGCACCTAGTACGGATAAAACAGTATCTGCAGCATCAGAAGAAACTTCGGATGTGTGTTTAGCATTTCATCGAAGTCTGCCGTCTATAAATAAACAAAAAATCACTATAGGGAAATTACCTACGAAGAAGTTCTTGGTAAAGAAACACAGGACCCAAATATGTATGTAGGCTTAATACGCACTACATCTGTGTTTAAAAATCGCTGTAGTTGCCTTGGACTAACGACGAGCGATTATCAATATAACCTGTACAGCCTGTACGCTTTCCAAAGCTGTTATCCATGAAAGAGCTAAACGACGTTTCGTGAACGAAACACAATTTAAGACCGAAACAATTAATAACATTATCTGACAATGGGCACCGATTTACGTAAATGGGGACTGTTGAGAATTTGTGCCAGACCAGGTTTAGAACCCGAGTCTCCCGGTTACTAGGCAGATGCAATGATCACCGTGTCCTAATTTCGCAGTGGTCAACCCGATTGCACGAAATGCCCATGCATGCCGTCCGTCAGAACCAAATTCCCAATTCCTCCACAGACTGCTAATGTCGTGCTCCTTGTACATTATCCTCCTCGCCTTAGTTATACAGTATATGCCCAAAAGAACAGACACCGAATATATACAAACTTAGCCTTACGAGCATTGCAGACGCCGTCTATGTAACACATGTCACACTTCAAAGAATTTACAAATTCGTTGCATTGTTTACTATAGACCATGAATCAAGTAACGTAAAAAAAGCTCTGCTTCTAATGAGATCTTGATTCCGAGTTGAAAAAAAAAAAAAAAAAAAGAAAAAACAACACTAATAAGTCGCCTATATATTTTAGTTGCTGCCGAAAGAGGAGAACTATTTTCCCACAAACGGAAATATAGTTAAAATTACACTTATATTTCGGCTAGTTTCGCGGTTATTAAAAATTGTAGTGAGAGTTATATAGTGGATTCTCCCCTCCCATCCCCCCAGAAACGTAGTTTTCGCCGCTTTTGTCTACAGCTAGAGAAAGTGTGTTAAATATGGCGCGGACGGAAACACTAGGCTACGCTACAGGGCAATCTGCTCGCACAACGTTTACTCGTCGTTCATAATCGTTGGCCTAAACAACTCTCAATCAAATTATGCCCTTCCAACCTAATTTGGATCTCGGGCTACACTACCCATCGACCTGTCATCACAACCAAAATTCATTGGGGAAGGGGGGGGACGGATTTCCTGTATCTCTCTCTAGGCAAAACTATCAGTTATTGTAGATTGATTGTCAGTCTCAACTACAAGATTTACTAATGATAAACACTTTTGAGACGGCTCATAATTTTAAAATAGTCCTCTTCGTCTTACTTGGCATAAATTGTTCGCTGGCGTCCCAGCAGCTAGCTCCCTCAGTGTGTGCTTCTGCCATCGCACCACGCCAGTCTGTTGTTGTCCTAGCAGACCCAACGCACCGCACATCCGACATCTTCGGAACCACTCACTGGTCAGTTAGCAACTGAACTGGGCACTGTTTACATCTTAAAAGGAAAACTATGCAAAGATGTACACTCAAATGGCACGACTGAGTAGCACACACACAGTAATATCTGTGGAATGTACATCGACACGCGCAGAACGAAATTCTTCTCGCGAACGTACATAGTCTCCGAAAAAAAACTCTCGTGACTATATTCCGGCGTTACGGCCAAGCTCTCATTCAAATGAGCAAAAAATTGTACATTTGAAAATTTTTTTGAGACAATAAAAATACATTCGAAGGATCTGTTTGGGAATTTCGAGTGATCATACTATGAGATTTATTTTGGAGTTTCAGTAAAAAAAAATGGTGCCATAATTATGATTTGATCAAGGGCCTGCGAGTCTGAAGTACGCAGACTGCGTGCAGTGTGGCCTCTCAGATGTTACCTGAAATCAAAAATGGATAACATCAGTTGATACCACATTAAATTTATCGGAGCTCATACTTCTCTGAAATTAAAAATGGATAACATCAGTCGATATTACATAATATTTATGGGAGCTCATAACTAACCACAATGAAACAACCTTAAATTTAACGATACGGTGATAATTCTAACTTTGGGGGTTTGTTTCACTCCTTATTCCTTAACAAAAATTGCTTAGTATTAACAAATGTGATATATTATAGTTATAAGCTCCTAAGAAAAGTGTTTACTTTTCGGGGTGATAGGTAGAAGTTAAGCGATTCTAACCATTTTCAGTTTATGCTGCATGCCGTTCTGAGAAAATCATTTCTCGAAAAAAAAAAAAAAAAGTGGAAGGTTTAGGCAAAACTTTTAGTTCTATTATTACTTCAATTTGCATGAACTAAGTGTTACATATATATTTTGAATGTCGCTCAACACGAATCTGAAGTTAGATTTTCAATATTCAAAACGGCTAATCCAATATGGAGGACCATGGATTATGTTTTGACCAATTTTTTTTACCAAAAATGTATTTTCGTTATTTACGTTTAGTCTGCAATTCAAGGAGTACTTACCAACCCTTCTTCTAGCTCGAATTGTTCCTAGATAGCAATTCCCTGTTCTTCTTGGCAGGAAAAGCCTATCTGTCTAATAATCTGGATATGCAGCACTAGGCAGCCTGCACTCGTCATTCGTCAGTATTTTCGGTGAGTATGTTTGCATGCATTCTGCAGTATGAATCATTTTGTGCACGTGCGTCACGGGACGAGTTTTCATCTACATCTATATGTATACCCTGGAAATCACATTTAAGTGCCTGGCAAAGGGTTCATCGAATCACCTTCACAATTGGTAATTAATTGAAACCCTCAGCTACCGACAGGTGTTGTTGATATACCTCGATGGGGACAGCTAAAAATGTGTGCCCCGACCGGGACTCGAACCCGGAGTCTCCTGCTCACATGGCAGACGCTCTATCCATCTAAGCCACCGAGGACACAAATGAATAGCACGACTGCAGGGACTTATCCCTTGCACGCTTCCCGTGAGACCCACATTTCCAACTGTCCACAATCTACATACGTTATGTACCTAATAGGTATTTGCCCATCCACTCATTACTATCGCACGATGAGGTGCCGATTCCCGTAAGAGTTCGGGCAGCCTGTGCCCATTCGCACAGACGGTCAGTGGCTGGGTAGCCTTTAACTATATATATGAAAATAGTAACTGTTCTCGAAAGAACAGGCGCCACTGACGACCGTGCAGCTTCTCTAGAATAAATGATAATTAATTGAAACCCACGGCTGCCGACAGGTGTTGGTTCAAATGGCTCTGAGCACTATACGACTTAACTTCTGAGGTCATCAGTCGCCTAGAACTTAGAACTAATTAAACCTAACTAACCTAAGGACATCACACACATCCATGCCCGAGGCAGGATTCGAACCTGCGACCGTAGCGGTCGCTCGGTTCCAGACTGTAGCGCCTAGAACCACACGGCAAAGTCGTCATCAATGGTATCTGTTCTTTCGAGAGCGGTTACTATCTTCATATACCTTCACAATTCTCTATTATTCCAATCCCGTATAGCGAGCGGAAAGAACGAATATCTACATCTTTCCGTGCGAGCTCTGATTTCCCTTATTTTATCGAGGTGATCGTTTCTCCCTATGTAGGTCGGTGTCAACAAAATATTTTCGCATTCGGAGGAGAAAGTTGGTGATGGAATTTCGTCACAACGAAAAACGCCTTTGTTCTAATGATGTCCAGCCCAAATCCTGTATAATTTCAGTGACACTCTCCCATATTTCGCGATATAACCTGCTGCCCTTCTTTGAACTTTATCGATGTACTCCGACACTCCTATCAGGTAAGGATCCAACACCGCGCAGCAGTATTCTAAAAGCGGACGGACAAGCGTACCTGAGCAGAGCGTTTCCGACTCAAGTGTGTCCCATGGCAACCGTCTGTTTATGGGAAGCTCCTATGGAACCAAACTGCTGAGGTCATCAGTCCCTATGCTTACACACTACTTACAGTAACTTATGCTAAGGACAACACAAACAAACACACACACACACACACACACACACACACATACATACATGCCCGAGGGAGGACTCGAAGCTCGTAGCCAATCGTAGCGACGGGGGGAGCCGCGCGAACCGGTGTAAGGCGTTTGAGACAGCACGGCTGCACCGCGCAGATCATGGTAACCGTGACACTGCTTCAAACAATGGGCTGTAGAAACTTTTGTAAAGCACGGATTACAAAAAACCTTTCCGTTCCAAGAGTCTAGACAAGTGCACCTTTAAAAAAATGCAACTACAAAGAAATTGAATTATCGAACGTTTTGAATGAGAACCTGACCTTAAGGAACACCGTTGATCAAATGTTGCAGGGATTATGTACCCAGGTTTCACATGTGGGTTAACAGTTTCTAACCAATATCCGCAATGAGCAGGGCTTAAAACTTTGAAGCGTTAAATTTCAAGGGCCGTTCTCCTGTTTGCAAATAGTTTCACAGCGGAAATTTCTCTAGTTTTTTTGCTATAGGAAAAGGAGGATAGCAATGGATGGTGGGGGAAGGGGAGACGGGGGGAGGAATCTTGCGTCTGCCACCTTGGAATCACCAGTACAGAATTTTTATTCATTACGAGATTCTCAGCCACTTGTAGAAGTGATTTCCCGTGATTCTGCAAAACTTTTCCTTTAGCCAATCCTAGCAACTAACTTTGGCACATAAATAAACTGTAGAGTGAACAACTTTTCTGGGAACACTTTTATTTTTAAAATCATGAGAGGTGGAGGGTATATAGTTAGTCGTGATGCATTTCAAGTGCTACCCACAACTACTTCTCAGATAAGAAAGCTAACTATCCAAAATAAGGATAAACACTTGTTACAAAACGCTCCTCTTGCTCGACCTCTCTACAGTACGGCACTTGCTTGACCTGCACATTGCAACCTCAATTAAAATCAACCGAGCAAAAATGTGTGCACTTACTGTTCATAAATCACTTGATTGTTGCGCTCCTTACTTCTGCAATAGAAGACTACAGGCTTTTAAATCTTGGTATCCGAACACAACATGGGAAGCTATTATCCTTTCCATTACACCTCACAACCAACTAATGTCACTCAGCTTTCTTAATGCTACCGAGTGTCACACGAAGTACAGAATTTCTTTTCTCGTCAGTTACTCGCAAACGTGGACCCACCATTATGAGTGGCTGCAGTGTCTTAACCTATATAACCGTACAGATGGTTTCAGACGAAGTGTTACTTGCAGAGGAGTAGGATAACGAGGTATCGGCCTGGCAACTGAGTTGGAGTTTGGCCGAAGCAACTTTAGGCACGAAGGAGATAATGATGTGTCCCTCAGAGAATAATTTTGCCTGGGCTGTAAGCGGCGCACAGCTCAGCGTTTACAAAGTTGCCAATAACATCTCACAGCGGGAATATTATTATTAAGCCCAGTTTCCACAGCAGCGAATGGAAGCGAACGCAACCGTACGAACATTTGCAGACCACTTGCCAGTATTCACCACCTTTCGTCTACGAGGTCTGTTCAAAAAATTCCGGAACTTTGTCCACAAAATTTTTCTACGCTTACCTTCACGTATTTGTATATGATATCCCCCACGACTGATACACCGCTCCCAACACCGTTTTCACTTCCGGGAGCAGACTGTGTTCGCCTTTCGCTGGACCGCGCGTCTATCGTTAACAAATCTTCGTCCTCTCAACTTGGTTTTCATCTTTGGAAGTAAAAAAAAAATGTCAGCAAGGGCCAAGCTGACCTGACGAGCTTTTTATATTTTGATCGTTGAGAACATTTCCCTACCCATTGTGAAGACTGAACCTTGTTCTCAACGTCGTAACTGCAGACCCATGTCTCATCACCAGTTGTAATTTTCTTAAGGAACATCTCGTTCTCATTTGGGTGATCCTAAAGCTCTTCTCAGATTGCGAGGCGGAGGTCTATCTGCTCTTGACTCATGAGCCGTGACACGAACTTGGTGGCAACACGATACATTCCAAGATGCTGTATTAGGATATCACGATCCAACTGCAATGTTACATTCTTCTGCAATCTCTCGGACAGTCAGTCTTCGTTTAGCACGCACAGTTTCGTCGACGTTCCTGACACAAGCGTTGCTGGCGGAAGTCGAAGGACGTCCTGCACGGGGGTCGTCTTCCGTCCGGCCGTTTTTAAAACGTGTGAACCATCCGTAGCACCGAGTACGGCTTAAGCACTCACCACCATAGGCTTCCTGCATCATTTGGTGTGTGTCTGTAAAGGTGTTCTTGAGTTTAGCTTTTAAGTTTCTATGGGGCCAAACTGCTGAGGTCATCAGTCCCTACCTAGGCTTGCACCACTTACACACACCCATGCCCGAGGGAGGACTCTAGCCTCGGACGGGGGCAGCCGCACGAACCGTGACAAGGCCCCGAAGACTGCGCGGCTACCCCGAGCGGCGGTTTTCTTGAGTTTCACGCAAAATTTATTGCAGGCGCATTGCTCCTCTAACTATCCCCTCTCGAAGTTCGCCAACTGTGCGACACAACTTTCTACTCAATACAGCACTGAACAATAAGCTAACAGACATACAACAATGAAACTTCCCGCAGTTACACATTAAGCACACGCGTGTGCGGGGATGTCAACTGCATTTCGCCCCAACACGCCATTGGCGCGAAATTACGAATGTTCCGAAATTTTTTTCAACACACCTCGCGTATTCAAAATTTAGGGTATGTTCTAGAAATTTTTAGCAAGTAGGCTTTCTCCGGATAGCTTACGTGTGTCTTCAGGTATCTGCCAATTTCTTCAGCATCTCTGTTACATTCTCCTGTGGGCCAAACAAACCTGTAACCATTCGTGCTGACTTTCTTATGAGCAGTTCAATGTCCCCTGCTAGTCGTATATGGTACAGGTCCCACACACTGGAGCAATATTAGAGTATGGGTCACACCAATAGTTCAAAAAAGATCATCTTTGTGCACTGATTATATTTCCCTTTAATTCTAACAATGAATTACAGTCGGCCATCATCTTTACCTTTGACTGAGACAATGTGATGGTTCCATTTCTTACTTCGTTATCACCAATGTAAAGATTCTCGCTGCTCCCGTTTATGCTTCATCTCATCACTTTTGTCTTTGATTTACTCTCACCCCAAATTCTACACACATTATATTGTATATTCCATTCATCAGATCCTGTAGTAATTCACTTTCCTGAGGACGATAATATTATCAGCAAATTTTGTCACTGATATCCTTTCACTCCGTATTTCAGTCTGAATCTTGAACCTCTCTCTTATTTTCTTCGTTGCTTCTTTGATGCGTAGATTGAACAGTAGAGGCGAATGACTATATCAAAGTCTTACTCCCTTTTTAATCCTTGCACTTCGTTCTTGGTCTTCCATTCATATTTCCTCTTGGGTCTTGTACGAATATGTTACCCGTCTCTCCCTAGAGCTATTTTCTTCAGAACTTCGATCTTGCACCATTTCACATTGTCGAACGCTTTTCCAGGTCTACAAATCCTATGAACGCGTCTTGAGTTTTATTCAGTCCTGCTTCTATTTCGTATTTTTACAATGTGTTACACCGAGGTATTTGTGTGAGTTGACCGATTGGAAATGAGAGCTATTGCTGTTGTAGTCATAGGATACTATGTTTTTTCGTTTTGTGAACTGCACAATTTTAGGTTTTCGAACATCTAAAGAAAGCTGCAAAAACATCAGAAATTCTGTTTGAGTCTACGTACAAAAATGCATTGTGCCGTACTGTAGAGAGGTCGTGCAAGAGGAGCGTTTTGTAACAAGTGTTTATCCTTATTTTGGATAGTTAGCTTTCTTATCTGAGAAGTAGTTGTGGGTAGCACTTGAAATGCATTACGACTAACTATATACCCTCCACCTCTCATGATTTTAAAAATAAAAGTGTTCCCAGAAAAACAAACTAAACCAAGAAGGGACAAAATATCAGTAACGAACAACGTAGAATCTCCACGGCTAATCTGGATTAAACTGCGCCATCATCTTCAGCAACAATCAGGGCACAATCCAAGGAGGGATCTACACCTACATGGATATTCTGCAAAACACATCTAAGTGCCTGGCATAGGGTTTATCGAATCACCTTGACAATTGTCTATTATTCCAACTTCATGTTTTGGACTGCCCAAGGTGTATTGAAGACTAAAAGTAGTCTGTCACGGAAGACCCAACAGTGGCATGAAGAATGCACAGCTTATGAAGGTCATGGTGCATTTTCTTGTTATTGGTGTTAGTGCGTGCTCTTACCAGACGATGCGGCTACGAGTACGAAAGAGCAGTGTCATATATATAATGACATTTAAGGTTTGGGTTAAAAGTTACTCAGCTGTATCTGATAAATGTTGTTCGTAAATAAATAAGCAATGGTTTGCTATTTGTTTGTTTTAACTTTCTCATCAACTAGAAACGACCGATTAAATAGTAAGTGCGTACTCCTTCCTGACTTTCCCCTGCAAAGGCAAATTGATGAAGTCGAATAGTTTGTAGGAAAAATTTTTGTAGTTTCATGACTTTAGGTTGGCATGACTGAGATGAGCTAAGAGCGGCTGACTAACAAAAAACTTTTATTTATAACCTTAATGTTGCAATGAACAATGACGCGTCGGGTTCAAGTTTCCACATTAACTGAGCAACGTTCAGCGATGCGTTTTCCCTTTCAGAAGGTGGAAAACGGCCAAAATATTTTCTCTAATGATTTTTCAGTGTGGTCGAAGCTGTGCGAACGACGGAAATTTTCGATAAATACGTAGGACAGTTCAGAAACAATCTAACTTCAGTGACAAATGAAGAACGCCGTGGCCGGCCAATTGAAGTGTCTCCTCCTCCGGTTAAAGCCGGCTCTGACGACATTACTCCTGATGGCCGACGTGTTGCAGTAGAACTGAATAGTAAAATAGCTGCAATAGGTAGCGGCACAGTTCGTAAAGTTGTCAGTGACATGCTCAAGTACAGCAAAACAAGTCCAACGTGGGTCCCGAAAGAATTCACACAACAACACCAGGGAACAAAGAGTGCTACGAATGTGAAGGTGAACCTTTTCTGATCGAGATTTTAACGTGTGATGAAACTTTCGTTCAAAATGGTGAACACGACTCGAAAAGACAAGGCGTGAAATGGAAGCACACCAGCTCACCTGTCCGAGAGAAATTCAAAACTCGAGCATCAGCGAGGAAAGTGATGCTGGCCATCATTAGGATGCCACAGTTGTCGTATTTTGGTGATTATTTGGAAGATCAGCGTACAGGATGCAGCGCTGACCACTCACACATACTGACGAGCAAAGTAAAGCCAGCGATGAGAGGAAAGGGTCGCCAATGTCAAAGAAAAGACGTGATAATATTACACAACAATGCTCGCCCATACACAGCGCAGCTGATCCAAGAAACCACTGGAAGGAAAAAGAAACCATAATGGGCTGGGAGACCCTACGTCATCGTCCCTACAGTCCAAATTTGAGTTCCGTGAATTTTCATTTTCATATTGCTGATATTATGCAGAATGGAAGCTGTCTGCAGTGTAATTAACTCATACGAAACACTACAAAAGTCAACCTCAATTGTAGAGCATTTATTGCTACCTGTTTGAACCGCTCAAGGACGCATCGCGTGGAAAGGATTCAGCGACAGCGAGGAATTTAATACAATTTCGCTTTTACTTACTTCATTCGCATTTATCGCCTATCTCTTGTCTAGCAGTATGTCGCAAACGACTGGAAAAAGCGCAAGTGGCACTCGTATATAACGAGATCAATATACATTTGCCTTCTGAATACTACACCCGTAATGGGACCAACCTAAGGCAGTTTAAAAAAATCGCAGGTGACACTCGTGTACAAGAAGAGTAAAAGAAAGATGTGCAAAATTACAGACCAGTGTCGTTGACATCGATTTTCTGCAGAATTCTAGAACGTATTCTGAATCTGATTATAATAAATTTCCTAGACACCGGAAAGGTTACGTCCATAAATCTAGCACGGTCTTAGAAAGATCGTGTGAAACGCAGCTTGCCCTTTTCGCACGTTATATACTGCGAACGACGGATGAAGGGTGTCAGGCAGATTGGACTTTCCTAGATTTGAGAAAAGCCTTTGCACGGTGCTCCACTGCACACTGCTAACCAGGGGCATCGTATGAGCATACGGAGTAGGTTCCCAGATATGTGAGTGGCTCAAAGACTACAACAGATACCAGTACGTTCTCGACGGCGTGCGTTGATCAGAGACAAGGGTATCGTCAGGATTGTCCCAGGAAGTGTAACAGACAGCTGTTATTCTCTATAGACATAAATGATGTGACAGGCAAAGTGAACAGCAATCTGCGGCTGTTGATGATGCTGTCGTGTACGGGAGAGTGTCGTCATTGACTCACTGTAGGAGGATACAATTAACGCGAAGCGCGGACAACTGAGAAAGGTGCAGGCGGCAGTGAGGTACTGAGCCATGCCGACGCCGGTGCCTCAGTCAGCTGCGCTACGGTTGTCGGTTGAGGACACAGGCCACGAACAGCCTGAGCCAGGTGGTCCCACATATTCTCGATTCCGTTAAGCCCGGGAAGCCTGGTGGTCGGTGGAGTACAGCAAACTCATCCTGGTGCTTTTCACACCACGCACGTACACTGCAAGCTGTGTCACACATTCAGTTGTTCTGCTGGTAGATTCCGAGGGAAAACAAACTCCATGTAGGTGTGGCATTGGTTCCGACGGATATTTCTGCTCATCCACTGTGCCTTCCAGAACGACGAGATCACGACGGGAGTGTAACGATAACGTTTCTGAGACCATAACGATCCTTCCTCCAAACTTAACCCTGCCGTCGACTGTTGCAGGGTGTTCGCTTTCAGGTGAATCACGCCCTACACGCCAACGTCTAACTGTCACTTGAAAAGCCCTCTTGTCACCGTGCAGTGGACGCCCAGTCGTAGAACTGGCGTGGAAATTCCAGCCTTCGTCCCCGATAAACAGCAGTCAGCATTGGTGTGTGGACCAGGCGTCTGCTGTGATGACCCATACACAGCATTTTTCGCCGAGTGGTCTTTGAGGAGAAACTGTCGGTAGCCCCTCGGTTCACGTGCGTGGTCAGTTGCTCAACAGTTGCACGTTATGTACCTGCAGCCTTCTTTAACTCCTGTTATATGTGGCCCGTGGGGCACCACAACGGCCTCAACGTCGGTTCTGGACAGCGCCATGCACGGTGCGCTTTAAATATGGCAACACGCGAACATTTTACGAACTTTGCCGTTTCGAAAATGCATCCACCCGTGGCCCGAAAGGCAATCATCACGTGCTTTTGGATGCCACATAAGTGGTTTAGTTTCCGCATTACGCATACCCTACAGTGCTAGTGCTGCCACCCGCTGTCTGTGAGTGGTTATTGCACATTGACGTCGGACACAGGCGGTGATGATGATGATTATGTCACTGGTCCGTGTAGTTGGAAAAAGGAAAGGAAAAGAAAACAGAAAGGGGAAAGGATGCTAATTGGTACCAGGAGCACCGAAAATGTGTTAAGTACACGAATTGCCTGTGCATGAACCCCGAACGAAATAGGAGCAGCGGCAGTTTAGAAATTGTAAATGGTAGAATCACTGCTGAACAGTAAGTTTCTCGCCCAACCTGACGAAACAGATGTGGAGATTGAGAAACGAATGCATAACTGCTGGAAAAGAGTCTGCGGAGAGGAGACAGTACCTGTGAGTGTATGCTTTCCCGGCGTATACAGCTGGCGAAGAGTTCTCGGGCTTCCAGCCGGGTGGCGGTGTCTTCAAACAGCGACGTTTCGACGAGTGACATACTCATCATCTTCTGGCGAAGTGCCGAGACTTTGCGGATGCCGGTCCCTTTATACCTGCGGTATACCGCAGGTATAAAGGGACCGGCATCCGCAAAGTCTCGGCACTTCGCCAGAAGATGATGAGTATGTCACTCGTCGAAACGTCGCTGTTTGAAGACACCGCCACCCGGCTGGAAGCCCGAGAACTCTTCGCCAAGAGACAGTACCTGTTTTCCGAAGGTTTAAAGAGCAATTTCAAGATTTGCGAGATAAACGTTTAGATTACGTCGCAAGTATGACGAATTATGAGAAAGGCTGCACAGTGTAAAGGAAGCTACTGGGATGTGCCATAACCATGGCCCTAGTTCAGGGATTCAGCTGCGCGATGAGATTTTGAAGGTGACTTAAGTTTTTTTTGAAAATAGATAATAAATCTGTTCCCGACAAATGAATCCGGGTGATCAGTTACGAAGAAGGGGGGAAAATGTGTGAAAATAAATCTCGTCTTATGAGGGACATTTCAGAGTTGTTCGAAACAACTGAAGCAACTGTACACCATTGCACGTTGATATCTGAAGCACGGAAGACTAGCTTTTTTACCAGAGGAAAGTCCAAATAATTGTGAAATATTTTTTTCTGAACCGAGAAATGTCATAACTGGGTTGTCATTTAAAACTGCATTGCTACGCTTCGAAATGGCTGCAAATTAAGCTATGAAAACAGTGTTCTCCGAGCCATCTATTTCCAGTTGTAATTTTCATTTCAAGCAATGCCTCTGGAAGACATAGAAGAACTGGGATTAGTGGAGAAATACAGGGATGAAGAAGTAGTACGATTGTCTTGCCACATGTATGCTGTAAAGCACATCTTTCACCGGACTGCCTTGATGATGCATGGATGGTAACAGCGTATCAAAGGCCCAGTGGCGAAAAGATCATGAATTCGTAGACTATACAGTCAATCAATAGATGGAAAATCCTAGTACACCATCTGAAATGTAGAATTGGCGAAGACAGACAGTCGACCGAAATTATTTCGCAATATATTCACTCTTAATTTGGCTTCAGTTGCGTTAGGTCATACCTCGATACCTAACACAACTGTATCAAAGTTATCTGCGTTCAGAGAATTTATTTCCAAGTGATTTCGGTCAGCTATCTACCGTCATCAATTCGATGCACAGGACCATGAATGCTGTCGAAGTTTGGCATAGCAAAGGTATCTGAACCTACAAATTCTGATCAATACGCTGAAGGAGAATGCAATAAAATCAATACCTGAAATTAAAAAAAAAATAATCCATTGGTCAGCCTCTTCAGTGAAAGAGGTAAAAGATACATATGTGTTGAAAAAGAGTTAAAAGATATTTTAAGAATACATAATGACTCGGTGGATTTAAGACGTTTAAAATTTACGACATTCCTACGAAAAGTTCGTAAAATAAGACAGGAAGTAATGTTGTAGAATGGAAAAGGTAAAAAAAATAATATTTTTTAAAACACGGCTATGCACTATGTGCATAGACAGTTTTAAGCCTAGATAAAATGTGGAGGGGGGTTCTTATTACAAAACGACAGGCAGAGCCTCCCCACTGTCGCGGCTTCCTTTGAAGGTCGGAGAACCCGCAGCTAAAATGTATGTGGTCAGAAAAACCGCGTTGACTCAAGGGTCGCAAAGTCCACGACCGCAGAACCCCATGACATCATCCTTCAAGAGGCGGCGAGGCATCTCGTACAGTAGTTATTTGGGAGTGAAGTTATTCCTCGCTCCTCATGAGACGTCATCAAACTGATCTTCCTGCTTCTGGAGTGTCTAAGCGACTATGAAGGAATCCCGAAACGTTACATCTTATTTTTATTCTGCTCTCCGTTCCACACCAAGGACCCACTTCTTTTCTGTGGTACTCGAACACTTGTACTTCTTCGATGTCATTTTCGCGACGGATTGATGTACTGTGCTTATGCTTTATTGAGAAAAAACGGGAATTTTTCGAAGTGTATAGCGGTGAAACGATTATCTTAATAAACGATAAAACAATTCCAGATATCGAGTATTACGTACCGGCTGACTCTTCATTACAAAATCTTTACGGGGCTGTCTGTTATGACAGTCGCTTCTGTTTATGGAATGTACCGAACAAGCGGTTTCTTCGATAAATAGAAGTTCTTACATGGGTCTTGACAACACGACCGAATTACAGAGGTTCAAATAATGAGACTCGACTGCGTGTAACTGCATAGGCAGATTTTCGGTCCCCGCAAATAATTGTAACGCAACTAAGGACATTATAGCGACACGAACGTCAGCCGGGTAAATAAGTCGTACACCAAGTGGACATCCAGCAGACGCAGGTAAACACTTCCTGTTATACCATGCCACTGCTGCCTTGGTGTAAACACGGAGGACAGCAGGAAGTGCTCTACGACCACTAGCTGGACTCCAGAGCAGGAAACAGCCGGGGTCCTCGGTGGTCTAGTGGTAAGGGGTCTGGAACGTTCCAGCGCCTCGGCTGGGGCTATTCGCCCCAGCCGGGCCGGGGTTCTATCCCCGGCCGGCGCTGGAATTTTCAGATTTCCGAACACTAGCCTCCACCTCTGCCCTGGCATGTGGCGCATGCCGGGTACCCCAGTGGGGTCCGTGCTTCGGATCCCGCGTGGAGCTCACTCCCACACTACAAACTAAACCTGATTATGCTGTTGCAAACATTTTAAACTTTAATGCAACCACTTTCTTCACCAGGCTTCATCTACATATTTTTAAGGTACTTAATGTATGTCACTATCAACAGAAACTGCATGGTATCATTAATATTTCTAGGATTACAACTATGAAATAAAAACCTTGCAAAAAAAAAAAAAAAAACATGTTTTCCTTCGTGTGCTGAATACTGCTGATGTAAATACCCAAACATCTGCCATTTTCTTGTATTTAACAGTCAATATTCGAAAAAAGAAGTTTATCGTACTGATTCATAATTTACATACTTTATTTCACACATTCTCAGTGCTGAAACAGCAGTAATTATTTCAAAGTCATAAGAAACCTCAAAATATTGTATCAATAGCAACAATGTGTTCTTTTTAGAATCATGATTGACTATGTGAGAAATAAATTCCGTATAAGAATTCGTTTCGTAACAGTTGACAGTACCTTTTAAAAATACATTGTTTCCACAAATTGCATTTTCAAAAACGAACCCAGGCCTTCTTTTTTTCTCAAATTATTCTAGGGTCAAAATGAGATGTTTGATTTGACACAGGTCACTAATGAGATAAACTCTTTTTTTTTAATGAAAAACGATATTTCTCGTGGTTTTATGTGAGCTGAATGCTGAATCAAACAGATAACACTTAACATTAATAAGAGGAATTTCTTGGAGATTTTACTAACACGTCTACATATTTCATATAATATTTCGATTAATAGTTATATGAAAACCTCTCTGCATCTACTTTTTGTAAAAGTATCTTGTGGGTCATTAAAGGAATTATATTACTACCTCTACAGGTTAAGTCTAGTTGAATGAAAGAGATTGTAAAGGCCGTAGCCGAAGATGCAGAATGTTACCTTCTCTGCAAGGCGTTTGCCATCAGTAATGAGTGAAACTGTAAAGTAAGAAAAAGAGATGACAAATGTCTATTATTGCTATTCTTACTTACAGTTTCCCTTGCTGTTCAAAATTCTTTAACCCACAATACCTTGCGATTATTTTGGTACCATTTAATGTAACAGTAGCCCCGACACCTCACTGCGCAGAGGAAATTGAACCTACATTTCGTATTTTTGTTAATGAAAGAGAGACTGTCTGCCAGTATGGGTGTTTCTTTTGCTATTAAATTCCGAGCCTCATATCCATTTTAATGCTTAAAAGTCTGGACAAAACTTTTAGTAATATTAAATTACAAACAGGGAATGATGAATGTAACATGCTGCGTACATTAATGTCACTGGAGATGTAGTTTGCATTATATGTTACGAGAGCAGAATTATTTTGTAACGTATGAAATATACAAAATTACGGTAACAGACAAACCGAGCAATGATGCCATAGTCTGTTTTGTAATAATAGTGTAAAGGAAGGAATAAACAGCAACTAGACATTTAAGTCACTCAATTTTCGCGGCCATTTTGCGGTTCATCACTTTGCTGCTAGGTGTCGCTACTAGTCCCTCACACACTCAGTTACCACTTCGCTGCTAGGTGTCACTACTAGTCCCTCACACAGCCAGTTATCACTTCGCTGCTAGGTGTCGCTACTAGTCCCTCACACACTCAGTTGTCTATAGTGCAGGGCTTCGCTACCAGAAAGCTCTATCAGCACCAGCGAGGACTCACTCTGTCGGCGTTTGCGGCTTCATTCCTAAACATCTATGCTAGCTGACGTGACTGCTAAATCTTCAGACTAAACGAAAAAAATAACACCAATACCAAATAAGGCAAATAGTGATAAGTGCGAATACTACCGAACCAACACTTTCATACGTCCCAGCTGAAAATACTGATCCAAAATATTTGCAGAGCAATGGAACACATTAGAGAAGACGAGCTAGAGGAAAATCAATTTCGAGAGAATACGCTAGCCGCTAGAGATCGGTTGAAGAAATTCAACTCGTATTTATAACATCTTTAGACGTAGAAAATAACTTTTGACAGTTTTGACCAGAATATAAAGTTTGAATTTAAAATACAACCAGGGATAAAATACAGTGAGCGGCATGTTATCTAGAACCCGGCCAGAAATCAGACAGCAGTTGTAAGACTTAAAAGGAAGCTGGTAGTTGATAGTTGAGAAGTGTGTGTGTGTGTGTGTGTGTGTGTGTGTGTGTGTGTGAGAGAGAGAGAGAGAGAGAGAGAGAGAGAGAGAGAGAGAGAGAGAGAGAGTGTTCTAGCCAACCCTCCCATGTTATTCACTCTGCATACAGAATGTTTCACATGTCATGCTGCACACTTATCGCGTCTGTAGAGGAGACCTAGCTGATGAAGTTTTACATAGGAATCGATGTCTGGAAACAGAGTATATAAGTTACAGGCGATGGTGTCTGTAAAATATGTGTATACACGGCGATCCAATGAAGATGTTACCAATTTTCTATGATGATGGAGATGTATAAATGTATCAATTTAACCCATTGTTTCCTGACATAAGAAAAAATTTACTTTTTAACATTTTCTTTGCAGAATTTATGCTATTGTGGCCTCAAATGACGGTAGGATTTTTTGTAAAATTTTATCTTATTTTTCACAACTTTTTTCTCTCCTGGTACTCAGAAGTACCGTCAGACTCCGTGGACAGAATCACAATATGTGCAGAAAAATGATCCAATTTTTATAACTAGTACTTTATTCCACATAAACATTAAATATTTTTACATTAGAAAATTAATTAACAGAAATATGATAAGATATTTCTGAATTTTTTTTAAATTTTGCATAAATTTATTCTAGAGCAACTTCACAATACATAGTAACTTAGCTATACATATCACATATTTCGTGTTAGTGATACCTCATGAAATTGTAGGAAACAGTTCTTTTTTTCATTGGAGCACAAATACACTTTACATGTACTACATTGTGAATGTGGTCTCGACTGAATTTTATTTTTCGCACACATTTCGCATCGTCCTCTTTTACAACTGAACACTGCAAAATGGTTTTCTCGGTTGCCAAGATGTACATTCTTCAGAACAGAAAAGTTATCCTTCCTTCTCTATGGGGGAGTTATTTCATCTTTACCAGAGTTTCTCTTTTTGAGATTTGGCACTTGCTGTTCATTCATTAGCCCTAGTGCCACAGAACTCCTGAATTCCAGCAGTGGCAGTGCCCCATGTAGATCACTGAAAATGACGTAAGCATTGACAAAAGCAATTTCTATTGCTCCCCAGAAGAGACGGTGCCACCATTTCTTTGACCGCCTGTCAAGACCATAAGTTGAACGTAATCTGTCTGCATGATCCACACCACCCATGTGTTTATTGTAATCACATACAATAACTGGTCGTGGTATAGTCATACTAGTTCCATCTTGCTGTTTTCTTGTCACTACGCTCTGTTCAGTGCCATGGAGGTTTGACGCAAAATACACTACTTTATTTTCCCTCCATTGAAATACTGTTGGGTCTAAAGATGACTCTCTGTGATTTGATTCCCCACGGTTTAGACATTTATCTTTAGGTAAATTCCCTGGAAAACCTTTCCTGTTTGTTCTAATTGTTTCTGTGTCAGAAAAAGTGAACAGAACAACTTGTGAGGAGAAACGCATTGTTGCTACAATAAAGTGTTCGCACAACCTGACGGTACTAATAAGTCCGCCTTATATTTTCCACTTTATCTCATTCACTTGTAACGTAATGCTTCAAACTATTATAAAAAAAAACAAAGAAGGTAAGAACGTACAATGGAAAACTCAACGGAAGTTTCAATAAATTGCACACAAACTCAGGTAACACCATTGAAACAAGCACATACAATCTTCTGTTTTCACAGCAGCGCGCAAAACACAATTTCAAGCTCTGACCGCCAGAGAAGTCTATGTATTGCACAATAACATCTATGAAACAGTAGAGCAGAGTTACTGTTATGTACCGACGGGCTCTCAGATCACGAAACTGCACCACGAGAAAATAATGACAGTCAAAACTTACTGGTACTTTTAAGTACCGTCAGGCAACAAAGGGTTAAGGTTATGTCCCTATAACGGAAAATTAGAAGAGAAGACATTCCTGTTAAATGACTGAAAGAAGAAGACAATATCCAGTACACATGGGCTGTAAAATGCATACCTTAAGAGCTGTAAGGACTTTTTGGTCTTCGGTAGCATAAAACATATTTCCACTATTGAACAAGTGCATCTAGCTCCTCAGGCATGCATTTTGCAGCCCATGGTGGTGGTGGTTGTTGGGATGTTTAAGGGGGACTAAACAGCGAAGGTCATCAGTCCCCCATTCCAAAAACAGGCGAGACAGAAATTCACGAAGCAGGTAAAACCCCAAGGGGAAGGAGACTCCCCCCAGGCCCTAAAAGAACACAAATGCGGCAACGAACACTACAGACACGAAGAGAACAGATGAACACCAGAAAGAAAGAAACAGAAGAAAAGAATATGGCCAGAGACTGGTTGACTGACCATGAGAACAAAAAAAGAGAAAGAGTCAACCATCCGACGACACACCAAAACCGCAACAAATATTGAGAGACGCGAGGACAAAAGACACGGAAACGGAAAGGTGCAGGACCTCCCTAAATGGAACCATAAAAAGGACTACCACAGATAAAATTTAAAACGTCATCAGCCATGGAGGCATCGTCACATAAAATCAAAGGCAAAGTGCCCGGGAGATTAAAAGACTGCCGGAGGGTGCGCAGTCGGGGACACCCCAACAAAATGTGGGCGACCGTCAGCCGGGACCCACACCGACACAGGGGGGGGGGATCCTCCTGACGCAAAAGATGACCGTGCGACAGGTAGGTATGGCCAATGCGCAGCCGACACCGGATGACAGAGTCCCTGCGAGAAGGCCACAGGGAGGAGCGCCACACATCGGTCATCTCCTTGACAGCCCGCAATTTATTCGGGGATGTCATGCTACGCCACTCAGCAGTCCACATCCCAAGTACCTTACGGCGCAACACCAGCTGCTGATCGCGAGCTGTGTCGATCTCTAAAGCTGGGGCGTCGACCGCCCCTTTGGCCAGCCAGTCAACACGTTCGTTCCCCGGGATGCCAACGTGACCTGGCGTCCAAATAAAGACCACCGAACGACCAGAGCGGGTAATGGCGGAAACAGACTCCTGAATAGAGGACACCAGAGGAGAAGAGGTATAGCAGCGGTCGATGGCCTGGAGGCCGCTCAGGGAGTCACTGCAGATGACGTTGGACGTACCTGAGCAGGAACGCATATGCTCAAGAGCGCGCAATATGGCCACCAGCTCTGCAGTAAAAATACTGCAGCCAGCCGGCAAGGAGCGCTGTTCAACATGGGCAGCGTGAGCAAAAGCGTAGGCAGTGCGACCATCAACCAGGGAACCATCAGTGAAGACAGTCTCACAGCCCGAAAATGAGGCGAGGAGCGCAAGAAAACGGCGACGGAGGGCCACAGGCGGAACCGAGTCCTTGGGCCCCTGTGCCAAGTCCAGACGGACGGACGGCTGGGGCAAACACCAGGGAGGCGTAGGTGCACGGGCCCGGAAGGGAGGCAGAAGATGGAATGACCCCAGTTCCGACAGCAGGGACTGCACGCGGACAGCTATGGAACGCCCAGACCGAGGTCGCCATTCGGGCAGATGGAGGACCATGGCAGGGAAAAGCAGGCGACGCTTGGGATGGCCTGGCGAGCAATGCATGTGGACAGCATAGTCGGCGAGCAGTTGATGGCGGCGAATCCGCAGCGGGGGAACCCCGGCCTCCACCAGTAGACTATCCACGGGGCTCGTACGAAAAGCGCCAGTTGCAAGCCGAACCCCACAGTGGTGTATGGGGTCCAACAACTTCAACACTGAGGGTGATGCAGACCCATAGGCCAGGCTCCCATAATCAAGCCTGGACTGCACAAGGGCTCTGTATAATCGCAACAGCATGCAGTGATCCTCACCCCAAGATGTGTGGCTCAGGCAGCGGAGGGCGTTGAGGTGCCGCCAGCACTTTTGCTTCAGCTGAGTAATATGAGGAACCCATGTGAGCCGGGCATCAAAGACGAGTCCTAAGAAGCGGCAAGTGTCCACCACTTCAAGCAGGTGGCCGTCGAGGTAAAGTTCAGGATGAGGGTGGATCGTCCGACACCTGCAGAAGTGCATAACTCGAGTCTTGGCTGCAGAGAACTGAAAACCATGAGTCAGAGCCCATGATGCTGCCTTGCGAACGGCTACTTGCAGCCTGCGTTCGGCGACTCCCGCAGTCGTGGAGCCAAATGAGATGCAGAAGTCGTCGGCATACAAAGGAGACACCGACGACCCCACGGCTGCAGCCAGACCAGTAATGGCCACTAGGAGTAAGGAGACGCTCAACACCGAGCCCTGCGGGACCCCATTTTCCTGTATATAAGATGAACTAGAGGCGGCACCCACTTGCACCCGGAAAGAGCGGCGAAATAAAAAGGTTTGAAGAAAAGCCGGGAGCTGACCACCAAGACCCCACTCATGCAACGTAGCAAGGATGTGATGCCTCCATGTGGTGTCATACGCCTTCCACAGATCAAAAAAGACAGCAACGAGATGCTGACGTCGGGCAAAGGCCGTACGGATAGCAGATTCCAGCCGCACCAAATTGTCCGCTGCAGACAGACCCCGACGGAAGCCACCCTGGGATGGAGCGAGGAGACCGCGCGACTCAAGGACCCAACACAAACGCCGCCCCACCATACGTTCGAGCAATTTGCACAAAACGTTGGTGAGGGTAATGGGACGATAGCTGTCCACCGCCAGTGGGTCCGCACCGGGTTTCAAGATGGGGACAATAAAAACACTCTCGCCATTGCGACGGGAACACGCCCTCGCTCCAAATGCGGTTAAAGATGGTGAGGATGTGTGTCTGGCAGTCCCTGGAGAGATGCTTCAGCATCTGTGCGTGGATGCAGTCTGGTCCTGGCGCTGTATCAGGGCAATCGGTGAGGGCAGTGAGGAATTCCCTCTCGCTGAAAGGAGCATTGTATTTTTCAGAACGACGCGTGTGGAATGATAACGGCGTCTGCTCGGCTCGCTCCTTTAGAGAGCGAAAGGCGAGGGGATAAGTTGCAGTCGCAGAGCTCTTAGGAAAGTGCGCAGCAAGGTGTTCAGCAATGGCGACAGCGTCCGTGCAGACAGCGCCGTCCAAGGAGATCCCAGGGACACCCATAGGGGTCTGGTATCCGTAAATCCGCCGGATCCGGGATCACACGAGCGAGGGGGAGACACGGGAGCCCAAGGAGGAGACATACCTCTCCCAGCACTACTGCTTACGCCGTGCAATAAGACGACGGGCCAAGGCACGGAGCCTCTTAAAGGCGATGAGGGTCTCGAGAGACGGGTGCCGCCTATGACGCTGGAGAGCCCGCCGGCGGTCGCAAATAACCTCAGCAATCTCCGGCGACCACCAGGGTACAGCGTTCCTCCGAGGGAGTCCAGAAGAGCGGGGGATGGCAGCCTCGGCCGCTGAAATGATGGACGTGGTTAACACACGGACCACCTCGTCAATGTCACCCTGTGGGTTGCAGCGGAAGTAAAAGCCAGCCAGTCAGCCCTGTGGAGAGCCCAGTGGGGCAGGCGCCCAGAAGAATGAAGAATGACACTGAGGCAGTGACAAATAGATGGGAAAATGGTCACTACCACACAGGTCAGGATGCACTCTCCAGTGGAGGGATGGGACAAGTCCGGGGCTGCAAAGAGAGAGATCGATGGCCAAGAACGAGCCATGGGCCACACTGAAATGCGTGGGAGCACTGGAGTCTGTAAAATATGTGTGTACACGGAGATCCAATGAAGATGTTACCAATTTGAGGTTATGTCCCTATAACGGAAAATCAGAAGAGAAGACATTCCTGTTACATCTGACAGTATGTACCGGTAGTGTTGTAGCTAAGATGTAGGGCAGGAAACTTTCAGAAGTGGTAGTATGGACCGAAAGAAGTAGCTAAGATGTAGGGCAGGAAACTTTCAGAGGTGGTAGTATGGACCGAAAGAAGAAAACAATGTCCAGTACACATGAGCTGTAAAATGCATACCTTAAGAACTGTGAGGACTTGTTCGTCTTCGCTAGCATAAAACATATCTCCACTATTGAACAAGTGCTCATAGCTCCTCAGGTACGCATTTTGTGGCCCATGTTTACCGGACATGTTTTCTTACTTTGATCCATACTACCACCTTTGAAAGTTAGCAACAACAGTATCAGTACTTGTATTCCACCGTCAGAGGTAAGATAACGATTTTCCCTTTTAACTTTCGACTCATTCGTTTTCGGTACTGGGGCCCTTACCCCAAATTGATACATAATCACGGCATCACACTCTATTTACATACATTTGCCGGAGCTGGCGCCTGTATTTTGATGCTCCGTAGCCTCGTTAGATGACGTTTGCAGGCATGAGTTACTATGTAAAATTGCAAGCTCTAGAAATGTATAAAGAAAGCAACGGAAGAGAAATTCGGGAAATTAATGGAAGATAAGAATGAAGAAATAGAAGTTGTTTCCAAATCGAACTTTCATTTTGCTGCTGCTGATTTGAAATTTCGTGGCATTTATTCACTCTGAAGAGGATCGCTCAAACGATGGTCGAAATGTCGTTATTTCAGTTGTTTCACTGTTTTATAATGACATGGCCTAGTACTCAAAATGATTTTCTTCAAGTGTAGTAATTCTATCGCTTCTCCGATATTTTCAGTATGATATTAGTATTTTTTGCTACACCTAGCAACTTTAGTAGTGCTTGAAACGATGAAAATAGTACCTAATACTTTTTGATATGGAGACAGAAACGGTGCTTCGTTTTAATGATGACAATATATAGGAAAATTCAGCCATGTTTCTGCGAAGTTGCACAACGCCGAAATCCTGAAATACATCCGTATATTTCGAATGCAGTACAACAGCTGTAGGTAGGAGACGAGGTACTGGCAGAAGTAAAGCTGTGTGGAGGAGGCGTGAGTCGTGCTTGGGTAGCTCAGATGGGAGAGCATTCGCCCACGAAAGGCAAAGATCCTGAGTTCGAGTCTCGGTCGCGCACAAAGTTTTAATCTGCCAAGAAGTTTCATATCAGCGCACACTCAGCTGCAGAGTGAACTAATTCTGGAAACAGCTGTATAGTTACTGGAGAGATACAGGATATTCCAAAATTCCCGTAAAAAACTTCTAGGGAACTGAGTGACGATATTTTGAACTGGAACCCATGTATGGAAACGTATGTTCGTGCTACAGCCGTATAAATGCATCTTCGCTAATGTAGTATGCAACAGGGTAATCATCACTGGAGGGGGGCTACTTACGTCGGATCGTATGATGTCATTTGACGGCTGTCCTACCTCTCTGAACTGGTTCGAGTCTCGTTCATGTGTCTGTGAGTGATGGAGCAACATTGCTGAGTACACTTTTGCCGAATACACCGACATGAGTATTCTGTGTGACCAAGCTCACAGTACTGGAAGAGCTGCTCGTCGCCTTTATCAAGATAGTTGTCCTCAATGTCTGACTCCTCCCCACACGCTTTTCGTTACACTTGCGCAACGTCTTCGAGAAAGGGTGCCTTCGCCGTCAGTTGGTGCGTCTGTGGTGCCCCATGGAGACGCAGCGCACGCGAATTGGAAAATATACTTATATGGATATGGTATCTGTTCTTTCGGACATGTCCGAAAGGACACTACAAATGTAGTGTGTGGACATACAAGGTGAGAACGTGGCTCTCGCAGGAGGCCTGCGCGAGATAGTCCCTGCAGTCCCTGTGCCCTCGGTGGCTCAGATGAATAGAGCGACTGCCATGTGAGCAGGAGATCCCTGGTTCGAGTCCCGGTCGGGGCACACATTTTCACCTGTCTTCGTTGATATATATCAACGCCCGTTATCAGCTGAAGATATTAATTTCATTCTAATTTCGAACTGGAAAAGGCCCTCCTGTAAAATCAGTGTGTCTGAAACCGATTTTTTTTGTTTCTTTGGTTATTAACGAGTGGAACTGTAGAACAATAGATGTACTGGGTCACATCTACTCTGAATTGCCAAAGAAACTAGTATAATAATGCGTATTCAAACACAGAGATATGTAAACAGGCAAAATATGGTGCTGCCGCCGGCAACGCCTGTGTAAGACATGTGTCTGGCGTAGTTGTTAGATCGGTTACTGCTGCTACAATGGCAGGTTATCAAGATTTAAATGACTTTGAACGTGGTATTATACTCGGCGCAAGAGCGAAGGAACATAGCATCTCCGAGGTAGCGATGAAGTGGTGATTTTCCTGTACGACCATTTCACGTGGGTACCGTGAATATCAGCAGTCCAGTAAAACAACAAATCTCCGACATCGCTGCGGCCGGTAAAGATCCTGCAAGAATGGGGACTGAAGAGAATCGCTCAGCGTGACGAAAGTGCAACCATTCCGTAAATTACAGCAAATTTCAGTGGTCGTCAACAAGTGTCAACATGCGAACCATTCAACGAAACATCATTTACATGGGCTTTCAGAGCCGAAGGCCCACTCGTATACCCTTGCTGACTGCACAGCACAAAGCTTTACGCCTCATTTGGGCTCATCGGTACGAACATATTGCCTGGTTGGACGAGTCTCATTTCAAAATGTATATAGAGTGTGGACGTGTACGGGTATGAAGACAACATCATGACTCCATGGACCCTGCATGTCAGCTGCGGACTGTTGAAGCTGGTGGAGGCTCTGTGACGTTGTATGGCGTGTGCATTTGGAGTGATGTGGGACCCCTGATACGTCTAGATACAGCTCTGACTGGTGACACGTGCGTAAGCATCCTGTCTTATCACCTGCATCCATTCATGTCCATTGTGCATTCCGACGGATGTGGGTAATTCCAGCAGGACAAGGCGACATCCCAGACAACCACAATTGCTACAGAGTGGCTGCAGGAACACTCTTCCGAGGTTAAACACTTCCGCTGGCCACCAAACTCCCCAAACATTCTGTACGTTTTCAGTAAATTGTATAGCATTATCGAGCATATCTGGGATGCCTTGCAACGTGTTGATCAGAGGAGATCTCTAATCGCTCGTACTCTTACGGATTTATGGGCAGCTCTGCAGGATTCATGATGTCAGTTCCCTCCTGCGCGACTTCAGCCATTAGTCGATTCCATGCCACGGCGTACTGAGGCACTTCTGCGTGCTCTCGGGGGCCCTACACGGTATTTCTTTGGTTCTTCAGTGTAACAAACTACTTGTCAATGTGACAGCGTTACCAACATGTTTTCAAATGGTTGTAGCACACGGTACGTTGCCGGAGATGGGTTACAATTTAAAATACGAGTATTATGTACTCAGTCCCCTCTACAAGTTCTAGCAGTTAGTGATGGGAATTTCAGAACATCGTGTACGTTTCCAGTAAATTGTATAGCCGTTGTCGTACTACAGTTGGTGTCTGCGAAAACATTTCATAATTCGTGACAGATCGTCAGGCGCGACTGCAGACGTCCGCAGCGTTTACCCAGGGCGCGTCTTGGCTACGGCAGCTCTGACGGCCACGAGAATAACCGGAGGTAGAGAGCGCAGCACGTCTAGTTTGAAGGACATTTTCAACTACTGTTGCCAGAGGTGTCTCTTTCTAGAGATACGACGACTCGCCGCAAGTAAGCTTTAAGCGGAAAGCCAAATGCTCCAACTTCTGGCCTCTGCTAACATTTCGAAATACACTGTCCTATCAGTAAGTGTACAGACACCTATTAGTGGACATTAATATGCAGTGTGTCCACCCTTTGTCTCTATGGCGGCTTGAACTCTGCTCGGGACACTAAGTGAGGTGCCTGCCATAATTTACGCACCACACACGGAGATAGTATCTACGTGTTTGTTTTTGAACATGCCAGACAATACAGTGCTCAGCAAGATTGCCATGTCTCTCACCAATTTTGAACGTTTGGAACACTATGGGGAGGTTCTTTAAACCAGGTCGCGATTTTGACGATGAAACGAACCAACTGAACTGAATTTGGTACGATATCCGTCAGGAGGTCATCCACTAACTTTATCAATGTCAAGCCGTATAACTGCCCGCGTAAAGGCCAGAGTTTGACCAACACGTTATCGACTTATCAATTTGTGAAGCTCTTTCTCTTGAATTAATCATCCAGTTTTTCTGCAACTGTAATCATTCACTTGTCCCTACACGTACATGACGTGTATCGATTTCCATCGCACTGGGGTAATTCCTCCGGGATACGTTTATTTTCCTTAGTGTGTAAATATATTTGGAGCGTGTCATTCAAAAACGTTTGAAACGAAATAGAGGGGAGCGGGTTGTTGTTAGGAGAACATAATGTATTAGACTCGCGGATCATGTGGTGTTATTGGCAGAGAGCGAAAGAAGTATGACTGAAATGTTAAAAGAATTAAACAAGAGACGTGAGTAAATTGGAATGAGAAATAATAAGAAAAAGCCAAAATGTCCGGTGGTAAGTGCAAGAAAAGTAAGAACAACTATAATGTTAGGCAGGAAGATACAGATCAATTTAGTGTTTTTAGATAACTGCGACGCGCTATTATGGACGACGTTAGAAGTAATAAGGAGGTGAAAACACGTATAGCAATTGCCAACGAGATGTTTCATAACAGGAGGCTTTTATATGAGTGTGTTGATAGGGGATAAAATAGGCAGGCACAGTGAGAAATGAGGTGGTGCTAAGTGGGAGAACAGAGAGAAATTTTAAAGGTAGCAGGATGAGGAAACACAATTGGCATGGACACTAAATGAGAAGAGATTGTTTATTGATGGTATGGAGGAAATAGTGAATGAAAGAAGAAGAAGAAGAAGAAGAAGAAGGAGAAGAAGAAGAAGACGACGCAGAACATACCAGGTGGTGGACAGCGTAAGGACAGAAAATAGTTGTGAGAAAACAATAGGGTAACAAATGATGGGACTGCATGGAGAGGTACATGTGAAGACCTGCCCTAGAGCATAACACTCATGATGGCGGTGGTGATGGTGGTGGTGGTGGTGGTGGTGGTGGTGGTGGTGGTGACGATGACGATGAAGAGGAGACTTATTTAGGACATTTTCCAATACGCCCATTTTCTTGTAATCGAAATTTAAACAAAAAAATAGGCAGCATATAATCTGTACTCTACAAACGACTGTGAACTGCATGTCAGATGGAACTTGCCATTATACCAGTTACTAGGACTTATTCCCACTCCACTGACGCATGGAGTGTGCGAATTGTGACTGCTTAAAACCCTCTGTGCGTGCTGTGCTTAGTCTAATCTGGTCTCCACGCTTCCTACAGTTACGATACGTAGGCGGTTTCAGTATATTCCTACATTCATCATGTAACGAAGGTTCTAGAAACTTTCTAAGTAGGCCTCCTCGCGATACTTTGCTCTTCCACGGGATAGTCTGTGTCTATCATCAACTGTCCGTTAGTTCAGTTCTTTGAACACCTTCGTGATATTCTCCTATGGGTCAAACAAACCTGTGAGCATTTTTTGCTGCCCTTCTCTGTATATGTTCAATATCCCTTGTTCGTCCTATCTGGTACTGATTGCAATTCCC
This sequence comes from Schistocerca serialis cubense, assembly GCF_023864345.2. Lineage (NCBI taxonomy): Eukaryota > Metazoa > Arthropoda > Insecta > Orthoptera > Acrididae > Schistocerca > Schistocerca serialis. The sequence goes on along the minus strand of NW_026047571.1, from coordinate 1,978,113 downwards.
CAGTATTGTACCAATGAACCGCACGCGCTTTACCTACAAATATGCTTATATGATCGTTCCATTTCATACCCCTACAAATTTATACACTCAAGTATTTACACGAGTTAACAAATTCCAGCTGTAGTCATCGGACTACGTAGTCTCATTTTGTGTAATGTTGATTTTGTTGATATCGTCCCTGTAGAATATTTGACTATGCTAACAGAGCCTCAACCTCACCTCTGCTTGCACGGCTTCGAACTATAAACGTCCTCGAATGTGTTCCGTAAGTTTTGGAGACAGACGAAAATGGGATGGGACCAAGTCGGGGCTGTGTGGAGGTCAATCGATGGCAGTGAACGAACGGCATCGGAGTGCTGCAGACGTCGCAGCGCTCGGCTGTAGTTCGGCGTTGTAATGCTGAAGAGGAGGGTGTTCCACGTGCGGACCAACTCTTCCAGTTCGTGCTTTCAGTTGTCTGAGCTGTTCCTCACGCACCGACACAGTTACATCACACACCGCTATGTTACACGGTACAAATCGGAACCCTGTAGCAGCAGAGGGCTGCAGATATGTAGAATAAAGATGTAGAATGTTACTAACGTTTTTTAACTGGAAAGCTTAAGAGTTTTCAAATAAAACATTTGGAGTAATTACTTATCAGCACGCCCTTGTGTTATATGCACAAAACCAAGAAACGGTTTCCGAGCAAAGTATGCTATCCATTTAATTGAACATCTTTATAACGTACATCAGTAGTAAACCTTATGGTGATGGTGAAATTTCGGATTTATATTTACATTGAAAAACGATTAATATCTGGCCAATACACAATTAAAATGGCAGTAGCCAGGTGGATATTAACTGCAATACCGCCCACATTGCCACGGTAAGTGGAAGAATTTGTTTTCCGACACATGTCGCCATGTAACTGTCGCTCATGGCGATACATTAAAGAGTTCTCTGTCTCCACGTCAGAGAGCCAGTACCCGGCATCACTCTAACGAAATAAAGACGCAATTTCTGTGTGCCGCATTTGAAGGTGAGTCTGTAAAGGCTACAAAACTAGTTAATGGAATTAAAAATATTTCAAAGAGTGAGTTGTTGCAGTTTTCCATTTTTATATTCAATAGACTAGTCACAGGCTCTAGATCCTCAGTGGATATGCTTAATCGGTTGTGATACTATTTGAATTGTTGAGCGCGTGATGTGTCCCTCCGAGATTAATTTTGCCTGGGCTTTAAGCGACTCACCGGTCAGCATTTACAGAGCTGCCAACTACATCTCGCATATTATTAGGCTCATTTTGAACAGCAGCTAAGGGAAGCGAACGCAGATCGAACGTGCATTCGCAATCATTCCCTCTATTGACTACCATTCGCCTATATTCAACATTTAAGGATTCCTCCGGAAATATTTCAAGTAAACTTTCTCTGGATATTTTACGTTTGTTTCCAAGCGCCTGCCAGTTCAATTTCATCAGAAACTCTGTGACACTCTCCAACGGGTCAAACAAACCTGTGACCATTCGTACAGCCCTTCTTTGTATACATTCAGTAACGCCTGGCAGTCGTATCTGATTATGATTCAAGAATCTCTAGCAATATTGGGGGATGGGTCACACGAGTGATTTCTAAGAAATTTCTTTTGTACACATATTGTGTTTTCCTAGAATTCCACCAACGAATGGCAGCCTGCCACCATCTTTCCCTAAGACTGCGTCTATGTGACGGTTCAATTTCAAATCTCTAGAAATTTTTACACCTAGGTATTCGTGTGAGTTGAGCGATTGAGAATTTTACTCGCTGACACTATACCCGTAGGATAAGGTTATTTCGTTTTGTGAACCGAACAATTTTACATTTCGGGAACATTTAAACCAAGTTGCCAGTCTTTGCACTACACTGAAATCTTATGAGGGCGTGACTTCTTTCAGACAGTACTTCATTACAGACAACTGCATAATTTGCGGAAAGTTTGAAGTTTCAAATAGACCGCGTAACCACCACCCCCTTCTCCCCTCCAAATTGCTATCTGAAGACTGGAAGTCCCATATGTAAACCACCTTCAGAAGTTCGTTTACTTTCCGTATCAGTTAATGTGTTAAATACTTCACCTGAAGAAGCATAGCCTTTTGCAGTTGAAGACGCTCTGTTTTAAGAGAAGCTAGTTTTTCGAAAACATCTGAATGTTTATGAGCTAGGTGTTGTACAATGCTATAATATTTCAGGTACATTCAGCGATATATGTGGATACTGTCAGACAAATGAGTAGTAAAGAAGTAATAAACTCAAAATTCATGCCTAATGCTGACGCCTTACTGCATGAACAGCTAAAATGTAGGAGTGATAAAAGTCTTTTTTCCATTCATCATTCTGTCAGGGATGTCAGCGGGAAAAAAAAGTTTCGGAAATTTTCGAAATTGTGTGAGGTTTGTTGGAAGTCGCCAAGTGCTGCCATTCAGAAATGCACGCTTAATATAATCTGGATAATTTTCGCGCCATGAAATTATGCTGTCATAGGCGTGTACGCAGTTTCTAACTTTTAACGCCCGACTTATTGCGTTAAACCTATGCCTTTAAATGAGGGACGGAAGGAGGATTGTATTTAATGTGCCATCGATGTTGAGGTCATCAGAGACGCAGCAGGAAATGGCACTGCGTCAAGGAAGGGTAAAAGAAGTCCGACGTGTCTTTTTAAAGGAATCATCCCGTCATTTACTTGGAGTGATTTAGGAAAATCACGGAAAACATAAATCAGGGTGGCCGGACGCGGATTTAAACCGTCGTCCTCCCCAATGGGAGTCTCGTAGCTAGCGTTTCTGCTCTGGAACATGGGATTCCGGGTTCGATTCCAGCCGGGTTGAGGACTTTCTTCGCCCGAGGACTAGGTGTGTGTGTTGTCCTTATCATTTCGTCATCATTCGTGAAGGTGACGAGATTGGACTGTGTAAAGATTAGGGCTTTGAACAGGCGCTGATAACCGCGCAGTTGAGCACCCAACAAACCAATCTTCATCATCATCATGATCATCATCATCGTACCATGTACTAACCACTGCGCCAGCCCGCTCGGTATACTTTTAAATGAGTAGATTATGTCAGCATTTTTACTATTTACATTGACTTCATTCTTCATAAATGAAAGCATGAACTACGAGAAGACAAAGGAATTGGGATAACGAATGAGAAATATCTGATTGTGCTTCTGTTTGTATATGACATGATTCAAGTGAATGAAATGACCTGCAAAGATCTGCATACTACCTGAACGAAATATGCAACGAATGCAACTTTAAAATTTCTAGATTAAAACTAGTTTTGGATAATTTTGCTTTAGAACAGGTCTCTTAATCTTTCATTTAGGATACGCTTTAAGATCTGATTTTTACTCTGATACTGAAAATAAATTTCACAAATTCTAAGCTGTCTGTGGCACCATTATCAGAACATTGGGCAATAAAGTACAAAAAGAGATTGTCCCGAAATTCTGTAAAGTGGTCGCGGTTCCTGTGTTACGCTATGAAAGCGAAAACATGGTTAAAACAAAAAAAATTCAGACGGCAGTGATGAGGTATCTAAGAAATTCGAAGGGCTGCAGAGCAAGAAATGATTAGGAATGAAGATACTAGAGAAAAATGAGAAAAATTAAGTATTTTCAACAGAAACTAAAAAATTCCAAAATATCGTGAAGACTGGTGAGAATGCTAAGTCCCAGACTTCCCCAAAATATTCTGAACTACAAGCGGAATGGGAGACGTGATATTGAAAGGCCTTGGACGTGGGAGCAATTTCGTTTGAGAGACTATCCCGCGTGGCGACTACTGAAGTACTTATACAATTCTTAAGTTATACACCAAAATAAGTAAGTTTTAATGTAATTTACGTTCATCGATGTAAAAAAAAAAAAAAAAAAACATTTCTTGCTTTCTAAAGTGGGCTATGTTCTTTCTCAGGGTTCAAACTGTCTCCATGCCAAATTTGAACAATATCTGTTAAGCGCTTTAGTCTCGAAAACGAAACAGACCGTGTTACAAAGAAGAAAAACAACTGAGAGAAAGAAGCGGCGTCACTTTCTGCAGGACGCGCCCATCATTTTGCAGGACAATATTCGGCACGCTTGGTGCAAGTCGTGATGATTTGTTCGCTATGTGGGGCTGGAAAGAGCCGCACCACTCACCACACACTCCGGACTTATGCCCTCGCGATCTCAGCTTGATTCCTAACGTGAAGGACGAGCTCTGGGGTATTCGGTTCGGAGCTGTTATGGAGATTCGTCGGACAATAGACCGCTCCATTCGAACTACCTATACAACTGGCGTAGCTACAGGTATCTTGCTCTTTTGACATTACTGGCGACGGCCTATATACGAGAGCTGCTCAAAAAATATCCAATCTCTAGTAATTGTTGAAATCAACAATGGTATCAGGGCGTGCGTGCGCTCATGTTTTCAGGCATACATAGCACACATACCTGATTTTCTCCACTACTCCGGAACACTTGCAAGTGGTACACGTCGGATTTAGTAATGTCAGCAAAATGACGCCATTGCATGACATTTGGCTTCAAGCTCGGCGATTCTCAAGTTGAAACCATCATGTGATTGAGGACGAAGTAATGGGTAATACACGGCTAAAGGAGTGGTATAACCGTTTCGAAGGCGGCCACTAATCAATGAAGACAGAAGCCAGTTAATGTACGCCCTCAATATCCGCATATCAGGTCGTCACTGACCCCGAAAGAACCCTAATGAAGCAGAATAGACGAATCACAACCAGAGTAGTTGCAGTCTAATCTAAAAGCCGTAAATTCAACTAAATACATAGGTATTACAATCACGAACAAGTTAAACTGGAAGAAACACATCGAAAATGTTGTGGAGAAGGCTAACCAAAGACTGCGTTTTATTGGCAAGACACTTAGAAAACGTAACAGACCTACAAAGGAGCCTGCCTACACTACGCTTGTCCGTCCTCTTTTAGAATAGTGCTGGGAGATGTGGGATCCTTACCAGATAGGACTGACGGAGAACATCGAAAAAGTTCAAAGAAAGGCACCATGTTTTCTATTATCGCGAAATATGCGAGAGAGTGTCTCAGAAATGATACAGGATTTGGGCTGGACATAATTAAAAGAAAAGCGTTTTTCGTTGCGACGGAATCTTCTCACGAAATTCCAATCACCAACTTTTTCCTCCGAGTGCGAAAATATTTTGTTCACACCGATCTACGTATGGTGGAACGATCACCACGATAAAATAAGGGAAATCAGAGCTTACGGAAAGATACAGGTGCTCATTCTTTCCGGGTGCTATACGAGATTGGAATAAGAGAGACTTGTGAAGGTGGTTCGATGAACCATCTGCCAGGCACTTAAATGTGATTGGCAGAGTATCCATGTAGATGTAAGTATAGGTGTTCACATTATTTTTCCTATCCCCTGTATGTGCATATCGCTTCCCACGAACTTTGTTACCTCAATGTCGATATCTGCACCATTTTCGAAATATGTAAGCTTACTTATATTATCTGTAATGTTAACATACAACATGAAAGGTAAGGCTCCCAACACACTTCCTGTGGCACACGTGGCTACTTTTACACGTACAGATGAACCTCCATTCAAGATGAGATGCTGTGTCCTCCCTACAAAAATATTTTACTGGCTGTACTTTATACGATACAGGCAAACGCTCAACTACAATTGCTGTTAACTGTGCGGTAACTTGTAGCGTATCAGAAGCGGTTTAGGAAAATTGTTTCAAATGAGTATACGCACTCGTATTTCGGCAGGTGCACAGTTTTGCCTTTCAATTTTCGCACGTTTCCCAGATACTTTTTCGAAAATGTCGAGCAAAACAAATCGAAATGTTTATTACATCATGAAACAACGAAGAAGCAAATGCGGGTTTGTTCGCAAACCCGAAGCAACATCTGGTGCAAGAGTCATGGGTTTTAATAAAGTAGCTGTCGATAGTTTTTCTTTTCGTTGCTAACAAATGTAACTGGCAAACACATACTAATGACTTCTCAAATATCTAATTGTGATGGAATAGGCGTTTCGGTTAATCCTAAAAACCAATCGAAGATCGCAGCTTGCAAGGGGAAACGTCAAGTAGGATCGTTAACATCTGCAGAAAGGGGCGAAACAGTAACCAGCCTCATTATTACGTCAGCAAGCGGAGCTTACATGCCTCAAACTTATTTTTCCACGAAAGAAGAAGCAGAAAAAAATTTAGTTAGGACTGGCAGAAAGAGGTTGCGCTGAGGTCCACAGCACCGCATGGATGGCCACAAAATCATTCCTTGTATGGTTTCGAAAATTTGTGGAATTTTCAACGGCATAAAAGGACTTTCCAGGTCTCCTTATATTAGATGGCCACTCAGCACATACGACATACATTGACGTTATGAACTATGCGAGGGAGAGTTGCGTTTCGTTGCTATCTTTACCACCACATTGCTCTCACAGACTTCAGCCGCTTGATGTTTTTTTATGAAGCCTTTAAGCCTTCGTTACAGTGATGAGCTTCGAAAATGGCTACGAAGCCATGCAGGGAAAGTCGTAACTATCTTTCAAATTTCAACGCTTTTTGGTTCAGCTTTCGTCCAAAATGCTAAAATGCAACAATGAAAACAGCTATTAAATGTTTCGAAGCTAATGGAATACGGCCCACAGACCCATCCATATTCACCGATGCAGACTTCCTTCCGGCAGACACATTTGACATCAAACAAAATAGGTCGTCAGATAAAGAGTTTATCATATCTGAACAATTGGAATTGCCTCCACCTAGCACACCAGCTAAAAAAGACGACGCCAACGGGCTGGATAATCAAGCGGGCGAGGTTTCAGCGAATTGTAACAATGAACTGCCGCCTAAGAATGACAAAGTTATTGAGGCTAATTGTTCTAATCCTTGATGCTTTTGGATGACAACTGACAACACCTCATTTCATATTTCACTACAAATTCTGATGCCCTTGCAAAAGTTAACGAAAGCAAGAAAAGAGCGAAACTGAAGATGGGGAAGACTGTTGTTTTAACTGATTCGCCGTACAAAAAAAAGAGTTAGAAGCCATTATTAAGGAAAAATAGAAGAAGAACTTTGCCAAAGAAGAAAGTGCAAAGAAAAAATTATTTGCAAAAGAGAATAAAATTAAGAAAAAAAAAAGAAAGAAAGGGCCTGAAGATAAATGGAAAAAAGGACAGAATACAATACTAAGGAGAGTGATTATGAGAAAAGTTCCGACTGTGAATGTTTATATTGTCGTGGGTTTTATTCAAAATCAGTTGAAGGTTGGGTCGCTTGTTCCACGTGCAAAAAATGGACACACGATTCTCGTGCAGGAACAGATAGCGAAGATGATGAGTCTTTCCTCGTGTGTGAATTTTGTAAACAGCCTTAAGAAAAGGATACAATACATGAATGCTGTAGTTTGACATTAATATTCACTTTAAACTAAATAAATACCGACCAAGCCAATATTTTCTGCATTTCCGATAATTTTATACGGTTTTGTAATCACTTGTACTTACCACCCCATTCTGCCGCGTGCACAGGGCAGAATGGGGCAAATGAAATACATTTCTGTTTTTGAGTGAAAAATAATGTTGTTTTATTTTATGGCAATGTTCTTGTATTTTTGTGATTAATACATCATAAGGTGTTCATATAAAAATTGGTAACTCTCTTATTTATCACTTTTGTAATTTAATCAAAGTTTTCAATTTTGTACCCCATTCTACCCCAGGTTCCCGTATGTGTCGGATAAGAAAGATAAAAATACAATCGCTACTCGTTTCTTTAACGACAATTTAAGCTGTGCTCTCGGGTTCCTCCCATCGTTCATCACGATATATTACAAAAAAAATCATAGTTAACGATCATTATAAATTGCTCTAGAAACGAAGGCAATCACAGTTAACATTTAATAAGGCGACTGGTATCCTTCGAAACGCTAACTAATGACCGTCATGCTAAACGTCATGGGTCAAAGTGGACGGGTGGAATCGCAATACGCCCTTTGCCCACGATCGCTACTTTCTGTCAAGTTGTGCCATTAATTTCTCTGCTCCCTAATCTGTTTTCGTATCTCCCAATCAGCTATTCGATATAAACTTTTTTAGCATTCTTCTACACCACCACATTTCGAAAGTTTCTAGCCGTCTCCTGTTTGGAGAACTAGGCATATTAACTACTGATTCGCTATAAGAACTAGGCATATTAACTACTGATTCGCAATATATTTATTCCGAAGGGCAGAAGGTACCTCGAAAACAATGAAAATAATTTTTTTATTGGTGATTGTACCAGTTTGAGTTACACTTAGTGCGAATATAAAAGTATTTTAGTCCAAATCCTTATTTGAAGGTCCTAAATGTCGGTTTAAATGGCAGCTTGCTATGTAAGGCATGCCCACTTGTTTCTTTGTGACAGCTCTTCGTTGAGATGATAAGCCTAGGGACATTTTTTCCCGTTGCTTTGAGCTTTCACCTATTGAATACATTTTTTCTTGTCTCGTAGTCAGTTGTTTGCTACAGTAATAACGTATCATGGGTGTTTTTCGTTTCTGAACAAAACAAATGCCAAGATCTACCCACAAAGTTTTCGAGAGAAGTTCTAGAAGACTTGCAAGAAATAAAATAGTGAGTATCATGAAACAAATGTTTTGTTTTTGTACGGCATGCGTACTATTGCAAAGGAACGAAAAGCTTTACGAGAGATGTAAAAAATTTAAAAAAAACTTTACAGTGCGCTGCTTGCAATAAACAGGAGAGGAATATATGACACATGCAGTGAAAGAAACTATGAATTTAAATGAATGCATGTACGTCGCTAAGTGCAATACAACTTTAAATTTTCCGTAACTTTTCTAACTAAATGTACCTTTCCTCTCAAACCATTTATCCTAGAACCATGGAATTCTAACGGTCAGTTGTCTTACTGGAGGGCATGAAGAGTCGACGGGCATGAAAGGGAAGCAGTAGTGGGGAAGGGAGTGAGACAGGTTTGTAGTCTATCCCCGATGTTATTCAATCTGTTTATTGAGCAAGCAGTAAAGGAAACGAAAGAAAAATTCGGAGTAGGAATTAAAATCCATGGAGAAGCTTTATTATAAAGAACACTGTTGTCTTTTTATTTTTGAAATTTGCCCATAAAACTTGTCTTTCTGAATTTTTCCAAAAATTTCACTATTAATATATTATTCATGAAAAGTAGTCAGCTTGTTGGGAAATAGTGGAAATGCATGTAAGAAATGTTTCATGTTTTACCGTTAATATAACACAGCTTGAGATAAGGGACGTGGAAATAGATCAATTTAACATGGCGGAGATAGAAGATACCTTCTCCCCTTGAAATTTGTCTTTAAAAACAAATGAATATTTTCAAATCAACAGCTCATTTCAAGCAGTCATTACTAGAAACATGTATAATCTCAACAAAATTTTGGAAGCTAATTACTTTGGTGCAAGAAAGTCTCCATCATTCAGGAAAACGAATTTTCAATAACTTGGCAGCAGCCATAAAAAGCTTTACTACTGACAAATTTCAGTTTAAGAGGAGCCTAAAGGATTTATTAAACCATCTCCTCCGACACTATTAATGAATTGAATTTTTTTAGGAGAACTAGGGCGCGCGCGATTGTGAGTGAGAGAGAGAGAGAGAGAGAGAGAGAGGCGGGGGGGGGGGGGGGGGTGTCAAGTAATGCGAGTACAATCACAATTATGTCAAAATTTTCATTCCTCATTCCATGTCCATGATCAGTCTACTTGCGATCTGTGGAAGGTAAATTAGCATATTAGTTTCCCACTGAGTATCTCCTCATTATGGATCAATTGCAACGGAAAGTACATATAATCTAATCTGACCCACTTGTCTGTCCCAAATCTGTTGAAGGTTACACATGAGACAGGTGCCTTCATATTTTTGTTGTTGTAGTCTTCAGTCCAGAGACTGGTTTGATGCAGCTCTCCATGCTACTGTATCATGTGCAAGCTTCATCTCCCAATGCCCACTGCAACCTACATCCTTCTGAATCTGCTTAGTGTATTCATCTCCTTCCTCGATTTTTACCCTCCACGTTGCCCTCCAATATTAAATTGATGCCTCATAACGTGTCCTACCAACCGACCCCTTCTTCTAGTCAAGTTGTGCCACAAACTCCTCTTCTCCCCAATACTATTCAATACCTCGTCATTAGTTATGTGATCTATCTATCTGATCTTCAGCATTCTTCTGTAGCACCATATTTCTAAAGCCTCTATTCTCTTCTTTATCGTCCATGATTCACTTCCATACTTGGCTACAGTCCATACAAATACTCGGATAAAAGACTTCCTGATACCTAAAGCTATACTTGACGTTAACAAATTTTTCTTCTTCAGAAACACTTTCCTTGCCATTGCCAGCCTACAATTTATATCCTCTCTACTTCGACCATCATCAGTTATTTTGCTCCCCAAATAGCAAAACTCATTTACTACATCAAGTGTCTCATTTCCTAATCTAATACCCGCAGCACCACCTGACTTAATTCGACTACATTCCATTATCCTCGTTTTGCTTTTATTGATGCTCATATCATCCTTTCAGGACACTCCATTGCGTTCAGCTGCTCTTCCAGGTCCTTTGCTGTCTCTGACAGAATTATAATGTCATCGGCGAACCTCAAGGTTTTAATTTCTTCTTCATTGAATTAAATTCCTGATCCGAATTTTTCTTTTGTTTCCTTTACTGCTTGCTCAATAAACAGATTGAATAACATCGGGGATAGACTACAACCCTGTCTCACTCCCTTCCCAACCACTGCTTCCCTTTCGCGTCCCTCGACTCTTACAACTGCCATCTGGTTTCTGTACAAATTGTAAATAGCCTTTCGCTCCCTCTATTTTACCACCGCCACCTTCAGAATTTGAAAGAGTATTCCAGTCAACATTGTCAAAAGATTTCTCTAAGTCTACGAATGCTAGAAACGTAGGTGTGTGTTTCCTTAATCTAGCTTTTAAGAGAAGTCGTAGGGTCAGTATTGCCTCATGTGTTCCAGTATTTCTACGGTATCCAAACTGGTGTTCCCCAAGGTCGGCTTCTACCAGTTTCTCCATTCGTCTGTAAAGAATTGGCGTGAGTATTTTGCACCTGTGACTTACTAAACAAATAGTTCGGTAATTTTCACATCTGCCAACACCTGCTTTCTTTGAGATTGGAATTATTATATCCTTCTTGAAGTCTGACGGTATTTCGCCTGTCTCATACATCTTGCTCATCAAATGGTAGAGTTTTGTCAGGGCTGGCTCTCCCACGGGTGTCAGTAATTATAATGGAATGTTGTCTACTCCCGGGGCCTTGTTTCGGCTTAAGTCTTTCAGTGCTCTGTCAAACTCTTCACGCAGTATATCATCTCTCATTTCATCTTCATCTACATCCTCTTCCATTTCCATTATACTGTCCTCAAGTACACTGCCCTTGTATAGATCCTCTATATACTCCTCCCACCTTTCTGCTTTACCTTCTTTGCTTATAGCAGGGTTTCCATCTGAGCTCTTGATATGCATACAAATGGATCTCTTTTCTCCAAAGGTTTTTTATTTACTTATTGTTCCGTGGGACCAAATTAAGGAGAAATCTTCATGGTCATGGAACGAGTCAATATATGAAATTATAACACGATAGTAGAAACAGATAAAATGAAATATAAAAACATAATCAGGCAACAAGCCGTAAGTATAAATAAAGAAAATCAACAATGTAACACTGGAATTAGCTTAATTTTTTAGCTCTTCCAGGAGCTCCTCGACAGAATAGAAGGAGTGAGCCATGAGGAAACTCTTCAGTTTAGACTTACAAGATTTTGGGCTCCTGCTAAGATTTTTGAATTCTTGTGGTAGCTTATTGAAAACAGATGCAGCAGAATACTGCACTCCTTTCTGCACAAGAGTCAAGGAAGTGCATTCCACATACAGATTTGATTTCTGCCTAGTATTAACTGAGGGAAAGCTGCTAACTGTTGGGAATCGCCTAATATTGCTAACAACAAACGACATTAAACAAAATATATGCTGTGAGGGCAATGTCAGAAATCCCAGACTATTGAATAGGGGCCGACAAGAGGTTCTCGAACTACATATAGCTCGAACAGCCCGTTTTTGAGCCAAAAATACCTTTTGAATCAGAAGAATTACCCCAAAAAAATAATACCATACGACATACACGTATGAAAATATACAAAGTAGACTATTTTTCGTGTTGAACTGTCACTTATTTCAGATACTGTTCTAATGGTAAATAAAGCAGCATTTAGTTTCTGAACGAGATCCTGGACATCGGCTTTCCACAACAGATTACTATCTATCCGAACGCCTAGGAACTTGAACTGTTCCGTCTCGCTTATATTATGCCCATTCTGTCTGATCAAAATATCGGTCCTTGTTGAATTGTGAGTTAGAAACTGTAAAAACTGAGTCTTACTGTGATTTAGCATCAAATTGTTTTCCACAAGCCACGAACTTATTTCATGAACTACATTATTTGATACTGTTTCAATATTACACACAAGATCCTTCACTGCCAAACTGGTGTCATCAGCAAACATAAATATTCTTGAATCACCTGTAATACTAGAAGGCATATCATTTATATAAATAAGAAACAGCAGTGGCCCCAGCACCGACCCTTGGGGAATGCCCCACTTAACAGAGCCCCATTGCGACTGAACATCACTACCACTCTCAATATTGCGGAGAATTACCTTCTGCTTTCTGTTCTTAAAGTAAGAGGAAAACCAATTCTATGCTACTCCCCTTACTCCATAACGGTCCAACTTCTGCATAATATTTTGTGGTCAACACAGTCAAAACCTTTCGTTAAATCAAAGAAAACACCTAGCGTTCGCTACCTTTTATTTAATCCGTCCAAAACCTCACAGAGAAAAGAGAATATGGCATTTTCAGTTGTTAAATCATTTCTTAAACCAAACTGTACATTTGACAGCAAATTATGTGAATTTAAATGCTCCAGTAACCTTATATATACAACCTTCTCGATAACTTTATCAAACACCGATGGCATGGAAATAGCTCTAAAGTTGTCAACATTATCCCTGTCTCCCTTTTTATAAAGTGGCTTCAGTAGAGTGTACTTTAATCGGTCAGGAAACCGACCACTACTAAAGGAAAAGTTACAGATATGGCTAAGTACTGGGCTAACATACACAGAACAATACTTCAGTATTCTGCTAGATACCCCGCCATATCCATGAGAGTTCTTGGTCTTTAGTGATTTACTTATTAAGTCAATCTCCGTCGACCTGTCTCTGCAGACCAGCCACTTCCTTTACGACTGACCATATGGTTTTAATTTTATCCTGAGACTTAGCTATTTATCTGCATACCACTTACTTTTTGCCTTCCTAATAACATTTTTAAGCACCTTACATTACTGTTTGTAATGGGCTGCTGCATTTAGATTTTGACTGTTTCTAACGTTTTGATATAATTGCCACTTTGTTCTATAAGATATTCTTATCCCTATAGACAGCCACCCAGGCTGCCTGTTTGTGCTAGTACCCTGTTTTGAACGTTCTAACGGAAAGCAACTTTCAAAGTGAACGAGAAAAGTCTTGAGAAAAGCACTATATTTATCGTCTACTGTCTCAGCGCTATAAACATCTTGCCACTCTTGTTCCTTGATAAGGTTTACAAAGGTCTCTGCAGCAACTGGATCAGCTTTCCTACACAGTTGATAACTATATTTATCATGTGTTGCAGCACAAAAATCTTTTAGAGTTATAATTTGTGCATCATGATCTGAAAGGCCATTCACCTTTTTGCTAACAATGTCCTTCTAGTAATGAGGAATGAACAAAAATGTTGTCTATGGTTGTTCTACTGTTCCCTTGCACTCTCGTTGGAAAGAACAAGGATTGCATAAGATTATATGAATTAAGGAGGTCTACCGGCATCCGTTTCCTTGCAGAATAACTTACACAATTAATATTGAAGTCACCACATATAACTAACTTTTTGTATTTCCTATAAAGTGAACCTCCTCTAACTTTAGCAAAATGTTGTGAAATCGGCGTCTGGTGATCTATAAATAACAACAATTAGAAGTTTAGCTCCATTAAATTTAACCACACCTACACAACACTCAAACACCTTTTCAGTGAAGTACTTTGAAACATCAATTGACTCTAATGGGATGCCGTTTTCCACATACATGGCTACTCCCCCACACCGCAAACAGCTCCTAGAAAAGCTGCCAGCCAACCTGCATCCGGGTAAAGGAAGCCTCTGAATTACCTCCTTAATGAAGAAGTGTTCAGATATACCAATAATTTCTGAGTCAACATCTATAAGTGGTTCACTAACTTTATCTCTAATCCTTGTACATTTTGATGAAATATACTAATTCCCTCATTACTCGGATGCCTAAGCTTTGTCAAAAGTGGTTCTTTTGTTAGAGAGAATTCCCTTAAGCAGGAATACCTATCAGCTGACTTCAATCTAAAAAAGGTGCAGCTCTAACACCCACTATTGCAGGAATTTTCCCATGAGTTCTCCCACCACACCCACCTATGCTGTCACTTTAATTTTCCTGTAGGCAGTATCTATCTTACCCCTAGTGATATGCGCCTCTACTTCCTTACATTTGTCCTCTAGCCATCCATGCTTAGCCATTTGCACTTCCTGCCGATCTCATTTTTGAGACGTTTGTATTTCTTTTTGCCTGCTTCATTCACTGCATTTTTGTCATTTCTCCTTCATCAGTTAAATTCAATATATCTTCTGTTACCCAAGGATTTCTACTAGCGCTCGTCTTTTTACCTACTTGATCCTCTGCTGCCTTCACTATTTCATGCCTCAAAGCTACCCATTCTTCTTCTACTGTATTACTTTCCCCCATTCCTGTCAATCGTTCCCTAATGCTCTTCCTGAAACACTCTACAACTTCTGATTCTGTCAGTTCAACCAGGTCCCATCTCCTTAAATTCCCACCTTTTTCCAGTTTCTTCAGTTTTAATCTACAGTTCATAACCAATAGATTGTGGTCAGAGTCCACATTTTCCCCTGGAAATGTCTTACAATTTAATACCTGGTTCCTAAATCTCTGTCTTACCATTATATAATCTATCTAAAATCTTGCAGTATCTCCAGGTCTCTTCCACGTTTACAACCTTCTTTCATGATTCTTGGACCAAGTGTTAGCTATGATTAAGTTATGCTCTGGACAAAAACCTACCAGGAGGCTTCCTCTAATTTCTTACCCCCATTCCATATTCACCTACTACGCTTCCTTTTCTTCCTTTTTCTACTATCGAATTCCAGTCACCCATTACTATTAAATTTTCATCTCCCTCCACTATGTGAATAATTTCTTTTATCTTATCACACATTTCATCAATTTCTTCGTCATCTGCGGACTACTTGTACTACTGTGGTGGGCTTGGGCTTCGTGTCTATCTTGGCCACAATAACGCGTTCACTATGCTGCTTGTAGTACCTAACCCGCAATCCTATTTTTCTTATTCATCATTAGACATACTCATGCGTTGGCTTCATATTAGACTTCCTAATACTTATATCTATATTCGATGCTAACAATGACGCCGGTGGATAGACTACCATGAAATAACTGACCGTCGAGAAAGTCACGAATATAACCGACAAGCTAATGGGCCCTTCGCAGGAAAAGGTTTTTCGCCGCAAAAAGCGGAAAACTGGAATCCAGCAAATGAGTAAAAAATATATATTCACTGACAGTAAATTAGTATACGTACACAACGTACACCACAGTAGACTGGGATTGCTCTATTACGTAATAGTTTTTGTCTTTGTATCTTGCAGCTTTAGTTATTTTTAATTAAAAGAGATTTTAGAAGGACCGAAAGAACATTTTGGACTACGCTACAGATCGTTTTGTTAGCACGGTCTTGACTTCGTAATCACTTTCTTTGACTTCGGCAACTCTCAACCAAAATCTCCAACCTAACCGAGACAATGCGCTACGATACAGCCGAGATCATGACAAGAGAATGGGCTACATTACACTTGAAGTAATTTTATATAGATACGGATCTCCATGACCTGTGTACGTCTAATATAAAAGATCTCCGAACCACTCTCCTCAAATAGATCGCAATCTTCACTTGACCTTTAACTGTTACTATTTCAGAATTAACAACCGAATTCAAAGAAAACTTGGCTACCAGTCACAAAACTAGAAAAATAAAAATAATAAAAGTGAGAACGTGAAACAGGTTAGCAATAACCATAAACAGGAGATTCTACAGGAAATAAAAGTGAGAAAGGAAATTATTAATATTATCGACCGTTTAGGAACTGTAGGCTACGAAAGGGATGAAATCATTTATCGAATAATTGGTGGAAGAGTTAGTGTGTTTTAAGATTAAATCCAAACAAGAATTAGAGAAAAATATATCGAAGCTAGGCCGATATTACGAAAAATTGCTAAATCTCGAGACAAATTGTGTCCTGTATTAGATGAAGAGTTTGTGCCCATAGTACGGATAAAACAGTATCTGCAGCATCAACAGAAACTTCGGACATGTGTTTCATATTTCATCCAAGCCTGCAGGCTATAAATACTTAAACAAAATACCACTATAGGGAAATTACCTACGAAGAAGTTCTTGGTAAAGAAACACAGGACACAAATACGTGTGTAGGCTTAATATGCACTACAACTGTGTTTAAAAATCACTATACTAGCTTTGGACTAACGACGACCGAATATCAATATAACCTGTACGCTTTCCAAAGCTGTTATCCATGAAAAAGCTAGACGGCGTATCGTGAACAAAATACAATTGAACACCGAAACAATGAAATTAGCTGACAATGGGCACTGACTTTAGTCAATGGGCACTGTTGAAAATTTGTGCCAGACCAGGATTAGCACCCCAGTCCCCTGGTTACTAGGGAGAGGCAATGATCATTGTGTCCGAATTACGCAGTGGACAACCTAATTGCACCAACTGCCCGAGCATGCCGTTCATCAGATCCAAATCCTCAATTTCTCCATAGACTGCTAATGCAGTGCTCCTTGAACATTATCCTCCTCGCCTTAATTATACAGTATATGGCAAAAAAAAATAAAAAAACTGACACCGAATATATACAAACTTGGCCTTACGAACATTGCAGACACATGTCGCACTTCAAAGAATTGACCGTTGCATTGTTTACTATAGACCACGAATAAAGTAACGTAAAAAAAAGCTCTGCGTCTATTGAGATCATGATTCAGAATTAAAAAAACTCTAATAAGTCGCCTGCATATTACAGTTGATGCCGAAAGAGGAGAACCACTATTTTCCCACAAACGGAAATATAGTTAAAATTACGCTTCTATTTCGGCTAGTTTCGGCGCTTACTAAAAATTGTACTGAAAGTTACATAGTGGACTCTCCCCTCACCCCACCAGAAACGTAGTTTTCGTGGCTGTTGTGCGACTTTTGTACACAGCTAGAGAAAATGTGTTAAATATGGCGCGGACGGAAACACTAGGCTACGCTACAGGGCAATCTGCTCGCACAACGTTTACTCGGCATTCATAATCGTTGGCATAAACAACTCTCAATCAAATTACCTCCCTACAACCTAACTTATATCTCGGGCTACACTACCCATCGGCCTGTCATCACAACCAAAATTTCATCAGGAGCGGGGATTTCCTGTATCTCTCTCTAGGCAAATATGTCAGTTATTGTAGATTGATTGTCAGTCTCAACTACAAGATTTACTAATGATAAACACTTTCGAGACGGCTCATAATTTTAGAATAGTTCTCTTCGTCTTACTTGGCATAAATTGTTCGCTGGCATCCCTACAGCTAGCTCCCTCAGTGTCTGCTTCTGCCATCGCACCACGCCAGTCTGTTGCTTTCTTAGCAGACCGAACGCACCGCACATCCGACACCTTCGGAATCACTCAATGGCCAGTTAGCAACTGAGCCGAGCACTGTTCACATTGTGAAAGGAAAACTATGCAAAGATGTACACTCAAATGGCACGACTGAATAGCACACACACACAGTAATATCTGTGGAATGTCCATCGACGCGCGTGGAACGAAATTCTTCTCGCGAACGTACAACGTCTCCGAAAAAAATCTCGTGACTATATTCCGCCATTACGGCCAGGTTCTCATTCAAATGAGCAAAAAATGGTACATTTGGAAATTTTTTTGAGACAATGAAAATACATTCGAAGGATCTGTTTGGAAATTACGAGTGATCATACTATGAGCTTTATTTTAGATTTTCAGTAAAAAAAAAATGGCGCCCGTAATTATGATTTGATCAAGGGCCTGCGAGTTGAAGTACGCAGAGTGCGTGCAGTGTGGCCCCTCAGATGTTACCTGAAATCAAAAATGGATAACATCAGTTGATACTACATTATTTCTCTGAAATTAAAAATGGATAACATCAGTCGATATTACATAAAATTTGTGGGAACGCATACCGAACCGCAATGAAACAACCTTAAATTTAACGATACAGTGCTAATTCGAACTTTGAGTTCGATTTTTGGGGGTTTGTTTCACTCCTTATGCCCACACAAAAATTAGTTAATATTAACAAATGTCGTATTATAGCTATAAGCTCCTAAGAAAAATGTTTACTTTTCGGGGTCCGTGGTAGAAGTTAAGAGGTTGAATCACTTTTAGTTTATGCTGCATGCCGTTCTGAGAAATAAACGTTTCTCAAAAAAAAAAGTGTTCGAAGTTTAGAGAAAACTTTAAGTTATATTATTACTTCGATTTGCATGAACTGAGTGTTACATATATATTTTTAATGTTGCTGAACAGGAAGCTGAAGTCAGATTTTCAATATTCAAAGCGGCTAATCCAATACGGAGGGCACAGGATTATGTTTTGACCAATTTTTACCAAAAATGCATTTTCGTTATTTACGTTTAGTCTGCAATTCAAGGAGTGCTTATGAGCCCTACCTCTAGCTCGAATTGTTCCTACATAGCAATTCCCTGTTCTTCTTGGCAGGAAAGGCCGATCTGTGTAACTTGGATATGCAGCAATCGTTATTCGTCAGTATTTTCGGCGAGTCTGTTTGCATGCATTCTGTAGTATGAATCGTTTTGAGCACGTGCGACACGGGACGAGTTTTCATCTACATCTACATGGATACTCTGCAAATCACATTTAAGTGCCTGGCAGAAGGTTCATCGAATTACCTTCAGAATTGATAATTAATTGGAACCCTCAGATGCCGATAGGTGTTGTTGATACAACCTCGATGGGGACAGCCGAAAATGTGTTCCCCAACCGGGACTCGAACCCCGGATCTCCTGCTTACATGGCAGACGCTCTATCCATCTGAGCCACCGAGGACACAGATGAATAGCACGACTGCAGGGACTTACCCCTTGCACGCTTCCCGTGAGACCCACATTCCCAACTGTCCACAATCAACATACGTAATGTACGTAATAGGTATTTGCCCATCCACTCATTACTCGGGCACACTAAGGTGACGATTCCCGTAAGAGTTCGGACAATCTTTGCGCATTCGCACAGACGAAGGTTAATGGCTGGGTAGCCTTTAACTACATATATGAAGATAGTAACTGTTCTCGAAGGAACAGATACCACTGATTACCGTGCAGCTTTTCTAGAATAAATTATAATTAATTGAAACCCTCAGCTGCAGACAGGTGTTGATATACCTCGATGGGGACAGCTGAAAATGTGTACCCCGAGGTACATCAACACCTGTCGGCAGCTGAGCGTTTCAATTAATTATCATTTATTCTAGAGAAGCTGTACGGTCATCAGTGGTACCTGTTCTTTCGAGGCAGTTACTATCTTCATATACCTTCACAATTCTCTATTATTCCAATCTCGCATAGCGCGCGGAAAGAACGAACACCTATATCTTTCCGTACGAGCTCTGATTTCCATTATTTTATCGAGGTGATCGTTTCTTCCTATGTAGGTCGGTGTCAACAAAATATTTTCGCATTCGGAGGAGAAAGTTGGTGACTGGAATTTCGTCGCAACGAAAAACGCCTTTGTTTTAATCATACCCATCCCAAATCCTCTATCATTTCAGGGACACTCTCTCCCATATTTCGCGATATAACGTGCTGCCCGTCTTTGAACTCCGACAGTCCTATCTGGTAAGGATCCCACACCGCGCAACAATATTCTAAAAGCGGATGGACAAGCGTAGTGTAGGCCTTCTTCCTGAGCAAGCGTTTCCGACTCAAGAGTGTCCAATGGCAACTGTCCGTCTGTGGTAAGCTCCTGTGGGACCTAACTGCTGAGGTCGTCAGTTCCTAACCGGCCGGTGTGACCGTGCGGTTCTAGGCGCTTCAGTCTGCATCCGTGTGACCGCTACGGTCGCAGGTTCGAATGCTGCCTCAGGTATGGATGTGTGTGGTGTCCTTAGGTTAGTTAGGTTTAAGTAGTTCTAAGTTCTAGGGGACTGATGACCTCAGAAGTTGAGTCCCATAGTGTTCAGAGCCATTTGAACCATCAGTCTCTAAACATTCTGCGTGGTGTCTGCTTGTTCTATATCGTGTCTCCCTACCACTTTCGCGCAACGACGCTCTGAGCGTGTTTTTTAGGGTATTGACTAGTTTGAACCTGGGACCTGTTGCTGGTAAGGAGACGCCAGACCACACATGACATGTAGAATTCAGAAGAGTTCAGTGAGACTAGCGATAATATAACCAAATACTTAATGATTTCAGCGTCAGCTCCACTGCACTCCCTGTAAAAGAATCTTAATACTAACTAAATTTAGTGGAAGGGGATCAAGGCTTTCCTATTTTTAGTTAGCTGGTAAAATAACGTCGAAAAAGCAGTTAAGTTTACCACTGGAAATTTTATTCTAATCACAAAACATTGTTTATAAATTGCACTATTGATAAAAGGAGATGTTTTAATACAGGATGGTAAAAACCAACAAAAATGTGAACGAATATTCCCTGAATGGGTTTCCAAGTTCTACAAAGTATCGAAGTATGACCTATGCCATATCACATCTATAATGTAGGTTTAAATTAAGTTTCACAAGAGAGAAAACTATCAAAATGGTCTACAGTGACCCTCAATTATCTTTAATTACTTATCTAACTTGTCGTAAATTACAGTGGCTGATGTGGCTTCTCAATAACTATAAAACAGAAAAATCATCGCGTTTCAGATTTTTACTTCAAGTGGCAAATGTGAACACCATGAGCTTTAATTGACGATCGACACTAGTATTACGCAAAAAAGGGATGTAACAGATGAGACTTCTGCAGTTCTGAGAGAAGCTTTATGCGCTGTTATGTGGCATCGCGTGCGTTCATTACCTTGTCGGTGTTCGTCAGGGGGCGACGGGCAGCACAGCTCCGCTCACCTCGCCGTCTCGGAAGTAACTCTCCCTAACTTCTCCTTACTACAATTTACCGAAGTTGGTTTAAAAAAAAAACTATCTGGCTGTGTTTTCATCTTACCAATCAGGGTCTCAATGTTAACCTTAAGCTCTGCCTACAAAAATTCTGTCTATCCAATGAGAAACATTATACTTTTCGTGGTGGGGCAATGTTTTTAAAGTTTGCAACGTAGCAGACGCGAAAAAGTCTCACGCTAAAACTTGCAGCTGGTGTGGTCCTTTTAGCGTTATCGTAAGATCTGTACTGTCCTTCTGGAGGGCTCTATCTTTTAACATGGGCTGGGGGATGGTCCTAACGTAACAGAGACGCGAAAAAGTCTCACGCTAAAACTTGCGGGTGGTGTGGTCCTAGCAGTTAGTTGGCGACGTGGGTGTCCGTCCGTCCCTTATCGTAGGGCCTTCCAGCTTAACACGGTTCTGCTCTCGGCTTCTGTTCTCGTTTCTCCCCTCGGAATTGCGTCTGTCTCATGGTGGGAAGGTATGACAAGCATTTAGGCATTCTTGTGTTAGTCTGTGATATTGCATTTCCTCACTCGTTACTCGTATTACTTTCGTTAATTTAATGTCACGATTTATTCGGAGCTATGTGACATACTACTGGATTTGCTTATCATGTCAGGGTTTTCATGGAAGGTGTTGGATTTGCCTGACACTTCACAAGTCCCTATGCTTACACACTACTTACAGTAACGTATGCTAAGGACAACACACACACACACACACACACACACACACACACACACACACACACACACATAACCATGCCCGAAGGAGGACTCGAACCTCCAACGAGGGGAGCTGCGTGAACCGTGACAAGGCGTTTGAGACAGCGCGGCTACGCTGGGCGGCTCATGGCAGCCGTGACACTGCTTCAAACAATGGGCTGTAGAAACTTTTGTAACGCGAGGATTAAAAAAAACCTTTCCGTTCCAAGAGTCTAGACAAGTACACCCTTAAAAAATGCAATTACAAAGAAATTGAATTTTCGAACGTTTTCAATCACAACCTGTCCTTAAGGAACACCGTTGATCAAATTTCACACGGATTATGTACTCAGGTTTCACATGTGGGTTAACAGTTTCTAATCAACATACAGAAAGAGCAGGGCTTAAAACTTTGAAGCGTTAAATTTCAAGGGCCGTTCTCTTGTTTGCAAATTGTTTCACAGCGGAAATTTCTCTTGTTTTTTTTTGCCATAGGAAAAGGAAGATAGCAATGGGAGGAGGGGGGGGAGGCGAGAGGGGGGGGGGGAGGAATTTTGCGTCTCCCACCTTGGAATCCTCAATACATAATTTTTATTCATTACGAGATTCTCAGCCACTTGTAGAAGTGATTTCCCTTGATTCTGCAAAACTTTCCCTTTAGCCAATCGTAGCAACTATTGGATTTGGTTCCTGCTACATGACATGTCACGGAACTTAAACTGACCAACTCATTTGCATAAAGAGCTAGCTTATCATCCGCTTCTTTACTTGCGAAGACCATATGGTCCGCAAAGAATTTTTTTTCTTTAATTTTTTTTTATGTCTTTTGTAAATTGCAACACTTTCTTAACTTTTCAACGCCATTGAAGCATGGTCTTTTACTGAATGTTCTTATGACCAAAAAGCAATGCCGATAGCTGAAGTCCAAGGTTTTTGTTAATCAAGCCGTTTGTAGTCTTGTGGTGATATCTCCGTAGAATCTTTCATTCCCTAACGCATATTTCTTTATATCTAATTAAGAAGTGAAATACCGGTTTTCATAGATGCAGACTTAAAATATTTTAATATAACGCAATAAATATTTCATTAAAATTTTTCATCCCCTTAGGATTGAAGTTCCAAAACCAGTGCAACATTGAAAAATTCTAACAGAGGAGCCAAATACGAATTCTGAGATATATTTAGTAATGCTTTCACAATGAAACATTTTCAGAAACATCTCACACCTTTTAGGGGTTGAATTTTCAAAAACAATTAAACATGTATTCTTCTATTTACAACTGAGGAGCCCAATTCAAATCTTCGTCGATTTAGTTCTAAAAATGCTTTCATAGTGAAATATTTCATAAAACTTTTCGTCCCCTATTTCACGCTATTGGTGAGTTAAATTTCCAAAAACAACGAAACACTTTTTTTTACATCCAACCGAGAATTCAAATCCAATTTTCATAGATGCAGCTTTAAAAATGCTCTAGTAGTTCTTTAATAATGATTTATTTTCAAAAAACCTTCAGTAATTATTTTATTCCCCTAATGGAAGAATTTCGGAAAATGCTTAAAACCTGTTTTTTTTTGTTTCTGACAAAGAAACCAAATGCCATTTTTCGTAGTTTTGTAGTTCTAGCTTCAATAGGGACATATTTTAAAAAACCCATTCAACCCATATTTCACCCCCTTAGGAGCGGAATTTCGAACACTCTCTTCTTAAATGATGCTTACATCGTAAGATT
Organism: Schistocerca serialis cubense; assembly: GCF_023864345.2. NCBI lineage: Eukaryota > Metazoa > Arthropoda > Insecta > Orthoptera > Acrididae > Schistocerca > Schistocerca serialis. The sequence continues at coordinate 1,954,277 of NW_026047571.1, read as the reverse complement.
TACACCTTCATCAAATTTCAAGTTCGTATACTTTGCAGGTTGGGCTGGAAGGCGATGAGTCATTGAATATGTGTGCCCTTATTGCACCTCATGGGAGGTTGTAGTTCCAAAAACAGTGAAACATGTATTTTTCAATAACACAATTTTCATAGATTTAGCTTTAAAAATTCTTTCACACTGAATTATTTTCATAAAACATTTCATCCTATATTCCACCCCTTTTATGGGTTGAATGTATCAAAAACAGAGAGACTTTTTTTTTTACTTCAACTGAGAAGCCAAATTCAGGTTTCAATATATTTAGCTTTAAAAATGCATTCATAATTAAATATTTCATGAAACATTTCATCCTCTATGAAATGAGTTACGGTAGTGACGCACCAAAATCACAATAGTAATCTGTTGTAGTTGCTACATATTTTATTACAATCGAAAGCATTATAAAATCACAATCACAATAATACAGGAGACTGCCTTATAAGGCCAGATCAGTTGGAAAAATAATAAATAAATTTCTTTACATGGAACAAGACCCGTAAAACTTGAAATTTGGATATGACTAGGCAAATATACTTATTTAGCTTTACGTAAATAGTACAAATGTCCATAGAATTCCCAGCAGAACTGTCATTGCTTCCAATCAGCTGAGAAACAGATTAAGCGTAAGAACACAGATTTTTTAATGTTTGGCTAGCCAACATTCCTAAACAAAACTATATACAAATGACTAAAACAATTAAGGAGGTGCTTTAATTTTGACCAAACCGATCTTCAAACTTGCTTACTCAGTTGATTAATCAACAATATTCTTAGAAAGATTACAACTAGAACATGATCATATGACAATACCCCTAAAATGAGGTTGCTTCAAAATTTCGTGTGAATTGGCGATAGACATGAGCAGACAAAGGATTCAGATCAATACGAGAGATCCACGAGATAGGAAATGACATAGAAATATACTCAACTTTGAAATGCAACTGAATTTCGGATGCTATAATCCTCCACCAGAAAGATGGATCACGCAAAAGTGACAACATAACCCAAGATGTAAAGGAGAGGACATGGCCTTAAATATCTCTCTGCCCTCGTGGTGCTCTGCTCCCAGTATGCATGCGTCGACTGCTGCCAATTATCTCTAACACAACAGACATCAACGGCAGACAATATTCTGAGATATAAACTACACAACTTTATCTGGAGAACAGGTGAGCAATACAACTGAACTGAAACAAATGAGCCTCCGCGAGTTATTTGGCCAGTGCCAGAACTTGATCTTTGATTAATAAGTTCGCTAAAAATCATGCCGAAGTTAAGATGACTTTATCTCCTGGTTCGACATATTAGGGGCAGTGACAATGAAGTGGCCAACGCTCTCAGCCGTATGTTCGCGGGAGAGTCTGGGGAAGGCAAGGGCCACGTGGAGACGGATCTTGGGGTGAATTTCCTTCTCTCCGAGACACACGGTTTCTTCTGCGACTTAGCTGACAAACAGGATGAGGACCCTAGATGGGGACCGATTCGGCAGCAGTTGGCGGATGGCGATGTCGTTACTGGCTATTGCCTTCGTGGGGGCCTCTTGTGTAAAGGGGGAGACAGCCATGGTGAAGTCAAAGTCTGTATTCCACAGGAACTAGTTAGCATGGTACTCATGATTCGGCGGTCGGGGGTCATTTGGGGTTCTACAAGACCTACACCCGGAAGAGGAAGTCGTCCTACCCCAGTGGAAGTTAGTGACGAGGTCGCCGTTGCTCCACTGACTACGCAGCATTTGCCGTGGGTAGAGCTCGTGCAGTGAGACGATAATCATCCATCCCATGGTCAACACCACAGATATTCTGCGATTTACTTTACTCTGATACCCGTACAACATCCAGACAGTGCAGCAACTGAAACCTCACTATGCGCAGCAACATTATGAATTCGCTCTTCGGTTTCTGGTGCGGATCGAAGTTGGTGACTTATAGCTGGGTAATATTCTGTACAGTGAAGAGGCTGATTTTACACTACAGGGTGCAGTGAATAGACAGACCTGCCGAATTTGGGGTACTGTTAAATCGCGTGTTGTGCATGAAGAGCCGTTGCACTGACCCTATGTGATAGTGTGAGGTGGATTCACAAGCATCTTTATTCTCCACCCGTTCTTCTTTGAAGACAATTCACCATAAATACCTGTCAGGTGTACCGTGACGTCTGCACGTTATCGGGACCTCTCTGTACAGCATGTGAGTCCGCTTTGTACACGACCAGTAACGCTCTTGTCCTTGTGCCTCCTTTGCACTTAGATTTCTGAAGATGGAAGTAACTCCAAAACGCTTCATGCATACTTTGCATTTGATCTGGTGACCTCGCTGTTTGGTCCTCTCTTCCCAAATCAACCAATCATACTTTGCAACAACCAATAAAGTCATTCTTCACCTGCTGTGTGGGATTTTATGCTATCTGATCAGCAGACCTAAGCATATTAATAGAACTAGTATCGCGTGTGGTCAAAATTCGACCAATTGCGTCAATGAATCTCATATGCGATGGATAATGTCATGTATCTTATAGTGAAATTTTAGCCGCAGAACAGATCCCTGGCAAATGCTGCGTTGTAGCTACGTGTGTCTATGAAACAGTTCTTTAATTTCTCTTTAATTATTCAAGCATTTAAAGGGAGTCTTTGATACACTACGTTGACAAATTAATTTTACCATTATGAAAACACAATGTGAATGCCATTGTATCATATAAGGTCATCTCAGACGCGAAATGATTTGCATTACAATATCTGCGTTGTAAATTCATCAAAGCGCAATTACAGTTCTCAAAATTATTTGTAATTATGTTCCATGCACATTTAATTGTATCTTTTAGAACGACAATAGAATTATCGTTACTGACATCTGACAAAAATTGTGTGTCTCTAGCTCTTCGTCTTTCAGCCCGACCCGTTAATGTTCTTTTTCGAGGCATAGCCTGAAACAAGTACAGTTTCGTTACAATACAGGACGTCGTAGCTACTCAAAATGCAGATACTGAAAATTAGGAACACCCTACATTTGGTGGTGACGGCGGAAAATGAACACAGAGTTAGTTCCGTTTTCTCTTTGACCAAAGTAAGTGAAAAAACGACGTTAATAAAGAACGTTTGCTGTCCCCGACGACTTCGTTACTACGTTTCGTTTTCCACTGTTGACAACTTCAACGACATAGCAGCTTCGGTCCTGGAAGTTGGTAGCAGTGTCAGAGACAAAGGAAAAGTTTTCACATGTGTGTGCTTCTATTTACCTATCCTAATGGTTATGGACACACATGATGGTTTCCTTTTGTTCACATCTACGGCGAAGTTCCTTACCCGTTATGCAAGTCTGATTTGTCATATTGTATAATTAATTTTAAGAATCAGTATTTCAGTTTTCAATAAACAGATGCGTTATCATTATGAATGTTCACATTGCTATTACTTTCGCGACGCAAAAACTGTGTCTGCCTAGCTCTGCGTCTTTCACTCTGACCCGTTAGCATTCTCCTTCTAGGCATACACTAAAACAAATATGGTTTCCGCATACTAAGGGAAATCTGAAGTCTTACATATTCAAAGTGAAGAAATTACAAATCCGGAACTTACTTCAAAGTTTCTGATAATGGCAGCAAACGATCACGTAATTACTTTTACACAAAACTAAGCGAAATAACGACGCCAATATACAATGCTATTTACAGACATCATCATTGACTTAGCAGTTGCCGCATTTTACATGCCAGATATGCATGTTGTACTGCAAATCCATGTAAGCACGAAAGCCCCTAAAATACGATCTCACGAAATGTTGTCACTTTCATTTGTCAGTTCTACTGTAGCACTTGATCTGTGCGCTAGGCAGAGGTTGGCAGCTCTACAGTTTTCAATTTTCAGGCATTGGAGATTTTAATGCGTGATAGAGAATGAAAGATTAGTGTTACGAATGTGAAAGCTTCTATTTCCTTTTACGACTCTTAATGGCTAAATACAGATATTATTTGTTCTTAGCGCACATCTATGGCAAAGTATCTTTCGAATCACATAAGGATCATTGTCCTCGTTGTACGATTAATATACAAAGTCTGTACTTCAATTTTCTTGTTCGCGTATTAAAATTATGACTTGACTTTTGTTACATCTTTGTTACTGACCATTCACCCTCGAAAACACTGAACATAGCTTACAGCGGGCTGGAACGTGGATGGTCAACTCTTGTCCCTATTGTCGCATCTGCAAGCTACCAGATCATCTTCCACGGATTAATGTGGAGATTACAAAGTCGCACTCGAAACGTAATCTGCATCCAGCTATATTTTTAACGCTTAAGGGCCGTTTACCCGAGCTAAAAGTCAGGCGATATTTGTATCTAATCCCTGAAGGAACATGACGTTTCTTGTTTATTAATAGATTTATAATCTGAGACGTAATCAACTGCAAGCAAGCCCCACTGACTGACGCAAATGCTCCTTTCCAGACAAGATACAAAGATTAAATCTGTAAGTTTTAGTTTTGTTTGCCGATATGAAACTTACTGACTGACGTAATTCAACATTTTAGTAGAAAACAGCCGTCTGAAAGAAAGAATTCTGTGGGAGATGAAAACAAAAAGAGAAACACATTAAGGCGCATTGAAACGAAAGCGAGACAGTTGGGAAAAAGTAAGGAAATTATTATTATTATTATTTCAAAAATAATCACCATAATTGTTATTACGTTTATACAAGTATGCGACAAGACGGTAATGCCTTCATGGAAAAAATGTTTGCGGTGCCTACAGGACCATTACGATACTCAAGCGTGCGCCTCCTCGTCCGAAACAAATTTACGGCAACGAATGTCTTTCCGCTCTAAAAATATGGACGTCGGACGTGGGAGATTGCGACCGTATGCAGGATCTGTAAGCGCTCTTCCCAGCGAAACTTCTGCAGCATAGTACTGTAAGTAGGCTATTTATGTTTTCTTATTGGCAACGCCACGTAGCGCTCTGTATGAAAATCACTGGCTGTGCTGTGTGCAGTCTGTGGCTAGTTTGCATTGTTGTCTGCCATTGTAGTGTTGGGCAGCTGGATGTTAATAGCGCGTAGCGTGGCGCAGTTGGAGGTGAGCCGCCAGCAGTGGTGGATGTGGGCAGAGAAATAGCGGAGTTTTGAAATCTGTAAGACTGGATGTCATGAACTGCTATATATATTATGAGTATTAAGGTAAATACATTGTTTGTTCTCTATTAAAATCTTTCATTTGCTAACTATGCCTATCAGTAGTTAGTGCCTTCCGTAGTTTGAATCTTTTATTTAGCTGGCAGTAGTGGCGCTCGCTGTATTGCAGTAGTTCGAGTAACGAAGATTTTTGTGAGGTAAGTGATTTGTGAAACGTATAGGTTAATGTTAGTCAGGGCCATTCTTTTGTACGGATTTTTGAAAGTCAGACTGCGTTGCGCTAAAAAAAAATATTGTGTGTCAGTTTAAGGACAGTCATGTATAATGTTTCTAAGGGGACGTTTCATATGGCGCGCCTGCCAGGATACCTCACTGGAATCTTCTGATTTTTTTTTTTTTTTGTAGTTTGTGTAATTAGTGTAGCTATTGTTTATTGCTAGCGCGTAATTGTAGAGAAAATCTCCTTTGTAGTTGCAGTCTTTCATTGTTGCAGTCTTTCATTGTTGTTGTGGCATGCATGTAGATTTGCACCAAATATTTCGCAGCTGCGCTTGCAATTAACTAGATATTATTTTCAGTGCTATGTTAATGTGTTTTCTTATTTTGCTCTTCAAATTGTGCTTTTCTGTGTTGTCGTGTGAAATATTGTGACAATAATGGCGTGTGAAAAACGTAATACTAGGCTCCAAAGTAAACTGAGAAATGACAGTGAAGACGAAAGCAGTGTGTTAGCACCACCGTGTAATGAATTAACTTATGTTCAAACTAGTGATTTGGTAATTGTGCATAAGGAAATGGAGCGGGCGGCAAATAATGGCATAGACAGTGAAACAATTAGTGAACAGGGAAGCATTATCGATCGATCGGTCGGCAATAGCTCGCCTCAGGAATCCGAAATGACAGGACACAATCTCCGAAATACTGTAGATTCAGGTTTTGGGTCCTCACCGTTTTCTCAAATAAGTCAAGACACTTTTTCTGCTTGTCAAAATGTGAATGTTGCCGGTGCAAATTCACTGCCGAAAAGCACTGAGGAACATGTTTCAGATACCAGTGCATTGTTATTACAATTAATACAACAAATGGGACAAACACAGCAAAAGCTTCAAAAGTGAGACACAATGGAACAAATTCTTCAAAAGTTAGACACAATGGAACAACACCGGAGACAAACACAGCAACAGTTAGACACAATGGAACAAAATCTTCCGAAGTTAGACACCACACTTGAACAAACACGTGAATATTTAACTACTGAGTTACATAACATTGAATCGAAATGTCAAAAAGTCTGTGATGACGTAAAATCACAAATTTGTGAGCATTTCCAACCTATTTTTTCGCGGCATGAAAATGCATTACAGAATCACGAAGCAGCCATAAAAGAACTGCAAACTATTGTTCATGAAAATCAAGACAACTTGCAAGCTAAAATTGACTCAGTTGCATCTACCGATTCGGTTACGCAACTTGCAAAAACTCAGGAAAACTTAAAGGACACAGTAGATACGATTTCAACACAAATGGACACTCTGAAACTTGGTTCAGAAAAACACACAGAAGAAATAATTTCACTACCGGATAAAGTAGCCGACAGTGACAGTGAAGGAGAATTTTACCATGCCTTCCTCTCAGCATATTGGTCTCAAGCCACACAAGACCGAGTAAAACATAGCATCATGATGATGAAACACTTTGAACAATCTGAATTTTCCAGTCTTGTCAAATATTTTGAAGACATGTTGCATAAGAATCAATATCTTTCAAACCCATACAGCCCTTCAGAACTCATCTGCATTTGCTTAATGAAATTGCCTGAACATTTAAGAAATATTATTTTGGCAGGACGTTGCAAAGACGACATTGAAGCTTTTCAGTGACTCTTACAAGAATTAGAAATTGACACAGACAGTCGCGGGATGCGAAAACAGGAAAACAATCACTACAGGTCACATCCGTCACAATTCCGTGACGACAGAAGCAATAACTGGACACGACAAGTCTATTCTTACAACACACATCGTGACCAAAACAGACACCACCCATATGACAACCACTGGCAGAGTAATAATAGTTACAGAGAAAGATCGCATTTCCGTAGTAATGAATATGACAGAGATTACCATCCAACAGACAATATGGGAACAAAAACAATTATTATCAAGGGAGACAGAACAACTTCAGACGCAATAGTTCCACGCACAGTTACGATTCCGGGCGAAATTCTCCACCACATGACCGACAAACAAGAAACTATGTAAACTACCGACAAAACGACAGACCTGAATTCAATCAGAACTGGCGGGATTCAAACAGAGCAGGGCACTCTCGACAAGGTGAATTTGTAGAAGTTAGGTCTTCTAATCCCAATAACGACGCACGCCAACAAAGAGACAGACAATGACTTGCACCGCAGGCAGACACGTGCGCCGGCTGGCTCAGGGAAAAATTACATAGACGCTAACCTTGAGAAAAATTTTAGCATTTTTTACCGATGTACCATATACCACATGATAATTCCACTGAAGCTGAAACTCTGCATACTAGGAAGAGTAAAGGTTTACACCACATTTCACATGTAAAACCGTTTATTGAAAAATAATCTGCTTTTTAACTTTGTCTTTGCCATAAAACTTTTCACTTCACATTTCTAGTATGCATTGTCAGACTTAGAAACTGTTACCATGCAACAATGTTTGAAATTAAATATCCAATCAAGAACCAAGAGAACTTATTTAAACAAATTACGAATGCATTGTTATAGTGAACAGACGTCACAGTGTTGTTGTGTGTGTACATTGTTGCTTGTTAGTTGCACGATTATGTAATGACTATAATGCTTAGATACTTGTACTGGTACTGCTAATAAGATTTTAATGCTATATTTTGGTTTTAAAGTACTTTCTGTGAGATACCTGATGAGACAGTGGATAGTTTATGTGACAGCCACACGATTTTATCATGACGCTACTAATGAGTGACAATTTACAATGATGCTTTTGCAGTGTTTCTGTTTTATACCTGCACAGTTTTTCTGTATTATTCTGGAAAGTAAAACATGTTTTAGTAGTAACTTTTGTGGTATAACTACAATGAGACTGCCTTTTCCGTAGCACAACAATACGTTACAGCACAGTACTTTCTTCATCACGGCAATAAGCGTAATAATTAAGATATCTATATGCTAAGCATTTCACTTTTGTTTATCATTAAGTAAGTACATTGGCTTCTGCAGAACTTAGCTTTCGTAGGACAATAACTACAACACATCCACAGTTACAACAAGAGCACAGTTTAGCGCTGCAGGACATGTATCTGAGTGATTAAAAATAAATGTTTTAAGTACAAAATTAAAGATATTTGAAGTACAATGATACAAAGGTTTTCCGTGATACATTTCATTCCATTGCTGTAATCTGTGACACCTGAGGGTATTATTCATTAATCCTCAGGGGGGTACACGCTTACTTTGTGTACCATGTGTTTGGCAAGCACAAGGAGCCCTAGCTAATATGGAATTTGCTTATACAACTTTACACATCTGTACCATGTTTCTCTAACACACAAATTACACAGCTATCTGATCATTTAACTGAGAGATAAACATTTTTTGTACTACATCAGTGACACATGTTTACGCAATTACACAGTTGGATAACTTCACACTTATGAAATTGTATTTTGTCTGTACTTTGTGAACTGTTCATATTTTTTCGGAACCATTGTGATACTATGAGAGCTTTGAATGATGTATTTGGTAAGGGAGCATGATTTTAAAGTACGTTTGAGGTAGATGGCACTATTGAAATAAGCGGAGAATTTTTTTTTAGGTTTTGACATTATTGCAGAAAGCTACGACGTTTTTGAGATTTGACTGAGGTGTTTACGGTGACGATGTGTATTATGCTGTTGAGGTATGTTTATGATCAATAAGATGATGCTACCTTAAATGAGGAATTTGATTATGCTACGTATTTATTTTGATGAAATATTGAAGAAGTGTCAACGAATACATATATGAATAATGAGTAGTGGTTAGGGACTCTGATTTGTGGAAAAGGATGTTGGAAACCAAGAATCGTATTTTTAAGAGTTATGAAATGTGTGTAAATGCGCGAATTTATCACAGTGCCGACGAAAACTTTTTGAACACTGTTATATTCATAGGATTTTGTTTCTACACATTTGCAACGCAAATTCTCGACCTGTGAAATTTTTTATATGAGACTGTCACTGTAATGCAAACTGGTGTCGTAAATATTTCAGTAAGAAAGTTAAGTGACCACCTTCACGTAATGAGTCGTGGGCACCCAACTGTGCGACAGTCGCCTGGAAAAAACCAATTAGTGTTTGCCTTTCAGAGGCACAGGTGGAGAAAAAAAGAGGCCGTTATCCTCGCTACTGACATTTCTTTGTAGAAAGCATCGCAAATACGACATGCTCATTACTTGGAAACATGATTACTCGTACTTTGTGCTACTTACTGAAATGCTTATGAACTGATGTGAAATATTCGTACGTCTGCACACCTGATTATGACAAGTGTCTTTCTATGAGAATTGAGAGAATTTCTACTGACTTATGAAATGCCACATAGCTGTTGATTGATGTTTTTATGCTTTGGTTTGCGTATTTGCTATTTCATTTGGTATCTGTTTTCCAGCTGTGTTGCAGCATTGGTTTTATAAAATAAACTTACATGCATTTGCTAACGTGAACACTTTCTGTCAACAGATCTATTAAATAATTATTTTATGATCCACATTCGAGAAAGGAGCACTTGGAAAGGAAAGAACAATAAGAAGGGATTAATAACAGTAACTGCATACATAATTTTCTTCAACTACTTGGTAATTTGTTTGTTAGATTAACTTGTTGTGGTGAACCACTCCAATTACATAGACATTAATATGTGAATAGACATTTCCCTTATCTGCATTGTTGTCTTTAGTGTAATATTTTTCTGCTTGAGTTTAGTCATGTTTAGGTATAAGTTATTGCATTTGCTGCTGCTGCTTGCCAGGCATAGTGCTACTAAAATTGACTTTGTATTACTCTGTTAAGCCAGTTTTTCTAATGATTTATTTTATTGTTTGCTGCACATTGCCTTATATTAGTTGTAATATTGCAATTGCTCTGCTAATTTAGACTTAATGCTGCTAGCTTTGCCAATTTGCATTTTTTTTATCATTGCTGTTTGTGTTAATTGTTTTGTGCTGCTGCATTGCCTTGTCCCTTAGTTTAGCATCTCAGCTCAGTAGATTTAAGTTAGCTTAAGTTGTGATGAATTGAAAGAAATGCATTGAGAAGATATAAGAAAATGGTTTGGCCAAAAAAGTATTTTGAAAGAGGATATGAACAAAAAAAGTAAGTTTTAGGGACAACAGGTTTAGATAGGATTTTCTTCGAAATAAATGATGAGGTAAGATAATGGAAAATAAATAATGAGGTAAGGAATGTGTGAACATATAAATACAGAAAGCATGCTTGAATAGAAATTTTTTGGTGGAAACACATGTTGAAATAAGAGGAAAGATATACGGAATGAAGTTTTGGGGTGGACTGCAGTACCAAATGTTAACTGAAAACAAACCCTGTCCTTTTCTCCTGTGTTATTCTGCTATGTGTTTAAATCGGTACCTCGAAAGAAATCGGTTCCTCAAAATAAATCGGTACCTTTAAATAAATCGTTATCTCGAAATAAATCGATGTCTCGAAATAATTCCTGCATCGAAATATGCCGACATCTCGACATAAATGGACATCTCGAAATATACGGATATCTCAAAGTGTATCGATATCTCGAAATATACCAATATCTGGAATTTTGTCGAAATCTCGGAATATGGACATGTCGAAATAAATCAATGTCTCGAAATAAATCGACATCCCGAAGTATGCCAACATCCCGAAGTATGCCGACGTCAAGTAATATGTCGACGTCTCGAAACAAACCGACATCTCGAAAAGAATCGGTATCTCGAAAAGAATCGGTATCTCGAAAAGAATCGGTATCTCGAAAAGAATCGGTATCTCGAAAAGAATCGGTATCTCGAAAAGAATCGGTATCTCGAAAAGAATCGGTACCTCGAAATAAATAGATATCTCGAAATAAATAGATATCTCGAAATAAACAGATATCTCGAAATAAATCGATATCTCGAAATAAATCGATATCTCGAAATAAATCGGTATCTCGAAATACATCGGTATCTCGAAATACATCGATGTCTCGAAATACATCGATGTCTCGAAATATATCGATGTCTCGAAATATATCGATGTCTCGAAATATAACGATATCTCGAGATATATCGATATCTCGAGATATATCGAAATCTCGAGATATATCGAAATCTCGAGATGTATCGATACCTCGAAATATATCGATACCTCGAAATATATCGACACCTCGAAATATATCGACACCTCGAAATATATCGACACCTCGAAATATATCGACACCTCGAAATATATCGATATCTCGAAGTATATCGATATTTCGAAATACATCGATATCTCGAAATATATCGATACCTCGAAATATATCGATACCTCGAATTATATCGATATCTCGAAATATACCGTACTCTCGAAATGCATCGATCTCTCGAAATGTATCGACATATCGAAATGTATCGACATCTCGAAATGTATCGACATCTCGAAATGTATCGGCATCTCGAAATATATCGATATCTCGACATATATCGATATCTCGAAATAAATCGATATATAGGAATAAATCGATATCTCGAAATACTTCGATATCTCGAAATATGTCGATATCTCGTAATAAATCGGTATCTCGAAGTAAATCGACATTTCGAAATAAATCGACATCTCGAAATAAATCGAAATCTCGAAATAAATCGATATGTCGAAATAAACCGATATCTCGACATAAATCGATATCACGCTATAAATCGATATCTAGAAATATATCGACATCTCGAAATATATCGATACCTCAAAATAAATCGGTATCTAGAAATAAATCGATATATCGAAATAAATCGATGTCTCGAAATATATCGATATCTCGAAATATGTCGATACCTCGAAATATATCGTTACCTCGAAATATATCGATACCTCGAAATATGTCGATACCTCGAAACATATCGATACCTCGAAATATATCGATACCTCGAAATATATCGATACCTCGAAATATATCGACATCTCGAAATACATCGACACCTCCAAATATATCGATACCTCGAAATATTTCGATACCTCGAAGTGTATCGATACCTCGAAATATATCGATATCTCGAAATATATCGACATCTCGAAATATATCGATATCTCGAAATAAATCGATGTCTCGGAATATATCGATGTCTCGAAATATATCGATATCTCGAAATATATCGATATCTCGAAATAAATCGATATCTCGAAATAAATCGATGTCTCGCAATAAATCGATATCTCGAAATAAATCGATATCTCGAAATACATCGGTATCTCGAAATACATCGAAGTCTCGACGTACATCGAAGTCTCGACATACATCGATGTCTCGACATACATCGATGTCTCGAAATATATCGATGTCTCGAAATATGTCGATGTCTCGAGATATATCGATATCTCCAGATATATCGAAATCTCGAGGTATATCGACATCTCGAGATGTATCGACATCTTGAGATATATCGACATCTCGAAATATGTCGACACCTCGAAATATATCGATATCTCGAAGTATATCGATATCTCGAAATGTACCGATAACTCGAAGTATATCGATATCTCGAAATAAATCGATGTCTCGGAATATATCGATATCTCGAAATATATCGATATCTCGACATTAAAAATTTTTTTTTGTATTTCGAACTATACCGATACTTCGGGAAAAACGCCGACTTCGGGAAAAACGCCGACTTCGGGAAAAACGCCGACTTCGGGAAAAACGCCGACTTCGGGAAAAACGCCGACTTCGGGAAAAACGCCGACTTCGGGAAAAACGCCGACTTCGGGAAAAACGCCGACTTCGGGAAAAACGCCGACTTCGGGAAAAACGCCGACTTCGGGAAAAACGCCGACTTCGGGAAAAACGCCGACTTCGGGAAAAACGCCGACTTCGGGAAAAACGCCGACTTCGGGTATTTGCTGACATGCATTACTTTTCTGAATGTATATTATGTGCAAAGTCTGCCACCAATTGAACAGGAATTCTATTACTGTGAAATGTTAACACAACATCAGTTTGTAGTTATTGCCCAGTACAATTAATTTAACACAGACACTATTCATAATCACCATCAGTTTCTCAAATTGCAACCAAAGTTTTGGTATTTATCTTTACACAAAAAATGGTCCTGACGGAAAACTCTCATTCTTTGGAAAGTTTATAATGAGATGTGCTAAATATTACAGGTAATCTATTTACAATAATCTACAAGTACTGCACAATGAGAAGAGACTGTCAACCTCAGCACTTAGAAGTAGTGCACAGCCAGGACGACAGAGGTTGCATTGCTGTTTCTAACCTCTGGTGCTTGAGATGCAGAATCCAGGATTGCCTCGAATGAGAATGGCTGGAATGAATATCCCGCACCAGCATAGAACTTACTCTGGAACTCCACCCTGTACAGAAAATCACAAGGCACAGTTATTTCACATCATTCTCAGCAAACTACAGAATCCTCTAAGGGACGTAACGACGTCACCTTCAACTGTGAAATTTCTTAGCAGCTATTGACTAGAGCTTGGTCTTTTCCATTCAGAGTTTGTTTAGAATGGGTATCACGGGAAGCAGATCCACTGGGCATTTAGAGCAACCTGCTTTAAACAACGGCAGGCCGCGGTGGTCTAGCGGTTCTAGGCGCTCAGTCCGGAACCGCGGGACTGCTACGGTCACAGGTTCAAATCCTGCCTCGGGCATGGATGTGTGTGATGTCCTTAGGCTAGTTAGGTTTAAGTAGTTCTAAGTTCTAGGGGACTGATGACCACAGATGTTAAGTCCCATAGTGCTCAGAACCATTTAAACAACGTGAGCAGGCAGTAGACACAGAATTTGACTGACTGTTCTCCTCCTTATGTTGGCAGTATGTTAAGCTTGTGTGTTTCTCACAAAAGAAATCTGGCGAAAATGCTTGAATGGGGGAATGAAACCAAGACAACCAGTGCAAGCCTCAGACTGTATAGCACGATATCTGTGCTTCATTTCTCTGGAAGGTGGCTGGACGTCAAGTTTCCCTGCAATGACTTCACAGCACCCCTTATACTGGCACCTTACTAGCATATAAATAGGCTTGTTGGAAATCCTCTGCACCCTTGCACCTGAAGGTGACTAGCATGCTGCCTCATTGCCAACACCGTTTGATGTAACACACATCGGTTCTCCAATCTTCTAATGTCACAGCAACAAAAGCATCAGGTTTTTTAAAATGTTTTATGACAGTTGCATGTCATGCACGCCACCCCACCCTCCCCTACACACACACACACAAAATTGCATATCTTGTGATAAACACATTTTTTGACATTGCTGCACAGTCAATATAAATAGATTTTGCCTTTTTTTTCACCCTATAGATCGGCGGTGTCAAATATTTAAATATTGTGATTTATAAATATGATAAAATTCACATACACAGAAAATCTGAGTGGAAAAAGAATGATACAAAGGGAAAAAAAGAGTACAAATGAAATTATTTACACAGTGATTCAAGTGATGTGATAAAGGAAAAAAAATTAGATTTAAAACCATTAATGGAATAAAAGTAATGATGAAAGTCATTTCGATAAAAATTTAAAGTCGTTATGAGTTTCAAACCTACAACTTTACCCTATTCGTTACGCCATGTAACCAGCCAATATTATACTATTATATTTAAATTCTATTGAGTGTCACATAAAATTCTGGTTTCTTTTTCCATTGATTACTCTCAGACTAGGTCCCACCAAGGTGAATGACTGCAAGTGCAATACCTGGTATCATAACCTACATCATCGTACAGATGGTTTCACAAACAGTCAGTCTCACCACTGAGGATCTCTCCTTGTAAGTGCTCATCTGCCGCTGAATGCCCCTATTACGCAGTGATGGGACACCTTTACTCTTTCTGCTGTTCCCTGTACATTTCAACTAATTTAATAATGGGCAGTTGTTTAAAAAATTCAATACTCATGCTGACACTTTACAACTGCTTATGACCAATTTACACTTGTGCTGTATAGCCATGGTTACTAACTGAACGTAACTGCATTACTTGCACTCTACTGACAGGGCACTCATCAGTGATGCCGCAATGTGTGAAGGAATGCAGATAGTCCCTCCATAAGCACCAAGATGCCCACGGTAAGCACTGCCCAGAAGGCAAATACCAGCCATAGGGCAAAACCTCCAGTCCAGCCCTCCACTACCAGTCCATTCTTCATCACCATACTCCAAAGCACCTCAGACACCTCTGGAAAACCATTTCAACACATGGAGTAAGCAATCTATTGGACATAAAATACCTGAAGACAAAGGGCAAGAGCTTACTGGGAACAATGCACAGAATCTCTATAACAAATAAAAAAAGGTACAATGAACTGTTTATACTTTTCATCCCATGTTGTACAGATTTTATGAAATTATTAAATATGATAGATAATACTCAACAAAGCACAACACTTCCAATTACAATTATGCCTAAGTTTTCATACTACAGTTTTTGCTCTCACAGTACAGTACTATCATTTGTGGTTCAGTAAGCATGTGTCTTATGTGATTTATATGGGGTGACTTTGGCCACTGTATCAAAATTACCTAAAATATAAAAAACTGTCAGAAATTAATATTTAATTCTTAACTGTGAAAACACCTAACTGCAGAAAGCTGAGCTCTCAGTAGTTCAAAATGACATCTTCCATTCTTGACACACATATCACAGTACTGTATTAGACAATATTCCGACAGGACAGAACTCCTAGTTCAAAATCACGTAACTGCATTACTTGCACAAGTTTCTTGACAGTGTGTAACTGCTGCATCAGTACATTCCACAATGTGTTATTCAAAGCTGATGGGTTCTTATTAATAAATCTGTTCCCTAGCAATCTGACACCTTCTCCTCAAATGCTGCTGTGCAAGTAATTCTTTGCTGAGAACCTGAGCTGTATCGGTGGCGTTATTTATCAGCACTATTACTTAATTTTCATGTCACTCTATGAAAGAAATGAAAGAAAATTCTGGGAGATGAGTAACACTGCAAGATGACCTAATAACAATGCTATAGCTTATACAATCATGATCGTCCTGGCTGGAACACCTCTAATGTTATCATGACAGGTATCAAATGGATGTTTTCCTCTTGCCTCTGCCTTTTCCCTGACCTGCTAACTGCATCCATTTTTCACGTCATCCAGCAATCCAGATTGTCATTGTTCTCCCCCTCCCTTTCTTACTGTATTTCTTTTCATGGCTTTATTGCAGATAATTTTTCTACAATATATACATTCTATCCGAGATATTTTCCTTATTCATATCATTCCATACCTTTTCTTTCCTCTTCTATTCCTTGAAGCACTTCTTCCTTCATCATTGTCACTCCATTTCACTTTATGTATTTTTTCCACCACCATATTTCAAAACCACCACAGGATTATTCCTCTTTCTTTCTTTCTGACTGTACGCAATTCATTGCTTTATAATACTGCACTCCCGACATGAACTTCTGAAAATTTACGTGTAAGGCTGTGAGAGCTGGCATGAGTCATGCTCGGATAGCTCAATAACATAAAGGACTTGCTCACAACAAGCAAAGTTCCGTGGTTTTAATCAGTCAGGTTGTTCCAACAATATCCTTGTCTACCACCTCTCATATGTTTCCTCACTGACAATTTTCTGTGCTTGTTCTTGCTTTTTATACAGCCCCTTTATCGCTCTTTTGTCCTTCCAGTCTGCAACTACATCCTCCAAGGTGTTCAAGGGAATACGTTAGTCAACCAAATCAAACACCTTTCCTCAATAAATAAAACACTAAAATTTAGCATTCAGGTAACTGATTTTTCAGATAACTCATCATTTACAGTAACATACTGTACTATGGGCTATAACACATATTGCAAACCTACTCATACAGCCTGATATTTATGTAACTTCTAGAATCATCATATGATCACCATACCTTTAACAAGTGAAAAAGGCCACATCAGCTCCAATGAAAGACAATTTTTGAAACACAATGGATATTCCGTGAAGGATTAATGTGGTAAACCACAATACCTGGCAAATTGAGACCTTCAAAGAAGAAATTCCAGTCACAGCATTTCTAATGTATATCCCCAGGGTGACGGACGGAATCGGCCACATTCTTTGAAAGCACAGCATCGAGATAGTGTAGATACTCACCGACATAAAATTAGTGAGTGCTTCAGATCAACCAAAGACAAATGGCACCCCACTCATTGCATCAGCAGATTACACTTGCTGTATACACTGAGACGACAGAAGTCACGGGGCAATGATGTGCACATACACAGACGGCAGCAGTAACATATACAGGAGGTGCAAAAGGCCAGTGCATTGGTGGGGCCATCACTTTTACTCGGGTGATTCTTGTTAAAAACATGTCAATGTGATTACAGCTGCATGACAGGAATTAAACTCTGAACATGGGGCTGTAGTTGGAGCTAGACACATTTCTGCCAACAGAGGCACAGGACCCTAAAATGAAGTATTTCATTTTTATTTCATATTTGATATTTGATTTATTAAAATAATGCTTCAATATTTGCCAATTAACATTTCCATTAAATTTGAAATTAAATTGAAAGTAACGGTACTGACCAAATTCCACAATCTGTATTAAATACTTTAACAAAATTAGATACCTGGTTTGATTTAAATTTGTTAAAATTAAACATGAAAAAGAATGAGTTAATGGAGTTTAAATCAAAACAAGCAAATTTATATTATATCTAGGACAGTCACAGAAACCAGGATTTGCAAGAAGCTATGTGAAATTTCTAGGAATGCAATAAGATAAAAATCTATAATGGTCATCACATACACAGTATCTTCCAAATAAATTAAATAGCCTAGCATTTGCAATGAAGATATTGTAAAATGATACCAGTATAGGCCCAAGAAAAGTAGTATATCACAGCTACTTTGGATTGGTAGTAAGGTATGGAATTTTATTTTGTGTTAACTCAAACAATGTGTGTCTAATACTAAAACTTCAGAAAACCATCATTACAAATACGAACAATGTAGGGCGAAGAAAATCATGCCAACCACTCCTAACAATTCTTAGCGTATTAAGTGTTCCTTCACTGTACATATGAGCTGATTATCTTTGTACACAGTACCCCTGATTTATTTGTAGCAAATCATTTTCAACATGATTGCAACACCAGAAATCAAAATTATTTTGTACCCAACGATCATTTAAAACTCTGTGCTCAAACTGCATGAAAATTTATAACAAAGTTAAAGGATGCAAATTGCTCAGCATAAATTTAAAACACTGAAAAACCTTATATGAGAAACTAGTGCAAAATGTGGCTGTTCAGTAGAAGAATTCATAAATGACAATCTAAAAATTTGATAAGTAATTAGGACTTCATAATTTTTCTTCAAAAGTAACAAACTTTTAAAAATTAATTGCTTAATTAATTATTCAGTACCATATATTACTGATATTACAAGGAAAAGTATAAACCAGTTTTTGTGTTTTCACAAATCTCCTGTACATTAAGTCAATAGCTTGAAACTGTAGGTTAAGAGACAATAAACTTCTATTCTATAATAAATATGGAATTTTTAGAAAGTAAGGAAAAATTGTTTCCCATCCAGTGAGTCTGTGCTTAGCTTGGTAGCTTTGTGGAAAAGCTCAACATGTAGAACTCCAAAACACACAACTCTGAAGTGATGTATTGTTCTGCTTAAGGAATTTACATCCCAACACTGACTTTCAGTCCCCTTGTAAGTTACAAAAATGCCAAGTTAATGATATCATCTGGTGAAATAAGCAAGGTGCTCCCTCACCAATATGCACTGCACTGGGGAAGGCATTATGCATCTCATCTCATAGGTGACAATGTGAAGTGAAGGACCTCTCATTAGATTAAGTGCCACCAAAGTTTATTACGTTCAGTGGCACCTCTATGAAATATAATTTCTCCTACTCTATATTTAAAATATATTGCCATAGTGAAATAAATTATTTGAAAAACAAGTAAAAGATAGCCACTTATACTTACGGACGTGCGCCAGTGACAGTGCCCAAAGTCACAGATAAGAGGCAGTGTGAGAGACAGAGCCTAACACGTACTCTATTGTGTGGATCCCCTGATGGATGAAGATTTCTCCAGGGTTGTGGTCTTCACTGCTCTGTGGCGCGGGAGCCCCATCTGCACTGTCCTTGTGTGCTGTCCCTGACATCGATCCCACCTCCGCATCAATGCCGTTCTCTGCAGGTACGAGATGGCTTGAAAGGTGGGAGAGGTCAGAAGATTGTCTGTTAAATGAAAGAGCAAACTGACTCAACACTATCATCTCCTGCGAGATATTTACCCTCAAATGTGTCAAATGCCTCAAAACATTGCAGGGGGTACAGATTAATACTTACCGTTTGGTGGGCTTTGCAGTGCCTCATTATCAAAACAATGGGTTTTGCAAGAAGCATCCAAGCAACACACAGTAGAGCAAGAACAACAAAGAACCTCTGCAAGCCTTTCTGCAATACAGAAGAAAGAAAAAATTGCATATACTAAAAGTAACGGAAAAATGCAAAACTGGTGAAATTAAGTTCCAGGGCTTGTTTGGAAACACAGATTAATTCTATTTGAGGTAAGACTGAAGATAATGTAGAGTGAAACCAAACAAATTCAATGAAACTTTTTTCCACTCTTGCTCACCTGTCCACTATACATGAACTCATCACAACCTTTGGGAGGAACACTACCTTTGAACAATACCATATTGATGAAAGTGATTAACATTGATGGAGCACACGCAGGGCCTGCTGTGAAACCTGAAAAAGGAAAGGTTGTGTTTAGTTATCTATCAAATCACAAGCTATAAATTTATTCTAATACTCCAAAAGTGAAAACCAAGACGACTTTAACAAAACCTCCACTGTAATCACAAATGCTGTCTATTATAGTAGAATTTCAAAATGTCCAAAATTTAATTATCACTTACCAAATGTCAGTCCCTAATTCACCCATTTGACAAACATCAAGATACAGTTATAGAGGAAAAAGAAGATCATAAGTTATCTGTGGGCCGAACTCACATACGATGTTAATGAAATTTTTGAAATACCTGGAGAACAGAAATGGAGCCATGTAAATAAATTTGCCTTATCATCACCTGTTTAATAAACATGGAGTCTGTTATAACCTTTAATCACTAATAAAGTGCGTGGATATACAAAAGTAGAAACACTAGCGGGTTACATGTTACTAACTCCGTATCTGTCATTCGACTGCCCTGCCGTGACATGCGGCCGGCGCCGTTCATAACCAGGTGGCGCTCCCGCGCTCGGCCGAGCTGCGGAGCGCCTCTATCGCCGTGTTCGCGTACTAACGTAGCGGCACTTTCGAATGTCGTGGCACTGTCACAACACTTTTCCCCCCTTGAAAAAAAAAAAAACTCTCACTTCCGTGGAGACACGGACAATGCGGAGACATCCATGGCCTCTTGGGAGGTCCCGAGAAGATCCCGCGGAGAAACACGAGAGTATGGTCGAAAATGTCCAGGACGGAAGCTTGCGCGTGGAACGTGCATCCTGGACGAGATGATGGGTGAAAACTCCGGAGCAGCATCCATAGGTGTCGTGGACCTGGGGGTGTGCTCCAGCGAGATGGGTCCCGGAGAAGGCGGCGTCGCGACTGGGGCCGGTTCCGGCGTACTCGGAAGCGGTAGCGACGGCGGCGGCAGCAACAACACGCCCGGAAGATCGGCAGCAGCGACAGGACTGGCTTCTCGGGCTGGTGGAGACGAAAGAAGGGGCGGTGGTACCGGCGTGGCCACCACTCGTGGGCGCATCTGGTCGTAATGGCGAACAACCATGCCGTCGTCCGTACGTATTTCACAAAGCCGGCGGCCGCGAAGAGCCTGGACCACCCCTGGAATCCATTTAGGGCGAGATCCATACCCCCGTGCCCACACGTCGGCGCCCACCGGGTATTTTCCCGCACTAGGGGACACAGTACAAGGTCTGACAGGGTGAAGCAGATGCAATAGGGTGCGCGGTTGGCGGCCATGCAAGAGTTCCGCAGGGCTGCGATCACCCAGAGGCGTGAAGCGATAAGAACTCAGAAATTGCAACAGAGCGTCATCTGTGGAAAAATCACTAAGGAATTTTTTCATTTGGCTTTTGAAAGTGCGGACAAGGCGCTCGACCTCCCCATTCGATTGCGGATGGAAGGGCGGTGCTGTAACATGATGAATCCCTTGTCCAGTACAAAAATCACGGAAGGCCTGCGAAGAGAACTGAGGGCCATTGTCCGTGACAATCGTGGAAGGAAGACCTTCTAGCGCAAAGATTTTTGACAAAGCCAGCGTCGTCGCCGCAGTGGTGGGCGACGGACATCGAACAACAAACGGAAACTTCGAGAAGGCGTCAATCAACAGTAGCCAGTAAGTGTCGAGGAAGGGGCCGGCAAAGTCAGCGTGCACCCGTTCCCACGGCTGCGCCGGATCAGGCCACGGAGAGGGCAGAGTACGAGGCGCAGCCAGTTGTTGAACACACTGATCACACGCAGCGACCATGTGGGCGATGTCCGAATCAATACCGGGCCAATAAACGTGCCTGCGGGCCAGGGACTTAGTCCGAGAAATCCCCCAATGGTCCTCATGCAATAGTTTGAGAACATCTTTGCGAAGAGAGGCGGGCACCACAACCCGTGGAGATGCGCCATCCGTGGCCAGAAGAACAATACCCTCACGAACAGACAGACGAAGGCGCAAGGCATGGTAGTTGCGAAGGGGATCCGACGCCCGGCCCTTGGTCCTGTCCGGCCAACACCGCTGAACAAAACCGATCACCTGACGCAGGACCGGGTCCCGCGCAGTAGCCGACGCGACCTGCGAACCTGTAAGTGGGAAACCCTCGACCGCACGACGTTCTTCCTCATCAATGTGGAAACAGAGGGGTTCATCTCGATCGAAAACCGGGTCGGGGCCCATCGGCAAACGCGACAACGCGTCAGCGTTGGCGTGCTGGGCCGTGGGACGATAGTGAATCTCATAGTGAAAACGAGACAAGTATAAGGCCCAACGTTGCAAGCGGTGAGCTGCCTTATCCGGAAGCGACGCCGAGGGGCTGAACAGAGACACCAGCGGCTTGTGGTCGGTGATGAGGTGAAACTTAGAACCATACAAAAAACGCTGAACTTTTTCAGAGCATAAATGATAGCGAGCGCCTCCTTTTCTATTTGAGAATAACGCCGTTGGGCATCGTTGAGGGTCTTGGAAGCGTAGGCGATGGGTCGTTCCGACCCATCCTCATACCGATGGGCGAGAACAGCCCCTAGGCCATACTGTGACGCGTCAGTCGCCAGAACCAAGTGCTGACCCGGACGGAATGTGGCAAGACAAGGCGCCGACTGCAAATGAGCCTTCAGGCGGACAAAAGCCTGCTCACACTCGGCGGACCAACAGAAAGGAACGTTTTTGCGTAACAGCTGATGCAGAGGATGAGCCACCGCCGCCGCGGAGGGAATGAATTTGTGATAATAAGCAACCTTGCCTAGAAACGCCTGAAGTTCTTTGACCGTAGACGGCCGGGGTAGAGCGGTAATGGCCGCAACGTGCTGTCGTAGAGGACGTATACCCTCACGGGACAAGTGGAAACCAAGATACACAATGGAGGGTTGGAAGAACTGAGACTTGTCCAGATTGCACTTCAACCCTGCTGAATGCAGAACCCGAAACAGTGAACGCAAATTGCGAAGGTGCTCCTCAGTGAAGGCCCCCGTGACAACAATGTCATCCAGGTAGTTGATGCAGCCGGGAACGGAAGCCGTGAGCTGTTCCAAAAACCGCTGAAAAATGGCCGGCGCGCTAGCGACGCCAAATGGTAACCGCTGGTACTGATACAACCCACAAGGAGTGTTGATGACGAGAAATTCCTTGGAAGATGCATCCAACGGCAACTGATGGTGCGCCTCCGATAAGTCAAGTTTGGAAAAGAACTGGCCCCCAGCGAGCTTGGTAAATAACTCCTCAGGACGGGGAAGAGGATAAGTGTCAATGAGGCTTTGAGCGCTGACAGTGGCTTTAAAATCACCACACAATCGCAGACTCCCGTTAGGTTTAGAAACCACCACGATGGGCGATGCCCACTCGCTGGAGGTAACAGGAAGGAGAATCCCCGAAGCTGTTAACCTGTCTATCTCAGCTTTGACAGGCGCACGCAACGACATCGGAATAGGGCGTGCCCGGAAAAACTTAGGGCGAGCCGTAGGTTTAAGAGTAATGTGGGCTTCAAAATTCTTGGCCCAACCCAGACCAGCAGAGAACACGGACGAGAATTCAGAACACAAGCCATCCAGCTGTTGATACGGAATGTCCTGAGATATGAGGTGCACATCATCATCAATGGAAAACCCGAACAACTGGAAAGCATCATACCCGAACAGGTTTTCAGTGCCCGAATGATCCACCACATAAAACGTGAGGGGCCTAACAACAGACTTGTAGGCAGTGGAAGCATCAAACTGGCCAACGATAGGAATTTTCTGCTTATTATAAGTTCGTAGATTTCGCGTAACTGGTGACAAGGAAGGGGAGCCTAACTCCAAATACGTGCGAGAATTAATGAGAGTTACTGCAGAGCCAGTGTCCACTTGCATGCGAATGTCTTTATCCAGAACACGAACAGTAACAAACAACTTATTCGTTTGAGAAAGCACACAGTTAACTTCCATGTCCGATGCCTCGTCCTCGTCGACAGGAACTTTAGGGGACTGACACACAGAAGCAATGTGGCCTTTTTTCCTACATGAATTACACGTGGCCCAACGTTTTGGACACGCGGCTCTGTCATGCTGTACGAAACAGCGTGGACAAGAAGGAAGAGCGGAACGAACCTGCTTCTGTGGTTGCTGTTTTCGCTGCGAGCGTGGCGGCCCAACGCGACGTTGTTGACGCGAGTGCACCGCCGCCACATCGTCGTTTCCCTGCGAAACAGGCACATTGTCTGCGTCGAAAGTGGTTTGTACAGCGCCTACATCACACCACGCGTCGATTTGCGCACCAGCAGCGTGAGACACTTCAAACGATTGAGCGATGCTGAGAACTTCCGACAACGACGGGTTTGGCAATTGTAAGGCACGTTGCCGAACTTCTTTATCAGGAGCAAGCCGTAAAATAGCGTCCCTAACCATTGAATCAGCGTAAGACTCATGATGAGTGTCCGTGACAAACTGACATTTCCGACTCAGACCGTGTAGTTCGGCCGCCCAAGCCCGGTAAGATTGATGGGGCTGTTTACGACACCGGTAGAACGCCACGCGGGCGGCAACGACATGGGTGTTTTTTCGGTAATAGTTAGACAATAAGTCACACATTTCTTGGAAGGACAGAGAGGCAGGTTCCCGCAGAGGGGCTAACTGAGATAGCAGCTGATAGATCCGTGGGGAAATCCTAGATAGAAATAACGACTTACACATAGGAGCGTCGATAACGCCGAAAGCCAAGAAGTGTTGCCGCAAACGCTTCTCATAATCCTCCCAGTCTTCAGCGGCCTCGTCATAAGGAGGGAACGGAGGCGGAGACGAGGAAGACAGACGATGAGTAAGCGACGTCGACAACGCCTGAATAGCAGCCGTCAGCTGTGTTTGTTGTTCAATAAGCGCTTGCATAAGCTGTTCCATGTCGGCCCCGACACGAACACACAAGTCCACAACGCAGGAAAAAAATTTCCGACCTCGTCGCCAAAAAGTGTTATAACCTTTAATCACTAATAAAGTGCGTGGATATACAAAAGTAGAAACACTAGCGGGTTACATGTTACTAACTCCGTATCTGTCATTCGACTAGCCCTGCCGTGACATGCGGCCGGCGCCGTTCATAACCAGGTGGCGCTCCCGCGCTCGGCCGAGCTGCGGAGCGCCTCTATCGCCGTGTTCGCGTACTAACGTAGCGGCACTTTCGAATGTCGTGGCACTGACACGACAGAGTCAAAACTCTATTGTAAAACAAATATGAGAGTGATATGTGAATTACTCAAATGGACGCTGATGAAAACTAACATCAAAATTAACACATGTACACTATGTACCAAAAGGAAAATTCAATTCAGAAATCATCACCAAAACATAGCTTCAGCTGGCAAAATACAAAGTACTGCTGATGGATAAACTTAAAACAATATAAACCTATTACAAGCGCGGGGAACATATGAATTCCTTCATTAGATATGGAAGTGGCATTAGTTTGGGAAGGCTGGAAAGGAGTGGCAGCATGCTCAGACCCACCTATTGTAAGCGTGATAGGAGGCAGAGATGAAAGATGTTGGAGAAAGTAGGAAGTCAAAGGTAGGCACTACAGCAGCATCATATTGAAGGGAAAGTGTGACAATCCAACACTACTACTACCTCTGCTCACTCTTTTACCTGCTTTCTCGCTAACCTTTGTTTCATCTTTTTCTCAACAGCTAGGTCGTTCACAACCTGGCCTCAGACACTGCCCTCACTTCAACTTTGTCCACCCTATCTAACTGCCCTCCTAAAGAAAGAATACAGAAGTTCTGGAAGTGTGTGATATCTTCTTCTTCTTCTTCTTCTTCTTCTTCTTCTTCTTCTTCAAGTGCTTCTATCAGTGATACTCAGAATTTCACCATCAGGATGTAAGTGCAAGGGTGGATCAAATATATATCGGAATATTTGTTTTGTGTGCCTTTTTGTAAACGAAGAGTGGTGCGATCTCTCCTCGTTGTTGCTTTGGTTTCCAATGGCTGTTCTCCACAGCTAGATTGACTGAAGAAACAGTAACGTCAGAGCGAAAGGTAGGGACCTCTGTTGCACAACACATTATAATAAAGTTTGTCACAATAAAGGTTGTAAAACTGTTCAAATTTTTGGAAAGACTTGCAGCACATTTCAGAGACAACACCCCGAGAAAGAGTCAAGAATATGCATGGCACAAACATTTGTATCAGGACAAGAAGCAATTGAGAAGGCAGCTCACCAACTTCGCACAAGGACTAGCATGACATAACATCCACACTGTTTGCCAGCTTACTGAAGACAACCACTGAATAACAGTTGCTCAAATTGCTACTGGACCAAACAAAACATCATGACAATGCTTGACCGAACACAGCTGCCCAAACTCAACAAAAAAATCAGAAACTGTTGTGGACCAC
This sequence comes from Schistocerca serialis cubense, assembly GCF_023864345.2. NCBI lineage: Eukaryota > Metazoa > Arthropoda > Insecta > Orthoptera > Acrididae > Schistocerca > Schistocerca serialis. The sequence goes on along the minus strand of NW_026047571.1, from coordinate 1,927,785 downwards.
AGTAGAACATGCTCTCTACAGTCTGGACTTAACGCCCCACATGTTTCATTTGTTTGGACCACTAAAAAAAGCAGTCTGCACACATTTGACAATAATGGTGCTGTCAAAGCTTTCATGGACAACTGGCTGCTGCCACAGCCACATTATTTTACAGAAACAGATCAAGACACTGTCTAACCACAGGGAAAAATTTGTTTCCAAGTCAGTTGACCTCACAGAAAAGTAATTTTGTGTGTATGAATTTTTCTAAAGCTTAAATAAACTTAAGAAAATTCTGGTTTATATTTAATTAACTCTCTTACTGAGCATCCTGTCACATATATATTTTCTATGACATATGGAACTGAAGAAATTAGTAAGAGAATTCTAGTGAACTACAAATATATACAAGCTGTAAAATATGATTGGATAACATGAAATGTATCAATTTTGATGCATCAAGAAAACCTACACATCACAGCTTCATTCTCTTAATCCTGCTATGAGCAAGTTAACAGTTACTTCCATGATACCAATCGCAACTTGCGAAGATCACTTGTTTCTACGAACAACTAAGAATGAACAGAGATATGGAAAGGAGAGAGGTTAGGGTTCAGCAACCCATACACAATGAGATCTACAGTCTGGGCAAAACAAATCTGGCACAGAAAATAATCATAGTAAGACTGATGTGGGATTACAGTTTTTATGCACTACAGTACCTGTTTGGTACCATTTTGCCACTAAGTTTTGCATTGTACACTTTGCTGGAGATTTTACCAAAATACTTCCAGACAATCACTCCTGCACATGTTATCCATGAACTTTTTTGTTTGTTTGTGTGTGTTGTACTCATCTAGTCAGTAAACACATGAGCTCGTCTTACTCACTCAAACATAATGACACACGCAAGTACTCAACACAGCATGAGGGAGAGACACTTGCAGACATGTACTCACAATCGATTGGTGCAGCAAAATCACGGTTTCCAGCTTTTTTATGATGAGCAGCCCCCTGTTTATTAACAACAGTCAGTTCCGTGTCAAGTCTTACAAATATTTGCTGTTGCCTTGAAGAAATCATCAATGCATACCTACAGCAAGACAGCCAAATGAGACCTGAAACTCCATCCGTTTCCTTAAGGGGTACAAGGCAATTTTTAAAAAATCTCATTTGAAGACTAGATGCTTTCCAAGCATTCTTAAATACGAGACATTTATGTTTTATTCACAAATTTGTTGGCAGCTACGTGCACATCGTAAGCAGACTATAATCATGATGATTTTTTGAATCTCACTACAAGTATAACATTCATTCTTACTTTTCTGAATTTCTCATTAATTAACTAAGAGAAATGATAGTTACCAAATAATAAGGACTCAAATTTGTTAATAAAAATTTATCTATTTATTTTTAATTACTATCTGCATGAAAATCCAAGTACTCACAAATTAAATTTTGTTACACAAATGTGAAACATCAGTTGGAAAAAACAAAACGTTATTTGAATCTAGAGGTTTATTTATTTACTCAAGCCAGAAGCCATACAAAATTCTACCATATTATGTGATACCACTAAAACCACAATTTACATGGTTTACATAATCAGCTACATGATCTTGGCCCACAACTGGGCCACAGCAACTGCACTGCCTTCAGTCTTCATCAGCTACCCATCACTACACGACTGCACTACTCAGGGCAGCATAAGCAGTGGCACAGGTGATCCATTCTTTATTGTCCACATTTTACAGAGCCATTCCACTGGAAAATTTCCATTTGGCAAGATTGTCCCTGGATTTACAAACACCCGATCGTAGCTTCTTTAGTCATCTTGGCTGACCAATCTAAAGTACTTCCAGATGGTAGAAACACAGGAAGTTTACCCACCTTTGAAGGGTGTCACATCTACCTGCCCACAGTTGTTCTCTGCCAGAGCATAGAGACATATATATAGTGTGGACATTTAAGTAAAGAAACTATTTCTGGAGTTCACCCTGTATCTTGGTGGTTTATGGCCATGGAGTATGTAATTTTTTTATCAATTAACAAAAAGTATTTTGCATGTGTCATTTTCACACTAACACTAATTAAATATAAAAAGTTTGCCATTAGGTGGCGACAATGGTAAGTAGCGGACGAAAGAAACAGATTGCAGACGTCAGGCAGTTAGCTTGGACCTCAGTCAACAAAGCCTCATTCAAACATTAGTCGATTTTTGTCTGCATCGTAAAGTTGTTCTTGATTGAAGATGTCAGTTTATGAGCCTAATTCTCGTCATTTGCAGGTGGTGTTACGATTGTGCTTCAATATGAAGGAAACACAAGCTGAGCCTCATCGAATGCTCTCAAGTACATATGGTAAGGATGCTATTAGTGAAAGAACGTGTCCTGAGTGCTTTCAACACCTCAAGAACGATGATTTTATCGTCGTAGGTCGGCATAGGGGTGGGAGAGAGAATGTTTTCGAAGATGCAGAATTGGAGACATTGCTGAGTGAAGACTAGCGTCAAACTCAAGAAGAATTGGCACGATTAGTGGGGTTGGGGGGGGGGGGGTGACACAGAAAGCCATTTCAAAACATCTCAATGCTATGGGCATCATTCAGAAAGAAGGAACTTGAGTCCTGCGTGAGCTGAAACCAAGAGACGTTGAACGGCATTTGTGTGTTTGTGAGCAATCGCTTCAGAGACAAAAACGGAAGGGATTTATGCATCGCATTGTGACCGGGTACAAAAAATGGGTTCATTACGATAACCCTAAATGCAAAAAATCATGGGAATATCCCGGCTTCCATGTAGATGGCCAAACCGAATATTCGCAACTCCAAAATCACACTCTGCTTTTGTTGGGACCAGCTCAGCATTGTGTAGTATGAGGTGTTAAAACCAAGTGAAACCATAACAGGTGCTCGTTATCGAATGCAATTAATGTGTCTGAGCAGAGCATTAAAAGACAAACTGCCGCAATACATGGAGAGGGTCGATGAAGTGATTTTGCAGCACGACAACACTTCACCCCTCGTTTCAAAGGAGGTCAAAAACTTGGAAATGTTAAAATGGGAAGTCCTACCCACTCGCCGTATTCTCCAGACATTCCTCCCTCTGACTATCACCTGTTAGGTCATGTGTAACCAATTTATTTCATTAAAGCATCAAATATTGGGGGAAAAAAGGCAGAAGCAAAGTTTTACACCTCGTATGATTCAATATTTCCATTTCCTGTTTTGAATAAATATATTTAAAAAACAGGATGCCGAGATCTGAACCAATCTTTCAATGATTTTGCACCTAAATTATACTTGCTTTATACTTGTTAGTGCCCAGAAATCATCTAACTTTAATAGGACATTTAAATTTTTTTATATGTCTTATTGCTTTACGAATCTCCTGTCCTGGCACTGACCTTCAAATCTTACAAGTCTGCCAAAAATTTAAGATGACCAGTCCTTAACATCCCATTGTAAAGACATCTTCAAATTTGAAGCTTCTATTCTGAAGCTTCTATTTTGAAGAAAATCTCTGCACTCTCCTTGCTCTTTTGCAAGCACTGCACGCTGAGTACAGGACCCTCTTCCATAACTATCATTGTCGATCTACAACTAGCAACAATACAGTCTGCAAATGACAAATTACATTGACCTAAGCAATTTTGTGAAAGGGCAGATTATTAGGGTCCAGCGACTCTGATTGAGCACCTCTGAAATGGTGAAGCTGGGTAGCCATTAGTGTTGTGTGAGCATTTATGGAAAGTGGTTGACGGACAGTGAAAGAACAATTAGACAACATGGTGTTGGATGTCCCTGCTGCATCACAGAATGTGTAGGTCAGAGGCTTGCCCAATCTGTAAATCAGGGTAGGTGCAATCTGTGGCAGAACTGATGACAGTAGAAGACTGGTGCAAGCTGAAGTGTTTCGGAGCACACCATTTAGTGGGGGGACATTCACATGGACTTACAGGGCAACTATGGTAGTAATCAAAGGCACCCTAACAGCTGAGAACATTATTGTGCACCCCCAGAATGTCTTCGCACTTCGTGGCCTCATCTAGCAGAATAACTGACGGTGTCACAAAACGAGAACAGAACTACATTCGTTTTAGGAGCACAATAGTGAATTTACATTCATGTCTCGGCACCAAATTTGCCTGATGTGAACCCATAGGAACACGTGGGGGCACTTTTTGTCACCTTTCTTGGCTTATCTTGGGTCATACAAAGTCTAAATTATGAAGAAGAGAGCAGACGTCGTACACCTTGCAATGCTTCAGTCTCTCCCACTGAAAATAGGTATTTTAGTCACACTAGCAACAAGTAAACAACATACATTTCTGCTCTGAATTTTACTACTGTCTGATCCATAAGCTACACTTACTGATACTCTAAAGATAATGTTTGTGTTCTTTAAACAAACTTTCTTGTGGTTCTGACATGTCAGTTCCTTCTGACAAACTGATGAGCCCTTCATATTACCATACTACTGAAAATAATTCCAGATCATCTCCTGTATATTTTCAAGTTACCAGACTTCAGCGATTACTTAACAAGTCTTCAGGTCACACTATCAGATCTCTTTTGCCTAATTACATACATTACATTAAACTGGATATGTTGTTACCTACTAGTTACCCTATCAAGCATTTACAGGGTGGCTCCCTACATTCATAAAGAAAAGTCTTTTCTGAACACGACTGTGTCATTTCAGATAAAACTCTCAACTTTTAATAGTGTCTCTACCACTTGTCTTCAGGGATAAAATGAGTGCCCAACACACACACACACACACACACACACACACACACACACACACACTAATGACAAACTGCAAGAAGGTACCTGATGAGTAAAAGCTATAGAAAGAACACTGTCATGTTATCTTTCTGCTCTAAAAGCAGAAACACTCTTCAAAAACACTTCCCAATATCTACTGCTCCCAATCTTTTCAATTTTATTTTATTTTTAGGTCAATTTGACCTAATACTGAGCCGCTATTTAAATATTTCTTGTGAATGTTTCCCAAATTAATCCATTTATTGAAGTGCATCAATGTATCATCTGACCACATTCTGTATATCTTGTGTGATGTCAACTATTTTTGCTTTTCCCCCACAAGCAAACCAATTTGTTCTGTAAAGCTGTCTTACTGGTGCCATTTTTATACATTCTACTTTTTTATCCAATAGCTGAGATAACTGAGTATGGATAACCTCAAAAGTTTATTCCTTAACGAAACAATTAATTGGCATTTTTGTTTCATTTACGATGCACCACACAGCATTCAGTGCCATAAATATGAGGAGAATTCAATATGTAGTGCAACAAACATTTCTTTCTCCACAAATTTTGGTCGAGATGTGCGCAATTTGTTGTGGGAAATTGTGGAATATTACCACTTCTGCCACCATAGCTCATCAAGTTTGATAGGTGGCAGTACTGTGTGTAGTCTTCAAAATGGTGTCTGTAACAGAGGAGTATTCCGAGCAGGGAGCTGTCACTGCGTTGCTTGTGGCAGGATGTCTACAGAGACCTGTTAGTGAACAAAAGCACGGTGAGTCACTGGGCAGGCATTCGTCACCATCGCAACAAGGTTAAGCAAACCTATCTAATCTCCCACGTGCCAGCAGCTGCACACAGCTAGGACTCCTACAATCTAGGAACTTGCACTCTCAGTCGAGTTGGGTGACTGTTCACAATCAAAACATTTCACTGTTCAACTGGACATCTGTTGATAGTGATGTCACAGTCATCCACTAGATGGGTTACTCAAAGATGTGTGCCCACTGGATTCCACACCACCTAACAGAAGACCATAAAGAGCAAGGAAGGACCATCTGTGGAGAACTGCTTGCGTGTTACGAGGCTGATGACAATTTTTTGTCAAACATCATCACAGGCGATGAAACATGGGTTCGTCACTCTAAACCGGAAACAAAACTGCATTCCACAGAGTCGTCCCATGCCACTTCTCCGAGGAAAAAGATCAAAGCCGTACACCCGACCATTAAAGTCACGGCGACAATGTTCTGGAATTCTGAAGGGATTATTCTGTTTCATGTCCTCCCTTGCGGTGCAACAATTAACTGACATTTATTGCGCTACACTCAGGAAATTGAAGAAACGGCTTTAGGGTGTTCGTCGCCACAAAAATGCAAACAAAATTCTCCTTCTCCATGACAATCCAAGACCTAAAACAAGCCTATATCCAAGAGGAGCTGCTCACGAAACTGCATTGGACTATTGTTCCTTATACAGCCTACTGACAATCTCACACATTCCGACTTCCATCTGTTTGGCTCAATGCGGCTTGCACTCCGCAGGAAGTATGTGGAAGATGGTGCAGTTATTGGTGCAACAGGATATTCACTCCGATGTCAACCAGCAGAGTGGTACACGCAGGCATACAGGCGCTCCCAGTAAACTGGCATAAGCCCATCGCATTGCCCATAGATTATTTTGAGAAACATGGTTTTACGGAGAAACATGTTTTTACAACCAAGAGAATGGGAAACAATATCGTTACTGGCATCTTAAATAAGAAAGTTGCTTCCAGAAAAAATTTTGTTGCTTTACTTATTGAATGCCCCTCATATTTCCAGTACAGTAACACTTTTTGTTAAGTAAATAAAAACTTTTCTTTAACTATTGTACATAGCACAATCATTAAATCTTAGCATGAAATACACTGGCTGTGCAAGTAAGTTTTAATTGTGTGATAAAAATTGAACAGCTGTTCTTTAAACATTTTTGTTGTTTAAATGTTCAGTGTATTTTTCTTCTTATTTTCTTGCATGTACGAGTACGTGTTAGCAGTGCGTGAGGAAGCGCAATGGAAAACAACATTGTAAAACTTTATACATACTTTTGAAGACTTTCACAAGGGCTGGATTGGGTTGGAAGGGGGCAAGTGAAGACTGGGTTAGTCGAACACTTTTTTATTCAGAACACACATTTGAAGAAAAGAAATGTGAGTAGGGATCTTGGCTAGAATCAGACAGCCACTGCTCTGAAATTGCAGTAATATTTGACTAATGGTGTATGGAGCATTTGTTTAAGTGCATCTAAGGAAAATATTTAGCCAACATAGTCTGTACACTGAAACCTTAGCAGGGTTTTTCCTTTAATGTAGTAAAGTTGTGTCACAATCATGGCTGAATAGGAAATACAGATAAGTGCTGATCATTAGAATGTACCACTCGCTCTCTTTAAATGTGTTTCTGTACTGTGTTACAATCAACATTGTGTTCTGAACTTATTTTGTGTGTAAGTGTCGTTAATATGAAACCACAGGTCGTTAAACCGGCCCCAACAATTATGATCTGTTAACTGAATGCATCATGTGCCGATGTACAACATTCAATGCTCATACAACAGCCATGTGCAATTACTAATCTGATGTGGCACTAAAATCATCATTGCACTGCCATGGTATAGTATTAATAAAGGCTGCTTGAAATGGGTAAGGTTTTATTGTACATGGGAGTGGCAACTCATTAAATAGTGAAGGTGCGAATGCGCAATGTGGATATGCAGATTGCCTTAACTGAAAGTGTCTAAATTATGGTTTGAGGTTTTTTTTCCAAGTTACATCAGAAATATCTCTTCAGTGTTGACCAACCCTAGAATCACAGTGCCATTCTATAGCATCACATCTCCAGTTTATTAGTACACGTTGTAACTGCATCTTTTATACGTGTTTGAACAAACAATAAGCTAATAAGTATCACAATAAATTCTGCATCAGTAAGCAGTATGTGCATTATTATTGAAACAGCTATGAGCCCTAATGCAAATGTTTTGTGCATTATATACTCATTGTTATGGGTGTAGTCGAATTATGTCGAGTGATGCTGAGGGAATTAGATTAGGAAATGAGACACTTAAAGTAGTAAAGGAGTTTTGCTATTTGAGGAGCAAAATAACTGATGATGGTCGAAGTAGAGAGGATATAAAATGGAGACTGGCAATGGCAAGGAACGTTTCTGAAGAAGAGAAATTTGATAACATCGACTATAGATTCAAGTGTCAGAAAAACAATTCTGAAAGTATTTGTATGGAGTGTAGCCATGTATGGAAGTGAAACATGGACGATAAATAGTTTGGACAAGAAGAGAATAGAAGCTTTCGAAAAGTGGTGCTACAAAAGAATGCTGAAGATTAGATGGGTAGATCACATAACTAATGAGGAAGTATTGAATAGGATTGGGGAGAAGAGACGATCGTGGCACAAAGTGACCAGAAGAAGGGATCGGTTGGTAGGACATGTTCTGAGGCATCAAGGGATCACCAATTTAGTATTGGAGGGCAGCGTGGAGGGTAAAAATCGTATTGGGAGACCAAGAGATGATTCCACTTAGCAGATTCAGAAGGATGTAGGTTGCACAGGATATAGTAGCATGGAGAACTGCATCAAACCAGTCTCAGGACTGAAGACCACAACAACAGTTATGGGTACTTATTAACAGTGTTACTAGGCACATATCATCCTTGTATTTGACTTCACAACAGTGCATGCTGATAGCCAACATACAAATCTTGCTTTTTTGATTAATTTTCATGGTACATAATGTTTTCATCTGTTTAGGGTTGTATGTATTTTATGTACACGAAAATGCGTGTGTATTATGGAGCTACTGAGTGCACTTAGGCTCCCATACTGTGTAACACACTATTAACAAGTTGTCAGCTTTTTTCATGTTCCATGTTACCTCATTAATTATTTACAGTGCAGGCATATACTAACTGCTCAACAATTATTCAAGATTGTCATGTTTTGTATTCTACATGCCAAATTCTCACAGATCCAATAAATGTGTGTTCTGTTCGAGCTAATGATGGTGGCGGCTGAGTATGCATAAAGTGTGCTTGCTTGTGTCAATGTGTGCATTTTCTTTGATGAAAAAGGCTTTCGCCAACAGCTGCATGTGTAACAGTCTCTTCATTGGTCTTTATGTTGTGCCTGACCGCAACTCAATGGATCATCTTTACATGTCCTGTAAACAATTCTTTTACGTTTTGTAATAAATGTGCAGAGTCGTTTACGTTAATTCCACAATGCTTAAAACTTGTGGCAAGAATTGAACATTATTTTATCCAGATTTAAGCTGTGTGTGTGTGTGTGTGTGAAAAAAAGGCACGAAAACATTACGTTGTAATTCTCACTATTGTGAACTATGTTGTGCACAATGAAGACGCACATAATTCAGTGCTTGTAATAATCTATGGGCACAATTATCTCGTAACTATTACTATCAATATTTTTCAAATCACACACTAAGAAAATTTCATGACGAAAACATTATCTGACACTTAAAGTAAATCACATAATCAGGACCTCACAAGTGATTCCAAAGACTCAGAAGAACTCCAAACAGCATATGCAGTACAACAAGAATGATTGCAATTTTCATCTTTGAAAAATTCATGAAGATGATTTTATTTTCAGCCACCTGAAATGGAAGGAATGTATGTATGTATATTTAGATTTACTTCATACACAGAACAATGATTTTTCCTCTTACTGTTAATAGAATGTAATCTAGCTATCCATACAGCAGATTCATTCTGCAATCAGCTTCAAACGCTGGTTCTCGAAATTATCTCAATAGTGTTCTTCAGAAACAATGTCATCTTTCCTTCAGCGATTCCCATTTGAATTCCAAAAGCGCATCTATAATCGACGTAATGCTTTTCTCTCTGAAACGGTTACATTATCGTCTGCAAGCCCTTGTCGCGTGCTGCAATATGCGGAGACACTTCAAGCAGCACAGTAGAACACAGTAGAAGCATCTAGGTTGATGCAATCGGCCAGTAAGAAGAGCTACATATCAAACTTTCGTTATCGATTACTGAATTATTTGCCAGTTTGGTGCCTTGGACATGACCAAGGACCTTAAGATTTTGCATGAACCGAGGACTGGCAGCCACGTAACACGAGAATATGTGAAAAGTGTTAATATGTAGCAAAAACCTAAGAAAATACTCCCGTATCCGGCATTTACTATCGAATCGACGTAATGCCATTTCGTCACATTGGTCGCTTTTCTCTCTGAAACGGTTACATTTATCGTCTGCAAGCCTCTGTGGCGTGCTGCGGTATGCGGAGACACTTCAAGCAGCACAGTAGAACACAGTACAAGCATCTAAGTTGATGCAATCGGCCAGTAGGAAGAGCTATATTTCTAGTTTTAGTTATCGATTATTGATTTATTGGACGGTTTGGTGCCTTGGACATTACCGAGGAACTTAAGATTTTGCATGAACCGAGGACTGCCAGTCCTCGGTTCACGCAAAATCTTAAGGTCCTCGGTCATGTCCAAGGCACCAAACCGTCCAATAATTCAATAATCGATGACTAAAACTTGAAATGTAGCTCTTCTTACTGGCCGATTGCATCAACTTAGATGCTTGTACTGTGTTCTACTGTGCTGCATGAAGTGTCTCCGCATACCGCAGCACGGGACAGGGGCTTGCAAACGATAAATGTAGCCACTGAAGCGAGAAAAACGACCAATGTGACGAACAGGCATTACGTCGATTCGATAGTAAATGACGGAAACGGGAGATTTTCTTAGGTTTTTACTACATATTAACACTTTTCACATTTTCTCGTGTTCCGTGGCTGCCAGTCCTCGGTTCATGCAAAATCTTAAGGTCCTCGGTCATGTCCAAGGCACCAAACCGGCCAATAATTCAATAATCGATAACTAAAACTAGAAATGTAGCACTTCTTACTGGCCGATTGCATCAACTTAGATGCTTCTACTGTGTTCTACTGTGCTGCTTGAAGTGCCTCCGCATATTGCAGCACGCGACAAGGGCTTGCAGACGATAAATGTAACCGTTTCAGAGAGAAAAGCACTACGTCGATTACAGATGCGCTTTTGGAATTCAATTGGGAATCGCTGAAGGGAAGATGACGTTGTTTCTGGAGAACACTATTGAGACAATTTCGAGAACCAGCGTTTGAAGCTGATTGCAGGATGATTCTGCTGCATGGATAGCTAGATTACATTCTATTAATAGTAAGAGGAAAAATCATTGTTCTGTGTATGAAGTAAATTTAAATATACATACATACATTCCTTCCATTTCAGGTGGCTGAAAATAAAATCATCTTCATGAACTTTTCAAAGATGAAAATTGCAATCATTCTTGTTGTACTGCATATGCTGTTCGGAGTTCTTCTAAGTCTTTGGAATCACTTGTGAGGTCCTGATTATGTGATTTACTTTAAGTGTCAGATAATGTTTTCGTCATGAACTTTTCTTAGTGTGTGATTTGAAAAATATTGATAGTAATAATTGTGCCCATAGATTGTTACAAGCATTGAATTATGTGCATCTTCATTGTGCACAACATAGTTCACAATAGTGAGAATTACAACGTAATGTTTTCGTGCCTTTTTCACACACACACACAACCACACACACACACACACACACACACACACACACACAGTGATAATTACAACGTAATGTTTTCGTGCCTTTTTTTCACGCACGCACACACACACACACACACACACACACACACACACACACACACACACACAGCTCAAATCTGGATAAAATCATGTTCAATTCTTGCCACAAGTTTTAAGCATTGTGGAATAAACTTAAACAAAACGACTCTGCACATTTATTACAAAACATAAAAGAATTGTTTACCGGACTCTTGTGCTTCAAATGATTATTCCTGATAGATCATTGACAAATGACCATTCCTCCTGGGACGTCGTATATATGATAACAAAACACTAGAAACTCCATTTTGTAATAAGAACGATACAACAGATAGGATAGATTGCTACTCAATGTAAAGATGATCCATTGAGTTGCGGACAGGCACACGTAAAGACCAATGAAGAGACTGTTACACATGCAGCTGTCGGCGAAAGCCTTTTTCATCAAAGAAAATGCACAGAATGACACAAGCAAGCACACTTTACGCATACTCAGCCGCCACCATCATTAGCTCGAACAGAACACACATTTATTGGTTCTGTTAGAATTTGGCATGTAGAATACAAAACATGACAATCTTGAATAATTGTTGAGCAGTTAGTATATGCCTGCACTGTAAATAATTAATGAGGTAACATGGAACATGAAAAAAAGCTGGCAACTTGTTAATAGTGTGTTACACAGTATGGGAGCCTAAATGCACTCAGTAGCTCCATAATACACACGCATTTTCGTGTACATAAAATACATACAACCCTAAACAGATGAAAACATTAAGTACCATGAAAATTAATCAAAAAAGCAAGATTTGTATGTTGGCTATCAGCATGCATTGTCGTGAAGTCAAATACAAGGATGATATGTGCCTAGTAACACTTAATTAGTACCCATAACTGTTGTTGTTGTGGTCTTCAGTCCTGAGACTGGTTTGATGCAGCTCTCCATGCTACTATATCCTGTGCAACCTACATCCTTCTAAATCTGCTTAGTGCAATCATCTCTTGGTCTCCCTCTACGATTTTTACCCTCCACGCTGCCCTCCAATACTAAATTGGTGATCCCTTGATGCCTCAGAACATGTCCTACTAACCGATCCCTTCTTCTGGTCACTTTGTGCCACGAACGTCTCTTCTCCCCAATCCTATTCAATACTTCCTCATTAGTTATGTGATCTACCCATCGAACCTTCAGCATTCTTCTGAAGCACCACTTTTCGAAACCTTCTATTCTCTTCTGGTCCAAACTATTTATCGTCCATGTTTCACTTCCATACATGGCTACACTCCATACAAATACTTTCAGAAATGACTTCCTGACACTTAAATCTATACTCGATGTTAACAAATTTTTCTTCTTCAGAAACGTTCCTTGCCATTGCCAGTCTCCATTTTATATCCTCTCTACTTCGACCATCATCAGTTATTTTGCTCCTGAAATAGCAAAACTCCTTTACTACTTTAAGTGTCTCATTTCCTAATCTAATTCCCTCAGCATCAGTCGACTTAATTCGACTACACCCATAACTATGAGTATATAATGCACAAAACATTTGCATTAGGGCTCATAGCTGTTTCAATAATAATGCACATACTGCTTACTGATGCAGAATTTATTGTGATACTTATTAGCTTATTGTTTGTTCAAACACGTGTAAAAGAATCAGTTACAACGTGTACTAATAAACTGGAGATGTGATGCTATAGAATGGCACTGCGTTTCTGGGGTTGGTCAACACTGAAGAGATTTTTCTGATGTAACTTGGAAAGAAAACTTCAAACCATAATTTAGACACTTTCATTTGAGGCAATCTGCATATCCACATTGCTCATTTGCACCTTCACTATTTAATGAGTTGCCACTCCCATGTACAATAAAACCTTACCCATTTCAAGCAGCCTTTATTAATACTATACAATGGCAGTGCAATGATGATTTTAGTGCCACATCAGATTAGTAATTGCACATGGCTGTTGTATGAGCATTGAATCTTGTACATCGGCACATGATGCATTCAGTTAACAGATCATAATTGTTGGGGTCGGGTTAACGACCAGTGGTTTCATATTAACGACACTTACACACAAAATAAGTTCAGAACACAATGTTGATTGTAACACAGTACAGAAACACATTTAAAGAGAGCGAGTGGTACATTCTAATGATCAGCACTTATCTGTATTTCCTATTCAGCCATGATTGTGACACAACTTTACTATATTAAAGGAAAACCCTGCTAAGGTTTCAGTGTACAGACTATGTTGGCTAAATATTTTCCTTAGATGCACTTAAACAAATGCTCCATACACCATTAGTCAAATATTACTGCAATTTCAGAGCAGTGGCTGTCTGATTCTAGCCAAGATCCCTACTCACATTTCCTTTCTTGAAATGTGTGTTCTGAATAAAAAAGTGTTCGACTAACCTAGTCTTCACTTGCCCCCTTCCAACCCAATCCAGCCCTTGTGAAAGTCTTCAAAAGTATGTATAAAGCTTTACAATGTTGTTTTCCATTGCGCTTCCTCACGCACTGCTAACATGTACTCGTACATGCAAGAAAATAAGAAAAAAAATACACTGAACATTTAAATAACAAAAATGTTTAAAGAACAGCTGTTCAATTTTTATCACACAATTAAAACTTACTTGCACAGCCAGTGTATTTCATGCTAAGATTTAATGATTGTGCTATGTACAATAGTTAAAGAAAAGTTTTTATTTACTTAACAAAAAGTGTTACTGTACTGAAAATATGAGGGGCATTCAATAAGTAAAGCAACAAAATTTTTTCTGGAAGCAACTTTCTTATTTAAGATGCCAGTAACGATATTGTTTCCCATTCTCTTGGTTGTAAAAACATGTTTCTCCGTAAAACCATGTTTCTCAAAATAATCTATGGGCAATGCGATGGGCTTATGCCAGTTTACTGGGAGCGCCTGTATGCCTGCGTGTACCACTCTGCTGGTTGACATCGGAGTGAATATCCTGTTGCACCAATAACTGCACCATCTTCCACATACTTCCTGCGGAGTGCAAGCCGCATTGAGCCAAACAGATGGAAGTCGGAATGTGTGAGATTGTCAGTAGGCTGTATAAGGAACAATAGTCCAATGCAGTTTCGTGAGCAGCTCCTCTTGGATATAGGCTTGTTTTAGGTCTTGGATTGTCATGGAGAAGGAGAATTTTGTTTGCATTTTTGTGGCGACGAACACCCTAAAGCCGTTTCTTCAATTTCCTGAGTGTAGCGCAATAAATGTCAGTTAATTGTTGCACCGCAAGGGAGGACATGAAACAGAATAATCCCTTCAGAATTCCAGAACATTGTCGCCGTGACTTTAATGGTCGGGTGTACGGCTTTGATCTTTTTCCTCGGAGAAGTGGCATGGGACGACTCTGTGGAATGCAGTTTTGTTTCCGGTTTAGAGTGACGAACCCATGTTTCATCGCCTGTGATGATGTTTGACAAAAAATTGTCATCAGCCTCGTAACACGCAAGCAGTTCTCCACAGATGGTCCTTCCTTGCTCTTTATGGTCTTCTGTTAGGTGGTGTGGAATCCAGTGGGCACACATCTTTGAGTAACCCATCTAGTGGATGACTGTGACATCACTATCAACAGATGTCCAGTTGAACAGTGAAATGTTTTGATTGTGAACAGTCACCCAACTCGACTGAGAGTGCAAGTTCCTAGATTGTAGGAGTCCTAGCTGTGTGCAGCTGCTGGCACGTGGGAGATTAGATAGGTTTGCTTAACCTTGTTGTGATGGTGACGAATGCCTGCCCAATGACTCACCGTGCTTTTGTTCACTAACAGGTCTCTGTAGACATCCTGCCACAAGCAACGCAGTGACAGCTCCCTGCTCGGAATACTCCTCTGTTACAGACACCATTTTGAAGACT
The DNA here is from genome assembly GCF_023864345.2 of Schistocerca serialis cubense. Lineage (NCBI taxonomy): Eukaryota > Metazoa > Arthropoda > Insecta > Orthoptera > Acrididae > Schistocerca > Schistocerca serialis. The sequence continues at coordinate 1,912,451 of NW_026047571.1, read as the reverse complement.
ACACACAGTACTGCCACCTATCAAACTTGATGAGCTATGGTGGCAGAAGTGGTAATATTCCACAATTTCCCACAACAAATTGCGCACATCTCGACCAAAATTTGTGGAGAAAGAAATGTTTGTTGCACTACATATTGAATTCTCCTCATATTTATGGCACTGAATGCTGTGTGGTGCATCGTAAATGAAACAAAAATGCCAATTAATTGTTTCGTTAAGGAATAAACTTTTGAGGTTATCCATACTCAGTTATCTCAGCTATTGGATAAAAAAGTAGAATGTATAAAAATGGCACCAGTAAGACAGCTTTACAGAACAAATTGGTTTGCTTGTGGGGGAAAAGCAAAAATAGTTGACATCACACAAGATATACAGAATGTGGTCAGATGATACATTGATGCACTTCAATAAATGGATTAATTTGGGAAACATTCACAAGAAATATTTAAATAGCGGCTCAGTATCAGGTCAAATTGACCTAAAAATAAAATAAAATTGAAAAGATTGGGAGCAGTAGATATTGGGAAGTGTTTTTGAAGAGTGTTTCTGCTTTTAGAGCAGAAAGATAACATGATAGTGTTCTTTCTATAGCTTTTACTCATCAGGTACCTTCTTGCAGTTTGTCATTAGTGTGTGTGTGTGTGTGTGTGTGTGTGTGTGTGTGTGTGTGTTGGGCACTCATTTTATCCCTGAAGACAAGTGGTAGAGACACTATTAAAAGTTGAGAGTTTTATCTGAAATGACACAGTCGTGTTCAGAAAAGACTTTTCTTTATGAATGTAGGAAGCCACCCTGTAAATGCTTGATAGGGTAACTAGTAGGTAACAACATACCCAGTTTAATGTAATGTATGTAATTAGGCAAAAGGGATCTGATAGTGTGACCTGAAGACTTGTTAAGTAATCGCTGAAGTCTGGTAACTTGAAAATATACAGGAGATGATCTGGAATTATTTTCAGTAGTATGGTAATATGAAGGGCTCATCAGTTTGTCAGAAGGAACTGACATGTCAGAACCACAAGAAAGGTTGTTTAAAGAACACAAACATTATCTTTAGAGTATCAGTAAGTGTAGCTAATGGATCAGACAGTAGTAAAATTCAGAGCAGAAATGTATGTTGTTTACTTGTTGCTAGTGTGACTAAAATACCTATTTTCAGTGGGAGAGACTAAAGCATTGCAAGGTGTACGATGTCTGCTCTCTTCTTCATAATTTAGACTTTGTATGACCCAAGATAAGCCAAGAAAGGTGACAAAAAGTGCCCCCACGTGTTCCTATGGGTTCACATCAGGCAAATTTGGTGCCGAGACATGAATGTAAATTCACTATTGTGCTCCTAAAACGAATGTAGTTCTGTTCTCGTTTTGTGACACCGTCAGTTATTCTGCTAGATGAGGCCACGAAGTGCGAAGACATTCTGGAGGTGCACAATAATGTTCTCAGCTGTTAGGGTGCCTTTGATTACTACCATAGTTGCCCTGTAAGTCCATGTGAATGTCCCCCCACTAAATGGTGTGCTCCGAAACACTTCAGCTTGCACCAGTCTTCTACTGTCATCAGTTCTGCCACAGATTGCACCTACCCTGATTTACAGATTGGGCAAGCCTCTGACCTACACATTCTGTGATGCAGCAGGGACATCCAACACCATGTTGTCTAATTGTTCTTTCACTGTCCGTCAACCACTTTCCATAAATGCTCACACAACACTAATGGCTACCCAGCTTCACCATTTCAGAGGTGCTCAATCAGAGTCGCTGGACCCTAATAATCTGCCCTTTCACAAAATTGCTTAGGTCAATGTAATTTGTCATTTGCAGACTGTATTGTTGCTAGTTGTAGATCGACAATGATAGTTATGGAAGAGGGTCCTGTACTCAGCGTGCAGTGCTTGCAAAAGAGCAAAGAGAGTGCAGAGATTTTCTTCAAAATAGAAGCTTCAGAATAGAAGCTTCAAATTTGAAGATGTCTTTACAATGGGATGTTAAGGACTGGTCATCTTAAATTTTTGGCAGACTTGTAAGATTTGAATGTCAGTGCCAGGACAGGAGATTCGTAAAGCAATAAGACATATAAAAAAATTTAAATGTCCTATTAAAGTTAGATGATTTCTGGGCACTAACAAGTATAAAGCAAGTATAATTTAGGTGCAAAATCATTGAAAGATTGGTTCAGATCTCGGCATCCTGTTTTTTAAATATATTTATTCAAAAAAGGAAATGGAAATTAACAAATATTGAATCATACGAGGTGTAAAACTTTGCTTCTGCCTTTTTTCCCCCAATATTTGATGCTTTAATGAAACAAATTGGTTACACATGACCTAACAGGTGATAGTCAGAGGGAGAAATGTCTGGAGAATACGGCGAGTGGGTAGGACTTCCCATTTTAACATTTCCCAGTTTTTGACCTCCTTTGAAACGAGGGGTGAAGCGTTGTCGTGCTGCAAAATCACTTCATCGTCCCTCTCCATGTTTTGCGGCAGTTTGTCTTTTAATGCTCTGCTCAGACACATTAATTGCATTCGATAACGAGCACCTGTTACGGTTTCACTTGGTTTTAACACCTCATACTACACAACGCTGAGCTGGTCCCAACAAAAGCAGAGTGTGATTTTGGAGTTGCGAATATTCGGTTTGGCCATCTACATGGAAGCCGGGATATTCCCATGATTTTTTGCATTTAGGGTTATCGTAATGAACCCATTTTTTGTACCCGGTCACAATGCGATGCAGAAATCCCTTCCGTTTTTGTCTCTGAAGCGATTGCTCACAAACACACAAATGCCGTTCAACGTCTCTTGGTTTCAGCTCACGCAGGACTCAAGTTCCTTCTTTCTGAATGATGCCCATAGCATTGAGATGTTTCGAAATGGCTTTCTGTGTCACCCCCCCCCCCCCCCACCCCCACTAATCGTGCCAATTCTTCTTGAGTTTGACGCTAGTCTTCACTCAGCAATGTCTCCAATTCTGCATCTTCGAAAACATTCTCTCTCCCACCCCTATGCCGACCTACGACGATAAAATCACCGTTCTTGAGGTGTTGAAAGCACTCAGGACACGTTCTTTCACTAATAGCGTCCTTACCATATGTACTTGAGAGCATTCGATGAGGCCCAGCTTGTGTTTCCTTCATATTGAAGCACAATCGTAACACCACCTGCAAATGACGAGAATTAGGCTCATAAACTGACATCTTCAATCAAGAACAACTTTACGATGCAGACAAAAATCGACTAATGTTTGAATGAGGCTTTGTTGACTGAGGTCCAAGCTAACTGCCTGTCGTCTGCAATCTTTATCTTTCGTCCGCTACTTACCATTGTCGCCACCTAATGGCAAACTTTTTATATTTAATTAGTGTTAGTGTGAAAATGACACATGCAAAATACTTTTTGTTAATTGATAAAAAAATTACATACTCCATGGCCATAAACCACCAAGATACAGGGTGAACTCCAGAAATAGTTTCTTTACTTAAACGTCCACACTATATATATATGTCTCTATGCACTGGCAGAGAACAACTGTGGGCAGGTAGATGTGACACCCTTCAAAGGTGGGTAAACTTCCTGTGTTTCTACCATCTGGAAGTACTTTAGATTGGTCAGCCAAGATGACTAAAGAAGCTACGATCGGGTGTTTGTAAATCCAGGGACAATCTTGCCAAATGGAAATTTTCCAGTGGAATGGCTCTGTAAAATGTGGACAATAAAGAATGGATCACCTGTGCCACTGCTTATGCTGCCCTGAGTAGTGCAGTCGTGTAGTGATGGGTAGCTGATGAAGACTGAAGGCAGTGCAGTTGCTGTGGCCCAGTTGTGGGCCAAGATCATGTAGCTGATTGTGTAAACCATGTAAATTGTGGTTTTAGTGGTATCACATAATATGGTAGAATTTTGTATGGCTTCTGGCTTGAGTAAATAAATAAACCTCTAGATTCAAATAACGTTTTGTTTTTTCCAACTGATGTTTCACATTTGTGTAACAAAATTTAATTTGTGAGTACTTGGATTTTCATGCAGATAGTAATTAAAAATAAATAGATAAATTTTTATTAACAAATTTGAGTCCATATTATTTGGTAACTATCATTTCTCTTAGTTAATTAATGAGAAATTCAGAAAAGTAAGAATGAATGTTATACTTGTAGTGAGATTCAAAAAATCATCATGATTATAGTCTGCTTACGCTGTGCACGTAGCTGCCAACAAATTTGTGAATAAAACATAAATGTCTCGTATTTAAGAATGCTTGGAAAGCATCTAGTCTTCAAATGAGATTTTTTAAAAATTGCCTTGTATCCCTTAAGGAAACGGATGGAGTTTCAGGTCTCATTTGGCTGTCTTGCTGTAGGTATCCATTGATTTCTTCAAGGCAACAGTAAACATTTGTAAGACTTGACACGGAACTGACTGTTGTTAATAAACAGGGGGCTGCTCATCATAAAAAAGCTGGAAACCGTGATTTTGCTGCACCAATCGATTGTGAGTACATGTCTGCAAGTGTCTGATGTGTCGGCAGCTGGGCCGACACCTTGTAGTTCGAGATGGCTGAAAATGCACGCTAGACTAACGCAGACGGGCGTGAAGTACAGGAACAGGCTACGTAATTAATGTTATTAAGAAAAGTACGTAGCTGTATTGATACTTATCTTTAATATCATTGTGGTACATCGATCTTGACGATACACAGGAGACTTCAATTACAATCACTGTAAGGCTAATGGCGCCTTGCTAGTTCGTAGCCATTAACTTAGCTGAAGGCTATTCTGTCTCTCGGCTAATGAGAGAGAAAGGCTTCGTACATCTAGTCGCTAGCTAGGTTCTCCGTACAACTGGGGCGAGTGCTCTCTCGTATCTCGAGACCTGCCTTGGTGGTGGCGCTAGGTCTGCGATTACACAGTGGCGACACGCGGGTCCGACATGTACTAAATGGACCGCGGCCGATTTAATCTACCACCTAGCAAGTGTGGTGTCTGGCGGTGACACCACATTCCTCCCCCGCAAATCGGCGAACGGACGTGAGATAAGGCTTCCGCCCGCCGTGGGGAGGACCCCATGTTGACGTATGCGATGAGGTGGGGAGCCTAACAACAGGCGAGGCTGTGCCACCCGCACCCGGCCATTCGGTCCGAGGGGAGCTAGGAAACGCCTGAAAAACTAGTTCAGGGTGCACGTCAACATGCGGTGTATGCGCCCGTAAAGAGACAGGAGGGACCGAAGGGTCGACCTCCATTGCGTCGGGGTAGCCGACGCGCGATGACGTCATGTGGTCCGGAGCGGGCGGGAGTTCCATGGCGGAGGACAGCTGGTCACGGGAAGCGATCGGCGGCGGCGCTGGACCCTGGGAGGCGCTTGGCGGCTGCAGCGAAGCGTCGAATGTGGGCGGCGGCGGCGGGAGAACAGGCGGCGGCGGCGGCGGCGGCTGCTGCGGTGGCGCGTCGCCATGGGGCAAAATGGAAGGCATCGTCGGTAACACCTGGGGATGAGGCGAGCCAGTAGATGGGTCCCCAGGGCGCTGACCGGACGGCACCGTCGCTGAAAGCAGACGGGGAGCGGCAGAACCCGAGCGACGACAGAGGCGCAGCTGATTGAGATGCCGACGCACCTCACCAGAGGCCCTCAAAACCAAATACATCGCGCGGCCGAGGCAGCGAAGAATGCGCCCTGCGAGCCAACGCCGTGGACCTCGATAGTTGCGATAAAATACAACGTCGCCTGGAGCAAAAGCAGGAGTCTGCCGCTGCACAGGAACCTGATGCGGCGGATGCAGCAAAGACATCAAGGTGCGATGAGGACGACCGTGGAGCAACTCAGCCGGCGAGCGACCATCTCGGGGCTGAGAGCGATACGAAGACAAAAAGAGCAACAATGCGTCCTCCCGAGAATGCGACTCTTTCAATTTCAACATCTGTGACTTGAAAGTCCGGACCAATCGTTCAGCGGCACCGTTTGACTGAGGCGAAAACGGCGCGGATGTCAGATGTTGAATACCATTGGCCTGGCAGACTGACTGAAATTCTGTGGACATGAATTGTGGGCCATTGTCTGAAACAATAGTCTGCGGAAGACCTTCAATGCAAAAAATAGCAGACAACGCTTGGATGGTGGCGGAGAACGTCGTGGAAGACATCCGGACAACAAAAGGAAAATTACTGAAGGCATCGACCAGAACCAACCATCGAGCATTCCAAAATGGACCAGCAAAATCAATGTGCAAGCGTTGCCAAGGAGAAGTGGCTTTTGGCCATGCAAAGACTTTCCGCGGCGGTGCCGATAATTGTTCGGCACACGCCGGGCAAGAAGAACACATATTCGTAATCGCAGCATCTATTCCGAACCAAGTACAGTGCTGACGAGCAAGTTGTTTCGTCCGCACTATACCCCAATGTCCTTGGTGAAGAAGCCGTAAGACAGAGGACTGTTACGAACGTGGGACCACGACTCTGGACTGATCATTATCAGAACGCAACAACAAAACACCACGTCTAACAAAAAGTCTCTCCTTGTGAGCAAAAAATCGGCGAACCAACGGATCCTCGATCCGAGACTTTGACAAAGGCCATTGCGTAGCAACAAAACGCAAAACAGTAGCAAGGACAGGGTCAGCAGCTGTGGCTGTAGCTACACGACGAAAATCAATCGGAAACGATTCGACCACTTCATCGGTTTCCGAATCAATGAACATGCAAGCAAGTTCGGAAGAATCGAATGCTTTATCCCCAGCAACAGGCAAACGGGACAATGCATCGGCGTTTCCGTGCTTAGCAGTGGACCGATACAAGATATCGTAGCGGTACTGCGAGAGGAAAATAGACCAGCGAATGAATTTCTGCGCTGTACGTGGAGGTACAGGCTTGGACGGATGAAAAAGCGATGTCAAAGGTTTGTGGTCTGTGATGATGGTAAAGTGACGACCATACAAGAAATCATGGAACTTAGTAACACCAAACACGAGAGCCAAAGCTTCTTTCTCTATCTGGGAATAATTTCTTTGCGCAGACGAGAGCAATTTGGACGCAAAGGCAATAGGGCGATCATGGGAGCCAACTTTGTGCGCAAGCACAGCACCGATCCCGAAATCCGATGCATCTACCATCAACAAAAGGGGTTTCTGGGGATCGAAAGGCGTGAGGCAAGTATGAGAAAGCAACGCCGATTTCAACTGGCGAACAGCGCGTTCGCATTCCGTCGTCCAGAGAAACGGAACACCTTCACGGCGTAAGCGATGAAGCGGACCTGAAAGAGAAGAGGCATTGCGCACATTCATTCACACCTTGTGATTCTAAATCGTGGAATGTTCTTGCGACCTCATGACGCAATGCGTGAGGAACATTGCGCGCTCTGAAAAATTTCGGTTGCGCGTTTACTTTCAGTTCCAAATGTGCTTCATAGTTTTTAGCGCAACCTAAGCCCGGTGCAAAAATGTCTGCAAATTCGTCACACAGCCGAGAAACACTGTCTGTAGGCACAGTCTGATTCACTGATAGGACCTGATTTACAATAGACATGTTAAACAACTGAAATAAATCTAGACCAAACAAGTTCACTGCAGAAGAAGAACGAAGAACGTAAAACGACACAAGTTTTGTTTGTCCTTTATATTTTGCAAAAAGGCTGCACTGTCCTAACACAGGAATTTTCTGTCCAGAATATGTGGTTAGCTTAACATTTGCGGAACGCAACGGAGGTTTGCCCAGTTGTTTGTACGTGTCATGATTGAGCAATGAAACTGCAGCTCCGGTATCGAGCTGGAATGGGATCACTTTGCCATTAAAGTCTAAGTCCACAAAAAGTTTATTGTCCTGCTGACGACAAGAGCGACTGTTTTGTGCAATTTGAACAGACACTTGTACAGAATCACTTGCTAATTGACGTGATTTCCGGCGACGTCGATGCACTCTTTTTGTGGGACGATCACAGTCACTGTTAGAGAAAGTGTCACTGGACGAAGCGGAATTAACGACATGAATGTCCATGGGCGAAGGTCCACGAGCCTGAGTGTCCCTGGTTCGATTCCGGCGCGAAGCAAAGGGCCTGGAATGATTGTGATTGTCTGATCGGAGCTTTTTCTGGCAAACACTTTGAACATGTCCTTTCCTATTGCAGAAAAAGCAAATAGCTTGGCGTGACGGGCAATGTTAACGCGAATGTCTAGTAGCACACTGCGGGCATGATTTTATGGCATTTGTGTGCTGGCGCGGCACACCTGGCTTAGCACGCGGCGGCAGCTGCGTCGACGTGCGCGAGGCCCGGTTACCGGGCCGCGCAGCGCGTCCAGCGGGCCGGTTAATGTTACACACTGCTGGCGAAGTTTCAAAAGATTCCTGAGCACAGTCAAGTGTGTCCTGTCTATCCAATATGTCTATCACTTGTGGAAGGGAGGGATTAACTAGTTTCAATATTTGCTCCCGTATGCGAACATCAGAAACGTTCTGTGCTATTGCATCACGCACCATTGTATCTGAATAAGAAAGACCACAGTCACATTCAAAGGCACAGTCCCTAGTAAGTCCTTGCAATGTTGCTACCCACTCCCTATTAGTTTGACCGGGCGTACGTTTTGTACGAAAAAACGTATACCGTTTTGCAACCACGTTAACTGTTTCTTTGAAATAGGCATCTAAAGCAGACAAAATTTCCTCGTAGGACAGAGTTGCTACGTCGCGTCGGGGAAACAATTTCACTATCACACGGTAGGTGGACACACCGACACAAGAAAGCAAAAACGGCTGCCGCTCATTACCTTGAATTCTGTAGGCGGCGAGGTGGAAGGCAAACTGGCGGGACCATTCCCGCCATGTCTCGTGGGTGTGGTCAAAACTTCGAAATGGTGGTGCAACGGCAGGTTGTGGCTGCGGTACCGGTGAAGCGGCGGCGGCCGCATCAGTTTGAATGGCACGTTGACCCTGGACGAGCTGTCCAAGGGCATCCAATAACGCCTGCGTCTGCTGATTCTGCAAGCGATAAAATTCGGACAGTACATCTGGCGAAGCCATGACACAAGTAAATGTAAGCAATCAGAAAGAATACTTTAAATCGTCGCCAATGTTGTGTCGGCAGCTGGGCCGACACCTTGTAGTTCGAGATGGCTGAAAATGCACGCTAGACTAACGCAGACGGGCGTGAAGTACAGGAACAGGCTACGTAATTAATGTTATTAAGAAAAGTACGTAGCTGTATTGATACTTATCTTTAATATCATTGTGGTACATCGATCTTGACGATACACAGGAGACTTCAATTACAATCACTGTAAGGCTAATGGCGCCTTGCTAGTTCGTAGCCATTAACTTAGCTGAAGGCTATTCTGTCTCTCGGCTAATGAGAGAGAAAGGCTTCGTACGTCTAGTCGCTAGCTAGGTTCTCCGTACAACTGGGGCGAGTGCTCTCTCGTATCTCGAGACCTGCCTTGGTGGTGGCGCTAGGTCTGCGATTACACAGTGGCGACACGCGGGTCCGACATGTACTAAATGGACCGCGGCCGATTTAATCTACCACCTAGCAAGTGTGGTGTCTGGCGGTGACACCAAAGTGTCTCTCCCTCATGCTGTGTTGAGTACTTGCGTGTGTCATTATGTTTGAGTGAGTAAGACGAGCTCATGTGTTTACTGACTAGATGAGTACAACACACACAAACAAACAAAAAAGTTCATGGATAACATGTGCAGGAGTGATTGTCTGGAAGTATTTTGGTAAAATCTCCAGCAAAGTGTACAATGCAAAACTTAGTGGCAAAATGGTACCAAACAGGTACTGTAGTGCATAAAAACTGTAATCCCACATCAGTCTTACTATGATTATTTTCTGTGCCAGATTTGTTTTGCCCAGACTGTAGATCTCATTGTGTATGGGTTGCTGAACCCTAACCTCTCTCCTTTCCATATCTCTGTTCATTCTTAGTTGTTCGTAGAAACAAGTGATCTTCGCAAGTTGCGATTGGTATCATGGAAGTAACTGTTAACTTGCTCATAGCAGGATTAAGAGAATGAAGCTGTGATGTGTAGGTTTTCTTGATGCATCAAAATTGATACATTTCATGTTATCCAATCATATTTTACAGCTTGTATATATTTGTAGTTCACTAGAATTCTCTTACTAATTTCTTCAGTCCCATATGTCATAGAAAATATATATGTGACAGGATGCTCAGTAAGAGAGTTAATTAAATATAAACCAGAATTTTCTTAAGTTTATTTAAGCTTTAGAAAAATTCATACACACAAAATTACTTTTCTGTGAGGTCAACTGACTTGGAAACACATTTTTCCCTGTGGTTAGACAGTGTCTTGATCTGTTTCTGTAAAATAATGTGGCTGTGGCAGCAGCCAGTTGTCCATGAAAGCTTTGACAGCACCATTATTGTCAAATGTGTGCAGACTGCTTTTTTTAGTGGTCCAAACAAATGAAACATGTGGGGCGTTAAGTCCAGACTGTAGAGAGCATGTTCTACTGTGGTCCACAACAGTTTCTGATTTTTTTGTTGAGTTTGGGCAGCTGTGTTCGGTCAAGCATTGTCATGATGTTTTGTTTGGTCCAGTAGCAATTTGAGCAACTGTTATTCAGTGGTTGTCTTCAGTAAGCTGGCAAACAGTGTGGATGTTATGTCATGCTAGTCCTTGTGCGAAGTTGGTGAGCTGCCTTCTCAATTGCTTCTTGTCCTGATACAAATGTTTGTGCCATGCATATTCTTGACTCTTTCTCGGGGTGTTGTCTCTGAAATGTGCTGCAAGTCTTTCCAAAAATTTGAACAGTTTTACAACCTTTATTGTGACAAACTTTATTATAATGTGTTGTGCAACAGAGGTCCCTACCTTTCGCTCTGACGTTACTGTTTCTTCAGTCAATCTAGCTGTGGAGAACAGCCATTGGAAACCAAAGCAACAACGAGGAGAGATCGCACCACTCTTCGTTTACAAAAAGGCACACAAAACAAATATTCCGATATATATTTGATCCACCCTTGCACTTACATCCTGATGGTGAAATTCTGAGTATCACTGATAGAAGCACTTGAAGAAGAAGAAGAAGAAGAAGAAGAAGAAGAAGAAGAAGATATCACACACTTCCAGAACTTCTGTATTCTTTCTTTAGGAGGGCAGTTAGATAGGGTGGACAAAGTTGAAGTGAGGGCAGTGTCTGAGGCCAGGTTGTGAACGACCTAGCTGTTGAGAAAAAGATGAAACAAAGGTTAGCGAGAAAGCAGGTAAAAGAGTGAGCAGAGGTAGTAGTAGTGTTGGATTGTCACACTTTCCCTTCAATATGATGCTGCTGTAGTGCCTACCTTTGACTTCCTACTTTCTCCAACATCTTTCATCTCTGCCTCCTATCACGCTTACAATAGGTGGGTCTGAGCATGCTGCCACTCCTTTCCAGCCTTCCCAAACTAATGCCACTTCCATATCTAATGAAGGAATTCATATGTTCCCCGCGCTTGTAATAGTTTTATATTGTTTTAAGTTTATCCATCAGCAGTACTTTGTATTTTGCCAGCTGAAGCTATGTTTTGGTGATGATTTCTGAATTGAATTTTCCTTTTGGTACATAGTGTACATGTGTTAATTTTGATGTTAGTTTTCATCAGCGTCCATTTGAGTAATTCACATATCACTCTCATATTTGTTTTACAATAGAGTGTTGACTCCATGTTTATTAAGCAGGTGATGATAGGGAAAATTTATTTACATGGCTCCATTTCTGTTCTCCAGGTATTTCAAAAATTCCATTAACATCGTATGTGAGCTCGGCCCTCAGATAACTTATGATCTTCTTGTTACTCTATAACTGTATCTTGATGTTTGTCAAATGGGTGAATTAGGGACTGACATTTGGTAAGTGATAAATAAATTTTGGACGTTTTGAAATTCTACTATAATATACAGCATTTGTGATTACAGTGGAGGTTATGTTAAAGTCGTCTTGGTTTTCACTTTCGGAGCATTACCACTTCTCACTTTTTCTCATGTAATGTGGCTGCCAGAGTTCGGTTCATGAAAAATCATGAGGTCCTAGGCCAACTACAAGGCAGCAAAAGAACCCAAAAATTCCCTTGCTGTGCCTCTTACTTGGTGACTGCAACAACTTAGAAGCTTCTACTTCGTACAGAGTGGTGCGACCGCATACCTCAACACGCGCCATTAGTTCCCAGACGATAAATGTAAACGTTTCCGAGACACATGCGTCCATTGTGACGAATTTCAGTTACGTCATTTCGAAAACCAATGTAGAAAAAGTTAGGTTTTCTGCTGTTTTTACTACACATTACCACTTCTCGCTTCTTATCGTGTAATGTGGTTGCCAGAGTTCGGTTCAAGCAAAACCTTAAGGTCCTAGGTCAACTACAAGCCAGCAAAAGCGGCCAAAAATTTAATTTTCCAAAACTAAAACTTGAATTTCTGTGCCCCTTACTTGGTGACTCCAACAACTTAGAAGATTCCACTTCGTACAGAGTGGTGCCACCGCGTACCTCATCACGCGACATTAGTTGCCAGACGATAAATGTAAACGTTTCCGAGAGAAATGCGTCCTTTGTGACGATTTTCAGTTACGTAATTTCGAAAACAAATGTAGAAAACGTTAGGTTTTCTGCGGTTTTTACTACACATTACCTATTCTCGCTTTTTCTCGTGTAATGTGGCTGCCAGAGTACGGTTCATGTAAAATTTAAAGGTCCTAGGTCAACTACAAGGCAGCAAAAGCGACCAAAAATTGAATTTCCATAAACTAAATCTTGGATATCTGTGCCCCTTACTTGGTGACTGCAACAACTTAGAAGCTTCAACTTTGTACAGAGTGGTGCAACCGCAAACCTCGTCACGCAGCATTAGTTGGCAGACGATAAATGTAAACGTTTCCGAGGGAAATGCGTCCAATGAGACGATTTCAAGTTACGTCATTTCGAAAACAAATGTAGAAAACGTTAGGTTTTCTGCGGTTTTTTCTACGCATTACCACTTCTCGCTTTTTCTCGTGTAATGTGGTTGCCAGGGTTCGGATCATGCTAAATCTTAAGGTCGTAGGTCAACAACAAGGAATCAATACCGGCCAAATATTGAATTTTCAAAAACTAAAACTTGAATTTCTGTGCTTCTTTCTTGGTGACTACAACAACTTAGAAGCTTCTACCTCGTACAGAGTGGTGCGACCGCAAACCTCGTCACGCGTCATTAGTTGCCAGACGATAAATGTAAACCTTTCCGAGAGAAATGCGTCGGATGTGAAGATATTCAGTTACGTCATTTCGAAAACAAATGTAGAAAACGTTAGGTTTTTTGCTGTTTTTACTACACATTACCACTTCTCGCATTTTCTCGTGTAATGTGGCTGCCAGAGTTCGGTTCATGCAAAATCTTAAGGTCCTAGGTCAACTACAAGGCAGCAATATCGGCCAAATATTGAATTTTCAAAAACTAAAATTAGAATTTCTGGTTCCTTTGTTGCTGACTGCCACAACTTAGAAGTTTCTACTTCGTACAGAGTGGTGCGACCGCAAAACTCATTACGCATCATTAGTTGCCAGACGATTAATGTAAACGTTTCTGAGAGTAAAGCGTCCAATGTGACGATTTCCAGTTACGTCATTTCGAAAACAAATGTAGAAAACGTTAGTTTTTTTGCTGTTTTTACTACACATTACCACTTCTCGCTTTTCCTCGTGTAATGTGGCTGCCAGAGTTCGGTTCATGCTAAACCTTAAGGTCCTAGGTCAACTACAAGGCAGCAAAACCGGCCAAAAATTGAATTTTCAAAAACTAAAACTTGGAATACTGTGCTCATCTCTTGGTGACTGAAACAACTTAGAAGCTTCTACTTCGCACAGAGTGGTGCGACCGCAAACAGTGTCACGCGGCATTAGTTGCCAGACGATAAATGTAAACGTTTCCGAGAGAAATGCGTCCAATGTGACGATTTCCAGTTACGGCATTTCGAAAAGAAGTGTAGAAAACGTTAGGTTTGCTGCGGTTTTTACTAGGCATTACCACTTATCGCTTTTTCTCGTTTAATGTGGCTGCCAGGGTTCGGTTCATGCAAAATCTTAAGGTCCTAGGTCAACTACAAGCCAGCAAAAGCGGCCAAAAACTGAATTTTCGAAAACTAAAACTTGAATTTCTGTGCCACTTTCTTGGTGACTGCAACAATTTAGAAGCTTTTACTTCGTAGAGAGTGGTGCGACCGCAAACATCGTCACGCGGCATTAGCTGCCAGACGATAATTGTAAACGTTTCCGAGAGAAATGCGTCCATTGTGAAGATTTCCAGTTGCGTCATTTCGAAGACAAATGTAGAAAACGTTAGGTTTTCTGCGGTTTTTACTACGCATTACCACTTCTCGCTTTTTCTCGTGTAATGTGGTTGCCAGGGTTCGCATCATGCTAAATCTTAAGGTCCTAGGTCAACTACAAGGCAGCAATATCGGCCAAATATTGAATTTTCAAAAACTAAAACTAGAATTTCTGGCTCCTTTGTTGCTGACTGCAACAACTTAGAAGTTTCTACTACGTACAGAGTGGTGCGACCGCAAACCTCATCACGCGGCATTAGTTGCCAAACGATAAATGTAAACGTTTCACAGAGTAAATCGTCCAATGTGACGATTTCCAGTTACGTCATTTCGAAAACAAATGTAGAGAACGTTAGTTTTTTTGCTGTTTTTACTACACATTACCACTTCTCGCTTTTCCTCGTGTAATGTGGCTGCCAGAGTTCGGTTCATGCTAAATGTTAAGGTCCTAGGTCAACAACAAGGAAGCAATACCGGCCAAATATTGAATTTTCAAAAACTAAAACTTGAATTTCTGTGCTCCTTTCTTGGTGACTGCAACATCTTAGAAGCTTCTACATCTTACAGAGTGGTGCGACCGCAAACCTCATCACGCGGCGTTAGTTGCCAGACGATATATGTAAACGTTTCACAGAGTAAAGCGTCCAATGTGACGATTTCCAGTTACGTCATTTCGAAAACAAATGTAGAAAACGTTAGGTTTGCTGCGGTTTTTACTACGCATTACCACTTCTCGCTTTTTCTCGTGTAATGTGGCTGCCAGGGTTCGGTTCATGCAAAATCTTAAGGTCCTAGGTCAACAACAAGGAAGCAATACCGGCCAAATATTGAATTTTCAAAAACTAAAACTTGAATTTCTGTGCTCCTTTCTTGGTGACTGCAACAACTTAGAAGCTTCTACTTCGTACAGAGTGGTGCGACCGCAGACGTCATCACGCGTCATTAGTTGCCAGACGATAAATGTAAACCTTTCCGAGAGAAATGCGTCGGATGTGAAGATATTCAGTTACGTCATTTCGAAAACAAATGTAGAAACCGTCAGGATTTCTGCGGTTTTTACTAGGCATTACCACTTCTCGCTTTTTCTCGTGTAATGTGGCTGCCAGGGTTCGGTTCATGCAAAATCTTAAGGTCCTAGGTCAAATACAAAGCAGCAAAACCGGCCACAAATTGAATTTTCAAATACTAAAACTGAATTTCTGTTCCCCTTTCTTGGTGACTGAAACAACATAGAAGCTTCTACATCGTACAGTGTGGTGCGACCACAAATCTCGTCACGCGGCATTAGTTGCCCGACGATAAATGTAAACGTTTCCGGGAGAAATGCGTCCAATGTGACGATTTTCGGTTACGTCATTTCGAAAACAAATGTGGAAAACGTTAGGTTTTCTGCGGTCTTTACTACGCATTACCACTTCTCGCTTTTTCTCGTGAAATGTGGCAGCCAGGGTTCGGTACATGCAAAATCTTAATATCCTAGGTCAACTACAAGGCAGCAAAACCGGCCAAAAATCGAATTTTCAAAAACTAAAACTTGAATTTCTGTGCTCCTTTCTTGGTGACTGCAACAACTTTCAAGCTTCTACAACATACCGAGTGGTGCGACCGCAAACCTCGTCACGCGGCATTAGTTGCCAGACGATAAATGTAAACGTATCTGACAGTAATGCTTCCATTGTGATGATTTTCACTTACGTCATTTCGAAAACAAATGTAGAAAACGTTAGGTTTTTTGCTGTTTTTACTACACATTACCACTTCTCGCATTTTCTCGTGTAATGTGGCTGCCAGAGTTCGGTTCATGCAAAATCTTAAGGTCCTAGGTCAACTACAAGGCAGCAATATCGGCCAAATATTGAATTTTCAAAAACTAAAATTAGAATTTCTGGTTCCTTTGTTGCTGACTGCCACAACTTAGAAGTTTCTACTTCGTACAGAGTGGTGCGACCGCAAAACTCATTACGCATCATTAGTTGCCAGACGATAAATGTAAACGTTTCCGAGAGAAATGCGTCCAATGTGACTATTTCCAGTTACGGCATTTCGAAAAGAAGTGTAGAAAACGTTAGGTTCGCTGCGGTTTTTACTAGGCATTACCACTTATCGCTTTTTCTCGTTTAATGTGGCTGCCAGGGTTCGGTTCATGGAAAATCTTAAGGTCCTAGGTCAACTACAAGGCAGCAAAAGCGGCCAAAAACTGAATTTTCAAAAACTAAGACTTGAATTTCTGGGCCAATTTCTTGGTGACTGCAACAATTTAGAAGCTTTTACTTCGTAGAGAGTGGTGCGATCGCAAACATCGTCACGCGGCATTAGCTGCCAGACGATAATTGTAAACGTTTCCGAGAGAAATGCGTCCATTGTGAAGATTTCCAGTTGCGTCATTTCGAAAACAAATGTAGAAAACGTTAGGTTTTCTGCGGTATTTACTAAGCATTACCACTTCTCGCTTTTTCTCGTGTAATGTGGTTGCCGGGGTTCGCATCATGCTAAATCTTAAGGTCGTAGGTCAACAACAAGGAATCAATACCGGCCAAATATTGAATTTTCAAAAACTAAAACTTGAATTTCTGTGCTTCTTTCTTGGTGACTACAACTACTTAGAAACTTCTACCTCGTACAGAGTGGTGCGACCGCAAACCTCGTCACGCGTCATTAGTTGCCAGACGATAAATGTCAACCTTTCCGAGAGAAATGCGTCGGATGTGAAGATATTCAGTTACGTCATTTCGAAAACAAATGTAGAAAACGTTAGTTTTTTTGCTGTTTTTACTACACATTACCACTTCTCGCTTTTCCTCGTGTAATGTGGCTGCCAGAGTTCGGTTCATGCTAAACCTTAAGGTCCTAGGTCAACTACAAGGCAGCAATATCGGCCAAATATTGAATTTTCAAAAACTAAAATTAGAATTTCTGGTTCCTTTGTTGCTGACTGCCACAACTTAGAAGTTTCTACTTCGTACAGAGTGGTGCGACCGCAAAACTCATTACGCATCATTAGTTGCCAGACGATAAATGTAAACGTTTCTGAGAGTAAAGCGTCCAATGTGACGATTTCCAGTTACGTCATTTCGAAAACAAATGTAGAAAACGTTAGTTTTTTTGCTGTTTTTACTACACATTACCACTTCTCGCTTTTCCTCGTGTAATGTGGCTGCCAGAGTTCGGTTCATGCTAAACCTTAAGGTCCTAGGTCAACTACAAGGCAGCAAAACCGGCCAAAAATTGAATTTTCAAAAACTAAAACTTGAATTTCTTTGCTACTTTCTCGGTGACTGCAACAACTTAGAAGTTTCTACCTCGTACAGAGTGGTGCGACCGCAAACCTCATCACGCGGCATTAGTTGCCAGACGATAAATGTAAACGTTAACGGGAGAAATCCGTCCAATGTGAAGATTTTCAGTTACGTCATTTCGAAAATAAATGTAGAAAACGTTAGGTTTTCTGAGGTTTTTAATACGCATTACCACTTCTCGCTTTTTCTCGTGAAATGCGGCTGCCAGGGTTCGGTTCATGCAAAATCTTAATTTCCTAGGTCAATTTTAAGGCACCAAACCCGTAAAAAATTGAATTTTCAAAAACTATAACTTGGAATACTGTGCTCCTTTCTTGGTGACTGAAACAACTTAGAAGCTTCTACTTCGCACAGAGTGGTGCGACCGCAAACAGTATGACGCGGCATTAGTTGCCAGACGATAAATGTAAACGTTTCCGAGAGAAATGCGTCCATTGTGAAGATTTCCAGTTGCGTCACTTCGAAAACAAATGTAGAAAACGTTAGGTTTTCGTCGGTTTTTACTAAGCATTACCACTTCTCGCTTTTTCTCGTGTAATGTGGTTGCCAGGGTTCGCATCATGCTAAATCTTAAGGTCCTAGGTCAACTACAAGGCAGCAATAACGGCCAAATATTGAATTTTCAAAAACTAAAACTAGAATTTCTGGCTCCTTTGTTGCTGACTGCAACAACTTGGAAGTTTCTACTTCGTACAGAGTGGTGCAACCGCAAACCTCATCACGCGGCATTAGTTGCCAGACGATAAATGTAAACGTTTCACAGAGTAAAGCGTCCAATGTGACGATTTCCAGTTACGTCATTTCGAAAACAAATGTAGAAAACGATAGGTTTGCTGCGGTGTTTACTACGCATTACCACTTCTCGCTTTTTCTCGTGTAATGTGGCTGCCAGGGTTCGGTTCATGCAAAATCTTAAGGTCCTAGGTCAACAACAAGGAAGCAAAACCGGCCAAAAACTGAATTTTCAAAAACTAAAACTTGAATTTCTGTGCCACTTTCTTGGTGACTGCAACAATTTAGAAGCTTTTACTTCGTAGAGAGTGGTGCGACCGCAAACTTCATCACGCGGCATTAGTTGCCAGACCATAAATGTGTTTCCGTGAGAAATGCGTCCATTGTGAAGATTCTCAGTTACGTCATTTCGGAAACAATTGTATAAAACGTTAGGTTTTCTGCTGTTTTATCTACGCATTACCACTTCTCGCTTTATCTCGTGTAATGTGGTTGCCAGGGTTCGGATCATGCTAAATTATAAGGTCGTAGGTCAACAACAAGGAAGCAATAGCGGCCAAATATTGCATTTTCAAAAACTAAAACTTGAATTTCTGTGCTCCTTTCTTGGTTTCTGCAACAACTTACAAGCTTCTTCATCGTACAGAATGGTGCGACCGCAAACCTCGTCACGCGGCATTAGTTGCCAGACGATAAATGTAAACGTATCTGACAGTAATGCGTCCATTGTGAAGATTTTCACTTACGTCATTTCGAAAACAAATGTAGAAAACGTTAGGTTTTTTGCTGTTTTCACTACACATTACCACTTCTCGCATTTTCTCGTGTAATGTGGCAGCCAGAGTTCGGTTCATGCACAATCTTAATTTCCTAGGTCAATTACAAGGGAGCCAAACCGGCCAAAAATTGAATTATCAAAAACTAAAACTTGGAATCCTGTGCTCCTTTCTTGGTGACTGAAACAACTTAGAAGCTTCTACTTCGCACAGAGTGGTGCGACCGCAAACAGTGTCACGCGGCATTAGTTGCCAGACGATAAATGTAAACGTTTCCGAGAGAAATGCGTCCAATGTGACTATTTCCAGTTACGGCATTTCGAAAAGAAGTGTAGAAAACGTTAGGTTTGCTGCGGTTTTTACTAGGCATTACCACTTACCGCTTTTTCTCGTTTAATGTGGCTGCCAGGGTTCGGTTCATGCAAAATCTTATGGTCCTAGGTCAACTACAAGGCAGCAAAAGCGGCCAAAAACTGAATTTTCAAAAACTAAAACTTGAATTTCTGTGCCACTTTCTTGGTGACTGCAACAATTTAGAAGCTTTTACTTCGTAGAGAGTGGTGCGACCGCAAACACCGTAACGCGGCATTAGCTGCCAGACGATAATTGTAAACGTTTCCGGGAGAAATGCGTCCATTGTGAAGATTTCCAGTTGCGTCATTTCGAAGACAAATGTAGAAAACGTTAGGTTTTCTGCGGTTTTTACTAAGCATTACCACTTCTCGCTTTTTCTCGTGTAATGTGGTTGCCAGGGTTCGCATCATGCTAAATCTTAAGGTCCTAGGTCAACTACAAGGCAGCAATATCGGCCAAATATTGAATTTTCAAAAACTAAAACTAGAATTTCTGGCTCCTTTGTTGCTGACTGCAACAACTTAGAAGTTTCTACTACGTACAGAGTGGTGCGACCGCAAACCTCATCACGCGGCATTAGTTGCCAGACGATAAATGTAAACGTTTCACAGAGTAAAGCGTCCAATGTGACGATTTCCAGTTACGTCATTTCGAAAACAAATGTAGAGAACGTTAGTTTTTTTGCTGTTTTTACTACACATTACCACTTCTCGCTTTTCCTCGTGTAATGTGGCTGCCAGAGTTCGGTTCATGCTAAACCTTAAGGCCCTAGGTCAACTGCAAGGCAGCAAAACCGGCACAAAAATTGAATTTTCAAAAACTAACACTTGAATTTCTTTGCTCCTTTCTCGGTGACTGCAACAACTTAGAAGCTTCTACCTCGTACAGAGTGGTGCGACCGCAAACCTCTTCACGCGGCATTAGTTGCCAGACGATAAATGTAAACGTTACCGAGAGAAATGCGTCCATTGTGAAGAATTCCAGTTGCGTCATTTCGAAAACAAATGTAGAAAACGTTAGGTTTTCTGCGGTTTTTGCTACGCATTACAACTTCTCGCTTTTTCTCGTGTAATGTGGTTGCCAGAGTTCGGTTAATACAAAATCTTAAGGTCCTAGGTCAACTACAAGACTGCAAAAGCGTCCAAAAACTGAATTTTCAAAAACCAAAACTTGAATATCTGTGCCCCTTTCTTGGTGACTGCAATATCTTAGAAGCTTCTACTTCGTACAGAGTGGTGCGACCGCAAACCTCGTCAGGTGACATTAGTTGCCAGACGATAAATGTAAACGTTTCCGAGAGAAATGCGTCCATTGTGACGATTTTCAGTTACGTCATTTCGAAAACATATGTAGAAAACGTTAGGTTTTCTGCGGTTTTTACTACGCATTACCACTTCTCGCTTTTTCTCGTGCAATGTGGCTGCCAGAGTTCGGTTCATGCAAAATTTTAAGTTCCTAGGTCATCTAGAAGGCTGCAAAAGCGGCCAAAAACTGAATTTTCAAAAACTAAAACTTGAACTTCTGTGCTCCTATCTTGGTGACTGCAACAACTTAGAAGCTTCTACTTCGTACAGAGTGGTGCGACCGCAAACCTCATCGCGCGGCATTAGTTGCCAGACGATAAATGTAAACTTTTCCGAGAGAAATGCGTCCATATTGACGATTTTCATCTACGTCATTTTGAAAACAAATGTAGAAAACGTTAGGTTTTCTGCGGTTTTAGCTACGCATTACAATTTGCCGCTTTTTCTCGTGGAATGTGACTGCCAGTGTTCGGTTCATGCAAAATCTTAAGGTCCTAGGTCAACAACAAGGCAAAAAAGTCGGCCAAAAACTGAATTTTCAAAAACTAAAACTAGTATTTCTGTGCTCGTTTCTTGGTGACTGCAACAACTTAGAAGCCTCTACTTCGTACAGAGTGGTGCGACCGCAGACCTCGTCACGCGGCAATAGTTGCCGCACGATAAATGTAAACGTTTCCGAGAGAAATGCGTCCATTGTGACGATTTTTAGTTACGTCATTTCGAAAACAAATGTAGAAAACGTTAGGTTTTCTGTGGTTTTTACTACGCATTCCAACTTCTCGCTTTTTCCCGTGTAATGTGGCTGCCAGAGTTCGGTTCATGCAAAATCTTAAGGTCCTAGGTCATCTACAAGGCTGCAAAAGCGTCCAAAAACTGAATTTCCAAGAACCAAAACTTGAATATCTGTGCCCGTTTCTTGGTGACTGCAATATCTTAGAAGCTTATACTTCGTACAGAGTGGTGCGACCGAAACCTCGTCACTTGACATTAGTTGCCAGACGATAAATGTAAACGTTTCCGAGAGAAATGCGTCCATTGTGACGATTTTCAGTTACGTCATTTCGAAAACATATGTAGAAAACGTCAGGTTTTCTGCGGTTTTTACTACACATTACCACTTCTCGCTTTTTCTCGTGTAATGTGGCTGGCAGGGTTCGCCTCATGCGAAATCTTAAGGTCCTAGGTCAACTACAAGGCAGCAATATCGCCCTAATATTGAATTTTCAGAAACTAAAACTTGAATTTCTGTGCTCCTTTCTTGGTGACTGCAAAAACTTAGAAGCTTCTACTTCATACAGAGTGGTGCGACCGCAAACCTCATCACGCGGCATTAGTTGCCAGACGATAAATGTAAACGTTTCTGAGAGTTAAGCGTCCAACTTGACGATTTCCAGTTACGTCATTTCGAAAACAAATGTAGAAAACGTTAGGTTTTCTGCGGTTTTAGCTACGCATTACAATTTGCCGCTTTTTCTCGTGGAATGTGACTGCCAGTGTTCGGTTCATGCAAAATCTTAAGGTCCTAGGTCAACAACAAGGCAACAAAGTCGGCCAAAAACTGAATTTTCAAAAACTAAAACTAGAATTTCTGTGCTCGTTTCTTGGTGACTGCAACAACTTAGAAGCCTCTACTTCGT
Source organism: Schistocerca serialis cubense (assembly GCF_023864345.2). Classification (NCBI taxonomy): domain Eukaryota; kingdom Metazoa; phylum Arthropoda; class Insecta; order Orthoptera; family Acrididae; genus Schistocerca; species Schistocerca serialis. The sequence continues at coordinate 1,890,071 of NW_026047571.1, read as the reverse complement.
ACAGAGTGGTGCGACCGCAGACCTCGTCACGCGGCAATAGTTGCCGCACGATAAATGTAAACGTTTCCGAGAGAAATGCGTCCATTGTGACGATTTTTAGTTACGTCATTTCGAAAACAAATGTAGAAAACGATAGGTGTTTTGGTGTTTTTACTACGCATTACAACTTCTCGCTTTTTCTCGTGTAATGTGGCTGCCAGGGTTCGGTTCATGCAAAATCTTAAGGTCCTAGGTCAACCACAAGGCAGCAAAAGCAGCAAAAATTGAATTTTCAAAAAATAAAACTTGAAATTCTGTGCTCCTTTCTTGGTGACTGAAACATCTTAGAAGCTTCTACTTCGTACAGAGTGGTTCGTCCGCAAACCTCGTCATGCGGCATTTGTTGCCAGACGGTAAATGTAAACGTTACCGAGAGAAATGCGACCATTGTGAAGATTTCCAGTTGCGTCATTTCGAAAACAAATGTAGAAAACGTTAGGTTTTCTGCGGTTTTTAATACGCATTACAACTTCTCGCTTTTTCTCGTGTAATGTGGCTGCCAGAGTTCGGTTCATGCAAAATCTTAAGGTCCTAGGTCAACTAAAAAGCTGCAAAAGCGTCCAAAAACTGAATTTTCAAAAACCAATACTTGAATATCTGTGCCCCTTTCTTGGTGACTGCAATATCTTAGAAACTTCTACTTCGTACAGAGTGGTGCGACCGCAAACCTCGTCACGTGACATTAGTTGCCAGACGATAAATGTAAACGTTTCCGAGAGAAATGCGTCCATTGTGACGATTTTCAGTTGCGTCATTTCGAAAACAAATGTAGAAAACGTTAGGTTTTCTGCGGTTTTTACTACGCATTACCACTTCTCGCTTTTTCTCGTGTAATGTGGCTGGCAGGGTTCGCTTCATGCAAAATCTTAAGGTCCTATGTCAACTACAAGGCAGCAATATCGGCCTAATATTGAATTTTCAAAAACTAAAACTTGAATTTCTGTGCTCCTTTCTTGGTGACTGCAAAAACTTAGAAGCTTCTACTTCATACAGAGTGGTGCTACCGCAAACCTCATCACGCGGCGTTAGTTGCCAGACGATAAATGTAAACGTTTCTGAGAGTTAAGCGTCCAATGTGACGATTTCCAGTTACGTCATTTCGAAAACAAATGTAGAAAACGTTAGGTTTTCTGCGGTTTTTACTATGCATTACCACTTCTCGCTTTTTCTCGTGTAATGTGGCTGCCAGAGTTCGGTTCATGCAAAATCTTAAGGTCCTAGGTCAACTACAAATCAGCAAAACAGGTCCAAAAATTGAATTTTGAAAAACGAAAACTTGAATTTCTGTGCTCCTTTCATGGTTACTGCAACAACTTAGAAGCATCTACTTCGTACAGAGTGATGGGACCTCAAACGTCGTCACGCACCATTAGTTGCCAGACGATAAATGTAAACGTTTCCGAGAGAAATGCGTCCATTGTGACGACTTTCAGTTACGTCATTTCGAAAACAAATGTAGAAAACGTTAGGTTTTCTGCGGTTTTTACTACGCATTACTACTTCTCGCTTTTTATCGTGTAATGTGGCTGCCAGGGTACGGTTCATGCAAAATTTTAAGTTCCTAGGTCAACTACAAGGCAGCAAAACCGGCCAAAAACTGAAATTTCAAAAACTAAAACTTGAATTTCTGTGCTCCTTTCTTGGTGACTGCAACAACTTAGAAGCTTCGACTTCGTATAGTGTGTTGCGACCGCAAACCTTGTCACGCGGCATTAGTTGCCAGATGATAAATGTAAACGTTTCCGAGAGAATTGCGTTCAATGTGACGATTTCCAGTTACGTCATTTCGAAAACAAATGTAGAAAACGTTAGGTTTTTTGCTGTTTTTGCTACACATTACCACTTCTCGCATTTTCTCGTGTAATGTGGCTGCCAGAGTTCGGTTCATGCAAAATCTTAAGGTCCTAGGTCAACTACAAGGCAGCAATATCGGCCAAATATTGAATTTTCAAAAAATTAAACTAGAATTTCTGGCTCCTTTGTTGCTGACTGCAACAACTTAGAAGTTTCTACTTCGTACAGAGTGGTGCGACCGCAAAACTCATTACGCGGCATTAGTTGCCAGACGATAAATGTAAACGTTACCGAGAGAAATGCGTCCGTTGTGAAGATTTCCAGTTGCGTCATTTCGAAAACAAATGTAGAAAACGTTATGTTTATTGCGGTTTTTGCTACGCATTACAACTTATCGCTTTTTCTCGTGTAATGTGGTTGCCAGAGTTCGGTTCATACAAAATCTTAAGGTCCTAGGTCAACTACAAGACTGCAAAAGCGTCCAAAAACTGAATTTTCAAAAACCAAAACTTGAATATCTGTGCCCCTTTCTTGATGACTGCAATATCTTAGAAGCTTCTACTTCGTACAGAGTGGTGCGACCGCAAACCTCGTCAGGTGACATTAGTTGCCAGACGATAAATGTAAACGTTTCCGAGAGAAATGCGTCCATTGCGACGATTTTCAGTTACGTCATTTCGAAAACATATGTAGAAAACGTTAGGTTTTCTGCGGTTTTTACTACGCATTACCACTTCTCCCTTTTTCTCGTGTAATGTGGCGGACAGAGTTCGGTTCATGCAAAATTTTAAGTTCTTAGGTCAACTACAAGGCTGCAAAAGCGGCCAAAAACTGAATTTTCAAAAACTGAAACTCGAACTTCTGTTCTCCTTTCTTGGTGACTGCAACAACTTAGAAGCTTCTACTTCGTGCAGAGTGGTGCGACCGCAAACCTCATCGCGCGGCATTAGTTGCCAGACGATAAATGTAAACTTTTCCGAGAGAAATGCGTCCATATTGACGATTTTCAGTTACGTCATTTCGAAAACAAATGTAGAAAACGTTAGGTTTTCTGCGGTTTTAACTACGCATTACAACTTGTCGCTTTTTCTCGTGGAATGTGATTGCCAGTGTTCGGTTCATGCAAAATCTTAAGGTCCTAGGTCAACAACAAGGCAACAAAGTCGGCCAAAAACTGAATTTTCAAAAACTAAAACTAGAATTTCTGTGCTCGTTTCTTGGTGACTGCAACAACTTAGAAGCCTCTACTTCGTACAGAGTGGTACGACCGCAGACCTCGTCACGGGGCAATAGTTGCCGCACGATAAATGTAAACGTTTCCGAGAGAAATGCGTCCATTGTGACGATTTTTAGTTACGTCATTTCGAAAACAAATGTAGAAAACGTTAGGTTTTCTGTGGTTTTTACTACGGATTACCACTTCTCGCTTTTTCTCGTGTAATGTCGCTGCCAGAGTTCGGTTCATGCAAAATATTAAGGTCCTAGGTCAACTACAAGTCAGCAAAACAGGTCCAAAAATTGAATTTTGAATAACTAAAACTTGAATTTCTGTGCTCCTTTCTAGGTTACTGCAACAACTTAGAAGCTTCTACTTCGTACAGAGTGATGCGACCTCAAACGTCGTCACGCACCATTAGTTGCCAGACGATAAATGTAAACGTTTCCGAGAGAAATGCGTCCATTGTGACGATTTTCAGTTACGTCATTTCGAAAATAAATGTAGAAAACGTTAGGTTTTCTGCGGTTTTTACTACGCATTACCACTTCTCGCTTTTTATCGTGTAATGTGGCTGCCAGGGTAGGTTCATGCATAATTTTAAGGTCCTAAGTCAACTACAAGGCAGCAAAACCGGCCAAAAACTGAAATTTCAAAAACTAAAACTTGAATTTCTGTGCTCCTTTCTTGGTGACTGCAACAACTTAGAAGCTTCGACGTCGTATAGTGTGTTGCTACCGGAAACCTTGTCACGCGGCATTAGTTGCCAGATGATAAATGTAAACGTTTCCGAGAGAAATGCGTTCAATGTGACGATTTCCAGTTACGTCATTTCGAAAACAAATGTAGAAAACGTTAGGTTTTTTGCTGTTTTTACTACACAATGCCAGTTCTCGCATTTTCTCGTGTAATGTGGCTGCCAGAGTTCGGTTCACGCAAAATCTTAAGGTCCTAGGCCAACTACAAGGCAGCAATATCGGCCAAATATTGAATTTTCAAAAACTAAAACTAGAATTTCTGGCTCCTTTGTTGCTGACTGCAACAACTTAGAAGTTTCTACTTCGTACAGAGTGGTGCGACCGCAAAACTCATTACGCGGCATTAGTTGCCAGACGATAAATGTAAACGTTACCGAAAGAAATGCGTCCATTGTGAAGATTTCCAGTTACGTCATTTCGAAAACAAATGTAGAAAACGTTAGGTTTTCTGCGGTTTTTACTACACATTACAACTTCTCGCTTTTTCTCGTGTAATGTGGCTGCCAGAGTTCGGTTCATACAAACTCTTAAGGTCCTAGGTCAACTACAAGGCTGCAAAAGCGTCCAAAAACTGAATTTCCAAAAACCAAAACCGGAATATCTGTGCCCGTTTCTTGGTGACTGCAATATCTTAGAAGCTTATACATCGTACAGAGTGGTGCGACCGCAAACCTCGTCACGTGACATTAGTTGCCAGACGATAAATGTAAACGTTTCCGAGAGAAATGCGTCCATTGTGACGATTTTCAGCTACGTCATTTCGAAAACATATGTAGAAAACGTCAGGTTTTCTGCGGTTTTTACTACACATTACCACTTCTCGCTTTTTCTCGTGTAATGTGGCTGCCAGGGTTCGCTTCATGCTAAATCTTAAGGTCCTATGTCAACTACAAGGCAGCAATATCGGCCTAATATTGAATTTTCAAAAACTAAAACTTGAATTTCTGTGCTCCTTTCTTGGTGACTGCAACAACTTAGAAGCTTCTACTTCATACAGAGTGGTGCTACCGCAAACCTCATAACGCGGCAATAGTTGCCAGACGATAAATGTAAACGTTTCTGAGAGTTAAGCGTCCAATGTGACGATTTCCAGTTACGTCATTTCGAAAACAAATGTAGAAAACGTTAGGTTTTCTGCGGTTTTTACTACGCATTACCACTTCTCGCCTTTTCTCGTGTAATGTGGCTGCCAGAGTTCGGTTCATGCAAAATCTTAAGGTCCTAGGTCAACTACAAGTCAGCAAAACAGGTCCAAAAATTGAATTTTGAAAAACGAAAACTTGAATTTCTGCGCTCCTTTGTTGGTTACTGCAACAACTTAGAAGCTTCTACTTCGTACAGAGTGATGCGACCTCAAACGTCGTCACGCACCATTAGTTGCCAGACGATAAATGTAAACGTTTCCGAGAGAAATGCGTCCATTGTGACGATTTTCAGTTACGTCATTTCGAAAACAAATGTAGAAAACGTTAGGTTTTCTGCGGTTTTTACTACGCATTACCACTTCTCGCTTTTTGTCGTGTAATGTGGCTGCCAGGGTACGGTTCATGCAAAATTTTAAGGTCCTAGGTCAACTACAAGGCAGCAAAACCGGCCAAAAACTGAAATTTCAAAAACTAAAACTTGAATTTCTGTGCTCCTTTCTTGGTGACTGCAACAACTTAGAAGCTTCGACTTCGTATAGTGTGTTGCGACCGCAAACCTTGTCACGCGGCATTAGTTGCCAGATGATAAATGTAAACGTTTCCGAGAGAATTGCGTTCAATGTGATGATTTCCAGTTACGTCATTTCGAAAACAAATGTAGAAAACGTTAGGTTTTTTGCTGTTTTTACTACACATTACCACTTCTCGCATTTTCTCGTGTAATGTGGCTGCTAGAGTTCGGTTCATGCAAAATCTTAAGGTCCTAGGTCAACTACAAGGCAGCAATATCAGCCAAATATTGAATTTTCAAAAACTAAAACTAGAATTTCTGGCTCCTTTGTTGCTGACTGCAACAACTTAGATGTTTCTACTTCGTACAGAGTTGTGCGACCGCAAAACTCTAAACGCGGCATTAGTTGCCAGACGATAAATGTAAACGTTACCGAGAGAAATGCGTCCATTGTGAAGACTTCCAGTTGCGTCATTTCGAAAACAAATGTAGAAAACGTTAGGTTTATTGCGGGTTTTGCTACGCATTACAACTTCTCGCTTTTTCTCGTGTAATGTGGTTGCCAGAGTTCGGTTCATACAAAATCTTAAGGTCCTAGGTCAACTACAAGACTGCAAAAGCGTCCAAAAACTGAATTTTCAAAAACCAAAACTTGAATATCTGTGCCCCTTGCTTGGTGACTGCAATATCTTAGAAGCTTCTACTTCGTACGGAGTGGTGCGACCGCAAACCTCGTCAGGTGACATTAGTTGCCAGACGATAAATGTAAACGTTTCCGAGAGAAATGCGTCCATTGTGACGATTTTCAGTTACGTCATTTCGAAAACATATGTAGAAAACGTTAGGTTTTCTGCGGTTTTTACTACGCATTACCACTTCTCGCTTTTTATCGTGTAATGTGGCTGCCAGGGTACGGTTCATGCAAAATTTGAAGGTCCTAGGTCAACTACAAGGCTGCAAAACCGGCCAAAAACTGAAATTTCAAAAACTAAAACTTGAATTTCTGTGCTCCTTTCTTGGTGACTGCAAAAACGTAGAAGCTTCTACTTCATACAGAGTGGTGCTACCGCAAACCTCATCGCGCGGCATTAGTTGCCAGACGATAAATGTAAACGTTTCTGAGAGTTAAGCGTCCAATGTGACAGTTTCCAGTTACGTCATTTCGAAAACAAATGTAGAAAACGTTAGGTTTTCTGCGGTTTTTACTACGCATTACGACTTCTCGCTTTTTATCGTGTAATGTGGCTGCCAGGGTACGGTTCATGCAAAATTTTAAGTTCCTAGGTCAACTACAAGGCTGCAAAAGCGGCCAAAAACTGAAATTTCAAAAACTAAAACTTGAATTTCTGTGCTCCTTTCTTGGTGACTGCAACAACTTAGAAGCTTCGACTTCGTATAGTGTGTTGCGACCGGTAACCTTGTCACGCGGCATTAGTTGCCAGATGATAAATGTAAACGTTTCCGAGAGAAATGCGTTCAATGTGACGATTTCCAGTTACGTCATTTCGAAAACAAATGTAGAAAAGGTTAGGTTTTTTGCTGTTTTTACTACACAGTGCCAGTTCTCGCATTTTCTCGTGTAATGTGGCTGCCAGAGTTCGGTTCACGCAAAATCTTAAGGTCCTAGGTCAACTACAAGGCAGCAATATCGGCCAAATATTGAATTTTCAAAAACCAAAACTAGAATTTCTGGCTCCTTTGTTGCTGACTGCAACAACTTAGAAGTTTCTACTTCGTACAGAGTGGTGCGACCGCAAAACTCATTACGCGGCATTAGTTGCCAGACGATAAATGTAAACGTTACCGAGAGAAATGCGTCCATTGTGAAGATTTCCAGTTGCGTCATTTCGAAAACAAATGTAGAAAACGTTAGGTTTTCTGCGGTTTTTACTACACATTACAACTTCTCGCTTTTTCTCGTGTAATGTGGCTGCCAGAGTTCGGTTCATACAAAATCTTAAGGTCCTAGGTCAACTACAAGGCTGCAAAAGCGTCCAAAAACTGAATTTCCAAAAACCAAAACCGGAATATCTGTGCCCGTTTCTTGGTGACTGCAATATCTTAGAAGCTTATACTTCGTACAGAGTGGTGCGACCGCAAACCTCGTCACGTGACATTAGTTGCCAGACGATAAATGTAAACGTTTCCGAGAGAAATGCGTCCATTGTGACGATTTTCAGCTACGTCATTTCGAAAACATATGTAGAAAACGTCAGGTTTTCTGCGGTTTTTACTACACATTACCTCTTCTCGCTTTTTCTCGTGTAATGTGGCTGCCAGGGTTCGCTTCATGCAAAATCTTAAGGTCCTATGTCAACTACAAGGCAGCAATATCGGCCTAATATTGAATTTTCAAAAACTAAAACTTGAATTTCTGTGCTCCTTTCTTGGTGACTGCAAAAACAGAAGCTTCTACTTCATACAGAGTGGTGCTACCGCAAACCTCATCACGCGGCATTAGTTGCCAGACGATAAATGTAAACGTTTCTGAGAGTTAAGCGTCCAATGTGACGATTTCCAGTTACGTCATTTCGAAAACAAATGTAGAAAACGTTAGGTTTTCTGCGGTTTTTACTACGCATTACCACTTCTCGCTTTTTCTCGTGTAATGTGGCTGCCAGAGTTCGGTTCATGCAAAATCTTAAGGTCCTAGGTCAACTACAAGTCAGCAAAACAGGTCCAAAAATTGAATTTTGAAAAACGAAAACTTGAATTTCTGTGCTCCTTTCTTGGTAACTGCAACAACTTAGAAGCTTCTACTTCGTACAGAGTGATGCGACCTCAAACGTCGTCACGCACCATTAGTTGCCAGACGATAAATGTAAACGTTTCCGAGAGAAATGCGTCCATTGTGACGATTTTCAGTTACGTCATTTCGAAAACAAATGTAGAAAACGTTAGGTTTTCTGCGGTTTTTACTACGCATTACCACTTCTCGCTTTTTGTCGTGTAATGTGGCTGCCAGGGTACGGTTCATGCAAAATTTTAAGGTCCTAGGTCAACTACAAGGCAGCAAAACCGGCCAAAAACTGAAATTTCAAAAACTAAAACTTGAATTTCTGTGCTCCTTTCTTGGTGACTGCAACAACTTAGAAGCTTCGACTTCGTATAGTGTGTTGCGACCGCAAACCTTGTCACGCGGCATTAGTTGCCAGATGATAAATGTAAACGTTTCCGAGAGAATTGCGTTCAATGTGACGATTTCCAGTTACGTCATTTCGAAAACAAATGTAGAAAACGTTAGGTTTTTTGCTGTTTTTACTACACATTACCACTTCTCGCATTTTCTCGTGAAATGTGGCTGCCAGAGTTCGGTTCATGCAAAATCTTAAGGTCCTAGGTCAACTACAAGGCAGCAATATCGGCCAAATATTGAATTTTCAAAAACTAAAACTAGAATTTCTGGCTCCTTTGTTGCTGACTGCAACAACTTAGAAGTTTCTACTTCGTACAGAGTGGTGCGACCGCAAAACTCCAAACGCGGCATTAGTTGCCAGACGATAAATGTAAACGTTACCGAGAGAAATGCGTCCATTGTGAAGACTTCCAGTTGCGTCATTTCGAAAACAAATGTAGAAAACGTTAGGTTTATCGCGGGTTTTGTTACGCATTACAACTTCTCGTTTTTTCTCGTGTAATGTGGCTGCCAGAGTTCGGTTCATACAAAATCTTAAGGTCCTAGGTCAACTACAAGGCTGCAAAAGCGTCCAAAAACTGAATTTTCAAAAACCAAAACTTGAATATCTGTGCCCCTTTCTTGGTGACTGCAATATCTTAGAAGCTTCTACCTCGTACAGAGTGGTGCGACCGCAAACCTCGTCACGTGACATTAGTTGCCAGACGATAAATGTAAACGTTTCCGAGAGAAATGCGTCCATTGTGACGATTTTCAGTTACGTCATTTCGAAAACAAATGTAGAAAACGTTAGGTTTTCTGCGGTTTTTACTACGCATTACACCTTCTCGCTTTTTCTCGTGTAATGCGGCTGCCAGGGTTCTGTTCATGCATAATCTTAAGGTCCTAGGTCAACTACAAGGCAGCAAATACGGCGAAAAATTTAATTTTCAAAAACAAAAACTTGAAATTCTGTGCTCTTTTCTTGGTGACTGAAACATCTTAGAAGGTTCTACTTCGTAGAGAGTGGTGCGTCTGCAAACATCGTCACGCAGCATTAGCTGCAAACGATAAATGTAAATGTTTCCGAGAGAAATGCGTCCATTGTGACGATTTTCAGTTACGTCATTTCGAAAACAAATGTAGAAAACGTTAGGTTTTCTGCGGTTTTTACTACGCATTACAACTTCTCGCTTTTTCTCGTGCAATGCGGCTGCCAGGGTTCTGTTCATGCAAAATCTTAAGGTCCTAGGTCAACTACAAGGCAGCAAATACGGCGAAAAATTTAATTTTCAAAAACAAAAACTTGAAATTCTGTGCTCCTTTCTTGGTGACTGCAACAACTTAGAAGCTTCGACTTCATACAGAGTGGTGCTACCGCAAACCTCATCAGGCGGCATTAGTTGCCAGACGATAAATGTAAACGTTTCTGAGAGAAATGCGTCCAATGTGACGATTTCCAGTTACGTCATTTCGAAAACAAATGTAGAAAACGTTAGGTGTTTTGGTGTTTTTACTACGCATTACAACTTCTCGCTTTTTCTCGTGTAATGTGGCTGCCAGGGTTCGGTTCATGCAAAATCTTAAGGTCCTAGGTCAACCACAAGGCAGCAAAAGCAGCGAAAAATTGAATTTTCAAAAACTAAAACTGTATTTCTGTGCTCCTTTCTTGGTGACTGAAACATCTTAGAAGCTTCTACATCGTACAGAGTGATGCGACCGCAAACCTCATCACGCGGCATTAGTTGCCAGACGATAAATGTAAACGTTTCCGAGAGAAATGCATCCATTGTGAAGATTTTCAGTTACGTCATTTCGAAAACAAATGTAGAAAATGTTAGGTTTTCTGCGGTTTTTACTATGCATTACTACTTCTCGCTTTTTCTCGTGTAATGTGGCTGCCAGGGTTCAGTTCATGCAAATTCTTAAGGTCCTAGGTCAACTACAAGGCAACAAAAGCGGCCAAAAACTGAATTTTTCCAAAACTATAACTTGAATTTCTGTGCCTACTTCTTGGTGACTGCACAACTTAGAAGCTTCTACTTCGTACAGAGTGGTGCGACCGCAAACCTCATCACGCGGCATTAGTTGCCAGACGATAAATGTAAACGTTAACGGGAAAAATGCGTCCAATGTGAAGATTTTCAGTTATGTCATTTCGAAAACAAATGTAGAAAACGTTAGGTTTTCTGCGGTTTTTACTACGCATTACCACTTCTCGCTTTTTCTCGTGAACTGGGGCAGCCAGGGTTCGGTTCATGCAAAATCTTAATATCCTAAGTCAACTACAAGGCAGCAAAACCGGCCAAAAATTGAATTTTCAAAAACTAAAACTTGAATTTCTGTGCTCCTTTATTGGTGACTGAAACATCTTAGAAGGTTCTACTTCGTAGAAACAGGTGCGTCCGCAAACATCGTCACGCGGCATTAGCTGCAAGACGATAAATGTAAACGTTTCCGAGAGATATGCGTCCATTGTGGCGATTTCCAGTTGCGTCATTTCGAAAACAAATGTAGAAAACGTTAGGTTTATCGCGGGTTTTGCTACGCATTACAACTTCTCGTTTTTTCTCGTGTAATGTGGCTGCCAGAGTTCGGTTCATACAAAATCTTAAGGTCCTAGGTCAACTACAAGGCTGCAAAAGCGTCCAAAAACTGAATTTTCAAAAACCAAAACTTGAATATCTGTGCCCCTTTCTTGGTGACTGCAATATCTTAGAAGCTTCTACCTCGTACAGAGTGGTGCGACCGCAAACCTCGTCACGTGACATTAGTTGCCAGACGATAAATGTAAACGTTTCCGAGAGAAATGCGTCCATTGTGACGATTTTCAGTTACGTCATTTCGAAAACAAATGCAGAAAACGTTAGGTTTTCTGCGGTTTTTACTACGCATTACAACTTCTCGCTTTTTCTCGTGTAATGCGGCTGCCAGGGTTCTGTTCATGCATAATCTTAAGGTCCTAGGTCAACTACAAGGCAGCAAATACGGCGAAAAATTTAATTTTCAAAAACAAAAACTTGAAATTCTGTGCTCTTTTCTTGGTGACTGAAACATCTTAGAAGGTTCTACTTCGTAGAGAGTGGTGCGTCTGCAAACATCGTCACGCAGCATTAGCTGCAAACGATAAATGTAAATGTTTCCGAGAGAAATGCGTCCATTGTGACGATTTTCAGTTACGTCATTTCGAAAACAAATGTAGAAAACGTTAGGTTTTCTGCGGTTTTTACTACGCATTACAACTTCTCGCTTTTTCTCGTGCAATGCGGCTGCCAGGGTTCTGTTCATGCAAAATCTTAAGGTCCTAGGTCAACTACAAGGCAGCAAATACGGCGAAAAATTTAATTTTCAAAAACAAAAACTTGAAATTCTGTGCTCCTTTCTTGGTGACTGCAACAACTTAGAAGCTTCGACTTCATACAGAGTGGTGCTACCGCAAACCTCATCAGGCGGCATTAGTTGCCAGACGATAAATGTAAACGTTTCTGAGAGAAATGCGTCCAATGTGACGATTTCCAGTTACGTCATTTCGAAAACAAATGTAGAAAACGTTAGGTGTTTTGGTGTTTTTACTACGCATTACAACTTCTCGCTTTTTCTCGTGTAATGTGGCTGCCAGGGTTCGGTTCATGCAAAATCTTAAGGTCCTAGGTCAACCACAAGGCAGCAAAAGCAGCGAAAAATTGAATTTTCAAAAACTAAAACTGTATTTCTGTGCTCCTTTCTTGGTGACTGAAACATCTTAGAAGCTTCTACATCGTACAGAGTGATGCGACCGCAAACCTCATCACGCGGCATTAGTTGCCAGACGATAAATGTAAACGTTTCCGAGAGAAATGCATCCATTGTGAAGATTTTCAGTTACGTCATTTCGAAAACAAATGTAGAAAATGTTAGGTTTTCTGCGGTTTTTACTATGCATTACTACTTCTCGCTTTTTCTCGTGTAATGTGGCTGCCAGGGTTCAGTTCATGCAAATTCTTAAGGTCCTAGGTCAACTACAAGGCAACAAAAGCGGCCAAAAACTGAATTTTTCCAAAACTATAACTTGAATTTCTGTGCCTACTTCTTGGTGACTGCACAACTTAGAAGCTTCTACTTCGTACAGAGTGGTGCGACCGCAAACCTCATCACGCGGCATTAGTTGCCAGACGATAAATGTAAACGTTAACGGGAAAAATGCGTCCAATGTGAAGATTTTCAGTTATGTCATTTCGAAAACAAATGTAGAAAACGTTAGGTTTTCTGCGGTTTTTACTACGCATTACCACTTCTCGCTTTTTCTCGTGAACTGGGGCAGCCAGGGTTCGGTTCATGCAAAATCTTAATATCCTAAGTCAACTACAAGGCAGCAAAACCGGCCAAAAATTGAATTTTCAAAAACTAAAACTTGAATTTCTGTGCTCCTTTATTGGTGACTGAAACATCTTAGAAGGTTCTACTTCGTAGAAACAGGTGCGTCCGCAAACATCGTCACGCGGCATTAGCTGCAAGACGATAAATGTAAACGTTTCCGAGAGATATGCGTCCATTGTGGCGATTTCCAGTTGCGTCATTTCGAAAACAAATGTAGAAAACGTTAGGTTTATCGCGGGTTTTGCTACGCATTACAACTTCTCGTTTTTTCTCGTGTAATGTGGCTGCCAGAGTTCGGTTCATACAAAATCTTAAGGTCCTAGGTCAACTACAAGGCTGCAAAAGCGTCCAAAAACTGAATTTTCAAAAACCAAAACTTGAATATCTGTGCCCCTTTCTTGGTGACTGCAATATCTTAGAAGCTTCTACCTCGTACAGAGTGGTGCGACCGCAAACCTCGTCACGTGACATTAGTTGCCAGACGATAAATGTAAACGTTTCCGAGAGAAATGCGTCCATTGTGACGATTTTCAGTTACGTCATTTCGAAAACAAATGCAGAAAACGTTAGGTTTTCTGCGGTTTTTACTACGCATTACAACTTCTCGCTTTTTCTCGTGTAATGCGGCTGCCAGGGTTCTGTTCATGCATAATCTTAAGGTCCTAGGTCAACTACAAGGCAGCAAATACGGCGAAAAATTTAATTTTCAAAAACAAAAACTTGAAATTCTGTGCTCTTTTCTTGGTGACTGAAACATCTTAGAAGGTTCTACTTCGTAGAGAGTGGTGCGTCTGCAAACATCGTCACGCAGCATTAGCTGCAAACGATAAATGTAAATGTTTCCGAGAGAAATGCGTCCATTGTGACGATTTTCAGTTACGTCATTTCGAAAACAAATGTAGAAAACGTTAGGTTTTCTGCGGTTTTTACTACGCATTACAACTTCTCGCTTTTTCTCGTGCAATGCGGCTGCCAGGGTTCTGTTCATGCAAAATCGTAAGGTCCTAGGTCAACTACAAGGCAGCAAATACGGCGAAAAATTTAATTTTCAAAAACAAAAACTTGAAATTCTGTGCTCCTTTCTTGGTGACTGCAACAACTTAGAAGCTTCGACTTCATACAGAGTGGTGCTACCGCAAACCTCATCAGGCGGCATTAGTTGCCAGACGATAAATGTAAACGTTTCTGAGAGAAATGCGTCCAATGTGACGATTTCCAGTTACGTCATTTCGAAAACAAATGTAGAAAACGTTAGGTGTTTTGGTGTTTTTACTACGCATTACAACTTCTCGCTTTTTCTCGTGTAATGTGGCTGCCAGGGTTCGGTTCATGCAAAATCTTAAGGTCCTAGGTCAACTACAAGGCAGCAAAAGCAGCGAAAAATTGAATTTTCAAAAACTAAAACTGTATTTCTGTGCTCCTTTCTTGGTGACTGAAACATCTTAGAAGCTTCTACATCGTACAGAGTGGTGCGACCGCAAACCTCATCACGCGGCATTAGTTGCCAGACGATAAATGTAAACGTTTCCGAGAGAAATGCATCCATTGTGAAGATTTTCAGTTACGTCATTTCGAAAACAAATGCAGAAAATGTTAGGTTTTCTGCGGTTTTTACTATGCATTACTACTTCTCGCTTTTTCTCGTGTAATGTGGCTGCCAAGGTTCAGTTCATGCAAATTCTTAAGGTCCTAGGTCAACTACAAGGCAACAAAAGCGGCCAAAAACTGAATTTTTCCACAACTATAACTTGAATATCTGTGCCTACTTCTTGGTGACTGCACAACTTAGAAGCTTCTACTTCGTACAGAGTGGTGCGACCGCAAACCTCATCACGCGGCATTAGTTGCCAGACGATAAATGTAAACGTTAACGGGAAAAATGCGTCCAATGTGAAGATTTTCAGTTATGTCATTTCGAAAACAAATGTAGAAAACGTTAGGTTTTCTGCGGTTTTTACTACGCATTACCACTTCTCGCTTTTTCTCGTGAACTGGGGCAGCCAGGGTTCGGTTCATGCAAAATCTTAATATCCTAAGTCAACTACAAGGCAGCAAAACCGGCCAAAAATTGAATTTTCAAAAACTAAAACTTGAATTTCTGTGCTCCTTTATTGGTGACTGAAACATCTTAGAAGGTTCTACTTCGTAGAAACAGGTGCGTCCGCAAACATCGTCACGCGGCATTAGCTGCAAGACGATAAATGTAAACGTTTCCGAGAGATATGCGTCCATTGTGGCGATTTCCAGTTGCGTCATTTCGAAAACAAATGTAGAAAACGTTAGGTTTTCTGCGGTTTTTACTACGCATTACCACTTCTTGCTTTTTCCCGTGTAATGGGGCTGCCAGGGTTCGCTTCATGCAAAATCTTAAGGTCCTAGGTCAACTACAAGGCAGCAATATCGGCCTAATATTGAATTTCCAAAAACTAAAACTTGAATTTCTGTGCTCTTTTCTTGGTGACTGCAAAAACTTAGAAGCTTCTACTTCATACAGAGTGGAGCGACCGCAAACCTCATCACGCGGCATTAGTTGCCAGACGATAAATGTGAACGTTTCCGAGAGAAATGCGTCCGATGTGAAGATATTCAGTTACGTCATTTCGATAACAAATTTAGAAAACGTCAGGATTTCTGCTGTTTGTACTAGGCATTACCACTTCTCGCTTTTTCTCGTGTAATACGGCTTCCAGGGTTCGGTTCATGCAAAACCTTGAGGTCCTAGGTCAACGACAAAGCAGCAAAACCGGCCAAAAATGAATTTTCAAAAACTAAAACTGAATTTCTGTGCTCCTTTCTTGGTGACTGAAACGTCTTAGAAGCTTCTACATCGTACAGAGCGGTGCGACCGCAAACCTCATCCCGCGGCATTAGTTGACAGACGATAAATATAAACGTTTCCGAGAGAAATGCGTCCATTGTGACGATTTCCACTTACGTCATTTCGATAAGAAATGTAAAAAACGTTAGGTTATCTGCGGTTTTTACCACGAATTTGCACTTCTCGCTTTTTCTCGTGTAATGTGGCTGCCACGGTTCGCTTCATGCAAAATCTTAAGGCCCTAGGCCAACTACAAGGCAGCAATATCGGCCAAATATTGAATTTCAAAAACTAAAACTAGAATTTCCTGCTCCTTTGTTGCTGACTGCCACAACTTAGAAGTTTCTACTTTGTACAGAGTGGTGCGACCGCAAACCTCATCACGCGGCATTAGTTGCCAGACGATAAATGTAAATGTTTCTGAGAGAAATGCGTCCATTGTGAAGATTTTCACTTACGTCATTTCGAAAACTAATGTAGAAAACATTAGGTTTTTTGCGGTTTTTACTACGCATTATCACTTCTTGCTTTTTCTCGTGTAATGTGGCTGCCAGGGTTCGCTTCATGCAAAATCTTGAGGTCCTAGGTCAACTACAAGGCAGCAATATCGGCGTAATATTGAATTTTCAAAAACTAAAACTTGAATTTCTGTGCCCCTTTCTTGGTGACTGCAAAAACTTAGAAGCTTCTACTTCATACAGAGTGGTGCGACCGCAAACCTCATCACGCGGCATTAGTTGCCAGATGATAAATGTAAACGCTTCTGAGAGAAAAGTGTCCAATGTGACGATTTCCAGTTACGTCATTTCGAAAACAAATGTAGAAAACGTTAGGTGTTTTGGTGTTTTTACTACGCATTACAACTTCTCGCTTTTTCTCGTGTAATGTGACTGCCAGGGTTCGGTTCATGCAAAATCGTAAGGTCCTAGGTCAACTACAAGGCAGCAAAAGCAGCGAAAAATTGAATTTTCAAAAACTAAAACTTGAAATTCTGTGCTCCTTTCTTGGTGACTGAAACATCTTAGAAGCGTCTACTTCGTACAGAGTGGTGCGTCCGCAAACCTCGTCATGCGGCATTAGTTGCCAGACGATAAATGTAAACGTTTCCGAGAGAAATGCGTTCATTGTGACGATTTCCACTTACGTCATTCCGAAAAGAAATGTAAAAAACGTTAGGTTATCTGCGGTGTTTACTACGAATTTGCACTTCTCGCTTTTTCTCGTGAAATGTGGCTGCCAGGGTTCGCTTCATGCAAAATCTTAAGGCCCTAGCCAACTACAAGGCAGCAATATCGGCCAAATATTGAATTTCAAATACTAAAACTTGAATTTCTGTGCCCCTTTCTTGGTGACTGCAAAAACTTAGAAGTTTCTGCTTTGTACAGAGTGGTGCGACCCCAAACCTCATGACGCGGCATTAGTTGCCAGACGATAAATGTAAATGTTTCTGAGAGTAAAGCGTCCAATGTGACGATTTCCAGTTACGTCATTTCGAAAACAAATGAAGAAAACGTTAGGTTTTTTGCTGTTTGTACTACACAATACCACTTCTCCCTTTTTCTCGTGTAATGTGGCTGCCAGAGTTAGGTTCGTGCAAAATCTTAATGTCCTAGGTCAACTACAAGGCAGCAAAACCGGCAAAAAATTGTTCAAATACTAAATCTTGAATTTCTGTGGTCCTTTCTTGGTGCCTGCAACAACTTAGAAGCTTCTACTTCGTACAGAGTGGAGCGACCGCAAACCTCGTCACGCGGCATTAGTAGCCAGACGATAAATGTAAACGTTTCCGAGAGAAATGCGTCCGATGTGAAGATATTCAGTTACGTCATTTCGATAACAAATGTAGAAAACGTCAGGATTTCTGCTGTTTTTACTAGGCATTACCACTTCTCGCTTTTTCTCGTGTGATGCGGCTTCCTGGGTTCGGTTCGTGCAGAACCGTAAGGTCCTAGGTCAACTACAAAGCAGCAAAACCGGCCAAAAATGAATTTTCAAAAACTAAAACTGAATTTCTGTGCTCCTTTCTTGGTGACTGGAACATCTTAGAAGCTTCTACATCGTACAGAGTGGTGCGACCGCAAACCTCAACACGCGGCATTAGTTGCCAGACGATAAATGTAAACGTTTCTGAGAGTAAAGCGTCCAATGTGACGATTTCCAGTTACGTCATTTTGAAAACAAATGTAGAAAACGTTAGGTTCTTTGCTGTTTTTACTACACAATACCACATCTCGCTTTTCCTCGGTTAATGTGGCTGCCAGAGTTCGGTTCATGCAAAATCTTAAGGTCCTAGGTCAACTACAAGGCAGCAAAACCGGCAAAAAATTGTTCAAATACCAAAACTTGAATTTCTGTGCTCCTTTCTTGGTGACTGCAACAACTTAGAAGCTTCCACTCCGTACAGAGTGGTGCGACCGCAAACCTCGTCACGAGGCATTAGTTGCCAGACGATAAATGTAAACGTTTCCGAGAGAAAGGCGTCCGATGTGAAGATATTCAGATACGTCATTTCGATAACAAATGTAGAAAACGTCAGGATTCTGCTGTTTTTACTAGGCATTACCACTTCTCGATTTATCTCGTGCAATGTGGCTGCCAGGGTTCGGTTCATGCAAAAACTTAAGGTCCTAGGTCAACTACAAGGCAGCAAATACGCCCAAAAATTAAATTTTCAAAAACCAAACTTGAAATTCTGTGCTCCTTTCTTGTTGACTGAAACATCTTAGAAGGTTCTACTTCGTAGAGAGTGGTGCGTCCGCAAACATCGTCACGCAGCATTAGCTGCAAGACGATAAATGTAAACGTTTCCGAGAGATATGCGACCATTGTGACGATTTCCAGTTGCGTCATTTCGAAAACAAATGTAGAAAACGTTAGGTTTTCTGCGGTTTTTACTACGCATTACCACTTCTCGCTTTTTCTCGTGTAATGTGGCTGCCAGGGTTCGCTTCATGCAAGATCTTAAGCTCCTATGTCAACTACAAGGAAGCAATATCGGCCAAATATTGAATTTTCAAAAACTAAAACTTGAATTTCTGTGCTCCTTTCTTGGTGACTGCAAAAACTTAGAAGCTTCTACTTCATACAGAGTGGTGCGACCGCAAACCTCATCACGCGGCATTAGTTGCCAGATGATAAATGTAAATGTTTCTGAGAGAAATGCGTCCATTGTGAAGATTTTCACTTACGTCATTTCGAAAACTAATGTAGAAAACATTAGGTTTTTTGCGGTTTTTACTACACATTATCACTTCTTGCTTTTTCTCGTGTAATGTGGCTGCCAGGGTTCGCTTCATGCAAAATCTTAAGGTCCTAGGTCAACTACAAGGCAGCAATATCGGCCTAATATTGAATTTTCAAAAACTAAAACTTGAATTTCTGTGCTCCTTTCTTGGTGACTGAAACATCTTAGAAGGTTCTACTTCCTAGAAAGTGGTGCGTCCGCAAACATCGTCATGCGGCATTAGCTGCAAGACGATAAATGTAAACGTTTCCGAGAGATATGCGTCCATCGTGACGATTTCCAGTTGCGTCATTTCGAAAACAAATGTAGAAAACGTTAGGTTTTCTGCGGTTTTTACTACGCATTACCACTTCTCGCTTTTTCTCGTGTAATGTGGCTGCCAGGGTTCGCTTCATGCAAGATCTTAAGGTCCTAGGTCAACTACAAGGCAGCAATATCGGCCAAATATTGAATTTTCAAAAACTAAAACTTGAATTTCTGTGCTCCTTTCTTGGTGACTGCAAAAACTTAGAAGCTTCTACTTCATACAGAGTGGTGCGACCGCAAACCTCATCACGCGGCATTAGTTGCCAGATGATAAATGTAAACGTTTCTGAGAGAAAAGTGTCCAATGTGACGATTTCCAGTTACGTCATTTCGAAAACAAATGTAGAAAACGTTAGGTGTTTTGGTGTTTTTACTACGCATTACAACTTCTCGCTTTTTCTCGTGTAATGTGACTGCCAGGGTTCGGTTCATGCAAAATCGTAAGGTCCTAGGTCAACTACAAGGCAGCAAAAGCAGCGAAAAATTGAATTTTCAAAAACTAAAACTTGAAATTCTGTGCTCCTTTCTTGGTGACTGAAACATCTTAGAAGCTTCTACTTCGTACAGAGTGGTGCGTCCGCAAACCTCGTCATGCGGCATTAGTTGCCAGACGATAAATGTAAACGTTTCCGAGAGAAATGCGTTCATTGTGACGATTTCCACTTACGTCATTCCGAAAAGAAATGTAAAAAACGTTAGGTTATCTGCGGTGTTTACTACGAATTTGCACTTCTCGCTTTTTCTCGTGAAATGTGGCTGCCAGGGTTCGCTTCATGCAAAATCTTAAGGCCCTAGCCAACTACAAGGCAGCAATATCGGCCAAATATTGAATTTCAAAAACTAAAACTAGATTTTCTGGCTCCTTTGTTGCTGTCTGCAACAACTTAGAAGTTTCTACTTTGTACAGAGTGGTGCGACCCCAAACCTCATGACGCGGCATTAGTTGCCAGACGATAAATGTAAATGTTTCTGAGAGTAAAGCGTCCAATGTGACGATTTCCAGTTACGTCATTTCGAAAATAAATGAAGAAAACGTTAGGTTTTTTGCTGTTTGTACTACACAATACCACTTCTCGCTTTTTCTCGTGTAATGTGGCTGCCAGAGTTAGGTTCATGCAAAATCTTAAGGTCCTAGGTCAACTACAAGGCAGCAAAACCGGCAAAAAATTGTTCAAATACTAAATCTTGAATTTCTGTGGTCCTTTCTTGGTGACTGCAACAACTTAGAAGCTTCTACTTCGTACAGAGTGGAGCGGCCGCAAACCTCGTCACGCGGCATTAGTAGCCAGACGATAAATGTAAACGTTTCCGAGAGAAATGCGTCCGATGTGAAGATATTCAGTTACGTCATTTCGATAACAAATGTAGAAAACGTCAGGATTTCTGCTGTTTTTACTAGGCATTACCACTTCTCGCTTTTTCTCGTGTGATGCGGCTTCCTGGGTTCGGTTCGTGCAGAACCGTAAGGTCCTAGGTCAACTACAAAGCAGCAAAACCGGCCAAAAATGAATTTTCAAAAACTAAAACTGAATTTCTGTGCTTCTTTCTTGGTGACTGAAACATCTTAGAAGCTTCTACATCGTACAGAGTGGTGCGACCGCAAACCTCAACACGCGGCATTAATTGCCAGACGATAAATGTTAACGTTTCTGAGAGTAAAGCGTCCAATGTGACGATTTCCAGTTACGTCATTTCGAAAACAAATGTAGAAAACGTTAGGTTCTTTGCTGTTTTTACTACACAATACCACTTCTCGCTTTTCCTCGGTTAATGTGGCTGCCAGAGTTCGGTTCATGCAAAATCTTAAGGTCCTAGGTCAACTACAAGGCAGCAAAACCGGCAAAAAATTGTTCAAATACTAAAACTTGAATTTCTGTGCTCCTTTCTTGGTGACTGCAACAACTTAGAAGCTTCCACTCCGTACAGAGTGGTGCGACCGCAAACCTCGTCACGAGGCATTAGTTGCCAGACGATAAATGTAAACGTTTCCGAGAGAAAGGCGTCCGATGTGAAGATATTCAGATACGTCATTTCGATAACAAATGTAGAAAACGTCAGGATTCTGCTGTTTTTACTAGGCATTACCACTTCTCGCTTTATCTCGTGCAATGCGGCTGCCAGGGTTCGGTTCATGCAAAAACTTAAGGTCCTAGGTCAACTACAAGGCAGCAAATACGGCCAAAAATTTAATTTTCAAAAACCAAACTTGAAATTCTGTGCTCCTTTCTTGTTGACTGAAACATCTTAGAAGGTTCTACTTCGTAGAGAGTGGTGCGTCCGCAAACATCGTCACGCAGCATTAGCTGCAAGACGATAAATGTAAACTTTTCCGAGAGATATGCGACCATTGTGACGATTTCCTGTTGCGTCATTTCGAAAACAAATGTAGAAAACGTTAGGTTTTCTGCGGTTTTTACTACGCATTACCACTTCTCGCTTTTTCTCGTGTAATGTGGCTGCCAGGGTTCGCTTCATGCAAGATCTTAAGGTCCTATGTCAACTACAAGGCAGCAATATCGGCCAAATATTGAATTTTCAAAAACTAAAACTTGAATTTCTGTGCTCCTTTCTTGGTGACTGCAAAAACTTAGAAGCTTCTACTTCATACAGAGTGGTGCGACCGCAAACCTCGTCACGCGGCACTAGTTGCCAGACAATAAATGTAAACGATTCCGAGAGAAATGCGTCCGATGTGAAGATATTCAGTGACGTCATTTCGATAACAAATGTAGAAAACGTCAGGATTTCTTCTGTTTTTACTAGGCATTACCACGTCTCGCTTTTTCTCGTGTAATGCTTCTTCCAGGGTTCCGTTCATGCAAAACCATGAGGTCCTAGGTCAACTACAAAGCAGCAAAACCGGCCAAAAATGAATTTTCAAAAACTAAAACTGAATTTCTGTGCTCCTTTCTTGGTTACTGAAACATCTTAGAAGCTTCTACATCGTACAGAGTGGTGCGACCGCAAACCCCATCCCGCGGCATTAGTTGACAGACGATAAATGTAAACCTTTCCGATAGAAATGCGTCCATTGTGACGATTTCCAGTTACGTCATTTCGAAAAGAAATGTAAAAAACGTTAGGTTATCTGCGGTTTTTACTACGAATTTGCACTTCTCGCTTTTTCTCGTGTAATGTGGCTGCCAGGGTTCGGTTCATGCAAATTCTTAAGGTCCTAGGTCAACTACAAGGCAACAAAAGCGGCCAAAGACTGAATTTTCAAAAACTATAACTTCAATTTTTGTGCCTCTTTCTTGGTGACTGCAACAACTTAGAAGCCTCTACTTCGTACAGAGTGGTGCGACTGCAAACCTCGTCACGCAGCATTAGCTGCAAGACGATAAATGTAAACGTTTCCGAGAGATATGCGTCCATTGTGACGATTTCCAGTTGCGTCATTTCGAAAACAAATGTAGAAAACGTTAGGTTTGCTGCGGTTTTTACTACGCATTACCACTTCTCGCTTTTTCTCGTGTAATGTGGCTGCCAGGGTTCGGTTCATGCAAAATCTTAAGGTCCTAGTGCAACACCAAGGAAGCAATACCGGCAAAATATTGAATTTTCAAAAACTAAAACTTGAATTTCTATGCTCCTTTGTTGGTGACTGCAACAACTTAGAAGCTTCTACTTCGTACAGAGTGGTGCGACCGCAATCCTTGTCACGCGGCATTAGTTGCCAGACGATAAATGTAAACGTATCTGACAGTAATGCGTCCATTGTGAAAATTTTCACTTACGTCATTTCGAAAACAAATGTAGAAAACGTTAGGTTTTTTGCTGTTTTTACTACACATTACCACTTCTCGCTATTTCTCGTGTAATGTGGCTGCCAGAGTTCGGTTCATGCAAAATCTTAAGGTCCTAGGTCAACTACAAGGCAGCAAAACCGGCCAAAAACTTTTCAAAAACTAAAACTTGATTTTCTGTGCTCCTTTCTTGGTGACTGCAACAACTTAGAAGCTTCTACTTCGTACAGAGTGGTGCGACCGCAAACCTCGTCAAGCGGCATTAGTTGCCAGACGATAAACGTAAAGGTTTCCGAGAGAAATGCGTCCGATGTGAAGATATTCAGTTACGTCATTTCGAAATCAAATGTAGAAAACGTCAGGATTTCTGCGGTTTTTACTAGGCATTACAACTTCTCGCTTTTTCTCGTGTAATGCGGCTGCCAGGGTTCGGTTCATGCAAAACCTTAAGGTCCTAGGTCAACTACAAGGCAGCAAAAGCGGCCAAAAGCTGAATTTTCATCAACTAAAACTTGAATTTCAGTGCCCCTCTCTTGGTGACTGCAACAACTTAGAAGCTTCTACTTCGTACAGAGTGGTGCGACCGCAAACATCGTCACGCGGCATTAGTTGCCAGACGATAAATGTAAACGTTTCCGAGAGAAATGCGACCAATGTGACGATTTCCAGTTACGGCATTTCGAAAACAAGTGTAGAAAACGTTAGGTTTGCTGCGGTTTTTACTACGCATTACTACTTCTCGCTTTTTCTCGTGTAATGTGGCTGCCAGGGTTCGGTTCATGCTAAATCTTAAGGTCCTAGGTCAACAACAAGGAAGCAATACCGGCCAAATATTGAATTTTCAAAAACTAAAACTTGAATATCTGTGCTCCTTTCTTGGTGACTGCAACAACTTAGAAGCTTCTACTTCGTACAGAGTGGTGCGACCGCAAACCTCGTTCCGCGGCATTAGTTGCGAGACAATCAATGTAAACGTACCTGACAGTAATGCGTCCATTGTGAAGATTTTCACTTACGTCATTTCGAAAACAAATGTAGAAAACTTTAGGTTTTTTGCTGTTTTTACTACACATTACCACTTCTCGCATATTCTCGTGTAATGTGGCTGCCAGAGTACGGTTCATGCAAAATCTTAAGGTCCTAGGTCAACTACAAGGCAGCAAAACCGGCCAAAAATTGTTCAAAAACTAAAACTTGAATTTCTGTGCTCCTTTCTTGGTGACTGCAACAACTTAGAAGCTTCTACTTCGTACAGAGTGGTGCGACCGCAAACCTCGTCACGCGGCATTAGTTGCCAGACATTAAATGTAAACGTTTCCGAGAGAAATGCGTCCGATGTGAAGATATTCAGTTACGTCATTTCGATAACAAATGTAGAAAACGTCAGGATTTCTGCGGTTTTTACTAGGCATTACCACTTTTCGCTTTTTCTCGTGTAATGTGGCTGCCAGGGTTCGGTTCATGCAAAATCTTAAGGTCCTAGGTCAACTACAAAGCAGCAAAAGCGGCCAAAAATTTAATTTTCAATAACTGAAACTGAAATTCTGTGCTCCTTTCTTTGTGACTGAATCAACTTAGAAGCTTCTACATCGTAGAGAGTGGTGCGACCGCAACACTCGTCACACGGCATTAGTTGCCAGACGATAAATGTTAACGTTTCCGAGAGAAATGCGTCCAATGTGACGATTTTCAGTTACGTCATTTCGAAACCAAATGTAGAAAACGTTAGTTTTTTTGCTGTTTTTACTACACATTACCAATTCTCGCTTTTCCTCGTGTAATGTGGCTGCCAGAGTTCGGTTCATGCAAAACCTTAAGGTCCTAGGTCAACTACAAGGCTGCAAAAGCCGCCAAAAACTGAATTTTCAAATACTAAAACTTGAATTTCTGTGCTCCTTTCCTGGTGACTGCAACAACTTAGAAGCCTCTACTTCGTACAGAGTGGTGCGTCGGCAGACGACGTCACGCGGCATTAGTTGCCAGACGATAAATGTAAGCGTTTCCGTGAGAAATGCGTCCATTGTGAAGATTCTCAGTTACGTCATTTCGAAAACAAATGTATAAAACGTTAGGTTTTCTGCGGTTTTTGCTACGCATTACCACTTCTCGCTTTTTCTCGTGTAATGTGGTTGCCAGGGTTCGGATCATGCTAAATCCTAGGGTCCTAGGTAAACAACAAGGAGGCAATACCTGCCAAATGTTGAATTTTCAAAAACTAAAACTTGAATTTCTGTGCTCCTTTCTTGGTGACTGCAACAACTTAGAAGCTTCTACTTCGTACAGAGTGGTGCGACCGCAAACCTCATCACGCGGCATTAGTTGCCAGACGATAAATGTAAGCGTTTCCGTGAGAAATGCGTCCATTGTGAAGATTCTCAGTTATGTCATTTCGAAAACAAATGTATAAAACGTTAGGTTTTCTGCGGTTTTTGCTACGCATTACCACTTCTCGCTTTTTCTCGTGTAATGTGGTTGCCAGGGTTCGGATCATGCTAAATCCTAGGGTCCTAGGTAAACAACAAGGAGGCAATACCTGCCAAATATTGAATTTTCAAAAACTGAAACCTGAATTTCTGTGCTCCTTTCTTCGTGACTACAACAACTTACAAGCTTCTGCATCGTACAGAGTGGTGCGACCGCAATCCTCGTCACGCGGCATTAGTTGCCAGACGATAAATGTAAACGTATCTGACAGTAATGCGTCCATTGTGAAAATTATCACTTACGTCATTTCGAAAACAAATGTAGAAAACGTTAGGTTTTTTGCTGTTTTTACTACGCATTACCACTTCTCGCATTTTCTCGTGTAATGTGGCTGCCAGAGTTCGGTTCATGCAAAATCTTAAGGTCCTAGGTCAACTACAAGGCAGCAAAACCGGCCCAAAATTGTTCAAAAACTAAAACTTGAATTTGTGTGCTCCTTTCTTGGTGACTGCAACAACTTAGAAGCTTCTACTTCGTTCAGAGTGGTGCGACCGCAAACCTCGTCACGCGGCATTAGTTGCCAGACGATAAATGTAAACGTTTCCGAGAGAAATGCGTCCGATGTGAAGATTTTCAGTTACGACATTTCGAAAACAAATGTAGAAAACGTTAGGTTTTCTGCGGTTTTTACTACGCATTACCACTTCTCGCTTTTTCTCGTGAAATGTGGCAGCAAGGGTTCGGTTCATGCAAAATCTTAATATCCCAAGTCAACTACAAGGCAGCAAAACCGGCCAAAAATTGAATTTTCAAAAACTAAAACTTGAATTTCTGTGCTCTTCTCTTGGTGACTGCAACAACTTACAAGCTTCTA
Source organism: Schistocerca serialis cubense (assembly GCF_023864345.2). Classification (NCBI taxonomy): domain Eukaryota; kingdom Metazoa; phylum Arthropoda; class Insecta; order Orthoptera; family Acrididae; genus Schistocerca; species Schistocerca serialis. The sequence goes on along the minus strand of NW_026047571.1, from coordinate 1,863,725 downwards.
CATCGTACAGAGTGGTGCAACCGAAGACCTCGTCACGCGGCATTAGTTGCCAGACGATAAATGTAAATGTTTCCGAGAGAAATGCGTCCATTGTGACGATTTTCAGTTACGTCATTTCGAAATCAAATGTAAAGAACGTCGCCTTTCTGCGGTTTTTACAACGCATTACCACTTCTCGCTTTGTCTCGTGTAATGTGGCTGCCCGGGTTCGGTTCATGGAAAATCTTAAGGTCCTAGGTCAACTACAAGGCTGCAAAAGCGGCCAAAACTGAATTTTCAAAAACTAAAACTTGAATTTCTGTGCCCCTTTCTTGGTGACTGCAACAACTTAGAAGCTTCTACTTCGTACAGAGTGGTGCGACCGCAATCCTCATCACGCGGCATTAGTTGCCAGACGATAAATGTAAACGTTTCCGAAAGAAATCACCCAATGTGAAGATTTCCAGTTACGGCATTTCGAAAACAAGTGTAGAAAACGTAAGGTTTGCTGCGGTTTTTACTACGCATTACCACTTCTCGCTTTTTCTCGTGTAATGTGGTTGCCAGGGTTCGGTTCATGCAAAATCTTAAGGTCCTAGGTCAACAACAAGGAAGCAATACCGGCCAAATATTGAATTTTCAAAAACTAAAACTTGAATTTCTGTGCTCCTTTCTTGGTAACTGCAACAACTTAGAAGCCTCTACTTCGTACAGAGTGGTGCGACCGCAAACCTCATCACGCGCCATTAGTTGCCAGACGATAAATGTAAGCGTTTCCGTGAGAAATGCGTCCATTGTGCAGATTCTCAGTTACGTCATTTCGAAAACAAATGTAGAAAACGTTATGTTTTCTGCGGTTTTTACTACGCATTACCACTTCTCGCTTTATCTCGTTTAATGCGGCTGCCAGGGTTCGGTTCATGCAAAATCTTAATGTCCTAGGTCATCTACAAGGCAGCAAAAGCGGCCAAAAACTGAATTTTCAAAAACTAAAACTTGAATTTCTGTGCCCCTTTCTTGGTGACTGCAACAATTTAGAAGATTTTACTTCGTAGAGAGTGGTGCGACCGCAAACATCGTCACGCGGCATTAACTGCCAGGCGATAATTGTAAACGTTTCCGAGAGAAATGCGTCCATTGTGAGGATTTCCAGTTGCGTCATTTCGAAAACAAATGTAGAAAACGTTTGGTTTTCTGCGGTTTTTACTAAGCATTACCACTTTTCGCTTTTTTTCGTGTAATGTGGTTGCCAGGGTTCGCATCATGCTAGATCTTAAGGTCCTAGGTCAACTACAAGGCAGCAATATGGGCCAAATATTGAATTTTCAAAAAGTAAAACTAGAATTTCCGGCTCCTTTGTTGCTGACTGCAACAACTTAGAAGTTTCTACTTCGTACAGAGTGGTGCGACCGCAAAACTCATCACGCGGCATTAGTTGCCAGACGATAAATGTAAACGATTCTGAGAGTAAAGCGTCCAATGTGACGATTTCCAGTTACGTCATTTCGAAAACTAATGTAGAAAACGTTAGTTTTTTTGCTGTGTTTACTACACATTACCACTTCTCGCATTTCCTCGTGTAATGTGGCTGCCAGAGTTCTGTTCATGCAAAATCTTAAGGTCCTAGGTCAACTACAAGGCGGCAAAAGCCGCCAAAAACTGAATTTTCAAATACTAAAACTTGAATTTCTGTGCTCCCTTCTTGGTGACTGCAACAACTTAGAAGCTTCTCCTTCGTACAGAGTGGTTCGACCGCAAACATCGTCACGCGGCATTAGTTGCCAGACGGTAAATGTAAACGTTTCCGAGAGAAATGCGTCCAATGTGACGATTTCCAGTTACGGCATTTCGAAAACAAGTGTAGAAATCGTTAGGTTTGCTGCGGTTTTTACTACGCATTACCACTTCTCGCTTTTTCTCGTGTAATGTGGCTGCCAGGGTTCGGTTCATGCAAAATCTTAAGGTCCTAGGTCAACAACAAGGAAGCAATACCGGCCTAATATTGAATTTTCAAAAACTAAAACTTGTATTTATGTGCTCCTTTCTTGGTGACTGCAACAACTTAGAAGCTTCTACTTCGTTCAGAGTGGTGCGACCGCAAACCCCATCACGCGGCATTAGTTGCCAGACGATAAATGTAAGCGTTTCCGTGAGAAATGCGTCCATTGTGAAGATTCTCAGTTACGTCATTTCGAAAACTAATGTATAAAACGTTAGGTTTTCTGCGGTATTTACTACGCATTACCACTTCTCGCTTTTTCTCGTGTAATGTGGCTGCCAGGGTTCGGATCATGCTAAATCTTAAGGTCCTAGGTCAACAACAAAGAAGCAATACCGGCCAAATATTGAATTTTCAAAAACTAAAACTTGAACTTCTGTGCTCCATTCTTGGTGACAGCAACAACTTACAAGCTTCTACATCGTACAGAGTGGTGAGACCGCAAACATCGTCACGCGGCATTAGTTGCCAGACGATAAATGTAAACGTATCTGACAGTAATGCGTCCATTGTGAAGATTTTCACTTACGTCATTTCGAAAACAAATGTAGAAAACGTTCGGTTTTTTGTTGTTTTCCCTACACATTACCACTTCTCGCATTTTCTCGTGTAATGTCGCTGCTAGAGTTCGGTTCATGCTAAATCTTAAGGTCCTAGGTCAACTACAAAGCACAAAAACAGGTCAAAAATTGAATTTTCAAAAACTAATACTTGAATTTCTGTGCTCCTTTCTTGGTGACTGAAACATCTTAGAAGCTTCTACTTCGTACAGTGTGGTGCGACCGCAAACCTCGTCATGCAGCATTAGTTGCCAGACGATAAATGTAAACGTTTCCGAGAGATAAGCGTCCATTGTGACGATTTCCACTTACGTCATTTCGAAAAGAAATGTAAAAAACGTTAGGTTATCTGCGGTTTTTACTACGAATTTGCACTTCTCGCTTTTTCTCGTGTAATGTGGCTGCCAGGGTTCGCTTCATGCAAAATCTTAAGGCCCTAGGCCAACTACAAGGCAGCAATATCGGCCAAATATTGAATTTTCAAAAACTAAAACTAGAATTTCTGGCTCCTTTGTTGCTGACTGCAACAATTTAGAAGTTTCTACATTGTACAGAGTGGTGCGACCGCAAACCTCATCACGCGGCATTAGTTGCCAGACGATAAATGTAAACGTTTCTGAGAGTAAAGCGTCCAATGTGACGATTTCCAGTTACGTCATTTCGAAAACAAATGTAGAAAACGTTAGGTTTTTTGCTGTTTTTATTACACAACAATACTTCTCGCTTTTTCTCCTGTAATTTGGCTGCCAGAGTTCGGTTCATCCAAAACCTTAAGGCCCTAGGTCAACTACAAGGCAGCAAAACCGGCAAAAAATTGTTCAAAAACTAAAACTTGAATTTCTGTGCTCCTTACTTGGTGACTGAAACATCTTAGAAGCTTCTACATCATACAGAGTGGTGCGACCGCAAACCTCGTCACGCGGCATTAGTTGCCAGACGATAAATGTAAACGTTAACGGGAGAAATGCGTGCAATGTGAAGATTTTCAGTTACGTCATTTCGAAAACAAATTTAGAAAACGTTAGGTTTTCTGCGGGTTTTACTACGCATTACCACTTTTCGCTTTATCTCGTTTAATGCGGCTGCCAGTGTTCGGTTCATGCAAAATCTTAATGTCCTAGGTCATCTACAAGGCAGCAAAAGCGGCCAAAAACTGAATTTTCAAAAACTAAAACTTGAATTTCTGTGCCCCTTTCTTGGTGACTGCAACAATTTAGAAGATTTTACTTCGTAGAGAGTGGTGCGACCGCAAACATCGTCACGCGGCATTAGCTGCCAGGCGATAATTGTAAACGTTTCCGAGAGAAATGCGTCCATTGTGAGGATTTCCAGTTGCGTCATTTCGAAAACAAATGTAGAAAACGTTTGGTTTTCTGCGGTTTTTACTAAGCATTACCACTTTTCGCTTTTTTTCGTGTAATCTGGTTGCCAGAGTTCGCATCATGCTAGATCTTAAGGTCCTAGGTCAACTACAAGGCAGCAATATGGGCCAAATATTGAATTTTCGAAAAGTAAAACTAGAATTTCCGGCTCCTTTGTTGCTGACTGCAACAACTTAGAAGTTTCTACTTCGTACAGAGTGGTGCGACCGCAAAACTCATCACGCGGCATTAGTTGCCAGACGATAAATGTAAACGATTCTGAGAGTAAAGCGTCCAATGTGACGATTTCCAGTTACGTCATTTCGAAAACTAATGTAGAAAACGTTAGTTTTTTTGCTGTGTTTACTACACATTACCACTTCTCGCATTTCCTCGTGTAATGTGGCTGCCAGAGTTCTGTTCATGCAAAATCTTAAGGTCCTAGGTCAACTACAAGGCTGCAAAAGCCGCCAAAAACTGAATTTTCAAATACTAAAACTTGAATTTCTGTGCTCCCTTCTTGGTGACTGCAACAACTTAGAAGCTTCTCCTTCGTACAGAGTGGTTCGACCGCAAACATCGTCACGCGGCATCAGTTGCCAGACGGTAAATGTAAACGTTTCCGAGAGAAATGCGTCCAATGTGACGATTTCCAGTTACGGCATTTCGAAAACAAGTGTAGAAATCGTTAGGTTTGCTGCGGTTTTTACTACGCATTACCACTTCTCGCTTTTTCTCGTGTAATGTGGCTGCCAGGGTTCGGTTCATGCAAAATCTTAAGGTCCTAGGTCAACAACAAGGAAGCAATACCGGCCTAATATTGAATTTTCAAAAACTAAAACTTGTATTTATGTGCTCCTTTCTTGGTGACTGCAACAACTTAGAAGCTTCTACTTCGTTCAGAGTGGTGCGACCGCAAACCCCATCACGCGGCATTAGTTGCCAGACGATAAATGTAAGCGTTTCCGTGAGAAATGCGTCCATTGTGAAGATTCTCAGTTACGTCATTTCGAAAACTAATGTATAAAACGTTAGGTTTTCTGCGGTATTTACTAAGCATTACCACTTCTCGCTTTTTCTCGTGTAATGTGGTTGCCAGGGTTCGGATCATGCTAAATCTTAAGGTCCTAGGTCAACAACAAGGAAGCAATACCGGCCAAATATTGAATTTTCAAAAACTAAAACTTGAACTTCTGTGCTCCATTCTTGGTGACAGCAACAACTTACAAGCTTCTACATCGTACAGAGTGGTGAGACCGCAAACATCGTCACGCGGCATTAGTTGCCAGACGATAAATGTAAACGTATCTGACAGTAATGCGTCCATTGTGAAGATTTTCACTTACGTCATTTCGAAAACAAAAATGTAGAAAACGTTCGGTTTTTTGTTGTTTTCCCTACACATTACCACTTCTCGCATTTTCTCGTGTAATGTCGCTGCTAGAGTTCGGTTCATGCTAAATCTTAAGGTCCTAGGTCAACTACAAAGCACAAATACAGGTCAAAAATTGAATTTTCAAAAACTAATACTTGAATTTCTGTGCTCCTTTCTTGGTGACTGAAACATCTTAGAAGCTTCTACTTCGTACAGTGTGGTGCGACCGCAAACCTCGTCATGCAGCATTAGTTGCCAGACGATAAATGTAAACGTTTCCGAGAGATAAGCGTCCATTGTGACGATTTCCACTTACGTCATTTCGAAAAGAAATGTAAAAAACGTTAGGTTATCTGCGGTTTTTACTACGAATTTGCACTTCTCGCTTTTTCTCGTGTAATGTGGCTGCCAGGGTTCGCTTCATGCAAAATCTTAAGGCCCTAGAGCAACTACAAGGCAGCAATATCGGCCAAATATTGAATTTTCAAAAACTAAAACTAGAATTTCTGGCTCCTTTGTTGCTGACTGCAACAATTTAGAAGTTTCTACTTTGTACAGAGTGGTGCGACTGCAAACCTCATCACGCGGCATTAGTTGCCAGACGATAAATGTAAACGTTTCTGAGAGTAAAGCGTCCAATGTGACGATTTCCAGTTACGTCATTTCGAAAACAAATGTAGAAAACGTTAGGTTTTTTGCTGTTTTTACTACACAACAATACTTCTCGCTTTTTCTCCTGTAATTTGGCTGCCAGAGTTCGGTTCATCCAAAACCTTAAGGCCCTAGGTCAACTACAAGGCAGCAAAACCGGCAAAAAATTGTTCAAAAACTAAAACTTGAATTTCTGTGCTCCTTACTTGGTGACTGAAACATCTTAGAAGCTTCTACATCATACAGAGTGGTGCGACCGCAAACCTCGTCACGCGGCATTAGTTGCCAGACGATAAATGTAAACGTTTCCGAGAGAAATGCGTCCAATGTGAAGATTTTCAGTTACGTCATTTCGAAAAGAAATGTAGAAAACGTTAGGTTTTCTGCTGTTTTTGCTACGCATTACCACTTCTCGCTTTTTCTCGTGTAATGTGGCTGCCAGGGTTCGGTTCATGCAAATTCTCAAGGTCCTAGGTCAATTGCAAGGCAACAAATGCGGCCAAAAACTGAATATTCAAGAACTAAAAATTGAATTTCTGTGCCCCTTTCTTGGTGACTGCAACAACTTAGAAGCTTCTACTTCGTACAGAGTGGTGCGACCGCAAACCCCATCACGCGGCATTAGTTGCCAGACGGTAAATGTAAACGTTAACGGGAGAAATGCGTGCAATGTGAAGATTTTCAGTTACGTCATTTCGAAAACAAATTTAGAAAACGTTAGGTTTTCTGCGGGTTTTACTACGCATTACCACTTGTCGCTTTTTCTCGTGAAATGTGGCTGCCAGGGTTCGGTTCATGCAAAATCTTAAGGTCCTAGGTCAACTACAAGGGAGCAAAACCGGCCAAAAATTGAATTTGCAAAAACTAAAACTTGAAATTCTGTGCTCCTTTCTTTTTGACTGAAACAACTTAGAAGCTTCTACTTCGTACATAGTGGTGCGACCGCAAACATCGTCACATGGCATTAGTTGGCAGACAATAAATGTAAACGTTTCCGAGAGAAACGCGTCTAATGTCACGATTTCCAGTTACGTCATTTCGAAAACAAGTGTAGAAAACGTTAGGTTTTCTGTGGTTTTTACTACGCGTTACCACTTCTCGCTTTTTCTCGTGTAATGTATCTGCCAGTGTTCGGTTCATGCAAAATCTTAAGGTCCTAGGTAAACTACAAGGAAGCAATATGGGCCAAATATTGAATTTTCAAAAACTAAAACTTGAATTTCTGTGCTCCTTTCTTGGTGACTGAAACATCTTAGAAGCTTCTACTTCGTACAGAGTGGTGCGTCCGCAAACCTCGTCATGCGGCATTAGTTGCCAGACGATAAATGTAAACGTTTGCGAGAGAAATGCGTCCAATGTGTTGAGTAGATAGTATATGGGGCTTCTGGAACGCTTTGAGGACGTATACGTACCGTCCTTAGCACCGTACCCATACGTGACGTCACTACTGCTCGCTGCTTGCTCTGGCAGCTCTCCAGTGCAGATGTTACGCACGTGCGCGCACACACACACACACATACACATACACACATACACACACACACACACACACACACACACACACACACACACACATTCAGCATGTACTATGCATTTTTGTTTATTTTCCTTTTACAAATTTATCCAGCTGTTGTGTGCATTGCTGAATCCAAGCCACTTTACCAAAGCTTTTCTTCCTCTCTTCCGTATTATTTTCTCCACAGTATATGATGATGGATATTTAGTTTTTTGCAACTCTTCAACATAGAAAGCTCCAGCTATGGGCTGTGATTTGTAGTCTTCAAGGAGATACGTTTTCGGATTGGTTTCTTGCACCTTACGTATTTTGAAAATTTCCGTGGACCAGTTGGCGGTGTAGCCTTTGTCAAAGACTGTTTTCTGTTTACTAATTCTGACGTAATCACCAACTTTGAGTTTTGACCGGCGTGGATCAATCATTTTTTGTTATACACAGTAGATAGAAGACTATTATCTTTTACATCCACTGGTCGCATTTTAATCGTTCTGTGTGTCATGTGATTATACTGTTTGACCAGATCTTGTACAGTGTTAATCCATTTGTAGGAGCCCTGAGCAGTAAATTTTCGGAACATAAGACTCTTGAGAGTTCTGTTAAAGCGTTCAACTACGGAAGCTTTCATATTTGAAAAAGTGGAGTAGTGATTAATTCTGAGTTTCTGCATTAACTTTTTAAAACTAGTATTGTAGAATTCTTTTCCCTGATCAGTTTGTAAATTTACTGGGGCCCGCTTACTTTTTATATATTTTTTTTAAGTGAGTTTGCAACTGCAATTCCAGTTTTAGTCTTTAGAGCAGCGGCGCATGCATATTTTGAATAAACGTCAATTACTGTTATCAAATACTTATACCCAGAATTCCATTTAGAATATGCAATCATATCGACTAAGTCTGCTTGATGGAGATCATCAAGTCCTTTCGTGATAACTGACCGCCTGGGGTACGTTCGGCGAGCAGGACGATGAAGCTCATCAGCAATGGCAGCTTGCATCTTCTTTTTTTATTATTATTATTCTAACTTGCTACTTACTGAAGGCAATATGCTTTTCGAAATGACACAGTTGTGATAGAAATGTTTGCTTATATGGAGCTGGAAGGAGGGGCGGAGACATGAGGAGGAGAAAGAGGAGCAAGGGGGAAAAAAAAGAAAGATAACACGTATTTTAGGAAGACGTTTTATTTTCAAAATACCATCGCATAATTAATCGTACGTTAGTCTTTGCTAAACATCGATCATTTTCCTCATCAGCAATAGTGAAAGATTTTTTGAGCAATTTCAATGATGGACAGTCCAGAGATTGCATGTTAACTACTCTGCCATGATCTGTGCCCAATAAAGTCGTCGTCCAATCTGCTTTTTCCAGACCCATTACCATAATGTAGTCACAAGATTTGCACAAATCCCACAGCGTATTTCTCGCAGTAAGTAGTGACACTCCATCCATTCCCCACTGCTGATGAAGGTGATTGCGTGTCACCCACGAGTTTATCCTCTGAGTTTTCTCCGATAAGGTGCTGAATGCTAAAACTTGTGCGATAGTGACAAACTGCTCTGCAATAACTTGATTGCCGTCCACGAGGATAGCAGCAGCTTGTTTAGGCACAAAATTATTTGCATCGTCTCTGAATCCTTGCAGGTCTACGAAAGCTATCTTCATTCTGTCATGATGTGAGAAGGAAAAAAGAAAAAAAAATTGATGAAGGTATCGTCTAATTTCGTTTAATGTTGCTAGTATCATTGTAAATCTCCATCCATCACCGACTTCTCTTACCTGACAAACAGATAATGTCTCTCTCTCTCTCTCTCTCTCTCTCTCTAGACGATAATGGCGATGATAAGAGGAGGAGGATAAAAGGAGCAGCCACCTCGGTGAAATGTAGACTGATAGCAGTTCTCTAAAAGCATCTCATTTTATTTGCTATTTTTTTTTTCAAAGCAGAAGTTATTACGTTAAAGCGAAAAAAAATGGATGTAGAGGATGCTGTATAACAATAGTAGCAATGTTAGCAACAGCAGGAGGTTCGCAGCTGTTCCAGGAGGGGCTTTAAACACCAGCTGTGTAAAAGAAAGAGAAGAAAACGAAGTCGGCTGGCAAAAAAAAATTTTTTTCATTGCGAACGGTCATAGTGAACATCTGCGCATGTGATAGAGGCTGGCGGGACGTACCGTTTTTTCTTGTTCTCAACCATCTGGCGTAATCAGTTGCATCATTGCCCTTGCTTTCGGGCCGGCGGTCATTGTCCTCGTCCAACAGCTGATATTATGTGAACGCATAAAGTGATTGCATGATACTGCAAGGTGGGAAAAGAAAAAAAAGCCTCTCTCTGAGGATATTGAGGGACATTATCTGATAACATGACTAGCAAATAACACGGTAATATGATGCAGCACGCTGAGAGAAGAACCATACGAGTCTCTGCCAATAGCCTTTCGCTCTGCAAAGATTTGTCGTATTTGTAAGGAAGACTTTGAGGCAGGCGATGTGAAGCATCGTGACCATTGCCTTTTTACAGGTGAGTGCCGCGGCGCAGCGCATGCTAGCTGCAATGTAAACTACAGACCTCTGTTTACAGTGCCTGTCGTATTCCACAATCTGTCCAATTATGATAGTCATTTCGTAATTACAAATATTTGCGAGCAAATAGTGAATGAGAACGGGAGGAGGAAAACTAAATTAAATCGAGGCCGCGTTTCTATATTACCATCGAATATGGAGAAATACAAATCTTTCACGAAGAGCATTCAAGTAACACATAAAGACTGGCACTGCTACATAAATTTCCGATTTATAGATTCATTTAATTTTTTATCATGCTCGCTAGAAGAGTGCGCATCTTACCTAAAGCCAGAGGAACTCAGGATAATGAGGAAATACTTTCCTGATGATCGTGAATTTTATTTAGTCAATCAGAAGGGTATATTTCCATATGAGTATGTGAGTGATGAGAGTGTTTTATCAGAAGAACACTTACTTCCGATTCAGGAATTTAAAAGTTTGCTGACTGGTGGAAGAACTGTCTCAGAGTGTCATTATCAAAGGGCGTGCAATGCATGCCATTTCTTCAAGTGCAAGACACTGGGGGAATACTCCGATCTTTATTTAAAAATTGATGTGTTATTGTTAAGCGATGTTTTCGAAAATTTTCGAAATCTCTGCATTAAAACCTATGAGTTAGATCCCGCGCATTATGTTACTTCACCTGGATTGGCTTGGGATGCATTACTGAAAACTACCAAAGCAGAATTAGAACTCATTACAGACATTGAGCAACTTCAATTCATCGAACGAGGTACTAGAGGCGGCATTGTTCACTGCTCGTGTAGACATGCTGTGGCAAACAACAGGTTCATGTCTAATTATGATGAAAATACTGATGAATCCTATATTATTTACCTTGATATTAATAGTCTTTACAGTTGGGCAATGATGCAGTACCTCCCAGTTTCACATTTTTCTTGGCTCAACCCTGAAATTGTTAAAACTTTTGATGTAAACAACATACCGAATGACTCTGATATAGGCTACATTCTGGAAGTAGATCTTGAATATCCTGAAAACATCCACGATATGCATTCTGATCCACCACTATGTCCTGAGAAAATGACACCACCATCTACCTGTGTGGTAGGCAAGGCTAGTGCTCCCAAAAAATTAATTTCTACTTAGTATGATAAGAAAGATTATGTAATTCATTATAGAAATCTCAAACAGTGTTTGCAACATAATTTGAAATTGAGAAAGATTCACAAAGTACTGTCATTCAGACAACTACCATGGATGAAACCATACATCGATATTAACGCACAGAAACGTATGGCAGCAAATAACGATTTTGAAAAGAATTTTTTTTAAGCTAATGAATAACAGCGTCTTAGGTAAGACAATGCAAAATGTACGAAAGATGATGGACATAAAACTAGTAACTTCATGGGATGGTAAATATGGAGCATCTGCAATGATTGCAAAACCAAATTTCAAAAGGAGCGTTATATTTCAGGAAAATTTAGTTGGTATTGAATTAGACAAACTCAATGTAGTGTTTGACAAGCCTATATCTGTAGGTATGGCGATTTTAGACATTTCAAAGACGCGTCTTGTTGACTTTCATTATGGGTATATACTGAACAAGTTCCCTGTAAAAGATGTAAAACTGTGTTACACTGATACCGATAGTTTAATTTACCATATTAAAACTCAAAATATTTATGAGGATATCAAAAATGGTTTGATACTTCAGATTTTCCTCTTAATAACAGATATAACATTCCACTTGTGAATAAAAAGGAGGTTGGACTATTTGCGCACAACTACAGGAGAATTGCAGAGAACAGCAAAAGCCTTTACTACTTGTTTTCTACGATCTAGAAAAGGCCTTTGATACAGTTCCTAGAGAAGCCATGTAGATGGTCTTAAGACGCTTTGGCTGCCGTGATCATTTTGTTTACTCGATTGAAGCTCTCCACGATGATATGACTGGACGGCTCCTCTGCCAGAATGAAACAACTGGTGAATTCCCAATAACAAGTTGGCTTAAACAAGGATGCGTTATTGCACCAACATTATTAGCATTGTATCTGGCAGCTATGCTTAACGAGACATCCGTAAACAATGCAGGAATAGAACTAAAGTACAGGTTCGATGGAGGATTATTCAACCAGTCCAGACTCCATCCAAAAAGGTTCACCAGTACCACTCGTGTGACAGAGCTGCAGTATGCTGATGACAATGCTTCTGCAGCTCATTCACCTGCAGAGTTGCAGCTGTCAGTTGATTCCTTCAGCAGGGCGTATGAACAATTTGGTCTCTCCAACAATATTCTGAAGACAAAGGTGATGGCGCAGCCAACTCCTGGCTCCTCCGTTCCTGATTTCAGCATATCCATTTATGATACACCCTTGGAACAAGTGGACCATTTCCTCTACCTAGGAAGCATACTGTCATCTAACTGCTCATCTGGAAAAGATGTGGAGAATAGATTACGTGCTGCCCGTGCAGCATTTGGACGTCTTACAAAGCGTGTCTTCCTGAATAAAGACCTGACACTGTACACCAAACTGATGGTGTACAAAGCTGTAGTCATTTCCACCCTGCTATATGGTTGCGAAACCTGGACGTTATATTGCTGTGATCTGAAGAAACTAGAACGCTTCAACCAACAGAAGCTAAGATCTATCATGAACCTGAAATGGGATGGCTTCATATCCAACACGGTTGTTCTTGAGAAAGCAAAAATGTATAGCACGGAAGCTCTTATCATTGGGCATCAACTTAGATGGGTCGGACATGTCCAGCGGATGAAAAATGACAGACTTCCACGCCAACTGCTGTACAGCGGAATGAGCACAGGTAAAAGGCCACGAGGTGCCCCTCTCAAACGTTATAAGGATCAGCACAAGAAAAATCTGAAAAACTTTAACATCGATCCGAGTTACTGGTCCACAATAGCAGAAGATCGAAGTCGCTGGCGCTCAGTTACCTCAAATGCTCTTAAAAACTTTGAGCTGGAACGTCGAAGAATGGAGAATGACATTCGCCGGAGACGTAAACTCCTCCAGGCTCATCCACGTCCTCCACCTTCCATCACCTGTAATGTCTGTGGCCGCCTGTTCCACGATAGGATTGCATTGCTAAGCCATCAACGACACTTCCACGCCTGAACCGTGACAAAGGAAATCTCAGGAGAGAAATGAAAACTCGGATACGAGTATCAGCCGACGAACGATGTATATAATAAGAAAAAGCAATGTAATGGCGACATCCAAACAAAGAAATTTGTTTATGAATGAATGAATGAAAAGGACGCCGCTCGTGTATGCTTTATTGTCGCCCCAATGGGAATGGTTAGAAATGCAAGTAAAGCACTTTTTGCATTGACTCTGACTCTGTGTTCAAAGAAATGGAAGAAGAAAAAAAGATGCTGGGAATGGTTTCAAAGGAGAGAGAAATACGTGTATGAAGACTGATTAAGGGCTCATTAACGCCACGTACACGATCAAACAAGTTGTCAAACTTTACTATGTTAGCCAAACACCTGACCATGTACGGTGATGTTTGACGTGCTTACGAGAAATTGTTATCAGCCTAGTGGTGACATCGTCTTCTCGCTACGTTTCAATGAGTTTCGGAAGAATTCATCAGTCCTTTTGCATACAATGAGTGTTGCTTACTGAATATTCGGTTGTCGATAAGTATCATTAAACAGGGTGCAAGTAGTCTGTGCCCTAAACCCGTGCGCCTTCTTCCTCCAACTTGGCTCAGAGTTCGCCTCCGTACAGGTTGCAGATAAAGGCGCTGAAAATTAACTTCTCGCCGGCCGCCGTGGTCGAGCGGTTCCAGGCGCTTCGGTCTGGAACCGCGCGCTGCTACGGTCGCAGGTTCGAATCCTGCCTCGGGTATGGATGTGTGTAATGTACTTAGGTTAGTTAGGTTTAGGTAGTTCTAAGTCTAGGGGACTGATGACCTCAGATGTTAAGTCCCATAGTGCTTGGAGCCATTTGAACAAACGCAGATAACGAATTTCTAACACTGACTCTGGCACTGTGTTTAGAGAGGGAGAAAACGATATGTTGGTCCAGCAAATGGTTTAAAATGAAAGAGAAAAGTACACATGAAAACTTGTTGAGAGAATTGTTACACCTTCTGATTACATCAACTTTTGGCGAGTTGACAGTAAAACAGACAAACAGAACAAGTTACTAAAACTTGTTTAAAGTTACTACACTCCCACACTGAAAAGAAGATAAAAATGAGAAATTTTATTCTATTCTACTTGGTCCGCTAAGCACAGTTCATTAAAATACCACAATGTGGGAACGTATAGCCCACATCGCCTATGAAAGAAGCAGAGAACATTGGTTTTCTTAAAAAAAAAAAATTATTGCACTCCCTATTTATGTTGTGCATACAATACTAATTTTCTTCTTAACCTCTTCCTGCTTAGTATGTGGTCGGGAAAGATGCGACAGCGTCATCATTTTGCTAACTGTCAGTGCTGTTTTTTTTTGTCCTTGATCTTACTTGCCGTAGTTGCGGAAACTCACGATACAGTGACATAGACTGTAATAAAACTGTTTTTCACTAAATGTATGCGACGGAATGTGGACATAAACAACTTCCGCCATCTCGCCAAACTTTCCGTCGGTCACAATTTCTCGTAAGCACGTCAAACATCACCGTACATGGTCAGGTGTTTGGCTAACATAGTAAAGTTTGACAACTTGTTTGATCGTGTACGTGGCGTTAAGGAGCCCTTAATCAGTCTTCATACACGTATTTCTCTCTCCTTTGAAACCATTCCCAGCATCTTTTTTTCTTCTTCCATTTCTTTGAACACAGAGTCAGAGTCAATGCAAAAAGTGCTTTACTTGCATTTCTAACCATTCCCATTGGGGCGACAATAAAGCATACACGAGCGGCGTCCTTTTCATTCATTCATTCATAAACAAATTTCTTTGTTTGGATGTCGCCATTACATTGCTTTTTCTTATTATATACATCGTTCGTCGGCTGATACTCGTATCCGAGTTTTCATTTCTCTCCTGAGATTTCCTTTGTCACGGTTCAGGCGTGGAAGTGTCGTTGATGGCTTAGCAATGCAATCCTATCGTGGAACAGGCGGCCACAGACATTACAGGTGATGGAAGGTGGAGGACGTGGATGAGCCTGGAGGAGTTTACGTCTCCGGCGAATGTCATTCTCCATTCTTCGACGTTCCAGCTCAAAGTTTTTAAGAGCATTTGAGGTAACTGAGCGCCAGCGACTTCGATCTTCTGCTATTGTGGACCAGTAACTCGGATCGATGTTAAAGTTTTTCAGATTTTTCTTGTGCTGATCCTTATAACGTTTGAGAGGGGCACCTCGTGGCCTTTTACCTGTGCTCATTCCGCTGTACAGCAGTTGGCGTGGAAGTCTGTCATTTTTCATCCGCTGGACATGTCCGACCCATCTAAGTTGATGCCCAATGATAAGAGCTTCCGTGCTATACATTTTTGCTTTCTCAAGAACAACCGTGTTGGATATGAAGCCATCCCATTTCAGGTTCATGATAGATCTTAGCTTCTGTTGGTTGAAGCGTTCTAGTTTCTTCAGATCACAGCAATATAACGTCCAGGTTTCGCAACCATATAGCAGGGTGGAAATGACTACAGCTTTGTACACCATCAGTTTGGTGTACAGTGTCAGGTCTTTATTCAGGAAGACACGCTTTGTAAGACGTCCAAATGCTGCACGGGCAGCACGTAATCTATTCTCCACATCTTTTCCAGATGAGCAGTTAGATGACAGTATGCTTCCTAGGTAGAGGAAATGGTCCACTTGTTCCAAGGGTGTATCATAAATGGATATGCTGAAATCAGGAACGGAGGAGCCAGGAGTTGGCTGCGCCATCACCTTTGTCTTCAGAATATTGTTGGAGAGACCAAATTGTTCATACGCCCTGCTGAAGGAATCAACTGACAGCTGCAACTCTGCAGGTGAATGAGCTGCAGAAGCATTGTCATCAGCATACTGCAGCTCTGTCACACGAGTGGTACTGGTGAACCTTTTTGAATGGAGTCTGGACTGGTTGAATAATCCTCCATCGAACCTGTACTTTAGTTCTATTCCTGCATTGTTTACGGATGTCTCGTTAAGCATAGCTGCCAGATACAATGCTAATAATGTTGGTGCAATAACGCATCCTTGTTTAAGCCAACTTGTTATTGGGAATTCACCAGTTGTTTCATTCTGGCAGAGGAGCCGTCCAGTCATATCATCGTGGAGAGCTTCAATCGAGTAAACAAAATGATCACGGCAGCCAAAGCGTCTTAAGACCATCTACATGGCTTCTCTAGGAACTGTATCAAAGGCCTTTTCTAGATCGTAGAAAACAAGTAGTAAAGGCTTTTGCTGTTCTCTGCAATTCTCCTGTAGTTGTGCGCAAATAGTCCAACCTCCTTTTTATTCACAAGTGGAATGTTATATCTGTTATTAAGAGGAAAATCTGAAGTATCAAACCATTTTTGCACATCACTTTTGATATCCTCATAAATATTTTGAGTTTTAATATGGTAAATTAAACTATCGGTATCAGTGTAACACAGTTTTACATCTTTTACAGGGAACTTGTTCAGTATATACCCATAATGAAAGTCAACAAGACGCGTCTTTGAAATGTCTAAAATCGCCATACCTACAGATATAGGCTTGTCAAACACTACATTGAGTTTGTCTAATTCAATACCAACTAAATTTTCCTGAAATATAACGCTCCTTTTGAAATTTGGTTTTGCAATCATTGCAGATGCTCCATATTTACCATCCCATGAAGTTACTAGTTTTATGTCCATCATCTTTCGTACATTTTGCGTTGTCTTACCTAAGACGCTGTTATTCATTAGCTTAAAAAAAACTCTTTTCAAAATCGTTATTTGCTGCCATACGTTTCTGTGCGTTAATATCGATGTATGGTTTCATCCATGGTAGTTGTCTGAATGACAGTACTCTGTGAATCTTTCTCAATTTCAAATTATGTTGCAAACACTGTTTGAGATTTCTATAATGAATTACATAATCTTTCTTATCATACTAAGTAGAAATTAATTTTTTGGGAGCACTAGCCTTGCCTACCACACAGGTAGATGGTGGTGTCATTTTCTCAGGACATAGTGGTGGATCAGAATGCATATCGTGGATGTTTTCAGGATATTCAAGATCTACTTCCAGAATGTAGCCTATATCAGAGTCATTCGGTATGTTGTTTACATCAAAAGTTTTAACAATTTCAGGGTTGAGCCAAGAAAAATGTGAAACTGGGAGGTACTGCATCATTGCCCAACTGTAAAGACTATTAATATCAAGGTAAATAATATAGGATTCATCAGTATTTTCATCATAATTAGACATGAACCTGTTGTTTGCCACAGCATGTCTACACGAGCAGTGAACAATGCCGCCTCTAGTACCTCGTTCGATGAATTGAAGTTGCTCAATGTCTGTAATGAGTTCTAATTCTGCTTTGGTAGTTTTCAGTAATGCATCCCAAGCCAATCCAGGTGAAGTAACATAATGCGCGGGATCTAACTCATAGGTTTTAATGCAGAGATTTCGAAAATTTTCGAAAACATCGCTTAACAATAACACATCAATTTTTAAATAAAGATCGGAGTATTCCCCCAGTGTCTTGCACTTGAAGAAATGGCATGCATTGCACGCCCTTTGATAATGACACTCTGAGACAGTTCTTCCACCAGTCAGCAAACTTTTAAATTCCTGAATCGGAAGTAAGTGTTCTTCTGATAAAACACTCTCATCACTCACATACTCATATGGAAATATACCCTTCTGATTGACTAAATAAAATTCACGATCATCAGGAAAGTATTTCCTCATTATCCTGAGTTCCTCTGGCTTTAGGTAAGATGCGCACTCTTCTAGCGAGCATGATAAAAAATTAAATGAATCTATAAATCGGAAATTTATGTAGCAGTGCCAGTCTTTATGTGTTACTTGAATGCTCTTCGTGAAAGATTTGTATTTCTCCATATTCGATGGTAATATAGAAACGCGGCCTCGATTTAATTTAGTTTTCCTCCTCCCGTTCTCATTCACTATTTGCTCGCAAATATTTGTAATTACGAAATGACTATCATAATTGGACAGATTGTGGAATACGACAGGCACTGTAAACAGAGGTCTGTAGTTTACATTGCAGCTAGCATGCGCTGCGCCGCGGCACTCACCTGTAAAAAGGCAATGGTCACGATGCTTCACATCGCCTGCCTCAAAGTCTTCCTTACAAATATGACAAATCTTTGCAGAGCGAAAGGCTATTGGCAGAGACTCGTATGGTTCTTCTCTCAGCGTGCTGCATCATATTACCGTGTTATTTGCTAGTCATGTTATCAGATAATGTCCCTCAATATCCTCAGAGAGAGGCTTTTTTTTCTTTTCCCACCTTGCAGTATCATGCAATCACTTTATGCGTTCACATAATATCAGCTGTTGGACGAGGACAATGACCGCCGGCCCGAAAGCAAGGGCAATGATGCAACTGATTACGCCAGATGGTTGAGAACAAGAAAAAACGGTACGTCCCGCCAGCCTCTATCACATGCGCAGATGTTCACTATGACCGTTCGCAATGAAAAAAATTTTTTTTTGCCAGCCGACTTCGTTTTCTTCTCTTTCTTTTACACAGCTGGTGTTTAAAGCCCCTCCTGGAACAGCTGCGAACCTCCTGCTGTTGCTAACATTGCTACTATTGTTATACAGCATCCTCTACATCCATTTTTTATCGCTTTAACGTAATAACTTCTGCTTTGAAAAAAAAAAATAGCAAATAAAATGAGATGCTTTTAGAGAACTGCTATCAGTCTACATTTCACCGAGGTGGCTGCTCCTTTTATCCTCCTCCTCTTATCATCGCCATTATCGTCTAGAGAGAGAGAGAGAGAGAGAGAGAGAGACATTATCTGTTTGTCAGGTAAGAGAAGTCGGTGATGGATGGAGATTTACAATGATACTAGCAACATTAAACGAAATTAGACGATACCTTCATCAATTTTTTTTTCTTTTTTCCTTCTCACATCATGACAGAATGAAGATAGCTTTCGTAGACCTGCAAGGATTCAAAGACGATGCAAATAATTTTGTGCCTAAACAAGCTGCTGCTATCCTCGTGGACGGCAATCAAGTTATTGCAGAGCAGTTTGTCACTATCGCACAAGTTTTAGCATTCAGCACCTTATCGGAGAAAACTCAGAGGATAAACTCGTGGGTGACACGCAATCACCTTCATCAGCAGTGGGGAATGGATGGAGTGTCACTACTTACTGCGAGAAATACGCTGTGGGAGTTGTGCAAATCTTGTGACTACATTATGGTAATGGGTCTGGAAAAAGCAGATTGGACGACGACTTTATTGGGCACAGATCATGGCAGAGTAGTTAACATGCAATCTCTGGACTGTCCATCATTGAAATTGCTCAAAAAATCTTTCACTATTGCTGATGAGGAAAATGATCGATGTTTAGCAAAGACTAATGTACGATTAATTATGCGATGGTATTTTGAAAATAAAACGTCTTCCTAAAATACGTGTTATCTTTCTTTTTTTTCCCCCTTGCTCCTCTTTCTCCTCCTCGTGTCTCCGCCCCTCCTTCCAGCTCCATATAAGCAAACATTTCTATCACAACTGTGTCATTTCGAAAAGCATATTGCCTTCAGTAAGTAGCAAGTTAGAATAATAATAATAAAAAAAGAAGATGCAAGCTGCCATTGCTGATGAGCTTCATCGTCCTGCTCGCCGAACGTACCCCAGGTGGTCAGTTATCACGAAAGGACTTGATGATCTCCATCAAGCAGACTTAGTCGATATGATTGCATATTCTAAATGGAATTCTGGGTATAAGTATTTGATAACAGTAATTGACGTTTATTCAAAATATGCATGCGTCGCTGCTCTAAAGACTAAAACTGGAATTGCAGTTGCAAACTCACTTAAAAAAAATATATAAAAAGTAAGCGGGCCCCAGTAAATTTACAAACTGATCAGGGAAAAGAATTCTACAATACTAGTTTTAAAAAGTTAATGCAGAAACTCAGAATTAATCACTACTCCACTTTTTCAAATATGAAAGCATCCGTAGTTGAACGCTTTAACAGAACTCTCAAGAGTCTTATGTTCCGAAAATTTACTGCTCAGGGCTCCTACAAATGGATTAACACTGTACAAGATCTGGTCAAACAGTATAATCACATGACACACAGAACGATTAAAAGGCGACCAGTGGATGTAAAAGATAATAGTCTTCTATCTACTGTGTATAACAAAAAATGATTGATCCACGCCGGTCAAAACTCAAAGTTGGTGATTACGTCAGAATTAGTAAACAGAAAACAGTCTTTGACAAAGGCTACACCGCCAACTGGTCCACGGAAATTTTCAAAATACGTAAGGTGCAAGAAACCAATCCGAAAACGTATCTCCTTGAAGACTACAAATCACAGCCCATAGCTGGAGCTTTCTATGTTGAAGAGTTGCAAAAAACTAAATATCCATCATCATATACTGTGGAGAAAATAATACGGAAGAGAGGAAGAAAAGCTTTGGTAAAGTGGCTTGGATTCAGCAATGCACACAACAGCTGGATAAATTTGTAAAAGGAAAATAAACAAAAATGCATAGTACATGCTGAATGTGTGTGTGTGTGTGTGTGTGTGTGTGTGTGTGTGTGTGTATGTGTGTATGTGTATGTGTGTGTGTGTGTGCGCGCACGTGCGTAACATCTGCACTGGAGAGCTGCCAGAGCAAGCAGCGAGCAGTAGTGACGTCACGTATGGGTACGGTGCTAAGGACGGTACGTATACGTCCTCAAAGTGTTCCAGAAGCCCCATATACTATCTACTGTGTTGATTTCCAGTTACGTCATTTCGAAAACAAATGTAGAAAACTTTAGGTTTTCTGCGGTTTTTACTAGGCATTACCACTTCTCGCTTTTTCCCATGTATTGTGGCTGCCAGGGTTCGGTTCATGAAAAATCATAAGGTCCTAGGCCAACTACAAGGCTGCAAAACAGGCCAAAAATTGAATTTTCAAAAATTAAAACTTGAATTTCTGTGCTCCTTTCTTGGTGACTGCAACAACTTAGAAGCTTCTACTTCGCAAAGAGTGGTGCGATCGGAAACATCGTCACGCGGCATTAGTTGCCAGACGATAAATGTAAAAGTTTGCGAGAGAAATGCATCCATTGTGACGATTTTCAGTTACGTCATTGCGAAAACAAATGTAGAAAACGTAAGGTTTTCTGCGGTTTTTACTACGCATTACCACTTCTCGCTTTTTCTCGTGTAATGTGGCTGCCAGGGTTCGGTTCATGCAAAATCTTAAGGTCCTAGGTCAACTACAAGGCTGCAAAAGCGGCCAAAAACTAAATTTTCAAAAACTAAAGCTTGAATTTCTTTGCCCCTTTCTAAGTGACTGCAACAACTTAGAAGCTTCTTCTTCGTACAGATTGGTGCGAGCGCAATCCTCATCACGCGGCATTAGTTGCCAGACGATAAATGTAAACGTTTCCGAGAGAAATGCGTCCATTGTGTAAATCTTCAGTTACGTCATTTCGAAAACAAATGTAGAAAACGTTATTTTTTCTTCGGTTTTAACTAGGCATTACCACTTCACTTTCTTTATCGTGTAATGTGGCTGCCATAGTTCGGTTCATGCAAAATCTTAGGGTCCTTGGTCAACTACAAGGCTGCAAAAGCGGCCAAAAACTGAATTTTCATAAACTAAAACTTGAATTTCTGTGCCCCATTCGTGGTGACTGCAACAACTTAGAAGCTACTACTTCGTACAGAGTTGTGCGACCGCAAATCTCATCACGCTTCATTAGTTGCCAGACGGTAAATATAAACGTTTCCGAGAGAAATGCGTCCATTGTGAAGATTTTCAGTTACGTCATTTCTAAAACAAGTGTAGAAAACGTTAGGTTTTCTGCGGTTTATACTACGCATTACGACTTCTCGCTTTTTCTCGTCTAATGTGGCTGCCAGAGTTAGGTTCATGCAAAATCTTAAGGTCCAAGGTCAACTACAAGGCAGCAAAAGCGGCCAAAAATTGAATTTTCAAATACTAAATCTTGAATTTCTGTGCTCCTTTCTTGGTGACTGCAACAACTTAGAAGCTAGTACTTCGTAGTGAGTGGAGCGACCCCAAACCACGTCACGCGGCATTAGTTTCCAGACGATAAATGTAAACGTTTCCGAGAGAAATGCGTCCATTGTGACGATTTTCAGTTACGTCATTTCGAAAACAAATGTAGAAAACGTTAGGTTTTCTGCGGATTTTATTAGGCATTACCACTTTTCGCTTTTTCTCGTGTAATGTGGCTGCCAGTGTTCGGTTCATGCAAAATCTTAAGGTCCTAGGTCAAATACAAGGAAGCAAAAGCGGCCAAAAACTGAATTTTCAAAAACCAAAACTTGAATTTCTGTGCCCTTTCCTTGGTGACTGAAACAACTTAGAAGCTTCTACTTCGTACAGAGTGGTGTGACCGCAAACCTCGTCATGCGGCATTAGTTGCCAGACGATAAAACTAAACGTTTCCGAGAGAAATGCGTCCACTGTGAAGATTTTCAGTTACGTCATTTCGAAAACAAAAGTAAAAAACGTTAGGTTTTCTGCGGTTTTTACTACGCATTACCACCTCTCGCTTTTTCTCGTGTAATGTGGCTGCCAGGGTTCGGTTCATTAAAATCTTAAGGTCCTAGGTCAACTACAAGGCAGCAACACCGGGAAAAACTGAATTTTCAAAAACTAAAACTTGAACTTCTGTGCTCCTTTCTAGGTGACTGCAACAACTTAGAAGCTTCTACCTCGTACAGAGTGGTGCGACCGCAAACCTCGTCACACGGTATTAGTTGCCAGACGATAAATGTAAACGTTTCCGAGAGAAATGCGTCCACTGTGAAGATTTTCAGTTACGTCATTTCGAAAACAAAAGTAAAAAACGTTAGGTTTTCTGCGGTTTTTACTACGCATTACCACCTCTCGCTTTTTCTCGTGTAATGTGGCTGCCAGGGTTCGGTTCATTAAAATCTTAAGGTCCTAGGTCAACTACAAGGCAGCAACACCGGGAAAAACTGAATTTTCAAAAACTAAAGCTTTAACTTCTGTGCCCCTATCTAGGTGACTGCAACAACTTAGAAGTTTTTACTTCGTACAGAGTAGTGCGACCGCAAACCTCATCACGCGGCATTAGTTGCCAGGCGATAAATGTAAACTTTTCCGAGAGAAATGCATTCATTGTAAAGATTTTCAGTTACGTCATTTCGAAAACAAATGTAGAAAAAGCTAGGTTTTCTGCGGTTTTTACTACGTAGTAACAATTCTCGCTTTTTCTCGTGTAATGTGGCTGCCAGAGGTCGGTTCATGCAAAATCTTAAGGCCCTAGGTCAACTATAAGGCAGCAATACCGGCCAAAAATTGAATTTTCAAAAACTAAAACTTCAATATCTGTGCTCCTTTCTTGGTGATTGCAACAATTTAGAAGCTTCTACTTCGTACAGAGTGGTGTGACCGCAAACCTCATCACGCGGCATTAGTTGCCAGACGGTAATTGTAAACGTTTCCGAGAGAAATGCGTCCAATGTGACGATTTCCAGTTACGTCATTTCGAAAACAATTGTAGAGTGCCTTAGGATTTCTGCGGTTTTTACTACGCATTACCACTTCTCGCAATTTCTAGTGTAATGTGGGTGCCAGGGTTCGGTTCATGAAAAATCTTAGTGTCCTGGATCAACTACAAGGCTGCAATACCGGCCAAAAATTAAATTTTCAAATACAAAACTTGAATTTCTGTGCTCCTTTCTTGGTTACTGCAACAACTTAGAAGCTTCTACTTCGTACAGAGTGGTGTGTCCGCAAACCTCTTCACGCGGCATTAGTTGCCAGACGATAAATGTAAACGTTTCCCTAGAGAAATGCGTCCATTGTGACGATAATCAGTTACGCCATTTCGAAAACAAATGTAGAAAACGTAAGGATCTCTTCGGTTTTTAGTACGCATTAACACTTCTCGCTTTTTCTCGTGTAATGTGGCTGCCAGAGTTCGGTTCATGCAAAATCTCATGGTCCTAGGTCAACTACAAGGCTGCAAAAGCGGCCAAAAACTGAATTTTCAAAAGCTAAAACTTGAATTTCTGTGCCCCTTTCTTGGTGACTGCAATAACTTAGAAGCTCCTACTTCGTACAGTGTGGTGCGTCCGCAAACCTCGTCACGCGACATTAGTTGCCAGACGATAAATGTAAACGATTCCGAGAGAAATGCGTCCACTGTGAAGATTTTCAGTTACGTCATTTCGAAAACAAATGTAAAGAACGTTAGGTTTTCTGCGGTTTTTACTACGCATTACCACCTCTCGCTTTTTCTCGTGTAATGTGGCTGCCAGAGTTCGGTTCATGCAAAATCTTAAGGTCCTAGGTCAACCACAGGGCTGCAAAAGCGGCCAAAAAATGAATTTTCAAAAGCTAAAACTTGAATATCTGTGCCCCTTTCTTGGTGACTGCAACAACTAAGAAGCTTCTACTTCGTACAGAGTGGTGCGACCGCAAACCTCGTCATGCGGCATTAGTTTCCAGACGATAAAGCTAAACGTTACCGAGAGAAATGCGTCCATTGTGACGATTTTCAGTTACGTCATTTCGAAAACGAATGTAGAGAACGTTAGGTTTTCTGCGGTTTTTATTACGCATTACCACTTCTCGCTATTTCTCGAGTAATGTGTCTGCCAGAGTTCGGTTCATGCAAAATCTTAAGGTCCTAGTTCAACTACAAGGCACCAAAACAAGTCAAAAATTGAATTTTCAAAAACTATAACTTGAATTTCTGTGCTCCTTTCCTGGTGACTGCAACAACTTAGAAGCTTCTACTTCGTACAGAGTGGTGCGCCCGGAAACCTCATCACGCGGCATTAGTTGCCAGACGGTAATTGCAAACGTTTCCGAGAGTAATGCGTCCAATGTGACGATTTCCAGTTATGTCATTTCGAAAACAATTGTAGAATTCGATAGGATTTCTGCGGTTTTTACTACGCATTACCACTTCTCGCATTTTCTAGTGTAATGTGGCTGCCAGGGTTCAGTTCATGAAAAATCTTAATGTTCTAGGTCAACTACAAGGCTGCAATACCGGCCAAAAATTGAATTTTCAAAAACTAAAACTTGAATTTCTGAGCTCCTTTCTTGGTAACTGCAACAACTTAGAAGCTTCTACTTCGTACAGAGTGGTGCGACCGAAAAACTCGTCTCACGACATTAGTTGCCAGACGATAAATGTAAACGTTTCCGAGAGAAATGCGTCCAATGTGACCATTTCCATTTACGTCATTTCGAAAACAAATGTAGAAAACGTTGGGTTTTCTGCGGTTTGTACTACGCATTACCACTTCTCGCTTTTTCTCGTGTAATGCGGCTGCCTTAGTTCGATTCATGCAGAATCTTAAGGTCCTAGGTCAAACACAAGGCAGCAAAAGCTGCCAAAAACTGAATTTTCAAAAACTATAACTTGAATTTCTGTGCCCCTTCCTTGGTGACTGAAACAACTTAGAAGCTTCTACTTCGTACAGAGTGGTGCGACCGCAAACCTCGTCATGCGGCATTAGTTGCCAGACGATAAAACTAAACGTTTCCGAGAGAAATGCGTCTATTGTGACGATTTTCAGTTACGTCATTTCGAAAACGAATGTTGAAAACGTTATGTTTTCTGCTGTTTTTACTACGAATTACCACTTCTCGCTTTTTATCGTGTAATGTGGCTGCCAGAGTTCGGTTCATGCAAAATCTTAAGGTCCTAGGTCAACTACAAGGCACCAAAAGAGGTCAAAAATGAAATTTGAAAAACTAAAACTTGAATTTCTGTGCTCCTTTCTAGGTGACTGCAACAACTTAGAAGTTTCTACTTCGTACAGAGTAGTGCGACCGCAAACCTCATCACGCGGCATTAGTTGCCAGGCGATAAATGTAAACTTTTCCGAGAGAAATGCATCCATTGTGAAGATTTACAGTTACGTCAATTCGAAAACAAATGTAGAAATAGCTATGTTTTCTGCGGTTTTTACTACGTAGTAACACTTCTCGCTTTTTCTCGTGTAATGTGGCTGCCAGAGGTCGGTTCATGCAAAATCTTAAGGTCCTAGGGCAACTATAAGGCAGCAATACCGGCCAAAAATTGAATTTTCAAAAACTAAAACTTGAATATCTGTGCTCCTTTCTTGGTGACTGCAACCATTTAGAAGCTTCTACTTCGAACAGAGTGGTGTGACCGCAAACCTCATCACGCGGCATTAGTAGCCAGGCGATAAATGTAAACTTTTCCGAGGGAAATGCGTCCATTGTGACGATTTCCAGTTACGTCATTTCGAAAACTAATGTAGAAAACGTTAGGTTTTCTGCGGTTTTTACTACGCATTACCACTTCTCGCTTTTTCTCGTGAAATGTGGCTGCCACAGTTCGGTTCATGCAAAATCTTAAGGTCCTAGGTCAACTCCAAGGCTGCAAAAGCGTCCAAAAACTGAATTTTCAAAAACTAAAACTTGAACTTCTGTGCCCCTATCTAGGTGACTGCAACAACTTATAAGTTTCTACTTGGTACAGAGTAGTGCGACCGCAAACCTCATCACGCTTCATTTGTTGCCAGACGGTAATTGTAAACGTTTCCGAGAGTAATGCGCCCAATGTGACGATTTCCAGTTACGTTATTTCGAAAACAAATGTGGAAAAAACTAGGTTTTCTGCGGTTTTTACTACGTAGTAACACTTCTCGCTTTTTCTCGTGTAATGTGGCTGCCAGAGGTCGGTTCATGCAAAATCTTAAGGTCCTAGGTCAACTATAAGGCAGCAATACCGGTCAAAAATTGAAATTTCAAAAACTAAAACTTGAATATCTGTGCTCCCTTCTTGGTGACTGCAACAATTTAGAAGCTCCTACTTCGTACAGTGTGGTGTGGCCCCAAACCTCATCACGCGGCATTAGTTGCCGGACGGTAATTGTAAACGTTTCCGAGAGTAATGCGTCCAATGTGACGATTTCCAGTTACGTCATTTCGAAAACAATTGTAGAATGCGTTAGGATTTCTGCGGTTTTTACTACGCATTACCACTTCTCGCATTTTCTAGTGTAATGTGGCTGCCAGGGTTCGGTTCATGAAAAATCTTAATGTCCTAGGGCAACTACAAGGCTGCAATACCGGCCAAAAATTGAATTTTCAAAAACTAAAACTAGAATTTCAGTGCTCCTCTCTTGGTAACTGCAACAACTTAGAAGCTTCTACTTCGTACAGAGTGGTGCGACCGCAAACCTCGTCATGCGGCATTAGTTGCCAGACATTAAAACTAAACGTTTCCGAGAGAAATACGTCCATTGTAACGACTTTGAGTTACGTCATTTCGAAAACGAATGTAGAGAACGTTTGGTTTTCTGCGGTTTTTACTGCGCATTACCACTTCTCGCTCTTTCTCGTGTAATGTGTCTGCCAGAGTTCGGTTCATGCCAAATCTTAAGGTCCTAGGTCAACTACTAGGCATCAAAACAGGTCAAAAATGGAATTTTAAAAAACTATAACTTGAATTTCTGTGCTCCTTTCTTGGTGACTGCAACAACTTAGAAGCTTCTACCTCGTACAGAGTGGTGCGACCGCAAACCTCGTCACGCGGTATTAGTTGCCAGACGATAAATGTAAACGTTTCCGAGAGAAATGCGTCCTTTGTGACGATTGTCAGTTACCTCATTTCGAAAACAATTGTAGAATGCGTTAGGATTTCTGCGGTTTTTTCTACGCTTTACCACTTCTCGCAATTTCTAGTGTAATGTGGCTGCAAGGGTTCGGTTCATGAAAAATCTTAATGTCCTAGGGCAACTACAAGGCTGCAATACCGGCCAAAAATTGAATTTTCAAAAACTAAAACTAGAATTTCAGTGCTCCTCTCTTGGTAACTGCAACAACTTAGAAGCTTCTACTTCGTACAGAGTGGTGCGACCGCAAACCTCGTCACGTAGCATTAGTTGCCAGACAATAAATGTAAACGTTTCCGAGAGAAATGTGTCCAATGTGACGATTTTCAGTTACGTCATTTTGAAAGCAAGTGTAGAAAACGTTATGTTTTCTGAGGTTTTAACTACACATTACCACTTCTCGCTTCTTCTCGTGTAACGTGGCTACCAGAGTTCGGTTTATGCAAAATCTTAAGGACCTAGGACAACTACAAGGCAGCAATACCGGCAGAAAACTGAATTTTCTAAAACTAAAACTTGAATTTCTGTGCCCCTTTCTTGGTGACTGCAACAACTTAGAATCTTCTACTTCCTACAGACTGGTGCGACCGCAAACCTCATCACGCGGCATTAGTTGCCAGACGATAAATGTAAACGTTTCCGAGAGGAATGCGTCCATTGTGAATATTTTCAGTTACGTCATTTCGAAAACAAATGTAGAAAACGTTAGGTTTTCTGCGGTTTTTTCTACGCATTACCACTTACTCTTTTTCTCGCGTAATGTGGCTGCCAGGGTACGATTCATGCAAAATCTTAAGGTCCTAGGTCAATTACAATTCAGCAATACCGGCCAAACACTGAATTATCAAAAACTATAACGTGAATTTCTGTGCCCCTTTCTTGGTGACTGCAGCAACTTAGAAGCTTCTACTTCGTACAGAGTGGTGCGATCGCAAACCTCGTCACGCGGCATTAGTTGCCAGACGATAAATGTAAAGGTTTCCGAGAGAAATGCGTCCAATCGACGATTTCCAGTTACGTCATTTCGAAAACAAATGTAGAAAACGTTAGGTTATCTGTGGTTTTTACTACGAATTACCACTTCTCGCTTTTTCTCGAGTACTGCGGCTGCCAGAGTTCGGTTCATGCAAAATCATAAGGTCCTAGGTCAACTACAAGGGTGCAAAGGCGGCCTAAAACTGAATTTTCAATGAGTAAAACTTAAATTTCTGTGCCCCTTTCTTGGTGACTGCAACAACTTAGAATCTTCTAATAAGTACAGAGTGATGCGACCACAAACCTCATCACGCGGCATTAGATGCCAGACGATAAATAAAAACGTATCCGAGAGAAATGCGTTCATTGTGATTATTTTCATTTACGTCATTTCGAAAACAAATGTAGAAAACGTTAGGTTTTCTGCGGTTTTTACTACGCATTACCACTTCTCGCTTTTTCTCGTGTAATGTGGCTGCCAGAGTTCGGTTCATGCAAAATCTTAAGGTCCTAGGTCAACCACAGGGCTGCAAAAGCGGCCAAAAAATGAATTTTCAAAAGCTAAAACTTGAATATCTGTGCCCCTTTCTTGGTGACTGCAACAACTAAGAAGCTTCTACTTCGTACAGAGTGGTGCGACCGCAAACCTCGTCATGCGGCATTAGTTTCCAGACGATAAAGCTAAACGTTACCGAGAGAAATGCGTCCATTGTGACGATTTTCAGTTACGTCATTTCGAAAACGAATGTAGAGAACGTTAGGTTTTCTGCGGTTTTTATTACGCATTACCACTTCTCGCTATTTCTCGAGTAATGTGTCTGCCAGAGTTCGGTTCATGCAAAATCTTAAGGTCCTAGTTCAACTACAAGGCACCAAAACAAGTCAAAAATTGAATTTTCAAAAACTATAACTTGAATTTCTGTGCTCCTTTCCTGGTGACTGCAACAACTTAGAAGCTTCTACTTCGTACAGAGTGGTGCGCCCGGAAACCTCATCACGCGGCATTAGTTGCCAGACGGTAATTGCAAACGTTTCCGAGAGTAATGCGTCCAATGTGACGATTTCCAGTTATGTCATTTCGAAAACAATTGTAGAATTCGATAGGATTTCTGCGGTTTTTACTACGCATTACCACTTCTCGCATTTTCTAGTGTAATGTGGCTGCCAGGGTTCAGTTCATGAAAAATCTTAATGTTCTAGGTCAACTACAAGGCTGCAATACCGGCCAAAAATTGAATTTTCAAAAACTAAAACTTGAATTTCTGAGCTCCTTTCTTGGTAACTGCAACAACTTAGAAGCTTCTACTTCGTACAGAGTGGTGCGACCGAAAAACTCGTCTCACGACATTAGTTGCCAGACGATAAATGTAAACGTTTCCGAGAGAAATGCGTCCAATGTGACCATTTCCATTTACGTCATTTCGAAAACAAATGTAGAAAACGTTGGGTTTTCTGCGGTTTGTACTACGCATTACCACTTCTCGCTTTTTCTCGTGTAATGCGGCTGCCTTAGTTCGATTCATGCAGAATCTTAAGGTCCTAGGTCAAACACAAGGCAGCAAAAGCTGCCAAAAACTGAATTTTCAAAAACTATAACTTGAATTTCTGTGCCCCTTCCTTGGTGACTGAAACAACTTAGAAGCTTCTACTTCGTACAGAGTGGTGCGACCGCAAACCTCGTCATGCGGCATTAGTTGCCAGACGATAAAACTAAACGTTTCCGAGAGAAATGCGTCTATTGTGACGATTTTCAGTTACGTCATTTCGAAAACGAATGTAGAGAACGTTAGGTTTTCTGCGGTTTTTACTATGCATTACCACTTCTCGCTCTTTCTCGTGTAATGTGTCTGCCAGAGTTCGGTTCATGCAAAATCTTAAGGTCCTAGGTCAACTACAAGGCACCAAAAGAGGTCAAAAATGAAATTTGAAAAACTAAAACTTGAATTTCTGTGCTCCTTTCTAGGTGACTGCAACAACTTAGAAGTTTCTACTTCGTACAGAGTAGTGCGACCGCAAACCTCATCACGCGGCATTAGTTGCCAGGCGATAAATGTAAACTTTTCCGAGAGAAATGCATCCATTGTGAAGATTTACAGTTACGTCAATTCGAAAACAAATGTAGAAATAGCTATGTTTTCTGCGGTTTTTACTACGTAGTAACACTTCTCGCTTTTTCTCGTGTAATGTGGCTGCCAGAGGTCGGTTCATGCAAAATCTTAAGGTCCTAGGGCAACTATAAGGCGGCAATACCGGCCAAAAATTGAATTTTCAAAAACTAAAACTTGAATATCTGTGCTCCTTTCTTGGTGACTGCAACCATTTAGAAGCTACTACTTCGAACAGAGTGGTGTGACCGCAAACCTCATCACGCGGCATTAGTAGCCAGGCGATAAATGTAAACTTTTCCGAGGGAAATGCGTCCATTGTGACGATTTCCAGTTACGTCATTTCGAAAACTAATGTAGAAAACGTTAGGTTTTCTGCGGTTTTTACTACGCATTACCACTTCTCGCTTTTTCTCGTGAAATGTGGCTGCCACAGTTCGGTTCATGCAAAATCTTAAGGTCCTAGGTCAACTCCAAGGCTGCAAAAGCGTCCAAAAACTGAATTTTCAAAAACTAAAACTTGAACTTCTGTGCCCCTATCTAGGTGACTGCAACAACTTATAAGTTTCTACTTGGTACAGAGTAGTGCGACCGCAAACCTCATCACGCTTCATTTGTTGCCAGACGGTAATTGTAAACGTTTCCGAGAGTAATGCGCCCAATGTGACGATTTCCAGTTACGTTATTTCGAAAACAAATGTGGAAAAAACTAGGTTTTCTGCGGTTTTTACTACGTAGTAACACTTCTCGCTTTTTCTCGTGTAATGTGGCTGCCAGAGGTCGGTTCATGCAAAATCTTAAGGTCCTAGGTCAACTATAAGGCAGCAATACCGGTCAAAAATTGAAATTTCAAAAACTAAAACTTGAATATCTGTGCTCCCTTCTTGGTGACTGCAACAATTTAGAAGCTCCTACTTCGTACAGTGTGGTGTGGCCCCAAACCTCATCACGCGGCATTAGTTGCCGGACGGTAATTGTAAACGTTTCCGAGAGTAATGCGTCCAATGTGACGATTTCCAGTTACGTCATTTCGAAAACAATTGTAGAATGCGTTAGGATTTCTGCGGTTTTTACTACGCATTACCACTTCTCGCATTTTCTAGTGTAATGTGGCTGCCAGGGTTCGGTTCATGAAAAATCTTAATGTCCTAGGGCAACTACAAGGCTGCAATACCGGCCAAAAATTGAATTTTCAAAAACTAAAACTAGAATTTCAGTGCTCCTCTCTTGGTAACTGCAACAACTTAGAAGCTTCTACTTCGTACAGAGTGGTGCGACCGCAAACCTCGTCATGCGGCATTAGTTGCCAGACATTAAAACTAAACGTTTCCGAGAGAAATACGTCCATTGTAACGACTTTGAGTTACGTCATTTCGAAAACGAATGTAGAGAACGTTTGGTTTTCTGCGGTTTTTACTGCGCATTACCACTTCTCGCTCTTTCTCGTGTAATGTGTCTGCCAGAGTTCGGTTCATGCCAAATCTTAAGGTCCTAGGTCAACTACTAGGCACCAAAACAGGTCAAAAATGGAATTTTAAAAAACTATAACTTGAATTTCTGTGCTCCTTTCTTGGTGACTGCAACAACTTAGAAGCTTCTACCTCGTACAGAGTGGTGCGACCGCAAACCTCGTCACGCGGTATTAGTTGCCAGACGATAAATGTAAACGTTTCCGAGAGAAATGCGTCCTTTGTGACGATTGTCAGTTACCTCATTTCGAAAACAATTGTAGAATGCGTTAGGATTTCTGCGGTTTTTTCTACGCTTTACCACTTCTCGCAATTTCTAGTGTAATGTGGCTGCAAGGGTTCGGTTCATGAAAAATCTTAATGTCCTAGGGCAACTACAAGGCTGCAATACCGGCCAAAAATTGAATTTTCAAAAACTAAAACTAGAATTTCAGTGCTCCTCTCTTGGTAACTGCAACAACTTAGAAGCTTCTACTTCGTACAGAGTGGTGCGACCGCAAACCTCGTCACGTAGCATTAGTTGCCAGACAATAAATGTAAACGTTTCCGAGAGAAATGTGTCCAATGTGACGATTTTCAGTTACGTCATTTTGAAAGCAAGTGTAGAAAACGTTATGTTTTCTGAGGTTTTAACTACACATTACCACTTCTCGCTTCTTCTCGTGTAACGTGGCTACCAGAGTTCGGTTTATGCAAAATCTTAAGGACCTAGGACAACTACAAGGCAGCAATACCGGCAGAAAACTGAATTTTCTAAAACTAAAACTTGAATTTCTGTGCCCCTTTCTTGGTGACTGCAACAACTTAGAATCTTCTACTTCCTACAGACTGGTGCGACCGCAAACCTCATCACGCGGCATTAGTTGCCAGACGATAAATGTAAACGTTTCCGAGAGGAATGCGTCCATTGTGAATATTTTCAGTTACGTCATTTCGAAAACAAATGTAGAAAACGTTAGGTTTTCTGCGGTTTTTTCTACGCATTACCACTTACTCTTTTTCTCGCGTAATGTGGCTGCCAGGGTACGATTCATGCAAAATCTTAAGGTCCTAGGTGAATTACAATTCAGCAATACCGGCCAAACACTGAATTATCAAAAACTATAACGTGAATTTCTGTGCCACTTTCTTGGTGACTGCAGCAACTTAGAAGCTTCTACTTCGTACAGAGTGGTGCGATCGCAAACCTCGTCACGCGGCATTAGTTGCCAGACGATAAATGTAAAGGTTTCCGAGAGAAATGCGTCCAATGGACGATTTCCAGTTACGTCATTTCGAAAACAAATGTAGAAAACGTTAGGTTATCTGTGGTTTTTACTACGAATTACCACTTCTCGCTTTTTCTCGAGTACTGCGGCTGCCAGAGTTCGGTTCATGGAAAATCATAAGGTCCTAGGTCAACTACAAGGGTGCAAAGGCGGCCAAAAACTGAATTTTCAATGAGTAAAACTTAAATTTCTGTGCCCCTTTCTTGGTGACTGCAACAACTTAGAATCTTCTAATTTGTACAGAGTGATGCGACCACAAACCTCATCACGCGGCATTAGATGCCAGACGATAAATAAAAACGTATCCGAGAGAAATGCGTTCATTGTGATTATTTTCATTTACGTCATTTCGAAAACAAATGTAGAAAACGTTAGGTTTTCTGCGGTTTTTACTACGCATTACCACTTCTCGCTTTTTCTCGTGTAATGTGGCTGCCAGAGGTCGGTTCATGCAAAATCTTAAGGTCCTAGGTCAACTACAAGGAAGCAATACCGGCCAAAAATTGAATTTTAAAAAACTAAAAATTGAATTTCTGTGCTCCTTTCTTGGTAACTGCAACCACTTAGAAGCTTCTGCTTCGTAGAGAGTGGTGCGACCACTAACGTCGTCACGCGGCAATAGTTGCCAGACGATAAATGTAAACGTTTCCGAGAGAAATGCGTCCATTGTGACGATTTTCAGTTACGTCATTTCGAAAACGAATGTAGAAAACGTTAGGTTTTCTGCGGTTTTAGCTACGCATTACCACTTCTCGCCTTTTCTCGTGTAATGTGGTTGCCAAAGTTCGATTCGTGCAAAATCTTAAGGTCCTAGGTCAACTACAAGGCAGCAAACAGGACAAAAATTGAATTTTCAAAAACTAAAACTTCAATTTCTGTGGTCCTTTCTTGGTAACTGCAACAACTTAGAAGCTTCTAATTCGTACAGAGTGGTGCGACATCAAACCTCATCACGCGGCATTAGTTGCCAGACGATAAATGAAAACGTTTCCGAGAGAAATGCGTTCATTGTGATTATTTTCATTTACGTCATTTCGAAAACAAATGTAGAAAACGTTAGGTTTTCTGCGGTTTTTTCTACGCATTACCACTTCTCGCTTTTTCTCGTGTACTGTGGCTGCCAGAGGTCGATGCATGCAAAATCTTAAGGTCCTAGGTCAACTACAAGACAGCAATCCCGGCTAAAAATTGAATTTTAAAAAACTAAAACTTGAATTTCTGTGCTCCTTTCTTGGTAACTGCAACAACTTAGAAGCTTCTACTTCGTAGAGAGTGGTGCGACCGCAAACCTCGTCACGCGGCATTAGTTGCCAGACGATAAATGTAAACGTTTCCGGGAGAAATGCGTCCAATGTGACGATTTTCAGTTACGTCATTTCGAAAACAAATGTTGAAAACGTTATGTTTTCTGCGGTTTTAACTACACATTACCACTTCTCGCTTTTTCTCGTGTAATGGCTGCCAGAGGTCGGTTCATGCAGAATCTTAAGATCCTAGGTCAACTACAAGGCTGCAATACCGGCCAAAAATTGAATTTTCAAAAACTAAAATTTGAATTTCTCTGCTCCTTTCTTGGTAACTGCAACAACTTAGAAGCTTCTACTTCGTTCAGAGTGGTGCGACCGCAAACCTCATCACGCGGCCTTAGTTGCCAGACGATAAATGAAAACGTTTCCCAGAGAAATGCGTTCATTGCGACGATTTTCAGTTACGTCATACCGAAAACAAATCTAGAAAACGTTAGGTTTTCTGCGGTTATTGCCTCGCATTACCACTTCCCGCCTTCTCTCGTGTAATGTGGCTGGCAGAGGTCGGTTCATGCAAAATCTTAAGGTCCTAGGTCAACTACAAGGCAGCAAAACCGGCCAAAAATTGAATTTTCAAAAACTAAAACTTGAAGTTCTGTGCTCCTTTCTTGGTGACTGCAACAACTTAGAAGCTTCTACTTCGTACAGAGTGGTGCGACCGCAAACCTCATCACGCGGCATTAGTTGCCAGACGATAAATGAAAACGTTTCCGAGAGAAATGCGTTGATTGTGATTATTTTCATTTACGTCATTTCGAAAACAAATGTAGATAACGTTAGGTTTTCTGCGGTTTTTACTACGCATTACCACTTCTCGCTTTTTCTCGTGTAATGTGGCTGCCAGAGTTCGGTTCATGCAAAATCTTAAAGACCTAGGTCAACTACAAGTGTGCAAAAGCGGCCAAAAACTGTATTTTCAAAAAGTTAAAATTGAATTTCTGTGCCCCTTTCTTGGTGACTGCAACAACGTAGAAGCTTCTACTTCGTACAGAGTGGTGCAACCGTAACCCTCATCACGCGGCATTAGTTGCCAGACGATAAATGAAAACGTTTCCGAGACAAATGCGTTCATTGTGATTATTTTCATTTACGTCATTTCGAAAACAAATGTAGAAAACGTTAGGTTTTCTGCGGTTTTTACTACGCATTACCACTTCTCGCTTTTTCTCGTGTAATGTGGCTGCCAGAGTTCGGTTCATGCAAAATCTTAAGGCTGCCTTGTAGTTGACCTAGGACCTTAAGATTTTGCATGAACCGAACTCTGGCAGCCACATTACACGAGAAAAAGCGAGGAGTGGTAATTCGTAGTAAAAACCGCAGAAAACATAACGTTTTCAACATTTGTTTTCGAAATGACGTAACTGAAAATCTTCGTATTGGACGCATTACTCTCAGAAACGTTTACATTTATCGTCTGGCAACTAATGCAGCGTGATGACGTTTGCGGTCGCACCACTCTGTACGAAGTAGAAGCTTCTAAGTTGTTGCAACCACCAAGAAAGAGGCACAGAAATTCAAATTTTAGTTTTTGAAAATTCAGTTTTTGGCT
This sequence comes from Schistocerca serialis cubense, assembly GCF_023864345.2. NCBI lineage: Eukaryota > Metazoa > Arthropoda > Insecta > Orthoptera > Acrididae > Schistocerca > Schistocerca serialis. Next base: position 1,827,339 of record NW_026047571.1, on the reverse strand, counting down.
GCTTTTGCTGCCTTGTAGTAGACCTAGGACCTTAAGATTTTGCATGAACCGAACTCTGGCAGCCACATTACACGAGAAAAAGCGAGAAGTGGTAATTCGTAGTAAAAACCGCAGAAAACATAACGTTTTTTACATTGTTTTCGTATCGACGTAACTGAAAATCTTCACATTGGACGCATTACTCTCAGAAACGTTTACATTTATCGTCTGGCAACTAATGCCGCGTGATGACGTTTGCGGTCGCACCACTCTATACGAAGTAGAAGCTTCTAAGTTGTTGCAGTCACCAAGAAAGAGGCACAGAAATTCAAGTTTTAGTTTTTGAAAATTCAGTTTTTGGCTGCTTTTGCTGCCTTGTAGTTGACCTAGGACCTTAAGATTTTGCATGAACCGAACTCTGGCAGCCACATTACACGAGAAAAAGCGAGAAGTGGTAATTCGTAGTAAAAACCGCAGAAAACATAACGTTTTCTACATTGTTTAAGTATCGACGTAACTGAAAATCTTCACATTGGACGCATTACTCTCAGAAACGTTTACATTTATCGTCTGGCAACTAATGCCGCGTGATGACGTTTGCGGTCGCACCACTCTATACGAAGTAGAAGCTTCTAAGCTGTTGCAGTCACCAAGAAAGAGGCACAGAAATTCAAGTTTTAGTTTTTGAAAATTCAGTTTTTGGCTGCTTTTGCTGCCTTGTAGTTGACCTAGGACCTTAAGATTTTGCATGAACCGAACTCTGGCAGCCACATTACACGAGAAAAAGCGAGAAGTGGTAATTCGTAGTAAAAACCGCAGAAAACATAACGTTTTCTACATTGTTTTCGTATCGACGTAACTGAAAATCTTCACATTGGACGCATTACTCTCAGAAACGTTTACATTTATCGTCTGGCAACTAATGCCGCGTGATGAAGTTTGCGGTCGCACCACTCTATACGAAGTACAAGCTTCTAAGTTGTTGCAGTCACCAAGAAAGAGGCGCAGAAATTCAAGTTTTAGTTTTTGAAAATTCAGTTTTTGGCTGCTTTTGCTGCCTTGTAGTTGACCTAGGACCTTAAGATTTTGCATGAACCGAACTCTGGCAGCCACATTACACGAGAAAAAGCGAGAAGTGGTAATTCGTAGTAAAAACCGCAGAAAACATAACGTTTTCTACATTGTTTTCGTATCGACGTAACTGAAAATCTTCACATTGGACGCATTACTCTCAGAAACGTTTACATTTATCGTCTGGCAACTAATGCCGCGTGATGACGTTTGCGGTCGCACCACTCTATACGAAGTAGAAGCTTCTAAGCTGTTGCAGTCACCAAGAAAGAGGCAGAGAAATTCAAGTTTTAGTTTTTGAAAATTCAGTTTTTGGCTGCTTTTGCTGCCTTGTAGTTGACCTAGGACCTTAAGATTTTGCATGAACCGAACTCTGGCAGCCACATTACACGAGAAAAAGCGAGAAGTGGTAATTCGTAGTAAAAACCGCAGAAAACATAACGTTTTCTACATTGTTTTCGTATCGACGTAATTGAAAATCTTCACATTGGACGCATTACTCTCAGAAACGTTTACATTTATCGTCTGGCAACTAATGCCGCGTCATGACGTTTGCGGTCGCACCACTCTATACGAAGTAGAAGCTTCTAAGTTGTTGCAGTCACCAAGAAAGTGGCGCAGAAATTCAAGTTTTAGTTTTTGAAAATTCAGTTTTTGGCTGCAATTGCTGCCTTGTAGTTGACCTAGGACCTTAGGGTTTTGCATGAACCGAACTCTGGCAGCCACATTACACGAGAAAAAGCGAGAAGTGGTAATTCGTAGTAAAAACCGCAGAAAACATAACGTTTTCTACATTGTTTTCGTATCGACGTAACTGAAAATCTTCACATTGGACGCATTACTCTCAGAAACGTTTACATTTATCGTCTGGCAACTAATGCCGCGTGATGACGTTTGGGGTTGCACCACTCTGTACGAAGTAGAAGCTTCTACGTTGTTGCAGTCACCAAGAAAGATGCACAGAAATTCAAGTTTTAGTTTTTGAAAATTCAGTTTTTGGCTGCTTTTGCTGCCTTGTAGTTGACCTAGGACCTTACGATTTTGCATGAACCGAACTCTGGCAGCCACATTACACGAGAAAAAGCGAGAAGTGGTAATTCGTAGTAAAAACCGCAGAAAACATAACGTTTTCTACATTGTTTTCGTATCGACGTAACTGAAAATCGTCACATTGGACGCATTACTCTCAGAAACGTTTACATTTATCGTCTGGCAACTAATGCCGCGTGATGACGTTTGCGGTCGCACTACTCTATACGAAGTAGAAGCTTCTAAGTTGTTGCAGTCACCAAGAAAGAGGCACAGAAATTCAAGTTTTTGTATTTGAAAATTCAGTTTTTGGCTGCTTTTGCTGGCTTGTAGTTGACCTAGGACCTTAAGATTTTGCATGAACCGAACTCTGGCAGCCACATTACACGAGAAAAAGCGAGAAGTGGTAATTAGTAGTAAAAACCGCAGAAAACATAACGTTTTCTACATTGTTTTCGTATCGACGTAACTGAAAATCTTCACATTGGACGCATTACTCTCAGAAACGTTTACATTTATCGTCTGGCAACTAATGCCGCGTGATGACGTTTGCGGTCGCACCACTCTGTACGAAGTAGAAACTTCTAAGTTGTTGCAGTCACCAAGAAAGGGGCACAGAAATTCAAGTTTTAGTTTTTGAAAATTCAGTTTTTGGCTGCTTTTGCTGCCTTGTAGTTGACCTAGGACCTTAAGATTTTGCATGAACCGAACTCTGATAGCCACATTACACGAGAAAAATCGAGAAGTGGTAATTCGTAGTAAAAACCGCAAATAACATAACGTTTTCTACATTGTTTTCGTATCGACGTAACTGAAAATCTTCACATTGGACGCATTACTCTCAGAAACGTTTACATTTATCGTCTGGCAACCAATGCCGCGTGATAACGTTTGCGGTCGCACCACTCTTTACGAAGTAGAAGCTTCTAAGTTGTTGCAGTCACCAAGAAAGAGGCACAGAAATTCAAGTTTTAGTTTTTGAAAATTCAGTTTTTGGCTGCTTTTGCTGCCTTGTAGTTGACCTGGGACCTTATGATTTTGCATGAACCGAACTCTGGCAGCCACATTACACGAGAAAAAGCGAGAAGTGGTAATTCGTAGTAAAAACCGCAGAAAACATAACGTTTTCTACATTGTTTTCGTATCGACGTAACTGAAAATCTTCACATTGGACGCATTACTCTCAGACACGTTTACATTTATCGTCTGGCAACTAATGCCGCGTGATGACATTTGCGGTCGCACCACTCTATGCGAAGTAGAAGCTTCTAAGTTGTTGCAGTCACCATGAAAGAGGCACAGAAATTCAAGTTTTAGTTTTTGAAAATTCAGTTTTTGGCTGCTTTTGCTGCCTTGTAGTTGACCTAAGACCTTAAGATTTTGCATGAACCGAACTCTGGCAGCCACATTACACGAGAAAAAGCGAGAAGTGGTAATTCGTAGTAAAAACCGCAGAAAACATAACGTTTTCTACATTGTTTTCGTATCGACGTAACTGAAAAACTTCACATTGGACGCATTTCTCTCAGAAACGTTTACATTTATCGTCTGGCAACTAATGCCGCGTGATGACGTTTGCGGTTGCACCACTCTGTACGAAGTAGAAGCTTCTACGTTGTTGCAGTCACCAAGAAAGAGGCACAGAAATTCAAGTTTTAGTTTTTGAAAATTCAGTTTTTGGCTGCTTTTGCTGCCTTGTAGTTGACCTAGGACCCTAACATTTTGCATGAACCAACTCTGGCAGCCACATTACACGAGAAAAAGCGAGAAGTGGTAATTCGTAGTAAAAACCGCAGAAAACATAACGTTTTCTACATTGTTTTCGTATCGACGTAACTGAAAATCTTCACATTGGACGCATTACTCTCAGAAACGTTTACATTTATCGTCTGGCAACTAATGCCGCGTGATGACGTTTGCGGTCGCACCACTCTGTACGAAGTAGTAGCTTCTAAGTTGTTGCAGGCACCAAGAAAGAGGCACAGAAATTCAAGTTTTTGTTTTTGAAAATTCGGTTTTTGGCTGCTTTTGCTGCCTTGTAGTTGACCTAGGACCTTAAGATTTTGCATGAACCGAACTCTGGCAGCCACATTACACGAGAAAAAGCGAGAAGTGGTAATTCGTAGTAAAAACCGCAGAAAACATAACGTTTTCTACATTGTTTTCGTATCGACGTAATTGAAAATCTTCACATTGGACGCATTACTCTCAGAAACGTTTACATTTATCGTCTGGCAACTAATGCCGCGTGATGACGTTTGCGGTCGCACCACTCTGTACGAAGTAGAAGCTTCTAAGTTGTTGCAGTCACCAAGAAAGAGGCACAGAAATTCAAGTTTTAGTTTTTGAAAATTCAGTTTTTGGCTGCTTTTGCTGCTTTGTAGTTGACCTAGGACCTTAAGATTTTGCATGAACCGAACTCTGGCAGCCACATTACACGAGAAAAAGCGAGAAGTGGTAATTCGTAGTAAAAACCGCAGAAAACATAACGTTTTCTACATTGTTTTCGTATCAACGTAACTGAAAATCTTCACAATGGATGCATTTCTCTCGGAAACGTTTACATTTATTGTCTGGCAACTAATGCCGCGTGCTGAGGTTTGCGGTCGCACCACTCTGTACGAAGTAGAAGCTTCTAAGTTGTTGCAGTCACCAAGAAAGAGGCACAGAAATTCAAGTTTTTGTTTTTGAATATTCAGTTTTTGGCTGCTTTTGCTGCCTTGTAGTTGACCTACGACCTTAAGATTTTGCATGAACCGAACTCTGGCAGCCACATTACACGAGAAAAAACGAGAAGTGGTAATTCGTAGTAAAAACCGCAGAAAACATAACGTTTTTTACATTGTTTTCGTATCGACGTAACTGAAAATCTTCACATTGGACGCATTACTCTCAGAAACGTTTACATTTATCGTCTGGCAACTAATGCCGCGTGATGACGTTTGCGGTCGCACCACTCTATACGAAGTAGAAGCTTCTAAGTTGTTGCAGTCACCAAGAAAGAGGCACAGAAATTCAAGTTTTAGTTTTTGAAAATTCAGTTTTTGGCTGCTTTTGCTGCCTTGTAGTTGACCTAGGACCTTAAGATTTTGCATGAACCGAACTCTGGCAGCCACATTACACGAGAAAAAGCGAGAAGTGGTAATTCGTAGTAAAAACCGCAGAAAACATAACGTTTTCTACATTGTTTTCGTATCGACGTAACTGAAAATCTTCACATTGGACGCATTAATCTCAGAAACGTTTACATTTATCGTCTGGCAACTAATGCCGCGTGATGACATTTGCGGTCGCACCACTCTATACGAAGTAGAAGCTTCTAAGTTGTTGCAGTCACCAAGAAAGACGCACAGAAATTCAAGTTTTAGTTTTTTAAAATTCAGTTTTTGGCTGCTTTTGCTGCCTTGTAGTTGACCTAGGACCATAAGAATTTGCATGAACCGAACTCTGGCAGCCACATTACACGAGAAAAAGCGAGAAGTGGTAATTCGTAGTAAAAACCGCAGAAAACATAACGTTTTCTACATTGTTTTCGTATCGACGTAACTGAAAATCTTCACATTGGACGCATTACTCTCAGAAACGTTTACATTTATCGTCTGGCAACTAATGCCGCGTGATGACGTTTGCGGTCGCACCACTCTATACGAAGTAGAAGCTTCTAAGTTGTTGCAGTCACCAAGAAAGAGGCACAGAAATTCAAGTTTTAGTTTTTGAAAATTCAGTTTTTGGCTGCTTTTGCTGCCTTGTAGTTGACCTAGGACCTTAAGATTTTGCATGAACCGAACTCTGGCAGCCACATTACACGAGAAAAAGCGAGAAGTGGTAATTCGTAGTAAAAACCGCAGAAAACATAACGTTTTCTACATTGTTTTCGTATCGACGTAACTGAAAATCTTCACATTGGACGCATTACTCTCAGAAACGTTTACATTTATCGTCTGGCAACTAATGCCGCGTGATGACGTTTGCGGTCGCACCACTCAGTACGAAGTAGAAACTTCTAAGTTGTTGCAGTCACCAAGAAAGAGGCACAGAAATTCAAGTTTTAGTTTTTGAAAATTCGGTTTTTGGCTGCTTTTGCTGCCTTGTAGTTGACCTAGGACCTTAAGATTTTGCATGAACCGAACTCTGGCAGCCACATTACACGAGAAAAAGCGAGAAGTGGTAATTGGTAGTAAAAACCGCAAAAAACATAACGTTTTCTACATTGTTTTCGTATCGACGTAACTGAAAATCTTCACATTGGACGCATTACTCTCAGAAACGTTTACATTTATCGTCTCGCAACTAATGCCGCGTGATGACGTTTGCGGTCGCACCACTCTATACGAAGTAGAAGCTTCTAAGTTGTTGCAGTCACCAAGAAAGAGGCACAGAAATTCAAGTTTTACTTTTTGAAAATTCAGTTTTTGGCTGCTTTTGCTGCCTTGTAGTTGACCTAGGACCTTAAGATTTTGCATGAACCGAACTCTGGCAGCCACATTACACGAGAAAAAGCGAGAAGTGGTAATTCGTAGTAAAAACCGCAGAAAACATAACGTTTTCTACATTGTTTTCGTATCGTTGTAACTGAAAATCTTCACATTGGACGCATTACTCTCAGAAACGTTTACATTTATCGTCTGGCAACTAATGCCGCGTGATGACGTTTGCGGTCGCACCACTCTATACGAAGTAGAAGTTTCTAAGCTGTTGCAGTCACCAAGAAAGAGGCACAGAAATTCAAGTTTTAGTTTTTGAAAATTCAGTTTTTGGCAGCTTTTGCTGCCTTGTAGTTGACCTAGGACCTTAAGATTTTGCATGAACCGAACTCTGGCAGCCACATTACACGAGAAAAAGCGAGAAGTGGTAATTCGTAGTAAAAACCGCAGAAAACATAACGTTTTCTACATTGTTTTCGTATCGACGTAACTGAAAATCTTCACATTGGACGCATTACTCTCAGAAACGTTTACATTTATCGTCTCGCAACTAATGCCGCATGATGACGTTTGCGGTCGCACCACTCTATACGAAGTAGAAGCTTCTAAGTTGTTGCAGTCACCAAGAAAGAGGCACAGAAATTCAAGTTTTACTTTTTGAAAATTCAGTTTTTGGCTGCTTTTGCTGCCTTGTAGTTGACCTAGGACCTTAAGATTTTGCATGAACCGAACTCTGGCAGCCACATTACACGAGAAAAAGCGAGAAGTGGTAATTCGTAGTAAAAACCGCAGAAAACATAACGTTTTCTACATTGTTTTCATATCGACGTAATTGAAAATCTTCACATTGGACGCATTACTCTCAGAAACGTTTACATTTATCGTCTGGCAACTAATGTCGCGTGATGACGTTTGCGGTCGCACCACTCTGTACGAAGTAGAAGCTTCTAAGTTGTTGCAGTCACCAAGAAAGAGGCACAGAAATTCAAGTTTTAGTTTTTGAAAATTCAGTTTTTGGCTGCTTTTGCTGCTTTGTAGTTGACCTAGGACCTTAAGATTTTGCATGAACCGAACTCTGGCAGCCACATTACACGAGAAAAAGCGAGAAGTGGTAATTCGTAGTAAAAACCGCAGAAAACATAACGTTTTCTACATTGTTTTCGTATCAACGTAACTAAAAATCTTCACAATGGATGCATTTCTCTCGGAAACGTTTACATTTATTGTCTGGCAACTAATGCCGCGTGCTGAGGTTTGCGGTCGCACCACTCTGTACGAAGTAGAAGCTTCTAAGTTGTTGCAGTCACCAAGAAAGAGGCACAGAAATTCAAGTTTTTGTTTTTGAATATTCAGTTTTTGGCTGCTTTTGCTGCCTTGTAGTTGACCTACGACCTTAAGATTTTGCATGAACCGAACTCTGGCAGCCACATTACACGAGAAAAAACAAGAAGTGGTAATTCGTAGTAAAAACCGCATAAAACATAACGTTTTCTACATTGTTTTCGTATCGAGGTAACTGAAAATCTTCACATTGGACGCATTACTCTCAGAAACGTTTACATTTATCGTCTGGCAACTAATGCCGCGTGATGACGTTTGCGGTCGCACCACTCTATACGAAGTAGAAGCTTCTAAGTTGTTGCAGTCACCAAGAAAGAGGCACAGAAATTCAAGTTTTAGTTTTTGAAAATTCAGTTTTTGGCTGCTTTTGCTGCCTTGTAGTTGACCTAGGACCTTAAGATTTTGCATGAACCGAACTCTGGCAGCCACATTACACGAGAAAAAGCGAGAAGTGGTAATTCGTAGTAAAAACCGCAGAAAACATAACGTTTTCTACATTGTTTTCGTATCGACGTAACTGAAAATCTTCACATTGGACGCATTACTCTCAGAAACGTTTACATTTATCGTCTGGCAACTAATGCCGCGTGATGACGTTTGCGGTCGCACCACTCTATACGAAGTAGAAGCTTCTAAGTTGTTGCAGTCACCAAGAAAGACGCACAGAAATTCAAGTTTTAGTTTTTTAAAATTCAGTTTTTGGCTGCTTTTGCTGCCTTGTAGTTGACCTAGGACCATAAGAATTTGCATGAACCGAACTCTGGCAGCCACATTACACGAGAAAAAGCGAGAAGTGGTAATTCGTAGTAAAAACCGCAGAAAACATAACGTTTTCTACATTGTTTTCGTATCGACGTAACTGAAAATCTTCACATTGGACGCATTACTCTCAGAAACGTTTACATTTATCGTCTGGCAACTAATGCCGCGTGATGACGTTTGCGGTCGCACCACTCTATACGAAGTAGAAGCTTCTAAGTTGTTGCAGTCACCAAGAAAGAGGCACAGAAATTCAAGTTTTAGTTTTTGAAAATTCAGTTTTTGGCTGCTTTTGCTGCCTTGTAGTTGACCTAGGACCTTAAGATTTTGCATGAACCGAACTCTGGCAGCCACATTACACGAGAAAAAGCGAGAAGTGGTAATTCGTAGTAAAAACCGCAGAAAACATAACGTTTTCTACATTGTTTTCGTATCGACGTAACTGAAAATCTTCACATTGGACGCATTACTCTCAGAAACGTTTACATTTATCGTCTGGCAACTAATGCCGCGTGATGACGTTTGCGGTCGCACCACTCAGTACGAAGTAGAAACTTCTAAGTTGTTGCAGGCACCAAGAAAGAGGCACAGAAATTCAAGTTTCAGTTTTTGAAAATTCGGTTTTTGGCTGCTTTTGCTGCCTTGTAGTTGACCTAGGACCTTAAGATTTTGCATGAACCGAACTCTGGCAGCCACATTACACGAGAAAAAGCGAGAAGTGGTAATTGGTAGTAAAAACCGCAAAAAACATAACGTTTTCTACATTGTTTTCGTATCGACGTAACTGAAAATCTTCACATTGGACGCATTACTCTCAGAAACGTTTACATTTATCGTCTCGCAACTAATGCCGCGTGATGACGTTTGCGGTCGCACCACTCTATACGAAGTAGAAGCTTCTAAGTTGTTGCAGTCACCAAGAAAGAGGCACAGAAATTCAAGTTTTACTTTTTGAAAATTCAGTTTTTGGCTGCTTTTGCTGCCTTGTAGTTGACCTAGGACCTTAAGATTTTGCATGAACCGAACTCTGGCAGCCACATTACACGAGAAAAAGCGAGAAGTGGTAATTCGTAGTAAAAACCGCAGAAAACATAACGTTTTCTACATTGTTTTCGTATCGTTGTAACTGAAAATCTTCACATTGGACGCATTACTCTCAGAAACGTTTACATTTATCGTCTGGCAACTAATGCCGCGTGCTGAGGTTTGCGGTCGCACCACTCTATACGAAGTAGAAGCTTCTAAGCTGTTGCAGTCACCAAGAAAGAGGCACAGAAATTCAAGTTTTAGTTTTTGAAAATTCAGTTTTTGGCAGCTTTTGCTGCCTTGTAGTTGACCTAGGACCTTAAGATTTTGCATGAACCGAACTCTGGCAGCCACATTACACGAGAAAAAGCGAGAAGTGGTAATTCGTAGTAAAAACCGCAGAAAACCTAACGTTTTCTACATTGTTTTCGTATCGACGTAACTGAAAATCTTCACATTGGACGCATTACTCTCAGAAACGTTTACATTTATCGTCTGGCAACTAATGCCGCGTGATGACGTTTGCGGTCGCACCACTCTATACGAAGTAGAAGCTTCTAAGTTGTTGCAGTCACCAAGAAAGAGGCACAGAAATTCAAGTTTTAGTTTTTGAAAATTCAGTTTTTGGCTGCTTTTGCTGCCTTGTAGTTGACCTAGGACCTTAAGATTTTGCATGAACCGAACTGTGGCAGCCACATTACACGAGAAAAAGCGAGAAGTGGTAATTCGTAGTAAAAACCGCAGAAAACATAACGTTTTCTACATTGTTTTCGTATCGACGTAACTGAAAATCTTCACATTGGACGCATTACTCTCAGAAACGTTTACATTTATCGTCTCGCAACTAATGCCGCGTGATGACGTTTGCGGTCGCACCACTCTATACGAAGTAGAAGCTTCTAAGTTGTTGCAGTCACCAAGAAAGAGGCACAGAAATTCAAGTTTTACTTTTTGAAAATTCAGTTTTTGGCTGCTTTTGCTGCCTTGTAGTTGACCTAGGACCTTAAGATTTTGCATGAACCGAACTCTGGCAGCCACATTACACGAGAAAAAGCGAGAAGTGGTAATTCGTAGTAAAAACCGCAGAAAACATAACGTTTTCTACATTGTTTTCGTATCGTTGTAACTGAAAATCTTCACATTGGACGCATTACTCTCAGAAACGTTTACATTTATCGTCTGGCAACTAATGCCGCGTGCTGAGGTTTGCGGTCGCACCACTCTATACGAAGTAGAAGCTTCTAAGCTGTTGCAGTCACCAAGAAAGAGGCACAGAAATTCAAGTTTTAGTTTTTGAAAATTCAGTTTTTGGCAGCTTTTGCTGCCTTGTAGTTGACCTAGGACCTTAAGATTTTGCATGAACCGAACTCTGGCAGCCACATTACACGAGAAAAAGCGAGAAGTGGTAATTCGTAGTAAAAACCGCAGAAAACATAACGTTTTCTACATTGTTTTCGTATCGACGTAACTGAAAATCTTCACATTGGACGCATTACTCTCAGAAACGTTTACATTTATCGTCTGGCAACTAATGCCGCGTGATGACGTTTGCGGTCGCACCACTCTATACGAAGTAGAAGCTTCTAAGTTGTTGCAGTCACCAAGAAAGAGGCACAGAAATTCAAGTTTTAGTTTTTGAAAATTCAGTTTTTGGCTGCTTTTGCTGCCTTGTAGTTGACCTAGGACCTTAAGATTTTGCATGAACCGAACTGTGGCAGCCACATTACACGAGAAAAAGCGAGAAGTGGTAATTCGTAGTAAAAACCGCAGAAAACATAACGTTTTCTACATTGTTTTCGTATCGACGTAACTGAAAATCTTCACATTGGACGCATTTCTCTCAGAAACGTTTACATTTATCGTCTGGCAACTAATGCCGCGTGATGACGTTTGCGGTCGCACCACTCTGTACGAAGTAGAAGCTTCTAAGTTGTTGCAGTCACCAAGAAAGAGGCACAGAAATTCAAGTTTTAGTTTTTGAAAATTCAGTTTTTGGCTGCTTTTGCTGCCTTGTAGTTGACCTAGGACCTTAAGAATTTGCATGAGCCGAACTCTGGCAGCCACATTACACGAGAGAAAGCGAGAAGTGGTAATTCGTAGTAAAAACCGCAGAAAACATAACGTTTTCTACATTGTTTTCGTATCGACGTAACTGAAAATCTTCACATTGGACGCATTACTCTCAGAAACGTTTACATTTATCGTCTGGCAACTAATGCCGCGTGATGACGTTTGCGGTCGCACCACTGTGTACGAAGTAGAAACTTCTAAGTTGTTGCAGTCACCAAGAAAGAAGCACAGAAATTCAAGTTTTAGTTTTGAAAACTCAGTTTTTGGCTGCTTTTGCTGCCTTGTAGTTGACCTAGGACCTTAAGATTTTGCATGAACCGAACTCTGGCAGCCACATTACACGAGAAAAAGCGAGAAGTGGTAATTCGTAGTAAAAACCGCAGAAAACATAACGTTTTCTACATTGTTTTCGTATCGACGTAACTGAAAATCTTCACATTGGACGCATTACTCTCAGAAACGTTTACATTTATCGTCTGGCAACTAATGCCGCGTGATGACGTTTGCGGTCGCACCACTATGTACGAAGTAGAAGCTTTTAAGTTGTTGCAGTCACCAAGAAAGAGGCACAGAAATTCAAGTTTTAGTTTTTGAAAATTCAGTTTTTGGCTGCTTTTGCTGCCTTGTAGTTGACCTAGGACCTTAAGATTTTGCATGAACCGAACTCTGGCAGCCACATTACACGAGAAAAAGCGAGAAGTGGTAATTCGAAGTAAAAACCGCAAAAAACATAACGTTTTCTACATTGTTTTCGTATCGACGTAACTGAAAATCTTCACATTGGACGCATTACTCTCAGAAACGTTTACATTTATCGTCTGGCAACTAATGCCGCGTGATGACGTTTGCGGTCGCACCACTCTGTACGAAGTAGAAGCTTCTAAGTTGTTGCAGTCACCAAGAAAGAGGCACAGAAATTCAAGTTTTAGTTTTTGAAAATTCAGTTTTTGGCTGCTTTTGCCGCCTTGTAGTTGACCTAGGACCTTAAGATTTTGCATGAACCGAACTCTGGCAGCCACATTACACGAGAAAAAGCGAGAAGTGGTAATTCGTAGTAAAAACCGCAGAAAACATAACGTTTTCTACATTGTTTTCGTATCGACGTAACTGAAAATCTTCACATTGGACGCATTACTCTCAGAAACGTTTACATTTATCGTCTGGCAACTAATGCCGCGTGATGACGTTTGCGGTCGCACCACTCTATACGAAGTAGTAGCTTCTAAGTTGTTGCAGGCACCAAGAAAGAGGCACAGAAATTCAAGTTTTTGTTTTTGAAAATTCGGTTTTTGGCTGCTTTTGCTGCCTTGTAGTTGACCTAGGACCTTAAGATTTTGCATGAACCGAACTCTGGCAGCCACATTACACGAGAAAAAGCGAGAAGTGGTAATTCGTAGTAAAAACCGCAGAAAACATAACGTTTTCTACATTGTTTTCGTATCGACGTAATTGAAAATCTTCACATTGGACGCATTACTCTCAGAATCGTTTACATTTATCGTCTGGCAACTAATGCCGCGTGATGACGTTTGCGGTCGCACCACTCTGTACGAAGTAGAAGCTTCTAAGTTGTTGCAGTCACCAAGAAAGAGGCACAGAAATTCAAGTTTTACTTTTTGAAAATTCAGTTTTTGGCTGCTTTTGCTGCTTTGTAGTTGACCTAGGACCTTAAGATTTTGCATGAACCGAACTCTGGCAGCCACATTACACGAGAAAAAGCGAGAAGTGGTAATTCGTAGTAAAAACCGCAGAAAACATAACGTTTTCTACATTGTTTTCGTATCAACGTAACTGAAAATCTTCACAATGGATGCATTTGTCTCGGAAACGTTTACATTTATTGTCTGGCAACTAATGCCGCGTGCTGAGGTTTGCGGTCGCACCACTCTGTACGAAGTAGAAGCTTCTAAGTTGTTGCAGTCACCAAGAAAGAGGCACAGAAATTCAAGTTTTTGTTTTTGAATATTCAGTTTTTGGCAGCTTTTGCTGCCTTGTAGTTGACCTAGGACCTTAAGATTTTGCATGAACCGAACTCTGGCAGCCACATTACACGAGAAAAAGCGAGAAGTGGTAATTCGTAGTAAAAACCGCAGAAAACATAACGTTTTCTACATTGTTTTCGTATCGACGTAACTGAAAATCTTCACATTGGACGCATTACTCTCAGAAACGTTTACATTTATCGTCTGGCAACTAATGCCGCGTGATGACGTTTGCGGTCGCACCACTCTATACGAAGTAGAAGCTTCTAAGTTGTTGCAGTCACCAAGAAAGAGGCACAGAAATTCAAGTTTTAGTTTTTGAAAATTCAGTTTTTGGCTGCTTTTGCTGCCTTGTAGTTGACCTAGGACCTTAAGATTTTGCATGAACCGAACTGTGGCAGCCACATTACACGAGAAAAAGCGAGAAGTGGTAATTCGTAGTAAAAACCGCAGAAAACATAACGTTTTCTACATTGTTTTCGTATCGACGTAACTGAAAATCTTCACATTGGACGCATTTCTCTCAGAAACGTTTACATTTATCGTCTGGCAACTAATGCCGCGTGATGACGTTTGCGGTCGCACCACTCTGTACGAAGTAGAAGCTTCTAAGTTGTTGCAGTCACCAAGAAAGAGGCACAGAAATTCAAGTTTTAGTTTTTGAAAATTCAGTTTTTGGCTGCTTTTGCTGCCTTGTAGTTGACCTAGGACCTTAAGAATTTGCATGAGCCGAACTCTGGCAGCCACATTACACGAGAGAAAGCGAGAAGTGGTAATTCGTAGTAAAAACCGCAGAAAACATAACGTTTTCTACATTGTTTTCGTATCGACGTAACTGAAAATCTTCACATTGGACGCATTACTCTCAGAAACGTTTACATTTATCGTCTGGCAACTAATGCCGCGTGATGACGTTTGCGGTCGCACCACTGTGTACGAAGTAGAAACTTCTAAGTTGTTGCAGTCACCAAGAAAGAAGCACAGAAATTCAAGTTTTAGTTTTTGAAAACTCAGTTTTTGGCTGCTTTTGCTGCCTTGTAGTTGACCTAGGACCTTAAGATTTTGCATGAACCGAACTCTGGCAGCCACATTACACGAGAAAAAGCGAGAAGTGGTAATTCGTAGTAAAAACCGCAGAAAACATAACGTTTTCTACATTGTTTTCGTATCGACGTAACTGAAAATCTTCACATTGGACGCATTACTCTCAGAAACGTTTACATTTATCGTCTGGCAACTAATGCCGCGTGATGACGTTTGCGGTCGCACCACTATGTACGAAGTAGAAGCTTTTAAGTTGTTGCAGTCACCAAGAAAGAGGCACAGAAATTCAAGTTTTAGTTTTTGAAAATTCAGTTTTTGGCTGCTTTTGCTGCCTTGTAGTTGACCTAGGACCTTAAGATTTTGCATGAACCGAACTCTGGCAGCCACATTACACGAGAAAAAGCGAGAAGTGGTAATTCGAAGTAAAAACCGCAAAAAACATAACGTTTTCTACATTGTTTTCGTATCGACGTAACTGAAAATCTTCACATTGGACGCATTACTCTCAGAAACGTTTACATTTATCGTCTGGCAACTAATGCCGCGTGATGACGTTTGCGGTCGCACCACTCTGTACGAAGTAGAAGCTTCTAAGTTGTTGCAGTCACCAAGAAAGAGGCACAGAAATTCAAGTTTTAGTTTTTGAAAATTCAGTTTTTGGCTGCTTTTGCCGCCTTGTAGTTGACCTAGGACCTTAAGATTTTGCATGAACCGAACTCTGGCAGCCACATTACACGAGAAAAAGCGAGAAGTGGTAATTCGTAGTAAAAACCGCAGAAAACATAACGTTTTCTACATTGTTTTCGTATCGACGTAACTGAAAATCTTCACATTGGACGCATTACTCTCAGAAACGTTTACATTTATCGTCTGGCAACTAATGCCGCGTGATGACGTTTGCGGTCGCACCACTCTATACGAAGTAGTAGCTTCTAAGTTGTTGCAGGCACCAAGAAAGAGGCACAGAAATTCAAGTTTTTGTTTTTGAAAATTCGGTTTTTGGCTGCTTTTGCTGCCTTGTAGTTGACCTAGGACCTTAAGATTTTGCATGAACCGAACTCTGGCAGCCACATTACACGAGAAAAAGCGAGAAGTGGTAATTCGTAGTAAAAACCGCAGAAAACATAACGTTTTCTACATTGTTTTCGTATCGACGTAATTGAAAATCTTCACATTGGACGCATTACTCTCAGAATCGTTTACATTTATCGTCTGGCAACTAATGCCGCGTGATGACGTTTGCGGTCGCACCACTCTGTACGAAGTAGAAGCTTCTAAGTTGTTGCAGTCACCAAGAAAGAGGCACAGAAATTCAAGTTTTAGTTTTTGAAAATTCAGTTTTTGGCTGCTTTTGCTGCTTTGTAGTTGACCTAGGACCTTAAGATTTTGCATGAACCGAACTCTGGCAGCCACATTACACGAGAAAAAGCGAGAAGTGGTAATTCGTAGTAAAAACCGCAGAAAACATAACGTTTTCTACATTGTTTTCGTATCGACGTAACTGAAAATCTTCACATTGGACGCATTACTCTCAGAAACGTTTACATTTATCGTCTGGCAACTAATGCCGCGTGATGACGTTTGCGGTCGCACCACTCTATACGAAGTAGTAGCTTCTAAGTTGTTGCAGGCACCAAGAAAGAGGCACAGAAATTCAAGTTTTTGTTTTTGAAAATTCGGTTTTTGGCTGCTTTTGCTGCCTTGTAGTTGACCTAGGACCTTAAGATTTTGCATGAACCGAACTCTGGCAGCCACATTACACGAGAAAAAGCGAGAAGTGGTAATTCGTAGTAAAAACCGCAGAAAACATAACGTTTTCTACATTGTTTTCGTATCGACGTAATTGAAAATCTTCACATTGGACGCATTACTCTCAGAATCGTTTACATTTATCGTCTGGCAACTAATGCCGCGTGATGACGTTTGCGGTCGCACCACTCTATACGAAGTAGAAGCTTCTAAGTTGTTGCAGTCACCAAGAAAGAGGCACAGAAATTCAAGTTTTGTTTTTTAAAATTCAGTTTTTGGCTGCTTTTGCTGCCTTGTAGTTGACCTAGGACCATAAGAATTTGCATGAACCGAACTCTGGCAGCCACATTACACGAGAAAAAGCGAGAAGTGGTAATTCGTAGTAAAAACCGCAGAAAACATAACGTTTTCTACATTGTTTTCGTATCGACGTAACTGAAAATCTTCACATTGGACGCATTACTCTCAGAAACGTTTACATTTATCGTCTGGCAACTAATGCCGCGTGATGACGTTTGCGGTCGCACCACTCTATACGAAGTAGAAGCTTCTAAGTTGTTGCAGTCACCAAGAAAGAGGCACAGAAATTCAAGTTTTAGTTTTTGAAAATTCAGTTTTTGGCTGCTTTTGCTGCCTTGTAGTTGACCTAGGACCTTAAGATTTTGCATGAACCGAACTCTGGCAGCCACATTACACGAGAAAAAGCGAGAAGTGGTAATTCGTAGTAAAAACCGCAGAAAACATAACGTTTTCTACATTGTTTTCGTATCGACGTAACTGAAAATCTTCACATTGGACGCATTACTCTCAGAAACGTTTACATTTATCGTCTGGCAACTAATGCCGCGTGATGACGTTTGCGGTCGCACCACTCTGTACGAAGTAGAAACTTCTAAGTTGTTGCAGTCACCAAGAAAGAGGCACAGAAATTCAAGTTTTAGTTTTTGAAAATTCAGTTTTTGGCTGCTTTTGCTGCCTTGTAGTTGACCTAGGACCTTAAGATTTTGCATGAACCGAACTCTGGCAGCCACATTACACGAGAAAAAGCGAGAAGTGGTAATTGGTAGTAAAAACCGCAAAAAACATAACGTTTTCTACATTGTTTTCGTATCGACGTAACTGAAAATCTTCACATTGGACGCATTACTCTCAGAAACGTTTACATTTATCGTCTGGCAACTAATGCCGCGTGATGACGTTTGCGGTCGCACCACTCTATACGAAGTAGAAGCTTCTAAGTTGTTGCAGTCACCAAGAAAGAGGCACAGAAATTCAAGTTTTACTTTTTGAAAATTCAGTTTTTGGCTGCTTTTGCTGCCTTGTAGTTGACCTAGGACCTTAAGATTTTGCATGAACCGAACTCTGACAGCCACATTACACGAGAAAAAGCGAGAAGTGGTAATTCGTAGTAAAAACCGCAGAAAACATAACGTTTTCTACATTGTTTTCGTATCGTTGTAACTGAAAATCTTCACTTTGGACGCATTACTCTCAGAAACGTTTACATTTATCGTCTGGCAACTAATGCCGCGTGATGACGTTTGCGGTCGCACCACTCTATACGAAGTAGAAGCTTCTAAGCTGTTGCAGTCACCAAGAAAGAGGCACAGAAATTCAATTTTTAGTTTTTGAAAATTCAGTTTTTGGCTGCTTTTGCTGCCTTGTAGTTGACCTAGGACCTTAAGATTTTGCATGAACCAAACTCTGGCAGCCACATTACACGAGAAAAAGCGAGAAGTGGTAATTCGTAGTAAAAACCGCAGAAAACATAACGTTTTCTACATTGTTTTCGTATCGACGTAACTGAAAATCTTCACATTGGACGCATTACTCTCAGAAACGTTTACATTTATCGTCTGGCAACTAATGCCGCGTGATGACGTTTGCGGTCGCACCACTCTATACGAAGTAGAAGCTTCTAAGTTGTTGCAGTCACCAAGAAAGAGGCACAGAAATTCAAGTTTTAGTTTTTGAAAATTCAGTTTTTGGCTGCTTTTGCTGCCTTGTAGTTGACCTAGGACCTTAAGATTTTGCATGAACCGAACTGTGGCAGCCACATTACACGAGAAAAAGCGAGAAGTGGTAATTCGTAGTAAAAACCGCAGAAAACATAACGTTTTCTACATTGTTTTCGTATCGACGTAACTGAAAATCTTCACATTGGACGCATTACTCTCAGAAACGTTTACATTTATCGTCTGGCAACTAATGCCGCGTGATGACGTTTGCGGTCGCACCACTCTGTACGAAGTAGAAGCTTCTAAGTTGTTGCAGTCACCAAGAAAGAGGCACAGAAATTCAAGTTTTAGTTTTTGAAAATTCAGTTTTTGGCTGCTTTTGCTGCCTTGTAGTTGACCTAGGACCTTAAGAATTTGCATGAGCCGAACTCTGGCAGCCACATTACACGAGAGAAAGCGAGAAGTGGTAATTCGTAGTAAAAACCGCAGAAAACATAACGTTTTCTACATTGTTTTCGTATCGACGTAACTGAAAATCTTCACATTGGACGCATTACTCTCAGAAACGTTTACATTTATCGTCTGGCAAATAATGCCGCGTGATGACGTTTGCGGTCGCACCACTGTGTACGAAGTAGAAACTTCTAAGTTGTTGCAGTCACCAAGAAAGAAGCACAGAAATTCAAGTTTTAGTTTTTGAAAATTCAGTTTTTGGCTGCTTTTGCTGCCTTGTAGTTGACCTAGGACCTTAAGATTTTGCATGAACCGAACTCTGGCAGCCACATTACACGAGAAAAAGCGAGAAGTGGTAATTCGTAGTAAAAACCGCAGAAAACATAACGTTTTCTACATTGTTTTCGTATCGACGTAACTAAAAATCTTCACATTGGACGCATTACTCTCAGAAACGTTTACATTTATCGTCTGGCAACTAATGCCGCGTGATGACGTTTGCGGTCGCACCACTCTGTACGAAGTAGAAGCTTTTAAGTTGTTGCAGTCACCAAGAAAGAGGCACAGAAATTCAAGTTTTAGTTTTTTAAAATTCAGTTTTTGGCTGCTTTTGCTGCCTTGTAGTTGACCTAGGACCTTAAGATTTTGCATGAACCGACCTCTGGCAGCCACATTACACGAGAAAAAGCGAGAAGTGGTAATTCGTAGTAAAAACCGCAAAAAACATAACGTTTTCTACATTGTTTTCGTATCGACGTAACTGAAAATCTTCACATTGGACGCATTACTCTCAGAAACGTTTACATTTATCGTCTGGCAACTAATGCCGCGTGATGACGTTTGCGGTCGCACCACTCTGTACGAAGTAGAAGCTTCTAAGTTGTTGCAGTCACCAAGAAAGAGGCACAGAAATTCAAGTTTTAGTTTTTGAAAATTCGGTTTTTGGCTGCTTTTGCTGCCTTGTAGTTGACCTAGGACCTTAAGATTTTGCATGAACCGAACTCTGGCAGCCACATTACACGAGAAAAAGCGAGAAGTGGTAATTCGTAGTAAAAACCGCAGAAAACATAACGTTTTCTACATTGTTTTCGTATCGACGTAACTGAAAATCTTCACATTGGACGCATTACTCTCAGAAACGTTTACATTTATCGTCTGGCAACTAATGCCGCGTGATGACGTTTGCGGTCGCACCACTCTATACGAAGTAGAAGCTTCTAAGCTGTTGCAGTCACCAAGAAAGAGGCACAGAAATTCAAGTTTTAGTTTTTGAAAATTCAGTTTTTGGCTGCTTTTGCTGCCTTGTAGTTGACCTAGGACCTTAAGATTTTGCATGAACCGAACTCTGGCAGCCACATTACACGAGAAAAAGCGAGAAGTGGTAATTCGTAGTAAAAACCGCAGAAAACATAACGTTTTCTACATTGTTTTCGTATCGACGTAACTGAAAATCTTAACATTGGTCGCATTACTCTCAGAAACGTTTACATTTATCGTCTGGCAACTAATGCCGCGTGATGACGTTTGCGGTCGCACCACTCTATACGAAGTAGAAGCTTCTAAGTTGTTGCAGTCACCAAGAAAGAGGCGCAGAAATTCAAGTTTTAGTTTTTGAAAATTCAGTTTTTGGCAGCTTTTGCTGCCTTGTAGTTGACCTAGGATCTTAAGATTTTGCATGAACCGAACTCTGGCAGCCACATTACACGAGAAAAAGCGAGAAGTGGTAATTCGTAGTAAAAACCGCAGAAAACATAACGTTTTCTACATTGTTTTCGTATCGACGTAACTGAAAATCTTCACATTGGACGCATTACTCTCAGAAACGTTTACATTTATCGTCTGGCAACTAATGCCGCGTGATGACGTTTGCGGTCGCACCACTCTATACGAAGTAGAAGCTTCTAAGCTGTTGCAGTCACCAAGAAAGAGGCACAGAAGTTCAAGTTTTAGTTTTTGAAAATTCAGTTTTTGGCTGCTTTTGCTGCCTTTAGTTGACCTAGGACCTTAAGATTTTGCATGAACCGAACTCTGGCAGCCACATTACACGAGAAAAAGCGAGAAGTGGTAATTCGTAGTAAAAACCGCAGAAAACATAACGTTTTCTACATTGTTTTCGTATCGACGTAATTGAAAATCTTCGCATTGGACGCATTACTCTCAGAAACGTTTACATTTATCGTCTGGCAACTAATGCCGCGTGATGACGTGTGCGGTCGCACCACTCTATACGAAGTAGAAGCTTCCAAGTTGTTGCAGTCACCAAGAAAGAGGCGCAGAAATTCAAGTTTTAGTTTTTGAAAATTCAGTTTTTGGCTGCTTTTGCTGCCTTGTAGTTGACCTAGGACCTTAAGGTTTTGCATGAACCGAACTCTGGCAGCCACATTACACGAGAAAAAGCGAGAAGTGGTAATTCGTAGTAAAAACCGCAGAAAACATAACGTTTTCTACACTGTTTTCGTATCGACGTAACTGAAAATCTTCACATTGGACGCATTACTCTCAGAAACGTTTACATTTATCGTCTGGCAACTAATGCCGCGTGATGACGTTTGGGGTTGCACCACTCTGTACGAAGTAGATGCTTCTACGTTGTTGCAGTCACCAAGAAAGATGCACAGAAATTCAAGTTTTAGTTTTTGAAAATTCAGTTTTTGGCTGCTTTTGCTGCCTTGTAGTTGACCTAGGACCTTAAGATTTTGCATGAACCGAACTCTGGCAGCCACATTACACGAGAAAAAGCGAGAAGTGGTAATTCGTAGTAAAAACCGCAGAAAACATAACGTTTTCTACATTGTTTTCGTATCGACGTAACTGAAAATCTTCACATTGGACGCTTTACTCTCAGAAACGTTTACATTTATCGTCTGGCAACTAATGCCGCGTGATGACGTTTGCGGTCGCACCACTCTATACGAAGTAGAAGCTTCTAAGTTGTTGCAGTCACCAAGAAAGAGGCACAGAAATTCAAGTTTTTGTATTTGAAAATTCAGTTTTTGGCTGCTTTTGCTGGCTTGTAGTTGACCTAGGACCTTAAGATTTTGCATGAACCGAACTCTGGCAGCCACATTACACGAGAAAGAGCGAGATGTGGTAATTCGTAGTAAAAACCGCAGAAAACATAACGTTTTCTACATTGTTTTCGTATCGACGTAACTGAAAATCTTCACATTGGACGCATTACTCTCAGAAACGTTTACATTTATCGTCTGGCAACTAATGCCGCGTGATGACGTTTGCGGTCGCACCACTCTGTACGAAGTAGAAACTTCTAAGTTGTTGCAGTCACCAAGAAAGAGGCACAGAAATTCAAGTTTTAGTTTTTGAAAATTCAGTTTTTGGCTGCTTTTGCTGCCTTGTAGTTGACCTAGGACCTTAAGATTTTGCATGAACCGAACTCTGGCAGCCACATTACACGAGAAAAAGCGAGAAGTGGTAATTCGTAGTAAAAACCGCAGAAAACATAACGTTTTCTACATTGTTTTCGTATCGACGTAACTGAAAATCTTCACATTGGACGCATTACTCTCAGAAACGTTTACATTTATCGTCTGGCAACTAATGCCGCGTGATGACGTTTGCGGTCGCACCACTCTGTACGAAGTAGAAGCTTTTAAGTTGTTGCAGTCACCAAGAAAGAGGCACAGAAATTCAAGTTTTAGTTTTTGAAAATTCAGTTTTTGGCTGCTTTTGCTGCCTTGTAGTTGACCTAGGACCTTAAGATTTTGCATGAACCGAACTCTGGCAGCCACATTACACGAGAAAAAGCGAGAAGTGGTAATTCGTAGTAAAAACCGCAGAAAACATAACGTTTTCTACATTGTTTTCGTATCGACGTAACTGAAAGTCTTCACATTGGACGCATTACTCTCAGAAACGTTTACATTTATCGTCTGGCAACTAATGCCGCGTGATGACGTTTGCGGTCGCACCACTCTGTACGAAGTAGAAGCTTCTAAGTTGTTGCAGTCACCAAGAAAGAGGCACAGAAATTCAAGTTTTAGTTTTTGAAAATTCAGTTTTTGGCTGCTTTTGCTGCCTTGTAGTTGACCTAGGACCTTAAGATTTTGCATGAACCGAACTCTGGCAGCCACATTACACGAGAAAAAGCGAGAAGTGGTAATTCGTAGTAAAAACCGCAGAAAACATAACGTTTTCTACATTGTTTTCGTATCGACGTAACTGAAAATCTTCACATTGGACGCATTACTCTCAGAAACGTTTACATTTATCGTCTGGCAACTAATGCCGCGTGATGACGTTTGCGGTCGCACCACTCTATACGAAGTAGAAGCTTCTAAGCTGTTGCAGTCACCAAGAAAGAGGCACAGAAATTCAAGT
The DNA here is from genome assembly GCF_023864345.2 of Schistocerca serialis cubense. NCBI lineage: Eukaryota > Metazoa > Arthropoda > Insecta > Orthoptera > Acrididae > Schistocerca > Schistocerca serialis. The sequence continues at coordinate 1,804,116 of NW_026047571.1, read as the reverse complement.
TTTAGTTTTTGAAAATTCAGTTTTTGGCTGCTTTTGCTGCCTTGTAGTTGACCTAGGACCTTAAGATTTTGCATGAACCGAACTCTGGCAGCCACATTACACGAGAAAAAGCGAGAAGTGGTAATTCGTAGTAAAAACCGCAGAAAACATAACGTTTTCTACATTGTTTTCGTATCGACGTAACTGAAAATCTTCACATTGGTCGCATTACTCTCAGAAACGTTTACATTTATCGTCTGGCAACTAATGCCGCGTGATGACGTTTGCGGTCGCACCACTCTATACGAAGTAGAAGCTTCTAAGTTGTTGCAGTCACCAAGAAAGAGGCGCAGAAATTCAAGTTTTAGTTTTTGAAAATTCAGTTTTTGGCTGCTTTTGCTGCCTTGTAGTTGACCTAGGATCTTAAGATTTTGCATGAACCGAACTCTGGCAGCCACATTACACGAGAAAAAGCGAGAAGTGGTAATTCGTAGTAAAAACCGCAGAAAACATAACGTTTTCTACATTGTTTTCGTATCGACGTAACTGAAAATCTTCACATTGGACGCATTACTCTCAGAAACGTTTACATTTATCGTCTGGCAACTAATGCCGCGTGATGACGTTTGCGGTCGCACCACTCTATACGAAGTAGAAGCTTCTAAGCTGTTGCAGTCACCAAGAAAGAGGCACAGAAATTCAAGTTTTAGTTTTTGAAAATTCAGTTTTTGGCTGCTTTTGCTGCCTTGTAGTTGACCTAGGACCTTAAGATTTTGCATGAACCGAACTCTGGCAGCCACATTACACGAGAAAAAGCGAGAAGTGGTAATTCGTAGTAAAAACCGCAGAAAACATAACGTTTTCTACATTGTTTTCGTATCGACGTAATTGAAAATCTTCGCATTGGACGCATTACTCTCAGAAACGTTTACATTTATCGTCTGGCAACTAATGCCGCGTGATGACGTTTGCGGTCGCACCACTCTATACGAAGTAGAAGCTTCCAAGTTGCTGCAGTCACCAAGAAAGAGGCGCAGAAATTCAAGTTTTAGTTTTTGAAAATTCAGTTTTTGGCTGCTTTTGCTGCCTTGTAGTTGACCTAGGACCTTAAGGTTTTGCATGAACCGAACTCTGGCAGCCACATTACACGAGAAAAAGCGAGAAGTGGTAATTCGTAGTAAAAACCGCAGAAAACATAACGTTTTCTACACTGTTTTCGTATCGACGTAACTGAAAATCTTCACATTGGACGCATTACTCTCAGAAACGTTTACATTTATCGTCTGGCAACTAATGCCGCGTGATGACGTTTGGGGTTGCACCACTCTGTACGAAGTAGATGCTTCTACGTTGTTGCAGTCACCAAGAAAGATGCACAGAAATTCAAGTTTTAGTTTTTGAAAATTCAGTTTTTGGCTGCTTTTGCTGCCTTGTAGTTGACCTAGGACCTTAAGATTTTGCATGAACCGAACTCTGGCAGCCACATTACACGAGAAAAAGCGAGAAGTGGTAATTCGTAGTAAAAACCGCAGAAAACATAAAGTTTTCTACATTGTTTTCGTATCGACGTAACTGAAAATCTTCACATTGGACGCATTACTCTCAGAAACGTTTACATTTATCGTCTGGCAACTAATGCCGCGTGATGACGTTTGCGGTCGCACCACTCTGTACGAAGTAGAAGCTTTTAAGTTGTTGCAGTCACCAAGAAAGAGGCACAGAAATTCAAGTTTTAGTTTTTGAAAATTCAGTTTTTGGCTGCTTTTGCTGCCTTGTAGTTGACCTAGGACCTTAAGATTTTGCATGAACCGAACTCTGGCAGCCACATTACACGAGAAAAAGCGAGAAGTGGTAATTCGTAGTAAAAACCGCAGAAAACATAACGTTTTCTACATTGTTTTCGTATCGACGTAACTGAAAGTCTTCACATTGGACGCATTACTCTCAGAAACGTTTACATTTATCGTCTGGCAACTAATGCCGCGTGATGACGTTTGCGGTCGCACCACTCTGTACGAAGTAGAAGCTTCTAAGTTGTTGCAGTCACCAAGAAAGAGGCACAGAAATTCAAGTTTTAGTTTTTGAAAATTCAGTTTTTGGCTGCTTTTGCTGCCTTGTAGTTGACCTAGGACCTTAAGATTTTGCATGAACCGAACTCTGGCAGCCACATTACACGAGAAAAAGCGAGAAGTGGTAATTCGTAGTAAAAACCGCAGAAAACATAACGTTTTCTACATTGTTTTCGTATCGACGTAACTGAAAATCTTCACATTGGACGCATTACTCTCAGAAACGTTTACATTTATCGTCTGGCAACTAATGCCGCGTGATGACGTTTGCGGTCGCACCACTCTATACGAAGTAGAAGCTTCTAAGCTGTTGCAGTCACCAAGAAAGAGGCACAGAAATTCAAGTTTTAGTTTTTGAAAATTCAGTTTTTGGCTGCTTTTGCTGCCTTGTAGTTGACCTAGGACTTTAAGATTTTGCATGAACCAAACTCTGGCAGCCACATTACACGAGAAAAAGCGAGAAGTTGTAATTCGTAGTAAAAACCGCAGAAAACATAACGTTTTCTACATTGTTTTCGTATCGACGTAACTGAAAATCTTCACATTGGTCGCATTACTCTCAGAAACGTTTACATTTATCGTCTGGCAACTAATGCCGCGTGATGACGTTTGCGGTCGCACCACTCTATACGAAGTAGAAGCTTCTAAGTTGTTGCAGTCACCAAGAAAGAGGCGCAGAAATTCAAGTTTTAGTTTTTGAAAATTCAGTTTTTGGCTGCTTTTGCTGCCTTGTAGTTGACCTAGGATCTTAAGATTTTGCATGAACCGAACTCTGGCAGCCACATTACACGAGAAAAAGCGAGAAGTGGTAATTCGTAGTAAAAACCGCAGAAAACATAACGTTTTCTACATTGTTTTCGTATCGACGTAACTGAAAATCTTCACATTGGACGCATTACTCTCAGAAACGTTTACATTTATCGTCTGGCAACTAATGCCGCGTGATGACGTTTGCGGTCGCACCACTCTATACGAAGTAGAAGCTTCTAAGCTGTTGCAGTCACCAAGAAAGAGGCACAGAAATTCAAGTTTTAGTTTTTGAAAATTCAGTTTTTGGCTGCTTTTGCTGCCTTGTAGTTGACCTAGGACCTTAAGATTTTGCATGAACCGAACTCTGGCAGCCACATTACACGAGAAAAAGCGAGAAGTGGTAATTCGTAGTAAAAACCGCAGAAAACATAACGTTTTCTACATTGTTTTCGTATCGACGTAATTGAAAATCTTCGCATTGGACGCATTACTCTCAGAAACGTTTACATTTATCGTCTGGCAACTAATGCCGCGTGATGACGTTTGCGGTCGCACCACTCTATACGAAGTAGAAGCTTCCAAGTTGCTGCAGTCACCAAGAAAGAGGCGCAGAAATTCAAGTTTTAGTTTTTGAAAATTCAGTTTTTGGCTGCTTTTGCTGCCTTGTAGTTGACCTAGGACCTTAAGGTTTTGCATGAACCGAACTCTGGCAGCCACATTACACGAGAAAAAGCGAGAAGTGGTAATTCGTAGTAAAAACCGCAGAAAACATAACGTTTTCTACACTGTTTTCGTATCGACGTAACTGAAAATCTTCACATTGGACGCATTACTCTCAGAAACGTTTACATTTATCGTCTGGCAACTAATGCCGCGTGATGACGTTTGGGGTTGCACCACTCTGTACGAAGTAGATGCTTCTACGTTGTTGCAGTCACCAAGAAAGATGCACAGAAATTCAAGTTTTAGTTTTTGAAAATTCAGTTTTTGGCTGCTTTTGCTGCCTTGTAGTTGACCTAGGACCTTAAGATTTTGCATGAACCGAACTCTGGCAGCCACATTACACGAGAAAAAGCGAGAAGTGGTAATTCGTAGTAAAAACCGCAGAAAACATAAAGTTTTCTACATTGTTTTCGTATCGACGTAACTGAAAATCTTCACATTGGACGCATTACTCTCAGAAACGTTTACATTTATCGTCTGGCAACTAATGCCGCGTGATGACGTTTGCGGTCGCACCACTCTATACGAAGTAGAAGCTTCTAAGTTGTTGCAGTCACCAAGAAAGAGGCACAGAAATTCAAGTTTTTGTATTTGAAAATTCAGTTTTTGGCTGCTTTTGCTGGCTTGTAGTTGACCTAGGACCTTAAGATTTTGCATGAACCGAACTCTGGCAGCCACATTACACGAGAAAGAGCGAGAAGTGGTAATTCGTAGTAAAAACCGCAGAAAACATAACGTTTTCTACATTGTTTTCGTATCGACGTAACTGAAAATCTTCACATTGGACGCATTACTCTCAGAAACGTTTACATTTATCGTCTGGCAACTAATGCCGCGTGATGACGTTTGCGGTCGCACCACTCTGTACGAAGTAGAAACTTCTAAGTTGTTGCAGTCACCAAGAAAGAGGCACAGAAATTCAAGTTTTAGTTTTTGAAAATTCAGTTTTTGGCTGCTTTTGCTGCCTTGTAGTTGACCTAGGACCTTAAGATTTTGCATGAACCGAACTCTGGCAGCCACATTACACGAGAAAAAGCGAGAAGTGGTAATTCGCAGTAAAAACCGCAGAAAACATAACGTTTTCTACATTGTTTTCGTATCGACGTAACTGAAAATCTTCACATTGGACGCATTACTCTCAGAAACGTTTACATTTATCGTCTGGCAACTAATGCCGCGTGATGACGTTTGCGGTCGCACCACTCTGTACGAAGTAGAAGCTTCTAAGTTGTTGCAGTCACCAAGAAAGAGGCACAGAAATTCAAGTTTTTGTTCTTGAAAATTCAGTTTTTGGCTGCTTTTGCTGCCTTGTAGTTGACCTAGGACCTTAAGATTTTGCATGAACCGAACTCTGGCAGCCACATTACACGAAAAAAAGCGAGAAGTTATAATTCGTAGTAAAAACAGCAGAAAACATAACGTTTTCTACATTGTTTTCGTATCGACGTAACTGAAAATCTTCACAATGGATGCATTTCTCTCGGAAACGTTTACATTTATTGTTTGGCAACTAATGCCGCGTGCTGAGGTTTGTGGTCGCACCACTCTGTACGAAGTAGAAGCTTCTAAGTTGTTGCAGTCACCAAGAAAGAGGCACAGAAATTCAAGTTTTAGTGTTTGAAAATTCAGTTTTTGGCTGCTTTTGCTGCCTTGTAGTTGACCTAGGACCTTAAGATTTTGCATGAACCGAACTCTGGCAGCCACATTACACGAGAAAAAGCGAGAAGTGGTAATTCGTAGTAAAAACCGCAGAAAACATAACGTTTTCTACATTGTTTTCGTATCGACGTAACTGAAAATCTTCACATTGGACGCATTACTCTCAGATACGTTTACATTTATCGTCTGGCAACTAATGCCGCGTGATGACGTTTGCGGTCGCGCCACTCTGTACGAAGTAGAAGCTTCTAAGTTGTTGCAGTCACCAAGAAAGAGGCACAGAAATTCAAGTTTTAGTTTTTGAAAATTCAGTTTTTTGCTGCTTTTGCTGCCTTGTAGTTGACCTAGGACCTTAAGATTTTGCATGAACCGAACTCTGGCAGCCACATTACACGAGAAAAAGCGAGAAGTGGTAATTCGTAGTAAAAACCGCAGAAAACATAACGTTTTCTACATTGTTTTCGTATCGACGTAACTGAAAATCTTCACATTGGACGCATTACTCTCAGAAACGTTTACATTTATCGTCTGGCAACTAATGCCGCGTGATGACGTTTGCGGTCGCACCACTCTGTACGAAGTAGAAGCTTCTAAGTTGTTGCAGTCACCAAGAACGAGGCACAGAAATTCAAGTTTTAGTTTTTGAAAATTCAGTTTTTGGCTGCTTTTGCTGCCTTGTAGTTGACCTAGGACCTTAAGATTTTGCATGAACCGAACTCTGGCAGCCACATTACACGAGAAAAAGCGAGAAGTGGTAATTCGTAGTAAAAACCGCAGAAAACATAACGATTTCTACATTGTTTTCGTATCGACGTAACTGAAAATCTTCACATTGGACGCATTACTCTCAGAAACGTTTACATTTATCGTCTGGCAACTAATGCCGCGTGATGACGTTTGCGGTCGCACAACTCTGTACGAAGTAGAAGCTTCTAAGTTGTTGCAGTCACCAAGAAAGAGGCACAGAAATTCAAGTTTTTGTTTTTGAAAATTCAGTTTTTGGCTGCTTTTGCTGCCTTGTAGTTGACCTAGGACCTTAAGATTTTGCATGAACCGAACTCTGGTAGCCACATTACACGAGAAAAAGCGAGAAGTTATAATTCGTAGTAAAAACCGCAGAAAACATAACGTTTTCTACATTGTTTTCGTATCGACGTAACTGAAAATCTTCACAGTGGATGCATTTCTCTCGGAAACGTTTACATTTATTGTCTGGCAACTAATGCCGCGTGCTGAGGTTTGCGGTCGCACCACTCTGTACGAAGTAGAAGCTTCTAAGTAGTTGCAGTCACCAAAAAAGAGGCACAGAAATTCAAGTTTTAGTTTTTGAAAATTCAGTTTTTGGCTGCTTTTGCTGCCTTGTAGTTGACCTAGGACCTAAAGATTTTGCATGAACCGAACTCTGGCAGCCACATTACACGAGAAAAATCGAGAAGTGGTAATTCGTAGTAAAAACCGCAGAAAACATAACGTTTACTACGTTGTTTTCGTATCGACGTAACTGAAAATCTTCACATTGGACGCATTACTCTCAGAAACGTTTACATTTATCGTCTGGCAACTAATGCCGCGTGATGACGTTTGCGGTCGCACCACTCTGTACGAAGTAGAAGCTTCTAAGTTGTTGCAGTCACCAAGAAAGAGGCGCAGAAATTCAAGTTTTAGTTTTTGAAAATTCAGTTTTTGGCTGCTTTTGCTGCCTTGTAGTTGACCTAGGACCCTAAGATTTTGCATGAACCGAACTCTGGCAGCCACATTACACGAGAAAAAGCGAGAAGTGGTAATCCGTAGTAAAAACCGCAGAAAACATAACGTTTTCTACATTGTTTTCGTATCGACGTAACTGAAAATCTTCACATTGGGCGCATTACTCTCAGAAACGTTTACATTTATCGTCTGGCAACTAATGCCGCGTGATGACGTTTGCGGTCGCACCACTCTATACGAAGTAGAAGCTTCTAAGTTGTTGCAGTCACCAAGAACGAGGCACAGAAATTCAAGTTTTTGTTTTTGAAAATTCAGTTTTTTGCTGCTTTTGCTGCCTTGTAGTTAACCTAGGACCTTAAGATTTTGCATGAACCGAACTCTGGCAGCCACATTACACGAGAAAAAGCGAGAAGTGGTAATTCGTAGTAAAAACCGCAGAAAACATAACGTTTTTTACATTGTTTTCGTATCGACGTAACTGAAAATCTTCACATTGGACGCATTACTCTCAGAAACGTTTACATTTATCGTCTGGCAACTAATGCCGCGTGATGACGTTTGCGGTCGCACCACTCTGTACGAAGTAGAAGCTTCTAAGTTGTTGCAGTCACCAAGAAAGAGGCACAGAAATTCAAGTTTTAAATTTTGAAAATTCAGTTTTTGGCTGCTTTTGCTGCCTTGTAGTTGACCTAGGACCTTAAGATTTTGCATGAACCGAACTCTGGCAGCCACATTACACGAGAAAAAGCGAGAAGTGGTAATTCGTATTAAAAACGGCAGAAAACATAACGTTTTCTACATTGTTTTCGTATCGACGTAACTGAAAATCTTCACATTTGACGCATTACTCTCAGAAACGTTTACATTTATCGTCTGGCAACTAATGCCGCGTGATGACTTTTGCGGTCGCACAACTCTGTACGAAGTAGAAGCTTCTAAGTTGTTGCAGTCACCAAGAAAGAGGCACAGAAATTCAAGTTTTTGTTTTTGAAAATTCAGTTTTTGGCTGCTTTTGCTGCCTTGTAGTTGACCTAGGACCTTAAGATTTTGCATGAACCGAACTCTGGTAGCCACATTACACGAGAAAAAGCGAGAAGTTATAATTCGTAGTAAAAACCGCAGAAAACATAACGTTTTCTACATTGTTTTCGTATCGACGTAACTGAAAATCTTCACAGTGGATGCATTTCTCTCGGAAACGTTTACATTTATTGTCTGGCAACTAATGCCGCGTGCTGAGGTTTGCGGTCGCACCACTCTGTACGAAGTAGAAGCTTCTAAGTAGTTGCAGTCACCAAGAAAGAGGCACAGAAATTCAAGTTTTAGTTTTTGAAATTTCAGTTTTTGGCTGCTTTTGCTGCCTTGTAGTTGACCTAGGACCTTAAGATTTTGCATGAACCGAACTCTGGCAGCCACATTACACGAGAAAAATCGAGAAGTGGTAATTCGTAGTAAAAACCGCAGAAAACATAACGTTTTCTACGTTGTTTTCGTATCGACGTAACTGAAAATCTTCACATTGGACGCATTACTCTCAGAAACGTTTACATTTATCGTCTGGCAACTAATGCCGCGTGATGACGTTTGCGGTCGCACCACTCTGTACGAAGTAGAAGCTTCTAAGTTGTTGCAGTCACAAAGAAAGAGGCACAGAAATTCAAGTTTTAGTTTTTGAAAATTCAGTTTTTGGCTGCTTTTGCTGCCTTGTAGTTGACCTAGGACCTTAAGATTTTGCATGAACCGAACTCTGGCAGCCACATTACACGAGAAAAAGCGAGAAGAAGTAATTCGTAGTAAAAACCGCAGAAAACATAACGTTTTCTACATTGTTTTCGTATCGACGTAACTGAAACTCTTCACATTGGACGCATTACTCTCAGAAACGTTTACATTTATCGTCTGGCAACTAATGCCGCGTGATGACGTTTGCGGTCGCACCACTCTGTACGAAGTAGAAGCTTCTAAGTTGTTGCAGTCACCAAGAAAGAGGCACAGAAATTCAAGTTTTAGTTTTTGAAAATTCAGTTTTTGGCTGCTTTTGCTGCCTTGTAGTTGACCTAGGACCTTAAGATTTTGCATGAACCGAACTCTGGCAGCCACATTACACGAGAAAAAGCGAGAAGTGGTAATTCGTAGTAAAAACCGCAGAAAACATAACGTTTTCTACATTGTTTTCGTATCGACGTAACTGAAAATCTTCACATTGGACGCATTACTCTCAGAAACGTTTACATTTATCGTCTGGCAACTAATGCCGCGTGATGACGTTTGCGGTCGCACCACTCTGTACGAAGTAGAAGCTCCTAAGTTGTTGCAGTCACCAAGAAAGAGGCACAGAAATTCAAGTTTTTGTTTTTGAAAATTCAGTTTTTGGGTGCTTTTGCTGCCTTGTAGTTGACCTAGGACCTTAAGATTTTGCATGAACCGAACTCTGGCAGCCACATTACACGAGAAAAAGCGAGAAGTGGTAATTCGTAGTAAAAACCGCAGAAAACATAACGTTTTCTACATTGTTTTCGTATCGACGTAACTGAAAATCTTCACATTGGACGCATTACTCTCAGAAACGATTACATTTATCGTCTGGCAACTAATGCCGCGTGATGACGTTTGCGGTCGCACCACTCTGTACGAAGTAGAAGCTTCTAAGTTGTTGCAGTCACCAAGAAAGAGGCACAGAAATTCAAATTTTAGTTTTTGAAAATTCAGTTTTCGAGTGCTTTTGCTGCCTTGTAGTTGACCTAGGACCTTAAGATTTTGCATGTACCGAACTCTGGCAGCTACATTACACGAGAAAAAGCGAGAAGTGGTAATTCGTAGTAAAAACCGCCGAAAACATAACATTTTCTACATTGTTTTCGTATCGACGTAACTGAAAATCTTCACATTGGACGCATTACTCTCAGAAACGTTTACATTTATCGTCTGGCAACTAATGCCGCGTGATGACGTTTGCGGTCGCACCACTCTGTACGAAGTAGAAGCTTCTAAGTTGTTGCAGTCACCAAGAAAGAGGCACAGAAATTCAAGTTTTTGTTTTTGAAAATTCAGTTTTTGGCTGCTTTTGCTGCCTTGTAGTTGACCTAGGACCTTAAGATTTTACATGAACCGAACTCTGGCAGCCACATTACACGAGAAAAAGCGAGAAGTTATAATTCGTAGTAAAAACCGCCGAAAACATAACGTTTTCTACATTGTTTTCGTATCGACGTAACTGAAAATCTTCACAGTGGATGCATTTCTCTCGGAAACGTTTACATTTATTGTCTGGCAACTATTGCCGCGTGCTGAGGTTTGCGGTCGCACCACTCTGTACCAAGTAGAAGCTTCTAAGTAGTTGCAGTCACCAAGAAAGAGGCACAGATATTCAAGTTTTAGTTTTTGAAAATTCAGTTTTTAGCTGCTTTTGCTGCCTTGTAGTTGACCTAGGACCTTAAGATTTTGCATGAACCGACCTCTGGCAGCCACATTACACGAGAAAAAGCGAGAAGTGGTAATTCGTAGCAAAAACCGCAGAAAACATAATGTTTTCTACGTTGTTTTCGTATCGACGTAACTGAAAATCTTCACATTGGACGCATTACTCTCAGAAACGTTTACATTTATCGTCTGGCAACTAATGCCGCGTGATGACGTTTGCGGTCGCACCACTCTGTACGAAGTAGAAGCTTCTAAGTTGTTGCAGTCACCAAGAAAGAGGCACAGAAATTCAAGTTTTAGTTTTTGAAAATTCAGTTTTTGGCTGCTTTTGCTGCCTTGTAGTTGACCTAGGACCTTAAGATTTTGCATGAACCGAACTCTGGCAGCCACATTACACGAGAAAAAGCGAGAAGTGGTAATTCGTAGTAAAAACCGCAGAAAACATAACGTTTTCTACATTGTTTTCGTATCGACGTAACTGAAAATCTTCACATTGGACGCATTACTCTCAGAAACGATTACATTTATCGTCTGGGAACTAATGCCGCGTGATGACGTTTGCGGTCGCACCACTCTGTACGAAGTAGAAGCTTCTAAGTTGTTGCAGTCACCAAGAAAGAGGCATAGAAATTCAAGTTTTAGTTTTTGAAAATTCAGTTTTTGGCTGCTTTTGCTGCCTTGTAGTTGACCTACGACCTTAAGATTTTGCATGAACCAAACTCTGGCAGCCACATTACACGAGAAAAAACGAGAAGTGGTAATTCGTAGTAAAAACCGCAGAAAACATAACGTTTTCTACATTGTTTTCGTATCGACGTAACTGAAAATCTTCTCAATGGATGCATTTCTCTTGGAAACGTTTACATTTATTGTCTGGCAACTAATGCCGCGTGCTGAGGTTTGCGGTCGCACCACTCTGTACGAAGTAGAAACTTCTAAGTTGTTGCAGTCACCAAGAAAGAGGCACAGAAATTCAAGTTTTAGTTTTTGAAAATTCAGTTTATGGCTGCTTTTGCTGCCTTGTAGTTGACCTAGGACCTTAAGATTTTGCATGAACCGAACTCTGGCAGCCACATTACACGAGAAAAAGCGAGAAGTGGTAATTCGTAGTAAAAACCGCAGAAAACCTAACGTTTTCTACATTGTTTTCGTATCGACGTAACTGAAAATCTTCACATTGGACGCATTACTCTCAGAAACGTTTACATTTATCGTCTGGCAACTAATGCCGCGTGATGACGTTTGCGGTCGCACCACTCTGTACGAAGTAGAAGCTTCTAAGTTGTTGCAGTCACCAAGAAAGAGGCACAGAAATTCCGGTTTTTTTTTTTGAAAATTCAGTTTTTGGCTGCTTTTGCTGCCTTGTAGTTGACCTAGGACCTTAAGATTTTGCATGAACCGAACTCTGGCAGCCACATTACACGAGAAAAAGCGAGACGTGGTAATTCGTAGTAAAAACCGCAGAAAACATAACGTTTTCTACATTGTTTTCGTATCGACGTAACTGAAAATCTTCACATTGGACGCATTACTCTCAGAAACGTTTACATTTATCGTCTGGCAACTAATGCCGCGTGATGACGTTTGCGGTCGCACCACACTATACGAAGTAGAAGCTTCTAAGTTGTTGCAGTCACCAAGAAAGAGGCACAGAAATTCAAGTTTTAGTTTTTGAAAATTCAGTTTTTGGCTGCTTTTGCTGCCTTATAGTTGACCTAAGTCCTTAAGATTTTGCATGAACCGAACTCTGGCAGCCACATTACACGAGAAAAAGCGAGAAGTGGTAATTCGTAGTAAAAACCGCAGAAAACATAACGTTTTCTACATTGTTTTCGTATCGACGTAACTGAAAATCTTCACATTGGACGCATTACTCTCAGAAACGTTTACATTTATCGTCTGGCAACTAATGCCGCGTGATGACGTTTGCGGTCGCACCACTCTGTACGAAGTAGAAGCTTCTACGTTGTTGCAGTCACCAAGAAAGAGGCACAGAAATTCAAGTTTTAGTTTTTGAAAATTCAGCTTTTGGCTGCTTTTGCTGCCTTGTAGTTGACCTAGGACCTTAAGATTTTGCATGAACCGAACTCTGGCAGCCACATTAAACGAGAAAAAGCGAGAAGTGGTAATTCGTAGTAAAAACCGCAGAAAACATAACGTTTTCTACATTGTTTTCGTATCGACGTAACTGAAAATCTTCACATTGGACGCATTACTCTCAGAAACGTTTACATTTATCGTCTGGCAACTAATGCCGCGTGATGACGTTTGCGGTCGCACCACTCTATACGAAGTAGAAGCTTCTAAGTTGTTGCAGTCACCAAGATAGAGGCACAGAAATTCAAGTTTTTGTTTTTGAAAATTCAGTTTTTGGCTGCTTTTGCTGCCTTGTAGTTGACCTAGGACCTTAAGATTTTGCATGAACCGAACTCTGGCAGCCACATTACACGAGAAAAAGCGAGAAGTGGTAATTCGTAGTAAAAACCGCAGAAAACATAACGTTTTCTACATTGTTTTCGTATCGACGTAACTGAAAATCTTCACATTGGACGCATTACTCTCAGAAACGTTTACATTTATCGTCTGGCAACAAATGCCGCGTGATGACGTTAGCGGTCGCACCACTCTGTACGAAGTAGAAGCTTCTAAGTTGTTGCAGTCACCAAGAAAGAGGCACAGAACTTCAAGTTTTAGTTTTTCAAAATTCAGTTTTTGGCTGCTTTTGCTGCCTTGTAGTTAACCTAGGACCTTAAGATTTTGCATGAACCGAACTCTGGCAGCCACATTACACGAGAAAAAGCGAGAAGTGGTAATTCATAGTAAAAACCGCAGAAAACATAACGTTTTCTACATTGTTTTCGTATCGACGTAATTGAAAATCTTCACATTGGACGCATTACTCTCAGAAACGTTTACATTTAGCGTCTGGCAACTAATGCCGTGTGATGACGTTTGCGGTCGCACCACTCTGTACGAAGTAGAAGCTTCTAAGTTGTTGCAGTCACCAAGAAAGAGGCACAGAAATTCAAGTTTTAGTTTTTGAAAATTCAGTTTTTGGCTGCTTTTGCTGCCTTGTAGTTGACCTAGGACCTTAAGATTTTGCATGAACCGAACTCTGGCAGCCACATTACACGAGAAAAAGCGAGAAGTGGTAATTCGTTGTAAAAACCGCAGAAAACCTAACGTTTTCTACATTGTTTTCGTATCGACGTAACTGAAAATCTTCACGTTGGACGCATTACTCTCAGAAACGTTTACATTTATCGTCTGGCAACTAATGTCGCGTGCTGAGGTCTGCGGTCGCACCACTCTGTACGAAGTAGAAGCTTCTAAGTTGTTGCAGTCACCAAGAAAGAAGCACAGAAATTCAGGTTTTTGTTTCTGAAAATTCAGTTTTTGGCTGCTTTTGCTGCCTTGTAGTTGGCCTAGGACCTTAAGATTTTGCATGAACCGAACTCTGGCAGCCACATTACACGAGAAAAAGCGAGAAGTGGTAATTCGTAGTAAAAACCGCAGAAAACATAACGTTTTCTACATTGTTTTCGTATGGACGTAACTGAAAATCTTCACAATGGATGCATTTCTCTCGGAAACGTTTACTTTTATTGTCTGGCAACTAATGCCGCGTGCTGAGGTTGGCGGTCGCACCACTCTGTACGAAGTAGAAGCTTCTAAGTTGTTGCAGTCACCAAGAAAGAGGCACAGAAATTCAAGTTTTTGTTTTTGAAAATTCAGTTTTTGGCTGCTTTTGCTGCCTTGTAGTTGACCTAGGACCTTAAGATTTTGCATGAACCGAACTCTGGCAGCCATATTACACGAGAAAAAGCGAGAAGTGGTAATTCGTAGTAAAAACCGCAGAAAACATAACGTTTTCTACATTGTTTTCGTATCGACGTAACTGAAAATCTTCACATTGGACGCATTACTCTCAGAAACGTTTACATTTATCGTCTGGCAACTAATGCCGCGTGATGACGTTTGCGGTCGCACCACTCTGTACGAAGTAGAAGCTCCTAAGTTGTTGCAGTCACCAAGAAAGAGGCACAGAAATTCAAGTTTTTGTTTTTGAAAATTCAGTTTTTGGGTGCTTTTGCTGCCTTGTAGTTGACCTAGGACCTTAAGATTTTGCATGAACCGAACTCTGGCAGCCACATTACACGAGAAAAAGCGAGAAGTGGTAATTCGTAGTAAAAACCGCAGAAAACATAACGTTTTCTACATTGTTTTCGTATCGACGTAACTGAAAATCTTCACATTGGACGCATTACTCTCAGAAACGATTACATTTATCGTCTGGCAACTAATGCCGCGTGATGACGTTTGCGGTCGCACCACTCTGTACGAAGTAGAAGCTTCTAAGTTGTTGCAGTCACCAAGAAAGAGGCACAGAAATTCAAGTTTTAGTTTTTGAAAATTCAGTTTTTGGCTGCTTTTGCTGCCTTGTAGTTGACCTAGGACCTTAAGATTTTGCTTGAAACGAACTCTGGCAGCCACATTACACGAGAAAAAGCGAGAAGTGGTAATTCGTAGTAAAAACCGCAGAAAACATAACGTTTTCTACATTGTTTTCGTATCGACGTAACTGAAAATCTTCACATTGGACGCATTACTCTCAGAAACGTTTACATTTATCGTCTGGCAACTAATGCCGCGTGATGACGTTTGCGGTCGCACCACGCTGTACGAAGTAGAAGCTTCTAAGTTGTTGCAGTCACCAAGAAAGGGGCACAGAAATTCAAGTTTTTGTTTTTGAAAATTCAGTTTTTGGGTGCTTTTGCTGCCTTGCAGTTGACCTAGGACCTTAAGATTTTGCATGAACCGAACTCTGGCAGCCACATTACACGAAAAAAAGCGAAAAGTTATAATTCGTAGTAAAAACCGCAGAAAACATAACGTTTTCTACATTGTTTTCGTATCGACGTAACTGAAAATCTTCACAATGGATGCATTTCTCTCGGAAACGTTTACATTTATTGTCTGGCAACTAATGCCGCGTGCTGAGGTTTGCGGTCGCACCACTCTGTACGAAGTAGAAGCTTCTAAGTTGTTGCAGTCACCAGGAAAGAGGCATAGAAATTCAAGTTTTAGTTTTTGAAAATTCAGTTTTTGGCTGCTTTTGCTGCCTTGTGGTTGACATAGGACCCTAAGATTTTGCATGAACCGAACTCTGGCAGCCACATTACACGAGAAAAAGCGAGAAGTGGTAATTCGTAGTAAAAACCGCAGAAAACATAACGTTTTCTACATTGTTTTCGTATCGACGTAACTGAAAATCTTCACATTGGACGCATTACTCTCAGAAACGTTTACATTTATCGTCTGGCAACTAATGCCGCGTGATGACGTTTGCGGTCGCACCACTCTGTACGAAGTAGAAGCTTCTAAGTTGTGGCAGTCACCAAGAAAGAGGCACAGAAATTCAAGTTTTAGTTTTTGAAAATTCAGTTTTTGGCTGCTTTTGCTGCCTTGTAGTTGACCTAGGACCTGAAGATTTTGCATGAACCGAACTCTGGCAGCCACATTACACGAGAAAAAGCGAGAAGTGGTAATTCGTAGTAAAAACCGCAGAAAACATAACGTTTTCTACATTGTTTTCGTATCGACGTAACTGAAAATCTTCACATTGGACGCATTACTCTCAGAAACGTTTACATTTATCGTCTGGCAACTAATGCCGCGTGATGACGTTTGCGGTCGGACCACTCTGTACGAAGTAGAAGCTTCTAAGTTGTTGCAGTCACCAAGAAAGAGGCACAGAAATTCAAGTTTTTGTTTTTGAAAATTCAGTTTTTGGCTGCTTTTGCTGCCTTGTAGTTGACCTAGGACCGTAAGATTTTGCATGAACCGAACTCTGGCAGCCACATTACACGAGAAAAAGGCTGAAGTGGTAATTCGTAGTAAAAACCGCAGAAAACATAACGTTTTCTACATTGTTTTCGTATCGACGTAACTGAAAATCTTCACATTGGACGCATTACTCTCAGAAACGTTTACATTTATCGTCTGGCAACTAATGCCGCGTGATGACGTTTGCCGTCGCACCACTCTGTACGAAGTAGAAGCTTCTAAGTTGTTGCAGTCACCAAGAAAGAGGCACAGAAATTCAAGTTTTAGTTTTTTAAAATTCAGTTTTTGGCTGCTTTTGCTGCCTTGTAGTTGACCTAGGACCTTAAGATTTTGCATGAACCGAACTCTGGCAGCCACATTACACGAGAAAAAGCGAGAAGTGGTAATTCGTAGTAAAAACAGCAGAAAACATAACGTTTTCTACATTGTTTTCGTATCGACGTAACTGAAAATCTTCACATTGGACGCATTACTCTCAGAAACGTTTACATTTATCGTCTGGCAACTAATGCCGCGTGATGACGTTTGCGGTCGCACCACTCTGTACGAAGTAGAAGCTTCTAAGTTGTTGCAGTCACCAAGAAAGAGGCACAGAAATTCAAGTTTTTGTTTTTGAAAATTCAGTTTTTGGCTGCTTTTGCTGCCTTGTAGTTGACCTAGGACCTTAATATTTTGCATGAACCGAACTCTGGCAGCCACATTACACGACAAAAAGCGAGAAGTTATAATTCGTAGTAAACACCGCAGAAAACATAATGTTTTCTACATGGTTTTCGTATCGACGTAACTGAAAATCTTCACAATGGATGCATTTCTCTCGGAAACGTTTACATTTATTGTCTGCCAACTAATGCCGCGTGCTGAGGTTTGCGGTCGCACCACTCTGTACGAAGTAGAAGGTTCTAAGTTGTTGCAGTCACCAAGAAAGAGGCACAGAAATTCAAGTTTTTGTTTTTGAAAACTCAGTCTTTGGCTGCTTTTGCTGCCTTGTAGTTGACCTAGGACCATAAGATTTTGCATGAACCGAACTCTGGCAGCCACATTACACGAAAAAAAGCGAGAAGTGGTAATTCGTAGTAAAAACCGCAGAAAACATAACGTTTTCTACATTGTTTTCGTATCGACGTAACTGAAAATCTTCACATTGGACGCATTACTCTCAGAAACGTTTACATTTATCGTCTGGCAACTAATGCCGCGTGATGACGTTTGCGGTCGCACCACTCTGTACGAAGTAGAAGCTTCTAAGTTGTTGCAGTCACCAAGAAAGAGGCACAGAAATTCAAGTTTTAGTTTTTGAAAATTCAGTTTTTGGCTGCTTTTGCTGCCTTGTAGTTGACCTAGGACCTTAAGATTTTGCATGAACCGAACTCTGACAGCCACATTACACGAGAAAAAGCGAGAAGTGGTAATTCGTAGTAAAAACCGCAGAAAACATAACGTTTTCTACATTGTTTTCGTATCGACGTAACTGAAAATCTTCACAATGGATGCATTTCTCTCGGAAACGTTTACATTTATTGTCTGGCAACTAATGCCGCGTGCTGAGGTTTGCGGTCGCACCACTCTGTACGAAGTAGAAGCTTCTAAGTTGTTGCAGTCACCAAGAAAGAGGCACAGAAATTCAAGTTTTAGTTTTTGAAAATTCAGTTTTTGGCTGCTTTTGCTGACTTGTAGTTGACCTAGGACCTTAAGATTTTGCATGAACCGAACTCTGGCAGCCACATTACACGAGAAAAAGCGAGAAGTGGTAATTCGTAGTAAAAACCGCAGAAAACATAACGTTTTCTACATTGTTTTCGTATCGACGTAACTTAAAATCTTCACATTGGACGCATTACTCTCAGAAACGTTTATATTTATCGTCTGGCAACAAATGCCGCGTGATGACGTTTGCGGTCGCACCACTCTGTACGAAGCAGAAGCTTCTAAGTTGTTGCAGTCACCAAGAAAGAGGCACAGAAATTCAAGTTTTTGTTTTTGAAAATTCAGTTTTTGGCTGCTTTTGCTGATTTGTAGTTGACCTAGGACCTTAAGATTTTGCATGAACCGAACTCTGGCAGCCACATTACACGAGAAAAAGCGAGAAGTGGTAATTCGTAGTAAAAACCGCAGAAAACATAACGTTTTCTACATTGTTTTCGTATCGACGTAACTGAAAATCTTCACATTGGACGCATTACTCTCAGAAACGTTTACATTTATCGTCTGGCAACTAATGCCGCGTGATGACGTTTGCGGTCGCACCACTCTGTACGAAGTAGAAGCTTCTAAGTTGTTGCAGTCACCAAGAAAGAGGCACAGAATTCAAGTTTTAGGTTTTGAAAATTCAGTTTTTGGCTGCTTTTGCTTCCTTGTAGTTGACCTAGGACCTTAAGATCTGGCATGAACCGAACTCTGGCAGCCACATCACACGAGAAAAAGCGAGAAGTGGTAATTCGTAGTAAAAACGGCAGAAAACATTACGTTTTCAACATTTGTTTTCGAAATGACGTAACTGAAAATCTTCACATTGGACGCATTACTCTCAGAAACGTTTACATTTATCGTCTGGCAACTAATGCCGCGTGATGACGTTTGCGGTCGCACCACTCTGTACGAAGTAGAAGCTTCTAAGTTGTTGCCGTCACCAAGAAAGAGGCACAGAAATTCAAGTTTTAGTTTTTGAAAATTCAGTTTTTGGCTGCTTTTGCTGACTTGTAGTTGACCTAGGACCTTAAGATTTTGCATGAACCGAACTCTGGCAGCCACATTACACGAGAAAAAGCGAGAAGTGGTAATTCGTAGTAAAAACCGCAGAAAACATAACGTTTTCTACATTGTTTTCGTATCGACGTAACTGAAAATCTTCACATTGGACGCATTACTCTCAGAAACGTTTATATTTATCGTCTGGCAACTAATGCCGCGTGATGACGTTTGCGGTCGCACCACTCTGTACGAAGTAGAAGCTTCTAAGTTGTTGCAGTCACCAAGAAAGAGGCACAGAAATTCAAGTTTTAGGTTTTGAAAATTCAGTTTTTGGCTGCTTTTGCTGCCTTGTAGTTGACCTAGGACCTTAAGATCTGGCATGAACCGAACTCTGTCAGCCACATCACACGAGAAAAAGCGAGAAGTGGTAATTCGTAGTAAAAACCGCAGAAAACATAACGTTTTCTACATTGTTTTCGTTTTGACGTAACTAAAAATCTTCACATTGGACGCATTACTCTCAGAAACGTTTACATTTATCGTCTGGCAACTAATGCCGCGTGATGACGTTTGCGGTCGCACCACTCTGTACGAAGTAGAAGCTTCTAAGTTGTTGCCGTCACCAAGAAAGAGGCACAGAAATTCAAGTTTTAGTTTTTGAAAATTCAGTTTTTGGCTGCTTTTGCTGCCTTGTAGTTGACCTAGGACCTTAAGATTTTGCATGAACCGAACTCTGGCAGCCTCATTACACGAGAAAAAGCGAGAAGTGGTAATTCGTAGTAAAAACGGCAGAAAACATTATGTTTTCAACATTTGTTTTCGAAATGACGTAACTGAAAATCTTCACATTGGACGCATTACTCTCAGAAACGTTTACATTTATCGTCTGGCAACTAATGCCGCGTGATGACGTTTGCGGTCGCACCACTCTGTACGAAGTAGAAGCTTCTAAGTTGTTGCCGTCACCAAGAAAGAGGCACAGAAATTCAAGTTTTAGTTTTTGAAAATTCAGTTTTTGGCTGCTTTTGCTGACTTGTAGTTGACCTAGGACCTTAAGATTTTGCACGAACCGAACTCTGGCAGCCACATTACACGAGAAAAAGCGAGAAGTGGTAATTCGTAGTAAAAACCGCAGAAAACATAACGTTTTCTACATTGTTTTCGTATCGACGTAACTGAAAATCTTCACATTGGACGCATTACTCTCAGAAACGTTTATATTTATCGTCTGGCAACAAATGCCGCGTGATGACGTTTGCGGTCGCACCACTCTGTACGAAGTAGAAGCTTCTAAGTTGTTGCAGTCACCAAGAAAGAGGCACAGAAATTCAAGTTTTTGTTTTTGAAAATTCAGTTTTTGGCTGCTTTTGCTGATTTGTAGTTGACCTAGGACCTTAAGATTTTGCATGAACCGAACTCTGGCAGCCACATTACACGAGAAAAAGCGAGAAGTGGTAATTCGTAGTAAAAACCGCAGAAAACATAACGTTTTCTACATTGTTTTCGTATCGACGTAACTGAAAATCTTCACATTGGACGCATTACTCTCAGAAACGTTTACATTTATCGTCTGGCAACTAATGCCGCGTGATGACGTTTGCGGTCGCACCACTCTGTACGAAGTAGAAGCTTCTAAGTTGTTGCAGTCACCAAGAAAGGGGCACAGAATTCAAGTTTTAGGTTTTGAAAATTCAGTTTTTGGCTGCTTTTGCTGCCTTGTAGTTGACCTAGGACCTTAAGATCTGGCATGAACCGAACTCTGGCAGCCACATCACACGAGAAAAAGCGAGAAGTGGTAATTCGTAGTAATAACCGCAGAAAACATAACGTTTTCTACATTGTTTTCGTTTTGACGTAACTAAAAATCTTCACATTGGACGCATTACTCTCAGAAACCTTTACATTTACCGTCTGGCAACTAATGCCGCGTGATGACGTTTGCGGTCGCACCACTCTGTACGAAGTAGAAGCTTCTAAGTTGTTGCCGTCACCAAGAAAGAGGCACAGAAATTCAAGTTTTAGTTTTTGAAAATTCAGTTTTTGGCTGCTTTTGCTGCCTTGTAGTTGACCTAGGACCTTAAGATTTTGCATGAACCCAACTCTGGCAGCCACATTACACGAGAAAAAGCGAGAAGTGGTAATTCGTAGTAAAAACCGCAGAAAACATAACGTTTTCTACATTGTTTTCGTATCGACGTAACTGAAAATCTTCACATTGGACGCATTACTCTCAGAAACGTTTACATTTATCGTCTGGCAACTAATGCCGCGTGATGACGTTTGCGGTCGCACCACTCTGTACGAAGTAGAAGCTTCTAAGTTGTTGAAGTCACCAAGAAAGAGGCACAGAAATTCAAGTTTTAGTTTTTGAAAATTCAGTTTTTGGCTGCTTTTGCTGCCTTGTAGTTGACCTAGGACCTTAAGATTTTGCATGAACCGAACTCTGGCAGCCAAATTACACGAGAAAAAGCGAGAAGTGGTAATTCGTAGTAAAAACCGCAGAAAACATAACGTTTTCTACATTGTTTTCGTATCGACGTAACTGAAAATCTTAACATTGGACGCATTACTCTCAGAAACGTTTACATTTATCGTCTGGCAACTAATGCCGCGTGATGACGTTTGCCGTCGCACCACTCTGTACGAAGTAGAAGCTTCTAAGTTGTTGCAGTCACCAAGAAAGAGGCACAGAAATTCAAGTTTTAGTTTTTGAAAATTCAGTTTTTGGCTGCTTTTGCTGCCTTGTAGTTGACCTAGGACCTTAAGATTTTGCATGAACCGAACTCTGGCAGCCACATTACACGAGAAAAAGCGAGAAGTGGTAATTCGTAGTAAAAACAGCAGAAAACATAACGTTTTCTACATTGTTTTCGTATCGACGTAACTGAAAATCTTCACATTGGACGCATTACTCTCAGAAACGTTTACATTTATCGTCTGGCAACTAATGCCGCGTGATGACGTTTGCGGTCGCACCACTCTGTACGAAGTAGAAGCTTCTAAGTTGTTGCAGTCACCAAGAAAGAGGCACAGAAATTCAAGTTTTTGTTTTTGAAAATTCAGTTTTTTACTGCTTTTGCTGCCTTGTAGTTGACCTAGGACCTTAAGATTTTGCATGAACCGAACTCTGGCAGCCACATTACACGAGAAAAAGCGAGAAGTTATAATTCGTAGTAAAAACCACAGAAAACATAATGTTTTCTACATGGTTTTCGTATCGACGTAACTAAAAATCTTCACAATGGATGCATTTCTCTCGGAAACGTTTACATTTATTATCTGCCAACTAATGCCGCGTGCTGAGGTTTGCGGTCGCACCACTCTGTACGAAGTAGAAGCTTCTAAGTTGTTGCAGTCACCAAGAAAGAGGCACAGAAATTCAAGTTTTTGTTTTTGAAAACTCAGTCTTTGGCTGCTTTTGCTGCCTTGTAGTTGACCTAGGACCTTAAGATTTTGCATGAACCGAACTCTGGCAGCCACATTACACGAAAAAAAGCGAGAAGTGGTAATTCGTAGTAAAAACCGCAGAAAACATAACGTTTTCTACATTGTTTTCGTATCGACGTAACTGAAAATCTTCACATTGGACGCATTACTCTCAGAAACGTTTACATTTATCGTCTGGCAACTAATGCCGCGTGATGACGTTTGCGGTCGCACCACTCTGTACGAAGTAGAAACTTCGAAGTTGTTGCAGTCACCAAGAAAGAGGCACAGAAATTCAAGTTTTAGTTTTTGAAAATTCAGTTTTTGGCTGCTTTTGCTGCCTTGTAGTTGAAATAGGACCTTAAGATTTTGCATGAACCGAACTCTGACAGCCACATTACACGAGAAAAAGTGAGAAGTGGTAATTCGTAGTAAAAACCGCAGAAAACATAACGGTTTTTACATTGTTTTCGTATCGACGTAACTGAAAATCTTCACAATGGATGCATTTCTCTCGGAAACGTTTACATTTATTGTCTGGCAACTAATGCCGCGTGCTGAGGTTTGCGGTCGCACCACTCTGTACGAAGTAGAAGCTTCTAAGTTGTTGCAGTCACCAAGAAAGACGCACAGAAATTCAAGTTTTTGTTTTTGAAAATTCAGTTTTTGGCTGCTTTTGCTGCCTTGTAGTTGACCTAGGACCTTAAGATTTTGCATGAACCGAACTCTGGCAGCCACATTACACGAGAAAAAGCGAGAAGTGGTAATTCGTAGTAAAAACCGCAGAAAACATAACGTTTTCTACATTGTTTTCGTATCGACGAAACTGAAAATCTTCACAATGTATGCATTTCTCTCGGAAGCGTTTACATTTATTGCCTGGCAACTAACGCCGCGTGATGACGTTTGCGGTCGCACCACTCTGTACGAAGTAGAAGCTTCTAAGTTGTTGCAGTCACCAAGAAAGAGGCACAGAAATTCACGTTTTTGTGTTTGAAAATTCAGTTTTTGGCTGCTTTTGCTGCCTTGTAGTTGACCTAGGACCTTAAGATTTTGCATGAACCGAACTCTGGCAGCCACATTACACGAGAAAATGCGAGAAGTGGTAATTCGTAGTAAAAACCGCAGAAAACATAACGTTTTCTACATTGTTTTCGTATCGATGTAACTGAAAATCTTCACATTGGACGCATTACTCTCAGAAACGTTTACATTTATCGTCTGGCAACTAATGCCGCGTGATGACGTTTGCGGTCGCACCACTCTGTACGAAGTAGAAGCTTCTAAGTTGTTGCAGTCACCAAGAAAGAGGCACAGAAATTCAAGTTTTTGTTTTTGAAAATTCGGTTTTTGGCTGCTTTTGCTGCCTTGTAGTTGACCTAGGACCTTAACATTTTGCATGAACCGAACTCGGGCAGCCACATTACACGAGAAAAAGCGAGAAGTGGTAATTCGTAGTAAAAACCGCAGAAAACATAACGTTTTCTACATTGTTTTCGTATCGACGTAACTGAAAATCTTCAAATTGGACGCATTACTCTCAGAAACGTTTACATTTATCGTCTGGCAACTAATGCCGCGTGATGACGTCTGCGGTCGGACCACTCTGTACGAAGTAGAAGCTTCTAAGTTGTTGCAGTCACCAAGAAAGAGGCACAGAAATTCAAGTTTTTGTTTTTGAAAATTCAGTTTTTGGCTGCTTTTGCTGCCTTGTAGTTGACCTAGGACCTTAGGATTTTGCATGAACCGAACTCTGGCAGCCACATTACACGAGAAAAAGCGAGAAGTGGTAATTCGTAGTAAAAACCGCAGAAAACATAACGTTTTCTACATTGTTTTCGTATCGACGTTACTGAAAATCTTCACATTGGACGCATTACTCTCAGGAACGTTTACATTTATCGTCCGGCAACTAATGCCGCGTGATGACGTTTGCGGTCGCACCACTCTGTACGAAGTAGAAGCTTCTAAGTTGTTGCAGTCACCAAGAAAGAGGCACAGAAATTCAAGTTTTTGTTTTTGAAAATTCAGTTTTTGGCTGCTTTTGCTGCCTTGTAGTTGACCTAGGACCTTAAGATTTTGCATGAACCGAACTCTGGCAGCCACATTACACGAGAAAAAGCGAGAAGTGGTAATTCGCAGTAAAAACCGCAGAAAAAAAAACGTTTTCTAAATTGTTTTCGTATCGACGTAACTGAAAATCTTCACATTGGACGCATTACTCTCAGAAACGTTTACATTTATCGTCTGGCAACTAATGCCGCGTGATGACGTTTGCGGTCGCACCACTCTGTACGAAGTAGAAGCTTCTAAGTTGTTGCAGTCACCAAGAAAGAGGCACAGAAATTCAAGTTTTTGTTTTTGAAAATTCGGTTTTTGGCTGCTTTTGCTGCCTTGTAGTTGACCTAGGACCTTAAGATTTTGCATGAACCGAACTCTGGCAGCCACATTACACGAGAAAAAGCGAGAAGTGGTAATTCGTAGTAAAAACCGCAGAAAACATAACGTTTTCTACATTGTTTTCGTATCGACGTAACTGAAAATCTTCACATTGGACGCATTACTCTCAGAAACGTTTACATTTATCGTCTGGCAACTAATGCCGCGTGATGACGTTTGCGGTTGCACCACTCTGTACGAAGTAGATGCTTCTAAGTTGTTGCAGTCACCAAGAAAGAGGCACAGAAATTCAAGTTTTAGTTTTTGAAAATTCAGTTTTTGGCTGCTTTTGCTGCCTTGTAGTTGACCTAGGACCTTAAGATTTTGCAAGAACCGAACTCTGGCAGCCACATTACACGAGAAAAAGCGAGAGGTGGTAATTCGTAGTAAAAACCGCAGAAAACATAACGTTTTCTACATTGTTTTCGTATCGACGTAACTGAAAATCTTCACATTGGACGCATTACTCTCAGAAACGTTTACATATATCGTCTGGCAACTAATGCCGCGTGATGACGTTTGCGGTCGCACCACTCTGTACCAAGTAGAAGCTTCTAAGTGGTTGCAGTCACCAAGAAAGAGGCACAGAAATTCAAGTTTTAGTTTTTGAAAATTCAGTTTTTGGCTGCTTTTGCTGCCTTGTAGTTGACCTAGGACCTTAAGATTTTGCATGAAGCGAACTCTGGCAGATACATTACACGAGAAAGAGCGAGAAGTGGTAATTCGTAGTAAAAACCGCAGAAAACATAACGTTTTCTACATTGTTTTCGTATCGACGAAACTGAAAATCTTCACAATGGATGCATTTCTCTCGGAAACGTTTACGTTTATTGTCTGGCAACTAATGCCGCGTGATGACGTTTGCGGTCGCACCACTCTGTACGAAGTAGAAGCTTCTAAGTTGTTGCAGTCACCAAGAAAGAGGCACAGAAATTCAAGTTTTAGTTTTTGAAAATTCAGTTTTTGGCTGCTTTTGCTGCCTTGTAGTTGACCTAGGACCTTAAGATTTTGCATGAACCGAACTCTGGCAGCCACATTACACGAGAAAAAGCGAGAAGTGGTAATTCGTAGTAAAAACCGCAGAAAACATAACGTCTTCTACATTGTTTTCGTATCGACGTAACTGAAAATCTTCACATTGGACGCATTACTCTCAGAAACGTTTACATTTATCGTCTGGCAACTAATGCCGCGTGATGACGTTTGCGGTCGCACCACTCTGTACGAAGTAGAAGCTTCTAAGTTGTTGCAGTCACCAAGAAAGAGGCACAGAAATTCAAGTTTTTGTTTTTGAAAATTCAGTTTTTGGCTGCTTTTGCTGCCTTGTAGTTGACCTAGGACCTTAAGATTTTGCATGAACCGAACTCTGGCAGCCACATTACACGAGAAAAAGCGAGAAGTGGTAATTCGTAGTAAAAACCACAGAAAACATAACGTTTTCTACATTGTTTTCGTATCGACGTAACTGAAAATCTTCACATTGGACGCATTACTCTCAGAAACGTTTACATTTATCGTCTGGCAACTAATGCCGCGTGATGACGTTTGCGGTCGCACCACTCTGTACGAAGTAGAAGCTTCTAAGTTGTTGCAGTCACCAAGAAAGAGGCACAGAAATTCAAGTTTTAGTTTTTGAAAATTCAGTTTTTGGCTGCTTTTGCTGCCTTGTAGTTGAACTAGGACCTTAAGATCTGGCATGAACCGAACTCTGGCAGCCACATCACACGAGAAAAAGCGAGAAGTGGTAATTCGTAGTAAAAACCGCAGAAAACATATCGTTTTCTACATTGTTTTCGTTTTGACGTATCTAAAAATCTTCACATTGGACGCATTACTCTCAGAAACGTTTACATTTATCGTCTGGCAACTAATGCCGCGTGATGACGTTTGCGGTCGCACCACTCTGTACGAAGTAGAAGCTTCTAAGTTGTTGCCGTCACCAAGAAAGAGGCACAGAAATTCAAGTTTTAGTTTTTGAAAATTCAGTTTTTGGCTGCTTTTGCTGCCTTGTAGTTGACCTAGGACCTTAAGATTTTGGATGAACCGAACTCTGGCAGCCACATTACACGAGAAAAAGCGAGAAGTGGTAATTCGTAGTAAAAACGGCAGAAAACATTACGTTTTCAACATTTGTTTTCGAAATGACGTAACTGAAAATCTTCACATTGGACGCATTACTCTCAGAAACGTTTACATTTATCGTCTGGCAACTAATGCCGCGTGATGACGTTTGCGGTCGCACCACTCTGTACGAAGTAGAAGCTTCTAAGTTGTTGCAGTCACCAAGAAAGAGGCACAGAAATTCAAGTTTTAGTTTTTGAAAATTCAGTTTTTGGCTGCTTTTGCTGATTTGTAGTTGACCTAGGACCTTAAGATTTTGCATGAACCGAACTCTGGCAGCCACATTACACGAGAAAAAGCGAGAAGTGGTAATTCGTAGTAAAAACCGCAGAAAACATAACGTTTTCTACATTGTTTTCGTATCGACGTAACTGAAAATCTTCACATTGGACGCATTACTCTCAGAAACGTTTACATTTATCGTCTGGCAACTAATGCCGCGTGATGACGTTTGCGGTCGCACCACTCTGTACGAAGTAGAAGCTTCTAAGTTGTTGCAGTCACCAAGAAAGAGGCACAGAAATTCAAGTTTTAGTTTTTGAAAATTCAGTTTTTGGCTGCTTTTGCTGCCTTGTAGTTGACCTAGGACCTTAAGATTTTGCATGAACCGAACTCTGGCAGCCACATTACACGGGAAAAAGCGAGAAGTGGTAATTCGTAGTAAAAACCGCAGAAAACATAACGTTTTCTACATTGTTTTCGTATCGACGTAACTGAAAATCTTCACATTGGACGCATTACTCTCAGAAACGTTTACATTTATCGTCTGGCAACTAATGCCGCGTGATGACGTTTGCGGTCGCACCACTCTGTACGAAGTAGAAGCTTCTAAGTTGTTGCAGTCACCAAGAAAGAGGCACAGAAATTCAAGTTTTTGTTTTTGAAAATTCAGTTTTTGGCTGCTTTTGCTGCCTTGTAGTTGACCTAGGACCTTAAGATTTTGCATGAACCGAACTCTGGCAGCCACATTACACGAGAAAAAGCGAGAAGTGGTAATTCGTAGTAAAAACCGCAGAAAACATAACGTTTTCTACATTTTGTTCGTATCGACGTAACTGAAAATCTTCACATTGGACGCATTACTCTCAGAAACGTTTACATTTATCGTCTGGCAACTAATGCCGCGTGATGACGTTTGCGGTCGCACCACTCTGTACGAAGTAGAAGCTTCTAAGTTGTTGCAGTCACCAAGAAAGAGGCACAGAAATTCAAGTTTTAGTTTTTGAAAATTCAGTTTTTGGCTGCTTTTGCTGCCTTGTAGTTGACCTAGGACCTTAAGATTTTGCATGAACCGAACTCTGGCAGCCACATTACACGAGAAAAAGCGAGAAGTGGTAATTCGTAGTAAAAACAGCAGAAAACATAACGTTTTCTACATTGTTTTCGTATCGACGTAACTGAAAATCTTCACATTGGACGCATTACTCTCAGAAACGTTTACATTTATCGTCTGGCAACTAATGCCGCGTGATGACGTTTGCGGTCGCACCACTCTGTACGAAGTAGAAGCTTCTAAGTTGTTGCAGTCACCAAGAAAGAGGCACAGAAATTCAAGTTTTAGTTTTTGAAAATTCAGTTTTTGGCTGCTTTTGCTGCCTTGTAGTTGACCTAGGACCTTAAGATTTTGCATGAACCGAACTCTGGCAGCCACATTACACGAGAAAAAGCGAGAAGTTATAATTCGTAGTAAAAACCGCAGAAAACATAATGTTTTCTACATGGTTTTCGTATCGACGTAACTGAAAATCTTCACAATGGATGCATTTCTCTCGGAAACGTTTACATTTATTGTCTGCCAACTAATGCCGCGTGCTGAGGTTTGCGGTCGCACCACTCTGTACGAAGTAGAAGCTTCTAAGTTGTTGCAGTCACCAAGAAAGAGGCACAGAAATTCAAGTTTTTGTTTTTGAAAACTCAGTCTTTGGCTGCTTTTGCTGCCTTGTAGTTGACCTAGGACCTTAAGATTTTGCATGAACCGAACTCTGGCAGCCACATTACACGAGAAAAAGCGAGAGGTGGTAATTCGTAGTAAAAACTGCAGAAAACATAACGTTTTCTACATTGTTTTCGTATCGACGTAACTGAAAATCTTCACATTGGACGCATTACTCTCAGAAACGTTTACATTTATCGTCTGGCAACTAATGCCGCGTGATGACGTTTGCGGTCGCACCACTCTGTACGAAGTAGAAGCTTCTAAGTGGTTGCAGTCACCAAGAAAGAGGCACAGAAATTCGAGTTTTAGTTTTTGAAAATTCAGTTTTTGGCTGCTTTTGCTGCCTTGTAGTTGACCTAGGACCTTAAGATTTTGCATGAACCGAACTCTGGCAGCCACATTACACGAGAAAAAGCGAGAAGTGGTAATTCGTGGTAAAAACCGCAGAAAACATAACGTTTTCTACATTGTTTTCGTATCGACGAAACTGAAAATCTTCAAAATGGATGCATTTCTCTCGGAAGCGTTTACATTTATTGTCTGGCAACTAATGCCGCGTGATGACGTTTGCGGTCGCACCAATCTGTACGAAGTAGAAGCTTCTAAGTTGTTGCAGTCACCAAGAAAGAGGCACAGAAATTCAAGTTTTTGTTTTCGAAAATTCAGTTTTTGGCTGCTTTTGCTGCCTTGTAGTTGACCTAGGACCTTAAGATTTTGCATGAACCGAACTCTGGCAGCCACATTAAACGAGAAAATGCGAGAAGTGGTAATTCGTAGTAAAAACCGCAGAAAACATAACGTTTTCTAAATTGTTTTCGTATCGATGTAACTGAAAATCTTCACATTGGACGCATTACTCTCAGAAACGTTTACATTTATCGTCTGGCAACTAATGCCGCGTGATGACGTTTGCGGTCGCACCACTCTGTACGAAGTAGAAGCTTCTAAGTTGTTGCAGTCACCAAGAAAGAGGCACAGAAATTCAAGTTTTTGTTTTTGAAAATTCAGTTTTTGGCTGCTTTTGCTGCCTTGTAGTTAACCTAGGACCTTAAGATTTTGCATGAACCGAACTCTGGCAGCCACATTACACGAGAAAAAGCGAGAAGTGGTAATTCGTAGTAAAAACCGCAGAAAACATAACGTTTTCTACATTGTTTTCGTATCGACGTAACTGAAAATCTTCACATTGGACGCATTACTCTCAGAAACGTTTACATTTATCGTCTGGCCGCGTGATGACGTTTGCGGTCGCACCACCCTGGACGAAGTAGAAGCTTCTAAGTTGTTGCAGTCACCAAGAAAGAGGCACAGAAATTCAAGTTTTAGTTTTTGAAAATTCAGTTTTTGGCTGCTTTTGCTGCCTTGTAGTTGACCTAGGACCTTAAGATTTTGCATGAACCGAACTCTGGCAGCCACATTACACGAGAAAAAGCGAGAAGTGGTAATTCGTAGTAAAAACCGCATAAAACATAACGTTATCTACATTGTTTTCGTATCGACGAAACTGAAAATCTTCACAATGGATGCATTTCTCTCGGAAACGTTTACATTTATAGTCTGGCAACTAATGCCGCGTGATGACGTTTGCGGTCGCACCACTCTGTACGAAGTAGAAGCTTCTAAGTTGTTGCAGTCACCAAGAAAGAGGCACAGAAATTCAAGTTTTAGTTTTTGAAAATTCAGTTTTTGGCTACTTTTGCTGCCTTGTAGTTGACCCAGGACCTTAAGATTTTGCATGAACCGAACTCTGGCAGCCACATCACACGAGAAAAAGCGAGAAGTGGTAATTCGTAGTAAAAACCGCAGAAAACATAACGTTTTCTACCTTGTTTTCGTATCGACGTAACTGAAAATCTTCACAATGGATGCATTTCTCTCGGAAACGTTTACATTTATTGTCTGGCAACTAATGCCGCGTGCTGAGGTTTGCGGTCGCACCACACTGTACGAAGTAGAAGCTTCTAAGTTGTTGCAGTCACCAAGAAAGTGGCACAGAAATTCAAGTTTTTGTTTTTGAAAATTCAGTTTTTGGCTGCTTTTGCTGCCTTGTAGTTGACCTAGGACCTTAGGATTTTGCATGAACCGAACTCTGGCAGCCACATTACACGAGAAAAAGCGAGAAGTGGTAATTCGTAGTAAAAACCGCAGAAAACATAACGTTTTCTACATTGTTTTCGTATCGACGTTACTGAAAATCTTCACATTGGACGCATTACTCTCAGGAACGTCTACATTTATCGTCTGGCAACTAATGCCGCGTGATGACGTTTGCGGTCGCACCACTCTGTACGAAGTAGAAGCTTCTAAGTTGTTGCAGTCACCAAGAAAGAGGCACAGAAATTCAAGTTTTTGTTTTTGAAAATTCAGTTTTTGGCTGCTTTTGCTGCCTTGTAGTTGACCTAGGACCTTAAGATTTTGCATGAACCGAACTCTGGCAGCCACATTACACGAGAAAAAGCGAGAAGTGGTAATTCGTAGTAAAAACCGCAGAAAAAAAACGTTTTCTAAATTGTTTTCGTATCGACGTAACTGAAAATCTTCACATTGGACGCATTACTCTCAGAAACGTTTACATTTATCGTCTGGCAACTAATGCCGCGTGATGACGTTTGCGGTCGCACCACTCTGTACGAAGTAGAAGCTTCTAAGTTGTTGCAGTCACCAAGAAAGAGGCACAGAAATTCAAGTTTTTGTTTTTGAAAATTCAGTTTTTGGTTGCTTTTGCTGCCTTGTAGTTGACCTAGGACCTTAAGATTTTGCATGAACCGAACTCTGGCAGCCACATTACACGAGAAAAAGCGAGAAGTGGTAATTCGTAGTAAAAACCGCAGAAAACATAACGTTTTCTACATTGTTTTCGTATCGACGTAACTGAAAATCTTCACATTGGACGCATTACTCTCAGAAACGTTTACATTTATCGTCTGGCAACTAATGCCGCGTGATGACGTTTGCGGTCGCACCACTCTGTACGAAGTAGAAGCTTCTAAGTTGTTGCAGTCACCAAGAAAGAGGCACAGAAGTTCAAGTTTTTGTTTTTGAAAATTCGGTTTTTGGCTGCTTTTGCTGCCTTGTAGTTGACCTAGTACCTTAAGATTTTGCATGAACCGAACTCTGGCAGCCACATTACACGAGAAACAGCGAGATGTGGTAATTCGTAGTAAAAACCGCAGAAAACATAACGTTTTCTACATTGTTTTCGTATCGACGTAACTGAAAATCTTCACATTGGACGCATTACTCTCAGAAACGTTTACATTTATCGTCTGGCAACTAATGCCGCGTGATGACGTTTGCGGTCGCACCACTCTGTACGAAGTAGATGCTTCTAAGTTGTTGCAGTCACCAAGAAAGAGGCACAGAAATTCAAGTTTTTGTTTTTGAAAATTCAGTTTTTGGCTGCTTTTGCTGCCTTGTTGTTGAACTAGGACCTTAAGATTTTGCATGAACCGAACTCTGGCAGCCACATTACACGAGAAAAATCGAGAATTGGTAATTCGTAGTAAAAACCGCAGAAAACATAACGTTTTCTACATTGTTTTCGTATCGACGTAACTGAAAATCTTCACATTGGACGCATTACTCTCAGAAACGTTTACATTT
Source organism: Schistocerca serialis cubense (assembly GCF_023864345.2). Lineage (NCBI taxonomy): Eukaryota > Metazoa > Arthropoda > Insecta > Orthoptera > Acrididae > Schistocerca > Schistocerca serialis. The sequence continues at coordinate 1,771,746 of NW_026047571.1, read as the reverse complement.
ATCGTCTGGCAACTAATGCCGCGTGATGACGTTTGCGGTCGCACCACTCTGTACGAAGTAGAAGCTTCTAAGTTGTTGCAGTCACCAAGAAAGAGGCACAGAAATTCAAGTTTTTGTTTTTGAAAATTCGGTTTTTGGCTGCTTTTGCTGCCTTGTAGTTGACCTAGGACCTTAAGATTTTGCATGAACCGAACTCTGGCAGCCACATTACACGAGAAAAAGCGAGAAGTGGTAATTCGTAGTAAAAACCGCAGAAAACATAACGTTTTCTACATTGTTTTCGTATCGACGTAACTGAAAATCTTCACATTGGACGCATTACTCTCAGAAACGTTTACATTTATCGTCTGGCAACTAATGCCGCGTGATGACGTTTGCGGTCGCACCACTCTGTACGAAGTAGATGCTTCTAAGTTGTTGCAGTCACCAAGAAAGAGGCACAGAAATTCAAGTTTTTGTTTTTGAAAATTCAGTTTTTGGCTACTTTTGCTGCCTTGTAGTTGACCTAGGACCTTAAGATTTTGCATGAACCGAACTCTGGCAGCCACATTACACAAGAAAAAGCGAGAAGTGGTAATTTGTAGTAAAAACCGCAGAAAACATAACGTTTTCTACATTGTTTTCGTATCGACGTAACTGAAAATCTTCACAATGGATGCATTTCTCTCGGAAACGTTTACATTTATTGTCGGGCAACTAATGCCGCGTGCTGAGGTTTGCGGTCGCACCACTCTGTACGAAGTAGAAGCTTCTAAGTTGTTGCAGTCACCAAGAAAGAGGCACAGAAATTCAAGTTTTAGTTTTTGAAAATTCAGTTTTTGGCTGCTTTTGCTGCCTTGTAGTTGACCTAGGACCTTAAGATTTTGCATGAACCGAACTCTGGCAGCCACATTACACGAGAAAAAGCGAGAAGTGGTAATTCGTAGTAAAAACCGCAGAAAACATAACGTTTTCTACATTGTTTTCGTATCGACGTAACTGAAAATCTTCACATTGGACGCATTACTCTCAGAAACGTTTACATTTATCGTCTGGCAACTAATGCCGCGTGATGACGTTTGCGGTCGCACCACTCTGTACGAAGTAGATGCTTCTAAGTTGTTGCAGTCACCAAGAAAGAGGCACAGAAATTCAAGTTTTTGTTTTTGAAAATTCAGTTTTTGGCTACTTTTGCTGCCTTGTAGTTGACCTAGGACCTTAAGATTTTGCATTAACCGAACTCTGGCAGCCACATTACACAAGAAAAAGCGAGAAGTGGTAATTTGTAGTAAAAACCGCAGAAAACATAACGTTTTCTACATTGTTTTCGTATCGACGTAACTGAAAATCTTCACAATGGATGCATTTCTCTCGGAAACGTTTACATTTACTGTCGGGCAACTAATGCCGCGTGCTGAGGTTTGCGGTCGCACCACTCTGTACGAAGTAGAAGCTTCTAAGTTGTTGCAGTCACCAAGAAAGAGGCACAGAAATTCAAGTTTTAGTTTTTGAAAATTCAGTTTTTGGCTGCTTTTGCTGCCTTGTAGTTGACCTAGGACCTTAAGATTTTGCATGAACCGAACTCTGGCAGCCACATTACACGAGAAAAAGCGAGAAGTGGTAATTCGTAGTAAAAACCGCAGAAAACATAACGTTTTCTACATTGTTTTCGTATCGACGTAACTGAAAATCTTCACATTGGACGCATTACTCTCAGAAACGTTTACATTTATCGTCTGGCAACTAATGCCGCGTGATGACGTTAGCGGTCGCACCACTCTGTACGAAGTAGAAGCTTCTAAGTTATTGCAGTCACCAAGAAAGAGGCACAGAAATTCAAGTTTTAGTTTTTGAAAATTCAGTTTTTGGCTGCTTTTGCTGCCTTGTAGTTGACCTAGGACCTTAAGATTTTGCATGAACCGAACTCTGGCAGCCACATTACACGAGAAAAAGCGAGAGGTGGTAATTCGTAGTAAAAACCGCAGAAAACATAACGTTTTCTACATTGTTTTCGTATCGACGTAACTGAAAATCTTCACATTGGACGCATTACTCTCAGAAACGTTTACATTTATCGTCTGGCAACTAATGCCGCGTGATGACGTTTGCGGTCGCTCCACTCTGTACGAAGTAGAAGCTTCGAAGTTGTTGCAGTCACCAAGAAAGAGGCACAGAAATTCAAGTTTTAGTTTTTGAAAATTCAGTTTTTGGCTGCTTTTGCTGCCTTGTAGTTGACCTAGGACCTTAAGATTTTGCATGAACCGAACTCTGGCAGCCACATTACACGAGAAAAAGCGAGAAGTGGTAATTCGTAGGAAAAACCGCAGAAAACATAACGTTATCTACATTGTTTTCGTATCGACGAAACTGAAAATCCTCACAATGGATGCATTTCTCTCGGAAACGTATACATTTATTGTCTGGAAACTAATGCCGCGTGATGACGTTTGCGGTCGCACCACTCTGTACGAAGTAGAAGCTTCTAAGTTGTTGCAGTCACCAAGAAAGAGGCACAGAAATTCAAGTTTTTGTTTTTGAAAATTCAGTTTTTTGCTGCTTTTGCTGCCTTGTAGTTGACCTAGGACCTTAAGATTTTGCATGAACTGAACTCTGGCAGCCGCTTTGCACGAGAAAAAGCGAGAAGTGGTAATTCGTAGTAAAAACCGCAGAAAACATGACGTTTTCTACATTGTTTTCGTATCGACGTTACTGAAAATCTTCACATTGGACGCATTACTCTCAGGAACGTTTACATTTATCGTCTGGCAACTAATGCCGCGTGATGACGTTTGCGGTCGCACCACTCTGTACGAAGTAGAAGCTTCTAAGTTGTTGCAGTCACCAAGAAAGAGGCACAGAAATTCAAGTTTTTGTTTTTGAAAATTCAGTTTTTGGCTGCTTTTGCTGCCTTGTAGTTGACCTAGGACCTTAAGATTTTGCATGAACCGAACTCTGGCAGCCACATTACACGAGAAAAAGCGAGAAGTGGTAATTCGTAGTATAAACCGCAGAAAACATAACGTTTTCTACATTGTTTTCGTATCAACGTAACTGAAAATCTTCACATGTGACGCATTACCCTCAGAAACGTTTTCATTTATCGTCTAGCAACTAACGCCGCGTGATGACGTTTGCGGTCGCACCACTCTGTACGAAGTAGAAGCTTCTAAGTTGTTGCAGTCACCAAGAAAGAGGCACAGAAATTCAAGTTTTTGTTTTTGAAAATCGGTTTTTGGCTGCTTTTGCTGCCTTGTAGTTGACCTAGGACCTTAAGATTTTGCATGAACCGAACTCTGGCAGCCACATTACACGAGAAAAAGCGACAAGTGGTAATTCGTAGTAAAAACCGCAGAAAACATAACCTTTTCTACATTGTTTTCGTATCGACGTAACTGAAAATCTTCACATTGGACGCATTACTCTCAGAAACGTTTACATTTATCGTCTGGCAACTAATGCCGCGTGATGACGTTTGCGGTCGCACCACTCTGTACGAAGTAGATGCTTCTAAGTTGTTGCAGTCACCAAGAAAGAGGCACAGAAATTCAAGTTTTTGTTTTTGAAAATTCAGTTTTTGGCTGCTTTTGCCGCCTTGTAGTTGACCTAGGACCTTAAGATTTTGCATGAACCGAACTCTGGCAGCCACATTACACAAGAAAAAGCGAGAAGTGGTAATTTGTAGTAAAAACCGCAGAAAACATAACGTTTTCTACATTGTCTTCGTATCGACGTAACTGAAAATCTTCACAATGGATGCATTTCTCTCGGAAACGTTTACATTTATTGTCTGGCAACTAATACCGCGTGCTGAGGTTTGCGGTCGCACCACTCTGTACGAAGTAGAAGCTTCTAAGTTGTTGCAGTCACCAAGAAAGAGGCACAGAAATTCAAGTTTTAGTTTTTGAAAATTCAGTTTTTGGCTGCTTTTGCTGCCTTGTAGTTGACCTAGGACCTTAAGATTTTGCATGAACCGAACTCTGGCAGCCACATTACACGAGAAAAAGCGAGAAGTGGTAATTCGTAGTAAAAACCGCAGAAAACATAACGTTTTCTACATTGTTTTCGTATCGACGTTACTGAAAACCTTCACATTGGACGCATTACTCTCAGGAACGTTTACATTTATCGTCTAGCAACTAATGCCGCGTGATGACGTTTGCGGTCGCACCACTCTGTACGAATTAGAAGCTTCTAAGTTGTTGCAGTCACCAAGAAAGAGGCACAGAAATTCAAGTTTTTGTTTTTGAAAATTCGGTTTTTGCTGCTTTTGCTGCCTTGTAGTTCACCTAGGACCTTAAGATTTTGCATGAACCGAACTCTGGCAGCCACATTACACGAGAAAAAGCGAGAAGTGGTAATTCGTAGTAAAAACCGCAGAAAACATAACGTTTTCTACATTGTTTTCGTATCGACGTAACTGAAAATCTTCACATTGGACGCATTACTCTCAGAAACGTTTACATTTATCGTCTGGCAACTAATGCCGCGTGATGACGTTTGCGGTCGCACCACTCTGTACGAAGTAGAAGCTTCTAAGTTGTTGCAGTCACCAAGAAATAGGCACAGAAATTCAAGTTTTTGTTTTTGAAAATTCGGTTTTTGGCTGCTTTTGCTGCCTTGTAGTTGACCTAGGACCTTAAGATTTTGCATGAACCGAACTCTGGCAGCCACATTACACGAGAAAAAGCGAGAAGTGGTAATTCGTAGTAAAAACCGCAGAAAACATAACGTTTTCTACATTGTTTTCGTATCGACGTTACTGAAAATCTTCACATTGGACGCATTACTCTCAGGAACGTCTACATTTATCGTCTGGCAACTAATGCCGCGTGATGACGTTTGCGGTCGCACCACTCTGTACGAAGTAGAAGCTTCTAAGTTGTTGCAGTCACCAAGAAAGAGGCACAGAAATTCAAGTTTTTGTTTTTGAAAATTCAGTTTTTGGCTGCTTTTGCTGCCTTGTAGTTGACCTAGGACCTTAAGATTTTGCATGAACCGAACTCTGGCAGCCACATTACACGAGAAAAAGCGAGAAGTGGTAATTCGTAGTAAAAACCGCAGAAAAAAAACGTTTTCTAAATTGTTTTCGTATCGACGTAACTGAAAATCTTCACATTGGACGCATTACTCTCAGAAACGTTTACATTTATCGTCTGGCAACTAATGCCGCGTGATGACGTTTGCGGTCGCACCACTCTGTACGAAGTAGAAGCTTCTAAGTTGTTGCAGTCACCAAGAAAGAGGCACAGAAATTCAAGTTTTTGTTTTTGAAAATTCAGTTTTTGGCTGCTTTTGCTGCCTTGTAGTTGACCTAGGACCTTAAGATTTTGCATGAACCGAACTCTGGCAGCCACATTACACGAGAAAAAGCGAGAAGTGGTAATTCGTAGTAAAAACCGCAGAAAACATAACGTTTTCTACATTGTTTTCGTATCGACGTAACTGAAAATCTTCACATTGGACGCATTACTCTCAGAAACGTTTACATTTATCGTCTGGCAACTAATGCCGCGTGATGACGTTTGCGGTCGCACCACTCTGTACGAAGTAGAAGCTTCTAAGTTGTTGCAGTCACCAAGAAAGAGGCACAGAAATTCAAGTTTTTGTTTTTGAAAATTCGGTTTTTGGCTGCTTTTGCTGCCTTGTAGTTGACCTAGGACCTTAAGATTTTGCATGAACCGAACTCTGGCAGCCACATTACACGAGAAAAAGCGAGAAGTGGTAATTCGTAGTAAAAACCGCAGAAAACATAACGTTTTCTACATTGTTTTCGTATCGACGTAACTGAAAATCTTCACATTGGACGCATTACTCTCAGAAACGTTTACATTTATCGTCTGGCAACTAATGCCGCGTGATGACGTTTGCGGTCGCACCACTCTGTACGAAGTAGATGCTTCTAAATTGTTGCAGTCACCAAGAAAGAGGCACAGAAATTCAAGTTTTAGTTTTTGAAAATTCAGTTTTTGGCTGCTTTTGCTGCCTTGTAGTTGACCTAGGACCTTAAGATTTTGCATGAACCGAACTCTGGCAGCCACATTACACGAGAAAAAGCGAGAAGTGGTAATTCGTAGTAAAAACCGCAGAAAACATAACGTTTTCTACATTGTTTTCGTATCGACGTAACTGAAAATCTTCCACAATGGATGCATTTCTCTCGGAAACGTTTACATTTATTGTCTGGCAACTAATGCCGCGTGCTGAGGTTTGCGGTCGCACCACTCTGTACGAAGGAGAAGCTTCTAAGTTGTTGCAGTCACCAAGAAAGAGGCACAGAAATTCAAGTTTTAGTTTTTGAAAATTCAGTTTTTGGCTGCTTTTGCTGACTTGTAGTTGACCTAGGACCTTAAGATTTTGCATGAACCGAACTCTGGCAGCCACATTACACGAGAAAAAGCGAGAAGTGGTAATTCGTAGTAAAAACCGCAGAAAACCTAACGTTTTCTACATTGTTTTCGTATCGACGTAACTGAAAATCTTCACATTGGACGCATTACTCTCAGAAACGTTTATATTTATCGTCTGGCAACAAATGCCGCGTGATGACGTTTGCGGTCGCACCACTCTGTACGAAGTAGAAGCTTCTAAGTTGTTGCAGTCACCAAGAAAGAGGCACAGAAATTCAAATTTTTGTTTTTGAAAATTCAGTTTTTGGCTGCTTTTGCTGATTTGTAGTTGACCTAGGACCTTAAGATTTTGCATGAACCGAACTCTGGCAGCCACTTTACACCAGAAAAAGCGAGAAGTGGTAATTCGTAGTAAAAACCGCAGAAAACATAACGTTTTCTACATTGTTTTCGTATCGACGTAACTGAAAATCTTCACAATGGACGCATTTCTCACGGAAACGTTTACATTTATTGTCTGGCAACCAATGCCGCGTGCTGAGGTTTGCGGTCCCACCACTCTGTACGAAGTAGAAGCTTCTAAGTTGTTGCAGTCACCAAGAAAGAGGCACAGAAATTCAAGTTTTAGTTTTTGAAAATTCAGTTTTTGGCTGCTTTTGCTACCTTGTAGTTGACCTAGGACCTTAAGATTTTGCATGAACCGAACTCTGGCAGCCACATCATACGAGAAAAAGCGAGAAGTGGTAATTCGTAGTAAAAACCGCAGAAAACATAACGTTTTCTACATTGTTTTCGTTTTGACGTAACTAAAAATCTTCACATTGGACGCATTACTCTCAGAAACGTTTACATTTATCGTCTGGCAACTAATGCCGCGTGATGACGTTTGCGGTCGCACCACTCTGTACGAAGTAGAAGCTTCTAAGTTGTTGCCGTCAACAAGAAAGAGGCACAGAAATTCAAGTTTTAGTTTTTGAAAATTCAGTTTTTGGCTGCTTTTGCTGCCTTGTAGTTGACCTAGGACCTTAAGATTTTGGATGAACCGAACTCTGGCAGCCACATTACACGAGAAAAAGCGAGAAGTGGTAATTCGTAGTAAAAACGGCAGAAAACATTACGTTTTCAACATTTGTTTTCGAAATGACGTAACTGAAAATCTTCACATTGGACGCATTACTCTCAGAAACGTTTACATTTATCGTCTGGCAACTAATGCCGCGTGATGACGTTTGCGGTCGCACCACTCTGTACGAAGTAGAAGCTTCTAAGTTGTTGCAGTCACCAAGAAAGAGGCACAGAAATTCAAGTTTTAGTTTTTGAAAATTCAGTTTTTGGCTGCTTTTGCTGCCTTGTAGTTGACCTAGGACCTTAAGATTTTGCATGAACCGAACTCTGGCAGCCACATTACACGAGAAAAAGCGAGAAGTGGTAATTCGTAGTAAAAACCGCAGAAAACATAACGTTTTCTACATTGTTTTCGTATCGACGTAACTGAAAATCTTCACATTGGACGCATTACTTTCAGAAACGTTTACATTTATCGTCTGGCAACTAATGCCGCGTGATGACGTTTGCGGTCGCACCACTCTGTACGAAGTAGAAGCTTCTAAGTTGTTGCAGTCACCAAGAAAGAGGCACAGAAATTCAAGTTTTAGTTTTTGAAAATTCAGTTTTTGGCTGCTTTTGCTGCCTTGTAGTTGACCTAGGACCTTAAGATTTTGCATGAACCGAACTCTGGCAGCCACATTACACGGGAAAAAGCGAGAAGTGGTAATTCGTAGTAAAAACCGCAGAAAACCTAACGTTTTCTACATTGTTTTCGTATCGACGTAACTGAAAATCTTCACATTGGACGCATTACTCTCAGAAACGTTTACATTTATCGTCTGGCAACTAATGCCGCGTGATGACGTTTGCGGTCGGACCACTCTGTACGAAGTAGAAGCTTCTAAGTTGTTGCAGTCACCAAGAAAGAGGCACAGAAATTCAAGTTTTTGTTTTTGAAAATTCAGTTTTTGGCTGCTTTTGCTGCCTTGTAGTTGACCTAGGACCTTAAGATTTTGCATGAACCGAACTCTGGCAGCCACATTACACGAGAAAAAGCGAGAAGTGGTAATTCGTAGTAAAAACCGCAGAAAACATAACGTTTTCTACATTGTTTTCGTATCGACGTAACTGAAAGTCTTCACATTGGACGCATTACTCTCAGAAACGTTTACATTTATCGTCTGGCAACTAATGCCGCGTGATGACGTTTGCGGTCGCACCACTCTGTACGAAGTAGAAGCTTCTAAATTGTTGCAGTCACCAAGAAAGAGGCACAGAAATTCAAGTTTCAGTTTTTGAAAATTCAGTTTTTGGCTGCTTTTGCTGCCTTGTAGTTGACCTAGGACCTTAAGATTTTGCATGAACCGAACTCTGGCAGCCACATTACACGAGAAAAAGCGAGAAGTGGTAATTCGTAGTAAAAACAGCAGAAAACATAACGTTTTCTACATTGTTTTCGTATCGACGTAACTGAAAATCTTCACATTGGACGCATTACTCTCAGAAACGTTTACATTTATCGTCTGGCAACTAATGCCGCGTGATGACGTTTGCGGTCGCACCACTCTGTACGAAGTAGAAGCTTCTAAGTTGTTGCAGTCACCAAGAAAGAGGCACAGAAATTCAAGTTTTTGTTTTTGAAAATTCAGTTTTTGGCTGCTTTTGCTGCCTTGTAGTTGACCTAGGACCTTAAGATTTTGCATGAACCGAACTCTGGCAGCCACATTACACGAGAAAAAGCGAGAAGTTATAATTCGTAGTAAAAACCGCAGAAAACATAATGTTTTCTACATGGTTTTCGTATCGACGTAACTGAAAATCATCACAATGGATGCATTTCTCTCGGAAACGTTTACATTTATTGTCTGCCAACTAATGCCGCGTGCTGAGGTTTGCGGTCGCACCACTCTGTACGAAGTAGAAGCTTCTAAGTTGTTGCAGTCACCAAGAAAGAGGCACAGAAATTCAAGTTTTTGTTTTCGAAAACTCAGTCTTTGGCTGCTTTTGCTGCCTTGTAGTTGACCTAGGACCTCAAGATTTTGCATGAACCGAACTCTGGCAGCCACATTACACGAAAAAAAGCGAGAAGTGGTAATTCGTAGTAAAAACCGCAGAAAACATAACGTTTTCTACATTGTTTTCGTATCGACGTAACTGAAAATCTTCACATTGGACGCATTACTCTAAGAAACGTTTACATTTATCGTCTGGCAACTAATGCCGCGTGATGACGTTTGCGGTCGTACCACTCTGTACGAAGTAGAAGCTTCGAAGTTGTTGCAGTCACCATGAAAGAGGCACAGAAATTCAAGTTTTAGTTTTTGAAAATTCGGTTTTTGGCTGCTTTTGCTGCCTTGTAGTTGACCTAGGACCTTAAGATTTTGCATGAACCGAACTCTGACAGCCACATTACACGAGAAAAAGCGAGAAGTGGTAATTCGTAGTAAAAACCGCAGAAAACCTAACGTTTTCTACATTGTTTTCGTATCGACGTAACTGAAAATCTTCCACAATGGATGCATTTCTCTCGGAAACGTTTACATTTATTGTCTGGCAACTAATGCCGCGTGCTGAGGTTTGCGGTCGCACCACTCTGTAAGAAGTAGAAGCTTCTAAGTTGTTGCAGTCACCAAGAAAGAGGCACAGAAATTCAAGTTTTTGTTTTTGAAAAATCAGTTTTTGGCTGCTTTTGCTGCCTTGTAGTTGACCTAGGACCTTAAGATTTTGCATGAACCGAACTCTGGCAGCCACATTACACGAGAAAAAGCGAGAGGTGGTAATTCGTAGTAAAAACTGCAGAAAACATAACGTTTTCTACATTGTTTTCGTATCGACGTAACTGAAAATCTTCACATTGGACGCATTACTCTCAGAAACGTTTACATTTATCGTCTGGCAACTAATGCCGCGTGATGACGTTTGCGGTCGCACCACTCTGTACGAAGTAGAAGCTTCTAAGTGGTTGCAGTCACCAAGAAAGAGGCACAGAAATTCGAGTTTTAGTTTTTGAAAATTCAGTTTTTGGCTGCTTTTGCTGCCTTGTAGTTGACCTAGGACCTTAAGATTTTGCATGAACCGAACTCTGGCAGCCACATTACACGAGAAAAAGCGAGAAGTGGTAATTCGTGGTAAAAACCGCAGAAAACATAACGTTTTCTACATTGTTTTCGTATCGACGAAACTGAAAATCTTCACAATGGATGCATTTCTCTCGGAAGCGTTTACATTTATTGTCTGGCAACTAATGCCGCGTGATGACGTTTGCGGTCGCACCAATCTGTACGAAGTAGAAGCTTCTAAGTTGTTGCAGTCACCAAGAAAGAGGCACAGAAATTCAAGTTTTTGTTTTTGAAAATTCAGTTTTTGGCTGCTTTTGCTGCCTTGTAGTTGACCTAGGACTTTAAGATTTTGCATGAACCGAACTCTGGCAGCCACATTAAACGAGAAAAAGCGAGAAGTGGTAATTCGTAGTAAAAACCGCAGAAAACATAACGTTTTCTACATTGTTTTCGTATCGACGTAACTGAAAATCTTCACATTGCACGCATTACTTTCAGAAACGTTTACATTTATCGTCTGGCAACTAATGCCGCGTGATGACGTTTGCGGTCGCACCACTCTGTACGAAGTAGAAGCTTCTAAGTTGTTGCAGTCACCAAGAAAGAGGCACAGAAATTCAAGTTTTAGTTTTTGAAAATTCAGTTTTTGGCTGCTTTTGCTGCCTTGTAGTTGACCTAGGACCTTAAGATTTTGCATGAACCGAACTCTGGCAGCCACATTACACGGGAAAAAGCGAGAAGTGGTAATTCGTAGTAAAAACCGCAGAAAACATAACGTTTTCTACATTGTTTTCGTATCGACGTAACTGAAAATCTTCACATTGGGCGCATTACTCTCAGAAACGTTTACATTTATCGTCTGGCAACTAATTCCGCGTGATGACGTTTGCGGTCGGACCACTCTGTACGAAGTAGAAGCTTCTAAGTTGTTGCAGTCACCAAGAAAGAGGCACAGAAATTCAAGTTTTTGTTTTTGAAAATTCAGTTTTTGGCTGCTTTTGCTGCCTTGTAGTTGACCTAGGACCTTAAGATTTTGCATGAACCGAACTCTGGCAGCCACATTACACGAGAAAAAGCGAGAAGTGGTAATTCGTAGTAAAAACCGCAGAAAACATAACGTTTTCTACATTGTTTTCGTATCGACGTAACTGAAAATCTTCACATTGGACGCATTACTCTCAGAAACGTTTACATTTATCGTCTGGCAACTAATGCCGCGTGATGACGTTTGCGGTCGCACCACTCTGTACGAAGTAGAAGCTTCTAAATTGTTGCAGTCACCAAGAAAGAGGCACAGAAATTCAAGTTTTAGTTTTTGAAAATTCAGTTTTTGGCTGCTTTTGCTGCCTTGTAGTTGACCTAGGACCTTAAGATTTTGCATGAACCGAACTCTGGCAGCCACATTACACGAGAAAAAGCGAGAAGTGGTAATTCGTAGTAAAAACAGCAGAAAACATAACGTTTTCTACATTGTTTTCGTATCGACGTAACTGAAAATCTTCACATTGGACGCATTACTCTCAGAAACGTTTACATTTATCGTCTGGCAACTAATGCCGCGTGATGACGTTTGCGGTCGCACCACTCTGTACGAAGTAGAAGCTTCTAAGTTGTTGCAGTGACCAAGAAAGAGGCACAGAAATTCAAGTTTTTGTTTTTGAAAATTCAGTTTTTGGCTGCTTTTGCTGCCTTGTAGTTGACCTAGGACCTTAAGATTTTGCATGAACCGAACTCTGGCAGCCACATTACACGAGAAAAAGCGAGAAGTGGTAATTCGTAGTAAAAACCGCAGAAAACATAACGTTTTCTACATTGTTTTCGTATCGACGTAACTGAAAATCTTCACATTGGACGCATTACTCTCAGAAACGTTTACATTTATCGTCTGGCAACTAATGCCGCGTGATGACGTTTGCGGTCACACCACCCTGTACGAAGTAGAAGCTTCTAAGTTGTTGCAGTCACCAAGAAAGAGGCACAGAAATTCAAGTTTTAGTTTTTGAAAATTCAGTTTTTGGCTGCTTTTGCTGCCTTGTAGTTGACCTAGGACCTTAAGATTTTGCATGAACCGAACTCTGGCAGCCACATTACACGAGAAAAAGCGAGAAGTGGTAATTCGTAGTAAAAACCGCAGAAAACATAACGTTATCTACATTGTTTTCGTATCGACGAAACTGAAAATCTTCACAATGGATGCATTTCTCTCGGAAACGTTTACATTTATTGTCTGGCAACTAATGCCGCGTGATGACGTTTGCGGTCGCACCACTCTGTACGAAGTAGAAGCTTCTAAGTTGTTGCAGTCACCAAGAAAGAGGCACAGAAATTCAAGTTTTTGTTTTTGAAAATTCAGTTTTTGGCTACTTTTGCTGCCTTGTAGTTGACCCAGGACCTTAAGATTTTGCATGAACCGAACTCTGGCAGCCACATTACACGAGAAAAAGTGAGAAGTGGTAATTCGTAGTAAAAACCGCAGAAAACATAACGTTTTCTACCTTGTTTTCGTATCGACGTAACTGAAAATCTTCACAATGGATGCATTTCTCTCGGAAACGTTTACATTTATTGTCTGGCAACTAATGCCGCGTGCTGAGGTTTGCGGTCGCACCACACTGTACGAAGTAGAAGCTTCTAAGTTGTTGCAGTCACCAAGAAAGAGGCACAGAAATTCAAGTTTTTGTTTTTGAAAATTCAGTTTTTGGCTGCTTTTGCTGCCTTGTAGTTGACCTAGGACCTTAGGATTTTGCATGAACCGAACTCTGGCAGCCACATTACACGAGAAAAAGCGAGAAGTGGTAATTCGTAGTAAAAACCGCAGAAAACATAACGTTTTCTACATTGTTTTCGTATCGACGTAACTGAAAATCTTCACATTGGACGCATTACTCTCAGGAACGTCTACATTTATCGTCTGGCAACTAATGCCGCATGATGACGTTTGCGGTCGCACCACTCTGTACGAAGTAGAAGCTTCTAAGTTGTTGCAGTCACCAAGAAAGAGGCACAGAAATTCAAGTTTTTGTTTTTGAAAATTCAGTTTTTGGCTGCTTTTGCTGCCTTGTAGTTGACCTAGGACCTTAAGATTTTGCATGAACCGAACTCTGGCAGCCACATTACACGAGAAAAAGCGAGAAGTGGTAATTCGTAGTAAAAACCGCAGAAAAAAAACGTTTTCTAAATTGTTTTCGTATCGACGTAACTGAAAATCTTCACATTGGACGCATTACTCTCAGAAACGTTTACATTTAACGTCTGGCAACTAATGCCGCGTGATGACGTTTGCGGTCGCACCACTCTGTACGAAGTAGAAGCTTCTAAGTTGTTGCAGTCACCAAGAAAGAGGCACAGAAATTCAAGTTTTTGTTTTTGAAAATTCAGTTTTTGGCTGCTTTTGCTGCCTTGTAGTTGACCTAGTACCTTAAGATTTTGCATGAACCGAACTCTGGCAGCCACATTACACGAGAAAAAGCGAGATGTGGTAATTCGTAGTAAAAACCGCAGAAAACATAACGTTTTCTACATTGTTTTCGTATCGACGTAACTGAAAATCTTCACATTGGACGCATTACTGTCAGAAACGTTTACATTTATCGTCTGGCAACTAATGCCGCGTGATGACGTTTGCGGTCGCACCACTCTGTACGAAGTAGATGCTTCTAAGTTGTTGCAGTCACCAAGAAAGAGGCACAGAAATTCAAGTTTTGTTTTTGAAAATTCAGTTTTTGGCTGCTTTTGCTGCCTTGTTGTTGAACTAGGACCTTAAGATTTTGCATGAACCGAACTCTGGCAGCCACATTACACGAGAAAAAGCGAGAGGTGGCAATTCGTAGTAAAAACCGCAGAAAACATAACGTTTTCTACATTGTTTTCGTATCGACGTAACTGAAAATCTTCACATTGGACGCATTACTCTCAGAAACGTTTACATTTATCGTCTGGCAACTAATGCCGCGTGATGACGTTTGCGGTCGCACCACTCTGTACGAAGTAGAAGCTTCTAAGATGTTGCAGTCACCAAGAAAGAGGCACAGAAATTCAAGTTTTTGTTTTTGAAAATTCAGTTTTTGGCTGCTTTTGCTGCCTTGTAGTTGACCTAGGACCTTGAGATTTTGCATGAACCGAACTCTGGCAGCCACATTACACGAGAAAAAGCGAGAGGTGGCAATTCGTAGTAAAAACCGCAGAAAACATAACGTTTTCTACATTGTTTTCGTATCGACGTAACTGAAAATCTTCACATTGGACGCATTACTCTCAGAAACGTTTACATTTATCGTCTGGCAACTAATGCCGCGTGATGACGTTTGCGGTCGCTCCACTCTGTACGAAGTAGAAGCTTCGAAGTTGTTGCAGTCACCAAGAAAGAGGCACAGAAATTCAAGTTTTTGTTTTTGAAAATTCAGTTTTTTGCTGCTTTTGCTGCCTTGTAGTTGACCTAGGACCTTAAGATTTTGCATGAACTGAACTCTGGCAGCCGCTTTGCACGAGAAAAAGCGAGAAGTGGTATTTCGTGGTAAAAACCGCAGAAAACATGACGTTTTCTACATTGTTTTCGTATCGACGTAACTGAAAATCTTCACATTGGACGCATTACTCTCAGGAACGTTTACATTTATCGTCTGGCAACTAATGCCGCGTGATGACGTTTGCGGTCGCACCACTCTGTACGAAGTAGAAGCTTCTAAGTTGTTGCAGTCACCAAGAAAGAGGCACAGAAATTCAAGTTTTTGTTTTTGAAAATTCAGTTTTTGGCTGCTTTTGCTGCCTTGTAGTTGACCTAGGACCTTAAGATTTTGCATGAACCGAACTCTGGCAGCCACATTACACGAGAAAAAGCGAGAAGTGGTATTTCGTAGTATAAACCGCAGAAAACAAAACGTTTTCTACATTGTTTTCGTATCGACGTAACTGAAAATCTTCACATTGGACGCATTACCCTCAGAAACGTTTTCATTTATCGTCTAGCAACTAACGCCGCGTGATGACGTTTGCGGTCGCACCACTCTGTACGAAGTAGAAGCTTCTAAGTTGTTGCAGTCACCAAGAAAGAGGCACAGAAATTCAAGTTTTTGTTTTTGAAAATTCGGTTTTTGGCTGCTTTTGCTGCCTTGTAGTTGACCTAGGACCTTAAGATTTTGCATGAACCGAACTCTGGCAGCCACATTACACGAGAAAAAGCGAGAAGTGGTAATTCGTAGTAAAAACCGCAGAAAACATAACGTTTTCTACATTGTTTTCGTATCGACGTAACTGAAAATCGTCACATTGGACGCATTACTCTCAGAAACGTTTACATTCATCGTCTGGCAACTAATGCCGCGTGATGACGTTTGCGGTCGCACCACTCTGTACGAAGTAGATGCTTCTAAGTTGTTGCAGTCACCAAGAAAGAGGCACAGAAATTCAAGTTTTTGTTTTTGAAAATTCAGTTTTTGGCTGCTTTTGCCGCCTTGTAGTTGACCTAGGACCTTAAGATTTTGCATGAACCGAACTCTGGCAGCCACATTACACAAAAAAAAGCGAGAAGTGGTAATTTGTAGTAAAAACCGCAGAAAACATAACGTTTTCTACATTGTTTTCGTATCGACGTAACTGAAAATCTTCACAATGGATGCATTTCTCTCGGAAACGTTTACATTTATTGTCTGGCAACTAATACCGCGTGCTGAGGTTTGCGGTCGCACCACTCTGTACGAAGTAGAAGCTTCTAAGTTGTTGCAGTCACCAAGAAAGAGGCACAGAAATTCAAGTTTTAGTTTTTGAAAATTCAGTTTTTGGCTGCTTTTGCTGCCTTGTAGTTGACCTAGGACCTTAAGATTTTGCATGAACCGAACTCTGGCAGCCACATTACACGAGAAAAAGCGAGAAGTGGTAATTCGTAGTAAAAACCGCAGAAAACATAACGTTTTCTACATTGTTTTCGTATCGACGTTACTGAAAATCTTCACATTGGACGCATTACTCTCAGGAACGTTTACATTTATCGTCTGGCAACTAATGCCGCGTGATGACGTTTGCGGTCGCACCACTCTGTACGAAGTAGAAGCTTCTAAGTTGTTGCAGTCACCAAGAAAGAGGCACAGAAATTCAAGTTTTTGTTTTTGAAAATTCAGTTTTTGGCTGCTTTTGCTGCCTTGTAGTTGACCTAGGACCTTAAGATTTTGCATGAACCGAACTCTGGCAGCCACATTACACGAGAAAAAGCGAGAAGTGGTAATTCGTAGTAAAAACCGCAGAAAACATAACGTTTTCTACATTGTTTTCGTATCGACGTAACTGAAAATCTTCACATTGGACGCATTACTCTCAGAAACGTTTACATTTATCGTCTAGCAACTAATGCCGCGTGATGACGTTTGCGGTCGCACCACTCTGTACGATGTAGAAGCTTCTAAGTTGTTGCAGTCACCAAGAAAGAGGCACAGAAATTCAAGTTTTTGTTTTTGAAAATTCGGTTTTTGCTGCTTTTGCTGCCTTGTAGTTCACCTAGGACCTTAAGATTTTGCATGAACCGAACTCTGGCAGCCACATTACACGAGAAAAAGCGAGAAGTGGTAATTCGTAGTAAAAACGGCAGAAAACATAACGTTTTCTACATTGTTTTCGTATCGACGTAACTGAAAATCTTCACGTTGGACGCATTACTCTCAGAAACGTTTACATTTATCGTCTGGCAACTAATGCCGCGTGATGACGTTTGCGGTCGCACCACTCTGTACGAAGTAGATGCTTCTAAGTTGTTGCAGTCACCAAGAAAGAGGCACAGAAATTCAAGTTTTTGTTTTTGAAAATTCAGTTTTTGGCTGCTTTTGCTGCCTTGTAGTTGACCTAGGACCTTAAGATTTTGCATGAACCGAACTCTGGCAGCCACATTACACAAGAAAAAGCGAGAAGTGGTAATTTGTAGTAAAAACCGCAGAAAACATAACGTTTTCTACATTGTTTTCGTATCGACGTAACTGAAAATCTTCACAATGGATGCATTTCTCTCGGAAACGTTTACATTTATTGTCTGGCAACTAATACCGCGTGCTGAGGTTTGCGGTCGCACCACTCTGTACGAAGTAGAAGCTTCTAAGTTGTTGCAGTCACCAAGAAAGAGGCACAGAAATTCAAGTTTTAGTTTTTGAAAATTCAGTTTTTGGCTGCTTTTGCTGCCTTGTAGTTGACCTAGGACCTTAAGATTTTGCATGAACCGAACTCTGGCAGCCACATTACACGAGAAAAAGCGAGAAGTGGTAATTCGTAGTAAAAACCGCAGAAAACATAACGTTTTCTACATTGTTTTCGTATCGACGTTACTGAAAATCTTCACATTGGACGCATTACTCTCAGGAACGTTTACATTTATCGTCTGGCAACTAATGCCGCGTGATGACGTTTGCGGTCGCACCACTCTGTACGAAGTAGAAGCTTCTAAGTTGTTGCAGTCACCAAGAAAGAGGCACAGAAATTCAAGTTTTTGTTTTTGAAAATTCAGTTTTTGGCTGCTTTTGCTGCCTTGTAGTTGACCTAGGACCTTAAGATTTTGCATGAACCGAACTCTGGCAGCCACATTACACGAGAAAAAGCGAGAAGTGGTAATTCGTAGTAAAAACCGCAGAAAACATAACGTTTTCTACATTGTTTTCGTATCGACGTAACTGAAAATCTTCACATTGGACGCATTACTCTCAGAAACGTTTACATTTATCGTCTAGCAACTAATGCCGCGTGATGACGTTTGCGGTCGCACCAC
This sequence comes from Schistocerca serialis cubense, assembly GCF_023864345.2. Lineage (NCBI taxonomy): Eukaryota > Metazoa > Arthropoda > Insecta > Orthoptera > Acrididae > Schistocerca > Schistocerca serialis. Next base: position 1,753,576 of record NW_026047571.1, on the reverse strand, counting down.
TCTGTACGATGTAGAAGCTTCTAAGTTGTTGCAGTCACCAAGAAAGAGGCACAGAAATTCAAGTATTTGTTTTTGAAAATTCGGTTTTTGCTGCTTTTGCTGCCTTGTAGTTCACCTAGGACCTTAAGATTTTGCATGAACCGAACTCTGGCAGCCACATTACACGAGAAAAAGCGAGAAGTGGTAATTCGTAGTAAAAACCGCAGAAAACATAACGTTTTCTACATTGTTTTCGTATCGACGTAACTGAAAATCTTCACATTGGACGCATTACTCTCAGAAACGTTTACATTTATCGTCTGGCAACTAATGCCGCGTGATGACGTTTGCGGTCGCACCACTCTGTACGAAGTAGATGCTTCTAAGTTGTTGCAGTCACCAAGAAAGAGGCACAGAAATTCAAGTTTTTGTTTTTGAAAATTCAGTTTTTGGCTGCTTTTGCTGCCTTGTAGTTGACCTAGGACCTTAAGATTTTGCATGAACCGAACTCTGGCAGCCACATTACACAAGAAAAAGCGAGAAGTGGTAATTTGTAGTAAAAACCGCAGAAAACATAACGTTTTCTACATTGTTTTCGTATCGACGTAACTGAAAATCTTCACAATGGATGCATTTCTCTCGGAAACGTTTACATTTATTGTCTGGCAACTAATACCGCGTGCTGAGGTTTGCGGTCGCACCACTCTGTACGAAGTAGAAGCTTCTAAGTTGTTGCAGTCACCAAGAAAGAGGCACAGAAATTCAAGTTTTAGTTTTTGAAAATTCAGTTTTTGGCTGCTTTTGCTGCCTTGTAGTTGACCTAGGACCTTAAGATTTTGCATGAACCGAACTCTGGCAGCCACATTACACGAGAAAAAGCGAGAAGTGGTAATTCGTAGTAAAAACCGCAGAAAACATAACGTTTTCTACATTGTTTTCGTATCGACGTTACTGAAAATCTTCACATTGGACGCATTACTCTCAGGAACGTTTACATTTATCGTCTGGCAACTAATGCCGCGTGATGACGTTTGCGGTCGCACCACTCTGTACGAAGTAGAAGCTTCTAAGTTGTTGCAGTCACCAAGAAAGAGGCACAGAAATTCAAGTTTTTGTTTTTGAAAATTCAGTTATTGGCTGCTTTTGCTGCCTTGTAGTTGACCTAGGACCTTAAGATTTTGCATGAACCGAACTCTGGCAGCCACATTACACGAGAAAAAGCGAGAAGTGGTAATTCGTAGTAAAAACCGCAGAAAACATAACGTTTTCTACATTGTTTTCGTATCGACGTAACTGAAAATCTTCACATTGGACGCATTACTCTCAGAAACGTTTACATTTATCGTCTGGCAACTAATGCCGCGTGATGACGTTTGCGGTCGCACCACTCTGTACGAAGTAGAAGCTTCTAAGTTGTTGCAGTCACCAAGAAAGAGGCACAGAAATTCAAGTTTTTGTTTTTGAAAATTCAGTTTTTGGCTGCTTTTGCTGCCTTGTAGTTGACCTAGGACCTTAAGATTTTGCATGAACCGAACTCTGGCAGCCACATTACACGAGAAAAAGCGAGAAGTGGTAATTCGTAGTAAAAACCGCAGAAAACATAACGTTTTCTACATTGTTTTCGTATCGACGTAACTGAAAATCTTCACAATGGATGCATTTCTCTCGGAAACGTTTACATTTAATATCTGGCAACTAATGCCGCGTGCTGAGGTTTGCGGTCGCACCACTCTGTACGAAGTAGAAGCTTCTAAGTTGTTGCAGTCACCAAGAAAGAGGCACAGAAATTCAAGTTTTAGTTTTTGAAAATTCAGTTTTTGGCTGCCTTTGCTGCCTTGTAGTTGACCTAGGACCCTAAGATTTTGCATGAACCGAAGTCTGGCAGCAACATTACACGAGAAAAAGCGAGAAATGGTAATTCGTAGTAAAAACCGCAGAAAACAAAACGTTTTCTACATTGTTTTCGTATCGACGTAACTGAAAATCTTCACAATGGTTGCATTTCTCTCGGAAACGTTTACATTTATTGTCTTTCAACTAATGCCGCGTGCTGAGGTTTGCTTTCGCACCACTCTGTACGAAGTAGAAGCTTCTAAGTTGTTGCAGTCACCAAGAAAGAGGCACAGAAATTCAAGTTTTAGTTTTTGAAAATTCAGTTTTTGGCTGCTTTTGCTGCCTTGTAGTTGACCTAGGACCTTAAAATTTTGCATGAACCGAACTCTGGCAGCCACATTACACGAGAAAAATCGAGAATTGGTAATTCGTAGTAAAAACCGCAGAAAACATAACGTTTTCTACATTGTTTTCGTATCGACGTAACTGAAAATCTTCACATTGGACGCATTACTCTCAGAAACGTTTACATTTATCGTCTGGCAACTAATGCCGCGTGATGACGTTTGCGGTCGCACCACTCTGTACGAAGTAGAAGCTTCTAAGTTGTTGCAGTCACCAAGAAAGAGGCACAGAAATTCAAGTTTTTGTTTTTGAAAATTCGGTTTTTGGCTGCTTTTGCTGCCTTGTAGTTGACCTAGGACCTTAAGATTTTGCATGAACCGAACTCTGGCAGCCACATTACACGAGAAAAAGCGAGAAGTGGTAATTCGTAGTAAAAACCGCAGAAAACATAACGTTTTCTACATTGTTTTCGTATCGACGTAACTGAAAATCTTCACATTGGACGCGTTACTTTCAGAAACGTTTACATTTATCGTCTGGCAACTAATGCCGCGTGATGACGTTTGCGGTCGCACCACTCTGTACGAAGTAGATGCTTCTAAGTTGTTGCAGTCACCAAGAAAGAGGCACAGAAATTCAAGTTTTTGTTTTTGAAAATTCAGTTTTTGGCTACTTTTGCTGCCTTGTAGTTGACCTAGGACCTTAAGATTTTGCATGAACCGAACTCTGGCAGCCACATTACACAAGAAAAAGCGAGAAGTGGTAATTTGTAGTAAAAACCGCAGAAAACATAACGTTTTCTACATTGTTTTCGTATCGACGTAACTGAAAATCTTCACAATGGATGCATTTCTCTCGGAAACGTTTACATTTATTGTCGGGCAACTAATGCCGCGTGCTGAGGTTTGCGGTCGCACCACTCTGTACGAAGTAGAAGCTTCTAAGTTGTTGCAGTCACCAAGAAAGAGGCACAGAAATTCAAGTTTTAGTTTTTGAAAATTCAGTTTTTGGCTGCTTTTGCTGCCTTGTAGTTGACCTAGGACCTTAAGATTTTGCATGAACCGAACTCTGGCAGCCACATTACACGAGAAAAAGCGAGAGGTGGTAATTCGTAGTAAAAACCGCAGAAAACATAACGTTTTCTACATTGTTTTCGTATCGACGTAACTGAAAATCTTCACATTGGACGCATTACTCTCAGAAACGTTTACATTTATCGTCTGGCAACTAATGCCGCGTGATGACGTTTGCGGTCGCACCACTCTGTACGAAGTAGAAGCTTCTAAGTTATTGCAGTCACCAAGAAAGAGGCACAGAAATTCAAGTTTTTGTTTTTGAAAATTCAGTTTTTGGCTGCTTTTGCTGCCTTGTAGTTGACCTAGGACCTTAAGATTTTGCATGAACCGAACTCTGGCAGCCACATTACACGAGAAAAAGCGAGAAGTGGTAATTCGTAGTAAAAACCGCAGAAAACATAACGTCTTCTACATTGTTTTCGTATCGACGTAACTGAAAATCTTCACATTGGACGCATTACTCTCAGAAACGTTTACATTTATCGTCTGGCAACTAATGCCGCGTGATGACGTTTGCGGTCGCACCACTCTGTACGAAGTAGAAGCTTCTAAGTTATTGCAGTCACCAAGAAAGAGGCACAGAAATTCAAGTTTTAGTTTTTGAAAATTCAGTTTTTGGCTGCTTTTGCTGCCTTGTAGTTGACCTAGGACCTTAAGATTTTGCATGAACCGAACTCTGGCAGCCACATTACACGAGAAAAAGCGAGAAGTGGTAATTCGTAGTAAAAACCGCAGAAAACATAACGTTTTCTACATTGTTTTCGTATCGACGTAACTGAAAATCTTCACATTGGACGCATTACTCTCAGAAACGTTTACATTTATCGTCTGGCAACTAATGCCGCGTGATGACGTTTGCGGTCGCACCACTCTGTACGAAGTAGAAGCTTCTAAGATGTTGCAGTCACCAAGAAAGAGGCACAGAAATTCAAGTTTTTGTTTTTGAAAATTCAGTTTTTGGCTGCTTTTGCTGCCTTGTAGTTGACCTAGGACCTTAAGATTTTGCATGAACCGAACTCTGGCAGCCACATTACACGAGAAAAAGCGAGAGGTGGTAATTCGTAGTAAAACCGCAGAAAACATAACGTTTTCTACATTGTTTTCGTATCGACGTAACTGAAAATCTTCACATTGGACGCATTACTCTCAGAAACGTTTACATTTATCGTCTGGCAACTAATGCCGCGTGATGACGTTTGCGGTCGCACCACTCTGTACGAAGTAGAAGCTTCGAAGTTGTTGCAGTCACCAAGAAAGAGGCACAGAAATTCAAGTTTTAGTTTTTGAAAATTCAGTTTTTGGCTGCTTTTGCTGCCTTGTAGTTGACCTAGGACCTTAAGATTTTGCATGAACCGAACTCTGGCAGCCACATTACACGAGAAAAAGCGAGAAGTGGTAATTCGTAGGAAAAACCGCAGAAAACATAACGTTATCTACATTGTTTTCGTATCGACGAAACTGAAAATCCTCACAATGGATGCATTTCTCTCGGAAACGTATACATTTATTGTCTGGAAACTAATGCCGCGTGATGACGTTTGCGGTCGCACCACTCTGTACGAAGTAGAAGCTTCTAAGTTGTTGCAGTCACCAAGAAAGAGGCACAGAAATTCAAGTTTTTGTTTTTGAAAATTCAGTTTTTTGCTGCTTTTGCTGCCTTGTAGTTGACCTAGGACCTTAAGATTTTGCATGAACTGAACTCTGGCAGCCGCTTTGCACGAGAAAAAGCGAGAAGTGGTAATTCGTAGTAAAAACCGCAGAAAACATGACGTTTTCTACATTGTTTTCGTATCGACGTTACTGAAAATCTTCACATTGGACGCATTACTCTCAGGAACGTTTACATTTATCGTCTGGCAACTAATGCCGAGTGATGACGTTTGCGGTCGCACCACTCTGTACGTAGTAGAAGCTTCTAAGTTGTTGCAGTCACCAAGAAAGAGGCACAGAAATTCAAGTTTTTGTTTTTGAAAATTCAGTTTTTGGCTGCTTTTGCTGCCTTGTAGTTGACCTAGGACCTTAAGATTTTGCATGAACCGAACTCTGGCAGCCACATTACACGAGAAAAAGCGAGAAGTGGTAATTCGTAGTATAAACCGCAGAAAACATAACGTTTTCTACATTGTTTTCGTATCGACGTAACTGAAAATCTTCACATTGGACGCATTACCCTCAGAAACGTTTTCATTTATCGTCTAGCAACTAACGCCGCGTGATGACGTTTGCGGTCGCACCACTCTGTACGAAGTAGAAGCTTCTATGTTGTTGCAGTCACCAAGAAAGAGGCACAGAAATTCAAGTTTTTGTTTTTGAAAATTCGGTTTTTGGCTGCTTTTGCTGCCTTGTAGTTGACCTAGGACCTTAAGATTTTGCATGAACCGAACTCTGGCAGCCACATTACACGAGAAAAAGCGAGAAGTGGTAATTCGTAGTAAAAACCGCAGAAAACATAACGTTTTCTACATTGTTTTCGTATCGACGTAACTGAAAATCTTCACATTGGACGCATTACTCTCAGAAACGTTTACATTTATCGTCTGGCAACTAATGCCGCGTGATGACGTTTGCGGTCGCACCACTCTGTACGAAGTAGATGCTTCTAAGTTGTTGCAGTCACCAAGAAAGAGGCACAGAAATTCAAGTTTTTGTTTTTGAAAATTCAGTTTTTGGCTGCTTTTGCCGCCTTGTAGTTGACCTAGGACCTTAAGATTTTGCATGAACCGAACTCTGGCAGCCACATTACACAAGAAAAAGCGAGAAGTGGTAATTTGTAGTAAAAACCGCAGAAAACATAACGTTTTCTACATTGTTTTCGTATCGACGTAACTGAAAATCTTCACAATGGATGCATAACTCTCGGAAACGTTTACATTTATTGTCTGGCAACTAATACCGCGTGCTGAGGTTTGCGGTCGCACCACTCTGTACGAAGTAGAAGCTTCTAAGTTGTTGCAGTCACCAAGAAAGAGGCACAGAAATTCAAGTTTTAGTTTTTGAAAATTCAGTTTTTGGCTGCTTTTGCTGCCTTGTAGTTGACCTAGGACTTTAAGATTTTGCATGAACCGAACTCTGGCAGCCACATTACACGAGAAAAAGCGAGAAGTGGTAATTCGTAGTAAAAACCGCAGAAAACATAACGTTATCTACATTGTTTTCGTATCGACGTAACTGAAAATCTTCACATTGGACGCATTACTCTCAGAAACGTTTACATTTATCGTCTAGCAACTAATGCCGCGTGATGACGTTTGCGGTCGCTCCACTCTGTACGAAGTAGAAGCTTCTATGTTGTTGCAGTCACCAAGAAAGAGGCACAGAAATTCAAGTTTTAGTTTTTGAAAATTCAGTTTTTGGCTGCTTTTGCTGCCTTGTAGTTGACCTAGGACCTTAAGATTTGGCATGAACCGAACTCTGGCAGCCACATTACACGAGAAAAAGCGAGAAGTGGTAATTCGTAGTAAAAACCGCAGAAAACATGACGTTATCTACATTGTTTTCGTATCGACGAAACTGAAAATCTTCACAATGGATGCATTTCTCTCGGAAACGTTTACATTTATTGTCTGGCAACTAATGCCGCGTGATGACGTTTGCGGTCGCACCACTCTGTACGAAGTAGAAGCTTCTAAGTTGTTGCAGTCACCAAGAAAGAGGCACAGAAATTCAAGTTTTTGTTTTTGAAAATTCAGTTTTTGGCTGCTTTTGCTGACTTTTATTTGACCTAGGACATTAAGATTTTGCATGAACCGAACTCTGGCAGCCACATTACACGAGAAAAAGCGAGAAGTGGTAATTCGTAGTAAAAACCGCAGAAAACATAACGTTTTCTACATTGTTTTCGTATCGACGTAACTGAAAAACTTCACAATGGATGCATTTCTCTCGGAAACGTTTACATTTATTGTCTGGCAACTAATGCCGCGTGCTGAGGCTTGCGGTCGCACCACTCTGTACGAAGTAGAATCTTCTAAGTTGTTGCAGTCACCAAGAAAGATTCACAGAAATTCAAGTTTTAGTTTTTGAAAATACAGTTTTTGGCTGCTTTTGCTAGCTTGTAGTTGACCTAGGTCCTTAAGATTTTGCATGAACCGAACTCTGGCAGCCACATTACACGAGAAAAAGCGAGAAGTGGTAATTCGTAGTAAAAACCGCAGAAAACATAACGTTTTCTACATTGTTTTCGTATCGACGTAACTGAAAATCTTCACATTGGACGCATTACTCTCAGAAACGTTTACATTTATCGTCTGGCAACTAATGCCGCGTGATGACGTTTGCGGTCGCACCACTCTGTACGAAGTAGATGCTTCTAAGTTGTTGCAGTCACCAAGAAAGAGGCACAGAAATTCAAGTTTTTGTTTTTGAAAATTCAGTTTTTGGCTGCTTTTGCCGCCTTGTAGTTGACCTAGGACCTTAAGATTTTGCATGAACCGAACTCTGGCAGCCACATTACACAAGAAAAAGCGAGAAGTGGTAATTTGTAGTAAAAACCGCAGAAAACATAACGTTTTCTACATTGTTTTCGTATCGACGTAACTGAAAATCTTCACAATGGATGCATTTCTCTCGGAAACGTTTACATTTATTGTCTGGCAACTAATACCGCGTGCTGAGGTTTGCGGTCGCACCACTCTGTACGAAGTAGAAGCTTCTAAGTTGTTGCAGTCACCAAGAAAGAGGCACAGAAATTCAAGTTTTAGTTTTTGAAAATTCAGTTTTTGGCTGCTTTTGCTGCCTTGTAGTTGACCTAGGACCTTAAGATTTTGCATGAACCGAACTCTGGCAGCCACATTACACGAGAAAAAGCGAGAAGTGGTAATTCGTAGTAAAAACCGCAGAAAACATAACGTTTTCTACATTGTTTTCGTATCGACGTTACTGAAAATCTTCACATTGGACGCATTACTCTCAGGAACGTTTACATTTATCGTCTGGCAACTAATGCCGCGTGATGACGTTTGCGGTCGCACCACTCTGTACGAAGTAGAAGCCTCTAAGTTGTTGCAGTCACCAAGAAAGAGGCACAGAAATTCAAGTTTTTGTTTTTGAAAATTCAGTTTTTGGCTGCTTTTGCTGCCTTGTAGTTGACCTAGGACCTTAACATTTTGCATGAACCGAACTCTGGCAGCCACATTACACGAGAAAAAGCGAGAAGTGGTAATTCGTAGTAAAAACCGCAGAAAACATAACGTTTTCTACATTGTTTTCGTATCGACGTAACTGAAAATCTTCACATTGGACGCATTACTCTCAGAAACGTTTACATTTATCGTCTAGCAACTAATGCCGCGTGATGACGTTTGCGGTCGCACCACTCTGTACGAAGTAGAAGCTTCTAAGTTGTTGCAGTCACCAAGAAAGAGGCACAGAAATTCAAGTTTTTGTTTTTGAAAATTCGGTTTTTGCTGCTTTTGCTGCCTTGTCGTTCACCTAGGACCTTAAGATTTTGCATGAACCGAACTCTGGCAGCCACATTACACGAGAAAAAGCGAGAAGTGGTAATTCGTAGTAAAAACCGCAGAAAACATAACGTTATCTACATTGTTTTCGTATCGACGTAACTGAAAATCTTCACATTGGACGCATTACTCTCAGAAACGTTTACATTTATCGTCTGGCAACTAATGCCGCGTGATGACGTTTGCGGTCGCACCACTCTGTACGAAGTAGATGCTTCTAAGTTGTTGCAGTCACCAAGAAAGAGGCACAGAAATTCAAGTTTTTGTTTTTGAAAATTCAGTTTTTGGCTGCTTTTGCTGCCTTGTAGTTGACCTAGGACCTTAAGATTTTGCATGAACCGAACTCTGGCAGCCACATTACACAAGAAAAAGCGAGAAGTGGTAATTTGTAGTAAAAACCGCAGAAAACATAACGTTTTCTACATTGTTTTCGTATCGACGTAACTGAAAATCTTCACAATGGATGCATTTCTCTCGGAAACGTTTACATTTATTGTCTGGCAACTAGTGCCGCGTGCTGAGGTTTGCGGTCGCACCACTCTGTACGAAGTAGAAGCTTCTAAGTTGTTGCAGTCACCAAGAAAGAGGCACAGAAATTCAAGTTTTAGTTTTTGAAAATTCAGTTTTTGGCTGCTTTTGCTGCCTTGTAGTTGACCTAGGACCTTAAGATTTTGCATGAACCGAACTCTGGCAGCCACATTACACGAGAAAAAGCGAGAAGTGGTAATTCGTAGTAAAAACCGCAGGAAACATAACGTTTTCTACATTGTTTTCGTATCGACGTAACTGAAAATCTTCATATTGGACGCATTACTCTCAGAAACGTTTACATTTATCGTCTGGCAACTAATGCCGCGTGATGACGTTTGCGGTCGCACCACTCTGTACGAAGTAGAAGCTTCTAAGTTGTTGCAGTCACCAAGAAAGAGGCACAGAAATTCAAGTTTTTGTTTTTGAAAATTCAGTTTTTGGCTGCTTTTGCTGCCTTGTAGTTGACCTAGGACCTTAAGATTTTGCATGAACCGAACTCTGGCAGCCACATTACACGAGAAAAAGCGAGAAGTGGTAATTCGTAGTAAAAACCGCAGAAAACATAACGTTTTCTATATTGTTTTCGTATCGACGTAACTGAAAATCTTCACATTGGACGCATTACTCTCAGAAACGTTTACATTTATCGTCTAGCAACTAATGCCGCGTGATGACGTTTGCGGTCGCTCCACTCTGTACGAAGTAGAAGCTTCTATGTTGTTGCAGTCACCAAGAAAGAGGCACAGAAATTCAAGTTTTAGTTTTTGAAAATTCAGTTTTTGGCTGCTTTTGCTGCCTTGTAGTTGACCTAGGACCTTAAGATTTGGCATGAACCGAACTCTGGCAGCCACATTACACGAGAAAAAGCGAGAAGTGGTAATTCGTAGTAAAAACCGCAGAAAACATGACGTTATCTACATTGTTTTCGTATCGACGAAACTGAAAATCTTCACAATGGATGCATTTCTCTCGGAAACGTTTACATTTATTGTCTGGCAACTAATGCCGCGTGATGACGTTTGCGGTCGCACCACTCTGTACGAAGTAGAAGCTTCTAAGTTGTTGCAGTCACCAAGAAAGAGGCACAGAAATTCAAGTTTTTGTTTTTGAAAATTCAGTTTTTGGCTGCTTTTGCTGACTTTTATTTGACCTAGGACATTAAGATTTTGCATGAACCGAACTCTGGCAGCCACATTACACGAGAAAAAGCGAGAAGTGGTAATTCGTAGTAAAAACCGCAGAAAACATAACGTTTTCTACATTGTTTTCGTATCGACGTAACTGAAAATCTTCACAATGGATGCATTTCTCTCGGAAACGTTTACATTTATTGTCTGGCAACTAATGCCGCGTGCTGAGGCTTGCGGTCGCACCACTCTGTACGAAGTAGAATCTTCTAAGTTGTTGCAGTCACCAAGAAAGATTCACAGAAATTCAAGTTTTAGTTTTTGAAAATACAGTTTTTGGCTGCTTTTGCTAGCTTGTAGTTGACCTAGGTCCTTAAGATTTTGCATGAACCGAACTCTGGCAGCCACAATACACGAGAAAAAGCGAGAAGTGGTAATTCGTAGTAAAAACCGCAGAAAACATAACGTTTTCAACATTGTTTTCGTATCGACGTAACTGAAAATCTTCACATTGGACGCATTACTCTCAGAAACGTTTACATTTATCGTCTGGCAACTAATGCCGCGTGATGACGTTTGCGGTCGCACCACTCTGTACGAAGTAGAAGCTTCTAAGTTGTTGCAGTCACCAAGAAAGAGGCACAGAAATTCAAGTTTTAGTTTTTGAAAATTCAGTTTTTGGCTGCTTTTGCTGCCTTGTAGTTGACCTAGGACCTTAAGATTTTGCATGAACCGAACTCTGGCAGCCACATTACACGAGAAAAAGCGAGAAGTGGTAATTCGTAGTAAAAACCGCAGAAAACATAACGTTTTCTACATTGTTTTCGTATCGACGTAACTGAAAATCTTCACAATGGATGCATTTCTCTCGGAAACGTTTACATTTAATATCTGGCAACTAATGCCGCGTGCTGAGGTTTGCGGTCGCACCACTCTGTACGAAGTAGAAGCTTCTAAGTTGTTGCAGTCACCAAGAAAGAGGCACAGAAATTCAAGGTTTAGTTTTTGGAAATTCAGTTTTTGGCTGCCTTTGCTGCCTTGTAGTTGACCTAGGACCCTAAGATTTTGCATGAACCGAACTCTGGCAGCAACATTACACGAGAAAAAGCGAGAAATGGTAATTCGTAGTAAAAACCGCAGAAAACAAAACGTTTTCTACATTGTTTTCGTATCGACGTAACTGAAAATCTTCACAATGGTTGCATTTCTCTCGGAAACGTTTACATTTATTGTCTTTCAACTAATGCCGCGTGCTGAGGTTTGCTTTCGCACCACTCTGTACGAAGTAGAAGCTTCTAAGTTGTTGCAGTCACCAAGAAAGAGGCACAGAAATTCAAGTTTTAGTTTTTGAAAATTCAGTTTTTGGCTGCTTTTGTTGCCTTGTAGTTGACCTAGGACCTTAAAATTTTGCATGAACCGAACTCTGGCAGCCACATTACACGAGAAAAAGCGAGAAGTGGTAATTCGTAGTAAAAACCGCAGAAAACATAAAGTTTTCTACATTGTTTTCGTATCGACGTAACTGAAAATCTTCACATTGGACGCATTACTCTCAGAAACGTTTACATTTATCGACTGGCAACCAATGCCGCGTGATGACGTTTGCGGTCGCACCACTCTGTACGAAGTAGAAGCTTCTAAGTTGTTGCAGTCACCAAGAAAGAGGCACAGAAATTCAAGTTTTAGTTTTTGAAAATTCAGTTTTTGGCTGCTTTTGCTGCTATGTAGTTGACCTAGGACCTTAAGATTTTGCATGAACCGAACTCTGGCAGCCACATTACACGAGAAAAAGCGAGAAGTGGTAATTCGTAGTAAAAACCGCAGAAAACATAACGTTTTCTACATTGTTTTCGTATCGACGTAACTGAAAATCTTCACAATGGATGCATTTCTCTCGGAAACGTTTCCATTTATCGTCTGGCAACTAATGCCGCGTGCTGAGGTTTGCGGTCGCACCACTCTGTACGAAGTAGAAGCTTCTAAGTTGTTGCAGTCACCAAGAAAGAGGCACAGAAATTCAAGTTTTAGTTTTTGAAAATTCAGTTTTTGGCTGCTTTTGCTGCCTTGTAGTTGACCTAGGACCTTAAGATTTTGCATGAACCGAACTCTGGCAGCCACATTACACGAGAAAAAGCGAGAAGTGGTAATTCGTAGTAAAAACCGCAGAAAAAATAACGTTTTCTACATTGTTTTCGTATCGACGTAACTGAAAATCTTCACAATGGATGCATTTCTCTCGGAAACGTTTCCATTTATCGTCTGGCAACTAATGCCGCGTGCTGAGGTTTGCGGTCGCACCACTCTGTACGAAGTAGAAGCTTCTAAGTTGTTGCAGTCACCAAGAAAGAGGCACAGAAATTCAAGTTTTAGTTTTTGAAAATTCAGTTTTTGGCTGCTTTTGCTGCCTTGTAGTTGACCTAGGACCTTAAGATTTTGCATGAACCGAACTCTGGCAGCCACATTACACGAGAAAAAGCGAGAAGTGGTAATTCGTAGTAAAAACCGCAGAAAACATAACGTTTTCTACATTGTTTTCGTATCGACGTAACTGAAAATCTTCACAATGGATGCATTACTCTCAGAAACGTTTACATTTATCGTGTGGCAACTAATGCCGCGTGAAGACGTTTGCGGTCGCACCACTCTGTACGAAGTAGATGCTTCTAAGTTGTTGCAGTCACCAAGAAAGAGGCACAGAAATTCAAGTTTTTGTTTTTGAAAATTCAGTTTTTGGCTGCTTTTGCCGCCTTGTAGTTGACCTAGGACCTTAAGATTTTGCATGAACCGAACTCTGGCAGCCACATTACACAAGAAAAAGCGAGAAGTGGTAATTTGTAGTAAAAACCGCAGAAAACATAACGTTTTCTACATTGTTTTCGTATCGACGTAACTGAAAATCTTCACAATGGATGCATTTCTCTCGGAAACGTTTACATTTATTGTCTGGCAACTAATACCGCGTGCTGAGGTTTGCGGTCGCACCACTCTGTACGAAGTAGAAGCTTCTAAGTTGTTGCAGTCACCAAGAAAGAGGCACAGAAATTCAAGTTTTAGTTTTTGAAAATTCAGTTTTTGGCTGCTTTTGCTGCCTTGTAGTTGACCTAGGACCTTAAGATTTTGCATGAACCGAACTCTGGCAGCCACATTACACGAGAAAAAGCGAGAAGTGGTAATTCGTAGTAAAAACCGCAGAAAACATAACGTTTTCTACATTGTTTTCGTATCGACGTTACTGAAAATCTTCACATTGGACGCATTACTCTCAGGAACGTTTACATTTATCGTCTGGCAACTAATGCCGCGTGATGACGTTTGCGGTCGCACCACTCTGTACGAAGTAGAAGCTTCTAAGTTGTTGCAGTCACCAAGAAAGAGGCACAGAAATTCAAGTCTTTGTTTTTGAAAATTCAGTTTTTGGCTGCTTTTGCTGCCTTGTAGTTGACCTAGGACCTTAAGATTTTGCATGAACCGAACTCTGGCAGCCAAATTACACGAGAAAAAGCGAGAAGTGGTAATTCGTAGTAAAAACCGCAGAAAACATAACGTTTTCTACATTGTTTTCGTATCGACGTAACTGAAAATCTTCACATTGGACGCATTACTCTCAGAAACGTTTACATTTATCGTCTAGCAACTAATGCCGCGTGATGACGTTTGCGGTCGCACCACTCTGTACGAAGTAGAAGCTTCTAAGTTGTTGCAGTCACCAAGAAAGAGGCACAGAAATTCAAGTTTTTGTTTTTGAAAATTCGGTTTTTGCTGCTTTTGCTGCCTTGTAGTTCACCTAGGACCTTAAGATTTTGCATGAACCGAACTCTGGCAGCCACATTACACGAGAAAAAGCGAGAAGTGGTAATTCGTAGTAAAAACCGCAGAAAACATAACGTTATCTACATTGTTTTCGTATCGGCGTAACTGAAAATCTTCACATTGGACGCATTACTCTCAGAAACGTTTACATTTATCGTCTGGCAACTAATGCCGCGTGATGACGTTTGCGGTCGCACCACTCTGTACGAAGTAGATGCTTCTAAGTTGTTGCAGTCACCAAGAAAGAGGCACAGAAATTCAAGTTTTAGTTTTTGAAAATTCAGTTTTTGGCTGCTTTTGCTGCCTTGTAGTTGACCTAGGACCTTAAGATTTTGCATGAACCGAACTCTGGCAGCCACATTACACAAGAAAAAGCGAGAAGTGGTAATTTGTAGTAAAAACCGCAGAAAACATAACGTTTTCTACATTGTTTTCGTATCGACGTAACTGAAAATCTTCACAATGGATGCATTTCTCTCGGAAACGTTTACATTTATTGTCTGGCAACTAGTGCCGCGTGCTGAGGTTTGCGGTCGCACCACTCTGTACGAAGTAGAAGCTTCTAAGTTGTTGCAGTCACCAAGAAAGAGGCACAGAAATTCAAGTTTTAGTTTTTGAAAATTCAGTTTTTGGCTGCTTTTGCTGCCTTGTAGTTGACCTAGGACCTTAAGATTTTGCATGAACCGAACTCTGGCAGCCACATTACACGAGAAAAAGCGAGAAGTGGTAATTCGTAGTAAAAACCGCAGGAAACATAACGTTTTCTACATTGTTTTCGTATCGACGTAACTGAAAATCTTCATATTGGACGCATTACTCTCAGAAACGTTTACATTTATCGTCTGGCAACTAATGCCGCGTGATGACGTTTGCGGTCGCACCACTCTGTACGAAGTAGAAGCTTCTAAGTTGTTGCAGTCACCAAGAAAGAGGCACAGAAATTCAAGTTTTTGTTTTTGAAAATTCAGTTTTTGGCTGCTTTTGCTGCCTTGTAGTTGACCTAGGACCTTAAGATTTTGCATGAACCGAACTCTGGCAGCCACATTACACGAGAAAAAGCGAGAAGTGGTAATTCGTAGTAAAAACCGCAGAAAACATAACGTTTTCTACATTGTTTTCGTATCGACGTAACTGAAAATCTTCACATTGGACGCATTACTCTCAGAAACGTTTACATTTATCGTCTAGCAACTAATGCCGCGTGATGACGTTTGCGGTCGCTCCACTCTGTACGAAGTAGAAGCTTCTATGTTGTTGCAGTCACCAAGAAAGAGGCACAGAAATTCAAGTTTTAGTTTTTGAAAATTCAGTTTTTGGCTGCTTTTGCTGCCTTGTAGTTGACCTAGGACCTTAAGATTTGGCATGAACCGAACTCTGGCAGCCACATTACACGAGAAAAAGCGAGAAGTGGTAATTCGTAGTAAAAACCGCAGAAAACATGACGTTATCTACATTGTTTTCGTATCGACGAAACTGAAAATCTTCACAATGGATGCATTTCTCTCGGAAACGTTTACATTTATTGTCTGGCAACTAATGCCGCGTGATGACGTTTGCGGTCGCACCACTCTGTACGAAGTAGAAGCTTCTAAGTTGTTGCAGTCACCAAGAAAGAGGCACAGAAATTCAAGTTTTTGTTTTTGAAAATTCAGTTTTTGGCTGCTTTTTCTGACTTTTATTTGACCTAGGACATTAAGATTTTGCATGAACCGAACTCTGGCAGCCACATTACACGAGAAAAAGCGAGAAGTGGTAATTCGTAGTAAAAACCGCAGAAAACATAACGTTTTCTACATTGTTTTCGTATCGACGTAACTGAAAATCTTCACAATGGATGCATTTCTCTCGGAAACGTTTACATTTATTGTCTGGCAACTAATGCCGCGTGCTGAGGCTTGCGGTCGCACCACTCTGTACGAAGTAGAATCTTCTAAGTTGTTGCAGTCACCAAGAAATATTCACAGAAATTCAAGTTTTAGTTTTTGAAAATACAGTTTTTGGCTGCTTTTGCTAGCTTGTAGTTGACCTAGGTCCTTAAGATTTTGCATGAACCGAACTCTGGCAGCCACAATACACGAGAAAAAGCGAGAAGTGGTAATTCGTAGTAAAAACCGCAGAAAACATAACGTTTTCAACATTGTTTTCGTATCGACGTAACTGAAAATCTTCACATTGGACGCATTACTCTCAGAAACGTTTACATTTATCGTCTGGCAACTAATGCCGCGTGATGACGTTTGCGGTCGCACCACTCTGTACGAAGTAGAAGCTTCTAAGTTGTTGCAGTCACCAAGAAAGAGGCACAGAAATTCAAGTTTTAGTTTTTGAAAATTCAGTTTTTGGCTGCTTTTGCTGCCTTGTAGTTGACCTAGGACCTTAAGATTTTGCATGAACCGAACTCTGGCAGCCACATTACACGAGAAAAAGCGAGAAGTGGTAATTCGTAGTAAAAACCGCAGAAAACATAACGTTTTCTACATTGTTTTCGTATCGACGTAACTGAAAATCTTCACAATGGATGCATTTCTCTCGGAAACGTTTACATTTAATATCTGGCAACTAATGCCGCGTGCTGAGGTTTGCGGTCGCACCACTCTGTACGAAGTAGAAGCTTCTAAGTTGTTGCAGTCACCAAGAAAGAGGCACAGAAATTCAAGTTTTAGTTTTTGGAAATTCAGTTTTTGGCTGCCTTTGCTGCCTTGTAGTTGACCTAGGACCCTAAGATTTTGCATGAACCGAACTCTGGCAGCAACATTACACGAGAAAAAGCGAGAAATGGTAATTCGTAGTAAAAACCGCAGAAAACAAAACGTTTTCTACATTGTTTTCGTATCGACGTAACTGAAAATCTTCACAATGGTTGCATTTCTCTCGGAAACGTTTACATTTATTGTCTTTCAACTAATGCCGCGTGCTGAGGTTTGCTTTCGCACCACTCTGTACGAAGTAGAAGCTTCTAAGTTGTTGCAGTCACCAAGAAAGAGGCACAGAAATTCAAGTTTTAGTTTTTGAAAATTCAGTTTTTGGCTGCTTTTGCTGCCTTGTAGTTGACCTAGGACCTTAAAATTTTGCATGAACCGAACTCTGGCAGCCACATTACACGAGAAAAAGCGAGAAGTGGTAATTCGTAGTAAAAACCGCAGAAAACAAAACGTTTTCTACATTGTTTTCGTATCGACGTAACTGAAAATCTTCACAATGGTTGCATTTCTCTCGGAAACGTTTACATTTATCGTCTGGCAACTAATGCCGCGTGATGACGTTTGCGGTCGCACCACTCTGTACGAAGTAGAAGCTTCTAAGTTGTTGCAGTCACCAAGAAAGAGGCACAGAAATTCAAGTTTTAGTTTTTGAAAATTCAGTTTTTGGCTGCTTTTGCTGCCTTGTAGTTGACCTAGGACCTTAAGATTTTGCATGAACCGAACTCTGGCAGCCACATTACACGAGAAAAAGCGAGAAGTGGTAATTCGTAGTAAAAACCGCAGAAAACATAAAGTTTTCTGCATTGTTTTCGTATCGACGTAACTGAAAATCTTCACATTGGACGCATTACTCTCAGAAACGTTTACATTTATCGACTGGCAACCAATGCCGCGTGATGACGTTTGCGGTCGCACCACTCTGTACGAAGTAGAAGCTTCTAAGTTGTTGCAGTCACCAAGAAAGAGGCACAGAAATTCAAGTTTTAGTTTTTGAAAATTCAGTTTTTGGCTGCTTTTGCTGCTATGTAGTTGACCTAGGACCTTAAGATTTTGCATGAACCGAACTCTGGCAGCCACATTACACGAGAAAAAGCGAGAAGTGGTAATTCGTAGTAAAAACCGCAGAAAACATAACGTTTTCTACATTGTTTTCGTATCGACGTAACTGAAAATCTTCACAATGGATGCATTTCTCTCGGAAACGTTTCCAATTATCGTCTGGCAACTAATGCCGCGTGCTGAGGTTTGCGGTCGCACCACTCTGTACGAAGTAGAAGCTTCTAAGTTGTTGCAGTCACCAAGAAAGAGGCACAGAAATTCAAGTTTTAGTTTTTGAAAATTCAGTTTTTGGCTGCTTTTCCTGCCTTGTAGTTGACCTAGGACCTTAAGATTTTGCATTAACCGAACTCTGGCAGCCACATTACACGAGAAAAAGCGAGAAGTGGTAATTCGTAGTAAAAACCGCAGAAAACATAACGTTTTCTACATTGTTTTCGTATCGACGTAACTGAAAATCTTCACAATGGATGCATTTCTCTCGGAAACGTTTACATTTATCGTGTGGCAACTAATGCCGCGTGCTGAGGTTTGCGGTCGCACCACTCTGTACGAAGTAGCTTCTGTTGCAGTCACCAAGAAAGAGGCAGAGAAATTCAAGTTTTAGTTTTTGAAAATTCAGTTTTTGGCTGCTTTTGCTGCCTTATAGTTGACCTAGGACCTTAATATTTTGCATGAACCGAACTCTGTCAGCCACATTACACGAGAAAAAGCGAGAAGTGGTAATTCGTAGTAAAAACCGCAGAAAACATAACGTTTTCTGCATTGTTTTCGTATCGACGTAACTGAAAATCTTCACAATGGATGCATTTCTCTCGGAAACGTTTAAATTTATTGTCTGGCAACTAATGCCGCGTGCTGAGGTTTGCGGTCGCACCACTCTGTACGAAGTAGAAGCTCCTAACTTGTTGCAGTCGCCAAGAAAGAGGCACATAAATTCAAGTTGTATATTTTGGAAATTCAGTTTTTGTCTGCTTATGCTGCTTTGTAGTTGACCTAGGACCTTAAGATTTTGCATGAACCGAACTCTGGCAACCACATTACACGAGAAAAAGCGAGAAGTGGTAATTCGTAGTAAAAACCGCAGAAAACATAACGTTTTCTGCATTGTTTTCGTATCGACGTAACTGAAAATCTTCACAATGGATGCATTTCTCTCGGAAACGTTTACATTTATTGTCTGGCAACTAATGCCGCGTGCTGAGGTTTGCGGTCGCACCACTCTGTACGAAGTAGAAGCTCCTAAGTTGTTGCAGTCGCCAAGAAAGAGGCACATAAATTCAAGTTGTATATTTTGAAAATTCAGTTTTTGTCTGCTTATGCTGCTTTGTAGTTGACCTAGGACCTTAAGATTTTGCATGAACCGAACTCTGGCAGCCACATTACACGAGAAAAAGCGAGACGTGGTAATTCGTAGTAAAAACCGCTGAAAACATAACGTTTTCTACATTGTTTTCGTATCGACGTAACTGAAAATCTTCACAATGGATGCATTTCTCTCGCAAAAGTTTACATTAATTGTCTGGCAACTAATGCCGCGTGCTGAGGTTTGCGGTCGCACACCTCTGTACGAAGTAGAAGCTTCTAAGTTGTTGCAGTCACCAAGAAAGAGGCACATAAATTCAAGTTTTAGTTTTTGAAAATTCAGTTTTTGGCTGCTTTTGCTGCCTTGTAGTTGACCTAGGACCTTAAGATTTTGCATGAACCGAACTCTGGCAGCCACATTACACGAGAAAAAGCGAGAAGTGGTAATTCGTAGTAAAAACCGCAGAAAACATAACGTTTTCTACATTGTTTTCGTATCGACGTGACTGAAAATCTTCACAATGGATGCATTTCTCTCGGAAACGTTTACATTTATCGTCTGGCAACTAATGCCGCGTGCTGAGGTTTGCGGTCGCACCACTCTGTACGAAGTAGAAGCTTCTAAGTTGTTGCAGTCACCAAGAAAGAGGCACAGAAATTCAAGTTTTAGTTTTTAAAAATTCAGTTTTTGGCTGCTTTTGCTGCCTTGTAGTTGACCTAGGACCTTAAGATTTTGCATAAACCGAACTCTGGCAGCCACATTACACGAGAAAAAGCAAGAAGTGGTAATTCGTAGTAAAAACCGCAAAAAACATAACTTTTTCTACATTGTTTTCGTGTCGACGTAACTGAAAATCTTCACATTGGACGCATTACTCTCAGAAACGTTTACATTTATCGTCTGGCAACTAATGTCGCGTGATGACGTTTGCGGTCGCACCACTCTGTACGAAGTAGAAGCTTCTAAGTTGTTGCAGTCACCAAGAAAGAGGCACAGAAATTCAAGTTTTTGTTTTTGAAAATTCAGTTTTTGTCTGCTTTTGCTGCCTTGTAGTTGACCTAGGACCTAAAGATTTTGCATGAACCGAACTCTGGCAGCCAAATTGCACGAGAAAAAGCGAGAAGTGGTAATTCGTAGTAAAAACCGCAGAAAACATAACGTTTTCTACATTGTTTTCGTATCGACGTAACTGAAAATCTTCACATTGGACGCATTACTCTCAGAAACGTTTACATTTATCGTCTGGCAACTAATGCCGCGTGATGACGTTTGCGGTCGCACCACTCTGTACGAAGTAGAAGCTTCTAAGTTGTTGCAGTCACCAAGAAAGAGGCACAGAAATTCAAGTTTTTGTTTTTGAAAATTCAGTTTTTGGCTGCTTTTGCCGCCTTGTAGTTGACCTAGGACCTTAAGATTTTGCATGAACCGAACTCTGGCAGCCACATTACACGAGAAAAAGCGAGAAGTGGTAATTCGTAGTAAAAACCGCAGAAAACATAACGTTTTCCACATTGTTTTCGTATCGACGTAACTGAAAATCTTCACATTGGACGCATTACTCTCAGAAACGTTTACATTTATTGTCTGGCAACTAATGCCGCATGATGACGTTTGCGGTCGCACCACTCTGTACGAAGTAGAAGCTTCTAAGTTGTTGCAGTCACCAAGAAAGAGGCACAGAAATTCAAGTTTTAGTTTTTGAAAATTCAGTTTTTGGCTGCTTTTGCTGCCTTGTAGTTGACCTAGGACCTTAAGATTTTGCATGAACCGAACTCTGGCAGCCACATTACACGAGAAAACGCGAGATGTGGTAATTCGTAGTAAAAACCGCAGAAAACATTACGTTTTCTACATTGTTTTCGTATCGACGTAACTGAAAATCTTCACATTGGACGCATTACTCTCAGAAACGTTTACATTTATCGTCTGGCAACTAATGCCGCGTGCTGAGGTTTGCGGTCGCGCCACTCTGTACGAAGTAGAAGCTTCTAAGTTGTTGCAGTCACCAAGAAAGAGGCACAGAAATTCAAGTTTTAGTTTTTGAAAATTCAGTTTTTGGCTGCTTTTGCTGCCTTGTAGTTGACCTAGGTCCTTAAGATTTTGCATGAACCGAACTCTGGCAGGCACATTACACGAGAAAAAGCGAGAAGTGGTAATTCGTAGTAAAAACCGCAGAAAACATAACGTTTTCTACATTGTTTTCGTATCGACGTAAATTAAAATCTTCACAATGGATGCATTTCTCTCGCAAAAGTTTACATTTATTGTCTGGCAACTAATGCCGCGTGCTGAGGTTTGCGGTCGCACACCTCTGTACGAAGTAGAAGCTTCTAAGTTGTTGCAGTCACCAAGAAAGAGCCACAGAAATTCAAGTTTTTGTTTTTGAAAATTCAGTTTTTGGCTGCTTTTGCTGCCTTGTAGTTGACCTAGGACCTTAAGATTTTGCATGAACCGAACTCTGGCAGCCACATTACACGAGAAAGAGCGAGAAGTGGTAATTCGTAGTAAAAACCGCAGAAAACATAACGTTTTCTACATTGTTTTCGTATCGACGTAACTGAAAATCTTCACATTGGACGCATTACTCTCAGATACGTTTACATTTATCGTCTGGCAACTAATGCCGCGTGCTGAGGTTTGCGGTCGCACCACTCTGTACGAAGTAGAAGCTTCTAAGATGTTGCAGTCACCAAGAAAGAGGCACAGAAATTCAAGTTTTAGTTTTTGAAAATTCAGTTTTTGGCTGCTTTTGCTGCCTTGTAGTTGACCTAGGACATTAAGATTTTGCATGAACAGAACTCTGGCAGCCACATTACACGAGAAAAAGCGAGAAGTGGTAATTCGTAGTAAAAACTGCAGAAAACATAACGTTTTCTACATTGTTTTCGTATCGACGTAACTGAAAATCTTCACATTTGACGCATTACTCTCAGAAACGTTTACATTTATCGTCTGGCAACTAATGCCGCGTGATGACGTTTGCGGTCGCACCACTCTGTACGAAGTAGAAGCTTCTAAGTTGTTGCAGTCACCAAGAAAGAGGCACAGAAATTCAAGTTTTAGTTTTTGAAAATTCAGTTTTTGGCTGCTTTTGCTGCCTTGTAGTTGACCTAAGACCTTAAGATTTGGCATGAACCGAACTCTGGCAGCCACATTACACGAGAAAAAGCGAGAAGTGGTAATTCGTAGTAAAAACCGCAGAAAACATAACGTTTTCTACATTGTTTTCGTATCGACGTAACTGAAAATCTTCACAATGGATGCATTTCTCTCGGAAACGTTTACATTTATTGTCTGGCAACTAATGCCGCGTGCTGAGGTTTGCGGTCGCACCACTCTGTACGAAGTAGAAGCTTCTAAGTTGTTGCAGTCACCAAGAAAGAGGCACAGAAATTCAAGTTTTAGTTTTTGAAAATTCAGTTTTTGGCTGCTTTTGCTTCCTTGTAGTTGACCTAGGACCTTAAGATTTTGCATGAACCGAACTCTGGCAGCCACATTACACGAGGAAAAGCGACAAGTGGTAATTCGTAGTAAAAACCGCAAAAAACATAACGTTTTCTACATTGTTTTCGTATCGACGTAACTGAAAATCTTCATATTGGACGCATTACTCTCAGAAACGTTTACATTTATCGTCTAGCAACTAATGCCGCGTGATGACGTTTGCGGTCGCACCACTCTGTACGAAGTAGAAGCTTCTAAGTTGTTGCAGTCACCAAGAAAGAGGCACAGAAATTCAAGTTTTAGTTTTTGAAAATTCAGTTTTTGGCTGCTTTTGCTGCCTTGTAGTTGACCTAGGACCTTAAAATTTTGCATGAACCGAACTCTGGCAGCCACATTACACGAGAAAAAGCGAGAAGTGGTAATTCGTAGTAAAAACCGCAGAAAACATAACGTTTTCTACATTGTTTTCGTATCGACGTAACTGAAAATCTTCACATTGGACGCATTACTCTCAGAAACGTTTACATTTATTGTCTGGCAACTAATGCCGCGTGATGACGTTTGCGGTCGCACCACTCTGTACGAAGTAGAAGCTTCTAAGTTGTTGCAGTCACCAAGAAAGAGGCACAGAAATTCAAGTTTTTGTTTTTGAAAATTCAGTTTTTGGCTGCTTTTGCTGCCTTGTAGTTGACCTAGGACCTAAAGATTCTGCATGAACTGAACTCTGGCAGCCAAATTGCACGAGAAAAAGCGAGAAGTGGTAATTCGTAGTAAAAACCGCAGAAAACATAACGTTTTCTACATTGTTTTCGTATCGACGTAACTGAAAATCTTCACATTGGACGCATTACTCTCAGAAACGTTTACATTTATCGTCTGGCAACTAATGCCGCGTGATGACGTTTGCGGTCGCACCACTCTGTACGAAGTAGAAGCTTCTAAGTTGTTGCAGTCACCAAGAAAGAGGCACAGAAATTCAAGTTTTAGTTTTTGAAAATTCAGTTTTTGGCTGCTTTTGCTGCCTTGTAGTTGACCTAGGACCTTAAGATTTTGAATGAACCGAACTCTGGCAGCCACATTACACGAGAAAAAGCGAGAAGTGGTAATCCGTAGTAAAAACCGCAGAAAACATAACGTTCTCTACATTGTTTTCGTATCGACGTAACTGAAAATCTTCACATTGGATGCATTACTCTCAGAAACGTTTACATTTATTGACTGGCAACTAATGCCGCGTGATGACGTTTGCGGTCGCACCACTCTGTACGAAGTAGAAGCTTCTAAGTTGTTGCAGTCACCAAGAAAGAGGCAAAGAAATTCAAGTTTTTGTTTTTGAAAATTCAGTTTTTGGCTGCTTTTGCTGCCTTGTAGTTGACCTAGGACCTTAAGATTTTGCATGAACCGAACTCTGGCAGCCACATTACACGAGAAAGAGCGAGAAGTGGTAATTCGTAGTAAAAACCGCAGAAAACATAACGTTTTCTACATTGTTTTCGTATCGACGTAACTGAAAATCTTCACATTGGACGCATTACTCTCAGATACGTTTACATTTATCGTCTGGCAACTAATGCCGCGTGCTGAGGTTTGCGGTCGCACCACTCTGTACGAAGTAGAAGCTTCTAAGATGTTGCAGTCACCAAGAAAGAGGCACAGAAATTCAAGTTTTAGTTTTTGAAAATTCAGTTTTTGGCTGCTTTTGCTGCCTTGTAGTTGACCTAGGACATTAAGATTTTGCATGAACAGAACTCTGGCAGCCACATTACACGAGAAAAAGCGAGAAGTGGTAATTCGTAGTAAAAACTGCAGAAAACATAACGTTTTCTACATTGTTTTCGTATCGACGTAACTGAAAATCTTCACATTTGACGCATTACTCTCAGAAACGTTTACATTTATCGTCTGGCAACTAATGCCGCGTGATGACGTTTGCGGTCGCACCACTCTGTACGAAGTAGAAGCTTCTAAGTTGTTGCAGTCACCAAGAAAGAGGCACAGAAATTCAAGTTTTAGTTTTTGAAAATTCAGTTTTTGGCTGCTTTTGCTGCCTTGTAGTTGACCTAAGACCTTAAGATTTGGCATGAACCGAACTCTGGCAGCCATATTACACGAGAAAAAGCGAGAAGTGGTAATTCGTAGTAAAAACCGCAGAAAACATAACGTTTTCTACATTGTTTTCGTATCGACGTAACTGAAAATCTTCACAATGGATGCATTTCTCTCGGAAACGTTTACATTTATTGTCTGGCAACTAATGCCGCGTGCTGAGGTTTGCGGTCGCACCACTCTGTACGAAGTAGAAGCTTCTAAGTTGTTGCAGTCACCAAGAAAGAGGCACAGAAATTCAAGTTTTAGTTTTTGAAAATTCAGTTTTTGGCTGCTTTTGCTTCCTTGTAGTTGACCTAGGACCTTAAGATTTTGCATGAACCGAACTCTGGCAGCCACATTACACGAGGAAAAGCGACAAGTGGTAATTCGTAGTAAAAACCGCAAAAAACATAACGTTTTCTACATTGTTTTCGTATCGACGTAACTGAAAATCTTCATATTGGACGCATTACTCTCAGAAACGTTTACATTTATCGTCTAGCAACTAATGCCGCGTGATGACGTTTGCGGTCGCACCACTCTGTACGAAGTAGAAGCTTCTAAGTTGTTGCAGTCACCAAGAAAGAGGCACAGAAATTCAAGTTTTAGTTTTTGAAAATTCAGTTTTTGGCTGCTTTTGCTGCCTTGTAGTTGACCTAGGACCTTAAGATTTTGCATGAACCGAACTCTGGCAGCCACATTACACGAGAAAAAGCGAGAAGTGGTAATTCGTAGTAAAAACCGCAGAAAACATAACGTTTTCTACATTGTTTTCGTATCGACGTAACTGAAAATCTTCACATTGGACGCATTACTCTCAGAAACGTTTACATTTATTGTCTGGCAACTAATGCCGCGTGATGACGTTTGCGGTCGCACCACTCTGTACGAAGTAGAAGCTTCTAAGTTGTTGCAGTCACCAAGAAAGAGGCACAGAAATTCAAGTTTTTGTTTTTGAAAATTCAGTTTTTGGCTGCTTTTGCTGCCTTGTAGTTGACCTAGGACCTAAAGATTCTGCATGAACCGAACTCTGGCAGCCAAATTGCACGAGAAAAGGCGAGAAGTGGTAATTCGTAGTAAAAACCGCAGAAAACATAACGTTTTCTACATTGTTTTCGTATCGACGTAACTGAAAATCTTCACATTGGACGCATTACTCTCAGAAACGTTTACATTTATCGTCTGGCAACTAATGCCGCGTGATGACGTTTGCGGTCGCACCACTCTGTACGAAGTAGAAGCTTCTAAGTTGTTGCAGTCACCAAGAAAGAGGCACAGAAATTCAAGTTTTAGTTTTTGAAAATTCAGTTTTTGGCTGCTTTTGCTGCCTTGTAGTTGACCTAGGACCTTAAGATTTTGAATGAACCGAACTCTGGCAGCCACATTACACGAGAAAAAGCGAGAAGTGGTAATCCGTAGTAAAAACCGCAGAAAACATAACGTTCTCTACATTGTTTTCGTATCGACGTAACTGAAAATCTTCACATTGGATGCATTACTCTCAGAAACGTTTACATTTATTGACTGGCAACTAATGCCGCGTGATGACGTTTGCGGTCGCACCACTCTGTACGAAGTAGAAGCTTCTAAGTTGTTGCAGTCACCAAGAAAGAGGCAAAGAAATTCAAGTTTTTGTTTTTGAAAATTCAGTTTTTGGCTGCTTTTGCTGCCTTGTAGTTGACCTAGGACCTTAAGATTTTGCATGAACTGAACTCTGGCAGCCACATTACACGAGAAAAAGCGAGAAGTGGTAATTCGTAGTAAAAACCGCAGAAAACATAACGTTTTCTACATTGTTTTCGTATCGACGTAACTGAAAATCTTCACATTGGACGCATTACTCACAGAAACGTTTACATTTATCGTCTGGCAACTAATGCCGCGTGATGACGTTTGCGGTCGCACCACTCTGTACGAAGTAGAAGCTTCTAAGTTGTTGCAGTCACCAAGAAAGAGGCACAGAAATTCAAGTTTTAGTTTTTGAAAATTCAGTTTTTGGCTGATTTTGCTGCCTTGTAGTTGACCTAGGACCTTACGATTTTGCATGAACCGAACTCTGGCAGCCACTCTACACGAGAAAAAGCGAGAAGTGGTAATTCGTAGTAAAAACCGCAGAAAACATTACGTTTTCTACATTGTTTTCGTATCGGCGTAACTGAAAATCTTCACATTGGACACATTACTCTCAGAAACGTTTACATTTATCGTCTGGCAACTAATGCCGCGTGATGACGTTTGCGGTCGCACCACTCTGTACGAAGTAGAAGCTTCTAAGTTGTTGCAGTCACCAAGAAAGAGGCACAAAAATTCAAGTTTTAGTTTTTGAAAATTCAGTTTTTGGCTGCTTTTGCTGCCTTGTAGTCGACCTAGGACCTTAAGATTTTGCATGAACCGAACTCTGGCAGCCACATTACACGAGAAAAAGCGAGAAGTGGTAATTCGTAGTAAAAACCGCAGAAAACATAACGTTTTCTACATTGTTTTCGTATCGACGTAACTGAAAATCTTCACATTGGACGCATTACTCTCAGATACGTTTACAGTTATTGTCTGGCAACTAATGCCGCGTGATGACGTTTGCGGTCGCACCACTCTGTACGAAGCAGAAGCTTCTAAGTTGTTGCAGTCACCAAGAAAGAGGCACAGAAATTCAAGTTTTAGTTTTTGAAAATTCAGTTTTTGGCTGCTTTTGCTGCCTTGTAGTTGACCTAGGACCTTAAGATTTTGCATGAACCTAACTCTGGCAGCCACATTACACGAGAAAAAGCGAGAAGTGGTAATTCGTAGTAAAAACCGCAGAAAACATAGCGTCTTCTACATTGTTTTCGTATCGACGTAACTGAAAATCTTCACATTGGCCGCATTGCTCTCAGAAACGTTTACATTTATTGTCTGGCAACTAATGCCGCGTGATGACGATTGCGGTCGCACCACTCTGTACGAAGTAGAAGCTTCTAAGTTGTTGCAGTCACCAAGAAAGAGGCACAGAAATTCAAGTTTTAGTTTTTGAAAATTCAGTTTTTGGCTGCTTTTGGTGCTTTGTAGTTGACCTAGGACCTTAAGATTTTGCATGAACCGAACTCTGGCAGCCACATTACACGAGAAAAAGCGAGAAGTGGTAATTCGTAGTAAAAACCGCAGAAAACATAACGTTTTCTACATTGTTTACGTATCGACGTAACTGAAAATCTTCACATTGGACGCATTACTCTCAGAAACGTTTACATTTATCGTCTGGCAACTAATGCCGCGTGCTGAGGTTTGCGGTCGCACCACTCTGTACGAAGTAGAAGCTTCTAAGTTGTTGGAGTCACCAAGAAAGAGGCACAGAAATTCAAGTTTTAGTTTTTGAAAATTCAGTTTTTGGCTGCTTTTGCTGCCTTGTAGTTGACCTAGGACCTTAAGATTTTGCATGAACTGAACTCTGGCAGCCACATTACACGAGAAAAAGCGACAAGTGGTAATTCGTAGTAAAAACCGCAAAAAACATAACGTTTTCTACATTGTTTTCGCATCGACGTAACTGAAAATCTTCATATTGGACGCATTACTCTCAGAAACGTTTACATTTATCGTCTAGCAACTAATCTTTACATTGGACGCAATACTCTCAGAAACGTTTACATTTATCGTCTGGCAACTAATGCCGCGTGATGACGTTTGCGGTCGCACCACTCAATACGAAGTAGAAGCTTCTAAGTTGTTGCAGTCACCAAGAAAGAGGCACAGAAGTTCAAGTTTTAGTTTTTGAAAATTCAGTTTTTGGCTGCTTTTGCTGCCTTGTAGTTGACCTAGGACCTTAAGATTTTGCATGAACCGAACTCTGGCAGCCACATTACACGAGAAAAAGCGAGAAGTGGTAATTCGTAGTAAAAACCGCAGAAAACATAACGTTTTCTACGTTGTTTTCGTATCGACGTAACTGAAAATCTTCACATTGGACGCATTACTCTCAGAAACGTTTACATTTATCGTCTGGCAACTAATGCCGCGTGATGACGTTTGCGGTCGCACCACTCTGTACGAAGTAGAAGCTTCTAAGTTGTTGCAGTCACCAAGAAAGAGGCACAGATATTCAAGTTTTAGTTTTTGAAAATTCAGTTTTTGGCTGCTTTTGCTGCCTTGTAGTTGACCTAGGACCTTAAGATTTTGCATGAACCGAACTCTGGCAGCCACATTACACGAGAAAAAGCGAGAAGTGGTAATTCGTAGTAAAAACCGCAGAAAACATAACGTTTTCAACATTTGTTTTCGAAATGACATAACTGAAAATCTTCACATTGGACGCATTACTCTCAGAAACGTTTACATTTATCGTCTGGCAATTAATGCCGCGTGATGACGTTTGCGGTCGCACCACTCTGTACGACGTAGAAGCTTGTAAGTTGTTGCAGTCACCAAGAAAGAGGCACAGAAATTCAAGTTTTAGTTTTTGAAAATTCAGTTTTTGGCTGCTTTTGCTGCCTTGTAGTTGACCTAGGACCTTAAGATTTTGCATGAACCGAACTCTGGCAGCCCCATTACACGAGAAAAAGCGAGAAGTGGTAATTCGTAGTAAAAGCCGCAGAAAACATTACGTTTTCTACATTGTTTTCGTATCGACGTAACTGAAAATCTTCACATTGGACGCATTACTCTCAGAAACGTTTACATTTATCGTCTGGCAACTAATGCCGCGTGATGACGTTTGCGGTCGCACCACTCTGTACGAAGTAGAAGCTTCTAAGTTGTTGCAGTCACCAAGAAAGAGGCACAGAAATTCAAGTTTTAGTTTTTGAAATTTCAGTTTTTGGCTGCTTTTGCTGCCTTGTAGTTGACCTAGGACCTTAAGATTTTGCATGAACCGAACTCTGGCAGCCACATTACACGAAAAAAACCGAGAAGTGGTAATTCGTAGTAAAAACCGCAGAAAACATTACGTTTTCAACATTTGTTTTCGTATCGACGTAACTGAAAATCTTCACATTGGACGCATTACTCTCGGAAACGTTTACATTTATCGTCTGGCAACTAATGCAGCGTGATTACTTTTGCGGTCGCACCACTCTGTACGAAGTAGAAGCTTCTACGTTGTTGCAGTCACCAAGAAAGAGGCACAGAAATTCAAGTTTTAGTTTTTGAAAATTCAGATTTTGGTTGCATTTGCTGCCTTGTAGTTGACCTAGGACCTTAAGATTTTGCATGAACCGAACTCTGGCAGCCCCATTACACGAGAAAAAGCGAGAAGTGGTAATTCGTAGTAAAAACCGCAGAAAACATAACGTTTTCTACATTGTTTTCGTATCGACGTAACTGAAAATCTTCACATTGGACGCATTACTCTCAGAAACGTTTACATTTATCGTCTGGCAACTAATGCCGCGTGATTACGTTTGCGGTCGCACCACTCTGTACGAAGTAGAAGCTTCTAAGTTGTTGCAGTCACCAAGAAAGAGGCACAGAAATTCAAGTTTTAGTTTTTGAAAATTCAGTTTTTGGCTGCTTTTGCTGCCTTGTAGTTGACCTAGGACCTTAAGATTTTGCATGAACCGAACTCTGGCAGCCACATTACACGAGAAAAAGCGAGAAGTGGTAATTCGTAGTAAAAACCGCAGAAAACATAACGTTTTCAACATTTGTTTTATGTATCGACGTAACTGAAAATCTTCACATTGGACGCATTACTCTCAGAAACGTTTACATTTATCGTCTGGCAACTAATGCAGCGCGATTACGTTTGCGGTCGCACCACTCTGTACGAAGTAGAAGCTTCTAAGTTGTTGCAGTCACCAAGAAAGAGGAACAGAAATTCAAGTTTTAGTTTTTGAAAATTCAGTTTTTGGCTGCTTTTGCTGCCTTCTAGTTGACCTAGGACCTTAAGGTTTTGCATGAACCGAACTCTGGCAGCCACATTACACGAGAAAAAGCGAAAAGTGGTAATTCGAAGTAAAAACCGCAGAAAACATAACGTTTTCAACATTTGTTTTCGTATCGA
This sequence comes from Schistocerca serialis cubense, assembly GCF_023864345.2. Lineage (NCBI taxonomy): Eukaryota > Metazoa > Arthropoda > Insecta > Orthoptera > Acrididae > Schistocerca > Schistocerca serialis. The sequence continues at coordinate 1,722,846 of NW_026047571.1, read as the reverse complement.
CGGAACTGAAAATCTTCACATTGGACGCATTACTCTCAGAAACGTTTACATTTATCGTCTGGCAACTAATGCAGCGTGATGACGTTTGCGGTCGCACCACTCTGTACGAAGTAGAAGCTTCTAAGTTGTTGCAGTCAACAAGAAAGAGGCACAGAAATTCAAGTTTTAGTTTTTGAAAATTCAGTTTTTGGCTGCTTATGCTGCCTTGTAGTTGACCTAGGACCTTAAGATTTTGCATGAACCGAACTCTGGCAGCCACATTACACGAGAAAAAGCGGGAAGTGGTAATTCGTAGTAAAAACAGCAGAAAACATAACGTTTTCAACATTTGTTTTCGTATCGACGTAACTGAAAATCTTCACATTGGACGCATTACTCTCAGAAACGTTTACATTTATCGTCTGGCAACTTATGCAGCGTGATTACGTTTGCGGTCGCACCACTCTGTACGAAGTAGAAGCTTCTAAGTTGTTGCAGTCACCAAGAAAGAGGCACAGAAATTCAAGTTTTAGTTTTTGAAAATTCAGTTTTTGGCTGCTTTTGCTGCCTTGTAGTTGACCTAGGACCTTAAGATTTTGCATGAACCGAACTCTGGCAGCCACATTACACGAGAAAAAGCGAGAAGTGGTAATTCGTAGTAAAAACCGCAGAAAACATAACGTTTTCAACATTTGTTTTCGTATCGACGTAACTGAAAATCTTCACATTGGACGCATTACTCTCAGAAACGTTTACATTTATCGTCTGGCAACTAATGCAGCGTGATTACGTTTGCGGTCGCACCAATCTGGACGAAGTAGAAGCTTCTAAGTTGTTGCAGTCACCAAGAAAGAGGCACAGAAATTCAAGTTTTAGTTTTTGAAAATTCAGTTTTAGGCTGCTTTTGCTGCCTTGTAGTTGACCTAGGACCTTAAGATTTTGCATGAACCGAACTCTGGCAGCCACATTACACGAGAAAAAGCGAGAAGTGGTAATTCGTAGTAAAAACCGCAGAAAACATAACGTTTTCAACTTTTGTTTTCGTATCGACGTAACTGAAAATCTTCACATTGGACGCATTACTCTCAGAAACGTTTACGTTTATCGTCTGGCAACTAATGCCGCGTGATTACGTTTGCGGTCGCACCACTCTGTACGAAGTAGAAGCTTCTAAGTTGTTGCAGTCACCAAGAAAGAGGCACAGAAATTCAAGTTTTAGTTTTTGAAAATTCAGTTTTTGGCTGCTTTTGCTGCCTTGTAGTTGACCTAGGACCTTAAGATTTTGCATGAACCGAACTGTGGCAGCCACATTACACGAGAAAAAGCGAGAAGTGGTAATTCGTAGTAAAAACCGCAGAAAACATAACGTTTTCTACATTGTTTTCGTATCGAAGTAACTGAAAATCTTCACATTGGACGCATTACTCTCAGAAACGTTTACATTTATCGTCTGGCAACTAATGCCGCGTGATGACGTTTGCGGTCGCACCACTCTGTACGAAGTAGAAGCTTCTAAGTTGTTGCAGTCACCAAGAAAGAGGCACAGAAATTCAAGTTTTAGTTTTTGAAAATTCAGTTTTTGGCTGCTTTTGCTGCCTTGTAGTTGACCTAGGACCTTAAGATTTTGCATGAACCGAACTCTGGCAGCCACATTACACGAGAAAAAGCGAGAAGCGGTAATTCGTAGTAAAAGCCGCAGAAAACAAAACGTTTTCTACATTGTTTTCGTATCGACGTAACAGAAAATCTTCACATTGGACGCATTACTCTCAGAAACTTTTACATTTATCGTCTGGCAACTAATGCCGCGTGATGACGTTTGCGGTCGCACCACTCTGTACGAAGTAGAAGCTTCTAAGTTGTTGCAGTCACCAAGAAAGAGGCACAGAAATTCAAGTTTTTGTTTTTGAAAATTCAGTTTTCGGCTGCTTTTGCTGCCTTGTAGTTGACCTAGGACCTTAAGATTTTGCATGAACCGAACTCTGGCAGCCACATTACACGAGAAAAAGCGAGAAGTGGTAATTCGTAGTAAAAACCGCAGAAAACATAACGTTTTCAACATTTGTTTTCGTATCGACGTAACTGAAAATCTTCACATTGGACGCATTACTCTCAGAAACGTTGACCTAGGACCTTAAGATTTTGCATGAACCGAACTCTGGCAGCCACATTACACGAGAAAAAGCGAGAAGTGGTAATTCGTAGTAAAAACCGCAGAAAACATAACGTTTTCAACATTTGTTTTCGAAATGACGTAACTGAAAATCTTCACATTGGACGCATTACTCTCAGAAACGTTTACATTTATCGTCTGGCAACTAATGCAGCGTGATTACGTTTGCGGTCGCACCACTCTGTACGAAGTAGAAGCTTCAAAGTTGTTGCAGTCACCAAGAAAGAGGCACAGAAATTCAAGTTTTAGTTTTTGAAAATTTAGTTTTTGGCTGCTTTTGCTGCCTTGTAGTTGACCTAGGACCTTAAGATTTTGCATGAACCGAACTCTGGCAGCCACATTACACGAGAAAAAGCGAGAAGTGGTAATTCGTAGTAAAAACAGCAGAAAACATAACGTTTTCTACATTGTTTTCGTATCGACGTAACTGAAAATCTTCACATTGGACGCATTACTCTCAGAAACGTTTACATTTATCGTCTGGCAACTAATGCCGCGTGATGACGTTTGCGGTCGCACCACTCTGTACGAAGTAGAAGCTTCTAAGTTGTTGCAGTCACCAAGAAAGAGGCACAGAAATTCAAGTTTTAGTTTTTGAAAATTCAGTTTTTGGCTGCTTTTGCTGCCTTGTAGTTGACCTAGGACCTTAAGATTTTGCATGAACCGAACTCTGGCAGCCACATTACACGAGAAAAAGCGAGAAGTGGTAATTCGTAGTAAAAACCGTAGAAAACAAAACTTTTTCTACATTGTTTTCGTATCGACGTAACAGAAAATCTTCACATTGGACACATTACTCTCAGTAACTTTTACATTTATCGTCTGGCAACTAATGCCGCGTGATGACGTTTGCGGTCGCACCACTCTGTACGAAGTAGAAGCTTCTAAGTTGTTGCAGTCACCAAGAAAGAGGCACAGAAATTCAAGTTTTAGTTTTTGAAAATTCAGTTTTTGGTTGCTTTTGCTGCCCTGTAGTTGACCTAGGACCTTAAGATTTTGCATGAACCGAACTCTGGCAGCCACATTACACGAGAAAAAGCGAGAAGTGGTAATTCGTAGTAAAAACCTCGGAAAACATAACGTTTTCAACATTTGTTTTCGTATCGACGTAACTGAAAATCTTCACATTGGACGCATTACTCTCAGAAACGTTTACATTTATCGTCTGGCAACTAATGCAGCGTGGTTACGTTTTTCGGTCGCACCACTCTGTATGGAGTAGAAGCTTCTAAGTTGCTGCAGTCACCAAGAAAGAGGCACAGAAATTCAAGTTTTAGTTTTTGAAAATTCAGTTTTTGGCTGCTTTTGCTGCCTTGTAGTTGACCTAGGACCTTAAGATTTTGCATGAACCGAACTCTGGCAGCCACATTACACGAGAAAAAGCGAGAAGTGGTAATTCGTAGTAAAAACCGCAGAAAACATAACGTTTTCAACATTTGTTTTCGTATCGACGTAACTGAAAATCTTCACATTGGACGCATTACTCTCAGAAACGTTTAATTTATCGTCTGGCAACTAATGCAGCGTGATTACGTTTGCGGTCGCACCACTCTGTACGAAGTAGAAGCTTCTAAGTTGTTGCAGTCACCAAGAAAGAGGCACAGAAATTCAAGTTTTAGTTTTTGAAAATTCAGTTTTTGGCTGCTTTTGCTGCCTTGTAGTTGACCTAGGACCTTAAGATTTTGCATGAACCGAACTCTGGTAGCCACATTACACGAGTAAATGCGGGAAGTGGTAATTCGTAGTAAAAACCGCAGAAAACATAACGTTTTCTACATTGTTTTCGTATCGACGCAACTGAAAATCTTCACATTGGACGCATTACTCTCAGAAACGTTTACATTTATCGTCTGGCAACTAATGCAGCGTGATTACGTTTGCGGTCGCACCACTCTGTACGAAGTGGAAGCTTCTTAAGTGGTTGCAGTCACCAAGAAAGAGGCACAGAAATTCAAGTTTTAGTTTTTGAAAATTCAGTTTTTGGCTGCTTTTGCTGCCTTGTAGTTGACCTAGGACCTCAAGATTTTGCATGAACCGAACTCTGGCAGCCACATTACACGAGAAAAAGCGAGAAGTGGTAATTCGTAGTAAAAACCGCAGAAAACATAACGTTTTCTACATTGTTTTCGTATCGACGTAACTGAAAATCTTCACATTGGACGCATTACTCTCAGAAACTTTTACATTTATCGTCTGGCAACTAATGCCTCGTGATGACGATTGCGGTCGCACCACTATGTACGAAGTAGAAGCTTCTAAGTTGTTGCAGTCACCAAGAAAGAGGCACAGAAATTCAAGTTTTAGTTTTTGAAAATTCAGTTTTTGGCTCCTTTTGCTGCCTTGTAGTTGACCTAGGACCTTAAGATTTTGCATGATCCGAACTCTGGCAGCCACATTACACGAGAAAAAGCGAGAAGTGGTAATTCGTAGTAAAAACCGCAGAAAACATAACGTTTTCTACATTGTTTTCGTATCGACGTAACTGAAAATCTTCACATTGGACGCATTACTCTCAGAAACGATTACATTTATCGTCTGGCAACTAATGCCGCGTGATGACGTTTGCGGTCGCACCACTATGTACGAAGTAGAAGCTTCTAAGTTGTTGCAGTCACCAAGAAAGAGGCACAGAAATTCAAGTTTTAGTTTTTGAAAATTCAGTTTTTGGCTGCTTTTGCTGCCTTGTAGTTGACCTAGGACCTTAAGATTTTGCATGAACCGACCTCTGGCAGCCACATTACACGAGAAAAAGCAAGAAGTGGTAATTCCTAGTAAAAACCGCAGAAAACATAACGTTTTCAACATTTGTTTTCGAAATGACGTAACTGAAAATCTTCACATTGGACGCATTACTCTCAGAAACGTTTACATTTATCGTCTGGCAACTAATGCCGCGTGATGACGTTTGCGGTCGCACCACTCTGTACGAAGTAGAAGCTTGTAAGTTGTTGCAGTCACCTAGAAAGAGGCACAGAAATTCAAGTTTTAGTTTTTGAAAATTCAGTTTTTGGCTGCTTTTGCTGCCTTGTAGTTGACCTAGGACCTTAAGATTTTGCTTGAACCGAACTCTGGCAGCCACATTACACGAGAAAAAGCGAGAAGTGGTAATTCGTAGTAAAAGCCGCAGAAAACATAACGTTTTCAACATTTGTTTTCGAAATGTCGTAACTGAAAATCTTCGCATTGGACGCATTACTCTCAGAAACGTTTACATTAATCGTCTGGCAACTAATGCCGCGTGATGACGTTTGCGGTCGCACCACTCTGTACGAAGTAGAAGCTTCTAAGTTGTTGCAGTCACCAAGAAAGAGGCACAGAAATTCAAGTTTTAGTTTTTGAAAATTCAGTTTTTGGCTGCTTTTGCTGCCTTGTAGTTGACCTAGGACCTTAAGATTTTGAATGAACGGAATCTGGCAGCCACATTACACGAGAAAAAGCGAGAAGTGGTAATTCGTAGTAAAAACCGCAGAAAACATAACGTTTTCAACATTTGTTTTCGTATCGACGTAACTGAAAATCATCACATTGGACGCATTACTCTCAGAAACATTTACATTTATCGTCTGGCAACTAATGCAGCGTGATTACGTTTGCGGTCGCACCACCCTGTACGATGTAGAAGCTTCTAAGTTGTTGCAGTCATCAAGAAAGAGGCACAGAAATTCAAGTTGTAGTTTTTGAAAATTCAGTTTTTGGCTGCTATTGCTGCCTTGTAGTTGACCTAGGACCTTAAGATTTTGCATGAACCGAACTCTGGCAGCCACATTACACGAGAAAAAGCGAGAAGTGGTAATTCGTAGTAAAAACCGCAGAAAACATAACATTTTCAACATTTGTTTTCGTATCGACGTAACCGAAAATCTTCACATTGGACGCATTACTCTCAGAAACGTTTACATTTATCGTCTGGCAACTAATGCAGCGTGATTACGTTTGCGGTCGCACCACTCTGTACGAAGTAGAAGCTTCTAAGTTGTTGCAGTCACCAAGAAAGAGGCACAGAAATTCAAGTATTAGTTTTTGAAAATTCAGTTTTTGGCTGCTTTTGCTGCCTTGTAGTTGACCTAGAACCTTAAGATTTTGCATGAACCGAACTCTGGCAGCCACATTACACGAGAAAAAGCGAGAAGTGGTAATTCGTAGTAAAAACCGCAGAAAACATAACGTTTTCAACATTTGTTTTCGTATCGATGTAACTGAAAATCTTCACATTGGACGCATTACTCTCAGAAACGTTTACATTTATCGTCTGGCAACTAATGCAGCGTGATTACGTTTGCGGTCGCACCACTCTGTACGAAGTAGAAGCTTCTAAGTTGTTGCAGTCACCAAGAAAGAGGCACAGAAATTCAAGTTTAAGTTTTGGAAAATTCAGTTTTTGGCTGCTTTTGCTGCCTTGTAGTTGACCTAGGGCCTTAAGATTTTGCATGAACCGAACTCTGGCAGCCACATTACACGAGAAAAAGCGAGAAGTGGTAATTCGTAGTAAAAACCGCAGAAAACATAACGTTTTCTACATTGTTTTCGTATCGACGTAACTGAAAATCTTCACATTGGACGCATGACTCTCAGAAACGTTTTCATTTATCGTCTGGCAACTAATGCCGCGTGATGACGTTTGCGGTCGCACCACTCTGTACGAAGTAGAAGCTTCTAAGGTGTTGCAGTCACCAAGAAAGAGGCACAGAAATTCAAGTTTTAGTTTTTTAAAATTCAGTTTTTGGCTGCTTTTGCTGCCTTGTAGTTGACCTAGGACCTTACGATTTTGCATGAACCGAACTCTGGCAGCCACATTACACGAGAAAAAGCGAGAAGTGGTAATTCGTAGTAAAAACCGCAGAAAACATAACGTTTTCTACATTGTTTTCGTATCGACGTAACTGAAAATCTTCACATTGGACGCATTACTCTCAGAAACGTTTACATTTATCGTCTGGCAACTAATGCCGCGTGACGACGTTTGCGGTCGCACCACTCTGTACGAAGTAGAAGCTTCTAAGTTGTTGCAGTCACCAGGAAAGAGGCACAGAAATTCAAGTTTTAGTTTTTTAAAATTCAGTTTTTGGCTGCTTTTGCTGCCTTGTAGTTGACCTAGGACCTTACGATTTTGCATGAACCGAACTCTGGCAGCCACATTACACAAGAAAAAGCGAGAAGTGGTAATTCGTAGTAAAAACCTCGGAAAACATAACGTTTTCAACATTTGTTTTCGTATCGACGTAACTGAAAATCTTCACATTGGACGCATTACTCTCAGAAACGTTTACATTTATCGTCTGGTAACTAATGCAGCGTGATGACGTTTGCGGTCGCACCACTCTGTACGAAGTAGAAGCTTCTAAGTTGTTGCAGTCACCAAGAAAGAGGCACAGAAATTCAAGTTTTAGTTTTTGAAAATTCAGTTTTTGGCTGCTTTTGCTGCCTTGTAGTTGACCTAGGACCTTAAGATTTTGCATGAACCGAACTCTGGCAGCCACATTACACGAGAAAAAGCGAGTAGTGGTAATTCGTAGTAAAAACCGCAGAAAACATAACGTTTTCAACATTTGTTTTCGTATCGACGTAACTGAAAATCTTCACATTGGACGCATTACTCTCAGAAACGTTTACATTTATCGTCTGGCAACTAATGCAGCGTGATTACGTTTGCGGTCGCACCACTCTGTACGAAGTAGAAGCTTCTAAGTTGTTGCAGTCACCAAGAAAGAGGCACAGAAATTCAAGTTTTAGTTTTTGAAAATTCGGTTTTTGGCTGCTTTTGCTGCCTTGTAGTTGACCTAGGACCTTAAGATTTTGCATGAACCGAACTCTGGCAGCCACATTACACGAGAAAAAGCGAGAAGTGGTAATTCGTAGTAAAAACCGCAGAAAACATAACGTTTTCTACATTGTTTTCGAAATGACGTAACTGAAAATCTTCACATTGGACGCATTACTCTCAGAAACGTTTACATTTATCGTCTGGCAACTAATGCCGCGTGATGACGTTTGCGGTCGCACCACTCTGTACGAAGTAGAAGCTTCTAAGTTGTTGCAGTCACCAAGAAAGAGGCACAGAAATTCAAGTTTTAGTTTTTGAAAATTCAGTTTCTGGCTGCTTTTGCTGCCTTGTAGTTGACCTAGGACCTTAAGATTTTGCATGAACCGAACTCTGGCAGCCACATTACACGAGAAAAAGCGAGAAGTGGTAATTCGTAGTAAAAACCGCAGAAAACATAACGTTTTCTACATTGTTTTCGTATCGACGTAACTGAAAATCTTCACATTGGACGCATTACTCTCAGAAACGTTTACATTTATCGTCTGGCAACTAATGCCGCGTGATGACGTTTGCGGTTGCACCACTCTGTACGAAGTAGAAGCTTCTAAGTTGTTGCAGTCACCAAGAAAGAGGCACAGAAATTCAAGTTTTAGGTTTTGAAAATTCAGTTTTTGGCTGCTTTTGCTGCCTTGTAGTTGACCTAGAACCTTAAGATTTTGCATGAAGCGAACTCTGGCAGCCACATTACACGAGAAAAAGCGAGAAGTGGTAATTCGTAGTAAAAACCGCGGAGAACATAACGTTTTCAACATTTGTTTTCGAAATGACGTAACTGAAAATCTTCACATTGGACGCATTACTCTCAGAACGTTTACATTTATCGTCTGGTAACTATTGCAGCGTGATGACGTTTGCGGTCGCACCACTCTGTACGAAGTAGAAGCTTCTAAGTTGTTGCAGTCACCAAGAAAGAGGCACAGAAATTCAAGTTTTAGTTTTTGAAAATTCAGTTTTTGGCTGCTTTTGCTGCCTTGTAGTTGACCTAGGACCTTAAGATTTTGCATGAACCGAACTCTGGCAGCCACATTACACGAGAAAAAGCGAGAAGTGGTAATTCGTAGTAAAAATCGCAGAAAACATAACGTTTTCCATATTGTTTTCGTATCGACGTAACTGAAAATCTTCACATTGGACGCATTACTCTCAGAAACGTTTACATTTATCGTCTGGCAACTAATGCCGCGTGATGACGTTTGCAGTTGCACCACTTTGTACGAAGTAGAAGCTTCTAAGTTGTTGCAGTCACCAAGAAAGAGGCACAGAAATTCAAGTTTTAGTTATTGAAAATTCAGTTTTTGGCTGCTTTTGCTGCCTTGTAGTTGACCTAGGACCTTAATATTTTGCATGAACCGAACTCTGGCAGCCACATTACACGAGAAAAAGCGAGAAGTGGTAATTCGTAGTAAAAACCGCAGAAAACATAACGTTTTCTACATTGTTTTCGTATCGACGTAACTGAAAATCTTCACATTGGACGCATTACTCTCAGAAACTTTTACATTTATCGTCTGGCAACTAATGCCGCGTGATGATGTTTGCGGTCGCACCACTATGTACGAAGTAGAAGCTTCTAAGTTGTTGCAGTCACCAAGAAAGAGGCACAGAAATTCAAGTTTTAGTTTTTGAAAATTCAGTTTTTGGCTGCATTTGCTGCCTTGTAGTTGACCTAGGACCTTACGATTTTGCATAAACCGAACTCTGGCAGCCACATTACACGAGATAAAGCGAGAAGTGGTAATTCGTAGTAAAAACCGCAGAAAACATAACGTTTTCTACATTGTTTTCGTATCGACGTAACTGGATATCTTCACATTGGACGCATTACTCTCAGAAACGTTTACATTTATCGTCTGGCAACTAATGCCGCGTGATAACGTTTGCGGTCGCACCACTATGTACGAAGTAGAAGCTTCTAAGTTGTTGCAGTCACCAAGAAAGAGGCACAGAAATTCAAGTTTTAGTTTCTGAAAATTCAGTTTTTGGCTGCTTTTGCTGCCTTGTAGTTGACCTAGGACCTTAAGATTTTGCATGAACCGAACTCTGGCAGCCACATTACACGAGAAAATGCGAGAAGTGGTAATTCGTAGTAAAAACCGCAGAAAACATTACGTTTTCTACATTGTTTTCGTATCGACGTAACTGAAAATCTTCACATTGGACGCATTACTCTCAGAAACGTTTACATTTATCGTCTGGCAACTAATGCCGCGTGATGACGTTTGCGGTCGCACCACTCTGTACGAAGTAGAAGCTCCTAAGTTTTTGCAGTCACCAAGAAAGAGGCACAGAAATTCAAGTTTTAGTTTTTGAAAATTCAGTTTTTGGCTGCATTTGTTGCCTTGTAGTTGACCTAGGACCTTAAGATTTTGCATGAACCGAACTCTGGCAGCCACATTACACGAGAAAAAGCGAGAAGTAGTAATTCGTAGTAAAAACCGCAGAAAACATAACGTTTTCAACATTTGTTTTCGAAATGTCGTAACTGAAAATCTTCACATTGGACGCATTACTCTCAGAAACGTTTACATTTATCGTCTGGCAACTAATGCCGCGTGATGACGTTTGCGGTCGCACCACTCTGTACGAAGTAGAAGCTTCTAAGTTGTTGCAGTCACCAAGAAAGAGGCACAGAAATTCAAGTTTTAGTTTTTGAAAATTCAGTTTTTGGCTGCTTTTGCTGCCTTGTAGTTGACCTAGGACCTTAAGATTTTGCATGAACGGAATCTGGCAGCCACATTACACGAGAAAAAGCGAGAAGTGGTAATTCGTAGTAAAAACCGCAGAAAACATAATGTTTTTTACATTGTTTTCGTATCGACGTAACTGAAAATCTTCACATTGGACGCATTACTCTCAGAAACGTTTACATTTATCGTCTGGCAGCTAATGCCGCGTGATGACGTTTGCGGCCGCACCACTCTGTACGAAGTAGAAGCTTCTAAGTTGTTGCAGTCACCAAGAAAGAGGCACAGAAATTCAAGTTTTAGTTTTTGAAAATTCAGTTTTTGGCTGCTTTTGCTGCCTTGTAGTTGACCTAGGACCTTAAGATTTTGCATGAACCGAACTCTGGCAGCCACATTACACGAGAAAAAGCGAGAAGTGGTAATTCGTAGTAAAAACCGCAGAAAACATAACGTTTTCTACATTTGTTTTCGAAATGACGTAACTGAAAATCTTCACAATGGACGCATTACTCTCAGAAACGTTTACATTTATCGTCTGGCAACTAATGCAGCGTGATGACGTTTGCGGTCGCACCACTCTGTACGAAGTAGAAGCTTCTAAGTTGTCGCAGTCACCAAGAAAGAGGCACAGAAATTCAAGTTTTAGTTTTTGAAAATTCAGTTTTTGGCTGCTTTTGCTGCCTTGTAGTTGACCTAGGACCTTAAGATTTTGCATGAACCGAACTCTGGCAGCCACATTACACGAGAAAAAGCGAGAAGTGGTAATTCGTAGTAAAAACCGCAGAAAACATAACGATTTCTACATTGTTTTCGTATGGACGTAACTGAAAATCTTCACATTGGACGCATTACTCTCAGAAACGTTTACATTTATCGTCTGGCAACTAATGCCGCGTGATGACGTTTGCGGTCGCACCACTCTGTACGAAGTAGAAGCTTCTAAGTTGTTGCAGTCACCAAGAAAGAGGCACAGAAATTCAAGTTTTAGTTTTTGAAAATTCAGTTTCTGGCTGCATTTGCTGCCTTGTAGTTGACCTAGGACCTTAAGATTTTGCATGAACCGAACTCTGGCAGCCACATTACACGAGAAAAAGCGAGAAGTGGTAATTCGTAGTAAAAACCGCAGAAAACATAACGTTTTCTACATTGTTTTCGTATCGACGTAACTGAAAATCTTCACATTGGACGCATTAATCTCAGAAACGTTTACATTTATCGTCTGGCAACTAATGCCGCGTGATGACGTTTGCGGTTGCACCACTCTGTACGAAGTAGAAGCTTCTAAGTTGTTGCAGTCACCAAGAAAGAGGCACAGAAATTCAAGTTTTAGTTTTTGAAAATTCAGTTTTTGGCTGCTTTTGCTGCCTTGTAGTTGACCTAGAAGATTAAGATTTTGCATGAACCGAACTCTGGCAGCCACATTACACGAGAAAAAGCGAGAAGTGGTAATTCGTAGTAAAAACCGCGGAAAACATAACGTTTTCAACATTTGTTTTCGAAATGACGTAACTGAAAATCTTCACATTTGACGCATTACTCTCAGAACGTTTACATTTATCGTCTGGCAACTAATGCAGCGTGATGACGTTTGCAGTCGCACCACTCTGTACGAAGTAGAAGCTTCTAAGTTGTTGCAGTCACCAAGAAAGAGGCACAGAAATTCAAGTTTTAGTTTTTGAAAATTCAGTTTTTGGCTGCTTTTGCTGCCTTGTAGTTGACCTAGGACCTTAAGATTTTGCATGAACCGAACTCTGGCAGCCACATTACACGAGAAAAAGCGACAAGTGGTAATTCGTAGTAAAAACCGCAGAAAACATAACGTTTTCAACATTTGTTTTCGTATCGACGTAACTGAAAATCTTCACATTGGACGCATTACTCTCAGAAACGTTTACATTTATCGTCTGGCAACTAATGCAGCGTGATTACGTTTGCGGTCGCACCACTCTGTACGATGTAGAAGCTTCTAAGTTGTTGCAGTCACCAAGAAAGAGGCACAGAATTCAAGTTTTAGTTTTTGAAAATTCAGTTTTTGGCTGCTTATGCTGCCTTGTAGTTGACCTAGGACCTTAAGATTTTGCATGAACCGAACTCTGGCAGCCACATTACACGAGAAAAAGCGAGAAGTGGTAATTCGTAGTAAAAACCGCAGAAAACATAACGTTTTCTACATTGTTTTCGTATCGACGTAACTGAAAATCTTCACATTGGACGCATTACTCTCAGAAACGTTTACATTTATCGTCTGGCAACTAATGACGCGTGATGACGTTTGCGGTCGCACCACTCTCTACGAAGTAGAAGCTTCTAAGTTGTTGCAGTCACCAAGAAAGAGGCACAGAAATTCAAGTTTTAGTTTTTGAATATTCAGTATTTGGCTGCTTTTGCTGCCTTGTAGTTGACCTAGGACCTTAAGATTTTGCATGAACCGAACTCTGGCAGCCACATTACACGAGAAAAAGCGAGAAGTGGTAATTCGTAGTAAAAATCGCAGAAAACATAACGTTTTCTATATTGTTTTCGTATCGACGTAACTGAAAATCTTCACATTGGACGCATTACTCTCAGAAACGTTTACATTTATCGTCTGGCAACTAATGCCGCGTGATGACGTTTGCGGTTGCACCACTTTGTACGAAGTAGAAGCTTCTAAGTTGTTGCAGTCACCAAGAAAGAGGCACAGAAATTCAAGTTTTAGTTATTGAAAATTCAGTTTTTGGCTGCTTTTGCTGCCTTGTAGTTGACCTAGGACCTTAAGATTTTGCATGAACCGAACTCTGGCAGCCACATTACACGAGACAAAGCGAGAAGTGGTAATTCGTAGTAAAAACCGCAGAAAACATAACGTTTTCTACATTGTTTTCGTATCGACGTAACTGAAAATCTTCACATTGGACGCATTACTCTCAGAAACTTTTACATTTATCTTCTGGCAACTAATGCCGCGTGATGACGTTTGCAGTTGCACCACTTTGTACGAAGTAGAAGCTTCTAAGTTGTTGCAGTCACCAAGAAAGAGGCACAGAAATTCAAGTTTTAGTTATTGAAAATTCAGTTTTTGGCTGCTTTTGCTGCCTTGTAGTTGACCTAGGACCTTAATATTTTGCATGAACCGAACTCTGGCAGCCACATTACACGAGAAAAAGCGAGAAGTGGTAATTCGTAGTAAAAACCGCAGAAAACATAACGTTTTCTACATTGTTTTCGTATCGACGTAACTGAAAATCTTCACATTGGACGCATTACTCGCAGAAACTTTTACATTTATCGTCTGGCAACTAATGCCGCGTGATGATGTTTGCGGTCGCACCACTATGTACGAAGTAGAAGCTTCTAAGTTGTTGCAGTCACCAAGAAAGAGGCACAGAAATTCAAGTTTTAGTTTTTGAAAATTCAGTTTTTGGCTGCATTTGCTGCCTTGTACTTGACCTAGGACCTTAAGATTTTGCATAAACCGAACTCTGGCAGCCACATTACACGAGATAAAGCGAGAAGTGGTAATTCGTAGTAAAAACCGCGGAATACATAACGTTTTCTACATTGTTTTCGTATCGACGTAACTGGATATCTTCACATTGGACGCATTACTCTCAGAAACGTTTACATTTATCGTCTGGCAACTAATGCCGCGTGATAACGTTTGCGGTCGCACCACTATGTACGAAGTAGAAGCTTCTAAGTTGTTGCAGTCACCAAGAAAGAGGCACAGAAATTCAAGTTTTAGTTTCTGAAAATTCAGTTTTTGGCTGCTTTTGCTGCCTTGTAGTTGACCTAGGACCTTAAGATTTTGCATGAACCGAACTCTGGCAGCCACATTACACGAGAAAATGCGAGAAGTGGTAATTCGTAGTAAAAACCGCAGAAAACATTACGTTTTCTACATTGTTTTCGTATCGACGTAACTGAAAATCTTCACATTGGACGCATTACTCTCAGAAACGTTTACATTTATCGTCTGGCAACTAATGCCGCGTGATGACGTTTGCGGTCGCACCACTCTGTACGAAGTAGAAGCTCCTAAGTTTTTGCAGTCACCAAGAAAGAGGCACAGAAATTCAAGTTTTAGTTTTTGAAAATTCAGTTTTTGGCTGCATTTGTTGCCTTGTAGTTGACCTAGGACCTTAAGATTTTGCATGAACCGAACTCTGGCAGCCACATTACACGAGAAAAAGCGAGAAGTGGTAATTCGTAGTAAAAACCGCAGAAAACATAACGTTTTCAACATTTGTTTTCGAAATGTCGTAACTGAAAATCTTCACATTGGACGCATTACTCTCAGAAACGTTTACATTTATCGTCTGGCAACTAATGCCGCGTGATGACGTTTGCGGTCGCACCACTCTGTACGAAGTAGAAGCTTCTAAGTTGTTGCAGTCACCAAGAAAGAGGCACAGAAATTCAAGTTTTAGTTTTTGAAAATTCAGTTTTTGGCTGCTTTTGCTGCCTTGTAGTTGACCTAGGACCTTAAGATTTTGCATGAACGGAATCTGGCAGCCACATTACACGAGAAAAAGCGAGAAGTGGTGATTCGTAGTAAAAACCGCAGAAAACATAACGTTTTTTACATTGTTTTCGTATCGACGTAACTGAAAATCTTAACATTGGACGCATTACTCTCAGAAACGTTTACATTTATCGTCTGGCAGCTAATGCCGCGTGATGACGTTTGAGGCCGCACCACTCTGTACGAAGTAGAAGCTTCTAAGTTGTTGCAGTCACCAAGAAAGAGGCACAGAAATTCAAGTTTTAGTTTTTGAAAATTCAGTTTTTGGCTGCTTTTGCTGCCTTGTAGTTGACCTAGGACCTTAAGATTTTGCATGAACCGAACTCTGGCAGCCACATTACACGAGAAAAAGCGAGAAGTGGTAATTCGTAGTAAAAACCGCAGAAAACATAACGTTTTCTACATTTGTTTTCGAAATGACGTAACTGAAAATCTTCACAATGGACGCATTACTCTCAGAAACGTTTACATTTATCGTCTGGCAACTAATGCAGAGTGATGACGTTTGCGGTCGCACCACTCTGTACGAAGTAGAAGCTTCTAAGTTGTCGCAGTCACCAAGAAAGAGGCACAGAAATTCAAGTTTTAGTTTTTGAAAATTCAGTTTTTGGCTGCTTTTGCTGCCTTGTAGTTGACCTAGGACCTTAAGATTTTGCATGAACCGAACTCTGGCAGCCACATTACACGAGAAAAAGCGAGAAGTGGTAATTCGTAGTAAAAACCGCAGAAAACATAACGATTTCTACATTGTTTTCGTATGGACGTAACTGAAAATCTTCACATTGGACGCATTACTCTCAGAAACGTTTACATTTATCGTCTGGCAACTAATGCCGCGTGATGACGTTTGCGGTCGCACCACTCTGTACGAAGTAGAAGCTTCTAAGTTGTTGCAGTCACCAAGAAAGAGGCACAGAAATTCAAGTTTTAGTTTTTGAAAATTCAGTTTCTGGCTGCTTTTGCTGCCTTGTAGTTGACCTAGGACCTTAAGATTTTGCATGAACCGAACTCTGGCAGCCACATTACACGAGAAAAAGCGAGAAGTGGTAATTCGTAGTAAAAACCGCAGAAAACATAACGTTTTCTACATTGTTTTCGTATCGACGTAACTGAAAATCTTCACATTGGACGCATTAATCTCAGAAACGTTTACATTTATCGTCTGGCAACTAATGCCGCGTGATGACGTTTGCGGTTGCACCACTCTGTACGAAGTAGAAGCTTCTAAGTTGTTGCAGTCACCAAGAAAGAGGCACAGAAATTCAAGTTTTAGTTTTTGAAAATTCAGTTTTTGGCTGCGTTTGCTGCCTTGTAGTTGACCTAGGACCTTAAGATTTTGCATGAACCGAACTCTGGCAGCCACATTACACGAGAAAAAGCGACAAGTGGTAATTCGTAGTAAAAACCGCAGAAAACATAACGTTTTCAACATTTGTTTTCGTATCGACGTAACTGAAAATCTTCACATTGGACGCATTACTCTCAGAACGTTTACATTTATCGTCTGGCAACTAATGCAGCGTGATGACGTTTGCAGTCGCACCACTCTGTACGAAGTAGAAGCTTCTAAGTTGTTGCAGTCACCAAGAAAGAGGCACAGAAATTCAAGTTTTAGTTTTTGAAAATTCAGTTTTTGGCTGCTTTTGCTGCCTTGTAGTTGACCTAGAAGATTAAGATTTTGCATGAACCGAACTCTGGCAGCCACATTACACGAGAAAAAGCGAGAAGTGGTAATTCGTAGTAAAAACCGCGGAAAACATAACGTTTTCAACATTTGTTTTCGAAATGACGTAACTGAAAATCTTCACATTTGACGCATTACTCTCAGAACGTTTACATTTATCGTCTGGCAACTAATGCAGCGTGATGACGTTTGCAGTCGCACCACTCTGTACGAAGTAGAAGCTTCTAAGTTGTTGCAGTCACCAAGAAAGAGGCACAGAAATTCAAGTTTTAGTTTTTGAAAATTCAGTTTTTGGCTGCTTTTGCTGCCTTGTAGTTGACCTAGGACCTTAAGATTTTGCATGAACCGAACTCTGGCAGCCACATTACACGAGAAAAAGCGACAAGTGGTAATTCGTAGTAAAAACCGCAGAAAACATAACGTTTTCAACATTTGTTTTCGTATCGACGTAACTGAAAATCTTCACATTGGACGCATTACTCTCAGAAACGTTTACATTTATCGTCTGGCAACTAATGCAGCGTGATTACGTTTGCGGTCGCACCACTCTGTACGAAGTAGAAGCTTCTAAGTTGTTGCAGTCACCAAGAAAGAGGCACAGAATTCAAGTTTTAGTTTTTGAAAATTCAGTTTTTGGCTGCTTATGCTGCCTTGTAGTTGACCTAGGACCTTAAGATTTTGCATGAACCGAACTCTGGCAGCCACATTACACGAGAAAAAGCGAGAAGTGGTAATTCGTAGTAAAAACCGCAGAAAACATAACGTTTTCTACATTGTTTTCGTATCGACGTAACTGAAAATCTTCACATTGGACGCATTACTCTCAGAAACGTTTACATTTATCGTCTGGCAACTAATGACGCGTGATGACGTTTGCGGTCGCACCACTCTCTACGAAGTAGAAGCTTCTAAGTTGTTGCAGTCACCAAGAAAGAGGCACAGAAATTCAAGTTTTAATTTTTGAATATTCAGTATTTGGCTGCTTTTGCTGCCTTGTAGTTGACCTAGGACCTTAAGATTTTGCATGAACCGAACTCTGGCAGCCACATTACACGAGAAAAAGCGAGAAGTGGTAATTCGTAGTAAAAATCGCAGAAAACATAACGTTTTCTATATTGTTTTCGTATCGACGTAACTGAAAATCTTCACATTGGACGCATTACTCTCAGAAACGTTTACATTTATCGTCTGGCAACTAATGCCGCGTGATGACGTTTGCGGTTGCACCACTTTGTACGAAGTAGAAGCTTCTAAGTTGTTGCAGTCACCAAGAAAGAGGCACAGAAATTCAAGTTTTAGTTATTGAAAATTCAGTTTTTGGCTGCTTATGCTGCCTTGTAGTTGACCTAGGACCTTAAGATTTTGCATGAACCGAACTCTGGCAGCCACATTACACGAGAAAAAGCGAGAAGTGGTAATTCGTAGTAAAAACCGCAGAAAACATAACGTTTTCTACATTGTTTTCGTATCGACGTAACTGAAAATCTTCACATTGGACGCATTACTCTCAGAAACTTTTACATTTATCTTCTGGCAACTAATGCCGCGTGATGACGTTTGCGGTCGCACCACTATGTACGAAGTAGAAGCTTCTAAGTTGTTGCAGTCACCAAGAAAGAGGCACAGAAATTCAAGTTTTAGTTTTTGAAAATTCAGTTTTTGCTGCTTTTGCTGCCTTGTAGTTGACCTAGGACCTTAAGATTTTGCATAAACCGAACTCTGGCAGCCACATTACACGAGAAAAAGCGAGCAGTGGTAATTCGTAGTAAAAACCGCAGATAACATAACGTTTTCTACATTGTTTTCGTGTCGACGTAACTGGAAATCTTCACATTGGACGCATTACTCTCAGAAACGTTTACATTTATCGTCTGCCAAATAATGCCGCGTGATAACGTTTGCGGTCGCACCACTATGTACGAAGTAGAAGCTTCTAAGTTGTTGCAGTCACCAAGAAAGAGGCACAGAAATTCAAGTTTTAGTTTTTGAAAATTCAGTTTTTGGCTGCTTTTGCTGCCTTGTAGTTGACCTAGGACCTTAAGATTTTGCATGAACCGAACTCTGGCAGCCACATTACACGAGAAAAAGCGAGAAGTGGTAATTCGTAGTAAAAACCGCAGAAAACATAACGTTTTCAACATTTGTTTTCGAAATGACGTAACTGAAAATCTTCACATTGGACGCATTACTCTCAGAAACGTTTACATTTATCGTCTGGCAACTAATGCCGCGTGATGACGTTTGCGGTCGCACCACTCTGTACGAAGTAGAAGCTTCTACGTTGTTGCAGTCACCAAGAAAGAGGCACAGAAATTCAAGTTTTAGTTTTTGAAAATTCAGTTTTTGGCTGCTTTTGCTGCCTTGTAGTTGACCTAGGACCTTAAGATTTTGCATGAACCGAACTCTGGCAATCACATTACACGAGAAAAAGCGAGAAGTGGTAATTCGTAGTAAAAACCGCAGAAAACATAACGATTTCTACATTGTTTTCGTATGGACGTAACTGAAAATCTTCACATTGGACGCATTACTCTCAGAAACGTTTACATTTATCGTCTGGCAACTAATGCCGCGTGATGACGTTTTCGGCCGCACCACTCTGTACGAAGTAGAAGCTTCTAAGTTGTTGCAGTCACCAAGAAAGAGGCATAGAAATTCAAGTTTTAGTTTTTGAAAATTCAGTTTTTGGCTGCTTTTGCTGCCTTGTAGTTGACCTAGAACCTTAAGATTTTGCATGAACCGAACTCTGGCAGCCACATTACACGAGAAAAAGCGAGAAGTGGTAATTCGTAGTAAAAACCGCGGAAAACATAACGTTTTCAACATTTGTTTTCGTATCGACGTAACTGAAAATCTTCATATTGGACGCATTACTCTCAGAAACGTTTACATTTATCGTCTGGCAACTAATGCAGCGTGATTACGTTTGCGGTCGCACCACTCCGTACGAAGTAGAAGCTTCTAAGTTGTTGCAGTCACCAAGAAAGAGGCACAGAAATTCAAGTTTTAGTTTTTGAAAATTCAGTTTTTGGCTGCTTTTGCTGCCTTGTAGTTGACCTAGGACCTTAAGATTTTGCATGAACCGAACTCTGGCAGCCACATTACACGAGAAAAAGCGAGAAGTGGTAATTCGTAGTAAAAACCGCAGAAAACATAACGTTTTCTACATTGTATTCGTATCGACGTAACTGAAAATCTTCACATTGGACGCATTACTCTCAGAAACGTTTACATTTATCGTCTGGCAACTATTGCCGCGTGATGACGTTTGCGGTCGCACCACTCTGTACGAAGTAGAAGCTTCTAAGTTGTTGCAGTCACCAAGAAAGAGGCACAGAAATTCAAGTTTTAGTTTTTGAAAATTCAGTTTTTGGCTGCTTTTGCTGCCTTGTAGTTGACCTAGGACCTTAAGATTTTGCATGAACCGAACTCTGGCAGCCACATTACACGAGAAAAAGCGAGAAGTGGTAATTCGTAGTAAAAATCGCAGAAAACATAATGTTTTCTATATTGTTTTCTTATCGACGTAACTGAAAATCTTCACATTGGACGCATTACTCTCAGAAACGTTTACATTTATCGTCTGGCAACTAATGCCGCGTGATGACGTTTGCGGTTGCACCACTTTGTACGAAGTAGAAGCTTCTAAGTTGTTGCAGTCACCAAGAAAGAGGCACAGAAATTCAAGTTTTAGTTATTGAAAATTCAGTTTTTGGCTGCTTTTGCTGCCTTGTAGTTGACCTAGGACCTTAAGATTTTGCATGAACCGAACTCTGGCAGCCACATTACACGAGAAAAAGCGAGAAGTGGTAATTCGTAGTAAAAACCGCAGAAAACATATCGTTTTCTACATTGTTTTCGTATCGACGTAACTGAAAATCTTCACATTGGACGCATTACTCTCAGAAACTTTTACATTTATCGTCTGGCAACTAATGCCGCGTGATGACGTTTGCGGTCGCACCACTATGTACGAAGTAGAAGCTTCTAAGTTGTTGCAGTCACCAAGAAAGAGGCACAGAAATTCAAGTTTTAGTTTTTGAAAATTCAGTTTTTGGCTGCTTTTGCTGCCTTGTAGTTGACCTAGGACCCTAAGATTTTGCATGAACCGAACTCTGGCAGCCACATTACACGAGAAAAAGCGAGAAGTGGTAATTCGTAGTAAAAACCACAGAAAACATAACGTTTTCAACATTTGTTTTCGAAATGACGTAACTGAAAATCTTCACATTGGACGCATTACTCTCAGAAACGTTTACATTTATCGTCTGGCAACTAATGCCGCGTGATGACGTTTGCGGTCGCACCACTCTGTACGAAGTAGAAGCTTCTACGTTGTTGCAGTCACCAAGAAAGAGGCACAGAAATTCAAGTTTTAGTTTTTGAAAATTCAGTTTTTGGCTGCTTTTGCTGCCTTGTAGTTGACCTAGGACCTTAAGATTTTGCATGAACCGAACTCTGGCAGCCACATTACACGAGAAAAAGCGAGAAGTGGTAATTCGTAGTAAAAACCGCAGAAAACATAACGTTTTCAACATTTTTTTTCGAAATGACGTAACTGAAAATCTTCACATTGGACGCATTACTCTCAGAAACGTTTACATTTATCGTCAAGCAACTAATGCCGCGTGATGACGTTTGCGGTCGCACCACTCTGTACGAAGTAGAAGCTTCTAAGTTGTTGCAGTCACCAAGAAAGAGGCACAGAAATTCAATTTTTGTTTTTAAAAATTCAGTTTTTGGCTGCTTTTGCTGCCCTGTAGTTGACCTAGGACCTTAAGATTTTGCATGAACCGAACTCTGGCAGCCACATTACACGAGAAAAAGCGAGAAGTGGTAATTCGTAGTAAAAACCGCAGAAAACATTACGTTTTCAACATTTGTTTTCGAAATGACATAACTGAAAATCTTCACATTGGACGCATTACTCTCAGAAACGTTTACATTTATCGTCTGGTAACTAATGCCGCGTGATGACGTTTGCGGTCGCACCACTCTGTACGAAGTAGAAGCTTCTAAGTTGTTGCAGTCACCAAGAAAGAGGCACAGAAATTCAAGTTTTAGCTTTTGAAAATTCAGTTTTTGGCTGCTTTTGCTGCCTTGTAGTTGACCTAAGACCTTACGATTTTGCATGAACCGAACTCTGGCAGTCACATTACACGAGAAAAAGCGAGAAGTGGTAATTCGTAGTAAAAATCGCAGAAAACATAATGTTTTCTATATTGTTTTCTTATCGACGTAACTGAAAATCTTCACATTGGACGCATTACTCTCAGAAACGTTTACATTTATCGTCTGGCAACTAATGCCGCGTGATGACGTTTGCGGTTGCACCACTTTGTACGAAGTAGAAGCTTCTAAGTTGTTGCAGTCACCAAGAAAGAGGCACAGAAATTCAAGTTTTAGTTATTGAAAATTCAGTTTTTGGCTGCTTTTGCTGCCTTGTAGTTGACCTAGGACCTTAAGATTTTGCATGAACCGAACTCTGGCAGCCACATTACACGAGAAAAAGCGAGAAGTGGTAATTCGTAGTAAAAACCGCAGAAAACATATCGTTTTCTACATTGTTTTCGTATCGACGTAACTGAAAATCTTCACATTGGACGCATTACTCTCAGAAACTTTTACATTTATCGTCTGGCAACTAATGCCGCGTGATGACGTTTGCGGTCGCACCACTATGTACGAAGTAGAAGCTTCTAAGTTGTTGCAGTCACCAAGAAAGAGGCACAGAAATTCAAGTTTTAGTTTTTGAAAATTCAGTTTTTGGCTGCTTTTGCTGCCTTGTAGTTGACCTAGGACCTTAAGATTTTGCATGAACCGAACTCTGGCAGCCACATTACACGAGAAAAAGCGAGAAGTGGTAATTCGTAGTAAAAACCACAGAAAACATAACGTTTTCAACATTTGTTTTCGAAATGACGTAACTGAAAATCTTCACATTGGACGCATTACTCTCAGAAACGTTTACATTTATCGTCTGGCAACTAATGCCGCGTGATGACGTTTGCGGTCGCACCACTCTGTACGAAGTAGAAGCTTCTACGTTGTTGCAGTCACCAAGAAAGAGGCACAGAAATTCAAGTTTTAGTTTTTGAAAATTCAGTTTTCGGCTGCTTTTGCTGCCTTGTAGTTGACCTAGGACCTTAAGATTTTGCATGAACCGAACTCTGGCAGCCACATTACACGAGAAAATGCGAGAAGTGGTAATTCGTAGTAAAAACCGCAGAAAACATTACGTTTTCTACATTGTTTTCGTATCGACGTAACTGAAAATCTTCACATTGGACGCATTACTCTCAGAAACGTTTACATTTATCGTCTGGCAACTAATGCCGCGTGATGACGTTTGCGGTCGCACCACTCTGTACGAAGTAGAAGCATCTAAGTTGTTGCAGTCACCAAGAAAGAGGCACAGAAATTCAAGTTTTAGTTTTTGAAAATTCAGTTTTTGGCTGCTTTTGCTGCCTTGTAGTTGACCTAGGACCTTAAGATTTTGCATGAACCGAACTCTGGCAGCCACATTACACGAGAAAAAGCGAGAAGTGGTAATTCGTAGTAAAAACCGCAGAAAACATAACGTTTTCAACATTTGTTTTCGAAATGTCGTAACTGAAAATCTTCACATTGGACACATTACTCTCAGAAACGTTTACATTTATCGTCTGGCAACTACTGCCGCGTGATTACGTTTGCGGTCGCAACAATCTGTACGAAGTAGAAGCTTCTAAGTTGTTGCAGTCACCAAGAAAGAGGCACAGAAATTCAAGTTTTAGTTTTTGAAAATTCAGTTTTTGGCTGCTTTTGCTGCCTTGTAGTTGACCTAGGACCTTAAGAGTTTGCATGAACGGAATCTGGCAGCCACATTACACGAGAAAAAGCGAGAAGTGGTAATTCGTAGTAAAAACCGCAGAAAACATAACGTTTTCAACATTTTTTTTCGAAATGACGTAACTGAAAATCTTCACATTGGACGCATTACTCTCAGAAACGTTTACATTTATCGTCAAGCAACTAATGCCGCGTGATGACGTTTGCGGTCGCACCACTCTGTACGAAGTAGAAGCTTCTAAGTTGTTGCAGTCACCAAGAAAGAGGCACAGAAATTCAATTTTTGTTTTTAAAAATTCAGTTTTTGGCTGCTTTTGCTGCCCTGTAGTTGACCTAGGACCTTAAGATTTTGCATGAACCGAACTCTGGCAGCCACATTACACGAGAAAAAGCGAGAAGTGGTAACTCGTAGTAAAAACCGCAGAAAACATTACGTTTTCAACATTTGTTTTCGAAATGACATAACTGAAAATCTTCACATTGGACGCATTACTCTCAGAAACGTTTACATTTATCGTCTGGTAACTAATGCCGCGTGATGACGTTTGCGGTCGCACCACTCTGTACGAAGTAGAAGCTTCTAAGTTGTTGCAGTCACCAAGAAAGAGGCACAGAAATTCAAGTTTTAGTTTTTGAAAATTCAGTTTTTGGCTGCTTTTGCTGCCTTGTAGTTGACCTAAGACCTTACGATTTTGCATGAACCGAACTCTGGCAGCCACATTACACGAGAAAAAGCGAGAAGTGGTAATTCGTAGTAAAAATCGCAGAAAACATAACGATTCTACATTGTTTTCGTATCGACGTAACTGAAAATCTTCACATTGGACGCATTACTCTCAGAAACGTTTACATTTATCGTCTGGCAACTAATGCCGCGTGATGACGTTTGCGGTCGCACCACTCTGTACGAAGTAGAAGCTTCTAAGTTGTTGCAGTCACCAAGAAAGAGGCACAGAAATTCAAGTTTTAGTTTTTGAAAATTCAGTTTTTGGCTGCTTTTGCTGCCTTGTAGTTGACCTAGGACCTTAAGATTTTGCATGAACCGAACTCTGGCAGCCACATTACACGAGAAAAAGCGAGAAGTGGTAATTCGTAGTAAAAACCGCAGAAAACATAACGTTTTCTACATTTGTTTTCGAAATGACGTAACTGAAAATCTTCACAATGGACGCATTACTCTCAGAAACGTTTACATTTATCGTCTGGCAACTAATGCAGCGTGATGACGTTTGCGGTCGCACCACTCTGTACGAAGTAGAAGCTTCTAAGTTCTTGCAGTCACCAAGAAAGAGGCACAGAAATTCAAGTTTTAGTTTTTGAAAATTCAGTTTTTGGCTGCTTTTGCTGCCTTGTAGTTGACCTAGGACCTTAAGATTTTGCATGAACCGAACTCTGGCAGCCACATTACACGTGAAAAAGCGAGAAGTGGTAATTCGTAGTAAAAACCGCAGAAAACATAACGAGTCCTACATTGTTTTCGTATGGACGTAACTGAAAATCTTCACATTGGACGCATTACTCTCAGAAACGTTTACATTCATCGTCTGGCAACTAATGCCGCGTGATGACGTTTGCGGTCGCACCACTCTGTACGAAGTAGAAGCTTCTAAGTTGTTGCAGTCACCAAGAAAGAGGCACAGAAATTCAATTTTTGTTTTTAAAAATTCAGTTTTTGGCTGCTTTTGCTGCCCTGTAGTTGACCTAGGACCTTAAGATTTTGCATGAACCGAACTCTGGCAGCCACATTACACGAGAAAAAGCGAGAAGTGGTAATTCGTAGTAAAAACCGCAGAAAACATAACGTTTTCTACATTGTTTTCGTATCGACGTAACTGACAATCTTCACATTGGACGCATTACTCTCAGAAACGTTTACATTTATCGTCTGGCAACTAATGCAGCGTGATTACGTTTGCGGTCGCACCACTCTGTACGAAGTAGAAGCTTCTAAGTTGTTGCAGTCACCAAGAAAGAGGCACAGAAATTCAAGTTTTAGTTTTTGAAAATGCAGTTTTTGGCTGCTTTTGCTGCCTTGTAGTTGACCTAGGACCTTAAGATTTTGCAGGAACCGAACTCTGGCAGCCACATTACACGAGAAAAAGCGAGAAGTGGTAATTCGTAGTAAAAACCGCAGAAAACATAACTTTTTCAACATTTGTTTTCGAAATGACGTAACTGAAAATCTTCACATTGGACGCATTACTCTCAGAAACGTTTACATTTATCGTCTGGCAACTAATGCCGCGTGATGACGTTTGCGGTCGCACCACTCTGTACGAAGTAGAAGCTTCTAAGTTGTTGCAGTCACCAAGAAAGAGGCACAGAAATTCAAGTTTTTGTTTTTGAAAATTCAGTTTTTGGCTGCTTTTGCTGCCTTGTAGTTGACCTAGGACCTTAAGATTTTGCATGAACCGAACTCTGGCAGCCAAATTGCACGAGAAAAGGCGAGAAGTGGTAATTCGTAGTAAAAACTGCAGAAAACATAACGTTTTCAACAGCTGTTTTCGAAATGACGTAACTGAAAATCTTCACATTGGACGCATTACTCTCAGAAACCTTTACATTTATCGTCTGGCAACTAATGCCGCGTGATGACGTTTGCGGTCGCACCACTCTGTACGAAGTAGAAGCTTCTAAGTTGATGCAGTCACCAAGAAAGAGGCACAGAAATTCAAGTTTTAGTTTTTGAAAATTCAGTTTTTGGCTGCTTTTGCTGCCTTGTAGTTGACCTAGGACCTTAAGATTTTGCATGAACCGAACTCTGGCAGCCACATTACACGAAAAAGCGACAAGTGGTAATTCGTAGTAAAAACCGCAGAAAACATAACGTTTTCTACATTGTTTTCGTACCGACGTAACTGAAAATCTTCACATTGGACGCATTACTCTCAGAAACGTTTACATTTATCGTCTGGCAACTAATGCCGCGTGATGACGTTTGCGGTCGCACCACTATGTACGAAGTAGAAGCTTCTAAGTTGTTGCAGTCACCAAGAAAGAGGCACAGAAATTCAAGTTTTAGTTTTTGAAAATTCAGTTTTTGGCTGCTTTTGCTGCCTTGTAGTTGACCTAGGACCTTAAGATTTTGCATGAACCGAACTCTGGCAGCCACATTACACGAGAAAAGGCGAGAAGTGGTAATTCGTAGTAAAAACCGCAGAAAACATAACGTTTTCAGCAGTTGTTTTCGAAATGACGTAACTTAAAATCTTCACATTGGACGCATTACTCTCAGAAACCTTTACATTTATCGTCTGGCAACTAATGCCGCGTGATGACGTTTGCGGTCGCACCACTCTGTACGAAGTAGAAGCTTCTAAGTTGTTGCAGTCACCAAGAAAGAGGCACAGAAATTCAAGTTTTAGGTTTTGAAAATTCAGTTTTTGGCTGCTTTTGCTGCCTTGTAGTTGACCTAGGACCTTACGATTTTGCATGAACCGAACTCTGGCAGCCACATTACACGAGAAAAAGCGAGAAGTGGTAATTCGTAGTAAAAACCGCAGAAAACATAACGTTTCTACATTGTTTTCGTATCAACGTAACTGAAAATCTTCACATTGGACGCATTACTCTCAGAAACGTTTACATTTATCGACTGGCAACTAATGCCGCGTGATGACGTTTGCGGTCGCACCACTCTGTACGAAGTAGAAGCTTCTAAGTTGTTGCAGTCACCAAGAAAGAGGCACAGAAATTCAAGTTTTAGTTTTTGAAAATTCAGTTTTTGGCTGCTTTTGCTGCCTTGTAGTTGACCTAGGACCTTAAGATTTTGCATGAACCGAACTCTGGCAGCCACATTACACGAGAAAAAGCGAGAAGTGGTAATTCGTAGTAAAAACCACAGAAAACATAACGTTTTCAACATTTGTTTTCGAAATGACGTAACTGAAAATCTTCACATTGGACGCATTACTCTCAGAAACGTTTACATTTATCGTCTGGCAACTAATGCAGCGTGATGACGTTTGCGGTCGCACCACTCTGTACGAAGTAGAAGCTTCTAAGTTGTTGCAGTCACCAAGAAAGAGGCACAGAAATTCAAGTTTTAGTTTTTGAAAATTCAGTTTTTGGCTGCTTTTGCTGCCTTGTAGTTGACCTAGGACCTTAAGATTTTGCATGAACCGAACTCTGGCAGCCACATTACACGTGAAAAAGCGAGAAGTGGTAATTCGTAGTAAAAACCGCAGAAAACATAACGATTTCTACATTGTTTTCGTATGGACGTAACTGAAAATCTTCACATTGGACGCATTACTCTCAGAAACGTTTACATTTATCGTCTGGGAACTAATGCCGCGTGATGACGTTTGCGGTCGCACCACTATGTACGAAGTAGAAGCTTCTAAGTTGTTGCAGTCACCAAGAAAGAGGCACAGAAATTCAAGTTTTAGTTTTTGAAAATTCAGTTTTTGGCTGCTTTTGCTGCCTTGTAGTTGACCTAGGACCTCAAGATTTTGCATGAACCGAACTCTGGCAGCCACATTACAAGAGAAAAAGCGAGAAGTGGTAATTCGTAGTAAAAACCGCAGAAAACATAGCGTTTTCTACATTGTTTTCGTATCGACGTAACTGAAAATCTTCACATTGGACGCATTACTCTCAGAAACGTTTACATTTATCGTCTGGCAACTAATGCAGCGTGATTACGTTTGCGGTCGCACCACTCTGTACGAAGTAGAAGCTTCTAAGTTGTTGCAGTCACCAAGAAAGAGGCACAGAAATTCAAGTTTTAGTTTTTGAAAATGCAGTTTTTGGCTGCTTTTGCTGCCTTGTAGTTGACCTAGGACCTTAAGATTTTGCATGAACCGAACTCTGGCAGCCACATTACACGAGAAAAAGCGAGAAGTGGTAATTCGTAGTAAAAACCGCAGAAAACATAACTTTTTCAACATTTGTTTTCGAAATGACGTAACTGAAAATCTTCACATTGGACGCATTACTCTCAGAAACGTTTACATTTATCGTCTGGCAACCAATGCCGCGTGATGACGTTTGCGGTCGCACCACTCTGTACGAAGTAGAAGCTTCTAAGTTGTTGCAGTCACCAAGAAAGAGGCACAGAAATTCAAGTTTTTGTTTTTGAAAATTCAGTTTTTGGCTGCTTTTGCTGCCTTGTAGTTGACCTAGGACCTTAAGATTTTGCATGAACCGAACTCTGGCAGCCAAATTACACGAGAAAAGGCGAGAAGTGGTAATTCGTAGTAAAAACTGCAGAAAACATAACGTTTTCAACAGTTGTTTTCGAAATGACGTAACTGAAAATCTTCACATTGGACGCATTACTCTCAGAAACCCTTACATTTATCGTCTGGCAACTAATGCCGCGTGATGACGTTTGCGGTCGCACCACTCTGTACGAAGTAGAAGCTTCTAAGTTGTTGCAGTCACCAAGAAAGAGGCACAGAAATTCAAGTTTTAGTTTTTGAAAATTCAGTTTTTGGCTGCTTTTGCTGCCTTGTAGTTGACCTAGGACCTTAAGATTTTGCATGAACCGAACTCTGGCAGCCACATTACACGAGAAAAAGCGAGAAGTGGTAATTCGTAGTAAAAACCGCAGAAAACATAACGTTTTCTACATTGTTTTCGTACCGACGTAACTGAAAATCTTCACATTGGACGCATTACTCTCAGAAACGTTTACATTTATCGTCTGGCAACTAATGCCGCGTGATGACGTTTGCGGTCGCACCACTATGTACGAAGTAGAAGCTTCTAAGTTGTTGCAGTCACCAAGAAAGAGGCACAGAAATTCAAGTTTTAGTTTTTGAAAATTCAGTTTTTGGCTGCTTTTGCTGCCTTGTAGTTGACCTAGGACCTTAAGATTTTGCATGAACCGAACTCTGGCAGCCACATTACACGAGAAAAAGCGAGAAGTGGTAATTCGTAGTAAAAACCGCAGAAAACATATCTTTTACAACATTTGTTTTCGAAATGACGTAACTGAAAATCTTCACATTGGACGCATTACTCTCAGAAACGTTTACATTTATCGTCTGGGAACTAATGCCGCGTGATGACGTTTGCGGTCGCACCACTCTGTACGAAGTAGAAGCTTCTAAGTTGTTGCAGTCACCAAGAAAGAGGCACAGAAATTCAAGTTTTTGTTTTTGAAAATTCAGTTTTTGGCTGCTTTTGCTGCCTTGTAGTTGACCTAGGACCTTAAGATTTTGCATGAACCGAACTCTGGCAGCCACATTACACGAGAAAAGGCGGGAAGTGGTAATTCGTAGTAAAAACCGCAGAAAACATAACGTTTTCAAAAGTTGTTTTCGAAATGACGTAACTGAAAATCTTCACATTGGACGCATTACTCTCAGAAACCTTTACATTTATCGTCTGGCAACTAATGCCGCGTGATGACGTTTGCGGTCGCACCACTCTGTACGAAGTAGAAGCTTCTAAGTTGTTGCAGTCACCAAGAAAGAGGCACAGAAATTCAAGTTTTAGTTTTTGAAAATTCAGTTTTTGGCTGCTTTTGCTGCCTTGTAGTTGATCTAGGACCTTAAGATTTTGCATGAACCGAACTCTGGCAGCCACATTACACGAGAAAAAGCGAGAAGTGGTAATTCGTAGTAAAAACCGCAGAAAACATAACGTTTTCTACATTGTTTTCGTATCGACGTAACTGAAAATCTTCACATTGGACGCATTACTCTCAGAAACGTTTACAGTTATTGTCTGGCAACTAATGCCGCGTCATGACGTTTGCGGTCGCACCACTATGTACGAAGTAGAAGCTTGTAAGTTGTTGCAGTCACCAAGAAAGAGGCACAGAAATTCAAGTTTTAGTTTTTGAAAATTCAGTTTTTGGCTGCTTTTGCTGCCTTGTAGTTGACCTAGGACCTTAAGATTTTGCATGAACCGAACTCTGGCAGCCACATTACACGAGAAAAAGCGAGATGTTGTAATTCGTAGTAAAAACCGCAGAAAACATAACGTTTTCAACATTTGTTTTCGTATCGACGTAACTGAAAAACTTCACATTGGACGCATTACTCTCAGAAACGTTTACATTTATCGTCTGGCAACTAATGCCGCGTGATGACGTTTGC
The DNA here is from genome assembly GCF_023864345.2 of Schistocerca serialis cubense. Classification (NCBI taxonomy): domain Eukaryota; kingdom Metazoa; phylum Arthropoda; class Insecta; order Orthoptera; family Acrididae; genus Schistocerca; species Schistocerca serialis. The sequence goes on along the minus strand of NW_026047571.1, from coordinate 1,692,118 downwards.
GGTCGCACCACTGTGTACGAAGTAGAAGCTTCTAAGTTGTTGCAGTCACCAAGAAAGAGGCACAGAAATTCAAGTTTTAGTTTTTGAAAATTCAGTTTTTGGCTGCTTTTGCTGAATTTGTGGTTGACCTAGGACCTTAAGACTTTGCATGAACCGAACTCTGGCAGCCACATTACACGAGAAAAAGCGAGAAGTGGTAATTCGTAGTAAAAACCGCAGAAAACATATCTTTTGCAACATTTGTTTTCGAAATGACGTAACTGAAAATCTTCACATTGGACGCATTACTCTCAGAAACGTTTACATTTATCGTCTGGGAACTAATGCCGCGTGATGACGTTTGCGGTCGCACCACTCTGTACGAAGTAGAAGCTTCTAAGTTGTGGCAGTCACCAAGAAAGAGGCACAGAAATTCAAGTTTTAGTTTTTGAAAATTCAGTTTTTGGCTGCTTTTGCTGCCTTGTAGTTGATCTAGGACCTTAAGATTTTGCATGAACCGAACTCTGGCAGCCACATTACACGAGAAAAAGCGAGAAGTGGTAATTCGTAGTAAAAACCGCAGAAAACATAACGTTTTCTACACTGTTTTCGTATCGACGTAACTGAAAATCTTTGCATTGGACGCATTACTCTCAGAAACGTTTACATTTATCGTCTGGCAACTAATGCCGCGTGATGACGTTTGCGGTCGCACCACTATGTACGAAGTAGAAGCTTCTAAGTTGTTGCAGTCACCAAGAAAGAGGCACAGAAATTCAAGTTTTAGTTTTTGAAAATTCAGTTTTTGGCCGCTTTTGCTGCCTTGTAGTTGACCTAGGACCTTAAGATTTTGCATGAACCGAACTCTGGCAGCCACATTACACGAGAAAAAGCGAGATGTTGTAATTCGTAGTAAAAACCGCAGAAAACATAACGTTTTCTACATTATTTTCGTATCGACGTAACCGAAAATCTTCACATTGGACGCATTACTCTCAGAAACGTTTACATTTATCGTCTGACAACTAATGCCGCGTGATGACGTTTGCGGTCGCACCACTCTGTACGAAGTAGAAGCTTCTAAGTTGTTGCAGTCACCAAGAAAGAGGCACAGAAATTCAAGTTTTAGTTTTTGAAAATTCAGTTTTTGGCTGCTTATGCTGCCTTGTAGTTGACCTAGGACCTTACGATTTTGCATGAACCGAACTCTGGCAGCCACATTACACGAGAAAAAGCGAGAAGTGGTAATTCGTAGTAAAAACCGCAGAAAACATAACGTTTTCAACATTTGTTTTCGAAATGACGTAACTGAAGATCTTCACATTGGACGCATTACTCTCAGAAACGTTTACATTTATCGTCTGGCAACTAATGCCGCGTGATGACGTTTGCGGTCGCACCACTCTGTACGAGGGAGAAGCTTCTAAGTTGTTGCAGTCACCAAGAAAGAGGCACAGAAAGTCAAGTTTTTGTTTTTGAAAATTCAGTTTTTGGCTGCTTTTGCTGCCTTGTAGTTGACCTAGGACCTTAAGATTTTGCATGAACCGAACTCTGGCAGCCACATTACACGAAAAAAGGCGAGAAGTGGTAATTCGTAGTAAAAACCGCAGAAAACATAACGTTTTCAACAGTTGTTTTCGTATCGACGTAACTGAAAATCTTCACATTGGACGCATTACTCTCAGAAACCTTTACATTTATCGTCTGGCAACTAATGCCGCGTGATGACGTCTGCGGTCGCACCACTCTGTACGAAGTAGAAGCTTCTAAGTTGTTGCAGTCACCAAGAAAGAGGCACAGAAATTCAAGTTTTAGTTTTTGAAAATTCAGTTTTTGGCTGCTTTTGCTGCCTTGTAGTTGACCTAGGACCTTAAGATTTTGCATGAACCGAACTCTGGCAGCCACATTACACGAGAAAAAGCGAGAAGTGGTAATTCGTAGTAGAAACGGCAGAAAACGTAACGTTTTCAACATTTGTTTTCGAAATGACGTAACTGAAAATCTTCACATTGGACGCATTACTCTCAGAAACGTTTACATTTATCGTCTGGCAAATAATGCCGCGTGATGACGTTTGCGGTCGCACCACTCTGTACGAAGTAGAAGCTTCTGAGTTGTTGCAGTCACCAAGAAAGAGGCACAGAAATTCATGTTTTAGATTTTGAAAATTCAGTTTTTGGCTGCTTTTGCTGCCTTGTAGTTGACCTAGGACCTTAAGATTTTGCATGAACCGAACTCTGGCAGAAACATTACACGAGAAAAAGCGAGAAGTGGTAATTCGTAGTAAAAACCGCAGAAAACATAACGTTTTCTACATTGTTTTCGTATCGACGTAACTGAAAATCTTCACATTGGACGCATTACTCTCAGAAACGTTTACATTTATCGTCTGGCAACTAATGCCGCGTGATGACGTTTGCGATCGCACCACTCTGTACGAAGTAGAAGCTTCTAACTTGTTGCAGTCACCAAGAAAGAGGCACAGAAATTCAAGTTTTAGTTTTTGAAAATTCAGTTTTTGGCTGCTTTTGCTGCCTTGTAGTTGACCTAGGACCTTAAGATTTTGCATGAACCGAACTCTGGCAGCCACATTACACGAGAAGAAGCGAGAAGTGGTAATTCGTAGTAAAAACCACAGAAAACATTACGTTTTCAACATTTGTTTTCGAAATGACGTAACTGAAAATCTTCACATTGGACGCATTACTCTCCGAAACGTTTACATTTATCGTCTGGCAACTAATGCCGCGTGATGACGTTTGCGGTCGCACCACTCTGTACGAAGTAGAAGCTTCTAAGTTGTTGCAGTCACCAAGAAAGAGGAACAGAAATTCAAGTATTAGTTTTTGAAAATTCTGTTTTTGGCTGCTTTTGCTGCCTTGTGGTTGACCTAGGACCTTAAGATTTTGCATGAACCGAACTCTGGCAGCCACATTACACGAGAAAAAGCGAAAGTGGTAATTTGAAGTAAAAACCGCAGAAAACATTACGTTTTCAACATTTGTTTTCGAAATGACGTAACTGAAAATCTTCACATTGGACGCATTACTCTCAGAAACGTTTACATTTATCGTCTGGCAACTAATGCAGCGTGATTACGTTTGCGGTCGCACCACTCTGTACGAAGTAGAAGCTGCTAAGTTGTTGCAGTCACCATGAAAGAGGCAGAGAAATTCAAGTTTTAGTTTTTGAAAATTCAGTTTTTGGCTGCTTTTGCTGCCTTGTAGTTGACCTAGGACCTTAAGATTTTGCATGAACCGAACTCTGGCAGCCACATTACACGAGAAAAAGCGAGAAGTGGTAATTCGTAGTAAAAACCGCAGAAAACATTACGTTTTCAACATTTGTTTTCGTATCGACGTAACTGAAAATCTTCACATTGGACGCATTACTCTCAGAAACGTATACATTTATCGTCTGGCAACTAATGCAGTGTGATTATCTTTGCGGTCGCACCACTCTGTACGAAGTAGAAGCTTCTAAGTTGTTGCAGTCACCAAGAAAGAGGCACAGAAATTCAAGTTTTTGTTTTTGAAAATTCAGTTTTTGGCTGCTTTTGCTGCCTTGTAGTTGACCTAGGACCTTAAGATTTTGCATGAACCGAACTCTGGCAGCCACATTACACGAGAAAAAGCGAGAAGTGGTAATTCGTAGTAAAAACCGCAGAAAACATAACGTTTTCTACATTGTTTTCGTATCGACGTAACTGAAAATCTTCACATTGGACGCATTACTCTCAGAAACGTTTACATTTATCGTCTGGCAACTAATGCAGCGTGATGACGTTTGCGGTCGCACCACTCTGTACGAAGTAGAAGCTTCTAAGTTGTTGCAGTCACCAAGAAAGAGGCACAGAAATTCAAGTTTTAGTTTTTGAAAATTCAGTTTTTCGCTGCTTTTGCTGCCTTGTAGTTGACCTAGGACCTTAAGATTTTGCATGAACCGAACTCTGGCAGCCACATTACACGAGAAAAAGCGAAAGTGGTAATTCGAAGTAAAAACCGCAGAAAACATTACGTTTTCAACATTTGTTTTCGAAATGACGTAACTGAAAATCTTCACATTGGACGCATTACTCTCAGAAATGTTTACATTTATCGTCTGGCAACTAATGCCGCGTGATGACGTTTGCGGTCGCACCACTCTGTACGTAGTAGAAGCTTCTAAGTTGTTGCAGTCACCAAGAAAGAGGAACAGAAATTCAAGTTTTAGTTTTTGAAAATTCAGTTTTTGGCTGCTTTTGCTGCCTTGTAGTTGACCTAGGACGTTAAGATTTTGCATGAACCGAACTCTGGCAGCCACATTACACGAGAAAAAGCGAAAGTGGTAATTTGAAGTAAAAACCGCAGAAAACATCACGTTTTCAACATTTGTTTTCGAAATGACGTTACTGAAATTCTTCACATTGGACGCATTACTCTCAGAAACGTTTACATTTATCGTCTGGCAACTAATGCAGCGTGATTACGTTTGCGGTCGCACCACTCTGTACGAAGTAGAAGCTTCTAAGTTGTTGCAGTCACCAAGAAAGAGGGACAGAAATTCAAGTTTTAGGTTTTGAAAATTCAGTTTTTGGCTGCTTTTGCTGCCTTGTAGTTGACCTAGGACCATAAGATTTTGCATGAACCGAACTCTGGCAGCCGCATTACACGAGAAAAAGCGAGAAGTGGTAATTCGTAGTGAAAACCATAGAAAACATAACGTTTTCAACATTTGTTTTCGTATCGACGTAGCTGAAAATCTTCACATTGGACGCATTACTCTCAGAAACGTTTACATTTATCGTCTGGCAACTAATGCAGCGTGATTACGTTTACGGTCGCACCACTCTGTACGAAGTAGAAGCTTCTAAGTTGTTGCAGTCACCAAGAAAGAGGGACAGAAATTCAAGTTTTAGGTTTTGAAAATTCAGTTTTTGGCTGCTTTTGCTGCCTTGTAGTTGACCTAGGACCATAAGATTTTGCATGAACCGAACTCTGGCAGCCACATTACACGAGAAAAAGCGAGAAGTGGTAATTCGTAGTGAAAACCATAGAAAACATAACGTTTTCAACATTTGTTTTCGTATCGACGTAACTGAAAATCTTCACATTGGACGCATTACTCTCAGAAACGTTTACATTTATCGTCTGGCAACTAATGCAGCGTGATGACGTTTGCGGTCGCACCACTCTGTACGAAGTAGAAGCTTCTAAGTTGTTGCAGTCACCATGAAAGAGGCACAGAAATTCAAGTTTTAGTTTTTGAAAATTCAGTTTTTGCTGCTTTTGCTGCCTTGAAGTTGACCTAGGACCTTAAGATTTTGCATGAACCGAACTCTGGCAGCCACATTACACGAGAAAAAGCGAGAAGTGGTAATTCGTAGTGAAAACCATAGAAAACATAACGTTTTCAACATTTGTTTTCGTATCGACGTAACTGAAAATCTTCACATTGGACGCATTACTCTCAGAAACGTTTACATTTATCGTCTGGAAACTAATGCAGCGTGATTACGTTTGCGGTCGCACCACTCTGTACGAAGTAGAAGCTTCTAAGTTGTTGCAGTCACCAAGAAAGAGGGACAGAAATTCAAGTTTTAGGTTTTGAAAATTCAGTTTTTGGCTGCTTTTGCTGCCTTGTAGTTGACCTAGGACCATAAGATTTTGCATGAACCGAACTCTGGCAGCCACATTACACGAGAAAAAGCGAGAAGTGGTAATTCGTAGTGAAAACCATAGAAAACATAACGTTTTCTACATTGTTTTCGTATCGACGTAACTGAAAATCTTCACATTGGACGCATTACTCTCAGAAACGTTTACATTTATCGTCTGGCAACTAATGCAGCGTGATTACGTTTGCGGTCGCACCACTCTGTACGAAGTAGAAGCTTCTAAGTTGTTGCAGTCACCATGAAAGAGGCACAGAAATTCAAGTTTTAGTTTTTGAAAATTCAGTTTTTGCTGCTTTTGCTGCCTTGAAGTTGACCTAGGACCTTAAGATTTTGCATGAACCGAACTCTGGCAGCCACATTACACGACAAAAAGCGAGAAGTGGTAATTCGTAGTAAAAACCGCAGAAAACATAACGTTTTCAACATTTGTTTTCGTATCGACGTAACTGAAAATCTTCACATTGGACGCATTACTCTCAGAAACGTTTACATTTATCGTCTGGCAACTAATGCCGCGTGATGACGTTTGCGATCGCACCACTCTGTACGAAGTAGAACCTTCTAACTTGTTGCAGTCACCAAGAAAGAGGCACAGAAATTCAAGTTTTAGTTTTTGAAAATTCAGTTTTTGGCTGCTTTTGCTGCCTTGTAGTTGACCTAGGACCTTAAGATTTTGCATGAACCGAACTCTGGCAGCCACATTACACGAGAAGAAGCGAGAAGTGGTAATTCGTAGTAAAAACCACAGAAAACATTACGTTTTCAACATTTGTTTTCGAAATGACGTAACTGAAAAACTTCACATTGGACGCATTACTCTCCGAAACGTTTACATTTATCGTCTGGCAACTAATGCCGCGTGATGACGTTTGCGGTCGCACCACTCTGTACGAAGTAGAAGCTTCTAAGTTGGTGCAGTCACCAAGAAAGAGGAACAGAAATTCAAGTTTTAGTTTTTGAAAATTCAGTTTTTGGCTGCTTTTGCTGCCTTGTAGTTGACCTAGAACCTTAAGATTTTGCATGAACCGAACTCTGGCAGCCACATTACACGAGAAAAAGCGAAAGTGGTAATTTGAAGTAAAAACCGCAAAAAACATTACGTTTTCAACATTTGTTTTCGAAATGACGTAACTGAAAATCTTCACATTGGACGCATTACTCTCAGAAACGTTTACATTTATCGTCTGGCAACTAATGCAGCGTGATTACGTTTGCGGTCGCACCACTCTGTACGAAGTAGAAGCTGCTAAGTTGTTGCAGTCACCATGAAAGAGGCAGAGAAATTCAAGTTTTAGTTTTTGAAAATCAGTTTTTGGCTGCTTTTGCTGCCTTGTAGTTGACCTAGGACCTTAAGATTTTGCATGAACCGAACTCTGGCAGCCACATTACACGAGAAAAAGCGAGAAGTGGTAATTCGTAGTAAAAACCGCAGAAAACATTACATTTTCAACATTTGTTTTCGTATCGAGGTAACTGAAAATCTTCACATTGGACGCATTACTCTCAGAAACGTTTACATTTATCGTCTGGCAACTAATGCAGTGTGATTATCTTTGCGGTCGCACCACTCTGTACGAAGTAGAAGCTTCTAAGTTGTTGCAGTCACCAAGAAAGAGGCACAGAAATTCAAGTTTTAGTTTTTGAAAATTCAGTTTTTGGCTGCTTTTGCTGCCTTGATGTTGACCTAGGACCTTAAGATTTTGCATGAACCGAACTCTGGCAGCCACATTACACGAGAAGAAGCGAGAAGTGGTAATTCGTAGTAAAAACCACAGAAAACATTACGTTTTCAACATTTGTTTTCGAAATGACGTAACTGAAAATCTTCACATTGGACGCATTACTCTCCGAAACGTTTACATTTATCGTCTGGCAACTAATGCCGCGTGATGACGTTTGCGGTCGCACCACTCTGTACGAAGTAGAAGCTTCTAAGTTGTTGCAGTCACCAAGAAAGAGGAACAGAAATTCAAGTTTTAGTTTTTGAAAATTCAGTTTTAGGCTGCTTTTGCTGCCTTGTGGTTGACCTAGAACCTTAAGATTTTGCATGAACCGAACTCTGGCAGCCACATTACACGAGAAAAAGCGAAAGTGGTAATTTGAAGTAAAAACCGGAGAAAACATTACGTTTTCAACATTTGTTTTCGAAATGACGTAACTGAAAATCTTCACATTGGACGCATTACTCTCAGAAACGTTTACATTTATCGTCTGGCAACTAATGCAGCGTGATTACATCTGCGGTCGCACTACTCTGTACGAAGTAGAAGCTGCTAAGTTGTTGCAGTCACCATGAAAGAGGCAGAGAAATTCAAGTTTTAGTTTTTGAAAATTCAGTTTTTGGCTGCTTTTGCTGCCTTGTAGTTGACCTAGGACCTTAAGATTTTGCATGAACCGAACTCTGGCAGCCACATTACACGAGAAAAAGCGAGAAGTGATAATTCGTAGTAAAAACCGCAGAAAACATTACGTTTTCAACATTTGTTTTCGTATCGAGGTAACTGAAAATCTTCACATTGGACGCATTACTCTCAGAAACGTTTACATTTATCGTCTGGCAACTAATGCAGTGTGATTATCTTTGCGGTCGCACCACTCTGTACGAAGTAGAAGCTTCTAAGTTGTTGCAGTCACCAAGAAAGAGGCACAGAAATTCAAGTTTTAGTTTTTGAAAATTCAGTTTTTGGCTGCTTTTGCTGCCTTGTAGTTGACCTAGGACCTTAAGATTTTGCATGAACCGAACTCTGGCAGCCACATTACACGAGAAAAAGCGAGAAGTGGTAATTCGTAGTAAAAACCGCAGAAAACATAACGTTTTCTACATTGTTTTCGTATCGACGTAACTGAAAATCTTCACATTGGACGCATTACTCTCAGATATGTTTACATTTATCGTCTGGCAACTAATGCCGCGTGATGACGTTTGCGGTCGCACCACTTTGTACGTAGTAGAAGCTTCTAAGTTGTTGCAGTCACCAAGAAAGAGGCACAGAAATTCAAGTTTTAGTTTTTGAAAATTCAGTTTTTGGCTGCTTTTGCTGCCTTGTAGTTGACCTAGGACCTTAAGATTTTCATGAACCGAACTCTGGCAGCCACATTACACGAGAAAAAGCGAAAGTGGTAATTTGAAGTAAAGACCGCAGAAAACATTACGTTTTCAACATTTGTTTTCGAAATGACGTAACTGAAAATCTTCACATTGGACGCATTACTCTCAGAAACGTTTACATTTATCGTCTGGCAACTAATGCAGCGTGATTACGTTTGCGGTCGCACCACTCTGTACCAAGTAGAAGCTTCTAAGTTGTTGCAGTCACCATGAAAGAGGCACAGAAATTCAAGTTTTAGTTTTTGAAAATTCAGTTTTTGGCTGCTTTTGCTGCCTTGTAGTTGACCTAGGACCTTAAGATTTTGCATGAACCGAACTCTGGCAGCCACAATACACGAGAAAAAGCGAGAAGTGGTAATTCGTAGTAAAACCCGCAGAAAACATTACGTTTTCAACATTTGTTTTCGTATCGACGTAACTGAAAATCTTCACATTGGACGCATTAATCTCAGAAACGTTTACATTTATCGTCTGGCAACTAATGCAGCGTGATTACGTTTGCGGTCGCACCACTCTGTACGAAGTAGAAGCTTCTAAGTTGTTGCAGTCACCAAGAAAGAGGCACAGAAATTCAAGTTTTAGATTTGAAAATTCAGTTTTTGGCTGCTTTTGCTGCCTTGTAGTTGACCTAGGACCTTAAGATTTTGCATGAACCGAACTCTGGCAGCCACATTACACGAGAAAAAGCGAGAAGTGGTAATTCGTAGTAAAAACCGCAGAAAACATAACGTTTTCTACATTGTTTTCGTATCGACGTAACTGAAAATCTTCACATTGGACGCATTACTCTCAGAAACGTTTACATTTATCGTCTGGCAACTAATGCCGCGTGATGACGTTTGCGGTCGCACCACTCTGTACGAAGTAGAAGCTTCTAAGTTGTTGCAGTCACCAAGAAAGAGGCACAGAAATTCAAGTTTTAGTTTTTGAAAATTCAGTTTTTGGCCGCTTTTCCTGCCGTGCAGCTGACCTAGGACCTTAAGATTTTGCATGAACCGAACTCTGGCAGCCACATTACACGAGAAAAAGCGAGAAGTGGTAATTCGTAGTAAAAACCGCAGAAAACATAACGTTTTCAACATTTGTTTTCGAAATGACGTTACTGAAAATCTTCACATTGGACGCATTACTCTCAGAAACGTTTACATTTATCGTCTGGCAACTAATGCAGCGTGATTACGTTTGCGGTCGCACCACTCTGTACGAAGTAGAAGCTTCTAAGTTGTTGCAGTCACCAAGAAAGAGGCACAGAAATTCAAGTTTTAGGTTTTGAAAATTCAGTTTTTGGCTGCTTTTGCTGCCTTGTAGTTGACCTAGGACCATAAGATTTTGCATGAACCGAACTCTGGCAGCCACATTACACGAGAAAAAGCGAGAAGTGGTAATTCGTAGTGAAAACCATAGAAAACATAACGTTTTCAACATTTGTTTTCGTATCGACGTAACTGAAAATCTTCACATTGGACGCATTACTCTCAGAAATGTTTACATTTATCGTCTGGCAACTAATGCAGCGTGATTACGTTTGCGATCGCACCACTCTGTACGAAGTAGAAGCTTCTAACTTGTTGCAGTCACCAAGAAAGAGGCACAGAAATTCAAGTTTTAGTTTTTGAAAATTCAGTTTTTGGCTGCTTTGCTGCCTTGTAGTTGACCTAGGACCTTAAGATTTTGCATGAACCGAACTCTGGCAGCCACATTACACGAGAAGAAGCGAGAAGTGGTAATTCGTAGTAAAAACCACAGAAAACATTACGTTTTCAACATTTGTTTTCGAAATGACGTAACTGAAAATCTTCACATTGGACGCATTACTCTCAGAAACGTTTACATTTATCGTCTGGCAACTAATGCCGCGTGATGACGTTTGCGGTCGCACCACTCTGTATGAAGTAGAAGCTTCTAAGTTGTTGCAGTCACCAAGAAAGACGAACAGAAATTCAAGTTTTAGTTTTTGAAAAGTCAGTTTTTGGCTGCTTTTGCTGCCTTGTAGTTGACCTAGAACCTTAAGATTTTGCATGAACCGAACTCTGGCAGCCACATTACACGAGAAAAAGCGAAAGTGGTAATTTGAAGTAAAAACCGCAGAAAACATTACGTTTTCAACATTTGTTTTCGAAATGACGTAACTGAAAATCTTCACATTGGACGCATTACTCTCAGAAACGTTTACATTTATCGTCTGGCAACTAATGCAGCGTGATTACGTTTGCGGTCGCACCACTCTGTACGAAGTAGAAGCTGCTAAGTTGTTGCAGTCACCATGAAAGAGGCAGAGAAATTCAAGTTTTAGTTTTTGAAAATTCAGTTTTTGGCTGCTTTTGCTGCCTTGTAGTTGACCTAGGACCTTAAGATTTTGCATGAACCGAACTCTGGCAGCCACATTACACGAGAAAAAGCGAGAAGTGGTAATTCGTAGTAAAAACCGCAGAAAACATAACGTTTTCAACATTTGTTTTCGAAATGACGTTACTGAAAATCTTCACATTGGACGCATTACTCTCAGAAACTTTTACATTTATCGTCTGGCAACTAATGCAGCGTGATTACGTTTGCGGTCGCACCACTCTGTACGAAGTAGAAGCTTCTAAGTTGTTGCAGTCACCAAGAAAGAGGCACAGAAATTCAAGTTTTAGGTTTTGAAAATTCAGTTTTTGGCTGCTTTTGCTGCCTTGTAGTTGACCTAGGACCATAAGATTTTGCATGAACCGAACTCTGGCAGCCACATTCTACGAGAAAAAGCGAGAAGTGGTAATTCGTAGTGAAAACCATAGAAAACATAACGTTTTCAACATTTGTTTTCGTATCGACGTAACTGAAAATCTTCACATTGGACGCATTACTCTCAGAAACGTTTACATTTATCGTCTGGCAACTAATGCAGCGTGATTACGTTTGCGATCGCACCACTCTGTACGAAGTAGAAGCTTCTAACTTGTTGCAGTCACCAAGAAAGAGGCACGGAAATTCAAGTTTTAGTTTTTGAAAATTCAGTTTTTGGCTGCTTTGCTGCCTTGTAGTTGACCTAGGACCTTAAGATTTTGCATGAACCGAACTCTGGCAGCCACATTACACGAGAAGAAGCGAGAAGTGGTAATTCGTAGTAAAAACCACAGAAAACATTACGTTTTCAACATTTGTTTTCGAAATGACGTAACTGAAAATCTTCACATTGGACGCATTACTCTCCGAAACGTTTACATTTATCGTCTGGCAACTAATGCCGCGTGATGACGTTTGCGGTCGCACCACTCTGTACGAAGTAGAAGCTTCTAAGTTGTTGCAGTCACCAAGAAAGAGGAACAGAAATTCAAGTTTTAGTTTTTGAAAATTCAGTTTTTGGCTGCTTTTGCTGCCTTGTAGTTGACCTAGAACCTTAAGATTTTGCATGAACCGAACTCTGGCAGCCACATTACACGAGAAAAAGCGAAAGTGGTAATTTGAAGTAAAAACCGCAGAAAACATTACGTTTTCAACATTTGTTTTCGAAATGACGTAACTGAAAATCTTCACATTGGACGCATTACTCTCAGAAACGTTTACATTTATCGTCTGGCAACTAATGCAGCGTGATTACGTTTGCGGTCGCACCACTCTGTACGAAGTAGAAGCTGCTAAGTTGTTGCAGTCACCATGAAAGAGACAGAGAAATTCAAGTTTTAGTTTTTGAAAATTCAGTTTTTGGCTGCTTTTGCTGCCTTGTATTTGACCTAGGACCTTAAGATTTTACATGAACCGAACTCTGGCAGCCACATTACACGAGAAAAAGCGAGAAGTGGTAATTCGTAGTAAAAACCGCAGAAAACATTACGTTTTCAACATTTGTTTTCGTATCGAGGTAACTGAAAATCTTCACATTGGACGCATTACTCTCAGAAACGTTTACATTTATCGTCTGGCAACTAATGCAGTGTGATTATCTTTGCGGTCGCACCACTCTGTACGAAGTAGAAGCTTCTAAGTTGTTGCAGTCACCAAGAAAGAGGCACAGAAATTCAAGTTTTAGTTTTTGAAAATTCAGTTTTTGGCTGCTTTTGCTGCCTTGTAGTTGACCTAGGACCTTAAGATTTTGCATGAACCGAACTCTGGCAGCCACATTACACGAGAAAAAGCGAGAAGTGGTAATTCGTAGTAAAAAACGCAGAAAACATAACGTTTTCTACATTGTTTTCGTATCGACGTAACTGAAAATCTTCACATTGGACGCATTACTCTCAGAAACGTTTACATTTATCGTCTGGCAACTAATGCAGCGTGATGACGTTTGCGGTCGCACCACTCTGTACGAAGTAGAAGCTTCTAAGTTGTTGCAGTCACCAAGAAAGAGGCACAGAAATTCAAGTTTTAGTTTTTGAAAATTCAGTTTTTGTCTGCTTTTGCTGCCTTGTAGTTGACCTAGGACCTTAAGATTTTGCATGAACCGAACTCTGGCAGCCACATTACACGAGAAAAAGCGAAAGTGGTAATTCGAAGTAAAAACCGCAGAAAACATTACGTTTTCAACATTTGTTTTCGAAATGACGTAACTGAAAATCTTCACATTGGACGCATTACTCTCAGAAATGTTTACATTTATCGTCTGGCAACTAATGCCGCGTGATGACGTTTGCGGTCGCACCACTCTGTACGTAGTAGAAGCTTCTAAGTTGTTGCAGTCACCAAGAAAGAGGCACAGAAATTCAAGTTTTAGTTTTTGAAAATTCAGTTTTTGGCTGCTTTTGCTGCCTTGTAGTTGACCTAGGACCTTAAGATTTTGCATGAACCGAACTCTGGCAGCCACATTACACGAGAAAAAGCGAAAGTGGTAATTTGAAGTAAAAACCGCAGAAAACATTACGTTTTCAACATTTGTTTTCGTATCGACGTAACTGAAAATCTTCACATTGGACGCATTACTCTCAGAAACGTTTACATTTATCGTCTGGCAACTAATGCAGCGTGATTACGTTTGCGGTCGCACCACTCTGTACGAAGTAGAAGCTTCTAAGTTGTAGCAGTCACCATGAAAGAGGCACAGAAATTCAAGTTTTAGTTTTTGAAAATTCAGTTTTTGGCTGCTTTTGCTGCCTTGTAGTTGACCTAGGACCTTAAGATTTTGCATGAACCGAACTCTGGCAGCCACATTACACGAGAAAAAGGGAGAAGTGGTAATTCGTAGTAAAACCCGCAGAAAACATTACGTTTTCAACATTTGTTTTCGTATCGACGTAACTGAAAATCTTCACATTGGACGCATTACTCTCAGAAACGTTTACATTTATCGTCTGGCAACTAATGCAGCGTGATTACGATTGCGGTCGCACCACTCTGTACGAAGTAGAAGCTTCTAAGTTGTTGCAGTCACGAAGAAAGAGGCACAGAAATTCAAGTTTTAGTTTTTGAAAATTCAGTTTTTGGCTGCTTTTGCTGCCTTGTAGTTGACCTAGGACCTTAAGATTTTGCATGAACCGAACTCTGGCAGCCACATTACACGAGAAATAGCGAGAAGTGGTAATTCGTAGTAAAAACCGCAGAAAACATAACGTTTTCAACATTTGTTTTCGTATCGACATAACTGAAAATCTTCACATTGGACGCATTACTCTCAGAAACGTTTACATTTATCGTCTGGCAACTAATGCAGCGTGATCTCGTTTGCGGTCGCACCACTCTGTACGAAGTAGAAGCTTCTAAGTTGTTGCAGTCACCAAGAAAGAGGCACAGAAATTCAAGTTTTAGTTTTTGAAAATTCAGTTTTTGTCTGCTATTACTGCCTTGTAGTTGACCTAGGACCATAAGATTTTGCATGAATCGAACTCTGGCAGCCACATTACACGAGAAAAAGCGAGAAGTGGTAATTCGTAGTATAAACCGCAGAAAACATAACGTTTTCTACATTGTTTTCTTATCGACGTAACTGAAAATCTTCACATTGGACGCATTACTCTCAGAAACGTTTACATTTATCGTCTGGCAACTAATGCCGCGTGATGACGTTTGCGGTCGCACCACTCTGTACGAAGTAGAAGCTTCTAAGTTGTTGCAGTCACCAAGAAAGAGGCACAGAAATTCAAGTTTTAGTTTATGAAAATTCAGTTTTTGGCTGCTTTTGCTGCCTTGTAGTTGACCTAGGACCTTAAGATTTTGCATGAACCGAACTCTGGCAGCCACATTACACGAGAAAAAGCGAGAAGTGGTAATTCGTAGTAAAAACCGCAGAAAACATAACGTTTTCAACATTTGTTTTCGCATCGACGTAACTGAAAATCTTCACATTGGACGCATTACTCTCAGAAACGTTTACATTTATCGTCTGGCAACTAATGCAGCGTGATTACGTTTGCGGTCGCACCACTCTGTACGAAGTAGAAGCTTCTAAGTTGTTGCAGTCACCATGAAAGAGGCACAGAAATTCAAGTTTTAGTTTTTGAAAATTCAGTTTTTGCTGCTTTTGCTGCCTTGTAGTTGACCTAGGACCTTAAGATTTTGCATGAACCGAACTCTGGCAGCCACATTACACGAGAAAAAGCGAGAAGTGGTAATTCGTAGTAAAAAGCGCAGAAAACATAACGTTTTCTACATTGTTTTCGTATCGACGTAACTGAAAATCTTCACATTGGACGCATTACTCTCAGAAACGTTTACATTTATCGTCTGGCAACTAATGCCGCGTGATGACGTTTGCGGTCGCACCACTCTGTACGAAGTAGAAGCTTCTAAGTTGTTGCAGTCACCAAGAAAGAGGCACAGAAATTCAAGTTTTAGTTTTTGAAAATTCAGTTTTTGGCTGGTTATGCTGCCTTGTAGTTGAACTAGGACCTTAAGATTTAGCATGAACCGAACTCTGGCAGCCACATTACACGAGAAAAAGCGAGAAGTGGTAATTCGTAGTAAAAACCGCAGAAAACATAACGTTTTCAACATTTGTTTTCGTATCGAGGTAACTGAAAATCTTCACATTGGACGCATTACTCTCAGAAACGTTTACATTTATCGTCTGGCAACTAATGCATTGTGATTATCTTTGCGGTCGCACCACTCTGTACGAAGTAGAAGCTTCTAAGTTGTTGCAGTCACCAAGAAAGAGGCACAGAAATTCAAGTTTTAGTTTTTGAAAATTCAGTTTTTGGCTGCTTTTGCTGCCTTGTAGTTGACCTAGGACCTTAAGATTTTGCATGAACCGAACTCTGGCAGCCACATTACACGAGAAAAAGCGAGAAGTGGTAATTCGTAGTAAAAAACGCAGAAAACATAACGTTTTCTACATTGTTTTCGTATCGACGTAACTGAAAATCTTCACATTGGACGCATTACTCTCAGAAACGTTTACATTTATCGTCTGGCAACTAATGCAGCGTGATGACGTTTGCGGTCGCACCACTCTGTACGAAGTAGAAGCTTCTAAGTTGTTGCAGTCACCAAGAAAGAGGCACAGAAATTCAAGTTTTAGTTTTTGAAAATTCAGTTTTTGGCTGCTTTTGCTGCCTTGTAGTTGACCTAGGACCTTAAGATTTTGCATGAACCGAACTCTGGCAGCCACATTACACGAGAAAAAGCGAAAGTGGTAATTCGAAGTAAAAACCGCAGAAAACATTACGTTTTCAACATTTGTTTTCGAAATGACGTAACTGAAAATCTTCACATTGGACGCATTACTATCAGAAATGTTTACATTTATCGTCTGGCAACTAATGCCGCGTGATGACGTTTGCGGTCGCACCACTCTGTACGTAGTAGAAGCTTCTAAGTTGTTGCAGTCACCAAGAAAGAGGCACAGAAATTCAAGTTTTAGTTTTTGAAAATTCAGTTTTTGGCTGCTTTTGCTGCCTTGTAGTTGACCTAGGACCTTAAGATTTTGCATGAACCGAACTCTGGCAGCCACATTACACGAGAAAAAGCGAAAGTGGTAATTTGAAGTAAAAACCGCAGAAAACATTACGTTTTCAACATTTGTTTTCGTATCGACGTAACTGAAAATCTTCACATTGGACGCATTACTCTCAGAAACGTTTACATTTATCGTCTGGCAACTAATGCAGCGTGATTACGTTTGCGGTCGCACCACTCTGTACGAAGTAGAAGCTTCTAAGTTGTTGCAGTCACCATGAAAGAGGCACAGAAATTCAAGTTTTAGTTTTTGAAAATTCAGTTTTTGGCTGCTTTTGCTGCCTTGTAGTTGACCTAGGACCTTAAGATTTTGCATGAACCGAACTCTGGCAGCCACATTACACGAGAAAAAGCGAGAAGTGGTAATTCGTAGTAAAAAACGCAGAAAACATAACGTTTTCTACATTGTTTTCGTATCGACGTAACTGAAAATCTTCACATTGGACACATTACTCTCAGAAACGTTTACATTTATCGTCTGGCAACTAATGCAGCGTGATGACGTTTGCGGTCGCACCACTCTGTACGAAGTAGAAGCTTCTAAGTTGTTGCAGTCACCAAGAAAGAGGCACAGAAATTCAAGTTTTAGTTTTTGAAAATTCAGTTTTTGGCTGCTTTTGCTGCCTTGTAGTTGACCTAGGACCTTAAGATTTTGCATGAACCGAACTCTGGCAGCCACATTACACGAGAAAAAGCGAAAGTGGTAATTCGAAGTAAAAACCGCAGAAAACATTACGTTTTCAACATTTGTTTTCGAAATGACGTAACTGAAAATCTTCACATTGGACGCATTACTATCAGAAATGTTTACATTTATCGTCTGGCAACTAATGCCGCGTGATGACGTTTGCGGTCGCACCACTCTGTACGTAGTAGAAGCTTCTAAGTTGTTGCAGTCACCAAGAAAGAGGCACAGAAATTCAAGTTTTAGTTTTTGAAAATTCAGTTTTTGGCTGCTTTTGCTGCCTTGTAGTTGACCTAGGACCTTAAGATTTTGCATGAACCGAACTCTGGCAGCCACATTACACGAGAAAAAGCGAAAGTGGTAATTTGAAGTAAAAACCGCAGAAAACATTACGTTTTCAACATTTGTTTTCGTATCGACGTAACTGAAAATCTTCACATTGGACGCATTACTCTCAGAAACGTTTACATTTATCGTCTGGCAACTAATGCAGCGTGATTACGTTTGCGGTCGCACCACTCTGTACGAAGTAGAAGCTTCTAAGTTGTTGCAGTCACCATGAAAGAGGCACAGAAATTCAAGTTTTAGTTTTTGAAAATTCAGTTTTTGGCTGCTTTTGCTGCCTTGTAGTTGACCTAGGACCTTAAGATTTTGCATGAACCGAACTCTGGCAGCCACATTACACGAGAAAAAGCGAGAAGTGGTAATTCGTAGTAAAACCCGCAGAAAACATTACGTTTTCAACATTTGTTTTCGTATCGACGTAACTGAAAATCTTCACATTGGACGCATTACTCTCAGAAACGTTTACATTTATCGTCTGGCAACTAATGCAGCGTGATTACGTTTGCGGTCGCACCACTCTGTACGAAGTAGAAGCTTCTAAGTTGTTGCAGTCACCAAGAAAGAAGCACAGAAATTCAAGTTTTAGTTTTTGAAAATTCAGTTTTTTGCTGCTTTTGCTTTCTTGTAGTTGACCTAGGACCTTAAGATTTTGCATGAACCGAACTCTGGCAGCCACATTACACGAGAAAAAGCGAGAAGTGGTAATTCGTAGTAAAAACCGCAGAAAACATAACGTTTTCAACATTTGTTTTCGAGATGACGTAACTGAAAATCTTCACATTGGACGCATTACTCTCAGAAACGTTTACATTTATCGTCTGGCAACTAATGCAGCGTGATTACGTTTGCGGTCGCACCACTCTGTACGAAGTAGAAGCTTCTAAGTTGTTGCAGTCACCAAGAAAGAGGCACAGAAATTCAAGTTTTAGTTTTTGAAAATTCAGTTTTTGGCTGCTTTTGCTGCCTTGTAGTTGACTTAGGACCTTAAGCTTTTGCATGAACCGAACTCTGGCAGCCACATTACACGAGAAAAAGCGAGAAGTGGTAATTCGTAGTAAAAACCGCAGAAAACATAACGTTTTCAACATTTGCTTTCGTATCGACGTAACAGAAAATCTTCACGTTGGACGCATTACTCTCAGAAACGTTTACATTTATCGTCTGGCAACTAATGCAGCGTGATTACGTCTGCGGTCGCACCACTCTGTACGAAGTAAAAGCTTCTAAGTTGTTGCAGTCACCAAGAAAGAGGCACAGAAATTCAAGTTTTAGTTTTTGAAAATTCAGTTTTTGGCTGCTTTTGCTGCTTGTAGTTGACCTAGGACCTTAAGATTTTGCATGAACCGAACTCTGGCAGCCACATTACACGAGAAATAGCGAGAAGTGGTAATTCGTAGTAAAAACCGCAGAAAACATAACGTTTTCAACATTTGTTTTCGAAATGACGTAACTGAAAATCTTCACATTGGACGCATTACTCTCAGAAACGTTTACATTTATCGTCTGGCAACTAATGCAGCGTGATTACGTTTGCGGTCGCACCACTCTGTACGAAGTAGAAGCTTCTAAGTTGTTGCAGTCACCAAGAAAGAGGCACAGAAATTCAAGTTTTAGTTTTTGGAAATTCAGTTTTTGGTTGCTTTTGCTGCCTTGTAGTTCACCTAGGACCTTAAGATTTTTCATGAACCGAACTCTGGCAGCCACATTACACGAGAAAAAGCGAGAAGTGGTAATTCGTAGTAAAAACCGCAGAAAACATAACGTTTTCAACATTTGTTTTCGTATCGACGTAACTGAAAATTTTCGCATTGGACGCATTACTCTCAGAAACGTTTACATTTATCGTCTGGCAACTAATGCAGCGTGATTACGATTGCGGTCGCACCACTCTGTACGAAGTAGAAGCTTCTAAGTTGTTGCAGTCACGAAGAAAGAGGCACAGAAATTCAAGTTTTAGTTTTTGAAAATTCAGTTTTTGGCTGCTTTTGCTGCCTTGTAGTTGACCTAGGACCTTAAGATTTTGCATGAACCGAACTCTGGCAGCCACATTACACGAGAAATAGCGAGAAGTGGTAATTCGTAGTAAAAACCGCAGAAAACATAACGTTTTCAACATTTGTTTTCGTATCGACATAACTGAAAATCTTCACATTGGACGCATTACTCTCAGAAACGTTTACATTTATCGTCTGGCAACTAATGCAGCGTGATCTCGTTTGCGGTCGCACCACTCTGTACGAAGTAGAAGCTTCTAAGTTGTTGCAGTCACCAAGAAAGAGGCACAGAAATTCAAGTTTTAGTTTTTGAAAATTCAGTTTTTGTCTGCTTTTACTGCCTTGTAGTTGACCTAGGACCATAAGATTTTGCATGAATCGAACTCTGGCAGCCACATTACACGAGAAAAAGCGAGAAGTGGTAATTCGTAGTATAAACCGCAGAAAACATAACGTTTTCTACATTGTTTTCTTATCGACGTAACTGAAAATCTTCACATTGGACGCATTACTCTCAGAAACGTTTACATTTATCGTCTGGCAACTAATGCCGCGTGATGACGTTTGCGGTCGCACCACTCTGTACGAAGTAGAAGCTTCTAAGTTGTTGCAGTCACCAAGAAAGAGGCACAGAAATTCAAGTTTTAGTTTTTGAAAATTCAGTTTTTGGCTGCTTTTGCTGCCTTGTAGTTGACCTAGGACCTTAAGATTTTGCATGAACCGAACTCTGGCAGCCACATTACACGAGAAAAAGCGAGAAGTGGTAATTCGTAGTAAAAACCGCAGAAAACATAACGTTTTCAACATTTGTTTTCGCATCGACGTAACTGAAAATCTTCACATTGGACGCATTACTCTCAGAAACGTTTACATTTATCGTCTGGCAACTAATGCAGCGTGATTACGTTTGCGGTCGCACCACTCTGTACGAAGTAGAAGCTTCTAAGTTGTTGCAGTCACCATGAAAGAGGCACAGAAATTCAAGTTTTAGTTTTTGAAAATTCAGTTTTTGCTGCTTTTGCTGCCTTGTAGTTGACCTAGGACCTTAAGATTTTGCATGAACCGAACTCTGGCAGCCACATTACACGAGAAAAAGCGAGAAGTGGTAATTCGTAGTAAAAAGCGCAGAAAACATAACGTTTTCTACATTGTTTTCGTATCGACGTAACTGAAAATCTTCACATTGGACGCATTACTCTCAGAAACGTTTACATTTATCGTCTGGCAACTAATGCCGCGTGATGACGTTTGCGGTCGCACCACTCTGTACGAAGTAGAAGCTTCTAAGTTGTTGCAGTCACCAAGAAAGAGGCACAGAAATTCAAGTTTTAGTTTTTGAAAATTCAGTTTTTGGCTGGTTATGCTGCCTTGTAGTTGAACTAGGACCTTAAGATTTAGCATGAACCGAACTCTGGCAGCCACATTACACGAGAAAAAGCGAGAAGTGGTAATTCGTAGTAAAAACCGCAGAAAACATAACGTTTTCAACATTTGTTTTCGTATCGAGGTAACTGAAAATCTTCACATTGGACGCATTACTCTCAGAAACGTTTACATTTATCGTCTGGCAACTAATGCAGTGTGATTATCTTTGCGGTCGCACCACTCTGTACGAAGTAGAAGCTTCTAAGTTGTTGCAGTCACCAAGAAAGAGGCACAGAAATTCAAGTTTTAGTTTTTGAAAATTCAGTTTTTGGCTGCTTTTGCTGCCTTGTAGTTGACCTAGGACCTTAAGATTTTGCATGAACCGAACTCTGGCAGCCACATTACACGAGAAAAAGCGA
The DNA here is from genome assembly GCF_023864345.2 of Schistocerca serialis cubense. Lineage (NCBI taxonomy): Eukaryota > Metazoa > Arthropoda > Insecta > Orthoptera > Acrididae > Schistocerca > Schistocerca serialis. The sequence continues at coordinate 1,670,700 of NW_026047571.1, read as the reverse complement.
GAAGTGGTAATTCGTAGTAAAAAACGCAGAAAACATAACGTTTTCTACATTGTTTTCGTATCGACGTAACTGATAATCTTCACATTGGACGCATTACTCTCAGAAACGTTTACATTTATCGTCTGGCAACTAATGCAGCGTGATGACGTTTGCGGTCGCACCACTCTGTACGAAGTAGAAGCTTCTAAGTTGTTGCAGTCACCAAGAAAGAGGCACAGAAATTCAAGTTTTAGTTTTTGAAAATTCAGATTTTGGCTGCTTTTGCTGCCTTGTAGTTGACCTAGGACCTTAAGATTTTTCATGAACCGAACTCTGGCAGCCACATTACACGAGAAAAAGCGAAAGTGGTAATTCGAAGTAAAAACCGCAGAAAACATTACGTTTTCAACATTTGTTTTCGAAATGACGTAACTGAAAATCTTCACATTGGACGCATTACTCTCAGAAATGTTTACATTTATCGTCTGGCAACTAATGCCGCGTGATGACGTTTGCGGTCGCACCACTCTGTACGTAGTAGAAGCTTCTAAGTTGTTGCAGTCACCAAGAAAGAGGCACAGAAATTCAAGTTTTAGTTTTTGAAAATTCAGTTATTTGCTGCTTTTGCTGCCTTGTAGTTGACCTAGGACCTTAAGATTTTGCATGAACCGAACTCTGGCAGCCACATTACACGAGAAAAAGCGAAAGTGGTAATTTGAAGTAAAAACCGCAGAAAACATTACGTTTTCAACATTTGTTTTCGTATCGACGTAACTGAAAATCTTCACATTGGACGCATTACTCTCAGAAACGTTTACATTTATCGTCTGGCAACTAATGCAGCGTGATTACGTTTGCGGTCGCACCACTCTGTACGAAGTAGAAGCTTCTAAGTTGTTGCAGTCACCATGAAAGAGGCACAGAAATTCAAGTTTTAGTTTTTGAAAATTCAGTTTTTTGCTGCTTTTGCTGCCTTGTAGTTGACCTAGGACCTTAAGATTTTGCATGAACCGAACTCTGGCAGCCACATTACACGAGAAAAAGCGAGAAGTGGTAATTCGTAGTAAAACCCGCAGAAAACATTACGTTTTCAACATTTGTTTTCGTATCGACGTAACTGAAAATCTTCACATTGGACGCATTACTCTCAGAAACGTTTACATTTATCGTCTGGCAACTAATGCAGCGTGATTACGTTTGCGGTCGCACCACTCTGTACGAAGTAGAAGCTTCTAAGTTGTTGCAGTCACCAAGAAAGAAGCACAGAAATTCAAGTTTTAGTTTTTGAAAATTCAGTTTTTGGCTGCTTTTGCTGCCTTGTAGTTGACCTAGGACCTTAAGCTTTTGCATGAACCGAACTCTGGCAGCCACATTACACGAGAAAAAGCGAGAAGTGGTAATTCGTAGTAAAAACCGCAGAAAACATAACGTTTTCAACATTTGCTTTCGTATCGACGTAACAGAAAATCTTCACGTTGGACGCATTACTCTCAGAAACGTTTACATTTATCGTCTGGCAACTAATGCCGCGTGATGACGTTTGCGGTCGCACCAGTCTGTAAGAAGTAGAAGCTTCTAAGTTGTTGCAGTCACCAAGAAAGAGGCACAGAAATTCAAGTTTTAGTTTTTGAAAATTCAGTTTTTGGCTGCTTTTGCTGCCTTGTAGTTGACCTAGGACCTTAAGCTTTTGCATGAACCGAACTCCGGCAGCCACATTACACGAGAAAAAGCGAGAAGTGGTAATTCGTAGTAAAAACCGCAGAAAACATAACGTTTTCAACATTTGTTTTCGTATCGACGTAACAGAAAATCTTCACGTTGGACGCATTACTCTCAGAAACGTTTACATTTATCGTCTGGCAACTAATGCAGCGTGATTACGTTTGCGGTCGCACCACTCTGTACGAAGTAGAAGCTTCTAAGTTGTTGCAGTCACCAAGAAAGAGGCACAGAAATTCAAGTTTTAGTTTTTGAAAATTCAGTTTTTGGCTGCTTTTGCTGCTTGTAGTTGACCTAGGACCTTAAGATTTTGCATGAACCGAACTCTGGCAGCCACATTACACGAGAAATAGCGAGAAGTGATAATTCGTAGTAAAAACCGCAGAAAACATAACGTTTTCAACATTTGTTTTCGAAATGACGTAACCGAAAATCTTCACATTGGACGCATTACTCTCAGAAACGTTTACATTTATCGTCTGGCAACTAATGCAGCGTGATTACGTTTGCGGTCGCACCACTCTGTACGAGGTAGAAGCTTCTAAGTTGTTGCAGTCACCAAGAAAGGGGCACAGAAATTCAAGTTTTAGTTTTTGGAAATTCAGTTTTGGGTTGCTTTTGCTGCCTTGTAGTTCACCTTGGACCTTAAGATTTTGCATGAACCGAACACTGGCAGCCACATTACGCGAGAAAAAGCGAGAAGTGGTAATTCGTAGTAAAAACCGCAGAAAACATAACGTTTTTAACATTTGTTTTCGTATCGACGTAACTGAAAATTTTCACATTGGACGCATTACTCTCAGAAACGTTTACATTTATCGTCTGGCAACTAATGCAGCGTGATTACGTTTGCGGTCGCACCACTCTGTACGAAGTAGAAGCTTCTAAGTTGTTGCAGTCACCAAGAAAGAGGCACAGAAATTCAAGTTTTAGTTTTTGAAAATTCAGTTTTTGTCTGCTTTTACTGCCTTGTAGTTGACCTAGGACCATAAGATTTTGCATGAATCGAACTCTGGCAGCCACATTACACGAGAAAAAGCGAGAAGTGGTAATTCGTAGTATAAACCGCAGAAAACATAACGTTTTCTACATTGTTTTCTTATCGACGTAACTGAAAATCTTCACATTGGACGCATTACTCTCAGAAACGTTTACATTTATCGTCTGGCAACTAATGCCGCGTGATGACGTTTGCGGTCGCACCACTCTGTACGAAGTAGAAGCTTCTAAGTTGTTGCAGTCACCAAGAAAGAGGCACAGAAATTCAAGTTTTAGTTTTTGAAAATTCAGTTTTTGACTGCTTTTGCTGCCTTGTAGTTGACCTAGGACCTCAAGATTTTGCATGAACCGAACTCTGGCAGCCACATTACACGAAAAAAAGCGAGAAGTGGTAATTCGTAGTAAAAACCGCAGAAAACATAACGTTTTCAACAATTGTTTTCGTATCGACGTAACTGAAAATCTTCACATTGGACGCATCACTCTCAGAAACGTTTACATTTATCGTCTGGCAACTAATGCCGCGTGATGACGTTTGCAGCCGCACCACTCTGTACGAAGTAGAAGCTTCTAAGTTGTTGCAGTCACAAAGAAAGAGGCACAGAAATTCAAGTTTTAGTTTTTGAAAATTCAGTTTTTGGCTGCTTTTGCTGCCTTGTAGTTGACCTAGGACCCTAAGATTTTGCATGAACCGAACTCTGGCAGCCACATTACACGAGAAAAAGCGAGAAGTGGTAATTCGTAGTAAAAACCGCAGAAAACATAACGTTTTCAACATTTGTTTTCGAAATGACGTAACTGAAAATCTTCACATTGGACGCATTACTCTCAGAAACGTTTACATTTATCGTCTGGCAACTAATGCCGCGTGATGACGTTTGCGGTCGCACCACTCTGTACGAAGTAGAAGCTTCTAAGTTGTAGCAGTCCCCAAGAAAGAGGCACAGAAATTCAAGTTTTAGTTTTTGTAAATTCAGTTTTTGGCTGCTTTTGCTGCCTTGTAGTTGACCTAGGACCTTAAGATTTTGCATGAACTGAACTCTGGCAGCCACATTACACGAGAAAATCCGAGAAGTGGTAATTCGTAGTAAAAACCGCTGAAAACATAACGTTTTCTACTTCGTTTTCGAAATGACGTAACTGAAAATCTTCACATGGGACGCATTACTCTCAGAAACGTTTACATTTATCGTCTGGCAACTAATGCAGCGTGATTACGTTTGCGGTCGCACCACTCTGTACGAAGTAGAAGCTTCTAAGTTGTTGCAGTCACCAAGAAAGAGTCACAGAAATTCAAGTTTTAGTTTTTGAAAATTCAGTTTTTGTCTGCTTTTGCTGCCTTGTAGTTGACCTAGGACCGTAAGATTTTGCATGAACCGAACTCTGGCAGCCACATTACACGAGAAAAAGCGAGAAGTGGTAATTCGTAGTATAAACCGCAGGAAACATAACGTTTTCTACATTGTTTTCGTATCGACGTAACTGAAAATCTTCACATTGGACGCATTACTCTCAGAAACGTTTACATTTATCGTCTGGCAACTACTGCCGCGTGATGACGTTTGCGGTCGCACCACTCAGTACGAAGTAGAAGCTTCTAAGTTGTTGCAGTCACCAAGAAAGAGGCACAGAAATTCAAGTTTTAGTTTTTGAAAATTCAGTTTTTGGCTGCTTTTGCTGCCTTGTAGTTGACCTAGGACCTTAAGATTTTGCATGAACCGAACTCTGGCAGCCACATTACACGAGAAAAAGCGAGAAGTGGTAATTCGTTGTAAAAACCGCAGAAAACATAACGTTTTCAACATTTGTTTTCGTATCGACGTAACTGAAAATCTTCACATTGGACGCATTACTCTCAGAAACGTTTACATTTATCGTCTGGCAACTAATGCAGCGTGATTACGTTTGCGGTCGCACCACTCTGTACGATGTAGAAGCTTCTAAGTTGTTGCAGCCACAAAGAAATAGGCACAGAAATTCAAGTTTTAGTTTTTGAAAATTCAGTTTTTGGCTGCTTTTGCTGCCTTGTAGTTGATCTAGGACCTTAAGATTTTGCATGAACCGAACTCTGGCAGCCACATTACACGAGAAAAAGCGAGAAGTGGTAATTCGTAGTAAAAACCGCAGAAAACATAACGTTTTCAACATTTGTTTTCGTATCGACGTAACTGAAAATCTTCACATTGGACGCATTACTCTCAGAAACGTTTACATTTATCGTCTGGCAACTAATGCAGCGTGATGACGTTTGCGGTCGCACCACTCTGTACGAAGTAGAAGCTTCTAAGTTGTTGCAGTCACCAAGAAAGAGGCACAGAAATTCAAACTTTAGTTTTTGAAAATTCAGTTTTTGGGTGCTTTTGCTGTCTTGTAGTTGACCTAGGACCTTACGATTTTGCATGAACCGAACTCTGGCAGCCACATTACACGAGAAAAAGCGAGAAGTGGTAATTCGTAGTAAAAACCGCAGAAAACATAACGTTTTCAACATTTGTTTTCGAAATGACGTAACTGAAAATCTTCACATTGGACGCATTACTCTCAGAAACGTTTACATTTATCGTCTGGCAACTAATGCCGCGTGATGACGTTTGCGGTCGCACCACTCTGTACGATGTAGAAGCTTCTAAGTTGTAGCAGTCACCAAGAAAGAGGCACAGAAATTCAAGTTTTAGTTTTTGAAAATTCAGTTTTTGGCTGCTTTTGCTGCCTTGTAGTTGACCTAGGACCTTAAGATTTTGCATGAACCGAACTCTGGCAGCCACATCACACGAGAAAAAGCGAGAAGTGGTAATTCGTAGTAAAAACCGCTGAAAACATAACGTTTTCTACTTTGTTTTCGAAATGACGTAACTGAAAATCTTCACATTGGACGCATTACTCTCAGAAACGTTTACATTTATCGTCTGGCAACTAATGCAGCGTGATTACGTTTGCATTCGCACCACTCTGTACGAAGTAGAAGCTTCTAAGTTGTTGCAGTCACGAAGAAAGAGGCACAGAAATTCAAGTTTTAGTTTTTGAAAATTCAGTTTTTGGCTGCTTTTGCTGCCTTGTAGTTGACCTAGGACCTTAAGATTTTGCATGAACCGAACTCTGGCAGCCACATTACACGAGAAAAAGCGAGAAGTGGTAATTCGTAGTAAAAACCGCAGAAAACGTAACGTTTTCAACATTTGTTTTCGTATCGACATAACTGAAAATCTTCACATTGGACGCATTACTCTCATAAACGTTTACACTTATCGTCTGGCAACTAATGCAGCGTGATTACGTTTGCGGTCGCACCACTCTGTACGAAGTAGAAGCTTCTAAGTTGTTGCAGTCACCAAGAAAGAGGCACAGAAATTCAAGTTTTAGTTTTTGAAAATTCAGTTTTTGTCTGCTTTTACTGCCTTGTAGTTGACCTAGGACCATAAGATTTTGCATGAATCGAACTCTGGCAGCCACATTACACGAGAAAAAGCGAGAAGTGGTAATTCGTAGTATAAACCGCAGAAAACATAACGTTTTCTACATTGTTTTCTTATCGACGTAACTGAAAATCTTCACATTGGACGCATTACTCTCAGAAACGTTTACATTTATCGTCTGGCAACTAATGCCGCGTGATGACGTTTGCGGTCGCACCACTCTGTACGAAGTAGAAGCTTCTAAGTTGTTGCAGTCACCAAGAAAGAGGCACAGAAATTCAAGTTTTAGTTTTTGAAAATTCAGTTTTTGGCTGCTTTTGCTGCCTTGTAGTTGACCTAGGACCTTAAGATTTTGCATGAACCGAACTCTGGCAGCCACATTACACGAGAAAAAGCGAGAAGTGGTAATTCGTAGTAAAAACCGCAGATAACATAACGTTTTCAACATTTGTTTTCGCATCGACGTAACTGAAAATCTTCACATTGGACGCATTACTCTCAGAAACGTTTACATTTATCGTCTGGCAACTAATGCAGCGTGATGACGTTTGCGGTCGCACCACTCTGTACGAAGTAGAAGCTTCTAAGTTGTTGCAGTCACCAAGAAAGAGGCACAGAAATTCAAGTTTTAGTTTTTGAAAATTCAGTTTCTGACTGCTTTTGCTGCCTTGTAGTTGACCTAGGACCTCAAGATTTTGCATGAACCGAACTCTGGCAGCCACATTACACGAGAAAAAGCGAGAAGTGGTAATTCGTAGTAAAAACCGCAGAAAACATAACGTTTTCAACAATTGTTTTCGTATCGACGTAACTGAAAATCTTCACATTGGACGCATCACTCTCAGAAACGTTTACATTTATCGTCTGGCAACTAATGCCGCGTGATGACGTTTGCAGCCGCACCACTCTGTACGAAGTAGAAGCTTCTAAGTTGTTGCAGTCACAAAGAAAGAGGCACAGAAATTCAAGTTTTAGTTTTTGAAAATTCAGTTTTTGGCTGCTTTTGCTGCCTTGTAGTTGACCTAGGACCCTAAGATTTTGCATGAACCGAACTCTGGCAGCCACATTACACGAGAAAAAGCGAGAAGTGGTAATTCGTAGTAAAAACCGCAGAAAACCTAACGTTTTCAACATTTGTTTTCGAAATGACGTAACTGAAAATCTTCACATTCGACGCATTACTCACAGAAACGTTTACATTTATCGTCTGGCAACTAATGCCGCGTGATGACGTTTGCGGTCGCACCACTCTGTACGAAGTAGAAGCTTCTAAGTTGTAGCAGTCCCCAAGAAAGAGGCACAGAAATTCAAGTTTTAGTTTTTGTAAATTCAGTTTTTGGCTGCTTTTGCTGCCTTGTAGTTGACCTAGGACCTTAAGATTTTGCATGAACTGAACTCTGGCAGCCACATTACACGAGAAAAAGCGAGAAGTGGTAATTCGTAGTAAAAACCGCTGAAAACATAACGTTTTCTACTTCGTTTTCGAAATGACGTAACTGAAAATCTTCACATGGGACGCATTACTCTCAGAAACGTTTACATTTATCGTCTGGCAACTAATGCAGCGTGATTACGTTTGCGGTCGCACCACTCTGTACGAAGTAGAAGCTTCTAAGTTGTTGCAGTCACCAAGAAAGAGGCACAGAAATTCAAGTTTTAGTTTTTGAAAATTCAGTTTTTGTCTGCTTTTGCTGCCTTGTAGTTGACCTAGGACCGTAAGATTTTGCATGAACCGAACTCTGGCAGCCACATTACACGAGAAAAAGCGAGAAGTGGTAATTCGTAGTATAAACCGCAGGAAACATAACGTTTTCTACATTGTTTTCGTATCGACGTAACTGAAAATCTTCACATTGGACGCATTACTCTCAGAAACGTTTACATTTATCGTCTGGCAACTACTGCCGCGTGATGACGTTTGCGGTCGCACCACTCAGTACGAAGTAGAAGCTTCTAAGTTGTTGCAGTCACCAAGAAAGAGGCACAGAAATTCAAGTTTTAGTTTTTGAAAATTCAGTTTTTGGCTGCTTTTGCTGCCTTGTAGTTGACCTAGGACCTTAAGATTTTGCATGAACCGAACTCTGGCAGCCACATTACACGAGAAAAAGCGAGAAGTGGTAATTCGTTGTAAAAACCGCAGAAAACATAACGTTTTCAACATTTGTTTTCGTATCGACGTAACTGAAAATCTTCACATTGGACGCATTACTCTCAGAAACGTTTACATTTATCGTCTGGCAACTAATGCAGCGTGATTACGTTTACGGTCGCACCACTCTGTACGATGTAGAAGCTTCTAAGTTGTTGCAGCCACAAAGAAATAGGCACAGAAATTCAAGTTTTAGTTTTTGAAAATTCAGTTTTTGGCTGCTTTTGCTGCCTTGTAGTTGATCTAGGACCTTAAGATTTTGCATGAACCGAACTCTGGCAGCCACATTACACGAGAAAAAGCGAGAAGTGGTAATTCGTAGTAAAAACAGCAGAAAACATAACGTTTTCAACATTTGTTTTCGTATCGACGTAACTGAAAATCTTCACATTGGACGCATTACTCTCAGAAACGTTTACATTTATCGTCTGGCAACTAATGCAGCGTGATGACGTTTGCGGTCGCACCACTCTGTACGAAGTAGAAGCTTCTAAGTTGTTGCAGTCACCAAGAAAGAGGCACAGAAATTCAAACTTTAGTTTTTGAAAATTCAGTTTTTGGGTGCTTTTGCTGTCTTGTAGTTGACCTAGGACCTTACGATTTTGCATGAACCGAACTCTAGCAGCCACATTACACGAGAAAAAGCGAGAAGTGGTAATTCGTAGTAAAAACCGCAGAAAACATAACGTTTTCAACATTTGTTTTCGAAATGACGTAACTGAAAATCTTCACATTGGACGCATTACTCTCAGAAACGTTTACATTTATCGTCTGGCAACTAATGCCGCGTGATGACGTTTGCGGTCGCACCACTCTGTACGAAGTAGAAGCTTCTAAGTTGTAGCAGTCACAAAGAAAGAGGCACAGAAATTCAAGTTTTAGTTTTTGAAAATTCAGTTTTTGGCTGCTTTTGCTGCCTTGTAGTTGACCTAGGACCTTAAGATTTTGCATGAACCGAACTCTGGCAGCCACATTACACGAGAAAAAGCGAGAAGTGGTAATTCGTAGTAAAAACCGCAGAAAACGTAACGTTTTCAACATTTGTTTTCGTATCGACATAACTGAAAATCTTCACATTGGACGCATTACTCTCATAAACGTTTACACTTATCGTCTGGCAACTAATGCAGCGTGATTACGTTTGCGGTCGCACCACTCTGTACGAAGTAGAAGCTTCTAAGTTGTTGCAGTCACCAAGAAAGAGGCACAGAAATTCAAGTTTTAGTTTTTGTAAATTCAGTTTTTGTCTGCTTTTACTGCCTTGTAGTTGACCTAGGACCATAAGATTTTGCATGAATCGAACTCTGGCAGCCACATTACACGAGAAAAAGCGAGAAGTGGTAATTCGTAGTATAAACCGCAGAAAACATAACGTTTTCTACATTGTTTTCTTATCGACGTAACTGAAAATCTTCACATTGGACGCATTACTCTCAGAAACGTTTACATTTATCGTCTGGCAACTAATGCCGCGTGATGACGTTTGCGGTCGCACCACTCTGTACGAAGTAGAAGCTTCTAAGTTGTTGCAGTCACCAAGAAAGAGGCACAGAAATTCAAGTTTTAGTTTTTGAAAATTCAGTTTTTGGCTGCTTTTGCTGCCTTGTAGTTGACCTAGGACCTTAAGATTTTGCATGAACCGAACTCTGGCAGCCACATTACACGAGAAAAAGCGAGAAGTGGTAATTCGTAGTAAAAACCGCAGATAACATAACGTTTTCAACATTTGTTTTCGCATCGACGTAACTGAAAATCTTCACATTGGACGCATTACTCTCAGAAACGTTTACATTTATCGTCTGGCAACTAATGCAGCGTGATGACGTTTGCGGTCGCACCACTCTGTACGAAGTAGAAGCTTCTAAGTTGTTGCAGTCACCAAGAAAGAGGCACAGAAATTCAAGTTTTAGTTTTTGAAAATTCAGTTTCTGACTGCTTTTGCTGCCTTGTAGTTGACCTAGGACCTCAAGATTTTGCATGAACCGAACTCTGGCAGCCACATTACACGAGAAAAAGCGAGAAGTGGTAATTCGTAGTAAAAACCGCAGAAAACATAACGTTTTCAACAATTGTTTTCGTATCGACGTAACTGAAAATCTTCACATTGGACGCATCACTCTCAGAAACGTTTACATTTATCGTCTGGCAACTAATGCCGCGTGATGACGTTTGCAGCCGCACCACTCTGTACGAAGTAGAAGCTTCTAAGTTGTTGCAGTCACAAAGAAAGAGGCACAGAAATTCAAGTTTTAGTTTTTGAAAATTCAGTTTTTGGCTGCTTTTGCTGCCTTGTAGTTGACCTAGGACCCTAAGATTTTGCATGAACCGAACTCTGGCAGCCACATTACACGAGAAAAAGCGAGAAGTGGTAATTCGTAGTAAAAACCGCAGAAAACCTAACGTTTTCAACATTTGTTTTCGAAATGACGTAACTGAAAATCTTCACATTCGACGCATTACTCACAGAAACGTTTACATTTATCGTCTGGCAACTAATGCCGCGTGATGACGTTTGCGGTCGCACCACTCTGTACGAAGTAGAAGCTTCTAAGTTGTAGCAGTCCCCAAGAAAGAGGCACAGAAATTCAAGTTTTAGTTTTTGTAAATTCAGTTTTTGGCTGCTTTTGCTGCCTTGTAGTTGACCTAGGACCTTAAGATTTTGCATGAACTGAACTCTGGCAGCCACATTACACGAGAAAAAGCGAGAAGTGGTAATTCGTAGTAAAAACCGCTGAAAACATAACGTTTTCTACTTCGTTTTCGAAATGACGTAACTGAAAATCTTCACATGGGACGCATTACTCTCAGAAACGTTTACATTTATCGTCTGGCAACTAATGCAGCGTGATTACGTTTGCGGTCGCACCACTCTGTACGAAGTAGAAGCTTCTAAGTTGTTGCAGTCACCAAGAAAGAGGCACAGAAATTCAAGTTTTAGTTTTTGAAAATTCAGTTTTTGTCTGCTTTTGCTGCCTTGTAGTTGACCTAGGACCGTAAGATTTTGCATGAACCGAACTCTGGCAGCCACATTACACGAGAAAAAGCGAGAAGTGGTAATTCGTAGTATAAACCGCAGGAAACATAACGTTTTCTACATTGTTTTCGTATCGACGTAACTGAAAATCTTCACATTGGACGCATTACTCTCAGAAACGTTTACATTTATCGTCTGGCAACTACTGCCGCGTGATGACGTTTGCGGTCGCACCACTCAGTACGAAGTAGAAGCTTCTAAGTTGTTGCAGTCACCAAGAAAGAGGCACAGAAATTCAAGTTTTAGTTTTTGAAAATTCAGTTTTTGGCTGCTTTTGCTGCCTTGTAGTTGACCTAGGACCTTAAGATTTTGCATGAACCGAACTCTGGCAGCCACATTACACGAGAAAAAGCGAGAAGTGGTAATTCGTTGTAAAAACCGCAGAAAACATAACGTTTTCAACATTTGTTTTCGTATCGACGTAACTGAAAATCTTCACATTGGACGCATTACTCTCAGAAACGTTTACATTTATCGTCTGGCAACTAATGCAGCGTGATTACGTTTACGGTCGCACCACTCTGTACGATGTAGAAGCTTCTAAGTTGTTGCAGCCACAAAGAAATAGGCACAGAAATTCAAGTTTTAGTTTTTGAAAATTCAGTTTTTGGCTGCTTTTGCTGCCTTGTAGTTGATCTAGGACCTTAAGATTTTGCATGAACCGAACTCTGGCAGCCACATTACACGAGAAAAAGCGAGAAGTGGTAATTCGTAGTAAAAACAGCAGAAAACATAACGTTTTCAACATTTGTTTTCGTATCGACGTAACTGAAAATCTTCACATTGGACGCATTACTCTCAGAAACGTTTACATTTATCGTCTGGCAACTAATGCAGCGTGATGACGTTTGCGGTCGCACCACTCTGTACGAAGTAGAAGCTTCTAAGTTGTTGCAGTCACCAAGAAAGAGGCACAGAAATTCAAACTTTAGTTTTTGAAAATTCAGTTTTTGGGTGCTTTTGCTGTCTTGTAGTTGACCTAGGACCTTACGATTTTGCATGAACCGAACTCTAGCAGCCACATTACACGAGAAAAAGCGAGAAGTGGTAATTCGTAGTAAAAACCGCAGAAAACATAACGTTTTCAACATTTGTTTTCGAAATGACGTAACTGAAAATCTTCACATTGGACGCATTACTCTCAGAAACGTTTACATTTATCGTCTGGCAACTAATGCCGCGTGATGACGTTTGCGGTCGCACCACTCTGTACGAAGTAGAAGCTTCTAAGTTGTAGCAGTCACAAAGAAAGAGGCACAGAAATTCAAGTTTTAGTTTTTGAAAATTCAGTTTTTGGCTGCTTTTGCTGCCTTGTAGTTGACCTAGGACCTTAAGATTTTGCATGAACCGAACTCTGGCAGCCACATTACACGAGAAAAAGCGAGAAGTGGTAATTCGTAGTAAAAACCGCAGAAAACGTAACGTTTTCAACATTTGTTTTCGTATCGACATAACTGAAAATCTTCACATTGGACGCATTACTCTCATAAACGTTTACACTTATCGTCTGGCAACTAATGCAGCGTGATTACGTTTGCGGTCGCACCACTCTGTACGAAGTAGAAGCTTCTAAGTTGTTGCAGTCACCAAGAAAGAGGCACAGAAATTCAAGTTTTAGTTTTTGTAAATTCAGTTTTTGTCTGCTTTTACTGCCTTGTAGTTGACCTAGGACCATAAGATTTTGCATGAATCGAACTCTGGCAGCCACATTACACGAGAAAAAGCGAGAAGTGGTAATTCGTAGTATAAACCGCAGAAAACATAACGTTTTCTACATTGTTTTCTTATCGACGTAACTGAAAATCTTCACATTGGACGCATTACTCTCAGAAACGTTTACATTTATCGTCTGGCAACTAATGCCGCGTGATGACGTTTGCGGTCGCACCACTCTGTACGAAGTAGAAGCTTCTAAGTTGTTGCAGTCACCAAGAAAGAGGCACAGAAATTCAAGTTTTAGTTTTTGAAAATTCAGTTTTTGGCTGCTTTTGCTGCCTTGTAGTTGACCTAGGACCTTAAGATTTTGCATGAACCGAACTCTGGCAGCCACATTACACGAGAAAAAGCGAGAAGTGGTAATTCGTAGTAAAAACCGCAGATAACATAACGTTTTCAACATTTGTTTTCGCATCGACGTAACTGAAAATCTTCACATTGGACGCATTACTCTCAGAAACGTTTACATTTATCGTCTGGCAACTAATGCAGCGTGATGACGTTTGCGGTCGCACCACTCTGTACGAAGTAGAAGCTTCTAAGTTGTTGCAGTCACCAAGAAAGAGGCACAGAAATTCAAGTTTTAGTTTTTGAAAATTCAGTTTCTGACTGCTTTTGCTGCCTTGTAGTTGACCTAGGACCTCAAGATTTTGCATGAACCGAACTCTGGCAGCCACATTACACGAGAAAAAGCGAGAAGTGGTAATTCGTAGTAAAAACCGCAGAAAACATAACGTTTTCAACAATTGTTTTCGTATCGACGTAACTGAAAATCTTCACATTGGACGCATCACTCTCAGAAACGTTTACATTTATCGTCTGGCAACTAATGCCGCGTGATGACGTTTGCAGCCGCACCACTCTGTACGAAGTAGAAGCTTCTAAGTTGTTGCAGTCACAAAGAAAGAGGCACAGAAATTCAAGTTTTAGTTTTTGAAAATTCAGTTTTTGGCTGCTTTTGCTGCCTTGTAGTTGACCTAGGACCCTAAGATTTTGCATGAACCGAACTCTGGCAGCCACATTACACGAGAAAAAGCGAGAAGTGGTAATTCGTAGTAAAAACCGCAGAAAACCTAACGTTTTCAACATTTGTTTTCGAAATGACGTAACTGAAAATCTTCACATTCGACGCATTACTCACAGAAACGTTTACATTTATCGTCTGGCAACTAATGCCGCGTGATGACGTTTGCGGTCGCACCACTCTGTACGAAGTAGAAGCTTCTAAGTTGTAGCAGTCCCCAAGAAAGAGGCACAGAAATTCAAGTTTTAGTTTTTGTAAATTCAGTTTTTGGCTGCTTTTGCTGCCTTGTAGTTGACCTAGGACCTTAAGATTTTGCATGAACTGAACTCTGGCAGCCACATTACACGAGAAAAAGCGAGAAGTGGTAATTCGTAGTAAAAACCGCTGAAAACATAACGTTTTCTACTTCGTTTTCGAAATGACGTAACTGAAAATCTTCACATGGGACGCATTACTCTCAGAAACGTTTACATTTATCGTCTGGCAACTAATGCAGCGTGATTACGTTTGCGGTCGCACCACTCTGTACGAAGTAGAAGCTTCTAAGTTGTTGCAGTCACCAAGAAAGAGGCACAGAAATTCAAGTTTTAGTTTTTGAAAATTCAGTTTTTGTCTGCTTTTACTGCCTTGTAGTTGACCTAGGACCGTAAGATTTTGCATGAACCGAACTCTGGCAGCCACATTACACGAGAAAAAGCGAGAAGTGGTAATTCGTAGTATAAACCGCAGGAAACATAACGTTTTCTACATTGTTTTCGTATCGACGTAACTGAAAATCTTCACATTGGACGCATTACTCTCAGAAACGTTTACATTTATCGTCTGGCAACTACTGCCGCGTGATGACGTTTGCGGTCGCACCACTCAGTACGAAGTAGAAGCTTCTAAGTTGTTGCAGTCACCAAGAAAGAGGCACAGAAATTCAAGTTTTAGTTTTTGAAAATTCAGTTTTTGGCTGCTTTTGCTGCCTTGTAGTTGACCTAGGACCTTAAGATTTTGCATGAACCGAACTCTGGCAGCCACATTACACGAGAAAAAGCGAGAAGTGGTAATTCGTTGTAAAAACCGCAGAAAACATAACGTTTTCAACATTTGTTTTCGTATCGACGTAACTGAAAATCTTCACATTGGACGCATTACTCTCAGAAACGTTTACATTTATCGTCTGGCAACTAATGCAGCGTGATTACGTTTACGGTCGCACCACTCTGTACGATGTAGAAGCTTCTAAGTTGTTGCAGCCACAAAGAAATAGGCACAGAAATTCAAGTTTTAGTTTTTGAAAATTCAGTTTTTGGCTGCTTTTGCTGCCTTGTAGTTGATCTAGGACCTTAAGATTTTGCATGAACCGAACTCTGGCAGCCACATTACACGAGAAAAAGCGAGAAGTGGTAATTCGTAGTAAAAACAGCAGAAAACATAACGTTTTCAACATTTGTTTTCGTATCGACGTAACTGAAAATCTTCACATTGGACGCATTACTCTCAGAAACGTTTACATTTATCGTCTGGCAACTAATGCAGCGTGATGACGTTTGCGGTCGCACCACTCTGTACGAAGTAGAAGCTTCTAAGTTGTTGCAGTCACCAAGAAAGAGGCACAGAAATTCAAACTTTAGTTTTTGAAAATTCAGTTTTTGGGTGCTTTTGCTGTCTTGTAGTTGACCTAGGACCTTACGATTTTGCATGAACCGAACTCTGGCAGCCACATTACACGAGAAAAAGCGAGAAGTGGTAATTCGTAGTAAAAACCGCAGAAAACATAACGTTTTCAACATTTGTTTTCGAAATGACGTAACTGAAAATCTTCACATTGGACGCATTACTCTCAGAAACGTTTACATTTATCGTCTGGCAACTAATGCCGCGTGATGACGTTTGCGGTCGCACCACTCTGTACGAAGTAGAAGCTTCTAAGTTGTAGCAGTCACAAAGAAAGAGGCACAGAAATTCAAGTTTTAGTTTTTGAAAATTCAGTTTTTGGCTGCTTTTGCTGCCTTGTAGTTGACCTAGGACCTTAAGATTTTGCATGAACCGAACTCTGGCAGCCACATCACACGAGAAAAAGCGAGAAGTGGTAATTCGTAGTAAAAACCGCTGAAAACATAACGTTTTCTACTTTGTTTTCGAAATGACGTAACTGAAAATCTTCACATTGGACGCATTACTCTCAGAAACGTTTACATTTATCGTCTGGCAACTAATGCAGCGTGATTACGTTTGCGGTCGCACCACTCTGTACGAAGTAGAAGCTTCTAAGTTGTTGCAGTCACCAAGAAAGAGACACAGAAATTCAAGTTTTAGTTTTTGAAAATTCAGTTTTTGTCTGCTTTTGCTGCCTTGTAGTTGACCTAGGACCATAAGATTTTGCATGAACCGAACTCTGGCAGCCACATTACACGAGAAAAAGCGAGAAGTGGTAATTCGTAGTATAAACCGCAGGAAACATAACGTTTTCTACATTGTTTTCGTATCGACGTAACATTACTCTCAGAAACGTTTACATTTATCGTCTGGCAACTAATTCAGAGTGATTACGTTTGCGGTCGCACCACTCTGTACGATGTAGAAGCTTCTAAGTTGCTGCAGTCACAAAGAAAGAGGCACAGAAATTCAAGTTTTAGTTTTTGAAAATTCAGTTTTTGGTTGCTTTTGCTGCCTTGTAGTTGATCTAGGACCTTAAGATTTTGCATGAACCGAACTCTGGCAGCCACATTACACGAGAAAAAGCGAGAAGTGGTAATTCGTAGTAAAAACCGCAGAAAACATAACGTTTTCAACATTTGTTTTCGTATCGACGTAACTGAAAATCTTCACATTGGATGCATTACTCTCAGAAACGTTTACATTTATCGTCTGGCAACTAATGCAGCGTGATTACGTTTGCGGTCGCACCACTCTGTACGAAGTAGAAGCTTCTAAGTTGTTGCAGTCACCAAGAAAGTGGCACAGAAATTCAAGTTTTAGTTTTTGAAAATTCAGTTTTGGGCTGCTTTTGCTGCCTTGTAGTTGACCTAGGACCTTAAGATTTTGCATGAACCGAACTCTGGCAGCCACATTACACGAGAAAAAGCGAGAAGTGGTAATTCGTAGTAAAAACCGCAGAAAACATAACGTTTTCAACATTTGTTTTCGAAATGACGTAACTGAAAATCTTCACATTGGACGCATTACTCTCAGAAACGTTTACATTTATCGTCTGGCAACTAATTCAGAGTGATTACGTTTGCGGTCGCACCACTCTGTACGATGTAGAAGCTTCTAAGTTGCTGCAGTCACAAAGAAAGAGGCACAGAAATTCAAGTTTTAGTTTTTGAAAATTCAGTTTTTGGTTGCTTTTGCTGCCTTGTAGTTGATCTAGGACCTTAAGATTTTGCATGAACCGAACTCTGGCAGCCACATTACACGAGAAAAAGCGAGAAGTGGTAATTCGTAGTAAAAACCGCAGAAAACATAACGTTTTCAACATTTGTTTTCGTATCGACGTAACTGAAAATCTTCACATTGGATGCATTACTCTCAGAAACGTTTACATTTATCGTCTGGCAACTAATGCAGCGTGATTACGTTTGCGGTCGCACCACTCTGTACGAAGTAGAAGCTTCTAAGTTGTTGCAGTCACCAAGAAAGTGGCACAGAAATTCAAGTTTTAGTTTTTGAAAATTCAGTTTTGGGCTGCTTTTGCTGCCTTGTAGTTGACTTAGGACCTTAAGATTTTGCATGAACCGAACTCTGGCAGCCACATTACACGAGAAAAAGCGAGAAGTGGTAATTCGTAGTAAAAACCGCAGAAAACATAACGTTTTCAACATTTGTTTTCGTATCGACGTAACTGAAAATCTTCACATTGGTCGCATTACTCTCAGATACGTTTACATTTATCGTCTGGCAACTAATGCAGCGTGATTACGTTTGCGGTCGCACCACTCTGTACGCAGTAGAAGCTTCTAAGTTGTTGCAGTCACCAAGAAAGAGGCACAGAAATTCAAGTTTTAGTTTTTGAAAATTCAGTTTTTGGCTGCTTTTGCTGCCTTGTAGTTGACTTAGGACCTTAAGATTTTGCATGAACCGAACTCTGGCAGCCACATTACACGAGAAAAAGCGAGAAGTGGTAATTCGTAGTAAAAACCGCAGAAAACATAACGTTTTCAACAATTGTTTTCGTATCGACGTAACTGAAAATCTTCACATTGGACGCATTACTCTCAGAAACGTTTACATTTATCGTCTGGCAACTAATGCCGCGTGATGACGTTTGCAGTCGCACCACTCTGTACGAAGTAGAAGCTTCTAAGTTGTTGCAGTCACCAAGAAAGAGACACAGAAATTCAAGTTTTAGTTTTTGAAAATTCAGTTTTTGGCTGCTTTTGCTGCCTTGTAGTTGACCTAGGACCTTAAGATTTTGCATGAACCGAACTCTGGCGGCCACATTACACGAGAAAAAGCGAAAGTGGTAATTCGTAGTAAAAACCGCAGAAAACATAACGTTTTCAACATTTGTTTTCGAAATGACGTAACTGAAAATCTTCACATTGGACGCATTACTCTCAGAAACGTTTACATTTATCGTCTGGCAACTAATGCCGCGTGATGACGTTTGCGGTCGCACCACTCTGTACGAAGTAGAAGCTTCTAAGTTGTTGCAGTCACCAAGAAAGTGGCACAGAAATTCAAGTTTTAGTTTTTGAAAATTCAGTTTTTGGCTGCTTTTGCTGCCTTGTAGTTGACCTAGGACCTTAAGATTTTGCATGAACCGAACTCTGGCAGCCACATTACACGAGAAAAAGCGAGAAGTGGTAATTCGTAGTAAAAACCGCAGAAAACATAACGTTTTCAACATTTGATTTCGTATCGACGTAACTGAAAATCTTCACATTGGACGTATTACTCTCAGAAACGTTTACATTTATCGTCTGGCAACTAATGCAGCGTGATGACGTTTGCGGTCGCACCACTCTGTACGAAGTAGAAGCTTCTAAGTTGTTGCAGTCACCAAGAAAGAGGCACAGAAATTCAAACTTTAGTTTTTGAAAATTCAGTTTTTGGCTGCTTTTGCTGCCTTGTAGTTGACCTAGGACCTTAAGATTTTGCATGAACCGAACTCTGGCAGGCACATTACACGAGAAAAAGCGAGAAGTGGTAATTCGTAGTAAAAACCGCAGAAAACATAACGTTTTCAACATTTGTTTTCGTATCGACGTAACTGAAAATCTTCACATTGGACGCATTACTCTCAGAAACGTTTACATTTATCGTCTGGCAACTAATGCAGCGTGATTACGTTTGCGGTCGCACCACTCTGTACGAAGTAGAAGCTTCTAAGTTGTTGCAGTCAACACGAAAGAGGCACAGAAATTCAAGTTTTAGTTTTTGAAAATTCAGTTTTTGGCTGCTTTTGCTTCCTTGTAGTTGACTTAGGACCTTAAGATTTTGCATGAACCGAACTCTGGCAGCCACATTACACGAGAAAAAGCGAGAAGTGGTAATTCGTAGTAAAAAACGCAGAAAACATAACGTTTTCAACATTTGTTTTCGAAATGACGTAACTGAAAATCTTCACATTGGACGCATTACTCTCAGAAACGTTTACATTTATCGTCTGGCAACTAATTCAGAGTGATTACGTTTGCGGTCGCACCACTCTGTACGATGTAGAAGCTTCTAAGTTGCTGCAGTCACAAAGAAAGAGGCACAGAAATTCAAGTTTTAGTTTTTGAAAATTCAGTTTTTGGTTGCTTTTGCTGCCTTGTAGTTGATCTAGGACCTTAAGATTTTGCATGAACCGAACTCTGGCAGCCACATTACACGAGAAAAAGCGAGAAGTGGTAATTCGTAGTAAAAACCGCAGAAAACATAACGTTTTCAACATTTGTTTTCGTATCGACGTAACTGAAAATCTTCACATTGGATGCATTACTCTCAGAAACGTTTACATTTATCGTCTGGCAACTAATGCAGCGTGATTACGTTTGCGGTCGCACCACTCTGTACGAAGTAGAAGCTTCTAAGTTGTTGCAGTCACCAAGAAAGTGGCACAGAAATTCAAGTTTTAGTTTTTGAAAATTCAGTTTTGGGCTGCTTTTGCTGCCTTGTAGTTGACCTAGGACCTTAAGATTTTGCATGAACCGAACTCTGGCAGCCACATTACACGAGAAAAAGCGAGAAGTGGTAATTCGTAGTAAAAACCGCAGAAAACATAACGTTTTCAACATTTGTTTTCGAAATGACGTAACTGAAAATCTTCACATTGGACGCATTACTCTCAGAAACGTTTACATTTATCGTCTGGCAACTAATTCAGAGTGATTACGTTTGCGGTCGCACCACTCTGTACGATGTAGAAGCTTCTAAGTTGCTGCAGTCACAAAGAAAGAGGCACAGAAATTCAAGTTTTAGTTTTTGAAAATTCAGTTTTTGGTTGCTTTTGCTGCCTTGTAGTTGATCGAGGACCTTAAGATTTTGCATGAACCGAACTCTGGCAGCCACATTACACGAGAAAAAGCGAGAAGTGGTAATTCGTAGTAAAAACCGCAGAAAACATAACGTTTTCAACATTTGTTTTCGTATCGACGTAACTGAAAATCTTCACATTGGATGCATTACTCTCAGAAACGTTTACATTTATCGTCTGGCAACTAATGCAGCGTGATTACGTTTGCGGTCGCACCACTCTGTACGAAGTAGAAGCTTCTAAGTTGTTGCAGTCACCAAGAAAGTGGCACAGAAATTCAAGTTTTAGTTTTTGAAAATTCAGTTTTGGGCTGCTTTTGCTGCCTTGTAGTTGACCTAGGACCTTAAGATTTTGCATGAACCGAACTCTGGCAGCCACATTACACGAGAAAAAGCGAGAAGTGGTAATTCGTAGTAAAAACCGCAGAAAACATAACGTTTTCAACATTTGTTTTCGTATCGACGTAACTGAAAATCTTCACATTGGACGCATTACTCTCAGAAACGTTTACATTTATCGTCTGGCAACTAATGCAGCGTGATTACGTTTGCGGTCGCACCACTCTGTACGCAGTAGAAGCTTCTAAGTTGTTGCAGTCACCAAGAAAGAGGCACAGAAATTCAAGTTTTAGTTTTTGAAAATTCAGTTTTTGGCTGCTTTTGCTGCCTTGTAGTTGACTTAGGACCTTAAGATTTTGCATGAACCGAACTCTGGCAGCCACATTACACGAGAAAAAGCGAGAAGTGGTAATTCGTAGTAAAAACCGCAGAAAACATAACGTTTTCAACAATTGTTTTCGTATCGACGTAACTGAAAATCTTCACATTGGACGCATTACTCTCAGAAACGTTTACATTTATCGTCTGGCAACTAATGCCGCGTGATGACGTTTGCAGTCGCACCACTCTGTACGAAGTAGAAGCTTCTAAGTTGTTGCAGTCACCAAGAAAGAGACACAGAAATTCAAGTTTTAGTTTTTGAAAATTCAGTTTTTGGCTGCTTTTGCTGCCTTGTAGTTGACCTAGGACCTTAAGATTTTGCATGAACCGAACTCTGGCGGCCACATTACACGAGAAAAAGCGAAAGTGGTAATTCGTAGTAAAAACCGCAGAAAACATAACGTTTTCAACATTTGTTTTCGAAATGACGTAACTGAAAATCTTCACATTGGACGCATTACTCTCAGAAACGTTTACATTTATCGTCTGGCAACTAATGCCGCGTGATGACGTTTGCGGTCGCACCACTCTGTACGAAGTAGAAGCTTCTAAGTTGTTGCAGTCACCAAGAAAGTGGCACAGAAATTCAAGTTTTAGTTTTTGAAAATTCAGTTTTTGGCTGCTTTTGCTGCCTTGTAGTTGA
Organism: Schistocerca serialis cubense; assembly: GCF_023864345.2. Classification (NCBI taxonomy): domain Eukaryota; kingdom Metazoa; phylum Arthropoda; class Insecta; order Orthoptera; family Acrididae; genus Schistocerca; species Schistocerca serialis. The sequence continues at coordinate 1,648,854 of NW_026047571.1, read as the reverse complement.
CCTAGGACCTTAAGATTTTGCATGAACCGAACTCTGGCAGCCACATTACACGAGAAAAAGCGAGAAGTGGTAATTCGTAGTAAAAACCGCAGAAAACATAACGTTTTCAACATTTGATTTCGTATCGACGTAACTGAAAATCTTCACATTGGACGCATTACTCTCAGAAACGTTTACATTTATCGTCTGGCAACTAATGCAGCGTGATGACGTTTGCGGTCGCACCACTCTGTACGAAGTAGAAGCTTCTAAGTTGTTGCAGTCACCAAGAAAGAGGCACAGAAATTCAAACTTTAGTTTTTGAAAATTCAGTTTTTGGCTGCTTTTGCTGCCTTGTAGTTGACCTAGGACCTTAAGATTTTGCATGAACCGAACTCTGGCAGGCACATTACACGAGAAAAAGCGAGAAGTGGTAATTCGTAGTAAAAACCGCAGAAAACATAACGTTTTCAACATTTGTTTTCGTATCGACGTAACTGAAAATCTTCACATTGGACGCATTACTCTCAGAAACGTTTACATTTATCGTCTGGCAACTAATGCAGCGTGATTACGTTTGCGGTCGCACCACTCTGTACGAAGTAGAAGCTTCTAAGTTGTTGCAGTCAACACGAAAGAGGCACAGAAATTCAAGTTTTAGTTTTTGAAAATTCAGTTTTTGGCTGCTTTTGCTTCCTTGTAGTTGACTTAGGACCTTAAGATTTTGCATGAACCGAACTCTGGCAGCCACATTACACGAGAAAAAGCGAGAAGTGGTAATTCGTAGTAAAAAACGCAGAAAACATAACGTTCTCAACAATTGCTTTCGTATCGACGTAACTGAAAATCTTCACATTGGACGCATTACTCTCAGAAACGTTTACATTTATCGTCTGGCAACTAATGCCGCGTGATGACGTTTGCGGTCGCACCACCCTGTACGAAGTAGAAGCTTCTAAGTTGTTGCAGTCACCAAGAAAGAGGCACAGAAATTCAAGTTTTAGTTTTTGAAAATTCAGTTTTTGGCTGCTTTTGCTGCCTTGTAGTTGACCTAGGACCTTAAGATTTTGCATGAACCGAACTCTGGCAGCCACATTACACGAGAAAAAGCGAGAAGTGGTAATTCGTAGTAAAAACCGCTGAAAACATAACGTTTTCTACTTTGTTTTCGAAATGACGTAACTGAAAATCTTCACATTGGACGCATTACTCTCAGAAACGTTTACATTTATCGTCTTGCAACTAATGCCGCGTGATGACGTTTGCGGTCGCACCACTCTGTACGAAGTAGAAGCTTCTAAGTTGTTGCAGTCACCAAGAAAGAGGCACAGAAATTCAAGTTTTAGTTTTTGAAAATTCAGTTTTTGGCTGCTTTTGCTGCCTTGTAGTTGACTTAGGTCCTTAAGATTTTGCATGAACCGAACTCTGGCAGCCACATTACACGAGAAAAAGCGAGAAGTGGTAATTCGTGGTAAAACCCGCAGAAATCATAACGTTTTCTACATTGTTTTCGTATCGGCGTAACTGAAAATCTTCACATTGGACGCATTACTCTCAGAAACGTTTACATTTATCGTCTGGCAACTAATGCCGCGTGATGACGTTTGCGGTCGCACCACTCTGTACGAAGTAGAAGCTTCTAAGTTGTTGCAGTCACCAAGAAAGAGGCACAGAACTTCAAGTTTTAGTTTTTGAAAATTCAGTTTTTGGCTGATTTTGCTGCCTTGTAGTTGACCTAGGACCTTAAGATTTTGCATGAACCGAACTCTTGCAGCCACATTACACGAGAAAAAGCGAGAAGTGGTAATTTGTAGTAAAAACCGCAGAAAACATAACGTTTTCTACATTGTTTTCGTATCGACGTAACTGAAAATCTTCACATTGGACGCATTACTCTCAGAAACGTTTACATTTATCGTCTGGCAACTAATGCAGCGTGATTACGTTTGCGGTCGCACCACTCTGTACGAAGTAGAAGCTTCTAAGTTGTTGCAGTCACCAAGAAAGAGGCACAGAAATTCAAGTCTTAGTTTTTGAAAATTCAGTTTTTGGCTGCTTTTGCTGCCTTGTAGTTGACCTAGGACCTTAAGATTTTGCATGAACCGAACTCTGGCAGCCACATTACACGAGAAAAAGCGAGAAGTGGTAATTCGTAGTAAAAACCGCAGAAAAGATAACGTTTTCAACATTTGTTTTCGTATCGACGTAACTGAAAATCTTCACATTGGACGCATTACTCTCAGAAACGTTTACATTTATCGTCTGGCAACTAATGCAGCGTGATTACGTTTGCGGTCGCACCACTCTGTACGGAGTAGAAGCTTCTAAGTTGTTGCAGTCACCAAGAAAGAGGCACAGAAATTCAAGTTTTAGTTTTTGAAAATTCAGTTTTTGGCTGCTTTTGCTGCCTTGTAGTTGACCTAGGACCTTAAGATTTTGCATGAACCGAACTCTGGCAGCGACATTACACGAGAAAAAGCGAGAAGTGGTAATTCGTAGTAAAAACCGCAGAAAACATAACGTTTTCAACATTTGTTTTTTCGTATCGACGTAACTGAGAATCTTCACATTGGACGCATTACTATCAGAAACGTTTACATTTATCGTCTGGCAACTAATGCAGCGTGATTACGTTTGCGGTCGCACCACTCTGTACGAAGTAGAAGCTTCTAAGTTGTTGCAGTCACCAAGAAAGTGGCACAGAAATTCAAGTTTTAGTTTTTGAAAATTCAGTTTTTGGCTGCTTTTGCTGCCTTGTAGTTGACCTAGGACCGTAAGATTTTGCATGAACCGAACTCTGGCAGCCACATTACACGAGAAAAAGCGAGAAGTGGTAATTCGTAGTAAAAACCGCAGAAAACATAACGTTTTCAACATTTGTTTTCGTATCGACGTAACTGAAAATCTTCACATTGGACGCATTACTCTCAGAAACGTTTACATTTATCGTCTGGCAACTAATGCAGCGTGATGACGTTTGCGGTCGCACAACTCTGTACGAAGTAGAAGCTTCTAAGTTGTTGCAGTCACCAAGAAAGAGGCACAGAAATTCAAACTTTAGTTTTTGAAAATTCAGTTTTTGGCTGCTTTTGCTGCCTTGTAGTTGACCTAGGACCTTAAGATTTTGCATGAACCGAACTCTGGCAGCCACATTACACGAGAAAAAGCGAGAAGTGGTAATTCGTAGTAAAAACCGCAGAAAACATAACGTTTTCAACAATTATTTTCGTATCGACGTAACTGAAAATCTTCACATTGGACGCATTACTCTCAGAAACGTTTACATTTATCGTCTGGCAACTAATGCCGCGTGATGACGTTTGCAGTCGCACCACTCTGTACGAAGTAGAAGCTTCTAAGTTGTTGCAGTCACCAAGAAAGAGGCACAGAAATTCAAGTTTTAGTTTTTGAAAATTCAGTTTTTGGCTGCTTTTGCTGCCTTGTAGTTGACCTAGGACCTTAAGATTTTGCATGAACCGAACTCTGGCAGCCACATTACACGAGGAAAAGCGAGAAGTGGTAATTCGTAGTAAAAACCGCAGAAAACATAACGTTTTTAACATTTGTTTTCGAAATGACGTAACTGAAAATCTTCACATTGGACGCATTACTCTCAGAAACGTTTACATTTATCGTCTGGCAACTAATGCCGCGTGATGACGTTTGCGGTCGCACCACTCTGTACGAAGTAGAAGCTTCTAAGTTGTTGCAGTCACCAAGAAAGAGGCACAGAAATTCAAGTTTTAGTTTTTGAAAATTCAGTTTTTGGATGCTTTTGCTGCCTTGTAGTTGACCTAGGACCTTAAGATTTTGCATGAACCGAACTCTGGCAGCCACATTACACGAGAAAAAGCGAGAAGTGGTAATTCGTAGTAAAAACCGCTGAAAACATAACGTTTTCTACTTTGTTTTCGAAATGACGTAACAGAAAATCTTCACATTGGACGCATTAATCTCAGAAACGTTTACATTTATCGTCTGGCAACTAATGCCGCGTGATGACGTTTGCGGTCGCACCACTGTGTACGAAGTAGAAGCTTCTAAGTTGTTGCAGTCACCAAGAAAGTGGCACAGAAATTCAAGTTTTAGTTTTAGAAAATTCAGTTTTAGGCTGCTTTTGCTTCCTTGTAGTTGACCTAGGACCTTAAGATTTTGCATGAACCGAACTCTGGCAGCCACATTACACGAGAAAAAGCGAGAAGTGGTAATTCGTAGTAAAAACCGCAGAAAACATAACGTTTTCAACATCTGATTTCGTATCGACGTAACTGAAAATCTGTACATTGGTCGCATTACTCTCAGAAACGTTTACATTTATCGTCTGGCAACTAATGCCTTAAGATTTTGCATGAACCGAACTCTGGCAGCCACATTACACGAGAAAAAGCGAGAAGTGGTAATTCGTAGTAAAAACCGCAGAAAACATAACGTTTTCAACATTTGTTTTCGAAATGACGTAACTGAAAATCTTCAAATTGGACGCATTACTCTCAGAAACGTTTACATTTATCGTCTGGCAACTAATGCAGCGTGATGACGTTTGCGGTCGCACCACTCTGTACGAAGTAGAAGTTTCTAAGTTGTTGCAGTCACCAAGAAAGAGGCACAGAAATTCAAGATTTAGTTTTTGAAAATTCAGTTTTTGGCTGCTTTTGCTGCCTTGTAGTTGACCTAGGACCTTAAGATTTTGCATGAACCGAACTCTGGCAGCCACATTACACGAGAAAAAGCGAGAAGTTGTAATTCGTAGTAAAAACCGCAGAAAAGATAACGTTTTCAACATTTGTTTTCGAAATGACGTAACTGAAAATCTTCACATTGGACGCATTACTCTCAGAAACGTTTACATTTATCGTCTGGCAACTAATGCAGCTTGATGACGTTTGCGGTCGCACCACTCTGTACGAAGTAGAAGCTTCTAAGTTGTTGCAGTCACCAAGAAAGAGGCACAGAAATTCAAGTTTTAGTTTTTGAAAATTCAGTTTTTGGCTGCTTTTGCTGCCTTGTAGTTGACCTAGGACCTTAAGATTTTGCATGAACCGAACTCTGGCAGCCACATTACACGAGAAAAAGCGAGAAGTGGTAATTCGTAGTAAAAACCGCAGAAAACATAACGTTTTCAACATTTGTTTTCGTATCGACGTAACTGAAAATCTTCACATTGGACGCATTACTCTCAGAAACGTTTACATTTATCGTCTGGCAACTAATGCAGCGTGATGACGTTTGCGGTCGCACCACTCTGTACGAAGTAGAAGCTTCTAAGTTGTTGCAGTCACCAAGAAAGAGGCACAGAAATTCTAGTTTTAGTTTTTGAAAATTCAGTTTTTGGCTGCTTTTGCTGCCATGTAGTTGACCTAGGACCTTAAGATTTTGCATGAACCGAACTCTGGCAGCCACATTACACGAGAAAAAGCGAGAAGTGGTAATTCGTAGTAAAAACCGCTGAAAACATAACGTTTTCTACTTTGTTTTCGAAATGACGTAACTGAAAATCTTCACTTTGGACGCATTACTCTCAGAAACGTTTACATTTATCGTCTTGCAACTAATGCCGCGTGATGACGTTTGCGGTCGCACCACTCTGTACGAAGTAGAAGCTTCTAAGTTGTTGCAGTCACCAAGAAAGAGGCACAGAAATTCAGGTTTTAGTTTTCGAAAATTCAGTTTTTGGCTGCTTTTGCTGCCTTGTAGTTGACTTAGGTCCTTAAGATTTTGCATGAACCGAACTCTGGCAGCCACATTACACGAGAAAAAGCGAGAAGTGGTAATTCGTGGTAAAACCCGCAGAAATCATAACGTTTTCTACATTGTTTTCGTATCGGCGTAACTGAAAATCTTCACATTGGACGCATTACTCTCAGAAACGTTTACATTTATCGTCTGGCAACTAATGCCGCGTGATGACGTTTGCGGTCGCACCACTCTGTACGAAGTAGAAGCTTCTAAGTTGTTGCAGTCACCAGGAAAGAGGCACAGAACTTCAAGTTTTAGTTTTTGAAAATTCAGTTTTTGGCTGATTTTGCTGCCTTGTAGTTGACCTAGGACCTTAAGATTTTGCATGAACCGAACTCTTGCAGCCACATTACACGAGAAAAAGCGAGAAGTGGTAATTTGTAGTAAAAACCGCAGAAAACATAACGTTTTCTACATTGTTTTCGTATCGACGTAACTGAATATCTTCACATTGGACGCATTACTCTCAGAAACGTTTACATTTATCGTCTGGCAACTAATGCAGCGTGATTACGTTTGCGGTCGCACCACTCTGTACGAAGTAGAAGCTTCTAAGTTGTTGCAGTCACCAAGAAAGAGGCACAGAAATTCAAGTTTTAGTTTTTGAAAATTCAGTTTTTGGCTGCTTTTGCTGCCTTGTAGTTGACCTAGGACCTTAAGATTTTGCATGAACCGAACTCTGGCAGCCACATTACACGAGAAAAAGCGAGAAGTGGTAATTCGTAGTAAAAACCGCAGAAAAGATAACGTTTTCAACATTTGTTTTCGTATCGACGTAACTGAAAATCTTCACATTGGACGCATTACTCTCAGAAACGTTTACATTTATCGTCTGGCAACTAATGCAGCGTGATTACGTTTGCGGTCGCACCACTCTGTACGGAGTAGAAGCTTCTAAGTTGTTGCAGTCACCAAGAAAGAGGCACAGAAATTCAAGTTTTAGTTTTTGAAAATTCAGTTTTTGGCTGCTTTTGCTGCCTTGTAGTTGACCTAGGACCTTAAGATTTTGCATGAACCGAACTCTGGCAGCCACATTACACGAGAAAAAGCGAGAAGTGGTAATTCGTAGTAAAAACCGCAGAAAACATAACGTTTTCAACATTTGTTTTCGTATCGACGTAACTGAAAATCTTCACATTGGACGCATTACTCTCAGAAACGTTTACATTTATCGTCTGGCAACTAATGCAGCGTGATTACGTTTGCGGTCGCACCACTCTGTACGGAGTAGAAGCTTCTAAGTTGTTGCAGTCACCAAGAAAGAGGCACAGAAATTCAAGTTTTAGTTTTTGAAAATTCAGTTTTTGGCTGCTTTTGCTGCCTTGTAGTTGACCTAGGACCTTAAGATTTTGCATGAACCGAACTCTGGCAGCGACATTACACGAGAAAAAGCGAGAAGTGGTAATTCGTAGTAAAAACCGCAGAAAACATAACGTTTTCAACATTTGTTTTTTCGTATCGACGTAACTGAGAATCTTCACATTGGACGCATTACTCTCAGAAACGTTTACATTTATCGTCTGGCAACTAATGCAGCGTGATTACGTTTGCGGTCGCACCACTCTGTACGAAGTAGAAGCTTCTAAGTTGTTGCAGTCACCAAGAAAGTGGCACAGAAATTCAAGTTTTAGTTTTTGAAAATTCAGTTTTTGGCTGCTTTTGCTGCCTTGTAGTTGACCTAGGACCGTAAGATTTTGCATGAACCGAACTCTGGCAGCCACATTACACGAGAAAAAGCGAGAAGTGGTAATTCGTAGTAAAAACCGCAGAAAACATAACGTTTTCAACATTTGTTTTCGTATCGACGTAACTGAAAATCTTCACATTGGACGCATTACTCTCAGAAACGTTTACATTTATCGTCTGGCAACTAATGCAGCGTGATGACGTTTGCGGTCGCACAACTCTGTACGAAGTAGAAGCTTCTAAGTTGTTGCAGTCACCAAGAAAGAGGCACAGAAATTCAAACTTTAGTTTTTGAAAATTCAGTTTTTGGCTGCTTTTGCTGCCTTGTAGTTGACCTAGGACCTTAAGATTTTGCATGAACCGAACTCTGGCAGCCACATTACACGAGAAAAAGCGAGAAGTGGTAATTCGTAGTAAAAACCGCAGAAAACATAACGTTTTCAACAATTATTTTCGTATCGACGTAACTGAAAATCTTCACATTGGACGCATTACTCTCAGAAACGTTTACATTTATCGTCTGGCAACTAATGCCGCGTGATGACGTTTGCAGTCGCACCACTCTGTACGAAGTAGAAGCTTCTAAGTTGTTGCAGTCACCAAGAAAGAGGCACAGAAATTCAAGTTTTAGTTTTTGAAAATTCAGTTTTTGGCTGCTTTTGCTGCCTTGTAGTTGACCTAGGACCTTAAGATTTTGCATGAACCGAACTCTGGCAGCCACATTACACGAGGAAAAGCGAGAAGTGGTAATTCGTAGTAAAAACCGCAGAAAACATAACGTTTTTAACATTTGTTTTCGAAATGACGTAACTGAAAATCTTCACATTGGACGCATTACTCTCAGAAACGTTTACATTTATCGTCTGGCAACTAATGCCGCGTGATGACGTTTGCGGTCGCACCACTCTGTACGAAGTAGAAGCTTCTAAGTTGTTGCAGTCACCAAGAAAGGGGCACAGAAATTCAAGTTTTGGTTTTTGAAAATTCAGTTTTTGGATGCTTTTGCTGCCTTGTAGTTGACCTAGGACCTTAAGATTTTGCATGAACCGAACTCTGGCAGCCACATTACACGAGAAAAAGCGAGAAGTGGTAATTCGTAGTAAAAACCGCTGAAAACATAACGTTTTCTACTTTGTTTTCGAAATGACGTAACAGAAAATCTTCACATTGGACGCATTAATCTCAGAAACGTTTACATTTATCGTCTGGCAACTAATGCCGCGTGATGACGTTTGCGGTCGCACCACTGTGTACGAAGTAGAAGCTTCTAAGTTGTTGCAGTCACCAAGAAAGTGGCACAGAAATTCAAGTTTTAGTTTTAGAAAATTCAGTTTTAGGCTGCTTTTGCTTCCTTGTAGTTGACCTAGGACCTTAAGATTTTGCATGAACCGAACTCTGGCAGCCACATTACACGAGAAAAAGCGAGAAGTGGTAATTCGTAGTAAAAACCGCAGAAAACATAACGTTTTCAACATCTGATTTCGTATCGACGTAACTGAAAATCTGTACATTGGTCGCATTACTCTCAGAAACGTTTACATTTATCGTCTGGCAACTAATGCCTTAAGATTTTGCATGAACCGAACTCTGGCAGCCACATTACACGAGAAAAAGCGAGAAGTGGTAATTCGTAGTAAAAACCGCAGAAAACATAACGTTTTCAACATTTGTTTTCGAAATGACGTAACTGAAAATCTTCAAATTGGACGCATTACTCTCAGAAACGTTTACATTTATCGTCTGGCAACTAATGCAGCGTGATGACGTTTGCGGTCGCACCACTCTGTACGAAGTAGAAGTTTCTAAGTTGTTGCAGTCACCAAGAAAGAGGCACAGAAATTCAAGATTTAGTTTTTGAAAATTCAGTTTTTGGCTGCTTTTGCTGCCTTGTAGTTGACCTAGGACCTTAAGATTTTGCATGAACCGAACTCTGGCAGCCACATTACACGAGAAAAAGCGAGAAGTTGTAATTCGTAGTAAAAACCGCAGAAAAGATAACGTTTTCAACATTTGTTTTCGAAATGACGTAACTGAAAATCTTCACATTGGACGCATTACTCTCAGAAACGTTTACATTTATCGTCTGGCAACTAATGCAGCTTGATGACGTTTGCGGTCGCACCACTCTGTACGAAGTAGAAGCTTCTAAGTTGTTGCAGTCACCAAGAAAGAGGCACAGAAATTCAAGTTTTAGTTTTTGAAAATTCAGTTTTTGGCTGCTTTTGCTGCCTTGTAGTTGACCTAGGACCTTAAGATTTTGCATGAACCGAACTCTGGCAGCCACATTACACGAGAAAAAGCGAGAAGTGGTAATTCGTAGTAAAAACCGCAGAAAACATAACGTTTTCAACATTTGTTTTCGAAATGACGTAACTGAAAATCTTCACATTGGACGCATTACTCTCAGAAACGTTTACATTTATCGTCTGGCAACTAATGCAGCGTGATGACGTTTGCGGTCGCACCACTCTGTACGAAGTAGAAGCTTCTAAGTTGTTGCAGTCACCAAGAAAGAGGCACAGAAATTCTAGTTTTAGTTTTTGAAAATTCAGTTTTTGGCTGCTTTTGCTGCCTTGTAGTTGACCTAGGACCTTAAGATTTTGCATGAACCGAACTCTGGCAGCCACATTACACGAGAAAAAGCGAGAAGTGGTAATTCGTAGTAAAAACCGCTGAAAACATAACGTTTCCTACTTTGTTTTCGAAATGACGTAACTGAAAATCTTCACATTGGACGCATTACTCTCAGAAACGTTTACATTTATCGTCTTGCAACTAATGCCGCGTGATGACGTTTGCGGTCGCACCACTCTGTACGAAGTAGAAGCTTCTAAGTTGTTGCAGTCACCAAGAAAGAGGCACAGAAATTCAGGTTTTAGTTTTCGAAAATTCAGTTTTTGGCTGCTTTTGCTGCCTTGTATTTGACTTAGGTCCTTAAGATTTTGCATGAACCGAACTCTGGCAGCCACATTACACGAGAAAAAGCGAGAAGTGGTAATTCGTGGTAAAACCCGCAGAAATCATAACGTTTTCTACATTGCTTTCGTATCGGCGTAACTGAAAATCTTCACATTGGACGCATTACTCTCAGAAACGTTTACATTTATCGTCTGGCAACTAATGCCGCGTGATGACGTTTGCGGTCGCACCACTCTGTACGAAGTAGAAGCTTCTAAGTTGTTGCAGTCACCAAGAAAGAGGCACAGAACTTCAAGTTTTAGTTTTTGAAAATTCAGTTTTTGGCTGATTTTGCTGCCTTGTAGTTGACCTAGGACCTTAAGATTTTGCATGAACCGAACTCTTGCAGCCACATTACACGAGAAAAAGCGAGAAGTGGTAATTTGTAGTAAAAACCGCAGAAAACATAACGTTTTCTACATTGTTTTCGTATCGACGTAACTGAATATCTTCACATTGGACGCATTACTCTCAGAAACGTTTACATTTATCGTCTGGCAACTAATGCAGCGTGATTACGTTTGCGGTCGCACCACTCTGTACGAAGTAGAAGCTTCTAAGTTGTTGCAGTCACCAAGAAAGAGGCACAGAAATTCAAGTTTTAGTTTTTGAAAATTCAGTTTTTGGCTGCTTTTGCTGCCTTGTAGTTGACCTAGGACCTTAAGATTTTGCATGAACCGAACTCTGGCAGCCACATTACACGAGAAAAAGCGAGAAGTGGTAATTCGTAGTAAAAACCGCAGAAAAGATAACGTTTTCAACATTTGTTTTCGTATCGACGTAACTGAAAATCTTCACATTGGACGCATTACTCTCAGAAACGTTTACATTTATCGTCTGGCAACTAATGCAGCGTGATTACGTTTGCGGTCGCACCACTCTGTACGGAGTAGAAGCTTCTAAGTTGTTGCAGTCACCAAGAAAGAGGCACAGAAATTCAAGTTTTAGTTTTTGAAAATTCAGTTTTTGGCTGCTTTTGCTGCCTTGTAGTTGACCTAGGACCTTAAGATTTTGCATGAACCGAACTCTGGCAGCGACATTACACGAGAAAAAGCGAGAAGTGGTAATTCGTAGTAAAAACCGCAGAAAACATAACGTTTTCAACATTTGTTTTTTCGTATCGACGTAACTGAAAATCTTCACATTGGACGCATTACTCTCAGAAACGTTTACATTTATCGTCTGGCAACTAATGCAGCGTGATTACGTTTGCGGTCGCACCACTCTGTACGAAGTAGAAGCTTCTAAGTTGTTGCAGTCACCAAGAAAGTGGCACAGAAATTCAAGTTTTAGTTTTTGAAAATTCAGTTTTTGGCTGCTTTTGCTGCCTTGTAGTTGACCTAGGACCGTAAGATTTTGCATGAACCGAACTCTGGCAGCCACATTACACGAGAAAAAGCGAGAAGTGGTAATTCGTAGTAAAAACCGCAGAAAACATAACGTTTTCAACATTTGTTTTCGTATCGACGTAACTGAAAATCTTCACATTGGACGCATTACTCTCAGAAACGTTTACATTTATCGTCTGGCAACTAATGCAGCGTGATGACGTTTGCGGTCGCACAACTCTGTACGAAGTAGAAGCTTCTAAGTTGTTGCAGTCACCAAGAAAGAGGCACAGAAATTCAAACTTTAGTTTTTGAAAATTCAGTTTTTGGCTGCTTTTGCTGCCTTGTAGTTGACCTAGGACCTTAAGATTTTGCATGAACCGAACTCTGGCAGCCACATTACACGAGAAAAAGCGAGAAGTGGTAATTCGTAGTAAAAACCGCAGAAAACATAACGTTTTCAACAATTATTTTCGTATCGACGTAACTGAAAATCTTCACATTGGACGCATTACTCTCAGAAACGTTTACATTTATCGTCTGGCAACTAATGCCGCGTGATGACGTTTGCAGTCGCACCACTCTGTACGAAGTAGAAGCTTCTAAGTTGTTGCAGTCACCAAGAAAGAGGCACAGAAATTCAAGTTTTAGTTTTTGAAAATTCAGTTTTTGGCTGCTTTTGCTGCCTTGTAGTTGACCTAGGACCTTAAGATTTTGCATGAACCGAACTCTGGCAGCCACATTACACGAGAAAAAGCGAGAAGTGGTAATTCGTAGTAAAAACCGCAGAAAACATAACGTTTTTAACATTTGTTTTCGAAATGACGTAACTGAAAATCTTCACATTGGACGCATTACTCTCAGAAACGTTTACATTTATCGTCTGGCAACTAATGCCGCGTGATGACGTTTGCGGTCGCACCACTCTGTACGAAGTAGAAGCTTCTAAGTTGTTGCAGTCACCAAGAAAGAGGCACAGAAATTCAAGTTTTAGTTTTTGAAAATTCAGTTTTTGGATGCTTTTGCTGCCTTGTAGTTGACCTAGGACCTTAAGATTTTGCATGAACCGAACTCTGGCAGCCACATTACACGAGAAAAAGCGAGAAGTGGTAATTCGTAGTAACAACCGCTGAAAACATAACGTTTTCTACTTTGTTTTCGAAATGACGTAACAGAAAATCTTCACATTGGACGCATTAATCTCAGAAACGTTTACATTTATCGTCTGGCAACTAATGCCGCGTGATGACGTTTGCGGTCGCACCACTGTGTACGAAGTAGAAGCTTCTAAGTTGTTGCAGTCACCAAGAAAGTGGCACTGAAATTCAAGTTTTAGTTTTAGAAAATTCAGTTTTTGGCTGCTTTTGCTTCCTTGTAGTTGACCTAGGACCTTAAGATTTTGCATGAACCGAACTCTGGCAGCCACATTACACGAGAAAAAGCGAGAAGTGGTAATTCGTAGTAAAAACCGCAGAAAACATAACGTTTTCAACATCTGATTTCGTATCGACGTAACTGAAAATCTGTACATTGGTCGCATTACTCTCAGAAACGTTTACATTTATCGTCTGGCAACTAATGCCTTAAGATTTTGCATGAACCGAACTCTGGCAGCCACATTACACGAGAAAAAGAGAGAAGTGGTAATTCGTAGTAAAAACCGCAGAAAACATAACGTTTTCAACATTTGTTTTCGAAATGACGTAACTGAAAATCTTCAAATTGGACGCATTACTCTCAGAAACGTTTACATTTATCGTCTGGCAACTAATGCAGCGTGATGACGTTTGCGGTCGCACCACTCTGTACGAAGTAGAAGTTTCTAAGTTGTTGCAGTCACCAAGAAAGAGGCACAGAAATTCAAGATTTAGTTTTTGAAAATTCAGTTTTTGGCTGCTTTTGCTGCCTTGTAGTTGACCTAGGCCCTTAAGATTTTGCATGAACCGAACTCTGGCAGCCACATTACACGAGAAAATGCGAGAAGTGGTAATTCGTAGTAAAAACCGCAGAAAAGATAACGTTTTCAACATTTGTTTTCGAAATGACGTAACTGAAAATCTTCACATTGGACGCATTACTCTCAGAAACGTTTACATTTATCGTCTGGCAACTAATGCAGCTTGATGACGTTTGCGGTCGCACCAACCTGTACGAAGTAGAAGCTTCTAAGTTGTTGCAGTCACCAAGAAAGAGGCACAGAAATTCAAGTTTTAGTTTTTGAAAATTCACTTTTTGGCTGCTTTTGCTGCCTTGTAGTTGACCTAGGACCTTAAGATTTTGCATGAACCGAACTCTGGCAGCCACATTACACGAGAAAAAGCGAGAAGTGGTAATTCGTAGTAAAAACCGCAGAAAACATAACGTTTTCAACATTTGTTTTCGAAATGACGTAACTGAAAATCTTCACATTGGACGCATTACTCTCAGAAACGTTTACATTTATCGTCTGGCAACTAATGCAGCGTGATGACGTTTGCGGTCGCACCACTCTGTACGAAGTAGAAGCTTCTAAGTTGTTGCAGTCACCAAGAAAGAGGCACAGAAATTCAAGTTTTAGTTTTTGAAAATTCAGTTTTTGGCTGCTTTTGCTGCCTTGTAGTTGACCTAGGACCTTAAGATTTTGCATGAACCGAACTCTGGCAGCCACATTACACGAGAAAAAGCGAGAACTGGTAATTCGCAGTAAAAACCGCAGAAAACATAACGTTTTCAACATTTGTTTTCGAAATGACGTAACTGAAAATCTTCACATTGGACGCATTACTCTCAGAAACGTTTACATTTATCGTCTGGCAACTAACGCCGCGTGCTGACGTTTGCGGTCGCACCACTCTGTGCGAAGTAGAAGCTTCTAAGTTGTTGCAGTCACCAAAAAGAGGCACAGAAATTCAAGGTTTAGTTTTTAAAAATTCAGTTTTTGGCTGCTTTTGCTGCCTTGTAGTTGACCTAGGACCTTAAGATTTTGCATGAAGCGAACTCTGGCAGCCACATTACACGAGAAAAAGCGAGAAGTGGTAATTCGTAGTAAAAACCGCAGAAAACACAACGCTTTCAACATTTGTTTTCGAAATGACGTAACTGAAAATCTTCACATTGGACGCATTACTCTCAGAAACGTTTACATTTATCGTCTGGCAACTAATGCAGCGTGATGACGTTTGCGGTCGCACCACTCTGTACGAAGTAGAAGCTTCTAAGTTGCTGCAGTCACCAAGAAAGAGGCACAGAAACTCAAGTTTTAGTTTTTGAAAATTCAGTTTTTGGCTGCTTTTGCTGCCTTGTAGTTGACCTAGGACCTTAAGATTTTGCATGAACCGAACTCTGGCAGCCACATTACACGAGAAAAAGCGAGAAGTGGTAATTCGTAGTAAAAACCGCAGAAAACATAACGTTTTCTACATTGTTTTCGTATCGACGTAACTGAAAATCTTCACATTGGACGCATTACTCTCAGAAACGTTTACATTTATCGTCTGGCAACTAATGCAGCGTGATGACGTTTGCGGTCGCACCACTCTGTACGAAGTAGAAGCTTCTAAGTTGTTGCAGTCACCAAGAAAGAGGCACAGAAATTCAAGTTTTAGTTTTTAAAAATTCAGTTTTAAGCTGCTTTTGCTGCCTTGTAGTTGACCTAGGACCTTAAGATTTTGCATGAACCGAACTCTGGCAGCCACATTACACGAGAAAAAGCGAGAAGTGGTAATTCGTAGTAAAAACCGCAGAAAACATAACGTTTTCAACATTTGTTTTCGAAATGACGTAACTGAAAATCTTCAAATTGGACGCATTACTCTCAGAAACGTTTACATTTATCGTCTGGCAACTAATGCAGCGTGATGACGTTTGCGGTCGCACCACTCTGTACGAAGTAGAAGCTTCTAAGTTGTTGCAGTCACCAAGAAAGAGGCACAGAAATTCAAGTTTTAGTTTTTGAAAATTCAGTTTTTGGCTGCTTTTGCTGCCTTGTAGTTGACCTAGGACCTTAAGATTTTGCATGAACCGAACTCTGGCAGCCACATTACACGAGAAAAAGCGAGAAGTGATAATTCGTAGTAAAAACCGCAGAAAACATAACGTTTTCAACATTTGTTTTCGAAATGACGTAACTGAAAATCTTCACATTGGACGCATTTTTCTCAGAAACGATTACATTTATCGTCTGGCAACTAATGCAGCGTGATGACGTTTGCGGTCGCACCACTCTGTACGAAGTAGAAGCTTCTAAGTTGTTGCAGTCACCAAGAAAGAGGCACAGAAATTCAAGTTTTAGTTTTTGAAAATTCAGTTTTTGGCGGCTTTTGCTGCCTTGTAGTTGACCTAGGACCTTAAGATTTTGCATGAACCGAACTCTGGCAGCCACATTACACGAGAAAAAGCGAGAAGTGGTAATTGGTAGTGGAAACCGCAGAAACATAACGTTTTCTACATTGTTTTCGAAATGACGTAACTGAAAATCTTCACATTGGACGCATTACTCTCAGAAACGTCTACATTTATCGTCTGGCAACTAATGCAGCGTGATGACGTTTGCGGTCGCACCACTCTGTACGAAGTAGAAGCTTCTAAGTTGTTGCAGTCACCAAGAAAGAGGCACAGAAATTCAAGTTTTAGTTTTTGAAAATTCAGTTTTTGGCTGCTTTTGCTGCCTTGTAGTTGACCTAGGACCTTAAGATTTTGCATGAACCGAACTCTGGCAGCCACATTACACGAGAAAAAGCGAGAAGTGGTAATTCGTAGTAAAAACCGCAGAAAACATAACGTTTTCAACATTTGTTTTCGAAATGACGTAACTGAAAATCTTCACATTGGACGCATTACTCTCAGAAACGTTTACATTTATCGTCTGGCAACTAATGCAGCGTGATGACGTTTGCGGTCGCACCACTCTGTACGAAGTAGAAGCTTCTAAGTTGTTGCAGTCACCAAGAAAGAGGCACAGAAATTCTAGTTTTAGTTTTTGAAAATTCACTTTTTGGCTGCTTTTGCTGCCTTGTAGTTGACCTAGGACCTTAAGATTTTGCATGAACCGAACTCTGGCAGCCACATTACACGAGAAAAAGCGAGAAGTGGTAATTCGTAGTAAAAACCGCAGAAAACATAACGTTTTCAACATTTGTTTTCGAAATGACGTAACTGAAAATCTTCACATTGGACGCATTACTCTCAGAAACGTTTACATTTATCGTCTGGCAACTAATGCAGCGTGATGACGTTTGCGGTCGCACCACTCTGTACGAAGTAGAAGCTTCTAAGTTGTTGCAGTCACCAAGAAAGAGGCACAGAAATTCAAGTTTTAGTTTTTGAAAATTCAGTTTTTGGCTGCTTTTGCTGCCTTGTAGTTGACCTAGGACCTTAAGATTTTGCATGAACCGAACTCTGGCAGCCACATTACACGAGAAAAAGCGAGAAGTGGTAATTCGTAGTAAAAACCGCAGAAAACATAACGTTTTCAACATTTGTTTTCCAAATGACGTAACTGAAAATCTTCACATTGGACGCATTACTCTCAGAAACGTTTACATTTATCGTCTGGCAACTAATGCAGCGTGATGACGTTTGCGGTCGCACCACTCTGTACGAAGTAGAAGCTTCTAAGTTGTTGCAGTCACCAAGAAAGAGGCACAGAAATTCAAGTTTTAGTTTTTGAAAATTCAGTTTTTGGCTGCTTTTGCTGCCTTGTAGTTGACCTAGGACCTTAAGATTTTTCATGAACCGAACTCTGGCAGCCACATTACACGAGAAAAAGCGAGAAGTGGTAATTCGTAGTAAAAACCGCAGAAAACATAACGTTTTCAACATTTGTTTTCGAAATGACGTAACTGAAAATCTTCACATTGGACGCATTACTCTCAGAAACGTTTACATTTATCGTCTGGCAACTAACGCCGCGTGCTGAAGTTTGCGGTCGCACCACTCTGTGCGAAGTAGAAGCTTCTAAGTTGTTGCAGTCACCAAGAAAGAGGCACAGAAATTCAAGTTTTAGTTTTTGAAAATTCAGTTTTTGGCTGCTTTTGCTGCCTTGTAGTTGACCTAGGACCCTAAGATTTTGCAAGAACCGAACTCTGGCAGCCACATTACACGAGAAAAAGCGAGTAGTGGTAATTCGTAGAAAAAACCGCAGAAAACATAACGTTTTCTACATTGTTTTCGTATCGACGTAACTGAAAATCTTCACATTGGACGCATTACTCTCAGAAACATTTACATTTATCGTCTGGCAACTAATGCAGTGTGATGACGTTTGCGGTCGCACCACTCTGTACGAAGTAGAAGCTTCTAAGTTGTTGCAGTCACCAAGAAAGAGGCACAGAAACTCAAGTTTTAGTTTTTGAAAATTCAGTTTTTGGCTGCTTTTGCTGCCTTGTAGTTGACCTAGGACCTTAAGATTTTGCATGAACCGAACTCTGGCAGCCACATTACACGAGAAAAAGCGAGAAGTGGTAATTCGTAGTAAAAACCGCAGAAAACATAACGTTTTCTACATTGTTTTCGTATCGACGTAACTGAAAATTTCACATTGGACGAATTACTCTCAGAAACGTTTACATTTATCGTCTGGCAACTAATGCAGCGTGATGACGTTTGCGGTCGCACCACTCTGTACGAAGTAGAAGCTTCTAAGTTGTTGCAGTCACCAAGAAAGAGACACAGAAATTCAAGTTTTAGTTTTTAAAAATTCAGTTTTAAGCTGCTTTTGCTGCCTTGTAGTTGACCTAGGACCTTAAGATTTTGCATGAACCGAACTCTGGCAGCCACATTACACGAGAAAAAGCGAGAAGTGGTAATTCGTAGTAAAAACCGCAGAAAACATAACGTTTTCAACATTTGTTTTCGAAATGACGTAACTGAAAATCTTCAAATTGGATGCATTACTCTCAGAAACGTTTACATTTATCGTCTGGCAACTAATGCAGCGTGATGACGTTTGCGGTCGCACCACTCTGTACGAAGTAGAAGCTTCTAAGTTGTTGCAGTCACCAAGAAAGAGGCACAGAAATTCAAGTTTTAGTTTTTGAAAATTCAGTTTTTGGCTGCTTTTGCTGCCTTGTGGTTGACCTAGGACCTTAAGATTTTGCATGAACCGAACTCTGGCAGCCACATTACACGAGAAAAAGCGAGAAGTGATAATTCGTAGTAAACACCGCAGAAAACATAACGTTTTCAACATTTGTTTTCGAAATGACGTAACTGAAAATCTTCACATTGGACGCATTTTTCTCAGAAACGATTACATTTATCGTCTGGCAACTAATGCAGCGTGATGACGTTTGCGGTCGCACCACTCTGTACAAAGTAGAAGCTTCTAAGTTGTTGCAGTCACCAAGAAAGAGGCACAGAAATTCAAGTTTTAGTTTTTGAAAATTCAGTTTTTGGCGGCTTTTGCTGCCTTGTAGTTGACCTAGGACCTTAAGATTTTGCATGAACCGAACTCTGGCAGCCACATTACACGAGAAAAAGCGAGAAGTGGTAATTCGTAGTAAAAACCGCAGAAACATAACGTTTTCTACATTGTTTTCGAAATGACGTAACTGAAAATCTTCACATTGGACGCATTACTCTCAGAAACGTCTACATTTATCGTCTGGCAACTAATGCAACGTGATGACGTTTGCGGTCGCACCACTCTGTACGAAGTAGAAGCTTCTAAGTTGTTGCAGTCACCAAGAAAGAGGCACAGAAATTCTAGTTTTAGTTTTTGAAAATTCACTTTTTGGCTGCTTTTGCTGCCTTGTAGTTGACCTAGGACCTTAAGATTTTGCATGAACCGAACTCTGGCAGCCACATTACACGAGAAAAAGCGAGAAGTGGTAATTCGTAGTAAAAACCGCAGAAAACATAACGTTTTCAACATTTGTTTTCGAAATGACGTAACTGAAAATCTTCACATTGGACGCATTACTCTCAGAAACGTTTACATTTATCGTCTGGCAACTAATGCAGCGTGATGACGTTTGCGGTCGCACCACTCTGTACGAAGTAGAAGCTTCTAAGTTGTTGCAGTCACCAAGAAAGAGGCACAGAAATTCAAGTTTTAGTTTTTGAAAATTCAGTTTTTGGCTGCTTTTGCTGCCTTGTAGTTGACCTAGGACCTTAAGATTTTGCATGAACCGAACTCTGGCAGCCACATTACACGAGAAAAAGCGAGAAGTGATAATTCGTATTAAAAACCGCAGAAAACATAACGTTTTCAACATTTGTTTTCGAAATGACGTAAGTGAAAATCTTCACATTGGACGCATTTTTCTCAGAAACGATTACATTTATCGTCTGGCAACTAATGCAGCGTGATGACGTTTGCGGTCGCACCACTCTGTACGAAGTAGAAGCTTCTAAGTTGTTGCAGTCACCAAGAAAGAGGCACAGAAATTCAAGTTTTAGTTTTTGAAAATTCAGTTTTTGGCGGCTTTTGCTGCCTTGTAGTTGACCTAGGACCTTAAGATTTTGCATGAACCGAACTCTGGCAGCCACATTACACGAGAAAAAGCGAGAAGTGGTAATTCGTAGTAAAAACCGCAGAAACATAACGTTTTCTACATTGTTTTCGAAATGACGTAACTGAAAATCTTCACATTGGACGCATTACTCTCAGAAACGTTTACATTTATCGTCTGGCAACTAATGCAGCGTGATGACGTTTGCGGTCGCACCACTCTGTACGAAGTAGAAGCTTCTAAGTTGTTGCAGTCACCAAGAAAGAGGCACAGAAATTCAAGTTTTAGTTTTTGAAAATTCAGTTTTTGGCTGCTTTTGCTGCCTTGTAGTTGACCTAGGACCTCAAGATTTTGCATGAACCGAACTCTGGCAGCCACATTACACGAGAAAAAGCGAGAAGTGGTAATTCGTAGTAAAAACCGCAGAAAACATAACGTTTTCAACATTTGTTTTCGAAATGACGTAACTGAAAATCTTCACATTGGACGCATTACTCTCAGAAACGTTTACATTTATCGTCTGGCAACTAATGCAGCGTGATGACGTTTGCGGTCGCACCACTCTGTACGAAGTAGAAGCTTCTAAGTTGTTGCAGTCACCAAGAAAGAGGCACAGAAATTCAAGTTTTAGTTTTTGAAAATTCAGTTTTTGGCTGCTTTTGCTGCCTTGTAGTTGACCTAGGACCTTAAGATTTTGCATGAACCGAACTCTGGCAGCCACATTACACGAGAAAAAGCGAGAAGTGGTAATTCGTAGTAAAAACCGCAGAAAACATAACGTTTTCAACATTTGTTTTCGAAATGACGTAACTGAAAATCTTCACATTGGACGCATTACTCTCAGAAACGTTTACATTTATCGTCTGGCAACTAATGCAGCGTGATGACGTTTGCGGTCGCACCACTCTGTACGAAGTAGAAGCTTCTAAGTTGTTGCAGTCACCAAGAAAGAGGCACAGAAATTCAAGTTTTTGTTTTTGAAAATTTAGTATTTGGCTGCTTTTCCTGACTTGTAGTTGACCTAGGACCTTAAGATTTTACATGAACCGAACTCTGGCAGCCACTTTACACGACAAAAAGCGAGAAGTGGTAATTCGTAGTAAAAACCGCAGAAAACATAACGTTTTCTACATTGTTTTCGTATCGACGTAACTGAAAATCTTCACATTGGACGCATTACTCTCAGAAACGTTTACATTTATCGTCTGGCAACTAATGCAGCGTGATGACGTTTGCGGTCGCACCACTCTGTACGAAGTAGAAGCTTCTAAGTTGTTGCAGTCACCAAGAAAGAGGTACAGAAATTCAAGTTTTAGTTTTTGAAAATTCAGTTTTTGGCTGCTTTTGCTGCCTTGTAGTTGACCTAGGACCTTAAGATTTTGCATGAACCGAATTCTGGCAGCCACATTACACGAGAAAAAGCGAGAAGTGGTAATTGGTAGTAAAAACCGCAGAAAACATAACGTTTTCTACATTGTTTTCGTATCGACGTAACTGAAAATCTTCACATTGGACGCATTACTCTCAGAAACGTTTACATTTATCGTCTGGCAACTAATGCAGCGTGATGACGTTTGCGGTCGCACCACTCTGTACGAAGTAGAAGCTTCTAAGTTGTTGCAGTCACCAAGAAAGAGGCACAGAAATTCAAGTTTTAGTTTTTAAAAATTCAGTTTTTGGCTGCTTTTGCTGCCTTGTAGTTGACCTAGGACCTTAAGATTTTGCATGAACCGAACTCTGGCAGCCACATTACACGAGAAAAAGCGAGAAGTGGTAATTCGTAGTAAAAACCGCAGAAAACATAACGTTTTCAACATTTGTTTTCGAAATGACGTAACTGAAAATCTTCAAATTTGACGCATTACTCTCAGAAACGTTTACATTTATCGTCTGGCAACTAATGCAGCGTGATGACGTTTGCGGTCGCACCACTCTGTACGAAGTAGAAGCTTCTAAGTTGTTGCAGTCACCAAGAAAGAGGCACAGAAATTCAAGTTTTAGTTTTTGAAAATTCAGTTTTTGGCTGCTTTTGCTGCCTTGTAGTTGACCTAGGACCTTAAGATTTTGCATGAACCGAACTCTGGCGGCCACATTACACGAGAAAAAGCGAGAAGTGATAATTCGTAGTAAAAACCGCAGAAAACATAACGTTTTCAACATTTGTTTTCGAAATGACGAAACTGAAAATCTTCACATTGGACGCATTACTCTCAGAAACGTTTACATTTATCGTCTGGCAACTAATGCAGCGTGATGACGTTTGCGGTCGCACCACTCTGTACGAAGTAGAAGCTTCTAAGTTGTTGCAGTCACCAAGAAAGAGGCACAGAAATTCAAGTTTTAGTTTTTGAAAATTCAGTTTTTGGCTGCTTTTGCTGCCTTGTAGTTGACCTAGGACCTTAAGATTTTGCATGAACCGAACTCTGGCAGCCACATTACACGAGAAAAAGCGAGAAGTGGTAATTCGTAGTAAAAACCGCAGAAAACATAACGTTTTCAACATTTGTTTTCGAAATGATGTAACTGAAAATCTTCACATTGGCCGCATTACTCTCAGAAACGTTTACATTTATCGTCTGGCAACTAATGCAGCTTGATGACGTTTGCGGTCGCACCACTCTGTACGAAGTAGAAGCTTCTAAGTTGTTGCAGTCACCAAGAAAGAGGCACAGAAATTCAAGTTTTAGTTTTTGAAAATTCAGTTTTTGGCTGCTTTTGCTGCCTTGTAGTTGACCTAGGACCTTAAGATTTTGCATGAACCGAACTCTGGCAGCCACATTACACGAGAAAAAGCGAGAAGTGGTAATTCGTAGTAAAAACCGCAGAAAACATAACGTTTTCAACATTTGTTTTCGAAATGACGTAACTGGAAATCTTCACATTGGACGCATTACTCTCAGAAACGTTTACATTTATCGTCTGGCAACTAACGCCGCGTGCTGACGTTTGCGGTCGCACCACTCTGTGCGAAGTAGAAGCTTCTAAGTTGTTGCAGTCACCAAGAAAGAGGCACAGAAATTCAAGTTTTAGTTTTTAAAAATTCAGTTTTTGGCTGCTTTTGCTGCCTTGTAGTTGACCTAGGACCTTAAGATTTTGCATGAACCGAACTCTGGCAGCCACATTACACGAGAAAAAGCGAAAAGTGGTAATTCGTAGTAAAAACCGCTGAAAACATAACGTTTTCAACATTTGTTTTCGAAATGACGTAACTGAAAATCTTCACATTGGACGCATTACTCTCAGAAACGTTTACATTTATCGTCTGGCAACTAATGCAGCGTGATGACGTTTGCGGTCGCACCACTCTGTACGAAGTAGAAGCTTCTAAGTTGTTGCAGTCACCAAGAAAGAGGCACAGAAATTCAAGTTTTAGTTTTTGAAAATTCAGTTTTTGGCTGCTTTTGCTGCATTGTGGTTGACCTAGGACCTTAAGATTTTGCATGAACCGAACTCTGGCAGCCACATTACACGAGAAAAAGCGAGAAGTGATAATTCGTAGTAAAAACCGCAGAAAACATAACGTTTTCAACATTTGTTTTCGAAATGACGTAACTGAAAATCTTCACATTGGACGCATTACTCTCAGAAACGTTTACATTTATCGTCTGGCAACTAATGCAGCGTGATGACGTTTGCGGTCGCACCACTCTGTACGAAGTAGAAACTTCTAAGTTGTTGCAGTCACCAAGAAAGATTCACAGAAACTCAAGTTTTAGTTTTTGAAAATTCAGTTTTTCGCTGCTTTTGCTGCCTTGTAGTTGACCTAGGACCTTAAGATTTTGCATGAACCGAACTCTGGCAGCCACATTACACGAGAAAAAGCGAGAAGTGGTAATTCGTAATAAAAACCGCAGAAAACATAACGTTTTCTACATTGTTTTCGTATCGACGTAACTGAAAATCTTCATTTTGGACGCATTACTCTCAGAAACGTTTACATTTATCGTCTGTCAACTAATGCAGCGTGATGACGTTTGCGGTCGCACCACTCTGTACGAAGTAGAAGCTTCTAAGTTGTTGCAGTCACCAAGAAAGAGGCACAGAAATTCAAGTTTTAGTTTTTAAAAATTCAGTTTTTGGCTGCTTTTGCTGCCTTGTAGTTGAAATAGGACCTTAAGATTTTGCATGAACCGAACTCTGGCAGCCACATTACACGAGAAAAAGCGAGAAGTGGTAATTCGTAGTAAAAACCGCAGAAAACATAACGTTTTCAACATTTGTTTTCGAAATGACGTAACTGAAAATCTTCAAATTGGACGCATTACTCTCAGAAACGTTTACATTTATCGTCTGGCAAGTAATGCAGCGTGATGACGTTTGCGGTCGCACCACTCTGTACGAAGTAGAAGCTTCTAAGTTGTTGCAGTCACCAAGAAAGAGGCACAGAAATTCAAGTTTTAGTTTTTGAAAATTCAGTTTTTGGCTGCTTTTGCTGCCTTGTAGTTGACCTAGGACCTTAAGATTTTGCATGAACCGAACTCTGGCAGCCACATTACACGAGAAAAAGCGAGAAGTGATAATTCGTAGTAAAAACCGCAGAAAACATAACGTTTTCAACATTTGTTTTCGAAATGACGTAACTGAAAATCTTCACATTGGACGCATTTTTCTCAGAAACGATTACATTTATCGTCTGGCAACTAATGCAGCGTGATGACGTTTGCGGTCGCACCACTCTGTACGAAGTAGAAGCTTCTAAGTTGTTGCAGTCACCAAGAAAGAGGCACAGAAATTCAAGTTTTAGTTTTTGAAAATTCAGTTTTTGGCGGCTTTTGCTGCCCTGTAGTTGACCTAGGACCTTAAGATTTTGCATGAACCGAACTCTGGCAGCCACATTACACGAGAAAAAGCGAGAAGTGGTAATTCGTAGTAACAAACGCCGAAACATAACGTTTTCTACATTGTTTTCGAAATGACGTAACTGAAAATCTTCACATTGGACGCATTACTCTCAGAAACGTTTACATTTATCGTCTGGCAACTAATGCAGCGTGATGACGTTTGCGGTCGCACCACTCTGTACGAAGTAGAAGCTTCTAAGTTGTTGCAGTCACCAAGAAAGAGGCACAGAAATTCAAGTTTTAGTTTTTGAAAATTCAGTTTTAGGCTGCTTTTGCTGCCTTGTAGTTGACCTAGGACCTTAAGATTTTGCATGAACCGAACTCTGGCAGCCACATTACACGAGAAAAAGCGAGAAGTGGTAATTCGTAGTAAAAACCGCAGAAAACATAACGTTTTCAACATTTGTTTTCGAAATGACGTAACTGAAAATCTTCACATTGGACGCATTACTCTCAGAAAAGTTTACATTTATCGTCTGGCAACTAATGCAGCGTGATGACGTTTGCGGTCGCACCACTCTGTACGAAGTAGAAGCTTCTAAGTTGTTGCAGTCACCAAGAAAGAGGCACAGAAATTCAAGTTTTAGTTTTTGAAAATTCAGTTTTTGGCTGCTTTTGCTGCCTTGTAGTTGACCTAGGACCTTAAGATTTTGCATGAACCGAACTCTGGCAGCCACATTACACGAGAAAAAGCGAGAAGTGGTAATTCGTAGTAAAAACCGCAGAAAACATAACGTTTTCAACATTTGTTTTCGAAATGACGTAACTGAAAATCTTCACATTGGACGCATTACTCTCAGAAACGTTTACATTTATCGTCTGGCAACTAATGCAGCTTGATGACGTTTGCGGTCGCACCACTCTGTACGAAGTAGAAGCTTCTAAGTTGTTGCAGTCACCAAGAAAGAGGCAAAGAAATTCAAGTTTTAGTTTTTGAAAATTCAGTTTTTGGCTGCTTTTGCTGCCTTGTAGTTGACCTAGGACCTTAAGATTTTGCATGAACCGAACTCTGGCAGCCACATTACACGAGAAAAAGCGAGAAGTGGTAATTCTTGTAAAAACCGCAGAAAACATAACGTTTTCAACATTTGTTTTCGAAATGACGTAACTGAAAATCTTCACATTGGACGCATTACTCTCAGAAACGTTTACATTTATCGTCTGGCAACTAATGCAGCGTGATGACGTTTGCGGTCGCACCACTCTGTACGAAGTAGAAGCTTCTAAGTTGTTGCAGTCACCAAGAAAGAGGCTCAGAAATTCAAGTTTTAGTTTTTGAAAATTCAGTTTTTGGCTGCTTTTGCTGCCTTGTAGTTGACCTAGGACCTTAAGATTTTGCATGAACCGAACTCTGGCAGCCACATTACACGAGAAAAAGCGAGAAGTGGTAATTCGTAGTAAAAACCGCAGAAAACATAACGTTTTCAACATTTGTTTTCGAAATGACGTAACTGAAAATCTTCACATTGGACGCATTACTCTCAGAAACGTTTACATTTATCGTCTGGCAACTAATGCAGCGTGATGACGTTTGCGGTCGCACCACTGTGTACGAAGTAGAAGCTTCTAAGTTGTTGCAGTCACCAAGAAAGAGGCTCAGAAATTCAAGTTTTAGTTTTTGAAAATTCAGTTTTTGGCTGCTTTTGCTGCCTTGTAGTTGACCTAGGACCTTAAGATTTTGCATGAACCGAACTCTGGCAGCCACATTACACGAGAAAAAGCGAGAAGTGGTAATTCGTAGTAAAAACCGCAGAAAACATAACGTTTTCTACATTGTTTTCGTATCGACGTAACTGAAAATCTTCACATTGGACGCATTACTCTCAGAAACGTTTACATTTATCGTCTGGCAACTAATGCAGCGTGATGACGTTTGCGGTCGCACCACTCTGTACGAAGTAGAAGCTTCTAAGTTGTTGCAGTCACCAAGAAAGAGGCACAGAAATTCAAGTTTTAGTTTTTGAAAATTCAGTTTTTGGCTGCTTTTGCTGCCTTGTAGTTGACCTAGGACCTTAAGATTTTGCATGAACCGAACTCTGGCAGCCACATTACACGAGAAAAAGCGAGAAGTGGTAATTCGTAGTAAAAACCGCAGAAAACATAACGTTTTCTACATTGTTTTCGTATCGACGTAACTGAAAATCTTCACATTGGACGCATTACTCTCAGAAACGTTTACATTTATCGTCTGGCAACTAATGCAGCGTGATGACGTTTGCGGTCGCACCACTCTGTACGAAGTAGAAGCTTCTAAGTTGTTGCAGTCACCAAGAAAGAGGCACAGAAATTCAAGTTTCAGTTTTTGAAAATTCAGTTTTTGGCTGCTTTTGCTGCCTTGTAGTTGACCTAGGACCTTAAGATTTTGCATGAACCGAACTCTGGCAGCCACATTACACGAGAAAAAGCGAGAAGTGGTAATTCGTAGTAAAAACCGCAGAAAACATAACGTTTTCAACATTTGTTTTCGAAATGACGTAACTGAAAATCTTCACATTGGACGCATTACTCTCAGAAACGTTTACATTTATCGTCTGGCAACTAATGCAGCGTGATGACGTTTGCGGTCGCACCACTCTGTACGAAGTAGAAGCTTCTAAGTTGTTGCAGTCACCAAGAAAGAGGCACAGAAATTCAAGTTTATTTTTTGAAAATTCAGTTTTTGGCTGCTTTTGCTGCCTTGTAGTTGACCTAGGACCTTAAGATTTTGCATGAACCGAACTCTGGCAGCCACATTACACGAGAAAAAGCGAGAAGTGGTAATTCGTAGTAAAAACCGCAGAAAACATAACGTTTTCAACATTTGTTTTCGAAATGACGTAACTGAAAATCTTCACATGTGACGCATTACTCTCAGAAACGTTTACATTTATCGTCTGGCAACTAATGCAGCGTGATGACGTTTGCGGTCGCACCACTCTGTACGAAGTAGAAGCTTCTAAGTTGTTGCAGTCACCAAGAAAGAGGCACAGAAATTCAAGTTTTAGTTTTTGAAAATTCAGTTTTTGGCTGCTTTTGCTGCCTTGTAGTTGACCTAGGACCCTAAGATTTTGCACGAACCGAACTCTGGCAGCCACATTACACGAGAAAAAGCGAGAAGTGGTAATTCGTAGTAAAAACCGCAGAAAACATAACGTTTTCAACATTTGTTTTCGAAATGACGTAACTGAAAATCTTCACATGTGACGCATCACTCTCAGAAACGTTTACATTTATCGTCTAGCAAGTAATGCAGAGTGATGACGTTTGCGGTCGCACCACTCTGTACGAAGTAGAAGCTTCTAAGTTGTTGCAGTCACCAAGAAAGAGGCACAGAAATTCAAGTTTTAGTTTTTGAAAATTCAGTTTTTGGCTGCTTTTGCTGCCTTGTAGTTGACCTAGGACCTTAATATTTTGCATGAACCGAACTTTGGCAGCCACATTACACGAGAAAAAGCGAGAAGTGGTAATTCGTAGTAAAAACCGCAGAAAACATAACGTTTTCTACATTGTTTTCGTATCGACGTAACTGAAAATCTTCACATGGGACGCATTACTCTCAGAAACGTTTACATTTATCGTCTGGCAACTAATGCAGCGTGATGACGTTTGCGGTCGCACCACTCTGTTCGAAGTAGAAGCTTCTAAGTTGTTGCAGTCACCAAGAAAGAGGCACAGAAATGCAAGTTTCAGTTTTTGAAAATTCAGTTTTTGGCTCCTTTTGCTGCCTTGTAGTTGACCTAGGACCCTAAGATTTTGCATGAACCGAACTCTGGCAGCCACATTACACGAGAAAAAGCGAGAAGTGGTAATTCGTAGTAAAAACCGCAGAAAACATAACGTTTTCTACATTGTTTTCGTATCGACGTAACTGTAAATCTTCACATTGGACGCATTACTCTCAGAAACGATTACATTTATCGTCTGGCAACTAATGCAGCGTGATGGCGTTTGCGGTCGCACCACTCTGTACGAAGTAGAAGCTTCTAAGTTGTTGCAGTCACCAAGAAAGAGGCACAGAAATTCAAGTTTTAGTTTTTGAAAATTCAGTTTTAGGCTGCTTTTGCTGCCTTGTGGTTGACCTAGGACCTTAAGATTTTGCATGAACCGAACTCTGGCAGCCACATTACATGAGAAAAAGCGAGAAGTGGTAATTCGTAGTAAAAACCGCAGAAAACATAACGTTTTCTACATTGTTTTCGTATCGACCTAACTGAAAATCTTCACATTGGACGTATTACTCTCAGAAACGTTTACATTTATCGTCTGGCAACTAATGCAGCGGGATGACGTTTGCGGTCGCACCACTCTGTACGAAGTAGAAGCTTCTAAGTTGTTGCAGTCACCAAGAAAGAGGCACAGAAATTCAAGTTTTAGTTTTTGAAAATTCAGTTTTTGGCTGCTTTTGCTGCCTTGTAGTTGACCTAGGACCTTAATATTTTGCATGAACCAAACTCTGGCAGCCACATTACACGAGAAAAAGCGAGAAGTGGTATTTCGTAGTAAAAACCGCAGAAAACATAACGTTTTCAACATTTGTTTTCGAAATGACGTAACTGAAAATCTTCACATTGGACGCATTACTCTCAGAAACGTTTACATTTATCGTCTGGCAAGTAATGCAGCGTGATGACGTTTGCGGTCGCACCACTCTGTACGAAGTAGAAGCTTCTAAGTTGTTGCAGTCACCAAGAAAGAGGCACAGAAATTCAAGTTTTAGTTTTTGAAAATTCAGTTTTTGTCTGCTTTTGCTGCCTTGTAGTTGACCTAGGACCTTAAGATTTTGCATGAACCGAACTCTGGCAGCCACATTACACGAGAAAAAGCGAGAAGTGATAATTCGTAGTAAAAACCGCAGAAAACATAACGTTTTCAACATTTGTTTTCGAAATGACGTAACTGAAAATCTTCACATTGGACGCACTTTCTCAGAAACGATTACATTTATCGTCTGGCAACTAATGCAGCGTGATGACGTTTGCGGTCGCACCACTCTGTACGAAGTAGAAGCTTCTAAGTTGTTGCAGTCACCAAGAAAGAGGCACAGAAATTCAAGTTTTAGTTTTTGAAAATTCAGTTTTTGGCGGCTTTTGCTGCCCTGTAGTTGACCTAGGACCTTAAGATTTTGCATGAACCGAACTCTGGCAGCCACATTACACGAGAAAAAGCGAGAAGTGGTAATTCGTAGTAACAAACGCAGAAACATAACGTTTTCTACATTGTTTTCGAAATGACGTAACTGAAAATCTTCACATTGGACGCATTACTCTCAGAAACGTTTACATTTATCGTCTGGCAACTAATGCAGCGTGATGACGTTTGCGGTCGCACCACTCTGTACGAAGTAGAAGCTTCTAAGTTGTTGCAGTCACCAAGAAAGAGGCACAGAAATTCAAGTTTTAGTTTTTGAAAATTCAGTTTTAGGCTGCTTTTGCTGCCTTGTAGTTGACCTAGGACCTTAAGATTTTGCATGAACCGAACTCTGGCAGCCACATTACACGAGAAAAAGCGAGAAGTGGTAATTCGTAGTAAAAACCGCAGAAAACATAACGTTTTCAACATTTGTTTTCGAAATGACGTAACTGAAAATCTTCACATTGGACGCATTACTCTCAGAAAAGTTTACATTTATCGTCTGGCAACTAATGCAGCGTGATGACGTTTGCGGTCGCACCACTCTGTACGAAGTAGAAGCTTCTAAGTTGTTGCAGTCACCAAGAAAGAGGCACAGAAATTCAAGTTTTAGTTTTTGAAAATTCAGTTTTTGGCTGCTTTTGCTGCCTTGTAGTTGACCTAGGACCTTAAGATTTTGCATGAACCGAACTCTGGCAGCCGCATTACACGAGAAAAAGCGAGAAGTGGTAATTCGTAGTAAAAACCGCAGAAAACGTAACGTTTTCAACATTTGTTTTCGAAATGACGTAACTGAAAATCTTCACATTGGACGCATTACTCTCAGAAACGTTTACATTTATCGTCTGGCAACTAATGCAGCTTGATGACGTTTGCGGTCGCACCACTCTGTACGAAGTAGAAGCTTCTAAGTTGTTGCAGTCACCAAGAAAGAGGCACAGAAATTCAAGTTTTAGTTTTTGAAAATTCAGTTTTTGGCTGCTTTTGCTGCCTTGTAGTTGACCTAGGACCTTAAGATTTTGCATGAACCGAACTCTGGCAGCCACATTACACGAGAAAAAGCGAGAAGTGGTAATTCTTGTAAAAACCGCAGAAAACATAACGTTTTCAACATTTGTTTTCGAAATGACGTAACTGAAAATCTTCACATTGGAAGCATTACTCTCAGAAACGTTTACATTTATCGTCTGGCAACTAATGCAGCGTGATGACGTTTGCGGTCGCACCACTCTGTACGAAGTAGAAGCTTCTAAGTTGTTGCAGTCACCAAGAAAGAGGCTCAGAAATTCAAGTTTTAGTTTTTGAAAATTCAGTTTTTGGCTGCTTTTGCTGCCTTGTAGTTGACCTAGGACCTTAAGATTTTGCATGAACCGAACTCTGGCAGCCACATTACACGAGAAAAAGCGAGAAGTGGTAATTCGTAGTAAAAACCGCAGAAAACATAACGTTTTCAACATTTGTTTTCGAAATGACGTAACTGAAAATCTTCACATTGGACGCATTACTCTCAGAAACGTTTACATTTATCGTCTGGCAACTAATGCAGCGTGATGACGTTTGCGGTCGCACCACTGTGTACGAAGTAGAAGCTTCTAAGTTGTTGCAGTCACCAAGAAAGAGGCTCAGAAATTCAAGTTTTAGTTTTTGAAAATTCAGTTTTTGGCTGCTTTTGCTGCCTTGTAGTTGACCTAGGACCTTAAGATTTTGCATGAACCGAACTCTGGCAGCCACATTACACGAGAAAAAGCGAGAAGTGGTAATTCGTAGTAAAAACCGCAGAAAACATAACGTTTTCTACATTGTTTTCGTATCGACGTAACTGAAAATCTTCACATTGGACGCATTACTCTCAGAAACGTTTACATTTATCGTCTGGCAACTAATGCAGCGTGATGACGTTTGCAGTCGCACCACTCTGTACGAAGTAGAAGCTTCTAAGTTGTTGCAGTCACCAAGAAAGAGGCACAGAAATTCAAGTTTTAGTTTTTGAAAATTCAGTTTTTGGCTGCTTTTGCTGCCTTGTAGTTGACCTAGGACCTTAAGATTTTGCATGAACCGAACTCTGGCAGCCACATTACACGAGAAAAAGCGAGAAGTGGTAATTCGTAGTAAAAACCGCAGAAAACATAACGTTTTCAACATTTGTTTTCGAAATGACGTAACTGAAAATCTTCACATTGGACGCATTACTCTCAGAAACGTTTACATTTATCGTCTGGCAACTAATGCAGCGTGATGACGTTTGCGGTCGCACCACTCTGTACGAAGTAGAAGCTTCTAAGTTGTTGCAGTCACCAAGAAAGAGGCACAGAAATTCAAGTTTTAGTTTTTGAAAATTCAGTTTTTGGCTGCTTTTGCTGCCTTGTAGTTGACCTAGGACCTTAAGATTTTGCATGAACCGAACTCTGGCAGCCACATTACACGAGAAAAAGCGAGAAGTGGTAATTCGTAGTAAAAACCGCAGAAAACATAACGTTTTCAACAATTGTTTTCGAAATGACGTAACTGAAAATCTTCACATGTGACGCATTACTCTCAGAAACGTTTACATTTATCGTCTGGCAACTAATGCAGCGTGATGACGTTTGCGGTCGCACCACTCTGTACGAAGTAGAAGCTTCTAAGTTGTTGCAGTCACCAAGAAAGAGGCACAGAAATTCAAGTTTTAGTTTTTGAAAATTCAGTTTTTGGCTGCTTTTGCTGCCTTGTAGTTGACCTAGGACCCTAAGATTTTGCACGAACCGAACTCTGGCAGCCACATTACACGAGAAAAAGCGAGAAGTGGTAATTCGTAGTAAAAACCGCAGAAAACATAACGTTTTCAACATTTGTTTTCGAAATGACGTAACTGAAAATCTTCACATTGGACGCATCACTCTCAGAAACGTTTACATTTATCGTCTGGCAAGTAATGCAGCGTGATGACGTTTGCGGTCGCACCACTCTGTACGAAGTAGAAGCTTCTAAGTTGTTGCAGTCACCAAGAAAGAGGCACAGAAATTCAAGTTTTAGTTTTTGAAAATTCAGTTTTTGGCTGCTTTTGCTGCCTTGTAGTTGACCTAGGACCTTAATATTTTGCATGAACCGAACTTTGGCAGCCACATTACACGAGAAAAAGCGAGAAGTGGTAATTCGTAGTAAAAACCGCAGAAAACATAACGTTTTCTACATTGTTTTCGTATCGACGTAACTGAAAATCTTCACATTGGACGCATTACTCTCAGAAACGTTTACATTTATCGTCTGGCAACTAATGCAGCGTGATGACGTTTGCGGTCGCACCACTCTGTTCGAAGTAGAAGCTTCTAAGTTGTTGCATTCACCAAGAAAGTGGCACAGAAATGCAAGTTTCAGTTTTTGAAAATTCAGTTTTTGGCTCCTTTTGCTGCCTTGTAGTTGACCTAGGACCCTAAGATTTTGCATGAACCGAACTCTGGCAGCCACATTACACGAGAAAAAGCGAGAAGTGGTAATTCGTAGTAAAAACCGCAGAAAACATAACGTTTTCTACATTGTTTTCGTATCGACGTAACTGTAAATCTTCACATTGGACGCATTACTCTCAGAAACGTTTACATTTATCGTCTGGCAACTAATGCAGCGTGATGGCGTTTGCGGTCGCACCACTCTGTACGAAGTAGAAGCTTCTAAGTTGTTGCAGTCACCAAGAAAGAGGCACAGAAATTCAAGTTTTAGTTTTTGAAAATTCAGTTTTAGGCTGCTTTTGCTGCCTTGTGGTTGACCTAGGACCTTAAGATTTTGCATGAACCGAACTCTGGCAGCCACATTACATGAGAAAAAGCGAGAAGTGGTAATTCGTAGTAAAAACCGCAGAAAACATAACGTTTTCTACATTGTTTTCGTATCGACCTAACTGAAAATCTTCACATTGGACGCATTACTCTCAGAAACGTTTACATTTATCGTCTGGCAACTAATGCAGCGGGATGACGTTTGCGGTCGCACCACTCTGTACGAAGTAGAAGCTTCTAAGTTGTTGCAGTCACCAAGAAAGAGGCACAGAAATTCAAGTTTTAGTTTTTGAAAATTCAGTTTTTGGTTGCTTTTGCTGCCTTGTAGTTGACCTAGGACCTTAATATTTTGCATGAACCAAACTCTGGCAGCCACATTACACGAGAAAAAGCGAGAAGTGGTAATTCGTAGTAAAAACCGCAGAAAACATAACGTTTTCAACATTTGTTTTCGAAATGACGTAACTGAAAATCTTCACATTGGACGCATTACTCTCAGAAACGTTTACATTTATCGTCTGGCAACTAATGCAGCGTGATGACGTTTGCGGTCGCACCACTCTGTACGAAGTAGAAGCTTCTAAGTTGTTGCAGTCACCAAGAAAGGGGCACAGAAATTCAAGTTTTAGTTTTTGAAAATTCAGTTTTTGGCTGCTTTTGCTGCCTTGTAGTTGACGTAGGACCTTAAGATTTTGCATGAACCGAACTCTGGCAGCCACATTACACGAGAAAAAGCAAGAAGTGGTAATTCGTAGTAAAAACCGCAGAAAACATAACGTTTTCTACATTGTTTTCGTATCGACGTAACTGAAAATCTTCACAATGGACGCATGACTCTCAGAAACGTTTATATTTATCGTCTGGCAACTAATGCAGCGTGATGACGTTTGCGGTCGCACCACTCTGTACGAAGGAGAAGCTTCTAAGTTGTTTCAGTCACCAAGAAAGAGGCACAGAAATTCAAGTTTTAGTTTTTGAAAATTCAGTTTTTGGCTGCTTTTGCTGCCTTGTAGTTGACCTAGGACCTTAAGATTTTGCATGAACCGAACTCTGGCTGCCACATTACGTGAGAAAAAGCGAGAAGTGGTAATTCGTAGTAAAAACCGCAGAAAACATAACGTTTTCTACATTGTTTTCGTATCGACGTAACTGAAAATCTTCACATTGGACGCATTACTCTCAGAAACGTTTACATTTATCGTCTGGCAACTAATGCAGCGTGATGACGTTTGCGGTCGCACCACTCTGTTCGAAGTAGAAGCTTCTAAGTTGTTGCAGTCACCAAGAAAGAGGCACAGAAATGCAAGTTTCAGTTTTTGAAAATTCAGTTTTTGGCTCCTTTTGCTGCCTTGTAGTTGACCTAGGACCCTAAGATTTTGCATGAACCGAACTCTGGCAGCCACATTACACGAGAAAAAGCGAGAAGTGGTAATTCGTAGTAAAAACCGCAGAAAACATAACGTTTTCTACATTGTTTTCGTATCGACGTAACTGTAAATCTTCACATTGGACGCATTACTCTCAGAAACGTTTACATTTTTCGTCTGGCAACTAATGCAGCGTGATGGCGTTTGCGGTCGCACCACTCTGTACGAAGTAGAAGCTTCTAAGTTGTTGCAGTCACCAAGAAAGAGGCACAGAAATTCAAGTTTTAGTTTTTGAAAATTCAGTTTTAGGCTGCTTTTGCTGCCTTGTGGTTGACCTAGGACCTTAAGATTTTGCATGAACCGAACTCTGGCAGCCACATTACATGAGAAAAAGCGAGAAGTGGTAATTCGTAGTAAAAACCGCAGAAAACATAACGTTTTCTACATTGTTTTCGTATCGACCTAACTGAAAATCTTCACATTGGACGCATTACTCTCAGAAACGTTTACATTTATCGTCTGGCAACTAATGCAGCGTGATGACGTTTGCGGTCGCACCACTCTGTACGATGTAGAAGCTTCTAAGTTGTTGCAGTCACCAAGAAAGAGGCACAGAAATTCAAGTTTTAGTTTTTGAAAATTCAGTTTTTGGCTGCTTTTGCTGCCTTGTAGTTGACCTAGGACCTTAATATTTTGCATGAACCAAACTCTGGCAGCCACATTACACGAGAAAAAGCGAGAAGTGGTAATTCGTAGTAAAAACCGCAGAAAACATAACGTTTTCAACATTTGCTTTCGAAATGACGTAACTGAAAATCTTCACATTGGACGCATTACTCTCAGAAACGTTTACATTTATCGTCTGGCAACTAATGCAGCGTGATGACGTTTGCGGTCGCACCACTCTGTACGAAGTAGAAGCTTCTAAGTTGTTGCAGTCACCAAGAAAGGGGCACAGAAATTCAAGTTTTAGTTTTTGAAAATTCAGTTTTTGGCTGCTTTTGCTGCCTTGTAGTTGACGTAGGACCTTAAGATTTTGCATGAACCGAACTCTGGCAGCCACATTACACGAGAAAAAGCAAGAAGTGGTAATTCGTAGTAAAAACCGCAGAAAACATAACGTTTTCTACATTGTTTTCGTATCGACGTAACTGAAAATCTTCACATTGGACGCATGACTCTCAGAAACGTTTACATTTATCGTCTGTCAACTAATGCAGCGTGATGACGTTTGCGGTCGCACCACTCTGTACGAAGTAGAAGCTTCTAAGTTGTTGCAGTCACCAAGAAAGAGGCACAGAAATTCAAGTTTTAGTTTTTAAAAATTCAGTTTTTGGCTGCTTTTGCTGCCTTGTAGTTGACCTAGGACCTTAAGATTTTGCATGAACCGAACTCTGGCAGCCACATTACACGAGAAAAAGCGAGAAGTGGTAATTCGTAGTAAAAACCGCAGAAAACATAACGTTTTCAACATTTGTTTTCGAAATGACGTAACTGAAAATCTTCAAGTTGGACGCATTACTTTCAGAAACGTTTACATTTATCGTCTGGCAAGTAATGCAGCGTGATGACGTTTGCGGTCGCACCACTCTGTACGAAGTAGAAGCTTCTAAGTTGTTGCAGTCACCAAGAAAGAGGCACAGAAATTCAAGTTTTAGTTTTTGAAAATTCAGTTTTTGGCTGCTTTTGCTGCCTTGTAGTTGACCTAGGACCTTAAGATTTTGCATGAACCGAACTCTGGCAGCCACATTACACGAGAAAAAGCGAGAAGTGATAATTCGTAGTAAAAACCGCAGAAAACATAACGTTTTCAACATTTGTTTTCGAAATGACGTAACTGAAAATCTTCACATTGGACGCATTTTTCTCAGAAACGATTACATTTATCGTCTGGCAACTAATGCAGCGTGATGACGTTTGCGGTCGCACCACTCTGTACGAAGTAGAAGCTTCTAAGTTGTTGCAGTCACCAAGAAAGAGGCACAGAAATTCAAGTTTTAGTTTTTGAAAATTCAGTTTTTGGCGGCTTTTGCTGCCCTGTAGTTGACCTAGGACCTTAAGATTTTGCATGAACCGAACTCTGGCAGCCACATTACACGAGAAAAAGCGAGAAGTGGTAATTCGTAGTAACAAACGCAGAAACATAACGTTTTCTACATTGTTTTCGAAATGACGTAACTGAAAATCTTCACATTGGACGCATTACTCTCAGAAAAGTTTACATTTATCGTCTGGCAACTAATGCAGCGTGATGACGTTTGCGGTCGCACCACTCTGTACGAAGTAGAAGCTTCTAAGTTGTTGCAGTCACCAAGAAAGAGGCACAGAAATTCAAGTTTTAGTTTTTGAAAATTCAGTTTTTGGCTGCTTTTGCTGCCTTGTAGTTGACCTAGGACCTTAAGATTTTGCATGAACCGAACTCTGGCAGCCACATTACACGAGAAAAAGCGAGAAGTGGTAATTCGTAGTAAAAACCGCAGAAAACATAACGTTTTCAACATTTGTTTTCTAAATGACGTAACTGAAAATCTTCACATTGGACGCATTACTCTCAGAAACGTTTACATTTATCGTCTGGCAACTAATGCAGCTTGATGACGTTTGCGGTCGCACCACTCTGTACGAAGTAGAAGCTTCTAAGTTGTTGCAGTCACCAAGAAAGAGGCACAGAAATTCAAGTTTTAGTTTTTGAAAATTCAGTTTTTGGCTGCTTTTGCTGCCTTGTAGTTGACCTAGGACCTTAAGATTTTGCATGAACCGAACTCTGGCAGCCACATTACACGAGAAAAAGCGAGAAGTGGTAATTCTTGTAAAAACCGCAGAAAACATAACGTTTTCAACATTTGTTTTCGAAATGACGTAACTGAAAATCTTCACATTGGACGCATTACTCTCAGAAACGTTTACATTTATCGTCTGGCAACTAATGCAGCGTGATGACGTTTGCGGTCGCACCACTCTGTTTGAAGTAGAAGCTTCTAAGTTGTTGCAGTCACCAAGAAAGAGGCTCAGAAATTCAAGTTTTAGTTTTTGAAAATTCAGTTTTTGGCTGCTTTTGCTGCCTTGTAGTTGACCTAGGACCTTAAGATTTTGCATGAACCGAACTCTGGCAGCCACATTACACGAGAAAAAGCGAGAAGTGGTAATTCGTAGTAAAAACCGCAGAAAACATAACGTTTTCAACATTTGTTTTCGAAATGACGTAACTGAAAATCTTCACATTGGACGCATTACTCTCAGAAACGTTTACATTTATCGTCTGGCAAGTAATGCAGCGTGATGACGTTTGCGGTCGCACCACTGTGTACGAAGTAGAAGCTTCTAAGTTGTTGCAGTCACCAAGAAAGAGGCTCAGAAATTCAAGTTTTAGTTTTTGAAAATTCAGTTTTTGGCTGCTTTTGCTGCCTTGTAGTTGACCTAGGACCTTAAGATTTTGCATGAACCGAACTCTGGCAGCCACATTACACGAGAAAAAGCGAGAAGTGGTAATTCGTAGTAAAAACCGCAGAAAACATAACGTTTTCTACATTGTTTTCGTATCGACGTAACTGAAAATCTTCACATTGGACGCATTACTCTCAGAAACGTTTACATTTATCGTCTGGCAACTAATGCAGCGTGATGACGTTTGCGGTCGCACCATTCTGTACGAAGTAGAAGCTTCTAAGTTGTTGCAGTCACCAAGAAAGAGGCACAGATATTCAAGTTTTAGTTTTTGAAAATTCGGTTTTTGGCTGCTTTTGCTGCCTTGTAGTTGACCTAGGACCTTAAGATTTTGCATGAACCGAACTCTGGCAGCCACATTACACGAGAAAAAGCGAGAAGTGGTAATTCGTAGTAAAAACCGCAGAAAACATAACGTTTTCTACATTGTTTTCGTATCGACGTAACTGAAAATCTTCACATTGGACGCATTACTCTCAGAAACGTTTACATTTATCGTCTGGCAACTAATGCAGCGTGATGACGTTTGCGGTCGCACCATTCTGTACGAAGTAGAAGCTTCTAAGTTGTTGCAGTCACCAAGAAAGAGGCACAGAAATTCAAGTTTTAGTTTTTGAAAATTCGGTTTTTGGCTGCTTTTGCTGCCTTGTAGTTGACCTAGGACCTTACGATTTTGCATGAACCGAACTCTGGCAGCCACATTACACGAGAAAAAGCGAGAAGTGGTAATTCGTAGTAAAAACCGCAGAAAACATAACGTTTTCAACATTTGTTTTCGAAATGACGTAACTGAAAA
The DNA here is from genome assembly GCF_023864345.2 of Schistocerca serialis cubense. Taxonomy (NCBI): domain Eukaryota; kingdom Metazoa; phylum Arthropoda; class Insecta; order Orthoptera; family Acrididae; genus Schistocerca; species Schistocerca serialis. The sequence goes on along the minus strand of NW_026047571.1, from coordinate 1,609,426 downwards.
TCTTCACATTGGACGCATTACTCTCAGAAACGTTTACATTTATCGTCTGGCAACTAATGCAGCGTGATGACGTTTGCGGTCGCACCACTCTGTACGAAGTAGAAGCTTCTAAGTTGTTGCAGTCACCAAGAAAGAGGCACAGAAATTCAAGTTTATTTTTTGAAAATTCAGTTTTTGGCTGCTTTTGCTGCCTTGTAGTTGACCTAGGACCTTAAGATTTTGCATGAACCGAACTCTGGCAGCCACATTACACGAGAAAAAGCGAGAAGTGGTAATTCGTAGTAAAAACTGCAGAAAACATAACGTTTTCAACATTTGTTTTCGAAATGACGTAACTGAAAATCTTCACATGTGACGCATTACTCTCAGAAACGTTTACATTTATCGTCTGGCAACTAATGCAGCGTGATGACGTTTGCGGTCGCACCACTCTGCACGAAGTAGAAGCTTCTAAGTTGTTGCAGTCACCAAGAAAGAGGCACAGAAGTTCAAGTTTTAGTTTTTGAAAATTCAGTTTTTGGCTGCTTTTGCTGCCTTGTAGTTGACCTAGGACCCTAAGATTTTGCAGGAACCGAACTCTGGCAGCCACATTACACGAGAAAAAGCGAGAAGTGGTAATTCGTAGTAAAAACCGCAGAAAACATAACGTTTTCAACATTTGTTTTCGAAATGACGTAACTGAAAATCTTCACATTGGACGCATCACTCTCAGAAACGTTTACATTTATCGTCTGGCAAGTAATGCAGCGTGATGACGTTTGCGGTCGCACCACTCTGTACGAAGTAGAAGCTTCTAAGTTGTTGCAGTCACCAAGAAAGAGGCACAGAAATTCAAGTTTTAGTTTTTGAAAATTCAGTTTTTGGCTGCTTTTGCTGCCTTGTAGTTGACCTAGGACCTTAATATTTTGCATGAACCGAACTTTGGCAGCCACATTAAACGAGAAAAAGCGAGAAGTGGTAATTCGTAGTAAAAACCGCAGAAAACATAACGTTTTCTACATTGTTTTCGTATCGACGTAACTGAAAATCTTCACATTGGACGCATTACTCTCAGAAACGTTTACATTTATCGTCTGGCAACTAATGCAGCGTGATGACGTTTGCGGTCGCACCACTCTGTTCGAAGTAGAAGCTTCTAAGTTGTTGCAGTCACCAAGAAAGAGGCACAGAAATGCAAGTTTCAGTTTTTGAAAATTCAGTTTTTGGCTCCTTTTGCTGCCTTGTAGTTGACCTAGGACCCTAAGATTTTGCATGAACCGAACTCTGGCAGCCACATTACACGAGAAAAAGCGAGAAGTGGTAATTCGTAGTAAAAACCGCAGAAAACATAACGTTTTCTACATTGTTTTCGTATCGACGTAACTGTAAATCTTCACATTGGACGCATTACTCTCAGAAACGTTTACATTTATCGTCTGGCAACTAATGCAGCGTGATGGCGTTTGCGGTCGCACCACTCTGTACGAAGTAGAAGCTTCTAAGTTGTTGCAGTCACCAAGAAAGAGGCACAGAAATTCAAGTTTTAGTTTTTGAAAATTCAGTTTTAGGCTGCTTTTGCTGCCTTGTGGTTGACCTAGGACCTTAAGATTTTGCATGAACCGAACTCTGGCAGCCACATTACATGAGAAAAAGCGAGAAGTGGTAATTCGTAGTAAAAACCGCAGAAAACATAACGTTTTCTACATTGTTTTCGTATCGACCTAACTGAAAATCTTCACATTGGACGCATTACTCTCAGAAACGTTTACATTTATCGTCTGGCAACTAATGGAGCGGGATGACGTTTGCGGTCGCACCACTCTGTACGAAGTAGAAGCTTCTAAGTTGTTGCAGTCACCAAGAAAGAGGCACAGAAATTCAAGTTTTAGTTTTTGAAAATTCAGTTTTTGGCTGCTTTTGCTGCCTTGTAGTTGACCTAGGACCTTAATATTTTGCATGAACCAAACTCTGGCAGCCACATTACACGAGAAAAAGCGAGAAGTGGTAATTCGTAGTAAAAACCGCAGAAAACATAACGTTTTCAACATTTGTTTTCGAAATGACGTAACTGAAAATCTTCACATTGGACGCATTACTCTCAGAAACGTTTACATTTATCGTCTGGCAAGTAATGCAGCGTGATGACGTTTGCGGTCGCACCACTCTGTACGAAGTAGAAGCTTCTAAGTTGTTGCAGTCACCAAGAAAGAGGCACAGAAATTCAAGTTTTAGTTTTTGAAAATTCAGTTTTTGGCTGCTTTTGCTGCCTTGTAGTTGACCTAGGACCTTAAGATTTTGCATGAACCGAACTCTGGCAGCCACATTACACGAGAAAAAGCGAGAAGTGATAATTCGTAGTAAAAACCGCAGAAAACATAACGTTTTCAACATTTGTTTTCGAAATGACGTAACTGAAAATCTTCACATTGGACGCATTTTTCTCAGAAACGATTACATTTATCGTCTGGCAACTAATGCAGCGTGATGACGTTTGCGGTCGCACCACTCTGTACGAAGTAGAAGCTTCTAAGTTGTTGCAGTCACCAAGAAAGAGGCACAGAAATTCAAGTTTTAGTTTTTGAAAATTCAGTTTTTGGCGGCTTTTGCTGCCCTGTAGTTGACCTAGGACCTTAAGATTTTGCATGAACCGAACTCTGGCAGCCACATTACACGAGAAAAAGCGAGCAGTGGTAATTCGTAGTAACAAACGCAGAAACATAACGTTTTCTACATTGTTTTCGAAATGACGTAACTGAAAATCTTCACATTGGACGCATTACTCTCAGAAACGTTTACATTTATCGTCTGGCAACTAATGCAGCGTGATGACGTTTGCGGTCGCACCACTCTGTACGAAGTAGAAGCTTCTAAGTTGTTGCAGTCACCAAGAAAGAGGCACAGAAATTCAAGTTTTAGTTTTTGAAAATTCAGTTTTAGGCTGCTTTTGTTGCCTTGTAGTTGACCTAGGACCTTAAGATTTTGCATGAACCGAACTCTGGCAGCCACATTACACGAGAAAAAGCGAGAAGTGGTAATTCGTAGTAAAAACCGCAGAAAACATAACGTTTTCAACATTTGTTTTCGAAATGACGTAACTGAAAATCTTCACATTGGACGCATTACTCTCAGAAAAGTTTACATTTATCGTCTGGCAACTAATGCAGCGTGATGACGTTTGCGGTCGCACCACTCTGTACGAAGTAGAAGCTTCTAAGTTGTTGCAGTCACCAAGAAAGAGGCACAGAAATTCAAGTTTTAGTTTTTGAAAATTCAGTTTTTGGCTGCTTTTGCTGCCTTGTAGTTGACCTAGGACCTTAAGATTTTGCATGAACCGAACTCTGGCAGCCACATTACACGAGAAAAAGCGAGAAGTGGTAATTCGTAGTAAAAACCGCAGAAAACATAACGTTTTCAACATTTGTTTTCGAAATGACGTAACTGAAAATCTTCACATTGGACGCATTACTCTCAGAAACGTTTACATTTATCGTCTGGCAACTAATGCAGCTTGATGACGTTTGCGGTCGCACCACTCTGTACGAAGTAGAAGCTTCTAAGTTGTTGCAGTCACCAAGAAAGAGGCTCAGAAATTCAAGTTTTAGTTTTTGAAAATTCAGTTTTTGGCTGCTTTTGCTGCCTTGTAGTTGACCTAGGACCTTAAGATTTTGCATGAACCGAACTCTGGCAGCCACATTACACGAGAAAAAGCGAGAAGTGGTAATTCGTAGTAAAAACCGCAGAAAACATAACGTTTTCAACATTTGTTTTCGAAATGACGTAACTGAAAATCTTCACATTGGACGCATTACTCTCAGAAACGTTTACATTTATCGTCTGGCAACTAATGCAGCGTGATGACGTTTGCGGTCGCACCACTGTGTACGAAGTAGAAGCTTCTAAGTTGTTGCAGTCACCAAGAAAGAGGCTCAGAAATTCAAGTTTTAGTTTTTGAAAATTCAGTTTTTGGCTGCTTTTGCTGCCTTGTAGTTGACCTAGGACCTTAAGATTTTGCATGAACCGAACTCTGGCAGCCACATTACACGAGAAAAAGCGAGAAGTGGTAATTCGTAGTAAAAACCGCAGAAAACATAACGTTTTCTACATTGTTTTCGTATCGACGTAACTGAAAATCTTCACATTGGACGCATTACTCTCAGAAACGTTTACATTTATCGTCTGGCAACTAATGCAGCGTGATGACGTTTGCGGTCGCACCACTCTGTACGAAGTAGAAGCTTCTAAGTTGTTGCAGTCACCAAGAAAGAGGCACAGAAATTCAAGTTTTAGTTTTTGAAAATTCAGTTTTTGGCTGCTTTTGCTGCCTTGTAGTTGACCTAGGACCTTAAGATTTTGCATGAACCGAACTCTGGCAGCCACATTACACGAGAAAAAGCGAGAAGTGGTAATTCGTAGTAAAAACCGCAGAAAACATAACGTTTTAAACATTTGTTTTCGAAATGACGTAACTGAAAATCTTCACATTGGACGCATTACTCTCAGAAACGTTTACATTTATCGTCTGGCAACTAATGCAGCGTGATGACGTTTGCGGTCGCACCACTCTGTACGAAGTAGAAGCTTCTAAGTTGTTGCAGTCACCAAGAAAGAGGCACAGAAATTAAAGTTAATTTTTCGAAAATTCAGTTTTTGGCTGCTTTTGCTGCCTTGTAGTTGACCTAGGACCTTAAGATTTTGCATGAACCGAACTCTGGCAGCCACATTACACGAGAAAAAGCGAGAAGTGGTAATTCGTAGTAAAAACCGCAGAAAACATAACGTTTTCTACATTGTTTTCGAAATGACGTAACTGAAAATCTTCACATGTGACGCATTACTCTCAGAAACGTTTACATTTATCGTCTGGTAACTAATGCAGCGTGATGACGTTTGCGGTCGCACCACTCTGTTCGAAGTAGAAGCTTCTAAGTTGTTGCAGTCACCAAGAAAGAGGCACAGAAATGCAAGTTTCAGTTTTTGAAAATTCAGTTTTTGGCTCCTTTTGCTGCCTTGTAGTTGACCTAGGACCCTAAGATTTTGCATGAACCGAACTCTGGCAGCCACATTACACGAGAAAAAGCGAGAAGTGGTAATTCGTAGTAAAAACCGCATAAAACATAACGTTTTCTACATTGTTTTCGTATCGACGTAACTGTAAATCTTCACATTGGACGCATTACTCTCAGAAACGTTTACATTTATCGTCTGGCAACTAATGCAGCGTGATGGCGTTTGCGGTCGCACCACTCTGTACGAAGTAGAAGCTTCTAAGTTGTTGCAGTCACCAAGAAAGAGGCACAGAAATTCAAGTTTTAGTTTTTGAAAATTCAGTTTTAGGCTGCTTTTGCTGCCTTGTGGTTGACCTAGGACCTTAAGATTTTGCATGAACCGAACTCTGGCAGCCACATTACGTGAGAAAAAGCGAGAAGTGGTAATTCGTAGTAAAAACCGCAGAAAACATAACGTTTTCTACATTGTTTTCGTATCGACGTAACTGAAAATCTTCACATTGGACGCATTACTCTCAGAAACGTTTACATTTATCGTCTGGCAACTAATGCAGCGTGATGACGTTTGCGGTCGCACCACTCTGTTCGAAGTACAAGCTTCTAAGTTGTTGCAGTCACCAAGAAAGAGGCACAGAAATGCAAGTTTCAGTTTTTGAAAATTCAGTTTTTGGCTCCTTTTGCTGCCTTGTAGTTGACCTAGGACCCTAAGATTTTGCATGAACCGAACTCTGGCAGCCACATTACACGAGAAAAAGCGAGAAGTGGTAATTCGTAGTAAAAACCGCAGAAAACATAACGTTTTCTACATTGTTTTCGTATCGACGTAACTGTAAATCTTCACATTGGACGCATTACTCTCAGAAACGTTTACATTTATCGTCTGGCAACTAATGCAGCGTGATGGCGTTTGCGGTCGCACCACTCTGTACGAAGTAGAAGCTTCTAAGTTGTTGCAGTCACCAAGAAAGAGGCACAGAAATTCAAGTTTTAGTTTTTGAAAATTCAGTTTTAGGCTGCTTTTGCTGCCTTGTGGTTGACCTAGGACCTTAAGATTTTGCATGAACCGAACTCTGGCAGCCACATTACATGAGAAAAAGCGAGAAGTGGTAATTCGTAGTAAAAACCGCAGAAAACATAACGTTTTCTACATTGTTTTCGTATCGACCTAACTGAAAATCTTCACATTGGTCGCATTACTCTCAGAAACGTTTACATTTATCGTCTGGCAACTAATGCAGCGTGATGACGTTTGCGGTCGCACCACTCTGTACGAAGTAGAAGCTTCTAAGTTGTTGCAGTCACCAAGAAAGAGGCACAGAAATTCAAGTTTTAGTTTTTGAAAATTCAGTTTTTGGCTGCTTTTGCTGCCTTGTAGTTGACCTAGGACCTTAATATTTTGCATGAACCAAACTCTGGCAGCCACATTACACGAGAAAAAGCGAGAAGTGGTAATTCGTAGTAAAAACCGCAGAAAACATAACGTTTTCAACATTTGCTTTCGAAATGACGTAACTGAAAATCTTCACATTGGACGCATTACTCTCAGAAACGTTTACATTTATCGTCTGGCAACTAATGCAGCGTGATGACGTTTGCGGTCGCACCACTCTGTACGAAGTAGAAGCTTCTAAGTTGTTGCAGTCACCAAGAAAGGGGCACAGAAATTCAAGTTTTAGTTTTTGAAAATTCAGTTTTTGGCTGCTTTTGCTGCCTTGTAGTTGACGTAGGACCTTAAGATTTTGCATGAACCGAACTCTGGCAGCCACATTACACGAGAAAAAGCAAGAAGTGGTAATTCGTAGTAAAAACCGCAGAAAACATAACGTTTTCTACATTGTTTTCGTATCGACGTAACTGAAAATCTTCACATTGGACGCATGACTCTCAGAAACGTTTATATTTATCGTCTTGCAACTAATGCAGCGTGATGACGTTTGCGGTCGCACCACTCTGTACGAAGGAGAAGCTTCTAAGTTGTTTCAGTCACCAAGAAAGAGGCACAGAAATTCAAGTTTTAGATTTTGAAAATTCAGTTTTTGGCTGCTTTTGCTGCCTTGTAGTTGACCTAGGACCTTAAGATTTTGCATGAACCGAACTCTGGCTGCCACATTACGTGAGAAAAAGAGAGAAGTGGTAATTCGTAGTAAAAACCGCAGAAAACATAACGTTTTCTACATTGTTTTCGTATCGACGTAACTGAAAATCTTCACATTGGACGCATTACTCTCAGAAACGTTTACATTTATCGTCTGGCAACTAATGCAGCGTGATGACGTTTGCGGTCGCACCACTCTGTACGAAGTAGAAGCTTCTAAGTTGTTGCAGTCACCAAGAAAGAGGCACAGAAATTCAAGTTTTAGTTTTTGAAAATTCACTTTTTGGCTGCTTTTGCTGCCTTGTAGTTGACCTAGGACCCTAAGATTTTGCATGAACCGAACTCCGGCAGCCACATTACACGAGAAAAAGCGAGAAGTGGTAATTCGTAGTAAAAACCGCAGAAAACATAACGTTTTCAACATTTGTTTTCGTATCGACGTAACTGAAAATCTTGACATTGGACGCATTACTCTCAGAAACGTTTACATTTATCGTCTGGCAACTAATGCAGCGTGATGACGTTTGCGGTCGCACCACTCTGTACGAAGTAGAAGCTTCTAAGTTGTTGCAGTCACCAAGAAAGAGGCACAGAAATTCAAGTTTTAGTTTTTGGAAATTCAGTTTTAGGCTGCTTTTGCTGCCTTGTGGGTAACGTAGGACCTTAAGATTTTGCATGAACCGAACTCTGGCAGCCACATTACACGAGAAAAAGCGAGAAGTGGTAATTCGTAGTAAAAACCGCAGAAAACATAACGTTTTCTACATTGTTTTCGTATCGACCTAACTGAAAATCTTCACATTGGACGCATTACTCTCAGAAACGTTTACATTTATCGTCTGGCAACTAATGCAGCGTGATGACGTTTGCTGTCGCACCACTCTGTACGAAGTAGAAGCTTCTAAGTTGTTGCAGTCACCAAGAAAGAGGCACAGAAATTCAAGTTTTAGTTTTTGAAAATTCAGTTTTTGGCTGCTTTTGCTGCCTTGTAGTTGACCTAGGACCTTAAGACTTTGCATGAAACGAACTCTGGCAGCCACATTACACGAGAAAAAGCGAGAAGTGGTAATTCGTAGTAAAAACCGAAGAAAACATAACGTTTTCAACATTTGTTTTCGAAATGACGTAACTGAAAATCTTCACATTAGACCCATTACTCTCAGAAACGTTTACATTTATCGTCTGGCAACTAAAGCAGCGTGATGACGTTTGCGGTCGCACCACTCTGTACGAAGTAGAAGCTTCTAAGTTGTTGCAGTCACCAAGAAAGAGGCACAGAAATTCAAGTTTTAGTTTTTGAAAATTCAGTTTTTGGCTGCTTTCCTGCCTTGTAGTTGACCTAGGACCTTAAGATTTTGCATGAACCGAACTCTGGCAGCCACATTACACGAGAAAAAGCGAGAAGTGGTAATTCGTAGTAAAAACCGCAGAAAACATAACGTTTTCAACATTTGTTTTCGAAATGACGTAACTGAAAATCTTCACATTGGACGCATTACTCTCAGAAACGTTTACATTTATCGTCTGGCAACTAATGCAGCGTGATGACGTTTGCGGTCGCACCACCCTGTACGAAGTAGAAGCTTCTAAGTTGTTGCAGTCACCAAGAAAGAGGCACAGAAATTCAAGTTTTAGTTTTTGAAAATTCAGTTTTTGGCTGCTTTTGCTGCCTTGTAGTTGACTTAGGACCCTAAGATTTTGCATGAACCGAACTCTGGCAGCCACATTACACGAGAAAAAGCGAGAAGTGGTAATTCGTAGTAAAAACCGCAGAAAACAACGTTTTCTACATTGTTTTCGTATCGACCTAACTGAAAATCTTCACATTGGACGCATTACTCTCAGAAACGTTTACATTTATCGTCTGGCAACTAATGCAGCGTGATGACGTTTGCGGTCGCACCACTCTGTTCGAAGTAGAAGCTTCTAAGTTGTTGCAGTCACCAAGAAAGAGGCACAGAAATTCAAGTTTTAGTTTTTGAAAATTCAGTTTTAGGCTGCTTTTGCTGCCTTGTGGTTGACCTAGGACCTTAAGATTTTGCATGAACCGAACTCTGGCAGCCACATTACATGAGAAAAAGCGAGAAGTGGTAATTCGTAGTAAAAACCGCAGAAAACATAACGTTTTCTACATTGTTTTCGTATCGACCTAACTGAAAATCTTCACATTGGACGCATTACTCTCAGAAACGTTTACATTTATCGTCTGGCAACTAATGCAGCGGGATGACGTTTGCGGTCGCACCACTCTGTACGAAGTAGAAGCTTCTAAGTTGTTGCAGTCACCAAGAAAGAGGCACAGAAATTCAAGTTTTAGTTTTTGAAAATTCAGTTTTTGGCTGCTTTTGCTGCCTTGTAGTTGACCTAGGACCTTAATATTTTGCATGAACCAAACTCTGGCAGCCACATTACACGAGAAAAAGCGAGAAGTGGTAATTCGTAGTAAAAACCGCAGAAAACATTACGTTTTCAACATTTGTTTTCGAAATGACGTAACTGAAAATCTTCACATTGGACGCATTACTCTCAGAAACGTTTACATTTATCGTCTGGCAACTAATGCAGCGTGATGACGTTTGCGGTCGCACCACTCTGTACGAAGTAGAAGCTTCTAAGTTGTTGCAGTCGCCAAGAAAGGGGCACAGAAATTCAAGTTTTAGTTTTTGAAAATTCAGTTTTTGGCTGCTTTTGCTGCCTTGTAGTTGACGTAGGACCTTAAGATTTTGCATGAACCGAACTCTGGCAGCCACATTACACGAGAAAAAGCAAGAAGTGGTAATTCGTAGTAAAAACCGCAGAAAACATAACGTTTTCTACATTGTTTTCGTATCGACGTAACTGAAAATCTTCACATTGGACGCATGACTCTCAGAAACGTTTATATTTATCGTCTGGCAACTAATGCAGCGTGATGACGTTTGCGGTCGCACCACTCTGTACGAAGGAGAAGCTTCTAAGTTGTTTCAGTCACCAAGAAAGAGGCACAGAAATTCAAGTTTTAGTTTTTGAAAATTCAGTTTTTGGCTGCTTTTGCTGCCTTGTAGTTGACCTAGGACCTTAAGATTTTGCATGAACCGAACTCTGGCTGCCACATTACGTGAGAAAAAGAGAGAAGTGGTAATTCGTAGTAAAAACCGCAGAAAACATAACGTTTTCTACATTGTTTTCGTATCGACGTAACTGAAAATCTTCACATTGGACGCATTACTCTCAGAAACGTTTACATTTATCGTCTGGCAACTAATGCAGCGTGATGACGTTTGCGGAAGCACCACTCTGTACGAAGTAGAAGCTTCTAAGTTGTTGCAGTCACCAAGAAAGAGGCACAGAAATTCAAGTTTTAGTTTTTGAAAATTCACTTTTTGGCTGCTTTTGCTGCCTTGTAGTTGACCTAGGACCCTAAGATTTTGCATGAACCGAACTCCGGCAGCCACATTACACGAGAAAAAGCGAGAAGTGGTAATTCGTAGTAAAAACCGCAGAAAACATAACGTTTTCAACATTTGTTTTCGTATCGACGTAACTGAAAATCTTGACATTGGACGCATTACTCTCAGAAACGTTTACATTTATCGTCTGGCAACTAATGCAGCGTGATGACGTTTGCGGTCGCACCACTCTGTACGAAGTAGAAGCTTCTAAGTTGTTGCAGTCACCAAGAAAGAGGCACAGAAATTCAAGTTTTAGTTTTTGGAAATTCAGTTTTAGGCTGTTTTTGCTGCCTTGTGGTTGACCTAGGACCTTAAGATTTTGCATGAACCGAACTCTGGCAGCCACATTACACGAGAAAAAGCGAGAAGTGGTAATTCGTAGTAAAAACCGCAGAAAACATAACGTTTTCTACATTGTTTTCGTATAGACCTAACTGAAAATCTTCACATTGGACGCATTACTCTCAGAAACGTTTACATTTATCGTCTGGCAACTAATGCAGCGTGATGACGTTTGCTGTCGCACCACTCTGTACGAAGTAGAAGCTTCTAATTTGTTGCAGTCACCAAGAAAGAGGCACAGAAATTCAAGTTTTAGTTTTTGAAAATTCAGTTTTCGGCTGCTTTTGCTGCCTTGTAGTTGACCTAGGACCTTAAGACTTTGCATGAAACGAACTCTGGCAGCCACATTACACGAGAAAAAGCGAGAAGTGGTAATTCGTAGTAAAAACCGAAGAAAACATAACGTTTTCAACATTTGTTTTCGAAATGACGTAACTGAAAATCTTCACATTAGACCCATTACTCTCAGAAAAGTTTACATTTATCGTCTGGCAACTAATGCAGCGTGATGACGTTTGCGGTCGCACCACTCTGTACGAAGTAGAAGCTTCTAAGTTGTTGCAGTCACCAAGAAAGAGGCACAGAAATTCAAGTTTTAGTTTTTGAAAATTCAGTTTTTGGCTGCTTTTCCTGCCTTGTAGTTGACCTAGGACCTTAAGATTTTGCATGAACCGAACTCTGGCAGCCACATTACACGAGAAAAAGCGAGAAGTGGTAATTCGTAGTAAAAACCGCAGAAAACATAACGTTTTCAACATTTGTTTTCGAAATGACGTAACTGAAAATCTTCACATTGGACGCATTCCTCTCAGAAACGTTTACATTTATCGTCTGGCAACTAATGCAGCGTGATGACGTTTGCGGTCGCACCACCCTGTACGAAGTAGAAGCTTCTAAGTTGTTGCAGTCACCAAGAAAGAGGCACAGAAATTCAAGTTTTAGTTTTTGAAAATTCAGTTTTTGGCTGCTTTTGCTGCCTTGTAGTTGACTTAGGACCCTAAGATTTTGCATGAACCGAACTCTGGCAGCCACATTACACGAGAAAAAGCGAGAAGTGGTAATTCGTAGTAAAAACCGCAGAAAACAACGTTTTCTACATTGTTTTCGTATCGACCTAACTGAAAATCTTCACATTGGACGCATTACTCTCAGAAACGTTTACATTTATCGTCTGGCAACTAATGCAGCGTGATGACGTTTGCGGTCGCACCACTCTGTTCGAAGTAGAAGCTTCTAAGTTGTTGCAGTCACCAAGAAAGAGGCACAGAAATGCAAGTTTCAGTTTTTGAAAATTCAGTTTTTGGCTCCTTTTGCTGCCTTGTAGTTGACCTAGGACTCTAAGATTTTGCATGAACCGAACTCTGGCAGCCACATTACACGAGAAAAAGCGAGAAGTGGTAATTCGTAGTAAAAACCGCAGAAAACATAACGTTTTCTACATTGTTTTCGTATCGACGTAACTGTAAATCTTCACATTGGACGCATTACTCTCAGAAACGTTTACATTTATCGTCTGGCAACTAATGCAGCGTGATGGCGTTTGCGGTCGCACCACTCTGTACGAAGTAGAAGCTTCTAAGTTGTTGCAGTCACCAAGAAAGAGGCACAGAAATTCAAGTTTTAGTTTTTGAAAATTCAGTTTTAGGCTGCTTTTGCTGCCTTGTGGTTGACCTAGGACCTTAAGATTTTGCATGAACCGAACTCTGGCAGCCACATTACATGAGAAAAAGCGAGAAGTGGTAATTCGTAGTAAAAACCGCAGAAAACATAACGTTTTCTACATTGTTTTCGTATCGACCTAACTGAAAATCTTCACATTGGACGCATTACTCTCAGAAACGTTTACATTTATCGTCTGGCAACTAATGCAGCGGGATGACGTTTGCGGTCGCACCACTCTGTACGAAGTAGAAGCTTCTAAGTTGTTGCAGTCACCAAGAAAGAGGCACAGAAATTCAAGTTTTAGTTTTTGAAAATTCAGTTTTTGGCTGCTTTTGCTGCCTTGTAGTTGACCTAGGACCTTAATATTTTGCATGAACCAAACTCTGGCAGCCACATTACACGAGAAAAAGCGAGAAGTGGTAATTCGTAGTAAAAACCGCAGAAAACACAACGTTTTCAACATTTGTTTTCGAAATGACGTAACTGAAAATCTTCACATTGGACGCATTACTCTCAGAAACGTTTACATTTATCGTCTGGCAACTAATGCAGCGTGATGACGTTTGCGGTCGCACCACTCTGTACGAAGTAGAAGCTTCTAAGTTGTTGCAGTCACCAAGAAAGGGGCACAGAAATTCAAGTTTTAGTTTTTGAAACTTCAGTTTTTGGCTGCTTTTGCTGCCTTGTAGTTGACGTAGGACCTTAAGATTTTGCATGAACCGAACTCTGGCAGCCACATTACACGAGTAAAAGCAAGAAGTGGTAATTCGTAGTAAAAACCGCAGAAAACATAACGTTTTCTACATTGTTTTCGTATCGACGTAACTGAAAATCTTCACATTGGACGCATGACTCTCAGAAACGTTTATATTTATCGTCTGGCAACTAATGCAGCGTGATGACGTTTGCGGTCGCACCACTCTGTACGAAGTAGAAGCTTCTAAGTTGTTGCAGTCACCAAGAAAGAGGCACAGAAATTCAAGTTTTAGTTTTTGAAAATTCAGTTTTTGGCTGCTTTTGCTGCCTTGTAGTTGATCTAGGACCTTAAGATTTTGCATGAACCGAACTCTGGCTGCCACATTACGTGAGAAAAAGCGAGAAGTGGTAATTCGTAGTAAAAACCGCAGAAAACATAACGTTTTCTACATTGTTTTCGTATCGACGTAACTGAAAATCTTCACATTGGACGCATTACTCTCAGAAACGTTTACATTTATCGTCTGGCAACTAATGCAGCGTGATGACGTTTGCGGTCGCACCACTCTGTTCGAAGTAGAAGCTTCTAAGTTGTTGCAGTCACCAAGAAAGAGGCACAGAAATGCAAGTTTCAGTTTTTGAAAATTCAGTTTTTGGCTCCTTTTGCTGCCTTGTAGTTGACCTAGGACCCTAAGATTTTGCATGAACCGAACTCTGGCAGCCACATTACACGAGAAAAAGCGAGAAGTGGTAATTCGTAGTAAAAACCGCAGAAAACATAACGTTTTCTAAATTGTTTTCGTATCGACGTAACTGTAAATCTTCACATTGGACGCATTACTCTCAGAAACGTTTACATTTATCGTCTGGCAACTAATGCAGCGTGATGGCGTTTGCGGTCGCACCACTCTGTACGAAGTAGAAGCTTCTAAGTTGTTGCAGTCACCAAGAAAGAGGCACAGAAATTCAAGTTTTAGTTTTTGAAAATTCAGTTTTAGGCTGCTTTTGCTGCCTTGTGGTTGACCTAGGACCTTAAGATTTTGCATGAACCGAACTCTGGCAGCCACATTACATGAGAAAAAGCGAGAAGTGGTAATTCGTAGTAAAAACCGCAGAAAACATAACGTTTTCTACATTGTTTTCGTATCGACCTAACTGAAAATCTTCACATTGGACGCATTACTCTCAGAAACGTTTACATTTATCGTCTGGCAACTAATGCAGCGTGATGACGTTTGCGGTCGCACCACTCTGTACGAAGTAGAAGCTTCTAAGTTGTTGCAGTCACCAAGAAAGAGGCACAGAAATTCAAGTTTTAGTTTTTGAAAATTCAGTTTTTGGCTGCTTTTGCTGCCTTGTAGTTGACCTAGGACCTTAATATTTTGCATGAACCAAACTCTGGCAGCCACATCACACGAGAAAAGGCGAGAAGTGGTAATTCGTAGTAAAAACCGCAGAAAACATAACGTTTTCAACATTTGTTTTCGAAGTGACGTAACTGAAAATCTTCACATTGGACGCATTACTCTCAGAAACGTTTACATTTATCGTCTGGCAACTAATGCAGCGTGATGACGTTTGCGGTCGCACCACTCTGTACGAAGTAGAAGCTTCTAAGTTGTTGCAGTCACCAAGAAAGGGGCACAGAAATTCAAGTTTTAGTTTTTGAAAATTCAGTTTTTGGCTGCTTTTGCTGCCTTGTAGTTGACGTAGGACCTTAAGATTTTGCATGAACCGAACTCTGGCAGCCACATTACACGAGAAAAAGCAAGAAGTGGTAATTCGTAGTAAAAACCGCAGAAAACATAACGTTTTCTACATTGTTTTCGTATCGACGTAACTGAAAATCTTCACATTGGACGCATGACTCTCAGAAACGTTTATATTTATCGTCTGGCAACTAATGCAGCGTGATGACGTTTGCGGTCGCACCACTCTGTACGAAGGAGAAGCTTCTAAGTTGTTTCAGTCACCAAGAAAGAGGCACAGAAATTCAAGTTTTAGTTTTTGAAAATTCAGTTTTTGGCTGCTTTTGCTGCCTTGTAGTTGACCTAGGACCTTAAGATTTTGCATGAACCGAACTCTGGCTGCCACATTACGTGAGAAAAAGAGAGAAGTGGTAATTCGTAGTAAAAACCGCAGAAAACATAACGTTTTCTACATTGTTTTCGTATCGACGTAACTGAAAATCTTCACATTGGACGCATTACTCTCAGAAACGTTTACATTTATCGTCTGGCAACTAATGCAGCGTGATGACGTTTGCGGTCGCACCACTCTGTACGAAGTAGAAGCTTCTAAGTTGTTGCAGTCACCAAGAAAGAGGCACAGAAATTCAAGTTTTAGTTTTTGAAAATTCAGTTTTTGGCTGCTTTTCCTGCCTTGTAGTTGACCTAGGACCTTAAGATTTTGCATGAACCGAACTCTGGCAGCCACATTACACGAGAAAAAGCGAGAAGTGGTAATTCGTAGTAAAAACCACAGAAAACATAACGTTTTCAACATTTGTTTTCGAAATGACGTAACTGAAAATCTTCACATTGGACGCATTACTCTCAGAAACGTTTACATTTATCGTCTGGCAACTAATGCAGCGTGATGACGTTTGCGGTCGCACCACCCTGTACGAAGTAGAAGCTTCTAAGTTGTTGCAGTCACCAAGAAAGAGGCACAGAAATTCAAGTTTTAGTATTTGAAAATTCAGTTTTTGGCTGCTTTTGCTGCCTTGTAGTTGACTTAGGACCCTAAGATTTTGCATGAACCGAACTCTGGCAGCCACATTACACGAGAAAAAGCGAGAAGTGGTAATTCGTAGTAAAAACCGCAGAAAACAACGTTTTCTACATTGTTTTCGTATCGACCTAACTGAAAATCTTCACATTGGACGCATTGCTCTCAGAAACGTTTACATTTATCGTCTGGCAACTAATGCAGCGTGATGACGTTTGCGGTCGCACCACTCTGTACGAGGTAGAAGCTTCTAAGTTGTTGCAGTCACCAAGAAAGTGGCACAGAAATTCAAGTTTTAGTTTTTAAAAATTCAGTTTTTGGCTGCTTTTGCTGCCTTGTAGTTGACCTAGGACCTTAATATTTTGCATGAACCAAACTCTGGCAGCCACATTACACGAGAAAAAGCGAGAAGTGGTAATTCGTAGTAAGAACCGCAGAAAACATAACGTTTTCAACATTTGTTTTCGAAATGACGTAACTGAAAATCTTCACATTGGACGCATTACTCTCAGAAACGTTTACATTTATCGTCTGGCAACTAATGCAGCGTGATGACGTTTGCGGTCGCACCACTCTGTACGATGTAGAAGCTTCTAAGTTGTTGCAGTCACCAAGAAAGAGGCACAGAAATTCAAGTTTTAGTTTTTGAAAATTCAGTTTTTGGCTGCTTTTGCTGCCTTGTAGTTGACCTAGGACCTTAAGATTTTGCATGAACCGAACTCTGGCAGCCACATTACACGAGAAAAAGCGAGAAGTGGTAATTCGTAGTAAAAACCGCAGAAAACATAACGTTTCCTACATTGTTTTCGTATCGACGTAACTGAAAATCTTCACATTGGACGCATTACTCTCAGAAACGTTTATATTTATCGTCTGGCAACTAATGCAGCGTGATGACGTTTGCGGTCGCACCACTCTGTACGAAGTAGAAGCTTCTAAGTTGTTGCAGTCACCAAGAAAGAGGCACAGAAATTCAAGTTTTAGTTTTTGAAAATTCAGTTTTTGGCTGCTTTTGCAGCCTTGTAGTTGATCTAGGACCTTACGATTTTGCATGAACCGAACTCTGGCAGCCACATTACACGAGAAAAAGCGACAAGTGGTAATTCGTAGTAAAAACCGCAGAAAACATAACGTTTTCAACATTTGTTTTCGAAATGACGTAACTGAAAATCTTCACATTGGACGCATTACTCTCAGAAACGTTTATATTTATCGTCTGGCAACTAATGCAGCGTGATGACGTTTGCGGTCGCACCACTCTGTACGAAGTAGAAGCTTCTAAGTTGTTGCAGTCACCAAGAAAGAGGCAGAGAAATTCAAGTTTTAGTTTTTGAAAATTCAGTTTTTGGCTGCTTTTGCTGCCTTGTTGTTGACCTAGGACCTTAAGATTTTGCATGAACCGAACTCTGGCAGCCACATTACACGAGAAAAAGCGAGAAGTGGTAATTCGTAGTAAAAACCGCAGAAAACGTAACGTTTTCAACATTTGTTTTCGAAATGACGTAACTGAAAATCTTCACATTGGACGCATTACTCTCAGAAACGTTTACATTTACCGTCTGGCAACTAATGCAGCGTGATGACGTTTGCGGTCGCACCACTCTGTACGAAGTAGAAGCTTCTAAGTTGTTGCAGTCACCAAGAAAGAGGCACAGAAATTCAAGTTTTAGTTTTTAAAAATTCAGTTTTTGGCTGCTTTTGCTGCCTTGTAGTTGACCTAGGACCTTAATATTTTGCATGAACCAAACTCTGGCAGCCACATTACACGAGAAAAAGCGAGAAGTGGTAATTCGTAGTAAGAACCGCAGAAAACATAACGTTTTCAACATTTGTTTTCGAAATGACGTAACTGAAAATCTTCACATTGGACGCATTACTCTCAGAAACGTTTACATTTATCGTCTGGCAACTAATGCAGCGTGATGACGTTTGCGGTCGCACCACTCTGTACGAAGTAGAAGCTTCTAAGTTGTTGCAGTCACCAAGAAAGAGGCACAGAAATTCAAGTTTTAGTTTTTGAAAATTCAGTTTTTGGCTGCTTTTGCTGCCTTGTAGTTGACCTAGGACCTTAAGATTTTGCATGAACCGAACTCTGGCAGCCACATTACACGAGAAAAAGCGAGAAGTGGTAATTCGTAGTAAAAACCGCAGAAAACATAACGTTTTCAACATTTGTTTTCGAAATGACGTAACTGAAAATCTTCACATTGGACGCATTACTCTCAGAATCGTTTACATTTATCGTCTGGCAACTAATGCAGCGTGATGACGTTTGCGGTCGCACCACTCTGTACAAAGTAGAAGCTTCTAAGTTGTTGCAGTCACCAAGAAAGAGGAACAGAAATTCAAGTTTTAGTTTTTGAAAATTCAGTTTTTGGCTGCTTTTGCTGCCTTGTAGTTGACCTAGGACCTTAAGATTTTGCATGAACCGAACTCTGGCAGCCACATTACACGAGAAAAAGCGAGAAGTGGTAATTCGTAGTAAAAACCGCAGTAAACATAACGTTTTCAACATTTGTTTTCGTATCGACGTAACTGAAAATCTTCACATTGGACGCATTACTTTCAGAAACGTTTACATTTATCGTCTGGCAACTAATGCAGCGTGATGACGTTTGCGGTCGCACCGCTCTGTACGAAGTAGAAGCTTCTAAGTTGTTGCAGTCACCAAGAAAGAGGCACAGAACTTCAAGTTTTAGTTTTTGAAAATTCAGTTTTTGGCTGCTTTTGCTGCCTTGTAGTTGACCTAGGACCTTACGATTTTGCATGAACCGAACTCTGGCAGCCACATTACACGAGAAAAAGCGAGAGGTGGTAATTCGTAGTAAAAACCGCAGAAAACATAACGTTTTCAACATTTGTTTTCGAAATGACGTAACTGAAAATCTTCACATTGGACGCATTACTCTCAGAAACGTTTACATTTATCGTCTGGCAACTAATGCAGCGTGATGACGTTTGCGGTCGCACCACTCTGTACGAAGTAGAAGCTTCTAAGTTGTTGCAGTCACCAAGAAAGAGGCACAGAAATTCAAGTTTTAGTTTTTGAAAATTCAGTTTTTGGCTGCTTTTGCTGCCTTGTAGTTGACCTAGGACCTTAAGATTTTGCATGAACCGAACTCTGGCAGCCACATTACACGAGAAAAAGCGAGAAGTGGTAATTCTTAGTAAAAACCGAAGAAAACATAACGTTTTCTACATTGTTTTCGAAATGACGTAACTGTAAATCTTCCCATTGGACGCATTACTCTCAGAAACGTTTACATTTATTGTCTGGCATCTAATGCCGCGTGCTGAGGTTTGCGGTCGCACCACTCTGTACGAAGTAGAAGCTTCTAAGTTGTTGCAGTCACCAAGAAAGAGGCAGAGAAATTCAAGTTTTAGTTTTTGAAAATTCAGTTTTTGGCTGCTTTTGCTGCCTTGTAGTTGACCTAGGACCTTAAGGTTTTGCATGAACCGAATTCTTGTAACCACATTACACGAGAAAAAGCGAGAAGTGGTAATTCGTAGTAAAAACCGCAGAAAACATAACGTTTTCAACATTTGTTTTCCAAATGACGTAACTGAAAATCTTCACATTGGACGCATTACTCTCAGAAACGTTTACATTTGTCGTCTGGCAACTAATGCAGCGTGATGACGTTTGCGGTCGCACCACTCAGTACGAAGTAGAAGCTTCTAAGTTGTTGCAGTCACCAAGAAAGAGGCACAGAAGTTCAAGTATTAGTTTTTAAAAATTCAGTTTTTGGCTGCTTTTGCTGACTTGTAGTTGACCTAGGACCTTAAGATTTTGCATGAACCGAACTCTGGCAGCCACATTACACGAGAAAAAGCGAGAAGTGGTAATTCGTAGTAAAAACCGCAGAAAACATAACGTTTTCAACATTTGTTTTCGAAATGACGTAACCGAACATCTTCACATTGGACGCATTACTCTCAGAAACGTTTACATTTATCGTCTGGCAACTAATGCAGCGTGATGACGTTTGCGGTCGCACCACTCTGTACGAAGTAGAAGCTTCTAAGTTGTTGCAGTCACCAAGAAAGAGGCACAGAAATTCAAGTTTTAGTTTTTGAAAATTCAGTTTTTGGCTGCTTTTGCTGCCTTGTAGTTGACCTAGGACCTTAAGATTTTGCATGAACCGAACTCTGGCAGCCTCATTACACGAGAAAAAGCGAGAAGTGGTAATTCGTAGTAAAAACCGCAGAAAACATAACGTTTTCAACATTTGTTTTCGAAATGACGTAACTGAAAATCTCCACATTGGACGCATTACTCTCAGAAACATTTACATTTATCGTCTGGCAACTAATGCCGCGTGATGACGTTTGCGGTCGCTCCACTCTGTACGAAGTAGAAGCTTCTAAGTTGTTGCAGTCACCAAGATAGAGGCACAGAAATTCAAGTTTTAGTTTTTGAAAATTCAGTTTTTGGCTGCTTTTGCTGCCTTGTAGTTGACCTAGGACCTTAAGATTTTGCATGAACCGACCTCAGGCAGGCACATTACACGAGAAAAAGCGGGAAGTGGTAATTCGTAGTAAAAACCGCAGAAAACATAACGTTTTCAACATTTGTTTTCGAAATGACGTAACTGAAAATCCTCACATTGGACGCATTACTCTCAGAAACGTTTACATTTATCGTCTGGCAACTAATGCAGCGTGATGACGTTTGCGGTCGCACCACTCTGTACGAAGTAGAAGCTTCTAAGATGTTGCAGTCACCAAGAAAGAGGCACAGAAATTCAAGTTTTAGTTTTTGAAAATTCAGTTTTTGGCTGCTTTTGCTGCCTTGTAGTTGTCCTAGGACCTTAAGATTTTGCATGAACCGAACTCTGGCAGCCACATTACACGAGAAAAAGCGAGAAGTGGTATTTCGTAGTAAAAACCGCAGAAAACATAACGTTTTCAACATTTGTTTTCGAAATGACGTAACTGAAAATCTTCACATTGGACGCATTACTCTCAGAAACGTTTACATTTATCGTCTGGCAACTAATGCAGCGTGATGACGTTTGCGGTCGCACCACTCTGTACGAAGTAGAAGCTTCTAAGTTGTTGCAGTCACCAAGAAAGAGGCACAGAAATTCAAGTTTTAGTTTTTGAAAATTCAGTTTTTGGCTGCTTTTGCTGCCTTGTAGTTGACCTAGGACCTTAAGATTTTGCATGAACCGAACTCTGGCAGCCACATTACACGAGCAAATGCGAGAAGTGATAATTCGTAGTAAAAACCGCAGAAAACATAACGTTTTATACATTTGTTTTCGAAATGACGTAACTGAAAGTCTTCACATTGGACGCATTACTCTCAGAAACGTTTACATTTATCGTCTGGCAACTAATGCAGCGTGATGACGTTTGCGGTCGCACCACTCTGTACGAAGTAGAAGTTTCTAAGTTGTTGCAGTCACCAAGAAAGAGGCACAGAAATTCAAGTTTTAGTTTTTGAAAATTCAGTTTTTGGCTGCTTTTGCTGCCTTGTAGTTGACCTAGGACCTTAAGATTTTGCATGAACCGAACTCTGGCAGCCACATTACACGAGAAAAAGCGAGAAGTGGTAATTCGTAGTAAAAACCGCAGAAAAGATAACGTTTTCAACATTTGTTTTCGAAATGACGTAACTGAAAATCTTCAAATTGGACGCATTACTCTCAGAAACGTTTACATTTATCGTCTGGCAACTAATGCAGCTTGATGACGTTTGCGGTCGCACCACTCTGTACGAAGTAGAAGCTTCTAAGTTGTTGCAGTCACCAAGAGAGAGGCACAGAAATTCAAGTTTTAGTTTTTGATAATTCAGTTTTTGGCTGCTTTTGCTGCCTTGTAGTTGACCTAGGACCTTAAGATTTTGCATGAACCGAACTCTGGCAGCCACATTACAGAAAGAAACAGCGAGAAGTGGTAATTCGTAGTAAAAACCGCAGAAAACATAACGTTTTCAACATTTGTTTTCGTATCGACGTAACTGAAAATCTTCACATTGGACGCATTACTCTCAGAAACGTTTACATTTATCGTCTGGCAACTAATGCGGCGTGATGACGTTTGCGGTCGCACCACTCTGTACGAAGTAGAAGCTTCTAAGTTGTTGCAGTCACGAAGAAAGAGGCACAGAAATTCAAGTTTTAGTTTTTGAAAATTCAGTTTTTGGCTGCTTTTGCTGCCTTGTAGTTGACCTAGGACCTTAAGATTTTGCATGAACCGAACTCTGGCAGCCACATTACACGAGAAAAAGCGAGAAGTGGTAATTCGTAGTAAAAACCGCAGAAAACATAACGTTTTCAACATTTGTTTTCGAAATAACGTAACTGAAAATCTTCACATTGGACGCATTACTCTCAGAAACGTTTACATTTATCGTCTGGCAACTAATGTAGCGTGATGAAGTTTGCGGTTGCACCACTCTGTACGAAGTAGAAGCTTCTAAGTTGTTGCAGTCACCAAGAAAGAGGCACAGAAATTCAAGTTTTAGTTTTTGAAAATTCAGTTTTTGGCTGCTTTTGCTGCCTGGTTGTTGACCTAGGACCTTAAGATTTTGCATGAACCGAACTCTGGCAGCCACATTACACGAGAAAAAGCGAGAAGTGTTATTTCGTAGTAAAAACCGCAGAAAACATAACGTTTTCTACATTGTTTTCGTATCGACGTAACTGAAAATCTTCACATTGGACGCATTACTCTCAGAAACGTTTACATTTATCGTCTGGCAACTAATGCAGCGTGATGACGTTTGCGGTCGCACCACTCTGTACGAAGTAGAAGCTTCTAAGTTGTTGCAGTCACCAAGAAAGAGGCACAGAAATTCAAGTTTTAGTTTTTGAAAATTTAGTTTTTGGCTGCTTTTGCTGCCTTGTAGTTGACCTAGGACCCTAAGATTTTGCATGAACCGAACTCTGGCAGCCACATTACACGAGAAAAAGCGAGAAGTGGTAATTCGTGGTAAAAACCGCAGAAACCATAACGTTTTCAACATTTGTTTTCGAATTGACGTAACTGAAAATCTTCACATTGGACGCATTACACTCAGAAACGTTTACATTTATCGTCTGGCAACTAATGCCGCGTGCTGACGTTTGCGGTCGCACCACTCTGTACGAAGTAGAAGCTTCTAAATTGTTGCAGTCACCAAAAAAGAGGCACAGAAATTCAAGTTTTAGTTTTTGAAAATTCAGTTTTTGGCTGCTTTTGCTGCCTTGTAGTTGACCTAGGACCTTAAGATTTTGCATGAACCGAACTCTAGCAGCCACATTACACGAGAAAAAGCGAGAAGTGGTAATTCGTAGTAAAAACCGCAGAAAACGTAACGTTTTCTACATTGTTTTCGAAATGACGTAACTGAAAATCTGCACATTGGACGCATTACTCTCAGAAACGTTTACATTTATCGTCTGGCAACTAATGCAGCGTGATGACGTTTGCGGTCGCACCACTCTGTACGAAGTAGAAGCTTCTAAGTTGTTGCAGTCACCAAGAAAGAGGCACAGAAATTCAAGTTTTAGTTTTTGAAAATTTAGTTTTTGGCTGCTTTTGCTGCCTTGTAGTTGACCTAGGACCTTAAGATTTTGCATGAACCGAACTCTGGCAGCCACATTACACGAGAAAAAGCGAGAAGTGGTAATTCGTAGTAAAAACCGCAGAAACCATAACGTTTTCAACATTTGTTTTCGAATTGACGTAACTGAAAATCTTCACATTTCATGCATTACGCTCAGAAACGTTTACATTTATCGTCTGGCAACTAATGTCGCGTGCTGACGTTTGCGGTCGCACCACTCTGTACGAAGTAGAAGCTTCTAAGTTGTTGCAGTCACCAAGAAAGAGGCACAGAAATTCAAGTTTTAGTTTTTGAAAATTCAGTTTTTGGCTGCTTTTGCTGCCTTGTAGTTGACCTAGGACCTTAAACTTTTGCATGAACCGAACTCTAGCAGCCACATTACACGAGAAAAAGCGAGAAGTGGTAATTCGTAGTAAAAACCGCAGAAAACGTAACGTTTTCTACATTGTTTTCGAAATGACGTAACTGAAAATCTGCACATTGGACGCATTACTCCCAGAAACGTTTACATTGATCGTCTGGCAACTAATGCAGCGTAATGACGTTTGCGGTCGCACCACTCTGTACGAAGTAGAAGCTTCTAAGTTGTTGCAGTCACCAAGTAAGAGGCACAGAAATTCAAGTTTTAGTTTTTGAAAATTCAGTTTTTGGCTGCTTTTGCTGCCTTGTAGTTGACCTAGGACCTTAAGATTTTGCATGAACCGAACTCTGGCAGCCACATTACACGAGAAAAAGCGAGAAGTGGTAATTCGTAGTAAAAACCGCAGAAAACATAACGTTTTCAACATTTGTTTTCGAAATGACGTAACTGAAAATCTTCACATTGGACGCATTACTCTCAGAAACGTTTACATTTATCGTCTGGCAACTAATGCAGCGTGATGACGCTTGCGGTCGCACCACTCTGTACGAAGTAGAAGCTTCTAAGTTGTTGCAGTCACCAAGAAAGAGGCACAGAAATTCAAGTTTTAGTTTTTAAAAATTCAGTTTTTGGCTGCTTTTGCTGCCTTGTAGTTGACGTAGGACCTTAAGATTTTGCATGAACCGAACTCTGGCAGCCGCATTACACGAGAAAAAGCGAGAAGTGGTAATTCGTAGTAAAAACCGCAGAAAACATAACGTTTTCAACATTTGTTTTCGAAATGACGTAACTGAAAATCTTCACAATGGACGCATTACTCTCAGAAACGTTTACATTTATCGTCTGGCAACTAATGCAGCGTGATGACGTTTGCGGTCGCACCACTCTGTACGAAGTAGAAGCTTCTAAGTTGTTGCAGTCACCAAGAAAGAGGCACAGAAATTCAAGTTTTAGTTTTTGAAAATTCAGTTTTTGGCTGCTTTTGCTGCCTTGTAATTGACCTAAGACCTTAGGATTTTGCATGAACCGAACTCTGGCAGCCACATTACACGAGAAAAAGCGAGAAGTGGTAATTCTTAGTAAAAACCGCAGAAAACATAACGTTTTCAACATTTGTTTTCGAAATGACGTAACTGAAAATCTTCACATTGGACGCATTACTCTCAGAAACGTTTACATATATCGTCTGGCAACTAATGCAGCGTGATGACGTTTGCGGTCGCACCACTCTGTACGAAGTAGAAGCTTCTAAGTTGTTGCAGTCACCAAGAAAGAGGCACAGAAATTCAAGTTTTTGTTTTTGAAAATTCAGTTTTTGGGTGCTTTTGCTGGATTGTAGTTGACCTAGGACCTTAAGATTTTGCATGAACCGAACTCTGGCAACCACATTACACGAGAAAAAGCGAGAAGTGGCAATTCGTAGTAAAAACCGCAGAAAACATAACGTTTTCTACATTGTTTTCGAAATGACGTAACTGAAAATCTTCACATTGGACGCAACTCTCAGAAACGTTTACATTTATCGTCTGGCAACTAATGCAGCGTGATGACGTTTGCGGTAGCACCACTCTGTACGAAGTAGAAGCTTCTAAGTTGTTGCAGTCACCAAGAAAGAGGCACAGAAATTCAAGTTTTAGTTTTTGAAAATTTAGTTTTTGGCTGCTTTTGCTGCCTTGTAGTTGACCTAGGACCTTAAGATTTTGCATGAACCGAACTCTGGCAGCCACATTACACGAGAAAAAGCGAGAAGTGGTAATTCGTAGTAAAAACCGCAGAAACCATAACGTTTTCAACATTTGTTTTCGAATTGACGTAACTGAAAATCTTCACATTTCACGCATTACACTCAGAAACGTTTACATTTATCGTCTGGCAACTAATGCCGCGTGCTGACGTTTGCGGTCGCACCACTCTGTACGAAGTAGAAGCTTCTAAATTGTTGCAGTCACCAAGAAAGAGGCACAGAATTTCAAGTTTTAGTTTTTGAAAATTCAGTTTTTGGCTGCTTTTGCTGCCTTGTAGTTGACCTAGGACCTTAAGATTTTGCATGAACCGAACTCCAGCAGCCACATTACACGAGAAAAAGCGAGAAGTGGTAATTCGTAGTAAAAACCGCAGAAAACGTAACGTTTTTTACATTGTTTTCGAAATGACGTAACTGAAAATCTGCACATTGGACGCATTACTCTCAGAAACGTTTACATTTATCGTCTGGCAACTAATGCAGCGTGATGACGTTTGCGGTCGCACCACTCTGTACGAAGTAGAAGCTTCTAAGTTGTTGCAGTCACCAAGTAAGAGGCACAGAAATTCAAGTTTTAGTTTTTGAAAATTCAGTTTTTGGCTGCTTTTGCTGCCTTGTAGTTGACCTAGGACCTTAAGATTTTGCATGAACCGAACTCTTGCAGCCACATTACACGAGAAAAAGCGAGAAGTGGTAATTCGTAGTAAAAACCGCAGAAAACATAACGTTTTCAACATTTGTTTTCGAAATGACGTAACTGAAAATCTTCACATTGGACGCATTACTCTCAGAAACGTTTACATTTATCGTCTGGCAACTAATGCAGCGTGATGACGCTTGCGGTCGCACCACTCTGTACGAAGTAGAAGCTTCTAAGTTGTTGCAGTCACCAAGAAAGAGGCACAGAAATTCAAGTTTTAGTTTTTAAAAATTCAGTTTTTGGCTGCTTTTGCTGCCTTGTAGTTGACCTAGGACCTTAAGATTTTGCATGAACCGAACTCTGGCAGCCGCATTACACGAGAAAAAGCGAGAAGTGGTAATTCGTAGTAAAAACCGCAGAAAACATAACGTTTTCAACATTTGTTTTCGAAATGACGTAACTGAAAATCTTCACAATGGACGCATTACTCTCAGAAACGTTTACATTTATCGTCTGGCAACTAATGCAGCGTGATGACGTTTGCGGTCGCACCACTCTGTACGAAGTAGAAGCTTCTAAGTTGTTGCAGTCACCAAGAAAGAGGCACAGAAATTCAAGTTTTAGTTTTTGAAAATTCAGTTTTTGGCTGCTTTTGCTGCCTTGTAATTGACCTAAGACCTTAGGATTCTGCATGAACCGCACTCTGGCAGCCACATTACACGAGAAAAAGCGAGATGTGGTAATTCTTAGTAAAAACCGCAGAAAACGTAACGTTTTCAACATTTGTTTTCGAAATGACGTAACTGAAAATCTTCACATTGGACGCATTACTCTCAGAAACGTTTACATTTATCGTCTGGCAACTAATGTAGCGTGATGACGTTTGCGGTCGCACCACTTTGTACGAAGTAGAAGCTTCTAAGTTGTTGCAGTCACCAAGAAAGAGGCACAGAAATTCAAGTTTTAGTTTTTGAAAATTCAGTTTTTGGCTGCTTTTGCTGCCTTGTAGTTGACCTAGGACCTTAAGATTTTGCATGAACCGAACTCTGGCAGCCACATTACACGAGAAAAAGCGAGAAGTGGCAATTCGTAGTAAAAACCGCAGAAAACATAACGTTTTCTACATTGTTTTCGAAATGACGTAACTGAAAATCTTCACATTGGACGCATTACTCTCAGAAACGTTTACATTTATCGTCTGGCAACTAATGCAGCGTGATTACGTTTGCGGTCGCACCACTCTGTGCGATGTAGAAGTTTCTAAGTTGTTGCAGTCACCAAGAAAGCGGCACAGAAATTCCAGTTTTAGTTTTTGATAATTCAGTTTTTGGCTGCTTTTGCTGCCTTGTAGTTGACCTAGGACCTTAAGATTTTGCATGAACCGAACTCTAGCAGCCACATTACACGAGAAAAAGCGAGAAGTGGTAATTCGTAGTAAAAACCGCAGAAATCATAACGTTTTCAACATTTGTTTTCGTATCGACGTAACTGAAAATCTTCACATTAGACGCATTACTCTCAGAAACGTTTACATTTATCGTCTGGCAACTAATGCAGCGTGATGACGTTTGCGGTCGCACGACTCTGTACGAAGTAGAATCTTCTAAGTTGTTGCAGTCACCAAGAAAGAGGCACAGAAATTCAAGTTTTAGTTTTTGAAAATTCAGTTTTTGGCTGCTTTTGCTGCCTTGTAGTTGACCTAGGACCTTAAGATTTTGCATGAACCGAACTCTGGCAGCCACATTACACGAGAAAAAGCGAGAAGTGGTAATTCGTAGTAAAAACCGCAGACACCATAACGTTTTCAACATTTGTTTTCGAAATGACGTAACTGAAAATCTTCACATTGGACGCATTACTCTCAGAAACGTTTACATTTATCGTCTGGCAACTAATGCCGCGTGATGACATTTGCGGTCGCACCACTCTGTACGAAGTAGAAGCTTCTAAGTTGTTGCAGTCACCAAGAAAGAGGCACAGAAATTCAAGTTTTAGTTTTTGAAAATTCAGTTTTTGGCTGCTTTTGCTGCCTTGTAGTTGACCTAGGACCTTAAGATTTTGCATGAACCGAACTCTAGCAGCCACATTACACGAGAAAAAGCGAGAAGTGGTAATTCGTAGTAAACACCGCAGAAAACATAACGTTTTCAACATTTGTTTTCGAAATGACGTAACTGAAAATCTTCACATTGGACGCATTACTCTCAGAAACGTTTACATTTATCGTCTGGCAACTAATGCAGCGTGATGACGTTTGCGGTCGCACCACTCTGTACGAAGTAGAAGCTTCTAAGTTGTTGCAGTCACCAAGAAAGAGGCACAGAAATTCAAGTTTTAGTTTTTGAAAATTCAGTTTTTGGCTGCTTTTGCTGCCTTGTAGTTGACCTAGGACCTTAAGATTTTGCATGAACCGAACTCTGGCAGCCACATTACACGAGAAAAAGCGAGAAGTGGTAATTCGTAGTAAAAACCGCAGAAAACATAACGTTTTCAACATTTATTTTCGAAATGACGTAACTGAAAATCTTCACATTGGACGCATGACTCTCAGAAACGTTTACATTTATCGTCTGGCAACTAATGCAGCGTGATGACGTTTGCGGTCGCACCACTCTGTACGAAGTAGAAGCTTCTAAGTTGTTGCAGTCACCAAGAAAGAGGCACAGAAATTCGAGTTTTAGTTTTTGAAAATTCAGTTTTTGGCTGCTTTTGCTGCCTTGTAGTTGACCTAGGACCTTAAGATTTTGCATGAACCGAACTCTGGCAGCCACATTACACGAGAAAAAGCGAAAAGTGGTAATTCGTAGTAAAAACCGCAGAAAACATAACGTTTTCAACATTTGTTTTCGAAATGACGTAACTGAAAATCTTCACATTGGACGCATGACTCTCAGAAACGTTTACATTTATCGTCTGGCAACTAATGCAGCGTGATGAC
The DNA here is from genome assembly GCF_023864345.2 of Schistocerca serialis cubense. NCBI lineage: Eukaryota > Metazoa > Arthropoda > Insecta > Orthoptera > Acrididae > Schistocerca > Schistocerca serialis. Next base: position 1,580,247 of record NW_026047571.1, on the reverse strand, counting down.
GTTAGCGGTCGCACCACTCTGTACGAAGTAGAAGCTTCTAAGTTGTTGCAGTCACCAAGAAAGAGGCAGAGAAATTCAAGTTTTAGTTTTTGAAAATTCAGTTTTTGGCTGCTTTTGCTGCCTTGTAGTTGACCTAGGACCTTAAGATTTTGCATGAACCGAACTCTGGCAGCCACATTACACGAGAAAAAGCGAGAAGTGGTAATTCGTAGTAAAAACCGCAGAAAACATAACGTTTTCAACATTTGTTTTCGAGCTGACGTAACTGAAAATCTTCACATTGGACGCATGACTCTCAGAAACGTTTACATTTATCGTCTGGCAACTAATGCAGCGTGACGACGATTGCGGTCGCACCACTCTGTACGAAGTAGAAGCTTCTAAGTTGTTGAAGTCACCAAGAGAGAGGCACAGAAATTCAAGTTTTAGTTTTTGAAAATTCAGTTTTTGGCTGCTTTTGCTGCCTTGTAGTTGACCTAGGACCTTAAGGTTTTGCATGAACCGATCTCTGGCAGCCACATTACACGAGAAAAAGCGAGAAGTGGTAATTCGTAGTAAAAACCGCAGAAAACATAACGTTTTCAACATTTATTTTCGAAATGACGTAACTGAAAATCTTCACATTGGACGCATGACTCTCAGAAACGTTTACATTTATCGTCTGGCAACTAATGCAGCGTGATGACGTTTGCGGTCGCACCACTCTGTACGAAGTAGAAGCTTCTAAGTTGTTGCAGTCAGCAAGAAAGAGGCACAGAAATTCGAGTTTTAGTTTTTGAAAATTCAGTTTTTGGCTGCTTTTGCTGCCTTGTAGTTGACCTAGGACCTTAAGATTTTGCATGAACCGAACTCTGGCAGCCACATTACACGAGAAAAAGCGAAAAGTGGTAATTCGTAGTAAAAACCGCAGAAAACATAACGTTTTCAACATTTGTTTTCGAAATGACGTAACTGAAAATCTTCACATTGGACGCATGACTCTCAGAAACGTTTACATTTATCGTCTGGCAACTAATGCAGCGTGATGACGTTAGCGGTCGCACCACTCTGTACGAAGTAGAAGCTTCTAAGTTGTTGCAGTCACCAAGAAAGAGGCAGAGAAATTCAAGTTTTAGTTTTTGAAAATTCAGTTTTTGGCTGCTTTTGCTGCCTTGTAGTTGACCTAGGACCTTAAGATTTTGCATGAACCGAACTCTGGCAGCCACATTACACGAGAAAAAGCGAGAAGTGGTAATTCGTAGTAAACACCGCAGAAAACATAACGTTTTCAACATTTGTTTTCGAAATGACGTAACTGAAAATCTTCACATTGGACGCATTACTCTCAGAAACGTTTACATTTATCGTCTGGCAACTAATGCAGCGTGATGACGTTTGCGGTCGCACCACTCTGTACGAAGTAGAAGCTTCTAAGTTGTTGCAGTCACCAAGAAAGAGGCACAGAAATTCAAGTTTTAGTTTTTGAAAATTCAGTTTTTGGCTGCTTTTGCTGCCTTGTAGTTGACCTAGGACCTTAAGATTTTGCATGAACCGAACTCTGGCAGCCACATTACACGAGAAAAAGCGAGAAGTGGTAATTCGTAGTAAAAACCGCAGAAAACATAACGTTTTCAACATTTATTTTCGAAATGACGTAACTGAAAATCTTCACATTGGACGCATGACTCTCAGAAACGTTTACATTTATCGTCTGGCAACTAATGCAGCGTGATGACGTTTGCGGTCGCACCACTCTGTACGAAGTAGAAGCTTCTAAGTTGTTGCAGTCACCAAGAAAGAGGCACAGAAATTCGAGTTTTAGTTTTTGAAAATTCAGTTTTTGGCTGCTTTTGCTGCCTTGTAGTTGACCTAGGACCTTAAGATTTTGCATGAACCGAACTCTGGCAGCCACATTACACGAGAAAAAGCGAAAAGTGGTAATTCGTAGTAAAAACCGCAGAAAACATAACGTTTTCAACATTTGTTTTCGAAATGACGTAACTGAAAATCTTCACATTGGACGCATGACTCTCAGAAACGTTTACATTTATCGTCTGGCAACTAATGCAGCGTGATGACGTTAGCGGTCGCACCACTCTGTACGAAGTAGAAGCTTCTAAGTTGTTGCAGTCACCAAGAAAGAGGCAGAGAAATTCAAGTTTTAGTTTTTGAAAATTCAGTTTTTGGCTGCTTTTGCTGCCTTGTAGTTGACCTAGGACCTTAAGATTTTGCATGAACCGAACTCTGGCAGCCACATTACACGAGAAAAAGCGAGAAGTGGTAATTCGTAGTAAAAACCGCAGAAAACATAACGTTTTCAACATTTGTTTTCGAGCTGACGTAACTGAAAATCTTCACATTGGACGCATGACTCTCAGAAACGTTTACATTTATCGTCTGGCAACTAATGCAGCGTGACGACGATTGCGGTCGCACCACTCTGTACGAAGTAGAAGCTTCTAAGTTGTTGAAGTCACCAAGAGAGAGGCACAGAAATTCAAGTTTTAGTTTTTGAAAATTCAGTTTTTGGCTGCTTTTGCTGCCTTATAGTTGACCTAGGACCTTAAGGTTTTGCATGAACCGAACTCTGGCAGCCACATTACACGAGAAAAAGCGAGAAGTGGTAATTCGTAGTAAAAACCGCAGAAAACATAACGTTTTCTACATTTGTTTTCGAAATGACGTAACTGAAAATCTTCACATTGGACGGATGACTCTCAGAAACGTTTACATTTATCGTCTGGCAACTAATGCAGCGTGATGACGTTTGCGGTCGCACCACTCTGTACGAAGTAGAAGCTTCTAAGTTGTTGCAGTCACCAAGAAAGAGGCACAGAAATTCAAGTTTTAGTTTTTGAAAATTCAGTTTTTGGCTGCTTTTGCTGCCTTGTAGTTGACCTAGGACCTTAAGATTTTGCATGAACCGAACTCTGGCAGCCACATTACACGAGAAAACGCGAGAAGTGGTAATTCGTAGTAAAAACCGCAGAAACCATAACGTTTTCAACATTTGTTTTCGAATTGACGTAACTGAAAATCTTCACATTGGACGCATTACACTCAGAAACGTTTACATTTATCGTCTGGCAACTAATGCAGCGTGATGACGTTTGCGGTCGCACCACTCTGTACGAAGTAGAAGCTTCTAAGTTGTTGCAGTCACCAAGAAAGAGGCACAGAAATTCAAGTTTTAGTTTTTGAAAATTCAGTTTTTGGCTGCTTTTGCTGCCTTGTAGTTGACCTAGGACCTTAAGATTTTGCATGAACCGAACTCTGGCAGCCACATTACACGAGAAAAAGCGAGAAGTGGTAATTCGTAGTAAAAACCGCAGAAAACATAACGTTTTCAACATTTATTTTCGAAATGACGTAACTGAAAATCTTCACATTGGACGCATGACTCTCAGAAACGTTTACATTTATCGTCTGGCAACTAATGCAGCGTGATGACGTTTGCGGTCGCACCACTCTGTACGAAGTAGAAGCTTCTAAGTTGTTGCAGTCACCAAGAAAGAGGCACAGAAATTCGAGTTTTAGTTTTTGAAAATTCAGTTTTTGGCTGCTTTTGCTGCCTTGTAGTTGACCTAGGACCTTAAGATTTTGCATGAACCGAACTCTGGCAGCCACATTACACGAGAAAAAGCGAAAAGTGGTAATTCGTAGTAAAAACCGCAGAAAACATAACGTTTTCAACATTTGTTTTCGAAATGACGTAACTGAAAATCTTCACATTGGACGCATGACTCTCAGAAACGTTTACATTTATCGTCTGGCAACTAATGCAGCGTGATGACGTTAGCGGTCGCACCACTCTGTACGAAGTAGAAGCTTCTAAGTTGTTGCAGTCACCAAGAAAGAGGCAGAGAAATTCAAGTTTTAGTTTTTGAAAATTCAGTTTTTGGCTGCTTTTGCTGCCTTGTAGTTGACCTAGGACCTTAAGATTTTGCATGAACCGAACTCTGGCAGCCACATTACACGAGAAAAAGCGAGAAGTGGTAATTCGTAGTAAAAACCGCAGAAAACATAACGTTTTCAACATTTGTTTTCGAGCTGACGTAACTGAAAATCTTCACATTGGACGCATGACTCTCAGAAACGTTTACATTTATCGTCTGGCAACTAATGCAGCGTGACGACGATTGCGGTCGCACCACTCTGTACGAAGTAGAAGCTTCTAAGTTGTTGAAGTCACCAAGAGAGAGGCACAGAAATTCAAGTTTTAGTTTTTGAAAATTCAGTTTTTGGCTGCTTTTGCTGCCTTGTAGTTGACCTAGGACCTTAAGGTTTTGCATGAACCGAACTCTGGCAGCCACATTACACGAGAAAAAGCGAGAAGTGGTAATTCGTAGTAAAAACCGCAGAAAACATAACGTTTTCTACATTTGTTTTCGAAATGACGTAACTGAAAATCTTCACATTGGACGGATGACTCTCAGAAACGTTTACATTTATCGTCTGGCAACTAATGCAGCGTGATGACGTTTGCGGTCGCACCACTCTGTACGAAGTAGAAGCTTCTAAGTTGTTGCAGTCACCAAGAAAGAGGCACAGAAATTCAAGTTTTAGTTTTTGAAAATTCAGTTTTTGGCTGCTTTTGCTGCCTTGTAGTTGACCTAGGACCTTAAGATTTTGCATGAACCGAACTCTGGCAGCCACATTACACGAGAAAAAGCGAGAAGTGGTAATTCGTAGTAAAAACCGCAGAAACCATAACGTTTTCAACATTTGTTTTCGAATTGACGTAACTGAAAATCTTCACATTGGACGCATTACACTCAGAAACGTTTACATTTATCGTCTGGCAACTAATGCCGCGTGCTGACGTTTGCGGTCGCACCACTCTGTACGAAGTAGAAGCTTCTAAATTGTTGCAGTCACCAAAAAAGAGGCACAGAAATTCAAGTTTTAGTTTTTGAAAATTCAGTTTTTGGCTGCTTTTGCTGCCTTGTAGTTGACCTAGGACCTTAAGATTTTGCATGAACCGAACTCTAGCAGCCACATTACACGAGAAAAAGCGAGAAGTGGTAATTCGTAGTAAAAACCGCAGAAAACGTAACGTTTTCTACATTGTTTTCGAAATGACGTAACTGAAAATCTGCACATTGGACGCATTACTCTCAGAAACATTTACATTTATCGTCTGGCAACTAATGCCGCGTGATGACGTTTGCGGTCGCTCCACTCTGTACGAAGTAGAAGCTTCTAAGTTGTTGCAGTCACCAAGATAGAGGCACAGAAATTCAAGTTTTAGTTTTTGAAAATTCAGTTTTTGGCTGCTTTTGCTGCCTTGTAGTTGACCTAGGACCTTAAGATTTTGCATGAACCGAACTCAGGCAGGCACATTACACGAGAAAAAGCGGGAAGTGGTAATTCGTAGTAAAAACCGCAGAAAACATAACGTTTTCAACATTTGTTTTCGAAATGACGTAACTGAAAATCCTCACATTGGACGCATTACTCTCAGAAACGTTTACATTTATCGTCTGGCAACTAATGCAGCGTGATGACGTTTGCGGTCGCACCACTCTGTACGAAGTAGAAGCTTCTAAGATGTTGCAGTCACCAAGAAAGAGGCACAGAAATTCAAGTTTTAGTTTTTGAAAATTCAGTTTTTGGCTGCTTTTGCTGCCTTGTAGTTGTCCTAGGACCTTAAGATTTTGCATGAACCGAACTCTGGCAGCCACATTACACGAGAAAAAGCGAGAAGTGGTATTTCGTAGTAAAAACCGCAGAAAACATAACGTTTTCAACATTTGTTTTCGAAATGACGTAACTGAAAATCTTCACATTGGACGCATTACTCTCAGAAACGTTTACATTTATCGTCTGGCAACTAATGCAGCGTGATGACGTTTGCGGTCGCACCACTCTGTACGAAGTAGAAGCTTCTAAGTTGTTGCAGTCACCAAGAAAGAGGCACAGAAATTCAAGTTTTAGTTTTTGAAAATTCAGTTTTTGGCTGCTTTTGCTGCCTTGTAGTTGACCTAGGACCTTAAGATTTTGCATGAACCGAACTCTGGCAGCCACATTACACGAGCAAAAGCGAGAAGTGATAATTCGTAGTAAAAACCGCAGAAAACATAACGTTTTATACATTTGTTTTCGAAATGACGTAACTGAAAGTCTTCACATTGGACGCATTACTCTCAGAAACGTTTACATTTATCGTCTGGCAACTAATGCAGCGTGAAGACGTTTGCGGTCGCACCACTCTGTACGAAGTAGAAGTTTCTAAGTTGTTGCAGTCACCAAGAAAGAGGCACAGAAATTCAAGTTTTAGTTTTTGAAAATTCAGTTTTTGGCTGCTTTTGCTGCCTTGTAGTTGACCTAGGACCTTAAGATTTTGCATGAACCGAACTCTGGCAGCCACATTACACGAGAAAAAGCGAGAAGTGGTAATTCGTAGTAAAAACCGCAGAAAAGATAACGTTTTCAACATTTGTTTTCGAAATGACGTAACTGAAAATCTTCACATTGGACGCATTACTCTCAGAAACGTTTACATTTATCGTCTGGCAACTAATGCAGCTTGATGACGTTTGCGGTCGCACCACTCTGTACGAAGTAGAAGCTTCTAAGTTGTTGCAGTCACCAAGAAAGAGGCACAGAAATTCAAGTTTTAGTTTTTGATAATTCAGTTTTTGGCTGCTTTGGCTGCCTTGTAGTTGACCTAGGACCTTAAGATTTTGCATGAACCGAACTCTGGCAGCCACATTACAGAAAGAAACAGCGAGAAGTGGTAATTCGTAGTAAAAACCGCAGAAAACATAACGTTTTCAACATTTGTTTTCGTATCGACGTAACTGAAAATCTTCACATTGGACGCATTACTCTCAGAAACGTTTACATTTATCGTCTGGCAACTAATGCGGCGTGATGACGTTTGCGGTCGCACCACTCTGTACGAAGTAGAAGCTTCTAAGTTGTTGCAGTCACGAAGAAAGAGGCACAGAAATTCAAGTTTTAGTTTTTGAAAATTCAGTTTTTGGCTGCTTTTGCTGCCTTGTAGTTGACCTAGGACCTTAAGATTTTGCATGAACCGAACTCTGGCAGCCACATTACACGAGAAAAAGCGAGAAGGGGTAATTCGTAGTAAAAACCGCAGGAAACATAACGTTTTCTACATTGTTTTCGAAATGACGTAACTGAAAATCTGCACATTGGACGCATTACTCTCAGAAACGTTTACATTTATCGTCTGGCAACTGATGTAGCGTGATGACGTTTGCGTTCGCACCACTCTGTACGAAGTAGAAGCTTCTAAGTTGTTGCAGTCACCAAGAAAGAGGCACAGAAATTCAAGTTTTAGTTTTTGAAAATTCAGTTTTTGGCTGCTTTTGCTGCCTTGTAGTTGACCTAGGACCTTAAGATTTTGCATGAACCGAACTCTGGCAGCCACATTACACGAGAAAAAGCGAGAAGTGGTAATTCGTAGTAAAAACCGCAGAAAACATAACGTTTTCAACATTTGTTTTCGAAATAACGTAACTGAAAATCTTCACATTGGACGCATTACTCTCAGAAACGTTTACATTTATCGTCTGGCAACTAATGTAGCGTGATGAAGTTTGCGGTTGCACCACTCTGCACGAAGTAGAAGCTTCTAAGTTGTTGCAGTCACCAAGAAAGAGGCACAGAAATTCAAGTTTTAGTTTTTGAAAATTCAGTTTTTGGCTGCTTTTGCTGCCTGGTTGTTGACCTAGGACCTTAAGATTTTGCATGAACCGAACTCTGGCAGCCACATTACACGAGAAAAAGCGAGAAGTGTTATTTCGTAGTAAAAACCGCAGAAAACATAACGTTTTCTACATTGTTTTCGTATCGACGTAACTGAAAATCTTCACATTGGACGCATTACTCTCAGAAACGTTTACATTTATCGTCTGGCAACTAATGCAGCGTGATGACGTTTGCGGTCGCACCACTCTGTACGAAGTAGAAGCTTCTAAGTTGTTGCAGTCACCAAGAAAGAGGCACAGAAATTCAAGTTTTAGTTTTTGAAAATTTAGTTTTTGGCTGCTTTTGCTGCCTTGTAGTTGACCTAGGACCCTAAGATTTTGCATGAACCGAACTCTGGCAGCCACATTACACGAGAAAAAGCGAGAAGTGGTAATTCGTAGTAAAAACCGCAGAAACCATAACGTTTTCAACATTTGTTTTCGAATTGACGTAACTGAAAATCTTCACATTGGACGCATTACACTCAGAAACGTTTACATTTATCGTCTGGCAACTAATGCCGCGTGCTGACGTTTGCGGTCGCACCACTCTGTACGAAGTAGAAGCTTCTAAATTGTTGCAGTCACCAAAAAAGAGGCACAGAAATTCAAGTTTTAGTTTTTGAAAATTCAGTTTTTGGCTGCTTTTGCTGCCTTGTAGTTGACCTAGGACCTTAAGATTTTGCATGAACCGAACTCTAGCAGCCACATTACACGAGAAAAAGCGAGAAGTGGTAATTCGTAGTAAAAACCGCAGAAAACGTAACGTTTTCTACATTGTTTTCGAAATGACGTAACTGAAAATCTGCACATTGGACGCATTACTCTCAGAAACGTTTACATTTATCGTCTGGCAACTAATGCAGCGTGATGACGTTTGCGGTCGCACCACTCTGTATGAAGTAGAAGCTTCTAAGTTGTTGCAGTCACCAAGTAAGAGGCACAGAAATTCAAGTTTTTGTTTTTGAAAATTCAGTTGTTGGCTGCTTTTGCTGCCTTGTAGTTGACCTAGGGCCTTACGATTTTGCATGAACCGAACTCTGGCAGCCACATTACACGAGAAAAAGCGAGAAGTGGTAATTCGTAGTAAAAACAGCAGAAAACATAACGTTTTCAACATTGTTTTCGTATCGACGTAACTGAAAATCTTCACATTGGACGCATTACTCTCAGAAACGTTTACATTTATCGTCTGGCAACTAATGCAGCGTGATGACGTTTGCGGTCGCACCACTCTGTACGAAGTAGAAGCTTCTAAGTTGTTGCAGTCACCAAGAAAGAGGCACAGAAATTCAAGTTTTAGTTTTTGAAAATTTAGTTTTTGGCTGCTTTTGCTGCCTTGTAGTTGACCTAGGACCTTAAGATTTTGCATGAACCGAACTGTGGCAGCCACATTACACGAGAAAAAGCGAGAAGTGGTAATTCGTAGTAAAAACCGCAGAAACCATAACGTTTTCAACATTTGTTTTCGAATTGACGTAACTGAAAATCTTCACATTTCACGCATTACACTCAGAAACGTTTACATTTATCGTCTGGCAACTAATGTCGCGTGCTGACGTTTGCGGTCGCACCACTCTGTACGAAGTAGAAGCTTCTAAGTTGTTGCAGTCACCAAGAAAGAGGCACAGAAATTCAAGTTTTAGTTTTTGAAAATTCAGTTTTTGGCTGCTTTTGCTGCCTTGTAGTTGACCTAGGACCTTAAAATTTTGCATGAACCGAACTCTAGCAGCCACATTACACGAGAAAAAGCGAGAAGTGGTAATTCGTAGTAAAAACCGCAGAAAACGTAACGTTTTCTACATTGTTTTCGAAATGACGTAACTGAAAATCTGCAAATTGGACGCATTACTCTCAGAAACGTTTACATTGATCGTCTGGCAACTAATGCAGCGTAATGACGTTTGCGGTCGCACCACTCTGTACGAAGTAGAAGCTTCTAAGTTGTTGCAGTCACCAAGTAAGAGGCACAGAAATTCAAGTTTTAGTTTTTGAAAATTCTGTTTTTGGCTGCTTTTGCTGCCTTGTAGTTGACCTAGGACCTTAAGATTTTGCATGAACCGAACTCTGGCAGCCACATTGCACGAGAAAAAGCGAGAAGTGGTAATTCGTAGTAAAAACCGCAGAAAACATAACGTTTTCAACATTTGTTTTCGAAATGACGTAACTGAAAATCTTCACATTGGACGCATTACTCTCAGAAACGTTTACATTTATCGTCTGGCAACTAATGCAGCGTGATGACGCTTGCGGTCGCACCACTCTGTACGAAGTAGAAGCTTCTAAGTTGTTGCAGTCACCAAGAAAGAGGCACAGAAATTCAAGTTTTAGTTTTTAAAAATTCAGTTTTTGGCTGCTTTTGCTGCCTTGTAGTTGACGTAGGACCTTAAGATTTTGCATGAACCGAACTCTGGCAGCCGCATTACACGAGAAAAAGCGAGAAGTGGTAATTCGTAGTAAAAACCGCAGAAAACATAACGTTTTCAACATTTGTTTTCGAAATGACGTAACTGAAAATCTTCACAATGGACGCATTACTCTCAGAAACGTTTACATTTATCGTCTGGCAACTAATGCAGCGTGATGACGTTTGCGGTCGCACCACTCTGTACGAAGTAGAAGCTTCTAAGTTGTTGCAGTCACCAAGAAAGAGGCACAGAAATTCAAGTTTTAGTTTTTGAAAATTCAGTTTTTGGCTGCTTTTGCTGCCTTGTAATTGACCTAAGACCTTAGGATTTTGCATGAACCGAACTCTGGCAGCCACATTACACGAGAAAAAGCGAGAAGTGGTAATTCTTAGTAAAAACCGCAGAAAACATAACGTTTTCAACATTTGTTTTCGAAATGACGTAACTGAAAATCTTCACATTGGACGCATTACTCTCAGAAACGTTTACATATATCGTCTGGCAACTAATGCAGCGTGATGACGTTTGCGGTCGCACCACTCTGTACGAAGTAGAAGCTTCCAAGTTGTTGCAGTCACCAAGAAAGAGGCACAGAAATTCAAGTTTTTGTTTTTGAAAATTCAGTTTTTGGGTGCTTTTGCTGCCTTGTAGTTGACCTAGGACCTTAAGATTTTGCATGAACCGAACTCTGGCAGCCACATTACACGAGAAAAAGCGAGAAGTGGCAATTCGTAGTAAAAACCGCAGAAAACATAACGTTTTCTACATTGTTTTCGAAATGACGTAACTGAAAATCTTCACATTGGACGCATTACTCTCAGAAACGTTTACATTTATCGTCTGGCAACTAATTCAGCGTGATGACGTTTGCGGTCGCACCACTCTGTACGAAGTAGAAGCTTCTAAGTTGTTGCAGTCACCAAGAAAGAGGCACAGAAATTCAAGTTTTAGTTTTTGAAAATTTAGTTTTTGGCTGCTTTTGCTGACTTGTAGTTGACCTAGGACCTTAAGATTTTGCATGAACCGAACTCTGGCAGCCACATTACACGAGAAAAAGCGAGAAGTGGTAATTCGTAGTAAAAACCGCAGAAACCATAACGTTTTCAACATTTGTTTTCGAATTGACGTAACTGAAAATCTTCACATTTCACGCATTACACTCAGAAACGTTTACATTTATCGTCTGGCAACTAATGCCGCGTGCTGACGTTTGCGGTCGCACCACTCTGTACGAAGTAGAAGCTTCTAAATTGTTGCAGTCACCAAGAAAGAGGCACAGAAATTCAAGTTTTAGTTTTTGAAAATTCAGTTTTTCGCTGCTTTTGCTGCCTTGTAGTTGACCTAGGACCTTAAGATTTTGCATGAACCGAACTCTAGCAGCCACATTACACGAGAAAAAGCGAGAAGTGGTAATTCGTAGTAAAAACCGCAGAAAACGTAACGTTTTCTACATTGTTTTCGAAATGACGTAACTGAAAATCTGCACATTGGACGCATTACTCTCAGAAACGTTTACATTTATCGTCTGGCAACTAATGCAGCGTGATGACGTTTGCGGTCGCACCACTCTGTACGAAGTAGAACTTCTAAGTTGTTGCAGTCACCAAGTAAGAGGCACAGAAATTCAAGTTTTAGTTTTTGAAAATTCAGTTTTTGGCTGCTTTTGCTGCCTTGTAGTTGACCTAGGACCTTAAGATTTTGCATGAACCGAACTCTTGCAGCCACATTACACGAGAAAAAGCGAGAAGTGGTAATTCGTAGTAAAAACCGCAGAAAACATAACGTTTTCAACATTTGTTTTCGAAATGACGTAACTGAAAATCTTCACATTGGACGCATTACTCTCAGAAACGTTTACATTTATCGTCTGGCAACTAATGCAGCGTGATGACGCTTGCGGTCGCACCACTCTGTACGAAGTAGAAGCTTCTAAGTTGTTGCAGTCACCAAGAAAGAGGCACAGAAATTCAAGTTTTAGTTTTTAAAAATTCAGTTTTTGGCTGCTTTTGCTGCCTTGTAGTTGACCTAGGACCTTAAGATTTTGCATGAACCGAACTCTGGCAGCCGCATTACACGAGAAAAAGCGAGAAGTGGTAATTCGTAGTAAAAACCGCAGAAAACATAACGTTTTCAACATTTGTTTTCGAAATGACGTAACTGAAAATCTTCACAATGGACGCATTACTCTCAGAAACGTTTACATTTATCGTCTGGCAACTAATGCAGCGTGATGACGTTTGCGGTCGCACCACTCTGTACGAAGTAGAAGCTTCTAAGTTGTTGCAGTCACCAAGAAAGAGGCACAGAAATTCAAGTTTTAGTTTTTGAAAATTCAGTTTTTGGCTGCTTTTGCTGCCTTGTAATTGACCTAAGACCTTAGGATTCTGCATGAACCGCACTCTGGCAGCCACATTACACGAGAAAAAGCGAGATGTGGTAATTCTTAGTAAAAACCGCAGAAAACATAACGTTTTCAACATTTGTTTTCGAAATGACGTAACTGAAAATCTTCACATTGGACGCATTACTCTCAGAAACGTTTACATTTATCGTCTGGCAACTAATGTAGCGTGATGACGTTTGCGGTCGCACCACTTTGTACGAAGTAGAAGCTTCTAAGTTGTTGCAGTCACCAAGAAAGAGGCACAGAAATTCAAGTTTTCGTTTTTGAAAATTCAGTTTTTGGCTGCTTTTGCTGCCTTGTAGTTGACCTAGGACCTTAAGATTTTGCATGAACCGAACTCTGGCAGCCACATTACACGAGAAAAAGCGAGAAGTGGCAATTCGTAGTAAAAACCGCAGAAAACATAACGTTTTCTACATTGTTTTCGAAATGACGTAACTGAAAATCTTCACATTGGACGCATTACTCTCAGAAACGTTTACATTTATCGTCTGGCAACTAATGCAGCGTGATTACGTTTGCGGTCGCACCACTCTGTGCGATGTAGAAGTTTCTAAGTTGTTGCAGTCACCAAGAAAGCGGCACAGAAATTCCAGTTTTAGTTTTTGATAATTCAGTTTTTGGCTGCTTTTGCTGCCTTGTAGTTGACCTAGGACCTTAAGATTTTGCATGAACCGAACTCTAGCAGCCACATTACACGAGAAAAAGCGAGAAGTGGTAATTCGTAGTAAAAACCGCAGAAATCATAACGTTTTCAACATTTGTTTTCGTATCGACGTAACTGAAAATCTTCACATTAGACGCATTACTCTCAGAAACGTTTACATTTATCGTCTGGCAACTAATGCAGCGTGATGACGTTTGCGGTCGCACGACTCTGTACGAAGTAGAATCTTCTAAGTTGTTGCAGTCACCAAGAAAGAGGCACAGAAATTCAAGTTTTAGTTTTTGAAAATTCAGTTTTTGGCTGCTTTTGCTGCCTTGTAGTTGACCTAGGACCTTAAGATTTTGCATGAACCGAACTCTGGCAGCCACATTACACGAGAAAAAGCGAGAAGTGGTAATTCGTAGTAAAAACCGCAGACACCATAACGTTTTCAACATTTGTTTTCGAAATGACGTAACTGAAAATCTTCACATTGGACGCATTACTCTCAGAAACGTTTACATTTATCGTCTGGCAACTAATGCCGCGTGATGACATTTGCGGTCGCACCACTCTGTACGAAGTAGAAGCTTCTAAGTTGTTGCAGTCACCAAGAAAGAGGCACAGAAATTCAAGTTTTAGTTTTTGAAAATTCAGTTTTTGGCTGCTTTTGCTGCCTTGTAGTTGACCTAGGACCTTAAGATTTTGCATGAACCGAACTCTAGCAGCCACATTACACGAGAAAAAGCGAGAAGTGGTAATTCGTAGTAAACACCGCAGAAAACATAACGTTTTCAACATTTGTTTTCGAAATGACGTAACTGAAAATCTTCACATTGGACGCATTACTCTCAGAAACGTTTACATTTATCGTCTGGCAACTAATGCAGCGTGATGACGTTTGCGGTCGCACCACTCTGTACGAAGTAGAAGCTTCTAAGTTGTTGCAGTCACCAAGAAAGAGGCACAGAAATTCAAGTTTTAGTTTTTGAAAATTTAGTTTTTGGCTGCTTTTGCTGCCTTGTAGTTGACCTAGGACCTTAAGATTTTGCATGAACCGAACTCTGGCAGCCACATTACACGAGAAAAAGCGAGAAGTGGTAATTCGTAGTAAAAACCGCAGAAACCATAACGTTTTCAACATTTGTTTTCGAATTGACGTAACTGAAAATCTTCACATTGGACGCATTACACTCAGAAACGTTTACATTTATCGTCTGGCAACTAATGCCGCGTGCTGACGTTTGCGGTCGCACCACTCTGTACGAAGTAGAAGCTTCTAAATTGTTGCAGTCACCAAGAAAGAGGCACAGAAATTCAAGTTTTAGTTTTTGAAAATTCAGTTTTTTGCTGCTTTTGCTGCCTTGTAGTTGACCTAGGACCTTAAGAGTTTGCATGAACCGAACTCTAGCAGCCACATTACACGAGAAAAAGCGAGAAGTATTAATTCGTAGTAAAAACCGCGGAAAACGTAACGTTTTCTACATTGTTTTCGAAATGACGTAACTGAAAATCTGCACATTGGACGCATTACTCTCAGAAACGTTTACATTTATCGTCTGGCAACTAATGCAGCGTGATGACGTTTGCGGTCGCACCACTCTGTACGAAGTAGAAGCTTCTAAGTTGTTGCAGTCACCAAGTAAGTGGCACAGAAATTCAAGTTTTAATTTTTGAAAATTCAGTTTTTGGCTGCTTTTGCTGCCTTGTAGTTGACCTAGGACCTTAAGATTTTGCATGAACCGAACTCTGTCAGCCACATTACACGAGAAAAAGCGAGAAGTGGTAATTCGTAGTAAAAACCGCAGAAAACATAACGTTTTCAACATCTGTTTTCGAAATGACGTAACTGAAAATCTTCACATTGGACGCATTACTCTCAGAAACGTTTACATTTATCGTCTGGCAACTAATGCAGCGTGATTACGTTTGCGGTCGCACCACTCTGTGCGATGTAGAAGTTTCTAAGTTGTTGCAGTCACCAAGAAAGCGGCACAGAAATTCAAGTTTTAGTTTTTGATAATTCAGTTTTTGGCTGCTTTTGCTGCCTTGTAGTTGACCTAGGACCTTAAGATTTTGCATGAACCGAACTCTGGCAGCCACATTACACGATAAAAAGCGAGAAGTGGTAATTCGTAGTAAAAACAGCAGAAAACATAACGTTTTCAACATTGTTTTCGTATCGACGTAACTGAAAATCTTCACATTGGACGCATTACTCTCAGAAACGTTTACATTTATCGTCTGGCAACTAATGCAGCGTGATGACGTTTGCGGTCGCACCACTCTGTACGAAGTAGAAGCTTCTAAGTTGTTGCAGTCACCAAGAAAGAGGCACAGAAATTCAAGTTTTAGTTTTTGAAAATTTAGTTTTTGGCTGCTTTTGCTGCCTTGTAGTTGACCTAGGACCTTAAGATTTTGCATGAACCGAACTCTGGCAGCCACATTACACGAGAAAAAGCGAGAAGTGGTAATTCGTAGTAAAAACCGCAGAAACCATAACGTTTTCAACATTTGTTTTCGAATTGACGTAACTGAAAATCTTCACATTTCACGCATTACACTCAGAAACGTTTACATTTATCGTCTGGCAACTAATGCCGCGTGCTGACGTTTGCGGTCGCACCACTCTGTACGAAGTAGAAGCTTCTAAATTGTTGCAGTCACCAAGAAAGAGGCACAGAAATTCAAGTTTTAGTTTTTGAAAATTCAGTTTTTTGCTGCTTTTGCTGCCTTGTAGTTGACCTAGGACCTTAAGAGTTTGCATGAACCGAACTCTAGCAGCCACATTACACGAGAAAAAGCGAGAAGTATTAATTCGTAGTAAAAACCGCGGAAAACGTAACGTTTTCTACATTGTTTTCGAAATGACGTAACTGAAAATCTGCACATTGGACGCATTACTCTCAGAAACGTTTACATTTATCGTCTGGCAACTAATGCAGCGTGATGACGTTTGCGGTCGCACCACTCTGTACGAAGTAGAAGCTTCTAAGTTGTTGCAGTCACCAAGTAAGTGGCACAGAAATTCAAGTTTTAATTTTTGAAAATTCAGTTTTTGGCTGCTTTTGCTGCCTTGTAGTTGACCTAGGACCTTAAGATTTTGCATGAACCGAACTCTGTCAGCCACATTACACGAGAAAAAGCGAGAAGTGGTAATTCGTAGTAAAAACCGCAGAAAACATAACGTTTTCAACATCTGTTTTCGAAATGACGTAACTGAAAATCTTCACATTGGACGCATTACTCTCAGAAACGTTTACATTTATCGTCTGGCAACTAATGCAGCGTGATTACGTTTGCGGTCGCACCACTCTGTGCGATGTAGAAGTTTCTAAGTTGTTGCAGTCACCAAGAAAGCGGCACAGAAATTCAAGTTTTAGTTTTTGATAATTCAGTTTTTGGCTGCTTTTGCTGCCTTGTAGTTGACCTAGGACCTTAAGATTTTGCATGAACCGAACTCTAGCAGCCATATTACACGAGAAAAAGCGAGAAGTGGTAATTCGTAGTAAAAACCGCAGAAATCATAACGTTTTCAACATTTGTTTTCGTATCGACGTAACTGAAAATCTTCACATTGGACGCATTACTCTCAGAAACGTTTACATTTATCGTCTGGCAACTAATGCAGCGTGATGACGTTTGCGGTCGCACCACTCTGTACGAAGTAGAAGCTTCTAAGTTGTTGCAGTCACCAAGAAAGAGGCACCGAAATTCAAGTTTTAGTTTTAAAAAATTCAGTTTTTGGCTGCTTTTGCTGCCTTGTAGTTGACCTAGGACCTTAAGATTTTGCATGAACCGAACTCTGGCAGCCACATTACACGATAAAAAGCGAGAAGTGGTAATTCGTAGTAAAAACAGCAGAAAACATAACGTTTTCAACATTGTTTTCGTATCGACGTAACTGAAAATCTTCACATTGGACGCATTACTCTCAGAAACGTTTACATTTATCGTCTGGCAACTAATGCAGCGTGATGACGTTTGCGGTCGCACCACTCTGTACGAAGTAGAAGCTTCTAAGTTGTTGCAGTCACCAAGAAAGAGGCACAGAAATTCAAGTTTTAGTTTTTGAAAATTTAGTTTTTGGCTGCTTTTGCTGCCTTGTAGTTGACCTAGGACCTTAAGATTTTGCATGAACCGAACTCTGGCAGCCACATTACACGAGAAAAAGCGAGAAGTGGTAATTCGTAGTAAAAACCGCAGAAACCATAACGTTTTCAACATTTGTTTTCGAATTGACGTAACTGAAAATCTTCACATTTCACGCATTACACTCAGAAACGTTTACATTTATCGTCTGGCAACTAATGCCGCGTGCTGACGTTTGCGGTCGCACCACTCTGTACGAAGTAGAAGCTTCTAAATTGTTGCAGTCACCAAGAAAGAGGCACAGAAATTCAAGTTTTAGTTTTTGAAAATTCAGTTTTGGGCTGCTTTTGCTGCCTTGTAGTTGACCTAGGACCTTAAGATTTTGCATGAACCGAACTCTAGCAGCCACATTACACGAGAAAAAGCGAGAAGTGGTAATTCGTAGTAAAAACCGCAGAAAACGTAACGTTTTCTACATTGTTTTCGAAATGACGTAACTGAAAATCTGCACATTGGACGCATTACTCTCAGAAACGTTTACATTGATCGTCTGGCAACTAATGCAGCGTGATGACGTTTGCGGTCGCACCACTCTGTACGAAGTAGATGCTTCTAAGTTGTTGCAGTCACCAAGTAAGAGGCACAGAAATTCAAGTTTTAGTTTTTGAAAATTCAGTTTTTGGCTGCTTTTGCTGCCTTGTAGTTGACCTACGACCTTAAGATTTTGCATGAACCGAACTCTGGCAGCCACATTACACGAGAAAAAGCGAGAAGTGGTAATTCGTAGTAAAAACCGCAGAAACCATAACGTTTTCAACATTTGTTTTCGAATTCACGTAACTGAAAATCTTCACATTGGACGCATTACACTCAGAAACGTTTACATTTATCGTCTGGCAACTAATGCCGCGTGCTGACGTTTGCGGTCGCACCACTCTGTACGAAGTAGAAGCTTCTAAATTGTTGCAGTCACCAAGAAAGAGGCACAGAAATTCAAGTTTTAGTTTTTAAAAATTCAGTTTTTGGCTGCTTTTGCTGCCTTGTAGTTGACGTAGGACCTTAAGATTTTGCATGAACCGAACTCTGGCAGCCGCATTACACGAGAAAAAGCGAGAAGTGGTAATTCGTAGTAAAAACCGCAGAAAACATAACGTTTTCAACATTTGTTTTCGAAATGACGTAACTGAAAATCTTCACAATGGACGCATTACTCTCAGAAACGTTTACATTTATCGTCTGGCAACTAATGCAGCGTGATGACGTTTGCGGTCGCACCACTCTGTACGAAGTAGAAGCTTCTAAGTTGTTGCAGTCACCAAGAAAGAGGCACAGAAATTCAAGTTTTAGTTTTTGAAAATTCAGTTTTTGGCTGCTTTTGCTGCCTTGTAATTGACCTAAGACCTTAGGATTTTGCATGAACCGAACTCTGGCAGCCACATTACACGAGAAAAAGCGAGAAGTGGTAATTCTTAGTAAAAACCGCAGAAAACATAACGTTTTCAACATTTGTTTTCGAAATGACGTAACTGAAAATCTTCACATTGGACGCATTACTCTCAGAAACGTTTACATATATCGTCTGGCAACTAATGCAGCGTGATGACGTTTGCGGTCGCACCACTCTGTACGAAGTAGAAGCTTCTAAGTTGTTGCAGTCACCAAGAAAGAGGCACAGAAATTCAAGTTTTTGTTTTTGAAAATTCAGTTTTTGGCTGCTTTTGCTGCCTTGTAGTTGACCTAGGACCTTAAGATTTTGCATGAACCGAACTCTGGCAGCCACATTACACGAGAAAAAGCGAGAAGTGGCAATTCGTAGTAAAAACCGCAGAAAACATAACGTTTTCTACATTGTTTTCGAAATGACGTAACTGAAAATCTTCACATTGGACGCATTACTCTCAGAAACGTTTACATTTATCGTCTGGCAACTAATGCAGCGTGATGACGTTTGCGGTCGCACCACTCTGTACGAAGTAGAAGCTTCTAAGTTGTTGCAGTCACCAAGAAAGAGGCACAGAAATTCAAGTTTTAGTTTTTGAAAATTTAGTTTTTGGCTGCTTTTGCTGACTTGTAGTTGACCTAGGACCTTAAGATTTTGCATGAACCGAACTCTGGCAGCCACATTACACGAGAAAAAGCGAGAAGTGGTAATTCGTAGTAAAAACCGCAGAAACCATAACGTTTTCAACATTTGTTTTCGAATTGACGTAACTGAAAATCTTCACATTTCACGCATTACACTCAGAAACGTTTACATTTATCGTCTGGCAACTAATGCCGCGTGCTGACGTTTGCGGTCGCACCACTCTGTACGAAGTAGAAGCTTCTAAATTGTTGCAGTCACCAAGAAAGAGGCACAGAAATTCAAGTTTTAGTTTTTGAAAATTCAGTTTTTGGCTGCTTTTGCTGCCTTGTAGTTGACCTAGGACCTTAAGATTTTGCATGAACCGAACTCTAGCAGCCACATTACACGAGAAAAAGCGAGAAGTGGTAATTCGTAGTAAAAACCGCAGAAAACGTAACGTTTTCTACATTGTTTTCGAAATGACGTAACTGAAAATCTGCACATTGGACGCATTACTCTCAGAAACGTTTACATTTATCGTCTGGCAACTAATGCAGCGTGATGACGTTTGCGGTCGCACCACTCTGTACGAAGTAGAACTTCTAAGTTGTTGCAGTCACCAAGTAAGAGGCACAGAAATTCAAGTTTTAGTTTTTGAAAATTCAGTTTTTGGCTGCTTTTGCTGCCTTGTAGTTGACCTAGGACCTTAAGATTTTGCATGAACCGAACTCTTGCAGCCACATTACACGAGAAAAAGCGAGAAGTGGTAATTCGTAGTAAAAACCGCAGAAAACATAACGTTTTCAACATTTGTTTTCGAAATGACGTAACTGAAAATCTTCACATTGGACGCATTACTCTCAGAAACGTTTACATTTATCGTCTGGCAACTAATGCAGCGTGATGACGCTTGCGGTCGCACCACTCTGTACGAAGTAGAAGCTTCTAAGTTGTTGCAGTCACCAAGAAAGAGGCACAGAAATTCAAGTTTTAGTTTTTAAAAATTCAGTTTTTGGCTGCTTTTGCTGCCTTGTAGTTGACCTAGGACCTTAAGATTTTGCATGAACCGAACTCTGGCAGCCGCATTACACGAGAAAAAGCGAGAAGTGGTAATTCGTAGTAAAAACCGCAGAAAACATAACGTTTTCAACATTTGTTTTCGAAATGACGTAACTGAAAATCTTCACAATGGACGCATTACTCTCAGAAACGTTTACATTTATCGTCTGGCAACTAATGCAGCGTGATGACGTTTGCGGTCGCACCACTCTGTACGAAGTAGAAGCTTCTAAGTTGTTGCAGTCACCAAGAAAGAGGCACAGAAATTCAAGTTTTAGTTTTTGAAAATTCAGTTTTTGGCTGCTTTTGCTGCCTTGTAGTTGACCTAGGACCTTAAGATTTTGCATGAACCGAACTCTGGCAGCCACATTACACGAGAAAAAGCGAGAAGTGGTAATTCGTAGTAAAAACCGCAGACACCATAACGTTTTCAACATTTGTTTTCGAAATGACGTAACTGAAAATCTTCACATTGGACGCATTACTCTCAGAAACGTTTACATTTATCGTCTGGCAACTAATGCCGCGTGATGACATTTGCGGTCGCACCACTCTGTACGAAGTAGAAGCTTCTAAGTTGTTGCAGTCACCAAGAAAGAGGCACAGAAATTCAAGTTTTAGTTTTTGAAAATTCAGTTTTTGGCTGCTTTTGCTGCCTTGTAGTTGACCTAGGACCTTAAGATTTTGCATGAACCGAACTCTAGCAGCCACATTACACGAGAAAAAGCGAGAAGTGGTAATTCGTAGTAAACACCGCAGAAAACATAACGTTTTCAACATTTGTTTTCGAAATGACGTAACTGAAAATCTTCACATTGGACGCATTACTCTCAGAAACGTTTACATTTATCGTCTGGCAACTAATGCAGCGTGATGACGTTTGCGGTCGCACCACTCTGTACGAAGTAGAAGCTTCTAAGTTGTTGCAGTCACCAAGAAAGAGGCACAGAAATTCAAGTTTTAGTTTTTGAAAATTTAGTTTTTGGCTGCTTTTGCTGCCTTGTAGTTGACCTAGGACCTTAAGATTTTGCATGAACCGAACTCTGGCAGCCACATTACACGAGAAAAAGCGAGAAGTGGTAATTCGTAGTAAAAACCGCAGAAACCATAACGTTTTCAACATTTGTTTTCGAATTGACGTAACTGAAAATCTTCACATTGGACGCATTACACTCAGAAACGTTTACATTTATCGTCTGGCAACTAATGCCGCGTGCTGACGTTTGCGGTCGCACCACTCTGTACGAAGTAGAAGCTTCTAAATTGTTGCAGTCACCAAGAAAGAGGCACAGAAATTCAAGTTTTAGTTTTTGAAAATTCAGTTTTTTGCTGCTTTTGCTGCCTTGTAGTTGACCTAGGACCTTAAGAGTTTGCATGAACCGAACTCTAGCAGCCACATTACACGAGAAAAAGCGAGAAGTATTAATTCGTAGTAAAAACCGCGGAAAACGTAACGTTTTCTACATTGTTTTCGAAATGACGTAACTGAAAATCTGCACATTGGACGCATTACTCTCAGAAACGTTTACATTTATCGTCTGGCAACTAATGCAGCGTGATGACGTTTGCGGTCGCACCACTCTGTACGAAGTAGAAGCTTCTAAGTTGTTGCAGTCACCAAGTAAGTGGCACAGAAATTCAAGTTTTAATTTTTGAAAATTCAGTTTTTGGCTGCTTTTGCTGCCTTGTAGTTGACCTAGGACCTTAAGATTTTGCATGAACCGAACTCTAGCAGCCACATTACACGAGAAAAAGCGAGAAGTGGTAATTCGTAGTAAAAACCGCAGAAAACATAACGTTTTCAACATCTGTTTTCGAAATGACGTAACTGAAAATCTTCACATTGGACGCATTACTCTCAGAAACGTTTACATTTATCGTCTGGCAACTAATGCAGCGTGATTACGTTTGCGGTCGCACCACTCTGTGCGATGTAGAAGTTTCTAAGTTGTTGCAGTCACCAAGAAAGCGGCACAGAAATTCAAGTTTTAGTTTTTGATAATTCAGTTTTTGGCTGCTTTTGCTGCCTTGTAGTTGACCTAGGACCTTAAGATTTTGCATGAACCGAACTCTAGCAGCCATATTACACGAGAAAAAGCGAGAAGTGGTAATTCGTAGTAAAAACCGCAGAAATCATAACGTTTTCAACATTTGTTTTCGTATCGACGTAACTGAAAATCTTCACATTGGACGCATTACTCTCAGAAACGTTTACATTTATCGTCTGGCAACTAATGCAGCGTGATGACGTTTGCGGTCGCACCACTCTGTACGAAGTAGAAGCTTCTAAGTTGTTGCAGTCACCAAGAAAGAGGCACCGAAATTCAAGTTTTAGTTTTAAAAAATTCAGTTTTTGGCTGCTTTTGCTGCCTTGTAGTTGACCTAAGACCTTAAGATTTTGCATGAACCGAACTCTGGCAGCCACATTACACGATAAAAAGCGAGAAGTGGTAATTCGTAGTAAAAACAGCAGAAAACATAACGTTTTCAACATTGTTTTCGTATCGACGTAACTGAAAATCTTCACATTGGACGCATTACTCTCAGAAACGTTTACATTTATCGTCTGGCAACTAATGCAGCGTGATGACGTTTGCGGTCGCACCACTCTGTACGAAGTAGAAGCTTCTAAGTTGTTGCAGTCACCAAGGAAGAGGCACAGAAATTCAAGTTTTAGTTTTTGAAAATTTAGTTTTTGGCTGCTTTTGCTGCCTTGTAGTTGACCTAGGACCTTAAGATTTTGCATGAACCGAACTCTGGCAGCCACATTACACGAGAAAAAGCGAGAAGTGGTAATTCGTAGTAAAAACCGCAGAAACCATAACGTTTTCAACATTTGTTTTCGAATTGACGTAACTGAAAATCTTCACATTTCACGCATTACACTCAGAAACGTTTACATTTATCGTCTGGCAACTAATGCCGCGTGCTGACGTTTGCGGTCGCACCACTCTGTACGAAGTAGAAGCTTCTAAATTGTTGCAGTCACCAAGAAAGAGGCACAGAAATTCAAGTTTTAGTTTTTGAAAATTCAGTTTTTTGCTGCTTTTGCTGCCTTGTAGTTGACCTAGGACCTTAAGAGTTTGCATGAACCGAACTCTAGCAGCCACATTACACGAGAAAAAGCGAGAAGTATTAATTCGTAGTAAAAACCGCGGAAAACGTAACGTTTTCTACATTGTTTTCGAAATGACGTAACTGAAAATCTGCACATTGGACGCATTACTCTCAGAAACGTTTACATTTATCGTCTGGCAACTAATGCAGCGTGATGACGTTTGCGGTCGCACCACTCTGTACGAAGTAGAAGCTTCTAAGTTGTTGCAGTCACCAAGTAAGTGGCACAGAAATTCAAGTTTTAATTTTTGAAAATTCAGTTTTTGGCTGCTTTTGCTGCCTTGTAGTTGACCTAGGACCTTAAGATTTTGCATGAACCGAACTCTGTCAGCCACATTACACGAGAAAAAGCGAGAAGTGGTAATTCGTAGTAAAAACCGCAGAAAACATAACGTTTTCAACATCTGTTTTCGAAATGACGTAACTGAAAATCTTCACATTGGACGCATTACTCTCAGAAACGTTTACATTTATCGTCTGGCAACTAATGCAGCGTGATTACGTTTGCGGTCGCACCACTCTGTGCGATGTAGAAGTTTCTAAGTTGTTGCAGTCACCAAGAAAGCGGCACAGAAATTCAAGTTTTAGTTTTTGATAATTCAGTTTTTGGCTGCTTTTGCTGCCTTGTAGTTGACCTAGGACCTTAAGATTTTGCATGAACCGAACTCTAGCAGCCATATTACACGAGAAAAAGCGAGAAGTGGTAATTCGTAGTAAAAACCGCAGAAATCATAACGTTTTCAACATTTGTTTTCGTATCGACGTAACTGAAAATCTTCACATTGGACGCATTACTCTCAGAAACGTTTACATTTATCGTCTGGCAACTAATGCAGCGTGATGACGTTTGCGGTCGCACCACTCTGTACGAAGTAGAAGCTTCTAAGTTGTTGCAGTCACCAAGAAAGAGGCACCGAAATTCAAGTTTTAGTTTTAAAAAATTCAGTTTTTGGCTGCTTTTGCTGCCTTGTAGTTGACCTAGGACCTTAAGATTTTGCATGAACCGAACTCTGGCAGCCACATTACACGATAAAAAGCGAGAAGTGGTAATTCGTAGTAAAAACAGCAGAAAACATAACGTTTTCAACATTGTTTTCGTATCGACGTAACTGAAAATCTTCACATTGGACGCATTACTCTCAGAAACGTTTACATTTATCGTCTGGCAACTAATGCAGCGTGATGACGTTTGCGGTCGCACCACTCTGTACGAAGTAGAAGCTTCTAAGTTGTTGCAGTCACCAAGAAAGAGGCACAGAAATTCAAGTTTTAGTTTTTGAAAATTTAGTTTTTGGCTGCTTTAGCTGCCTTGTAGTTGACCTAGGACCTTAAGATTTTGCATGAACCGAACTCTGGCAGCCACATTACACGAGAAAAAGCGAGAAGTGGTAATTCGTAGTAAAAACCGCAGAAACCATAACGTTTTCAACATTTGTTTTCGAATTGACGTAACTGAAAATCTTCACATTTCACGCATTACACTCAGAAACGTTTACATTTATCGTCTGGCAACTAATGCCGCGTGCTGACGTTTGCGGTCGCACCACTCTGTACGAAGTAGAAGCTTCTAAATTGTTGCAGTCACCAAGAAAGAGGCACAGAAATTCAAGTTTTAGTTTTTGAAAATTCAGTTTTTGGCTGCTTTTGCTGCCTTGTAGTTGACCTAGGACCTTAAGATTTTGCATGAACCGAACTCTAGCAGCCACATTACACGAGAAAAAGCGAGAAGTGGTAATTCGTAGTAAAAACCGCAGAAAACGTAACGTTTTCTACATTGTTTTCGAAATGACGTAACTGAAAATCTGCACATTGGACGCATTACTCTCAGAAACGTTTACATTGATCGTCTGGCAACTAATGCAGCGTGATGACGTTTGCGGTCGCACCACTCTGTACGAAGTAGATGCTTCTAAGTTGTTGCAGTCACCAAGTAAGAGGCACAGAAATTCAAGTTTTAGTTTTTGAAAATTCAGTTTTTGGCTGCTTTTGCTGCCTTGTAGTTGACCTACGACCTTAAGATTTTGCATGAACCGAACTCTGGCAGCCACATTACACGAGAAAAAGCGAGAAGTGGTAATTCGTAGTAAAAACCGCAGAAACCATAACGTTTTCAACATTTGTTTTCGAATTGACGTAACTGAAAATCTTCACATTGGACGCATTACACTCAGAAACGTTTACATTTATCGTCTGGCAACTAATGCCGCGTGCTGACGTTTGCGGTCGCACCACTCTGTACGAAGTAGAAGCTTCTAAATTGTTGCAGTCACCAAGAAAGAGGCACAGAAATTCAAGTTTTAGTTTTTGAAAATTCAGTTTTTGGCTGCTTTTGCTGCCTTGTAGTTGACCTAGGACCTTAAGATTTTGCATGAACCGAACTCTGGCAGCCACATTACACGAGAAAAAGCGAGAAGTGGTAATTCGTAGTAAAAACCGCAGACACCATAACGTTTTCAACATTTGTTTTCGAAATGACGTAACTGAAAATCTTCACATTGGACGCATTACTCTCAGAAACGTTTACATTTATCGTCTGGCAACTAATGCCGCGTGATGACATTTGCGGTCGCACCACTCTGTACGAAGTAGAAGCTTCTAAGTTGTTGCAGTCACCAAGAAAGAGGCACAGAAATTCAAGTTTTAGTTTTTGAAAATTCAGTTTTTGGCTGCTTTTGCTGCCTTGTAGTTGACCTAGGACCTTAAGATTTTGCATGAACCGAACTCTAGCAGCCACATTACACGAGAAAAAGCGAGAAGTGGTAATTCGTAGTAAACACCGCAGAAAACATAACGTTTTCAACATTTGTTTTCGAAATGACGTAACTGAAAATCTTCACATTGGACGCATTACTCTCAGAAACGTTTACATTTATCGTCTGGCAACTAATGCAGCGTGATGACGTTTGCGGTCGCACCACTCTGTACGAAGTAGAAGCTTCTAAGTTGTTGCAGTCACCAAGAAAGAGGCACAGAAATTCAAGTTTTAGTTTTTGAAAATTTAGTTTTTGGCTGCTTTTGCTGCCTTGTAGTTGACCTAGGACCTTAAGATTTTGCATGAACCGAACTCTGGCAGCCACATTACACGAGAAAAAGCGAGAAGTGGTAATTCGTAGTAAAAACCGCAGAAACCATAACGTTTTCAACATTTGTTTTCGAATTGACGTAACTGAAAATCTTCACATTGGACGCATTACACTCAGAAACGTTTACATTTATCGTCTGGCAACTAATGCCGCGTGCTGACGTTTGCGGTCGCACCACTCTGTACGAAGTAGAAGCTTCTAAATTGTTGCAGTCACCAAGAAAGAGGCACAGAAATTCAAGTTTTAGTTTTTGAAAATTCAGTTTTTTGCTGCTTTTGCTGCCTTGTAGTTGACCTAGGACCTTAAGAGTTTGCATGAACCGAACTCTAGCAGCCACATTACACGAGAAAAAGCGAGAAGTATTAATTCGTAGTAAAAACCGCGGAAAACGTAACGTTTTCTACATTGTTTTCGAAATGACGTAACTGAAAATCTGCACATTGGACGCATTACTCTCAGAAACGTTTACATTTATCGTCTGGCAACTAATGCAGCGTGATGACGTTTGCGGTCGCACCACTCTGTACGAAGTAGAAGCTTCTAAGTTGTTGCAGTCACCAAGTAAGTGGCACAGAAATTCAAGTTTTAATTTTTGAAAATTCAGTTTTTGGCTGCTTTTGCTGCCTTGTAGTTGACCTAGGACCTTAAGATTTTGCATGAACCGAACTCTAGCAGCCACATTACACGAGAAAAAGCGAGAAGTGGTAATTCGTAGTAAAAACCGCAGAAAACATAACGTTTTCAACATCTGTTTTCGAAATGACGTAACTGAAAATCTTCACATTGGACGCATTACTCTCAGAAACGTTTACATTTATCGTCTGGCAACTAATGCAGCGTGATTACGTTTGCGGTCGCACCACTCTGTGCGATGTAGAAGTTTCTAAGTTGTTGCAGTCACCAAGAAAGCGGCACAGAAATTCAAGTTTTAGTTTTTGATAATTCAGTTTTTGGCTGCTTTTGCTGCCTTGTAGTTGACCTAGGACCTTAAGATTTTGCATGAACCGAACTCTAGCAGCCATATTACACGAGAAAAAGCGAGAAGTGGTAATTCGTAGTAAAAACCGCAGAAATCATAACGTTTTCAACATTTGTTTTCGTATCGACGTAACTGAAAATCTTCACATTGGACGCATTACTCTCAGAAACGTTTACATTTATCGTCTGGCAACTAATGCAGCGTGATGACGTTTGCGGTCGCACCACTCTGTACGAAGTAGAAGCTTCTAAGTTGTTGCAGTCACCAAGAAAGAGGCACCGAAATTCAAGTTTTAGTTTTAAAAAATTCAGTTTTTGGCTGCTTTTGCTGCCTTGTAGTTGACCTAGGACCTTAAGATTTTGCATGAACCGAACTCTGGCAGCCACATTACACGATAAAAAGCGAGAAGTGGTAATTCGTAGTAAAAACAGCAGAAAACATAACGTTTTCAACATTGTTTTCGTATCGACGTAACTGAAAATCTTCACATTGGACGCATTACTCTCAGAAACGTTTACATTTATCGTCTGGCAACTAATGCAGCGTGATGACGTTTGCGGTCGCACCACTCTGTACGAAGTAGAAGCTTCTAAGTTGTTGCAGTCACCAAGAAAGAGGCACAGAAATTCAAGTTTTAGTTTTTGAAAATTTAGTTTTTGGCTGCTTTTGCTGCCTTGTAGTTGACCTAGGACCTTAAGATTTTGCATGAACCGAACTCTGGCAGCCACATTACACGAGAAAAAGCGAGAAGTGGTAATTCGTAGTAAAAACCGCAGAAACCATAACGTTTTCAACATTTGTTTTCGAATTGACGTAACTGAAAATCTTCACATTTCACGCATTACACTCAGAAACGTTTACATTTATCGTCTGGCAACTAATGCCGCGTGCTGACGTTTGCGGTCGCACCACTCTGTACGAAGTAGAAGCTTCTAAATTGTTGCAGTCACCAAGAAAGAGGCACAGAAATTCAAGTTTTAGTTTTTGAAAATTCAGTTTTTTGCTGCTTTTGCTGCCTTGTAGTTGACCTAGGACCTTAAGAGTTTGCATGAACCGAACTCTAGCAGCCACATTACACGAGAAAAAGCGAGAAGTATTAATTCGTAGTAAAAACCGCGGAAAACGTAACGTTTTCTACATTGTTTTCGAAATGACGTAACTGAAAATCTGCACATTGGACGCATTACTCTCAGAAACGTTTACATTTATCGTCTGGCAACTAATGCAGCGTGATGACGTTTGCGGTCGCACCACTCTGTACGAAGTAGAAGCTTCTAAGTTGTTGCAGTCACCAAGTAAGTGGCACAGAAATTCAAGTTTTAATTTTTGAAAATTCAGTTTTTGGCTGCTTTTGCTGCCTTGTAGTTGACCTAGGACCTTAAGATTTTGCATGAACCGAACTCTGTCAGCCACATTACACGAGAAAAAGCGAGAAGTGGTAATTCGTAGTAAAAACCGCAGAAAACATAACGTTTTCAACATCTGTTTTCGAAATGACGTAACTGAAAATCTTCACATTGGACGCATTACTCTCAGAAACGTTTACATTTATCGTCTGGCAACTAATGCAGCGTGATTACGTTTGCGGTCGCACCACTCTGTGCGATGTAGAAGTTTCTAAGTTGTTGCAGTCACCAAGAAAGCGGCACAGAAATTCAAGTTTTAGTTTTTGATAATTCAGTTTTTGGCTGCTTTTGCTGCCTTGTAGTTGACCTAGGACCTTAAGATTTTGCATGAACCGAACTCTAGCAGCCATATTACACGAGAAAAAGCGAGAAGTGGTAATTCGTAGTAAAAACCGCAGAAATCATAACGTTTTCAACATTTGTTTTCGAAATGACGTAACTGAAAATCTTCACATTGGACGCATTACTCTCAGAAACGTTTACATTTATCGTCTGGCAACTAATGCCGCGTGATGACATTTGCGGTCGCACCACTCTGTACGAAGTAGAAGCTTCTAAGTTGTTGCAGTCACCAAGAAAGAGGCACAGAAATTCAAGTTTTAGTTTTTGAAAATTCAGTTTTTGGCTGCTTTTCCTGCCTTGTAGTTGACCTAGGACCTTAAGATTTTGCATGAACCGAACTCTAGCAGCCACATTACACGAGAAAAAGCGAGAAGTGGTAATTCGTAGTAAACACCGCAGAAAACATAACGTTTTCAACATTTGTTTTCGAAATGACGTAACTGAAAATCTTCACATTGGACGCATTACTCTCAGAAACGTTTACATTTATCGTCTGGCAACTAATGCAGCGTGATGACGTTTGCGGTCGCACCACTCTGTACGAAGTAGAAGCTTCTAAGTTGTTGCAGTCACCAAGAAAGAGGCACAGAAATTCAAGTTTTAGTTTTTGAAAATTTAGTTTTTGGCTGCTTTTGCTGCCTTGTAGTTGACCTAGGACCTTAAGATTTTGCATGAACCGAACTCTGGCAGCCACATTACACGAGAAAAAGCGAGAAGTGGTAATTCGTAGTAAAAACCGCAGAAACCATAACGTTTTCAACATTTGTTTTCGAATTGACGTAACTGAAAATCTTCACATTGGACGCATTACACTCAGAAACGTTTACATTTATCGTCTGGCAACTAATGCCGCGTGCTGACGTTTGCGGTCGCACCACTCTGTACGAAGTAGAAGCTTCTAAATTGTTGCAGTCACCAAGAAAGAGGCACAGAAATTCAAGTTTTAGTTTTTGAAAATTCAGTTTTTGGCTGCTTTTGCTGCCTTGTAGTTGACCTAGGACCTTAAGATTTTGCATGAACCGAACTCTAGCAGCCACATTACACGAGAAAAAGCGAGAAGTGGTAATTCGTAGTAAAAACCGCAGAAAACGTAACGTTTTCTACATTGTTTTCGAAATGACGTAACTGAAAATCTGCACATTGGACGCATTACTCTCAGAAACGTTTACATTGATCGTCTGGCAACTAATGCAGCGTGATGACGTTTGCGGTCGCACCACTCTGTACGAAGTAGATGCTTCTAAGTTGTTGCAGTCACCAAGTAAGAGGCACAGAAATTCAAGTTTTAGTTTTTGAAAATTCAGTTTTTGGCTGCTTTTGCTGCCTTGTAGTTGACCTACGACCTTAAGATTTTGCATGAACCGAACTCTGGCAGCCACATTACACGAGAAAAAGCGAGAAGTGGTAATTCGTAGTAAAAACCGCAGAAACCATAACGTTTTCAACATTTGTTTTCGAATTGACGTAACTGAAAATCTTCACATTGGACGCATTACACTCAGAAACGTTTACATTTATCGTCTGGCAACTAATGCCGCGTGCTGACGTTTGCGGTCGCACCACTCTGTACGAAGTAGAAGCTTCTAAATTGTTGCAGTCACCAAGAAAGAGGCACAGAAATTCAAGTTTTAGTTTTTGAAAATTCAGTTTTTGGCTGCTTTTGCTGCCTTGTAGTTGACCTAGGACCTTAAGATTTTGCATGAACCGAACTCTAGCAGCCACATTACACGAGAAAAAGCGAGAAGTGGTAATTCGTAGTAAAAACCGCAGAAAACGTAACGTTTTCTACATTGTTTTCGAAATGACGTAACTGAAAATCTGCACATTGGACGCATTACTCTCAGAAACGTTTACATTTATCGTCTGGCAACTAATGCAGCGTGATGACGTTTGCGGTCGCACCACTCTGTACGAAGTAGAAGCTTCTAAGTTGTTGCAGTCACCAAGTAAGAGGCACAGAAATTCAAGTTTTAGTTTTTGAAAATTCAGTTTTTGGCTGCTTTTGCTGCCTTGTAGTTGACCTAGGACCTTAAGATTTTGCATGAACCGAACTCTGGCAGCCACATTACACGAGAAAAAGCGAGAAGTGGTAATTCGTAGTAAAAACCGCAGAAAACATAACGTTTTCAACATTTGTTTTCGAAATGACGTAACTGAAAATCTTCACATTGGACGCATTACTCTCAGAAACGTTTACATTTATCGTCTGGCAACTAATGCAGCGTGATGACGCTTGCGGTCGCACCACTCTGTACGAAGTAGAAGCTTCTAAGTTGTTGCAGTCACCAAGAAAGAGGCACAGAAATTCAAGTTTTAGTTTTTAAAAATTCAGTTTTTGGCTGCTTTTGCTGCCTTGTAGTTGACCTAGGACCTTAAGATTTTGCATGAACCGAACTCTGGCAGCCGCATTACACGAGAAAAAGCGAGAAGTGGTAATTCGTAGTAAAAACCGCAGAAAACATAACGTTTTCAACATTTGTTTTCGAAATGACGTAACTCAAAATCTTCACAATGGACGCATTACTCTCAGAAACGTTTACATTTATCGTCTGGCAACTAATGCAGCGTGATGACGTTTGCGGTCGCACCACTCTGTACGAAGTAGAAGCTTCTAAGTTGTTGCAGTCACGAAGAAAGAGGCACAGAAATTCAAGTTTTAGTTTTTGAAAATTCAGTTTTTGGCTGCTTTTGCTGCCTTGTAGTTGACCTAGGACCTTAAGATTTTGCATGAACCGAACTCTGGCAGCCACATTACACGAGAAAAAGCGAGAAGTGGTAATTCGTAGTAAAAACCGCAGAAACCATAACGTTTTCAACATTTGTTTTCGAATTGACGTAACTGAAAATCTTCACATTTCACGCATTACACTCAGAAACGTTTACATTTATCGTCTGGCAACTAATGCCGCGTGCTGACGTTTGCGGTCGCACCACTCTGTACGAAGTAGAAGCTTCTAAATTGTTGCAGTCACCAAGAAAGAGGCACAGAAATTCAAGTTTTAGTTTTTGAAAATTCAGTTTTTGGCTGCTTTTGCTGCCTTGTAGTTGACCTAGGACCTTAAGATTTTGCATGAACCGAACTCTAGCAGCCACATTACACGAGAAAAAGCGAGAAGTGGTAATTCGTAGTAAAAACCGCAGAAAACGTAACGTTTTCTACATTGTTTTCGAAATGACGTAACTGAAAATCTGCACATTGGACGCATTACTCTCAGAAACGTTTACATTTATCGTCTGGCAACTAATGCAGCGTGATGACGTTTGCGGTCGCACCACTCTGTACGAAGTAGAAGCTTCTAAGTTGTTGCAGTCACCAAGTAAGAGGCACAGAAATTCAAGTTTTAGTTTTTGAAAATTCAGTTTTTGGCTGCTTTTGCTGCCTTGTAGTTGACCTAGGACCTTAAGATTTTGCATGAACCGAACTCTGGCAGCCACATTACACGAGAAAAAGCGAGAAGTGGTAATTCGTAGTAAAAACCGCAGAAAACATAACGTTTTCAACATTTGTTTTCGAAATGACGTAACTGAAAATCTTCACATTGGACGCATTACTCTCAGAAACGTTTACATTTATCGTCTGGCAACTAATGCAGCGTGATGACGCTTGCGGTCGCACCACTCTGTACGAAGTAGAAGCTTCTAAGTTGTTGCAGTCACCAAGAAAGAGGCACAGAAATTCAAGTTTTAGTTTTTAAAAATTCAGTTTTTGGCTGCTTTTGCTGCCTTGTAGTTGACCTAGGACCTTAAGATTTTGCATGAACCGAACTCTGGCAGCCGCATTACACGAGAAAAAGCGAGAAGTGGTAATTCGTAGTAAAAACCGCAGAAAACATAACGTTTTCAACATTTGTTTTCGAAATGACGTAACTGAAAATCTTCACAATGGACGCATTACTCTCAGAAACGTTTACATTTATCGTCTGGCAACTAATGCAGCGTGATGACGTTTGCGGTCGCACCACTCTGTACGAAGTAGAAGCTTCTAAGTTGTTGCAGTCACCAAGAAAGAGGCACAGAAATTCAAGTTTTAGTTTTTGAAAATTCAGTTTTTGGCTGCTTTTGCTGCCTTGTAATTGACCTAAGACCTTAGGATTTTGCATGAATCGAACTCTGGCAGCCACATTACACGAGAAAAAGCGAGAAGTGGTAATTCTTAGTAAAAACCGCAGAAAACATAACGTTTTCAACATTTGTTTTCGAAATGACGTAACTGAAAATCTTCACATTGCACGCATTACTCTCAGAAACGTTTACATTTATCGTCTGGCAACTAATGCAGCGTGATGACGTTTGCGGTCGCACCACTCTGTACGAAGTAGAAGCTTCTAAGTTGTTGCAGTCACCAAGAAAGAGGCACAGAAATTCAAGTTTTAGTTTTTGAAAATTCAGTTTTTGGCTGCTTTTGCTGCCTTGTAATTGACCTAAGACCTTAGAATTTTGCATGAACCGAACTCTGGCAGCCACATTACACGAGAAAAAGCGAGAAGTGGTAATTCTTAGTAAAAACCGCAGAAAACATAACGTTTTCAACATTTGTTTTCGAAATGACGTAACTGAAAATCTTCACATTGGACGCATTACTCTCAGAAACGTTTACATTTATCGTCTGGCAACTAATGCAGCGTGATGACGTTTGCGGTCGCACCACTCTGTACGAAGTAGAAGCTTCTAAGTTGTTGCAGTCACCAAGAAAGAGGCACAGAAATTCAAGTTTTAGTTTTTGAAAATTCAGTTTTTGGCTGCTTTTGCTGCCTTGTAGTTGACGTAGGACCTTAAGATTTTGCATGAACCGAACTCTGGCAGCCACATTACACGAGAAAAAGCGAGAAGTGGCAATTCGTAGTAAAAACCGCAGAAAACATAACGTTTTCAACATTGTTTTCGTATCGACGTAACTGAAAATCTTCACATTGGACGCATTACTCTCAGAAACGTTTACATTTATCGTCTGGCAACTAATGCAGCGTGATGACGTTTGCGGTCGCACCACTCTGTACGAAGTAGAAGCTTCTAAGTTGTTGCAGTCACCAAGAAAGAGGCACAGAAATTCAAGTTTTAGTTTTTGAAAATTTAGTTTTTGGCTGCTTTTGCTGCCTTGTAGTTGACCTAGGACCTTAAGATTTTGCATGAACCGAACTCTGGCAGCCACATTACACGAGAAAAAGCGAGAAGTGGTAATTCGTAGTAAAAACCGCAGAAACCATAACGTTTTCAACATTTGTTTTCGAATTGACGTAACTGAAAATCTTCACATTTCACGCATTACACTCAGAAACGTTTACATTTATCGTCTGGCAACTAATGCCGCGTGCTGACGTTTGCGGTCGCACCACTCTGTACGAAGTAGAAGCTTCTAAATTGTTGCAGTCACCAAGAAAGAGGCACAGAAATTCAAGTTTTAGTTTTTGAAAATTCAGTTTTTGGCTGCTTTTGCTGCCTTGTAGTTGACCTAGGACCTTAAGATTTTGCATGAACCGAACTCTAGCAGCCACATTACACGAGAAAAAGCGAGAAGTGGTAATTCGTAGTAAAAACCGCAGAAAACGTAACGTTTTCTACATTGTTTTCGAAATGACGTAACTGAAAATCTGCACATTGGACGCATTACTCTCAGAAACGTTTACATTGATCGTCTGGCAACTAATGCAGCGTGATGACGTTTGCGGTCGCACCACTCTGTACGAAGTAGATGCTTCTAAGTTGTTGCAGTCACCAAGTAAGAGGCACAGAAATTCAAGTTTTAGTTTTTGAAAATTCAGTTTTTGGCTGCTTTTGCTGCCTTGTAGTTGACCTACGACCTTAAGATTTTGCATGAACCGAACTCTGGCAGCCACATTACACGAGAAAAAGCGAGAAGTGGTAATTCGTAGTAAAAACCGCAGAAACCATAACGTTTTCAACATTTGTTTTCGAATTGACGTAACTGAAAATCTTCACATTGGACGCATTACACTCAGAAACGTTTACATTTATCGTCTGGCAACTAATGCCGCGTGCTGACGTTTGCGGTCGCACCACTCTGTACGAAGTAGAAGCTTCTAAATTGTTGCAGTCACCAAGAAAGAGGCACAGAAATTCAAGTTTTAGTTTTTGAAAATTCAGTTTTTGGCTGCTTTTGCTGCCTTGTAGTTGACCTAGGACCTTAAGATTTTGCATGAACCGAACTCTAGCAGCCACATTACACGAGAAAAAGCGAGAAGTGGTAATTCGTAGTAAAAACCGCAGAAAACGTAACGTTTTCTACATTGTTTTCGAAATGACGTAACTGAAAATCTGCACATTGGACGCATTACTCTCAGAAACGTTTACATTTATCGTCTGGCAACTAATGCAGCGTGATGACGTTTGCGGTCGCACCACTCTGTACGAAGTAGAAGCTTCTAAGTTGTTGCAGTCACCAAGTAAGAGGCACAGAAATTCAAGTTTTAGTTTTTGAAAATTCAGTTTTTGGCTGCTTTTGCTGCCTTGTAGTTGACCTAGGACCTTAAGATTTTGCATGAACCGAACTCTGGCAGCCACATTACACGAGAAAAAGCGAGAAGTGGTAATTCGTAGTAAAAACCGCAGAAAACATAACGTTTTCAACATTTGTTTTCGAAATGACGTAACTGAAAATCTTCACATTGGACGCATTACTCTCAGAAACGTTTACATTTATCGTCTGGCAACTAATGCAGCGTGATGACGCTTGCGGTCGCACCACTCTGTACGAAGTAGAAGCTTCTAAGTTGTTGCAGTCACCAAGAAAGAGGCACAGAAATTCAAGTTTTAGTTTTTAAAAATTCAGTTTTTGGCTGCTTTTGCTGCCTTGTAGTTGACCTAGGACCTTAAGATTTTGCATGAACCGAACTCTGGCAGCCGCATTACACGAGAAAAAGCGAGAAGTGGTAATTCGTAGTAAAAACCGCAGAAAACATAACGTTTTCAACATTTGTTTTCGAAATGACGTAACTGAAAATCTTCACAATGGACGCATTACTCTCAGAAACGTTTACATTTATCGTCTGGCAACTAATGCAGCGTGATGACGTTTGCGGTCGCACCACTCTGTACGAAGTAGAAGCTTCTAAGTTGTTGCAGTCACGAAGAAAGAGGCACAGAAATTCAAGTTTTAGTTTTTGAAAATTCAGTTTTTGGCTGCTTTTGCTGCCTTGTAGTTGACCTAGGACCTTAAGATTTTGCATGAACCGAACTCTGGCAGCCACATTACACGAGAAAAAGCGAGAAGTGGTAATTCGTAGTAAAAACCGCAGAAACCATAACGTTTTCAACATTTGTTTTCGAATTGACGTAACTGAAAATCTTCACATTTCACGCATTACACTCAGAAACGTTTACATTTATCGTCTGGCAACTAATGCCGCGTGCTGACGTTTGCGGTCGCACCACTCTGTACGAAGTAGAAGCTTCTAAATTGTTGCAGTCACCAAGAAAGAGGCACAGAAATTCAAGTTTTAGTTTTTGAAAATTCAGTTTTTGGCTGCTTTTGCTGCCTTGTAGTTGACCTAGGACCTTAAGATTTTGCATGAACCGAACTCTAGCAGCCACATTACACGAGAAAAAGCGAGAAGTGGTAATTCGTAGTAAAAACCGCAGAAAACGTAACGTTTTCTACATTGTTTTCGAAATGACGTAACTGAAAATCTGCACATTGGACGCATTACTCTCAGAAACGTTTACATTTATCGTCTGGCAACTAATGCAGCGTGATGACGTTTGCGGTCGCACCACTCTGTACGAAGTAGAAGCTTCTAAGTTGTTGCAGTCACCAAGTAAGAGGCACAG
The DNA here is from genome assembly GCF_023864345.2 of Schistocerca serialis cubense. NCBI lineage: Eukaryota > Metazoa > Arthropoda > Insecta > Orthoptera > Acrididae > Schistocerca > Schistocerca serialis. The sequence continues at coordinate 1,543,164 of NW_026047571.1, read as the reverse complement.
AAATTCAAGTTTTAGTTTTTGAAAATTCAGTTTTTGGCTGCTTTTGCTGCCTTGTAGTTGACCTAGGACCTTAAGATTTTGCATGAACCGAACTCTGGCAGCCACATTACACGAGAAAAAGCGAGAAGTGGTAATTCGTAGTAAAAACCGCAGAAAACATAACGTTTTCAACATTTGTTTTCGAAATGACGTAACTGAAAATCTTCACATTGGACGCATTACTCTCAGAAACGTTTACATTTATCGTCTGGCAACTAATGCAGCGTGATGACGCTTGCGGTCGCACCACTCTGTACGAAGTAGAAGCTTCTAAGTTGTTGCAGTCACCAAGAAAGAGGCACAGAAATTCAAGTTTTAGTTTTTAAAAATTCAGTTTTTGGCTGCTTTTGCTGCCTTGTAGTTGACCTAGGACCTTAAGATTTTGCATGAACCGAACTCTGGCAGCCGCATTACACGAGAAAAAGCGAGAAGTGGTAATTCGTAGTAAAAACCGCAGAAAACATAACGTTTTCAACATTTGTTTTCGAAATGACGTAACTGAAAATCTTCACAATGGACGCATTACTCTCAGAAACGTTTACATTTATCGTCTGGCAACTAATGCAGCGTGATGACGTTTGCGGTCGCACCACTCTGTACGAAGTAGAAGCTTCTAAGTTGTTGCAGTCACCAAGAAAGAGGCACAGAAATTCAAGTTTTAGTTTTTGAAAATTCAGTTTTTGGCTGCTTTTGCTGCCTTGTAATTGACCTAAGACCTTAGGATTTTGCATGAACCGAACTCTGGCAGCCACATTACACGAGAAAAAGCGAGAAGTGGTAATTCTTAGTAAAAACCGCAGAAAACATAACGTTTTCAACATTTGTTTTCGAAATGACGTAACTGAAAATCTTCACATTGCACGCATTACTCTCAGAAACGTTTACATTTATCGTCTGGCAACTAATGCAGCGTGATGACGTTTGCGGTCGCACCACTCTGTACGAAGTAAAAGCTTCTAAGTTGTTGCAGTCACCAAGAAAGAGGCACAGAAATTCAAGTTTTAGTTTTTGAAAATTCAGTTTTTGGCTGCTTTTGCTGCCTTGTAATTGACCTAAGACCTTAGAATTTTGCATGAACCGAACTCTGGCAGCCACATTACACGAGAAAAAGCGAGAAGTGGTAATTCTTAGTAAAAACCGCAGAAAACATAACGTTTTCAACATTTGTTTTCGAAATGACGTAACTGAAAATCTTCACATTGGACGCATTACTCTCAGAAACGTTTACATTTATCGTCTGGCAACTAATGCAGCGTGATGACGTTTGCGGTCGCACCACTCTGTACGAAGTAGAAGCTTCTAAGTTGTTGCAGTCACCAAGAAAGAGGCACAGAAATTCAAGTTTTAGTTTTTGAAAATTCAGTTTTTGGCTGCTTTTGCTGCCTTGTAGTTGACGTAGGACCTTAAGATTTTGCATGAACCGAACTCTGGCAGCCACATTACACGAGAAAAAGCGAGAAGTGGCAATTCGTAGTAAAAACCGCAGAAAACATAACGTTTTCTACATTGTTTTCGAAATGACGTAACTGAAAATCTTCACATTGGACGCATTACTCTCAGAAACGTTTACATTTATCGTCTGGCAACTAATGCAGCGTGATGACGTTTGCGGTCGCACCACTCTGTACGAAGTAGAAGCTTCTAAGTTGTTGCAGTCACCAAGTGAGAGGCACAGAAATTCAAGTTTTAGTTTTTGAAAATTCAGTTTTTGGCTGCTTTTGCTGCCTTGTAGTTGACCTAGGACCTTAAGATTTTGCATGAACCGAACTCTGGCAGCCACATTACACGAGAAAAAGCGAGAAGTGGTAATTCGTAGTAAAAACCGCAGAAAACATAACGTTTTCAACATTTGTTTTCGAAATGACGTAACTGAAAATCTTCACATTGGACGCATTACTCTCAGAAACGTTTACATTTATCGTCTGGCAACTAATGCAGCGTGATGACGCTTGCGGTCGCACCACTCTGTACGAAGTAGAAGCTTCTAAGTTGTTGCAGTCACCAAGAAAGAGGCACAGAAATTCAAGTTTTAGTTTTTAAAAATTCAGTTTTTGGCTGCTTTTGCTGCCTTGTAGTTGACCTAGGACCTTAAGATTTTGCATGAACCGAACTCTGGCAGCCGCATTACACGAGAAAAAGCGAGAAGTGGTAATTCGTAGTAAAAACCGCAGAAAACATAACGTTTTCAACATTTGTTTTCGAAATGACGTAACTGAAAATCTTCACAATGGACGCATTACTCTCAGAAATGTTTACATTTATCGTCTGGCAACTAATGCAGCGTGATGACGTTTGCGGTCGCACCACTCTGTACGAAGTAGAAGCTTCTAAGTTGTTGCAGTCACCAAGAAAGAGGCACAGAAATTCAAGTTTTAGTTTTTGAAAATTCAGTTTTTGGCTGCTTTTGCTGCCTTGTAATTGACCTAAGACCTTAGGATTTTGCATGAACCGAACTCTGGCAGCCACATTACACGAGAAAAAGCGAGAAGTGGTAATTCTTAGTAAAAACCGCAGAAAACATAACGTTTTCAACATTTGTTTTCGAAACGACGTAACTGAAAATCTTCACATTGGACGCATTACTCTCAGAAACGTTTACATTTATCGTCTGGCAACTAATGCAGCGTGATTACGTTTGCGGTCGCACCACTCTGTGTGATGTAGAAGTTTCTAAGTTGTTGCAGTCACCAAGAAAGCGGCACAGAAATTCCAGTTTTAGTTTTTGATAATTCAGTTTTTGGCTGCTTTTGCTGCCTTGTAGTTGACCTAGGACCTTAAGATTTTGCATGAACCGAACTGTAGCAGCCACATTACACGAGAAAAAGCGAGAAGTGGTAATTCGTAGTAAAAACCGCAGAAATCATAACGTTTTCAACATTTGTTTTCGTATCGACGTAACTGAAAATCTTCACATTAGACGCATTACTCTCAGAAACGTTTACATTTATCGTCTGGCAACTAATGCAGCGTGATGACGTTTGCGGACGCACGACTCTGTACGAAGTAGAAGCTTCTAAGTTGTTGCAGTCACCAAGAAAGAGGCACAGAAATTCAAGTTTTAGTTTTTAAAAATTCAGTTTTTGGCTGCTTTTGCTGCCTTGTAGTTGACCTAGGACCTTAAGATTTTGCATGAACCGAACTCTGGCAGCCGCATTACACGAGAAAAAGCGAGAAGTGGTAATTCGTAGTAAAAACCGCAGAAAACATAACGTTTTCAACATTTGTTTTCGAAATGACGTAACTGAAAATCTTCACAATGGACGCATTACTCTCAGAAACGTTTACATTTATCGTCTGGCAACTAATGCAGCGTGATGACGTTTGCGGTCGCACCACTCTGTACGAAGTAGAAGCTTCTAAGTTGTTGCAGTCACCAAGAAAGAGGCACAGAAATTCAAGTTTTAGTTTTTGAAAATTCAGTTTTTGGCTGCTTTTGCTGCCTTGTAATTGACCTAAGACCTTAGGATTTTGCATGAACCGAACTCTGGCAGCCACATTACACGAGAAAAAGCGAGAAGTGGTAATTCTTAGTAAAAACCGCAGAAAACATAACGTTTTCAACATTTGTTTTCGAAATGACGTAACTGAAAATCTTCACATTGCACGCATTACTCTCAGAAACGTTTACATTTATCGTCTGGCAACTAATGCAGCGTGATGACGTTTGCGGTCGCACCACTCTGTACGAAGTAAAAGCTTCTAAGTTGTTGCCGTCACCAAGAAAGAGGCACAGAAATTCAAGTTTTAGTTTTTGAAAATTCAGTTTTTGGCTGCTTTTGCTGCCTTGTAATTGACCTAAGACCTTAGAATTTTGCATGAACCGAACTCTGGCAGCCACATTACACGAGAAAAAGCGAGAAGTGGTAATTCTTAGTAAAAACCGCAGAAAACATAACGTTTTCAACATTTGTTTTCGAAATGACGTAACTGAAAATCTTCACATTGGACGCATTACTCTCAGAAACGTTTACATTTATCGTCTGGCAACTAATGCAGCGTGATGACGTTTGCGGTCGCACCACTCTGTACGAAGTAGAAGCTTCTAAGTTGTTGCAGTCACCAAGAAAGAGGCACAGAAATTCAAGTTTTAGTTTTTGAAAATTCAGTTTTTGGCTGCTTTTGCTGCCTTGTAGTTGACGTAGGACCTTAAGATTTTGCATGAACCGAACTCTGGCAGCCACATTACACGAGAAAAAGCGAGAAGTGGCAATTCGTAGTAAAAACCGCAGAAAACATAACGTTTTCTACATTGTTTTCGAAATGACGTAACTGAAAATCTTCACATTGGACGCATTACTCTCAGAAACGTTTACATTTATCGTCTGGCAACTAATGCAGCGTGATGACGTTTGCGGTCGCACCACTCTGTACGAAGTAGAAGCTTCTAAGTTGTTGCAGTCACCAAGTGAGAGGCACAGAAATTCAAGTTTTAGTTTTTGAAAATTCAGTTTTTGGCTGCTTTTGCTGCCTTGTAGTTGACCTAGGACCTTAAGATTTTGCATGAACCGAACTCTGGCAGCCACATTACACGAGAAAAAGCGAGAAGTGGTAATTCGTAGTAAAAACCGCAGAAAACATAACGTTTTCAACATTTGTTTTCGAAATGACGTAACTGAAAATCTTCACATTGGACGCATTACTCTCAGAAACGTTTACATTTATCGTCTGGCAACTAATGCAGCGTGATGACGCTTGCGGTCGCACCACTCTGTACGAAGTAGAAGCTTCTAAGTTGTTGCAGTCACCAAGAAAGAGGCACAGAAATTCAAGTTTTAGTTTTTAAAAATTCAGTTTTTGGCTGCTTTTGCTGCCTTGTAGTTGACCTAGGACCTTAAGATTTTGCATGAACCGAACTCTAGCAGCCGCATTACACGAGAAAAAGCGAGAAGTGGTAATTCGTAGTAAAAACCGCAGAAAACATAACGTTTTCAACATTTGTTTTCGAAATGACGTAACTGAAAATCTTCACAATGGACGCATTACTCTCAGAAATGTTTACATTTATCGTCTGGCAACTAATGCAGCGTGATGACGTTTGCGGTCGCACCACTCTGTACGAAGTAGAAGCTTCTAAGTTGTTGCAGTCACCAAGAAAGAGGCACAGAAATTCAAGTTTTAGTTTTTGAAAATTCATTTTTTGTCTGCTTTTGCTGCCTTGTAATTGACCTAAGACCTTAGGATTTTGCATGAACCGAACTCTGGCAGCCACATTACACGAGAAAAAGCGAGAAGTGGTAATTCTTAGTAAAAACCGCAGAAAACATAACGTTTTCAACATTTGTTTTCGAAACGACGTAACTGAAAATCTTCACATTGGACGCATTACTCTCAGAAACGTTTACATTTATCGTCTGGCAACTAATGCAGCGTGATGACGTTTGCGGTCGCACCACTCTGTACGAAGTAGAAGCTTCTAAGTTGTTGCAGTCACCAAGAAAGAGGCACAGAAATTCAAGTTTTAGTTTTTGAAAATTCAGTTTTTGGCTGCTTTTGCTGCCTTGTAGTTGACGTAGGACCTTAAGATTTTGCATGAACCGAACTCTGGCAGCCACATTACACGAGAAAAAGCGAGAAGTGGCAATTCGTAGTAAAAACCGCAGAAAACATAACGTTTTCTACATTGTTTTCGAAATGACTTAACTGAAAATCTTCACATTGGACGCATTACTCTCAGAAAGGTTTACATTTATCGTCTGGCAACTAATGCAGCGTGATTACGTTTGCGGTCGCACCACTCTGTGTGATGTAGAAGTTTCTAAGTTGTTGCAGTCACCAAGAAAGCGGCACAGAAATTCCAGTTTTAGTTTTTGATAATTCAGTTTTTGGCTGCTTTTGCTGCCTTGTAGTTGACCTAGGACCTTAAGATTTTGCATGAACCGAACTCTAGCAGCCACATTACACGAGAAAAAGCGAGAAGTGGTAATTCGTAGTAAAAACCGCAGAAATCATAACGTTTTCAACATTTGTTTTCGTATCGACGTAACTGAAAATCTTCACATTAGACGCATTACTCTCAGAAACGTTTACATTTATCGTCTGGCAACTAATGCAGCGTGATGACGTTTGCGGTCGCACGACTCTGTACGAAGTAGAAGCTTCTAAGTTGTTGCAGTCTTCAAGAAAGAGGCACAGAAATTCAAGTGTTAGTTTTTGAAAATTCAGTTTTTGGCTGCTTTTGCTGCCTTGTAGTTGACCTAGGACCTTAAGATTTTGCATGAACCGAACTCTGGCAGCCACATTACACGAGAAAAAGCGAGAAGTGGTAATTCGTGGTAAAAACCGCAGACACCATAACGTTTTCAACATTTGTTTTCGAAATGACGTAACTGAAAACCTTCACATTGGACGCATTACTCTCAGAAACGTTTACATTTATCGTCTGGCAACTAATGCCGCGTGATGACATTTGCGGTCGAACCACTCTGTACGAAGTAGAAGCTTCTAAGTTGTTGCAGTCACCAAGAAAGAGGCACAGAAATTCAAGTTTTAGTTTTTGAAAATTCAGTTTTTGGCTGCTTTTGCTGCCTTGTAGTTGACCTAGGACCTTAAGATTTTGCATGAACCGAACTCTAGCAGCCACATTACACGAGAAAAAGCGAGAAGTGGTAATTAGTAGTAAACACCGCAGAAAACATAACGTTTTCAACATTTGTTTTCGAAATGACGTAACTGAAAATCTTCACATTGGACGCATTACTCTCAGAAACGTTTACATTTATCGTCTGGCAACTAATGCAGCGTGATTACGTTTGCGGTCGCACCACTCTGTACGAAGTAGTAGCTTCTAAGTTGTTGCAGTCACCAAGAAAGAGGCACAGAAATTCAAGTTTTAGTTTTTGATAATTCAGTTTTTGGCTGCTTTTGCTGCCTTGTAGTTGACCTAGGACCTTAAGATTTTGCATGAACCGAACTCCAGCAGCCACATTACACGAGAAAAAGTGAGAAGTGGTAATTCGTAGTAAAAACCGCAGAAAACATAACGTTTTCAACATTTGTTTTCGTATCGACGTAACTGAAACTCTTCATATTGGACGCATTACTCTCAGAAACGTTTACATTTATCGTCTGGCAACTAATGCAGCGTGATGACGTTTGCGGTCGCACCACTCCGTACGAAGTAGAAGCTTCTAAGTTGTTGCAGTCACCAAGAAAGAGGCACAGAAATTCAAGTTTTAGTTTTTGAAAATTCAGTTTTTGGCTGCTTTTGCTGCCTTGTAGTTGACCTAGGACCTTAAGATTTTGCATGAACCGAACTCTGGCAGCCACATTACACGAGAAAAAGCGAGAAGTGGTAATTCGTAGTAAAAACCGCAGAAACCATAACGTTTTCAACATTTGTTTTCGAAATGACGTAACTGAAAATCTTCACATTGGACGCATTACTCTCAGAAACGTTTACATTTATCGTCTGGCAACTAATGCCGCGTGATGACGTTTGCGGTCGCACCACTCTGTACGAAGTAGAAGCTTCTAAGTTGTTGCAGTCACCAAGAAAGGGGCACAGAAATTCAAGTTTTAGTTTTTGAAAATTCAGTTCTTGGCTGCTTTTGCTGCCTTGTAGTTGACCTAGGACCTTAAGATTTTGCATGAACCGAACTCTGGCAGCCACATTACACGAGAAAAAGCGAGAAGTGGTAATTCGTAGTAAAAACCGCAGAAAACATAACGTTTTCAACATTTGTTTTCGAAATGACGTAACTGAAAATCCTCACATTGGACGCATTACTCTCAGAAACGTTTACATTTATCGTCTGGCAACTAATGCAGCGTGATGAAGTTTGCGGTCGCACCACTCTGTACGAAGTAGAAGCTTCTAAGTTGTTGCAGTCACCAAGAAAGAGGCACAGAAATTCAAGTTTTAGTTTTTGAAAATTCAGTTTTTGACTGCTTTTGCTGCCGGGTTGTTGACCTAGGACCTTAAGATTTTGCATGAACCGAACTGTGGCAGCCACATTACACGAGAAAAAGCGTGAAGTGGTAATTCGTAGTAAAAACCGCAGAAAACATAACGTTTTCTACATTGTTTTCGAAATGACGTAACTGAAAATCTTCACATTGGACGCATTACTCTCAGAAACGTTTACATTTATCGTCTGGCAACTAATGCCGCGTGATGACGTTTGCGGTCGCACCACTCTGTACGAAGTAGAAGCTTCTAAGTTGTTGCAGTCACCAAGAAAGAGGCACAGAAATTCAAGTTTTAGTTTTTGAAAATTCAGTTTTTGGCTGCTTTTGCTGCGTTGTAGTTGACCTAGGACCTTAAGATTTTGCATGAACCGAACTCTGGCAGCCACATTACACGAGAAAAAGCGAGAAGTGGTAATTCGTGGTAAAATCCGCAGAAAACATAACGTTTTCTACATTGTTTTCGAAATGACGTAACTGAAAATCTACACATTGGACGCATTACTCTCAGAAACCTTTACATTTATCGTCTGGCAACTAATGCAGCGTGATGACGTTTGCGGTCGCACCACTCTGTACGAAGTAGAAGCTTCTAAGTTGTTGCAGTCACCAAGAAAGAGGCACAGAAATTCAAGTTTTACTTTTTGAAAATTCAGTTTTTGGCTGCTTTTGCTGCCTTGTAGTTGACCTAGGACCTTAAGATTTTGCATGAACCGAACTCTGGCAGCCACATTACACGAGAAAAAGCGAGAAGTGGTAATTCGTAGTAAAAACCGCAGAAAACATAACGTTTTCAACATTTGTTTTCGAAATGACGTAACTGAAAATCCTCACATTGGACGCATTACTCTCAGAAACGTTTACATTTATCGTCTGGCAACTAATGCAGCGTGATGAAGTTTGCGGTCGCACCACTCTGTACGAAGTAGAAGCTTCTAAGTTGTTGCAGTCACCAAGAAAGAGGCACAGAAATTCAAGTTTTAGTTTTTGAAAATTCAGTTTTTGACTGCTTTTGCTGCCTGGTTGTTGACCTAGGACCTTAAGATTTTGCATGAACCGAACTGTGGCAGCCACATTACACGAGAAAAAGCGAGAAGTGGTAATTCGTAGTAAAAACCGCAGAAAACATAACGTTTTCTACATTGTTTTCGAAATGACGTAACTGAAAATCTTCACATTGGACGCATTACTCTCAGAAACGTTTACATTTATCGTCTGGCAACTAATGCCGCGTGATGACGTTTGCGGTCGCACCACTCTGTACGAAGTAGAAGCTTCTAAGTTGTTGCAGTCACCAAGAAAGAGGCACAGAAATTCAAGTTTTAGTTTTTGAAAATTCAGTTTTTGGCTGCTTTTGCTGCGTTGTAGTTGACCTAGGACCTTAAGATTTTGCATGAACCGAACTCTGGCAGCCACATTACACGAGAAAAAGCGAGAAGTGGTAATTCGTGGTAAAAACCGCAGAAAACATAACGTTTTCTACATTGTTTTCGAAATGACGTAACTGAAAATCTACACATTGGACGCATTACTCTCAGAAACCTTTACATTTATCGTCTGGCAACTAATGCCGCGTGATGACGTTTGCGGTCGCACCACTCTGTACGAAGTAGAAGCTTCTAAGTTGTTGCAGTCACCAAGAAAGAGTCACAGAAATTCGAGTTTTAGTTTTTGAAAATTCAGTTTTTGGCTGCTTTTGCTGCCTTGTAGTTGACCTAGGACCTTAAGATTTAGCATGAACCGAACTCTGGCAGCCACATTACACGAGAAATTGCGAGAAGTGGTAATTCGTAGTAAAAACCGCAGAAAACATAACGTTTTCAACATTTGTTTTCGTATCGACGTAACTGAAAATCTTCACATTGGACGCATTACTCTCAGAAACGTTTACATTTATCGTCTGGCAACTAATGCCGCGTGATGACGTTTGCGGTCGCACCACTCTGTACGAAGTAGAAGCTTCTAAGTTGTTGCAGTCACCAAGAAAGAGTCACAGAAATTCGAGTTTTAGTTTTTGAAAATTCAGTTTTTGGCTGCTTTTGCTGCCTTGTAGTTGACTAGGACCTTAAGATTTTGCATGAACCGAACTCTGGCAGCCACATTACACGAGAAAAAGCGAGAAGTGGTAATTCGTAGTAAAAACCACAGAAAACATAACGTTTTCAACATTTGTTTTCGAAATGACGTAACTGAAAATCTTCACATTGGACGCATTACTCTCAGAAACTTTTACATTTATCGTCTGGCAACTAATGCAGCGTGATGACGTTTGCGGTCGCACCACTCTGTACGAAGTAGAAGCTTCTAAGTTGTTGCAGTCACCAAGAAAGAGGCACAGAAATTCAAGTTTTAATTTTTGAAAATTCAGTTTTTGGCAGCTTTTGCTGCCTTGTAGTTGACCTAGGACCCTAAGATTTTGCATGAACCGAACTCTGGCAGCCACATTACACGATAAAAAGCGAGAAGTGGTAATTCGTAGTAAAAACCGTAGAAAACATAACGTTTTCAACATTTGTTTTCGAAATGACGTAACTGAAAATCTTCACATTGGACGCATTACTCTCAGAAACTTTACATTTATCGTCTGGCAACTAATGCAGCGTGATGACGTTTGCGGTCGCACCACTCTGTACGAAGTAGAAGCTTCTAAGTTGTTGCAGTCACCAAGAAAGAGGCACAGAAATTCAAGTTTTACTTTTTGAAAATTCAGTTTTTGGCTGCTTTTGCTGCCTTGTAGTTGACCTAGGACCTTAAGATTTTGCATGAACCGAACTCTGGCAGCCACATTACACGAGGAAAAGCGAGAAGTGGTAATTCGTAGTAAAAACCGCAGAAAACATAACGTTTTCAACATTTGTTTTCGAAATGACGTAACTGAAAATCTTCACATTGGACGCATTACTCTCAGAAACGTTTACATTTATCGTCTGGCAACTAATGCAGCGTGATGACGTTTGCGGTCGCACCACTCTGTACGAAGTAGAAGCTTCTAAGTTGTTGCAGTCACCAAGAAAGAGGCACAGAAATTCAAGTTTTAGTTTTTGAAAATTCAGTTTTTGGCTGCTTTTGCTGCCTTGTAGTTGACCTAGGACCTTAAGATTTTGCATGAACCGAACTCTGGCAGCCACATTACACGAGAAAAAGCGAGAAGTGGTAATTCGTAGTAAAAACCGCAGAAAACATAACGTTTTCAACATTTGTTTTCGAAATGACGTAACTGAAATCTTCACGTTGGACGCATTACTCTCAGAAACGTTTACATTTATCGTCTGGCAACTAATGCAGCGTGATGACGTTTGCGGTCGCACCACTCTGTACGAAGTAGAAGCTTCTACGTTGTTGCAGTCACCAAGAAAGAGCCACGGGAATTGAAGTTTTAGTTTTCGAAAATTCAGTTTTTGGCTGCTTTTGCTGCCTTGTAGTTGACCTAGGACCTTAAGATTTTGCATGAACCGAACTCTGGCAGCCACATTACACGAGAAAAAGCGAGAAGTGGTAATTCGTTGTAAAAACGGCAGAAAACATAACGTTTTCTACATTGTTTTCGTATCGACGTAACTGAAAATCTTCACATTGGACGCATTACTCTCAGAAACGTTTACATTTATCGTCTGGCAACTAATGCAGCGTGATGAAGTTTGCGGTCGCACAACTCTGTACGAAGTAGAAGCTTCTAAGTTGTTGCAGTCACCAAGAAAGAGGCACAGAAATTCAAGTTTTAGTTTTTGAAAACTCAGTTTTTACTGCTTTTGCTGTCTTGTAGTTGACCTAGGACCTTAAGATTTTGCATGAACCGAACTCTGGCAGCCACAATACACGAGAAGAAGCGAGAAGTGGTAATTTGTAGTAAACACCGCAGAAAACATAACGTTTTCTACATTGTTTTCGAAATGACGTAACTGAAAATCTTCACATTGTGCGCATTACTCTCAGAAACCTTTACATTTATCGTCTGGCAACTAATGCCGCGTGATGACGTTTGCGGTCGCACCACTCTGTACGAAGTAGAAGCTTCTAAGTTGTTGCAGTCACCAAGAAAGAGGCACAGAAATTTAAGTTTTAGTTTTAGAAAATTCAGTTTTTGGCTGCTTTTGCTGCCTTGTAGTTGACCTAGGACCTTAAGATTTAGCATGAACCGAACTCTGGCAGCCACATTACACGAGAAATTGCGAGAAGTGGTAATTCGTAGTAAAAACCGCAGAAAACATAACGTTTTCAACATTTGTTTTCGTATCGACGTAACTGAAAATCTTCACATTGGACGCATTACTCTCAGAAACGTTTACATTTATCGTCTGGCAACTAATGCCGCGTGATGACGTTTGCGGTCGCACCACTCTGTACGAAGTAGAAGCTTCTAAGTTGTTGCAGTCACCAAGAAAGAGTCACAGAAATTCGAGTTTTAGTTTTTGAAAATTCAGTTTTTGGCTGCTTTTGCTGCCTTGTAGTTGACTAGGCCTTAAGATTTTGCATGAACCGAACTCTGGCAGCCACATTACACGAGAAAAAGCGAGAAGTGGTAATTCGTAGTAAAAACCACAGAAAACATAACGTTTTCAACATTTGTTTTCGAAATGACGTAACTGAAAATCTTCACATTGGACGCATTACTCTCAGAAACTTTTACATTTATCGTCTGGCAACTAATGCAGCGTGATGACGTTTGCGGTCGCACCACTCTGTACGAAGTAGAAGCTTCTAAGTTGTTGCAGTCACCAAGAAAGAGGCACAGAAATTCAAGTTTTAATTTTTGAAAATTCAGTTTTTGGCAGCTTTTGCTGCCTTGTAGTTGACCTAGGACCCTAAGATTTTGCATGAACCGAACTCTGGCAGCCACATTACACGATAAAAAGCGAGAAGTGGTAATTCGTAGTAAAAACCGTAGAAAACATAACGTTTTCAACATTTGTTTTCGAAATGACGTAACTGAAAATCTTCACATTGGACGCATTACTCTCAGAAACTTTACATTTATCGTCTGGCAACTAATGCAGCGTGATGACGTTTGCGGTCGCACCACTCTGTACGAAGTAGAAGCTTCTAAGTTGTTGCAGTCACCAAGAAAGAGGCACAGAAATTAAAGTTTTACTTTTTGAAAATTCAGTTTTTGGCTGCTTTTGCTGCCTTGTAGTTGACCTAGGACCTTAAGATTTTGCATGAACCGAACTCTGGCAGCCACATTACACGAGAAAAAGCGAGAAGTGGTAATTCGTAGTAAATACCGCAGAAAACATAACGTTTTCAACATTTGTTTTCGAAATGACGTAACTGAAAATCTTCACATTGGACGCATTACTCTCAGAAACGTTTACATTTATCGTCTGGCAACTAATGCAGCGTGATGACGTTTGCGGTCGCACCACTCTGTACGAAGTAGAAGCTTCTAAGTTGTTGCAGTCACCAAGAAAGAGGCACAGAAATTCAAGTTTTAGTTTTTGAAAATTCAGTTTTTGGCTGCTTTTGCTGCCTTGTAGTTGACCTAGGACCTTAAGATTTTGCATGAACCGAACTCTGGCAGCCACATTACACGAGAAAAAGCGAGAAGTGGTAATTCGTAGTAAAAACCGCAGAAAACATAACGTTTTCAACATTTGTTTTCGAAATGACGTAACTGAAATCTTCACATTGGACGCATTACTCTCAGAAACGTTTACATTTATCGTCTGGCAACTAATGCAGCGTGATGACGTTTGCGGTCGCACCACTCTGTACGAAGTAGAAGCTTCTAAGTTGTTGCAGTCACCAAGAAAGAGCCACAGGAATTCAAGTTTTAGTTTCCGAAAATTCAGTTTTTGGTTGCTTTTGCTGCCTTGTAGTTGACCTAGGACCTTAAGATTTTGCATGAACCGAACTCTGGCAGCCACATTACACGAGAAAAAGCGAGAAGTGGTAATTCGTAGTAAAAACGGCAGAAAACATAACGTTTTCTACATTGTTTTCGTATCGACGTAACTGAAAATCTTCACATTGGACGCATTACTCTCGGAAACGTTTACATTTATCGTCTGGCAACTAAAGCAGCGTGATGACGTTTGCGGTCGCACAACTCTGTACGAAGTAGAAGCTTCTAAGTTGTTGCAGTCACCAAGAAAGAGGCACAGAAATTCAAGTTTTAGTTTTTGAAAATTCAGTTTTTGGCTGCTTTTGCTGCCTTGTAGTTGACCTAGGACCCTAAGATTTTGCATGAACCGAACTCTGGCAGCCACATTATACGATAAAAAGCGAGAAGTGGTAATTCGTAGTAAAAACCGTAGAAAACATAACGTTTTCAACATTTGTTTTCGAAATGACGTAACTGAAAATCTTCACATTGGACGCATTACTCTCAGAAACGTTTACATTTATCGTCTGGCAACTAATGCAGCGTGATGACGTTTGCGGTCGCACCACTCTGTACGAAGTTGAAGCTTCTAAGTTGTTGCAGTTACCAAGAAAGAGGCACAGAAATTCAAGTTTTACTATTTGAAAATTCAGTTTTTGGCTGCTTTTGCTGCCTTGTAGTTGACCTAGGATCTTAAGATTTTGCATGAACCGAACTCTGGCAGCCGCATTACACGAGAAAAAGCGAGAAGTGGTAATTCGTAGTAAAAACCGCAGAAAACATAACGTTTTCAACATTTGTTTTCGAAATGACGTAACTGAAAATCTTCACATTGGACGCATTACTCTCAGAAACGTTTACATTTATCGTCTGGCAACTAATGCAGCGTGATGACGTTTGCGGTCGCACCACTCTGTACGAAGTAGAAGCTTCTAAGTTGTTGCAGTCACCAAGAAAGAGGCACAGAAATTCAAGTTTTAGTTTTTGAAAATTCAGTTTTTGGCTGCTTTTGCTGCCTTGTAGTTGACCTAGGACCTTAAGATTTTGCATGAACCGAACTCTGGCAGCCACATTACACGAGAAAAAGCGAGAAGTGGTAATTCGTAGTAAAATCCGCAGAAAACATAACGTTTTCAACATTTGTTTTCGAAATGACGTAACTGAAATCTTCACATTGGACGCATTACTCTCAGAAACGTTTACATTTATCGTCTGGCAACTAATGCAGCGTGATGACGTTTGCGGTCGCACCACTCTGTACGAAGTAGAAGCTTCTAAGTTGTTGCAGTCACCAAGAAAGAGGCACAGAAATTCAAGTTTTAGTTTTTGAAAATTCAGTTTTTGGCTGCTTTTGCTGCCTTGTAGTTGACCTAGGACCTTAAGATTTAGCATGAACCGAACTCTGGCAGCCACATTACACGAGAAAAAGCGAGAAGTGGTAATTCGTAGTAAAAACCGCCGAAAACATCACGTTTTCAACATTTGTTTTCGTATCGACGTAACTGAAAATCTTCACATTGGACGCATTACTCTCAGAAACGTTTACATTTATCGTCTGGCAACTAATGCCGCGTGATGACGTTTGCGGTCGCACCACTCTGTACGAAGTAGAAGCTTCTAAGTTGTTGCAGTCACCAAGAAAGAGTCACAGAAATTCAAGTTTTAGTTTTTGAAAATTCAGTTTTTGGCTGCTTTTGCTGCCTTGTAGTTGACTAGGACCTTAAGATTTTGCATGAACCGAATTCTGGCAGCCACATTACACGAGAAAAAGCGAGAAGTGGTAATTCGTAGTAAAAACCACAGAAAACATAACGTTTTCAACATTTGTTTTCGAAATGACGTAACTGAAAATCTTCACATTGGACGCATTACTCTCAGAAACTTTTACATTTATCGTCTGGCAACTAATGCAGCGTGATGACGTTTGCGGTCGCACCACTCTGTACGAAGTAGAAGCTTCTAAGTTGTTGCAGTCACCAAGAAAGAGGCACAGAAATTCAAGATTTAGTTTTTGAAATTTCAGTTTTTGGCTGCTTTTGCTGCCTTGTAGTTGACCTAGGACCTTAAGATTTTGCATGAACCGAACTCTGGCAGCCAGATTACACGAGAAAAAGCGAGAAGTGGTAATTCGTAGTAAAAACCGCAGAAAACATAACGTTTTCTACATTGTTTTCGTATCGACGTAACTGAAAATCTTCACATTGGACGCATTACTCTCAGAAACGTTTACATTTATCGTCTGGCAACTAATGCAGCGTGATGACGTTTGCGGTCGCACCACTCTGTACGAAGTAGAAGCTTCTAAGTTGTTGCAGTCACCAAGAAAGAGGCACAGATATTCAAGTTTTACTTTTTGAAAATTCAGTTTTTGGCTGCTTTTGCTGCCCTGTAGTTGACCTAGGACCTTAAGATTTTGCATGAACCGAACTCTGGCAGCCACATTACACGAGAAAAAGCGAGAAGTGGTAATTCGTAGTAAATACCGCAGAAAACATAACGTTTTCAACATTTGTTTTCGAAATGACGTAACTGAAAATCTTCACATTGGACGCATTACTCTCAGAAACGTTTACATTTATCGTCTGGCAACTAATGCAGCGTGATGACGTTTGCGGTCGCACCACTCTGTACGAAGTAGAAGCTTCTAAGTTGTTGCAGTCACCAAGAAAGAGGCACAGAAATTCAAGTTTTAGTTTTTGAAAATTCAGTTTTTGGCTGCTTTTGCTGCCTTGTAGTTGACCTAGGACCTTAAGATTTTGCATGAACCGAACTCTGGCAGCCACATTACACGAGAAAAAGCGAGAAGTGGTAATTCGTAGTAAAAACCGCAGAAAACATAACGTTTTCAACATTTGTTTTCGAAATGACGTAACTGAAATCTTCACATTGGACGCATTACTCTCAGAAACGTTTACATTTATCGTCTGGCAACTAATGCAGCGTGATGACGTTTGCGGTCGCACCACTCTGTACGAAGTAGAAGCTTCTAAATTGTTGCAGTCACCAAGAAAGAGCCACAGGAATTCAAGTTTTAATTTTCGAAAATTCAGTTTTTGGTTGCTTTTGCTGCCTTGTAGTTGACCTAGGACCTTAAGATTTTGCATGAACCGAACTCTGGCAGCCACATTACACGAGAAAAAGCGAGAAGTGGTAATTCGTAGTAAAAACGGCAGAAAACATAACGTTTTCTACATTGTTGTCGTATCGACGTAACTGAAAATCTTCACATTGGACGCATTACTCTCGGAAACGTTTACATTTATCGTCTGGCAACTAAAGCAGCGCGATGACGTTTGCGGTCGCACAACTCTGTACGAAGTAGAAGCTTCTAAGTTGTTGCAGTCACCAAGAAAGAGGCACAGAAATTCAAGTTTTAGTTTTTGAAAATTCAGTTTTTGGCTGCTTTTGCTGCCTTGTAGTTGACCTAGGTCCCTAAGATTTTGCATGAACCGAACTCTGGCAGCCACATTACACGATGAAAAGCGAGTAGTGGTAATTCGTAGTAAAAACCGTAGAAAACATAACGTTTTCAACATTTGTTTTCGAAATTACGTAACTGAAAATCTTCACATTGGACGCATTACTCTCAGAAACGTTTACATTTATCGTCTGGCAACTAATGCAGCGTGATGACGTTTGCGGTCGCACCACTCTGTACGAAGTAGAAGCTTCTAAGTTGTTGCAGTTACCAAGAAAGAGGCACAGAAATTCAAGTTTTACTTTTTGAAAATTCAGTTTTTGGCTGCTTTTGCTGCCTTGTAGTTGACCTAGGATCTTAAGATTTTGCATGAACCGAACTCTGGCAGCCACATTAGACGAGAAAAAGCGAGAAGTGGTAATTCGTAGTAAAAACCGCAGAAAACATAACGTTTTCAACATTTGTTTTCGAAATGACGTAACTGAAAATCTTCACATTGGACGCATTACTCTCAGAAACGTTTACATTTATCGTCTGGAAACTAATGCAGCGTGATGACGTTTGCGGTCGCACCACTCTGTACGAAGTAGTAGCTTCTAAGTTGTTGCAGTCACCAAGAAAGAGGCACAGAAATTCAAGTTTTAGTTTTTGAAAATTCAGTTTTTGGCTGCTTTTGCTGCCTTGTAGTTGACCTAGGACCTTAAGATTTTGCATGAACCGAACTCTGGCAGCCACATTACACGAGAAAAAGCGAGAAGTGGTAATTCGTAGTAAAAACCGCAGAAAACATAACGTTTTCAACATTTGTTTTCGAAATGACGTAACTGAAATCTTCACATTGGACGCATAACTCTCAGAAACGTTTACATTTATCGTCTGGCAACTAATGCAGCGTGATGACGTTTGCGGTCGCACCACTCTGTACGAAGTAGAAGCTTTTAAGTTGTTGCAGTCACCAAGAAAGAGCCACAGGAATTCAAGTTTTAGTTTTCGAAAAATCAGTTTTCGGTTGCCTTTGCTGCCTTGTAGTTGACCTAGGACCTTAAGATTTTGCATGAACCGAACTCTGGCAGCCACATTACACGAGAAAAAGCGAGAAGTGGTAATTCGTAGTAAAAACGGCAGAAAACATAACGTTTTCTACATTGTTTTCGTATCGACGTAACTGAAAATCTTCACATTGGACGCATTACTCTCAGAAACGTTTACATTTATCGTCTGGCAACTAATGCCGCGTGATGACGTTTGCGGTCGCACCACTCTGTACGAAGTAGAAGCTTCTAAGGTGTTGCAGTCACCAAGAAAGAGGCACAGAAATTCAAGTTTTAGTTTTTGAAAATTCAGTTTTTGGCTGCTTTTGCTGCCTTGTAGTTGACCTAGGACCTTAAGATTTAGCATGAACCGAACTCTGGCAGCCACATTATACGAGAAAAAACGAGAAGTGGTAATTCGTAGTAAAAACCGCATAAAACATAACGTTTTCAACATTTGTTTTCGTATCGACGTAACTGAAAATCTTCACATTGGACGCATTACTCTCAGAAACGTTTACATTTATCGTCTGGCAACTAATGCCGCGTGATGACGTTTGCGGTCGCACCACTCTGTACGAAGTAGAAGCTTCTAAGTTGTTGCAGTCACCAAGAACGAGGCACAGAAATTCAAGTTTTAGTTTTTGAAAATTCAGTTTTTGGCTGCTTTTGCTGCCTGATTGTTGACCTAGGACCTCAAGATATTGCATGAACCGAACTCTGGCAGCCACATTACACGAGAAAAAGCGAGAAGTGGTAATTCGTAGTAAAAACCGCAGAAAACATAACGTTTTCAACATTTGTTTTCGAAATGACGTAACTGAAAACCTTCACATTGGACGCATTACTCTCAGAAACGTTTACATTTATCGTCTGGCAACTAATGCAGCGTGATGACGTTTGCGGTCGCACCACTCTGTACGAAGTAGAAGCTTCTAAGTTGTTGCAGTCACCAAGAAAGAGGCACAGAAATCCAAGTTTTAATTTTTGAAAATTCAGTTTTTGGCTGCTTTTGCTGCCTTGTAGTTGACCTAGGACCTTAAGATTTTGCATGAACCGAACTCTGGCAGCCACATTACACGAGAAAAAGCGAGAAGTGGTAATTCGTAGTAAAAACCGCAGAAAACAAAATTTTTTCAACATTTGTTTTCGAAATGACGTAACTGAAAATCTTCACATTGGACGCATTACTCTCAGAAACGTTTACATTTATCGTCTGGCAACTAATGCAGCGTGATGACGTTTGCGGTCGCACCACTCTGTACGAAGTAGAAGCTTCTAAGTTGTTGCAGTCACCAAGAAAGAGGCACAGAAATTCAAGATTTAGTTTTTGAAAATTCAGTTTTTGGTTGCTTTTGCTGCCTTGTAGTTGACCTAGGACCGTAAGATTTTGCATGAACCGATCTCTGGGAGCCACATTACACGAGAAAAAGCGAGAAGTGGTAATTCGTAGTAAAAACCGCAGAAAACATAACGTTTTCTACATTGTTTTCGTATCGACGTAACTGAAAATCTTCACATTGGACGCATTACTCTCAGAAACGTTTACTTTTATCGTTTGGCAACTAATGCAGCGTGATGACGTTTTCGGTCGCACCACTCTGTACGAAGGAGAAGCTTCTAGGTTGTTGCAGTCACCAAGAAAGAGGCACAGGAATTCAAGTTTTAGTTTTTGAAAATTCAGTTTTTGGCTGCTTTTGCTGCCTTGTAGTTGACCTAGGACCTTAAGATTTAGCATGAACCGAACTCTGGCAGCCACATTACACGAGAAAAAGCGAGAAGTGGTAATTCGTAGTAAAAACCGCAGAAAACATAACGTTTTCAACATTTGTTTTCGTATCGACGTAACTGAAAATCTTCACATTGGACGCATTACTCTCAGAAACGTTTACATTTATCGTCTGGCAACTAATGCCGCGTGATGACGTTTGCGGTCGCACCACTCTGTACGAAGTAGAAGCTTCTAAGTTGTTGCAGTCACCAAGAAAGAGGCACAGAAATTCAAGTTTTAGTTTTTGAAAATTCAGTTTTTGGCTGCTTTTGCTGCCTTGTAGTTGACTAGGACCTTAAGGTTTTGCATGAACCGAACTCTGGCAGCCACATTACACGAGAAAAAGCGAGAAGTGGTAATTCGTAGTAAAAACCGCGGAAAACATAACGTTTTCAACATTTGTTTTCGAAATGACGTAACTGAAAATCTTCACATTGGACGCATTACTCTCAGAAACGTTTACATTTATCGTCTGGCAACTAATGCAGCGTGATGACGTTTGCGGTCGCACCACTCTGTACGAAGTAGAAGCTTCTAAGTTGTTGCAGTCACCAAGAAAGAGGCACAGAAATTCAAGTTTTAGTTTTTGAAAATTCAGTTTTTGGCTGGTTTTGCTGCCTGGTTGTTGACCTAGGACCTCAAGATTTTGCATGAACCGAACTCTGGCAGCCACATTACACGAGAAAAAGCGAGAAGTGGTAATTCGTAGTAAAAACCGCAGAAAACATTACGTTTTCAACATTTGTTTTCGAAATGACGTAACTGAAAATCTTCACATTGGACGCATTACTCTCAGAAACGTTTACATTTATCGTCTGGCAACTAATGCAGCGTGATAAAGTTTGCGGTCGCACCACTCTGTACGAAGTAGAAGCTTCTAAGTTGTTGCAGTCACCAAGAAAGAGGCACAGAAATCCAAGTTTTAATTTTTGAAAATTCAGTTTTTGGCTGCTTTTGCTGCCTTGTAGTTGACCTAGGACCTTAAGATTTTGCATGAACCGAACTCTGGCAGCCACATTACACGAGAAAAAGCGAGAAGTGGTAATTCGTAGTAAAAACCGCAGAAAACATAACGTTTTCAACATTTGTTTTCGAAATGACGTAACTGAAAATCTTCACATTGGACGCATTACTCTCAGAAACGTTTACATTTATCGTCTGGCAACTAATGCAGCGTGATGACGTTTGCGGTCGCACCACTCTGTACGAAGTAGAAGCTTCTAAGTTGTTGCAGTCACCAAGAAAGAGGCACAGAAATTCAAGATTTAGTTTTTGAAAATTCAGTTTTTGGTTGCTTTTGCTGCCTTGTAGTTGACCTAGGACCGTAAGATTTTGCATGAACCGAACTCTGGGAGCCACATTACACGAGAAAAAGCGAGAAGTGGTAATTCGTAGTAAAAACCGCAGAAAACATAACGTTTTCTACATTGTTTTCGTATCGACGTAACTGAAAATCTTCACATTGGACGCATTACTCTCAGAAACGTTTACTTTTATCGTCTGGCAACTAATGCAGCGTGATGACGTTTGCGGTCGCACCACTCTGTACGAAGGAGAAGCTTCTAGGTTGTTGCAGTCACCAAGAAAGAGGCACAGAAATTCAAGTTTTAGTTTTTGAAAATTCAGTTTTTGGCTGCTTTTGCTGCCTTGTAGTTGACCTAGGACCTTACGATTTTGCATGAAACGAACTCTGGCAGCCACAAAATACGAGAAAAAGCGATAAGTGGTAATTCGTAGTAAAAACCGCAGAAAACATTACGTTTTCTGCATTGTTTTCGAAATGACGTAACTGAAAATCTTCACATTGGACGCATTACTCTCAGAAACGTTTACATTTATCGTCTGGCAACTAATGCCGCGTGATGACGTTTGCGGTCGCACCACTCTGTACGAAGTAGAAGCTTCTAAGTTGTTGCAGTCACCAAGAAAGAGGCACAGAAATTCTAGTTTTAGTTTTTGAAAATTCAGTTTTTGGCTGCTTTTGCTGCCTTGTAGTTGACCTAGGACCTTAAGATTTTGCATGAACCGAACTCTGGCAGCCACATTACACGAGAAAAAGCGAGAAGTGGTAATTCGTAGTAAAAACCGCAGAAAACATAACGTTTTCAACATTTGTTTTCGAAATGACGTAACTGAAAATCTTCACATTGGACGCATTACTCTCAGAAACGTTAACATTTATCGTCTGGCAACTAATGCAGCGTGATGACGATGCGGTCGCACCACTCTGTACGAAGTAGAAGCTTCTAAGTTGTTGCAGTCACCAAGAAAGAGGCACAGAAATTCAAGTTTTAGTTTTTGAAAATTCAGTTTTTGGTTGCTTTTGCTGCCTTGTAGTTGACCTAGGACCTTAAGATTTTGCATGAACCGAACTCTGGCAGCCAGATTACACGAGAAAAAGCGAGAAGTGGTAAATCGTAGTAACAACCGCAGAAAACATAACGTTTTCTACATTGTTTTCGTATCGACGTAACTGAAAATCTTCACATTGGACGCATTACTCTCAGAAACGTTTACTTTTATCGTTTGGCAACTAATGCAGCGTGATGACGTTTGCGGTCGCACCACTCTGTACGAAGGAGAAGCTTCTAGGTTGTTGCAGTCACCAAGAAAGAGGCACAGAAATTCAAGTTTTAGTTTTTGAAAATTCAGTTTTTGGCTGCTTTTGCTGCCTTGTAGTTGACCTAGGACCTTAAGATTTAGCATGAACCGAACTCTGGCAGCCACATTACACGAGAAAAAGCGAGAAGTGGTAATTCGTAGTAAAAACCGCGGAAAACATAACGTTTTCAACATTTGTTTTCGAAATGACGTAACTGAAAATCTTCACATTGGACGCATTACTCTCAGAAACTTTTACATTTATCGTCTGGCAACTAATGCAGCGTGATGACGTTTGCGGTCGCACCACTCTGTACGAAGTAGAAGCTTCTAAGTTGTGCAGTCACCAAGAAAGAGGCACAGAAATTCAAGTTTTAGTTTTTGAAATTTCAGTTTTTGGCTGCTTTTGCTGCCTTGTAGTTGACCTAGGACCTTAAGATTTTGCATGAACCGAACTCTGGCAGCCAGATTACACGAGAAAAAGCGAGAAGTGGTAATTCGTAGTAACAACCGCAGAAAACATAGCGTTTTCAACATTTGTTTTCGAAATGACGAAAGTGAAAATCTTCACATTGGACGCATTACTCTCAGAAACGTTTACATTTATCGTCTGGCAACTAATGCAGCGTGATGACGTTTGCGGTCGCACCACTCTGTACGAAGTAGAAGCTTCTAAGTTGTTGCCGTCACCAAGAAAGAGGCACAGAAATTCAAGTTTTAGTTTTTGAAAATTCAGTTTTTGGCTGCTTTTGCTGCCTGGTTGTTGACCTAGGACCTCAAGATTTTGCATGAACCGAACTCTGGCAGCCACATTACACGAGAAAAAGCGAGAAGTGGTAATTCGTAGTAAAAACCGCAGAAAACATAACGTTTTCAACATTTGTTTTCGAAATGACGTAATTGAAAATCTTCACATTGGACGCATTACTCTCAGAAACGTTTACTTTTATCGTCTGGCAACTAATGCAGCGTGATGACGTTTGCGGTCGCACCACTCTGTACGAAGGAGAAGCTTCTAGGTTGTTGCAGTCACCAAGAAAGAGGCACAGAAATTCAAGTTTTAGTTTTTGAAAATTCAGTTTTTGGCTGCTTTTGCTGCCTTGTAGTTGACCTAGGACCTTAAGATTTTGCATGAACCGAACTCTGGCAGCCACATTACACGAGAAAAATCGAGAAGTGGTAATTCGTAGTAAAAACCGCAGAAAACATAACGTTTTCTACATTGTTTTCGTATCGACGTAACTGAAAATCTTCACATTGGACGCATTACTCTCAGAAACGTTTACATTTATCGTCTGGCAACTAATGCCGCGTGATGACGTTTGCGGTCGCACCACTCTGTACGAAGTAGAAGCTTCTAAGTTGTTGCAGTCACCAAGAAAGAGGCACAGGAATTCAAGTTTTAGTTTTTGAAAATTCAGCTTTTGGCTGCTTTTGCTGCCTTGTAGTTGACCTAGGACCGTAAGATTTTGCATGAACCGAACTCTGGGAGCCACATTACACGAGAAAAAGCGAGAACTGGTAATTCGTAGTAAAAACAGCAGAAAACATAACGTTTTCTACATTGTTTTCGTATCGACGTAACTGAAAATCTTCACATTGGACGCATTACTCTCAGAAACGTTTACATTTATCGTCTGGCAACTAATGCAGCGTGATGACGTTTGCGGTCGCACCACTCTGTACGAAGGAGAAGCTTCTAGGTTGTTGCAGTCACCAAGAAAGAGGCACAGAAATTCAAGTTTTAGTTTTTGAAAATTCAGTTTTTGGCTGCTTTTGCTGCCTTGTAGTTGACCTAGGACCTTAGGATTTTGCGTGAACAGAACTCTGGCAGCCACATTACACGAGAAAAAGCGAGAAGTGGTAATTCGTAGTAAAAACAGCAGAAAACATAACGTTTTCTACATTGTTTTCGTATCGACGTAACTGAAAATCTTCACATTGGACGCATTACTCTCAGAAACGTTTACATTTATCGTCTGGCAACTAATGCCGCGTGATGACGTTTGCGGTCGCACCACTCTGTACGAAGTAGAAGCTTCTAAGTTGTTGCGGTCACCAAGAAAGAGGCACAGAAATTCAAGTTTTAGTTTTTGAAAATTCAGTTTTTGGCTGCTTTTGCTGCCTTGTAGTTGACCTAGGACCTTAAGATTTTGCATGAACCGAACTCTGGCAGCCACATTACACGAGAAAAAGCGAGAAGTGGTAAATCGTAGTAAAAACCGCAGAAAACATAACGTTTTCAACATTTGTTTTCGAAATGACGTAACTGAAAATCTTCACATTGGACGCATTACTCTCAGAAACGTTTACGTTTATCGTCTGGCAACTAATGCAGCGTTATGACGTTTGCGGTCGCACCACTCTGTACGAAGTAGAAGCTTCTAAGTTGTTGCAGTCACCAAGAAAGAGGCACAGAAATTCAAGTTTTAGTTTTTGAATATTCAGTTTTTGGCTGCTTTTGCTGCCTTGTAGTTGACCTAGGACCTTAAGATTTTGCATGAACCGAACTCTGGCAGCCACATTACACGAGAAAAAGCGAGAAGTGGTAATTCGTAGTAAAAACCGCAGAAAACATAACGTTTTCTACATTGTTTTCGTATCGACGTAACTGAAAATCTTCACATTGGACGCATTACTCTCAGAAACGTTTACATTTATCGTCTGGCAACTAATGCAGCGTGATGTCGTTTGCGGTCGCACCACTCTGTACGAAGTAGAAGCTTCTAAGTTGTTGCCGTCACCAAGAAAGAGGCACAGAAATTCAAGTTTTAGTTTTTGAAAATTCAGTTTTTGGCTGCTTTTGCTGCCTTGTAGTTGACCTAGGACCTTTAGATTTTGCATGAACCGAACTCTGGCAGCCACATTACACGAGAAAAAGCGAGAAGTGGTAATTCGTAGTAAAAACCGCAGAAAACATAACGTTTTCAACATTTGTTTTCGTATCTACGTAACTGAAAATCTTCACATTGGACGCATTACTCTCAGAAACGTTTACATTTATCGTCTGGCAACTAATGCAGCGTGATGACGTTTGCGGTCGCACCACTCTGTACGAAGTAGAAGCTTCTAAGTTGTTGCAGTCACTAAGAAAGAGGCACAGAAATTCAAGTTTTAGTTTTTGAAAATTCAGTTTTTGGCTGCTTTTGCTGCCTTGTAGTTGACCTAGGATCTTAAGATTTTGCATGAACCGAACTCTGGCAGCCACATTACACGAGAAAAAGCGAGAAGTGGTAATTCGTAGTAAAAACCGCAGAAAACGTAACGTTTTCAACATTTGTTTTCGTATCGACGTAACTGAAAATCTTCACATTGGACGCATTACTCTCAGAAACGTTTCCTTTTTTCGTCTGGCAACTAATGCCGCGTGATGAGGTTTGCGGTCGCACCACTCTGTACGAAGTAGAAGCTTCTAAGTTGTTGCAGTCGCCAAGAAAGAGGCACAGAAATTCAAGTTTTAGTTTTTGAAAATTCAGTTTTTGGCTGCTTTTACTGCCTTGTAGTTGACCTAGGACCTTAAGATTTTGCATGAACCGAACTCTGGCAGCCACATTACACGAGAAAAAGCGAGAAGTGGTAATTCGTAGTAAAAACCGCAGAAAACATAACGTTTTCTACATTTGTTTTCGAAATGACGTAACTGAAAATCTTCACATTGGACGCATTACTCACAGAAACGTTTACATTTATCGACTGGCAACTAATGCAGCGTGATGACGTTTGCGGTCGCACCACTCTGTACGAAGTAGAAGCTTCTAAGTTGTTGCAGTCACCAAGAAAGAGGCACAGAAATTCAAGTTTTAGTTTATGAAAATTCAGTTTTTGGCTGCTTTAGCTGCCTTGTAGTTGACCTAGGACCTTAAGACTTTGCATGAACCGAACTCTGGCAGCCACATTACACGAGAAAAAGCGAGAAGTGGTAATTCCTAGTAAAAACCGCAGAAAACATAACGTTTTCAACATTTGTTTACGAAATGACGTAACTGAAAATCTTCACATTGGACGCATTACTCTCAGAAACGTTTACATTTATCGTCTGGCAACTAATGCCGCGTGATGACGTTTGCGGTCGCACCACTCTGTACGAAGTAGAAGCTTCTAAGTTGTTGCCGTCACCAAGAAAGAGGCACAGAAATTCAAGTTTTAGTTTTTGAAAATTCAGTTTTTGGCTGCTTTTGCTGCCTTGTAGTTGACCTAGGACCTTAAGATTTTGCATGAACCGAACTCTGGCAGCCACATTACACGAGAAAAATCGAGAAGTGGTAATTCGTAGTAAAAACCGCAGAAAACATAACGTTTTCTACGTTGTTTTCGTATCGACGTAACTGAAAATCTTCACATTGGACGCATTACTCTCAGAAACGTTTCCTTTTTTCGTCTGGCAACTAATGCCGCGTGATGACGTTTGCGGTCGCACCACTCTGTACGAAGTAGAAGCTTCTAAGTTGTTGCAGTCGCCAAGAAAGAGGCACAGAAATTCAAGTTTTAGTTTTTGAAAATTCAGTTTTTGGCTGCTTTTACTGCCTTGTAGTTGACCTAGGACCTTAAGATTTTGCATGAACCGAACTCTGGCAGCCACATTACACGAGAAAAAGCGAGAAGTGGTAATTCGTAGTAAAAACCGCAGAAAACATAACGTTTTCTACATTTGTTTTCGAAATGACGTAACTGAAAATCTTCACATTGGACGCATTACTCACAGAAACGTTTACATTTATCGACTGGCAACTAATGCAGCGTGATGACGTTTGCGGTCGCACCACTCTGTACGAAGTAGAAGCTTCTAAGTTGTTGCAGTCACCAAGAAAGAGGCACAGAAATTCAAGTTTTAGTTTTTGAAAATTCAGTTTTTGGCTGCTTTAGCTGCCTTGTAGTTGACCTAGGACCTTAAGACTTTGCATGAACCGAACTCTGGCAGCCACATTACACGAGAAAAAGCGAGAAGTGGTAATTCCTAGTAAAAACCGCAGAAAACATAACGTTTTCAACATTTGTTTTCGAAATGACGTAACTGAAAATCTTCACATTGGACGCATTACTCTCAGAAACGTTTACATTTACCGTCTGGCAACGAATTCAGCGTGATGACGTTTGCGGTCGCACCACTCTGTACGAAGTAGAAGCTTCTATGTTGTTGCGGTCACCAAGAAAGAGGCACATAAATTCAAGTTTTAGTTTTTGAAAATTCAGTTTTTGGCTGCTTTTGCTGCCTTGTAGTTGACCTAGGACCTTTGATTTTGCATGAACCGAACTCTGGCAGCCACATTACACGAGAAAAAGCGAGAAGTGGTAATTCGTAGTAAGAACCGCAGAGAACGTAACGTTTTCTACATTGTTTTCGAAATGACGTAACTGAAAATCTTCACATTGGACGCATTACTCTCAGAAACGTTTACATTTATCGTCTGGCAACTAATGCCGCGTGATGACGTTTGCGGTCGCACCACTCTGTACGAAGTAGAAGCTTCTAAGTTGTTGCCGTCACCAAGAAAGAGGCACAGAAATTCAAGTTTTAGTTTTTGAAAATTCAGTTTTTGGCTGCTTTTGCTGCCTTGTAGTTGACCTAGGACCTTAAGATTTTGCATGAACCGAACTCTGGCAGCCACATTACACGAGAAAAATCGAGAAGTGGTAATTCGTAGTAAAAACCGCAGAAAACATAACGTTTTCTACGTTGTTTTCGTATCGACGTAACTGAAAATCTTCACATTGGACGCATTACTCTCAGAAACGATTACATTTATCGTCTGGCAAATAATGCAGCGTGATGGCGTTTGCGGTCGCACCACTCTGTACGAAGTAGAAGCTTCTAAGTTGTTGCAGTCACCAAGAAAGAGGCACAGAAATTCAAGTTTTAGTTTTTGAAAATTCAGTTTTTGGCTGCTTTTGCTGCCTTGTAGTTGACCTAGGACCGTAAGATTTTGCATGAACCGAACTCTGGGAGCCACATTACACGAGAAAAAGCGAGAAGTGGTAATTCGTAGTAAAAACAGCAGAAAACATAACGTTTTCTACATTGTTTTCGTATCGACGTAACTGAAAATCTTCACATTGGACGCATTACTCTCAGAAACGTTTACATTTATCGTCTGGCAACTAATGCAGCGTGATGACGTTTGCGGTCGCACCACTCTGTACGAAGGAGAAGCTTCTAGGTTGTTGCAGTCACCAAGAAAGAGGCACAGAAATTCAAGTTTTAGTTTTTGAAAATTCAGTTTTTGGCTGCTTTTGCTGCCTTGTAGTTGACCTAGGACCTTAGGATTTTGCGTGAACAGAACTCTGGCAGCCACATTACACGAGAAAAAGCGAGAAGTGGTAATTCGTAGTAAAAACAGCAGAAAACATAACGTTTTCTACATTGTTTTCGTATCGACGTAACTGAAAATCTTCACATTGGACGCATTACTCTCAGAAACGTTTACATTTATCGTCTGGCAACTAATGCCGCGTTATGACGTTTGCGGTCGCACCACTCTGTACGAAGTAGAAGCTTCTAAGTTGTTGCGGTCACCAAGAAAGAGGCACAGAAATTCAAGTTTTAGTTTTTGAAAATTCAGTTTTTGGCTGCTTTTGCTGCCTTGTAGTTGACCTAGGACCTTAAGATTTTGCATGAACCGAACTCTGGCAGCCACATTACACGAGAAAAAGCGAGAAGTGGTAATTCGTAGTAAAAACCGCAGAAAACATAACGTTTTCAACATTTGTTTTCGAAATGACGTAACTGAAAATCTTCACATTGGACGCATTACTCTCAGAAACGTTTACGTTTATCTTCTGGCAACTAATGCAGCGTTATGACGTTTGCGGTCGCACCACTCTGTACGAAGTAGAAGCTTCTAAGTTGTTGCAGTCACCAAGAAAGAGGCACAGAAATTCAAGTTTTAGTTTTTGAATATTCAGTTTTTGGCTGCTTTTGCTGCCTTGTAGTTGACCTAGGACCTTAAGATTTTGCATGAACCGAACTCTGGCAGCCACATTACACGAGAAAAAGCGAGAAGTGGTAATTCGTAGTAAAAACCGCAGAAAACATAACGTTTTCTACATTGTTTTCGTATCGACGTAACTGAAAATCTTCACATTGGACGCATTACTCTCAGAAACGTTTACATTTATCGTCTGGCAACTAATGCAGCGTGATGTCGTTTGCGGTCGCACCACTCTGTACGAAGTAGAAGCTTCTAAGTTGTTGCCGTCACCAAGAAAGAGGCACAGAAATTCAAGTTTTAGTTTTTGAAAATTCAGTTTTTGGCTGCTTTTGCTGCCTTGTAGTTGACCTAGGACCTTTAGATTTTGCATGAACCGAACTCTGGCAGCCACATTACACGAGAAAAAGCGAGAAGTGGTAATTCGTAGTAAAAACCGCAGAAAACATAACGTTTTCAACATTTGTTTTCGTATCTACGTAACTGAAAATCTTCACATTGGACGCATTACTCTCAGAAACGTTTACAATTATCGTCTGGCAACTAATGCAGCGTGATGACGTTTGCGGTCGCACCACTCTGTACGAAGTAGAAGCTTCTAAGTTGTTGCAGTCACTAAGAAAGAGGCACAGAAATTCAAGTTTTAGTTTTTGAAAATTCAGTTTTTGGCTGCTTTTGCTGCCTTGTAGTTGACCTAGGTTCTTACGATTTTGCATGAACCGAACTCTGGCAGCCACATTACACGAGAAAAAGCGAGAAGTGGTAATTCGTAGTAAAAACCGCAGAAAACGTAACGTTTTCAACATTTGTTTTCGTATCGACGTAACTGAAAATCTTCACATTGGACGCATTACTCTCAGAAACGTTTCCTTTTTTCGTCTGGCAACTAATGCCGCGTGATGACGTTTGCGGTCGCACCACTCTGTACGAAGTAGAAGCTTCTAAGTTGTTGCAGTCGCCAAGAAAGAGGCACAGAAATTCAAGTTTTAGTTTTTGAAAATTCAGTTTTTGGCTGCTTTTACTGCCCTGTAGTTGACCTAGGACCTTAAGATTTTGCATGAACCGAACTCTGGCAGCCACATTACACGAGAAAAAGCGAGAAGTGGTAATTCGTAGTAAAAACCGCAGAAAACATAACGTTTTCTACATTTGTTTTCGAAATGACGTAACTGAAAATCTTCACATTGGACGCATTACTCACAGAAACGTTTACATTTATCGACTGGCAACTAATGCAGCGTGATGACGTTTGCGGTCGCACCACTCTGTACGAAGTAGAAGCTTCTAAGTTGTTGCAGTCACCAAGAAAGAGGCACAGAAATTCAAGTTTTAGTTTTTGAAAATTCAGTTTTTGGCTGCTTTAGCTGCCTTGTAGTTGACCTAGGACCTTAAGACTTTGCATGAACCGAACTCTGGCAGCCACATTACACGAGAAAAAGCGAGAAGTGGTAATTCCTAGTAAAAACCGCAGAAAACATAACGTTTTCAACATTTGTTTTCGAAATGACGTAACTGAAAATCTTCACATTGGACGCATTACTCTCAGAAACGTTTACATTTACCGTCTGGCAACGAATGCAGCGTGATGACGTTTGCGGTCGCACCACTCTGTACGAAGTAGAAGCTTCTATGTTGTTGCAGTCACCAAGAAAGAGGCACATAAATTCAAGTTATAGTTTTTGAAAATTCAGTTTTTGGCTGCTTTTGCTGCCTTGTAGTTGACCTAGGACCTTTGATTTTGCATGAACCGAACTCTGGCAGCCACATTACACGAGAAAAAGCGAGAAGTGGTAATTCGTAGTAAGAACCGCAGAGAACGTAACGTTTTCTACATTGTTTTCGAAATGACGTAACTGAAAATCTTCACATTGGACGCATTACTCTCAGAAACGTTTACATTTATCGTCTGGCAACTAATGCCGCGTGATGACGTTTGCGGTCGCACCACTCTGTACGAAGTAGAAGCTTCTAAGTTGTTGCCGTCACCAAGAAAGAGGCACAGAAATTCAAGTTTTAGTTTTTGAAAATTCAGTTTTTGGCTGCTTTTGCTGCCTTGTAGTTGACCTAGGACCTTAAGATTTTGCATGAACCGAACTCTGGCAGCCACATTACACGAGAAAAATCGAGAAGTGGTAATTCGTAGTAAAAACCGCAGAAAACATAACGTTTTCTACGTTGTTTTCGTATCGACGTAACTGAAAATCTTCACATTGGACGCATTACTCTCAGAAACGATTACATTTATCGTCTGGCAAATAATGCAGCGTGATGGCGTTTGCGGTCGCACCACTCTGTACGAAGTAGAAGCTTCTAAGTTGTTGCAGTCACCAAGAAAGAGGCACAGAAATTCAAGTTTTAGTTTTTGAAAATTCAGTTTTTGGCTGCTATTGCTGCCTTGTAGTTGACCTAGAACCTTACGATTTTGCATGAACCGAACTCTGGCAGCCACATTACACGAGAAAAAGCGAGAAGTTGTAATTCGTAGTAAAAACAGCAGAAAACATAACGTTTTCTACATTGTTTTCGAAATGACGTAACAGAAAATCTTCTCATTGGACGCATTACTCTCAGAAACGTTTACATTTATCGTCTGGCAACTAATGCAGCGTGATGACGTTTCCGGTCGCAACACTCTGTACGAAGTAGAAGCTTCTAAGTTGTTGCAGTCACCAAGAAAGAGGCACAGAAATTCAAGTTTTAGTTTTTGATAATTCAGTTTTTGGCTGCTTTTGCTGCCTTGTAGTTGACCTACGAGCTTAAGATTTTGCATGAACCGAACTTTGGCAGCCACATTACACGAGAAAAAGCGAGAAGTGGTAATTCGTAGTAAAAACAGCAGAAAACATAACGTTTTCTACATTGTTTTCGTATCGACGTAACTGAAAATCTTCACATTGGACGCATTACTCTCAGAAACGTTTCCTTTTTTCGTCTGGCAACTAATGCCGCGTGATGACGTTTGCGGTCGCACCACTCTGTACGAAGTAGAAGCTTCTAAGTTGTTGCAGTTACCAAGAAAGAGGCACAGAAATTCAAGTTTTAGTTTTTGAAAATTCAGTTTTTGGCTGCTTTTGCTGCCTTGTAGTTGACCTAGGACCTTAAGATTTTGCATGAACCGAACTCTGGCAGCCACATTACACGAGAAAAAGCGAGAAGTGGTAATTCGTAGTAAAAACCGCAGAAAACATAACGTTTTCTACATTTGTTTTCGAAATGACGTAACTGAAAATCTTCACATTGGACGCATTACTCACAGAAACGTTTACATTTATCGACTGGCAACTAATGCAGCGTGATGACGTTTGCGGTCGCACCCCTCTGTACGAAGTGAAGCTTCTAAGTTGTTGCAGTCACCAAGAAAGAGGCACAGAAATTCAAGTTTTAGTTTTTGAAAAGTCAGTTTTTGGCTGCTTTAGCTGCCTTGTAGTTGACCTAGGACCTTAAGACTTTGCATGAACCGAACTCTGGAAGCCACATTACACGAGAAAAAGCGAGAAGTGGTAATTCCTAGTAAAAACCGCAGAAAACATAACGTTTTCAACATTTGTTTTCGAAATGACGTAACTGAAAATCTTCACATTGGACGCATTACTCTCAGAAACGTTTACATTTACCGTCTGGCAACTAATGCAGCGTGATGACGTTTGCGGTCGCACCACTCTGTACGAAGTAGAAGCTTCTATGTTGTTGCAGTCACCAAGAAAGAGGCACAGAAATTCAAGTTATAGTTTTTGAAAATCCAGTTTTTGGCTGCTTTTGCTGCCTTGTAGTTGACCTAGGACCTTTGATTTTGCATGAACCGAACTCTGGCAGCCACATTACACGAGAAAAAGCGAGAAGTGGTAATTCGTAGTAAGAACCGCAGAGAACGTAACGTTTTCTACATTGTTTTCGAAATGACGTAACTGAAAATCTTCACATTGGACGCATTACTCTCAGAAACGTTTACATTTATCGTCTGGCAACTAATGCCGCGTGATGACGTTTGCGGTCGCACCACTCTGTACGAAGTAGAAGCTTCTAAGTTGTTGCCGTCACCAAGAAAGAGGCACAGAAATTCAAGTTTTAGTTTTTGAAAATTCAGTTTTTGGCTGCTTTTGCTGCCTTGTAGTTGACCTAGGACCTTAAGATTTCGCATGAACCGAACTCTGGCAGCCACATTACACGAGAAAAATCGAGAAGTGGTAATTCGTAGTAAAAACCGCAGAAAACATAACGTTTTCTACGTTGTTTTCGTATCGACGTAACTGAAAATCTTCACATTGGACGCATTACTCTCAGAAACGATTACATTTATCGTCTGGCAAATAATGCAGCGTGATGGCGTTTGCGGTCGCACCACTCTGTACGAAGTAGAAGCTTCTAAGTTGTTGCAGTCACCAAGAAAGAGGCACAGAAATTCAAGTTTTAGTTTTTGAAAATTCAGTTTTTGGCTGCTATTGCTGCCTTGTAGTTGACCTAGAACCTTACGATTTTGCATGAACCGAACTCTGGCAGCCACATTACACGAGAAAAAGCGAGAAGTTGTAATTCGTAGTAAAAACAGCAGAAAACATAACGTTTTCTACATTGTTTTCGAAATGACGTAACAGAAAATCTTCTCATTGGACGCATTACTCTCAGAAACGTTTACATTTATCGTCTGGCAACTAATGCAGCGTGATGACGTTTCCGGTCGCAACACTCTGTACGAAGTAGAAGCTTCTAAGTTGTTGCAGTCACCAAGAAAGAGGCACAGAAATTCAAGTTTTAGTTTTTGATAATTCAGTTTTTGGCTGCTTTTGCTGCCTTGTAGTTGACCTACGAGCTTAAGATTTTGCATGAACCGAACTTTGGCAGCCACATTACACGAGAAAAAGCGAGAAGTGGTAATTCGTAGTAAAAACAGCAGAAAACATAACATTTTCTACATTGTTTTCGTATCGACGTAACTGAAAATCTTCACATTGGACGCATTACTCTCAGAAACGTTTCCTTTTTTCGTCTGGCAACTAATGCCGCGTGATGACGTGTGCGGTCGCACCACTCTGTACGAAGTAGAAGCTTCTAAGTTGTTGCAGTTACCAAGAAAGAGGCACAGAAATTCAAGTTTTAGTTTTTGAAAATTCAGTTTTTGGCTGCTTTTGCTGCCTTGTAGTTGACCTAGGACCTTAAGATTTTGCATGAACCGAACTCTGGCAGCCACATTACACGAGATAAAGCGAGAAGTGGTAATTCGTAGTAAAAACAGCAGAAAAAATAACGTTTTCTACATTGTTTTCGTATCGACGTAACTGAATATCTTCACATTGGACGCATTACTCTCAGAAACGTTTACATTTATCGTCTGGCAAGTAATGCCGCGTGATGACGTTTGCGGTCGCACCACTCTGTACGAAGTAGAAGCTTCTAAGTTGTTGCAGTCACCAAGAAAGAGGCACAGAAATTCAAGTTTTAGTTTTTGAAAATCCAGTTTTTGGCTGCTTTTGCTGCCTTGTAGTTGACCTAGGACCTTAAGATTTTGCATGAACCGAACTCTGGCAGCCACATTACTCGAGAAAAAGCGAGAAGTGGTAATTCGTAGTAAAAACCGCAGAAAACATAACGTTTTCAACATTTGTTTTCGAAATGACGTAACTGAAAATCTTCACATTGGACGCATTACTCTCAGAAACGTTTACATTTATCGTCTGGCAACTAATGCAGCGTTATGACGTTTGCGGTCGCACCACTCTGTACGAAGTAGAAGCTTCTAAGTTGTTGCAGTCACCAAGAAAGAGGCACAGAAATTCAAGTTTCAGTTTTTGAACATTCAGTTTTTGGCTGCTTTTGCTGCCTTGTAGTTGACCTAGGACCTTAAGATTTTGCATGAACCGAACTCTGGCAGCCACATTACACGAGAAAAAGCGAGAAGTGGTAATTCGTAGTAAGAACCGCAGAAAACATAACGTTTTCTACATTGTTTTCGTATCGACGTAACTGAAAATCTTCACATTGGACGCATTACTCTCAGAAACGTTTACATTTATCGTCTGGCAACTAATGCAGCGTGATGACGTTTGCGGTCGCACCACTCTGTACGAAGTAGATGCTTCTAAGTTGTTGCAGTCACCAAGAGAGAGGCACAGAAATTCAAGTTTTAGTTTTTGAAAATTCAGTTTTTGGCTGCTTTTGCTGCCTTGTAGTTGACCTAGGATCTTAAGATTTTGCATGAACCGAACTCTGGCAGCCACATTACACGAGAAAAAGCGAGAAGTGGTAATTCGTAGTAAAAACCGCAGAAAACATAACGTTTTCAACATTTGTTTTCGTATCGACGTAACTGAAAATCTTCACATTTTACGCATTACTCTCAGAAACGTTTACATTTTTCGTCTGGCAACTAATGCAGCGTGATGACGTTTGCGGTCGCACCACTCTGTACGAAGTAGAAGCTTCTAAGTTGTTGCAGTCACCAAGAAAGAGGCACAGAAATTCAAGTTTTAGTTTTTGAAAATTCAGTTTTGGCTGCTTTTGCTGCCTTGTAGTTGACCTAGGACTTTAAGATTTTGCATGAACCGAACTCTGGCAACCACATTACACGAGAAAAAGCGAGAAGTGGTAATTCGTAGTAAAAACCGCAGAAAACATAACGTTTTCTACATTGTTTTCGAAATGACGTAACAGAAAATCTTCTCATTGGACGCATTACTCTCAGAAACGTTTACATTTATCGTCTGGCAACTAATGCAGCGTGACGACGTTTCCGGTCGCAACACTCTGTACGAAGTAGAAGCTTCTAAGTTGTTGCAGTCACCAAGAAAGAGGCACAGAAATTCAAGTTTTAGTTTTTGAAAATTCAGTTTTTGGCTGCTTTTGCTGCCTTGTAGTTGACCTACGAGCTTAAGATTTTGCATGAACCGAACTCTGGCAGCCACATTACACGAGATAAAGCGAGAAGTGGTAATTCGTAGTAAAAACAGCAGAAAACATAACGTTTTCTACATTGTTTTCGTATCGACGTAACTGAAAATCTTCACATTGGACGCATTACTCTCAGAAACGTTTCCTTTTTTCGTCTGGCAACTAATGCCGCGTGATGACGTTTGCGGTCGCACCACTCTGTACGAAGTAGAAGCTTCTAAGTTGTTGCAGTCACCAAGAAAGAGGCACAGAAATTCAAGTTTTAGTTTTTGAAAATTCAGTTTTTGGCTGCTTTTGCTGCCTTGTAGTTGACCTAGGACCTTAAGATTTTGCATGAACCGAACTCTGGCAGCCACATTACACGAGAAAAAGCGAGAAGTGGTAATTCGTAGTAAAAACCGCAGAAAACATAACGTTTTCTACATTGTTTTCGTATCGACGTAACTGAAAATCTTCACATTGGACGCATTACTCTCAGAAACGTTTACATTTATCGTCTGGCAACTAATGCAGCGTGATGACGTTTGCGGTCGCACCACTCTGTACGAAGTAGAAGCTTCTAAGTTGTTGCAGTCACCAAGAAAGAGGCACAGAAATTCAAGTTTTAGTTTTTGAAAATTCAGTTTTTGGCTGCTTTTGCTGCATTGTAGTTGACCTAGGACCTTAGGATTTTGCATGAACAGAACTCTGGCAGCCACATTACACGAGAAAAAGCGAGAAGTGGTAATTCGTAGTAAAAACAGCAGAAAACATAACGTTTTCTACATTGTTTTCGTATCGACGTAACTGAAAATCTTCACATTGGACGCATTACTCTCAGAAACGTTTACATTTATCGTCTGGCAACTAATGCCGCGTGATGACGTTTGCGGTCGCACCACTCTGTACGAAGTAGAAGCTTCTAAGTTGTTGCAGTCACCAAGAAAGAGGCACAGAAGTTCAAGTTTTAGTTTTTGAAAATTCAGTTTTGGGCTGCTTTTGCTGCCTTGTAGTTGACCTAGGACCTTAAGATTTTGCATGAACCGAACTCTGGCAGCCACATTACACGAGAAAAAGCGAGAAGTGGTAATTCGTAGTAAAAACCGCAGAAAACATAACGTTTTCAACACTTGTTTTCGAAATGACGTAACTGAAAATCTTCACATTGGACGCATTACTCTCAGAAACGTTAACATTTATCGTCTGGCAACTAATGCAGCGTGATGACGTTTGCGGTCGCACCACTCTGTACGAAGTAGAAGCTTCTAAGTTGTTGCAGTCACCAAGAAAGAGGCACAGAAATTCAAGTTTTAGTTTTTGAAAATTCAGTTTTTGGCTGCTATTGCTGCCTTGTAGTTGACCTAGAGCCTTAAGATTTTGCATGAACCGAACTCTGGCAGCCACATTACACGAGAAAAAGCGAGAAGTGGTAATTCGTAGTAAAAACAGCAGAAAACATAACGTTTTCTACATTGTTTTCGTATCGATGTAACTGAAAATCTTCACATTGGACGCATTACTCTCAGAAACGTTTCCTTTTTTCGTCTGGCAACTAATGCCGCGTGATGACGTTTGCGGTCGCACCACTCTGTACGAAGTAGAAGCTTCTAAGTTGTTGCAGTCACCAAGAAAGAGGCACAGAAATTCAAGTGTTAGTTTTTGAAAATTCAGTTTTTGGCTGCTTTTGCTGCCTTGTAGTTGACCTAGGACCTTAAGATTTTGCATGAACCGAACTCTGGCAGCCACATTACACGAGAAAAAGCGAGATGTGGTAATTCGTAGTAAAAACCGCAGAAAACATAACGTTTTCTACATTGTTTTCGTATCGACGTAACTGAAAATCTTCACATTGGACGCATTACTCTCAGAAACGTTTACATTTATCGTCTGGCAACTAATGCAGCGTGATGACGTTTGCGGTCGCACCACTCTGTACGAGGTAGAAACTTCTAAGTTGTTGCAGTCACCAAGAAAGAGGCACAGAAATTCAAGTTTTAGTTTTTGAAAATTCAGTTTTTGGCTGCTTTTGCTGCCTTGTAGTTGACCTAGGACCTTAGGATTTTGCATGAACAGAACTCTGGCAGCCACATTACACGAGAAAAAGCGAGAAGTGGTAATTCGTAGTAAAAACAGCAGAAAACATAACGTTTTCTACATTGTTTTCGTATCGACGTAACTGAAAATCTTCACATTGGACGCATTACTCTCAGAAACGTTTACATTTATCGTCTGGCAACTAATGCCGCGTGATGACGTTTGCGGTCGCACCACTCTGTACGAAGCAGAAGCTTCTAAGTTGTTGCAGTCACCAAGAAAGAGGCACAGAAATTCAAGTTTTAGTTTTTGAAAATTCAGTTTTTGGCTGCTTTTGCTGCCTTGTAGTTGACCTAGGACCTTAAGATTTTGCATGAACCGAACTCTGGCAGCCACATTACACGAGAAAAAGCGAGAAGTGGTATTTCGTAGTAAAAACCGCAGAAAACATAACTTTTTCAACATTTGTTTTCGAAATGACGTAACTGAAAATCTTCACATTGGACGCATTACTCTCAGAAACGTTAACATTTATCGTCTGGCAACTAATGCAGCGTGATGACGTTTGCGGTCGCACCACTCTGTACGAAGTAGAAGCTTCTAAGTTGTTGCAGTCACCAAGAAAGAGGCACAGAAATTCAAGTTTTAGTTTTTGAAAATTCAGTTTTTGGCTGCTTTTGCTGCCTTGTAGTTGACCTAGGACCTTAAGATTTTGCATCAACCGAACTCTTGCAGCCACATTACACGAGAAAAAGCGAGAAGTGGTAATTCGTAGTAAAAACCGCAGAAAACATAACGTTTTCAACATTTGCTTACGAAATGACGTAACTGAAAATCTTCACATTGGACGCATTACTCTCAGAAACGTTTACATTTATCGTCTGGCAACTAATGCAGCGTGATGACGTTTGCGGTCGCAGCACTCTGTACGAAGTAGAAGCTTCTAAGTTGTTGCAGTCACCAAGAAAGAGGCACAGAAATTCAAGTTTTAGTTTTTGAAAATTCAGTTTTTGGCTGCTTTTGCTGCCTTGTAGTTGACCTAGGACCTTAAGATTTTGCATGAACCGAACTCTGGCAGCCACATTACACGAGAAAAAGCGAGAAGTGGTAATTCGTGGTAAAAACCGCAGAAAACATAACGTTTTCTACATTTGTTTTCGAAATGACGTAACTGCAAATCTTCACATTGGACGCATTACTCTCAGAAACGTTTACATTTATCGTCTGGCAACTAATGCAGCGTGATGACGTTTGCGGTCGCACCACTCTGTACGAAGTAGAAGCTTCTAAGTTGTTGCAGTCACCAAGAAAGAGGCACAGAAATTCAAGTTTTAGTTTTTGAAAATTCAGTTTTTGGCTGCTTTAGCTGCCTTGTAGTTGACCTAGGACCTTAAGATTTTGCATCAACCGAACTCTGGCAGCCACATTACACGAGAAAAAGCGAGAAGTGGTAATTCCTAGTAAAAACCGCAGAAAACATAACGTTTTCAACATTTGTTTTCGAAATGACGTAACTGAAAATCTTCACATTGGACGCATTACTCTCAGAAACGTTTACATTTATCGTCTGGCAACTAATGCAGCGTGATGACGTTTGCGGTCGCACCACTCTGTACGAAGTAGAAGCTTCTATGTTGTTGCAGTCACCAAGAAAGAGGCACAGAAATTCAAGTTTTAGTTTTTGAAAATTCAGTTATTGGCCGCTTTTGCTGCCTTGTAGTTGACCTAGGACCTTAAGATTTTGCATGAACCGAACTCTGGCAGCCACATTACACGAGAAAAAGCGAGAAGTGGTAATTCGTAGTAAGAACCGCAGAAAACATAACGTTTTCTACATTGTTTTCGTATCGACGTAACTGAAAATCTTCACATTGGACGCATTACTCTCAGAAACGTTTACATTTATCGTCTGGCAACTAATGCCGCGTGATGACGTTTGCGGTCGCACCGCTCTGTACGAAGTAGAAGCTTCTAAGTTGTTGCCGTCACCAAGAAAGAGGCACAGAAATTCAAGTTTTAGTTTTTGAAAATTCAGTTTTTGGCTGCTTTTGCTGCCTTGTAGTTGACCTAGGACCTTAAGATTTTGCATGAACCGAACTCTGGCAGCCACATTACACGAGAAAAAGCGAGAAGTGGTAATTCGGAGTAAAAACCACAGAAAACATAACGTTTTCTACATTGTTTTCGTATCGACGTAACTGAAAATCTTCACATTGGACCCATTACTCTCAGAAACGTTTACATTTATCGTCTGGCAA
Source organism: Schistocerca serialis cubense (assembly GCF_023864345.2). Lineage (NCBI taxonomy): Eukaryota > Metazoa > Arthropoda > Insecta > Orthoptera > Acrididae > Schistocerca > Schistocerca serialis. The sequence goes on along the minus strand of NW_026047571.1, from coordinate 1,502,502 downwards.
CTAATGCAGCGTGATGACGTTTGCGGTCGCACCACTCTGTACGAAGTAGAAGCTTCTAAGTTGTTGCAGTCACCAAGAAAGAGGCACAGAAATTCAAGTTTTAGTTTTTGAAAATTCGGTTTCTGGCTGCTATTGCTGCCTTGTAGTTGACCTAGAACCTTAAGATTTTGCATGAACCGAACTCTGGCAGCCACATTACACGAGAAAAAGCGAGAAGTGGTAATTCGTAGTAAAAACAGCAGAAAACATAACGTTTTCTACATTGTTTTCGTATCGACGTAACTGAAAATCTTCACATTGGACGCATTACTGTCAGAAACGTTTACATTTATCGTCTGGCAACTAATGCAGCGTGATGACGTTTGCGGTCGCACCACTCTGTACGAAGTAGAAGCTTCTAAGTTGTTGCAGTCACCAAGAAAGAGGCACAGAAATTCAAGTTTTAGTTTTTGAAAATTCAGTTTCTGGCTGCTATTGCTGCCTTGTAGTTGACCTAGAACCTTAAGATTTTGCATGAACCGAACTCTGGCAGCCACATTACACGAGAAAAAGCGAGAAGTGGTAATTCGTAGTAAAAACAGCAGAAAACATAACGTTTTCTACATTGTTTTCGTATCGACGTAACTGAAAATCTTCACATTGGACCCATTACTCTCAGAAACGTTTACATTTATCGTCTGGCAACTAATGCAGCGTGATGACGTTTGCGGTCGCACCACTCTGTACGAAGTAGAGGCTTCTAAGTTGTTGCAGTCACCAAGAAAGAGGCACAGAAATTCAAGTTTTAGTTTTTGAAAATTCAGTTTTTGGCTGCTTTTGCTGCCTTGTAGTTGACCTAGGACCTTAAGACTTTGCATGAACCGAACTCTGGCAGCCACATTACACGAGAAAAAGCGAGAAGTGGTAATTCGTAGTAAAAACCGCAGAAAACATAACGTTTTCTACATTGTATTCGTATCGACGTAACTGAAAATCTTCACATTGGACGCATTACTCTCAGAAACGTTTACATTTATCGTCTGGCAACTAATGCAGCGTGATGACGTTTGCGGTCGCACCACTCTGTACGAAGTAGAAGCTTCTAAGTTGTTGCCGTCACCAAGAAAGAGGCACAGAAATTCAAGTTTTAGTTTTTGAAAATTCAGTTTTTGGCTGCTTTTGCTGCCTTGTAGTTGACCTAGGACCTTTAGATTTTGCATGAACCGAACTCTGGCAGCTACATTACACGAGAAAAAGCGAGAAGTGGTAATTCGTAGTAAAAACCGCAGAAAACATAACGTTTTCAACATTTGTTTTCGTATCTACGTAACTGAAAATCTTCACATTGGACGCATTACTCTCAGACACGTTTACATTTATCGTCTGGAAACTAATGCAGCGTGATGACGTTTGCGGTCGCACCACTCTGTACGAAGTAGAAGCTTCTAAGTTGTTGCAGTCACCAAGAAAGAGGCACAGAAATTCAAGTTTTAGTTTTTGAAAATTCAGTTTTTGGCTGCTTTTGCTGCCTTGTAGTTGACCTAGGATCTTAAGATTTTGCATGAACCGAACTCTGGCAGCCACATTACACGAGAAAAAGCGAGAAGTGGTAATTCGCAGTAAAAACCGCAGAAAACATAACATTTTCAACATTTGTTTTCGAAATGACGTAACAGAAAATCTGCTCATTGGACGCATTACTCTCAGAAACGTTTACATTTATCGTCTGGCAACTAATGCAGCGTGATGACGTTTCCGGTCGCAACACTCTGTACGAAGTAGAAGCTTCTAAGTTGTTGCAGTCACCAAGAAAGAGGCACAGAAATTCAAGTTTTAGTTTTTGAAAATTCAGTTTTTGGCTGCTTTTGCTGCCTTGTAGTTGAGCTACGAGCTTAAGATTTTGCATGAACCGAACTCTGGCAGCCACATTACACGAGAAAAAGCGAGAAGTGGTAATTCGTAGTAAAAAAAGCAGAAAACATAACGTTTTCTACATTGTTTTCGTATCGACGTAACTGAAAATCTTCAAATTGGACGCATTACTCTCAGAAACGTTTACATTTATCGTCTGGCAACTAATGCAGCGTGATGACGTTTGCGGTCGCACCACTCTGTACGAAGTAGAAGCTTCTAAGTTGTTGCAGTCACCAAGAAAGAGGCACAGAAATTCAAGTTTTAGTTTTTGAAAATTCAGTTTTTGGCTGCTTTTGCTGCCTTGTAGTTGACCTAGGACCTTAGGATTTTGCATGAACCGAACTCTGGCAGCCACATTACACGAGAAAAAGCGAGAAGTTGTAATTCGTAGTAAAAACCGCAGAAAACATAACGTTTTCAACATTTGTTTTCGAAATGACGTAACTGAAAATCTTCACATTGGACGCATTACTCTCAGAAACGTTAACATTTATCGTCTGGCAACTAATGCAGCGTGATGACGTTTGCGGTCGCACCACTCTGTACGAAGTAGAGGCTTCTAAGTTGTTGCAGTCACCAAGAAAGAGGCACAGAAATTCAAGTTTTAGTTTTTGAAAATTCAGTTTTTGGCTGCTTTTGCTGCCTTGTAGTTGACCTAGGACCTTAAGATTTTGCATGAACCGAACTCTGGCAGCCACATTACACGAGAAAAAGCGAGAAGTGGTAATTCGTAGTAAAAACCGCAGAAAACATAACGTTTTCTACATTGTTTTCGAAATGACGTAACTGAAAATCTTCACATTGGACGCATTACTCTCAGAAACGTTTACATTTATCGTCTGGCAACTAATGCAGCGTGATGACGTTTGCGGTCGCACCACTCTGTACGAAGTAGAAGCTTCTAAGTTGTTGCAGTCACCAAGAAAGAGGCACAGAAATTCAAGTTTTAGTTTTTGAAAATTCAGTTTTTGGCTGCTATTGCTGCCTTGTAGTTGACCTAGAACCTTAAGATTTTGCATGAACCGAACTCTGGCAGCCACATTACACGAGAAAAAGCGATAAGTGGTATTTCGTAGTAAAAACAGCAGAAAACATAACCTTTTCTACATTGTTTTCGTATCGACGTAACTGAAAATCTTCACATTGGACGCATTACTGTCAGAAACGTTTACATTTATCGTCTGGCAACTAATGCCGCGTGATGACGTTTGCGGTCGCACCACTCTGTACGAAGTAGAAGCTTCTAAGTTGTTGCAGTCACCAAGAAAGAGGCACAGAAATTCAAGTTTTAGTTTTTGAAAATTCAGTTTTTGGCTGCTTTTGCTGCCTTGTAGTTGACCTAGGACCTTAAGATTTTGCATGAACCGAACTCTGGCAGCCACATTACACGAGAAAAAGCGAGAAGTGGTAATTCGTAGTAAAAACTGCAGAAAACATAACGTTTTCTACACTGTTTTCGTATCGACGTAACTGAAAATCTTCACATTGGACGCATTACTCTCAGAAACGTTAACATTTATCGTCTGGCAACTAATGCCGCGTGATGACGTTTGCGGTCGCACCACTCTGTACGAAGTAGATGCTTCTAAGTTGTTGCAGTCACCAAGAAAGAGGCACAGAAATTCAAGTTATAGTTTATGAAAATTCAGTTTTTGGCTGCTTTTGCTGCCTTGTAGTTGACCTAGGACCTTAAGATTTTGCATGAACCGAACTCTGGCAGCCACATTACACGAGAAAAAGCGAGAAGTGGTAATTCGTAGTAAAAACCGCAGAAAACATAACGTTTTCTACATTGTTTTCGAAATGACGTAACTGAAAATCTTCACATTGGACGCATTACTCTCAGAAACGTTTACATTTATCGTCTGGCAACTAATGCAGTGTGATGACGTTTGCGGTCGCACCACTCTGTACGAAGTAGAAGCTTCTAAGTTGTTGCAGTCACCAAGAAAGAGGCACAGAAATTCAAGTTTTAGTTTTTGAAAATTCAGTTTTTGGCTGCTTTAGCTGCCTTGTAGTTGACCTAGGACCTTAAGATTTTGCATGAACCGAACTCTGGCAGCCGCATTGCACGAGAAAAAGCGAGAAGTGGTAATTCGTAGTAAAAACCGCAGAAAACATAACGTTTTCTACATTGTTTTCGTATCGACGTAACTGAAAAACTTCACATTGGACGCATTACTCTCAGAAACGTTTACATATATCTTCTGGCAACTAATGCAGCATGATGACGTTTGCGGTCGCACCACTCTGTACGAAGTAGAAGCTTCTAAGTTGTTGCAGTCACCAAGAAAGAGGCACAGAAATTCAAGTTTTAGTTTTTGAAAATTCAGTTTTTGGCTGCTTTTGCTGCCTTGTAGTTGACCTAGGACCTTAAGATTTTGCATGAACCGAACTCTGGCAGCCACATTAGACGAGAAAAAGCGAGAAGTGGTAATTCGTAGTAAAAACCGCAGAAAACATAACGTTTTCTACATTGTTTTCGTATCGACGTAACTGAAAATCTTCACATTGGACGCATTACTCTCAGAAACGTTTACATTTATCGTCTGGCAACTAATGCAGTGTGATGACGTTGCGGTCGCACCACTCTGTACGAAGTAGAAGCTTCTAAGTTGTTGCAGTCACCAAGAAAGAGGCACAGAAATTCAAAGTTTATTTTTTGAAAATTGAGTTTTTGTCTGCTTTTGCTGCCTTGTAGTTGACCTAGGACCTTAAGATTTTGCATGAACCGAACTCTGGCAGCCACATTACACGAGAAAAAGCGAGAAGTGGTAATTCGTAGTAAAAACCGCAGAAAGCATAACGTTTTCTACATTGTTTTCGTATCGACGTAACTGAAAATCTTCACATTGGACGCATTACTCTCAGAAACGTTTACATTTATCGTCTGGCAACTAATGCAGCGTGATGACGTTTGCGGTCGCACCACTCTGTACGAAGTAGAAGCTTCTAAGTTGTTGCAGTCACCAAGAAAGAGGCACAGAAATTCAAGTTTTAGTTTTTGAAAATTCAGTTTTTGGCTGCTTTAGCTGCCTTGTAGTTGACCTAGGACCTTAAGATTTTGCATCAACCGAACTCTGGCAGCCACATTACACGAGAAAAAGCGAGAAGTGGTAATTCCTAGTAAAAACCGCAGAAAACATAACGTTTTCAACATTTGTTTTCGAAATGACGTAACTGAAAATCTTCACATTGGACGCATTACTCTCAGAAACGTTTACATTTATCGTCTGGCAACTAATGCAGCGTGATGACGTTTGCGGTCGCACCACTCTGTACGAAGTAGAAGCTTCTATGTTGTTGCAGTCACCAAGAAAGAGGCACAGAAATTCAAGTTTTAGTTTTTGAAAATTCAGTTATTGGCCGCTTTTGCTGCCTTGTAGTTGACCTAGGACCTTAAGATTTTGCATGAACCGAACTCTGGCAGCCACATTACACGAGAAAAAGCGAGAAGTGGTAATTCGTAGTAAGAACCGCAGAAAACATAACGTTTTCTACATTGTTTTCGTATCGACGTAACTGAAAATCTTCACATTGGACGCATTACTCTCAGAAACGTTTACATTTATCGTCTGGCAACTAATGCCGCGTGATGACGTTTGCGGTCGCACCGCTCTGTACGAAGTAGAAGCTTCTAAGTTGTTGCCGTCACCAAGAAAGAGGCACAGAAATTCAAGTTTTAGTTTTTGAAAATTCAGTTTTTGGCTGCTTTTGCTGCCTTGTAGTTGACCTAGGACCTTAAGATTTTGCATGAACCGGACTCTGGCAGCCACATTACACGAGAAAAAGCGAGAAGTGGTAATTCGGAGTAAAAACCACAGAAAACATAACGTTTTCTACATTGTTTTCGTATCGACGTAACTGAAAATCTTCACATTGGACCCATTACTCTCAGAAACGTTTACATTTATCGTCTGGCAACTAATGCAGCGTGATGACGTTTGCGGTCGCACCACTCTGTACGAAGTAGAAGCTTCTAAGTTGTTGCAGTCACCAAGAAAGAGGCACAGAAATTCAAGTTTTAGTTTTTGAAAATTCAGTTTCTGGCTGCTATTGCTGCCTTGTAGTTGACCTAGAACCTTAAGATTTTGCATGAACCGAACTCTGGCAGCCACATTACACGAGAAAAAGCGAGAAGTGGTAATTCGTAGTAAAAACAGCAGAAAACATAACGTTTTCTACATTGTTTTCATATCGACGTAACTGAAAATCTTCACATTGGACGCATTACTGTCAGAAACGTTTACATTTATCGTCTGGCAACTAATGCAGCGTGATGACGTTTGCGGTCGCACCACTCTGTACGAAGTAGAAGCTTCTAAGTTGTTGCAGTCACCAAGAAAGAGGCACAGAAATTCAAGTTTTAGTTTTTGAAAATTCAGTTTCTGGCTGCTATTGCTGCCTTGTAGTTGACCTAGAACCTTAAGATTTTGCATGAACCGAACTCTGGCAGCCACATTACACGAGAAAAAGCGAGAAGTGGTAATTCGTAGTAAAAACAGCAGAAAACATAACGTTTTCTACATTGTTTTCGTATCGACGTAACTGAAAATCTTCACATTGGACCCATTACTCTCAGAAACGTTTACATTTATCGTCTGGCAACTAATGCAGCGTGATGACATTTGCGGTCGCACCACTCTGTACGAAGTAGAGGCTTCTAAGTTGTTGCAGTCACCAAGAAAGAGGCACAGAAATTCAAGTTTTAGTTTTTGAAAATTCAGTTTTTGGCTGCTTTTGCTGCCTTGTAGTTGACCTAGGACCTTAAGACTTTGCATGAACCGAACTCTGGCAGCCACATTACACGAGAAAAAGCGAGAAGTGGTAATTCGTAGTAAAAACCGCAGAAAACATAACGTTTTCTACATTGTATTCGTATCGACGTAACTGAAAATCTTCACATTGGACGCATTACTCTCAGAAACGTTTACATTTATCGTCTTGCAACTAATGCAGCGTGATGACGTTTGCGGTCGCACCACTCTGTACGAAGTAGAAGCTTCTAAGTTGTTGCCGTCACCAAGAAAGAGGCACAGAAATTCAAGTTTTAGTTTTTGAAAATTCAGTTTTTGGCTGCTTTTGCTGCCTTGTAGTTGACCTAGGACCTTTAGATTTTGCATGAACCGAACTCTGGCAGCTACATTACACGAGAAAAAGCGAGAAGTGGTAATTCGTAGTAAAAACCGCAGAAAACATAACGTTTTCAACATTTGTTTTCGTATCTACGTAACTGAAAATCTTCACATTGGACGCATTACTCTCAGACACGTTTACATTTATCGTCTGGAAACTAATGCAGCGTGATGACGTTTGCGGTCGCACCACTCTGTACGAAGTAGAAGCTTCTAAGTTGTTGCAGTCACCAAGAAAGAGGCACAGAAATTCAAGTTTTAGTTTTTGAAAATTCAGTTTTTGGCTGCTTTTGCTGCCTTGTAGTTGACCTAGGATCTTAAGATTTTGCATGAGCCGAACTCTGGCAGCCACATTACACGAGAAAAAGCGAGAAGTGGTAATTCGCAGTAAAAACCGCAGAAAACATAACATTTTCAACATTTGATTTCGAAATGACGTAACAGAAAATCTGCTCATTGGACGCATTACTCTCAGAAACGTTTACATTTATCGTCTGGCAACTAATGCAGCGTGATGACGTTTCCGGTCGCAACACTCTGTACGAAGTAGAAGCTTCTAAGTTGTTGCAGTCACCAAGAAAGAGGCACAGAAATTCAAGTTTTAGTTTTTGAAAATTCAGTTTTTGGCTGCTTTTGCTGCCTTGTAGTTGAGCTACGAGCTTAAGATTTTGCATGAACCGAACTCTGGCAGCCACATTACACGAGAAAAAGCGAGAAGTGGTAATTCGTAGTAAAAAAAGCAGAAAACATAACGTTTTCTACATTGTTTTTGTATCGACGTAACTGAAAATATTCAAATTGGACGCATTACTCTCAGAAACGTTTACATTTATCGTCTGGCAACTAATGCAGCGTGATGACTTTTGCGGTCGCACCACTCTGTACGAAGTAGAAGCTTCTAAGTTGTTGCAGTCACCAAGAAAGAGGCACAGAAATTCAAGTTTTAGTTTTTGAAAATTCAGTTTTTGGCTGCTTTTGCTGCCTTGTAGTTGACCTAGGACCTTAGGATTTTGCATGAACCGAACTCTGGCAGCCACATTACACGAGAAAAAGCGAGAAGTTGTAATTCGTAGTAAAAACCGCAGAAAACATAACGTTTTCAACATTTGTTTTCGAAATGACGTAACTGAAAATCTTCACATTGGACGCATTACTCTCAGAAACGTTAACATTTATCGTCTGGCAACTAATGCAGCGTGATGACGTTTGCGGTCGCACCACTCTGTACGAAGTAGAGGCTTCTAAGTTGTTGCAGTCACCAAGAAAGAGGCACAGAAATTCAAGTTTTAGTTTTTGAAAATTCAGTTTTTGGCTGCTTTTGCTGCCTTGTAGTTGACCTAGGACCTTAAGATTTTGCATGAACCGAACTCTGGCAGCCACATTACACGAGAAAAAGCGAGAAGTGGTAATTCGTAGTAAAAACCGCAGAAAACATAACGTTTTCTACATTGTTTTCGAAATGACGTAACTGAAAATCTTCACATTGGACGCATTACTCTCAGAAACGTTTACATTTATCGTCTGGCAACTAATGCAGCGTGATGACGTTTGCGGTCGCACCACTCTGTACGAAGTAGAAGCTTCTAAGTTGTTGCAGTCACCAAGAAAGAGGCACAGAAATTCAAGTTTTAGTTTTTGAAAATTCAGTTTTTGGCTGCTATTGCTGCCTTGTAGTTGACCTAGAACCTTAAGATTTTGCATGAACCGAACTCTGGCAGCCACATTACACGAGAAAAAGCGATAAGTGGTATTTCGTAGTAAAAACAGCAGAAAACATAACCTTTTCTACATAGTTTTCGTATCGACGTAACTGAAAATCTTCACATTGGACGCATTACTGTCAGAAACGTTTACATTTATCGTCTGGCAACTAATGCCGCGTGATGACGTTTGCGGTCGCACCACTCTGTACGAAGTAGAAGCTTCTAAGTTGTTGCAGTCACCAAGAAAGAGGCACAGAAATTCAAGTTTTAGTTTTTGAAAATTCAGTTTTTGGCTGCTTTTGCTGCCTTGTAGTTGACCTAGGACCTTAAGATTTTGCATGAACCGAACTCTGGCAGCCACATTACACGAGAAAAAGCGAGAAGTGGTAATTCGTAGTAAAAACCGCAGAAAACATAACGTTTTCTACATTGTTTTCGTATCGACGTAACTGAAAAACTTCACATTGGACGCATTACTCTCAGAAACGTTTACATATATCTTCTGGCAACTAATGCAGCATGATGACGTTTGCGGTCGCACCACTCTGTACGAAGTAGAAGCTTCTAAGTTGTTGCAGTCACCAAGAAAGAGGCACAGAAATTCAAGTTTTAGTTTTTGAAAATTCAGTTTTTGGCTGCTTTTGCTGCCTTGTAGTTGACCTAGGACCTTAAGATTTTGCATGAACCGAACTCTGGCAGCCACATTAGACGAGAAAAAGCGAGAAGTGGTAATTCGTAGTAAAAACCGCAGAAAACATAACGTTTTCTACATTGTTTTCGTATCGACGTAACTGAAAATCTTCACATTGGACGCATTACTCTCAGAAACGTTTACATTTATCGTCTGGCAACTAATGCAGTGTGATGACGTTGCGGTCGCACCACTCTGTACGAAGTAGAAGCTTCTAAGTTGTTGCAGTCACCAAGAAAGAGGCACAGAAATTCAAAGTTTATTTTTTGAAAATTGAGTTTTTGTCTGCTTTTGCTGCCTTGTAGTTGACCTAGGACCTTAAGATTTTGCATGAACCGAACTCTGGCAGCCACATTACACGAGAAAAAGCGAGAAGTGGTAATTCGTAGTAAAAACCGCAGAAAGCATAACGTTTTCTACATTGTTTTCGTATCGACGTAACTGAAAATCTTCACATTGGACGCATTACTCTCAGAAACGTTTACATTTATCGTCTGGCAACTAATGCCGCGTGATGACGTTTGCGGTCGCACCACTCTGTACGAAGTAGAAGCTTCTAAGTTGTTGCAGTCACCAAGAAAGAGGCACAGAAATTCAAGTTTTAGTTTTTGAAAATTCAGTTTTTGGCTGCTTTTGGTGCCTTGTAGTTGACCTAGGACCCTAAGATTTTGCATGAACCGAACTCTTGCAGCCACATTGCGCGAGAAAAAGCGAGAAGTGGTAATTCGTAGTAAAAACCGCAGAAAACATGACGTTTTCTACATTGTTTTCGTATCGACGTAACTGAAAATCTTCACATTGGACGCATTACTCTCAGAAACGTTTACATTTATCTTCTGGCAACTAATGCAGCGTGATGACGTTTGCGGTCGCACCACTCTGTACGAAGTAGAAGCTTCTAAGTTGTTGCAGTCACCAAGAAAGAGGCACAGAAATTCAAGTTTTAGTTTTTGGAAATTCAGTTTTTGGCTGCTTTTGCTGCCTTGTAGTTGACCTAGGACCTTAAGATTTTGCATGAACCGAACTCTGGCAGCCACATTGCACGAGAAAAAGCGAGAAGTGGTAATTCGTAGTAAAAACCGCAGAAAACATAACGTTTTCTACATTGTTTTCGTATCGACGTAACTGAAAATCTTCACATTGGACGCATTACTCTCAGAAACGTTTACATTTATCGTCTGGCAACTAATGCAGCGTGATGACGTTTGCGGTCGCACCACTCTGCACGAAGTAGAAGCCTCTAAGTTGTTGCAGTCACCAAGAAAGAGGCACAGAAATTCAAGTTTTAGTTTTTGAAAATTCAGTTTTTGGCTGCTTTTGCTGCCTTGTAGTTGACCTAGGACCTTAAGATTTTGCATGAACCGAACTCTTGCAGCCACATTACACGAGAAAAAGCGAGAAGTGGTAATTCGTAGTAAAAACCGCAGAAAACATAACGTTTTCAACATTTGTTTTCGAAATGACATAACTGAAAATCTTCACATTGGACGCATTACTCTCAGAAACGTTTACATTTATCGTCTGGCAACTAATGCAGCGTGATGACGTTTGCGGTCGCACCACTCTGTACGAAGTAGAAGCTTCTAAGTTGTTGCAGTCACCAAGAAAGAGGCACAGAAATTCAAGTTTTAGTTTTTGAAAATTCAGTTTTTGGCTGCTTTTGCTGCCTTGTAGTTGACCTAGGACCTCAAGATTTTGCATGAACCGAACTCTGGCAGCCACATTACACGAGAAAAAGCGAGAAGTGGTAATTCGTAGTAAAAACCGCAGAAAACATAACGTTTTCTACATTTGTTTTCGAAATGACGTAACTGAAAATCTTCACATTGGACGCATTACTCTCAGAAACGTTTACATTTATCGTCTGGCAACTAATGCAGCGTGATGACGTTTGCGGTCGCACCACTCTGTACGAAGTAGAAGCTTCTAAGTTGTTGCAGTCACCAAGAAAGAGGCACAGAAATTCAAGTTTTAGTTTTTGAAAATTCAGTTTTTGGCTGCTTTTGCTGCCTTGTAGTTGACCTAGGACCTTAAGATTTTGCATGAACCGAACTCAGGCAGCCACATTACACGAGAAAAAGCGAGAAGTGGTAATTCGTAGTAAAAACCGCAGAAAACATAACGTTTTCAACATTTGTTTTCGAAATGACGTAACTGAAAATCTTCACATTGGACGCATTACTCTCAGAAACGTTTACATTTATCGTCTGGCAACTAATGCAGCGTGATGACGTTTGCGGTCGCACCACTCTGTACGAAGTAGAAGCTTCTATGTTGTTGCAGTCACCAAGAAAGAGGCACAGAAATTCAAGTTTTAGTTTTTGAAAATTTAGTTTTTGGCTGCTTTTGCTGCCTTGTAGTTGACCTAGGACCTTAAGATTTTGCATGAACCGAACTCAGGCAGCCACATTACACGAGAAAAAGCGAGAAGTGGTAATTCGTAGTAAGAACCGCAGAAAACATAACGTTTTCTACATTGTTTTCGTATCGACGTAACTGAAAATCTTCACATTGGACGCATTACTCTCAGAAACGTTTACATTTATCGTCTGGCAACTAATGCCGCGTGATGACGTTTGCGGTCGCACCACTCTGTACGAAGTAGAAGCTTCTAAGTTGTTGCCGTCACCAAGAAAGAGGCACAGAAATTCAAGTTTTAGTTTTTGAAAATTCAGTTTTTGGCTGCTCTTGCTGCCTTGTAATTGACCTAGGACCTCAAGATTTTGCATGAACCGAACTCTGGCAGCCACATTACACGAGAAAAAGGGAGAAGTGGTAATTCGTAGTAAAAACCGCAGAAAATATAACGTTTTCTGCATTGTTTTCGTATCGACGTAACTGAAAATCTTCACATTGGACGCATTACTCTCAGAAACGTTTACATTTATCGTCTGGCAACTAATGCAGCGTGATGACGTTTGCGGTCGCACCACTCTGTACGAAGTAGAAGCTTCTAAGTTGTTGCAGTCACCAAGAAAGAGGCACAGAAATTCAAGTTTTAGTTTTTGAAAATTCAGTTTTTGGCTGCTATTGCTGCCTTGTAGTTGACCTAGAACCTTAAGATTTTGCATGAACCGAACTCTGGCAGCCACATTACACGAGAAAAAGCGAGAAGTGGTATTTCGTAGTAAAAACAGCAGAAAACATAACGTTTTCTACATTGTTTTCGTATCGACGTAACTGAAAATCTTCACATTGGACGCATTACTGTCAGAAACGTTTACATTTATCGTCTGGCAACTAATGCCGCGTGATGACGTTTGCGGTCGCACCACTCTGTACGAAGTTGAAGCTTCTAAGTTGTTGCAGTCACCAAGAAAGAGGCAGAGAAATTCAAGTTTTAGTTTTTGAAAATTCAGTTTTTGGCTGCTTTTGCTGCCTTGTAGTTGACCTAGGACCTTAAGATTTTGCATGAACCGAACTCTGGCAGCCACATTACACGAGAAAAAGCGAGAAGTGGTAATTCGTAGTAAAAACCGCAGAAAACATAACGTTTTCTACACTGTTTTCGTATCGACGTAACTGAAAATCTTCACATTGGACGCATTACTCTCAGAAACGTTTACATTTATCGTCTGGCAACTAATGCCGCGTGATGACGTTTGCGGTCGCACCACTCTGTACGAAGTAGAGGCTTCTAAGTTGTTGCAGTCACCAAGAAAGAGGCACAGAAATTCAAGTTTTAGTTTTTGAAAATTCAGTTTTTGGCTGCTTTTGCTGCCTTGTAGTTGACCTAGGACCTTAAGATTTTGCATGAACCGAACTCTGGCAGCCACATTACACGAGAAAAAGCGAGAAGTGGTAATTCGTAGTAAAAACCGCAGAAAACGTAACGTTTTCAACATTTGTTTTCGAAATGACGTAACTGAAAATCTTCACATTGGACGCATTACTCTCAGAAACGTTAACATTTATCGTCTGGCAACTAATGCAGCGTGATGACGTTTGCGGTCGCACCACTCTGTACGAAGTAGAAGCTTCTAAGTTGTTGCAGTCACCAAGAAAGAGGCACAGAAATTCAAGTTTTAGTTTTTGAAAATTCAGTTTTTGGCTGCTTTTGCTGCCTTGTAGTTGACGTAGGACCTTAAGATTTTGCATGAACCGAACTCTGGCAGCCACATTACACGAGAAAAAGCGAGAAGTGGTAATTCGTAGTAAAAACCGCAGAAAACATAACGTTTTCAACATTTGTTTTCGAAATGACGTAACTGAAAATCCTCACATTGGACGCATTACTCTCAGAAACGTTTACATTTATCGTCTGGCAGCTAATGCAGCGTGATGACGTTTGCGGTCGCACCACTCTGTACGAAGTAGAAGCTTCTATGTTGTTGCAGTCACGAAGAAAGAGGCACAGAAATTCAAGTTTTAGTTTTTGAAAATTCAGTTTTTGGCTGCTTTTGCTGCCTTGTAGTTGACGTAGGACCTTAAGATTTTGCATGAACCGAACTCTGGCAGCCACATTACACGAGAAAAAGCGAGAAGTGGTAATTCGTAGTAAGAACCGCAGAAAACATAACGTTTTCTACATTGTTTTCGTATCGACGTAACTGAAAATCTTCACATTGGACGCATTACTCTCAGAAACGTGTACATTTATCGTCTGGCAACTAATGCCGCGTGATGACGTTTGCGGTCGCACCACTCTGTACGAAGTAGAAGCTTCTAAGTTGTTGCAGTCACCAAGAAAGAGGCACAGAAATTCAAGTTTTAGTTTTTGAAAATTCAGTTTTTGGCTGCTTTTGGTGCCTTGTAGTTGACCTAGGACCCTAAGATTTTGCATGAACCGAACTCTTGCAGCCACATTGCGCGAGAAAAAGCGAGAAGTGGTAATTCGTAGTAAAAACCGCAGAAAACATGACGTTTTCTACATTGTTTTCGTATCGACGTAACTGAAAATCTTAACATTGGACGCATTACTCTCAGAAACGTTTACATTTATCTTCTGGCAACTAATGCAGCGTGATGACGTTTGCGGTCGCACCACTCTGTACGAAGTAGAAGCTTCTAAGTTGTTGCAGTCACCAAGAAAGAGGCACAGAAATTCAAGTTTTAGTTTTTGGAAATTCAGTTTTTGGCTGCTTTTGCTGCCTTGTAGTTGACCTAGGACCTTAAGATTTTGCATGAACCGAACTCTGGCAGCCACATTGCACGAGAAAAAGCGAGAAGTGGTAATTCGTAGTAAAAACCGCAGAAAACATAACGTTTTCTACATTGTTTTCGTATCGACGTAACTGAAAATCTTCACATTGGACGCATTACTCTCAGAAACGTTTACATTTATCGTCTGGCAACTAATGCAGCGTGATGACGTTTGCGGTCGCACCACTCTGCACGAAGTAGAAGCTTCTAAGTTGTTGCAGTCACCAAGAAAGAGGCACAGAAATTCAAGTTTTAGTTTTTGAAAATTCAGTTTTTGGCTGCTTTTGCTGCCTTGTAGTTGACCTAGGACCTTAAGATTTTGCATGTTCCGAACTCTTGCAGCCACATTACACGAGAAAAAGCGAGAAGTGGTAATTCGTAGTAAAAACCGCAGAAAACATAACGTTTTCAACATTTGTTTTCGAAATGACATAACTGAAAATCTTCACATTGGACGCATTACTCTCAGAAACGTTTACATTTATCGTCTGGCAACTAATGCAGCGTGATGACGTTTGCGGTCGCACCACTCTGTACGAAGTAGAAGCTTCTAAGTTGTTGCAGTCACCAAGAAAGAGGCACAGAAATTCAAGTTTTAGTTTTTGAAAATTCAGTTTTTGGCTGCTTTTGCTGCCTTGTAGTTGACCTAGGACCTCAAGATTTTGCATGAACCGAACTCTGGCAGCCACATTACACGAGAAAAAGCGAGAAGTGGTAATTCGTAGTAAAAACCGCAGAAAACATAACGTTTTCTACATTTGTTTTCGAAATGACGTAACTGAAAATCTTCACATTGGACGCATTACTCTCAGAAACGTTTACATTTATCGTCTGGCAACTAATGCAGCGTGATGACGTTTGCGGTCGCACCACTCTGTACGAAGTAGAAGCTTCTAAGTTGTTGCAGTCACCAAGAAAGAGGCACAGAAATTCAAGTTTTAGTTTTTGAAAATTCAGTTTTTGGCTGCTTTTGCTGCCTTGTAGTTGACCTAGGACCTTAAGATTTTGCATGAACCGAACTCTGGCAGCCACATTACACGAGAAAAAGCGAGAAGTGGTAATTCGTAGTAAAAACCGCAGAAAACATAACGTTTTCAACATTTGTTTTCGAAATGACGTAACTGAAAATCCTCACATTGGACGCATTACTCTCAGAAACGTTTACATTTATCGTCTGGCAGCTAATGCAGCGTGATGACGTTTGCGGTCGCACCACTCTGTACGAAGTAGAAGCTTCTATGTTGTTGCAGTCACGAAGAAAGAGGCACAGAAATTCAAGTTTTAGTTTTTGAAAATTCAGTTTTTGGCTGCTTTTGCTGCCTTGTAGTTGACGTAGGACCTTAAGATTTTGCATGAACCGAACTCTGGCAGCCACATTACACGAGAAAAAGCGAGAAGTGGTAATTCTTAGTAAGAACCGCAGAAAACATAACGTTTTCTACATTGTTTTCGTATCGACGTAACTGAAAATCTTCACATTGGACGCATTACTCTCAGAAACGTTTACATTTATCGTCTGGCAACTAATGCCGCGTGATGACGTTTGCGGTCGCACCACTCTGTACGAAGTAGAAGCTTCTAAGTTGTTGCAGTCACCAAGAAAGAGGCACAGAAATTCAAGTTTTAGTTTTTGAAAATTCAGTTTTTGGCTGCTTTTGGTGCCTTGTAGTTGACCTAGGACCCTAAGATTTTGCATGAACCGAACTCTTGCAGCCACATTGCGCGAGAAAAAGCGAGAAGTGGTAATTCGTAGTAAAAACCGCAGAAAACATGACGTTTTCTACATTGTTTTCGTATCGACGTAACTGAAAATCTTCACATTGGACGCATTACTCTCAGAAACGTTTACATTTATCTTCTGGCAACTAATGCAGCGTGATGACGTTTGCGGTCGCACCACTCTGTACGAAGTAGAAGCTTCTAAGTTGTTGCAGTCACCAAGAAAGAGGCACAGAAATTCAAGTTTTAGTTTTTGGAAATTCAGTTTTTGGCTGCTTTTGCTGCCTTGTAGTTGACCTAGGACCTTAAGATTTTGCATGAACCGAACTCTGGCAGCCACATTGCACGAGAAAAAGCGAGAAGTGGTAATTCGTAGTAAAAACCGCAGAAAACATAACGTTTTCTACATTGTTTTCGTATCGACGTAACTGAAAATCTTCACATTGGACGCATTACTCTCAGAAACGTTTACATTTATCGTCTGGCAACTAATGCAGCGTGATGACGTTTGCGGTCGCACCACTCTGCACGAAGTAGAAGCTTCTAAGTTGTTGCAGTCACCAAGAAAGAGGCACAGAAATTCAAGTTTTAGTTTTTGAAAATTCAGTTTTTGGCTGCTTTTGCTGCCTTGTAGTTGACCTAGGACCTTAAGATTTTGCATGAACCGAACTCTTGCAGCCACATTACACGATAAAAAGCGAGAAGTGGTAATTCGTAGTAAAAACCGCAGAAAACATAACGTTTTCAACGTTTGTTTTCGAAATGACATAACTGAAAATCTTCACATTGGACGCATTACTCTCAGAAACGTTTACATTTATCGTCTGGCAACTAATGCAGCGTGATGACGTTTGCGGTCGCACCACTCTGTACGAAGTAGAAGCTTCTAAGTTGTTGCAGTCACCAAGAAAGAGGCACAGAAATTCAAGTTTTAGTTTTTGAAAATTCAGTTTTTGGCTGCTTTTGCTGCCTTGTAGTTGACCTAGGACCTCAAGATTTTGCATGAACCGAACTCTGGCAGCCACATTACACGAGAAAAAGCGAGAAGTGGTAATTCGTAGTAAAAACCGCAGAAAACATAACGTTTTCTACATTTGTTTTCGAAATGACGTAACTGAAAATCTTCACATTGGACGCATTACTCTCAGAAACGTTTACATTTATCGTCTGGCAACTAATGCAGCGTGATGACGTTTGCGGTCGCACCACTCTGTACGAAGTAGAAGCTTCTAAGTTGTTGCAGTCACCAAGAAAGAGGCACAGAAATTCAAGTTTTAGTTTTTGAAAATTCAGTTTTTGGCTGCTTTTGCTGCCTTGTAGTTGACCTAGGACCTTAAGATTTTGCATGAACCGAACTCTGGCAGCCACATTACACGAGAAAAAGCGAGAAGTGGTAATTCGTAGTAAAAACCGCAGAAAACATAACGTTTTCAACATTTGTTTTCGAAATGACGTAACTGAAAATCTTCACATTGGACGCATTACTCTCAGAAACGTTTACATTTATCGTCTGGCAACTAATGCAGCGTGATGACGTTTGCGGTCGCACCACTCTGTACGAAGTAGAAGCTTCTATGTTGTTGCAGTCACCAAGAAAGAGGCACAGAAATTCAAGTTTTAGTTTTTGAAAATTTAGTTTTTGGCTGCTTTTGCTGCCTTGTAGTTGACCTAGGACCTTAAGATTTTGCATGAACCGAACTCAGGCAGCCACATTACACGAGAAAAAGCGAGAAGTGGTAATTCGTAGTAAGAACCGCAGAAAACATAACGTTTTCTACATTGTTTTCGTATCGACGTAACTGAAAATCTTCACATTGGACGCATTACTCTCAGAAACGTTTACATTTATAGTCTGGCAACTAATGCCGCGTGATGACGTTTGCGGTCGCACCACTCTGTACGAAGTAGAAGCTTCTAAGTTGTTGCCGTCACCAAGAAAGAGGCACAGAAATTCAAGTTTTAGTTTTTGAAAATTCAGTTTTTGGCTGCTTTTGCTGCCTTGTAGTTGACCTAGGACCTTAAGATTTTGCATGAACCGAACTCTGGCAGCCACATTACACGAGAAAAAGCGAGAAGTGGTAATTCGTAGTAAAAACCGCAGAAAACATAACGTTTTCTACACTGTTTTCGTATCGACGTAACTGAAAATCCTCACATTGGACGCATTACTCTCAGAAACGTTTACATTTATCGTCTGGCAACTAATGCCGCGTGATGACGTTTGCGGTCGCACCACTCTGTACGAAGTAGAGGCTTCTAAGTTGTTGCAGTCACCAAGAAAGAGGCACAGAAATTCAAGTTTTAGTTTTTGAAAATTCAGTTTTTGGCTGCTTTTGCTGCCTTGTAGTTGACCTAGGACCTTAAGATTTTGCATGAACCGAACTCTGGCAGCCACATTACACGAGAAAAAGCGAGAAGTGGTAATTCGTAGTAAAAACCGCAGAAAACATAACGTTTTCTACATTGTTTTCGAAATGACGTAACTGAAAATCTTCACATTGGTCGCATTACTCTCAGAAACGTTTACATTTATCGTCTGGCAACTAATGCAGCGTGATGACGTTTGCGGTCGCACCACTCTGTACGAAGTAGAAGCTTCTAAGTTGTTGCAGTCACCAAGAAAGAGGCACAGAAATTCAAGTTTTACTTTTTGAAAATTCAGTTTTTGGCTGTTTTTGCTGCCTTGTAGTTGACCTAGGACCTTAAGATTTTGCATGAACCGAACTCTGGTAGCCACATTGCGCGAGAAAAAGCGAGAAGTGGTAATTCGTAGTAAAAACCGAAGAAAACATAACGTTTTCTACATTGTTTTCGTATCGACGTAACTGAAAATCTTCACATTGGACGCATTACTCTCAGAAACGTTTACATTTATCGTCTGGCAACTAATGCAGCGTGATGACGTTTGCGGTCGCACCACTCTGTACGAAGTAGAAGCTTCTAAGTTGTTGCAGTCACCAAGAAAGAGGCACAGAAATTCAAGTTTTAGTTTTTGAAAATTAAGTTTTTGGCTGCTTTTGCTGCCTTGTAAGTGACCTAGGACCTTAAGATTTTGCATGAACCGAACTCTGGCAGCCACATTACACGAGAAAAAGCGAGAAGTGGTAATTCGTAGTAAAAACCGCAGAAAACGTAACGTTTTCAACATTTGTTTTCGAAATGACGTAACTGAAAATCTTCACATTGGACGCATTACTCTCAGAAACGTTAACATTTATCGTCTGGCAACTAATGCAGCGTGATGACGTTTGCGGTCGCACCACTCTGTACGAAGTAGAAGCTTCTAAGTTGTTGCAGTCACCAAGAAAGAGGCACAGAAATTCAAGTTTTAGTTTTTGAAAATTCAGTTTTTGGCTGCTTTTGCTGCCTTGTAGTTGACCTAGGACCTTAAGATTTTGCATGAACCGAACTCTGGCAGCCACATTACACGAGAAAAAGCGAGAAGTGGTAATTCGTAGTAAAAACCGCAGAAAACATAACGTTTTCAACATTTGTTTTCGAAATGACGTAACTGAAAATCTTCACATTGGACGCATTACTCTCAGAAACGTTTACATTTATCGTCTGGCAGCTAATGCAGCGTGATGACGTTTGCGGTCGAACCACTCTGTACGAAGTAGAAGCTTCTATGTTGTTGCAGTCACCAAGAAAGAGGCACAGAAATTCAAGTTTTAGTTTTTGAAAATTCAGTTTTTGGCTGCTTTTGCTGCCTTGTAGTTGACGTAGGACCTTAAGATTTTGCATGAACCGAACTCTGGCAGCCACATTACACGAGAAAAAGCGAGAAGTGGTAATTCGTAGTAAAAACCGCAGAAAACATAACGTTTTCAACATTTGTTTTCGAAATGACGTAACTGAAAATCCTCACATTGGACGCATTACTCTCAGAAACGTTTACATTTATCGTCTGGCAGCTAATGCAGCGTGATGACGTTTGCGGTCGCACCACTCTGTATGAAGTAGAAGCTTCTATGTTGTTGCAGTCACGAAGAAAGAGGCACAGAAATTCAAGTTTTAGTTTTTGAAAATTCAGTTTTTGGCTGCTTTTGCTGCCTTGTAGTTGACGTAGGACCTTAAGATTTTGCATGAACCGAACTCTGGCAGCCACATTACACGAGAAAAAGCGAGAAGTGGTAATTCGTAGTAAGAACCGCAGAAAACATAACTTTTTCTACATTGTTTTCGTATCGACGTAACTGAAAACCTTCACATTGGACGCATTACTCTCAGAAACGTTTACATTTATCGTCTGGCAACTAATGCCGCGTGATGACGTTTGCGGTCGCCCCATTCTGTACGAAGTAGAAGCTTCTAAGTTGTTGCCGTCACCAAGAAAGAGGCACAGAAATTCAAGTTTTAGTTTTTGAAAATTCAGTTTTTGGCTGCTTTTGCTGCCTTGTAGTTGACCTAGTACCTTATGATTTTGCATGAAGCGAACTCTGGCAGCCACATTACACGAGAAAAAGCGAGAAGTGGTAATTCGTAGTATAAACCGCAGAAAACATAACGTTTTCTACATTGTTTTCGTATCGACGTAACTGAAACTCTTCACATTGGACGCATTACTCTCAGAAACGTTTACATTTATCGTCTGGCTACTAATGCAGCGTGATGACGTTTGCGGTCGCACCACTCTGTACGAAGTAGAAGCTTCTAAGTTGTTGCAGTCACCAAGAAAGAGGCACAGAAATTCAAGTTTTAGTTTTTGAAAATTCAGTTTTTGGCTGCTATTGCTGCCTTGTAGTTGACCTAGAACCTTAAGATTTTGCATGAACCGAACTCTGGCAGCCACATTACACGAGAAAAAGCGAGAAGTGGTATTTCGTAGTAAAAACAGCAGAAAACATAACCTTTTCTACATTGTTTTCGTATCGACGTAACTGAAAATCTTCACATTGGACGCATTACTGTCAGAAACGTTTACATTTATCGTCTGGCAACTAATGCCGCGTGATGACGTTTGCGGTCGCACCACTCTGCACGAAGTACAGGCTTCTAAGCTGTTGCAGTCACCAGGAAAGAGGCACAGAAATTCAAGTTTTAGTTTTTGAAAATTCAGTTTTTGGCTGCTTTTGCTGCCTTGTAGTTGACCTAGGACCTTAAGATTTTGCATGAACCGAACTCTGGCAGCCACATTACACGAGAAAAAGCGAGAAGTGGTAATTCGTAGTAAAAACCGCAGAAAACATAACGTTATCCACACTGTTTTCGTATCGACGTAACTGAAAATCTTCACATTGGACGCATTACTCTCAGAAACGTTAACATTTATCGTCTGGCAACTAATGCCGCGTGATGACGTTTGCGGTCGCACCACTCTGTACGAAGTAGAGGCTTCTAAGTTGTTACAGTCACCAAGAAAGAGGCACAGAAATTCAAGTTTTAGTTTTTGAAAATTCAGTTTTTGGCTGCTTTTGCTGCCTTGTAGTTGACCTAGGACCTTAAGATTTTGCATGAACCGAACTCTGGCAGCCACATTACACGAGAAAAAGCGAGAAGTGGTAATTCGTAGTAAAAACCGCAGAAAACATAACGTTTTCTACATTGTTTTCGAAATGACGTAACTGAAAATCTTCGCATTGGACGCATTACTCTCAGAAACGTTTACATTTATCGTCTGGCAACTAATGCTGCGTGATGAGGTTTGCGGTCGCACCACTCTGTACGAAGTAGAAGCTTCTAAGTTGTTGCAGTCACCAAGAAAGAGGCAAAGAAATTCAAGTTTTAGTTTTTGAAAATTCAGTTTTTGGCTGCTTTTGGTGCCTTGTAGTTGACCTAGGACCTTAAGATTTTGCATGAACCGAACTCTGGCAGCCACATTGCGCGAGAAAAAGCGAGAAGTGGTAATTCGTAGTAAAAACCGCAGAAAACATAACGTTTTCTACATTGTTTTCGTATCGACGTAACTGAAAATCTTCACATTGGACGCATTACTCTCAGAAACGTTTACATTTATCGTCTGGCAACTAATGCAGCGTGATGACGTTTGCGGTCGCACCACTCTCTACGAAGTAGAAGCTTCTAAGTTGTTGCAGTCACCAAGAAAGAGGCACAGAAATTCAAGTTTTAGTTTTTGAAAATTCAGTTTTTGGCTGCTTTTGCTGCCTTGTAGTTGACCTAGGACCTTAAGATTTTGCATGAACCGAACTCTGGCAGCCACATTGCACGAGAAAAAGCGAGAAGTGGTAATTCGTAGTAAAAACCGCAGAAAACATAACGTTTTCTACATTACTTTTCATATCGACGTAACTGAAAATCTTCACATTGGACGCATTACTCTCAGAAACGTTTACATTTATCTTCTGGCAACTAATGCAGCATGATGACGTTTGCGGTCGCACCACTCTGTACGAAGTAGAAGCTTCTAAGTTGTTGCAGTCACCAAGAAAGAGGCACAGAAATTCAAGTTTTAGTTTTTGAAAATTCAGTTTTTGGCTGCTTTTGCTGCCTTGTAGCTGACCTAGGACCTTAAGATTTTGCATGAACCGAACTCTGGCAGCCACATTACACGAGAAAAAGCGAGAAGTGGTAATTCGTAGTAAAAACCGCAGAAAACATAACGTTTTCTACATTGTTTTCGTATCGACGTAACTGAAAATCTTCACATTGGACGCATTACTCTCAGAAACGTTTACATTTATCGTCTGGCAACTAATGCAGCGTGATGACGATTGCGGTCGCACCACTCTGTACGAAGTAGAAGCTTCTAAGTTGTTGCAGTCACCAAGAAAGAGGCACAGAAATTCAAAGTTTATTTTTTGAAAATTGAATTTTTGTCTGCTTTTGCTGCCTTGTAGTTGACCTAGGACCTTAAGATTTTGCATGAACCGAACTCTGGCAGCCACATTACACGAGAAAAAGCGAGAAGTGGTAATTCGTAGTAAAAACCGCAGAAAGCATAACGTTTTCTACATTGTTTTCGTATCGACGTAACTGAAAATCTTCACATTGGACGCATTACTCTCAGAAACGTTTACATTTATCGTCTGGCAACTAATGCCGCGTGATGACGTTTGCGGTCGCACCACTCTGTACGAAGTAGAAGCTTCTAAGTTGTTGCAGTCACCAAGAAAGAGGCACAGAAATTCAAGTTTTAGTTTTTGAAAATTCAGTTTTTGGCTGCTTTTGCTGCCTTGTAGTTGACCTAGGACCTTAAGATTTTGCATGAACCGAACTCTGGCAGCCACATTACACGGGAAAAGCGAGAAGTGGTAATTCGTAGTAAAAACCGCAGAAAACATAACGTTTTCTACATTGTTTTCGTATCGACGTAACTGAAAATCTTCACATTGGACGCATTACTCTCAGAAACGTTTACATTTATCGTCTGGCAACTAATGCAGCGTGATGACGTTTGCGGTCGCACCACTCTGTACGAAGTAGAAGCTTCTAAGTTGTTGCAGTCACCATGAAAACCGAGCGAGGTGGCATAGTGGTTAAACACTGGACTCGCATTCGGGAGGACGACGGTTCAAACCCGCGTCCGGCCATCCTGATTTAGGTTTTCCGTGATTTCCCTAAATCGCTCCAGGCAAATGCCGGGATGGTTCCTTTGAAAGGGCACGGCCGACTTCCTTCCCAGTCCTTCCCTAATCCGATGAGACCGATGACCTCGCTGTCTGGTCTCCTTCCCAAACAACACAACCCCCCCCCTCACCATGAAAGAGGCACAGAAATTCAAGTTTTAGTTTTTGAAAATTCAGTTTTTGGCTGCTTTTGCTGCCTTGTAGTTGACCTAGGACCTTAAGATTTGGCATGAACCGAACTCTGGCAGCCACATTACACGAGAAAAAGCGAGAAGTGGTAATTCGTAGTAAAAACCGCAGAAAACAACGTTTTCTACACTGTTTTCGTATCGACGTAACTGAAAATCTTCACATTAGACGCATTACTCTCAGAAACGTTTACATTTATCGTCTGGCAACTAATGCCGCGTGATGACGTTTGCGGTCGCACCACTCTGTACGAAGTAGAGGCTTCTAAGTTGTTGCAGTCACCAAGAAAGAGGCACAGAAATTCAAGTTTTAGTTTTTGAAAATTCAGTTTTTGGCTGCTTTTGCTGCCTTGTAGGTGACCTAGGACCTTAAGATTTTGCATGAACCGAACTCTGGCAGCCACATTACACGAGAAAAAGCGAGAAGTGGTAATTCGTAGTAAAAACCGCAGAAAACATAACGTTTTCTACATTGTTTTCGTATCGACGTAACTGAAAATCTTCACATTGGACGCATGACTCTCAGAAACGTTTACATTTATCGTCTGGCAACTAATGCAGCGTGATGACGTTTGCGGTCGCACCACTCTGTACGAAGTAGAAGCTTCTAAGTTGTTGCAGTCACCAAGAAAGAGGCACAGAAATTCAAGTTTTAGTTTTTGAAAATTCAGTTTTTGGCTGCTTTTGCTGCCTTGTAGTTGACCTAGGACCTTAAGATTTTGCATGAACCGAACTCTGGCAGCCACATTGCACGAGAAAAAGCGAGAAGTGGTAATTCGTAGTAAAAACAGCAGAAAACATAACGTTTTCTACATTGTTTTCGTATCGACGTAACTGAAAATCTTCACATTGGACGCATTACTCTCAGAAACGTTTACATTTATCGTCTGGCAACTAATGCAGCGTGATGAAGTTTGCGGTCGCACCACTCTGTACGAAGTAGAAGCTTCTAAGTTGTTGCAGTCACCAAGAAAGAGGCACAGAAATTCAAGTTTTAGTTTTTGAAAATTCAGTTTTTGGTTGCTTTTGCTGCCTTGTAGTTGATCTAGGACCTTAAGATTTTGCATTAACCGAACTCTGGCAGCCACATTACACGAGAAAAAGCGAAAAGTGGTAATTCGTAGTAAAAACCGCAGAAAACATAACGTTTTCAACATTTGTTTTCAAAATGACGTAACTGAAAATCTTCACATTGGACGCATTACTCTCAGAAACGTTTACATTTATCGTCTGGCAACTAATGCAGCGTGATGACGTTTGCGGTCGCACCACTCTGTACGAAGTAGATGCTTCTAAGTTGTTGCAGTCACCAAGAAAGAGGCACAGAAATTCAAGTTTTAGTTTTTGAAAATTCAGCTTTTGGTTGCTTTTGCTGCCTTGTAGTTGACCTAGGACCTTAAGATTTTGCATGGACTGAACTCTGGCAGCCACATAACACGAGAAAAAGCGAGAAGTGGTAATTCGTAGTAAAAACCGCAGAAAACATAACGTTTTCTACATTGTTTTCGTATCGACGTAACTGAAAATCTTCACATTGGGCGCATTACTCTCAGAAACGTTTACATTTATCGTCTGGCAACTAATGCAGCGTGATGACGTTTGCGGTCGCACCACTCTGTACGAAGTAGAAGCTTCTAAGTTGTTGCAGTCACCAAGAAAGAGGCACAGAAATTCAAGTTTTAGTTTTTGAAAATTCAGTTTTTGGCTGCTTTTGCTGCCTTGGAGTTGACCTAGGACCTTAAGATTTTGCAAGAACCGAAGTCTGGCAGCCACATTACACGAGAAAAAGCGAGAAGTGATAATTCGTAGTAAAAACCGCAGAAAACATAACGTTTTCTACATTGTTTTCGAAATGACGTAACTGAAAATCTTCACATTGGACGCATTACTCTCAGAAACGTTAACATTTATCGTCTGGCAACTAATGCAGCATGATGACGTTTGCGGTCGCACCACTCTGTACGAAGTAGAAGCTTCTAAGTTGTTGCAGTCACCAAGAAAGAGGCACAGAAATTCAAGTTTTAGTTTTTGAAAATTCAGTTTTTGGCTGCTTTTGCTGCCTTGTAGTTGACCTAGGACCTTATGATTTTGCATGAACCGAACTCTGGCAGCCACATTACACGAGAAAAAGCGAGAAGTGGTAATTCGTAGTAAAAACCGCAGAAAACATAACGTTTTCTACATTGTTTTCGTATCGACGTAACTGAAAATCTTCACATTGGACGCATTACTGTCAGAAACGTTTACATTTATCGTCTGGCAACTAATGCAGCGTATTGACGTTTGCGGTCGCACCACTCTGTACGAAGTACAAGCTTCTAAGTTGTTGCAGTCACCAAGAAAGAGGCACAGAAATTCAAGTTTTAGTTTTTGAAAATTGAGTTTTTGGCTGCTTTTGCTGCCTTGTAGTTGACCTAGGACATTAAGATTTTGCATGAACCGAACTCTGGCAGCCACATTACACGAGAAAAAGCGAGAAGTGGTAATTCGTAGTAAAAACCGCAGAAAACATAACGTTTTCTACATTGTTTTCGTATCGACGTAACTGAAAATCTTCGCATTGGACGCATTACTCTCAGAAACGTTTACATTTATCGTCTGGCAACTAATGCAGCGTGATGACGTTTGCGGTCGCACCACTCTGTACGAAGTAGAAGCTTCTAAGTTGTTGCAGTCACCAAGAAAGAGGCACAGAAATTCAAGTTTTAGTTTTTGAAAATTCAGTTTTTGGCTGCTTTTGCTGCCTTGTAGTTGACCTAGGACCTTATGATTTTGCATGAACCGAACTCTGGCAGCCACATTACACGAGAAAAAGCGAGAAGTGGTAATTCGTAGTAAAAACCGCAGAAAACATAACGTTTTCAACATTTGTTTTCAAAATGACGTAACTGAAAATCTTCACATTGGACGCATTACTCTCAGAAACGTTTACATTTATCGTCTGGCAACTAATGCAGCGTGATGGCGTTTGCGGTCGCACCACTCTGTACGAAGTAGAAGCTTCTAAGTTGTTGCAGTCACCAAGAAAGAGGCACAGAAATTCAAGTTTTAGTTTTTGAAAATTCAGTTTTTAGCTGCTTTTGCTGCCTTGTAGTTGACCTAGGACCTTAAGATTTTGCATGAACCGAAATCTGGCAGCCACATTACACGAGAAAAAGCGAGAAGTGGTAATTCGTAGTAAAAACCGCAGAAAACATAACGTTTTCTACATTGTTTTCGTATCGACGTAACTGAAAATCTTCACATTGGACGCATTACTCTCAGAAACGTTTACATTTATCGTCTGGCAACTAATGCCGCGTGATGACGTTTGCGGTCGCACCACTCTGTACGAAGTAGAAGCTTCTAAGTTGTTGCAGTCACCAAGAAAGAGGCACAGAAATTCAAGTTTTAGTTTTTGAAAATTCAGTTTTTGGCTGCTTTTGCTGCCTTGTAGTTGACCTAGGACCTTAAGATTTTGCATGAACCGAACTCTGGCAGCCACATTACACGAGAAAAAGCGAGAAGTGGTAATTCGTAGTAAAAACCGCAGAAAACATAACGTTTTCAACATTTGTTTTCGAAATGACGTAGCTGAAAGTCTTCACATGGGACGCATTACTCTAAGAAACGTTTACATTTATCGTCTGGCAACTAATGCCGCGTGATGACGTTTGCGGTCGCACCACTCTGTACGAAGTAGAAGCTTCTAAGTTGTTGCAGAAAGGGGCACAGAAATTCAAGTTTTAGTTTTTGAAAATTCAGTTTTTGGCTGCTTTTGCTGCCTTGTAGTTGACCTAGGACCTTAAGATTTTGCATGAACCGAACTCTGGCAGCCACATTACACGAGAAAAAGCGAGAAGTGGTAATTCGTAGTAAAAACCGCAGAAAACATAACGTTTTCAACATTTGTTTTCGAAATGACGTAACTGAAAATCTTCACATTGGACGCATTACTCTCAGAAACGTTTACATTTATCGTCTGGCAACTAATGCTGCGTGATGACGTTTCCGGTCGCACCACTCTGTACGAAGTAGAAGCTTCTAAGCTGTTGCAGTCACCAAGAAAGAGGCACAGAAATTCAAGTTTTAGATTTTGAAAATTCAGTTTTTGGCTGCTTTTGCTGCCTTGTAGTTGACCTAGGACCTTAAGATTTTGCATGAACCGAACTCTGGCAGCCACATTACACGAGAAAAAGCGAGAAGTGGTAATTCGTAGTAAAAACCGCAGAAAACATAACGTTTTCTACATTTGTTTTCGAAATGACGTAACTGAAAATCTTCACATTGGACGCATTACTCTCAGAAACGTTTACATTTATCGTCTGGCAACTAATGCAGCGTGATGACGTTTGCGGTCGCACCACTCTGTACGAAGTAGAAGCTTCTAAGTTGTTGCAGTCACCAAGAAAGAGGCACCAAAGTTCAAGTTTTAGTTTTTGAAAATTCAGTTTTTGACTGCTTTTGCTGCCTTGTAGTTGACCTAGGACCTTAAGATTTTGCATGAACCGAACTCTGGCAGCCACATTACACGAGGAAAAGCGAGAAGTGGTAATTCGTAGTAAAAACCGCAGAAAACATAACGTTTTCAACATTTGTTTTCGAAATGACGTAACTGAAAATCTTCACATTGGACGCATTACTCTCAGAAACGTTTACATTTATCGTCTGGCAGCTAATGCAGCGTGATGACGTTTGCGGTCGAACCACTCTGTACGAAGTAGAAGCTTCTATGTTGTTGCAGTCACCAAGAAAGAGGCACAGAAATTCAAGTTTTAGTTTTTGAAAATTCAGTTTTTGGCTGCTTTTGCTGCCTTGTAGTTGACGTAGGACCTTAAGATTTTGCATGAACCGAACTCTGGCAGCCACATTACACGAGAAAAAGCGAGAAGTGGTAATTCGTAGTAAAAACCGCAGAAAACATAACGTTTTCAACATTTGTTTTCGAAATGACGTAACTGAAAATCCTCCCATTGGACGCATTACTCTCAGAAACGTTTACATTTATCGTCTGGCAGCTAATGCAGCGTGATGACGTTTGCGGTCGCACCACTCTGTATGAAGTAGAAGCTTCTATGTTGTTGCAGTCACGAAGAAAGAGGCACAGAAATTCAAGTTTTAGTTTTTGAAAATTCAGTTTTTGGCTGCTTTTGCTGCCTTGTAGTTGACGTAGGACCTTAAGATTTTGCATGAACCGAACTCTGGCAGCCACATTACACGAGAAAAAGCGAGAAGTGGTAATTCGTAGTAAGAACCGCAGAAAACATAACGTTTTCTACATTGTTTTCGTATCGACGTAACTGAAAATCTTCACATTGGACGCATTACTCTCAGAAACGTTTACATTTATCGTCTGGCAACTAATGCCGCGTGATGACGTTTGCGGTCGCCCCATTCTGTACGAAGTAGAAGCTTCTAAGTTGTTGCCGTCACCAAGAAAGAGGCACAGAAATTCAAGTTTTAGTTTTTGAAAATTCAGTTTTTGGCTGCTTTTGCTGCCTTGTAGTTGACCTAGGACCTTATGATTTTGCATGAAGCGAACTCTGGCAGCCACATTACACGAGAAAAAGCGAGAAGTGGTAATTCGTAGTATAAACCGCAGAAAACATAACGTTTTCTACATTGTTTTCGTATCGACGTAACTGAAACTCTTCACATTGGACGCATTACTCTCAGAAACGTTTACATTTATCGTCTGGCTACTAATGCAGCGTGATGACGTTTGCGGTCGCACCACTCTGTACGAAGTAGAAGCTTCTAAGTTGTTGCAGTCACCAAGAAAGAGGCACAGAAATTCAAGTTTTAGTTTTTGAAAATTCAGTTTTTGGCTGCTATTGCTGCCTTGTAGTTGACCTAGAACCTTAAGATTTTGCATGAACCGAACTCTGGCAGCCACATTACACGAGAAAAAGCGAGAAGTGGTATTTCGTAGTAAAAACAGCAGAAAACATAACCTTTTCTACATTGTTTTCGTATCGACGTAACTGAAAATCTTCACATTGGACGCATTACTGTCAGAAACGTTTACATTTATCGTCTGGCAACTAATGCCGCGTGATGACGTTTGCGGTCGCACCACTCTGCACGAAGTAGAGGCTTCTAAGCTGTTGCAGTCACCAGGAAAGAGGCACAGAAATTCAAGTTTTAGTTTTTGAAAATTCAGTTTTTGGCTGCTTTTGCTGCCTTGTAGTTGACCTAGGACCTTAAGATTTTGCATGAACCGAACTCTGGCAGCCACATTACACGAGAAAAAGCGAGAAGTGGTAATTCGTAGTAAAAACCGCAGAAAACATAACGTTATCCACACTGTTTTCGTATCGACGTAACTGAAAATCTTCACATTGGACGCATTACTCTCAGAAACGTTAACATTTATCGTCTGGCAACTAATGCCGCGTGATGACGTTTGCGGTCGCACCACTCTGTACGAAGTAGAGGCTTCTAAGTTGTTACAGTCACCAAGAAAGAGGCACAGAAATTCAAGTTTTAGTTTTTGAAAATTCAGTTTTTGGCTGCTTTTGCTGCCTTGTAGTTGACCTAGGACCTTAAGATTTTGCATGAACCGAACTCTGGCAGCCACATTACACGAGAAAAAGCGAGAAGTGGTAATTCGTAGTAAAAACCGCAGAAAACATAACGTTTTCTACATTGTTTTCGAAATGACGTAACTGAAAATCTTCGCATTGGACGCATTACTCTCAGAAACGTTTACATTTATCGTCTGGCAACTAATGCTGCGTGATGAGGTTTGCGGTCGCACCACTCTGTACGAAGTAGAAGCTTCTAAGTTGTTGCAGTCACCAAGAAAGAGGCAAAGAAATTCAAGTTTTAGTTTTTGAAAATTCAGTTTTTGGCTGCTTTTGGTGCCTTGTAGTTGACCTAGGACCTTAAGATTTTGCATGAACCGAACTCTGGCAGCCACATTGCGCGAGAAAAAGCGAGAAGTGGTAATTCGTAGTAAAAACCGCAGAAAACATAACGTTTTCTACATTGTTTTCGTATCGACGTAACTGAAAATCTTCACATTGGACGCATTACTCTCAGAAACGTTTACATTTATCGTCTGGCAACTAATGCAGCGTGATGACGTTTGCGGTCGCACCACTCTCTACGAAGTAGAAGCTTCTAAGTTGTTGCAGTCACCAAGAAAGAGGCACAGAAATTCAAGTTTTAGTTTTTGAAAATTCAGTTTTTGGCTGCTTTTGCTGCCTTGTAGTTGACCTAGGACCTTAAGATTTTGCATGAACCGAACTCTGGCAGCCACATTGCACGAGAAAAAGCGAGAAGTGGTAATTCGTAGTAAAAACCGCAGAAAACATAACGTTTTCTACATTGTTTTCATATCGACGTAACTGAAAATCTTCACATTGGACGCATTACTCTCAGAAACGTTTACATTTATCTTCTGGCAACTAATGCAGCATGATGACGTTTGCGGTCGCACCACTCTGTACGAAGTAGAAGCTTCTAAGTTGTTGCAGTCACCAAGAAAGAGGCACAGAAATTCAAGTTTTAGTTTTTGAAAATTCAGTTTTTGGCTGCTTTTGCTGCCTTGTAGCTGACCTAGGACCTTAAGATTTTGCATGAACCGAACTCTGGCAGCCACATTACACGAGAAAAAGCGAGAAGTGGTAATTCGTTGTAAAAACCGCACAAAACATAACGTTTTCTACATTGTTTTCGTATCGACGTAACTGAAAATCTTCACATTGGACGCATTACTCTCAGAAACGTTTACATTTATCGTCTGGCAACTAATGCAGTGTGATGACGTTTGCGGTCGCACCACTCTGTACGAAGTAGAAGCTTCTAAGTTGTTGCAGTCACCAAGAAAGAGGCACAGAAATTCAAAGTTTATTTTTTGAAAATTGAATTTTTGTCTGCTTTTGCTGCCTTGTAGTTGACCTAGGACCTTAAGATTTTGCATGAACCGAACTCTGGCAGCCACATTACACGAGAAAAAGCGAGAAGTGGTAATTCGTAGTAAAAACCGCAGAAAGCATAACGTTTTCTACATTGTTTTCGTATCGACGTAACTGAAAATCTTCACATTGGACGCATTACTCTCAGAAACGTTTACATTTATCGTCTGGCAACTAATGCCGCGTGATGACGTTTGCGGTCGCACCACTCTGTACGAAGTAGAAGCTTCTAAGTTGTTGCAGTCACCAAGAAAGAGGCACAGAAATTCAAGTTTTAGTTTTTGAAAATTCAGTTTTTGGCTGCTTTTGCTGCCTTGTAGTTGACCTAGGACCTTAAGATTTTGCATGAACCGAACTCTGGCAGCCACATTACACGGGAAAAGCGAGAAGTGGTAATTCGTAGTAAAAACCGCAGAAAACATAACGTTTTCTACATTGTTTTCGTATCGACGTAACTGAAAATCTTCACATTGGACGCATTACTCTCAGAAACGTTTACATTTATCGTCTGGCAACTAATGCAGCGTGATGACGTTTGCGGTCGCACCACTCTGTACGAAGTAGAAGCTTCTAAGTTGTTGCAGTCACCATGAAAACCGAGCGAGGTGGCATAGTGGTTAAACACTGGACTCGCATTCGGGAGGACGACGGTTCAAACCCGCGTCCGGCCATCCTGATTTAGGTTTTCCGTGATTTCCCTAAATCGCTCCAGGCAAATGCCGGGATGGTTCCTTTGAAAGGGCACGGCCGACTTCCTTCCCAGTCCTTCCCTAATCCGATGAGACCGATGACCTCGCTGTCTGGTCTCCTTCCCAAACAACACAACCCCCCCCCTCACCATGAAAGAGGCACAGAAATTCAAGTTTTAGTTTTTGAAAATTCAGTTTTTGGCTGCTTTTGCTGCCTTGTAGTTGACCTAGGACCTTAAGATTTGGCATGAACCGAACTCTGGCAGCCACATTACACGAGAAAAAGCGAGAAGTGGTAATTCGTAGTAAAAACCGCAGAAAACAACGTTTTCTACACTGTTTTCGTATCGACGTAACTGAAAATCTTCACATTGGACGCATTACTCTCAGAAACGTTTACATTTATCGTCTGGCAACTAATGCCGCGTGATGACGTTTGCGGTCGCACCACTCTGTACGAAGTAGAGGCTTCTAAGTTGTTGCAGTCACCAAGAAAGAGGCACAGAAATTCAAGTTTTAGTTTTTGAAAATTCAGTTTTTGGCTGCTTTTGCTGCCTTGTAGGTGACCTAGGACCTTAAGATTTTGCATGAACCGAACTCTGGCAGCCACATTACACGAGAAAAAGCGAGAAGTGGTAATTCGTAGTAAAAACCGCAGAAAACATAACGTTTTCTACATTGTTTTCGTATCGACGTAACTGAAAATCTTCACATTGGACGCATGACTCTCAGAAACGTTTACATTTATCGTCTGGCAACTAATGCAGCGTGATGACGTTTGCGGTCGCACCACTCTGTACGAAGTAGAAGCTTCTAAGTTGTTGCAGTCACCAAGAAAGAGGCACAGAAATTCAAGTTTTAGTTTTTGAAAATTCAGTTTTTGGCTGCTTTTGCTGCCTTGTAGTTGACCTAGGACCTTAAGATTTTGCATGAACCGAACTCTGGCAGCCACATTGCACGAGAAAAAGCGAGAAGTGGTAATTCGTAGTAAAAACCGCAGAAAACATAACGTTTTCTACATTGTTTTCGTATCGACGTAACTGAAAATCTTCACATTGGACGCATTACTCTCAGAAACGTTAACATTTATCGTCTGGCAACTAATGCAGCGTGATGACGTTTGCGGTCGCACCACTCTGTACGAAGTACAAGCTTCTAAGTTGTTGCAGTCACCAAGAAAGAGGCACAGAAATTCAAGTTTTAGTTTTTGAAAATTCAGTTTTTGGCTGCTTTTGCTGCCTTGTAGTTGACCTAGGACATTAAGATTTTGCATGAACCGAACTCTGGCAGCCACATTACACGAGGAAAAGCGAGAAGTGGTAATTCGTAGTAGAAACAGCAGAAAACATAACGTTTTCTACATTGTTTTCGTATCGACGTAACTGAAAATCTTCACATTGGACGCATTACTCTCAGAAACGTTTACATTTATCGTCTGGCAACTAATGCAGCGTGATGAAGTTTGCGGTCGCACCACTCTGTACGAAGTAGAAGCTTCTAAGTTGTTGCAGTCACCAAGAAAGAGGCACAGAAATTCAAGTTTTAGTTTTTGAAAATTCAGTTTTTGGTTGCTTTTGCTGCCTTGTAGTTGATCTAGGACCTTAAGATTTTGCATTAACCGAACTCTGGCAGCCACATTACACGAGAAAAAGCGAAAAGTGGTAATTCGTAGTAAAAACCGCAGAAAACATAACGTTTTCAACATTTGTTTTCAAAATGACGTAACTGAAAATCTTCACATTGGACGCATTACTCTCAGAAACGTTTACATTTATCGTCTGGCAACTAATGCAGCGTGATGACGTTTGCGGTCGCACCACTCTGTACGAAGTAGATGCTTCTAAGTTGTTGCAGTCACCAAGAAAGAGGCACAGAAATTCAAGTTTTAGTTTTTGAAAATTCAGCTTTTGGCTGCTTTTGCTGCCTTGTAGTTGACCTAGGACCTTAAGATTTTGCATGGACTGAACTCTGGCAGCCACATAACACGAGAAAAAGCGAGAAGTGGTAATTCGTAGTAAAAACCGCAGAAAACATAACGTTTTCTACATTGTTTTCGTATCGACGTAACTGAAAATCTTCACATTGGGCGCATTACTCTCAGAAACGTTTACATTTATCGTCTGGCAACTAATGCAGCGTGATGACGTTTGCGGTCGCACCACTCTGTACGAAGTAGAAGCTTCTAAGTTGTTGCAGTCACCAAGAAAGAGGCACAGAAATTCAAGTTTTAGTTTTTGAAAATTCAGTTTTTGGCTGCTTTTGCTGCCTTGGAGTTGACCTAGGACCTTAAGATTTTGCAAGAACCGAAGTCTGGCAGCCACATTACACGAGAAAAAGCGAGAAGTGATAATTCGTAGTAAAAACCGCAGAAAACATAACGTTTTCTACATTGTTTTCGAAATGACGTAACTGAAAATCTTCACATTGGACGCATTACTCTCAGAAACGTTAACATTTATCGTCTGGCAACTAATGCAGCATGATGACGTTTGCGGTCGCACCACTCTGTACGAAGTAGAAGCTTCTAAGTTGTTGCAGTCACCAAGAAAGAGGCACAGAAATTCAAGTTTTAGTTTTTGAAAATTCAGTTTTTGGCTGCTTTTGCTGCCTTGTAGTTGACCTAGGACCTTATGATTTTGCATGAACCGAACTCTGGCAGACACATTACACGAGAAAAAGCGAGAAGTGGTAATTCGTAGTAAAAACCGCAGAAAACATAACGTTTTCTACATTGTTTTCGTATCGACGTAACTGAAAATCTTCACATTGGACGCATTACTGTCAGAAACGTTTACATTTATCGTCTGGCAACTAATGCAGCGTATTGACGTTTGCGGTCGCACCACTCTGTACGAAGTACAAGCTTCTAAGTTGTTGCAGTCACCAAGAAAGAGGCACAGAAATTCAAGTTTTAGTTTTTGAAAATTGAGTTTTTGGCTGCTTTTGCTGCCTTGTAGTTGACCTAGGACATTAAGATTTTGCATGAACCGAACTCTGGCAGCCACATTACACGAGAAAAAGCGAGAAGTGGTAATTCGTAGTAAAAACCGCAGAAAACATAACGTTTTCTACATTGTTTTCGTATCGACGTAACTGAAAATCTTCGCATTGGACGCATTACTCTCAGAAACGTTTACATTTATCGTCTGGCAACTAATGCAGCGTGATGACGTTTGCGGTCGCACCACTCTGTACGAAGTAGAAGCTTCTAAGTTGTTGCAGTCACCAAGAAAGAGGCACAGAAATTCAAGTTTTAGTTTTTGAAAATTCAGTTTTTGGCTGCTTTTGCTGCCTTGTAGTTGACCTAGGACCTTATGATTTTGCATGAACCGAACTCTGGCAGCCACATTACACGAGAAAAAGCGAGAAGTGGTAATTCGTAGTAAAAACCGCAGAAAACATAACGTTTTCAACATTTGTTTTCGAAATGACGTAACTGAAAATCTTCACATTGGACGCATTACTCTCAGAAACGTTTACATTTATCGTCTGGCAACTAATGCCGCGTGATGACGTTTGCGGTCGCACCACTCTGTACGAAGTAGAAGCTTCTAAGTTGTTGCAGTCACCAAGAAAGAGGCACAGAAATTCAAGTTTTAGTTTTTGAAAATTCAGTTTTTGGCTGCTTTTGCTGCCTTGTAGTTGACCTAGGACCTTAAGATTTTGCATGAACCGAACTCTGGCAGCCACATTACACGAGAAAAAGCGAGAAGTGGTAATTCGTAGTAAAAACCGCAGAAAACATAACGTTTTCTACATTGTTTTCGATGTGACGTAACTGAAAATCTTCACATTGGACACATTACTCTCAGAAACGTTTACATTTATCGTCTGGCAACTAATGCAGCGTGATGACGTTTGCGGTTGCACCACTCTGTACGAAGTAGAAGCTTCTAAGTTGTTGCAGTCACCAAGAAAGAGGCACAGAAATTCAAGTTTTAGTTTTTGAAAATTCAGTTTTTGGCTGCTTTTGCTGCCTTGTAGTTGACCTAGGACCTTAAGATTTTGCATGAACCGAACTCTGGCAGCCACATTGCACGAGAAAAAGCGAGAAGTGGTAATTCGTAGTAAAAACCGCAGAAAACATAACGTTTTCTACATTGTTTTCGTATCGACGTAACTGAAAATCTTCACATTGGACGCATTACTCTCACAAACGTTTACATTTATCGTCTGGCAACTAATGCAGCGTGATGACGTTTGCGGTCGCACCACTCTGTACGAAGTAGAAGCTTCTAAGTTGTTGCAGTCACCAAGAAAGAGGCACAGAAATTCAAGTTTTAGTTTTGGAAAATTCAGTTTTTGGCTGCTTTTGCTGCCTTGTAGTTGACCTAGGACCTTAAGATTTTGCATGAACCGAACTCTGGCAGCCACATTACACGAGAAAAAGCGAGAAGTGGTAATTCGTAGTAAAAACCGCAGAAAACATAACGTTTTCTACATTTGTTTTCGAAATGACGTAACTGAAAATCTTCACATTGGACGCATTACTCTCAGAAACATTTACATTTATCGTCTGGCAACTAATGCAGCGTGATGACGTTTGCGGTCGCACCACTCTGTACGAAGTAGAAGCTTCTAAGTTGTTGCAGTCACCAAGAAAGAGGCACAAAAGTTCAAGTTTTAGTTTTTGAAAATTCAGTTTTTGGCTGCTTTTGCTGCCTTGTAGTTGACCTAGGACCTTAAGATTTTGCATGAACCGAACTCTGGCAGCCACATTACACGAGGAAAAGCGAGAAGTGGTAATTCGTAGTAAAAACCGCAGAAAACATAACGTTTTCTACATTGTTTTCGTATCGACGTAACTGAAAATCTTCACATTGGACGCATTACTCTCACAAACGTTTACATTTATCGTCTGGCAAATAATGCAGCGTGATGACGTTTGCGGTCGCACCACTCTGTACGAAGTAGAAGCTTCTAAGTTGTTGCAGTCACCAAGACAGAGGCACAGAAATTCAAGTTTTAGTTTTTGAAAATTCAGTTTTTGGCTGCTTTTGCTGCCTTGTAGTTGACCTAGGACCTTAAGATTTTGCATGAACCGAACTCTGGCAGCCACATTACACGAGAAAAAGAGAGAAGTGGTAATTCGTAGTAAAAACCGCAGAAAACATAACGTTTTCCACATTTGTTTTCGAAATGACGTAACTGAAAATCTTCACATTGGACGCATTACTCTCAGAAACGTTTACATTTATCGTCTGGCAACTAATGCAGCGTGATGACGTTTGCGGTCGCACCACTCTGTACGAAGTAGAAGCTTCTAAGTTGTTGCAGTCACCAAGAAAGAGGCACAAAAGTTCAAGTTTTAGTTTTTGAAAATTCAGTTTTTGGCTGCTTTTGCTGCCTTGTAGTTGACCTAGGACCTTAAGATTTTGCATGAACCGAACTCTGGCAGCCACATTACACGAGGAAAAGCGAGAAGTGGTAATTCGTAGTAAAAACCGCAGAAAACATAACGTTTTCTACATTGTTTTCGTATCGACGTAACTGAAAATCTTCACATTGGACGCATTACTCTCAGAAACGTTTACATTTATCGTCTGGCAACTAATGCAGCGTGATGACGTTTGCGGTCGCACCACTCTGTACGAAGTAGAAGCTTCTAAGTTGTTGCAGTCACCAAGAAAGAGGCACAGAAATTCAAGTTTTAGTTTTTGAAAATTTAGTTTTTGGCTGCTTTTGCTGCCTTGTAGTTGACCTAGGACCTTAAGATTTTGCATGAACCGAACTCTGGCAGCCACATTACACGAGAAAAAGCGAGAAGTGGTAATTCGTAGTAAAAACCTCAGAAAACATAACGTTTTCAACATTTGTTTTCGAAATGACGTAACAGAAAATCTTCACATTGGACGCATTACTCTCAGAAACGTTTACATTTATCGTCTTGCAACTAATGCAGCGTGATGACGTTAGCGGTCGCACCACTGTGTACGAAGTAGAAGCTTCTACGTTGCTGCAGTCACCAAGAAAGAGGCACAGAAATTCAAGTTTTAGTTTTTGAAAATTCAGTTTTTGGCTGCTTTTGCTGCCTTGTAGTTGACCTAAGACCTTACGATTTTGCATGAACCGAACTCTGGCAGCCACATTACACGAGAAAAAACGAGAAGTGGTAATGCGTAGTAAAAACCGCAGAAAACATAACGTCTTCAACATTTGTTTTCGAAATGACGTAACTGAAAATCTTCACATTGGACGCATTACTCTCAGAAACTTTTACATTTATCGTCTGGCAACTAATGCCGCGTGATGACGTTTGCGGTCGCACCACTCTGTACGAAGTAGAAGCTTCTAAGTTGTTGCAGTCACCAAGAAAGAGGCACAGAAATTCAAGTTTTAGTTTTTGAAAATTCAGTTTTTGGCTGCTTTTGCTGCCTTGTAGTTGACCTAGGACCTTAAGATTTTGCATGAACCGAACTCTGGCAGCCACATTACACGAGAAAAAGCGAGAAGTGGTAATTCGTAGTAAAAACCGCAGAAAACATAACGTTTTCAACATTTGTTTTCGAAATGACGTAACTGAAAATCTTCACATTGGTCGCATTACTCTCAGAAACGTTTACATTTATCGTCTGGCAACTAATGCCGCGTGATGACGTTTCCGGTCGCACCACTCTGTACGAAGTAGAAGCTTCTAAGCTGTTGCAGTCACCAAGAAAGAGGCACAGAAATTCAAGTTTTAGTTTTTGAAAATTCAGTTTTTGGCTGCTTTTGCTGCTTTGTAGTTGACCTAGGACCTTAAGATTTTGCATGAACCGAACTCTGGCAGCAACATTACACGAGAAAAAGCGAGAAGTGGTAATTCGTAGTAAAAACCGCAGAAAACATAACGTTTTCAACATTTGTTTTCGAAATGACGTAACTGAAAATCTTCACATTGGACGCATTACTCTCAGAAACGTTTACATTTATCGTCTGGCAACTAATGCAGCGTGATGACGTTAGCGGTCGCACCACTGTGTACGAAGTAGAAGCTTCTACGTTGCTGCAGTCACCAAGAAAGAGGCACAGAAATTCAAGTTTTAGTTTTTGAAAATTCAGTTTTTGGCTGCTTTTGCTGCCTTGTAGTTGACCTAAGACCTTACGATTTTGCATGAACCGAACTCTGGCAGCCACATTGCACGAGAAAAAACGAGAAGTGGTAATGCGTAGTAAAAACCGCAGAAAACATAACGTTTTCAACATTTGTTTTCGAAATGACGTAACTGAAAATCTTCACATTGGACGCATTACTCTCAGAAACGTTTACATTTATCGTCTGGCAACTAATGCCGCGTGATGACGTTTCCGGTCGCACCACTCTGTACGAAGTAGAAGCTTCTAAGCTGTTGCAGTCACCAAGAAAGAGGCACAGAAATTCAAGTTTTAGTTTTTGAAAATTCAGTTTTTGGCTGCTTTTGCTGCCTTGTAGTTGACCTAGGACCTTAAGATTTTGCATGAACCGAACTCTGGCAGCCACATTACACGAGAAAAAGCGAGAAGTGATAATTCGTGGTAAAAACCGCAGAAAACATAACGTTTTCAACATTTGTTTTCGAAATGACGTAACTGAAAATCTTCACATTGGACGCATGACTCTCAGAAACGTTTACATTTATCGTCTGGCAACTAATGCCGCGTGATGACGTTTGCGGTCGCACCACTCTGTACGAAGTAGAAGCTTCTAAGTTGTTGCAGTCACCAAGAAAGAGGCACAGAAATTCAAGTTTTAGTTTTTAAAAATTCAGTTTTTGGCTGCTTTTGCTGCCTTGTAGTTGACCTAGGACCTTAAGATTTTGCATGAACCGAACTCTGGCAGCCACATTACACGAGAAAAAGCGAGAAGTGGTAATTCGTAGTAAAAACCGCAGAAAACATAACGTTTTCAACATTTGTTTTCGAAATGACGTAACTGAAAATCTTCACATTGGACGCATTACTCTCAGAAACGTTTACATTTATCGTCTGGCAACTAATGCAGCGTGATGACGTTTGCGGTCGCGCCACTCTGTACGAAGTAGAAGCTTCTAAGTTGTTGCAGTCACCAAGAAAGAGGCACAAAAATTCAAGTTTTAGTTTTTGAAAATTCA
Source organism: Schistocerca serialis cubense (assembly GCF_023864345.2). Classification (NCBI taxonomy): domain Eukaryota; kingdom Metazoa; phylum Arthropoda; class Insecta; order Orthoptera; family Acrididae; genus Schistocerca; species Schistocerca serialis. Next base: position 1,461,846 of record NW_026047571.1, on the reverse strand, counting down.
GTTTTTGGCTGCTTTTGCTGCCTTGTAGTTGACCTAGGACCTTAAGATTTTGCATGAACCGAACTCTGGCAGCCACATTACACGAGAAAAAGCGAGAAGTGGTAAATCGTAGTAAAAACCGCAGAAAACATAACGTTTTCTACATTGTTTTCGTATCGACGTAACTGAAAATCTTCACATTGGACGCATTACTCTCAGAAACGTTTACATTTATCGTCTGGCAACTAATGCAGCGTGATGACGTTTGCGGTCGCACCACTCTGTACGAAGTAGAAGCTTCTAAGTTGTTGCAGTCACCAAGAAAGTGGCACAGAAATTCAAGTTTTAGTTTTTGAAAATTCAGTTTTTGGTTGCTTTCGCTGCCTTGTAATTGACCTAGGACCTTAAGATTATGCATGAACCGAACTCTGGCAGCCACATTACACGAGAAAAAGCGAGAAGTGGTAATTCGTAGTAAAAACCGCAGAAAACATAACGTTTTCTACATTGTTTTCGTATCGACGTAACTGAAAATCTTCACATTGGACGCATTACTCTCAGAAACGTTTACATTTATTGTCTGGCAACTAATGCCGCGTGCTGAGGTTTGAGGTCGCACCACTCTGTACGAAGTAGAAGCTTCTAAGTTGTTGCAGTCACCAAGAAAGAGGCACAGAAATTCAAGTTTTAGTTTTTGAAAATTAAGTTTTTGGCTGCTTTTGCTGCCTTGTAGTTGACCTAGGACCTCAAAATTTTGCATGAACCGAACTCTGGCAGCCACATTACACGAGAAAAAGCGAGAAGTGGTAATTCGTAGTAAAAACCGCAGAAAACATAACGTTTTCAACATTTGTTTTCGAAATGACGTAACTGAAAATCTTCACATTGGACGCATCACTCTCAGAAACGTTAATATTTACCGTATGGCAACTAATGCAGCGTGATGACGTTTGCGGTCGCATCACTCTGTTCGAAGTAGAAGCTTCTAAGTTGTTGCAGTCACCAAGAAAGAGGCACAGAAATTCAAGTTTTAGTTTTTGAAAATTCAGTTTTTGGCTGCTTTTGCTGCCTTGTAGTTGACCTAGGACCTTAAGATTTTGCATTAACCGAACTCTGGCAGCCACATTACACGAGAAAAAGCGAGAAGTGGTAATTCGTAGTAAAAACCGCAGAAAACTTAACGTTTTCAACATTTGTATTCGAAATGACGTAACTGAAAATCTTCACATTGGACGCATTACTCTCAGAAACGTTTACATTTATCGTCTGGCAACTAATGCGGCGTGATGACGTTTAGCGGTCGCACCACTCTGTACGAAGTAGAAGCTTCTAAGTTGTTGCAGTCACCAAGAAAGAGGCACAGAAATTCAAGTTTTAGTTTTTGAAAATTCAGTTTTTGGCTGCTTTTGCTGCCTTGTAGTTGACCTAGGACCTTAAGATTTTGCATGAACCGAACTCTGGCAGCCACATTACACGAGAAAAAGCGAGAAGTGGTAATTCGTAGTAAAAACCGCAGAAAACATAGCGTTTTCAACGTTTGTTTTCGAAATGACGTAACTCAAAATCTTCACATTGGAAGCATTACTCTCAGAAACGTTTACATTTATCGTCTGGCAACTAATGCCCCGTGATGACGTTTGCGGTCGCATCACTCTGTACGAAGTAGAAGCTTCTAAGTTGTTGCAGTCACCAAGAAAGAGGCACAGAAATTCAAGTTTTAGTTTTTGAAAATTCAGTTTTTGGCTGCTTTTGCTGCCTTGTAGTTGACCTACGACCTTAAGATTTTGCATGAACCGAACTCTGGCAGCCACATTACACGAGAAAAAGCGAGTAGTGGTAATTCATAGTAAAAACCGCAGAAAACATAACGTTTTCTACATTGTTTTCGAAATGACGTAACTGAAAATCTTCACATTGGACACATTACTCTCAGAAACGTTTACAATTATCGTGTGGCAACTAATCCAGCGTGATGACGTTTGCGGTCGCACCACTCTGTACGAAGTAGAAGCTTCTAAGTTGTTGCAGTCACCAAGAAAGAGGCACAGAAATTCAAGTTTTAGTTTTTGAAAATTCAGTTTTTGTCTGCTTTTGCTGCCTTGTAGTTAACCTAGGACCTTAAGATTTTGCATGAACCGAACTCTGGCAGCCACATTGCACGAGAAAAAGCGAGAAGTGGTAATTCGTAGTAAAAACCGCAGAAAACATAACGTTTTCTACATTTGTTTTCGAAATGACGTAACTGAAAATCTTCACATTGGACGCATTACTCTCAGAAACGTTTACGTTTATCGTCTGGCAACTAATGCAGCGTGATGACGTTTGCGGTCGCACCACTCTGTACGAAGTAGAAGCTTCTAAGTTGTTGCAGTCACCAAGAAAGAGGCACAGAAATTCAAGTTTTAGTTTTTTAAAATTCAGTTTTTGGCTGCTTTGGCTGCCTTGTAGTTGACCTAGGACCTTAAGATTTTGCATGAACCGAACTCTGGCAGCCACATTACACGAGAAAAAGCGAGAAGTGGTAATTCGTAGTAATAACCGCAGAAAACATAACGTTTTCTACATTGTTTTCTTATCGACGTAACTGAAAATCTTCACATTGGACGCATTACTCTCAGAAACGTTTAAATTTATTGTCTGGCAACTAATGCCGCGTTCTGAGATTTGAGGTCGCACCACTCTGTACGAAGTAGAAGCTTCTAAGTTGTTGCAGTCACCAAGAAAGAGGCACAGAAATTCAAGTTTTAGTTTTTGAAAATTCAGTTTTTGGCTGCTTTTGCTGCCTTGTAGTTGACCTAGGACCTCAAGATTTTGCGTGAACCGAACTCTGGCAGCCACATTACACGAGAAAAAGCGAGAAGTGGTAATTCGTAGTAAAAACCGCAGAAAACATAACGTTTTCTACATTGTTTTCGAAATGAAGTAACTGAAAATCTTCACATTGGACGCATTACTCTCAGAAACGTTTACATTTATTGTCTGGCAACTAATGCCGCGTGCTGAGGTTTGCGGTCGCACCACTCTGTACGAAGTTGAAGCTTCTAAATTGTTGCAGTCGCCAAGAAAGAGGCACAGAAATTCAAGTTTTAGTTTTTGAAAATTCAGTTTTTGGCTGCTTTTGCTGCCTTGTAGTTGACCTAGGACCTTAAGATTTTGCATGAACCGATCTCTGGCAGCCACATTACACGCGAAAAAGCGAGAAGTGGTAATTCGTAGTAAAAACCGCAGAAAACATAACGTTTTCAACATTTGTTTTCGAAATGACGTAACTGAAAATCTTCACATTGGACGCATTACTCTCAGAAACGTTAACATTTGTCGTCTGGCAACTAATGCAGCGTGATGACGTTTGCGGTCGCACCACTCTGTTCGAAGTAGAAGCTTCTAAGTTGTTGCAGTCACCAAGAAAGAGGCACAGAAATTCAAGTTTTAGTTTTGAAAATTCAGTTTTTGGCTGCTTTTGCTGCCTTGTAGTTGACCTAGGACCTTAAGATTTTGCATGAACCGATCTCTGGCAGCCACATTACACGAGAAAAAGCGAGAAGTTGTAATTCGTAGTAAAAACCGCAGAAAACATAACGTTTTCAACATTTGTTTTCGAAATGACGTAACTGAAAATCTTCACATTGGACGCATGACTCTCAGAAACGTTTACATTTATCGTCTGGCAACTAATGCAGCGTGATGACGTTTGCGGTCGCACCACTCTGTACGAAGTAGAAGCTTCTAAGTTGTTGCAGTCACCAAGAAAGTGGCACAGAAATTCAAGTTTTAGTTTTTGAAAATTCAGTTTTTGGTTGCTTTCGCTGCCTTGTAGTTGACCTAGGACCTTAAGATTTTGCATGAACCGAACTCTGGCAGCCACATTACACGAGAAAAAGCGAGAAGTGGTAATTCGTAGTAAAAACTGCAGAAAACATAACGTTTTCTACATTGTTTTCGTATCGACGTAACTGAAAATCTTCACATTGGACGCATGACTCTCAGAAACGTTTACATTTATTGTCTGGCAACTAATGCCGCGTGCTGAGGTTTGAGGTCGCACCACTCTGTACGAAGTAGAAGCTTCTAAGTTGTTGCAGTCACCAAGAAAGAGGCACAGAAATTCAAGTTTTAGTTTTTGAAAATTAAGTTTTTGGCTGCTTTTGCTGGCTTGTAGTTGACCTAGGACCTCAAGATTTTGCATGAACCGAACTCTGGCAGCCACATTACACGAGAAAAAGCGAGAAGTGGTAATTCGTAGTAAAAACCGCAGAAAACATAACGTTTTCAACATTTGTTTTCGAAATGACGTAACTGAAAATCTTCACATTGGACGCATCACTCTCAGAAACGTTAACATTTATCGTCTGGCAACTAATGCAGCGTGATGACGTTTGCGGTCGCATCACTCTGTTCGAAGTAGAAGCTTCTAAGTTGTTGCAGTCACCAAGAAAGAGGCACAGAAATTCAAGTTTTAGTTTTTGAAAATTCAGTTTTTGGCTGCTTTTGCTGCCTTGTAGTTGACCTAGGACCTTAAGATTTTGCATTAACCGAACTCTGGCAGCACCATTACACGAGAAAAAGCGAGAAGTGGTAATTCGTAGTAAAAACCGCAGAAAACTTAACGTTTTCAACATTTGTATTCGAAATGACGTGACTGAAAATCTTCACATTGGACGCATTACTCTCAGAAACGTTTACATTTATCGTCTGGCAACTAATGCGGCGTGATGACGTTTGCGGTCGCACCACTCTGTACGAAGTAGAAGCTTCTAAGTTGTTGCAGTCACCAAGAAAGAGGCACAGAAATTCAAGTTTTAGTTTTTGAAAATTCAGTTTTTGGCTGCTTTTGCTGCCTTGTAGTTGACCTAGGACCTTAAGATTTTGCATGAACCGAACTCTGGCAGCCACATTACACGAGAAAAAGCGAGAAGTGGTAATTCGTAGTAAAAACCGCAGAAAACATAACGTTTTCAACGTTTGTTTTCGAAATGACGTAACTCAAAATCTTCACATTGGAAGCATTACTCTCAGAAACGTTTACATTTATCGTCTGGCAACTAATGCCCCGTGATGACGTTTGCGGTCGCATCACTCTGTACGAAGTAGAAGCTTCTAAGTTGTTGCAGTCACCAAGAAAGAGGCACAGAAATTCAAGTTTTAGTTTTTGAAAATTCAGTTTTTGGCTGCTTTTGCTGCCTTGTAGTTGACCTACGACCTTAAGATTTTGCATGAACCGAACTCTGGCAGCCACATTACACGAGAAAAAGCGAGTAGTGGAAATTCATAGTAAAAACCGCAGAAAACATAACGTTGTCTACATTGTTTTCGAAATGACGTAACTCAAAATCTTCACATTGGACACATTACTCTCAGAAACGTTTACAATTATCGTGTGGCTACTAATCCAGCGTGATGACGTTTGCGGTCGCACCACTCTGTACGAAGTAGAAGCTTCTAAGTTGTTGCAGTCACCAAGAAAGAGGCACAGAAATTCAAGTTTTAGTTTTTGAAAATTCAGTTTTTGGCTGCTTTTGCTGCCTTGTAGTTAACCTAGGACCTTAAGATTTTGCATGAACCGAACTCTGGCAGCCACATTGCACGAGAAAAAGCGAGAAGTGGTAATTCGTAGTAAAAACCGCAGAAAACATAACGTTTTCTACATTGTTTTCTTATCGACGTAACTGAAAATCTTCACATTGGACGCATTACTCTCAGAAACGTTTAAATTTATTGTCTGGCAACTATTGCCGCGTGCTGAGATTTGAGGTCGCACCACTCTGTACAAAGTAGAAGCTTCTAAGTTGTTGCAGTCACCAAGAAAGAGGCACAGAAATTCAAGTTTTAGTTTTTGAAAATTCAGTTTTTGGCTGCTTTTGCTGCCTTGTAGTTGACCTAGGACATCAAGATTTTGCGTGAACCGAACTCTGGCAGCCACATTACACGAGAAAAAGCGAGAAGTGGTAATTCGTAGTAAAAACCGCAGAAAACATAACGTTTTCTACATTGTTTTCGAAATGAAGTAACTGAAAATCTTCACATTGGACGCATTACTCTCAGAAACGTTTACATTTATTGTCTGGCAACTAATGCCGCGTGCTGAGGTTTGCGGTCGCACCACTCTGTACGAAGTAGAAGCTTCTAAATTGTTGCAGTCGCCAAGAAAGAGGCACAGAAATTCAAGTTTTAGTTTTTGAAAATTCAGTTTTTGGCTGCTTTTGCTGCCTTGTAGTTGACCTAGGACATTAAGATTTTGCATGAACCGAACTCTGGCAGCCACATTACACGAGAAAAAGCGAGAAGTGGTAATTCGTAGTAAAAACCGCAGAAAACATAACGTTTTCAACATTTGTTTTCGAAATGACGTAACTGAAAATCTTCACATTGGACGCATTACTCTCAGAAACGTTAACATTTGTCGTCTGGCAACTAATGCAGCGTGATGACGTTTGCGGTCGCACCACTCTGTTCGAAGTAGAAGCTTCTAAGTTGTTGCAGTCACCAAGAAAGAGGCACAGAAATTCAAGTTTTAGTTTTTAAAAATTCAGTTTTTGGCTGCTTTTGCTACCTTGTAGTTGACCTAGGACCTTAAGATTTTGCATGAACCGATCTCTGGCAGCCACATTACACGAGAAAAAGCGAGAAGTTGTAATTCGTAGTAAAAACCGCAGAAAACATAACGTTTTCAACATTTGTTTTCGAAATGACGTAACTGAAAATCTTCACATTGGACGCATGACTCTCAGAAACGTTTACATTTATCGTCTGGCAACTAATGCAGCGTGATCACGTTTGCGGTCGCACCTCTCTGTACGAAGTAGAAGCTTCTAAGTTGTTGCAGTCACCAAGAAAGAGGCACAGAAATTCAAGTTTTAGTTTTTGAAAATTCAGTTTTTGGCTGCTTTTGCTGCCTTGTAGTTGACCTAGGACCTTACGATTTTGCATCAACCGAACTCTGGCAGCCACATTACACGAGAAAAAGCGAGAAGTGGTAATTCGTAGTAAAAACCGCAGAAAACATAACGTTTTCAACATTTGTTTTCGAAATGACGTAACCGAAAATCTTCACATTGGACGCATGACTCTCAGAAACGTTTACATTTATCGTCTGGCAACTAATGCAGCGTGATGACGTTTGCGGTCGCACCACTCTGTACGAAGTAGAAGCTTCTAAGTTGTTGCAGTCACCAAGAAAGAGGCACAGAAATTCAAGTTTTAGTTTCTGAAAAATCAGTTTTTGGCTGCTTTTGCTGCCTTGTAGTTGACCTAGGACCTTAAGATTTTCCATGAACCGAACTCTGGCAGCCACATTACACGAGAAAAAGCGAGAAGTGGTAATTCGTAGTAAAAACCGCAGAAAACATAACGTTTTCAACATTTGTTTTCGAAATGACGTAACTGAAAATCTTCACATTGGACGCATTACTCTCAGAAACGTTAACATTTATCGTCTGGCAACTAATGCAGCGTGATGACGTTTGCGGTCGCACCACTCTGTTCGAAGTAGAAGCTTCTAAGTTGTTGCAGTCACCAAGAAAAAGGCACAGAAATTCAAGTTTTAGTTTTTGAAAATTCAGTTTTTGGCTGCTTTTGCTGCCTTGTAGTTGACCTAGGACCTTAAGATTTTGCATGAACCGATCACTGGCAGCCACATTACACGAGAAAAAGCGAGAAGTTGTAATTCGTAGTAAAAACCGCAGAAAACATAACGTTTTCAACATTTGTTTTCGAAATGACGTAACTGAAAATCTTCACATTGGACGCATGACTCTCAGAAACGTTTACATTTATCGTCTGGCAACTAATGCAGCGTGATGACGTTTGCGGTCGCACCACTCTGTTCGAAGTAGAAGCTTCTAAGTTGTTGCAGTCACCAAGAAAGAGGCACAGAAGTTCAAGTTTTAGTTTTTGAAAATTCAGTTTTTGGCTGCTTTTGCTGCCTTGTAGTTGACCTAGGACCTTAAGATTTTGCATGAACCGATCTTTGGCAGCCACATTACACGAGAAAAAGCGAGAAGTGGTAATTCGTAGTAAAAACCGCAGAAAACATAATGTTTTCAACATTTGTTTTCGAAATGACGTAACTGAAAATCTTCACATTGGACGCATGACTCTCAGAAACGTTTACATTTATCGTCTGGCAACTAATGCAGCGTGATGACGTTTGCGGTCGCACCACTCTGTACGAAGTAGAAGCTTCTAAGTTGTTGCAGTCACCAAGAAAGAGGCACAGAAATTCAAGTTTTAGTTTTTGAAAATTCAGTTTTTGGCTGCTTTTGCTGCCTTGTAGTTGACCTAGGACCTTAAGATTTTGCATGAACCGATCTCTGGCAGCCACATTACACGAGAAAAAGCGAGAAGTGGTAATTCGTAGTAAAAACCGCAGAAAACATAACGTTTTCAACATTTGTTTTCGAAATGACGTAACTGAAAATCTTCACAGTGGATGCATGACTCTCAGAAACGTTTACATTTATCGTCTGGCAACTAATGCAGCGTGATGACGTTTGCGGTCGCACCACTCTGTACGAAGTAGAAGCTTCTAAGTTGTTGCAGTCACCAAGAAAGAGACACAGAAATTCAATTTTTAGTTTTTGAAAATTGAGTTTTTTGGCTGCTTTTGCTGCCTTGTAGTTGACCTAGGACCTTAAGATTTTGCATGAACCGATCTCTGGCAGCCACATTACACGAGAAAAAGCGAGAAGTGGTAATTCGTAGTAAAAACCGCAGAAAACATAACGTTTTCAACATTTGTTTTCGAAATGACGTAACTGAAAATCTTCACATTGGACGCATGACTCTCAGAAACGTTTACATTTATCGTCTGGCAACTAATGCAGCGTGATGACGTTTGCGGTCGCACCACTCTGTACGAGGTAGAAGCTTCTAAGTTGTTGCAGTCACCAAGAAAGAGGCACAGAAATTCAAGTTTTAGTTTTTGAAAATTCAGTTTTTGGCTGCTTTTGCTGCCTTGTAGTTGACCTAGGACCTTAAGATTTTGCATGAACTGAACTCTGGCAGCCACATTACACGAGAAAAAGCGAGAAGTGGTAATTCAAAGTAAAAACCGCAGAAAACATAACGTTTTCAACATTTGTTTTCGAAATGACGTAACTGAAAATCTTCACATTGGACGCATGACTCTCAGAAACGTTTACATTTATCGTCTGGCAACTAATGCAGCGTGATGACGTTTGCGGTCGCACCACTCTGTTCGAAGTAGAATCTTCTAAGTTGTTGCAGTCAGCAAGAAAGAGACACAGAAATTCAAGTTTTAGTTTTTGAAAATTCAGTTTTTGGCTGCTTTTGCTGCCTTGTAGTTGACCTAGGACCTTAAGATTTTGCATGAACCGAACTCTGGCAGCCACATTACACGAGAAAAAGCGAGAAGTGGTAATTCAAAGTAAAAACCGCAGAAAACATAACGTTTTCAACATTTGTTTTCGAAATGACGTAACTGAAAATCTTCACATTGGACGCATGACTCTCAGAAACGTTTACATTTATCGTCTGGCAACTAATGCAGCGTGATGACGTTTGCGGTCGCACCACTCTGTTCGAAGTAGAATATTCTAAGTTGTTGCAGTCACCAAGAAAGAGACACAGAAATTCAAGTTTTAGTTTTTGAAAATTCAGTTTTTGGCTGCTTTTGCTGCCTTGTAGTTGACCTAGGACCTTAAGATTTTGCATGAACCGAACTCTGGCAGCCACATTACACGAGAAAAAGCGAGAAGTGGTAATTCAAAGTAAAAACCGCAGAAAACATAACGTTTTCTACATTTGTTTTCGAAATGACGTAACTGAAAATCTTCACATTGGACGCATGACTCTCAGAAACGTTTACATTTATCGTCTGGCAACTAATGCAGCGTGATGACGTTTGCGGTCGCACCACTCTGTACGAAGTAGAAGCTTCTAAGTTGTTGCAGTCACCAAGAAAGAGGCACAGAAATTCAAGTTTTAGTTTTTGAAAATTCAGTTTTTGGCTGCTTTTGCTGCCTTGTAGTTGACCTAGGACCTTAAGATTGTGCATGAACCGATCTCTGGCAGCCACATTACACGAGAAAAAGCGAGAAGTTGTAATTCGTAGTAAAAACCGCAGAAAACATAACGTTTTCAACATTTGTTTTCGAAATGACGTAACTGAAAATCTTCACAGTGGACGCATGACTCTCAGAAACGTTTACATTTATCGTCTGGCAACTAATGCAGCGTGATGACGTTTGCGGTCGCACCACTCTGTACGAGGTAGAAGCTTCTAAGTTGTTGCAGTCACCAAGAAAGAGGCACAGAAATTCAAGTTTTAGTTTTTGAAAATTCAGTTTTTGGCTGCTTTTGCTGCCTTGTAGTTGACCTAGGACCTTAAGATTGTGCATGAACCGATCTCTGGCAGCCACATTACACGAGAAAAAGCGAGAAGTGGTAATTCGTAGTAAAAACCGCAGAAAACATAACGTTTTCAACATTTGTTTTCGAAATGACGTAACTGAAAATCTTCACATTGGACGCATGACTCTCAGAAACTTTTACATTTATCGTCTGGCAACTAATGCAGCGTGATGACGTTTGCGGTCGCACCACTCTGTTCGAAGTAGAATCTTCTAAGTTGTTGCAGTCACCAAGAAAGAGACACAGAAATTCAAGTTTTAGTTTTTGAAAATTCAGTTTTTGGCTGCTTTTGCTGCCTTGTAGTTGACCTAGGACCTTAAGATTTTGCATGAACCGAACTCTGGCAGCCACATTACACGAGAAAAAGCGAGAAGTGGTAATTCAAAGTAAAAACCGCAGAAAACATAACGTTTTCAACATTTGTTTTCGAAATGACGTAACTGAAAATCTTCACACTGGACGCATGACTCTCAGAAACGTTTACATTTATCGTCTGGCAACTAATGCAGCGTGATGACGTTTGCGGTCGCACCACTCTGTACGAAGTAGAAGCTTCTAAGTTGTTGCAGTCACCAAGAAAGAGGCACAGAAATTCAAGTTTTAGTTTTTGAAAATTCAGTTTTTGGCTGCTTTTGCTGCCTTGTAGTTGACCTAGGACCTTAAGATTTTGCATGAACCGAACTCTGGCAGCCACATTACACGAGAAAAAGCGAGAAGTGGTAATTCGTAGTAAAAACCGCAGAAAACATAACGTTTTCAACATTTGTTTTCGAAATGACGTAACTGAAAATCTTCACATTGGACGCATGACTCTCAGAAACGTTTACATTTATCGTCTGGCAACTAATGCAGCGTGATGACGTTTGCGGTCGCACCACTCTGCACGAAGTAGAAGCTTCTAAGTTGTTGCAGTCACCAAGAAAGAGGCACAGAAATTCAAGTTTTAGTTTTTGAAAATTCAGTTTTTGGCTGCTTTTGCTGCCTTGTAGTTGACCTAGGACCTTAAGATTTTGCATGAACCGATCTCTGGCAGCCACATTACACGAGAAAAAGCGAGAAGTGGTAATTCGTAGTAAAAACCGCAGAAAACATAACGTTTTCAACATTTGTTTTCGAAATGACGTAACTGAAAATCCTCACATTGGACGCATGACTCTCAGAAACGTTTACATTTATCGTCTGGCAACTAATGCAGCGTGATGACGTTTGCGGTCGCACCACTCTGTACGAAGTAGAAGCTTCTAAGTTGTTGCAGTCACCAAGAAAGAGGCACAGAAATTCAAGTTTTTGGGCGCTAATGACCATAGAAGTTTTGCGCCCTACAACCACAAACAAAAAAAAAAAAAAAAAAATTCAAGTTTTAGTTTTTGAAAATTCAGTTTCTGGCTGCTTTTGCTGCCTTGTAGTTGACCTAGGACCTTAAGATTTTGCATGAACCGAACTCTGGCAGCCACATTACACGAGAAAAAGCGAGAAGTGGTAATTCGTAGTAAAAACCGCAGAAAACATAACGTTTTCAACATTTGTTTTCGAAATGACGTAACTGAAAATCTTCACATTGGACGCATGACTCTCAGAAACGTTTACATTTATCGTCTGGCAACTAATGCAGCGTGATGACGTTTGCGGTCGCACCACTCTGTACGAGGTAGAAGCTTCTAAGTTGTTGCAGTCACCAAGAAAGAGGCACAGAAATTCAAGTTTTAGTTTTTGAAAATTCGGTTTTTGGCTGCTTTTGCTGCCTTGTAGTTGACCTAGGACCTTAAGATTTTGCATGAACTGAACTCTGGCAGCCACATTACACGAGAAAAAGCGAGAAGTGGTAATTCAAAGTAAAAACCGCAGAAAACATAACGTTTTCAACATTTGTTTTCGAAATGACGTAACTGAAAATCTTCACATTGGACGCATGACTCTCAGAAACGTTTACATTTATCGTCTGGCAACTAATGCAGCGTGATGACGTTTGCGGTCGCACCACTCTGTTCGAAGTAGAATCTTCTAAGTTGTTGCAGTCAGCAAGAAAGAGACACAGAAATTCAAGTTTTAGTTTTTGAAAATTCAGTTTTTGGCTGCTTTTGCTGCCTTGTAGTTGACCTAGGACCTTAAGATTTTGCATGAACCGAACTCTGGCAGCCACATTACACGAGAAAAAGCGAGAAGTGGTAATTCAAAGTAAAAACCGCAGAAAACATAACGTTTTCAACATTTGTTTTCGAAATGACGTAACTGAAAATCTTCACATTGGACGCATGACTCTCAGAAACGTTTACATTTATCGTCTGGCAACTAATGCAGCGTGATGACGTTTGCGGTCGCACCACTCTGTTCGAAGTAGAATATTCTAAGTTGTTGCAGTCACCAAGAAAGAGACACAGAAATTCAAGTTTTAGTTTTTGAAAATTCAGTTTTTGGCTGCTTTTGCTGCCTTGTAGTTGACCTAGGACCTTAAGATTTTGCATGAACCGAACTCTGGCAGCCACATTACACGAGAAAAAGCGAGAAGTGGTAATTCAAAGTAAAAACCGCAGAAAACATAACGTTTTCTACATTTGTTTTCGAAATGACGTAACTGAAAATCTTCACATTGGACGCATGACTCTCAGAAACGTTTACATTTATCGTCTGGCAACTAATGCAGCGTGATGACGTTTGCGGTCGCACCACTCTGTACGAAGTAGAAGCTTCTAAGTTGTTGCAGTCACCAAGAAAGAGGCACAGAAATTCAAGTTTTAGTTTTTGAAAATTCAGTTTTTGGCTGCTTTTGCTGCCTTGTAGTTGACCTAGGACCTTAAGATTGTGCATGAACCGATCTCTGGCAGCCACATTACACGAGAAAAAGCGAGAAGTTGTAATTCGTAGTAAAAACCGCAGAAAACATAACGTTTTCAACATTTGTTTTCGAAATGACGTAACTGAAAATCTTCACAGTGGACGCATGACTCTCAGAAACGTTTACATTTATCGTCTGGCAACTAATGCAGCGTGATGACGTTTGCGGTCGCACCACTCTGTACGAGGTAGAAGCTTCTAAGTTGTTGCAGTCACCAAGAAAGAGGCACAGAAATTCAAGTTTTAGTTTTTGAAAATTCAGTTTTTGGCTGCTTTTGCTGCCTTGTAGTTGACCTAGGACCTTAAGATTGTGCATGAACCGATCTCTGGCAGCCACATTACACGAGAAAAAGCGAGAAGTGGTAATTCGTAGTAAAAACCGCAGAAAACATAACGTTTTCAACATTTGTTTTCGAAATGACGTAACTGAAAATCTTCACATTGGACGCATGACTCTCAGAAACTTTTACATTTATCGTCTGGCAACTAATGCAGCGTGATGACGTTTGCGGTCGCACCACTCTGTTCGAAGTAGAATCTTCTAAGTTGTTGCAGTCACCAAGAAAGAGACACAGAAATTCAAGTTTTAGTTTTTGAAAATTCAGTTTTTGGCTGCTTTTGCTGCCTTGTAGTTGACCTAGGACCTTAAGATTTTGCATGAACCGAACTCTGGCAGCCACATTACACGAGAAAAAGCGAGAAGTGGTAATTCAAAGTAAAAACCGCAGAAAACATAACGTTTCCAACATTTGTTTTCGAAATGACGTAACTGAAAATCTTCACACTGGACGCATGACTCTCAGAAACGTTTACATTTATCGTCTGGCAACTAATGCAGCGTGATGACGTTTGCGGTCGCACCACTCTGTACGAAGTAGAAGCTTCTAAGTTGTTGCAGTCACCAAGAAAGAGGCACAGAAATTCAAGTTTTAGTTTTTGAAAATTCAGTTTTTGGCTGCTTTTGCTGCCTTGTAGTTGACCTAGGACCTTAAGATTTTGCATGAACCGAACTCTGGCAGCCACATTACACGAGAAAAAGCGAGAAGTGGTAATTCGTAGTAAAAACCGCAGAAAACATAACGTTTTCAACATTTGTTTTCGAAATGACGTAACTGAAAATCTTCACATTGGACGCATGACTCTCAGAAACGTTTACATTTATCGTCTGGCAACTAATGCAGCGTGATGACGTTTGCGGTCGCACCACTCTGCACGAAGTAGAAGCTTCTAAGTTGTTGCAGTCACCAAGAAAGAGGCACAGAAATTCAAGTTTTAGTTTTTGAAAATTCAGTTTTTGGCTGCTTTTGCTGCCTTGTAGTTGACCTAGGACCTTAAGATTTTGCATGAACCGATCTCTGGCAGCCACATTACACGAGAAAAAGCGAGAAGTGGTAATTCGTAGTAAAAACCGCAGAAAACATAACGTTTTCAACATTTGTTTTCGAAATGACGTAACTGAAAATCCTCACATTGGACGCATGACTCTCAGAAACGTTTACATTTATCGTCTGGCAACTAATGCAGCGTGATGACGTTTGCGGTCGCACCACTCTGTACGAAGTAGAAGCTTCTAAGTTGTTGCAGTCACCAAGAAAGAGGCACAGAAATTCAAGTTTTTGGGCGCTAATGACCATAGAAGTTTTGCGCCCTACAACCACAAACAAAAAAAAAAAAAAATTCAAGTTTTAGTTTTTGAAAATTCAGTTTCTGGCTGCTTTTGCTGCCTTGTAGTTGACCTAGGACCTTAAGATTTTGCATGAACCGAACTCTGGCAGCCACATTACACGAGAAAAAGCGAGAAGTGGTAATTCGTAGTAAAAACCGCAGAAAACATAACGTTTTCAACATTTGTTTTCGAAATGACGTAACTGAAAATCTTCACATTGGACGCATGACTCTCAGAAACGTTTACATTTATCGTCTGGCAACTAATGCAGCGTGATGACGTTTGCGGTCGCACCACTCTGTACGAAGTAGAAGCTTCTAAGTTGTTGCAGTCACCAAGAAAGAGGCACAGAAATTCAAGTTTTAGTTTTTGAAAATTCAGTTTTTGGCTGCTTTTGCTGCCTTGTAGTTGACCTAGGACCTTAAGATTTTGCATGAACCGAACTCTGGCAGCCACATTACACGAGAAAAAGCGAGAAGTGGTAATTCGTAGTAAAAACCGCAGAAAACATAACGTTTTCAACATTTGTTTTCGAAATGACGTAACTGAAAATCTTCACATTGGACGCATGACTCTCAGAAACGTTTACATTTATCGTCTGGCAACTAATGCAGCGTGATGACGTTTGCGGTCGCACCACTCTGTACGAAGTAGAAGCTTCTAAGTTGTTGCAGTCACCAAGAAAGAGGCACAGAAATTCAGGTTTTAGTTTTTGAAAATTCAGTTTTTGGCTGCTTTTGCTGCCTTGTAGTTGACCTAGGACCTTAAGATTTTGCATGAACCGAACTCTGGCAGCCACATTACGCGAGAAAAAGCGAGAAGTGGTAATTCGTAGTAAAAACCGCAGAAAACATAACGTTTTCAACATTTGTTGTCGAAATGACGTAACTGAAAATCTTCACATTGGACGCATGACTCTCAGAAACGTTTACATTTATCGTCTGGCAACTAATGCAGCGTGATGACGTTTGCGGTCGCACCACTGTGTACGAAGTAGAAGCTTCTAAGTTGTTGCAGTCACCAAGAAAGAGGCACAGAAATTCAAGTTTTACTTTTTGAAAATTCACTTTTTGGCAGCTTTTGCTGCCTTGTAGTTGACCTAGGACCTTAAGATCTTGCATGAACCGAACTCTGGCAGCCACATTACACGAGAAAAAGCGAGAAGTGGTAATTCGTAGTAAAAACCGCAGAAAACATAACGTTTTCAACATTTGTTTTCGAAATGACGTAACTGAAAATCTTCACATTGGACGCATTACTCTCAGAAACGTTTACATTTATCGTCTGGCAACTAATGCAGCGTGATGACGTTAGCGGTCGCACCACTCTGTACGAAGTAGAAGCTTCTAAGTTGTTGCAGTCACCAAGAAAGAGGCACAGAAATTCAAGTTTTAGTTTTTGAAAATTCAGTTTTTGGCTGCTTTTGCTGCCTTGTAGTTGACCTAGGACCTTAAGATTTTGCATGAACCGAACTCCGGCAGCCACATTACACGAGAAAAAGCGAGAAGTGGTAATTCGTAGTAAAAACCGCAGAAAACATAACGTTTTCAACATTTGTTTTCGAAATGACGTAACTGAAAATCTTCACATTGGACGCATGACTCTCAGAAACGTTTACATTTATCGTCTGGCAACTAATGCAGCGTGATGACGTTTGCGGTCGCACCACTCTGTACGAAGTAGAGGCTTCTAAGTTGTTGCAGTCACCAAGAAAGAGGCACAGAAATTCAAGTTTTAGTTTTTGAAAATTCAGTTTTTGGCTGCTTTTGCTGCCTTGTAGTTGACCTAGGACCTTAAGATTTTGCATGAACCGACCTCTGGCAGCCACATTACACGAGAAAAAGCGAGAAGTGGTAATTCGTAGTAAAAACCGCAGAAAACATAACCTTTTCAACATTTGTTTTCGAAATGACGTAACTGAAAATCTTCACATTGGACGCATGACTCTCAGAAACGTTTACATTTATCGTCTGGCAACTAATGCAGCGTGATGACGTTTGCGGTCGCACCACTCTGTACGAAGTAGAAGCTTCTAAGTTGTTGCAGTCACCAAGAAAGAGGCACAGAAATTCAAGTTTTAGTTTTTGAAAATTCAGTTTTTGGCTGCTTTTGCTGCCTTGTAGTTGACCTAGGACCTTAAGATTTTGCATGAACCGAACTCTGGCAGCCACATTACGCGAGAAAAAGCGAGAAGTGGTAATTCGTAGTAAAAACCGC
Source organism: Schistocerca serialis cubense (assembly GCF_023864345.2). Classification (NCBI taxonomy): domain Eukaryota; kingdom Metazoa; phylum Arthropoda; class Insecta; order Orthoptera; family Acrididae; genus Schistocerca; species Schistocerca serialis. The sequence continues at coordinate 1,444,781 of NW_026047571.1, read as the reverse complement.
AGAAAACATAACGTTTTCAACATTTGTTTTCGAAATGACGTAACTGAAAATCCTCACATTGGACGCATGACTCTCAGAAACGGTTACATTTATCGTCTGGCAACTAATGCAGCGTGATGACGTTTGCGGTCGCACCACTCTGTACGAAGTAGAAGCTTCTAAGTTGTTGCAGTCACCAAGAAAGAGGCACAGAAATTCAAGTATTAGTTTTTGAAAATTCAGTTTTTGGCTGCTTTTGCTGCCATGTAGTTGACCTAGAATCTTAAGATTTTGCATGAACCGAACTCTGGCAGCCGCATTACACGAGAAAAAGCGAGAAGTGGTAATTCGTAGTAAAAACCGCAGAAAACATAACGTTTTCAACATTTGTTTTCGAAATAACGTAACTGAAAATCTTCACATTGGACGCATGACTCTCAGAAACGTTTACATTTATCGTCTGGCAACTAATGCAGCGTGATGACGTTAGCGGTCGCACCACTCTGTACGAAGTAGAAGCTTCTAAGTTGTTGCAGTCACCAAGAAAGAGGCACAGAAATTCAAGTTTTAGTTTTTGAAAATTCAGTTTTTGGCTGCTTTTGCTGCCTTGTAGTTGACCTAGGACCTTAAGATTTTGCATGAACCGAACTCTGGCAGCCACATTACATGAGAAAAAGCAAGAAGTGGTAATTCGTATTAAAAATTGCAGAAAACATAACGTTTTCAACATTTGTTTTCGAAATGACGTAACTGAAAATCTTCACATTGGACGCATGACTCTCAGAAACGTTTACATTTATCGTCTGGCAACTAATGCAGCATGATGACGTTTGCGGTCGCACCACTCTGTACGAAGTAGAAGCTTCTAAGTTGTTGCAGTCACCAAGAAAGAGGCACAGAAATTCAAGTTTTAGTTTTTGAAAATTCAGTTTTTGGCTGCTTTTGCTGCCTTGTAGTTGACCTAGGACCTTAAGATTTTGCATGAACCGAACTCTGGCAGCCACATTACACGAGAAAAAGCGAGAAGTGGTAATTCGTAGTAAAAACCGCAGAAAACATAAGGTTTTCAACATTTGTTTTCGAAATGACGTAACTGAAAATCTTCACATTGGACGCATGACTCTCAGAAACGTTTACATTTATCGTCTGGCAACTAATGCAGCGTGATGACGTTTGCGGTCGCACCACTCTGTACGAAGTAGAAGCTTCTAAGTTGTTGCAGTCACCAAGAAAGAGGCACAGAAATTCAAGTTTTAGTTCTTGAAAATTCAGTTTTTGGCTGCATTTGCTGCCTTGTAGTTGACCTAGGACCTGAAGATTTTGCATGAACCGCTCTCTGGCAGCCACATTACACGAGAAAAAGCGAGAAGTGGTAAATCGTAGTAAAAACCGCAGAAAACATAACGTTTTCTACATTTGTTTTCGAAATGACGTAACTGATAATCTTCACATTGGACGCATGACTCTCAGAAACGTTTACATTTATCGTCTGGCAACTAATGCAGCGTGATGACGTTAGCGGTCGCAACACTCTGTACGAAGTAGAAGCTTCTAAGTTGTTGCAGTCACCAAGAAAGAGGCACAGAAATTCAAGTTTTAGTTTTTGAAAATTCAGTTTTTGGCTGCTTTTGCTGCCTTGTAGTTGACCTAGGACCTTAAGATTTTGCATGAACCGATCTCTGGCAGCCACATTACACGAGAAAAAGCGAGAAGTGGTAATTCGTAGTAAAAACCGCAGAAAACATAACGTTTTCAACATTTGTTTTCGAAATGACGTCACTGAAAATCTTCACATTGGACGCATGACTCTCAGAAACGTTTACATTTATCGTCTGGCAACTAATGCAGCGTGTTGACGTTTGCGGTCGCACCACTCTGTACGAAGTAGAAGCTTCTAAGTTGTTGCAGTCACCAAGAAAGTGGCACAGAAATTCAAGTTTTAGTTTTTGAAAATTCAGTTTTTGGCTGCTTTTTCTGCCTTGTAGTTGACCTAGGACCTTAAGATTTGGCATGAACCGATCTCTGGCAGCCACATTACACGAGAAAAAGCGAGAAGTGGTAATTCGTAGTAAAAACCGCAGAAAACATAACGTTTTCTACATTTGTTTTCGAAATGACGTAACTGAAAATCTTCACATTGGACGCATTACTCTCAGAAACGTTTACATTTATCGTCTGGCAACTAATGCAGCGTGATGACGTTTGAGGTCGCACCACTCTGTACGAAGTAGAAGCTTCTAAGTTGTTGCAGTCACCAAGAAAGAGGTACAGAAATTCAAGTTTTAGGTTTTGAAAATTCAGTTTTTGGCTGCTTTTGCTGCCTTGTAGTTGACCTAGGACCTTAAGATTTTGCATGAACCGAACTCTGGCAGCCACATTACACAAGAAAAAGCGAAAAGTGGTAATTCGTAGTAAAAACTGCAGAAAACATAACGTTTTCAACATTTGTTTTCGAGCTGACGTAACTGAAAATCTTCACATTGGACGCATGACTCTTTGAAACGTTTACATTTATCGTCTGGCAACTAATGCAGCGTGATGACGTTTGCGGTCGCACCACTCTGTACGAAGTAGAAGCTTCTAAGTTGTTGCAGTCACCAAGAAAGAGGCACAGAAATTCAAGTTTTAGTTTTTGAAAATTCAGTTTTTGACTGCTTTTGCTGCCTTGTAGTTGACCTAGGACCTTAAGATTTTGCATGAAATGATCTCTGGCAGCCACATTACACGAGAAAAAGCGAGAAGTGGTAATTCGTAGTAAAAACCGCAGAAAACATAACGTTTTCAACATTTATTTTCGAAATGAAGTAACTGAAAATCTTCACATTGGACGCATGACTCTCAGAAACGTTTACATTTATCGTCTGGCAACTAATGCAGCGTGATGACGTTTGCGGTCGCACCACTCTGTACGAAGTAGAAGCTTCTAAGTTGTTGCAGTCACCAAGAAAGAGGCACAGAAATTCAAGTTTTAGTTTTTGAAAATTCAGTTTTTGGCTGCTTTTGCTGCCTTGTAGTTGACCTAGGACCTTAAGATTTTGCATGAACCGATCTCTGGCAGCCACATTACACGAGAAAAAGCGAGAAGTGGTAATTCGTAGTAAAAACCGCAGAAAACATAACGTTTTCTACATTTGTTTTCGAAATGACGTAACTCAAAATCTTCACATTGGACGCATGACTCTCAGAAACGTTTACATTTATCGTCTGGCAACTAATGCAGCGTGATGACGTTTGCGGTCGCACCACTCTGTACGAAGTAGAAGCTTCTAAGTTGTTGCAGTCACCAAGAAAGAGGCACAGAAATTCAAGTTTTAGTTTTTGAAAATTCAGTTTTTGGCTGCTTTTGCTGCCTTGTAGTTGACCTAGGACCTTAAGATTTTGCATGAACCGATCTCTGGCAGCCACATTACACGAGAAAAAGCGAGAAGTGGTAATTCGTAGTAAAAACCGCAGAAAACATAACGTTTTCAACATTTGTTTTCGAAATGACGTAACTGAAAATCTTCACATTGGACGCATGACTCTCAGAAACGTTTACATTTATCGTCTGGCAACTAATGCAGCGTGATGACGTTTGCGGTCGCACCACTCTGTACGAAGTAGAAGCTTCAAAGTTGTTGCAGTCACCAAGAAAGAGGCACAGAAATTCAAGTTTTAGTTTTTGAAAATTCAGTTTTTGGCTGCTTTTGCTGCCTTGTAGTTGACCTAGGACCTTAACATTTTGCATGAACCGAACTCTGGCAGCCACATTACACGAGAAAAAGCGAGAAGTGGTAATTCGTAGTAAAAACCACAGAAAACATAACGTTTTCAACATTTGTTTTCGAAATGACGTAACTGAAAATCTTCACATTGGACGCATGACTATCAGAAACGTTTACATTTATCGTCTGGCAACTAATGCAGCGTGATGACGTTTGCGGTCGCACCACTCTGTACGAAGTAGAAGCTTCTAAGTTGTTGCAGTCACCAAGAAAGAGGCACAGAAATTCAAGTTTTAGTTTTTGAAAATTCAGTTTTTGGCTGCTTTTGCTGCCTTGTAGTTGACCTAGGACCTTAAGATTTTGCATGAACTGAACTCTGGCAGCCACATTACACGAGAAAAAGCGAGAAGTGGTAATTCGTAGTAAAAACCGCAGAAAACATAACGTTTTCAACATTTGTTTTCGAAATGACGTAACTGAAAATCTTCACATTGGACGCATGACTCTCAGAAACGTTTACATTTATCGTCTGGCAACTAATGCCGCGTGATGACGTTTGCGGTCGCACCACTCTGTACGAAGTAGAAGCTTCTAAGTTGTTGCAGTCACCAAGAAAGAGGCACAGAAATTCAAGTTTTAGTTTTTTAAAATTCAGTTTTTGGCTGCTTTTGCTGCCTTGTAGTTGACCTAGGACCTTAAGATTTTGCATCAACCGAACTCTGGCAGCCACATTACACGAGAAAAAGCGAGAAGTGGTAATTCGTAGTTAAAACCGCAGAAAACATAACGTTTTCAACATTTGTTTTCGAAATGACGTAACTGAAAATCTTCACATTGGACGCATGACTCTCAGAAACGTTTACATTTATCGTCTGGCAACTAATGCAGCGTGATGACGTTTGCGGTCGCACCACTCTGTACGAAGTAGAAGCTTCTAAGTTGTTGCAGTCACCAAGAAAGAGGCACAGAAATTCAAGTTTTAGTTTTTGAAAATTCAGTTTTTGGCTGCTTTTGCTGCCTTGTAGTTGACCTAGGACCTTAAGATTTTGCGTGAACCGAACTCTGGCAGACACATTACACGAGAAAAAGCGAGAAGTGGTAATTCGTAGTAAAAACCGCAGAAAACATAACGTTTTCAACATTTGTTTTCGAGCTGACGTAACTGAAAATCTTCACATTGGACGCATGACTCTCAGAAACGTTTACATTTATCGTCTGGCAACTAATGCAGCGTGATGACGTTTGCGGTCGCACCACTCTGTACGAAGTAGAAGCTTCTAAGTTGTTGCAGTCACCAAGAGAAAGGCACAGAAATTCAAGTTTTAGTTTTTGAAAATTCAGTTTTTGGCTGCTTTTGCTGTCTTGTAGTTGACCTAGGTCCTTAAGATTTTGCATGAACCGCTCTCTGGCAGACCCCATTACACGAGAAAAAGCGAGAAGTGGTAATTCGTAGTAAAAACCGCAGAAAACATAACGTTTTCAACATTTGTTTTCGAAATGACGTAACTGAAAATCTTCACATTGGACGCATGACTCTCAGAAACGTTTACATTTATCGTCTGGCAACTAATGCAGCGTGATGACGTATGCGGTCGCACCACTCTGTACGAAGTAGAAGCTTCTAAGTTGTTGCAGTCACCAAGAAAGAGGCACAGAAATTCAAGTTTTAGTTTTTGAAAATTCAGTTTTTGGCTGCTTTTGCTGCCTTGTAGTTGACCTAGGACCTTAAGATTTTGCATGAACCGAACTCTGGCAGCCACATTACACGAGAAAAAGCGAGAAGTGGTAATTCGTAGTAAAAACCGCAGAAAACATAACGTTTTCAACATTTGTTTTCGAAATGACGTAACTAAAAATCTTTACATTGGACGCATGACTCTCAGAAACGTTTACATTTATCGTCTGGCAACTAATGCAGCATGATGACGTTTGCGGTCGCACCACTCTGTACGATGTAGAAGCTTCTAAGTTGTTGCAGTCACCAAGAAAGAGGCACAGAAATTCAAGTTTTAGTTTTTGAAAATTCAGTTTTTGGCTGCTTTTGCTGCCTTGTAGTTGACCTAGGACCTTAAGATTTTGCATGAACCGCTCTCTGGCAGCCACATTACACGAGAAAAAGCGAGAAGTGGTAATTCGTAGTAAAAACCGCAGAGAACATAACGTTTTCTACATTTGTTTTCGAAATGACGTAACTGAAAATCTTCACATTGGACGCATGACTCTCAGAAACGTTTACATTTATCGTCTGGCAACTAATGCCGCGTGATGACGTTTGCGGTCGCACCACTCTGTACGAAGTAGAAGCTTCTAAGTTGTTGCAGTCACCAAGAAAGAGGCACAGAAATTCAAGTTTTAGTTTTTGAAAATTCAGTTTTTGGCTGCTTTTGCTGCCTTGTAGTTGACCTAGGACCTTAAGATTTTGCATGAACCGCTCTCTGGCAGCCACATTACACGAGAAAAAGCGAGAAGTGGTAATTCGTAGTAAAAACCGCAGAGAACATAACGTTTTCTACATTTGTTTTCGAAATGACGTAACTGAAAATCTTCACATTGGACGCATGACTCTCAGAAACGTTTACATTTATCGTCTGGCAACTAATGCCGCGTGATGACGTTTGCGGTCGCACCACTCTGTACGAAGTAGAAGCTTCTAAGTTGTTGCAGTCACCAAGAAAGAGGCACAGAAATTCAAGTTTTAGTTTTTGAAAATTCAGTTTTTGGCTGCTTTTGCTGCCTTGTAGTTGACCTAGGACCTTAAGATTTTGCATCAACCGAACTCTGGCAGCCACATTACACGAGAAAAAGCGAGAAGTGGTAATTCGTAGTAAAAACCGCAGAAAACATAACGTTTTCAACATTTGTTTTCGAAATGACGTAACTGAAAATCTTCACATTGGACGCATGACTCTCAGAAACGTTTACATTTATCGTCTGGCAACTAATGCAGCGTGATGACGTTTGCGGTCGCACCACTCTGTACGAAGTAGAAGCTTCTAAGTTGTTGCAGTCACCAAGAAAGAGGCACAGAAATTCAAGTTTTAGTTTTTGAAAATTCAGTTTTTGGCTGCTTTTGCTGCCTTGTAGTTGACCTAGGACCTTAAGATTTTGCGTGAACCGAACTCTGGCAGACACATTACACGAGAAAAAGCGAGAAGTGGTAATTCGTAGTAAAAACCGCAGAAAACATAACGTTTTCGACATTTGTTTTCGAGCTGACGTAACTGAAAATCTTCACATTGGACGCATGACTCTCAGAAACGTTTACATTTATCGTCTGGCAACTAATGCAGCGTGATGACGTTTGCGGTCGCACCACTCTGTACGAAGTAGAAGCTTCTAAGTTGTTGCAGTCACCAAGAAAAAGGCACAGAAATTCAAGTTTTAGTTTTTGAAAATTCAGTTTTTGGCTGCTTTTGCTGCCTTGTAGTTGACCTAGGACCTTAAGATTTTGCATGAACCGATCTCTGGCAGCCACATTACACGAGAAAAAGCGAGAAGTGGTAATTCGTAGTAAAAACCGCAGAAAACATAACGTTTTCAACATTTATTTTCGAAATGACGTAACTGAAAATCTTCACATTGGACGCATGACTCTCAGAAACGTTTACATTTATCGTCTGGCAACTAATGCAGCGTGATGACGTTTGCGGTCGCACCACTCTGTACGAAGTAGAAGCTTCTAAGTTGTTGCAGTCACCAAGAAAGAGGCACAGAAATTCAAGTTTTAGTTTTTGAAAATTCAGTTTTTGGCTGCTTTTGCTGCCTTGTAGTTGACCTAGGACCTTAAGATTTTGCATGAACCGAACTCTGGCAGCCACATTACACGAGAAAAAGCGAGAAGTGGTAATTCGTAGTAAAAACCGCAGAAAACATAACGTTTTCAACATTTGTTTTCGAAATGACGTAACTGAAAATCTTCACATTGGACGCATGACTCTCAGAAACGTTTACATTTATCGTCTGGCAACTAATGCAGCGTGATGACGTTTGCGGTCACACCACTCTGTACGAAGTAGAAGCTTCTAAGTTGTTGCAGTCACCAAGAAAGAGGCACAGAAATTCAAGTTTTAGTTTTTGAAAATTCAGTTTTTGGCTGCTTTTGCTGCCTTGTAGTTGACCTAGGACCTTAAGATTTTGCATGAACCGCTCTCTGGCAGCCACATTACACGAGAAAAAGCGAGAAGTGGTAATTCGTAGTAAAAACCGCAGAAAACATAACGTTTTCTACATTTGTTTTCGAAATGACGTAACTGAAAATCTTCACATTGGACGCATGACTCTCAGAAACGTTTACATTTATCGTCTGGCAACTAATGCAGCGTGATGACGTTTGCGGTCGCACCACTCTGTACGAAGTAGAAGCTTCTAAGTTGTTGCAGTCACCAAGAAAGAGGCACAGAAATTCAAGTTTTAGTTTTTTAAAATTCAGTTTTTGGCTGCTTTTGCTGCCTTGTAGTTGACCTAGGACCTTAACATTTTGCATGAACCGAACTCTGGCAGCCACATTACACGAGAAAAAGCGAGAAGTGGTAATTCGTAGTAAAAACCACAGAAAACATAACGTTTTCAACATTTGTTTTCGAAATGACGTAACTGAAAATCTTCACATTGGACGCATGACTATCAGAAACGTTTACATTTATCGTCTGGCAACTAATGCAGCGTGATGACGTTAGCGGTCGCACCACTCTGTACGAAGTAGAAGCTTCTAAGTTGTTGCAGTCACCAAGAAAGAGGCACAGAAATTCAAGTTTTAGTTTTTGAAAATTCAGTTTTTGGCTGCTTTTGCTGCCTTGTAGTTGACCTAGGACCTTAAGATTTTGCATGAACCGAACTCTGGCAGCCACATTACACGAGAAAAAGCGAGAAGTGGTAATTCGTAGTAAAAACCGCAGAAAACATAACGTTTTCAACATTTGTTTTCGAAATGACGTAACTGAAAATCTTCACATTGGACGCATGACTCTCAGAAACGTTTACATTTATCGTCTGGCAACTAATGCCGCGTGATGACGTTTGCGGTCGCACCACTCTGTACGAAGTAGAAGCTTCTAAGTTGTTGCAGTCACCAAGAAAGAGGCACAGAAATTCAAGTTTTAGTTTTTGAAAATTCAGTTTTTGGCTGCTTTTGCTGCCTTGTAGTTGACCTAGGACCTTAAGATTTTGCATCAACCGAACTCTGGCAGCCACATTACACGAGAAAAAGCGAGAAGTGGTAATTCGTAGTAAAAACCGCAGAAAACATAACGTTTTCAACATTTGTTTTCGAAATGACGTAACTGAAAATCTTCACATTGGACGCATGACTCTCAGAAACGTTTACATTTATCGTCTGGCAACTAATGCAGCGTGATGACGTTTGCGGTCGCACCACTCTGTACGAAGTAGAAGCTTCTAAGTTGTTGCAGTCACCAAGAAAGAGGCACAGAAATTCAAGTTTTAGTTTTTGAAAATTCAGTTTTTGGCTGCTTTTGCTGCCTTGTAGTTGACCTAGGACCTTAAGATTTTGCGTGAACCGAACTCTGGCAGACACATTACACGAGAAAAAGCGAGAAGTGGTAATTCGTAGTAAAAACCGCAGAAAACATAACGTTTTCGACATTTGTTTTCGAGCTGACGTAACTGAAAATCTTCACATTGGACGCATGACTCTCAGAAACGTTTACATTTATCGTCTGGCAACTAATGCAGCGTGATGACGTTTGCGGTCGCACCACTCTGTACGAAGTAGAAGCTTCTAAGTTGTTGCAGTCACCAAGAAAAAGGCACAGAAATTCAAGTTTTAGTTTTTGAAAATTCAGTTTTTGGCTGCTTTTGCTGTCTTGTAGTTGACCTAGGTCCTTAAGATTTTGCATGAACCGCTCTCTGGCAGACCCCATTACACGAGAAAAAGCGAGAAGTGGTAATTCGTAGTAAAAACCGCAGAAAACATAACGTTTTCAACATTTGTTTTCGAAATGACGTAACTGAAAATCTTCACATTGGACGCATGACTCTCAGAAACGTTTACATTTATCGTCTGGCAACTAATGCAGCGTGATGACGTTTGCGGTCGCACCACTCTGTACGAAGTAGAAGCTTCTAAGTTGTTGCAGTCAGCAAGAAAGAGGCACAGAAATTCAAGTTTAATTTTTGAAAACTCAGTTTTTGGCTGCTTTTGCTGCCTTGTAGTTGACCTAGGACCTTAAGATTTTGCATGAACCGAACTCTGGCAGCCACATTACACGAGAAAAAGCGAGAAGTGGTAATTCGTAGTAAAAACCGCAGAAAACATAACGTTTTCAACATTTGTTTTCGAAATGACGTAACTAAAAATCTTCACATTGGACGCATGACTCTCAGAAACGTTTACATTTATCGTCTGGCAACTAATGCAGCGTGATGACGTTTGCGGTCGAACCACTCTGTACGAAGTAGAAGCTTCTAAGTTGTTGCAGTCATTAAGAAAGGGGCACAGAAATTCAAGTTTTAGTTTTTGAAAATTCAGTTTTAGGCTGCTTTTGCTGCCTTGTAGTTGACCTAGGACCTTAAGATTTTGCATGAACCGCTCTCTGGCAGCCACATTACACGAGAAAAAGCGAGAAGTAGTAATTCGTAGTAAAAACCGCAGAGAACATAGCGTTTTCTACATTTGTTTTCGAAATGACGTAACTGAAAATCTTCACATTGGACGCATGACTCTCAGAAACGTTTACATTTATCTTCTGGCAACTAATGCAGCGTGATGACGTTTGCGGTCGCACCACTCTGTACGAAGTAGAAGCTTCTAAGTTGTTGCAGTCAGCAAGAAAGAGGCACAGAAATTCAAGTTTTAGTTTTTGAAAATTCAGTTTTTGGCTGCTTTTGCTGCCTTGTAGTTGACCTAGGACCTTAAGATTTTGCATGAACCGATCTCTGGCAGCCACATTACACGAGAAAAAGCGAGAAGTGGTAATTCGTAGTAAAAACCGCAGAAAACATAACGTTTTCAACATTTGTTTTCGAAATGACGTCACTGAAAATCTTCACATTGGACGCATGACTCTCAGAAACATTTACATTTATCGTCTGGCAACTAATGCAGCGTGATGACGTTTGCGGTCGCACCACTCTGTACGAAGTAGAAGCTTCTAAGTTGTTGCAGTCACCAAGAAAGACGCACAGAAATTCAAGTTTTTGTTTTTGAAAATTCAGTTTTTGGCTGCTTTTGCTGCCTTGTAGTTGACCTAGGACCTTAAGATTTTGCATGAACCGATCTCTGGCAGCCACATTACACGAGAAAAAGCGAGAAGTGGTAATTCGTAGTAAAAACCGCAGAAAACATAACGTTTTCTACATTTGTTTTCGAAATGACGTAACTGAAAATCTTCACATTGGACGCATGACTCTCAGAAACGTTTACATTTATCGTCTGGCAACTAATGCAGCGTGATAACGTTAGCGGTCGCACCACTCTGTACGAAGTAGAAGCTTCTAAGTTGTTGCAGTCACCAAGAAAGAGGCACAGAAATTCAAGTTTTAGTTTTTTAAAATTCAGTTTTTGGCTGCTTTTGCTGCCTTGTAGTTGCCCTAGGACCTTAAGATTTTGCATGAACCGAACTCTGGCAGCCACATTACACGAGAAAAAGCGAGAAGTGGTAATTCGTAGTAAAAACCGCAGAAAACATAACGTTTTCAACATTTGTTTTCGAAATGACGTCACTGAAAATCTTCACATTGGACGCATGACTCTCAGAAACGTTTACATTTATCGTCTGGCAACTAATGCAGCGTGATGACGTTTGCGGTCGCACCACTCTGTACGAAGTAGAAGCTTCTAAGTTGTTGCAGTCACCAAGAAAGAGGCACAGAAATTCAAGTTTTAGTTTTTGAAAATTCAGTTTTTGGCTGCTTTTGCTGCCTTGTAGTTGACCTAGGACCTTAAGATTTTGCATGAACCGAACTCTGGCAGCCACGTTACACGAGAAAAAGCGAGAAGTGGTAATTCGTAGTAAAAACCGCAGAAAACATAACGTTTTCAACATTTGTTTTCGAAATGACGTAACTGAAAATCTTCACATTGGACGCATGACTCTCAGAAACGTTTACATTTATCGTCTGGCAACTAATGCAGCGTGATAACGTTAGCGGTCGCACCACTCTGTACGAAGTAGAAGCTTCTAAGTTGTTGCAGTCACCAAGAAAGAGGCACAGAAATTCAAGTTTTAGTTTTTGAAAATTCAGTTTTTGGCTGCTTTTGCTGCCTTGTAGTTGCCCTAGGACCTTAAGATTTTGCATGAACCGAACTCTGGCAGCCACATTACACGAGAAAAAGCGAGAAGTGGTAATTCGTAGTAAAAACCGCAGAAAACATAACGTTTTCAACATTTGTTTTCGAAATGACGTCACTGAAAATCTTCACATTGGACGCATTACTCTCAGAAACGTTTACATTTATCGTCTGGCAACTAATGCAGCGTGATGACGTTTGCGGTCGCACCACTCTGTACGAAGTAGAAGCTTCTAAGTTGTTGCAGTCACCAAGAAAGAGGCACAGAAATTCAAGTTTTAGTTTTTGAAAATTCAGTTTTTGGCTGCTTTTGCTGCCTTGTAGTTGACCTAGGACCTTAAGATTTTGCATGAACCGAACTCTGGCAGCCACATTACACGAGAAAAAGCGAGAAGTGGTAATTCGTAGTAAAAACCGCAGAAAACATAACGTATTCAACATTTGTTTTCGAAATGACGTAACTGAAAATCTTCACATTGGACGCATGACTCTCAGAAACGTTTACATTTATCGTCTGGCAACTAATGCAGCGTGATGACGTTAGCGGTCGCACCACTCTGTACGAAGTAGAAGCTTCTAAGTTGTTGCAGTCACCAAGAAAGAGGCACAGAAATTCAAGTTTTAGTTTTTGAAAATTCAGTTTTAGGCTGCTTTTGCTGCCTTGTAGTTGACCTAGGACCTTAAGATTTTGCATGAACCGAACTCTGGCAGCCACATTACACAAGAAAAAGCGAGAAGTGGTAATTCGTAGTAAAAACCGCAGAGAACATAACGTTTTCAACATTTGTTTTCGAGCTGACGTAACTGAAAATCTTCACATTGGACGCATGACTCTCAGAAACGTTTACATTTATCGTCTGGCAACTAATGCAGCGTGATGACGTTTGCGGTCGCACCACTCTGTACGAAGTAGAAGCTTCTAAGTTGTTGCAGTCACCAAGAAAGAGGCACAGAAATTCAAGTTTTAGTTTTTGAAAATTCAGTTTTTGGCTGCTTTTGCTGCCTTGTAGTTGCCCTAGGACCTTAAGATTTTGCATGAACCGAACTCTGGCAGCCACATTACACGAGAAAAAGCGAGAAGTGGTAATTCGTAGTAAAAACCGCAGAAAACATAACGTTTTCAACATTTGTTTTCGAAATGACGTCACTGAAAATCTTCACATTGGACGCATGACTCTCAGAAACGTTTACATTTATCGTCTGGCAACTAATGCAGCGTGATGACGTTTGCGGTCGCACCACTCTGTACGAAGTAGAAGCTTCTAAGTTGTTGCAGTCACCAAGAAAGAGGCACAGAAATTCAAGTTTTAGTTTTTGAAAATTCAGTTTTTGGCTGCTTTTGCTGCCTTGTAGTTGACCTAGGACCTTAAGATTTTGCATGAACCGAACTCTGGCAGTCACATTAAACGAGAAAAAGCGAGAAGTGGTAATTCGTAGTAAAAACCGCAGAAAACATAACGTTTTCAACATTTGTTTTCGAAATGACGTAACTGAAAATCTTCACATTGGACGCATGACTCTCAAAAACGTTTACATTTATCGTCTGGCAACTAATGCAGCGTGATGACGTTAGCGGTCGCACCACTCTGTACGAAGTAGAAGCTTCTAAGTTGTTGCAGTCACCAAGAAAGAGGCACAGAAATTCAAGTTTTAGTTTTTGAAAATTCAGTTTTTGGCTGCTTTTGCTGCCTTGTAGTTGCCCTAGGACCTTAAGATTTTGCATGAACCGAACTCTGGCAGCCACATTACACAAGAAAAAGCGAGAAGTGGTAATTCGTAGTAAAAACCGCAGAAAACATAACGTTTTCAACATTTGTTTTCGAGCTGACGTAACTGAAAATCTTCACATTGGACGCATGACTCTCAGAAACGTTTACATTTATCGTCTGGCAACTAATGCAGCGTGATGACGTTTGCGGTCGCACCACTCTGTACGAAGTAGAAGCTTCTAAGTTGTTGCAGTCACCAAGAAAGAGGCACAGAAATTCAAGTTTTAGTTTTTGAAAATTCAGTTTTTGGCTGCTTTTGCTGCCTTGTGGTTGACCTAGGACCTTAAGATTTTGCATGAACCGAACTCTGGCAGCCACATTACACGAGAAAAAGCGAGAAGTGGTAATTCGTAGTAAAAACCGCAGAAAACATAACGTTTTCAACATTTGTTTTCGAAATGACGTAACTAAAAATCTTCACATTGGACGCATGACTCTCAGAAACGTTTACATTTATCGTCTGGCAACTAATGCAGCGTGATGACGTTTGCGGTCGCACCACTCTGTACGAAGTAGAAGCTTCTAAGTTGTTGCAGTCACCAAGAAAGAGGCACAGAAATTCAAGTTTTAGTTTTTGAAAATTCAGTTTTAGGCTGCTTTTGCTGCCTTGTAGTTGACCTAGGACCTTAAGATTTTGCATGAACCGCTCTCTGGCAGCCACATTACACGAGAAAAAGCGAGAAGTGGTAATTCGTAGTAAAAACCGCAGAAAACATAACGTTTTCTACATTTGTTTTCGAAATGACGTAACTGAAAATCTTCACATTGGACGCATGACTCTCAGAAACGTTTACATTTATCTTCTGGCAACTAATGCAGCGTGATGACGTTTGCGGTCGCACCACTCTGTACGAAGTAGAAGCTTCTAAGTTGTTGCAGTCAGCAAGAAAGAGGCACAGAAATTCAAGTTTTAGTTTTTGAAAATTCAGTTTTAGGCTGCTTTTGCTGCCTTGTAGTTGACCTAGGACCTTAAGATTTTGCATGAACCGATCTCTGGCAGCCACATTACACGAGAAAAAGCGAGAAGTGGTAATTCGTAGTAAAAACCGCAGAAAACATAACGTTTTCAACATTTGTTTTCGAAATGACGTCACTGAAAATCTTCACATTGGACGCATGACTCTCAGAAACATTTACATTTATCGTCTGGCAACTAATGCAGCGTGATGACGTTTGCGGTCGCACCACTCTGTACGAAGTAGAAGCTTCTAAGTTGTTGCAGTCACCAAGAAAGAGGCACAGAAATTCAAGTTTTAGTTTTTGAAAATTCAGTTTTTGGCTGCTTTTGCTGCCTTGTAGTTGCCCTAGGACCTTAAGATTTTGCATGAACCGATCTCTGGCAGCCACATTACACGAGAAAAAGCGAGAAGTGGTAATTCGTAGTAAAAACCGCAGAAAACATAACGTTTTCTACATTTGTTTTCGAAATGACGTAACTGAAAATCTTCACATTGGACGCATGACTCTCAGAAACGTTTACATTTATCGTCTGGCAACTAATGCAGCGTGATGACGTTAGCGGTCGCACCACTCTGTACGAAGTAGAAGCTTCTAAGTTGTTGCAGTCACCAAGAAAGAGGCACAGAAATTCAAGTTTTAGTTTTTTAAAATTCAGTTTTTGGCTGCTTTTGCTGCCTTGTAGTTGACCTAGGACCTTAAGATTTTGCATGAACCGAACTCTGGCAGCCACATTACACAAGAAAAAGCGAGAAGTGGTAATTCGTAGTAAAAACCGCAGAGAACATAACGTTTTCAACATTTGTTTTCGAGCTGACGTAACTGAAAATCTTCACATTGGACGCATGACTCTCAGAAACGTTTACATTTATCGTCTGGCAACTAATGCAGCGTGATGACATTTGCGGTCGCACCACTCTGTACGAAGTAGAAGCTTCTAAGTTGTTGCAGTCACCAAGAAAGAGGCACAGAAATTCAAGTTTTAGTTTTTGAAAATTCAGTTTTTGGCTGCTTTTGCTGCCTTGTAGTTGCCCTAGGACCTTAAGATTTTGCATGAACCGAACTCTGGCAGCCACATTACACGAGAAAAAGCGAGAAGTGGTAATTCGCAGTAAAAACCGCAGAAAACATAACGTTTTCAACATTTGTTTTCGAAATGACGTCACTGAAAATCTTCACATTGGACGCATGACTCTCAGAAACGTTTACATTTATCGTCTGGCAACTAATGCAGCGTGATGACGTTTGCGGTCGCACCACTCTGTACGAAGTAGAAGCTTCTAAGTTGTTGCAGTCACCAAGAAAGAGGCACAGAAATTCAAGTTTTAGTTTTTGAAAATTCAGTTTTTGGCTGCTTTTGCTGCCTTGTAGTTGACCTAGGACCTTAAGATTTTGCATGAACCGTACTCTGGCAGCCACATTACACGAGAAAAAGCGAGAAGTGGTAATTCGTAGTAAAAACCGCAGAAAACATAACGTTTTCAACATTTGTTTTCGAAATGACGTAACTGAAAATCTTCACATTGGACGCATGACTCTCAGAAACGTTTACATTTATCGTCTGGCAACTAATGCAGCGTGATGACGTTAGCGGTCGCACCACTCTGTACGAAGTAGAAGCTTCTAAGTTGTTGCAGTCACCAAGAAAGAGGCACAGAAATTCAAGTTTTAGTTTTTGAAAATTCAGTTTTTGGCTGCTTTTGCTGCCTTGTAGTTGCCCTAGGACCTTAAGATTTTGCATGAACCGAACTCTGGCAGCCACATTACACAAGAAAAAGCGAGAAGTGGTAATTCGTAGTAAAAACCGCAGAAAACATAACGTTTTCAACATTTGTTTTCGAGCTGACGTAACTGAAAATCTTCACATTGGACGCATGACTCTCAGAAACGTTTACATTTATCGTCTGGCAACTAATGCAGCGTGATGACGTTTGCGGTCGCACCACTCTGTACGAAGTAGAAGCTTCTAAGTTGTTGCAGTCACCAAGAAAGAGGCACAGAAATTCAAGTTTTAGTTTTTGAAAATTCAGTTTTTGGCTGCTTTTGCTGCCTTGTAGTTGACCTAGGACCTTAAGATTTTGCATGAACCGAACTCTGGCAGCCACATTACACGAGAAAATGCGAGAAGTGGTAATTCGTAGTAAAAACCGCAGAAAACATAACGTTTTCAACATTTGTTTTCGAAATGACGTCACTGAAAATCTTCACATTGGACGCATGACTCTCAGAAACGTTTACATTTATCGTCTGGCAACTAATGCAGCGTGATGACGTTAGCGGTCGCACCACTCTGTACGAAGTAGAAGCTTCTAAGTTGTTGCAGTCACCAAGAAAGAGGCACAGAAATTCAAGTTTTAGTTTTTGAAAATTCAGTTTTTGGCTGCTTTTGCTGCCTTGTAGTTGCCCTAGGACCTTAAGATTTTGCATGAACCGAACTCTGGCAGCCACATTACACGAGAAAAAGCGAGAAGTGGTAATTCGTAGTAAAAACCACAGAGAACATAACGTTTTCAACATTTGTTTTCGAAATGACGTCACTGAAAATCTTCACATCGGACGCATGACTCTCAGAAACGTTTACATTTATCGTCTGGCAACTAATGCAGCGTGATGACGTTTGCGGTCGCACCACTCTGTACGAAGTAGAAGCTTCTAAGTTGTTGCAGTCACCAAGAAAGAGGCACAGAAATTCAAGTTTTAGTTTTTGAAAATTCAGTTTTTGGCTGCTTTTGCTGCCTTGTAGTTGCCCTAGGACCTTAAGATTTTGCATGAACCGAACTCTGGCAGCCACATTACACGAGAAAAAGCGAGAAGTGGTAATTCGTAGTAAAAACCGCAGAAAACATAACGTTTTCAACATTTGTTTTCGAAATGACGTCACTGAAAATCTTCACATTGGACGCATGACTCTCAGAAACGATTACATTTATGGTCTGGCAACTAATGCAGCGTGATGACGTTTGCGGTCGCACCACTCTGTACGAAGTAGAAGCTTCTAAGTTGTTGCAGTCACCAAGAAAGAGGCACAGAAATTCAAGTTTTAGTTTTTGAAAATTCAGTTTTTGGCTGCTTTTGCTGCCTTGTAGTTGACCTAGGACCTTAAGATTTTGCATGAACCGAACTCTGGCAGCCACATTACACGAGAGAAAGCGAGAAGTGGTAATTCGTAGTAAAAACCGCAGAAAACATAACGTTTTCAACATTTGTTTTCGAAATGACGTCACTGAAAATCTTCACATTGGACGCATGACTCTCAGAAACGTTTACATTTATCGTCTGGCAACTAATGCAGCGTGATGACGTTAGCGGTCGCACCACTCTGTACGAAGTAGAAGCTTCTAAGTTGTTGCAGTCACCAAGAAAGAGGCACAGAAATTCAAGTTTTAGTTTTTGAAAATTCAGTTTTTGGCTGCTTTTGCTGCCTTGTAGTTGCCCTAGGACCTTAAGATTTTGCATGAACCGAACTCTGGCAGCCACATTACACAAGAAAAAGCGAGAAGTGGTAATTCGTAGTAAAAACCGCAGAAAACATAACGTTTTCAACATTTGTTTTCGAGCTGACGTAACTGAAAATCTTCACATTGGACGCATGACTCTCAGAAACGTTTACATTTATCGTCTGGCAACTAATGCAGCGTGATGACGTTAGCGGTCGCACCACTCTGTACGAAGTAGAAGCTTCTAAGTTGTTGCAGTCACCAAGAAAGAGGCACAGAAATTCAAGTTTTAGTTTTTGAAAATTCAGTTTTTGGCTGCTTTTGCTGCCTTGTAGTTGACCTAGGACCTTAAGATTTTGCATGAACCGAACTCTGGCAGCCACATTACACGAGAAAAAGCGAGAAGTGGTAATTCGTAGTAAAAACCGCAGAGAACATAACGTTTTCAACATTTGTTTTCGAGCTGACGTAACTGAAAATCTTCACATTGGACGCATGACTCTCAGAAACGTTTACATTTATCGTCTGGCAACTAATGCAGCGTGATGACGTTAGCGGTCGCACCACTCTGTACGAAGTAGAAGCTTCTAAGTTGTTGCAGTCACCAAGAAAGAGGCACAGAAATTCAAGTTTTAGTTTTTTAAAATTCAGTTTTTGGCTGCTTTTGCTGCCTTGTAGTTGACCTAGGACCTTAAGATTTTGCATGAACCGAACTCTGGCAGCCACATTACACAAGAAAAAGCGAGAAGTGGTAATTCGTAGTAAAAACCGCAGAGAACATAACGTTTTCAACATTTGTTTTCGAGCTGACGTAACTGAAAATCTTCACATTGGACGCATGACTCTCAGAAACGTTTACATTTATCGTCTGGCAACTAATGCAGCGTGATGACGTTTGCGGTCGCACCACTCTGTACGAAGTAGAAGCTTCTAAGTTGTTGCAGTCACCAAGAAAGAGGCACAGAAATTCAAGTTTTAGTTTTTGAAAATTCAGTTTTTGGCTGCTTTTGCTGCCTTGTAGTTGCCCTAGGACCTTAAGATTTTGCATGAACCGAACTCTGGCAGCCACATTACACGAGAAAAAGCGAGAAGTGGTAATTCGTAGTAAAAACCGCAGAAAACATAACGTTTTCAACATTTGTTTTCGAAATGACGTCACTGAAAATCTTCACATTGGACGCATGACTCTCAGAAACGTTTACATTTATCGTCTGGCAACTAATGCAGCGTGATGACGTTTGCGGTCGCACCACTCTGTACGAAGTAGAAGCTTCTAAGTTGTTGCAGTCACCAAGAAAGAGGCACAGAAATTCAAGTTTTAGTTTTTGAAAATTCAGTTTTTGGCTGCTTTTGCTGCCTTGTAGTTGCCCTAGGACCTTAAGATTTTGCATGAACCGATCTCTGGCAGCCACATTACACGAGAAAAAGCGAGAAGTGGTAATTCGTAGTAAAAACCGCAGAAAACATAACGTTTTCTACATTTGTTTTCGAAATGACGTAACTGAAAATCTTCACATTGGACGCATGACTCTCAGAAACGTTTACATTTATCGTCTGGCAACTAATGCAGCGTGATGACGTTTGCGGTCGCACCACTCTGTACGAAGTAGAAGCTTCTAAGTTGTTGCAGTCACCAAGAAAGAGGCACAGAAATTCAAGTTTTAGTTTTTGAAAATTCAGTTTTTGGCTGCTTTTGCTGCCTTGTAGTTGACCTAGGACCTTAAGATTTTGCATGAACCGAACACTGGCAGCCACATTACACAAGAAAAAGCGAGAAGTGGTTATTCGTAGTAAAAACCGGAGAGAACATAACGTTTTCAACATTTGTTTTCGAGCTGACGTAACTGAAAATCTTCACATTGGACACATGACTCTCAGAAACGTTTACATTTATCGTCTGGCAACTAATGCAGCGTGATGACGTTTGCGGTCGCACCACTCTGTACGAAGTAGAAGCTTCTAAGTTGTTGCAGTCACCAAGAAAGAGGCACAGAAATTCAAGTTTTAGTTTTTGAAAATTCAGTTTTTGGCTGCTTTTGCTGCCTTGTAGTTGCCCTAGGACCTTAAGATTTTGCATGAACCGAACTCTGGCAGCCACATTACACGAGAAAAAGCGAGAAGTGGTAATTCGTAGTAAAAACCGCAGAAAACATAACGTTTTCAACATTTGTTTTCGAAATGACGTCACTGAAAATCTTCACATTGGACGCATGACTCTCAGAAACGTTTACATTTATCGTCTGGCAACTAATGCAGCGTGATGACGTTAGCGGTCGCACCACTCTGTACGAAGTAGAAGCTTCTAAGTTGTTGCAGTCACCAAGAAAGAGGCACAGAAATTCAAGTTTTAGTTTTTTAAAATTCAGTTTTTGGCTGCTTTTGCTGCCTTGTAGTTGACCTAGGACCTTAAGATTTTGCATGAACCGAACTCTGGCAGCCACATTACACAAGAAAAAGCGAGAAGTGGTAATTCGTAGTAAAAACCGCAGAGAACATAACGTTTTCAACATTTGTTTTCGAGCTGAAGTAACTGAAAATCTTCACATTGGACGCATGACTCTCAGAAACGTTTACATTTATCGTCAGGCAACTAATGCAGCGTGATGACGTTTGCGGTCGCACCACTCTGTACGAAGTAGAAGCTTCTAAGTTGTTGCAGTCACCAAGAAGGAGGCACAGAAATTCAAGTTTTAGTTTTTGAAAATTCAGTTTTTGGCTGCTTTTGCTGCCTTGTAGTTGACCTAGGACCTTAAGATTTTGCATGAACCGATCTCTGGCAGCCATATTACACGAGAGAAAGCGAGAAGTGGTAATTCGTAGTAAAAACCGCAGAAAACATAACGTTTTCGACATTTGTTTTCGAAATGACGTAACTGAAAATCTTCACATTGGACGCATGACTCTCAGAAACGTTTACATTTATCGTCTGGCAACTAATGCAGAGTGATGACGTTAGCGGTCGCACCACTCTGTACGAAGTAGAAGCTTCTAAGTTGTTGCAGTCACCAAGAAAGAGGCACAGAAATTCAAGTTTTAGTTTTTGAAAATTCAGTTTTTGGCTGCTTTTGCTGCCTTGTAGTTGACCTAGGACCTTAAGATTTTGCATGAACCGAACTCTGGCAGCCACATTACACAAGAAAAAGCGAGAAGTGGTAATTCGTAGTAAAAACCGCAGAGAACATAACGTTTTCAACATTTGTTTTCGAGCTGACGTAACTGAAAATCTTCACATTGGACGCATGACTCTCAGAAACGTTTACATTTATCGTCTGGCAACTAATGCAGCGTGATGACGTTTGCGGTCGCACCACTCTGTACGAAGTAGAAGCTTCTAAGTTGTTGCAGTCACCAAGAAAGAGGCACAGAAATTCAAGTTTTAGTTTTTGAAAATTCAATTTTTGGCTGCTTTTGCTGCCTTGTAGTTGACCTAGGACCTTAAGATTTTGCATGAACCGATCTCTGGCAGCCACATTACACGAGAAAAAGCGAGAAGTGGTAATTCGTAGTAAAAACCGCATAAAACATAACGTTTTCAACATTTGTTTTCGAAATGACGTCACTGAAAATCTTCACATTGGACGCATGACTGTCAGAAACGTTTACATTTATCGTCTGGCAACTAATGCAGCGTGATGACGTTAGCGGTCGCACCACTCTGTACGAAGTAGAATCTTCTAAGTTGTTGCAGTCAGCAAGAAAGAGACACAGAAATTCAAGTTTTAGTTTTTGAAAATTCAGTTTTTGGCTGCTTTTGCTGCCTTGTAGTTGACCTAGGACCTTAAGATTTTGCATGAACCGAACTCTGGCAGCCACATTACACGAGAAAAAGCGAGAAGTGGTAATTCGTATAAAAACCGCAGAAAACATAACGTTTTCGACATTTGTTTTCGAAATGACGTAACTGAAAATCTTCACATTGGACGCATGACTCTCAGAAACGTTTACATTTATCGTCTGGCAACTAATGCAGAGTGATGACGTTAGCGGTCGCACCACTCTGTACGAAGTAGAAGCTTCTAAGTTGTTGCAGTCACCAAGAAAGAGGCACAGAAATTCAAGTTTTAGTTTTTGAAAATTCAGTTTTTGGCTGCTTTTGCTGTCTTGTAGTTGACCTAGGTCCTTAAGATTTTGCATGAACCGCTCTCTGGCAGCCCCATTACACGAGAAAAAGCGAGAAGTGGTAATTCGTAGTAAAATCCGCAGAAAACACAACGTTTTCAACATTTGTTTTCGCAATGGCGTAACTGAAAATCTTCACATTGGACGCATGACTCTCAGAAACGTTTACATTTATCGTCTGGCAACTAATGCAGCGTGATGACGTTTGCGGTCGCACCACTGTGTACGAAGTAGAAGCTTCTAAGTTGTTGCAGTCACCAAGAAAGAGGCACAGAAATTCAAGTTTTAGTTTTTGAAAATTCAGTTTTTGGCTGCTTTTGCTGCCTTGTGGTTGACCTAGGACCTTAAGATTTTGCATGAACCGAATTCTGGCAGCCACATTACACGAGAAAAAGCGAGAAGTGGTAATTCGTAGTAAAAACCGCAGAAAACATAACGTTTTCAACATTTGTTTTCGAAATGACGTAACTGAAAATCTTCACATTGGACGCATGACTCTCAGAAACGTTTACATTTATCGTCTGGCAACTAATGCAGCGTGATGACGTTTGCGGTCGCACCACTCTGTACGAAGTAGAAGCTTCTAAGTTGTTGCAGTCACCAAGAAAGAGGCACAGAAATTCAAGTTTTAGTTTTTGAAAATTCAGTTTTTGGCTGCTTTTGCTGCCTTGTAGTTGACCTAGGACCTTAAGATTTTGCATGAACCGCTCTCTGGCAGCCACATTACACGAGAAAAAGCGAGAAGTGGTAATTCGTAGTAAAAACCGCAGAAAACATAACGTTTTCTACATTTGTTTTCGAAATGACGTCACTGAAAATCTTCACATTGGACGCATGACTCTCAGAAACGTTTACATTTATCGTCTGGCAACTAATGCAGCGTGATGACGTTTGCGGTCGCACCACTCTGTACGAAGTAGAAGCTTCTAAGTTGTTGCAGTCACCAAGAAAGAGGCACAGAAATTCAAGTTTTAGTTTTTGAAAATTCAGTTTTTGGCTGCTTTTGCTGCCTTGTAGTTGCCCTAGGACCGTAAGATTTTGCATGAACCGATCTCTGGCAGCCACATTACACGAGAAAAAGCGAGAAGTGGTAATTCGTAGTAAAAACCGCAGAAAACATAACGTTTTCTACATTTGTTTTCGAAATGACGTAACTGAAAATCTTCACATTGGACGCATGACTCTCAGAAACGTTTACATTTATCGTCTGGCAACTAATGCAGCGTGATGACGTTTGCGGTCGCACCACTGTGTACGAAGTAGAAGCTTCTAAGTTGTTGCAGTCACCAAGAAAGAGGCACAGAAATTCAAGTTTTAGTTTTTGAAAATTCAGTTTTTGGCTGCTTTTGCTGCCTTGTAGTTGACCTAGGACCTTAAGATTTTGCATGAACCGAACTCTGGCAGCCACATTACACGAGAAAAAGCGAGAAGTGGTAATTCGTAGTAAAAACCGCAGAAAACATAACGTTTTCAACATTTGTTTTCGAGCTGACGTAACTGAAAATCTTCACATTGGACGCATGACTCACAGAAACGTTTACATTTATCGTCTGGCAACTAATGCAGCGTGATGACGTTTGCGGTCGCACCACTCTGTACGAAGTAGAAGCTTCTAAGTTGTTGCAGTCACCAAGAAACAGGCACAGAAATTCATGTTTTAGTTTTTGAAAATTCAGTTTTTGGCTGCTTTTGCTGCCTTGTAGTTGACCTAGGACCTTAAGATTTTGCATGAACCGATCTCTGGCAGCCACATTACACGAGAAAAAGCGAGAAGTGGTAATTCGTAGTAAAAACCGCAGAAAACATAACGTTTTCTACATTTGTTTTCGAAATGACGTAACTGAAAATCTTCACATTGGACGCATGACTCTCGGAAACGTTTACATTTATCGTCTGGCAACTAATGCAGCGTGATGACGTTTGCGGTCGCACCACTCTGTACGAAGTAGAAGCTTCTAAGTTGTTGCAGTCACCAAGAAAGAGGCACAGAAATTCAAGTTTTAGTTTTTGAAAATTCAGTTTTTGGCTGCTTTTGCTGCCTTGTAGTTGACCTAGGACCTTAAGATTTTGCATGAACCGATCTCTGGCAGCCACATTACACGAGAAAAAGCGAGAAGTGGTAATTCGTAGTAAAAACCGCAGAAAACATAACGTTTTCAACATTTGTTTCCGAAATGACGTAACTGAAAATCTTCACATTGGACGCATGACTCTCAGAAACGTTTACATTTCTCGTCTGGCAACTAATGCAGCGTGATGACGTTTGCGGTCGCACCGCTCTGTACGAAGTAGAAGCTTCTAAGTTGTTGCAGTCACCAAGAAAGAGGCACAGAAATTCAAGTTTTAGTTTTTGAAAATTCAGTTTATGGGCTGCTTTTGCTGCCTTGTAGTTGACCTAGGACCTTAAGATTTTGCATGAACCGATCTCTGGCATCCATATCACACGAGAAAAAGCGAGAAGTGGTAATTCGTAATAAAAACCGCAGAAAACATAACGTTTTCAACATTTGTTTTCGAAATGACGTAACTGAAAATCTTCACATTGGACGCATTACTCTCAGAAACGTTTACATTTATCGTCTGGCAACTAATGCAGCGTGATGACGTTTGCGGTCGCACGACTCTGTACGAAGTAGAAGCTTCTAAGTTGTTGCAGTCACCAAGAAAGAGGCACAGAAATTCAAGTTTTAGTTTTTGAAAATTCTGTTTTTGGCTGCTTTTGCTGCCTTGTAGTTGACCTAGGACCTTAATATTTTGCATGAACCGATCTCTGGCAGCCACATTACACGAGAAAAAGCGAGAAGTGGTAATTCGTAGTAAAAACCGCAGAAAACATAACGTTTTCTACATTTGTTTTCGAAATGACGTAACTGAAAATCTTCACATTGGACGCATTACTCTCAGGAACGTTTACATTTATCGTCTGGCAACTAATGCAGCGTGATGACGTTTGCGGTCGCACCACTCTGTACGAAGTAGAAGCTTCTAAGTTGTGGCAGTCACCAAGAAAGAGGCACAGAAATTCAAGTTTTTGTTTTTGAAAATTCAGTTTTTGGCTGCTTTTGCTGCCTTGTAGTTGACCTAGGACCTTAAGATTTTGCATGAACCGAACTCTGGCAGCCACATTACACAAGAAAAAGCGAGAAGTGGTAATTCGTAGTAAAAACCGCAGAGAACATAACGTTTTCAACATTTGTTTTCGAGCTGACGTAACTGAAAATCTTCACATTGGACGCATGACTCTCAGAAACGTTTACATTTATCGTCTGGCAACTAATGCAGCGTGATGACGTTTGCGGTCGCACCACTCTGTACGAAGTAGAAGCTTCTAAGTTGTTGCAGTCACCAAGAAAGAGGCACAGAAATTCAAGTTTTAGTTTTTGAAAATTCAGTTTTTGGCTGCTTTTGCTGCCTTGTAGTTGCCCTAGGACCTTAAGATTTTGCATGAACCGAACTCTGGCAGCCACATTACACGAGAAAAAGCGAGAAGTGGTAATTCGTAGTAAAAACCGCAGAAAACATAACGTTTTCAACATTTGTTTTCGAAATGACGTCACTGAAAATCTTCACATTGGACGCATGACTCTCAGAAACGTTTACATTTATCGTCTGGCAACTAATGCAGCGTGATGACGTTTGCGGTCGCACCACTCTGTACGAAGTAGAAGCTTCTAAGTTGTTGCAGTCACCAAGAAAGAGGCACAGAAATTCAAGTTTTAGTTTTTGAAAATTCAGTTTTTGGCTGCTTTTGCTGCCTTGTAGTTGCCCTAGGACCTTAAGATTTTGCATGAACCGATCTCTGGCAGCCACATTACACGAGAAAAAGCGAGAAGTGGTAATTCGTAGTAAAAACCGCAGAAAACATAACGTTTTCTACATTTGTTTTCGAAATGACGTAACTGAAAATCTTCACATTGGACGCATGACTCTCAGAAACGTTTACATTTATCGTCTGGCAACTAATGCAGCGTGATGACGTTTGCGGTCGCACCACTCTGTACGAAGTAGAAGCTTCTAAGTTGTTGCAGTCACCAAGAAAGAGGCACAGAAATTCAAGTTTTAGTTTTTTAAAATTCAGTTTTTGGCTGCTTTTGCTGCCTTGTAGTTGACCTAGGACCTTAAGATTTTGCATGAACCGAACACTGGCAGCCACATTACACAAGAAAAAGCGAGAAGTGGTTATTCGTAGTAAAAACCGCAGAGAACATAACGTTTTCAACATTTGTTTTCGAGCTGACGTAACTGAAAATCTTCACATTGGACGCATGACTCTCAGAAACGTTTACATTTATCGTCTGGCAACTAATGCAGCGTGATGACGTTTGCGGTCGCACCACTCTGTACGAAGTAGAAGCTTCTAAGTTGTTGCAGTCACCAAGAAAGAGGCACAGAAATTCAAGTTTTAGTTTTTGAAAATTCAGTTTTTGGCTGCTTTTGCTGCCTTGTAGTTGCCCTAGGACCTTAAGATTTTGCATGAACCGAACTCTGGCAGCCACATTACACGAGAAAGAGCGAGAAGTGGTAATTCGTAGTAAAAACCGCAGAAAACATAACGTTTTCAACATTTGTTTTCGAAATGACGTCACTGAAAATCTTCACATTGGACGCATGACTCTCAGAAACGTTTACATTTATCGTCTGGCAACTAATGCAGCGTGATGACGTTAGCGGTCGCACCACTCTGTACGAAGTAGAAGCTTCTAAGTTGTTGCAGTCACCAAGAAAGAGGCACAGAAATTCAAGTTTTAGTTTTTTAAAATTCAGTTTTTGGCTGCTTTTGCTGCCTTGTAGTTGACCTAGGACCTTAAGATTTTGCATGAACCGAACTCTGGCAGCCACATTACACAAGAAAAAGCGAGAAGTGGCAATTCGTAGTAAAAACCGCAGAGAACATAACGTTTTCAACATTTGTTTTCGAGCTGAAGTAACTGAAAATCTTCACATTGGACGCATGACTCTCAGAAACGTTTACATTTATCGTCAGGCAACTAATGCAGCGTGATGACGTTTGCGGTCGCACCACTCTGTACGAAGTAGAAGCTTCTAAGTTGTTGCAGTCACCAAGAAAGAGGCACAGAAATTAAAGTTTTAGTTTTTGAAAATTCAATTTTTGGCTGCTTTTGCTGCCTTGTAGTTGACCTAGGACCTTAAGATTTTGCATGAACCGATCTCTGGCAGCCACATTACACGAGAAAAAGCGAGAAGTGGTAATTCGTAGTAAAAACCGCAGAAAACATAACGTTTTCAACTTTTATTTTCGAAATGACGTAACAGAAAATCTTCACATTGGACGCTTGACTCTCAGAAACGTTAACATTTATCGTCTGGCAACTAATGCAGCGTGATGACGTTTGCGGTCGCACCAGTCTGTACGAAGTAGAAGCTTCTAAGTTGTTGCAGTCACCAAGAAAGAGGCACAGAAATTCAAGTTTTAGTTTTTGAAAATTCAGTTTTTGGCTGCTTTTGCTGCCTTGTAGTTGACCTAGGACCTTAAGATTTTGCATGAACCGATCTCTGGCAGCCATATTACACGAGAGAAAGCGAGAAGTGGTAATTCGTAGTAAAAACCGCAGAAAACATAACGTTTTCGACATTTGTTTTCGAAATGACGTAACTGAAAATCTTCACATTGGACGCATGACTCTCAGAAACGTTTACATTTATCGTCTGGCAACTAATGCAGAGTGATGACGTTAGCGGTCGCACCACTCTGTACGAAGTAGAAGCTTCTAAGTTGTTGCAGTCACCAAGAAAGAGGCACAGAAATTCAAGTTTTAGTTTTTGAAAATTCAGTTTTTGGCTGCTTTTGCTGCCTTGTAGTTGACCTAGGACCTTAAGATTTTGCATGAACCGAACTCTGGCAGCCACATTACACAAGAAAAAGCGAGAAGTGGTAATTCGTAGTAAAAACCGCAGAGAACATAACGTTTTCAACATTTGTTTTCGAGCTGACGTAACTGAAAATCTTCACATTGGACGCATGACTCTCAGAAACGTTTACATTTATCGTCTGGCAACTAATGCAGCGTGATGACGTTTGCGGTCGCACCACTCTGTACGAAGTAGAAGCTTCTAAGTTGTTGCAGTCACCAAGAAAGAGGCACAGAAATTCAAGTTTTAGTTTTTGAAAATTCAATTTTTGGCTGCTTTTGCTGCCTTGTAGTTGACCTAGGACCTTAAGATTTTGCATGAACCGATCTCTGGCAGCCACATTGCACGAGAAAAAGCGAGAAGTGGTAATTCGTAGTAAAAACCGCAGAAAACATAACGTTTTCAACATTTATTTTCGAAATGACGTAACTGAAAATCTTCACATTGGACGCATGACTGTCAGAAACGTTTACATTTATCGTCTGGCAACTAATGCAGCGTGATGACGTTAGCGGTCGCACCACTCTGTACGAAGTAGAATCTTCTAAGTTGTTGCAGTCAGCAAGAAAGAGACACAGAAATTCAAGTTTTAGTTTTTGAAAATTCAGTTTTTGGCTGCTTTTGCTGCCTTGTAGTTGACCTAGGACCTTAAGATTTTGCATGAACCGAACTCTGGCAGCCACATTACACGAGAAAAAGCGAGAAGTGGTAATTCGTATTAAAAACCGCAGAAAACATAACGTTTTCGACATTTGTTTTCGAAATGACGTAACTGAAAATCTTCACATTGGACGCATGACTCTCAGAAACGTTTACATTTATCGTCTGGCAACTAATGCAGAGTGATGACGTTAGCGGTCGCACCACTCTGTACGAAGTAGAAGCTTCTAAGTTGTTGCAGTCACCAAGAAAGAGGCACAGAAATTCAAGTTTTAGTTTTTGAAAATTCAGTTTTTGGCTGCTTTTGCTGTCTTGTAGTTGACCTAGGTCCTTAAGATTTTGCATGAACCGCTCTCTGGCAGCCCCATTACACGAGAAAAAGCGAGAAGTGGTAATTCGTAGTAAAATCCGCAGAAAACACAACGTTTTCAACATTTGTTTTCGCAATGGCGTAACTGAAAATCTTCACATTGGACGCATGACTCTCAGAAACGTTTACATTTATCGTCTGGCAACTAATGCAGCGTGATGACGTTTGCGGTCGCACCACTGTGTACGAAGTAGAAGCTTCTAAGTTGTTGCAGTCACCAAGAAAGAGGCACAGAAATTCAAGTTTTAGTTTTTGAAAATTCAGTTTTTGGCTGCTTTTGCTGCCTTGTGGTTGACCTAGGACCTTAAGATTTTGCATGAACCGAACTCTGGCAGCCACATTACACGAGAAAAAGCGAGAAGTGGTAATTCGTAGAAAAAACCGCAGAAAACATAACGTTTTCAACATTTGTTTTCGAAATGACGTAACTGAAAATCTTCACATTGGACGCATGACTCTCAGAAACGTTTACATTTATCGTCTGGCAACTAATGCAGCGTGATGACGTTTGCGGTCGCACCACTCTGTACGAAGTAGAAGCTTCTAAGTTGTTGCAGTCACCAAGAAAGAGGCACAGAAATTCAAGTTTTAGTTTTTGAAAATTCAGTTTTTGGCTGCTTTTGCTGCCTTGTAGTTGACCTAGGACCTTAAGATTTTGCATGAACCGCTCTCTGGCAGCCACATTACACGAGAAAAAGCGAGAAGTGGTAATTCGTAGTAAAAACCGCAGAAAACATAACGTTTTCTACATTTGTTTTCGAAATGACGTCACTGAAAATCTTCACATTGGACGCATGACTCTCAGAAACGTTTACATTTATCGTCTGGCAACTAATGCAGCGTGATGACGTTTGCGGTCGCACCACTCTGTACGAAGTAGAAGCTTCTAAGTTGTTGCAGTCACCAAGAAAGAGGCACAGAAATTCAAGTTTTAGTTTTTGAAAATTCAGTTTTTGGCTGCTTTTGCTGCCTTGTAGTTGCCCTAGGACCGTAAGATTTTGCATGAACCGATCTCTGGCAGCCACATTACACGAGAAAAAGCGAGAAGTGGTAATTCGTAGTAAAAACCGCAGAAAACATAACGTTTTCTACATTTGTTTTCGAAATGACGTAACTGAAAATCTTCACATTGGACGCATGACTCTCAGAAACGTTTACATTTATCGTCTGGCAACTAATGCAGCGTGATGACGTTTGCGGTCGCACCACTGTGTACGAAGTAGAAGCTTCTAAGTTGTTGCAGTCACCAAGAAAGAGGCACAGAAATTCAAGTTTTAGTTTTTGAAAATTCAGTTTTTGGCTGCTTTTGCTGCCTTGTAGTTGACCTAGGACCTTAAGATTTTGCATGAACCGAACTCTGGCAGCCACATTACACGAGAAAAAGCGAGAAGTGGTAATTCGTAGTAAAAACCGCAGAAAACATAACGTTTTCAACATTTGTTTTCGAGCTGACGTCACTGAAAATCTTCACATTGGACGCATGACTCTCGGAAACGTTTACATTTATCGTCTGGCAACTAATGCAGCGTGATGACGTTTGCGGTCGCACCACTCTGTACGAAGTAGAAGCTTCTAAGTTGTTGCAGTCACCAAGAAAGAGGCACAGAAATTCATGTTTTAGTTTTTGAAAATTCAGTTTTTGGCTGCTTTTGCTGCCTTGTAGTTGCCCTAGGACCGTAAGATTTTGCATGAACCGATCTCTGGCAGCCACATTACACGAGAAAAAGCGAGAAGTGGTAATTCGTAGTAAAAACCGCAGAAAACATAACGTTTTCTACATTTGTTTTCGAAATGACGTAACTGAAAATCTTCACATTGGACGCATGACTCTCAGAAACGTTTACATTTATCGTCTGGCAACTAATGCAGCGTGATGACGTTTGCGGTCGCACCACTCTGTACGAAGTAGAAGCTTCTAAGTTGTTGCAGTCACCAAGAAAGAGGCACAGAAATTCAAGTTTTAGTTTTTGAAAATTCAGTTTTTGGCTGCTTTTGCTGCCTTGTAGTTGCCCTAGGACCGTAAGATTTTGCATGAACCGATCTCTGGCAGCCACATTACACGAGAAAAAGCGAGAAGTGGTAATTCGTAGTAAAAACCGCAGAAAACATAACGTTTTCTACATTTGTTTTCGAAATGACGTAACTGAAAATCTTCACATTGGACGCATGACTCTCAGAAACGTTTACATTTATCGTCTGGCAACTAATGCAGCGTGATGACGTTTGCGGTCGCACCACTGTGTACGAAGTAGAAGCTTCTAAGTTGTTGCAGTCACCAAGAAAGAGGCACAGAAATTCAAGTTTTAGTTTTTGAAAATTCAGTTTTTGGCTGCTTTTGCTGCCTTGTAGTTGACCTAGGACCTTAAGATTTTGCATGAACCGAACTCTGGCAGCCACATTACACGAGAAAAAGCGAGAAGTGGTAATTCGTAGTAAAAACCGCAGAAAACATAACGTTTTCAACATTTGTTTTCGAGCTGACGTCACTGAAAATCTTCACATTGGACGCATGACTCTCGGAAACGTTTACATTTATCGTCTGGCAACTAATGCAGCGTGATGACGTTTGCGGTCGCACCACTCTGTACGAAGTAGAAGCTTCTAAGTTGTTGCAGTCACCAAGAAAGAGGCACAGAAATTCATGTTTTAGTTTTTGAAAATTCAGTTTTTGGCTGCTTTTGCTGCCTTGTAGTTGCCCTAGGACCGTAAGATTTTGCATGAACCGATCTCTGGCAGCCACATTACACGAGAAAAAGCGAGAAGTGGTAATTCGTAGTAAAAACCGCAGAAAACATAACGTTTTCTACATTTGTTTTCGAAATGACGTCACTGAAAATCTTCACATTGGACGCATGACTCTCAGAAACGTTTACATTTATCGTCTGGCAACTAATGCAGCGTGATGACGTTTGCGGTCGCACCACTCTGTACGAAGTAGAAGCTTCTAAGTTGTTGCAGTCACCAAGAAAGAGGCACAGAAATTCAAGTTTTAGTTTTTGAAAATTCAGTTTTTGGCTGCTTTTGCTGCCTTGTAGTTGCCCTAGGACCGTAAGATTTTGCATGAACCGATCTCTGGCAGCCACATTACACGAGAAAAAGCGAGAAGTGGTAATTCGTAGTAAAAACCGCAGAAAACATAACGTTTTCTACATTTGTTTTCGAAATGACGTAACTGAAAATCTTCACATTGGACGCATGACTCTCAGAAACGTTTACATTTATCGTCTGGCAACTAATGCAGCGTGATGACGTTTGCGGTCGCACCACTCTGTACGAAGTAGAAGCTTCTAAGTTGTTGCAGTCACCAAGAAAGAGGCACAGAAATTCATGTTTTAGTTTTTGAAAATTCAGTTTTTGGCTGCTTTTGCTGCCTTGTAGTTGACCTAGGACCTTAAGATTTTGCATGAACCGATCTCTGGCAGCCACATTACACGAGAAAAAGCGAGAAGTGGTAATTCGTAGTAAAAACCGCAGAAAACATAACGTTTTCAACATTTGTTTTCGAAATGACGTAACTGACAATCTTCACATTGGACGCATGACTCTCGGAAACGTTTACATTTATCGTCTGGCAACTAATGCAGCGTGATGACGTTTGCGGTCGCACCACTCTGTACGAAGTAGAAGCTTCTAAGTTGTTGCAGTCACCAAGAAAGAGGCACAGAAATTCAAGTTTTAGTTTTTGAAAATTCAGTTTTTGGCTGCTTTTGCTGCCTTGTAGTTGACCTAGGACCTTAAGATTTTGCATGAACCGATCTCTGGCAGCCACATTACACGAGAAAAAGCGAGAAGTGGTAATTCGTAGTAAAAACCGCAGAAAACATAACGTTTTCAACATTTGTTTTCGAAATGACGTAACTGAAAATCTTCACATTGGACGCATGACTCTCAGAAACGTTTACATTTCTCGTCTGGCAACTAATGCAGCGTGATGACGTTTGCGGTCGCACCGCTCTGTACGAAGTAGAAGCTTCTAAGTTGTTGCAGTCACCAAGAAAGAGGCACAGAAATTCAAGTTTTAGTTTTTGAAAATTCAGTTTATGGGCTGCTTTTGCTGCCTTGTAGTTGACCTAGGACCTTAAGATTTTGCATGAACCGATCTCTGGCATCCATATCACACGAGAAAAAGCGAGAAGTGGTAATTCGTAATAAAAACCGCAGAAAACATAACGTTTTCAACATTTGTTTTCGAAATGACGTAACTGAAAATCTTCACATTGGACGCATTACTCTCAGAAACGTTTACATTTATCGTCTGGCAACTAATGCAGCGTGATGACGTTTGCGGTCGCACGACTCTGTACGAAGTAGAAGCTTCTAAGTTGTTGCAGTCACCAAGAAAGAGGCACAGAAATTCAAGTTTTAGTTTTTGAAAATTCTGTTTTTGGCTGCTTTTGCTGCCTTGTAGTTGACCTAGGACCTTAATATTTTGCATGAACCGATCTCTGGCAGCCACATTACACGAGAAAAAGCGAGAAGTGGTAATTCGTAGTAAAAACCGCAGAAAACATAACGTTTTCTACATTTGTTTTCGAAATGACGTAACTGAAAATCTTCACATTGGACGCATTACTCTCAGGAACGTTTACATTTATCGTCTGGCAACTAATGCAGCGTGATGACGTTTGCGGTCGCACCACTCTGTACGAAGTAGAAGCTTCTAAGTTGTGGCAGTCACCAAGAAAGAGGCACAGAAATTCAAGTTTTTGTTTTTGAAAATTCAGTTTTTGGCTGCTTTTGCTGCCTTGTAGTTGACCTAGGACCTTAAGATTTTGCATGAACCGATCTCTGGCAGCCACATTACACGAGAAAAAGCGAGAAGTGGTAATTCGTAGTAAAAACCGCAGAAAACATAACGTTTTCAACATTTGTTTTCGAAATGACGTAACTGAAAATCTTCACATTGGACGCATGACTCTCAGAAACGTTTACATTTATCGTCTGGCAACTAATGCAGCGTGATGACGTTTGCGGTCGCACCACTCTGAACGAAGTAGAAGCTTCTAAGTTGTTGCAGTCACCAAGAAAGAGGCACAGAAATTCAAGTTTTAGTTTTTGAAAATTCTGTTTTTGGCTGCTTTTGCTGCCTTGTAGTTGACCTAGGACCTTAAGATTTTGCATGAACCGATCTCTGGCAGCCACATTACACGAGAAAAAGCGAGAAGTGGTAATTCGTAGTAAAAACCGCAGAAAACATAACGTTTTCAGCATTTGTTTTTGAAATGACGTAACAGAAAATCTTCACATTGGACGCATGACTCTCAGAAACGTTTACATTTATCGTCTGGCAACTAATGCAGCGTGATGACGTTTGCGGTCGCACCACTCTGTATGAAGTAGAAGCTTCTAAGTTGTTGCAGTCACCAAGAAAGAGGCACAGAAATTCAAGTTTTAGTTTTTGAAAATTCAGTTTTTGGCTGCTTTTGCTGCCTTGTAGTTGACCTAGGACCTTAAGATTTTGCATGAACCGATCTCTGGCAGCCACATTACACGTGAAAAAGCGAGAAGTGGTAATTCGTAGTAAAAACCGCAGAAAACATAACGTTTTCTACATTTGTTTTCGAAATGACGTAACTGAAAATCTTCACATTGGACGCATTACTCTCAGAAACGTTTACATTTATCGTCTGGCAACTAATGCAGCGTGATGACGTTTGCGGTCGCACCACTCTGTACGAAGTAGAAGCTTCTAAGTTGTTGCAGTCACCAAGAAAGAGGCACAGAAATTCAAGTTTTAGTTTTTGAAAATTCAGTTTTTGGCTGCTTTTGCTGCCTTGTAGTTGACCTAGGACCTTAAGATTTTGCATGAACCGATCTCTGGCAGCCACATTACACGAGAAAAAGCGAGAAGTGGTAATTCGTAGTAAAAACCGCAGAAAACATAACGTTTTCAACATTTGTTTTCGAAATGACGTAACTGAAAATCTTCACATTGGACGCATGACTCTCAGAAACGTTTACATTTATCGTCTGGCAACTAATGCAGCGTGATGACGTTTGCGGTCGCACCACTCTGTACGAAGTAGAAGCTTCTAAGTTGTTGCAGTCACCAAGAAAGAGGCACAGAAATTCAAGTTTTAGTTTTTGAAAATTCAGTTTTTGGCTGCTTTTGCTGCCTTGTAGTTGACCTAGGACCTTAAGATTTTGCATGAACCGATCTCTGGCAGCCACATTACACGAGAAAAAGCGAGAAGTGGTAATTCGTAGTAAAAACCGCAGAAAACATAACGTTTTCAACATTTGTTTTCGAAATGACGTAACTGAAAATCTTCACATTGGACGCATGACTCTCAGAAACGTTTACATTTATCGTCTGGCAACTAATGCAGCGTGATGACGTTTGCGGTCGCACCACTCTGTACGAAGTAGAAGCTTCTAAGCTGTTGCAGTCACCAAGAAAGAGGCACAGAAATTCAAGTTTTAGTTTTTGAAAATTCAGTTTTTGGCTGCTTTTGCTGCCTTGTAGTTGACCTAGGACCTTAAGATTTTGCATGAACCGATCTCTGGCAGCCACATTACACGAGAAAAAGCGAGAAGTGGTAATTCGTAGTAAAAACCGCAGAAAATATAACGTTTTCAACATTTGTTTTCGAAATGACGTCACTGAAAATCTTCACATTGGACGCATGACTCTCAGAAACGTTTACATTTATCGTCTGGCAACTAATGCAGCGTGATGCCGTTTGCGGTCGCACCACTCTGTACGAAGTAGAAGCTTCTAAGTTGTTGCAGTCACCAAGAAAGAGGCACAGAAATTCAAGTTTTAGTTTTTGAAAATTCAGTTTTTGGCTGCTTTTGCTGCCTTGTAGTTGACCTAGGACCTTAAGATTTTGCATGAACCGATCTCTGGCAGCCACATTACACGAGAAAAAGCGAGAAGTGGTAATTCGTAGTAAAAACCGCAGAAAATATAACGTTTTCAACATTTGTTTTCGAAATGACGTAACTGAAAATCTTCACATTGGACGCATGACTCTCAGAAACGTTTACATTTTTCGTCTGGCAACTAATGCAGCGTGATGACGTTTGCGGTCGCACCACTCTGTACGAAGTAGAAGCTTCTAAGTTGTTGCAGTCACCAAGAAAGAGGCACAGAAATTCAAGTTTTAGTTTTTGAAAATTCAGTTTTTGGCTGCATTTGTTGCCTTGTAGGTGGCCTAGGACCTTAAGATTTTGCATGAACCGATCTCTGGCAGCCACATTACACGAGAAAAAGCGAGAAGTGGTAATTCGTAGTAAAAACCGCAGAAAACATAACGTTTTCTACATTTGTTTTCGAAATGACGTAACTGAATATCTTCACATTGGACGCATGACTCTCAGAAACGTTTACATTTATCGTCTGGCAACTAATGCAGTGTGATGACGTTTGCGGTCGCACCACTCTGTACGAAGTAGAAGCTTCTAAGTTGTTGCAGTCACCAAGAAAGAGGCACAGAAATTCAAGTTTTAGTTTTTGAAAATTCAGTTTTTGGCTGCATTTGCCGCCTTGTAGTTGACCTAGGACCTTAAGATTTTGCATGAAGTGAACTCTGGCAGCCACATTACACGAGAAAAAGCGAGAAGTGGTAATTCGTAGTAAAAACCGCAGAAAACATAACGTTTTCTACATTTGTTTTCGAAATGACGTAACTGAAAATCTTAACATTGGACGCATGACTCTCAGAAACGTTTACATTTATCGTCTGGCAACTAATGCAGCGTGATGACGTTTGCGGTCGCACCACTCTGTACGAAGTAGAAGCTTCTAAGTTGTTGCAGTCACCAAGAAAGAGGCACAGAAATTCAAGTTTTAGTTTTTGAAAATTCAGTTTTTGGCTGCTTTTGCTGCCTTGTAGTTGACCTAGGACCTTAAGATTTTGCATGAACCGCTCTCTGGCAGCCACATTACACGAGAAAAAGCGAGAAGTGGTAATTCGTAGTAAAAACCGCAGAAAACATAACGTTTTCTACATTTGTTTTCGAAATGACGTCACTGAAAATCTTCACATTGGACGCATGACTCTCAGAAACGTTTACATTTATCGTCTGGCAACTAATGCAGCGTGATGACGTTTGCGGTCGCACCACTCTGTACGAAGTAGAAGCTTCTAAGTTGTTGCAGTCACCAAGAAAGAGGCACAGAAATTCAAGTTTTAGTTTTTGAAAATTCAGTTTTTGGCTGCTTTTGCTGCCTTGTAGTTGCCCTAGGACCGTAAGATTTTGCATGAACCGATCTCTGGCAGCCACATTACACGAGAAAAAGCGAGAAGTGGTAATTCGTAGTAAAAACCGCAGAAAACATAACGTTTTCTACATTTGTTTTCGAAATGACGTAACTGAAAATCTTCACATTGGACGCATGACTCTCAGAAACGTTTACATTTATCGTCTGGCAACTAATGCAGCGTGATGACGTTTGCGGTCGCACCACTGTGTACGAAGTAGAAGCTTCTAAGTTGTTGCAGTCACCAAGAAAGAGGCACAGAAATTCAAGTTTTAGTTTTTGAAAATTCAGTTTTTGGCTGCTTTTGCTGCCTTGTAGTTGACCTAGGACCTTAAGATTTTGCATGAACCGAACTCTGGCAGCCACATTACACGAGAAAAAGCGAGAAGTGGTAATTCGTAGTAAAAACCGCAGAAAACATAACGTTTTCAACATTTGTTTTCGAGCTGACGTAACTGAAAATCTTCACATTGGACGCATGACTCTCAGAAACGTTTACATTTATCGTCTGGCAACTAATGCAGCGTGATGACGTTTGCGGTCGCACCACTCTGTACGAAGTAGAAGCTTCTAAGTTGTTGCAGTCACCAAGAAAGAGGCACAGAAATTCATGTTTTAGTTTTTGAAAATTCAGTTTTTGGCTGCTTTTGCTGCCTTGTAGTTGACCTAGGACCTTAAGATTTTGCATGAACCGATCTCTGGCAGCCACATTACACGAGAAAAAGCGAGAAGTGGTAATTCGTAGTAAAAACCGCAGAAAACATAACGTTTTCAACATTTGTTTTCGAAATGACGTAACTGACAATCTTCACATTGGACGCATGACTCTCGGAAACGTTTACATTTATCGTCTGGCAACTAATGCAGCGTGATGACGTTTGCGGTCGCACCACTCTGTACGAAGTAGAAGCTTCTAAGTTGTTGCAGTCACCAAGAAAGAGGCACAGAAATTCAAGTTTTAGTTTTTGAAAATTCAGTTTTTGGCTGCTTTTGCTGCCTTGTAGTTGACCTAGGACCTTAAGATTTTGCATGAACCGATCTCTGGCAGCCACATTACACGAGAAAAAGCGAGAAGTGGTAATTCGTAGTAAAAACCGCAGAAAACATAACGTTTTCAACATTTGTTTTCGAAATGACGTAACTGAAAATCTTCACATTGGACGCATGACTCTCAGAAACGTTTACATTTCTCGTCTGGCAACTAATGCAGCGTGATGACGTTTGCGGTCGCACCGCTCTGTACGAAGTAGAAGCTTCTAAGTTGTTGCAGTCACCAAGAAAGAGGCACAGAAATTCAAGTTTTAGTTTTTGAAAATTCAGTTTATGGGCTGCTTTTGCTGCCTTGTAGTTGACCTAGGACCTTAAGATTTTGCATGAACCGATCTCTGGCATCCATATCACACGTGAAAAAGCGAGAAGTGGTAATTCGTAATAAAAACCGCAGA
The DNA here is from genome assembly GCF_023864345.2 of Schistocerca serialis cubense. NCBI lineage: Eukaryota > Metazoa > Arthropoda > Insecta > Orthoptera > Acrididae > Schistocerca > Schistocerca serialis. Next base: position 1,406,016 of record NW_026047571.1, on the reverse strand, counting down.
AAACATAACGTTTTCAACATTTGTTTTCGAAATGACGTAACTGAAAATCTTCACATTGGACGCATTACTCTCAGAAACGTTTACATTTATCGTCTGGCAACTAATGCAGCGTGATGACGTTTGCGGTCGCACCACTCTGTACGAAGTAGAAGCTTCTAAGTTGTTGCAGTCACCAAGAAAGAGGCACAGAAATTCAAGTTTTAGTTTTTGAAAATTCTGTTTTTGGCTGCTTTTGCTGCCTTGTAGTTGACCTAGGACCTTAATATTTTGCATGAACCGATCTCTGGCAGCCACATTACACGAGAAAAAGCGAGAAGTGGTAATTCGTAGTAAAAACCGCAGAAAACATAACGTTTTCTACATTTGTTTTCGAAATGACGTAACTGAAAATCTTCACATTGGACGCATTACTCTCAGGAACGTTTACATTTATCGTCTGGCAACTAATGCAGCGTGATGACGTTTGCGGTCGCACCACTCTGTACGAAGTAGAAGCTTCTAAGTTGTGGCAGTCACCAAGAAAGAGGCACAGAAATTCAAGTTTTTGTTTTTGAAAATTCAGTTTTTGGCTGCTTTTGCTGCCTTGTAGTTGACCTAGGACCTTAAGATTTTGCATGAACCGATCTCTGGCAGCCACATTACACGAGAAAAAGCGAGAAGTGGTAATTCGTAGTAAAAACCGCAGAAAACATAACGTTTTCAACATTTGTTTTCGAAATGACGTAACTGAAAATCTTCACATTGGACGCATGACTCTCAGAAACGTTTACATTTATCGTCTGGCAACTAATGCAGCGTGATGACGTTTGCGGTCGCACCACTCTGAACGAAGTAGAAGCTTCTAAGTTGTTGCAGTCACCAAGAAAGAGGCACAGAAATTCAAGTTTTAGTTTTTGAAAATTCTGTTTTTGGCTGCTTTTGCTGCCTTGTAGTTGACCTAGGACCTTAAGATTTTGCATGAACCGATCTCTGGCAGCCACATTACACGAGAAAAAGCGAGAAGTGGTAATTCGTAGTAAAAACCGCAGAAAACATAACGTTTTCAGCATTTGTTTTTGAAATGACGTAACAGAAAATCTTCACATTGGACGCATGACTCTCAGAAACGTTTACATTTATCGTCTGGCAACTAATGCAGCGTGATGACGTTTGCGGTCGCACCACTCTGTATGAAGTAGAAGCTTCTAAGTTGTTGCAGTCACCAAGAAAGAGGCACAGAAATTCAAGTTTTAGTTTTTGAAAATTCAGTTTTTGGCTGCTTTTGCTGCCTTGTAGTTGACCTAGGACCTTAAGATTTTGCATGAACCGATCTCTGGCAGCCACATTACACGTGAAAAAGCGAGAAGTGGTAATTCGTAGTAAAAACCGCAGAAAACATAACGTTTTCTACATTTGTTTTCGAAATGACGTAACTGAAAATCTTCACATTGGACGCATTACTCTCAGAAACGTTTACATTTATCGTCTGGCAACTAATGCAGCGTGATGACGTTTGCGGTCGCACCACTCTGTACGAAGTAGAAGCTTCTAAGTTGTTGCAGTCACCAAGAAAGAGGCACAGAAATTCAAGTTTTAGTTTTTGAAAATTCAGTTTTTGGCTGCTTTTGCTGCCTTGTAGTTGACCTAGGACCTTAAGATTTTGCATGAACCGATCTCTGGCAGCCACATTACACGAGAAAAAGCGAGAAGTGGTAATTCGTAGTAAAAACCGCAGAAAACATAACGTTTTCAACATTTGTTTTCGAAATGACGTAACTGAAAATCTTCACATTGGACGCATGACTCTCAGAAACGTTTACATTTATCGTCTGGCAACTAATGCAGCGTGATGACGTTTGCGGTCGCACCACTCTGTACGAAGTAGAAGCTTCTAAGTTGTTGCAGTCACCAAGAAAGAGGCACAGAAATTCAAGTTTTAGTTTTTGAAAATTCAGTTTTTGGCTGCTTTTGCTGCCTTGTAGTTGACCTAGGACCTTAAGATTTTGCATGAACCGATCTCTGGCAGCCACATTACACGAGAAAAAGCGAGAAGTGGTAATTCGTAGTAAAAACCGCAGAAAACATAACGTTTTCAACATTTGTTTTCGAAATGACGTAACTGAAAATCTTCACATTGGACGCATGACTCTCAGAAACGTTTACATTTATCGTCTGGCAACTAATGCAGCGTGATGACGTTTGCGGTCGCACCACTCTGTACGAAGTAGAAGCTTCTAAGCTGTTGCAGTCACCAAGAAAGAGGCACAGAAATTCAAGTTTTAGTTTTTGAAAATTCAGTTTTTGGCTGCTTTTGCTGCCTTGTAGTTGACCTAGGACCTTAAGATTTTGCATGAACCGATCTCTGGCAGCCACATTACACGAGAAAAAGCGAGAAGTGGTAATTCGTAGTAAAAACCGCAGAAAATATAACGTTTTCAACATTTGTTTTCGAAATGACGTCACTGAAAATCTTCACATTGGACGCATGACTCTCAGAAACGTTTACATTTATCGTCTGGCAACTAATGCAGCGTGATGCCGTTTGCGGTCGCACCACTCTGTACGAAGTAGAAGCTTCTAAGTTGTTGCAGTCACCAAGAAAGAGGCACAGAAATTCAAGTTTTAGTTTTTGAAAATTCAGTTTTTGGCTGCTTTTGCTGCCTTGTAGTTGACCTAGGACCTTAAGATTTTGCATGAACCGATCTCTGGCAGCCACATTACACGAGAAAAAGCGAGAAGTGGTAATTCGTAGTAAAAACCGCAGAAAATATAACGTTTTCAACATTTGTTTTCGAAATGACGTAACAGAAAATCTTCACATTGGACGCATGACTCTCAGAAACGTTTACATTTTTCGTCTGGCAACTAATGCAGCGTGATGACGTTTGCGGTCGCACCACTCTGTACGAAGTAGAAGCTTCTAAGTTGTTGCAGTCACCAAGAAAGAGGCACAGAAATTCAAGTTTTAGTTTTTGAAAATTCAGTTTTTGGCTGCATTTGTTGCCTTGTAGGTGGCCTAGGACCTTAAGATTTTGCATGAACCGATCTCTGGCAGCCACATTACACGAGAAAATGCGAGAAGTGGTAATTCGTAGTAAAAACCGCAGAAAACATAACGTTTTCTACATTTGTTTTCGAAATGACGTAACTGAATATCTTCACATTGGACGCATGACTCTCAGAAACGTTTACATTTATCGTCTGGCAACTAATGCAGTGTGATGACGTTTGCGGTCGCACCACTCTGTACGAAGTAGAAGCTTCTAAGTTGTTGCAGTCACCAAGAAAGAGGCACAGAAATTCAAGTTTTAGTTTTTGAAAATTCAGTTTTTGGCTGCATTTGCCGCCTTGTAGTTGACCTAGGACCTTAAGATTTTGCATGAAGTGAACTCTGGCAGCCACATTACACGAGAAAAAGCGAGAAGTGGTAATTCGTAGTAAAAACCGCAGAAAACATAACGTTTTCTACATTTGTTTTCGAAATGACGTAACTGAAAATCTTAACATTGGACGCATGACTCTCAGAAACGTTTACATTTATCGTCTGGCAACTAATGCAGCGTGATGACGTTTGCGGTCGCACCACTCTGTACGAAGTAGAAGCTTCTAAGTTGTTGCAGTCACCAAGAAAGAGGCAGAGAAATTCAAGTTTTAGTTTTTGAAAATTCAGTTTTTGGCTGCTTTTGCTGCCTTGTAGTTGACCTAGGACCTTAAGATTTTGCATGAACCGGTCTCTGGCAGCCACATTACACGAGAAAAAGCGAGAAGTGGTAATTCGTAGTAAAAACCGCAGAAAACATAACGTTTTCAACATTTGTTTTCGAAATGACGTAACTGAAAATCTTCACATTGGACGCATGACTCTCAGAAACGTTTACATTTATCGTCTGGCAACTAATGCAGCGTGATGACGTTTGCGGTCGCACCACTCTGAACGAAGTAGAAGCTTCTAAGTTGTTGCAGTCACCAAGAAAGAGGCACAGAAATTCAAGTTTTAGTTTTTGAAAATTCTGTTTTTGGCTGCTTTTGCTGCCTTGTAGTTGACCTAGGACCTTAAGATTTTGCATGAACCGATCTCTGGCAGCCACATTACACGAGAAAAAGCGAGAAGTGGTAATTCGTAGTAAAAACCGCAGAAAACATAACGTTTTCAACATTTGTTTTTGAAATGACGTAACAGAAAATCTTCACATTGGACGCATGACTCTCAGAAACGTTTACATTTATCGTCTGGCAACTAATGCAGCGTGATGACGTTTGCGGTCGCACCACTCTGTATGAAGTAGAAGCTTCTAAGTTGTTGCAGTCACCAAGAAAGAGGCACAGAAATTCAAGTTTTAGTTTTTGAAAATTCTGTTTTTGGCTGCTTTTGCTGCCTTGTAGTTGACCTAGGACCTTAAGATTTTGCATGAACCGATCTCTGGCAGCCACATTACACGTGAAAAAGCGAGAAGTGGTAATTCGTAGTAAAAACCGCAGAAAACATAACGTTTTCTACATTTGTTTTCGAAATGACGTAACTGAAAATCTTCACATTGGACGCATTACTCTCAGAAACGTTTACATTTATCGTCTGGCAACTAATGCAGCGTGATGACGTTTGCGGTCGCACCACTCTGTACGAAGTAGAAGCTTCTAAGTTGTTGCAGTCACCAAGAAAGAGGCACAGAAATTCAAGTTTTAGTTTTTGAAAATTCAGTTTTTGGCTGCTTTTGCTGCCTTGTAGTTGACCTAGGACCTTAAGATTTTGCATGAACCGATCTCTGGCAGCCACATTACACGAGAAAAAGCGAGAAGTGGTAATTCGTAGTAAAAACCGCAGAAAACATAACGTTTTCAACATTTGTTTTCGAAATGACGTAACTGAAAATCTTCACATTGGACGCATGACTCTCAGAAACGTTTACATTTATCGTCTGGCAACTAATGCAGCGTGATGACGTTTGCGGTCGCACCACTCTGTACGAAGTAGAAGCTTCTAAGTTGTTGTAGTCACCAAGAAAGAGGCACAGAAATTCAAGTTTTTGTTTTTGAAAATTCAGTTTTTGGCTGCTTTTGCTGCCTTGTAGTTGACCTAGGACCTTAAGATTTTGCATGAACCGATCTCTGGCAGCCACATTACACGAGAAAAAGCGAGAAGTGGTAATTCGTAGTAAAAACCGCAGAAAACATAACGTTTTCTACATTTGTTTTCGAAATGACGTAACTGAAAATCTTCACATTGGACGCATGACTCTCAGAAACGTTTACATTTATCGTCTGGCAACTAATGCAGCGTGATGACGTTTGCGGTCGCACCACTCTGTACGAAGTAGAAGCTTCTAAGCTGTTGCAGTCACCAAGAAAGAGGCACAGAAATTCAAGTTTTAGTTTTTGAAAATTCAGTTTTTGGCTGCTTTTGCTGCCTTGTAGTTGACCTAGGACCTTAAGATTTTGCATGAACCGATCTCTGGCAGCCACATTACACGAGAAAAAGCGAGAAGTGGTAATTCGTAGTAAAAACCGCAGAAAATATAACGTTTTCAACATTTGTTTTCGAAATGACGTCACTGAAAATCTTCACATTGGACGCATGACTCTCAGAAACGTTTACATTTATCGTCTGGCAACTAATGCAGCGTGATGCCGTTTGCGGTCGCACCACTCTGTACGAAGTAGAAGCTTCTAAGTTGTTGCAGTCACCAAGAAAGAGGCACAGAAATTCAAGTTTTAGTTTTTGAAAATTCAGTTTTTGGCTGCTTTTGCTGCCTTGTAGTTGACCTAGGACCTTAAGATTTTGCATGAACCGATCTCTGGCAGCCACATTACACGAGAAAAAGCGAGAAGTGGTAATTCGTAGTAAAAACCGCAGAAAATATAACGTTTTCAACATTTGTTTTCGAAATGACGTAACTGAAAATCTTCACATTGGACGCATGACTCTCAGAAACGTTTACATTTTTCGTCTGGCAACTAATGCAGCGTGATGACGTTTGCGGTCGCACCACTCTGTACGAAGTAGAAGCTTCTAAGTTGTTGCAGTCACCAAGAAAGAGGCACAGAAATTCAAGTTTTAGTTTTTGAAAATTCAGTTTTTGGCTGCATTTGTTGCCTTGTAGGTGACCTAGGACCTTAAGATTTTGCATGAACCGATCTCTGGCAGCCACATGACACGAGAAAAAGCGAGAAGTGGTAATTCGTAGTAAAAACCGCAGAAAACATAACGTTTTCTACATTTGTTTTCGAAATGACGTAACTGAAAATCTTCACATTGGACGCATGACTCTCAGAAACGTTTACATTTATCGTCTGGCAACTAATGCAGTGTGATGACGTTTGCGGTCGCACCACTCTGTACGAAGTAGAAGCTTCTAAGTTGTTGCAGTCACCAAGAAAGAGGCACAGAAATTCAAGTTTTAGTTTTTGAAAATTCAGTTTTTGGCTGCATTTGCCGCCTTGTAGTTGACCTAGGACCTTAAGATTTTGCATGAAGTGAACTCTGGCAGCCACATTACACGAGAAAAAGCGAGAAGTGGTAATTCGTAGTAAAAACCGCAGAAAACATAACGTTTTCTACATTTGTTTTCGAAATGACGTAACTGAAAATCTTCACATTGGACGCATGACTCTCAGAAACGTTTACATTTATCGTCTGGCAACTAATGCAGCGTGATGACGTTAGCGGTCGCACCACTGTGTACGAAGTAGAAGCTTCTAAGTTGTTGCAGTCACCAAGAAAGAGGCACAGAAATTCAAGTTTTAGTTTTTGAAAATTCAGTTTTTGGCTGCTTTTGCTGCCTTGTAGTTGACCTAGGACCTTAAGATTTTGCATGAACCGAACTCTGGCAGCCACATTACACAAGAAAAAGCGAGAAGTGGTAATTCGTAGTAAAAACCGCAGAAAACATAACGTTTTCAACATTTGTTTTCGAGCTGACGTAACTGAAAATCTTCACATTGGACGCATGACTCTCAGAAACGTTTACATTTATCGTCTGGCAACTAATGCAGCGTGATGACGTTTGCGGTCGCACCACTCTGTACGAAGTAGAAGCTTCTAAGTTGTTGCAGTCACCAAGAAAGAGGCACAGAAATTCAAGTTTTAGTTTTTGAAAATTCAGTTTTTGACTGCTTTTGCTGCCTTGTAGTTGACCTAGGACCTTAAGATTTTGCATGAACCGATCTCTGGCAGCCACATTACACGAGAAAAAGCGAGAAGTGGTAATTTGTAGTAAAAACCGCAGAAAACATAACGTTTACAACATTTATTTTCGAAATGACGTAACTGAAAATCTTCACATTGGACGCATGACTCTCAGAAACGTTTACATTTATCGTCTGGCAACTAATGCAGCGTGATGACGTTTGCGGTCGCACCACTCTGTACGAAGTAGAAGCTTCTAAGTTGTTGCAGTCACCAAGAAAGAGGCACAGAAATTCATGTTTTAGTTTTTGAAAATTCAGTTTTTGGCTGCTTTTGCTGCCTTGTAGTTGACCTAGGACCTTAAGATTTTTCATGAACCGATCTCTGGCAGCCATATTACACGAGAAAAAGCGAGAAGTGGTAATTCGTAGTAAAAACCGCAGAAAACATAAAGTTTTCTACATTTGTTTTCGAAATGACGTAACTGGAAATCTTCACATTGGACGCATGACTCTCAGAAACGTTTACATTTATCGTCTGGCAACTAATGCAGCGTGATGACGTTTGCGGTCGCACCACTCTGTACGAAGTAGAAGCTTCTAAGTTGTTGCAGTCACCAAGAAAGAGGCACAGAAATTCAAGTTTTAGTTTTTGAAAATTCAGTTTTTGGCTGCTTTTGCTGCCTTGTAGTTGACCTAGGACCTTAAGATTTTGCATGAACCGATCTCTGGCAGCCACATTACACGAGAAAAAGCGAGAAGTGGTAATTCGTAGTAAAAACCGCAGAAAACATAACGTTTTCAACATTTGTTTTCGAAATGACGTAACTGAAAATCTTCACATTGGACGCATGACTCTCGGAAACGTTTACATTTATCGTCTGGCAACTAATGCAGCGTGATGACGTTTGCGGTCGCACCACTCTGTACGAAGTAGAAGCTTCCAAGTTGTTGCAGTCACCAAGAAAGAGGCACAGAAATTAAAGTTTTAGTTTTTGAAAATTCAGTTTTTGGCTGCTTTTGCTGCCTTGTAGTTGACCTAGGACCTTAAGATTTTGCATGAACCGATCTCTGGCAGCCACATTACACGAGAAAAAGCGAGAAGTGGTAATTCGTAGTAAAAACCGCAGAAAACATAACGTTTTCAACATTTGTTTCCGAAATGACGTAACTGAAAATCTTCACATTGGACGCATGACTCTCAGAAACGTTTACATTTATCGTCTGGCAACTAATGCAGCGTGATGACGTTTGCGGTCGCACCGCTCTGTACGAAGTAGAAGCTTGTAAGTTGTTGCAGTCACCAAGAAAGAGGCACAGAAATTCAAGTTTTAGTTTTTGAAAATTCAGTTTTTGGCTGCTTTTGCTGCCTTGTAGTTGACCTAGGACCTTAAGATTTTGCATGAACCGATCTCTGGCATCCACATCACACGAGAAAAAGCGAGAAGTGGTAATTCGTAATAAAAACCGCAGAAAACATAACGTTTTCAACATTTGTTTTCGAAATGACGTAACTGAAAATCTTCACATTGGACGCATTACTCTCAGAAACGTTTACATTTATCGTCTGGCAACTAATGCAGCGTGATGACGTTTGCGGTCGCACGACTCTGTACGAAGTAGAAGCTTCTAAGTTGTTGCAGTCACCAAGAAAGAGGCACAGAAATTCAAGTTTTAGTTTTTGAAAATTCTGTTTTTGGCTGCTTTTGCTGCCTTGTAGTTGACCTAGGACCTTAATATTTTGCATGAACCGATCTCTGGCAGCCACATTACACGAGAAAAAGCGAGAAGTGGTAATTCGCAGTAAAAACCGCAGAAAACATAACGTTTTATACATTTGTTTTCGAAATGACGTAACTGAAAATCTTCACATTGGACGAATGACTCTCAGAAACGTTTACATTTATCGTCTGGCAACTAATGCAGCGTGATGACGTTTGCGGTCGCACCACTCTGTACGAAGTAGAAGCTTCTAAGTCGTTGCAGTCACCAAGAAAGAGGCACAGAAATTCAAGTTTTAGTTTTTGAAAATTCAGTTTTTGGCTGCTTTTGCTGCGTTGTAGTTGACCTAGGACCTTAATATTTCGCATGAACCGATCTCTGGCAGCCACATTACACGAGAAAAAGCGAGAAGTGGTAATTCGTAGTAAAAACCGCAGAAAACATAACGTTTTCTACATTTGTTTTCGAAATGACGTAACTGAAAATCTTCACATTGGACGCATGACTCTCAGAAACGTTTACATTTATCGTCTGGCAACTAGTGCAGCGTGATGACGTTTGCGGTCGCACCACTCTGTACGAAGTAGAAGCTTCTAAGTTGTTGCAGTCACTAAGAAAGAGGCGCAGAAATTCAAGTTTTAGTTTTTGAAAATTCAGATTTGGCTGCTTTTGCTGCCTTGTAGTTGACCTAGGACCTTAAGCTTTTGCATGAACCGATCTCTGGCAGCCACATTACACGAGAAAAAGCGAGAAGTGGTAGTTCGTAGTAAAAAACGCAGAAAACATAACGTTTTCTACATTTGTTTTCGAAATGACGTAACTGAAAATCTCCACATTGGACGCATTACTCTCAGAAACGTTTACATTTATCGTCTGGCAACTAATGCAGCGTGATGACGTTTGCGGTCGCACCACTCTGTACGAAGTAGAAGCTTCTAAGTTGTGGCAGTCACCAAGAAAGAGGCACAGAAATTCAAGGTTTTGTTTTTGAAAATTCAGTTTTTGGCTGCTTTTGCTGCCTTGTAGTTGACCTAGGACCTTAAGATTTTGCATGAACCGATCTCTGGCAGCCACATTACACGAGAAAAAGCGAGAAGTGGTAATTCGTAGTAAAAACCGCAGAAAACATAACGTTTTCAACATTTGTTTTCGAAATGACGTAACTGAAAATCTTCACATTGGACGCATGACTCTCAGAAACGTTTACATTTATCGTCTGGCAGCTAATGCAGCGTGATGACGTTTGCGGTCGCACCACTCTGTACGAAGTAGAAGCTTCTAAGTTGTTGCAGTCACCAAGAAAGAGGCACAGAAATTCAAGTTTTAGTTTTTGAAAATTCAGTTTTTGGCTGCTTTTGCTGCCTTGTAGTTGACCTAGGACCTTAAGATTTTGCATGAACCGATCTCTGGCAGCCACATTACACGAGAAAAAGCGAGAAGTGGTAATTCGTAGTAAAAACCGCAGAAAATATAACGTTTTCAACATTTGTTTTGGAAATGACGTCACTGAAAATCTTCACATTGGACGCATGACTCTCAGAAACGTTTACATTTATCGTCTGGCAACTAATGCAGCGTGATGCCGTTTGCGGTCGCACCACTCTGTACGAAGTAGAAGCTTCTAAGTTGTTGCAGTCACCAAGAAAGAGGCACAGAAATTCAAGTTTTAGTTTTTGAAAATTCAGTTTTTGGCTGCTTTTGCTGCCTTGTAGTTGACCTAGGACCTTAAGATTTTGCATGAACCGATCTCTGGCAGCCACATTACACGAGAAAAAGCGAGAAGTGGTAATTCGTAGTAAAAACCGCAGAAAATATAACGTTTTCAACATTTGTTTTCGAAATGACGTAACTGAAAATCTTCACATTGGACGCTTGACTCTCAGAAACGTTTACATTTTTCGTCTGGCAACTAATGCAGCGTGATGACGTTTGCGGTCGCACCACTCTGTACGAAGTAGAAGATTCTAAGTTGTTGCAGTCACCAAGAAAGAGGCCCAGAAATTCAAGTTTTAGTTTTTGAAAATTCAGTTTTTGGCTGCATTTGTTGCCTTGTAGGTGACCTAGGACCATAAGATTTTGCATGAACCGATCTCTGGCAGCCACATTACACGAGAAAATGCGAGAAGTGGTAATTCGTAGTAAAAACCGCAGAAAACATAACGTTTTCTACATTTGTTTTCGAAATGACGTAACTGAAAATCTTCACATTGGACGCATGACTCTCAGAAACGTTTACATTTATCGTCTGGCAACTAATGCAGTGTGATGACGTTTGCGGTCGCACCACTCTGTACGAAGTAGAAGCTTCCAAGTTGTTGCAGTCACCAAGAAAGAGGCACAGAAATTAAAGTTTTAGTTTTTGAAAATTCAGTTTTTGGCTGCTTTTGCTGCCTTGTAGTTGACCTAGGACCTTAAGATTTTGCATGAACCGATCTCTGGCAGCCACATTACACGAGAAAAAGCGAGAAGTGGTAATTCGTAGTAAAAACCGCAGAAAACATAACGTTTTCAACATTTGTTTCCGAAATGACGTAACTGAAAATCTTCACATTGGACGCATGACTCTCAGAAACGTTTACATTTATCGTCTGGCAACTAATGCAGCGTGATGACGTTTGCGGTCGCACCGCTCTGTACGAAGTAGAAGCTTCTAAGTTGTTGCAGTCACCAAGAAAGAGGCACAGAAATTCAAGTTTTAGTTTTTGAAAATTCAGTTTTTGGCTGCTTTTGCTGCCTTGTAGTTGACCTAGGACCTTAAGATTTTGCATGAACCGATCTCTGGCATCCACATCACACGAGAAAAAGCGAGAAGTGGTAATTCGTAATAAAAACCGCAGAAAACATAACGTTTTCAACATTTGTTTTCGAAATGACGTAACTGAAAATCTTCACATTGGACGCATTACTCTCAGAAACGTTTACATTTATCGTCTGGCAACTAATGCAGCGTGATGACGTTTGCGGTCGCGCGACTCTGTACGAAGTAGAAGCTTCTAAGTTGTTGCAGTCACCAAGAAAGAGGCACAGAAATTCAAGTTTTAGTTTTTGAAAATTCTGTTTTTGGCTGCTTTTGCTGCCTTGTAGTTGACCTAGGACCTTAATATTTTGCATGAACCGATCTCTGGCAGCCACATTACACGAGAAAAAGCGAGAAGTGGTAATTCGCAGTAAAAACCGCAGAAAACATAACGTTTTATACATTTGTTTTCGAAATGACGTAACTGAAAATCTTCACATTGGACGAATGACTCTCAGAAACGTTTACATTTATCGTCTGGCAACTAATGCAGCGTGATGACGTTTGCGGTCGCACCACTCTGTACGAAGTAGAAGCTTCTAAGTCGTTGCAGTCACCAAGAAAGAGGCACAGAAATTCAAGTTTTAGTTTTTGAAAATTCAGTTTTTGGCTGCTTTTGCTGCGTTGTAGTTGACCTAGGACCTTAATATTTCGCATGAACCGATCTCTGGCAGCCACATTACACGAGAAAAAGCGAGAAGTGGTAATTCGTAGTAAAAACCGCAGAAAACATAACGTTTTCTACATTTGTTTTCGAAATGACGTAACTGAAAATCTTCACATTGGACGCATGACTCTCAGAAACGTTTACATTTATCGTCTGGCAACTAGTGCAGCGTGATGACGTTTGCGGTCGCACCACTCTGTACGAAGTAGAAGCTTCTAAGTTGTTGCAGTCACTAAGAAAGAGGCGCAGAAATTCAAGTTTTAGTTTTTGAAAATTCAGATTTGGCTGCTTTTGCTGCCTTGTAGTTGACCTAGGACCTTAAGCTTTTGCATGAACCGATCTCTGGCAGCCACATTACACGAGAAAAAGCGAGAAGTGGTAGTTCGTAGTAAAAAACGCAGAAAACATAACGTTTTCTACATTTGTTTTCGAAATGACGTAACTGAAAATCTCCACATTGGACGCATTACTCTCAGAAACGTTTACATTTATCGTCTGGCAACTAAAGCAGCGTGATGACGTTTGCGGTCGCACCACTCTGTACGAAGTAGAAGCTTCTAAGTTGTGGCAGTCACCAAGAAAGAGGCACAGAAATTCAAGGTTTTGTTTTTGAAAATTCAGTTTTTGGCTGCTTTTGCTGCCTTGTAGTTGACCTAGGACCTTAAGATTTTGCATGAACCGATCTCTGGCAGCCACATTACACGAGAAAAAGCGAGAAGTGGTAATTCGTAGTAAAAACCGCAGAAAACATAACGTTTTCAACATTTGTTTTCGAAATGACGTAACTGAAAATCTTCACATTGGACGCATGACTCTCAGAAACGTTTACATTTATCGTCTGGCAGCTAATGCAGCGTGATGACGTTTGCGGTCGCACCACTCTGTACGAAGTAGAAGCTTCTAAGTTGTTGCAGTCACCAAGAAAGAGGCACAGAAATTCAAGTTTTAGTTTTTGAAAATTCAGTTTTTGGCTGCTTTTGCTGCCTTGTAGTTGACCTAGGACCTTAAGATTTTGCATGAACCGATCTCTGGCAGCCACATTACACGAGAAAAAGCGAGAAGTGGTAATTCGTAGTAAAAACCGCAGAAAATATAACGTTTTCAACATTTGTTTTGGAAATGACGTCACTGAAAATCTTCACATTGGACGCATGACTCTCAGAAACGTTTACATTTATCGTCTGGCAACTAATGCAGCGTGATGCCGTTTGCGGTCGCACCACTCTGTACGAAGTAGAAGCTTCTAAGTTGTTGCAGTCACCAAGAAAGAGGCACAGAAATTCAAGTTTTAGTTTTTGAAAATTCAGTTTTTGGCTGCTTTTGCTGCCTTGTAGTTGACCTAGGACCTTAAGATTTTGCATGAACCGATCTCTGGCAGCCACATTACACGAGAAAAAGCGAGAAGTGGTAATTCGTAGTAAAAACCGCAGAAAATATAACGTTTTCAACATTTGTTTTCGAAATGACGTAACTGAAAATCTTCACATTGGACGCTTGACTCTCAGAAACGTTTACATTTTTCGTCTGGCAACTAATGCAGCGTGATGACGTTTGCGGTCGCACCACTCTGTACGAAGTAGAAGATTCTAAGTTGTTGCAGTCACCAAGAAAGAGGCCCAGAAATTCAAGTTTTAGTTTTTGAAAATTCAGTTTTTGGCTGCATTTGTTGCCTTGTAGGTGACCTAGGACCATAAGATTTTGCATGAACCGATCTCTGGCAGCCACATTACACGAGAAAATGCGAGAAGTGGTAATTCGTAGTAAAAACCGCAGAAAACATAACGTTTTCTACATTTGTTTTCGAAATGACGTAACTGAAAATCTTCACATTGGACGCATGACTCTCAGAAACGTTTACATTTATCGTCTGGCAACTAATGCAGTGTGATGACGTTTGCGGTCGCACCACTCTGTACGAAGTAGAAGCTTCTAAGTTGTTGCGGTCACCAAGAAAGAGGCACAGAAATTCAAGTTTTAGTTTTTGAAAATTCAGTTTTTGGCTGCATTTGCTGCCTTGTAGTTGACCTAGGACCTTAAGATTTTGCATGAAGTGAACTCTGGCAGCCACATTACACGAGAAAAAGCGAGAAGTGGTAATTCGTAGTAAAAACCGCAGAAAACATAACGTTTTCTACATTTGTTTTCGAAATGACGTAACTGAAAATCTTAACATTGGACGCATGACTCTCAGAAACGTTTACATTTATCGTCTGGCAACTAATGCAGCGTGATGACGTTTGCGGTCGCACCACTCTGTACGAAGTAGAAGCTTCTAAGTTGTTGCAGTCACCAAGAAAGAGGCAGAGAAATTCAAGCTTTAGTTTTTGAAAATTCAGTTTTTGGCTGCTTTTGCTGCCTTGTAGTTGACCTAGGACCTTAAGATTTTTGATGAACTGAACTTTGGCAGCCACATTACACGAGAAAAAGCGAGAAGTGGTAATTCGTAGTAAAAACCGCAGAAAACATAACGTTTTCTACATTTGTTTTCGAAATGACGTAACTGAAAATCTTCACATTGGACGAATGACTCTCAGAAACGTTTACATTTATCGTCTGGCAACTAATGCAGCGTGATGGCGTTTGCGGTCGCACCACTCTGTACGAAGTAGAAGCTTCTAAGTTGTTGCAGTCACCAAGAAAGAGGCAGAGAAATTCAAGTTTTAGTTTTACAAAATTCAGTTTTTGGCTGCTTTTGCTGCCTTGTAGTTGACCTAGGACCTTAAGATTTTGCATGAACCGAACTCTGGCAGCCACATTACACGAGAAAAAGCGAGAAGTGGTAATTCGTAGTAAAAACCGCAGAAAACATAACGTTTTCTACATTTGTTTTCGAAATGACGTAACTGAAAATCTTCACATTGGACGCATGACTCTCAGAAACGTTTACATTTATCGTCTGGCAACTAATGCAGCGTGATGACGTTTGCGGTCGCACCACTCTGTACGAAGTAGAAGCTTCTAAGTTGTTGCAGTCACCAAGAAAGAGGCAGAGAAATTCAAGTTTTAGGTTTTGAAAATTCAGTTTTTGGCTGCTTTTGCTGCCTTGTAGTTGACCTGGGACCTTAAGATTTTTCATGAACTGAACTTTGGCAGCCACATTACACGAGAAAAAGCGAGAAGTGGTAATTCGTAGTAAAAACCGCAGAAAACATAACGTTTTCTACATTTGTTTTCGAAATGACGTAACTGAAAATCTTCACATTGGACGCATGACTCTCAGAAACGTTTACATTTATCGTCTGGCAACTAATGCAGCGTGATGACGTTTGCGGTCGCACCACTCTGTACGAAGTAGAAGCTTCTAAGTTGTTGCAGTCACCAAGAAAGAGGCAGAGAAATTCAAGTTTTAGTTTTTGAAAATTCAGTTTTTGGCTGCTTTTGCTGCCTTGTAGTTGACCTAGGACCTTAAGATTTTGCATGAACCGAACTCTGGCAGCCACATTACACGAGAAAAAGCGAGAAGTGGTAATTCGTAGTAAAAACCGCAGAAAACATAACGCTTTCAACATTTGTTTTCGAAATGACGTAACTGAAAATCTTCACATTGGACGCATGACTCTCAGAAACGTTTACATTTATCGTCTGGCAACTAATGCAGCGTGATGACGTTTGCGGTCGCACCACTCTGTACGAAGTAGAAGCTTCTAAGTTGTTGCAGTCACCAAGAAAGAGGCACAGAAGTTCAAGTTTTAGTTTTTGAAAATTCAGTTTTTGGCTGCTTTTGCTGCCTTGTAGTTGACCTAGGACCTTAAGATTTTTCATGAACTGAACTTTGGCAGCCACATTACACGAGAAAAAGCGAGAAGTGGTAATTCGTAGTAAAAACCGCAGAAAACATAACGTTTTCAACATTTGTTTTCGAAATGACGTAACTGAAAATCTTCACATTGGACGCATTACTCTCAGAAACGTTTACATTTATCGTCTGGCAACTAATGCAGCGTGATGACGTTTGCGGTCGCACCACTCTGTACGAAGTAGAAGCTTCTAAGTTGTTGCAGTCACCAAGAAAGAGGCACAGAATTTCAAGTTTTAGTTTTTGAAAATTCAGTTTTTGTCTGCTTTTGCTGCCTTGTAGTTGACCTAGGACCTTAAGATTTTGCATGAACCGAACTCTGGCAGCCACATTACACGAGAAAAAGCGAGAAGGGGCAATTCGTAGTAAAAACCGCAGAAAACATAACGTTTTCAACATTTGTTTTCGAAATGACGTAACTGAAAATCTTCACATTTGACGCATGACTCTCAGAAACGTTTACATTTATCGTCTGGCAACTAATGCAGCGTGATGACGTTTGCGGTCGCACCACTCTGTACGAAGTAGAAGCTTCTAATTTGTTGCAGTCACCATGAAAGAGGCAGAGAAATTCAAGTTTTAGTTTTTGAAAATTCAGTTTTTGGCTGCTTTTGCTGCCTTGTAGTTGACATAGGACCGTAAGATTTTTCATGAACTGAACTTTGGCAGCCACATTACACGAGAAAAAGCGAGAAGTGGTAATTCGTAGTAAAAACCGCAGAAAACATAACGTTTTCTACATTTGTTTTCGAAATGACGTAACTGAAAATCTTCACATTGGACGCATGACACTCAGAAACGTTTACATTTATCGTCTGGCAACTAATGCAGCGTGATGACGTTTGCGGTCGCACCACTCTGTACGAAGTAGAAGCTTCTAAGTTGTTGCACTCACCAAGAAAGAGGCACAGAAATTCAAGTTTTAGTTTTTGAAAATTCAGTTTTTGGCTGCTTTTATTGCCTTGTAGTTGACCTAGGACCTTAAGATTTTGCATGAACCGAACTCTGGCAGCCACATTACACGAGAAAAAGCGAGAAGTGGTAATTCGTAGTAAAAACCGCAGAAAACATAACGTTTTCTACATTAGTTTTCGAAATGACGTAAATGAAAATCTTCACATTGGACGCATGACTCTCAGAAACGTTTACATTTATCGTCTGGCAACTAATGCAGCGTGATGACGTTTGCGGTCGCACCACTCTGTACGAAGTAGAAGCTTCTAAGTTGTTGCAGTCACCAAGAAAGAGGCAGAGAAATTCAAGTTTTAGTTTTTGAAATTCAGTTTTTGGCTGCTTTTGCTGCCTTGTAGTTGACCTAGGACCTTAAGATTTTGCATGAACCGAACTCTGGCAGCCACATTACACGAGAAAAAGCGAGAAGTGGTAATTCGTAGTAAAAACCGCAGAAAACATAACGTTTTCTACATTTGTTTTCGAAATGACGTAACTGAAAATCTTCACATTGGACGCATGACTCTCAGAAACGTTTACATTTATCGTCTGGCAACTAATGCAGCGTGATGACGTTTGCGGTCGCACCACTCTGTACGAAGTAGAAGCTTCTAAGTTGTTGCAGTCACCAAGAAAGAGGCAGAGAAATTCAAGTTTTAGTTTTTGAAAATTCAGTTTTTGGCTGCTTTTGCTGCCTTGTAGTTGACCTAGGACCTTAAGATTTTGCATGAACCGAACTCTGGCAGCCACATTACACGAGAAAAAGCGAGAAGTGGTAATTCGTAGTAAAAACGGCAGAAAACATAACGTTTTCAACATTTGTTTTCGAAATGACGTAACTGAAAATCTTCACATTGGACGCATGACTCTCAGAAACGTTTACATTTATCGTCTGGCAACTAATGCAGCGTGATGACGTTTGCGGTCGCACCACTCTGTACGAAGTAGAAGCTTCTAAGTTGTTGCAGTCACCAAGAAAGAGGCAGAGAAATTCAAGTTTTAGTTTTTGAAATTCAGTTTTTGGCTGCTTTTGCTGCCTTGTAGTTGACCTAGGACCTTAAGATTTTGCATGAACCGAACTCTGGCAGCCACATTACACGAGAAAAAGCGAGAAGTGGTAATTCGTAGTAAAAACCGCAGAAAACATAACGTTTTCTACATTTGTTTTCGAAATGACGTAACTGAAAATCTTCACATTGGACGCATGACTCTCAGAAACGTTTACATTTATCGTCTGGCAACTAATGCAGCGTGATGACGTTTGCGGTCGCACCACTCTGTACGAAGTAGAAGCTTCTAAGTTGTTGCAGTCACCAAGAAAGAGGCAGAGAAATTCAAGTTTTAGTTTTTGAAAATTCAGTTTTTGGCTGCTTTTGCTGCCTTGTAGTTGACCTAGGACCTTAAGATTTTGCATGAACCGAACTCTGGCAGCCACATTACACGAGAAAAAGCGAGAAGTGGTAATTCGTAGTAAAAACCGCAGAAAACATAACGTTTTCAACATTTGTTTTCGAAATGACGTAACTGAAAATCTTCACATTGGACGCATGACTCTCAGAAACGTTTACATTTATCGTCTGGCAACTAATGCAGCGTGATGACGTTTGCAAACGCACCACTCTGTACGAAGTAGAAGCTTCTAAGTTGTTGCAGTCACCAAGAAAGAGGCACAGAAATTCAAGTTTTAGTTTTTGAAAATTCAGTTTTTGGCTGCTTTTGCTGCCTTGTAGTTGACCTAGGACCTTAAGATTTTTCATGAACTGAACTTTGGCAGCCACATTACACGAGAAAAAGCGAGAAGTGGTAATTCGTATTAAAAACCGCAGAAAACATAACGTTTTCAACATTTGTTTTCGAAATGACGTAACTGAAAATCTTCACATTGGACGCATTACTCTCAGAAACGTTTACATTTATCGTCTGGCAACTAATGCAGCGTGATGACGTTTGCGGTCGCACCACTCTGTACGAAGTAGAAGCTTCTAAGTTGTTGCAGTCACCAAGAAAGAGGCACAGAATTTCAAGTTTTAGTTTTTGAAAATTCAGTTTTTGTCTGCTTTTGCTGCCTTGTAGTTGACCTAGGACCTTAAGATTTTGCATGAACCGAACTCTGGCAGCCACATTACACGAGAAAAAGCGAGAAGTGGCAATTCGTAGTAAAAACCGCAGAAAACATAACGTTTTCAACATTTGTTTTCGAAATGACGTAACTGAAAATCTTCACATTTGACGCATGACTCTCAGAAACGCTTACATTTATCGTCTGGCAACTAATGCAGCGTGATGACGTTTGCGGTCGCACCACTCTGTACGAAGTAGAAGCTTCTAAGTTGTTGCAGTCACCAAGAAAGAGGCACAGAAATTCAAGTTTTAGTTTTTGAAAATTCAGTTTTTGGCTGCTTTTGCTGCCTTGTAGTTGACCTAGGACCTTAAGATTTTTCATGAACTGAACTTTGGCAGCCACATTACACGAGAAAAAGCGAGAAGTGGTAATTCGTAGTAAAAACCGCAGAAAACATAACGTTTTCTACATTTGTTTTCGAAATGACGTAACTGAAAATCTTCACATTGGACGCATGACACTCAGAAACGTTTACATTTATCGTCTGGCAACTAATGCAGCGTGATGACGTTTGCGGTCGCACCACTCTGTACGAAGTAGAAGCTTCTAAGTTGTTGCAGTCACCAAGAAAGAGGCACAGAAATTCAAGTTTTAGTTTTTGAAAATTCAGTTTTTGGCTGCTTTTATTGCCTTGTAGTTGACCTAGGACCTTAAGATTTTGCATGAACCGAACTCTGGCAGCCACATTACACGAGAAAAAGCGAGAAGTGGTAATTCGTAGTAAAAACCGCAGAAAACATAACGTTTTCTACATTTGTTTTCGAAATGACGTAACTGAAAATCTTCACATTGGACGCATGACTCTCAGAAACGTTTACATTTATCGTCTGGCAACTAATGCAGCGTGATGACGTTTGCGGTCGCACCACTCTGTACGAAGTAGAAGCTTCTAAGTTGTTGCAGTCACCAAGAAAGAGGCAGAGAAATACAAGTTTTAGTTTTTGAAAATTCAGTTTTTGGCTGCTTTTGCTGCCTTGTAGTTGACCTAGGACCTTAAGATTTTGCATGAACCGAACTCCGGCAGCCACATTACACGAGAAAAAGCGAGAAGTGGTAATTCGTAGTAAAAACCGCAGAAAACATAACGTTTTCTAGATTAGTTTTCGAAATGACGTAAATGAAAATCTTCACATTGGACGCATGACTCTCAGAAACGTTTACATTTATCGTCTGGCAACTAATGCAGCGTGATGACGTTTGCGGTCGCACCACTCTGTACGAAGTAGAAGCTTCTAAGTTGTTTCAGTCACCAAGAAAGAGGCACAGAAATTCAAGTTTTAGTTTTTGAAAATTCAGTTTTTGGCTGCTTTTGCTGCCTTGTAGTTGACCTAGGACCTTAAGATTTTGCATGAACCGAACTCTGGCAGCCACATTACACGAGAAAAAGCGAGAAGTGGTAATTCGTAGTAAAAACCGCAGAAAACATAACGTTTTCTACATTAGTTTTCGAAATGACGTAACTGAAAATCTTCACATTGGACGCATGACTCTCAGAAACGTTTACATTTATCGTCTGGCAACTAATGCAGCGTGATGACGTTTGCGGTCGCACCACTCTGTACGAAGTAGAAGCTTCTAAGTTGTTGCAGTCACCAAGAAAGAGGCAGAGAAATTCAAGTTTTAGTTTTTGAAAATTCAGTTTTTGGCTGCTTTTGCTGCCTTGTAGTTGACCTAGGACCTTAAGATTTTGCATGAACCGAACTCTGGCAGCCACATTACACGAGAAAAAGCGAGAAGTGGTAATTCGTAGTAAAAACCGCAGAAAACATAACGTTTTCTACATTTGTTTTCGAAATGACGTAACTGAAAATCTTTACATTGGACGCATGACTCTCAGAAACGTTTACATTTATCGTCTGGCAACTAATGCAGCGTGATGACGTTTGCGGTCGCACCACTCTGTACGAAGTAGAAGCTTCTAAGTTGTTGCAGTCACCAAGAAAGAGGCAGAGAAATTCAAGTTTTAGTTTTTGAAAATTCAGTTTTTGGCTGCTTTTGCTGCCTTGTAGTTGACCTAGGACCTTAAGATTTTTCATGAACTGAACATTGGCAGCCACATTACACGAGAAAAAGCGAGAGGTGGTAATTCGTAGTAAAAACCGCAGAAAACATAACGTTTTCTACATTTGTTTTCGAAATGACGTAACTGAAAATCTTCACATTGGACGCATGACTCTCAGAAACGTTTACATTTATCGTCTGGCAACTAATGCAGCGTGATGACGTTTGCGGTCGCACCACTCTGCACGAAGTAGAAGCTTCTAAGTTGTTTCAGTCACCAAGAAAGAGGCAGAGAAATTCAAGTTTTAGTTTTTGAAAATTCAGTTTTTGGCTGCTTTTGCTGCCTTGTAGTTGACCTAGGACCTTAAGATTTTGCATGAACCGAACTCTGACAGCCACATTACACGAGAAAAAGCGAGAAGTGGTAATTCGTAGTAAAAACCGCAGAAAACATAACGTTTTCTACATTTGTTTTCGAAATGACGTAACTGAAAATCTTCACATTGGACGCATGACTCTCAGAAACGTTTACATTTATCGTCTGGCAACTAATGCAGCGTGATGACGTTTGCGGTCGCACCACTCTGTACGAAGTAGAAGCTTCTAAGTTGTTGCAGTCACCAAGAAAGAGGCACAGAAATTGAAGTTTTAGTTTTTGAAAATTCAGTTTTTGGCTGCTTTTGCTGCCTTGTAGTTGACCTAGGACCTTAAGATTTTTCATGAACTGAACTTTGGCAGCCACATTACACGAGAAAAAGCGAGAAGTGGTAATTCGTAGTAAAAACCGCAGAAAACATAACGTTTTCTACATTTGTTTTCGAAATGACGTAACTGAAAATCTACACATTGGACGCATGACTCTCAGAAACGTTTACATTTATCGTCTGGCAACTAATGCAGCGTGATGACGTTTGCGGTCGCACCACTCTGTACGAAGTAGAAGCTTCTAAGTTGTTGCAGTCACCAAGAAAGAGGCAGAGAAATTCAAGTTTTAGTTTTTGAAAATTCAGTTTTTGGCTGCTTTTGCTGCCTTGTAGTTTACCTAGGACCTTAAGATTTTGCATGAACCGAACTCTGGCAGCCACATTACAAGAGAAAAAGCGAGAAGTGGTAATTCGTAGTAAAAACCGCAGAAAACATAACGTTTTCAACATTTGTTTTCGAAATGACGTAACTGAAAATCTTCACATTGGACGCATGACTCTCATAAACGTTTACATTTATCGTCTGGCAACTAATGCAGCGTGATGACGTTTGCGGTCGCACCACTCTGTACGAAGTAGAAGCTTCTAAGTTGTTGCAGTCATGAAGAAAGAGGCACAGAAATTCAAGTTTTAGTTTTTGAAAATTCAGTTTTTGGCTGCTTTTGCTGCCTTGTAGTTGACCTAGGACCTTAAGATTTTGCATGAACCGAACTCTGGCAGCCACATTACACGAGAAAAAGCGAGAAGTGGTAATTCGTAGTAAAAACCGCAGAAAACAAAACGTTTTCAACATTTGTTTTCGAAATGACGTAACTGAAAATCTTCACATTGGACGCATGACTCTCAGAAACGTTTACATTTATCGTCTGGCAACTAATGCAGCGTGATGACGTTTGCGGTCGCACCACTCTGTACGAAGTAGAAGCTTCTAAGTTGTTGCAGTCACCAAGAAAGAGGCACAGAAATTCAAGTTTTAGTTTTTGAAAATTCAGTTTTTGGCTGCTTTTGCTGCCTTGTAGTTGACCTAGGACCTTAAGATTTTGCATGAACCGATCTCTGGCAGCCACATTACACGAGGAAAAGCGAGAAGTGGTAATTCGTAGTAAAAACCGCAGAAAACATAATGTTTTCTACATTTGTTTTCGAAATGACGTAACTGAAAATCTTCACATTGGACGCATGACTCTCAGAAACGTTTACATTTATCGTCTGGCAACTAATGCAGCGTGATGACGTTTGCGGTCGCACCACTCTGTACGAAGTAGAAGCTTCTAAGTTGTTGCAGTCACCAAGAAAGAGGCACAGAAATTCAAGTTTTAGTTTTTGAAAATTCAGTTTTTGGCTGCTTTTGCTGCCTTGTAGTTGACCTAGGACCTTAAGATTTTGCATGAACCGAACTCTGGCAGCCACATTACACGAGAAAAAGCGAGAAGTGGTAATTCGTAGTAAAAACCGCAGAAAACAAAACGTTTTCAACATTTGTTTTCGAAATGACGTAACTGAAAATCTTCACATTGGACGCATGACTCTCAGAAACGTTTACATTTATCGTCTGGCAACTAATGCAGCGTGATGACGTTTGCGGTCGCACCACTCTGTACGAAGTAGAAGCTTCTAAGTTGTTGCAGTCACCAAGAAAGAGGCACAGAAATTCAAGTTTTAGTTTTTGAAAATTCAGTTTTTGGCTGCTTTTGCTGCCTTGTAGTTGACCTAGGACCTTAAGATTTTGCATGAACCGATCTCTGGCAGCCACATTACACGAGGAAAAGCGAGAAGTGGTAATTCGTAGTAAAAACCGCAGAAAACATAAAGTTTTCTACATTTGTTTTCGAAATGACGTAACTGAAAATCTTCACATTGGACGCATGACTCTCAGAAAGGTTTACATTTATCGTCTGGCAACTAATGCAGCGTGATGACGTTTGCGGTCGCACCACTCTGTACGAAGTAGAAGCTTCTAAGTTGTTGCAGTCACCAAGAAAGAGGCACAGAAATTCAAGTTTTAGTTTTTGAAAATTCAGTTTATGGCTGCTTTTGCTGCCTTGTAGTTGACCTAGGACCTTAAGATTTTGCATGAACCGAACTCTGGCAGCCACATTACACGAGAAAAAGTGAGAAGTTGTAATTCGTAGTAAAAACCGCAGAAAACATAACGTTTCCAACATTTGTTTTCGAAATGACGTGACTGAAAATCTTCACATTGGACGCATAACTCCCAGAAACGTTTACATTTATCGTCTGGCAACTAATGCAGCGTGATGACGTTTGCGGTCGCACCACTCTGTACGAAGTAGAAGCTTCTAAGTTGTTGCAGTCACCAAGAAAGAGGTACAGAAATTCAAGTTTTAGTTTTTGAAAATTCAGTTTTTGGCTGCTTTAGCTGCCTTGTAGTTGACCTAGGACCTTAAGATTTTGCATGAACCGAACTCTGGCAGCCACATTACACGAGAAAAAGCGAGAAGTGGTAATTCGTAGTAAAAACCGCAGAAAACATAACGTTTTCAAAATTTTTTTCGAAATGACGTAACTGAAAATCTTCACATTGGACGCATGACTCTCAGAAACGTTTACATTTATCGTCTGGCAACTAATGCAGCGTGATGACGTTTGCGGTCGCACCACTCTGTACGAAGTAGAAGCTTCTAAGTTGTTGCAGTCACCAAGAAAGAGGCACAGAAATTCAAGTTTTAGTTTTTATAAATTCAGTTTTTGGCTGCTTTTGCTGCCTTGTAGTTGACCTAGGACCTTAAGATTTTGCATGAACCGAACTCTGGCAGCCACATTACACGAGAAAAAGCGAGAAGTGGTAAATCGTAGTAAAAACCGCAGAAAACATAACGTTTTCAACATTTGTTTTCGAAGTGACGTAACTGAAAATCTTCACATTGGACGCATGACTCTCAGAAACGTTTACATTTATCGTCTGGCAACTAATGCAGCGTGATGACGTTTGCGGTCGCACCTCTCTGTACGAAGTAGAAGCTTCTAAGTTGTTGCAGTCACCAAGAAAGAGGCACAGAAATTCAAGTTTTAGTTTTTGAAAATTCAGTTTTTGGCTGCTTTTGCTGCCTTGTAGTTGACCTAGGACCTTAAGATTTTGCATGAACCGAACTCTGGCAGCCACATTACACGAGAAAAAGCGAGAAGTGGTAATTCGTAGTAAAAACCGCAGAAAACATAAAGTTTTCAACATTTGTTTTCGAAATGACGTAACTGAAAATCTTCACATTGGACGCATGACTCTCAGAAACGTTTACATTTATCGTCTGGCAACTAATGCAGCGTGATGACGTTTGCGGTCGCACCACTCTGTACGAAGTAGAAGCTTCTAAGTTGTTGCAGTCACCAAGAAAGAGGCACAGAAATTCGAGTTTTAGTTTTTGAAAATTCAGTTTTTGGCTGCTTTTGCTGCCTTGTAGTTGACCTAGGACCTTAAGATTTTGCATGAACCGAACTCTGGCAGCCACATTACACGAAAAAAAGCGAGAAGTGGTAATTCGTAGTAAAAACCGCAGAAAACATAACGTTTTCAACATTTGTTTTCGAAATGACGTAACTGAAAATCTTCACATTGGACGCATGACTCTCAGAAACGTTTACATTTATCGTCTGGCAACTAATGCAGCGTGATGACGTTTGCGGTCGCACCACTCTGTACGAAGTAGAAGCTTCTAAGTTGTTGCAGTCACCAAGAAAGAGGCACAGAAATTCAAGTTTTAGGTTTTGAAAATTCAGTTTTTGGCTGCTTTTGCTGCCTTGTAGTTGACCTAGGACCTTAAGATTTTGCATGAACCGAACTCTGGCAGCCACATTACACGAGAAAAAGCGAGAAGTGGTAATTCGTAGTAAAAACCGCAGAAAACATAGCGTTTTGAACATTTGTTTTCGAGCTGACGTAAATGAAAATCTTCACATTGGACGCATGACTCTCAGAAACGTTTACATTTATCGTCTGTCAACTAATGCAGCGTGATGACGTTTGCGGTCGCACCACTCTGTACGAAGTAGAAGCTTCTAAGTTGTTGCAGTCACCAAGAAAGAGGCACAGAAATTCAAGTTTTAGTTTTTGAAAGTTCAGTTTTTGGTTGCTTTTGCTGCCTTGTAGTTGACCTAGGACCTTAAGATTTTGCATGAACCGATCTCTGGCAGCCACATTACACGAGAAAAAGCGAGAAGTGGTAATTCGTAGTAAAAACCGCAGAAAACATAACGTTTTCAACATTTGTTTTCGAAATGACGTAACTGAAAATCTTCACATTGGACGCATGACTCTCAGAAACGTTTACATTTATCGTCTGGCAACTAATGCAGCGTGATGACGTTTGCGGTCGCACCACTCTGTACAAAGTAGAAGCTTCTAAGTTGTTGCAGTCACCAAGAAAGAGGCACAGAAATTCAAGTTTTAGTTTTTGAAAATTCAGTTTTTGGCTGCTTTTGCTGCCTTGTAGTTGACCTAGGACCTTAAGATTTTGCATGAACCGAACTCTGGCAGCCACATTACACGAGAAAAAGCGAGAAGTGGTAATTCGTAGTAAAAACCGCAGAAAACATAACGTTTTCAAAATTTTTTTCGAAATGTCGTAACTGAAAATCTTCACATTGGACGCATGACTCTCAGAAACGTTTACATTTATCGTCTGGCAACTAATGCAGCGTGATGACGTTAGCGGTCGCACCACTCTGTACGAAGTAGAAGCTTCTAAGTTGTTGCAGTCACCAAGAAAGAGGCCTAGAAATTCAAGTTTTAGTTTTTATAAATTCAGTTTTTGGCTGCTTTTCTGCCTTGTAGTTGACCTAGGACCTTAAGATTTTGCATGAACCGAACTCTGGCCGCCACATTACACGAGAAAAAGCGAGAAGTGGTAATTCGTAGAAAAAACCGCAGAAAACATGACGTTTTCAACATTTGTTTTCGAAATGACGTAACTGAAAATCTTCACATTGGACGCATGACTCTCAGAAACGTTTACATTTATCGTCTGGCAACTAATGCAGCGTGATGACGTTTGCGGTCGCACCACTCTGTACGAAGTAGAAGCTTCTAAGTTGTTGCAGTCACCAAGAAAGAGGCACAGAAATTCAAGTTTTAGTTTTTGAAAATTCAGTTTTTGGCTGCTTTTGCTGCCTTGTAGTTGACCTAGGACCTTAAGATTTTGCATGAACCGAACTCTGGCAGCCACATTACACGAGAAAAAGCGAGAAGTGGTAATTCGTAGTAAAAACCGCAGAAAACATAACGTTTTCAACATTTATTTTCGAAATGACGTAACTGAAAATCTTCACATTGGACGCATGACTCTCAGAAACGTTTACATTTATCGTCTGGCAACTAATGCAGCGTGATGACGTTTGCGGTCGCACCACTCTGTACGAAGTAGAAGCTTCTAAGTTGTTGCAGTCACCAAGAAAGAGGCACAGAAATTCGAGTTTTAGTTTTTGAAAATTCAGTTTTTGGCTGCTTTTGCTGCCTTGTAGTTGACCTAGGACCTTAAGATTTTGCATGAACCGAACTCTGGCAGCCACATTACACGAGAAAAAGCGAAAAGTGGTAATTCGTAGTAAAAACCGCAGAAAACATAACGTTTTCAACATTTGTTTTCGAAATGACGTAACTGAAAATCTTCACATTGGACGCATGACTCTCAGAAACGTTTACATTTATCGTCTGGCAACTAATGCAGCGTGATGACGTTAGCGGTCGCACCACTCTGTACGAAGTAGAAGCTTCTAAGTTGTTGCAGTCACCAAGAAAGAGGCAGAGAAATTCAAGTTTTAGTTTTTGAAAATTCAGTTTTTGGCTGCTTTTGCTGCCTTGTAGTTGACCTAGGACCTTAAGATTTTGCATGAACCGAACTCTGGCAGCCACATTACACGAGAAAAAGCGAGAAGTGGTAATTCGTAGTAAAAACCGCAGAAAACATAACGTTTTCAACATTTGTTTTCGAGCTGACGTAACTGAAAATCTTCACATTGGACGCATGACTCTCAGAAACGTTTACATTTATCGTCTGGCAACTAATGCAGCGTGACGACGATTGCGGTCGCACCACTCTGTACGAAGTAGAAGCTTCTAAGTTGTTGAAGTCACCAAGAGAGAGGCACAGAAATTCAAGTTTTAGTTTTTGAAAATTCAGTTTTTGGCTGCTTTTGCTGCCTTGTAGTTGACCTAGGACCTTAAGGTTTTGCATGAACCGAACTCTGGCAGCCACATTACACGAGAAAAAGCGAGAAGTGGTAATTCGTAGTAAAAACCGCAGAAAACATAACGTTTTCTACATTTGTTTTCGAAATGACGTAACTGAAAATCTTCACATTGGACGGATGACTCTCAGAAACGTTTACATTTATCGTCTGGCAACTAATGCAGCGTGATGACGTTTGCGGTCGCACCACTCTGTACGAAGTAGAAGCTTCTAAGTTGTTGCAGTCACCAAGAAAGAGGCACAGAAATTCAAGTTTTAGTTTTTGAAAATTCAGTTTTTGGCTGCTTTTGCTGCCTTGTAGTTGACCTAGGACCTTAAGATTTTGCATGAACCGAACTCTGGCAGCCACATTACACGAGAAAAAGCGAGAAGTGGTAATTCGTAGTAAAAACCGCAGAAAACATAACGTTTTCAAAATTTTTTTCGAAATGACGTAACTGAAAATCTTCACATTCGACGCATGACTCTCAGAAACGTTTACATTCATCGTCTGGCAACTAATGCAGCGTGATGACGTTTGCGGTCGCACCACTCTGTACGAAGTAGAAGCTTCTAAGTTGTTGCAGTCACCAAGAAAGAGGCACAGAAATTCAAGTTTTAGTTTTTGAAAATTCAGTTTTTGGCTGCTTTTGCTGCCTTGTAGTTGACCTAGGACCTTAAGATTTTGCATGAACCGAACTCTGGCAGTCACATTACACGAGAAAAAGCGAGAAGTGGTAATTCGTAGTAAAAACCGCAGAAAACATAACGTTTTCAACATTTGTTTTCGAAATGACGTAACTGAAAATCTTCACATTGGACGCATGACTCTCAGAAACGTTTACATTTATCGTCTGGCAACTAATGCAGCGTGATGACGTTTGCGGTCGCACCACTCTGTACGAAGTAGAAGCTTCTAAGTTGTTGCAGTCACCAAGAAAGAGGCAGAGAAATTCAAGTTTTAGTTTTTGAAAATTCAGTTTTTGGCTGCTTTTGCTGCCTTGTAGTTGACCTAGGACCTTAAGATTTTGCATGAACCGAACTCTGGCAGCCACATTACACGAGAAAAAGCGAGAAGTGGTAATTCGTAGTAAAAACCGCAGAAAACATAACGTTTTCAACATTTGTTTTCGAAATGAAGTAACTGAAAATCTTCGCATTGGACGCATGACTCTCAGAAACGTTTACATTTATCGTCTGGCAACTAATGCAGCGTGACGACGATTGCGGTCGCACCACTCTGTACGAAGTAGAAGCTTCTAATTTGTTGCAGTCACCAAGAAAGAGGCACAGAAATTCAAGTTTTAGTTTTTGAAAATTCAGTTTTTGGCTGCTTTTGCTGCCTTGTAGTTGGCCTAGGACCTTAAGGTTTTGCATGAACCGAACTCTGGCAGCCACATTACACGAGAAAAAGCGAGAAGTGGTAATTCGTAGTAAAAACCGCAGAAAACATAACGTTTTCTACATTTGTTTTCGAAATGACGTAACTGAAAATCTTCACATTGGACGGATGACTCTCAGAAACGTTTACATTTATCGTCTGGCAACTAATGCAGCGTGATGACGTTTGCGGTCGCACCACTCTGTATGAAGTAGAAGCTTCTAAGTTGTTGCAGTCACCAAGAAAGAGGCACAGAAATTCGAGTTTTAGTTTTTGAAAATTCAGTTTTTGGCTGCTTTTGCTGCCTTGTAGTTGACCTAGGACCTTAAGATTTTGCATGAACCGAACTCTGGCAGCCACATTACACGAGAAAAAGCGAGAAGTGGTAATTCGTAGTAAAAACCGCAGAAAACATAACGTTTTCAACATTTGTTTTCGAAATGACGTAACTGAAAATCTCCAGATTGGACGCATGACTCTCAGAAACGTTTACATTTATCGTCTGGCAACTAATGCAGCGTGATGACGTTTGCGGTCGCACCACTCTGTACGAAGTAGAAGCTTCTAAGTTGTTGCAGTCACCAAGAAAGAGGCACAGAAATTCGAGTTTTAGTTTTTGAAAATTCAGTATTTGGCTGCTTTTGCTGCCTTGTAGTTGACCTAGGACCTTAAGATTTTGCATGAACCGAACTCTGGCAGCCACATTACACGAGAAAAAGCGAGAAGTGGTAATTCGTAGTAAAAACCGCAGAAAACATAACGTTTTCAACATTTGTTTTCGAAATGACGTAACTGAAAATCTTCACATTGGACGCATGACTCTCAGAAACGTTTACATTTATCGTCTGGCAACTAATGCAGCGTGATGACGTTAGCGGTCGCACCACTCTGTACGAAGTAGAAGCTTCTAAGTTGTTGCAGTCACCAAGAAAGAG
This sequence comes from Schistocerca serialis cubense, assembly GCF_023864345.2. Lineage (NCBI taxonomy): Eukaryota > Metazoa > Arthropoda > Insecta > Orthoptera > Acrididae > Schistocerca > Schistocerca serialis. The sequence goes on along the minus strand of NW_026047571.1, from coordinate 1,375,657 downwards.
GCACAGAAATTCAAGTTTTAGTTTTTGAAAATTCAGTTTTTGGCTGCTTTTGCTGCCTTGTAGTTGACCTAGGACCTTAAGATTTTGCATGAACCGAACTCTGGCAGCCCATTACACGAGAAATAGCGAGAAGTGGTAATTCGTAGTAAAAACCGCAGAAAACATAACGTTTTCAACATTTGTTTTCGAGCTGACGTAACTGAAAATCTTCACATTGGACGCATGACTCTCAGAAACGTTTACATTTATCGTCTGGCAACTAATGCAGCGTGACGACGATTGCGGTCGCACCACTCTGTACGAAGTAGAAGCTTCTAAGTTGTTGCAGTCACCAAGAAAGAGGCACAGAAATTCAAGTTTCAGTTTTTGAAAATTCAGTTTTTGGCTGCTTTTGCTGCCTTGTAGTTGACCTAGGACCTTAAGATTTTGCATGAACCGAACTCTGGCAGCCACATTACACGAGAAAAAGCGAGAAGTGGTAATTCGTAGTAAAAACCGCAGAAAACATAACGTTTTCTACATTTGTTTTCGAAATGACGTAACTGAAAATCTTCACATTGGACGCATGACTCTCAGAAACGTTTACATTTATCGTCTGGCAACTAATGCAGCGTGATGACGTTTGCGGTCGCACCACTCTGTACGAAGTAGAAGCTTCTAAGTTGTTGCAGTCACCAAGAAAGAGGCAGAGAAATTCAAGTTTTAGTTTTTGAAAATTCAGTTTTTGGCTGCTTTTGCTGCCTTGTAGTTGACCTAGGACCTTAAGATTTTGCATGAACCGAAGTCTGGCAGCCACATTACACGAGAAAAAGCGAGAAGTGGTAATTCGTAGTAAAAACCGCAGAAAACATAACGTTTTCAACATTTGTTTTCGAAATGACGTAACTGAAAATCTTCGCATTGGACGCATGACTCTCAGAAACGTTTACATTTATCGTCTGGCAACTAATGCAGCGTGACGACGATTGCGGTCGCACCACTCTGTACGAAGTAGAAGCTTCTAATTTGTTGCAGTCACCAAGAAAGAGGCACAGAAATTCAAGTTTTAGTTTTTGAAAATTCAGTTTTTGGCTGCTTTTGCTGCCTTGTAGTTGGCCTAGGACCTTAAGGTTTTGCATGAACCGAACTCTGGCAGCCACATTACACGAGAAAAAGCGAGAAGTGGTAATTCGTAGTAAAAACCGCAGAAAACATAACGTTTTCTACATTTGTTTTCGAAATGACGTAACTGAAAATCTTCACATTGGACGGATGACTCTCAGAAACGTTTACATTTATCGTCTGGCAACTAATGCAGCGTGATGACGTTTGCGGTCGCACCACTCTGTACGAAGTAGAAGCTTCTAAGTTGTTGCAGTCACCAAGAAAGAGGCACAGAAATTCGAGTTTTAGTTTTTGAAAATTCAGTTTTTGGCTGCTTTTGCTGCCTTGTAGTTGACCTAGGACCTTAAGATTTTGCATGAACCGAACTCTGGCAGCCACATTACACGAGAAAAAGCGAGAAGTGGTAATTCGTAGTAAAAACCGCAGAAAACATAACGTTTTCAACATTTGTTTTCGAAATGACGTAACTGAAAATCTCCAGATTGGACGCATGACTCTCAGAAACGTTTACATTTATCGTCTGGCAACTAATGCAGCGTGATGACGTTTGCGGTCGCACCACTCTGTACGAAGTAGAAGCTTCTAAGTTGTTGCAGTCACCAAGAAAGAGGCACAGAAATTCGAGTTTTAGTTTTTGAAAATTCAGTATTTGGCTGCTTTTGCTGCCTTGTAGTTGACCTAGGACCTTAAGATTTTGCATGAACCGAACTCTGGCAGCCACATTACACGAGAAAAAGCGAGAAGTGGTAATTCGTAGTAAAAACCGCAGAAAACATAACGTTTTCAACATTTGTTTTCGAAATGACGTAACTCAAAATCTTCACATTGGACGCATGACTCTCAGAAACGTTTACATTTATCGTCTGGCAACTAATGCAGCGTGATGACGTTAGCGGTCGCACCACTCTGTACGAAGTAGAAGCTTCTAAGTTGTTGCAGTCACCAAGAAAGAGGCACAGAAATTCAAGTTTTAGTTTTTGAAAATTCAGTTTTTGGCTGCTTTTGCTGCCTTGTAGTTGACCTAGGACCTTAAGATTTTGCATGAACCGAACTCTGGCAGCCACATTACACGAGAAATAGCGAGAAGTGGTAATTCGTAGTAAAAACCGCAGAAAACATAACGTTTTCAACATTTGTTTTCGAGCTGACGTAACTGAAAATCTTCACATTGGACGCATGACTCTCAGAAACGTTTACATTTATCGTCTGGCAACTAATGCAGCGTGACGACGATTGCGGTCGCACCACTCTGTACGAAGTAGAAGCTTCTAAGTTGTTGCAGTCACCAAGAAAGAGGCACAGAAATTCAAGTTTCAGTTTTTGAAAATTCAGTTTTTGGCTGCTTTTGCTGCCTTGTAGTTGACCTAGGACCTTAAGATTTTGCATGAACCGAACTCTGGCAGCCACATTACACGAGAAAAAGCGAGAAGTGGTAATTCGTAGTAAAAACCGCAGAAAACATAACGTTTTCTACATTTGTTTTCGAAATGACGTAACTGAAAATCTTCACATTGGACGCATGACTCTCAGAAACGTTTACATTTATCGTCTGGCAACTAATGCAGCGTGATGACGTTTGCGGTCGCACCACTCTGTACGAAGTAGAAGCTTCTAAGTTGTTGCAGTCACCAAGAAAGAGGCACAGAAATTCAAGTTTTAGTTTTTGAAAATTCAGTTTTTGGCTGCTTTTGCTGCCTTGTAGTTGACCTAGGACCTTAAGATTTTGCATGAACCGATCTCTGGCAGCCACATTACACGAGAAAAAGCGAGAAGTGGTAATTCGTAGTAAAAACCGCAGAAAACATAACGTTTTCTACATTTGTTTTCGAAATGACGTGACTGAAAATCTTCACATTGGACGCATGACTCTCAGAAACGTTTACATTTATCGTCTGGCAACTAATGCAGCGTGATGACGTTTGCGGTCGCACCACTCTGTACGAAGTAGAAGCTTCTAAGTTGTTGCAGTCACCAATAAAGAGGCACAGAAATTCAAGTTTTAGTTTTTGAAAATTCAGTTTTTGTCTGCTTTTGCTGCCTTGTAGTTGACCTAGGACCTTAAGATTTTTCATGAACTGAACTCTGGCAGCCACATTACACGAGAAAAAGCGAGAAGTGGTAATTCGTAGTAAAAACCGCAGAAAACATAACGTTTTCTACATTTGTTTTCGAAATGACGTAACTGAACATCTTCACATTGGACGCATGACTCTCAGAAACGTTTACATTTATCGTCTGGCAACTAATGCAGCGTGATGACGTTTGCGGTCGCACCACTCTGTACGCTTCTAAGTTGTTGCAGTCACCAAGAAAGAGGCACAGAAATTCAAGTTTTAGTTTTTGAAAATTCAGTTTTTGGCTGCTTTTGCTGCCTTGTAGTTGACCTAGGACCTTAAGATTTTGCATGAACCGATCTCTGGCAGCCACATTACACGAGAAAAAGCGAGAAGTGGTAATTCGTAGTAAAAACCGCAGAAAACATAACGTTTTCTACATTTGTTTTCGAAATGACGTAACTGAAAATCTTCACATTGGACGCATGACTCTCAGAAACGTTAAATTTATCGTCTGGCAACTAATGCAGCGTGATGACGTTTGCGGTCGCACCACTCTGTACGATGTAGAAGCTTCTAAGTTGTTGCAGTCACCAAGAAAGAGGCACAGAAATTCAAGTTTTAGTTTTTGAAAATTCAGTTTTTGGCTGCTTTTGCTGCCTTGTAGTTGACCTAGGACCTTAAGATTTTTCATGAACTGAACTCTGGCAGCCACATTACACGAGAAAAAGCGAGAAGTGGTAATTCGTAGTAAAAATCGCAGAAAACATAACGTTTTCTACATTTGTTTTCGAAATGACGTAACTGAACATCTTCACATTGGACGCATGACTCTCAGAAACGTTTACATTTATCGTCTGGCAACTAATGCAGCGTGATGACGTTTGCGGTCGCACCACTCTGTACGAAGTAGAAGCTTCTAAGTTGTTGTAGTCACCAAGAAAGAGGCACAAAAATTCAAGTTTTAGTTTTTGAAAATTCAGTTTTTGGCTGCTTTTGCTGCCTTGTAGTTGACCTAGGACCTTAAGATTTTGCATGAACCGATCTCTGGCAGCCACATTACACGAGAAAAAGCGAGAAGTGGTAATTCGTAGTAAAAACCGCAGAAAACATAACGTTTTCTACATTTGTTTTCGAAATGACGTAACTGAACATCTTCACATTGGACGCATGACTCTCAGAAACGTTTACATTTATCGTCTGGCAACTAATGCAGCGTGATGACGTTTGCGGTCGCACCACTCTGTACGAAGTAGAAGCTTCTAAGTTTTTGCAGTCACCAAGAAAGAGGCACAGAAATTCAAGTTTTAGTTTTTGAAAATTCAGTTTTTGGCTGCTTTTGCTGCCTTGTAGTTGACCTAGGACCTTAAGATTTTGCATGAACCGATCCCTGGCAGCCACATTACACGAGAAAAAGCTAGAAGTGGTAATTCGTAGTAAAAACCGCAGAAAACATAACGTTTTCTACATTTGTTTTCGAAATGACGTAACTGAAAATCTTCACATTGGACGCATGACTCTCAGAAACGTTTACATTTATCGTCTGGCAACTAATGCAGCGTGATGACGTTTGCGGTCGCACCACTCTGTACGAAGTAGAAGCTTCTAAGTTGTTGCAGTCACCAATAAAGAGGCACAGAAATTCAAGTTTTAGTTTTTGAAAATTCAGTTTTTGTCTGCTTTTGCTGCCTTGTAGTTGACCTAGGACCTTAAGATTTTTCATGAACTGAACTCTGGCAGCCACATTACACGAGAAAAAGCGAGAAGTGGTAATTCGTAGTAAAAACCGCAGAAAACATAACGTTTTCTACATTTGTTTTCGAAATGACGTAACTGAACATCTTCACATTGGACGCATGACTCTCAGAAACGTTTACATTTATCGTCTGGCAACTAATGCAGCGTGATGACGTTTGCGGTCGCACCACTCTGTACGAAGTAGAAGCTTCTAAGTTGTTGCAGTCACCAAGAAAGAGGCACAGAAATTCAAATTTTAGTTTTTGAAAATTCAGTTTTTGGCTGCTTTTGCTGCCTTGTAGTTGACCTAGGACCTTAAGATTTTGCATGAACCGATCTCTGGCAGCCACATTACACGAGAAAAAGCGAGAAGTGGTAATTCGTAGTAAAAACCGCAGAAAACATAACGTTTTCTACATTTGTTTTCGAAATGACGTAACTGAAAATCTTCACATTGGACGCATGACTCTCAGAAACGTTTACATTTATCGTCTGGCAACTAATGCAGCGTGATGACGTTTGCGGTCGCACCACTCTGTACGATGTAGAAGCTTCTAAGTTGTTGCAGTCACCAAGAAAGAGGCACAGAAATTCAAGTTTTAGTTTTTAAAAATTCAGTTTTTGGCTGCTTTTGCTGCCTTGTAGTTGACCTAGGACCTTAAGATTTTCCATGAACCGATCTCTGGCAGCCACATTACACGAGAAAAAGCGAGAAGTGGTAATTCGTAGTAAAAACCGCAGAAAACATAACGTTTTCAACATTTGTTTTCGAAATGACGTAACTGAAAATCTTCTCATTGCACGCATTACTCTCAGAAACGTTTACATTTATCGTCTGGCAACTAATGCAGCGTGATGACGTTTGCGGTCGCACCACTCTGTACGAAGTAGAAGCTTCTAAGTTGTTGCAGTCACCAAGAAGGAGGCACAGAAATTCAAGTTTTAGTTTTTGAAAATTCAGTTTTTGGCTGCTTTTGCTGCCTTGTAGTTGACCTTGGACCTTACGATTTTGCATGAACCGATCTCTGGCAGCCACATTACACGAGAAAAAGCGAGAAGTGGTAATTCGTAGAAAAAACCTCAGAAAACATATCGTTTTCTACATTTGTTTTCGAAATGACGTAACTGAAAATCTTCACATTGGACGCATTACTCTCAGAAACGTTTACATTTATCGTCTGGCAACTAATGCAGCGTGATGACGTTTGCGGTCGCACCACTCTGTACGAAGTAGAAGCTTCTAAGTTGTTGCAGTCACCAAGAAAGAGGCACAGAAATTCAAGTTTTAGTTTTTGAAAATTCAGTTTTTGGCTGCTTTTGCTGCCTTGTAGTTGACCTAGGACCTTAAGATTTTGCATGAACCGAACTCTGGCAGCCACATTACACGAGAAAAAGCGAGAAGTGGTAATTCGTAGTAAAAACCGCAGAAAACATAACGTTTTCTACATTTGTTTTCGAAATGACGTAACTGAAAATCTTCACATTGGACGCATGACTCTCAGAAACGTTTACATTTATCGTCTGGCAACTAATGCAGCGTGATTACGTTTGCGGTCGCACCACTCTGTACGAAGTAGAAGCTTCTAAGTTGTTGCAGTCACCAAGAAAGAGGCACAGAAATTCAAGTTTTAGTTTTTGAAAATTCAGTTTTTGGCTGCTTTTGCTGCCTTGTAGTTGACCTAGGACCTTAAGATTTTGCATGAACCGATCTCTGGCAGCCACATTACACGAGAAAAAGCGAGAAGTGGTAATTCGTAGTAAAAACCGCAGAAAACATAACGTTTTCTACATTTGTTTTCGAAATGACGTGACTGAAAATCTTCACATTGGACGCATGACTCTCAGAAACGTTTACATTTATCGTCTGGCAACTAATGCAGCGTGATGACGTTTGCGGTCGCACCACTCTGTACGAAGTAGAAGCTTCTAAGATGTTGCAGTCACCAAGAAAGAGGCACGGAAGTTCAAGTTTTAGTTTTTGAAAATTCAGTTTTTGGCTGCTTTTGCTGCCTTGTAGTTGACCTAGGACCTTAAGATTTTTCATGAACTGAACTCTGGCAGCCACATTACACGAGAAAAAGCGAGAAGTGGTAATTCGTAGTAAAAACCGCAGAAAACATAACGTTTTCTACATTTGTTTTCGAAATGACGTCACTGAACATCTTCACATTGGACGCATGACTCTCAGAAACGTTTACATTTATCGTCTTGCAACTAATGCAGCGTGATGACGTTTGCGGTCGCACCACTCTGTACGAAGTAGAAGCTTCTAAGTTGTTGCAGTCACCAAGAAAGAGGCACAGAAATTCAAGTTTTAGTTTTTGAAAATTCAGTTTTTGGCTGCTTTTGCTGCCTTGTAGTTGACCTAGGACCTTAAGATTTTGCATGAACCGATCTCTGGCAGCCACATTACACGAGAAAAAGCGAGAAGTGGTAATTCGTAGTAAAAACCGCAGAAAACATAACGTTTTCTACATTTGTTTTCGAAATGACGTGACTGAAAATCTTCACATTGGACGCATGACTCTCAGAAACGTTAAATTTATCGTCTGGCAACTAATGCAACGTGATGACGTTTGCGGTCGCACCACTCTGTACGATGTAGAAGCTTCTAAGTTGTTGCAGTCACCAAGAAAGAGGCACAGAAATTCAAGTTTTAGTTTTTGAAAATTCAGTTTTTGTCTGCTTTTGCTGCCTTGTAGTTGACCTAGGACCTTAAGATTTTTCATGAACTGAACTCTGGCAGCCACATTACACGAGAAAAAGCGAGAAGTGGTAATTCGTAGTAAAAATCGCAGAAAACATAACGTTTTCTACATTTGTTTTCGAAATGACGTAACTGAACATCTTCACATTGGACGCATGACTCTCAGAAACGTTTACATTTATCGTCTGGCAACTAATGCAGCGTGATGACGTTTGCGGTCGCACCACTCTGTACGAAGTAGAAGCTTCTAAGTTGTTGCAGTCACCAAGAAAGAGGCACAGAAATTCAAGTTTCAGTTTTTGAAAATTCAGTTTTTGGCTGCTTTTGCTGCCTTGTAGTTGACCTAGGACCTTAAGATTTTGCATGAACCGATCTCTGGCAGCCACATTACACGAGAAAAAGCGAGAAGTGGTAATTCGTAGTAAAAACCGCAGAAAACATAACGTTTTCTACATTTGTTTTCGAAATGACGTAACTGAAAATCTTCACATTGGACGCATGACTCTCAGAAACGTTTACATTTATCGTCTGGCAACTAATGCAGCGTGATGACGTTTGCGGTCGCACCACTCTGTACGATGTAGAAGCTTCTAAGTTGTTGCAGTCACCAAGAAAGAGGCACAGAAATTCAAGTTTTAGTTTTTGAAAATTCAGTTTTTGGCTGCTTTTGCTGCCTTGTAGTTGACCTAGGACCTTAAGATTTTGCATGAACCGAACTCTGGCAGCCACATTACACGAGAAAAAGCGAGAAGTGGTAATTCGTAGTAAAAACCGCAGAAAACATAACGTTTTCTACATTGTTTTCGTATCGACGTAACTGAAAATCTTCACATTGGACGCATTACTCTCAGAAACGTTTACATTTATCGTCTGGCAACTAATGCAGCGTGATGACGTTTGCGGTCGCACCACTCTGTACGAAGTAGAAGCTTCTAAGTTGTTGCAGTCACCAAGAAAGAGGCACAGAAATTCAAGTTTTAGTTTTTGAAAATTCAGTTTGTGGCTGCTTTTGCTGCCTTGTAGTTGACCTAAGACCTTAAGATTTTGCATGAACCGAACTCTGGCAGCCACATTACACGAGACAAAGCGAGAAGTGGTAATTCGTAGTAAAAACCGCAGAAAACAAAACGTTTTCTACATTGTTTTCGTATCGACGTAACTGGAAATCTTCACATTGGACGCATTACTGTCAGAAACGATTACATTTATCGTCTGGCAACTAATGCCGCGTGATGACGTTTGCGGTCGCATCACTCTGTACGAAGTAGAAGCTTCTAAGTTGTTGCAGTCACCAAGAAAGAGGCACAGAAATTCAAGTTTTAGTTTTTGAAAATTCAGTTTTTGGCTGCTTTTGCTGCCTTGTAGTTGACCTAGGACCTTAAGATTTTGCATGAACCGAACTCTGGCAGCCACATTACACGAGACAAAGCGAGAAGTGGTAATTCGTAGTAAAACCGCAGAAAACATAACGTTTTCAACATTTGTTTTCGAAATGACGTAACTGCAAATCTTCACATTGGACGCATTAATCTCAGAGACGTTTACATTTATCGTCTGGCAACTAATGCAGCGTGATGACGTTTGCGGTCGCACCACTCTGTACGAAGTAGAAGCTTCTAAGTTGTTGCAGTCACCAAGAAAGAGGCACAGAAATTCAAGTTTTAGTTTTTGAAAATTCAGTTTTTGGCTGCTTTTGCTGCCTTGTAGATGACCTAGGACCTTAAGATTTTGCATTAACCGAACTCTGGCAGCCACATTACACGAGAAAAAGCGAGAACTGGTATTTCGTAGTAAAAACCGCAAAAAACATAACGTTTTCCACATTTGTTTTCGAAATGACGTAACTGAAAATCTTCACATTGGACGCATTACTCTCAGAAACCTTTACATTTATCTTCTGGCAACTAATGCAGCGTGATGACGTTTGCGGTCGCACCACTCTGTACGAAGTAGAAGCTTCTAAGTTGTTGCAGTCACCAAGAAAGAGGCACAGAAATTCAAGTTTTAGTTTTTGAAAATTCAGTTTTTGGCTGCTTTTGCTGCCTTGTATTCGACCTAGGACCTTAAGATTTTGCATGAACCGAACTCTGGCAGCCACATTACACGAGAAAATGCGAGAAGTGGTAATTCGTAGTAAAAACCGCAGAAAACATAACGTTTTCAACATTTGTTTTCGAAATGACGTAACTGAAAATCTTCACATTGGACGCATTACTCTCAGAAACGTTTACATTTATCGTCTGGCAACTAATGCAGCGTGATGACGTTTGCGGTCGCACCACTCTGTACGAAGTAGAAGCTTCTAAGATGTTGCAGTCACCAAGAAAGAGGCACAGAAATTCGAGTTTTAGATTTTGAAAATTCAGTTTTCGGCTGCTTTTGCTGCCTTGTAGTTGACCTAGGACCTTAAGATTTTGCATAAACTGAACTCTGGCAGCCACATTACACGAGAAAAAGCGAGACGTGGTAATTCGTAGTAAAAACCGCAGAAAACATAACGTTTTCAACATTTGTTTTCGAAATGACGTAACTGAAAATCTTCACATTGGACGCATTACTTTCAGAAACGTTTACATTTATCGTCTGGCAACTAATGCAGCGTGATGACGTTTGCGGTCGCACCACCCTGTACGAAGTAGAAGCTTCTAAGTTGTTGCAGTCACCAAGAAAGAGGCACAGAAATTCAAGTTTTAGTTTTTGAAAATTCAGTTTTTGGCTGCTTTTGCTGCCTTGTAGTTGACCTAGGACCTTAATATTTTGCATGAACCGATCTCTGGCAGCCACATTACACGAGAAAAAGCGAGAAGTGGTAATTCGTAGTAAAAACCGCAGAAAACATAACGTTTTCTACATTTGTTTTCGAAATGACGTAACTGAAAATCTTCACATTGGACGCATGACTCTCAGAAACGTTTACATTTATCGTCTGGCAACTAATGCAGCGTGACGACGTTTGCGGTCGCACCACTCTGTACGAAGTAGAAGCTTCTAAGTTGTTGCAGTCACCAAGAAAGAGGCGCAGAAATTCAAGTTTTAGTTTTTGAAAATTCAGTTTTTGGCTGCTTTTGCTGCCTCGTAGTTGACCTAGGACCTAAAGATTTTGCATTAACCGAACTCTGGCAGCCACATTACACGAGAAAAACCGAGAACTGGTAATTCGTAGTAAAAACCGCAGAAAACATAACGTTTTCAACATTTGTTTTCGAAATGACGTAACTGAACATCTTCACATTGGACGCATTACTCTCAGAAACGTTTACATTTATCGTCTGGCAACTAATGCAGCGTGATGACGTTTGCGGTCGCACCACTCTGTACGAAGTAGAAGCTTCTAAGTTGTTGCAGTCACCATGAAAGAGGCACAGAAATTCAAGTTTTAGTTTTTGAAAATTCAGTTTTTGGCTGGTTTTGCTGCCCTTTAGTTGACCTAGCACCTTAAGATTTTGCATGAACCGAACTCTGGCAGCCACATTACACGAGAAAAAGCGAGAAGTGGTAATTCGTAGTAAAAACCGCAGAAAACATAACGTTTTCTACATTGTTTTCGTATCGACGTAACTGAAAATCTTCACATTGGACGCATTACTCTCAGAAACGTTTACATTTATCGTCTGGCAACTAATGCAGCGTGGTGACGTTTGCGGTCGCACCACTCTGTACGAAGTAGAAGCTTCTAAGTTGTTGCAGTCACCAAGAAAGGGGCACAGAAATTCAAGTTTTAGTTTTTGAAAATTCAGTTTTTGGCTGCTTTTGCTGCCTTGTAGTTGACCTAGGACCTTAAGATTTTGCATGAACCGAACTCTGGCTGCCACATTACACGAGAAAAAGCGAGAAGTGGTAATTCGTAGTAAAAACCGCAGAAAACATAACGTTTTCAACATTTGTTTTCGAAATGACGTAACTGAAAATCTTCACATTGGACGCATTACTCTCAGAAACGTTTACATTTATCGTCTGGCAACTAATGCCGCGTGATGACGTTTGCGGTCGCACCACTCTGTACGAAGTAGAAGCTTCTAAGTTGTTGCAGTCACCAAGAAAGAGGCACAGAAATTCAAGTTTTAGTTTTTGAAAATTCAGTTTTTGGCTGCTTTTGCTGCCTTGTAGTTGACCTAGGACCTTAAGATTTTGCATGAACCGAACTCTGGCAGCCACATTACACGAGAAAAAGCGAGAAGTGGTAATTCGTAGTAAAAACCGCAGAAAACATAACGTTTTCTACATTGTTTTCGTATCGACGTAACTGAAAATCTTCACATTGGACGCATTACTCTCAGAAACGTTTACATTTATCGTCTGGCAACTAATGCAGCGTGATGACGTTTGCGGTCGCACCACTCTGTACGTAGTAGAAGCTTCTAAGTTGTTGCAGTCACCAAGAAAGAGGCACAGAAATTCAAGTTTTAGTTTTTGAAAATTCAGTTTTTGGCTGCTTTTGCTGCCTTGTAGTTGACCTAGGACCTTAAGATTTTGCATGAACCGAACTCTGGCAGCCACATTACACGAGAAAAAGCGAGAAGTGGTAATTCGTAGTAAAAACCGCAGAAAACATAACGTTTTCTACATTGTTTTCGTATCGACGTAACTGGAAATCTTCACATTGGACGCATTACTGTCAGAAACGATTACATTTATCGTCTGTCAACTAATGCCGCGTGATGACGTTTGCGGTCGCATCACTCTGTACGAAGTAGAAGCTTCTAAGTTGTTGCAGTCACCAAGAAAGAGGCACAGAAATTCAAGTTTTAGTTTTTGAAAATTCAGTTTTCGGCTGCTTTTGCTGCCTTGTAGTTGACCTAGGACCTTAAGATTTTGCATGAACCGAACTCTGGCAGCCACATTACACGAGACAAAGCGAGAAGTGGTAATTCGTAGTAAAACCGCAGAAAACATAACGTTTTCAACATTTGTATTCGAAATGACGTAACTGCAAATCTTCACGTTGGACGCATTAATCTCAGAAACGTTTACATTTATCGTCTGGCAACTAATGCAGCGTGATGACGTTTGCGGTCGCACCACTCTGTACGAAGTTAAAGCTTCTAAGTTGATGCAGTCACCAAGAAAGAGGCACAGAAATTCAAGTTTTAGTTTTTGAAAATTCAGTTTTTGGCTGCTTTTGCTGCCTTGTAGATGACCTAGGACCTTAAGATTTTGCATTAACCGAACTCTGGCAGCCACATTACACGAGAAAAAGCGAGAACTGGTATTTCGTAGTAAAAACCGCAGAAAACATAACGTTTTCCACATTTGTTTTCGAAATGACGTAACTGAAAATCTTCACATTGGACGCATTACTCTCAGAAACGTTTACATTTATCTTCTGGCAACTAATGCAGCGTGATGACGTTTGCCGTCGCACCACTCTGTACGAAGTAGAAGCTTCTAAGTTGTTGCAGTCACCAAGAAAGAGGCACAGAAATTCAAGTTTTAGTTTTTGAAAATTCAGTTTTTGGCTGCTTTTGCTGCCTTGTATTCGACCTAGGACCTTAAGATTTTGCATGAACCGAACTCTGGCAGCCACATTACACGAGAAAAAGCGAGAAGTGGTAATTCGTAGTAAAAACCGCAGAAAACATAACGTTTTCAACATTTGTTTTCGAAATGACGTAACTGAAAATCTTCACATTGGACGCATTACTCTCAGAAACGTTTACATTTATCGACTGGCAACTAATGCAGCGTGATGACGTTTGCAGTCGCACCACCCTGTACGAAATAGAAGCTTCTAAGTTGTTGCAGTCACCAAGAAAGAGGCACAGAAATTCAAGTTTTAGTTTTTGAAAATTCAGTTTTTGGCTGCTTTTGCTGCATTGTTGTTGACCTAGGACCTTAAGATTTTGCATGAACCGAACTCTGGCAGCCACATTACACGAGAGAAAGCGAGAAGTGGTAATTCGTAGTAAAAACCGCAGAAAACATAACGTTTTCTACATTGTTTTCGAAATGACGTAACTGAAAATCTTCACATTGGACGCATTACTCTCAGAAACGTTTACATTTATCGTCTGGCAACTAATGCAGCGTGATGACGTTTGCGGTCGCACCACTCTGTACGAAGTAGAAGCTTCTAAGTTGTTGCAGTCACCAAGAAAGAGGCACAGAAATTCAAGTTTTAGTTTTTGAAAATTCAGTTTTTGGCTGCTTTTGCTGCCTCGTAGTTGACCTAGGACCTTAAGATTTTGCATTAACCGAACTCTGGCAGCCACATTACACGAGAAAAACCGAGAACTGGTAATTCGTAGTAAAAACCGGAGAAAACATAACGTTTTCAACATTTGTTTTCGAAATGACGTAACTGAAAATCTTCACATTGGACGCATTACTCTCAGAAACGTTTACATTTATCTTCTGGCAACTAATGCAGCGTGATGACGTTTGCGGTCGCACCACTCTGTACGAAGTAGAAGCTTCTAAGTTGTTGCAGTCACCATGAAAGAGGCACAGAAATTCAAGTTTTAGTTTTTGAAAATTCAGTTTTTGGCTGGTTTTGCTGCCCTTTAGTTGACCTAAGACCTTAAGATTTTGCATGAACTGAACTCTGGCAGCCACATTACACGAGAAAAAGCGAGAAGTGGTAATTCGTAGTAAAAACCGCAGAAAACATAACGTTTTCAACATTTGTTTTCGAAATGACGTAACTGAAAATCTTCACATTGGACGCATTACTCTCAGAAACGTTTACATTTATCGTCTGGCAACTAATGCCGCGTGATGACGTTTGCGGTCGCACCACTCTGTACGAAGTAGAAGCTTCTAAGTTGTTGCAGTCACCAAGAAAGAGGCACAGAAATTCAAGTTTTAGTTTTTGAAAATTCAGTTTTTGGCTGCTTTAGCTGCCTTATAGTTGACCTACGACCTTAAGATTTTGCATGAACCGAACTCTGGCAGCCACATTACACGAGAAAAAGCGAGAAGTGGTAATTCGTAGTAAAAACCGCAGAAAACATAACGTTTTCAACATTTGTTTTCGAAATGACGTAACTGAAAATCTTCACATTGGACGCATTACTCTCAGAAACGTTTACATTTATCGTCTGGCAACTAATGCAGCGTGATGACGTTAGCGGTCGCACCACTCTGTACGAAGTAGAAGCTTCTAAGTTGTTGCAGTCACCAAGAATGAGGCACAGATATTCAAGTTTTAGTTTTTGAAAATTCAGTTTTTGGCTGCTTTTGCTGCCTTGTAGTTGACCTAGGACCTTAAGATTTTGCATGAACCGAACTCTGGCAGCCACATTACACGAGAAAAAGCGAGAACTGGTAATTCGTAGTAAAAACCGCAGAAAACATAACGTTTTCAACATTTGTTTTCGAAATGACGTAACTGAAAATCTTCACATTGGACGCATTACTCTCAGAAACGTTTACATTTATCGTCTGGCAACTAATGCAGCGTGATGACGTTTGCGGTCGCACCACTCTGTACGAAGTAGAAGCTTCTAAGTTGTTGCAGTCACCAAGAAAGAGGCACAGAAATTCAAGTTTTAGTTTTTGAAAATTCAGTTTTTGGCTGCTTTTGCTGCCTTGTAGTTGACCTAGGACCTTAAGATTTTGCATGAACCGAACTCTGGCAGCCACATTACACGAGAAAAAGCCAGAAGTGATAATTCGTAGTAAAAACCGCAGAAAACATAACGTTTTCAACATTTGTTTTCGAAATGACATAACTGAAAATCTTCACATGGGACGCATTACTCTAAGAAACGTTTACATTTATCGTCTCGCAACTAATGCAGCGTGATGACGTTTGCTGTCGCACCACTCTGTACGAAGTAGAAGCTTCTAAGTTGTTGCAGAAAGAGGCACAGAAATTCAAGTTTTAGTTTTTAAAAATTCAGTTTTTGGCTGCTTTTGCTGCCTTGTAGCTGACCTAGGACCTTAAGATTTTGCATGAACCGAACTCTGGCAGACACATTACACGAGAAAAAGCGAGAAGTGGTAATTCGTAGTAAAAACCGCAGAAAACATAACGTTTTCAACATTTGTTTTCGAAATGACGTAACTGAAAATCTTCACATTGGACGCATTACTCTCAGAAACGTTTACATTTATCGTCTGGCAACTAATGCAGCGTGATGACGTTTGCGGTCGCACCACTCTGTACGAAGTAGAAGCTTCTAAGTTGTTGCAGTCACCAAGAAAGAGGCACAGAAATTCAAGTTTTAGATTTTGAAAATTCAGTTTTCGGCTGCTTTTGCTGCCTTGTAGTTGACCTAGGACCTTAAGATTTTGCATGAACCGAACTCTGGCAGCCACATTACACGAGGAAAAGCGAGAAGTGGAAATTCGTAGTAAAAACCGCAGAAAACATAACGTTTTCAACATTTGTTTTCGAAATGACGTAACTGAAAATCTTCACATTGGACGCATTACTCTCAGAAACGTTTACATTTATCGTCTGGCAACTAATGCAGCGTGATGACGTTTGCGGTCGCACCACTCTGTACGAAGTAGAAGCTTCTAAGTTGTTGCAGTCACCAAGAAAGAGGCACGGAAGTTCAAGTTTTAGTTTTTGAAAATTCAGTTTTTGGCTGCTTTTGCTGCCTTGCAGTTGACCTAGGACCTTAAGATTTTGCATCAACCGAACTCTGGCAGCCGCATTACACGAGAAAAAGCGAGAAGTGGTAATTCGTAGTAAAAATCGCAGAAAACATAACGTTTTCTACAATGTTTTCGAAATGACGTAACTGAAAATCTTCACATTGGAAGCATTACTCTCAGAAACGTTTACATTTATCGTCTGGCAACTAATGCAGCGTGATGACGTTTGCGGTCGCACCACTCTGTACGAAGTAGAAGCTTCTAAGTTGTTGCAGTCACCAAGAAAGAGGCACAGAAATTCAAGTTTTAGTTTTTGAAAATTCAGTTTTTGGCTGCTTTTGCTGCCTTGTAGTTGACCTAGAACCTTAAGATTTTGCATGAACCGAACTCTGGCAGCCACATTACACGAGAAAAAGCCAGAAGTGGTAATTCGTAGTAAAAACCGCAGAAAACATAACGTTTTCAACATTTGTTTTCGAAATGACGTAACTGAAAATCTTCACATTGGACGCATGACTCTCAGAAACGTTTACATTTATCGTCTGGCAACTAATGCAGCGTGATGACGTTAGCGGTCGCACCACTCTGTACGAAGTAGAAGCTTCTACGTTGTTGCAGTCACCAAGAAAGAGGCACAGAAATTCAAGTTTTAGTTTTTGTAAATTCAGTTTTTGGCTGCTTTTGCTGCCTTGTAGTTGACCTAGGACCTTAAGATTTAGCATGAACCGAACTCTGGCAGCCACATTACACGAGAAAAAGCGAGAAGTGGCAATTCGTAGTAAAAACCGCAGAAAACATAACGTTTTCAACATTTGTTTTCGAAATGACGTAACTGAAAATCTTCACATTGGACGCATTACTCTCAGAAACGTTTACATTTATCGTCTGGCAACTAATGCCGCGTGATGACGTTTGCGGTCGCACCACTCTGTACGAAGTAGAAGCTTCTAAGTTGTTGCAGTCACCAAGAAAGAGGCACAGAAATTCAAGTTTTAGTTATTGAAAATTCAGTTTTTGGCTGCTTTTGCTGCCTTGTAGTTGACCTAGGACCTTAAGATTTTGCATGAACCGAACTCTGGCAGCCACATTACACGAGAAAAAGCGAGAAGTGGTAATTCGTAGTAAAAACCGCAGAAAACATAACGTTTTCAACATTTGTTTTCGAAATGACGTAACTGAAAATCTTCACATGGGACGCATTACTCTAAGAAACGTTTACATTTATCGTCTCGCAACTAATGCAGCGTGATGACGTTTGCGGTCGCACCACTCTGTACGAAGTAGAAGCTTCTAAGTTGTTGCAGAAAGAGGCACAGAAATTCAAGTTTTAGTTTTTAAAAATTCAGTTTTTGGCTGCTTTTGCTGCCTTGTAGCTGACCCAGGACCTTAAGATTTTGCATGAACCGAACTCTGGCAGACACATTACACGAGAAAAAGCGAGAAGTGGTAATTCGTAGTAAAAACCGCAGAAAACATAACGTTTTCAACATTTGTTTTCGAAATGACGTTTCTGAAAATCTTCACATTGGACGCATTACTCTCAGAAACGTTTACATTTATCGTCTGGCAACTAATGCAGTGTGATGACGTTTGCGGTCGCACCACTCTGTACGAAGTAGAAGCTTCTAAGTTGTTGCAGTCACCAAGAAAGAGGCACAGAAATTCAAGTTTTAGATTTTGAAAATTCAGTTTTCGGCTGCTTTTGCTGCCTTGTAGTTGACCTAGGACCTTAAGATTTTGCATGAACCGAACTCTGGCAGCCACATTACACGAGGAAAAGCGAGAAGTGGTAATTCGTAGTAAAAACCGCAGAAAACATAACGTTTTCAACATTTGTTTTCGAAATGACGTAACTGAAAATCTTCACATTGGACGCATTACTCTCAGAAACGTTTACATTTATCGTCTGGCAACTAATGCAGCGTGATGACGTTTGCGGTCGCACCACTCTGTACGAAGTAGAAGCTTCTAAGTTGTTGCAGTCACCAAGAAAGAGGCACGGAAGTTCAAGTTTTAGTTTTTGAAAATTCAGTTTTTGGCTGCTTTTGCTGCCTTGCAGTTGACCTAGGACCTTAAGATTTTGCATCAACCGAACTCTGGCAGCCGCATTACACGAGAAAAAGCGAGAAGTGGTAATTCGTAGTAAAAATCGCAGAAAACATAACGTTTTCTACAATGTTTTCGAAATGACGTAACTGAAAATCTTCACATTGGAAGCATTACTCTCAGAAACGTTTACATTTATCGTCTGGCAACTAATGCAGCGTGATGACGTTTGCGGTCGCACCACTCTGTACGAAGTAGAAGCTTCTAAGTTGTTGCAGTCACCAAGAAAGAGGCACAGAAATTCAAGTTTTAGTTTTTGAAAATTCAGTTTTTGGCTGCTTTTGCTGCCTTGTAGTTGACCTAGAACCTTAAGATTTTGCATGAACCGAACTCTGGCAGCCACATTACACGAGAAAAAGCCAGAAGTGGTAATTCGTAGTAAAAACCGCAGAAAACATAACGTTTTCAACATTTGTTTTCGAAATGACGTAACTGAAAATCTTCACATTGGACGCATTACTCTCAGAAACCTTTACATTTATCGTCTGGCAACTAATGCAGCGTGATGACGTTAGCGGTCGCACCACTGTGTACGAAGTAGAAGCTTCTACGTTGTTGCAGTCACCAAGAAAGAGGCACAGAAATTCAAGTTTTAGTTTTTGAAAATTCAGTTTTTGGCTGCTTTTGCTGCCTTGTAGTTGACCTAGGACCTTAAGATTTTGCATGAACCGAACTCTGGCAGCCACATTACACGATAAAAAGCGAGAAGTGGTAATTCGTAGTAAAAACCGCAGAAAACATAACGTTTTCAACATTTGTTTTCGAAATGACGTAACTGAAAATCTTCACATTGGACGCATTACTCTCAGAAACGTTTACATTTATCGTCTGGCAACTAATGCTGCGTGATGACGTTAGCGGTCGCACAACTCTGTACGAAGTAGAAGCTTCTAAGTTGTTGCAGTCACCAAGAAAGAGGCACAGAAATTCAAGTTTTAGTTTTTGAAAATTCAGTTTTTGGCTGCTTTTGCTACCTTGTAGTTGACCTAAGACCTTAAGATTTTGCATGAACCGAACTCTGGCAGCCACATTACACGAGAAAAAGCGAGAAGTGGCAATTCGTAGTAAAAACCGCAGAAAACATAACGTTTTCAACATTTGTTTTCGAAATGACGTAACTGAAAATCTTCACGTTGGACGCATTACTCTCAGAAACGTTTACATTTATCGTCTGGCAACTAATGCCGCGTGATGACGTTTGCGGTCGCACCACTCTGTACGCAGTAGAAGCTTCTAAGTTGTTGCAGTCACCAAGAAAGAGGCACAGAAATTCAAGTTTTAGTTTTTGAAAATTCAGTTTTTGGCTGCTTTTGCTGCCTTGTAGTTGACCTAGGACCTTAAGATTTTGCATGAACCGAACTCTGGCAGCCACATTACACGAGAAAAAGCGAGAAGTGGTAATTCGTAGTAAAAACCGCAGAAAACATAACGTTTTCAACATTTGTTTTCGAAATGACGTAACTGAAAATCTTCACATGGGACGTATTACTCTAAGAAACGTTTACATTTATCGTCTGGCAACTAATGCAGCGTGATGACGTTTGCGGTCGCACCACTCTGTAAGAAGTAGAAGCTTCTAAGCTGTTGCAGAAAGAGGCACAGAAATTCAAGTTTTAGTTTTTAAAAATTCAGTTTTTGGCTGCTTTTGCTGCCTTGTAGCTGACCTAGGACCTTAAGATTTTGCATGAACCGAACTCTGGCAGATACATTACACGAGAAAAAGCGAGAAGTGGTAATTCGTAGTAAAAATCGCAGAAAACATAACGTTTTCTACACTGTTTTCGAAATGACGTAACTGAAAACCTTCACATTGGACGCATTACTCTCAGAAACGTTTACATTTGTCGTCTGGCAACTAATGCAGCGTGATGACGTTTGCGGTCGCACCACTCTGTACGAAGTAGAAGCTTCTAAGTTGTTGCAGTCACCAAGAAAGAGGCACAGAAATTCAAGTTTTAGTTTTTGAAAATTCAGTTTTTGGCTGGTTTTGCTGCCTTGTAGTTGACCTAGGACCCTAAGATTTTGCATGAACCGAACTCTGGCAGCCACATTACACGAGAAAAAGCGAGAAGTGGTAATTCGTAGTAAAAACCGCAGAAAACATAACGTTTTCAACATTTGTTTTCGAAATGACGTAACTGAAAATCTTCACATTGGACGCATGACTCTCAGAAACGTTTACATTTATCGTCTGGCAACTAATGCAGCGTGATAACGTTTGCGGTCGCACCACTCTGTTCGAAGTAGAAGCTTCTAAGTTGTTACAGTCACCAAGAAAGAGGCACAGATATTCAAGTTTTAGTTTTTGAAAATTCAGTTTTTGGCTGCTTTTGCTGCCTTGTAGTTGACCTAGGACCTTGAGATTTTGCATGAACCGAACTCTGGCAGCCACATTACACGAGAAAAAGCGAGAAGTGGTAATTCGTAGTAAAAACCGCAGAAAACATAACGTTTTCTAAATTGTTTTCGTATCGACGTAACTGAAAATCTTCACATTGGACGCATTACTCTCAGAAACGTTTACATTTATCGTCTGGCAAATAATGCAGCGTGATGGCGTTTGCGGTCGCACCACTCTGTACGAAGTAGAAGCTTCTAAGTTGTTGCAGTCACCAAGAAAGAGGCACAGAAATTCAAGTTTTAGTTTTTGAAAATTCAGTTTTTGGCTGCTTTTGCTGCCTTGTAGTTGACCTAGGACCTTAAGATTTTGCATGAACCGAAGTCTGGCAGCCACATTACGCGAGAAAAAGCGAGAAGTGGTAACTAGTAGTAAAAACCGCAGAAAACATAACGTTTTCAACATTTGTTTTCGAAATGCCGTAACCGAAAATCTTCACATTGGACGCATTACTCTCAGAAACGTTTACATTTATCGTCTGGCAACTAATGCCGCGTGATGACGTTTGCGGTCGCACCACTCTGTACGAAGTAGAAGCTTCTAAGTTGTTGCACTCACCAAGAAAGAGGCACAGAAGTTCAAGTTTTAGTTTTTGAAAATTCAGTTTTTGGCTGCTTTTGCTGCCTTGCAGTTGACCTAGGACCTTAAGATTTTGCATCAACCGAACTCTGGCAGCCGCATTACACGAGAAAAAGCGAGAAGTGGTAATTCGTAGTAAAAATCGCAGAAAACATATCGTTTTCTACAATGTTTTCGAAATGACGTAACTGAAAATCTTCACATTGGACGCATGACTCTCAGAAACGTTTACATTTATCGTCTGGCAACTAATGCAGCGTGATGACGTTTGCGGTCGCACCACTCTGTTCGAAGTAGAAGCTTCTAAGTTGTTGCAGTCACCAAGAAAGAGGCACAGAAATTCAAGTTTTAGTTTTTGAAAATTCAGTTTTTGGCTGCTTTTGCTGCCTTGTAGTTGACCTAAGACCTTAAGATTTTGCATGAACCGAACTCTGGCAGCCACATTACACGAGAAAAAGCGAGAAGTGGCAATTCGTAGTAAAAACCGCAAAAAACATAACGTTTTCAACATTTGTTTTCGAAATGACGTAACTGAAAATCTTCACATTGGACGCATTACTCTCAGAAACGTTTACATTTATCGTCTGGCAACTAATGCAGCGTGATGACGTTTGCGGTCGCACCACTCTGTACGAAGTAGAAGCTTCTAAGTTGTTGCAGTCACCAAGAAAGAGGCACAGAAATTCAAGTTTTAGTTTTTGAAAATTCAGTTTTTGGCGGCTTTTGCTGCCTTGTAGTTGACCTAGGACCTTAAGATTTTGCATGAACCGAACTCTGGCAGCCACATTACACGAGAAAAAGCGAGAAGTGGTAATTCGTAGTAAAAACCGCAGGAAACATAACGTTTTCAACATTTGTTTTCGAAATGACGTTACTGAAAATCTTCACATTGGACGCATGACTCTCAGAAACGTTTACATTTATCGTCTGGCAACTAATGCAGCGTGATGACGTTTGCGGTCGCACCACTCTGTTCGAAGTAGAAGCTTCTAAGTTGTTGCAGTCACCAAGAAAGAGGCACACAAATTCAAGTTTTAGTTTTAGAAAATTCAGTTTTTGGCTGCTTTTGCTGCCTTGTAGTTGACCTAGGACCTTAAGATTTTGCATGAACCGAACTCTGGCAGCCACATTACACGAGAAAAAGCGAGAAGTGGCAATTCGTAGTAAAAACCGCAGAAAACATAACGTTTTCAACATTTGTTTTCGAAATGACGTAACTGAAAATCTTCACATTGGACGCATTACTCTCAGAAACGTTTACATTTATCGTCTGGCAACTAATGCCGCGTGATGACGTTTGCGGTCGCACCACTCTGTACGAAGTAGAAGCTTCTAAGTTGTTGCAGTCACCAAGAAAGAGGCACAGAAATTCAAGTTTTAGTTATTGAAAATTCAGTTTTTGGCTGCTTTTGCTGCCTTGTAGTTGACCTAGGACCTTAAGATTTTGCATGAACCGAACTCTGGCAGCCACATTACACGAGAAAGAGCGAGAAGTGGTAATTCGTAGTAAAAATCGCAGAAAACATAACGTTTTCAACATTTGTTTTCGAAATGACGTAACTGAAAATCTTCACATGGGACGTATTACTGTAAGAAACGTTTACATTTATCGTCTGGCAACTAATGCAGCGTGATGACGTTTGCGGTCGCACCACTTTGTAAGAAGTAGAAGCTTCTAAGTTGTTGCAGAAAGAGGCACAGAAATTCAAGTTTTAGTTTTTAAAAATTCAGTTTTTGGCTGCTTTTGCTGCCTTGTAGTTGACCTAGGACCTTAAGATTTTGCATGAACCGAACTCTGGCAGATACATTACACGAGAAAAAGCGAGAAGTGGTAATTCGTAGTACAAACCGCAGAAAACATAACGTTTTCAACATTTGTTTTCGAAATGACGTAACTGAAAATCTTCACATTGGACGCATTACTCTCAGAAACGTTTACATTTATCGTCTGGCAACTAATGCAGCGTGATGACGTTTGCGGTCGCACCACTCTGTACGAAGTAGAAGCTTCTAAGTTGTTGCAGTCACCAAGAAAGAGGCACAGAAATTCAAGTTTTAGATTTTGAAAATTCAGTTTTCGGCTGCTTTTGCTGCCTTGTAATTGACCTAGGACCTTAAGATTTTGCATGAACCGAACTCTGGCAGCCACATTACACGAGAAAAAGCGAGAAGTGGTAATTCGTAGTAAAAACCGCAGAAAACATAACGTTATCGACATTTGTTTTCGAAATGACGTAACTGAAAATCTTCACATTGGACGCATTACTCTCAGAAACGTTTACATTTATCGTCTGGCAACTAATGCAGCGTGATGACGTTTGCGGTCGCACCACTCTGTTCGAAGTAGAAGCTTCTAAGTTGTTGCAGTCACCAAGAAAGAGGCACACAAATTCAAGTTTTAGTTTTTGAAAATTCAGTTTTTGGCTGCTTTTGCTGCCTTGTAGTTGACCTAGGACCTTAAGATTTTGCATGAACCGAACTCTGGCAGCCACATTACACGAGAAAAAGCGAGAAGTGGTAATTCGTAGTAAAAACCGCAGAAAACATACCGTTTTCAACATTTGTTTTCGAAATGACGTAACTGAAAATCTTCACATTGGACGCATTACTCTCAGAAACGTTTACATTTATCGTCTGGCAACTAATGCCGCGTGATGACGTTTGCGGTCGCACCACTCTGTACGAAGTAGAAGCTTCTAAGTTGTTGCACTCACCAAGAAAGAGGCACAGAAGTTCAAGTTTTAGTTTTTGAAAATTCAGTTTTTGGCTGCTTTTGCTGCCCTGCAGTTGACCTAGGACCTTAAGATTTTGCATCAACCGAACTCTGGCAGCCGCATTACACGAGAAAAAGCGAGAAGTGGTAATTCGTAGTAAAAATCGCAGAAAACATATCGTTTTCTACAATGTTTTCGGATTGACGTAACTGAAAATCTTCACATTGGACGCATGACTCTCAGAAACGTTTACATTTATCGTCTGGCAACTAATGCAGCGTGATGACGTTTGTGGTCGCACCACTCTGTACGAAGTAGAAGCTTCTAAGTTGTTGCAGTCACCAAGAAAGAGGCACAGAAATTCAAGTTTTAGTTTTTGAAAATTCAGTTTTTGGCTGCTTTTGCTGCCTTGTAGTTGACCTAGGACCTTAAGATTTTGCATGAACCGAACTCTGGCAGCCACATTACACGAGAAAAAGCGAGAAGTGGTAATTCGTAGTAAAAACCGCAGGAAACATAACGTT
The DNA here is from genome assembly GCF_023864345.2 of Schistocerca serialis cubense. NCBI lineage: Eukaryota > Metazoa > Arthropoda > Insecta > Orthoptera > Acrididae > Schistocerca > Schistocerca serialis. The sequence goes on along the minus strand of NW_026047571.1, from coordinate 1,351,190 downwards.
TTCAACATTTGTTTTCGAAATGACGTAACTGAAAATCTTCACATTGGACGCATGACTCTCAGAAACGTTTACATTTATCGTCTGGCAACTAATGCAGCGTGATGACGTTTGCGGTCGCACCACTCTGTTCGAAGTAGAAGCTTCTAAGTTGTTGCAGTCACCAAGAAAGAGGCACACAAATTCAAGTTTTAGTTTTTGAAAATTCAGTTTTTGGCTGCTTTTGCTGCCTTGTAGTTGACCTAGGACCTTAAGATTTTGCATGAACCGAACTCTGGCAGCCACATTACACGAGAAAAAGCGAGAAGTGGTATTTCGTAGTAAAAACCGCAGGAAACATAACGTTTTCTAAATTGTTTTCGTATCGACGTAACTGAAAATCTTCACATTGGACGCATTACTCTCAGAAACGTTTACATTTATCGTCTGGCAACTAATGCAGCGTGATGACGTTAGCGGTCGCACAACTCTGTACGAAGTAGAAGCTTCTAAGTTGTTGCAGTCACCAAGAAAGAGGCACAGAAGTTCAAGTTTTAGTTTTTGAAAATTCAGTTTTTGGCTGCTTTTGCTGCCTTGTAGTTGACCTAAGACCTTAAGATTTTGCATGAACCGAACTCTGGCAGCCACATTACACGAGAAAAAGCGAGAAGTGGCAATTCGTAGTAAAAACCGCAGAAAACATAACGTTTTCAACATTTGTTTTCGAAATGAAGTAACTGAAAATCTTCACATTGGACGCATTACTCTCAGAAACGTTTACATTTATCGTCTGGCAACTAATGCCGCGTGATGACGTTTGCGGTCGCACCACTCTGTACGAAGTAGAAGCTTCTAAGTTGTTGCAGTCACCAAGAAAGAGGCACAGAAATTCAAGTTTTAGTTATTGAAAATTCAGTTTTTGGCTGCTTTTGCTGCCTTGTAGTTGACCTAGGACCTTAAGATTTTGCATGAACCGAACTCTGGCAGCCACATTACACGAGAAAGAGCGAGAAGTGGTAATTCGTAGTAAAAACCGCATAAAACATAACGTTTTCAACATTTGTTTTCGAAATGACGTAACTGAAAATCTTCACATGGGACGTATTACTCTAAGAAACGTTTACATTTATCGTCTGGCAACTAATGCAGCGTGATGACGTTTGCGGTCGCACCACTTTGTAAGAAGTAGAAGCTTCTAAGTTGTTGCAGAAAGAGGCACAGAAATTCAAGTTTTAGTTTTTGAAAATTCAGTTATAGGCTGCTTTTGCTGCCTTGTAGCTGACCTAGGACCTTAAGATTTTGCATGAACCGAACTCTGGCAGATACATTACACGAGAAAAAGCGAGAAGTGGTAATTCGTAGTAAAAACCGCAGAAAACATAACGTTTTCAACATTTGTTTTCGAAATGACGTAACTGAAAATCTTCACATTGGACGCATTACTCTCAGAAACGTTTACATTTATCGTCTGGCAACTAATGCAGCGTGATGACGTTTGCGGTCGCACCACTCTGTACGAAGTAGAAGCTTCTAAGTTGTTGCAGTCACCAAGAAAGAGGCACAGAAATTCAAGTTTTAGATTTTGAAAATTCAGTTTTCGGCTGCTTTTGCTGCCTTGTAATTGACCTAGGACCTTAAGATTTTGCATGAACCGAACTCTGGCAGCCACATTACACGAGAAAAAGCGAGAAGTGGTAATTCGTAGTAAAAACCGCAGAAAACATAACGTTATCAACATTTGTTTTCGAAATGACGTAACTGAAAATCTTCACATTGGACGCATTACTCTCAGAAACGTTTACATTTATCGTCTGGCAACTAATGCAGCGTGATGACGTTAGCGGTCGCACCACTCTGTACGAAGTAGAAGCTTCTAAGTTGTTGCAGTCACCAAGAAAGAGGCACAGAAATTCAAGTTTTAGTTTTTGAAAATTCAGTTTTTGGCTGCTTTTGCTGCCTTGTAGTTGACCTAGGACCTTAAGATTTTGCATGAACCGAACTCTGGCAGCCACATTACACAAGAAAAAGCGAGAAGTGGTAATTCGTTGTAAAAACCGCAGAAAACATAACGTTTTCAACATTTGTTTTCGAAATGACGTAACTGAAAATCTTCACATTGGACGCATTACTCTCAGAAACGTTTACATTTATCGTCTGGCAACTAATGCCGCGTGATGACGTTTTCGGTCGCACCACTCTGTACGAAGTAGAAGCTTCTAAGTTGTTGCAGTCACCAAGAAAGAGGCACAGAAATTCAAGTTTTAGTTTTTGAAAATTCAGTTTTTGGCTGCTTTTGCTGCCTTGTAGTTGACCTAGGACCTTAACATTTTGCATGAACCGAACTCTGGCAGCCACATTACACGAGAAAAAGCGAGAAGTGGTAATTCGTAGTAAAAACCGCAGAAAACATACCGTTTTCAACATTTGTTTTCGAAATGACGTAACTGAAAATCTTCACATTGGACGCATTACTCTCAGAAACGTTTACATTTATCGTCTGGCAACTAATGCAGCGTGATGACGTTTGCGGTCGCACCACTCTGTACGAAGTAGAAGCTTCTAAGTTGTTGCAGTCACCAAGAAAGAGGCACAGAAATTCAAGTTTTAGTTTTTGAAATTTCAGTTTATGGCTGCTTTTGCTGCCTTGTAGTTGACCTAGGACCTTAAGATTTTGCATGAACCGAACTCTGGCAGCCACATTACACGAGAAAAAGCGAGAAGTGGTAATTCGTAGTAAAAACCGCAGAAAACATAACGTTTTCAACATTTGTTTTCGAAATGACGTAATTGAAAATCTTCACATTGGACGCATTACTCTCAGAAACGTTTACATTTATCGTCTGGCAACTAATGCCGCGTGATGACGTTTGCGGTCGCACCACTCTGTACGAAGTAGAAGCTTCTAAGTTGTTGCAGTCACCAAGAAAGAGGCACAGCTATTCAAGTTTTAGTTTTTGAAAATTCAGTTTTTGGCTGCTTTTGCTGCCTTGTAGTTGACCTAGGACCTTAAGATTTTGCATGAACCGAAGTCTGGCAGCCGCATTACACGAGAAAAAGCGAGAAGTGGTAATTCGTAGTAAAAACCGCAGAAAACATAACGTTTTCAACATTAGTTTTCGACATGGCGTAACAGAAAATCTTCACATTGGACGCATTACTCTCAGAAACGTTTACATTTATCGTCTGGCAACTAATGCCGCGTGATGACGTTTGCGGTCGCACCACTCTGTACGAAGTTGAGGCTTCTAAGTTGTTGCAGTCACCAAGAAAGAGGCACAGAAATTCAAGTTTTAGTTTTTGAAAATTCAGTTTTTGGCTGCTTTTGCTGCCTTGTAGTTGACGTAGGACCCTAAGATTTTGCATGAACCGAACTCTGGCAGCCACATTACACGAGAAAAAGCGAGAAATGGTAATTCGTAGTAAAAACCGCAGAAAACATAACGTTTTCAACATTTGTTTTCGTATCGACGTAACTGAAAATCTTCACATTGGACGCATTACTCTCAGAAACGTTTACATTTATCGTCTGGCAACTAATGCCGCGTGATGACGTTTGGGGTCGCACCACTCTGTACGAAGTAGAAGCTTCTAAGTTGTTGCAGTCACCAAGAAAGAGGCACAGAAATTCAAGTTTTAGTTTTTGAAAATTCAGTTTTTGGCTGCTTTAGCTGCCTTGTAGTTGACCTAGGACCTTAAGATTTTGCATGAACCGAACTCTGGCAGCCACATTACACGAGAAAAAGCGAGAAGTGGTAATTCGTAGTAAAAACCGCAGAAAAAATTTCGTTTTCAACATTTGTTTTCGAAATGACGTAACTGAAAATCTTCACATTGGACGCATTACTCTCAGAAACGTTTACATTTATCGTCTGGCAACTAATGCAGCGTGATGACGTTTGCGGTCGCACCACTCTGTACGAAGTAGAAGCTTCTAAGTTGTTGCAGTCACCAAGAAAGAGGCACAGAAATTCAAGTTTTAGTTTTTGAAAATTCAGTTTTTGGCTGCTTTTGCTGCCTTGTAGTTGACCTAGGACCTTAAGATTTTGCATCAACCGAACTCTGGCAGCCACATTACACGAGAAAAAGCGAGAAGTGGTAATTCGTAGTAAAAACCGCAGAAAACATAACGTTTTCAACATTTGTTTTCGTATCGACGTAACTGAAAATCTTCACATTGGACGCATTACTCTCAGAAACGTTTACATTTATCGTCTGGCAACTAATGCAGCGTGATGACGTTTGCGGTCGCACCACTCTGTACGAAGTAGAAGCTTCTAAGTTGTTGCAGTCACCAAGAAAGAGGCACAGAAATTCATGTTTTAGTTTTTGAAAATTCAGTTTTTGGCTGCTTTTGCTGCCTTGTAGTTGACCTAAGACCTTAAGATTTTGCATGAACCGAACTCTGGCAGCCACATTACACGAGAAAAAGCGAGAATGGTAATTCGTAGTAAAAACCGCAGAAAACATAACGTTTTCAACATTTGTTTTCGAAATGACGTAACTGAAAATCTTCACATTGGACGCATTACTCTCAGAAACGTTTACATTTATCGTCTGGCAACTAATGCAGCGTGATGACGTTAGCGGTCGCACCACTCTGTACGAAGTAGAAGCTTCTAAGTTGTTGCAGTCACCAAGAAAGAGGCACAGAAATTCAAGTTTTAGTTTTTGAAAATTCAGTTTTTGGCTGCTTTTGCTGCCTTGTAGTTGACCTAGGACCTTAAGATTTTGCATGAACCGAACTCTGGCAGCCACATTACACAAGAAAAAGCGAGAAGTGGTAATTCGTTGTAAAAACCGCAGAAAACATAACGTTTTCAACATTTGTTTTCGAAATGACGTAACTGAAAATCTTCACATTGGACGCATTACTCTCAGAAACGTTTACATTTATCGTCTGGCAACTAATGCCGCGTGATGACGTTTTCGGTCGCACCACTCTGTACGAAGTAGAAGCTTCTAAGTTGTTGCAGTCACCAAGAAAGAGGCACAGAAATTCAAGTTTTAGTTTTTGAAAATTCAGTTTTTGGCTGCTTTTGCTGCCTTGTAGTTGACCTAGGACCTTAAGATTTTGCATGAACCGAACTCTGGCAGCCACATTACACGAGAAAAAGCGAGAAGTGGTAATTCGTAGTAAAAACCGCAGAAAACATACCTTTTTCAACATTTGCTTTCGAAATGACGTAACTGAAAATCTTCACATTGGACGCATTACTCTCAGAAACGTTTACATTTATCGTCTGGCAACTAATGCAGCGTGATGACGTTTGCGGTCGCACCACTCTGTACGAAGTAGAAGCTTCTAAGTAGTTGCAGTCACCAAGAAAGAGGCACAGAAATTCAAGTTTTAGTTTTTGAAATTTCAGTTTATGGCTGCTTTTGCTGCCTTGTAGTTGACCTAGGACCTTAAGATTTTGCATGAACCGAACTCTGGCAGCCACATTACACGAGAAAAAGCGAGAAGTGGTAATTCGTAGTAAAAACCGCAGAAAACATAACGTTTTCAACATTTGTTTTCGAAATGACGTAACTGAAAATCTTCACATTGGACGCATTACTCTCAGAAACGTTTACATTTATCGTCTGGCAACTAATGCCGCGTGATGACGTTTGCGGTCGCACCACTCTGTACGAAGTAGAAGCTTCTAAGTTGTTGCAGTCACCAAGAAAGAGGCACAGCTATTCAAGTTTTAGTTTTTGAAAATTCAGTTTTTGGCTGCTTTTGCTGCCTTGTAGTTGACCTAGGACCTTAAGATTTTGCATGAACCGAAGTCTGGCAGCCGCATTACACGAGAAAAAGCGAGAAGTGGTAATTCGTAGTAAAAACCGCAGAAAACATAACGTTTTCAACATTAGTTTTCGACATGGCGTAACAGAAAATCTTCACATTGGACGCATTACTCTCAGAAACGTTTACATTTATCGTCTGGCAACTAATGCCGCGTGATGACGTTTGCGGTCGCACCACTCTGTACGAAGTTGAGGCTTCTAAGTTGTTGCAGTCACCAAGAAAGAGGCACAGAAATTCAAGTTTTAGTTATTGAAAATTCAGTTTTTGGCTGCTTTTGCTGCCTTGTAGTTGACGTAGGACCCTAAGATTTTGCATGAACCGAACTCTGGCAGCCACATTACACGAGAAAAAGCGAGAAATGGTAATTCGTAGTAAAAACCGCAGAAAACATAACGTTTTCAACATTTGTTTTCGTATCGACGTAACTGAAAATCTTCACATTGGACGCATTACTCTCAGAAACGTTTACATTTATCGTCTGGCAACTAATGCCGCGTGATGACGTTTGGGGTCGCACCACTCTGTACGAAGTAGAAGCTTCTAAGTTGTTGCAGTCACCAAGAAAGAGGCACAGAAATTCAAGTTTTAGTTTTTGAAAATTCAGTTTTTGGCTGCTTTTACTGCCTTGTAGTTGACCTAGGACCTTAAGATTTTGCATGAACCGAACTCTGGCAGCCACATTACACGAGAAAAAGTGAGAAGTGGTAATTCGTAGTAAAAACCGCAGAAAAAATTTCGTTTTCAACATTTGTTTTCGAAATGACGTAACTGAAAATCTTCACATTGGACGCATTACTCTCAGAAACGTTTACATTTATCGTCTGGCAACTAATGCAGCGTGATGACGTTTGCGGTCGCACCACTCTGTACGAAGTAGAAGCTTCTAAGTTGTTGCAGTCACCAAGAAAGAGGCACAGAAATTCAAGTTTTAGTTTTTGAAAATTCAGTTTTTGGCTGCTTTTGCTGCCTTGTAGTTGACCTAGGACCTTAAGATTTTGCATCAACCGAACTCTGGCAGCCACATTACACGAGAAAAAGCGAGAAGTGGTAATTCGTAGTAAAAACCGCAGAAAACATAACGTTTTCAACATTTGTTTTCGTATCGACGTAACTGAAAATCTTCACATTGGACGCATTACTCTCAGAAACGTTTACATTTATCGTCTGGCAACTAATGCAGCGTGATGACGTTTGCGGTCGCACCACTCTGTACGAAGTAGAAGCTTCTAAGTTGTTGCAGTCACCAAGAAAGAGGCACAGAAATTCAAGTTTTAGTTTTTGAAAATTCAGTTTTTGGCTGCTTTTGCTGCCTTGTAGTTGACCTAGGACCTTAAGATTTTGCATGAACCGAACTCTGGCAGCCACATTACACGAGAAAAAGCGAGAAGTGGTAATTCGTAGTAAAAACCGCAGAAAACATACCGTTTTCAACATTTGTTTTCGAAATGACGTAACTGAAAATCTTCACATTGGACGCATTACTCTCAGAAACGTTTACATTTATCGTCTGGCAACTAATGCAGCGTGATGACGTTTGCGGTCGCACCACTCTGTACGAAGTAGAAGCTTCTAAGTTGTTGCAGTCACCACGAAAGAGGCACAGAAATTCAAGTTTTAGTTTTTGAAATTTCAGTTTATGGCTGCTTTTGCTGCCTTGTAGTTGACCTAGGACCTTAAGATTTTGCATGAACCGAACTCTGGCAGCCACATTACACGAGAAAAAGCGAGAAGTGGTAATTCGTAGTAAAAACCGCAGAAAACATAACGTTTTCAACATTTGTTTTCGAAATGACGTAACTGAAAATCTTCACATTGGACGCATTACTCTCAGAAACGTTTACATTTATCGTCTGGCAACTAATGCCGCGTGATGACGTTTGCGGTCGCACCACTCTGTACGAAGTAGAAGCTTCTAAGTTGTTGCAGTCACCAAGAAACAGGCACAGCTATTCAAGTTTTAGTTTTTGAAAATTCAGTTTTTGGCTGCTTTTGCTGCCTTGTAGTTGACCTAGGACCTTAAGATTTTGCATGAACCGAACTCTGGCAGCCACATTACACGAGAAAAAGCGAGAAGTGGTAATTCGTAGTAAAAACCGCAGAAAACATAACGTTTTCAACATTTGTTTTCGAAATGACGTAACTGAAAATCTTCACATGGGACGCATTAATCTAAGAAACGTTTACATTTATCGTCTGGCAACTAATGCAGCGTGATGACGTTTGCGGTCGCACCACTCTGTACGAAGTAGAAGCTTCAAAGTTGTTGCAGAAAGAGGCACAGAAATTCAAGTTTTAGTTTTTGAAAATTCAGTTTTAGGCTGCTTTTGCTGCCTTGTAGTTGACCTAGGACCTTAAGATTTTGCATGAACCGAACTCTGGCAGCCACATTACACGAGAAAAAGCGAGAAGTGGTAATTCGTAGTAAAAACCGCAGAAAACATAACGTTTTCAACATTTGTTTTCGAAATGACGTAACTGAAAATCTTCACATTGGACGCATTACTCTCAGAAACGTTTACATTTATCGTCTGGCAACTAATGCCGCGTGATGACGTTTGCGGTCGCACCACTCTGTACGAAGTAGAAGCTTCTAAGTTGTTGCAGTCACCAAGAAAGAGGCACAGAAATTCAAGTTCTAGTTTTTGAAAATTCAGTTTTTGGCTGCTTTTGCTGCATTGTAGTTGACCTAGGACCTTAAGATTTTGCATGAACCGAACTCTGCCAGCCACATTACACGAGAAATAGCGAGAAGTGGTAATTCGTAGTAAAAACCGCAGAAAACATAACGTTTTCAACATTTGTTTTCGAAATGACGTAACTGAAAATCTTCACATTGGACGCATTACTCTCAGAAACGTTTACATTTATCGTCTGGCAACTAATGCCGCGTGATGACGTTTGCGGTCGCACCACTCTGTACGAAGTAGAAGCTTCTAAGTTGTTGCAGTCACCAAGAAAGAGGCACAGAAATTCAAGTTTTAGGTTTTGAAAATTCAGTTTTTGGCTGCTTTTGCTGCCTTGTAGTTGGCCTAGGACCTAAAGATTTTGCATGAACCGAACTCTGGCAGCCACATTACACGAGAAAAAGCGAGAAGTGGTAATTCGTAGTAAAAACCGCAGAAAACATAACGTTTTCAACATTTGTTTTCGAAATGACGTAATTGAAAATCTTCACATTGGACGCATTACTCTCAGAAACGTTTACATTTATCGTCTGGCAACTAATGCCGCGTGATGACGTTTGCGGTCGCACCACTCTGTACGAAGTAGAAGCTTCTAAGTTGTTGCAGTCACCAAGAAAGAGGCACAGAAATTCAAGTTTTAGTTTTTGAAAATTCAGTTTTTGGCTGCTTTAGCTGCCTTGTAGTTGACCTAGGACCTTAAGATTTTGCATGAACCGAACTCTGGCAGCCACATTACACGAGAAAAAGCGAGAAGTGGTAATTCGTAGTAAAAACCGCAGAAAACATAACGTTTTCAACATTTGTTTTCGAAATGACGCAACTGAAAATCTTCACATTGGACGCATTACTCTCAAAAACGTTTACATTTATCGTCTGGCAACTAATGCAGCGTGATGACGTTTGCGGTCGCACCACTCTGTACGAAGTAGAAGCTTCTAAGTTGTTGCAGTCACCAAGAAAGAGGCACAGAAATTCAAGTTTTAGTTTTTGAAAATTCAGTTTTTGGCTGCTTTTGCTGCCTTGTAGTTGACCTAGGACCTTAAGATTTTGCGTCAACCGAACTCTGGCAGCCACATTACACGAGAAAAAGCGAGAAGTGGTAATTCGTAGTAAAAACCGCAGAAAACATAACGTTTTCAACATTTGTTTTCGAAATGTCGTAACTGAAAATCTTCACATTGGACGCATTACTCTCAGAAACGTTTACATTTATCGTCTGGCAACTAATGCCGCGTGATGACGTTTGCGGTCGCACCACTCTGTACGAAGTAGAAGCTTCTAAGTTGTTGCAGTCACCAAGAAAGAGGCACAGAAGTTCAAGTTTTAGTTTTTGAAAAATTCAGTTTTAGGCTGCTTTTGCTGCCTTGTAGTTGACCTAGGACCTTAAGACTTTGCATGAACCGAAGTCTGGCAGCCGCATTACACGAGAAAAAGCGAGAAGTGGTAATTCGTAGTAAAAACCGCAGAAAACATAACGTTTTCAACATTTGTTTTCGAAATGGCGTAACAGAAAATCTTCACATTGGACGCATTACTCTCAGAAACGTTTACATTTATCGTCTGGCAACTAATGCCGCGTGATGACGTTTGGGGTCGCACCACTCTGTACGAAGTAGAAGCTTCTAAGTTGTTGCAGTCACCAAGAAAGAGGCACAGAAATTCAAGTTTTAGTTTCTGAAAATTCAGTTTTTGGCTGCTTTTGCTGCCTTGTAGTTGACCTAGGACCTTACGATTTTGCATGAACCGAACTCTGGCAGCCTTATTACACGAGAAAAAGCGAGAAGTGGTAATTCGTAGTAAAAACTGCAGAAAACATAACGTTTTCAACATTTGTTTTCGAAATGACGTAACTGAAAATCTTCACATTGGACGCTTTACTCTCAGAAACGTTTACATTTATCGTCTGGCAACTAATGCAGCGTGATGACGTTTGCGGTCGCACCACTCTGTACGAAGTAGAAGCTTCTAAATTGTTGCAGTCACCAAGAAATAGGCACAGAAATTCAAGTTTTAGTTTTTGAAAATTCCGTTTTTGGCTGCTTTTGCTGCCTTGTAGTTGACCTAGGACCTTAAGATTTTGCATGAACCGAACTCTGGCAGCCACATTACACGAGAAGAAGCGAGAAGTGGTAATTCGTAGTAAAAACCGCAGAAAACATAGAGTTTTCGACATTTGTTTTCGAAATGACGTAACTGAAAATCTTCACATTGGACGCATTACTCTCAGAAACGTTTACATTTATCGTCTGGCAACTAATGCCGCGTGATGACGTTTGCGGTCGCACCACTCTGTAAGAAGTAGAAGCTTCTAAGTTGTTGCAGTCACCAAGAAAGAGGCACAGAAATTCAAGTTTAAGTTTTTGAAAATTCAGTTTTTGGCTGGTTTTGCTGCCTTGTAGTTGACCTAGGACCTTAAGATTTTGCATGAACCGAACTCTGGCAGCCACATTACACGACAAAAAGCGAGAAGTGGTAATTCGTAGTAAAATCCGCAGAAAACATAACGTTTTCAACACTTGTTTTCGAAATGACGTAACTGAAAATCTTCACATTGGACGCATTACTCTCAGAAACGTTTACATTTACCGTCTGGCAACTAATGCCGCGTGATGACGTTTGCGGTCGCACCACTCTGTACGAAGTAGAAGCTTCTAAGTTGTTGCAGTCACCATGAAAGAGGCACAGAAATTCAAGTTTTAGTTTTTGAAAATTCAGTTTTTGGCTGCTTTTGCTGCCTTATAGTTGACATAGGACCTTAAGATTTTGCATCAACCGAACTCTGGCAGACACATTACACGAGAATAAGCGAGAAGTGGTAATTCGTAGTAAAAACCGCAGAAAACATAACGTTTTCAACATTTGTTTTCGAAATGACATAACTGAAAATCTTCACATTGGACGCATTACTCTCAGAAATGTTTACATTTATCGTCTGGCAACTAATGCCGCGTGATGACGTTTGCGGTCGTACCACTCTGTACGAAGTAGAGGCTTCTAAGTTGTTGCAGTCACCAAGAATGAGGCACAGAAATTCAAGTTTTAGTTTTTGAAAACTCAGTTTTTGGCTGCTTTTGCTGCCTTGTAGTTGACGTAGGACCTTAAGATTTTGCATGAACCGAACTCTGGCAGCCACATTACACGAGAAAAAGCGAGAAATGGTAATTCGTAGTAAAAACCGCTGAAAACATAACGTTTTCAACATTTGTTTTCGTATCGACGTAACTGAAAATCTTCACATTGGACGCATTACTCTCAGAAACGTTTACATTTATCGTCTGGCAACTAATGCAGCGTGATGACGTTTGCGCTCGCACCACTCTGTACGAAGTAGAAGCTTCTAAGTTGTTGCAGTCACCAAGAAAGAGGCACAGAAATTCAAGTTTTAGTTTTTGAAAATTCAGTTTTTGGCTGCTTTTGCTGCCTTGTAGTTGACCTAGGACCTTACGATTTTGCATGAACCGAACTCTGGCAGCCATATTACACGAGAAAAAGCGAGAAGTGGTAATTCGTAGTAAAAACTGCAGATAACATAACGTTTTCAACATTTGTTTTCGAAATGACGTAACTGTAAATCTTCACATTGGACGCTTTACTCTCAGAAACGTTTACATTTATCGTCTGGCAACTAATGCAGCGTGATGACGTTTGCGGTCGCACCACTCTGTACGAAGTAGAAGCTTCTAAATTGTTGCAGTCACCAAGAAAGAGGCACAGAAATTCAAGTTTTAGTTTTTGAAAATTCAGTTTTTGGCTGCTTTTGCTGCCTTGTAGTTGACCTAGGACCTTAAGATTTTGCATGAACCGAACTCTGGCAGCCACATTACACAAGAAGAAGCGAGAAGTGGTAATTCGTAGTAAAAACCGCAGAAAACATAACGTTTTCGACATTTGTTTTCGAAATGACGTAACTGAAAATCTTCACATTGGACGCATTACTCTCAGAAACGTTTACATTTATCGTCTGGCAACTAATGCCGCGTGATGACGTTTGCGGTCGCACCACTCTGTAAGAAGTAGAAGCTTCTAAGTTGTTGCAGTCACCAAGAAAGAAGCACAGAAATTCAAGTTTAAGTTTTTGAAAATTCAGTTTTTGGCTGCTTTTGCTGCCTTGCAGTTGACCTAGGTCCTTAAGATTTTGCATGAACCGAACTCTGGCAGCCACATTACACGAGAAAAAGCGAGAAGTGGTAATTCGTAGTAAAAACCGCAGAAAACATAACGTTTTCAACATTTGTTTTCGAAATGACGTAACTGAAAATCTTCACATTGGACGCATTACTCTCAGAAACGTTTACATTTATCGTCTGGCAACTAATGCCGCGTGATGACGTTTGCGGACGCACCACTCTGTACGAAGTAGAAGCTTCTAAGTTGTTGCAGTCACCAAGAAAGAGGCACAGAAATTCAAGTTTTAGTTTTTGAAAATTCAGTTTTTGGCTGCTTTTGCTGCCTTGTAGTTGACCTAGGACCTTAAGATTTTGCATGAACCGAACTCTGGCAGCCACATTACATGAGAAAAAGCGAGAAGTGGTAATTCGTAGTAAAAACCGCAGTAAACATAACGTTTTCAACATTTGTTTTCGAAATGACGTAACTGAAAATCTTCACATTGGACGCATTACTCTCAGAAACGTTTACGTTTATCGTCTGGCAACTGATGCCGCGTGATGACGTTTGCGGTCGCACCACTCTGTACGAAGTAGAAGCTTCTAAGTTGTTGCAGTCACCAAGAAAGAGGCACAGAAATTCAAGTTTTAGTTTTTGAAAATTCAGTTTTTGGCTGCTTTTGCTGCCTTGTAGTTGACCTAGGACCTTAAGATTTTGCATGAACCGAACTCTGGCAGCCACATTACACGAGAAAAAGCGAGATGTGGTAATTCGTAGTAAAAACCGCAGAAAACATAACGTTTTCAACATTTGTTTTCGAAAGGCCCTAACTGAAAATCTTTACATTGGACGCATTACTCTCAGAAACGTTTACATTTATCGTCTGGCAACTAATGCCGCGTGATGACGTTTGGGGTCGCACCACTCTGTACGAAGTAGAAGCTTCTAAGTTGTTGCAGTCACCAAGAAAGAGGCACAGAAATTCAAGTTTTAGTTTCTGAAAATTCAGTTTTTGGCTGCTTTTGCTGCCTTGTAGTTGACCTAGGACCTTACGATTTTGCATGAACCGAACTCTGGCAGCCTTATTACACGAGAAAAAGCGAGAAGTGGTAATTCGTAGTAAAAACTGCAGAAAACATAACGTTTTCAACATTTGTTTTCGAAATGACGTAACTGAAAATTTCACATTGGACGCTTTACTCTCAGAAACGTTTACATTTATCGTCTGGCAACTAATGCAGCGTGATGACGTTTGCGGTCGCACCACTCTGTACGAAGTAGAAGCTTCTAAATTGTTGCAGTCACCAAGAAAGCGGCACAGAAATTCAAGTTTTAGTTTTTGAAAATTCAGTTTTTGGCTGCTTTTGCTGCCTTGTAGTTGACCTAGGACCTTAAGATTTTGCATGAACCGAACTCTGGCAGCCACATTACACGAGAAGAAGCGAGAAGTGGTAATTCGTAGTAAAAACCGCAGAAAACATAGAGTTTTCGACATTTGTTTTCGAAATGACGTAACTGAAAATCTTCACATTGGACGCATTACTCTCAGAAACGTTTACATTTATCGTCTGGCAACTAATGCCGCGTGATGACGTTTGCGGTCGCACCACTCTGTAAGAAGTAGAAGCTTCTAAGTTGTTGCAGTCACCAAGAAAGAGGCACAGAAATTCAAGTTTAAGTTTTTGAAAATTCAGTTTTTGGCTGGTTTTGCTGCCTTGTAGTTGACCTAGGACCTTAAGATTTTGCATGAACCGAACTCTGGCAGCCACATTACACGACAAAAAGCGAGAAGTGGTAATTCGTAGTAAAATCCGCAGAAAACATAACGTTTTCAACATTTGTTTTCGAAATGACGTAACTGAAAATCTTCACATTGGACGCATTACTCTCAGAAACGTTTACATTTACCGTCTGGCAACTAATGCCGCGTGTTGACGTTTGCGGACGCACCACTCTGTACGAAGTAGAAGCTTCTAAGTTGTTGCAGTCACCAAGAAAGAGGCACAGAAATTCAGGTTTTAGTTTTTGAAAATTCAGTTTTTGGCTGCTTTTGCTGCCTTGTAGTTGACCTAGGACTTTAAGATTTTGCATGAACCGAACTCTGGCAGCCACATTACACGAGAAAAAGCGAGAAGTGGTAATTCGTAGTAAAAACCGCAGAAAACATAACGTTTTCAACATTTGTTTTCGAAATGACGTAACTGAAAATCTTCACATTGGACGCATTACTCTCAGAAACGTTTACATTTATCGTCTGGCAACTAATGCCGCGTGATGACGTTTGCGGTCGCACCACTCTGTACGAAGTAGAAGCTTCTAAGTTGTTGCAGTCACCAAGAAAGAGGCACAGAAATTCAAGTTTTAGTTTTTGAAAATTCAGTTTTTGGCTGCTTTTGCTGCCTTGTAGTTGACCTAGGACCTTAAGATTTTGCATGAACCGAACTCTGGCAGCCACATTACACGAGAAAAAGCGAGAAGTGGTAATTCGTAGTAAAAACCGCAGAAAACATAACGTTTTCAACATTTGTTTTCGAAATGACGTAACTGAAAATCTTTACATTGGACGCATTACTCTCAGAAACGTTTACATTTATCGTCTGGCAACTAATGCCGCGTGATGACGTTTGCGGTCGCACCACTCTGTACGAACTAGAAGCTTCTACGTTGTTGCAGTCACCATGAAAGAGGCACAGAAATTCAAGTTTTAGTTTTTGAAAATTCAGTTTTTGGCTGCTTTTGCTGCCTTATAGTTGACATAGGACCTTAAGATTTTGCATCAACCGAACTCTGGCAGACACATTACACGAGAATAAGCGAGAAGTGGTAATTCGTAGTAAAAACCGCAGAAAACATAACGTTTTCAACATTTGTTTTCGAAATGACGTAACTGAAAATCTTCACATTGGACGCATTACTCTCAGAAACGTTTACATTTATCGTCTGGCAACTAATGCCGCGTGATGACGTTTGCGTTCGTACCACTCTGTACGAAGTAGAGGCTTCTAAGTTGTTGCAGTCACCAAGAATGAGGCACAGAAATTCAAGTTTTAGTTTTTGAAAATTCAGTTTTTGGCTGCTTTTGCTGCCTTGTAGTTGACGTAGGACCTTAAGATTTTGCATGAACCGAACTCTGGCAGCCACATTACACGAGAAAAAGCGAGAAATGGTAATTCGTAGTAAAAACCGCTGAAAACATAACGTTTTCAACATTTGTTTTCGTATCGACGTAACTGAAAATCTTCACATTGGACGCATTACTCTCAGAAACGTTTACATTTATCGTCTGGCAACTAATGCAGCGTGATGACGTTTGCGCTCGCACCACTCTGTACGAAGTAGAAGCTTCTAAGTTGTTGCAGTCACCAAGAAAGAAGCACAGAAATTCAAGTTTTAGTTTTTGAAAATTCAGTTTTTGGCTGCTTTTGCTGCCTTGTAGTTGACGTAGGACCTTAAGATTTTGCATGAACCGAACTCTGGCAGCCACATTACACGAGAAAAAGCGAGAAATGGTAATTCGTAGTAAAAACCGCTGAAAACATAACGTTTTCAACATTTGTTTTCGTATCGACGTAACTGAAAATCTTCACATTGGACGCATTACTCTCAGAAACGTTTACATTTATCGTCTGGCAACTAATGCAGCGTGATGACGTTTGCGCTCGCACCACTCTGTACGAAGTAGAAGCTTCTAAGTTGTTGCAGTCACCAAGAAAGAAGCACAGAAATTCAAGTTTAAGTTTTTGAAAATTCAGTTTTTGGCTGCTTTTGCTGCCTTGCAGTTGACCTAGGTCCTTAAGATTTTGCATGAACCGAACTCTGGCAGCCACATTACACGAGAAAAAGCGAGAAGTGGTAATTCGTAGTAAAAACCGCAGAAAACATAACGTTTTCAACATTTGTTTTCGAAATGACGTAACTGAAAATCTTCACATTGGACGCATTACTCTCAGAAACGTTTACATTTATCGTCTGGCAACTAATGCCGCGTGATGACGTTTGCGGACGCACCACTCTGTACGAAGTAGAAGCTTCTAAGTTGTTGCAGTCACCAAGAAAGAGGCACAGAAATTCAAGTTTTAGTTTTTGAAAATTCAGTTTTTGGCTGCTTTTGCTGCCTTGTAGTTGACCTAGGACCTTAAGATTTTGCATGAACCGAACTCTGGCAGCCACATTACATGAGAAAAAGCGAGAAGTGGTAATTCGTAGTAAAAACCGCAGTAAACATAACGTTTTCAACATTTGTTTTCGAAATGACGTAACTGAAAATCTTCACATTGGACGCATTACTCTCAGAAACGTTTACGTTTATCGTCTGGCAACTGATGCCGCGTGATGACGTTTGCGGTCGCACCACTCTGTACGAAGTAGAAGCTTCTAAGTTGTTGCAGTCACCAAGAAAGAGGCACAGAAATTCAAGTTTTAGTTTTTGAAAATTCAGTTTTTGGCTGCTTTTGCTGCCTTGTAGTTGACCTAGGACCTTAAGATTTTGCATGAACCGAACTCTGGCAGCCACATTACACGAGAAAAAGCGAGATGTGGTAATTCGTAGTAAAAACCGCAGAAAACATAACGTTTTCAACATTTGTTTTCGAAATGACCTAACTGAAAATCTTTACATTGGACGCATTACTCTCAGAAACGTTTACATTTATCGTCTGGCAACTAATGCCGCGTGATGACGTTTGCGGTCGCACCACTCTGTACGAACTAGAAGCTTCTACGTTGTTGCAGTCACCAAGAAAGAGGCACAGAAATTCAAGTTTTAGTTTTTGAAAATTCAGTTTTTTGCTGCTTTTGCTGCCTTATAGTTGACATAGGACCTTAAGATTTTGCATCAACCGAACTCTGGCAGACACATTACACGAGAATAAGCGAGAAGTGGTAATTCTTAGTAAAAACCGCAGAAAACATAACGTTCTCAACATTTGTTTTCGAAATGACGTAACTGAAAATCTTCACATTGGACGCATTACTCTCAGAAACGTTTACATTTATCGTCTGGCAACTAATGCAGCGTGATGACGTTTGCGGTCGCACCACTCTGTACGAAGTAGAAGCTTCTAAGTTGTTGCAGTCACCAAGAAAGAGGCACAGAAATTCAAGTTTTAGTTTTTGAAAATTCAGTTTTTGGCTGCTTTTGCTGTCTTGTAGTTGACGTAGGACCTAAAGATTTTGCATGAACCGAACTCTGGCAGCCACATTACACGAGAAAAAGCGAGAAGTGGTAATTCGTAGTAAAAACCGCAGAAAACATAACGTTTTCAACATTTGTTTTCGAAAAGACGTAACTGAAAATCTTCACATTGGACGCATTTTTCTCGGAAACGTTTACATTTATCGTCTGGCAACTAATGCCGCGTGATGACGTTTGAGGTCGCACCACTCTGTACGAAGTAGAAGCTTCTAAGTTGTTGCAGTCACCAAGAAAGAGGCAAGGACATTCAAGTTTTAGTTTTTGAAAATTCAGTTTTTGGCTGCTTTTGCTGCCTTGTAGTTGACCTAGGACCTTAAGATTTTGCATCATCCGAACTCTGGCAGCCACATTACACGAGAAAAAGCGAGAAGTGGTAATTCGTAGTAAAAACCGCAGAAAACATAACTTTTTCAACATTAGTTTTCGAAATGACGTAACTGAATATCTTCACATTGGACGCATTACTCTCAGAAACGTTTACATTTATCGTCTGGCAACTAATGCCGCGTGATGACGTTTGCGGTCGCACCACTCTGTACGAAGTAGAAGCTTCTAAGTTGTTGCAGTCACCAAGAAAGAGGCACAGAAATTCAAGTTTTAGTTTTTGAAAATACAGTTTTTGGCTGCTTTTACTGCCTTGTAGTTGACCTGGGACCTTAAGATTTTGCATGAACCGAACTCTGACAGCCACATTACACGAGAAAAAGCGAGAAGTGGTAATTCGTAGTAAAAACCGCAGAAAACTTAACGTTTTCAACATGTTTTTCGAAATGACGCAACTGAAAATCTTCACATTGGACGCATTACTCTCAGAAACGTTTACATTTATCGTCTGGCAACTAATGCAGCGTGATGACGTTTGCGGTCGCACCACTCTGTACGAAGTAGAAGCTTCTAAGTTGTTGCAGTCACCAAGAAAGAGGCACAGAAATTCAAGTTTTAGTTTTTGAAAATTCAGTTTTTGGCTGCTTTTGCTGCCTTGTAGTTGACCTAGGACGTTAAGATTTTGCATGAACCGAACTCTGGCAGCCACATTACACGAGAAAAATCGAGAAGTGGTAATTCGTAGTAAAAACCGCAGAAAACATAACGTTTTCAACATTTGTTTTCGAAATGGCGTAACTGAAAATCTTCACATTGGACGCATTACTCTCAGAAACGTTTACATTTATCGTCTGGCAACTAATGCAGCGTGATGACGTTTGCGGTCGCACCACTCTGTACGAAGTAGAAGCTTCTAAGTTGTTGCAGTCACCAAGAAAGAGGCACAGAAATTCAAGTTTTAGTTTTTGAAAATTCAGTTTTTGGCTGCTTTTGCTGCCTTGTAGTTGACCTAGGACCTTAAGATTTTGCATCAACCGAACTCTGGCAGCCACATTACACGAGAAAAAGCGAGAAGTGGTAATTCGTAGTAAAAACCGCAGAAAACATAACGTTTTCAACATTAGTTTTCGAAATGACGTAACTGAAAATCTTCACATTGGACGCATTACTCTCAGAAACGTTTACATTTATCGTCTGGCAACTAATGCAGCGTGATGACGTTTGCGGTCGCACCACTCTGTACGAAGTAGAAGCTTCTAAGTTGTTGCAGTCACCAAGAAAGAGGCACAGAAATTCAAGTTTTAGTTTTTGAAAATTCAGTTTTTGGCTGCTTTTGCTGCCTTGTAGTTGACCTAGGACCTTAAGATTTTGCATCAACCGAATTCTGGCAGCCACATTACACGAGAAAAAGCGAGAAGTGGTAATTCGTAGTAAAAACCGCAGAATACATAACGTTTTCAACATTTGTTTTCGAAATGACGTAACTGAATATCTTCACATTGGACGCATTACTCTCAGAAACGTTTACATTTATCGTCTGGCAAGTAATGCAGCGTGATGACGTTTGCGGTCGCACCACTCTGTACGAAGTAGAAGCCTCTAAGTCTTTGCAGTCACCAAGAAAGAGGCACAGAAATTCAAGTTTTAGTTTTTGAAAATTCAATTTTTGGCTTCTTTTGCTGCCTTGTAATTGACCTAGGACCTTAAGATTTTGCATGAACCGAACTCTGGCAGCCACATTACACGAGAAAAAGCGAGAAGTGGTAATTCGTAGTAAAAATCGCAGAAAACATAACGTTTTCAACATTTGTTTTCGAAATGACGTAACTGAAAATCTTCACATTGGACGCATTACTCTCAGAAACGTTTACATTTATCGTCTGGCAACTAATGCAGCGTGATGACGTTTGCGGTCGCACCACTCTGTACGAAGTAGAAGCTTCTAAGTTGTTGCAGTCACCAAGAAAGAGGCACAGAAATTCAAGTTTTAGTTTTTGAAAATTCAGTTTTTGGCTGCTTTTGCTGCCTTGTAGTTGACCTAGGACCTTAAGATTTTGCATCAACCGAATTCTGGCAGCCACATTACACGAGAAAAAGCGAGAAGTGGTAATTCGTAGTAAAAACCGCAGAAAACATAACGTTTTCTACATTTGTTTTCGAAATGACGTAACTGAAAATCTTCACATTGGACGCATTACTCTCATAAACGTTTACATTTATCGTCTGGCAACTAATGCAGCGTGATGACGTTTGCGGTCGCACCACTCTGTACGAAGTAGAAGCTTCTAAAATGTTGCAGTCACCAAGAAGGAGGCACAGAAATTCAAGTTTTAGTTTTTGAAAATTCAGTTTTTGGCTGCTTTTGCTGGCTTGTAGTTGACCTAGGACCTTAAGATTTTGCATCAACCGAACTCTGGCAGCCACATTACACGAGAAAAGGCGAGAAGTGGTAATTCGTAGTAAAAATCGCAGAAAACATAACGTTTTCAACATTTGTTTTCGAAATGACGTAACTGAAAATCTTCACATTGGATGCATTACTCTCAGAAACGTTTACATTTATCGTCTGGCAAGTAATGCAGCGTGATGACGTTTGCGGTCGCACCACTCTATACGAAGTAGAAGCTTCTAAGTTGTTGCAGTCACCAAGAAAGAGGCACAGAAATTCAAGTTTTAGTTTTTGAAAATTCAGTTTTTGGCTTCTTTTGCTGACTTGTAGTTGACCTAGGACCTTAAGATTTTGCATGAACCGAACTCTGGCAGCCACATTACACGAGAAAAAGCGAGAAGTGGTAATTCGTAGTAAAAACCGCAGAAAACATAACGTTTTCAACATTTGTTTTCGAAATGACGTAACTGAAAATCTTCACATTGGACGCACTACTCTCAGAAACGTTTACATTTATCGTCTGGCAACTAATGCAGCGTGATGACGTTTGCGGTCGCACCACTCTGTACGAAGTAGAAGCCTCTAAGTTGTTGCAGTCACCAAGAAAGGGGCACAGAAATTCAAGTTTTAGTTTTTGAAAATTCAGTTTTTGGCTGCTTTTGCTGCCTTGTAGTTGACCTATGACCTTAAGATTTTGCATGAACCGAACTCTGGCAGCCACATTACACGAGAAAAAGCGAGAAGTGGTAATTCGTACTAAAAACCGCAGAAAACATAACGTTTTCAACATTTGTTTTCGAAATGACGTAACTGAAAATCTTCACATGGGACGCATTACTCTCAGAAACGTTTACATTTATCGTCTGGCAACTAATGCCGCGTGATGACGTTTGCGGTCGCACCACTCTGTACGAAGTAGAAGCTTCTAAGTTGTTGCAGTCACCAAGAAAGAGGCACAGAAATTCAAGTTTTAGTTTTTGAAAATTCAGTTTTTGGCTGCTTTTGCTGCCTTGTAGTTGACCTAGGACCTTAAGATTTTGCATGAACCGAACTCTGGCAGCCACATTACACGAGAAAAAGCGAGAAGTGGTAATTCGTAGTAAAAACCGCAGAAAACATAACGTTTTCAACATTTGTTTTCGAAATGACGTAACTGAAAATCTTCACATTGGACGCATTACTCTCAGAAACGTTTACATTTATCGTCTGGCAACTAATGCCGCGTGATGACGTTTGCGGTCGCACCACTCTGTACGAAGTAGAAGCTTCTAAGTTGTTGCAGTCACCAAGAAAGAGGCACAGAATTTCAAGTTTTAGTTTTTGAAAATTCAGTATTTGGCTGCTTTTGCTGCCTTGTAGTTGACCTAGGACCTTAAGATTTTGCATGAACCGAACTCTGGCAGCCACATTACACGAGAAATAGCGAGAAGTGGTAATTCGTAGTAAAAACCGCAGAAAACATAACGTTTTCAACATTTGTTTTCGAAATGACGTAACTGAAAATCTTCACATTGGACGCATTACTCTCAGAAACGTTTACATTTATCGTCTGGCAACTAATGCCGCGTGATGCCGTTTGCGGTCGCACCACTCTGTACGAAGTAGAAGCTTCTAAGTTGTTGCAGTCACCAAGAAAGAGGCACAGAAATTCAAGTTTTAGTTTTTGAAAATTCAGTTTTTGGCTGCTTTTGCTGCCTTGTAGTTGACCTCGGACCTTAAGATTTTGCATGAACCGAACTCTGGCAGCCACATTACACGAGAAAAAGCGAGAAGTGGTAATTCGTAGTAAAAACCGCAGAAAACATATCGTTTTCTACATTTGTTTTCGAAATGACGTAACTGAAAATCTTCACATTGGACGCATTACTCTCAGAAACGTTTACATTTATCGTCTGGCAACTAATGCAGCGTGATGACGTTTGCGGTCGCACCACTCTGTACGAAGTAGAAGCTTCTAAGTTGTTGCAGTCACCAAGAAAGAGGCACAGAAATTCAAGTTTTAGTTTTTGAAAATTCAGTTATAGGCTGCTTTTGCTGCCTTGTAGTTGACCTAGGACCTTAAGATTTTGCATGAACCGAACTCTGGCAGCCACATTATACGAGAAAAAGCGAGAAGTGGTAATTCGTACTAAAAACCGCAGAAAACATAACGTTTTCAACATTTGTTTTCGAAATGACGTAACTGAAAATCTTCACATGGGACGCATTACTCTAAGAAACGTTTACATTTATCGTCTGGCAACTAATGCAGCGTGATGACGTTTGCGGTCGCACCACTCTGTACGAAGTAGAAGCTTCTAAGTTGTTGCAGTCACCAAGAAAGAGGCACAGAAATTCAAGTTTTAGTTTTTGAAAATTCAGTTTTTGGCTGCTTTTGCTGCCTTGTAGTTGACCTAGGACCTTAAGATTTTGCATGAACCGAACTCTGGCAGCCACATTACACGAGAAAAAGCGAGAAGTGGTAATTCGTTGTAAAAACCGCACAAAACATAACGTTTTCAACATTTGTTTTCGAAATGACGTAACTGAAAATCTTCACATTGGACGCATTACTCTCAGAAACGTTTACCTTTATCGTCTGGCAACTAATGCCGCGTGATGCCGTTTGCGGTCGCACCACTCTGTACGAAGTAGAAGCTTCTAAGTTGTTGCAGTCACCAAGAAAGAGGCACAGAAATTCAAGTTTTAGTTTTTGAAAATCAGTTTTTGGCTGCTTTTGCTGCCTTGTAGTTGACCTAGGACCTTAAGATTTTGCATGAACCGAACTCTGGCAGCCACATTACACGAGAAAAAGCGAGAAGTGGTAATTAGTAGTAAGAACCGCAGAAAACATATCTTTTTCAACATTTGTTTTCGAAATGACGTAACTGAAAATCTTCACATTGGACGCATTACTCTCAGAAACGTTTACATTTATCGTCTGGCAACTAATGCAGCGTGATGACGTTTGCGGTCGCACCACTCTGTACGAAGTAGAAGCTTCTAAGTTGTTGCAGTCACCAAGAAAGAGGCACAGAAATTCAAGTTTTAGTTTTTGAAAATTCAGTTTTTGGCTGCTTTTGCTGCCTTGTAGTTGACCTAGGACCTTAAGATTTTGCATGAACCGAACTCTGGCAGCCACATTACACGAGAAAAAGCGAGAAGTGGTAATTCGTAGTAAAAACCGCAGAAAACATAACGTTTTCAACATTTGTTTTCGAAATGACGTAACTGAAAATCTTCACATTGGACGCATTACTCTCAGAAACGTTTACATTTATCGTCTGTCAACTAATGCAGCGTGATGACGTTTGCGGTCGCACCACTCTGTACGAAGTAGAAGCTTCTAAGTTGTTGCAGTCACCAAGAAAGAGGCACAGAAATTCAAGTTTTAGTTTTTGAAAATTCAGTTTTTGGCTGCTTTTGCTGTCTTGTAGTTGACCTAGGACCTTAAGATTTTGCATCAACCGAACTCTGGCAGCCACATTACACGAGAAAAAGCGAGAAGTGGTAATTCGTAGTAAAAACCACAGAAAACATAACATTTTCAACATTTGTTTTCGAAATGACGTAACTGAAAATCGTCACATTGGACGCATTACTCTCAGAAACGTTTACATTTATCGTCTGGCAACTAATGCAGCGTGATGACGTTTGCGGTCGCACCACTGTGTACGAAGTAGAAGCTTCTAAGTTGTTGCAGTCACCAAGAAAGAGGCACAGAAATTCAAGTTTTAGTTTTTGAAAATTCAGTTATAGGCTGCTTTTGCTGCCTTGTAGTTGACCTAGGACCTTAAGATTTTGCATGAACCGAACTCTGGCAGCCACATTATACGAGAAAAAGCGAGAAGTGGTAATTCGTACTAAAAACCGCAGAAAACATAACGTTTTCAACATTTGTTTTCGAAATGACGTAACTGAAAATCTTCACATGGGACGCATTACTCTAAGAAACGTTTACATTTATCGTCTGGCAACTAATGCAGCGTGATGACGTTTGCGGTCGCACCACTCTGTACGAAGTAGAAGCTTCTAAGTTGTTGCAGTCACCAAGAAAGAGGCACAGAAATTCAAGTTTTAGTTTTTGAAAATTCAGTTTTTGGCTGCTTTTGCTGCCTTGTAGTTGACCTAGGACCTTAAGATTTTGCATGAACCGAACTCTGGCAGCCACATTACACGAGAAAAAGCGAGAAGTGGTAATTCGTTGTAAAAACCGCACAAAACATAACGTTTTCAACATTTGTTTTCGAAATGACGTAACTGAAAATCTTCACATTGGACGCATTACTCTCAGAAACGTTTACCTTTATCGTCTGGCAACTAATGCCGCGTGATGCCGTTTGCGGTCGCACCACTCTGTACGAAGTAGAAGCTTCTAAGTTGTTGCAGTCACCAAGAAAGAGGCACAGAAATTCAAGTTTTAGTTTTTGAAAATCAGTTTTTGGCTGCTTTTGCTGCCTTGTAGTTGACCTAGGACCTTAAGATTTTGCATGAACCGAACTCTGGCAGCCACATTACACGAGAAAAAGCGAGAAGTGGTAATTAGTAGTAAGAACCGCAGAAAACATATCTTTTTCAACATTTGTTTTCGAAATGACGTAACTGAAAATCTTCACATTGGACGCATTACTCTCAGAAACGTTTACATTTATCGTCTGGCAACTAATGCAGCGTGATGACGTTTGCGGTCGCACCACTCTGTACGAAGTAGAAGCTTCTAAGTTGTTGCAGTCACCAAGAAAGAGGCACAGAAATTCAAGTTTTAGTTTTTGAAAATTCAGTTTTTGGCTGCTTTTGCTGCCTTGTAGTTGACCTAGGACCTTAAGATTTTGCATGAACCGAACTCTGGCAGCCACATTACACGAGAAAAAGCGAGAAGTGGTAATTCGTAGTAAAAACCGCAGAAAACATAACGTTTTCAACATTTGTTTTCGAAATGACGTAACTGAAAATCTTCACATTGGACGCATTACTCTCAGAAACGTTTACATTTATCGTCTGTCAACTAATGCAGCGTGATGACGTTTGCGGTCGCACCACTCTGTACGAAGTAGAAGCTTCTAAGTTGTTGCAGTCACCAAGAAAGAGGCACAGAAATTCAAGTTTTAGTTTTTGAAAATTCAGTTTTTGGCTGCTTTTGCTGTCTTGTAGTTGACCTAGGACCTTAAGATTTTGCATCAACCGAACTCTGGCAGCCACATTACACGAGAAAAAGCGAGAAGTGGTAATTCGTAGTAAAAACCACAGAAAACATAACGTTTTCAACATTTGTTTTCGAAATGACGTAACTGAAAATCGTCACATTGGACGCATTACTCTCAGAAACGTTTACATTTATCGTCTGGCAACTAATGCAGCGTGATGACGTTTGCGGTCGCACCACTGTGTACGAAGTAGAAGCTTCTAAGTTGTTGCAGTCACCAAGAAAGAGGCACAGAAATTCAAGTTTTAGTTTTTGAA
This sequence comes from Schistocerca serialis cubense, assembly GCF_023864345.2. Taxonomy (NCBI): domain Eukaryota; kingdom Metazoa; phylum Arthropoda; class Insecta; order Orthoptera; family Acrididae; genus Schistocerca; species Schistocerca serialis. Next base: position 1,325,286 of record NW_026047571.1, on the reverse strand, counting down.
AATTCAGTTTTTGTCTGCTTTTGCTGCCTTGTAGTTGACCTAGGACCTTAAGATTTTGCATGAACCGAACTCTGGCAGCCACATTACACGAGAAAAAGCGAGAAGTGGTAATTCGAAGTAAAAATCGCAGAAAACATAACGTTTTCAACATTTGTTTTCGAAATGACGTAACTGAAAATCTTCACATTGGACGCATTACTCTCAGAAACATTTACATTTATCGTCTGGCAACCAATGCCGCGTGATGACGTTTGCGGTCGCACCACTCTGTACGAAGTAGAAGCTTCTAAGTTGTTGCAGTCACCAAGAAAGAGGCACAGAAATTCAAGTTTTAGTTTTTGAAAATTCAGTTTTTGGCTGCTTTTGCTGCCTTGTAGTTGACCTAGGACCTTAAGATTTTGCATGAACCGAACTCTGGCAGCCACATTACACGAGAAATAGCGAGAAGTGGTAATTCGTAGTAAAAACCGCAGAAAACATAACGTTTTCAACATTTGTTTTCGAAATGACGTAACTGAAAATCTTCACATTGGACGCATTACTCTCAGAAACGTTTACATTTATCGTCTGGCAACTAATGCAGCGTGATGACGTTTGCGGTCGCACCACTCTGTACGAAGTAGAAGCTTCTAAGTTGTTGCAGTCACCAAGAAAGAGGCACAGAAATTCAAGTTTTAGTTTTTGAAAATTCAGTTATAGGCTGCTTTTGCTGCCTTGTAGTTGACCTAGGACCTTAAGATTTTGCATGAACCGAACTCTGGCAGCCACATTACACGAGAAAAAGCGAGAAGTGGTAATTCGTACTAAAAACCGCAGAAAACATAACGTTTTCAACATTTGTTTTCGAAATGACGTAACTGAAAATCTTCACATGGGACGCATTACTCTAAGAAACGTTTACATTTATAGTCTGGCAACTAATGCAGCGTGATGACGTTTGCGGTCGCACCACTCTGTACGAAGTAGAAGCTTCTAAGTTGTTGCAGTCACCAAGAAAGAGGCACAGAAATTCAAGTTTTAGTTTTTGAAAATTCAGTTTTTGGCTGCTTTTGCTGCCTTGTAGTTGACCTAGGACCTTAAGATTTTGCATGAACCGAACTCTGGCAGCCACATTACACGAGAAAAAGCGAGAAGTGGTAATTCGCTGTAAAAACCGCAGAAAACATAACGTTTTCAACATTTGTTTTCGAAATGACGTAACTGAAAATCTTCACATTGGACGCATTACTCTCAGAAACGTTTACATTTATCGTCTGGCAACTAATGCCGCGTGATGACGTTTGCGGTCGCACCACTCTGTACGAAGTAGAAGCTTCTAAGTTGTTGCAGTCACCAAGAAAGAGGCACAGAAATTCAAGTTTTAGTTTTTGAAAATTCAGTTTTTGGCTGCTTTTGCTGCCTTGTAGTTGACCTAGGACCTTAAGATTTTGCATGAACCGAACTCTGGCAGCCACATTACACGAGAAAAAGCGAGAAGTGGTAATTCGTAGTAAAAACCGCAGAAAACATAACGTTTTCAACATTTGTTTTCGAAATGACGTAACTGAAAATCTTCACATTGGACGCATTACTCTCAGAAACGTTTACATTTATCGTCTGGCAACTAATGCAGCGTGATGACGTTTGCGGTCGCACCACTGTGTACGAAGTAGAAGCTTCTAAGTTGTTGCAGTCACCAAGAAAGAGGCACAGCTATTCAAGTTTTAGTTTTTGAAAATTCAGTTTTTGGCTGCTTTTGCTGCCTTGTAGTTGACCTAGGACCTTAAGATTTTGCATGAACCTAACTCTGGCAGCCACATTACACGAGAAAAAGCGAGAAGTGGTAATTCGTAGTAAAAACCGCAGAAAACATAACGTTTTCAACATTTGTTTTCGAAATGACGTAACTGAAAATCTTCAAATGGGACGCATTAATCTAAGAAACGTTTACATTTATCGTCTGGCAACTAATGCAGCGTGATGACGTTTGCGGTCGCACCACTCTGTACGAAGTAGAAGCTTCTAAGTTGTTGCAGTCACCAAGAAAGAGGCACAGAAATTCAAGTTTTAGTTTTTGAAAATTCAGTTTTTGGCTGCTTTTGCTGCCTTGTAGTTGACCTAGGACTTTAAGATTTTGCATGAACCGAACTCTGGCAGCCACATTACACAAGAAAAAGCGAGAAGTGGTAATTCGTAGTAAAAACCGCAGAAAACATAACGTTTTCAACATTTGTTTTCGAAATGACGTAACTGAAAATCTTCACATTGGACGCATTACTCTCAGAAACGTTTACATTTATCGTCTGGCAACTAATGCCGCGTGATGACGTTTTCGGTCGCACCACTCTGTACGAAGTAGAAGCTTCTAAGTTGTTGCAGTCACCAAGAAAGAGGCACAGAAATTCAAGTTTTAGTTTTTGAAAATTCAGTTTTTGGCTGCTTTTGCTGCCTTGTAGTTGACCTAGGACCTTAAGATTTTGCATGAACCGAACTCTGGCAGCCACATTACACGAGAAAAAGCGAGAAGTGGTAATTCGTAGTAAAAACCGCAGAAAACATAACGTTTTCAACATTTGTTTTCGAAATGACGTAACTGAAAATCTTCACATTGGACGCATTACTCTCAGAAACGTTTACATTTATCGTCTGTCAACTAATGCAGCGTGATGACGTTTGCGGTCGCACCACTCTGTACGAAGTAGAAGCTTCTAAGTTGTTGCAGTCACCAAGAAAGAGGCACAGAAATTCAAGTTTTAGTTTTTGAAAATTCAGTTTTTGGCTGCTTTTGCTGTCTTGTAGTTGACCTAGGACCTTAAGATTTTGCATCAACCGAACTCTGGCAGCCACATTACACGAGAAAAAGCGAGAAGTGGTAATTCGTAGTAAAAACCACAGAAAACATAACGTTTTCAACATTTGTTTTCGAAATGACGTAACTGAAAATCGTCACATTGGACGCATTACTCTCAGAAACGTTTACATTTATCGTCTGGCAACTAATGCAGCGTGATGACGTTTGCGGTCGCACCACTGTGTACGAAGTAGAAGCTTCTAAGTTGTTGCAGTCACCAAGAAAGAGGCACAGAAATTCAAGTTTTAGTTTTTGAAAATTCAGTTTTTGGCTGCTTTTGCTGCCTTGTAGTTGACCTAGGACCTTAAGATTTTGCATGAACCGAACTCTGGCAGCCACATTACACGAGAAAAAGCGAGAAGTGGTAATTCGTAGTAAAAATCGCAGAAAACATAACGTTTTCAACATTTGTTTTCGAAATGACGTAACTGAAAATCTTCACATTGGACGCATTACTCTCAGAAACGTTTACATTTATCGTCTGGCAACTAATGCCGCGTGATGACGTTTGCGGTCGCACCACTCTGTACGAAGTAGAAGCTTCTAAGTTGTTGCAGTCACCAAGAAAGAGGCACAGAAATTCAAGTTTTAGTTTTTGAAAATTCAGTTTTTGGCTGCTTTTGCTGCCTTGTAGTTGACCTAGGACCTTAAGATTTTGCATGAACCGAACTCTGGCAGCCACATTACACGAGAAATAGCGAGAAGTGGTAAATCGTAGTAAAAACCGCAGAAAACATAACGTTTTCAACATTTGTTTTCGAAATGACGTAACTGAAAATCTTCACATTGGACGCATTACTCTCAGAAACGTTTACATTTATCGTCTGGCAACTAATGCAGCGTGATGACGTTTGCGGTCGCACCACTCTGTACGAAGTAGAAGCTTCTAAGTTGTTGCAGTCACCAAGAAAGAGGCACAGAAATTCAAGTTTTAGTTTTTGAAAATTCAGTTATAGGCTGCTTTTGCTGCCTTGTAGTTGACCTAGGACCTTAAGATTTTGCATGAACCGAACTCTGGCAGCCACATTACACGAGAAAAAGCGAGAAGTGGTAATTCGTACTAAAAACCGCAGAAAACATAACGTTTTCAACATTTGTTTTCGAAATGACGTAACTGAAAATCTTCACATGGGACGCATTACTCTAAGAAACGTTTACATTTATAGTCTGGCAACTAATGCAGCGTGATGACGTTTGCGGTCGCACCACTCTGTACGAAGTAGAAGCTTCTAAGTTGTTGCAGTCACCAAGAAAGAGGCACAGAAATTCAAGTTTTAGTTTTTGAAAATTCAGTTTTTGGCTGCTTTTGCTGCCTTGTAGTTGACCTAGGACCTTAAGATTTTGCATGAACCGAACTCTGGCAGCCACATTACACGAGAAAAAGCGAGAAGTGGTAATTCGTTGTAAAAACCGCAGAAAACATAACGTTTTCAACATTTGTTTTCGAAATGACGTAACTGAAAATCTTCACATTGGACGCATTACTCTCAGAAACGTTTACATTTATCGTCTGGCAACTAATGCCGCGTGATGACGTTTGCGGTCGCACCACTCTGTACGAAGTAGAAGCTTCTAAGTTGTTGCAGTCACCAAGAAAGAGGCACAGAAATTCAAGTTTTAGTTTTTGAAAATTCAGTTTTTGGCTGCTTTTGCTGCCTTGTAGTTGACCTAGGACCTTAAGATTTTGCATGAACCGAACTCTGGCAGCCACATTACACGAGAAAAAGCGAGAAGTGGTAATTCGTAGTAAAAACCGCAGAAAACATAACGTTTTCAACATTTGTTTTCGAAATGACGTAACTGAAAATCTTCACATTGGACGCATTACTCTCAGAAACGTTTACATTTATCGTCTGTCAACTAATGCAGCGTGATGACGTTTGCGGTCGCACCACTCTGTACGAAGTAGAAGCTTCTAAGTTGTTGCAGTCACCAAGAAAGAGGCACAGAAATTCAAGTTTTAGTTTTTGAAAATTCAGTTTTTGGCTGCTTTTGCTGTCTTGTAGTTGACCTAGGACCTTAAGATTTTGCATCAACCGAACTCTGGCAGCCACATTACACGAGAAAAAGCGAGAAGTGGTAATTCGTAGTAAAAACCACAGAAAACATAACGTTTTCAACATTTGTTTTCGAAATGACGTAACTGAAAATCGTCACATTGGACGCATTACTCTCAGAAACGTTTACATTTATCGTCTGGCAACTAATGCAGCGTGATGACGTTTGCGGTCGCACCACTGTGTACGAAGTAGAAGCTTCTAAGTTGTTGCAGTCACCAAGAAAGAGGCACAGAAATTCAAGTTTTAGTTTTTGAAAATTCAGTTTTTGGCTGCTTTTGCTGCCTTGTAGTTGACCTAGGACCTTAAGATTTTGCATGAACCGAACTCTGGCAGCCACATTACACGAGAAAAAGCGAGAAGTGGTAATTCGTAGTAAAAATCGCAGAAAACATAACGTTTTCAACATTTGTTTTCGAAATGACGTAACTGAAAATCTTCACATTGGACGCATTACTCTCAGAAACGTTTACATTTATCGTCTGGCAACTAATGCCGCGTGATGACGTTTGCGGTCGCACCACTCTGTACGAAGTAGAAGCTTCTAAGTTGTTGCAGTCACCAAGAAAGAGGCACAGAAATTCAAGTTTTAGTTTTTGAAAATTCAGTTTTTGGCTGCTTTTGCTGCCTTGTAGTTGACCTAGGACCTTAAGATTTTGCATGAACCGAACTCTGGCAGCCACATTACACGAGAAATAGCGAGAAGTGGTAATTCGTAGTAAAAACCGCAGAAAACATAACGTTTTCAACATTTGTTTTCGAAATGACGTAACTGAAAATCTTCACATTGGACGCATTACTCTCAGAAACGTTTACATTTATCGTCTGGCAACTAATGCAGCGTGATGACGTTTGCGGTCGCACCACTCTGTACGAAGTAGAAGCTTCTAAGTTGTTGCAGTCACCAAGAAAGAGGCACAGAAATTCAAGTTTTAGTTTTTGAAAATTCAGTTATAGGCTGCTTTTGCTGCCTTGTAGTTGACCTAGGACCTTAAGATTTTGCATGAACCGAACTCTGGCAGCCACATTACACGAGAAAAAGCGAGAAGTGGTAATTCGTACTAAAAACCGCAGAAAACATAACGTTTTCAACATTTGTTTTCGAAATGACGTAACTGAAAATCTTCACATGGGACGCATTACTCTAAGAAACGTTTACATTTATAGTCTGGCAACTAATGCAGCGTGATGACGTTTGCGGTCGCACCACTCTGTACGAAGTAGAAGCTTCTAAGTTGTTGCAGTCACCAAGAAAGAGGCACAGAAATTCAAGTTTTAGTTTTTGAAAATTCAGTTTTTGGCTGCTTTTGCTGCCTTGTAGTTGACCTAGGACCTTAAGATTTTGCATGAACCGAACTCTGGCAGCCACATTACACGAGAAAAAGCGAGAAGTGGTAATTAGTAGTAAAAACCGCAGAAAACATATCTTTTTCAACATTTGTTTTCGAAATGACGTAACTGAAAATCTTCACATTGGACGCATTACTCTCAGAAACGTTTACATTTATCGTCTGGCAACTAATGCAGCGTGATGACGTTTGCGGTCGCACCACTCTGTACGAAGAAGAAGCTTCTAAGTTGTTGCAGTCACCAAGAAAGAGGCACAGAAATTCAAGTTTTAATTTTTGAAAATTCAGTTTTAGGCTGCTTTTGCTGCCTTGTAGTTGACCTAGGACCTTAAGATTTTGCATGAACCGAACTCTGGCAGCCACATTACACGAGAAAAAGCGAGAAGTGGTAATTCGTAGTAAAAACCGCAGAAAACATAACGTTTTCAACATTTGTTTTCGAAATGACGTAACTGAAAATCTTCACATTGGACGCATTACTCTCAGAAACGTTTACATTTATCGTCTGGCAACTAATGCTGCGTGATGACGTTTGCGGTCGCACCACTCTGTACGAAGTAGAAGCTTCTACGTTGTTGCAGTCACCAAGAAAGACGCACAGAAATTCAAGTTTTAGTTTTTGAAAATTCAGTTTTTGGCTGCTTTTGCTGCCTTGTAGTTGACCTAGGACCTTAAGATTTTGCATCAACCGAATTCTGGCAGCCACATTACACGAGAAAAAGCGAGAAGTGGTAATTCGTAGTAAAAACCGCAGAAAACATAACGTTTTCAACATTAGTTTTCGAAATGACGTAACTGAAAATCTTCACATTGGACGCATTACTCTCAGAAACGTTTACATTTATCGTCTGGCAACTAATGCAGCGTGATGACATTTGCGGTCGCACCACTCTGTACGAAGTAGAAGCTTCTAAGTTGTTGCAGTCACGAAGAAAGAGGCACAGAAATTCAAGTTTTAGTTTTTGAAAATTCAGTTTTTGGCTGCTTTTGCTGCCTTGTAGTTGACCTAGGACCTTAAGATTTTGCATCAACCGAACTCTGGCAGCCACATTACACGAGAAAAAGCGAGAAGTGGTAATTCATAGTAAAAACCACAGAAAACATAACGTTTTCGACATTTGTTTTCGAAATGACGTAACTGAAAATCTTCACATTGGACGCATTACTCTCAGAAACGTTTACATTTATCGTCTGGCATTTATCGTCTGGCAACGAATGCCGCGCGATGACGTTTGCGGTCGCACCACTCTGTACGAAGTAGAAGCTTCTACGTTGTTGCAGTCACCAAGAAAGAGGCACAGAAATTCAAGTTTTAGTTTTTAAAAATTCAGTTTTTGGCTGCTTTAGCTGCCTTGTAGTTGACCTAGGACTTTAAGATTTTGCATGAACGGAACTCTGGTAGCCACATTACACGAGAAAAAGCGAGAAGTGGTAATTCGTAGTAAAAACCGCAGAAAACATAACGTTTTCAACATTTGTTTTCGAAATGACGTAACTGAAAATCTTCACATTGGACGCATTACTCTCAGAAACGTTTACATTTATCGTCTGGCAACTAATGCCGCGTGATGACGTTTGCGGTCGCACCACTCTGTACGAAGTAGAAGCTTCTAAGTTGTTGCAGTCACCAAGAAAGAGGCACAGAAATTCAAGGTTTAGTTTTTGAAAATTCAGTTTTTGGCTGCTTTTGCTGCCTTGTAGTTGACCTAGGACCTTAAGATTTTGCATGAACCGAACTCTGGCAGCCACATTACACGAGAAAAAGCGAGAAGTGGTAATTCGTAGTAAAAACCGCAGAAAACATAACGTTTTCAACATTTGTTTTCGAAATGACGTAACTGAAAATCTTCACATTGGACGCATTACTCTCAGAAACGTTTACATTTATCGTCTGGCATTTATCGTCTGGCAACGAATGCCGCGCGATGACGTTTGCGGTCGCATCACTCTGTACGAAGTAGAAGCTTCTACGTTGTTGCAGTCACCAAGAAAGAGGCACAGAAATTCAAGTTTTAGTTTTTGAAAATTCAGTTTTTGGCTGCCTTAGCTGCCTTGTAGTTGACCTAGGACCTTAAGATTTTGCATGAACCGAACTCTGGCAGCCACATTACACGAGACAAAGCGAGAAGTGGTAATTCGTAGTAAAAACCGCAGAAAACATAACGTTTTCAACATTTGTTTTCGAAATGACGTAACTGAAAATCTTCACATTGGACGCATTACTCTCAGAAACGTTTACATTTATCGTCTGGCAACTAATGCCGCGTGATGACGTTTGCGGTCGCACCACTCTGTACGAAGTAGAAGCTTGTAAGTTGTTGCAGTCACCAAGAAAGAGGCACAGAAATTCAAGTTTTAGTTTTTGAAAATTCAGTTTTTGGCTGCTTTAGCTGCCTTGTAGTTGACCTAGGACCTTAAGATTTTGCATGAACCGAACTCTGGCAGCTACATTACACGAAAAAAAGCGAGAAGTGGTAATTCGTAGTAAAAACCGCAGAAAACATAACGTTTTCAACATTTGTTTTCGAAATGACGTAACTGAAAATCTTGACATTGGACGCATTACTCTCAGAAACGTTTACATTTATCGTCTGGCAACTAATGCCGCGTGATGACGTTTGCGGTCGCACCACTCTGTACGAAGTAGAAGCTTCTAAGTTGTCACAGTCACCAAGAAAGAGGCACAGAAATTCAAGTTTTAGTTTTTGAAAATTCAGTTTTTGGCTGCTTTTGCTGCCTTGTAGTTGACCTAGGACCTTAAGATTTTGCACGAACCGAACTCTGGCAGCCACATTACACGAGAAAAAGCGAGAAGTGGTAATTCGTAGTAAAATCCGCAGAAAACATAACGTTTTCAACATTTGTTTTCGAAATGACGTAACTGAAAATCTTCACATTGGACGCATTACTCTCAGAAACGTTTACATTTATCGTCTGGCAACTGATGCAGCGTGATGACCTTTGCGGTCGCACCACTCTGTACGAAGTAGAAGCTTCTAAGTTGTTGCAGTCACCAAGAAAGAGGCACAGAAATTCAAGTTTTAGTTTTTGAAAATTCAGTTTTTGGCTGCTTTAGCTGCCTTGTAGTTGACCTAGGACCTTAAGAGTTTGCATGAACCGAACTCTGGCAGCCACATTACACGAGAAAAAGCGAGAAGTGGTAACTCGTAGTAAAAACCGCAGAAAACATAACGTTTTCAACATTTGTTTTCGTATCGACGTAACTGAAAATCTTCACATTGGACGCATTACTCTCAGAAACGTTTACATTTATCGTCTGGCAACTGATGCAGCGTGATGACCTTTGCGGTCGCACCACTCTGTACGAAGTAGAAGCTTCTACGTTGTTGCAGTCACCAAGAAAGAGGCACAGAAATTCAAGTTTTAGTTTTTGAAAATTCAGTATTTGGCTGCTCTAGCTGCCTTGTAGTTGACCTAGGACCTTAAGATTTTGCATGAACCGAACTCTGGCAGCCACATTACACGAGAAAAAGCGAGAAGTGGTAATTCGTAGTAAAAACCGCAGAAAACATAACGTTTTCAACATTTGTTTTCGAAATGACGTAACTGAAAATCTTCACATTGGACGCATTTCTCTCAGAAACGTTTACATTTATCGTCTGGCATTTATCGTCTGGCAACGAACGCCGCGCGATGACGTTTGCGGTCGCACCACTCTGTACGAAGTAGAAGCTTCTACGTTGTTGCAGTCACCAAGAAAGAGGCACAGAAATTCAAGTTTTAGTTTTTGAAAATTCAGTTTTTGGCTGCTTTTGCTGCCTTGTAGTTGGCCTAGGACCTTAAGATTTTGCATGAACCGAACTCTAGGAGCCACATTACACGAGAAAAAGCGAGAAGTGGTAATACGTAGTAAAAACCGCAGAAAACATAACGTTTTCAACATTTGTTTTCGAAATGACGTAACTGAAAATCTTCACATTGGACGCATTACTCTCAGAAACGTTTACATTTATCGTCTGGCAACTAATGCCGCGTGATGACGTTTGCGGTCGAACCACTCTGTACGAAGTAGAAGCTTCTAAGTTGTTGCAGTCACCAAGAAAGAGGCACAGAAATTCAAGTTTTAGTTTTTGAAAATTCAGATTTGGCTGCTTTAGCTGCCTTGTAGTTGACCTAGGACCTTAAGATTTTGCATGAACCGAACTCTGGCAGCTACATTACACGAAAAAAAGCGAGAAGTGGTAATTCGTAGTAAAAACCGCAGAAAACATAACTTTTTAACATTTGTTTTCGAAATGACGTAACTGAAAATCTTCACATTGGACGCATTATTCTCAGAAACGTTTACATTTATCGTCTGGCAACTAATGCAGCGTGATGACGTTTGCGGTCGCACCACTCTGTACGAAGTAGAAATTTCTAAGTTGTCGCAGTCACCAAGAAAGAGGCACAGAAATTCAAGTTTTAGTTTTTGAAAATTCAGTTTTTGGCTGCTTTTGCTGCCTTGTAGTTGACCTAGGACCTTAAGATTTTGCATGAACAGAACTCTGGCAGCCACATTACACGAGAAAAAGCGAGAAGTGGTAATTCGTAGTAAAAACCGCAGAAAACATAACGTTTTCAACATTTGTTTTCGAAATGACGTAACTGAAAATCTTCACATTGGACGCATTACTCTCAGAAACGTTTACATTTATCGTCTGGCAACTAATGCCGCGTGATGACGTTTGCGGTCGCACCACTCTGTACGAAATAGAAGCTTCTAAGTTGTTGCAGTCACCAAGAAAGAGGCACAGAAATTCAAGTTTTAGTTTTTGAAAATTCAGTTTTAGGCTGCTTTTGCTGCCTCGTAGTTGACCTAGGACCTTAAGATTTTGCATGAACCGAACTCTGGCGGCCGCATTACACGAGAAAAAGCGAGAAGTGGTAATTCGTAGTAAAAACCGCAGAAAACATAACGTTTTCAACATGTGTTTTCGATATGACGTAACTGAAAATCTTCACATTGGACGCATTACTCTCAGAAACGTTTACATTTATTGTCTGGCAACTAATGCCGCGTGATGACGTTTGCGGTCGCACCACTCTGTACGGAGTAGAAGCTTCTAAGTTGTTGCAGTCACCAAGAAAGAGGCACAGAAATTCAAGTTTTAGTTTTTGAAAATTCAGTTTTTGGCTGCTTTTGCTGCCTTGTAGTTGACCTAGGAATTTAAGATTTTGCTTGAACCGAACTCTGGCAGCCACATTACACGAGAAATAGCGAGAAGTGGTAATTCGTAGTAAAAACCGCAGAAAACATAACGTTTTCAACATTTGTTTTCGAAATGACGTAACAGAAAATCTTCACATTGGACGCATTACTCTCAGAAACGTTTACATTTATCGTCTGGCAACTAATGCCGCGTGATGACGTTTGCGGTCGCACCACTCTGTACGAAGTAGAAGCTTCTAAGTTGTTGCAGTCACCAAGAAAGAGGCACAGAAATTCAAAATTTTGTTTTTGAAAATTCAGTTTTTGGCTGGTTTTGCTGCCTTGTAGTTGACCTAGGACCTTAAGATTTTGCATGAACCGAACTCTGGCAGCCACATTACACGAGAAAAAGCGAGGAGTGGTAATTCGTAGTAAAAACCGCAGAAAACATAACGTTTTCAACATTTGTTTTCGAAATGACGTAACTGAAAATCTTCACATTGGACGCATTACTCTCAGAAACGTTTACATTTATCGTCTGGCAACTGATGCAGCGTGATGACGTTTGCGGTCGCACCACTCTGTACGAAGTAGAAGCTTCTAAGTTGTTGCAGTCACCAAGAAAGAGGCACAGAAATTCAAGTTTTAGTTTTTGAAAATTCAGTTTTTGGCTGCTTTTGCTGCCTTGTAGTTGACCTAGGCCCTTAAGAGTTTGCATGAACTGAACTCTGGCAGCCACATTACACGAGAAAGAGCGACAAGTGGTAATTCGTAGTAAAAACCGAAGAAAAAATAACGTTTTCAACATTTGTTTTCGTATCGACGTAACTGAAAATCTTCACATTTAATGCATTACTCTCAGAAACGTTTACATTTATCGTCTGGCAACTAATGCAGCGTGATGACGTTTGCGGTCGCACCACTCTGTACGAAGTAGAAGCTTCTAAGTTGTTGCAGTCACCAAGAAAGAGGCACAGAAATTCAAGTTTTAGTTTTAGAAAATTCAGTTTTTGGCTGCTTTTGCTGCCTTGTAGTTGACCTAGGACCTTAAGATTTTGCATGAACCGAACTCTGGCAGCCACATTACACGAGAAAAAGCGAGAAGTGGTAACTCGTAGTAAAAACCGCAGAAAACATAACGTTTTCAACATTTGTTTTCGTATCGACGTAACTGAAAATCTTCACATTGGACGCATTACTCTCAGAAACGTTTACATTTATCGTCTGGCAACTAATGCCGCGTGATGACGTTTGCGGTCGCACCACTCTGTACGAAGTAGAAACTTCTAAGTTGTTGCAGTCACCAAGAAAGAGGCACAGAAATTCAAGTTTTAGTTTTTGAAAATTCAGTTTTTGGCTGCTTTTGCTGCCTCGTAGTTGACCTAGGACCTTAAGATTTTGCATGAACCGATCTCAGGCAGCCACATTACACGAGAAAAAGCGAGAAGTGGTAATTCGTAGTAAAAACCGCAGAAAACATAACGTTTTCAACATTTGTTTTCGAAATGACGTAACTGAAAATCTTCACATTGGACGCATTACTCTCAGAAACGTTTACATTTATCGTCTGGCAACTAATGCCGCGTTATGACGTTTGCGGTCGCACCACTCTGTACGAAGTAGAAGCTTCTAAGTTGTTGCAGTCACCAAGAAAGAGGCACAGAAATTCAAGTTTTAGTTTTTGAAAATTGAGTTTTTGGCTGCTTTTGCTGCCTTGTAGTTGACCTAGGATCTTAAGATTTTACATGAACCGAACTCTGGCAGCCACATTACACGAGAAAAAGCGAGAAGTGGTAATTCGTAGTAAAAACCGCAGAAAACATATCGTTTTCAACATTTGTATTCGAAATGACGTAACTGAAAATCTTCACATTGGACGCATTACTCTCAGAAACGTTTACATTTATCGTCTGGCAACTAATGCCGCGTGATGTCGTTTGCGGTCGCACCACTCTGTACGAACTAGAAGCTTCTACGTTGTTGCAGTCACCAAGAAAGAGGCACAGAAATTCAAGTTTTAGTTTTTGAAAATTCAGTTTTTGGCTGCTTTTGCTGCCTTGTAGTTGACCTAGGACCTTAAGATTTTGCATCAACCGAACTCTGGCAGCCACATTACACGAGAAAAAGCGAGAAGTGGTAATTCATAGTAAAAACCGCAGAAAACATTACGATTTCAACATTTGTTTTCGAAATGACGTAACTGGAAATCTTCACATTGGACGCATTACTCTCAGAAACGTTTACATTTATCGTCTGGCAACTAATGCAGCGTGATGACGTTTGCGGTCGCACCACTCTGTACGAAGTAGAAGCTTCTAAGTTGTTGCAGTCACCAAGAAAGAGGCACAGAAATTCAAGTTTTAGTTTTTGAAAATTCAGTTTTTGGCTGCTTTTGCTGCCTTGTAGTTGACCTAGGACCTTAAGATTTTGCATGAACCGAACTCTGGCAGCCACATTACACGAGAAAAAGCGAGAAGTGGTAATTCGTAGTAAAAATCGCAGAAAACATAACGTTTTCAACATTTGTTTTCGAAATGACGTAACTGAAAATCTTCACATTGGACGCATTACTCTCAGAAACGTTTACATTTATCGTCTGGCAACTAATGCAGCGTGATGACGTTTGCGGTCGCACCACTCTGTACGAAGTAGAAGCTTCTAAGTTGTTGCAGTCACCAAGAAAGAGGCACAGAAATTCAAGTTTTAGTTTTTGAAAATTCAGTTTTTGGCTGCTTTTGCTGCCTTGCAGTTGACCTAGGACCTTAAGATTTTGCATGAACCGAACTCTGGCAGCTACATTACACGAAAAAAAGCGAGAAGTGGTAATTCGTAGTAAAAACCGCAGAAAACATAACGTTTTTAACATTTGTTTTCGAAATGACGTAACTGAAAATCTTCACATTGGACGCATTACTCTCAGAAACGTTTACATTTATCGTCTGGCAACTAATGCAGCGTGATGACGTTTGCGGTCGCACCACTCTGTACGAAGTAGAAATTTCTAAGTTGTCGCAGTCACCAAGAAAGAGGCACAGAAATTCAAGTTTTAGTTTTTGAAAATTCAGTTTTTGGCTGCTTTTGCTGCCTTGTAGTTGACCTAGGACCTTAAGATTTTGCATGAACCGAACTCTGGCAGCCACATTACACGAGAAAAAGCGAGAAGTGGTAATTCGTAGTAAAAACCGCAGAAAACATAACGTTTTCAACATTTGTTTTCGAAATGACGTAACTGAAAATCTTCACATTGGACGCATTACTCTCAGAAACGTTTACATTTATCGTCTGGCAACTAATGCCGCGTGATGACGTTTAAGGTCGCACAACTCTGTACGAAATAGAAGCTTCTAAGTTGTTGCAGTCACCAAGAAAGAGGCACAGAAATTCAAGTTTTAGTTTTTGAAAATTCAGTTTTAGGCTGCTTTTGCTGCCTCGTAGTTGACCTAGGACCTTAAGATTTTGCATGAACCGAAGTCTGGCGGCCGCATTACACGAGAAAAAGCGAGAAGTGGTAATTCGTAGTAAAAACCGCAGAAAACATAACGTTTTCAACATGTGTTTTCGATATGACGTAACTGAAAATCTTCACATTGGACGCATTACTCTCAGAAACGTTTACATTTATTGTCTGGCAACTAATGCCGCGTGATGACGTTTGCGGTCGCACCACTCTGTACGGAGTAGAAGCTTCTAAGTTGTTGCAGTCACCAAGAAAGAGGCACAGAAATTCAAGTTTTAGTTTTTGAAAATTCAGTTTTTGGCTGCTTTTGCTGCCTTGTAGTTGACCTAGGAATTTAAGATTTTGCTTGAACCGAACTCTGGCAGCCACATTACACGAGAAATAGCGAGAAGTGGTAATTCGTAGTAAAAACCGCAGAAAACATAACGTTTTCAACATTTGTTTTCGAAATGACGTAACAGAAAATCTTCACATTGGACGCATTACTCTCAGAAACGTTTACATTTATCGTCTGGCAACTAATGCCGCGTGATGACGTTTGCGGTCGCACCACTCTGTACGAAGTAGAAGCTTCTAAGTTGTTGCAGTCACCAAGAAAGAGGCATAGAAATTCAAAATTTTGTTTTTGAAAATTCAGTTTTTGGCTGGTTTTGCTGCCTTGTAGTTGACCTAGGACCTTAAGATTTTGCATGAACCGAACTCTGGCAGCCACATTACACGAGAAAAAGCGAGGAGTGGTAATTCGTAGTAAAAACCGCAGAAAACATAACGTTTTCAACATTTGTTTTCGAAATGACGTAACAGAAAATCTTCACATTGGACGCATTACTCTCAGAAACGTTTACATTTATCGTCTGGCAACTGATGCAGCGTGATGACGTTTGCGGTCGCACCACTCTGTACGAAGTAGAAGCTTCTAAGTTGTTGCAGTCACCAAGAAAGAGGCACAGAAATTCAAGTTTTAGTTTTTGAAAATTCAGTTTTTGGCTGCTTTTGCTGCCTTGTAGTTGACCTAGGCCCTTAAGAGTTTGCATGAACCGAACTCTGGCAGCCACATTACACGAGAAAGAGCGACAAGTGGTAATTCGTAGTAAAAACCGCAGAAAAAATAACGTTTTCAACATTTGTTTTCGTATCGACGTAACTGAAAATCTTCACATTTAATGCATTACTCTCAGAAACGTTTACATTTATCGTCTGGCAACTAATGCAGCGTGATGACGTTTGCGGTCGCACCACTCTGTACGAAGTAGAAGCTTCTAAGTTGTTGCAGTCACCAAGAAAGAGGCACAGAAATTCAAGTTTTAGTTTTAGAAAATTCAGTTTTTGGCTGCTTTTGCTGCCTTGTAGTTGACCTAGGACCTTAAGATTTTGCATGAACCGAACTCTGGCAGCCACATTACACGAGAAAAAGCGAGAAGTGGTAACTCGTAGTAAAAACCGCAGAAAACATAACGTTTTCAACATTTGTTTTCGTATCGACGTAACTGAAAATCTTCACATTGGACGCATTACTCTCAGAAACGTTTACATTTATCGTCTGGCAACTAATGCCGCGTGATGACGTTTGCGGTCGCACCACTCTGTACGAAGTAGAAACTTCTAAGTTGTTGCAGTCACCAAGAAGGAGGCACAGAAATTCAAGTTTTAGTTTTTGAAAATTCAGTTTTTGGCTGCTTTTGCTGCCTCGTAGTTGACCTAGGACCTTAAGATTTTGCATGAACCGATCTCAGGCAGCCACATTACACGAGAAAAAGCGAGAAGTGGTAATTCGTAGTAAAAACCGCAGAAAACATAACGTTTTCAACATTTGTTTTCGAAATGACGTAACTGAAAATCTTCACATTGGACGCATTACTCTCAGAAACGTTTACATTTATCGTCTGGCAACTAATGCCGCGTTATGACGTTTGCGGTCGCACCACTCTGTACGAAGTAGAAGCTTCTAAGTTGTTGCAGTCACCAAGAAAGAGGCACAGAAATTCAAGTTTTAGTTTTTGAAAATTCAGTTTTTGGCTGCTTTTGCTGCCTTGTAGTTGACCTAGGATCTTAAGATTTTACATGAACCGAACTCTGGCAGCCACATTACACGAGAAAAAGCGAGAAGTGGTAATTCGTAGTAAAAACCGCAGAAAACATATCGTTTTCAACATTTGTTTTCGAAATGACGTAACTGAAAATCTTCACATTGGACGCATTACTCTCAGAAACGTTTACATTTATCGTCTGGCAACTAATGCCGCGTGATGTCGTTTGCGGTCGCACCACTCTGTACGAACTAGAAGCTTCTACGTTGTTGCAGTCACCAAGAAAGAGGCACAGAAATTCAAGTTTTAGTTTTTGAAAATTCAGTTTTTGGCTGCTTTTGCTGCCTTGTAGTTGACCTAGGACCTTAAGATTTTGCATCAACCGAACTCTGGCAGCCACATTACACGAGAAAAAGCGAGAAGTGGTAATTCATAGTAAAAACCCCAGAAAACATAACGATTTCAACATTTGTTTTCGAAATGACGTAACTGAAAATCTTCACATTGGACGCATTACTCTCAGAAACGTTTACATTTATCGTCTGGCAACTAATGCCGCGTGATGACGTTTGCGGTCGCACCACTCTGTACGAAGTACAAGCTTCTAAGTTGCTGCAGTCACCAAGAAAGAGGCACAGAAATTCAAGTTTTAGTTTTTGAAAATTCAGTTTTTGGCTGCTTTTGCTGCCTTGTAGTTGACCTAGGACCTTAAGATTTTTCATCAACCGAATTCTGGCAGCCACATTACACGAGAAAAAGCGAGAAGTGGTAATTCGTAGTAAAAACCGCAGAAAACATAACGTTTTCAACATTAGTTTTCGAAATGACGTAACTGAAAATCTTCACATTGGACGCATTACTCTCAGAAACGTTTACATTTATCGTCTGGCAACTAATGCCGCGTGATGACGTTTGCGGTCGCACCACTCTGTACGAAGTAGAAGCTTCTAAGTTGTTGCAGTCACCAAGAAAGAGGCACAGAAATTCAAGTTATAGTTTTTGAAAATTCAGTTTTTGGCTGCTTTTGCTGCCTTGTAGTTGACCTAGGACCTTAAGATTTTGCATCAACCGAACTCTGGCAGCCACATTACACGAGAAAAAGCGAGAAGTGGAAATTCGTAGTAAAAACCACAGAAAACATAACGTTTTCAACATTTGTTTTCGAAATGACGTAACTGAAAATCTTCACATTGGACGCATTAATCTCAGAAACGTTTACATTTATCGTCTGGCAACTAATGCAGCGTGATGACGTTTGCGGTCGCACCACTGTGTACGAAGTAGAAGCTTCTAAGTTGTTGCAGTCACCAAGAAAGAGGCACAGAAATTCAAGTTTTAGTTTTTGAAAATTCAGTTTTTGGCTGCTTTTGCTGCCTTGTAGTTGACCTAGGACCTTAAGATTTTGCATGAACCGAACTCTGGCAGCCACATTACACGAGAAAAAGCGAGAAGTGGTAATTCGTAGTAAAAATCGCAGAAAACATAACGTTTTCAACATTTGTTTTCGAAGTGACGTAACTGAAAATCTTCACATTGGACGCATTACTCTCAGAAACGTTTACATTTATCGTCTGGCAACTAATGCAGCGTGATGACGTTTGCGGTCGCACCACTCTGTACGAAGTAGAAGCTTCTAAGTTGTTGCTGTCACCAAGAAAGAGGCACAGAAATTCAAGTTTTAGTTTTTGAAAATTCAGTTTTTGGCTGCTTTTGCTGCCTTGCAGTTGACCTAGGACCTTCAGATTTTGCATGAACCGAACTCTGGCAGCCACATTACACGAGAAAAAGCGAGAAGTGGTAATTCGTTGTAAAAACCGCAGAAAACATAACGTTTTCAACATTTGTTTTCGAAATGACGTAACTGAAAATCTTCACATTGGACGCATTACTCTCAGAAACGTTTACATTTATCGTCTGGCAACTAATGCCGCGTGATGACGTTTGCGGTCGCACCACTCTGTACGAAGTAGAAGCTTCTAAGTTGTTGCAGTCACCAAGAAAGAGGCACAGAAATTCAAGTTTTAGTTTTTGAAAATTCAGTTTTGGCTGCTTTTGCTGCCTTGTAGTTGACCTAGGATCTTAAGATTTTGCATGAACCGAACTCTGGCAGCCACATTACACGAGAAAAAGCGAGAAGTGGTAATTCGTAGTAAAAACCGCAGAAAACATAACGTTTTCCACATTTGTTTTTGAAATGACGTAACTGAAAATCTTCACATTGGACGCATTACTCTCAGAAACGTTTACATTTATCGTCTGGCATTTATCGTCTGGCAACGAATGCCGCGCGATGACGTTTGCGGTCGCACCACTCTGTACGAAGTAGAAGCTTCTACGTTGCTGCAGTCACCAAGAAAGAGGCACAGAAATTCAAGTTTTAGTTTTTGAAAATTCAGTTTTTGGCTGCTTTAGCTGCCTTGTAGTTGACCTAGGACTTTAAGATTTTGCATGAACCGAACTCTGGCAGCCACATTACACGAGAAAAAGCGAGAAGTGGTAATTCGTAGTAAAAACCGCAGAAAACATAACGTTTTCAACATTTGTTTTCGAAATGACGTAACTGAAAATCTTCACATTGGACGCATTACTCTCAGAAACGTTTACATTTATCGTCTGGCAACTAATGCAGCGTGATGACGTTTGCGGTCGCACCACTCTGTACGAAGTAGAAGCTTCTAAGTTGTTGCAGTCACGAAGAAAGAGGCACAGAAATTCAAGTTTTAGTTTTTGAAAATTCAGTTATTGGCTGCTTTTGCTGCATTGTAGTTGGACTAGGACCTTACGGTTTTGCATGAACCGAACTCTAGGAGCCACATTACACGAGAAAAAGCGAGAAGTGGTAATTCGTAGTAAAAACCGCAGAAAACATAACGTTTTCAACATTTGTTTTCGAAATGACGTAACTGAAAATCTTCACATTGGACGCATTACCCTCAGAAACGTTTACATTTATCGTCTGGCAACTAATGCCGCGTGATGACGTTTGCGGTCGCACCACACTGTACGAAGTAGAAGCCTCTAAGTTGTTGCAGTCCCCAAGAATGAGGCACAGAAATTCAAGTTT
The DNA here is from genome assembly GCF_023864345.2 of Schistocerca serialis cubense. Taxonomy (NCBI): domain Eukaryota; kingdom Metazoa; phylum Arthropoda; class Insecta; order Orthoptera; family Acrididae; genus Schistocerca; species Schistocerca serialis. The sequence continues at coordinate 1,305,350 of NW_026047571.1, read as the reverse complement.
TAGTTTTTGAAAATTCAGTTTTTGGCTGCTTTAGCTGCCTTGTAGTTGACCTAGGACCTTAAGATTTTGCATGAACCGAACTCTGGCAGCTACATTACACGAAAAAAAGCGAGAAGTGGTAATTCGTAGTAAAAACCGCAGAAAACATAACGTTTTCAACATTTGTTTTCGAAATGACGTAACTGAAAATCTTCACATTGGACGCATTACTCTCAGAAACGTTTACATTTATCGTCTGGCAACTAATGCCGCGTGATGACGTTTGCGGTCGCACCACTCTGTACGAAGTAGAAGCTTCTAAGTTGTCGCAGTCACCAAGAAAGAGGCACAGAAATTCAAGTTTTAGTTTTTGAAAATTCAGTTTTTGGCTGCTTTTGCTGCCTTGTAGTTGACCTAGGACCTTAAGATTTTGCATGAACCGAAGTCTGGCAGCCGCATTACACGAGAAAAAGCGAGAAGTGGTAATTCGTAGTAAAAACCGCAGAAAACATAACGTTTTCAACATGTGTTTTCGAAATGACGTAACTGAAAATCTTCACATTGGACGCATTACTCTCAGAAACGATTACATTTATCGTCTGGCAACTAATGCCGCGTGATGACGTTTGCGGTCGCACCACTCTGTACGAAGTAGAAGCTTCTAAGTTGTTGCAGTCACCAAGAAAGAGGCACAGAAATTCAAGTTTTAGTTTTTGAAAATTCAGTTTTTGGCTGCTTTTGCTGCCTTGTAGTTGACCTAGGACCTTAAGATTTTGCTTGAACCGAACTCTGGCAGCCACATTACACGAGAAATAGCGAGAAGTGGTAATTCGTAGTAAAAACCGCAGAAAACATAACGTTTTCAACATTTGTTTTCGAAATGACGTAACAGAAAATCTTCACATTGGACGCATTACTCTCAGAAACGTTTACATTTATCGTCTGGCAACTAATGCCGCGTGATGACGTTTGCGGTCGCACCACTCTGTACGAAGTACAAGCTTCTAAGTTGCTGCAGTCACCAAGAAAGAGGCACAGAAATTCAAGTTTTAGTTTTTGAAAATTCAGTTTTTGGCTGCTTTTGCTGCCTTGTAGTTGACCTAGGACCTTAAGATTTTTCATCAACCGAATTCTGGCAGCCACATTACACGAGAAAAAGCGAGAAGTGGTAATTCGTAGTAAAAACCGCAGAAAACATAACGTTTTCAACATTAGTTTTCGAAATGACGTAACTGAAAATCTTCACATTGGACGCATTACTCTCAGAAACGTTTACATTTATAGTCTGGCAACTAATGCCGCGTGATGACGTTTGCGGTCGCACCACTCTGTACGAAGTAGAAGCTTCTAAGTTGTTGCAGTCACCAAGAAAGAGGCACAGAAATTCAAGTTATAGTTTTTGAAAATTCAGTTTTTGGCTGCTTTTGCTGCCTTGTAGTTGACCTAGGACCTTAAGATTTTGCATCAACCGAACTCTGGCAGCCACATTACACGAGAAAAAGCGAGAAGTGGAAATTCGTAGTAAAAACCACAGAAAACATAACGTTTTCAACATTTGTTTTCGAAATGACGTAACTGAAAATCTTCACATTGGACGCATTAATCTCAGAAACGTTTACATTTATCGTCTGGCAACTAATGCAGCGTGATGACGTTTGCGGTCGCACCACTGTGTACGAAGTAGAAGCTTCTAAGTTGTTGCAGTCACCAAGAAAGAGGCACAGAAATTCAAGTTTTAGTTTTTGAAAATTCAGTTTTTGGCTGCTTTTGCTGCCTTGTAGTTGACCTAGGACCTTAAGATTTTGCATGAACCGAACTCTGGCAGCCACATTACACGAGAAAAAGCGAGAAGTGGTAATTCGTAGTAAAAATCGCAGAAAACATAACGTTTTCAACATTTGTTTTCGAAATGACGTAACTGAAAATCTTCACATTGGACGCATTACTCTCAGAAACGTTTACATTTATCGTCTGGCAACTAATGCAGCGTGATGACGTTTGCGGTCGCACCACTCTGTACGAAGTAGAAGCTTCTAAGTTGTTGCAGTCACCAAGAAAGAGGCACAGAAATTCAAGTTTTAGTTTTTGAAAATTCAGTTTTTGGCTGCTTTTGCTGCCTTGCAGTTGACCTAGGACCTTAAGATTTTGCATGAACCGAACTCTGGCAGCCACATTACACGAGAAAAAGCGAGAAGTGGTAATTCGTAGTAAAAACCGCAGAAAACATAACGTTTTCAACATTTGTTTTCGAAATGACGTAACTGAAAATCTTCACATTGGACGCATTACTCTCAGAAACGTTTACATTTATCGTCTGGCAACTAATGCCGCGTGATGACGTTTGCGGTCGCACCACTCTGTACGAGGTAGAAGCTTCTAAGTTGTTGCAGTCACCAAGAAAGAGGCACAGAAATTCAAGTTTTAGTTTTTGAAAATTCAGTTTTTGGCTGCTTTTGCTGCCTTGTAGTTGACCTAGGACCTTAAGATTTTGCATGAACCGAACTCTGGCAGCCACATTACACGAGAAAAAGCGAGAAGTGGTAATTCGTAGTAAAAACCGCAGAAAACATAACGTTTTCCACATTTGTTTTTGAAATGACGTAACTGAAAATCTTCACATTGGACGCATTACTCTCAGAAACGTTTACATTTATCGTCTGGCATTTATCGTCTGGCAACGAATGCCGCGCGATGACGTTTGCGGTCGCACCACTCTGTACGAAGTAGAAGCTTCTACGTTGTTGCAGTCACCAAGAAAGAGGCACAGAAATTCAAGTTTTAGTTTTTGAAAATTCAGTTTTTGGCTGCTTTAGCTGCCTTGTAGTTGACCTAGGACTTTAAGATTTTGCATGAACCGAACTCTGGCAGCCACATTACACGAGAAAAAGCGAGAAGTGGTAATTCGTAGTAAAAACCGCAGGAAACATAACGTTTTCAACATTTGTTTTCGAAATGACGTAACTGAAAATCTTCACATTGGACGCATTACTCTCAGAAACGTTTACATTTATCGTCTGGCAACTAATGCAGCGTGATGACGTTTGCGGTCGCACCACTCTGTACGAAGTAGAAGCTTCTAAGTTGTTGCAGTCACGAAGAAAGAGGCACAGAAATTCAAGTTTTAGTTTTTGAAAATTCAGTTATTGGCTGCTTTTGCTGCATTGTAGTTGGACTAGGACCTTACGGTTTTGCATGAACCGAACTCTAGGAGCCACATTACACGAGAAAAAGCGAGAAGTGGTAATTCGTAGTAAAAACCGCAGAAAACATAACGTTTTCAACATTTGTTTTCGAAATGACGTAACTGAAAATCTTCACATTGGACGCATTACCCTCAGAAACGTTTACATTTATCGTCTGGCAACTAATGCCGCGTGATGACGTTTGCGGTCGCACCACACTGTACGAAGTAGAAGCCTCTAAGTTGTTGCAGTCCCCAAGAAAGAGGCACAGAAATTCAAGTTTTAGTTTTTGAAAATTCAGTTTTTGGCTGCTTTAGCTGCCTTGTAGTTGACCTAGGACCTTAAGATTTTGCATGAACCGAACTCTGGCAGCTACATTACACGAAAAAAAGCGAGAAGTGGTAATTCGTAGTAAAAACCGCAGAAAACATAACGTTTTCAACATTTGTTTTCGAAATGACGTAACTGAAAATCTTCACATTGGACGCATTACTCTCAGAAACGTTTACATTTATCGTCTGGCAACTAATGCCGCGTGATGACGTTTGCGGTCGCACCACTCTGTACGAAGTAGAAGCTTCTAAGTTGTCGCAGTCACCAAGAAAGAGGCACAGAAATTCAAGTTTTAGTTTTTGAAAATTCAGTTTTTGGCTGCTTTTGCTGCCTTGTAGTTGACCTAGGACCTTAAGATTTTGCATGAACCGAAGTCTGGCAGCCGCATTACACGAGAAAAAGCGAGAAGTGGTAATTCGTAGTAAAAACCGCAGAAAACATAACGTTTTCAACATGTGTTTTCGAAATGACGTAACTGAAAATCTTCACATTGGACGCATTACTCTCAGAAACGATTACATTTATCGTCTGGCAACTAATGCCGCGTGATGACGTTTGCGGTCGCACCACTCTGTACGAAGTAGAAGCTTCTAAGTTGTTGCAGTCACCAAGAAAGAGGCACAGAAATTCAAGTTTTAGTTTTTGAAAATTCAGTTTTTGGCTGCTTTTGCTGCCTTGCAGTTGACCTAGGACCTTAAGATTTTGCTTGAACCGAACTCTGGCAGCCACATTACACGAGAAATAGCGAGAAGTGGTAATTCGTAGTAAAAACCGCAGAAAACATAACGTTTTCAACATTTGTTTTCGAAATGACGTAACAGAAAATCTTCACATTGGACGCATTACTCTCAGAAACGTTTACATTTATCGTCTGGCAACTAATGCCGCGTGATGACGTTTGCGGTCGCACCACTCTGTACGAAGTAGAAGCTTCCAAGTTGTTGCAGTCACCAAGAAAGAGGCACAGAAATTCAAGTTTTAGTTTTTGAAAATTCAGTTTTTGGCTGGTTTTGCTGCCTTGTAGTTGACCTAGGACCTTAAGATTTTGCATGAACCGAACTCTGGCAGCCACATTACACGAGAAAAAGCGAGGAGTGGTAATTCGTAGTAAAAACCGCAGAAAAGATAACGTTTTCAACATTTGTTTTCGAAATGACGTAACTGAAAATCTTCACATTGGACGCATTACTCTCAGAAACGTTTACATTTATCGTCTGGCAACTGATGCAGCGTGATGACGTTTGCGGTCGCACCACTCTGTACGAAGTAGAAGCTTCTAAGTTGTTGCAGTCACCAAGAAAGAGTCACAGAAATTCAAGTTTTAGTTTTTGAAAATTCAGTTTTTGGCTGCTTTTGCTGCCTTGTAGTTGACCTAGGACCTTAAGAGTTTGCATGAACCGAACTCTGGCAGCCACATTACACGAGAAAAAGCGAGAAGTGGTAATTCGTAGTAAAAACCGCAGAAAACATAACGTTTTCAACATTTGTTTTCGTATCGACGTAACTGAAAATCTTCACATTGGATGCATTACTCTCAGAAACGTTTACATTTATCGTCTGGCAACTAATGCAGCGTGATGACCTTTGCGGTCGCACCACTCTGTACGATGTAGAAGCTTCTAAGTTGTTGCAGTCACCAAGAAAGAGGCACAGAAATTCAAGTTTTAGTTTTTGAAAATTCAGTTTTTGGCTGCTTTTGCTGCCTTGTAGTTGACCTAGGACCTTAAGATTTTGCATGAACCGAACTCTGGCAGCCACATTACACGAGAAAAAGCGAGAAGTGGTAACTCGTAGTAAAAACCGCAGAAAACATAACGTTTTCAACATTTGTTTTCGTATCGACGTAACTGAAAATCTTCGCATTGGACGCATTACTCTCAGAAACGTTTACATTTATCGTCTGGCAACTAATGCCGCGTGATGACGTTTGCGGTCGCACCACTCTGTACGAAGTAGAAGCTTCTAAGTTGTTGCAGTCACCAAGAAAGAGGCACAGAAATTCAAGTTTTAGTTTTTGAAAATTCAGTTTTTGGCTGCTTTTGCTGCCTTGTAGTTGACCTAGGACCTTAAGATTTTGCATGAACCGAACTCTGGCAGCCACATTACACGAGAAAAAGCGAGAAGTGGTAATTCGTAGTAAAAACCGCAGAAAACATAACGTTTTCAACATTTGTTTTCGAAATGACGTAACTGAAAATCTTCACATTGGACGCATTACTCTCAGAAACGTTTACATTTATCGTCTGGCAACTAATGCCGCGTGATGACGTTTGCGGTCGCACCACTCTGTACGAAGTAGAAGCTTCTAAGTTGTTGCAGTCACCAAGAAAGAGGCACAGAAATTCAAGTTTTAGTTTTTGAAAATTCAGTTTTTGGCTGCTTTTGCTGCCTTGTAGTTGACCTAGGACCTTAAGATTTTGCATGAACCGAACTCTGGCAGCCACATTACACGAGAAAAAGCGAGAAGTGGTAATTCGTAGTAAACACCGCAGAAAACATAACGTTTTCAACATTTGTTTTCGAAATGACGTAACTGAAAATCTTCACATTGCACGCATTACTCTCAGAAACGTTTACATTTATCGTCTGGCAACTAATGCCGCGTGATGACGTTTGCGGTCGCACCACTCTGTACGAAGTAGAAGCTTTTAAGTTGTTGCAGTCACCAAGAAAGAGGCACAGAAATTCAAGTTTTAGTTTTTGAAAATTCAGTTTTTGGCTGCTTTTGCTGCCTTGTAATTGACCTAGGACCATAAGATTTTGCATCAACCGAACTCTGGCAGCCGCATTACACGAGAAAAAGCGAGAAGTGGTAATTCGTAGTAAAAACCGCAGAAAACATAACGTTTTCAACATTTATTTTCGAAATGACGTAACTGAAAATCTTCACATTGGACGCATTACTCTCAGAAACGTTTTCATTTATCGTCTGGCAACTAATGCCGCGTGATGACGTTTGCGGTCGCACCACTCTGTACGAAGTAGAAGCTTCTAAGTTGTTGCAGTCACCAAGAAAGAGGCACAGAAATTCAAGATTTAGTTTTTGAAAATTCAGTTTTTGGCTGCTTTTGCTGCCTTGTAGTTGACCTAGGACCTTAAGATTTTGCATGAACCGAACTCTGGCAGCCACATTACACGAGAAAAAGCGAGAAGTGGTAATTCGTAGTAAAAACCGCAGAAAACATAACGTTTTCAACAGGTTTTTCGAAATGACGTAACTGAAAATCTTCACATTGGACGCATTACTCTCAGAAACGTTTACATTTATCGTCTGGCAACTAATGCCGCGTGATGACGTTTGCGGTCGCACCACTCTGTACGAAGTAGAAGCTTCTAAGTTGTTGCAGTCACCAAGAAAGAGGCACAGAAATTCAAGTTTTAGTTTTTGAAAATTCAGTTTTTGGCTGCTTTTGCTGCCTTGTAGTTGACCTAGGACCTTAAGATTTTGCATGAACCGAACTCTGGCAGCCACATTACACGAGAAAAAGCGAGAAGTGGTAATTCGTAGTAAAAACCGCAGAAAACATAACGTTTTCAACATTTGTTTTCGAAATGACGTAACTGAAAATCTTCACATTGGACGCATTACTCTTAGAAACGTTTACATTTATCGTCTGGCAACTAATGGCGCGTGATGACGTTTGCGGTCGCACCACTCTGTACGAAGTAGAAGCTTCTAAGTTGTTGCAGTCACCAAGAAAGAGGCACAGAAATTCAAGTTTTAGTTTTTGAAAATTCAGTTTTTGGCTGCTTTTGCTGCCTTGTAGTTGACCTAGGACGTTAAGATTTTGCATGAACCGAACTCTGGCAGCCACATTACACGAGAAAATAGCGAGAAGTGGTAATTCGTAGTAAAAACCGCAGAAAACATAACGTTTTCAACATTTGTTTTCGAAATGACGTAATTGAATATCTTCACATTGGACGCATTACTCTCAGAAACGTTTACATTTGTCGTCTGGCAACTAATGCAGCGTGATGACGTTTGCGGTCGCACCACTCTGTACGAAGTAGAAGCTTCTAAGTTGTTGCAGTCACCAAGTAAGAGGCACAGAAATTCAAGTTTTAGTTTTTGAAAATTCAGTTTTTGGCTGCTTTTACTGCCTTGTAGTTGACCTAGGACCTTAAGATTTTGCATGAACCGAACTCTGGCAGCCACATTACACGAGAAAAAGCCAGAAGTGGTAATTCGTAGTGAAAACCGCAGAAAACATAACGTTTTCAACATTTGTTTTCGAAATGACGTAACTGAAAATCTTCACATTGGACGCATTACTCTCAGAAACGTTTACATTTATCGTCTGGCAACTAATGCCGCGTGATGACGTTTGCGGTCGCACCACTCTGTACGAAGTAGAAGCTTCTAAGTTGTTGCGGTCACCAAGAAAGAGGCACAGAAATTCAAGTTTTAGTTTTTGAAAATTCAGTTTTTGGCTGCTTTTGCTGCCTTGTAGTTTACCTAGGACCTTAAGATTTTGCATGAACCGAACTCTGGCAGCCACATTACACGAGAAATAGCGAGAAGTGGTAATTCGTAGTAAAAACCGCAGAAAACATAACGTTTTCAACATTTGTTTTCGAAATGACGTAACTGAAAATCTTCACATTGGACGCATTACTCTCAGAAACGTTTACATTTATCGTCTGGCAACTATTTCCGCGTGATGCCGTTTGCGGTCGCACCACTCTGTACGAAGTAGAAGCTTCTAAGTGTTTGCAGTCACCAGGAAAGAGGCACAGAAATTCAAGTTTTAGTTTTTGAAAATTCAGTTTTTGGCTGCTTTTGCTGCCTTGTAGTTGACCTAGGACCTTAAGATTTTGCATGAACCGAACTCTGGCAGCCACATTACACGAGAAAAGGCGAGAAGTGGTAATTCGTAGTAAAAACCGCAGAAAACATAACGTTTTCAACATTTGTTTTCGAAATGACGTAACTGAAAATCTTCACATTGGACGCATTACTCTCAGAAACGTTTACATTTATCGTCTGGCAACTAATGCAGCGTGATGACGTTTGCGGTCGCACTACTCTGTACGAAGTAGAAGCTTCTAAGTTGTTGCAGTCACCAAGAAAGAGGCACAGAAATTTAAGTTTTAGTTTTTGAAAATTCAGTTTTTGGTTGCTTTTGCTGCCTTGTAATTGACCTAGGACCATAAGATTTTGCATCAACTGAACTCTGGCAGCCACATTACACGAGAAAAAGCGAGAAGTGGTAATTCGTAGTAAAAACCGCAGAAAACATAACGTTTTCAACATTTGTTTTCGAAATGACGTAACTGAAAATCTTCACATTGGACACATTACTCTCAGAAACGTTTACATTTATCGTCTGGCAACTAATGCCGCGTGATGACGTTTGCGGTCGCACCACTCTGTACTAAGTAGAAGCTTCTAAGTTGTTGCAGTCACCAAGAAAGAGGCACAGAAATTCAAGTTTTAGTTTTTGAAAATTCAGTTTTTGGCTGTTTTTGCTGCCTTGTAGTTGACCTAGGACCTTAAGATTTTGCATAAACCGAACTCTGGCAGCCACATTACACGAGAAAAAGCGAGAAGTGGTAATTCGTAGTAAAAACCGCAGAAAACATAACGTTTTCAACATTTGTTTTCGTATCGACGTAACTGAAAATCTTCACATTGGACGCATTACTCTCAGAAACGTTTACATTTGTCGTCTGGCAACTAATGCAGCGTGATGACGTTTGCGGTCGCACCACTCTGTACGAAGTAGAAGCTTCTAAGTTGTTGCAGTCACCAAGAAAGAGGCACCGAAATTCAAGTTTTAGTTTTTGAAAATTCAGTTTTTGGCTGCTTTTGCTGCCTTGTAGTTGACCTAGGACCTTAAGATTTTGCATGAACCGAACTCTGGCAGCCACATTACACGAGAAAAAGCGAGAAGTGGTAATTCGTAGTAAACACCGCAGAAAACATAACGTTTTCAACATTTGTTTTCGAAATGACGTAACTGAAAATCTTCACATTGGACGCATTACTCTCAGAAACGTTTACATTTATCGTCTGGCAACTAATGCAGCGTGATGACGTTGGCGGTCGCACCACTCTGTACGAAGTAGAAGCTTTTAAGTTGTTGCAGTCACCAAGAAAGAGGCACAGAAATTCAAGTTTTAGTTTTTGAAAATTCAGTTTTTGGCTGCTTTTGCTGCCTTGTAATTGACCTAGGACCATAAGATTTTGCATCAACCGAACTCTGGCAGCCACATTACACGAGAAAAAGCGAGAAGTGGTAATTCGTAGTAAAAACCGCAGAAAACATAACGTTTTCAACATTTATTTTCGAAATGACGTAACTGAAAATCTCCACATTGGACGCATTACTCTCAGAAACGTTTTCATTTATCGTCTGGCAACTAATGCCGCGTGATGACGTTTGCGGTCGCACCACTCTGTACGAAGTAGAAGCTTCTAAGTTGTTGCAGTCACCAAGAAAGAGGCACAGAAATTCAAGATTTAGTTTTTGAAAATTCAGTTTTTGGCTGCTTTTGCTGCCTTGTAGTTGACCTAGGACCTTAAGATTTTGCATGAACCGAACTCTGGCAGCCACATTACACGAGAAAAAGCGAGAAGTGGTAATTCGTAGTAAAAACCGCAGAAAACATAACGTTTTCAACAGGTTTTTCGAAATGACGTAACTGAAAATCTTCACATTGGACGCATTACTCTCAGAAACGTTTACATTTATCGTCTGGCAACTAATGCCGCGTGATGACGTTTGCGGTCGCACCACTCTGTACGAAGTAGAAGCTTCTAAGTTGTTGCAGTCACCAAGAAAGAGGCACAGAAATTCAAGTTTTAGTTTTTGAAAATTCAGTTTTTGGCTGCTTTTGCTGCCTTGTAGTTGACCTAGGACCTTAAGATTTTGCATGAACCGAACTCTGGCAGCCACATTACACGAGAAAAAGCGAGAAGTGGTAATTCGTAGTAAAAACCGCAGAAAACATAACGTTTTCAACATTTGTTTTCGAAATGACGTAACTGAAAATCTTCACATTGGACGCATTACTCTTAGAAACGTTTACATTTATCGTCTGGCAACTAATGGCGCGTGATGACGTTTGCGGTCGCACCACTCTGTACGAAGTAGAAGCTTCTAAGTTGTTGCAGTCACCAGGAAAGAGGCACAGAAATTCAAGTTTTAGTTTTTGAAAATTCAGTTTTTGGCTGCTTTTGCTGCCTTGTAGTTGACCTAGGACCTTAAGATTTTGCATGAACCGAACTCTGGCAGCCACATTACACGAGAAAAGGCGAGAAGTGGTAATTCGTAGTAAAAACCGCAGAAAACATAACGTTTTCAACATTTGTTTTCGAAATGACGTAACTGAAAATCTTCACATTGGACGCATTACTCTCAGAAACGTTTACATTTATCGTCTGGCAACTAATGCAGCGTGATGACGTTTGCGGTCGCACTACTCTGTACGAAGTAGAAGCTTCTAAGTTGTTGCAGTCACCAAGAAAGAGGCACAGAAATTTAAGTTTTAGTTTTTGAAAATTCAGTTTTTGGCTGCTTTTGCTGCCTTGTAATTGACCTAGGACCATAAGATTTTGCATCAACTGAACTCTGGCAGCCACATTACACGAGAAAAAGCGAGAAGTGGTAATTCGTAGTAAAAACCGCAGAAAACATAACGTTTTCAACATTTGTTTTCGAAATGACGTAACTGAAAATCTTCACATTGGACACATTACTCTCAGAAACGTTTACATTTATCGTCTGGCAACTAATGCCGCGTGATGACGTTTGCGGTCGCACCACTCTGTACTAAGTAGAAGCTTCTAAGTTGTTGCAGTCACCAAGAAAGAGGCACAGAAATTCAAGTTTTAGTTTTTGAAAATTCAGTTTTTGGCTGTTTTTGCTGCCTTGTAGTTGACCTAGGACCTTAAGATTTTGCATAAACCGAACTCTGGCAGCCACATTACACGAGAAAAAGCGAGAAGTGGTAATTCGTAGTAAAAACCGCAGAAAACATAACGTTTTCAACATTTGTTTTCGTATCGACGTAACTGAAAATCTTCACATTGGACGCATTACTCTCAGAAACGTTTACATTTGTCGTCTGGCAACTAATGCAGCGTGATGACGTTTGCGGTCGCACCACTCTGTACGAAGTAGAAGCTTCTAAGTTGTTGCAGTCACCAAGAAAGAGGCACAGAAATTCAAGTTTTAGTTTTTGAAAATTCAGTTTTTGGCTGCTTTTGCTGCCTTGTAGTTGACCTAGGACCTTAAGATTTTGCATGAACCGAACTCTGGCAGCCACATTACACGAGAAAAAGCGAGAAGTGGTAATTCGTAGTAAACACCGCAGAAAACATAACGTTTTCAACATTTGTTTTCGAAATGACGTAACTGAAAATCTTCACATTGGACGCATTACTCTCAGAAACGTTTACATTTATCGTCTGGCAACTAATGCAGCGTGATGACGTTGGCGGTCGCACCACTCTGTACGAAGTAGAAGCTTTTAAGTTGTTGCAGTCACCAAGAAAGAGGCACAGAAATTCAAGTTTTAGTTTTTGAAAATTCAGTTTTTGGCTGCTTTTGCTGCCTTGTAATTGACCTAGGACCATAAGATTTTGCATCAACCGAACTCTGGCAGCCACATTACACGAGAAAAAGCGAGAAGTGGTAATTCGTAGTAAAAACCGCAGAAAACATAACGTTTTCAACATTTATTTTCGAAATGACGTAACTGAAAATCTTCACATTGGACGCATTACTCTCAGAAACGTTTTCATTTATCGTCTGGCAACTAATGCCGCGTGATGACGTTTGCGGTCGCACCACTCTGTACGAAGTAGAAGCTTCTAAGTTGTTGCAGTCACCAAGAAAGAGGCACAGAAATTCAAGATTTAGTTTTTGAAAATTCAGTTTTTGGCTGCTTTTGCTGCCTTGTAGTTGACCTAGGACCTTAAGATTTTGCATGAACCGAACTCTGGCAGCCACATTACACGAGAAAAAGCGAGAAGTGGTAATTCGTAGTAAAAACCGCAGAAAACATAACGTTTTCAACAGGTTTTTCGAAATGACGTAACTGAAAATCTTCACATTGGACGCATTACTCTCAGAAACGTTTACATTTATCGTCTGGCAACTAATGCCGCGTGATGACGTTTGCGGTCGCACCACTCTGTACGAAGTAGAAGCTTCTAAGTTGTTGCAGTCACCAAGAAAGAGGCACAGAAATTCAAGTTTTAGTTTTTGAAAATTCAGTTTTTGGCTGCTTTTGCTGCCTTGTAGTTGACCTAGGACCTTAAGATTTTGCATGAACCGAACTCTGGCAGCCACATTACACGAGAAAAAGCGAGAAGTGGTAATTCGTAGTAAAAACCGCAGAAAACATAACGTTTTCAACATTTGTTTTCGAAATGACGTAACTGAAAATCTTCACATTGGACGCATTACTCTTAGAAACGTTTACATTTATCGTCTGGCAACTAATGGCGCGTGATGACGTTTGCGGTCGCACCACTCTGTACGAAGTAGAAGCTTCTAAGTTGTTGCAGTCACCAAGAAAGAGGCACAGAAATTCAAGTTTTAGTTTTTGAAAATTCAGTTTTTGGCTGCTTTTGCTGCCTTGTAGTTGACCTAGGACGTTAAGATTTTGCATGAACCGAACTCTGGCAGCCACATTACACGAGAAAATAGCGGGAAGTGGTAATTCGTAGTAAAAACCGCAGAAAACATAACGTTTTCAACATTTGTTTTCGAAATGACGTAATTGAATATCTTCACATTGGACGCATTACTCTCAGAAACGTTTACATTTGTCGTCTGGCAACTAATGCAGCGTGATGACGTTTGCGGTCGCACCACTCTGTACGAAGTAGAAGCTTCTAAGTTGTTGCAGTCACCAAGTAAGAGGCACAGAAATTCAAGTTTTAGTTTTTGAAAATTCAGTTTTTGGCTGCTTTTACTGCCTTGTAGTTGACCTAGGACCTTAAGATTTTGCATGAACCGAACTCTGGCAGCCACATTACACGAGAAAAAGCCAGAAGTGGTAATTCGTAGTGAAAACCGCAGAAAACATAACGTTTTCAACATTTGTTTTCGAAATGACGTAACTGAAAATCTTCACATTGGACGCATTACTCTCAGAAACGTTTACATTTATCGTCTGGCAACTAATGCCGCGTGATGACGTTTGCGGTCGCACCACTCTGTACGAAGTAGAAGCTTCTAAGTTGTTGCGGTCACCAAGAAAGAGGCACAGAAATTCAAGTTTTAGTTTTTGAAAATTCAGTTTTTGGCTGCTTTTGCTGCCTTGTAGTTTACCTAGGACCTTAAGATTTTGCATGAACCGAACTCTGGCAGCCACATTACACGAGAAATAGCGAGAAGTGGTAATTCGTAGTAAAAACCGCAGAAAACATAACGTTTTCAACATTTGTTTTCGAAATGACGTAACTGAAAATCTTCACATTGGACGCATTACTCTCAGAAACGTTTACATTTATCGTCTGGCAACTATTTCCGCGTGATGCCGTTTGCGGTCGCACCACTCTGTACGAAGTAGAAGCTTCTAAGTGTTTGCAGTCACCAGGAAAGAGGCACAGAAATTCAAGTTTTAGTTTTTGAAAATTCAGTTTTTGGCTACTTTTGCTGCCTTGTAGTTGACCTAGGACCTTAAGATTTTGCATGAACCGAACTCTGGCAGCCACATTACACGAGAAAAGGCGAGAAGTGGTAATTCGTAGTAAATACCGCAGAAAACATAACGTTTTCAACATTTGTTTTCGAAATGACGTAACTGAAAATCTTCACATTGGACGCATTACTCTCAGAAACGTTTACATTTATCGTCTGGCAACTAATGCAGCGTGATGACGTTAGCGGTCGCACTACTCTGTACGAAGTAGAAGCTTCTAAGTTGTTGCAGTCACCAAGAAAGAGGCACAGAAATTTAAGTTTTAGTTTTTGAAAATTCAGTTTTTGGCTGCTTTTGCTGCCTTGTAATTGACCTAGGACCATAAGATTTTGCATCAACTGAACTCTGGCAGCCACATTACACGAGAAAAAGCGAGAAGTGGTAATTCGTAGTAAAAACCGCAGAAAACATAACGTTTTCAACATTTGTTTTCGAAATGACGTAACTGAAAATCTTCACATTGGACACATTACTCTCAGAAACGTTTACATTTATCGTCTGGCAACTAATGCCGCGTGATGACGTTTGCGGTCGCACCACTCTGTACTAAGTAGAAGCTTCTAAGTTGTTGCAGTCACCAAGAAAGAGGCACAGAAATTCAAGTTTTAGTTTTTGAAAATTCAGTTTTTGGCTGTTTTTGCTGCCTTGTAGTTGACCTAGGACCTTAAGATTTTGCATAAACCGAACTCTGGCAGCCACATTACACGAGAAAAAGCGAGAAGTGGTAATTCGTAGTAAAAACCGCAGAAAACATAACGTTTTCAACATTTGTTTTCGTATCGACGTAACTGAAAATCTTCACATTGGACGCATTACTCTCAGAAACGTTTATATTTGTCGTCTGGCAACTAATGCAGCGTGATGACGTTTGCGGTCGCACCACTCTGTACGAAGTAGAAGCTTCTAAGTTGTTGCAGTCACCAAGAAAGAGGCACAGATATTCAAGTTTTAGTTTTTGAAAATTCAGTTTTTGGCTGCTTTTGCTGCCTTGTAGTTGACCTAGGACCTTAAGATTTTGCATGAACCGAACTCTGGCAGCCACATTACACGAGATAAAGCGAGAAGTGGTAATTCGTAGTAAACACCGCAGAAAACATAACGTTTTCAACATTTGTTTTCGAAATGACGTAACTGAAAATCTTCACATTGGACGCATTACTCTCAGAAACGTTTACATTTATCGTCTGGCAACTAATGCAGCGTGATGACGTTGGCGGTCGCACCACTCTGTACGAAGTAGAAGCTTTTAAGTTGTTGCAGTCACCAAGAAAGAGGCACAGAAATTCAAGTTTTAGTTTTTGAAAATTCAGTTTTTGGCTGCTTTTGCTGCCTTGTAATTGACCTAGGACCATAAGATTTTGCATCAACCGAACTCTGGCAGCCACATTACACGAGAAAAAGCGAGAAGTGGTAATTCGTAGTAAAAACCGCAGAAAACATAACGTTTTCAACATTTATTTTCGAAATGACGTAACTGAAAATCTTCACATTGGACGCATTACTCTCAGAAACGTTTTCATTTATCGTCTGGCAACTAATGCCGCGTGATGACGTTTGCGGTCGCACCACTCTGTACGAAGTAGAAGCTTCTAAGTTGTTGCAGTCACCAAGAAAGAGGCACAGAAATTCAAGATTTAGTTTTTGAAAATTCAGTTTTTGGCTGCTTTTGCTGCCTTGTAGTTGACCTAGGACCTTAAGATTTTGCATGAACCGAACTCTGGCAGCCACATTACACGAGAAAAAGCGAGAAGTGGTAATTCGTAGTAAAAACCGCAGAAAACATAACGTTTTCAACAGGTTTTTCGAAATGACGTAACTGAAAATCTTCACATTGGACGCATTACTCTCAGAAACGTTTACATTTATCGTCTGGCAACTAATGCCGCGTGATGACGTTTGCGGTCGCACCACTCTGTACGAAGTAGAAGCTTCTAAGTTGTTGCAGTCACCAAGAAAGAGGCACAGAAATTCAAGTTTTAGTTTTTGAAAATTCAGTTTTTGGCTGCTTTTGCTGCCTTGTAGTTGACCTAGGACCTTAAGATTTTGCATGAACCGAACTCTGGCAGCCACATTACACGAGAAAAAGCGAGAAGTGGTAATTCGTAGTAAAAACCGCAGAAAACATAACGTTTTCAACATTTGTTTTCGAAATGACGTAACTGAAAATCTTCACATTGGACGCATTACTCTTAGAAACGTTTACATTTATCGTCTGGCAACTAATGGCGCGTGATGACGTTTGCGGTCGCACCACTCTGTACGAAGTAGAAGCTTCTAAGTTGTTGCAGTCACCAAGAAAGAGGCACAGAAATTCAAGTTTTAGTTTTTGAAAATTCAGTTTTTGGCTGCTTTTGCTGCCTTGTAGTTGACCTAGGACGTTAAGATTTTGCATGAACCGAACTCTGGCAGCCACATTACACGAGAAAATAGCGAGAAGTGGTAATTCGTAGTAAAAACCGCAGAAAACATAACGTTTTCAACATTTGTTTTCGAAATGACGTAATTGAATATCTTCACATTGGACGCATTACTCTCAGAAACGTTTACATTTGTCGTCTGGCAACTAATGCAGCGTGATGACGTTTGCGGTCGCACCACTCTGTACGAAGTAGAAGCTTCTAAGTTGTTGCAGTCACCAAGTAAGAGGCACAGAAATTCAAGTTTTAGCTTTTGAAAATTCAGTTTTTGGCTGCTTTTACTGCCTTGTAGTTGACCTAGGACCTTAAGATTTTGCATGAACCGAACTCTGGCAGCCACATTACACGAGAAAAAGCCAGAAGTGGTAATTCGTAGTGAAAACCGCAGAAAACATAACGTTTTCAACATTTGTTTTCGAAATGACGTAACTGAAAATCTTCACATTGGACGCATTACTCTCAGAAACGTTTACATTTATCGTCTGGCAACTAATGCAGCGTGATGACGTTAGCGGTCGCACCACTCTGTACGAAGTAGAAGCTTCTAAGTTGTTGCAGTCACCAAGAATGAGGCACAGATATTCAAGTTTTAGTTTTTGAAAATTCAGTTTTTGGCTGCTTTTGCTGCCTTGTAGTTGACCTAGGACCTTAAGATTTTGCATGAACCGAACTCTGGCAGCCACATTACACGAGAAAAAGCGAGAACTGGTAATTCGTAGTAAAAACTGCAGAAAACATAACGTTTTCAACATTTGTTTTCGAAATGACGTAACTGAAAATCTTCACATTGGACGCATTACTCTCAGAAACGTTTACATTTATCGTCTGGCAACTAATGCAGCGTGATGACGTTTGCGGTCGCACTACTCTGTACGAAGTAGAAGCTTCTAAGTTGTTGCAGTCACCAAGAAAGAGGCACAGAAATTTAAGTTGTAGTTTTTGAAAATTCAGTTTTTGGCTGCTTTTGCTGCCTTGTAATTGACCTAGGACCATAAGATTTTGCATCAACTGAACTCTGGCAGCCACATTACACGAGAAAAAGCGAGAAGTGGTAATTCGTAGTAAAAACCGCAGAAAACATAACGTTTTCAACATTTGTTTTCGAAATGACGTAACTGAAAATCTTCACATTGGACACATTACTCTCAGAAACGTTTACATTTATCGTCTGGCAACTAATGCCGCGTGATGACGTTTGCGGTCGCACCACTCTGTACTAAGTAGAAGCTTCTAAGTTGTTGCAGTCACCAAGAAAGAGGCACAGAAATTCAAGTTTTAGTTTTTGAAAATTCAGTTTTTGGCTGTTTTTGCTGCCTTGTAGTTGACCTAGGACCTTAAGATTTTGCATAAACCGAACTCTGGCAGCCACATTACACGAGAAAAAGCGAGAAGTGGTAATTCGTAGTAAAAACCGCAGAAAACATAACGTTTTCAACATTTGTTTTCGTATCGACGTAACTGAAAATCTTCACATTGGACGCATTACTCTCAGAAACGTTTACATTTATCGTCTGGCAACTAATGGCGCGTGATGACGTTTGCGGTCGCACCACTCTGTACGAAGTAGAAGCTTCTAAGTTGTTGCAGTCACCAAGAAAGAGGCACAGAAATTCAAGTTTTAGTTTTTGAAAATTCAGTTTTTGGCTGCTTTTGCTGCCTTGTAGTTGACCTAGGACGTTAAGATTTTGCATGAACCGAACTCTGGCAGCCACATTACACGAGAAAATAGCGAGAAGTGGTAATTCGTAGTAAAAACCGCAGGAAACATAACGTTTTCAACATTTGTTTTCGAAATGACGTAATTGACTATCTTCACATTGGACGCATTACTCTCAGAAACGTTTACATTTGTCGTCTGGCAACTAATGCAGCGTGATGACGTTTGCGGTCGCACCACTCTGTACGAAGTAGAAGCTTCTAAGTTGTTGCAGTCACCAAGAAAGAGGCACAGAAATTCAAGTTTTAGTTTTTGAAAATTCAGTTTTTGGCTGCTTTTGCTGCCTTGTAGTTGACCTAGGACGTTAAGATTTTGCATGAACCGAACTCTGGCAGCCACATTACACGAGAAAATAGCGAGAAGTGGTAATTCGTAGTAAAAACCGCAGAAAACATAACGTTTTCAACATTTGTTTTCGAAATGACGTAATTGAATATCTTCACATTGGACGCATTACTCTCAGAAACGTTTACATTTGTCGTCTGGCAACTAATGCAGCGTGATGACGTTGGCGGTCGCACCACTCTGTACGAAGTAGAAGCTTCTAAGTTGTTGCAGTCACCAAGAAAGAGGCACAGAAATTCAAGTTTTAGTTTTTGAATATTCAGTTTTTGGCCGCTTTTGCTGCCTTGTAGTTTACCTAGGACTTTAAGATTTTGCATGAACCGAACTCTGGCAGCCACATTACACGAGAAATAGCGAGAAGTGGTAATTCGTAGTAAAAACCGCAGAAAACATAACGTTTTCAACATTTGTTTTCGAAATGACGTAACTGAAAATCTTCACATTGGACGCATTACTCTCAGAAACGTTTACATTTATCGTCTGGCAACTATTGCCGCGTGATGCCGTTTGCGGTCGCACCACTCTGTACGAAGTAGAAGCTTCTAAGTTGTTGCAGTCACCAGGAAAGAGGCACAGAAATTCAAGTTTTAGTTTTTGAAAATTCAGTTTTTGGCTGCTTTTGCAGCCTTGTAGTTGACCTAGGACCTTAAGATTTTGCATGAACCGAACTCTGGCAGCCACATTACACGAGAAATAGCGAGAAGTGGTAATTCGTAGTAAAAACCGCAGAAAACATAACGTTTTCAACATTTGTTTTCGAAATGACGTAACTCAAATTCTTCACATTGGACGCATTACTCTCAGAAATGTTTACATTTATCGTCTGGCAACTATTGCCGCGTGATGCCGTTTGCGGTCGCACCACTCTGTACGAAGTAGAAGCTTCTAAGTTGTTGCAGTCACCAGGAAAGAGGCACAGAAATTCAAGTTTTAGTTTTTGAAAATTCAGTTTTTGGCTGCTTTTGCAGCCTTGTAGTTGACCTAGGACCTTAAGATTTTGCATGAACCGAACTCTGGCAGCCACATTACACGAGAAAAGGCGAGAAGTGGTAATTCGTAGTAAAAACCGCAGAAAACATAACGTTTTCAACATTTGTTTTCGAAATGACGTAACTGAAAATCTTCACATTGGACGCATTACTCTCAGAAACGTTTACATTTATCGTCTGGCAACTAATGCAGCGTGATGACGTTTGCGGTCGCACCACTCTGTACGAAGTAGAAGCTTCTAAGTTGTTGCAGTCACCAAGAAAGAGGCACAGAAATTTAAGTTTTAGTTTTTGAAAATTCAGTTTTTGGCTGCATTTGCTGCCTTGTAATTGACCTAGGACCATAAGATTTTGCATCAACTGAACTCTGGCAGCCACATTACACGAGAAAAAGCGAGAAGTGGTAATTCGTAGTAAAAACCGCAGAAAACATAACGTTTTCAACATTTGTTTTCGTATCGACGTAACTGAAAATCTTCACATGGGACGCATTACTCTCAGAAACGTTTACATTTATCGTCTGGCAACTAATGCAGCGTGATGACGTTTGCGGTCGCACCACTCTGTATGAAGTAGAAGCTTCTAAGTTGTTGCAGTCACCAAGAAAGAGGCACAGAAATTCAAGTTTTAGTTTTTGAAAATTCAGTTTTTGGCTGCTTTTGCTGCCTTGTAGTTGACCTAGGACCTTAAGATTTTGCATGAACCGAACTCTGGCAGCCACATTACACGAGAAAAAGCGAGAAGTGGTAATTCGTAGTAAAAACCGCAGAAAACATAACGTTTTCAACATGTTTTTCGAAATGACGTAACTGAAAATCTTCACATTGGACGCATTACTCTCAGAAACGTTTACATTTATCGTCTGGCAACTAATGCCGCGTGATGACGTTTGCGGTCGCACCACTCTGTACGAAGTAGAAGCTTCTAAGTTGTTGCAGTCACCAAGAAAGAGGCACAGAAATTCAAGTTTTAGTTTTTGAAAATTCAGTTTTTGGCTGCTTTTGCTGCCTTGTAGTTGACCTAGGACCTTAAGATTTTGCATGAACCGAACTCTGGCAGCCACATTACACGAGAAAAAGCGAGAAGTGGTAATTCGTAGTAAAAACCGCAGAAAACATAACGTTTTCAACATTTGTTTTCGAAATGACGTAACTGAAAATCTTCACATTGGACGCATTACTCTCAGAAACGTTTACATTTATCGTCTGGCAACTAATGCAGCGTGATGACGTTTGCGGTCGCACCACTCTGTACGAAGTAGAAGCTTCTAAGTTGTTGCAGTCACCAAGAAAGAGGCACAGAAATTTAAGTTTTAGTTTTTGAAAATTCAGTTTTTGGCTGCTTTTGCTGCCTTGTAATTGACCTAGGACCATAAGATTTTGCATCAACTGACTCTGGCAGCCACATTACACGAGAAAAAGCGAGAAGTGGTAATTCGTAGTAAAAACCGCAGAAAACATAACGTTTTCAACATTTGTTTTCGAAATGACGTAACTGAAAATCTTCACATTGGACACATTACTCTCAGAAACGTTTACATTTATCGTCTAGCAAATAATGACGCGTGATGACGTTTGCGGTCGCACCACTCTGTACTAAGTATAAGCTTCTAAGTTGTTGCAGTCACCAAGAAAGAGGCACAGAAATTCAAGTTTTAGTTTTTGAAAATTCAGTTTTTGGCTGCTTTTGCAGCCTTGTAGTTGACCTAGGACCTTAAGATTTTGCATGAACCGAACTCTGGCAGCCACATTACACGAGAAAAAGCGAAAAGTGGTAATTCGTAGTAAAAACCGCAGAAAACATAACGTTTTCAACATTTGTTTTCGTATCGACGTAACTGAAAATCTTCACATTGGACGCATTACTCTCAGAAACGTTTACATTTATCGTCTGGCAACTAATGCAGCGTGATGACGTTTGCGGTCGCACCACTCTGTATGAAGTAGAAGCTTCTAAGTTGTTGCAGTCACCAAGAAAGAGGCACAGAAATTCAAGTTTTAGTTTTTGAAAATTCAGTTTTTGGCTGCTTTTGCTGCCTTGTAGTTGACCTAGGACCTTAAGATTTTGCATGAACCGAACTCTGGCAGCCACATTACACGAGAAAAAGCGAGAAGTGGTAATTCGTAGTAAAAACCGCAGAAAACATAACGTTTTCAACATGTTTTTCGAAATGACGTAACTGAAAATCTTCACATTGGACGCATTACTCTCAGAAACGTTTACATTTATCGTCTGGCAACTAATGCCGCGTGATGACGTTTGCGGTCGCACCACTCTGTACGAAGTAGAAGCTTCTAAGTTGTTGCAGTCACCAAGAAAGAGGCACAGAAATTCAAGTTTTAGTTTTTGAAAATTCAGTTTTTGGCTGCTTTTGCTGCCTTGTAGTTGACCTAGGACCTTAAGATTTTGCATGAACCGAACTCTGGCAGCCACATTACACGAGAAAAAGCGAGAAGTGGTAATTCGTAGTAAAAACCGCAGGAAACATAACGTTTTCAACATTTGTTTTCGAAATGACGTAACTGAAAATCTTCACATTGGACGCATTACTCTCAGAAACGTTTAAATTTATCGTCTGGCAACTAATGCAGCGTGATGACGTTTGCGGTCGCACCACTCTGTATGAAGTAGAAGCTTCTAAGTTGTTGCAGTCACCAAGAAAGAGGCACAGAAATTCAAGTTTTAGTTTTTGAAAATTCAGTTTTTGGCTGCTTTTGCTGCCTTGTAGTTGACCTAGGACCTTAAGATTTTGCATGAACCGAACTCTGGCAGCCACATTACACGAGAAAAAGCGAGAAGTGGTAATTCGTAGTAAAAACCGCAGAAAACATAACGTTTTCAACATGTTTTTCGAAATGACGTAACTGAAAATCTTCACATTGGACGCATTACTCTCAGAAACGTTTACATTTATCGTCTGGCAACTAATGCCGCGTGATGACGTTTGCGGTCGCACCACTCTGTACGAAGTAGAAGCTTCTAAGTTGTTGCAGTCACCAAGAAAGAGGCACAGAAATTCAAGTTTTAGTTTTTGAAAATTCAGTTTTTGGCTGCTTTTGCTGCCTTGTAGTTGACCTAGGACCTTAAGATTTTGCATGAACCGAACTCTGGCAGCCACATTACACAAGAAAAAGCGAGAAGTGGTAATTCGTAGTAAAAACCGCAGAAAACATAACGTTTTCAACATTTGTTTTCGAAATGACGTAACTGAAAATCTTCACATTGGACGCATTACTCTCAGAAACGTTTACATTTATCGTCTGGCAACTAATGCAGCGTGATGACGTTTGCGGTCGCACCACTCTGTACGAAGTAGAAGCTTCTAAGTTGTTGCAGTCACCAAGAAAGAGGCACAGAAATTCAAGTTTTAGTTTTTGAAAATTCAGTTTTTGGCTGCTTTTGCTGCCTTGTAGTTGACCTAGAACCTTAAGATTTTGCATGAACCGAACTCTGGCAGCCACATTACACGAGAAAAAGCGAGAAGTGGTAATTCGTAGTAAAAACCGCAGAAAACATAACGTTTTCAACATTTGTTTTCGAAATGACGTAACTGAAAATCTTCACATTGGATTCATTACTCTCAGAAACGTTTACATTTATCGTCTGGCAACTAATGCAGCGTGATGACGTTTGCGGTCGCACCACTCTGTACGAAGTAGAAGCTTCTAAGTTGTTGCAGTCACCAAGAAAGAGGCACAGAAATTCAAGTTTTAGTTTTTGAAAATTCAGTTTTTGGCTGCTTTTGCTGCCTTGTAGTTGACCTAGGACCTTAAGATTTTGCATGAACCGAACTCTGGCAGCCACATTACACGAGAAAAAGCGAGAAGTGGTAATTCGTAGTAAAAACCGCAGAAAACATAACGTTTTCAACATTTGTTTTCGAAATGACGTAACTGAAAATCTTCACATTGGACGCATTACTCTCAGAAACGTTTACATTTATCGTCTGGCAACTAATGCAGCGTGATGACGTTTGCGGTCGCACCACTCTGTACGAAGTAGAAGCTTCTAAGTTGTTGCAGTCACCAAGAAAGAGGCACAGAAATTTAAGTTTTAGTTTTTGAAAATTCAGTTTTTGGCTGCTTTTGCTGCCTTGTAATTGACCTAGGACCATAAGATTTTGCATCAACTGAACTCTGGCAGCCACATTACACGAGAAAAAGCGAGAAGTGGTAATTCGTAGTAAAAACCGCAGAAAACATAACGTTTTCAACATTTGTTTTCGAAATGACGTAACTGAAAATCTTCACATTGGACACATTACTCTCAGAAACGTTTACATTTATCGTCTGGCAACTAATGCCGCGTGATGACGTTTGCGGTCGCACCACTCTGTACTAAGTAGAAGCTTCTAAGTTGTTGCAGTCACCAAGAAAGAGGCACAGAAATTCAAGTTTTAGTTTTTGAAAATTCAGTTTTTGGCTGCTTTTGCTGCCTTGTAGTTGACCTAGGACCTTAAGATTTTGCATGAACCGAACTCTGGCAGCCACATTACACGAGAAAAAGCGAGAAGTGGTAATTCGTAGTAAAAACCGCAGAAAACATAACGTTTTCAACATTTGTTTTCGAAATGACGTAACTGAAAATCTTCACATTGGACGCATTACTCTCAGAAACGTTTACATTTATCGTCTGGCAACTAATGCAGCGTGATGACGTTTGCAGTCGCACCACTCTGTACGAAGTAGAAGCTTCTAAGTTGTTGCAGTCACCAAGAAAGAGGCACAGAAATTCAAGTTTTAGTTTTTGAAAATTCAGTTTTTGGCTGCTTTTGCTGCCTTGTAGTTGACCTAGGACCTTAAGATTTTGCATGAACCGAACTCTGGCAGCCACATTACACGAGAAAAAGCGAGAAGTGGTAATTCGTAGTAAAAACCGCAGAAAACATAACGTTTTCAACATTTGTTTTCGAAATGACGTAACTGAAAATGTTCACATTGGACGCATTACTCTCAGAAACGTTTACATTTATCGTCTGGCAACTAATGCAGCGTGATGACGTTTGCGGTCGCACCACTCTGTACGAAGTAGAAGCTTCAAAGTTGTTGCAGTCACCAAGAAAGAGGCACAGAAATTCAAGTTTTAGTTTTTGAAAATTCATTTTTTGGCTGCTTTTGCTGCCTTGTAGTTGACCTAGGACCTTAAGATTTTGCATGAACCGAACTCTGGCAGCCACATTACACGAGAAAAAGCGAGAAGTGGTAATTCGTAGTAAAAACCGCAGAAAACATAACGTTTTCAACATTTGTTTTCGAAATGACGTAACTGAAAATCTTCACATTGGACGCATTACTCTCAGAAACGTTTACATTTATCGTCTGGCAACTAATGCAGCGTGATGACGTTTGCGGTCGCACCACTCTGTACGAAGTAGAAGCTTCTAAGTTGTTGCAGTCACCAAGAAAGAGGCACAGAAATTTAAGTTTTAGTTTTTGAAAATTCAGTTTTTGGCTGCTTTTGCTGCCTTGTAATTGACCTAGGACCTTAAGATTTTGCATGAACCGAACTCTGGCAGCCACATTACACGAGAAAAAGCGAGAAGTGGTAATTCGTAGTAAAAACCGCAGAAAACATAACGTTTTCAACATGTTTTTCGAAATGACGTAACTGAAAATCTTCACATTGGACGCATTACTCTCAGAAACGTTTACATTTATCGTCTGGCAACTAATGCCGCGTGATGACGTTTGCGGTCGCACCACTCTGTACGAAGTAGAAGCTTCTAAGTTGTTGCAGTCACCAAGAAAGAGGCATAGAAATTCAAGTTTTAGTTTTTGAAAATTCAGTTTTTGGCTGCTTTTGCTGCCTTGTAGTTGACCTAGGACCTTAAGATTTTGCATGAACCGAACTCTGGCAGCCACATTACACGAGAAAAAGCGAGAAGTGGTAATTCGTAGTAAAAACCGCAGAAAACATAACGTTTTCAACATTTGTTTTCGAAATGACGTAACTGAAAATCTTCACATTGGACGCATTACCCTCAGAAACGTTTACATTTATCGTCTGGCAACTAATGCAGCGTGATGACGTTTGCGGTCGCACCACTCTGTACGAAGTAGAAGCTTCTAAGTTGTTGCAGTCACCAAGAAAGAGGCACAGAAATTTAAGTTTTAGTTTTTGAAAATTCAGTTTTTGGCTGCTTTTGCTGCCTTGTAGCTTACCTAGGACCATAAGATTTTGCATCAACTGAACTCTGGCAGCCACATTACACGAGAAAAAGCGAGAAGTGGTAATTCGTAGTAAAAACCGCAGAAAACATAACGTTTTCAACATTTGTTTTCGAAATGACGTAACTGAAAATCTTCACATTGGACACATTACTCTCAGAAACGTTTACATTTATCGTCTGGCAACTAATGCCGCGTGATGACGTTTGCGGTCGCACCACTCTGTACGAAGTAGAAGCTTCTAAGTTGTTGCAGTCACCAAGAAAGAGGCACAGAAATTCAAGTTTTAGTTTTTGAAAATTCAGTTTTTGGCTGCTTTTGCTGCCTTGTAGTTGACCTAGGACCTTAAGATTTTGCATGAACCGAACTCTGGCAGCCACATTACACGAGAAAAAGCGAGAAGTGGTAATTCGTAGTAAAAACCGCAGAAAACATAACGTTTTCAACATTTGTTTTCGTATCGACGTAACTGAAAATCTTCACATTGGACGCATTACTCTCAGAAACGTTTACATTTATCGTCTGGCAACTAATGCAGCGTGATGACGTTTGCGGTCGCACCACTCTGTATGAAGTAGAAGCTTCTAAGTTGTTGCAGTCACCAAGAAAGAGGCACAGAAATTCAAGATTTAGTTTTTGAAAATTCAGTTTTTGGCTGCTTTTGCTGCCTTGTAGTTGACCTAGGACCTTAAGATTTTGCATGAACCGAACTCTGGCAGCCACATTACACGAGAAAAAGCGAGAAGTGGTAATTCGTAGTAAAAACGGCAGAAAACATAACGTTTTCAACATGTTTTTCGAAATGACGTAACCGAAAATCTTCACATTGGACGCATTACTCTCAGAAACGTTTACATTTATCGTCTGGCAACTAATGCAGCGTGTTGACGTTTGCGGTCGCACCACTCTGTACGAAGTAGAAGCTTCTAAGTTGTTGCAGTCACCAAGAAAGAGGCACAGAAATTCAAGTTTTAGTTTTTCAAAATTCAGTTTTTGGCTGCTTTTGCTGCCTTGTAGTTGACCTAGGACCTTAAGATTTTGCATGAACCGAACTCTGGCAGCCACATTACACGAGAAAAAGCGAGAAGTGGTAATTCGTAGTAAAAACCGCAGAAAACATAACGTTTTCAACATTTGTTTTCGAAATGACATAACTGAAAATCTTCAAATTGGACGCATTACTCTTAGAAACGTTTACATTTATCGTCTGGCAACTAATGGCGCGTGATGACGTTTGCGGTCGCACCACTCTGTACGAAGTAGAAGCTTCTAAGTTGTTGCAGTCACCAAGAAAGAGGCACAGAAATTCAAGTTTTAGTTTTTGAAAATTCAGTTTTTGGCTGCTTTTGCTGCCTTGTAGTTGACCTAGGACGTTAAGATTTTGCATGAACCGAACTCTGGCAGCCACATTACACGAGAAAATAGCGAGAAGTGGTAATTCGTAGTAAAAACCGCAGAAAACATAACGTTTTCAACATTTGTTTTCGAAATGACGTAATTGAAAATCTTCACATTGGACGCATTACTCTCAGAAACGTTTACATTTATCGTCTGGCAACTAATGCAGCGTGATGACGTTTGCGGTCGCACCACTCTGTACGAAGTAGGAGCTTCTAAGTTGTTGCAGTCACCAAGAAAGAGGCACAGAAATTCAAGTTTTAGTTTTTGAAAATTCAGTTTTTGGCTGCTTTTACTGCCTTGTAGTTGACCTAGGACCTTAAGATTTTGCATGAACCGAACTCTGGCAGCCACATTACACGAGAAAAAGCGAGAAGTGGTAATTCGTAGTAAACACCGCAGAAAACATAACGTTTTCAACATTTGTTTTCGAAATGACGTAACTGAAAATCTTCACATTGGACGCATTACTCTCAGAAACGTTTACATTTATCGTCTGGCAACTAATGCCGCGTGATGACGTTTGCGGTCGCACCACTCTGTACGAAGTATAAGCTTCTAAGTTGTTGCGGTCACCAAGAAAGAGGCACAGAAATTCAAGTTTTAGTTTTTGAAAATTCAGTTTTTGGCTGCTTTTGCTGCCTTGTAGTTTACCTAGGACCTTAAGATTTTGCATGAACCGAACTCTGGCATCCACATTACACGAGAAATAGCGAGAAGTGGTAATTCGTAGTAAAAACCGCAGAAAACATAACGTTTTCTACATTTGTTTTCGAAATGACGTAACTGAAAATCTTCACATTGGACGCATTACTCTCAGAAACGTTTACATTTATCGTCTGGCAACTAATGCAGCGTGATGACGTTTGCGGTCGCACCACTCTGTACGAAGTAGAAGCTTCTAAGTTGTTGCAGTCACCGAGAAAGAGGCACAGAAATTTAAGTTTTAGTTTTTGAAAATTCAGTTTTTGGCTGCTTTTGCTGTCTTGTAATTGACCTAGGACCATAAGATTTTGCATCAACTGAACTCTGGCAGCCACATTACACGAGAAAAAGCGAGAAGTGGTAATTCGTAGTAAAAACCGCAGAAAACATAACGTTTTCAACATTTGTTTTCGAAATGACGTAACTGAAAATCTTCACATTGGACACATTACTCTCAGAAACGTTTACATTTATCGTCTGGCAACTAATGCCGCGTGATGACGTTTGCGGTCGCACCACTCTGTACTAAGTAGAAGCTTCTAAGTTGTTGCAGTCACCAAGAAAGAGGCACAGAAATTCAAGTTTTAGTTTTTGAAAATTCAGTTTTTGGCTGCTTTTGCTGCCTTGTAGTTGACCTAGGACCTTAAGATTTTGCATGAACCGAACTCTGGCAGCCACATTACACGAGAAAATAGCGAGAAGTGGTAATTCGTAGTAAAAACCGCAGAAAACATAACGTTTTCAACATTTATTTTCGTATCGACGTAACTGAAAATCTTCACATTGGACGCATTACTCTCAGAAACGTTTACATTTATCGTCTGGCAACTAATGCAGCGTGATTACGTTTGCGGTCGCACCACTCTGTATGAAGTAGAAGCTTCTCAGTTGTTGCAGTCACCAAGAAAGAGGCACAGAAATTCAAGTTTTAGTTTTTGAAAATTCAGTTTTTGGCTGCTTTTGCTGCCTTGTAGTTGACCTAGGACCTTAAGATTTTGCATGAACCGAACTCTGGCAGCCACATTACACGAGAAAAAGCGAGAAGTGGTAATTCGTAGTAAAAACCGCAGAAAACATAACGTTTTCAACATTTGTTTTCGTATCGACGTAACAGAAAATCTTCACATTGGACGCATTACTCTCAGAAACGTTTACATTTATTGTCTGGCAACTAATGCAGCGTGATGACGTTTGCGGTCGCACCACACTGTACGAAGTAGAAGCTTCTAAGTTGTTGCAGTCACCAAGAAAGAGGCACAGAAATTCAAGTTTTAGTTTTTGAAAATTCAGTTTTTGGCTGCATTTGCTGCCTTGTAGTTGACCTAGGACCTTAAGATTTTGCATGAACCGAACTCTGGCAGCCATATTACACGAGAAAAAGCGAGAAGTGGTAATTCGTAGCAAAAACCGCAGAAAACATAACGTTTTCAACATTTGTTTTCGAAATGTTGTAACTGAATATCTTCACATTGGACGCATTACCCTCAGAAACGTTTACATTTATCGTCTGGCAACTAATGCCGCGTTATGACGTTTGCGGTCGCACCACTCTGTACGAAGTAGAAGCTTCTAAGTTGTTGCAGTCACCAAGAAAGAGGCACAGAAATTCAAGTTTTAGTTTTTGAAAATTCAGTTTTTGGCTGCTTTTGCTGCCTTGTAGTTGATCTAGGACCTTAAGATTTTGCATGAACCGAACTCTGGCAGCCACATTACACGAGAAAAAGCGAGAAGTGGTAATTCGTAGTAAAAACCGCAGAAAACATAACGTTTTCAACATTTGTTTTCGAAATGACGTAACTGAAAAGCTTCACATTGGACGCATTACTCTCAGAAACGTTTACATTTATCGTCTGGCAACTAATGCCGCGTGATGACGTTTGCGGTCGCACCACACTGTAGGAAGTAGAAGCTTCTAAGTTGTTGCAGTCACCAAGAAAGAGCCACAGAAATTCAAGTTTTAGTTTTTGAAAATTCAGTTTTTGGCTGCTTTTGCTGCCTTGTAGTTGACCTAGGAGTTTAAGATTTTGCATGAACCGAACTCTGGCAGCCATATTACACGAGAAAAAGCGAGAAGTGGTAATTCGTAGTAAAAACCGCAGAAAACATAACGTTTTCAACATTTGTTTTCGAAATGTTGTAACTGAAAATCTTCACATTGGACGCATTACTCTCAGAAACGTTTACATTTATCGTCTGGCAACTAATGCCGCGTGATGACGTTTGCGGTCGCACCACTCTGTACGAAGTAGAAGCTTCTAAGTTGTTGCAGTCACCAAGAAAGAGGCACAGAAATTCAAGTTTTAGTTTTTGAAAATTCAGTTTTTGGCTGCTTTTGCTGCCTTGTAGTTGACCTAGGACCTTAAGATTTTGCATGAACCGAACTCTGGCAGCCACATTACACGAGAAAAAGCGAGAAGTGGTAAGTCGTAGTAAAAACCGCAGAAAACATAACGTTTTCAACATTTGTTTTCGAAATGACGTAACTGAAAAGCTTCACATTGGACGCATTACTCTCAGAAACGTTTACATTTATCGTCTGGCAACTAATGCCGCGTGATGACGTTTGCGGTCGCACCACTCTGTACGAAGTAGAAGCTTCTAAGTTGTTGCAGTCACCAAGAAAGAGGCACAGAAATTCAAGTTTTAGTTTTTGAAAATTCAGTTTTTGGCTGCTTTTGCTGCCTTGTAGTTGACCTAGGACCTTAAGATTTTGCATGAACCGAACTCTGGCAGCCACATTACACGAGAAAAAGCGAGAAGTGGTAATTCGTAGTAAAAACCGGAGAAAACATAACGTTTTCAACATTTGTTTTCGAAATGACGTAACTGAAAATCTTCACATTGGACGCATTACTCTCAGAAACGTTTACATTTATCGTCTGGCAACTAATGCTGCGTGATGACGTTTGCGGTCGCACGACTCTGTACGAAGTAGAAGCTTCTAAGTTGTTGCAGTCACCAAGAAAGAGGCACAGAAATTCAAGTTTTAGTTTTTGAAAATTCAGTTTTTGGCTGCATTAGCTGCCTTGTAGTTGACCTAGGACCTTAAGATTTTGCATGAACCGAACTCTGGCAGCCACATTACACGAGAAAAAGCGAGAAGTGGTAATTCGTAGTAAAAACCACAGAAAACATAACGTTTTCAACATTTGTTTTCGTATCTACGTAACAGAAAATCTTCACTTTCGACGCATTACTCTCAGAAACGTTTACATTTATCGTCTGGCAACTAATGCAGCGTGATTACGTTTGCGGTCGCACCACTCTGTACGTAGTAGAAACTTCTAAGTTGTTGCAGTCACCAAGAAAGAGGCACAGAAATTCAAGTTTTAGTTTTTGAAAATTCAGTTTTTGGCTGCTTTTGCTGCCTTGTAGTTGACCTAGGACCTTAAGATTTTGCATGAACCGCACTCTGGCTGCCACATTACACGAGAAAAAGCGAGAAGTGGTAATTCGTAGTAAAAACCGGAGAAAACATAACGTTTTCCACATTTGTTTTCGAAATGACGTAACTGAAAATTTTCACATTGGACGCATTACTCTCAGAAACGTTTACATTTATTGTCTGGCAACTAATGCAGCGTGATGACGTTTGCGGTCGCACGACTCTGTACGAAGTAGAAGCTTCTAAGTTGTTGCAGTCACCAAGAAAGAGCCACAGAAATTCAAGTTTTAGTTTTTGAAAATTCAGTTTTTGGCTGCTTTTGCTGCCTTGTAGTTGACCTAAGACGTTAAGATTTTGCATGAACCGAACTCTGGCAGCCACATTACACGAGAAAAAGCGAGAAGTGGTAATTCGTAGTAAAAACCGCAGAAAACATAACGTTTTCAACATTTGTTTTCGAAATGACGTTACTGAAAATCTTCACAATGGACGCATTACTCTCAGAAACGTTTACATTTATCGTCTGGCAACTAATGCCTCGTGATGACGTTTGCGGTCGCACCACTCTGTACGAAGTAGAAGCTTCTAAGTTGTTGCAGTCACCAAGAAAGAGGCACAGAAATTCAAGTTTTAGTTTTTGAAAATTCAGTTTTTGGCTGCTTTTGCTGCCTTGTAGTTGACCTAGGACCTTAAGATTTTGCATGAACCGCACTCTGGCAGCCACATTACACGAGAAAAAGCGAGAAGTGGTAATTCGTAGTAAAAACCGGAGAAAACATAACGTTTTCCACATTTGTTTTCGAAATGACGTAACTGAAAATTTTCACATTGGACGCATTACTCTCAGAAACGTTTACATTTATTGTCTGGCAACTAATGCAGCGTGATGACGTTTGCGGTCGCACCACTCTGTACGAAGTAGAAGCTTCTAAGTTGTTGCAGTCACCAAGAAAGAGGCACAGAAATTCAAGTTTTAGTTTTTTAAAAAATCAGTTTGTGGCTGCATTTGCTGCCTTGTAGTTGACCTAGGACCTTAAGATTTTGCATGAGCCGAACTCTGGCAGCCATATTACACGAGAAAAAGCGAGAAGTGGTAATTCGTAGCAAAAACCGCAGAAAACATAACGTTTTCAACATTTGTTTTCGAAATGTTGTAACTGAAAATCTTCACATTGGACGCATTACTCTCAGAAACGTTTACATTTATCGTCTGGCAACTAATGCCGCGTGATGACGTTTGCGGTCGCACCACTCTGTACGAAGCAGAAGCTTCTAAGTTGTTGCAGTCACCAAGAAAGAGGCACAGAAATTCAAGTTTTAGTTTTTGAAAATTCAGTTTTTGGCTGCTTTTGCTGCCTTGTAGTTGACCTAGGACCTTAAGATTTTGCATGAACCGAACTCTGGCAGCCACATTACACGAGAAAAAGCGAGAAGTGGCAATTCGTAGCAAAAACCGCAGAAAACATAACGTTTTCAACATTTGTTTTCGAAATGACGTAACTGAAAAGCTTCACATTGGACGCATTACTCTCAGAAACGTTTACATTTATCGTCTGGCAACTAATGCCGCGTGATGACGTTTGCGGTCGCAATACTCTGTACGAAGTAGAAGCTTCTAAGTTGTTGCAGTCACCAAGAAAGAGGCACAGAAATTCAAGTTTTAGTTTTTGAAAATTCAGTTTTTGGCTGCTTTTGCTGCCTTGTAGTTGACCTAGGACCTTAAGATTTTGCATGAACCGAACTCTGGCAGCCACATTACACGAGAAAAAGCGAGAAGTGGTAATTCGTAGTAAAAACCGCAGAAAACATAACGTTTTCAACATTGGTTTTCGAAATGACGTAACTGAAAAGCTTCACATTGGACGCATTACTCTCAGAAACGTTTACATTTATCGTCTGGCAACTAACGCCGCGTGATGACGTTTGCGGTCGCACCACTCTGTACGAAGTAGAAGCTTCTAAGTTGTTGCAGTCACCAAGAAAGAGGCACAGAAATTCAAGTTTTAGTTTTTGAAAATTCAGTTTTAGGCTGCTTTTGCTGCCTTGTAGTTGACCTAGGACCTTAAGATTTTGCATGAACCGAACTCTGGCAGCCACATTACACGAGAAAAAGCGAGAAGTGGTAATTCGTAGTAAAAACCGCAGAAAACATAACGTTTTCAACATTTGTTTTCGAAATGACGTAACTGAAAATCTTCACATTGGACGCATTACTCTCAGAAACGTTTACATTTATCGTCTGGCAACTAATGCCGCGTGATGACGTTTGCGGTCGCACGACTCTGTACGAAGTAGAAGCTTCTAAGTTGTTGCAGTCACCAAGAAAGAGGCACAGAAATTCAAGTTTTAGTTTTTGAAAATTCAGTTTTTGGCTGCTTTTGCTGCCTTGTAGTTGACCTAGGACCTTAAGATTTTGCACGAACCGAACTCTGGCAGCCACATTACACGAGAAAAAGCGAGAAGTGGTAATTCGTAGTAAAAACCGCAGAAAACATAACGTTTTCAACATTTGTTTTCGTATCTACGTAACAGAAAATCTTCACTTTGGACGCATTACTCTCAGAAACGTTTACATTTATCGTCTGGCAACTAATGCAGCGTGATTACGTTTGCGGTCGCACCACTCTGTACGTAGTAGAAACTTCTAAGTTGTTGCAGTCACCAAGAAAGAGGCACAGAAATTCAAGTTTTAGTTTTTGAAAATTCAGTTTTTGGCTGCTTTTGCTGCCTTGTAGTTGACCTAGGACGTTAAGATTTTGCATGAACCGCACTCTGGCTGCCACATTACACGAGAAAAAGCGAGAAGTGGTAATTCGTAGTAAAAACCGGAGAAAACATAACGTTTTCCACATTTGTTTTCGAAATGACGTAACTGAAAATTTTCACATTGGACGCATTACTCTCAGAAACGTTTACATTTATTGTCAGGCAACTAATGCAGCGTGATGACGTTTGCGGTCGCACGACTCTGTACGAAGTAGAAGCTTCTAAGTTGTTGCAGTCACCAAGAAAGAGCCACAGAAATTCAAGTTTTAGTTTTTGAAAATTCAGTTTTTGGCTGCTTTTGCTGCCTTGTAGCTGATCTAGGACGTTAAGATTTTGCATGAACCGAACTCTGGCAGCCACATTACACGATAAAAAGCGAGAAGTGGTAATTCGTAGTAAAAACCGCAGAAAACATAACGTTTTGAACATTTGTTTTCGAAATGACGTAACTGAAAATCTTCACATTGGACGCATTACTCTCAGAAACGTTTACATTTATTGTCTGGCAACTAATGCAGCGTGATGACGTTTGCGGTCGCACCACTCTGTACGAAGTAGAGGCTTTTAAGTTGTTGCAGTCACCAAGAAAGAGGCACAGAAATTCAAGTTTTAGTTTTTGAAAATTCAGTTTTTGGCTGCTTTTGCTGCCTTGTAGTTGACCTAGGACCTTAAGATTTTGCATGAACCGAACTCTGGCAGCCATATTACACGAGAAAAAGCGAGAAGTGGTAATTCGTAGCAAAAACCGCAGAAAACATAACGTTTTCAACATTTGTTTTCGAAATGACGTAACTGAAAAGCTTCACATTGGACGCATTACTCTCAGAAACGTTTACATTTATCGTCTGGCAACTAATGCCGCGTGATGACGTTTGCGGTCGCACCACTCTGTACGAAGTAGAAGCTTCTAAGTTGTTGCAGTCACCAAGAAAGAGGCACAGAAATTCAAGTTTTAGTTTTTGAAAATTCAGTTTTACGCTGCTTTTGCTGCCTTGTAGTTGACCTAGGACCTTAAGATTTTGCATGAACCGAACTCTGGCAGCCATATTACACGAGAAAAAGCGAGAAGTGGTAATTCGTAGCAAAAACCGCAGAAAACATAACGTTTTCAACACTTGTTTTCGAAATGACGTAACTGAAAAGCTTCACATTGGACGCATTACTCTCAGAAACGTTTACATTTATCGTCTGGCAACTAATGCCGCGTGATGACGTTTGCGGTCGCACCACTCTGTACGAAGTAGAAGCTTCTAAGTTGTTGCAGTCACCAAGAAACAGGCACAGAAATTCAAGTTTTAGTTTTTGAAAATTCAGTTTTTGGCTGCTTTTGCTGCCTTGTAGTTGACCTAGGACCTTAAGATTTTGCATGAACCGCACTCTGGCAGCCACATTACACGAGAAAAAGCGAGAAGTGGTAATTCGTAGTAAAAACCGGAGAAAACATAACGTTTTCCACATTTGTTTTCGAAATGACGTAACTGAAAATTTTCACATTGGACGCATTACTCTCAGAAACGTTTACATTTATTGTCTGGCAACTAATGCAGCGTGATGACGTTTGCGGTCGCACCACTCTGTACGAAGTAGAAGCTTCTAAGTTGTTGCAGTCACCAAGAAAGAGGCACAGAAATTCAAGTTTTAGTTTTTTAAAATTCAGTTTGTGGCTGCATTTGCTGCCTTGTAGTTGACCTAGGACCTTAAGATTTTGCATGAGCCGAACTCTGGCAGCCATATTACACGAGAAAAAGCGAGAAGTGGTAATTCGTAGCAAAAACCGCAGAAAACATAACGTTTTCAACATTTGTTTTCGAAATGTTGTAACTGAAAATCTTCACATTGGACGCATTACTCTCAGAAACGTTTACATTTATCGTCTGGCAACTAATGCCGCGTGATGACGTTTGCGGTCGCACCACTCTGTACGAAGCAGAAGCTTCTAAGTTGTTGCAGTCACCAAGAAAGAGGCACAGAAATTCAAGTTTTAGTTTTTGAAAATTCAGTTTTTGGCTGCTTTTGCTGCCTTGTAGTTGACCTAGGACCTTAAGATTTTGCATGAACCGAACTCTGGCAGCCACATTACACGAGAAAAAGCGAGAAGTGGTAATTCGTAGCAAAAACCGCAGAAAACATAACGTTTTCAACATTTGTTTTCGAAATGACGTAACTGAAAAGCTTCACATTGGACGCATTACTCTCAGAAACGTTTACATTTATCGTCTGGCAACTAATGCCGCGTGATGACGTTTGCGGTCGCAATACTCTGTACGAAGTAGAAGCTTCTAAGTTGTTGCAGTCACCAAGAAAGAGGCACAGAAATTCAAGTTTTAGTTTTTGAAAATTCAGTTTTTGGCTGCTTTTGCTGCCTTGTAGTTGACCTAGGACCTTAAGATTTTGCATGAACCGAACTCTTGCAGCCACATTACACGAGAAAAAGCGAGAAGTGGTAATTCGTAGTAAAAACCGCAGAAAACATAACGTTTTCAACATTTGTTTTCGAAATGACGTAACTGAAAAGCTTCACATTGGACGCATTACTCTCAGAAACGTTTACATTTATCGTCTGGCAACTAATGCCGCGTGATGACGTTTGCGGTCGCACCACTCTGTACGAAGTAGAAGCTTCTAAGTTGTTGCAGTCACCAAGAAAGAGGCACAGAAATTCAAGTTTTAGTTTTTGAAAATTCAGTTTTTGGCTGCTTTTGCTGCCTTGTAGTTGACCTAGGACCTTAAGATTTTGCATGAACCGAACTCTGGCAGCCACATTACACGAGAAAAAGCGAGAAGTGGTAATTCGTAGTAAAAACCGCAGAAAACATAACGTTTTCAACATTTGTTTTCGAAATGACGTAACTGAAAATCTTCACATTGGACGCATTACTCTCAGAAACGTTTACATTTATCGTCTGGCAACTAATGCCGCGTGATGACGTTTGCGGTCGCACGACTCTGTACGAAGTAGAAGCTTCTAAGTTGTTGCAGTCACCAAGAAAGAGGCACAGAAATTCAAGTTTTAGTTTTTGAAAATTCAGTTTTTGGCTGCTTTTGCTGCCTTGTAGTTGACCTAGGACCTTAAGATTTTGCACGAACCGAACTCTGGCAGCCACATTACACGAGAAAAAGCGAGAAGTGGTAATTCGTAGTAAAAACCGCAGAAAACATAACGTTTTCAACATTTGTTTTCGTATCTACGTAACAGAAAATCTTCACTTTGGACGCATTACTCTCAGAAACGTTTACATTTATCGTCTGGCAACTAATGCAGCGTGATTACGTTTGCGGTCGCACCACTCTGTACGTAGTAGAAACTTCTAAGTTGTTGCAGTCACCAAGAAAGAGGCACAGAAATTCAAGTTTTAGTTTTTGAAAATTCAGTTTTTGGCTGCTTTTGCTGCCTTGTAGTTGACCTAGGACCTTAAGATTTTGCATGAACCGCACTCTGGCTGCCACATTACACGAGAAAAAGCGAGAAGTGGTAATTCGTAGTAAAAACCGGAGAAAACATAACGTTTTCCACATTTGTTTTCGAAATGACGTAACTGAAAATTTTCACATTGGACGCATTACTCTCAGAAACGTTTACATTTATTGTCTGGGAACTAATGCAGCGTGATGACGTTTGCGGTCGCACGACTCTGTACGAAGTAGAAGCTTCTAAGTTGTTGCAGTCACCAAGAAAGAGCCACAGAAATTCAAGTTTTAGTTTTTGAAAATTCAGTTTTTGGCTGCTTTTGCTGCCTTGTAGCTGACCTAGGACGTTAAGATTTTGCATGAACCGAACTCTGGCAGCCACATTACACGATAAAAAGCGAGAAGTGGTAATTCGTAGTAAAAACCGCAGAAAACATAACGTTTTGAACATTTGTTTTCGAAATGACGTAACTGAAAATCTTCACATTGGACGCATTACTCTCAGAAACGTTTACATTTATTGTCTGGCAACTAATGCAGCGTGATGACGTTTGCGGTCGCACCACTCTGTACGAAGTAGAGGCTTCTAAGTTGTTGCAGTCACCAAGAAAGAGGCACAGAAATTCAAGTTTTAGTTTTTGAAAATTCAGTTTTTGGCTGCTTTTGCTGCCTTGTAGTTGACCTAGGACCTTAAGATTTTGCATGAACCGAACTCTGGCAGCCATATTACACGAGAAAAAGCGAGAAGTGGTAATTCGTAGCAAAAACTGCAGAAAACATAACGTTTTCAACATTTGTTTTCGAAATGACGTAACTGAAAAGCTTCACATTGGACGCATTACTCTCAGAAACGTTTACATTTATCGTCTGGCAACTAATGCCGCGTGATGACGTTTGCGGTCGCACCACTCTGTACGAAGTAGAAGCTTCTAAGTTGTTGCAGTCACCAAGAAAGAGGCACAGAAATTCAAGTTTTAGTTTTTGAAAATTCAGTTTTACGCTGCTTTTGCTGCCTTGTAGTTGACCTAGGACCTTAAGATTTTGCATGAACCGAACTCTGGCAGCCACATTACACGAGAAAAAGCGAGAAGTGGTAATTCGTAGTAAAAACCGCAGAAAACATAACGTTTTCTACATTGTTTTCGTATCGACGTAACTGAAAATCTTCACATTGGACGCATTACTCTCAGAAACGTTTACATTTATCGTCTGGCAACTAATGCCGCGTGATGACGTTTGCGGTCGCACCACTCTGTACGAAGTAGAAGCTTCTAAGTTGTTGCAGTCACCAAGAAAGAGGCACAGAAATTCAAGTTTTAGTTTTTGAAAATTCAGTTTTTGGCTGCTTTTGCTGCCTTGTAGTTGACCTAGGACCTTAAGATTTTGCATGAACCGAACTCTGGCAGCCACATTACACGAGAAAAAGCGAGAAGTGGTAATTCGTAGTAAAAACCGGAGAAAACATAACGTTTTCCACATTTGTTTTCGAAATGACGTAACTGAAAATTGTCTCATTGGACGCATTACTCTCAGAAACTTTTACATTTATTCTCTGGCAACTAATGCAGCGTGATGACGTTTGCGGTCGCACGACTCTGTACGAAGTAGAAGCTTCTAAGTTGTTGCAGTCACCAAGAAAGAGGCACAGAAATTCAAGTTTTAGTTTTTGAAAATTCAGTTTTTGGCTGCTTTTGCTGCCTTGTAGCTGACCTAGGACGTTAAGATTTTGCATGAACCGAACTCTGGCAGCCACATTACACGAGAAAAAGCGAGAAGTGGTAATTCGTAGAAAAAACCGCAGAAAACATAACGTTTTGAACATTTGTTTTCGAAATGACGTAACTGAAAATCTTCACATTGGACGCATTACTCTCAGAAACGTTTACATTTATTGTCTGGCAACTAATGAAGCGTGATGACGTATGCGGTCGCACCACTCTGTACGAAGTAGAAGCTTCTAAGTTGTTGCAGTCACCAAGAAAGAGGCACAGAAATTCAAGTTTCAGTTTTTGAAAATTCAGTTTTTGGCTGCTTTTGCTGCCTTGTAGTTGACCTAGGACCTTAAGATTTTGCATGAACCGAACTCTGGCAGCCATATTACACGAGAAAATGCGAGAAGTGGTAATTCGTAGTAAAAACCGCAGAAAACATAACGTTTTCAACATTTGTTTTCGAAATGACGTAACTGAAAAGCTTCACATTGGACGCATTCCTCTCAGAAACGTTTACATTTATCGTCTGGCAACTAATGCCGCGTGATGACGTTTGCGGTCGCACCACTCTGTACGAAGTAGAAGCTTCTAAGTTGTTGCAGTCACCAAGAAAGAGGCACAGAAATTCAAGTTTTAGTTTTTGAAAATTCAGTTTTTGGCTGCTTTTGCTGCCTTGTAGTTGACCTAGGACCTTAAGATTTTGCATGAACCGAACTCTGGCAGCCACATTACACGAGAAAAAGCGAGAAGTGGTAATTCGTAGTAAAAACCGCAGAAAACATAACGTTTTCAACATTTGTTTTCGAAATGACGTAACAGAAAATCTTCACATTGGACGCATTACTCTCAGAAACGTTTACATTTATCGTCTGGCAACTAATGCCGCGTGATGACGTTTGCGGTCGCACCGCTCTGTACGAAGTAGAAGCTTCTAAGTTGTTGCAGTCACAAAGAAAGAGGCACAGAAATTCAAGTTTTAGTTTTTGAAAATTCAGTTTTTGGCTGCTTTTGCTGCCTTGTAGTTGACCTAGGACCTTAAGATTTTGCATAAACCGAACTCTGGCAGCCACATTACACGAGAAGAAGCGATAAGTGGTAATTCGTAGTAAAAACCGCAGAAAACATAACGTTTTCAACATTTGTTTTCGAAATGACGTAACTGAAAATCTTCACATTGGACGCATTACTCTCAGAAACGTTTACATTTATCGTCTGGCAACTAATGCCGCGTAATGACGTTTGCGGTCGCACCGCTCTGTACGAAGTAGAAGCTTCTAAGTTGTTGCAGTCACCAAGAAAGAGGCACAGAAATTCAAGTTTTAGTTTTTGAAAATTCAGTTTTTGGCTGCTTTTGCTGCCTTGTAGTTGACCTAGGACCTTTAGATTTTGCATGAACCGAACTCTGGCAGCCACATTACACGAAGAAGTGGTAATTCGTAGTAAAAACCGCAGAAAACATAACGTTTTCATTATTTGTTTTCGAAATGACGTAACTGAAAATCTTCACATTGGACGCATTACTCTCAGAAACGTTTACATTTATCGTCTGGCAACTAATGCCGCGTGATGACGTTTGCGGTCGCACCACTCTGTATGAAGTAGAAGCTTCTAAGTTGTTGCAGTCACCAAGAAAGAGGCACAGAAATTCAAGTTTTAGTTTTTGAAAATTCAGTTTTTGGCTGCTTTTGCTGCCTTGTAGTTGACCTAGGACCTTAAGATTTTGCATGAACCGAACTCTGGCAGCCACATTACACGAAGAAGTGGTAATTCGTAGTAAAAACCGCAGAAAACATAACGTTTTCATTATTTGTTTTCGAAATGACGTAACTGAAAATCTTCACATTGGACGCATTACTCTCAGAAACGTTTACATTTATCGTCTGGCAACTAATGCCGCGTGATGACGTTTGCGGTCGCACCACTCTGTACGAAGTAGAAGCTTCTAAGTTGTTGCAGTCACCAAGAAAGAGGCACAGAAATTCAAGTTTTAGTTTTTGAAAATTCAGTTTTTGGCTGCTTTTGCTGCCTTGTAGTTGACCTAGGACCTTAAGATTTTGCATCAACCGAACTCTGGCAGCCACATTACACGAGAAAAAGCGAGAAGTGGTAATTCGTAGTAAAAACCGCAGAAAACATAACGTTTTCAACATTTGTTTTCGAAATGACGTAACTGAAAATCTTCACATTGGACGCATTACTCTCAGAAACGTTTACATTTATCGTCTGGCAACTAATGCAGCGTGATGACGTTTGCGGTCGCACCACTCTGTACGAAGTAGAAGCTTCTAAGTTGTTGCAGTCACCAAGAAAGAGGCACAGAAATTCAAGTTTTAGTTTTTGAAAATTCAGTTTTTGGCTGCTTTTGCTGCCTTGTAGTTGACCTAGGACCTTAAGATTTTGCATGAACCGAACTCTGGCAGCCACATTACACGAAGAAGTGGTAATTCGTAGTAAAAACCGCAGAAAACATAACGTTTTCATTACTTGTTTTCGAAATGACGTAACTGAAAATCTTCACATTGGACGCATTACTCTCAGAAACGTTTACATTTATCGTCTGGCAACTAATGCCGCGTGATGACGTTTGCGGTCGCACCACTCTGTACGAAGTAGAAGCTTCTAAGTTGTTGCAGTCACCAAGAAAGAGGAACAGAAATTTTAAGTTTTAGTTTTTGAAAATTCAGTTTTTGGCTGCTTTTGCTGCCTTGTAGTTGACCTAGGACCTTAAGATTTTGCATGAACCGAACTCTGGCAGCCACATTACACGAGAAAAAGCGAGAAGTGGTAATTCGTAGTAAAAACCGCAGAAAACATAAAGTTTTCAACATTTGTTTTCGAAATGACGTAACTGAAAATCTTCACATTGGACTCAGTAATCTCAGAAACGTTTACATTTATCGTCTGGCAACTAATGCCGCGTGATGACGTTTGCGGTCGCACCACTCTGTACGAAGTAGAAGCTTCTAAGTTGTTGCAGTCACCAAGAAAGAGGCACAGAATTTCAAGTTTTAGTTTTTGAAAATTCAGTTTTTGGCTGCTTTTGCTGCCTTGTAGTTGACCTAGGACCTTAAGATTTTCCATGAACCGAACTCTGGCAGCCTCATTACACGAGAAAAAGCGAGAAGTGGTAATTCGTAGTAAAAACCGCAGAAAACATAACGTTTTCTACATTAGTTTTCGTATCGACGTAACTGAAAATCTTCACATTGGACGCATTACTCTCAGAAACGTTTACATTTATCGTCTGGCTACTAATGCAGCGTGATGACGTTTGCGGTCGCACCACTCCCTACGAAGTAGAAGCTTCTAAGTTATTGCAGTCACCAAGAAAGAGGCACAGAAATTCAAGTTTTAGTTTTTGAAAATTCAGTTTTTGGCTGCTTTTGCTGCCTTGTAGTTGACCTAGGACCTTAAGATTTTGCATGAACCGAACTCCGGCAGCCACATTACACGAGAAAAAGCGAGAAGTGTTAATTCGTAGTAAAAACCGCAGAAAACATAACGTTTTCTACATTGTTTTCGTATCGACGTACTGAAAATCTTCACATTGGACGCATTACTCTCAGAAACGTTTACATTTATCGTCTGGCAACTAATGCAGCTTGATGACGTTTGCGGTCGCACCACTCTGTACGAAGTAGAAGCTTCTAAGTTGTTGCAGTCACCAAGAAAGAGGCACAGAAATTCAAGTTTTAGTTTTTGAAAATTCAGTTTTTGGCTGCTTTTGCTGCCTTGTAGTTGACCTAGGACCTTAAGATTTTGCATGAACCGAACTCTGGCAGCCACATTGCACGAGAAAAAGCGAGAAGTGGTAATTCGTAGCAAAAACCGCAGAAAACATTACGTTTTCAACATTTGTTTTCGAAATGACGTAACTGAAAATCTTCACATTGGACGCATTACTCTCAGAAACGTTTACATTTATCGTCTGGCAACTAATGCCGCGTGATGACGTTTGCGGTCGCACCACTCTGTACGAAGTAGAAGCTTCTAAGTTGTTGCAGTCACCAAGAAAGAGGCACAGAAATTCAAGTTTTAGTTTTTGAAAATTCAGTTTTTGGCTGCTTTTGCTGCCTTGTAGTTGTCCTAGGACCTTAAGATTTTGCATCAACCGAACTCTGGCAGCCACATTACACGAGAAAAAGCGAGAAGTGGTAATTCGTAGTAAAAACCGCAGAAAACATAACGTTTTCAACATTTGTTTTCGAAATGACGTAACTGAAAATCTTCACATTGGACGCATTACTCTCAGAAACGTTTACATTTATCGTCTGGCAACTAATGCAGCGTGATGACGTTTGAGGTCGCACCACTCTGTACGAAGTAGAAGCTTCTAAGTTGTTGCAGTCACCAAGAAAGAGGCACAGAAATTCAAGTTTTAGTTTTTGAAAATTCAGTTTTTGGCTGCTTTTGCTGCCTTGTAGTTGACCTAGGACCTTGAGATTTTGCATGAACCGAACTCTGGCAGCCACATTACACGAGAAAAAGCGAGAAGTGGTAATTCGTAGTAAAAACCGCAGAAAACATAACGTTTTCATTATTTGTTTTCGAAATGACGTAACTGAAAATCTTCACATTGGACGCATTACTCTCAGAAACGTTTACATTTATTGTCTGGCAACTAATGCAGCGTGATGACGTTTGCGGTCGCACCACTCTGTACGAAGTAGAAGCTTCTAAGTTGTTGCAGTCACCAAGAAAGAGGCACAGAAATTCAAGTTTTAGTTTTTGAAAATTCAGTTTTTGGCTGCTTTTGCTGTCTTGTAGTTGACCTAGGACCTTAAGATTTTGCATGAACCGAACTCTGGCAGCCACATTACACGAGAAAAAGCGAGAAGTGGTAATTCCTAGAAAAACCGCAGAAAACATAACGTTTTCAACATTTGTTTTCGAAATGACGTAACTGAAAATCTTCACATTGGACGCATTACTCTCAGAAACGTTTACATTTATCGTCTGGCAACTAATGCCGCGTGATGACGTTTGCGGTCGCACCACTCTGTACCAAGTAGAAGCTTCTAAGTTGTTGCAGTCACCAAGAAAGAGGCACAGAAATTCAAGTTTTAGTTTTTGAAAATTCAGTTTTTGGCTGCTTTTGCTCCTTGTAGTTGACCTAGGACCTTAAGATTTTGCATGAACAGAACTCTGGTCGCCACATTACACGAGAAAAAGCGAGAAGTTGTAATTCGTAGTAAAAACCGCAGAAAACATAACGTTTTCAACATTTGTTTTCGTATCGACGTAACTGAAAATCTTCACTTTGGACGCATTACTCTCAGAAACGTTTACATTTATCGTCTGGCAACTAATGCCGCGTGATGACGTTTGCGGTCGCACCACTCTGTACGAAGTAGAAGCTTCTAAGTTGTTGCAGTCACCAAGAAAGAGGCACAGAAATTCAAGTTTTAGTTTTTGAAAATTCAGTTTCTGGCTGCTTTTGCTGCCTTGTAGTTGACCTAGGACCTTAAGATTTTGCGTGAACCGAACTCTGGCAGCCACATTACACGAGAAAAAGCGAGAAGTGGTAATTCGTAGTAAAAACCGCAGAAAACATAACGTTTTCAACATTTGTTTTCGTAT
The DNA here is from genome assembly GCF_023864345.2 of Schistocerca serialis cubense. Classification (NCBI taxonomy): domain Eukaryota; kingdom Metazoa; phylum Arthropoda; class Insecta; order Orthoptera; family Acrididae; genus Schistocerca; species Schistocerca serialis. Next base: position 1,260,605 of record NW_026047571.1, on the reverse strand, counting down.
CGACGTAACTGAAAATCTTCACATTGGACGCATTACTCTCAGAAACGTTTACATTTATCGTCTGACAACTAATGCAGCGTGATGACGTTTGCGGTCGCACCACTCTGTACGAAGTAGAAGCTTCTTAGTTGTTGCAGTCACCAAGAAAGAGGCACAGAAATTCAAGTTTTAGTTTTTGAAAATTCAGTTTTTGGCTGCTTTTGCTGCCTTGTAGTTGACCTAGGACCTTAAGATTTTGCATGAACCGAACTCTGGCAGCCACATTACACGAGAAAAAGCGAGAAGTGGTAATTCGTAGTAAAAACCGCAGAAAACATAACGTTTTCAACATTTGTTTTCGAAATGACGTAACTGAAAATCTTCACATTGGACGCATTACTCTCAGAAACGTTTACATTTATCGTCTGGCAACTAATGCCGCGTGATGACGTTTGCGGTCGCACCGCTCTGTACGAAGTAGAAGCTTCTAAGTTGTTGCAGTCACCAAGAAAGAGGCACAGAAATTCTAGTTTTAGTTTTTGAAAATTCAGTTTTTGGCTGCTTTTGCTGCCTTGTAGTTGACCTAGGACCTTAAGATTTTGCATGAACCGAACTCTGGCAGCCACATTACACGAGAAAAAGCGAGAAGTGGTAATTCGTAGAAAATATCGCAGAAAACATAACGTTTTCAACATTTGTTTTCGAAATGACGTAACTGAAAATCTTCACATTGGACGCATTACTCTCAGAAACGTTTACATTTATCGTCTGGCAACTAATGCAGCGTGATGACGTTTGCGGTCGCACCACTCTGTACGAAGTAGAAGCTTCTAAGTTGTTGCAGTCACCAAGAAAGAGGCACAGAAATTCAAGTTTTAGTTTTTGAAAATTCAGTTTTTGGCTGCTTTTGCTGCCTTGTAGTTGACCTAGGACCTTAAGATTTTGCATGAACCGAACTCTGGCAGCCACATTACACGAAGAAGTGGTAATTCGTAGTAAAAACCGCAGAAAACATAACGTTTTCATTATTTGTTTTCGAAATGACGTAACTGAAAATCTTCACATTGGACGCATTACTCTCAGAAACGTTTACATTTATCGTCTGGCAACTAATGCCGCGTGATGACGTTTGCGGTCGCACCACTCTGTACGAAGTAGAAGCTTCTAAGTTGTTGCAGTCACCAAGAAAGAGGCACAGAAATTCAAGTTTTAGTTTTTGAAAATTCAGTTTTTGGCTGCTTTTGCTGCCTTGTAGTTGACCTAGGACCTTAAGATTTTGCATGAACCGAACTCTGGCAGCCACATTACACGAGAAAAAGCGAGAAGTGGTAATTCGTAGTAAAAACCGCAGAAAACAAACGTTTTCAACATTTGTTTTCGAAATGACGTAACTGAAAATCTTCACATTGGACGCATTAATCTCAGAAACGTTTACATTTATCGTCTGGCAACTAATGCAGCGTGATGACGTTTGCGGTCGCACCACTCTGTACGAAGTAGAAGCTTCTAAGTTGTTGCAGTCACCAAGAAAGAGGCACAGAAATTCAAGTTTTAGTTTTTGAAAATTCAGTTTTTGGCTGCTTTTGCTGCCTTGTAGTTGACCTAGGACCTTAAGATTTTGCATGAACCGAACTCTGGCAGCCACATTACACGAGAAAAAGCGAGAAGTGGTAATTCGTAGTAAAAACCGCAGAAAACATAACGTTTTCAACATTTGTTTTCGAAATGACGTAACTGAAAATCTTCACATTGGACGCATTAATCTCAGAAACGTTTACATTTATCGTCTGGCAACTAATGCAGCGTGATGACGTTTACGGTCGCACCACTCTGTACGAAGTAGAAGCTTCTAAGTTGTTGCAGTCACCAAGAAAGAGGCACAGAATTTCAAGTTTTAGTTTTTGAAAATTCAGTTTTTGGCTGCTTTTGCTGCCTTGTAGTTGACCTAGGACCTTAAGATTTTGCATGAACCGAACTCTGGCAGCCACATTACACGAGAAAAAGCGAGAATTGGTAATTCGTAGTAAAAACCGCAGAAAACATAACGTTTTCTACATTAGTTTTCGTATCGACGTAACTGAAAATCTTCACATTGGACGCATTACTCTCAGAAACGTTTACATTTATCGTCTGGCAACTAATGCAGCGTGATGACGTTTGCGGTCGCACCACTCTCTACGAAGTAGAAGCTTCTAAGTTGTTGCAGTCACCAAGAAAGAGGCACAGAAATTCAAGTTTTAGTTTTTGAAAATTCAGTTTTTGGCTGCTTTTGCTGCCTTGTAGTTGACCTAGGAACTTAAGATTTTGCATGAACCGAACTCTGGCAGCCACATTGCACGAGAAAAAGCGAGAAGTGGTAATTCGTAGTAAAAACCGCAGAAAACTTAACGTTTTCAACATTTGTTTTCGAAATGACGTAACTGAAAATCTTCACATTGGACGCATTACACTCAGAAACGTTTACATTTATCGTCTGGCAACTAATGCCGCGTGATGACGTTTGCGGTCGCACCACTCTGTACGAAGTAGAAGCTTCTAAGTTGTTGCAGTCACCAAGAAAGAGGCACAGAAATTCAAGTTTTAGTTTTTGAAAATTCAGTTTTTGGCTGCTTTTGCTGCCTTGTAGTTGACCTAGGACCTTAAGATTTTGCATGAACCGAACTCTGGCAGCCACAATACACGAGAAAAAGCGAGAAGTGGTAATTCGTAGTAAAAACCGCAGAAAACATAACGTTTTCTACATTGTTTTCGTATCGACGTAACTGAAAATCTTCACATTGGACGCATTACTCTCAGAAACGTTTACATTTATCGTCTGGCAACTAATGCAGCGTGATGACGTTTGCGGTCGCACCACTCTGTACGAAGTAGAAGCTTCTAAGTTGTTGCAGTCACCAAGAAAGAGGCACAGAAATTCAAGTTTTAGTTTTTGAAAATTCAGTTTTTGGCTGCTTTTCCTGCCTTGTAGTTGACCTAGGACCTTAAGATTTTGCATCAACCGAACTCTAGCAGCCACATTACACGAGAAAAACCGAGAAGTGGTAATTCGTAGTAAAAACCGCAGAAAACATAACGTTTTCAACATTTGTTTTCGAAATGACGTAACTGAAAATCTTCACATTGGACGCATTACTCTCAGAAACGTTTACATTTATCGTCTGGCAACTAATGCCGCGTGATGACGTTTGCGGTCGCACCACTCTGTACGAAGTAGAAGCTTCTAAGTTGTTGCAGTCACCAAGAAAGAAGCACAGAAATTCAAGTCTCAGTTTTTGAAAATTCAGTTTTTGGCTGCTTTTGCTGCCTTGTAGTTGACCTAGGACCTTAAGACTTTGCATGAACCGAACTCTGGCAGCCACATTACACGAGAAAAAGCGAGAAGTGGTAATTCGTAGTAAAAACCGCAGAAAACATAACGTTTTCTACATTGTTTTCGTATCGACGTAACTGAAAATCTTCACATTGGACGCATTACTCTCAGAAACGTTTACATTTATCGTCTGGCAACTAATGCAGCGTGATGACGTTTGCGGTCGCACCACTCTGTACGAAGTAGAAGCTTCTAAGTTGTTGCAGTCACCAAGAAAGAGGCACAGAAATTCAAGTTTTAGTTTTTGAAAATTCAGTTTTTGGCTGCTTTTGCCGACTTGTAGTTGACCTAGGACCTTAAGATTTTGCATGAACCGAACTCTGGCAGCCACATTACACGAGAAAAAGCGAGAAGTGGTAATTCGTAGTAAAAACCGCAGAAAACATAACGTTTTCTACATTGTTTTCGTATCGACGTAACTGAAAATCTTCATATTGGACGCATTACTCTCAGAAACGTTTACATTTATCGTCTGGCAACTAATGCAGCGTGATGACGTTTGCGGTAGCACCACTCTGTACGAAGTAGAAGCTTCTAAGTTGTTGCAGTCACCAAGAAAGAGGCACAGAAATTCAAGTTTTAGTTTTTGAAAATTCAGTTTTTGGCTGCTTTTGCTGCCTTGTAGTTGACCTAGGACCTTAAGATTTTGCATGAACCGAACTCTGGCAGCCACATTACACGAGAAAAAGCGAGAAGTGGTAATTCGTAGTAAAAACCGCAGAAAACATAACGTTTTGTACATTGTAATCGTTTCGACGTGACTGAAAATCTTGACATTGGACGCATTACTCTCAGAAACGTTTACATTTATCGTCTGGCAACTAATGCAGCGTGATGACGTTTGCGGTCGCACCACTCTGTACGAAGTAGAAGCTTCTAAGTTGTTGCAGTCACCAAGAAAGAGGCACAGAAATTCAAGTTTTAGTTTTTGAAAATTCAGTTTTTGGCTGCTTTTGCTGCCTTGTAGTTGACCTAGGACCTTAAGATTTTGCATGAACCGAACTCTGGCAGCCACATTACACGAGAAAAAGCGAGAAGTGGTAATTCGTAGTAAAAACCGCAGAAAACATAACGTTTTCTACATTGTTTTCGTATCGACGTAACTGAAAATCTTCACAATGGACGCATTACTCTCAGAAACGTTTACATTTATCGTCTGGCAACTAATGCAGCGTGATGACGTTTGCGGTCGCACCACTCTGTGCGAAGTAGAAGCTTCTAAGTTGTTGCAGTCACCAAGAAAGAGGCACAGAAATTCAACTTTTAGTTTTTGAAAATTCAGTTTTTGGCTGCTTTTGCTGCCTTGTAGTTGACCTAGGACCTTAAGATTTTGCATGAACCGAACTCTGGCAGCCACATTACACGAGAAAAAGCGAGAAGTGCTAATTCGTAGTAAAAACCGCAGAAAACATAACGTTTTCAACATTTGTTTTCGAAATGACGTAACTGAAAATCTTCACATTGGACGCATTACTCTCAGAAACGTTTACATTTATCGTCTGGCAACTAATGCCGCGTGATGACGTTTGCGGTCGCACCACTCTGTACGAAGTAGAAGCTTCTAAGTTGTTGCAGTCACCAAGAAAGAGGCACAGAAATTCAAGTTTTAGTTTTTGAAAATTCAGTTTTTGGCTGCTTTTGCTGCCTTGTAGTTGACCTAGGACCTTAAGATTTTGCATGAACCGAACTCTGGCAGCCACATTACACGAGAAAAAGCGAGAAGTGGTAATTCGTAGTAAAAACCGCAGAAAACATAAAGTTTTCAACATTTGTTTTCGAAATGACGTAACTGAAAATCTTCACATTGGACTCAGTAATCTCAGAAACGTTTACATTTATCGTCTGGCAACTAATGCAGCGTGATGACTTTTGCGGTCGCACCACTCTGTACGAAGTAGAAGCTTCTAAGTTGTTGCAGTCACCAAGAAAGAGGCACAGAATTTCAAGTTTTAGTTTTTGAAAATTCAGTTTTTGGCTGCTTTTGCTGCCTTGTAGTTGACCTAGGACCTTAAGATTTTGCATGAACCGAACTCTGGCAGCCACATTACACGAGAAAAAGCGAGAAGTGGTAATTCGTAGTAAAAACCGCAGAAAACATAACGTTTTCTACATTAGTTTTCGTATCGACGTAACTGAAAATCTTCACATTGGACGCATTACTCTCAGAAACGTTTACATTTATCGTCTGGCTACTAATGCAGCGTGATGACGTTTGCGGTCGCACCACTCTCTACGAAGTAGAAGCTTCTAAGTTATTGCAGTCACCAAGAAAGAGGCACAGAAATTCAAGTTTTAGTTTTTGAAAATTCAGTTTTTGGCTGCTTTTGCTGCCTTGTAGTTGACCTAGGACCTTAAGATTTTGCATGAACCGAACTCTGGCAGCCACATTACACGAGAAAAAGCGAGAAGTGTTAATTCGTAGTAAAAACCGCAGAAAACATAACGTTTTCTACATTGTTTTCGTATCGACCTACTGAAAATCTTCACATTGGACGCATTACTCTCAGAAACGTTTACATTTATCAACTAATGCAGCGTGATGACGTTTGCGGTCGCACCACTCTGTACGAAGTAGAAGCTTCTAAGTTGTTGCAGTCACCAAGAAAGAGGCACAGAAATTCAAGTTTTAGTTTTTGAAAATTCAGTTTTTGGCTGCTTTTGCTGCCTTGTAGTTGACCTAGGACCTTAAGATTTTGCATGAACCGAACTCTGGCAGCCACATTGCACGAGAAAAAGCGAGAAGTGGTAATTCGTAGCAAAAACCGCAGAAAACATTACGTTTTCAACATTTGTTTTCGAAATGACGTAACTGAAAATCTTCACATTGGACGCATTACTCTCAGAAACGTTTACATTTATCGTCTGGCAACTAATGCCGCGTGATGACGTTTGCGGTCGCACCACTCTGTACGAAGTAGAAGCTTCTAAGTTGTTGCAGTCACCAAGAAAGAGGCACAGAAATTCAAGTTTTAGTTTTTGAAAATTCAGTTTTTGGCTGCTTTTGCTGCCTTGTAGTTGACCTAGGACCTTAAGATTTTGCATGAACCGAACTCTGGCAGCCACATTACACGAGAAAAAGCGAGAAGTGGTAATTCGTAGTAAAAACCGCAGAAAACATAACGTTTTCAACATTTGTTTTCGAAATGACGTAACTGAAAATCTTCACATTGGACGCATTACTCTCAGAAACGTTTACATTTATCGTCTGGCAACTAATGCAGCGTGATGACGTTTGCGGTCGCACCACTCTGTACGAAGTAGAAGCTTCTAAGTTGTTGCAGTCACCAAGAAAGAGGCACAGAAATTCAAGTTTTAGTTTTTGAAAATTCAGTTTTTGGCTGCTTTTGCTGCCTTGTAGTTGACCTAGGACCTTGAGATTTTGCATGAACCGAACTCTGGCAGCCACATTACACGAGAAAAAGCGAGAAGTGATAATTCGTAGTAAAAACCGCAGAAAACATAACGTTTTCATTATTTGTTTTCGAAATGACGTAACTGAAAATCTTCACATTGGACGCATTACTCTCAGAAACGTTTACATTTATTGTCTGGCAACTAATGCAGCGTGATGACGTTTGCGGTCGCACCACTCTGTACGAAGTAGAAGCTTCTAAGTTGTTGCAGTCACCAAGAAAGAGGCACAGAAATTCAAGTTTTAGTTTTTGAAAATTCAGTTTTTGGCTGCTTTTGCTGCCTTGTAGTTGACCTAGGACCTTAAGATTTTGCATGAACCGAACTCTGGCAGCCACATTACACGAGAAAAAGCGAGAAGTGGTAATTCGTAGTAAAAACCGCAGAAAACATAACGTTTTCAACATTTGTTTTCGAAATGACGTAACTGAAAATCTTCACATTGGACGCATTACTCTCAGAAACGTTTACATTTATCGTCTGGCAACTAATGCCGCGTGATGACGTTTGCGGTCGCACCACTCTGTACGAAGTAGAAGCTTCTAAGTTGTTGCAGTCACCAAGAAAGAGGCACAGAAATTCAAGTTTTAGTTTTTGAAAATTCAGTTTTTGGCTGCTTTTGCTGCCTTGTAGTTGACCTAGGACCTTAAGATTTTGCATGAACCGAGCTCTGGCAGCCACATTACACGAGAAAAAGCGAGAAGTTGTAATTCGTAGTAAAAACCGCAGAGAACATAACGTTTTCAACATTTGATTTCGTATCGACGTAACTGAAAATCTTCACTTTGGACGCATTACTCTCAGAAACGTTTCCATTTATCGTCTGGCAACTAATGCCGCGTGATGACGTTTGCGGTCGCACCACTCTGTACGAAGTAGAAGCTTCTAAGTTGTTGCAGTCACCAAGAAAGAGGCACAGAAATTCAAGTTTTAGTTTTTGAAAATTCAGTTTTTGGCTGCTTTTGCTGCCTTGTAGTTGACCTAGGACCTTAAGATTTTGCATGAACCGAACTCTGGCAGCCACATTGCACGAGAAAAAGCGAGAAGTGGTAATTCGTAGTAAAAACCGCAGAAAACTTAACGTTTTCAACATTTGTTTTCGAAATGACGTAACTGAAAATCTTCACATTGGACGCATTACACTCAGAAACGTTTACATTTATCGTCTGGCAACTAATGCCGCGTGATGACGTTTGCGGTCGCACCACTCTGTACGAAGTAGAAGCTTCTAAGTGTTTGCAGTCACCAAGAAAGAGGCACAGAAATTCAAGTTTTAGTTTTTGAAAATTCAGTTTTTGGCTGCTTTTGCTGCCTTGTAGTTGACCTAGGACCTTAAGATTTTGCATGAACCGAACTCTGGCAGCCACATTACACGAGAAAAAGCGAGAAGTGGTAATTCGTAGTAAAAACCGCAGAAAACATAACGTTTTCAACATTTGTTTTCGAAATGACGTAACTGAAAATCTTCACATTGGACGCATTACTCTCAGAAACGTTTACATTTATCGTCTGGCAACTAATGCCGCGTTATGACGTTTGCGGTCGCACCACTCTGTACGAAGTAGAAGCTTCTAAGTTGTTGCAGTCACCAAGAAAGAGGCACAGAAATTCAAGTTTTAGTTTTTGAAAATTCAGTTTTTGGTTGCTTTTGCTGCCTTGTAGTTGACCTAGGACCTTAAGATTTTGCATGAACCGAACTCTGGCAGCCACATTACACGAGAAAAAGCGAGAAGTGGTAATTCGTAGTAAAAACCGCAGAAAACATAACGTTTTCAACATTTGTTTTCGAAATGACGTAACTGAAAATCTTCACATTGGACGCATTACTCTCAGAAACGTTTACATTTATCGTCTGGCAACTAATGCCGCGTGATGACGTTTGCGGTCGCACCGCTCTGTACGAAGTAGAAGCTTCTAAGTTGTTGCAGTCACCAAGAAAGAGGCACAGAAATTCAAGTTTTAGTTTTTGAAAATTCAGTTTTTGGCTGCTTTTGCTGCCTTGTAGTTGACCTAGGACCTTAAGATTTTGCATGAACCGAACTCTGGCAGCCACATTACACGAGAAAAAGCGAGAAGTGGTAATTCGTAGTAAAAACCGCAGAAAACATAACGTTTTCAACATTTGTTTTCAAAATGACGTAACTGAAAATCTTCACATTGGACGCATTACTCTCAGAAACGTTTACATTTATCGTCTGGCAACTAATGCCGCGTTATGACGTTTGCGGTCGCACCACTCTGTACGAAGTAGAAGCTTCTAAGTTGTTGCAGTCACCAAGAAAGAGGCACAGAAATTCAAGTTTTAGTTTTTAAAAATTCAGTTTTTGGCTGCTTTTGCTGCCTTGTAGTTGACCTAGGACCTTAAGATTTTGCATGAACCGAACTCTGGCAGCCACATTACACGAGAAAAAGCGAGAAGTGGTAATTCGTAGTAAAAACCGCAGAAAACATAAGGTTTTCAACATTTGTTTTCGAAATGACGTAACTGAAAATCTTCACATTGGACGCATTACTCTCAGAAACGTTTACATTTATCGTCTGGCAACTAATGCCGCGTGATGACGTTTGCGGTCGCACCGCTCTGTACGAAGTAGAAGCTTCTAAGTTGTTGCAGTCACCAAGAAAGAGGCACAGAAATTCAAGTTTTAGTTTTTGAAAATTCAGTTTTTGGCTGCTTTTGCTGCCTTGTAGTTGACCTAGGACCTTAAGATTTTGCATGAACCGAACTCTGGCAGCCACATTACACGAGAAAAAGCGAGAAGTGGTAATTCGTAGTAAAAACCGCAGAAAACATAACGTTTTCAACATTTGTTTTCGAAATGACGTAACTGAAAATCTTCACATTTGACGCATTACTCTCAGAAACGTTTACATTTATCGTCTGGCAACTAATGCAGCGTGATGACGTTTGCGGTCGCACCACTCTGTACGAAGTAGAAGCTTCTAAGTTGTTGCAGTCACCAAGAAAGACGCACAGAAATTCAAGTTTTAGTTTTTGAAAATTCAGTTTTTGCTGCCTTGTAGTTGACCTAGGACCTTACGATTTTGCATGAACCGAACTCTGGCAGCCACATTACACGAAGAAGTGGTAATTCGTAGTAAAAACCGCAGAAAACATAACGTTTTCATTATTTGTTTTCGAAATGACGTAACTGAAAATCTTCACATTGGACGCATTACTCTCAGAAACGTTTACATTTATCGTCTGGCAACTAATGCCGCGTGATGACGTTTGCGGTCGCACCACTCTGTACGAAGTAGAAGCTTCTAAGTTGTTGCAGTCACCAAGAAAGAGGCACAGAAATTCAAGTTTTAGTTTTTGAAAATTCAGTTTTTGGCTGCTTTTGCTGCCTTGTAGTTGACCTAGGACCTTAAGATTTTGCATGAACCGAACTCTGGCAGCCACATTACACGAGAAAAAGCGAGAAGTGGTAATTCGTAGTAAAAACCGCAGAAAACATAACGTTTTCAACATTTGTTTTCGAAATGACGTAACTGAAAATCTTCACATTGGACGCATTAATCTCAGAAACGTTTACATTTATCGTCTGGCAACTAATGCAGCTTGATGACGTTTGCGGTCGCACCACTCTGTACGAAGTAGAAGCTTCTAAGTTGTTGCAGTCACCAAGAAAGAGGCACAGAATTTCAAGTTTTAGTTTTTGAAAATTCAGTTTTTGGCTGCTTTTGCTGCCTTGTAGTTGACCTAGGACCTTAAGATTTTGCATGAACCGAACTCTGGCAGCCACATTACACGAGAAAAAGCGAGAAGTGGTAATTCGTAGTAAAAACCGCAGAAAACATAACGTTTTCTACATTAGTTTTCGTATCGACGTAACTGAAAATCTTCACATTGGACGCATTACTCTCAGAAACGTTTACATTTATCGTCTGGCAACTAATGCCGCGTGATGACGTTTGCGGTCGCACCACTCTGTACGAAGTAGAAGCTTCTAAGTTGTTGCAGTCACCAAGAAAGAGGCACAGAAATTCAAGTTTTAGTTTTTGAAAATTCAGTTTTTGGCTGCTTTTGCTGCCTTGTAGTTGACCTAGGACCTTAGGATTTTGCATGAACCGAACTCTGGCAGCCACATTACACGAGAAAAAGCGAGAAGTGGTAATTCGTAGTAAAAACCGCAGAAAACATAACGTTTTCAACATTTGTTTTCGAAATGACGTAACTGAAAATCTTCACATTGGACGCATTAATCTCAGAAACGTTTACATTTATCGTCTGGCAACTAATGCAGCGTGATGACGTTTGCGGTCGCACCACTCTGTACGAAGTAGAAGCTTCTAAGTTGTTGCAGTCACCAAGAAAGAGGCACAGAATTTCAAGTTTTAGTTTTTGAAAATTCAGTTTTTGGCTGCTTTTGCTGCCTTGTAGTTGACCTAGGACCTTAAGATTTTGCATGAACCGAACTCTGGCAGCCACATTACACGATAAAAAGCGAGAAGTGGTAATTCGTAGTAAAAACCGCAGAAAACATAACGTTTTCTACATTAGTTTTCGTATCGACGTAACTGAAAATCTTCACATTGGACGCATTACTCTCAGAAACGTTTACATTTATCGTCTGGCAACTAATGCAGCGTGATGACGTTTGCGGTCGCACCACTCTCTACGAAGTAGAAACTTCTAAGTTGTTGCAGTCACCAAGAAAGAGGCACAGAAATTCAAGTTTTTGTTTTTGAAAATTCAGTTTTTGGCTGCTTTTGCTGCCTTGTAGTTGACCTAGGACCTTAAGATTTTGCATGAACCGAACTCTGGCAGCCACATTACACGAAGAAGTGGTAATTCGTAGTAAAAACCGCAGAAAACATAACGTTTTCATTATTTGTTTTCGAAATGACGTAACTGAAAATCTTCACATTGGACGCATTACTCTCAGAAACGTTTACATTTATCGTCTGGCAACTAATGCCGCGTGATGACGTTTGCGGTCGCACCACTCTGTACGAAGTAGAAGCTTCTAAGTTGTTGTAGTCACCAAGAAAGAGGCACAGAAATTCAAGTTTTAGTTTTTGAAAATTCAGTTTTTGGCTGCTTTTGCTGCCTTGTAGTTGACCTAGGACCTTAAGATTTTGCATGAACCGAACTCTGGCAGCCACATTACACGAGAAAAAGCGAGAAGTGGTAATTCGTAGTAAAAACCGCAGAAAACATAACGTTTTCAACATTTGTTTTCGAAATGACGTAACTGAAAATCTTCACATTGGACGCATTAATCTCAGAAACGTTTACATTTATCGTCTGGCAACTAATGCAGCGTGATGACGTTTGCGGTCGCACCACTCTGTACGAAGTAGAAGCTTCTAAGTTGTTGCAGTCACCAAGAAAGAGGCACAGAATTTCAAGTTTTAGTTTTTGAAAATTCAGTTTTTGGCTGCTTTTGCTGCCTTGTAGTTGACCTAGGACCTTAAGATTTTGCATGAACCGAACTCTGGCAGCCACATTACACGAGAAAAAGCGAGAATTGGTAATTCGTAGTAAAAACCGCAGAAAACATAACGTTTTCTACATTAGTTTTCGTATCGACGTAACTGAAAATCTTCACATTGGACGCATTACTCTCAGAAACGTTTACATTTATCGTCTGGCAACTAATGCAGCGTGATGACGTTTGCGGTCGCACCACTCTGTACGAAGTAGAAGCTTCTAAGTTGTTGCAGTCACCAAGAAAGAGGCACAGAAATTCAAGTTTTAGTTTTTGAAAATTCAGTTTTTGGCTGCTTTTGCTGCCTTGTAGTTGACCTAGGACCTTAAGATTTTGCATGAACCGAACTCTGGCAGCCACATTGCACGAGAAAAAGCGAGAAGTGGTAATTCGTAGTAAAAACCGCAGAAAACTTAACGTTTTCAACATTTGTTTTCGAAATGACGTAACTGAAAATCTTCACATTGGACGCATTACACTCAGAAACGTTTACATTTATCGTGTGGCAACTAATGCCGCGTGATGACGTTTGCGGTCGCACCACTCTGTACGAAGTAGAAGCTTCTAAGTCGTTGCAGTCACCAGGAAAGAAGCACAGAAATTCAAGTCTCAGTTTTTGAAAATTCAGTTTTTGGCTGCTTTTGCTGCCTTGTAGTTGACCTAGGACCTTAAGACTTTGCATGAACCGAACTCTGGCAGCCACATTACACGAGAAAAAGCGAGAAGTGGTAATTCGTAGTAAAAACCGCAGAAAGAATAACGTTTTCTACATTGTTTTCGTATCGACGTAACTGAAAATCTTCACATTGGACGCATTACTCTCAGAAACATTTACATTTATCGTCTGGCAACTAATGCAGCGTGATGACGTTTGCGGTCGCACCACTCTGTACGAAGTAGAAGCTTCTAAGTTGTTGCAGTCACCAAGAAAGAGGCACAGAAATTCAAGTTTTAGTTTTTGAAAATTCAGTTTTTGGCTGCTTTTGCAGACTTGTAGTTGACCTAGGACCTTAAGATTTTGCATGAACCGAACTCTGGCAGCCGCATTACACGAGAAAAAGCGAGAAGTGGTAATTCATAGTAAAAACCGCAGAAAACATAACGTTTTCTACATTGTTTTCGTATCGACGTAACTGAAAATCTTCACATTGGACGCATTACTCTCAGAAACGTTTACATTTATCGTCTGGCAACTAATGCAGCGTGATGACGTTTGCGGTAGCACCACTCTGTACGAAGTAGAAGCTTCTAAGTTGTTGCAGTCACCAAGAAAGAGGCACAGAAATTCAAGTTTTAGTTTTTGAAAATTCAGTTTTTGGCTGCTTTTGCTGCCTTGTAGTTGACCTAGGACCTTAAGATTTTGCATGAACCGAACTCTGGCAGCCACATTACACGAGAAAAAGCGAGAAGTAGTAATTCGTAGTAAAAACCGCAGAAAACATAACGTTTTGTACATTGTAATCGTTTCGACGTAACTGAAAATCTTGACATTGGACGCATTACTCTCAGAAACGTTTACATTTATCGTCTGGCAACTAATGCAGCGTGATGACGTTTGCGGTCGCACCACTCTGTACGAAGTAGAAGCTTCTAAGTTGTTGCAGTCACCAGGAAAGAGGCACAGAAATTCAAGTTTTAGTTTTTGAAAATTCAGTTTTTGGTTGCTTTTGCTGCCTTGTAGTTGACCTAGGACCTTAAGATTTTGCATGAACCGAACTCTGGCAGCCACATTACACGAGAAAAAGCGAGAAGTGGTAATTCGTAGTAAAAAACGCAGAAAACATAACGTTTTCTACATTGTTTTCGTATCGACGTAACTGAAAATCTTCACAATGGACGCATTACTCTCAGAAACGTTTACATTTATCGTCTGGCAACTAATGCAGCGTGATGACGTTTGCGGTCGCACCACTCTGTGCGAAGTAGAAGCTTCTAAGTTGTTGCAGTCACCAAGAAAGAGGCACAGAAATTCAACTTTTAGTTTTTGAAAATTCAGTTTTTGGCTGCTTTTGCTGCCTTGTAGTTGACCTAGGACCTTAAGATTTTGCATGAACCGAACTCTGGCAGCCACAGTACACGAGAAAAAGCGAGAAGTGGTAATTCATAGTAAAAACCGCAGAAAACATAACGTTTTCAACATTTGTTTTCGAAATGACGTAACTGAAAATCTTCACATGGGGCGCATTACTCTAAGAAACGTTTACATTTATCGTCTGGCAACTAATGCAGCGTGATGACGTTTGCGGTCGCACCACTCTGTACGAAGTAGAAGCTTCTAAGTTGTTGCAGAAAGAGGCACAGAAATTCAAGTTTTAGTTTTTGAAAATTCAGTTTTTGGCTGCTTTTGCTGCCTTGTAGTTGACCTAGGACCTTAAGATTTTGCATCAACCGAACTCTGGCAGCCACATTACACGAGAAAAACCGAGAAGTGGTAATTCGTAGTAAAAACCGCGGAAAACATAACGTTTTCAACAATTGTTTTCGAAATGACGTAACTGAAAATCTACACATTGGACGCATTACTCTCAGAAACGTTTACATTTATCGTCTGGCAACTAATGCCGCGTGATGACGTTTGCGGTCGCACCACTCTGTACGAAGTAGAAGCTTCTAAGTTGTTGCAGTCACCAAGAAAGAAGCACAGAAATTCAAGTTTCAGTTTTCGAAAATTCAGTTTTTGGCTGCTTTTGCTGCCTTGTAGTTGACCTAGGACCTTAAGATTTTGCATGAACCGAACTCTGGCAGCCACATTACACGAGAAAAAGCGAGAAGTGGTAATTCGTAGTAAAAACCGCAGAAAACATAACGTTTTCTACATTGTGTTCGTATCGACGTAACTGAAAATCTTCACATTGGACGCATTACTCTCAGAAACGTTTACATTTATCGTCTGGCAACTAATGCAGCGTGATGACGTTTGCGGTCGCACCACTCTGTACGAAGTAGAAGCTTCTAAGTTGTTGCAGTCACCAAGAAAGAAGCATAGAAATTCAAGTTTTAGTTTTTGAAAATTCAGTTTTTGGCTGCTTTTGCTGACTTGTAGTTGACCTAGGACCTTAAGATTTTGCATGAACCGAACTCTGGCAGCCACATTACACGAGAAAAAGCGAGAAGTGCTAATTCGTAGTAAAAACCGCAGAAAACATAACGTTTTCTACATTGTTTTCGTATCGACGTAACTGAAAATCTTCACATTGGACGCATTACTCTCAGAAACGTTTACATTTATCGTCTGGCAACTAATGCAGCGTGATGACGTTTGCGGTCGCACCACTCTGTACGAAGTAGAAGCTTCTAAGTTGTTGCAGTCACCAAGAAAAAGGCACAGAAATTCAAGTTTTAGTTTTTGAAAATTCAGTTTTTGGCTGCTTTTGCTGACTTGTAGTTGACCTAGGACCTTAAGATTTTGCATGAACCGAACTCTGGCAGCCACATTACACGAGAAAAAGCGAGAAGTGGTAATTCGTAGTAAAAACCGCAGAAAACATAACGTTTTCTACATTGTTTTCGTATCGACGTAACTGAAAATCTTCGCATTGGACGCATTACTCTCAGAAACGTTTACATTTATCGTCTGGCAACTAATGCAGCGTGATGACGTTTGCGGTCGCACCACTCTGTACGAAGTAGAAGCTTCTAAGTTGTTGCAGTCACCAAGAAAGAGGCACAGAAATTCAAGTTTTAGTTTTTGAAAATTCAGTTTTTGGCTGCTTTTGCTGCCTTGTAGTTGACCTAGGACCTTAAGATTTTGCATGTCTGGCAGCCACATTACACGAGAAAAAGCGAGAAGTGGTAATTCGTAGTATAAACCGCAGAAAACATAACGTTTTCTACATTTTTTTCGTATCGACGTAACTGAAAATCTTCGCATTGGACGCATTACTCTCAGAAACGTTTACATTTATCGTCTGGCAACTAATGCAGCGTGATGACGTTTGCAGTCGCACCACTCTGTACGAAGTAGAAGCTTCTAAGTTGTTGCAGTCACCAAGAAAGAGGCACAGAAATTCAAGTTTTAGTTTTTGAAAATTCAGTTTTTGGCTGCTTTTGCTGCCTTGTAGTTGACCTAGGACCTTAAGATTTTGCATGAACCGAACTCTGGCAGCCACATTACACGAGAAAAAGGGAGAAGCGGTAATTCGTAGTAAAAACCGCAGAAAACATAACGTTTTCAACATTTGTTTTCGTATCGACGTAACTGAAAATCTTCACAATTGACGCATTACTCTCAGAAACGTTTACATTTATCGACTGGCAACTAATGCAGCGTGATGACGTTTGCGGTCGCACCACTCTGTACGAAGTAGAAGCTTCTAAGTTGTTGCAGTCACCAAGAAAGAGGCACAGAAATTCTAGTTTTAGTTTTTGAAAATTCAGTTTTTGGCTGCTTTTCTTGCCTTGTAGTTGACCTAGGACCTTTAGATTTTGCATGAACCGAACTCTGGCAGCCACATTACACGAGAAAAAGCGAGAAGTGGTAATTCGTAGTAAAAACCGCAGAAAACATAACGTTTTCTACATTGTTTTCGTATCGACGTAACTGAAAATCTTCACATTGGACGCGTTACTCTCAGAAACGTTTACATTTATCGTCTGGCAACTAATGCAGCGTGATGACGTTTGCGGTCGCACCACTCTGTACGAAGTAGAAGCTTCTAAGTTGTTGCAGTCACCAAGAAAGAGGCACAGAAATTCAAGTTTTAGTTTTTGAAAATTCAGTTTTTGGCTGCTTTTGCTGCCTTGTAGTTGACCTAGGACCTTAAGATTTTGCATGAACCGAACTCTGGCAGCCACATTACACGAGAAAAAGCGAGAAGTGGTAATTCGTAGTAAAAACCGCAGAAAACATAACGTTTTCTACATTGTTTTCGTATCGACGTAACTGAAAATCTTCACATTGGACGCTTTACTCTCAGAAACGTTTACATTTATCGTCTGACAACTAATGCAGCGTGATGACGTTTGCGGTCGCGCCACTCTGTACGATGTAGAAGCTTCTAAGTTGTTGCAGTCACCAAGAAAGAGGCACAGAAATTCAAGTTTTAGTTTTTGAAAATTCAGTTTTTGGCTGCTTTTGCTGCCTTGTAGTTGACCTAGGACCTTAAGATTTTGAATGAACCGAACTCTGGCAGCCACATTACACGAGAAAAAGCGAGAAGTGGTAATTCGTAGTAAAAACCGCAGAAAACATAACGTTTTCTACATTAATTTCGTATCGACGTAACTGAAAATCTTCACATTGGACTCATTACTCTCAGAAACGTTTACATTTATCGTCTGGCAACTAATGCCGCGTGATGACGTTTGCGGTCGCACCACTCTGTACGAAGTAGAAGCTTCTAAGTTGTTGCAGTCACCAAGACAGAGGCACAGAAATTCAAGTTTTAGTTTTTGAAAATTCAGTTTTTGGCTGCTTTTGCTGCCTTGTAGTTGACCTACGACCTTAAGATTTTGCATGAACCGAACTCTGGCAGCCACATTACACGAGAAAAAGCGAGAAGTGGTAATTCGTAGTAAAAACCGCAGAAAACATAACGTTTTCAACATTTGTTTTCGAAATGACGTAACTGAAGATCTTCACATTGGACGCATTACTCTCAGAAACGTTTACATTTATCGTCTGGAAACTAATGCAGCGTGATGACGTTTGCGGTCGCACCACTCTGTACGAAGTAGAAGCTTCTAAGTTGTTGCAGTCACCAAGAAAGAGGCACAGAAATTCAAGTTTTATTTTTTGAAAATTCAGTTTTTGGCTGCTTTTGCTGCCTTGTAGTTGACGTAGGACCTTAAGATTTTGCATGAACCGAACTCTGGCAGCCACATTACACGAGAAAAAGCGAGAAGTGGTAATTCGTAGCAAAAACCGCAGAAAACATTACGTTTTCAACATTTGTTTTCGAAATGACGTAACTGAAAATCTTCACATTGGACGCATTACTCTCAGAAACGTTTACATTTATCGTCTGACAACTAATGCCGCGTGATGACGTTTGCGGTCGCACGACTCTGTACGAAGTAGAAGCTTCTAAGTTGTTGCAGTCACCAAGAAAGAGGCACACAAATTCAAGTTTTAGTTTTTGAAAATTCAGTTTTTGGCTGCTTTTGCTGCCTTGTAGTTGACCTAGGACCTTAAGATTTTGCATGAACCGAACTCTGGCAGCCACATTACACGAGAAAAAGCGAGAAGTGGTAATTCGTAGTATAAACCGCAGAAAACATAACGTTTTCTACATTGTTTTCGTATCGACGTAACTGAAAATCTTCACATTGGACGCATTACTCTCAGAAACGTTTACATTTATCGTCTGGCAACTAATGCAGCGTCATGACGTTTGCGGTCGCACCACTCTGTACAAAGTAGAAGCTTCTAAGTTGTTGCAGTCACCAAGAAAGAGGCACAGAAATTCAAGTTTTAGTTTTTGAAAATTCAGTTTTTGGCTGCTTTTGCTGCCTTGTAGTTGATCTAGGACCTTAAGATTTTGCATGAACCGAACTCTGGCAGCCACATTACACGAGAAAAAGCGAGAAGTGGTAATTCGTAGTAAAAACCGCTGAAAACATAACGTTTTCAACATTTGTTTTCGTATCGACGTAACTGAAAATCTTCACATTGGACGCATTACTCTCAGAAACGTTTACATTTATCGTCTGGCAACTAATGCAGCGTGATGACGTTTGCGGTCGCACCACTCTGTACGAAGTAGAAGCTTCTAAGTTGTTGCGGTCACCAAGAAAGTGGCATAGAAATTCAAGTTTTAGTTTTTGAAAATTCAGTTTTTGGCTGCTTTTGCTGCCTTGTAGTTGACCTAGGACCTTAAGATTTTGCATGAACCGAACTCTGGCAGCCACATTACACGAGAAAAAGCGAGAAGTGGTAATTCGTAGTAAAAACCGCAGAAAACATAACGTTTTCTACATTGTTTTCGTATCGACGTAACTGAAAATCTTCACATTGGACGCATTACCCTCAGAAACGTTTATATTTATCGTCTGGCAACTAATGCAGCGTGATGACGTTAGCGGTCGCACCACTCTGTACGATGTAGAAGCTTCTAAGTTGTTGCAGTCACCAAGAAAGAGGCACAGAAATTCAAGTTTTAGTTTTTGAAAATTCAGTTTTTGGTTGCTTTTGCTGCCTTGTAGTTGACCTAGGACCTTAAGATTTTGCATGAACTGAACTCTGGCAGCCACATTACACGAGAAAAAGCGAGAAGTGGTAATTCGTAGTAAAAACCGCAGAAAACATAACGTTTTCTACATTGTTTTCGTATCGACGTAACTGAAAATCTTCACATTTGACGCATGACTCTCAGAAACGTTTACATTTATCGTCTGGCAACTAATGCAGCGTGATGACGTTTGCGGTCGCACCACTCTGTATGAAGTAGAAGCTTCTAAGTTGTTGCAGTCACCAAGAAAGAGGCACAGAAATTCAAGTTTTAGTTTTTGAAAATTCAGTTTTTGGCTGCTTTTGCTGCCTTGTAGTTGACCTAGGACCTTAAGATTTTGCATGAACCGAACTCTGGCAGCCACATTACACGAGAAAAAGCGAGAAGTGGTAATTCGTAGTAAAAACCGCTGAAAACATAACGTTTTCTACATTAATTTCGTATCGACGTATCTGAAAATCTTCACATTGGACTCATTACTCTCAGAAACGTTTACATTTATCGTCTGGCAACTAATGCCGCGTGATGACGTTTGCGGTCGCACCACTCTCTACGAAGTAGAAGCTTCTAAGTTGTTGCAGTCACCAAGAAAGAGGCACAGAAATTCAAGTTTTAGTTTTTGAAAATTCAGTTTTTGGCTGCTTTTGCTGCCTTGTAGTTGACCTACGACCTTAAGATTTTGCATGAACCGAACTCTGGCAGCCACATTACACGAGAAAAAGCGAGAAGTGGTAATTCGTAGTAAAAACCGCAGAAAACATAACGTTTTCAACATTTGTTTTCGAAATGACGTAACTGAAGATCTTCACATTGGACGCATTACTCTCAGAAACGTTTACATTTATCGTCTGGCAACTAATGCAGCGTGATGACGTTTGCGGTCGCACCACTCTCTACGAAGTAGAAGCTTCTAAGTTGTTGCAGTCACCAAGAAAGAGGCACAGAAATTCAAGTTTTAGTTTTTGAAAATTCAGTTTTTGGCTGCTTTTGCTGCCTTGTAGTTGACCTAGGACCTTAAGATTTTGCATGAACCGAACTCTGGCAGCCACATTACACGAGAAAAAGCGAGAAGTGGTAATTCGTAGTAAAAACCACAGAAAACATAACGTTTTCTACATTAATTTCGTATCGACGTAACTGAAAATCTTCACATTGGACTCATTACTCTCAGAAACGTTTACATTTATCGTCTGGCAACTAATGCCGCGTGGTGACGTTTGCGGTCGCACCACTCTGTACGAAGTAGAAGCTTCTAAGTTGTTGCAGTCACCAAGAAAGAGGCACAGAAATTCAAGTTTTAGTTTTTGAAAATTCAGTTTTTGGCTGCTTTTGCTGCCTTGTAGTTGACCTACGACCTTAAGATTTTGCATGAACCGAACTCTGGCAGCCACATTACACGAGAAAAAGCGAGAAGTGGTAATTCGTAGTAAAAACCGCAGAAAACATAACGTTTTCAACATTTGTTTTCGAAATGACGTAACTGAAGATCTTCACATTGGACGCATTACTCTCAGAAACATTTACATTTATCGTCTGGCAACTAATGCAGCGTGATGACGTTTGCGGTCGCACCACTCTCTACGAAGTAGAAGCTTCTAAGTTGTTGCAGTCACCAAGAAAGAGGCACAGAAATTCAAGTTTTAGTTTTTGAAAATTCAGTTTTTGGCTGCTTTTGCTGCCTTGTAGTTGACCTAGGACCTTAAGATTTTGCATGAACCGAACTCTGGCGGCCACATTACACGAGAAAAAGCGAGAAGTGTTAATTAGTAGTAAAAACCGCAGAAAACATAACGTTTTCTACATTGTTTTCGTATCGACCTACTGAAAATCTTCACATTGGACGCATTACTCTCAGAAACGTTTACATTTATCGTCTGGCAACTAATGCAGCGTGATGACGTTTGCGGTCGCACCACTCTGTACGAAGTAGAAGCTTCTAAGTTGTTGCAGTCACCAAGAAAGAGGCACAGAAATTCAAGTTTTAGTTTTTGAAAATAAAGTTTTTGGCTGCTTTTGCTGCCTTGTAGTTGACCTAGGACCTTAAGATTTTGCATGAACCGAACTCTGGCAGCCACATTACACGAGAAAAAGCGAGAAGTGGTAATTCGTAGCAAAAACCGCAGAAAACATTACGTTTTCAACATTTGTTTTCGAAATGACGTAACTGAAAATCTTCACATTGGACGCATTACTCTCAGAAACGTTTACATTTATCGTCTGGCAACTAATGCCGCGTGATGACGTTTGCGGTCGCACGACTCTGTACGAAGTAGAAGCTTCTAAGTTGTTGCAGTCACCAAGAAAGAGGCACAGAAATTCAAGTTTTGGTTTTTGAAAATTCAGTTTTTGGCTGCTTTTGCTGCCTTGTAGTTGACCTAGGACCTTAAGATTTTGCATGAACCGAACTCTGGCAGCCACATTACACGAGAAAAAGCGAGAAGTGGTAATTCGTAGTAAAAACCGCAGAAAACATAACGTTTTCTACATTGTTTTCGTATCGACGTAACTGAAAATCTTCACATTGGACGCATTACTCTCAGAAACGTTTACATTTATCGTCTGGCAACTAATGCAGCGTGATGACGTTTGCGGTCGCACCACTCTGTACAAAGTAGAAGCTTCTAAGTTGTTGCAGTCACCAAGAAAGAGGCACAGAAATTCAAGTTTTAGTTTTTGAAAATTCAGTTTTTGGCTGCTTTTGCTGCCTTGTAGTTGACCTACGACCTTAAGATTTTGCATGAACCGAACTCTGGCAGCCACATTACACGAGAAAAAGCGAGAAGTGGTAATTCGTAGTAAAAACCGCAGAAAACATAACGTTTTCAACATTTGTTTTCGAAATGACGTAACTGAAGATCTTCACATTGGACGCATTACTCTCAGAAACGTTTACATTTATCGTCTGGCAACTAATGCAGCGTGATGACGTTTGCGGTCGCACCACTCTCTACGAAGTAGAAGCTTCTAAGTTGTTGCAGTCACCAAGAAAGAGGCACAGAAATTCAAGTTTTAGTTTTTGAAAATTCAGTTTTTGGCTGCTTTTGCTGCCTTGTAGTTGACCTAGGACCTTAAGATTTTGCATGAACCGAACTCTGGCAGCCACATTACACGAGAAAAAGCGAGAAGTGTTAATTCGTAGTAAAAACCGCAGAAAACATAACGTTTTCTACATTGTTTTCGTATCGACGTACCGAAAATCTTCACATTGGACGCATTACTCTCAGAAACGTTTACATTTATCGTCTGGCAACTAATGCAGCGTGATGACGTTTGCGGTCGCACCACTCTGTACGAAGTAGAAGCTTCTAAGTTGTTGCAGTCACCAAGAAAGAGGCACAGAAATTCAAGATTTAGTTTTTGAAAATTCAGTTTTTGGCTGCTTTTGCTGCCTTGTAGTTGACCTAGGACCTTAAGATTTTGCATGAACCGAACTCTAGCAGCCACATTACACGAGAAAAAGCGAGAAGTGGTAATTCGTAGCAAAAACTGCAGAAAACATTACGTTTTCAACATTTGTTTTCGAAATGACGTAACTGAAAATCTTCACATTGGACGCATTACTCTCAGAAACGTTTACATTTATCGTCTGGCAACTAATGCCGCGTGATGACGTTTGCGGTCGCATGACTCTGTACGAAGTAGAAGCTTCTAAGTTGTTGCAGTCACCAAGAAAGAGGCACAGAAATTCAAGTTTTGGTTTTTGAAAATTCAGTTTTTGGCTGCTTTTGCTGCCTTGTAGTTGACCTAGGACCTTAAGATTTTGCATGAACCGAACTCTGGCAGCCACATTACACGAGAAAAAGCGAGAAGTGGTAATTCGTAGTAAAAACCGCAGAAAACATAACGTTTTCTACATTGTTTTCGTATCGACGTAACTGAAAATCTTCACATTGGACGCATTACTCTCATAAACGTTTACATTTATCGTCTGGCAACTAATGCAGCGTGATGACGTTTGCGGTCGCACCACTCTGTACAAAGTAGAAGCTTCTAAGTTGTTGCAGTCACCAAGAAAGAGGCACAGAAATTCAAGTTTTAGTTTTTGAAAATTCAGTTTTTGGCTGCTTTTGCTGCCTTGTAGATGACCTAGGACCTTAAGATTTTGCATGAACCGAACTCTGGCAGCCACATTACACGAGAAAAAGCGAGAAGTGGTAATTCGTAGTAAAAACCGCTGAAAACATAACGTTTTCAACATTTGTTTTCGTATCGACGTAACTGAAAATCTTCACATTGGACGCATTACTATCAGAAACGTTTACATTTATCGTCTGGCAACTAATGCAGCGTGATGACGTTTGCGGTCGCACCACTCTGTACGAAGTAGAAGCTTCTAAGTTGTTGCAGTCACCAAGAAAGAGGCATAGAAATTCAAGTTTTAGTTTTTGAAAATTCAGTTTTTGGCTGCTTTTGCTGCCTTGTAGTTGACCTAGGACCTTACGATTTTGCATGAACCGAACTCTGGCAGCCACATTACACGAGAAAAAGCGAGAAGTGGTAATTCGTAGTAAAAACCGCAGAAAACATAACGTTTTCTACATTGTTTTCGTATCGACGTAACTGAAAATCTTCACATTGGACGCATTACCCTCAGAAACGTTTATATTTATCGTCTGGCAACTAATGCAGCGTGATGACGTTAGCGGTCGCACCACTCTGTACGATGTAGAAGCTTCTAAGTTGTTGCAGTCACCAAGAAAGAGGCACAGAAATTCAAGTTTTAGTTTTTGAAAATTCAGTTTTTGGCTGCTTTTTCTGCCTTGTAGTTGACCTAGGACCTTAAGATTTTGCATGAACTGAACTCTGGCAGCCACATTACACGAGAAAAAGCGAGAAGTGGTAATTCGTAGTAAAAACCGCAGAAAACATAACGTTTTCTACATTGTTTTCGTATCGACGTAACTGAAAATCTTCACATTGGACGCATTACTCTCAGAAACGTTTACATTTATCGTCTGGCAACTAATGCAGCGTGATGACGTTTGCGGTCGCACCACTCTGTATGAAGTAGAAGCTTCTAAGTTGTTGCAGTCACCAAGAAAGAGGCACAGAAATTCAAGTTTTAGTTTTTGAAAATTCAGTTTTTGGCTGCTTTTGCTGCCTTGTAGTTGACCTAGGACCTTAAGATTTTGCATGAACCGAACTCTGGCAGCCACATTACACGAGAAAAAGCGAGAAGTGGTAATTCGTAGTAAAAACCGCTGAAAACATAACGTTTTCTACATTAATTTCGTATCGACGTAACTGAAAATCTTCACATTGGACTCATTACTCTCAGAAACGTTTACATTTATCGTCTGGCAACTAATGCCGCGTGATGACGTTTGCGGTCGCACCACTCTGTACGAAGTAGAAGCTTCTAAGTTGTTGCAGTCACCAAGAAAGAGGCACAGAAATTCAAGTTTTAGTTTTTGAAAATTCAGTTTTTGGCTGCTTTTGCTGCCTTGTAGTTGACCTACGACCTTAAGATTTTGCATGAACCGAACTCTGGCAGCCACATTACACGAGAAAAAGCGAGAAGTGGTAATTCGTAGTAAAAACCGCAGAAAACATAACGTTTTCAACATTTGTTTTCGAAATGACGTAACTGAAGATCTTCACATTGGACGCATTACTCTCAGAAACGTTTACATTTATCGTCTGGCAACTAATGCAGCGTGATGACGTTTGCGGTCACACCACTCTCTACGAAGTAGAAGCTTCTAAGTTGTTGCAGTCACCAAGAAAGAGGCACAGAAATTCAAGTTTTAGTTTTTGAAAATTCAGTTTTTGGCTGCTTTTGCTGCCTTGTAGTTGACCTAGGACCTTAAGATTTTGCATGAACCGAACTCTGGCAGCCACATTACACGAGAAAAAGCGAGAAGTGTTAATTCGTAGTAAAAACCGCAGAAAACATAACGTTTTCTACATTGTTTTCGTATCGACGTACTGAAAATCTTCACATTGGACGCATTACTCTCAGAAACGTTTACATTTATCGTCTGGCAACTAATGCAGCATGATGACGTTTGCGGTCGCACCACTCTGTACGAAGTAGAAGCTTCTAAGTTGTTGCAGTCACCAAGAAAGAGGCACAGAAATTCAAGATTTAGTTTTTGAAAATTCAGTTTTTGGCTGCTTTTGCTGCCTTGTAGTTGACCTAGGACCTTAAGATTTTGCATGAACCGAACTCTGGCAGCCACATTACACGAGAAAAAGCGAGAAGTGGTAATTCGTAGCAAAAACTGCAGAAAACATTACGTTTTCAACATTTGTTTTCGAAATGACGTAACTGAAAATCTTCACATTGGACGCATTACTCTCAGAAACGTTTACATTTATCGTCTGGCAACTAATGCCGCGTGATGACGTTTGCGGTCGCACGACTCTGTACGAAGTAGAAGCTTCTAAGTTGTTGCAGTCACCAAGAAAGAGGCACAGAAATTCAAGTTTTGGTTTTTGAAAATTCAGTTTTTGGCTGCTTTTGCTGCCTTGTAGTTGACCTAGGACCTTAAGATTTTGCATGAACCGAACTCTGGCAGCCACATTACACGAGAAAAAGCGAGAAGTGGTAATTCGTAGTAAAAACCGCAGAAAACATAACGTTTTCTACATTGTTTTCGTATCGACGTAACTGAAAATCTTCACATTGGACGCATTACTCTCATAAACGTTTACATTTATCGTCTGGCAACTAATGCAGCGTGATGACGTTTCGGTCGCACCACTCTGTACAAAGTAGAAGCTTCTAAGTTGTTGCAGTCACCAAGAAAGAGGCACAGAAATTCAAGTTTTAGTTTTTGAAAATTCAGTTTTTGGCTGCTTTTGCTACCTTGTAGATGACCTAGGACCTTAAGATTTTGCATGAACCGAACTCTGGCAGCCACATTACACGAGAAAAAGCGAGAAGTGGTAATTCGTAGTAAAAACCGCTGAAAACATAACGTTTTCAACATTTGTTTTCGTATCGACGTAACTGAAAATCTTCACATTGGACGCATTACTCTCAGAAACGTTTACATTTATCGTCTGGCAACTAATGCAGCGTGATGACGTTTGCGGTCGCACCACTCTGTACGAAGTAGAAGCTTCTAAGTTGTTGCAGTCACCAAGAAAGAGGCATAGAAATTCAAGTTTTAGTTTTTGAAAATTCAGTTTTTGGCTGCTTTTGCTGCCTTGTAGTTGACCTAGGACCTTAAGATTTTGCATGAACCGAACTCTGGCAGCCACATTACACGAGAAAAAGCGAGAAGTGGTAATTCGTAGTAAAAACCGCAGAAAACATAACGTTTTCTACATTGTTTTCGTATCGACGTAACTGAAAATCTTCACATTGGACGCATTACCCTCAGAAACGTTTATATTTATCGTCTGGCAACTAATGCAGCGTGATGACGTTAGCGGTCGCACCACTCTGTACGATGTAGAAGCTTCTAAGTTGTTGCAGTCACCAAGAAAGAGGCACAGAAATTCAAGTTTTAGTTTTTGAAAATTCAGTTTTTGGCTGCTTTTTCTGCCTTGTAGTTGACCTAGGACCTTAAGATTTTGCATGAACTGAACTCTGGCAGCCACATTACACGAGAAAAAGCGAGAAGTGGTAATTCGTAGTAAAAACCGCAGAAAACATAACGTTTTCTACATTGTTTTCGTATCGACGTAACTGAAAATCTTCACATTGGACGCATTACTCTCAGAAACGTTTACATTTATCGTCTGGCAACTAATGCAGCGTGATGACGTTTGCGGTCGCACCACTCTGTATGAAGTAGAAGCTTCTAAGTTGTTGCAGTCACCAAGAAAGAGGCACAGAAATTCAAGTTTTAGTTTTTGAAAATTCAGTTTTTGGCTGCTTTTGCTGCCTTGTAGTTGACCTAGGACCTTAAGATTTTGCATGAACCGAACTCTGGCAGCCACATTACACGAGAAAAAGCGAGAAGTGGTAATTCGTAGTAAAAACCGCTGAAAACATAACGTTTTCTACATTAATTTCGTATCGACGTAACTGAAAATCTTCACATTGGACTCATTACTCTCAGAAACGTTTACATTTATCGTCTGGCAACTAATGCCGCGTGATGACGTTTGCGGTCGCACCACTCTGTACGAAGTAGAAGCTTCTAAGTAGTTGCAGTCACCAAGAAAGAGGCACAGAAATTCAAGTTTTAGTTTTTGAAAATTCAGTTTTTGGCTGCTTTTGCTGCCTTGTAGTTGACCTACGACCTTAAGATTTTGCATGAACCGAACTCTGGCAGCCACATTACACGAGAAAAAGCGAGAAGTGGTAATTCGTAGTAAAAACCGCAGAAAACATAACGTTTTCAACATTTGTTTTCGAAATGACGTAACTGAAGATCTTCACATTGGACGCATTACTCTCAGAAACGTTTACATTTATCGTCTGGCAACTAATGCAGCGTGATGACGTTTGCGGTCGCACCACTCTCTACGAAGTAGAAGCTTCTAAGTTGTTGCAGTCACCAAGAAAGAGGCACAGAAATTCAAGTTTTAGTTTTTGAAAATTCAGTTTTTGGCTGCTTTTGCTGCCTTGTAGTTGACCTAGGACCTTAAGATTTTGCATGAACCGAACTCTGGCAGCCACATTACACGAGAAAAAGCGAGAAGTGTTAATTCGTAGTAAAAACCGCAGAAAACATAACGTTTTCTACATTGTTTTCGTATCGACGTACTGAAAATCTTCACATTGGACGCATTACTCTCAGAAACGTTCACATTTATCGTCTGGCAACTAATGCAGCGTGATGACGTTTGCGGTCGCACCACTCTGTACGAAGTAGAAGCTTCTAAGTTGTTGCAGTCACCAAGAAAGGAGCACAGAATTTCAAGTTTTAGTTTTTGAAAATTCTATTTTTGGCCGGTTTTGCT
The DNA here is from genome assembly GCF_023864345.2 of Schistocerca serialis cubense. Lineage (NCBI taxonomy): Eukaryota > Metazoa > Arthropoda > Insecta > Orthoptera > Acrididae > Schistocerca > Schistocerca serialis. Next base: position 1,232,376 of record NW_026047571.1, on the reverse strand, counting down.
GTGTTGTAGCTGACCTCGGACCTTAAGATTTTGCGTGAACAGAACTCTGGCGGCCACATTACACGAGAAAAAGCGAGAGGTGGTAATGCGTAGTAAAAACCGCAGAAAACCTAACGTTTTCTACACTTGTTTTCGAAATGACGTAACTGAAAATCGAAACATTAGACGCATTTTTTTCGGAAACGTTTACATTTATTGTCTGGCAACTAATGCCGCGTGACGAGGTTTGCGGTCGCACCACTTTGTACGAAGTAGAACTTTCTAAGTTGTTGCAGTCACCAAGAAAGGACCACAGAAATTCAAGTTTTAGTTTTTGAAAATTCAGTTTTTGGCCACTTTTGCTGCCTTGTAGTTGATCTAGGAGCCTAAGATTTTGCATGCCCTGGCAGCCACATAACACGAGCAAAAGCGAGAAGTGGTAATGCGTAGTAAAAACCGCAGAAAACATAACTTTTTCTACATTGTTTTGGAAACGACGTAATTGAAAATCTTCACATTGGACGCATTACTCTCAGAAAAGTTTACATTTATCGTCTGGCAACTAATGCCGCGTGATGACGTTTGCGGTCGCACCACTCTCTACGAAGTAGAAGCTTCTATGTTGTTGCAGTCACCAAGAAAGGAGCACAGAATTTCAAGTTTTAGTTTTTGAAAATTCAATTTTTGGCCGGTTTTGCTGTCTTGTAGCTGACCTCGGACCTTAAGATTTTGCGTGAACAGAACTCTGGCGGCCACATTACACGAGAAAAAGCGAGAAGTGGTAATGCGTAGTAAAAAACGCAGAAAACCTAACGTTTTCTACATTTGTTTTCGAAATGACGTAACTGAAAATCGTCACACTGGACGCATTACTCTCAGAAACGTTTACATTTATTGTCTGGCAACTAATGCCGCGTGATGGGGTTTACGGTCGCACCACTCTGTACGAAGTAAAAGCTTCTAAGTTGTTGCAGTCACCAACAAAGTGGCACAGAAATTCAAGTTTTAGTTTTGGAAAATTCAGTTTTTGGCCGCTTTTGCTACCTTGTAGTTGACCTAGGACATTTAGATTTTGCATGAACCGAACTCTGGCAGCCACATCACACGAGAAAAAGCGAGAAGTGGTAATGCTTAGTAAAAACTTCAGAAAACCTAACGTTTTCTACATTTGTTTTCGAAATGACGTAACTGAAAATCGTCACATTTGACACATTTCTCTATGAAACGTTTACATTTATCGTCTGGCGACTAATGCCGCGTGATGAGGTTACCAGTCGCACCACTCTGTGCGAAGTAGAAGCTTCTAAGTTGTTGCAGTCACCAAGAAAGGAGCACAGAAATTCAAGTTTTAGTTTTTGAAAATTCAATTTTTGGCCACTTTTGCTGCCTTGTAGTTGACCTACGACCCTAAGATTTTGCATGAACCGAACCCTGGCAGCCATATTACACGAAAAAAAGCGAGAAGTGGTAATACGTAGTAAAAACCTCAGAAAACCTAACGTTTCTAAATTGTTTTCGAAACGACGTAATTGAAAATCTTCACATTGGTCGCATTTCTCTCGGAAACGTTTACATTTTTCGTTTGGCAATTAATGCCGCGTGACGAGGTTTGCGGTCGCACCACTCTCTACGAAGTAGAAGCTTCTAAGTTGTTCCAGTCACCAAGAAAGGAGCACAGAATTTCAAGTTTTAGTTTTTGAAAATTCAATTTTTGGCCGGTTTTGCTGCCTTGTAGTTGACCTCGGACCTTAAGATTTTTCGTGAACAGAACTCTGGCAGCCACATTACATGAGAAAAAGCGAGAAGTGGTAATGCGTAGTAAAAACCGTAGAAAACCTAACGGTTTCTGCATTTGTTTTCGAAATGACAGAACTGAAAATCGTCACATTGCACGCATTTTTCTCGGAAACTTTTACATTTATTGTCTGGCAACTAATGCCGTGTGACGAGGTTTGCGGTCGCACCACTCTGTGCGAAGTAAAGGCTTCTAAGTTGTTGCAGTCACCAAGACAGGAGCACAGAAGTTCAAGTTTTAGTTCCTTAAAATTCAATTTTTGGCCGGTTTTGCTGCCTTGTACTTTGCCTACGACCTTCAGATTTTACATGAACCGAACTCTGGCGGCCACGTTACACGAGAAAAAGCGCGAAGTGGTAATGCTTAGAAAAAAAATTGCAGAAAACCTAACGTTTTCTACATTTGTTTTCGAAATGACGTAACAGTAAATCTTCACAATGGACGCATTTCTCTCGGAAACGTTTACACTTTTCGTCTGGCAACTAATGCCGCGTGACGAGGTTTACGGTCGCACCACTCTCTACGAAGTAGAAGCTTCTAAGTTGTTGCAGTCACCAAGAAAGTAGCACAGAAATTCAATTTTTGGCCCGTTTTGCTGCCTTGTAGTTGACCTAGGACCTTAAGATTTTGCGTGAACAGAACTCTGGCAGCCACATTACACGAGAAAAAGAGAGAAGAGGTAATGCTCAGGAAAAACCGCATAACACCTAACGTTTTCTACATTTGATTTCGAAATGACGTAACTGAAAATCGGCTCATTGCACGTATTTTTCTCGTAAACGTTTACAATTATTGTCTGGCAACTAATGCCGTGTGACGAGGTTTGCGGTCGCACCACTCTGTGCGAAGTAAAAGCTTCTAAGTTGTTGCAGTCACCAAGAAAGGAACACAGAAATTCAAGTTTTAGTTTTTGAAAATTCAATTTTTGGCCACTTTTGCTGCCTTGTAGTTGACCTAGGACCTTAAGATTATGAGTGAACCGAACTCAGGCAGCCACATTACACGAGAAAAAGAGAGAAGTGGTAATGCTTAGTAAAAACCGCAGAAAACCTAACGTTTTCTACATTTGTTTTCGAAATGACGTAACTGAAAATCGTCACATTGGACGACTTTCTCTCGGAAACGTTTACATTTATCGTCTGGCAACTAACGCCGCGTGACGAGGTTTGCGGTCGCACCACTGTGTACGAAGTTGAACCTTCTAAGGTGTTGTAGTCACCAAGAAAGGGGCACAGAAATTCAAGTTTTAGTTTTTGAAAATTCAGTTTTTGGCCGCTTTTGCTGCCTTGTAGTTGACCTAGGACCTTACGATTTTCCATTAACCAATCTCTGGCAGCCACATTACACGAGAAAAAGCGAGAAGTTGTAACCCGTTCTAAAAACCGCAGAAAACCTAACGTTTTCTAGATTTGTTTTGGAAATGACGTAACTGAAATTCCTCAAAATGGACGCATTTCTCTCGGAAACGTTTACATTTTTCGTCTGGCAACTAATGCCGCATGATGAGGTTACCGGTCGCACCACTCTGTACGAAGTAGAAGCTTCTAAGTTGTTGCAGTCAGCAAGAAAGGTGCACAGAAATTCAAGTTTTAGTTTTTGATAATGTAATTTTTTGCCGGTTTTCCTGCCTTGTAGTTGTCCTAGGACCTTAATATTTAACGTGAACCGAACTCTGGCAGCCAAATTACACGAGAAAAAGCGAGAAGTGGTAATGCTTAGTAAAAACCGCAGAAAACCTAACGGTCTCTACATTTGTTTTCGAAATGACGTAACTGAAAATCCTCACAATGGACGCATTACTCTCGGAAACGTTTACATTTATCGTCTGGAAACTAATGCCGCGTAGTGAGGTTACCGGTCACACCACTCTGAAGGAAGTAGAAACTTCTAAATAGTTGCAGTCACCAAGAAAGGGGCACAGAAATTCAAGTTTTTGTTTATGAAAATTTAGTTTTTGGCTGCGTTTGCTGCCTTGTAGTTGACCTAGCACCTTTAGATTTTACATGAACCGAACTCTGGCATCCACATTACACGACAAAAAACGAGAAGCGGTAATGCGTAGTAAAAACCGCACAAAACCTAACGTTTTCATTTGTTTTCGGAATGACGTAAGTGGAAATCGTCACATTGAACGCATTTCTCTCGGAAACGGTTACATTTATCGTCTGGCAACTAATGCCGCGTGATGAGGTTTGCGGTCGCTCCACTCTGTACGAAGGTGAAGCTTCTAAGTTGTTGCAGTCATCAAGAAAGGGGCACAGAAATTCAAGTTTTAGTTTTTGAAAATTCAATTTTTGGCCGGTTTTGCTGTCTTGTAGCTGACCTCGGACCTTAAGATTTTGCGTGAACAGAACTCTGGCGGCCACATTACACGAGAAAAAGCGAGAAGTGGTAATGCGTAGTAAAAACCGCAGAAAACCTAACGTTTTCTACATTTGTTTTCGAAATGACGTAACTGAAAATCGTCACATTGGACGCATTACTCTCAGAAACGTTTACATTTATTGTCTGGCAACTAATGCTGCGTGATGGGGTTTACGGTCGCACCACTCTGTACGAAGTAGAAGCTTCTAAGTTGTTGCAGTCACCAACAAAGTGGCACAGAAATTCAAGTTTTAGTTTTGGAAAATTCAGTTTTTGGCCGCTTTTGCTACCTTGTAGTTGACCTAGGACATTTAGATTTTTCATGAACCGAACTCTGGCAGCCACATCACACGAGAAAAAGCGAGAAGTGGTAATGCTTATAAAAACCTCAGAAAACCTAACGTTTTCTACATTTGTTTTCGAAATGACGTAACTGAAAATCGTCACATTTGACACATTTCTCTATGAAACGTTTACATTTATCGTCTGGCGACTAATGCCGCGTGATGAGGTTACCAGTCGCACCACTCTGTGCGAAGTAGAAGCTTCTAAGTTGTTGCAGTCACCAAGAAAGGAGCACAGAAATTCAAGTTTTAGTTTTTGAAAATTCAATTTTTGGCCACTTTTGCTGCCTTGTAGTTGACCTACGACCCTAAGATTTTGCATGAACCGAACCCTGGCAGCAATATTACACGAGAAAAAGCGAGAAGTGGTAATACGTAGTAAAAACCTCAGAAAACCTAACGTTTCTACATTGTTTTCGAAACGACGTAATTGAAAATCTTCACATTGGTCGCATTTCTCTCGGAAACGTTTACATTTTTCGTTTGGCAATTAATACCGCGTGACGAGGTTTGCGGTCGCACCACTCTCTACGAAGTAGAAGCTTCTAAGTTGTTCCAGTCACCAAGAAAGGAGCACAGAATTTCAAGTTTTAGTTTTTGAAAATTCAATTTTTGGCCGGTTCTGCTGCCTTGTAGTTGACCTCGGACCTTAAGATTTTTCGTGAACAGAACTCTGGCAGCCACATTACATGCGAAAAAGCGAGAAGTGGTAATGCGTAGTAAAAACCGTAGAAAACCCAACGGTTTCTGCATTTGTTTTCGAAATGACGTAACTGAAAATCGTCACATTGCACGCATTTTTCTCGGAAACTTTTACATTTATTGTCTGGCAACTAATGCCGTGTGACGAGGTTTGCGGTCGCACCACTCTGTGCGAAGTAAAGGCTTCTAAGTTGTTGCAGTCACCAAGAAAGGAGCACAGAAGTTCAAGTTTTAGTTCCTTAAAATTCAATTTTTGGCCGGTTTTGCTGCCTTGTACTTTGCCTACGACCTTCAGATTTTACATGAACCGAATTCTGGCGGCCACGTTACACGAGAAAAAGCGAGAAGTGGTAATGCTTAGAAAAAAAATTGCAGAAAACCTAACGTTTTCTACATTTGTTTTCGAAATGACGTAACAATAAATCTTCACAATGGACGCATTTCTCTCGGAAACGTTTACACTTTTCGTTTGGCAACTAATGCCGCGTGACGAGGTTTACGGTCGCACCACTCTCTACGAAGTAGAAGCTTCTAAGTTGTTGCAGTCACCAAGAAAGGAGCACAGAAATTCAATTTTTGGCCCGTTTTGCTGCCTTGTAGTTGACCTAGGACCTTAAGATTTTGCGTGAACAGAACTCTGGCAGCCACATTACACGAGAAAAAGCGAGAAGAGGTAATGCTCAGGAAAAACCGCAGAACACCTAACGTTTTCTACATTTGATTTCGAAATGACGTAACTGAAAATCGGCTCATTGCACGTATTTTTCTCGTAAACGTTTACAATTATTGTCTGGCAACTAATGCCGTGTGACGAGGTTTGCGGTCGCACCACTCTGTGCGAAGTAAAAGCTTCTAAGTTGTTGCAGTCACCAAGAAAGGAACACCGAAATTCAAGTTTTAGTTTTTGAAAATTCAATTTTTGGCCGCTTTTGCTGCCTTGTAGTTGACCTAGGACCTTAAGATTATGAGTGAACCGAACTCAGGCAGCCACATTACACGAGAAAAAGAGAGAAGTGGTAATGCTTAGTAAAAACCTCAGAAAACCTAACGTTTTCTACATTTGTTTTCGAAATGACGTAACTGAAAATCGTCACATTTGACACATTTCTCTATGAAACGTTTACATTTATCGTCTGGCGACTAATGCCGCGTGATGAGGTTACCAGTCGCACCACTCTGTGCGAAGTAGAAGCTTCTAAGTTGTTGCAGTCACCAAGAAAGGAGCACAGAAATTCAAGTTTTAGTTTTTGAAAATTCAATTTTTGGCCACTTTTGCTGCCTTGTAGTTGACCTACGACCCTAAGATTTTGCATGAACCGAACCCTGGCAGCAATATTACACGAGAAAAAGCGAGAAGTGGTAATACGTAGTAAAAACCTCAGAAAACCTAACGTTTCTACATTGTTTTCGAAACGACGTAATTGAAAATCTTCACATTGGTCGCATTTCTCTCGGAAACGTTTACATTTTTCGTTTGGCAATTAATGCCGCGTGACGAGGTTTGCGGTCGCACCACTCTCTACGAAGTAGAAGCTTCTAAGTTGTTCCAGTCACCAAGAAAGGAGCACAGAATTTCAAGTTTTAGTTTTTGAAAATTCAATTTTTGGCCGGTTTTGCTGCCTTGTAGTTGACCTCGGACCTTAAGATTTTTCGTGAACAGAACTCTGGCAGCCACATTACATGAGAAAAAGCGAGAAGTGGTAATGCGTAGTAAAAACCGTAGAAAACCTAACGGTTTCTGCATTTGTTTTCGAAATGACGTAACTGAAAATCGTCACATTGCACGCATTTTTCTCGGAAACTTTTACATTTATTGTCTGGCAACTAATGCCGTGTGACGAGGTTTGCGGTCGCACCACTCTGTGCGAAGTAAAGGCTTCTAAGTTGTTGCAGTCACCAAGAAAGGAGCACAGAAGTTCAAGTTTTAGTTCCTTAAAATTCAATTTTTGGCCGGTTTTGCTGCCTTGTACTTTGCCTACGACCTTCAGATTTTACATGAACCGAACTCTGGCGGCCACGTTACACGAGAAAAAGCGAGAAGTGGTAATGCTTAGAAAAAAAATTGCAGAAAACCTAACGTTTTCTACATTTGTTTTCGAAATGACGTAACAGTAAATCTTCACAATGGACGCATTTCTCTCGGAAACGTTTACACTTTTCGTCTGGCAACTAATGCCGCGTGACGAGGTTTACGGTCGCACCACTCTCTACGAAGTAGAAGCTTCTAAGTTGTTGCAGTCACCAAGAAAGGAGCACAGAAATTCAATTTTTGGCCCGTTTTGCTGCCTTGTAGTTGACCTAGGACCTTAAGATTTTGCGTGAACAGAACTCTGGCAGCCACATTACACGAGAAAAAGCGAGAAGAGGTAATGCTCAGGAAAAACCGCAGAACACCTAACGTTTTCTACATTTGATTTCGAAATGACGTAACTGAAAATCGGCTCATTGCACGTATTTTTCTCGTAAACGTTTACAATTATTGTCTGGCAACTAATGCCGTGTGACGAGGTTTGCGGTCGCACCACTTTGTGCGAAGTAAAAGCTTCTAAGTTGTTGCAGTCACCAAGAAAGGGGCACAGAAATTCAAGTTTTAGTTTTTGAAAATTCAGTTTTTGGCCGCTTTTGCTGCCTTGTAGTTGACCTAGGACCTTACGATTTTCCATTAACCAATCTCTGGCAGCCACATTACACGAGAAAAATCGAGAAGTTGTAACCCGTTCTAAAAACCGCAGGAAACCTAACGTTTTCTAGATTTGTTTTGGAAATGACGTAACTGAAATTCCTCAAAATGGACGCATTTCTCTCGGAAACGTTTACATTTTTCGTCTGGCAACTAATGCCGCGTGATGAGGTTACCGGTCGCACCACTCTGTACGAAGTAGAAGCTTCTAAGTTGTTGCAGTCAGCAAGAAAGGAGCACAGAAATTCAAGTTTTAGTTTTTGATAATGTAATTTTTTGCCGGTTTTCCTGCCTTGTAGTTGTCCTAGGACCTTAATATTTAACGTGAACCGAACTCTGGCAGCCAAATTACACGAGAAAAAGCGAGAAGTGGTAATGCTTAGTAAAAACCGCAGAAAACCTAACGGTCTCTACATTTGTTTTCGAAATGACGTAACTGAAAATCCTCACAATGGACGCATTACTCTCGGAAACGTTTACATTTATCGTCTGGAAACTAATGCCGCGTAGTGAGGTTACCGGTCACACCACTCTGAAGGAAGTAGAAACTTCTAAATAGTTGCAGTCACCAAGAAAGGGGCACAGAAATTCAAGTTTTTGTTTATGAAAATTTAGTTTTTGGCTGCGTTTGCTGCCTTGTAGTTGACCTAGCACCTTTAGATTTTACATGAACCGAACTCTGGCATCCACATTACACGACAAAAAACGAGAAGCGGTAATGCGTAGTAAAAACCGCACAAAACCTAACGTTTTCATTTGTTTTCGGAATGACGTAAGTGGAAATCGTCACATTGAACGCATTTCTCTCGGAAACGGTTACATTTATCGTCTGGCAACTAATGCCGCGTGATGAGGTTTGCGGTCGCTCCACTCTGTACGAAGGTGAAGCTTCTAAGTTGTTGCAGTCATCAAGAAAGGGGCACAGAAATTCAAGTTTTAGTTTTTGAAAATTCAATTTTTGGCCGGTTTTGCTGCCTTGTAGTTGACCTAGGACCTAAAGATTTTGCGTGAACCGAACTCTGGCAGCCACATTACACGAGAAAAAGCGAGAAGTGGTAATGCGTAGTGAAACAGCAGAAAACCTAACGTTTTCTACATTTGTTTCCGAAATGACGTAACTGAAAATCATCACATTGGACGCATTTCTCTCGGAAAAGTTTACATTTATCGTCTGTCAACTAACGCCGCGTGATGAGGTTTGCGGTCACACCACTCTGTACGAAGTAAAAGCTTCTAAGTTGTTGCAGTCACCAAGAAAGGAGAACAGAAAAATCAAGTTTTAGTTTTTGAAAATTCAACTTTTGGCTGTTTTTCCGGCCTTGTAGTTGACCTAGAACCTTAAGATTTTGCATGAACCGAACTCTGGCAGCCACATTACACGAAATAAAGCGAGAAGTAGTAATGCATAGTAAATACCGCAGAAAACCTAACTTTTCTACATTTGTTTTCGAAATGACGTAACTGAAAATCGTCACATTGGACGCATTTCTCTCGGAAACGTTTACATTTATCGCCTGGCAACTAAAGCCGCATGATGAGGTTTGCGGTCGCACCACTCTGTACGAAGTAGAAGCTTCTAAGTTGTTGCAGTCACCAAGAAAGGAGCACAGAAATTCAAGTTTTAGTTTTTGAAAATTTAATTTTTGGCCGGTATTGCTGCTTGTAGTTGATCTAGGACCTTAAGACTTTGCGTGAACCGAACTCTGGCCGCCACATTACACGAGAAAAAGCGAGAAGTGGTAATGCGTAGTAAAAACCGCAGAAAACCTACCGTTTTCTACATTGGTTTTCGAAATGACGTAACTGAAAATCTTCACAATGGACGCAATTATCTCGGAAACGTTTACATTTTTCGTCTAGGAACTAATGCCGCATGATGAGGTTAGCGGTCGCACCACTCTATACGAAGTAGAAGCTTCTAAGTTGTTGCAGTCACCACAAAGGAGCACAGAAATTCAAGTTTTAGTTTTTGAAAATTCAATTTTTGGCGGGTTTTGCGGCCTTGTAGTTGACCTAGGACCTTAAGACTTTGCGTGAACCGAACTCTGGCAGCCACATTACACGAGAAAAAGCGAGAAGTGGTAATGCTTGGTGAAAGCCGCAGAAAACCTAACGTTTTCTACATTTGTTTTCGAAAAGACGTAACTGAAAATCATCACATTGGATGCATTTCTCTCGAAAACGTTTACTTTTATCGTCTGGCAACTAATGCCGCGTGATGAGGTTTACGGTCGCACCACTCTGTACTTAATAGAAGTTTCTAAGTTGTTGCAGTCACCAGGAAAGGGGCACAGAAATTCAAGTTTTAGTTTTCAAAAATTAGGTTTTTGGCCGCTTTTGCTGCCTTGTAGTTGACCTAGGACCTTAAGATTTTGCATGAACCGAAGTCTGGCAGCCACAGTACACGAGAAATAGCGAGAAGTTGTAATGCGTAGTAAAAACCGCAGAAAACCTAACGTTTTTGCATTTGTTTTCGAAATGACGTAACTGAAAATCTTCACAATGGTCGCATTTCTCTCGGAAACGTTTACATTCTTCGTCTGGCAACTAATGCCGCGTAATGAGGTTTGCGGTCGCACCACTCTGCACGAAGTAGAAGCTTCTAAGTTGTTGCAGTCACCAAGAAAGGAGCATAGAAATTCAAGTTTACTTTTTGAAAATTCAATTTTTGGCCGGTTTGGCTGCCTTGTAGTTGAACGAGGACCTTAAGATTTTGCGTGAACCGAACTCTGGCAGCCACATTACACGAGAAAAAGCGAGAAGTGGTAACGCGTGGTAAAAACCGCAGAAAACCTAAAGTTTTCTACATTTATTTACGAAATGACGTAACTGAAAATCTTCACAATGGATGCATTTCACTCGGAAACGTTTACATTTTTCGTCCGGCAACTAATGCCGCGTGATGATGTTTGCGGTCGCACCACTCTGTACGAAATAGAAGCTTCTACGTTGTTGCAGTCACCAAGAAAGGGGCACAGAAATTCAAGTTTTAGTTTTTGAAAATTCAGTTTTTGGCCGCTTTTGCTGCCTTGTAGTTGACCTAGGACCTTAAGATTTTCCATGAACCGATCTCTGGCAGCCACATTACACGAGAAAAAGCGAGAAGTTGTAACCCGTTCTAAAAACCGCAGAAAACCTAACGTTTTCTAGATTTGTTTTGGAAATGACGTAACTGAAATTCCTCAAAATGGACGCATTTCTCTCGGAAACGTTTACATTTTTCGTCTGGCAACTAATGCCGCGTGATGAGGTTACCGGTCGCACCACCCTGTACGAAGTAGAAGCTTCTAAGTTGTTGCACTCACCAAGAAAGGAGCACAGAAATTCAAGTTTAAGTTTTTGAAAATTCGGTTTTTGGCAGCTTTTGCTGCCATGTACTTGACCTAGGACCTTAAGATTTTGTATGAACCGAACTCTGGCAGCCACGTTACACGAGAAAAAGCGAGAAGTGGTAATGCGTAGTAAAAACCGCAGAAAACCTAACGTTTTCTACATTTGTTTTCCAAATGACGTAACTGAAAATCCTCACAATGGACGCATTACTCTCGGAAACGTTTACGTTTATCGTCTGGAAACTAATGCCGCGTAGTGAGGTTACCGGTCACACCACTCTGAAGGAAGTAGAAACTTCTAAGTAGTTGCAGTCACCAAGAAAGGAGAACAGAAAAATCAAGTTTTAGTTTTTGAAAATTCAATGTTTGGCTGTTTTTCCGGCCTTGTAGTTGACCTAGGACCTTAAGATTTTGCATGAACCGAACTCTGGCATCCACATTACACGAGAAAAAACGACAAGCGGTAATGCGTAGTAAAAACCGCACAAAACCTAACGTTTTCAACATTTGTTTTCGGAATGACATAAGTGGAAATCGTCACATTGAACGCATTTCTCTCGGAAACGGTTACATTTATCGTCTGGCAACTAATGCCGCGTGATGAGGTTTGCGGTCGCACCACTCTGTACGAAGGTGAAGCTTCTAAGTTGTTGCAGTAATCAAGAAAGGGGCACAGAAATTCAAGTTTTAGTTTTTGAAAATTCAGTTTTTGGCCGGTTTTTCTGCCTTGTAGTTGACGTAGGACCGTAAGATTTTGCATGAACCGAAGTCTGGCAGCCACATTACACGAGAAAAAGCGAGACGTTGTAATGCGTAGTAAAAAAAGCATAAAACCTAACGCTTTCTACATTTGTTTTCGAAATGACGTAACTGAAAATCATCACAATGGACGCATTTCTCTCGGAAACGTTTACATTTTTCGTCTGGCAACTATTGCCGCGTGATGAGGTTTGCGGTCGCACCACTCTGTACGAAATAGAAGCTTCTAAGTTGTTGCAGTCACCAAAAAAGGAGCAAAGAAATTCAAGTTTTAGTTTTTGAAAATTCAATTTTTGGCGGGTTTTGCGGCCTTGTAGTTGACCTATGACCTTAAGACTTTGCGTGAACCGAACTCTGGCAGCCACATTACACGAGAAAAAGCGAGAAGTGGTAATGCTTAGTGAAAGCCGCAGAAAACCTAACGTTTTCTACATTTGTTTTCGAAAAGACGTAACTGAAAATCATCACATTGGATGCATTTCTCTCGGAAACGTTTACTTTTATCGTCTGTCAACTAATGCCGCGTGATGAGGTTTGCGGTCGCACCACTCTGTACGAAATAGAAGTTTCTAAGTTGTTGCAGTCACCAGGAAAGGGGCACAGAAATTCAAGTTTTAGTTTTCAAAAATTAGGTTTTTGGCCGCTTTTGCTGCCTTGTAGTTGACCTAGGACCTTAAGATTTTGCATGAACCGAACTCTGGCAGCCACAATTCACGAGAAATAGCGAGAAGTTGTAATGCGTTGTAAAAACCGCAGAATACCTAACGTTTTTGCATTTGTTTTCGAAATGACGTAACTGAAAATCTTCACAATGGTCGCATTTCTCTCGGAAACGTTTACATTCTTCGTCTGGCAACTAATGCCGCGTAATGAGGTTTGCGGTCGCACCACTCTGCACGAAGTAGAAGCTTCTAAGTTGTTGCAGTCACCAAAAAAGGAGCATAGAAATTCAAGTTTACTTTTTGAAAATTCAATTTTTGGCCGGTTTGGCTGCCTTGTAGTTGATCGAGGACCTTAAGATTTTGCGTGAACCGAACTCTGGCAGCCACATTACACGAGAAAAAGCGAGAAGTGGTAACGCGTAGTAAAAACCGCAGAAAACCTAAAGTTTTATACATTTATTTACGAAATGACGTAACTGAAAATCTTCACAATGGATGCATTTCACTCGGAAACGTTTACATTTTTCGTCTGGCAACTAATGCCGCGTGATGATGTTTGCGGTCGCACCACTCTGTACGAAATAGAAGCTTCTAAGTTGTTGCAGTCACAAAGAAAGGGGCACAGAAATTCAAATTTTAGTTTTTGAAAATTCAGTTTTTGGCCGCTTTTGCTGCCTTGTAGTTGACCTAGGACCTTAAGATTTTCCATGAACCGATCTCTGGCAGCCACATTACACGAGAAAAAGCGAGAAGTAGTAATCCGTTCTAAAAACCGCAGAAAACCTAACGTTTTATAGATTTGTTTTGGAAATGACGTAACTGAAATTCCTCCAAATGGACGCATTTCTCTCGGAAACGTTTACATTTTTCGTCTGGCAACTAATGCCGCGTGATGAGGTTACCGGTCGCACCACTCTGTACGAAGTAGAAGCTTCTAAGTTGTTGTACTCACCAAGAAAGGAGCACAGAAATTCAAGTTTTAGTTTTTGAAAATTCGGTTTTTGGCAGCTTTTGCTGCCATGTACTTGACCTAGAACCTTAAGATTTTGTATGAACCGAACTCTGGCAGCCACATTACACGAGAAAAAGCGAGAAGTGGTAATGCGTAGTAAAAACCGCAGAAAACATAACGTTTTCTACATTTGTTTTCGAAATGACGTAACTGAAAATCGTCACATTGGACGCCTTTCTCTCGGAAACGTTTACATTTATCGTCTGGCAACTAATGCCGCGTGACGAGGTTTGCGGTCGCACCACTGTGTACGAAGTTGAACCTTCTAAGGTGTTGCAGTCACCAAGAAAGGGGCACAGAAATTCAAGTTTTAGTTTTTGAAAATTCAGTTATTGGCCGCTTTTGCTGCCTTGTAGTTGACCTAGGACCTTAAGATTTTCCATGAACCGATCTCTAGCAGCCACATTACACGAGAAAAAGCGAGAAGTTGTAATCCGTTCTAAAAACCGCAGAAAACCTAACGTTTTCTAGATTTGTTTTGGAAATGACGTAACTGAAATTCCTCAAAATGGACGCATTTCTCTCGGAAACGTTTACATTTTTCGTCTGGCAACTAATGCCGCGTGACGAGGTTACCGGTCGCACCACTCTGTACGAAGTAGAAGCTTCTAAGTTGTTGCAGTTACCAAAAAAGGAGCACAGAAATTCAAGTTTTAGTTTTTGAAAATTCAATTTTTGGCCAGTTTTGCTGCCTTGTAGTTGACCTAGGACCTAAAGATTTTGCGTGAACCGAACTCTGGCAGCCACATTACACGAGAAAAAGCGAGAAGTGGTAATGCGTAGTGAAACAGCAGAAAACCGAACGTTTTCCACATTTGTTTTCGAAATGACGTAACTGAAAATCATCACATTGGACGCATTTCTCTCGGAAACGTTTACATTTATCGTCTGTCAACTAATGCTGCGTGATGAGGTTTGCGGTCGCACCACTCTGTACGAAGTAAAAGCTTCTAAGTTGTTGCAGTCACCAAGAAAGGAGCACAGAAATTCAAGTTTTAGTTTTTGAAAATTTAACTTTTGGCCGGTATTGCTGCTTGTAGTTGACCTAGGACCTTAAGACTTTGCGTGAACCGAACTCAGGCAGCCACATTACACGAGAAAAAGCGAGAAGTGGTAATGCGTAGTAAAAACCGCAGAAAACCTAACGTTTTCTACATTGGTTTTCGAAATGACGTAACTGAAAATCTTCACAATGGACGCATTTATCTCGGAAACGTTTACATTTTTCGTCTAGGAACTAATGCCGCATGATGAGGTTAGCGGTCGCACCACTCTGTACGAAATAGAAGTTTCTAAGTTGTTGCAGTCACCAGGAAAGGGGCACAGGAATTCAAGTTTTAGTTTTCAAAAATTAGGTTTTTGGCCGCTTTTGCTGCCTTGTAGTTGACCTAGGACCTTAAGATTTTGCATGAACCGAACTCTGGCAGCCACAGTTCACGAGAAATAGCGAGAAGTTGTAATGCGTAGTAAAAACCGCAGAAAACCTAACGTTTTTGCATTTGTTTTCGAAATGACGTAACTGAAAATCTTCACAATGGTCGCATTTCTCTCGGAAACGTTTACATTCTTAGTATGGCAACTAATGCCGCGTAATGAGGTTTGCGGCCGCACCACTCTGCACGAAGTGGAAGCTTCTAAGTTGTTGCAGTCACTAAGAAAGGAGCATAGAAATTCAAGTTTACTTTTTGAAAATTCAATTTTTGGCCGGTTTGCCTGCCTTGTAGTTGAACGAGGACCTTAAGATTTTGCGTGAACCGAACTCTGGCAGCCACATTACACGAGAAAAAGCGAGAAGTGGTAACGCGTAGTAAAAACCGCAGAAAACCTAAAGTTTTCTACATTTATTTACGAAATGCCGTAACTGAAAATCATCACAATGGATGCATTTCACTCGGAAACGTTTACATTTTTCGTCTGGCAACTAATGCCGCGTGATGAGGTTACCGGTCGCACCACTCTGTACGAAGTAGAAGCTTCTAAGTTGTTGCACTCACCAAGAAAGGAGCACAGAAATTCAAGTTTTAGTTTTTGATAATTCAATTTTTTGCTGGTTTCTGCCGTGTATTTGTCCTAGGACCTTAACATTTAACGTGAACCGAACTCTGGCAGCCAAATTACACGAGAAAAAGCGAGAAGTGGTAATGCTTAGTAAAAACCGCAGAAAACCTAACGATCTCTACATTTGTTTTCGAAATGACGTAACTGAAAATCCTCACAATGGACGCATTACTCTCGGAAACGTTTACTTTTATCGTCTGGAAACTAATGCCGCTTAGTGAGGTTACCGGTCACACCACTCTGAGGGAAGTAGAAACTTCTAAGTAGTTGCAGTCACCAAGAAAGGGGCACAGAAATTCAAGTTTTTGTTTATGAAAATTTAGTTTTCGGCTGCGTTTGCTGCCTTGTAGTTGACCTAGGACCTTTAGATTTTACACGAACCGAACTCTGGCATCCACATTACACGACAAAAAACGAGAAGCGGTAATGCGTAGTAAAAACCGCACAAAACCTAACGTTTTCAACATTTGTTTTCGGAATGACGTAAGTGGAAATCGTCACATTGAACGCATTTCTCTCGGAAACGGTTACATTTATCGTCTGGCAACTAATGCCGCGTAATGAGGTTTGCGGTCGCACCACTCTGCACGAAGTAGAAGCTTCTAAGTTGTTGCAGTCATCAAGAAAGGGGCACAGAAATTCAAGTTTTAGTTTTTGAAAATTCAGTTTTTGGCCGGTTTTGCTGCCTTGTAGTTGACCTAGGACCTTAAGATTTTGCATGAACCGAACTCTGGCAGCCACAGTTCACGAGAAATAGCGAGAAGTTGTAATGCGTAGTAAAAACCGCAGAAAACCTAACGTTTTTGCATTTGTTTTCGAAATGACGTAACTGAAAATCTTCACAATGGTCGCATTTCTCTCGGAAACGTTTACATTCTTCGTCTGGCAACTAATGCCGCGTAATGAGGTTTGCGGTCGCACCACTCTGCACGCAGTAGAAGCTTCTAAGTTGTTGCAGTCACCAAGAAAGGAGCATAGAAATTCAAGTTTACTTTTTGAAAATTCAATTTTTGGCCGGTTTGGCTGCCTTGTAGTTGAACGAGGACCTTAAGATTTTGCGTGAACCGAACTCTGGCAGCCACATTACACTTGAAAAAGCGAGAAGTGGTAACGCGTAGTAAAAAGCGCAGAAAACGTAAAGTTTTCTACATTTATTTACGAAATGACGTAACTGAAAATCTTCACAATGGATGCATTTCACTCGGAAACGTTTACATTTTTCGTCTGGCAACTAATGCCCCGTGATGAGGTTAACGGTCGCACCACTCTGTACGAAGTAGAAGCTTCTAAGTTGTTGCACTCACCAAGAAAGGAGCACAGAAATTCAAGTTTTAGTTTTTGAAAATTCGGTTTTTGGCAGCTTTTGCTGCCATGTACTTGACCTAGGACCTTAAGATTTTGTATGAACCGAACTCTGGCAGCCACATTACACGAGAAAAAGCGAGAAGTGATAATGCGTAGTAATAACCGCAGAAAACCTAACGTTTTCTACATTTGTTTTCGAAATGACGTAACTGAAAATCGTCACATTGGACGCCTTTCTCTCGGAAACGTTTACATTTATCGTCTGGCAACTAATGCCGCGTGACGACGTTTGCGGTCGCACCACTGTGTACGAAGTTGAACCTTCTAAGGTGATGCAGTCACCAAGAAAGGGGCACAGAAATTCAAGTTTTAGTTTTTGAAAATTCAGTTTTTGGCCGCTTTTGCTGCCTTGTAGTTGACCTAGGACCTTAAGATTTTCCATGAACCGATCTCTGGCAGCCACATTACACGAGAAAATGCGAGAAGTTGTAATCCGTTCTAAAAACCGCAGAAAACCTAACGTTTTCTAGATTTGTTTTGGAAATGACGTAACTGAAATTCCTCAAAATGGACGCATTTCTCTCGGAAACGTTAAATTTTTCGTCTGGCAACTAATGCCGCGTGATGAGGTTACCGGTCGCACCACTCTGTACGAAGTAGAAGCTTCTAAGTTGTTGCAGTCAGCAAGAAAGGAGCACAGAAATTCAAGTTTTAGTTTTTGATAATTCATTTTTTTGCCGGTTTCTGCCGTGTAGTTGTCCTAGGACCTTAATATTTAACGTGAACCGAACTCTGGCAGCCAAATTACACGAGAAAAAGCGAGAAGTGGTAATGCTTAGTAAAAACCGCAGAAAACCTAACGATCTCTACATTTGTTTTCGAAATGACGTAACTGAAAATTCTCACAATGGACGCATTACTCTCGGAAACGTTTACGTTTATCGTCTGGAAACTAATGCCGCGTAGTGAGGTTACCGGTCAAACCACTCTGAAGGAAGTAGAAACTTCTAAGTAGTTGCAGTCACCAAGAAAGGGCCACAGAAATTCAAGTTTTTGTTTATGAAAATTTAGTTTTTGGCTGCGTTTGCTGCCTTGTAGTTGACCTAGGACCTTTAGATTTTACACGAACCGAACTCTGGCATCCACATTACACGACAAAAAACGACAAGCGGTAATGCGTAGTAAAAACCGCACAAAACCTAACGTTTTCAACATTTGTTTTCGGAATGACGTAAGTGGAAATCGTCACATTGAACGCATTTCTCTCGGAAACGGTTACATTTATCGTCTGGCAACTAATGCCGCGTGATGAGGTTTGCGGTCGCACCACTCTGCACGAAGGTGAAGCTTCTAAGTTGTTGCAGTCATCAAGAAAGGGGCACAGAAATTCAAGTTTTAGTTTTTGAAAATTCAGTTTTTGGCCGGTTTTGCTGCCTTGTAGTTGACCTAGGACCTTAAGATTTTGCATGAACCGAACTCCGGCAGCCACAGTTCACGAGAAATAGCGAGAAGTTGTAATGCGTAGTAAAAACCGCAGAAAACCTAACGTTTTTGCATTTGTTTTCGAAATGACGTAACTGAAAATCTTCACAATGGTCGCATTTCTCTCGGAAACGTTTACATTCTTCGTCTGGCAACTAATGCCGCGTGACGAGGTTACCGGTCGCACCACTCTGTACGAAGTAGAAGCTTCTAAGTTGTTGCAGTCACCAAAAAAGGAGCACAGAAATTCAAGTTTTAGTTTTTGAAAATTCAATTTTTGGCCAGTTTTGCTGCCTTGTAGTTGACCTAGGACCTAAAGATTTTGCGTGAACCGAACTCTGGCAGCCACATTACACGAGAAAAAGCGAGAAGTGGTAATGCGTAGTGAAACAGCAGAAAACCGAACGTTTTCCACATTTGTTTTCGAAATGACGTAACTGAAAATCATCACATTGGACGCATTTCTCTCGGAAACGTTTACATTTATCGTCTGTCAACTAATGCCGCGTGATGAGGTTTGCGGTCGCACCACTCTGTACGAAGTAAAAGCTTCTAAGTTGTTGCAGTCACCAAGAAAGGAGCACAGAAATTAGAGTTTTAGTTTTTGAAAATTTAACTTTTGGCCGGTATTGCTGCTTGTAGTTGACCTAGGACCTTAAGACTTTGCGTGAACCGAACTCAGGCAGCCACATTACACGAGAAAAAGCGAGAAGTGGTAATGCGTAGTAAAAACCGCAGAAAACCTAACGTTTTCTACATTGGTTTTCGAAATGACGTAACTGAAAATCTTCACAATGGACGCATTTATCTCGGAAACGTTTACATTTTTCGTCTAGGAACTAATGCCGCATGATGAGGTTAGCGGTCGCACCACTCTGTACGAAATAGAAGTTTCTAAGTTGTTGCAGTCACCAGGAAAGGGGCACAGGAATTCAAGTTTTAGTTTTCAAAAATTAGGTTTTTGGCCGCTTTTGCTGCCTTGTAGTTGACCTAGGACCTTAAGATTTTGCATGAACCGAACTCTGGCAGCCACAGTTCACGAGAAATAGCGAGAAGTTGTAATGCGTAGTAAAAACCGCAGAAAACCTAACGTTTTTGCATTTGTTTTCGAAATGACGTAACTGAAAATCTTCACAATGGTCGCATTTCTCTCGGAAACGTTTACATTCTTAGTATGGCAACTAATGCCGCGTAATGAGGTTTGCGGTCGCACCACTCTGCACGAAGTGGAAGCTTCTAAGTTGTTGCAGTCACTAAGAAAGGAGCATAGAAATTCAAGTTTACTTTTTGAAAATTCAATTTTTGGCCGGTTTGCCTGCCTTGTAGTTGAACGAGGACCTTAAGATTTTGCGTGAACCGAACTCTGGCAGCCACATTACACGAGAAATAGCGAGAAGTTGTAATGCGTAGTAAAAACCGCAGAAAACCTAACGTTTTTGCATTTGTTTTCGAAATGACGTAACTGAAAATCTTCACAATGGTCGCATTTCTCTCGGAAACGTTTACATTCTTCGTCTGGCAACTAATGCCGCGTAATGAGGTTTGCGGTCGCACCACTCTGCACGCAGTAGAAGCTTCTAAGTTGTTGCAGTCACCAAGAAAGGAGCATAGAAATTCAAGTTTACTTTTTGAAAATTCAATTTTTGGCCGGTTTGGCTGCCTTGTAGTTGAACGAGGACCTTAAGATTTTGCGTGAACCGAACTCTGGCAGCCACATTACACTTGAAAAAGCGAGAAGTGGTAACGCGTAGTAAAAAGCGCAGAAAACGTAAAGTTTTCTACATTTATTTACGAAATGACGTAACTGAAAATCTTCACAATGGATGCATTTCACTCGGAAACGTTTACATTTTTCGTCTGGCAACTAATGCCCCGTGATGAGGTTACCGGTCGCACCACTCTGTACGAAGTAGAAGCTTCTAAGTTGTTGCACTCACCAAGAAAGGAGCACAGAAATTCAAGTTTTAGTTTTTGAAAATTCGGTTTTTGGCAGCTTTTGCTGCCATGTACTTGACCTAGGACCTTAAGATTTTGTATGAACCGAACTCTGGCAGCCACATTACACGAGAAAAAGCGAGAAGTGATAATGCGTAGTAATAACCGCAGAAAACCTAACGTTTTCTACATTTGTTTTCGAAATGACGTAACTGAAAATCGTCACATTGGACGCCTTTCTCTCGGAAACGTTTACATTTATCGTCTGGCAACTAATGCCGCGTGACGACGTTTGCGGTCGCACCACTGTGTACGAAGTTGAACCTTCTAAGGTGTTGCAGTCACCAAGAAAGGGGCACAGAAATTCAAGTTTTAGTTTTTGAAAATTCAGTTTTTGGCCGCTTTTGCTGCCTTGTAGTTGACCTAGGACCTTAAGATTTTCCATGAACCGATCTCTGGCAGCCACATTACACGAGAAAATGCGAGAAGTTGTAATCCGTTCTAAAAACCGCAGAAAACCTAACGTTTTCTAGATTTGTTTTGGAAATGACGTAACTGAAATTCCTCAAAATGGACGCATTTCTCTCGGAAACGTTAAATTTTTCGTCTGGCAACTAATGCCGCGTGATGAGGTTACCGGTCGCACCACTCTGTACGAAGTAGAAGCTTCTAAGTTGTTGCAGTCAGCAAGAAAGGAGCACAGAAATTCAAGTTTTAGTTTTTGATAATTCATTTTTTTGCCGGTTTCTGCCGTGTAGTTGTCCTAGGACCTTAATATTTAACGTGAACCGAACTCTGGCAGCCAAATTACACGAGAAAAAGCGAGAAGTGGTAATGCTTAGTAAAAACCGCAGAAAACCTAACGATCTCTACATTTGTTTTCGAAATGACGTAACTGAAAATCCTCACAATGGACGCATTACTCTCGGAAACGTTTACGTTTATCGTCTGGAAACTAATGCCGCGTAGTGAGGTTACCGGTCACACCACTCTGAAGGAAGTAGAAACTTCTAAGTAGTTGCAGTCACCAAGAAAGGGCCACAGAAATTCAAGATTTTGTTTATGAAAATTTAGTTTTTGGCTGCGTTTGCTGCCTTGTAGTTGACCTAGGACCTTTAGATTTTACACGAACCGAACTCTGGCATCCACATTACACGACAAAAAACGACAAGCGGTAATGCGTAGTAAAAACCGCACAAAACCTAACGTTTTCAACATTTGTTTTCGGAATGACGTAAGTGGAAATCGTCACATTGAACGCATTTCTCTCGGAAACGGTTACATTTATCGTCTGGCAACTAATGCCGCGTGATGAGGTTTGCGGTCGCACCACTCTGTACGAAGGTGAAGCTTCTAAGTTGTTGCAGTCATCAAGAAAGGGGCACAGAAATTCAAGTTTTAGTTTTTGAAAATTCAGTTTTTGGCCGGTTTTGCTGCCTTGTAGTTGACGTAGGACCGTAAGATTTTGCATGAACCGAAGTCTGGCAGCCACATTACACGAGAAAAAGCGAGACGTTGTAATGCGTAGTAAAAAAAGCATAAAACCTAACGCTTTCTAGATTTGTTTTCGAAATGACGTAACTGAAAATCATCACAATGGACGCACTTCTCTCGGAAACGTTTACATTTTTCGTCTGGCAACTAATGCCGCGTGATGAGGTTTGCGGTCGCACCACTCTGTACGAAATAGAAGCTTCTAAATTGTTGTAGTCACCAAAAAAGGAGCACAGAATTCAAATTTTAGTTTTTGAAAATTCAATTTTTGGCCGGTTTTGCTGCCTTGTAGTTGACCTAGGGCCTAAAGATTTTGCGTGAACCGAACTCTGGCAGCCACATTACACGAGAAAAAGCGAGAAGTGGTAATGCGTAGTGAAACAGCAGAAAACATAACGTTTTCAACATTTGTTTTCGAAATGACGTAACTGAAAATCATCACATTGGACGCATTTCTCTCGGAAACGTTTACATTTATCGTCTGTCAACTAATGCCGCGTGATGAGGTTTGCGGGCGCACCACTCTGTACGAAGTAAAAGCTTCTAAGTTGTTGCAGTCACCAAGAAAGGAGAACAGAAAAATCAAGATTTAGTTTTTGAAAATTAAATTTTTGGCTGTTTTTCCGGCCTTGTAGTTGACCTAGGACCTTAAGATTTTGCATGAACCGAACTCTGGCAGCCACATTACACGAAATAAACCGAGAAGTAGTAATGCGTAGTAAATACCGCAGAAAACCTAACTATTCTACATTTGTTTTCGAAATGACGAAACTGAAAATCGTCACATTGGACGCATTTCTCACGGAAACGTTTACATTTATCGTCTGGCAACTAAAGCCGCATGATGAGGTTTGCGGTCGCGCCACTCTGTACGAAGTAGAAGCTTCTAAGTTGTTGCAGTCACCAAGAAAGGAGCACAGAAATTCAAGTTTTAGTTTTTGAAAATTTAATTTTTGGCCGGTATTGCTGCTTGTAGTTAACCTAGGACCATAAGACTTTGCGTGAACCGAACTCTGGCAGCCACATTACACGAGAAAAAGCGAGAAGTGGTAATGCGTAGTAAAAACCGCAGAAAACCTAACGTTTTCTAAATTTGTTTTCGAAAAGACGTAACTGAAAATCATCACATTGGATGCATTTCTCTCGGAAACGTTTAGTTTTATCGTCTGGCAACTAATGCCGCGTGATGAGGTTTGCGGTCGCACCACTCTGTACGAAATAGAAGTTTCTAAGTTGTTGCAGTCACCAGGAAAGGGGCACAGAAATTCAAGTTGTAGTTTTCAAAAATTAGGTTTTCGGCCGCTTTTGCTGCCTTGTAGTTGACCTAGGACCTTAAGATTTTGCATGAACCGAACTCTGGCAGCAACAGTACACGAGAAATAGCGAGAAGTTGTAATGCGTAGTAAAAACTGCAGAAAACCTAACGTTTTTGCATTTGTTTTCGAAATGACGTAACTGAAAATCTTCACAATGGTCGCATTTCTCTCGGAAACGTTTACATTCTTCGTCTGGCAACTAATGCCGCGTAATGAGGTTTGCGGTCGCACCACTCTGCACGAAGTAGAAGCTTCTAAGTTGTTGCAGTCACCAAGAAAGAAGCATAGAAATCCAAGTTTACTTTTTGAAAATTCAATTTTTGGCCGGTTTGGCTGCCTTGTAGTTGAACGAGGACCTTAAGATTTTGCGTGAACCGAACTCTGGCAGCCACATTACTCGAGAAAAAGCGAGAAGTGGTAACGCGTAGTAAAAACCGCAGAAAACCTAAAGTTTTCTACATTTATTTACAAAATGACGTAACTGAAAATCTTCACAATGGATGCATTTCACTCGGAAACGTTTACATTTTTCGTCTGGCAACTAATGCCGCCTGATGATGTTTGCGGTCGCACCACTCTGTACGAACTAGAAGCTTCTAAGTTGTTGCAGTCACCAAGAAAGGGGCACAGAAATTCAAGTTTTAGTTATTGAAAATTCAGTTTTTGGCCGCTTTTGCTGCCTTGTAGTTGACCTAGGACCTTAAGATTTTCCATGAACCGATCTCTGGCAGCCACATTACACGAGAAAAAGCGAGAAGTTGTAATCCGTTCTAAAAACCGCAGAAAACCTAACGTTTTCTAGATTTGTTTTGGAAATGACGTAACTGAAATTCCTCAAAATGGACGAATTTCTCTCGGAAACGTTTACATTTTTCGTCTGGCAACTAATGCCGCGTGATGAGGTTACCGGTCGCACCACTCTGTACGAAGTAGAAGCCTCTAAGTTGTTGCAGTCACCAAGAAAGTGGCACAGAAATTCAAGTTTTAGTTTTTGAAAATTCAGTTTTTGGCCGCTTTTGCTGCCTTGTTGTTGACCTAGGACCTTAAGATTTTCCATGAACCGGTCTTTGGCAGCCACATTACACGAGAAAAAGCGAGAAGTTGTAATGCGTAGTAAAAACCGTAGAAAACCTAACGTTTTCTACATTTGTTTTCGAAATAACGTAACTGAAAATCCTCACAATGGACGCATTTCTCTCGGAAACGTTTACATTTTTCGTCTGGCAACTAATGCCGCGTAATGAGGTTACCGGTCGCACCTCTCTGTACGAAGTAGAAGCTTTTAAGTTGTTGCAGTCACCAAAAAAGGAGCACAGAAATTCAAGTTTTATTTTTTGAAAATTCAGTTTTTGGCCGGTTTGCAGCCTTGAAGTTGACCTAGGACGTTAAGATTTTGCATGAACCGAACTCTGGCAGCCACATTACACGAGAAAAAGCGAGTAGTGGTAATGCGTAGTAAAAACCGCAGAAAACCTAACGTTTTCAACATTTCTTTTCGAAGTGACGTAAATGAAAATCATCACAATGGATGCATTTCTCAGGCAAACGTTTACATTTATCGTCTGGCATCTAATGACGCATGGTAAGGTATGCCGTCACACTACTCTGTACGAAAAAGATGCTTTAAAGTTGTTGCAGTCAGCAAGAAAGGGGCACAGAAAATCAAGTTTTTGTTTTTGAAAATTCAGTTTTTGGCTGCGTTTGCCGCCTTGTATTTGACCTAGGACCTTAAGATTTTGCATAAACCGAACTCTGGCAGCCACATTACACGAGAAAAAGGGAGAAGTGGTAATGCGTAGTAAAAACCGCACAAAACCTAATGTTTTATACATTTGTTTTGGGAATGACGTAAGTGGAAATCGTCACATTGAACGCATTTCTCTCGGAAACGTTTACATTTGTCGTCAGGCAACTAATGCCGCGTGATGAGGTTTCCGGTCGCACCACTCTGTACGAAGTAGAAGCTTCTAAGTTGTGGCAGTCACCAAGAAATTAGCACAGAAATTCAAGTTTTAGTTTTTGAAAATTCAGTTTTTGGCCGCTTTTCTGCCTTGTAGTTGACCTATTACCTTAAGATTTTGCATGAACCAAACTCTGGCAGCCACATTACACGAGATAAATCGACAAGTGGTAATGCGTAGTAAAAACCGCAGAAAACCTGACGTTTTCTACATTTGTTTTCGAAATGACGTAACTGAAAATCATCACATTGTACGCATTTCTCTCGGAAACGTTTACATTTATCGTCTGGCAACTAATGCCGCGTGATGAGGTTGCGGTCGCACCACACTGTACGAAGTAGAAGCTTCTAAGTTGTTGCAGTCACCAAGAAAGGAGCATAGAAATTCAAGTTTTAGTTTTTGAAAATTCAATTTTTGGCCGGTTTGGCTGCCTTGTAGTTGAACGAGGACCTTAAGATTTTGCGTGAACCGAACTCTGGCAGACACATTACACGAGAAAAATCGAGAAGTGGTAACGCGTAGTAAAAATCGCAGAAAACCTAACGTTTTCTACATTTTTTTCGAAATGACATAACTGAAAATCTTCACAATGGATGCATTTCTCTCGGATATGTTTACATTTGTCGTCTGGCAACTAATGCCGCGTGATGAGGTCTGCGGTCCCACCACTGTGTAGTAAGTAGAACCTTCTAAGTTGTTGCAGTCACACAGAAATTCAAGTTTAAGTTTTTGAAAATTCAGTTTTTGGCCGGTTTGCAGCCTTGAAGTTGACCTAGGACCTTAAGATTTTGCATGAACCGAACTCTAGCAGCCACATTACACGAGAAAAGGCGAGAAGTTGTAATGCGTAGTAAAAACCGCAGAAAACCTAACGCTTGCAACATTTGTTTTCGAAATGACATAAATGAAAATCATCACAATGGATGCATATCTCTGGAAAACGTTTACATTTATCGTCTGGCGTCTAATGCCGCATGATGAGGTATGCCGTCACACCACTCTGTACGAAAAAGAAGCTTTAAAGTTGTTGCAGTCACCAAGAAAGGGACACAGAAAATCAAGTATTGGCTTTTGAAAATTCAGTTTTTGGCTGCGTTTGCTGCCTTGTAGTTGACCTAGGACCTTAAGATTTTGCATGACCCGAACTCTGGCAGACACATTACACGATAAAAAGGGAGAAGTGGTAATGCGTAGTAAAAACCGCACAAAACCTAACGTTTTCAACATTTGTTTTCGAAATGACGTAAATGAAAATCATCACAATGGATGCATTTCTCTGGGAAACGTTTACATTTATCGTCTGGCATCTAATGCCGCATGATGAGGTATGCCGTCACACCACTCTGTACGGAAAAGAAGCTTTAAAGTTGTTGCAGTCACCAAGAAAGTGGCACAGAAAATCAAGTTTTTGTTTTAGAAAATTCAGTTTTTGGCTGCGTTTGCTGCCTTGTAGTTGACCTAGGACCTTAAAATTTTGCATGAACCGAACTCTGGCAGCCACATTACACGAGAAAAAGGGAGAAGTGGTAACGCGTAGTAAAAACCGCACAAAACCTAACGTTTTCCACATTTGTTTTCGGAATGACGTAAGTGGAAATCGTCACATTCAACGCATTTCTCTCGGAACCGTTTACATTTGTCGTCTGGCAACTAATGCCGCGTGACGTGGTTTGCGGTCGCACCACTCTGTACGAAGTAGAAGCTTCTAAGTTGTTGCAGTCACCAAGCAAGGGGCACAGAAATTCAAGTTTTACTTTTTGAAATTTCACTTTTTGGCTCTTTTGCTGCCTTGTGGCTGACCTAGGCCCTTACGATTTTCCATGAACCGATCTCTGGCAGCCACATTACACGAGAAAAGGCGAGAAGTGGTAATGCGTAGTAAAAACCGCAGAAAACCTAACGTTTTCTACATTTTCTTTCGAAATGACGTAACTGGAAATCCTCACAATGGACGCATTTGTCTCGGAAACGTTTACATTTATCGTCTGGCAACTAATGCCGCGTGACGAGGTTTGCTGTCGCACCACTCTGTACGAAGTAGAAGCTTCTAAGTTGTTGTAGTCACCAAGAAAGGAGCACAGAAATTCATGTTTTAGTTTTTGAAAATTCAGTTTTTGGTCGCTTTTGCGGCTTTTAGTTGACCTAGGACCTTAAGATTTTGCATGAACCGAACTCTGGCAGCCACATTACACGAGAATAAGCGAGAAGTGGTAATGCGTAGTGAAAACCGCAGAAAAGCTATCGTTTTCTACATTTGTTTTCAAAATGACGTACCTGACAATCGTCACATTGGACGCATTACTCTCGGAAACGTTTACATTTATCGTCTGGCAACTGATGCCGCGT
The DNA here is from genome assembly GCF_023864345.2 of Schistocerca serialis cubense. Classification (NCBI taxonomy): domain Eukaryota; kingdom Metazoa; phylum Arthropoda; class Insecta; order Orthoptera; family Acrididae; genus Schistocerca; species Schistocerca serialis. Next base: position 1,204,850 of record NW_026047571.1, on the reverse strand, counting down.
GATGAGGTTTGCGGTCGCACCACTCTGTACGAAGTAGAAGTTTCTAAGTTGTTGCAGTCACCAAGAAAGGGGCACAGAATTTCAAGTTTTAGTTTTGGAAAATTCAATTTTTGGCCGCTTTTTCTGCCTTGTAGTTGACCTAGGAACTTAAGATTTTGCATGAACCGAACTCTGGCAGCCACATTACACGAGAAAAAGCGAGAACTTGTAATGCGTAGAAAAAACCGCAGAAAACCTAACGTTTTCTACATTTGCTTTCGAAATGACGTAACTGAAAATCGTCACATTGGACGCATTTCTCTCGGAAACGTTTACTTTTATCGTCTGGCAACTAATGCCGCGCGATGAAGTTTGCGGTCGCACCACTCTGTACGAAGTAGTAGCTTCAAAGTTGTTGCAGTCACCAAGAAAGGGACACAGAAATTTAAGTTTTAGTTTTTGAAAAATCAATTTTTGGCCGCTTTTGCTGCCTTGTAGGTGAAATAAGAACTTAAGATTTTGCATGAACGTAACTCTGGCAGCCACATTACACGAGAGAAAGCGAGAACTTGTAATGCGTAGTAAAAACCACTGAAAACCTACGGTTTTCTACATTTGTTTTCGAAATGATGTAACTGAAAATCTTCACAATGGACGCATTCCTCTCGGAAACGTTTACATTTTTCGTCTGGCAACTAATGCCGCGTGATGAAGTTTGCGGTCGCACCTCTCTGTACGAAGTAGAAGCTTCTAAGTTGTTGCAGTCACCAAGAATGGGACACCGAAATTCAAGTTTTAGTTTTTGAAAATTCAATTTTTGGCCGGTTTTGCTGCCTTGTAGTTGACCTGGGACCTTAAGATATTGCATTAACCGAACTCTGGCACCCGCATTACACCAGAGAAAGGGGGAAGTGGTAATGCGTAGTAAAAACCACAGAAAACCTAACATTTTCTATACTTGTTTTCGAAATGACGTAACTGAAAATCTTCACAATGGACGCATTTCTCTCGGAAACGTTTACATTTATCGTCTTGCAACTAATGCCGCGTGACAAGGTTTGCGGTCTCACCACTCTGTACGAAGCAAAAGCTTCTAAGTTGGTGCAGGCACCAAGAAAGACGCACAGAAATTCAAGTTGTAGTGTTTGAAAATTCAATTTTTGGCCGGTTTTGCTGCCTTGTAGATGACCTAGGACCTTACGATTTTGCGTGAACCGAACTCTGGCAGCCACATTACACGATAAAAAGCGAGAAGTGGTAATGCGTAGCAAAAACCGCAGAAAACCTAACGTTATCTACATTTGTTTTCGAAATGACGTAACTGAAAATCGTCACATTGGACGCATTTCTCCCCGCAAATGTTTACATTTATATCGTCTGGGAACAAATGCCGAATGATGAGTTTTGCGGTCGCACCACTCTGTACGACGTAGAAGTTTCTAAGTTGTTGCAGTCACCAAGTCAGGATCACAGAAATTCAAGTTTTAGTTTTTGAAAATTCAGTTTTTGGCCGCTTTTGCTGCCTTGTAGTTGACATAGGACCTTAAGATTTTGCATGAACCGAACTCTGGCAGCCACATTACACGAGATAAAGCGAGAAGTGGTAATGCGTAGTAAAAACCGCAGAAAACCTAACGTTTTCTACATTTGTTTTCGAAAAGACGTAACTGAAAATCATCACATTGGATGCATTTCTCTCGGAAACGTTTAGTTTTATCGTCTGGCAACTAATGCCGCGTGATGAGGTTTGCGGTCGCACCACTCTGTACGAAATAGAAGTTTCTAAGTTGTTGCAGTCACCAGGAAAGGGGCACAGAAATTCAAGTTGTAGTTTTCAAAAATTAGGTTTTTGGTCGCTTTTGCTGCCTTGTAGTTGACCTAGGACCTTAAGATTTTGCATGAACCGAACTCTGGCAGCAACAGTACACGAGAAATAGCGAGAAGTTGTAATGCGTAGTAAAAACTGCAGAAAACCTAACGTTTTTGCATTTGTTTTCGAAATGACGTAACTGAAAATCTTCACAATGGTCGCATTTCTCTCGGAAACGTTTACATTCTTCGTCTGGCAACTAATGCCGCGTAATGAGGTTTGCGGTCGCACCACTCTGCACGAAGTAGAAGCTTCTAAGTTGTTGCAGTCACCAAGAAAGGAGCATAGAAATTCAAGTTTACTTTTTGAAAATTCAATTTTTGGCCGGTTTGGCTGCCTTGTAGTTGAACGAGGACCTTAAGATTTTGCGTGAACCGAACTGTGGCAGCCACATTACTCGAGAAAAAGCGAGAAGTGGTAACGGGTAGTAAAAACCGCAGAAAACCTAAAGTTTTCTACATTTATTTACAAAATGACGTAACTGAAAATCTTCACAATGGATGCATTTCACTCGGAAACGTTTACATTTTTCGTCTGGCAACTAATGCCGCCTGATGATGTTTGCGGTCGCACCACTCTGTACGAAATAGAAGCTTCTAAGTTGTTGCAGTCAACAAGAAAGGGGCACAGAAATTCAAGTTTTAGTTATTGAAAATTCAGTTTTTGGCCGCTTTTGCTGCATTGTAGTTGACCTAGGACCTTAAGATTTTCCATGAACCGTATCTCTGGCAGCCACATTACACGAGAAAAAGCGAGAAGTTGTAATCCGTTCTAAAAACCGCAGAAAACCTAACGTTTTCTAGATTTGTTTTGGAAATGACGTAACTGAAATTCCTCAAAATGGACGAATTTCTCTCGGAAACGTTTACATTTTTCGTCTGGCAACTAATGCCGCGTGATGAGGTTACCGGTCGCACCACTCTGTACGAAGTAGAAGCCTCTAAGTTGTTGCAGTCACCAAGAAAGTGGCACAGAAATTCAAGTTTTAGTTTTTGAAAATTCAGTTTTTGACCGCTTTTGCTGCCTTGTTGTTGACCTAGGACCTTAAGATTTTCCATGAACCGGTCTTTGGCAGCCACATTACACGAGAAAAAGCGAGAAGTTGTAATGCGTAGTAAAAACCGTAGAAAACCTAACGTTTTCTACATTTGTTTTCGAAATAACGTAACTGAAAATCCTCACAATGGACGCATTTCTCTCGGAAACGTTTACATTTTTCGTCTGGCAACTAATGCCGCGTAATGAGGTTACCGGTCGCACCTCTCTATACGAAGTAGAAGCTTCTAAGTTGTTGCAGTCACCAAAAAAGGAGCACAGAAATTCAAGTTTTATTTTTTGAAAATTCAGTTTTTGGCCGGTTTGCAGCCTTGAAGTTGACCTAGGACGTTAAGATTTTGCATGAACCGAACTCTGGCAGCCACATTACACGAGAAAAAGCGAGTAGTGGTAATGCGTGGTAAAAACCGCAGAAAACCTAACGTTTTCAACATTTCTTTTCGAAGTGACGTAAATGAAAATCATCACAATGGATGCATTTCTCTGGCAAACGTTTACATTTATCGTCTGGCATCTAATGCCGCATGGTAAGGTATGCCGTCACACTACTCTGTACGAAAAAGATGCTTTAAAGTTGTTGCAGTCAGCAAGAAAGGGGCACAGAAAATCAAGTTTTTGTTTTTGAAAATTCAGTTTTTGGCTGCGTTTGCCGCCTTGTATTTGACCTAGGACCTTAAGATTTTGCATAAATCGAACTCTGGCAGCCACATTACACGAGAAAAAGGGAGAAGTGGTAATGCGTAGTAAAAACCGCACAAAACCTAATGTTTTATACATTTGTTTTGGGAATGACGTAAGTGGAAATCGTCACATTGAACGCATTTCTCTCGGAAACGTTTACATTTGTCGTCAGGCAACTAATGCCGCGTGATGAGGTTTCCGGTCGCACCACTCTGTACGAAGTAGAAGCTTCTAAGTTGTGGCAGTCACCAAGAAATTAGCACAGAAATTCAAGTTTTAGTTTTTGAAAATTCAGTTTTTGGCCGCTTTTCTGCCTTGTAGTTGACCTATTACCTTAAGATTTTGCATGAACCAAACTCTGGCAGCCACATTACACGAGATAAATCGACAAGTGGTAATGCGTAGTAAAAACCGCAGAAAACCCGACGTTTTCTACATTTGTTTTCGAAATGACGTAACTGAAAATCATCACATTGTACGCATTTCTCTCGGAAACGTTTACATTTATCGTCTGGCAACTAATGCCGCGTGATGAGGTTGCGGTCGCACCACACTGTACGAAGTAGAAGCTTCTAAGTTGTTGCAGTCACCAAGAAAGGAGCATAGAAATTCAAGTTTTAGTTTTTGAAAATTCAATTTTTGGCCGGTTTGGCTGCCTTGTAGTTGAACGAGGACCTTAAGATTTTGCGTGAACCGAACTCTGGCAGACACATTACACGAGAAAAAGCGAGAAGTGGTAACGCGTAGTAAAAATCGCAGAAAACCTAACGTTTTCTACATTTGTTTTCGAAATGACGTAACTGAAAATCTTCACAATGGATGCATTTCTCTCGGATATGTTTACATTTGTCGTCTGGCAACTAATGCCGCGTGATGAGGTCTGCGGTCCCACCACTGTGTAGTAAGTAGAACCTTCTAAGTTGTTGCAGTCACACAGAAATTCAAGTTTAAGTTTTTGAAAATTCAGTTTTTGGCCGGTTTGCAGCCTTGAAGTTGACCTAGGACCTTAAGATTTTGCATGAACCGAACTCTAGCAGCCACATTACACGAGAAAAGGCGAGAAGTTGTAATGCGTAGTAAAAACCGCAGAAAACCTAACGCTTGCAACATTTGTTTTCGAAATGACATAAATGAAAATCATCACAATGGATGCATATCTCTGGAAAACGTTTACATTTATCGTCTGGCGTCTAATGCCGCATGATGAGGTATGCCGTCACACCACTCTGTACGAAAAAGAAGCTTTAAAGTTGTTGCAGTCACCAAGAAAGGGACACAGAAAATCAAGTTTTGGTTTTTGAAAATTCACTTTTTGGCCGCTTTTGCTGCCTTGTGGCTGACCTAGGCCCTTACGATTTTCCATGAACCGATCTCTGGCAGCCACATTGCACGAGAAAAGGCGAGAAGTGGTAATGCGTAGTAAAAACCGCAGAAAACCTAACGTTTTCTACATTTTCTTTCGAAATGACGTAACTGGAAATCCTCACAATGGACGCATTTGTCTCGGAAACGTTTACATTTATCGTCTGGCAACTAATGCCGCGTGACGAGGTTTGCTGTCGCACCACTCTGTACGAAGTAGAAGCTTGTAAGTTGTTGTAGTCACCAAGAAAGGAGCACAGAAATTCATGTTTTAGTTTTTGAAAATTCAATTTTTGGCGAAATTTGCTGCCTTGTTGTTGACCTAGGGGCTTAAGATATTGCATGAACCGAACTCTAGCAGCCACATTACACGAGAAAAAGCGAGATGTGGTAATGCGTAGTAAAAACCGCAGAAAACATAACGTCTTCCACATTTGATTTCGAAATGTCGTAACTGAAAATCGTCACATTGGACGCATTTCTCTCGGAAACGTTTACATTTATCGTCTAGCAACTAATGCCGCGTGACGAGGTTTGCGGTCGCACCACTCTGAACGATGTAGAAGCTTCTAAGTTGTTGCAGTCACCAAGAAAGGAACACAGAAATTCAAGTTTTAGTTTTTGAAAATTCAGTTTTTGGCCGCTTTTGCTGCCTTGAAGTTGACGTAGGACATTAAGATTTTGTATGAACCGAACTCTGGCACCCACATTACACAAGTGGTAATGCGCAGTAAAAACCGCAGAATACCTAACGTTTTCTACATTTGTTTTCGAAATGACGGAACTGGAAATCGGCACATTGGACGCAATTCTCTCAGAAACGTTTACATTTATCGTCTGGCATCTAATGTCGCGTGACGAGGTTTGCGGTCGCACCACTCTCAACGAAGTATATGCTTCTAAGTTGTTGCAGTCACCGAGAAAGGGCACAGAAATTCGAGTTTTGGTTTTTGAAAATTCAGTTTTTGGCCGCTTTTGCTGCCTTGTTGTCGACCTAGGACCCTAAGATTTTGCATGAACCGAAACCTGGCAGCCACATTACACGAGAAAATGCGAGAAGTGGTATTGCGTAGTAAAAACCGTAGAAAAAATAACGTCTTCTACATTTGTTTTCGAAATGACGTAAGTGAAAATCTTAACAATGGACGCATATCACTCGGAAACATTTACATTTATCGTCTGGCAACTAATGCCGTGTGACGCGGTTTGCGGTCGCACCACTCTGTACGAAGTAGAAGCTTCTAAGTTGTTGCAGTCACCAAGAATGGAGCACAGAAGTTCAAGTTTTGGTTTTTGAAAATTCAATTTTTCGCCGCTTTTGCTGCCTTGTAGTTGTCCTAGGACCTTGAGATTTTGCATGAACCGAACCCTGGCAGCCACATTACAAGAGAAAAATTGAGAAGTGGTATTGCGTAGTAAACACCGCAGAAAAGCTAACGTTTTCTACGTTTGTTTCCGAAAAGACATAACAAAAAATCGTCACATTGGACGCATTTCTCTCGGAAACGTTGACCTTTATCGTCTGGCAACTAATGCCGCGTGAGGAGGTTTGCGGTCGCACCACTCTGTACGAAGTACAAGCTTCTAAGTTGTTGCAGTCACCAAGAAAGGAGCACAAAAATTCAAGTATTAGGTTTTAAAATTTTAACTTTTGTCCGGTTTTGCTGCCTTGAAGTTGACGTAGGACCTTAAGATTTTGTATGAACCGAACTCTGGCAACCACATTACACAAGTGGTAACGCGCAGTAAAAACCGCAGAATACCTAACGTTTTCTACATTTGTTTTCGAAATGACGTAACTGAAAATCGACACATTGGACGCATTTCTCTCGGAAACGTTTACATTTATCGTCTGGCTACTAATGCCGCGTGATGAGGTTTGCGGTCCCACCACTCTGTACGAAGTAGAAACTTCTAAGTTGTTGCAGTCACCAAGAAAGAGGCACAGAAATTCAAGTTTTAGTTTTTGAAAATTCAGTTTTTGGCGGCTTTTGCTGCCTTGTAGTTGAACTAGGACCTTAAGATTTTGCATGAACCGAACTCTGGCAGCCACATTACACGAGAAAAAGCGAGAAGTGGTAATTCGTAGTAAAAACCGCAGAAAACATAACGTTTTCTACATTGTTTACGTATCGACGTAACTGAAAATCTTCACATTGGACGCATTACTCTCAGAAACGTTTACATTTATCGTCTGGCAACTAATGCAGCGTGATGACGTTTGCGGTCACACCACTCTGTACGAAGTAGAAGCTTCTAAGTTGTTGCAGTCACCAAGAAAGAGGCACAGAAATTCAAGTTTTAGTTTTTGAAAATTCAGTTTTTGGCTGCTTTTGCTGCCTTGTAGTTGACCTCGGACCTTAAGATTTTGCATGAACCGAACTCTGGCAGCCACATTACACGAGAAAAAGCGAGAAGTGGTAATTCGTAGTAAAAACCGCAGAAAACATAACGTTTTCTACATTGTTTTCGTATCGACGTAACTGAAAATCCTCACATTGGACGCGTTACTCTCAGAAACGTTTACATTTATCGTCTGGCAACTAATGCAGCGCGATTACGTTTGCGGTCGCACCACTCTGTACGAAGTAGAAGCTTCTAAGTTGTTGCAGTCACCAAGAAAGAGGCACAGAAATTCAAGTTTTAGTTTTTGAAAATTCAGTTTTTGGCTACTTTTGCTGCCTTGTAGTTGACCTAGGACCTTAAGATTTTGCATGAACCGAACTCTGGCAGCCACATTACACGAGAAAAAGCGAGAAGTGGTAATTCGTAGTAAAAACCGCAGAAAACATAACGTTTTCTACATTGTTTTCGTATCGACGTAACTGAAAATCTTCACATTGGACGCACTACTCTCAGAAACGTTTACATTTATCGTCTGGCAACTAGCGCAGCGTGATGACGTTTGCGGTCGCACCACTCTGTACGAAGTAGAAGCTTCTAAGTTGTTGCAGTCACCAAGAAAGAGGCACAGAAATTCAAGTATTAGTTTTTGAAAATTCAGTTTTTGACTGCTTTTGCTGCCTTGTAGTTGACCTAGGACCTTAAGATTTTGCATGAACCGAACTCTGGCAGCCACATTACACGAGAAAAAGCGAGAAGTGGTAATTCGTAGCAAAACCCGCAGAAAACATAACGTTTTCTACATTGTTTTCGAAATGACGTAACTGAAAATCTTCACATTGGACGCATTACTCTCAGAAACGTTTACATTTATCGTCTGGCAACTAATGCAGCGTGATGACGTTTGCGGTCGCACCACTCTGTACGAAGTAGAAGCTTCTAAGTTGTTGCAGTCACCAAGAAAGAGGCACAGAAATTCAAGTTTTAGTTTTTGAAAATTCAGTTTTTGGCTGCTTTTGCTGCCTTGTAGTTGACCTAGGACATTAAGATTTTGCATGAACCGAATTCTGGCAGCCACATTACACGAGAAAAAGCGAGAAGTGGTAATTCGTAGTAAAACCCGCAGAAAACATAACGTTTTCTACATTGTTTTCGAAATGACGTAACTGAAAATCTTCACATTGGACGCATTACTCTCAGAAACGTTTACATTTATCGTCTGGCAACTAATGCAGCGTGATGACGTTTGCGGTCGCACCACTCTGTACGAAGTAGAAGCTTCTAAGTTGTTGCAGACACCAAGAAAGAGGCACAGAAATTCAAGTTTTAGTTTTTGAAAATTCAGTTTTTGGCTGCTTTTGCTGCCTTGTAGTTGACCTAGGACCTTAAGATTTTGCATGAACCGAACTCTGGCAGCCACATTACACGAGAAAAAGCGAGAAGTGGTAGTTCGTAGTAAAAACCGCAGAAAACATAACGTTTTCAACATTTGTTTTCGAAATGACGTAACAGAAAATCTTCACATTGGACGCATTACTCTCAGAAACGTTTACATTTATCGTCTGGCAACTAATGCAGCGTGATGACGTTTGCGGTCGCACCACTCTGTACGAAGTAGAAGCTTCTAAGTTGTTGCAGTCACCAAGAAAGAGGCACAGAAATTCAAGTTTTAGTTTTCGAAAATTCAGTTTTTGGCTGCTTTTGCTGCCTTGTAGTTGACCTAGGACCTTAAGATTTTGCATGAACCGAACTCTGGCAGCCACATTACACGAGAAAAATCGAGAAGTGGTAATTCGTAGTAAAAACCGCAGAAAACATAACGTTTTCAACATTTGTTTTCGAAATGACGTAACTGAAAATCTTCACATTGGACGCATTACTCTCAGAAACGTTTACATTTATCGTCTGGCAACTAATGCAGCGTGATGACGTTTGCGGTCGCACCACTCTGTACGAAGTAGAAGCTTCTAAGTTGTTGCAGTCACCAAGAAAGAGGCACAGAAATTCAAGTTTTAGTTTTTGAAAATTAAGTTTTTGGCTGGTTTTGCTGCCTTGTAGTTGACCTAGGACCTTAAGATTTTGCATGAACCGAATTCTGGCAGCCACATTACACGAGAAAAAGCGAGAAGTGGTAATTCGTAGTAAAAACCGCAGAAAACATAACGTTTTCAACATTTGTTTTCGAAATGACGTAACTGAAAATCTTCACATTGGACGCATTACTCTCAGAAACGTTTACATTTATCGTCTGGCAACTAATGCAGCGTGATGACGTTTGCGGTCGCACCACTCTGTACGAAGTAGAAGCTTCTAAGTTGTTGCAGTCACCAAGAAAGAGGCACAGAAATTCAAGTTTTAGTTTTTGAAAATTCAGTTTTCGGCTGCTTTTACTGCCTTGTAGTTGACCTAGGACCTTAAGATTTTGCATGAACCGAACTCTGGCAGCCACATTACACGAGAAAAAGCGAGATGTGGTAATTCGTAGTAAAAACCGCAGAAAACTTAACGTTTTCAACATTTGTTTTCGAAATGACGTAACTGAAAATCTTCACATTGGACGCATTACTCTCAGAAACGTTTACATTTATCGTCTGGCAACTAATGCAGCGTGATGACGTTTGCGGTCGCACCACTCTGTACGAAGTAGAAGCTTCTAAGTTGTTGCAGTCACCAAGAAAGAGGCACAGAAATTCAAGTTTTAGTTTTTGAAAATTCAGTTTTTGGCTGGTTTTGCTGCCTTGTGGTTGACCTAGGACCTTAAGATTTTGCATGAACCGAACTCTGGCAGCCACATTACACGTGAATAAGCGAGAAGTGGTAATTCGTAGTAAAAACCGCAGAAAACATAACGTTTTCAACATTTGTTTTCGAAATCATGTAACTGAAAATCTTCACATTGGACGCATTACTCTCAGAAACGTTTACATTTATCGTCTGGCAACTAATGCAGCGTGATGACGTTTGCGGTCGCACCACTCTGTACGAAGTAGAAGCTTCTAAGTTGTTGCAGTCACCAAGAAAGAGGCACAGAAATTCAAGTTTTAGTTTTTGAAAATTCAGTTTTTGGCTGCTTTTGCTGCCTTGTAGTTGACCTAGGACCTTAAGATTTTGCATGAACCGAACTCTGGCAGCCACATTACACGAGAAAGAGCGAGAAGTGGTAATTCGTAGTAAAAACCGCAGAAAACATAACGTTTTCAACATTTGTTTTCGAAATGACGTAACTGAAAATCTTCACATTGGACGCATTACTCTCACAAACGTTTACATTTATCGTCTGGCAACTAATGCAGCGTGATGACGTTTGCGGTCGCACCACTCTGTACGAAGTAGAAGCTTCTAAGTTGTTGCAGTCACCAAGAAAGAGGCACAGAAATTCAAGTTTTAGTTTTTGAAAATTCAGTTTTTGGCTGCTTTTGCTGCCTTGTAGTTGACCTAGGACCTTAAGATTTTGCATGAACCGAACTCTGGCAGCCACATTACACGAGAAAAAGCGAGAAGTTGTAATTCGTAGTAAAAACCGCAGAAAACATAACGTTTTCAACATTTGTTTTCGAAATGACGTAACTGAAAATCTTCACATTGGACGCATTACTCTCAGAAACGTTTACATTTATCGTCTGGCAACTAACGCCGCGTGCTGACGTTTGCGGTTGCACAACTCTGTGCGAAGTAGAAGCTTCTAAGTTGTTGCAGTCACCAAGAAAGAGGCACAGAAATTCAAGTTTTAGTTTTTAAAAATTCAGTTTTTGGCTGCTTTTGCTGCCTTGTAGTTGACCTAGGACCTTAAGATTTTGCATGAACCGAACTCTGGCAGCCACATTACACGAGAAAAAGCGAGAAGTGGTAATTCGTAGTAAAAACCGCAGAAAACATAACGTTTTCAACATTTGTTTTCGAAATGACGTAACTGAAAATCTTCACATTGGACGCATTACTCTCAGAAACGTTTACATTTATCGTCTGGCAACTAATGCAGCGTGATGACGTTTGCGGTCGCACCATTCTGTACGAAGTAGAAGCTTCTAAGTTGTTGCAGTCATCAAGAAAGAGGCACAGAAATTCAAGTTCTAGTTTTTGAAAATTCAGTTTTTGGCTGCTTTTGCTGCCTTGTAGTTGACCTAGGACCTTAAGATTTTGCATGAACCGAACTCTGGCAGCCACATTACACGAGAAAAAGCGAGAAGTGGTAATTCGTAGTAAAAACCGCAGAAAACATAACGTTTTCAACATTTGTTTTCGAAATGACGTAACTGAAAATCTTCACATTGGACGCATTACTCTCAGAAACGTTTACATTTATCGTCTGGCAACTAACGCCGCGTGCTGAGGTTTGCGGTCGCACCACTCTGTGCGAAGTAGAAGCTTCTAAGTTGTTGCAGTCACCAAGAAAGAGGCACAGAAATTCAAGTTTTAGTTTTTAAAAATTCAGTTTTTGGCTGCTTTTGCTGCCTTGTAGTTGACCTAGGACCTTAAGATTTTGCATGAACCGAACTCTGGCAGCCACATTACACGAGAAAAAGCGAGAAGTGGTAATTCGTAGTAAAAACCGCAGAAAACATAACGTTTTCAACATTTGTTTTCGAAATGACGTAACTGAAAATCTTCACATTGGACGCATTACTCTCAGAAACGTTTACATTTATCGTCTGGCAACTAATGCAGCGTGATGACGTTTGCGGTCGCACCACTCTGTACGAAGTAGAAGCTTTTAAGTTGTTGCAGTCACCAAGAAAGAGGCACAGAAATTCAAGTTTTAGTTTTTGAAAATTCAGTTTTTGGCGGCTTTTGCTGCCTTGTAGTTGACCTAGGACCTTAAGATTTTGCATGAACCGAACTCTGGCAGCCACATTACACGAGAAAAAGCGAGAAGTGGTAATTCGTAGTAAAAACCGCAGAAACATAACGCTTTCTACATTGTTTTCGAAATGACGTAACTGAAAATCTTCACATTGGACGCATTACTCTCAGAAACGTTTACATTTATCGTCTGGCAACTAATGCAGCGTGATGACGTTTGCGGTCGCACAACTCTGTACGAAGTAGAAGCTTCTAAGTTGTTGCAGTCACCAAGAAAGAGGCACAGAAATTCAAGTTTTAGTTTTTGAAAATTCAGTTTTTGGCTGCTTTTGCTGCCTTGTAGTTGACCTAGGACATTAAGATTTTGCATGAACCGAATTCTGGCAGCCACATTACACGAGAAAAAGCGAGAAGTGGTAATTCGTAGTAAAACCCGCAGAAAACATAACGTTTTCTACATTGTTTTCGAAATGACATAACTGAAAATCTTCACATTGGACGCATTACTCTCAGAAACGTTTACATTTATCGTCTGGCAACTAATGCAGCGTGATGACGTTTGCGGTCGCACCACTCTGTACGAAGTAGAAGCCTCTAAGTTGTTGCAGACACCAAGAAAGAGGCACAGAAATTCAAGTTTTAGTTTTTGATAATTCAGTTTTTGGCTGCTTTTGCTGCCTTGTAGTTGACCTAGGACCTTAAGATTTTGCATGAACCGAACTCTGGCAGCCACATTACACGAGAAAAAGCGAGAAGTGGTAGTTCGTAGTAAAAACCGCAGAAAACATAACGTTTTCAACATTTGTTTTCGAAATGACGTAACTGAAAATCTTCACATTGGACGCATTACTCTCAGAAACGTTTACATTTATCGTCTGGCAACTAATGCAGCGTGATGACGTTTGCGGTCGCACCACTCTGTACGAAGTAGAAGCTTCTAAGTTGTTGCAGTCACCAAGAAAGAGGCACAGAAATTCAAGTTTTAGTTTTAGAAAATTCAGTTTTTGGCTGCTTTTGCTGCCTTGTAGTTGACCTAGGACCTTAAGATTTTGCATGAACCGAACTCTGGCAGCCACATTACACGAGAAAAAGCGAGAAGTGGTAATTCGTAGTAAAAACCGCAGAAAACATAACGTTTTCAACATTTGTTTTCGAAATGACGTAACTGAAAATCTTCACATTGGACGCATTACTCTCAGAAACGTTTACATTTATCGTCTGGCAACTAATGCAGCGTGATGACGTTTGCGGTCGCACCACTCTGTACGAAGTAGAAGCTTCTAAGTTGTTGCAGTCACCAAGAAAGAGGCACAGAAATTCAAGTTTTAGTTTTTGAAAATTAAGTTTTTGGCTGGTTTTGCTGCCTTGTAGTTGACCTAGGACCTTAAGATTTTGCATGAACCGAATTCTGGCAGCCACATTACACGAGAAAAAGCGAGAAGTGGTAATTCGTAGTAAAAACCGCAGAAAACATAACGTTTTCAACATTTGTTTTCGAAATGACGTAACTGAAAATCTTCACATTGGACGCATTACTCTCAGAAACGTTTACATTTATCGTCTGGCAACTAATGCAGCGTGATGACATTTGCGGCCGCACCACTCTGTACGAAGTAGAAGCTTCTAAGTTGTTGCAGTCACCAAGAAAGAGGCACAGAAATTCAAGTTTTAGTTTTTGAAAATTCAGTTTTCGGCTGCTTTTACTGCCTTGTAGTTGACCTAGGACCTTAAGATTTTGCATGAACCGAACTCTGGCAGCCACATTACACGAGAAAAAGCGAGATGTGGTAATTCGTAGTAAAAACCGCAGAAAACATAACGTTTTCAACATTTGTTTTCGAAATGACGTAACTGAAAATCTTCACATTGGACGCATTACTCTCAGAAACGTTTACATTTATCGTCTGGCAACTAATGCAGCGTGATGACGTTTGCGGTCGCACCACTCTGTACGAAGTAGAAGCTTCTAAGTTGTTGCAGTCACCAAGAAAGAGGCACAGAAATTCAAGTTTTAGTTTTTGAAAATTCAGTTTTTGGCTGCTTTTGCTGCCTTGTGGTTGACCTAAGACCTTAAGATTTTGCATGAACCGAACTCTGGCAGCCACATTACACGAGAAAAAGCGAGAAGTGGTAATTCGTAGTAAAAACCGCAGAAAACATAACGTTTTCAACATTTGTTTTCGAAATCATGTAACTGAAAATCTTCACATTGGACGCATTACTCTCAGAAACGTTTACATTTATCGTCTGGCAACTAATGCAGCGTGATGACGTTTGCGGTCGCACCACTCTGTACGAAGTAGAAGCTTCTAAGTTGTTGCAGTCACCAAGAAAGAGGCACAGAAATTCAAGTTTTAGTTTTTGAAAATTCAGTTTTTGGCTGCTTTTGCTGCCTTGTAGTTGACCTAGGACCTTAAGATTTTGCATGAACCGAACTCTGGCAGCCACATTACACGAGAAAGAGCGAGAAGTGGTAATTCGTAGTAAAAACCGCAGAAAACATAACGTTTTCAACATTTGTTTTCGAAATGATGTAACTGAAAATCTTCACATTGGACGCATTACTCTCACAAACGTTTACATTTATCGTCTGGCAACTAATGCAGCGTGATGACGTTTGCGGTCGCACCACTCTGTACGAAGTAGAAGCTTCTAAGTTGTTGCAGTCACCAAGAAAGAGGCACAGAAATTCAAGTTTTAGTTTTTGAAAATTCAGTTTTTGGCTGCTTTTGCTGCCTTGTAGTTGACCTAGGACCTTAAGATTTTGCATGAACCGAACTCTGGCAGCCACATTACACGAGAAAAAGCGAGAAGTGGTAATTCGTAGTAAAAACCGCAGAAAACATAACGTTTTCAACATTTGTTTTCGAAATGACGTAACTGAAAATCTTCACATTGGACGCATTACTCTCAGAAACGTTTACATTTATCGTCTGGCAACTAACGCCGCGTGCTGACGTTTGCGGTTGCACAACTCTGTGCGAAGTAGAAGCTTCTAAGTTGTTGCAGTCACCAAGAAAGAGGCACAGAAATTCAAGTTTTAGTTTTTAAAAATTCAGTTTTTGGCTGCTTTTGCTGCCTTGTAGTTGACCTAGGACCTTAAGATTTTGCATGAACCGAACTCTGGCAGCCACATTACACGAGAAAAAGCGAGAAGTGGTAATTCGTAGTAAAAACCGCAGAAAACATAACGTTTTCAACATTTGTTTTCGAAATGACGTAACTGAAAATCTTCACATTGGACGCATTACTCTCAGAAACGTTTACATTTATCGTCTGGCAACTAATGCAGCGTGATGACGTTTGCGGTCGCACCATTCTGTACGAAGTAGAAGCTTCTAAGTTGTTGCAGTCATCAAGAAAGAGACACAGAAATTCAAGTTCTAGTTTTTGAAAATTCAGTTTTTGGCTGCTTTTGCTGCCTTGTAGTTGACCTAGGACCTTAAGATTTTGCATGAACCGAACTCTGGCAGCCACATTACACGAGAAAAAGCGAGAAGTGGTAATTCGTAGTAAAAACCGCAGAAAACATAACGTTTTCAACATTTGTTTTCGAAATGACGTAACTGAAAATCTTCACATTGGACGCATTACTCTCAGAAACGTTTACATTTATCGTCTGGCAACTAACGCCGCGTGCTGAGGTTTGCGGTCGCACCACTCTGTGCGAAGTAGAAGCTTCTAAGTTGTTGCAGTCACCAAGAAAGAGGCACAGAAATTCAAGTTTTAGTTTTTAAAAATTCAGTTTTTGGCTGCTTTTGCTGCCTTGTAGTTGACCTAGGACCTTAAGATTTTGCATGAACCGAACTCTGGCAGCCACATTACACGAGAAAAAGCGAGAAGTGGTAATTCGTAGTAAAAACCGCAGAAAACATAACGTTTTCAACATTTGTTTTCGAAATGACGTAACTGAAAATCTTCACATTGGACGCATTACTCTCAGAAACGTTTACATTTATCGTCTGGCAACTAATGCAGCGTGATGACGTTTGCGGTCGCACCACTCTGTACGAAGTAGAAGCTTCTGTTGCAGTCACCAAGAAAGAGGCACAGAAATTCAAGTTTTAGTTTTTGAAAATTCAGTTTTTGGCTGCTTTTGCTGCCTTGTAGTTGACCTAGGACCTTAAGATTTTGCATGAACCGAACTCTGGCAGCCACATTACACGAGAAAAAGCGAGAAGTGGTAATTCGTAGTAAACACCGCAGAAAACATAACGTTTTCAACATTTGTTTTCGAAATGACGTAACTGAAAATCTTCACATTGGACGCATTACTCTCAGAAACGATTACATTTATCGTCTGGCAACTAATGCAGCGTGATGACGTTTGCGGTCGCACCACTCTGTACGAAGTAGAAGCTTCTAAGTTGTTGCAGTCACCAAGAAAGAGGCACAGAAATTCAAGTTTTAGTTTTTGAAAATTCAGTTTTTGGCGGCTTTTGCTGCCTTGTAGTTGACCTAGGACCTTAAGATTTTGCATGAACCGAACTCTGGCAGCCACATTACACGAGAAAACGCGAGAAGTGGTAATTCGTAGTAAAAACCGCAGAAACATAATGTTTTCTACATTGTTTTCGAAATGACGTAACTGAAAATCTTCACATTGGACGCATTACTCTCAGAAACGTTTACATTTATCGTCTGGCAACTAATGCAGCGTGATGACGTTTGCGGTCGCACCACTCTGTACGAAGTAGAAGCTTCTAAGTTGTTGCAGTCACCAAGAAAGAGGCACAGAAATTCAAGTTTTAGTTTTTGAAAATCCAGTTTTTGGATGCTTTTGCTGCCTTGTAGTTGACCTAGGACCTTAAGATTTTGCATGAACCGAACTCTGGCAGCCACATTACACGAGAAAAAGCGAGAAGTGGTAATTCGTAGTAAAAACCGCAGAAAACATAACGTTTTCAACATTTGTTTTCGAAATGACGTAACTGAAAATCTTCACATTGGACGCATTACTCTCAGAAACGTTTACATTTATCGTCTGGCAACTAACGCCGCGTGCTGACGTTTGCGGTCGCACCACTCTGTGCGAAGTAGAAGCTTCTAAGTTGTTGCAGTCACCAAGAAAGAGGCACAGAAATTCAAGTTTTAGTTTTTAAAAATTCAGTTTTTGGCTGCTTTTGCTGCCTTGTAGTTGACCTAGGACCTTAAGATTTTGCATGAACCGAACTCTGGCAGCCACATTACACGAGAAAAAGCGAGAAGTGGTAATTCGTAGTAAAAACCGCAGAAAACATAACGTTTTCAACATTTGTTTTCGAAATGATGTAACTGAAAATCTTCACATTGGACGCATTACTTTCAGAAACGTTTACATTTATCGTCTGGCAACTAATGCAGCGTGATGACGTTTGCGGTCGCACAATTCTGTACGAAGTAGAAGCTTCTAAGTTGTGGCAGTCACCAAGAAAGAGGCACAGAAATTCAAGTTCTAGTTTTTGAAAATTCAGTTTTTGGCTGCTTTTGCTGCCTTGTAGTTGACCTAGGACCTTAAGATTTTGCATGAACCGAACTCTGGCAGCCACATTACACGAGAGAAAGCGAGAAGTGGTAATTCGTAGTAAAAACCGCAGAAAACATAACGTTTTCAACATTTGTTTTCGAAATGACGTAACTGAAAATCTTCACATTGGACGCATTACTCTCAGAAACGTTTACATTTATCGTCTGGCAACTAACGCCGCGTGCTGACGTTTGCGGTCGCACCACTCTGTGCGTAGTAGAAGCTTCTAAGTTGTTGCGGTCACCAAGAAAGAGGCACAGAAATTCAAGTTTTAGTTTTTAAAAATTCAGTTTTTGGCTGCTTTTGCTGCCTTGTAGTTGACCTAGGACCTTAAGATTTTGCATGAACCGAACTCTGGCAGCCACATTACACGAGAAAAAGCGAGAAGTGGTAATTCGTAGTAAAAACCGCAGAAAACATAACGTTTTCAACATTTGTTTTCGAAATGACGTAACTGAAAATCTTCACATTGGACGCATTACTCTCAGAAACGTTTACATTTATCGTCTGGGAACTAACGCCGCGTGCTGACGTTTGCGGTCGCACCACTCTGTGCGAAGTAGAAGCTTCTAAGTTGTTGCAGTCACCAAGAAAGAGGCACAGAAATTCAAGTTTTAGTTTTTGAAAATTCAGTTTTTGTCTGCTTTTGCTGCCTTGTAGTTGACCTAGGACCTTAAGATTTTGCATGAACCGAACTGTGGCAGCCACATTACACGAGAAAAAGCGAGAAGTGATAATTCGTAGTAAAAACCGCAGAAAACATAACGTTTTCAACATTTGTTTTCGAAATGACCTAACTGAAAATCTTCACATTGGACGAATTACTCTCAGAAACGTTTACATTTATCGTCTGGCAACTAATGCAGCGTGATGACGTTTGCGTTCGCACCACTCTGTACGAAGTAGAAGCTTCTAAGTTGTTGCAGTCACCAAGAAAGAGGCACAGAAATTCAAGTTTTAGTTTTTGAAAATTCAGTTTTTGGCGGCTTTTACTGCCTTGTAGTTGACCTAGGACCTTAAGATTTTGCATGAACCGAACTCTGGCAGCCACATTACACGAGAAAAAGCGAGAAGTGGTAATTCGTAGTAAAAACCGCAGAAACATAACGTTTTCTACATTGTTTTCGAAATGACGTAACTGAAAATCTTCACATTGGACGCATTACTCTCAGAAACGTTTACATTTATCGTCTGGCAACTAATGCAGCGTGATGACGTTTGCGGTCGCACCACTCTGTACGAAGTAGAAGCTTCTAAGTTGTTGCAGTCACCAAGAAAGAGGCACAGAAATTCAAGTTTTAGTTTTTGAAAATTCAGTTTTTGGCTGCTTTTGCTGCCTTGTAGTTGACCTAGGACCTTAAGATTTTGCATGAACCAAACTCTGGCAGCCACATTACACGAGAAAAAGCGAGAAGTGGTAATTCGTAGTAAAAACCGCAGAAAACATAACGTTTTCAACATTTGTTTTCGAAATGACGTAACTGAAAATCTTCACATTGGACGCATTACTCTCAGAAACGTTTACATTTATCGCCTAGCAACTAATGCAGCGTGATGACGTTTGCGGTCGCACCACTCTGTACGAAGTAGAAGCTTCTAAGTTGTTGCAGTCACCAAGAAAGAGGCACAGAAATTCAAGTTTTAGTTTTTGAAAATTCAGTTTTTGGCTGCTTTTGCTGCCTTGTAGTTGACCTAGGACCTTAAGATTTTGCATGAACCGAACTCTGGCAGCCACATTACACGAGAAAAAGCGAGAAGTGGTAATTCGTAGTAAAAACCGCAGAAAACATAACGTTTTCAACATTTGTTTTCGAAATGACGTAACTGAAAATCTTCACATTGGACGCATTACTCTCAGAAACGTTTACATTTATCGTCTGGCAACTAATGCAGCGTGATGACGTTTGCGGTCGCACCACTCTGTACTAAGTAGAAGCTTCTAAGTTGTTGCAGTCACCAAGAAAGAGGCACAGAAATTCAAGTTTTAGTTTTTGAAAATTCAGTTTTTGGCTGCTTTTGCTGCCTTGTAGTTGACCTAGGACCTTAAGATTTTGCATGAACCGAACTCTGGCAGCCACATTACACGAGAAAAAGCGAGAAGTGGTAATTCGTAGTAAAAACCGCAGAAAACATAACGTTTTCAACATTTGTTTTCGAAATGACGTAACTGAAAATCTTCACATTGGACGCATTACTCTCAGAAACGTTTACATTTATCGTCTGGCAACTAATGCAGCTTGATGACGTTTGCGGTCGCATCACTCTGTACGAAGTAGAAGCTTCTAAGTTGTTGCAGTCACCAAGAAAGAGGCACAGAAATTCAAGTTTTAGTTTTTGAAAATTCAGTTTTTGGCTGCTTTTGCTGCCTTGTAGTTGACCTAGGACCTTAAGATTTTGCATGAACCGAACTCTGGCAGCCACATTACACGAGAAAAAGCGAGAAGTGGTAATTCGTAGTAAAAACCGCAGAAAACATAACGTTTTCAACATTTGTTTTCGAAATGACGTAACTGAAAATCTTCACATTAGACGCATTACTCTCAGAAACGTTTACATTTATCGTCTGGCAACTAACGCCGCGTGCTGACGTTTGCGGTCGCACCACTCTGTGCGAAGTAGAAGCTTCTAAGTTGTTGCAGTCACCAAGAAAGAGGCACAGAAATTCACGTTTTAGTTTTTGAAGATTCAGTTTTTGGCTGCTTTTGCTGCCTTGTAGTTGACCTAGGACCTTAAGATTTTGCATGAACCGACCTCTGGCAGCCACATTAGACGAGAAAAAGCGAGAAGTGGTAATTCGTAGTAAAAACCGCAGAAAACATAACGTTTTCTACATTTGTTTTCGAAATGACGTAACTGAAAATCTTCACATTGGACGCATTACTCTCAGAAACGTTTACATTTATCGTCTGGCAACCAATGCAGCGTGATGACGTTTGCGGTCGCACCACTCTGTACGAAGTAGAAGCTTCTAAGTTGTTGCAGTCACCAAGAAAGAGGCACAGAAATTCAAGTTTTAGTTTTCGAAAATTCAGTTTTTGGCTGCTTTTGCTGCCTTGTAGTTGACCTAGGACCTTAATATTTTGCTTGAACCGAACTCTGGCAGCCACATTACACGAGAAAAAGCGAGAAGTGGTAATTCGTAGTAAAAACCGCAGAAAACATAACGTTTTCAACATTTGTTTTCGAAATGACGTAACTGAAAATCTTCACATTGGACGCATGACTCTCAGAAACGTTTACATTTATCGTCTGGCAACTAATGCAGCGTGATGACGTTTGCGGTCGCACCACTCTGTACGAAGTAGAAGCTTCTAAGTTGTTGCAGTCACCAAGAAAGAGGCACATAAATTCAAGTTTTAGTTTTTGAAAATTCAGTTTTTGGCTGCTTTTGCTGCCTTGTAGTTGACCTAGGACCTTAAGATTTTGCATGAACCGAACTCTGGCAGCCACATTACACGAGAAAAAGCGAGAAGTGGTAATTCGTAGTAAAAACCGCAGAAAACATAACGTTTTCTACATTTGTTTTCGAAATGACGTAACTGAAAATCTTCACATTGGACGCATGACTCTCAGAAACGTTTACATTTATCGTGTGGCAACTAATGCAGCGTGATGACGTTTGCGGTCGCACCACTCTGTACGAAGTAGTAGCTTCTAAGTTGTTGCAGTCACCAAGAAAGAGGCACAGAAATTCAACTTTTAGTTTTTGAAAATTCAGTTTTTGGCTGCTTTTGCTGCCTTGTAGTTGACCTAGGACCTTAAGATTTTGCATGAACCGAACTCTGGCAGCCACATTACACGAGAAAAAGCGAGAAGTGGTAATTCGTAGTAAAAACCGCAGAAAACATAACGTTTTCAACATTTGTTTTCGAAATGACGTAACTGAAAATCTTCACATTGGACGCATTACTCTCAGAAACGTTTACATTTATCGTCTGGCAACTAATGCAGCGTGATGACGTTTGCGGTCGCACCACTCTGTACGAGGTAGAAGCTTCTAAGTTGTTGCAGTCACCAAGAAAGAGGCACAGAAATTCAAGTTTTAGCTTTTGAAAATTCAGTTTTTGGCTGCTTTTGCTGCCTTGTAGTTGACCTAGGACCTTAAGATTTTGCATGAACCGAACTCTGGCAGCCACATTACACGAGAGAAAGCGAGAAGTGGTAATTCGTAGTAAAAACCGCAGAAAACATAAAGTTTTCAACATTTGTTTTCGAAATGACGTAACTGAAAATCTTCACATTGGACGCATTACTCTCAGAAACGTTTACATTTATCGTCTGGCAACTAATGCAGCGTGATGACGTTTGCGGTCGCACCACTCTGTGCGAAGTAGAAGCTTCTAAGTTGTTGCAGTCACCAAGAAAGAGGCACAGAAATTCAAGTTTTAGTTTTTGATAATTCAGTTTTTGGCTGCTTTTGCTGCCTTGTAGTTGACCTAGGACCTTAAGATTTTGCATGAACCGAACTCTGGCAGTAACATTACACAAGAAAAAGCGAGAAGTGGTAATTCGTAGTAAAAACCGCAGAAAACATAACGTTTTCAACATTTGTTTTCGTATCGACGTAACTGAAAATCTTCACATGGGACGCATTACTCTCAGAAACGTTTACATTTATAGTCTGGCAACTAATGCAGAGTGATGACGTTTGCGGTCGCACCACTCTGTACGAAGTAGAAGCTTCTAAGTTGTTGCAGTAACCAAGAAAGAGGCACAGAAATTCAAGTTTTAGTTTTTGAAAATTCAGTTTTTGGCTGCTTTTGCTGCCTTGTAGTTGACCTAGGACCTTAAGATTTTGCATGAACCGAACTGTGGCAGCCACATTACACGAGAAAAAGCGAGAAATGGTAATTCGTAGTAAAAACCGCAGAAAACATCAGGTTTTCTACATTGTTTTCGTATCGACGTAACTGAAAATCTTCACATTGGACGCATTACTCTCAGAAACGTTTACATTTATCGTCTGGCAACTAATGCAGCGTGATGACGTTTGCGGTCGCACCACTCTGTGCGAAGTAGAAGCTTCTAAGTTGTTGCAGTCACCAAGAAAGAGGCACAGAAATTCAAGTTTTAGTTTTTGATAATTCAGATTTTGGCTGCTTTTGCTGCCTTGTAGTTGACCTAGGACCTTAAGATTTTGCATGAACCGAACTCTGGCAGCCACATTACACAAGAAAAAGCGATAAGTGGTAATTCGTAGTAAAAACCGCAGAAAACATACGTTTTCAACATTTGTTTTCGTATCGACGTAACTGAAAATCTTCACATGGGACGCATTACTCTCAGAAACGTTTGCATTTATCGTCTGGCAACTAATGCAGCGTGATGACGTTTGCGGTCGCACCACTCTGTACGAAGTAGAAGCTTCTAAGTTGTTGCAGTCACCAAGAAAGAGGCACAGAAATTCAACTTTTAGGTTTTGAAAATTCAGTTTTTGGCAGCTTTTGCTGCCTTGTAGTTGACCTAGGACCGTAAGATTTTGCATGAACCGAACTCTGGCAGCCACATTACACGAGAAAAAGCGAGAAGTGGTAATTCGTAGTAAAAACTGCAGAAAACATAACGTTTTCTACATTGTTTTCGTATCGACGTAACTGAAAATCTTCAGATTGGACGCATTACTCTCAGAAACGTTTACATTTATCGTCTGGCAACTAATGCAGCGTGATGACGTTTGCGGTCGCACCACTCTGTACGAAGTAGAAGCTTCTAAGTTGTTGCAGTCACCAAGAAAGAGGCACAGAAATTCAAGTTTTAGTTTTTGAAAATTCAGTTTTAGGCTGCTTTTGCTGCCTTGTGGTTGACCTAGGACCTTAAGATTTTGCATGAACCGAACTCTGGCAGCCACATTACACGAGAAAAAGCGAGAAGTGGTAATTCGTAGTAAAAACTGCTGAAAACATAACGTTTTCTACATTGTTTTCGTATCGACCTAACTGAAAATCTTCACATTGGACGCATTACTCTCAGAAACGTTTACATTTATCGTCTGGCAACTAATGCAGCGTGATGTCGTTTGCGGTCGCACCACTCTGTACGAAGTAGAAGCTTCTAGGTTGTTGCAGTCACCAAGAAAGAGGCACAGAAATTCAAGTTTTAGTTTTTGATAATTCAGTTTTTGGCTGCTTTCGCTGCCTTGTAGTTGACCTAGGACCTTAAGATTTTGCATGAACCGAACTCTGGCAGCCACATTACACGAGAAAAAGCGAGAAGTGGTAATTCGTAGTAAAAACCGCAGAAAACATAACGTTTTCTACATTTGTTTTCGAAATGACGTAACTGAAAATCTTCACATTGGACGCATGACTCTCAGAAACGTTTACATTTATCGTGTGGCAACTAATGCAGCGTGATGACGTTTGCGGTCGCACCACTCTGTACGAAGTAGAAGCTTCTAAGTTGTTGCAGTCACCAAGAAAGAGGCACAGAAATTCAAGTTTTAGTTTTTGATAATTCAGTTTTTGGCTGCTTTTGCTGCCTTGTAGTTGACCTAGGACCTTAAGATTTTGCATGAACCGAACTCTGGCAGCCACATTACACGAGAAAAAGCGAGAATCGATAATTCGTAGTAAAAACCGCAGAAATCATAACGTTTTCAACATTTGTTTTCGAAATGACGTAACTGAAAATCTTCACATTGGACGCATTACTCTCAGAAACGTTTACATTTATCGTCTGGCAACTAATGCAGCGTGATGACGTTTGCGGTCGCACCACTCTGTACGAAGTAGAAGCTTCTAAGTTGTTGCAGTCACCAAGAAAGAGGCACAGAAATTCAAGTTTTAGTTTTTGAAAATTCAGTTTTTGGCTGCTTTTGCTGCCTTGTAGTTGACCTAGGACCTTAAGATTTTGCATGAACCGAACTCTGGCAGCCACATTACACGAGAAAAAGCGAGAAGTGGTAATTTGTAGTAAAAACCGCAGAAAACATAACGTTTTCAACATTTGTTTTCGAAATGATGTAACTGAAAATCTTCACATTGGACGCATTACTCTCAGAAACGTTTACATTTATCGTCTGGAAACTAATGCAGCGTGATGACGTTTGCGGTCGCACCACTCTGTACGAA
Organism: Schistocerca serialis cubense; assembly: GCF_023864345.2. Taxonomy (NCBI): domain Eukaryota; kingdom Metazoa; phylum Arthropoda; class Insecta; order Orthoptera; family Acrididae; genus Schistocerca; species Schistocerca serialis. The sequence goes on along the minus strand of NW_026047571.1, from coordinate 1,180,183 downwards.
GTAGAAGCTTCTAAGTTGTTGCAGTCACCAAGAAAGAGGCACAGAAATTCAGGTTTTAGTTTTCGAAAATTCAGTTTTTGGCTGCTTTTGCTGCCTTGTAGTTGACCTAGGACCTTCATATTTTGCATGAACCGAACTATGGCAGCCACATTACACGAGAAAAAGCGAGAAGTGGTAATTCGTAGTAAAAACCGCAGAAAACATAACGTTTTCTACATTGTTTTCGTATCGACGTAACTGAAAATCTTCACATTGGACACATTACTCTCAGAAACGTTTACATTTATCGTCTGGCAACTAATGCAGCGCGATGACGTTTGCGGTCGCACCACTCTGTTCGAAGTAGAAGCTTCTAAGTTGTTGCAGTCACCAAGAAAGAGGCACAGAAATTCAAGTTTTAGTTTTTGAAAATTCAGTTTTTGGCTGCTTTTGCTGCCTTGTATTTGACCTAGGACCCTACGATTTTGCATGAACCGAACTCTGGCAGCCACATTACACGAGAAAAAGCGAGAAGTGGTAATTCGTAGTAAAAATCGCAGAAAACATAACGTTTTCTACATTGTTTTCGTATCGACGTAACTTAAAATCTTCACATTGGACGCATTACTCTCAGAAACGTTTACATTTATCGTCTGGCAACTAATGCAGCGTGATTACGTTTGCGGTCGCACCACTCTGTGCGAAGTAGAAGCTTCTAAGTTGTTGCAGTCACCAAGAAAGAGGCACAGAAATTCAAGTTTTAGTTTTTTAAAATTCAGTTTCAGGCTGCTTTTTCTGCCTTGTGGTTGACCTAGGACCTTAAGATTTTGCATGAACCGAACTCTGGCAGCCACATTACACGAGAAAAAGCGAGAAGTGGTAATTCGTAGTAAAAACCGCAGAAAACATAACATTTTCTACATTGTTTTCGTATCGACCTAACTGAAAATCTTCACATTGGACGCATTACTCTCAGAAACGTTTACATTTATCGTCTGTCAACTAATGCAGCGTGATGACGTTTGCGGTCGCACCACTCTGTACGAAGTAGAAGCTTCTAAGTTGTTGCAGTCACCAAGAAAGAGGCACAGAAATTCAAGTTTTAGTTTTTAAAAATTCAGTTTTTGGCTGCTTTTGCTGCCTTGTAGTTGACCTAGGACCTTAATATTTTGCATGAACCGAACTCTGGCAGCCACATTACACGAGAAAAAGCGAGAAGTGGTAATTCGTAGTAAAAACCGCAGAAAACATAACGTTTTCAACACTTGTTTTCGAAATGACGTAACTGAAATTCTTCACATTGGTCGCATTACTCTCAGAAACGTTTACATTTATCGTCTGGCAACTAATGCAGCGTGATGACGTTTGCGGTCGCACCACTCTGTACGAAGTAGAAGCTTCTAAGTTGTTGCAGTCACCAAGAAAGAGGCACAGAAATTCAAGTTTTAGTTTTTGAAAATTCCGTTTTTGGCTGCTTTTGCTGCCTTGTAGTTGACCTAGGACCTTAAGATTTTGCATGAACCGAACTCTGGCAGCCACATTACACGAGAAAAAGCGAGAAGTGGTAATTCGTAGTAAACACCGCAGAAAACATAACGTTTTCTACATTGTTTTCGTATCGACGTAACTGAAAATCTTCACATTGGACGCATTACTCTCAGAAACGTTTATATTTATCGTCTGGCAACTAATGCAGCGTGATGACGTTTGCGGACGCACCACTCTGTACGAAGTAGAAGCTTCTAAGTTGTTGCAGTCACCAAGAAAGAGGCACAGAAATTCAAGCTTTAGTTTTTGAAAATTCAGTTTTTGGCTGCTTTTGCTGCCTTGTGGTTGACCTAGGACCTTAAGATTTTGCATGATCCGAACTCTGGCAGCCACATTACATGAGAAAAAGCGAGAAGTGGTAATTCGTAGTGAAAACCGCAGAAAACATAACGTTTTCCACATTGTTTTCGTATCGACCTAACTGAAAATCTTCACATTGGACGCATTACTCTCAGAAACGTTTACATTTATCGTCTGGCAACTAATGCAGCGTGATGACGTTTGCGGTCGCACCACTCTGTACGAAGTAGAAGCTTCTAAGTTGTTGCAGTCACCAAGAAAGAGGCACAGAAATTCAAGTTTTAGTTTTTAAAAATTCAGTTTTTGGCTGCTTTTGCTGCCTTGTAGTTGACCTAGGACCTTAATATTTTGCATGAACCAAACTCTGGCAGCCACATTGCACGAGAAAAAGCGAGAAGTGGTAATTCGTAGTAAAAACCGCAGAAAACATAACGTTTTCAACATTTGTTTTCGAAATGACGTAACTGAAAATCTTCACATTGGACGCATTACTCTCGGAAACGTTTACATTTATCGTCTGGCAACTAATGCAGCGTGATGATGTTTGCGGTCGCACCACTCTGTACGAAGTAGAAGCTTCTAAGTTGTTGCAGTCACCAAGAAAGAGGCACAGAAATTCAAGTTTTAGTTTTTGAAAATTCAGTTTTTGGCTGCTTTTGCTGCCTTGTAGTTGACCTAGGACCTTAAGATTTTGCATGAACCGAACTCTGGCAGCCACATTACACGAGAAAAAGCAAGAAGTGGTAATTCGTAGTAAAAACCGCAGAAAACATAACGTTTTCTACATTGTTTTCGTATCGACGTAACTGAAAATCTTCACACTGGACGCATTACTCTCAGAAACGTTTATATTTATCGTCTGGCAACTAATGCAGCGTGATGACGTTTGCGGTCGCACCACTCTGTACGAAGGAGAAGCTTCTAAGTTGTTGCAGTCACCAAGAAAGAGGCACAGAAATTCAAGTTTTAGTTTTTGAAAATTCAGTTTTTGGCTGCTTTTGCTGCCTTGTAGTTGACCTAGGACCTTAAGATTTTGCATGAACCGAACTCTGGCAGCCACATTACACGAGAAAAAGCGAGAAGTGGTAATTCGTAGTAAAAACCACAGAAAACATAACGTTTTCTACATTGTTTTCGTATCGACGTAACTGAAAATCTTCACATTGGACGCATTACTCTCAGAAACGTTTACATTTATCGTCTGGCAACTAATGCAGCGTGATGACGTTTGCGGTCGCACCACTCTGTAGGAAGTAGAAGCTTCTAAGTTGTTGCAGTCACCAAGAAAGAGGCACAGAAATTCAAGTTTTAGTTTTTGAAAATTCAGTTTTTGGCTGCTTTTGCTGCCTTGTAGTTGACCTAGGACCTTAAGATTTTGCATGAACCGAACTCTGGCAACCACATTACACGAGAAAAAGCGAGAAGTGGTAATTCGTAGTAAAAACCGCAGAAAACGTAAAGTTTTCAACATTTGTTTTCGAAATGACGTAACTGAAAATCTTCACATTGGACGCATTACTCTCAGAAACGTTTACATTTATCGTCTGGCAACTAATGCAGCGTGATGACGTTTGCGGTCGCACCACTCTGTACGAAGTAGAAGCTTCTAAGTTGTTGCAGTCACCAAGAAAGAGGCACAGAAATTCAAGTTTTAGTTTTTGAAAATTCAGTTTTTGGCTGCTTTTGCTGCTTTGTAGTTGACCTAGGACCTTAAGATTTTGCTTGAACCGAACTCTGGCAGCCACATTACACGAGAAAAAGCGAGAAGTGGTAATTCGTAGTAAAAACCCCAGAAAACATAACGTTTTCTACATTGTTTTCGTATCGACCTAACTGAAAATCTTCACATTGGACGCATTACTCTCAGAAACGTTTATATTTATCGTCTGGCAACTAATGCAGCGTGATGACGTTTGCGGTCGCACCACTCTGTACGAAGTAGAAGCTTCTAAGTTGTTGCAGTCACCAAGAAAGAGGCACAGAAATTCAAGATTTAGTTTTTGAAAATTCGGTTTTTGGCTGCTTTTGCTGCCTTGTAGTTGACCTAGGACCTTAAGATTTTGCATGAACCGAACTCTGGCAGCCACATTACACGAGAAAAAGCGAGAAGTGGTAATTCGTAGTAAAAACCGCAGAAAACATAACGTTTTCAACATTTGTTTTCGAAATGATGTAACTGAAAATCTTCACATTGGACGCATTACTCTCAGAAACGTTTACATTTATCGTCTGGCAACTAATGCAGCGTGATGACGTTTGCGGTCGCACCACTCTGTACGAAGTAGAAGCTTCTAAGTTGTTGCAGTTACCAAGAAAGAGGCACAGAAATTCAAGTTTTAGTTTTTGAAAATTCAGTTTTTGGCTGCTTTTGCTGCCTTGTAGTTGACCTAGGACCTTAAGATTTTGCATGAACCGAACTCTGGCAGCCACATTACACGAGAAAAAGCGAGAAGTGGTAATTCGTAGTAAAAACCGCAGAAAACATAACGTTTTCTACATTGTTCTCGTATCGACGTAACTGGAAATCTTCACATTGGACGCATTACTCTCAGAAACGTTTATATTTATCGTCTGGCAACTAATGCAGCGTGATGACGTTTGCGGTCGCACCACTCTGTACGAAGTAGAAGCTTCTAAGTTGTTGCAGTCACCAAGAAAGAGGCACAGAAATTCAAGTTTTAGTTTTTGAAAATTCAGTTTTTGGCTGCTTTTGCTGCCTTGTAGTTGACCTAGGACCTTAAGATTTTGCATGAACCGAACTCTGGCAGCCACATTACACGAGAAAAAGCGAGAAGTGGTAATTCGTAGTAAAAACCGCAGAAAACATAACGTTTTCTACATTGTTTTCGAAATGACGTAACTGAAAATCTTCACATTGGACGCATTACTCTCAGAAACGTTTACATTTATCGTCTGGCAAATAATGCAGCGTGATGACGTTTGCGGTCGCACCACTCTGTACGAAGTAGAAGCTTCTAAGTTGTTGCAGTCACCAAGAAAGAGGCACAGAAATTCAAGTTTTATTTTTTGAAAATTCAGTTTTTGGCTGCTTTTGCTGCCTTGTAGTTGACCTAGGACCTTAAGATTTTGCATGAACCGAACTCTGGCAGCCACATTACACGAGAAAAAGCGAGAAGTGGTAATTCGTAGTTAAAACCGCAGAAAACATAACGTTTTCAACATTTGTTTTCGAAATGACGTAACTGAAAATCTTCACATTGGACGCATTACTCTCAGAAACGTTTACATTTATCGCCTGGCAACTAATGCAGCGTGATGACGTTTGCGGTCGCACCACTCTGTACGAAGTAGAAGCTTCTAAGTTGTTGCAGTCACCAAGAAAGAGGCACAGAAATTCAAGTTTTAGTTTTTGAAAATTCAGTTTTTGGCTGCTTTTGCTGCCTTGTAGTTGACCTAGGACCTTAAGATTTTGCATGAACCGAACTCTGGCAGCCACATTACACGAGAAAAAGCACGAAGTGGTAATTCGTAGTAAAAACCGCAGAAAACATAACGTCTTCAACATTTGTTTTCGTATCGACGTAACTGAAAATCTTCACATTGGACGCATTACTCTCAGAAACGTTTACATTTATCGTCTGGCAACTAATGCACCGTGATGACGTTTGCGGTCGCACCACTCTGTACGAAGTAGAAGCTTCTAAGTTGTTGCAGTCACCAAGAAAGAGGCACAGAAATTCAAGTTTTAGTTTTTGAAAATTCAGTTTTTGGCTGCTTTTGCTGCTTTGTAGTTGACCTAGGACCTTAAGATTTTGCTTGAACCGAACTCTGGCAGCCACATTACACGAGAAAAAGCGAGAAGTGGTAATTCGTAGTAAAAACCCCAGAAAACATAACGTTTTCTACATTGTTTTCGTATCGACCTAACTGAAAATCTTCACATTGGACGCATTACTCTCAGAAACGTTTATATTTATCGTCTGGCAACTAATGCAGCGTGATGACGTTTGCGGTCGCACCACTCTGTACGAAGTAGAAGCTTCTAAGTTGTTGCAGTCACCAAGAAAGAGGCACAGAAATTCAAGATTTAGTTTTTGAAAATTCGGTTTTTGGCTGCTTTTGCTGCCTTGTAGTTGACCTAGGACCTTAAGATTTTGCATGAACCGAACTCTGGCAGCCACATTACACGAGAAAAAGCGAGAAGTGGTAATTCGTAGTAAAAACCGCAGAAAACATAAAGTTTTCAACATTTGTTTTCGAAATGACGTAACTGAAAATCTTCACATTGGACGCATTACTCTCAGAAACGTTTACATTTATCGTCTGGCACCTAATGCAGCGTGATGACGTTTGCGGTCGCACCACTCTGTACGAAGTAGAAGCTTCTAAGTTGTTGCAGTCACCAAGAAAGAGGCACAGAAATTCAAGATTTAGTTTTTGAAAATTCGGTTTTTGGCTGCTTTTGCTGCCTTGTAGTTGACCTAGGACCTTAAGATTTTGCATGAACCGAACTCTGGCAACCACATTACACGAGAAAAAGCGAGAAGTGGTAATTCGTAGTAAAAACCGCAGAAAACGTAAAGTTTTCAACATTTGTTTTCGAAATGACGTAACTGAAAATCTTCACATTGGACGCATTACTCTCAGAAACGTTTACATTTATCGTCTGGCAACTAATGCAGCGTGATGACGTTTGCGGTCGCACCACTCTGTACGAAGTAGAAGCTTCTAAGTTGTTGCAGTCACCAAGAAAGAGGCACAGAAATTCAAGTTTTAGTTTTTGAAAATTCAGTTTTTGGCTGCTTTTGCTGCTTTGTAGTTGACCTAGGACCTTAAGATTTTGCTTGAACCGAACTCTGGCAGCCACATTACACGAGAAAAAGCGAGAAGTGGTAATTCGTAGTAAAAACCCCAGAAAACATAACGTTTTCTACATTGTTTTCGTATCGACCTAACTGAAAATCTTCACATTGGACGCATTACTCTCAGAAACGTTTATATTTATCGTCTGGCAACTAATGCAGCGTGATGACGTTTGCGGTCGCACCACTCTGTACGAAGTAGAAGCTTCTAAGTTGTTGCAGTCACCAAGAAAGAGGCACAGAAATTCAAGTTTTAGTTTTTGAAAATTCAGTTTTTGGCTGCTTTTGCTGCTTTGTAGTTGACCTAGGACCTTAAGATTTTGCATGAACCGAACTCTGGCAGCCACATTACACGAGAAAAAGCGAGAAGTGGTAATTCATAGTAAAAACCGCAGAAAACATAACGTTTTCTACATTGTTTTCGAAATGACGTAACTGAAAATCTTCACATTGGACGCATTACTCTCAGAAACGTTTACATTTATCGTCTGGCAAATAATGCAGCGTGATGACGTTTGCGGTCGCACCACTCTGTACGAAGTAGAAGCTTCTAAGTTGTTGCAGTCACCAAGAAAGAGGCACAGAAATTCAAGTTTTAGTTTTTGAAAATTCAGTTTTTGGCTGCTTTTGCTGCCTTGTAGTTGACCTAGGACCTTAAGATTTTGCATGAACCGAACTCTGGCAGCCACATTACACGAGAAAAAGCGAGAAGTGGTAATTCGTAGTTAAAACCGCAGAAAACATAACGTTTTCAACATTTGTTTTCGAAATGACGTAACTGAAAATCTTCACATTGGACGCATTACTCTCAGAAACGTTTACATTTATCGCCTGGCAACTAATGCAGCGTGATGACGTTTGCGGTCGCACCACTCTGTACGAAGTAGAAGCTTCTAAGTTGTTGCAGTCACCAAGAAAGAGGCACAGAAATTCAAGTTTTAGTTTTTGAAAATTCAGTTTTTGGCTGCTTTTGCTGCCTTGTAGTTGACCTAGGACCTTAAGATTTGGCATGAACCGAACTCTGGCAGCCACATTACACGAGAAAAAGCACGAAGTGGTAATTCGTAGTAAAAACCGCAGAAAACATAACGTCTTCAACATTTGTTTTCGTATCGACGTAACTGAAAATCTTCACATTGGACGCATTACTCTCAGAAACGTTTACATTTATCGTCTGGCAACTAATGCACCGTGATGACGTTTGCGGTCGCACCACTCTGTACGAAGTAGAAGCTTCTAAGTTGTTGCAGTCACCAAGAAAGAGGCACAGAAATTCAAGTTTTAGTTTTTGAAAATTCAGTTTTTGGCTGCTTTTGCTGCTTTGTAGTTGACCTAGGACCTTAAGATTTTGCTTGAACCGAACTCTGGCAGCCACATTACACGAGAAAAAGCGAGAAGTGGTAATTCGTAGTAAAAACCCCAGAAAACATAACGTTTTCTACATTGTTTTCGTATCGACCTAACTGAAAATCTTCACATTGGACGCATTACTCTCAGAAACGTTTATATTTATCGTCTGGCAACTAATGCAGCGTGATGACGTTTGCGGTCGCACCACTCTGTACGAAGTAGAAGCTTCTAAGTTGTTGCAGTCACCAAGAAAGAGGCACAGAAATTCAAGATTTAGTTTTTGAAAATTCGGTTTTTGGCTGCTTTTGCTGCCTTGTAGTTGACCTAGGACCTTAAGATTTTGCATGAACCGAACTCTGGCAGCCACATTACACGAGAAAAAGCGAGAAGTGGTAATTCGTAGTAAAAACCGCAGAAAACATAACGTTTTCAACATTTGTTTTCGAAATGATGTAACTGAAAATCTTCACATTGGACGCATTACTCCCAGAAACGTTTACATTTATCGTCTGGCAACTAATGCAGCGTGATGACGTTTGCGGTCGCACCACTCTGTACGAAGTAGAAGCTTCTAAGTTGTTGCAGTCACCAAGAAAGAGGCACAGAAATTCAAGTTTTAGTTTTTGAAAATTCAGTTTTTGGCTGCTTTTGCTGCCTTGTAGTTGACCTAGGACCTTAAGATTTTGCATGAACCGAACTCTGGCAGCCACATTACACGAGAAAAAGCGAGAAGTGGTAATTCGTAGTAAAAACCCCAGAAAACATAACGTTTTCTACATTGTTTTCGTATCGACCTAACTGAAAATCTTCACATTGGACGCATTACTCTCAGAAACGTTTATATTTATCGTCTGGCAACTAATGCAGCGTGATGACGTTTGCGGTCGCACCACTCTGTACGAAGTAGAAGCTTCTAAGTTGTTGCAGTCACCAAGAAAGAGGCACAGAAATTCAAGATTTAGTTTTTGAAAATTCGGTTTTTGGCTGCTTTTTCTGCCTTGTAGTTGACCTAGGACCTTAAGATTTTGCATGAACCGAACTCTGGCAGCCACATTACACGAGAAAAAGCGAGAAGTGGTAATTCGTAGTAAAAACCGCAGAAAACATAACGTTTTCAACATTTGTTTTCGAAATGATGTAACTGAAAATCTTCACATTGGACGCATTACTCTCAGAAACGTTTACATTTATCGTCTGGCAACTAATGCAGCGTGATGACGTTTGCGGTCGCACCACTCTGTACGAAGTAGAAGCTTCTAAGTTGTTGCAGTTACCAAGAAAGAGGCACAGAAATTCAAGTTTTAGTTTTTGAAAATTCAGTTTTTGGCTGCTTTTGCTGCCTTGTAGTTGACCTAGGACCTTAAGATTTTGCATGAACCGAACTCTGGCAGCCACATTACACGAGAAAAAGCGAGAAGTGGTAATTCGTAGTAAAAACCGCAGAAAACATAACGTTTTCTACATTGTTCTCGTATCGACGTAACTGGAAATCTTCACATTGGACGCATTACTCTCAGAAACGTTTATATTTATCGTCTGGCAACTAATGCAGCGTGATGACGTTTGCGGTCGCACCACTCTGTACGAAGTAGAAGCTTCTAAGTTGTTGCAGTCACCAAGAAAGAGGCACAGAAATTCAAGTTTTAGTTTTTGAAAATTCAGTTTTTGGCTGCTTTTGCTGCCTTGTAGTTGACCTAGGACCTTAAGATTTTGCATGAACCGAACTCTGGCAGCCACATTACACGAGAAAAAGCGAGAAGTGGTAATTCGTAGTAAAAACCGCAGAAAACATAACGTTTTCTACATTGTTTTCGAAATGACGTAACTGAAAATCTTCACATTGGACGCATTACTCTCAGAAACGTTTACATTTATCGTCTGGCAAATAATGCAGCGTGATGACGTTTGCGGTCGCACCACTCTGTACGAAGTAGAAGCTTCTAAGTTGTTGCAGTCACCAAGAAAGAGGCACAGAAATTCAAGTTTTAGTTTTTGAAAATTCAGTTTTTGGCTGCTTTTGCTGCCTTGTAGTTGACCTAGGACCTTAAGATTTTGCATGAACCGAACTCTGGCAGCCACATTACACGAGAAAAAGCGAGAAGTGGTAATTCGTAGTTAAAACCGCAGAAAACATAACGTTTTCAACATTTGTTTTCGAAATGACGTAACTGAAAATCTTCACATTGGACGCATTACTCTCAGAAACGTTTACATTTATCGCCTGGCAACTAATGCAGCGTGATGACGTTTGCGGTCGCACCACTCTGTACGAAGTAGAAGCTTCTAAGTTGTTGCAGTCACCAAGAAAGAGGCACAGAAATTCAAGTTTTAGTTTTTGAAAATTCAGTTTTTGGCTGCTTTTGCTGCCTTGTAGTTGACCTAGGACCTTAAGATTTTGCATGAACCGAACTCTGGCAGCCACATTACACGAGAAAAAGCACGAAGTGGTAATTCGTAGTAAAAACCGCAGAAAACATAACGTCTTCAACATTTGTTTTCGTATCGACGTAACTGAAAATCTTCACATTGGACGCATTACTCTCAGAAACGTTTACATTTATCGTCTGGCAACTAATGCACCGTGATGACGTTTGCGGTCGCACCACTCTGTACGAAGTAGAAGCTTCTAAGTTGTTGCAGTCACCAAGAAAGAGGCACAGAAATTCAAGTTTTAGTTTTTGAAAATTCAGTTTTTGGCTGCTTTTGCTGCTTTGTAGTTGACCTAGGACCTTAAGATTTTGCTTGAACCGAACTCTGGCAGCCACATTACACGAGAAAAAGCGAGAAGTGGTAATTCGTAGTAAAAACCCCAGAAAACATAACGTTTTCTACATTGTTTTCGTATCGACCTAACTGAAAATCTTCACATTGGACGCATTACTCTCAGAAACGTTTATATTTATCGTCTGGCAACTAATGCAGCGTGATGACGTTTGCGGTCGCACCACTCTGTACGAAGTAGAAGCTTCTAAGTTGTTGCAGTCACCAAGAAAGAGGCACAGAAATTCAAGATTTAGTTTTTGAAAATTCGGTTTTTGGCTGCTTTTGCTGCCTTGTAGTTGACCTAGGACCTTAAGATTTTGCATGAACCGAACTCTGGCAGCCACATTACACGAGAAAAAGCGAGAAGTGGTAATTCGTAGTAAAAACCGCAGAAAACATAACGTTTTCAACATTTGTTTTCGAAATGATGTAACTGAAAATCTTCACATTGGACGCATTACTCCCAGAAACGTTTACATTTATCGTCTGGCAACTAATGCAGCGTGATGACGTTTGCGGTCGCACCACTCTGTACGAAGTAGAAGCTTCTAAGTTGTTGCAGTCACCAAGAAAGAGGCACAGAAATTCAAGATTTAGTTTTTGAAAATTCGGTTTTTGGCTGCTTTTGCTGCCTTGTAGTTGACCTAGGACCTTAAGATTTTGCATGAACCGAACTCTGGCAACCACATTACACGAGAAAAAGCGAGAAGTGGTAATTCGTAGTAAAAACCGCAGAAAACGTAAAGTTTTCAACATTTGTTTTCGAAATGACGTAACTGAAAATCTTCACATTGGACGCATTACTCTCAGAAACGTTTACATTTATCGTCTGGCAACTAATGCAGCGTGATGACGTTTGCGGTCGCACCACTCTGTACGAAGTAGAAGCTTCTAAGTTGTTGCAGTTACCAAGAAAGAGGCACAGAAATTCAAGTTTTAGTTTTTGAAAATTCAGTTTTTGGCTGCTTTTGCTGCCTTGTAGTTGACCTAGGACCTTAAGATTTTGCATGAACCGAACTCTGGCAGCCACATTACACGAGAAAAAGCGAGAAGTGGTAATTCGTAGTAAAAACCGCAGAAAACATAACGTTTTCTACATTGTTCTCGTATCGACGTAACTGGAAATCTTCACATTGGACGCATTACTCTCAGAAACGTTTATATTTATCGTCTGGCAACTAATGCAGCGTGATGACGTTTGCGGTCGCACCACTCTGTACGAAGTAGAAGCTTCTAAGTTGTTGCAGTCACCAAGAAAGAGGCACAGAAATTCAAGTTTTAGTTTTTGAAAATTCAGTTTTTGGCTGCTTTTGCTGCCTTGTAGTTGACCTAGGACCTTAAGATTTTGCATGAACCGAACTCTGGCAGCCACATTACACGAGAAAAAGCGAGAAGTGGTAATTCGTAGTAAAAACCGCAGAAAACATAACGTTTTCTACATTGTTTTCGAAATGACGTAACTGAAAATCTTCACATTGGACGCATTACTCTCAGAAACGTTTACATTTATCGTCTGGCAAATAATGCAGCGTGATGACGTTTGCGGTCGCACCACTCTGTACGAAGTAGAAGCTTCTAAGTTGTTGCAGTCACCAAGAAAGAGGCACAGAAATTCAAGTTTTAGTTTTTGAAAATTCAGTTTTTGGCTGCTTTTGCTGCCTTGTAGTTGACCTAGGACCTTAAGATTTTGCATGAACCGAACTCTGGCAGCCACATTACACGAGAAAAAGCGAGAAGTGGTAATTCGTAGTTAAAACCGCAGAAAACATAACGTTTTCAACATTTGTTTTCGAAATGACGTAACTGAAAATCTTCACATTGGACGCATTACTCTCAGAAACGTTTACATTTATCGCCTGGCAACTAATGCAGCGTGATGACGTTTGCGGTCGCACCACTCTGTACGAAGTAGAAGCTTCTAAGTTGTTGCAGTCACCAAGAAAGAGGCACAGAAATTCAAGTTTTAGTTTTTGAAAATTCAGTTTTTGGCTGCTTTTGCTGCCTTGTAGTTGACCTAGGACCTTAAGATTTTGCATGAACCGAACTCTGGCAGCCACATTACACGAGAAAAAGCACGAAGTGGTAATTCGTAGTAAAAACCGCAGAAAACATAACGTCTTCAACATTTGTTTTCGTATCGACGTAACTGAAAATCTTCACATTGGACGCATTACTCTCAGAAACGTTTACATTTATCGTCTGGCAACTAATGCACCGTGATGACGTTTGCGGTCGCACCACTCTGTACGAAGTAGAAGCTTCTAAGTTGTTGCAGTCACCAAGAAAGAGGCACAGAAATTCAAGTTTTAGTTTTTGAAAATTCAGTTTTTGGCTGCTTTTGCTGCTTTGTAGTTGACCTAGGACCTTAAGATTTTGCTTGAACCGAACTCTGGCAGCCACATTACACGAGAAAAAGCGAGAAGTGGTAATTCGTAGTAAAAACCCCAGAAAACATAACGTTTTCTACATTGTTTTCGTATCGACCTAACTGAAAATCTTCACATTGGACGCATTACTCTCAGAAACGTTTATATTTATCGTCTGGCAACTAATGCAGCGTGATGACGTTTGCGGTCGCACCACTCTGTACGAAGTAGAAGCTTCTAAGTTGTTGCAGTCACCAAGAAAGAGGCACAGAAATTCAAGATTTAGTTTTTGAAAATTCGGTTTTTGGCTGCTTTTGCTGCCTTGTAGTTGACCTAGGACCTTAAGATTTTGCATGAACCGAACTCTGGCAGCCACATTACACGAGAAAAAGCGAGAAGTGGTAATTCGTAGTAAAAACCGCAGAAAACATAACGTTTTCAACATTTGTTTTCGAAATGATGTAACTGAAAATCTTCACATTGGACGCATTACTCCCAGAAACGTTTACATTTATCGTCTGGCAACTAATGCAGCGTGATGACGTTTGCGGTCGCACCACTCTGTACGAAGTAGAAGCTTCTAAGTTGTTGCAGTCACCAAGAAAGAGGCACAGAAATTCAAGATTTAGTTTTTGAAAATTCGGTTTTTGGCTGCTTTTGCTGCCTTGTAGTTGACCTAGGACCTTAAGATTTTGCATGAACCGAACTCTGGCAACCACATTACACGAGAAAAAGCGAGAAGTGGTAATTCGTAGTAAAAACCGCAGAAAACGTAAAGTTTTCAACATTTGTTTTCGAAATGACGTAACTGAAAATCTTCACATTGGACGCATTACTCTCAGAAACGTTTACATTTATCGTCTGGCAACTAATGCAGCGTGATGACGTTTGCGGTCGCACCACTCTGTACGAAGTAGAAGCTTCTAAGTTGTTGCAGTCACCAAGAAAGAGGCACAGAAATTCAAGTTTTAGTTTTTGAAAATTCAGTTTTTGGCTGCTTTTGCTGCTTTGTAGTTGACCTAGGACCTTAAGATTTTGCTTGAACCGAACTCTGGCAGCCACATTACACGAGAAAAAGCGAGAAGTGGTAATTCGTAGTAAAAACCCCAGAAAACATAACGTTTTCTACATTGTTTTCGTATCGACCTAACTGAAAATCTTCACATTGGACGCATTACTCTCAGAAACGTTTATATTTATCGTCTGGCAACTAATGCAGCGTGATGACGTTTGCGGTCGCACCACTCTGTACGAAGTAGAAGCTTCTAAGTTGTTGCAGTCACCAAGAAAGAGGCACAGAAATTCAAGATTTAGTTTTTGAAAATTCGGTTTTTGGCTGCTTTTGCTGCCTTGTAGTTGACCTAGGACCTTAAGATTTTGCATGAACCGAACTCTGGCAGCCACATTACACGAGAAAAAGCGAGAAGTGGTAATTCGTAGTAAAAACCGCAGAAAACATAACGTTTTCAACATTTGTTTTCGAAATGATGTAACTGAAAATCTTCACATTGGACGCATTACTCTCAGAAACGTTTACATTTATCGTCTGGCAACTAATGCAGCGTGATGACGTTTGCGGTCGCACCACTCTGTACGAAGTAGAAGCTTCTAAGTTGTTGCAGTTACCAAGAAAGAGGCACAGAAATTCAAGTTTTAGTTTTTGAAAATTCAGTTTTTGGCTGCTTTTGCTGCCTTGTAGTTGACCTAGGACCTTAAGATTTTGCATGAACCGAACTCTGGCAGCCACATTACACGAGAAAAAGCGAGAAGTGGTAATTCGTAGTAAAAACCGCAGAAAACATAACGTTTTCTACATTGTTTTCGAAATGACGTAACTGAAAATCTTCACATTGGACGCATTACTCTCAGAAACGTTTACATTTATCGTCTGGCAAATAATGCAGCGTGATGACGTTTGCGGTCGCACCACTCTGTACGAAGTAGAAGCTTCTAAGTTGTTGCAGTCACCAAGAAAGAGGCACAGAAATTCAAGTTTTAGTTTTTGAAAATTCAGTTTTTGGCTGCTTTTGCTGCCTTGTAGTTGACCTAGGACCTTAAGATTTTGCATGAACCGAACTCTGGCAGCCACATTACACGAGAAAAAGCGAGAAGTGGTAATTCGTAGTTAAAACCGCAGAAAACATAACGTTTTCAACATTTGTTTTCGAAATGACGTAACTGAAAATCTTCACATTGGACGCATTACTCTCAGAAACGTTTACATTTATCGCCTGGCAACTAATGCAGCGTGATGACGTTTGCGGTCGCACCACTCTGTACGAAGTAGAAGCTTCTAAGTTGTTGCAGTCACCAAGAAAGAGGCACAGAAATTCAAGTTTTAGTTTTTGAAAATTCAGTTTTTGGCTGCTTTTGCTGCCTTGTAGTTGACCTAGGACCTTAAGATTTTGCATGAACCGAACTCTGGCAGCCACATTACACGAGAAAAAGCACGAAGTGGTAATTCGTAGTAAAAACCGCAGAAAACATAACGTCTTCAACATTTGTTTTCGTATCGACGTAACTGAAAATCTTCACATTGGACGCATTACTCTCAGAAACGTTTACATTTATCGTCTGGCAACTAATGCACCGTGATGACGTTTGCGGTCGCACCACTCTGTACGAAGTAGAAGCTTCTAAGTTGTTGCAGTCACCAAGAAAGAGGCACAGAAATTCAAGTTTTAGTTTTTGAAAATTCAGTTTTTGGCTGCTTTTGCTGCTTTGTAGTTGACCTAGGACCTTAAGATTTTGCTTGAACCGAACTCTGGCAGCCACATTACACGAGAAAAAGCGAGAAGTGGTAATTCGTAGTAAAAACCCCAGAAAACATAACGTTTTCTACATTGTTTTCGTATCGACCTAACTGAAAATCTTCACATTGGACGCATTACTCTCAGAAACGTTTATATTTATCGTCTGGCAACTAATGCAGCGTGATGACGTTTGCGGTCGCACCACTCTGTACGAAGTAGAAGCTTCTAAGTTGTTGCAGTCACCAAGAAAGAGGCACAGAAATTCAAGATTTAGTTTTTGAAAATTCGGTTTTTGGCTGCTTTTGCTGCCTTGTAGTTGACCTAGGACCTTAAGATTTTGCATGAACCGAACTCTGGCAGCCACATTACACGAGAAAAAGCGAGAAGTGGTAATTCGTAGTAAAAACCGCAGAAAACATAACGTTTTCAACATTTGTTTTCGAAATGATGTAACTGAAAATCTTCACATTGGACGCATTACTCCCAGAAACGTTTACATTTATCGTCTGGCAACTAATGCAGCGTGATGACGTTTGCGGTCGCACCACTCTGTACGAAGTAGAAGCTTCTAAGTTGTTGCAGTCACCAAGAAAGAGGCACAGAAATTCAAGATTTAGTTTTTGAAAATTCGGTTTTTGGCTGCTTTTGCTGCCTTGTAGTTGACCTAGGACCTTAAGATTTTGCATGAACCGAACTCTGGCAACCACATTACACGAGAAAAAGCGAGAAGTGGTAATTCGTAGTAAAAACCGCAGAAAACGTAAAGTTTTCAACATTTGTTTTCGAAATGACGTAACTGAAAATCTTCACATTGGACGCATTACTCTCAGAAACGTTTACATTTATCGTCTGGCAACTAATGCAGCGTGATGACGTTTGCGGTCGCACCACTCTGTACGAAGTAGAAGCTTCTAAGTTGTTGCAGTCACCAAGAAAGAGGCACAGAAATTCAAGTTTTAGTTTTTGAAAATTCAGTTTTTGGCTGCTTTTGCTGCTTTGTAGTTGACCTAGGACCTTAAGATTTTGCTTGAACCGAACTCTGGCAGCCACATTACACGAGAAAAAGCGAGAAGTGGTAATTCGTAGTAAAAACCCCAGAAAACATAACGTTTTCTACATTGTTTTCGTATCGACCTAACTGAAAATCTTCACATTGGACGCATTACTCTCAGAAACGTTTATATTTATCGTCTGGCAACTAATGCAGCGTGATGACGTTTGCGGTCGCACCACTCTGTACGAAGTAGAAGCTTCTAAGTTGTTGCAGTCACCAAGAAAGAGGCACAGAAATTCAAGATTTAGTTTTTGAAAATTCGGTTTTTGGCTGCTTTTGCTGCCTTGTAGTTGACCTAGGACCTTAAGATTTTGCATGAACCGAACTCTGGCAGCCACATTACACGAGAAAAAGCGAGAAGTGGTAATTCGTAGTAAAAACCGCAGAAAACATAACGTTTTCAACATTTGTTTTCGAAATGATGTAACTGAAAATCTTCACATTGGACGCATTACTCTCAGAAACGTTTACATTTATCGTCTGGCAACTAATGCAGCGTGATGACGTTTGCGGTCGCACCACTCTGTACGAAGTAGAAGCTTCTAAGTTGTTGCAGTTACCAAGAAAGAGGCACAGAAATTCAAGTTTTAGTTTTTGAAAATTCAATTTTTGGCTGCTTTTGCTGCCTTGTAGTTGACCTAGGACCTTAAGATTTTGCATGAACCGAACTCTGGCAGCCACATTACACGAGAAAAAGCGAGAAGTGGTAATTCGTAGTAAAAACCGCAGAAAACATAACGTTTTCTACATTGTTCTCGTATCGACGTAACTGGAAATCTTCACATTGGACGCATTACTCTCAGAAACGTTTACATTTATCGTCTGGCAACTAATGCACCGTGATGACGTTTGCGGTCGCACCACTCTGTACGAAGTAGAAGCTTCTAAGTTGTTGCAGTCACCAAGAAAGAGGCACAGAAATTCAAGTTTTAGTTTTTGAAAATTCAGTTTTTGGCTGCTTTTGCTGCCTTGTAGTTGACCTAGGACCTTAAGATTTTGCATGAACCGAACTCTGGCAGCCACATTACACGAGAAAAAGCACGAAGTGGTAATTCGTAGTAAAAACCGCAGAAAACATAACGTCTTCAACATTTGTTTTCGTATCGACGTAACTGAAAATCTTCACATTGGACGCATTACTCTCAGAAACGTTTACATTTATCGTCTGGCAACTAATGCACCGTGATGACGTTTGCGGTCGCACCACTCTGTACGAAGTAGAAGCTTCTAAGTTGTTGCAGTCACCAAGAAAGAGGCACAGAAATTCAAGTTTTAGTTTTTGAAAATTCAGTTTTTGGCTGCTTTTGCTGCTTTGTAGTTGACCTAGGACCTTAAGATTTTGCTTGAACCGAACTCTGGCAGCCACATTACACGAGAAAAAGCGAGAAGTGGTAATTCGTAGTAAAAACCCCAGAAAACATAACGTTTTCTACATTGTTTTCGTATCGACCTAACTGAAAATCTTCACATTGGACGCATTACTCTCAGAAACGTTTATATTTATCGTCTGGCAACTAATGCAGCGTGATGACGTTTGCGGTCGCACCACTCTGTACGAAGTAGAAGCTTCTAAGTTGTTGCAGTCACCAAGAAAGAGGCACAGAAATTCAAGATTTAGTTTTTGAAAATTCGGTTTTTGGCTGCTTTTGCTGCCTTGTAGTTGACCTAGGACCTTAAGATTTTGCATGAACCGAACTCTGGCAGCCACATTACACGAGAAAAAGCGAGAAGTGGTAATTCGTAGTAAAAACCGCAGAAAACATAACGTTTTCAACATTTGTTTTCGAAATGATGTAACTGAAAATCTTCACATTGGACGCATTAC
The DNA here is from genome assembly GCF_023864345.2 of Schistocerca serialis cubense. NCBI lineage: Eukaryota > Metazoa > Arthropoda > Insecta > Orthoptera > Acrididae > Schistocerca > Schistocerca serialis. The sequence goes on along the minus strand of NW_026047571.1, from coordinate 1,161,422 downwards.
TCCCAGAAACGTTTACATTTATCGTCTGGCAACTAATGCAGCGTGATGACGTTTGCGGTCGCACCACTCTGTACGAAGTAGAAGCTTCTAAGTTGTTGCAGTCACCAAGAAAGAGGCACAGAAATTCAAGTTTTAGTTTTTGAAAATTCAGTTTTTGGCTGCTTTTGCTGCCTTGTAGTTGACCTAGGACCTTAAGATTTTGCATGAACCGAACTCTGGCAGCCACATTACACGAGAAAAAGCGAGAAGTGGTAATTCGTAGTAAAAACCGCAGAAAACATAACGTTTTCTACATTGTTCTCGTATCGACGTAACTGGAAATCTTCACATTGGACGCATTACTCTCAGAAACGTTTATATTTATCGTCTGGCAACTAATGCAGCGTGATGACGTTTGCGGTCGCACCACTCTGTACGAAGTAGAAGCTTCTAAGTTGTTGCAGTCACCAAGAAAGAGGCACAGAAATTCAAGTTTTAGTTTTTGAAAATTCAGTTTTTGGCTGCTTTTGCTGCCTTGTAGTTGACCTAGGACCTTAAGATTTTGCATGAACCGAACTCTGGCAGCCACATTACACGAGAAAAAGCGAGAAGTGGTAATTCGTAGTAAAAACCGCAGAAAACATAACGTTTTCTACATTGTTTTCGAAATGACGTAACTGAAAATCTTCACATTGGACGCATTACTCTCAGAAACGTTTACATTTATCGTCTGGCAACTAATGCAGCGTGATGACGTTTGCGGTCGCACCACTCTGTACGAAGTAGAAGCTTCTAAGTTGTTGCAGTCACCAAGAAAGAGGCACAGAAATTCAAGTTTTAGTTTTTGAAAATTCAGTTTTTGGCTGCTTTTGCTGCCTTGTAGTTGACCTAGGACCTTAAGATTTTGCATGAACCGAACTCTGGCAGCCACATTACACGAGAAAAAGCGAGAAGTGGTAATTCGTAGTTAAAACCGCAGAAAACATAACGTTTTCAACATTTTTTTTCGAAATGACGTAACTGAAAATCTTCACATTGGACGCATTACTCTCAGAAACGTTTACATTTATCGCCTGGCAACTAATGCAGCGTGATGACGTTTGCGGTCGCACCACTCTGTACGAAGTAGAAGCTTCTAAGTTGTTGCAGTCACCAAGAAAGAGGCACAGAAATTCAAGTTTTAGTTTTTGAAAATTCCGTTTTTGGCTGCTTTTGCTGCCTTGTAGTTGACCTAGGACCTTAAGATTTTGCATGAACCGAACTCTGGCAGCCACATTACACGAGAAAAAGCGAGAAGTGGTAATTCGTAGTAAAAACCGCAGAAAACATAACGTTTTCTACATTGTTTTCGAAATGACGTAACTGAAAATCTTCACATTGGACGCATTACTCTCAGAAACGTTTACATTTATCGTCTGGCAACTAATGCAGCGTGATGACGTTTGCGGTCGCACCACTCTGTACGAAGTAGAAGCTTCTAAGTTGTTGCAGTCACCAAGAAAGAGGCACAGAAATTCAAGTTTTAGTTTTTGAAAATTCAGTTTTTGGCTGCTTTTGCTGCCTTGTAGTTGACCTAGGACCTTAAGATTTTGCATGAACCGAACTCTGGCAGCCACATTACACGAGAAAAAGCGAGAAGTGGTAATTCGTAGTAAAAACCGCAGAAAACATAACGTTTTCTACATTGTTCTCGTATCGACGTAACTGGAAATCTTCACATTGGACGCATTACTCTCAGAAACGTTTATATTTATCGTCTGGCAACTAATGCAGCGTGATGACGTTTGCGGTCGCACCACTCTGTACGAAGTAGAAGCTTCTAAGTTGTTGCAGTCACCAAGAAAGAGGCACAGAAATTCAAGTTTTAGTTTTTGAAAATTCAGTTTTTGGCTGCTTTTGCTGCCTTGTAGTTGACCTAGGACCTTAAGATTTTGCATGAACCGAACTCTGGCAGCCACATTACACGAGAAAAAGCGAGAAGTGGTAATTCGTAGTAAAAACCGCAGAAAACATAACGTTTTCTACATTGTTTTCGAAATGACGTAACTGAAAATCTTCACATTGGACGCATTACTCTCAGAAACGTTTACATTTATCGTCTGGCAACTAATGCAGCGTGATGACGTTTGCGGTCGCACCACTCTGTACGAAGTAGAAGCTTCTAAGTTGTTGCAGTCACCAAGAAAGAGGCACAGAAATTCAAGTTTTAGTTTTTGAAAATTCAGTTTTTGGCTGCTTTTGCTGCCTTGTAGTTGACCTAGGACCTTAAGATTTTGCATGAACCGAACTCTGGCAGCCACATTACACGAGAAAAAGCGAGAAGTGGTAATTCGTAGTTAAAACCGCAGAAAACATAACGTTTTCAACATTTTTTTTCGAAATGACGTAACTGAAAATCTTCACATTGGACGCATTACTCTCAGAAACGTTTACATTTATCGCCTGGCAACTAATGCAGCGTGATGACGTTTGCGGTCGCACCACTCTGTACGAAGTAGAAGCTTCTAAGTTGTTGCAGTCACCAAGAAAGAGGCACAGAAATTCAAGTTTTAGTTTTTGAAAATTCAGTTTTTGGCTGCTTTTGCTGCCTTGTAGTTGACCTAGGACCTTAAGATTTTGCATGAACCGAACTCTGGCAGCCACATTACACGAGAAAAAGCACGAAGTGGTAATTCGTAGTAAAAACCGCAGAAAACATAACGTTTTCAACATTTGTTTTCGTATCGACGTAACTGAAAATCTTCACATTGGACGCATTACTCTCAGAAACGTTTACATTTATCGTCTGGCAACTAATGCACCGTGATGACGTTTGCGGTCGCACCACTCTGTACGAAGTAGAAGCTTCTAAGTTGTTGCAGTCACCAAGAAAGAGGCACAGAAATTCAAGTTTTAGTTTTTGAAAATTCAGTTTTTGGCTGCTTTTGCTGCCTTGTAGTTGACCTAGGACCTTAAGATTTTGCATGAACCGAACTCTGGCAGCCACATTACACGAGAAAAAGCGAGAAGTGATAATTCGTAGTAAAAACCGCACAAAACATAACGTTTTCTACATTGTTTTCGTATCGACGTAACTGAAAATCTCCACATTGGACGTATTACTCTCAGAAACGTTTACATTTATCGTCTGGCAACTAATGCAGCGTGATGACGTTTGCGGTCGCACCACTCTGTACGAAGTAGAAGCTTCTAAGTTGTTGCAGTCACCAAGAAAGAGGCACAGAAATTCAAGTTTTAGTTTTTGAAAATTCAGTTTTTGGCTGCTTTTGCTGCCTTGTAGTTGACCTAGGACCTTAAGATTTTGCATGAACCGAACTCTGACAGCCACATTACACGAGAAAAAGCGAGAAGTGGTAATTCGTAGTAAAAACCGCAGAAAACATAACGTTTTCAACATTTGTTTTCGAAATGACGTAACTGAAAATCTTCACATTGGACGCATTACTCTCAGAAACGTTTACATTTATCGTCTGGTAACTAATGCAGCGTGATGACGTTTGCGGTCGCACCACTCTGTACGAAGTAGAAGCTTCTAAGTTGTTGCAGTCACCAAGAAAGAGGCACAGAAATTCAAGTTTTAGTTTTTGAAAATTCAGTTTTTGGCTGCTTTTGCTGTCTTGTAGTTGACCTAGGACCTTAAGATTTTGCATGAACCGAACTCTGGCAGCCACATTACACGAGAAAAAGCGAGAAGTGGTAATTCCTAGTAAAAACCGCAGAAAACATAACGTTTTCAAAATTTGTTTTCGAAATGACGTTACTGAAAATCTTCACATTGGACGCATTACTCTCAGAAACGTTTACATTTATCGTCTGGTAACTAATGCAGCGTGATGACGTTTGCGGTCGCACCACTCTGTACGAAGTAGAAGCTTCTAAGTTGTTGCAGTCACCAAGAAAGAGGCACAGAAATTCAAGTTTTAGTTTTGAAAATTCAGTTTTTGGCTGCTTTTGCTGCCTTGTAGTTGACCTAGGACCTTAAGATTTTGCACGAAACGAACTCTGGCAGCCACATTACACGAGAAAAAGCACGAAGTGGTAATACGTAGTAAAAACCGCAGAAAACATAACGTTTTCAACATTTGTTTTCGTATCGACGTAACTGAAAATCTTCACATTGGACGCATTACTCTCAGAAACGTTTACATTTATCGTCTGGCAACTAATGCACCGTGATGACGTTTGCGGTCGCACCACTCTGTACGAAGTAGAAGCTTCTAAGTTGTTGCAGTCACCAAGAAAGAGGCACAGAAATTCAAGTTTTAGTTTTTGAAAATTCAGTTTTTGGCTGCTTTTGCTGCCTTGTAGTTGACCTAGGACCTTAAGATTTTGCATGAACCGAACTCTGGCAGCCACATTACACGAGAAAAAGCGAGAAGTGATAATTCGTAGTAAAAACCGCACAAAACATAACGTTTTCTACATTGTTTTCGTATCGACGTAACTGAAAATCTTCACATTGGACGCATTACTCTCAGAAACGTTTATATTTATCGTCTGGCAACTAATGCAGCGTGATGACGTTTGCGGTCGCACCACTCTGTACGAAGTAGAAGCTTCTAAGTTGTTGCAGTCACCAAGAAAGAGGCACAGAAATTCAAGTTTTAGTTTTTGAAAATTCAGTTTTTGGCTGCTTTTGCTGCCTTGTAGTTGACCTAGGACCTTAAGATTTTGCATGAACCGAACTCTGACAGCCACATTACACGAGAAAAAGCGAGAAGTGGTAATTCGTAGTAAAAACCGCAGAAAACATAACGTTTTCAACATTTGTTTTCGAAATGACGTAACTGAAAATCTTCACATTGGACGCATTACTCTCAGAAACGTTTACATTTATCGTCTGGCAACTAATGCAGCGTGATGACGTTTGCGGTCGCACCACTCTGTACGAAGTAGAAGCTTCTAAGTTGTTGCAGTCACCAAGAAAGAGGCACAGAAATTCAAGTTTTAGTTTTTGAAAATTCAGTTTTTGGCTGCTTTTGCTGCCTTGTAGTTGACCTAGGACCTTAAGATTTTGCATGAACCGAACTCTGGCAGCCACATTACACGAGAAAAAGCACGAAGTGGTAATTCGTAGTAAAAACCGCAGAAAACATAACGTTTTCAACATTTGTTTTCGTATCGACGTAACTGAAAATCTTCACATTGGACGCATTACTCTCAGAAACGTTTACATTTATCGTCTGGCAACTAATGCACCGTGATGACGTTTGCGGTCGCACCACTCTGTACGAAGTAGAAGCTTCTAAGTTGTTGCAGTCACCAAGAAAGAGGCACAGAAATTCAAGTTTTAGTTTTTGAAAATTCAGTTTTTGGCTGCTTTTGCTGCCTTGTAGTTGACCTAGGACCTTAAGATTTTGCATGAACCGAACTCTGGCAGCCACATTACACGAGAAAAAGCGAGAAGTGATAATTCGTAGTAAAAACCGCACAAAACATAACGTTTTCTACATTGTTTTCGTATCGACGTAACTGAAAATCTCCACATTGGACGCATTACTCTCAGAAACGTTTACATTTATCGTCTGGCAACTAATGCAGCGTGATGACGTTTGCGGTCGCACCACTCTGTACGAAGTAGAAGCTTCTAAGTTGTTGCAGTCACCAAGAAAGAGGCACAGAAATTCAAGTTTTAGTTTTTGAAAATTCAGTTTTTGGCTGCTTTTGCTGCCTTGTAGTTGACCTAGGACCTTAAGATTTTGCATGAACCGAACTCTGACAGCCACATTACACGAGAAAAAGCGAGAAGTGGTAATTCGTAGTAAAAACCGCAGAAAACATAACGTTTTCAACATTTGTTTTCGAAATGACGTAACTGAAAATCTTCACATTGGACGCATTACTCTCAGAAACGTTTACATTTATCGTCTGGCAACTAATGCAGCGTGATGACGTTTGCGGTCGCACCACTCTGTACGAAGTAGAAGCTTCTAAGTTGTTGCAGTCACCAAGAAAGAGGCACAGAAATTCAAGTTTTAGTTTTTGAAAATTCAGTTTTTGGCTGCTTTTGCTGTCTTGTAGTTGACCTAGGACCTTAAGATTTTGCATGAACCGAACTCTGGCAGCCACATTACACGAGAAAAAGCGAGAAGTGGTAATTCCTAGTAAAAACCGCAGAAAACATAACGTTTTCAACATTTGTTTTCGAAATGACGTTACTGAAAATCTTCACATTGGACGCATTACTCTCAGAAACGTTTACATTTATCGTCTGGCAACTAATGCAGCGTGATGACGTTTGCGGTCGCACCACTCTGTACGAAGTAGAAGCTTCTAAGTTGTTGCAGTCACCAAGAAAGAGGCACAGAAATTCAAGTTTTAGTTTTGAAAATTCAGTTTTTGGCTGCTTTTGCTGCCTTGTAGTTGACCTAGGACCTTAAGATTTTGCACGAAACGAACTCTGGCTGCCACATTACACGAGAAAAAGCACGAAGTGGTAATACGTAGTAAAAACCGCAGAAAACATAACGTTTTCAACATTTGTTTTCGTATCGACGTAACTGAAAATCTTCACATTGGACGCATTACTCTCAGAAACGTTTACATTTATCGTCTGCCAACTAATGCACCGTGATGACGTTTGCGGTCGCACCACTCTGTACGAAGTAGAAGCTTCTAAGTTGTTGCAGTCACCAAGAAAGAGGCACAGAAATTCAAGTTTTAGTTTTTGAAAATTCAGTTTTTGGCTGCTTTTGCTGCCTTGTAGTTGACCTAGGACCTTAAGATTTTGCATGAACCGAACTCTGGCAGCCACATTACACGAGAAAAAGCGAGAAGTGATAATTCGTAGTAAAAACCGCACAAAACATAACGTTTTCTACATTGTTTTCGTATCGACGTAACTGAAAATCTTCACATTGGACGCATTACTCTCAGAAACGTTTATATTTATCGTCTGGCAACTAATGCAGCGTGATGACGTTTGCGGTCGCACCACTCTGTACGAAGTAGAAGCTTCTAAGTTGTTGCAGTCACCAAGAAAGAGGCACAGAAATTCAAGTTTTAGTTTTTGAAAATTCAGTTTTTGGCTGCTTTTGCTGCCTTGTAGTTGACCTAGGACCTTAAGATTTTGCATGAACCGAACTCTGACAGCCACATTACACGAGAAAAAGCGAGAAGTGGTAATTCGTAGTAAAAACCGCAGAAAACATAACGTTTTCAACATTTGTTTTCGAAATGACGTAACTGAAAATCTTCACATTGGACGCATTACTCTCAGAAACGTTTACATTTATCGTCTGGCAACTAATGCAGCGTGATGACGTTTGCGGTCGCACCACTCTGTACGAAGTAGAAGCTTCTAAGTTGTTGCAGTCACCAACAAAGAGGCACAGAAATTCAAGTTTTAGTTTTTGAAAATTCAGTTTTTGGCTGCTTTTGCTGTCTTGTAGTTGACCTAGGACCTTAAGATTTTGCATGAACCGAACTCTGGCAGCCACATTACACGAGAAAAAGCGAGAAGTGGTAATTCATAGTAAAAACCGCAGAAAACATAACGTTTTCAACATTTGTTTTCGAAATGACGTTACTGAAAATCTTCACATTGGACGCATTACTCTCAGAAACGTTTACATTTATCGTCTGGCAACTAATGCAGCGTGATGACGTTTGCGGTCGCACCACTCTGTACGAAGTAGAAGCTTCTAAGTTGTTGCAGTCACCAAGAAAGAGGCACAGAAATTCAAGTTTTAGTTTTGAAAATTCAGTTTTTGGCTGCTTTTGCTGCCTTGTAGTTGACCTAGGACCTTAAGATTTTGCACGAAACGAACTCTGGCAGCCACATTACACGAGAAAAAGCACGAAGTGGTAATACGTAGTAAAAACCGCAGAAAACATAACGTTTTCAACATTTGTTTTCGTATCGACGTAACTGAAAATCTTCACATTGGACGCATTACTCTCAGAAACGTTTACATTTATCGTCTGGCAACTAATGCACCGTGATGACGTTTGCGGTCGCACCACTCTGTACGAAGTAGAAGCTTCTAAGTTGTTGCAGTCACCAAGAAAGAGGCACAGAAATTCAAGTTTTAGTTTTTGAAAATTCAGTTTTTGGCTGCTTTTGCTGCCTTGTAGTTGACCTAGGACCTTAAGATTTTGCATGAACCGAACTCTGGCAGCCACATTACACGAGAAAAAGCGAGAAGTGATAATTCGTAGTAAAAACCGCACAAAACATAACGTTTTCTACATTGTTTTCGTATCGACGTAACTGAAAATCTTCACATTGGACGCATTACTCTCAGAAACGTTTACATTTATCGTCTGGCAACTAATGCAGCGTGATGACGTTTGCGGTCGCACCACTCTGTAGGAAGTAGAAGCTTCTAAGTTGTTGCAGTCACCAAGAAAGAGGCACAGAAATTCAAGTTTTAGTTTTTGAAAATTCAGTTTTTGGCTGCTTTTGCTGCCTTGTAGTTGACCTAGGACCTTAAGATTTTGCATGAACCGAACTCTGGCAACCACATTACACGAGAAAAAGCGAGAAGTGGTAATTCGTAGTAAAAACCGCAGAAAACATAAAGTTTTCAACATTTGTTTTCGAAATGACGTAACTGAAAATCTTCACATTGGACGCATTACTCTCAGAAACGTTTACATTTATCGTCTGGCAACTAATGCAGCGTGATGACGTTTGCGGTCGCACCACTCTGTACGAAGTAGAAGCTTCTAAGTTGTTGCAGTCACCAAGAAAGAGGCACAGAAATTCAAGTTTTAGTTTTTGAAAATTCAGTTTTTGGCTGCTTTTGCTGCTTTGTAGTTGACCTAGGACCTTAAGATTTTGCTTGAACCGAACTCTGGCAGCCACATTACACGAGAAAAAGCGAGAAGTGGTAATTCGTAGTAAAAACCCCAGAAAACATAACGTTTTCTACATTGTTTTCGTATCGACCTAACTGAAAATCTTCACATTGGACGCATTACTCTCAGAAACGTTTATATTTATCGTCTGGCAACTAATGCAGCGTGATGACGTTTGCGGTCGCACCACTCTGTACGAAGTAGAAGCTTCTAAGTTGTTGCAGTCACCAAGAAAGAGGCACAGAAATTCAAGATTTAGGTTTTGAAAATTCGGTTTTTGGCTGCTTTTGTTGCCTTGTAGTTGACCTAGGACCTTAAGATTTTGCATGAACCGAACTCTGGCAGCCACATTACACGAGAAAAAGCGAGAAGTGGTAATTCGTAGTAAAAACCGCAGAAAACATAACGTTTTCAACATTTGTTTTCGAAATGATGTAACTGTAAATCTTCACATTGGACGCATTACTCTCAGAAACGTTTACATTTATCGTCTGGCAACTAATGCAGCGTGATGACGTTTGCGGTCGCACCACTCTGTACGAGGTAGAAGCTTCTAAGTTGTTGCAGTCACCAAGAAAGAGGCACAGAAATTCAAGTTTTAGTTTTTGAAAATTCAGTTTTTGGCTGCTTTTGCTGCCTTGTAGTTGACCTAGGACCTTAAGATTTTGCATGAACCGAACTCTGGCAGCCACATTACACGAGAAAAAGCGAGAAGTGGTAATTCGTAGTAAAAACCGCAGAAAACATAACGTTTTCTACATTGTTATCGTATCGACGTAACTGGAAATCTTCACATTGGACGCATTACTCTCAGAAATGTTTATATTTATCGTCTGGCAACTAATGCAGCGTGATGACGTTTGCGGTCGCACCACTCTGTACGAAGTAGAAGCTTCTAAGTTGTTGCAGTCACCAAGAAAGAGGCACAGAAATTCAAGTTTTAGTTTTTGAAAATTCAGTTTTTGGCTGCTTTTGCTGCCTTGTAGTTGACCTAGGACCTTAAGATTTTGCATGAACCGAACTCTGGCAGCCACATTACACGAGAAAAAGCGAGAAGTGGTAATTCGTAGTAAAAACCGCAGAAAACATAACGTTTTCTACATTGTTTTCGAAATGACGTAACTGAAAATCTTCACATTGGACGCATTACTCTCAGAAACGTTTACATTTATCGTCTGGCAACTAATGCAGCGTGATGACGTTTGCGGTCGCACCACTCTGTACGAAGTAGAAGCTTCTAAGTTGTTGCAGTCACCAAGAAAGAGGCACAGAAATTCAAGTTTTAGTTTTTGAAAATTCAGTTTTTGGCTGCTTTTGCTGCCTTGTAGTTGACCTAGGACCTTAAGATTTTGCATGAACCGAACTCTGGCAGCCACATTACACGAGAAAAAGCGAGAAGTGGTAATTCGTAGTAAAAACCGCAGAAAACATAATGTTTTCTACATTGTTCTCGTATCGACGTAACTGGAAATCTTCACATTGGACGCATTACTCTCAGAAACGTTTATATTTATCGTCTGGCAACTAATGCAGCGTGATGACGTTTGCGGTCGCACCACTCTGTACGAAGTAGAAGCTTCTAAGTTGTTGCAGTCACCAAGAAAGAGGCACAGAAATTCAAGTTTTAGTTTTTGAAAATTCAGTTTTTGGCTGCTTTTGCTGCCTTGTAGTTGACCTAGGACCTTAAGATTTTGCATGAACCGAACTCTGGCAGCCACATTACACGAGAAAAAGCGAGAAGTGGTAATTCGTAGTAAAAACCGCAGAAAACATAACGTTTTCTACATTGTTTTCGAAATGACGTAACTGAAAATCTTCACATTGGACGCATTACTCTCAGAAACGTTTACATTTATCGTCTGGCAACTAATGCAGCGTGATGACGTTTGCGGTCGCACCACTCTGTACGAAGTAGAAGCTTCTAAGTTGTTGCAGTCACCAAGAAAGAGGCACAGAAATTCAAGTTTTAGTTTTTGAAAATTCCGTTTTTGGCTGCTTTTGCTGTCTTGTAGTTGACCTAGGACCTTAAGATTTTGCATGAACCGAACTCTGGCAGCCACATTACACGAGAAAAAGCGAGAAGTGGTAATTCCTAGTAAAAACCGCAGAAAACATAACGTTTTCAACATTTGTTTTCGAAATGACGTTACTGAAAATCTTCACATTGGACGCATTACTCTCAGAAACGTTTACATTTATCGTCTGGCAACTAATGCAGCGTGATGACGTTTGCGGTCGCACCACTCTGTACGAAGTAGAAGCTTCTAAGTTGTTGCAGTCACCAAGAAAGAGGCACAGAAATTCAAGTTTTAGTTTTGAAAATTCAGTTTTTGGCTGCTTTTGCTGCCTTGTAGTTGACCTAGGACCTTAAGATTTTGCACGAAACGAACTCTGGCAGCCACATTACACGAGAAAAAGCACGAAGTGGTAATTCGTAGTAAAAACCGCAGAAAACATAACGTTTTCAACATTTGTTTTCGTATCGACGTAACTGAAAATCTTCACATTGGACGCATTACTCTCAGAAACGTTTACATTTATCGTCTGGCAACTAATGCACCGTGATGACGTTTGCGGTCGCACCACTCTGTACGAAGTAGAAGCTTCTAAGTTGTTGCAGTCACCAAGAAAGAGGCACAGAAATTCAAGTTTTAGTTTTTGAAAATTCAGTTTTTGGCTGCTTTTGCTGCCTTGTAGTTGACCTAGGACCTTAAGATTTTGCATGAACCGAACTCTGGCAGCCACATTACACGAGAAAAAGCGAGAAGTGATAATTCGTAGTAAAAACCGCACAAAACATAACGTTTTCTACATTGTTTTCGTATCGACGTAACTGAAAATCTTCACATTGGACGCATTACTCTCAGAAACGTTTACATTTATCGTCTGGCAACTAATGCAGCGTGATGACGTTTGCGGTCGCACCACTCTGTAGGAAGTAGAAGCTTCTAAGTTGTTGCAGTCACCAAGAAAGAGGCACAGAAATTCAAGTTTTAGTTTTTGAAAATTCAGTTTTTGGCTGCTTTTGCTGCCTTGTAGTTGACCTAGGACCTTAAGATTTTGCATGAACCGAACTCTGGCAACCACATTACACGAGAAAAAGCGAGAAGTGGTAATTCGTAGTAAAAACCGCAGAAAACATAAAGTTTTCAACATTTGTTTTCGAAATGACGTAACTGAAAATCTTCACATTGGACGCATTACTCTCAGAAACGTTTACATTTATCGTCTGGCAACTAATGCAGCGTGATGACGTTTGCGGTCGCACCACTCTGTACGAAGTAGAAGCTTCTAAGTTGTTGCAGTCACCAAGAAAGAGGCACAGAAATTCAAGTTTTAGTTTTTGAAAATTCAGTTTTTGGCTGCTTTTGCTGCTTTGTAGTTGACCTAGGACCTTAAGATTTTGCTTGAACCGAACTCTGGCAGCCACATTACACGAGAAAAAGCGAGAAGTGGTAATTCGTAGTAAAAACCCCAGAAAACATAACGTTTTCTACATTGTTTTCGTATCGACCTAACTGAAAATCTTCACATTGGACGCATTACTCTCAGAAACGTTTATATTTATCGTCTGGCAACTAATGCAGCGTGATGACGTTTGCGGTCGCACCACTCTGTACGAAGTAGAAGCTTCTAAGTTGTTGCAGTCACCAAGAAAGAGGCACAGAAATTCAAGATTTAGTTTTTGAAAATTCGGTTTTTGGCTGCTTTTGCTGCCTTGTAGTTGACCTAGGACCTTAAGATTTTGCATGAACCGAACTCTGGCAGCCACATTACACGAGAAAAAGCGAGAAGTGGTAATTCGTAGTAAAAACCGCAGAAAACATAACGTTTTCAACATTTGTTTTCGAAATGATGTAACTGAAAATCTTCACATTGGACGCATTACTCTCAGAAACGTTTACATTTATCGTCTGGCAACTAATGCAGCGTGATGACGTTTGCGATCGCACCACTCTGTACGAAGTAGAAGCTTCTAAGTTGTTGCAGTCACCAAGAAAGAGGCACAGAAATTCAAGTTTTAGTTTTTGAAAATTCAGTTTTTGGCTGCTTTTGCTGCCTTGTAGTTGACCTAGGACCTTAAGATTTTGCATGAACCGAACTCTGGCAGCCACATTACACGAGAAAAAGCGAGAAGTGGTAATTCGTAGTAAAAACCGCAGAAAACATAACGTTTTCTACATTGTTCTCGTATCGACGTAACTGGAAATCTTCACATTGGACGCATTACTCTCAGAAACGTTTATATTTATCGTCTGGCAACTAATGCAGCGTGATGACGTTTGCGGTCGCACCACTCTGTACGAAGTAGAAGCTTCTAAGTTGTTGCAGTCACCAAGAAAGAGGCACAGAAATTCAAGTTTTAGTTTTTGAAAATTCAGTTTTTGGCTGCTTTTGCTGCCTTGTAGTTGACCTAGGACCTTAAGATTTTGCATGAACCGAACTCTGGCAGCCACATTACACGAGAAAAAGCGAGAAGTGGTAATTCGTAGTAAAAACCGCAGAAAACATAACGTTTTCTACATTGTTTTCGAAATGACGTAACTGAAAATCTTCACATTGGACGCATTACTCTCAGAAACGTTTACATTTATCGTCTGGCAACTAATGCAGCGTGATGAAGTTTGCGGTCGCACCACTCTGTACGAAGTAGAAGCTTCTAAGTTGTTGCAGTCACCAAGAAAGAGGCACAGAAATTCAAGTTTTAGTTTTTGAAAATTCGGTTTTTGGCTGCTTTTGCTGCCTTGTAGTTGACCTAGGACCTTAAGATTTTGCATGAACCGAACTCTGGCAGCCACATTACACGAGAAAAAGCGAGAAGTGGTAATTCGTAGTAAAAACCGCAGAAAACATAACGTTTTCAACATTTGTTTTCGAAATGACGTAACTGAAAATCTTCACATTGGACGCATTACTCTCAGAAACGTTTACATTTATCGTCTGGCAACTAATGCAGCGTGATGACGTTTGCGGTCGCACCACTCTGTACGAAGTAGAAGCTTCTAAGTTGTTGCAGTCACCAAGAAAGAGGCACAGAAATTCAAGTTTTAGTTTTTGAAAATTCAGTTTTTGGCTGCTTTTGCTGCCTTGTAGTTGACCTAGGACCTTAAGATTTTGCATGAACCGAACTCTGGCAGCCACATTACACGAGAAAAAGCACGAAGTGGTAATTCGTAGTAAAAACCGCAGAAAACATAACGTTTTCAACATTTGTTTTCGTATCGACGTAACTGAAAATCTTCACATTGGACGCATTACTCTCAGAAACGTTTACATTTATCGTCTGGCAACTAATGCAGCGTGATGACGTTTGCGGTCGCACCACTCTGTACGAAGTAGAAGCTTCTAATTTGTTGCAGTCACCAAGAAAGAGGCACAGAAATTCAAGTTTTAGTTTTGGAAATTCAGTATTTGGCTGCTTTTGCTGCCTTGTAGTTGACCTAGGACCTTAAGATTTTGCACGAAACGAACTCTGGCAGCCACATTACACGAGAAAAAGCACGAAGTGGTAATTCGTAGTAAAAACCGCAGAAAACATAACGTTTTCAACATTTGTTTTCGTATCGACGTAACTGAAAATCTTCACATTGGACGCATTACTCTCAGAAACGTTTACATTTATCGTCTGGCAACTAATGCACCGTGATGACGTTTGCGGTCGCACCACTCTGTACGAAGTAGAAGCTTCTAAGTTGTTGCAGTCACCAAGAAAGAGGCACAGAAATTCAAGTTTTAGTTTTTGAAAATTCAGTTTTTGGCTGCTTTTGCTGCCTTGTAGTTGACCTAGGACCTTAAGATTTTGCATGAACCGAACTCTGGCAGCCACATTACACGAGAAAAAGCGAGAAGTGATAATTCGTAGTAAAAACCGCACAAAACATAACGTTTTCTACATTGTTTTCGTATCGACGTAACTGAAAATCTTCACATTGGACGCATTACTCTCAGAAACGTTTACATTTATCGTCTGGCAACTAATGCAGCGTGATGACGTTTGCGGTCGCACCACTCTGTACGAAGTAGAAGCTTCTAAGTTGTTGCAGTCACCAAGAAAGAGGCACAGAAATTCAAGTTTTAGTTTTTGAAAATTCAGTTTTTGGCTGATTTTGCTGCCTTGTAGTTGACCTAGGACCTTAAGATTTTGCATGAACCGAACTCTGGCAGCCACATTACACGAGAAAAAGCGAGAGGTGGTAATTCGTAGTAAAAACCGCAGAAAACATAACGTTTTCATCATTTGTTTTCGAAATGACGTAACTGAAAATCTTCACATTCGACGCATTACTCTCAGAAACGTTTACATTTGTCGTCTGGCAACTAATGCAGCGTGATGACGTTTTCGGTCGCACCACTCTGTTCGAAGTAGAAGCTTCTAAGTTGTTGCAGTCACCAAGAAAGAGGCACAGAAATTCAAGTTTTAGTTTTTGAAAATTCAGTTTTTGGCTGCTTTTGCTGCCTTGTATTTGACCTAGGACCTTAAGATTTTGCATGAACCGAACTCTGGCAGCCACATTACACGAGAAAAAGCGAGAAGTGGTAATTCGTGGTAATAACCGCAGAAAACATAAAGTTTTCAACATTTGTTTTCGAAATTACGTAACTGAAAATCTTCACATTGGACGCATTACTCTCAGAAACGTTTACATTTATCGTCTGGCAACTAATGCAGCGTGATGACGTTTGCGGTCGCACCACTCTGTACGAAGTGGAAGCTTCTAAGTTGTTGCATCACCAAGAAAGAGGCACAGAAATTCAAGTTTTAGTTTTTGAAAATTCAGTTTTTGGCTGCTTTTGCTGCCTTGTAGTTGACCTAGGACCTTAAGATTTTGCATGAACCGAACTCTGGCATCCACATTACACGAGAAAAAGCGAGAAGTGGTAATTCGTAGTAAAAACCGCAGAAAAGATAACGTTTTCAACATTTGTTTTCGAAATGACGTAACTGAAAATCTTCACATTGGACGCATTACTCTCAGAAACGTTTACATTTATCGTCTGGCAACTAATGCAGCGTGATGACGTTTGCGGTCGCACCACTCTGTACGAAGTAGAAGCTTCTAAGTTGTTGCAGTCACCAAGAAAGAGGCACAGAAATTCAAGTTTTAGTTTTTGAAAATTCTGTTTTTGGCTGCTTTTGCTGCCTTGTAGTTGACCTAGGACCTTAAGATTTTGCATGAACCGTACTCTGGCAGCCACATTACACGAGAAAAAGCGAGAAGTGGTAATTCGTAGTAAAAACCGCAGAAAATATAACGTTTTCTATATTGTTTTCGAAATGACGTAACTGAAAATCTTCCCATTGGACGCATTACTCTCAGAAACGTTTACATTTATTGTCTGGCATCTAATGCCGCGTGCTGAGGTTTGCGGTCGCACCACTCTGTACGAAGTAGAAGCTTCTAAGTTGTTGCAGTCACCAAGAAAGAGGCACAGAAATTCAAGTTTTAGTTTTTGAAAATTCAGTTTTTGGCTGCTTTTGCTGCCTTGTAGTTGACCTAGGACCTTAAGATTTTGCATGAACCGAATTCTGGCAGCCACATTACACGAGAAAAAGCGAGAAGTGGTAATTCGTAGTAAAAACCGCAGAAAACATAACGTTTTCAACATTTGTTTTCCAAATGACGTAACCGAAAATTTCACATTGGACGCATTACTCTCAGAAACGTTTACATTTATCGTCTGGCAACTAATGCAGCGTGATGACGTTTGCGGTCGCACCGCTCAGTACGAAGTAGAAGCTTCTAAGTTGTTGCAGTCACCAAGAAAGAGGCACAGAAATTCAAGTTTTAGTTTTTAAAAATTCAGTTTTTGGCTGCTTTTGCTGCCTTGTAGTTGACCTAGGACCTTAAGATTTTGCATGAACCGAACTCTGGCAGCCAGATTACACGAGAAAAAGCGAGAAGTGGTAATTCGTAGTAAAAACCGCAGAAAACATAACGTTTTCATCATTTGTTTTCGAAATGACGTAACTGAAAATCTTCACATTGGACGCATTACTCTCAGAAACGTTTACATTTATCGTCTGGCAACTAATGCAGCGTGATGACGTTTTCGGTCGCACCACTCTGTACGAAGTAGAAGCTTCTAAGTTGTTGCAGTCACCAAGAAAGAGGCACAGAAATTCAAGTTTTAGTTTTTGAAAATTCGGTTTTTGGCTGCTTTTGCTGCCTTGTAATTGACCTAGGACCTTAAGATTTTGCATGAACCGAACTCTGGCAGCCACATTACACGAGAAAAAGCGAGAAGTGGTAATTCGTGGTAAAAACCGCAGAAAACAAAACGTTTTCAACATTTGTTTTCGAAATGACGTAACTGAAAATCTTCACATTGGACGCATTACTCTCAGAAACGTTTACATTTATCGTCTGGAAACTAATGCAGCGTGATGACGTTTGCGGTCGCACCACTCTGTACGAAGTAGAAGCTTCTAAGTTGTTGCAGTCACCAAGAAAGAGGCACAGAAATTCAAGTTTTAGTTTTTGAAAATTCAGTTTTTGGCTGCTTTTGCTGCCTTGTAGTTTACCTAGGACCTTAAGATTTTGCATGAACCGAACTCTGGCAGCCACATTACACGAGAAAAAGCGAGAAGTGGTAATTCGTAGTAAAAACCGCAGAAAACATAACGTTTTCAACATTTGTTTTCGAAATGACGTAACAGAAAATCTTCACATTGGACGCATTACTCTCAGAAACGTTTACATTTATCGTCTGGCAACTAATGTAGCGTGATGACGTTTGCGGTCGCACCACTCTGTACGAAGTAGAAGCTTCTAAGTTGTTGCAGTCACCAAGAAAGAGGCACAGAAATTCAAAATTTATTTTTTGAAAATTCAGTTTTTGGCTGCTTTTGCTGCCTTGTAGTTGACCTAGGACCTTAAGATTTTGCATGAACCGTACTCTGGCAGCCACATTACACGAGAAAAAGCGAGAAGTGGTAATTCGTAGTAAAAACCGCAGAAAACATAACGTTTTCTATATTGTTTTCGAAATGACGTAACTGAAAATCTTCCCATTGGACGCATTACTCTCAGAAACGTTTACATTTATTGTCTGGCATCTAATGCCGCGTGCTGAGGTTTGCGGTCGCACCACTCTGTACGAAGTAGAAGCTTCTAAGTTGTTGCAGTCACCAAGAAAGAGGCACAGAAATTCAAGTTTTAGTTTTTGAAAATTCAGTTTTTGGCTGCTTTTGCTGCCTTGTAGTTGACCTAGGACCTTAAGATTTTGCATGAACCGAATTCTGGCAGCCACATTACACGAGAAAAAGCGAGAAGTGGTAATTCGTAGTAAAAACCGCAGAAAACATAACGTTTTCAACATTTGTTTTCCAAATGACGTAACTGAAAATCTTCACATTGGACGCATTACTCTCAGAAACGTTTACATTTATCGTCTGGCAACTAATGCAGCGTGATGACGTTTGCGGTCGCACCACTCAGTACGAAGTAGAAGCTTCTAAGTTGTTGCAGTCACCAAGAAAGAGGCACAGAAATTCAAGTTTTAGTTTTTAAAAATTCAGTTTTTGGCTGCTTTTGCTGCCTTGTAGTTGACCTAGGACCTTAAGATTTTGCATGAACCGAACTCTCGCAGCCACATTACACGAGAAAAAGCGAGAAGTGGTAATTCGTAGTAAAAACCGCAGAAAACATAACGTTTTCAACATTTGTTTTCGAAATGACGTAACTGAAAATCTTCACATTGGACGCATTACTCTCAGAAACGTTTACATTTATCGTCTGGCAACTAACGCAGCGTGATGACGTTTGCGGTCGCACCACTCTGTAAGAAGTAGAAGCTTCTAAGTTGTTGCAGTCACCAAGAAAGAGGCACAGAAATTCAAGTTTTAGTTTTTGAAAATTCAGTTTTTGGCTGCTTTTGCTGAATTGTAGTTGACCTAGGACCTTAAGATTTTGCATGAACCGAACTCTGGCAGCCACATTACAGAAAGAAACAGCGAGAAGTGGTAATTCGTAGTAAAAACCGCAGAAAACATAACGTTTTCAACATTTGTTTTCGTATCGACGTAACTGAAAATCTTCACATTGGACGCATTACTCTCAGAAACGTTTACATTTATCGTCTGGCAACTAATGCGGCGTGATGACGTTTGCGGTCGCACCACTCTGTACGAAGTAGAAGCTTCTAAGTTGTTGCAGTCACCAAGAAAGAGGCACAGAAATTCAAGTTTTAGTTTTTGAAAATTCAGTTTTTGGCTGCTTTTGCTGCCTTGTAGTTGACCTAGGACCTTAAGATTTTGCATGAACCGAACTCTTGCAGCCACATTACACGAGAAAAAGCGAGAAGTGGTAATTCGTAGTAGAAACCGCAGAAACCATAACGTTTTCAACATTTGTTTTCGAAATGACGTAACTGAAAATCTTCTCATTGGACGCATTACTCTCAGAAACGTTTACATTTATCGTCTGGCAACTAATGCAGCGTGATGACGCTTGCGATCGCACCACTCTGTACGAAGTAGAAGCTTCTAAGTTGTTGCAGTCACCAAGAAAGAGGCACAGAAATTCAAGTTTTAGTTTTTAAAAATTCAGTTTTTGGCTGCTTTTGCTGCCTTGTAGTTGACCTAGGACCTTAAGATTTTGCATGAACCGTACTCTGGCAGCCACATTACACGAGAAAAAGCGAGAAGTGGTAATTCGTAGTAAAAACCGCAGAAAATATAACGTTTTCTATATTGTTTTCGAAATGACGTAACTGAAAATCTTCCCATTGGACGCATTACTCTCAGAAACGTTTACATTTATTGTCTGGCATCTAATGCCGCGTGCTGAGGTTTGCGGTCGCACCACTCTGTACGAAGTAGAAGCTTCTAAGTTGTTGCAGTCACCAAGAAAGAGGCACAGAAATTCAAGTTTTAGTTTTTGAAAATTCAGTTTTTGGCTGCTTTTGCTGCCTTGAAGTTGACCTAGGACCTTAAGATTTTGCATGAACCGAATTCTGGCAGCCACATTACACGAGAAAAAGCGAGAAGTGGTAATTCGTAGTAAAAACCGCAGAAAACATAACGTTTTCAACATTTGTTTTCCAAATGACGTAACTGAAAATCTTCACATTGGACGCATTACTCTCAGAAACGTTTACATTTATCGTCTGGCAACTAATGCAGCGTGATGACGTTTGCGGTCGCACCGCTCAGTACGAAGTAGAAGCTTCTAAGTTGTTGCAGTCACCAAGAAAGAGGCACAGAAATTCAAGTTTTAGTTTTTGAAAATTCAGTTTTTGGCTGCTTTTGCTGCCTTGTAATTGACCTAGGACCTTAAGATTTTGCATGAACCGAACTCTGGCAGCCACATTACACGAGAAAAAGCGAGAAGTGGTAATTCGTGGTAAAAACCGCAGAAAACATAACGTTTTCAACATTTGTTTTCGAAATGACGTAACTGAAAATCTTCACATTGGACGCATTACTCTCAGAAACGTTTACGTTTATCGTCTGGCAACTAATGCAGCGTGATGACGTTTGCGGTCGCACCACTCTGTACGAAGTAGAAGCTTCTAAGTTGTTGCAGTCACCAAGAAAGAGGCACAGAAATTCAAGTTTTAGTTTTTGAAAATTCAGTTTTTGGCTGCTTTTGCTGCCTTGTAGTTGACCTAGGACCTTAAGATTTTGCATGAACCGAACTCTGGCAGCCACATTACACGAGAAAAAGCGAGAAGTGGTAATTCGTAGTAAAAACCGCAGAAAACATAACGTTTTCAACATTTGTTTTCGAAATGACGTAACTGAAAATCTTCACATTGGACGCATTACTCTCAGAAACGTTTACATTTATCGTCTGGCAACTAATGCAGCGTGATGACGTTTGCGGTCGCACCACTCTGTACGAAGTAGAAGCTTCTAAGTTGTTGCAGTCACCAAGAAAGAGGCACAGAAATTCAAGTTTTATTTTTTGAAAATTCAGTTTTTGGCTGCTTTTGCTGCCTTGTAGTTGACCTAGGACCTTAAGATTTTGCATGAACCGTACTCTGGCAGCCACATTACACGAGAAAAAGCGAGAAGTGGTAATTCGTAGTAAAAACCGCAGAAAACATAACGTTTTCTATATTGTTTTCGGAATGACGTAACTGAAAATCTTCCCATTGGACGCATTACTCTCAGAAACGTTTACATTTATTGTCTGGCATCTAATGCCGCGTGCTGAGGTTTGCGGTCGCACCACTCTGTACGAAGTAGAAGCTTCTAAGTTGTTGCAGTCACCAAGAAAGAGGCACAGAAATTCAAGTTTTAGTTTTTGAAAATTCAGTTTTTGGCTGCTTTTGCTGCCTTGTAGTTGACCTAGGACCTTAAGATTTTGCATGAACCGAATTCTGGCAGCCACATTACACGAGAAAAAGCGAGAAGTGGTAATTCGTAGTAAAAACCGCAGAAAACATAACGTTTTCAACATTTGTTTTCCAAATGACGTAACTGAAAATCTTCACATTGGACGCATTACTCTCAGAAACGTTTACATTTATCGTCTGGCAACTAATGCAGCGTGATGACGTTTGCGGTCGCACCACTCAGTACGAAGTAGAAGCTTCTAAGTTGTTGCAGTCACCAAGAAAGAGGCACAGAAATTCAAGTTTTAGTTTTTAAAAATTCAGTTTTTGGCTGCTTTTGCTGCCTTGTAGTTGACCTAGGACCTTAAGATTTTGCATGAACCGAACTCTCGCAGCCACATTACACGAGAAAAAGCGAGAAGTGGTAATTCGTAGTAAAAACCGCAGAAAACATAACGTTTTCAACATTTGTTTTCGAAATGACGTAACTGAAAATCTTCACATTGGACGCATTACTCTCAGAAACGTTTACATTTATCGTCTGGCAACTAACGCAGCGTGATGACGTTTGCGGTCGCACCACTCTGTAAGAAGTAGAAGCTTCTAAGTTGTTGCAGTCACCAAGAAAGAGGCACAGAAATTCAAGTTTTAGTTTTCGAATATTCAGTTTTTGGCTGCTTTTGCTGCCTTGTAGTTGACCTAGGACCTTAAGATTTTGCATGAACCGAACTCTGGCAGCCACATTAAACGAGAAAAAGCGAGAAGTGGTAATTCGTAGTAAAAACCGCAGAAAACATAACGTTTTCTACATTGTTTTCGAAATGACGTAACTGAAAATCTTCCCATTGGACGCATTACTCTCAGAAACGTTTACATTTATTGTCTGGCATCTAATGCCGCGTGCTGAGGTTTGCGGTCGCACCACTCTGTACGAAGTAGAAGCTTCTAAGTTGTTGCAGTCACCAAGAAAGAGGCACAGAAATTCAAGTTTTAGTTTTTGAAAATTCAGTTTTTGGCTGCTTTTGCTGCCTTGTAGTTGACCTAGGACCTTAAGATTTTGCATGAACCGAACTCAGGCAGGCACATTACACGAGAAAAAGCGGGAAGTGGTAATTCGTAGTGAAAACCGCAGAAAACATAACGTTTTCAACATTTGTTTTCGAAATGACGTAACTGAAAATCTTCACATTGGACGCATTACTCTCAGAAACGTTTACATTTATCGTCTGGCAACTAATGCAGCGTGATGACGTTTGCGGTCGCACCACTCTGTGCGAAGTAGAAGCTTCTAAGTTGTTGCAGTCACCAAGAAAGAGGCACAGAAATTCAAGTTTTAGTTTATGAAAATTCAGTTTTTGGCTGCTTTTGCTGAATTGTAGTTGACCTAGGACCTTAAGATTTTGCATGAACCGAACTCTGGCAGCCACATTACAGAAAGAAACAGCGAGAAGTGGTAATTCGTAGTAAAAACCGCAGAAAACATAACGTTTTCAACATTTGTTTTCGAAATGACGTAACTGAAAATCTTCACATTGGACGCATTACTCTCAGAAACCTTTCACATTTATCGTCTGGCAACTAATGCAGCGTGATGACGTTTGCGGTCGCACCACTCTGTACGAAGTAGAAGCTTCTAAGTTGTTGCAGTCACCAAGAAAGAGGCACAGAAATTCAAGTTTTAGTTTTGGAAAATTCAGTTTTTGGCTGCTTTTGCTGCCTTTTAGTTGACCTAGGACCTTAAGATTTTGCATGAACCGAACTCTGGCAGCCACATTACACGAGAAAAAGCGAGAAGTGGTAATTCGTAGTAAAAACCGCAGAAAACATAACGTTTTCTACATTGTTTTCGTATCGACGTAACTGAAAATCTTCACATTGGACGCATTACTCTCAGAAACGTTTACATTTATCGTCTGGAAAATAATGCAGCGTGATGACGTTTGCGGTCGCACCACTCTGTACGAAGTAGAAGCTTCTAAGTTGTTGCAGTCACCAAGAAAGAGGCACAGAAATTCAAATTTTAGTTTTTGAAAATTCAGTTTTTGGCTGCTTTTGCTGCCTTGTAGTTGACCTAGGACCTTAAGATTTTGCATGAACCGAACTCCGGCAGCCACATTACACGAGAAAAAGCGAGAAGTGGTAATTCGTAGTAAAAACCGCAGAAAACATAACGTTTTCTACATTGTTTTCGTATCGACGTAACAGAAAATCTTCTCATTGGACGCATTACTCTCAGAAACGTTTACATTTATCGTCTGGCAACTAATGCAGGGTGATGACGTTTGCGGTCGCACCACTCTGTACGAAGTAGAAGCTCATAAGTTGTTGCAGTCACCAAGAAAGAGGCACAGAAATTCAAGTTTTAGTTTTTGAAAATTCAGTTTTTGGCTGCTTTTGCTGCCTTGTAGTTGACCTAGGACCTTAAGATTTTGCATGAACCGAATTCTGGCAGCCACATTACACGAGAAAAAGCGAGAAGTGGTAATTCGTAGTAAAAACCGCAGAAAACATAACGTTTTCAACATTTGTTTTCCAAATGACGTAACTGAAAATCTTCACATTGGACGCATTACTCTCAGAAACGTTTACATTTATCGTCTGGCAACTAATGCAGCGTGATGACGTTTGCGGTCGCACCACTCAGTACGAAGTAGAAGCTTCTAAGTTGTTGCAGTCACCAAGAAAGAGGCACAGAAATTCAAGTTTTAGTTTTTAAAAATTCAGTTTTTGGCTGCTTTTGCTGCCTTGTAGTTGACCTAGGACCTTAAGATTTTGCATGAACCGAACTCTCGCAGCCACATTACACGAGAAAAAGCGAGAAGTGGTAATTCGTAGTAAAAACCGCAGAAAACATAACGTTTTCAACATTTGTTTTCGAAATGACGTAACTGAAAATCTTCACATTGGACGCATTACTCTCAGAAACGTTTACATTTATCGTCTGGCAACTAACGCAGCGTGATGACGTTTGCGGTCGCACCACTCTGTAAGAAGTAGAAGCTTCTAAGTTGTTGCAGTCACCAAGAAAGAGGCACAGAAATTCAAGTTTTAGTTTTCGAATATTCAGTTTTTGGCTGCTTTTGCTGCCTTGTAGTTGACCTAGGACCTTAAGATTTTGCATGAACCGAACTCTGGCAGCCACATTAAACGAGAAAAAGCGAGAAGTGGTAATTCGTAGTAAAAACCGCAGAAAACATAACGTTTTCTACATTGTTTTCGAAATGACGTAACTGAAAATCTTCCCATTGGACGCATTACTCTCAGAAACGTTTACATTTATTGTCTGGCATCTAATGCCGCGTGCTGAGGTTTGCGGTCGCACCACTCTGTACGAAGTAGAAGCTTCTAAGTTGTTGCAGTCACCAAGAAAGAGGCACAGAAATTCAAGTTTTAGTTTTTGAAAATTCAGTTTTTGGCTGCTTTTGCTGCCTTGTAGTTGACCTAGGACCTTAAGATTTTGCATGAACCGAACTCAGGCAGGCACATTACACGAGAAAAAGCGGGAAGTGGTAATTCGTAGTGAAAACCGCAGAAAACATAACGTTTTCAACATTTGTTTTCGAAATGACGTAACTGAAAATCTTCACATTGGACGCATTACTCTCAGAAACGTTTACATTTATCGTCTGGCAACTAATGCAGCGTGATGACGTTTGCGGTCGCACCACTCTGTGCGAAGTAGAAGCTTCTAAGTTGTTGCAGTCACCAAGAAAGAGGCACAGAAATTCAAGTTTTAGTTTATGAAAATTCAGTTTTTGGCTGCTTTTGCTGAATTGTAGTTGACCTAGGACCTTAAGATTTTGCATGAACCGAACTCTGGCAGCCACATTACAGAAAGAAACAGCGAGAAGTGGTAATTCGTAGTAAAAACCGCAGAAAACATAACGTTTTCAACATTTGTTTTCGAAATGACGTAACTGAAAATCTTCACATTGGACGCATTACTCTCAGAAACCTTTCACATTTATCGTCTGGCAACTAATGCAGCGTGATGACGTTTGCGGTCGCACCACTCTGTACGAAGTAGAAGCTTCTAAGTTGTTGCAGTCACCAAGAAAGAGGCACAGAAATTCAAGTTTTAGTTTTGGAAAATTCAGTTTTTGGCTGCTTTTGCTGCCTTTTAGTTGACCTAGGACCTTAAGATTTTGCATGAACCGAACTCTGGCAGCCACATTACACGAGAAAAAGCGAGAAGTGGTAATTCGTAGTAAAAACCGCAGAAAACATAACGTTTTCTACATTGTTTTCGTATCGACGTAACTGAAAATCTTCACATTGGACGCATTACTCTCAGAAACGTTTACATTTATCGTCTGGAAAATAATGCAGCGTGATGACGTTTGCGGTCGCACCACTCTGTACGAAGTAGAAGCTTCTAAGTTGTTGCAGTCACCAAGAAAGAGGCACAGAAATTCAAATTTTAGTTTTTGAAAATTCAGTTTTTGGCTGCTTTTGCTGCCTTGTAGTTGACCTAGGACCTTAAGATTTTGCATGAACCGAACTCCGGCAGCCACATTACACGAGAAAAAGCGAGAAGTGGTAATTCGTAGTAAAAACCGCAGAAAACATAACGTTTTCTACATTGTTTTCGTATCGACGTAACAGAAAATCTTCTCATTGGACGCATTACTCTCAGAAACGTTTACATTTATCGTCTGGCAACTAATGCAGGGTGATGACGTTTGCGGTCGCACCACTCTGTACGAAGTAGAAGCTCATAAGTTGTTGCAGTCACCAAGAAAGAGGCACAAAAAGACAAGTTTTAGTTTTTGAAAATTCAGTTTTTGGCTGCTTTTGCTGCCTTGTAGTTGACCTAGGACCTTAAGATTTTGCATGAACCGAACTCTGGCAGCCACATTACACGAGAAAAAGCGAGAAGTGGTAATTCGTAGCAAAAACCGCAGAAAACATAACGTTTTCTACATTGTTTTCGTATCGACGTAACTGAAAATCTTCACATTGGACGAATTACTCTCAGAAACGTTTACATTTATCGTCTGGCAACTAATGCAGCGTGATGACGTTTGCGGTCGCACCACTCTGTACGAAGTAGAAGCTTCTAAGTTGTTGCAGTCACCAAGAAAGAGGCACAGAAATTCAAGTTTTAGTTTTTGAAAATTCAGTTTTTGGCTGCTTTTGCTGCCTTGTAGTTGACCTAGGACCTTAAGATTTTGCATGAACCGAACTCTGGCAGCCACATTAGACGAGAAAAAGCGAGAAGTGGTAATTCGTAGTAAACACCGCAGAACACATAACGTTTTCTACATTGTTTTCGTATCGACGTAACTGAAAATCTTCTCATTGGACGCATTACTCTCAGAAACGTTTACATTTATCGTCTGGCAACTAATGCAGCGTGATGACGTTTGCGGTCGCACCACTCTGTACGAAGTAGAAGCTTCTAAGTTGTTGCAGTCACCAAGAAAGAGGCACAGAAATTCAAGTTTTAGTTTTTGAAAATTCAGTTTTTGGCTGCTTTTGCTGCCTTTTAGTTGACCTAGGACCTTAAGATTTTGCATGAACCGAACTCTGGCAGCCACATTACACGAGAAAAAGCGAGAAGTGGTAATTCGTAGTAAAAACCGCAGAAAATATAACGTTTTCTACATTGTTTTCGAAATGACGTAACTGAAATTCTTCACATTGGACGCATTACTCTCAGAAACGTTTACATTTATCGTCTGGCAACTAATGCAGCGTGATGACGTTTGCGGTCGCACCACTCTGTACGAAGTAGAAGCTTCTAAGTTGTTGCAGTCACCAAGAAAGAGGCACAGAAATTCAAGTTTTAGTTTTTGAAAATTCAGTTTTTGGCTGCTTTTGCTGCCTTGTAGTTGATCTAGGACCTTAAGATTTTGCATGAACCGAACTCTGGCAGCCACACTACACGAGAAAAAGCGAGAAGTGGTAATTCGTAGTAAAAACCGCAGAAAACATAACGTTTTCAACATTTGTTTTCGAAATGACGTAACTGAAAATCTTCACATTGGGCGCATTACTCTCAGAAACGTTTCATTTATCGTCTGGCAACTAATGCAGCGTGATGACGTTTGCGGTCGCACCACTCTGTACGAAGTAGAAGCTTCTAAGTTGTTGCAGTCACCAAGAAAGAGGCACAGAAATTCAAGTTTTAGTTTTTGAAAATTCAGTTTTTGGCTGCTTTTGCTGCCTTGTAGTTGACCTAGGACCTTAAGATTTTGCATGAACCGAACTCTGGCAGCCACATTACACGAGAAAAAGCGAGAAGTGGTAATTCGTAGTAAAAGCCGCAGAAAACATAACATTTTCAACATTGGTTTTCGAAATGACGTAACTGAAAATCTTCACATTGGACGCATTACTCTCAGAAACGTTTCATTTATCGTCTGGCAACTAATGCAGCGTGATGACGTTTACGGTCGCACCACTCTGTACGAAGTAGAAGCTTCTAAGTTGTTGCAGTCACCAAGAAAGAGGCACAGAAATTCAAGTTTTAGTTTTTGAAAATTCAGTTTTTGGCTGCTTTTGCTGCCTTGTAGTTGACCTAGGACCTTAAGATTTTGCATGAACCGAACTCTGGCAGCCACATTACACGAGAAGAAGCGAGAAGTGGTAATTCGTAGTAAAAACCGCAGAAAACATAACGTTTTCTACATTGTTTTCGTATCGACGTAACTGAAAATCTTCACATTGGACTCATTACTCTCAGAAACGTTTACATTTATCGTCTGGCAACTAATGCAGCGTGATGACGTTTGCAGTGGCACCACTCTGTACGAAGTAGAAGCTTCTAAGTTGTTGCAGTCACCAAGAAAGAGGCACAGAAATTCAAGTTTTAGTTTTTGAAAATTCAGTTTTTGGCTGCTTTTGCTGCCTTGTAGTTGACCTAGGACCTTAAGATTTTGCATGAACCGAACTCTGGCCGCCACATTACACGAGAAAAAGCGAGAAGTGGTAATTCGTAGTAAAAACCGCGAAAAACATAACGTTTTCAACATTTGTTTTCGAAATGACGTAACTGAAAATCTTCACATTGGGCGCATTACTCTCAGAAACGTTTCATTTATCGTCTGGCAACTAATGCAGCGTGATGACGTTTGCGGTCGCACCACTCTGTACGAAGTAGAAGCTTCTAAGTTGTTGCAGTCACCAAGAAAGAGGCACAGAAATTCAAGTTTTAGTTTTTGAAAATTCAGTTTTTGGCTGCTTTTGCTGCCTTGTAGTTGACCTAGGACCTTAAGATTTTGCATGAACCGAACTCTGGCAGCCACATTACACGAGAAAAAGCGAGAAGTGGTAATTCGTAGTAAAAGCCGCAGAAAACATAACATTTTCAACATTTGTTTTCGAAATGACGTAACTGAAAATCTTCACATTGGACGCATTACTCTCAGAAACGTTTCATTTATCGTCTGGCAACTAATGCAGCGTGATGACGTTTACGGTCGCACCACTCTGTACGAAGTAGAAGCTTCTAAGTTGTTGCAGTCACCAAGAAAGAGGCACAGAAATTCAAGTTTTAGTTTTTGAAAATTCAGTTTTTGGCTGCTTTTGCTGCCTTGTAGTTGACCTAGGACCTTAAGATTTTGCATGAACCGAACTCTGGCAACCACATTACACGAGAAAAAGCGAGAGGTGGTAATTCGTAGTAAGAACCTCAGAAAACATACCGTTTTCTACATTGTTTTCGTATCGACGTAACTGAAAATCTTCACATTGGACGCATTACTCTCAGAAACGTTTACATTTATCGTCTGGCAACTAATGCAGCGTAATGACGTTTGCGGTCGCACCACTCTGTACGAAGTAGAAGCTTCTAAGTTGTTGCAGTCACCAAGAAAGAGGCACAGAAATTCAAGTTTTAGTTTTTGAAAATTCAGTTTTTGGCTGCTTTTGCTGCCTTGTAGTTGACCTAGGACCTTAAGATTTTGCATGAACCGAACTCTGGCAGCCACATTACACGAGAAAAAGCGAGAAGTGGTAATTCGTAGTAAAAACCGCAGAAAACATAATGTTTTCTACATTGTTTTCGTATCGACGTAACTGAAAATCTTCACATTGGACGCATTACTCACAGAAACGTTTACATTTATCGTCTGGCAACTAATGCAGCATGATGACGTTTGCGGTCGCACCACTCTGTACGAAGTAGAAGCTTCTAAGTTGTTGCAGTCACCAAGAAAGAGGCACAGTATTTCAAGTTTTAGTTTTTGAAAATTCAGTTTTTGTCTGCTTTTGCTGCCTTGTAGTTGACCTAGGACCTTAAGATTTTGCATGAACCGACCTCTGGCAGCCACATTACACGAGAAAAAGCGAGAAGTGGTAATTCGTAGTAAAACCGCAGAAAACATAACGTTTTCAACATTTGTTTTCGAAATGACGTAACTGAAAATCTTCACATTGGACGCATTACTCTCAGAAACGTTTACATTTATCGTCTGGCAACTAATGCAGCGTGATGACGTTTGCGGTCGCACCACTCTGTACGAAGTAGAAGCTTCTAAGTTGTTGCAGTCACCAAGAAAGAGGCACAGAAATTCAAGTTTTAGTTTTTGAAAATTCAGTTTTTGGCTGCTTTTGCTGCCTTGTAGTTGACCTAGGACCTTAATATTTTGCATGAACCGAACTCTGGCAGCCACATTACACGAGAAAAAGCGAGAAGTGGTAATTCGTAGTAAAAACCGCAGAAAACATAACGTTTTCTACATTGCTTTCGTATCGACGTAACTGAAAATCTTCACATTGGACGCATTACTCTCAGAAACGTTTACATTTATCGTCTGGCAACTAATGCCGCGTGATGACGTTTGCGGTCGCACCACTCTGTACGAAGTAGAAGCTTCTAAGTTGTTGCAGTCACCAAGAAAGAGAGCACAGAAATTCAAGTTTTAGTTTTTGAAAATTCAGTTTTTGGCTACTTTTGCTGCCTTGTAGTTGACCTAGGACCTTAAGATTTTGCATGAACCGAACTCTGGCAGCCACATTACACGAGAAAAAGCGAGAAGTGGTAATTCGTAGTAAAAACCGCAGAAAACATAACGTTTTCTACATTGTTTTCGAAATGACGTAACTGAAAATCTTCACATTGGACGCACTACTCTCAGAAACGTTTACATTTATCGTCTGTCAACTAATTCCGCGTGATGACGTCTGCGGTCGCACCACACTGTACGAAGTAGAAGCTTCTAAGTTGTTGCAGTCACCAAGAAAGAGGCACAGAAATTCAAGTTTTAGTTTTTGAAAATTCAGTTTTTGGCTGCTTTTGCTGCCTTGTAGTTGACCTAGGACCTTAAGATTTTGCATGAACCGAACTCTGTCAGCCACATTACACGAGAAAAAGCGAGAAGTGGTAATTCGTAGTAAAAACCGCAGAAAACATAACGTTTTCTACATTGTTTTCGTATCGACGTAACTGAAAATCTTCACATTGAACGCATTACTCTCAGAAAGGTTTACATTTATCGTCTGGCAACTAATGCAGCGTGATGACGTTTGCGGTCGCACCACTCTGTACGAAGTAGAAGCTTCTAAGTTGTTGCAGTCACCAAGAAAGTGGCACAGAAATTCAAGTTTTAGTTTTTGAAAATTCAGTTTTTGGCTGCTTTTGCTGCCTTGTAGTTGACCTAGGACCTTAAGATTTTGCATGAACCGAACTCTGGCAGCCACATTACACGAGAAAAAGCGAGAAGTGGTAATTCGTAGTAAAAACCGCAGAAAACATAACGTTTTCTACATTGTTTTCGAAATGACGTAACTGTAAATCTTCACATTGGACGCATTACTCTCAGAAACGTTTACATTTATCGTCTGGCAACTAATGCAGCGTGATGACGTTTGCGGTCGCACCACTCTGTACGAAGTAGAAGCTTCTAAGTTGTTGCAGTCACCAAGAAAGAGGCACAGAAATTCAAGTTTTAGTTTTTGAAAATTCAGTTTTTGGCTGCTTTTGCTGCCTTGTAGTTGACCTAGGACCTTAAGATTTTGCATGAACCGAAATCTGGCAGCCACATTACACGAGAAAAAGCGAGAAGTGGTAATTCCTAGTAAAAACCGCAGAAAACATAACGTTTTCAACATTTGTTTTCGAAATGACGTAACTGAAAATCTTCACATTGGACGCATTACTCTCAGAAACGTTTCAGTTATCGTCTGGCAACTAATGCAGCGTGATGACGTTTGCGGTCGCACCACTCTGTACGAAGTAGAAGCTTCTAAGTTGTTGCAGTCACCAAGAAAGAGGCACAGAAATTCAAGTTTTAGTTTTTGAAAATTCAGTTTTTGGCTGCTTTTGCTGCCCTGTAGTTGACCTAGGACCTTAAGATTTTGCATGAACCGAACTCTGGCAGCCACATTACACGAGAAAAAGCGAGAAGTGGTAATTCGTAGTAAAAGCCGCAGAATACATAACATTTTCAACATTTGTTTTCGAAATGACGTAACTGAAAATCTTCACATTGGACGCATTACTCTCAGAAACGTTTCATTTATCGTCTGGCAACTAATGCAGCGTGATGACGTTTACGGTCGCACCACTCTGTACGAAGTAGAAGCTTCTAAGTTGTTGCAGTCACCAAGAAAGAGGCACAGAAATTCAAGTTTTGGTTTTTGAAAATTCAGTTTTTGGCTGCTTTTGCTGCCTTGTAGTTGACCTAGGACCTTAAGATTTTTCATGAACCGAACTCTGGCAACCAAATTACACGAGAAAAAGCGAGAAGTGGTAATTCGTAGTAAGAACCTCAGAAAACATACCGTTTTCTCCATTGTTTTCGTATCGACGTAACTGAAAATCTTCACATTGGACGCATTACTCTCAGAAACGTTTACATTTATCGTCTGGCAACTAATGCAGCGTAATGACGTTTGCGCTCGCACCACTCTGTACGAAGTAGAAACTTCTAAGTTGTTGCAGTCACCAAGAAAGAGGCACAGAAATTCAAGTTTTAGTTTTTGAAAATTCAGTTTTTGGCTGCTTTTGCTGCCTTGTAGTTGACCTAGGACCTTAAGATTTTGCATGAACCGAACTCTGGCAGCCACATTACACGAGAAAAAGCGAGAAGTGGTAATTCGTAGTAAAAACCGCAGAAAACATAATGTTTTCTACATTGTTTTCGTAACGACGTAACTGAAAATCTTCACATTGGACGCATTACTCTCAGAAACGTTTACATTTTTCGTCTGGCAACTAATGCAGCGTGATGACGTTTGCGGTCGCACCACTCTGTACGAAGTAGAAGCTTCTAAGTTGTTGCAGTCACCAAGAAAGAGGCACAGAATTTCAAGTTTTAGTTTTTGAAAATTCAGTTTTTGGCTGCTTTTGCTGCTTTGTAGTTGACCTAGGACCTTAAGATTTTGCATGAACCGACCTCTGGCAGCCACATTACACGAGAAAAAGCGAGAAGTGGTAATTCGTAGTAAAAACCGCAGAAAACATAACGTTTTCAACATTTGTTTTCGAAATGACGTAACTGAAAATCTTCACATTGGACGCATTACTCTCAGAAACGTTTACATTTATCGTCTGGCAACTAATGCAGCGTGATGACGTTTGCGGTCGCACCACTCTGTACGAAGTAGAAGCTTCTAAGTTGTTGCAGTCACCAAGAAAGAGGCACAGAAATTCAAGTTTTAGTTTTTGAAAATTCAGTTTTTGGCTGCTTTTGCTGCCTTGTAGTTGACCTAGGACCTTAAGATTTTCCATGAATCGAACTCTGGCAGCCACATTACACGAGAAAAAGCGAGAAGTGGTAATTCGTAGTAGAAACCGCAGAAAACATAACGTTTTCAACATTTGTTTTCGAAATGACGTAACTGAAAATCTTCACATTGGACGCATTACTCTCAGAAACGTTTACATTTATCGTCTGGCAACTAATGCAGCGTGATGACGTTTGCGGTCGCACCACTCTGTACGAAGTAGAAGCTTCTAAGTTGTTGCAGTCACCAAGAAAGAGGCACAGAAATTCAAGTTTTAGTTTTTGAAAATTCAGTTTTTGGCTGCTTTTGCTGCCTTGTAGTTGACCTAGGACCTTAAGATTTTGCATGAACCGAACTCTGGCAGCCACATTACACGAGAAAAAGCGAGAAGTGGTAATTCGTAGTAAAAACCGCAGAAAACATAACGTATTCTACATTTGTTTTCGAAATGACGTAACTGAAAATCTTCACATTGGACGCATTACTCTCAGAAACGTTTACATTTATCGTCTGGCAACTAATGCAGCGTGATGACGTTTGCGGTCGCACCCCTCTGTACGAAGTAGAAGCTTCTAAGTTGTTGCAGTCACCAAGAAAGAGGCACAGAAATACAAGTTTTAGTTTTTGAAAATTCAGTTTTTAGCTGCTTTTGCTGCCTTGTAGTTGACCTAGGACCTTAAGATTTTGCATGAACCGATCTCTGGCAGCCACATTACACGGGAAAAAGCGAGAAGTGGTAATTCGTAGTAAAAGCCGCAGAAAACATAACGTTTTCAACATTTGTTTTCGAAATGACGTAACTGAAAATCTTCACATTGGACGCATGCCTCTCAGAAACGTTTACATTTATCGTCTGGCAACTAATGCAGCGTGATGACGTTTGCGATCGCACCACTCTGTACGAAGTAGAAGCTTCTAAGTTGTTGCAGTCACCAAGAAAGAGGCACAGAAATTCAAGTTTTAGTTTTTGAAAATTCAGTTTTTTGGCTGCTTTTGCTGCCTTGTAGTTGACCTTGGACCTTAAGATTTTGCATGAACCGATCTCTGGCAGCCACATTACACGAGAAAAAGCGAGAAGTGGTAATTCGTAGAAAAAACTGCAGAAAACATAACGTTTTCAACATTTCTTTTCGAAATGACGTAACTGAAAATCTTCACATTGGACGCATGGCTCTCAGAAACGTTTACATTTATCGTCTGGCAACTAATGCAGCGTGATGACGTTTGCGGTCGCACCACTCTGTACGAAGTAGAAGCTTCTAAGTTGTTGCAGTCACCAAGAAAGAGGCACAGAAATCCAAGTTTTAGTTTTTGAAAATTCAGTTTTTGGCTGCTTTTGCTGCCTTGTAGTTGACCTAGGACCTTAAAATTTTGCATGAACCGATCTCTGGCAGCCACATTACACGAGAAAAAGCGAGAAGTGGTAATTCGTAGTAAAAACCGCAGAAAACATAACGTTTTCAACATTTGTTTTCGAAATGACGTAACTGAAAATCTTCACATTGGACGCATGGCTCTCAGAAACGTTTACATTTATCGTCTGGCAACTAATGCAGCGTGATGACGTTTGCGGTCGCACCACTCTGTACGAAGTAGAAGCTTCTAAGTTGTTGCAGTCACCAAGAAAGAGGCACAGAAATTCAAGTTTTAGTTTTTGAAAATTCAGTTTTTGGCTGCTTTTGCTGCCTTGTAGTTGTTCTAGGACCTTAAGATTTTGCATGAACCGATCTCTGGCAGCCACATTACACGAGAAAAAGCGAGAAGTGGTAATTCGTAGTAAAAACCGCAGAAAACATAACGTTTTCAACATTTGTTTTCGAAATGACGTAACTGAAAATCTTCACATTGGACGCATGACTCTCAGAAACGTTTACATTTATCGTCTGGCAACTAATGCAG
This sequence comes from Schistocerca serialis cubense, assembly GCF_023864345.2. Taxonomy (NCBI): domain Eukaryota; kingdom Metazoa; phylum Arthropoda; class Insecta; order Orthoptera; family Acrididae; genus Schistocerca; species Schistocerca serialis. The sequence continues at coordinate 1,126,787 of NW_026047571.1, read as the reverse complement.
CGTGATGACGTTTGCGGTCGCACCACTCTGTTCGAGGTAGAAGCTTCTAAGTTGTTGCAGTCACCAAGAAAGAGGCACAGAAATTCAAGTTTTAGTTTTTGAAAATTCAGTTTTTGGCTGCTTTTGCTGCCTTGTAGTTGACCTAGGACCTTAAGATTTTGCATGAACCGATCTCTGGCAGCCACATTACACGAGAAAAAGCGAGAAGTTGTAATTCGTAGTAAAAACCACAGAAAACATAACGTTTTCAACATTTGTTTTCGAAATGACGTAACTGAAAATCTTCACATTGGACGCATGACTCTCAGAAACGTTTACATTTATCGTCTGGCAACTAATGCAGCGTGATGACGTTTGCGATCGCACCACTCTGTACGAAGTAGAAGCTTCTAAATTGTTGCAGTCACCAAGAAAGAGGCACAGAAATTCAAGTTTTAGTTTTTGAAAATTCAGTTTTTGGCTGCTTTTGCTGCCTTGTAGTTGACCTAGGACCATAATATTTTGCATGAACCGATCTCTGGCAGCCACATTACACGAGAAAAAGCGAGAAGTGGTAATTCGTAGTAAAAACCGCAGAAAACATAACGTTTTCAACATTTGTTTTCGAAATGACGTAACTGAAAATCTTCACATTGGACGCATGACTCTCAGAAACGTTTACATTTATCGTCTGGCAACTAATGCAGCGTGATGACGTTTGGGGTCGCACCACTCTGTACGAAGTAGAAGCTTCTAAGTTGTTGCAGTCACCAAGAAAGAGGCACAGAAATTCAAGTTTTAGTTTATGAAAATTCAGTTTTTGGCTGCTTTTGCTGCCTTGTAGTTGACCTAGGACCTTAAGATTTTGCATGAACCGATCTATGGCAGCCACATTACACGTGAAAATGCGAGAAGTGGTAATTCGTAGTAAAAACCGCAGAAAACATAACGTTTTCAACATTTCTTTTCGAAATGACGTAACTGAAAATCTTCACATTGGACGCATGACTCTCAGAAACGTTTACATTTATCGTGTGGCAACTAATGCAGCGTGATGACGTTTCCGGTCGCACCACTCTGTACGAAGTAGAAGCTTCTAAGTTGTTGCAGTCACCAAGAAAGAGGCACAGAAATTCAAGTTTTAGTTTTTGAAAATTCAGTTTTTGGCTGCTTTTGCTGCCTTGTAGTTGACCTAGGACCTTAAGATTATGCATGAACCGAACTCTGGCAGCCACATTACACGAGAAAAAGCGAGAAGTGGTAATTCGTAGTAAAAACCTCAGAAAACATAACGTTTTCAACATTTGTTTTCGAAATGACGTCACTGAAAATCTTCACATTGGACGCATGACTCTCAGAAACGTTTACATTTATCGTCTGGCAACTAATGCAGCGTGATGACGTTTGCGGTCGCACCACTCTGTACGAAGTAGAAGCTTCTAAGTTGTTGCAGTCACCAAGAAAGAGGCAGAGAAATTCAAGTTTTAGTTTTTGAAAATTCAGTTTTTGGCTGCTTTTGCTGCCTTGTAGTTGACCTAGGACCTTAAGATTTTGCATGAACCGAACTTTGGCAGCCACATTACACGAGAAAAAGCGAGAAGTGGTAATTCGTAGTAAAAACCGCAGAAAACATAACGTTTTCAACATTTGTTTTCGAAATGACGTCACTGAAAATCTTCACATTGGACGCATGACTCTCAGAAACGTTTACATTTATCGTCTGGCAACTAATGCAGCGTGATGCCGTTTGCGGTCGCACCACTCTGTACGAAGTAGAATTTTCTAAGTTGTTGCAGTCACCAAGAAAGAGGCACAGAAATTCAAGTTTTAGTTTTTGAAAATTCAGTTTTTGGCTGCTTTTGCTGCCTTGTAGTAGACCTAGGACCTTACGATTTTGCATGAACCGAACTCTGGCAGCCACATTACACGAGAAAAAGCGAGAAGTGGTAATTCGTAGTAAAAACCGCAGAAAACATAACGTATTCAACATATGTTTTCGAAATGACGTAACTGAAAAATCTTCACATTGGACGCATGACTCTCAGAAACGTTTACATTTATCGTCTGGCAACTAATGCAGCGTGATGACGTTTGCGGTCGCACCACTCTGTACGAAGTAGAAGCTTCTAAGTTGTTGCAGTCACCAAGAAAGAGGCACAGAAATTCAAGTTTTAGTTTTTGAAAATTCAGTTTTTTGGTTGCTTTTGCTGCCTTGTAGTTGACCTAGGACCTTAAGATTTTGCATGAACCGATCTCTGGCAGCCACATTACACGAGAAAAAGCGAGAAGTGGTAATTCGTAGTAAAAACCGCAGAAAACATAACGTTTTCTACATTGTTTTCGAAATGACGTAACTGAAAATCTTCACATTGGACGCATGACTCTCAGAAACGTTTACATTTATCGTCTGGCAACTAATGCAGCGTGATGACGTTTGCGATCGCACCACTCTGTACGAAGTAGAAGCTTCTAAATTGTTGCAGTCACCAAGAAAGAGGCACAGAAATTCAAGTTTTAGTTTTTGAAAATTCAGTTTTTGGCTGCTTTTGCTGCCTTGTAGTTGACCTAGGACCATAATATTTTGCATGAACCGATCTCTGGCAGCCACATTACACGAGAAAAAGCGAGAAGTGGTAATTCGTAGTAAAAACCGCAGAAAACATAACGTTTTCAACATTTGTTTTCGAAATGACGTAACTGAAAATCTTCACATTGGACGCATGACTCTCAGAAACGTTTACATTTATCGTCTGGCAACTAATGCAGCGTGATGACGTTTGCGGTCGCACCACTCTGTACGAAGTAGAAGCTTCTAAGTTGTTGCAGTCACCAAGAAAGAGGCACAGAAATTCAAGTTTTAGTTTATGAAAATTCAGTTTTTGGCTGCTTTTGCTGCCTTGTAGTTGACCTAGGACCTTAAGATTTTGCATGAACCGATCTATGGCAGCCACATTACACGAGAAAAAGCGAGAAGTGGTAATTCGTAGTAAAAACCGCAGAAAACATAACGTTTTCAACATTTCTTTTCGAAATGACGTAACTGAAAATCTTCACATTGGACGCATGACTCTCAGAAACGTTTACATTTATCGTGTGGCAACTAATGAAGCGTGATGACGTTTCCGGTCGCACCACTCTGTACGAAGTAGAAGCTTCTAAGTTGTTGCAGTCACCAAGAAAGAGGCACAGAAATTCAAGTTTTAGTTTTTGAAAATTCAGTTTTTGGCTGCTTTTGCTGCCTTGTAGTTGACCTAGGACCTTAAGATTATGCATGAACCGAACTCTGGCAGCCACATTACACGAGAAAAAGCGAGAAGTGGTAATTCGTAGTAAAAACCGCAGAAAACATAACGTTTTCAACATTTGTTTTCGAAATGACGTCACTGAAAATCTTCACATTGGACGAATGACTCTCAGAAACGTTTACATTTATCGTCTGGCAACTAATGCAGCGTGATGACGTTTGCGGTCGCACCACTCTGTACGAAGTAGAAGCTTCTAAGTTGTTGCAGTCACCAAGAAAGAGGCCGAGAAATTCAAGTTTTAGTTTTTGAAAATTCAGTTTTTGGCTGCTTTTGCTGCCTTGTAGTTGACCTAGGACCTTAAGATTTTGCATGAACCGAACTTTGGCAGCCACATTACACGAGAAAAAGCGAGAAGTGGTAATTCGTAGTAAAAACCGCAGAAAACATAACGTTTTCGACATTTGTTTTCGAAATGACGTAACTGAAAATCTTCACATTGGACGCATGACTCTCAGAAACGTTTACATTTATCGTCTGGCAACTAATGCAGCGTGATGACGTTTGCGGTCGCACCACTCTGTACGAAGTAGAAGCTTCTAAGTTGTTGCAGTCACCAAGAAAGAGGCACAGAAATTCAAGTTTTAGTTTTTGAAAATTCAGTTTTTGGCTGCTTTTGCTGCCTTGTAGTTGACCTAGGACCTTAAGATTTTGCATGAACCGAACTCTGGCAGCCACATTACACGAGAAAAAGCGAGAAGTGGTAATTCGTAGTAAAAACCACAGAAAACATAACGTTTTCAACATTTGTTTTCGAAATGACGTCACTGAAAATCTTCACATTGGACGCATGACTCTCAGAAACGTTTACATTTATCGTCTGGCAACTAATGCAGCGTGATGACGTTTGCGGTCGCACCACTCTGTACGAAGTAGAAGCTTCTAAGTTGTTGCAGTCACCAAGAAAGAGGCAGAGAAATTCAAGTTTTAGTTTTTGAAAATTCAGTTTTTGGCTGCTTTTGCTGCCTTGTAGTTGACCTAGGACCTTAAGATTTTGCATGAACCGAACTTTGGCAGCCACATTACACGAGAAAAAGCGAGAAGTGGTAATTCGTAGTAAAAACCGCAGAAAACATAACGTTTTCGACATTTGTTTTCGAAATGACGTAACTGAAAATCTTCACATTGGACGCATGACTCTCAGAAACGTTTACATTTATCGTCTGGCAACTAATGCAGCGTGATGACGTTTGCGGTCGCACCACTCTGTACGAAGTAGAAGCTTCTAAGTTGTTGCAGTCACCAAGAAAGAGGCACAGAAATTCCAGTTTTAGTTTTTGAAAATTCAGTTTTTGGCTGCTTTTGCTGCCTTGTAGTTGACCTAGGACCTTAAGATTTTGCATGAACCGAACTCTGGCAGCCACATTACACGAGAAAAAGCGAGAAGTGGTAATTCGTAGTAAAAACCGCAGAAAACATAACGTTTTCAACATTTGTTTTCGAAATGACGGAACTGAAAATCTTCACATTGGACGCATGACTCTCAGAAACGTTTACATTTATCGTCTGGCAACTAATGCCGCGTGATGACGTTTGCGGTCGCACCACTCTGTACGAAGTAGAAGCTTCTAAGTTGTTGCAGTCACCAAGAAAGAGGCACAGAAATACAAGTTTTAGTTTTTGAAAATTCAGTTTTTAGCTGCTTTTGCTGCCTTGTAGTTGACCTAGGACCTTAAGATTTTGCATGAACCGATCTCTGGCAGCCACATTACACGGGAAAAAGCGAGAAGTGGTAATTCGTAGTAAAAACCGCAGAAAACATAACGTTTTCAACATTTGTTTTCGAAATGACGTAACTGAAAATCTTCACATTGGACGCATGCCTCTCAGAAACGTTTACATTTATCGTCTGGCAACTAATGCAGCGTGATGACGTTTGCGGTCGCACCACTCTGTACGAAGTAGAAGCTTCTAAGTTGTTGCAGTCACCAAGAAAGAGGCACAGAAATTCAAGTTTTAGTTTTTGAAAATTCAGTTTTTGGCTGCTTTTGCTGCCTTGTAGTTGACCTAGGACCTTAAGATTTTGCATGAACCGATCTCTGGCAGCCACATTACACGAGAAAAAGCGAGAAGTGGTAATTCGTAGTAAAAACCGCAGAAAACATAACGTTTTCAACATTTGTTTTCGAAATGACGTAACTGAAAATCTTCACATTGGACGCATGACTCTCAGAAACGTTTACATTTATCGTCTGGCAACTAATGCAGCGTGATGACGTTTGCGGTCGCACCACTCTGTTCGAGGTAGAAGCTTCTAAGTTGTTGCAGTCACCAAGAAAGAGGCACAGAAATTCAAGTTTTAGTTTTTGAAAATTCAGTTTTTGGCTGCTTTTGCTGCCTTGTAGTTGACCTAGGACCTTAAGATTTTGCATGAACCGATCTCTGGCAGCCACATTACACGAGAAAAAGCGAGAAGTTGTAATTCGTAGTAAAAACCACAGAAAACATAACGTTTTCAACATTTGTTTTCGAAATGACGTAACTGAAAATCTTCACATTGGACGCATGACTCTCAGAAACGTTTACATTTATCGTCTGGCAACTAATGCAGCGTGATGACGTTTGCGGTCGCACCACTCTGTACGAAGTAGAAGCTTCTAAGTTGTTGCAGTCACCAAGAAAGAGGCACAGAAATTCAAGTTTTAGTTTTTGAAAATTCAGTTTTTGGCTGCTTTTGCTGCCTTGTAGTTGACCTAGGACCTTAAGGTTTTGCATGAACCGAACTCTGGCAGCCGCATTACACGAGAAAAAGCGAGAAGTGGTAATTCGTAGTAAAAACCGCAGAAAACATAACGTTTTCAACATTTGTTTTCGAAATGACGTAACTGAAAATCTTCACATTGGACGCATGACTCTCAGAAACGTTTACATTTATCGTCTGGCAACTAATGCAGCGTGATGCCGTTTGCGGTCGCACCACTCTGTACGAAGTAGAACCTTCTAAGTTGTTGCAGTCACCAAGAAAGAGGCACAGAAATTCAAGTTTTAGTTTTTGAAAATTCAGTTTTTGGCTGCTTTTGCTGCCTTATAGTTGACCTAGGACCTTAAGATTTTGCATGAACCGAACTCTGGCAGGCACATTACACGAGAAAAAGCGAGAAGTGGTAATTCGTAGTAAAAACCGCAGAAAACATAACGTATTCAACATTTGTTTTCGAAATGACGTAACTGAAAATCTTCACATTGGACGCATGACTCTCAGAAACGTTTACATTTATCGTGTGGCAACTAATGCAGCGTGATGACGTTTGCGGTCGCACCACTCTGTACGAAGTAGAAGCTTCTAAGTTGTTGCAGTCACCAAGAAAGAGGCACAGAAATTCAAGTTTCAGTTTTTGAAAATTCAGTTTTTTGGTTGCATTTGCTGCCTTGTAGTTGACCTAGGACCTTAAGATTTTGCATGAACCGATCTCTGGCAGCCACATTACACGAGAAAAAGCGAGAAGTGGTAATTCGTATTAAAAACAGCAGAAAACATAACGTTTTCAACATTTGTTTTCGAAATGACGTAACTGAAAATCATCACATTGGACGCATGACTCTCAGAAACGTTTACATTTATCGTCTGGCAACTAATGCAGCGTGATGACGTTTGCGGTCGCACCACTCTGTACGCAGTAGAAGCTTCTAAATTGTTGCAGTCACCAAGAAAGAGTCACAGAAATTCAAGTTTTAGTTTTTGAATATTCAGTTTTTGGCTGCTTTTGCTGCCTTGTAGTTGACCTAGGACCTTAAGATTTTGCATGAACCGATCTCTGGCAGCCACATTACACGAGAAAAAGCGAGAAGTGGTAATTCGTAGTAAAAACCGCAGAAAACATAACGTTTTCAACATTTCTTTTCGAAATGACGTAACTGAAAATCTTCACATTGGACGCATGACTCTCAGAAACGTTTACATTTATCGTCCGGCAACTAATGCAGCGTGATGACGTTTGCGGTCGCACCACTCTGTACGAAGTAGAAGCTTCTAAGTTGTTGCAGTCACCAAGAAAGAGGCACAGAAATTCAAGTTTTAGTTTATGAAAACTCAGTTTTTGGCTGCTTTTGCTGCCTTGTAGTTGACCTAGGACCTTAAGATTTTGCATGAACCGATCTCTGGCAGCCACATTACACGAGAAAAAGCGAGAAGTGGTAATTCGTAGTAAAAGCCGCAGAAAACATAACGTTTTCAACATTTGTTTTCGAAATGACGTAACTGAAAATCTTCACATTGGACGCATGACTCTCAGAAACGTTTACATTTATCGTCTTGCAACTAATGCAGCGTGATGACGTTTGCGGTCGCACCACTCTGTACGAGGTAGAAGCTTCTAAGTTGTTGCAGTCACCAAGAAAGGGGCACAGAAATTCAAGTTTTAGTTTTTGAAACTTCAGTTTTTGGCTGCTTTTGCTGCCTTGTAGTTGACCTAGGACTTTAGGATTTTGCATGAACCGATCTCTGGCAGCCACATTACACGATAAAAAGCGAGAAGTGGTAATTCGTAGTAAAAACCGCAGAAAACATAACGTTTTCAACATTTCTTTTCGAAATGACGTAACTGAAAATCTTCACATTGGACGCATGACTCTCAGAAACGTTTACATTTATCGTCTGGCAACTAATGCAGCGTTATGACGTTTGCGGTCGCACCACTCTGTTCGAAGTAGAAGCTTCTAAGTTGTTGCAGTCACCAAGAAAGAGGCACAGAAATTCAAGTTTTAGTTTTTGAAAATTCAGTTTTTGGCTGCTTTTGCTGCCTTGTAGTTGACCTAGGACCTTAAGATTTTGCATGAACCGATCTCTGGCAGCCACATTACACGAGAAAAAGCGAGAAGTGGTAATTCGTAGTAAAAACCGCAGAAAACATAACGTTTTCAACATTTGTTTTCGAAATGACGTAACTGAAAATCTTCACATTGGACGCATGACTCTCAGAAACGTTTACATTTATCGTCTGGCAACTAATGCAGCGTGATGACGTTTGCGGTCGCACCACTCTGTACGAAGTAGAAGCTTCTAAGTTGTTGCAGTCACCAAGAAAGAGGCACAGAAATTCAAGTTTTAGTTTTTGAAAATTCAGTTTTTGGCTGCTTTTGCTGCCTTGTAGTTGACCTAGGACCTTCAGATTTTGCATGAACCGAACTCTGGCAGCCACATTACACGAGAAAAAGCGAGAAGTGGTAATTCGTAGTAAAAACCGCAGAAAACATAACGTTTTCAACATTTGTTTTCGAAATGACGTAACTGAAAATCTTCACATTGGACGCATGACTCTCAGAAACGTTTACATTTATCGTCTGGCAACTAATGCAGCGTGATGACGTTTGCGGTCGCACCACTCTGTACGAAGTAGAAGCTTCTAAGTTGTTGCAGTCACCAAGAAAGAGGCACAGAAATTCAAGTTTAGTTTTTGAAAATTCAGTTTTTGGCTGCTTTTGCTGCCTTGTAGTTGACCTAGGAAATTAAGATTTTGCATGAACCGAACTCTGGCAGCCACATTACACGAGAAAAAGCGAGAAGTGGTAATTCGTAGTAAAAACCGCAGAAAACATAACGCTTTCAACATTTGTTTTGGAAATGACGTAACTGAAAATCTTCACATTGGACGCATGACTCTCAGAAACGTTTACATTTATCGTCTGGCAACTAATGCAGCGTGATGACGTTTGCGGTCGCACCACTCTGTACGAAGTAGAAGCTTCTAAGTTGTTGCAGTCACCAAGAAAGAGGCACAGAAATTCAAGTTTTAGTTTTTGAAAATTCAGTTTTTGGCTGCTTTTGCTGCCTTGTAGTTGACCTAGGACCTTAAGATTTTGCATGAACAGATCTCTGGCAGCCACATTACACGAGAAAAAGCGAGAAGTGGTAATTCGTAGTAAAAACCGCAGAAAACATAAAGTTTTCTAAATTTGTTTTCGAAATGACGTAACTGAAAATCTTCACATTGGACGCATGACTCTCAGAAACGTTTACATTTATCGTGTGGCAACTAATGCAGCGTGATGACGTTTGCGGTCGCACCACTCTGTACGAAGTAGAAGCTTCTAAGTTGTTGCAGTCACCAAGAAAGAGGCACAGAAATTCAAGTTTTAGTTTTTGAAAATTCAGTTTTTGGCTGCTTTTGCTGCCTTGTAGTTGACCTAGGACCTTAAGATTTTGCATGAACCGAACTCTGGCAGCCACATTACACGAGAAAAAGCGAGAATTGGTAATTCGTAGTAAAAACCGCAGAAAACATAACGTTTTCAACATTTGTTTTCGAAATGACGTAACTGAAAATCTTCGCATTGGACGCATGACTCTCGGAAACGTTTACATTTATCGACTGGCAACTAATGCAGCATGATGACATTTGCGGTCGCACCACTCTGTACGAAGTAGAAGCTTCTAAGTTGTTGCAGTCACCAAGAAAGAGGCACAGAAATTCAAGTTTTAGTTTTTGAAAATTCAGTTTTTTGGCTGCTTTTGCTGCCTTGTAGTTGACCTAGGACCTTAAGATTTTGCATGAACCGAACTCTGGCAGCCACATTACACGAGAAAAAGCGAGAAGTGGTAATTCGTAGTAAAAACCACAGAAAACATAACGTTTTCAACATTTGTTTTCGAAATGACGTAACTGAAAATCTTCACATTGGACGCATGACTCTCAGAAACGTTTACATTTATCGTCTGGCAACTAATGCAGCGTGATGACGTTTGCGGTCGCACCACTCTGTACGAAGTAGAAGCTTCTAAGTTGTTGCAGTCACCAAGAAAGAGGCACAGAAATTCAAGTTTTAGTTTTTGAAAATTCAGTTTTTGGCTGCTTTTGCTGCCTTGTAGTTGACCTAGGACCTTAAAATTTTGCATGAACCGAACTCTGGCAGCCACATTACACGAGAAAAAGCGAGAAGTGGTAATTCGTAGTAAAAACCGCAGACAACATAACGTTTTCAACATTTGTTTTCGAAATGACGTAACTGAAAATCTTCACATTGGACGCATGACTCTCAGAAACGTTTACATTTATCGTCTGGCAACTAATGCCGCGTGATGACGTTTGCGGTCGCACCACTCTGTACGAAGTAGAAGCTTCTAAGTTGTTGCAGTCACCAAGAAAGAGGCACAGAAATTCAAGTTTTAGTTTTTGAAAATTCAGTTTTTGGCTGCTTTTGCTGCCTTGTAGTTGACCTAGGACCTTAAGATTTTGCATGAACCGATCTCTGGCAGCCACATTACACGAGAAAAAGCGAGAAGTGGTAATTCGTAGTAAAAACCGCAGAAAACATAAAGTTTTCTACATTTGTTTTCGAAATGACGTAACTGAAAATCTTCACATTGGACGCATGACTCTCAGAAACGTTTACATTTATCGTCTGGCAACTAATGCAGCGTGGTGACGTTTGCGGTCGCACCACTCTGTACGAAGTAGAAGCTTCTAAGTTGTTGCAGTCACCAAGAAAGAGGCACAGAAATTCAAGTTTTAGTTTTTGAAAATTCAGTTTGTGGCTGCTTTTGCTGCCTTGTAGTTGACCTAGGACCTTAAGATTTTGCATGAACCGATCTCTGGCAGCCACATTACACGAGAAAAAGCGAGAAGTGGTAATTCGTAGTAAAAACCGCAGAAAACATAAAGTTTTCTACATTTGTTTTCGAAATGACGTAACTGAAAATCTTCACATTGGACGCATGACTCTCAGAAACGTTTAAATTTATCGTCTGGCAACTAATGCAGCGTGATGTCGTTTGCGGTCGCACCACTCTGTACGAAGTAGAAGCTTCTAAGTTGTTGCAGTCACCAAGAAAGAGGCACAGAAATTCAAGTTTTAGTTTTTGAAAGTTCAGTTTTTGGCTGCTTTTGCTGCCTTGTAGTTGACCTAGGACCTTAAGATTTTGCATGAACCGAACTCTGGCAGCCACATTACACGAGAAAAAGCGAGAAGTGGTAATTCGTAGTAAAAACTGCACAAAACATAACGTTTTCAACATTTGTTTTCGAAATGACGTAACTGAAAATCTTCACATTGGACGCATGACTCTCAGAAACGTTTACATTTATCGTCTGGCAACTAATGCAGCGTGATGACGTTTGCGGTCGCACCACTCTGTACGAAGTAGAAGCTTCTAAGTTGTTGCAGTCACCAAGAAAGAGGCACAGAAATTCAAGTTTTAGTTTTTGAAAATTCAGTTTTTGGCTGCTTTTGCTGCCTTGTAGTTGACCTAGGACCTTAATATTTTGCATGAACCGATCTCCGGCAGCCACATTACACGAGAAAAAGCGAGAAGTGGTAATTCGTAGTAAAAACCGCAGAAAACATAACGTTTTCAACATTTGTTTTCCAAATGACGTAACTGAAAATCTTCACATTGGACGCATGGCTCTCAGAAACGTTTACATTTATCGTCTGGCAACTAATGCAGCGTGATGACGTTTGCGGTCGCACCACTCTGTACGAAGTAGAAGCTTCTAAGTTGTTGCAGTCACCAAGAAAGAGGCACAGAAATTCAAGTTTTAGTTTTTGAAAATTCAGTTTTTGGCTGCTTTTGCTGCCTTATAGTTGACCTAGGACCTTAAGATTTTGCATGAACCGAACTCTGGCAGGCACATTACACGAGAAAAAGCGAGAAGTGGTAATTCGTAGTAAAAACCGCAGAAAACATAACGTATTCAACATTTGTTTTCGAAATGACGTAACTGAAAATCTTCACATTGGACGCATGACTCTCAGAAACGTTTACATTTATCGTCTGGCAACTAATGCAGCGTGATGACGTTTGCGGTCGCACCACTCTGTACGAAGTAGAAGCTTCTAAGTTGTTGCAGTCACCAAGAAAGAGGCACAGAAATTCAAGTTTCAGTTTTTGAAAATTCAGTTTTTTGGTTGTATTTGCTGCCTTGTAGTTGACCTAGGACCTTAAGATTTTGCATGAACCGATCTCTGGCAGCCACATTACACGAGAAAAAGCGAGAAGTGGTAATTCGTAGTAAAAACCGCAGAAAACATAACGTTTTCAACATTTGTTTTCGAAATGACGTAACTGAAAATCTTCACATTGGACGCATGACTCTCAGAAACGTTTACATTTATCGTCTGGCAACTAATGCAGCGTGATGACGTTTGCGGTCGCACCACTCTGTACGCAGTAGAAGCTTCTAAATTGTTGCAGTCACCAAGAAAGAGGCACAGAAATTCAAGTTTTAGTTTTTGAATATTCAGTTTTTGGCTGCTTTTGCTGCCTTGAAGTTGACCTAGGACCTTAAAATTTTGCATGAACCGATCTCTGGCAGCCACATTACACGAGAAAAAGCGAGAAGTGGTAATTCGTAGTAAAAACCGCTGAAAACATAACGTTTTCAACATTTGTTTTCGAAATGACGTAACTGAAAATCTTCACATTGGACGCATGACTCTCAGAAACGTTTACATTTATCGTCCGGCAACTAATGCAGCGTGATGACGTTTGCGGTCGCACCACTCTGTACGAAGTAGAAGCTTCTAAGTTGTTGCAGTCACCAAGAAAGAGGCACAGAAATTCAAGTTTTAGTTTATGAAAACTCAGTTTTTGGCTGCTTTTGCTGCCTTGTAGTTGACCTAGGACCTTAAGATTTTGCATGAACCGATCTCTGGCAGCCACATTACACGAGAAAAAGCGAGAAGTGGTAATTCGTAGTAAAAGCCGCAGAAAACATAACGTTTTCAACATTTGTTTTCGAAATGACGTAACTGAAAATCTTCACATTGGACGCATGACTCTCAGAAACGTTTACATTTATCGTCTTGCAACTAATGCAGCGTGATGACGTTTGCGGTCGCACCACTCTGTACGAGGTAGAAGCTTCTAAGTTGTTGCAGTCACCAAGAAAGAGGCACAGAAATTCAAGTTTTAGTTTTTGAAACTTCAGTTTTTGGCTGCTTTTGCTGCCTTGTAGTTGACCTAGGACTTTAAGATTTTGCATGAACCGATCTCTGGCAGCCACATTACACGATAAAAAGCGAGAAGTGGTAATTCGTAGTAAAAACCGCAGAAAACATAACGTTTTCAACATTTCTTTTCGAAATGACGTAACTGAAAATCTTCACATTGGACGCATGACTCTCAGAAACGTTTACATTTATCGTCTGGCAACTAATGCAGCGTTATGACGTTTGCGGTCGCACCACTCTGTTCGAAGTAGATGCTTCTAAGTTGTTGCAGTCACCAAGAAAGAGGCACAGAAATTCAAGTTTTAGTTTTTGAAAATTCAGTTTTTGGCTGCTTTTGCTGCCTTGTAGTTGACCTAGGACCTTAAGATTTTGCATGAACCGATCTCTGGCAGCCACATTACACGAGAAAAAGCGAGAAGTGGTGATTCGTAGTAAAAACCGCAGAAAACATAACGTTTTCAACATTTGTTTTCGAAATGACGTAACTGAAAATCTTCACATTGGACGCATGACTCTCAGAAACGTTTACATTTATCGTCTGGCAACTAATGCAGCGTGATGACGTTTGCGGTCGCACCACTCTGTACGAAGTAGAAGCTTCTAAGTTGTTGCAGTCACCAAGAAAGAGGCACAGAAATTCAAGTTTTAGTTTTTGAAAATTCAGTTTTTGGCTGCTTTTGCTGCCTTGTAGTTGACCTAGGACCTTAAGATTTTGCATGAACCGATCTCTGGCAGCCACATTACACGAGAAAAAACGAGAAGTGGTAATTCGTAGTAAAAACCGCAGAAAACATAAAGTTTTCTACATTTGTTTTCGAAATGACGTAACTGAAAATCTTCACATTGGACGCATGACTCTCAGAAACGTTTAAATTTATCGTCTGGCAACTAATGCAGCGTGATGTCGTTTGCGGTCGCACCACTCTGTACGAAGTAGAAGCTTCTAAGTTGTTGCAGTCACCAAGAAAGAGGCACAGAAATTCAAGTTTTAGTTTTTGAAAGTTCAGTTTTTGGCTGCTTTTGCTGCCTTGTAGTTGACCTAGGACCTTAAGATTTTGCATGAACCGAACTCTGGCAGCCACATTACACGAGAAAAAGCGAGAAGTGGTAATTCGTAGTAAAAACTGCACAAAACATAACGTTTTCAACATTTGTTTTCGAAATGACGTAACTGAAAATCTTCACATTGGACGCATGACTCTCAGAAACGTTTACATTTATCGTCTGGCAACTAATGCAGCGTGATGACGTTTGCGGTCGCACCACTCTGTACGAAGTAGAAGCTTCTAAGTTGTTGCAGTCACCAAGAAAGAGGCACAGAAATTCAAGTTTTAGTTTTTGAAAATTCAGTTTTTGGCTGCTTTTGCTGCCTTGTAGTTGACCTAGGACCTTAATATTTTGCATGAACCGATCTCCGGCAGCCACATTACACGAGAAAAAGCGAGAAGTGGTAATTCGTAGTAAAAACCGCAGAAAACATAACGTTTTCAACATTTGTTTTCCAAATGACGTAACTGAAAATCTTCACATTGGACGCATGGCTCTCAGAAACGTTTACATTTATCGTCTGGCAACTAATGCAGCGTGATGACGTTTGCGGTCGCACCACTCTGTACGAAGTAGAAGCTTCTAAGTTGTTGCAGTCACCAAGAAAGAGGCACAGAAATTCAAGTTTTAGTTTTTGAAAATTCAGTTTTTGGCTGCTTTTGCTGCCTTGTAGTTGACCTAGGACCTTAAGATTTTGCATGAACCGAACTCTGGCAGCCGCATTACACGAGAAAAAGCGAGAAGTGGTAATTCGTAGTAAAAACCGCAGAAAACATAACGTTTTCAACATTTGTTTTCGAAATGACGTAACTGAAAATCTTCACATTGGACGCATGACTCTCAGAAACGTTTACATTTATCGTCTGGCAACTAATGCAGCGTGATGCCGTTTGCGGTCGCACCACTCTGTACGAAGTAGAACCTTCTAAGTTGTTGCAGTCACCAAGAAAGAGGCACAGAAATTCAAGTTTTAGTTTTTGAAAATTCAGTTTTTGGCTGCTTTTGCTGCCTTATAGTTGACCTAGGACCTTAAGATTTTGCATGAACCGAACTCTGGCAGGCACATTACACGAGAAAAAGCGAGAAGTGGTAATTCGTAGTAAAAACCGCAGAAAACATAACGTATTCAACATTTGTTTTCGAAATGACGTAACTGAAAATCTTCACATTGGACGCATGACTCTCAGAAACGTTTACATTTATCGTCTGGCAACTAATGCAGCGTGATGACGTTTGCGGTCGCACCACTCTGTACGAAGTAGAAGCTTCTAAGTTGTTGCAGTCACCAAGAAAGAGGCACAGAAATTCAAGTTTCAGTTTTTGAAAATTCAGTTTTTTGGTTGTATTTGCTGCCTTGTAGTTGACCTAGGACCTTAAGATTTTGCATGAACCGATCTCTGGCAGCCACATTACACGAGAAAAAGCGAGAAGTGGTAATTCGTAGTAAAAACCGCAGAAAACATAACGTTTTCAACATTTGTTTTCGAAATGACGTAACTGAAAATCTTCACATTGGACGCATGACTCTCAGAAACGTTTACATTTATCGTCTGGCAACTAATGCAGCGTGATGACGTTTGCGGTCGCACCACTCTGTACGCAGTAGAAGCTTCTAAATTGTTGCAGTCACCAAGAAAGAGGCACAGAAATTCAAGTTTTAGTTTTTGAATATTCAGTTTTTGGCTGCATTTGCTGCCTTGTAGTTGACCTAGGACCTTAAGATTTTGCATGAACCGATCTCTGGCAGCCACATTACACGAGAAAAAGCGAGAAGTGGTAATTCGTAGTAAAAACCGCAGAAAACATAACGTTTTCAACATTTGTTTTCGAAATGACGTAACTGAAAATCTTCACATTGGACGCATGACTCTCAGAAACGTTTACATTTATCGTCTGGCAACTAATGCAGCGTGATGACGTTTGCGGTCGCACCACTCTGTACGAAGTAGAAGCTTCTAAGTTGTTGCAGTCACCAAGAAAGAGGCACAGAAATTCAAGTTTTAGTTTTTGAAAATTCAGTTTTTGGCTGCTTTTGCTGCCTTCTAGTTGACCTAGGACCTTAAGATTTTGCATGAACCGAACTCTGGCAGCCACATTACACGAGAAAAAGCGAGAAGTGGTAATTCGTAGTAAAAACCGCAGAAAACATAACGTTTTCTACATTGTTTTCGTATCGACGTAACTGAAAATCTTCACATTGGACGCATTACTCTCAGAAACGTTTACATTTATCGTCTGGCAACTAATGCCGCGTGATGACGTTTGCGGTCGCACCACTCTGTACGAAGTAGAAGCTTCTAAGTTGTTGCAGTCACCAAGAAAGAGGCACAGAAATTCAAGTTTTAGTTTTTGAAAATTCAGTTTTTGACTGCTTTTGCTGCCTTGTAGTTGACCTAGGACCTTAAGATTTTGCATGAACCTAACTCTGGCAGCCACATTACACGAGAAAAAGCGAGAAGTGGTAATTCGTAGTAAAAACCGCAGAAAACATAACGTATTCTACATTGTTTTCGAAATGACGTAACTGAAAATCTTCACATTGGACGCATTACTCTCACAAACGTTTACATTTATCGTCTGGCAACTAATGCCGCGTGATGACGTTTGCGGTCGCACCACTCTGTACGAAGTAGAAGCTTCTAAGTTGTTGCAGTCACCAAGAAAGAGGCACAGAAATTCAAGTTTTAGTTTTTGAAAATTCAGTTTTTGGCTGCTTTTGCTGCCTTGTAGTTGACCTAGGACCTTAAGATTTTGCATGAACCGAACTCTGGCAGCCACATTACACGAGAAAAAGCGAGAAGTGGTAATTCGTAGTAAAAACCGCAGAAAACATAACGTTTTCAACATTTGTTTTCGAAATGACGTAACTGAAAATCTTCACATTGGACGCATTACTCTCAGAAACATTTACATTTATCGTCTGGCAACTAATGCCGCGTGATGACGTTTGCGGTCGCACCACTCTGTACGAAGTAGAAGCTTCTAAGTTGTTGCAGTCACCAAGATAGAGGCACAGAAATTCAAGTTTCAGTTTTTGAAAATTCAGTTTTTGGCTGCTTTTGCTGCCTTGTAGTTGACCTAGGACCTTAAGATTTTGCATGAACCGAACTCTGGCAGCCACATTACACGAGAAAAAGCGAGAAGTGGTAATTCGTAGTAAAAACCGCAGAAAACATAACGTTTTCTACATTGTTTTCGTATCGACGTAACTGAAAATCTTCATATTGGACGCATTACTCTCAGAAACGTTTACATTTATCGTCTGGCAACTAATGCAGCGTGATGACGTTTGCGGTCGCACCGCTCTGTACGAAGTAGAAGCTTCTAAGTTGTTGCAGTCACCAAGAAAGAGGCACAGAAATTCAAGTTTTAGTTTTTGAAAATTCAGTTTTTGGCTGCTTTGGCTGCCTTGTAGTTGACCTAGGACCTTAAGATTTTGCATGAACCGAACTATGGCAGCCACATTACACGAGAAAAAGCGAGAAGTGGTAATTCGTAGTAAAAACCGCAGGAAACATAACGTTTTCAACATTTGTTTTCGAAATGACGTAACTGAAAATCTTCACATTGGACGCATTACTCTCAGAAACATTTACATTTATCGTCTGGCAACTAATGCCGCGTGATGACGTTTGCGGATGCACCACTCTGTACGAAGTAGAAGCTTCTAAGTTGTTGCAGTCACTAAGATAGAGGCACAGAAATTCAAGTTTTAGTTTTTGAAAATTCAGTTTTTGGCTGCTTTTGCTGCCTTGTAGTTGACCTAGGACTTTACGATTTTGCGTGAACCGAACTCTGGCAGCCACATTACACGAGGAAAAGCGAGAAGTGGTAATTCGTAGTAAAAACCGCAGAAAACATAACGTTTTCTACATTGTTTTCGTATCGACGTAACTGAAAATCTTCACATTGGACGCATTACTCTCAGAAACGTTTACGTTTATCGTCTGGCAACTAATGCAGCGTGATGACGTTTGCGGTCGCACCACTCTGTACGAAGTAGAAGCTTCTAAGTTGTTGCAGTCACCAAGAAAGTGGCACAGAAATTCAAGTTTTAGTTTTTGAAAATTCAGTTTTTGGCTGCTTTTGCTGCCTTGTAGTTGACCTAGGACCTTAAGATTTTGCATGAACCGAACTCTGGCAGCCACATTACACGAGAAAAAGCGAGAAGTGGTAATTCGTAGTAAAAACCGCAGAAAACATAACGTTTTCTACATTGTTTTCGAAATGACGTAACTGTAAATCTTCACATTGGACGCATTACTCTCAGAAACGTTTACATTTATCGTCTGGCAACTAATGCAGCGTGATGACGTTTGCGGTCGCACCACTCTGTACGAAGTAGAAGCTTCTAAGTTGTTGCAGTCACCAAGAAAGAGGCACAGAAATTCAAGTTTTAGTTTTTGAAAATTCAGTTTTTGGCTGCTTTTGCTGCCTTGTAGTTGACCTAGGACCTTAAGATTTTGCATGAACCGAAATCTGGCAGCCACATTACACGAGAAAAAGCGAGAAGTGGTAATTCCTAGTAAAAACCGCAGAAAACATAACGTTTTCAACATTTGTTTTCGAAATGACGTAACTGAAAATCTTCACATTGGACGCATTACTCTCAGAAACGTTTCAGTTATCGTCTGGCAACTAATGCAGCGTGATGACGTTTGCGGTCGCACCACTCTGTACGAAGTAGAAGCTTCTAAGTTGTTGCAGTCACCAAGAAAGAGGCACAGAAATTCAAGTTTTAGTTTTTGAAAATTCAGTTTTTGGCTGCTTTTGCTGCCCTGTAGTTGACCTAGGACCTTAAGATTTTGCATGAACCGAACTCTGGCAGCCACATTACACGAGAAAAAGCGAGAAGTGGTAATTCGTAGTAAAAGCCGCAGAATACATAACATTTTCAACATTTGTTTTCGAAATGACGTAACTGAAAATCTTCACATTGGACGCATTACTCTCAGAAACGTTTCATTTATCGTCTGGCAACTAATGCAGCGTGATGACGTTTACGGTCGCACCACTCTGTACGAAGTAGAAGCTTCTAAGTTGTTGCAGTCACCAAGAAAGAGGCACAGAAATTCAAGTTTTGGTTTTTGAAAATTCAGTTTTTGGCTGCTTTTGCTGCCTTGTAGTTGACCTAGGACCTTAAGATTTTTCATGAACCGAACTCTGGCAACCAAATTACACGAGAAAAAGCGAGAAGTGGTAATTCGTAGTAAGAACCTCAGAAAACATACCGTTTTCTCCATTGTTTTCGTATCGACGTAACTGAAAATCTTCACATTGGACGCATTACTCTCAGAAACGTTTACATTTATCGTCTGGCAACTAATGCAGCGTAATGACGTTTGCGCTCGCACCACTCTGTACGAAGTAGAAACTTCTAAGTTGTTGCAGTCACCAAGAAAGAGGCACAGAAATTCAAGTTTTAGTTTTTGAAAATTCAGTTTTTGGCTGCTTTTGCTGCCTTGTAGTTGACCTAGGACCTTAAGATTTTGCATGAACCGAACTCTGGCAGCCACATTACACGAGAAAAAGCGAGAAGTGGTAATTCGTAGTAAAAACCGCAGAAAACATAATGTTTTCTACATTGTTTTCGTAACGACGTAACTGAAAATCTTCACATTGGACGCATTACTCTCAGAAACGTTTACATTTTTCGTCTGGCAACTAATGCAGCGTGATGACGTTTGCGGTCGCACCACTCTGTACGAAGTAGAAGCTTCTAAGTTGTTGCAGTCACCAAGAAAGAGGCACAGAATTTCAAGTTTTAGTTTTTGAAAATTCAGTTTTTGGCTGCTTTTGCTGCTTTGTAGTTGACCTAGGACCTTAAGATTTTGCATGAACCGACCTCTGGCAGCCACATTACACGAGAAAAAGCGAGAAGTGGTAATTCGTAGTAAAAACCGCAGAAAACATAACGTTTTCAACATTTGTTTTCGAAATGACGTAACTGAAAATCTTCACATTGGACGCATTACTCTCAGAAACGTTTACATTTATCGTCTGGCAACTAATGCAGCGTGATGACGTTTGCGGTCGCACCACTCTGTACGAAGTAGAAGCTTCTAAGTTGTTGCAGTCACCAAGAAAGAGGCACAGAAATTCAAGTTTTAGTTTTTGAAAATTCAGTTTTTGGCTGCTTTTGCTGCCTTGTAGTTGACCTAGGACCTTAAGATTTTCCATGAATCGAACTCTGGCAGCCACATTACACGAGAAAAAGCGAGAAGTGGTAATTCGTAGTAGAAACCGCAGAAAACATAACGTTTTCAACATTTGTTTTCGAAATGACGTAACTGAAAATCTTCACATTGGACGCATTACTCTCAGAAACGTTTACATTTATCGTCTGGCAACTAATGCAGCGTGATGACGTTTGCGGTCGCACCACTCTGTACGAAGTAGAAGCTTCTAAGTTGTTGCAGTCACCAAGAAAGAGGCACAGAAATTCAAGTTTTAGTTTTTGAAAATTCAGTTTTTGGCTGCTTTTGCTGCCTTGTAGTTGACCTAGGACCTTAAGATTTAGCATGAACCGAACTCTGGCAGCCACATTACACGAGAAAAAGCGAGAAGTGGTAATTCGTAGTAAAAACCGCAGAAAACATAACGTATTCTACATTTGTTTTCGAAATGACGTAACTGAAAATCTTCACATTGGACGCATTACTCTCAGAAACGTTTACATTTATCGTCTGGCAACTAATGCAGCGTGATGACGTTTGCGGTCGCACCACTCTGTACGAAGTAGAAGCTTCTAAGTTGTTGCAGTCACCAAGAAAGAGGCACAGAAATTCAAGTTTTAGTTTTTGAAAATTCAGTTTTTGGCTGCTTTTGCTGCCTTGTAGGTGACCTAGGACCTTAAGACTTTGCATGAATCGAACTCTGGCAGCCACATTACACGAGAAAAAGCGAGAAGTGGTAAATCGTAGTAAAAACCGCAGAAAAAATAACGTTTTCAACATTTGTTTTCGAAATGACGTAACTGAAAATCTTCACATTGGACGCATTACTCTCAGAAACGTTTACATTTATCGTCTGGCAACTAATGCAGCGTGATGACGTTTGCGGTCGCACCACTCTGTACGAAGTAGAAGCTTCTAAGTTGTTGCAGTCACCAAGAAAGAGGCACAGAAATTCAAGATTTAGTTTTTGAAAATTCAGTTTTTGGCTGCTTTTGCTGCCTTGTAGTTCACCTAGGACCTTAAGATTTTGCATGAACCGAACTCTGGCAGCCACATTACACGAGAAAAAGCGAGAAGTGGTAATTCGTAGTAAAAACCGCAGAAAACATAACGTTTTCTACATTGTTTTCGTATCGACGTAACTGAAAATCTTCACATTGGACGCATTACTCTCAGAAACGATTACATTTATCGTCTGGCAACTAATGCAGCATGATGACGTTTGCGGTCGCACCACTCTGTACGAAGTAGAAGCTTCTAAGTTGTTGCAGTCACCAAGAAAGAGGCACAGAAATTCAAGTTTTAGTTTTTGAAAATTCAGTTTTTGGCTGCTTTTGCTGCCTTGTAGTTGACCAAGGACCTAAAGATTTTGCATGAACCGAACTCTGGCAGCCACATTACACGAGAAAAAGCGAGAAGTGGTAATTCGTAGTAAAAACCGCAAAAAACATAATGTTTTCTACATTGTTTTCGTATCGACGTAACTGAAAATCTTCACATTGGACGCATTACTCTCAGAAACGATTACATTTATCGTCTGGCAACTAATGCAGCATGATGACGTTTGCGGTCGCACCACTCTGTACGAAGTAGAAGCTTCTAAGTTGTTGCAGTCACCAAGAAAGAGGCACAGAAATTCAAGTTTTAGTTTTTGAAAATTCAGTTTTTGGCTGCTTTTGCTGCCTTGTAGTTGACCTAGAACCTTAAGATTTTGCATGAATCGAACTCTGGCAGCCACATTACACGAGAAAAAGCGAGAAGTGGTAATTCGTAGTAAAAACCGCAGAAAACGTAACGTTTTCAAGATTTGTTTTCGAAATGACGTAACTGAAAATCGTCACATTGGACGCATTACTCTCAGAAACGTTTACATTTATCGTCTGGCAACTAATGCAGCGTGATGACGTTTGCGGTCGCACCACTCTGTACTAAGTAGAAGCTTCTAAGTTGTGGCAGTCACCAAGAAAGAGGCACAGAAATTCAAGTTTTAGTTTTTGAAAATTCAGTTTTTGGCTGCTTTTGCTGCCTTGTAGTTGACCTAGGACCTTAAGATTTTGCATGAACCGAACTCTGGCAGCCACATTACACGGGAAAAAGCGAGAAGTGGTAATTCGTAGTAAAAACCGCAGAAAACATAACGTTTTCTACATTGTTTTCGTATCGACGTAACTGAAAATCTTCACATTGGACGCATTACTCTCAGAAACGTTTACATTTATCGTCTGGCAACTAATGCCGCGTGATGACGTTTGCGGTCGCACCACTCTGTACGAAGTAGAAGCTTCTAAGTTGTTGCAGTCACCAAGAAAGAGGCACAGAAATTCAAGTTTTAGTTTTTGAAAATTCAGTTTTTGGCTGCTTTTGCTGCCTTGTAGTTGACCTAGGACCTTAAGATTTTGCATGAACCGAACTCTGGCAGCCACATTACACGAGAAAAAGCGAGAAGTGGTAATTCGTAGTAAAAACCGCAGAAAACATAACGTTTTCAACATTTGTTTTCGTATCGACGTAACTGAATATCTTCACATTGGACGCATTACTCTCAGAAACGTTTACATTTTTCGTCTGGCAACTAATGCAGCGTGATAACGTTATCGGTCGCACCACTCTGTACGAAGTAGAAGCTTCTAAGTTGTTGCAGTCACCAAGAAAGAGGCACAGAAATTCAAGTTTTAGTTTTTGAAAATTCAGTTTTTGGCTGCTTTTGCTGCCTTGTAGTTGACCTATGACCTTAAGATTTTGCATGAACCGAACTCTGGCAACCACATTACACGAGAAAAAGCGAGAAGTGGTAATTCGTAGTAAAAACCGCAGAAAACATAACGTTTTCTACATTGTTTTCGTATCGACGTAACTGAAAATCTTCTCATTGGACGCATTACTCTCAGAAACGTTTACATTTATCGTCTGGCAACTAATGCAGCGTGATGACGTTTCCGGTCGCAACACTCTGTACGAAAAAGAAGCTTCTAAGTTGTTGCAGTCACCAAGAAAGAGGCACAGAAATTCAAGTTTTAGTTTTTGAAAATTCAGTTTTTGGTTGCTTTTGCTGCCTTGTAGTTGACCAAGGACCTTAAGATTTTGCATGAACCGAACTCTGGCAGCCACATTACACGAGAAAAAGCGAGAAGTGGTAATTCGTAGTAAAAACCTCAGAAAACATAATGTTTTCTACATTGTTTTCGTATCGACGCAACTGAAAATCTTCACATTGGACGCATTACTCTCAGAAACGATTACATTTATCGTCTGGCAACTAATGCAGCATGATGACGTTTGCGGTCGCACCACTCTGTACGAAGTAGAAGCTTCTAAGTTGTTGCAGTCACCAAGAAAGAGGCACAGAAATTCAAGTTTTAGTTTTTGAAAATTCAGTTTTTGGCTGCTTTTGCTGCCTTGTAGTTGACCTAGGACCTTAAGATTTTGCATGAATCGAACTCTGGCAGCCACATTACACGAGAAAAAGCGAGAAGTGGTAATTCGTAGTAAAAACCGCAGAAAACATAACGTTTTCAACATTTGTTTTCGAAATGACGTAACTGAAAATCTTCACATTGGACGCATGACTCTCAGAAACGTTTACATTTATCGTCTGGCAACTAATGCAGCGTGATGACGTTTGCGGTCGCACCACTCTGTACGAAGTAGAAGCTTCTAAGTTGTTGCAGTCACCAAGAAAGAGGCACAGAAATTCAAGTTTTAGTTTTTGAAAATTCAGTTTTTGGCTGCTTTTGCTGCCTTCTAGTTGACCTAGGACCTTAAGATTTTGCATGAACCGAACTCTGGCAGCCACATTACACGAGAAAAAGCGAGAAGTGGTAATTCGTAGTAAAAACCGCAGAAAACATAACGTTTTCTACATTGTTTTCGTATCGACGTAACTGAAAATCTTCACATTGGACGCATTACTCTCAGAAACGTTTACATTTATCGTCTGGCAACTAATGCCGCGTGATGACGTTTGCGGTCGCACCACTCTGTACGAAGTAGAAGCTTCTAAGTTGTTGCAGTCACCAAGAAAGAGGCACAGAAATTCAAGTTTTAGTTTTTGAAAATTCAGTTTTTGACTGCTTTTGCTGCCTTGTAGTTGACCTAGGACCTTAAGATTTTGCATGAACCTAACTCTGGCAGCCACATTACACGAGAAAAAGCGAGAAGTGGTAATTCGTAGTAAAAACCGCAGAAAACATAACGTATTCTACATTGTTTTCGAAATGACGTAACTGAAAATCTTCACATTGGACGCATTACTCTCACAAACGTTTACATTTATCGTCTGGCAACTAATGCCGCGTGATGACGTTTGCGGTCGCACCACTCTGTACGAAGTAGAAGCTTCTAAGTTGTTGCAGTCACCAAGAAAGAGGCACAGAAATTCAAGTTTTAGTTTTTGAAAATTCAGTTTTTGGCTGCTTTTGCTGCCTTGTAGTTGACCTAGGACCTTAAGATTTTGCATGAACCGAACTCTGGCAGCCACATTACACGAGAAAAAGCGAGAAGTGGTAATTCGTAGTAAAAACCGCAGAAAACATAACGTTTTCAACATTTGTTTTCGAAATGACGTAACTGAAAATCTTCACATTGGACGCATTACTCTCAGAAACATTTACATTTATCGTCTGGCAACTAATGCCGCGTGATGACGTTTGCGGTCGCACCACTCTGTACGAAGTAGAAGCTTCTAAGTTGTTGCAGTCACCAAGATAGAGGCACAGAAATTCAAGTTTCAGTTTTTGAAAATTCAGTTTTTGGCTGCTTTTGCTGCCTTGTAGTTGACCTAGGACCTTAAGATTTTGCATGAACCGAACTCTGGCAGCCACATTACACGAGAAAAAGCGAGAAGTGGTAATTCGTAGTAAAAACCGCAGAAAACATAACGTTTTCTACATTGTTTTCGTATCGACGTAACTGAAAATCTTCATATTGGACGCATTACTCTCAGAAACGTTTACATTTATCGTCTGGCAACTAATGCAGCGTGATGACGTTTGCGGTCGCACCGCTCTGTACGAAGTAGAAGCTTCTAAGTTGTTGCAGTCACCAAGAAAGAGGCACAGAAATTCAAGTTTTAGTTTTTGAAAATTCAGTTTTTGGCTGCTTTGGCTGCCTTGTAGTTGACCTAGGACCTTAAGATTTTGCATGAACCGAACTATGGCAGCCACATTACACGAGAAAAAGCGAGAAGTGGTAATTCGTAGTAAAAACCGCAGGAAACATAACGTTTTCAACATTTGTTTTCGAAATGACGTAACTGAAAATCTTCACATTGGACGCATTACTCTCAGAAACATTTACATTTATCGTCTGGCAACTAATGCCGCGTGATGACGTTTGCGGATGCACCACTCTGTACGAAGTAGAAGCTTCTAAGTTGTTGCAGTCACTAAGATAGAGGCACAGAAATTCAAGTTTTAGTTTTTGAAAATTCAGTTTTTGGCTGCTTTTGCTGCCTTGTAGTTGACCTAGGACTTTACGATTTTGCGTGAACCGAACTCTGGCAGCCACATTACACGAGGAAAAGCGAGAAGTGGTAATTCGTAGTAAAAACCGCAGAAAACATAACGTTTTCTACATTGTTTTCGTATCGACGTAACTGAAAATCTTCACATTGGACGCATTACTCTCAGAAACGTTTACGTTTATCGTCTGGCAACTAATGCAGCGTGATGACGTTTGCGGTCGCACCACTCTGTACGAAGTAGAAGCTTCTAAGTTGTTGCAGTCACCAAGAAAGAGGCACAGAAATTCAAGTTTTTGTTTTTGAAAATTCAGTTTTTTGCTGCTTTTGCTGCCTTGTAGTTGACCTAGGACCTTAAGATTTTGCATGAACCGAACTCTGGCAGCCACATTACACGAGAAAAAGCGAGAAGTGGTAATTCGTAGTAAAAACCGCAGAAAACATAACGTTTTCAACATTTGTTTTCGAAATGACGTAACTGAAAATCTTCACATTGGACGCATTACTCTCAGAAACATTTACATTTATCGTCTGGCAACTAATGCCGCGTGATGACGTTTCCGGTCGCAACACTCTGTACGAAGTACAAGCTTCTAAGTTGTTGCAGTCACCAAGATAGAGGCACAGAAATTCAAGTTTCAGTTTTTGAAAATTAAGTTTTTGGCTGCTTTTGCTGCCTTGTAGTTGACCTAGGACCTTAAGATTTTGCATGAACCGAACTCTGGCAGCCACATTACACGAGAGAAAGCGAGAAGTGGTAATTCGTAGTAAAAACCGCAGAAAACATAACGTTTTCTACATTGTTTTCGTATCGACGTAACTGAAAATCTTCACATTGGACGCATGACTCTCAGAAACGTTTACATTTATCGTCTGGCAACTAATGCCGCGTGATGACGTTTGCGGTCGCACCACTCTGTACGAAGTAGAAGCTTCTAAGTTGTTGCAGTCACCAAGAAAGAGGCACAGAAATTCAAGTTTTAGTTTTTGAAAATTCAGTTTTTGACTGCTTTTGCTGCCTTGTAGTTGACCTAGGACCTTAAGATTTTGCACGAACCTAACTCTGGCAGCCACATTACACGAGAAAAAGCGAGAAGTGGTAATTCGTAGTAAAAACCGCAGAAAACATAACGTATTCTACATTGTTTTCGAAATGACGTAACTGAAAATCTTCACATTGGACGCATTACTCTCAGAAACGTTTACATTTATCGTCTGGCAACTAATGCCGCGTGATGACGTTTGCGGTCGCACCACTCTGTACGAAGTAGAAGCTTCTAAGTTGTTGCAGTCACCAAGAAAGAGGCACAGAAATTCAAGTTTTAGTTTTTGAAAATTCAGTTTTTGGCTGCTTTTGCTGCCTTGTAGTTGACCTAGGACCTTAAGATTTTGCATGAACCGAACTCTGGCAGCCACATTACACGAGAAAAAGCGAGAAGTGGTAATTCGTAGTAAAAACCGCAGAAAACATAACGTTTTCTACATTGTTTTCGTATCGACGTAACTGAAAATCTTCATATTGGACGCATTACTCTCAGAAACGTTTACATTTATCGTCTGGCAACTAATGCAGCGTGATGACGTTTGCGGTCGCACCGCTCTGTACGAAGTAGAAGCTTCTAAGTTGTTGCAGTCACCAAGAAAGAGGCACAGAAATTCAAGTTTTAGTTTTTGAAAATTCAGTTTTTGGCTGCTTTGGCTGCCTTGTAGTTGACCTAGGACCTTAAGATTTTGCATGAACCGAACTATGGCAGCCACATTACACGAGAAAAAGCGAGAAGTGGTAATTCGTAGTAAAAACCGCAGGAAACATAACGTTTTCAACATTTGTTTTCGAAATGACGTAACTGAAAATCTTCACATTGGACGCATTACTCTCAGAAACATTTACATTTATCGTCTGGCAACTAATGCCGCGTGATGACGTTTGCGGATGCACCACTCTGTACGAAGTAGAAGCTTCTAAGTTGTTGCAGTCACTAAGATAGAGGCACAGAAATTCAAGTTTTAGTTTTTGAAAATTCAGTTTTTGGCTGCTTTTGCTGCCTTGTAGTTGACCTAGGACTTTACGATTTTGCGTGAACCGAACTCTGGCAGCCACATTACACGAGGAAAAGCGAGAAGTGGTAATTCGTAGTAAAAACCGCAGAAAACATAACGTTTTCTACATTGTTTTCGTATCGACGTAACTGAAAATCTTCACATTGGACGCATTACTCTCAGAAACGTTTACGTTTATCGTCTGGCAACTAATGCAGCGTGATGACGTTTGCGGTCGCACCACTCTGTACGAAGTAGAAGCTTCTAAGTTGTTGCAGTCACCAAGAAAGAGGCACAGAAATTCAAGTTTTTGTTTTTGAAAATTCAGTTTTTTGCTGCTTTTGCTGCCTTGTAGTTGACCTAGGACCTTAAGATTTTGCATGAACCGAACTCTGGCAGCCACATTACACGAGAAAAAGCGAGAAGTGGTAATTCGTAGTAAAAACCGCAGAAAACATAACGTTTTCAACATTTGTTTTCGAAATGACGTAACTGAAAATCTTCACATTGGACGCATTACTCTCAGAAACATTTACATTTATCGTCTGGCAACTAATGCCGCGTGATGACGTTTGCGGTCGCACCACTCTGTACGAAGTACAAGCTTCTAAGTTGTTGCAGTCACCAAGATAGAGGCACAGAAATTCAAGTTTCAGTTTTTGAAAATTCAGTTTTTGGCTGCTTTTGCTGCCTTGTAGTTGACCTAGGACCTTAAGATTTTGCATGAACCGAACTCTGGCAGCCACATTACACGAGAGAAAGCGAGAAGTGGTAATTCGTAGTAAAAACCGCAGAAAACATAACGTTTTCTACATTGTTTTCGTATCGACGTAACTGAAAATCTTCACATTGGACGCATTACTCTCAGAAACGTTTACATTTATCGTCTGGCAACTAATGCCGCGTGATGACGTTTGCGGTCGCACCACTCTGTACGAAGTAGAAGCTTCTAAGTTGTTGCAGTCACCAAGAAAGAGGCACAGAAATTCAAGTTTTAGTTTTTGAAAATTCAGTTTTTGACTGCCTTTGCTGCCTTGTAGTTGACCTAGGACCTTAAGATTTTGCACGAACCTAACTCTGGCAGCCACATTACACGAGAAAAAGCGAGAAGTGGTAATTCGTAGTAAAAACCGCAGAAAACATAACGTATTCTACATTGTTTTCGAAATGACGTAACTGAAAATCTTCACATTGGACGCATTACTCTCAGAAACGTTTACATTTATCGTCTGGCAACTAATGCCGCGTGATGACGTTTGCGGTCGCACCACTCTGTACGAAGTAGAAGCTTCTAAGTTGTTGCAGTCACCAAGAAAGAGGCACAGAAATTCAAGTTTTAGTTTTTGAAAATTCAGTTTTTGGCTGCTTTTGCTGCCTTGTAGTTGACCTAGGACCTTAAGATTTTGCATGAACCGAACTCTGGCAGCCACATTACACGAGAAAAAGCGAGAAGTGGTAATTCGTAGTAAAAACCGCAGAAAGCATAACGTTTTCTACATTGTTTTCGTATCGACGTAACTGAAAATCTTCATATTGGACGCATTACTCTCAGAAACGTTTACATTTATCGTCTGGCAACTAATGCAGCGTGATGACGTTTGCGGTCGCACCGCTCTGTACGAAGTAGAAGCTTCTAAGTTGTTGCAGTCACCAAGAAAGAGGCACAGAAATTCAAGTTTTAGTTTTTGAAAATTCAGTTTTTGGCTGCTTTTGCTGCCTTGTAGTTGACCTAGGACCTTAAGATTTTGCATGAACCGAACTCTGGCAGCCACATTACACGAGAAAAAGCGAGGAGTGGTAATTCGTAGTAAAAACCGCAGAAAACATAACGTTTTCTACATTGTTTTCGTTTCGACGTAACTGAAAATCTTCATATTGGACGCATTACTCTCAGAAACGTTTACATTTATCGTCTGGCAACTAATGCAGCGTGATGACGTTTGCGGTCGCACCGCTCTGTACGAAGTAGAAGCTTCTAAGTTGTTGCAGTCACCAAGAAAGAGGCACAGAAATTCAAGTTTTAGTTTTTGAAAATTCAGTTTTTGGCTGCTTTTGCTGCATTGTAGTTGACCTAGGACCTTAAGATTTTGCATGAACCGAACTCTGGCAGCCACATTACACGAGAAAAAGCGAGAAGTGGTAATTCGTAGTAAAAACCGCAGGAAACATAACGTTTTCAACATTTGTTTTCGAAATGACGTAACTGAAAATCTTCACATTGGACGCATTACCCTCAGAAACATTTACATTTATCGTCTGGCAACTAATGCCGCGTGATGACGTTTGCGGTTGCACCACTCTGTACGAAGTAGAAGCTTCTAAGTTGTTGCAGTCACCAAGATAGAGGCACAGAAATTCAAGTTTTAGTTTTTGAAAATTCAGTTTTTGGCTGCTTTTGCTGCCTTGTAGTTGACCTAGGACTTTACGATTTTGCGTGAACCGAACTCTGGCAGCCACATTACACGAGAAAAAGCGAGAAGTGGTAATTCGTAGTAAAAACCGCAGAAAACATAACGTTTTCTACATTGTTTTCGTATCGACGTAACTAAAAATCTTCACATTGGACGCATTACTCTCAGAAACGTTTACGTTTATCGTCTGGCAACTAATGCAGCGTGATGACGTTTGCGGTCGCACCACTCTGTACGAAGTAGAAGCTTCTAAGTTGTTGCAGTCACCAAGAAAGAGGCACAGAAATTCAAGTTTTTGTTTTTGAAAATTCAGTTTTTTGCTGCTTTTGCTGCCTTGTAGTTGACCTAGGACCTTAAGATTTTGCATGAACCGAACTCTGGCAGCCACATTACACGAGAAAAAGCGAGAAGTGGTAATTCGTAGTAAAAACCGCAGAAAACATAACGTTTTCAACATTTGTTTTCGAAATGACGTAACTGAAAATCTTCACATTGGACGCATTACTCTCAGAAACATTTACATTTATCGTCTGGCAACTAATGCCGCGTGATGACGTTTGCGGTCGCACCACTCTGTACGAAGTAGAAGCTTCTAAGTTGTTGCAGTCACCAAGATAGAGGCACAGAAATTCAAGTTTCAGTTTTTGAAAATTCAGTTTTTGGCTGCTTTTGCTGCCTTGTAGTTGACCTAGGACCTTAAGATTTTGCATGAACCGAACTCTGGCAGCCACATTACACGAGAGAAAGCGAGAAGTGGTAATTCGTAGTAAAAACCGCAGAAAACATAACGTTTTCTACATTGTTTTCGTATCGACGTAACTGAAAATCTTCACATTGGACGCATTACTCTCAGAAACGTTTACATTTATCGTCTGGCAACTAATGCAGCGTGATGACGTTTGCGGTCGCACCACTCTGTACGAAGTAGAAGCTTCTAAGTTGTTGCAGTCACCAAGAAAGAGGCACAGAAATTCAAGTTTTAGTTTTTGAAAATTCAGTTTTTGGCTGCTTTTGCTGCCTTGTAGATGACCTAGGACCTTAAGATTTTGCATGAACCGAACTCTGGCATCCACATTACACAAGAAAAAGCGAGAAGTGGTAATTCGTAGTAAAAACCGCAGAAAACATAACGTTTTCTACATTGTTTTCGTATCGACGTAACTGAAAATCTTCTCATTGGACGCATTGCTCTCAGAAACGTTTACATTTATCGTCTGGCAACTAATGCAGCGTGATGACGTTTCCGGTCGCAACACTCTGTACGAAGTAGAAGCTTCTAAGTTGTTGCAGTCACCAAGAAAGAGGCACAGAAATTCAAGTTTTAGTTTTTGAAAATTCAGTTTTTGGCTGCTTTTGCTGCCTTGTAGTTGACCTAGGACCTTAAGATTTTGCATGAACCGAACTCTGGCAGCCACATTACACGAGAAAAAGCGAGAAGTGGTAATTCGTAGTAAAAACCGCAGAAAACATAACGTTTTCTACATTGTTTTCGTATCGACGTAACTGAAAATCTTCACATTGGACGCATTACTCTCAGAAAAGTTTACATTTATCGTCTGGCAACTAATGCCGCGTGATGACGATTGCGGTCGCACCACTCTGTACGAAGTACAAGCTTCTAAGTTGTTGCAGTCACCAAGAAAGCGGCACAGAAATTCAAGTTTTAGTTTTTGAAAATTCAGTTTTTGGCTGCTTTTGCTGCCTTATAGTTGACCTAGGACCTTAAGATTTTGCATGAACCGAACTCTGGCAGCCACATTACATGAGAAAAAGCGAGAAGTGGTAATTCGTAGTAAAAACCGCAGAAAACATAACGTTTTCAACATTTGTTTTCGAAATGACGTAACTGAAAATCTTCACATTGGATGCATTACTCTCAGAAACGTTAACATTTATCGTCTGGCAACTAATGCAGCGTGATGACGTTTGCAGTCGCACCACTCTGTACGAAGTAGAAGCTTCTAAGTTGTTGCAGTCACCAAGAAAGAGGCACAGAAATTCAAGTTTTACTTTTTGAAAATTCAGTTTTTGGCTGCTTTTGCTGCCTTGTAGTTGACCTAGGACCTTAAGATTTTGCATGAACCGAACTCTGGCAGCCACATTACACGAGAAAAAGCGACAAGTTGTAATTCGTAGTAAAAACCGCAGAAAACATAACGTTTTCAACATTTGTTTTCGAAATGACGTAACTGAAAATCTTCACATTGGGCGCATTACTCTCAGAAACGTTTACATTTATCGTCTGGCAACTAACGCAGCGTGATGACGTTTGCGGTCGCACCACTCTGTACGAAGTAGAAGCTTCTAAGTTGTTGCAGTCGCCAAGAAAGAGGCACAGAAATTCAAGTTTTAGTTTTTGAAAATTCAGTTTTTGGCTGCTTTTGCTGCCTTGTAATTGACCTAGGACCTTAAGATTTTGCATGAACCGAACTCTGGCAGCCACATTACACACGAAAAAGCGAGAAGTGGTAATTCGTAGTAAGAACCGCAGAAAACATAACGTTTTCTACATTGTTTTCGTATCGACGTAACTGAAAATCTTCACATTGGACGCATTACTCTCAGAAACGTTTACATTTATCGTCTGGCAACTAATGCCGCGTGATGACGTTTGCGGTCGCACCACTCTGTACGAAGTAGAAGCTTCTAAGTTGTTGCAGTCACCAAGAAAGAGGCACAGTAATTCAAGTTTTAGTTTTTGAAAATTCAGTTTTTGGCTGCTTTTGCTGCCTTGTAGTTGACCTAGGACCTTAAGATTTTGCATGAACCGAACTCTGGCAGCCACATTGCACGAGAAAAAGCGAGAAGTGATAATTCGTAGTAAAAACCGCAGAAAACATAACGTTTTCTACATTGTTTTCGTATCGACGTAACTGAAAATCTTCACATTGGACGCATTACTCTCAGAAACGTTTACATTTATCGTCTGGCAACTAATGCAGCGTGATAACGTTTGCGGTCGCACCACTCTGTACGAAGTAGAAGCTTCTAAGTTGTTGCAGTCACCAAGAAAGAGGCACAGAAATTCAAGTTTTAGTTTTTGAAAATTCAGTTTTTGGCTGCTTTTGCTGCCTTGTAGTTGACCTAGGACCTTAAGATTTTGCATGAACCGAACTCTGGCAGCCACATTACACAAGCAAAAGCGAGAAGTGGTAATTAGTAGTAAAAACAGCAGAAAACATAACGTTTTCTACATTGTTTTCGTATCGACGTAACTAAAAATCTTCACATTGGACGCATTACTCTCAGAAACGTTTACATTTATCTTCTGGCAACTAATGCAGCGTGATGACGTTTGCGGTCGCACCACTCTGTACGAAGTAGAATCCTCTAAGTTGTTGCAGTCACCAAGAAAGAGGCACAGAAATTCAAGTTTTAGTTTTTGAAAATTCAGTTTTTGGCTGCTTTTGCTGCCTTGTAGTTGACCTAGGACCTTAAGATTTTGCATGAACCGAACTCTGGCAGCCACATTACACGATAAAAAGCGAGAAGTGGTAATTCGTAGTAAAAACCGCAGAAAACATAACGTTTTCAACATTTGTTTTCGAAATGACGTAACTGAAAATCTTCACATTGGACGCATTACTCTCAGAAACGTTTACATTTATCGTCTGGCAACTAATGCAGCGTTATGAC
The DNA here is from genome assembly GCF_023864345.2 of Schistocerca serialis cubense. Lineage (NCBI taxonomy): Eukaryota > Metazoa > Arthropoda > Insecta > Orthoptera > Acrididae > Schistocerca > Schistocerca serialis. The sequence continues at coordinate 1,092,850 of NW_026047571.1, read as the reverse complement.
GTTTGCGGTCGCACCACACTGTACGAAGTAGAAGCTTCTAAGTTGTGGCAGTCACCAAGAAAGAGGCACAGAAATTCAAGTTTTAGTTTTTGAATATTCAGTTTTTGGCTGCTTTTGCTGATTTGTAGTTGACCTAGGACCTTAAGATTTTGCATGAACCGAACTCTGGCAGCCACATTACACGAGAAAAAGCGAGAAGTGGTAATTCGCAGTAAAAACCGCAGAAAACATAACGTTTTCTACATTGTTTTCGTATCGACGTAACTGAAAATCTTCACATTGGACGCATTACTCTCAGAAACGTTTACATTTATCGTCTGGCAACTAATGCAGCGTGATGACGTTTGCGGCCGCACCACTCTGCACGAAGTAGAAGCTTCTAAGTTGTTGCAGTCACCAAGAAAGAGGCACAGAAATTCAAGTTTTAGTTTTTGAAAATTCAGTTTTTGGCTGCTTTTGCTGCCTTGTAGTTGACCGAGGACCTTAAGATTTTGCATGAACCGAACTCTGGCAACCACATTACACGAGAAAAAGCGAGAAGTGGTAATTCGTAGTAAAAACCGCAGAAAACATAACGTTATCTACATTGTTTTCGAAATGACGTAGCAGAAAATCTTCTCATTGGACGCATTACTCTCAGAAACGTTTACATTTATCGTCTAGCAACTAAAGCAGCGTGATGACGTTTCCGGTCGCAACACTCTGTACGAAGTAGAAGCTTCTAAGTTGTTGCAGTCACCAAGAAAGAGGCACAGAAATTCAAGTTTTAGTTTTTGAAAATTCAGTTTTTGGCTGCTTTTGCTGCCTTGTAGTTGACCTAGGACCTTAAGATTTTGCATGAACCGAACTCTGGCAGCCACATTACACGAGAAAAAGCGAGAAGTGGTAATTCGTAGCAAAAACCGCAGAAAACATAACGTTTTCTACATTGTTTTCGTATCGACGTAACTGAAAATCTTCACATTGGACGCATTACTCTCAGAAACGTTTACATTTATTGTCTGGCAACTAATGCCGCTTGCTGAGGTTTGAGGTCGCACCACTCTGTACGAAGTAGAAGCTTCTAAGTTGTTGCAGTCACCAAGAAAGAGGCACAGAAATTCAAGTTTTAGTTTTTGAAAATTCAGTTTTTGGCTGCTTTTGCTGCCTTGTAGTTGACCTAGGACCTTAAGATTTTGCATGAACCGAACTCTGGCAGCCACATTACACGAGAAAAAGCGAGAAGTGGTAATTCGTAGTAAAAACCGCAGAAAACATAACGTTTTCAACATTTGTTTTCGAAATGACGTAACTGAAAATCTTCACATTGGACGCATTACTCTCAGAAACATTTACATTTATCGTCTGGCAACTAATGCCGCGTGATGACGTTTCCGGTTGCACCACTCTGCACGAAGTAGAAGCTTCTAAGTTGTTGCAGTCACCAAGATAGAGGCACAGAAATTCAAGTTTTAGTTTTTGAAAATTCAGTTTTTGGCTGCTTTTGCTGCCTTGTAGTTGACCTAGGACCTTAAGATTTTGCGTGAACCGAACTCTGGCAGCCACATTACACGAGAAAAAGCGAGAAGTGGTAATTCGTAGTAAAATCCGCAGAAAACATAACGTTTTCTACATTGTTTTCGTATCGACGTAACTGAAAATCTTCACATTGGACGCATTACTCTCAGAAACGTTTACGTTTATCGTCTGGCAACTAATGCAGCGTGATGACGTTTGCGGTCGCACCACTCTGTACGAAGTAGAAGCTTCTAAGTTGTTGCAGTCACCAAGAAAGAGGCACAGAAATTCAAGTTTTTGTTTTTGAAAATTCAGTTTTTTGCTGCTTTTGCTGCCTTGTAGTTGACCTAGGACCTTAAGATTTTGCATGAACCGACCTCTGGCAGCCACATTACACGAGAAAAAGCGGGAAGTGGTAATTCGTAGTAAAAACCGCAGAAAACATAACGTTTTCTACATTGTTTTCGTATCGACGTAACTGAAAATCTTCACATTGGACGCATTACTTAAAAAACGTTTACATTTATCGTCTGGCAACTAATGCAGCGTGATGACGTTTGCGGTCGCACCACTCTGTACGAAGTAGAAGCTTCTAAGTTGTTGCAGTCACCAAGAAAGAGGCACAGAAATTCAAGTTTTAGTTTTTGAAAATTCAGTTTTTGGCTGCTTTTGCTGCCTTGTAGATGACCTAGGACCTTAAGATTTTGCATGAACCGAACTCTGGCAGCCACATTACACAAGAAAAAGCGAGAAGTGGAAATTCGTAGTAAAAACCGCAGAAAACATAACGTTTTCTACATTGTTTTCGTATCGACGTAACTGAAAATCTTCTCATTGGACGCATTGCTCTCAGAAACGTTTACATTTATCGTCTGGCAACTAATGCAGCGTGATGATGTTTCCGGTCGCAACACCCTGTACGAAGTAGAAGCTTCTAAGTTGTTGCAGTCACCAAGAAAGAGGCACAGAAATTCAAGTTTTAGTTTTTGAAAATTCAGTTTTTGGCTGCTTTTGCTGCCTTGTAGTTGACCTAGGACCTTAAGATTTTGCATGAACCGAACTCTGGCAGCCACATTACACGAGAAAAAGCGAGAAGTGGTAATTCGTAGTAAAAACCGCAGAAAACATAACGTTTTCTACATTGTTTTCGTATCGACGTAACTGAAAATCTTCACATTGGACGCATTACTCTCAGAAAAGTTTACATTTATCGTCTGGCAACTAATGCCGCGTGATGACGTTTGCGGTCGCACCACTCTGTACGAAGTACAAGCTTCTAAGTTGTTGCAGTCACCAAGAAAGAGGCACAGAAATTCAAGTTTTAGTTTTTGCAAATTCAGTTTTTGGCTGCTTTTGCTGCCTTGTAGTTGACCTAGGACCTTAAGATTTTGCATGAACCGAACTCTGGCAGCCACATTACACGAGAAAAAGCGAGAAGTGGTAATTCGTAGTAAAAACCGCAGAAAACATAACGTTTTCAACATTTGTTTTCGAAATGACGTAACTGAAAATCTTCACATTGGACGTATTACTTTCAGAAACGTTAACATTTATCGTCTGGCAACTAATGCAGCGTGATGACGTTTGCGGTCGCACCACTCTGTACGAAGTAGAAGCTTCTAAGTTGTTGCAGTCACCAAGAAAGAGGCACAGAAATTCAAGTTTTAGTTTTTGAAAATTCAGTTTTTGGCTGCTTTTGCTGCCTTGTACTTGACCTAGGACCTTAAGATTTTGCATGAACCGATCTCTGGCAGCCACATTACACGAGAAAAAGCGAGAAGTGGTAATTCGTAGTAAAAATCACAGAAAACATACGTTTTCAATATTTGTTTTCGAAATGACGTAACTGAAAATCTTCACATTGGACGCATTACTCTCAGAAACGTTTACATTTAACGTCTGGCAACTAATGCAGCGTGATGACGTTTGCGGTCGCACCACTCTGTACGAAGTAGAAGCTTCTATGTTGTTGCAGTCACCAAGAAAGAGGGACAGAAATTCAAGTTTTAGTTTTTGAAAATTCAGTTTTTGGCTGCTTTTGCTGCCTTGTAGTTGACCTAGGACCTTAAGATTTTGCATGAACCGAACTCTGGCAGCCACATTACACACGAAAAAGCGAGAAGTGGTAATTCGTAGTAAGAACCACAGAAAACATAACGTTTTCTACATTGTTTTCGTATCGACGTAAATGAAAATCTTCACATTGGACGCATTACTCTCAGAAACGTATGCATTTATCGTCTGGCAACTAATGCCGCGTGATGACGTTTGCGGTCGCACCACTCTGTACGAAGTAGAAGCTTCTAAGTTGTTGCAGTCACCAAGAAAGAGGCACAGAAATTCAAGTTTTAGTTTTTGAAAATTCAGTTTTTGGCTGCTTTTGCTGCCTTGTAGTTGTCCTAGGACCTTAAGATTTTGCATGAACCGAACTCTGGCAGCCACATTACACGAGAAAAAGCGAGAAGTGGTAATTCGTAGTAAAAACCGCAGAAAACATAACGTTTTCTACATTGTTTTCGTATCGACGTAACTGAAAATCTTCACATTGGACGCATTACTCTCAGAAACGTTTACATTTATCGTCTGGCAACTAATGCAGCGTGATAACGTTTGCGGTCGCACCACTCTGTACGAAGTAGAAGCTTCTAAGTTGTTGCAGTCACCAAGAAAGAGGCACAGATATTCAAGTTTTAGTTTTTGAAAATTCAGTTTTTGGCTGCTTTTGCTGCCTTGTAGTTGACCTAGGACCTTAAGATTTTGCATGAACCGAACTCTGGCAGCCACATTACACAAGCAAAAGCGAGAAGTGGTAATTAGTAGTAAAAACAGCAGAAAACATAACGTTTTCTACATTGTTTTCGTATCGACGTAACTAAAAATCTTCACATTGGACGCATTACTCTCAGAAACGTTTACATTTATCTTCTGGCAACTAAAGCAGCGTGATGACGTTTGCGGTCGCACCACTCTGTACGAAGTAGAAGCTTCTAAGTTGTTGCAGTCACCAAGAAAGAGGCACAGAAATTCAAGTTTTAGTTTTTGAAAATTCAGTTTTTGGCTGCTTTTGCTGCCTTGTAGTTGACCTAGGACCTTAAGATTTTGCATGAACCGAACTCTGGCAGCCACATTACACGAGAAAAAGCGAGAAGTGGTAATTCGTAGTAAAAACCGCAGAAAACATAACGTTTTCAACATTTGTTTTCGAAATGACGTAACTGAAAATCTTCACATTGGACGCATTACTCTCAGAAACGTTTACATTTCCCGTCTGGCAACTAATGCAGCGTTATGACGTTTGCGGTCGCACCACTCTGTACGAAGTAGAAGCTTCTAAGTTGTTGCAGTCACCAAGAAAGAGGCACAGAAATTCAAGTTTTAGTTTTTGAAAATTCAGTTTTTGGCTGCTTTTGCTGCCTTGTAGTTGACCTAGGACCTCAAGATTTTGCATGAACCGAACTCTGGCAGCCACATTACACGAGAAAAAGCGAGAAGTGGTAATTCGTAGTAAAAACCGCAGAAAACATAACGTTTTCAACATTTGTTTTCGAAATGACGTAACTGGAACTCTTTACATTGGACGCATTACTCTCAGAAACGTTAACGTTTATCGTCTGGTAACTAATGCAGCGTGATGACGTTTGCGGTCGCACCACTCTGTTCGAAGTAGAAGCATCTAAATTGTTGCAGTCACCAAGAAAGAGGCACAGAAATTCAAGTTTTATTTTTTGAAAAATCTGTTTTTGGCTGCTTTTGCTGCCTTGTAGTTGACCTAGGACCTCAAGATTTTGCATGAACCGAACTCTGGCAGCCACATTACACGAGAAAAAGCGAGAAGTGGTAATTCGTAGTAAAAACCGCAGAAAACATAACGTTTTCAACATTTGTTTTCGAAATGACGTAACTGGAAATCTTTACATTGGACGCATTACTCTCAGAAACGTTAACGTTTATCGTCTGGTAACTAATGCAGCGTGATGACGTTTGCGGTCGCACCACTCTGTTCGAAGTAGAAGCTTCTAAGTTGTTGCAGTCACCAAGAAAGAGGCACAGAAATTCAAGTTTTATTTTTTGAAAATTCAGTTTTTGGCTGCTTTAGCTGCCTTGTAGTTGACCTAGGACCTTAAGATTTTGCATTAACCGAACTCTGGCAGCCACATTACACGAGAAAAAGCGAGAAGTGGTAATTCGTAGTAAAAACCCCAGAAAACATAACGTTTTCAACATTTGTTTTCGAAATGACGTAACTGAAAATCTTCACATTGGACGCATTACTCTCAGAAACGTTAACATTTATCGTCTGGCAACTAATGCAGCGTGATGACGTTTGCGGTCGCACCACTCTGTACGAAGTAGAAGCTTCTAAGTTGTTGCAGTCACCAAGAAAGAGGCACAGAAATTCAAGTTTTAGTTTTTGAAAATTCAGTTTTTGGCTGCTTTTGCTGCCTTGTAGTTGACCTAGGACCTTAAGATTTTGCATGAACCGAACTCTTGCAGCCACATTACACGAGAAAAAGCGAGAAGTGGTAATTCGTAGTAAAAACCGCAGAAAACAAAACGTTTTCTACATTTGTTTTCGAAATGACGTAACTGAAAATCTTCACGTTGGACGCATTACTCTCAGAAACGTTTACATTTATCGTCTGGCAACTAATGCAGCGTGATGACGTTTGCGGTCGCACCACTCTGTACGAAGTAGAAGCTTCTAAGTTGTTGCAGTCACCAAGAAAGAGGCACAGAAATTCAAGTTTTAGTTTTTGAAAATTCAGTTTTTGGCTGCTTTTGCTGCCCTGTAGTTGACCTAGGACCTTAAGATTTTGCATGAACCGAACTCTGGCAGCCACATTACACGAGAAAAAGCGAGAAGTGGTAATTCGTAGTAAAAACCGCAGAAAACTACATTTGTTTTCGAAATGACGTAACTGAAAATCTTCACATTGGACGCATTACTCTCAGAAACGTTTACATTTATCGTCTGGCAACTAATGCCGCGTGATGACGTTTGCGGTCGCACCACTCTGTACGAAGTAGAAGCTTCTAAGTTGTTGCCGTCACCAAGAAAGAGGCACAGAAGTTCAAGTTTTAATTTTTGAAAATTCAGTTTTTGGCTGCTATTGCTGCCTTGTAGTTGACCTAGAACCTTAAGATTTTGCATGAACCGAACTCTGGCAGCCACATTACACGAGAAAAAGCGAGAAGTGGTAATTCGTAGTAAAAACAGCAGAAAACATAACGTTTTCTACATTGTTTTCGTATCGACGTAACTGAAAATCTTCACATTGGACGCATTACTGTCAGAAACGTTTACATTTATCGTCTGGCAACTAATGCCGCGTGATGACGTTTGCTGTCGCACCACTCTGTACGAAGTAGAAGCTTCTAAGTTGTTTCAGTCACCAAGAAAGAGGCACAGAAATTCAAGTTTTAGTTTTTGAAAATTCAGTTTTTGGCTGCTTTTGCTGCCTTGTAGTTGACCTAGGACCTTAATATTTTGCATGAACCGAACTCTGGCAGCCACATTACACGAGAAAAAGCGAGAAGTGGTAATTCGTAGTAAAAACAGCAGAAAACATAACGTTTTCTACATTGTTTTCGTATCGACGTAACTGAAAATCTTCACATTGGACGCATTACTCTCAGAAACGTTTACATTTGTCGTCTGGCAACTAATGCAGCGTGATGACGTTTGCGGTCGCACCACTCTGTACGAAGTAGAAGCTTCTAAGTTGTTGCAGTCACCAAGAAAGAGGCACAGAAATTTAAAGTTTATTTTTTGAAAATTCAGTTTTTGTCTGCTTTTGCTGCCTTGTAGTTGACCTAGGACCTTAAGATTTTGCATGAACCGAACTCTGGCAGCGACATTACACGAGAAAAAGCGAGAAGTGGTAATTCGTAGTAAAAACCGCAGAAAACATAACGTTTTCTACATTGTTTTCGTATCGACGTAACTGAAAATCTTCACATTGGACGCATTACTCTCAGAAACGTTTACATTTATCGTCTGGCAACTAATGCAGCGTGATGACGTTTGCGCTCGCACCACTCTGTACGAAGTAGAAGCTTCTAAGTTGTTGCAGTCACCAAGAAAGAGGCACAGAAATTCAAGTTTTAGTTTTTGAAAATTCAGTTTTTGGCTGCTTTTGCTGCCTTGTATGTGACCTAGGACCTTAAGATTTTGCATGAACCGAACTCTGGCAGCCACATTACACGAGAAAAAGCGAGAAGTGGTAATTCGTAGTAAATACCGCAGAAAACATAACGTTTTCTACATTGTTTTCGTATCGACGTAACTGAAAATCTTCACATTGGACGCATTACTCTCAGAAACGTTTACATTTGTCGTCTGGCAACTAATGCAGCGTGATGACGTTTGCGGTCGCACCACTCTGTACGAAGTAGAAGCTTCTAAGTTGTTGCAGTCACCAAGAAAGAAACACAGAAATTTAAAGTTTATTTTTTGAAAATTCAGTTTTTGTCTGCTTTTGCTGCCTTGTAGTTGACCTAGGACCTTAAGATTTTGCATGAACCGAACTCTGGCAGCCACATTACACGAGAAAAAGCGAGAAGTGGTAATTCGTAGTAAAAACCGCAGAAAACATAACGTTTTCTACATTGTTTTCGTATCGACGTAACTGAAAATCTTCACATTGGACGCATTACTCTCAGAAACGTTTACATTTATCGTCTGGCAACCAATGCCGCGTGATGACGTTTGCGGTCGCACCACTCTGTACGAAGTAGAAGCTTCTAAGTTGTTGCAGTCACCAAGAAAGAGGCACAGAAATTCAAGTTTTAGTTTTTGAAAATTCAGTTTTTGGCTGCTTTAGCTGCCTTGTAGTTGACCTAGGACCTTAAGATTTTGCATGAACCGAACTCTGGCAGCCACATTACACGAGAAAAAGCGAGAAGTGGTAATTCGTAGTAAAAACCGCAGAAAACATAACTTTTTCGACATTGTTTTCGAAATGACGTAACTGAAAATCTTCACATTGGACGCATTACTCTCAGAAACGTTAACATTTATCGTCTGGCAACTAATGCAGCGTGATGACGTTTGCGGTCGCACCACTTTGTACGAAGTAGAAGCTTCTAAGTTGTTGCTGTCACCAAGAAAGAGGCACAGAAATTCAAGTTTTAGTTTTTGGAAATTCAGTTTTTGGCTGCTTTTGCTGCCTTGTAGTTGACCTAGGACCTTATGATTTTGCATGAACCGAACTCTGGCAGCCACATTAAACGAGAAAAAGCGAGAAGTGGTAATTCGTAGTAAAAACCGCAGAAAACATAACGTTTTCTACATTGTTTTCGTATCGACGTAACTGAAAATCTTCACATTGGACGCATTACTCTCAGAAACGTTTACATTTATCGTCTGGCAACTAATGCAGCGTGATGAAGTTTGCGGTCGCACCACTCTGTACGAAGTAGAAGCTTCTAAGTTGTTGCAGTCACCAAGAAAGAGGCACAGAAATTCAAGTTTTAGTTTTTGAAAATTCAGTTTTTGTCTGCTTTTGCTGCCTTGTAGTTGACCTAAGACCTTACGATTTTGCATGAACCGAACTCTGGCAGCCACATTACACGAGAAAAAGCGAGAAGTGGTAATTCGTAGTAAAAACCGCAGAAAACATAACGTTTTCTACATTGTTTTCGTATCGACGTAACTGAAAATCTTCACATTGTACGCATTACTCTCAGAAACGTTTACATTTATCGTCTGGCAACCAATGCCGCGTGATGACGTTTGCGGTCGCACCACTCTGTACGAAGTAGAAGCTTCTAAGTTGTTGCAGTCACCAAGAAAGAGGCACAGAAATTCAAGTTTTAGTTTTTGAAAATTCAGTTTTTGGCTGCTTTAGCTGCCTTGTAGTTGACCTAGGACCTTAAGATTTTGCATGAACCGAACTCTGGCAGCCACATTACACGAGAAAAAGCGAGAAGTGGTAATTCGTAGTAAAAACCGCAGAAAACATAACGTTTTCTACATTGTTTTCGTATCGACGTAACTGAAAATCTTCACATTGGACGCATTACTCTCAGAAACGTTTACATTTATCGTCTGGCAACTAATGCAGCGTGATGACGTTTGCGGTCGCACCACTCTGTACGAAGTAGAAGCTTCTAAGTTGTTGCAGTCACCAAGAAAGAGGCACAGAAATTCAAGTCTTAGTTTTTGAAAATTCAGTTTTTGGCTGCTTTTGCTCCATTGTAGTTGACCTAGGACCTTAAGATTTTGCATGAACCGAACTCTGGCAGCCACATTACACGAGAAAAAGCGAGAAGTGGTAATTCGTAGTAAAAACCGCAGAAAACATAACGTTTTCTACATTGTTTTCGTATCGACGTAACTGAAAATCTTCACATTGGACGCATTACTCTCAGAAACGTTTACATTTATCGTCTGGCAACTAATGCAGCGTGATGAAGTTTGCGGTCGCACCACTCTGTACGAAGTAGAAGCTTCTAAGTTGTTGCAGTCACCAAGAAAGAGGCACAGAAATTCAAGTTTTAGTTTTTGAAATTTCAGTTTTTGGCTGCTTTTGCTGCCTTGTAGTTGACCTAGGACCTTAAGATTTTGCATGAACCGAACTCTGGCAGCCACATTACACGAGAAAAAGCGAGAAGTGGTAATTCGTAGTAAAAACCGCAGAAAACATAACGTTTTCTACATTGTTTTCGTATCGACGTAACTGAAAATCTTCACATTGGACGCATTACTCTCAGAGACGTTTACGTTTATCGTCTGGCAACTAATGCAGCGTGATGACGTTTGCGGTCGCACCACTCTGTACGAAGTAGAAGCTTCTAAGTTGTTGCAGTCACCAAGAAAGAGGCACAGAAATTTAAAGTTTATTTTTTGAAAATTCAGTTTTTGTCTGCTTTTGCTGCCTTGTAGTTGACCTAGGACCTTAAGATTTTGCATGTACCGAACTCTGGCAGCCACATTACACGAGAAAAAGCGAGAAGTGGTAATTCGTAGTAAAAACCGCAGAAAACATAACGTTTTCTACATTGTTTTCGTATCGACGTAACTGAAAATCTTCACATTGGACGCATGACTCTCAGAAACGTTTACATTTATCGTCTGGCAACTAATGCAGCGTGATGACGTTTGCGGTCGCACCACTCTGTACTAAGTAGAAGCTTCTAAGTTGTTGCAGTCACAAAGAAAGCGGCACAGAAATTCAAGTTTTAGTTTTTGAAAATTCAGTTTTTGGCTGCTTTTGCTGCCTTGTAGTTGACCTAGGACCTTAAGATTTTGCATGAACCGAACTCTGGCAGCCACATTACACGAGAGAAAGCGAGAAGTGGTAATTCGTAGTAAAAACCGCAGAAAACATAACGTTTTCTACATTGTTTTCGTATCGACGTAACTGAAAATCTTCACATTGGACGCATTACTCTCAGAAACGTTTACATTTATCGTCTGGCAACTAATGCAGCGTGATGACGTTTGCGGTCGCACCACTCTGTACGAAGTAGAAGCTTCTAAGTTGTTGCAGTCACCAAGAAAGAGGCACAGAAATTCAAGTTTTAGTTTTTGAAAATTCAGTTTTTGGCTGCTTTTGCTGCCTTGTAGATGACCTAGGACCTTAAGATTTTGCATGAACCGAACTCTGGCAGCCACATTACACAAGAAAAAGCGAGAAGTGGTAATTCGTAGTAAAAACCGCAGAAAACATAACGTTTTCTACATTGTTTTCGTATCGACGTAACTGAAAATCTTCTCATTGGACGCATTGCTCTCAGAAACGTTTACATTTATCGTCTGGCAACTAATGCAGCGTGATGACGTTTCCGGTCGCAACACTCTGTACGAAGTAGAAGCTTCTAAGTTGTTGCAGTCACCAAGAAAGAGGCACAGAAATTCAAGTTTTAGTTTTTGACAATTCAGTTTTTGGCTGCTTTTGCTGCCTTGTAGTTGACCTAGGACCTTAGGATTTTGCATGAACCGAACTCTGGCAGCCACATTACACGAGAAAAAGCGAGAAGTGGTAATTCGTAGTAAAAACAGCAGAAAACATAACGTTTTCTACATTGTTTTCGTATCGACGTAACTGAAAATCTTCACATTGGATGCATTACTCTCAGAAAAGTTTACATTTATCGTCTGGCAACTAATGCCGCGTGATGACGTTTGCGGTCGCACCACTCTGTACGAAGTTCAAGCTTCTAAGTTGTTGCAGTCACCAAGAAAGAGGCACAGAAATTCAAGTTTTAGTTTTTGAAAATTCAGTTTTTGGCTGCTTTTGCTGCCTTGTAGTTGACCTAGGACCTTAAGATTTTGCATGAACCGAACTCTGGCAGCCACATTACACGAGAAAAAGCGAGAAGTGGTAATTCGTAGTAAAAACCGCAGAAAACATAACGATTTCAACATTTGTTTTCGAAATGACGTAACTGAAAATCTTCACATTGGACGCATTACTCTCAGAAACGTTTACATTTAACGTCTGGCAACTAATGCAGCGTGATGACGTTTGCGGTCGCACCACTCTGTACGAAGTAGAAGCTTCTATGTTGTTGCAGTCACCAAGAAAGAGGCACAGAAATTCAAGTTTTAGTTTTTGAAAATTCAGTTTTTGGCTGCTTTTGCTGCCTTGTAGTTGACCTAGGACCTTAAGATTTTGCATGAACCGAACTCTGGCAGCCACATTACACACGAAAAAGCGAGAAGTGGTAATTCGTAGTAAGAACCGCAGAAAACATAACGTTTTCTACATCGTTTTCGTATCGACGTAACTGAAAATCTTCACATTGGACGCATTACTCTCAGAAACGTTTACATTTATCTTCTGGCAACTAATGCAGCGTGATGACGTTTGCGGTCGCACCACTCTGTACGAAGTAGAAGCTTCTAAGTTGTTGCAGTCACCAAGAAAGAGGCACAGAAATTCAAGTTTTAGTTTTTGAAAATTCAGTTTTTGGCTGCTTTTGCTGCCTTGTAGTTGACCTAGGACCTTAAGATTTTGCATGAACCGAACTCTGGCAGCCACATTACACAAGCAAAAGCGAGAAGTGGTAATTAGTAGTAAAAACAGCAGAAAACATAACGTTTTCTACATTGTTTTCGTATCGACGTAACTAAAAATCTTCACATTGGACGCATTACTCTCAGAAACGTTTACATTTATCTTCTGGCAACTAATGCAGCGTGATGGCGTTTGCGGTCGCACCACTCTGTACGAAGTAGAAGCTTCTAAGTTGTTGCGGTCACCAAGAAAGAGGCACAGAAATTCAAGTTTTAGTTTTTGAAAATTCAGTTTTTGGCTGCTTATGCTGCCTTGTAGTTGACCTAGGACCTTAAGATTTTGCATGAACCGAACTCTGGCAGCCACAGTACACGAGAAAAAGCGAGAAGTGGTAATTCGTAGTAAAAACCGCAGAAAACATAACGTTTTCAACATTTGTTTTCGAAATGACGTAACTGAAAATCTTCACATTGGACACATTACTCTCAGAAACGTTTACATTTATCGTCTGGCAACTAATGCAGCGTTTGACGTTTGCGGTCGCACCACTCTGTACGAAGTAGAAGCTTCTAAGTTGTGGCAGTCACCAAGAAAGAGGCACAGAAATTCAAGTTTTAGTTTTTGAATATTCAGTTTTTGGCTGCATTTGCTGCCTTGTAGTTGACCTAGGACCTTAAGATTTTGCATGAACCGAACTCTGGCAGCCACATTACACGAGAAAAAGCGAGAAGTGGTAATTCGCAGTAAAAACCGCAGAAAACATAACGTTTTCTACATTGTTTTCGTATCGACGTAACTGAAAATCTTCACATTGGACGCATTACTCTCAGAAACGTTTACATTTTTCGTCTGGCAACTAATGCAGCGTGATGACGTTTGCGGTCGCACCACTCTGTACGAAGTAGAAGCTTCTAAGTTGTTGCAGTCACCAAGAAAGAGGCACAGAAATTCAAGTTTTAGTTTTTGAAAATTCAGTTTTTGGCTGCTTTTGCTGCCTTGTAGTTGACCTAGGACCTTAAGATTTTGCATGAACCGAACTCTGGCAGCCACATTACACGAGAAAAAGCGAGAAGTGGTAATTCGTAGCAAAAACCGCAGAAAACATAACGTTTTCTACATTGTTTTCGTATCGACGTAACTGAAAATCTTCACATTGGACGCATTACTCTCAGAAACGTTTACATTTATTGTCTGGCAACTAATGCCGCGTGCTGAGGTTTGAGGTCGCACCACTCTGTACGAAGTAGAAGTTTCTAAGTTGTTGCAGTCACCAAGAAAGAGGCACAGAAATTCAAGTTTTAGTTTTTGAAAATTCAGTTTTTGGCTGCTTTTGCTGCCTTGTAGTTGACCTAGGACCTCAAGATTTTGCATGAACCGAACTCTGGCAGCCACATTACACGAGAAAAAGCGAGAAGTGGTAATTCGTAGTAAAAACCGCAGAAAACATAACGTTTTCAACATTTGTTTTCGAAATGACGTAACTGGAAATCTTTACATTGGACGCATGACTCTCAGAAACGTTAATATTTATCGTCTGGCAACTAATGCAGCGTGATGACGTTTGCGGTCGCACCACTCTGTTCGAAGTAGAAGCTTCTAAGTTGTTGCAGTCACCAAGAAAGAGGCACAGAAATTCAAGTTTTAGTTTTTGAAAATTCAGTTTTTGGCTGCTTTTGCTGCCTTGTAGTTGACCTAGGACCTTAAGATTCTGCATTAACCGAACTCTGGCAGCCACATTACACGAGAAAAAGCGAGAAGTGGTAATTCGTAGTAAAAACCGCAGAAAACATAACGTTTTCAACATTTGTTTTCGAAATGACGTAACTGAAAATCTTCACATTGGACGCATTACTCTCAGAAACGTTTACATTTATCGTCTGGCAACTAATGCCGCGTGATGACGTTTGCGGTCGCACCACTCTGTACGAAGTAGAAGTTTCTAAGTTGTTGCAGTCACCAAGAAAGAGGCACAGAAATTCAAGTTTTAGTTTTTGAAAATTCAGTTTTTGGCTGCTTTTGCTGCCTTGTAGTTGACCTAGGACCTTAAGATTTTGCATGAACCGAACTCTGGCAGCCACATTACACACGAAAAAGCGAGAAGTGGTAATTCGTAGTAAGAACCGCAGAAAACATAACGTTTTCTACATTGTTTTCGTATCGACGTAACTGAAAATCTTCACATTGGACGCATTACTCTCAGAAAAGTTTACATTTATCGTCTGGCAACTAATGCCGCGTGATGACGTTTGCGGTCGCACCACTCTGTACGAAGTACAAGCTTCTAAGTTGTTGCAGTCACCAAGAAAGAGGCACAGAAATTCAAGTTTTAGTTTTTGAAAATTTAGTTTTTGGCTGCTTTTGCTGCCTTGTAGTTGACCTAGGACCTTAAGATTTTGCATGAACCGAACTCTGGCAGCCACATTACACGAGAAAAAGCGAGAAGTGGTAATTCGTAGTAAAAACCGCAGCAAACATAACGTTTTCTACATTGTTTTCGTATCGACGTAACTGAAAATCTTCACATTGGACGCATTACTCTCAGAAACGTTTACATTTATCGTCTGGCAACTAATGCAGCGTGATAACGTTTGCGGTCGCACCACTCTGTACGAAGTAGAAGCTTCTAAGTTGTTGCAGTCACCAAGAAAGAGGCACAGAAATTCAAGTTTTAGTTTTTGAAAATTCAGTTTTTGGCTGCTTTTGCTGCCTTGTAGTTGACCTAGGACCTTAAGATTTTGCATGAACCGAACTCTGGCAGCCACATTACACGAGAAAAAGCGAGAAGTGGTAATTCGTAGCAAAAACCGCAGAAAACATAACGTTTTCTACATTGTTTTCGTATCGACGTAACTGAAAATCTTCACATTGGACGCATTACTCTCAGAAACGTTTACATTTATTGTCTGGCAACTAATGCCGCGTGCTGAGGTTTGAGGTCGCACCACTCTGTACGAAGTAGAAGCTTCTAAGTTGTTGCAGTCACCAAGAAAGATTCACAGAAATTCGAGTTTTAGTTTTTGAAAATTCAGTTTTTGGCTGCTTTTGCTGCCTTGTAGTTGACCTAGGACCTCAAGATTTTGCATGAACCGAACTCTGGCAGCCACATTACACGAGAAAAAGCGAGAAGTGGTAATTCGTAGTAAAAACCGCAGAAAACATAACGTTTTCAACATTTGTTTTCGAAATGACGTAACTGGAAATCTTTACATTGGACGCATTACTCTCAGAAACGTTAACATTTATCGTCTGGCAACTAATGCAGCGTGATGACGTTTGCGGTCGCACCACTCTGTTCGAAGTAGAAGCTTCTAAGTTGTTGCAGTCACCAAGAAAGAGGCACAGAAATTCAAGTTTTAGTTTTTGAAAATTCAGTTTTTGGCTGCTTTTGCTGCCTTGTAGTTGACCTAGCACCTTAAGATTTTGCATTAACCGAACTCTGGCAGCCACATTACACGAGAAAAAGCGAGAAGTGGTAATTCGTAGTAAAAACCGCAGAAAACATAACGTTTTCAACATTTGTTTTCGAAATGACGTAACTGAAAATCTTCACATTGGACGCATTACTCTCAGAAACGTTTACATTTATCGTCTGGCAACTAATGCCGCGTGATGACGTTTGCGGTCGCACCACTCTGTACGAAGTAGAAGCTTCTAAGTTGTTGCAGTCACCAAGAAAGAGGCACAGAAATTCAAGTTTTAGTTTTTGAAAATTCAGTTTTTGGCTGCTTTTGCTGCCTTGTAGTTGACCTAGGACCTTAAGATTTTGCATGAACCGAACTCTGGCAGCCACATTACACGAGAAAAAGCGAGAAGTGGTAATTCGTAGTAAAAACCGCAGAAAACATAACGTTTTCAACATTTGTTTTCGAAATGACGTAACTGAAAATCTTCACATTGGACGCATTACTCTCACAAACGTTTACATTTATCGTCTGGCAACTAATGCCGCGTGATGACGTTTGCGGTCGCACCACTCTGTACGAAGTAGAAGCTTCTAAGTTGTTGCAGTCACCAAGAAAGAGGCACAGAAATTCAAGTTTTAGTTTTTGAAAATTCAGTTTTTGGCTGCTTTTGCTGCCTTGTAGTTGACCTAGGACCTTAAGATTTTGCATGAACCGAACTCTGGCAGCCACATTACACGAGAAAAAGCGAGAAGTGGTAATTCGTAGTAAAAACCGCAGAAAACATAACGTTTTCAACATTTGTTTTCGAAATGACGTAACTGAAAATCTTCACGTTGGACGCATTACTCTCAGAAACGTTTACATTTATCGTCTGGCAACTAATGCAGCGTGATGACGTTTGCGGTCGCACCACTCTGTACGAAGTAGAAGCTTCTAAGTTGTGGCAGTCACCAAGAAAGAGGCACAGAAATTCAAGTTTTAGTTTTTGAAAATTCAGTTTTTGGCTGCTTTTGCTGCCTTGTAGTTGACCTAGGACCTTAAGATTTTGCATGAACCGAACTCTGGCAGCCACATTACACGAGAAAAAGCGAGAAGTGGTAATTCGTAGTAAAAACCGCAGAAAACTACATTTGTTTTCGAAATGACGTAACTGAAAATCTTCACATTGGACGCATTACTGTCAGAAACGTTTACATTTATCGTCTGGCAACTAATGCCGCGTGATGACGTTTGCTGTCGCACAACTCTGTACGAAGTAGAAGCTTCTAAGTTGTTTCAGTCACCAAGAAAGAGGCACAGAAATTCAAGTTTTAGTTTTTGAAAATTCAGTTTTTGGCTGCTTTTGCTGCCTTGTAGTTGACCTAGGACCTTAAGATTTTGCATGAACCGAATTCTGGCAGCCACATTACACGAGAAAAAGCGAGAAGTGGTAATTTGTAGTAAAAACCGCAGAAAACATAACGTTTTCTACACTGTTTTCGTATCGACGTAACTGAAAATCTTCACATTAGACGCATTACTCTCAGAAACGTTTACATTTATCGTCTGGCAACTAATGCCGCGTGATGACGTTTGCGGTCGCACCACTCTGTACGAAGTAGAGGCTTCTAAGTTGTTACAGTCACCAAGAAAGCGGCACAGTAATTCAAGTTTAAGTTTTTGAAAATTCAGTTTTTGGCTGCTTTTGCTGCCTTGTAGTTGACCTAGGACCTTAAGATTTTGCATGAACCGAACTCTGGCAGCCACATTACACGAGAAAAAGCGAGAAGTGGTAATTCGTAGTAAAAACCGCAGAAAACATAACGTTTTCTACATTGTTTTCGAAATGACGTAACTGAAAATCTTCACATTGGACGCATTACTCTCAGAAACGTTTACATTTATCGTCTGGCAACTAATGCAGCGTGATGACGTTTGCGGTCGCACCACTCTGTACGAAGTAGAAGCTTCTAAGTTGTTCCAGTCACCAAGAAAGAGGCACAGAAATTCAAGTTTTAGTTTTTGAAAATTCAGTTTTTGGCTGCTTTTGCTGCCTTGTAGTTGACCTAGGACCTTAAGATTTTGCATGAACCGAACTCTGGCAGCCACATTGCGCGAGAAAAAGCGAGAAGTGGTACTTCGTAGTAAAAACCGCAGAAAACATAACGTTTTCTACATTGTTTTCGTATCGACGTAACTGAAAATCTTCACATTGGACGCATTACTCTCAGAAACGTTTACATTTATCGTCTGGCAACTAATGCAGCGTGATGACGTTTGCGGTCGCACCACTCTGTACGAAGTAGAAGCTTCTAAGTTGTTGCAGTCACCAAGAAAGAGGCACAGAAATTCAAGTTTTAGTTTTTGAAAATTCAGTTTTTGGCTGCTTTTGCTGCCTTGTAGTTGACCTAGGACCTTAAGATTTTGCATGAACCGAACTCTGGCAGCCACATTGCACGAGAAAAAGCGAGAAGTGGTAATTCGTAGTAAAAACCGCAGAAAACATAACGTTTTCTACATTGTTTTCGTATCGACGTAACTGAAAATCTTCACATTGGACGCATTACTCTCAGAAACGTTTACATTTATCGTCTGGCAACTAATGCAGCGTGATGACGTTTGCGCTCGCACCACTCTGTACGAAGTAGAAGCTTCTAAGTTGTTGCAGTCACCAAGAAAGAGGCACAGAAATTCAAGTTTTAGTTTTTGAAAATTCAGTTTTTGGCTGCTTTTGCTGCCTTGTAGTTGACCTAGGACCTTACGATTTTGCATGAACCGAACTCTGGCAGCCACCTTACACGAGAAAAAGCGAGAAGTGGCAATTCGTAGTAAAAACCGCAGAAAACATAACGTTTTCTACATTGTTTTCGTATCGACGTAACTGAAAATCTTCACATTGGACGCATTACTCTCAGAAACGTTTACATTTGTCGTCTGGCAACTAATGCAGCGTGATGACGTTTGCGGTCGCACCACTCTGTACGAGGTAGAAGCTTCTAAGTTGTTGCAGTCACCAAGAAAGAGGCACAGAAATTCAAAGTTTATTTTTTGAAAATTCAGTTTTTGTCTGCTTTTGCTGCCTTGTAGTTGACCTAGGACCTTAAGATTTTGCATGAACCGAACTCTGGCAGCCACATTACACGAGAAAAAGCGAGAAGTGGTAATTCGTAGTAAAAACCGCAGAAAACATAACGTTTTCTACATTGTTTTCGTATCGACGTAACTGAAAATCTTCACATTGGACGCATTACTCTCAGAAACGTTTACATTTATCGTCTGGCAACCAATGCCGCGTGATGACGTTTGCGGTCGCACCACTCTGTACGAAGTAGAAGATTCTAAGTTGTTGCAGTCACCAAGAAAGAGGCACAGAAATTCAAGTTTTAGTTTTTGAAAATTCAGTTTTTGGCTGCTTTAGCTGCCTTGTAGTTGACCTAGGACCTTAAGATTTTGCATGAACCGAACTCTGGCAGCCACATTACACGAGAAAAAGCGAGAAGTATTAATTCGTAGTAAAAACCGCAGAAAACATAACGTTTTCGACATTGTTTTCGAAATGACGTAACTGAAAATCTTCACATTGGACGCATTACTCTCAGAAACGTTAACATTTATCGTCTGGCAACTAATGCAGCGTGATGACGTTTGCGGTCGCACCACTTTGTACGAAGTAGAAGCTTCTAAGTTGTTGCAGTCACCAAGAAAGAGGCACAGAAATTCAAGTTTTAGTTTTTGAAAATTCAGTTTTTGGCTGCTTTTGCTGCCTTGTAGTTGACCTAGGACCTTATGATTTTGCATGAACCGAACTCTGGCAGCCACATTACACGAGAAAAAGCGAGAAGTGGTAATTCGTAGTAAAAACCGCAGAAAACATAACGTTTTCTACATTGTTTTCGTATCGACGTAACTGAAAATCTTCACATTGGACGCATTACTCTCAGAAACGTTTACATTTATCGTCTGGCAACTAATGCAGCGTGATGAAGTTTGCGGTCGCACCACTCTGTACGAAGTAGATGCTTCTAAGTTGTTGCAGTCACCAAGAAAGAGGCACAGAAATTCAAGTTTTAGTTTTTGAAAATTCAGTTTTTGTCTGCTTTTGCTGCCTTGTAGTTGACCTAAGACCTTAAGATTTTGCATGAACCGAACTCTGGCAGCCACATTACACGAGAAAAAGCGAGAAGTGGTAATTCGTAGTAAAAACCGCAGAAAACATAACGTTTTCTACATTGTTTTCGTATCGACGTAACTGAAAATCTTCACATTGGACGCATTACTCTCAGAAACGTTTATATTTATCGTCTGGCAACTAATGCAGCGTGATGACGTTTGCGGTCGCACCACTCTGTACGAAGTAGAAGCTTCTAAGTTGTTGCAGTCACCAAGAAAGAGGCACAGAAATTCAAGTTTTAGTTTTTGAAAATTCAGTTTTTGGCTGCTTTAGTTGCCTTGTAGTTGACCTAGGACCTTAAGATTTTGCATGAACCGAACTCTGGCAGCCACATTACACGAGAAAAAGCGAGAAGTGGTAATTCGTAGTAAAAACCGCAGAAAACATAACGTATTCGACATTGTTTTCGAAATGACGTAACTGAAAATCTTCACATTGGACGCATTACTCTCAGAAACGTTAACATTTATCGTCTGGCAACTAATGCAGCGTGATGACGTTTGCGGTCGCACCACTTTGTACGAAGTAGAAGCTTCTAAGTTGTTGCAGTCACCAAGAAAGAGGCACAGAAATTCAAGTTTTAGTTTTTGAAAATTCAGTTTTTGGCTGCTTTTGCTGCCTTGTAGTTGACCTAGGACCTTATGATTTTGCATGAACCGAACTCTGGCAGCCACATTACGCGAGAAAAAGCGAGAAGTGGTAATTCGTAGTAAAAACCGCAGAAAACATAACGTTTTCTACATTGTTTTCGTATCGACGTAACTGAAAATCTTCACATTGGACGCATTACTCTCAGAGACGTTTACATTTATTGTCTGGCAACTAATGCCGCATGCTGAGGTTTGAGGTCGCACCACTCTGTACGAAGTAGAAGCTTCTAAGTTGTTGCAGTCACCAAGAAAGAGGCACAGAAATTCAAGTTTTAGTTTTTGAAAATTCAGTTTTTGGCTGCTTTTGCTGCCTTGTAGTTGACCTAGGACCTCAAGATTTTGCATGAACCGAACTCTGGCAGCCACATTACACGAGAAAAAGCGAGAAGTGGTAAAAACCGTAGAAAACATAACGTTTTCAACATTTGTTTTCGAAATGACGTAACTGAAAATCTTCACATTGGACGCATTACTCTCAGAAACGTTAACATTTATCGTCTGGCAACTAACTCAGCGTGATGACGTTTGCGGTCGCACCACTCTGTTCGAAGTAGAAGCTTCTAAGTTGTTGCAGTCACCAAGAAAGAGGCACAGAAATTCAAGTTTTAGTTTTTGAAAATTCAGTTTTTGGCTGCTTTTGCTGCCTTGTAGTTGACCTAGGACCTTAAGATTTTGCATTAACCGAACTCTGGCAGCCACATTACACGAGAAAAAGCGAGAAGTGGTAATTCGTAGTAAAAACCGCAGAAAACATAACGTTTTCAACATTTGTTTTCGAAATGACGTAACTGAAAATCTTCACATTGGACGCATGACTCTCAGAAACGTTTACATTTATCGTCTGGCAACTAATGCCGCGTGATGACGTTTGCGGTCGCACCACTCTGTACGAAGTAGAAGCTTCTAAGTTGTTGCAGTCACCAAGAAAGAGGCACAGAAATTCAAGTTTTAGTTTTTGAAAATTCAGTTTTTGGCTGCTTTTGCTGCCTTGTAGTTGACCTAGGACCTTAAGATTTTGCATGAACCGAACTCTGGCAGCCACATTACACGAGAAAAAGCGAGAAGTTGTAATTCGTAGTAAAAACCGCAGAAAACATAACGTTTTCAACGTTTGTTTTCGAAATGACGTAACTCAAAATCTTCACATTGGAAGCATTACTCTCAGAAACGTTTACATTTATCGTCTGGCAACTAATGCCGCGTGATGACGTTTGCGGTCGCATCACTCTGTACGAAGTAGAAGCTTCTAAGTTGTTGCAGTCACCAAGAAAGAGGCACAGAAATTCAAGTTTTAGTTTTTGAAAATTCAGTTTCTGGCTGCTTTTGCTGCCTTGTAGTTGACCTAGGACCTTAAGATTTTGCATGAACCGAACTCTGGCAGCCACATTGCACGAGAAAAAGCGAGAAGTGGTAATTCGTAGTAAAAACCGCAGAAAACATAACGTTTTCTACATTGTTTTCGAAATGACGTAACTGAAAATCTTCACATTGGATACGTTACTCTCAGAAACGTTTACATTTATCGTCTGGCAACTAATCCAGCGTGATGACGTTTGCGGTCGCACCTCTCTGTAAGAAGTAGAAGCTTCTAAGTTGTTGCAGTCACCAAGAAAGAGGCACAGAAATTCAAGTTTTAGTTTTTGAAAATTCAGTTTTTGGCTGCTTTCGCTGCCTTGTAGTTAACCTAGGACCTTAAGATTTTGCATGAACCGAACTCTGGCAGCCACATTGCACGAGAAAGAGCGAGAAGTGGTAGTTCGTAGTAAAAACCGCAGAAAACATAACGTTTTCTACATTGTTTTCGTATCGACGTAACTGAAAATCTTCACATTGGACGCATTACTCTCACAAACGTTTACATTTATCGTCTGGCAACTAATGCAGCGTGATGACGTTTGCGGTCGCACCACTCTGTACGAAGTAGAAGCTTCTAAGTTGTTGCAGTCACCAAGAAAGAGGCACAGAAATTCAAGTTTTAGTTTTTGAAAATTCAGTTTTTGGCTGCTTTTGCTGCCTTGTGGTTGACCTAGGACCTTAAGATTATGCATGAACCGAACTCTGGCAGCCACATTACACGAGAAAAAGCGAGAAGTGGTAATTCGTAGTAAAAACCGCAGAAAACATAACGTTTTCTACATTCGTTTTCGAAATGACGTGACTGAAAATCTTCACATTGGACGCATTACTCTCAGAAACGTTTACATTTATCGTCTGGCAACTAATGCAGCGTGATGACGTTTGCGGTCGCACCACTCTGTACGAAGTAGAAGCTTCTAAGTTGTTGCAGTCACCAAGAAAGAGGCACAAAAATTCAAGTTTTAGTTTTTGAAAATTCAGTTTTTGGCTGCTTTTGCTGCCTTGTAGTTGACCTAGGACCTTAAGATTTTGCATGAACCGAACTCTGGCAGCCACATTACACGAGAAAAATCGAGAAGTGGTAATTCGTAGTAAAAACCGCAGAAAACATAACGTTTTCTACATTGTTTTCGTATCGACGTAACTGAAAATCTTCACATTGGACGCTTTACTCCCAGAAATGTTTACATTTATCGTCTGGCAACTAATGCAGCATGATGACGTTTGCGGTCGCACCACTCTGTACGAAGTAGAAGCTTCTAAGTTGTTGCAGTCACCAAGAAAGAGGCACAGAAATTCAAGTTTTAGTTTTTGAAAATTCAGTTTTTGGCTGCTTTTGCTGCCTTGTAGTTGACCTAGGACCTTAAGATTTTGCATGAACCGAACTCTGGCAGCCACATTACACGAGAAAAAGCGAGAAGTGGTAATTCGTAGTAAAAACCGCAGAAAACATAACGATTTCTACATTGTTTTCGTATCGACGTAACTGAAAATCTTCACATTGGACGCATTACTCTCAGAAACGTTTACATTTATCGTCTGGCAACTAATGCAGCGTGATGACGTTTGCGGTCGCACCACTCTGTACGAAGTAGAAGCTTCTAAGTTGTTGCAGTCACCAAGAAAGAGGCACAGAAATTCAAGTTTTAGTTTTTGAAAATTCAGTTTTTGGCTGCTTTTGCTGCCTTGTAGTTGACCTAGGACCTTAAGATTTTGCATGAACCGAACTCTGGCAGCCACATTACACGAGAAAAAGCGAGAAGTGGTAATTCGTAGTAAAAACCGCAGAAAACATAACGTTTTCTACATTGTTTTCTTACCGTTGTAACTGAAAATCTTCACATTGGACCCATTACTCTCAGAAACGTTTACATTTATTGTCTGGCAACTAATGCCGCGTGCTGAGGTTTGAGGTCGCACCACTCTGTACGAAGTAGAAGCTTCTAAGTTGTTGCAGTCACCAAGAAAGAGGCACAGAAATTCAAGTTTTAGTTTTTGAAAATTCAGTTTTTGGCTGCTTTTGCTGCCTTGTAGTTGACCTAGGACCTCAAGATTTTGCATGAACCGAACTCTGGCAGCCACATTACACGAGAAAAAGCGAGAAGTGGTAATTCGTAGCAAAAACCGCAGAAAACATAACGTTTTCTACATTGTTTTCGAAATGACGTAACTGAAAATCTTCACATTGGACGCATTACTCTCAGAAACGTTTTCATTTATTGTCTGACAACTAATGCCGCGTGCTGAGGTTTGCGGTCGCACCACTCTGTACGAAGTAGAAGCTTCTAAATTGTTGCAGTCGCCAAGAAAGAGGCACAGAAATTCAAGTTTTAGTTTTTGAAAATTCAGTTTTTGGCTGCTTTTGCTGCCTTGTAGTTGACCTAGGACCTTAAGATTTTGCATGAACCGAACTCTGGCAGCCACATTACACGAGAAAAAGCGAGAAGTGGTAATTCGTAGTAAAAACCGCAGAAAACATAACGTTTTCAACATTTGTTTTCGAAATGACGTAACTGAAAATCTTCACATTGGACGCATTACTCTCAGAAACGTTAACATTTATCGTCTGGCAACTAATGCAGCGTGATGACGTTTGCGGTCGCACCACTCTGTTCGAAGTAGAAGCTTCTAAGTTGTTGCAGTCACCAAGAAAGAGGCACAGAAATTCAAGTTTTAGTTTTTGAAAATTCAGTTTTTGGCTGCTTTTGCTGCCTTGTAGTTGACCTAGGACCTCAAGATTTTGCATGAACCGAACTCTGGCAGCCACATTACACGAGAAAAAGCGAGAAGTGGTAAAAACCGTAGAAAACATAACGTTTTCAACATTTGTTTTCGAAATGACGTAACTGAAAATCTTCACATTGGACGCATTACTCTCAGAAACGTTAACATTTATCGTCTGGCAACTAACTCAGCGTGATGACGTTTGCGGTCGCACCACTCTGTTCGAAGTAGAAGCTTCTAAGTTGTTGCAGTCACCAAGAAAGAGGCACAGAAATTCAAGTTTTAGTTTTTGAAAATTCAGTTTTTGGCTGCTTTTGCTGCCTTGTAGTTGACCTAGGACCTTAAGATTTTGCATTAACCGAACTCTGGCAGCCACATTACACGAGAAAAAGCGAGAAGTGGTAATTCGTAGTAAAAACCGCAGAAAACATAACGTTTTCAACATTTGTTTTCGAAATGACGTAACTGAAAATCTTCACATTGGACGCATGACTCTCAGAAACGTTTACATTTATCGTCTGGCAACTAATGCCGCGTGATGACGTTTGCGGTCGCACCACTCTGTACGAAGTAGAAGCTTCTAAGTTGTTGCAGTCACCAAGAAAGAGGCACAGAAATTCAAGTTTTAGTTTTTGAAAATTCAGTTTTTGGCTGCTTTTGCTGCCTTGTAGTTGACCTAGGACCTTAAGGTTTTGCATGATCCGAACTCTGGCGGCCACATTACACGAGAAAAAGCGAGAAGTGGTAATTCGTAGTAAAAACCGCAGAAAACATAAAGTTTTCAACATTTGTTTTCGAAATGACGTAACTGAAAATCTTCACATTGGACGCATTACTCTCAGAAACGTTTACATTTATCGTCTGGCAACTAATGCAGCGTGATGACGTTTGCGGTCACACCACTCTGTACGAAGTAGAAGCTTCAAAGTTGTTGCAGTCACCAAGAAAGAGGCACAGAAATTCAAGTTTTAGTTTTTGAAAATTCAGTTTTTGGCTGCTTTTGCTGCCTTGTAGTTGACCTAGGACCTTAAGATTTTGCATGAACCGAACTCTGGCAGCCACATTACACGAGAAAAAGCGAGAAGTGGTAATTCGTAGTAAAAACAGCAGAAAACATAACGTTTTCAACGTTTGTTTTCGAAATGACGTAACTCAAAATCTTCACATTGGAAGCATTACTCTCAGAAACGTTTACATTTATCGTCTGGCAACTAATGCCGCGTGATGACGTTTGCGGTCGCATCACTCTGTACGAAGTAGAAGCTTCTAAGTTGTTGCAGTCACCAAGAAAGAGGCACAGAAATTCAAGTTTTAGTTTTTGAAAATTCAGTTTCTGGCTGCTTTTGCTGCCTTGTAGTTGACCTAGGACCTTAAGATTTTGCATGAACCGAACTCTGGCAGCCACATTGCACGAGAAAAGCGAGAAGTGGTAATTCGTAGTAAAAACCGCAGAAAACATAACGTTTTCTACATTGTTTTCGAAATGACGTAACTGAAAATCTTCACATTGGACGCATTACTCTCAGAAACGTTTACATTTATCGTCTGGCAACTAATGCAGCGTGATGACGTTTGCGGTCGCACCACTCTGTACGAAGTAGAAGCTTCTAAGTTGTTGCAGTCACCAAGAAAGAGGCACAAAAATTCAAGTTTTAGTTTTTGAAAATTCAGTTTTTGGCTGCTTTTGCTGCCTTGTAGTTGACCTAGGACCTTAAGATTTTGCATGAACCGAACTCTGGCAGCCACATTACACGAGAAAAAGCGAGAAGTGGTAATTCGTAGTAAAAACCGCAGAAAACATAACGTTTTCTACATTGTTTTCGTATCGACGTAACTGAAAATCTTCACATTGGACGCTTTACTCCCAGAAACGTTTACATTTATCGTCTGGCAACTAATGCAGCATGATAACGTTTGCGGTCGCACCACTCTGTACGAAGTAGAAGCTTCTAAGTTGTTGCAGTCACCAAGAAAGAGGCACAGAAATTCAAGTTTTAGTTTTTGAAAATTCAGTTTTTGGCTGCTTTTGCTGCCTTGTAGTTGACCTAGGACCTTAAGATTTTGCATGAACCGAACTCTGGCAGCCACATTACACGAGAAAAAGCGAGAAGTAGTAATTCGTAGTAAAAACCGCAGAAAACATAACGATTTCTACATTGTTTTCGTATCGACGTAACTGAAAATCTTCACATTGGACGCATTACTCTCAGAAACGTTTACATTTATCGTCTGGCAACTAATGCAGCGTGATGACGTTTGCGGTCGCACCACTCTGTACGAAGTAGAAGCTTCTAAGTTGTTGCAGTCACCAAGAAAGAGGCACAGAAATTCAAGTTTTAGTTTTTGAAAATTCAGTTTTTGGCTGCTTTTGCTGCCTTGTAGTTGACCTAGGACCTTAAGATTTTGCATGAACCGAACTCTGGCAGCCACATTACACGAGAAAAAGCGAGAAGTGGTAATTCGTAGTAAAAACCGCAGAAAACATAACGTTTTCTACATTGTTTTCTTATCGTTGTAACTGAAAATCTTCACATTGGACCCATTACTCTCAGAAACGTTTACATTTATTGTCTGGCAACTAATGCCGCGTGCTGAGGTTTGAGGTCGCACCACTCTGTACGAAGTAGAAGCTTCTAAGTTGTTGCAGTCACCAAGAAAGAGGCACAGAAATTCAAGTTTTAGTTTTTGAAAATTCAGTTTTTGGCTGCTTTTGCTGCCTTGTAGTTGACCTAGGACCTCAAGATTTTGCATGAACCGAACTCTGGCAGCCACATTACACGAGAAAAAGCGAGAAGTGGTAATTCGTAGCAAAAACCGCAGAAAACATAACGTTTTCTACATTGTTTTCGAAATGACGTAACTGAAAATCTTCACATTGGACGCATTACTCTCAGAAACGTTTACATTTATTGTCTGGCAACTAATGCCGCGTGCTGAGGTTTGCGGTCGCACCACTCTGTACGAAGTAGAAGCTTCTAAATTGTTGCAGTCGCCAAGAAAGAGGCACAGAAATTCAAGTTTTAGTTTTTGAAAATTCAGTTTTTGGCTGCTTTTGCTGCCTTGTAGTTGACCTAGGACCTTAAGATTTTGCATGAACCGAACTCTGGCAGCCACATTACACGAGAAAAAGCGAGAAGTGGTAATTCGTAGTAAAAACCGCAGAAAACATAACGTTTTCAACATTTGTTTTCGAAATGACGTAACTGAAAATCTTCACATTGGACGCATTACTTTCAGAAACGTTAACATTTATCGTCTGGCAACTAATGCAGCGTGATGACGTTTGCGGTCGCACCACTCTGTTCGAAGTAGAAGCTTCTAAGTTGTTGCAGTCACCAAGAAAGAGGCACAGAAATTCAAGTTTTAGTTTTTGAAAATTCAGTTTTTGGCTGCTTTTGCTGCCTTGTAGTTGACCTAGGACCTCAAGATTTTGCATGAACCGAACTCTGGCAGCCACATTACACGAGAAAAAGCGAGAAGTGGTAAAAACCGTAGAAAACATAACGTTTTCAACATTTGTTTTCGAAATGACGTAACTGAAAATCTTCACATTGGACGCATTACTCTCAGAAACGTTAACATTTATCGTCTGGCAACTAACTCAGCGTGATGACGTTTGCGGTCGCACCACTCTGTTCGAAGTAGAAGCTTCTAAGTTGTTGCAGTCACCAAGAAAGAGGCACAGAAATTCAAGTTTTAGTTTTTGAAAATTCAGTTTTTGGCTGCTTTTGCTGCCTTGTAGTTGACCTAGGACCTTAAGATTTTGCATTAACCGAACTCTGGCAGCCACATTACACGAGAAAAAGCGAGAAGTGGTAATTCGTAGTAAAAACCGCAGAAAACATAACGTTTTCAACATTTGTTTTCGAAATGACGTAACTGAAAATCTTCACATTGGACGCATGACTCATAGAAACGTTTACATTTATCGTCTGGCAACTAATGCCGCGTGATGACGTTTGCGGTCGCACCACTCTGTACGAAGTAGAAGCTTCTAAGTTGTTGCAGTCACCAAGAAAGAGGCACAGAAATTCAAGTTTTAGTTTTTGAAAATTCAGTTTTTGGCTGCTTTTGCTGCCTTGTAGTTGACCTAGGACCTTAAGATTTTGCATGATCCGAACTCTGGCGGCCACATTACACGAGAAAAAGCGAGAAGTGGTAATTCGTAGTAAAAACCGCAGAAAACATAAAGTTTTCAACATTTGTTTTCGAAATGACGTAACTGAAAATCTTCACATTGGACGCATTACTCTCAGAAACGTTTACATTTATCGTCTGGCAACTAATGCAGCGTGATGACGTTTGCGGTCGCACCACTCTGTACGAAGTAAAAGCTTCAAAGTTGTTGCAGTCACCAAGAAAGAGGCACAGAAATTCAAGTTTTAGTTTTTGAAAATTCAGTTTTTGGCTGCTTTTGCTGCCTTGTAGTTGACCTAGGACCTTAAGATTTTGCATGAACCGAACTCTGGCAGCCACATTACACGAGAAAAAGCGAGAAGTGGTAATTCGTAGTAAAAACCGCAGAAAACATAACGTTTTCAACGTTTGTTTTCGAAATGACGTAACTCAAAATATTCACATTGGAAGCATTACTCTCAGAAACGTTTACATTTATCGTCTGGCAACTAATGCCGCGTGATGACGTTTGCGGTCGCATCACTCTGTACGAAGTAGAAGCTTCTAAGTTGTTGCAGTCACCAAGAAAGAGGCACAGAAATTCAAGTTTTAGTTTTTGAAAATTCAGTTTCTGGCTGCTTTTGCTGCCTTGTAGTTGACCTAGGACCTTAAGATTTTGCATGAACCGAACTCTGGCAGCCACATTGCACGAGAAAAAGCGAGAAGTGGTAATTCGTAGTAAAAACCGCAGAAAACATAACGTTTTCTACATTGTTTTCGAAATGACGTAACTGAAAATCTTCACATTGGATACGTTACTCTCAGAAACGTTTACATTTATCGTCTGGCAACTAATCCAGCGTGATGACGTTTGCGGTCGCACCTCTCTGTAAGAAGTAGAAGCTTCTAAGTTGTTGCAGTCACCAAGAAAGAGGCACAGAAATTCAAGTTTTAGTTTTTGAAAATTCAGTTTTTGGCTGCTTTTGCTGCCTTGTAGTTGACCTAGGACCTTAAGATTTTGCATGAACCGAACTCTGGCAGCCACATTACACGAGAAAAAGCGAGAAGTGGTAATTCATAGTAAAAACCGCAGAAAACATAACGATTTCTACATTGTTTTCGTATCGACGTAACTGAAAATCTTCACATTGGACGCATTACTCTCACAAACGTTTACATTTATCGTCTGGCAACTAATGCAGCGTGATGACGTTTGCGGTCGCACCACTCTGTACGAAGTAGAAGCTTCTAAGTTGTTGCAGTCACCAAGAAAGAGGCACAGAAATTCAAGTTTTAGTTTTTGAAAATTCAGTTTTTGGCTGCTTTTGCTGCCTTGTGGTTGACCTAGGACCTTAAGATTATGCATGAACCGAACTCTGGCAGCCACATTACACGAGAAAAAGCGAGAAGTGGTAATTCGTAGTAAAAACCGCAGAAAACATAACGTTTTCTACATTCGTTTTCGAAATGACGTGACTGAAAATCTTCACATTGGACGCATTACTCTCAGAAACGTTTACATTTATCGTCTGGCAACTAATGCAGCGTGATGACGTTTGCGGTCGCACCACTCTGTACGAAGTAGAAGCTTCTAAGTTGTTGCAGTCACCAAGAAAGAGGCACAAAAATTCAAGTTTTAGTTTTTGAAAATTCAGTTTTTGGCTGCTTTTGCTGCCTTGTAGTTGACCTAGGACCTTAAGATTTTGCATGAACCGAACTCTGGCAGCCACATTACACGAGAAAAAGCGAGAAGTGGTAATTCGTAGTAAAAACCGCAGAAAACATAACGTTTTCTACATTGTTTTCGTATCGACGTAACTGAAAATCTTCACATTGGACGCTTTACTCCCAGAAACGTTTACATATATCGTCTGGCAACTAATGCAGCATGATGACGTTTGCGGTCGCACCACTCTGTACGAAGTAGAAGCTTCTAAGTTGTTGCAGTCACCAAGAAAGAGGCACAGAAATTCAAGTTTTAGTTTTTGAAAATTCAGTTTTTGGCTGCTTTTGCTGCCTTGTAGTTGACCTAGGACCTTAAGATTTTGCATGAACCGAACTCTGGCAGCCACATTACACGAGAAAAAGCGAGAAGTGGTAATTCGTAGTAACAACCGCAGAAAACATAACGATTTCTACATTGTTTTCGTATCGACGTAACTGAAAATCTTCACATTGGACGCATTACTCTCAGAAACGTTTACATTTATCGTCTGGCAACTAATGCAGCGTGATGACGTTTGCGGTCGCACCACTCTGTACGAAGTAGAAGCTTCTAAGTTGTTGCAGTCACCAAGAAAGAGGCACAGAAATTCAAGTTTTAGTTTTTGAAAATTCAGTTTTTGGCTGCTTTTGCTGCCTTGTAGTTGACCTAGGACCTTAAGATTTTGCATGAACCGAACTCTGGCAGCCACATTACACGAGAAAAAGCGAGAAGTGGTAATTCGTAGGAAAAACCGCAGAAAACATAACGTTTTCTACATTGTTTTCTTATCGTTGTAACTGAAAATCTTCACATTGGACACATTACTCTCAGAAACGTTTACATTTATTGTCTGGCAACTAATGCCGCGTGCTGAGGTTTGAGGTCGCACCACTCTGTACGAAGTAGAAGCTTCTAAGTTGTTGCAGTCACCAAGAAAGAGGCACAGAAATTCAAGTTTTAGTTTTTGAAAATTCAGTTTTTGGCTGCTTTTGCTGCCTTGTAGTTGACCTAGGACCTCAAGATTTTGCATGAACCGAACTCTGGCAGCCACATTACACGAGAAAAAGCGAGAAGTGGTAATTCGTAGCAAAAACCGCAGAAAACATAACGTTTTCTACATTGTTTTCGAAATGACGTAACTGAAAATCTTCACATTGGACGCATTACTCTCAGAAACGTTTACATTTATTGTCTGGCAACTAATGCCGCGTGCTGAGGTTTGCGGTCGCACCACTCTGTACGAAGTAGAAGCTTCTAAATTGTTGCAGTCGCCAAGAAAGAGGCACAGAAATTCAAGTTTTAGTTTTAGAAAATTCAGTTTTTGGCTGCTTTTGCTGCCTTGTAGTTGACCTAGGACCTTAAGATTTTGCATGAACCGAACTCTGGCAGCCACATTACACGAGAAAAAGCGAGAAGTGGTAATTCGTAGTAAAAACCGCAGAAAACATAACGTTTTCAACATTTGTTTTCGAAATGACGTAACTGAAAATCTTCACATTGGACGCATTACTCTCAGAAACGTTAACATTTATCGTCTGGCAACTAATGCAGCGTGATGACGTTTGCGGTCGCACCACTCTGTTCGAAGTAGAAGCTTCTAAGTTGTTGCAGTCACCAAGAAAGAGGAACAGAAATTCAAGTTTTAGTTTTTGAAAATTCAGTTTTTGGCTGCTTTTGCTGCCTTGTAGTTGACCTAGGACCTTAAGATTTTGCATGAACCGAACTCTGGCAGCCACATTACACGAGAAAAAGCGAGAAGTGGTAATTCGTAGTAAAAACCGCAGAAAACATAACGTTTTCTACATTGTTTTCTTATCGTTGTAACTGAAAATCTTCACATTGGACCCATTACTCTCAGAAACGTTTACATTTATTGTCTGGCAACTAATGCCGCGTGCTGAGGTTTGAGGTCGCACCACTCTTTACGAAGTAGAAGCTTCTAAGTTGTTGCAGTCACCAAGAAAGAGGCACAGAAATTCAAGTTTTAGTTTTTGAAAATTCAGTTTTTGGCTGCTTTTGCTGCCTTGTAGTTGACCTAGGACCTCAAGATTTTGCATGAACCGAACTCTGGCAGCCACATTACACGAGAAAAAGCGAGAAGTGGTAATTCGTAGCAAAAACCGCAGAAAACATAACGTTTTCTACATTGTTTTCGAAATGACGTAACTGAAAATCTTCACATTGGACGCATTACTCTCAGAAACGTTTACATTTATTGTCTGGCAACTAATGCCGCGTGCTGAGGTTTGCGGTCGCACCACTCTGTACGAAGTAGAAGCTTCTAAATTGTTGCAGTCGCCAAGAAAGAGGCACAGAAATTCAAGTTTTAGTTTTTGAAAATTCAGTTTTTGGCTGCTTTTGCTGCCTTGTAGTTGACCTAGGACCTTAAGATTTTGCATGAACCGAACTCTGGCAGCCACATTACACGAGAAAAACGAGAAGTGGTAATTCGTAGTAAAAACCGCAGAAAACATAACGTTTTCAACATTTGTTTTCGAAATGACGTAACTGAAAATCTTCACATTGGACGCATTACTCTCAGAAACGTTAACATTTATCGTCTGGCAACTAATGCAGCGTGATGACGTTTGCGGTCGCACCACTCTGTTCGAAGTAGAAGCTTCTAAGTTGTTGCAGTCACCAAGAAAGAGGCACAGAAATTCAAGTTTTAGTTTTTGAAAATTCAGTTTTTGGCTGCTTTTGCTGCCTTGTAGTTGACCTAGGACCTTAAGATTTTGCATGAACCGATCTCTGGCAGCCACATTACACGAGAAAAAGCGAGAAGTTGTAATTCGTAGTAAAAACCGCAGAAAACATAATGTTTTCAACATTTGTTTTCGAAATGACGTAACTGAAAATCTTCACATTGGACGCATGACTCTCAGAAACGTTTACATTTATCGTCTGGCAACTAATGCAGCGTGATGACGTTTGCGGTCGCACCACTCTGTTCGAAGTAGAAGCTTCTAAGTTGTTGCAGTCACCAAGAAAGAGGCACAGAAATTCAAGTTTTAGTTTTTGAAAATTCAGTTTTTGGCTGCTTTTGCTGCCTTGTAGCTGACCTAGGACCTTAAGATTTTGCATGAACCGAACTCTGGCAGCCGCATTACACGAGAAAAAGCGAGAAGTGGTAATTCGTAGTAAAAACCGCAGAAAACATAACGTTTTCTACATTTGTTTTCGAAATGACGTAACTGAAAATCTTCACATTGGACGCATGACTCTCAGAAACGTTTACATTTATCGTCTGGCAACTAATGCAGCGTGATGACGTTTGCGGTCGCACCACTCTGTACGAAGTAGAAGCTTCTAAGTTGTTGCAGTCACCAAGAAAGAGGCACAGAAATTCAAGTTTTAGTTTTTGAAAATTCAGTTTTTGGCTGCTTTTGCTGCCTTGTAGTTGACCTAGGACCTTAAGATTTTGCATGAACCGAACTCTTGCAGCCACATTACACGAGAAAAAGCGAGAAGTGGTAATTCGTAGTAAAAACCGCAGAAAACATAACGTTTTCTACATTGTTTTCTTATCGTTGTAACTGAAAATCTTCACATTGGACCCATTACTCTCAGAAACGTTTACATTTTTGTCTGGCAACTAATGCCGCGTGCTGAGGTTTGAGGTCGCACCACTCTGTACGAAGTAGAAGCTTCTAAGTTGTTGCAGTCACCAAGAAAGAGGCACAGAAATTCAAGTTTTAGTTTTTGAAAATTCAGTTTTTGGCTGCTTTTGCTGCCTTGTAGTTGACCTAGGACCTCAAGATTTTGCATGAACCGAACTCTGGCAGCCACATTACACGAGAAAAAGCGAGAAGTGGTAATTCGTAGCAAAAACCGCAGAAAACATAACGTTTTCTACATTGTTTTCGAAATGACGTAACTGAAAATCTTCACATTGGACGCATTACTCTCAGAAACGTTTACATTTATTTTCTGGCAACTAATGCCGCGTGCTGAGGTTTGCGGTCGCACCACTCTGTACGAAGTAGAAGCTTCTAAATTGTTGCAGTCGCCAAGAAAGAGGCACAGAAATTCAAGTTTTAGTTTTTGAAAATTCAGTTTTTGGCTGCTTTTGCTGCCTTGTAGTTGACCTAGGACCTTAAGATTTTGCATGAACCGAACTCTGGCAGCCACATTACACGAGAAAAAGCGAGAAGTGGTAATTCGTAGTAAAAACCGCAGAAAACATAACGTTTTCAACATTTGTTTTCGAAATGACGTAACTGAAAATCTTCACATTGGACGCATTACTCTCAGAAACGTTAACATTTATCGTCTGGCAACTAATGCAGCGTGATGACGTTTGCGGTCGCACCACTCTGTTCGAAGTAGAAGCTTCTAAGTTGTTGCAGTCACCAAGAAAGAGGCACAGAAATTCAAGTTTTAGTTTTTGAAAATTCAGTTTTTGGCTGCTTTTGCTGCCTTGTAGTTGACCTAGGACCTCAAGATTTTGCATGAACCGAACTCTGGCAGCCACATTACACGAGAAAAAGCGAGAAGTGGTAAAAACCGTAGAAAACATAACGTTTTCAACATTTGTTTTCGAAATGACGTAACTGAAAATCTTCACATTGGACGCATGACTCTCAGAAACGTTTACATTTATCGTCTGGCAACTAATGCAGCGTGATGACGTTTGCGGTCGCACCACTCTGTTCGAAGTAGAAGCTTCTAAGTTGTTGCAGTCACCAAGAAAGAGGCACAGAAATTCAAGTTTTAGTTTTTGAAAATTCAGTTTTTGGCTGCTTTTGCTGCCTTGTAGTTGACCTAGGGCCTTAAGATTTTGCATGAACCGGTCTTTGGCAGCCACATTACACGAGAAAAAGCGAGAAGTGGTAATTCGTAGTAAAAACCGCAGAAAACATAACGTTTTCAACATTTGTTTTCGAAATGACGTAACTCAAAATCTTCACATTGGAAGCATTACTCTCAGAAATGTTTACATTTATCGTCTGGCAACTAATGCCGCGTGTTGACGTTTGCGGTCGCATCACTCTGTACGAAGTAGAAGCTTCTAAGTTGTTGCAGTCACCAAGAAAAAGGCACAGAAATTCAAGTTTTAGTTTTTGAAAATTCAGTTTTTGGCTGCTTTTGCTGCCTTGTAGTTGACCTAGGACCTTAAGATTTTGCATGAACCGAACTCTGGCAGCCACATTACACGAGAAAACGCGAGAAGTGGTAATTCGTAGTAAAAACCGCGGAAAACATAACGTTTTCTACATTGTTTTCGAAATGACGTAACTGAAAATCTTCACATTGGACACATTACTCTCAGAAACGTTTACATTTATCGTCTGGCAACTAATGCAGCGTGATGACGTTTGCGGTCGCACCACTCTGTACGAAGTAGAAGCTTCTAAGTTGTTGCAGTCACCAAGAAAGAGGCACAGAAATTCAAGTTTTAGTTTTTGAAAATTCAGTTTTTGGCTGCTTTTGCTGCCTTGTAGATGACATAGGACCTTAAGATTTTGCATGAACCGAACTCTGGCAGCCACATTACACGAGAAAAAGCGAGAAGTGGTAATTCGTAGTAATAACCGCAGAAAACATAACGTTTTCTACATTGTTTTCGTATCGACGTAACTGAAAATCTTCACATTGGACGCATTACTCTCAGAAACATTTGCTTTTATCGTCTGGCAACTAATGCAGCGTGATGACATTTGCGGTCGCACCACTCTGTACGAAGTAGAAGCTTCTAAGTTGTTGCAGTCACCAAGAAAGAGGCACAGAAATTCAAGTTTTAGTTTTTGAAAATTCAGTTTTTGGCTGCTTTTGCTGCCTTGTGGTTGACCTAGGACCTTAAGATTATGCATGAACCGAACTCTGGCAGCCACATTACACGAGAAAAAGTGAGAAGTGGTAATTCGTAGTAAAAACCGCAGAAAACATAACGTTTTCTACATTCGTTTTCGAAATGACGTGACTGAAAATCTTCACATTGGACGCATTACTCTCAGAAACGTTTACATTTATCGTCTGGCAACTAATGCAGCGTGATGACGTTTGCGGTCGCACCACTCTGTACGAAGTAGAAGCTTCTAAGTTGTTGCAGTCACCAAGAAAGAGGCACAAAAATTCAAGTTTTAGTTTTTGAAAATTCAGTTTTTGGCTGCTTTTGATGCCTTGTAGTTGACCTAGGACCTTAAGATTTTGCATGAACCGAACTCTGGCAGCCACATTACACGAGAAAAAGCGAGAAGTGGTAATTCGTAGTAAAAACCGCAGAAAACATAACGTTTTCTACATTGTTTTCGTATCGACGTAACTGAAAATCTTCACATTGGACGCTTTACTCCCAGATACGTTTACATTTATCGTCTGGCAACTAATGCAGCATGATGACGTTTGCGGTCGCACCACTCTGTACGAAGTAGAAGCTTCTAAGTTGTTGCAGTCACCAAGAAAGAGGCACAGAAATTCAAGTTTTAGTTTTTGAAAATTCAGTTTTTGGCTGCTTTTGCTGCCTTGTAGTTGACCTAGGACCTTAAGATTTTGCATGAACCGAACTCTGGCAGCCACATTACACGAGAAAAAGCGAGAAGTGGTAATTCGTAGTAAAAACCGCAGAAAACATAACGATTTCTACATTGTTTTCGTATCGACGTAACTGAAAATCTTCACATTGGACGCATTACTCTCAGAAACGTTTACATTTATCGTCTGGCAACTAATGCAGCGTGATGACGTTAGCGGTCGCACCACTCTGTACGAAGTAGAAGCTTCTAAGTTGTTGCAGTCACCAAGAAAGGGGCACAGAAATTCAAGTTTTAGTTTTTGAAAATTCAGTTTTTGGCTGCTTTTGCTGCCTTGTAGTTGACCTAGGACCTTAAGATTTTGCATGAACCGAACTCTGGCAGCCACATTACACGAGAAAAAGCGAGAAGTGGTAATTCGTAGGAAAAACCGCAGAAAACATAACGTTTTCTACATTGTTTTCTTATCGTTGTAACTGAAAATCTTCACATTGGACCCATTACTCTCAGAAACGTTTACATTTATTGTCTGGCAACTAATGCCGCGTGCTGAGGTTTGAGGTCGCACCACTCTGTACGAAGTAGAAGCTTCTAAGTTGTTGCAGTCACCAAGAAAGAGGCACAGAAATTCAAGTTTTAGTT
Source organism: Schistocerca serialis cubense (assembly GCF_023864345.2). Taxonomy (NCBI): domain Eukaryota; kingdom Metazoa; phylum Arthropoda; class Insecta; order Orthoptera; family Acrididae; genus Schistocerca; species Schistocerca serialis. The sequence continues at coordinate 1,055,169 of NW_026047571.1, read as the reverse complement.
TTTGAAAATTCAGTTTTTGGCTGCTTTTGCTGCCTTGTAGTTGACCTAGGACCTCAAGATTTTGCATGAACCGAACTCTGGCAGCCACATTACACGAGAAAAAGCGAGAAGTGGTAATTCGTAGCAAAAACCGCAGAAAACATAACGTTTTCTACATTGTTTTCGAAATGACGTAACTGAAAATCTTCACATTGGACGCATTACTCTCAGAAACGTTTACATTTATTGTCTGGCAACTAATGCCGCGTGCTGAGGTTTGCGGTCGCACCACTCTGTACGAAGTAGAAGCTTCTAAATTGTTGCAGTCGCCAAGAAAGAGGCACAGAAATTCAAGTTTTAGTTTTTGAAAATTCAGTTTTTGGCTGCTTTTGCTGCCTTGTAGTTGACGTAGGACCTTAAGATTTTGCATGAACCGAACTCTGGCACCCACATTACACGAGAAAAAGCGAGAAGTGGTAATTCGTAGTAAAAACCGCAGAAAACATAACGTTTTCAACATTTGTTTTCGAAATGACGTAACTGAAAATCTTCACATTGGACGCATTACTCTCAGAAACGTTAACATTTATCGTCTGGCAACTAATGCAGCGTGATGACGTTTGCGGTCGCACCACTCTGTTCGAAGTAGAAGCTTCTAAGTTGTTGCAGTCACCAAGAAAGAGGCACAGAAATTCAAGTTTTAGTTTTTGAAAATTCAGTTTTTGGCTGCTTTTGCTGCCTTGTAGTTGACCTAGGACCTTAAGATTTTGCATGAACCGAACTCTGGCAGCCACATTACACGAGAAAAAGCGAGAAGTGGTAATTCGTAGTAAAAACCGCAGAAAACATAACGTTTTCTACATTGTTTTCTTATCGTTGTAACTGAAAATCTTCACATTTGACCCATTACTCTCAGAAACGTTTACATTTATTGTCTGGCAACTAATGCCGCGTGCTGAGGTTTGAGGTCGCACCACTCTGTACGAAGTAGAAGCTTCTAAGTTGTTGCAGTCACCAAGAAAGAGGCACAGAAATTCAAGTTTTAGTTTTTGAAAATTCAGTTTTTGGCTGCTTTTGCTGCCTTGTAGTTGACCTAGGACCTCAAGATTTTGCATGAACCGAACTCTGGCAGCCACATTACACGAGAAAAAGCGAGAAGTGGTAATTCGTAGCAAAAACCGCAGAAAACATAACGTTTTCTACATTGTTTTCGAAATGACGTAACTGAAAATCTTCACATTGGACGCATTACTCTCAGAAACGTTTACATTTATTGTCTGGCAACTAATGCCGCGTGCTGAGGTTTGCGGTCGCACCACTCTGTACGAAGTAGAAGCTTCTAAATTGTTGCAGTCGCCAAGAAAGAGGCACAGAAATTCAAGTTTTAGTTTTTGAAAATTCAGTTTTTGGCTGCTTTTGCTGCCTTGTAGTTGACCTAGGACCTTAAGATTTTGCATGAACCGAACTCTGGCAGCCACATTACACGAGAAAAACGAGAAGTGGTAATTCGTAGTAAAAACCGCAGAAAACATAACGTTTTCAACATTTGTTTTCGAAATGACGTAACTGAAAATCTTCACATTGGACGCATTACTCTCAGAAACGTTAACATTTATCGTCTGGCAACTAATGCAGCGTGATGACGTTTGCGGTCGCACCACTCTGTTCGAAGTAGAAGCTTCTAAGTTGTTGCAGTCACCAAGAAAGAGGCACAGAAATTCAAGTTTTAGTTTTTGAAAATTCAGTTTTTGGCTGCTTTTGCTGCCTTGTAGTTGACCTAGGACCTTAAGATTTTGCATGAACCGATCTCTGGCAGCCACATTACACGAGAAAAAGCGAGAAGTTGTAATTCGTAGTAAAAACCGCAGAAAACATAATGTTTTCAACATTTGTTTTCGAAATGACGTAACTGAAAATCTTCACATTGGACGCATGACTCTCAGAAACGTTTACATTTATCGTCTGGCAACTAATGCAGCGTGATGACGTTTGCGGTCGCACCACTCTGTTCGAAGTAGAAGCTTCTAAGTTGTTGCAGTCACCAAGAAAGAGGCACAGAAATTCAAGTTTTAGTTTTTGAAAATTCAGTTTTTGGCTGCTTTTGCTGCCTTGTAGCTGACCTAGGGCCTTAAGATTTTGCATGAACCGGTCTTCGGCAGCCACATTACACGAGAAAAAGCGAGAAGTGGTAATTCGTAGTAAAAACCGCAGAAAACATAACGTTTTCAACATTTGTTTTCGAAATGACGTAACTGAAAATCTTCACATTGGACGCATGACTCTCAGAAACGTTTACATTTATCGTCTGGCAACTAATGCAGCGTGATGACGTTTGCGGTCGCACCACTCTGTACGAAGTAGAAGCTTCTAAGTTGTTGCAGTCACCAAGAAAGAGGCACAGAAATTCAAGTTTTAGTTTTTGAAAATTCAGTTTTTGGCTGCTTTTGCTGCCTTGTAGTTGACCTAGGACCTTAAGATTTTGCATGAACCGAACTCTGGCAGCCGCATTACACGAGAAAAAGCGAGAAGTGGTAATTCGTAGTAAAAACCGCAGAAAACATAACGTTTTCTACATTTGTTTTCGAAATGACGTAACTGAAAATCTTCACATTGGACGCATGACTCTCAGAAACGTTTACATTTATCGTCTGGCAACTAATGCAGCGTGATGACGTTTGCGGTCGCACCACTCTGTACGAAGTAGAAGCTTCTAAGTTGTTGCAGTCACCAAGAAAGAGGCACAGAAATTCAAGTTTTAGTTTTTGAAAATTCAGTTTTTGGCTGCTTTTGCTGCCTTGTAGTTGACCTAGGACCTTAAGATTTTGCATGAACCGAACTCTGGCAGCCACATTACACGAGAAAAAGCGAGAAGTGGTAATTCGTAGTAAAAACCGCAGAAAACATAACGTTTTCTACATTGTTTTCTTATCGTTGTAACTGAAAATCTTCACATTGGACCCATTACTCTCAGAAACGTTTACATTTTTGTCTGGCAACTAATGCCGCGTGCTGAGGTTTGAGGTCGCACCACTCTGTACGAAGTAGAAGCTTCTAAGTTGTTGCAGTCACCAAGAAAGAGGCACAGAAATTCAAGTTTTAGTTTTTGAAAATTCAGTTTTTGGCTGCTTTTGCTGCCTTGTAGTTGACCTAGGACCTCAAGATTTTGCATGAACCGAACTCTGGCAGCCACATTACACGAGAAAAAGCGAGAAGTGGTAATTCGTAGAAAAAACCGCAGAAAACATAACGTTTTCTACATTGTTTTCGAAATGACGTAACTGAAAATCTTCACATTGGACACATTACTCTCAGAAACGTTTACATTTATTGTCTGGCAACTAATGCCGCGTGCTTAGGTTTGCGGTCGCACCACTCTGTACGAAGTAGAAGCTTCTAAATTGTTGCAGTCGCCAAGAAAGAGGCACAGAAATTCAAGTTTTAGTTTTTGAAAATTCAGTTTTTGGCTGCTTTTGCTGCCTTGTAGTTGACCTAGGACCTTAAGATTTTGCATGAACCGAACTCTGGCAGCCACATTACACGAGAAAAAGCGAGAAGTGGTAATTCGTAGTAAAAACCGCAGAAAACATAACGTTTTCAACATTTGTTTTCGAAATGACGTAACTGAAAATCTTCACATTGGACGCATTACTCTCAGAAACGTTAACATTTATCGTCTGGCAACTAATGCAGCGTGATGACGTTTGCGGTCGCACCACTCTGTTCGAAGTAGAAGCTTCTAAGTTGTTGCAGTCACCAAGAAAGAGGCACAGAAATTCAAGTTTTAGTTTTTGAAAATTCAGTTTTTGGCTGCTTTTGCTGCCTTGTAGTTGACCTAGGACCTTAAGATTTTGCATGAACCGAACTCTGGCAGCCACATTACACGAGAAAAAGCGAGAAGTGGTAATTCGTAGTAAAAACCGCAGAAAACATAACGTTTTCTACATTGTTTTCTTATCGTTGTAACTGAAAATCTTCACATTGGACCCATTACTCTCAGAAACGTTTACATTTATTGTCTGGCAACTAATGCCGCGTGCTGAGGTTTGAGGTCGCACCACTCTGTACGAAGTAGAAGCTTCTAAGTTGTTGCAGTCACCAAGAAAGAGGCACAGAAATTCAAGTTTTAGTTTTTGAAAATTCAGTTTTTGGCTGCTTTTGCTGCCTTGTAGTTGACCTAGGACCTCAAGATTTTGCATGAACCGAACTCTGGCAGCCACATTACACGAGAAAAAGCGAGAAGTGGTAATTCGTAGCAAAAACCGCAGAAAACATAACGTTTTCTACATTGTTTTCGAAATGATGTAACTGAAAATCTTCACATTGGACGCATTACTCTCAGAAACGTTTACATTTATTGTCTGGCAACTAATGCCGCGTGCTGAGGTTTGCGGTCGCACCACTCTGTACGAAGTAGAAGCTTCTAAATTGTTGCAGTCGCCAAGAAAGAGGCACAGAAATTCAAGTTTTAGTTTTTGAAAATTCAGTTTTTGGCTGCTTTTGCTGCCTTGTAGTTGACCTAGGACCTTAAGATTTTGCATGAACCGAACTCTGGCAGCCACATTACACGAGAAAAAGCGAGAAGTGGTAATTCGTAGTAAAAACCACAGAAAACATAACGTTTTCAACATTTGTTTTCGAAATGACGTAACTGAAAATCTTCACATTGGACGCATTACTCTCAGAAACGTTAACATTTATCGTCTGGCAACTAATGCAGCGTGATGACGTTTGCGGTCGCACCACTCTGTTCGAAGTAGAAGCTTCTAAGTTGTTGCAGTCACCAAGAAAGAGGCACAGAAATTCAAGTTTTAGTTTTTGAAAATTCAGTTTTTGGCTGCTTTTGCTGCCTTGTAGTTGACCTAGGACCTTAAGATTTTGCATGAACCGATCTCTGGCAGCCACATTACACGAGAAAAAGCGAGAAGTGGTAATTCGTAGTACAAACCGCAGAAAACATAATGTTTTCAACATTTGTTTTCGAAATGACGTAACTGAAAATCTTCACATTGGACGCATGACTCTCAGAAACGTTTACATTTATCGTCTGGCAACTAATGCAGCGTGATGACGTTTGCGGTCGCACCACTCTGTTCGAAGTAGAAGCTTCTAAGTTGTTGCAGTCACCAAGAAAGAGGCACAGAAATTCAAGTTTTAGTTTTTGAAAATTCAGTTTTTGGCTGCTTTTGCTGCCTTGTAGTTGACCTAGGGCCTTAAGATTTTGCATGAACCGGTCTTTGGCAGCCACATTACACGAGAAAAAGCGAGAAGTGGTAATTCGTAGTAAAAACCGCAGAAAACATAACGTTTTCAACATTTGTTTTCGAAATGACGTAACTGAAAATCTTCACATTGGACGCATGACTCTCAGAAACGTTTACATTTATCGTCTGGCAACTAATGCAGCGTGATGACGTTTGCGGTCGCACCACTCTGTACGAAGTAGAAGCTTCTAAGTTGTTGCAGTCACCAAGAAAGAGGCACAGAAATTCAAGTTTTAGTTTTTGAAAATTCAGTTTTTGGCTGCTTTTGCTGCCTTGTAGTTGACCTAGGACCTTAAGATTTTGCATGAACCAAACTCTGGCAGCCGCATTACACGAGAAAAAGCGAGAAGTGGTAATTCGTAGTAAAAACCGCAGAAAACATAACGTTTTCTACATTTGTTTTCGAAATGACGTAACTGAAAATCTTCACATTGGACGCATGACTCTCAGAAACGTTTACATTTATCGTCTGGCAACTAATGCAGCGTGATGACGTTTGCGGTCGCACCACTCTGTACGAAGTAGAAGCTTCTAAGTTGTTGCAGTCACCAAGAAAGAGGCACAGAAATTCAAGTTTTAGTTTATGAAAATTCAGTTTTTGGCTGCTTTTGCTGCCTTGTAGTTGACCTAGGACCTTAAGATTTTGCATGAACCGAACTCTGGCAGCCACATTACACGAGAAAAAGCGAGAAGTGGTAATTCGTAGTAAAAACCGCAGAAAACATAACGTTTTCTACATTGTTTTCTTATCGTTCTAACTGAAAATCTTCACATTGGACCCATTACTCTCAGAAACGTTTACATTTATTGTCTGGCAATTAATGCCGCGTGCTGAGGTTTGAGGTCGCACCACTCTGTACGAAGTAGAAGCTTCTAAGTTGTTGCAGTCACCAAGAAAGAGGCACAGAAATTCAAGTTTTAGTTTTTGAAAATTCAGTTTTTGGCTGCTTTTGCTGCCTTGTAGTTGACCTAGGACCTCAAGATTTTGCATGAACCGAACTCTGGCAGCCACATTACACGAGAAAAAGCGAGAAGTGGTAATTCGTAGCAAAAACCGCAGAAAACATAACGTTTTCTACATTGTTTTCGAAATGACGTAACTGAAAATCTTCACATTGGACGCATTACTCTCAGAAACGTTTACATTTATTGTCTGGCAACTAATGCCGCGTGCTGAGGTTTGCGGTCGCACCACTCTGTACGAAGTAGAAGCTTCTAAATTGTTGCAGTCGCCAAGAAAGAGGCACAGAAATTCAAGTTTTAGTTTTTGAAAATTCAGTTTTTGGCTGCTTTTGCTGCCTTGTAGTTGACCTAGGACCTTAAGATTTTGCATGAACCGAACTCTGGCAGCCACATTACACGAGAAAAAGCGAGAAGTGGTAATTCGTAGTAAAAACCGCAGAAAACATAACGTTTTCAACATTTGTTTTCGAAATGACGTAACTGAAAATCTTCACATTGGACGCATGACTCTCAGAAACGTTTACATTTATCGTCTGGCAACTAATGCAGCGTGATGACGTTTGCGGTCGCACCACTCTGTTCGAAGTAGAAGCTTCTAAGTTGTTGCAGTCACCAAGAAAGAGGCACAGAAATTCAAGTTTTAGTTTTTGAAAATTCAGTTTTTGGCTGCTTTTGCTGCCTTGTAGTTGACCTAGGACCTTAAGATTTTGCATGAACCGATCTTTGGCAGCCACATTACACGAGAAAAAGCGAGAAGTGGTAATTCGTAGTAAAAACCGCAGAAAACATAACGTTTACTGAAGATCTTCACATTGGACGCATGACTCTCAGAAACGTTTACATTTATCGTCTGGCAACTAATGCAGCGTGATGACGTTTGCGGTCGCACCACTCTGTACGAAGTAGAAGCTTCTAAGTTGTTGCAGTCACCAAGAAAGAGGCACAGAAATTCAAGTTTTAGTTTTTGAAAATTCAGTTTTTGGCTGCTTTTGCTGCCTTGTAGTTGACCTAGGACCTTAAGATTTTGCATGAACCGAACTCTGGCAGCCGCATTACACGAGAAAAAGCGAGAAGTGGTAATTCGTAGTAAAAACCGCAGAAAACATAACGTTTTCTACATTTGTTTTCGAAATGACGTAACTGAAAATCTTCACATTGGACGCATGACTCTCAGAAACGTTTACATTTATCGTCTGGCAACTAATGCAGCGTGATGACGTTTGCGGTCGCACCACTCTGTACGAAGTAGAAGCTTCTAAGTTGTTGCAGTCACCAAGAAAGAGGCACAGAAATTCAAGTTTTAGTTTTTGAAAATTCAGTTTTTGGCTGCTTTTGCTGCCTTGTAGTTGACCTAGGACCTTAAGATTTTGCATGAACCGAACGCTGGCAGCCACATTACACGAGAAAAAGCGAGAAGTGGTAATTCGTAGTAAAAACCGCAGAAAACATAACGTTTTCAACATTTGTTTTCGAAATGACGTAACTGAAAATCTTCACATTGGACGCATAACTCTCAGAAACGTTTACATTTATCGTCTGGCAACTAATGCAGCGTGATGACGTTTGCGGTCGCACCACTCTGTACGATGTAGAAGCTTCTAAGTTGTTGCAGTCACCAAGAAAGAGGCACAGAAATTCAAGTTTTAGTTTTTGAAAATTCAGTTTTTGGCTGCTTTTGCTGCCTTGTAGTTGACCTGGGACCTTAAGATTTTGCATGAACCGATCTCTGGCAGCCACATTACACGAGAAAAAGCGAGAAGTGGTAATTCGTAGTAAAAACCGCAGAAAACATAACGTTTTCTACATTGTTTTCTTATCGTTGTAACTGAAAATCTTCACATTGGACCCATTACTCTCAGAAACGTTTACATTTATTGTCTGGCAACTAATGCCGCGTGCTGAGGTTTGAGGTCGCAACACTCTGTACGAAGTAGAAGCTTCTAAGTTGTTGCAGTCACCAAGAAAGAGGCACAGAAATTCAAGTTTTAGTTTTTGAAAATTCAGTTTTTGGCTGCTTTTGCTGCCTTGTAGTTGACCTAGGACCTCAAGATTTTGCATGAACCGAACTCTGGCAGCCACATTACACGAGAAAAAGCGAGAAGTGGTAATTCGTAGCAAAAACCGCAGAAAACATAACGTTTTCTACATTGTTTTCGAAATGACGTAACTGAAAATCTTCACATTGGACGCATGACTCTCAGAAACGTTTACATTTATCGTCTGGCAACTAATGCAGCGTGATGACGTTTGCGGTCGCACCACTCTGTTCGAAGTAGAAGCTTCTAAGTTGTTGCAGTCACCAAGAAAGAGGCACAGAAATTCAAGTTTTAGTTTTTGAAAATTCAGTTTTTGGCTGCTTTTGCTGCCTTGTAGTTGACCTAGGACCTTAAGATTTTGCATGAACCGATCTTTGGCAGCCACATTACACGAGAAAAAGCGAGAAGTGGTAATTCGTAGTAAAAACCGCAGAAAACATAACGTTTACTGAAGATCTTCACATTGGACGCATGACTCTCAGAAACGTTTACATTTATCGTCTGGCAACTAATGCAGCGTGATGACGTTTGCGGTCGCACCACTCTGTACGAAGTAGAAGCTTCTAAGTTGTTGCAGTCACCAAGAAAGAGGCACAGAAATTCAAGTTTTAGTTTTTGAAAATTCAGTTTTTGGCTGCTTTTGCTGCCTTGTAGTTGACCTAGGACCTTAAGATTTTGCATGAACCGAACTCTGGCAGCCGCATTACACGAGAAAAAGCGAGAAGTGGTAATTCGTAGTAAAAACCGCAGAAAACATAACGTTTTCTACATTTGTTTTCGAAATGACGTAACTGAAAATCTTCACATTGGACGCATGACTCTCAGAAACGTTTACATTTATCGTCTGGCAACTAATGCAGCGTGATGACGTTTGCGGTCGCACCACTCTGTACGAAGTAGAAGCTTCTAAGTTGTTGCAGTCACCAAGAAAGAGGCACAGAAATTCAAGTTTTAGTTTTTGAAAATTCAGTTTTTGGCTGCTTTTGCTGCCTTGTAGTTGACCTAGGACCTTAAGATTTTGCATGAACCGAACGCTGGCAGCCACATTACACGAGAAAAAGCGAGAAGTGGTAATTCGTAGTAAAAACCGCAGAAAACATAACGTTTTCTACATTGTTTTCGAAATGACGTAACTGAAAATCTTCACATTGGACGCATTACTCTCAGAAACGTTTACATTTATTGTCTGGCAACTAATGCCGCGTGCTGAGGTTTGCGGTCGCACCACTCTGTACGAAGTAGAAGCTTCTAAATTGTTGCAGTCGCCAAGAAAGAGGCACAGAAATTCAAGTTTTAGTTTTTGAAAATTCAGTTTTTGGCTGCTTTTGCTGCCTTGTAGTTGACCTAGGACCTTAAGATTTTGCATGAACCGAACTCTGGCAGCCACATTACACGAGAAAAAGCGAGAAGTGGTAATTCGTAGTAAAAACCGCAGAAAACATAACGTTTTCAACATTTGTTTTCGAAATGACGTAACTGAAAATCTTCACATTGGACGCATTACCCTCAGAAACGTTAACATTTATCGTCTGGCAACTAATGCAGCGTGATGACGTTTGCGGTCGCACCACTCTGTTCGAAGTAGAAGCTTCTAAGTTGTTGCAGTCACCAAGAAAGAGGCACAGAAATTCAAGTTTTAGTTTTTGAAAATTCAGTTTTTGGCCGCTTTTGCTGCCTTGTAGTTGACCTAGGAAATTAAGATTTTGCATGAACCGATCTCTGGCAGCCACATTACACGAGAAAAAGCGAGAAGTTGTAATTCGTAGTAAAAACCGCAGAAAACATAACGTTTTCAACATTTGTTTTCGAAATGACGTAACTGAAAATCTTCACATTGGACGCATGACTCTCAGAAACGTTTACATTTATCGTCTGGCAACTAATGCAGCGTGATGACGTTTGCGGTCGCACCACTCTGTTCGAAGTAGAAGCTTCTAAGTTGTTGCAGTCACCAAGAAAGAGGCACAGAAATTCAAGTTTTAGTTTTTGAAAATTCAGTTTTTGGCTGCTTTTGCTGCCTTGTAGTTGACCTAGGACCTTTAGATTTTGCATGAACCGATCTTTGGCAGCCACATTACACGAGAAAAAGCGAGAAGTGGTAATTCGTAGTAAAAACCGCAGAAAACATAACGTTTTCTACATTTGTTTTCGAAATGACGTAACTGAAGATCTTCACATTGGACGCATGACTCTCAGAAACGTTTACATTTATCGTCTGGCAACTAATGCGCGTGATGACGTTTGCGGTCGCACCACTCTGTACGAAGTAGAAGCTTCTAAGTTGTTGCAGTCACCAAGAAAGAGGCACAGAAATTCAAGTTTTAGTTTTTGAAAATTCAGTTTTTGGCTGCTTTTGCTGCCTTGTAGTTGACCTAGGACCTTAAGATTTTGCATGAACCGAACTCTGGCAGCCGCATTACACGAGAAAAAGCGAGAAGTGGTAATTCGTAGTAAAAACCGCAGAAAACATAACGTTTTCAACATTTGTTTTCGAAATGACGTAACTGAAAATCTTCACATTGGACGCATGACTCTCAGAAACGTTTACATTTATCGTCTGGCAACTAATGCAGCGTGATGACGTTTGCGGTCGCACCACTCTGTACGAAGTAGAAGCTTCTAAGTTGTTGCAGTCACCAAGAAAGAGGCACAGAAATTCAAGTTTTACTTTTTGAAAATTCAGTTTTTGGCTGCTTTTGCTGCCTTGTAGTTGACCTAGGACCTTAAGATTTTGCATGAACCGAACTCTGGCAGCCACATTACACGAGAAAAAGCGAGAAGTGGTAATTCGTAGTAAAAACCGCAGAAAACATAACGTTTTCAACATTTGTTTTCGAAATGACGTAACTGAAAATCTTCACATTGGACGCATGACTCTCAGAAACGTTTATATTTATCGTCTGGCAACTAATGCAGCGTGATGACGTTTGCGGTCGCACCACTCTGTACGATGTAGAAGCTTCTAAGTTGTTGCAGTCACCAAGAAAGAGGCACAGAAATTCAAGTTTTACTTTTTGAAAATTCAGTTTTTGGCTGCTTTTGCTGCCTTGTAGTTGACCTGGGACCTTAAGATTTTGCATGAACCGATCTCTGGCAGCCACATTACACGAGAAAAAGCGAGAAGTGGTAATTCGTAGTAAAAACCGCAGAAAACATAACGTTTTCTACATTGTTTTCTTATCGTTGTAACTGAAAATCTTCACATTGGACCCATTACTCTCAGAAACGTTTACATTTATTGTCTGGCAACTAATGCCGCGTGCTGAGGTTTGAGGTCGCACCACTCTGTACGAAGTAGAAGCTTCTAAGTTGTTGCAGTCACCAAGAAAGAGGCACAGAAATTCAAGTTTTAGTTTTTGAAAATTCAGTTTTTGGCTGCTTTTGCTGCCTTGTAGTTGACCTAGGACCTCAAGATTTTGCATGAACCGAACTCTGGCAGCCACATTACACGAGAAAAAGCGAGAAGTGGTAATTCGTAGCAAAAACCGCAGAAAACATAACGTTTTCTACATTGTTTTCGAAATGACGTAACTGAAAATCTTCACATTGGACGCATTACTCTCAGAAACGTTTACATTTATTGTCTGGCAACTAATGCCGCGTGCTGAGGTTTGCGGTCGCACCACTCTGTACGAAGTAGAAGCTTCTAAATTGTTGCAGTCGCCAAGAAAGAGGCACAGAAATTCAAGTTTTAGTTTTTGAAAATTCAGTTTTTGGCTGCTTTTGCTGCCTTGTAGTTGACCTAGGACCTTAAGATTTTGCATGAACCGAACTCTGGCAGCCACATTACACGAGAAAAAGCGAGAAGTGGTAATTCGTAGTAAAAACCGCAGAAAACATAACGTTTTCAACATTTGTTTTCGAAATGACGTAACTGAAAATCTTCACATTGGACGCATTACCCTCAGAAACGTTAACATTTATCGTCTGGCAACTAATGCAGCGTGATGACGTTTGCGGTCGCACCACTCTGTTCGAAGTAGAAGCTTCTAAGTTGTTGCAGTCACCAAGAAAGAGGCACAGAAATTCAAGTTTTAGTTTTTGAAAATTCAGTTTTTGGCTGCTTTTGCTGCCTTGTAGTTGACCTAGGAAATTAAGATTTTGCATGAACCGATCTCTGGCAGCCACATTACACGAGAAAAAGCGATAAGTTGTAATTCGTAGTAAAAACCGCAGAAAACATAATGTTTTCAACATTTGTTTTCGAAATGACGTAACTGAAAATCTTCACATTGGACGCATGACTCTCAGAAACGTTTACATTTATCGTCTGGCAACTAATGCAGCGTGATGACGTTTGCGGTCGCACCACTCTGTTCGAAGTAGAAGCTTCTAAGTTGTTGCAGTCACCAAGAAAGAGGCACAGAAATTCAAGTTTTAGTTTTTGAAAATTCAGTTTTTGGCTGCTTTTGCTGCCTTGTAGTTGACCTACGACCTTAAGATTTTGCATGAACCGATCTTTGGCAGCCACATTACACGAGAAAAAGCGAGAAGTGGTAATTCGTAGTAAAAACCGCAGAAAACATAACGTTTTCAACATTTGTTTTCGAAATGACGTAACTGAAAATCTTCACATTGGACGCATGACTCTCAGAAACGCTTACATTTATCGTCTGGCAACTAATGCCGCGTGATGACGTTTGCGGTCGCACCACTCTGTACGAAGTAGAAGCTTCTAAGTTGTTGCAGTCACCAAGAAAGAGGCACAGAAATTCAAGTTTTAGTTTTTGAAAATTCAGTTTTTGGCTGCTTTTGCTGCCTTGTAGTTGACCTAGGACCTTAAGATTTTGCATGAACCGAACTCTGGCAGCCGCATTACACGAGAAAAAGCGAGAAGTGGTAATTCGTAGTAAAAACCGCAGAAAACATAACGTTTTCTACATTTGTTTTCGAAATGACGTAACTGAAAATCTTCACATTGGACGCATGACTCTCAGAAACGTTTACATTTATCGTCTGGCAACTAATGCAGCGTGATGACGTTTGCGGTCGCACCACTCTGTACGAAGTAGAAGCTTCTAAGTTGTTGCAGTCACCAAGAAAGAGGCACAGAAATTCAAGTTTTAGTTTTTGAAAATTCAGTTTTTGGCTGCTTTTGCTGCCTTGTAGTTGACCTAGGACCTTAAGATTTTGCATGAACCGAACTCTGGCAGCCACATTACACGAGAAAAAGCGAGAAGTGGTAATTCGTAGTAAAAACCGCAGAAAACATAACGTTTTCAACATTTGTTTTCGAAATGACGTAACTGAAAATCTTCACATTGGATGCATGACTCTCAGAAACGTTTACATTTATCGTCTGGCAACTAATGCAGCGTGATGACGTTTGCGGTCGCACCACTCTGTACGATGTAGAAGCTTCTAAGTTGTTGCAGTCACCAAGAAAGAGGCACAGAAATTCAAGTTTTAGTTTTTGAAAATTCAGTTTTTGGCTGCTTTTGCTGCCTTGTAGTTGACCTGGGACCTTAAGATTTTGCATGAACCGATCTCTGGCAGCCACATTACACGAGAAAAAGCGAGAAGTGGTAATTCGTAGTAAAAACCGCAGAAAACATAACGTTTTCAACATTTGTTTTCGAAATGACGTAACAGAAAATCTTCACATTGGACGCATGTCTCTCAGAAACGTTTACATTTATCGTCTGGCAACTAATGCAGCGTGATGACGTTTGCGGTCGCACCACTCTGTACGAAGTAGAAGCTTCTAAGTTGTTGCAGTCACCAAGAAAGCGGCACAGAAATTCAATTTTTAGTTTTGGAAAATTCAGTTTTTGGCTGCTTTTGCTGCCTTGTAGTTGACCTAGGACCTTAAGATTTTGCATGAACCGATCTCTGGCAGCCACATTACACGAGAAAAAGCGAGAAGTGGTAATTCGTAGTAAAAACCGCAGAAAACATAACGTTTTCAACATTTGTTTTCGAAATGACGTAACTGAAAATCTTCACATTGGACGCATGGCTCTCAGAAACGTTTACATTTATCGTCTGGCAACTAATGCAGCGTGATGACGTTTGCGGTCGCACCACTCTGTACGAAGTAGAAGCTTCTAAGTTGTTGCAGTCACCAAGAAAGAGGCACAGAAATTCAAGTTTTAGTTTTTGAAAATTCAGTTTTTGGCTGCTTTTGCTGCCTTGTAGTTGACCTAGGACCTTAAGATTTTGCATGAACCGCTCTCTGGCAGCCACATTACACGAGAAAAAGCGAGAAGTGGTAATTCGTAGTAAAAACCGCAGAAAACATAACGTTTTCTACATTTGTTTTCGAAATGACGTAACTGAAAATCTTCACATTGGACGCATGACTCTCAGAAACGTTTACATTTATCGTCTGGCAACTAATGCAGCGTGATGACGTTTGCGGTCGCACAACTCTGTACGAAGTAGAAGCTTCTAAGTTGTTGCAGTCACTGGGAAAGAGGCACAGAAATTCAAGTTTTAGTTTTTGAAAATTCAGTTTTTGGCTGCTTTTGCTGCCTCGTAGTTGACCTAGGACCTTAAGATTTTGCATGAACCGATCTCTGGCAGCCACATTACACGAGAAAAAGCGAGAAGTGGTAATTCGTAGTAAAAACCGCAGAAAACATAACGTTTTCTACATTTGTTTTCGAAATGACGTAACTGAAAATCTTCACATTTGACGCATGACTCTCAGAAACGTTTACATTTATCGTCTGGCAACTAATGCAGCGTGATGACGTTTGCGGTCGCACCACTGTGTACGAAGTAGAAGCTTCTAAGTTGTTGCAGTCACCAAGAAAGAGGCACAGAAATTCAAGTTTTAGTTTTCGAAATTTCAGTTTTTGGCTGCTTTTGCTGCCTTGTAGTTGACCTAGGACCTTAAGATTTTGCATGAACCGAACTCTGGCAGCCACATTACACGAGAAAAAGCGAGAAGTGGTAATTCGTAGTAAAAACCGCAGAAAACATAACGTTTTCAACATTTGTTTTCGGAATGACGTAACTGAAAATCTTCACATTGGACGCATGACTCTCAGAAACGTTTACATTTATCGTCTGGCAACTAATGCAGCGTGATGACGTTTGCGGTCGCACCACTCTGTTCGAGGTAGAAGCTTCTAAGTTGTTGCAGTCACCAAGAAAGAGGCACAGAAATTCAAGTTTTAGTTTTTGAAAATTCAGTTTTTGGCTGCTTTTGCTGCCTTGTAGTTGACCTAGGACCTTAAGATTTTGCATGAACCGATCTCTGGCAGCCACATTACACGAGAAAAAGCGAGAAGTTGTAATTAGTAGTAAAAACCGCAGAAAACATAAAGTTTTCAACATTTGTTTTCGAAATGACGTAACTGAATATCTTCACATTGGACGCATTACTCTCAGAAACGTTTACATTTATCGTCTGGCAACTAATGCAGCGTGATGACGTTTGCGGTCGCACCACTCTGTACGAAGTAGAATCTTCTAAGTTGTTGCAGTCACCAAGAAAGAGCCACAGAAATTCAAGTTTTAGTTTTTGAAAATTCAGTTTTTGGCTGCTTTTGCTGCCTTGTAGTTGACCTAGGACCTTAAGATTTTGCATGAACGGAACTCTGGCAGCCGCATTACACGAGAAAAAGCGAGAAGTGGTAATTCGTAGTAAAAACCGCAGAAAACATAACGTTTTCAACATTTGTTTTCGAAATGACGTAACTGAAAATCTTCACATTGGACGCATGACTCTCAGAAACGTTTACATTTATCGTCTGGCAACTAATGCAGCGTGATGCCGTTTGCGGTCGCACCACTCTGTACGAAGTAGAATTTTCTAAGTTGTTGCAGTCACCAAGAAAGAGGCACAGAAATTCAAGTTTTAGTTTTTGAAAATTCAGTTTTTGGCTGCTTTTGCTGCCTTGTAGTTGCCCTAGGACCTTACGATTTTGCATGAACCGAACTCTGGCAGCCACATTACACGTGAAAAAGCGAGAAGTGGTAATTCGTAGTAAAAACCGCAGAAAACATAACGTATTCAACATATGTTTTCGAAATGACGTAACTGAAAAATCTTCACATTGGACGCATGACTCTCAGAAACGTTTACATTTATCGTCTGGCAACTAATGCAGCGTGATGACGTTTGCGGTCGCACCACTCTGTACGAAGTAGAAGCTTCTAAGTTGTTGCAGTCACCAAGAAAGAGGCACAGAAATTCAAGTTTTAGTTTTTGAAAATTCAGTTTCTTGGTTGCTTTTGCTGCCTTGTAGTTGACCTAGGACCTTAAGATTTTGCATGAACCGATCTCTGGCAGCCACATTACACGAGAAAAAGCGAGAAGTGGTAATTCGTAGTAAAAACCGCAGAAAACATAACGTTTTCTACATTGTTTTCGAAATGACGTAACTGAAAATCTTCACATTGGACGCATGACTCTCAGAAACGTTTACATTTATCGTCTGGCAACTAATGCAGCGTGATGACGTTTGCGATCGCACCACTCTGTACGAAGTAGAAGCTTCTAAATTGTTGCAGTCACCAAGAAAGAGGCACAGAAATTCAAGTTTTAGTTCTTGAAAATTCAGTTTTTGGCTGCTTTTGCTGCCTTGTAGTTGACCTAGGACCATAATATTTTGCATGAACCGATCTCTGGCAGCCACATTACACGAGAAAAAGCGAGAAGTGGTAATTCGTAGTAAAAACCGCAGAAAACATAACGTTTTCAACATTTGTTTTCGAAATGACGTAACTGAAAATCTTCACATTGGACGCATGACTCTCAGAAACGTTTACATTTATCGTCTGGCAACTAATGCAGCGTGATGACGTTTGCGGTCGCACCACTCTGTACGAAGTAGAAGCTTCTAAGTTGTTGCAGTCACCAAGAAAGAGGCACAGAAATTCAAGTTTTAGTTTATGAAAATTCAGTTTTTGGCTGCTTTTGCTGCCTTGTAGTTGACCTAGGACCTTAAGATTTTGCATGAACCGATCTATGGCAGCCACATTACACGAGAAAAAGCGAGAAGTGGTAACTCGTAGTAAAAACCGCAGAAAACATAACGTTTTCAACATTTCTTTTCGAAATGACGTAACTGAAAATCTTCACATTGGACGCATGACTCTCAGAAACGTTTACATTTATCGTGTGGCAACTAATGCAGCGTGATGACGTTTCCGGTCGCACCACTCTGTACGAAGTAGAAGCTTCTAAGTTGTTGCAGTCACCAAGAAAGAGGCACAGAAATTCAAGTTTTAGTTTTTGAAAATTCAGTTTTTGGCTGCTTTTGCTGCCTTGTAGTTGACCTAGGACCTTAAGATTATGCATGAACCGAACTCTGGCAGCCACATTACACGAGAAAAAGCGAGAAGTGGTAATTCGTAGTAAAAACCGCAGAAAACATAACGTTTTCAACATTTGTTTTCGAAATGACGTCACTGAAAATCTTCACATTGGACGCATGACTCTCAGAAACGTTTACATTTATCGTCTGGCAACTAATGCAGCGTGATGGCGTTTGCGGTCGCACCACTCTGTACGAAGTAGAAGCTTCTAAGTTGTTGCAGTCACCAAGAAAGAGGCAGAGAAATTCAAGTTTTAGTTTTTGAAAATTCAGTTTTTGGCTGCTTTTGCTGCCTTGTAGTTGACCTAGGACCTTAAGATTTTGCATGAACCGAACTTTGGCAGCCACATTACACGAGAAAAAGCGAGAAGTGGTAATTCGTAGTAAAAACCGCAGAAAACATAACGTTTTCGACATTTGTTTTCGAAATGACGTAACTGAAAAACTTCACATTGGACGCATGACTCTCAGAAACGTTTACATTTATCGTCTGGCAACTAATGCAGCGTGATGACGTTTGCGGTCGCACCACTCTGTACGAAGTAGAAGCTTCTAAGTTGTTGCAGTCACCAAGAAAGAGGCACAGAAATTCAAGTTTTAGTTTTTGAAAATTCAGTTTTTGGCTGCTTTTGCTGCCTTGTAGTTGACCTAGGACCTTAAGATTTTGCATGAACCGAACTCTGGCAGCCACATTACACGAGAAAAAGCGAGAAGTGGTAATTCGTAGTAAAAACCACAGAAAACATAACGTTTTCAACATTTGTTTTCGAAATGACGTCACTGAAAATCTTCACATTGGACGCATGACTCTCAGAAACGTTTACATTTATCGTCTGGCAACTAATGCAGCGTGATGACGTTTGCGGTCGCACCACTCTGTACGAAGTAGAAGCTTCTAAGTTGTTGCAGTCACCAAGAAAGAGGCAGAGAAATTCAAGTTTTAGTTTTTGAAAATTCAGTTTTTGGCTGCTTTTGCTGCCTTGTAGTTGACCTAGGACCTTAAGATTTTGCATGAACCGAACTTTGGCAGCCACATTACACGAGAAAAAGCGAGAAGTGGTAATTCGTAGTAAAAACCGCAGAAAACATAACGTTTTCGACATTTGTTTTCGAAATGACGTAACTGAAAATCTTCACATTGGACGCATGACTCTCAGAAACGTTTACATTTATCGTCTGGCAACTAATGCAGCGTGATGACGTTTGCGGTCGCACCACTCTGTACGAAGTAGAAGCTTCTAAGTTGTTGCAGTCACCAAGAAAGAGGCACAGAAATTCCAGTTTTAGTTTTTGAAAATTCAGTTTTTGGCTGCTTTTGCTGCCTTGTAGTTGACCTAGGACCTTAAGATTTTGCATGAACCGAACTCTGGCAGCCACATTACACGAGAAAAAGCGAGAAGTGGTAATTCGTAGTAAAAACCGCAGAAAACATAACGTTTTCAACATTTGTTTTCGAAATGACGGAACTGAAAATCTTCACATTGGACGCATGACTCTCAGAAACGTTTACATTTATCGTCTGGCAACTAATGCCGCGTGATGACGTTTGCGGTCGCACCCCTCTGTACGAAGTAGAAGCTTCTAAGTTGTTGCAGTCACCAAGAAAGAGGCACAGAAATACAAGTTTTAGTTTTTGAAAATTCAGTTTTTAGCTGCTTTTGCTGCCTTGTAGTTGACCTAGGACCTTAAGATTTTGCATGAACCGATCTCTGGCAGCCACATTACACGGGAAAAAGCGAGAAGTGGTAATTCGTAGTAAAAGCCGCAGAAAACATAACGTTTTCAACATTTGTTTTCGAAATGACGTAACTGAAAATCTTCACATTGGACGCATGCCTCTCAGAAACGTTTACATTTATCGTCTGGCAACTAATGCAGCGTGATGACGTTTGCGATCGCACCACTCTGTACGAAGTAGAAGCTTCTAAGTTGTTGCAGTCACCAAGAAAGAGGCACAGAAATTCAAGTTTTAGTTTTTGAAAATTCAGTTTTTTGGCTGCTTTTGCTGCCTTGTAGTTGACCTTGGACCTTAAGATTTTGCATGAACCGATCTCTGGCAGCCACATTACACGAGAAAAAGCGAGAAGTGGTAATTCGTAGAAAAAACTGCAGAAAACATAACGTTTTCAACATTTCTTTTCGAAATGACGTAACTGAAAATCTTCACATTGGACGCATGGCTCTCAGAAACGTTTACATTTATCGTCTGGCAACTAATGCAGCGTGATGACGTTTGCGGTCGCACCACTCTGTACGAAGTAGAAGCTTCTAAGTTGTTGCAGTCACCAAGAAAGAGGCACAGAAATCCAAGTTTTAGTTTTTGAAAATTCAGTTTTTGGCTGCTTTTGCTGCCTTGTAGTTGACCTAGGACCTTAAAATTTTGCATGAACCGATCTCTGGCAGCCACATTACACGAGAAAAAGCGAGAAGTGGTAATTCGTAGTAAAAACCGCAGAAAACATAACGTTTTCAACATTTGTTTTCGAAATGACGTAACTGAAAATCTTCACATTGGACGCATGGCTCTCAGAAACGTTTACATTTATCGTCTGGCAACTAATGCAGCGTGATGACGTTTGCGGTCGCACCACTCTGTACGAAGTAGAAGCTTCTAAGTTGTTGCAGTCACCAAGAAAGAGGCACAGAAATTCAAGTTTTAGTTTTTGAAAATTCAGTTTTTGGCTGCTTTTGCTGCCTTGTAGTTGTTCTAGGACCTTAAGATTTTGCATGAACCGATCTCTGGCAGCCACATTACACGAGAAAAAGCGAGAAGTGGTAATTCGTAGTAAAAACCGCAGAAAACATAACGTTTTCAACATTTGTTTTCGAAATGACGTAACTGAAAATCTTCACATTGGACGCATGACTCTCAGAAACGTTTACATTTATCGTCTGGCAACTAATGCAGCGTGATGACGTTTGCGGTCGCACCACTCTGTTCGAGGTAGAAGCTTCTAAGTTGTTGCAGTCACCAAGAAAGAGGCACAGAAATTCAAGTTTTAGTTTTTGAAAATTCAGTTTTTGGCTGCTTTTGCTGCCTTGTAGTTGACCTAGGACCTTAAGATTTTGCATGAACCGATCTCTGGCAGCCACATTACACGAGAAAAAGCGAGAAGTTGTAATTCGTAGTAAAAACCACAGAAAACATAACGTTTTCAACATTTGTTTTCGAAATGACGTAACTGAAAATCTTCACATTGGACGCATGACTCTCAGAAACGTTTACATTTATCGTCTGGCAACTAATGCAGCGTGATGACGTTTGCGATCGCACCACTCTGTACGAAGTAGAAGCTTCTAAATTGTTGCAGTCACCAAGAAAGAGGCACAGAAATTCAAGTTTTAGTTTTTGAAAATTCAGTTTTTGGCTGCTTTTGCTGCCTTGTAGTTGACCTAGGACCATAATATTTTGCATGAACCGATCTCTGGCAGCCACATTACACGAGAAAAAGCGAGAAGTGGTAATTCGTAGTAAAAACCGCAGAAAACATAACGTTTTCAACATTTGTTTTCGAAATGACGTAACTGAAAATCTTCACATTGGACGCATGACTCTCAGAAACGTTTACATTTATCGTCTGGCAACTAATGCAGCGTGATGACGTTTGGGGTCGCACCACTCTGTACGAAGTAGAAGCTTCTAAGTTGTTGCAGTCACCAAGAAAGAGGCACAGAAATTCAAGTTTTAGTTTATGAAAATTCAGTTTTTGGCTGCTTTTGCTGCCTTGTAGTTGACCTAGGACCTTAAGATTTTGCATGAACCGATCTATGGCAGCCACATTACACGTGAAAATGCGAGAATTGGTAATTCGTAGTAAAAACCGCAGAAAACATAACGTTTTCAACATTTCTTTTCGAAATGACGTAACTGAAAATCTTCACATTGGACGCATGACTCTCAGAAACGTTTACATTTATCGTGTGGCAACTAATGCAGCGTGATGACGTTTCCGGTCGCACCACTCTGTACGAAGTAGAAGCTTCTAAGTTGTTGCAGTCACCAAGAAAGAGGCACAGAAATTCAAGTTTTAGTTTTTGAAAATTCAGTTTTTGGCTGCTTTTGCTGCCTTGTAGTTGACCTAGGACCTTAAGATTATGCATGAACCGAACTCTGGCAGCCACATTACACGAGAAAAAGCGAGAAGTGGTAATTCGTAGTAAAAACCTCAGAAAACATAACGTTTTCAACATTTGTTTTCGAAATGACGTCACTGAAAATCTTCACATTGGACGCATGACTCTCAGAAACGTTTACATTTATCGTCTGGCAACTAATGCAGCGTGATGACGTTTGCGGTCGCACCACTCTGTACGAAGTAGAAGCTTCTAAGTTGTTGCAGTCACCAAGAAAGAGGCAGAGAAATTCAAGTTTTAGTTTTTGAAAATTCAGTTTTTGGCTGCTTTTGCTGCCTTGTAGTTGACCTAGGACCTTAAGATTTTGCATGAACCGAACTTTGGCAGCCACATTACACGAGAAAAAGCGAGAAGTGGTAATTCGTAGTAAAAACCGCAGAAAACATAACGTTTTCAACATTTGTTTTCGAAATGACGTCACTGAAAATCTTCACATTGGACGCATGACTCTCAGAAACGTTTACATTTATCGTCTGGCAACTAATGCAGCGTGATGCCGTTTGCGGTCGCACCACTCTGTACGAAGTAGAATTTTCTAAGTTGTTGCAGTCACCAAGAAAGAGGCACAGAAATTCAAGTTTTAGTTTTTGAAAATTCAGTTTTTGGCTGCTTTTGCTGCCTTGTAGTAGACCTAGGACCTTACGATTTTGCATGAACCGAACTCTGGCAGCCACATTACACGAGAAAAAGCGAGAAGTGGTAATTCGTAGTAAAAACCGCAGAAAACATAACGTATTCAACATATGTTTTCGAAATGACGTAACTGAAAAATCTTCACATTGGACGCATGACTCTCAGAAACGTTTACATTTATCGTCTGGCAACTAATGCAGCGTGATGACGTTTGCGGTCGCACCACTCTGTACGAAGTAGAAGCTTCTAAGTTGTTGCAGTCACCAAGAAAGAGGCACAGAAATTCAAGTTTTAGTTTTTGAAAATTCAGTTTTTTGGTTGCTTTTGCTGCCTTGTAGTTGACCTAGGACCTTAAGATTTTGCATGAACCGATCTCTGGCAGCCACATTACACGAGAAAAAGCGAGAAGTGGTAATTCGTAGTAAAAACCGCAGAAAACATAACGTTTTCTACATTGTTTTCGAAATGACGTAACTGAAAATCTTCACATTGGACGCATGACTCTCAGAAACGTTTACATTTATCGTCTGGCAACTAATGCAGCGTGATGACGTTTGCGATCGCACCACTCTGTACGAAGTAGAAGCTTCTAAATTGTTGCAGTCACCAAGAAAGAGGCACAGAAATTCAAGTTTTAGTTTTTGAAAATTCAGTTTTTGGCTGCTTTTGCTGCCTTGTAGTTGACCTAGGACCATAATATTTTGCATGAACCGATCTCTGGCAGCCACATTACACGAGAAAAAGCGAGAAGTGGTAATTCGTAGTAAAAACCGCAGAAAACATAACGTTTTCAACATTTGTTTTCGAAATGACGTAACTGAAAATCTTCACATTGGACGCATGACTCTCAGAAACGTTTACATTTATCGTCTGGCAACTAATGCAGCGTGATGACGTTTGCGGTCGCACCACTCTGTACGAAGTAGAAGCTTCTAAGTTGTTGCAGTCACCAAGAAAGAGGCACAGAAATTCAAGTTTTAGTTTATGAAAATTCAGTTTTTGGCTGCTTTTGCTGCCTTGTAGTTGACCTAGGACCTTAAGATTTTGCATGAACCGATCTATGGCAGCCACATTACACGAGAAAAAGCGAGAAGTGGTAATTCGTAGTAAAAACCGCAGAAAACATAACGTTTTCAACATTTCTTTTCGAAATGACGTAACTGAAAATCTTCACATTGGACGCATGACTCTCAGAAACGTTTACATTTATCGTGTGGCAACTAATGAAGCGTGATGACGTTTCCGGTCGCACCACTCTGTACGAAGTAGAAGCTTCTAAGTTGTTGCAGTCACCAAGAAAGAGGCACAGAAATTCAAGTTTTAGTTTTTGAAAATTCAGTTTTTGGCTGCTTTTGCTGCCTTGTAGTTGACCTAGGACCTTAAGATTATGCATGAACCGAACTCTGGCAGCCACATTACACGAGAAAAAGCGAGAAGTGGTAATTCGTAGTAAAAACCGCAGAAAACATAACGTTTTCAACATTTGTTTTCGAAATGACGTCACTGAAAATCTTCACATTGGACGAATGACTCTCAGAAACGTTTACATTTATCGTCTGGCAACTAATGCAGCGTGATGACGTTTGCGGTCGCACCACTCTGTACGAAGTAGAAGCTTCTAAGTTGTTGCAGTCACCAAGAAAGAGGCCGAGAAATTCAAGTTTTAGTTTTTGAAAATTCAGTTTTTGGCTGCTTTTGCTGCCTTGTAGTTGACCTAGGACCTTAAGATTTTGCATGAACCGAACTTTGGCAGCCACATTACACGAGAAAAAGCGAGAAGTGGTAATTCGTAGTAAAAACCGCAGAAAACATAACGTTTTCGACATTTGTTTTCGAAATGACGTAACTGAAAATCTTCACATTGGACGCATGACTCTCAGAAACGTTTACATTTATCGTCTGGCAACTAATGCAGCGTGATGACGTTTGCGGTCGCACCACTCTGTACGAAGTAGAAGCTTCTAAGTTGTTGCAGTCACCAAGAAAGAGGCACAGAAATTCAAGTTTTAGTTTTTGAAAATTCAGTTTTTGGCTGCTTTTGCTGCCTTGTAGTTGACCTAGGACCTTAAGATTTTGCATGAACCGAACTCTGGCAGCCACATTACACGAGAAAAAGCGAGAAGTGGTAATTCGTAGTAAAAACCACAGAAAACATAACGTTTTCAACATTTGTTTTCGAAATGACGTCACTGAAAATCTTCACATTGGACGCATGACTCTCAGAAACGTTTACATTTATCGTCTGGCAACTAATGCAGCGTGATGACGTTTGCGGTCGCACCACTCTGTACGAAGTAGAAGCTTCTAAGTTGTTGCAGTCACCAAGAAAGAGGCAGAGAAATTCAAGTTTTAGTTTTTGAAAATTCAGTTTTTGGCTGCTTTTGCTGCCTTGTAGTTGACCTAGGACCTTAAGATTTTGCATGAACCGAACTTTGGCAGCCACATTACACGAGAAAAAGCGAGAAGTGGTAATTCGTAGTAAAAACCGCAGAAAACATAACGTTTTCGACATTTGTTTTCGAAATGACGTAACTGAAAATCTTCACATTGGACGCATGACTCTCAGAAACGTTTACATTTATCGTCTGGCAACTAATGCAGCGTGATGACGTTTGCGGTCGCACCACTCTGTACGAAGTAGAAGCTTCTAAGTTGTTGCAGTCACCAAGAAAGAGGCACAGAAATTCCAGTTTTAGTTTTTGAAAATTCAGTTTTTGGCTGCTTTTGCTGCCTTGTAGTTGACCTAGGACCTTAAGATTTTGCATGAACCGAACTCTGGCAGCCACATTACACGAGAAAAAGCGAGAAGTGGTAATTCGTAGTAAAAACCGCAGAAAACATAACGTTTTCAACATTTGTTTTCGAAATGACGGAACTGAAAATCTTCACATTGGACGCATGACTCTCAGAAACGTTTACATTTATCGTCTGGCAACTAATGCCGCGTGATGACGTTTGCGGTCGCACCACTCTGTACGAAGTAGAAGCTTCTAAGTTGTTGCAGTCACCAAGAAAGAGGCACAGAAATACAAGTTTTAGTTTTTGAAAATTCAGTTTTTAGCTGCTTTTGCTGCCTTGTAGTTGACCTAGGACCTTAAGATTTTGCATGAACCGATCTCTGGCAGCCACATTACACGGGAAAAAGCGAGAAGTGGTAATTCGTAGTAAAAACCGCAGAAAACATAACGTTTTCAACATTTGTTTTCGAAATGACGTAACTGAAAATCTTCACATTGGACGCATGCCTCTCAGAAACGTTTACATTTATCGTCTGGCAACTAATGCAGCGTGATGACGTTTGCGGTCGCACCACTCTGTACGAAGTAGAAGCTTCTAAGTTGTTGCAGTCACCAAGAAAGAGGCACAGAAATTCAAGTTTTAGTTTTTGAAAATTCAGTTTTTGGCTGCTTTTGCTGCCTTGTAGTTGACCTAGGACCTTAAGATTTTGCATGAACCGATCTCTGGCAGCCACATTACACGAGAAAAAGCGAGAAGTGGTAATTCGTAGTAAAAACCGCAGAAAACATAACGTTTTCAACATTTGTTTTCGAAATGACGTAACTGAAAATCTTCACATTGGACGCATGACTCTCAGAAACGTTTACATTTATCGTCTGGCAACTAATGCAGCGTGATGACGTTTGCGGTCGCACCACTCTGTTCGAGGTAGAAGCTTCTAAGTTGTTGCAGTCACCAAGAAAGAGGCACAGAAATTCAAGTTTTAGTTTTTGAAAATTCAGTTTTTGGCTGCTTTTGCTGCCTTGTAGTTGACCTAGGACCTTAAGATTTTGCATGAACCGATCTCTGGCAGCCACATTACACGAGAAAAAGCGAGAAGTTGTAATTCGTAGTAAAAACCACAGAAAACATAACGTTTTCAACATTTGTTTTCGAAATGACGTAACTGAAAATCTTCACATTGGACGCATGACTCTCAGAAACGTTTACATTTATCGTCTGGCAACTAATGCAGCGTGATGACGTTTGCGGTCGCACCACTCTGTACGAAGTAGAAGCTTCTAAGTTGTTGCAGTCACCAAGAAAGAGGCACAGAAATTCAAGTTTTAGTTTTTGAAAATTCAGTTTTTGGCTGCTTTTGCTGCCTTGTAGTTGACCTAGGACCTTAAGGTTTTGCATGAACCGAACTCTGGCAGCCGCATTACACGAGAAAAAGCGAGAAGTGGTAATTCGTAGTAAAAACCGCAGAAAACATAACGTTTTCAACATTTGTTTTCGAAATGACGTAACTGAAAATCTTCACATTGGACGCATGACTCTCAGAAACGTTTACATTTATCGTCTGGCAACTAATGCAGCGTGATGCCGTTTGCGGTCGCACCACTCTGTACGAAGTAGAACCTTCTAAGTTGTTGCAGTCACCAAGAAAGAGGCACAGAAATTCAAGTTTTAGTTTTTGAAAATTCAGTTTTTGGCTGCTTTTGCTGCCTTATAGTTGACCTAGGACCTTAAGATTTTGCATGAACCGAACTCTGGCAGGCACATTACACGAGAAAAAGCGAGAAGTGGTAATTCGTAGTAAAAACCGCAGAAAACATAACGTATTCAACATTTGTTTTCGAAATGACGTAACTGAAAATCTTCACATTGGACGCATGACTCTCAGAAACGTTTACATTTATCGTCTGGCAACTAATGCAGCGTGATGACGTTTGCGGTCGCACCACTCTGTACGAAGTAGAAGCTTCTAAGTTGTTGCAGTCACCAAGAAAGAGGCACAGAAATTCAAGTTTCAGTTTTTGAAAATTCAGTTTTTTGGTTGCATTTGCTGCCTTGTAGTTGACCTAGGACCTTAAGATTTTGCATGAACCGATCTCTGGCAGCCACATTACACGAGAAAAAGCGAGAAGTGGTAATTCGTATTAAAAACAGCAGAAAACATAACGTTTTCAACATTTGTTTTCGAAATGACGTAACTGAAAATCATCACATTGGACGCATGACTCTCAGAAACGTTTACATTTATCGTCTGGCAACTAATGCAGCGTGATGACGTTTGCGGTCGCACCACTCTGTACGCAGTAGAAGCTTCTAAATTGTTGCAGTCACCAAGAAAGAGTCACAGAAATTCAAGTTTTAGTTTTTGAATATTCAGTTTTTGGCTGCTTTTGCTGCCTTGTAGTTGACCTAGGACCTTAAGATTTTGCATGAACCGATCTCTGGCAGCCACATTACACGAGAAAAAGCGAGAAGTGGTAATTCGTAGTAAAAACCGCAGAAAACATAACGTTTTCAACATTTGTTTTCGAAATGACGTAACTGAAAATCTTCACATTGGACGCATGACTCTCAGAAACGTTTACATTTATCGTCCGGCAACTAATGCAGCGTGATGACGTTTGCGGTCGCACCACTCTGTACGAAGTAGAAGCTTCTAAGTTGTTGCAGTCACCAAGAAAGAGGCACAGAAATTCAAGTTTTAGTTTATGAAAACTCAGTTTTTGGCTGCTTTTGCTGCCTTGTAGTTGACCTAGGACCTTAAGATTTTGCATGAACCGATCTCTGGCAGCCACATTACACGAGAAAAAGCGAGAAGTGGTAATTCGTAGTAAAAGCCGCAGAAAACATAACGTTTTCAACATTTGTTTTCGAAATGACGTAACTGAAAATCTTCACATTGGACGCATGACTCTCAGAAACGTTTACATTTATCGTCTTGCAACTAATGCAGCGTGATGACGTTTGCGGTCGCACCACTCTGTACGAGGTAGAAGCTTCTAAGTTGTTGCAGTCACCAAGAAAGGGGCACAGAAATTCAAGTTTTAGTTTTTGAAACTTCAGTTTTTGGCTGCTTTTGCTGCCTTGTAGTTGACCTAGGACTTTAGGATTTTGCATGAACCGATCTCTGGCAGCCACATTACACGATAAAAAGCGAGAAGTGGTAATTCGTAGTAAAAACCGCAGAAAACATAACGTTTTCAACATTTCTTTTCGAAATGACGTAACTGAAAATCTTCACATTGGACGCATGACTCTCAGAAACGTTTACATTTATCGTCTGGCAACTAATGCAGCGTTATGACGTTTGCGGTCGCACCACTCTGTTCGAAGTAGAAGCTTCTAAGTTGTTGCAGTCACCAAGAAAGAGGCACAGAAATTCAAGTTTTAGTTTTTGAAAATTCAGTTTTTGGCTGCTTTTGCTGCCTTGTAGTTGACCTAGGACCTTAAGATTTTGCATGAACCGATCTCTGGCAGCCACATTACACGAGAAAAAGCGAGAAGTGGTAATTCGTAGTAAAAACCGCAGAAAACATAACGTTTTCAACATTTGTTTTCGAAATGACGTAACTGAAAATCTTCACATTGGACGCATGACTCTCAGAAACGTTTACATTTATCGTCTGGCAACTAATGCAGCGTGATGACGTTTGCGGTCGCACCACTCTGTACGAAGTAGAAGCTTCTAAGTTGTTGCAGTCACCAAGAAAGAGGCACAGAAATTCAAGTTTTAGTTTTTGAAAATTCAGTTTTTGGCTGCTTTTGCTGCCTTGTAGTTGACCTAGGACCTTCAGATTTTGCATGAACCGAACTCTGGCAGCCACATTACACGAGAAAAAGCGAGAAGTGGTAATTCGTAGTAAAAACCGCAGAAAACATAACGTTTTCAACATTTGTTTTCGAAATGACGTAACTGAAAATCTTCACATTGGACGCATGACTCTCAGAAACGTTTACATTTATCGTCTGGCAACTAATGCAGCGTGATGACGTTTGCGGTCGCACCACTCTGTACGAAGTAGAAGCTTCTAAGTTGTTGCAGTCACCAAGAAAGAGGCACAGAAATTCAAGTTTAGTTTTTGAAAATTCAGTTTTTGGCTGCTTTTGCTGCCTTGTAGTTGACCTAGGAAATTAAGATTTTGCATGAACCGAACTCTGGCAGCCACATTACACGAGAAAAAGCGAGAAGTGGTAATTCGTAGTAAAAACCGCAGAAAACATAACGCTTTCAACATTTGTTTTGGAAATGACGTAACTGAAAATCTTCACATTGGACGCATGACTCTCAGAAACGTTTACATTTATCGTCTGGCAACTAATGCAGCGTGATGACGTTTGCGGTCGCACCACTCTGTACGAAGTAGAAGCTTCTAAGTTGTTGCAGTCACCAAGAAAGAGGCACAGAAATTCAAGTTTTAGTTTTTGAAAATTCAGTTTTTGGCTGCTTTTGCTGCCTTGTAGTTGACCTAGGACCTTAAGATTTTGCATGAACAGATCTCTGGCAGCCACATTACACGAGAAAAAGCGAGAAGTGGTAATTCGTAGTAAAAACCGCAGAAAACATAAAGTTTTCTAAATTTGTTTTCGAAATGACGTAACTGAAAATCTTCACATTGGACGCATGACTCTCAGAAACGTTTACATTTATCGTGTGGCAACTAATGCAGCGTGATGACGTTTGCGGTCGCACCACTCTGTACGAAGTAGAAGCTTCTAAGTTGTTGCAGTCACCAAGAAAGAGGCACAGAAATTCAAGTTTTAGTTTTTGAAAATTCAGTTTTTGGCTGCTTTTGCTGCCTTGTAGTTGACCTAGGACCTTAAGATTTTGCATGAACCGAACTCTGGCAGCCACATTACACGAGAAAAAGCGAGAATTGGTAATTCGTAGTAAAAACCGCAGAAAACATAACGTTTTCAACATTTGTTTTCGAAATGACGTAACTGAAAATCTTCGCATTGGACGCATGACTCTCGGAAACGTTTACATTTATCGACTGGCAACTAATGCAGCATGATGACATTTGCGGTCGCACCACTCTGTACGAAGTAGAAGCTTCTAAGTTGTTGCAGTCACCAAGAAAGAGGCACAGAAATTCAAGTTTTAGTTTTTGAAAATTCAGTTTTTTGGCTGCTTTTGCTGCCTTGTAGTTGACCTAGGACCTTAAGATTTTGCATGAACCGAACTCTGGCAGCCACATTACACGAGAAAAAGCGAGAAGTGGTAATTCGTAGTAAAAACCACAGAAAACATAACGTTTTCAACATTTGTTTTCGAAATGACGTAACTGAAAATCTTCACATTGGACGCATGACTCTCAGAAACGTTTACATTTATCGTCTGGCAACTAATGCAGCGTGATGACGTTTGCGGTCGCACCACTCTGTACGAAGTAGAAGCTTCTAAGTTGTTGCAGTCACCAAGAAAGAGGCACAGAAATTCAAGTTTTAGTTTTTGAAAATTCAGTTTTTGGCTGCTTTTGCTGCCTTGTAGTTGACCTAGGACCTTAAAATTTTGCATGAACCGAACTCTGGCAGCCACATTACACGAGAAAAAGCGAGAAGTGGTAATTCGTAGTAAAAACCGCAGACAACATAACGTTTTCAACATTTGTTTTCGAAATGACGTAACTGAAAATCTTCACATTGGACGCATGACTCTCAGAAACGTTTACATTTATCGTCTGGCAACTAATGCCGCGTGATGACGTTTGCGGTCGCACCACTCTGTACGAAGTAGAAGCTTCTAAGTTGTTGCAGTCACCAAGAAAGAGGCACAGAAATTCAAGTTTTAGTTTTTGAAAATTCAGTTTTTGGCTGCTTTTGCTGCCTTGTAGTTGACCTAGGACCTTAAGATTTTGCATGAACCGATCTCTGGCAGCCACATTACACGAGAAAAAGCGAGAAGTGGTAATTCGTAGTAAAAACCGCAGAAAACATAAAGTTTTCTACATTTGTTTTCGAAATGACGTAACTGAAAATCTTCACATTGGACGCATGACTCTCAGAAACGTTTACATTTATCGTCTGGCAACTAATGCAGCGTGGTGACGTTTGCGGTCGCACCACTCTGTACGAAGTAGAAGCTTCTAAGTTGTTGCAGTCACCAAGAAAGAGGCACAGAAATTCAAGTTTTAGTTTTTGAAAATTCAGTTTGTGGCTGCTTTTGCTGCCTTGTAGTTGACCTAGGACCTTAAGATTTTGCATGAACCGATCTCTGGCAGCCACATTACACGAGAAAAAGCGAGAAGTGGTAATTCGTAGTAAAAACCGCAGAAAACATAAAGTTTTCTACATTTGTTTTCGAAATGACGTAACTGAAAATCTTCACATTGGACGCATGACTCTCAGAAACGTTTAAATTTATCGTCTGGCAACTAATGCAGCGTGATGTCGTTTGCGGTCGCACCACTCTGTACGAAGTAGAAGCTTCTAAGTTGTTGCAGTCACCAAGAAAGAGGCACAGAAATTCAAGTTTTAGTTTTTGAAAGTTCAGTTTTTGGCTGCTTTTGCTGCCTTGTAGTTGACCTAGGACCTTAAGATTTTGCATGAACCGAACTCTGGCAGCCACATTACACGAGAAAAAGCGAGAAGTGGTAATTCGTAGTAAAAACTGCACAAAACATAACGTTTTCAACATTTGTTTTCGAAATGACGTAACTGAAAATCTTCACATTGGACGCATGACTCTCAGAAACGTTTACATTTATCGTCTGGCAACTAATGCAGCGTGATGACGTTTGCGGTCGCACCACTCTGTACGAAGTAGAAGCTTCTAAGTTGTTGCAGTCACCAAGAAAGAGGCACAGAAATTCAAGTTTTAGTTTTTGAAAATTCAGTTTTTGGCTGCTTTTGCTGCCTTGTAGTTGACCTAGGACCTTAATATTTTGCATGAACCGATCTCCGGCAGCCACATTACACGAGAAAAAGCGAGAAGTGGTAATTCGTAGTAAAAACCGCAGAAAACATAACGTTTTCAACATTTGTTTTCCAAATGACGTAACTGAAAATCTTCACATTGGACGCATGGCTCTCAGAAACGTTTACATTTATCGTCTGGCAACTAATGCAGCGTGATGACGTTTGCGGTCGCACCACTCTGTACGAAGTAGAAGCTTCTAAGTTGTTGCAGTCACCAAGAAAGAGGCACAGAAATTCAAGTTTTAGTTTTTGAAAATTCAGTTTTTGGCTGCTTTTGCTGCCTTGTAGTTGACCTAGGACCTTAAGATTTTGCATGAACCGAACTCTGGCAGCCGCATTACACGAGAAAAAGCGAGAAGTGGTAATTCGTAGTAAAAACCGCAGAAAACATAACGTTTTCAACATTTGTTTTCGAAATGACGTAACTGAAAATCTTCACATTGGACGCATGACTCTCAGAAACGTTTACATTTATCGTCTGGCAACTAATGCAGCGTGATGCCGTTTGCGGTCGCACCACTCTGTACGAAGTAGAACCTTCTAAGTTGTTGCAGTCACCAAGAAAGAGGCACAGAAATTCAAGTTTTAGTTTTTGAAAATTCAGTTTTTGGCTGCTTTTGCTGCCTTATAGTTGACCTAGGACCTTAAGATTTTGCATGAACCGAACTCTGGCAGGCACATTACACGAGAAAAAGCGAGAAGTGGTAATTCGTAGTAAAAACCGCAGAAAACATAACGTATTCAACATTTGTTTTCGAAATGACGTAACTGAAAATCTTCACATTGGACGCATGACTCTCAGAAACGTTTACATTTATCGTCTGGCAACTAATGCAGCGTGATGACGTTTGCGGTCGCACCACTCTGTACGAAGTAGAAGCTTCTAAGTTGTTGCAGTCACCAAGAAAGAGGCACAGAAATTCAAGTTTCAGTTTTTGAAAATTCAGTTTTTTGGTTGTATTTGCTGCCTTGTAGTTGACCTAGGACCTTAAGATTTTGCATGAACCGATCTCTGGCAGCCACATTACACGAGAAAAAGCGAGAAGTGGTAATTCGTAGTAAAAACCGCAGAAAACATAACGTTTTCAACATTTGTTTTCGAAATGACGTAACTGAAAATCTTCACATTGGACGCATGACTCTCAGAAACGTTTACATTTATCGTCTGGCAACTAATGCAGCGTGATGACGTTTGCGGTCGCACCACTCTGTACGCAGTAGAAGCTTCTAAATTGTTGCAGTCACCAAGAAAGAGGCACAGAAATTCAAGTTTTAGTTTTTGAATATTCAGTTTTTGGCTGCTTTTGCTGCCTTGAAGTTGACCTAGGACCTTAAAATTTTGCATGAACCGATCTCTGGCAGCCACATTACACGAGAAAAAGCGAGAAGTGGTAATTCGTAGTAAAAACCGCTGAAAACATAACGTTTTCAACATTTGTTTTCGAAATGACGTAACTGAAAATCTTCACATTGGACGCATGACTCTCAGAAACGTTTACATTTATCGTCCGGCAACTAATGCAGCGTGATGACGTTTGCGGTCGCACCACTCTGTACGAAGTAGAAGCTTCTAAGTTGTTGCAGTCACCAAGAAAGAGGCACAGAAATTCAAGTTTTAGTTTATGAAAACTCAGTTTTTGGCTGCTTTTGCTGCCTTGTAGTTGACCTAGGACCTTAAGATTTTGCATGAACCGATCTCTGGCAGCCACATTACACGAGAAAAAGCGAGAAGTGGTAATTCGTAGTAAAAGCCGCAGAAAACATAACGTTTTCAACATTTGTTTTCGAAATGACGTAACTGAAAATCTTCACATTGGACGCATGACTCTCAGAAACGTTTACATTTATCGTCTTGCAACTAATGCAGCGTGATGACGTTTGCGGTCGCACCACTCTGTACGAGGTAGAAGCTTCTAAGTTGTTGCAGTCACCAAGAAAGAGGCACAGAAATTCAAGTTTTAGTTTTTGAAACTTCAGTTTTTGGCTGCTTTTGCTGCCTTGTAGTTGACCTAGGACTTTAAGATTTTGCATGAACCGATCTCTGGCAGCCACATTACACGATAAAAAGCGAGAAGTGGTAATTCGTAGTAAAAACCGCAGAAAACATAACGTTTTCAACATTTCTTTTCGAAATGACGTAACTGAAAATCTTCACATTGGACGCATGACTCTCAGAAACGTTTACATTTATCGTCTGGCAACTAATGCAGCGTTATGACGTTTGCGGTCGCACCACTCTGTTCGAAGTAGATGCTTCTAAGTTGTTGCAGTCACCAAGAAAGAGGCACAGAAATTCAAGTTTTAGTTTTTGAAAATTCAGTTTTTGGCTGCTTTTGCTGCCTTGTAGTTGACCTAGGACCTTAAGATTTTGCATGAACCGATCTCTGGCAGCCACATTACACGAGAAAAAGCGAGAAGTGGTGATTCGTAGTAAAAACCGCAGAAAACATAACGTTTTCAACATTTGTTTTCGAAATGACGTAACTGAAAATCTTCACATTGGACGCATGACTCTCAGAAACGTTTACATTTATCGTCTGGCAACTAATGCAGCGTGATGACGTTTGCGGTCGCACCACTCTGTACGAAGTAGAAGCTTCTAAGTTGTTGCAGTCACCAAGAAAGAGGCACAGAAATTCAAGTTTTAGTTTTTGAAAATTCAGTTTTTGGCTGCTTTTGCTGCCTTGTAGTTGACCTAGGACCTTAAGATTTTGCATGAACCGATCTCTGGCAGCCACATTACACGAGAAAAAGCGAGAAGGGGTAATTCGTAGTAAAAACCGCAGAAAACATAAAGTTTTCTACATTTGTTTTCGAAATGACGTAACTGAAAATCTTCACATTGGACGCATGACTCTCAGAAACGTTTAAATTTATCGTCTGGCAACTAATGCAGCGTGATGTCGTTTGCGGTCGCACCACTCTGTACGAAGTAGAAGCTTCTAAGTTGTTGCAGTCACCAAGAAAGAGGCACAGAAATTCAAGTTTTAGTTTTTGAAAGTTCAGTTTTTGGCTGCTTTTGCTGCCTTGTAGTTGACCTAGGACCTTAAGATTTTGCATGAACCGAACTCTGGCAGCCACATTACACGAGAAAAAGCGAGAAGTGGTAATTCGTAGTAAAAACTGCACAAAACATAACGTTTTCAACATTTGTTTTCGAAATGACGTAACTGAAAATCTTCACATTGGACGCATGACTCTCAGAAACGTTTACATTTATCGTCTGGCAACTAATGCAGCGTGATGACGTTTGCGGTCGCACCACTCTGTACGAAGTAGAAGCTTCTAAGTTGTTGCAGTCACCAAGAAAGAGGCACAGAAATTCAAGTTTTAGTTTTTGAAAATTCAGTTTTTGGCTGCTTTTGCTGCCTTGTAGTTGACCTAGGACCTTAATATTTTGCATGAACCGATCTCCGGCAGCCACATTACACGAGAAAAAGCGAGAAGTGGTAATTCGTAGTAAAAACCGCAGAAAACATAACGTTTTCAACATTTGTTTTCCAAATGACGTAACTGAAAATCTTCACATTGGACGCATGGCTCTCAGAAACGTTTACATTTATCGTCTGGCAACTAATGCAGCGTGATGACGTTTGCGGTCGCACCACTCTGTACGAAGTAGAAGCTTCTAAGTTGTTGCAGTCACCAAGAAAGAGGCACAGAAATTCAAGTTTTAGTTTTTGAAAATTCAGTTTTTGGCTGCTTTTGCTGCCTTGTAGTTGACCTAGGACCTTAAGATTTTGCATGAACCGAACTCTGGCAGCCGCATTACACGAGAAAAAGCGAGAAGTGGTAATTCGTAGTAAAAACCGCAGAAAACATAACGTTTTCAACATTTGTTTTCGAAATGACGTAACTGAAAATCTTCACATTGGACGCATGACTCTCAGAAACGTTTACATTTATCGTCTGGCAACTAATGCAGCGTGATGCCGTTTGCGGTCGCACCACTCTGTACGAAGTAGAACCTTCTAAGTTGTTGCAGTCACCAAGAAAGAGGCACAGAAATTCAAGTTTTAGTTTTTGAAAATTCAGTTTTTGGCTGCTTTTGCTGCCTTATAGTTGACCTAGGACCTTAAGATTTTGCATGAACCGAACTCTGGCAGGCACATTACACGAGAAAAAGCGAGAAGTGGTAATTCGTAGTAAAAACCGCAGAAAACATAACGTATTCAACATTTGTTTTCGAAATGACGTAACTGAAAATCTTCACATTGGACGCATGACTCTCAGAAACGTTTACATTTATCGTCTGGCAACTAATGCAGCGTGATGACGTTTGCGGTCGCACCACTCTGTACGAAGTAGAAGCTTCTAAGTTGTTGCAGTCACCAAGAAAGAGGCACAGAAATTCAAGTTTCAGTTTTTGAAAATTCAGTTTTTTGGTTGTATTTGCTGCCTTGTAGTTGACCTAGGACCTTAAGATTTTGCATGAACCGATCTCTGGCAGCCACATTACACGAGAAAAAGCGAGAAGTGGTAATTCGTAGTAAAAACCGCAGAAAACATAACGTTTTCAACATTTGTTTTCGAAATGACGTAACTGAAAATCTTCACATTGGACGCATGACTCTCAGAAACGTTTACATTTATCGTCTGGCAACTAATGCAGCGTGATGACGTTTGCGGTCGCACCACTCTGTACGCAGTAGAAGCTTCTAAATTGTTGCAGTCACCAAGAAAGAGGCACAGAAATTCAAGTTTTAGTTTTTGAATATTCAGTTTTTGGCTGCATTTGCTGCCTTGTAGTTGACCTAGGACCTTAAGATTTTGCATGAACCGATCTCTGGCAGCCACATTACACGAGAAAAAGCGAGAAGTGGTAATTCGTAGTAAAAACCGCAGAAAACATAACGTTTTCAACATTTGTTTTCGAAATGACGTAACTGAAAATCTTCACATTGGACGCATGACTCTCAGAAACGTTTACATTTATCGTCCGGCAACTAATGCAGCGTGATGACGTTTGCGGTCGCACCACTCTGTACGAAGTAGAAGCTTCTAAGTTGTTGCAGTCACCAAGAAAGAGGCACAGAAATTCAAGTTTTAGTTTATGAAAACTCAGTTTTTGGCTGCTTTTGCTGCCTTGTAGTTGACCTAGGACCTTAAGATTTTGCATGAACCGATCTCTGGCAGCCACATTACACGAGAAAAAGCGAGAAGTGGTAATTCGTAGTAAAAGCCGCAGAAAACATAACGTTTTCAACATTTGTTTTCGAAATGACGTAACTGAAAATCTTCACATTGGACGCATGACTCTCAGAAACGTTTACGTTTATCGTCTTGCAACTAATGCAGCGTGATGACGTTTGCGGTCGCACCACTCTGTACGAGGTAGAAGCTTCTAAGTTGTTGCAGTCACCAAGAAAGAGGCACAGAAATTCAAGTTTTAGTTTTTGAAACTTCAGTTTTTGGCTGCTTTTGCTGCCTTGTAGTTGACCTAGGACTTTAAGATTTTGCATGAACCGATCTCTGGCAGCCACATTACACGATAAAAAGCGAGAAGTGGTAATTCGTAGTAAAAACCGCAGAACACATAACGTTTTCAACATTTCTTTTCGAAATGACGTAACTGAAAATCTTCACATTGGACGCATGACTCTCAGAAACGTTTACATTTATCGTCTGGCAACTAATGCAGCGTTATGACGTTTGCGGTCGCACCACTCTGTTCGAAGTAGAAGCTTCTAAGTTGTTGCAGTCACCAAGAAAGAGGCACAGAAATTCAAGTTTTAGTTTTTGAAAATTCAGTTTTTGGCTGCTTTTGCTGCCTTGTAGTTGACCTAGGACCTTAAGATTTTGCATGAACCGATCTCTGGCAGCCACAGTACACGAGAAAAAGCGAGAAGTGGTAATTCGTAGTAAAAACCGCAGAAAACATAACGTTTTCAACATTTGTTTTCGAAATGACGTAACTGAAAATCTTCACATTGGACGCATGACTCTCAGAAACGTTTACATTTATCGTCTGGCAACTAATGCAGCGTGATGACGTTTGCGGTCGCACCACTCTGTACGAAGTAGAAGCTTCTAAGTTGTTGCAGTCACCAAGAAAGAGGCACACAAATTCAAGTTTTAGTTTTTGAAAATTCAGTTTTTGGCTGCTTTTGCTGCCTTGTAGTTGACCTAGGACCTTCAGATTTTGCATGAACCGAACTCTGGCAGCCACATTACACGAGAAAAAGCGAGAAGTGGTAATTCGTAGTAAAAACCGCAGAAAACATAACGTTTTCAACATTTGTTTTCGAAATGACGTAACTGAAAATCTTCACATTGGACGCATGACTCTCAGAAACGTTTACATTTATCGTCTGGCAACTAATGCAGCGTGATGACGTTTGCGGTCGCACCACTCTGTACGAAGTAGAAGCTTCTAAGTTGTTGCAGTCACCAAGAAAGAGGCACAGAAATTCAAGTTTAGTTTTTGAAAATTCAGTTTTTGGCTGCTTTTGCTGCCTTGTAGTTGACCTAGGACTTTAAGATTTTGCATGAACCGAACTCTGGCAGCCACATTACACGAGAAAAAGCGAGAAGTGGTAATTCGTAGTAAAAACCGCAGAAAACATAACGCTTTCAACATTTGTTTTGGAAATGACGTAACTGAAAATCTTCACATTGGACGCATGACTCTCAGAAACGTTTACATTTATCGTCTGGCAACTAATGCAGCGTGATGACGTTTGCGGTCGCACCACTCTGTACGAAGTAGAAGCTTCTAAGTTGTTGCAGTCACCAAGAAAGAGGCACAGAAATTCAAGTTTTAGTTTTTGAAAATTCAGTTTTTGGCTGCTTTTGCTGCCTTGTAGTTGACCTAGGACCTTAAGATTTTGCATGAACAGATCTCTGGCAGCCACATTACACGAGAAAAAGCGAGAAGTGGTAATTCGTAGTAAAAACCGCAGAAAACATAAAGTTTTCTACATTTGTTTTCGAAATGACGTAACTGAAAATCTTCACATTGGACGCATGACTCTCAGAAACGTTTACATTTATCGTGTGGCAACTAATGCAGCGTGATGACGTTTGCGGTCGCACCACTCTGTACGAAGTAGAAGCTTCTAAGTTGTTGCAGTCACCAAGAAAGAGGCACAGAAATTCAAGTTTTAGTTTTTGAAAATTCAGTTTTTGGCTGCTTTTGCTGCCTTGTAGTTGACCTAGGACCTTAAGATTTTGCATGAACCGAACTCTGGCAGCCACATTACACGAGAAAAAGCGAGAATTGGTAATTCGTAGTAAAAACCGCAGAAAACATAACGTTTTCAACATTTGTTTTCGAAATGACGTAACTGAAAATCTTCACATTGGACGCATGACTCTCGGAAACGTTTACATTTATCGTCTGGCAACTAATGCAGCATGATGACATTTGCGGTCGCACCACTCTGTACGAAGTAGAAGCTTCTAAGTTGTTGCAGTCACCAAGAAAGAGGCACAGAAATTCAAATTTAGTTTTTGAAAATTCAGTTTTTTGGCTGCTTTTGCTGCCTTGTAGTTGACCTAGGACCTTAAGATTTTGCATGAACCGAACTCTGGCAGCCACATTACACGAGAAAAAGCGAGAAGTGGTAATTCGTAGTAAAAACCACAGAAAACATAACGTTTTCAACATTTGTTTTCGAAATGACGTAACTGAAAATCTTCACATTGGACGCATGACTCTCAGAAACGTTTACATTTATCGTTTGGCAACTAATGCAGCGTGATGACGTTAGCGGTCGCACCACTCTGTACGAAGTAGAAGCTTCTAAGTTGTTGCAGTCACCAAGAAAGAGGCACAGAAATTCAAGTTTTAGTTTTTGAAAATTCAGTTTTTGGCTGCTTTTGCTGCCTTGTAGTTGACCTAGGACCTTAAAATTTTGCATGAACCGAACTCTGGCAGCCACATTACACGAGAAAAAGCGAGAAGTGGTAATTCGTAGTAAAAACCGCAGACAACATAACGTTTTCAACATTTGTTTTCGAAATGACGTAACTGAAAATCTTCACATTGGACGCATGACTCTCAGAAACGTTTACATTTATCGTCTGGCAACTAATGCAGCGTGATGACGTTTGCGGTCGCACCACTCTGTACGAAGTAGAAGCTTCTAAGTTGTTGCAGTCACCAAGAAAGAGGCACAGAAATTCAAGTTTAGTTTTTGAAAATTCAGTTTTTGGCTGCTTTTGCTGCCTTGTAGTTGACCTAGGACCTTAAGATTTTGCATGAACAGATCTCTGGCAGCCACATTACACGAGAAAAAGCGAGAAGTGGTAATTCGTAGTAAAAAC
Source organism: Schistocerca serialis cubense (assembly GCF_023864345.2). Classification (NCBI taxonomy): domain Eukaryota; kingdom Metazoa; phylum Arthropoda; class Insecta; order Orthoptera; family Acrididae; genus Schistocerca; species Schistocerca serialis. The sequence goes on along the minus strand of NW_026047571.1, from coordinate 1,014,972 downwards.
CGCAGAAAACATAAAGTTTTCTACATTTGTTTTCGAAATGACGTAACTGAAAATCTTCACATTGGACGCATGACTCTCAGAAACGTTTACATTTATCGTGTGGCAACTAATGCAGCGTGATGACGTTTGCGGTCGCACCACTCTGTACGAAGTAGAAGCTTCTAAGTTGTTGCAGTCACCAAGAAAGAGGCACAGAAATTCAAGTTTTAGTTTTTGAAAATTCAGTTTTTGGCTGCTTTTGCTGCCTTGTAGTTGACCTAGGACCTTAAGATTTTGCATGAACCGAACTCTGGCAGCCACATTACACGAGAAAAAGCGAGAATTGGTAATTCGTAGTAAAAACCGCAGAAAACATAACGTTTTCAACATTTGTTTTCGAAATGACGTAACTGAAAATCTTCACATTGGACGCATGACTCTCGGAAACGTTTACATTTATCGTCTGGCAACTAATGCAGCATGATGACATTTGCGGTCGCACCACTCTGTACGAAGTAGAAGCTTCTAAGTTGTTGCAGTCACCAAGAAAGAGGCACAGAAATTCAAATTTAGTTTTTGAAAATTCAGTTTTTTGGCTGCTTTTGCTGCCTTGTAGTTGACCTAGGACCTTAAGATTTTGCATGAACCGAACTCTGGCAGCCACATTACACGAGAAAAAGCGAGAAGTGGTAATTCGTAGTAAAAACCACAGAAAACATAACGTTTTCAACATTTGTTTTCGAAATGACGTAACTGAAAATCTTCACATTGGACGCATGACTCTCAGAAACGTTTACATTTATCGTTTGGCAACTAATGCAGCGTGATGACGTTAGCGGTCGCACCACTCTGTACGAAGTAGAAGCTTCTAAGTTGTTGCAGTCACCAAGAAAGAGGCACAGAAATTCAAGTTTTAGTTTTTGAAAATTCAGTTTTTGGCTGCTTTTGCTGCCTTGTAGTTGACCTAGGACCTTAAAATTTTGCATGAACCGAACTCTGGCAGCCACATTACACGAGAAAAAGCGAGAAGTGGTAATTCGTAGTAAAAACCGCAGACAACATAACGTTTTCAACATTTGTTTTCGAAATGACGTAACTGAAAATCTTCACATTGGACGCATGACTCTCAGAAACGTTTACATTTATCGTCTGGCAACTAATGCCGCGTGATGACGTTTGCGGTCGCACCACTCTGTACGAAGTAGAAGCTTCTAAGTTGTTGCAGTCACCAAGAAAAAGGCACAGAAATTCAAGTTTTAGTTTTTGAAAATTCAGTTTTTGGCTGCTTTTGCTGCCTTGTAGTTGACCTAGGACCTTAAGATTTTGCATGAACCGATCTCTGGCAGCCACATTACACGAGAAAAAGCGAGAAGTGGTAATTCGTAGTAAAAACCGCAGAAAACATAAAGTTTTCTACATTTGTTTTCGAAATGACGTAACTGAAAATCTTCACATTGGACGCATGACTCTCAGAAACGTTTACATTTATCGTCTGGCAACTAATGCAGCGTGATGACGTTTGCGGTCGCACCACGCTGTACGAAGTAGAAGCTTCTAAGTTGTTGCAGTCACCAAGAAAGAGGCACAGATATTCAAGTTTTAGTTTTTGAAAATTCAGTTTTTGGCTGCTTTTGCTGCCTTGTAGTTGACCTAGGACCTTAAGATTTTGCATGAACCGAACTCTGGCAGCCACATTACACGAGAAAAAGCGAGAAGTGGTAATTCGTAGTAAAACCGCAGAAAACATAACGTTTTCTACATTGTTTTCGTATCGACGTAACTGAAAATCTTCACATTGGACGCATTACTCTCAGAAACGTTTACATTTATCGTCTGGCAACTAATGCAGCGTGATGACGTTTGCGGTCGCACCACTCTGTACGAAGTAGAAGCTTCTAAGTTGTTGCAGTCACCAAGAAAGAGGAACAGAAATTCAAGTTTTAGTTTTTGAAAATTCAGTTTTTGGCTGCTTTTGCTGCCTTGTAGTTGACCTAGGACCTTAAGATTTTGCATGAACCGAACTCTGGCAGCCACAATACACGAGAAAAAGCGAGAAGTGGTAATTCGTAGTAAAAACCGCAGAAAACATAACGTTTTCTACATTGTTTTCGAGCTGACGTAACTGAAAATCTTCACATTGGACGCATGACTCTCAGAAACGTTTACATTTATCGTCTGGCAACTAATGCAGCGTGATGACGTTTGCGGTCGCACCACTCTGTACGAAGTAGAAGCTTCTAAGTTGTTGCAGTCACCAAGAAAGAGGCACAGAAATTCAAGTTTTAGTTTTTGAAAATTCAGTTTTTGGCTGCTTTTGCTGCCTTGTAGTTGACCTAGGACCTTAAGATTTTGCATGAACCGCACTCTGGCAGCCCCATTACACGAGAAAAAGCGAGAAGTGGTAATTCGTAGTAAAAACCGCAGAAAACATAACGTTTTCAACATTTGTTTTCGAAATGACGTAACTGAAAATCTTCACATTGGACGCATGACTCTATGAAACGTTTACATTTATCGTCTGGCAACTAATGCAGCGTGATGACGTTTGCGGTCGCACCACTCTGTACGAAGTAGAAGCTTCTAAGTTGTTGCAGTCACCAAGAAAGAGGCACAGAAATTGAAGTTTTAGTTTTTGAAAATTCAGTTTTTGGCTGCTTTTGCTGCCTTGTAGTTGACCTAGGACCTTAAGATTTTGCATGAACCGATCTCTGGCAGCCACATTACACGAGAAAAACCGCAGAAAACATTACGTTTTCAACATTTGTTTTCGAAATGACGTAACTGAAAATCTTCACATTGGACGCATGACTCTCAGACACGTTTACATTTATCGTCTGGCAACTAATGCAGCGTGATGACGTTTGCGGTCGCACCACTCTGTACGAAGTAGAAGCTTCTAAGTTGTTGCAGTCACCAAGAAAAAGGCACAGAAATTCAAGTTTTAGTTTTTGAAAATTCAGTTTTTGGCTGCTTTTGCTGCCTTGTAGTTGACCTAGGACCTTAAGATTTTGCATGAACCGATCTCTAACAGCCACATTACACGAGAAAAAGCGAGAAGTGGTAATTCGTAGTAAAAACCGCAGAAAACATAACGTTTTCAACATTTGTTTTCGAAATGACGTAACTGAAAATCTTCACATTGGACGCATGACTCTCAGAAACGTTTACATTTATCGTCTGGCAACAAATGCAGCGTGATGACGTTTGCGGTCGCACCACTCTGTACGAAGTAGAAGCTTCTAAGTTGTTGCAGTCACCAAGAAAGAGGCACAGAAATTCAAGTTTTAGTTTTTGAAAATTCAGTTTTTGGCTGCTTTTGCTGCCTTGTAGTTGACCTAGGACCTTAAGATTTTGCATGAACCGATCTCTGGCAGCCACATTACACGAGAAAAAGCGAGAAGTGTTAATTCGTAGTAAAAACCGCAGAAAACATAACGTTTTCTACATTTGTTTTCGAAATGACGTAACTGAAAATCTTCAAATTGGACACGTGACTCTCAGAAACGTTTACATTTATCGTCTGGCAACTAATGCAGCGTGATGACGTTTGCGGTCGCACCACTCTGTACGAAGTAGAAGCTTCTAAGTTGTTGCAGTCACCAAGAAAGAGGCACAGAAATTCAAGTTTTAGTTTTTGAAAATTCAGTTTTTGGCTGCTTTTGCTGCCTTGTAGTTGACCTATGACCTTAGATTTTGCATGAACCGATCTCTGGCAGCCACATTACACGAGAAAAAGCGAGAAGTGGTAATTCGTAGTAAAAACCGCAGAAAACATAACGTTTTCAACATTTGTTTTCGAAATGACGTAACTGAAAATCTTCACATTGGACGCATGACTCTCAGAAACGTTTACATTTATCGTCTGGCAACTAATGCAGCGTGATGACGTTTGCGGTCGCACCACTCTGTACGAAGTAGAAGCTTCTAAGTTGTTGCAGTCACCAAGAAAAAGGCACAGAAATTCAAGTTTTAGTTTTTGAAAATTCAGTTTTTGGCTGCTTTTGCTGCCTTGTAGTTGACCTAGGACCTTAAGATTTTGCATGAACCGATCTCTGGCAGCCACATTACACGAGAAAAAGCGAGAAGTGGTAATTCGTAGTAAAAACCGCAGAAAACATAACGTTTTCTACATTTGTTTTCGAAATGACGTAACTGAAAATCTTCACATTGGACGCATGACTCTCAGAAACGTTTAAATTTATCGTCTGGCAACTAATGCAGCGTGATGACGTTTGCGGTCGCACCACTCTGTACGAAGTAGAAGCTTCTAAGTTGTTGCAGTCACCAAGAAAGAGGCACAGAAATTCAAGTTTTAGTTTTTGAAAATTCAGTTTTTGGCTGCTTTTGCTGCCTTGTAGTTGACCTAGGACCTTAAGATTTTGCATGAACCGATCTCTGGCAGCCACATTACACGAGAAAAAGCGAGAAGTGGTAATTCGTAGTAAAAACTGCAGAAAACATAACGTTTTCAACATTTGTTTTCGAAATGACGTAACTGAAAATCTTCACAATAGACGCATGACTCTCAGAAACGTTTACATTTATCGTCTGGCAACTAATGCAGCGTGATGACGTTTGCGGTCGCACCACTCTGTACGAAGTAGAAGCTTCTAAGTTGTTGCAGTTACCAAGAAAGAGGCACAGAAATTCAAGTTTTAGTTTTTGAAAATTCAGTTTTTGGCTGCTTTTGCTGCCTTGTAGTTGACCTAGGACCTTAAGATTTTGCATGAACCGATCTCTGGCAGCTACATTACACGAGAAAAAGCGAGAAGTGGTAATTCGTAGTAAAAACCGCAGAAAACATAACGTTTTCTACATTTGTTTTCGAAATGACGTAACTGAAAATCTTCACATTGGACGCATGACTCTCAGAAACGTTTACATTTATCGTCTGGCAACTAATGCAGCGTGATGACGTTTGCGGTCGCACCACACTGTACGAAGTAGAAGCTTCTAAGTTGTTGCAGTCACCAAGAAAGAGGCACAGAAATTCAAGTTTTAGGATAATGAAAATTCAGTTTTTGGCTGCTTTTGCTGCCATGTAGTTCACCTAGGACCTTAAGATTTTGCATGAACCGATCTCTGGCAGCCATATTACACGAGAAAAAGCGAGAAGTGGTAATTTGTAGTAAAAACCGCAGAAAACATAACGTTTTCAACATTTGTTTTCGAAATGACGTAACTGAAAATCATCACATTGGACGCATGACTCTCAGAAACGTTTACATTTATCGTCTGGCAACTAATGCAGCGTGATGACGTTTGCGGTCGCACCACTCTGTACGAAGTAGAAGCTTCTAAGTTGTTGCAGTCACCAAGAAAGAGGCACAGAAATTCAAGTTTTAGTTTTTGAAAATTAAGTTTTTGGCTGCTTTTGCTGCCTTGTAGTTGACCTAGGACCTTAAGATTTTGCATGAACCGATCTCTGGCAGCCACATTACACGAGAAAAAGCGAGAAGTGGTAATTCGTAGTAAAAACCGCAGAAAACATAACGTTTTCAACATTTGTTTTCGAAATGACGTAACTGAAAATCTTCACATTGGACGCATGACTCTCAGAAACGTTTACATTTATCGTCTGGCAACTAATGCAGCGTGATGACGTTTGCGGTCGCACCACTCTGTACGAAGTAGAAGCTTCTAAGTTGTTGCAGTCACCAAGAAAGAGGCACAGAAATTCAAGTTTTAGTTTTTGAAAATTCAGTTTTTGGCTGCTTTTGCTGCCTTGTAGTTGACCTAGGACCTTAATATTTTGCATGAACCGATCTCTGGCAGCCACATTACACGAGAAAAAGCGAGAAGTGGTAATTCGTAGTAAAAACCGCAGAAAACATAACGTTTTCTACATTTGTTTTCGAAATGACATAACTGAAAATCTTCACATTGGACGCATGACTCTCAGAAACGTTTACATTTATCGTCTGGCAACTAATGCAGCGTGATGACGTTTGCGGTCGCACCACTCTGTACGAAGTAGAAGCTTCTAAGTTGTTGCAGTCACCAAGAAAGAGGCACAGAAATTGAAGTTTTAGTTTTTGAAAATTCAGTTTTTGGCTGCTTTTGCTGCCTTGTAGTTGACCTAGGACCTTAAGATTTTGCATGAACCGATCTCTGGCAGCCACATTACACGAGAAAAAGCGAGAAGTGGTAATTCGTAGTAAAAACCGCAGAAAACATAACGTTTTCAACATTTGTTTTCGAAATGACGTAACTGAAAATCTTCACATTGGACGCATGACTCTCAGAAACGTTTACATTTATCGTCTGGCAACTAATGCAGCGTGATGACGTTTGCGGTCGCACCACTCTGTACGAAGTAGAAGCTTCTAAGTTGTTGCAGTCACCAAGAAAAAGGCACAGAAATTCAAGTTTTAGTTTTTGAAAATTCAGTTTTTGGCTGCTTTTGCTGCCTTGTAGTTGACCTAGGACCTTAAGATTTTGCATGAACCGATCTCTGGCAGCCACATTACACGAGAAAAAGCGAGAAGTGGTAATTCGTAGTAAAAACCGCAGAAAACATAACGTTATCTACATTTGTTTTCGAAATGACGTAACTGAAAATCTTCACATTGGACGCATTACTCTCAGAAACGTTTACATTTATCGTCTGGCAACTAATGCAGCGTGATGACGTTTGCGGTCGCACCACTCTGTACGAAGTAGAAGCTTCTAAGTTGTTGCAGTCACCAAGAAAGAGGCACAGAAATTCAAGTTTTAGTTTTTGAAAATTCAGTTTTTGGCTGCTTTTGCTGCCTTGTAGTTGACCTAGGACCTTAAGATTTTGCATGAACCGATCTCTGGCAGCCACATTACACGAGAAAAAGCGAGAAGTGGTAATTCGTAGTAAAAACCGCAGAAAACATAACGTTTTCAACATTTGTTTTCGAAATGACGTAACTGAAAATCTTCACATTGGACGCATGACTCTCAGAAACGTTTACATTTATCGTCCGGCAACTAATGCAGCGTGATGACGTTTGCGGTCGCACGACTCTGTACGAAGTAGAAGCTTCTAAGTTGTTGCAGTCACCAAGAAAGAGGCACAGAAATTCAGGTTTTAGTTTTTGAAAATTCAGTTTTTGGCTGCTTTCGCTGCCTTGTAGTTGACCTAGGACCTTAAGATTTTGCATGAACCGATCTCTGGCAGCCACATTACACGAGAAAAAGCGAGAAGTGGAAATTCGTAGTAAAAACCGCAGAAAACATAACGTTTTCAACATTTGTTTTCGAAATGACGTAACTGAAAATCTTCACATTGGACGCATGACTCTCAGAAACGTTTACATTTATCGTCTGGCAACTAATGCAGCGTGATGACGTTTGCGGTCGCACCACTCTGTACGAAGTAGAAGCTTCTAAGTTGTTGCAGTCACCAAGAAAGAGGCACAGAAATTGAAGTTTTAGTTTTTGAAAATTCAGTTTTTGGCTGCTTTTGCTGCCTTGTAGTTGACCTAGGACCTTAAGATTTTGCAGGAACCGATCTCTGGCAGCCACATTACACGAGAAAAAGCGAGAAGTGGTAATTCGTAGTAAAAACCGCAGAAAACATAACGTTTTCTACATTTGTTTTCGAAATGACGTAACTGAAAATCTTCACATTGGACGCATGACTCTCAGAAACGTTTACATTTATCGTCTGGCAACTAATGCAGCGTGATGAAGTTTGCGGTCGCACCACTCTGTACGAAGTAGAAGCTTCTAAGTTGTTGCAGTCACCAAGAAAGAGGCACAGAAATTCAAGTTTTAGTTTTTGAAAATTCAGTTTTTGGCTGCTTTTGCTGCCTTGTAGTTGACCTAGGACCTTAAGATTTTGCAGGAACCGATCTCTGGCAGCCACATTACACGAGAAAAAGCGAGAGGTGGTAATTCGTAGTAAAAACCGCAGAAAACACAACGTTTTCTACATTTGTTTTCGAAATGACGTAACTGAAAATCTTCACATTGGACGCATGACTCTCAGAAACGTTTACATTTATCGTCTGGCAACTAATGCAGCGTGATGACGTTTGCGGTCGCACCACTCTGTACGAAGTAGAAGCTTCTAAGTTGTTGCAGTCTCCAAGAAAGAGGCACAGAAATGGAAGTTTTAGTTTTTGAAAATTCAGTTTTTGGCTGCTTTTGCTGCCTTGTAGTTGACCTAGGACCTTAAGATTTTGCATGAACCGATCTCTGGCAGCCACATTACACGAGAAAAAGCGAGAAGTGGTAATTCGTAGTAAAAACCGCAGAAAACATAACGTTTTCTACATTTGTTTTCGAAATGACGTAACTGAAAATCTTCACATTGGACGCATGACTCTCAGAAACGTTTACATTTATCGTCTGGCAACTAATGCAGCGTGATGACGTTTGCGGTCGCACCACTCTGTACGAAGTAGAAGCTTCTAAGTTGTTGCAGTCACCAAGAAAGAGTCACAGAAATTGAAGTTTTAGTTTTTGAAAATTCAGTTTTTGGCTGCTTTTGCTGCCTTGTAGTTGACCTAGGACCTTAAGATTTTGCAGGAACCGATCTCTGGCAGCCACATTACACGAGAAAAAGCGAGAGGTGGTAATTCGTAGTAAAAACCGCAGAAAACATAACGTTTTCTACATTTGTTTTCGAAATGACGTAACTGAAAATCTTCACATTGGACGCATGACTCTCAGAAACGTTTACATTTATCGTCTGGCAACTAATGCAGCGTGATGACGTTTGCGGTCGCACCACTCTGTACGAAGTAGAAGCTTCTAAGTTGTTGCAGTCACCAAGAAAGAGGCACAGAAATTGAAGTTTTAGTTTTTGAAAATTCAGTTTTTGGCTGCTTTTGCTGCCTTGTAGTTGACCTAGGACCTTAAGATTTTGCATGAACCGATCTCTGGCAGCCACATTACACGAGAAAAAGCGAGAAGTGGTAATTCGTAGTAAAAACCGCAGAAAACATAACGTTTTCTACATTTGTTTTCGAAATGACGTAACTGAAAATCTTCACATTGGACGCATGACTCTCAGAAACGTTTACATTTATCGTCTGGCAACTAATGCAGCGTGATGACGTTTGCGGTCGCACCACTCTGTACGAAGTAGAAGCTTCTAAGTTGTTGCAGTCACCAAGAAAGAGGCACAGAAATTCAAGTTTTAGTTTTTGAAAATTCAGTTTTTGGCTGCTTTTGCTGCCTTGTAGTTGACCTAGGACCTTAGATTTTGCATGAACCGATCTCTGGCAGCCACATTACACGAGAAAAAGCGAGAAGTGGTAATTCGTAGTAAAAACCGCAGAAAACATAACGTCTTCTACATTTGTTTTCGAAATGACGTAACTGAAAATCTTCACATTGGACGCATTACCCTCAGAAACGTTTAAATTTATCGTCTGGCAACTAATGCAGCGTGATGACGTTTGCGGTCGCACCACTCTGTACGAAGTAGAAGCTTCTAAGTTGTTGCAGTCACCAAGAAAGAGGCACAGAAATTCAAGTTTTAGTTTTTGAAAATTCAGTTTTTGGCTGCTTTTGCTGCCTTGTAGTTGACCTAGGACCTTAAGATTTTGCATGAACCGATCTCTGGCAGCCACATTACACGAGAAAAAGCGAGAAGTGGTAATTCGTAGTAAAAACTGCAGAAAACATAACGTTTTCAACATATTTTTTCGAAATGACGTAACTGAAGATCTTCACATTGGACGCATGACTCTCAGAAACGTTTACATTTATCGTCTGGCAACTAATGCAGCGTGATGACGTTTGCGGTCGCACCACTCTGTACGAAGTAGAAGCTTCTAAGTTGTTGCAGTTACCAAGAAAGAGGCACAGAAATTCAAGTTCTAGTTTTTGAAAATTCAGTTTTTGGCTGCTTTTGCTGCCTTGTTGTTGACCTAGGACCTTAAGATTTTGCATGAACCGATCTCTGGCAGCCACATTACACGAGAAAAAGCGAGAAGTGGTAATTCGTAGTAAAAACTGCAGAAAACATAACGTTTTCAACATATTTTTTCGAAATGACGTAACTGAAAATCTTCACATTGGACGCATTACTCTCAGAAACGTTTACATTTATCGTCTGGCAACTAATGCAGCGTGATGACGTTTGCGGTCGCACCACTCTGTACGAAGTAGAAGCTTCTAAGTTGTTGCAGTTACCAAGAAAGAGGCACAGAAATTCAAGTTTTAGTTTTTGAAAATTCAGTTTTTGGCTGCTTTTGCTGCCTTGTAGTTGACCTAGGACCTCAAGATTTTGCATGAACCGATCTCTGGCAGCCACATTACACGAGAAAAAGCGAGAAGTGGTAATTCGTAGTAAAAACCGCAGAAAACATAACGTTTTCTACATTTGTTTTCGAAATGACGTAACTGAAAATCTTCACATTGGACGCATGACTCTCAGAAACGTTTACATTTATCGTCTGGCAACTAATGCAGCGTGATGACGTTTGCGGTCGCACCACTCTGTACGAAGTAGAAGCTTCTAAGTTGTTGCAGTCACCAAGAAAGAGGCACAGAAATTCAAGTTTTAGTTTTTGAAAATTCAGTTTTTGGCTGCTTTTGCTGCCTTGTAGTTGACCTAGGACCTTAAGATTTTGCATGATCCGATCTCTGGCAGCCATATTACACGAGAAAAAGCGAGAAGTGGTAATTTGTAGTAAAAACCGCAGAAAACATAACGTTTTCAACATTTGTTTTCGAAATGACGTAACTGAAAATCATCACATTGGACGCATGACTCTCAGAAACGTTTACATTTATCGTCTGGCAACTAATGCAGCGTGATGACGTTTGCGGTCGCACCACTCTGTACGAAGTAGAAGCTTCTAAGTTGTTGCAGTCACCAAGAAAGAGGCACAGAAATTCGAGTTTTAGTTTTTGAAAATTCAGTTTTTGGCTGCTTTTGCTGCCTTGTAGTTGACCTAGGACCTTAATATTTTGCATGAACCGATCTCTGGCAGCCACATTACACGAGAAAAAGCGAGAAGTGGTAATTCGTAGTAAAAACCGCAGAAAACATAACGTTTTCTACATTTGTTTTCGAAATGACGTAACTGAAAATCTTCACATTGGACGCATGACTCTCAGAAACGTTTACATTTATCGTCTGGCAACTAATGCAGCGTGATGACGTTTGCGGTCGCACCACTCTGTACGAAGTAGAAGCTTCTAAGTTGTTGCAGTCACCAAGAAAGAGGCACAGAAATTCAAGTTTTAGTTTTTGAAAATTCAGTTTTTGGCTGCTTTTGCTGCCTTGTAGTTGACCTAGGACCTTAAGATTTTGCATGAACCGATCTCTGGCAGCCACATTACACGAGAAAAAGCGAGAAGTGGTAATTCGTAGTAAAAACCGCAGAAAACATAACGTTTTCAACATTTGTTTTCGAAATGACGTAACTGAAAATCTTCACATTGGACGCATGACTCTCAGAAACGTTTAAATTTAGCGTCTGGCAACTAATGCAGCGTGATGACGTTTGCGGTCGCACCACTCTGTACGAAGTAGAAGCTTCTAAGTTGTTGCAGTCACCAAGAAAGAGGCACAGAAATTCAAGTTTTAGTTTTTGAAAATTCAGTTTTTGGCTGCTTTTGCTGCCTTGTAGTTGACCTAGGACCTTAAGATTTTGCATGAACCGATCTCTGGCAGCCACATTACACGAGAAAAAGCGAGAAGTGGTAATTCGTAGTAAAAACCGCAGAAAACATAACGTTTTCTACATTTGTTTTCGAAATGACGTAACTGAAAATCTTCACATTGGACGCATGACTCTCAGAAACGTTTACATTTATCGTCTGGCAACTAATGCAGCGTGATGACGTTTGCGGTCGCACCACTCTGTACGAAGTAGAATTTTCTAAGTTGTGGCAGTCACCAAGAAAGAGGCACAGAAATTCAAGTTTTAGTTTTTGAAAATTAAGTTTTTGGCTGCTTTTGCTGCCTTGTAGTTGACCTAGGACCTTAAGATTTTGCATGAACCGATCTCTGGCAGCCACATTACACGAGAAAAAGCGAGAAGTGGTAATTCGTAGTAAAAACCGCAGAAAACATAACGTTTTCAACATTTGTTTTCGAAATGACGTAACTGAAAATCTTCACATTGGACGCATGACTCTCAGAAACGTTTACATTTATCGTCTGGCAACTAATGCAGCGTGATGACGTTTGCGGTCGCACCACTCTGTACGAAGTAGAAGCTTCTAAGTTGTTGCAGTCACCAAGAAAGAGGCACAGAAATTCAAGTTTTAGTTTTTGAAAATTCAGTTTTTGGCTGCTTTTGCTGCCTTGTAGTTGACCTAGGACCTTAAGATTTTGCATGAACCGATCTCTGGCAGCCACATTACACGAGAAAAAGCGAGAAGTGGTAATTCGTAGTAAAAACCGCAGAAAACATAACGTTTTCTACATTTGTTTTCGAAATGACGTAACTGAAAATCTTCACATTGGACGCATGACTCTCAGAAACGTTTACATTTATCGTCTGGCAACTAATGCAGCGTGATGACATTTGCGGTCGCACCACTCTGTACGAAGTAGAAGCTTCTAAGTTGATGCAGTCACCAAGAAAGAGGCACAGAAATTCAAGTTTTAGTTTTTGAAAATTCAGTTTTTGGCTGCTTTTGCTGCCTTGTAGTTGACCTAGGACCTTAAGATTTTGCATGAACCGATCTCTGGCAGCCACATTACACGAGAAAAGGCGAGAAGTGGTAATTCGTAGTAAAAACCGCAGAAAACATAACGTTTTCAACATTTGTTTTCGAAATGACGTAACTGAAAATCTTCACATTGGACGCATTACTCTCAGAAACGTTAAAAATTTATCGTCTGGCAACTATTGCAGCGTGATGACGTTTGCGGTCGCACCACCCTGTACGAAGTAGAAGCTTCTAAGTTGTTGCAGTCACCAAGAAAGAGGCACAGAAATTCAAGTTTTAGTTTTTGAAAATTCAGTTTTTGGCTGCTTTTACTGCCTTGTAGTTGACCTAGGACCTTAAGATTTTGCATGAACCGATCTCTGGCAGCCACATTACACGAGAAAAAGCGAGAAGTGGTAATTCGTAGTAAAAACTGCAGAAAACATAACGTTTTCAACATATTTTTTCGAAATGACGTAACTGAAAATCTTCACATTGGACGCATGACTCTCAGAAACGTTTACATTTATCGTCTGGCAACTAATGCAGCGTGATGACGTTTGCGGTCGCACCACTCTGTACGAAGTAGAAGCTTCTAAGTTGTTGCAGTCACCAAGAAAGAGGCACAGAAATTCAAGTTTTAGTTTTTGAAAATTCAGTTTTTGGCTGCTTTTGCTGCCTTGTAGTTGACCTAGGACCTTAAGATTTTGCATGAACCGATCTCTGGCAGCCATATTACACGAGAAAAAGCGAGAAGTGGTAATTTGTAGTAAAAACCGCAGAAAACATAACGTTTTCAACATTTGTTTTCGAAATGACGTAACTGAAAATCATCACATTGGACGCATGACTCTCAGAAACGTTTACATTTATCGTCTGGCAACTAATGCAGCGTGATGACGTTTGCGGTCGCACCACTCTGTACGAAGTAGAAGCTTCTAAGTTGTTGCAGTCACCAAGAAAGAGGCACAGAAATTCAAGTTTTAGTTTTTGAAAATTAAGTTTTTGGCTGCTTTTGCTGCCTTGTAGTTGACTTAGGACCTTAAGATTTTGCATGAACCGATCTCTGGCAGCCACATTACACGAGAAAAAGCGAGAAGTGGTAATTCGTAGTAAAAACCGCAGAAAACATAACGTTTTCAACATTTGTTTTCGAAATGACGTAACTGGAAATCTTCACATTGGACGCATGACTCTCAGAAACGTTTACATTTATCGTCTGGCAACTAATGCAGCGTGATGACGTTTGCGGTCGCACCACTCTGTACGAAGTAGAAGCTTCTAAGTTGTTGCAGTCACCAAGAAAGAAGCACAGAAATTCAAGTTTTAGTTTTTGAAAATTCAGTTTTTGGCTGCTTTTGCTGCCTTGTAGTTGACCTAGGACCTTAATATTTTGCATGAACCGATCTCTGGCAGCCACATTACACGAGAAAAAGCGAGAAGTGGTAATTCGTAGTAAAAACCGCAGAAAACATAACGTTTTCTACATTTGTTTTCGAAATGACGTAACTGAAAATCTTCACATTGGACGCATGACTCTCAGAAACGTTTACATTTATCGTCTGGCAACTAATGCAGCGTGATGACGTTTGCGGTCGCACCACTCTGTACGAAGTAGAATTTTCTAAGTTGTGGCAGTCACCAAGAAAGAGGCACAGAAATTCAAGTTTTAGTTTTTGAAAATTAAGTTTTTGGCTGCTTTTGCTGCCTTGTAGTTGACCTAGGGCCTTAAGATTTTGCATGAACCGATCTCTGGCAGCCACATTACACGAGAAAAAGCGAGAAGTGGTAATTCGTAGTAAAAACCGCAGAAAACATAACGTTTTCAACATTTGTTTTCGAAATGACGTAACTGAAAACCTTCACATTTGACGCATTACTCTCAGAAACGTTTACATTTATCGTCTGGCAACTAATGCAGCGTGATGACGTTTGCGGTCGCACCACTCTGTACGAAGTAGAAGCTTCTAAGTTGTTGCAGTCACCAAGAAAGAGGCACAGAAATTCAAGTTTTAGTTTTTGAAAATTCAGTTTTTGGCTGCTTTTGCTGCCTTGTAGTTGACCTAGGACCTTAAGATTTTGCATGAACCGAACTCTGGCAGCCATATTACACGAGAAAAAGCGAGAACTGGTAATTCGTAGTAAAAACCGCAGAAAACATAACGTTTCAACATTTGTTTTCGTATCGACGTAACTGAAAATCTTCACATTGGACGCATTACTCTCAGAAACGTTTACATTTATCGTCTGGCAACTAATGCAGCGTGATGACGTTTGCGGTCGCACCACTCTGTACGAAGTAGAAGCTTCTAAGTTGTTGCAGTCACCAAGAAAGAGGCACAGAAACTCAAGTATTAGTTTTTGAAAATTCAGTTTTTGGCTGCTTTTGCTGCCTTGTAATTGACCTAGGACCTTAAGATTTTGCATGAACCGAACTCTGGCAGCCACATTACACGAGAAAAAGCGAGAAGTGGTAATTCGTAGTAAAAACCGCAGAAAACATAACGTTTTCAACATTTGTTTTCGAAATGACGTAACTGAAAATCTTCACATTGGACGCATTACTCTCAGAAACGTTTACATTTATCGTCTGGCAACTAATGCAGCGTGATGACGTTTGCGGTCGCACCACTCTGTACGAAGTAGAAGCTTCTAAGTTGTTGCAGTCACCAAGAAAGAGGCACAGAAATTGAAGTTTTAGTTTTTGAAAATTCAGTTTTTGGCTGCTTTTGCTGCCTTGTAGTTGACCTAGGACCTTAAGATTTTGCATGAACCGAACTCTGGCAGCCACATTACACGAGAAAAAGCGAGAAGTGGTAATTCGTAGTAAAAACCGCAGAAAACATAACGTTTTCAACATTTGTTTTCGAAATGACGTAACTGAAAATCTTCACATTGGACGCATTACTCTCAGAAACGTTTACATTTATCGTCTGGCAACTAATGCCGCGTGATGACGTTTGCGGTCGCACCACTCTGCACGAAGTAGAAGCTTCTAAGTTGTTGCAGTCACCAAGAAAGAGGCACAGAAATTCAAGTTTTAGTTTTTGAAAATTCAGTTTTTGGCTGCTTTTGCTGCCTTGTAGTTGACCTAGGACCTTAAGATTTTGCATGAACCGAACTCTGGCAGCCACATTACACGAGAAAAAGCGAGAAGTGGTAATTCGTAGTAAAAACCGCAGAAATTATAACGTTTTCAACATTTGTTTTCGAAATGACGTAACTGAAAACCTTCACATTGGAGGCATGACTCTCAGAAACGTTTAAATTTATCGTCTGGCAACTATTGCAGCGTGATGACGTTTGCGGTCGCACCACCCTGTACGAAGTAGAAGCTTCTAAGTTGTTGCAGTCACCAAGAAAGAGGCACAGAAATTCAAGTTTTAGTTTTTGAAAATTCAGTTTTTGGCTGCTTTTGCTGCCTTGTAATTGACCTAGGACCTTAAGATTTTGCATGAACCGAACTCTGGCAGCCACATTACACGAGAAAAAGCGAGAAGTGGTAATTCGTAGTAAAAACCGCAGAAAACATAACGTTTTCAACATTTGTTTTCGAAATGACGTAACTGAAAATCTTCACATTGGACGCATTACTCTCAGAAACGTTTACATTTATCGTCTGGCAACTAATGCAGCGTGATGACGTTTGCGGTCGCACCACTCTGTACGAAGTAGAAGCTTCTAAGTTGTTGCAGTCACCAAGAAAGAGGCACAGAAATTCAAGTTTTAGTTTTTGAAAATTCAGTTTTTGGCTGCTTTTACTGCCTTGCAGTTGACCTAGGACCTTAAGATTTTGCATGAACCGAACTCTGGCAGCCACATTACACGAGAAAAAGCGAGAACTGGTAATTCGTAGTAAAAACCGCAGAAAACATAACGTTTCAACATTTGTTTTCGTATCGACGTAACTGAAAATCTTCACATTGGACGCATTACTCTCAGAAACGTTTACATTTATCGTCTGGCAACTAATGCAGCGTGATGACGTTTGCGGTCGCACCACTCTGTACGAAGTAGAAGCTTCTAAGTTGTTGCAGTCACCAAGAAAGAGGCACAGAAACTCAAGTATTAGTTTTTGAAAATTCAGTTTTTGGCTGCTTTTGCTGCCTTGTAATTGACCTAGGACCTTAAGATTTTGCATGAACCGAACTCTGGCAGCCACATTACACGAGAAAAAGCGAGAAGTGGTAATTCGTAGTATAAACCGCAGAAAACATAACGTTTTCAACATTTGTTTTCGAAATGACGTAACTGAAAATCTTCACATTGGACGCATTACTCTCAGAAACGTTTACATTTATCTTCTGGCAACTAATGCAGCGTGATGACGTTTGCGGTCGCACCACTCTGTACGAAGTAGAAGCTTCTAAGTTGTTGCAGTCACCAAAAAGAGGCACAGAAATTCAAGTTTTAGTTTTTGAAAATTCAGTTTTTGTCTGCTTTTGCTGCCTTGTAGTTGACCTAGGACCTTAAGATTTTGCATGAACCGAACTCTGGCAGCCACATTACACGAGAAAAAGCGAGAAGTGGTAATTCGTAGTAAAAACCGCAGAAAACATAACGTTTTCAACATTTGTTTTCGAAATGACGTAACTGAAAATCTTCACATTTGACGCATTACTCTCAGAAACGTTTACATTTATCGTCTGGCAACTAATGCAGCGTGATGACGTTTGCGGTCGCACCACTCTGTACGAAGTAGAAGCTTCTAAGTTGTTGCAGTCACCAAGAAAGAGGCACAGAAATTCAAGTTTTAGTTTTTGAAAATTCAGTTTTTGGCTGCTTTTACTGCCTTGTAGTTGACCTAGGACCTTAAGATTTTGCATGAACCGAACTCTGGCAGCCACATTACACGAGAAAAAGCGAGAAGTGGTAATTCGTAGTAAAAACCGCAGAAAACATAACGTTTTCAACATTTGTTTTCGAAATGACGTAACTGAAAATCTTCACATTGGACGCATTACTCTCAGAAACGTTTACATTTATCGTCTGGCAACTAATGCAGCGTGATGACGTTTGCGGTCGCACCACTCTGTACGAAGTAGAAGCTTCTAAGTTGTTGCAGTCACCAAGAAAGAGGCACAGAAATTCAAGTTTTAGTTTTTGAAAATTCAGTTTTTGTCTGCTTTTGCTGCCTTGTAGTTGACCTAGGACCTTAAGATTTTGCATGAACCGAACTCTGGCAGCCACATTACACGAGAAAAAGCGAGAAGTGGTAATTCGTAGTAAAAACCGCAGAAAACATAACGTTTTCAACATTTGTTTTCGAAATGACGTAACTGAAAATCTTCACATTTGACGCATTACTCTCAGAAACGTTTACATTTATCGTCTGGCAACTAATGCAGCGTGATGACGTTTGCGGTCGCACCACTCTGTACGAAGTAGAAGCTTCTAAGTTGTTGCAGTCACCAAGAAAGAGGCACAGAAATTCAAGTTTTAGTTTTTAAAAATTCAGTTTTTGGCTGCTTTTACTGCCTTGTAGTTGACCTAGGACCTTAAGATTTTGCATGAACCGAACTCTGGCAGCCACATTACACGAGAAAAAGCGAGAAGTGGTAATTCGTAGTAAAAACCGCAGAAAACATAACGTTTTCAACATTTGTTTTCGTATCGACGTAACTGAAAATCTTCACATTGGACGCATTACTCTCAGAAACGTTTACATTTATCGTCTGGCAACTAATGCAGCGTGATGACGTTTGCGGTCGCACCACCCTGTACGAAGTAGAAGCTTCTAAGTTGTTGCAGTCACCAAGAAAGAGGCACAGAAATTCAAGTTTTAGTTTTTGAAAATTCTGTTTTTGGCTGCTTTTGCTGCCTTGTAGTTGACCTAGGACCTTAAGATTTTGCATGAACCGAGCTCTGGCAGCCACATTACACGAGAAAAAGCGAGAAGTGGTAATTCGTAGTAAAAACCGCAGAATACATAACGTTTTCAACATTTGTTTTCGAAATGACGTAACTGAAAATCTTCACATTGGACGCATTACTCTCAGAAACGTTTACATTTATCGTCTGGCAACTA
Source organism: Schistocerca serialis cubense (assembly GCF_023864345.2). Lineage (NCBI taxonomy): Eukaryota > Metazoa > Arthropoda > Insecta > Orthoptera > Acrididae > Schistocerca > Schistocerca serialis. Next base: position 996,374 of record NW_026047571.1, on the reverse strand, counting down.
ATGCAGCGTGATGACGTTTGCGGTCGCACCACTCTGTACGAAGTAGAAGCTTCTAAGTTGTTGCAGTCACCAAGAAAGAGGCACAGAAATTCAAGTTTTAGTTTTTGAAAATTCAGTTTTTGGCTGCTTTTGCTGCATTGTAGTTGACCTAGGACCTTAAGATTTTGCATGAACCGAACTCTGGCAGCCACATTACACGAGAAAAAGCGAGAGGTGGTAATTCGTAGTAAAAACCGCAGAAAACATAACGTTTCCAACATTTGTTTTCGTATCGACGTAACTGAAAATCTTCACATTGGACGCATTACTCTCAGAAACGTTTACATTTATTGTCTGGCAACTAATGCATCGTGATGACGTTTGCGGTCGCACCACTCTGTACGAAGTAGAAGCTTCTAAGTTGTTGCAGTCACCAAGAAAGAGGCACAGAAATTCAAGTTTTAGTTTTTGAAAATTCAGTTTTTGGCTGCTTTTGTTGCATTGTAGTTGACCTAAGACCTTAAGATTTTGCATGAACCGAACTCTGGCAGCCACATTACACGAGAAAAAGCGAGAAGTGGTAATTCGTAGTAAAAACCGCAGAAAACATAACGTTTTCAACATTTGTTTTCGTATCGACGTAACTGAAAATCTTCACATTGGACGCATTACTCTCAGAAACGTTTACATTTATCGTCTGGCAACTAATGCAGCGTGATGACGTTTGCGGTCGCACCACTCTGTACGAAGTAGAAGCTTCTAAGTTGTTGCAGTCACCAAGAAAGAGGCACAGAAATTCAAGTTTTAGTTTTTGAAAATCCAGTTTTTGGCTGCTTTTGCTGCCTTGTAGTTGACCTAGGACCTTAAGATTTTGCATGAACCGAACTCTGGCAGCCGCATTACACGAGAAAAAGCGAGAAGTGGTAATTCGTAGTAAAAACCGCAGAAAACATAACGTTTTCAACATTTGTTGTCGTATCGACGTAACTAAAAATCTTCACATTGGACGCATTACCCTCAGAAACGTTTACATTTATCGTCTGGCAACTAATGCAGCGTGATGACGTTTGCGGTCGCACCACTCTGTACGAAGTAGAAGCTTCTACGCTGTTGCAGTCACCAAGAAAGAGGCACAGAAATTCAAGTTTTAGTTTTTGAAAATTCAGTTTTTGGCTGCTTTTGCTGCCTTGTAGTTGACCTACGACCTTAAGATTTTGCATGAACCGAACTCTGGCAGCCACATTACACGAGAAAAAGCGAGAAGTGGTAATTCGTAATAAAAACCGCAGAAAACATTACGTTTTCAACATTTGTTTTCAAAATGACGTAACTGAAAATCTTCACATTGGACGCATTACTCTCAGAAACGTTTACATTTATCGTCTGGCAACTAATGCCGCGTGATGACGTTTGCGGTCGCACCACTTTGTACGAAGTAGAAGCTTCTAAGTTGTTGCAGTCACCAAGAAAGAGGCACAGAAATTCAAGCTTTAGTTTTTGAAAATTCAGTTTTTGGCTGCTTTTGCTGCCTTGTAGTTGACCTAGGACCTTAAGATTTTGCATGAACCGAACTCTGGCAGCCACATTACACGAGGAAAAGCGAGAAGTGGTAATTCGTGGTAAAAACCGCAGAATACATAACGTTTTCAACATTTGTTTTCGTATCGACGTAACTGAAAATCTTCACATTGGACGCATTACTCTCAGAATCGTTTACATTTATCGTCTGGCAACTAATGCAGCGTGATGACGTTTGCGGTCGCACCACTCTGTACGAAGAAGAAGCTTCTAAGTTGTTGCAGTCACCAAGAAAGAGGCACAGAAATTCAAGTTTTAGTTTTTGAAAATTCAGTTTTTGGCTGCTTTTGCTGCCTTGTAGTTGACCTAGGACCTTAAGATTTTGCATGAAATTAACTCTGGCAGGCGCATTACACGAGAAAAAGCGAGAAGTGGTAATTCGTAGTAAAAACCGCAGAAAACATAACGTTTTCAACATTTGTTTTCGTATCGACGTAACTAAAAATCTTCACATTGGACGCATTACCCTCAGAAACGTTTACATTTATCGTCTGGCAACTAATGCAGCGTGATGACGTTGGCGGTCGCACCACTCTGTACGAAGTAGAAGCTTCTACGTTGTTGCAGTCACCAAGAAAGAGGCACAGAAATTCAAGTTTTAGTTTTTGAAAATTCAGTTTTTGGCTGCTTTTGCTGCCTTGTAGTTGACCTAGGACCTTAAGATTTTGCATGAACCGAACTCTGGCAGCCACATTACACGAGAAAAAGCGAGAAGTGGTAATTCGTAATAAAAACCGCAGAAAACATTACGTTTTCAACATTTGTTTTCGAAATGACGTAACTGAAAATCATCACATTGGACGCATTACTCTCAGAAACGTTTACATTTATCGTCTGGCAACTAATGCCGCGTGATGACGTTTGCGGTCGCACCACTCTGTACGAAGTAGAAGCTTCTAAGTTGTTGCAGTCACCAAGAAAGAGGCACAGAAATTCAAGCTTTAGTTTTTGAAAATTCAGTTTTTGGCTGCTTTTGCTGCCTTGTAGTTAACCTAGGACCTTAAGATTTTGCATGAACCGAAATCTGGCAGCCACATTACACGAGAAAAAGCGAGAAGTGGTAATTCGTAGTAAAAACCGCAGAAAACATAAGGATTTCAACATTTGTTTTCGAAATGACGTAACTGAAAATCTTCACATTGGACGCATTACTCTCAGAAACGTTTACATTTATCGTCTGGCAACTAATGCAGCGTGATGACGTTTGCGGTCGCACCACTCTGTACGAAGTAGAAGCTTCTAAGTTGTTGCAGTCACCAAGAAAGAGGCACAGAAATTCAAGTTTTAGTTTTTGAAAATTCAATTTTTGGCTGCTTTTGCTGCATTGTAGTTGACCTAGGACCTTAAGATTTTGCATGAACCGAACTCTGGCAGCCGCATTACACGAGAAAAAGCGAGAAGTGGTAATTCGTAGTAAAAACCGCAGAAAACATAACGTTTTCAACCTTTGTTTTCGCATCGACGTAACTGAAAATCTTCACATTGGACGCATTACTCTCAGAAACGTTTACATTTATCGTCTGGCAACTAATGCAGCGTGATGACGTTTGCTGTCGCACCACTCTGTACGAAGTAGAAGCTTCTAAGTTGTTGCAGTCACCAAGAAAGAGGCACAGAAATTCAAGTTTTAGTTTTTGAAAATTTAGTTTTTGGCTGCTTTTGCTGCCTTGTAGTTGACCTAGGACCTTAAGATTTTGCATGAACCGAACTCTGGCAGCCACATTACACGAGAAAAAGCGAGAAGTGGTAATTCGTAGTAAAAGCCGCAGAAAACATAACGTTTTCAACATTTGTTTTCTAAATGACGTAACTGTAAATCTTCACATTGGACGCATTACTCTCAGAAACGTTTACGTTTATCGTCTGGCAACTAATGCCGCGTGATGACGTTTGCGGTCGCACCACTCTGTACGAAGTAGAAGCTTCTAAGTTGTTGCAGTCACCTAGAAAGAGGCACAGAAATTCAAGTTTTAGTTTTTGAAAATTCAGTTTTTGGCTGCTTTTGCTGCCTTGTAGTTGACCTACGACATTAAGATTTTGCATGAACCGAACTCTGGCAGCCACATTACACGAGAAAAAGCGAGAAGTGGTAATTCGTAATAAAAACCGCAGAAAACTTTACGTTTTCAACTTTTGTTTTCGAAATGACGTAACTGAAAATCTTCACATTGGACGCATTACTCTCAGAAACGTTTACATTTATCGTCTGGCAACTAATGCAGCGTGATGACGTTTGCGCTCGCACCACTCTGTACGAAGTAGAAGCTTCTAAGTTGTTGCAGTCACCAAGAAAGAGGCACAGAAATTCAAGCTTTAGTTTTTGAAAATTCAGTTTTTGGCTGCTTTTGCTGCCTTGTAGTTGACCTAGGACCTTAAGATTTTGCATGAACCGAACTCTGGCAGCCACATTACACGAGAAAAAGCGAGAAGTGGTAATTCGTAGTAAAAACCGCATAAAACATAACGTTTTCAACATTTGTTTTCGAAATGACGTAACTGAAGATCTTCACATTGGACGCATTACTCTCAGAAACCTTTACATTTGTCGTCTGGCAACTAATGCAGCGTGATGACGTTTGCGGTCGCACCACTCTGTACGAAGTAGAAGCTTCTAAGTTGTTGCAGTCACCAAGAGAGAGGCACAGAAATTCAAGTTTTAGTTTTTGAAAATTCAGTTTTTGGCTGCTTTTGGTGCATTGTAGTTGACCTAGGACCTTAAGATTTTGCATGAACCGAACTCTGGTAGCCACATTACACGAGAAAAAGCGAGAAGTGGTAATTCGTAGTAAAAACCGCTGAAAACATAACGTTTTCAACATTTGTTTTCGTATCGACGTAACTGAAAATCTTCATATTGGACGCATTACTCTCAGAAACGTTTACATTTATCGTCTGGCAACTAATGCAGCGTGATGACGTTTGCGTTCGCACCACTCTGTACGAAGTAGAAGCTTCTAAGTTGTGGCAGTCACCAAGAAAGAGGCACAGAAATTCAAGTTTTAGTTTTTGAAAATTCAGTTTTTGGCTGCTTTTGCTGCCTTGTAGTTGACCTAGGACCTTAAGATTTTGCATGAACCGAACTCTGGCAGCCACATTACACGAGAAAAAGCGAGATGTGGTAATTCGTAGTAAAAACCGCAGAAAACATAACGTTTTCAACATTTGTTTTCGTATCGACGTAACTGAAAATCTTCACATTGGACGCATTACCCTCAGAAACGTTTACATTTATCGTCTGGCAACTAATGCAGCGTGATGACGTTTGCGGTCGCACCACTCTGTACGAAGTAGAAGCTTCTACGTTGTTGCAGTCACCAAGAAAGAGGCACAGAAATTCAAGTTTTAGTTTTTGAAAATTCAGTTTTTGGCTGCTTTTGCTGCCTTTTAGTTGACCTAGGACCTTAAGATTTAGCATGAACCGAACTCTGGCAGCCACATTACACGAGAAAAAGCGAGAGGTGGTAATTCGTAGTAAAAGCCGCAGAAAACATAACGTTTTCAACATTTGTTTTCGAAATGACGTAACTGTAAATCTTCACATTGGACGCATTACTCTCAGAAACGTTTACGTTTATCGTCTGGCAACTAATGCCGCGTGATGACGTTTGCGGTCGCACCACTCTGTACGAAGTAGAAGCTTCTAAGTTGTTGCAGTCACCAAGAAAGAGGCACAGAAATTCAAGTTTTAGTTTTTGAAAATTCAGTTTTTGGCTGCTTTTGCTGCCTTGTAGTGGACCTACGACCTTAAGATTTTGCATGAACCGAACTCTGGCAGCCACATTACACGAGAAAAAGCGAGAAGTGGTAATTCGTAATAAAAACCGCAGATAACATAACGTTTTCAACATTTGTTTTCGAAATGACGTAACTGAAAATCTTCACATTGGACGCATTACTCTCAGAAACGTTTACATTTATCGTCTGGCAACTAATGCCGCGTGATGACGTTTGCGGTCGCACCACTGTGTACGAAGTAGAAGCTTCTAAGTTGTTGCAGTCACCAAGAAAGAGGCACAGAAATTCAAGCTTTTTTTTATGAAAATTCAGTTTTTGGCTGCTTTTGCTGCCTTGTAGTTGACCTAGGACCTTAAGATTTTGCATGAACCGAACTCTGGCAGCCACATTACACGAGAAAAAGCGAGAAGTGGTAATTCGTAGTAAAAACCGCAGAAAATATAACGTTTTCAACATTTGTTTTCGAAATGACGTAACTGAAAATCTTCACATTGGACGCATTACTCTCAGAAACGTTTACATTTATCGTCTGGCAACTAATGCAGCGTGATGACGTTTGCGGTCGCACCACTCTGTACGAAGTAGAAGCTTCTAAGTTGTTGCAGTCACCAAGAAAGAGGCACAGAAATTCAAGTTTTAGTTTTTGAAAATTCAGTTTTTGGCTGCTTTTGCTGCCTTGTAGTTGACCTAGGACCTTAAGATTTTGCATGAACCGAACTCTGGCAGCCACATTACACGAGAAAAAGCGAGAAGTGGTAATTCGTAGTAAAAACCGCAGAAAACATAACGTTTTCAACATTTGTTTTCGTATCGACGTAACTGAAAATCTTCACATTGGACGCTTTACTCTCAGAAACGTTTACGTTTATCGTCTAGCAACTAATGCAGCGTGATGACGTTTGAGGTCGCACCACTCTGTACGAAGTAGAAGCTTCTAAGTTGTTGCAGTCACCAAGAAAGAGCCACAGAAATTCAAGTTTTAGTTTTTGAAAATTCAGTTTTTGGCTGCTTTTGCTGCCTTGTAGTCGACCTAGGACCTTAAGATTTTGCATGAACCGAACTCTGGCAGCCACATTACACGAGAAAAAGCGACAAGTGGTAATTCGTAGTAAAAACCGCAGAAAACGTTTTTACATTGTTTTCGTATCGACGTAACTGAAAATCTTCACATTGGACGCATTACTCTCAGAAACGTTTACATTTATCGTCTGGCAACTAATGCAACGTGATGACGTTTGCGGTCGCACCACTCTGTACGAAGTAGAAGCTTCTAAGTTGTTGCAGTCACCAAGAAAGAGCCACAGAAATTCAAGTTTTAGTTTTTGAAAATTCAGTTTTTGGCTGCTTTTGCTGCCTTGTAGTTGACCTAGGACCTTAAGATTTTGCATGAACCGAACTCTGGCAGCCACATTACACGAGAAAAAGCGAGAAGTGGTAATTCGCAGTAAAAACCGCAGAAAACATAACGTTTTCTACATTGTTTTCGTATCGACGTAACTGACAATCTTCACAATGGACGCATTACTCTCAGAAACGTTTACATTTATCGTCTGGCAACTAATGCAGCGTGATGACGTTTGCGGTCGCACCACTCTGTACGAAGTAGAAGCTTCTAAGTTGTTGCAGTCACCAAGAAAGAGGCACAGAAATTCAAGTTTTAGTTTTTGAAAATTCAGTTTTTGGCTGCTTTTGCTGCCTTGTAGTTGATCTAGGACATTAAGATTTTGCATGAACCGAACTCTAGCAGCCACATTACACGAGAAAAAGCGAGAAGTGGTAATTCGTAGTAAAAACCGCAGAAAACATAACGTTTTCAACATTTGTTTTCGAAATGACGTAACTGAAAATCTTCACATTGGACGCATTACTCTCAGAAACGTTTACATTTATCGTCTGGCAACTAATGCAGCGTGATGACGTTTGCGGTCGCACCACTCTGTACGAAGTAGAAGCTTCTAAGTTGTTGCAGTCACCAAGAAAGAGGCACAGAAATTCAAGTTTTAGTTTTTGAAAATTCTGTTTTTGGCTGCTTTTGCTGCCTTGTAGTTGACCTAGGACCTTATGATTTTGCATGAACCGAACTCTGGCAGCCACATTACACGAGAAAAAGCGAGAAGTGGTAATTCGTAGTAAAAACCGCAGAAAACATAACGTTTTTACATTGTTTTCGTATCGACGTAACTGAAAATCTTCACATTGGACGCATTACTCTCAGAAACGTTTACATTTATCGTCTGGCAACTAATGCAGCGTGATAACGTTTGCGGTCGCACCACTCAGTACGAAGTAGAAGCTTCTAAGTTGTTGCAGTCACCAAGAAAGAGGCACAGAAATTCAAGTTTTAGTTTTTGAAAATTCAGTTTTTGGCTGCTTTTGCTGCCTTGTAGTTGACCTAGGACCTTACGATTTTGCATGAACCGAACTCTCGCAGCCACATTACACGAGAAAAAGCGAGAAGTGGTAATTCGTAGTAAAAACCGCAGAAAACATAACGTTTTCAACATTTGTTTTCGTATCGACGTAACTGAAAATCTTCACATTGGACGCATTACTCTCACAAACGTTTACATTTATCGTCTGGCAACTAATGCAGCGTGATGACGTTTGCGGTCGCACCACTCTGTACGAAGTAGAAGCTTCTAAGTTGCTGCTGTCACCAAGAAAGAGGCACAGAAATTCAAGTTTTAGTTTTTGAAAATTCAGTTTTTGGCTGCTTTTGCTGCCTTGTAGTTGACCTAGGACCTTAAGATTTTGCATGAAACGAACTCTGGCAGCCACATTACACGAGAAAAAGCGAGAAGTGGTAATTCGTAGTAAAAACCGCATAAAACATAACGTTTTCAACATTTGTTTTCGAAATGACGTAACTGAAAATCTTCACATTGGACGCATTACTCTCAGAAACGTTTACATTTATCGTCTGGCAACTAATGCAGCGTGATGACGTTTGCGGTCGCACCACTCTGTACGAAGTAGAAGCTTCTAAGTTGTTGCAGCCACCGAGAAAGAGGCACAGAAATTCAAGTTTTAGTTTTTGAAAATTCAGTTTTTGGCTGCTTTTGCTGCCTTGTAGTTGACCTAGGACCTTAAGATTTTGCATGAACCGAACTCTGGCAGCCACATTACACGAGAAAAAGCGAGAAGTGGTAATTCGTATTAAAAACCGCAGAAAACATAACGTTTTCAACATTTGTTTTCGAAATGACGTAACTGAAAATCTTCACATTGGACGCATTACTCTCAGAAACGTTTACATTTATCGTCTGGCATCTAATGCAGCGTGATGACGTTTGCGGTCGCACCACTCTGTACGAAGTAGAAGCTTCTAAGTTGTTGCAGTCACCAAGAAAGAGGCACAGAAATTCAAGTTTTAGTTTTTGAAAATTCAGTTTTTGGCTGCTTTTGCTGCCTTGTAGTTGACCTAGGACCTTAAGATTTTGCATGAACCGAACTCTGGCAGCCACATTACACGAGAAAAAGCGAGAAGTGGTAATTCGTAGTAAAAACCGCAGAGAACATAACGTTTTCTACATTGTTTTCGTATCGACGTAACTGAAAATCTTCACATTGGACGCATTACTCTCAGAAACGTTTACATTTATCGTCTGGCAACTAATGCAGCGTGATGACGTTTGCGGTCGCACCACTCTGTACGAAGTAGAAGCTTCTAAGTTGTTGCAGTCACCAAGAAAGAGGCACAGAAATTCAAGTTTTAGTTTTTGAAAATTCAGTTTTTGGCTGCTTTTGCTGCCTTGTAGTTGACCTAGGACCTTAAGATTTTGCATGAACCGAACTCTGGCAGCCACATTACACGAGAAAAAGCGAGAAGTGGTAATTCGTAGTAAAAACCGCAGAAAACATAACGTTTTCAACATTTGTTTTCGAAATGACGTAACTGAAAATCTTCACATTGGACGCATTACTCTCAGAAACGTTTACATTTATCGTCTGGCAACTAATGCAGCGTGATGACGTTTGCGGTCGCACCACTCTGTACGAAGTAGAAGCTTCTAAGTTGTTGCAGTCACCAAGAAAGAGGCACAGAAATTCAAGTTTTAGTTTTTGAAAATTCAGTTTTTGGCTGCTCTTGCTGCCTTGTGGTTGACCTAGGACCTCAAGATTTTGCATGAACCGAACTCTGGCAGCCACATTACACGAGAAAAAGCGAGAAGTGGTAATTCGTAGTAAAAACCGCAGAAAACATAACGTTTTCAACATTTGTTTTCGTATCCACGTAACTGAAAATCTTCACATTGGACGCATTACTCTCAGAAACGTTTACATTTATCGTCTGGCAACTAATGCAGCGTGATGACGTTTGCGGTCGCACCACTCTGTACGAAGTAGAAGCTTCTAAGTTGTTGCAACCACCAAGAAAGAGGCACAGAAATTCAAATTTTAGTTTTTGAAAATTCAGTTTTTGGCTGCTTTTGCTGCCTTGTAGTTGACCTAGGACCTTAAGATTTTGCATGAACCGAACTCTGGCAGCCACATTACACGAGAAAAAGCGAGAAGAGGTAATTCGTAGTAAAAACCTCATAAAACATAACGTTTTCAACATTTGTTTTCGAAATGACGTAACTGAAAATCTTCACATTGGACGCATTACTCTCAGAAACGTTTACATTTATCGTCTGGCAACTAATGCAGCGTGATGACGTTTGCGGTCGCACCACTCTGTACGAAGTAGAAGCTTCTAAGTTGTTGCAGTCACCAAGAAAGAGGCACAGAAATTCAAGTTTTAGTTTTTGAAAATTCAGTTTTTGGCTGCTTTTGCTGCCTTGTAGTTGACCTAGGACTTTAAGATCTTGCATGAACGGAACTCTGGCAGCCACATTACACGAGAAAAAGCGAGAAGTGGTAATTCGTAGTAAAAACCGCAGAAAACATAACGTTTTCTACATTGTTTTCGTATCGACGTAACTGAAAATCTTCACATTGGACGCATTACTCTCAGAAACGTTTACATTTATCGTCTGGCAACTAATGCAGCGTGATGACGTTTGCGGTCGCACCACTCTGTATGAAGTAGAAGCTTCTAAGTTGTTGCAGTCACCAAGAAAGAGGCACAGAAATTCAAGTTTTAGTTTTTGAAAATTCAGTTTTTGGTTGCTTTTGCTGCCTCGTAGTTGACCTAGAACCTTAAGATTTTGCATGAACCGAACTCTGGCAGCCACATTACACGAGAAAAAGCGAGAAGTGGTAATTCGTAGTAAAAACCGAAGAAAACATAACGTTTTCAACATTTGTTTTCCGAATGACGTAATTGAAAATCTTCACATTGGACGCATTGCTCTCAGAAACGTTTACATTTATCGTCTGGCAACTAATGCCCCGTGATGACGTTTGCGGTCGCACCACTCTGTACGAAGTAGAAGCTTCTAAGTTGTTGCAGTCACCAAGAAAGAGGCACAGAAATTCAAGTTTTAGTTTTTGAAAATTCAGTTTTTGGCTGCTTTTGCTGCCTTGTAGTTGACCTAGGACCTTAAGATTTTGCATGAACCGAACTCTGGCAGCCACATTACACGAGAAAAAGCGAGAAGTGGTAATTCATAGTAAAAACCGCAGAAAACATAACGTTTTCTACATTGTTTTCGTATCGACGTAACTGAAAATCTTCACATTGGACGCATTACTCTCAGAAACGTTTACATTTATCGTCTGGCAACTAATGCAGCGTGATGACGTTTGCGGTCGCACCACTCTGTACGAAGTAGAAGCTTCTACGTTGTTGCAGTCACCAAGAAAGAGGCACAGAAATTCAAGTTTTAGTTTTTGAAAATTCAGTTTTTGGCTGCTTTTGCTGCCTTGTAGTTGACCTAGGACCTTAAGATTTTGCATGAACCGAACTCTGGCAGCCACATTACACGAGAAAAAGCGAGAAGTGGTAATTCGTAGTAAAAGCCGCAGAAAACATAACGTTTTCAACATTTGTTTTCTAAATGACGTAACTGTAAATCTTCACATTGGACGCATTACTCTCAGAAACTTTTACGTTTATCGTCTGGCAACTAATGCCGCGTGATGACGTTTGCGGTCGCACCACTCTGTACGAAGTAGAAGCTTCTAAGTTGTTGCAGTCACCTAGAAAGAGGCACAGAAATTCAAGTTTTAGTTTTTGAAAATTCAGTTTTTGGCTGCTTTTTCTGCCTTGTAGTTGACCTACGACCTTAAGATTTTGCATGAACCGAACTCTGGCAGCCACATTACACGAGAAAAAGCGAGAAGTGGTAATTCGTAATAAAAACCGCAGAAAACATTACGTTTTCAACATTTGTTTTCGAAATGACGTAACTGAAAATCTTCACATTGGACGCATTACTCTCAGAAACGTTTACATTTATCGTCTGGCAACTAATGCCGCGTGATGACGTTTGCGGTCGCACCACTGTGTACGAAGTAGAAGCTTCTAAGTTGTTGCAGTCACCAAGAAAGAGGCACAGAAATTCAAGCTTTAGTTTTTGAAAATTCAGTTTTTGGCTGCTTTTGCTGCCTTGTAGTTGACCTAGGACCTAAAGATTTTGCATGAACCGAACTCTGGCAGCCACATTACACGAGAAAAAGCGAGAAGTGGTAATTCGTAGTAAAAACCGCAGAAAACATAACGTTTTCAGCATTTGTTTTCGAAATGACGTAACTGAAGATCTTCACATTGGACGCATTACTCTCAGAAACCTTTACATTTATCGTCTGGCAACTAATGCAGCGTGATGACGTTTGCGGTCGCACCACTCTGTACGAAGTAGAAGCTTCTAAGTTGTTGCAGTCACCAAGAAAGAGGCACAGAAATTCAAGTTTAGTTTTTGAAAATTCAGTTTTTGGCTGCTTTTGGTGCATTGTAGTTGACCTAGGACCTTAAGATTTTGCATGAACCGAACTCTGGCAGCCACATTACACGAGAAAAAGCGAGAAGTGGTCATTCGTAGTAAAAACCGCAGAAAACATAACGTTTTCAACATTTGTTTTCGTATCGACGTAACTGAAAATCTTCATATTGGACGCATTACTCTCAGAAACGTTTACATTTATCGTCTGGCAACTAATGCAGAGTGATGACGTTTGCGTTCGCACCACTCTGTACGAAGTAGAAGCTTCTAAGTTGTGGCAGTCACCAAGAAAGAGGCACAGAAATTCAAGTTTTAGTTTTTGAAAATTCAGTTTTTGGCTGCTTTTGCTGCCTTGTAGTTGACCTAGGACCTTAAGATTTTGCATGAACCGAACTCTGGCAGCCACATTACACGAGAAAAAGCGAGAAGTGGTAATTCGTAGGAAAAACCGCAGAAAACATAACGTTTTCAACATTTGTTTTCGTATCGACGTAACTGAAAATCTTCACATTGGACGCATTACCCTCAGAAACGTTTACATTTATCGTCTCGCAACTAATGCAGCGTGATGACGTTTGTGGTCGCACCACTCTGTACGAAGTAGAAGCTTCTACGTTGTTGCAGTCACCAAGTAAGAGGCACTGAAATTCAAGTTTATTTTTTGAAAATTCAGTTTTTGGCTGCTTTTGCTGCCTTTTAGTTGACCTAGGACCTTAAGATTTTGCATGAACCGAACTCTGGCAGCCACATTACACGAGAAAAAGCGAGAGGTGGTAATTCGTAGTAAAAGCCACAGAAAACATAACGTTTTCAACATTTGTTTTCGAAATGACGTAACTGTAAATCTTCACATTGGACGCATTACTCTGAGAAACGTTTACGTTTATCGTCTGGCAACTAATGCCGCGTGATGACGTTTGCGGTCGCACCACTCTGTACGAAGTAGAAGCTTCTAAGTTGTTGCAGTCACCAAGAAAGAGGCACAGAAATTCAAGTTTTAGTTTTTGAAAATTCAGTTTTTGGCTGCTTTTGCTGCCTTGTAGTGGACCTACGACCTTAAGATTTTGCATGAACCGAACTCTGGCAGCCACACTACACGAGAAAAAGCGAGAAGTGGTAATTCGTAATAAAAACCGCAGATAACATAACGTTTTCAACATTTGTTTTCGAAATGACGTAACTGAAAATCTTCACATTGGACGCATTACTCTCAGAAACGTTTACATTTATCGTCTGGCAACTAATGCCGCGTGATGACGTTTGCGGTCGCACCACTCTGTACGAAGTAGAAGCTTCTAAGTTGTTGCAGTCACCAAGAAAGAGGCACAGAAATTCAAGCTTTAGTTTATGAAAATTCAGTTTTTGGCTGCTTTTGCTGCCTTGTAGTTGACCTAGGACCTTAAGATTTTGCATGAACCGAACTCTGGCAGCCACATTACACGAGAAAAAGCGAGAAGTGGTAATTCGTAGTAAAAACCGCAGAAAACATAACGTTTTCAACATTTGTTTTCGTATCCACGTAACTGAAAATCTTCACATTGGACGCATTACTCTCAGAAACGTTTACATTTATCGTCTGGCAACTAATGCAGCGTGATGACGTTTGCGGTCGCACCACTCTGTACGAAGTAGAAGCTTCTAAGTTGTTGCAGTCACCAAGAAAGAGGCACAGAAATTCAAGTTTTAGTTTTTGAAAATTCAGTTTTTGGCTGCTTTTGCTGCCTTGTAGTTGACCTAGGACCTTAAGATTTTGCATGAACCGAACTCTGGCAGCCACATTACACGAGAAAAAGCGAGAAGTGGTAATTCGTAGTGAAAACCGCAGAAAACATAAGGTTTTCAACATTTGTTTTCGTATCGACGTAACTGAAAATCTTCACATTGGACGCATTACTCTCAGAAACGTTTACGTTTATCGTCTGGCAACTAATGCAGCGTGATGACGTTTGCGGTCGCACCACTCTGTATGAAGTAGAAGCTTCTAAGTTGTTGCAGTCACCAAGAAAGAGCCACAGAAATTCAAGTTTTAGTTTTTGAAAATTCAGTTTTTGGCTGCTTTTGCTGCCTTGTAGTCGACCTAGGACCTTATGATTTTGCATGAACCGAACTCTGGCAGCCACATTACACGAGAAAAAGCGAGAAGTGGTAATTCGTAGTAAAAACCGCAGAAAACATAACGTTTTCAACATTTGTTTTCGAAATGACGTAACTGAAAATCTTCACATTGGACGCATTACTCTCAGAAACGTTTACATTTATCGTCTGGCAACTAATGCAGCGTGATGACGTTTGCGGTCGCACCACTCTGTACGAAGTAGAAGCTTCTAAGTTGTTGCAGTCACCAAGAAAGAGGCACAGAAATTCAAGTTTTAGTTTTTGAAAATTCTGTTTTTAGCTGCTTTTGCTGCCTTGTAGTTGACCTAGGACCTTATGATTTTGCATGAACCGAACTCTGGCAGCCACATTACACGAGAAAAAGCGAGAAGTGGTAATTCGTAGTAAAAACCGCAGAAAACATAACGTTTTTACATTGTTTTCGTATCGACGTAACTGAAAATCTTCACATTGGACGCATTACTCTCAGAAACGTTTACATTTATCGTCTGGCAACTAATGCAGCGTGATGACGTTTGCGGTCGCACCACTCAGTACGAAGTAGAAGCTTCTAAGTTGTTGCAGTCACCAAGAAAGAGGCACAGAAATTCAAGTTTTAGTTTTTGAAAATTCAGTTTTTGGCTGCTTTTGCTGCCTTGTAGTTGACCTAGGACCTTAAGATTTTGCATGAACCGAACTCTCGCAGCCACATTACACGAGAAAAAGCGAGAAGTGGTAATTCGTAGTAAAAACCGCAGAAAACATAACGTTTTCAACATTTGTTTTCGTATCGACGTAACTGAAAATCTTCACATTGGACGCATTACTCTCACAAACGTTTACATTTATCGTCTGGCAACTAATGCAGCGTGATGACGTTTGCGGTCGCACCACTCTGTACGAAGTAGAAGCTTCTAAGTTGCTGCTGTCACCAAGAAAGAGGCACAGAAATTCAAGTTTTAGTTTTTGAAAATTCAGTTTTTGGCTGCTTTTGCTGCCTTGTAGTTGACCTAGGACCTTAAGATTTTGCATGAACCGAACTCTGGCATCCACATTACACGAGAAAAAGCGAGAAGTGGTAATTCGTAGTAAAAACCGCATAAAACATAACGTTTTCAACATTTGTTTTCGAAATGACGTAACTGAAAATCTTCACATTGGACGCATTACTCTCAGAAACGTTTACATTTATCGTCTGGCAACTAATGCAGCGTGATGACGTTTGCGGTCGCACCACTCTGTACGAAGTAGAAGCTTCTAAGTTGTTGCAGCCACCGAGAAAGAGGCACAGAAATTCAAGTTTTAGTTTTTGAAAATTCAGTTTTTGGCTGCTTTTGCTGCCTTGTAGTTGACCTAGGACCTTAAGATTTTGCATGAACCGAACTGGCAGCCACATTACACGAGAAAAAGCGAGAAGTGGTAATTCGTATTAAAAACCGCAGAAAACATAACGTTTTCAACATTTGTTATCGAAATGACGTAACTGTATATCTTCACATTGGACGCATTACTCTCAGAAACGTTTACATTTATCGTCTGGCAACTAATGCAGCGTGATGACGTTTGCGGTCGCACCACTCTGTACGAAGTAGAAGCTTCTAAGTTGTTGCAGTCACCAAGAAAGAGGCACAGAAATTCAAGTTTTAGTTTTTGAAAATTCAGTTTTTGGCTGCTTTTGCTGCCTTGTAGTTGACCTAGGACCTTAAGATTTTGCATGAACCGAACTCTGGCAGCCACATTACACGAGAAAAAGCGAGAGGAGGTAATTCGTAGTAAAAACCGCATAAAACATAACGTTTTCAACATTTGTTTTCGAAATGACGTAACTTAAAATCTTCACATTGGACGCATTACTCTCAGAAACGTTTACATTTATCGTCTGGCAACTAATGCAGCGTGATGACGTTTGCGGTCGCACCACTCTGTACGAAGTAGAAGCTTCTAAGCTGTTGCAGTCACCAAGAAAGAGGCACAGAAATTCAAGTTTTAGTTTTAGAAAATTCAGTTTTTGGCTGCTTTTGCTGCCTTGTAGTTGACCTAGGACCTTAAGATCTTGCATGAACCGATCTCTGGCAGCCACATTACACGAGAAAAAGCGAGAAGTGGTAATTCGTAGTAAAAACCGCAGAAAACATAACGTTTTCTACATTGTTTTCGTATCGACGTAACTGAAAATCTTCACATTGGACGCATTACTCTCAGAAACGTTTACATTTATCGTCTGGCAACTAACGCAGCGTGATGACGTTTGCGGTCGCACCACTCTGTACGAAGTAGAAGCTTCTAAGTTGTTGCAGTCACCAAGAAAGAGGCACAGAAATTCAAGTTTTAGTTTTTGAAAATTCAGTTTCTGGCTCCTTTTGCTGCCTTGTAGTTGACATAGGACCTTAAGATTTTGCATGAACCGAACTCTGGCAGCCACATTACACGAGAAAAAGCGAGAAGTGGTAATTCGTAGTAAAAACCGCAGAAAACATAACGTTTTCAACATTTGTTTTCGAAATGACGTAACTGAAAATCTTCACATTGGACGCATTACTCTCAGAAACGTTTACATTTATCGTCTGGCAACTAATGCAGCGTGATGACGTTTGCGGTCGCACCACTCTGTACGAAGTAGAAGCTTCTAAGTTGTTGCAGTCACCAAGAAAGAGGCACAGAAATTCAAGTTTTAGTTTTTGAAAATTCAGTTTTTGGCTGCTTTTGCTGCCTTGTAGTTGACCTAGGACCTTAAGATTTTGCATGAACCGAACTCTGGCAGCCACATTACACGAGAAAAAGCGAGAAGTGGTAATTCGTAGTAAAAACCGCAGAAAACATAACGTTTTCAACATTTGTTTTCGAAATGACGTAACTGAAAATCTTCACATTGGACGCATTACTCTCAGAAACGTTTACATTTATCGTCTGGCAACTAATGCAGCGTGATGACGTTTGCGGTCGCACCACTCTGTACGAAGTAGAAGCTTCTAAGTTGTTGCAGTCACCAAGAAAGAGGCACAGAAATTCAAGTTTTAGTTTTTGAAAATTCAGTTTTTGGCTGCTTTTGCTGCCTTGTAGTTGACCTAGGACTTTAAGATTTTGCATGAACCGAACTCTGGCAGCCACATTACACGAGAAAAAGCGAGAAGTGGTAATTCGTAGTAAAAACCGCAGAAAACATAACGTTTTCTACATTGTTTTCGTATCGACGTAACTGAAAATCTTCACATTGGACGCATTACTCTCAGAAACGTTTACATTTATCGTCTGGCAACTAATGCAGCGTGATGACGTTTGCGGTCGCACCACTCTGTACGAAGTAGAAGTTTCTAAGTTGTTGCAGTCACCAAGAAAGAGGCACAGAAATTCAAGTTTTAGTTTTTGAAAATTCAGTTTTGGGCTGCTTTTGCTGCCTCGTAGTTGACCTAGAACCTTAAGATTTTGCATGAACCGAACACTGGCAGCCACATTACACGAGAAAAAGCGAGAAGTGGTAATTCGTATTAAAAACCGCAGAAAACATAACGTTTTCAACATTTGTTTTCGAAATGACGTAACTGTATATCTTCACATTGGACGCATTACTCTCAGAAACGTTTACATTTATCGTCTGGCAACTAATGCAGCGTGATGACGTTTGCGGTCGCACCACTCTGTACGAAGTAGAAGCTTCTACGTTGTTGCAGCCACCGAGAAAGAGGCACAGAATTTCAAGTTTTAGTTTTTGAAAATTTAGTTTTTGGCTGCTTTTGCTGCCTTGTAGTTGACCTAGGACCTTAAGATTTTGCATGAACCGAACTCTGGCAGCCACATTACACGAGAAAAAGCGAGAAGTGGTAATTCGTAGTAAAAACCGCAGAAAACATAACGTTTTCAACATTTGTTTTCGAAATGACGTAACTGAAAATCTTCACATTGGACGCATTACTCTCAGAAACGTTTACATTTATCGTCTGGCAACTAATGCAGCGTGATGACGTTTGCGGCCGCACCACTCTGTACGAAGTAGAAGCTTCTAAGTTGTTCCAGTCACCAAGAAAGAGGCACAGAAATTTAAGTTTTAGTTTTTGAAAATTCAGTTTTTGGCTGCTTTTGCTGCCTTGTAGTTGACCTAGGACCTCAAGATTTTGCATGAACCGAACTCTGGCAGCCACATTACACGAGAAAAAGCGAGAGGTGGTAATTCGTAGTAAAAACCGCAGAAAACATAACGTTTTCAACATTTGTTTTCGTATCCACGTAACTGAAAATCTTCACATTGGACGCATTACTCTCAGAAACGTTTACATTCATCGTCTGGCAACTAATGCAGCGTGATGACGTTTGCGGTCGCACCACTCTGTACGAAGTAGAAGCTTCTAAGTAGTTGCAACCACCAAGAAAGAGGCACAGAAATTCAAATTTTAGTTTTTGAAAATTCAGTTTTTGGCTGCTTTTGCTGCCTTGTAGTTGACCTAGGACCTTAAGATTTTGCATGAACCGAACTCTGGCAGCCACATTACACGAGAAAAAGCGAGAAGTGGTAATTCGTAGTAAAAACCGCATAAAACATAACGTTTTCAACATTTGTTTTCGAAATGACGTAACTGAAAATCCTCACATTGGACGCATTACTCTCAGAAACGTTTACATTTATCGTCTGGCAACTAATGCAGCGTGATGACGTTTGCGGTCGCACCACTCTGTACGAAGTAGAAGCTTCTAAGTTGTTGCAGTCACCAAGAAAGGGGCACAGAAATTCAAGTTTTAGTTTTTGAAAATTCAGTTTTTGGCTGCTTTTGCTGCCTTGTAGTTGCCCTACGACTTTAAGATTTTGCATGAACCGAACTCTGGCAGCCACATTACACGAGAAAAAGCGAGAAGTGGTAATTCGTAGTAAAAACCGCAGAAAACATAACGTTTTCTACATTGTTTTCGTATCGACGTAACTGAAAATCTTCACATTGGACGCATTACTCTCAGAAACGTTTACATTTATCGTCTGGCAACTAATGCAGCGTGATGACGTTTGCGGTCGCACCACTCTGTACGAAGTAGAAGCTTCTAAGTTGTTGCAGTCACCAAGAAAGAGGCACAGAAATTCAAGTTTTAGTTTTTGAAAATTCAGTTTTTGGCTGCCTTTGCTGCCTCGTAGTTGACCTAGAACCTTAAGATTTTGCATGAACCGAACTCTGGCAGCCACATTACACGAGAAAAAGCGAGAAGTGGTAATTCGTAGTAAAAACCGCAGAAAACATAACGTTTTCAACATTTGTTTTCCGAATGACGTAATTGAAAATCTTCACATTGGACGCATTACTCTCAGAAACGTTTACATTTATCGTCTGGCAACTAATGCCGCGTGATGACGTTTGCGGTCGCACCACTCTGTACGAAGTAGAAGCTTCTAAGTTGTTGCAGTCACCAAGAAAGAGGCACAGAAATTCAAGTTTTAGTTTTTGAAAATTCAGTTTTTGGCTGCTTTTGCTGCCTTGTAGTTGACCTACGACCTTAAGATTTTGCATGAACCGAACTCTGGCAGCCACATTACACGAGAAAAAGCGAGAAGTGGTAATTCGTAGTAAAAACCGCAGAAAACATAACGTTTTCTACATTGTTTTCGTATAGACGTAACTGAAAATCTTCACATTGGACGCATTACTCTCAGAAACGTCTACATATATCGTCTGGCAACTAATGCAGCGTGATGACGTTTGCGGTCGCACCACTCTGTACGAATTAGAAGCTTCTAAGTTGTTGCAGTCACCAAGAAAGAGGCACAGAAATTCAAGTTTTAGTTTTTGAAAATTCAGTTTTTGGCTGCTTTTGCTGCCTTGTAGTTGACCTAGGACCTTAAGATTTTGCATGAACCGAACTCTGGCAGCCACATTACACGAGAAATAGCGAGAAGTGGTAATTCGTAGTAAAAACCGCAGAAAACATAACGTATTCAACATTTGTTTTCGAAATGACGCAACTGAAAATCTTCACATTGGACGCATTACTCTCAGAAACGTTTACATTTATCGTCTGGCAACTAATGCAGCGTGATGACGTTTGCGGTCGCACCACTCTGTACGAAGTAGAAGCTTCTAAGTTGTTGCAGTCACCAAGAAAGAGGCACAGAAATTCAAGTTTCAGTTTTTGAAAATTCAGTTTTTGGCTGCTTTTGCTGCCTTGTAGTTGACCTAGGACCTTAAGATCTTGCATGAACCGATCTCTGGCAGCCACATTACACGAGAAAAAGCGAGAAGTGGTAATTCGTAGTAAAAACCGCAGAAAACATAACGTTTTCTACATTGTTTTCGTATCGACGTAACTGAAAATCTTCACATTGGACGCATTACTCTCAGAAACGTTTACATTTATCGTCTGGCAACTAATGCAGCGTGATGACGTTTGCGGTCGCACCACTCTGTACGAAGTAGAAGCTTTTAAGTTGTTGCAGTCACCAAGAAAGAGGCACAGAAATTCAAGTTTTAGTTTTTGAAAATTCAGTTTTTGGCTGCTTTTGCTGCCTTGTAGTTGACATAGGACCTTAAGATTTTGCATGAACCGAACTCTGGCAGCCACATTACACGAGAAAAAGCGAGAAGTTGTAATTCGTAGTAAAAACCGCAGAAAACATAACGTTTTCAACATTTGTTTTCGAAATAACGTAACTGAAAATCTTCACATTGGACGCATTACTCTCAGAAACGTTTACATTTATCGTCTTGCAACTAATGCAGCGTGATGACGTTTGCGGTCGCACCACTCTGTACGAAGTAGAAGCTTCTAAGTTGTAGCAGTCACCAAGAAAGAGGCACAGAAATTCAAGTTTTAGTTTTTGAAAATTCAGTTTTTGGCTGCTTTTGCCGCCTTGTAATTGACCTAGGACCTTAAGATTTTGTATGAACCGAACTCTGGCAGCCACATTACACGAGAAAAAGCGAGAAGTGGTAATTCGTAGTAAAAACCGCAGAAAACATAACGTTTTCTACATTGTTTTCGTATCGACATAACTGAAAATCTTCACATTGGACGCATTACTCTCAGAAACGTTTACATTTATCGTCTGGCAACTAATGCAGCGTGATGACGTTTGCGGTCGCACCACTCTGTACGAAGTAGAATCTTCTAAGTTGTTGCAGTCACCAGGAAAGAGGCACAGAAATTCAAGTTTTAGTTTTTGAAAATTCAGTTTTTGGCTGCTTTTGCTGCCTTGTAGTTGACCTAGGACCTCAAGATTTTGCATGAACCGAACTCTGGCAGCCACATTACACGAGAAAAAGCGAGAAGTGGTAATTCGTAGTAAAAACCGCAAAAAACATAACGTTTTCAACATTTGTTTTCGTATCCACGTAACTGAAAATCTTCACATTGGACGCATTACTCTCAGAAACGTTTACATTTATCGTCTGGCAACTAATGCAGCGTGATGACGTTTGCGGTCGCACCACTCTGTACGAAGTAGAAGCTTCTAAGTTGTTGCAACCACCAAGAAAGAGGCACAGAAATTCAAATTTTAGTTTTTGAAAATTCAGTTTTTGGCTGCTTTTGCTGCCTTGTAGTTGACCTAGGACCTTAAGATTTTGCATGAACCGAACTCTGGCAGCCACATTACACGAGAAAAAGCGGGAAGTGGTAATTCGTAGTAAAAACCACATAAAGCATAACGTTTTCAACATTTGTTTTCGAAATGACGTAACTGAAAATCTTCACATTGGACGCCTTACTCTCAGAAACGTTTACATTTATCGTCTGGCAACTAATGCAGCGTGATGACGTTTGCGGTCGCACCACTCTGTACGAAGTAGAAGCTTTTAAGTTGTTGCAGTCACCAAGAAAGAGGCACAGAAATTCAAGTTTTAGTTTTTGAAAATTCAGTTTTTCGCTGCTTTTGCTGCCTTGTAGTTGACCTAGGACCTTAAGATTTTGCATGAACCGAACTCTGGCAGCCACATTACACGAGAAAAAGCGAGAAGTGGTAATTCGTAGTAAAAACCGCAGAAAACATAACGTTTTCTACATTGTTTTCGTATAGACGTAACTGAAAATCTTCACATTGGACGCATTACTCTCAGAAACGTCTACATATATCGTCTGGCAACTAATGCAGCGTGATGACGTTTGCGGTCGCACCACTCTGTACGAATTAGAAGCTTCTAAGTTGTTGCAGTCACCAAGAAAGAGGCACAGAAATTCAAGTTTTAGTTTTTGAAAATTCAGTTTTTGGCTGCTTTTGCTGCCTTGTAGTTGACCTAGGACCTTAAGATTTTGCATGAACCGAACTCTGGCAGCCACATTACACGAGAAATAGCGAGAAGTGGTAATTCGTAGTAAAAACCGCAGAAAACATAACGTATTCAACATTTGTTTTCGAAATGACGCAACTGAAAATCTTCACATTGGACGCATTACTCTCAGAAACGTTTACATTTATCGTCTGGCAACTAATGCAGCGTGATGACGTTTGCGGTCGCACCACTCTGTACGAAGTAGAATCTTCTAAGTTGTTGCAGTCACCAGGAAAGAGGCACAGAAATTCAAGTTTTAGTTTTTGAAAATTCAGTTTTTGGCTGCTTTTGCTGCCTTGTAGTTGACCTAGGACCTCAAGATTTTGCATGAACCGAACTCTGGCAGCCACATTACACGAGAAAAAGCGAGAAGTGGTAATTCGTAGTAAAAACCGCAAAAAACATAACGTTTTCAACATTTGTTTTCGTATCCACGTAACTGAAAATCTTCACATTGGACGCATTACTCTCAGAAACGTTTACATTTATCGTCTGGCAACTAATGCAGCGTGATGACGTTTGCGGTCGCACCACTCTGTACGAAGTAGAAGCTTCTAAGTTGTTGCAACCACCAAGAAAGAGGCACAGAAATTCAAATTTTAGTTTTTGAAAATTCAGTTTTTGGCTGCTTTTGCTGCCTTGTAGTTGACCTAGGACCTTAAGATTTTGCATGAACCGAACTCTGGCAGCCACATTACACGAGAAAAAGCGGGAAGTGGTAATTCGTAGTAAAAACCGCATAAAGCATAACGTTTTCAACATTTGTTTTCGAAATGACGTAACTGAAAATCTTCACATTGGACGCCTTACTCTCAGAAACGTTTACATTTATCGTCTGGCAACTAATGCAGCGTGATGACGTTTGCGGTCGCACCACTCTGTACGAAGTAGAAGCTTTTAAGTTGTTGCAGTCACCAAGAAAGAGGCACAGAAATTCAAGTTTTAGTGTTTGAAAAATCAGTTTTTGGCTGCTTTTGCTGCCTTGTAGTTGACCTGGGACTTTAAGATTTTGCATGAACCGAACTCTGGCATCCACATTACACGAGAAAAAGCGAGAAGTGGTAATTCGTAGTAAAAACCGCATAAAACATAACGTTTTCAACATTTGTTTTCGAAATGACGTAACTGAAAATCTTCACATTGGACGCATTACTCTCAGAAACGTTTACATTTATCGTCTGGCAACTAATGCAGCGTGATGACGTTTGCGGTCGCACCAATCTGTACGAAGTAGAATCTTCTAAGTTGTTGCAGTCACCAAGAAAGAGGCACAGAAATTCAAGTTTTAGTTTTTGAAAATTCAGTTTTTGGCTGCTTTTGCTGCCTTGTAGTTGACCTAGGACCTCAAGATTTTGCATGAACCGAACTGTGGCAGCCACATTACACGAGAAAAAGCGAGAAGTGGTAATTCGTAGTAAAAACCGCAGAAAACATAACGTTTTCTACATTGTTTTCGTATCGACGTAACTGAAAATCTTCACATTGGACGCATTACTCTCAGAAACGTTTACATTTATCGTCTGGCAACTAATGCAGCGTGATGACGTTTGCGGTCGCACTACTCTGTACGAAGTAGAAGCTTCTAAGTTGTTGCAGTCACCAAGAAAGAGGCACAGAAATTCAATTTTTAGTTTTTGAAAATTCAGTTTTTGGCTGCTTTTGCTGCCTCGTAGTTGTCCTAGAACCTTAAGATTTTGCATGAACCGAACTCTGGCAGCCACATTACACGAGAAAAAGCGAGAAGTGGTAATTCGTAGTAAAAACCGCAGAAAACATAACGTTTTCAACATTTGTTTTCCGAATGACGTAATTGAAAATCTTCACATTGCACGCATTACTCTCAGAAACGTTTACATTTATCGTCTGGCAACTAACGCCGCGTGATGACGTTTGCGGTCGCACCACTCTGTACGAAGTAGAAACTTCTAAGTTGTTGCAGTCACCAAGAAAGAGGCACAGAAATTCGAGTTTTAGTTTTTGAAAATTCAGTTTTTGGCTGCTTTTGCTGCCTTGTAGTTGACCTAGGACCTTAAGATTTTGCATGAACCGAACTCTGGCAGCCACATTACACGAGAAAAAGCGAGAAGTGGTAATTCGTAGTAAAAACCGCAGAAAACATAACGTTTTCTACATTGTTTTCGTATCGACGTAACTGAAAATCTTCACATTGGACGCATTACTCTCAGAAACGTTTACATATATCGTCTGGCAACTAATGCAGCGTGATGACGTTTGCGGTCGCACCACTCTGTACGAAGTAGAAGCTTCTAAGTTGTTGCAGTCACCAAGAAAGAGGCACAGAAATTCAAGTTTTAGTTTTTGAAAATTCAGTTTTTGGCTGATTTTGCTGGCTTGTAGTTGACCTAGGACCTTAAGATTTTGCATGAACCGAACTCTGGCAGCCACATTACACGAGAAAAAGCGAGAAGTGGTAATTCGTAGTAAAAACCGCAGAAAACATAACGTTTTCAACATTTGTTTTCGAAATGACGTAACTGAAAATCTTCACATTGGACGCATTACTCTCAGAAACGTTTACATTTATCGTCTGGCAACTAATGCAGCGTGATGACGTTTGCGGTCGCACCACTCTGTACGAAGTAGAAGCTTCTAAGTTGTTGCAGTCACCAAGAAAGAGCCACAGAAATTCAAGTTTTAGTTTTTGAAAATTCAGTTTTTGGCTGCTTTTGCTGCCTTGTAGTTGACCTAGGACCTTAAGATTTTGCATGAACCGAACTCTGGCAGCCACATTACACGAGAAAAAGCGAGAAGTGGTAATTCGTAGTAAACACCGCATAAAACATAACGTTTTCAACATTTGTTTTCGAAATGACGTAACTGAAAATCTTCACATTGGACGCATTACTCTCAGAAACGTTTACATTTATCGTCTGGCAACTAATGCAGCGTGATGACGTTTGCGGTCGCACCACTCTGTACGAAGTAGAAGCTTCTAAGTTGTTGCAGTCACCAAGAAAGAGGCACAGAAATTCAAGTTTTAGTTTTTGAAAATTCAGTTTTTGGCTGCTTTTGCTGCCTTGTAGTTGACCTAGGACCTTAAGATCTTGCATGAACCGATCTCTGGCAGCCACATTACACGAGAAAAAGCGAGAAGTGGTAATTCGTAGTAAAAACCGCAGAAAACATAACGTTTTCTACATTGTTTTCGTATCGACGTAACTGAAAATCTTCACATTGGACGCATTACTCTCAGAAACGTTTACATTTATCGTCTGGCAACTAATGCCGCGTGATGACGTTTGCGGTCGCACCACTCTGTACGAAGTAGAAGCTTCTAAGTTGTTGCAGTCACCAAGAAAGAGGCACAGAAATTCAAGTTTTAGTTTTTGAAAATTCAGTTTTTGGCTGCTTTTGCCGCCTTGTAGTTGACCTAGGACCTTAAGATTTTGCATGAACCGAACTCTGGCAGCCACATTACACGAGAAAAAGCGAGAAGTAGTAATTCGTAGTAAAAACCGCAGAAAACATAACGTTTTCAACATTTGTTTTCGAAATGACGTAACTGAAAATCTTCACATTGGACGCATTACTCTCAGAAACGTTTACATTTATCGTCTGGCAACTAATGCAGCGTGATGACGTTTGCGGTCGCACCACTCTGTACGAAGTAGAAGCTTCTAAGTTGTTGCAGTCACCAAGAAAGAGGCACAGAAATTCAAGTTTTAGTTTTTGAAAATTCAGTTTTTGGCTGCTTTTGCTGCCTTGTAGTTACCTAGGACCTTAAGATTTTGCATGAACCGAACTCTGGCAGCCACATTACACGAGAAAAAGCGAGAAGTGGTAATTCGTAGTAAAAACCGCAGAAAACATAACGTTTTCAACATTTGTTTTCGAAATGACGTAACTGAAAATCTTCACATTGGACGCATTAATCTCAGAAACGTTTACATTTATCGTCTGGCAACTAATGCAGCGTGATGACGTTTGCGGTCGCACCACTCTGTACGAAGTAGAAGCTTCTAAGTTGTTGCAGTCACCAAGAAAGAGGCACAGAAATTCAAGTTTAAGTTTTTGAAAATTCAGTTTTTGGCTGCTTTTGCTGCCTTGTAGTTGACCTAGGACCTTAAGATTTTGCATGAACCGAACTCTGGCAGCCACATTACACGAGAAAAAGCTAGAAGTGGTAATTCGTTGTAAAAACCACAGAAAACATATCGTCTTCTACATTGTTTTCGTATCGACGTAACTGAAAATCTTCACATTGGACGCATTACTCTCAGAAACGTTTACAGTTATCGTCTGGCAACTAATGCAGCGTGATGACGTTTGCGGTCGCACCACTCTGTACGAAGTAGAAGCTTCTAAGTTGTTGCAGTCACCAAGAAAGAGGCACAGAAATTCAAGTTTTAGTTTTTGAAAATTCAATTTTTGGCTGCTTTTGCTGCCTTGTAGTTGACCTAGGACCTTAAGATTTAGCATGAACCGAACTCTTGCAGCCACATTACACGAGAAAAAGCGAGAAGTGGTAATTCGTAGTAAAAACCGCAGAAAACATAACGTTTTCTACATTGTTTTCGTATCGACGTAACTGAAAATCTTCACATTGGGCGCATTACTTTCAGAAACGTTTACATTTATCGTCTGGCAACTAATGCAGCGTGATGACGTTTGCGGTCGCACCACTCTGTACGAAGTAGAAGCTTCTAAGTTGTTGCAGTCACCAAGAAAGAGGCACAGAAATTCAAGTTTTAGTTTTTGAAAATTCAGTTTTTGGCTGCTTTTGCTGCCTTGTAGTTGACCTAGGACCTTAAGATTTTGCATGAACCGAACTCTGGCAGCCACATTACACGAGAAAAAGCGAGAAGTGGTAATACGTATTAAAAACCGCAAAAAACATAACGTTTTCTATATTGTTTTCGTATCGACGTAACTGAAAATCTTCACATTGGACACATTACTCTCAGAAACGTTTACATTTATCGTCTGGCAACTAATGCAGCGTGATGACGTTTGCGGTCGCACCACTCTGTACGAAGTAGAAGCTTCTAAGTTGTTGCAGTCACCAAGAAAGAGGCACAGAAATTCAAGTTTTAGTTTTTGAAAATTCAGTTTTTGGCTGCTTTTGCTGACTTGTAGTTGACCTAGGACCTTAAGATTTTGCATGAAACGAACTCTGGCAGCCACAATACACGAGAAAAAGCGAGAAGTGGTAATTCGTAGTAAAAACCGCAGAAAACATAACGTTTTCAACTTTTGTTTTCGAAATGACGTAACTGAAAATCTTCACATTGGACGCATTAATCTCAGAAACGTTTACATTTATCGTCTGGCAACTAATGCAGCGTGATGACGTTTGCGGTCGCACCACTCTGTACCAAGTAGAAGCTTCTAAGTTGTTGCAGTCACCAAGAAAGAGGCACAGAAATTCAAGTTTTAGTTTTTAAAAATTCAGTTTTTGGCTGCTTTTGCTGCCTTGTAGTTGACCTAGGACCTTAAGATTTTGCATGAACCGAACTCTGGCAGCCACATTACACGAGAAAAAGCGAGAAGTGGTAATTCGTAGTAAAAACCGCAGAAAACATAACGTTTTCTACATTGTTTTCGTATCGACATAACTGAAAATCTTCACATTGGACGCATTACTCTCAGAAACGTTTACATTTATCGTCTGGCAACTAATGCAGCGTGATGACGTTTGCGGTCGCACCACTCTGTACGAAGTAGAATCTTCTAAGTTGTTGCAGTCACCAGGAAAGAGGCACAGAAATTCAAGTTTTAGTTTTTGAAAATTCAGTTTTTGGCTGCTTTTGCTGCCTTGTAGTTGACCTAGGACCTCAAGATTTTGCATGAACCGAACTCTGGCAGCCACATTACACGAGAAAAAGCGAGAAGTGGTAATTCGTAGTAAAAACCGCAAAAAACATAACGTTTTCAACATTTGTTTTCGTATCCACGTAACTGAAAATCTTCACATTGGACGCATTACTCTCAGAAACGTTTACATTTATCGTCTGGCAACTAATGCAGCGTGATGACGTTTGCGGTCGCACCACTCTGTACGAAGTAGAAGCTTCTAAGTTGTTGCAACCACCAAGAAAGAGGCACAGAAATTCAAATTTTAGTTTTTGAAAATTCAGTTTTTGGCTGCTTTTGCTATCTTGTAGTTGACCTAGGACCTTAAGATTTTGCATGAACCGAACTCTGGCAGCCACATTACACGAGAAAAAGCGGGAAGTGGTAATTCGTAGTAAAAACCGCATAAAGCATAACGTTTTCAACATTTGTTTTCGAAATGACGTAACTGAAAATCTTCACATTGGACGCCTTACTCTCAGAAACGTTTACATTTATCGTCTGGCAACTAATGCAGCGTGATGACGTTTGCGGTCGCACCACTCTGTACGAAGTAGAAGCTTTTAAGTTGTTGCAGTCACCAAGAAAGAGGCACAGAAATTCAAGTTTTAGTGTTTGAAAAATCAGTTTTTGGCTGCTTTTGCTGCCTTGTAGTTGACCTGGGACTTTAAGATTTTGCATGAACCGAACTCTGGCATCCACATTACACGAGAAAAAGCGAGAAGTGGTAATTCGTAGTAAAAACCGCATAAAACATAACGTTTTCAACATTTGTTTTCGAAATGACGTAACTGAAAATCTTCACATTGGACGCATTACTCTCAGAAACGTTTACATTTATCGTCTGGCAACTAATGCAGCGTGATGACGCTTGCGGTCGCACCAATCTGTACGAAGTAGAATCTTCTAAGTTGTTGCAGTCACCAAGAAAGAGGCACAGAAATTCAAGTTTTAGTTTTTGAAAATTCAGTTTTTGGCTGCTTTTGCTGCCTTGTAGTTGACCTAGGACCTCAAGATTTTGCATGAACCGAACTGTGGCAGCCACATTACACGAGAAAAAGCGAGAAGTGGTAATTCGTAGTAAAAACCGCAGAAAACATAACGTTTTCTACATTGTTTTCGTATCGACGTAACTGAAAATCTTCACATTGGACGCATTACTCTCAGAAACGTTTACATTTATCGTCTGGCAACTAATGCAGCGTGATGACGTTTGCGGTCGCACTACTCTGTACGAAGTAGAAGCTTCTAAGTTGTTGCAGTCACCAAGAAAGTGGCACAGAAATTCAATTTTTAGTTTTTGAAAATTCAGTTTTTGGCTGCTTTTGCTGCCTCGTAGTTGTCCTAGAACCTTAAGATTTTGCATGAACCGAACTCTGGCAGCCACATTACACGAGAAAAAGCGAGAAGTGTTAATTCGTAGTAAAAACCGCAGAAAACATAACGTTTTCAACATTTGTTTTCCGAATGACGTAATTGAAAATCTTCACATTGCACGCATTACTCTCAGAAACGTTTACATTTATCGTCTGGCAACTAACGCCGCGTGATGACGTTTGCGGTCGCACCACTCTGTACGAAGTAGAAGCTTCTAAGTTGTTGCAGTCACCAAGAAAGAGGCACAGAAATTCAAGTTTTAGTTTTTGAAAATTCAGTTTTTGGCTGCTTTTGCTGCCTTGTAGTTGACCTAGGACCTTAAGATTTTGCATGAACCGAACTCTGGCAGCCACATTACACGAGAAAAAGCGAGAAGTGGTAATTCGTAGTAAAAACCGCAGAAAACATAACGTTTTCTACATTGTTTTCGTATCGACGTAACTGAAAATCTTCACATTGGACGCATTACTCTCAGAAACGTTTACATATATCGTCTGGCAACTAATGCAGCGTGATGACGTTTGCGGTCGCACCACTCTGTACGAAGTAGAAGCTTCTAAGTTGTTGCAGTCACCAAGAAAGAGGCACAGAAATTCAAGTTTTAGTTTTTGAAAATTCAGTTTTTGGCTGCTTTTGCTGCCTTGTAGTTGACCTAGGACCTTAAGATTTTGCATGAACCGAACTCTGGCAGCCACATTACACGAGAAAAAGCGAGAAGTGGTAATTCGTAGTAAAAACCGCAGAAAACATAACGTTTTCAACATTTGTTTTCGAAATGACGTAACTGAAAATCTTCACATTGGACGCATTACTCTCAGAAACGTTTACATTTATCGTCTGGCAACTAATGCAGCGTGATGACGTTTGCGGTCGCACCACTCTGTACGAAGTAGAAGCTTCTAAGTTGTTGCAGTCACCAAGAAAGAGCCACAGAAATTCAAGTTTTAGTTTTTGAAAATTCAGTTTTTGGCTGCTTTTGCTGCCTTGTAGTTGACCTAGGACCTCAAGATTTTGCATGAACCGAACTCTGGCAGCCACATTACACGAGAAAAAGCGAGAAGTGGTAATTCGTAGTAAAAACTGCAGAAAACATAACGTTTTCAACATTTGTTTTCGTATCCACGTAACTGAAAGTCTTCAAATTGGACGCATTACTCTCAGAAACGTTTACATTTATCGTCTGGCAACTAATGCAGCGTGATGACGTTTGCGGTCGCACCACTCTGTACGAAGTAGAAGCTTTTAAGTTGTTGCAACCACCAAGAAAGAGGCACAGAAATTCAAATTTTAGTTTTTGAAAATTCAGTTTTTGGCTGCTTTTGCTGCCTTGTAGTTGACCTAGGACCTTAAGATTTTGCATGAACCGAACTCTGGCAGCCACATTACACGTGAAAAAGCGAGAAGTGGTAATTCGTAGTAAACACCGCATAAAACATAACGTTTTCAACATTTGTTTTCGAAATGACGTAACTGAAAATCTTCACATTGGACGCATTACTCTCAGAAACGTTTACATTTATCGTCTGGCAACTAATGCAGCGTGATGACGTTTGCGGTCGCACCACTCTGTACGAAGTAGAAGCTTCTAAGTTGTTGCAGTCACCAAGAAAGAGGCACAGAAATTCAAGTTTTAGTTTTTGAAAATTCAGTTTTTGGCTGCTTTTGCTGCCTTGTAGTTGACCTAGGACCTTAAGATCTTGCATGAACCGATCTCTGGCAGCCACATTACACGAGAAAAAGCGAGAAGTGGTAATTCGTAGTAAAAACCGCAGAAAACATAACGTTTTCTACATTGTTTTCGTATCGACGTAACTGAAAATCTTCACATTGGACGCATTACTCTCAGAAACGTTTACATTTATCGTCTGGCAACTAATGCCGCGTGATGACGTTTGCGGTCGCACCACTCTGTACGAAGTAGAAGCTTCTAAGTTGTTGCAGTCACCAAGAAAGAGGCACAGAAATTCAAGTTTTAGTTTTTGAAAATTCAGTTTTTGGCTGCTTTTGCCGCCTTGTAGTTGACCTAGGACCTTAAGATTTTGCATGAACCGAACTCTGGCAGCCACATTACACGAGAAAAAGCGATAAGTGGTAATTCGTAGTAAAAACTGCAGAAAACATAACGTTTTCAACATTTGTTTTCGAAATGACGTAACTGAAAATCTTCACATTGGACGCATTACTCTCAGAAACGTTTACATTTATCGTCTGGCAACTAATGCAGCGTGATGACGTTTGCGGTCGCACCACTCTGTACGAAGTAGAAGCTTCTAAGTTGTTGCAGTCACCAAGAAAGAGGCACAGAAATTCAAGTTTTAGTTTTTGAAAATTCAGTTTTTGGCTGCTTTTGCTGACTTGTAGTTGACCTAGGACCTTAAGATTTTGCATGAAACGAACTCTGGCAGCCACAATACACGAGAAAAAGCGAGAAGTGGTAATTCGTAGTAAAAACCGCAGAAAACATAACGTTTTCAACTTTTGTTTTCGAAATGACGTAACTGAAAATCTTCACATTGGACGCATTAATCTCAGAAACGTTTACATTTATCGTCTGGCAACTAATGCAGCGTGATGACGTTTGCGGTCGCACCACTCTGTACCAAGTAGAAGCTTCTAAGTTGTTGCAGTCACCAAGAAAGAGGCACAGAAATTCAAGTTTTAGTTTTTAAAAATTCAGTTTTTGGCTGCTTTTGCTGCCTTGTAGTTGACCTAGGACCTTAAGATTTTGCATGAACCGAACTCTGGCAGCCACATTACACGAGAAAAAGCGAGAAGTGGTAATTCGTAGTAAAAACCGCAAAAAACATAACGTTTTCTACATTGTTTTCGTATCGACGTAACTGAAAATCTTCACATTGGACGCATTACTCTCAGAAACGTTTACATTTATCGTCTGGCAACTAATGCAGCGTGATGACGTTTGCGGTCGCACCACTCTGTACGAAGTAGAAGCTTCTAAGTTGTTGCACTCACCAAGAAAGAGGCACAGAAATTCAAGTTTTAGTTTTTGAAAATTCAGTTTTTGGCTGCTTTTGCTGCCTTGTAGTTGACCTAGGACCTTAAGATTTTGCATGAACCGAACTCTGGCAGCCACATTGCACGAGAAAAAGCGAGAAGTGGTAATTCGTAGTAAAAACCGCAGAAAACATAACGTTTTCAACATTTGTTTTCGAAATGACGTAACTGAAAATCTTCACATTGGACGCATTACTCTCAGAAACGTTTACATTTATCGTCTGGCAACTAATGCCGCGTGATGACGTTTGCGGTCGCACCACTCTGTACGAAGTAGAAGCTTCTAAGTTGTTGCAGTCACCAAGAAAGAGGCACAGAAATTCAAGTTTTAGTTTTTGAAAATTCAGTTTTTGGCTGCTTTTGCTGCCTTGTAGTTGACCTAGGACCTTAAGATTTTGAATGAACCGAACTCTGGCAGCCACAAAACACGAGAAAAAGCGAGAAGTGGTAATTCGTAGTAAAAACCGCAGAAAACATAACGTTTTCAACATTTGTTTTCGAAATGACGTAACTGTAAATCTTCACATTGGACGCATTACTCTCAGAAACGTTTACATTTATCGTCTGGTAACTAATGCAGCGTGATGACGTTTGCGCTCGCACCACTCTGTACGAAGTAGAAGCTTCTAAGTTGTTGCAGGCACCAAGAAAGAGGCACAGAATTTCAAGTTTTAGTTTTTGAAAATTCAGTTTTTGGCTGCTTTTGATGCCTTGTAGTTGACCTAGGACCTTAAGATTTTGCATGAACCGAACTCTGGCAGCCACATTACACGAGAAAAAGCGAGAAGTGGTAATTCGTAGTAAAAACCGCAGAAAACGTTACGTTTTCTACATTGTTTTCGTATCGACGTAACTGAAAATCTTCACATTGGACGCATTACTCTCAGAAACGTTTACATTTATCGTCTGGCAACTAATGCAGCGTGATGACGTTTGCGGTCGCACCACTCTGTACGAAGTAGAAGCTTCTAAGTTGTTGCAGTCACCAAGAAAGAGCCACAGAAATTCAAGTTTTAGTTTTTGAAAATTCAGTTTTTGGCTGCTTTTGCTGCCTTGTAGTTGACCTAGGACCTTTAGATTTTGCATGAACCGAACTCTGGCAGCCACATTACACGAGAAAAAGCGAGAAGTGGTAATTCGTAGAAAAAACCGCAGAAAACATAACGTTTTCTACATTGTTTTCGTATCGACGTAACTGAAAATCTTCACATTGGACGCATTACTCTCAGAAACGTTTACATTTATCGTCTGGCAACTAATGCCGCGTGATGACGTTTGCGGTCGCACCACTCTGTACGAAGTAGAAGCTTCTAAGTTGTTGCAGTCACCAAGAAAGATGCACAGAAATTCAAGTTTTAGTTTTTGAAAATTCAGTTTTTGGCTGCTTTTGCTGCCTTGTAGTTGACCTAGGACCTTAAGATTTTGCATGAACCGAACTCTGGCAGCCACATTACACGAGAAAAAGCGAGAAGTGGTAATTCGTAGGAAAAACCGCAGAAAACATAACGTTTTCAACATTTGTTTTCGAAATGACGTAACTGAAAATCTTCACGTGGGACGCATTACTCTCAGAAACGTTTACATTTATCGTCTGGCAACTAATGCAGCGTGATGACGTTTGCGGTCGCACCACTCTGTACGAAGTAGAAGCTTCTAAGTTGTTGCAGAAAGAGGCACAGAAATTCAAGTTTTAGTTTTTGAAAATTCAGTTTTTGGCTGCTTTTGCTGCCTTGTAGTTGACCTAGGACCTTAAGATTTTGCATGAACCGAACTCTGGCAGCCACATTACACGAGAAAAAGCGAGAAGTGGTAATTCGTAGTAAAAACCGCAAAAACATAACATTTTCTACATTGTTTTCGTATCGACGTAACTGAAAATCTTCACATTGGACGCATTACTCTCAGAAACGTTTACATTTATCGTCTGGCAACTAATGCAGCGTGATGACGTTTGCGGTCGCACCACTCTGTACGAAGTAGAAGCTTCTAAGTTGTTGCAGTCACCAAGAAAGAGGCACAGAAATTCAAGTTTTAGTTTTTGAAAATTCAGTTTTTGGCTGCTTTTGCTGCCTTGTAGTTGACCTAGGACCTTAAGATTTTGCATGAACCGAACTCTGGCAGCCACATTACACGAGAAAAAGCGAGAAGTGGTAATTCGTAGTAAAAACCGCAGAAAACATAAAGTTTTCTACATTGTTTTCGTGTCGACGTAACTGAAAATCTTCACATTGGACGCATTACTCTCAGAAAAGTTTACATTTATCGTCTGGCAACTAATGCCGCGTGATGACGTTTGTGGTCGCACCACTCTGTACGAAGTAGAAGCTTCTAAGTTGTTGCAGTCACCAAGAAAGAGGCACAGAAATTCAAGTTTTAGTTTTTGAAAATTCAGTTTTTGGCTGCTTTTGCTGCCTTGTAGTTGACCTAGGACCTTAAGATTTTGCATGAACCGAACTCTGGCAGCCACATTACACGAGAAAAAGCGAGAAGTGGTAATTCGTAGTAAAAACCGCAGAAAACATAACGTTTTCAACATTTGTTTTCGAAATGACGTAACTGAAAATCTTCACATTGAACGCATTAATCTCAGAAACGTTTACATTTATCGTCTGGCAACTAATGCAGCGTGATGACGTTTGCGTTCGCACCACTCTGTACGAAGTAGAAGCTTCTAAGTTGTTGCGGAAAGAGGCACAGAAATTCAAGTTTTAGTTTTTGAGAATTCAGTTTTTGGCTGCTTTTGCTGCCTTGTAGTTGACCTAGGAACTTAAGATTTTGCATGAACCGAACTCTGGCAGCCACATTACACGAGAAAAAGCGAGAAGTGGTAATACGTATTAAAAACCGCAGAAAACATAACGTTTTCTATATTGTTTTCGTATCGACGTAACTGAAAATCTTCACATTGGACGCATTACTCTCAGAAACGTTTACATTTATCGTCTGGCAACTAATGCAGCGTGATGACGTTTGCGGTCGCACCACTCTGTACGAAGTAGAAGCTTCTAAGTTGTTGCAGTCACCAAGAAAGAGGCACGGAAATTCAAGTTTTAGTTTTTGAAAATTCAGTTTTTGGCTGCTTTTGCTGACTTGTAGTTGACCTAGGACCTTAAGATTTTGCATGAACCGAACTCTGGCAGTCACAATACACGAGAAAAAGCGAGAAGTGGTAATTCGTAGTAAAAACCGCAGAAAACATAACGTTTTCCACTTTTGTTTTCGAAATGACGTAACTGAAAATCTTCACATTGGACGCATTAATCTCAGAAACGTTTACATTTATCGTCTGGCAACTAATGCAGCGTGATGACGTTTGCGGTCGCACCACTCTGTACGAAGTAGAAGCTTCTAAGTTGTTGCAGTCACCAAGAAAGAGGCACAGAAATTCAAGTTTTAGTTTTTGAAAATTCAGTTAATGGCTGCTTTTGCTGCCTTGTAGTTGACATAGGACCTTAAGATTTTGCATGATCCGAACTCTGGCAGCCACATTACACGAGAAAAAGCGAGAAGTGGTAATTCGTAGTAAAAACCGCAAAAAACATAACGTTTTCTACATTGTTTTCGTATCGACGTAACTCAAAATCTTCACATTGGATGCATTACTCTCAGAAACGGTTACATTTATCGTCTGGCAACTAATGCAGCATGATGACGTTTGCGGTCGCACCACTCTGTACGAAGTAGAAGCTTCTAAGTTGTTGCAGTCACCAAGAAAGAGGCACAGAAATTCAAGTTTTAGTTTTTGAAAATTCAGTTTTTGGCTGCTTTTGCTGCCTTGTAGTTGACCTAGGACCTTAAGATTTTGCATCAACCGAACTCTGGCAGCCACATTGCACGAGAAAATGCGAGAAGTGGTAATTCGTAGTAAAAACCGCAGAAAACATAACGTTTTCAACATTTGTTTTCGAAATGACGTAACTGAAAATCTTCACATGGACGCATTACTCTCAGAAACGTTTACATTTATCGTCTGGCAACTAATGCCGCGTGATGACGTTTGCGGTCGCACCACTCTGTACGAAGTAGAAGCTTCTAAGTTGTTGCAGTCACCAAGAAAGAGGCACAGAAATTCAAGTTTTAGTTTTTGAAAATTCAGTTTTTGGCTGCTTTTGCTGCCTTGTAGTTGACCTAGGACCTTAAGATTTTGCATGAACCGAACTCTGGCAGCCACAAAACACGAGAAAAAGCGAGAAGTGGTAATTCGTAGTAAAAACCGCAGAAAACGTAACGTGTTCAACATTTGTTTTCGTATCGACGTAACTGAAAATCTTCACAATGGACGCATTACTCTCAGAAACGTTTACATTTATCGTCTGGCAACTAATGCAGCGTGATGACGTTTGCGGTCGCACCACTCTGTACGAAGTAGAAGCTTCTAAGTTGTTGCAGTCACCAAGAAAGAGGCACAGAAATTCAAGTTTTAGTTTTTGAAAATTCAGTTTTTGGCTGCTTTTGCTGCCTTGTAGTAGACCTAGGACCTTAAGATTTTGCATGAACCGAACTCTGGCAGCCACATTACACGAGAAAAAGCGAGAAGTGGTAATTCGTAGTAAAAACCGCAGAAAACATAACGTTTTCTACATTGTAATCGTATCGACTTAACTGAAAATCTTCACATTGGACGCATTACTCTCAGAAACGTTTACATTTATCGTCTGGCAACTAATGCAGAGTGATGACGTTTGCGGTCGCACCACTCTGTACGAAGTAGAAGCTTCTAAGTTGTTGCAGTCACCAAGAAAGAGGCACAGAAATTCAAGTTTTAGTTTTTGAAAATTCAGTTTTTGGCTGCTTTTGCTGCCTTGTAGTTGACCTAGGACCTTAAGATTTTGCGTGAACCGAACTCTGGCAGCCACATTACACGAGAAAAAGCGAGAAGTGGTAATTCGTAGTAAAAACCGCAGAAAACATAACGTTTTCAACATTTGTTTTCGTATCGACGTAACTGAAAATCTTCACATTGGACGCATTACTCTCAGAAACGTTTACATTTATCGTCTGGCAACTAATGCAGCGTGATGACGTTTGCGGTCGCACCACTCTGTACGAAGTAGAAGCTTCTACGTTGTTGCAGTCACCAAGAATGAGGCACAGAAATTCAAGTTTTAGTTTTTGAAAATTCAGTTTTTGGCTGCTTTTCTTGCCTTGTAGTTGACCTAGGAAGTTTAGATTTTGCATGAACCGAACTCTAGCAGCCACATTACACGAGAAAAAGCGAGAAGTGGTAATTCGTAGTAAAAACCGCAGAAAACATAACGATTTCTACATTGTTTTCGTATCGACGTAACTGAAAATCTTCACATTGGACGCATTACTCTCAGAAACGTTTACATTTATCGTCTGGCAACTAATGCAGCGTGATGACGTTTGCGGTCTCGCCACTCTGTACGAAGTAGAAGCTTCTAAGTTGTTGCGGTCACCAAGAAAGAGGCACAGAAATTCAAGTTTTAGTTTTTGAAAATTCAGTTTTTGGCTGCTTTTGCTGCCTTGTAGTTGACCTAGGACCTTAAGATTTTGCATGAACCGAACTCTGGCAGCCACATTACACGAGAAAAAGCGAGAGGTGGTAATTCGTAGTAAAAACCGCAGAAAACATAACGTTTTCTACATTGTTTTCGTATCGACGTAACTGAAAATCTTCACATTGGACGCATTACTCTCAGAAACGTTTACATTTATCGTCTGGCAACTAATGCAGCGTGATGACGTTAGCGGTCGCACCACTCTGTACGAAGTAGAAGCTTCTAAGTTGTTGCAGTCACCAAGAAAGAGGCACAGAAATTGAAGTTTTAGTTTTTGAAAATTCAGTTTTTGGCTGCTTTTGCTGCCTTGTAGTTGACCTAGGACCTTAAGATTTTGCATGAACCGAACTCTGGCAGCCACATTACACGAGAAAAAGCGAGAAGTGGTAATTCGTAGTAAAAACCGCAGAAAACATAACGTTTTCAACATTTGTTTTCGAAATGACGTAACTGAAGATCTTCACATTGGACGCATTACTCCCAGAAACGTTTACATTTATCGTCTGGCAACTAATGCAGCGTAATGACGTTTGCGGTCGCTCCACTCTGTACGAAGTAGAAGCTTCTAAGTTGTTGCAGTCACCAATAAAGAGGCACAGAAATTCAAGTTTTAGTTTTTGAAAATTCAGTTTTTGGCTGCTTTTGCTGCCTTGTAGTTGACCTAGGACCTTAAGATTTTGCATGAACCGAACTCTGGCAGCCACATTACACGAGAAAAAGCTAGAAGTGGTCATTCGTAGTAAAAACCGCAGAAAACATAACGTTTTCAACATTTGTTTTCGAATTGACGTAACTCAAAATCTTCACATTGGAAGCATTACTCTCAGAAACGTTTACATTTATCGTCTGGCAACTAATGCCGCGTGATGACGTTTGCGGTCGCATCACTCTGTACGAAGTAGAAGCTTCTAAGTTGTTGCAGTCACCAAGAAAGTGGCATAGAAATTCAAGTTTTAGTTTTTGAAAATTCAGTTTTTGGCTGCTTTTGCTGCCTTGTAGTTGACCTAGGACCTTAAGATTTTGCATGAACCGAACTCTGGCAGCCACATTACACGAGAAAAAGCGAGAAGTGGTAATTCGTAGTAAAAACCGCAGAAAACATAACGTTTTCAACATTTGTTTTCGAAATGACGTAACTGAAAATCTTCACATTGGACGCATTACTCTCAGAAACGTTTACATTTATTGTCTGGCAACTAATGCAGCGTGATGACGTTTGCGGTCGCACCACTCTGTACGAAGTAGAAGCTTCTAAGTCGTTGCAGTCACCAAGAAAGAGGCACAGAAATTCAAGTTTTAGTTTTTGAAAATTCAGTTTTTGGCTGCTTTTGCTGCCTTGTAGTTGACCTAGGACCTTAAAATTTAGCATGAACCGAACTCTGGCAGCCACATTACACGAGAAAAAGCGAGAAGTGTTAATTCGTAGTAAAAACCGCAGAAAACATAACGTTTTCTACATTGTTTTCGTATCGACGTAACTGAAAATCGTCACATTGGACGCATTACTCTCAGAAACGTTTACATTTATCGTCTGGCAACTAATGCAGCGTGATGACGTTTGCGGTCGCACCACTCTGTACGAAGTAGAAGCTTCTAAGTTGTTGCAGTCACCAAGAAAGAGGCACAGAAATTCAAGTTTTAGTTTTTGAAAATTCAGTTTTTGGCTGCTTTTGCTGCCTTGTAGTTGACCTACGACCTTAAGATTTTGCATGAACCGAACTCTGGCAGCCACATTACACGAGAAAAAGCGAGAAGTGGTAATTCGTAGTAAAAACCGCAGAAAACATAACGTTTTCAACATTTGTTTTCGAAATGACGTAACTGAAGATCTTCACATTGGACGCATTACTCCCAGAAACGTTTACATTTATCGTCTGGCAACTAATGCAGCGTGATGACGTTTGCGGTCGCTCCACTCTGTACGAAGTAGAAGCTTCTAAGTTGTTGCAGTCACCAAGAAAGAGGCACAGAAATTCAAGTTTTAGTTTTTGAAAATTCAGTTTTTGGCTGCTTTTGCTGCCTTGTAGTTGACCTAGGACCTTAAGATTTTGCATGAACCGAACTCTGGCAGCCACATTACACGAGAAAAAGCTAGAAGTGGTAATTCGTAGTAAAAACCGCAGAAAACATAACGTTTTCAACATTTGTTTTCGAAATGACGTAACTCAAAATCTTCACATTGGAAGCATTACTCTCAGAAACTTTTACATTTATCGTCTGGCAACTAATGCCGCGTGATGACGTTTGCGGTCGCATCACTCTGTACGAAGTAGAAGCTTCTAAGTTGTTGCAGTCACCAAGAAAGTGGCATAGAAATTCAAGTTTTAGTTTTTGAAAATTCAGTTTTTGGCTGCTTTTGCTGCCTTGTAGTTGACCTAGGACCTTAAGATTTTGCATGAACCGAACTCTGGCAGCCACATTACACGAGAAAAAGCGAGAAGTGGTAATTCGTAGTAAAAACCGCAGAAAACATACCGTTTTCAACATTTGTTTTCGTATCGACGTAACTGAAAATCTTCACATTGGACGCATTACTCTCAGAAACGTTTACATTTATCGTCTGGCAACTAATGCAGCGTGATGACGTTTGCGGTCGCACCACTCTGTACGAAGTAGAAGCTTCTAAGTTGTTGCAGTCACCAAGAAAGAGGCACAGAAATTCAAGTTTTAGTTTTTGAAAATTCAGTTTTTGGCTGCTTTTCTTGCCTTGTAGTTGACCTAGGACCTTTAGATTTTGCATGAACCGAACTCTGGCAACCACATTACACGAGAAAAAGCGAGAAGTGGTAATTCGTAGTAAAAACCGCAGAAAACATAACGTTTTCTACATTGTTTTCGTATCGACGTAACTGAAAATCTTCACATTGGACGCATTACTCTCAGAAACGTTTACATTTATCGTCTGGCAACTAATGCAGCGTGATGACGTTTGCGGTCGCGCCACTCTGTACGAAGTAGAAGCTTCTAAGTTGTTGCAGTCACCAAGAAAGAGGCACAGAAATTCAAGTTTTAGTTTTTGAAAATTCAGTTTTTGGCTGCTTTTGCTGCCTTGTAGTTGACCTAGGACCTTAAGATTTAGCATGAACCGAACTCTGGCAGCCACATTACACGAGAAAAAGCGAGAAGTGGTAATTCGTAGTAAAAACCGCAGAAAACATAACGTTTTCTACATTGTTTTCGTATCGACGTAACTGAAAATCTTCACATTGGACGCATTACTCTCAGAAACGTTTACATTTATCGTCTGGCAACTAATGCAGCGTGATGACGTTTGCGGTCGCACCACTCTGTACGAAGAAGAAGCTTCTAAGTTGTTGCAGTCACCAAGAAAGAGGCACAGAAATTCAAGTTTTAGTTTTTGAAAATTCAGTTTTTGGCTGCTTTTGCTGCCTTGTAGTTGACCTAGGACCTTAAGATTTTGCATGAACCGAACTCTGGCAGCCACATTACACGAGAAAAAGCGAGAAGTGGTAATTCGTAGTAAAAACCGCAGAAAACATAACGTTTTCTACATTGTTTTCGTATCGACGTAACTGAAAATCTTCACATTGGACTAATTACTCTCAGAAACGTTTACATTTATCGTCTGGCAACTAATGCAGCGTGATGACGTTTGCGGTCGCACCACTCTGTACGAAGTAGAAGCTTCTAAGTTGTTGCAGTCACCAAGAAAGAGGCACAGAAATTCAAGTTTTAGTTTTTGAAAATTCAGTTTTTGGCTGCTTTTGCTGCTTGTAGTTGACCTACGACCTTAAGATTTAGCATGAACCGAACTCTGGCAGCCACATTACACGAGAAAAAGCGAGAAGTGGTAATTCGTAGTAAAAACCGCAGAAAACATAACGTTTTCAACATTTGTTTTCGAAATGACGTAACTGAAGATCTTCACATTGGACGCATTACTCTCAGAAACGTTTACATTTATCGTCTGGCAACTAATGCAGCGTGATGACGTTTGCGGTCACACCACTCTGTACGAGGTAGAAGCTTCTAAGTTCTTGCAGTCATCAAGAAAGAATCACAGAAATTCAAGTTTTAGTTTTTGAAAATTCAGTTTTTGGCTGCTTTTGCTGCCTTGTAGTTGACCTAGGACCTTAAGATTTTGCATGAACCGAACTCTGGCAGCCACATTACACGAGAAAAAGCGAGAAGTGGTAATTCGTAGTAAAAACCGCAGAAAACATAACGTTTTCAACATTTGTTTTCGTATCGACGTAACTGAAAATCTTCACATTGGACGCATTACTCTCAGAAACGTTTACATTTATCGTCTGGCAACTAATGCAGCGTGATGACGTTTGCGGTCGCGCCACTCTGTACGAAGTAGAAGCTTCTAAGTTGTTGCAGTCACCAAGAAAGAGGCACAGAAATTCAAGTTTTAGTTTTTGAAAATTCAGTTTTTGGCTGCTTTTGCTGCCTTGTAGTTGACCTAGGACCTTAAGATTTTGCATGAACCGAACTCTGGCAGCCACATTACACGAGAAAAAGCGAGAAGTGGTAATTCGTAGTAAAAACCGCAGAAAACATAACGTTTTCAACATTTGTTTTCGAAATGACGTAACTGAAAATCTTCACATTGGACGCATTACTCTCAGAAACGTTTACATTTATCGTCTGGCAACTAATGCAGCGTGATGACGTTTGCGGTCGCACCACTCTGTACGAAGTAGAAGCTTCTAAGTTGTTGCAGTCACCAAGAAAGAGGCACAGAAATTCAAGTTTTAGTTTTTGAAAATTCAGTTTTTGGCTGCTTTTGCTGCCTTGTAGTTGACCTAGGACCTTAAGATTTAGCATGAACCGAACTCTGGCAGCCACATTACACGAGAAAAAGCGAGAAGTGGTAATTCGTAGTAAAAACCGCAGAAAACATAACGTTTTCTACATTGTTTTCGTATCGACGTAACTGAAAATCTTCACATTGGACGCATTACTCTCAGAAACGTTTACATTTATCGTCTGGCAACTAATGCAGCGTGATGACGTTTGCGGTCGCACCACTCTGTACGAAGAAGAAGCTTCTAAGTTGTTGCAGTCACCAAGAAAGAGGCACAGAAATTCAAGTTTTAGTTTTTGAAAATTCAGTTTTTGGCTGCTTTTGCTGCCTTGTAGTTGACCTAGGACCTTAAGATTTTGCATGAACCGAACTCTGGCAGCCACATTACACGAGAAAAAGCGAGAAGTGGTAATTCGTAGTAAAAACCGCAGAAAACATAACGTTTTCAACATTTGTTTTCGAAATGACGTAACTGAAGATCTTCACATTGGACGCATTACTCTCAGAAACGTTTACATTTATAGTCTGGCAACTAATGCAGCGTGATGACGTTTGCGGTCGCACCACTCTGTACGAAGTAGAAGCTTCTAAGTTGTTGCAGTCACCAAGAAAGAGGCAGAGAAATTCAAGTTTTAGTTTTTGAAAATTCAGTTTTTGGCTGCTTTTGCTGCCTTGTAGTTGACCTAGGACCTTAAGATTTTGCATGAACCGAACTCTGGCAGCCACATTACACGAGAAAAAGCGAGAAGTGGTAATTCGTAGTAAAAACCGCTGAAAACATAACGTTTTCAACATTTGTTTTCGTATCGACGTAACTGAAAATCTTCACATTGGACGCATTACTCTCAGAAACGTTTACATTTATCGTCTGGCAACTAATGCAGCGTGATGACGTTTGCGGTCGCACCACTCTGTACGAAGTAGAAGCTTCTAAGTTGTTGCAGTCACCAAGAAAGTGGCATAGAAATTCAAGTTTTAGTTTTTGAAAATTCAGTTTTTGGCTGCTTTTGCTGCCTTGTAGTTGACCTAGGACCTTAAGATTTTGCATGAACCGAACTCTGGCAGCCACATTACACGAGAAAAAGCGAGAAGTGGTAATTCGTAGTAAATACCGCAGAAAACATAACGTTTTCAACATTTGTTTTCGAAATGACGTAACTGAAAATCTTCACATTGGACGCATTACTCTCAGAAACGTTTACATTTATCGTCTGGCAACTAATGCAGCGTGATGACGTTTGCGGTCGCACCACTCTGTACGAAGTAGATGCTTCTAAGTCGTTGCAGTCACCAAGAAAGAGGCACAGAAATTCAAGTTTTAGTTTTTGAAAATTCAGTTTTTGGCTGCTTTTGCTGCCTCGTAGTTGACCTAGGACCTTAAGATTTAGCATGAACCGAACTCTGGCAGCCACATTACACGAGAAAAAGCGAGAAGTGGTAATTCGTAGTAAAAACCGCAGAAAACATAACGTTTTCTACATTGTTTTCGTATCGACGTAACCGAAAATCTTCACATTGGACGCATTACTCTCAGAAACGTTTACATTTATCGTCTGGCAACTAATGCAGCGTGATGACGTTAGCGGTCGCACCACTCTGTACGAAGTAGAAGCTTCTAAGTTGTTGCAGTCACCAAGAAAGAGGCACAGAAATTCAAGTTTTAGTTTTTGGAAATTCAGTTTTTGGCTGCTTTTGCTGCCTTGTAGTTGACCTAGGACCTTAAGATTTTGCATGAACCGAACTCTGGCAGCCACATTACACGAGAAAAAGCGAGAAGTGGTAA
This sequence comes from Schistocerca serialis cubense, assembly GCF_023864345.2. NCBI lineage: Eukaryota > Metazoa > Arthropoda > Insecta > Orthoptera > Acrididae > Schistocerca > Schistocerca serialis. Next base: position 951,636 of record NW_026047571.1, on the reverse strand, counting down.
TTCGTAGGAAAAACCGCAGAAAACATAACGTTTTCTACATTGTTTTCGTATCGACGTAACTGAAAATCTTCACATTGGACTCATTACTCTCAGAAACGTTTACATTTATCGTCTGGCAACTAATGCCGCGTGATGACGTTAGCGGTCGCACCACTCTGTACGAAGTAGAAGCTTCTAAGTTGTTGCAGTCACCAAGAAAGAGGCACAGAAATTCAAGTTTTAGTTTTTGAAAATTCAGTTTTTGGCTGCTTTTGCTGCCTTGTAGTCGACCTACGACCTTAAGATTTTGCATGAACCGAACTCTGGCAGCCACATTACACGCAAAAAGCGAGAAGTGGTAATTCGTAGTAAAAACCGCAGAAAACATAACGTTTTCAACATTTGTTTTCGAAATGACGTAACTGAAGATCTTCACATTGGACGCATTACTCTCAGAAACGTTTACATTTATCGTCTGGCAACTAATGCAGCGTGATGACGTTTGCGGTCGCACCACTCTGTACGAAGTAGAAGCTTCTAAGTTGTTGCAGTCACCAAGAAAGAGGCACAGAAATTCAAGTTTTAGTTTTTGAAAATTCAGTTTTTGGCTGCTTTTGCTGCCTTGTAGTTGACCTAGGACCTTAAGATTTTGCATGAACCGAACTCTGGCAGCCACATTACACGAGAAAAAGCGAGAAGTGGTAATTCGTAGTAAAAACCGCTGAAAACGTTACGTTTTCTACATTTGTTTTCGTATCGACGTAACTGAAAATCTTCACATTGGACGCATTACTCTCAGAAACGTTTACATTTATCGTCTGGCAACTAATGCAGCGTGATGACGTTTGCGGTCGCACCACCCTGTACGAAGTAGAAGCTTCTAAGTCGTTGCAGTCACCAAGAAAGAGGCACAGAAATTCAAGTTTTAGTTTTTGAAAATTCAGTTTTTGGCTGCTTTTGCTGCCTCGTAGTTGACCTAGGACCTTAAGATTTAGCATGAACCGAACTCTGGCAGCCACATTACACGAGAAAAAGCGAGAAGTGGTAATTCGTAGTAAAAACCGCAGAAAACATAACGTTTTCTACATTGTTTTCGTATCGACGTAACCGAAAATCTTCACATTGGACGCATTACTCTCAGAAACGTTTACATTTATCGTCTGGCAACTAATGCAGCGTGATGACGTTAGCGGTCGCACCACTCTGTACGAAGTAGAAGCTTCTAAGTTGTTGCAGTCACCAAGAAAGAGGCACAGAAATTCAAGTTTTAGTTTTTGGAAATTCAGTTTTTGGCTGCTTTTGCTGCCTTGTAGTTGACCTAGGACCTTAAGATTTTGCATGAACCGAACTCTGGCAGCCACATTACACGAGAAAAAGCGAGAAGTGGTAATTCGTAGGAAAAACCGCAGAAAACATAACGTTTTCTACATTGTTTTCGTATCGACGTAACTGAAAATCTTCACATTGGACTCATTACTCTCAGAAACGTTTACATTTATCGTCTGGCAACTAATGCCGCGTGATGACGTTAGCGGTCGCACCACTCTGTACGAAGTAGAAGCTTCTAAGTTGTTGCAGTCACCAAGAAAGAGGCACAGAAATTCAAGTTTTAGTTTTTGAAAATTCAGTTTTTGGCTGCTTTTGCTGCCTTGTAGTTGACCTACGACCTTCAGATTTTGCATGAACCGAACTCTGGCAGCCACATTACACGAGAAAAAGCGAGAAGTGGTAATTCGTAGTAAAAACCGCAGAAAACATAACGTTTTCAACATTTGTTTTCGAAATGACGTAACTGAAGATCTTCACATTGGACGCATTACTCTCAGAAACGTTTACATTTATCGTCTGGCAACTAATGCAGCGTGATGACGTTTGCGGTCGCACCACTCTGTACGAAGTAGAAGCTTCTAAGTTGTTGCAGTCACCAAGAAAGAGGCACAGAAATTCAAGTTTTAGTTTTTGAAAATTCAGTTTTTGGCTGCTTTTGCTGCCTTGTAGTTGACCTAGGACCTTAAGATTTTGCATGAACCGAAATCTGGCAGCCACATTACACGAGAAAAAGCGAGAAGTGGTAATTCGTAGTAAAAACCGCAGAAAACATAACGTTTTCAACATTTGTTTTCGAAATGACGTAACTGAAAATCTTCACATTGGACGCATTACTCTCAGAAACGTTTACATTTATCGTCTGGCAACTATTGCAGCGTGATGACGTTTGCGGTCGCACCACTCTGTACGAAGTAGAAGCTTCTAAGTTGTTGCAGTCACCAAGAAAGAGGCACAGAAATTCAAGTTTTAGTTTTTGAAAATTCAGTTTTTGGCTGCTTTTGCTGCCTTGTAGTTGACCTAGGACCTTAAGATTTTGCATGAACCGAACTCTGGCAGCCACATTACACGAGAAAAAGCGAGAAGTGGTAATTCGTAGTAAAAACCGCTGAAAACGTTACGTTTTCAACATTTGTTTTCGTATCGACGTAACTGAAAATCTTCACATTGGACGCATTACTCTCAGAAACGTTTACATTTATCGTCTGGCAACTAATGCAGCGTGATGACGTTTGCGGTCGCACCACTCTGTACGAAGTAGAAGCTTCTAAGTCGTTGCAGTCACCAGGAAAGAGGCACAGAAATTCAAGTTTTAGTTTTTGAAAATTCAGTTTTCGGCTGCTTTTGCTGCCTTGTAGTTGACCTAGGACCTTAAGATTTAGCATGAACCGAACTCTGGCAGCCACATTACACGAGAAAAAGCGAGAAGTGGTAATTCGTAGTAAAAACCGCAGAAAACATAACGTTTTCTACATTGTTTTCGTATCGACGTAACTGAAAATCTTCACATTGGACGCATTACTCTCAGAAACGTTTACATTTATCGTCTGGCAATTAATGCAGCGTGATGACGTTAGCGGTCGCACCACTCTGTACGAAGTAGAAGCTTCTAAGTTGTTGCAGTCACCAAGAAAGAGGCACTGAAATTCAAGTTTTAGTTTTTGAAAATTCAGTTTTTGGCTGCTTTTGCTGCCTTGTAGTTGACCTAGGACCTTAAGATTTTGCATGAACCGAACTTTGGCAGCCACATTACACGAGAAAAAGCGAGAAGTGGTAATTCGTAGTAAAAACCGCAGAAAACATAACGTTTTCAACATTTGTTTTCGAAATGACGTAACTGAAAATCTTCACATTGGACGCTTTACTCTCAGAAACGTTTACATTTATCGTCTGGCAACTAATGCAGCGTGATGACGTTTGCGGTCGCACCACTCTGTACGAAGTAGAAGCTTCTAAGTTGTTGCAGTCACCAAGAAAGAGGCACAGAAATTCAAGTTTTAGTTTTTGAAAATACCAGTTTTTGGCTGCTTTTGCTGCCTTGTAGTTGACCTAGGACCTTAAGATTTAGCATGAACCGAACTCTGGCAGCCACATTACACGAGAAAAAGCGAGAAGTGGTAATTCGTAGTAAAAACCGCAGAAAACGTAACGTTTTCTACATTGTTTTCGTATCGACGTAACTGAAAATCTTCACATTGGACGCATTACTCTCAGAAACGTTTACATTTATCGTCTGGCAACTAATGCAGCGTGATGACGTTTGCGGTCGCACCACTCTGTACGAAGTAGAAGCTTCTAAGTTGTTGCAGTCACCAAGAAAGAGGCACAGAAATTCAAGTTTTAGTTTTTGAAAATTCAGTTTTTGGCTGCTTTTGCTGCCTTGTAGTTGACCTAGGACCTTAAGATTTAGCATGAACCGAACTCTGGCAGCCACATTACACGAGAAAAAGCGAGAAGTGGTAATTCGTAGTAAAAACCGCAGAAAACATAACGTTTTCTACATTCTTTTCGTATCGACGTAACTGAAAATCTTCACATTGGACGCATTACTCTCAGAAACGTTTACATTTATCGTCTGGCAACTAATGCAGCGTGATGACGTTTGCGGTCGCACCACTCTGTATGAAGTAGAAGCTTCTAAGTTGTTGCAGTCACCAAGAAAGAGGCACAGAAATTCAAGTTTTAGTTTTTGAAAATTCAGTTTTTGGCTGCTTTTGCTGCCTTGTAGTTGACCTAGGACCTTAAGATTTTGCATGAACCGAACTCTGGCAGCCACATTACAAGAGAAAAAGCGAGAAGTGGTAATTCGTAGTAAAAACCGCAGAAAACATAACGTTTTCTACATTGTTTTCGTATCGACGTAACTGAAAATCTTCACATTGGACGCATTACTCTCAGAAACGTTTACATTTATCGTCTTTCAACTAATGCAGCGTGATGACGTTTGCGGTCGCACCACTCTGTACGAAGTAGAAGCTTCTAAGTTGTTGCAGTCACCAAGAAAGAGGCACAGAAATTCAAGTTTTAGTTTTTGAAAATTCAGTTTTTGGCTGCTTTTGCTGCCTTGTAGTTGACCTAGGACCTTAAGATTTAGCATGAACCGAACTCTGGCAGCCACATTACACGAGAAAAAGCGAGAAGTGGTAATTCGTAGTAAAAACCGCAGAAAACATAACGTTTTCTACATTGTTTTCGTATCGACGTAACTGAAAATCTTCACATTGGACGCATTACTCTCAGAAACGTTTACATTTATCGTCTGGCAACTAATGCAGCGTGATGACGTTTGCGGTCGCACCACTCTGTACGAAGTAGAAGCTTCTAAGTTGTTGCAGTCACCAAGAAAGAGGCACAGAAATTCAAGTTTTAGTTTTTGAAAATACCAGTTTTTGGCTGCTTTTGCTGCGTTGTAGTTGACCTAGGACCTTAAGATTTAGCATGAACCGAACTCTGGCAGCCACATTACACGAGAAAAAGCGAGAAGTGGTAATTCGTAGTAAAAACCGCAGAAAACGTAACGTTTTCTACATTGTTTTCGTATCGACGTAACTGAAAATCTTCACATTGGACGCATTACTCTCAGAAACGTTTACATTTATCGTCTGGCAACTAATGCAGCGTGATGACGTTTGCGGTCGCACCACTCTGTACGAAGTAGAAGCTTCTAAGTTGTTGCAGTCACCAAGAAAGAGGCACAGAAATTCAAGTTTTAGTTTTTGAAAATTCAGTTTTTGGCTGCTTTTGCTGCCTTGTAGTTGACCTAGGACCTTAAGATTTAGCATGAACCGAACTCTGGCAGCCACATTACACGAGAAAAAGCGAGAAGTGGTAATTCGTAGTAAAAACCGCAGAAAACATAACGTTTTCTACATTCTTTTCGTATCGACGTAACTGAAAATCTTCACATTGGACGCATTACTCTCAGAAACGTTTACATTTATCGTCTGGCAACTAATGCAGCGTGATGACGTTTGCGGTCGCACCACTCTGTATGAAGTAGAAGCTTCTAAGTTGTTGCAGTCACCAAGAAAGAGGCACAGAAATTCAAGTTTTAGTTTTTGAAAATTCAGTTTTTGGCTGCTTTTGCTGCCTTGTAGTTGACCTAGGACCTTAAGATTTTGCATGAACCGAACTCTGGCAGCCACATTACAAGAGAAAAAGCGAGAAGTGGTAATTCGTAGTAAAAACCGCAGAAAACATAACGTTTTCTACATTGTTTTCGTATCGACGTAACTGAAAATCTTCACATTGGACGCATTACTCTCAGAAACGTTTACATTTATCGTCTTTCAACTAATGCAGCGTGATGACGTTTGCGGTCGCACCACTCTGTACGAAGTAGAAGCTTCTAAGTTGTTGCAGTCACCAAGAAAGAGGCACAGAAATTCAAGTTTTAGTTTTTGAAAATTCAGTTTTTGGCTGCTTTTGCTGCCTTGTAGTTGACCTAGGACCTTAAGATTTAGCATGAACCGAACTCTGGCAGCCACATTACACGAGAAAAAGCGAGAAGTGGTAATTCGTAGTAAAAACCGCAGAAAACATAACGTTTTCTACATTGTTTTCGTATCGACGTAACTGAAAATCTTCACATTGGACGCATTACTCTCAGAAACGTTTACATTTATCGTCTGGCAACTAATGCAGCGTGATGACGTTTGCGGTCGCACCACTCTGTATGAAGTAGAAGCTTCTAAGTTGTTGCAGTCACCAAGAAAGAGGCACAGAAATTCAAGTTTTAGTTTTTGAAAATTCAGTTTTTGGCTGCTTTTGCTGCCTTGTAGTTGACCTAGGACCATAAGATTTAGCATGAACCGAACTCTGGCAGCCACATTACACGAGAAAAAGCGAGAAGTGGTAATTCGTAGTAAAAACCGCAGAAAACATAACGTTTTCTACATTGTTTTCGTATCGACGTAACTGAAAATCTTCACATTGAACGCATTACTCTCAGAAACGTTTACATTTATCGTCTGGCAACTAATGCAGCGTGATGACGTTTGCGGTCGCACCACTCTGTATGAAGTAGAAGCTTCTAGTTGTTCCAGTCACCAAGAAAGAGGCACAGAAATTCAAATTTTAGTTTTTGAAAATTCAGTTTTTGGCTGCTTTTGCTGCCTTGTAGTTGACCTAGGACCTTAAGATTTTGCATGAACCGAACTCTGGTAGCCACATTGCACGAGAAAAAGCGAGAAGTGGTAATTCGTAGTAAAAACCGCAGAAAACATAACGTTTTCTACATTGTTTTCGTATCGACGTAACTGAAAATCTTCACATTGGGTGCATTACTCTCAGAAACGTTTACATATATTGTCTGGCAACTATTGCATCGTGATGACGTTTGCGGTCGCACCACTCTGTATGAAGTAGAAGCTTCTAAGTTGTTGCAGTCACCAAGAAAGAGGCACAGAAATTCAAGTTTTAGTTTTTGAAAATTCAGTTTTTGGCTGCTTTTGCTGCCTTGTAGTTGACCTAGGACCTTAACATTTTGCATGAACCGAACTCTGGCAGCCACATTACACGAGAAAAAGCGAGAAGTGGTAATTCGTAGTAAAAACCGCAGAAAACATAACGTTCTCAACATTTGTTTTCGAAATGACGTAACTGAAAATCTTCACATTGGACGCATTACTCTCAGAAACGTTTACATTTATCGTCTGGCAACTAATGCAGCGTGATGACGTTTGCGGTCGCACCACTCTGTACGAAGTAGAAGCTTCTAAGTTGTTGCAGTCACCAAGAAAGAGGCACAGAAATTCAAGTTTTAGTTTTTGAAAATTCAGTTTTTGGCTGCTTTTGCTGCCTTGTAGTTGACCTAGGACCTTACGATTTTGCATGAACCGAACTCTGGCAGCCACATTACACGAGAAAAAGCGAGAAGTGGTAATTCGTAGTAGAAACCGCAGAAAACATAACGTTTTCAACATTTGTTTTCGAAATGACGTAACTGAAAATCTTCACATTGGACGCATTACTCTCAGAAACGTTTACATTTATCGTCTGGCAACTAATGCAGCGTGATGACGTTTGCGGTCGCACCACTCTGTACGAAGTAGAAGCTTCTAAGTTGTTGCAGTCACCAAGAAAGAGGCACAGAATTTCAAGTTTTAGTTTTTGAAAATTCAGTTTTTGGCTGCTTTTGCTGCCTTGTAGTTGACCTAGGACCTTAAGATTTTGCATGAACCGAACTCTGGCAGCCACATTACACGAGAAAAAGCGAGAAGTGGTATTTCGTAGTAAAAACCGCAGAAAACATAACGTTTTCTACATTGTTTTCGTATCGACGTAACTGAAAATCTTCACATTGGACACATTACTCTCAGAAACGTTTACATTTATCGTCTGGCAACTAATGCAGCGTGATGACGTTTGCGGTCGCACCACTCTGTACGAAGTAGAAGCTTCTAAGTTGTTGCAGTCACCAAGAAAGAGGCACAGAAATTCAAGTTTTAGTTTTTGAAAATTCAGTTTTTGGCTGCTTTTGCTGCCTTGTAGTTGACCTACGACCTTAAGATTTTGCATGAACCGAACTCTGGCAGCCACATTACACGAGAAAAAGCGAGAAGTGGTAATTCGTAGTAAAAAGCGCAGAAAACATAACGTTTTCTACATTGTTTTCGTATCGACGTAACTGAAAATCTTCACATTGGACGCATTACTCTCAGAAACGTTTACATTTATCGTCTGGCAACTAATGCAGCGTGATGACGTTTGCGGTCGCACCACTCTGTATGAAGTAGAAGCTTCTAAGTTGTTGCAGTCACCAAGAAAGAGGCACAGAAATTCAAGTTTTAGTTTTTAAAAATTCAGTTTTTGGCTGCTTTTGCTGCCTTGTAGTTGACCTAGGACCTTAAGATTTAGCATGAACCGAACTCTGGCAGCCACATTACACGAGAAAAAGCGAGAAGTGGTAATTCGTAGTAAAAACCGCAGAAAACATAACGTTTTCTACATTGTTTTCGTATCGACGTAACTGAAAATCTTCACATTGAACGCATTACTCTCAGAAACGTTTACATTTATCGTCTGGCAACTAATGCAGCGTGATGACGTTTGCGGTCGCACCACTCTGTATGAAGTAGAAGCTTCTAAGTTGTTGCAGTCACCAAGAAAGAGGCACAGAAATTCAAGTTTTAGTTTTTGAAAATTCAGTTTTTGGCTGCTTTTGCTGCCTTGTAGTTGACCTAGGAGCTTAAGATTTTGCATGAACCGAACTCTGGCAGCCACATTACACGAGAAAAAGCGAGAAGTGGTAATTCGTAGTAAAAACCGCAGAAAACATAACGTTTTCAACATTTGTTTTCGAAATGACGTAACTGAAAATCTTCACATGGGACGCATTACTCTAAGAAACGTTTACATTTATCGTCTGGCAACTAATGCAGCGTGATGACGTTTGCGGTCGCACCACTCTGTACGAAGTAGAAGCTTCTTAGTTGTTGCCAAAAGAGGCACAGAAATTCAAGTTTTAGTTTTTGAAAATTCAGTTTTTGGCTGCTTTTGCTACCTTGTAGTTGACCTAGGACCTTAAGATTTTGCATGAACCGAACTCTGGCAGCCACATTACACGAGAAAAAGCGAGAAGTGGTAATTCGTAGTAAAAACCGCAGAAAACATAACGTTTTCTACATTGTTTTCGTATCGACGTAACTGAAAATCTTCACATTGGACGCATTACTCTCAGAAACGTTTACATTTATCGTCTGGCAACTAATGCAGCGTGATGACGTTTGCGGTCGCACCACTCTGTATGAAGTAGAAGCTTCTAAGTTGTTGCAGTCACCAAGAAAGAGGCACAGAAATTCAAGTTTTAGTTTTTGAAAATTCAGTTTTTGGTTGCTTTTGCTGCCTCGTAGTTGACCTAGAACCTTAAGATTTTGCATGAACCGAACTCTGGCAGCCACATTACACGAGAAAAAGCGAGAAGTGGTAATTCGTAGTAAAAACCGAAGAAAACATAACGTTTTCAACATTTGTTTTCCGAATGACGTAATTGAAAATCTTCACATTGGACGCATTGCTCTCAGAAACGTTTACATTTATCGTCTGGCAACTAATGCCCCGTGATGACGTTTGCGGTCGCACCACTCTGTACGAAGTAGAAGCTTCTAAGTTGTTGCAGTCACCAAGAAAGAGGCACAGAAATTCAAGTTTTAGTTTTTGAAAATTCCGTTTTTGGCTGCTTTTGCTGCCTTGTAGTTGACCTAGGACCTTAAGATTTTGCATGAACCGAACTCTGGCAGCCACATTACACGAGAAAAAGCGAGAAGTGGTAATTCGTAGTAAAAACCGCAGAAAACATAACGTTTTCTACATTGTTTTCGTATCGACGTAACTGAAAATCTTCACATTGGACGCATTACTCTCAGAAACGTTTACATTTATCGTCTGGCAACTAATGCAGCGTGATGACGTTTGCGGTCGCACCACTCTGTACGAAGTAGAAGCTTCTACGTTGTTGCAGTCACCAAGAAAGAGGCACAGAAATTCAAGTTTTAGTTTTTGAAAATTCAGTTTTTGGCTGCTTTTGCTGCCTTGTAGTTGACCTAGGACCTTAAGATTTTGCATGAACCGAACTCTGGCAGCCACATTACACGAGAAAAAGCGAGAAGTGGTAATTCGTAGTAAAAGCCGCAGAAAACATAACGTTTTCAACATTTGTTTTCTAAATGACGTAACTGTAAATCTTCACATTGGACGCATTACTCTCAGAAACTTTTACGTTTATCGTCTGGCAACTAATGCCGCGTGATGACGTTTGCGGTCGCACCACTCTGTACGAAGTAGAAGCTTCTAAGTTGTTGCAGTCACCTAGAAAGAGGCACAGAAATTCAAGTTTTAGTTTTTGAAAATTCAGTTTTTGGCTGCTTTTTCTGCCTTGTAGTTGACCTACGACCTTAAGATTTTGCATGAACCGAACTCTGGCAGCCACATTACACGAGAAAAAGCGAGAAGTGGTAATTCGTAATAAAAACCGCAGAAAACATTACGTTTTCAACATTTGTTTTCGAAATGACGTAACTGAAAATCTTCACATTGGACGCATTACTCTCAGAAACGTTTACATTTATCGTCTGGCAACTAATGCCGCGTGATGACGTTTGCGGTCGCACCACTGTGTACGAAGTAGAAGCTTCTAAGTTGTTGCAGTCACCAAGAAAGAGGCACAGAAATTCAAGCTTTAGTTTTTGAAAATTCAGTTTTTGGCTGCTTTTGCTGCCTTGTAGTTGACCTAGGACCTAAAGATTTTGCATGAACCGAACTCTGGCAGCCACATTACACGAGAAAAAGCGAGAAGTGGTAATTCGTAGTAAAAACCGCAGAAAACATAACGTTTTCAGCATTTGTTTTCGAAATGACGTAACTGAAGATCTTCACATTGGACGCATTACTCTCAGAAACCTTTACATTTATCGTCTGGCAACTAATGCAGCGTGATGACGTTTGCGGTCGCACCACTCTGTACGAAGTAGAAGCTTCTAAGTTGTTGCAGTCACCAAGAAAGAGGCACAGAAATTCAAGTTTAGTTTTTGAAAATTCAGTTTTTGGCTGCTTTTGGTGCATTGTAGTTGACCTAGGACCTTAAGATTTTGCATGAACCGAACTCTGGCAGCCACATTACACGAGAAAAAGCGAGAAGTGGTCATTCGTAGTAAAAACCGCAGAAAACATAACGTTTTCAACATTTGTTTTCGTATCGACGTAACTGAAAATCTTCATATTGGACGCATTACTCTCAGAAACGTTTACATTTATCGTCTGGCAACTAATGCAGCGTGATGACGTTTGCGTTCGCACCACTCTGTACGAAGTAGAAGCTTCTAAGTTGTGGCAGTCACCAAGAAAGAGGCACAGAAATTCAAGTTTTAGTTTTTGAAAATTCAGTTTTTGGCTGCTTTTGCTGCCTTGTAGTTGACCTAGGACCTTAAGATTTTGCATGAACCGAACTCTGGCAGCCACATTACACGAGAAAAAGCGAGAAGTGGTAATTCGTAGGAAAAACCGCAGAAAACATAACGGTTTCAACATTTGTTTTCGTATCGACGTAACTGAAAATCTTCACATTGGACGCATTACCCTCAGAAACGTTTACATTTATCGTCTCGCAACTAATGCAGCGTGATGACGTTTGTGGTCGCACCACTCTGTACGAAGTAGAAGCTTCTACGTTGTTGCAGTCACCAAGTAAGAGGCACTGAAATTCAAGTTTATTTTTTGAAAATTCAGTTTTTGGCTGCTTTTGCTGCCTTTTAGTTGACCTAGGACCTTAAGATTTTGCATGAACCGAACTCTGGCAGCCACATTACACGAGAAAAAGCGAGAGGTGGTAATTCGTAGTAAAAGCCACAGAAAACATAACGTTTTCAACATTTGTTTTCGAAATGACGTAACTGTAAATCTTCACATTGGACGCATTACTCTGAGAAACGTTTACGTTTATCGTCTGGCAACTAATGCCGCGTGATGACGTTTGCGGTCGCACCACTCTGTACGAAGTAGAAGCTTCTAAGTTGTTGCAGTCACCAAGAAAGAGGCACAGAAATTCAAGTTTTAGTTTTTGAAAATTCAGTTTTTGGCTGCTTTTGCTGCCTTGTAGTGGACCTACGACCTTAAGATTTTGCATGAACCGAACTCTGGCAGCCACATTACACGAGAAAAAGCGAGAAGTGGTAATTCGTAATAAAAACCGCAGATAACATAACGTTTTCAACATTTGTTTTCGAAATGACGTAACTGAAAATCTTCACATTGGACGCATTACTCTCAGAAACGTTTACATTTATCGTCTGGCAACTAATGCCGCGTGATGACGTTTGCGGTCGCACCACTCTGTACGAAGTAGAAGCTTCTAAGTTGTTGCAGTCACCAAGAAAGAGGCACAGAAATTCAAGCTTTAGTTTATGAAAATTCAGTTTTTGGCTGCTTTTGCTGCCTTGTAGTTGACCTAGGACCTTAAGATTTTGCATGAACCGAACTCTGGCAGCCACATTACACGAGAAAAAGCGAGAAGTGGTAATTCGTAGTAAAAACCGCAGAAAACATAACGTTTTCAACATTTGTTTTCGTATCCACGTAACTGAAAATCTTCACATTGGACGCATTACTCTCAGAAACGTTTACATTTATCGTCTGGCAACTAATGCAGCGTGATGACGTTTGCGGTCGCACCACTCTGTACGAAGTAGAAGCTTCTAAGTTGTTGCAGTCACCAAGAAAGAGGCACAGAAATTCAAGTTTTAGTTTTTGAAAATTCAGTTTTTGGCTGCTTTTGCTGCCTTGTAGTTGACCTAGGACCTTAAGATTTTGCATGAACCGAACTCTGGCAGCCACATTACACGAGAAAAAGCGAGAAGTGGTAATTCGTAGTGAAAACCGCAGAAAACATAAGGTTTTCAACATTTGTTTTCGTATCGACGTAACTGAAAATCTTCACATTGGACGCATTACTCTCAGAAACGTTTACGTTTATCGTCTGGCAACTAATGCAGCGTGATGACGTTTGCGGTCGCACCACTCTGTATGAAGTAGAAGCTTCTAAGTTGTTGCAGTCACCAAGAAAGAGCCACAGAAATTCAAGTTTTAGTTTTTGAAAATTCAGTTTTTGGCTGCTTTTGCTGCCTTGTAGTCGACCTAGGACCTTATGATTTTGCATGAACCGAACTCTGGCAGCCACATTACACGAGAAAAAGCGAGAAGTGGTAATTCGTAGTAAAAACCGCAGAAAACATAACGTTTTCAACATTTGTTTTCGAAATGACGTAACTGAAAATCTTCACATTGGACGCATTACTCTCAGAAACGTTTACATTTATCGTCTGGCAACTAATGCAGCGTGATGACGTTTGCGGTCGCACCACTCTGTACGAAGTAGAAGCTTCTAAGTTGTTGCAGTCACCAAGAAAGAGGCACAGAAATTCAAGTTTTAGTTTTTGAAAATTCTGTTTTTAGCTGCTTTTGCTGCCTTGTAGTTGACCTAGGACCTTATGATTTTGCATGAACCGAACTCTGGCAGCCACATTACACGAGAAAAAGCGAGAAGTGGTAATTCGTAGTAAAAACCGCAGAAAACATAACGTTTTTACATTGTTTTCGTATCGACGTAACTGAAAATCTTCACATTGGACGCATTACTCTCAGAAACGTTTACATTTATCGTCTGGCAACTAATGCAGCGTGATGACGTTTGCGGTCGCACCACTCAGTACGAAGTAGAAGCTTCTAAGTTGTTGCAGTCACCAAGAAAGAGGCACAGAAATTCAAGTTTTAGTTTTTGAAAATTCAGTTTTTGGCTGCTTTTGCTGCCTTGTAGTTGACCTAGGACCTTAAGATTTTGCATGAACCGAACTCTCGCAGCCACATTACACGAGAAAAAGCGAGAAGTGGTAATTCGTAGTAAAACCCGCAGAAAACATAACGTTTTCAACATTTGTTTTCGTATCGACGTAACTGAAAATCTTCACATTGGACGCATTACTCTCACAAACGTTTACATTTATCGTCTGGCAACTAATGCAGCGTGATGACGTTTGCGGTCGCACCACTCTGTACGAAGTAGAAGCTTCTAAGTTGTTGCAGCCACCGAGAAAGAGGCACAGAAATTCAAGTTTTAGTTTTTGAAAATTCAGTTTTTGGCTGCTTTTGCTGCCTTGTAGTTGACCTAGGACCTTAAGATTTTGCATGAACCGAACTGGCAGCCACATTACACGAGAAAAAGCGAGAAGTGGTAATTCGTATTAAAAACCGCAGAAAACATAACGTTTTCAACATTTGTTATCGAAATGACGTAACTGTATATCTTCACATTGGACGCATTACTCTCAGAAACGTTTACATTTATCGTCTGGCAACTAATGCAGCGTGATGACGTTTGCGGTCGCACCACTCTGTACGAAGTAGAAGCTTCTAAGTTGTTGCAGTCACCAAGAAAGAGGCACAGAAATTCAAGTTTTAGTTTTTGAAAATTCCGTTTTTGGCTGCTTTTGCTGCCTTGTAGTTGACCTAGGACCTTAAGATTTTGCATGAACCGAACTCTGGCAGCCACATTACACGAGAAAAAGCGAGAAGTGGTAATTCGTAGTAAAAACCGCAGAAAACATAACGTTTTCTACATTGTTTTCGTATCGACGTAACTGAAAATCTTCACATTGGACGCATTACTCTCAGAAACGTTTACATTTATCGTCTGGCAACTAATGCAGCGTGATGACGTTTGCGGTCGCACCACTCTGTACGAAGTAGAAGCTTCTACGTTGTTGCAGTCACCAAGAAAGAGGCACAGAAATTCAAGTTTTAGTTTTTGAAAATTCAGTTTTTGGCTGCTTTTGCTGCCTTGTAGTTGACCTAGGACCTTAAGATTTTGCATGAACCGAACTCTGGCAGCCACATTACACGAGAAAAAGCGAGAAGTGGTAATTCGTAGTAAAAGCCGCAGAAAACATAACGTTTTCAACATTTGTTTTCTAAATGACGTAACTGTAAATCTTCACATTGGACGCATTACTCTCAGAAACTTTTACGTTTATCGTCTGGCAACTAATGCCGCGTGATGACGTTTGCGGTCGCACCACTCTGTACGAAGTAGAAGCTTCTAAGTTGTTGCAGTCACCTAGAAAGAGGCACAGAAATTCAAGTTTTAGTTTTTGAAAATTCAGTTTTTGGCTGCTTTTTCTGCCTTGTAGTTGACCTACGACCTTAAGATTTTGCATGAACCGAACTCTGGCAGCCACATTACACGAGAAAAAGCGAGAAGTGGTAATTCGTAATAAAAACCGCAGAAAACATTACGTTTTCAACATTTGTTTTCGAAATGACGTAACTGAAAATCTTCACATTGGACGCATTACTCTCAGAAACGTTTACATTTATCGTCTGGCAACTAATGCCGCGTGATGACGTTTGCGGTCGCACCACTGTGTACGAAGTAGAAGCTTCTAAGTTGTTGCAGTCACCAAGAAAGAGGCACAGAAATTCAAGCTTTAGTTTTTGAAAATTCAGTTTTTGGCTGCTTTTGCTGCCTTGTAGTTGACCTAGGACCTAAAGATTTTGCATGAACCGAACTCTGGCAGCCACATTACACGAGAAAAAGCGAGAAGTGGTAATTCGTAGTAAAAACCGCAGAAAACATAACGTTTTCAGCATTTGTTTTCGAAATGACGTAACTGAAGATCTTCACATTGGACGCATTACTCTCAGAAACCTTTACATTTATCGTCTGGCAACTAATGCAGCGTGATGACGTTTGCGGTCGCACCACTCTGTACGAAGTAGAAGCTTCTAAGTTGTTGCAGTCACCAAGAAAGAGGCACAGAAATTCAAGTTTAGTTTTTGAAAATTCAGTTTTTGGCTGCTTTTGGTGCATTGTAGTTGACCTAGGACCTTAAGATTTTGCATGAACCGAACTCTGGCAGCCACATTACACGAGAAAAAGCGAGAAGTGGTCATTCGTAGTAAAAACCGCAGAAAACATAACGTTTTCAACATTTGTTTTCGTATCGACGTAACTGAAAATCTTCATATTGGACGCATTACTCTCAGAAACGTTTACATTTATCGTCTGGCAACTAATGCAGCGTGATGACGTTTGCGTTCGCACCACTCTGTACGAAGTAGAAGCTTCTAAGTTGTGGCAGTCACCAAGAAAGAGGCACAGAAATTCAAGTTTTAGTTTTTGAAAATTCAGTTTTTGGCTGCTTTTGCTGCCTTGTAGTTGACCTAGGACCTTAAGATTTTGCATGAACCGAACTCTGGCAGCCACATTACACGAGAAAAAGCGAGAAGTGGTAATTCGTAGGAAAAACCGCAGAAAACATAACGTTTTCAACATTTGTTTTCGTATCGACGTAACTGAAAATCTTCACATTGGACGCATTACCCTCAGAAACGTTTACATTTATCGTCTCGCAACTAATGCAGCGTGATGACGTTTGTGGTCGCACCACTCTGTACGAAGTAGAAGCTTCTACGTTGTTGCAGTCACCAAGTAAGAGGCACTGAAATTCAAGTTTATTTTTTGAAAATTCAGTTTTTGGCTGCTTTTGCTGCCTTTTAGTTGACCTAGGACCTTAAGATTTTGCATGAACCGAACTCTGGCAGCCACATTACACGAGAAAAAGCGAGAGGTGGTAATTCGTAGTAAAAGCCACAGAAAACATAACGTTTTCAACATTTGTTTTCGAAATGACGTAACTGTAAATCTTCACATTGGACGCATTACTCTGAGAAACGTTTACGTTTATCGTCTGGCAACTAATGCCGCGTGATGACGTTTGCGGTCGCACCACTCTGTACGAAGTAGAAGCTTCTAAGTTGTTGCAGTCACCAAGAAAGAGGCACAGAAATTCAAGTTTTAGTTTTTGAAAATTCAGTTTTTGGCTGCTTTTGCTGCCTTGTAGTGGACCTACGACCTTAAGATTTTGCATGAACCGAACTCTGGCAGCCACATTACACGAGAAAAAGCGAGAAGTGGTAATTCGTAATAAAAACCGCAGATAACATAACGTTTTCAACATTTGTTTTCGAAATGACGTAACTGAAAATCTTCACATTGGACGCATTACTCTCAGAAACGTTTACATTTATCGTCTGGCAACTAATGCCGCGTGATGACGTTTGCGGTCGCACCACTCTGTACGAAGTAGAAGCTTCTAAGTTGTTGCAGTCACCAAGAAAGAGGCACAGAAATTCAAGCTTTAGTTTATGAAAATTCAGTTTTTGGCTGCTTTTGCTGCCTTGTAGTTGACCTAGGACCTTAAGATTTTGCATGAACCGAACTCTGGCAGCCACATTACACGAGAAAAAGCGAGAAGTGGTAATTCGTAGTAAAAACCGCAGAAAACATAACGTTTTCAACATTTGTTTTCGTATCCACGTAACTGAAAATCTTCACATTGGACGCATTACTCTCAGAAACGTTTACATTTATCGTCTGGCAACTAATGCAGCGTGATGACGTTTGCGGTCGCACCACTCTGTACGAAGTAGAAGCTTCTAAGTTGTTGCAGTCACCAAGAAAGAGGCACAGAAATTCAAGTTTTAGTTTTTGAAAATTCAGTTTTTGGCTGCTTTTGCTGCCTTGTAGTTGACCTAGGACCTTAAGATTTTGCATGAACCCAACTCTGGCAGCCCCATTACACGAGAAAAAGCGAGAAGTGGTAATTCGTAGTGAAAACCGCAGAAAACATAAGGTTTTCAACATTTGTTTTCGTATCGACGTAACTGAAAATCTTCACATTGGACGCATTACTCTCAGAAACGTTTACGTTTATCGTCTGGCAACTAATGCAGCGTGATGACGTTTGCGGTCGCACCACTCTGTATGAAGTAGAAGCTTCTAAGTTGTTGCAGTCACCAAGAAAGAGCCACAGAAATTCAAGTTTTAGTTTTTGAAAATTCAGTTTTTGGCTGCTTTTGCTGCCTTGTAGTCGACCTAGGACCTTATGATTTTGCATGAACCGAACTCTGGCAGCCACATTACACGAGAAAAAGCGAGAAGTGGTAATTCGTAGTAAAAACCGCAGAAAACATAACGTTTTCAACATTTGTTTTCGAAATGACGTAACTGAAAATCTTCACATTGGACGCATTACTCTCAGAAACGTTTACATTTATCGTCTGGCAACTAATGCAGCGTGATGACGTTTGCGGTCGCACCACTCTGTACGAAGTAGAAGCTTCTAAGTTGTTGCAGTCACCAAGAAAGAGGCACAGAAATTCAAGTTTTAGTTTTTGAAAATTCTGTTTTTAGCTGCTTTTGCTGCCTTGTAGTTGACCTAGGACCTTATGATTTTGCATGAACCGAACTCTGGCAGCCACATTACACGAGAAAAAGCGAGAAGTGGTAATTCGTAATAAAAACCGCAGAAAACTTTACGTTTTCAACTTTTGTTTTCGAAATGACGTAACTGAAAATCTTCACATTGGACGCATTACTCTCAGAAACGTTTACATTTATCGTCTGGCAACTAATGCAGCGTGATGACGTTTGCGGTCGCACCACTCAGTACGAAGTAGAAGCTTCTAAGTTGTTGCAGTCACCAAGAAAGAGGCACAGAAATTCAAGTTTTAGTTTTTGAAAATTCAGTTTTTGGCTGCTTTTGCTGCCTTGTAGTTGACCTAGGACCTTAAGATTTTGCATGAACCGAACTCTCGCAGCCACATTACACGAGAAAAAGCGAGAAGTGGTAATTCGTAGTAAAACCCGCAGAAAACATAACGTTTTCAACATTTGTTTTCGTATCGACGTAACTGAAAATCTTCACATTGGACGCATTACTCTCACAAACGTTTACATTTATCGTCTGGCAACTAATGCAGCGTGATGACGTTTGCGGTCGCACCACTCTGTACGAAGTAGAAGCTTCTAAGTTGCTGCTGTCACCAAGAAAGAGGCACAGAAATTCAAGTTTTAGTTTTTGAAAATTCAGTTTTTGGCTGCTTTTGCTGCCTTGTAGTTGACCTAGGACCTTAAGATTTTGCATGAACCGAACTCTGGCATCCACATTACACGAGAAAAAGCGAGAAGTGGTAATTCGTAGTAAAAACCGCATAAAACATAACGTTTTCAACATTTGTTTTCGAAATGACGTAACTGAAAATCTTCACATTGGACGCATTACTCTCAGAAACGTTTACATTTATCGTCTGGCAACTAATGCAGCGTGATGACGTTTGCGGTCGCACCACTCTGTACGAAGTAGAAGCTTCTAAGTTGTTGCAGCCACCGAGAAAGAGGCACAGAAATTCAAGTTTTAGTTTTTGAAAATTCAGTTTTTGGCTGCTTTTGCTGCCTTGTAGTTGACCTAGGACCTTAAGATTTTGCATGAACCGAACTGGCAGCCACATTACACGAGAAAAAGCGAGAAGTGGTAATTCGTATTAAAAACCGCAGAAAACATAACGTTTTCAACATTTGTTATCGAAATGACGTAACTGTATATCTTCACATTGGACGCATTACTCTCAGAAACGTTTACATTTATCGTCTGGCAACTAATGCAGCGTGATGACGTTTGCGGTCGCACCACTCTGTACGAAGTAGAACCTTCTAAGTTGTTGCAGTCACCAAGAAAGAGGCACAGAAATTCAAGTTTTAGTTTTTGAAAATTCAGTTTTTGGCTGCTTTTGCTGCCTTGTAGTTGACCTAGGACCTTAAGATTTTGCATGAACCGAACTCTGGCAGCCACATTACACGAGAAAAAGCGAGAGGAGGTAATTCGTAGTAAAAACCGCATAAAACATAACGTTTTCAACATTTGTTTTCGAAATGACGTAACTTAAAATCTTCACATTGGACGCATTACTCTCAGAAACGTTTACATTTATCGTCTGGCAACTAATGCAGCGTGATGACGTTTGCGGTCGCACCACTCTGTACGAAGTAGAAGCTTCTAAGCTGTTGCAGTCACCAAGAAAGAGGCACAGAAATTCAAGTTTTAGTTTTTGAAAATTCAGTTTTTGGCTGCTTTTGCTGCCTTGTAGTTGACCTAGGACCTTAAGATCTTGCATGAACCGATCTCTGGCAGCCACATTACACGAGAAAAAGCGAGAAGTGGTAATTCGTAGTAAAAACCGCAGAAAACATAACGTTTTCTACATTGTTTTCGTATCGACGTAACTGAAAATCTTCACATTGGACGCATTACTCTCAGAAACGTTTACATTTATCGTCTGGCAACTAACGCAGCGTGATGACGTTTGCGGTCGCACCACTCTGTACGAAGTAGAAGCTTCTAAGTTGTTGCAGTCACCAAGAAAGAGGCACAGAAATTCAAGTTTTAGTTTTTGAAAATTCAGTTTCTGGCTCCTTTTGCTGCCTTGTAGTTGACATAGGACCTTAAGATTTTGCATGAACCGAACTCTGGCAGCCACATTACACGAGAAAAAGCGAGAAGTGGTAATTCGTAGTAAAAACCGCAGAAAACATAACGTTTTCAACATTTGTTTTCGAAATGACGTAACTGAAAATCTTCACATTGGACGCATTACTCTCAGAAACGTTTACATTTATCGTCTGGCAACTAATGCAGCGTGATGACGTTTGCGGTCGCACCACTCTGTACGAAGTAGAAGCTTCTAAGTTGTTGCAGTCACCAAGAAAGAGGCACAGAAATTCAAGTTTTAGTTTTTGAAAATTCAGTTTTTGGCTGCTTTTGCTGCCTTGTAGTTGACCTAGGACCTTAAGATTTTGCATGAACCGAACTCTGGCAGCCACATTACACGAGAAAAAGCGAGAAGTGGTAATTCGTAGTAAAAACCGCAGAAAACATAACGTTTTCAACATTTGTTTTCGAAATGACGTAACTGAAAATCTTCACATTGGACGCATTACTCTCAGAAACGTTTACATTTATCGTCTGGCAACTAATGCAGCGTGATGACGTTTGCGGTCGCACCACTCTGTACGAAGTAGAAGCTTCTAAGTTGTTGCAGTCACCAAGAAAGAGGCACAGAAATTCAAGTTTTAGTTTTTGAAAATTCAGTTTTTGGCTGCTTTTGCTGCCTTGTAGTTGACCTAGGACTTTAAGATTTTGCATGAACCGAACTCTGGCAGCCACATTACACGAGAAAAAGCGAGAAGTGGTAATTCGTAGTAAAAACCGCAGAAAACATAACGTTTTCTACATTGTTTTCGTATCGACGTAACTGAAAATCTTCACATTGGACGCATTACTCTCAGAAACGTTTACATTTATCGTCTGGCAACTAATGCAGCGTGATGACGTTTGCGGTCGCACCACTCTGTACGAAGTAGAAGTTTCTAAGTTGTTGCAGTCACCAAGAAAGAGGCACAGAAATTCAAGTTTTAGTTTTTAAAATTCAGTTTTTGGCTGCTTTTGCTGCCTCGTAGTTGACCTAGAACCTTAAGATTTTGCATGAACCGAACACTGGCAGCCACATTACACGAGAAAAAGCGAGAAGTGGTAATTCGTATTAAAAACCGCAGAAAACATAACGTTTTCAACATTTGTTTTCGAAATGACGTAACTGTATATCTTCACATTGGACGCATTACTCTCAGAAACGTTTACATTTATCGTCTGGCAACTAATGCAGCGTGATGACGTTTGCGGTCGCACCACTCTGTACGAAGTAGAAGCTTCTACGTTGTTGCAGCCACCGAGAAAGAGGCACAGAAATTCAAGTTTTAGTTTTTGAAAATTTAGTTTTTGGCTGCTTTTGCTGCCTTGTAGTTGACCTAGGACCTTAAGATTTTGCATGAACCGAACTCTGGCAGCCACATTACACGAGAAAAAGCGAGAAGTGGTAATTCGTAGTAAAAAACGCAGAAAACATAACGTTTTCAACATTTGTTTTCGAAATGACGTAACTGAAAATCTTCACATTGGACGCATTACTCTCAGAAACGTTTACATTTATCGTCTGGCAACTAATGCAGCGTGATGACGTTTGCGGTCGCACCACTCTGTACGAAGTAGAAGCTTCTAAGTTGTTCCAGTCACCAAGAAAGAGGCACAGAAATTTAAGTTTTAGTTTTTGAAAATTCAGTTTTTGGCTGCTTTTGCTGCCTTGTAGTTGACCTAGGACCTCAAGATTTTGCATGAACCGAACTCTGGCAGCCACATTACACGAGAAAAAGCGAGAGGTGGTAATTCGTAGTAAAAACCGCAGAAAACATAACGTTTTCAACATTTGTTTTCGTATCCACGTAACTGAAAATCTTCACATTGGACGCATTACTCTCAGAAACGTTTACATTCATCGTCTGGCAACTAATGCAGCGTGATGACGTTTGCGGTCGCACCACTCTGTACGAAGTAGAAGCTTCTAAGTAGTTGCAACCACCAAGAAAGAGGCACAGAAATTCAAATTTTAGTTTTTGAAAATTCAGTTTTTGGCTGCTTTTGCTGCCTTGTAGTTGACCTAGGACCTTAAGATTTTGCATGAACCGAACTCTGGCAGCCACATTACACGAGAAAAAGCGAGAAGTGGTAATTCGTAGTAAAAACCGCATAAAACATAACGTTTTCAACATTTGTTTTCGAAATGACGTAACTGAAAATCCTCACATTGGACGCATTACTCTCAGAAACGTTTACATTTATCGTCTGGCAACTAATGCAGCGTGATGACGTTTGCGGTCGCACCACTCTGTACGAAGTAGAAGCTTCTAAGTTGTTGCAGTCACCAAGAAAGGGGCACAGAAATTCAAGTTTTAGTTTTTGAAAATTCAGTTTTTGGCTGCTTTTGCTGCCTTGTAGTTGACCTACGACTTTAAGATTTTGCATGAACCGAACTCTGGCAGCCACATTACACGAGAAAAAGCGAGAAGTGGTAATTCGTAGTAAAAACCGCAGAAAACATAACGTTTTCAACATTTGTTTTCGAAATGACGTAACTGAAAATCTTCACATTGGACGCATGACTCTCAGAAACGTTTACATTTATCGTCTGGCAACTAATGCAGCGTGATGACGTTTGCGGTCGCACCACTCTGTACGAAGTAGAAGCTTCTAAGTTGTTGCAGTCACCAAGAAAGAGGCACAGAAATTCAAGTTTTAGTTTTTGAAAATTCAGTTTTTGGCTGCTTTTGCTGCCTTGTAGTTGACCTAAGACCTCAAGATTTTGCATGAACCGAACTCTGGCAGCCACATTACACGAGAAAAAGCGAGAAGTGGTAATTCGTAGTAAAAACCGCAGAAAACATAACGTTTTCAACATTTGTTTTCGTATCCACGTAACTGAAAATCTTCACATTGGACGCATTACTCTCAGAAACGTTTACATTTATCGTCTGGCAACTAATGCAGCGTGATGACGTTTGCGGTCGCACCACTCTGTACGAAGTAGAAGCTTCTAAGTTGTTGCAGTCACCAAGAAAGAGGCACAGAAATTCAAGTTTTAGTTTTTGAAAATTCAGATTTTGGCTGCTTTTGCTCTCTTGTAGTTGACCTAGGACCTTAAGATTTTGCATGAACCGAACTCTGGCAGCCACATTACACGAGAAAAAGCGAGAAGTGGTAATTCGTAGTAAAAACCGCAGAAAACATAACGTTTTCAACATTTGTTTTCGAAATGACGTAACTGAAAATCTTCACATTGGACGCATTACTCTCAGAAACGTTTACATTTATCGTCTGGCAACTAATGCAGCGTGATGACGTTTGCGGTCGCACCACTCTGTAGGAAGTAGAAGCTTCTAAGTTGTTCCAGTCACCAAGAAAGAGGCACAGAAATTCAAGTTTTAGTTTTTGAAAATTCAGTTTTTGGCTGCTTTTGCTGCCTTGTAGTTGACCTAGGACCTCAAGATTTTGCATGAACCGAACTCTGGCAGCCACATTACACGAGAAAAAGCGAGAGGTGGTAATTCGTAGTAAAAACCGCAGAAAACATAACGTTTTCAACATTTGTTTTCGTATCCACGTAACTGAAAATCTTCACATTGGACGCATTACTCTCAGAAACGTTTACATTTATCGTCTGGCAACTAATGCAGCGTGATGACGTTTGCGGTGGCACCACTCTGTACGAAGTAGAAGCTTCTAAGTTGTTGCAACCACCAAGAAAGAGGCACAGAAATTCAAATTTTAGTTTTTGAAAATTCAGTTTTTGGCTGCTTTTGCTGCCTTGTAGTTGACCTAGGACCTTAAGATTTTGCATGAACCGAACTCTGGCAGCCACATTACACGAGAAAAGGCGAGAAGTGGTAATTCGTAATAAAAACCGCATAAAACATAACGTTTTCAACATTTGTTTTCGAAATGACGTAACTGAAAATCCTCACATTGGACGCATTACTCTCAGAAACGTTTACATTTATCGTCTGGCAACTAATGCAGCGTGATGACGTTTGCGGTCGCACCACTCTGTACGAAGTAGAAGCTTCTAAGTTGTTGCAGTCACCAAGAAAGGGGCACAGAAATTCAAGTTTTAGTTTTTGAAAATTCAGTTTTTGGCTGCTTTTGCTGCCTTGTAGTTGCCCTACGACTTTAAGATTTTGCATGAACCGAACTCTGGCAGCCACATTACACGAGAAAAAGCGAGAAGTGGTAATTCGTAGTAAAAACCGCAGAAAACATAACGTTTTCTACATTGTTTTCGTATCGACGTAACTGAAAATCTTCACATTGGACGCATTACTCTCAGAAACGTTTACATTTATCGTCTGGCAACTAATGCAGCGTGATGACGTTTGCGGTCGCACCACTCTGTACGAAGTAGAAGCTTCTAAGTTGTTGCAGTCACCAAGAAAGAGGCACAGAAATTCAAGTTTTAGTTTTTGAAAATTCAGTTTTTGGCTGCCTTTGCTGCCTCGTAGTTGACCTAGAACCTTAAGATTTTGCATGAACCGAACTCTGGCAGCCACATTACACGAGAAAAAGCGAGAAGTGGTAATTCGTAGTAAAAACCGCAGAAAACATAACGTTTTCAACATTTGTTTTCCGAATGACGTAATTGAAAATCTTCACATTGGACGCATTACTCTCAGAAACGTTTACATTTATCGTCTGGAAACTAATGCCGCGTGATGACGTTTGCGGTCGCACCACTCTGTACGAAGTAGAAGCTTCTAAGTTGTTGCAGTCACCAAGAAAGAGGCACAGAAATTCAAGTTTTAGTTTTTGAAAATTCAGTTTTTGGCTGCTTTTGCTGCCTTGTAGTTGACCTAGGACCTTAAGATTTTGCATGAACCGAACTCTGGCAGCCACATTACACGAGAAAAAGCGAGAAGTGGTAATTCGTAGTAAAAACCGCAGAAAACATAACGTTTTCTACATTGTTTTCGTATCGACGTAACTGAAAATCTTCACATTGGACGCATTACTCTCAGAAACGTCTACATATATCGTCTGGCAACTAATGCAGCGTGATGACGTTTGCGGTCGCACCACTCTGTACGAATTAGAAGCTTCTAAGTTGTTGCAGTCACCAAGAAAGAGGCACAGAAATTCAAGTTTTAGTTTTTGAAAATTCAGTTTTTGGCTGCTTTTGCTGCCTTGTAGTTGACCTAGGACCTTAAGATTTTGCATGAACCGAACTCTGGCAGCCACATTACACGAGAAATAGCGAGAAGTGGTAATTCGTAGTAAAAACCGCAGAAAACATAACGTATTCAACATTTGTTTTCGAAATGACGCAACTGAAAATCTTCACATTGGACGCATTACTCTCAGAAACGTTTACATTTATCGTCTGGCAACTAATGCAGCGTGATGACGTTTGCGGTCGCACCACTCTGTACGAAGTAGAAGCTTCTAAGTTGTTGCAGTCACCAAGAAAGAGGCACAGAAATTCAAGTTTCAGTTTTTGAAAATTCAGTTTTTGGCTGCTTTTGCTGCCTTGTAGTTGACCTAGGACCTTAAGATCTTGCATGAACCGATCTCTGGCAGCCACATTACACGAGAAAAAGCGAGAAGTGGTAATTCGTAGTAAAAACCGCAGAAAACATAACGTTTTCTACATTGTTTTCGTATCGACGTAACTGAAAATCTTCACATTGGACGCATTACTCTCAGAAACGTTTACATTTATCGTCTGGCAACTAATGCAGCGTGATGACGTTTGCGGTCGCACCACTCTGTACGAAGTAGAAGCTTTTAAGTTGTTGCAGTCACCAAGAAAGAGGCACAGAAATTCAAGTTTTAGTTTTTGAAAATTCAGTTTTTGGCTACTTTTGCTGCCTTGTAGTTGACATAGGACCTTAAGATTTTGCATGAACCGAACTCTGGCAGCCACATTACACGAGAAAAAGCGAGAAGTTGTAATTCGTAGTAAAAACCGCAGAAAACATAACGTTTTCAACATTTGTTTTCGAAATAACGTAACTGAAAATCTTCACATTGGACGCATTACTCTCAGAAACGTTTACATTTATCGTCTTGCAACTAATGCAGCGTGATGACGTTTGCGGTCGCACCACTCTGTACGAAGTAGAAGCTTCTAAGTTGTAGCAGTCACCAAGAAAGAGGCACAGAAATTCAAGTTTTAGTTTTTGAAAATTCAGTTTTTGGCTGCTTTTGCCGCCTTGTAATTGACCTAGGACCTTAAGATTTTGTATGAACCGAACTCTGGCAGCCACATTACACGAGAAAAAGCGAGAAGTGGTAATTCGTAGTAAAAACCGCAGAAAACATAACGTTTTCTACATTGTTTTCGTATCGACATAACTGAAAATCTTCACATTGGACGCATTACTCTCAGAAACGTTTACATTTATCGTCTGGCAACTAATGCAGCGTGATGACGTTTGCGGTCGCACCACTCTGTACGAAGTAGAATCTTCTAAGTTGTTGCAGTCACCAGGAAAGAGGCACAGAAATTCAAGTTTTAGTTTTTGAAAATTCAGTTTTTGGCTGCTTTTGCTGCCTTGTAGTTGACCTAGGACCTCAAGATTTTGCATGAACCGAACTCTGGCAGCCACATTACACGAGAAAAAGCGAGAAGTGGTAATTCGTAGTAAAAACCGCAAAAAACATAACGTTTTCAACATTTGTTTTCGTATCCACGTAACTGAAAATCTTCACATTGGACGCATTACTCTCAGAAACGTTTACATTTATCGTCTGGCAACTAAAGCAGCGTGATGACGTTTGCGGTCGCACCACTCTGTACGAAGTAGAAGCTTCTAAGTTGTTGCAACCACCAAGAAAGAGGCACAGAAATTCAAATTTTAGTTTTTGAAAATTCAGTTTTTGGCTGCTTTTGCTGCCTTGTAGTTGACCTAGGACCTTAAGATTTTGCATGAACCGAACTCTGGCAGCCACATTACACGAGAAAAAGCGGGAAGTGGTAATTCGTAGTAAAAACCACATAAAGCATAACGTTTTCAACATTTGTTTTCGAAATGACGTAACTGAAAATCTTCACATTGGACGCCTTACTCTCAGAAACGTTTACATTTATCGTCTGGCAACTAATGCAGCGTGATGACGTTTGCGGTCGCACCACTCTGTACGAAGTAGAAGCTTTTAAGTTGTTGCAGTCACCAAGAAAGAGGCACAGAAATTCAAGTTTTAGTTTTTGAAAATTCAGTTTTTCGCTGCTTTTGCTGCCTTGTAGTTGACCTAGGACCTTAAGATTTTGCATGAACCGAACTCTGGCAGCCACATTACACGAGAAAAAGCGAGAAGTGGTAATTCGTAGTAAAAACCGCAGAAAACATAACGTTTTCTACATTGTTTTCGTATAGACGTAACTGAAAATCTTCACATTGGACGCATTACTCTCAGAAACGTCTACATATATCGTCTGGCAACTAATGCAGCGTGATGACGTTTGCGGTCGCACCACTCTGTACGAATTAGAAGCTTCTAAGTTGTTGCAGTCACCAAGAAAGAGGCACAGAAATTCAAGTTTTAGTTTTTGAAAATTCAGTTTTTGGCTGCTTTTGCTGCCTTGTAGTTGACCTAGGACCTTAAGATTTTGCATGAACCGAACTCTGGCAGCCACATTACACGAGAAATAGCGAGAAGTGGTAATTCGTAGTAAAAACCGCAGAAAACATAACGTATTCAACATTTGTTTTCGAAATGACGCAACTGAAAATCTTCACATTGGACGCATTACTCTCAGAAACGTTTACATTTATCGTCTGGCAACTAATGCAGCGTGATGACGTTTGCGGTCGCACCACTCTGTACGAAGTAGAATCTTCTAAGTTGTTGCAGTCACCAGGAAAGAGGCACAGAAATTCAAGTTTTAGTTTTTGAAAATTCAGTTTTTGGCTGCTTTTGCTGCCTTGTAGTTGACCTAGGACCTCAAGATTTTGCATGAACCGAACTCTGGCAGCCACATTACACGAGAAAAAGCGAGAAGTGGTAATTCGTAGTAAAAACCGCAAAAAACATAACGTTTTCAACATTTGTTTTCGTATCCACGTAACTGAAAATCTTCACATTGGACGCATTACTCTCAGAAACGTTTACATTTATCGTCTGGCAACTAATGCAGCGTGATGACGTTTGCGGTCGCACCACTCTGTACGAAGTAGAAGCTTCTAAGTTGTTGCAACCACCAAGAAAGAGGCACAGAAATTCAAATTTTAGTTTTTGAAAATTCAGTTTTTGGCTGCTTTTGCTGCCTTGTAGTTGACCTAGGACCTTAAGATTTTGCATGAACCGAACTCTGGCAGCCACATTACACGAGAAAAAGCGGGAAGTGGTAATTCGTAGTAAAAACCGCATAAAGCATAACGTTTTCAACATTTGTTTTCGAAATGACGTAACTGAAAATCTTCACATTGGACGCCTTACTCTCAGAAACGTTTACATTTATCGTCTGGCAACTAATGCAGCGTGATGACGTTTGCGGTCGCACCACTCTGTACGAAGTAGAAGCTTTTAAGTTGTTGCAGTCACCAAGAAAGAGGCACAGAAATTCAAGTTTTAGTGTTTGAAAAATCAGTTTTTGGCTGCTTTTGCTGCCTTGTAGTTGACCTGGGACTTTAAGATTTTGCATGAACCGAACTCTGGCATCCACATTACACGAGAAAAAGCGAGAGGTGGTAATTCGTAGTAAAAACCGCATAAAACATAACGTTTTCAACATTTGTTTTCGAAATGACGTAACTGAAAATCTTCACATTGGACGCATTACTCTCAGAAACGTTTACATTTATCGTCTGGCAACTAATGCAGCGTGATGACGTTTGCGGTCGCACCAATCTGTACGAAGTAGAATCTTCTAAGTTGTTGCAGTCACCAAGAAAGAGGCACAGAAATTCAAGTTTTAGTTTTTGAAAATTCAGTTTTTGGCTGCTTTTGCTGCCTTGTAGTTGACCTAGGACCTCAAGATTTTGCATGAACCGAACTGTGGCAGCCACATTACACGAGAAAAAGCGAGAAGTGGTAATTCGTAGTAAAAACCGCAGAAAACATAACGTTTTCTACATTGTTTTCGTATCGACGTAACTGAAAATCTTCACATTGGACGCATTACTCTCAGAAACGTTTACATTTATCGTCTGGCAACTAATGCAGCGTGATGACGTTTGCGGTCGCACTACTCTGTACGAAGTAGAAGCTTCTAAGTTGTTGCAGTCACCAAGAAAGAGGCACAGAAATTCAATTTTTAGTTTTTGGAAATTCAGTTTTTGCCTGCTTTTGCTGCCTCGTAGTTGTCCTAGAACCTTAAGATTTTGCATGAACCGAACTCTGGCAGCCACATTACACGAGAAAAAGCGAGAAGTGGTAATTCGTAGTAAAAACCGCAGAAAACATAACGTTTTCAACATTTGTTTTCCGAATGACGTAATTGAAAATCTTCACATTGCACGCATTACTCTCAGAAACGTTTACATTTATCGTCTGGCAACTAACGCCGCGTGATGACGTTTGCGGTCGCACCACTCTGTACGAAGTAGAAACTTCTAAGTTGTTGCAGTCACCAAGAAAGAGGCACAGAAATTCGAGTTTTAGTTTTTGAAAATTCAGTTTTTGGCTGCTTTTGCTGCCTTGTAGTTGACCTAGGACCTTAAGATTTTGCATGAACCGAACTCTGGCAGCCACATTACACGAGAAAAAGCGAGAAGTGGTAATTCGTAGTAAAAACCGCAGAAAACATAACGTTTTCTACATTGTTTTCGTATCGACGTAACTGAAAATCTTCACATTGGACGCATTACTCTCAGAAACGTTTACATATATCGTCTGGCAACTAATGCAGCGTGATGACGTTTGCGGTCGCACCACTCTGTACGAAGTAGAAGCTTCTAAGTTGTTGCAGTCACCAAGAAAGAGGCACAGAAATTCAAGTTTTAGTTTTTGAAAATTCAGTTTTTGGCTGATTTTGCTGGCTTGTAGTTGACCTAGGACCTTAAGATTTTGCATGAACCGAACTCTGGCAGCCACATTACACGAGAAAAAGCGAGAAGTGGTAATTCGTAGTAAAAACCGCAGAAAACATAACGTTTTCAACATTTGTTTTCGAAATGACGTAACTGAAAATCTTCACATTGGACGCATTACTCTCAGAAACGTTTACATTTATCGTCTGGCAACTAATGCAGCGTGATGACGTTTGCGGTCGCACCACTCTGTACGAAGTAGAAGCTTCTAAGTTGTTGCAGTCACCAAGAAAGAGCCACAGAAATTCAAGTTTTAGTTTTTGAAAATTCAGTTTTTGGCTGCTTTTGCTGCCTTGTAGTTGACCTAGGACCTCAAGATTTTGCATGAACCGAACTCTGGCAGCCACATTACACGAGAAAAAGCGAGAAGTGGTAATTCGTAGTAAAAACTGCAGAAAACATAACGTTTTCAACATTTGTTTTCGTATCCACGTAACTGAAAGTCTTCACATTGGACGCATTACTCTCAGAAACGTTTACATTTATCGTCTGGCAACTAATGCAGCGTGATGACGTTTGCGGTCGCACCACTCTGTACGAAGTAGAAGCTTTTAAGTTGTTGCAACCACCAAGAAAGAGGCACAGAAATTCAAATTTTAGTTTTTGAAAATTCAGTTTTTGGCTGCTTTTGCTGCCTTGTAGTTGACCTAGGACCTTAAGATTTTGCATGAACCGAACTCTGGCAGCCACATTACACGAGAAAAAGCGAGAAGTGGTAATTCGTAGTAAACACCGCATAAAACATAACGTTTTCAACATTTGTTTTCGAAATGACGTAACTGAAAATCTTCACATTGGACGCATTACTCTCAGAAACGTTTACATTTATCGTCTGGCAACTAATGCAGCGTGATGACGTTTGCGGTCGCACCACTCTGTACGAAGTAGAAGCTTCTAAGTTGTTGCAGTCACCAAGAAAGAGGCACAGAAATTCAAGTTTTAGTTTTTGAAAATTCAGTTTTTGGCTGCTTTTGCTGCCTTGTAGTTGACCTAGGACCTTAAGATCTTGCATGAACCGATCTCTGGCAGCCACATTACACGAGAAAAAGCGAGAAGTGGTAATTCGTAGTAAAAACCGCAGAAAACATAACGTTTTCTACATTGTTTTCGTATCGACGTAACTGAAAATCTTCACATTGGACGCATTACTCTCAGAAACGTTTACATTTATCGTCTGGCAACTAATGCCGCGTGATGACGTTTGCGGTCGCACCACTCTGTACGAAGTAGAAGCTTCTAAGTTGTTGCAGTCACCAAGAAAGAGGCACAGAAATTCAAGTTTTAGTTTTTGAAAATTCAGTTTTTGGCTGCTTTTGCCGCCTTGTAGTTGACCTAGGACCTTAAGATTTTGCATGAACCGAACTCTGGCAGCCACATTACACGAGAAAAAGCGAGAAGTAGTAATTCGTAGTAAAAACCGCAGAAAACATAACGTTTTCAACATTTGTTTTCGAAATGACGTAACTGAAAATCTTCACATTGGACGCATTACTCTCAGAAACGTTTACATTTATCGTCTGGCAACTAATGCAGCGTGATGACGTTTGCGGTCGCACCACTCTGTACGAAGTAGAAGCTTCTAAGTTGTTGCAGTCACCAAGAAAGAGGCACAGAAATTCAAGTTTTAGTTTTTGAAAATTCAGTTTTTGGCTGCTTTGCTGCCTTGTAGTTGACCTAGGACCTTAAGATTTTGCATGAACCGAACTCTGGCAGCCACATTACACGATAAAAAGCGAGAAGTGGTAAATCGTAGTAAAAACCGCAGAAAACATAACGTTTTCTACATTGTTTTCGTATCGTCGTAACTGAAAATCTTCACATTGGACGCATTACTCTCAGAAACGTTTACATTTATCGTCTGGCAACTAATGCCGCGTGATGTCGTTTGCGGTCGCACCACTCTGTACGAAGTAGAAGCTTCTAAGTTGTTGCAGTCACCAAGAAAGAGGCACGGAAATTCAAGTTTTAGTTTTTGAAAATTCAGTTTTTGGCTGCTTTTGCTGCCTTGTAGTTGACCTAGGACCTTAAGATTTTGCATGAACCGAACTCTGGCAGCCACATTACACGAGAAAAAGCGAGAAGTGGTAATTCGCAGTAAAAACCGCAGAAAACATAACGTTTTCAACATTTGTTTTCGAAATGACGTAACTGAAAATCTTCGCATTGGACGCATTACTCTCAGAAACGTTTACATTTATCGTCTGGCAACTAACGCCGCGTGATGACGTTTGCGGTCGCACTACTCTGTACGAAGTAGAAGCTTCTAAGTTGTTGCAGTCACCAAGAAAGAGGCACAGAAATTCAAGTTTTAGTTTTTGAAAATTCAGTTTTTGGCTGCTTTTGCTGCCTTGTAGTTACCTAGGACCTTAAGATTTTGCATGAACCGAACTCTGGCAGCCACATTACACGAGAAAAAGCGAGAAGTGGTAATTCGTAGTAAAAACCGCAGAAAACATAACGTTTTCAACATTTGTTTTCGAAATGACGTAACTGAAAATCTTCACATTGGACGCATTAATCTCAGAAACGTTTACATTTATCGTCTGGCAACTAATGCAGCGTGATGACGTTTGCGGTCGCACCACTCTGTACGAAGTAGAAGCTTCTAAGTTGTTGCAGTCACCAAGAAAGAGGCACAGAAATTCAAGTTTTAGTTTTTGAAAATTCAGTTTTTGGCTGCTTTTGCTGCCTTGTAGTTGACCTAGGACCTTAAGATTTTGCATGAACCGAACTCTGGCAGCCACATTACACGAGAAAAAGCTAGAAGTGGTAATTCGTTGTAAAAACCACAGAAAACATATCGTCTTCTACATTGTTTTCGTATCGACGTAACTGAAAATCTTCACATTGGACGCATTACTCTCAGAAACGTTTACAGTTATCGTCTGGCAACTAATGCAGCGTGATGACGTTTGCGGTCGCACCACTCTGTACGAAGTAGAAGCTTCTAAGTTGTTGCAGTCACCAAGAAAGAGGCACAGAAATTCAAGTTTTAGTTTTTGAAAATTCAGTTTTTGGCTGCTTTTGCTGCCTTGTAGTTGACCTAGGACCTTAAGATTTAGCATGAACCGAACTCTTGCAGCCACATTACACGAGAAAAAGCGAGAAGTGGTAATTCGTAGTAAAAACCGCAGAAAACATAACGTTTTCTACATTGTTTTCGTATCGACGTAACTGAAAATCTTCACATTGGGCGCATTACTTTCAGAAACGTTTACATTTATCGTCTGGCAACTAATGCAGCGTGATGACGTTTGCGGTCGCACCACTCTGTACGAAGTAGAAGCTTCTAAGTTGTTGCAGTCACCAAGAAAGAGGCACAGAAATTCAAGTTTTAGTTTTTGAAAATTCAGTTTTTGGCTGCTTTTGCTGCCTTGTAGTTGACCTCGGACCTTAAGATTTTGCATGAACCGAACTCTGGCAGCCACATTACACGAGAAAAAGCGAGAAGTGGTAATACGTATTAAAAACCGCAAAAAACATATTGTTTTCTATATTGTTTTCGTATCGACGTAACTGAAAATCTTCACATTGGACACATTACTCTCAGAAACGTTTACATTTATCGTCTGGCAACTAATGCAGCGTGATGACGTTTGCGGTCGCACCACTCTGTACGAAGTAGAAGCTTCTAAGTTGTTGCAGTCACCAAGAAAGAGGCACAGAAATTCAAGTTTTAGTTTTTGAAAATTCAGTTTTTGGCTGCTTTTGCTGACTTGTAGTTGACCTAGGACCTTAAGATTTTGCATGAAACGAACTCTGGCAGCCACAATACACGAGAAAAAGCGAGAAGTGGTAATTCGTAGTAAAAACCGCAGAAAACATAACGTTTTCAACTTTTGTTTTCGAAATGACGTAACTGAAAATCTTCACATTGGACGCATTAATCTCAGAAACGTTTACATTTATCGTCTGGCAACTAATGCAGCGTGATGACGTTTGCGGTCGCACCACTCTGTACCAAGTAGAAGCTTCTAAGTTGTTGCAGTCACCAAGAAAGAGGCACAGAAATTCAAGTTTTAGTTTTTAAAAATTCAGTTTTTGGCTGCTTTTGCTGCCTTGTAGTTGACCTAGGACCTTAAGATTTTGCATGAACCGAACTCTGGCAGCCACATTACACGAGAAAAAGCGAGAAGTGGTAATTCGTAGTAAAAACCGCAGAAAACATAACGTTTTCTACATTGTTTTCGTATCGACATAACTGAAAATCTTCACATTGGACGCATTACTCTCAGAAACGTTTACATTTATCGTCTGGCAACTAATGCAGCGTGATGACGTTTGCGGTCGCACCACTCTGTACGAAGTAGAATCTTCTAAGTTGTTGCAGTCACCAGGAAAGAGGCACAGAAATTCAAGTTTTAGTTTTTGAAAATTCAGTTTTTGGCTGCTTTTGCTGCCTTGTAGTTGACCTAGGACCTCAAGATTTTGCATGAACCGAACTCTGGCAGCCACATTACACGAGAAAAAGCGAGAAGTGGTAATTCGTAGTAAAAACCGCAAAAAACATAACGTTTTCAACATTTGTTTTCGTATCCACGTAACTGAAAATCTTCACATTGGACGCATTACTCTCAGAAACGTTTACATTTATCGTCTGGCAACTAATGCAGCGTGATGACGTTTGCGGTCGCACCACTCTGTACGAAGTAGAAGCTTCTAAGTTGTTGCAACCACCAAGAAAGAGGCACAGAAATTCAAATTTTAGTTTTTGAAAATTCAGTTTTTGGCTGCTTTTGCTGCCTTGTAGTTGACCTAGGACCTTAAGATTTTGCATGAACCGAACTCTGGCAGCCACATTACACGAGAAAAAGCGGGAAGTGGTAATTCGTAGTAAAAACCGCATAAAGCATAACGTTTTCAACATTTGTTTTCGAAATGACGTAACTGAAAATCTTCACATTGGACGCCTTACTCTCAGAAACGTTTACATTTATCGTCTGGCAACTAATGCAGCGTGATGACGTTTGCGGTCGCACCACTCTGTACGAAGTAGAAGCTTTTAAGTTGTTGCAGTCACCAAGAAAGAGGCACAGAAATTCAAGTTTTAGTGTTTGAAAAATCAGTTTTTGGCTGCTTTTGCTGCCTTGTAGTTGACCTGGGACTTTAAGATTTTGCATGAACCGAACTCTGGCATCCACATTACACGAGAAAAAGCGAGAAGTGGTAATTCGTAGTAAAAACCGCATAAAACATAACGTTTTCAACATTTGTTTTCGAAATGACGTAACTGAAAATCTTCACATTGGACGCATTACTCTCAGAAACGTTTACATTTATCGTCTGGCAACTAATGCAGCGTGATGACGTTTGCGGTCGCACCAATCTGTACGAAGTAGAATCTTCTAAGTTGTTGCAGTCACCAAGAAAGAGGCACAGAAATTCAAGTTTTAGTTTTTGAAAATTCAGTTTTTGGCTGCTTTTGCTGCCTTGTAGTTGACCTAGGACCTCAAGATTTTGCATGAACCGAACTGTGGCAGCCACATTACACGAGAAAAAGCGAGAAGTGGTAATTCGTAGTAAAAACCGCAGAAAACATAACGTTTTCTACATTGTTTTCGTATCGACGTAACTGAAAATCTTCACATTGGACGCATTACTCTCAGAAACGTTTACATTTATCGTCTGGCAACTAATGCAGCGTGATGACGTTTGCGGTCGCACTACTCTGTACGAAGTAGAAGCTTCTAAGTTGTTGCAGTCACCAAGAAAGAGGCACAGAAATTCAATTTTTAGTTTTTGAAAATTCAGTTTTTGGCTGCTTTTGCTGCCTCGTAGTTGTCCTAGAACCTTAAGATTTTGCATGAACCGAACTCTGGCAGCCACATTACACGAGAAAAAGCGAGAAGTGGTAATTCGTAGTAAAAACCGCAGAAAACATAACGTTTTCAACATTTGTTTTCCGAATGACGTAATTGAAAATCTTCACATTGCACGCATTACTCTCAGAAACGTTTACATTTATCGTCTGGCAACTAACGCCGCGTGATGACGTTTGCGGTCGCACCACTCTGTACGAAGTAGAAACTTCTAAGTTGTTGCAGTCACCAAGAAAGAGGCACAGAAATTCGAGTTTTAGTTTTTGAAAATTCAGTTTTTGGCTGCTTTTGCTGCCTTGTAGTTGACCTAGGACCTTAAGATTTTGCATGAACCGAACTCTGGCAGCCACATTACACGAGAAAAAGCGAGAAGTGGTAATTCGTAGTAAAAACCGCAGAAAACATAACGTTTTCTACATTGTTTTCGTATCGACGTAACTGAAAATCTTCACATTGGACGCATTACTCTCAGAAACGTTTACATATATCGTCTGGCAACTAATGCAGCGTGATGACGTTTGCGGTCGCACCACTCTGTACGAAGTAGAAGCTTCTAAGTTGTTGCAGTCACCAAGAAAGAGGCACAGAAATTCAAGTTTTAGTTTTTGAAAATTCAGTTTTTGGCTGCTTTTGCTGCCTTGTAGTTGACCTAGGACCTTAAGATTTTGCATGAACCGAACTCTGGCAGCCACATTACACGAGAAAAAGCGAGAAGTGGTAATTCGTAGTAAAAACCGCAGAAAACATAACGTTTTCAACATTTGTTTTCGAAATGACGTAACTGAAAATCTTCACATTGGACGCATTACTCTCAGAAACGTTTACATTTATCGTCTGGCAACTAATGCAGCGTGATGACGTTTGCGGTCGCACCACTCTGTACGAAGTAGAAGCTTCTAAGTTGTTGCAGTCACCAAGAAAGAGCCACAGAAATTCAAGTTTTAGTTTTTGAAAAATCAGTTTTTGGCTGCTTTTGCTGCCTTGTAGTTGACCTAGGACCTCAAGATTTTGCATGAACCGAACTCTGGCAGCCACATTACACGAGAAAAAGCGAGAAGTGGTAATTCGTAGTAAAAACTGCAGAAAACATAACGTTTTCAACATTTGTTTTCGTATCCACGTAACTGAAAGTCTTCACATTGGACGCATTACTCTCAGAAACGTTTACATTTATCGTCTGGCAACTAATGCAGCGTGATGACGTTTGCGGTCGCACCACTCTGTACGAAGTAGAAGCTTTTAAGTTGTTGCAACCACCAAGAAAGAGGCACAGAAATTCAAATTTAAGTTTTTGAAAATTCAGTTTTTGGCTGCTTTTGCTGCCTTGTAGTTGACCTAGGACCTTAAGATTTTGCATGAACCGAACTCTGGCAGCCACATTACACGAGAAAAAGCGAGAAGTGGTAATTCGTAGTAAACACCGCATAAAACATAACGTTTTCAACATTTGTTTTCGAAATGACGTAACTGAAAATCTTCACATTGGACGCATTACTCTCAGAAACGTTTACATTTATCGTCTGGCAACTAATGCAGCGTGATGACGTTTGCGGTCGCACCACTCTGTACGAAGTAGAAGCTTCTAAGTTGTTGCAGTCACCAAGAAAGAGGCACAGAAATTCAAGTTTTAGTTTTTGAAAATTCAGTTTTTGGCTGCTTTTGCTGCCTTGTAGTTGACCTAGGACCTTAAGATCTTGCATGAACCGATCTCTGGCAGCCACATTACACGAGAAAAAGCGAGAAGTGGTAATTCGTAGTAAAAACCGCAGAAAACATAACGTTTTCTACATTGTTTTCGTATCGACGTAACTGAAAATCTTCACATTGGACGCATTACTCTCAGAAACGTTTACATTTATCGTCTGGCAACTAATGCCGCGTGATGACGTTTGCGGTCGCACCACTCTGTACGAAGTAGAAGCTTCTAAGTTGTTGCAGTCACCAAGAAAGAGGCACAGAAATTCAAGTTTTAGTTTTTGAAAATTCAGTTTTTGGCTGCTTTTGCCGCCTTGTAGTTGACCTAGGACCTTAAGATTTTGCATGAACCGAACTCTGGCAGCCACATTACACGAGAAAAAGCGAGAAGTAGTAATTCGTAGTAAAAACCGCAGAAAACATAACGTTTTCAACATTTGTTTTCGAAATGACGTAACTGAAAATCTTCACATTGGACGCATTACTCTCAGAAACGTTTACATTTATCGTCTGGCAACTAATGCAGCGTGATGACGTTTGCGGTCGCACCACTCTGTACGAAGTAGAAGCTTCTAAGTTGTTGCAGTCACCAAGAAAGAGGCACAGAAATTCAAGTTTTAGTTTTTGAAAATTCAGTTTTTGGCTGCTTTGCTGCCTTGTAGTTGACCTAGGACCTTAAGATTTTGCATGAACCGAACTCTGGCAGCCACATTACACGATAAAAAGCGAGAAGTGGTAAATCGTAGTAAAAACCGCAGAAAACATAACGTTTTCTACATTGTTTTCGTATCGTCGTAACTGAAAATCTTCACATTGGACGCATTACTCTCAGAAACGTTTACATTTATCGTCTGGCAACTAATGCCGCGTGATGTCGTTTGCGGTCGCACCACTCTGTACGAAGTAGAAGCTTCTAAGTTGTTGCAGTCACCAAGAAAGAGGCACGGAAATTCAAGTTTTAGTTTTTGAAAATTCAGTTTTTGGCTGCTTTTGCTGCCTTGTAGTTGACCTAGGACCTTAAGATTTTGCATGAACCGAACTCTGGCAGCCACATTACACGAGAAAAAGCGAGAAGCGGTAATTCGCAGTAAAAACCGCAGAAAACATAACGTTTTCAACATTTGTTTTCGAAATGACGTAACTGAAAATCTTCACATTGGACGCATTACTCTCAGAAACGTTTACATTTATCGTCTGGCAACTAACGCCGCGTGATGACGTTTGCGGTCGCACTACTCTGAACGAAGTAGAAGCTTCTAAGTTGTTGCAGTCACCAAGAAAGAGGCACAGAAATTCAAGTTTTAGTTTTTGAAAATTCAGTTTTTGGCTGCTTTTGCTGCCTTGTAGTTACCTAGGACCTTAAACTTTTGCATGAACCGAACTCTGGCAGCCACATTACACGAGAAAAAGCGAGAAGTGGTAATTCGTAGTAAAAACCGCAGAAAACATAACGTTTTCAACATTTGTTTTCGAAATGACGTAACTGAAAATCTTCACATTGGACGCATTAATCTCAGAAACGTTTACATTTATCGTCTGGCAACTAATGCAGCGTGATGACGTTTGCGGTCGCACCACTCTGTACGAAGTAGAAGCTTCTAAGTTGTTGCAGTCACCAAGAAAGAGGCACAGAAATTCAAGTTTAAGTTTTTGAAAATTCAGTTTTTGGCTGCTTTTGCTGCCTTGTAGTTGACCTAGGACCTTAAGATTTTGCATGAACCGAACTCTGGCAGCCACATTACACGAGAAAAAGCTAGAAGTGGTAATTCGTTGTAAAAACCACAGAAAACATATCGTCTTCTACATTGTTTTCGTATCGACGTAACTGAAAATCTTCACATTGGACGCATTACTCTCAGAAACGTTTACAGTTATCGTCTGGCAACTAATGCAGCGTGATGACGTTTGCGGTCGCACCACTCTGTACGAAGTAGAAGCTTCTAAGTTGTTGCAGTCACCAAGAAAGAGGCACAGAAATTCAAGTTTTAGTTTTTGAAAATTCAGTTTTTGGCTGCTTTTGCTGCCTTGTAGTTGACCTAGGACCTTAAGATTTAGCATGAACCGAACTCTTGCAGCCACATTACACGAGAAAAAGCGAGAAGTGGTAATTCGTAGTAAAAACCGCAGAAAACATAACGTTTTCTACATTGTTTTCGTATCGACGTAACTGAAAATCTTCACATTGGGCGCATTACTTTCAGAAACGTTTACATTTATCGTCTGGCAACTAATGCAGCGTGATGACGTTTGCGGTCGCACCACTCTGTACGAAGTAGAAGCTTCTAAGTTGTTGCAGTCACCAAGAAAGAGGCACAGAAATTCAAGTTTTAGTTTTTGAAAATTCAGTTTTTGGCTGCTTTTGCTGCCTTGTAGTTGACCTAGGACCTTAAGATTTTGCATGAACCGAACTCTGGCAGCCACATTACACGAGAAAAAGCGAGAAGTGGTAATACGTATTAAAAACCGCAAAAAACATAACGTTTTCTATATTGTTTTCGTATCGACGTAACTGAAAATCTTCACATTGGACACATTACTCTCAGAAACGTTTACATTTATCGTCTGGCAACTAATGCAGCGTGATGACGTTTGCGGTCGCACCACTCTGTACGAAGTAGAAGCTTCTAAGTTGTTGCAGTCACCAAGAAAGAGGCACAGAAATTCAAGTTTTAGTTTTTGAAAATTCAGTTTTTGGCTGCTTTTGCTGACTTGTAGTTGACCTAGGACCTTAAGATTTTGCATGAAACGAACTCTGGCAGCCACAATACACGAGAAAAAGCGAGAAGTGGTAATTCGTAGTAAAAACCGCAGAAAACATAACGTTTTCAACTTTTGTTTTCGAAATGACGTAACTGAAAATCTTCACATTGGACGCATTAATCTCAGAAACGTTTACATTTATCGTCTGGCAACTAATGCAGCGTGATGACGTTTGCGGTCGCACCACTCTGTACCAAGTAGAAGCTTCTAAGTTGTTGCAGTCACCAAGAAAGAGGCACAGAAATTCAAGTTTTAGTTTTTAAAAATTCAGTTTTTGGCTGCTTTTGCTGCCTTGTAGTTGACCTAGGACCTTAAGATTTTGCATGAACCGAACTCTGGCAGCCACATTACACGAGAAAAAGCGAGAAGTGGTAATTCGTAGTAAAAACCGCAAAAAACATAACGTTTTCTACATTGTTTTCGTATCGACGTAACTGAAAATCTTCACATTGGACGCATTACTCTCAGAAACGTTTACATTTATCGTCTGGCAACTAATGCAGCGTGATGACGTTTTACGGTCGCACCACTCTGTACGAAGTAGAAGCTTCTAAGTTGTTGCACTCACCAAGAAAGAGGCACAGAAATTCAAGTTTTAGTTTTTGAAAATTCAGTTTTTGGCTGCTTTTGCTGCCTTGTAGTTGACCTAGGACCTTAAGATTTTGCATGAACCGAACTCTGGCAGCCACATTGCACGAGAAAAAGCGAGAAGTGGTAATTCGTAGTAAAAACCGCAGAAAACATAACGTTTTCAACATTTGTTTTCGAAATGACGTAACTGAAAATCTTCACATTGGACGCATTACTCTCAGAAACGTTTACATTTATCGTCTGGCAACTAATGCCGCGTGATGACGTTTGCGGTCGCACCACTCTGTACGAAGTAGAAGCTTCTAAGTTGTTGCAGTCACCAAGAAAGAGGCACAGAAATTCAAGTTTTAGTTTTTGAAAATTCAGTTTTTGGCTGCTTTTGCTGCCTTGTAGTTGACCTAGGACCTTAAGATTTTGAATGAACCGAACTCTGGCAGCCACAAAACACGAGAAAAAGCGAGAAGTGGTAATTCGTAGTAAAAACCGCAGAAAACATAACGTTTTCAACATTTGTTTTCGAAATGACGTAACTGTAAATCTTCACATTGGACGCATTACTCTCAGAAACGTTTACATTTATCGTCTGGTAACTAATGCAGCGTGATGACGTTTGCGCTCGCACCACTCTGTACGAAGTAGAAGCTTCTAAGTTGTTGCAGGCACCAAGAAAGAGGCACAGAATTTGAAGTTTTAGTTTTTGAAAATTCAGTTTTTGGCTGCTTTTGATGCCTTGTAGTTGACCTAGGACCTTAAGATTTTGCATGAACCGAACTCTGGCAGCCACATTACACGAGAAAAAGCGAGAAGTGGTAATTCGTAGTAAAAACCGCAGAAAACGTTACGTTTTCTACATTGTTTTCGTATCGACGTAACTGAAAATCTTCACATTGGACGCATTACTCTCAGAAACGTTTACATTTATCGTCTGGCAACTAATGCAGCGTGATGACGTTTGCGGTCGCACCACTCTGTACGAAGTAGAAGCTTCTAAGTTGTTGCAGTCACCAAGAAAGAGGCACAGAAATTCAAGTTTTAGTTTTTGAAAATTCAGTTTTTGGCTG
Organism: Schistocerca serialis cubense; assembly: GCF_023864345.2. Classification (NCBI taxonomy): domain Eukaryota; kingdom Metazoa; phylum Arthropoda; class Insecta; order Orthoptera; family Acrididae; genus Schistocerca; species Schistocerca serialis. The sequence goes on along the minus strand of NW_026047571.1, from coordinate 909,607 downwards.
CTTTTGCTGCCTTGTAGTTGACCTAGGACCTTAAGATTTTGCATGAACCGAACTCTGGCAGCCACATTACACGAGAAAAAGCGAGAAGTGGTAATTCGTAGAAAAAACCGCAGAAAACATAACGTTTTCTACATTGTTTTCGTATCGACGTAACTGAAAATCTTCACATTGGACGCATTACTCTCAGAAACGTTTACATTTATCGTCTGGCAACTAATGCCGCGTGATGACGTTTGCGGTCGCACCACTCTGTACGAAGTAGAAGCTTCTAAGTTGTTGCAGTCACCAAGAAAGATGCACAGAAATTCAAGTTTTAGTTTTTGAAAATTCAGTTTTTGGCTGCTTTTGCTGCCTTGTAGTTGACCTAGGACCTTAAGATTTTGCATGAACCGAACTCTGGCAGCCACATTACACGAGAAAAAGCGAGAAGTGGTAATTTGTAGGAAAAACCGCAGAAAACATAACGTTTTCAACATTTGTTTTCGAAATGACGTAACTGAAAATCTTCACGTGGGACGCATTACTCTCAGAAACGTTTACATTTATCGTCTGGCAACTAATGCAGCGTGATGACGTTTGCGGTCGCACCACTCTGTACGAAGTAGAAGCTTCTAAGTTGTTGCAGAAAGAGGCACAGAAATTCAAGTTTTAGTTTTTGAAAATTCAGTTTTTGGCTGCTTTTGCTGCCTTGTAGTTGACCTAGGACCTTAAGATTTTGCATGAACCGAACTCTGGCAGCCACATTACACGAGAAAAAGCGAGAAGTGGTAATTCGTAGTAAAAACCGCAGAAAACATAACATTTTCTACATTGTTTTCGTATCGACGTAACTGAAAATCTTCACATTGGACGCATTACTCTCAGAAACGTTTACATTTATCGTCTGGCAACTAATGCAGCGTGATGACGTTTGCGGTCGCACCACTCTGTACGAAGTAGAAGCTTCTAAGTTGTTGCAGTCACCAAGAAAGAGGCACAGAAATTCAAGTTTTAGTTTTTGAAAATTCAGTTTTTGGCTGCTTTTGCTGCCTTGTAGTTGACCTAGGACCTTAAGATTTTGCATGAACCGAACTCTGGCAGCCACATTACACGAGAAAAAGCGAGAAGTGGTAATTCGTAGTAAAAACCGCAGAAAACATAAAGTTTTCTACATTGTTTTCGTGTCGACGTAACTGAAAATCTTCACATTGGACGCATTACTCTCAGAAACGTTTACATTTATCGTCTGGCAACTAATGCCGCGTGATGACGTTTGTGGTCGCACCACTCTGTACGAAGTAGAAGCTTCTAAGTTGTTGCAGTCACCAAGAAAGAGGCACAGAAATTCAAGTTTTAGTTTTTGAAAATTCAGTTTTTGGCTGCTTTTGCTGCCTTGTAGTTGACCTAGGACCTTAAGATTTTGCATGAACCGAACTCTGGCAGCCACATTACACGAGAAAAAGCGAGAAGTGGTAATTCGTAGTAAAAACCGCAGAAAACATAACGTTTTCAACATTTGTTTTCGAAATGACGTAACTGAAAATCTTCACATTGAACGCATTAATCTCAGAAACGTTTACATTTATCGTCTGGCAACTAATGCAGCGTGATGACGTTTGCGTTCGCACCACTCTGTACGAAGTAGAAGCTTCTAAGTTGTTGCGGAAAGAGGCACAGAAATTCAAGTTTTAGTTTTTGAGAATTCAGTTTTTGGCTGCTTTTGCTGCCTTGTAGTTGACCTAGGACCTTAAGATTTTGCATGAACCGAACTCTGGCAGCCACATTACACGAGAAAAAGCGAGAAGTGGTAATTCGTAGTAAAAACCGCAGAAAACATAACGTTTTCTACATTGTTTTCGTATCGACGTAACTGAAAATCTTCACATTGGGCGCATTACTTTCAGAAACGTTTACATTTATCGTCTGGCAACTAATGCAGCGTGATGACGTTTGCGGTCGCACCACTCTGTACGAAGTAGAAGCTTCTAAGTTGTTGCAGTCACCAAGAAAGAGGCACAGAAATTCAAGTTTTAGTTTTTGAAAATTCAGTTTTTGGCTGCTTTTGCTGCCTTGTAGTTGACCTAGGAACTTAAGATTTTGCATGAACCGAACTCTGGCAGCCACATTACACGAGAAAAAGCGAGAAGTGGTAATACGTATTAAAAACCGCAGAAAACATAACGTTTTCTATATTGTTTTCGTATCGACGTAACTGAAAATCTTCACATTGGACGCATTACTCTCAGAAACGTTTACATTTATCGTCTGGCAACTAATGCAGCGTGATGACGTTTGCGGTCGCACCACTCTGTACGAAGTAGAAGCTTCTAAGTTGTTGCAGTCACCAAGAAAGAGGCACGGAAATTCAAGTTTTAGTTTTTGAAAATTCAGTTTTTGGCTGCTTTTGCTGACTTGTAGTTGACCTAGGACCTTAAGATTTTGCATGAACCGAACTCTGGCAGTCACAATACACGAGAAAAAGCGAGAAGTGGTAATTCGTAGTAAAAACCGAAGAAAACATAACGTTTTCCACTTTTGTTTTCGAAATGACGTAACTGAAAATCTTCACATTGGACGCATTAATCTCAGAAACGTTTACATTTATCGTCTGGCAACTAATGCAGCGTGATGACGTTTGCGGTCGCACCACTCTGTACGAAGTAGAAGCTTCTAAGTTGTTGCAGTCACCAAGAAAGAGGCACAGAAATTCAAGTTTTAGTTTTTGAAAATTCAGTTAATGGCTGCTTTTGCTGCCTTGTAGTTGACATAGGACCTTAAGATTTTGCATGATCCGAACTCTGGCAGCCACATTACACGAGAAAAAGCGAGAAGTGGTAATTCGTAGTAAAAACCGCAAAAAACATAACGTTTTCTACATTGTTTTCGTATCGACGTAACTCAAAATCTTCACATTGGATGCATTACTCTCAGAAACGGTTACATTTATCGTCTGGCAACTAATGCAGCATGATGACGTTTGCGGTCGCACCACTCTGTACGAAGTAGAAGCTTCTAAGTTGTTGCAGTCACCAAGAAAGAGGCACAGAAATTCAAGTTTTAGTTTTTGAAAATTCAGTTTTTGGCTGCTTTTGCTGCCTTGTAGTTGACCTAGGACCTTAAGATTTTGCATCAACCGAACTCTGGCAGCCACATTGCACGAGAAAATGCGAGAAGTGGTAATTCGTAGTAAAAACCGCAGAAAACATAACGTTTTCAACATTTGTTTTCGAAATGACGTAACTGAAAATCTTCACATGGACGCATTACTCTCAGAAACGTTTACATTTATCGTCTGGCAACTAATGCCGCGTGATGACGTTTGCGGTCGCACCACTCTGTACGAAGTAGAAGCTTCTAAGTTGTTGCAGTCACCAAGAAAGAGGCACAGAAATTCAAGTTTTAGTTTTTGAAAATTCAGTTTTTGGCTGCTTTTGCTGCCTTGTAGTTGACCTACGACCTTAAGATTTTGCATGAACCGAACTGTGGCAGCCACAAAACACGAGAAAAAGCGAGAAGTGGTAATTCGTAGTAAAAACCGCAGAAAACGTAACGTGTTCAACATTTGTTTTCGTATCGACGTAACTGAAAATCTTCACAATGGACGCATTACTCTCAGAAACGTTTACATTTATCGTCTGGCAACTAATGCAGCGTGATGACGTTTGCGGTCGCACCACTCTGTACGAAGTAGAAGCTTCTAAGTTGTTGCAGTCACCAAGAAAGAGGCACAGAAATTCAAGTTTTAGTTTTTGAAAATTCAGTTTTTGGCTGCTTTTGCTGCCTTGTAGTAGACCTAGGACCTTAAGATTTTGCATGAACCGAACTCTGGCAGCCACATTACACGAGAAAAAGCGAGAAGTGGTAATTCGTAGTAAAAACCGCAGAAAACATAACGTTTTCTACATTGTAATCGTATCGACTTAACTGAAAATCTTCACATTGGACGCATTACTCTCAGAAACGTTTACATTTATCGTCTGGCAACTAATGCAGCGTGATGACGTTTGCGGTCGCACCACTCTGTACGAAGTAGAAGCTTCTAAGTTGTTGCAGTCACCAAGAAAGAGGCACAGAAATTCAAGTTTTAGTTTTTGAAAATTCAGTTTTTGGCTGCTTTTGCTGCCTTGTAGTTGACCTAGGACCTTAAGATTTTGCGTGAACCGAACTCTGGCAGCCACATTACACGAGAAAAAGCGAGAAGTGGTAATTCGTAGTAAAAACCGCAGAAAACATAACGTTTTCAACATTTGTTTTCGTATCGACGTAACTGAAAATCTTCACATTGGACGCATTACTCTCAGAAACGTTTACATTTATCGTCTGGCAACTAATGCAGCGTGATGACGTTTGCGGTCGCACCACTCTGTACGAAGTAGAAGCTTCTACGTTGTTGCAGTCACCAAGAATGAGGCACAGAAATTCAAGTTTTAGTTTTTGAAAATTCAGTTTTTGGCTGCTTTTCTTGCCTTGTAGTTGACCTAGGAAGTTTAGATTTTGCATGAACCGAACTCTAGCAGCCACATTACACGAGAAAAAGCGAGAAGTGGTAATTCGTAGTAAAAACCGCAGAAAACATAACGATTTCTACATTGTTTTCGTATCGACGTAACTGACAATCTTCACATTGGACGCATTACTCTCAGAAACGTTTACATTTATCGTCTGGCAACTAATGCAGCGTGATGACGTTTGCGGTCGCGCCACTCTGTACGAAGTAGAAGCTTCTAAGTTGTTGCGGTCACCAAGAAAGAGGCACAGAAATTCAAGTTTTAGTTTTTGAAAATTCAGTTTTTGGCTGCTTTTGCTGCCTTGTAGTTGACCTAGGACCTTAAGATTTTGCATGAACCGAACTCTGGCAGCCACATTACACGAGAAAAAGCGAGAGGTGGTAATTCGTAGTAAAAACCGCAGAAAACATAACGTTTTCTACATTGTTTTCGTATCGACGTAACTGAAAATCTTCACATTGGACGCATTACTCTCAGAAACGTTTACATTTATCGTCTGGCAACTAATGCAGCGTGATGACGTTAGCGGTCGCACCACTCTGTACGAAGTAGAAGCTTCTAAGTTGTTGCAGTCACCAAGAAAGAGGCACAGAAATTGAAGTTTTAGTTTTTGAAAATTCAGTTTTTGGCTGCTTTTGCTGCCTTGTAGTTGACCTAGGACCTTAAGATTTTGCATGAACCGAACTCTGGCAGCCACATTACACGAGAAAAAGCGACAAGTGGTAATTCGTAGTAAAAACCGCAGAAAACATAACGTTTTCAACATTTGTTTTCGAAATGACGTAACTGAAGTTCTTCACATTGGACGCATTACTCCCAGAAACGTTTACATTTATCGTCTGGCAACTAATGCAGCGTAATGACGTTTGCGGTCGCTCCACTCTGTACGAAGTAGAAGCTTCTAAGTTGTTGCAGTCACCAATAAAGAGGCACAGAAATTCAAGTTTTAGTTTTTGAAAATTCAGTTTTTGGCTGCTTTTGCTGCCTTGTAGTTGACCTAGGACCTTAAGATTTTGCATGAACCGAACTCTGGCAGCCACATTACACGAGAAAAAGCTAGAAGTGGTCATTCGTAGTAAAAACCGCAGAAAACATAACGTTTTCAACATTTGTTTTCGAATTGACGTAACTCAAAATCTTCACATTGGAAGCATTACTCTCAGAAACGTTTACATTTATCGTCTGGCAACTAATGCCGCGTGATGACGTTTGCGGTCGCATCACTCTGTACGAAGTAGAAGCTTCTAAGTTGTTGCAGTCACCAAGAAAGTGGCATAGAAATTCAAGTTTTAGTTTTTGAAAATTCAGTTTTTGGCTGCTTTTGCTGCCTTGTAGTTGACCTAGGACCTTAAGATTTTGCATGAACCGAACTCTGGCAGCCACATTACACGAGAAAAAGCGAGAAGTGGTAATTCGTAGTAAAAACCGCAGAAAACATAACGTTTTCAACATTTGTTTTCGAAATGACGTAACTGAAAATCTTCACATTGGACGCATTACTCTCAGAAACGTTTACATTTATTGTCTGGCAACTAATGCAGCGTGATGACGTTTGCGGTCGCACCACTCTGTACGAAGTAGAAGCTTCTAAGTCGTTGCAGTCACCAAGAAAGAGGCACAGAAATTCAAGTTTTAGTTTTTGAAAATTCAGTTTTTGGCTGCTTTTGCTGCCTTGTAGTTGACCTAGGACCTTAAAATTTAGCATGAACCGAACTCTGGCAGCCACATTACACGAGAAAAAGCGAGAAGTGTTAATTCGTAGTAAAAACCGCAGAAAACATAACGTTTTCTACATTGTTTTCGTATCGACGTAACTGAAAATCGTCACATTGGACGCATTACTCTCAGAAACGTTTACATTTATCGTCTGGCAACTAATGCAGCGTGATGACGTTTGCGGTCGCACCACTCTGTACGAAGTAGAAGCTTCTAAGTTGTTGCAGTCACCAAGAAAGAGGCACAGAAATTCAAGTTTTAGTTTTTGAAAATTCAGTTTTTGGCTGCTTTTGCTGCCATGTAGTTGACCTACGACCTTAAGATTTTGCATGAACCGAACTCTGGCAGCCACATTACACGAGAAAAAGCGAGAAGTGGTAATTCGTAGTAAAAACCGCAGAAAACATAACGTTTTCAACATTTGTTTTCGAAATGACGTAACTGAAGATCTTCACATTGGACGCATTACTCCCAGAAACGTTTACATTTATCGTCTGGCAACTAATGCAGCGTGATGACGTTTGCGGTCGCTCCACTCTGTACGAAGTAGAAGCTTCTAAGTTGTTGCAGTCACCAAGAAAGAGGCACAGAAATTCAAGTTTTAGTTTTTGAAAATTCAGTTTTTGGCTGCTTTTGCTGCCTTGTAGTTGACCTAGGACCTTAAGATTTTGCATGAACCGAACTCTGGCAGCCACATTACACGAGAAAAAGCTAGAAGTGGTAATTCGTAGTAAAAACCGCAGAAAACATAAAGTTTTCAACATTTGTTTTCGAAATGACGTAACTCAAAATCTTCACATTGGAAGCATTACTCTCAGAAACTTTTACATTTATCGTCTGGCAACTAATGCCGCGTGATGACGTTTGCGGTCGCATCACTCTGTACGAAGTAGAAGCTTCTAAGTTGTTGCAGTCACCAAGAAAGTGGCATAGAAATTCAAGTTTTAGTTTTTGAAAATTCAGTTTTTGGCTGCTTTTGCTGCCTTGTAGTTGACCTAGGACCTTAAGATTTTGCATGAACCGAACTCTGGCAGCCACATTACACGAGAAAAAGCGAGAAGTGGTAATTCGTAGTAAAAACCGCAGAAAACATACCGTTTTCAACATTTGTTTTCGTATCGACGTAACTGAAAATCTTCACATTGGACGCATTACTCTCAGAAACGTTTACATTTATCGTCTGGCAACTAATGCAGCGTGATGACGTTTGCGGTCGCACCACTCTGTACGAAGTAGAAGCTTCTAAGTTGTTGCAGTCACCAAGAAAGAGGCACAGAAATTCAAGTTTTAGTTTTTGAAAATTCAGTTTTTGGCTGCTTTTCTTGCCTTGTAGTTGACCTAGGACCTTTAGATTTTGCATGAACCGAACTCTGGCAACCACATTACACGAGAAAAAGCGAGAAGTGGTAATTCGTAGTAAAAACCGCAGAAAACATAACGTTTTCTACATTGTTTTCGTATCGACGTAACTGAAAATCTTCACATTGGACGCATTACTCTCAGAAACGTTTACATTTATCGTCTGGCAACTAATGCAGCGTGATGACGTTTGCGGTCGCGCCACTCTGTACGAAGTAGAAGCTTCTAAGTTGTTGCAGTCACCAAGAAAGAGGCACAGAAATTCAAGTTTTAGTTTTTGAAAATTCAGTTTTTGGCTGCTTTTGCTGCCTTGTAGTTGACCTAGGACCTTAAGATTTAGCATGAACCGAACTCTGGCAGCCACATTACACGAGAAAAAGCGAGAAGTGGTAATTCGTAGTAAAAACCGCAGAAAACATAACGTTTTCTACATTGTTTTCGTATCGACGTAACTGAAAATCTTCACATTGGACGCATTACTCTCAGAAACGTTTACATTTATCGTCTGGCAACTAATGCAGCGTGATGACGTTTGCGGTCGCACCACTCTGTACGAAGAAGAAGCTTCTAAGTTGTTGCAGTCACCAAGAAAGAGGCACAGAAATTCAAGTTTTAGTTTTTGAAAATTCAGTTTTTGGCTGCTTTTGCTGCCTTGTAGTTGACCTAGGACCTTAAGATTTTGCATGAACCGAACTCTGGCAGCCACATTACACGAGAAAAAGCGAGAAGTGGTAATTCGTAGTAAAAACCGCAGAAAACATAACGTTTTCTACATTGTTTTCGTATCGACGTAACTGAAAATCTTCACATTGGACTAATTACTCTCAGAAACGTTTACATTTATCGTCTGGCAACTAATGCAGCGTGATGACGTTTGCGGTCGCACCACTCTGTACGAAGTAGAAGCTTCTAAGTTGTTGCAGTCACCAAGAAAGAGGCACAGAAATTCAAGTTTTAGTTTTTGAAAATTCAGTTTTTGGCTGCTTTTGCTGCCTTGTAGTTGACCTACGACCTTAAGATTTAGCATGAACCGAACTCTGGCAGCCACATTACACGAGAAAAAGCGAGAAGTGGTAATTCGTAGTAAAAACCGCAGAAAACATAACGTTTTCAACATTTGTTTTCGAAATGACGTAACTGAAGATCTTCACATTGGACGCATTACTCTCAGAAACGTTTACATTTATCGTCTGGCAACTAATGCAGCGTGATGACGTTTGCGGTCACACCACTCTGTACGAGGTAGAAGCTTCTAAGTTCTTGCAGTCATCAAGAAAGAATCACAGAAATTCAAGTTTTAGTTTTTGAAAATTCAGTTTTTGGCTGCTTTTGCTGCCTTGTAGTTGACCTAGGACCTTAAGATTTTGCATGAACCGAACTCTGGCAGCCACATTACACGAGAAAAAGCGAGAAGTGGTAATTCGTAGTAAAAACCGCAGAAAACATAACGTTTTCAACATTTGTTTTCGTATCGACGTAACTGAAAATCTTCACATTGGACGCATTACTCTCAGAAACGTTTACATTTATCGTCTGGCAACTAATGCAGCGTGATGACGTTTGCGGTCGCGCCACTCTGTACGAAGTAGAAGCTTCTAAGTTGTTGCAGTCACCAAGAAAGAGGCACAGAAATTCAAGTTTTAGTTTTTGAAAATTCAGTTTTTGGCTGCTTTTGCTGCCTTGTAGTTGACCTAGGACCTTAAGATTTTGCATGAACCGAACTCTGGCAGCCACATTACACGAGAAAAAGCGAGAAGTGGTAATTCGTAGTAAAAACCGCAGAAAACATAACGTTTTCAACATTTGTTTTCGAAATGACGTAACTGAAAATCTTCACATTGGACGCATTACTCTCAGAAACGTTTACATTTATCGTCTGGCAACTAATGCAGCGTGATGACGTTTGCGGTCGCACCACTCTGTACGAAGTAGAAGCTTCTAAGTTGTTGCAGTCACCAAGAAAGAGGCACAGAAATTCAAGTTTTAGTTTTTGAAAATTCAGTTTTTGGCTGCTTTTGCTGCCTTGTAGTTGACCTAGGACCTTAAGATTTAGCATGAACCGAACTCTGGCAGCTACATTACACGAGAAAAAGCGAGAAGTGGTAATTCGTAGTAAAAACCGCAGAAAACATAACGTTTTCTACATTGTTTTCGTATCGACGTAACTGAAAATCTTCACATTGGACGCATTACTCTCAGAAACGTTTACATTTATCGTCTGGCAACTAATGCAGCGTGATGACGTTTGCGGTCGCACCACTCTGTACGAAGAAGAAGCTTCTAAGTTGTTGCAGTCACCAAGAAAGAGGCACAGAAATTCAAGTTTTAGTTTTTGAAAATTCAGTTTTTGGCTGCTTTTGCTGCCTTGTAGTTGACCTAGGACCTTAAGATTTTGCATGAACCGAACTCTGGCAGCCACATTACACGAGAAAAAGCGAGAAGTGGTAATTCGTAGTAAAAACCGCAGAAAACATAACGTTTTCAACATTTGTTTTCGAAATGACGTAACTGAAGATCTTCACATTGGACGCATTACTCTCAGAAACGTTTACATTTATAGTCTGGCAACTAATGCAGCGTGATGACGTTTGCGGTCGCACCACTCTGTACGAAGTAGAAGCTTCTAAGTTGTTGCAGTCACCAAGAAAGAGGCAGAGAAATTCAAGTTTTAGTTTTTGAAAATTCAGTTTTTGGCTGCTTTTGCTGCCTTGTAGTTGACCTAGGACCTTAAGATTTTGCATGAACCGAACTCTGGCAGCCACATTACACGAGAAAAAGCGAGAAGTGGTAATTCGTAGTAAAAACCGCTGAAAACATAACGTTTTCAACATTTGTTTTCGTATCGACGTAACTGAAAATCTTCACATTGGACGCATTACTCTCAGAAACGTTTACATTTATCGTCTGGCAACTAATGCAGCGTGATGACGTTTGCGGTCGCACCACTCTGTACGAAGTAGAAGCTTCTAAGTTGTTGCAGTCACCAAGAAAGTGGCATAGAAATTCAAGTTTTAGTTTTTGAAAATTCAGTTTTTGGCTGCTTTTGCTGCCTTGTAGTTGACCTAGGACCTTAAGATTTTGCATGAACCGAACTCTGGCAGCCACATTACACGAGAAAAAGCGAGAAGTGGTAATTCGTAGTAAATACCGCAGAAAACATAACGTTTTCAACATTTGTTTTCGAAATGACGTAACTGAAAATCTTCACATTGGACGCATTACTCTCAGAAACGTTTACATTTATCGTCTGGCAACTAATGCAGCGTGATGACGTTTGCGGTCGCACCACTCTGTACGAAGTAGATGCTTCTAAGTCGTTGCAGTCACCAAGAAAGAAGCACAGAAATTCAAGTTTTAGTTTTTGAAAATTCAGTTTTTGGCTGCTTTTGCTGCCTCGTAGTTGACCTAGGACCTTAAGATTTAGCATGAACCGAACTCTGGCAGCCACATTACACGAGAAAAAGCGAGAAGTGGTAATTCGTAGTAAAAACCGCAGAAAACATAACGTTTTCTACATTGTTTTCGTATCGACGTAACCGAAAATCTTCACATTGGACGCATTACTCTCAGAAACGTTTACATTTATCGTCTGGCAACTAATGCAGCGTGATGACGTTAGCGGTCGCACCACTCTGTACGAAGTAGAAGCTTCTAAGTTGTTGCAGTCACCAAGAAAGAGGCACAGAAATTCAAGTTTTAGTTTTTGGAAATTCAGTTTTTGGCTGCTTTTGCTGCCTTGTAGTTGACCTAGGACCTTAAGATTTTGCATGAACCGAACTCTGGCAGCCACATTACACGAGAAAAAGCGAGAAGTGGTAATTCGTAGGAAAAACCGCAGAAAACATAACGTTTTCTACATTGTTTTCGTATCGACGTAACTGAAAATCTTCACATTGGACTCATTACTCTCAGAAACGTTTACATTTATCGTCTGGCAACTAATGCCGCGTGATGACGTTAGCGGTCGCACCACTCTGTACGAAGTAGAAGCTTCTAAGTTGTTGCAGTCACCAAGAAAGAGGCACAGAAATTCAAGTTTTAGTTTTTGAAAATTCAGTTTTTGGCTGCTTTTGCTGCCTTGTAGTCGACCTACGACCTTAAGATTTTGCATGAACCGAACTCTGGCAGCCACATTACACGCAAAAAGCGAGAAGTGGTAATTCGTAGTAAAAACCGCAGAAAACATAACGTTTTCAACATTTGTTTTCGAAATGACGTAACTGAAGATCTTCACATTGGACGCGTTACTCTCAGAAACGTTTACATTTATCGTCTGGCAACTAATGCAGCGTGATGACGTTTGCGGTCGCACCACTCTGTACGAAGTAGAAGCTTCTAAGTTGTTGCAGTCACCAAGAAAGAGGCACAGAAATTCAAGTTTTAGTTTTTGAAAATTCAGTTTTTGGCTGCTTTTGCTGCCTTGTAGTTGACCTAGGACCTTAAGATTTTGCATGAACCGAACTCTGGCAGCCACATTACACGAGAAAAAACGAGAAGTGGTAATTCGTAGTAAAAACCGCAGAAAACATAACGTTTTCAACATCTGTTTTCGAAATGACGTAACTGAAAATCTTCACATTGGACGCATTACTCTCAGAAACGTTTACATTTATCGTCTGGCAACTATTGCAGCGTGATGACGTTTTCGGTCGCACCACTCTGTACGAAGTAGAAGCTTCTAAGTTGTTGCAGTCACCAAGAAAGAGGCACAGAAATTCAAGTTTTAGTTTTTGAAAATTCAGTTTTTGGCTGCTTTTGCTGCCTTGTAGTTGACCTAGGACCTTAAGATTTTGCATGAACCGAACTCTGGCAGCCACATTACACGAGAAAAAGCGAGAAGTGGTAATTCGTAGTAAAAACCGCTGAAAACGTTACGTTTTCTACATTTGTTTTCGTATCGACGTAACTGAAAATCTTCACATTGGACGCATTACTCTCAGAAACGTTTACATTTATCGTCTGGCAACTAATGCAGCGTGATGACGTTTGCGGTCGCACCACCCTGTACGAAGTAGAAGCTTCTAAGTCGTTGCAGTCACCAAGAAAGAGGCACAGAAATTCAAGTTTTAGTTTTTGAAAATTCAGTTTTTGGCTGCTTTTGCTGCCTCGTAGTTGACCTAGGACCTTAAGATTTAGCATGAACCGAACTCTGGCAGCCACATTACACGAGAAAAAGCGAGAAGTGGTAATTCGTAGTAAAAACCGCAGAAAACATAACGTTTTCTACATTGTTTTCGTATCGACGTAACCGAAAATCTTCACATTGGACGCATTACTCTCAGAAACGTTTACATTTATCGTCTGGCAACTAATGCAGCGTGATGACGTTAGCGGTCGCACCACTCTGTACGAAGTAGAAGCTTCTAAGTTGTTGCAGTCACCAAGAAAGAGGCACAGAAATTCAAGTTTTAGTTTTTGGAAATTCAGTTTTTGGCTGCTTTTGCTGCCTTGTAGTTGACCTAGGACCTTAAGATTTTGCATGAACCGAACTCTGGCAGCCACATTACACGAGAAAAAGCGAGAAGTGGTAATTCGTAGGAAAAACCGCAGAAAACATAACGTTTTCTACATTGTTTTCGTATCGACGTAACTGAAAATCTTCACATTGGACTCATTACTCTCAGAAACGTTTACATTTATCGTCTGGCAACTAATGCCGCGTGATGACGTTAGCGGTCGCACCACTCTGTACGAAGTAGAAGCTTCTAAGTTGTTGCAGTCACCAAGAAAGAGGCACAGAAATTCAAGTTTTAGTTTTTGAAAATTCAGTTTTTGGCTGCTTTTGCTGCCTTGTAGTTGACCTACGACCTTCAGATTTTGCATGAACCGAACTCTGGCAGCCACATTACACGAGAAAAAGCGAGAAGTGGTAATTCGTAGTAAAAACCGCAGAAAACATAACGTTTTCAACATTTGTTTTCGAAATGACGTAACTGAAGATCTTCACATTGGACGCATTACTCTCAGAAACGTTTACATTTATCGTCTGGCAACTAATGCAGCGTGATGACGTTTGCGGTCGCACCACTCTGTACGAAGTAGAAGCTTCTAAGTTGTTGCAGTCACCAAGAAAGAGGCACAGAAATTCAAGTTTTAGTTTTTGAAAATTCAGTTTTTGGCTGCTTTTGCTGCCTTGTAGTTGACCTAGGACCTTAAGATTTTGCATGAACCGAACTCTGGCAGCCACATTACACGAGAAAAAGCGAGAAGTGGTAATTCGTAGTAAAAACCGCAGAAAACATAACGTTTTCAACATTTGTTTTCGAAATGACGTAACTGAAAATCTTCACATTGGACGCATTACTCTCAGAAACGTTTACATTTATCGTCTGGCAACTATTGCAGCGTGATGACGTTTGCGGTCGCACCACTCTGTACGAAGTAGAAGCTTCTAAGTTGTTGCAGTCACCAAGAAAGAGGCACAGAAATTCAAGTTTTAGTTTTTGAAAATTCAGTTTTTGGCTGCTTTTGCTGCCTTGTAGTTGACCTAGGACCTTAAGATTTTGCATGAACCGAACTCTGGCAGCCACATTACACGAGAAAAAGCGAGAAGTGGTAATTCGTAGTAAAAACCGCTGAAAACGTTACGTTTTCAACATTTGTTTTCGTATCGACGTAACTGAAAATCTTCACATTGGACGCATTACTCTCAGAAACGTTTACATTTATCGTCTGGCAACTAATGCAGCGTGATGACGTTTGCGGTCGCACCACTCTGTACGAAGTAGAAGCTTCTAAGTCGTTGCAGTCACCAGGAAAGAGGCACAGAAATTCAAGTTTTAGTTTTTGAAAATTCAGTTTTCGGCTGCTTTTGCTGCCTTGTAGTTGACCTAGGACCTTAAGATTTAGCATGAACCGAACTCTGGCAGCCACATTACACGAGAAAAAGCGAGAAGTGGTAATTCGTAGTAAAAACCGCAGAAAACATAACGTTTTCTACATTGTTTTCGTATCGACGTAACTGAAAATCTTCACATTGGACGCATTACTCTCAGAAACGTTTACATTTATCGTCTGGCAATTAATGCAGCGTGATGACGTTAGCGGTCGCACCACTCTGTACGAAGTAGAAGCTTCTAAGTTGTTGCAGTCACCAAGAAAGAGGCACTGAAATTCAAGTTTTAGTTTTTGAAAATTCAGTTTTTGGCTGCTTTTGCTGCCTTGTAGTTGACCTAGGACCTTAAGATTTTGCATGAACCGAACTTTGGCAGCCACATTACACGAGAAAAAGCGAGAAGTGGTAATTCGTAGTAAAAACCGCAGAAAACATAACGTTTTCAACATTTGTTTTCGAAATGACGTAACTGAAAATCTTCACATTGGACGCTTTACTCTCAGAAACGTTTACATTTATCGTCTGGCAACTAATGCAGCGTGATGACGTTTGCGGTCGCACCACTCTGTACGAAGTAGAAGCTTCTAAGTTGTTGCAGTCACCAAGAAAGAGGCACAGAAATTCAAGTTTTAGTTTTTGAAAATACCAGTTTTTGGCTGCTTTTGCTGCGTTGTAGTTGACCTAGGACCTTAAGATTTAGCATGAACCGAACTCTGGCAGCCACATTACACGAGAAAAAGCGAGAAGTGGTAATTCGTAGTAAAAACCGCAGAAAACGTAACGTTTTCTACATTGTTTTCGTATCGACGTAACTGAAAATCTTCACATTGGACGCATTACTCTCAGAAACGTTTACATTTATCGTCTGGCAACTAATGCAGCGTGATGACGTTTGCGGTCGCACCACTCTGTACGAAGTAGAAGCTTCTAAGTTGTTGCAGTCACCAAGAAAGAGGCACAGAAATTCAAGTTTTAGTTTTTGAAAATTCAGTTTTTGGCTGCTTTTGCTGCCTTGTAGTTGACCTAGGACCTTAAGATTTAGCATGAACCGAACTCTGGCAGCCACATTACACGAGAAAAAGCGAGAAGTGGTAATTCGTAGTAAAAACCGCAGAAAACATAACGTTTTCTACATTCTTTTCGTATCGACGTAACTGAAAATCTTCACATTGGACGCATTACTCTCAGAAACGTTTACATTTATCGTCTGGCAACTAATGCAGCGTGATGACGTTTGCGGTCGCACCACTCTGTATGAAGTAGAAGCTTCTAAGTTGTTGCAGTCACCAAGAAAGAGGCACAGAAATTCAAGTTTTAGTTTTTGAAAATTCAGTTTTTGGCTGCTTTTGCTGCCTTGTAGTTGACCTAGGACCTTAAGATTTTGCATGAACCGAACTCTGGCAGCCACATTACAAGAGAAAAAGCGAGAAGTGGTAATTCGTAGTAAAAACCGCAGAAAACATAACGTTTTCTACATTGTTTTCGTATCGACGTAACTGAAAATCTTCACATTGGACGCATTACTCTCAGAAACGTTTACATTTATCGTCTTTCAACTAATGCAGCGTGATGACGTTTGCGGTCGCACCACTCTGTACGAAGTAGAAGCTTCTAAGTTGTTGCAGTCACCAAGAAAGAGGCACAGAAATTCAAGTTTTAGTTTTTGAAAATTCAGTTTTTGGCTGCTTTTGCTGCCTTGTAGTTGACCTAGGACCTTAAGATTTAGCATGAACCGAACTCTGGCAGCCACATTACACGAGAAAAAGCGAGAAGTGGTAATTCGTAGTAAAAACCGCAGAAAACATAACGTTTTCTACATTGTTTTCGTATCGACGTAACTGAAAATCTTCACATTGGACGCATTACTCTCAGAAACGTTTACATTTATCGTCTGGCAACTAATGCAGCGTGATGACGTTTGCGGTCGCACCACTCTGTATGAAGTAGAAGCTTCTAAGTTGTTGCAGTCACCAAGAAAGAGGCACAGAAATTCAAGTTTTAGTTTTTGAAAATTCAGTTTTTGGCTGCTTTTGCTGCCTTGTAGTTGACCTAGGACCATAAGATTTAGCATGAACCGAACTCTGGCAGCCACATTACACGAGAAAAAGCGAGAAGTGGTAATTCGTAGTAAAAACCGCAGAAAACATAACGTTTTCTACATTGTTTTCGTATCGACGTAATTGAAAATCTTCACATTGAACGCATTACTCTCAGAAACGTTTACATTTATCGTCTGGCAACTAATGCAGCGTGATGACGTTTGCGGTCGCACCACTCTGTATGAAGTAGAAGCTTCTAGTTGTTGCAGTCACCAAGAAAGAGGCACAGAAATTCAAATTTTAGTTTTTGAAAATTCAGTTTTTGGCTGCTTTTGCTGCCTTGTAGTTGACCTAGGACCTTAAGATTTTGCATGAACCGAACTCTGGTAGCCACATTGCACGAGAAAAAGCGAGAAGTGGTAATTCGTAGTAAAAACCGCAGAAAACATAACGTTTTCTACATTGTTTTCGTATCGACGTAACTGAAAATCTTCACATTGGGTGCATTACTCTCAGAAACGTTTACATATATTGTCTGGCAACTATTGCATCGTGATGACGTTTGCGGTCGCACCACTCTGTATGAAGTAGAAGCTTCTAAGTTGTTGCAGTCACCAAGAAAGAGGCACAGAAATTCAAGTTTTAGTTTTTGAAAATTCAGTTTTTGGCTGCTTTTGCTGCCTTTTAGTTGACCTAGGACCTTAACATTTTGCATGAACCGAACTCTGGCAGCCACATTACACGAGAAAAAGCGAGAAGTGGTAATTCGTAGTAAAAACCGCAGAAAACATAACGTTCTCAACATTTGTTTTCGAAATGACGTAACTGAAAATCTTCACATTGGACGCATTACTCTCAGAAACGTTTACATTTATCGTCTGGCAACTAATGCAGCGTGATGACGTTTGCGGTCGCACCACTCTGTACGAAGTAGAAGCTTCTAAGTTGTTGCAGTCACCAAGAAAGAGGCACAGAAATTCAAGTTTTAGTTTTTGAAAATTCAGTTTTTGGCTGCTTTTGCTGCCTTGTAGTTGACCTAGGACCTTAAGATTTTGCATGAACCGAACTCTGGCAGCCACATTACACGAGAAAAAGCGAGAAGTGGTAATTCGTAGTAGAAACCGCAGAAAACATAACGTTTTCAACATTTGTTTTCGAAATGACGTAACTGAAAATCTTCACATTGGACGCATTACTCTCAGAAACGTTTACATTTATCGTCTGGCAACTAATGCAGCGTGATGACGTTTGCGGTCGCACCACTCTGTACGAAGTAGAAGCTTCTAAGTTGTTGCAGTCACCAAGAAAGAGGCACAGAATTTCAAGTTTTAGTTTTTGAAAATTCAGTTTTTGGCTGCTTTTGCTGCCTTGTAGTTGACCTAGGACCTTAAGATTTTGCATGAACCGAACTCTGGCAGCCACATTACACGAGAAAAAGCGAGAAGTGGTATTTCATAGTAAAAACCGCAGAAAACATAACGTTTTCTACATTGTTTTCGTATCGACGTAACTGAAAATCTTCACATTGGACACATTACTCTCAGAAACGTTTACATTTATCGTCTGGCAACTAATGCAGCGTGATGACGTTTGCGGTCGCACCACTCTGTACGAAGTAGAAGCTTCTAAGTTGTTGCAGTCACCAAGAAAGAGGCACAGAAATTCAAGTTTTAGTTTTTGAAAATTCAGTTTTTGGCTGCTTTTGCTGCCTTGTAGTTGACCTACGACCTTAAGATTTTGCATGAACCGAACTCTGGCAGCCACATTACACGAGAAAAAGCGAGAAGTGGTAATTCGTAGTAAAAAGCGCAGAAAACATAACGTTTTCTACATTGTTTTCGTATCGACGTAACTGAAAATCTTCACATTGGACGCATTACTCTCAGAAACGTTTACATTTATCGTCTGGCAACTAATGCAGCGTGATGACGTTTGCGGTCGCACCACTCTGTATGAAGTAGAAGCTTCTAAGTTGTTGCAGTCACCAAGAAAGAGGCACAGAAATTCAAGTTTTAGTTTTTAAAAATTCAGTTTTTGGCTGCTTTTGCTGCCTTGTAGTTGACCTAGGACCTTAAGATTTAGCATGAACCGAACTCTGGCAGCCACATTACACGAGAAAAAGCGAGAAGTGGTAATTCGTAGTAAAAACCGCAGAAAACATAACGTTTTCTACATTGTTTTCGTATCGACGTAACTGAAAATCTTCACATTGAACGCATTACTCTCAGAAACGTTTACATTTATCGTCTGGCAACTAATGCAGCGTGATGACGTTTGCGGTCGCACCACTCTGTATGAAGTAGAAGCTTCTAAGTTGTTGCAGTCACCAAGAAAGAGGCACAGAAATTCAAGTTTTAGTTTTTGAAAATTCAGTTTTTGGCTGCTTTTGCTGCCTTGTAGTTGACCTAGGAGCTTAAGATTTTGCATGAACCGAACTCTGGCAGCCACATTACACGAGAAAAAGCGAGAAGTGGTAATTCGTAGTAAAAACCGCAGAAAACATAACGTTTTCAACATTTGTTTTCGAAATGACGTAACTGAAAATCTTCACATGGGACGCATTACTCTAAGAAACGTTTACATTTATCGTCTGGCAACTAATGCAGCGTGATGACGTTTGCGGTCGCACCACTCTGTACGAAGTAGAAGCTTCTTAGTTGTTGCCAAAAGAGGCACAGAAATTCAAGTTTTAGTTTTTGAAAATTCAGTTTTTGGCTGCTTTTGCTACCTTGTAGTTGACCTAGGACCTTAAGATTTTGCATGAACCGAACTCTGGCAGCCACATTACACGAGAAAAAGCGAGAAGTGGTAATTCGTAGTAAAAACCGCAGAAAACATAACGTTTTCTACATTGTTTTCGTATCGACGTAACTGAAAATCTTCACATCGGACGCATTCCTCTCAGAAACGTTTACATTTATCGTCTGGCAACTAATGCAGCGTGATGCAGTTTGCGGTCGCACCACTCTGTATGAAGTAGAAGCTTCTAAGTTGTTGCAGTCACCAAGAAAGAGGCACAGAAATTCAAGTTTTAGTTTTAGAAAATTCAGTTTTTGGCTGCTTTTGCTGCCTTGTAGTTGACCTAGGACCTTAAGATTTAGCATGAACCGAACTCTGGCAGCCACATTACACGAGAAAAAGCGAGAAGTGGTAATTCGTAGTAAAAACCGCAGAAAACATAACGTTTTCTACATTGTTTTCGTATCGACGTAACTGAAAATCTTCACATTGAACGCATTACTCTCAGAAACGTTTACATTTATCGTCTGGCAACTAATGCAGCGTGATGACGTTTGCGGTCGCACCACTCTGTATGAAGTAGAAGCTTCTAAGTTGTTGCAGTCACCAAGAAAGTGGCACAGAAAATCAAGTTTTAGTTTTTGAAAATTCAGTTTTTGGCTGCTTTTGCTGCCTTGTAGTTGACCTAGGACCTTAAGATTTAGCATGAACCGAACTCTGGTAGCCACATTACACGAGAAAAAGCGAGAAGTTGTAATTCGTAGTAAAAACCGCAGAAAACATAACGTTTTCTACATTGTTTTACTATCGACGTAACTGAAAATCTTCACATTGGACGCATTACTCTCAGAAACGTTTACATTAATTGTCTGGCACCTAATGCAGCGTGATGACGTTTGCGGTCGCACCACTCTGTATGAAGTAGAAGCTTCTAAGTTGTTGCAGTCACCTAGAAAGAGGCACAGAAAGTCAAGTTTTAGTTTTTGAAAATTCAGTTTTTGGCTGCTTTTGCTGCCTTGTAGTTGACCTAGGACCTTAAGATTTTGCATGAACCGAACTCTGGCAGCCACATTACACGAGAAAAAGCGAGAAGTGGTAATTCGTAGTAAAAACCGCAGAAAACATAACGTTTTCAACATTTGTTTTCGAAATGACGTAACTGAAAATCTTCACATTGGACGCATTACTCTCAGAAACGTTTACATTTATCGTCTGGCAACTAATGCAGCGTGATGACGTTTGCGGTCGCACCACTCTGTACGAAGTAGAAGCTTCTAAGTTGATGCAGTCACCAAGAAAGAGGCACAGAAATTCAAGTTTTAGTTTTTGGAAATTCAGTTTTTAGCTGCTATTGCTGCCTTGTAGTTGACCTAGGACCTTAAGATTTAGCATGAACCGAACTCTGGCAGCCACATTACACGAGAAAAAGCGAGAAGTGGTAATTCGTAGTAAAAACCGCAGAAAACATAACGTTTTCTACATTGTTTTCGTATCGACGTAACTCAAAATCTTCACATTGAACGCATTACTCTCAGAAACGTTTACATTTATCGTCTGGCAACTAATGCAGCGTGATGACGTTTGCGGTCGCAGCACTCTGTATGAAGTAGAAGCTTCTAAGTTGTTACAGTCACCAAGAAAGAGGCACAGAAATTCAAGTTTTAGTTTTTGAAAATTCAGTTTTTGGCTGCTTTTGCTGCCTTGTAGTTGACCTAGGACCTTAAGATTTAGCATGAACCGAACTCTGGTAGCCACATTGCACGAGAAAAAGCGAGAAGTGGTAATTCGTAGTAAAAACCGCAGAAAACATAACGTTTTCTACATTGTTTTCGTATCGACGTAACTGAAAATCCTCACATTGGATGCATTACTCTCAGAAACGTTTACATTTATTGTCTGGCAACTAATGCAGCGTGGTGACGTTTGCGGTCGCACCACTCTGTATGAAGTAGAAGCTTCTAAGTTGTTGCAGTCACCAAGAAAGAGGCACAGAAATTCAAGTTTTAGTTTTTGAAAATTCAGTTTTTGGCTGCTTTTGCTGCCTTGTAGTTGACCTACGACCTTCAGATTTTGCATGAACCGAACTCTGGCAGCCACATTACACGAGAAAAAGCGAGAAGTGGTAATTCGTAGTAAAAACCGCAGAAAACATAACGTTTTCTACATTGTTTTCGTATCGACGTAACTGAAAATCTTCACATTGGTCGCATTACTCTCAGAAACGTTTACATTTATCGTCTGGCAACTAATGCAGCGTGATGACGTTTGCGGTCGCACCACTCTGTATGAAGTAGAAGCTTCGAAGTTGTTGCAGTCACCATGAAAGAGGCACAGAAATTCAAGTTTTAGTTTTTGAAAATTCAGTTTTTGGCTGCTTTTGCTGCCTTGTAGTTGACCTAGGACCTTAAGATTTAGCATGAACCGAACTCTGGCAGCCAAATTACACGAGAAAAAGCGAGAAGTGGTAATTCGTAGTAAAAACCGCAGAAAACATAACGTTTTCTACATTGTTTTCGTATCGACGTAACTGAAAATCTTCATATTGAACGCATTACTCTCAGAAACGTTTACATTTATCGTCTGGCAACTAATGCAGCGTGATGACGTTTGCGGTCGCGCCATTCTGTATGAAGTAGAAGCTTCTAAGTTGTTGCAGTCACCAAGAAAGAGGCACAGAAATTCAAGTTTTAGTTTTTGAAAATTCAGTTTTTGGCTGCTTTTGCTGTCTTGTAGTTGACCTAGGACCTTAAGATTTTGCATGAACCGAACACTGGCAGCCACATTACACGAGAAAAAGCGAGAAGTGGTAATTCGTAGTAAAAACCGCAGAAAACATAACGTTTTCAACATTTGTTTTCGAAATGACGTAACTGAAAATCTTCAAATTGGACGCACTACTCTCAGAAACGTTTACATTTATCGTCTGGCAACTAATGCAGCGTGATGACGTTTGCGGTCGCACCACTCTGTACGAAGTAGAAGCTTCTAAGTTGTTGCAGTCACCAAGAAAGAGGCACAGAAATTCAAGTTTTAGTTTTTGAAAATTCAGTTTTTGGCTGCTTTTGCTGCCTTTTAGTTGACCTAGGACCTTAAGATTTTGCATGAACCGAACTCTGGCAGCCACATTACACGAGAAAAAGCGAGAAGTGGTAATTCGTAGTTAAAACCGCAGAAAACATAACGTTTTCAACATTTGTTTTCGAAATGACGTAACTGAAAATCTTCACATTGGACGCATTACTCTCAGAAACGTTTACATTTATCGTCTGGCAACTAATGCAGCGTGATGACGTTTGCGGTCGCACCACTCTGTACGAAGTAGAAGCTTCTAAGTTGTTGCAGTCACCAAGAAAGAGGCACAGAAATTCAAGTTTTAGTTTTTGAAAATTCAGTTTTTGGCTGCTTTTGCTGCCTTGTAGTTGACCTAGGACCTTAAGATTTTGCATGAACCGAACTCTGGCAGCCACATTACACGAGAAAAAGCGAGAAGTGGTAATTCGTAGTAAAAACCGCAGAAGACATAACGTTTTCTACATTGTTTTCGTATCGACGTAACTGAAAATCTTCACATTGGACGCATTACTCTCAGAAACGTTTACATTTATCGTCTGGCAACTAATGCAGCGTGATGACGTTTGCGGTCGCACCACTCTGTATGAAGTAGAAGCTTCTAAGTTGTTACAGTCACCAAGAAAGAGGCATAGAAATTCAAGTTTTAGTTTTTGAAAATTCAGTTTTTGGCTGCTTTTGCTGCCTTGTAGTTGACCTAGGACCTTAAGATTTTGCATGAACCGAACTCTGGCAGCCACATTACACGAGAAAAAGCGAGAAGTGGTAATTCGTAGTAAAAACCGCAGAAAACATAACGTTTTCTACATTGTTTTCGTATCGACGTAACTGAAAATCTTCACATTGGACGCATTACTCTCAGAAACGTTTACATTTATCGTCTGGCAACTAATGCAGCGTGATGACGTTTGCGGTCGCACCACTCTGTACGAAGTAGAAGCTTCTAAGTTGTTGCAGTCACCAAGAAAGAGGCACAGAAATTCAAGTTTTAGTTTTTGAAAATTCAGTTTTTGTCTGCTTTTGCTGCCTTGTAGTTGACCTAGGACCTTAAGATTTTGCATGAACCGAACTCTGGCAGCCACATTACACGAGAAAAAGCGAGAAGTGGTAATTCGTAGTTAAAACCGCAGAAAACATAACGTTTTCAACATTTGTTTTCGAAATGACGTAACTGAAAATCTTCACATTGGACGCATTACTCTCAGAAACGTTTACATTTATCGTCTGGCAACTAATGCAGCGTGATGACGTTTGCGGTCGCACCACTCTGTACGAAGTAGAAGCTTCTAAGTTGTTGCAGTCACCAAGAAAGAGGCACAGAAATTCAAGTTTTAGTTTTTGAAAATTCAGTTTTTGGCTGCTTTTGCTGCCTTGTAGTTGACCTAGGACCTTAAGATTTTGAATGAACCGAACTCTGGCAGCCACATTACACGAGAAAAAGCGAGAAGTGGTAATTCGCAGTAAAAACCGCAGAAGACATAACGTTTTCTACATTGTTTTCGTATCGACGTAACTGAAAATCTTCACATTGGACGCATTACTCTCAGAAACGTTTACATTTATCGTCTGGCAACTAATGCAGCGTGATGACGTTTGCGGTCGCACCACTCTGTATGAAGTAGAAGCTTCTAAGTTGTTGCAGTCACCAAGAAAGAGGCACAGAAATTCAAGTTTTAGTTTTTGAAAATTCAGTTTTTGGCTGCTTTTGCTGCCTTGTAGTTGACCTAGGACCTTAAGATTTTGCATGAACCGAACTATGGCAGCCACATTACACGAGAAAAAGCGAGAATGGTAATTCGTAGTAAAAACCGCAGAAAACATAACGTTTTCTACATTGTTTTCGTATCGACGTAACTGAAAATCTTCACATTGGACGCATTACTCTCAGAAACGTTTACATTTATCGTCTGGCAACTAATGCAGCGTGATGACGTTTGCGGTCGCACCACTCTGTACGAAGTAGAATCTTCTAAGTTGTTGCAGTCACCAAGAAAGAGGCACAGAAATTCAAGTTTTAGTTTTTGAAAATTCAGTTTTTGGCTGCTTTTGCTGCCTTGTAGTTGACCTAGGACCTTAAGATTTTGCATGAACCGAACTCTGGCAGCCACATTACACGAGAAAAAGCGAGAAGTGGTAATTCGTAGTTAAAACCGCAGAAAACATAACGTTTTCAACATTTGTTTTCGAAATGACGTAACTGAAAATCTTCACATTGGACGCATTACTCTCAGAAAAGTTTACATTTATCGTCTGGCAACTAATGCAGCGTGATGACGTTTGCGGTCGCACCACTCTGTACGAAGTAGAAGCTTCTAAGTTGTTGCAGTCACCAAGAAAGAGGCACAGAAATTCAAGTTTTAGTTTTTGAAAATTCAGTTTTTGGCTGCTTTTGCTGCCTTGTAGTTGACCTAGGACCTTAAGATTTTGCATGAACCGAACTCTGGCAGCACCATTACACGAGAAAAAGCGAGAAGTGGTAATTCGTAGTAAAAACCGCAGAAAACATAACGTTTCCTACATTGTTTTCGTATCGACGTAACTGAAAATCTTCACATTGGACGCATTACTCTCAGAAACGTTTACATTTATCGTCTGGCAACTAATGCAGCGTGATGACGTTTGCGGTCGCACCACTCTGTATGAAGTAGAAGCTTCTAAGTTGTTGCAGTCACCAAGAAAGAGGCACAGAAATTCAAGTTTTAGTTTTTGAAAATTCAGTTTTTGGCTGCTTTTGCTGCCTTGTAGTTGACCTAGGAGCTTAAGATTTTGCATGAACCGAACTCTGGCAGCCACATTACACGAAAAAAAGCGAGAAGTGGTAATTCGTAGTAAAAACCGCAGAAAACATAACGTTTTCTACATTGTTTTCGTATCGACGTAACTGAAAATCTTCACATTGGACGCATTACTCTCAGAAACGTTTACATTTATCGTCTGGCAACTAATGCAGCGTGATGACGTTTGCGGTCGCACCACTCTGTATAAAGTAGAAGCTTCTAAGTTGTTGCAGTCACCAAGAAAGAGGCACAGAAATTCAAGTTTTAGTTTTTGAAAATTCAGTTTTTGGCTGCTTTTGCTGCCTTGTAGTTGACCTAGGACCTTAAGATTTAGCATGAACCGAACTCTGGCAGCCACATTACACGAGAAAAAGCGAGAAGTGGCAATTCGTAGTAAAAACCGCAGAAAACATAACGTTTTCTACATTGTTTTCGTATCGACGTAACTGAAAATCCTCACATTGGACGCATTACTCTCAGAAACGTTTACATTTATCGTCTGGCAACTAATGCAGCGTGATGACGTTTGCGGTCGCACCACTCTGTATGAAGTAGAAGCTTCTAAGTTGTTGCAGTCACCAAGAAAGAGGCAAAGAAATTCAAGTTTTAGTTTTTGAAAATTCAGTTTTTGGCTGCTGTTGCTGCCTTGTAGTTGACCTAGGACGTTAAGATTTAGCATGAACCGAACTCTGGTAGCCACATTACACGAGAAAAAGCGAGAAGTGGTAATTCGTAGTAAAAACCGCAGAAAACATAACGTTTTCAACATTTGTTTTCGAAATGACGTAACTGAAAATCTTCACATTGGACGCAATACTCTCAGAAACGTTTACATTTATCGTCTGGCAACTAATGCAGCGTGATGACGTTTGCGGTCGCACCACTCTGTACGAAGTAGAAGCTTCTAAGTTGTTGCAGTCACCAAGAAAGAGGCACAGAATTTCAAGTTTAAGTTTTTGAAAATTCAGTTTTTGGCTGCTTTTGCTGCCTTGTAGTTGACCTAGGACCTTAAGATTTTGCATGAACCGAACTCTGGCAGCCACATTACACGAGAAAAAGCGAGAAGTGGTAATTCGTAGTTAAAACCGCAGAAAACATAACGTTTTCAACATTTGTTTTCGAAATGACGTAACTGAAAATCTTCACATTGGACGCATTACTCTCAGAAAAGTTTACATTTTTCGTCTGGCAACTAATGCAGCGTGATGACGTTTGCGGTCGCACCACTCTGTACGAAGTAGAAGCTTCTAAGTTGTTGCAGTCACCAAGAAAGAGGCACAGAAATTCAAGTTTTAGTTTTTGAAAATTCAGTTTTTGGTTGCTTTTGCTGCCTTGTAGTTGACCTAGGACCTTAAGATTTTGCATGAACCGAACTCTGGCAGCACCATTACACGAGAAAAAGCGAGAAGTGGTAATTCGTAGTAAAAACCGCAGAAAACATAACGTTTCCTACATTGTTTTCGTATCGACGTAACTGAAAATCTTCACATTGGACGCATTACTCTCAGAAACGTTTACATTTATCGTCTGGCAACTAATGCAGCGTGATGACGTTTGCGGTCGCACCACTCAGTATGAAGTAGAAGCTTCTAAGTTGTTGCAGTCACCAAGAAAGAGGCACAGAAATTCAAGTTTTAGTTTTTGAAAATTCAGTTTTTGGCTGCTTTTGCTGCCTTGTAGTTGACCTAGGAGCTTAAGATTTTGCATGAACCGAACTCTGGCAGCCACATTACACGAAAAAAAGCGAGAAGTGGTAATTCGTAGTAAAAACCGCAGAAAACATAACGTTTTCTACATTGTTTTCGTATCGACGTAACTGAAAATCTTCACATTGGACGCATTACTCTCAGAAACGTTTACATTTATCGTCTGGCAACTAATGCAGCGTGATGACGTTTGCGGTCGCACCACTCTGTATAAAGTAGAAGCTTCTAAGTTGTTGCAGTCACCAAGAAAGAGGCACAGAAATTCAAGTTTTAGTTTTTGAAAATTCAGTTTTTGGCTGCTTTTGCTGCCTTGTAGTTGACCTAGGACCTTAAGATTTAGCATGAACCGAACTCTGGCAGCCACATTACACGAGAAAAAGCGAGAAGTGGCAATTCGTAGTAAAAACCGCAGAAAACATAACGTTTTCTACATTGTTTTCGTATCGACGTAACTGAAAATCCTCACATTGGACGCATTACTCTCAGAAACGTTTACATTTATCGTCTGGCAACTAATGCAGCGTGATGACGTTTGCGGTCGCACCACTCTGTATGAAGTAGAAGCTTCTAAGTTGTTGCAGTCACCAAGAAAGACGCAAAGAAATTCAAGTTTTAGTTTTTGAAAATTCAGTTTTTGGCTGCTGTTGCTGCCTTGTAGTTGACCTAGGACGTTAAGATTTAGCATGAACCGAACTCTGGTAGCCACATTACACGAGAAAAAGCGAGAAGTGGTAATTCGTAGTAAAAACCGCAGAAAACATAACGTTTTCAACATTTGTTTTCGAAATGACGTAACTGAAAATCTTCACATTGGACGCAATACTCTCAGAAACGTTTACATTTATCGTCTGGCAACTAATGCAGCGTGATGACGTTTGCGGTCGCACCACTCTGTACGAAGTAGAAGCTTCTTAGTTGTTGCAGTCACCAAGAAAGAGGCACAGAATTTCAAGTTTAAGTTTTTGAAAATTCAGTTTTTGGCTGCTTTTGCTGCCTTGTAGTTGACCTAGGACCTTAAGATTTTGCATGAACCGAACTCTGGCAGCCACATTACACGAGAAAAAGCGAGAAGTGGTAATTCGTAGTAAAAACCGCAGAAAACATAACGTTTTCTACATTGTTTTCGTATCGACGTAACTGAAAATCTTCACATTGGACGCATTACTCTCAGAAACGTTTACATTTATCGTCTGGCAACTAATGCAGCGTGATGACGTTTGCGGTCGCACCACTCTGTACGAAGTAGAAGCTTCTAAGTTGTTGCAGTCACCAAGAAAGAGGCACAGAAATTCAAGTTTTAGTTTTTGAAAATTCAGTTTTTGGCTGCTTTTGCTGCCTTGTAGTTGACCTAGGACCTTAAGATTTTGCATGAACCGAACTCTGGCAGCCACATTACACGAGAAAAAGCGAGAAGTGGTAATTCGCAGTAAAAACCGCAGAAGACATAACGTTTTCTACATTGTTTTCGTATCGACGTAACTGAAAATCTTCACATTGGACGCATTACTCTCAGAAACGTTTACATTTATCGTCTGGCAACTAATGCAGCGTGATGACGTTTGCGGTCGCACCACTCTGTATGAAGTAGAAGCTTCTAAGTTGTTGCAGTCACCAAGAAAGAGGCATAGAAATTCAAGTTTTAGTTTTTGAAAATTCAGTTTTTGGCTGCTTTTGCTGCCTTGTAGTTGACCTAGGACCTTAAGATTTTGAATGAACCGAACTCTGGCAGCCACATTACACGAGAAAAAGCGAGAAGTGGTAATTCGCAGTAAAAACCGCAGAAGACATAACGTTTTCTACATTGTTTTCGTATCGACGTAACTGAAAATCTTCACATTGGACGCATTACTCTCAGAAACGTTTACATTTATCGTCTGGCAACTAATGCAGCGTGATGACGTTTGCGGTCGCACCACTCTGTATGAAGTAGAAGCTTCTAAGTTGTTGCAGTCACCAAGAAAGAGGCACAGAAATTCAAGTTTTAGTTTTTGAAAATTCAGTTTTTGGCTGCTTTTGCTGCCTTGTAGTTGACCTAGGACCTTAAGATTTTGCATGAACCGAACTATGGCAGCCACATTACACGAGAAAAAGCGAGAATGGTAATTCGTAGTAAAAACCGCAGAAAACATAACGTTTTCTACATTGTTTTCGTATCGACGTAACTGAAAATCTTCACATTGGACGCATTACTCTCAGAAACGTTTACATTTATCGTCTGGCAACTAATGCAGCGTGATGACGTTTGCGGTCGCACCACTCTGTACGAAGTAGAATCTTCTAAGTTGTTGCAGTCACCAAGAAAGAGGCACAGAAATTCAAGTTTTAGTTTTTGAAAATTCAGTTTTTGGCTGCTTTTGCTGCCTTGTAGTTGACCTAGGACCTTAAGATTTTGCATGAACCGAACTCTGGCAGCCACATTACACGAGAAAAAGCGAGAAGTGGTAATTCGTAGTTAAAACCGCAGAAAACATAACGTTTTCAACATTTGTTTTCGAAATGACGTAACTGAAAATCTTCACATTGGACGCATTACTCTCAGAAAAGTTTACATTTATCGTCTGGCAACTAATGCAGCGTGATGACGTTTGCGGTCGCACCACTCTGTACGAAGTAGAAGCTTCTAAGTTGTTGCAGTCACCAAGAAAGAGGCACAGAAATTCAAGTTTTAGTTTTTGAAAATTCAGTTTTTGGCTGCTTTTGCTGCCTTGTAGTTGACCTAGGACCTTAAGATTTTGCATGAACCGAACTCTGGCAGCACCATTACACGAGAAAAAGCGAGAAGTGGTAATTCGTAGTAAAAACCGCAGAAAACATAACGTTTCCTACATTGTTTTCGTATCGACGTAACTGAAAATCTTCACATTGGACGCATTACTCTCAGAAACGTTTACATTTATCGTCTGGCAACTAATGCAGCGTGATGACGTTTGCGGTCGCACCACTCTGTATGAAGTAGAAGCTTCTAAGTTGTTGCAGTCACCAAGAAAGAGGCACAGAAATTCAAGTTTTAGTTTTTGAAAATTCAGTTTTTGGCTGCTTTTGCTGCCTTGTAGTTGACCTAGGAGCTTAAGATTTTGCATGAACCGAACTCTGGCAGCCACATTACACGAAAAAAAGCGAGAAGTGGTAATTCGTAGTAAAAACCGCAGAAAACATAACGTTTTCTACATTGTTTTCGTATCGACGTAACTGAAAATCTTCACATTGGACGCATTACTCTCAGAAACGTTTACATTTATCGTCTGGCAACTAATGCAGCGTGATGACGTTTGCGGTCGCACCACTCTGTATAAAGTAGAAGCTTCTAAGTTGTTGCAGTCACCAAGAAAGAGGCACAGAAATTCAAGTTTTAGTTTTTGAAAATTCAGTTTTTGGCTGCTTTTGCTGCCTTGTAGTTGACCTAGGACCTTAAGATTTAGCATGAACCGAACTCTGGCAGCCACATTACACGAGAAAAAGCGAGAAGTGGCAATTCGTAGTAAAAACCGCAGAAAACATAACGTTTTCTACATTGTTTTCGTATCGACGTAACTGAAAATCCTCACATTGGACGCATTACTCTCAGAAACGTTTACATTTATCGTCTGGCAACTAATGCAGCGTGATGACGTTTGCGGTCGCACCACTCTGTATGAAGTAGAAGCTTCTAAGTTGTTGCAGTCACCAAGAAAGAGGCAAAGAAATTCAAGTTTTAGTTTTTGAAAATTCAGTTTTTGGCTGCTGTTGCTGCCTTGTAGTTGACCTAGGACGTTAAGATTTAGCATGAACCGAACTCTGGTAGCCACATTACACGAGAAAAAGCGAGAAGTGGTAATTCGTAGTAAAAACCGCAGAAAACATAACGTTTTCAACATTTGTTTTCGAAATGACGTAACTGAAAATCTTCACATTGGACGCAATACTCTCAGAAACGTTTACATTTATCGTCTGGCAACTAATGCAGCGTGATGACGTTTGCGGTCGCACCACTCTGTACGAAGTAGAAGCTTCTAAGTTGTTGCAGTCACCAAGAAAGAGGCACAGAATTTCAAGTTTAAGTTTTTGAAAATTCAGTTTTTGGCTGCTTTTGCTGCCTTGTAGTTGACCTAGGACCTTAAGATTTTGCATGAACCGAACTCTGGCAGCCACATTACACGAGAAAAAGCGAGAAGTGGTAATTCGTAGTAAAAACCGCAGAAAACATAACGTTTTCTACATTGTTTTCGTATCGACGTAACTGAAAATCTTCACATTGGACGCATTACTCTCAGAAACGTTTACATTTATCGTCTGGCAACTAATGCAGCGTGATGACGTTTGCGGTCGCACCACTCTGTACGAAGTAGAAGCTTCTAAGTTGTTGCAGTCACCAAGAAAGAGGCACAGAAATTCAAGTTTTAGTTTTTGAAAATTCAGTTTTTGGCTGCTTTTGCTGCCTTGTAGTTGACCTAGGACCTTAAGATTTTGCATGAACCGAACTCTGGCAGCCACATTACACGAGAAAAAGCGAGAAGTGGTAATTCGCAGTAAAAACCGCAGAAGACATAACGTTTTCTACATTGTTTTCGTATCGACGTAACTGAAAATCTTCACATTGGACGCATTACTCTCAGAAACGTTTACATTTATCGTCTGGCAACTAATGCAGCGTGATGACGTTTGCGGTCGCACCACTCTGTATGAAGTAGAAGCTTCTTAGTTGTTGCAGTCACCAAGAAAGAGGCATAGAAATTCAAGTTTTAGTTTTTGAAAATTCAGTTTTTGGCTGCTTTTGCTGCCTTGTAGTTGACCTAGGACCTTAAGATTTTGCATGAACCGAACTCTGGCAGCCACATTACACGAGAAAAAGCGAGAAGTGGTAATTCGTAGTAAAAACCGCAGAAAACATAACGTTTTCTACATTGTTTTCGTATCGACGTAACTGAAAATCTTCACATTGGACGCATTACTCTCAGAAACGTTTACATTTATCGTCTGGCAACTAATGCAGCGTGATGACGTTTGCGGTCGCACCACTCTGTACGAAGTAGAAGCTTCTAAGTTGTTGCAGTCACCAAGAAAGAGGCACAGAAATTCAAGTTTTAGTTTTTGAAAATTCAGTTTTTGGCTGCTTTTGCTGCCTTGTGGTTGACCTAGGACCTTAAGATTTTGCATGAACCGAACTCTGGCAGCCACATTACACGAGAAAAAGCGAGAAGTGGTAATTCGTAGTTAAAACCGCAGAAAACATAACGTTTTCAACATTTGTTTTCGAAATGACGTAACTGAAAATCTTCACATTGGACGCATTACTCTCAGAAACGTTTACATTTATCGTCTGGCAACTAATGCAGCGTGATGACGTTTGCGGTCGCACCATTCTGTATGAAGTAGAAGCTTCTAAGTTGTTGCAGTCACCAAGAAAGAGGCACAGTAATTCAAGTTTTAGTTTTTGAAAATTCAGTTTTTGGCTGCTTTTGCTGCCTTGTAGTTGACCTAGGTGCTTATGATTTTGCATGAACCGAACTCTGGCAGCCACATTACACGAGAAAAGGCGAGAAGTGGTAATTCGTAGTAAAAACCGCAGAAAACATAACGTTTTCTACATTGTTTTCGTATCGACGTAACTGAAAATCTTCACATTGGACGCATTACTCTCAGAAACGTTTACATTTATCGTCTGGCAACTAATGCAGCGTGATGACGTTTGCGGTCGCACCACTCTGTATGAAGTAGAAGCTTCTAAGTTGTTGCAGTCACCAAGAAAGAGGCACAGAAATTCAAGTTTTAGTTTTTGAAAATTCAGTTTTTGGCTGCTTTTGCTGCCTTGTAGTTGACCTAGGACCTTAAGATTTAGCATGAACCGAACTCTGGCAGCCACATTACACGAGAAAAAGCGAGAAGTGGTAATTCGTAGTAAAAACCGCAGAAAACATAACGTTTTCTACATTGTTTTCGTATCGACGTAACTGAAAATCTTCACATTGGACGCATTACTCTCAGAAACGTTTACATTTATCGTCTGGCAACTAATGCAGCGTGATGACGTTTGCGGTCGCACCACTCTGTACGAAGTAGAAGCTTCTAAGTTGTTGCAGTCACCAAGAAAGAGGCACAGAAATTCAAGTTTTAGTTTTTGAAAATTCAGTTTTTGGCTGCTTTTGCTGCCTTGTAGTTGACCTAGGACCTTAAGATTTTGCATGAACCGAACTCTGGCAGCCACATTACACGAGAAAAAGCGAGAAGTGGTAATTCGTAGTTAAAACCGCAGAAAACATAACGTTTTCAACATTTGTTTTCGAAATGACGTAACTGAAAATCTTCACATTGGACGCATTACTCTCAGAAACGTTTACATTTATCGTCTGGCAACTAATGCAGCGTGATGACGTTTGCGGTCGCACCACTCTCTACGAAGTAGAAGCTTCTAAGTTGTTGCAGTCACCAAGAAAGAGGCACAGAAATTCAAGTTTTAGTTTTTGAAAATTCAGTTTTTGGCTGCTTTTGCTGCCTTGTAGTTGACCTAGGACCTTAAGATTTTGCATGAACCGAACTCTGGCAGCAACATTACACGAGAAAAAGCGAGAAGTGGTAATTCGTAGTAAAAACCGCAGAAAACATAACGTTTTCTACATTGTTTTCGTATCGACGTAACTGAAAATCTTCACATTGGACGCATTACTCTCAGAAACGTTTACATTTATCGTCTGGCAACTAATGCAGCGTGATGACGTTTGCGGTCGCACCACTCTGTATGAAGTAGAAGCTTCTAAGTTGTTGCAGTCACCAAGAAAGAGGCACAGAAATTCAAGTTTTAGTTTTTGAAAATTCAGTTTTTGGCTGCTTTTGCTGCCTTGTAGTTGACCTAGGACCTTAAGATTTAGCATGAACCGAACTCTGGCAGCCAAATTACACGAGAAAAAGCGAGAAGTGGCAATTCGTAGTAAAAACCGCAGAAAACATAACGTTTTCTACATTGTTTTCGTATCGACGTAACTGAAAATCTTCACATTGGACGCATTACTCTCCGAAACGTTTACATTTATCGTCTGGCAACTAATGCAGCGTGATGACGTTTGCGGTCGCACCACTCTGTATGAAGTAGAAGCTTCTAAGTTGTTGCAGTCACCAAGAAAGAGGCAAAGAAATTCAAGTTTTAGTTTTTGAAAATTCAGTTTTTGGCTGCTTTTGCTGCCTTGTAGTTGACCTAGGACGTTAAGATTTAGCATGAACCGAACTCTGGTAGCCACATTACACGAGAAAAAGCAAGAAGTGGTAATTCGTAGTAAAAACCGCAGAAAACATAACGTTTTCAACATTTGTTTTCGAAATGACGTAACTGAAAATCTTCACATTGGACGCAATACTCTCAGAAATGTTTACATTTATCGTCTGACAACTAATGCAGCGTGATGACGTTTGCGATCGCACCACTCTGTACGAAGTAGAAGCTTCTAAGTTGTTGCAGTCACCAAGAAAGAGGCACAGAATTTCAAGTTTTAGTTTTTGAAAATTCAGTTTTTGGCTGCTTTTGCTGCCTTGTAGTTGACCTAGGACCTTAAGATTTTGCATGAACCGAACTCTGGCAGCCACATTACACGAGCAAAAGCGAGAAGTGGTAATTCGTAGTAAAAACTGCAGAAAACATAACGTTTTCTACATTGTTTTCGTATCGACGTAACTGAAAATCTTCACATTGGACGCATTACTCTCAGAAACGTTTACATTTATCGTCTGGCAACTAATGCAGCGTGATGACGTTTGCGGTCGCACCACTCTGTACGAAGTAGAAGCTTCTAAGTTGTTGCAGTCACCTAGAAAGAGGCAAAGAAATTCAAGTTTTAGTTTTTGAAAATTCAGTTTTTGGCTGCTTTTGCTGCCTTGTAGTTGACCTAGGACCTTAAGATTTTGCATGAACCGAACTCTGGCACCCACATTACACGAGAAAAAGCGAGAAGTGGTAATTCGTAGTAAAAACCGCAGAAAACATAACGTTTTCAACATTTGTTTTCGAAATGACGTAACTGAAAATCTTCACATTGGACGCATTACTCTCAGAAACGTTTACATTTATCGTCTGGCAACTAATGCAGCGTGATGACGTTTGCGGTCGCACCACTCTGTACGAAGTAGAAGCTTCTAAGTTGTTGCAGTCACCAAGAAAGAGGCACAGAAATTCAAGTTTTTGTTTTTGAAAAATCAGTTTTTGACTGCTTTTGCTGCCTTGTAGTTGACCTAGGACCTTACGATTTTGCATGAACCGAACTCTGGCAGCGACATTACACGAGAAAAAGCGAGAAGTGGTAATTCGTAGTAAAAATGCAGAAAACATAACGTTTTCTACATTGTTTTCGTATCGACGTAACTGAAAATCTTCACATTGGACGCATTACTCTCAGAAACGTTTACATTTATCGTCTGGCAACTAATGCAGCGTGATGACGTTTGCGGTCGCACCATTCTGTATGAAGTAGAAGCTTCTAAGTTGTTGCAGTCACCAAGAAAGAGGCACAGAAATTCAAGTTTTAGATTTTGAAAATTCAGTTTTTGGCTGCTTTTGCTGCCTTGTAGTTGACCTAGGAGCTTATGATTTTGCATGAACCGAACTCTGGCAGCCACATTACACGAGAAAAAGCGAGAAGTGGTAATTCGTAGTAAAAACCGCAGAAAACATAACGTTTTCTACATTGTTTTCGTATCGACGTAACTGAAAATCTTCACATTGGACGCATTACTCTCAGAAACGTTTACATTTATCGTCTGGCAACTAATGCAGCGTGATGACGTTTGCGGTCGCACCACTCTGTATGAAGTAGAAGCTTCTAAGTTGTTGCAGTCACCA
The DNA here is from genome assembly GCF_023864345.2 of Schistocerca serialis cubense. Classification (NCBI taxonomy): domain Eukaryota; kingdom Metazoa; phylum Arthropoda; class Insecta; order Orthoptera; family Acrididae; genus Schistocerca; species Schistocerca serialis. Next base: position 874,080 of record NW_026047571.1, on the reverse strand, counting down.
AGAAAGAGGCACAGAAATTCAAGTTTTAGTTTTTGAAAATTCAGTTTTTGGCTGCTTTTGCTGCCTTGTAGTTGACCTAGGACCTTAAGATTTAGCATGAACCGAACTCTGGCAGCCACATTACACGAGAAAAAGCGAGAAGTGGTAATTCGTAGTAAAAACCGCAGAAAACATGACGTTTTCTATATTGTTTTCGTATCGACGTAACTGAAAATCTTCACATTGGACGCATTACTCTCAGAAACGTTTACATTTATCGTCTGGCAACTAATGCAGCGTGATGACGTTTGCGGTCGCACCACTCTGTACGAAGTAGAAGCTTCTAAGTTGTTGCAGTCACCAAGAAAGAAGCACAGAAATTCAAGTTTTAGTTTCTGAAAATTCAGTTTTTGGCTGCTTTTGCTGCCTTGTAGTTGACCTAGGACCTTAAGATTTTGCATGAACCGAACCCTGGCAGCCACATTACACGAGAAAAAGCGAGAAGTGGTAATTCGTAGTAAAAACCGCAGAAAACATAACGTTTTCTACATTGTTTTCGTATCGACGTAACTGAAAATCTTCACATTGGACGCATTACTCTCAGAAACGTTTACATTTATCGTCTGGCAACTAATACAGCGTGATGACGTTTGCGGTCGCACCACTGTGTATGAAGTAGAAGCTTCTAAGTTGTTGCAGTCACAAAGAAAGAGGCACAGAAATTCAAGTTTTAGTTTTTGAAAATTCAGTTTTTGGCTTGTTTTGCTGCCTTGTAGTTGACCTAGGACCTTAAGATTTTGCATGAACCGAACTCTGGCAGCCACGTTAGACGAGAAAAAGCGAGAAGTGGTAATTCGTAGTAAAAACCGCAGAAAACATAACGTTTTCTACATTGTTTTCGTATCGACGTAACTGAAAATCTTCACATTGGACGCATTACTCTCACAAACGTTTACATTTATCGTCTGGCAACTAATGAAGCGTGATGACGTTTGCGGTCGCACCACTCTGTACGAAGTAGAAGCTTCTAAGTTGTTGCAGTCACCAAGAAAGAGGCAAAGAAATTCAAGTTTTAGTTTTTGATACTTCAGTTTCTGGCTGCTTTTGCTGCCTTGTAGTTGACCTAGGACCTTAAGATTTAGCATGAACCGAACTCTGGCAGCCACATTACACGAGAAAAAGCGAGAAGTGGTAATTCGTAGTAAAAACCGCAGAAAACATAACGTTTTCTACATTGTTTTCGTATCGACGTAACTGAAAATCTTCACATTGGACGCATTACTCTCAGAAACGTTTACATTTATCGTCTGGCAACTAATGCACCGTGATGACGTTTGCGGTCGCACCACTCTGTACGAAGTAGAAGCTTCTAAGTTGTTGCAGTCACCAAGAAAGAGGCACAGAAATTCAAGTTTTAGTTTTTGAAAATTCAGTTTTTGGCTGCTTTTGCTGCCTTGTAGTTGCCCTAGGACCTTAAGATTTTGCATGAACCGAACTCTGGAAGCCACATTACACGAGAAAAAGCGAGAAGTGGTAATTCGTAGTAAAAACCGCAGATAACATAACGTTTTCAACATTTGTTTTCGAAATGACGTAACTGAAGATCTTCACATTGGACGCATTACTCTCAGAAACGTTTACATTTATCGTCTGGCAACTAATGCAGCGTGATGACGTTTGCGGTCGCACCACTCCGTATGAAGTAGAAGCTTCTAAGTTGTTGCAGTCACCAAGAAAGAGGCACAGAAATTCAAGTTTTAGTTTTTGAAAATTCAGTTTTTGGCTGCTTTTGCTGCCTTGTAGTTGACTTAGGACCTTAAGATTTTGCATGATCCGAACTCTGGCAGCCACATTACACGAGAAATAGCGAGAACTGGTAATTCGTGGTAAAAACCGCATAAAACATAACGTTTTCTACATTGTTTTCGTATCGACGTAACTGAAAATCTTCACATTGGACGCATTACTCACAGAAACGTTTACATTTATCGTCTGGCAACTAATGCAGCGTGATGACGTTTGCGGTCGCACCACTCTGTACGAAGTAGAAGCTCCTAAGTTGTTGCAGTCACCTAGAAAGAGGCACAGAAATTCAAGTTTTAGTTTTTGAAAATTCAGTTTTTGGCTGCTTTTGCTGCCTTGTAGTTGACCTACGACCTTAAGATTTTGCATGAACCGAACTCTGGCAGCCACATTACACGAGAAAAAGCGAAAAGTGGTAATTCGTAGTAAAAACCGCAGAAAACATAACGTTTTCTACATTGTTTTCGTATCTACGTAACTGAAAATCTTCACATTAGACGCATTACTCTCAGAAACGTTTACATTTATCATCTGGCAACTAATGCAGCGTGATGACGTTTGCGGTCGCACCACTCTGTACGAAGTAGAAGCTTCTAAGTTGTTGCAGTCACCAAGAAAGAGGCACAGAAATTCAAGTTTTAGTTTTTGAAAATTCAGTTTTTGGCTGCTTTTGCTGCCTTGTAGTTGACCTAGGACCATAAGATTTAGCATGAACCGAACTCTGGCAGCCACATTACACGAGAAAAAGCGAGAAGTGGTAATTCGTAGTAAAAACCGCAGAAAACATGACGTTTTCTACATTGTTTTCGTATCGACGTAACTGAAAATCTTCACATTGGACGCATTCCTCTCAGAAACGTTTACATTTATCGTCTGGCAACTAATGCAGCGTGATGACGTTTGCGGTCGCACCACTCTGTACGAAGTAGAAGCTTCTAAGTTGTTGCAGTCACCAAGAAAGAGGCACAGAAATTCAAGTTTTAGTTTTTGAAAATTCAGTTTTTGGCTGCTTTTGCTGCCTTGTAGACCTAGGACCTTAAGATTTTGCATGAACCGAACTCTGGCAGCCACATTACACGAGAAAAAGCGAGAAGTGGTAATTCGTAGTAAAAACCGCAGAAAACATAACGTTTTCTACATTGTTTTCGTATCGACGTAACTGAAAATCTTCACATTGGACGCATTACTCTCAGAAACGTTTACATTTATGGTCTGGCAACTAATACAGCGTGATGACGTTTGCGGTCGCACCACTGTGTATGAAGTAGAAGCTTCTAAGTTGTTGCAGTCACCAAGAAAGAGGCACAGAATTTCAAGTTTTAGTTTTTGAAAATTCAGTTTTTGGCTTCTTTTGCTGCCTTGTAGTTGACCTAGGACCTTAAGATTTTGCATGAACCGAACTCTGGCAGCCACATTACACGAGAAAAAGCGAGAAGTGGTAATTCGTAGTAAAAACCGCAGAAAACATAACGTTTTCTACATTGTTTTCGTATCGACGTAACTAAAAATCTTCACATTGGACGCATTACTCTCAGAAACGTTTACATTTATCGTCTGGCAACTAATGCAGCGTGATGACGTTTGCGGTCGCACCACTCTGTACGAAGTAGAAGCTTCTAAGTTGTTGCAGTCACCAAGAAAGAGGCACAGAAATTCAAGTTTTAGTTTTTGAAAATTCAGTTTTTGGCTGCTTTTGCTGCCTTGTAGTTGACCTAGGACCTTAAGATTTTGCATGAACCGAACTCTGGCAGCCACATTACACGAGAAAAAGCGAGAAGTGGTAATTCGTAGTAAAAACCGCAGAAAACATAACGTTTTCTACATTGTTTTCGTATCGACGTAACTGAAAATCTTCACATTGGACGCATTACTCTTAGAAACGTTTACATTTATCGTCTGGCAACTAATACAGCGTGATGACGTTTGCGGTCGCACCACTGTGTATGAAGTAGAAGCTTCTAAGTTGTTGCAGTCACCAAGAAAGAGGCACAGAATTTCAAGTTTTAGTTTTTGAAAATTCAGTTTTTGGCTGCTTTTGCTGCCTTGTAGTTGACCTAGGACCTTAAGATTTTGCATGAACCGAACTCTGGCAGCCACATTACACGAGAAAAAGCGAGAAGTGGTAATTCGTAGTAAAAACCGCAGAAAACATAACGTTTTCAACATTTGTTTTCGAATTGACGTAACTGAAAATCTTCACATTGGACGCATTACTCTCAGAAACGTTTACATTTATCGTCTGGCAACTAATGCAGCGTGATGACGTTTGCGGTCGCACCACTCTGTACGAAGTAGAAGCTTCTAAGTTGTTGCAGTCACCAAGAAAGAGGCACAGAAATTCAAGTTTTAGTTTTTGAAAATTCAGTTTTTGGCTGCTTTTGCTGCCTTGTAGTTGACCTAGGACCTTACGATTTTGCATGAACCGAACTCTGGCAGCCACATTACACGAGAAAAAGCGAGAAGTGGTAATTCGTAGTAAAAACCGCAGAAAACATAACGTTTTCAACATTTGTTTTCGAAATGACGTAACTGAAAATCTTCACATTGGACGCATTACTCCCAGAAACGTTTACATTTATCGTCTGGCAACTAATGCAGCGTGATGACGTTTGCGGTCGCACCACTCTGTACGAAGTAGAAGCTTCTAAGTTGTTGCAGTCACCAAGAAAGAGGCACAGAAATTCAAGTTTTAGTTTTTGAAAATTCAGTTTTTGGCTGCTTTTGCTGCCTTGTAGTTGACCTAGGACCTTACGATTTTGCATGATCCGAACTCTGGCAGCCACATTACACGAGAAAAAGCGAGAAGTGGTAATTCGTAGTAAAAACCGCAGAAAACATAACGCTTTCTACATTGTTTTCGTATCGACGTAACTGAAAATCTTCACATTGGACGCATTTCTCTCAGAAAGGTTTACACTTATCGTCTGGCAACTAATGCAGCGTGATGACGTTTGCGGTCGCACCACTCTGTACGAAGTAGAAGCTTCTAAGTTGTTGCAGTCACCAAGAAAGAGGCACAGAAATTCAAGATTTAGTTTTTGAAAATTCAGTTTTTGGATGCTTTTGCTGCCTTGTAGTTGACCTAGGACCTTAAGATATTGCATGAACCGAACTCTGGCAGCCACATTACACGAGAAAAAGCGAGAAGTGGTAATTCGTAGTAAAAACCGCAGAAAACATAACGTTTTCAACATTTGTTTTCGAAATGACGTAACTGAAAATCTTCACATTGGACGCATTACTCTCAGAAACGTTTACATTTATCGTCTGGCAACTAATGCAGCGTGATGACGTTTGCGGTCGCACCACTCTGTACGAAGTAGAAGCTTCTAAGTTGTTGCAGTCACCAAGAAAGAGGCACAGAAATTCAAGTTTTAGTTTTTGAAAATTCAGTTTTTGGCTGCTTTTGCTGCCTTGTAGTTGACCTAGGACCTTACGATTTTGCATAATCCGAACTCTGGCAGCCACATTACACGAGAAAAAGCCAGAACTGGTAATTCGTAGTAAAAACCGCAGAAAACATAACGTTTTCAACATTTGTTTTCGTATCGACGTAACTGAAAATCTTCACATTGGACGCATTACTCTCAGAAACGTTTACATTTATCATCTGGCAACTAATGCAGCGTGATGACGTTTGCGGTCGCACCACTCTGTACGAAGTAGAAGCTTCTAAGTTGTTGCAGTCACCAAGAAAGAGGCACACGAAATTCAAGTTTTAGTTTTTGAAAATTCAGTTTTTGGCTGCTTTTGCTGCCTTGTAGTTGACCTAGGACCTTAAGATTTTGCATGAACCGAACTCTGGCACCCTCATTACCCGAGAAAAAGCGAGAAGTGGTAATACGTAGTAAAAACCGCAGAAAACATAACGTTTTCAACATTTGTTTTCGAAATGACGTAACTGAAAATCTTCACATTGGACGCATTACTCTAAGAAACGTTTACATTTATCGTCTGGCAACTAATGCAGCGTGATGACGTTTGCGGTCGCACCACTCTGTACGAAGTAGAAGCTTCTAAGTTGTTGCAGTCACCACGAAAGAGGCACAGAAATTCATGTTTTAGTTTTTGAAAATTCAGTTTTTGGCTGCTTTTACTGCCTTGTAGTTGACCTAGGACCTTAAGATTTAGCATGAACCGAACTCTGGCAGCCACATTACACGAGAAAAAGCGAGAAGTGGTAATTCGCAGTAAAAACCGCAGAAAACATAACGTTTTCTACATTGTTTTCGTATCGACGTAACTGAAAATCTACACATTGGACGCATTACTCTCAGAAACGTTTACATTTATCGTCTGGCAACTAATGCAGCGTGATGACGTTTGCGGTCGCACCACTCTGTACGAAGTAGAAGCTTCTAAGTTGTTGCAGTCACCAAGAAAGAGGCACAGAAATTCAAGTTTTAGTTTTTGAAAATTCAGTTTTTGGCTGCTTTTGCTGCCTTGTAGTTGACCTAGGACCTTAAGATTTTGCATGAACCGAACTAAGGCAGCCACATTACACGAGAAAAAGCGAGAAGTGGTAATTCGTAGTAAAAACCGCAGAAAACATAACGTTTTCAACATTTGTTTTCGAAATGACGTAACTGAAAATCTTCACATTGGACGCATTACTCTCAGAAACGTTTACATTTATCGTCTGGCAACTAATGCAGCGTGATGACGTTTGCGGTCGCACCACTCTGTACGAAGTAGAAGCTTCTAAGTTGTTGCAGTCACCAAGAAAGAGGCACAGAAATTCAAGTTTTAGTTTTTGAAAATTCAGTTTTTGGCTGCTTTTGCTGCCTTGTAGTTGACCTAGGACCTTAAGATTTTGCATGAACCGAACTCTGGCAGCCACATTACACGAGAAAAAGCGAGAAGTAGTAATTCTTAGTAAAAACCGCAGAAAACATAACGTTTTCTACATTGTTTTCGTATCGACGTAACTGAAAATCTTCACATTGGACGCATTACTCTCAGAAACGTTTACATTTATCGTCTGGCAACTAATGCAGCGTTATGACGTTTGCGGTCGCACCACTCTGTACGAAGTAGAAGCTTCTAAGGTGTTGCAGTCACCAAGAAAGAGGCACAGAAATTCAAGTTTTAGTTTTTGAAAATTCAGTTTTTGGCTGCTTTTGCTGCCTTGTAGTTGACCTAGGACCTTAAGATTTTGCATGAACCGAACTCTGGCAGCCACATTACACGAGAAAAAGCGAGAAGTGGTAATTCGTAGTAAAAACCGCAGAAATCATAACGTTTTCAACATTTGTTTTCGAAATGACGTAACTGAAAATCTTCACATTGGACGCATTACTCTAAGAAACGTTTACTTTTATCGTCTGGCAACTAATGCAGCGTGATGACGTTTGCGGTCGCACCACTCTGTACGAAGTAGAAGCTTCTAAGTTGTTGCAGTCACCAAGAAAGAGGCACAGAAATTCAAGATTTAGTTTTTGAAAATTCAGTTTTTGGCTGCTTTTGCTGCCTTGTAGTTGACCTAGGACCTTAAGATATTGCATGAACCGAACTCTGGCAGCCACATTACACGAGAAAAAGCGAGAAGTGGTAATTCGTAGTAAAAACCGCAGAAAACATAACGTTTTCAACATTTGTTTTCGAAATGACGTAACTGAAAATCTTCACATTGGACGCATTACTCTCAGAAACGTTATATTTATCGTCTGGCAACTAATGCAGCGTGATGACGTTTGCGGTCGCACCACTCTGTACGAAGTAGAAGCTTCTAAGTAGTTGCAGTCACCAAGAAAGAGGCACAGAAATTCAAGTTTTAGTTTTTGAAAATTCAGTTTTTGGCTGCTTTTGCTGCCTTGTAGTTGACCTAGGACCTTAAGATTTTGCATGAGCCAAACTCTGGCAGCCACATTACACGAGAAAAAGCGAGAAGTGGTAATTCGTAGTAAAAACCGCAGAAAACATAACGTTTTCTACATTGTTATTGTATCGACGTAACTGAAAATCTTCACATTGGACGCATTACTCTCAGAAACGTTTACATTTATCGTCTGGAAACTAATGCAGCGTGATGACGTTTGCGGTCGCACCACTCTGTACGAAGTAGAAGCTTCTAAGTTGTTGCAGTCACCAAGCAAGAGGCACAGAAATTCAAGTTTTAGTTTTTGAAAATTCAGTTTTTGGCTGCTTTTGCTGCCTTGTAGTTGACCTAGGACCTTAAGATTTTGCATGAACCGAACTCTGGCAGCCACATTACACGAGAAAAAGCGAGAAGTGGTAATTCGTAGTAAAAACCGCAGAAAACATAACGTTTTCTACATTATTTTCGTATCGACGTAACTGAAAATCTTCACATTGGACGCATTACTCTCAGAAACGTTTACATTTATCGTCTGGAAACTAATGCAGCGTGATGACGTTTGCGGTCGCACCACTCTGTACGAAGTAGAAGCTTCTAAGTTGTTGCAGTCACCAAGAAAGAGGCACAGAAATTCAAGTTTTAGTTTTTGAAAATTCAGTTTTTGGCTGCTTTTGCTGCCTTGTAGTTGACCTAGGACCTTAAGATTTTGCATGAACCGAACTCTGGCAGCCACATTACACGAGAAAAAGCGAGAAGTGGTTATTCGTAGTAAAAACCGCAGAAAACATAACGTTTTCAACATTTGTTTTCGAAATGACGTAACTGAAAATCTTCACGTTGGACGCATTACTCTCAGAAACGTTTACATTTATCGTCTAGCAACTAATGCAGCGTGATGACGTTTGCGGTCGCACCACTCTGTATGAAGTAGAAGCTTCTAAGTTGTTGTAGTCACCAAGAAATAGGCACAGAAATTCAAGTTTTAGTTTTTGAAAATTCAGTTTTTGGCTGCTTTTGCTGCCTTGTAGTTGACCTAGGACCTTAAGATTTTGCATGAACCGAACTCTGGCAGCCACATTACACGAGAAAAAGCGAGAAGTGGTAATTCGTAGTAAAAACCGCAGAAAACATAACGTTTTCAACATTTGTTTTCGAAATGACGTAACTGAAAACCTTCACATTGGACGCATTACTCTAAGAAACGTTTACATTTATCGTCTGGCAACTAATGCAGCGTGATGACGTTTGCGGTCGCACCACTCTGTACGAAGTAGAAGCTTCTAAGTTGTTGCAGTCACCAAGAAAGGGGCACAGAAATTCAAGTTTTAGTTTTTGAAAATTCAGTTTTTGGCTGCTTTTGCTGCCTTGTAGTTGACCTAGGACCTTAAGATTTTGCATGAACCGAACTCTGGCAGCCACATTACACGAGAAAAAGCGAGAAGTGGTAATTCGTAGTAAAAACCGCAGAAAACATAACGTTTTCTACATTGTTTTCGTATCGACGTAACTGAAAATCTTCACATTGGACGCATTACTCTCAGAAACGTTTACATTTATCGTCTGGCAACTAATGCAGCGTGATGACGTTTGCGGTCGCACCACTCTGTACGAAGTAGAAGCTTCTAAGTTGTTGCAGTCACCAAGAAAGAGGCACAGAAATTCAAGTTTTAGTTTTTGAAAATTCAGTTTTTGGCTGCTTTTGCTGCCTTGTAGTTGACCTAGGACCTTAAGATTTTGCATCAACCGAACTCTAGCAGCTACATTACACGAGAAAAAGCGAGAAGTGGTAATTCGTAGTAAAAACTTCAGAAAACATAACGTTTTCTACATTAGTTTTCGTATCGACGTAACTGAAAATCTACACATTGGACGCATTACTCTCAGAAACGTTTACATTTATCGTCTGGCAACTAATGCATCGTGATGACGTTTGCGGTCGCACCACTCTGTATGAAGTAGAAGCTTCTAAGTTGTTGCAGTCACCAAGAAAGAGGCACAGAAATTCAAGTTTTAGTTTTTGAAAATTCAGTTTTTGGCTGCTTTTGCTGCCTTGTAGTTGACCTAGGACCTTAAGATTTTGCATGAACCGAACTCTGGCGGCCACATTACACGAGAAAAAGCGAGAAGTGGTAATTCGTAGTAAAAACCGCAGAAAACATAACGTTTTCAACATTTGTTTTCGAAATGACGTAACTGAAAATCTTCACATTGGACGCATTACTCTCAGAAACGTTTACATTTATCGTCTGGCAACTAATGCAGCGTGATGACGTTTGCGGTCACACCACTCTGTATGAAGTAGAAGCTTCTAAGTTGTTGCAGTCACCAAGAAAGAGGCACAGAAATTCAAGTTTTAGTTTTTGAAAATTCAGTTTTTGGCTGCTTTTGCTGCCTTGTAGTTGACCTACGACCTTAAGATTTTGCATGATCCGAACTCTGGCAGCCACATTACACGAGAAAAAGCGAGAAGTGGTAATTCGTAGTAAAAACCGCAGAAAACATAACGTTTTCAACATTTGTTTTCGAAATGACGTAACTGAAAATCTTCGCATTGGACGCATTACTCTAAGAAACGTTTACATTTATCGTCTGGCAACTAATGCAGCGTGATGACGTTTGCGGTCGCACCACTCTGTACGAAGTAGAAGCTTCTAAGTTGTTGCAGTCACCAAGAAAGAGGCACAGAAATTCAAGTTTTAGTTTTTGAAAATTCGGTTTTTGGCTGCTTTTGCTGCCTTGTAGTTGACCTAGGACCTTAAGATTTTGCATGAACCGAACTCTGGAAGCCACATTACACGAGAAAAAGTGAGAAGTGGTAATTCGTAGTAAAAACCGCAGAAAACATAACGTTTTCTACATTGTTTTCGTATCGACGTAACTGAAAATCTTCACATTGGACGCATTACTCTCAGAAACGTTTACATTTATCGTCTGGCAACTAATGCAGCGTGATGACGTTTGCGGTCGCACCACTCTGTACGAAGTAGAAGCTTCTAAGTTGTTGCAGTCACCAAGAAAGAGGCACACGAAATTCAATTTTTAGTTTTTGAAAATTCAGTTTTTGGCTGCTTTTGCTGCCTTGTAGTTGACCTAGGACCTTAAGATTTTGCATGAACCGAACTCTGGCAGCCACATTACACGAGAAAAAGCGAGAAGTGGTAATTCGTAGTAAAAACCGCAGAAAACATAACGTTTTCAACATTTGTTTTCGAAATGACGTAACTGAAAATCTTCACATTGGACGCATCACTCTCAGAAACGTTTACATTTATCGTCTGGCAACTAATGCAGCGTGATGACGTTTGCGGTCGCACCACTCTGTACGAAGTAGAAGCTTCTAAGTTGTTGCAGTCACCAAGAAAGAGGCACAGAAATTCAAGTTTTAGTTTTTGAAAATTCAGTTTTTGGCTGCTTTTGCTGCCTTGTAGTTGACCTAGGACCTTAAGATTTAGCATGAACCGAACTCTGGCAGCCACATTACACGAGAAAAAGCGAGAAGTGGTAATTCGTAGTAAAAACCGCGGAAAACATAACGTTTTTAACATTTGTTTTCGTATCGACGTAACTGAAAATCTTCACATTGGACGCATTCCTCTCAGAAACGTTTACATTTATCGTCTGGCAACTAATGCAGCGTGATGACGTTTGCGGTCGCACCACTCTGTACGAAGTAGAAGCTTCTAAGTTGTTGCAGTCACCAAGAAAGAGGCACAGAAATTCAAGTTTTAGTTTTTGAAAATTCAGTTTTTGGCTGCTTTTGCTGCCTTGTAGTTGACCTAGGACCTTAAGATTTTGCATGAAACGAACTCTGGCAGCCACATTACACGAGAAAAAGCGAGAAGTGGTAATTCGTAGTAAAAACTGCAGAAAACATAATGTTTTCAACATTTGTTTTCGAAATGACGTAACTGAAAATCTTCACATTGGACGCATTACTCTCAGAAACGTTTACATTTATCGTCTGGCAACTAATGCAGCGTGATGACGTTTGCGGTCGCACCACTCTGTACGAAGTAGAAGCTTCTAAGTTGTTGCAGTCACCAAGAAAGAGGCACAGAAATTCAAGTTTTAGTTTTTCGAAAATTCAGTTTTTGGCTGCTTTTGCTGCCTTGTAGTTGACCTAGGACCTTAAGATTTTGCATGAACCGAACTCTGGCAGCCACATTACACGAGAAAAAGCGAGAAGTGGTAATTCGTAGTAAAAACCGCAGAAAACATAACGTTTTCAACATTTGTTTTCGAAATGACGTAACTGAAAATCTTCACATTGGACGCATTACTCTCAGAAACGTTTACATTTATCGTCTGGCAACTAATGCAGCGTGATGACGTTTGCGGTCGCACCACTCTGTACGAAGTAGAAGCTTCTAAGTGGTTGCAGTCACCAAGAAAGAGGCACAGAAATTCAAGTTTTAGTTTTTGAAAATTCAGTTTTTGGCTGCTTTTGCTGCCTTGTAGTTGACCTAGGACCTTAAGATTTTGCATGAACCGAACTCTGGCAGCCACATTACACGAGAAAAAGCGAGAAGTGGTAATTCGTAGTAAAAACCGCAGAAAACATAACGTTTTCTACATTGTTTTCGTATCGACGTAACTGAAAATCTTCACATTGGACGCATTACTCTCAGAAACGTTTACATTTATCGTCTGGCAACTAATGCAGCGTGATGACGTTTGCGGTCGCACCACTCTGTACGAAGTAGAAGCTTCTAAGTTGTTGCAGTCACCAAGAAAGAGGCACAGAAATTCAAGTTTTAGTTTTTGAAAATTCAGATTTTGGCTGCTTTTGCTGCCTTGTAGTTGACCTACGACCTTAAGATTTTGCATGAAACGAACTCTGGCAGCCACATTACACGAGAAAAAGCGAGAAGTGGTAATTCGTAGTAAAAACTGCAGAAAACATAACGTTTTCAACATTTGTTTTCGAAATGACGTAACTGAAAATCTTCACATTGGACGCATTACTCTGAGAAACGTTTACATTTATCGTCTGGCAACTAATGCAGCGTGATGACGTTTGCGGTCGCACCACTCTGTACGAAGTAGAAGCTTCTAAGTTGTTGCAGTCACCAAGAAAGAGGCACAGAAATTCAAGTTTTAGTTTTTGAAAATTCAGTTTTTGGCTGCTTTTGCTGCCTTGTAGTTGACCTAGGACCTTAAGATTTTGCATGAACCGAACTCTGGGAGCCACTTTACACGGGAAAAAGCGAGAAGTGGTAATTCGCAGTAAAAACCGCTGAAAACATAACGTTTTCAACATTTGTTTTCGTATCGACGTAACTGAAAATCTTCACATTGGACGCATCACTCTCAGAAACGTTTACATTTATCGTCTGGCAACTAATGCAGCGTGATGACGTTTGCGGTCGCACCACTCTGTACGAAGTAGAAGCTTCTAAGTTGTTGCAGTCACCAAGAAAGAGGCACAGAAATTCAAGTTTTAGTTTTTGAAAATTCAGTTTTTGGCTGCTTTTGCTGCCTTGTAGTTGACCTAGGACCTTAAGATTTTGCATGAACCGAACTCTGGCAGCCACATTACACGAGAAAAAGCGAGAAGTGGTAATTCGTAGTAAAAACCGCAGAAAACATAACGTTTTCAACATTTGTTTTCGAAATGACGTAACTGAAAATCTTCACATTGGACGCATTACTCTCAGAAACGTTTACATTTATCGTCTGGCAACTAATGCAGCGTGATGACGTTTGCGCTCGCACCACCCTGTACGAAGTAGAAGCTTCTAAGTTGTTGCAGTCACCAAGAAAGATTCACAGAAATTCAAGTTTTAGTTTTTGAAAATTCAGTTTTTGGCTGCTTTTGCTGCCTTGTAGTTGACCTAGGACCTTAAGATTTAGCATGAACCGAACTCTGGCAGCCACATTACACGAGAAAAAGCGAGAAGTGGTAATTCGTAGTAAAAACCGCAGAAAACATAACGTTTTCTACATTGTTTTCGTATCGACGTAACTGAAAATCTTCACATTGGACGCATTACTCTCAGAAACGTTTACATTTATCGTCTGGCAACTAATGCAGCGTGATGACGTTTGCGGTCGCACCACTCTGTATGAAGTAGAAGCTTCTAAGTTGTTGCAGTCACCAAGAAAGAGGCACAGAAATTCAAGTTTTAGTTTTTGAAAATTCAGTTTTTGGGTGCTTTTGCTGCCTTGTAGTTGACCTAGGACCTTAAGATTTTGCAGGAACCGAACTCTGGCGGCCACATTACACGAGAAAAAGCGAGAAGTGGTAATTCGTAGTAAAAACCGCAGAAAACATAACGTTTTCAACATTTGTTTTCGAAATGACGTAACTGAAAATCTTCACATTGGACGCATTACTCTCAGAAACGTTTACATTTATCGTCTGGCAACTAATGCAGCGTGATGACGTTTGCGCTCGCACCACTCTGTACGAAGTAGAAGCTTCTAAGTTGTTGCAGTCACCAAGAAAGAGGCACAGAAATTCAAGTTTTACTTTTTGAAAATTCAGTTTTTGGCTGCTTTTGCTGCCTTGTAGTTGACCTAGGACCTTAAGATTTTGCATGAACCGAACTCTGGCAGCCACATTACACGAGAAAAAGCGAGAAGTGGTAATTCGTAGTAAAAACCGCAGAAAACATAACGTTTTCTACATTGTTTTCGTATCGACGTAACTGAAAATCTTCACATTGGACGCATTACTCTCAGAAACGTTTACATTTATCGTCTGGCAACTAATGCAGCGTGATGAGGTTTGCTGTCGCACCACTCTGTACGAAGTAGAAGCTTCTAAGTTGTTGCAGTCACCAAGAAAGAGGCACAGAAATTCAAGTTTTAGTTTTTGAAAATTCAGTTTTTGGCTGCCGTTGCTGCCTTGTAGTTGACCTAGGACCTTAAGATTTTGCATGAACCGAACTCTGGCAGCCACATTACACGAGAAAAAGCTAGAAGTGGTAATTCGTAGTAAAAACCGCAGAAAACATAACGTTTTCAACATTTGTTTTCGAAATGACGTAACTGAAAATCTTCACATTGGACGCATTACTCTCAGAAACGTTTACATTTATCGTCTGGCAACTAATGCAGCGTGATGACGTTTGCGGTCACACCACTCTGTATAAAGTAGAAGCTTCTAAGTTGTTGCAGTCACCAAGAAAGAGGCACAGAAATTCAAGTTTTAGTTTTTGAAAATTCAGTTTTGGGCTGCTTTTGCTGCCTTGTAGTTGACCTACGACCTTAAGATTTTGCATGATCCGAACTCTGGCAGCCACATTACACGAGAAAAAGCGAGAAGTGGTAATTCGTAGTAAATACCGCAGAAAACATAACGTTTTCAACATTTGTTTTCGAAATGACGTAACTGAAAATCTTCGCATTGGACGCATTACTCTAAGAAACGTTTACATTTATCGTCTGGCAACTAATGCAGCGTGATGACGTTTGCGGTCGCACCACTCTGTACGAAGTAGAAGCTTCTAAGTTGTTGCAGTCACCAAGAAAGAGGCACAGAAATTCAAGTTTTAGTTTTTGAAAATTCGGTTTTTGGCTGCTTTTGCTGCCTTGTAGTTGACCTAGGACCTTAAGATTTTGCATGAACCGAACTCTGGAAGCCACATTACACGAGAAAAAGCGAGAAGTGGTAATTCGTAGTAAAAACCGCAGAAAACATAACGTTTTCTACATTGTTTTCGTATCGACGTAACTGAAAATCTTCACATTGGACGCATTACTCTCAGAAACGTTTACATTTATCGTCTGGCAACTAATGCAGCGTGATGACGTTTGCGGTCGCACCACTCTGTACGAAGTAGAAGCTTCTAAGTTGTTGCAGTCACCAAGAAAGAGGCACACGAAATTCTATTTTTAGTTTTTGAAAATTCAGTTTTTGGCTGCTTTTGCTGCCTTGTAGTTGACCTAGGACCTTAAGATTTTGCATGAACCGAACTCTGGCAGCCACATTACACGAGAAAAAGCGAGAAGTGGTAATTCGTAGTAAAAACCGCAGAAAACATAACGTTTTCAACATTTGTTTTCGAAATGACGTAACTGAAAATCTTCACATTGGACGCATTACTCTCAGAAACGTTTACTTTTATCGTCTGGCAACTAATGCAGCGTGATGACGTTTGCGGTCGCACCACTCTGTACGAAGTAGAAGCTTCTAAGTTGTTGCAGTCACCAAGAAAGAGGCACACGAAATTCAATTTTTAGTTTTTGAAAATTCAGTTTTTGGCTGCTTTTGCTGCCTTGTAGTTGACCTAGGACCTTAAGATTTTGCATGAACCGAACTCTGGCAGCCACATTACACGAGAAAAAGCGAGAAGTGGTAATTCGTAGTAAAAACCGCAGAAAACATAACGTTTTCTACATTGTTTTCGTATCGACGTAACTGAAAATCTTCACATTGGACGCATTACTCTCAGAAACGTTTACATTTATCGTCTGGCAACTAATGCAGCGTGATGAGGTTTGCGGTCGCACCACTCTGTATGAAGTAGAAGCTTCTAAGTTGTTGCAGTCACCAAGAAAGAGGCACAGAAATTCAAGTTTTAGTTTTTGAAAATTCAGTTTTTGGCTGCTTTTGCTGCCTTGTAGTTGACCTAGGACCTTAAGATTTTGCATGAAACGAACTCTGGCAGCCACATTACACGAGAAAAAGCGATAAGTGGTAATTCGTAGTAAAAACTGCAGAAAACATAACGTTTTCAACATTTGTTTTCGAAATGACGTAACTGAAAATCTTCACATTGGACGCATTACTCTCAGAAACGTTTACTTTTATCGTCTGGCAACTAATGCAGCGTGATGACGTTTGCGGTCGCACCACTCTGTACGAAGTAGAAGCTTCTAAGTTGTTGCAGTCACCAAGAAAGAGGCACAGAAATTCAAGTTTTAGTTTTTGAAAATTCAGTTTTTGGCTGCTTTTGCTGCCTTGTAGTTGACCTAGGACCTTAAGATTTTGCATGAACCGAACTCTGGCAGCCACTTTACACGGGAAAAAGCGAGAAGTGGTAATTCGCAGTAAAAACCGCTGAAAACATAACGTTTTCAACATTTGTTTTCGTATCGACGTAACTGAAAGTCTTCACATTGGACGCATTACTCTCAGAAACGTTTACATTTATCGTCTGGCAACTAATGCAGCGTGATGACGTTTGCGGTCGCACCACTCTGTACGAAGTAGAAGCTTCTAAGTTGTTGCAGTCACCAAGAAAGAGGCACAGAAATTCAAGTTTTAGTTTTTGAAAATTCAGTTTTTGGCTGCTTTTGCTGCCTTGTAGTTGACCTAGGACCATAAGATTTTGCATGAACCGAACTCTGGCAGCCACATTACACGAGAAAAAGCGAGAAGTGATAATTCGTAGTAAAAACCGCAGAAAACATAACGTTTTCAACATTTGTTTTCGAAATGACGTAACTGAAAATCTTCACATTGGACGCATTACTCTCAGAAACGTTTACATTTATCGTCTGGCAACTAATGCAGCGTGATGACGTTTGCGGTCGCACCACTCTGTACGAAGTAGAAGCTTCTAAGTGGTTGCAGTCACCAAGAAAGAGGCACAGAAATTCAAGTTTTAGTTTTTGAAAATTCAGTTTTTGGCTGCTTTTGCTGCCTTGTAGTTGACCTAGGACCTTAAGATTTTGCATGAACCGAACTCTGGCAGCCACATTACACGAGAAAAAGCGAGAAGTGGTAATTCGTAGTAAAAACCGCAGAAAACATAACGTTTTCTACATTGTTTTCGTATCGACGTAACTGAAAATCTTCACATTGGACGCATTACTCTCAGAAACGTTTACATTTATCGTCTGGCAACTAATGCAGCGTGATGACGTTTGCGGTCGCACCACTCTGTACGAAGTAGAAGCTTCTAAGTTGTTGCAGTCACCAAGAAAGAGGCACAGAAATTCAAGTTTTAGTTTTTGAAAATTCAGTTTTTGGCTGCTTTTGCTGCCTTGTAGTTGACCTACGACCTTAAGATTTTGCATGAAACGAACTCTGGCAGCCACATTACACGAGAAAAAGCGAGAAGTGGTAATTCGTAGTAAAAACTGCAGAAAACATAACGTTTTCAACATTTGTTTTCGAAATGACGTAACTGAAAATCTTCACATTGGACGCATTACTCTCAGAAACGTTTACATTTATCGTCTGGCAACTAATGCAGCGTGATGACGTTTGCGGTCGCACCACTCTGTACGAAGTAGAAGCTTCTAAGTTGTTGCAGTCACCAAGAAAGAGGCACAGAAATTCAAGTTTTAGTTTTTGAAAATTCAGTTTTTGGCTGCTTTTGCTGCCTTGTAGTTGACCTAGGACCTTAAGATTTTGCATGAACCGAACTCTGGCAACCACTTTACACGGGAAAAAGCGAGAAGTGGTAATTCGCAGTAAAAACCGCTGAAAACATAACGTTTTCAACATTTGTTTTCGTATCGACGTAACTGAAAATCTTCACATTGGACGCATTACTCTCAGAAACGTTTACATTTATCGTCTGGCAACTAATGCAGCGTGATGACGTTTGCGGTCGCACCACTCTGTACGAAGTAGAAGCTTCTAAGTTGTTGCAGTCACCAAGAAAGAGGCACACGAAATTCAATTTTTAGTTTTTGAAAATTCAGTTTTTGGCTGCTTTTGCTGCCTTGTAGTTGACCTAGGACCTTAAGATTTTGCATGAACCGAACTCTGGCAGCCACATTACACGAGAAAAAGCGAGAAGTGGTAATTCGTAGTAAAAACCGCAGAAAACATAACGTTTTCAACATTTGTTTTCGAAATGACGTAACTGAAAATCTTCACATTGGACGCATCACTCTCAGAAACGTTTACATTTATCGTCTGGCAACTAATGCAGCGTGATGACGTTTGCGGTCGCACCACTCTGTACGAAGTAGAAGCTTCTAAGTTGTTGCAGTCACCAAGAAAGAGGCACACGAAATTCAATTTTTAGTTTTTGAAAATTCAGTTTTTGGCTGCTTTTGCTGCCTTGTAGTTGACCTAGGACCTTAAGATTTTGCATGAACCGAACTCTGGCAGCCACATTACACGAGAAAAAGCGAGAAGTGGTAATTCGTAGTAAAAACCGCAGAAAACATAACGTTTTCAACATTTGTTTTCGAAATGACGTAACTGAAAATCTTCACATTGGACGCATCACTCTCAGAAACGTTTACATTTATCGTCTGGCAACTAATGCAGCGTGATGACGTTTGCGGTCGCACCACTCTGTACGAAGTAGAAGCTTCTAAGTTGTTGCAGTCACCAAGAAAGAGGCACAGAAATTCAAGTTTTAGTTTTTGAAAATTCAGTTTTTGGCTGCTTTTGCTGCCTTGTAGTTGACCTAGGACCTTAAGATTTAGCATGAACCGAACTCTGGCAGCCACATTACACGAGAAAAAGCGAGAAGTGGTAATTCGTAGTAAAAATCGCGGAAAACATAACGTTTTTAACATTTGTTTTCGTATCGACGTAACTGAAAATCTTCACATTGTACGCATTCCTCTCAGAAACGTTTACATTTATCGTCTGGCAACAAATGCAGCGTGATGACGTTTGCGGTCGCACCACTCTGTACGAAGTAGAAGCTTCTAAGTTGTTGCAGTCACCAAGAAAGAGGCACAGAAATTCAAGTTTTAGTTTTTGAAAATTCAGTTTTTGGCTGCTTTTGCTGCCTTGTAGTTGACCTAGGACCTTAAGATTTTGCATGAAACGAACTCTGGCAGCCACATTACACGAGAAAAAGCGAGAAGTGGTAATTCGTAGTAAAAACTGCAGAAAACATAACGTTTTCAACATTTGTTTTCGAAATGACGTAACTGAAAATCTTCACATTGGACGCATTACTCTCAGAAACGTTTACATTTATCGTCTGGCAACTAATGCAGCGTGATGACGTTTGCGGTCGCACCACTCTGTACGAAGTAGAAGCTTCTAAGTTGTTGCAGTCACCAAGAAAGAGGCACAGAAATTCAAGTTTTAGTTTTTGAAAATTCAGTTTTTGGCTGCTTTTGCTGCCTTGTAGTTGACCTAGGACCTTAAGATTTTGCATGAACCGAACTCTGGCAGCCACATTACACGAGAAAAAGCGAGAACTGATAATTCGTAGTAAAAACCGCAGAAAACATAACGTTTTCAACATTTGTTTTCGAAATGACGTAACTGAAAATCTTCACATTGGACGCATTACTCTCAGAAACGTTTACATTTATCGTCTGGCAACTAATGCAGCGTGATGACGTTTGCGGTCGCACCACTCTGTACGAAGTAGAAGCTTCTAAGTGGTTGCAGTCACCAAGAAAGAGGCACAGAAATTCAAGTTTTAGTTTTTGAAAATTCAGTTTTTGGCTGCTTTTGCTGCCTTGTAGTTGACCTAGGACCTTAAGATTTTGCATGAACCGAACTCTGGCAGCCACATTACACGAGAAAAAGCGAGAAGTGGTAATTCGTAGTAAAAACCGCAGAAAACATAACGTTTTCTACATTGTTTTCGTATCGACGTAACTGAAAATCTTCACATTGGACGCATTACTCTCAGAAACGTTTACATTTATCGTCTGGCAACTAATGCAGCGTGATGACGTTTGCGGTCGCACCACTCTGTACGAAGTAGAAGCTTCTAAGTTGTTGCAGTCACCAAGAAAGAGGCACAGAAATTCAAGTTTTAGTTTTTGAAAATTCAGTTTTTGGCTGCTTTTGCTGCCTTGTAGTTGACCTACGACCTTAAGATTTTGCATGAAACGAACTCTGGCAGCCACATTACACGAGAAAAAGCGAGAAGTGGTAATTCGTAGTAAAAACTGCAGAAAACATAACGTTTTCAACATTTGTTTTCGAAATGACGTAACTGAAAATCTTCACATTGGACGCATTACTCTCAGAAACGTTTACATTTATCGTCTGGCAACTAATGCAGCGTGATGACGTTTGCGGTCGCACCACTCTGTACGAAGTAGAAGCTTCTAAGTTGTTGCAGTCACCAAGAAAGAGGCACAGAAATTCAAGTTTTAGTTTTTGAAAATTCAGTTTTTGGCTGCTTTTGCTGCCTTGTAGTTGACCTAGGACCTTAAGATTTTGCATGAACCGAACTCTGGCAGCCACTTTACACGGGAAAAAGCGAGAAGTGGTAATTCGCAGTAAAAACCGCTGAAAACATAACGTTTTCAACATTTGTTTTCGTATCGACGTAACTGAAAATCTTCACATTGGACGCATTACTCTCAGAAACGTTTACATTTATCGTCTGGCAACTAATGCAGCGTGATGACGTTTGCGGTCGCACCACTCTGTACGAAGTAGAAGCTTCTAAGTTGTTGCAGTCACCAAGAAAGAGGCACAGAAATTCAAGTTTTAGTTTTTGAAAATTCAGTTTTTGGCTGCTTTTGCTGCCTTGTAGTTGACCTAGGACCTTAAGATTTTGCATGAACCGAACTCTGGCAGCCACATCACACGAGAAAAAGCGAGAAGTGGTAATTCGTAGTAAAAACCGCAGAAAACATAACGTTTTCTACATTGTTTTCGTATCGACGTAACTGAAAATCTTCACATTGGACGCATTACTCTCAGAAACGTTTACATTTATCGTCTGGCAACTAATGCAGCGTGATGACGTTTGCGGTCGCACCACTCTGTACGAAGTAGAAGCTTCTAAGTTGTTGCAGTCACCAAGAAAGAGGCACACGAAATTCAATTTTTAGTTTTTGAAAATTCAGTTTTTGGCTGCTTTTGCTGCCTTGTAGTTGACCTAGGACCTTAAGATTTTGCATGAACCGAACTCTGGCAGCCACATTACACGAGAAAAAGCGAGAAGTGGTAATTCGTAGTAAAAACCGCAGAAAACATAACGTTTTCAACATTTGTTTTCGAAATGACGTAACTGAAAATCTTCACATTGGACGCATCACTCTCAGAAACGTTTACATTTATCGTCTGGCAACTAATGCAGCGTGATGACGTTTGCGGTCGCACCACTCTGTACGAAGTAGAAGCTTCTAAGTTGTTGCAGTCACCAAGAAAGAGGCACACGAAATTCAATTTTTAGTTTTTGAAAATTCAGTTTTTGGCTGCTTTTGCTGCCTTGTAGTTGACCTAGGACCTTAAGATTTTGCATGAACCGAACTCTGGCAGCCACATTACACGAGAAAAAGCGAGAAGTGGTAATTCGTAGTAAAAACCGCAGAAAACATAACGTTTTCAACATTTGTTTTCGAAATGACGTAACTGAAAATCTTCACATTGGACGCATCACTCTCAGAAACGTTTACATTTATCGTCTGGCAACTAATGCAGCGTGATGACGTTTGCGGTCGCACCACTCTGTACGAAGTAGAAGCTTCTAAGTTGTTGCAGTCACCAAGAAAGAGGCACAGAAATTCAAGTTTTAGTTTTTGAAAATTCAGTTTTTGGCTGCTTTTGCTGCCTTGTAGTTGACCTAGGACCTTAAGATTTAGCATGAACCGAACTCTGGCAGCCACATTACACGAGAAAAAGCGAGAAGTGGTAATTCGTAGTAAAAACCGCGGAAAACATAACGTTTTTAACATTTGTTTTCGTATCGACGTAACTGAAAATCTTCACATTGGACGCATTCCTCTCAGAAACGTTTACATTTATCGTCTGGCAACAAATGCAGCGTGATGACGTTTGCGGTCGCACCACTCTGTACGAAGTAGAAGCTTCTAAGTTGTTGCAGTCACCAAGAAAGAGGCACAGAAATTCAAGTTTTAGTTTTTGAAAATTCAGTTTTTGGCTGCTTTTGCTGCCTTGTAGTTGACCTAGGACCTTAAGATTTTGCATGAAACGAACTCTGGCAGCCACATTACACGAGAAAAAGCGAGAAGTGGTAATTCGTAGTAAAAACTGCAGAAAACATAACGTTTTCAACATTTGTTTTCGAAATGACGTAACTGAAAATCTTCACATTGGACGCATTACTCTCAGAAACGTTTACATTTATCGTCTGGCAACTAATGCAGCGTGATGACGTTTGCGGTCGCACCACTCTGTACGAAGTAGAAGCTTCTAAGTTGTTGCAGTCACCAAGAAAGAGGCACAGAAATTCAAGTTTTAGTTTTTGAAAATTCAGTTTTTGGCTGCTTTTGCTGCCTTGTAGTTGACCTAGGACCTTAAGATTTTGCATGAACCGAACTCTGGCAGCCACTTTACACGGGAAAAAGCGAGAAGTGGCAATTCGCAGTAAAAACCGCTGAAAACATAACGTTTTCAACATTTGTTTTCGTATCGACGTAACTGAAAATCTTCACATTGGACGCATTACTCTCAGAAACGTTTACATTTATCGTCTGGCAACTAATGCAGCGTGATGACGTTTGCGGTCGCACCACTCTGTACGAAGTAGAAGCTCCTAAGTTGTTGCAGGCACCAAGAAAGAGGCACAGAAATTCAAGTTTTAGTTTTTGAAAATTCAGTTTTTGGCTGCTTTTGCTGCCTTGTAGTTGACCTAGGACCTTAAGATTTTGCATGAACCGAACTCTGGCAGCCACATTACACGAGAAAAAGCGAGAAGTGGTAATTCGTAGTAAAAACCGCAGAAAACATAACGTTTTCAACATTTGTTTTCGAAATGACGTAACTGAAAATCTTCACATTATACGCATTACTCTCAGAAACGTTTACTTTTATCGTCTGGCAACTAATGCAGCGTGATGACTTTTGCGGTCGCACCACTCTGTACGAAGTAGAAGCTTCAAAGTGGTTGCAGTCACCAAGAAAGAGGCACAGAAATTCAAGTTTTAGTTTTTGAAAATTCAGTTTTTGGCTGCTTTTGCTGCCTTGTAGTTGACCTAGGACCTTAAGATTTTGCATGAACCGAACTCTGGCAGCCACATTACACGAGAAAAAGCGAGAAGTGGTAATTCGTAGTAAAAACCGCAGAAAACATAACGTTTTCTACATTGTTTTCGTATCGACGTAACTGAAAATCTTCACATTGGACGCATTACTCTCAGAAACGTTTACATTTATCGTCTGGCAACTAATGCAGCGTGATGACGTTTGCGGTCGCACCCCTCTGTACGAAGTAGAAGCTTCTAAGTTGTTGCAGTCACCAAGAAAGAGGCACAGAAATTCAAGTTTTAGTTTTTGAAAATTCAGTTTTTGGCTGCTTTTGCTGCCTTGTAGTTGACCTACGACCTTAAGATTTTGCATGAACCGAACTCTGGCAGCCACATTACACGAGAAAAAGCGAGAAGTGGTAATTCGTAGTAAAGACCGCAGAAAACATAACGTTTTCAGCATTTGTTTTCGAAATGACGTAACTGAAAATCTTCACATTGGACGCATCACTCTCAGAAACGTTTACATTTATCGTCTGGCAACTAATGGAGCGTGATGACGTTCGCGGTCGCACCACTCTGTACGAAGTAGAAGCTTCTAAGTTGTTGCAGTCACCAAGAAAGAGGCACAGAAATTCAAGTTTTAGTTTTTGAAAATTCAGTTTTTGGCTGCTTTTGCTGCCTTGTAGTTGACCTAGGACCTTCATATTTTGCATGAACCGAACTCTGGCAGCGACATTACACGAGAAAAAGCGAGAAGTAGTAATTCGTAGTAAAAACCGCAGAAAACATAACGTTTTCTACATTGTTTTCGTATCGACGTAACTGAAAATCTTCACATTGGACGCATTACTCTCAGAAACGTTTACATTTATCGTCTGGCAACTAATGCAGCGTGATGACGTTTGCGGTCGCACCACTCTGTACGAAGTAGAAGCTTCTAAGTTGTTGCAGTCACCAAGAAAGAGGCACAGAAATTCAAGTTTTAGTTTTTGAAAATTCAGTTTTTGGCTGCTTTTGCTGCCTTGTAGTTGCCCTAGGACCTTAAGATTTTGCATGAACCGAACTCTGGCAGCCACATTACACGAGAAAAAGCGAGAAGTGGTAATTCGTAGTAAAAACCGCGGAAAACATAACGTTTTTAACATTTGTTTTCGTATCGACGTAACTGAAAATCTTCACATTGGACGCATTCCTCTCAGAAACGTTTACATTTATCGTCTGGCAACTAATGCAGCGTGATGACGTTTGCGGTCGCACCACTCTGTACGAAGTAGAAGCTTCTAAGTTGTTGCAGTCACCAAGAAAGAGGCACAGAAATTCAAGTTTTAGTTTTTGAAAATTCAGTTTTTGGCTGCTTTTGCTGCCTTGTAGTTGACCTAGGACCTTAAGATTTTGCATGAAACGAACTCTGGCAGCCACATTACACGAGAAAAAGCGAGAAGTGGTAATTCGTAGTAAAAACTGCAGAAAACATAACGTTTTCAACATTTGTTTTCGAAATGACGTAACTGAAAATCTTCACATTGGACGCATTACTCTCAGAAACGTTTACATTTATCGTCTGGCAACTAATGCAGCGTGATGACGTTTGCGGTCGCACCACTCTGTACGAAGTAGAAGCTTCTAAGTTGTTGCAGTCACCAAGAAAGAGGCACAGAAATTCAAGTTTTAGTTTTTGAAAATTCAGTTTTTGGCTGCTTTTGCTGCCTTGTAGTTGACCTAGGACCTTAAGATTTTGCATGAACCGAACTCTGGCAGCCACTTTACACGAGAAAAAGCGAGAAGTGGTAATTCGCAGTAAAAACCGCTGAAAACATAACGTTTTCAACATTTGTTTTCGTATCGACGTAACTGAAAATCTTCACATTGGACGCATTACTCTCAGAAACGTTTACATTTATCGTCTGGCAACTAATGCAGCGTGATGACGTTTGCGGTCGCACCACTCTGTACGAAGTAGAAGCTTCTAAGTTGTTGCAGTCACCAAGAAAGAGGCACAGAAATTACAAGTTTTAGTTTTTGAAAATTCAGTTTTTGGCTGCTTTTGCTGCCTTGTAGTTGACCTAGGACCTTAAGATTTTGCATGAACCGAACTCTGGCAGCCACATTACACGAGAAAAAGCGAGAAGTGGTAATTCGTAGTAAAAACCGCAGAAAACATAACGTTTCCAACATTTGTTTTCGAAATGACGTAACTGAAAATCTTCACATTGGACGCATTACTCTCAGAAACGTTTACATTTATCGTCTGGCAACTAATGCAGCGTGATGACGTTTGCGGTCGCACCACTCTGTACGAAGTAGAAGCTTCAAAGTGGTTGCAGTCACCAAGAAAGAGGCACAGAAATTCAAGTTTTAGTTTTTGAAAATTCAGTTTTTGGCTGCTTTTGCTGCCTTGTAGTTGACCTAGGACCTTCATATTTTGCATGAACCGAACTCTGGCAGCGACATTACACGAGAAAAAGCGAGAAGTAGTAATTCGTAGTAAAAACCGCAGAAAACATAACGTTTTCTACATTGTTTTCGTATCGACGTAACTGAAAATCTTCACATTGGACGCATTACTCTCAGAAACGTTTACATTTATCGTCTGGCAACTAATGCAGCGTGATGACGTTTGCGGTCGCACCACTCTGTACGAAGTAGAAGCTTCTAAGTTGTTGCAGTCACCAAGAAAGAGGCACAGAAATTCAAGTTTTAGTTTTTGAAAATTCAGTTTTTGGCTGCTTTTGCTGCCTTGTAGTTGCCCTAGGACCTTAAGATTTTGCATGAACCGAACTCTGGCAGCCACATTACACGAGAAAAAGCGAGAAGTGGTAATTCGTAGTAAAAACCGCGGAAAACATAACGTTTTTAACATTTGCTTTCGTATCGACGTAACTGAAAATCTTCACATTGGACGCATTCCTCTCAGAAACGTTTACATTTATCGTCTGGCAACTAATGCAGCGTGATGACGTTTGCGGTCGCACCACTCTGTACGAAGTAGAAGCTTCTAAGTTGTTGCAGTCACCAAGAAAGAGGCACAGAAATTCAAGTTTTAGTTTTTGAAAATTCAGTTTTTGGCTGCTTTTGCTGCCTTGTAGTTGACCTAGGACCTTAAGATTTTGCATGAAACGAACTCTGGCAGCCACATTACACGTGAAAAAGCGAGAAGTGGTAATTCGTAGTAAAAACTGCAGAAAACATAACGTTTTCAACATTTGTTTTCGAAATGACGTAACTGAAAATCTTCACATTGGACGCATTACTCTCAGAAACGTTTACATTTATCGTCTGGCAACTAATGCAGCGTGATGACGTTTGCGGTCGCACCACTCTGTACGAAGTAGAAGCTTCTAAGTTGTTGCAGTCACCATGAAAGAGGCACAGAAATTCAAGTTTTAGTTTTTGAAAATTCAGTTTTTGGCTGCTTTTGCTGCCTTGTAGTTGACCTAGGACCTTAAGATTTTGCATGAACCGAACTCTGGCAGCCACTTTACACGAGAAAAAGCGAGAAGTGGTAATTCGCAGTAAAAACCGCTGAAAACATAACGTTTTCAACATTTGTTTTCGTATCGACGTGACTGAAAATCTTCACATTGGACGCATTACTCTCAGAAACGTTTACATTTATCGTCTGGCAACTAATGCAGCGTGATGACGTTTGCGGTCGCACCACTCTGTACGAAGTAGAAGCTTCTAAGTTGTTGCAGTCACCAAGAAAGAGGCACAGAAATTACAAGTTTTAGTTTTTGAAAATTCAGTTTTTGGCTGCTTTTGCTGCCTTGTAGTTGACCTAGGACCTTAAGATTTTGCATGAACCGAACTCTGGCAGCCACATTACACGAGAAAAAGCGAGAAGTGGTAATTCGTAGTAAAAACCGCAGAAAACATAACGTTTCCAACATTTGTTTTCGAAATGACGTAACTGAAAATCTTCACATTGGACGCATTACTCTCAGAAACGTTTACATTTATCGTCTGGCAACTAATGCAGCGTGATGACGTTTGCGGTCGCACCACTCTGTACGAAGTAGAAGCTTCAAAGTGGTTGCAGTCACCAAGAAAGAGGCACAGAAATTCAAGTTTTAGTTTTTGAAAATTCAGTTTTTGGCTGCTTTTGCTGCCTTGTAGTTGACCTAGGACCTTAAGATTTTGCATGAACCGAACTCTGGCAGCCACATTACACGAGAAAAAGCGAGAAGTGGTAATTCGTAGTAAAAACCGCAGAAAACATAACGTTTTCTACATTGTTTTCGTATCGACGTAACTGAAAATCTTCACATTGGACGCATTACTCTCAGAAACGTTTACATTTATCGTCTGGCAACTAATGCAGCGTGATGACGTTTGCGGTCGCACCACTCTGTACGAAGTAGAAGCTTCTAAGTTGTTGCAGTCACCAAGAAAGAGGCACAGAAATTCAAGTTTTAGTTTTTGAAAATTCAGTTTTTGGCTGCTTTTGCTGCCTTGTAGTTGACCTACGACCTTAAGATTTTGCATGAACCGAACTCTGGCAGCCACATTACACGAGAAAAAGCGAGAAGTGGTAATTCGTAGTAAAAACCGCAGAAAACATAACGTTTTCAGCATTTGTTTTCGAAATGACGTAACTGAATATCTTCACATTGGACGCATCACTCTCAGAAACGTTTACATTTATCGTCTGGCAACTAATGCAGCGTGATGACGTTTGCGGTCGCACCACTCTGTACGAAGTAGAAGCTTCTAAGTTGTTGCAGTCACCAAGAAAGAGGCACAGAAATTCAAGTTTTAGTTTTTGAAAATTCAGTTTTTGGCTGCTTTTGCTGCCTTGTAGTTGACCTAGGACCTTAAGATTTTGCATGAACCGAACTCTGGCAGCGACATTACAAGAGAAAAAGCGAGAAGTAGTAATTCGTAGTAAAAACCGCAGAAAACATAACGTTTTCCACATTGTTTTCGTATCGACGTAACTGAAAATCTTCACATTGGACGCATTACTCTCAGAAACGTTTACATTTATCGTCTGGCAACTAATGCAGCGTGATGACGTTTGCGGTCGCACCACTCTGTACGAAGTAGAAGCTTCTAAGTTGTTGCAGTCACCAAGAAAGAGGCACAGAAATTCAAGTTTTAGTTTTTGAAAATTCAGTTTTTGGCTGCTTTTGCTGCCTTGTAGTTGACCTAGGACCTTAAGATTTAGCATGAACCGAACTCTGGCAGCCACATTACACGAGAAAAAGCGAGAAGTGGTAATTCGTAGTAAAAACCGCGGAAAACATAACGTATTTAACATTTGTTTTCGTATCGACGTAACTGAAAATCTTCACATTGGACGCATTCCTCTCAGAAACGTTTACATTTATCGTCTGGCAACTAATGCAGCGTGATGACGTTTGCGGTCGCACCACTCTGTACGAAGTAGAAGCTTCTAAGTTGTTGCAGTCACCAAGAAAGAGGCACAGAAATTCAAGTTTTAGTTTTTGAAAATTCAGTTTTTGGCTGCTTTTGCTGCCTTGTAGTTGACCTAGGACCTTAAGATTTTGCATGAAACGAACTCTGGCAGCCACATTACACGAGAAAAAGCGAGAAGTGGTAATTCGTAGTAAAAACCGCAGAAAACATAACGTTTTCAACATTTGTTTTCGAAATGACGTAACTGAAAATCTTCACATTGGACGCATTACTCTCAGAAACGTTTACATTTATCGTCTGGCAACTAATGCAGCGTGATGACGTTTGCGGTCGCACCACTCTGTACGAAGTAGAAGCATCTAAGTTGTTGCAGTCACCAAGAAAGAGGCACAGAAATTCAAGTTTTAGTTTTTGAAAATTCAGTTTTTGGCTGCTTTTGCTGCCTTGTAGTTGACCTAGGACCTTAAGATTTTGCATGAACCGAACTCTGGCAGCCACATTACACGAGAAAATGCGAGAAGTGGTAATTCGCAGTAAAAACCGCTGAAAACATAACGTTTTCAACATTTGTTTTCGTATCGACGTAACTGAAAATCTTCACATTGGACGCATTACTCTCAGAAACGTTTACATTTATCGTCTGGCAACTAATGCAGCGTGATGACGTTTGCGGTCGCACCACTCTGTACGAAGTAGAAGCTTCTAAGTTGTTGCGGTCACAAGAAAGAGGCACAGAAATTCAAGTTTTAGTTTTTGAAAATTCAGTTTTTGGCTGCTTTTGCTGCCTTGTAGTTGACCTAGGACCTTAAGATTTTGCATGAACCGAACTCTGGCAGCCACATTACACGAGAAAAAGCGAGAAGTGGTAATTCGTAGTAAAAACCGCAGAAAACATAACGTTTTCAACATTTGTTTTCGAAATGACGTAACTGAAAATCTTCACATTGGACGCATTACTCTCAGAAACTTTTACACTTATCGTCTGGCAACTAATGCAGCGTGATGACGTTTGCGGTCGCACCACTCTGTACGAAGTAGAAGCTTCTAAGTTGTTGCAGTCACCAAGAAAGAGGCACAGAAATTCAAGTTTTAGTTTTTTAAAATTCAGTTTTTGGCTGCTTTTGCTGCCTTGTAGTTGACCTAGGACCTTAAGATTTTGCATGAACCGAACTCTGGCAGCCACATTACACGAGAAAAAGCGAGAAGTGGTAATTCGTAGTAAAAACCGCAGAAAACATAACGTTTTCTACATTGTTTTCGTATCGACGTAACTGAAAATCTTCACATTGGACGCATTACTCTCAGAAACGTTTACATTTATCGTCTGGCAACTAATGCAGAGTGATGACGTTTGCGGTCGCACCACTCTGTACGAAGTAGAAGCTTCTAAGTTGTTGCAGTCACCAAGAAAGAGGCACAGAAATTCAAGTTTTAGTTTTTGAAAATTCAGTTTTTGGCTGCTTTTGCTGCCTTGTAGCTGAGCTAGGACCTTAAGATTTTGCATGAACCGAACTCTGGCAGCCACATTACACGATAAAAAGCGAGAAGTGGTAATTCGTAGTAAAAACCGCAGAAAACATAACGTTTTCAACATTTGTTTTCGAAATGACGTAACTGAAAATCTTCACATTGGACGCATCACTCTCAGAAACGTTTACATTTATCGTCTGGCAACTAATGCAGCGTGATGACGTTTGCGGTCGCACCACTCTGTACGAAGTAGAAGCTTCTAAGTTGTTGCAGTCACCAAGAAAGAGGCACAGAAATTCAAGTTTTAGTTTTTGAAAATTCAGTTTTTGGCTGCTTTTGCTGCCTTGTGGTTGAACTACGACCTTAAGATTTTGCATGAACCGAACTCTGGCAGCCACATTACACGAGAAAAGCGAGAAGTGGTAATTCGTAGTAAAAACCGCAGAAAACATAACGTTTTCAGCATTTGTTTTCGAAATGACGTAACTGAAAATCTTCACATTGGACGCATCACTCTCAGAAACGTTTACATTTATCGTCTGGCAACTAATGCAGCGTGATGACGTTTGCGGTCGCACCACTCTGTACGAAGTAGAAGCTTCTAAGTTGTTGCAGTCACCAAGAAAGAGGCACAGAAATTCAAGTTTTAGTTTTTGAAAATTCAGTTTTTGGCTGCTTTTGCTGCCTTGTAGTTGACCTAGGACCTTAAGATTTTGCATGAACCGAACTCTGGCAGCGACATTACACGAGAAAAAGCGAGAAGTAGTAATTCGTAGTAAAAACCGCAGAAAACATAACGTTTTCTACATTGTTTTCGTATCGACGTAACTGAAAATCTTCACATTGGACGCATTACTCTCAGAAACGTTTACATTTATCGTCTGGCAACTAATGCAGCGTGATGACGTTTGCGGTCGCACCACTCTGTACGAAGCAGAAGCTTCTAAGTTGTTGCAGTCACCAAGAAAGAGGCACAGAAATTCAAGTTTTAGTTTTTCAAAATTCAGTTTTTGGCTGCTTTTGCTGCCTTGTAGTTGACCTAGGACCTTAAGATTTAGCATGAACCGAACTCTGGCAGCCACATTACACGAGAAAAAGCGAGAAGTGGTAATTCGCAGTAAAAACCGCTGAAAACATAACGTTTTCAACATTTGTTTTCGTATCGACGTAACTGAAAATCTTCACATTGGACGCATTACTCTCAGAAACGTTTACATTTATCGTCTGGCAACTAATGCAGCGTGATGACGTTTGCGGTCGCACCACTCTGTACGAAGTAGAAGCTTCTAAGTTGTTGCAGTCACCAAGAAAGAGGCGCAGAAATTCAAGTTTTAGTTTTTGAAAATTCAGTTTTTGGCTGCTTTTGCTGCCTTGTAGTTGACCTAGGACCTTAAGATTTTGCATGAACCGAACTCTGGCAGCCACATTACACGCGAAAAAGCGAGAAGTGGTAATTCGTAGTAAAAACCGCAGAAAACATAACGTTTTCAACATTTGTTTTCGAAATGACGTAACTGAAAATCTTCACATTGGACGCATTACTCTCAGAAACGTTTACATTTATCGTCTGGCAACTAATGCAGCGTGATGACGTTTGCGGTCGCACCACTCTGTACGAAGTAGAAGCTTCCAAGTTGTTGCAGTCACCAAGAAAGAGGCACAGAAATTCAAGTTTTAGTTTTTGAAAATTCAGTTTTTGGCTGCTTTTGCTGCCTTGTAGTTGACCTAGGACCTTAAGATTTTGCATGAACCGAACTCTGGCAGCCACATTACACGAGAAAAAGCGAGAAGTGCTAATTCGTAGTAAAAACCGCAGAAAACATAACGTTTTCTACATTGTTTTCGTATCGACGTAACTGAAAATCTTCACATTGGACGCATTACTCTCAGAAACGTTTACATTTATCGTCTGGCAACTAATGCAGCGTGATGACGTTTGCGGTCGCACCACTCTGTACGAAGTAGAAGCTTCTAAGTTGTTGCAGTCACCAAGAAAGAGGCACAGAAATTCAAGTTTTAGTTTTTGAAAATTCAGTTTTTGGCTGCTTTTGCTGCCTTGTAGTTGTCCTAGGACCTTAAGATTTTGCATGAACCGAACTCTGGCAGCCACATTACACGAGAAAAAGCGAGAAGTGGTAATTCGTAGTAAAAACCGCAGAAAACATAACGTTTTCAACATTTGTTTTCGAAATGACGTAACTGAAAATCTTCACATGGACGCATTACTCTCAGAAACGTTTACATTTATCGTTTGCCAACTAATGCAGCGTGATGACATTTGCGGTCGCACCACTCTGTACGAAGTAGAAGCTTCTAGGTTGTTGCAGTCACCAAGAAATAGGCACAGAAATTCAAGTTTTAGTTTTTGAAAATTCAGTTTTTGGCTGCTTTTGCTGCCTTGTAGTTGACCTAGGACCTTAAGATTTTGCATGAACCGAACTCTGGCAGCCACATTACACGAGATAAAGCGAGAAGTGGTAATTCGTAGTTAAAACCGCAGAAAACATAACGTTTTCTACATTGTTTTCGTATCGACGTAACTGAAAATCTTCACATTGGACGCATTACTCTCAGAAACGTTTACATTTATCGTCTGGCAACTAATGCAGCGTGATGACGTTTGCGGTCGCACCACTCTGTACGAAGTAGAAGCTTCTAAGTTGTTGCAGTCACCAAGAGAGAGGCACAGAAATTCAAGTTTTAGTTTTTGAAAATTCAGTTTTTGGCTGCTTTTGCTGCCTTGTAGTTGACCTAGGACCTTAAGATTTTGCATGAACCGAACTCTGGCAGCCACATTACACGAGAAAAAGCGAGAAGTGGTAATTCGTAGTAAAAACCGCAGAAAACATAACGTTTTCTACATTGTTTTCGTATCGACGTAACTGAAAATCTTCACATTGGACGCATTACTCTCAGAAACGTTTACATTTATCGTCTGACAACTAATGCAACGTGATGACGTTTGCGGTCGCACCACTCTGTACGAAGTAGAAGCTTCTAAGTTGTTGCAGTCACCAAGAAAGAGGCACAGAATTTCAAGTTTTAGTTTTTGAAAATTCAGTTTTTGGCTGCTTTTGCTGCCTTGTAGTTGACCTAGGACCTTAAGATTTTGCATGAACCGAATTCTGGCAGCCACATTACATGAGAAAAAGCGAGAATGGTAATTCGTAGTAAAAACCGCAGAAAACATAACGTTTTCAACATTTGTTTTCGAAATGACGTAACTGAAAATCTTCACATTGGACGCATTACTCTCAGAAACGTTTACATTTATCGTCTGGCAACTAATGCAGCGTGATGACGTTTGCGGTCGCACCACTCTGTACGAAGTAGAAGCTTCTAAGTTGTTGCAGTCACCAAGAAAGAGGCACAGAAATTCAAGTTTTAGTTTTTGAAAATTCAGTTTTTGGGTGCTTTTGCTGCCTTGTAGTTGACCTAGGACCTTAAGATTTTGCATGAACCGAACTCTGGCAGCCACATTACACGAGAAAAAGCGAGAAGTGGTAATTCGTAGCAAAAACCGCAGAAAACATAACGTTTTCTACATTGTTTTCGTATCGACGTAACTGAAAATCTTCACATTGGACGCATTACTCTCAGAAACGTATACATTTATCGTCTGGCAACTAATGCAGTGTGATGACGTTTGCGGTCGCACCACTCTGTACGAAGTAGAAGCTTCTAAGTTGTTGCAGTCACCAAGAAAGGGGCACAGAAATTAAAGTTTTAGTTTTTGAAAATTCAGTTTTTGGCTGCTTTTGCTGCCTTGTAGTTGACCTAGGACCTTAAGATTTTGCATGAACCGAACTCTGGCAGCTACATTACACGAGAAAACGCGAGAAGTGGTAATTCGTAGTAAAAACCGCTGAAAACATAACGTTTTCAACATTGTTTTCGTATCGACGTAACTGAAAATCTTCACATTGGACGCATTACTCTCAGAAACGTTTACATTTATCGTCTGGCAACTAATGCAGCGTGATGACGTTTGCGGTCGCACCACTCTGTACGAAGTAGAAGCTTCTAAGTTGTTGCAGTCACCAAGAAAGAGGCACAGAAATTCAAGTTTTAGTTTTTGAAAATTCAGTTTTCGCTGCTTTTGCTGCCTTGTAGTTGACCTAGGGCCTTAAGATTTTGCATGAACCGAACTCTGGCAGCCACATTACACGAGAAAAAGCGAGAAGTGGTAATTCGTAGTAAAAACCGCAGAAAACATAACGTTTTCAACATTTATTTTCGAAATGACGTAACTGAAAATCTTCACGTGGACGCATTACTCTCAGAAACGTTTACATTTATCGTTTGCCAAGTAATGCAGCGTGATGACGTTTGCGGTCGCACCACTCTGTACGAAGTAGAAGCTTCTAAGTTGTTGCAGTTACCAAGAAAGGAGCACAGAAATTCAAGTTTTAGTTTTTTAAAATTCAATTTTTTGCCGGGATTGCTGTCTTGTAGTTGACCTAGGACCTTAAGATTTTGCATGAACCGACCTCTGGCAGCCACAGTACACGAGAAAAAGCGAGAAGTGGTAATGCGTAGCAAAAACCGCAGAAAACCTAACGTTTTCTACATTTGTTTTCGAAATGACGTAAACGAAAATAATCACAATGAACGCATTTCTCTCGGAAACGTTTTCATTTATCGTCTGGCAACTAATGCAGCGTGATGACGTTTGCGGTCGCACCACTCTGTACGTAGTAGAAGCTTCTAAGTTGTTGCAGTCACCAAGAAAGGGGCACAGAAATTCAAGTTTTATTTTTTGAAAATTCAGTTTTTGGCTGCTTTTGCTGCCTTGTAGTTGACCTAGGACCTTAAGATTTTGCATGAACTTAACTCTGGCAGCCATATTACACGAGAAAAAGCGAGAAGTGGTAATTCGTAGTAAAAACCGCAGAAAACATAACGTTTTCTACATTGTTTTCGTATCGACGTAACTGAAAATCTTCACATTGGACGCATTACTCTCAGAAACGTTTACATTTATCGTCTGGCAACTAATGCAGCGTGATGACGTTTGCGGTCGCACCACTCTGTACGAAGTAGAAGCTTCTAAGTTGTTGCAGTCACCAAGAAAGAGGCACAGAAATTCAAGTTTTAGTTTTTGAAAATTCAGTTTTTGGCTGCTTTTGCTGCCTTGTAGTTGACCTAGGACCTTAAGATTTTGCATGAACCGAACTCTGGCAGCCACATCACACGAGAAAAAGCGATAAGTGGTAATTAGTAGTAAAAACCGCAGAAAACATAACGTTTTCAACATTTGTTTTCGAAATGACGTAACTGAAAATCTTCACATTGGACGCATTACTCTCAGAAACGTTTACATTTATCGTCTGGCAACTAATGCAGCGTGATGACGTTTGCGGTCGCACCACTCTGTACGAAGTACAAGCTTCAAAGTGGTTGCAGTCACCAAGAAAGAGGCACAGAAATTCAAGTTTTAGTTTTTGAAAATTCAGTTTTTGGCTGCTTTTGCTGCCTTGTAGTTGACCTAGGACCTTAAGATTTTGCATGAACCGAACTCTGGCAGCCACATTACACGAGAAAAAGCGAGAAGTGGTAATTCGTAGTAAAAACCGCAGAAAACATAACGTTTTCTACATTGTTTTCGTATCGACGTAACTGAAAATCTTCACATTGGACGCATTACTCTCAGAAACGTTTACATTTATCGTCTGGCAACTAATGCAGCGTGATGACGTTTGCGGTCGCACCACTCTGTACGAAGTAGAAGCTTCTAAGTTGTTGCAGTCACCAAGAAAGAGGCACAGAAATTCAAGTTTTAGTTTTTGAAAATTCAGTTTTTGGCTGCTTTTGCTGCCTTGTAGTTGACCTACGACCTTAAGATTTTGCATGAACCGAACTCTGGCAGCCACATTACACGAGAAAAAGCGAGAAGTGGTAATTCGTAGTAAAAACCGCAGAAAACATAACGTTTTCAGCATTTTTGTTTTCGAAATGACGTAACTGAAAATCTTCACATTGGACGCATCACTCTCAGAAACGTTTACATTTATCGTCTGGCAACTAATGCAGCGTGATGACGTTTGCGGTCGCACCACTCTGTACGAAGTAGAAGCTTCTAAGTTGTTGCAGTCACCAAGAAAGAGGCACAGAAATTCAAGTTTTAGTTTTTGAAAATTCAGTTTTTGGCTGCTTTTGCTGCCTTGTAGTTAACCTACGACCTTAAGATTTTGCATGAACCGAACTCTGGCAGCGACATTACACGAGAAAAAGCGAGAAGTAGTAATTCGTAGTAAAAACCGCTGAAAACATAACGTTTTCTACATTGTTTTCGTATCGACGTAACTGAAAATCTTCACATTGGACGCATTACTCTCAGAAACGTTTACATTTATCGTCTGGCAACTAATGCAGCGTGATGACGTTTGCGGTCGCACCACTCTGTACGAAGTAGAAGCTTCTAAGTTGTTGCAGTCACCAAGAAAGAGGCACAGAAATTCAAGTTTTAGTTTTTGAAAATTCAGTTTTTGGCTGCTTTTGCTGCCTTGTAGTTGACCTAGGACCTTAAGATTTAGCATGAACCGAACTCTGGCAGCCACATTACACGAGAAAAAGCGAGAAGTGGTAATTCGTAGTAAAAACCGCGGAAAACATAACGTATTTAACATTTGTTTTCGTATCGACGTAACTGAAAATCTTCACATTGGACGCATTCCTCTCAGAAACGTTTACATTTATCGTCTGGCAACTAATGCAGCGTGATGACGTTTGCGGTCGCACCACTCTGTACGAAGTAGAAGCTTCTAAGTTGTTGCAGTCACCAAGAAAGAGGCACAGAATTCAAGTTTTAGTTTTTGAAAATTCAGTTTTTGGCTGCTTTTGCTGCCTTGTAGTTGACCTAGGACCTTAAGATTTTGCATGAAACGAACTCTGGCAGCCACATTACACGAGAAAAAGCGAGAAGTGGTAATTCGTAGTAAAAACCGCAGAAAACATAACGTTTCCAACATTTTTTTTCGAAATGACGTAACTGAAAATCTTCACATTGGACGCATTACTCTCAGAAACGTTTACATTTATCGTCTGGCAACTAATGCAGCGTGATGACGTTTGCGGTCGCACCACTCTGTACGAAGTAGAAGCATCTAAGTTGTTGCAGTCACCAAGAAAGAGGCACAGAAATTCAAGTTTTAGTTTTTGAAAATTCAGTTTTTGGCTGCTTTTGCTGCCTTGTAGTTGACCTAGGACCTTAAGATTTTGCATGAACCGAACTCTGGCAGCCACATTACACGAGAAAAAGCGAGAAGTGGTAATTCGTAGTAAAAACCGCAGAAAACATAACGTTTTCTACATTGTTTTCGTATCGACGTAACTGAAAATCTTCACATTGGACGCATTACTCTCAGAAACGTTTACATTTATCGTCTGGCAACTAATGCAGAGTGATGACGTTTGCGGTCGCACCACTCTGTACGAAGTAGAAGCTTCTAAGTTGTTGCAGTCACCAAGAAAGAGGCACAGAAATTCAAGTTTTAGTTTTTGAAAATTCAGTTTTTGGCTGCTTTTGCTGCCTTGTAGCTGACCTAGGACCTTAAGATTTTGCATGAACCGAACTCTGGCAGCCACATTACACGATAAAAAGCGAGAAGTGGTAATTCGTAGTAAAAACCGCAGAAAACATAACGTTTTCAACATTTGTTTTCGAAATGACGTAACTGAAAATCTTCACATTGGACGCATCACTCTCAGAAACGTTTACATTTATCGTCTGGCAACTAATGCAGCGTGATGACGTTTGCGGTCGCACCACTCTGTACGAAGTAGAAGCTTCTAAGTTGTTGCAGTCACCAAGAAAGAGGCACAGAAATTCAAGTTTTAGTTTTTGAAAATTCAGTTTTTGGCTGCTTTTGCTGCCTTGTGGTTGACCTACGACCTTAAGATTTTGCATGAACCGAACTCTGGCAGCCACATTACACGAGAAAAAGCGAGAAGTGGTAATTCGTAGTAAAAACCGCAGAAAACATAACGTTTTCAGCATTTGTTTTCGAAATGACGTAACTGAAAATCTTCACATTGGACGCATCACTCTCAGAAACGTTTACATTTATCGTCTGGCAACTAATGCAGCGTGATGACGTTTGCGGTCGCACCACTCTGTACGAAGTAGAAGCTTCTAAGTTGTTGCAGTCACCAAGAAAGAGGCACAGAAATTCAAGTTTTAGTTTTTGAAAATTCAGTTTTTGGCTGCTTTTGCTGCCTTGTAGTTGACCTAGGACCTTAAGATTTTGCATGAACCGAACTCTGGCAGCGACATTACACAAGAAAAAGCGAGAAGTAGTAATTCGTAGTAAAAACCGCAGAAAACATAACGTTTCCTACATTGTTTTCGTATCGACGTAACTGAAAATCTTCACATTGGACGCATTACTCTCAGAAACGTTTACATTTATCGTCTGGCAACTAATGCAGCGTGATGACGTTTGCGGTCGCACCACTCTGTACGAAGTAGAAGCTTCTAAGTTGTTGCAGTCACCAAGAAAGAGGCACAGAAATTCAAGTTTTAGTTTTTGAAAATTCAGTTTTTGGCTGCTTTTGCTGCCTTGTAGTTGACCTAGGACCTTAAGATTTTGCATGAAACGAACTCTGGCAGCCACATTACACGAGAAAAAGCGAGAAGTGCTAATTCGTAGTAAAAACCGCAGAAAACATAACGTTTTCTACATTGTTTTCGTATCGACGTAACTGAAAATCTTCACATTGGACGCATTACTCTCAGAAACGTTTACATTTATCGTCTGGCAACTAATGCAGCATGATGACGTTTGCGGTCGCACCACTCTGTACGAAGTAGAAGCTTCTAAGTTGTTGCAGTCACCAAGAAAGAGGCACAGAAATTCAAGTTTTAGTTTTTGAAAATTCAGTTTTTGGCTGCTTTTGCTGCCTTGTAGTTGACCTAGGACCTTAAGATTTTGCATGAACCGAACTCTGGCAGCCACATTACACGAGAAAAAGCGAGAAGTGGTAATTCGTAGTAAAAACCGCAGAAAACATAACGTTTTCAACATTTGTTTTCGAAATGACGTAACTGAAAATCTTCACATGGACGCATTACTCTCAGAAACGTTTACATTTATCGTTTGCCAACTAATGCAGCGTGATGACGTTTGCGGTCGCACCACTCTGAACGAAGTAGAAGCTTCTAGGTTGTTGCAGTCACCAAGAAATAGGCACAGAAAGTCAAGTTTTAGTTTTTGAAAATTCAGTTTTTGGCTGCTTTTGCTGCCTTGTAGTTGACCTAGGACCTTAAGATTTTGCATGAACCGAACTCTGGCAGGAACATTACACGAGATAAAGCGAGAAGTGGTAATTCGTAGTTAAAATCGCAGAAAACATAAGGTTTTCTACATTGTTTTCGTATCGACGTAACTGAAAATCTTCACATTGGACGCATTACTCTCAGAAACGTTTACATTTATCGTCTGGCAACTAATGCAGCGTGATGACGTTTGCGGTCGCACCACTCTGTACGAAGTAGAAGCTTCTAAGTTGTTGCAGTCACCAAGAAAGAGGCACAGAAATACAAGTTTTAGTTTTTGAAAATTCAGTTTTTGGCTGCTTTTGCTGCCTTGTAGTTGACCTAGGACCTTAAGATTTTGCATGAACCGAATTCTGGCAGCCACATTACATGAGAAAAAGCGAGAAGTGGTAATTCGTAGTAAAAACCGCAGAAAACATAACGTTTTCAACATTTGTTTTCGAAATGACGTAACTGAAAATCTTCACATTGGACGCATTACTCTCAGAAACATTTACATTTATCGTCTGGCAACTAATGCAGCGTGATGACGTTTGCGGTCGCACCACTCTGTATGAAGTAGAAGCTTCTAAGTTGTTGCAGTCACCAAGAAAGAGGCACAGAAATTCAAGTTTTAGTTTTTGAAAATTCAGTTTTTGGCTGCTTTTGCTGCCTTGTAGTTGACCTAGGACCTTAAGATTTTGCATGAACCGAACTCTGGCAGCCACATTACACGAGAAAAAGCGAGAAGTGGTAATTCGTAGCAAAAACCGCTGAAAACATAACGTTTTCTACATTGTTTTCGTATCGACGTAACTGAAAATCTTCACATTGGACGCATTACTCTCAGAAACGTATACATTTATCGTCTGGCAACTAATGCAGCGTGATGACGTTTGCGGTCGCACCACTCTGTACGAAGTAGAAGCTTCTAAGTTGTTGCAGTCACCAAGAAAGGGGCACAGAAATTAAAGTTTTAGTTTTTGAAAATTCAGTTTTTGGCTGCTTTTGTTGCCTTGTAGTTGACCTAGGACCTTAAGATTTTGCATGAATCGATCTCTGGCAGCCACATTACACGAGAAAAAGCGAGAAGTGGTAATTCGTAGTAAAAACCGCTGAAAACATAACGTTTTCAACATTGTTTTCGTATCGACGTAACTGAAAATCTTCACATTGGACGCATTACTCTCAGAAACGTTTACATTTATCGTCTGGCAACTAATGCAGCGTGATGACGTTTGCGGTCGCACCACTCTGTACGAAGTAGAAGCTTCTAAGTTGTTGCAGTCACCAAGAAAGAGGCACAGAAATTCAAGTTTTAGTTTTTGAAAATTCAGTTTTTGGCTGCTTTTGCTGCCTTGTAGTTGACCTAGGGCCTTAAGATTTTGCATGAACCGAACTCTGGCAGCCACATTACACGAGAAAAATCGAGAAGTGGTAATTCGTAGTAAAAACCGCAGACAACATAACGTTTTCAACATTTATTTTCGAAATGACGTAACTGAAAATCTTCACGTGGACGCATTACTCTAAGAAACGTTTACATTTATCGTTTGCCAACTAATGCAGCGTGATGACGTTTGCGGTCGCACCACTCTGTACGAAGTAGAAGCTTCTAGGTTGTTGCAGTCACCAAGAAAGAGGCACAGAAATTCAAGTTTTAGTTTTTGAAAATTCAGTTTTTGGCTGCTTTTGCTGCCTTGTAGTTGACCTAGGACCTTAAGATTTTGCATGAACCGAACTCTGGCAGCCACATGACACGAGAAAAAGCGAGAAGTGTTAATTCGTAGTAAAAACCGCAGAAAACATAACGTTTTCAACATTTGTTTTCGAAATGACATAACTGAAAATCTTCACATGGACGCATTACTCTCAGGAACGTTTACATTTATCGTTTGCCAACTAATGCAGCGTGATGACGTTTGCGGTCGCACCACTCTGTACGAAGTAGAAGCTTCTAGGTTGTTGCAGTCACCAAGAAATAGGCACAGAAAGTCAAGTTTTAGTTTTTGAAAATTCAGTTTTTGGCTGCTTTTGCTGCCTTGTAGTTGACCTAGGACCTTAAGATTTTGCATGAACCGAACTCTGGCAGCCACATTACACGAGATAAAGCGAGAAGTGGTAATTCGTAATTAAAACCGCAGAAAACATAACGTTTTCTACATTGTTTTCGAAATGACGTAACTGAAAATCTTCACATGGACGCATTACTCTCAGAAACGTTTACATTTATCGTTTGCCAACTAATGCAGCGTGATGACGTTTGCGGTCGCACCACTCTGTACGAAGTAGAAGCTTCTAGGTTGTTGCAGTCACCAAGAAATAGGCACAGAAAGTCAAGTTTTAGTTTTTGAAAATTCAGTTTTTGGCTGCTTTTGCTGCCTTGTAGTTGACCTAGGACCTTAAGATTTTGCATGAACCGAACTCTGGCAGCCACATTACACGAGATAAAGCGAGAAGTGGTAATTCGTAGTTAAAACCGCAGAAAACATAACGTTTTCTACATTGTTTTCGTATCGACGTAACTGAAAATCTTCACATTGGACGCATTACTCTCAGAAACGTTTACATTTATCGTCTGGCAACTAATGCAGCGTGATGACGTTTGCGGTCGCACCACTCTGTACGAAGTAGAAGCTTCTAAGTTGTTGCAGTCACCAAGAAAGGGGCACAGAAATTAAAGTTTTAGTTTTTGAAAATTCAGTTTTTGGCTGCTTTTGCTGCCTTGTAGTTGACCTAGGGCCTTAAGATTTTGCATGAACCGAACTCTGGCAGCCACATTACACGAGAAAAAGCGAGAAGTGGTAATTCGTAGTAAAAACCGCAGAAAACATAACGTTTTCAACATTTATTTTCGAAATGACGTAACTGAAAATCTTCACGTGGACGCATTACTCTCAGAAACGTTTACATTTATCGTTTGCCAACTAATGCAGCGTGATGACGTTTGCGGTCGCACCACTCTGTACGAAGTAGAAGCTTCTAGGTTGTTGCAGTCACCAAGAAAGAGGCACAGAAATTCAAGTTTTAGTTTTTGAAAATTCAGTTTTTGGCTGCTTTTGCTGCCTTGTAGTTGACCTAGGACCTTAAGATTTTGCATGAACCGAACTCTGGCAGCCACATTACACGAGATAAAGCGAGAAGTGGTAGTTCGTAGATAAAACCGCAGAAAACATAACGTTTTCTACATTGTTTTCGTATCGACGTAACTGAAAATCTTCACATTGGACGCATTACTCTCAGAAACGTTTACATTTATCGTCTGGCAACTAATGCAGCGTGATGACGTTTGCGGTCGCACCACTCTGTACGTAGTAGAAGCTTCTAAGTTGTTGCAGTCACCAAGAAAGGGGCACAGAAATTCAAGTTTTAGTTTTTGAAAATTCAGTTTTTGGCTGCTTTTGCTGCCTTGTAGTTGACCTAGGACCTTAAGATTTTGCATGAACCGAACTCTGGCAGCCACATTACACGAGAAAAAGCGAGAAGTGGTAATTCGTAGTAAAAACCGCAGAAAACATAACGTTTTCTACATTGTTTTCGTATCGACGTAACTGAAAATCTTCACATTGGACGCATTACTCTCAGAAACGTTTACATTTATCTTCTGACAACTAATGCAACGTGATGACGTTTGCGGTCGCACCACTCTGTACGAAGTAGAAGCTTCTAAGTTGTTGCAGTCACCAAGAAAGAGGCACAGAAGTTCAAGTTTTAGTTTTTGAAAATTCAGTTTTTGGCTCCTTTTGCTGCCTTGTAGTTGACCTAGGACCTTAAGATTTTGCATGAACCGAACTCTGGCAGCCACATTACACGAGAAAAAGCGAGAAGTGGTAATTCGTAGTAAAAACCGCAGAAAACATAACGTTTTCTACATTGTTTTCGTATCGACGTAACTGAAAATCTTCACATTGGACCCATTACTCTCAGAAACGTTTACATTTATCGTCTGGCAACTAATACAGCGTGATGACGTTTGCGGTCGCACCACTCTGTACGAAGTAGAAGCTTCTAAGTTGTTGCAGTCACCAAGAAAGAGGCACAGAAATTCAAAATTTAGTTTTTGAAAATTCAGTTTTTGGCTGCTTTTGCTGCCTTGTAGTTGACCTAGGGCCTTAAGATTTTGCATGAACCGAACTCTGGCAGCCACATTACACGAGAAAAAGCGAGAAGTGGTA
Organism: Schistocerca serialis cubense; assembly: GCF_023864345.2. Classification (NCBI taxonomy): domain Eukaryota; kingdom Metazoa; phylum Arthropoda; class Insecta; order Orthoptera; family Acrididae; genus Schistocerca; species Schistocerca serialis. The sequence goes on along the minus strand of NW_026047571.1, from coordinate 830,426 downwards.
ATTCGTAGTAAAAACCGCAGAAAACATAACGTTTTCTACATTGTTTTCGTATCGACGTAACTGAAAATCTTCACATTGGACGCATTACTCTCAGAAACGTTTACATTTATCGTCTGACAACTAATGCAACGGGATGACGTTTGCGGTCGCACCACTCTGTACGAAGTAGAAGCTTCTAAGTTGTTGCAGTCACCAAGAAAGAGGCACAGAAATTCAAGTTTTAGTTTTTGAAAATTCAGTTTTTGGCTCCTTTTGCTGCCTTGTAGTTGACCTAGGACCTTAAGATTTTGCATGAACCGAACTCTGGCAGCCACATTACACGAGAAAAAGCGAGAAGTGGTAATTCGTAGTAAAAACCGCAGAAAACATAACGTTTTCAACATTTGTTTTCGAAATGACGTAACTGAAAATCTTCACATTTGACGCATTACTCTCAGAAACGTTTACATTTATCGTCTGGCAACTAACGCAGCGTGATGACGTTTGCGGTCGCACTACTCTGTACGAAGTAGAAGCTTCTAAGTTGTTGCAGTCACCAAGAAAGAGGCACAGAAATTCAAGTTTTAGTTTTTGAAAATTCAGTTTTTGGCTGCTTTTGCTGCCTTGTAGTTGACCTAGGGCCTTAAGATTTTGCATGAACCGAACTCTGGCAGCCACATTACACGAGAAAAAGCGAGAAGTGGTAATTCGTAGTAAAAACCGCAGAAAACATAACGTTTTCTACATTGTTTTCGTATCGACGTAACTGAAAATCTTCACATTGGACGCATTACTCTCAGAAACGTTTACATTTATCGTCTGGCAACTAATGCAGCGTGATGACGTTTGCGGTCGCACCACTCTGTACGAAGTAGAAACTTCTAAGTTGTTGCAGTCACCAAGTAAGAGGCACAGAAATTCAAGTTTTAGTTTTTGAAAATTCAGTTTTTGGCAGCTTTTGCTGCCTTGTAGTTGACCTAGGATCTTAAGATTTTGCATGAACCGAACTCTGGCAGCCACATTACACGAGAAAAAGCGAGAAGTGGTAATTCGTAGTAAAAACCACAGAAAACATAACGTTTTCTACATTGTTTTCGTATCGACGTAACTGAAAATCTTCACATTGGACGCATTACTCTCAGAAACTTTTACATTTATCGTCTGGCAACTAATGCAGCGTGATGACGTTTGCGGTCGCACCACTCTGTACGAAGTAGAAGCTTCTAAGTTGTTGCAGTCACCAAGAAAGAGGCACAGAAATTCAAGTTTTAGTTTTTGAAAATTCAGTTTTTGGCTGCTTTTGCTGCCTTGTAGTTGACCTAGGACCTTAATATTTTGCATGTACCGAACTCTGGCAGCCACATTACACGACAAAAAGCGAGAAGTGGTAATTCGTAGTAAAAACCGCAGAAAACATAACGTTTTCTACATTTGTTTTCGTAATGACGTAACTGAAAATCTTCACATTGGACGCATTACTCTCAGAAACGTTTACATTTATCGTCTGGCAACTAATGCAGCGTGATGACGTTTGCGGTCGCACCACTCTGTACGAAGTAGAAGCTTCTAAGTTGTTGCAGTCACCAAGAAAGAGGCACAGAAATTCAAGTTTTAGTTTTTGAAAATTCAGTTTTTGGCTGCTTTTGCTGCCTTGTAGTTGACCTAGGACCTTAAGATTTTGCATGAACCGAACTCTGGCAGCCACATTACACGAGAAAAAGCGAGAAGTGGTAATTCGTAGTAAAAACCGCAGAAAACATAACGTTTTCAACATTTGTTTTCGAAATGACGTAACTGAAAATCTTCACATTGGACGCATTAATCTCAGAAACGTTTACAACTATCGTCTGGCAACTAATGCAGCGTGATGACGTTTGCGGTCGCACCACTCTGTACGAAGTAGAAGCTTCTAAGTTGTTGTAGTCACCAAGAAAGAGGCATAGAAATTCAAGTTTTAGTTTTTGAAAATTCAGTTTTGGCTGCTTTTGCTGCCTTGTAATTGACCTAGGACCTTAAGATTTTGCATGAACCGAACTCTGGCAGCCACGTTACACGAGAAAAAGCGAGAAGTGGTAATTCGTAGTAAAAACCGCAGAAAACATAACGTTTTCAACATTTGTTTTCGAAATGACGGAACTGTAAATCTTCACATTGGACGCATTACTCTCAGAAACGTTTACATTTATCGTCTGGCAATTAATGCAGCGTGATGACGTTTGCGGTCGCACCACTTTGTACGAAGTAGAAGCTTCTAAGTTGTTGCAGTCACCAAGAAAGAGGCACAGAAATTCAAGTTTTTGTTTTTGAAAATTCAGTTTTTGGCTGCTTTTGCTGGCTTGTAGTTGACCTAGGACCTTAAGATTTTGCATGAACCGAACTCTGGCAGCCACATTACATGCGAAAAAGCGAGAAGTGTTAATTCGTAATAAAAACCGCAGAAAACATAACGTTTTCAACATTAGTTTTCGAAATGACGTAACTGAAAATCTTCACATTGGACGCATTACTCTCAGAAACGTTTACATTTATAGTCTGGCAACTAATGCAGCGTGATGACGTTTGCGGTCGCACCACTCTGTACGAAGTAGAAGATTCTAAGTTGTTGAGTCACCAAGAAAGAGGCACAGAAATTCAAGTTTTAGTTTTTGAAAATTCAGTTTTTGGCTGCTTTTGCTGCCTTGTTGTTGACCTAGGACCTTAAGATTTTGCATGAACCGAACTCTGGCAGCCACATTACACGAGAAAAAGCGAGAAGTGGTAATTCGTTGTAAAAACCGCAGAAAACATAACGTTTTCAACATTTGTTTTCGTATCGACGTAACTGAAAATCTTCACATTGGACGCATTACTCTCAGAAACGTTTACATTTATCGTCTGGCAACTAATGCAGCGTGATGACGTTTGCGGTCGCACCACTCTGTACGAAGTAGAAGCTTCTAAGTTGTTGCAGTCACCAAGAAAGAGGCACAGAAATTCAAGTTTTAGTTTTTGAAAATTCAGTTTTTGGCTGCTTTTGCTGCCTTGTAGTTGACCTAGGACCTTAAGATTTTGCATGAACCGAACTCTGGCAGCCACATTACACGAGAAAAAGCAAGAAGTGGTAATTCGTAGTAAAAACCGCAGAAAACATAACGTTTTCAACATTTGTTTTCGAAATGACGTAACTGAAAATCTTCACATTGGACACATTACTCTCAGAAACGTTTACATTTATCGTCTGACAACTAATGCAGCGTGATGACGTTTGCGATCGCACCACTCTGTACGAAGTAGAAGCTTCGAAGTTGTTGCAGTCTCCAAAAAAAAGAGGCTCAGAAATTCAAGTTTTAGTTTTTGAAAATTCAGTTTTTGGCTGCTTTTGCTGCCTTGTAGTTGACCTAGGACCTTAAGATTTTGCATGAACCGAACTCTGGCAGCCACATTACACGAGAAAAAGGGAGAAGTGGTAATTCGTAGTAAAAAATCAGAAAACATAACGTTTTCAACATTTGTTTTCGAAATGACGTAACTGAAAATCTTCACATTGGACGCATTACTCTCAGAAACGTTTACATTTATCGTCTGGCAACTAATGCAGCGTGATGACGTTTGCGGTCGCACCACTCTGTACGAAGTAGAAGCTTCTAAGTTGTTGCAGTCCCCAAGAAAGAGGCACATAAATTCAAGTTTTAGTTTTTGAAAATTCAGTTTTTGGCTGCTTTTGCTGCCTTGTAGTTGACCTAGGACCTTAAGATTTTGCATGAACCGAACTCTGGCAGCCACATTAAACGAGAAAAAGCGAGAAGTGGTAATTCGTAGTAAAAACCGCAGAAAACATAACGTTTTCAACATTTGTTTTCGAAATGACGTAACTGAAAATCTTCACATTGGACGCATTACTCTCAGAAACGTTTACATTTATCGTCTGGCAACTAATGCAGCGTGATGACGTTTGCGGTCGCACCACTCTGTACGAAGTAGAAGCTTCTAAGTTGTTGCAGTCACCAAGAAAGAGGCACAGAAATTCAAGTTTTAGTTTTTGAAAATTCAGTTTTTGGCTGCTTTTGCTGCCTTGTAGTTGACCTAGGACCTTAAGATTTTGCATGAACCGAACTCTGGCAGCCACATTACACGAGAAAAAGCGAGAAGTGGTAATTCGTAGTAAAAACCGCAGAAAACATAACGTTTTCAACATTTGTTTTCGAAATGACGTAACTGAAAATCTTCACATTGGACGCATTAATCTCAGAAACGTTTACATCTATCGTCTGGCAACTAATGCAGCGTGATGACGTTTGCGGTCGCACCACTCTGTACGAAGTAGAAGCTTCTAAGTTGTTGTAGTCACCAAGAAAGAGGCATAGAAATTCAAGTTTTAGTTTTTGAAAATTCAGTTTTTGGCTGCTTTTGCTGCCTTGTAATTGACCTAGGACCTTAAGATTTTGCATGAACCGAACTCTGGCAGCCACGTTACACGAGAAAAAGCGAGAAGTGGTAATTCGTAGTAAAAACCGCAGAAAACATAACGTTTTCAACATTTGTTTTCGAAATGACGGAACTGTAAATCTTCACATTGGACGCATTACTCTCAGAAACGTTTACATTTATCGTCTGGCAATTAATGCAGCGTGATGACGTTTGCGGTCGCACCACTTTGTACGAAGTAGAAGCTTCTAAGTTGTTGCAGTCACCAAGAAAGAGGCACAGAAATTCAAGTTTTAGTTTTTGAAAATTCAGTTTTTGGCTGCTTTTGCTGGCTTGTAGTTGACCTAGGACCTTAAGATTTTGCATGAACCGAACTCTGGCAGCCACATTACACGCGAAAAAGCGAGAAGTGTTAATTCGTAATAAAAACCGCAGAAAACATAACGTTTTCAACATTAGTTTTCGAAATGACGTAACTGAAAATCTTCACATTGGACGCATTACTCTCAGAAACGTTTACATTTATAGTCTGGCAACTAATGCAGCGTGATGACGTTTGCGGTCGCACCACTCTGTACGAAGTAGAAGATTCTAAGTTGTTGAGTCACCAAGAAAGAGGCACAGAAATTCAAGTTTTAGTTTTTGAAAATTCAGTTTTTGGCTGCTTTTGCTGCCTTGTTGTTGACCTAGGACCTTAAGATTTTGCATGAACCGAACTCTGGCAGCCACATTACACGAGAAAAAGCGAGAAGTGGTAATTCGTTGTAAAAACCGCAGAAAACATAACGTTTTCAACATTTGTTTTCGTATCGACGTAACTGAAAATCTTCACATTGGACGCATTACTCTCAGAAACGTTTACATTTATCGTCTGGCAACTAATGCAGCGTGATGACGTTTGCGGTCGCACCACTCTGTACGAAGTAGAAGCTTCTAAGTTGTTGCAGTCACCAAGAAAGAGGCACAGAAATTCAAGTTTTAGTTTTTGAAAATTCAGTTTTTGGCTGCTTTTGCTGCCTTGTAGTTGACCTAGGACCTTAAGATTTTGCATGAACCGAACTCTGGCAGCCAAATTACACGAGAAAAAGCGAGAAGTGGTAATTCGTAGTAAAAACCGCAGAAAACATAACGTTTCCAACATTTGTTTTCGAAATGACGTAACTGAAAATCTTCACATTGGACGCATTACTCTCAAAAACGTTTACATTTATCGTCTGGCAACTAATGCAGCGTGATGACGTTTGCGGTCGCACCACTCTGTACGAAGTAGAAGCTTCTAAGTTGTTGCAGTCACCAAGAAAGAGGCACAGAAATTCAAGTTTTAGTTTTTGAAAATTCAGTTTTTGGCTGCTTTTGCTGCCTTGTAGTTGACCTAGGACCTTAAGATTTTGCATGAACCGAACTCTGGCAGCCACATTACACGAGAAAAAGCAAGAAGTGGTAATTCGTAGTAAAAACCGCAGAAAACATAACGTTTTCAACATTTGTTTTCGAAATGACGTAACTGAAAATCTTCACATTGGACACATTACTCTCAGAAACGTTTACATTTATCGTCTGACAACTAATGCAGCGTGATGACGTTTGCGATCGCACCACTCTGTACGAAGTAGAAGCTTCGAAGTTGTTGCAGTCTCCAAAAAAAAGAGGCTCAGAAATTCAAGTTTTAGTTTTTGAAAATTCAGTTTTTGGCTGCTTTTGCTGCCTTGTAGTTGACCTAGGACCTTAAGATTTTGCATGAACCGAACTCTGGCAGCCACATTACACGAGAAAAAGCGAGAAGTGGTAATTCGTAGTAAAAAATCAGAAAACATAACGTTTTCAACATTTGTTTTCGAAATGACGTAACTGAAAATCTTCACATTGGACGCATTACTCTCAGAAACGTTTACATTTATCGTCTGCAGCGTGATGACGTTTGCGGTCGCACCACTCTGTACGAAGTAGAAGCTTCTAAGTTGTTGCAGTCCCCAAGAAAGAGGCACATAAATTCAAGTTTTAGTTTTTGAAAATTCAGTTTTTGGCTGCTTTTGCTGCCTTTTAGTTGACCTAGGACCTTAAGATTTTGCATGAACCGAACTCTGGCAGCCACATTAAACGAGAAAAAGCGAGAAGTGGTAATTCGTAGTAAAAACCGCAGAAAACATAACGTTTTCAACATTTGTTTTCGAAATGACGTAACTGAAAATCTTCACATTGGACGCATTACTCTCAGAAACGTTTACATTTATCGTCTGGCAACTAATGCAGCGTGATGACGTTTGCGGTCGCACCACTCTGTACGAAGTAGAAGCTTCTAAGTTGTTGCAGTCACCAAGAAAGAGGCACAGAAATTCAAGTTTTAGTTTTTGAAAATTCAGTTTTTGGCTGCTTTTGCTGCCTTGTAGTTGACCTAGCACCTTAAGATTTTGCATGAACCGAACTCTGGCAGCCACATTACACGAGAAAAAGCGAGAAGTAGTAATTCGTAGTAAAAACCGCAGAAAACATAACGTTTTCAACATTTGTTTTCGAAATGACGTAACTGAAAATCTTCACATTGGACGCATTACTCTCAGAAACGTTTACATTTATCGTCTGGCAACTAATGCCGCGTGATGACGCTTGCGGTCGCACCACTCTGTACGAAGTAGAGGCTTCTAAGTTGTTGCAGTCACCAAGAAAGAGGCACAGAAATTCAAGTTTTAGTTTTTGAAAATTCAGTTTTTGGCTGCTTTTGCTGCCTTGTAGTTGACCTAGGACCTTACGATTTTGCATGAACCGAACTCTGGCAGCCACATTACACGAGAAAAAGCGAGAAGTGGTAATTCGTAGTAAAAACCGCAGAAAACATAACGTTTGCAACATTTGTTTTCGAAATGACGTAACTGAAAATCTTCACATTGGACGCATTACTCTCAGAAACGTTTACATTTATCGTCTGGCAACTATTGCAGCGTGATGACGTTTGCGGTCGCACCACTCTGTACGAAGTAGAAGTTTCTAAGTTGTTGCAGTCACCAAGAAAGAGGCACAGAAATTCAAGTTTTAGTTTTTGAAAATTCAGTTTTTGGCTGCTTTTGCTGCCTTGTAGTTGACCTAGGACCTTAAGATTTTGCATGAACCGAACTCTGGCAGCCACATTACACGAGAAAAAGGAGAAGGGGTAATTCGTAATAAATACCGCAGAAAACATAACGTTTTCCACATTTGTTTTCGTATCGACGTAACTGAAAATCTTCACATTGGACGCATTACTCTCAGAAACGTTTACATTTATCCTCTGGCAACTAATGCAGCGTGATGACGTTTGCGGTCGCACCACTCTGTACGAAGTAGAAGCTTCTAAGTTGTTGCAGTCACCAAGAAAGAGGCACAGAAATTCAAGTTTTAGTTTTTGAAAATTCAGTTTTTGGCTGCTTTTGCTGCCTTGTAGTTGACCTAGGACCTTAAGATTTTGCATGAACCGAACTCTGGCAGCCACATTGCACGAGAAAAAGCGAGAAGTGGTAATTCGTAGTAAAAACCGCAGGAAACATAACGTTTTCAACATTTGTTTTCGTATCGACGTAACTGAAAATCTTCACATTGGACGCATTACTCTCAGAAACGTTTACATTTATCGTCTGGCAACTAATGCAGCGTGATGACGTTTGCGGTCGCACCACTCTGTACGAAGTAGAAGCTTCTAAGTTGTTGCAGTCACCAAGAAAGAGGCACAGAAATTCAAGTTTTAGTTTTTGAAAATTCAGTTTTTGGCTGCTTTTGCTGCCTTGTAGTTGACCTAGGACCTTAAGATTTTGCATGAACCGAACTCTGGCAGCCACATTACACGAGAAAAAGCGAGAAGTGGTAATTCGTAGTAAAAACCGCAGAAAACATAACGTTTTCAACATTTGTTTTCGAAATGACGTAACTGAAAATCTTCACATTGGACGCATTAATCTCAGAAACGTTTGCATCTATCGTCTGGCAACTAATGCAGCGTGATGACGTTTGCGGTCGCACCACTCTGTACGAAGTAGAAGCTTCTAAGTTGTTGTAGTCACCAAGAAAGAGGCATAGAAATTCAAGTTTTAGTTTTTGAAAATTCAGTTTTTGGCTGCTTTTGCTGCCTTGTAATTGACCTAGAACCTTAAGATTTTGCATGAACCGAACTCTGGCAGCCACGTTACACGAGAAAAAGCGAGAAGTGGTAATTCGTAGTAAAAACCGCAGAAAACATAACGTTTTCAACATTTGTTTTCGAAATGACGGAACTGTAAATCTTCACATTGGACGCATTACTCTCAGAAACGTTTACATTTATCGTCTGGCAATTAATGCAGCGTGATGACGTTTGCGGTCGCACCACTTTGTACGAAGTAGAAGCTTCTAAGTTGTTGCAGTCACCAAGAAAGAGGCACAGAAATTCAAGTTTTAGTTTTTGAAAATTCAGTTTTTGGCTGCTTTTGCTGGCTTGTAGTTGACCTAGGACCTTAAGATTTTGCATGAACCGAACTCTGGCAGCCACATTACACGCGAAAAAGCGAGAAGTGTTAATTCGTAATAAAAACCGCAGAAAACATAACGTTTTCAACATTAGTTTTCGAAATGACGTAACTGAAAATCTTCACATTGGACGCATTACTCTCAGAAACGTTTACATTTATAGTCTGGCAACTAATGCAGCGTGATGACGTTTGCGGTCGCACCACTCTGTACGAAGTAGAAGATTCTAAGTTGTTGAGTCACCAAGAAAGAGGCACAGAAATTCAAGTTTTAGTTTTTGAAAATTCAGTTTTTGGCTGCTTTTGCTGCCTTGTTGTTGACCTAGGACCTTAAGATTTTGCATGAACCGAACTCTGGCAGCCACATTACACGAGAAAAAGCGAGAAGTGGTAATTCGTTGTAAAAACCGCAGAAAACATAACGTTTTCAACATTTGTTTTCGTATCGACGTAACTGAAAATCTTCACATTGGACGCATTACTCTCAGAAACGTTTACATTTATCGTCTGGCAACTAATGCAGCGTGATGACGTTTGCGGTCGCACCACTCTGTACGAAGTAGAAGCTTCTAAGTTGTTGCAGTCACCAAGAAAGAGGCACAGAAATTCAAGTTTTAGTTTTTGAAAATTCAGTTTTTGGCTGCTTTTGCTGCCTTGTAGTTGACCTAGGACCTTAAGATTTTGCATGAACCGAACTCTGGCAGCCAAATTACACGAGAAAAAGCGAGAAGTGGTAATTCGTAGTAAAAACCGCAGAAAACATAACGTTTCCAACATTTGTTTTCGAAATGACGTAACTGAAAATCTTCACATTGGACGCATTACTCTCAGAAACGTTTACATTTATCGTCTGGCAACTAATGCAGCGTGATGACGTTTGCGGTCGCACCACTCTGTACGAAGTAGAAGCTTCTAAGTTGTTGCAGTCACCAAGAAAGAGGCACAGAAATTCAAGTTTTAGTTTTTGAAAATTCAGTTTTTGGCTGCTTTTGCTGCCTTGTAGTTGACCTAGGACCTTAAGATTTTGCATGAACCGAACTCTGGCAGCCACATTACACGAGAAAAAGCAAGAAGTGGTAATTCGTAGTAAAAACCGCAGAAAACATAACGTTTTCAACATTTGTTTTCGAAATGACGTAACTGAAAATCTTCACATTGGACGCATTACTCTCAGAAACGTTTACATTTATCGTCTGGCAACTAATGCAGCGTGATGACGTTTGCGGTCGCACCACTCTGTACGAAGTAGAAGCTTCTAAGTTGTTGCAGTCCCCAAGAAAGAGGCACATAAATTCAAGTTTTAGTTTTTGAAAATTCAGTTTTTGGCTGCTTTTGCTGCCTTGTAGTTGACCTAGGACCTTAAGATTTTGCATGAACCGAACTCTGGCAGCCACATTAAACGAGAAAAAGCGAGAAGTGGTAATTCGTAGTAAAAACCGCAGAAAACATAACGTTTTCAACATTTGTTTTCGAAATGACGTAACTGAAAATCTTCACATTGGACGCATTACTCTCAGAAACGTTTACATTTATCGTCTGGCAACTAATGCAGCGTGATGACGTTTGCGGTCGCACCACTCTGTACGAAGTAGAAGCTTCTAAGTTGTTGCAGTCACCAAGAAAGAGGCACAGAAATTCAAGTTTTAGTTTTTGAAAATTCAGTTTTTGGCTGCTTTTGCTGCCTTGTAGTTGACCTAGGACCTTAAGATTTTGCATGAACCGAACTCTGGCAGCCACATTACACGAGAAAAAGCGAGAAGTAGTAATTCGTAGTAAAAACCGCAGAAAACATAACGTTTTCAACATTTGTTTTCGAAATGACGTAACTGAAAATCTTCACATTGGACGCATTACTCTCAGAAACGTTTACATTTATCGTCTGGCAACTAATGCCGCGTGATGACGCTTGCGGTCGCACCACTCTGTACGAAGTAGAGGCTTCTAAGTTGTTGCAGTCACCAAGAAAGAGGCACAGAAATTCAAGTTTTAGTTTTTGAAAATTCAGTTTTTGGCTGCTTTTGCTGCCTTGTAGTTGACCTAGGACCTTACGATTTTGCATGAACCGAACTCTGGCAGCCACATTACACGAGAAAAAGCGAGAAGTGGTAATTCGTAGTAAAAACCGCAGAAAACATAACGTTTGCAACATTTGTTTTCGAAATGACGTAACTGAAAATCTTCACATTGGACGCATTACTCTCAGAAACGTTTACATTTATCGTCTGGCAACTATTGCAGCGTGATGACGTTTGCGGTCGCACCACTCTGTACGAAGTAGAAGTTTCTAAGTTGTTGCAGTCACCAAGAAAGAGGCACAGAAATTCAAGTTTTAGTTTTTGAAAATTCAGTTTTTGGCTGCTTTTGCTGCCTTGTAGTTGACCTAGGACCTTAAGATTTTGCATGAACCGAACTCTGGCAGCCACATTACACGAGAAAAAGGAGAAGGGGTAATTCGTAATAAATACCGCAGAAAACATAACGTTTTCCACATTTGTTTTCGTATCGACGTAACTGAAAATCTTCACATTGGACGCATTACTCTCAGAAACGTTTACATTTATCCTCTGGCAACTAATGCAGCGTGATGACGTTTGCGGTCGCACCACTCTGTACGAAGTAGAAGCTTCTAAGTTGTTGCAGTCACCAAGAAAGAGGCACAGAAATTCAAGTTTTAGTTTTTGAAAATTCAGTTTTTGGCTGCTTTTGCTGCCTTGTAGTTGACCTAGGACCTTAAGATTTTGCATGAACCGAACTCTGGCAGCCACATTGCACGAGAAAAAGCGAGAAGTGGTAATTCGTAGTAAAAACCGCAGGAAACATAACGTTTTCAACATTTGTTTTCGTATCGACGTAACTGAAAATCTTCACATTGGACGCATTACTCTCAGAAACGTTTACATTTATCGTCTGGCAACTAATGCAGCGTGATGACGTTTGCGGTCGCACCACTCTGTACGAAGTAGAAGCTTCTAAGTTGTTGCAGTCACCAAGAAAGAGGCACAGAAATTCAAGTTTTAGTTTTTGAAAATTCAGTTTTTGGCTGCTTTTGCTGCCTTGTAGTTGACCTAGGACCTTAAGATTTTGCATGAACCGAACTCTGGCAGCCACATTACACGAGAAAAAGCGAGAAGTGGTAATTCGTAGTAAAAACCGCAGAAAACATAACGTTTTCAACATTTGTTTTCGAAATGACGTAACTGAAAATCTTCACATTGGACGCATTAATCTCAGAAACGTTTGCATCTATCGTCTGGCAACTAATGCAGCGTGATGACGTTTGCGGTCGCACCACTCTGTACGAAGTAGAAGCTTCTAAGTTGTTGTAGTCACCAAGAAAGAGGCATAGAAATTCAAGTTTTAGTTTTTGAAAATTCAGTTTTTGGCTGCTTTTGCTGCCTTGTAATTGACCTAGAACCTTAAGATTTTGCATGAACCGAACTCTGGCAGCCACGTTACACGAGAAAAAGCGAGAAGTGGTAATTCGTAGTAAAAACCGCAGAAAACATAACGTTTTCAACATTTGTTTTCGAAATGACGGAACTGTAAATCTTCACATTGGACGCATTACTCTCAGAAACGTTTACATTTATCGTCTGGCAATTAATGCAGCGTGATGACGTTTGCGGTCGCACCACTTTGTACGAAGTAGAAGCTTCTAAGTTGTTGCAGTCACCAAGAAAGAGGCACAGAAATTCAAGTTTTAGTTTTTGAAAATTCAGTTTTTGGCTGCTTTTGCTGGCTTGTAGTTGACCTAGGACCTTAAGATTTTGCATGAACCGAACTCTGGCAGCCACATTACACGCGAAAAAGCGAGAAGTGTTAATTCGTAATAAAAACCGCAGAAAACATAACGTTTTCAACATTAGTTTTCGAAATGACGTAACTGAAAACCTTCACATTGGACGCATTACTCTCAGAAACGTTTACATTTATAGTCTGGCAACTAATGCAGCGTGATGACGTTTGCGGTCGCACCACTCTGTACGAAGTAGAAGATTCTAAGTTGTTGAGTCACCAAGAAAGAGGCACAGAAATTCAAGTTTTAGTTTTTGAAAATTCAGTTTTTGGCTGCTTTTGCTGCCTTGTTGTTGACCTAGGACCTTAAGATTTTGCATGAACCGAACTCTGGCAGCCACATTACACGAGAAAAAGCGAGAAGTGGTAATTCGTAGTAAAAACCGCAGAAATCATAACGTTTTCAACATTTGTTTTCGTATCGACGTAACTGAAAATCTTCACATTGGACGCATTACTCTCAGAAACGTTTACATTTATCGTCTGGCAACTAATGCAGCGTGATGACGTTTGCGGTCGCACCACTCTGTACGAAGTAGAAGCTTCTAAGTTGTTGCAGTCACCAAGAAAGAGGCACAGAAATTCAAGTTTTAGTTTTTGAAAATTCAGTTTTTGGCTGCTTTTGCTGCCTTGTAGTTGACCTAGGACCTTAAGATTTTGCATGAACCGAACTATGGCAGCCACATTACACGAGAAAAAGCGAGAAGTGGTAATTCGTAGTAAAAACCGCAGAAAACATACCGTTTTCAACATTTGTTTTCGTATCGACGTAACTGAAAATCTTCACATTGGACGCATTACTCTCAGAAACGTTTACATTTATCGTCTGGCAACTAATGCAGCGTGATGACGTTTGCGGTCGCACCACTCTGTACGAAGTAGAAGCTTCTAAGTTGTTGCAGTCACCAAGAAAGAGGCACAGAAATTCAAGTTTTAGTTTTTGAAAATTCAGTTTTTGGCTGCTTTTGCTGCCTTGTAGTTGACCTAGGACCTTAAGATTTTGCATGAACCGAACTCTGGCAGCCACATTATACGAGAAAAAGCGAGAAGTCGTAATTCGTAGTAAAAACCGCAGAAAACATAACGTTTTCAACATTTGTTTTCGTATCGACGTAACTGAAAATCTTCACATTGGACGCATTACTCTCAGAAACGTTTACATTTATCGTCTGGCAACTAATGCAGCGTGATGACGTTTGCGGTCGCACCACTCTGTACGAAGTAGAAGCTTCTAAGTTGTTGCAGTCACCAAGAAAGTGGCACAGAAATTCAAGTTTTAGTTTTTGAAAATTCAGTTTTTGGCTGCTTTTGCTGCCTTGTAGTTAACCTAGGACCTTAAGATTTTGCATGAACCGAACTCTGGCAGCCACATTACACGAGCAAAAGCGAGAAGTGGTAATTCGTAGTAAAAACCGCAGAAAACATAACGTTTTCAACATTTGTTTTCGAAATGACGTAACTGAAAATCTTCACATTGGACGCATTACTCTCAGAAACGTTTACAATTATCGTCTGGCAACTAATGCAGCGTGATGACGTTTGCGGTCGCACCACTCTGTACGAAGTAGAAGCTTCTAAGTTGTTGCAGTTACCAAGAAAGAAGCACAGAAGTTCAAGTTTCAGTTTTTGAAAATTCAGTTTTTGGCTGCTTTTGCTGCCTTGTAGTTGACCTAGGACCTTAAGATTTTGCATGAACCGAACTCTGACAGCCACATAACACGAGAAAAAGCGAGAAATGGTAATTCGTAGTAAAAACCGCAGAAAACATAACGTTTTCAACATTTGTTTTCGTATCGACGTAACTGAAAATCTTCACATTGGACGCATTACTCTGAGAAACGTTTACATTTATCGTCTGGCAACTAATGCAGCGTGATGACGTCTGCGGTCGCACCACTCTGTACGAAGTAGAAGCTTCTAAGTTGTTGCAGTCACCAAGAAAGAGGCACAGAAATTCAAGTTTTAGTTTTTGAAAATTCAGTTTTTGGCTGCTTTTGCTGCCTTGTAGTTGACCTAGGACCTTAAGATTTTGCATGAACCGAACTCTGGCAGCCACATTAAACGAGAAAAAGCGAGAAGTGGTAATTCGTAGTAAAAACCGCAGAAAACATAACGTTTTCGACATTTGTTTTCGAAATGACGTAACTGAAAATCTTCACATTGGACACATTACTCTCAGAAACGTTTACATTTATCGTCTGACAACTAATGCAGCGTGATGACGTTTGCGATCGCACCACTCTGTACGAAGTAGAAGCTTCGAAGTTGTTGCAGTCTCCAAAAAAAAGAGGCTCAGAAATTCAAGTTTTAGTTTTTGAAAATTCAGTTTTTGGCTGCTTTTGCTGCCTTGTAGTTGACCTAGGACCTTAAGATTTTGCATGAACCGAACTCTGGCAGCCACATTACACGAGAAAAAGCGAGAAGTGGTAATTCGTGGTAAAAAATCAGAAAACATAACGTTTTCAACATTTGTTTTCGAAATGACGTAACTGAAAATCTTCACATTGGACGCATTACTCTCAGAAACGTTTACATTTATCGTCTGGCAACTAATGCAGCGTGATGACGTTTGCGGTCGCACCACTCTGTACGAAGTAGAAGCTTCTAAGTTGTTGCAGTCCCCAAGAAAGAGGCACATAAATTCAAGTTTTAGTTTTTGAAAATTCAGTTTTTGGCTGCTTTTGCTGCCTTGTAGTTGACCTAGGACCTTAAGATTTTGCATGAACCGAACTCTGGCAGCCACATTAAACGAGAAAAAGCGAGAAGTGGTAATTCGTAGTAAAAACCGCAGAAAACATAACGTTTTCAACATTTGTTTTCGAAATGACGTAAATGAAAATCTTCACATTGGACGCATTACTCTCAGAAACGTTTACATTTATCGTCTGGCAACTAATGCAGCGTGATGACGTTTGCGGTCGCACCACTCTGTACGAAGTAGAAGCTTCTAAGTTGTTGCAGTCACCAAGAAAGAGGCACAGAAATTCAAGTTTTAGTTTTTGAAAATTCAGTTTTTGGCTGCTTTTGCTGCCTTGTAGTTGACCTAGGACCTTAAGATTTTGCATGAACCGAACTCTGGCAGCCACATTACACGAGAAAAAGCGAGAAGTAGTAATTCGTAGTAAAAACCGCAGAAAACATAACGTTTTCAACATTTGTTTTCGAAATGACGTAACTGAAAATCTTCACATTGGACGCATTACTCTCAGAAACGTTTACATTTATCGTCTGGCAACTAATGCCGCGTGATGACGCTTGCGGTCGCACCACTCTGTACGAAGTAGAAGCTTCTAAGTTGTTGCAGTCACCAAGAAAGAGGCACAGAAATTCAAGTTTTAGTTTTTGAAAATTCAGTTTTTGGCTGCTTTTGCTGCCTTGTAGTTGACCTAGGACCTTAAGATTTTGCATGAACCGAACTCTGGCAGCCACATTACACGAGAAAAAGCGAGAAGTAGTAATTCGTAGTAAAAACCGCAGAAAACATAACGTTTTCAACATTTGTTTTCGAAATGACGTAACTGAAAATCTTCACATTGGACGCATTACTCTCAGAAACGTTTACATTTATCGTCTGGCAACTAATGCCGCGTGATGACGCTTGCGGTCGCACCACTCTGTACGAAGTAGAGGCTTCTAAGTTGTTGCAGTCACCAAGAAAGAGGCACAGAAATTCAAGTTTTAGTTTTTGAAAATTCAGTTTTTGGCTGCTTTTGCTGCCTTGTAGTTGACCTAGGACCTTACGATTTTGCATGAACCGAACTCTGGCAGCCACATTACACGAGAAAAAGCGAGAAGTGGTAATTCGTAGTAAAAACCGCAGAAAACATAACGTTTACAACATTTGTTTTCGAAATGACGTAACTGAAAATCTTCACATTGGACGCATTACTCTCAGAAACGTTTACATTTATCGTCTGGCAACTATTGCAGCGTGATGACGTTTGCGGTCGCACCACTCTGTACGAAGTAGAAGTTTCTAAGTTGTTGCAGTCACCAAGAAAGAGGCACAGAAATTCAAGTTTTAGTTTTTGAAAATTCAGTTTTTGGCTGCTTTTGCTGCCTTGTAGTTGACCTAGGACCTTAAGATTTTGCATGAACCGAACTCTGGCAGCCACATTACACGAGAAAAAGGAGAAGGGGTAATTCGTAATAAATACCGCAGAAAACATAACGTTTTCCACATTTGTTTTCGTATCGACGTAACTGAAAATCTTCACATTGGACGCATTACTCTCAGAAACGTTTACATTTATCCTCTGGCAACTAATGCAGCGCGATGACGTTTGCGGTCGCACCACTCTGTACGAAGTAGAAGCTTCTAAGTTGTTGCAGTCACCAAGAAAGAGGCACAGAAATTCAAGTTTTAGTTTTTGAAAATTCAGTTTTTGGCTGCTTTTGCTGCCTTGTAGTTGACCTAGGACCTTAAGATTTTGCATGAACCGAACTCTGGCAGCCACATTGCACGAGAAAAAGCGAGAAGTGGTAATTCGTAGTAAAAACCGCAGGAAACATAACGTTTTCAACATTTGTTTTCGTATCGACGTAACTGAAAATCTTCACATTGGACGCATTACTCTCAGAAACGTTTACATTTATCGTCTGGCAACTAATGCAGCGTGATGACGTTTGCGGTCGCACCACTCTGTACGAAGTAGAAGCTTCTAAGTTGTTGCAGTCACCAAGAAAGAGGCACAGAAATTCAAGTTTTAGTTTTTGAAAATTCAGTTTTTGGCTGCTTTTGCTGCCTTGTAGTTGACCTAGGACCTTAAGATTTTGCATGAACCGAACTCTGGCAGCCACATTACACGAGAAAAAGCGAGAAGTGGTAATTCGTAGTAAAAACCGCAGAAAACATAACGTTTTCAACATTTGTTTTCGAAATGACGTAACTGAAAATCTTCACATTGGACGCATTAATCTCAGAAACGTTTACATCTATCGTCTGGCAACTAATGCAGCGTGATGACGTTTGCGGTCGCACCACTCTGTACGAAGTAGAAGCTTCTAAGTTGTTGTAGTCACCAAGAAAGAGGCATAGAAATTCAAGTTTTAGTTTTTGAAAATTCAGTTTTTGGCTGCTTTTGCTGCCTTGTAATTGACCTAGGACCTTAAGATTTTGCATGAACCGAACTCTGGCAGCCACGTTACACGAGAAAAAGCGAGAAGTGGTAATTCGTAGTAAAAACCGCAGAAAACATAACGTTTTCAACATTTGTTTTCGAAATGACGGAACTGTAAATCTTCACATTGGACGCATTACTCTCAGAAACGTTTACATTTATCGTCTGGCAATTAATGCACCGTGATGACGTTTGCGGTCGCACCACTTTGTACGAAGTAGAAGCTTCTAAGTTGTTGCAGTCACCAAGAAAGAGGCACAGAAATTCAAGTTTTAGTTTTTGAAAATTCAGTTTTTGGCTGCTTTTGCTGCCTTGTAGTTGACCTAGGACCTTAAGATTTTGCATGAACCGAACTCTGGCAGCCACATTACACGCGAAAAAGCGAGAAGTGTTAATTCGTAATAAAAACCGCAGAAAACATAACGTTTTCAACATTAGTTTTCGAAATGACGTAACTGAAAATCTTCACATTGGACGCATTACTCTCAGAAACGTTTACATTTATAGTCTGGCAACTAATGCAGCGTGATGACGTTTGCGGTCGCACCACTCTGTACGAAGTAGAAGATTCTAAATTGTTGAGTCACCAAGAAAGAGGCACAGAAATTCAAGTTTTAGTTTTTGAAAATTCAGTTTTTGGCTGCTTTTGCTGCCTTGTTGTTGACCTAGGACCTTAAGATTTTGCATGAACCGAACTCTGGCAGCCACATTACACGAGAAAAAGCGAGAAGTGGTAATTCGTAGTAAAAACCGCAGAAATCATAACGTTTTCAACATTTGTTTTCGTATCGACGTAACTGAAAATCTTCACATTGGACGCATTACTCTCAGAAACGTTTACATTTATCGTCTGGCAACTAATGCAGCGTGATGACGTTTGCGGTCGCACCACTCTGTACGAAGTAGAAGCTTCTAAGTTGTTGCAGTCACCAAGAAAGAGGCACAGAAATTCAAGTTTTAGTTTTTGAAAATTCAGTTTTTGGCTGCTTTTGCTGCCTTGTAGTTGACCTAGGACCTTAAGATTTTGCATGAACCGAACTATGGCAGCCACATTACACGAGAAAAAGCGAGAAGTGGTAATTCGTAGTAAAAACCGCAGAAAACATACCGTTTTCAACATTTGTTTTCGTATCGACGTAACTGAAAATCTTCACATTGGACGCATTACTCTCAGAAACGTTTACATTTATCGTCTGGCAACTAATGCAGCGTGATGACGTTTGCGGTCGCACCACTCTGTACGAAGTAGAAGCTTCTAAGTTGTTGCAGTCACCAAGAAAGAGGCACAGAAATTCAAGTTTTAGTTTTTGAAAATTCAGTTTTTGGCTGCTTTTGCTGCCTTGTAGTTGACCTAGGACCTTAAGATTTTGCATGAACCGAACTCTGGCAGCCACATTATACGAGAAAAAGCGAGAAGTCGTAATTCGTAGTAAAAACCGCAGAAAACATAACGTTTTCAACATTTGTTTTCGTATCGACGTAACTGAAAATCTTCACATTGGACGCATTACTCTCAGAAACGTTTACATTTATCGTCTGGCAACTAATGCAGCGTGATGACGTTTGCGGTCGCACCACTCTGTACGAAGTAGAAGCTTCTAAGTTGTTGCAGTCACCAAGAAAGTGGCACAGAAATTCAAGTTTTAGTTTTTGAAAATTCAGTTTTTGGCTGCTTTTGTTGCCTTGTAGTTAACCTAGGACCTTAAGATTTTGCATGAACCGAACTCTGGCAGCCACATTACACGAGCAAAAGCGAGAAGTGGTAATTCGTAGTAAAAACCGCAGAAAACATAACGTTTTCAACATTTGTTTTCGAAATGACGTAACTGAAAATCTTCACATTGGACGCATCACTCTCAGAAACGTTTACAATTATCGTCTGGCAACTAATGCAGCGTGATGACGTTTGCGGTCGCACCACTCTGTACGAAGTAGAAGCTTCTAAGTTGTTGCAGTTACCAAGAAAGAAGCACAGAAGTTCAAGTTTCAGTTTTTGAAAATTCAGTTTTTGGCTGCTTTTGCTGCCTTGTAGTTGACCTAGGACCTTAAGATTTTGCATGAACCGAACTCTGACAGCCACATAACACGAGAAAAAGCGAGAAATGGTAATTCGTAGTAAAAACCGCAGAAAACATAACGTTTTCAACATTTGTTTTCGTATCGACGTAACTGAAAATCTTCACATTGGACGCATTACTCTGAGAAACGTTTACATTTATCGTCTGGCAACTAATGCAGCGTGATGACGTCTGCGGTCGCACCACTCTGTACGAAGTAGAAGCTTCTAAGTTGTTGCAGTCACCAAGAAAGAGGCACAGAAATTCAAGTTTTAGTTTTTGAAAATTCAGTTTTTGGCTGCTTTTGCTGCCTTGTAGTTGACCTAGGACCTTAAGATTTTGCATGAACCGAACTCTGGCAGCCACATTAAACGAGAAAAAGCGAGAAGTGGTAATTCGTAGTAAAAACCGCAGAAAACATAACGTTTTGGACATTTGTTTTCGAAATGACGTAACTGAAAATCTTCACATTGGACGCATTACTCTCAGAAACGTTTACATTTATCGTCTGGCAACTAATGCAGCGTGATGACGTTTGCGGTCGCACCACTCTGTACGAAGTAGAAGCTTCTAAGTTGTTGCAGTCACCAAGAAAGAGGCACAGAAATTCAAGTTTTAGTTTTTGAAAATTCAGTTTTTGGCTGCTTTTGCTGCCTTGTAGTTGTCCTAGGACCTTAAGATTTTGCATGAACCGAACTCTGGCAGCCACATTACACGAGAAAAAGCGAGAAGTGGTAATTCGTAGTAAAAACCGCAGAAAACATAACGTTTTCAACATTTGTTTTCGAAATGACGTAACTGAAAATCTTCACATTGGACGCATTACTCTCAGAAACGTTTACATTTATCGTCTGGCAACTAATGCCGCGTGATGACGCTTGCGGTCGCACCACTCTGTACGAAGTAGAGGCTTCTAAGTTGTTGCAGTCACCAAGAAAGAGGCACAGAAATTCAAGTTTTAGTTTTTGAAAATTCAGTTTTTGGCTGCTTTTGCTGCCTTGTAGTTGACCTAGGACCTTAAGATTTTGCGTGAACCGAACTCTGGCAGCCACATTACACGAGAAAAAGCGAGAAGTGGTAATTCGTAGTAAAAACCGCAGGAAACATAACGTTTTCAACATTTGTTTTCGAAATGACGTAACTGAAAATCTTCACATTGGACGCATTACTCTCAGAAACGTTTACATTTATCGTCTGGCAACTAATGCCACGTGATGGCGTTTGCGGTCGCACCACTCTGTACGAAGTAGAAGATTCTAAGTTGTTGCAGTCACCAAGAAAGAGGCACAGAAATTCAAGTTTTAGTTTTTGAAAATTCAGTTTTTGACTGCTTTTGCTGCCTTGTTGTTGACCTAGGACCTTAAGATTTTGCATGAACCGAACTCTGGCAGCCACATTACACGAGAAAAAGCGAGAAGTGGTAATTCGTAGTAAAAACCGCAGAAATCATAACGTTTTCAACATTTGTTTTCGTATCGGCGTAACTGAAAATCTTCACATTAGACGCATTACTCTCAGAAACGTTTACATTTATCGTCTGGCAACTAATGCAGCGTGAAGACGTTTGCGGTCGCACCACTCTGTACGAAGTAGAAGCTTCTAAGTTGTTGCAGTCACCAAGAAAGAGGCACAGAAATTCAAGTTTTAGTTTTTGAAAATTCAGTTTTTGGCTGCTTTTGCTGCCTTGTAGTTGACCTAGGACCTTAAGATTTTGCATGAACCGAACTCTGGCAGCCACATTACACGAGAAAAAGCGAGAAGTGGTAATTCGTAGTAAAAACCGCAGAAAACATAACGTTTTCAACATTTGTTTTCGAAATGACGTAATTGAAAATCTTCACATTGGACGCATTACTCTCAGAAACGTTTACATTTATCGTCTGGCAACTACTGCAGCGTGATGACGTTTGCGGTCGCACCACTCTGTACGAAGTAGAAGCTTCTAAGTTGTTGCAGTCACCAAGAAAGGGGCACAGAAATTCAAGTTTTAGTTTTTGAAAATTCAGTTTTTGGCTGCTTTTGCTGCCTTGTAGTTGACCTAGGACCTTAAGATTTTGCATGAAACGAACTCTGGCAGCCACATTACACGAGAAAAAGCGAGAAGTGGTAATTCGTAGTAAAAACCGCAGAAAACATAACGTTTTCAACATTTGTTTTCGTATCGACGTAACTGAAAATCTTCACATTGGACGCATTACTCTCAGAAACGTTTACATTTATCGTCTTGCATCTAATGCAGCGTGATGACGTTTGCGGTCGCACCACTCTGTACGAAGTAGAAGCTTCAAAGTTGTTGCAGTCACCAAGAAAGAGGCACAGAAATTCAAGTTTTAGTTTTTGAAAATTCAGTTTTTGGCTGCTTTTGCTGCCTTGTAGTTGACCTAGGACCTTAAGATTTTGCATGAACCGAACTCTGGCAGCCACATTACACGAGAAAAAGCGAGAAGTAGTAATTCGTAGTAAAAACCGCAGAAAACATAACGTTTTCAACATTTGTTTTCGAAATGACGTAACTGAAAATCTTCACATTGGACGCATTACTCTCAGAAACGTTTACATTTATCGTCTGGCAACTAATGCCGCGTGATGACGCTTGCGGTCGCACCACTCTGTACGAAGTAGAGGCTTCTAAGTTGTTGCAGTCACCAAGAAAGAGGCACAGAAATTCAAGTTTTAGTTTTTGAAAATTCAGTTTTTGGCTGCTTTTGCTGCCTTGTAGTTGACCTAGGACCTTACGATTTTGCATGAACCGAACTCTGGCAGCCACATTACACGAGAAAAAGCGAGAAGTGGTAATTCGTAGTAAAAACCGCAGAAAACATAACGTTTGCAACATTTGTTTTCGAAATGACGTAACTGAAAATCTTCACATTGGACGCATTACTCTCAGAAACGTTTACATTTATCGTCTGGCAACTATTGCAGCGTGATGACGTTTGCGGTCGCACCACTCTGTACGAAGTAGAAGTTTCTAAGTTGTTGCAGTCACCAAGAAAGAGGCACAGAAATTCAAGTTTTAGTTTTTGAAAATTCAGTTTTTGGCTGCTTTTGCTGCCTTGTAGTTGACCTAGGACCTTAAGATTTTGCATGAACCGAACTCTGGCAGCCACATTACACGAGAAAAAGGAGAAGGGGTAATTCGTAATAAATACCGCAGAAAACATAACGTTTTCCACATTTGTTTTCGTATCGACGTAACTGAAAATCTTCACATTGGACGCATTACTCTCAGAAACGTTTACATTTATCCTCTGGCAACTAATGCAGCGCGATGACGTTTGCGGTCGCACCACTCTGTACGAAGTAGAAGCTTCTAAGTTGTTGCAGTCACCAAGAAAGAGGCACAGAAATTCAAGTTTTAGTTTTTGAAAATTCAGTTTTTGGCTGCTTTTGCTGCCTTGTAGTTGACCTAGGACCTTAAGATTTTGCATGAACCGAACTCTGGCAGCCACATTGCACGAGAAAAAGCGAGAAGTGGTAATTCGTAGTAAAAACCGCAGGAAACATAACGTTTTCAACATTTGTTTTCGTATCGACGTAACTGAAAATCTTCACATTGGACGCATTACTCTCAGAAACGTTTACATTTATCGTCTGGCAACTAATGCAGCGTGATGACGTTTGCGGTCGCACCACTCTGTACGAAGTAGAAGCTTCTAAGTTGTTGCAGTCACCAAGAAAGAGGCACAGAAATTCAAGTTTTAGTTTTTGAAAATTCAGTTTTTGGCTGCTTTTGCTGCCTTGTAGTTGACCTAGGACCTTAAGATTTTGCATGAACCGAACTCTGGCAGCCACATTACACGAGAAAAAGCGAGAAGTGGTAATTCGTAGTAAAAACCGCAGAAAACATAACGTTTTCAACATTTGTTTTCGAAATGACGTAACTGAAAATCTTCACATTGGACGCATTAATCTCAGAAACGTTTACATCTATCGTCTGGCAACTAATGCAGCGTGATGACGTTTGCGGTCGCACCACTCTGTACGAAGTAGAAGCTTCTAAGTTGTTGTAGTCACCAAGAAAGAGGCATAGAAATTCAAGTTTTAGTTTTTGAAAATTCAGTTTTTGGCTGCTTTTGCTGCCTTGTAATTGACCTAGGACCTTAAGATTTTGCATGAACCGAACTCTGGCAGCCACGTTACACGAGAAAAAGCGAGAAGTGGTAATTCGTAGTAAAAACCGCAGAAAACATAACGTTTTCAACATTTGTTTTCGAAATGACGGAACTGTAAATCTTCACATTGGACGCATTACTCTCAGAAACGTTTACATTTATCGTCTGGCAATTAATGCAGCGTGATGACGTTTGCGGTCGCACCACTTTGTACGAAGTAGAAGCTTCTAAGTTGTTGCAGTCACCAAGAAAGAGGCACAGAAATTCAAGTTTTAGTTTTTGAAAATTCAGTTTTTGGCTGCTTTTGCTGGCTTGTAGTTGACCTAGGACCTTAAGATTTTGCATGAACCGAACTCTGGCAGCCACATTACACGCGAAAAAGCGAGAAGTGTTAATTCGTAATAAAAACCGCAGAAAACATAACGTTTTCAACATTAGTTTTCGAAATGACGTAAATGAAAATCTTCACATTGGACGCATTACTCTCAGAAACGTTTACATTTATAGTCTGGCAACTAATGCAGCGTGATGACGTTTGCGGTCGCACCACTCTGTACGAAGTAGAAGATTCTAAATTGTTGAGTCACCAAGAAAGAGGCACAGAAATTCAAGTTTTAGTTTTTGAAAATTCAGTTTTTGGCTGCTTTTGCTGCCTTGTTTTTGACCTAGGACCTTAAGATTTTGCATGAACCGAACTCTGGCAGCCACATTACACGAGAAAAAGCGAGAAGTGGTAATTCGTAGTAAAAACCGCAGAAATCATAACGTTTTCAACATTTGTTTTCGTATCGACGTAACTGAAAATCTTCACATTGGACGCATTACTCTCAGAAACGTTTACATTTATCGTCTGGCAACTAATGCAGCGTGATGACGTTTGCGGTCGCACCACTCTGTACGAAGTAGAAGCTTCTAAGTTGTTGCAGTCACCAAGAAAGAGGCACAGAAATTCAAGTTTTAGTTTTTGAAAATTCAGTTTTTGGCTGCTTTTGCTGCCTTGTAGTTGACCTAGGACCTTAAGATTTTGCATGAACCGAACTATGGCAGCCACATTACACGAGAAAAAGCGAGAAGTGGTAATTCGTAGTAAAAACCGCAGAAAACATACCGTTTTCAACATTTGTTTTCGTATCGACGTAACTGAAAATCTTCACATTGGACGCATTACTCTCAGAAACGTTTACATTTATCGTCTGGCAACTAATGCAGCGTGATGACGTTTGCGGTCGCACCACTCTGTACGAAGTAGAAGCTTCTAAGTTGTTGCAGTCACCAAGAAAGAGGCACAGAAATTCAAGTTTTAGTTTTTGAAAATTCAGTTTTTGGCTGCTTTTGCTGCCTTGTAGTTGACCTAGGACCTTAAGATTTTGCATGAACCGAACTCTGGCAGCCACATTATACGAGAAAAAGCGAGAAGTCGTAATTCGTAGTAAAAACCGCAGAAAACATAACGTTTTCAACATTTGTTTTCGTATCGACGTAACTGAAAATCTTCACATTGGACGCATTACTCTCAGAAACGTTTACATTTATCGTCTGGCAACTAATGCAGCGTGATGACGTTTGCGGTCGCACCACTCTGTACGAAGTAGAAGCTTCTAAGTTGTTGCAGTCACCAAGAAAGTGGCACAGAAATTCAAGTTTTAGTTTTTGAAAATTCAGTTTTTGGCTGCTTTTGCTGCCTTGTAGTTAACCTAGGACCTTAAGATTTTGCATGAACCGAACTCTGGCAGCCACATTACACGAGCAAAAGCGAGAAGTGGTAATTCGTAGTAAAAACCGCAGAAAACATAACGTTTTCAACATTTGTTTTCGAAATGACGTAACTGAAAATCTTCACATTGGACGCATCACTCTCAGAAACGTTTACAATTATCTTCTGGCAACTAATGCAGCGTGATGACGTTTGCGGTCGCACCACTCTGTACGAAGTAGAAGCTTCTAAGTTGTTGCAGTTACCAAGAAAGAAGCACAGAAGTTCAAGTTTCAGTTTTTGAAAATTCAGTTTTTGGCTGCTTTTGCTGCCTTGTAGTTGACCTAGGACCTTAAGATTTTGCATGAACCGAACTCTGACAGCCACATAACACGAGAAAAAGCGAGAAATGGTAATTCGTAGTAAAAACCGCAGAAAACATAACGTTTTCAACATTTGTTTTCGTATCGACGTAACTGAAAATCTTCACATTGGACGCATTACTCTGAGAAACGTTTACATTTATCGTCTGGCAACTAATGCAGCGTGATGACGTCTGCGGTCGCACCACTCTGTACGAAGTAGAAGCTTCTAAGTTGTTGCAGTCACCAAGAAAGAGGCACAGAAATTCAAGTTTTAGTTTTTGAAAATTCAGTTTTTGGCTGCTTTTGCTGCCTTGTAGTTGACCTAGGACCTTAAGATTTTGCATGAACCGAACTCTGGCAGCCACATTAAACGAGAAAAAGCGAGAAGTGGTAATTCGTAGTAAAAACCGCAGAAAACATAACGTTTTCGACATTTGTTTTCGAAATGACGTAACTGAAAATCTTCACATTGGACGCATTACTCTCAGAAACGTTTACATTTATCGTCTGGCAACTAATGCAGCGTGATGACGTTTGCGGTCGCACCACTCTGTACGAAGTAGAAGCTTCTAAGTTGTTGCAGTCACCAAGAAAGAGGCACAGAAATTCAAGTTTTAGTTTTTGAAAATTCAGTTTTTGGCTGCTTTTGCTGCCTTGTAGTTGTCCTAGGACCTTAAGATTTTGCATGAACCGAACTCTGGCAGCCACATTACACGAGAAAAAGCGAGAAGTGGTAATTCGTAGTAAAAACCGCAGAAAACATAACGTTTTCAACATTTGTTTTCGAAATGACGTAACTGAAAATCTTCACATTGGACGCATTACTCTCAGAAACGTTTACATTTATCGTCTGGCAACTAATGCCGCGTGATGACGCTTGCGGTCGCACCACTCTGTACGAAGTAGAGGCTTCTAAGTTGTTGCAGTCACCAAGAAAGAGGCACAGAAATTCAAGTTTTAGTTTTTGAAAATTCAGTTTTTGGCTGCTTTTGCTGCCTTGTAGTTGACCTAGGACCTTAAGATTTTGCATGAACCGAACTCTGGCAGCCACATTACACGAGAAAAAGCGAGAAGTGGTAATTCGTAGTAAAAACCGCAGAAAACATAACGTTTTCAACATTTGTTTTCGAAATGACGTAATTGAAAATCTTCACATTGGACGCATTACTCTCAGAAACGTTTACATTTATCGTCTGGCAACTACTGCAGCGTGATGACGTTTGCGGTCGCACCACTCTGTACGAAGTAGAAGCTTCTAAGTTGTTGCAGTCACCAAGAAAGGGGCACAGAAATTCAAGTTTTAGTTTTTGAAAATTCAGTTTTTGGCTGCTTTTGCTGCCTTGTAGTTGACCTAGGACCTTAAGATTTTGCATGAAACGAACTCTGGCAGCCACATTACACGAGAAAAAGCGAGAAGTGGTAATTCGTAGTAAAAACCGCAGAAAACATACCGTTTTCAACATTTGTTTTCGTATCGACGTAACTGAAAATCTTCACATTGGACGCATTACTCTCAGAAACGTTTACATTTATCGTCTGGCAACTAATGCAGCGTGATGACGTTTGCGGTCGCACCACTCTGTACGAAGTAGAAGCTTCTAAGTTGTTGCAGTCACCAAGAAAGAGGCACAGAAATTCAAGTTTTAGTTTTTGAAAATTCAGTTTTTGGCTGCTTTTGCTGCCTTGTAGTTGACCTAGGACCTTAAGATTTTGCATGAACCGAACTCTGGCAGCCACATTATACGAGAAAAAGCGAGAAGTCGTAATTCGTAGTAAAAACCGCAGAAAACATAACGTTTTCAACATTTGTTTTCGTATCGACGTAACTGAAAATCTTCACATTGGACGCATTACTCTCAGAAACGTTTACATTTATCGTCTGGCAACTAATGCAGCGTGATGACGTTTGCGGTCGCACCACTCTGTACGAAGTAGAAGCTTCTAAGTTGTTGCAGTCACCAAGAAAGTGGCACAGAAATTCAAGTTTTAGTTTTTGAAAATTCAGTTTTTGGCTGCTTTTGCTGCCTTGTAGTTAACCTAGGACCTTAAGATTTTGCATGAACCGAACTCTGGCAGCCACATTACACGAGCAAAAGCGAGAAGTGGTAATTCGTAGTAAAAACCGCAGAAAACATAACGTTTTCAACATTTGTTTTCGAAATGACGTAACTGAAAATCTTCACATTGGACGCATCACTCTCAGAAACGTTTACAATTATCTTCTGGCAACTAATGCAGCGTGATGACGTTTGCGGTCGCACCACTCTGTACGAAGTAGAAGCTTCTAAGTTGTTGCAGTTACCAAGAAAGAAGCACAGAAGTTCAAGTTTCAGTTTTTGAAAATTCAGTTTTTGGCTGCTTTTGCTGCCTTGTAGTTGACCTAGGACCTTAAGATTTTGCATGAACCGAACTCTGACAGCCACATAACACGAGAAAAAGCGAGAAATGGTAATTCGTAGTAAAAACCGCAGAAAACATAACGTTTTCAACATTTGTTTTCGTATCGACGTAACTGAAAATCTTCACATTGGACGCATTACTCTGAGAAACGTTTACATTTATCGTCTGGCAACTAATGCAGCGTGATGACGTCTGCGGTCGCACCACTCTGTACGAAGTAGAAGCTTCTAAGTTGTTGCAGTCACCAAGAAAGAGGCACAGAAATTCAAGTTTTAGTTTTTGAAAATTCAGTTTTTGGCTGCTTTTGCTGCCTTGTAGTTGACCTAGGACCTTAAGATTTTGCATGAACCGAACTCTGGCAGCCACATTAAACGAGAAAAAGCGAGAAGTGGTAATTCGTAGTAAAAACCGCAGAAAACATAACGTTTTCGACATTTGTTTTCGAAATGACGTAACTGAAAATCTTCACATTGGACGCATTACTCTCAGAAACGTTTACATTTATCGTCTGGCAACTAATGCAGCGTGATGACGTTTGCGGTCGCACCACTCTGTACGAAGTAGAAGCTTCTAAGTTGTTGCAGTCACCAAGAAAGAGGCACAGAAATTCAAGTTTTAGTTTTTGAAAATTCAGTTTTTGGCTGCTTTTGCTGCCTTGTAGTTGTCCTAGGACCTTAAGATTTTGCATGAACCGAACTCTGGCAGCCACATTACACGAGAAAAAGCGAGAAGTGGTAATTCGTAGTAAAAACCGCAGAAAACATAACGTTTTCAACATTTGTTTTCGAAATGACGTAACTGAAAATCTTCACATTGGACGCATTACTCTCAGAAACGTTTACATTTATCGTCTGGCAACTAATGCCGCGTGATGACGCTTGCGGTCGCACCACTCTGTACGAAGTAGAGGCTTCTAAGTTGTTGCAGTCACCAAGAAAGAGGCACAGAAATTCAAGTTTTAGTTTTTGAAAATTCAGTTTTTGGCTGCTTTTGCTGCCTTGTAGTTGACCTAGGACCTTAAGATTTTGCATGAACCGAACTCTGGCAGCCACATTACACGAGAAAAAGCGAGAAGTGGTAATTCGTAGTAAAAACCGCAGAAAACATAACGTTTTCAACATTTGTTTTCGAAATGACGTAATTGAAAATCTTCACATTGGACGCATTACTCTCAGAAACGTTTACATTTATCGTCTGGCAACTACTGCAGCGTGATGACGTTTGCGGTCGCACCACTCTGTACGAAGTAGAAGCTTCTAAGTTGTTGCAGTCACCAAGAAAGGGGCACAGAAATTCAAGTTTTAGTTTTTGAAAATTCAGTTTTTGGCTGCTTTTGCTGCCTTGTAGTTGACCTAGGACCTTAAGATTTTGCATGAAACGAACTCTGGCAGCCACATTACACGAGAAAAAGCGAGAAGTGGTAATTCGTAGTAAAAACCGCAGAAAACATAACGTTTTCAACATTTGTTTTCGTATCGACGTAACTGAAAATCTTCACATTGGACGCATTACTCTCAGAAACGTTTACATTTATCGTCTTGCATCTAATGCAGCGTGATGACGTTTGCGGTCGCACCACTCTGTACGAAGTATAAGCTTCTAAGTTGTTGCAGTCACCAAGATTGAGGCACAAAAATTCAAGTTTTAGTTTTTGAAAATTCAGTTTTTGGCTGCTTTTGCTGCCTTGTAGTTGACCTAGGACCTTAAGACTTTGCATGAACCGAACTCTGGCAGCCACATTACACGAGAAAAAGCGAGAAGTGGTAATTCGTAGTAAAAACCGCAGAAAACATACCGTTTTCAACATTTGTTTTCGTATCGACGTAACTGAAAATCTTCACATTGGACGCATTACTCTCAGAAACGTTTACATTTATCGTCTGGCAACTAATGCAGCGTGATGACGTTTGCGGTCGCACCACTCTGTACGAAGTAGAAGCTTCTAAGTTGTTGCAGTCACCAAGAAAGAGGCACAGAAATTCAAGTTTTTGTTTTTGAAAATTCAGTTTTTGGCTGCCTTTGCTGCCTTGTAGTTGACCTAGGACCTTAAGATTTTGCATGAACCGAACTCTGGCAGCCACATTACACGAGAAAAAGCGAGAAGTGGTAATTCGTAGTAAAAACCTCAGAAAACATAACGTTTTCAACATTTGTTTTCGAAATGACGTAACTGAAAATCTTCACATTGGACGCATTACTCTCAGAAACGTTTACATTTATCGTCTGGCAACTAATGCAGCGTGATGACGTTTGCGGTCGCACCACTCTGTACGAAGTAGAAGCTTCTAAGTTGTTGCAGTCACCAAGAAAGAGGCACAGAAATTCAAGTTTTAGTTTTTGAAAATTCAGTTTTTGGCTGCTTTTGCTGCCTTGTAGTTGACCTAGGACCTTAAGATGTTGCATGAACCGAACTCTGGCAGCCGCATTACACGAGAAAAAGCGAGAAGTCGTAATTCGTAGTAAAAACTGCAGAAAACATAACGTTTTCAACATTTGTTTTCGTATCGACGTAACTGAAAATCTTCACATTGGACGCATTACTCTCAGAAACGTTTACATTTATCGTCTGGCAACTAATGCAGCGTGATGACGTTTGCGGTCGCACCACTCTGTACGAAGTAGAAGCTTCTAAGTTGTTGCAGTCACCAAGAAAGAGGCACAGAAATTCAAGTTTTAGTTTTTGAAAATTCAGTTTTTGGCTGTTTTTGCTGCCTTGTAGTTGACCTAGGACCTTACGATTTTGCATGAACCGAACTCTGGCAGCCACATTACACGAGAAAAAGCGAGAAGTGGTAATTCGTAGTAAAAACCGCAGAAAACATAACGTTTTCAACATTTGTTTTCGTATCGACGTAACTGAAAATCTTCACATTGGACGCATTACTCTCAGAAACGTTTACATTTATCGTCTGGCAACTAATGCTGCGTGATGACGTTTGCGGTCGCACCACTCTGTACGAAGTAGAAGCTTCTAAGTTGTTGCAGTCACCAAGAAAGAGGCACAGAAATTCAAGTTTTTGTTTTTGAAAATTCAGTTTTTGGCTGCTTTTACTGCCTTGTAGTTGACCTAGGACCTTAAGATTTTGCATGAACCGAACTCTGGCAGCCACATTACACGAGAAAAAGCGAGAAGTGGTAATTCGTAGTAAAAACCGCAGAAAACATACCGTTTTCAACATTTGTTTTCGAAATGACGTAACTGAAAATATTCACATTGGACGCATTACTCTCAGAAACGTTTACATTTATCGTCTGGCAACTAATGCCGCGTGATGACGTTTGCGGTCGCACCACTCTGTACGAAGTAGAAGCTTCTAAGTCGTTGCAGTCACCAAGAAAGAGGCACAGAAATTCAAGTTTTAGTTTTTGAAAATTCAGTTTTTGGCTGCTTTTGCTGCCTTGTAGTTGACCTAGGACCTTAAGATTTTGCATGAACCGAACTCTGGCAGCCACATTACACGAGAAAAACCGAGAAGTGGTAATTCGTAGTAAAAACCGCAGAAAACATAACGTTTTCAACATTTGTTTTCGTATCAACGTAACTGAAAATCTTCACATTGGACGCATTACTCTCAGGAACGTTTACATTTATCGTCTGGCAACTAATGCAGCGTGATGACGTTTGCGGTCGCACCACTCTGTACGAAGTAGAAGCTTCTAAGTTGTTGCAGTCACCAAGAAAGAAGCACAGAAATTCACGTTTTAGTTTTTGAAAATTCAGTTTTTGGCTGCTTTTGCTGCCTTGTAGTTGACCTAGGACCTTAAGATTTTGCATGAACCGAACTCTGGCAGCCACATTACACGAGAAAAACCGAGAAGTGGTAATTCGTAGTAAAAACCGCAGAAAACATAACGTTTTCAACATTTGTTTTCGTATCGACGTAACTGAAAATCTTCACATTGGACGCATTACTCTCAGAAACGTTTACATTTATCGTCTGGCAACTAATGCAGCGTGATGACGTTTGCGGTCGCACCACTCTGTACGAAGTAGAAGCTTCTAAGTTGTTGCAGTCACCAAGAAAGAGGCACAGAAATTCAAGTTTTAGTTTTTGAAAATTCAGTTTTTGGCTGCTTTTGCTGCCTTGTAGTTGACCTAGGACCTTAAGATTTTGCATGAACCGAACTCTGGCAGCCGCATTACACGAGAAAAAGCGAGAAGTCGTAATTCGTAGTAAAAACTGCAGAAAACATAACGTTTTCAACATTTGTTTTCGTATCGACGTAACTGAAAATCTTCACATTGGAAGCATTACTCTCAGAAACGTTTACATTTATCGTCTGGCAACTAATGCAGCGTGATGACGTTTGCGGTCGCACCACTCTGTACGAAGTAGAAGCTTCTAAGTTGTTGCAGTCACCAAGAAAGAGGCACAGAAATTCAAGTTTTAGTTTTTGAAAATTCAGTTTTTAAATGCTTTTGCTGCCTCGTAGTTGACCTAGGACCTTAAGATTTTGCATGAACTGAACTCTGGCAGCCACATTACACGAGAAAAAGCAAGAAGTGGTAATTCGTAGTAAAAACCGCAAAAAACATAACGTTTTCAACATTTGTTTTCGTATCGACGTAACTGAAAATCTTC
Source organism: Schistocerca serialis cubense (assembly GCF_023864345.2). NCBI lineage: Eukaryota > Metazoa > Arthropoda > Insecta > Orthoptera > Acrididae > Schistocerca > Schistocerca serialis. The sequence goes on along the minus strand of NW_026047571.1, from coordinate 797,446 downwards.
ACATTGGACGCATTACTCTCAGAAACGTTTACATTTATCGTCTGGCAACTAATGCAGCGTGATGACGTTTGCGGTCGCACCACTCTGTACGAAGTAGAAGCTTCTAAGTTGTTGCAGTCACCAAGAAAGAGGCACAGAAATTCAAGTTTTAGTTTTTGAAAATTCAGTTTTTGGCTGCTTTTGCTGCCTTGTAGTTGACCTAGGACCTTAAGATTTTGCATGAACCGAACTCTGGCAGCCGCATTACACGAGAAAAAGCGAGAAGTCGTAATTCGTAGTAAAAACTGCAGAAAACATAACGTTTTCAACATTTGTTTTCGTATCGACGTAACTGAAAATCTTCACATTGGACGCATTACTCTCAGAAACGTTTACATTTATCGTCTGGCAACTAATGCAGCGTGATGACGTTTGCGGTCGCACCACTCTGTACGAAGTAGAAGCTTCTAAGTTGTTGCAGTCACCAAGAAAGAGGCACAGAAATTCAAGTTTTAGTTTTTGAAAATTCAGTTTTTGGCTGTTTTTGCTGCCTTGTAGTTGACCTAGGACCTTACGATTTTGCATGAACCGAACTCTGGCAGCCACATTACACGAGAAAAAGCGAGAAGTGGTAATTCGTAGTAAAAACCGCAGAAAACATAACGTTTTCAACATTTGTTTTCGTATCGACGTAACTGAAAATCTTCACATTGGACGCATTACTCTCAGAAACGTTTACATTTATCGTCTGGCAACTAATGCTGCGTGATGACGTTTGCGGTCGCACCACTCTGTACGAAGTAGAAGCTTCTAAGTTGTTGCAGTCACCAAGAAAGAGGCACAGAAATTCAAGTTTTTGTTTTTGAAAATTCAGTTTTTGGCTGCTTTTACTGCCTTGTAGTTGACCTAGGACCTTAAGATTTTGCATGAACCGAACTCTGGCAGCCACATTACACGAGAAAAAGCGAGAAGTGGTAGTTCGTAGTAAAAACCGCAGAAAACATACCGTTTTCAACATTTGTTTTCGAAATGACGTAACTGAAAATCTTCACATTGGACGCATTACTCTCAGAAACGTTTACATTTATCGTCTGGCAACTAATGCCGCGTGATGACGTTTGCGGTCGCACCACTCTGTACGAAGTAGAAGCTTCTAAGTCGTTGCAGTCACCAAGAAAGAGGCACAGAAATTCAAGTTTTAGTTTTTGAAAATTCAGTTTTTGGCTGCTTTTGCTGCCTTGTAGTTGACCTAGGACCTTAAGATTTTGCATGAACCGAACTCTGGCAGCCACATTACACGAGAAAAACCGAGAAGTGGTAATTCGTAGTAAAAACCGCAGAAAACATAACGTTTTCAACATTTGTTTTCGTATCGACGTAACTGAAAATCTTCACATTGGACGCATTACTCTCAGGAACGTTTACATTTATCGTCTGGCAACTAATGCAGCATGATGACGTTTGCGGTCGCACCACTCTGTACGAAGTAGAAGCTTCTAAGTTGTTGCAGTCACCAAGAAAGAGGCACAGAAATTCAAGATTTAGTTTTTGAAAATTCAGTTTTTTGCTGCTTTTGCTACCTTGTAGTTGACCTAGGACCTTAAGATTTTGCATGAACCGAACTCTGGCAGCCACATTACACGAGAAAAAGCGAGAAGTGGTAATTCGTAGTAAAAACCGCAGAAAACATAACGTTTTCAACATTTGTTTTCGTATCGACGTAACTGAAAATCTTCACATTGGACGCATTACTCTCAGAAACGTTTACATTTATCGTCTGGCAACTAATGCAGCGTGATGACGTTTGCGGTCGCACCACTCTGTACGAAGTAGAAGCTTCTAAGTTGTTGCAGTCACCAAGAAAGAAGCACAGAAATTCACGTTTTAGTTTTTGAAAATTCAGTTTTTGGCTGCTTTTGCTGCCTTGTAGTTGACCTAGGACCTTAAGATTTTGCATGAACCGAACTCTGGCAGCCACATTACACGAGAAAAAGCGAGAAGTGGTAATTCGTAGTAAAAACCGCAGAAAAGATAACGTTTTCAACATTTGTTTTCGTATCGACGTAACTGAAAATCTTCACATTGGACGCATTACTCTTAGAAACGTTTACATTTATCGTCTGGCAACTAATGCAGCGTGATGACGTTTGCGGTCGCACCACTCTGTACGAAGTAGAAGCTTCTAAGTTGTTGCAGTCACCAAGAAAGAGGCACAGAAATTCAAGTTTTTGTTTTTGAAAATGCAGTTTTTGGCTGCTTTTACAGCCTTGTAGTTGACCTAGGACCTTACGATTTTGCATGAACCGAACTCTGGCAGCCACATTACACGAGAAAAAGCGAGAAGTGGTAATTCGTAGTAAAAACCGCAGAAAACATAACGTTTTCAACATTTGTTTTCGTATCGACGTAACTGAAAATCTTCACATTGGACGCATTACTCTTAGAAACGTTTACATTTATCGTCTGGCAACTAATGCAGCGTGATGACGTTTGCGGTCGCACCACTCTGTACGAAGTAGAAGCTTCTAAGTTGTTGCAGTCACCAAGAAAGAGGCACAGAAATTCAAGTTTTTGTTTTTGAAAATTCAGTTTTTGCCTGCTTTTACTGCCTTGTAGTTGACCTAGGACCTTACGATTTTGCATGAACCGAACTCTGGCAGCCACATTACACGAGAAAAAGCGAGAAGTGGTAATTCGTAGTAAAAACCGCAGAAAACATACCGTTTTCAACATTTGTTTTCGAAATGACGTAACTGAAAATCTTCACATTGGACGCATTACTCTCAGAAACGTTTACATTTATCGTCTGGCAACTAATGCCGCGTGATGACGTTTGCGGTCGCACCACTCTGTACGAAGTAGAAGCTTCTAAGTCGTTGCAGTCACCAAGAAAGAGGCACAGAAATTCAAGTTTTAGTTTTTGAAAATTCAGTTTTTGGCTGCTTTTGCTGCCTTGTAGTTGACCTAGGACCTTAAGATTTTGCATGAACCGAACTCTGGCAGCCACATTACACGAGAAAAACCGAGAAGTGGTAATTCGTAGTAAAAACCGCAGAAAACATAACGTTTTCAACATTTGTTTTCGTATCGACGTAACTGAAAATCTTCACATTGGACGCATTACTCTCAGGAACGTTTACATTTATCGTCTGGCAACTAATGCAGCATGATGACGTTTGCGGTCGCACCACTCTGTACGAAGTAGAAGCTTCTAAGTTGTTGCAGTCACCAAGAAAGAGGCACAGAAATTCAAGATTTAGTTTTTGAAAATTCAGTTTTTTGCTGCTTTTGCTACCTTGTAGTTGACCTAGGACCTTAAGATTTTGCATGAACCGAACTCTGGCAGCCACATTACACGAGAAAAAGCGAGAAGTGGTAATTCGTAGTAAAAACCGCAGAAAACATAACGTTTTCAACATTTGTTTTCGTATCGACGTAACTGAAAATCTTCACATTGGACGCATTACTCTCAGAAACGTTTACATTTATCGTCTGGCAACTAATGCAGCGTGATGACGTTTGCGGTCGCACCACTCTGTACGAAGTAGAAGCTTCTAAGTTGTTGCAGTCACCAAGAAAGAAGCACAGAAATTCACGTTTTAGTTTTTGAAAATTCAGTTTTTGGCTGCTTTTGCTGCCTTGTAGTTGACCTAGGACCTTAAGATTTTGCATGAACCGAACTCTGGCAGCCACATTACACGAGAAAAAGCGAGAAGTGGTAATTCGTAGTAAAAACCGCAGAAAAGATAACGTTTTCAACATTTGTTTTCGTATCGACGTAACTGAAAATCTTCACATTGGACGCATTACTCTTAGAAACGTTTACATTTATCGTCTGGCAACTAATGCAGCGTGATGACGTTTGCGGTCGCACCACTCTGTACGAAGTAGAAGCTTCTAAGTTGTTGCAGTCACCAAGAAAGAGGCACAGAAATTCAAGTTTTTGTTTTTGAAAATGCAGTTTTTGGCTGCTTTTACAGACTTGTAGTTGACCTAGGACCTTACGATTTTGCATGAACCGAACTCTGGCAGCCACATTACACGAGAAAAAGCGAGAAGTGGTAATTCGTAGTAAAAACCGCAGAAAACATAACGTTTTCAACATTTGTTTTCGTATCGACGTAACTGAAAATCTTCACATTGGACGCATTACTCTTAGAAACGTTTACATTTATCGTCTGGCAACTAATGCAGCGTGATGACGTTTGCGGTCGCACCACTCTGTACGAAGTAGAAGCTTCTAAGTTGTTGCAGTCACCAAGAAAGAGGCACAGAAATTCAAGTTTTTGTTTTTGAAAATTCAGTTTTTGCCTGCTTTTACTGCCTTGTAGTTGACCTAGGACCTTACGATTTTGCATGAACCGAACTCTGGCAGCCACATTACACGAGAAAAAGCGAGAAGTGGTAATTCGTAGTAAAAACCGCAGAAAACATAACGTTTTCAACATTTGTTTTCGTATCGACGTAACTGAAAATCTTCACATTGGACGCATTACTCTCAGAAACGTTTACATTTATCGTCTGGCAACTAATGCAGCGTGATGACGTTTGCGGTCGCACCACTCTGTACGAAGTAGAAGCTTCTAAGTTGTTGCAGTCACCAAGAAAGAGGCACAGAAATTCAAGTTTTGGTTTTTGAAAATTCAGTTTTTGGCTGCTTTTGCTGCCTTGTAGTTGACATAGGACCTTAAGATTTTGCATGAACCGAACTCTGGCAGCCACATTACACAACAAAAAGCGAGAAGTGGTAATTCGTAGTAAAAACCGCAGAAAACATAACGTTTTCAACATTTGTTTTCGTATCGACGTAACTGAAAATCTTCACATTGGACGCATTACTCTCAGAAACGTTTACATTTATCGTCTGGCAACTAATGCAGCGTGATGACGTTTGCGGTCGCACCACTCTGTACGAAGTAGAAGCTTCTAAGTTGTTGCAGTCACCAAGAAAGAGGCACAGAAATTCAAGTTTTAGTTTTTGAAAATTCAGTTTTTGGCTGCTTTTGCTGCCTTGTAGTTGACCTAGGACCTTAAGATTTTGCATGAACCGAACTCTGGCAGCCACATTACACGAGAAAAAGCGAGAAGTGGTAATTCGTAGTAAAAACCGCAGAAAACATAACGTTTTCAACATTTGTTTTCGTATCGACGTAACTGAAAATCTTCACATTGGACGCATTACTCTCAGAAACGTTTACATTTATCGTCTGGCAACTAATGCAGCGTGATGACGTTTGCGGTCGCACCACTCTGTACGAAGTAGAAGCTTCTAAGTTGTTGCAGTCACCAAGAAAGAGGCACAGAAATTCAAGTTTTAGTTTTTGAAAATTCTGTTTTTGGCTGCTTTTGCTGCCTTGTAGTTGACCTAGGACCTTAAGATTTTGCATGGACCGAACTCTGGCAGCCACATTACACGAGAAAAAGCGAGAAGTGGTAATTCGTAGTAAAAACCGCAGAAAACATAACGTTTTCAACATTTGTTTTCGAAATGACGTAACTGAAAATCTTCACATTGGACGCATTACTCTCAGAACCGTTTACATTTATCGTCTGGCAACTAATGCAGCGTGATGACGTTTGCGGTCGCACCACTCTGTACGAAGTAGAAGCTTCTAAGTTGTTGCAGTCACTAAGAAAGAGAAACAGAAATTCAAGTTTTAGTGTTTGAAAATTCAGTTTTTGGCTGCTTTTGCTGCCTTGTAGTTGACCTAGGACCTTGAGATTTTGCATGAACCGAACTCTGGCAGCCACATTACACGAGAAAAAGCGAGAAGTGGTAATTCGTAGTAAAAACCGCAGAAAACATAACGTTTTCAACATTTGTTTCCGAAATGACGTAACTGAAAATCTTCACATTGGACGCATTACTCTCAGAAACGTTTACATTTATCGTCTGGCAACTAATGCAGCGTGATGACGTTTGCGGTCGCACCACTCTGTACGAAGTAGAAGCTTCTAAGTTGTTGCAGTCACCAAGAAAGAGGCACAGAAATTCAAGTTTTAGTTTTTGAAAATTCAGTTTTTGGCTGCTTTTGCTGCCTAGTAGTTGACCTAGGACCTTAAGATTTTGCATGAACCGAACTCTGGCAGCCACATTACACGAGAAAAAGCGAGAAGTGGTAATTCGTAGTAAAAACCGCAGAAAACATAACGTTTTCAACATTTGTTTTCGTATCGACGTAACTGAAAATCTTCACATTGGACGCATTACTCTCAGAAACGTTTACATTTATCGTCTGGCAACTAATGCAGCGTGATGACGTTTGCGGTCGCACCACTCTGTATGAAGCAGAAGCTTCTAAGTTGTTGCAGTCACCAAGAAAGAGGCACAGAAATTCAAGTTTTAGTTTTTGAAAATTCAGTTTTTGGCTGCTTTTGCTGCCTTGTAGTTGACCTAGGACCTTACGATTTTGCATGAACCGAACTCTGGCAGCCACATTACACGAGAAAAAGCGAGAAGTGGTAATTCGTAGTAAAAACCGCAGAAAACATAACGTTTTCAACATTTGTTTTCGTATCGACGTAACTGAAAATCTTCACATTGGACGCATTACTCTCAGAAACGTTTACATTTATCGTCTGGCAACTAATGCAGCGTGATGACGTTTGCGGTCGCACCACTCTGTACGAAGTAGAAGCTTCTAAGTTGTTGCAGTCACCAAGAAAGAGGCACAGAAATTCAAGTTTTAGGTTTTGAAAATTCAGTTTTTGGCTGCTTTTGCTGCCTTGTAGTTGACCTAGGACCTTAAGATTTTGCATGAACCGAACTCTGGCAGCCACATTACACGAGAAAAAGCGAGAAGTGGTAATTCGTAGTAAAAACCGCAGAAAACATAACGTTTTCAACATTTGTTTTCGTATCGACGTAACTGAAAATCTTCACATTGGACGCATTACTCTCAGATACGTTTACATTTATCGTCTGGCAACTAATGCAGCGTGATGACGTTTGCGGTCGCACCACTCTGTACGAAGTAGAAGCTTCTAAGTTGTTGCAGTCACCAAGAAAGAGGCACAGAAATTCAAGTTTTAGTTTTTGAAAATTCAGTTTTTGGCTGCTTTTGCTGCCTTGTAGTTGACCTAGGACCTTAAGATTTTGCATGAACCGAACTCTGGCAGCCACATTACACGAGAAAAAGCGAGAAGTGGTAATTCGTAGTAAAAACCGCAGAAAACATAACGTTTTCAACATTTGTTTTCGAAATGACGTAACTGAAAATCTTCACATTGGACGCATTACTCTCAGAAACGTTTACATTTATCGTGTGGCAACTAATGCAGCGTGATGACGTTTGCGGTCGCACCACTCTGTACGAAGTAGAAGCTTCTAAGTTGTTGCAGTCACCAAGAAAGAGGCACAGAAATTCAAGTTTTAGGTTTTGAAAATTCAGTTTTTGGCTGCTTTTGCTGCCTTGTAGTTGACCTAGGACCTTAAGATTTTGCATGAACCGAACTCTGGCAGCCACATTACACGAGAAAAAGCGAGAAGTGGTAATTCGTAGTAAAAACCGCAGAAAACATAACGTTTTCAACATTTGTTTTCGTATCGACGTAACTGAAAATCTTCACATTGGACGCATTACTCTCAGAAACGTTTACATTTATCGTCTGGCAACTAATGCAGCGTGATGACGTTTGCGGTCACACCACTCTGTACGAAGTAGAAGCTTCTAAGCTGTTGCAGTCACCAAGAAAGATGCACAGAAATTCAAGTTTTAGTTTTTGAAAATTCAGTTTTTGGCTGCTTTTGCTGCCTTGTAGTTGACCTAGGACCTTAAGATTTTGCATGAACCGAACTCTGGCAGCCACATTACACGAGAAAAAGCGAGAAGTGGTAATTCGTAGTAAAAACCGCAGAAAACATAACGTTTTCAACAATTGATTTCGTATCGACGTAACTGAAAATCTTCACATTGGACGCATTACTCTCAGAAACGTTTACATTTATCGTCTGGCAACTAATGCAGCGTGATGATGTTTGCGGTCGCACCACTCTGTACGAAGTAGAAGCTTCTAAGTTGTTGCAGTCACCAAGAAAGAGGCACAGAAATTCAAGTTTTAGTTTTTGAAAATTCAGTTTTTTGCTGCTTTTGCTACCTTGTAGTTGACCTAGGACCTTAAGATTTTGCATGAACCGAACTCTGCCAGCCACATTACACGAGAAAAAGCGAGAAGTGGTAATTCGTAGTAAAAACCGCAGAAAACATAACGTTTTCAACGTTTGTTTTCGTATCGACGTAACTGAAAATCTTCACATTGGACGCATTACTCTCAGAAACGTTTACATTTATCGTCTGGCAACTAATGCAGCGTGATGACGTTTGCGGTCGCACCACTCTGTACGAAGTAGAAGCTTCTAAGTTGTTGCAGTCACCAAGAAAGAGGCACAGAAATTCAAGTTTTGGTTTTTGAAAATTCAGTTTTTGGCTGCTTTTGCTGCCTTGTTGTTGACCTAGGACCTTAAGATTTTGCATGAACCGAACTCTGGCAGCCACATTACACGAGAAAAAGCGAGAAGTGGTAATTCGTAGTAAAAACCGCAGAAAACATAACGTTTTCAACATTTGTTTTCGTATCGACGTAACTGAAAATCTTCACATTGGACGCATTACTCTCAGAAACGTTTACATTTATCGTCTGGCAACTAATGCAGCGTGATGACGTTTGCGGTCGCACCACTCTGTACGAAGTAGAAGCTTCTAAGTTGTTGCAGTCACCAAGAAATAGGCACAGAAATTCAAGTTTTAGTTTTTGAAAATTCAGTTTTTGGCTGCTTTTGCTGCCTTGTAGTTGACCTAGGACCTTAAGATTTTGCATGAACCGAACTCTGGCAGCCACATTACACGAGAAAAAGCGAGAAGTGGTAATTCGTAGTAAAAACCGCAGAAAACATAACGTTTTCAACATTTGTTTTCGTATCGACGTAACTGAAAATCTTCACATTGGACGCATTACTCTCAGAAACGTTTACATTTATCGTCTGGCAACTAATACAGCGTGATGACGTTTGCGGTCGCACCACTCTGTACGAAGTAGAAGCTTCTAAGTTGTTGCAGTCACCAAGAAAGAGGCACAGAAATTCAAGTTTTAGTTTTTAAAAATTCAGTTTTTGGCTGCTTTTGCTGCCTTGTAGTTGACCTAGGACCTTAAGATTTTGCATGGACCGAACTCTGGCAGCCACATTACACGAGAAAAAGCGAGAAGTGGTAATTCGTAGTAAAAACCACAGAAAACATAACGTTTTCAACATTTGTTTTCGAAATGACGTAACTGAAAATCTTCACATTGGACGCATTACTCTCAGAACCGTTTACATTTATCGTCTGGCAACTAATGCAGCGTGATGACGTTTGCGGTCGCACCACTCTGTACGACGTAGAAGCTTCTAAGTTGTTACAGTCACTAAGAAAGAGAAACAGAAATTCAAGTTTTAGTGTTTGAAAATTCAGTTTTTGGCTGCTTTTGCTGCCTTGTAGTTGACCTAGGACCTTAAGATTTTGCATGAACCGAACTCTGGCAGCCACATTACACGAGAAAAAGCGAGAAGTGGTAATTCGTAGTAAAAACCGCAGAAAACATAACGTTTTCAACATTTGTTTTCGTATCGACGTAACTGAAAATCTTCACATTGGACGCATTACTCTCCGAAACGTTTACATTTATCGTCTGGCAACTAATGCAGCGTGATGACGTTTGCGGTCGCACCACTCTGTATGAAGTAGAAGCTTCTAAGTTGTTGCAGTCACCAAGAAAGAGGCACAGAAATTTAAGTTTTAGTTTTTGAAAATTCAGTTTTTGGCTGCTTTTGCTGCCTTGTAGTTTACCTAGGAACTTAAGATTTTGCATGAACCGAACCCTGGCAGCCACATTACACGAGAAAAATGCGAGAAGTGGTAATTCGTAGTAAAAAGCGCAGAAAACATAACGTTTTCAACATTTGTTTTCGAAATGACGTAACTGAAAATCTTCACATTGGACGCATTACTCTCAGAAACGTTTACATTTATCGTCTGGAAACTAATGCAGCGTGATGACGTTTGCGGTCGCACCACTCTGTACGAAGTAGAAGCTTCTAAGTTGTTGCAGTCACCAAGAAAGAGGCACAGAAATTCAAGTTTTAGGTTTTGAAAATTCAGTTTTTGGCTGCTTTTGCTGCCTTGTAGTTGACCTAGGACCTTAAGATTTTGCATGAACCGAACTCTGGCAGCCACATTACACGAGAAAAAGCGAGAAGTGGTAATTCGTAGTAAAAACCGCAGAAAACATAACGTTTTCAACATTTGTTTTCGTATCGACGTAACTGAAAATCTTCACATTGGACGCATTACTCTCAGAAACGTTTACATTTATCGTCTGGCAACTAATGCAGCGTGATGACGTTTGCGGTCGCACCACTCTGTATGAAGCAGAAGCTTCTAAGTTGTTGCAGTCACCAAGAAAGAGGCACAGAAATTCAAGTTTTAGTTTTTGAAAATTCAGTTTTTGGCTGCTTTTGCTGCCTTGTAGTTGACCTAGGACCTTAAGATTTTGCATGAACCGAACTCTGGCAGCCACATTACACGAGAAAAAGCGAGAAGTGGTAATTCGTAGTAAAAACCGCAGAAAACATAACGTTTTCAACATTTGTTTTCGTATCGACGTAACTGAAAATCTTCACATTGGACGCATTACTCTCACAAACGTTTACATTTATCGTCTGGCAACTAACGCAGCGTGATGACGTTTGCGGTCGCACCACTCTGTACGAAGTAGAAGCTTCTAAGTTGTTGCAGTCACCAAGAAAGAGGCACAGAAATTCAAGTTTTAGTTTTTGAAAATTCAGTTTTTGGCTGCTTTTGCTGCCTTGTAGTTGACCTAGGACCTTAAGATTTTGCATGAACCGAACTCTGGCAGCCACATTACACGAGAAAAAGCGAGAAGTGGTAATTCGTAGTAAAAACCGTAGAAAACATAACGTTTTCAACATTTGTTTTCGTATCGACGTAACTGAAAATCTTCACATTGGACGCATTACTCTCAGAAACGTTTACATTTATCGTCTGGCAACTAATGCAGCGTGATGACGTTTGCGGTCGCACCACTCTGTACGAAGTAGAAGCTTCTAAGTTGTTGCAGTCACCAAGAAAGAGGCACAGAAATTCAAGTTTTAGTTTTTGAAAATTCAGTTTTTGGCTGCTTTTGCTGCCTTGTAGTTGACCTAGGACCTTAAGATTTTGCATGAACCGAACTCTGGCAGCCACATTACACGAGAAAAAGCGAGAAGTGGTAATTCGTAGTAAAAACCGCAGAAAACATAACGTTTTCAACATTTGTTTTCGAAATGACGTAACTGAAAATCTTCACATTGGACGCATTACTCTCAGAAACGTTTACATTTATCGTCTGGCAACTAATGCAGCGTGATGACGTTTGCGGTCGCACCACTCTGTACGAAGTAGAAGCTTCTAAGTTGTTGCAGTGACCAAGAAAAAGGCACAGAAATTCAAGTTTTAGGTTTTGAAAATTCAGTTTTTGGCTGCTTTTGCTGCCTTGTAGTTGACCTAGGACCTTAAGATTTTGCATGAACCGAACTCTGGCAGCCACATTACACGAGAAAAAGCGAGAAGTGGTAATTCGTAGTAAAAACCGCAGAAAACATAACGTTTTCAACATTTGTTTTCGTATCGACGTAACTGAAAATCTTCACATTGGACGCATTACTCTCAGAAACGTTTACATTTATCGTCTGGCAACTAATGCAGCGTGATGACGTTTGCGGTCACACCACTCTGTACGAAGTAGAAGCTTCTAAGCTGTTGCAGTCACCAAGAAAGATGCACAGAAATTCAAGTTTTAGTTTTTGAAAATTCAGTTTTTGGCTGCTTTTGCTGCCTTGTAGTTGACCTAGGACCTTAAGATTTTGCATGAACCGAACTCTGGCAGCCACATTACACGAGAAAAAGCGAGAAGTGGTAATTCGTAGTAAAAACCGCAGAAAACATAACGTTTTCAACATTTGATTTCGTATCGACGTAACTGAAAATCTTCACATTGGACGCATTACTCTCAGAAACGTTTACATTTATCGTCTGGCAACTAATGCAGCGTGATGACGTTTGCGGTCGCACCACTCTGTACGAAGTAGAAGCTTCTAAGTTGTTGCGGTCACCAAGAAAGAGGCACAGAAATTCAAGTTTTAGTTTTTGAAAATTCAGTTTTTGGCTGCTTTTGCTGCCTTGTAGTTGACCTAGGACCTTAAGATTTTGCATGAACCGAACTCTGGCAGCCACATTACACGAGAAAAAGCGAGAAGTGGTAATTCGTAGTAAAAACAGCAGAAAACATAACGTTTTCAACATTTGTTTTCGTATCGACGTAACTGAAAATCTTCACATTGGACGCATTACTCTCAGAAACGTTTACATTTATCGTCTGGCAACTAATGCAGCGTGATGACGTTTGCGGTCGCACCACTCTGTACGAAGTAGAAGCTTCTAAGTTGTTGCAGTCACCAAGAAAGAGGCACAGAAATTCAAGTTTTAGTTTTTGAAAATTCAGTTTTTGGCTGCTTTTGCTGCCTTGTAGTTGACCTAGGACCTTAAGATTTTGCATGAACCGAACTCTGGCAGCCACATTACACGAGAAAAAGCGAGAAGTGGTAATTCGTAGTAAAAACCGCAGAAAACATAACGTTTTCAACATTTGTTTTCGTATGGACGTAACTGAAAATCTTCACATTGGACGCATTACTCTCAGAAACGTTTACATTTATCGTCTGGCAACTAATGCAGCGTGATGACGTTTGCGGTCGCACCACTCTGTACGAAGTAGAAGCTTCTAAGTTGTTGCAGTCACCAAGAAAGAGGCACAGAAATTCAAGTTTTAGTTTTTGAAAATTCAGTTTTTGGCTGCTTTTGCTGCCTTGTAGTTGACCTAGGACCTTAAGATTTTGCATGAACCGAACTCTGGCAGCCACATTACACGAGAAAGAGCGAGAAGTGGTAATTCGTAGTAAAAAGCGCAGAAAACACAACGTTTTCAACATTTGTTTTCATATCGACGTAACTGAAAATCTTCACATTGGACGCATTACTCTCAGAAACGTTTACATTTATCGTCTGGCAACTAATGCAGCGTGATGACGTTTGCGGTCGCACCACTCTGTACGAAGTAGAAGCTTCTAAGTTGTTGCAGTCACCATGAAAGAGGCACAGAAATTCAAGTTTTAGTTTTTGAAAATTCAGTTTTTGGCTGCTTTTGCTGCCTTGTAGTTGACCTAGGACCTTAAGATTTTGCATGAACCGAACTCTGGCAGCCACATTACACGAGAAAAAGCGAGAAGTGGTAATTCGTAGTAAAAACCGCAGAAAACATAACGTTTTCAACATTTGTTTTCGAAATGACGTAACTGAAAATCTTCACATTGGACGCATTACTCTCAGAAACGTTTACATTTATCGTCTGGCAACTAATGCAGCGTGATGACGTTTGCGGTCGCACCACTCTGTACGAAGTAGAAGCTTCTAAGTTGTTGCAGTCACCAAGAAAGAGAAACAGAAATTCAAGTTTTAGTTTTTGAAAATTCTGTTTTTGGCTGCTTTTGCTGCCTTGTAGTTGACCTAGGACCTTAAGATTTTGCATGAACCGAACTCTGGCAGCCACATTACACGAGAAAAAGCGAGAAGTGGTAATTCGTAGTAAAAACCGCAGAAAACATAACGTTTTCAACATTTGTTTTCGTATCGACGTAACTGAAAATCTTCACATTGGACGCATTGCTCTCAGAAACGTTTACATTTATCGCCTGGCAACTAATGCAGCGTGATGACGTTTGCGGTCGCACCACTCTGTACGAAGTAGAAGCTTCTAACTTGTTGCAGTCACCAAGAAAGAGGCACAGAAATTCAAGTTTTAGTTTTTGAAAATTCAGTTTTTGGCTGCTTTTGCTGCCTTGTAGTTGACCTAGGACCTTAAGATTTTGCATGAACCGAACTCTGGCAGCCACATTACACGAGAAAAAGCGAGAAGTGGTAATTCGAAGTAAAAACTGCAGAAAACATAACGTTTTCAACATTTGTTTTCGTAACGACGTAACTGAAAATCTCCACATTGGACGCATTACTCTCAGAAACGTTTACATTTATCGTCTGGCAACTAATGCAGCGTGATGACGTTTGTGGTCGCACCACTCTGTACGAAGTAGAAGCTTCTAAGTTGTTGCAGTCACCAAGAAAGAGGCACAGAAATTCAAGTTTTAGTTTTTGAAAATTCAGTTTTAGGCTGCTTTTGCTGCCTTGTAGTTGACCTAGGACCTTAAGATTTGGCATGAACCGAACTCTGGCAGCCACATTACACGAGAAAAAGCGAGAAGTGGTAATTCGTAGTAAAAACCGCAGAAAACATAACGTTTTCAACATTTGTTTTCGAAATGACGTAACTGAAAATCTTCACATTGGACGCATTACCCTCAGAAACGTTTACATTTATCGTCTTTCAACTAATGCAGCGTGATGACGTTTGCGGTCGCACCACTCTGTACGAAGTAGAAGCTTCTAAGTTGTTGCAGTCACCAAGAAAGAGGCACAGAAATTCAAGTTTTAGTTTTTGAAAATTCAGTTTTTGGCTGCTTTTGCGGCCTTGTAGTTGACCAAGGACCTTAAGATTTTGCATGAACCGAACTCTGGCAGCCACATTACACGAGAAAAAGCGAGAAGATGTAATTCGTAGTAAAAACCGCAGAAAACATAACGTTTTCAACATTTGTTTTCGAAATGACGTAACTGAAAATCTTCACATTGGACGCATTACTCTCAGAAACGTTTACATTTATCGTCTGGCAACTAATGCAGCGTGATGACGTTTGCGGTCGCACCACTCTGTACGAAGTAGAAGCTTCTAAGTTGTTGCAGTCACCAAGAAAGAGGCACAGAAATTCAAGTATTAGTTTTTGAAAATTCAGTTTTTGCTGCTTTTGCTGCCTTGTAGTTGACCTAGGACCTTAAGATTTTGCATGAACCGAACTCTGGCAGCCACATTACACGAGAAAAAGCGAGAAGTGGTAATTCGTAGTAAAAACCGCAGAAAACATAACGTTTTCAACATTTGTTTTCGTATCGACGTAACTGAAAATCTTCACATTGGACGCATTACTCTCAGAAACGTTTACATTTATCGTCTGGCAACTAATGCAGCGTGATGACGTTTGCGGTCGCACCACTCTGTACGAAGTAGAAGCTTCTAAGTTGTTGCAGTCACCAAGAAAGAGGCACAGAAATTCAAGTTTTAGTTTTTGAAAATTCAGTTTTTGGCTGCTTTTGCTGCCTTTTAGTTGACCTAGGACCTTAAGATTTTGCATGAACCGAACTCTGGCAGCCACGTTACACGAGAAAAAGCGAAAAGTGGTAATTCGTAGTAAAAACCGCAGAAAACATAACGTTTTCAACATTTGTTTTCATATCGACGTAACTGAAAATCTTCACATTGGACGCATTACTCTCAGAAACGTTTACATTTATCGTCTGGCAACTAATGCAGCGTGATGACGTTTGCGGTCGCACCACTCTGTACGAAGTAGAAGCTTCTAAGTTGTTGCAGTCACCAAGAAAGAGGCACAGAAATTCAAGTTTTAGTTTTTGAAAATTCAGTTTTTGGCTGCTTTTGCTGCCTTCTAGTTGACCTAGGACCTTAAGATTTTGCATGAACCGAACTCTGGCAGCCACATTACACGAGAAAAAGCGAGAAGTGGTAATTCGTAGTAAAAGCCGCAGAAAACATAACGTTTTCAACATTTGTTTTCGTATCGACGTAACTGAAAATCTTCACATTGGACGCATTACTCTCAGAAACGTTTACATTTATCGTCTGGCAACTAATGCAGCGTGATGACGTTTGCGGTCGCACCACTCTGTACGAAGTAGAAGCTTCTAAGTTGTTGCAGTCACCAAGAAAGAGGCACAGAAATTCAAGTTTTAGTTTTTGAAAATTCAGTTCTTGGCTGCTTTTGCTGCCTTGTAGTTGACCTAGGACCTTAAGATTTTGCATGAACCGAACTCTGGCAGCCACATTACACGAGAAAAAGCGAGAAGTGGTAATTCGTAGTAAAAACCGCAGAAACCATAACGTTTTCAACATTTGTTTTCGTATCGACGTAACTGAAAATCTTCACATTGGACGCATTACTCTCAGAAACGTTTACATTTATCGTCTGGCAACTAATGCAGCGTGATAACGTTTGCGGTCGCACCACTCTGTACGAAGTAGAAGCTTCTAAGTTGTTGCAGTCACCAAGAAAGAGGCACAGAAATTCAAGTTTTAGTTTTTGAAAATTCAGTTTTTGGCTGCTTTTGCTGCCTTGTAGTTGACCTAGGACCTTAAGATTTTGCATGAACCGAACTCTGGCAGCCACATTACACGAGAAAAAGCGAGAAGTGGTAATTCGTAGTAAAAACCGCAGAAAACATAACGTTTTCAACATTTGTTTTCGTATCGACGTAACTGAAAATCTTCACATTGGACGCATTACTCTCAGAAACGTTTACATTTATCGTCTGGCAACTAATGCAGCGTGATGACGTTTGCGGTCGCACCACTCTGTACGAAGTAGAAGCTTCTAAGTTGTTGCAGTCACCAAGAAAGAGGCACAGAAATTCAAGTTTTAGTTTTTGAAAATTCAGTTTTTGGCTGCTTTTGCTGCCTTGTAGTTGACCTAGGACCTTAAGATTTTGCATGAACCGAACTCTGACAGCCACATTACACGAGAAAAAGCGAGAAGTGGTAATTCGTAGTAAAAACCGCAGAAAACATAACGTTTTCAACATTTGTTTTCGAAATGACGTAACTGAAAATCTTCACATTGGACGCATTACTCCCAGAAACGTTTACATTTATCGTCTGGCAACTAATGCCGCGTGATTACGTTTGCGGTCGCACCACTCTGTACGAAGTAGAAGCTTCTAAGTTGTTGCAGTCACCAAGAAAGAGGCACAGAAATTCAAGTTTTAGTTTTTGAAAATTTAGTTTTGGCTGCTTTTGCTGCCTTGTAGTTGACCTAGGACCTTAAGATTTTGCATGAACCGAACTCTGGCAGCCACATTACACGAAAAAAACCGAGAAGTGGTAATCCGTAGTAAAAACCGCAGAAAACATAACGTTTTCAACATTTGTTTTCGTATCGACGTAACTGAAAATCTTCACATTGGACGCATTACTCTCAGAAACGTTTACATTTATCGTCCGGCAACTAATGCAGCGTGATGACGTTTCCGGTCGCACCACTCTGTACGAAGTAGAAGCTCCTAAGTTGTTGCGGTCACCAAGAAAGAGGCACAGAAATTCAAGTTTTAGTTTTTGAAAATTCAGTTTTTGGCTGCTTTTGCTGCCTTGTAGTTGACCTAGGACCTTAAGATTTTGCATGAACCGAACTCTGGCAGCCACATTACACGAGAAAAAGCGAGAAGTGGTAATTCGTAGTAAAAACCGCAGAAAACATAACGTTTTCAACATTTGTTTTCGAAATGACGTAACTGAAAATCTTCACATTGGACGCATTACTCTCAGAAACGTTTACATTTATCGTCTGGCAAATAATGCAGCGTGATGACGTTTGAGGTCGCACCACTCTGTACGAAGTAGAAGCTTCTAAGTTGTTGCAGTCACCAAGAAAGAGGCACAGAAATTCAAGTTTTAGTTTTTGAAAATTCAGTTTTTGGCTGCTTTTGCTGCCTTCTAGTTGACCTAGGACCTTAAGATTTTGCATGAACCGAACTCTGGTAGCCACATTACACGAGAAAAAGCGAGAAGTGGTAATCCGTAGTAAAAACCGCAGAAAACATGACGTTTTCAACATTTGTTTTCGTATCGACGTAACTGAAAATCTTCACATTGGACGCATTACTCTCAGAAACGTTTACATTTATCGTCTGGCAACTAATGCAGCGTGATGACGTTTGCAGTCGCACCACTCTGTACGAAGTAGAAGCTTCTAAGTTGTTGCAGTCACCAAGAAAGAGGCACAGAAATTCAAGTTTTAGTTTTTGAAAATTCAGTTTTTGGCTGCTTTTGCTACCTTGTAGTTGACTTAGGACCTTAAGATTTTGCATGAACCGAACTCTGGCAGCCACATTACACGAGAAAAAGCGAGAAGATGTAATTCGTAGTAAAAACCGCAGAAAACATAACGTTTTCAACATTTGTTTTCGTATCGACGTAACTGAAAATCTTCACATTGGACGCATTACTCTCAGAAACGTTTACATTTATCGTCTGGCAACTAATGCCGCGTGATTACGTTTGCGGTCGCACCACTCTGTACGAAGTAGAAGCTTCTAAGTTGTTGCAGTCACCAAGAAAGAGGCACAGAAATTCAAGTTTTAGTTTTTGAAAATTTAGTTTTGGCTGCTTTTGCTGCCTTGTAGTTGACCTAGGACCTTAAGATTTTGCATGAACCGAACTCTGGCAGCCACATTACACGAAAAAAACCGAGAAGTGGTAATCCGTAGTAAAAACCGCAGAAAACATAACGTTTTCAACATTTGTTTTCGTATCGACGTAACTGAAAATCTTCACATTGGACGCATTACTCTCAGAAACGTTTACATTTATCGTCCGGCAACTAATGCAGCGTGATGACGTTTCCGGTCGCACCACTCTGTACGAAGTAGAAGCTTCTAAGTTGTTGCAGTCACCAAGAAAGAGGCACAGAAATTCAAGTTTTAGTTTTTGAAAATTCAGTTTTTGGCTGCTTTTGCTGCCTTGTAGTTGACCTAGGACCTTAAGATTTTGCATGAACCGAACTCTGGCAGCCACATTACACGAGAAAAAGCGAGAAGTGGTAATTCGTAGTAAAAACCGCAGAAAACATAACGTTTTCAACATTTGTTTTCGAAATGACGTAACTGAAAATCTTCACATTGGACGCATTACTCTCAGAAACGTTTACATTTATCGTCTGGCAAATAATGCAGCGTGATGACGTTTGCGGTCGCACCACTCTGTACGAAGTAGAAGCTTCTAAGTTGTTGCAGTCACCAAGAAAGAGGCACAGAAATTCAAGTTTTAGTTTTTGAAAATTCAGTTTTTGGCTGCTTTTGCTGCCTTCTAGTTGACCTAGGACCTTAAGATTTTGCATGAACCGAACTCTGGTAGCCACATTACACGAGAAAAAGCGAGAAGTGGTAATCCGTAGTAAAAACCGCAGAAAACATAACGTTTTCAACATTTGTTTTCGTATCGACGTAACTGAAAATCTTCACATTGGACGCATTACTCTCAGAAACGTTTACATTTATCGTCTGGCAACTAATGCAGCGTGATGACGTTTGCAGTCGCACCACTCTGTACGAAGTAGAAGCTTCTAAGTTGTTGCAGTCACCAAGAAAGAGGCACAGAAATTCAAGTTTTAGTTTTTGAAAATTCAGTTTTTGGCTGCTTTTGCTGCCTTGTAGTTGACCTAGGACCTTAAGATTTTGCATGAACCGAACTCTGGCAGCCACATTACACGAGAAAAAGCGAGAAGTGGTAATTCGTAGTAAAACCCGCAGAAACCATAACGTTTTCAACATTTGTTTTCGTATCGACGTAACTGAAAATCTTCACATTGGACGCATTACTCTCAGAAACGTTTACATTTATCGTCTGGCAACTAATGCAGCGTGATAACGTTTGCGGTCGCACCACTCTGTACGAAGTATAAGCTTCTAAGTTGTTGCAGTCACCAAGAAAGAGGCACAGAAATTCAAGTTTTAGTTTTTGAAAATTCAGTTTTTGGCTGCTTTTGCTGCCTTGTAGTTGACCTAGGACCTTAAGATTTTGCATGAACCGAACTCTGGCAGCCACATTACACGAGAAAAAGCGAGAAGTGGTAATTCGTAGTAAAAACCGCAGAAAACATAACGTTTTCAACATTTGTTTTCGTATCGACGTAACTGAAAATCTTCACATTGGACGCATTACTCTCAGAAACGTTTACATTTATCGTCTGGCAACTAATGCAGCGTGATGACGTTTGCGGTCGCACCACTCTGTACGAAGTAGAAGCTTCTAAGTTGTTGCAGTCACCAAGAAAGAGGCACAGAAATTCAAGTTTTAGTTTTTGAAAATTCAGTTTTTGGCTGCTTTTGCTGCCTTGTAGTTGACCTAGGACCTTAAGATTTTGCATGAACCGAACTCTGACAGCCACATTACACGAGAAAAAGCGAGAAGTGGTAATTCGTAGTAAAAACCGCAGAAACCATAACGTTTTCAACATTTGTTTTCGTATCGACGTAACTGAAAATCTTCACATTGGACGCATTACTCTCAGAAACGTTTACATTTATCGTCTGGCAACTAATGCAGCGTGATGACGTTTGCGGTCGCACCACTCTGTACGAAGTAGAAGCTTCTAAGTTGTTGCAGTCACCAAGAAAGAGGCACAGAAATTCAAGTTTTAGTTTTTGAAAATTCAGTTTTTGGCTGCTTTTGCTGCCTTGTAGTTGACCTAGGACCTTAAGATTTTGCATGAACCGAACTCTGACAGCCACATTACACGAGAAAAAGCGAGAAGTGGTAATTCGTAGTAAAAACCGCAGAAACCATAACGTTTTCAACATTTGTTTTCGTATCGACGTAACTGAAAATCTTCACATTGGACGCATTACTCTCAGAAACGTTTACATTTATCGTCTGGCAACTAATGCAGCGTGATAACGTTTGCGGTCGCACCACTCTGTACGAAGTAGAAGCTTCTAAGTTGTTGCAGTCACCAAGAAAGAGGCACAGAAATTCAAGTTTTAGTTTTTGAAAATTCAGTATTTGGCTGCTTTTGCTACCTTGTAGTTGACTTAGGACCTTAAGATTTTGCATGAACCGAACTCTTTCAGCCACATTACACGAGAAAAAGCGAGAAGATGTAATTCGTAGTAAAAACCGCAGAAAACATAACGTTTTCAACATTTGTTTTCGTATCGACGTAACTGAAAATCTTCACATTGGACGCATTACTCTCAGAAACGTTTACATTTATCGTCTGGCAACTAATGCAGCGTGATGACGTTTGCGGTCGCACCACTCTGTACGAAGTAGAAGCTTCTAAGTTGTTGCAGTCACCAAGAAAGAGGCACAGAAATTCAAGTTTTAGTTTTTGAAAATTCAGTTTTGGCTGCTTTTGCTGCCTTGTAGTTGACCTAGGACCTTAAGATTTTGCATGAACCGAACTCTGGCAGCCACATTACACGAGAAAAAGCGAGAAGTGGTAATTCGTAGTAAAAACCGCAGAAAACATAACGTGTTCAACATTTGTTTTCGTATCGACGTAACTGAAAATCTTCACATTGGACGCATTACTCTCAGAAACGTTTACATTTATCGTCTGGCAAATAATGCAGCGTGATGACGTTTGCGGTCGCACCACTCTGTACGAAGTAGAAGCTTCTAAGTTGTTGCAGTCACCAAGAAAGAGGCACAGAAATTCAAGTTTTAGTTTTTGAAAATTCAGTTTTTGGCTGCTTTTGCTGCCTTGTAGTTGACCTAGGACCTTAAGATTTTGCATGAACCGAACTCTGGCAGCCACATTACACGAGAAAAAGCGAGAAGTGGTAATTCGTAGTAAAAACCGCAGAAAACATAACGTTTTCAACATTTGTTTTCATATCGACGTAACTGAAAATCTTCACATTGGACGCATTACTCTCAGAAACGTTTACATTTATCGTCTGGCAACTAATGCAGCGTGATGACGTTTGCGGTCGCACCACTCTGTACGAAGTAGAAGCTTCTAAGTTGTTGCAGTCACCAAGAAAGAGGCACAGAAATTCAAGTTTTAGTTTTTGAAAATTCAGTTTTTGGCTGCTTTTGCTGCCTTCTAGTTGACCTAGGACCTTAAGATTTTGCATGAACCGAACTCTGGCAGCCACATTACACGTTAAAAAGCGAGAAGTGGTAATTCGTAGTAAAAACCGCAGAAAACATAACGTTTTCAACATTTGTTTTCGTATCGACGTAACTGAAAATCTTCACATTGGACGCATTACTCTCAGAAACGTTTACATTTATC
Organism: Schistocerca serialis cubense; assembly: GCF_023864345.2. Classification (NCBI taxonomy): domain Eukaryota; kingdom Metazoa; phylum Arthropoda; class Insecta; order Orthoptera; family Acrididae; genus Schistocerca; species Schistocerca serialis. The sequence continues at coordinate 775,458 of NW_026047571.1, read as the reverse complement.
GTCTGGCAACTAATGCAGCGTGATGACGTTTGCGGTCGCACCACTCTGTACGAAGTAGAAGCTTCTAAGTTGTTGCAGTCACCAAGAAAGAGGCACAGAAATTCAAGTTTTAGTTTTTGAAAATTCAGTTTATGGCTGCTTTTGCTGCCTTCTAGTTGACCTAGGACCTTAAGATTTAGCATGAACCGAACTCTGGCAGCCACATTACACGAGAAAAAGCGAGAAGTGGTAATTCGTAGTAAAAACCGCAGAAAACATAACGTTTTCAACATTTGTTTTCGAAATGACGTAACTGAAAATCTTCACATTGGACGCATTACTCTCAGAAACGTTTACATTTATCGTCTGGCAACTAATGCAGCGTGATGACGTTTGCGGTCGCACCACTCTGTACGAAGAAGAAGCTTCTAAGTTGTTGCAGTCACCAAGAAAGAGGCACAGAAATTCAAGTTTTAGTTTTTGAAAATTCAGTTTTTGGCTGCTTTTGCTGCCTTCTAGTTGACCTAGGACCTTAAGATTTTGCATGAACCGAACTCTGGCAGCCACATTACACGAGAAAAAGCGAGAAGTGGTAATCCGTAGTAAAAACCGCAGAAAACATAACGTTTTCAACATTTGTTTTCGTATCGACGTAACTGAAAATCTTCACATTGGACGCATTACTCTCAGAAACGTTTACATTTATCGTCTGGCAACTAATGCAGCGTGATGACGTTTGCGGTCGCACCACTCTGTACAAAGTAGAAGCTTCTAAGTTGTTGCGGTCACCAAGAAAGAGGCACAGAAATTCAAGTTTTAGTTTTTGAAAATTCAGTTTTTGGCTGCTTTTGCTGCCCTGTAGTTGACCTAGGACCTTAAGATTTTGCATGAACCGAACTCTGGCAGCCACATTACACTAGAAAAAGCGAGAAGTGGTAATTCGTAGTAAAAACCGCAGAAAACATAACGTTTTCAACATTTGTTTTCGTATCGACGTAACTGAAAATCTTCACATTGGACGCATTACTCTCAGAAACGTTTACATTTATCGTCTGGCAACTAATGCCGCGTGATTACGTTTGCGGTCGCACCACTCTGTACGAAGTAGAAGCTTCTAAGTTGTTGCAGTCACCAAGAAAGAGGCACAGAAATTCAAGTTTTAGTTCTTGAAAATTCAGTTTTGGCTGCTTTTGCTGCCTTGTAGTTGACCTAGGACCTTAAGATTTTGCATGAACCGAACTCTGGCAGCCACATTACACGAGAAAAAGCGAGAAGTGGTAATTCGTAGTAAAAACCGCAGAAAACATAACGTTTTCAACATTTGTTTTCGAAATGACGTAACTGAAAATCTTCACATTGGACGCATTACTCTCAGAAACGTTTACATTTATCGTCTGGCAACTAATGCCGCGTGATGACGTTTGCGGTCGCACCACTTTGTACGAAGTAGAAGCTTCTAAGTTGTTGCAGTCACCAAGAAAGAGGCACAGAAATTCAAGTTTTAGTTTTTGAAAATTCAGTTTTTGGCTGCTTTTGCTGCCTTGTAGTTGACCTAGGACCTTAAGATTTTGCATGAACCGAACTCTGGCAGCCACATTACACGAGAAAAAGCGAGAAGTGGTAATTCGTAGTAAAAAGCGCAGAAAACATAACGTTTTCAACATTTGTTTTCTTATCGACGTAACTGAAAATCTTCACATTGGACGCATTACTCTCAGAAACGTTTACATTTATCGTCTGGCAACTAATGCAGCGTGATGACGTTCACGGTCGCACCACTCTGTACGAAGTAGAAGCTTCTAAGATGTTGCAGTCACCAAGAAAGAGGCACAGAAATTCAAGTTTTAGTTTTTGAAAATTCAGTTTTTGGCTGCTTTTGCTGCCTTGTAGTTGACCTAGGACCTTAAGATTTTGCATGAACCGAACTCTGGCAGCCACATTACACGAGAAAAAGCGAGAAGTGGTAATTCGTAGCAAAAACCGCAGAAAACATAACGTTTTCAACATTTGTTTTCGAAATGACGTAACTGAAAATCTTCACATTGGACGCATTACTCTCAGAAACGTTTACATTTATCGTCTGGCAACTAATGCAGCGTGATGACGTTTGCGGTCGCACCACTCTGTACGAAGTAGAAGCTTCTAAGTTGTTGCAGTCACCAAGAAAGAGGCACAGAAATTCAAGTTTTAGTTTTTGAAAATTCAGTTTTTGGCTGCTTTTGCTGCCTTGTAGTTGACCTAGGACCTTAAGATTTTGCATGAACCGAACTCTGGCAGCCACATTACACGAGAAAAAGCGGGAAGTGGTAATTCGTAGTAAAAACCGCAGAAAACATAACGTTTTCAAAATTTGTTTTCGAAATCACGTAACTGAAAATCTTCACATTGGACGCATTACTCTCAGAAACGTTTACATTTATCGTCTGGCAACTAATGCAGCGTGATGACGTTTGCGGTCGCACCACTCTGTACGAAGTAGAAGCTTCTAAGTTGTTGCAGTCACCAAGAAAGAGGCTGAGAAGTTCAAGTTTTAGTTTTTGAAAATTCAGTTTTTGGCTGCTTTTGCTGCCTTGTAGTTGACCTAGGACCTTAAGATTTTGCATGAACCGAACTCTGGCAGCCACATTACACGAGAAAAAGCGAGAAGTGGTAATTCGTAGTAAAAACCGCAGAAAACATAACGTTTTCAACATTTGTTTTCGTATCGACGTAACTGAAAATCTTCACATTGGACGCATTACTCTCAGAAACGTTTACATTTATCGTCTGGCAACTAATGCAGTGTGATGACGTTTGCGGTCGCACCACTCTGTACGAAGTAGAAGCTTCTAAGTTGTTGCAGTCACCAAGAAAGAGGCACAGAAATTCAAGTTTTAGTTTTTGAAAACTCAGTTTTTGGCTGCTTTTGCTGCCTTGTAGTTGACCTAGGACCTTAAGATTTTGCATGAACCGAACTCTGGCAGCCACATTACACGAGAAAAAGCGAGAAGTGGTAATTCGTAGTAAAAACCGCAGAAAACATAACGTTTTCAACATTTCTTTTCGTATCGAAGTAACTGAAAATCTTCACATTGGACGCATTACTCTCAGAAACGTTTACATTTATCGTCTGGCAACTAATGCAGCGTGATGACGTTTGCGGTCGCACCACTCTGTACGAAGTAGAAGCTTCTAAGTTGTTGCAGTCACCAAGAAAGAGGCACAGAAATTCAAGTTTTAGTTTTTGAAAATTCAGTTTTTGGCTGCTTTTGCTGCCTTGTAGTTGACCTAGGACCTTAAGATTTTGCATGAACCGAACTCTGACAGCTACATTACACGAGAAAAAGCGAGAAGTGGTAATTCGTAGTAAAAACCGCAGAAAACATAACGTTTTCAACAATTGTTTTCGAAATGACGTAACTTAAAATCTTCACATTGGACGCATTACTCTCAGAAACGTTTACATTTATCGTCTGGCAACTAATGCAGCGTGATGACGTTTGCGGTCGCACCACTCTGTACGAAGTAGAAGCTTCTAAGTTGTTGCAGTCACCAAGAAAGAGGCACAGAAATTCAAGTTTTAGTTATTGAAAATTCAGTTTTTGGCTGCTTTTGCTGCCTTGTAGTTGACCTAGGACCTTAAGATTTTGCATGAACCGAACTCTGGCAGCCACATTACACGAGAAAAAGCGAGAAGTGGTAATTCGTAGTAAAAACCGCAGAAAACATAACGTTTTCAACATTTGTTTTCGAAATGACGTAACTGAAAATCTTCACATTGGACGCATTACTCTCAGAAACGTTTACATTTATCGTCTGGCAACTAATGCCGCGTGATGACGTTTGCGGTCGCACCACTCTGTACGAAGTAGAAGCTTCTCAGTTGTTGCAGTCACCAAGAAAGAGGCACAGAAATTCAAGTTTTAGTTTTTGAAAATTCAGTTTTTGGCTGCTTTTGCTGCCTTGTAGTTGACCTAGGACCTTAAGATTTTGCATGAACCGAACTCTGGCAGCCACATTACACGAGAAAAAGCGAGAAGTGGTAATTCGTAGTGAAAACCGCAGAAAACATAACGTTTTCAACATTTGTTTTCGAAATGACGTAACTGAAAATCTTCACATTGGAAGCATTACTCTCAGAAACGTTTACATTTATCGTCTGGCAACTAATGCAGCGTGATGACGTTTGCGGTCGCACCACTCTGTACGAAGTAGAAGCTTCTAAGTTGTTGCAGTCACCAAGAGAGAGGCACAGATATTCAAGTTTTAGTTTTTGAAAATTCAGTTTTTGGCTGCTTTTGCTGCCTTCTAGTTGACCTAGGACCTTAAGATTTGGCATGAACCGAACTCTGGCAGCCACATTACACGAGAAAAAGCGAGAAGTGGTAATTCGTAGTAAAAACCGCAGAAAACATAACGTTTTCAACATTTGTTTTCGAAATGACGTAACAGAAAATCTTCACATTGGACGCATTACTCTCAGAAACGTTTACATTTATCGTCTGGCAACTAATGCAGCGTGATGACGTTTGCGGTCGCACCACTCTGTGCGAAGTAGAAGCTTCTAAGTTGTTGCAGTCACCAAGAGAGAGGCACAGAAATTCAAGTTTTAGTTTTTGAAAATTCAGTTTTTGGCTGCTTTTGCTGCCTTGTAGTTGACCTAGGACCTTAAGATTTTGTATGAACCGAACTCTGGCAGCCACATTACACGAGAAAAAGTGAGAAGTGGCAATTCGTAGTAAAAACCGCAGAAAACATAACGTTTTCAACATTTGTTTTCGAAATGACGTAACTGAAAATCTTCACATTGGACGCATTACTCTCAGAAACGTTTACATTTATCGTCTGGCAACTAATGCCGCGTGATGACGTTTGCGGTCGCACCACTCTGTACGAAGTAGAAGCTTCTAAGTTGTTGCAGTCACCAAGAAAGAGGCACAGAAATTCAAGTTTTAGTTTTTGAAAATTCAGTTTTTGGCTGCTTTTGCTGCCTTGTAGTTGACCTAGGAACTTAAGATTTTGCATGAACCGAACTCTGGCAGCCACATTACACGAGAAAAAGCGAGAAGCGGTAATTCGTAGTAAAAACCGCAGAAAACATAACGTTTTCAACATTTGTTTTCGAAATGACGTAACTGAAAATCTTCACATTGGACGCATTACTCTCAGAAACGTTTACATTTATCGTCTGGCCACTATTGCCGCGTGATGACGTTTGCCGTCGCACCACTCTGTACGAAGTAGAAGCTTCTAAGTTGTTGTAGTCACCAAGAAAGAGGCACAGAAATTCAAGTTTTAGTGTTTGAAAATTCAGTTTTTGGCTGCTTTTGCTGCCTTGTAGTTGACCTAGGAACTTAAGATTTTGCATTAACCGAACTCTGGCAGCCACATTACACGACAAAAAGCGAGAAGTGGTAATTCGTAGTAAAAACCGCAGAAAACATAACGTTTTCAACATTTGTTTTCGAAATGACGTAACTGAAAATCTTCACATTGGACGCATTACGCTCAGAAACGTTTACGTTTATCGTCTGGCAACTAATGCAGCGTGATGACGTTTGCGGTTGCACCACTCTGTACGAAGTAGAAGCTTCTAAGTTGTTGCAGTCACCAAGAAAGAGGCACAGAAATTCAAGTTTTAGTTTTTATAAATTCGGTTTTTGGCTGCTTTTGCTGCCTTGTAGTTGACCTAGGACCTTAAGATTTTGCATGAACCGAACCCTGGCAGCCACATTACACGAGAAAAATTGAGAAGTTGTAATTCGTAGTAAAAACCGCAGAAAACATAACGTTTTCAACATTTGTTTTCGAAATGACGTAACTGAAAATCTTCACATTGGACGCATTACTCTCAGAAACGTTTACATTTATCGTCTGGCAACTAATGCAGCGTGATGACGTTTGCGGTCGCACCACTCTGTACGAACTAGAAGCTTCTAAGTTGTTGCAGTCACCAAGAAAGAGGCACAGAAATTCAAGTTTTAGTTTTTGAAAATTCAGTTTTTGGCTGCTTTTGCTGCCTTGTAGTTGACCTAGGACCTTAAGATTTTGCATGAACCGAACCCTGGCAGCCACATTACACGAGAAAAAGCGAGAAGTGGTAATTCGTAGTAAAAACCGCAGAAAACATAACGTTTTCAACATTTGTTTTCGAAATGACGTAACTGAAAATCTTCACATTGGACGCATTACTCTCAGAAACGTTTACATTTATCGTCTGGCAACTAATGCAGCGTGATGACGTTTGCGGTCGCACCACTCTGTACGAAGTAGAAGCTTCTAAGTTGTTGCAGTCACCAAGAAAGAGGCACAGAAATTCAAGTTTTAGTTTTTGAAAATTCATTTTTTGGCTGCTTTTGCTGCCTTGTAGTTGACCTAGGACCTTAAGATTTTGCATGAACCGAACTCTGGCAGCCACATTACACGAGAAAAAGCGAGAAGTGGTAATTCGTAGTAAAAACCGCAGAAGACATAACGTTTTCAACATTTGTTTTCGAAATGACGTAACTGAAAATCTTCACATTGGACGCATTACTCTCAGAAACGTTTACATTTATCGTCTGGCAACTAATGCAGCGTGATGACGTTTGCGGTCGCACCACTCTGTACGAAGTAGAAGCTTCTAAGTTGTTGCAGTCACCAAGAAAGAGGCAGAGAAGTTCAAGTTTTAGTTTTTGAAAATTCAGTTTTAGGCTGCTTTTGCTGCCTTGTAGTTGACCTAGGACCTTAAGATTTTGCATGAACCGAACTCTGGCAGCCACATTACACGAGAAAAAGCGAGAAGTGGTAATTCGTAGTAAAAACAGCAGAAAACATAACGTTTTCAACATTTGTTTTCGAAATGACGTATCTGAAAATCTTCACATTGGACGCATTACTCTCAGAAACGTTTACATTTAACGTCTGGCAACTAATGCCGCGTGATGACGTTTGCGGTCGCACCACTCTGTACGAAGTAGAAGCTTCTAAGTTGTTGCAGTCACCAAGAAAGAGGCACAGAAATTCAAGTTTTAGTTTTTGAAAATTCAGTTTTTGGCTGCTTTTGCTGCCTTGTAGTTCACCTAGGACCTTAAGATTTTGCATGAACCGAACTCTGGCAGCCACATTACACGAGAAAAAGCGAGAAGTGGTAATTCGTAGTAAAAACCGCAGAAAACATAACGTTTTCAACATTTGTTTTCGAAATGACGTAACTGAAAATCTTCACATTGGACGCATTACTCTCAGAAACGTTTACATTTATCTTCTGGCAACTAATGCAACGTGATGACGTTTGCGGTCGCACCACTCTGTACGAAGTAGAAGCTTCTAAGTTGTTGCAGTCACCAAGAAAGAGGCACAGAAATTCAAGTTTTAGTTTTTGAAAATTCAGTTTTTGGCTGCTTTTGCTGCCTTGTAGTTGACCTAGGACCTTAAGATTTTGCATGAACCGAACTCTGGCAGCCACATTACACTGGAAAAAGCGAGAAGTGGTAATTCCTAGTGAAAACCGCAGAAAACATAACGTTTTCAACATTTGTTTTCGAAATGACGTAACTGAAAATCTTCACATTGGACGCATTACTCTCAGAAACGTTTACATTTATCGTCTGGCAACTAATGCTGCGTGATGACGTTTGCGGTCGCACCACTCTGTACGAAGTAGAAGCTTCTAAGTTGTTGCAGTCACCAAGAAAGAGGCACAGATATTCAAGTTTTAGTTTTTGAAAATTCAGTTTTTGGCTGCTTTTGCTGCCTTGTAGTTGACCTAGGACCTTAAGATTTTGCATGAACCGAACTCTGGCAGCCACATTACACGAGAAAAAGCGAGAAGTGGTAATTCGTAGTAAAAACCGCAGAAAACATAACGTTTTCAACATTTGTTTTCGAAATGACGTAACTGAAAATCTTCACATTGGACGCATTACTCTCAGAAACGTTTACATTTATCGTCTGGCAACTAATGCAGTGAGATGACGTTTGCGGTCGCACCACTCTGTACGAAGTAGAAGCTTCTAAGTTGTTGCAGTCACCAAGAAAGAGGCACAGAAATTCAAGTTTTAGTTTTTGAAAATTCAGTTTTTGGCTGCTTTTGCTGCCTTGTAGTTGACCTAGGACCTTAAGATTTTGTATGAACCGAACTCTGGCAGCCACATTACACGAGAAAAAGCGAGAAGTGGTAATTCGTAGTAAAAACCGCAGAAAACATAACGTTTTCAACATTTGTTTTCGAAATGACGTAACTGAAAATCTTCACATTGGACGCATTACTCTCAGAAACGTTTACATTTATCGTCTGGCAACTAATGCCGCGTGATGACGTTTGCGGTCGCACCACTCTGTACGAAGTAGAAGCTTCTAAGTTGTTGCAGTCACCAAGAAAGAGGCACAGAAATTCAAGTTTTAGTTTTTGAAAATTCATGTTTTGGCTGCTTTTGCTGCGTTGTAGTTGACCTAGGACCTTAAGATTTTGCATGAACCGAACTCTGGCAGCCACATTACACGAGAAAAAGCGAGAAGTGGTAATTCGTAGTAAAAACCGCAGAAAACATAACGTTTTCAACATTTGTTTTCGAAATGACGTAACTGAAAATCTTCACATTGGACGCATTACTCTCAGAAACGTTTACATTTATCGTCTGGCAACTAATGCAGCGTGATGACGTTTGCGGTCGCACCTCTCTGTACGAAGTAGAAGCTTCTAAGTTGTTGCAGTCACCAAGAAAGAGGCTGAGAAGTTCAAGTTTTAGTTTTTGAAAATTCAGTTTTTGACTGCTTTTGCTGCCTTGTAGTTGACCTAGGACCTTAAGATTTTGCATGAACCGAACTCTGGCAGCCACATTACACGAGAAAAAGCGAGAAGTGGTAATTCGTAGTAAAAACCGCAGAAAACATAACGTGTTCAACATTTGTTTTCGTATCGACGTAACTGAAAATCTTCACATTGGACGCATTACTCTCAGAAACGTTTACATTTATCGTCTGGCAACTAATGCAGCGTGATGACGTTTGCGGTCGCACCACTCTGTACGAAGTAGAAGCTTCTAAGTTGTTGCAGTCACCAAGAAAGAGGCACAGAAATTCAAGTTTTAGTTTTTGAAAATTCAGTTTTTGGCTGCTTTTGCTGCCTTGTAGTTGACCTAGGACCTTAAGATTTTGCATGAACCGAACTCTGGCAGCCACATTACACGAGAAAAAGCGAGAAGTGGTAATTCGTAGTAAAAACCGCAGAAAACATAACGTTTTCAACATTTCTTTCGAAATGACGTAACTGAAAATCTTCACATTGGACGCATTACTCTCAGAAACGTTTACATTTATCTTCTGGCAACTAATGCAACGTGATGACGTTTGCGGTCGCACCACTCTGTACGAAGTAGAAGCTTCTAAGTTGTTGCAGTCACCAAGAAAGAGGCACAGAAATTCAAGTTTTAGTTTTTGAAAATTCAGTTTTTGACTGCTTTTGCTGCCTTGTAGTTGACCTAGGACCTTAAGATTTTGCATGAACCGAACTCTGGCAGCCACATTACACGAGAAAAAGCGAGAAGTGGTAATTCGTAGTAAAAACCGCAGAAAACATAACGTGTTCAACATTTGTTTTCGTATCGACGTAACTGAAAATCTTCACATTGGACGCATTACTCTCAGAAACGTTTACATTTATCGTCTGGCAACTAATGCAGCGTGATGACGTTTGCGGTCGCACCACTCTGTACGAAGTAGAAGCTTCTAAGTTGTTGCAGTCACCAAGAAAGAGGCACAGAAATTCAAGTTTTAGTTTTTGAAAATTCAGTTTTTGGCTGCTTTTGCTGCCTTGTAGTTGACCTAGGACCTTAAGATTTTGCATGAACCGAACTCTGGCAGCCACATTACACGAGAAAAAGCGATAAGTGGTAATTCGTAGTAAAAACCGCAGAAAACATAACGTTTTCAACATTTGTGTTCGAAACGACGTAACTGAAAATCTTCACATTGGACGCATTACTCTCAGAAACGTTTACATTTATCGTCTGGCAACTAATGCAGCGTGATGACGTTTGCGGTCGCACCACTCTGTACGAAGTAGAAGCTTCTAAGTTGTTGCAGTCACCAAGAAAGAGGCACAGAAATTCAAGTTTTAGTTTTTGAAAATTCAGTTTTTGGCTGCTTTTACTGCCTTGTAGTTGACCTAGGACCTTAAGATTTTGCATGAACCGAACTCTGGCAGCTACATTACATGAGAAAAGGCGAGAAGTGGTAATTCGTAGTAAAAACCGCAGAAAACATAACGTTTTCAACATTTGTTTTCGAAATGACGTAACTGAAAATCTTCACATTGGACGCATTACTCTCAGAAACGTTTACATTTATCGTCTGGCAACTAATGCCGCGTGATGACGTTTGCAGTCGCACCACTCTGTACGAAGTAGAAGCTTCTCAGTTGTTGCAGTCACCAAGAAAGAGGCACAGAAATTCAAGTTTTAGTTTTTGAAAATTCAGTTTTTGGCTGCTTTTGCTGCCTTGTAGTTGACCGAGGACCTTAAGATTTTGCATGAACCGAACTCTGGCAGCCACATTACACGAGAAAAAGCGAGAAGTGGTAATTCGTAGTAAAAACCGCAGAAAACATAACGTTTTCAACATTTGTTTTCGAAATGACGTAACTGAAAATCTTCACATTGGACGCATTACCCTCAGAAACGTTTACATTTATCGTCTGGCAACTAATGCAACGTGATGACGTTTGCGGTCGCACCACTCTGTACAAAGTAGAAGCTTCTAAGTTGTTGCAGTCACCAAGAAAGAGGCACAGAAATTCAAGTTTTAGTTTTTGAAAATTCAGTTTTTGGCTGCTTTTGCTGCCTTGTAGTTCACCTAGGACCTTAAGATTTTGCATGAACCGAACTCTGGCAGCCACATTACACGAGAAAAAGCGAGAAGTTGTAATTCGTAGTAAAAACCGCAGAAAACATAACGTTTTCAACATTTGTTTTCGAAATGACGTAACTGAAAATCTTCACATTGGACGCATTACTCTCAGAAACGTTTACATTTATCGTCTGGCAACTAATGCAGCGTGATGACGTTTGCGGTCGCACCACTCTGTACGAAGTAGAAGCTTCTAAGTTGTTGCAGTCACCAAGAAAGAGGCACAGAAATTCAAGTTTTAGTTTTTGAAAATTCAGTTTTTGGCTGCTTTTGCTGCCTTGTAGTTGACCTAGGACCTTAAGATTTTGCATGAACCGAACTCTGGCAGCCACATTACACGAGAAAAAGCGAGAAGTGGTAATTCGTAGTAAAAACCGCAGAAAACATAACGTTTTCAACATTTGTTTTCGAAATGACGTAACTGAAAATCTTCACATTGGACGCATTACTCTCAGAAACGTTTACATTTATCGTCTGGCAACTAATGCAGCGTGATGACGTTTGCGGTCGCACCACTCTGTACGAAGTAGAAGCTTCTAAGTTGTTGCAGTCACCAAGAAAGAGGCACAGAAATTCAAGTTTTAGTTTTTGAAAATTCAGTTTTTGGCACCTTTTGCTGCCTTGTAGTTGACCTAGGACCCTAAGATTTTGCATGAACCGAACCCTGGCAGCCACATTACACGAGAAAAAGCGAGAAGTGGTAATTCGTAGTAAAAACCGCAGAAAACATAACGTTTTCAATATTTGTTTTCGAAATGACGTAACTGAAAATCTTCACATTGGACGCATTACTCTCAGAAACGTTTACATTTATCGTCTGGCAACTAATGCAGCGTGATGACGTTTGCGGTCGCACCACTCTGTACGAAGTAGAAGCTTCTAAGTTGTTGCAGTCACCAAGAAAGAGGCACAGAAATTCAAGTTTTAGTTTTTGAAAATTCAGTTTTTGGCAGCTTTTGCTGCCTTGTAGTTGACCTAGGACCTTAAGATTTTGCCTGAACCGAACCCTGGCAGCCACATTACACGAGAAAAATTGAGAAGTGGTAATTCGTAGTAAAAACCGCAGATTACATAACGTTTTCAACATTTGTTTACGAAATGACGTAACTGAAAATCTTCACATTGGACGCATTACTCTCAGAAACGTTTACATTTATCGTCTGGCAACTAATGCAGCGTGATGACGTTTGCGGTCGCACCACTCTGTACGAAGTAGAAGCTTCTAAGTTGTTGCAGTCACCAAGAAAAAAGGCACAGAAATTCAAGTTTTAGTTTTTGAAAATTCAGTTTTTGGCTGCTTTTGCTGCCTTCTAGTTGACCTAGGACCTTAAGACTTTGCATGAACCGAGCTCTGGCAGCCACATTACACGAGAAAAAGCGAGAAGTGGTAATTCGTAATAAAAACCGTAGAAAATATAACGTTTTCAACATTTGTTTTCGAAATGACGTAACTGAAAATCTTCACATTGGACGCATTACTCTCAGAAACGTTTACATTTATCGTCTGGCAACTAATGCAGCGTGATGACGTTTGCGGTCGCACCACTCTGTACGAAGTAGAAGCTTCTAAGTTGTTGCAGTCACCAAGAAAGAGGCACAGAAATTCAAGTTTTAGTTTTTGAAAATTCATTTTTTGGCTGCTTTTGCTGCCTTGTAGTTGACCTAGGACCTTAAGATTTTGCATGAACCGAACTCTGGCAGCCACAGTACACGAGAAAAAGCGAGAAGTGGTAATTCGTAGTAAAAACCGCAGAAAACATAACGTTTTCAACATTTGTTTCGAAATGACGTAACAGAAAATCTTCACATTGGACGCATTACTCTCAGAAACGTTTACATTTATCGTCTGGCAACTGATGCAGCACGACGACGTTTGCGGTCGCACCACTCTGTACGAAGTAGAAGCTTCTAAGTTGTTGCAGTCACCAAGAAAGAGGCACAGAAATTCAAGTTTTAGTTTTTGAAAATTCAGTTTTTGGCTGCTTTTGCTGCCTTGTAGTTGACCTAGGACCTTAAGATTTTGCATGAACCGAACTCTGGCAGCCACATTACACGAGAAAAAGCGAGAAGTGGTAATTCGTAGTAAAAACCGCAGAAAACATAACGTTTTCAACATTTGTTTTCGAAATGACGTAACTGGAAATCTTCACATTGGACGCATTACTCTCAGAAACGTTTACATTTATCGTCTGGCAACTAATGCAGCGTGATGACGTTTGCGGTCGCACCACTCTGTACGAAGTAGAAGCTTCTAAGTTGTTGCAGTTACCAAGAAAGAGGCACAGAAATTCAAGTTTTAGTTTTTGAAAATTCAGTTTTTGGCTGCTTTTGCTGCCTTGTAGTTGACCTAGGACCTTAAGATTTTGCATGAACCGAACTCTGGCAGCCACATTACACGAGAAAAAGCGAGAAGTGGTAATTCGTAGTAAAAACCGCAGAAAACATAACGTTTCCAACATTTGTTTTCGAAATTACGTAACTGAAAATCTTCACATTGGACGCATTACTCTCAGAAACGTTTACATATATCGTCTGGCAACTAATGCCGCGTGATGACGTTTGCGGTCGCACCACTCTGTACGAAGTAGAAGCTTCTAAGTTGTTGCAGTCACCAAGAAAGGGGCACAGAAATTCAAGTTTTAGTTTTTGAAAAATCAGTTTTTGGCTGCTTTTCCTGCCTTGTAGTTGACCTAGGACCTTAAGATTTTGCATGAACCCAACTCTGGCAGCCACATTACACGAGAAAAAGCGAGAAGTGGTAATTCGTAGTAAAAACCGCAGAAAACATAACGTTTTCAACATTTGTTTTCGAAATGACGTAACTGAAAATCTTCACATTGGACGCATTACTCTCAGAAACGTTTACATTTATCGTCTGGCAACTAATGCAGCGTGATGACGCTTGCGGTCGCACCACTCTGTACGAAGTAGAAGCTTCTAAGTTGTTGCAGTCACCAAGAAAGAGGCACAGAAATTCAAGTTTTAGTTTTTGAAAATTCAGTTTTTGGCTGCTTTTGCTGCCTTGTAGTTGACCTAGGACCTTAAGATTTTGCATGAACCGAACTCTGGCAGCCACATTACACGGGAAATAGCGAGAAGTGGTAATTCGTAGTAAAAACCGCAGAAAACATAACGTTTTCAACATTTGTTTTCGTATCGACGTAACTGAAAATCTTCACATTGGACGCATTACTCTCAGAAACGTTTACATTTATCGTCTGGCAACTAATGCCGCGTGATGACGTTTGCAAACGCACCACTCTGTACGAAGTAGAAGCTTCTAAGTTGTTGCAGTCACCAAGAAAGAGGCACAGAAATTCAAGTTTTAGTTTTTGGAAATTCAGTTTTTGGCTGCTTTTGCTGCCTTGTAGTTGACCTAGGACCTTGAGATTTTGCATGAACCGAACTCTGGCAGCCACATTACACGAGAAAAAGCGAGAAGTGTTAATTCGTAGTAAAAACCGCAGAAAACATAACGTTTTCAACATTTGTTTTCGAAATGACGTAACTGAAAATCTTCACATTGGACGCATTACTCTCAGAAACGTTTACATTTATCGTCTTGCAACTAATGCAGCGTGATGACGTTTGCGGTCGCACCACTCTGTACGAAGTAGAAGCTTCTACGTTGTTGCAGTCACCAAGAAAGAGGCACAGAAATTCAAGTTTTAGTTTTTGAAAACTCAGTTTTTGGCTGCTTTTGCTGCCTTGTAGTTGACCTGGGACCTTAAGATTTTGCATGAACCGAACTCTGGCAGCCACATTACACGAGAAAAAGCGAGAAGTGGTAATTCGTAGTAAAAACCGCAGAAAACATAACGTTTTCAACATTTGTTTTCGAAATGACGTAACTGAAAATCTTCACATTGGACGCATTACTCTCAGAAACGTTTACATTTATCGTCTGGCAACTAATGCAGCGTGATGACGTTTGCGGTCGCACCACTCTGTACGAAGTAGAAGCTTCTAAGTTGTTGCAGTCACCAAGAAAGAGGCACAGAATTTCAAGTTTTAGTTTTTGAAAATTCAGTTTTTGGCTGCTTTTGCTGCCCTTTAGTTGACCTAGGACCTTAAGATTTTGCATGAACCGAACTCTGGCAGCCACATTACACGAGAAAAAGCGAGAAGTGGTAATTCGTAATGAAAACCGCAGAAAACATAACGTTTTCAACATTTGTTTTCGAAATGACGTAACTGAAAATCTTCACATTGGACGCATTACTCTCAGAAACGTTTACGTTTATCGTCTGGCAACTAATGCAGCGTGATGACGTTTGCTGTCGCACCACTCTGTACGAAGTAGAAGCTTCTAAGTTGTTGCAGTCACCAAGAAATAGGCACAGAAATTCAAGTTTTAGTTTTTGAAAATTCAGTTTTTGGCTGCTTTTGCTGCCTTGTAGTTGACCTAGGACCTTAAGATTTTGCATGAACCGAACTCTGGCATCCACATTACACGAGAAAAAGCGAGAAGTGGTAATTCGTAGTAAAAACCGCAGAAAACATAACGTTTTCAACATTTGTTTTCGAAATGACGTAACTGAAAATCTTCACATTGGACGCATTACTCTCAGAAACGTTTACATTTATCGTCTGGCAACTAATGCAGCGTGATGACGTTTGCGGTCGCACCACTCTGTACGAAGTAGAAGCTTCTAAGTTGTTGCAGTCACCAAGAAAGAGGCACAGAAATTCAAGTTTTAGTTTTTGAAAATTCAGTTTTTGGCTGCTTTTGCTGCCTTGTAGTTGACCTAGGACCTTAAGATTTTGCATGAACCGAACTCTGGCAGCCACATTACACGAGAAAAAGCGAGAAGTGGTAATTCGTAGTAAAAACCGCAGAAAACATAACGTTTTCTACATTGTTTTCGTATCGACGTAACTGAAAATCTTCACATTGGACGCATTACTCTCAGAAACGTTTACATTTATCGTCTGGCAACTAATGCAGCGTGATGACGTTTGCGGTCGCACCACTCTGTACGACGTAGAAGCTTCTAAGTTGTTGCAGTCACCAAAAAAGAGGCACAGAAATTCAAGTTTTAGTTTTTGAAAATTCAGTTTTTGGCTGCTTTTGCTGCCTTGTAGTTGAACTAGGACCTTAAGATTTTGCATGAACCGAACTCTGGCAGTCACATTACACGAGAAAAAGCGAGAAGTGGTAATTCGTAGTAAAAACCGCAGAAAACATAACGTTTCCAACATTTGTTTTCGAAATGACGTAACTGAAACTCTTCACATTGGACGCATTACTCTCAGAAACGTTTACATATATCGTCTGGCAACTAATGCCGCGTGATGACGTTTGCGGTCGCACCACTCTGTACGAAGTAGAAGCTTCTAAGTTGTTGCAGTCACCAAGAAAGGGGCACAGAAATTCAAGTTTTAGTTTTTGAAAATTCAGTTTTTGGCTGCTTTTCCTGCCTTGTAGTTGACCTAGGACCTTAAGATTTTGCATGAACCCAACTCTGGCAGCCACATTACACGAGAAAAAGCGAGAAGTGGTAATTCGTAGTAAAAACCGCAGAAAACATAACGTTTTCAACATTTGTTTTCGAAATGACGTAACTGAAAATCTTCACATTGGACGCATTACTCTCAGAAACGTTTACATTTATCATCTGGCAACTAATGCAGCGTGATGACGCTTGCGGTCGCACCACTCTGTACGAAGTAGAAGCTTCTAAGTTGTTGCAGTCACCAAGAAAGAGGCACAGAAATTCAAGTTTTAGTTTTTGAAAATTCAGTTTTTGGCTGCTTTTGCTGCCTTGTAGTTGACCTAGGACCTTAAGATTTTGCATGAACCGAACTCTGGCAGCCACATTACACGGGAAATAGCGAGAAGTGGTAATTCGTAGTAAAAACCGCAGAAAACATAACGTTTTCAACATTTGTTTTCGTATCGACGTAACTGAAAATCTTCACATTGGACGCATTACTCTCAGAAACGTTTACATTTATCGTCTGGCAACTAATGCCGCGTGATGACGTTTGCAAACGCACCACTCTGTACGAAGTAGAAGCTTCTAAGTTGTTGCAGTCACCAAGAAAGAGGCACAGAAATTCAAGTTTTAGTTTTTGGAAATTCAGTTTTTGGCTGCTTTTGCTGCCTTGTAGCTGACCTAGGACCTTGAGATTTTGCATGAACCGAACTCTGGCAGCCACATTACACGAGAAAAAGCGAGAAGTGGTAATTCGTAGTAAAAACCGCAGAAAACATAACGTTTTCAACATTTGTTTTCGAAATGACGTAACTGAAAATCTTCACATTGGACGCATTACTCTCAGAAACGTTTACATTTATCGTCTGGCAACTAATGCAGCGTGATGACGTTTGCGGTCGCACCACTCTGTACGAAGTAGAAGCTTCTAAGTTGTTGCAGTCACCAAGAAAGAGGCACAGAATTTCAAGTTTTAGTTTTTGAAAATTCAGTTTTTGGCTGCTTTTGCTGCCCTTTAGTTGACCTAGGACCTTAAGATTTTGCATGAACCGAACTCTGGCAGCCACATTACACGAGAAAAAGCGAGAAGTGGTAATTCGTAGTAAAAACCGCAGAAAACATAACGTTTTCTACATTGTTTTCGTATCGACGTAACTGAAAATCTTCACATTGGACGCATTACTCTCAGAAACGTTTACATTTATCGTCTGGCAACTAATGCAACGTGATGACGTTTGCGGTCGCACCACTCTGTACGAAGTAGAAGCTTCTAAGTTGTTGCAGTCACCAAGAAAGAGGCACAGAAATTCAAGTTTTAGTTTTTGAAAATTCAGTTTTTGGCTGCTTTTGCTGCCTTGTAGTTGACCTAGGACCTTGAGATTTTGCATGAACCGAACTCTGGCAGCCACATTACACGAGAAAAAGCGAGAAGTGGTAACTCGTAGTAAAAACCGCAGAAAATATAACGTTTTCAACATTTGTTTTCGAAATGACGTAACTGAAAATCTTCACATTGGACGCATTACTCTCAGAAACGTTTACATTTATCGTCTGGCAACTAATGCAGCGTGATGACGTTTGCGGTCGCACCACTCTGTACGAAGTAGAAGCTTCTAAGTTGTTGCAGTCACCAAGAAAGAGGCACAGAAATTCAAGTTGACCTAGGACCTTAAGATTTTGCATGAACGGAACTCTGGCAGCCACATTACACGAGAAAAAGCGAGAAGTGGTAATTCGTAGTAAAAACCGCAGAAAACATAACGTTTTCAACATTTGTTTTCGAAATGACGTAACTGAAAATCTTCACTTTGGACGCATTACTCTCAGAAACGTTTACATTTATCGTCTGGTAACTAATGCAGCGTGATGACGTTTGCGGTCGCACCACTCTGTACGTAGTAGAAGCTTCTAAGTTGTTGCAGTCACCAAGAAAGAGGCACAGAAATTCAAGTTTTAGTTTTTGAAAATTCAATTTTGGCTGCTTTTGCTGCCTTGTAGTTGACCTAGGACCTTAAGATTTTGCATGAACCGAACTCTGACAACCACATTACACGAGAAAAAGCGAGAAGTGGTAATTCGTAGTAAAAACCGCAGAAAACATAACGTTTTCAACATTGTTTTCGAAATGACGTAACTGAAAATCTTCACATTGGACGCATTACTCTCAGAAACGTTTACATTTATCGTCTGGCAACTAATGCAGCGTGATGACGTTTGCGGTCGCACCACTCTGTACGAAGTAGAAGCTTCTAAGTTGTTGCAGTCACCAAGAAAGAGGCACAGAAATTCAAGTTTTAGTTTTTGAAAATTCAGTTTTTGGCTGCTTTTGCTGCCTTGTAGTTGACCTAGGACCTTAAGATTTTGCATGAACCGAACTCTGGCAGCCACATTACACGAGAAAAAGCGAGAAGTGGTAATTCGTAGTAAAAACCGCAGAAAACATAACATTTTCTACATTTGTTTTCGTATCGACGTAACTGAAAATCCTCACATTGGACGCATTACTCTCAGAAACGTTTACATTTATCGTCTGGCAACTAATGCAGCGTGTTGACGTTTGCGGTCGCACCACTCTGTACGAAGTAGAAGCTTCTAAGTTGTTGCAGTCACCAAGAAAGAGGCACAGAAAATCGAGTTTTAGTTTTTGAAAATTCAGTTTTTTGCTGCTTTTGCTGCCTTGTAGTTGACATAGGTCCTTAAGATTTTGCATGAACCGAACTCTGGCAGCCACATTACACGAGAAAAAGCGAGAAGTGGTAATTCGTAGTAAAAACCGCAGAAAACATAACGTTTTCAACATTTGTTTTCGTATCGACGTAACTGAAAATCTTCACATTGGACGCATTACTCTCAGAAACGTTTACATTTATCGTCTGGCAACTAATGCAGCGTGATGACGTTTGCAGTCGCACCACTCTGTACGAAGTAGAAGCTTCTAAGTTGTTGCAGTCACCAAGAAAGAGGCACAGAAATTCAAGTTTTAGTTTTTGAAAACTCAGTTTGTGGCTGCTTTTGCTGCCTTGTAGTTGACCTAGGACCTTAAGATTTTGCATGAACCGAACCCTGGCAGCCACATTACACGAGAAAAAGCGAGAAGTGGTAATTCGTAGTAAAAACCGCAGAAAACATAACGTTTTCAACATTTCTTTTCGAAATGACGTAACTGAAAACCTTCACAATTGGACGCATTACTCTCAGAAACGTTTACATTTATCGTCTGGCAACTAATGCAGCGTGATGACGTTTGCGGTCGCACCACTCTGTACGAAGTAGAAGCTTCTAAGTTGTTGCAGTCACCAAGAAAGAGGCACAGAAATTCAAGTTTTAGTTTTTGAAAATTCAGTTTTTGGCGGCTTTTGCTGCCTTGTAGTTGACCTAGGACCTTAAGATTTTGCATGAACCGAACTCTGGCAGCCACATTACACGAGAAAAAGCGAGAAGTGGTAATTCGTAGTAAAAACCGCAGAAAACATAACGTTGTCAACATTT
Source organism: Schistocerca serialis cubense (assembly GCF_023864345.2). Classification (NCBI taxonomy): domain Eukaryota; kingdom Metazoa; phylum Arthropoda; class Insecta; order Orthoptera; family Acrididae; genus Schistocerca; species Schistocerca serialis. Next base: position 755,686 of record NW_026047571.1, on the reverse strand, counting down.
GTTTTCGAAATGACGTAACTGAAAATCTTCACATTGGACGCATTACTCTCAGAAACGTATACATTTATCGTCTGGCAACTAATGCAGCGTGATGACGTTTGCGGTCGCACCACTCTGTACGAAGTAGAAGCTTCTAAGTTGTTGCAGTCACCAAGAAAGAGGCACAGAAATTCAAGTTTTAGTTTTTGAAATTTCAGTTTTTGGCTGCTTTTGCTGCCTTGTAGTTGACCTAGGACCTTAAGATTTTGCATGAACCGAACTCTGGCAGCCACATTACACGAGAAAAAGCGAGAAGTGGTAATTCGTAGTAAAAACCGCAGAAAACATAACGTTTTCTACATTGTTTTCGTATCGACGTAACTGAAAATCTTCACATTGGACGCATTACTCTCAGAAACGTTTACATTTATCGTCTGGCAACTAATGCAGCGTGATGACGTTTGCGGTCGCACAACTCTGTACGAAGTAGAAGCTTCTAAGTTGTTGCAGTCACCAAGAAAGAGGCACAGAAATTCAAGTTTTAGTTTTTGAAAATTCAGTTCTTCGCTGCTTTTGCTGCCTTGTAGTTGACCTAGGACCTTAAGATTTTGCATGAACCGAACTCTGGCAGCCACATTACACGAGCAAAAGCGAGAAGTGGTTATTCGTAGTAAAAACCGCAGAAAACATAACGTTTTCTACATTGTTTTCGTATCGACGTAACTGAAAATCTTCACATTGGACGCATTACTCTCAGAAACGTTTACATTTATCGTCTGGCAACTAATGCAGCGTGATGACGTTTGCGGTCGCACCACTCTGTACGAAGTAGAAGCTTCTAAGTAGTTGCAGTCACCAAGAAAGAGGCACAGAAATTCAAGTTTTAGTTTTTGAAAATTCAGTTTTTGGCTGCTTTTGCTGCCTTGTAGTTGACCTAGGACCTTAAGATTTTGCATGTACCGAACTCTGGCAGCCACATTACACGAGAGAAAGCGAGAAGTGGTAATTCGTAGTAAAAACCGCAGAAAACATAACGTTTTCTACATTGTTTTCGTATCGACGTAACTGAAAATCTTCACATTGGACGCATTACTCTCAGAAACGTTTACATTTATCGTCTGGCAACTAATGCAGCGTGATGACGTTTGCGGTCGCACCACTCTGTACGAAGTAGAAGCTTCTAAGTTGTTGCAGTCACCAAGAAAGAGGCACAGAAATTCAAGTCTTAGTTTTTGAAAATTCAGTTTTTGGCTGCTTTTGCTGCCTTGTAGTTGACCTAGGACCTTAAGATTTTGCATGAACCGAACTCTGGCAGCCACATTACACGAGAAAAAGCGAGAAGTGGTAATTCGTAGTAAAAACCGCAGAAAACATAACGTTGTCAACATTTGTTTTCGAAATGACGTAACTGAAAATCTTCACACTGGACGCATTACTCTCAGAAACGTTTACATTTATCGTCTGGCAACTAATGCAGCGTGATGACGTTTGCGGTCGCACCACTCTGTACGAAGTAGAAGCTTCTAAGTTGTTGCTGTCACCAAGAAAGAGGCACAGAAATTCAAGTTTTAGTTTTTGAAAATTCAGTTTTTGGCTGCTTTTGCTGCCTTGTAGTTGACCTAGGACCTTAAGATTTTGCATGAACCGAACTCTGGCAGCCACATTACACGAGAAAAAGCGAGAAGTGGTAATTCGTAGTAAAAACCGCAAAAAACATAACGTTTTCAGCATTTGTTTTCGTATCGACGTAACTGAAAATCTTCACATTGGACGCATTACTCTCAGAAACGTTTACATTTATCGTCTGGCAACTAATGCAGCGTGATGACGTTTGCGGTCGCACCACTCTGTACGAAGTAGAAGCTTCTAAGTTGTTGCTGTCACCAAGAAAGAGGCACAGAAATTCAAGTTTTAGTTTTTGAAAATTCAGTTTTTGGCTGCTTTTGCTGCCTTGTAGTTGACCTAGGACCTTAAGATTTTGCATGAACCGAACTCTGGCAGCCACATTACACGAGAAAAAGCGAGAAGTGGTAATTCGTAGTAAAAACCGCAAAAAACATAACGTTTTCAGCATTTGTTTTCGTATCGACGTAACTGAAAATCTTCACATTGGACGCATTACTCTCAGAAACGTTTACATTTATCGTCTGGCAACTAATGCAGCGTGATGACGTTTGTGGTCGCACCACTCTGTACGAAGTAGAAGCTTCTAAGTTGTTGCAGTCACCAAGAAAGGGGCACAGAAATTCAAGTTTTAGTTTTTGAAAATTCAGTTTTTGGCTGCTTTTGCTGCCTTGTAGTTGACCTAGGACCTTAAGATTTTGCATGAACCGAACTCTGACAGCCACATTACACGAGAAAAAGCGAGAAGTGGTAATTCGTAGTAAAAACCGCAGAAAACATAACGTTTTCAACATTTGTTTTCGAAATGACGTAACTGAAAATCTTCACATTGGACGCATTACTCTCAGAAACGTTTACATTTATCGTCTGGCAACTAATGCAGCGTGATGACGTTTGCGGTCGAACCACTCTGTACGAAGTAGAAGCTTCTAAGTTGTTGCAGTCACCAAGAAAGAGGCACAGAAATTCAAGTTTTAGTTTTTGAAAATTCAGTTTTTGGCTGCTTTTGCTGCCTTGTAGTTGACCTAGGACCTTAAGATTTTGCATGAACCGAACTCTGGCAGCCACATTACACGAGAAAAAGCGAGAAGTGGTAATTCGTAGTAAAAACCGCAGAAAACATAACGTTTTCAACATTTGTTTTCGAAATGACGTAACTGAAAATCTCCACATTGGACGCATTACTCTCAGAAACGTTTACATTTATCGTCTGGCAACTAATGCAGCGTGATGACGTTTGCGGTCGCACCACTCTGTACGAAGTAGAAGCTTCTAAGTTGTTGCAGTCACCAAGAAAGAGGCACAGAAATTCAAGTTTTAGTTTTTGAAAATTCAGTTTTTGGCTGCTTTTGCTGCCTTGTAGTTGACCTAGGAACTTAAGATTTTGCATGAACCGAACTCTGACAGCCACATTACACGAGAAAAAGCGAGAAGTGGTAATTCGTAGTAAAAACCGCAGAAAACATAACGTTTTCAACATTTGTTTTCGAAATGACGTAACTGAAAATCTTCACATTGGACGCATTACTCTCAGAAACGTTTACATTTATCGTCTGGCAACTAATGCAGCGTGATGACGTTTGCGGTCGAACCACTCTGTACGAAGTAGAAGCTTCTAAGTTGTTGCAGTCACCAAGAAAGAGGCACAGAAATTCAAGTTTTAGTTTTTGAAAATTCAGTTTTTGGCTGCTTTTGCTGCCTTGTAGTTGACCTAGGACCTTAAGATTTTGCATGAACCGAACTCTGGCAGCCACATTACACGAGAAAAAGCGAGAAGTGGTAATTCGTAGTAAAAACCGCAGAAAACATAACGTTTTCAACATTTGTTTTCGAAATGACGTAACTGAAAATCTCCACATTGGACGCATTACTCTCAGAAACGTTTACATTTATCGTCTGGCAACTAATGCAGCGTGATGACGTTTGCGGTCGCACCACTCTGTACGAAGTAGAAGCTTCTAAGTTGTTGCAGTCACCAAGAAAGAGGCACAGAAATTCAAGTTTTAGTTTTTGAAAATTCAGTTTTTGGCTGCTTTTGCTGCCTTGTAGTTGACCTAGGAACTTAAGATTTTGCATGAACCGAACTCTGGCAGCCACATTACACGAGAAAAAGCGAGAAGTGGTAATTCGTAGTAAAAACCGCAGAAAACATAACGTTTTCAACATTTGTTTTCGAAATGACGTAACTGAAAATCTTCACATTGGACGCATTACTCTCAGAAACGTTTACATTTATCGTCTGGCAACTAATGTCGCGTGATGACGTTTGCGGTCGCACTACTCTGTACGAAGTAGAAACTTCTAAGTTGTTGCAGTCACCAAGAAAGAGGCACAGAAATTCAAGTTTTAGTTTTTGAAAATTCAGTTTTTGGCTGCTTTTGCTGCCTTGTAGTTGACCTAGGAACTTAAGATTTTGCATGAACCGAACTCTGGCAGCCACATTACACGAGAAAAAGCGAGAAGTGGTAATTCGTAGTAAAAACCGCAGAAAACATTACGTTTTCAGCATTTGTTTTCGTATCGACGTAACTGAAAATCTTCACATTGGACGCATTACTCTCAGAAACGTTTACATTTATCGTCTGGCAACTAATGCAGCGTGATGACGTTTGCGGTCGCACCACTCTGTACGAAGTAGAAGCTTCTAAGTTGTTGCAGTCACCAAGAAAGAGGCACAGAAATTCAAGTTTTAGTTTTTGAAAATTCAGTTGTTGGCTGCTTTTGCTGCCTTGTAGTTGACCTAGGAACTTAAGATTTTGCATGAACCGAACTCTGGCAGCCACATTACACGAGAAAAAGCGAGAAGTGGTAATTCGTAGTAAAAACCGCAGAAAACATAACGTTTTCAACATTTGTTTTCGAAATGACGTAACTGAAAATCTTCACATTGGACGCATTACTCTCAGAAACGTTTACATTTATCGTCTGGCAACTAATGCCGCGTGATGACGTTTGCGGTCGCACTACTCTGTACGAAGTAGAAACTTCTAAGTTGTTGCAGTCACCAAGAAAGAGGCACAGAAATTCAAGTTTTAGTTTTTGCAAATTCAGTTTTTGGCTGCTTTTGCTGCCTTGTAGTTGACCTAGGAACTTAAGATTTTGCATGAACCGAACTCTGGCAGCCACATTACACGAGAAAAAGCGAGAAGTGGTAATTCGTAGTAAAAACCGCAGAAAACATTACGTTTTCAGCATTTGTTTTCGTATCGACGTAACTGAAAATCTTCACATTGGACGCATTACTCTCAGAAACGTTTACGTTTATCGTCTGGCAACTAATGCAGCGTGATGACGTTTGCAGTCGCACCACTCTGTACGAAGTAGAAGCTTCTAAGTTGTTGCAGTCTCCAAGAAAGTGGCACAGAAATTCAAGTTTTAGTTTTTGAAAATTCAGTTTTTGGCTGCTTTTGCTGCCTTGTAGTTGACCTAGGACCTTAAGATTTTGCATGAACCGAACTCTGACAGCCACATTACACGAGAAAAAGCGAGAAGTGGTAATTCGTAGTAAAAACCGCAGAAAACATAACGTTTTCAACATTTGTTTTCGAAATGACGTAACTGAAAATCTTCACATTGGACGCATTACTCTCAAAAACGTTTACATTTATCGTCTGGCAACTAATGCAGCGTGATGACGTTTGCGGTCGAACCACTCTGTACGAAGTAGAAGCTTCTAAGTTGTTGCAGTCACCAAGAAAGAGGCACAGAAATTCAAGTTTTAGTTTTTGAAAATTCAGTTTTTGACTGCTTTTGCTGCGTTGTAGTTGACCTAGGACCTTAAGATTTTGCATGAACCGAACTCTGGCAGCCACATTACACGAGAAAAAGCGAGAAGTGGTAATTCGTAGTAAAAACCATAGAAAACAAAACGTTTTCAACATTTGTTTTCGAAATGACGTAACTGAAAATCTCCACATTGGACGCATTACTCTCAGAAACGTTTACATTTATCGTCTGGCAACTAATGCAGCGTGATGACGTTTGCGGTCGCACCACTCTGTACGAAGTAGAAGCTTCTAAGTTGTTGCAGTCACCAAGAAAGAGGCACAGAAATTCAAGTTTTAGTTTTTGCAAATTCAGTTTTTGGCTGCTTTTGCTGCCTTGTAGTTGACCTAGGAACTTAAGATTTTGCATGAACCGAATTCTGGCAGCCACATTACACGAGAAAAAGCGAGAAGTGGTAATTCGTAGTAAAAACCGCAGAAAACATAACGTTTTCAACATTTGTTTTCGTATCGACGTAACTGAAAATCTTCACATTGGACGCATTACTCTCAGAAACGTTTACATTTATCGTCTGGCAACTAATGCAGCGTGATGCGTTTGCGGTCGCACCACTCTGTACGAAGTAGAAGCTTCTAAGTTGTTGCAGTCACCAAGAAAGAGGCACAGAAATTCAAGTTTTAGTTTTTGAAAATTCAGTTTTTGGCTGCTTTTGCTGCCTTGTAGTTGACCTAGGACCTTAAGATTTTGCATGAACCGAACTCTGGCAGCCACATTACACGAGAAAAAGCGAGAAGTGGAAGTTCGTAGTAAAAACCGCAGAAAACATAACGTTTTCAACATTTGTTTTCGTATCGACGTAACTGAAAATCTTCAAATTGGACGCATTACTCTCAGAAACGTTTACATGTATCGTCTGGCAACTAATGCAGCGTGATGACGTTTGCGGTCGCACCACTCTGTACGAAGTAGAAGCTTCTAAGTTGTTGCAGTCACCAAGAAAGGGGCACAGAAATTCAAGTTTTAGTTTTTGAAAATTCAGTTTTTGGCTGCTTTTGCTGCCTTGTAGTTGACGTAGGACCTTAAGATTTTGCATGAACCGAACTGTGACAGCCACATTACACGAGAAAAAGCGAGAAGTGGTAATTCGTAGTAAAAACCGCAGAAAACATAACGTTTTCAACATTTGTTTTCGAAATGACGTAACTGAAAATCTTCACATTGGGCGCATTACTCTCAGAAACGTTTACATTTATCGTCTGGCAACTAATGCAGCGTGATGACGTTTGCGGTCGAACCACTCTGTACGAAGTAGAAGCTTCTAAGTTGTTGCAGTCACCAAGAAAGAGGCACAGAAATTCAAGTTTTAGTTTTTGAAAATTCAGTTTTTGGCTGCTTTTGCTGCCTTGTAGTTGACCTAGGACCTTAAGATTTTGCATGAACCGAACTCTGGCAGCCACATTACACGAGAAAAAGCGAGAAGTGGTAATTCGTAGTAAAAACCGCAGAAAACATAACGTTTTCAACATTTGTTTTCGAAATGACGTAACTGAAAATCTCCACATTGGACGCATTACTCTCAGAAACGTTTACATTTATCGTCTGGCAACTAATGCAGCGTGATGACGTTTGCGGTCGCACCACTCTGTACGAAGTAGAAGCTTCTAAGTTGTTGCAGTCACCAAGAAAGAGACACAGAAATTCAAGTTTTAGTTTTTGAAAATTCAGTTTTTGGCTGCTTTTGCTGCCTTCTAGTTGACCTAGGACCTTAAGATTTTGCATGAACCGAACTCTGGCAGCCACATTACACGAGAAAAAGCGAGAAGTGGTAATTCGTAGTAAAAACCGCAGAAAACTTAACGATTTCAACATTTGTTTTCGAAATGACGTAACTGAAAATCTTCACATTGGACGCATTACTCTCAGAAACGTTTACATTTATCGTCTGGCAACTAATGCAGCGTGATGACGTTTGCGGTCGCACCACTCTGTACGAAGTAGAAACTTCTAAGTTGTTGCTGTCACCAAGAAAGAGGCACAGAAAGTCAATTTTAGTTTTTGAAAATTCAGTTTTTGGCTGCTTTTGCTGCCTTGTAGTTGACCTAGGACCTTGTGATTTTGCATGAACCGAACTCTGGCAGCCACATTACACGAGAAAAAGCGAGAAGTGGTAATTCGTAGTAAAAACCGCAGAAAACATAACGTTTTCAACATTTGTTTTCGAAATGACGTAACTGAAAATCTTCACATTAGACGCATTACTCCCAGAAACGTTTACATTTATCGTCTGGCAACTAATGCAGCGTGATGACGTTTGCGGTCGCACCACTCTGTACGAAGTAGAAGCTTCTAAGTTGTTGCAGTCACCAAGAAAGAGGCACAGAAATTCAAGTTTTAGTTTTTGAAAATTCAGTTTTTGGCAGCTTTTGCTGCCTTGTAGTTGACCTAGGACCTTAAGATTTTGCATGAACCGAACTGTGGCAGCCACATTACACGAGAAAAATTGAGAAGTGGTAATTCGTAGTAAAAACCGCAGAAAACATAACGTTTTCAACATTTGTTTTCGAAATGACGTAACTGAAAATCTTCACATTGGACGCATTACTCTCAGAAACGTTTACATTTATCGTCTGGCAACTAATGCAGTGAGATGACGTTTGCGGTCGCACCACTCTGTACGAAGTAGAAGCTTCTAAGTTGTTGCAGTCACCAAGAAAGAGGCACAGAAATTCAAGTTTTAGTTTTTGAAAATTCAGTTTTTGGCTGCTTTTGCTGCCATGTAGTTGACCTAGGACCTTAAGATTTTGCATGAACCGAACTCTGGCAGCCATATTACACGACAAAAAGCGAGAAGTGGTAATTCGTAGTAAAAACCGCAGAAAGCATAACGTTTTCTACATTGTTTTCGTATCGACGTAACTGAAAATCTTCACATTGGACGCATTACTCTCAGAAACGTTTACATTTATCGTCTGGCAACTAATGCCGCGTGATGACGTTTGCGGTCGCCCCACTCTGGTCGAAGTAGAAGCTTCTAAGTTGCTGCAGTCACCAAGAAAGAGGCACAGAAATTCAAGTTTTAGTTTTTGAAAATTCAGTTTTTGGCTGCTTTTGCTGCCTTGTAGTTGACCTAGGACCTTAAGATTTTGCATGAACCGAACTCTGGCAGCCACATTACACGAGAAAAAGCGAGAAGTGGTAATTCGTAGTAAAAACCGCAGAAAAGATAACGTTCTCTACATTGTTTTCGTATCGACGTAACTGAAAACCTTCACATTGGACGCATTACTCTCAGAAACGTTTACATTTATCGTCTGGCAACTAATGCCGCGTGATGACGTTTATGGTCGTACCACTCTGTACGAAGTAGAAGCTTCTAAGTTGTTGCAGTAACCAAGAAAGAGGCACAGAAATTCAAGTTTTAGTTTTTGAAAATTCAGTTTTTGGCTGCTTTTGCTGCCTTGTAGTTTTCCTAGGACCTTAAAATTTTGCATGAACCGAACTCTGGCAGCCACATTACACGAGAAAAAGCGAGAAGTGGTAATTCGTAGTAAAAAGCGCAGAAAACATAACGTTTTCAACATTTGTTTTCGAAATGACGTAACTGAAAATCTTCACATTGGACGCATTACTCTCAGAAACGTTTACATTTATCGTCTGGCAACTAATGCAGCGTGATGACGTTTGCGGTCGCACCACTCTGTACGAAGTAGAAGCTTCTAAGTTGTTGCAGTCACCAAGAAAGAGGCACAGAAATTCAAGTTTTAGTTTTTGAAAATTCAGTTTTTGGCAGCTTTTGCTGCCTTGTAGTTGACCTAGGACCTTAAGATTTTGCATGAACCGAACTCTGGCAGCCACATTACACGAGAAAAAGCGAGAAGTGGTAATTCGTAGTAAAAACCGCAGAAAACATAACGTTCTCTACATTGTTTTCGTATCGACGTAACTGAAAACCTTCACATTGGACGCATTACTCTCAGAAACGTTTACATTTATCGTCTGGCAACTAATGCCGCGTGATGACATTTATGGTCGTACCACTCTGTACGAAGTAGAAGCTTCTAAGTTGTTGCAGTCACCAAGAAAGAGGCACAGAAATTCAAGTTTTAGTTTTTGAAAATTCAGTTTTTGGCTGCTTTTGCTGAATTGTAGTTTTCCTAGGACCTTAAGATTTTGCATGAACCGAACTCTGGCAGCCACATTACACGAGAAAAAGCGAGAAGTGGTAATTCGTAGTAAAAACCGCAGAAAACATAACGTTTTCAACATTTGTTTTCGAAATGACGTAACTGAAAATCTTCACATTGGACGCATTACTCTCAGAAACGTTTACATTTATCGTCTGGCAACTAATGCAGCGTGAAGACGTTTGCGGTCGCACCACTCTGTACGAAGTAGAAGCTTCTAAGTTGTTGCAGTCACCAAGAAAGAGGCACAGAAATTCAAGTTTTAGTTTTTGAAATTTCAGTTTTTGGCTGCTTTTGCTGCCTTGTAGTTGACCTAGGACCTTAAGATTTTGCATGAACCGAACTCTGGCAGCCACATTATACGAGAAAAAGCGAGAAGTGGTAATTCGTAGTAAAAACCGCAGAAAACATAACGTTTTCAACATTTGTTTTCGAAATGACGTAACTGAAAATCTTCACATTGGACGCATTACTCTCAGAAACGTTTACATTTATCGTCTGGCAACTAATGCAGCGTGATGACGTTTGTGGTCGCACCACTCAGGACGAAGTAGAAGCTTCTAAGTTGTTGCAGTCACCAAGAAAGAGGCACAGAAATTCAAGTTTTAGTTTTTGAAAATTCAGTTTTTGGCTGCTTTTGCTGCCTTGTAGTTGACCTAGGACCTTAAGATTTTGCATGAACCGAACCCTGGCAGCCACATTACACGAGAAAAAGCGAGAAGTGGTAATTCGTAGTAAAAACCGCAGAAAACATAACGTTTTCAACATTTGTTTTCGAAATGACGTAACTGAAAATCTTCACATTGGACGCATTACTCTCAGAAACGTTTACATTTATCGTCTGGCAACTAATGCAGCGTGATGACGTTTGCGGTCGCACCACTCTGTACGAAGTAGAAGCTTCTAAGTTGTTGCAGTCACCAAGAAAGAGGCACAGAAATTCAAGTTTTAGTTTTTGAAAATTCAGTTTTTGGATGCTTTTGCTGCCTTGTGCTTGACCTAGGACCTTAAGATTTTGCATGAACCGAACTCTGGCAGCCACATTACACGATAAAAAGCGAGAAGTGGTAATTCGTAGTAAAAACCGCAGAAAACATAACGTTTTCTACATTTGTTTTCGAAATGACGTAACTGAAAATCTCCACATTGGACGCATTACTCTCAGAAACGTTTACATTTATCGTCTGGCAACTAATGCAGCGTGATAACGTTTGCGGTCGCACCACTCTGTATGAAGTAGAAGCTTCTAAGTTGTTGCAGTCACCAAGAAAGAGGCACAGAAATTCAAGTTTTAGTTTTTGAAAATTCAGTTTTTGGCAGCTTTTGCTGCCTTGTAGTTGACCTAGGACCTTAAGATTTTGCATGAACCGAACTCTGGCCGCCACATTACACGAGAAAAATTGAGAAGTGGTAATTCGTGGTAAAAACCGCAGAAAACATAACGTTTTCAACATTTGTTTTCGAAATGACGTATCTGAAAATCTTCACATTTGACGCATTACTCTCAGAAACGTTTACATTTATCGTCTGGCAACTAATGCAACGTGATGACGTTTGCGGTCGCACCACTCTGTACGAAGTAGAAGCTTCTAAGTTGTTGCACTCACCAAGAAAGAGGCACAGAAATTCAAGTTTTAGTTTTTGAAAATTCAGTTTTTGGCTGCTTTTGCTGCCTTGTAGTTGACCTAGGACCTTAAGATTTTGCATGAACCGAACTCTGGCAGCCACATTACACGAGAAAAAGCGAGAAGTGGTAATTCGTAGTAAAAACCGCAGAAAACGTAACGTTTTCAACATTTGTTTTCGAAATGACGTAACTGAAAATCTTCACATTGGACGCATTACTCTCAGAACCGTTTACATTTATCGTCTGGCAACTAATGCAGCGTGATGACGTTTGCGGTCGCACCACTCTGTACGAAGTAGAAGCTTCTAAGTTGTTGCAGTCACCAAGAAAGAGGCACAGAAATTCAAGTTTTAGTTTTTGAAAATTCAGTTTTTGGCTGCTTTTGCTGCCTTGTAGTTGACCTAGGACCTTAAGATTTTGCATGAACCGAACTGTGGCAGCCACATTACACGAGAAAAAGCGAGAAGTGGTAATTCGTAGTAAAAACCGCAGAAAACATAACGTTTTCAACATTTGTTTTCGAAATGACGTAACTGAAAATCTTCACATTGGACGCATTACTCTCAGAAACGTTTACATTTATCGTCTGGCAACTAATGCAGCGTGATGACGTTTGCGGTCGCACCACTCTGTACGAAGTAGAAGCTTCCAAGTTGTTGCAGTCACCAAGAAAGAGGCACTGAAATTCAAGTTTTAGTTTTTGAAAATTCAGTTTTTGGCTGCTTTTGCTGCCTTGTAGTTGACCTAGGACCTTAAGATTTTGCATGAACCGAACTCTGGCAGCCACATTACACGAGAAAAAGCGAGAAGTGGTAATTCGTAGTAAAAACCGCAGAAAACATAACGTTTTCAACATTTGTTTTCGAAATGACGTAACTGAAAATCTTCACATTGGACGCATTACTCTCAGAAACGTTTACATTTATCGTCTGGCAACTAATGCAGCGTGATGACGTTTGCGGTCGCACCACTCTGTACGAAGTAGAAGCTTCTAAGTTGTTGCAGTCACCAAGAAAGAGGCACAGAAATTCAAGTTTTAGTTTTTGAAAATTCAGTTTTTGGCTGCTTTTGCTGCCTTGTAGTTGACCTAGGACCTTGAGATTTTGCATGAACCGAACTCTGGCAGCCACATTACACGAGAAAAAGCGAGAAGTGGTAATTCGTAGTAAAAACCGCAGAAAACATAACGTTTTCAACATTTGTTTTCGAAATGACGTAACTGAAAATCTTCACATTGGACGCATTACTCTCAGAAACTTTTACATTTATCGTCTGGCAACTAATGCCGCGTGATGACGTTTGCGGTCGCACCACTCTGTACGAAGTAGAAGCTTCTAAGTTGTTGCAGTCACCAAGAAAGAGGCACAGAAATTCAAGTTTTAGTTTTTGAAAATTCAGTTTTTGGCTGCTTTTGCTGCCTTGTAGTTGACTTAGGACCTTAAGATTTTGCATGAACCGAACTCTGGCAGCCACATTACACGAGAAAAAGCGAGAAGTGGTAATTCGTAGTAAAAACCGCAGAAAACATAACGTTTTCAACATTTGTTTTCGAAATGACGTAACTGAAAATCTTCACATTGGACGCATTACTCTCAGAAACGTTTACATTTATCGTCTGGCAACTAATGCAGCGTGATGACGTTTGCGGTCGCACCACTCTGTACGAAGTAGAAGCTTCTAAGTTGTTGCAGTCACCAAGAAAGAGGCACAGAAATTCAAGTTTTAGTTTTTGAAAATTCAGTTTTTGGCTGCTTTTGCTGCCTTGTAGTTGACCTAGGACCTTGAGATTTTGCATGAACCGAACTCTGGCAGCCACATTACACGAGAAAAAGCGAGAAGTGGTAATTCGTAGTAAAAACCGCAGAAAACATAACGTTTTCAACATTTGTTTTCGAAATGACGTAACTGAAAATCTTCACATTGGACGCATTACTCTCAGAAACTTTTACATTTATCGTCTGGCAACTAATGCCGCGTGATGACGTTTGCGGTCGCACCACTCTGTACGAAGTAGAAGCTTCTAAGTTGTTGCAGTCACCAAGAAAGAGGCACAGAAATTCAAGTTTTAGTTTTTGAAAATTCAGTTTTTGGCTGCTTTTGCTGCCTTGTAGTTGACTTAGGACCTTAAGATTTTGCATGAACCGAACTCTGGCAGCCACATTACACGAGAAAAAGCGAGAAGTGGTAATTCGTAGTAAAAACCGCAGAAAACATAACGTTTTCAACATTTGTTTTCGAAATGACGTAACTGAAAATCTTCACATTGGACGCATTACTCTCAGAAACGTTTACATTTATCGTCTGGCAACTAATGCAGCGTGATGACGTTTGCGGTCGCACCACTCTGTACGAAGTAGAAGCTTCTAAGTTGTTGCAGTCACCAAGAAAGAGGCACAGAAATTCAAGTTTTAGTTTTTGAAAATTCAGTTTTTGGCTGCTTTTGCTGCCTTGTAGTTGACCTAGGACCTTAAGATTTTGCATGAACGGAACTCTGGCAGCCACATTACACGAGAAAAAGCGAGAAGTGGTAATTCGTAGTAGAAACCGCAGAAAACATAACGTTTTCAACATTTGTTTTCGAAATGACGTAACTGAAAATCTTCACTTTGGACGCATTACTCTCAGAAACGTTTACATTTATCGTCTGGTAACTAATGCAGCGTGATGACGTTTGCGGTCGCACCACTCTGTACGAAGTAGAAGCTTCTAAGTTGTTGCAGTCACCAAGAAAGAGGCACAGAAATTCAAGTTTTAGTTTTTGAAAATTCAATTTTGGCTGCTTTTGCTGCCTTGTAGTTGACCTAGGACCTTAAGATTTTGCATGAACCGAACTCTGGCAGCCACATTACACGAGAAAAGGCGAGAAGTGGTAATTCGTAGTAAAAACCGCAGAAAACATAACGTTTTCAACATTTGTTTTCGAAATGACGTAACGGAAAATCTTCACATTGGACGCATTACTCTCAGAAACGTTTACATTTATCGTCTGGCAACTAATGCAGCGTGATGACGTTTGCGGTCGCACCACTCTGTACGAAGTAGAAGCTTCTAAGTTGTTGCAGTCACCAAGAAAGAGGCACAGAAATTCAAGTTTTAGTTTTTGAAAATTCAGTTTTTGGCTGCTTTTGCTGCCTTGTAGTTGACCTAGGACCTTAAGATTTTGCATGAACCGAACTCTGGCAGCCACATTACACGAGAAAAAGCGAGAAGTGGTAATTCGTAGTAAAACCGCAGAAAACATAACGTTTTCTACATTTGTTTTCGTATCGACGTAACTGAAAATCCTCACATTGGACGCATTACTCTCAGAAACGTTTACATTTATCGTCTGGCAACTAATGCAGCGTGATGACGTTTGCGGTCGCACCACTCTGTACGTGTAGAAGCTTCTAAGTTGTTGCAGTCACCAAGAAAGAGGCACAGAAAATCGAGTTTTAGTTTTCGAAAATTCAGTTTTTGGCTGCTTTTGCTGCCTTGTAGTTGACCTAGGACCTTAAGATATTGCATGAACCGAACTCTGGCAGCCACATTACACGACAAAAAGCGAGAAGTTGTAATTCGTAGTAAAAACCGCAGAAAACATAACGTTTTCAACATTTGTTTTCGAAATGACGTAACTGAAAATCTTCACATTGGACGCATTACTCTCAGAAACGTTTACATTTATCGTCTGGCAACTAATGCAGCGTGATGACGTTTGCGGTCGCACCACTCTGTACGAAGTAGAAGCTTCTAAGTTGTTGCAGTCACCAAGAAAGAGGCACAGAAATTCAAGTTTTAGTTTTTGAAAATTCAGTTTTTGGCTGCTTTTGCTGCCTTGTAGTTGACCTAGGACCTTAAGAGTTTGCATGAACCGAACCCTGGCAGCCACATTACACGAGAAAAAGCGAGAAGTGGTAATTCGTAGTAAAAACCGCAGAAAACATAACGTTTTCAACATTTGTTTTCGTATCGACGTAACTGAAAATCTTCACATTGGACGCATTACTCTCAGAAACGTTTACATTTATCGTCTGGCAACTAATCCAGCGTGATGACGTTTGCGGTCGCACCACTCTGTACGAAGTAGAAGCTTCTAAGTTGTTGCAGTCACCAAGAAAGAGGCACAGAAATTCAAGTTTTGGTTTTTGAAAATTCAGTTTTTGGCTGCTTTTGCTGCCTTGTAGTTGACCTAGGACCTTAAGATTTTGCATGAACCGAACCCTGGCAGCCACATTACACGAGAAAAAGCGAGAAGTGGTAATTCGTAGTAAAAACCGCAGAAAACATAACGTTTTCAACATTTGTTTTCGAAATGACGTAACTGGAAATCTTCACATTGGACGCATTACTCTCAGAAACGTTTACATTTATCGTCTGGCAACTAATGCAGCGTGATGACGTTTGCGGTCGCACCACTCTGTACGTGTAGAAGCTTCTAAGTTGTTGCAGTCACCAAGAAAGAGGCACAGAAAATCGAGTTTTAGTTTTCGAAAATTCAGTTTTTGGCTGCTTTTGCTGCCTTGTAGTTGACCTAGGACCTTAAGATTTTGCATGAACCGAACTCTGGCAGCCACATTACACGACAAAAAGCGAGAAGTTGTAATTCGTAGTAAAAACCGCAGAAAACATAACGTTTTCAACATTTGTTTTCGTATCGACGTAACTGAAAATCTTCACATTGGACGCATTACTCTCAGAAACGTTTACATTTATCGTCTGGCAACTAATGCAGCGTGATGACGTTTGCGGTCGCACCACTCTGTACGAAGTAGAAGCTTCTAAGTTGTTGCAGTCACCAAGAAAGAGGCACAGAAATTCAAGTTTTAGTTTTTGAAAATTCAGTTTTTGGCTGCTTTTGCTGCCTTGTAGTTGACCTAGGACCTTAAGATTTTGCATGAACCGAACCCTGGCAGCCACATTACACGAGAAAAAGCGAGAAGTGGTAATTCGTAGTAAAAACCGCAGAAAACATAACGTTTTCAACATTTGTTTTCGAAATGACGTAACTGGAAATCTTCACATTGGACGCATTACTCTCAGAAACGTTTACATTTATCGTCTGGCAACTAATGCAGCGTGATGACGTTTGCGGTCGCACCACTCTGTACGAAGTAGAAGCTTCTAAGTTGTTGCAGTCACCAAGAAAGAGGCACAGAAATTCAAGTTTTAGTTTTTGAAAATTCAGTTTTTGGCTGCTTTTGCTGCCTTCTAGTTGACCTAGGACCTTAAGATTTTGCATGAACCGAACTCTGGCAGCCACATTACACGAGAAAAAGCGAGATGTGGTAATTCGTAGTAAAAACCGCAGAAAACATAACCTTTTCAACATTTGTTTTCGAAATGACGTAACTGAAAATCTTCACATTGGACGCATTACTCTCAGAAACGTTTACATTTATCGTCTGGCAACTAATGCAGCGTGATGACGTTTGCGGTCGCACCACTCTGTACGAAGTAGAAGCTTCTAAGTTGTTGCAGTCACCAAGAAAGAGGCACAGAAATTCAAGTTTTAGTTTTTGAAAATTCATTTTTTGGCTGCTTTTGCTGCCTTGTAGTTGACCTAGGACCTTAAGATTTTGCATGAACCGAACTCTGGCAGCCACATTACACGAGAAAAAGCGAGAAGTGGTAATTCGTAGTAAAAACCGCAGAAAACATAACGTTTTCAGCATTTGTTTTCGTATCGACGTAACTGAAAATCTTCACATTGGACGCATTACTCTCAGAAACGTTTACATTTATCGTCTGGCAACTAATGCAGCGTGATGACGTTTGCGGTCGCACCACTCTGTACGAAGTAGAAGTTTCTAAGTTGTTGCAGTCACCAAGAAAGAGGCACAGAAATTCAAGTTTTAGTTTTTGAAAATTCAGTTTTTGGCTGCTTTTGCTGCCTTGTAGGTGACCTAGGACCTTAAGATTTTGCATGAACCGAACTCTGGCAGCCACATTACACGAGAAAAAGCGAGAAGTGGTAATTCGTAGTAAAAACCGCAGAAAACATAACGTTGTCAACATTTGTTTTCGAAATGACGTAACTGAAAATCTTCACATTGGACGCATTACTCCCAGAAACGTTTACATTTATCGTCTGGCAACTAATGCAGCGTGATGACGTTTGCGGTCGCACCACTCTGTACGAAGTAGAAGCTTCTAAGTTGTTGCTGTCACCAAGAAAGAGGCACAGAAATTCAAGTTTTAGTTTTTGAAAATTCAGTTTTTGGCTGCTTTTGCTGCCTTGTAGTTGACCTAGGACCTTAAGATTTTGCATGAACCGAACTCTGGCAGCCACATTACACGAGAAAAAGCGAGAAGTGGTAATTCGTAGTAAAAACCGCAGAAAACATAACGTTTTCAGCATTTGTTTTCGTATCGACGTAACTGAAAATCTTCACATTGGACGCATTACTCTCAGAAACGTTTACATTTATCGTCTGGCAACTAATGCAGCGTGATGACGTTTGCGGTCGCACCACTCTGTACGAAGTAGAAGCTTCTAAGTTGTTGCAGTCACCAAGAAAGGGGCACAGAAATTCAAGTTTTAGTTTTTGAAAATTCAGTTTTTGGCTGCTTTTGCTGCCTCGTAGTTGACCTAGGACCTTAAGATTTTGCATGAACCGAACTCTGGCAGCCACATTACACGAGAAAAAGCGAGAAGTGGTAATTCGTAGTAAAAACCGCAGAAAACATAACGTTTTCAACATTTGTTTTCGAAATGACGTAACTGAAAATCTTCACATTGGACGCATTACTCTCAGAAACGTTTACATTTATCGTCTGGCAACTAATGCAGCGTGATGACGTTTGCGGTCGAACCACTCTGTACGAAGTAGAAGCTTCTAAGTTGTTGCAGTCACCAAGAAAGAGGCACAGAAATTCAAGTTTAATTTTTGAAAATTCAGTTTTTGGCTGCTTTTGCTGCCTTGTAGTTGACCTAGGACCTTAAGATTTTGCATGAACCGAATTCTGGCAGCCACATTACACGAGAAAAAGCGAGAAGTGGTAATTCGTAGTAAAAACCGCAGAAAACATAACGTTTTCAACATTTGTTTGCGAAATGACGTAAGTGAAAATCTCCACATTGGACGCATTACTCTCAGAAACGTTTACATTTATCGTCTGGCAACTAATGCAGCGTGATGACGTTTGCGGTCGCACCACTCTGTACGAAGTAGAAGCTTCTAAGTTGTTGCAGTCACCAAGAAAGAGGCACAGAAATTCAAGTTTTAGTTTTTGAAAATTCAGTTTTTGGCTGCTTTTGCTGCCTTGTAGTTGACCTAGGACCTTAAGATTTTGCATGAACTGAACTCTGGCAGCCACATTACACGAGAAAAAGCGAGAATTGGTAATTCGTAGTAAAAACCGCAGAAAACATAACGTTTTCAGCATTTGTTTTCGTATCGACGTAACTGAAAATCTTCAGATTGGACGCATTACTCTCAGAAACGTTTACATTTATCGTCTGGCAACTAATGCAGCGTGATGACGTTTGCGGTCGCACCACTCTGTACGAAGTAGAAGCTTCTAAGTTGTTGCAGTCACCAAGAAAGAGGCACAGAAATTCAAGTTTTAGTTTTTGAAAATTCAGTTTTTGGCTGCTTTTGCTGCCTTGTAGTTGACCTAGGACCTTAAGATTTTGCATGAACCGAACTCTGGCAGCCACATTACACGAGAAAAAGCGAGAATTTGTAATTCGTAGTAAAAACCGCAGAAAACATAACGTTGTCAACATCTGTTTTCGAAATGACGTAACTGAAAATCTTCACATCGGACGCATTACTCCCAGAAACGTTTACATTTATCGTCTGGCAACTAATGCAGCGTGATGACGTTTGCGGTCGCACCACTCTGTACGAAGTAGAAGCTTCTAAGTTGTTGCTGTCACCAAGAAAGAGGCACAGAAATTCAAGTTTTAGTTTTGGAAAATTTTGTTTTTGGCTGCTTTTGCTGCCTTGTAGTTGACCTAGGACCTTAAGATTTTGCATGAACCGAACTCTGGCAGCCACATTACACGAGAAAAAGCGAGAAGTGGTAATTCGTAGTAAAAACCGCAGAAAACATAACGTTTTCAGCATTTGTTTTCGTATCGACGTAACTGAAAATCTTCACATTGGACGCATTACTCTCAGAAACGTTTACATTTATCGTCTGGCAACTAATGCAGCGTGATGACGTTTGCGGTCGCACCACTCTGTAAGAAGTAGAAGCTTCTAAGTTGTTGCAGTCACCAAGAAAGGGGCACAGAAATTCAAGTTTTAGTTTTTGAAAATTCAGTTTTTGGCTGCTTTTGCTGCCTTGTAGTTGACCTAGGACCTTAAGATTTTGCATGAACCGAACTCTGACAGCCACATTACACGAGAAAAAGCGAGAAGTGGTAATTCGTAGTAAAAACCGCAGAAAACATAACGTTTTCAACATTTGTTTTCGAAATGACGTAACTGAAAATCTTCACATTGGACTCATTACTCTCAGAAACGTTTACATTTATCGTCTGGCAACTAATGCAGCGTGATGACGTTGGCGGTCGAACCACTCTGTACGAAGTAGAAGCTTCTAAGTTGTTGCAGTCACCAAGAAAGAGGCACAGAAATTCAAGTTTTAGTTTTTGAAAATTCAGTGTTTGGCTGCTTTTGCTGCCTTGTAGTTGACCTAGGACCTTAAGATTTTGCATGAACCGAACTCTGGCAGCCACATTACACGAGAAAAAGCGAGAAGTGGTAATTCGTAGTAAAAACCGCAGAAAACATAACGTTTTCAACATTTGTTTTCGAAATGACGTAACTGAAAATCTTCACATTGGACGCATTACTCTCAGAAACGTTTACATTTATCGTCTGGCAACTAATGCAGCGTGATGACGTTTGCGGTCGAACCACTCTGTACGAAGTAGAAGCTTCTAAGTTGTTGCAGTCACCAAGAAAGAGGCACAGAAATTCAAGTTTTAGTTTTTGAAAATTCAGTTTTTGGCAGCTTTTGCTGCCTTGTAGTTGACCTAGGACCTTAAGATTTTGCATGAACCGAACTCTGGCAGCCACATTACACGAGAAAAAGCGAGAAGTGGTAATTCGTAGTAAAAACCGCAGAAAACATAACGTTTTCAACATTTGTTTTCGAAATGACGTAACTGAAAATCTCCACATTGGACGCATTACTCCCAGAAACGTTTACATTTATCGTCTGGCAACTAATGCAGCGTGATGACGTTTGCGGTCGCACCACTCTGTACGAAGTAGAAGCTTCTAAGTTGTTGCAGTCACCAAGAAAGAGGCACAGAAATTCAAGTTTTAGTTTTTGAAAATTCAGTTTTTGGCTGCTTTTGCTGCTTTCTAGTTGACCTAGGACCTTAAGATTTTGCATGAACCGAACTCTGGCAGCCACATTACACGAGAAAAAGCGAGAAGTATTAATTCGTAGTAAAAACCGCAGAAAACATAACGTTTTCAACATTTGTTTTCGAAATGACGTAACTGAAAATCTTCACATTGGACGCATTACTCTCAGAAACGTTTACATTTATCGTCTGGCAACTAATGCAGCGTGATGACGTTTGCGGTCGCACCACTCTGTACGAAGTAGAAACTTCTAAGTTGTTGCAGTCACCAAGAAAGAGGCACAGAAAGTCAATTTCAGTTTTTGAAAATTCAGTTTTTGGCTGCTTTTGCTGCCTTGTAGTTGACCTAGGAACTTAAGATTTTGCATGAACCGAACTCTGGCAGCCACATTACACGAGAAAAAGCGAGAAGTGGTAATTCGTAGTAAAAACCGCAGAAAATATAACGTTTTCAACATTTGTTTTCGAAATGACGTAACTGAAAATCTTCACATTGGACGCATTACTCTCAGAAACGTTTACATTTATCGTCTGGCAACTAATGCCGCGTGATGACGTTTGCGGTCGCACCACTCTGTACGAAGTAGAAGCTTCTAAGTTGTTGCAGTTACCAAGAAAGAGGCACAGAAATTCAAGTTTTAGTGTTTGAAAATTCAGTTTTTGGCTGCTTTTGCTGCCTTGTAGTTGACCTAGGACCTTAAGATTTTGCATTAACCGAACTCCGGCAGCCACATTACACGAGAAAAAGCGAGAAGTGGTAATTCGTAGTAAAAACCGCAGAAAACATAACGTTTTCAACATTTGTTTTCGAAATGATGTAACTGAAAATCTTCACATTGGACGCATTACTCTCAGTAACGTTTACGTTTATCGTCTCGCAACTAATGCAGCGTGATGACGTTTGCGGTCGCACCACTCTGTACGAAGTAGAAGCTTCTAAGTTGTTGCAGTCACCAAGAAAGAGGCACAGAAATTCAAGTTTTAGTTTTGGAAAATTCAGTTTTTGGCTGCTTTTGCTGCCTTGTAGTTGATCTAGGACCTTAAGATATTGCATGAACGGAACTCTGGCAGCCACATTACACGAGAAAAAGCGAGAAGTGGTAATTCGTTGTAAAAACCGCAGAAAACATAACGTTTTCAACATTTGTTTTCGAAATGACGTAACTGAAAATCTTCACATTGGACGCATTACTCTCAGAAACGTTTACATTTATCGTCTGGCAACTAATGCAGCGTGATGACGTTTGCGGTCGCACCACTCTGTACGAAGTACAAGCTTCTAAGTTGTTGCAGTCACCAAGAAAGAGGCACAGAAATTCAAGTTTTAGTTTTTGAAAATTCAGTTTTTGGCTGCTTTTGCTGCCTTGTACTTGACCTGGGACCTTAAGATTTTGCATGAACCGAACTCTGGTAGCCACATTACACGAGAAAAAGCGAGAAGTGGTAATTCGTAGTAAAAACCGCAGAAAACATAACGTTTTCAACATTTGTTTTCGAAATGACGTAACTGAAAATCTTCACATTGGACGCATTACTCTCAGAAACGTTTACATTTATCGTCTGGCAACTAATGCAGCGTGATGACGTTTGCGGTCGCACCACTCTGTACGAAGTAGAAGCTTCTAAGTTGTTGCAGTCACCAAGAAAGAGGCACAGAAATTCAAGTTTTAGTTTTTGAAAATTCAGTTTTTGGCTGCTTTTGCTGCCTTGTAGTTGACCTAGGACCTTAAGATTTTGCATGAACCGAACTCTGGCAGCCACATTACACGAGAAAAAGCGAGAAGTGGTAATTCGTAGTAAAAACCGCAGAAAACATAACGTTTTCAACATTTGTTTTCGAAATGACGTAACTGAAAATCTTCACATTGGACGCATTACTCTCAGAAACGTTTACATTTATCGTCTGGCAACTAATGCAGCGTGATGACGTTTGCGGTCGCATCACTCTGTACGAAGTAGAAGCTTCTAAGTTGTTGCAGTCACCAAGAAAGAGGCACAGAAATTCAAGTTTTAGTTTTTGAAAATTCAGTTTTTGGCAGCTTTTGCTGCCTTGTAGTTGACCTAGGACCTTAAGATTTTGCATGAACCGAACCCTGGCAGCCACATTACACGAGAAAAATTGAGAAGTAGTAATTCGTAGTAAAAACCGCAGAAAACATAACGTTTTCAACATTTGTTTTCGAAATGACGTAACTGAAAATCTTCACATTGGACGCATTACTCTCAGAAACGTTTACATTTATCGTCTGGCAACTAATGCAGCGTGATGACGTTTGCGGTCGCACCACTCTGTACGAAGTAGAAGCTTCTAAGTTGTTGCAGTCACCAAGAAAGAGGCAAAGAAATTCAAGTTTTAGTTTTTGAAAATTCAGTTTTTGGCTGCTTTTGCTGCCCTAGGACCTTAAGATTTTGCATGAACCGAACTCTGGCAGCCACATTACACGAGAAAAAGCGAGAAGTGGTAATTCGTAGTAAAAACCGCAGAAAACATAACGTTTTCAACATTTGTTTTCGAAATGACGTAACTGAAAATCTTCACATTGGACGCATTACTCTCAGAAACGTTTACATTTATCGTCTGGCAACTAATGCAGCGTGATGACGTTTGCGGTCGCACCACTCTGTACGAAGTAGAAGCTTCTAAGTTGTTGCAGTCACCAAGAAAGAGGCACAGAAATTCAAGTTTTAGTTTTTGAAAATTCAGTTTTTGGCTGCTTTTGCTGCCTTGTAGTTGACCTAGGACCTTAAGATTTTGCATGAACCGAACCCTGGCAGCCACATTACACGAGAAAAAGAGAGAAGTGGTAATTCGTAGTAAAAACCGCAGAAAACATAACGTTTTCGACATTTGTTTTCGAAATGACGTAACTGAAAATCTTCACATTGGACGCATTACTCTCAGAAACGTTTACATTTATCATCTGGCAACTAATGCAGCGTGATGACGTTTGCGGTCGCACCACTCTGTACGAAGTAGAAGCTTCTAAGTTGTTGCAGTCACGAAGAAAGAGGCACAGAAATTCAAGTTTTAGTTTTTGAAAATTCAGTTTTTGGCTGCTTTTGCTGCCTTGTAGTTGACCTAGGACCTTAAGATTTTGCATGAACCGAACTCTGGCAGCCACATTACACGAGAAAAAGCGAGAAGCGGTAATTCGTAGTAAAAACCGCAGAAAACATAACGTTTTCAACATTTGTTTTCGAAATGACGTAACTGAAAATCTTCACATTGGACGCATTACTCTCAGAAACGTTTACATTTATCGTCTGGCAACTAATGCCGCGTGATGACGTTTGCGGTCGCACCACTCTGTACGAAGTAGAAGCTTCTAAGTTGTTGCAGTCACCAAGAAAGAGGCACAGAAATTCAAGTTTTAGTTTTTGAAAATTCAGTTTTTGGCTGCTTTTGCTGCCTTGTAGTTGACCTAGGACCTTAAGATATTGCATGAACCGAACTCTGGCAGCCACATTACACGAGAAAAAGCGAGAAGTGGTAATTCGTGGTAAAAACCGCAGAAAACATAATGTTTTCAACATTTGTTTTCGAAATGACGTAACTGAAAATCTTCACATTGGACGCATTACTCTCAGAAACGTTTACATTTATCGTCTGGCAACTAATGCAGCGTGATGACGTTTGCGGTCGCACCACTCTGTACGAAGTAGAAGCTTCTAAGTTGTTGCAGTCACCAAGAAAGAGGCACAGAAATTCAAGTTTTAGTTTTTGAAAATTCAGTTTTTGGCTGCTTTTGCTGCCTTGTAGTTGACCTAGGACCTTAAGATTTTGCATGAACCGAACTCTGGCAGCCACATTACACGAGAAAAAGCGAGAAGTGGTAATTCGTAGTAAAAACCGCAGAAAACATACCGTTTTCAACATTTGTTTTCGAAATGACGTAACTGTAAATCTTCACATTGGACGCATTACTCTCAGAAACGTTTACATTTATCGTCTGGCAACTAATGCAGCGTGATGACGTTTGTGGTCGCACCACTCTGTACGAAGTAGAAGCTTCTAAGTTGTTGCAGTCACGAAGAAAGAGGCACAGAAATTCAAGTTTTAGTTTTTGAAAATTCAGTTTTTGGCTGCTTTTGCTGCCTTCTAGTTGACCTAGGACCTTAAGATTTTGCATGAACCGAACTCTGGCAGCCACATTACACGAGAAAAAGCGAGAAGTGGTAATTCGTAGTAAAAACCGCAGAAAACATAACGTTTTCAACATTTGTTTTCGAAATGACGTAACTGAAAATCTTCACATTGGACGCATTACTCTCAGAAAAGTTTACATTTATCGTCTGGCAACTAATGCAGCGTGATGACGTTTGCGGTCGCACCACTCTGTACGAAGTAGAAGCTTCTAAGTTGTTGCTGTCACCAAGAAAGAGGCACAGAAATTGAAGTTTTAGTTTTTGAAAATTCAGTTTTTGGCTGCTTTTGCTGCCTTGTAGTTGACCTAGGACCTTAAGATTTTGCATGAACCGAACTCTGGCAGCCACATTACACGAGAAAAATCGAGAAGTGGTAATTCGTAGTAAAAACCGCAGAAAACATAACGTTTTCAGCATTTGTTTTCGTATCGACGTAACTGAAAATCTTCACATTGGACGCATTACTCTCAGAAACGTTTACATTTATCGTCTGGCAACTAATGCAGCGTGATGACGTTTGCGGTCGCACCACTCTGTAAGAAGTAGAAGCTTCTAAGTTGTTGCAGTCACCAAGAAAGGGGCACAGAAATTCAAGTTTTAGTTTTTGAAAATTCAGTTTTTGGCTGCTTTTGCTGCCTTGTAGTTGACCTAGGACCTTAAGATATTGCATGAACCGAACTCTGACAGCCACATTACACGAGAAAAAGCGAGAAGTGGTAATTCGTAGTAAAAACCGCAGAAAACATAACGTTTTCAACATTTGTTTTCGAAATGACGTAACTGAAAATCTTCACATTGGACTCATTACTCTCAGAAACGTTTACATTTATCGTCTGGCAACTAATGCAGCGTGATGA
The DNA here is from genome assembly GCF_023864345.2 of Schistocerca serialis cubense. Taxonomy (NCBI): domain Eukaryota; kingdom Metazoa; phylum Arthropoda; class Insecta; order Orthoptera; family Acrididae; genus Schistocerca; species Schistocerca serialis. The sequence continues at coordinate 730,234 of NW_026047571.1, read as the reverse complement.
CGTTGGCGGTCGAACCACTCTGTACGAAGTAGAAGCTTCTAAGTTGTTGCAGTCACCAAGAAAGAGGCACAGAAATTCAAGTTTTAGTTTTTGAAAATTCAGTGTTTGGCTGCTTTTGCTGCCTTGTAGTTGACCTAGGACCTTAAGATTTTGCATGAACCGAACTCTGGCAGCCACATTACACGAGAAAAAGCGAGAAGTGGTAATTCGTAGTAAAAACCGCAGAAAACATAACGTTTTCAACATTTGTTTTCGAAATGACGTAACTGAAAATCTTCACATTGGACGCATTACTCTCAGAAACGTTTACATTTATCGTCTGGCAACTAATGCAGCGTGATGACGTTTGCGGTCGAACCACTCTGTACGAAGTAGAAGCTTCTAAGTTGTTGCAGTCACCAAGAAAGAGGCACAGAAATTCAAGTTTTAGTTTTTGAAAATTCAGTTTTTGGCAGCTTTTGCTGCCTTGTAGTTGACCTAGGACCTTAAGATTTTGCATGAACCGAACTCTGGCAGCCACATTACACGAGAAAAAGCGAGAAGTGGTAATTCGTAGTAAAAACCGCAGAAAACATAACGTTTTCAACATTTGTTTTCGAAATGACGTAACTGAAAATCTCCACATTGGACGCATTACTCTCAGAAACGTTTACATTTATCGTCTGGCAACTAATGCAGCGTGATGACGTTTGCGGTCGCACCACTCTGTACGAAGTAGAAGCTTCTAAGTTGTTGCAGTCACCAAGAAAGAGGCACAGAAATTCAAGTTTTAGTTTTTGAAAATTCAGTTTTTGGCTGCTTTTGCTGCTTTCTAGTTGACCTAGGACCTTAAGATTTTGCATGAACCGAACTCTGGCAGCCACATTACACGAGAAAAAGCGAGAAGTATTAATTCGTAGTAAAAACCGCAGAAAACATAACGTTTTCAACATTTGTTTTCGAAATGACGTAACTGAAAATCTTCACATTGGACGCATTACTCTCAGAAACGTTTACATTTATCGTCTGGCAACTAATGCAGCGTGATGACGTTTGCGGTCGCACCACTCTGTACGAAGTAGAAACTTCTAAGTTGTTGCAGTCACCAAGAAAGAGGCACAGAAAGTCAATTTCAGTTTTTGAAAATTCAGTTTTTGGCTGCTTTTGCTGCCTTGTAGTTGACCTAGGAACTTAAGATTTTGCATGAACCGAACTCTGGCAGCCACATTACACGAGAAAAAGCGAGAAGTGGTAATTCGTAGTAAAAACCGCAGAAAATATAACGTTTTCAACATTTGTTTTCGAAATGACGTAACTGAAAATCTTCACATTGGACGCATTACTCTCAGAAACGTTTACATTTATCGTCTGGCAACTAATGCCGCGTGATGACGTTTGCGGTCGCACCACTCTGTACGAAGTAGAAGCTTCTAAGTTGTTGCAGTTACCAAGAAAGAGGCACAGAAATTCAAGTTTTAGTGTTTGAAAATTCAGTTTTTGGCTGCTTTTGCTGCCTTGTAGTTGACCTAGGACCTTAAGATTTTGCATTAACCGAACTCCGGCAGCCACATTACACGAGAAAAAGCGAGAAGTGGTAATTCGTAGTAAAAACCGCAGAAAACATAACGTTTTCAACATTTGTTTTCGAAATGATGTAACTGAAAATCTTCACATTGGACGCATTACTCTCAGAAACGTTTACGTTTATCGTCTGGCAACTAATGCAGCGTGATGACGTTTGCGGTCGCACCACTCTGTACGAAGTAGAAGCTTCTAAGTTGTTGCAGTCACCAAGAAAGAGGCACAGAAATTCAAGTTTTAGTTTTGGAAAATTCAGTTTTTGGCTGCTTTTGCTGCCTTGTAGTTGATCTAGGACCTTAAGATTTTGCATGAACCGAACTCTGGCAGCCACATTACACGAGAAAAAGCGAGAAGTGGTAATTCGTTGTAAAAACCGCAGAAAACATAACGTTTTCAACATTTGTTTTCGAAATGACGTAACTGAAAATCTTCACATTGGACGCATTACTCTCAGAAACGTTTACATTTATCGTCTGGCAACTAATGCAGCGTGATGACGTTTGCGGTCGCACCACTCTGTACGAAGTAGAAGCTTCTAAGTTGTTGCAGTCACCAAGAAAGAGGCACAGAAATTCAAGTTTTAGTTTTTGAAAATTCAGTTTTTGGCTGCTTTTGCTGCCTTGTACTTGACCTGGGACCTTAAGATTTTGCATGAACCGAACTCTGGTAGCCACATTACACGAGAAAAAGCGAGAAGTGGTAATTCGTAGTAAAAACCGCAGAAAACATAACGTTTTCAACATTTGTTTTCGAAATGACGTAACTGAAAATCTTCACATTGGACGCATTACTCTCAGAAACGTTTACATTTATCGTCTGGCAACTAATGCAGCGTGATGACGTATGCGGTCGCACCACTCTGTACGAAGTAGAAGCTTCTAAGTTGTTGCAGTCACCAAGAAAGAGGCACAGAAATTCAAGTTTTAGTTTTTGAAAATTCAGTTTTTGGCTGCTTTTGCTGCCTTGTAGTTGACCTAGGACCTTAAGATTTTGCATGAACCGAACTCTGGCAGCCACATTACACGAGAAAAAGCGAGAAGTGGTAATTCGTAGTAAAAACCGCAGAAAACATAACGTTTTCAACATTTGTTTTCGAAATGACGTAACTGAAAATCTTCACATTGGACGCATTACTCTCAGAAACGTTTACATTTATCGTCTGGCAACTAATGCAGCGTGATGACGTTTGCGGTCGCATCACTCTGTACGAAGTAGAAGCTTCTAAGTTGTTGCAGTCCCCAAGAAAGAGGCACAGAAATTCAAGTTTTAGTTTTTGAAAATTCAGTTTTTGGCAGCTTTTGCTGCCTTGTAGTTGACCTAGGACCTTAAGATTTTGCATGAACCGAACCCTGGCAGCCACGTTACACGAGAAAAATTGAGAAGTAGTAATTCGTAGTAAAAACCGCAGAAAACATAACGTTTTCAACATTTGTTTTCGAAATGACGTAACTGAAAATCTTCACATTGGACGCATTACTCTCAGAAACGTTTACATTTATCGTCTGGCAACTAATGCAGCGTGATGACGTTTGCGGTCGCACCACTCTGTACGAAGTAGAAGCTTCTAAGTTGTTGCAGTCACCAAGAAAGAGGCACAGAAATTCAAGTTTTAGTTTTTGAAAATTCAGTTTTTGGCTGCTTTTGCTGCCCTAGGACCTTAAGATTTTGCATGAACCGAACTCTGGCAGCCACATTACACGAGAAAAAGCGAGAAGTGGTAATTCGTAGTAAAAACCGCAGAAAACATAACGTTTTCAACATTTGTTTTCGAAATGACGTAACTGAAAATCTTCACATTGGACGCATTACTCTCAGAAACGTTTACATTTATCGTCTGGCAACTAATGCAGCGTGATGACGTTTGCGGTCGCACCACTCTGTACGAAGTAGAAGCTTCTAAGTTGTTGCAGTCACCAAGAAAGAGGCACAGAAATTCAAGTTTTAGTTTTTGAAAATTCAGTTTTTGGCTGCTTTTGCTGCCTTGTAGTTGACCTAGGACCTTAAGATTTTGCATGAACCGAACCCTGGCAGCCACATTACACGAGAAAAAGAGAGAAGTGGTAATTCGTAGTAAAAACCGCAGAAAACATAACGTTTTCGACATTTGTTTTCGAAATGACGTAACTGAAAATCTTCACATTGGACGCATTACTCTCAGAAACGTTTACATTTATCATCTGGCAACTAATGCAGCGTGATGACGTTTGCGGTCGCACCACTCTGTACGAAGTAGAAGCTTCTAAGTTGTTGCAGTCACGAAGAAAGAGGCACAGAAATTCAAGTTTTAGTTTTTGAAAATTCAGTTTTTGGCTGCTTTTGCTGCCTTGTAGTTGACATAGGACCTTAAGATTTTGCATGAACCGAACTCTGGCAGCCACATTACACGAGAAAAAGCGAGAAGTGGTAATTCGTAGTAAAAACCGCAGAAAACATAACGTTTTCAACATTTGTTTTCGAAATGACGTAACTGAAAATCTTCACATTGGACGCATTACTCTCAGAAACGTTTACATTTATCGTCTGGCAACTAATGCCGCGTGATGACGTTTGCGGTCGCACCACTCTGTACGAAGTAGAAGCTTCTAAGTTGTTGCAGTCACCAAGAAAGAGGCACAGAAATTCAAGTTTTAGTTTTTGAAAATTCAGTTTTTGGCTGCTTTTGCTGCCTTGTAGTTGACCTAGGACCTTAAGATTTTGCATGAACCGAACTCTGGCAGCCACATTACACGAGAAAAAGCGAGAAGTGGTAATTCGTGGTAAAAACCGCAGAAAACATAATGTTTTCAACATTTGTTTTCGAAATGACGTAACTGAAAATCTTCACATTGGACGCATTACTCTCAGAAACGTTTACATTTATCGTCTGGCAACTAATGCAGCGTGATGACGTTTGCGGTCGCACCACTCTGTACGAAGTAGAAGCTTCTAAGTTGTTGCAGTCACCAAGAAAGAGGCACAGAAATTCAAGTTTTAGTTTTTGAAAATTCAGTTTTTGGCTGCTTTTGCTGCCTTGTAGTTGACCTAGGACCTTAAGATTTTGCATGAACCGAACTCTGGCAGCCACATTACACGAGAAAAAGCGAGAAGTGGTAATTCGTAGTAAAAACCGCAGAAAACATAACGTTTTCAACATTTGTTTTCGAAATGACGTAACAGAAAATCTTCACATTGGACGCATTACTCTCAGAAACGTTTACATTTATCGTCTGGCAACTAATGCAGCGTGATGACGTTTGTGGTCGCACCACTCTGTACGAAGTAGAAGCTTCTAAGTTGTTGCAGTCACGAAGAAAGAGGCACAGAAATTCAAGTTTTAGTTTTTGAAAATTCAGTTTTTGGCTGCTTTTGCTGCCTTCTAGTTGACCTAGGACCTTAAGATTTTGCATGAACCGAACTCTGGCAGCCACATTACAGGAGAAAAAGCGAGAAGTGGTAATTCGTAGTAAAAACCGCAGAAAACATAACGTTTTCAACATTTGTTTTCGAAATGACGTAACTGAAAATCTTCACATTGGACGCATTACTCTCAGAAAAGTTTACATACATCGTCTGGCAACTAATGCCGCGTGATGACGTTTGCGGTCGCACCACTCTGTACGAAGTAGAAGCTTCTAAGTTGTTGCAGTCACCAAGAAAGAGGCACAGAAATTCAAGTTTTAGTTTTTGAAAATTCAGTTTTTGGCTGCTTTTGCTGCCTTATAGTTGACCTAGGACCTTAAGATTTTGCATGAACCGAACTCTGGCAGCCACATTACACGAGAAAAAGCGAGAAGTGGTAATTCGTAGTAAAAACCGCAGAAAACATAACGTTTTCAACATTTGTTTTCGAAATGACGTAACTGAAAATCTTAACATTGGACGCATTACTCTCAGAAAAGTTTACATTTATCGTCTGGCAACTAATGCAGCGTGATGACGTTTGCGGTCGCACCACTCTGTACGAAGTAGAAGCTTCTAAGTTGTTGCAGTCACCAAGAAAGAGGCACAGAAATTCAAGTTTTAGTTTTTGAAAATTCAGCTTTTGGCTGCTTTTGCTGCCTTGTAGTTGACCTAGGACCTTAAGATTTTGCATGAACCGAACTCTGGCAGCCACATTACACGAGAAAAAGCGAGAAGTGGTAATTCGTAGTAAAAACCGCAGAAAACATAACGTTTTCAACATTTGTTTTCGAAATGACGTAACTGAAAATCTTAACATTGGACGCATTACTCTCAGAAACGTTTACATTTATCGTCTGGCAACTAATGCAGCGTGATGACGTTTGCGGTCGCACCACTCTGTACGAAGTAGAAGCCTCTAAGTTGTTGCAGTCACCAAGAAAGGTGCACAGAAATTCAAGTTTTAGTTTTTGAAAATTCAGTTTTTGGCTGCTTTTGCTGCCTTGTAGTTGACCTAGGACATTAAGATTTTGCATGAACCGAACTCTGGCAGCCACATTACACGAGAAAAAGCGAGAAGTGGTAATTCGTAGTAAAAACCGCAGAAAACATAACGTTTTCAACATTTGTTTTCGAAATGACGTAACTGAAAATCTTCACATTGGACGCATTACTCTCAGAAACGTTTACATTTATCGTCTGGCAACTAATGCAGCGTGATGACGTTTGTGGTCGCACCACTCTGTACGAAGTAGAAGCTTCTAAGTTGTTGCAGTCACCAAGAAAGAGGCACAGAAATTCAAGTTTTAGTTTTTGAAAATTCAGTTTTTGGCTGCTTTTGCTGCCTTGTAGTTGACCTAGGACCTTAAGATTTTGCATGAACCGAACTCTGGCAGCCACATTACACGAGAAAAAGCGAGAAGTGGTAATTCGTAGTAAAAACCGCAGAAAACATAACGTTTTCAACATTTGTTTTCGAAATGACGTAACTGAAAATCTTCACATTGGACGCATTACTCGCAGAAACGTTTACATATATCGTCTGGCAACTTATGCCGCGTGACGACGTTTGCGGTCGCACCACTCGGCATGAAGTAGCAGCTTCTAAGTTGTTGCAGTCACCAAGAAAGAGGCACAGAAATTCAAGTTTTTGTTTTTGAAAATTCAGTTTTTGGCTGCTTTTGCTGCCTTGTAGTTGACCTAGGACCTTAAGATTTTGCATGAACCGAACTCTGGCAGCCACATTACACGAGAAAAAGCGAGAAGTGGTAATTCGTAGTAAAAACTGCAGAAAACATAACGTTTTCAACATTTGTTTTCGAAATGACGTAACTGAAAATCTTAACATTGGACGCATTACTCTCAGAAAAGTTTACATTTATCGTCTGGCAACTAATGCAGCGTGATGACGTTTGCGGTCGCACCACTCTGTACGAAGTAGAAGCCTCTAAGTCGTTGCAGTCACCAAGAAAGAGGCACAGAAATTCAAGTTTTAGTTTTTGAAAATTCAGTTTTTGGCTGCTTTTGCTGCCTTGTAGTTGACCTAGGACCTTAAGATTTTGCATGAACCGAACTCTGGCAGCCACATTACACGAGAAAAAGCGAGAAGTGGTAATTCGTAGTAAAAACCGCAGAAAACATAACGTTTTCAACATTTGTTTTCGAAATGACGTAACTGAAAATCTTCACATTGGACACATTACTCTCAGGAACGTTTACATTTATCGTCTGGCAACTAATGCAGCGTGATGACGTTTGTGGTCGCACCACTCTGTACGAAGTAGAAGCTTCTAAGTTGTTGCAGTCACCAAGAAAGAGGCACAGAAATTCAAGTTTTAGTTTTTGAAAATTCAGTTTTTGGCTGCTTTTGCTGCCTTCTGGTTGACCTAGGACCTTAAGATTTTGCATGAACCGAACTCTGGGAGCCACATTACACGAGAAAAAGCGAGAAGTGGTAATTCGTAGTAAAAACCGAAGAAAACATAACGTTTTCAACTTTTGTTTTCGAAATGACGTAACTGAAAATCTTCACATTGGACGCATTACTCTCAGAAACGTTTACATATATCGTCTGGCAACTAATGCCGCGTGATGACGTTTGCGGTCGCACCACTCTGTACGAAGTAGAAGCTTCTAAGTTGTTGCAGTCACCAAGAAAGAGACACAGAAATTCAAGTTTTAGTTTTTGAAAATTCAGTTTTTGGCTGCTTTTGCTGCCTTGTAGTTGACCTAGGACCTTAAGATTTTGCATGAACCGAACTCTGGCAGCCACATTACACGAGAAAAAGCGAGAAGTGGTAATTCGTAGTAAAAACCGAAGAAAACATAACGTTTTCAACATTTGTTTTCGAAATGACGTAACTGAAAATCTTAACATTGGACGCATTACTCTCAGAAAAGTTTACATTTATCGTCTGGCAACTAATGCAGCGTGATGACGTTTGCGGTCGCACCACTCTGTACGAAGTAGAAGCTTCTAAGTTGTTGCAGTCAACAAGAAAGAGGCACAGAAATTCAAGTTTTAGTTTTTGAAAATTCAGTTTTTGGCTGCTTTTGCTGCCTTGTAGTTGACCTAGGACCTTAAGATTTTGCATGAACCGAACTCTGGCAGCCACATTACACGAGAAAAAGCGAGAAGTGTTAATTCGTAGTAAAAACCGCAGAAAACATAACGTTTTCAACATTTGTTTTCGTATCGACGTAACTGAAAATCTTCACATTGCACGCATTACTCTCAGAAACGTTTACATATACCGTCTGGCAACTAATGCAGCGTGATGACGTTTGCGGTCGCACCACTCTGTACGAAGTAGAAGCTTCTAAGTTGTTGCAGTCAACAAGAAAGAGGCACAGAAATTCAAGTTTTAGTTTTTGAAAATTCAGTTTTTGGCTGCTTTTGCTGCCTTGTAGTTGACCTAGGACCTTAAGATTTTGCATGAACCGAACTCTGGGAGCCACATTACACGAGAAAAAGCGAGAAGTGGTAATTCGTAGTAAAAACCGAAGAAAACATAACGTTTTCAACATTTGTTTTCGAAATGACGTAACTGAAAATCTTCACATTGGACGCATTACTCTCAGAAACGTTTACATATATCGTCTGGCAACTAATGCAGCGTGATGACGTTTGCGGTCGCACCACTCTGTACGAAGTAGAAGCTTCTAAGTTGTTGCAGTCACCAAGAAAGAGACACAGAAATTCAAGTTTTAGTTTTTGAAAATTCAGTTTTTGGCTGCTTTTGCTGCCTTGTAGTTGACCTAGGACTTTAAGATTTTGCATGAACCGAACTCTGGCAGCCACATTACACGAGAAAAAGCGAGAAGTGGTAATTCGTAGTAAAAACCGCAGAAAACATAACGTTTTCAACATTTGTTTTCGAAATGACGTAACTGAAAATCTTAACATTGGACGCATTACTCTCAGAAAAGTTTACATTTATCGTCTGGCAACTAATGCAGCGTGATGACGTTTGCGGTCGCACCACTCTGTACGAAGTAGAAGCTTCTAAGTTGTTGCAGTCAACAAGAAAGAGGCACAGAAATTCAAGTTTTAGTTTTTGAAAATTCAGTTTTTGGCTGCTTTTGCTGCCTTGTAGTTGACCTAGGACCTTAAGATTTTGCATGAACCGAACTCTGGCAGCCACATTACACGAGAAAAAGCGAGAAGTGGTGATTCGTAGTAAAAACCGCAGAAAACATAACGTTTTCAACATTTGTTTTCGAAATGACGTAACTGAAAATCTTAACATTGGACGCATTACTCTCAGAAAAGTTTACATTTATCGTCTGGCAACTAATGCAGCGTGATGACGTTTGCGGTCGCACCACTCTGTACGAAGTAGAAGCTTCTAAGTTGTTGCAGTCAACAAGAAAGAGGCACAGAAATTCAAGTTTTAGTTTTTGAAAATTCAGTTTTTGGCTGCTTTTGCTGCCTTGTAGTTGACCTAGGACCTTAAGATTTTGCATGAACCGAACTCTGGCAGCCACATTACACGAGAAAAAGCGAGAAGTGGTAATTCGTAGTAAAAACCGCAGAAAACATAACGTTTTCAACATTTGTTTTCGAAATGACGTAACTGAAAATCTTAACATTGGACGCATTACTCTCAGAAAAGTTTACATTTATCGTCTGGCAACTAATGCAGCGTGATGACGTTTGCGGTCGCACCACTCTGTACGAAGTAGAAGCCTCTAAGTTGTTGCAGTCACCAAGAAAGATGCACAGAAATTCAAGTTTTAGTTTTTGAAAATTCAGTTTTTGGCTGCTTTTGCTGCCTTGTAGTTGGCCTAGGACCTTAAGATTTTGCATGAACCGAACTCTGGCAGCCACATTACACGAGAAAAAGCGAGAAGTGGTAATTCGTAGTAAAAACCGCAGAAAACATAACGTTTTCAACATTTGTTTTCGAAATGACGTAACTGAAAATCTTCACATTGGACGCATTACTCTCAGAAACGTTTACATTTATCGTCTGGCAACTAATGCAGCGTGATGACGTTTGTGGTCGCACCACTCTGTACGAAGTAGAAGCTTCTAAGTTGTTGCAGTCACCAAGAAAGAGGCACAGAAATTCAAGTTTTAGTTTTTGAAAATTCGGTTTTTGGCTGCTTTTGCTGCCTTGTAGTTGACCTAGGACCTTAAGATTTTGCATGAACCGAACTCTGGCAGCCACATTACACGAGAAAAAGCGAGAAGTGGTAATTCGTAGTAAAAACCGCAGAAAACATAACGTTTTCAACATTTGTTTTCGAAATGACGTAACTGAAAATCTTCACATTGGACGCATTACTCTCAGATACGTTTACATATATCGTCTGGCAACTAATGCCGCGTGACGACGTTTGCGGCCGCACCACTCGGCATGAAGTAGCAGCTTCTAAGTTGTTGCAGTCACCAAGAAAGAGGCACAGAAATTCAAGTTTTTGTTTTTGAAAATTCAGTTTTTGGCTGCTTTTGCTGCCTTGTAGTTGACCTAGGTCCTTAAGATTTTGCATGAACCGAACTCTGGCAGCCACATTACACGAGAAAAAGCGAGAAGTGGTAATTCGTAGTAAAAACCGCAGAAAACATAACGTTTTGAACATTTGTTTTCGAAATGACGTAACTGAAAATCTTAACATTGGACGCATTACTCTCAGAAAAGTTTACATTTATCGTCTGGCAACTAATGCAGCGTGATGACGTTTGCGGTCGCACCACTCTGTACGAAGTAGAAGCTTCTAAGTTGTTGCAGTCACCAAGAAAGAGGCACAGAAATTCAAGTTTTAGTTTTTGAAAATTCTGTTTTTGGCTGCTTTTGCTGCCTTCTAGTTGACCTAGGACCTTAAGATTTTGCATGAACCGAACTCTGGCAGCCACATTACACGAGAAAAAGCGAGAAGTGGTAATTCGTAGTAAAAACCGCAGAAAACATAACGTTTTCAACATTTGTTTTCGAAATGACGTAACTGAAAATCTTCACATTGCACGCATTACTCTCAGAAACGTTTACATATACCGTCTGGCAACTAATGCCGCGTGATGAATTTGGCGGTCGCACCACTCTGTACGAAGTAGAAGCTTCTAAGTTGTTGCAGTCACCAAGAAAGAGGCACAGAAATTCAAGTTTTAGTTTTTGAAAATTCAGTTTTTGGCTGCTTTTGCTGCCTTGTAGTTGACCTAGGACCTTAAGATTTTGCATGAACCGAACTCTGGCAGCCACATTACACGAGAAAAAGCGAGAAGTGGTAATTCGTAGTAAAAACCGCAGAAAACATAACGTTTTCAACATTTGTTTTCGAAATGACGTAACTGAAAATCTTAACATTGGACGCATTACTCTCAGAAACGTTTACATTTATCGTCTGGCAACTAATGCAGCGTGATGACGTTTGCGGTCGCACCACTCTGTACGAAGTAGAAGCTTCTAAGTTGTTGCAGTCACCAAGAAAGGGGCACAGAAATTCAAGTTTTAGTTTTTGAAAATTCAGTTTTTGGCTGCTTTTGCTGCCTTGTAGTTGACCTAGGACCTTAAGATTTTGCATGAACCGAACTCTGGCAGCCACATTACACGAGAAAAAGCGAGAAGTGGTAATTCGTAATAAAAACCGCAGAAAACATAACGTTTTCAACATTTGTTTTCGAAATGACGTAACTGAAAATCTTCACATTGGACGCATTACTCTCAGAAACGTTTACATTTATCGTCTGGCGACTAATGCAGCGTGATGACGTTTGCGGTCGCACCACTCTGTACGAAGTAGAAGCTTCTACGTTGTTGCAGTCACCAAGAAAGAGGCACAGAAATTCAAGTTTTAGTTTTTGAAAATTCAGTTTTTGGCTGCTTTTGCAGCCTTGTAGTTGACCTAGGACCTTAAGATTTTGCATGAACCGAACCCTGGCAGCCACATTACACGAGAAAAAGCGAGAAGTGTTAATTCGTAGTAAAAACCGCAGAAAACATAACGTTTTCAACATCTGTTTTCGAAATGACGTAACTGAAAATCTTCACATTGGACGCATTACTCTCAGAAACGTTTACATTTATCGTCTGGCAACTAATGCAGCGTGATGACGTTTGCGGTCGCACCACTCTGTACGAAGTAGAAGCTTCTAAGTTGTTGCAGTCACCAAGAAAGAGGCACAGAAATTCAAGTTTTAGTTTTTGAAAATTCAGTTTTTGGCTGCTTTTGTTGCCTTGTAGTTGACCTAGGACCTTAAGATTTTGCATGAACCGAACTCTGGCAGCCACATTACACGAGAAAAAGCGAGAAGTGGTAATTCGTAGTAAAAACCGCAGAAAACATAACGTTTTCAACATTTGTTTTCGAAATGACGTAACTGAAAATCTTCACATTGGACGCATTACTCTCAGAAACGTTTACATTTATCGTCTGGCAACTAATGCAGCGTGATGACGTTTGCGGTCGCACCACTCTGTACGAAGTAGAAGCTTGTAAGTTGTTGCAGTCACCAAGAAAGAGGCACAGAAATTCAAGTTTTAGTTTTTGAAAATTCATTTTTTGGCTGCTTTTGCTGCCTTGTAGTTGACCTAGGACCTTAAGATTTTGCATGAACCGAACTCTGGCAGCCACATTACACGAGAAAAATCGAGAAGTGGTAATTCGTAGTAAAAACCGCAGAAAACATAACGTTTTCAACATTTGTTTTCGAAATGACGTAACTGAAAATCTTCACAGTGGACGCATTACTCTCAGAAACGTTTACATTTACCGTCTGGCAACTAATGCAGCGTGATGACGTTTGCGGTCGCACCACTCTGTACGAAGTACAAGCTTCTAAGTTGTTGCAGTCACCAAGAAAGAGGCACAGAAATTCAAGTTTTAGTTTTTGAAAATTCAGTTTTTGGCTGCTTTTGCTGCCTTCTAGTTGACCTAGGACCTTAAGATTTTGCATGAACCGAACTCTGGCAGCCACATTACACGAGAAAAAGCGAGAAGTGGTAATTCGTAGTAAAAACCGCAGAAAACATAACGTTTTCAACATTTGTTTTCGAAATGACGTAACTGAAAATCTTCACATTGGACGCATTACTCTCAGAAACGTTTACATTTATCGTCTGGCAACTAATGCCGCGTGATGACGTTTGCGGTCGCACCACTCTGTACGAAGTAGAAGCTTCTAAGTTGTTGCAGTCACCAAGAAAGAGGCACAGAAATTCAAGTTTTAGTTTTTGAAAATTCAGTTTTTGGCTGCTTTTGCTGCCTTGTAGTTGACCTAGGACCTTAAGATTTTGCATGAACCGAACTCTCGCAGCCACATTACACGAGAAAAAGCGAGAAGTGGTAATTCGTAGTAAAAACCGCAGAAAACATAACGTTTACAACATTTGTTTTCGAAATGACGTAACTGAAAATCTTCACATTGGACGCATTACTCTCAGAAACGTTTACATTTATCGTCTGGCAACTAATGCAGCGTGATGACGTTTGCGGTCGCACCACTCTGTACGAAGTAGAAGCTTCTAAGTTGTTGCAGTCACCAAGAAAGAGGCACAGAAATTCAAGTTTTAGTTTTTGAAAATTCAGTTTTTGGCTGCTTTTGCTGCCTTGTAGTTGACCTAGGACCTTAAGATTTTGCATGAACCGAACTCTGGCAGCCACATTACACGAGAAAAAGCGAGAAGTGGTAACTCGTAGTAAAAACCGCAGAAAACATAACGTTTTCAACATTTGTTTTCGAAATGACGTAACTGAAAATCTTCACATTGGACGCATTACTCTCAGAAACGTTTACATTTATCGTCTGGCATCTAATGCAGCGTGATGACGTTTGCGGTCGCACCACTCTGTACGAAGTAGAAGCTTCTAAGTTGCTGCAGTCACCAAGAAAGAGGCACAGAAATTCAAGTTTTAGTTTTTGAAAATTCAGTTTTTGGCTGCTTTTGCTGCCTTGTAGTTGACCTAGGACCTTAAGATTTTGCATGAACCGAACCCTGGCAGCCACATTACACGAGAAAAAGCGAGAAGTGGTAATTCGTAGTAAAAACTGCAGAAAACATAACCTTTTCAACATTTGTTTTCGAAATGACGTAACTGAAAATCTTCACATTGGACGCATTACTCTCAGAAACGTTTACATTTATCGTCTGGCAACTAATGCAGCGTGATGACGTTTGCGGTCGCACAACTCTGTACGAAGTAGAAGCTTCTAAGTTGTTGCAGTCACCAAGAAAGAGGCACAGAAATTCAAGTTTTAGTTTCTGAAAATTTAGTTTTTGGCTGCTTTTGCTGCCTTGTAGTTGACCTAGGACCTTAAGATTTTGCATGAACCGAACTCTGGCAGCCACATTACACGAGAAAAAGCGAGAAGTGGTAATTCGTAGTAAAAACCGCAGAAAACATAACGTTTTCAACATTTGTTTTCGAAATGACGTAACTGAAAATCTTCACATTGGACGCATTACTCTCAGAAACGTTTACATTTATCGTCTGGCAACTAATGCAGCGTGATGACGTTTGCGGTCGCACCACTCTGTACGAAGTAGAAGCTTCTAAGTTGTTGCAGTCACCAAGAAAGAGGCACAGAAATTCAAGTTTTAGTTTTTGAAAATTCAGTTTTTGGCTGCTTTTGCTGCCTTGTAGTTGACCTAGGACCTTAAGATTTTGCATGCACCGAACTCTGGCAGCCACATTACACGAGAAAAAGCGAGAAGAGGTAATTCGTAGTAAAAACCGCAGAAAATATAACGTTTTCAACATTTGTTTTCGTATCGACGTAACTGAAAATCTTCACATTGGACGCATTACTCTCAGAAACGTTTACATTTATCGTCTGGCAACTAATGCCGCGTGATGACGTTTGCGGTCGCACCACTCTGTACGAAGTAGAAGCTTCTAAGTTGTTGCAGTCACCAAGAAAGAGGCACAGAAATTCAAGTTTTAGTTTTTGAAAATTCAGTTTTTGGCTGCTTTTGCTGCCTTGTAGTTGACCTAGGACCTTAAGATTTTGCATGAACCGAACCCTGGCAGCCACATTACACGAGAAAAAGCGAGAAGTGGTAATTCGTAGTAAAAACTGCAGAAAACATAACCTTTTCAACATTTGTTTTCGAAATGACGTAACTGAAAATCTTCACATTGGACGCATTACTCTCAGAAACGTTTACATTTATCGTCTGGCAACTAATGCAGCGTGATGACGTTTGCGGTCGCACCACTCTGTACGAAGTAGAAGCTTCTAAGTTGTTGCAGTCACCAAGAAAGAGGCACAGAAATTCAAGTTTTAGTTTCTGAAAATTCAGTTTTTGGCTGCTTTTGCTGCCTTGTAGTTGACCTAGGACCTTAAGATTTTGCATGAACCGAACTCTGGCAGCCACATTACACGAGAAAAAGCGAGAAGTGGTAATTCGTAGTAAAAACCGCAGAAAACATAACGTTTTCAACATTTGTTTTCGAAATGACTTAACTGAAAATCTTCACATTGGACGCATTACTCTCAGAAACGTTTACATTTATTGTCTGGCAACTAATGCAGCGTGATGACGTTTGCGGTCGCACCACTCTGTACGAAGTAGAAGCTTCTAAGTTGTTGCAGTCACCAAGGAAGAGGCACAGAAATTCAAGTTTTAGTTTTTGAAAATTCAGTTTTTGGCTGCTTTTGCTGCCTTGTAGTTGACCTAGGACCTTAAGATTTTGCATGAACCGAACTCTGGCAGCCACATTACACGAGAAAAAGCGAGAAGTGGTAATTCGTAGTAAAAACCGCAGAAAACATAACGTTTTCAACATTTGTTTTCGAAATGACGTAACTGAAAATCTTCACATTGGACGCATTACTCTCAGAAACGTTTACATTTATCGTCTGGCAACTAATGCAGCGTGATGACGTTTGTGGTCGCACCACTCTGTACGAAGTAGAAGCTTCTAAGTTGTTGCAGTCACCAAGAAAGAGGCACAGAAATTCAAGTTTTAGTTTTTGAAAATTCGGTTTTTGGCTGCTTTTGCTGCCTTGTAGTTGACCTAGGACCTTAAGATTTTGCATGAACCGAACTCTGGCAGCCACATTACACGAGAAAAAGCGAGAAGTGGTAATTCGTAGTAAAAACCGCAGAAAACATAACGTTTTCAACATTTGTTTTCGAAATGACGTAACTGAAAATCTTCACATTGGACGCATTACTCTCAGATACGTTTACATATATCGTCTGGCAACTAATGCCGCGTGACGACGTTTGCGGCCGCACCACTCGGCATGAAGTAGCAGCTTCTAAGTTGTTGCAGTCACCAAGAAAGAGGCACAGAAATTCAAGTTTTTGTTTTTGAAAATTCAGTTTTTGGCTGCTTTTGCTGCCTTGTAGTTGACCTAGGTCCTTAAGATTTTGCATGAACCGAACTCTGGCAGCCACATTACACGAGAAAAAGCGAGAAGTGGTAATTCGTAGTAAAAACCGCAGAAAACATAACGTTTTGAACATTTGTTTTCGAAATGACGTAACTGAAAATCTTAACATTGGACGCATTACTCTCAGAAAAGTTTACATTTATCGTCTGGCAACTAATGAAGCGTGATGACGTTTGCGGTCGCACCACTCTGTACGAAGTAGAAGCTTCTAAGTTGTTGCAGTCACCAAGAAAGAGGCACAGAAATTCAAGTTTTAGTTTTTGAAAATTCTGTTTTTGGCTGCTTTTGCTGCCTTCTAGTTGACCTAGGACCTTAAGATTTTGCATGAACCGAACTCTGGCAGCCACATTACACGAGAAAAAGCGAGAAGTGGTAATTCGTAGTAAAAACCGCAGAAAACATAACGTTTTCAACATTTGTTTTCGAAATGACGTAACTGAAAATCTTCACATTGCACGCATTACTCTCAGAAACGTTTACATATACCGTCTGGCAACTAATGCCGCGTGATGACGTTGGCGGTCGCACCACTCTGTACGAAGTAGAAGCTTCTAAGTTGTTGCAGTCACCAAGAAAGAGGCACAGAAATTCAAGTTTTAGTTTTTGAAAATTCAGTTTTTGGCTGCTTTTGCTGCCTTCTAGTTGACCTAGGACCTTAAGATTTTGCATGAACCGAACTCTGGCAGCCACATTACACGAGAAAAAGCGAGAAGTGGTAATTCGTAGTAAAAACCGCAGAAAACATAACGTTTTCAACATTTGTTTTCGAAATGACGTAACTGAAAATCTTAACACTGGACGCATTACTCTCAGAAACGTTTACATTTATCGTCTGGCAACTAATGCAGCGTGATGACGTTTGCGGTCGCACCACTCTGTACGAAGTAGAAGCTTCTAAGTTGTTGCAGTCACCAAGAAAGGGGCACAGAAATTCAAGTTTTAGTTTTTGAAAATTCAGTTTTTGGCTGCTTTTGCTGCCTTGTAGTTGACCTAGGACCTTAAGATTTTGCATGAACCGAACTCTGGCAGCCACATTACACGAGAAAAAGCGAGAAGTGGTAATTCGTAGTAAAAACCGCAGAAAACATAACGTTTTCAACATTTGTTTTCGAAATGACGTAACTGAAAATCTTCACATTGGACGCATTACTCTCAGAAACGTTTACATTTATCGTCTGGCGACTAATGCAGCGTGATGACGTTTGCGGTCGCACCACTCTGTACGAAGTAGAAGCTTCTACGTTGTTGCAGTCACCAAGAAAGAGGCACAGAAATTCAAGTTTTAGTTTTTGAAAATTCAGTTTTTGGCTGCTTTTGCAGCCTTGTAGTTGACCTAGGACCTTAAGATTTTGCATGAACCGAACCCTGGCAGCCACATTACACGAGAAAAAGCGAGAAGTGTTAATTCGTAGTAAAAACCGCAGAAAACATAACGTTTTCAACATCTGTTTTCGAAATGACGTAACTGAAAATCTTCACATTGGACGCATTACTCTCAGAAACGTTTACATTTATCGTCTGGCAACTAATGCAGCGTGATGACGTTTGCGGTCGCACCACTCTGTACGAATGAGAAGCTTCTAAGTTGTTGCAGTCACCAAGAAAGAGGCACAGAAATTCAAGTTTTAGTTTTTGAAAATTCAGTTTTTGGCTGCTTTTGTTGCCTTGTAGTTGACCTAGGACCTTAAGATTTTGCATGAACCGAACTTTGGCAGCCACATTACACGAGAAAAAGCGAGAAGTGGTAATTCGTAGTAAAAACCGCAGAAAACATAACGTTTTCAACATTTGTTTTCGAAATGACGTAACTGAAAATCTTCACATTGGACGCATTACTCTCAGAAACGTTTACATTTATCCTCTGGCAACTAATGCAGCGTGATGACGTTTGCGGTCGCACCACTCTGTACGAAGTAGAAGCTTGTAAGTTGTTGCAGTCACCAAGAAAGAGGCACAGAAATTCAAGTTTTAGTTTTTGAAAATTCATTTTTTGGCTGCTTTTGCTGCCTTGTAGTTGACCTAGGACCTTAAGATTTTGCATGAACCGAACTCTGGCAGCCACATTACACGAGAAAAATCGAGAAGTGGTAATTCGTAGTAAAAACCGCAGAAAACATAACGTTTTCAACATTTGTTTTCGAAATGACGTAACTGAAAATCTTCACAGTGGACGCATTACTCTCAGAAACGTTTACATTTACCGTCTGGCAACTAATGCAGCGTGATGACGTTTGCGGTCGCACCACTCTGTACGAAGTACAAGCTTCTAAGTTGTTGCAGTCACCAAGAAAGAGGCACAGAAATTCAAGTTTTAGTTTTTGAAAATTCAGTTTTTGGCTGCTTTTGCTGCCTTCTAGTTGACCTAGGACCTTAAGATTTTGCATGAACCGAACTCTGGCAGCCACATTACACGAGAAAAAGCGAGAAGTGGTAACTCGTAGTAAAAACCGCAGAAAACATAACGTTTTCAACATTTGTTTTCGAAATGACGTAACTGAAAATCTTCACATTGGACGCATTACTCTCAGAAACGTTTACATTTATCGTCTGGCAACTAATGCCGCGTGATGACGTTTGCGGTCGCACCACTCTGTACGAAGTAGAAGCTTCTAAGTTGTTGCAGTCACCAAGAAAGAGGCACAGAAATTCAAGTTTTAGTTTTTGAAAATTCAGTTTTTGGCTGCTTTTGCTGCCTTGTAGTTGACCTAGGACCTTAAGATTTTGCATGAACCGAACTCTCGCAGCCACATTACACGAGAAAAAGCGAGAAGTGGTAATTCGTAGTAAAAACCGCAGAAAACATAACGTTTACAACATTTGTTTTCGAAATGACGTAACTGAAAATCTTCACATTGGACGCATTACTCTCAGAAACGTTTACATTTATCGTCTGGCAACTAATGCAGCGTGATGACGTTTGCGGTCGCACCACTCTGTACGAAGTAGAAGCTTCTAAGTTGTTGCAGTCACCAAGAAAGAGGCACAGAAATTCAAGTTTTAGTTTTTGAAAATTCAGTTTTTGGCTGCTTTTGCTGCCTTGTAGTTGACCTAGGACTTTAAGATTTTGCATGAACCGAACTCTGGCAGCCACATTACACGAGAAAAAGCGAGAAGTGGTAACTCGTAGTAAAAACCGCAGAAAACATAACGTTTTCAACATTTGTTTTCGAAATGACGTAACTGAAAATCTTCACATTGGACGCATTACTCTCAGAAACGTTTACATTTATCGTCTGGCATCTAATGCAGCGTGATGACGTTTGCGGTCGCACCACTCTGTACGAAGTAGAAGCTTCTAAGTTGTTGCAGTCACCAAGAAAGAGGCACAGAAATTCAAGTTTTAGTTTTTGAAAATTCAGTTTTTGGCTGCTTTTGCTGCCTTGTAATTGACCTAGGACCTTAAGATTTTGCATGAACCGAACCCTGGCAGCCACATTACACGAGAAAAAGCGAGAAGTGGTAATTCGTAGTAAAAACCGCAGAAAGCATAACGTTTTCAACATTTGTTTTCGAAATGACGTAACTGAAAATCTTCACATTGGACGCATTACTCTCTGAAACGTTTACATTTATCGTCTGGCAACTAATGCAGCGTGATGACGTTTGCGGTCGCACCACTCTGTACGAAGTAGAAGCTTCTAAGTTGTTGCAGTCACCAAGAAAGAGGCACAGAAATTCAAGTTTTAGTTTTTGAAAATTCAGTTTTTGGCTGCTTTTGCTGCCTTGTAGTTGACCTAGGACCTTAAGATTTTGCATGCACCGAACTCTGGCAGCCACATTACACGAGAAAAAGCGAGAAGAGGTAATTCGTAGTAAAAACCGCAGAAAACATAACGTTTTCAACATTTGTTTTCGTATCGACGTAACTGAAAATCTTCACATTGGACGCATTACTCTCAGAAACGTTTACATTTATCGTCTGGCAACTAATGCCGCGTGATGACGTTTGCGGTCGCACCACTCTGTACGAAGTAGAAGCTTCTAAGTTGTTGCAGTCACCAAGAAAGAGGCACAGAAATTCAAGTTTTAGTTTTTGAAAATTCAGTTTTTGGCTGCTTTTGCTGCCTTGTAGTTGACCTAGGACCTTAAGATTTTGCATGAACCGAACCCTGGCAGCCACATTACACGAGAAAAAGCGAGAAGTGGTAATTCGTAGTAAAAACTGCAGAAAACATAACCTTTTCAACATTTGTTTTCGAAATGACGTAACTGAAAATCTTCACATTGGACGCATTACTCTCAGAAACGTTTACATTTATCGTCTGGCAACTAATGCAGCGTGATGACGTTTGCGGTCGCACCACTCTGTACGAAGTAGAAGCTTCTAAGTTGTTGCAGTCACCAAGAAAGAGGCACAGAAATTCAAGTTTTAGTTTCTGAAAATTCAGTTTTTGGCTGCTTTTGCTGCCTTGTAGTTGACCTAGGACCTTAAGATTTTGCATGAACCGAACTCTGGCAGCCACATTACACGAGAAAAAGCGAGAAGTGGTAATTCGTAGTAAAAACCGCAGAAAACATAACGTTTTCAACATTTGTTTTCGAAATGACGTAACTGAAAATCTTCACATTCGACGCATTACTCTCAGAAACGTTTACATTTATCGTCTGGCAACTAATGCAGCGTGATGACGTTTGCGGTCGCACCACTCTGTACGAAGTAGAAGCTTCTAAGTTGTTGCAGTCACCAAGAAAGAGGCACAGAAATTCAAGTTTTAGTTTTTGAAAATTCAGTTTTTGGCTGCTTTTGCTGCCTTGTAGTTGACCTAGGACCTTAAGATTTTGCATGAACCGAACTCTGGCAGCCACATTACACGAGAAAAAGCGAGAAGTGGTAATTCGTAGTAAAAACCGCAGAAAACATAACGTTTTCAACATTTGTTTTCGAAATGATGTAACTGGAAATCTTCACATTGGACGCATTACTCTCAGAAACGTTTACATTTATCGTCTGGCAACTAATGCAGCGTGATGACGTTTGCGGTCGCACCACTCTGTACGAAGTAGAAGCTTCTAAGTTGTTGCAGTCACCAAGAAAGAGGCACAGAAATTCAAGTTTTAGTTTTTGAAAATTCAGTTTTTGGCTGCTTTTGCTGCCTTGTAGTTGACCTAGGACCTTAAGATTTTGCATGCACCGAACTCTGGCAGCCACATTACACGAGAAAAAGCGAGAAGTGGTAATTCGTAGTAAAAACCGCAGAAAACATAACGTTTTCAACATTTGTTTTCGTATCGACGTAACTGAAAATCTTCACATTGGACGCATTACTCTCAGAAACGTTTACATTTATCGTCTGGCAACTAATGCCGCGTGATGACGTTTGCGGTCGCACCACTCTGTACGAAGTAGAAGCTTCTAAGTTGTTGCAGTCACCAAGAAAGAGGCACAGAAATTCAAGTTTTAGTTTTTGAAAATTCAGTTTTTGGCTGCTTTTGCTGCCTTGTAGTTGACCTAGGACCTTAATATTTTGCATGAACCGAACTCTGGCAGCCACATTACACGAGAAAAAGCGAGAAGTGGTAATTCGTAGTAAAAACCGCAGAAAACATAACGTTTTCAACATTTGTTTTCGAAATGACGTAACTGAAAATCTTCACATTGGACGCATTACTCTCAGAAACGTTTACATTTATCGTCTGGCAACTAATGCAGCGTGATGACGTTTGCGGTCGCACCACTCTGTACGAAGTAGAAGCTTCTAAGTTGTTGCAGTCACCAAGAAAGAGGCACAGAAATTCAAGTTTTAGTTTTTGAAAATTCAGTTTTTGGCTGCTTTTGCTGCCTTCTAGTTGACCTAGGACCTTAAGATTTTGCATGAACCGAACTCTGGCAGCCACATTACACGAGAAAAATCGAGAAGTGGTAATTCGTAGTAAAAACCGCAGAAAACATAACGTTTTCAACATTTGTTTTCGAAATGACGAAACTGAAAATCTTCACATTGGACGCATTACTCTCAGAAACGTTTACATTTATCGTCTGGCAACTAATGCAGCGTGATGACGTTTGCGGTCGCACCACTCTGTACGAAGTAGAAGCTTCTAAGTTGTTGCAGTCACCAAGAAAGAGGCACAGAAATTCAAGTTTTAGTTTTTGAAAATTCAGGTTTTGGCTGCTTTTGCTGCCTTGTAGTTGACCTAGGACCTTAAGATTTTGCATGCACCGAACTCTGGCAGCCACATTACACGAGAAAAAGCGACAAGTGGTAATTCGTAGTAAAAACCGCAGAAAACATAACGTTTTCAACATTTGTTTTCGTATCGACGTAACTGAAAATCTTCACATTGGACGCATTACTCTCAGAAACGTTTACATTTATCGTCTGGCAACTAATGCCGCGTGATGACGTTTGCGGTCGCACCACTCTGTACGAAGTAGAAGCTTCTAAGTTGTTGCAGTCACCAAGAAAGAGGCACAGAAATTCAAGTTTTAGTTTTTGAAAATTCAGTTTTTGGCTGCTTTTGCTGCCTTGTAGTTGACCTAGGACCTTAAGATTTTGCATGAACCGAACCCTGGCAGCCACATTACACGAGAAAAAGCGAGAAGTGGTAATTCGTAGTAAAAACTGCAGAAAACATAACCTTTTCAACATTTGTTTTCGAAATGACGTAACTGAAAATCTTCACATTGGACGCATTACTCTCAGAAACGTTTACATTTATCGTCTGGCAACTAATGCAGCGTGATGACGTTTGCGGTCGCACCACTCTGTACGAAGTAGAAGCCTCTAACTTGTTGCAGTCACCAAGAAAGAGGCACAGAAATTCAAGTTTTAGTTTCTGAAAATTCAGTTTTTGGCTGCTTTTGCTGCCTTGTAGTTGACCTAGGACCTTAAGATTTTGCATGAACCGAACTCTGGCAGCCACATTACACGAGAAAAAGCGAGAAGTGGTAATTCGTAGTAAAAACCGCAGAAAACATAACGTTTTCAACATTTGTTTTCGAAATGACGTAACTGAAAATCTTCACATTGGACGCATTACTCTCAGAAACGTTTACATTTATCGTCTGGCAACTAATGCAGCGTGATGACGTTTGCGGTCGCACCACTCTGTACGAAGTAGAAGCTTCTAAGTTGTTGCAGTCACCAAGAAAGAGGCACAGAAATTCAAGTTTTAGTTTTTGAAAATTCAGTTTTTGGCTGCTTTTGCTGCCTTGTAGTTGACCTAGGACCTTAAGATTTTGCATGAACCAAACTCTGGCAGCCACATTACACGAGAAAAAGCGAGAAGTGGTAATTCGTAGTAAAAACCGCAGAAAACATAACGTTTTCAACATTTGTTTTCGAAATGACGTAACTGAAAATCTTCACTTTGGACGCATTACTCTCAGAAACGTTTACATTTATCGTCTGGCAACTAATGCAGCGTGATGACGTTTGCGGTCGCACCACTCTGTACGAAGTAGAAGCTTCTAAGTTGTTGCAGTCACCAAGAAAGAGGCACAGAAATTCAAGTTTTAGTTTTTGAAAATTCAGTTTTTGGCTGCTTTTGCTGCCTTGTAGTTGACCTAGGACCTGAAGATTTTCATGCACCGAACTCTGGCAGCCACATTACACGAGAAAAAGCGAGAAGTGGTAATTCGTAGTAAAAACCGCAGAAAACATAACGTTTTCAACATTTGTTTTCGTATCGACGTAACTGAAAATCTTCACATTGGACGCATTACTCTCAGAAACGTTTATATTTATCGTCTGGCAACTAATGCCGCGTGATGACGTTTGCGGTCGCACCACTCTGTACGAAGTAGAAGCTTCTAAGTTGTTGCAGTCACCAAGAAAGAGGCACAGAAATTCAAGTTTTAGTTTTTGAAAATTCTGTTTTTGGCTGCTTTTGCTGCCTTGTAGTTGACCTAGGACCTTAAGATTTTGCATGAACCGAACTCTGGCAGCCACATTACACGAGAAAAAGCGAGAAGTGGTAATTCGTAGTAAAAACCGCAGAAAACATAACGTTTTCAACATTTGTTTTCGAAATGACGTAACTGAAAA
Organism: Schistocerca serialis cubense; assembly: GCF_023864345.2. Lineage (NCBI taxonomy): Eukaryota > Metazoa > Arthropoda > Insecta > Orthoptera > Acrididae > Schistocerca > Schistocerca serialis. Next base: position 705,964 of record NW_026047571.1, on the reverse strand, counting down.
TCTTCACATTGGACGCATTACTCTCAGAAACGTTTACATTTATCGTCTGGCAACTAATGCAGCGTGATGACGTTTGCGGTCGCACCACTCTGTACGAATTAGAAGCTTCTAAGTTGTTGCAGTCACCAAGAAAGAGGCACAGAAATTCAAGTTTTAGTTTTTGAAAATTCAGTTTTTGGCTGCTTTTGCTGCCTTCTAGTTGACCTAGGACCTTAAGATTTTGCATGAACCGAACTCTGGCAGCCACATTACACGAAAAAAAGCGAGAAGTGGTAATTCGTAGTAAAAACCGCAGAAAACATAACGTTTTCAACATTTGTTTTCGAAATGACGTAACTGAAAATCTTCACATTGGACGCATTACTCTCAGAAACGTTTACATTTATCGTCTGGCAACTAATGCAGCGTGATGACGTTTGCGGTCGCACCACTCTGTACGAAGTAGAAGCTTCTAAGTTGTTGCAGTCACCAAGAAAGAGGCACAGAAATTCAAGTTTTAGTTTTTGAAAATTCAGTTTTTGGCTGCTTTTGCTGCCTTGTAGTTGACCTAGGACCTTAAGATTTTGCATGCACCGAACTCTGGCAGCCACATTACACGAGAAAAAGCGAGAAGTGGTAATTCGTAGTAAAAACCGCAGAAAACATAACGTTTTCAACATTTGTTTTCGTATCGACGTAACTGAAAATCTTCACATTGGACGCATTACTCTCAGAAACGTTTACATTTATCGTCTGGCAACTAATGCCGCGTCATGACGTTTGCGGTCGCACCACTCTGTACGAAGTAGAAGCTTCTAAGTTGTTGCAGTCACCAAGAAAGAGGCACAGAAATTCAAGTTTTAGTTTTTGAAAATTCAGTTTTTGGCTGCTTTTGCTGCCTTGTAGTTGACCTAGGACCTTAAGATTTTGCATGAACCGAACTCTGGCAGCCACATTACACGAGAAAAAGCGAGAAGTGGTAATTCGTAGTAAAAACCGCAGAAAACATAACGTTTTCAACATTTGTTTTCGAAATGACGTAACTGAAAATCTTCACATTGGACGCATTACTCTCAGAAACGTTTACATTTATCGTCTGGCAACTAATGCAGCGTGATGACGTTTGCGGTCGCACCACTCTGTACGAAGTAGAAGCTTCTAAGTTGTTGCAGTCACCAAGAAAGAGGCACAGAAATTCAAGTTTTAGTTTTTGAAAATTCAGTTTTTGGCTGCTTTTGCTGCCTTGTAGTTGACCTAGGACCTTAAGATTTTGCATGAACCGAACCCTGGCAGCCACATTACACGAGAAAAAGCGAGAAGTGGTAATTCGTAGTAAAAACCGCAGAAAACATAACGTTTTCAACATTTGTTTTCGAAATGACGTAACTGAAAATCTTCACATTGGACGCATTACTCTCAGAAACGTTTACATTTATCGTCTGGAAACTAATGCAGCGTGATGACGTTTGCGGTCGCACGACTCTGTACGAAGTAGAAGCTTCTAAGTTGTTGCAGTCACCAAGAAAGAGGCACAGAAATTCAAGTTTTAGTTTTTGAAAATTCGGTTTTTGGCTGCTTTTGCTGCCTTGTAGTTGACCTAGGACCTTAAGATTTTGCATGAACCGAACTCTGGCAGCCACATTACACGAGAAAAAGCGAGAAGTGGTAATTCGTAGTAAAAACCGCAGAAAACATAACGTTTTCAACATTTGTGTTCGAAATGACGTAACTGAAAATCTTCACATTGGACGCATTACTCTCAGAAACGTTTACATTTATCGTCTGGCAACTAATGCAGCGTGATGACGTTTGCGGTCGCACCACTCTGTACGAAGTAGAAGCTTCTAAGTTGCAGTCACCAAGAAAGAGGCACTGAAATTCAAGTTTTAGTTTTTGAAAATTCAGTTTTTGGCTGCTTTTGCTGCCTTGTAGTTGACCTAGGACCTTAAGATTTTGCATGAACCGAACTCTGGCAGCCACATTACACGAGAAAAAGCGAGAAGTGGTAATTCGTAGTAAAAACCGCAGAAAACATAACGTTTTCAACATTTGTTTTCGAAATGACGTAACTGAAAATCTTCACATTGGACGAATTACTCTCAGAAACGTTTACATTTATCGTCTGGCAACTAATGCAGCGTGATGACGTTTGCGGTCGCACCACTCTGTACGAAGTAGAAGCTTCTAAGTTGTTGCAGTCACCAAGAAAGAGGCACAGAAATTCAAGTTTTAGTTTTTGAAAATTCAGGTTTTGGCTGCTTTTGCTGCCTTGTAGTTGACCTAGGACCTTAAGATTTTGCATGAACCGAACCCTGGCAGCCACATTACACGAGAAAAATCGAGAAGTGGTAATTCGTAGTAAAAACCGCAGAAAACATAACGTTTTCAACATTTGTTTTCGAAATGACGTAACTGAAAATCTTCACATTGGACGCATTACTCTCAGAAACGTTTACATTTATCGTCTGGAAACTAATGCAGCGTGATGACGTTTGCGGTCGCACCACTCTGTACGAAGTAGAAGCTTCTAAGTTGTTGCAGTCACCAAGAAAGAGGCACAGAAATTCAAGTTTTAGTTTTTGAAAATTCAGTTTTTGGCTGCTTTTGCTGCCTTGTAGTTGACCTAGGACCTTAAGATTTTGCATGAACCGAACTCTGGCAGCCACATTACACGAGAAAAAGCGAGAAGTGCTAATTCGTAGTAAAAACCGCAGAAAACATAACGTTTTCAACATTTGTTTTCGAAATGACGTAACTGAAAATCTCCACATTGGACGCATTACTCTCAGAAACGTTTACATTTATCGTCTGGCAACTAATGCCGCGTGATGACGTTTGCGGTCGCACCACTCTGTACGAAGTAGAAGCTTCTAAGTTGTTGCAGTCACCAAGAAAGAGGCACAGAAATTCAAGTTTTAGTTTTTGAAAATTCAGTTTTTGGCTGCTTTTGCTGCCTTGTAGTTGACCTAGGACCTTAAGATTTTGCATGAACCGAACTCTGGCAGCCACATTACACGAGAAAAAGCGAGAAGTGGTAATTCGTAGTAAAAACCGCAGAAAACATAACGTTTTCAACATTTGTTTTCGAAATGACGTAACTGAAAATCTTCACATTGGACGCATTACTCTCAGAAACGTTTACATTTATCGTCTGGCAACTAATGCAGCGTGATGACGTTTGCGGTCGCACCACTCTGTACGAAGTAGAAGCTTCTAAGTTGTTGCAGTCACCAAGAAAGAGGCACAGAAATTCAAGTTTTAGTTTTTGAAAATTCAGTTTTTGGCTGCTTTTGCTGCCTTGTAGTTGACCTAGGACCTTAAGATTTTGCATGAACCGAACTCTGGCAGCCACATTACACGAGAAAAAGCGAGAACTGGTAATTCGTAGTAAAAACCGCAGAAAACTTAACGTTTTCAACATTTGTTTTCGAAATGACGTAACTGAATATCTTCACATTGGACGCACTACTCTCTGAAACGTTTACATTTATCGTCTGGCAACTAATGCCGCGTGATGACGTATGCGGTCGCACCACTCTGTACGAATTAGAAGCTTCTAAGTTGTTGCAGTCACCAAGAAAGAGGCACAGAAATTCAAGTTTTAGTTTTTGAAAATTCAGTTTTTGGCTGCTTTTGCTGCCTTGTAGTTGACCTAGGAACTTAAGATTTTGCATGAACCGAACTCTGGCAGCCACATTACACGAGAAAAAGCGAGAAGTGGTAATTCGTAGTAAAAACCGCAGAAAACATAACGTTTTCAACATTTGTTTTCGAAATGACGTAACTGAAAATCTTCACATTGGACGCATTACTCTCAGAAACGTTTACATTTATCGTCTGGCAACTAATGCAGCGTGATGACGTTTGCGGTCGCACCACTCTGTACGAAGTAGAAGCTTCTAAGTTGTTGCAGTCACCAAGAAAGAGGCACAGAAATTCAAGTTTTAGTTTTTGAAAATTCAGTTTTTGGCTGCTTTTGCTGCCTTGTAGTTGACCTAGGACCTTAAGATTTTGCATGAACCGAAGTCTGGCCTCCACATTACACGAGAAAAAGCGAGAAGTGGTAATTCGTAGTAAAAACCGCAGAAAACATAACGTTTTCAACATTTGTTTTCGAAATGACGTAACTGAATATCTTCACATTGGACGCATTACTCTCAGAAACGTATACATTTATCGTCTGGCAACTAATGCAGCGTGATGACGTTTGCGGTCGCACCACTCTGTACGAAGTAGAAGCTTCTAAGTTGTTGCAGTCACCAAGAAAGAGGCACAGAAATTCAAGTTTTAGTTTTTGAAAATTCAGTTTTTGGCTGCTTTTGCTGCCTTGTAGTAGACCTAGGACCTTAAGATTTTGCATGAACCGAACTCTGGCAGCCACATTACACGAGAAAAAGCGAGAAGTGGTAATTCGTAGTAAAAACCGCAGAAAACATAACGTTTTCAACATTTGTTTTCGAAATGACGTAACTGAAAATCTTCACATTGGACGCATTACTCTCAGAAACGTTTACATTTATCGTCTGGCAACTAATGCAGCGTGATGACGTTTGCGGTCGCACCACTCTGTACGAAGTAGAAGCTTCTAAGTTGTTGCAGTCACCAAGAAAGAGGCACAGAAATTCAAGTTTTAGTTTTTGAAAATTCAGTTTTTGGCTGCTTTTGCTGCCTTGTAGTTTGCCAAGGACCTTAAGATTTTGCATGAACCGAACTCTGGCAGCCACATTACACGAGAAAAAGCGAGAAGTGGTAATTCGTAGTAAAAACCGCAGAAAACATAACGTTTTCAACATTTGTTTTCGAAATGACGTAACTGAAAATCTTCACATTGGACGCATTACTCTCAGAAACGTTTACATTTATCGTCTGGCAACTAATGCCGCGTGATGACGTTTGCGGTCGCACCACTCTGTACGAAGTAGAAGCTTCTAAGTTGTTGCAGTCACCAAGAAAGAGGCACAGAAATTCAAGTTTTAGTTTTTGAAAATTCAGTTTTTGGCTGCTTTTGCTGCCTTGTAGTTGACCTAGGACCTTAAGATTTTGCATGAACCGAACTCTGGCAGCCACATTACACGAGAAAAAGCGAGAAGTGGTAATTCGTAGTAAAAACCGCAGAAAACATAACGTTTTCAACATTTGTTTTCGAAATGACGTAACTGAAAATCTTCACATTGGACGCATTACTCTCAGAAACGTTTACATTTATCGTCTGGCAACTAATGCCGCGTGATGACGTTTGCGGTCGCACCACTCTGTACGAAGTAGAAGCTTCTAAGTTGTTGCAGTCACCAAGAAAGAGGCACAGAAATTCAAGTTTTAGTTTTTGAAAATTCAGTTTTTGGCTGCTTTTGCTGCCTTGTAGTTGACCTAGGACCTTAAGATTTTGCATGAACCGAACTCTGGCAGCCACATTACACGAGAAAAAGCGAGAAGTGGTAATTCGTAGTAAAAACCGCAGAAAACATAACGTTTTCAACATTTGTTTTCGAAATGACGTAACTGAAAATCTTCACATTGGACGCATTACTCTCAGAAACGTTTACATTTATCGTCTGGCAACTAATGCAGCGTGATGACGTTTGCGGTCGCACCACTCTGTACGAAGTAGAAGCTTCTAAGTTGTTGCAGTCACCAAGAAAGAGGCACAGAAATTCAAGTTTTAGTTTTTGAGAATTCAGTTTTTGGCTGCTTTTGCTGCCTTGTAGTTGACCTAGGACCTTAAGATTTTGCATGAACCGAACTCTCGCAGCCACATTACACGAGAAAAAGCGAGAAGTGGTAATTCGTAGTAAAAACCGCAGAAAACATAACGTTTTCAACATTTGTTTTCGAAATGACGTAACTGAAAATCTTCACATTGGACGCATTACTCTCAGAAACGTTTACATTTATCGTCTGGCAACTAATGCCGCGTGATGACGTTTGCGGTCGCACCAATCTGTACGAAGTAGAAGCTTCTAAGTTGTTGCAGTCACCAAGAAAGAGGCACAGAAATTCAAGTTTTAGTTTTTGAAAATTCAGTTTTTGGCTGCTTTTGCTGCCTTGTAGTTGACTTAGGACCTTACGATTTTGCATGAACCGAACTCTGGCAGCCACATTACACGAGAAAAAGCGAGAAGTGGTAATTCGTAGTAAAAACCGCAGAAAACATAACGTTTTCAACATTTGTTTTCGAAATGACGTAACTGAAAATCTTCACATTGGACGCATTACTCTCAGAAACGTTTACATTTATCGTCTGGCAACTAATGCCGCGTGATGACGTTTGCGGGCGCACCACTCTGTACGAAGTAGAAGCTTCTAAGTAGTTGCAGTCACCAAGAAAGAGGCACAGAAATTCAATTTTAGTTTTTGAAAATTCAGTTTTTGGCTGCTTTTGCTGCCTTGTAGTTGACCTAGGACCTTAAGATTTTGCATGAACCGAACTCTGGCAGCCACATTACACGAGAAAAAGCGAGAAGTGGTAATTCGTAGTAAAAACCGCAGAAAACATAACGTTTTCAACATTTGTTTTCGAAATGACGTAACTGAAAATCTTCACATTGGACGCATTACTCTCAGAAACGTTTACATTTATCGTCTGGCAACTAATGCAGCGTGATGACGTTTGCGGTCGCACCACTCTGTACGAAGTAGAAGCTTCTAAGTTGTTGCAGTCACCAAGAAAGAGGCACAGAAATTCAAGTTTTAGTTTTTGAAAATTCAGTTTTTGGCTGCTTTTGCTGCCTTGTAGTTGACCAAGGACCTTAAGATTTTGCATTAACCGAACTCTGGCAGCCACATTACACGAGAAAAAGCGAGAAGTGGTAATTCGTAGTAAAAACCGCAGAAAACATAACGTTTTCAACATTTGTTTTCGAAATGACGTAACTGAAAATCTTCACATTGGACGCATTACTCTCAGAAACGTTTACATTTATCGTCTGGCAACTAATGCCGCGTGATGACGTTTGCGGTCGCACCACTCTGTACGATGTAGAAGCTTCTAAGTTGTTGCAGTCACCAAGAAAGAGGCACAGAAATTCAAGTTTTAGTTTTTGAAAATTCAGTTTTTGGCTGCTTTTGCTGCCTTGTAGTTGACCTAGGAGCTTAAGATTTTGCATGAACCGAACTCTGGCAGCCACATTACACGAGAAAAAGCGAGAAGTGGTAATTCGTAGTAAAAACCGCAGAAAACATAACGTTTTCAACATTTGTTTTCGAAATGACGTAACTGAATATCTTCACATTGGACGCATTACTCTCAGAAACGTTTACATTTATCGTCTGGCAACTAATGCAGCGTGATGACGTTTGCGGTCGCACCACTCTGTACGAAGTAGAAGCTGCTAAGTAGTTGCAGTCACCAAGAAAGAGGCACAGAAATTCAAGTTTCAGTTTTTGAAAATTCAGTTTTTGGCTGCTTTTGCTGCCTTGTAGTTGACCTAGGACCTTAAGATTTTGCATGAACCGAACTCTGGCAGGCACATTACACGAGAAAAAGCGAGAAGTGGTAATTCGTAGTAAAAACCGCAGAAAACATAACGTTTTCAACATTTGTTTTCGAAATGACGTAACTGAAAATCTTCACATTGGACGCATTACTCTCAGAAACGTTTACATTTATCGTCTGGCAACTAATGCCGCGTGATGACGTTTGCGGTCGCACCACTCTGTACGAAGTAGAAGCTTCTAAGTTGTTGCAGTCACCAAGAAAGAGGCACAGAAATTCAAGTTTTAGTTTTTGAAAATTCAGTTTTTGGCTGCTTTTGCTGCCTTGTAGTTGACCTAGGACCTTAAGATTTTGCATGAACCGAACTCTGGCAGCCACATTACACGAGAAAAAGCGAGAAGTGGTAATTCGTAGTAAAAACCGCAGAAAACATAACGTTTTCAACATTTGTTTTCGAAATGACGTAACTGAAAATCTTCACATTGGACGCATTACTCTCAGAAACGTTTACATTTATCGTCTGGCAACTAATGCCGCGTGATGACGTTTGCGGTCGCACCACTCTGTACGAAGTAGAAGCTTCTAAGTTGTTGCAGTCACCAAGAAAGAGGCACAGAAATTCAAGTTTTAGTTTTTGAAAATTCAGTTTTTGGCTGCTTTTGCTGCCTTGTAGTTGACCTAGGACCTTAAGATTTTGCATGAACCGAACTCTGGCAGCCACATTACACGAGAAAAAGCGAGAAGTGGTAATTCGTAGTAAAAACCGCAGAAAACATAACGTTTTCAACATTTGTTTTCGAAATGACGTAACTGAAAATCTTCACATTGGACGCATTACTCTCAGAAACGTTTACATTTATCGTCTGGCAACTAATGCAGCGTGATGACGTTTGAGGTCGCACCACTCTGCACGAAGTAGAAGCTTCTATGGGTTTGCAGTCACCAAGAAAGAGGCACAGAAATTCAAGTTTTAGTTTTTTAAAATTCAGTTTTTGGCTGCTTTTGCTGCCCTAGGACCTTAAGATTTTGCATGAACCGAACTCTGGCAGCCACATTACACGAGAAAAAGCGAGAAGTGGTAATCCGTAGTAAAAACCGCAGAAAACATAACGTTTTCAACATTTGTTTTCGAAATGACGTAACTAAATATCTTCACATTGGACGCATTACTCTCAGAAACGTTTACATTTATCGTCTGGCAACTAATGCCGCGTGATGACGTTTGCGGTCGCACTACTCTGTACGAAGTAGAAGCTTCTAAGTTGTTGCAGTCACCAAGAAAGAGGCACAGAAATTCAAGTTTTAGTTTTTGAAAATTCAGTTTTTGGCTGCTTTTGCTGCCTTTTAGTTGACCTAGGACCTTAAGATTTTGCATGAACCGAACTCTGGCAGCCACATTACACGAGAAAAAGCGGGAAGTGGTAATTCGTAGTAAAAACCGCAGAAAACATAACGTTTTCAACAATTGTTTTCGAAATGACGTAACTGAAAATCTTCACATTGGACGCATTACTCTCAGAAACGTTTACATTTATCGTCTGGCAACTAATGCCGCGTGATGACGTTTGCGGTCGCACCACTCTGTACGAAGTAGAAGCTTCTAAGTTGTTGCAGTCACCAAGAAAGAGGCACAGAAATGCAAGTTTTAGTTTTTGAAAATTCAGTTTTTGGCTGCTTTTGCTGCCTTGTAGTTGACCTAGGACCTTAAGATTTTGCATGAACCGAACTCTGGCAGCCACATTACACGAGAAAAAGCGAAAAGTGGTAATTCGTAGTAAAAACCGCAGAAAACATAACGTTTTCAACATTAGTTTTCGAAATGACGTAACTGAAAATCTTCACATTGGACGCATTACTCTCAGAAACGTTTACATTTATCGTCTGGCAACTAATGCAGCGTGATGACGTTTAAGGTCGCACCACTCTGTACGAAGTAGAAGCTTCTAAGTTTTTGCAGTTACCAAGAAAGAGGCACAGAAATTCAAGTTTTAGTTTTTGAAAATTCAGTTTTTGGCTGCTTTTGCTGCCTTGTAGTTGACCTAGGACCTTAAGATTTTGCATGAACCGAACTCTCGCAGCCGCATTACACGAGAAAAAGCGAGAAGTGGTAATTCGTAGTAAAAACCGCAGAAAACATAACGTTTTCAACATTTGTTTTCGAAATGACGTAACTGAAAATCTTCACATTGGACGCATTACTCTCAGAAACGTTTACATTTATCGTCTGGAAACTAATGCCGCGTGATGACGTTTGCGGTCTCACCACTCTGTACGAAGTAGAAGCTTCTAAGTTGTTGCAGTCACCAAGAAAGAGGCACAGAAATTCAATATTTAGTTTTAGAAAATTCAGTTTTTGGCCGCTTTTGCTGCCTTGTAGTTGACCTAGGACCTTAAGATTTTGCATGAACCGAACTCTGGCAGCCACATTACACGAGAAAAAGCGAGAAGTGGTAATTCGTAGTAAAAACCGCAGAAAACATAACGTTTTCAACATTTGTTTTCGAAATGACGTAACTGAAAATCTTCACATTGGACGCTTTACTCTCAGAAACGTTTACATTTCACGTCTGGCAACTAATGCCGCATGATGACGTTCGCGGTCGCACTACTCTGTACGAAGTAGAAGCTTCTAAGTTGTTGCAGTCACCAAGAAAGAGGCACAGAAATTCAAGTTTTAGTTTTTGAAAATTCAGTTTTTGGCTGCTTTTGCTGCCTTGTAGTTGACCTAGGACCTTAAGATTTTGCATGAACCGAACTCTGGCAGCCACATTACACGAGAAAAAGCGGGAAGTGGTAATTCGTAGTAAAAACCGCAGAAAACATAACGTTTTCAACATTTGTTTTCGAAATGACGTAACTGAAAATCTTCACATTGGACGCATTACTCTCAGAAACGTTTACATTTATCGTCTGGCAACTAATGCAGCGTGATGACGTTTGCGGTCGCACCATTCTGTACGAAGTAGAAGCTGCTAAGTAGTTGCAGTCACCAAGAAAGAGGCACAGAAATTCAAGTTTTAGTTTTTGAAAATTCAGTTTTTGGCTGCTTTTGCTGCCTTCTAGTTGACGTAGGACCTTAAGATTTTGCATGAACCGAACTCTGGCAGCCACATTACACGAGAAAAAGCGAGAAGTGGTAATTCGTAGTAAAAACCGCAGAAAACATAACGTTTTCAACATTTGTTTTCGAAATGACGTAACTGAAAATCTTCAGATTGGACGCTTTACTCACAGAAACGTTTACATTTCACGTCTGGCAACTAATGCCGCATGATGACGTTCGCGGTCGCACTACTCTGTACGAAGTAGAAGTTTCTAAGTTGTTGCAGTCACCAAGAAAGATGCACAGAAATTCAAGTTTTAGTTTTTGAAAATTCAGTTTTTGGCTGCTTTTGCTGCCTTGTAGTTGACATAGGACCTTAAGATTTTGCATGAACCGAACTCTGGCAGCCACATTACACGAGAAAAAGCGGGAAGTGGTAATTCGTAGTAAAAACCGCAGAAAACATAACGTTTTCAACATTTGTTTTCGAAATGACGTAACTGAAAATCTTCACATTGGACGCATTACTCTCAGAAACGTTTACATTTATCGTCTGGCAACTAATGCCGCGTGATGACGTTTGCGGTCGCACCACTCTGTACGAAGTAGAAGCTTCTAAGTTGTTGCAGTCACCAAGAAAGAGGCACAGAAATTCAAGTTTTAGTTTTTGAAAATTCAGTTTTTGGCTGCTTTTGCTGCCTTGTGGTTGACCTAGGACCTTAAGATTTTGCATGAACCGAACTCTGGCAGCCACATTACACGAGAAAAAGCGAAAAGTGGTAATTCATAGTAAAAACCGCAGAAAACATAACGTTTTCAACATTTGTTTTCGTATCGACGTAACTGAAAATCTTCACATCGGACGCATTACTCTCAGAAACGTTTACATTTATCGTCTGGCAACTAATGCAGCGTGATGACGTTTGTAGTCGCACCACTCTGTACGAAGTAGAAGCTTCTAAGTTGTTGCAGTCACCAAGAAAGAGGCACAGAAATTCAAGTTTTAGTTTTTGAAAATTCAGTTTTTGGCTGCTTTTGCTGCCTTGTAGTTGACCTAGGACCTTAAGATTTTGCATGAACCGAACTCTGGCAGCCACATTACACGAATAAAAGCGAGAAGTGGTAATTCGTAGTAAAAACCGCGGAAAACATAACGTTTTCTACATTGTTTTCGTATCGACGTAACTGAAAATCTTCACATTGGACGCATTACTCTCAGAAACGTTTACATTTATCGTCTGGCAACTAATGCCGCGTGATGACGTTTGCGGTCGCACCACTCTGTACGAAGTAGAAGCTTCTAAGTTGTTGCAGTCACCAAGAAAGAGGCACAGAAATTCAAGTTTTAGTTTTTGAAAATTCAGTTTTTGGCTGCTTTTGCTGCCTTGTAGTTGACCTAGGACCTTAAGATTTTGCATGAACCGAACTCTGGCAGCCACATTACACGAATAAAAGCGAGAAGTGGTAATTCGTAGTAAAAACCGCGGAAAACATAACGTTTTCTACATTGTTTTCGTATCGACGTAACTGAAAATCTTCACATTGGACGCATTACTCTCAGAAACGTTTACATTTATCGTCTGGCAACTAATGCCGCGTGATGACGTTTGCGGTCGCACCACTCTGTACGAAGTAGAAGCTTCTAAGTTGTTGCAGTCACCAAGAAAGTGGCACAGAAATTCAAGTTTTAGTTCTTGAAAATTCAGTTTTTGGCTGCTTCTGCTTCCTTGTAGTTGACCTAGGACCTTAAGATTTTGCATGAACCGAACTCTGGCAGCCACATTACACGAGAAAAAGCGAGAAGTGGTAATTCGTAGTAAAAACCGCAGAAAACATAACGTTTTCAACATTTGTTTTCGTATCGACGTAACTGAAAATCTTCACATTGGACGCATTACTCTCAGAAACGTTTACATTTATCGTCTGGCAACTAATGCCGCGTGATGACGTTTGCGGTCGCACCACTCTGTACGAAGTAGAAGCTTCTAAGTTGTTGCAGTCACCAAGAAAGAAGCACAGAAATTCAAGTTTTAGTTTTTGAAAATTCAGTTTTTGGCTGCTTTTGCTGCCTTGTAGTTGACCTAGGACCTTAAGATTTTGCATGAACCGAACTCTGGCCGCCACATTACACGAGAAAAAGCGAGAAGTGGTAATTCGTAGTAAAAACCGCAGAAAACATAACGTTTTCAACATTTGTTTTCGAAATGACGTAACTGAAAATCTTCACATTAGACGCATTACTCTCTGAAACGTTTACATTTATCGTCTGGCAACTAATGCAGCGTGATAACGTTTGCGGTCGCACCACTCTGTACGAAGTGGAAGCTTCTAAGTAGTTGCAGTCACCAAGAAAGAGGCACAGAAATTCAAGTTTTAGTTTTTGAAAATTCAGTTTTTTGCTGCTTTTGCTGCCTTGTAGTTGACCTAGGACCTTAAGATTTTGCATGAATTGAACTCTGGCAGCCACATTACACGAGAAAAAGCGAGAAGTGGTAATTCGTAGTAAAAACCGCAGAAAACATAACGTTTTCAACATTTGTTTTCGAAATGACGTAACTGAAAATCTTCACATTGGACGCATTACTCTCAGAAACGTTTACATTTATCGTCTGGCAACTAATGCAGCGTGATGACGTTTGCGGTCGCACCACTCTGTACGAAGTAGAAGCTTCTAAGTTGTTGCAGTCACCAAGAAAGAGGCACAGAAATTCAAGTTTTAGTTTTTGAAAATTCAGTTTTTGGCTGCTTTTGCTGCCTTGTAGTTGACCTAGGACCTTAAGATTCTGCATGAACCGAACTCTGGCAGCCACATTACACGAGAAAAAGCGAGAAGTGGTAATTCGTAGTAAAAACCGCAGAAAACATAACGTTTTCAACATTTGTTTTCGTATCGACGTAACTGAAAATCTTCACATTGGACGCATTACTCTCAGAAACGTTTACATTTATCGTCTGGCAACTAATGCAGCGTGATGACGTCTGCGGTCGCACCACTCTGTACGAAGTAGAAGCTTCTAAGTAGTTGCAGTCACCAAGAAAGAGGCTCAGAAATTCAAGTTTTTGTTTTTGAAAATCCAGTTTTTGGCTGCTTTTGCTGCCTTGTAGTTGACCTAGGACCTTAAGATTTTGCATGAACCGAACTCTGGCAGCCACATTACACGAGAAAAAGCGAGAAGTGGTAATTCGTAGTTAAAACCGCAGAAAACATAACGTTTTCAACATTTGTTTTCGAAATGACGTAACCGAAAATCTTCACATTGGACGTATTACTCTCAGAAACGTTTACATTTATCGTCTGGCAACTAATGCCGCGTGATGACGTTTGCGGTCGCACCACTCTGTACGAAGTAGAAGCTTCTAAGTAGTTGCAGTCACCAAGAAAGAGGTACAGAAATTCAAGTTTTAGTTTTTGAAAATTCAGTTTTTGGCCGCTTTTGCTGCCTTGTAGTTGACCTAGGACCTTAAGAATTTGCATGAACCGAACTCTGGCAGCCACATTACACGAGAAAAAGCGAGAAGTGGTAATTCGTAGTAATAACCGCAGAAAACATAACGTTTTCAACATTTGTTTTCGAAATGACGTAACTGAAAATCTTCACATTGGACGCATTACTCTTAGAAACGTTTACATTTATCGTCTGGCAACTAATGCAGCGTGATGACATTTGCGCTCGCACCACTCTGTACGAAGTAGAAGCTTCTAAGTTGTTGCAGTCACCAAGAAAGAGGCACAGAAATTCAAGTTTTAGTTTTTGAAAATTCAGTTTTTGGCTGCTTTTGCTGCCTTGTAGTTGACCTAGGACCTTAAGATTTTGCATGAACCGAACTCTGGCAGCCACATTACACGAGAAAAAGCGAGAAGTGGTAATTCGTAGTAAAAACCGCAGAAAACATAACGTTTTCAACATTTGTTTTCGTATCGACGTAACTGAAAATCTTCACATTGGACGCATTACTCTCAGAAACGTTTACATTTATCGTCTGGCAACTAATGCCGCGTGATGACGTTTGCGGTCGCACCACTCTGTACGAAGTTGAAGCTTCTAAGTTGTTGCAGTCACCAAGAAAGAGGCACAGAAATTCAAGTTTTAGTTTTTGAAAATTCAGTTTTTGGCTGCTTTTGCTGCCTTGTAGTTGACCTAGGACCTTAAGATTTTGCATGAACCGAACTCTGGCAGCCACATTACACGAGAAAAAGCGAGAAGTGGTAATTCGTAGTAAAAACCGCAGAAAACATAACGTTTTCAACATTTGTTTTCGAAATGACGTAACTGAAAATCTTCACATTGGACCCATTACTCTCTGAAACGTTTACATTTATCGTCTGGCAACTAATGCAGCGTGATAACGTTTGCGGTCGCACCACTCTGTACGAAGTGGAAGCTTCTAAGTAGTTGCAGTCACCAAGAAAGAGGCACAGAAATTCAAGTTTTAGTTTTTGAAAATTCTGTTTTTGGCTGCTTTTGCTGCCTTGTAGTTGACCTAGGACCTTAAGATTCTGCATGAACCGAACTCTGGCAGCCACATTACACGAGAAAAAGCGAGAAGTGGTAATTCGTAGTAAAAACCGCAGAAAACATAACGTTTTCTACATTGTTTTCGTATCGACGTAACTGAAAATCTTCACATTGGACGCATTACTCTCAGAAACGTTTACATTTATCGTCTGGCAACTAATGCCGCGTGATGACGTTTGCGGTCGCACCACTCTGTACGAAGTAGAAGCTTCTAAGTTGTTGCAGTCACCAAGAAAGTGGCACAGAAATTCAAGTTTTAGTTCTTGAAAATTCAGTTTTTGGCTGCTTCTGCTGCCTTGTAGTTGACCTAGGACCTTAAGATTTTGCGTGAACCGAACTCTGGCAGCCACATTACACGAGAAAAAGCGAGAAGTGGTAATTCGTAGTAAAAACCGCAGAAAACATAACGTTTTCAACATTTGTTTTCGTATCGACGTAACTCAAAATCTTCACATTGGACGCATTTCTCTCAGAAACGTTTACATTTATCGTCTGGCAACTAATGCCGCGTGATGACGTTTGCGGTCGCACCACTCTGTACGAAGTAGAAGCTTCTAAGTTGTTGCAGTCACCAAGAAAGAGGCACAGAAATTCAAGTTTTAGTTTTTGAAAATTCAGTTTTTGGCTGCTTTTGCTGCCTTGTAGTTGACCTAGTACCTTAAGATTTTGCATGAACCGAACTCTGGCAGCCACATTACACGAGAAAAAGCGAGAAGTGGTAATTCGTAGTAAAAACCGCAGAAAACATAACGTTTTCAACATTTGTTTTCGAAATGACGTAACTGAAAATCTTCACATTGGACGCATTAATCTCTGAAACGTTTACATTTATCGTCTGGCAACTAATGCAGCGTGATAACGTTTGCGGTCGCACCACTCTGTACGAAGTGGAAGCTTCTAAGTAGTTGCAGTCACCAAGAAAGAGGCACAGAAATTCAAGTTTTAGTTTTTGAAAATTCAGTTTTTGGCTGCTTTTGCTGCCTTGTAGTTGACCTAGGACCTTAAGATTTTGCATGAATTGAACTCTGGCAGCCACATTACACGAGAAAAAGCGAGAAGTGGTAATTCGTAGTAAAAACCGCAGAAAACATAACGTTTTCAACATTTGTTTTCGAAATGACGTAACTGAAAATCTTCACATTGGACGCATTACTCTCAAAAACGTTTACATTTATCGTCTGGCAACTAATGCCGCGTGATGACGTTTGCGGTCGCACCACTCTGTACGAAGTAGAAGCTTCTAAGTTGTTGCAGTCACCAAGAAAGAGGCACAGAAATTCAAGTTTTAGTTTTTGAAAATTCAGTTTTTGGCTGCTTTTGCTGCCTTGTAGTTGACCTAGGACCTTAAGATTTTGCATGAACCGAACTCTGGCAGCCACATTACACGAGAAAAAGCGAGAAGTGGTAATTCGTAGTAAAAACCGCAGAAAACATAACGTTTTCAACATTTGTTTTCGTATCGACGTAATTGAAAATCTTCACATTGGACGCATTACTCTCAGAAACGTTTACATTTATCGTCTGGCAACTAATGCAGCGTGATGACGTTTGCGGTCGCACCACTCTGTACGAAGTAGAAGCTTCTAAGTAGTTGCAGTCACCAAGAAAGAGGCTCAGAAATTCACGTTTTTGTTTTTGAAAATTCAGTTTTTGGCTGCTTTTGCTGCCTTGTAGTTGACCTAGGACCTTAAGATTTTGCATGAACCGAACTCTGGCAGCCACATTACACGAGAAAAAGCGAGAAGTGGTAATTCGTAGTAAAAACCGCAGAAAACATAACGTTTTCAACATTTGTTTTCGAAATGACGTAACTGAAAATCTTCACATTGGACGCATTACTCTCTGAAACGTTTACATTTATCGTCTGGCAACTAATGCAGCGTGATAACGTTTGCGGTCGCACCACTCTGTACGAAGTGGAAGCTTCTAAGTAGTTGCAGTCACCAAGAAAGAGGCACAGAAATTCAAGTTTTAGTTTTTGAAAATTCAGTTTTTGGCTGCTTTTGCTGCCTTGTAGTTGACCTAGGACCTTAAGATTTTGCATGAATTGAACTCTGGCAGCCACATTACACGAGAAAAAGCGAGAAGTGGTAATTCGTAGTAAAAACCGCAGAAAACATAACGTTTTCAACATTTGTTTTCGAAATGACGTAACTGAAAATCTTCACATTGGACGCATTACTCTCAGAAACGTTTACATTTATCGTCTGGCAACTAATGCCGCGTGATGACGTTTGCGGTCGCACCACTCTGTACGAAGTAGAAGCTTCTAAGTTGTTGCAGTCACCAAGAAAGAGGCACAGAAATTCAAGTTTTAGTTTTTGAAAATTCAGTTTTTGGCTGCTTTTGCTGCCTTGTAGTTGACCTAGGACCTTAAGATTTTGCATGAACCGAACTCTGGCAGCCACATTACACGAGAAAAAGCGAGAAGTGGTAATTCGTAGTAAAAACCGCAGAAAACATAACGTTTTCAACATTTGTTTTCGTATCGACGTAATTGAAAATCTTCACATTGGACGCATTACTCTCAGAAACGTTTACATTTATCGTCTGGCAACTAATGCAGCGTGATGACGTTTGTGGTCGCACCACTCTGTACGAAGTAGAAGCTTCTAAGTTGTTGCAGTCACCAAGAAAGAGGCACAGAAATTCAAGTTTTAGTTTTTGAAAATTCAGTTTTTGGCTGCTTTTGCTGCCTTGTAGTTGACCTAGGACCTTAAGATTTTGCATGAACCGAACTCTGGCAGCCACATTACACGAGAAAAAGCGAGAAGTGGTAATTCGTAGTAATAACCGCAGAAAACATAACGTTTTCAACATTTGTTTTCGAAATGACGTAACTGAAAATCTTCACATTGGACGCATTACTCTTAGAAACGTTTACATTTATCGTCTGGCAACTAATGCAGCGTGATGAAGTTTGCGGTCGCACCACTCTGTACGAAGTAGAAGCTTCTAAGTTGTTGCAGTCACCAAGAAAGAGGCACAGAAATTCAAGTTTTAGTTTTTGAAAATTCAGTTTTGGCTGCTTTTGCTGCCTTGTAGTTGACCTAGGACCTTAAGATTTTGCATGAACCGAACTCTGGCAGCCACATTACACGAGAAAAAGCGAGAAGTGGTAATTCGTAGTAAAAACCGCAGAAAACATAACGTTTTCTACATTGTTTTCGTATCGACGTAACTGAAAATCTTCACATTGGACGCATTACTCTCAGAAACGTTTACATTTATCGTCTGGCAACTAATGCAGCGTGATGACGTTTGCGGTCGCACCACTCTATACGAAGTAGAAGCTTCTAAGTTGTTGCAGTCACCAAGAAAGAGGCACAGAAATTCAAGTTTTAGTTTTTGAAAATTCAGTTTTTGGCTGCTTTTGCTGCCATGTAGTTGACCTAGGACCTTAAGATTTTGCATGAAGCGAACTCTGGCAGCCACATTACACGAGAAAAAGCGAGAAGTGGTAATTCGTAGTAAAAACCGCAGACAACATAACGTTTTCAACATTTGTTTTCGTATCGACGTAACTGAAAATCTTCACATTGGACGCATTACTCTCAGAAACGTTTACATTTATCGTCTGGCAACTAATGCCGCGTGATGATGTTTGCGGTCGCACCACTCTGTACGAAGTAGAAGCTTCTAAGTTGTTGCAGTCACCAAGAAAGTGGCACAGAAATTCAAGTTTTAGTTCTTGAAAATTCAGTTTTTGGCTGCTTCTGCTGCCTTGTAGTTGACCTAGGACCTTAAGATTTTGCATGAACCGAACTCTGGCAGCCACATTACACGAGAAAAAGCGAGAAGTGGTAATTCGTAGTAAAAACCGCAGAAAACATAACGTTTTCAACATTTGTTTTCGTATCGACGTAACTGAAAATCTTCACATTGGACGCATTACTCTTAGAAACGTTTACATTTGTCGTCTGGCAACTAATGCAGCGTGATGACGTTTGCGGTCGCACCACTCTGTACGAAGTAGAAGCTTCTAAGTAGTTGCAGTCACCAAGAAAGAGGCTCAGAAATTCAAGTTTTAGTTTTTGAAAATTCAGTTTTTGGCTGCTTTTGCTGCCTTGTAGTTGACCTAGGACCTTAAGATTTTGCATGAACCGAACTCTGGCAGCCACATTACACGAGAAAAAGCGAGAAGTGGTAATTCGTAGTAAAAACCGCAGAAAACATAACGTTTTCAACATTTGTTTTCGAAATGACGTAACTGAAAATCTTCACATTGGACGCATTACTCTCTGAAACGTTTACATTTATCGTCTGGCAACTAATGCAGCGTGATAACGTTTGCGGTCGCACCACTCTGTACGAAGTGGAAGCTTCTAAGTAGTTGCAGTCACCAAGAAAGAGGCACAGAAATTCAAGTTTTAGTTTTTGAAAATTCAGTTTTTGGCTTCTTTTGCTGCCTTGTAGTTGACCTAGGACCTTAAGATTTTGCATGAATTGAACTCTGGCAGCCACATTACACGAGAAAAAGCGAGAAGTGGTAATTCGTAGTAAAAACCGCAGAAAACATAACGTTTTCAACATTTGTTTTCGAAATGACGTAACTGAAAATCTTCACATTCTACGCATTACTCTCAGAAACGTTTACATTTATCGTCTGGCAACTAATGCCGCGTGATGACGTTTGCGGTCGCACCACTCTGTACGAAGTAGAAGCTTCTAAGTTATTGCAGTCACCAAGAAAGAGGCTCAGAAATTCAAGTTTTAGTTTTTGAAAATTCAGTTTTTGGCTGCTTTTGCTGCCTTGTAGTTGACCTAGGACCTTAAGATTTTGCATGAACCGAACTCTGGCAGCCACATTACACGAGAAAAAGCGAGAAGTGGTAATTCGTAGTAAAAACCGCAGAAAACATAACGTTTTCTACATTGTTTTCGTATCGACGTAACTGAAAATCTTCACATTGGACGCATTACTCTCAGATACGTTTACATTTATCGTCTGGCAACTAATGCAGCGTGATGACGTTTGCGGTCGCACCACTCTGTAGGAAGTAGAAGCTTCTAAGTTGTTGCAGTCACCGAGAAAGAGGCACAGAAATTCAAGTTTTTGTTTTTGAAAATTCAGTTTTTGGCTGCTTTTGCTGCCATGTAGTTGACCTAGGACCTTAAGATTTTGCATGAACCGAACTCTGGCAGCCACATTACACGAGAAAAAGCGAGAAGTGGTAATTCGTAGTAAAAACCGCAGAAAACATAACGTTTTCAACATTTGTTTTCGTATCGACGTAACTGAAAATCTTCACATTGGACGCATTACTCTCAGAAACGTTTACATTTATCGTCTGGCAACTAATGCCGCGTGATGACGTTTGCGGTCGCACCACTCTGTACGAAGTAGAAGCTTCTAAGTTGTTGCAGTCGCCAAGAAAGTGGCACAGAAATTCAAGTTTTAGTTCTTGAAAATTCAGTTTTTGGCTGCTTCTGCTGCCTTGTAGTTGACCTAGGACCTTAAGATTTTGCATGAACCGAACTCTGGCAGCCACATTACACGAGAAAAAGCGAGAAGTGGTAATTCGTAGTAAAAACCGCAGAAAACATAACGTTTTCAACATTTGTTTTCGTATCGACGTAACTGAAAATCTTCACATTGGACGCATTACTCTTAGAAACGTTTACATTTATCGTCTGGCAACTAATGCAGCGTGATGACGTTTGCGGTCGCACCACTCTGTACGAAGTAGAAGCTTCTAAGGAGTTGCAGTCACCAAGAAAGAGGCTCAGAAATTCAAGTTTTAGTTTTTGAAAATTCAGTTTTTGGCTGCTTTTGCTGCCTTGTAGTTGACCTAGGACCTTAAGATTTTGCATGAACCGAACTCTGGCAGCCACATTACACGAGAAAAGGCGAGAAGTGGTAATTCGTAGTAAAAACCGCAGAAAACATAACGTTTTCAACATTTGTTTTCGAAATGACGTAACTGAAAATCTTCACATTGGACGCATTACTCTCAAAAACGTTTACATTTATCGTCCGGAAACTAATGCCGCGTGATGACGTTTGCGGTCGCACTACTCTGTACGAAGTAGAAGCTTCTAAGTTGTTGCAGTCACCAAGAAAGAGGCACAGAAATTCAAGTTTTAGTTTTTGAAAATTCAGTTTTTGGCTGCTTTTGCTGCCTTGTAGTTGGCCTAGGACCTTACGATTTTGCATGAACCGAACTCTAGCAGTCACATTACACGAGAAAAAGCGAGAAGTGGTAATTCGTAGTAAAAACCGCAGAAAACATAACGTTTTCTACATTGTTTTCGTATCGACGTAACTGAAAATCTTCACATTGGACGCATTACTCTCAGAAACGTTTACATTTATCGTCTGGCAACTAATGCAGCGTGATGACGTTTGCGGTCGCACCACTCTGTACGAAGTAGAAGCTTCTAAGTTGTTGCAGTCACCAAGAAAGAGGCACAGAAATTCAAGTTTTACTTTTTGAAAATTCAGTTTTTGACTGCTTTTGCTGCCTTGTAGTTGACCTAGGACCTTAAGATTTTGCATGAACCGAACTCTGGCAGCCACATTACACGAGAAAAAGCGAGAAGTGGTAATTCGTAGTAAAAACCGCAGAAAACATAACGTTTTCTACATTGTTTTCGTATCGACGTAACTGAAAATCTTCACATTGGACGCATTACTCTCAGAAACGTTTACATTTATCGTCTGGCAACTAATGCAGCGTCATGACGTTTGCGGTCGCACCACTCTGTACGAAGTAGAAGCCTCTAAGTTGTTGCAGTCACCAAGAAAGAGGCACAGAAATTCAAGTTTTAGTTTTTGAAAATTCAGTTTTTGGCTGCATTTGCTGCCTTGTAGTTGACCTAGGACCTTAAGATTTTGCATGAACCGAACTCTGGCAGCCACATTACACGAGAAAAAGCGAGAAGTGGTAATTCGTAGTAAAAACCGCAGAAAACATAACGTTTTCTACATTGTTTTCGTATCGACGTAACTGAAAATCTTCACATTGGACGCATTACTCTCAGAAACGTTTACATTTATCGTCTGGCAACTAATGCAGCGTGATGACGTTTGCGGTCGCACCACTCCGAACGAAGTAGAAGCTTCTAAGTAGTTGCAGTCACCAAGAAAGAGGCACAGAAATTCAAGTTTTAGTTTTTGAAAATTCGGTTTTTGGCTGCTTTTGCTGCCTTGTAGTTGACGTAGGACCTTAAGATTTTGCATGAATTGAACTCTGGCAGCCACATTACGCGAGAAAAAGCGAGAAGTGGTAATTCGTAGTAAAAACCGCAGAAAACATAACGTTTTCTACATTGTTTTCGTATCGACGTAACTGAAAATCTTCACATTGGACGCATTACTCTCAGAAACGTTTACATTTATCGTCTGGCAACTAATGCAGCGTGATGACGTTTGCGGTCGCACCACTCTGTACGACGTAGAAGCTTCTAAGTTGTTGCAGTCACCAAAAAAGAGGCACAGAAATTCAAGTTTTAGATTTTGAAAATTCAGTTTTTGGCTGCTTTTGCTGCCTTGTAGTTGAACTAGGACCTTAAGATTTTGCATGAACCGAACTCTGGCAGTCACATTACACGAGAAAAAGCGAGAAGTGGTAATTCGTAGTAAAAACCGCAGAAAACATAACGTTTTCTACATTGTTTTCGTATCGACGTAACTGAAAATCTTCACATTGGACGCATTACTCTCAGAAACGTTTACATTTATCGTCTGGCAACTAATGCAGCGTGATGACGTTTGCGGTCGCACCACTGTACGAAGTAGAAGCTTCTAAGTTGTTGCAGTCACCAAGAAAGAGGCACAGAAATTCAAGTTTTACTTATTGAAAATTCAGTTTTTGACTGCTTTTGCTGCCTTGTAGTTGACCTAGGACCTTAAGATTTTGCATGAACCGAACTCTGGCAGCCACATTACACGAGAAAAAGCGAGAAGTGGTAATTCGTAGTAAAAACAGCAGAAAACATAACGTTTTCTACATTGTTTTCGTATCGACGTAACTGAAAATCTTCACATTGGACGCATTACTCTCAGAAACGTTTACATTTATCGTCTGGCAACTAATGCAGCGTGATGACGTTTGCGGTCGCACCACTCTGTACGAAGTAGAAGCTTCTAAGTTGTTGCAGTCACCAAGAAAGAGGCACAGAAATTCAAGTTTTACTTATTGAAAATTCAGTTTTTGACTGCTTTTGCTGCCTTGTAGTTGACCTAGGACCTTAAGATTTTGCATGAACCGAACTCTGGCAGCCACATTACACGAGAAAAAGCGAGAAGTGGTAATTCGTAGTAAAAACCGCAGAAAACATAACGTTTTCTACATTGTTTTCGTATCGACGTAACTGAAAATCTTCACATTGGACGCATTACTCTCAGAAACGTTTACATTTATCGTCTGGCAACTAATGCAGCGTGATGACGTTTGCGGTCGCACCACTCTGTACGAAGTAGAAGCTTCTAAGTTGTTGCAGTCACCAAGAAAGAGGCACAGAAATTCAAGTTTTAGTTTTTGAAAATTCAGTTTTTGGCTGCTTTTGCTGCCTTGTAGTTGGCCTAGGACCTTACGATTTTGCATGAACCGAACTCTAGCAGTCACATTACACGAGAAAAAGCGAGAAGTGGTAATTCGTAGTAAAAACCGCAGAAAACATAACGTTTTCTACATTGTTTTCGTATCGACGTAACTGAAAATCTTCACATTGGACGCATTACTCTCAGAAACGTTTACATTTATCGTCTGGCAACTAATGCAGCGTGATGACGTTTGCGGTCGCACCACTCTGTACGAAGTAGAAGCTTCTAAGTTGTTGCAGTCACCAAGAAAGAGGCACAGAAATTCAAGTTTTACTTATTGAAAATTCAGTTTTTGACTGCTTTTGCTGCCTTGTAGTTGACCTAGGACCTTAAGATTTTGCATGAACCGAACTCTGGCAGCCACATTACACGAGAAAAAGCGAGAAGTGGTAATTCGTAGTAAAAACCGCAGAAAACATAACGTTTTCTACATTGTTTTCGTATCGACGTAACTGAAAATCTTCACATTGGACGCATTACTCTCAGAAACGTTTACATTTATCGTCTGGCAACTAATGCAGCGTGATGACGTTTGCGGTCGCACCACTCTGTACGAAGTAGAAGCTTCTAAGTTGTTGCAGTCACCAAGAAAGAGGCACAGAAATTCAAGTTTTAGTTTTTGAAAATTCAGTTTTTGGCTGCATTTGCTGCCTTGTAGTTGACCTAGGACCTTAAGATTTTGCATGAACCGAACTCTGGCAGCCACATTACACGAGAAAAAGCGAGAAGTGGTAATTCGTAGTAAAAACCGCAGAAAACATAACGTTTTCTACATTGTTTTCGTATCGACGTAACTGAAAATCTTCACATTGGACGCATTACTCTCAGAAACGTTTACATTTATCGTCTGGCAACTAATGCAGCGTGATGACGTTTGCGGTCGCACCACTCCGTACGAAGTAGAAGCTTCTAAGTAGTTGCAGTCACCAAGAAAGAGGCACAGAAATTCAAGTTTTAGTTTTTGAAAATTCGGTTTTTGGCTGCTTTTGCTGCCTTGTAGTTGACGTAGGACCTTAAGATTTTGCATGAATTGAACTCTGGCAGCCACATTACGCGAGAAAAAGCGAGAAGTGGTAATTCGTAGTAAAAACCGCAGAAAACATAACGTTTTCTACATTGTTTTCGTATCGACGTAACTGAAAATCTTCACATTGGACGCATTACTCTCAGAAACGTTTACATTTATCGTCTGGCAACTAATGCAGCGTGATGACGTTTGCGGTCGCACCACTCTGTACGACGTAGAAGCTTCTAAGTTGTTGCAGTCACCAAAAAAGAGGCACAGAAATTCAAGTTTTAGATTTTGAAAATTCAGTTTTTGGCTGCTTTTGCTGCCTTGTAGTTGAACTAGGACCTTAAGATTTTGCATGAACCGAACTCTGGCAGTCACATTACACGAGAAAAAGCGAGAAGTGGTAATTCGTAGTAAAAACCGCAGAAAACATAACGTTTTCTACATTGTTTTCGTATCGACGTAACTGAAAATCTTCACATTGGACGCATTACTCTCAGAAACGTTTACATTTATCGTCTGGCAACTAATGCAGCGTGATGACGTTTGCGGTCGCACCACTCTGTACGAAGTAGAAGCTTCTAAGTTGTTGCAGTCACCAAGAAAGAGGCACAGAAATTCAAGTTTTAGTTTTTGAAAATTCAGTTTTTGGCTGCTTTTGCTGCCTTGTAGTTGACCTAGGACCTGAAGATTTTGCATGAACCGAACTCTGGCAGCCACATTACACGAGAAAAAGCAAGACGTGGTAATTCGTAGTAAAAACCGCAGAAAACATAACGTTTTCTATATTTGTTTTCGAAATGACGTAACTGAAAATCTTCAAATTGGACGCATTACTCTCAGAAACGTTTACATTTATCGTCTGGCAACTAATGCAGCGTGATGACGTTTGCGGTCGCACCACTCTGTACGAAGTAGAAGCTTCTAAGTTGTTGCAGTCACCAAGAAAGAGGCACAGAAATTCAAGTTTTAGTTTTTGAAAATTCAGTTTTTGGCTGCTTTTGCTGCCTTGTAGTTGACCTAGGACCTTACGATTTTGCATGAACCGAACTCTAGCAGTCACATTACACGAGAAAAAGCGAGAAGTGGTAATTCGTAGTAAAAACCGCAGAAAACATAACGTTTTCTACATTGTTTTCGTATCGACGTAACTGAAAATCTTCACATTGGACGCATTACTCTCAGAAACGTTTACATTTATCGTCTGGCAACTAATGTAGCGTGATGACGTTTGCGGTCGCACCACTCTGTACGAAGTAGAAGCTTCTAAGTTGTTGCAGTCACCAAGAAAGAGGCACAGAAATTCAAGTTTTAGTTTTTGAAAATTCAGTTTTTGGCTGCTTTTGCTGCCTTGTAGTTGACCTAGGACCTTAAGATTTTGCATGAACCGAACTCTGGCAGCCACATTACACGAGAAAAAGCGAGAAGTGGTAATTCGTAGTAAAAACCGCAGAAAACATAACGTTTTCTACATTGTTTTCGTATCGACGTAACTGAAAATCTTCACATTGGACGCATTACTCTCAGAAACGTTTACATTTATCGTCTGGCAACTAATGCAGCGTGATGACGTTTGCGGTCGCTCCACTCTGTACGAAGTAGAAGCTTCTAAGTTGTTGCAGTCACCAAGAAAGAGGCACAGAAATTCAAGTTTTAGTTTTTGAAAATTCAGTTTTTGGCTGCTTTTGCTGCCTTGTAGTTGGCCTAGGACCTTACGATTTTGCATGAACCGAACTCTAGCAGTCACATTACACGAGAAAAAGCGAGAAGTGGTAATTCGTAGTAAAAACCGCAGAAAACATAACGTTTTCTACATTGTTTTCGTATCGACGTAACTGAAAATCTTCACATTGGACGCATTACTCTCAGAAACGTTTACATTTATCGTCTGGCAACTAATGCAGCGTGATGACGTTTGCGGTCGCACCACTCTGTACGAAGTAGAAGCTTCTAAGTTGTTGCAGTCACCAAGAAAGAGGCACAGAAATTCAAGTTTTACTTATTGAAAATTCAGTTTTTGACTGCTTTTGCTGCCTTGTAGTTGACCTAGGACCTTAAGATTTTGCATGAACCGAACTCTGGCAGCCACATTACACGAGAAAAAGCGAGAAGTGGTAATTCGTAGTAACAACCGCAGAAAACATAACGTTTTCTACATTGTTTTCGTATCGACGTAAATGAAAATCTTCACATTGGACGCATTACTCTCAGAAACGTTTACATTTATCGTCTGGCAACTAATGCAGCGTCATGACGTTTGCGGTCGCACCACTCTGTACGAAGTAGAAGCTTCTAAGTTGTTGCAGTCACCAAGAAAGAGGCACAGAAATTCAAGTTTTAGTTTTTGAAAATTCAGTTTTTGGCTGCTTTTGCTGCCTTGTAGTTGACCTAGGACCTTAAGATTTTGCATGAACCGAACTCTGGCAGCCACATTACACGAGAAAAAGCGAGAAGTGGTAATTCGTAGTAAAAACCGCAGAAAACATAACGTTTTCTACATTGTTTTCGTATCGACGTAACTGAAAATCTTCACATTGGACGCATTACTCTCAGAAACGTTTACATTTATCGTCTGGCAACTAATGCAGCGTGATGACGTTTGCGGTCGCACCACTCCGAACGAAGTAGAAGCTTCTAAGTAGTTGCAGTCACCAAGAAAGAGGCACAGAAATTCAAGTTTTAGTTTTTGAAAATTCGGTTTTTGGCTGCTTTTGCTGCCTTGTAGTTGACGTAGGACCTTAAGATTTTGCATGAATTGAACTCTGGCAGCCACATTACGCGAGAAAAAGCGAGAAGTGGTAATTCGTAGTAAAAACCGCAGAAAACATAACGTTTTCTACATTGTTTTCGTATCGACGTAACTGAAAATCTTCACATTGGACGCATTACTCTCAGAAACGTTTACATTTATCGTCTGGCAACTAATGCAGCGTGATGACGTTTGCGGTCGCACCACTCTGTACGACGTAGAAGCTTCTAAGTTGTTGCAGTCACCAAGAAAGAGGCACAGAAATTCAAGTTTTAGATTTTGAAAATTCAGTTTTTGGCTGCTTTTGCTGCCTTGTAGTTGAACTAGGACCTTAAGATTTTGCATGAACCGAACTCTGGCAGTCACATTACACGAGAAAAAGCGAGAAGTGGTAATTCGTAGTAAAAACCGCAGAAAACATAACGTTTTCTACATTGTTTTCGTATCGACGTAACTGAAAATCTTCACATTGGACGCATTACTCTCAGAAACGTTTACATTTATCGTCTGGCAACTAATGCAGCGTGATGACGTTTGCGGTCGCACCACTCTGTACGAAGTAGAAGCTTCTAAGTTGTTGCAGTCACCAAGAAAGAGGCACAGAAATTCAAGTTTTAGTTTTTGAAAATTCAGTTTTTGGCTGCTTTTGCTGCCTTGTAGTTGACCTAGGACCTGAAGATTTTGCATGAACCGAACTCTGGCAGCCACATTACACGAGAAAAAGCAAGACGTGGTAATTCGTAGTAAAAACCGCAGAAAACATAACGTTTTCTACATTTGTTTTCGAAATGACGTAACTGAAAATCTTCAAATTGGACGCATTACTCTCAGAAACGTTTACATTTATCGTCTGGCAACTAATGCAGCGTGATGACGTTTGCGGTCGCACCACTCTGTACGAAGTAGAAGCTTCTAAGTTGTTGCAGTCACCAAGAAAGAGGCACAGAAATTCAAGTTTTAGTTTTTGAAAATTCAGTTTTTGGCTGCTTTTGCTGCCTTGTAGTTGACCTAGGACCTTACGATTTTGCATGAACCGAACTCTAGCAGTCACATTACACGAGAAAAAGCGAGAAGTGGTAATTCGTAGTAAAAACCGCAGAAAACATAACGTTTTCTACATTGTTTTCGTATCGACGTAACTGAAAATCTTCACATTGGACGCATTACTCTCAGAAACGTTTACATTTATCGTCTGGCAACTAATGCCGCGTGATGACGTTTGCGGTCGCACCACTCTGTACGAAGTAGAAGCTTCTAAGTTGTTGCAGTCACCAAGAAAGAGGCACAGAAATTCAAGTTTTAGTTTTTGAAAATTCAGTTTTTGGCTGCTTTTGCTGCCTTGTAGTTGACCTAGGACCTTAAGATTTTGCATGAACCGAACTCTGGCAGCCACATTACACGAGAAAAAGCGAGAAGTGGTAATTCGTAGTAAAAACCGCAGAAAACATAACGTTTTCTACATTGTTTTCGTATCGACGTAACTGAAAATCTTCACATTGGACGCATTACTCTCAGAAACGTTTACATTTATCGTCTGGCAACCAATGCAGCGTGATGACGTTTGCGGTCGCACCACTCTGTACGAAGTAGAAGCTTCTAAGTTGTTGCAGTCACCAAGAAAGAGGCACAGAAATTCAAGTTTTAGTTTTTGAAAATTCAGTTTTTGGCTGCTTTTGCTGCCTTGTAGTTGGCCTAGGACCTTACGATTTTGCATGAACCGAACTCTAGCAGTCACATTACACGAGAAAAAGCGAGAAGTGGTAATTCGTAGTAAAAACCGCAGAAAACATAACGTTTTCTACATTGTTTTCGTATCGACGTAACTGAAAATCTTCACATTGGACGCATTACTCTCAGAAACGTTTACATTTATCGTCTGGCAACTAATGCAGCGTGATGACGTTTGCGGTCGCACCACTCTGTACGAAGTAGAAGCTTCTAAGTTGTTGCAGTCACCAAGAAAGAGGCACAGAAATTCAAGTTTTACTTTTTGAAAATTCAGTTTTTGACTGCTTTTGCTGCCTTGTAGTTGACCTAGGACCTTAAGATTTTGCATGAACCGAACTCTGGCAGCCACATTACACGAGAAAAAGCGAGAAGTGGTAATTCGTAGTAAAAACCGCAGAAAACATAACGTTTTCTACATTGTTTTCGTATCGACGTAACTGAAAATCTTCACATTGGACGCATTACTCTCAGAAACGTTTACATTTATCGTCTGGCAACTAATGCAGCGTCATGACGTTTGCGGTCGCACCACTCTGTACGAAGTAGAAGCTTCTAAGTTGTTGCAGTCACCAAGAAAGAGGCACAGAAATTAAAGTTTTAGTTTTTGAAAATTCAGTTTTTGGCTGCATTTGCTGCCTTGTAGTTGACCTAGGACCTTAAGATTTTGCATGAACCGAACTCTGGCAGCCACATTACACGAGAAAAAGCGAGAAGTGGTAATTCGTAGCAAAAACCGCAGAAAACATAACGTTTTCTACATTGTTTTCGTATCGACGTAACTGAAAATCTTCACATTGGACGCATTACTCTCAGAAACGTTTACATTTATCGTCTGGCAACTAATGCAGCGTGATGACGTTTGCGGTCGCACCACTCCGTACGAAGTAGAAGCTTCTAAGTAGTTGCAGTCACCAAGAAAGAGGCACAGAAATTCAAGTTTTAGTTTTTGAAAATTCGGTTTTTGGCTGCTTTTGCTGCCTTGTAGTTGACGTAGGACCTTAAGATTTTGCATGAATTGAACTCTGGCAGCCACATTACGCGAGAAAAAGCGAGAAGTGGTAATTCGTAGTAAAAACCGCAGAAAACATAACGTTTTCTACATTGTTTTCGTATCGACGTAACTGAAAATCTTCACATTGGACGCATTACTCTCAGAAACGTTTACATTTATCGTCTGGCAACTAATGCAGCGTGATGACGTTTGCGGTCGCACCACTCTGTACGACGTAGAAGCTTCTAAGTTGTTGCAGTCACCAAAAAAGAGGCACAGAAATTCAAGTTTTAGATTTTGAAAATTCAGTTTTTGGCTGCTTTTGCTGCCTTGTAGTTGAACTAGGACCTTAAGATTTTGCATGAACCGAACTCTGGCAGTCACATTACACGAGAAAAAGCGAGAAGTGGTAATTCGTAGTAAAAACCGCAGAAAACATAACGTTTTCTACATTGTTTTCGTATCGACGTAACTGAAAATCTTCACATTGGACGCATTACTCTCAGAAACGTTTACATTTATCGTCTGGCAACTAATGCAGCGTGATGACGTTTGCGGTCGCACCACTCTGTACGAAGTAGAAGCTTCTAAGTTGTTGCAGTCACCAAGAAAGAGGCACAGAAATTCAAGTTTTAGTTTTTGAAAATTCAGTTTTTGGCTGCTTTTGCTGCCTTGTAGTTGACCTAGGACCTGAAGATTTTGCGTGAACCGAACTCTGGCAGCCACATTACACGAGAAAAAGCAAGACGTGGTAATTCGTAGTAAAAACCGCAGAAAACATAACGTTTTCTACATTTGTTTTCGAAATGACGTAACTGAAAATCTTCAAATTGGACGCATTACTCTCAGAAACGTTTACATTTATCGTCTGGCAACTAATGCAGCGTGATGACGTTTGCGGTCGCACCACTCTGTACGAAGTAGAAGCTTCTAAGTTGTTGCAGTCACCAAGAAAGAGGCACAGAAATTCAAGTTTTAGTTTTTGAAAATTCAGTTTTTGGCTGCTTTTGCTGCCTTGTAGTTGACCTAGGACCTTACGAATTTGCATGAACCGAACTCTAGCAGTCACATTACACGAGAAAAAGCGAGAAGTGGTAATTCGTAGTAAAAACCGCAGAAAACATAACGTTTTCTACATTGTTTTCGTATCGACGTAACTGAAAATCTTCACATTGGACGCATTACTCTCAGAAACGTTTACATTTATCGTCTGGCAACTAATGTAGCGTGATGACGTTTGCGGTCGCACCACTCTGTACGAAGTAGAAGCTTCTAAGTTGTTGCAGTCACCAAGAAAGAGGCACAGAAATTCAAGTTTTAGTTTTTGAAAATTCAGTTTTTGGCTGCTTTTGCTGCCTTGTAGTTGACCTAGGACCTTACGATTTTGCATGAACCGAACTCTAGCAGTCACATTACACGAGAAAAAGCGAGAAGTGGTAATTCGTAGTAAAAACCGCAGAAAACATAACGTTTTCTACATTGTTTTCGTATCGACGTAACTGAAAATCTTCACATTGGACGCATTACTCTCAGAAACGTTTACATTTATCGTCTGGCAACTAATGTAGCGTGATGACGTTTGCGGTCGCACCACTCTGTACGAAGTAGAAGCTTCTAAGTTGTTGCAGTCACCAAGAAAGAGGCACAGAAATTCAAGTTTTAGTTTTTGAAAATTCAGTTTTTGGCTGCTTTTGCTGCCTTGTAGTTGACCTAGGACCTTAAGATTTTGCATGAACCGAACTCTGGCAGCCACATTACACGAGAAAAAGCGAGAAGTGGCAATTCGTAGTAAAAACCGCAGAAAACATAACGTTTTCTACATTGTTTTCGTATCGACGTAACTGAAAATCTTCACATTGGACGCATTACTCTCAGAAACGTTTACATTTATCGTCTGGCAACTAATGCAGCGTGATGACGTTTGCGGTCGCACCACTCTGTACGAAGTAGAAGCTTCTAAGTTGTTGCAGTCACCAAGAAAGAGGCACAGAAATTCAAGTTTTAGTTTTTGAAAATTCAGTTTTTGGCTGCTTTTGCTGCCTTGTAGTTGGCCTAGGACCTTACGATTTTGCATGAACCGAACTCTAGCAGTCACATTACACGAGAAAAAGCGAGAAGTGGTAATTCGTAGTAAAAACCGCAGAAAACATAACGTTTTCTACATTGTTTTCGTATCGACGTAACTGAAAATCTTCACATTGGACGCATTACTCTCAGAAACGTTTACATTTATCGTCTGGCAACTAATGCAGCGTGATGACGTTTGCGGTCGCACCACTCTGTACGAAGTAGAAGCTTCTAAGTTGTTGCAGTCACCAAGAAAGAGGCACAGAAATTCAAGTTTTACTTTTTGAAAATTCAGTTTTTGACTGCTTTTGCTGCCTTGTAGTTGACCTAGGACCTTAAGATTTTGCATGAACCGAACTCTGGCAGCCACATTACACGAGAAAAAGCGAGAAGTGGTAATTCGTAGTAACAACCGCAGAAAACATAACGTTTTCTACATTGTTTTCTTATCGACGTAACTGAAAATCTTCACATTGGACGCATAACTCTCAGAAACGTTTACATTTATCGTCTGGCAACTAATGCAGCGTCATGACGTTTGCGGTCGCACCACTCTGTACGAAGTAGAAGCTTCTAAGTTGTTGCAGTCACCAAGAAAGAGGCACAGAAATTCAAGTTTTAGTTTTTGAAAATTCAGTTTTTGGCTGCATTTGCTGCCTTGTAGTTGACCTAGGACCTTAAGATTTTGCATGAACCGAACTCTGGCAGCCACATTACACGAGAAAAAGCGAGAAGTGGTAATTCGTAGTAAAAACCGCAGAAAACATAACGTTTTCTACATTGTTTTCGTATCGACGTAACTGAAAATCTTCACATTGGACGCATTACTCTCAGAAACGTTTACATTTATCGTCTGGCAACTAATGCAGCGTGATGACGTTTGCGGTCGCACCACTCTGTACGACGTAGAAGCTTCTAAGTTGTTGCAGTCACCAAAAAAGAGGCACAGAAATTCAAGTTTTAGATTTTGAAAATTCAGTTTTTGGCTGCTTTTGCTGCCTTGTAGTTGAACTAGGACCTTAAGATTTTGCATGAACCGAACTCTGGCAGTCACATTACACGAGAAAAAGCGAGAAGTGGTAATTCGTAGTAAAAACCGCAGAAAACATAACGTTTTCTACATTGTTTTCGTATCGACGTAACTGAAAATCTTCACATTGGACGCATTACTCTCAGAAACGTTTACATTTATCGTCTGGCAACTAATGCAGCGTGATGACGTTTGCGGTCGCACCACTCTGTACGAAGTAGAAGCTTCTAAGTTGTTGCAGTCACCAAGAAAGAGGCACAGAAATTCAAGTTTTAGTTTTTGAAAATTCAGTTTTTGGCTGCTTTTGCTGCCTTGTAGTTGACCTAGGACCTGAAGATTTTGCATGAACCGAACTCTGGCAGCCACATTACACGAGAAAAAGCAAGACGTGGTAATTCGTAGTAAAAACCGCAGAAAACATAACGTTTTCTACATTTGTTTTCGAAATGACGTAACTGAAAATCTTCAAATTGGACGCATTACTCTCAGAAACGTTTACATTTATCGTCTGGCAACTAATGCAGCGTGATGACGTTTGCGGTCGCACCACTCTGTACGAAGTAGAAGCTTCTAAGTTGTTGCAGTCACCAAGAAAGAGGCACAGAAATTCAAGTTTTAGTTTTTGAAAATTCAGTTTTTGGCTGCTTTTGCTGCCTTGTAGTTGACCTAGGACCTTACGATTTTGCATGAACCGAACTCTAGCAGTCACATTACACGAGAAAAAGCGAGAAGTGGTAATTCGTAGTAAAAACCGCAGAAAACATAACGTTTTCTACATTGTTTTCGTATCGACGTAACTGAAAATCTTCACATTGGACGCATTACTCTCAGAAACGTTTACATTTATCGTCTGGCAACTAATGTAGCGTGATGACGTTTGCGGTCGCACCACTCTGTACGAAGTAGAAGCTTCTAAGTTGTTGCAGTCACCAAGAAAGAGGCACAGAAATTCAAGTTTTAGTTTTTGAAAATTCAGTTTTTGGCTGCTTTTGCTGCCTTGTAGTTGACCTAGGACCTTAAGATTTTGCATGAACCGAACTCTGGCAGCCACATTACACGAGAAAAAGCGAGAAGTGGTGATTCGTAGTAAAAACCGCAGAAAACATAACGTTTTCTACATTGTTTTCGTATCGACGTAACTGAAAATCTTCACATTGGACGCATTACTCTCAGAAACGTTTACATTTATCGTCTGGCAACCAATGCAGCGTGATGACGTTTGCGGTCGCACCACTCTGTACGAAGTAGAAGCTTCTAAGTTGTTGCAGTCACCAAGAAAGAGGCACAGAAATTCAAGTTTTAGTTTTTGAAAATTCAGTTTTTGGCTGCTTTTGCTGCCTTGTAGTTGGCCTAGGACCTTACGATTTTGCATGAACCGAACTCTAGCAGTCACATTACACGAGAAAAAGCGAGAAGTGGTAATTCGTAGTAAAAACCGCAGAAAACATAACGTTTTCTACATTGTTTTCGTATCGACGTAACTGAAAATCTTCACATTGGACGCATTACTCTCAGAAACGTTTACATTTATCGTCTGGCAACTAATGCAGCGTGATGACGTTTGCGGTCGCACCACTCTGTACGAAGTAGAAGTTTCTAAGTTGTTGCAGTCACCAAGAAAGAGGCACAGAAATTCAAGTTTTACTTTTTGAAAATTCAGTTTTTGACTGCTTTTGCTGCCTTGTAGTTGACCTAGGACCTTAAGATTTTGCATGAACCGAACTCTGGCAGCCACATTACACGAGAAAAAGCGAGAAGTGGTAATTCGTAGTAAAAACCGCAGAAAACATAACGTTTTCTACATTGTTTTCGTATCGACGTAACTGAAAATCTTCACATTGGACGCATTACTCTCAGAAACGTTTACATTTATCGTCTGGCAACTAATGCAGCGTCATGACGTTTGCGGTCGCACCACTCTGTACGAAGTAGAAGCTTCTAAGTTGTTGCAGTCACCAAGAAAGAGGCACAGAAATTCAAGTTTTAGTTTTTGAAAATTCAGTTTTTGGCTGCATTTGCTGCCTTGTAGTTGACCTAGGACCTTAAGATTTTGCATGAACCGAACTCTGGCAGCCACATTACACGAGAAAAAGCGAGAAGTGGTAATTCGTAGTAAAAACCGCAGAAAACATAACGTTTTCTACATTGTTTTCGTATCGACGTAACTGAAAATCTTCACATTGGACGCATTACTCTCAGAAACGTTTACATTTATCGTCTGGCAACTAATGCAGCGTGATGACGTTTGCGGTCGCACCACTCCGTACGAAGTAGAAGCTTCTAAGTAGTTGCAGTCACCAAGAAAGAGGCACAGAAATTCAAGTTTTAGTTTTTGAAAATTCGGTTTTTGGCTGCTTTTGCTGCCTTGTAGTTGACGTAGGACCTTAAGATTTTGCATGAATTGAACTCTGGCAGCCACATTACGCGAGAAAAAGCGAGAAGTGGTAATTCGTAGTAAAAACCGCAGAAAACATAACGTTTTCTACATTGTTTTCGTATCGACGTAACTGAAAATCTTCACATTGGACGCATTACTCTCAGAAACGTTTACATTTATCGTCTGGCAACTAATGCAGCGTGATGACGTTTGCGGTCGCACCACTCTGTACGACGTAGAAGCTTCTAAGTTGTTGCAGTCACCAAAAAAGAGGCACAGAAATTCAAGTTTTAGATTTTGAAAATTCAGTTTTTGGCTGCTTTTGCTGCCTTGTAGTTGAACTAGGACCTTAAGATTTTGCATGAACCGAACTCTGGCAGTCACATTACACGAGAAAAAGCGAGAAGTGGTAATTCGTAGTAAAAACCGCAGAAAACATAACGTTTTCTACATTGTTTTCGTATCGACGTAACTGAAAATCTTCACATTGGACGCATTACTCTCAGAAACGTTTACATTTATCGTCTGGCAACTAATGCAGCGTGATGACGTTTGCGGTCGCACCACTCTGTACGAAGTAGAAGCTTCTAAGTTGTTGCAGTCACCAAGAAAGAGGCACAGAAATTCAAGTTTTAGTTTTTGAAAATTCAGTTTTTGGCTGCTTTTGCTGCCTTGTAGTTGACCTCGGACCTGAAGATTTTCGCATGAACCGAACTCCGGCAGCCACATTACACGAGAAAAAGCAAGACGTGGTAATTCGTAGTAAAAACCGCAGAAAACATAACGTTTTCTACATTTGTTTTCGAAATGACGTAACTGAAAATCTTCAAATTGGACGCATTACTCTCAGAAACGTTTACATTTATCGTCTGGCAACTAATGCAGCGTGATGACGTTTGCGGTCGCACCACTCTGTACGAAGTAGAAGCTTCTAAGTTGTTGCAGTCACCAAGAAAGAGGCACAGAAATTCAAGTTTTAGTTTTTGAAAATTCAGTTTTTGGCTGCTTTTGCTGCCTTGTAGTTGACCTAGGACCTTACGATTTTGCATGAACCGAACTCTAGCAGTCACATTACACGAGAAAAAGCGAGAAGTGGTAATTCGTAGTAAAAACCGCAGAAAACATAACGTTTTCTACATTGTTTTCGTATCGACGTAACTGAAAATCTTCACATTGGACGCATTACTCTCAGAAACGTTTACATTTATCGTCTGGCAACTAATGTAGCGTGATGACGTTTGCGGTCGCA
Organism: Schistocerca serialis cubense; assembly: GCF_023864345.2. NCBI lineage: Eukaryota > Metazoa > Arthropoda > Insecta > Orthoptera > Acrididae > Schistocerca > Schistocerca serialis. The sequence continues at coordinate 669,242 of NW_026047571.1, read as the reverse complement.
CCACTCTGTACGAAGTAGAAGCTTCTAAGTTGTTGCAGTCACCAAGAAAGAGGCACAGAAATTCAAGTTTTAGTTTTTGAAAATTCAGTTTTTGGCTGCTTTTGCTGCCTTGTAGTTGACCTAGGACCTTAAGATTTTGCATGAACCGAACTCTGGCAGCCACATTACACGAGAAAAAGCGAAAAGTGGTAATTCGTAGTAAAAACCGCAGAAAACATAACGTTTTCTACATTGTTTTCGTATCGACGTAACTGAAAATCTTCACATTGGACGCATTACTCTCAGAAACGTTTACATTTATCGTCTGGCAACTAATGCAGCGTGATGACGTTTGCGGTCGCACCACTCTGTACGAAGTAGAAGCTTCTAAGTTGTTGCAGTCACCAAGAAAGAGGCACAGAAATTCAAGTTTTTGTTTTTGAAAATTCAGTTTTTGGCTGCTTTTGCTGCCTTGTAGTTGACCTAGGACCTTAAGATTTTGCATGAACCGAACTCTGGCAGCCACATTACACGAGAAAAAGCGAGAAGTGGTAATTCGTAGTAAAAACCGCAGAAAACATAACGTTTTCTACATTGTTTTCGTATCGACGTAACTGAAAATCTTCACATTGGACGCATAACTCTCAGAAACGTTTACATTTATCGTCTGGCAACTAATGCAGCGTCATGACGTTTGCGGTCGCACCACTCTGTACGAAGTAGAAGCTTCTAAGTTGTTGCAGTCACCAAGAAAGAGGCACAGAAATTCAAGTTTTAGTTTTTGAAAATTCATTTTTTGGCTGTTTTTGCTACCTTGTAGTTGACCTAGGACCTTAAGATTTTGCATGAACCAAACTCTGGCAGCCACATTACACGAGAAAAAGCGAGAAGTGGTAATTCGTAGTAAAAACCGCAGAAAACATAACGTTTTCTACATTTGTTTTCGTATCGACGTAACTGAAAATCTTCACATTGGACGCATTACTCTCAGAAACATTTACATTTATCGTCTGGCAACTAATGCAGCGTGATGACGTTTGCGGTCGCACCACTCTGTACGCAGTAGAAGCTTCTAAGTAGTTGCAGTCACCAAGAAAGAGGCACAGAAATTCAAGTTTTAGTTTTTGACAATTCGGTTTTTGGCTGCCTTTGCTGCCTTGTAGTTGACGTAGGACCTTAAGCTTTTGCATGAACTGAACTCTGGCAGCCACATTACACGAGAAAAAGCGAGAAGTGGTAATTCGTAGTAAAAACCGCAGAAAACATAACGTTTTCTACATTGTTTTCGTATCGACGTAACTGAAAATCTTCACATTGGACGCATTACTCTCAGAAACGTTTACATTTATCGTCTGGCAACTAATGCAGCGTGATGACGTTTGCGGTCGCACCACTCTGTACGAAGTAGAAGCTTCTAAGTTGTTGCAGTCACCAAAAAAGAGGCACAGAAATTCAAGTTTTAGTTTTTGAAAATTCAGTTTTTGGCTGCTTTTGCTGCCTTGTAGTTGACCTAGGACCTTAAGATTTTGCATGAACCGAACTCTGGCAGTCACATTACACGAGAAAAAGCGAGAAGTGGTAATTCGTAGTAAAAACCGCAGAAAACATAACGTTTTCTACATTGTTTTCGTATCGACGTAACTGAAAATCTTCACATTGGACGCATTACTCTCAGAAACGTTTACATTTATCGTCTGGCAACTAATGCAGCGTGATGACGTTTGCGGTCGCACCACTCTGTACGAAGTAGAAGCTTCTAAGTTGTTGCAGTCACCAAGAAAGAGGCACAGAAATTCAAGTTTTAGTTTTTGAAAATTCAGTTTTTGGCTGCTTTTGCTGCCTTGTAGTTGACCTAGGACCTGAAGATTTTGCATGAACCGAACTCTGGCAGACACATTACACGAGAAAAAGCAAGACGTGGTAATTCGTAGTAAAAACCGCAGAAAACATAACGTTTTCTACATTTGTTTTCGAAATGACGTAACTGAAAATCTTCAAATTGGACGCATTACTCTCAGAAACGTTTACATTTATCGTCTGGCAACTAATGCAGCGTGATGACGTTTGCGGTCGCACCACTCTGTACGAAGTAGAAGCTTCTAAGTTGTTGCAGTCACCAAGAAAGAGGCACAGAAATTCAAGTTTTAGTTTTTGAAAATTCAGTTATTGGCTGCTTTTGCTGCCTTGTAGTTGACCTAGGACTTTAAGATTTTGCATGAACCGAACTCTGGAAGCCACATTACACGAGAAAAAGCGAGAAGTGGTAATTCGTAGTAAAAACCGCAGAAAACATAACGTTTTCTACAATGTTTTCGTATCGACGTAACTGAAAATCTTCACATTGGACGCATTACTCTCAGAAACGTTTACATTTATCGTCTGGCAACTAATGCCGCGTGATGACGTTTGCGGTCGCACCACTCTGTACGAAGTAGAAGCTTCTAAGTTGTTGCAGTCACCAAGAAAGAGGCACAGAAATTCAAGTTTTAGTTTTTGAAAATTCAGTTTTTGGCTGCTTTTGCTGCCTTGTAGTTGACCTAGGACCTTAAGATTTTGCATGAACCGAACTCTGGCAGCCACATTACACGAGAAAAAGCGAGAAGTGGTAATTCGTAGTAAAAACCGCAGAAAACATAACGTTTTCTACATTGTTTTCGTATCGACGTAACTGAAAATCTTCACATTGGACGCATTACTCTCAGAAACGTTTACATTTATCGTCTGGCAACTAATGCAGCGTGATGACGTTTGCGGTCGCACCACTCTGTACGAAGTAGAAGCTTCTAAGTTGTTGCAGTCACCAAGAAAGAGGCACAGAAATTCAAGTTTTAGTTTTTGAAAATTCAGTTTTTGGCTGCTTTTGCTGCCTTGTAGTTGACCAAGTCCTTAAGATTTTGCATGAACCGAACTCTGGCAGCCACATTACACGAGAAAAAGCGAGAAGTGGTAATTCGTAGTAAAAACCGCAGAAAACATAACGTTTTCTACATTGTTTTCGTATCGACGTAACTGAAAATCTTCACATTGGACGCATTACTCTCAGAAACGTTTACATTTATCGTCTGGCAACTAATGCAGCGTGATGACGTTTGCGGTCGCACCACTCTGTACGAAGTAGAAGCTTCTAAGTTGTTGCAGTCACCAAGAAAGAGGCACAGAAATTCAAGTTTTAGTTTTTGAAAATTCAGTTTTTGGCTGCTTTTGCTGCCTTGTAGTTGACCTAGGACCTTAAGATTTTGCATGAAGTGAACTCTGGCAGCCACATTACACGAGAAAAAGCGAGAAGTGGTAATTCGTAGTAAAAACCGCAGAAAACATAACGTTTTCTACATTGTTTTCGTATCGACGTAACTGAAAATCTTCACATTGGACGCATTACTCTCAGAAACGTTTACATTTATCGCCTGGCAACTAATGCAGCGTGATGACGATTGCGGTCGCACCACTCTGTACGAAGTAGAAGCTTCTAAGTTGTTGCAGTCACCAAGAAAGAGGCACAGAAATTCAAGTTTTAGTTTTTGAAAATTCAGTTTTTGGCTGCTTTTGCTGCCTTGTAGTTGACCTAGGACCTTAAGATTTTGTATGAACCGAACTCTGGCAGCCACATTACACGAGAAAAAGGGAGAAGTGGTAATTCGTAGTAAAAACCGCAGAAAACATAACGTTTTCTACATTAATTTCGTATCGACGTAACTGAAAATCTTCACATTGGACGCATTACTCTCAGAAACGTTTACATTTATCGTCTGGCAACTAATGCAGCGTGATGACGTTTGCGGTCGCACCACTCTGTACGAAGTAGAAGCTTCTAAGTTGTTGCAGTCACCAAGAAAGAGGCACAGAAATTCAAGTTTTAGTTTTTGAAAATTCAGTTTTTGGCTGCTTTTGCTGCCTTGTAGTTGACCTAGGACCTTACGATTTTGCATGAACCGAACTCTGGCAGCCACATTACACGAGAAAAAGCGAGAAGTGGTAATTCGTAGTAAAAACCGCAGAAAACATAACGTTTTCTACATTGTTTACGTATCGACGTAACTGAAAATCTCCACATTGGACGCATTACTCCCAGGAACGTTTACATTTATCGTCTGGCAACTAATGCAGCGTGATGACGTTTGCGGTCGCACCACTCTGTACGAAGTAGAAGCATCTAAGTTGTTGCAGTCACCAAGAAAGAGGCACAGAAATTCAAGTTTTAGTTTTTGAAAATTCAGTTTTTGGCTGCTTTTGCTGCCTTGTAGTTGACCTAGGACCTTAAGATTTTGCATGAACCGAACTCTGGCAGCCACATTACACGAGAAAAAGCGAGAAGTGGTAATTCGTAGTAAAAACCGCAGAAAACATAACGTTTTCTACATTGTTTTCGTATCGACGTAACTGAAAATCTTCACATTGGACGCATTACTCTCAGAAACGTTTACATTTATCGTCTGGCAACTAATGCAGCGTGATGACGTTTGCGGTCGCACCACTCTGTACGAAGTAGAAGCTTCTAAGTTGTTGCAGTCACCAAGAAAGAGGCACAGAAATTCAAGTTTTAGTTTTTGAAAATTCAGTTTTTGGCTGCTTTTGCTGCCTTGTAGTTGACCTAGGACCTTAAGATTTTGCATGAATCGAACTCTGGCAGCCACATTACACGAGAAAAAGCGAGAAGTGGTAATTCGTAGTAAAAACCGCAGAAAACATAACGTTTTCTACATTGTTTTCGTATCGACGTAACTGAAAATCTTCACATTGGACGCATTACTCTCAGAAACGTTTACATTTATCGTCTGGCAACTAATGCAGCGCGATGACGTTTGCGGTCGCACCACTCTGTACGAAGTAGAAGCTTCTAAGTTGTTGCAGTCACCAAGAAAGAGGCACAGAAATTCAAGTTTTGGTTTTTGAAAATTCAGTTTTTGGCTGCTTTTGCTGCCTTGTAGTTGACCTAGGACCTTAAGATTTTGCATGAACCGAACTCTGGCAGCCACATTACACGAGAAAAAGCGAGACGTGGTAATTCGTAGTAAAAACCGCAGAAAACATAACGTTTTCTACATTGGTTTTCGAAATGACGTAACTGAAAATCTTCACATTGGACGCATTACTCTCAGAAACGTTTACATTTATCGTCTGGCAACTAATGCAGCGTCATGACGTTTGCGGTCGCACCACTCTGTACGAAGTAGAAGCTTCTAAGTTGTTGCAGTCACCGAGAAAGAGGCACAGAAATTCAAGTTTTAGTTTTTGAAAATTCAGTTTTTGGCTGCTTTTGCTGCCTTGTAGTTGACCTAGGACCTTAAGATTTTGCATGAACCGAACTCTGGCAGCCACATTACACGAGAAAAAGCGAGAAGAGGTAATTCGTAGTAAAAACCGCAGAAAACATAACGTTTTCTACATTGTTTTCGTATCGACGTAACTGAAAATCTTCACATTGGACGCATTACTCTCAGAAACGTTTGCATTTATCGTCTGGCAACTAATGCCGCGTGATGACGTTTGCGGTCGCACCACTCTGTACGAAGTAGAAGCTTCTAAGTTGTTGCAGTCACCAAGAAAGAGGCACAGAAATTCAAGTTTTAGTTTTTGAAAATTCAGTTTTTGGCTGCTTTTGCTGCCTTGTAGTTGACCTAGGACCTTAAGATTTTGCATGAACCGAACTCTGGCAGCCACATTACACGAGAAAAAGCGAGAAGTGGTAATTCGTAGTAAAAACCGCAGAAAACATAACGTTTTCTACATTGTTTTCGTATCGACGTAACTGAAAATCTTCACATTGGACGCATTACTCTCAGAAACGTTTACATTTATTGTCTGGCAACTAATGCAGCGTGATGACGTTTGCGGTCGCACCACTCTGTACGAAGTAGAAGCTTCTAAGTTGTTGCAGTCACCAAGAAAGAGGCACAGAAATTCAAGTTTTAGTTTTTGAAAATTCAGTTTTTGGCTGCTTTTGCTGCCTTGTAGTTGACCTAGGACCTTAAGATTTTGCATGAACCGAACTCTGGCAGCCACATTACACGAGAAAAAGCGAGAAGTGGTAATTCGTAGTAAAAACCGCAGAAAACATAACGTTTTCTACATTGTTTTCGTATCGACGTAACTGAAAATCTTCACATTGGACGCATTACTCTCAGAAACGTTTACATTTATCGTCTGGCAACTAATGCAGCGTGATGACGTTTGCGGTCGCACCACTCTGTACGAAGTAGAAGCTTCTAAGTTGTTGCAGTCACCAAGAAAGAGGCACAGAAATTCAAGTTTTAGTTTTTGAAAATTCAGTTTTTGGCTGCTTTTGCTGCCTTGTAGTTGACCTAGGACCTTAAGATTTTGCATGAACCGAACTCTGGCAGCCACATTACACGAGAAAAAGCGAGAAGTGGTAATTCGTAGTAAAAACCGCAGAAAACATAAGGTTTTTACATTGTTTTCGTATCGACGTAACTGAAAATCTTCACATTGGACGCATTACTCTCAGAAACGTTTACATTTATCGTCTGGCAACTAATGCAGCGTGATGACGTTTGCGGTCGCACCACTCTGTACGAAGTAGAAGCTTCTAAGTTGTTGCAGTCACCAAGAAAGAGGCACAGAAATTCAAGTTTTAGTTTTTGAAAATTCAGTTTTTGGCTGCTTTTGCTGCCTTGTAGTTGACCTAGGACCTTAAGATTTTGCATGAACCGAACTCTGGCAGCCACATTACACGAGAAAAAGCGAGACGTGGTAATTCGTAGTAAAAACCGCAGAAAACATAACGTTTTCTACATTGGTTTTCGAAATGACGTAACTGAAAATCTTCACATTGGACGCATTACTCTCAGAAACGTTTACATTTATCGTCTGGCAACTAATGCAGCGTCATGACGTTTGCGGTCGCACCACTCTGTACGAAGTAGAAGCTTCTAAGTTGTTGCAGTCACCAAGAAAGAGGCACAGAAATTCAAGTTTTAGTTTTTGAAAATTCAGTTTTTGGCTGCTTTTGCTGCCTTGTAGTTGACCTAGGACCTTAAGATTTTGCATGAACCGAACTCTGGCAGCCACATTACACGAGAAAAAGCGAGAAGTGGTAATTCGTAGTAAAAACCGCAGAAAACATAACGTTTTCTACATTGTTTTCGTATCGACGTAACTGAAAATCTTCACATTGGACGCATTACTCTCAGAAACGTTTGCATTTATCGTCTGGCAACTAATGCCGCGTGATGACGTTTGCGGTCGCACCACTCTGTACGAAGTAGAAGCTTCTAAGGAGTTGCAGTCACCAAGAAAGAGGCACAGAAATTCTAGTTTTAGTTTTTGAAAATTCAGTTTTTGGCTGCTTTTGCTGCCTTGTAGGTGACCTAGGACCTTAAGATTTTGCATGAACCGAACTCTGGCAGCCACATTACACGAGAAAAAGCGAGAAGTGGTAATTCGTAGTAAAAACCGCAGAAAACATAACGTTTTCTACATTGTTTTCGTATCGACGTAACTGAAAATCTTCACATTGGACGCATTACTCTCAGAAACGTTTACATTTATCGTCTGGCAACTAATGCAGCGTGATGACGTTTGCGGTCGCACCACTCTGTACGAAGTAGAAGCTTCTAAGTTGTTGCAGTCACCAAGAAAGAGGCACAGAAATTCAAGTTTTAGTTTTTGAAAATTCAGTTTTTGGCTGCTTTTGCTTCCTTGTAGTTGACCTAGGACCTTAAGATTTTGCATGAACCGAACTCTGGCAGCCACATTACACGAGAAAAAGCGAGAAGTGGTAATTCGTAGTAAAAACCGCAGAAAACATAACGTTTTCTACATTGTTTTCGTATCGACGTAACTGAAAATCTTCACATTGGACGCATTACTCTCAGAAACGTTTACATTTATCGCCTGGCAACTAATGCAGCGTGATGACGATTGCGGTCGCACCACTCTGTACGAAGTAGAAGCTTCTAAGTTGTTGCAGTCACCAAGAAAGAGGCACAGAAATTCAAGTTTTAGTTTTTGAAAATTCAGTTTATGGCTGCTTTTGCTGCCTTGTAGTTGACCTAGGACCTTAAGATTTTGCATGAACCGAACTCTGGCAGCCACATTACACGAGAAAAAGCGAGAAGTGGTAATTCGTAGTAAAAACCGAAGAAAACATAACGTTTTCTACATTGTTTTCGTATCGACGTAACTGAAAATCTTCACATTGGACGCATTACTCTCAGAAACGTTTACATTTATCGTCTGGCAACTAATGCAGCGTGATGACGTTTGCGGTCGCACCACTCTGTACGAAGTAGAAGCTTCTAAGTTGTTGCAGTCACCAAGAAAGAGGCACAGAAATTCAAGTTTTAGTTTTTGAAAATTCAGTTTTTGGCTGCTTTTGCTGCCTTGTAGTTGACCTAGGACCTTAAGATTTTGCATGAACCGAACTCTGGCAGCCACATTACACGAGAAAAAGCGAGACGTGGTAATTCGTAGTAAAAACCGCAGAAAACATAACGTTTTCTACATTTGTTTTCGAAATGACGTAACTGAAAATCTTCACATTGGACGCATTACTCTCAGAAACGTTTACATTTATCGTCTGGCAACTAATGCAGCGTGATGACGTTTGCGGTCGCACCACTCTGTACGAAGTAGAAGCTTCTAAGTTGTTGCAGTCACTAAGAAAGAGGCACAGAAATTCAAGTTTTAGTTTTTGAAAATTCAGTTTATGGCTGCTTTTGCTGCCTTGTAGTTGACCTAGGACCTTACGATTTTGCATGAACCGAACTCTGGCAGCCACATTACACGAGAAAAAGCGAGAAGTGGTAATTCGTAGTAAAAACCGCAGAAAACATAACGTTTTCTACATTGTTTACGTATCGACGTAACTGAAAATCTCCACATTGGACGCATTACTCCCAGGAACGTTTACATTTATCGTCTGGCAACTAATGCAGCGTGATGACGTTTGCGGTCGCACCACTCTGTACGAAGTAGAAGCATCTAAGTTGTTGCAGTCACCAAGAAAGAGGCACAGAAATTCAAGTTTTAGTTTTTGAAAATTCAGTTTTTGGCTGCTTTTGCTGCCTTGTAGTTGACCTAGGACCTTAAGATTTTGCATGAACCGAACTCTGGCAGCCACATTACACGAGAAAAAGCGAGAAGTGGTAATTCGTAGTAAAAACCGCAGAAAACATAACGTTTTCTACATTGTTTTCGTATCGACGTAACTGAAAATCTTCACATTGGACGCATTACTCTCAGAAACGTTTACATTTATCGTCTGGCAACTAATGCAGCGTCATGACGTTTGCGGTCGCACCACTCTGTACGAAGTAGAAGCTTCTAAGTTGTTGCAGTCACCAAGAAAGAGGCACAGAAATTCAAGTTTTAGTTTTTGAAAATTCAGTTTTTGGCTGCTTTTGCTGCCTTGTAGTTGACCTAGGACCTTAAGATTTTGCATGAATCGAACTCTGGCAGCCACATTACACGAGAAAAAGCGAGAAGTGGTAATTCGTAGTAAAAACCGCAGAAAACATAACGTTTTCTACATTGTTTTCGTATCGACGTAACTGAAAATCTTCACATTGGACGCATTACTCTCAGAAACGTTTACATTTATCGTCTGGCAACTAATGCAGCGCGATGACGTTTGCGGTCGCACCACTCTGTACGAAGTAGAAGCTTCTAAGTTGTTGCAGTCACCAAGAAAGAGGCACAGAAATTCAAGTTTTGGTTTTTGAAAATTCAGTTTTTGGCTGCTTTTGCTGCCTTGTAGTTGACCTAGGACCTTAAGATTTTGCATGAACCGAACTCTGGCAGCCACATTACACGAGAAAAAGCGAGACGTGGTAATTCGTAGTAAAAACCGCAGAAAACATAACGTTTTCTACATTGGTTTTCGAAATGACGTAACTGAAAATCTTCACATTGGACGCATTACTCTCAGAAACGTTTACATTTATCGTCTGGCAACTAATGCAGCGTCATGACGTTTGCGGTCGCACCACTCTGTACGAAGTAGAAGCTTCTAAGTTGTTGCAGTCACCGAGAAAGAGGCACAGAAATTCAAGTTTTAGTTTTTGAAAATTCAGTTTTTGGCTGCTTTTGCTGCCTTGTAGTTGACCTAGGACCTTAAGATTTTGCATGAACCGAACTCTGGCAGCCACATTACACGAGAAAAAGCGAGAAGAGGTAATTCGTAGTAAAAACCGCAGAAAACATAACGTTTTCTACATTGTTTTCGTATCGACGTAACTGAAAATCTTCACATTGGACGCATTACTCTCAGAAACGTTTGCATTTATCGTCTGGCAACTAATGCCGCGTGATGACGTTTGCGGTCGCACCACTCTGTACGAAGTAGAAGCTTCTAAGTTGTTGCAGTCACCAAGAAAGAGGCACAGAAATTCAAGTTTTAGTTTTTGAAAATTCAGTTTTTGGCTGCTTTTGCTGCCTTGTAGTTGACCTAGGACCTTAAGATTTTGCATGAACCGAACTCTGGCAGCCACATTACACGAGAAAAAGCGAGAAGTGGTAATTCGTAGTAAAAACCGCAGAAAACATAACGTTTTCTACATTGTTTTCGTATCGACGTAACTGAAAATCTTCACATTGGACGCATTACTCTCAGAAACGTTTACATTTATCGTCTGGCAACTAATGCAGCGTGATGACGTTTGCGGTCGCACCACTCTGTACGAAGTAGAAGCTTCTAAGTTGTTGCAGTCACCAAGAAAGAGGCACAGAAATTCAAGTTTTAGTTTTTGAAAATTCAGTTTTTGGCTGCTTTTGCTGCCTTGTAGTTGACCTAGGACCTTAAGATTTTGCATGAACCGAACTCTGGCAGCCACATTACACGAGAAAAAGCGAGAAGTGGTAATTCGTAGTAAAAACCGCAGAAAACATAACATTTTCTACATTGTTTTCGTATCGACGTAACTGAAAATCTTCACATTGGACGCATTACTCTCAGAAACGTTTACATTTATCGTCTGGCAACTAATGCAGCGTGATGACGTTTGCGGTCGCACCACTCTGTACGAAGTAGAAGCTTCTAAGTTGTTGCAGTCACTAAGAAAGAGGCACAGAAATTCAAGTTTTAGTTTTTGAAAATTCAGTTTATGGCTGCTTTTGCTGCCTTGTAGTTCACCTAGGACCTTACGATTTTGCATGAACCGAACTCTGGCAGCCACATTACACGAGAAAAAGCGAGAAGTGGTAATTCGTAGTAAAAACCGCAGAAAACATAACGTTTTCTACATTGTTTACGTATCGACGTAACTGAAAATCTCCACATTGGACGCATTACTCCCAGGAACGTTTACATTTATCGTCTGGCAACTAATGCAGCGTGATGACGTTTGCGGTCGCACCACTCTGTACGAAGTAGAAGCATCTAAGTTGTTGCAGTCACCAAGAAAGAGGCACAGAAATTCAAGTTTTAGTTTTTGAAAATTCAGTTTTTGGCTGCTTTTGCTGCCTTGTAGTTGACCTAGGACCTTAAGATTTTGCATGAACCGAACTCTGGCAGCCACATTACACGAGAAAAAGCGAGAAGTGGTAATTCGTAGTAAAAACCGCAGAAAACATAACGTTTTCTACATTGTTTTCGTATCGACGTAACTGAAAATCTTCACATTGGACGCATTACTCTCAGAAACGTTTACATTTATCGTCTGGCAACTAATGCAGCGTGATGACGTTTGCGGTCGCACCACTCTGTACGAAGTAGAAGCTTCTAAGTTGTTGCAGTCACCAAGAAAGAGGCACAGAAATTCAAGTTTTAGTTTTTGAAAATTCAGTTTTTGGCTGCTTTTGCTGCCTTGTAGTTGACCTAGGACCTTAAGATTTTGCATGAATCGAACTCTGGCAGCCACATTACACGAGAAAAAGCGAGAAGTGGTAATTCGTAGTAAAAACCGCAGAAAACATAACGTTTTCTACATTGTTTTCGTATCGACGTAACTGAAAATCTTCACATTGGACGCATTACTCTCAGAAACGTTTACATTTATCGTCTGGCAACTAATGCAGCGCGATGACGTTTGCGGTCGCACCACTCTGTACGAAGTAGAAGCTTCTAAGTTGTTGCAGTCACCAAGAAAGAGGCACAGAAATTCAAGTTTTGGTTTTTGAAAATTCAGTTTTTGGCTGCTTTTGCTGCCTTGTAGTTGACCTAGGACCTTAAAATTTTGCATGAACCGAACTCTGGCAGCCACATTACACGAGAAAAAGCAAGACGTGGTAATTCGTAGTAAAAACCGCAGAAAACATAACGTTTTCTACATTGGTTTTCGAAATGACGTAACTGAAAATCTTCACATTGGACGCATTACTCTCAGAAACGTTTACATTTATCGTCTGGCAACTAATGCAGCGTCATGACGTTTGCGGTCGCACCACTCTGTACGAAGTAGAAGCTTCTAAGTTGTTGCAGTCACCGAGAAAGAGGCACAGAAATTCAAGTTTTAGTTTTTGAAAATTCAGTTTTTGGCTGCTTTTGCTGCCTTGTAGTTGACCTAGGACCTTAAGATTTTGCATGAACCGAACTCTGGCAGCCACATTACACGAGAAAAAGCGAGAAGAGGTAATTCGTAGTAAAAACCGCAGAAAACATAACGTTTTCAACATTGTTTTCGTATCGACGTAACTGAAAATCTTCACATTGGACGCATTACTCTCAGAAACGTTTGCATTTATCGTCTGGCAACTAATGCCGCGTGATGACGTTTGCGGTCGCACCACTCTGTACGAAGTAGAAGCTTCTAAGTTGTTGCAGTCACCAAGAAAGAGGCACAGAAATTCAAGTTTTAGTTTTTGAAAATTCAGTTTTTGGCTGCTTTTGCTGCCTTGTAGTTGACCTAGGACCTTAAGATTTTGCATGAACCGAACTCTGGCAGCCACATTACACGAGAAAAAGCGAGAAGTGGTAATTCGTAGTAAAAACCGCAGAAAACATAACGTTTTCTACATTGTTTTCGTATCGACGTAACTGAAAATCTTCACATTGGACGCATTACTCTCAGAAACGTTTACATTTATCGTCTGGCAACTAATGCAGCGTGATGACGTTTGCGGTCGCACCACTCTGTACGAAGTAGAAGCTTCTAAGTTGTTGCAGTCACCAAGAAAGAGGCACAGAAATTCAAGTTTTAGTTTTTGAAAATTCAGTTTTTGGCTGCTTTTGCTGCCTTGTAGTTGACCTAGGACCTTAAGATTTTGCATGAACCGAACTCTGGCAGCCACATTACACGAGAAAAAGCGAGAAGTGGTAATTCGTAGTAAAAACCGCAGAAAACATAACGTTTTCTACATTGTTTTCGTATCGACGTAACTGAAAATCTTCACATTGGACGCATTACTCTCAGAAACGTTTACATTTATCGTCTGGCAACTAATGCAGCGTGATGACGTTTGCGGTCGCACCACTCTGTACGAAGTAGAAGCTTCTAAGTTGTTGCAGTCACCAAGAAAGAGGCACAGAAATTCAAGTTTTAGTTTTTGAAAATTCAGTTTTTGGCTGCTTTTGCTGCCTTGTAGTTGACCTAGGACCTTAAGATTTTGCATGAACCGAACTCTGGCAGCCACATTACACGAGAAAAAGCGAGAAGTGGTAATTCGTAGTAAAAACCGCAGAAAACATAACGTTTTCTACATTGTTTTCGTATCGACGTAACTGAAAATCTTCACATTGGACGCATTACTCTCAGAAACGTTTACATTTATCGTCTGGCAACTAATGCAGCGTGATGACGTTTGCGGTCGCACCACTCTGTACGAAGTAGAAGCTTCTAAGTTGTTGCAGTCACCAAGAAAGAGGCACAGAAATTCAAGTTTTAGTTTTTGAAAATTCAGTTTTTGGCTGCTTTTGCTGCCTTGTAGTTGACCTAGGACCATAAGATTTTGCATGAACCGAACTCTGGCAGCCACATTACACGAGAAAAAGCGAGACGTGGTAATTCGTAGTAAAAACCGCAGAAAACATAACGTTTTCTACATTGGTTTTCGAAATGACGTAACTGAAAATCTTCACATTGGACGCATTACTCTCAGAAACGTTTACATTTATCGTCTGGCAACTAATGCAGCGTCATGACGTTTGCGGTCGCACCACTCTGTACGAAGTAGAAGCTTCTAAGTTGTTGCAGTCACCAAGAAAGAGACACAGAAATTCAAGTTTTAGTTTTTGAAAATTCAGTTTTTGGCTGCTTTTGCTGCCTTGTAGTTGACCTAGGACCTTAAGATTTTGCATGAACCGAACTCTGGCAGCCACATTACACGAGAAAAAGCGAGAAGTGGTAATTCGTAGTAAAAACCGCAGAAAACATAACGTTTTCTACATTGTTTTCGTATCGACGTAACTGAAAATCTTCACATTGGACGCATTACTCTCAGAAACGTTTGCATTTATCGTCTGGCAACTAATGCCGCGTGATGACGTTTGCGGTCGCACCACTCTGTACGAAGTAGAAGCTTCTAAGGAGTTGCAGTCACCAAGAAAGAGGCACAGAAATTCAAGTTTTAGTTTTTGAAAATTCAGTTTTTGGCTGCTTTTGCTTCCTTGTAGTTGACCTAGGACCTTAAGATTTTGCATGAACCGAACTCTGGCAGCCACATTACGCGAGAAAAAGCGAGAAGTGGTAATTCGTAGTAAAAACCGCAGAAAACATAACGTTTTCTACATTGTTTTCGTATCGACGTAACTGAAAATCTTCACATTGGACGCATTACTCTCAGAAACGTTTACATTTATCGTCTGGCAACTAATGCAGCGTGATGACGTTTGCGGTCGCACCACTCTGTACGAAGTAGAAGCTTCTAAGTTGTTGCATTCACCAAGAAAGAGACACAGAAATTCAAGTTTTAGTTTTTGAAAATTCAGTTTTTGGCTGCTTTTGCTTCCTTGTAGTTGACCTAGGACCTTAAGATTTTGCATGAACCGAACTCTGGCAGCCACATTACACGAGAAAAAGCGAGAAGTGGTAATTCGTAGTAAAAACCGCAGAAAACATAACATTTTCTACATTGTTTTCGTATCGACGTAACTGAAAATCTTCACATTGGACGCATTACTCTCAGAAACGTTTACATTTATCGTCTGGCAACTAATGCAGCGTGATGACGTTTGCGGTCGCACCACTCTGTACGAAGTAGAAGCTTCTAAGTAGTTGCAGTCACCAAGAAAGAGGCACAGAAATTCAACTTTTAGTTTTTGAAAATTCAGTTTTTGGCCGCTTTTGCTGCCTTGTAGTTGACCTAGGACCTTAAGATTTTGCATGAACCGAACTCTGGCAGTCACATTACACGAGAAAAAGCGAGAAGTGGTAATTCGTAGTAAAAACCGCAGAAAACATAACGTTTTCTACATTGTTTTCGTATCGACGTAACTGAAAATCTTCACATTGGACGCATTACTCTCAGAAACGTTTACATTTATCGTCTGGCAACTAATGCAGCGTGATGACGTTTGCGGTCGCACCACTCTGTACGAAGTAGAAGCTTCTAAGTTGTTGCAGTCACCAAGAAAGAGGCACAGAAATTCAAGTTTTAGTTTTTGAAAATTCAGTTTTTGGCTGCTTTTGCTGCCTTGTAGTTGACCTAGGACCTTAAGATTTCGCATGAACCGAACTCTGGCAGCCACATTACACGAGAAAAAGCGAGACGTGGTAATTCGTAGTAAAAACCGCAGAAAACGTAACGTTTTCTACATTTGTTTTCGAAATGACGTAACTGAAAATCTTCACATTGGACGCATTACTCTCAGAAACGTTTACATTTATCGTCTGGCAACTAATGCAGCGTGATGAAGTTTGCGGTCGCACCACTCTGTACGAAGTAGAAGCTTCTAAGTTGTTGCAGTCACCAAGAAAGAGGCACAAAAATTCAAGTTTTAGTTTTTGAAAATTCAGTTTTTGGCTGCTTTTGCTGCCTTGTAGTTGACCTAGGACCTTAAGATTTTGCATGAACCCAACTCTGGCAGCCACATTACACGAGAAAAAGCGAGAAGTGGTAATTCGTAGTAAAAACCGCAGAAAACATAACGTTTTCTACATTGTTTTCGTATCGACGTAACTGAAAATCTTCACATTGGACGCATTACTCTCTGAAACGTTTACATTTATCGTCTGGCAACTAATGCCGCGTGATGACGTTTGCGGTCGCACCACTCTGTACGAAGTAGAAGCTTCTAAGTTGTTGCAGTCACCAAGAAAGAGGCACAGAAATTCATGTTTTAGTTTTTGAAAATTCAGTTTTTGGCTGCTTTTGCTGCCTTGTAGTTGACCTAGGACCTTAAGATTTTGCATGAACCGAACTCTGGCAGCCACATTACACGAGAAAAAGCGAGAAGTGGTAATTCGTAGTAAAAACCGCAGAAAACATAACGTTTTCTACATTGTTTTCGTATCGACGTAACTGAAAATCTTCACATTGGACGCATTAATCTCAGCAACCTTTACATTTATCGTCTGGCAACTAATGCAGCGTGATGACGTTTGCGTTCGCACCACTCTGTACGAAGTAGAAGCTTCTAAGTAGTTGCAGTCACCAAGAAAGAGGCACAGAAATTCAAGTTTTAGTTTTTGAAAATTCAGTTTTTGGCTGCTTTTGCTGCCTTGTAGTTGACCTAGGACCTTAAGATTTTGCATGAACCGAACTCTGGCAGCCACATTACACGAGAAAAAGCGAGAAGTGGTAATTCGTAGTAAAAACCGCAGAAAACATAACGTTTTCTACATTGTTTTCGTATCGACGTAACTGAAAATCTTCACATTGGACGCATTACCCTCAGAAACGTTTACATTTATCGTCTGGAAACTAATGCAGCGTGATGACGTTTGCGGTCGCACCACTCTGTACGAAGTAGAAGCTTCTAAGTTGTTGCAGTCACCAAGAAAGAGGCACAGAAATTCAAGTTTTAGTTTTTGAAAATTCACTTTTTGGCTGCTTTTGCTGCCTTGTAGTTGACCTAGGACCTTAAGATTTTGCATGAACCGAACTCTGGCAGCCACATTACACGAGAAAAAGCGAGACGTGGTAATTCGTAGTAAAAACCGCAGAAAACATAACGTTTTCTACATTTGTTTTCGAAATGACGTAACTGAAAATCTTCACATTGGACGCATTACTCTCAGAAACGTTTACATTTATCGTCTGGCAACTAATGCAGCGTGATGACGTTTGCGGTCGCACCACTCTGTACGAAGTAGAAGCTTCTAAGTTGTTGCAGTCACCAAGAAAGAGGCACAGAAATTCAAGTTTTAGTTTTTGAAAATTCAGTTTTTGGCTGCTTTTGCTGCCTTGTAGTTGACCTAGGACCTTAAGATTTTGCATGAACCGAACTCTGGCAGCCACATTACACGAGAAAAAGCGAGAAGTGGTAATTCGTAGTAAAAACCGCAGAAAACATAACGTTTTCTACATTGTTTTCGTATCGACGTAACTGAAAATCTTCACATTGGACGCATTACTCTCAGAAACGTTTACATTTATCGTCTGGCAACTAATGCAGCGTGATGACGTTTGCGGTCGCACCACTCTGTACGAAGTAGAAGCTTCTAAGTTGTTGCAGTCACCAAGAAAGAGGCACAGAAATTCAAGTTTTAGTTTTTGAAAATTCAGTTTTTGGCTGCTTTTGCTGCCTTGTAGTTGACCTAGGACCTTAAGATTTTGCATGAATCGAACTCTGGCAGCCACATTACACGAGAAAAAGCGAGAAGTGGTAATTCGTAGTAAAAACCGCAGAAAACATAACGTTTTCAACATTGTTTTCGTATCGACGTAACTGAAAATCTTCACATTGGACGCATTACTCTCAGAAACGTTTACATTTATCGTCTGGCAACTAATGCAGCGCGATGACGTTTGCGGTCGCACCACTCTGTGCGAAGTAGAAGCTTCTAAGTTGTTGCAGTCACCAAGAAAGAGGCACAGAAATTCAAGTTTTGGTTTTTGAAAATTCAGTTTTTGGCTGCTTTTGCTGCCTTGTAGTTGACCTAGGACCTTAAGATTTTGCATGAACCGAACTCTGGCAGCCACATTACACGAGAAAAAGCGAGACGTGGTAATTCGTAGTAAAAACCGCAGAAAACATAACGTTTTCTACATTGGTTTTCGAAATGACGTAACTGAAAATCTTCACATTGGACGCATTACTCTCAGAAACGTTTACATTTATCGTCTGGCAACTAATGCAGCGTCATGACGTTTGCGGTCGCACCACTCTGTACGAAGTAGAAGCTTCTAAGTTGTTGCAGTCACCGAGAAAGAGGCACAGAAATTCAAGTTTTAGTTTTTGAAAATTCAGTTTTTGGCTGCTTTTGCTGCCTTGTAGTTGACCTAGGACCTTAAGATTTTGCATGAACCGAACTCTGGCAGCCACATTACACGAGAAAAAGCGAGAAGAGGTAATTCGTAGTAAAAACCGCAGAAAACATACCGTTTTCTACATTGTTTTCGTATCGACGTAACTGAAAATCTTCACATTGGACGCATTACTCTCAGAAACGTTTGCATTTATCGTCTGGCAACTAATGCCGCGTGATGACGTTTGCGGTCGCACCACTCTGTACGAAGTAGAAGCTTCTAAGTTGTTGCAGTCACCAAGAAAGAGGCACAGAAATTCAAGTTTTAGTTTTTGAAAATTCAGTTTTTGGCTGCTTTTGCTGCCTTGTAGTTGACCTAGGACCTTAAGATTTTGCATGAACCGAACTCTGGCAGCCACATTACACGAGAAAAAGCGAGAAGTGGTAATTCGTAGTAAAAACCGCAGAAAACATAACGTTTTCTACATTGTTTTCGTATCGACGTAACTGAAAATCTTCACATTGGACGCATTACTCTCAGAAACGTTTACATTTATCGTCTGGCAACTAATGCAGCGTGATGACGTTTGCGGTCGCACCACTCTGTACGAAGTAGAAGCTTCTAAGTTGTTGCAGTCACCAAGAAAGAGGCACAGAAATTCAAGTTTTAGTTTTTGAAAATTCAGTTTTTGGCTGCTTTTGCTGCCTTGTAGTTGACCTAGGACCTTAAGATTTTGCATGAACCGAACTCTGGCAGCCACATTACACGAGAAAAAGCGAGAAGTGGTAATTCGTAGTAAAAACCGCAGAAAACATAACGTTTTCTACATTGTTTTCGTATCGACGTAACTGAAAATCTTCACATTGGACGCATTACTCTCAGAAACGTTTACATTTATCGTCTGGCAACTAATGCAGCGTGATGACGTTTGCGGTCGCACCACTCTGTACGAAGTAGAAGCTTCTAAGTTGTTGCAGTCACCAAGAAAGAGGCACAGAAATTCAAGTTTTAGTTTTTGAAAATTCAGTTTTTGGCTGCTTTTGCTGCCTTGTAGTTGACCTAGGACCTTAAGATTTTGCATGAACCGAACTCTGGCAGCCACATTACACGAGAAAAAGCGAGAAGTGGTAATTCGTAGTAAAAACCGCAGAAAACATAACGTTTTCTACATTGTTTTCGTATCGACGTAACTGAAAATCTTCACATTGGACGCATTACTCTCAGAAACGTTTACATTTATCGTCTGGCAACTAATGCAGCGTGATGACGTTTGCGGTCGCACCACTCTGTACGAAGTAGAAGCTTCTAAGTTGTTGCAGTCACCAAGAAAGAGGCACAGAAATTCAAGTTTTAGTTTTTGAAAATTCAGTTTTTGGCTGCTTTTGCTGCCTTGTAGTTGACCTAGGACCTTAAGATTTTGCATGAACCGAACTCTGGCAGCCACATTACACGAGATAAAGCGAGACGTGGTAATTCGTAGTAAAAACCGCAGAAAACATAACGTTTTCTACATTGGTTTTCGAAATGACGTAACTGAAAATCTTCACATTGGACGCATTACTCTCAGAAACGTTTACATTTATCGTCTGGCAACTAATGCAGCGTCATGACGTTTGCGGTCGCACCACTCTGTACGAAGTAGAAGCTTCTAAGTTGTTGCAGTCACCAAGAAAGAGGCACAGAAATTCAAGTTTTAGTTTTTGAAAATTCAGTTTTTGGCTGCTTTTGCTGCCTTGTAGTTGACCTAGGACCTTAAGATTTTGCATGAACCGAACTCTGGCAGCCACATTACACGAGAAAAAGCGAGAAGTGGTAATTCGTAGTAAAAACCGCAGAAAACATAACGTTTTCTACATTGTTTTCGTATCGACGTAACTGAAAATCTTCACATTGGACGCATTACTCTCAGAAACGTTTGCATTTATCGTCTGGCAACTAATGCCGCGTGATGACGTTTGCGGTCGCACCACTCTGTACGAAGTAGAAGCTTCTAAGGAGTTGCAGTCACCAAGAAAGAGGCACAGAAATTCTAGTTTTAGTTTTTGAAAATTCAGTTTTTGGCTGCTTTTGCTGCCTTGTAGGTGACCTAGGACCTTAAGATTTTGCATGAACCGAACTCTGGCAGCCACATTACACGAGAAAAAGCGAGAAGTGGTAATTCGTAGTAAAAACCGCAGAAAACATAACGTTTTCTACATTGTTTTCGTATCGACGTAACTGAAAATCTTCACATTGGACGCATTACTCTCAGAAACGTTTACATTTATCGTCTGGCAACTAATGCAGCGTGATGACGTTTGCGGTCGCACCACTCTGTACGAAGTAGAAGCTTCTAAGTTGTTGCAGTCACCAAGAAAGAGGCACAGAAATTCAAGTTTTAGTTTTTGAAAATTCAGTTTTTGGCTGCTTTTGCTTCCTTGTAGTTGACCTAGGACCTTAAGATTTTGCATGAACCGAACTCTGGCAGCCACATTACACGAGAAAAAGCGAGAAGTGGTAATTCGTAGTAAAAACCGCAGAAAACATAACGTTTTCTACATTGTTTTCGTATCGACGTAACTGAAAATCTTCACATTGGACGCATTACTCTCAGAAACGTTTACATTTATCGTCTGGCAACTAATGCAGCGTGATGACGTTTGCGGTCGCACCACTCTGTACGAAGTAGAAGCTTCTAAGTAGTTGCAGTCACCAAGAAAGAGGCACAGAAATTCAACTTTTAGTTTTTGAAAATTCAGTTTTTGGCCGCTTTTGCTGCCTTGTAGTTGACCTAGGACCTTAAGATTTTGCATGAACCGAACTCTGGCAGTCACATTACACGAGAAAAAGCGAGAAGTGGTAATTCGTAGTAAAAACCGCAGAAAACATAACGTTTTCTACATTGTTTTCGTATCGACGTAACTGAAAATCTTCACATTGGACGCATTACTCTCAGAAACGTTTACATTTATCGTCTGGCAACTAATGCAGCGTGATGACGTTTGCGGTCGCACCACTCTGTACGAAGTAGAAGCTTCTAAGTTGTTGCAGTCACCAAGAAAGAGGCACAGAAATTCAAGTTTTAGTTTTTGAAAATTCAGTTTTTGGCTGCTTTTGCTGCCTTGTAGTTGACCTAGGACCTTAAGATTTCGCATGAACCGAACTCTGGCAGCCACATTACACGAGAAAAAGCGAGACGTGGTAATTCGTAGTAAAAACCGCAGAAAACGTAACGTTTTCTACATTTGTTTTCGAAATGACGTAACTGAAAATCTTCACATTGGACGCATTACTCTCAGAAACGTTTACATTTATCGTCTGGCAACTAATGCAGCGTGATGAAGTTTGCGGTCGCACCACTCTGTACGAAGTAGAAGCTTCTAAGTTGTTGCAGTCACCAAGAAAGAGGCACAAAAATTCAAGTTTTAGTTTTTGAAAATTCAGTTTTTGGCTGCTTTTGCTGCCTTGTAGTTGACCTAGGACCTTAAGATTTTGCATGAACCCAACTCTGGCAGCCACATTACACGAGAAAAAGCGAGAAGTGGTAATTCGTAGTAAAAACCGCAGAAAACATAACGTTTTCTACATTGTTTTCGTATCGACGTAACTGAAAATCTTCACATTGGACGCATTACTCTCTGAAACGTTTACATTTATCGTCTGGCAACTAATGCCGCGTGATGACGTTTGCGGTCGCACCACTCTGTACGAAGTAGAAGCTTCTAAGTTGTTGCAGTCACCAAGAAAGAGGCACAGAAATTCATGTTTTAGTTTTTGAAAATTCAGTTTTTGGCTGCTTTTGCTGCCTTGTAGTTGACCTAGGACCTTAAGATTTTGCATGAACCGAACTCTGGCAGCCACATTACACGAGAAAAAGCGAGAAGTGGTAATTCGTAGTAAAAACCGCAGAAAACATAACGTTTTCTACATTGTTTTCGTATCGACGTAACTGAAAATCTTCACATTGGACGCATTACTCTCAGAAACCTTTACATTTATCGTCTGGCAACTAATGCAGCGTGATGACGTTTGCGTTCGCACCACTCTGTACGAAGTAGAAGCTTCTAAGTAGTTGCAGTCACCAAGAAAGAGGCACAGAAATTCAAGTTTTAGTTTTTGAAAATTCAGTTTTTGGCTGCTTTTGCTGCCTTGTAGTTGACCTAGGACCTTAAGATTTTGCATGAACCGAACTCTGGCAGCCACATTACACGAGAAAAAGCGAGAAGTGGTAATTCGTAGTAAAAACCGCAGAAAACATAACGTTTTCTACATTGTTTTCGTATCGACGTAACTGAAAATCTTCACATTGGACGCATTACCCTCAGAAACGTTTACATTTATCGTCTGGAAACTAATGCAGCGTGATGACGTTTGCGGTCGCACCACTCTGTACGAAGTAGAAGCTTCTAAGTTGTTGCAGTCACCAAGAAAGAGGCACAGAAATTCAAGTTTTAGTTTTTGAAAATTCAGTTTTTGGCTGCTTTTGCTGCCTTGTAGTTGACCTAGGACCTTAAGATTTTGCATGAACCGAACTCTGGCAGCCACATTACACGAGAAAAAGCGAGACGTGGTAATTCGTAGTAAAAACCGCAGAAAACATAACGTTTTCTACATTTGTTTTCGAAATGACGTAACTGAAAATCTTCACATTGGACGCATTACTCTCAGAAACGTTTACATTTATCGTCTGGCAACTAATGCAGCGTGATGACGTTTGCGGTCGCACCACTCTGTACGAAGTAGAAGCTTCTAAGTTGTTGCAGTCACCAAGAAAGAGGCACAGAAATTCAAGTTTTAGTTTTTGAAAATTCAGTTTTTGGCTGCTTTTGCTGCCTTGTAGTTGACCTAGGACCTTAAGATTTTGCATGAACCGAACTCTGGCAGCCACATTACACGAGAAAAAGCGAGAAGTGGTAATTCGTAGTAAAAACCGCAGAAAACATAACGTTTTCTACATTGTTTTCGTATCGACGTAACTGAAAATCTTCACATTGGACGCATTACTCTCAGAAACGTTTACATTTATCGTCTGGCAACTAATGCAGCGTGATGACGTTTGCGGTCGCACCACTCTGTACGAAGTAGAAGCTTCTAAGTTGTTGCAGTCACCAAGAAAGAGGCACAGAAATTCAAGTTTTAGTTTTTGAAAATTCAGTTTTTGGCTGCTTTTGCTGCCTTGTAGTTGACCTAGGACCTTAAGATTTTGCATGAACCGAACTCTGGCAGCCACATTACACGAGAAAAAGCGAGAAGTGGTAATTCGTAGTAAAAACCGCAGAAAACATAACGTCTTCTACATTTGTTTTCGAAATGACGTAACTGAAAAACTTCACATTGGACGCTTTACTCTCAGAAACGTTTACATTTATCGTCTGGCAACTAATGCAGCGTGATGACGTTTGCGGTCGCACCACTCTGTACGAAGCAGAAGCTTCTAAGTTGTTGCAGTCACTAAGAAAGAGGCACAGAAATTCAAGTTTTAGTTTTTGAAAATTCAGTTTTTGGCTGCTTTTGCTGCCTTGTAGTTGACCTAGGACCTTAAGATTTTGCATGAACCGAACTCTGGCAGCCACATTACACGAGAAAAAGCGAGAAGTGGTAATTCGTAGTAAAAACCGCAGAAAACATAACGTTTTCTACATTGTTTTCGTATCGACGTAACTGAAAATCTTCACATTGGACGCATTACTCTCAGAAACGTTTACATTTATCGTCTGGCAACTAATGCCGCGTGATGACGTTTGCGGTCGCACCACTCTGTACGAAGTAGAAGCTTCTAAGTTGTTGCAGTCACCAAGAAAGAGGCACAGAAATTCAAGTTTTAGTTTTTGAAAATTCAGTTTTTGGCTGCTTTTGCTGCCTTGTAGTTGACCTAGGACCTTAAGATTTTGCATGAACCGAACTCTGGCAGCCACATTACACGAGAAAAAGCGAGAAGTGGTAATTCGTAGTAAAAACCGCAGAAAACATAACGTTGTCTACATTATTTTCGTATCGACGTAACTGAAAATCTTCACATTGGACGCATTACTCTCAGAAACGTTTACATTTATCGTCTGGCTACTAATGCCGCGTGATGACGTTTGCGGTCGCACCACTCTGTACGAAGTAGAAGCTTCTAAGTTGTTGCAGTCACCAAGAAAGAGGCACAGAAATTCAAGTTTTAGTTTTTGAAAATTTAGTTTTTGGCTGCTTTTGCTGCCTTGTAGTTGACCTAGGACCTTAAGATTTTGCATGAACCGAACTCTGGCAGCCACATTACACGAGAAAAAGCGAGAAGTGGTAATTCGTAGTAAAAACCGCAGAAAACATAACGTTTTCTACATTGTTTTCGTATCGACGTAACTGAAAATCTTCACATTGGACGCTTTACTCTCAGAAACGTTTACATTTATCGTCTGGCAACTAATGCAGCGTGATGACGTTTGCGGTCGCACCACTCTGTACGAAGTAGAAGCTCCTAAGTTGTTGCAGTCACCAAGAAAGAGGCACAGAAATTCAAGTTTTAGTTTTTGAAAATTCAGTTTTTGGCTGCTTTTGCTGCCTTGTAGTTGACCTAGGACCTTAAGATTTTGCATGAACCGAACTCTGGCAGCCAGATTACACGAGAAAAAGCGAGGAGTGGTAATTCGTAGTAAAAACCGCAGAAAACATAACGTCTTCTACATTTGTTTTCGAAATGACGTAACTGAAAATCTTCACATTGGACGCTTTACTCTCAGAAACGTTTACATTTATCGTCTGGCAACTAATGCAGCGTGATGACGTTTGCGGTCGCACCACTCTGTACGAAGCAGAAGCTTCTAAGTTGTTGCAGTCACCAAGAAAGAGGCACAGAAATTCAAGTTTTAGTTTTTGAAAATTCAGTTTTTGGCTGCTTTTGCTGCCTTGTAGTTGACCTAGGACCTTAAGATTTTGCATGAACCGAACTCTGGCAGCCACATTACACGAGAAAAAGCGAGAAGTGGTAATTCGTAGTAAAAACCGCAAAAAACATAACGTTTTCTACATTGTTTTCGTATCGACGTAACTGAAAATCTTCACATTGGACGCATTACTCTCAGAAACGTTTACATTTATCGTCTGGCAACTAATGCCGCGTGATGACGTTTGCGGTCGCACCACTCTGTACGAAGTAGAAGCTTCTAAGTTGTTGCAGTCACCAAGAAAGAGGCACAGAAATTCAAGTTTTAGTTTTTGAAAATTCATTTTTTGGCTGCTTTTGCTGCCTTGTAGTTGACCTAGGACCTTAAGATTTTGCATGAACCGAACTCTGGCAGCCACATTACACGAGAAAAAGCGAGAAGTGGTAATTCGTAGTAAAAACCGCAGAAAACATAACGTTTTCTACATTGTTTTCGTATCGACGTAACTGAAAATCTTCACATTGGACGCATTACCCTCAGAAACGTTTACATTTATCGTCTGGCAACTAATGCAGCGTGATGACGTTTGCGGTCGCACCACTCTGTACGAAGTAGAATCTTCTAAGTTGTTGCAGTCACCAAGATAGAGGCACAGAAATTCAAGTTTTAGTTTTTGAAAATTCAGTTTTTGGCTGCTTTTGCTGCCTTGTAGTTGACCTAGGACTTTAAGATTTTGCATGAACCGAAGTCTGGCACCCACATTACACGAGAAAAAGCGAGAAGTGGTAATTCGTAGTAAAAACCGCAGAAAACATAACGTTTTCTAAATTGTTTTCGTATCGACGTAACTGAAAATCTTCACATTGGACGCATTACTCTCAGAAACGTTTACATTTATCGTCTGGCAACAAATGCAGCGTGATGACGTTTGCGGTCGCACCACTCTGTACGAAGTAGAAGCTTCTAAGTTGTTGCAGTCACCAAGAAAGAGGCACAGAAATTCAAGTTTTAGTTTTTGAAAATTCAGTTTTTGGCTGCTTTTGCTGCCTTGTAGTTGACCTAGGACCTTAAGATTTTGCATGAACCGAACTCTGGCAGTCACATTACACGAGAAAAAGCGAGAAGTGGTAATTCGTAGTAAAAACCGCAGAAAACATAACGTTTTCTAAATTGTTTTCGTATCGACGTAACTGAAAATCTTCACATTGGACGCATTACTCTCAGAAACGTTTACATTTATCGTCTGGCAACTAATGCAGCGTGATGACGTTTGCGGTCGCACCACTCTGTACGAAGTAGAAGCTTCTAAGTTGTTGCAGTCACCAAGAAAGAGGCACAGAAATTCAAGTTTTAGTTTTTGAAAATTCAGTTTTTGGCTGCTTTTGCTGCCTTGTAGTTGACCTAGGACCTTAAGATTTTGCATGAACCGAACTCTGGCAGCCACATTACACGAGAAAAAGCGAGAAGTGGTAATTCGTAGTAAAAACCGCAGAAAACATAACGTTTTCTACATTGTTTTCGTATCGACGTAACTGAAAATCTTCACATTGGACGCATTACTCTCAGAAACGTTTACATTTATCGTCTGGCAACTAATGCCGCGTGATGACGTTTGCGGTCGCACCACTCTGTACGAAGTAGAAGCTTCTAAGTTGTTGCAGTCACCAAGAAAGAGGCACAGAAATTCAAGTTTTAGTTTTTGAAAATTCATTTTTTGGCTGCTTTGGCTGCCTTGTAGTTGACCTAGGACCTTAAGATTTTGCATGAACCGAACTCTGGCAGCCACATTACACGAGAAAAAGCGAGAAGTGGTAATTCGTAGTAAAAACCGCAGAAAACATAACGTTTTCTACATTGTTTTCGTATCGACGTAACTGAAAATCTTCACATTGGACGCATTACCCTCAGAAACGTTTACATTTATCGTCTGGCAACTAATGCAGCGTGATGACGTTTGCGGTCGCACCACTCTGTACGAAGTAGAATCTTCTAAGTTGTTGCAGTCACCAAGATAGAGGCACAGAAATTCAAGTTTTAGTTTTTGAAAATTCAGTTTTTGGCTGCTTTTGCTGCCTTGTAGTTGACCTAGGACTTTAAGATTTTGCATGAACCGAAGTCTGGCACCCACATTACACGAGAAAAAGCGAGAAGTGGTAATTCGTAGTAAAAACCGCAGAAAACATAACGTTTTCTAAATTGTTTTCGTATCGACGTAACTGAAAATCTTCACATTGGACGCATTACTCTCAGAAACGTTTACATTTATCGTCAGGCAACTAATGCAGCGTGATGACGTTTGCGGTCGCACCACTCTGTACGAAGTAGAAGCTTCTAAGATGTTGCAGTCACCAAGAAAGAGGCACAGAAATTCAAGTTTTAGTTTTTGAAAATTCAGTTTTTGGCTGCTTTTGCTGCCTTGTAGTTGACCTAGGACCTTAAGATTTTGCATGAACCGAACTCTGGCAGTCACATTACACGAGAAAAAGCGAGAAGTGGTAATTCGTAGCAAAAACCGCAGAAAACATAACGTTTTCTACATTGTTTACGTATCGACGTAACTGAAAATCTCCACATTGGAGGCATTACTCCCAGGAACGTTTACATTTATCGTCTGGCAACTAATGCAGCGTGATGACGTTTGCGGTCGCACCACTCTGTACGAAGTAGAAGCATCTAAGTTGTTCCAGTCACCAAGAAAGAGGCACAGAAATTCAAGTTTTAGTTTTTGAAAATTCAGTTTTTGGCTGCTTTTGCTGCCTTGTAGTTGACCTAGGACCTTAAGATTTTGCATGAACCGAACTCTGGCAGCCACATTACACGAGAAAAAGCGAGAAGTGGTAATTCGTAGTAAAAACCGCAGAAAACATAACGTTTTCTACATTGTTTTCGTATCGACGTAACTGAAAATCTTCACATTGGACGCATTACTCTCAGAAACGTTTACATTTATCGTCTGGCAACTAATGCAGCGTGATGACGTTTGCGGTCGCACCACTCTGTACGAAGTAGAAGCTTCTAAGTTGTTGCAGTCACCAAGAAAGAGGCACAGAAATTCAAGTTTTAGTTTTTGAAAATTCAGTTTTTGGCTGTTTTTGCTTCCTTGTAGTTGACCTAGGACCTTAAGATTTTGCATGAACCGAACTCTGGCAGCCACATTACACGAGAAAAAGCGAGAAGTGGTAATTCGTAATAAAAACCGCAGAAAACATAACGTTTTCTACATTGTTTTCGTATCGACGTAACTGAAAATCTTCACATTGGACGCATTACTCTCAGAAACGTTTACATTTATCGTCTGGCAACTAATGCAGCGTGATGACGTTTGCGGTCGCACCACTCTGTACGAAGTAGAAGCTTCTAAGTAGTTGCAGTCACCAAGAAAGAGGCACAGAAATTCAACTTTTAGTTTTTGAAAATTCAGTTTTTGGCTGCTTTTGCTGCCTTGTAGTTGACCTAGGACCTTAAGATTTTGCATGAACCGAACTCTGGCAGTCACATTACACGAGAAAAAGCGAGAAGTGGTAATTCGTAGTAAAAACCGCAGAAAACATAACGTTTTCTACATTGTTTTCGTATCGACGTAACTGAAAATCTTCACATTGGACGCATTACTCTCAGAAACGTTTACAATTATCGTCTGGCAACTAATGCAGCGTGATGACGTTTGCGGTCGCACCACTCTGTACGAAGTAGAAGCTTCTAAGTTGTTGCAGACACCAAGAAAGAGGCACAGAAATTCAAGTTTTAGTTTTTGAAAATTCAGTTTTTGGCTGCTTTTGCTGCCTTGTAGTTGACCTAGGACCTTAAGGTTTTGCATGAACCGAACTCTGGCAGCCACATTACACGAGAAAAAGCGAGACGTGGTAATTCGTAGTAAAAACCGCAGAAAACATAACGTTTTCTACATTTGTTTTCGAAATGACGTAACTGAAAATCTTCACATTGGACGCATTACTCTCAGAAACGTTTACATTTATCGTCTGGCAACTAATGCAGCGTGATGACGTTTGCGGTCGCACCACTCTGTACGAAGTAGAAGCTTCTAAGTTGTTGCAGTCACCAAGAAAGAGGCACAGAAATTCAAGTTTTAGTTTTTGAAAATTCAGTTTTTGGCTGCTTTTGCTGCCTTGTAGTTGACCTAGGACCTTAAGATTTTGCATGAACCGAACTCTGGCAGCCACATTACACGAGAAAAAGCGAGAAGTGGTAATTCGTAGTAAAAACCGCAGAAAACATAACGTTTTCTACATTGTTTTCGTATCGACGTAACTGAAAATCTTCACATTGGACGCATTACTCTCAGAAACGCTTACATTTATCGTCTGGCAGCTAATGCCGCGTGATGACTTTTGCGGTCGCACCACTCTGTACGAAATAGAAGCTTCTAAGTTGTTGCAGTCACCAAGAAAGAGGCACAGAAATTCATGTTTTAGTTTTTGAAAATTCAGTTTTTGGCTGCTTTTGCTGCCTTGTAGTTGACCTAGGACCTTAAGATTTTGCATGAACCGAACTCTGGCAGCCACATTACACGAGAAAAAGCGAGAAGTGGTAATTCGTAGTAAAAACCGCAGAAAACATAACGTTTTCTACATTGTTTTCGTATCGACGTAACTGAAAATCTTCACATTGGACGCATTACTCTCAGAAACGTTTACATTTATCGTCTGGCAACTAATGCAGCGTGATGACGTTTGCGTTCGCACCACTCTGTACGAGGTAGAAGCTTCTAAGTTGTTGCAGTCACCAAGAAAGAGGCACAGAAATTCAAGTTTTAGTTTTTGAAAATTCAGTTTTTGGCTGCTTTTGCTGCCTTGTAGTTGACCTAGGACCTTAAGATTTTGCATGAACTGAACTCTGGCAGCCACATTACACGAGAAAAAGCGAGAAGTGGCAATTCGTAGTAAAAACCGCAGAAAACATAACGTTTTCTACATTGTTTTCGTATCGACGTAACTGAAAATCTTCACATTGGACGCATTACTTTCAGAAACGTTTACATTTATCGTCTGGCAACTAATGCAGCGTGATGACGTTTGCGGTCGCACCACTCTGTACGAAGTAGAAGCTTCTAAGTTGTTGCAGTCACCAAGAAAGAGGCACAGAAATTCAAGTTTTAGTTTTTGAAAATTCAGTTTTTGGCTGCTTTTGCTGCCTTGTAGTTGACCTAGGACCTTAAGATTTTGCATGAACCGAACTCTGGCAGCCACATTACACGAGAAAAAGCGAGAAGTGGTAATTCGTAGTAAAAACCGCAGAAAACATAACGTTTTCTACATTGTTTTCGTATCGACGTAACTGAAAATCTTCACATTGGACGCATTACTCTCAGAAACGTTTACATTTATCGTCTGGCAACTAATGCAGCGTGATGACGTTTGCGGTCGCACCACTCTGTACGAAGTAGAAGCTTCTAAGTTGTTGCAGTCACCAAGAAAGAGGCACAGAAATTCAAGTTTTAGTTTTTGAAAATTCAGTTTTTGGCTGCTTTTGCTGCTTTGTAGTTGACCTAGGACCTTAAGGTTTTGCATGAACCGAACTCTGGCAGCCACATTACACGAGAAAAAGCGAGACGTGGTAATTCGTAGTAAAAACCGCAGAAAACATAACGTTTTCTACATTTGTTTTCGAAATGACGTAACTGAAAATCTTCACATTGGACGCATTACTCTCAGAAACGTTTACATTTATCGTCTGGCAACTAATGCAGCGTGATGACGTTTGCGGTCGCACCACTCTGTACGAAGTAGAAGCTTCTAAGTTGTTGCAGTCACCAAGAAAGAGGCACAGAAATTCAAGTTTTAGTTTTTGAAAATTCAGTTTTTGGCTGCTTTTGCTGCCTTGTAGTTGACCTAGGACCTTAAGATTTTCCATGAACCGAACTCTGGCAGCCACATTACACGAGAAAAAGCGAGAAGCGGTAATTCGTAGTAAAAACCGCAGAAAACATAACGTTTTCTACATTGTTTTCGTATCGACGTAACTGAAAATCTTCACATTGGACGCATTACTCTCAGAAACGTTTACATTTATCGTCTGGCAACTAATGCCGCGTGATGACGTTTGCGGTCGCACCACTCTGTACGAAGTAGAAGCTTCTAAGTTGTTGCAGTCACCAAGAAAGAGGCACAGAAATTCAAGTTTTTGTTTTTGAAAATTCAGTTTTTGGCTGCTTTTGCTGCCTTGTAGTTCACCTAGGACCTTAAGATTTTGCATGAACCGATTTCTGGCAGCCACATTACACGAGAAAAAGCGAGAAGTGGTATTTCGTAGTAAAAACCGCAGAAAACATAACGTTTTCAACATTTGTTTTCGAAATGACGTAACTGAAAATCTTCACATTGGATGCATTACTCTCAGAAACGTTTACATTTATCGTCTGGCAACTAATGCAGCGTGATGACGTTTGCGGTCGCACCACTCTGTACGAAGTAGAAGCGTCTAAGTTGTTGCAGTCACCAAGAAAGACGCACAGAAATTCAAGTTTTAGTTTTTGAAAATTCAGTTTTTGTTTGCTCTTGCTGCCTTGTAGTTGACCTAGGACCTTAAAATTTTGCATGAACCGAACTCTGGCAGCCACATTACACGAGAAAAAGCGAGAAGTGGTAATTCGTAGTAAAAACCGCAGAAAACATAACGTTTTCTACATTGTTTTCCTATCGACGTAACCGAAAATCTTCACATTGGACGCATTACTCTCAGAAACGTTTACATTTATCGTCTGGCAACTAATGCAGCGTGATGACGTTTGCGGTCGCACCACTCTGTACGAAGTAGAAGCTTCTAAGTTGTTGCAGTCACCAAGAAAGAGGCACAGAAATTCAAGTTTTAGTTTTTGAAAATTCAGTTTTTGGCTGCTTTTGCTGCCTTGTAGTTGACCTAGGACCTTAAGATTTTGCATGAACCGAACTCTGGCAGCCACATTACACGAGAAAAAGCGAGAAGTGGTAATTCGTAGTAAAAACCGCAGAAAACATAACGTTTTCTACATTGGTTTTCGAAATGACGTAACTGAAAATCTTCACATTGGACGCATTACTCTCAGAAACGTTTACATTTATCGTCTGGCAACTAATGCAGCGTCATGACGTTTGCGGTCGCACCACTCTGTACGAAGTAGAAGCTTCTAAGTTGTTGCAGTCACCGAGAAAGAGGCACAGAAATTCGAGTTTTAGTTTTTGAAAATTCAGTTTTTGGCTGCTTTTGCTGCCTTGTAGTTGACCTAGGACCTTAAGATTTTGCATGAACCGAACTCTGGCAGCCACATTACACGAGAAAAAGCGAGAAGAGGTAATTCGTAGTAAAAACCGCAGAAAACATAACGTTTTCTACATTGTTTTCGTATCGACGTAACTGAAAATCTTCACATTGGACGCATTACTCTCAGAAACGTTTGCATTTATCGTCTGGCAACTAATGCCGCGTGATGACGTTTGCGGTCGCACCACTCTGTACGAAGTAGAAGCTTCTAAGTTGTTGCAGTCACCAAGAAAGAGGCACAGAAATTCAAGTTTTAGTTTTTGAAAATTCAGTTTTTGGCTGCTTTTGCTGCCTTGTAGTTGACCTAGGACCTTAAGATTTTGCATGAACCGAACTCTGGCAGCCACATTACACGAGAAAAAGCGAGAAGTGGTAATTCGTAGTAAAAACCGCAGAAAACATAACGTTTTCTACATTGTTTTCGTATCGACGTAACTGAAAATCTTCACATTGGACGCATTACTCTCAGAAACGTTTACATTTATCGTCTGGCAACTAATGCAGCGTGATGACGTTTGCGGTCGCACCACTCTGTACGAAGTAGAAGCTTCTAAGTTGTTGCAGTCACCAAGAAAGAGGCACAGAAATTCAAGTTTTAGTTTTTGAAAATTCAGTTTTTGGCTGCTTTTGCTGCCTTGTAGTTGACCTAGGACCTTAAGATTTTGCATGAACCGAACTCTGGCAGCCACATTACACGAGAAAAAGCGAGAAGTGGTAATTCGTAGTAAAAACCGCAGAAAACATAACGTTTTCTACATTGTTTTCGTATCGACGTAACTGAAAATCTTCACATTGGACGCATTACTCTCAGAAACGTTTACATTTATCGTCTGGCAACTAATGCAGCGTGATGACGTTTGCGGTCGCACCACTCTGTACGAAGTAGAAGCTTCTAAGTTGTTGCAGTCACCAAGAAAGAGGCACAGAAATTCAAGTTTTAGTTTTTGAAAATTCAGTTTTTGGCTGCTTTTGCTGCCTTGTAGTTGACCTAGGACCTTAAGATTTTGCATGAACCGAACTCTGGCAGCCACATTACACGAGAAAAAGCGAGAAGTGGTAATTCGTAGTAAAAACCGCAGAAAACATAACGTTTTCTACATTGTTTTCGTATCGACGTAACTGAAAATCTTCACATTGGACGCATTACTCTCAGAAACGTTTACATTTATCGTCTGGCAACTAATGCAGCGTGATGACGTTTGCGGTCGCACCACTCTGTACGAAGTAGAAGCTTCTAAGTTGTTGCAGTCACCAAGAAAGAGGCACAGAAATTCAAGTTTTAGTTTTTGAAAATTCTGTTTTTGGCTGCTTTTGCTGCCTTGTAGTTGACCTAGGACCTTAAGATTTTGCATGAACCGAACTCTGGCAGCCACATTACACGAGAAAAAGCGAGACGTGGTAATTCGTAGTAAAAACCGCAGAAAACATAACGTTTTCTACATTGGTTTTCGAAATGACGTAACTGAAAATCTTCACATTGGACGCATTACTCTCAGAAACGTTTACATTTATCGTCTGGCAACTAATGCAGCGTCATGACGTTTGCGGTCGCACCACTCTGTACGAAGTAGAAGCTTCTAAGTTGTTGCAGTCACCAAGAAAGAGGCACAGAAATTCAAGTTTTAGTTTTTGAAAATTCAGTTTTTGGCTGCTTTTGCTGCCTTGTAGTTGACCTAGGACCTTAAGATTTTGCATGAACCGAACTCTGGCAGCCACATTACACGAGAAAAAGCGAGAAGTGGTAATTCGTAGTAAAAACCGCAGAAAACATAACGTTTTCTACATTGTTTTCGTATCGACGTAACTGAAAATCTTCACATTGGACGCATTACTCTCAGAAACGTTTGCATTTATCGTCTGGCAACTAATGCCGCGTGATGACGTTTGCGGTCGCACCACTCTGTACGAAGTAGAAGCTTCTAAGGAGTTGCAGTCACCAAGAAAGAGGCACAGAAATTCTAGTTTTAGTTTTTGAAAATTCAGTTTTTGGCTGCTTTTGCTGCCTTGTAGGTGACCTAGGACCTTAAGATTTTGCATGAACCGAACTCTGGCAGCCACATTACACGAGAAAAAGCGAGAAGTGGTAATTCGTAGTAAAAACCGCAGAAAACATAACGTTTTCTACATTGTTTTCGTATCGACGTAACTGAAAATCTTCACATTGGACGCATTACTCTCAGAAACGTTTACATTTATCGTCTGGCAACTAATGCAGCGTGATGACGTTTGCGGTCGCACCACTCTGTACGAAGTAGAAGCTTCTAAGTTGTTGCAGTCACCAAGAAAGAGGCACAGAAATTCAAGTTTTAGTTTTTGAAAATTCAGTTTTTGGCTGCTTTTGCTTCCTTGTAGATGACCTAGGACCTTAAGATTTTGCATGAACCGAACTCTGGCAGCCACATTACACGAGAAAAAGCGAGAAGTGGTAATTCGTAGTAAAAACCGCAGAAAACATAACGTTTTCTACATTGTTTTCGTATCGACGTAACTGAAAATCTTCACATTGGACGCATTACTCTCAGAAACGTTTACATTTATCGTCTGGCAACTAATGCAGCGTGATGAAGTTTGCGTTCGCACCACTCTGTACGAAGTAGAAGCTTCTAAGTAGTTGCAGTCACCAAGAAAGAGGCACAGAAATTCAAGTTTTAGTTTTTGAAAATTCAGTTTTTGGCTGCTTTTGCTGCCTTGTAGTTGACCTAGGACCTTAAGATTTTGCATGAACCGAACTCTGGCAGCCACATTACACGAGAAAAAGCGAGAAGTGGTAATTCGTAGTAAAAACCGCAGAAAACATAACGTTTTCTACATTGTTTTCGTATCGACGTAACTGAAAATCTTCACATTGGACGCATTACCCTCAGAAACGTTTACATTTATCGTCTGGAAACTAATGCAGCGTGATGACGTTTGCGGTCGCACCACTCTGTACGAAGTAGAAGCTTCTAAGTTGTTGCAGTCACCAAGAAAGAGGCACAGAAATTCAAGTTTTAGTTTTTGAAAATTCACTTTTTGGCTGCTTTTGCTGCCTTGTAGTTGACCTAGGACCTTAAGATTTTGCATGAACCGAACTCTGGCAGCCACATTACACGAGAAAAAGCGAGACGTGGTAATTCGTAGTAAAAACCGCAGAAAACATAACGTTTTCTACATTTGTTTTCGAAATGACGTAACTGAAAATCTTCACATTGGACGCATTACTCTCAGAAACGTTTACATTTATCGTCTGGCAACTAATGCAGCGTGATGACGTTTGCGGTCGCACCACTCTGTACGAAGTAGAAGCTTCTAAGTTGTTGCAGTCACCAAGAAAGAGGCACAGAAATTCAAGTTTTAGTTTTTGAAAATTCAGTTTTTGGCTGCTTTTGCTGCCTTGTAGTTGACCTAGGACCTTAAGATTTTGCATGAACCGAACTCTGGCAGCCACATTACACGAGAAAAAGCGAGAAGTGGTAATTCGTAGTAAAAACCGCAGAAAACATAACGTTTTCTACATTGTTTTCGTATCGACGTAACTGAAAATCTTCACATTGAACGCATTACTCTCAGAAACGTTTACATTTATCGTCTGGCAACTAATGCCGCGTGATGACGTTTGCGGTCGCACCACTCTGTACGAAGTAGAAGCTTCTAAGTTGTTGCAGTCACCAAGAAAGAGGCACAGAAATTCAAGTTTTAGTTTTTGAAAATTCATTTTTTGGCTGCTTTTGCTGCCTTGTAGTTGACCTAGGACCTTAAGATTTTGCATGAACCGAACTCTGGCAGCCACATTACACGAGAAAAAGCGAGAAGTGGTAATTCGTAGTAAAAACCGCAGAAAACATAACGTTTTCTACATTGTTTTCGTATCGACGTAACTGAAAATCTTCACATTGGACGCATTACCCTCAGAAACGTTTACATTTATCGTCTGGCAACTAATGCAGCGTGATGACGTTTGCGGTCGCACCACTCTGTACGAAGTAGAATCTTCTAAGTTGTTGCAGTCACCAAGATAGAGGCACAGAAATTCAAGTTTTAGTTTTTGAAAATTCAGTTTTTGGCTGCTTTTGCTGCCTTGTAGTTGACCTAGGACTTTAAGATTTTGCATGAACCGAAGTCTGGCACCCACATTACACGAGAAAAAGCGAGAAGTGGTAATTCGTAGTAAAAACCGCAGAAAACATAACCTTTTCTAAATTGTTTTCGTGTCGACGTAACTGAAAATCTTCACATTGGACGCATTACTCTCAGAAACGTTTACATTTATCGTCTGGCAACTAATGCAGCGTGATGACGTTTGCGGTCGCACCACTCTGTACGAAGTAGAAGCTTCTAAGTTGTTGCAGTCACCAAGAAAGAGGCACAGAAATTCAAGTTTTAGTTTTTGAAAATTCAGTTTTTGGCTGCTTTTGCTGCCTTGTAGTTGACCTAGGACCTTAAGATTTTGCATGAACCGAACTCTGGCAGTCACATTACACGAGAAAAAGCGAGAAGTGGTAATTCGTAGTAAAAACCGCAGAAAACATAACGTTTTCTAAATTGTTTTCGTATCGACGTAACTGAAAATCTTCACATTGGACGCATTACTCTCAGAAACGTTTACATTTATCGTCTGGCAACTAATGCAGCGT
This sequence comes from Schistocerca serialis cubense, assembly GCF_023864345.2. NCBI lineage: Eukaryota > Metazoa > Arthropoda > Insecta > Orthoptera > Acrididae > Schistocerca > Schistocerca serialis. The sequence goes on along the minus strand of NW_026047571.1, from coordinate 632,305 downwards.
GATGACGTTTGCGGTCGCACCACTCTGTACGAAGTAGAAGCTTCTAAGTTGTTGCAGTCACCAAGAAAGAGGCACAGAAATTCAAGTTTTAGTTTTTGAAAATTCAGTTTTTGGCTGCTTTTGCTGCCTTGTAGTTGACCTAGGACCTTAAGATTTTGCATGAACCGAACTCTGGCAGCCACATTACACGAGAAAAAGCGAGAAGTGGTAATTCGTAGTAAAAACCGCAGAAAACATAACGTTTTCTACATTGTTTTCGTATCGACGTAACTGAAAATCTTCACATTGGACGCATTACCCTCAGAAACGTTTACATTTATCGTCTGGCAACTAATGCAGCGTGATGACGTTTGCGGTCGCACCACTCTGTACGAAGTAGAATCTTCTAAGTTGTTGCAGTCACCAAGATAGAGGCACAGAAATTCAAGTTTTAGTTTTTGAAAATTCAGTTTTTGGCTGCTTTTGCTGCCTTGTAGTTGACCTAGGACTTTAAGATTTTGCATGAACCGAAGTCTGGCACCCACATTACACGAGAAAAAGCGAGAAGTGGTAATTCGTAGTAAAAACCGCAGAAAACATAACGTTTTCTAAATTGTTTTCGTATCGACGTAACTGAAAATCTTCACATTGGACGCATTACTCTCAGAAACGTTTACATTTATCGTCAGGCAACTAATGCAGCGTGATGACGTTTGCGGTCGCACCACTCTGTACGAAGTAGAAGCTTCTAAGTTGTTGCAGTCACCAAGAAAGAGGCACAGAAATTCAAGTTTTAGTTTTTGAAAATTCAGTTTTTGGCTGCTTTTGCTGCCTTGTAGTTGACCTAGGACCTTAAGATTTTGCATGAACCGAACTCTGGCAGTCACATTACACGAGAAAAAGCGAGAAGTGGTAATTCGTAGCAAAAACCGCAGAAAACATAACGTTTTCTACATTGTTTACGTATCGACGTAACTGAAAATCTCCACATTGGAGGCATTACTCCCAGGAACGTTTACATTTATCGTCTGGCAACTAATGCAGCGTGATGACGTTTGCGGTCGCACCACTCTGTACGAAGTAGAAGCATCTAAGTTGTTCCAGTCACCAAGAAAGAGGCACAGAAATTCAAGTTTTAGTTTTTGAAAATTCAGTTTTTGGCTGCTTTTGCTGCCTTGTAGTTGACCTAGGACCTTAAGATTTTGCATGAACCCAACTCTGGCAGCCACATTACACGAGAAAAAGCGAGAAGTGGTAATTCGTAGTAAAAACCGCAGAAAACATAACGTTTTCTACATTGTTTTCGTATCGACGTAACTGAAAATCTTCACATTGGACGCATTACTCTCAGAAACGTTTACATTTATCGTCTGGCAACTAATGCAGCGTGATGACGTTTGCGGTCGCACCACTCTGTACGAAGTAGAAGCTTCTAAGTTGTTGCAGTCACCAAGAAAGAGGCACAGAAATTCAAGTTTTAGTTTTTGAAAATTCAGTTTTTGGCTGCTTTTGCTTCCTTGTAGTTGACCTAGGACCTTAAGATTTTGCATGAACCGAACTCTGGCAGCCACATTACACGAGAAAAAGCGAGAAGTGGTAATTCGTAATAAAAACCGCAGAAAACATAACGTTTTCTACATTGTTTTCGTATCGACGTAACTGAAAATCTTCACATTGGACGCATTACTCTCAGAAACGTTTACATTTATCGTCTGGCAACTAATGCAGCGTGATGACGTTTGCGGTCGCACCACTCTGTACGAAGTAGAAGCTTCTAAGTAGTTGCAGTCACCAAGAAAGAGGCACAGAAATTCAACTTTTAGTTTTTGAAAATTCAGTTTTTGGCTGCTTTTGCTGCCTTGTAGTTGACCTAGGACCTTAAGATTTTGCATGAACCGAACTCTGGCAGTCACATTACACGAGAAAAAGCGAGAAGTGGTAATTCGTAGTAAAAACCGCAGAAAACATAACGTTTTCTACATTGTTTTCGTATCGACGTAACTGAAAATCTTCACATTGGACGCATTACTCTCAGAAACGTTTACAATTATCGTCTGGCAACTAATGCAGCGTGATGACGTTTGCGGTCGCACCACTCTGTACGAAGTAGAAGCTTCTAAGTTGTTGCAGACACCAAGAAAGAGGCACAGAAATTCAAGTTTTAGTTTTTGAAAATTCAGTTTTTGGCTGCTTTTGCTGCCTTGTAGTTGACCTAGGACCTTAAGGTTTTGCATGAACCGAACTCTGGCAGCCACATTACACGAGAAAAAGCGAGACGTGGTAATTCGTAGTAAAAACCGCAGAAAACATAACGTTTTCTACATTTGTTTTCGAAATGACGTAACTGAAAATCTTCACATTGGACGCATTACTCTCAGAAACGTTTACATTTATCGTCTGGCAACTAATGCAGCGTGATGACGTTTGCGGTCGCACCACTCTGTACGAAGTAGAAGCTTCTAAGTTGTTGCAGTCACCAAGAAAGAGGCACAGAAATTCAAGTTTTAGTTTTTGAAAATTCAGTTTTTGGCTGCTTTTGCTGCCTTGTAGTTGACCTAGGACCTTAAGATTTTGCATGAACCGAACTCTGGCAGCCACATTACACGAGAAAAAGCGAGAAGTGGTAATTCGTAGTAAAAACCGCAGAAAACATAACGTTTTCTACATTGTTTTCGTATCGACGTAACTGAAAATCTTCACATTGGACGCATTACTCTCAGAAACGCTTACATTTATCGTCTGGCAGCTAATGCCGCGTGATGACTTTTGCGGTCGCACCACTCTGTACGAAATAGAAGCTTCTAAGTTGTTGCAGTCACCAAGAAAGAGGCACAGAAATTCATGTTTTAGTTTTTGAAAATTCAGTTTTTGGCTGCTTTTGCTGCCTTGTAGTTGACCTAGGACCTTAAGATTTTGCATGAACCGAACTCTGGCAGCCACATTACACGAGAAAAAGCGAGAAGTGGTAATTCGTAGTAAAAACCGCAGAAAACATAACGTTTTCTACATTGTTTTCGTATCGACGTAACTGAAAATCTTCACATTGGACGCATTACTCTCAGAAACGTTTACATTTATCGTCTGGCAACTAATGCAGCGTGATGACGTTTGCGTTCGCACCACTCTGTACGAGGTAGAAGCTTCTAAGTTGTTGCAGTCACCAAGAAAGAGGCACAGAAATTCAAGTTTTAGTTTTTGAAAATTCAGTTTTTGGCTGCTTTTGCTGCCTTGTAGTTGACCTAGGACCTTAAGATTTTGCATGAACTGAACTCTGGCAGCCACATTACACGAGAAAAAGCGAGAAGTGGCAATTCGTAGTAAAAACCGCAGAAAACATAACGTTTTCTACATTGTTTTCGTATCGACGTAACTGAAAATCTTCACATTGGACGCATTACTTTCAGAAACGTTTACATTTATCGTCTGGCAACTAATGCAGCGTGATGACGTTTGCGGTCGCACCACTCTGTACGAAGTAGAAGCTTCTAAGTTGTTGCAGTCACCAAGAAAGAGGCACAGAAATTCAAGTTTTAGTTTTTGAAAATTCAGTTTTTGGCTGCTTTTGCTGCCTTGTAGTTGACCTAGGACCTTAAGATTTTGCATGAACCGAACTCTGGCAGCCACATTACACGAGAAAAAGCGAGAAGTGGTAATTCGTAGTAAAAACCGCAGAAAACATAACGTTTTCTACATTGTTTTCGTATCGACGTAACTGAAAATCTTCACATTGGACGCATTACTCTCAGAAACGTTTACATTTATCGTCTGGCAACTAATGCAGCGTGATGACGTTTGCGGTCGCACCACTCTGTACGAAGTAGAAGCTTCTAAGTTGTTGCAGTCACCAAGAAAGAGGCACAGAAATTCAAGTTTTAGTTTTTGAAAATTCAGTTTTTGGCTGCTTTTGCTGCTTTGTAGTTGACCTAGGACCTTAAGGTTTTGCATGAACCGAACTCTGGCAGCCACATTACACGAGAAAAAGCGAGACGTGGTAATTCGTAGTAAAAACCGCAGAAAACATAACGTTTTCTACATTTGTTTTCGAAATGACGTAACTGAAAATCTTCACATTGGACGCATTACTCTCAGAAACGTTTACATTTATCGTCTGGCAACTAATGCAGCGTGATGACGTTTGCGTTCGCACCACTCTGTACGAGGTAGAAGCTTCTAAGTTGTTGCAGTCACCAAGAAAGAGGCACAGAAATTCAAGTTTTAGTTTTTGAAAATTCAGTTTTTGGCTGCTTTTGCTGCCTTGTAGTTGACCTAGGACCTTAAGATTTTGCATGAACTGAACTCTGGCAGCCACATTACACGAGAAAAAGCGAGAAGTGGCAATTCGTAGTAAAAACCGCAGAAAACATAACGTTTTCTACATTGTTTTCGTATCGACGTAACTGAAAATCTTCACATTGGACGCATTACTTTCAGAAACGTTTACATTTATCGTCTGGCAACTAATGCAGCGTGATGACGTTTGCGGTCGCACCACTCTGTACGAAGTAGAAGCTTCTAAGTTGTTGCAGTCACCAAGAAAGAGGCACAGAAATTCAAGTTTTAGTTTTTGAAAATTCAGTTTTTGGCTGCTTTTGCTGCCTTGTAGTTGACCTAGGACCTTAAGATTTTGCATGAACCGAACTCTGGCAGCCACATTACACGAGAAAAAGCGAGAAGTGGTAATTCGTAGTAAAAACCGCAGAAAACATAACGTTTTCTACATTGTTTTCGTATCGACGTAACTGAAAATCTTCACATTGGACGCATTACTCTCAGAAACGTTTACATTTATCGTCTGGCAACTAATGCAGCGTGATGACGTTTGCGGTCGCACCACTCTGTACGAAGTAGAAGCTTCTAAGTTGTTGCAGTCACCAAGAAAGAGGCACAGAGATTCAAGTTTTAGTTTTTGAAAATTCAGTTTTTGGCTGCTTTTGCTGCTTTGTAGTTGACCTAGGACCTTAAGGTTTTGCATGAACCGAACTCTGGCAGCCACATTACACGAGAAAAAGCGAGACGTGGTAATTCGTAGTAAAAACCGCAGAAAACATAACGTTTTCTACATTTGTTTTCGAAATGACGTAACTGAAAATCTTCACATTGGACGCATTACTCTCAGAAACGTTTACATTTATCGTCTGGCAACTAATGCAGCGTGATGACGTTTGCGGTCGCACCACTCTGTACGAAGTAGAAGCTTCTAAGTTGTTGCAGTCACCAAGAAAGAGGCACAGAAATTCAAGTTTTAGTTTTTGAAAATTCAGTTTTTGGCTGCTTTTGCTGCCTTGTAGTTGACCTAGGACCTTAAGATTTTCCATGAACCGAACTCTGGCAGCCACATTACACGAGAAAAAGCGAGAAGCGGTAATTCGTAGTAAAAACCGCAGAAAACATAACGTTTTCTACATTGTTTTCGTATCGACGTAACTGAAAATCTTCACATTGGACGCATTACTCTCAGAAACGTTTACATTTATCGTCTGGCAACTAATGCCGCGTGATGACGTTTGCGGTCGCACCACTCTGTACGAAGTAGAAGCTTCTAAGTTGTTGCAGTCACCAAGAAAGAGGCACAGAAATTCAAGTTTTTGTTTTTGAAAATTCAGTTTTTGGCTGCTTTTGCTGCCTTGTAGTTCACCTAGGACCTTAAGATTTTGCATGAACCGATTTCTGGCAGCCACATTACACGAGAAAAAGCGAGAAGTGGTATTTCGTAGTAAAAACCGCAGAAAACATAACGTTTTCAACATTTGTTTTCGAAATGACGTAACTGAAAATCTTCACATTGGATGCATTACTCTCAGAAACGTTTACATTTATCGTCTGGCAACTAATGCAGCGTGATGACGTTTGCGGTCGCACCACTCTGTACGAAGTAGAAGCGTCTAAGTTGTTGCAGTCACCAAGAAAGACGCACAGAAATTCAAGTTTTAGTTTTTGAAAATTCAGTTTTTGTTTGCTCTTGCTGCCTTGTAGTTGACCTAGGACCTTAAAATTTTGCATGAACCGAACTCTGGCAGCCACATTACACGAGAAAAAGCGAGAAGTGGTAATTCGTAGTAAAAACCGCAGAAAACATAACGTTTTCTACATTGTTTTCCTATCGACGTAACCGAAAATCTTCACATTGGACGCATTACTCTCAGAAACGTTTACATTTATCGTCTGGCAACTAATGCAGCGTGATGACGTTTGCGGTCGCACCACTCTGTACGAAGTAGAAGCTTCTAAGTTGTTGCAGTCACCAAGAAAGAGGCACAGAAATTCAAGTTTTAGTTTTTGAAAATTCAGTTTTTGGCTGCTTTTGCTGCCTTGTAGTTGACCTAGGACCTTAAGATTTTGCATGAACCGAACTCTGGCAGCCACATTACACGAGAAAAAGCGAGAAGTGGTAATTCGTAGTAAAAACCGCAGAAAACATAACTTTCTCTACATTGTTTTCGTATCGACGTAACTGAAAATCTTCACATTGGACGCATTACTCTCAGAAACGTTTACATTTATCGTCTGGCAACTAATGCCACGTGATGACGTTTGCTGTCGCACCACTCTGTACGAAGTAGAAGCTTGTAAGTTGTTGCAGTCACCAAGAAAGAGGCACAGAAATTCAAGTTTTAGTTTTTGAAAATTCAGTTTTTGGCTGCTTTTGCTGCCTTGTAGTTGACCTAGGACCTTAAGATTTTGCATGAACCGAACTCTGGCAGCCACATTACACGAGAAAAAGCGAGAAGTGGTAATTCGTAGTAAAAACCGCAGAAAACATAACGTTTTCTACATTGTTTTCGTATCGACGTAACTGAAAATCTTCACATTGGACGCATTACTCTCAGAAACGCTTACATTTATCGTCTGGCAGCTAATGCCGCGTGATGACTTTTGCGGTCGCACCACTCTGTACGAAGTAGAAGCTTCTATGTTGTTGCAGTCACCAAGAAAGAGGCACAGAAATTCAAGTTTTAGTTTTTGAAAATTCAGTTTTTGGCTGCTTTTGCTGCCTTGTAGTTGACCTAGGACCTTAAGATTTTCCATGAACCGAACTCTGGCAGCCACATTACACGAGAAAAAGCGAGAAGCGGTAATTCGTAGTAAAAACCGCAGAAAACATAACGTTTTCTACATTGTTTTCGTATCGACGTAACTGAAAATCTTCACATTGGACGCATTACTCTCAGAAACGTTTACATTTATCGTCTGGCAACTAATGCCGCGTGATGACGTTTGCGGTCGCACCACTCTGTACGAAGTAGAAGCTTCTAAGTTGTTGCAGTCACCAAGAAAGAGGCACAGAAATTCAAGTTTTTGTTTTTGAAATTTCAGTTTTTGGCTGCTTTTGCTGCCTTGTAGTTCACCTAGGACCTTAAGATTTTGCATGAACCGATTTCTGGCAGCCACATTACACGAGAAAAAGCGAGAAGTGGTATTTCGTAGTAAAAACCGCAGAAAACATAACGTTTTCAACATTTGTTTTCGAAATGACGTAACTGAAAATCTTCACATTGGACGCATTACTCTCAGAAACGTTTACATTTATCGTCTGGCAACTAATGCAGCGTGATGACGTTTGCGGTCGCACCACTCTGTACGAAGTAGAAGCGTCTAAGTTGTTGCAGTCACCAAGAAAGACGCACAGAAATTCAAGTTTTAGTTTTTGAAAATTCAGTTTTTGTTTGCTCTTGCTGCCTTGTAGTTGACCTAGGACCTTAAAATTTTGCATGAACCGAACTCTGGCAGCCACATTACACGAGAAAAAGCGAGAAGTGGTAATTCGTAGTAAAAACCGCAGAAAACATAACGTTTTCTACATTGTTTTCCTATCGACGTAACTGAAAATCTTCACATTGGACGCATTACTCTCAGAAACGTTTACATTTATCGTCTGGCAACTAATGCCGCGTGATGACGTTTGCGGTCGCACCACTCTGTACGAAGTAGAAGCTTCTAAGTTGTTGCAGTCACCAAGAAAGAGGCACAGAAATTCAAGTTTTAGTTTTTGAAAATTCAGTTTTTGGCTGCTTTTGCTGCCTTGTAGTTGACCTAGGACCTTAAGATTTTGCATGAACCGAACTCTGGCAGCCACATTACACGAGAAAAAGCGAGAAGTGGTAATTCGTAGTAAAAACCGCAGAAAACATAACGTTTTCAACATTTGTTTTCGAAATGACGTAACTGAAAATCTTCACATTGGACGCATTACTCTCAGAAACGTTTACATTTATCGTCAGGCAACTAATGCAGCGTGATGACGTTTGCGGTCGCACCACTCTGTACGAAGTAGAAGCTTCTACGCTGTTGCAGTCACCAAGAAAGAGGTACAGAAATTCACGTTTTAGTTTTTGAAAATTCAGTTTTTGGTTGCTTTTGCTGCCTTGGAGTTGACCTGGGACCTTAAGATTTTGCATGAACCGAACTCTGGCAGCCACATTACACGAGAAAAAGCGAGAAGTGGTAATTCGTAGTAAAAACCGCAGAAAACATAACGGTTTCAACATTTGTTTTCGAAATGACGTAACTGAAAATCTTCACATTGGGCGCATTACTCTCAGAAACGTTTACATTTATCGCCTGGCAACTAATGCAGCGTGATGACGTTTGCGGGCGCACCACTCTGTACGAAGTAGAAGCTTCTAAGTTGTTGCAGTCACCAAGAAAGAGGCACAGAAATTCAAGTTTTAGTTTTTGAAAATTCAGTTTTTGTTTGCTCTTGCTGCCTTGTAGTTGACCTAGGACCTTAAGATTTTGCATGAACCGAACTCTGGCAGCCACATTACACGAGAAAAAGCGAGAAGTGGTAATTCGTAGTAAAAACCGCAGAAAACATAACGTTTTCTACATTGTTTTCGTATCGACGTAACTGAAAATCTTCACATTGGACGCAGTACTCTCAGAAACGTTTACATTTATCGTCTGGCAACTAATGCCGCGTGATGACGTTTGCGGTCGCACCACTCTGTACGAAGTAGAAGCTTCTAAGTTGTTGCAGTCACCAAGAAAGAGGCACAGAAATTCAAGTTATAGTTTCTGAAAATTCAGTTTTTGGCTGCTTTTGCTGCCTTGTAGTTGACCTAGGACCTTAAGATTTTGCATGAACCGAACTCTGGCAGCCACATTACACGAGAAAAAGCGAGAAGTGGTAATTCGTAGTAAAAACCGCAGAAAACATAACGTTTTCAACATTTGTTTTCGAAATGACATAACTGAAAATCTTCACATTGGACGCATTACTCTCAGAAACGTTTACATTTATCGTCTGGCAACTAATGCAGCGTGATGACGTTTGCGGTCGCACCACTCTGTACGAAGTAGAAGCTTCTAAGTTGTTGCAGTCACCAAGAAAGAGGCACAGAAATTCAAGTTTTAGTTTTTGAAAATTCAGTTTTTGGCTGCTTTTGCTGCCTTGTAGTTGACCTAGGACATTAAGATTTTGCATGAACCGAACTCTGGCAGCCACATTACACGAGAAAAAGCGAGAAGTGGTAATTCGTAGTAAAAACCGCAGAAAACATAACGTTTTCTACATTGTTTTCGTATCGACGTAACTGAAAATCTTCACATTGGACGCATTACTCTCAGAAACGTTTACATTTATCGTCTGGCAACTAATGCCACGTGATGACGTTTGCGGTCGCACCACTCTGTACGAAGTAGAAGCTTCTAAGTTGTTGCAGTCACCAAGAAAGAGGCACAGAAATTCAAGTTTTAGTTTTTGAAAACTCAGTTTTTGGCTGCTTTTGCTGCCTTGTAGTTGACCTAGGACCTTAAGATTTTGCATGAACCGAAATCTGGCAGCCACATTACACGAGAAAAAGCGAGAAGTGGTAATTCGTAGTAAAAACCGCAAGAAGACATAACGTTTTCTACATTGTTTTCGTATCGACGGAACTGAAAATCTTCACATTGGACGCATTACTCTCAGAAACGTTTACATTTATCGTCTGGCAACTAATGCCACGTGATGACGTTTGCGGTCGCACCACTCTGTACGAAGTAGAAGCTTGTAGGTTGTTGCAGTCACCAAGAAAGAGGCACAGAAATTCAAGTTTTAGTTTTTGAAAATTCAGTTTTTGGCTGCTTTTGCTGCCTTGTAGTTGACCTAGGACCTTAAGATTTTCCATGAACCGAACTCTGGCAGCCACATTACACGAGAAAAAGCGAGAAGCGGTAATTCGTAGTAAAAACCGCAGAAAACATAACGTTTTCTACATTGTTTTCGTATCGACGTAACTGGAAATCTTCACATTGGACGCATTACTCTCAGAAACGTTTACATTTATCGTCTGGCAACTAATGCCGCGTGATGACGTTGGCGGTCGCACCACTCTGTACGAAGTAGAAGCTTGTAAGTTGTTGCAGTCACCAAGAAAGAGGCACAGAAATTCAAGTTTTAGTTTTTGAAAATTCAGTTTTTGGCTGCTTTTGCTGCCTTGTAGTTGACCTAGGACCTTAAGATTTTGCATGAACCGAACTCTGGCAGCCACATTACACGAGAAAAAGCGAGAAGTGGTAATTCGTAGTAAAAACCGCAGAAAACATAACGTTTTCAACATTTGTTTTCGTATCGACGTAACTGAAAATCTTCACATTGGACGCATTACTCTCAGAAACGTTTACATTTATCGTCTGGCAACTAATGCAGCGTGATGACGTTTGCGGTCGCACCACTCTGTACGAAGTAGAAGCTTCTAAGTTGTTGCAGTCACCAAGAAAGAGGCACAGAAATTCAAGTTTTAGTTTTTGAAAATTCAGTTTTTGGCTGCTTTTGCTGCCTTGTAGTTGACCTAGGACCTTAAGATTTTGCATGAACCGAACTCTGGCAGCCACATTAAACGAGAAAAAGCGAGAAGTGGTAATTCGTAGTAAAAACCGCAGAAAACATAACGTTTTCGACATTTGTTTTCGAAATGACGTAACTGAAAATCTTCACATTGGACGCATTACTCTCAGAAACGTTTACATTTATCGTCTGGCAACTAATGCAGCGTGATGACGTTTAAGGTCGCACCACTCTGTACGAAGTAGAAGCTTCTAAGTTGTTGCAGTCACCAAGAAAGAGGCACAGAAATTCAAGTTTTAGTTTTTGAAAATTCAGTTTTTGGCTGCTTTTGCTGCCTTGTAGTTGACCTAGGACCTTAAGATTTTGCATGAACCGAACTCTGGCAGCCACATTACACGAGAAAAAGCGAGAAGTGGTAATTCGTAGTAAAAACCGCAGAAAACATAAAGTTTTCAACATTTGTTTTCGAAATGACGTAACTGAAAATCTTCACATTGGACGCATTACTCTCAGAAACGTTTACATTTATCGTCTGGCAACTAATGCCGCGTGATGACGCTTGCGGTCGCACCACTCTGTACGAAGTAGAGGCTTCTAAGTTGTTGCAGTCACCAAGAAAGAGGCACAGAAATTCAAGTTTTAGTTTTTGAAAATTCAGTTTTTGGCTGCTTTTGCTGCCTTGTAGTTGACCTAGGACCTTAAGATTTTGCATGAACCGAACTCTGGCAGCCACATTACACGAGAAAAAGCGAGAAGTGGTAATTCGTAGTAAAAACCGCAGAAAACATAACGTTTTCAACATTTGTTTTCGAAATGACGTAACTGAAAATCTTCACATTGGACGCATTACTCTCAGAAACGTTTACATTTATCGTCTGGCAACTATTGCAGCGTGATGACGTTTGCGGTCGCACCACTCTGTACGAAGTAGAATCTTCTAAGTTGTTGCAGTCACCAAGAAAGAGGCACAGAAATTCAAGTTTTAGTTTTTGAAAATTCAGTTTTTGGCTGCTTTTGCTGCCTTGTAGTTGACCTAGGACCTTAAGATTTTGCATGAACCGAACTCTGGCAGCCACATTACACGAGAATAAGCGAGAAGGGGTAATTCGTAGTAAAAACCGCAGAAAACATAACGTTTTCAACATTTGTTTTCGTATCGACGTAACTGAAAATCTTCACATTGGACGCATTACTCTCAGAAACGTTTACATTTATCGTCTGGCAACTAATGCAGCGTGATAACGTTTGCGGTCGCACCACTCTGTACGAAGTAGAAGCTTCTAAGTTGTTGCAGTCACCAAGAAAGAGGCACAGAAATTCAAGTTTTAGTTTTTGAAAATTCAGTTTTTGGCTGCTTTTGCTGCCTTGTAGTTGACCTAGGACCTTAAGATTTTGCATGAACCGGTCTCTGGCAGCCACATTACACGAGAAAAAGCGAGAAGTGGTAATTCGTAGTAAAAACCGCAGAAAACATAACGTTTTCTACATTGTTTTCGTATCGACGTAACTGAAAATCTTCACATTGGACGCATTACTCTCAGAAACGTTTACATTTATCGTCTGGCAACTAATGCCGCGTAATGACTTTTGCGGTCGCACCACTCTGTACGAAGTAGAAGCTTCTAAGTTGTTGCAGTCACCAAGAAAGAGGCACAGAAATTCAAGTTTTAGTTTTTGAAAATTCAGTTTTTGGCTGCTTTTGCTGCCTTGTAGTTGACCTAGGATCTTAAGATTTTCCATGAACCGAACTCTGGCAGCCACATTACACGAGAAAAAGCGAGAAGCGGTAATTCGTAGTAAAAACCGCAGAAAACATAACGTTTTCTACATTGTTTTCGTATCGACGTAACTGAAAATCTTCACATTGGACGCATTACTCTCAGAAACGTTTACATTTATCGTCTGGCAACTAATGCCGCGTGATGACGTTTGCGGTCGCACCACTCTGTACGAAGTAGAAGCTTCTAAGTTGTTGCAGTCACCAAGAAAGAGGCACAGAAATTCAGGTTTTTGTTTTTGAAAATTCAGTTTTTGGCTGCTTTTGCTGCCTTGTAGTTCACCTAGGACCTTAAGATTTTGCATGAACCGATTTCTGGCAGCCACATTACACGAGAAAAAGCGAGAAGTGGTATTTCGTAGTAAAAACCGCAGAAAACATAACGTTTTCTACATTGTTTACGTATCGACGTAACTGAAAATCTTCACATTGGACGCATTACTCTCAGAAACGTTTACATTTATTGTCTGGCAACCAATGCCGCGTGATGACGTTTGCGGTCGCACCACTCTGTACGAAGAAGAAGCTTCTAAGTTGTTGCAGTCACCAAGAAAGAGGCACAGAAATTCAAGTTTTAGTTTTTGAAAGTTCAGTTTTTGGCTGCTTTTGCTGCCTTGTAGTTGACCTAGGACCTTAAGATTTTGCATGAACCGAACTCTGGCAGCCACATTACACGAGAAAAAGCGAGAAGTGGTAATTCGTAGTAAAAACCGCAGAAAACATAACGTTTTCTACATTGTTTTCGTATCGACGTAACTGAAAATCTTCACATTGGACGCATTACTCTCAGAAACGTTTACATTTATCGTCTGGCAACTAATGCCACGTGATGACGTTTGCGGTCGCACCACTCTGTACGAAGTAGAAGCTTGTAAGTTGTTGCAGTCACCATGAAAGAGGCACAGAAATTCAAGTTTTAGTTTTTGAAAATTCAGTTTTTGGCTGCTTTTGCTGCCTTGTAGTTGACCTAGGACCTTAAGATTTTGCATGAACCGAACTCTGGCAGCCACATTACACGAGAAAAAGCGAGAAGTGGTAATTCGTAGTAAAAACCGCAGAAAACATAACGTTTTCAACATTTGTTTTCGAAATGACGTAACTGAAAATCTTCACATTGGACGCATTACTCTCAGAAACGTTTACATTTATCGTCTGGCAACTATTGCAGCGTGATGACGTTTGCGGTCGCACCACTCTGTACGAAGTAGAATCTTCTAAGTTGTTGCAGTCACCAAGAAAGAGGCACAGAAATTCAAGTTTTAGTTTTTGAAAATTCAGTTTTTGGCTGCTTTTGCTGCCTTGTAGTTGACCTAGGACCTTAAGATTTTGCATGAACCGAACTCTGGCAGCCACACTACACGAGAATAAGCGAGAAGGGGTAATTCGTAGTAAAAACCGCAGAAAATATAACGTTTTCAACATTTGTTTTCGTATCGACGTAACTGAAAATCTTCACATTGGACGCATTACTCTCAGAAACGTTTACATTTATCGTCTGGCAACTAATGCAGCGTGATAACGTTTGCGGTCGCACCACTCTGTACGAAGTAGAAGCTTCTAAGTTGTTGCAGTCACCAAGAAAGAGGCACAGAAATTCAAGTTTTAGTTTTTGAAAATTCAGTTTTTGGCTGCTTTTGCTGCCTTGTAGTTGACCTAGGACCTTAAGATTTTGCATGAACCGGTCTCTGGCAGCCACATTACACGAGAAAAAGCGAGAAGTGGTAATTCGTAGTAAAAACCGCAGAAAACATAACGTTTTCTACATTGTTTTCGTATCGACGTAACTGAAAATCTTCACATTGGACGCATTACTCTCAGAAACGTTTACATTTATCGTCTGGCAACTAATGCCGCGTAATGACTTTTGCGGTCGCACCACTCTGTACGAAGTAGAAGCTTCTAAGTTGTTGCAGTCACCAAGAAAGAGGCACAGAAATTCAAGTTTTAGTTTTTGAAAATTCAGTTTTTGGCTGCTTTTGCTGCCTTGTAGTTGACCTAGGACCTTAAGATTTTCCATGAACCGAACTCTGGCAGCCACATTACACGAGAAAAAGCGAGAAGCGGTAATTCGTAGTAAAAACCGCAGAAAACATAACGTTTTCTACATTGTTTTCGTATCGACGTAACTGAAAATCTTCACATTGGACGCATTACTCTCAGAAACGTTTACATTTATCGTCTGGCAACTAATGCCGCGTGATGACGTTTGCGGTCGCACCACTCTGTACGAAGTAGAAGCTTCTAAGTTGTTGCAGTCACCAAGAAAGAGGCACAGAAATTCAGGTTTTTGTTTTTGAAAATTCAGTTTTTGGCTGCTTTTGCTGCCTTGTAGTTCACCTAGGACCTTAAGATTTTGCATGAACCGATTTCTGGCAGCCACATTACACGAGAAAAAGCGAGAAGTGGTATTTCGTAGTAAAAACCGCAGAAAACATAACGTTTTCTACATTGTTTACGTATCGACGTAACTGAAAATCTTCACATTGGACGCATTACTCTCAGAAACGTTTACATTTATTGTCTGGCAACCAATGCCGCGTGATGACGTTTGCGGTCGCACCACTCTGTACGAAGAAGAAGCTTCTAAGTTGTTGCAGTCACCAAGAAAGAGGCACAGAAATTCAAGTTTTAGTTTTTGAAAGTTCAGTTTTTGGCTGCTTTTGCTGCCTTGTAGTTGACCTAGGACCTTAAGATTTTGCATGAACCGAACTCTGGCAGCCACATTACACGAGAAAAAGCGAGAAGTGGTAATTCGTAGTAAAAACCGCAGAAAACATAACGTTTTCTACATTGTTTTCGTATCGACGTAACTGAAAATCTTCACATTGGACGCATTACTCTCAGAAACGTTTACATTTATCGTCTGGCAACTAATGCCACGTGATGACGTTTGCGGTCGCACCACTCTGTACGAAGTAGAAGCTTGTAAGTTGTTGCAGTCACCATGAAAGAGGCACAGAAATTCAAGTTTTAGTTTTTGAAAATTCAGTTTTTGGCTGCTTTTGCTGCCTTGTAGTTGACCTAGGACCTTAAGATTTTGCATGAACCGATCTCTGGCAGCCACATTACACGAGAAAAAGCGAGAAGTGGTTATTCGTAGTAAAAACCGCAGAAAACATAACGTTTTCTACATTGTTTTCGTATCGACGTAACTGAAAATCTTCACATTGGACGCATTACTCTCAGAAACGTTTACATTTATCGTCTGGCAACTAATGCCGCGTGATGACTTTTGCGGTCGCACCACTGTGTACGAAGTAGAAGCTTCTAAGTTGTTGCAGTCACCAAGAAAGAGGCACAGAAATTCAAGTTTTAGTTTTTGAAAATTAAGTTTTTGGCTGCTTTTGCTGCCTTGTAGTTGACCTAGGACCTTAAGATTTTCCATGAACCGAACTCTGGCAGCCACATTACACGAGAAAAGGCGAGAAGCGGTAATTCGTAGTAAAAACCGCAGAAAACATAACGTTTTCTACATTGTTTTCGTATCGACGTAACTGAAAATCTTCACATTGGACGCATTACTCTCAGAAACGTTTACATTTATCGTCTGGCAACTAATGCCGCGTGATGACGTTTGCGGTCGCACCACTCTGTACGAAGTAGAAGCTTCTAAGTTGTTGCAGTCACCAAGAAAGAGGCACAGAAATTCAAGTTTTAGTTTTTTAAAATTCAGTTTTTGGCTGCTTTTGCTGCCTTGTAGTTCACCTAGGACCTTAAGATTTTGCATGAACCGATTTCTGGCAGCCACATTACACGAGAAAAAGCGAGAAGTGGTATTTCGTAGTAAAAACCGCAGAAAACATAACGTTTTCAACATTTGTTTTCGAAATGACGTAACTGAAAATCTTCACATTGGACGCATTACTCTCAGAAACGTTTACATTTATCGTCTGGCAACTAATGCCGCGTGATGACGTTTGCGGTCGCACCACTCTGTACGAAGTAGAAGCTTGTAAGTTGTTGCAGTCACCAAGAAAGAGGCACAGAAATTCAAGTTTTAGTTTTTGAAAATTCAGTTTTTGGCTGCTTTTGCTGCCTTGTAGTTGACCTAGGACCTTAAGATTTTGCATGAACCGAACTCTGGCAGCCACATTACACGATAAAAAGCGAGAAGTGGTAATTCGTAGTAAAAACCGCAGAAAACATAACGTTTTCTACATTGTTTTCGTATCGACGTAACTGAAAATCTTCACATTGGACGCATTACTCTCAGAAACGTTTACATTTATCGTCTGGCAACTAATGCCACGTGATGACGTTTGCGGTCGCACCACTCTGTACGAAGTAGAAGCTTGTAAGTTGTTGCAGTCACCAAGAAAGAGGCACAGAAATTCAAGTTTTAGTTTTTGAAAATTCAGTTTTTGGCTGCTTTTGCTGCCTTGTAGTTGACCTAGGACCTTAAGATTTTGCATGAACCGAACTCTGGCAGCCACTTTACACGAGAAAAAGCGAGAAGTGGTAATTCGTAGTAAAAACCGCAGAAAACATAACGTTTTCAACATTTGTTTTCGAAATGACGTAACTGAAAATCTTCACATTGGACGCATTACTCTCAGAAACGTTTACATTTATCGTCAGGCAACTAATGCAGCGTGATGACGTTTGCGGTCGCACCACTCTGTACGAAGTAGAAGCTTCTACGTTGTTGCAGTCACCAAGAAAGAGGCACAGAAAGTCAAGTTTTAGTTTTTGAAAATTCAGTTTTTGGTTGCTTTTGCTGCCTTGTAGTTGACCTGGGACCTTAAGATTTTGCATGAACCGAACTCTGGCAGCCACATTACACGAGAAAAAGCGAGAAGTGGTAATTCGTAGTAAAAACCGCAGAAAACATAACGTTTTCTACATTGTTTTCGTATCGACGTAACTGAAAATCTTCACATTGGACGCATTACTCTCAGAAACGTTTACATTTACCGTCTGGCAACTAATGCCGCGTGATGACGTTTGCGGTCGCACCACTCTGTACGAAGTAGAAGCTTGTAAGTTGTTGCAGTCACCAAGAAAGAGGCACAGAAATTCAAGTTTTAGTTTTTGAAAATTTCTGTTTTTGGCTGCTTTTGCTGCCTTGTAGTTGACCTAGGACCTTAAGATTTTGCATGAACCGAACTCTGGCAGCCACATTACACGAGAAAAAGCGAGAAGTGGTAATTCGTAGTAAAAACCGCAGAAAACATAACGTTTTCTACATTGTTTTCGTATCGACGTAACTGAAAATCTTCACATTGGACGCATTACTCTCAGAAACGTTTACATTTATCGTCTGGCAACTAATGCCGCGTGATGACGTTTGCGGTCGCACCACTCTGTACGAAGTAGAAGCTTCTAAGTTGTTGCAGTCACCAAGAAAGAGGCACAGAAATTCAAGCTTTAGTTTTTGAAAATTCAGTTTTTGGTTGCTTTTGCTGCCTTGTAGTTGACCTAGGTCCTTAAGATTTTGCATGAACCGAACTCTGGCAGCCACATTACACGAGAAAAAGCGAGAAGTGGTAATTCGTAGTAAAAACCGCAGAAAACATAACGTTTTCAACATTTGTTTTCGAAATGACGTAACTGAAAATCTTAACATTGGACCCATTACTCTCAGAAACGTTTACATTTATCGTCTGGCAACTAATGCAGCGTGATGACGTTTGCGGTCGCACCACTCTGTACGAAGTAGAAGCTTCTAAGTTGTTGCAGTCACCAAGAAAGAGGCACAGAAATTCAAGTTTTAGTTTTTGAAAATTCAGTTTTTGGTTGCTTTTCCTGCCTTGTAGTTGACCTAGGCCCTTAAGATTTTGCATGAACCGAACTCTGGCAGCCACATTACACGAGAAAAAGCGAGAAGTGGTAATTCGTAGTAAAAACCGCAGAAAACATAACGTTTTCAACATTTGTTTTCGAAATGACGTAACTGAAAATCTTCACATTGGACGCATTACTCTCAGAAACGTTTACATTTATCGTCTGGCAACTAATGCCGCGTGATGACGTTTGCGGTCGCACCAGTCTGTACGAAGTAGAAGCTTCTAAGTTGTTGCAGTCACCAAGAAAGAGGCACAGAAATTCAAGTTTTAGTTTTTGAAAATTCAGTTGTTGGTTGCTTTTGCTGCCTTGTAGTTGACCTAGGACCTTAAGATTTTGCATGAACCGAACTCTGGCAGCCACATTACACGAGAAAAAGCGAGAAGTGGTAATTCGTAGTAGAAACCGCAGAAAACGTAACGTTTTCAACATTTGTTTTCGAAATGACGTAACTGAAAATCTTCACATTGGACGCACTACTCTCAGAAACGTTTACATTTATCGTCTGGCAACTAATGCCGCGTGATGACGTTTGCGGTCGCACCACTCTGTACGAAGTAGAAGCTTCTAAGTTGTTGCAGTCACCAAGAAAGAGGCACAGAAATTCAAGTTTTAGTTTTTGAAAACTCAGTTTTTGGCTGCTTTTGCTGCCTTGTAGTTGACCTAGGACCTTAAGATTTTGCATGAACCGAAATCTGGCAGCCACATTACACGAGAAAAAGCGAGAAGTGGTAATTCGTAGTAAAAACCGCAAGAAGACATAACGTTTTCTACATTGTTTTCGTATCGACGTAACTGAAAATCTTCACATTGGACGCATTACTCTCAGAAACGTTTACATTTATCGTCTGGCAACTAATGCCACGTGATGACGTTTGCGGTCGCACCACTCTGTACGAAGTAGAAGCTTGTAGGTTGTTGCAGTCACCAAGAAAGAGGCACAGAAATTCAAGTTTTAGTTTTTGAAAATTCAGTTTTTGGCTGCTTTTGCTGCCTTGTAGTTGACCTAGGACCTTAAGATTTTGCATGAACCGAACTCTGGCAGCCACATTACACGAGAAAAAGCGAGAAGTGGTAATTCGTAGTAAAAACCGCAGAAAACATAACGTTTTCTACATTGTTTTCGTATCGACGTAACTGAAAATCTTCACATTGGACGCATTACTCTCAGAAACGTTTACATTTATCGTCTGGCAACTAATGCCGCGTGATGACTTTTGCGGTCGCACCACTCTGTACGAAGTAGAAGCTTCTAAGTTGTTGCAGTCACCAAGAAAGAGGCACAGAAATTCAAGTTTTAGTTTTTGAAAATTCAGTTTTTGGCTGCTTTTGCTGCCTTGTAGTTGACCTAGGACCTTAAGATTTTGCATGAACCGAACTCTGGCAGCCACATTACACGAGAAAAAGCGAGAAGCGGTAATTCGTAGTAAAAACCGCAGAAAACTTAACGTTTTCTACATTGTTTTCGTATCGACGTAACTGAAAATCTTCACATTGGACGCATTACTCTCAGAAACGTTTACATTTATCGTCTGGCAACTAATGCCGCGTGAAGACGTTTGCGGTCGCACCACTCTGTACGAAGTAGAAGCTTCTAAGTTGTTGCAGTCACCAAGAAAGAGGCACAGAAATTCAAGTTTTAGTTTTTGAAAATTCAGTTTTTGGCTGCTTTTGCTGCCTTGTAGTTCACCTAGGACCTTAAGATTTTGCATGAACCGATTTCTGGCAGCCACATTACACGAGAAAAAGCGAGAAGTGGTATTTCGTAGTAAAAACCGCAGAAAACATAACGTTTTCAACATTTGTTTTCGAAATGACGTAACTGAAAATCTTCACATTGGACGCATTACTCTCAGAATCGTTTACATTTATCGTCTGGCAACTAATGCCGCGTGATGACGTTTGCGGTCGCACCACTCTGTACGAAGTAGAAGCTTCTAAGTTGTTGCAGTCACCAAGAAAGAGGCACAGAAATTCAAGTTTTAGTTTTTGAAAATTCAGTTTTTGGCTGCTTTTGCTGCCTTGTAGTTCACCTAGGACCTTAAGATTTTGCATGAACCGAACTCTGGCAGCCACATTACACGAGAAAAAGCGAGAAGTGGTAATTCGTAGTAAAAACCGCAGAAAACATAACGTTTTCTACATTGTTTTCGTATCGACGTAACTGAAAATCTTCACATTGGACGCATTACTCTCAGAAACGTTTACATTTATCGTCTGGCAACTAATGCCACGTGATGACGTTTGCGGTCGCACCACTCTGTACGAAGTAGAAGCTTGTAAGTTGTTGCAGTCACCAAGAAAGAGGCACAGAAATTCAAGTTTTAGTTTTTGAAAATTCAGTTTTTGGCTGCTTTTGCTGCCTTGTAGTTGACCTAGGACCTTAAGATTTTGCATGAACCGAACTCTGGCAGCCACATTACACGAGAAAAAGCGAGAAGTGTTAATTCGTAGTAAAAACCGCAGAAAACATAACGTTTTCTACATTGTTTTCGTATCGACGTAACTGAAAGTCTTCACATTGGACACATTACTCTCAGAAACGTTTACATTTATCGTCTGGCAACTAATGCCGCGTGATGACGTTTGCGGTCGCACCACTCTGTACGAAGTAGAAGCTTCTAAGTTGTTGCAGTCACCAAGAAAGAGGCACAGAAATTCAAGTTTTAGTTTTTGAAAATTCAGTTTTTGGCTGCTTTTGCTGCCTTGTAGTTGACCTAGGACCTTAAGATTTTGCATGAACCGAACTCTGGCAGCCACATTACACGAGAAAAAGCGAGAAGTGGTAATTCGTAGTAAAAACCGCAGAAAACATAACGTTTTCAACATTTGTTTTCGAAATGACGTAACTGAAAATCTTCACATTGGACGCATTACTCTCAGAAACGTTTACATTTATCGTCAGGCAACTAATGCAGCGTGATGACGTTTGCGGTCGCACCACTCTGTACGAAGTAGAAGCTTCTACGTTGTTGCAGTCACCAAGAAAGAGGCACAGAAATTCAAGTTTTAGTTTTTGAAAATTCAGTTTTTGGTTGCTGTTGCTGCCTTGTAGTTGACCTGGGACCTTAAGATTTTGCATGAACCGAACTCTGGCAGCCACATTACACGAGAAAAAGCGAGAAGTGGTAATTCGTAGTAAAAACCGCAGAAAACATAACGTTTTCTACATTGTTTTCGTATCGACGTAACTGAAAGTCTTCACATTGGACACATTACTCTCAGAAACGTTTACATTTATCGTCTGGCAACTAATGCCGCGTGATGACGTTTGCGGTCGCACCTCTCTGTACGAAGTAGAAGCTTCTAAGTTGTTGCAGTCACCAAGAAAGAGGCACAGAAATTCAAGTTTTAGTTTTTGAAAATTCAGTTTTTGGCTGCTTTTGCTGCCTTGTAGTTGACCTAGGACCTTAAGATTTTGCATGAACCGAACTCTGGCAGCCACATTACACGAGAAAAAGCGAGAAGTGGTAATTCGTAGTAAAAACCGCAGAAAACATAACGTTTTCAACATTTGTTTTCGAAATGACGTAACTGAAAATCTTCACATTGGACGCATTACTCTCAGAAACGTTTACATTTATCGTCAGGCAACTAATGCAGCGTGATGACGTTTGCGGTCGCACCACTCTGTACGAAGTAGAAGCTTCTACGTTGTTGCAGTCACCAAGAAAGAGGCACAGAAATTCAAGTTTTAGTATTTGAAAATTCAGTTTTTGGTTGCTGTTGCTGCCTTGTAGTTGACCTGGGACCTTAAGATTTTGCATGAACCGAACTCTGGCAGCCACATTACACGAGAAAGAGCGAGAAGTGGTAATTCGTAGTAAAAACCGCAGAAAACATAACGTTTTCTACATTGTTTTCGTATCGACGTAACTGAAAATCTTCACATTGGACGCATTACTCTCAGAAACGTTTACATTTACCGTCTGGCAACTAATGCCGCGTGATGACGTTTGCAGTCGCACCACTCTGTACGAAGTAGAAGCTTCTAAGTTGTTGCAGTCACCAAGAAAGAGGCACAGAAAATCAAGTTTAGTTTTTGAAAATTCAGTTTTTGGCTGCTTTTGCTGCCTTGTAGTTGACCTAGGACCTTAAGATTTTGCATGAACCGAACTCTGGCAGCCACATTACACGAGAAAAAGCGAGAAGTGGTAATTCGTAGTAAAAACCGCAGAAAACATAACGTTTTCTACATTGTTTTCGTATCGACGTAACTGAAAATCTTCACATTGGACGCATTACTCTCAGAAACGTTTACATTTATCGTCTGGCAACTAATGCCGCGTGATGACGTTTGCGGTCGCACCACTCTGTACGAAGTAGAAGCTTCTAAGTTGTTGCAGTCACCAAGAAAGTGGCACAGAAATTCAAGTTTTAGTTTTTGAAAATTCAGTTTTTGGTTGCTTTTGCTGCCTTGTAGTTGACCTAGGACCTTAAGATTTTGCATGAACCGAACTCTGGCAGCCACATTACACGAGAAAAAGCGAGAAGTGGTAATTCGTAGTAAAAACCGCAGAAAACATAACGTTTTCAACATTTGTTTTCGAAATGACGTAACTGAAAATCTTAACATTGGACCCATTACTCTCAGAAACGTTTACATTTATCGTCTGGCAACTAATGCAGCGTGATGACGTTTGCGGTCGCACCACTCTGTACGAAGTAGAAGCTTCTAAGTTGTTGCAGTCACCAAGAAAGAGGCACAGAAATTCAAGTTTTAGTTTTTGAAAATTCAGTTTTTGGTTGCTTTTCCTGCCTTGTAGTTGACCTAGGCCCTTAAGATTTTGCATGAACCGAACTCTGGCAGCCACATTACACGAGAAAAAGCGAGAAGTGGTAATTCGTAGTAAAAACCGCAGAAAACATAACGTTTTCAACATTTGTTTTCGAAATGACGTAACTGAAAATCTTCACATTGGACGCATTACTCTCAGAAACGTTTACATATATCGTCTGGCAACTAATGCCGCGTGATGACGTTTGCGGTCGCACCAGTCTGTACGAAGTAGAAGCTTCTAAGTTGTTGCAGTCACCAAGAAAGAGGCACAGAAATTCAAGTTTTAGTTTTTGAAAATTCAGTTGTTGGTTGCTTTTGCTGCCTTGTAGTTGACCTAGGACCTTAAGATTTTGCATGAACCGAACTCTGGCAGCCACATTACACGAGAAAAAGCGAGAAGTGGTAATTCGTAGTAAAAACCGCAGAAAACGTAACGTTTTCAACATTTGTTTTCGAAATGACGTAACTGAAAATCTTCACATTGGACGCACTACTCTCAGAAACGTTTACATTTATCGTCTGGCAACTAATGCCGCGTGATGACGTTTGCGGTCGCACCACTCTGTACGAAGTAGAAGCTTCTAAGTTGTTGCAGTCACCAAGAAAGAGGCACAGAAATTCAAGTTTTAGTTTTTGAAAATTCAGTTTTTGGCTGCTTTTGCTGCCTTGTAGTTGACCTAGGACCTTAAGATTTTGCATGAACCGAACTCTGGCAGCCACATTACACGAGAAAAAGCGAGAAGTGGTAATTCGTAGTAAAAACCGCAGAAAACATAACGTTTTCTACATCGTTTTCGTATCGACGTAACTGAAAATCTTCACATTGGACGCATTACTCTCAGAAACGTTTACATTTATCTTCTGGCAACTAATGCCGCATGATGACGTTTGCGGTCGCACCACTCTGTACGAAGTAGAAGCTTCTAAGTTGTTGCAGTCACCAAGAAAGAGGCACAGAAATTCAAGGTTTTGTTTTTGAAAATTCAGTTTTTGGCTGCTTTTGCTGCCTTGTAGTTGACCTAGGACCTTAAGATTTTGCATGAACCGAACTCTGGCAGCCACATTACACGAGAAAAAGCGAGAAGTGGTAATTCGTAGTAAAAACCGCAGAAAACATAACGTTTTCAACATTTGTTTTCGAAATGACGTATTTGAAAATCTTCACATTGGCCGCATTACTCTCAGAAACGTTTACATTTATCGTCTTGCAACTAATGCCGCGTGATGACGTTTGCGGTCGCACCACTCTGCACGAAGTAGAAGCTTCTAAGTTGTTGCAGTCACCAAGAAAGAGGCACAGAAATTCAAGTTTTTGTTTTTGAAAATTCAGTTGTTGGTTGCGTTTGCTGCCTTGTAGTTGACGTAGGACCTTAAGATTTTGCATGAACCGAACTCTGGCAGCCACATTACACGAGAAAAAGCGAGAAGTGGTTATTCGGACTAAAAACCGCAGAAAACATAACGTTTTCTACATTGTTTTCGTATCGACGTAACTGAAAATCTTCACATTGGACGCATTACTCTCAGAAACGTTTACATTTATCGTCTGGCAACTAATGCCGCGTGATGACGTTTGCGGTCGCACCACTCTGTACGAAGTAGAAGCTTCTAAGTTGTTGCAGTCACCAAGAAAGAGGCACAGAAATTCAAGTTTCAGTTTTTGAAAATTCATTTTTTGGCTGTTTTTGCTGCCTTGTAGTTGACCTAGGACCTTAAGATTTTGCATGAACCGAACTCTGGAAGCCACATTACACGAGAAAGAGCGAGAAGTGGTAATTCGTAGTAAAAACCGCAGAAAACATAACGTTTTCTACATTGTTTTCGTATCGACGTAACTGAAAATCTTCACATTGGACGCATTACTCTCAGAAACGTTTACATTTATCGTCTGGCAACTAATGCTGCGTGATGACGTTTGCGGTCGCACCACTCTGTACGAAGTAGAAGCTTCTAAGTTGTTGCAGTCACCAAGAAAGAGGCACAGAAATTCAAGTTTTAGTTTTTGAAAATTCTGTTTTTGGCTGCTTTTGCTGCCTTGTAGTTGACCTAGGACCTTAAGATTTTGCATGAACCGAACTCTGGCAGCCACATTACACGAGAAAAAGCGAGAAGTGGTAATTCGTAGTAAAAACCGCAGAAAACATAACGTTTTCTACATTGTTTTCGTAATGACGTAACTGAAAATCTTCACATTGGACGCATTACTCTCAGAAACGTTTACATTTATCGTCTGGCAACTAATGCCGCGTGATGACGTTTGCGGTCGCACCACTCTGTACGAAGTAGAAGCTTCTAAGATGTTGCAGTCAACAACAAAGAGGCACAGAAATTGAAGTTTTAGTTTTTGAAAATTCAGTTTTTGGCTGCTTTTGCTGCCTTGTAGTTGACCTAGGACCTTAAGATTTTGCAAGAACCGAACTCTGGCAGCCACATTATACGAGAAAAAGCGAGAAGTGGTAATTCGTAGTAAAAACCGCAGAAAACATAACGTTTTCAACATTTGTTTTCGAAATGACGTAACTGAAAATCTTCACATTGGACGCATTACTCTCAGAAACGTTTACATTTATCGTCTGGCAACTAATGACGCGTGATGACGTTTGCGGTCGCACCACTCTGTACGAAGTAGAAGCTTCTAAGTTGTTGCAGTCACCAAGAAAGAGGCACAGAAATTCAAGTTTTTGTTTTTGAAAATTCAGTTTTTGGCTGCTTTTGCTGCCTTGTAGTTGTCCTAGGACCTTAAGATTTTGCATGAACCGAACTCTGGCAGCCACATTACACGAGAAAAAGCGAGAAGTGGTAATTCGTAGAAAAAACCGCAGAAAACATAACGTTTTCAACATTTGTTTTCGAAATGACGTAACAGAAAATCTTCACATTGGACGCATTACTCTCAGAAACGTTTACATTTATCGTCTGGCAACTAATGCAGCGTGATGACGTTTGCGGTCGCACCACTCTGTACGAAGTAGAAGCTTCTACGTTGTTGCAGTCACCAAGAAAGACGCACAGAAATTCAAGTTTTAGTTTTTGAAAATTCAGTTTTTGTTTGCTCTTGCTGCCTTGTAGTTGACCTGGGACCTTAAGATTTTGCATGAACCGAACTCTGGCAGCCACATTACACGAGAAAAAGCGAGAAGTGGTAATTCGTAGTAAAAACCGCAGAAAACATAACGTTTTCTACATTGTTTTCGTATCGACGTAACTGAAAATCTTCACATTGGACGCATCACTCTCAGAAACGTTTACATTTATCGTCTGGCAACTAATGCCGCGTGATGACGTTTGCGGTCGCACCACTCTGTACGAAGTAGAAGCTTCTAAGTTGTTGCAGTCACCAAGAAATAGGCACAGATATTCAAGTTTTAGTTTTTGAAAATTCAGTTTTTGGCTGCTTTTGCTGCCTTGTAGTTGACCTAGGACCTTAAGATTTTGCATGAACCGAACTCTGGCAGCCACATTACACGAGAAAAAGCGAGAAGTGGTAATTCGTAGTAAAAACCGCAGAAAACATAACGTTTTCAACATTTGTTTTCGAAATGACGTAACTGAAAATCTTCACATTGGACGCATTACTCTCAGAAACGTTTACATTTATCGTCTGGCAACTAATGCCGCGTGATGACGTTTGCGGTCGCACCACTCTGTACGAAGTAGAAGCTTCTAAGTTGTTGCAGTCACCAAGAAAGAGGCACAGAAAATCAAGTTTTAGTTTTTGAAAATTCAGTTTTTGGCTGCTTTTGCTGCCTTGTAGTTGACCTAGGACCTTAAGATTTTGCATGAACCGAACTCTGGCAGCCACATTACACGAGAAAAAGCGAGAAGTGGTAATTCGTAGTAAAAACCGCAGAAAACGTAACGTTTTCAACATTTGTTTTCGAAATGACGTAACTGAAAATCTTCACATTGGACGCACTACTCTCAGAAACGTTTACATTTATCGTCTGGCAACTAATGCCGCGTGATGACGTTTGCGGTCGCACCACTCTGTACGAAGTAGAAGCTTCTAAGTTGTTGCAGTCACCAAGAAAGAGGCACAGAAATTCAAGTTTTAGTTTTTGAAAATTCAGTTTTTGGCTGCTTTTGCTGCCTTGTAGTTGACCTAGGACCTTAAGATTTTGCATGAACCGAACTCTGGCAGCCACATTACACGAGAAAAAGCGAGAAGTGGTAATTCGTAGTAAAAACCGCAGAAAACATAACGTTTTCTACATCGTTTTCGTATCGACGTAACTGAAAATCTTCACATTGGACGCATTACTCTCAGAAACGTTTACATTTATCTTCTGGCAACTAATGCCGCATGATGACGTTTGCGGTCGCACCACTCTGTACGAAGTAGAAGCTTCTAAGTTGTTGCAGTCACCAAGAAAGAGGCACAGAAATTCAAGGTTTTGTTTTTGAAAATTCAGTTTTTGGCTGCTTTTGCTGCCTTGTAGTTGACCTAGGACCTTAAGATTTTGCATGAACCGAACTCTGGCAGCCACATTACACGAGAAAAAGCGAGAAGTGGTAATTCGTAGTAAAAACCGCAGAAAACATAACGTTTTCAACATTTGTTTTCGAAATGACGTATTTGAAAATCTTCACATTGGCCGCATTACTCTCAGAAACGTTTACATTTATCGTCTTGCAACTAATGCCGCGTGATGACGTTTGCGGTCGCACCACTCTGCACGAAGTAGAAGCTTCTAAGTTGTTGCAGTCACCAAGAAAGAGGCACAGAAATTCAAGTTTTTGTTTTTGAAAATTCAGTTGTTGGTTGCGTTTGCTGCCTTGTAGTTGACGTAGGACCTTAAGATTTTGCATGAACCGAACTCTGGCAGCCACATTACACGAGAAAAAGCGAGAAGTGGTTATTCGGACTAAAAACCGCAGAAAACATAACGTTTTCTACATTGTTTTCGTATCGACGTAATTGAAAATCTTCACATTGGACGCATTACTCTCAGAAACGTTTACATTTATCGTCTGGCAACTAATGCCGCGTGATGACGTTTGCGGTCGCACCACTCTGTACGAAGTAGAAGCTTCTAAGTTGTTGCAGTCACCAAGAAAGAGGCACAGAAATTCAAGTTTCAGTTTTTGAAAATTCATTTTTTGGCTGTTTTTGCTGCCTTGTAGTTGACCTAGGACCTTAAGATTTTGCATGAACCGAACTCTGGCAGCCACATTACACGAGAAAGAGCGAGAAGTGGTAATTCGTAGTAAAAACCGCAGAAAACATAACGTTTTCTACATTGTTTTCGTATCGACGTAACTGAAAATCTTCACATTGGACGCATTACTCTCAGAAACGTTTACATTTATCGTCTGGCAACTAATGCTGCGTGATGACGTTTAAGGTCGCACCACTCTGTACGAAGTAGAAGCTTCTAAGTTGTTGCAGTCACCAAGAAAGAGGCACAGAAATTCAAGTTTTAGTTTTTGAAAATTCTGTTTTTGGCTGCTTTTGCTGCCTTGTAGTTGACCTAGGACCTTAAGATTTTGCATGAACCGAACTCTGGCAGCCACATTACATGAGAAAAAGCGAGAAGTGGTAATTCGTAGTAAAAACCGCAGAAAACATAACGTTTTCTACATTGTTTTCGTAATGACGTAACTGAAAATCTTCACATTGGACGCATTACTCTCAGAAACGTTTACATTTATCGTCTGGCAACTAATGCCGCGTGATGACGTTTGCGGTCGCACCACTCTGTACGAAGTAGAAGCTTCTAAGATGTTGCAGTCAACAACAAAGAGGCACAGAAATTCAAGTTTTAGTTTTTGAAAATTCAGTTTTTGGCTGCTTTTGCTGCCTTGTAGTTGACCTAGGACCTTAAGATTTTGCAAGAACCGAACTCTGGCAGCCACATTATACGAGAAAAAGCGAGAAGTGGTAATTCGTAGTAAAAACCGCAGAAAACATAACGTTTTCAACATTTGTTTTCGAAATGACGTAACTGAAAATCTTCACATTGGACGCATTACTCTCAGAAATGTTTACATTTATCGTCTGGCAACTAATGACGCGTGATGACGTTTGCGGTCGCACCACTCTGTACGAAGTAGAAGCTTCTAAGTTGTTGCAGTCACCAAGAAAGAGGCACAGAAATTCAAGTTTTAGTTTTTGAAAATTCAGTTTTTGGCTGCTTTTGCTGCCTTGTAGTTGTCCTAGGACCTTAAGATTTTGCATGAACCGAACTCTGGCAGCCACATTACACGAGAAAAAGCGAGAAGTGGTAATTCGTAGAAAAAACCGCAGAAAACATAACGTTTTCAACATTTGTTTTCGAAATGACGTAACTGAAAATCTTCACATTGGACGCATTACTCTCAGAAACGTTTACATTTATCGTCTGGCAACTAATGCAGCGTGATGACGTTTGCGGTCGCACCACTCTGTACGAAGTAGAAGCTTCTACGTTGTTGCAGTCACCAAGAAAGACGCACAGAAATTCAAGTTTTAGTTTTTGAAAATTCAGTTTTTGTTTGCTCTTGCTGCCTTGTAGTTGACCTGGGACCTTAAGATTTTGCATGAACCGAACTCTGGCAGCCACATTACACGAGAAAAAGCGAGAAGTGGTAATTCGTAGTAAAAACCGCAGAAAACATAACGTTTTCTACATTGTTTTCGTATCGACGTAACTGAAAATCTTCACATTGGACGCATCACTCTCAGAAACGTTTACATTTATCGTCTGGCAACTAATGCCGCGTGATGACGTTTGCGGTCGCACCACTCTGTACGAAGTAGAAGCTTCTAAGTTGTTGCAGTCACCAAGAAAGAGGCACAGATATTCAAGTTTTAGTTTTTGAAAATTCAGTTTTTGGCTGCTTTTGCTGCCTTGTAGTTGACCTAGGACCTTAAGATTTTGCATGAACCGAACTCTGGCAGCCACATTACACGAGAAAAAGCGAGAAGTGGTAATTCGTAGTAAAAACCGCAGAAAACATAACGTTTTCAACATTTGTTTTCGAAATGACGTAACTGAAAATCTTCACATTGGACGCATTACTCTCAGAAACGTTTACATTTATCGTCTGGCAACTAATGCCGCGTGATGACGTTTGCGGTCGCACCACTCTGTACGAAGTAGAAGCTTCTAAGTTGTTGCAGTCACCAAGAAAGAGGCACAGAAAATCAAGTTTTAGTTTTTGAAAATTCAGTTTTTGGCTGCTTTTGCTGCCTTGTAGTTGACCTAGGACCTTAAGATTTTGCATGAACCGAACTCTGGCAGCCACATTACACGAGAAAAAGCGAGAAGTGGTAATTCGTAGTAAAAACCGCAGAAAACATAACTTTCTCTACATTGTTTTCGTATCGACGTAACTGAAAGTCTTCACATTGGACGCATTACTCTCAGAAACGTTTACATTTATCGTCTGGCAACTAATGCTGCGTGATGACGTTTGCGGTCGCACCACTCTGTACGAAGTAGAAGCTTCTAAGTTGTTGCAGTCACCAAGAAAGAGGCACAGAAATTCAAGTTTTAGTTTTTGAAAATTCAGTTTTTGGCTGCTTTTGCTGCCTTGAAGTTGACCTAGGACCTTAAGATTTTGCATGAACCGAACTCTGGCAGCCACATTACACGAGAAAAAGCGAGAAGTGGTAATTCGTAGTAAAAACCGCAGAAAACATAACGTTTTCTACATTGTTTTCGTATCGACGTAACTGAAAATCTTCACATTGGACGCATTACTCTCAGAAACGTTTACATTTATCGTCTGGCAACTAATGCCGCGTGATGACTTTTGCGGTCGCACCACTCTGTACGAAGTAGAAGCTTCTAAGTTGTTGCAGTCACCAAGAAAGAGGCACAGAAATTCAAGTTTTAGTTTTTGAAAATTCAGTTTTTGGCTGCTTTTGCTGCCTTGTAGTTGACCTAGGACCTTAAGGTTTTTGCATGAACCGAACTCTGGCAGCCACATTACACGAGAAAAAGCGAGAAGCGGTAATTCGTAGTAAAAACCGCAGAAAACATAACGTTTTCTACATTGTTTTCGTATCGACGTAACTGAAAATCTTCACATTGGACGCATTACTCTCAGAAACGTTTACATTTATCGTCTGGCAACTAATGCCGCGTGATGACGTTTGCGGTCGCACCACTCTGTACGAAGTAGAAGCTTCTAAGTTGTTGCAGTCACCAAGAAAGAGGCACAGAAATTCAAGTTTTAGGTTTTGAAAATTTAGTTTTTGGCTGCTTTTGCTGCCTTGTAGTTCACCTAGGACCTTATGATTTTGCATGAACCGATTTCTGGCAGCCACATTACACGAGAAAAAGCGAGAAGTGGTATTTCGTAGTAAAAACCGCAGAAAACATAACGTTTTCAACATTTGTTTTCGAAATGACGTAACTGAAAGTCTTCACATTGGACGCATTACTCTCAGAAACGTTTACATTTATCGTCTGGCAACTAATGCTGCGTGATGACGTTTGCGGTCGCACCACTCTGTACGAAGTAGAAGCTTGTAAGTTGTTGCAGTCACCAAGAAAGAGGCACAGAAATTCAAGTTTTAGTTTTTGAAAATTCAGTTTTTGGCTGCTTTTGCTGCCTTGTAGCTGACCTAGGACCTTAAGATTTTGCATGAACCGAACTCTGGCAGGTACATTACACGAGAAAAAGCGAGAAGTGGTAATTCGTAGTAAAAACCGCAGAAAACATAACGTATTCAACATTTGTTTTCGAAATGACGTAACTGAAAATCTTCACATTGGACGCATTACTCTCAGAAACGTTTACATTTATCGTCAGGCAACTAATGCAGCGTGATGACGTTTGCGGTCGCACCACTCTGTACGAAGTAGAAGCTTCTACGTTGTTGCAGTCACCAAGAAAGAGGCACAGAAATTCAAGTTTTAGTTTTTGAAAATTCAGTTTTTGGTTGCTTTTGCTGCCTTGTAGTTGACCTGGGACCTTAAGATTTTGCATGAACCGAACTCTGGCAGCTACATTACACGAGAAAAAGCGAGAAGTGGTAATTCGTAGTAAAAACCGCAGAAAACATAACGTTTTCTACATTGTTTTCGTATCGACGTAACTGAAAATCTTCACATTGGACGCATTACTCTCAGAAACGTTTACATTTACCGTCTGGCAACTAATGCCGCGTGATGACGTTTGCGGTCGCACCACTCTGTACGAAGTAGAAGCTTGTAAGTTGTTGCAGTCACCAAGAAAGAGGCACAGAAATTCAAGTTTTAGTTTTTGAAAATTCAGTTTTTGGTTGCTTTTGCTGCCTTGTAGTTGACCTAGGACCTTAAGATTTTGCATGAACCGAACTCTGGCAGCCACATTACACGAGAAAAAGCGAGAAGTGGTAATTCGTAGTAAAAACCGCAGAAAACATAACGTTTTCAACATTTGTTTTCGAAATGACGTAACTGAAAATCTTAACATTGGACCCATTACTCTCAGAAACGTTTACATTTATCGTCTGGCAACTAATGCAGCGTGATGACGTTTGCGGTCGCACCACTCTGTACGAAGTAGAAGCTTCTAAGTTGTTGCAGTCACCAAGAAAGAGGCACAGAAATTCAAGTTTTAGTTTTTGAAAAATCAGTTTTTGGTTGCTTTTCCTGCCTTGTAGTTGACCTAGGCCCTTAAGATTTTGCATGAACCGAACTCTGGCAGCCACATTACAAGAGAAAAAGCGAGAAGTGGTAAATCGTAGTAAAAACCGCAGAAAACATAACGTTTTCAACATTTGTTTTCGAAATGACGTAACTGAAAATCTTCACATTGGACGCATTACTCTCAGAAACGTTTACATTTATCGTCTGGCAACTAATGCCGCGTGATGACGTTTGCGGTCGCACCAGTCTGTACGAAGTAGAAGCTTCTAAGTTGTTGCAGTCACCAAGAAAGAGGCACAGAAATTCAAGTTTTAGTTTTTGAAAATTCAGTTGTTGGTTGCTTTTGCTGCCTTGTAGTTGACCTAGGACCTTAAGATTTTGCATGAACCGAACTCTGGCAGCCACATTACACGAGCAAAAGCGAGAAGTGGTAATTCGTAGTAAAAACCGCAGAAAACGTAACGTTTTCAACATTTGTTTTCGAAATGACGTAACTGAAAATCTTCACATTGGACGCACTACTCTCAGAAACGTTTACATTTATCGTCTGGCAACTAATGCCGCGTGATGACGTTTGCGGTCGCACCACTCTGTACGAAGTAGAAGCTTCTAAGTTGTTGCAGTCACCAAGAAAGAGGCACAGAAATTCAAGCTTTAGTTTTTGAAAATTCAGTTTTTGGCTGCTTTTGCTGCCTTGTAGTTGACCTAGGACCTTAAGATTTTGCATGAACCGAACTCTGGCAGCCACATTACACGAGAAAAAGCGAGAAGTGATAATTCGTAGTAAAAACCGCAAGAAGACATAACGTTTTCTACATTGTTTTCGTATCGACGTAACTGAAAATCTTCACATTGGACGCATTACTCTCAGAAACGTTTACATTTATCGTCTGGCAACTAATGCCACGTGATCACGTTTGCGGTCGCACCACTCTGTACGAAGTAGAAGCTTGTAGGTTGTTGCAGTCACCAAGAAAGAGGCACAGAAATTCAAGTTTTAGTTTTTGAAAATTCAGTTTTTGGCTGCTTTTGCTGCCTTGTAGTTGACCTAGGACCTTAAGATTTTGCATGAACCGAACTCTGGCAGCCACATTACACGAGAAAAAGCGAGAAGTGGTAATTCGTAGTAAAAACCGCAGAAAACATAACGTTTTCTACATTGTTTTCGTATCGACGTAACTGAAAATCTTCACATTGGACGCATTACTCTCAGAAACGTTTACATTTATCGTCTGGCAACTAATGCCGCGTGATGACGTTTGCGGTCGCACCACTCTGTACGAAGTAGAAGCTTCTAAGTTGTTGCAGTCACCAAGAAAGAGGCACAGAAATTCAAGTTTTAGTTTTTGAAAATTCAGTTTTTGGCTGCTTTTGCTGCCTTGTAGTTCACCGAGGACCTTAAGGTTTTGCATGAACCGATTTCTGGCAGCCACATTACACGAGAAAAAGCGAGAAGTGGTATTTCGTAGTAAAAACCGCAGAAAACATAACGTTTTCAACATTTGTTTTCGAAATGACGTAACTGAAAATCTTCACATTGGACGCATTACTCTCAGAAACGTTTACATTTATCGTCTGGCAACTAATGCCGCGTGATGACGTTTGCGGTCGCACCACTCTGTACGAAGTAGAAGCTTCTAAGTTGTTGCAGTCACCAAGAAAGAGGCACAGAAATTCAAGTTTTAGTTTTTGAAAATTCAGTTTTTGGCTGCTTTTGCTGCCTTGTAGTTGACCTAGGACCTTAAGATTTTGCATGAACCGAACTCTGGCAGCCACATTACACGAGAAAAAGCGAGAAGTGGTAATTCGTAGTAAAAACCGCAGAAAACATAACGTTTTCTACATTGTTTTCGTATCGACGTAACTGAAAATCTTCACATTGGACGCATTACTCTCAGAAACGTTTACATTTATCGTCTGGCAACTAATGCCACGTGATGACGTTTGCGGTCGCACCACTCTGTACGAAGTAGAAGCTTGTAAGTTGTTGCAGTCACCAAGAAAGAGGCACAGAAATTCAAGTTTTAGTTTTTGAAAATTCAGTTTTTAGCTGCTTTTGCTGCCTTGTAGTTGACCGAGGACCTTAAGATTTTGCATGAACCGAACTCTGGCAGCCACATTACACGAGAAAAAGCGAGAAGTGGTAATTCGTAGTAAAAACCGCAGAAAACATAACGTTTTCTACATTGTTTTCGTATCGACGTAACTGAAAGTCTTCACATTGGACGCATTACTCTCAGAAACGTTTACATTTATCGTCTGGCAACTAATGCCGCGTGATGACGTTTGCGGTCGCACCACTCTGTACGAAGTAGAAGCTTCTAAGTTGTTGCAGTCACCAAGAAAGAGGCACAGAAATTCAAGTTTTAGTTTTTGAAAATTCAGTTTTTGGCTGCTTTTGCTGCCTTGTAGTTGACCTAGGACCTTAAGATTTTGCATGAACCGAACTCTGGCATCCACATTACACGAGAAAAAGCGAGAAGTGGTAATTCGTAGTAAAAACCGCAGAAAACATAACGTTTTCAACATTTGTTTTCGAAATGACGTAACTGAAAATCTTCACATTGGACGCATTACTCTCAGAAACGTTTACATTTATCGTCAGGCAACTAATGCAGCGTGATGACGTTTGCGGTCGCACCACTCTGTACGAAGTAGAAGCTTCTACGTTGTTGCAGTCACCAAGAAAGAGGCACAGAAATTCAAGTTTTAGTTTTTGAAAATTCAGTTTTTGGTTGCTGTTGCTGCCTTGTAGTTGACCTGGGACCTTAAGATTTTGCATGAACCGAACTCTGGCAGCCACATTACACGAGAAAAAGCGAGAAGTGGTAATTCGTAGTAAAAACCGCAGAAAACATAACGTTTTCTACATTGTTTTCGTATCGACGTAACTGAAAATCTTCACATTGGACGCATTACTCTCAGAAACGTTTACATTTACCGTCTGGCAACTAATGCCGCGTGATGACGTTTGCAGTCGCACCACTCTGTACGAAGTAGAAGCTTCTAAGTTGTTGCAGTCACCAAGAAAGAGGCACAGAAATTCAAGTTTTAGTTTTTGAAAATTCAGTTTTTGGCTGCTTTTGCTGCCTTGTAGTTGACCTAGGACCTTAAGATTTTGCATGAACCGAACTCTGGCAGCCACATTACACGAGAAAAAGCGAGAAGTGGTAATTCGTAGTAAAAACCGCAGAAAACATAACGTTTTCTACATTGTTTTCGTATCGACGTAACTGAAAATCTTCACATTGGACGCATTACTCTCAGAAACGTTTACATTTATCGTCTGGCAACTAATGCCGCGTGATGACGTTTGCGGTCGCACCACTCTGTACGAAGTAGAAGCTTCTAAGTTGTTGCAGTCACCAAGAAAGAGGCACAGAAATTCAAGTTTTAGTTTTTGAAAATTCAGTTTTTGGTTGCTTTTGCTGCCTTGTAGTTGACCTAGGACCTTAAGATTTTGCATGAACCGAACTCTGGCAGCCACATTACACGAGAAAAAGCGAGAAGAGGTAATTCGTAGTAAAAACCGCAGAAAACATAACGTTTTCAACATTTGTTTTCGAAATGACGTAACTGAAAATCTTAACATTGGACCCATTACTCTCAGAAACGTTTACATTTATCGTCTGGCAACTAATGCAGCGTGATGACGTTTGCGGTCGCACCACTCTGTACGAAGTAGAAGCTTCTAAGTTGTTGCAGTCACCAAGAAAGAGGCACAGAAATTCAAGTTTTAGTTTTTGAAAATTCAGTTTTTGGTTGCTTTTCCTGCCTTGTAGTTGACCTAGGCCCTTAAGATTTTGCATGAACCGAACTCTGGCAGCCACATTACACGAGAAAAAGCGAGAAGTGGTAATTCGTAGTAAAAACCGCAGAAAACATAACGTTTTCAACATTTGTTTTCGAAATGACGTAACTGAAAATCTTCACATTGGACGCATTACTCTCAGAAACGTTTACATTTATCGTGTGGCAACTAATGCCGCGTGATGACGTTTGCGGTCGCACCAGTCTGTACGAAGTAGAAGCTTCTAAGTTGTTGCAGTCACCAAGAAAGAGGCACAGAAATTCAAGTTTTAGTTTTTGAAAATTCAGTTGTTGGTTGCTTTTGCTGCCTTGTAGTTGACCCAGGACCTTAAGATTTTGCATGAACCGAACTCTGGCAGCCACATTACACGAGAAAAAGCGAGAAGTGGTAATTCGTAGTAAAAACCGCAGAAAACGTAACGTTTTCAACATTTGTTTTCGAAATGACGTAACTGAAAATCTTCACATTGGACGCACTACTCTCAGAAACGTTTACATTTATCGTCTGGCAACTAATGCCGCGTGATGACGTTTGCGGTCGCACCACTCTGTACGAAGTAGAAGCTTCTAAGTTGTTGCAGTCACCAAGAAAGAGGCACAGAAATTCAAGTTTTAGTTTTTGAAAATTCAGTTTTTGGCTGCTTTTGCTGCCTTGTAGTTGACCTAGGACCTTAAGATTTTGCATGAACCGAACTCTGGCAGCCACATTACACGAGAAAAAGCGAGAAGTGGTAATTCGTAGTAAAAACCGCAGAAAACATAACGTTTTCAACATTTGTTTTCGAAATGACGTATTTGAAAATCTTCACATTGGCCGCATTACTCTCAGAAACGTTTACATTTATCGTCTGGTAACTAATGCCGCGTGATGACGTTTGCGGTCGCACCACTCTGCACGAAGTAGAAGCTTCTAAGTTGTTGCAGTCACCAAGAAAGAGGCACAGAAATTCAAGTTTTTGTTTTTGAAAATTCAGTTGTTGGTTGCTTTTGCTGCCTTGTAGTTGACGTAGGACCTTAAGATTTTGCATGAACCGAACTCTGGCAGCCACATTACACGAGAAAAAGCGAGAAGTGGTTATTCGGACTAAAAACCGCAGAAAACATAACGTTTTCTACATTGTTTTCGTATCGACGTAACTGAAAATCTTCACATTGGACGCATTACTCTCAGAAACGTTTACATTTATCGTCTGGCAACTAATGCCGCGTGATGACGTTTGCGGTCGCACCACTCTGTACGAAGTAGAAGCTTCTAAGTTGTTGCAGTCACCAAGAAAGAGGCACAGAAATTCAAGTTTCAGTTTTTGAAAATTCATTTTTTGGCTGCTTTTGCTGCCTTGTAGTTGACCTAGGACCTTAAGATTTTGCATGAACCGAACTCTGGCAGCCACATTACACGAGAAAAAGCGAGAAGTGGTAATTCGTAGTAAAAACCGCAGAAAACATAACGTTTTCTACATTGTTTTCGTATCGACGTAACTGAAAATCTTCACATTGGACGCATTACTCTCAGAAACGTTTACATTTATCGTCTGGCAACTAATGCTGCGTGATGACGTTTAAGGTCGCACCACTCTGTACGAAGTAGAAGCTTCTAAGTTGTTGCAGTCACAAAGAAAGAGGCACAGAAATTCAAGTTTTAGTTTTTGAAAATTCTGTTTTTTGCTGCTTTTGCTGCCTTGTAGTTGACCTAGGACCTTAAGATTTTGCATGAACCGAACTCTGGCAGCCACATTACACGAGAAAAAGCGAGAAGTGGTAATTCGTAGTAAAAACCGCAGAAAACATAACGTTTTCTACATTGTTTTCGTAATGACGTAACTGAAAATCTTCACATTGGACGCATTACTCTCAGAAACATTTACATTTATCGTCTGGCAACTAATGCCGCGTGATGACGTTTGCGGTCGCACCACTCTGTACGAAGTAGAAGCTTCTAAGATGTTGCAGTCAACAACAAAGAGGCACAGAAATTCAAGTTTTAGTTTTTGAAAATTCAGTTTTTGGCTGCTTTTGCTGCCTTGTAGTTGACCTAGGACCTTAAGATTTTGCAAGAACCGAACTCTGGCAGCCACATTACACGAGAAAAAGCGAGAAGTGGTAATTCGTAGGAAAAACCGCAGAAAACATAACGTTTTCAACATTTGTTTTCGAAATGACGTAACTGAAAATCTTCACATTGGACGCATTACTCTCAGAAACGTTTACATTTATCGTCTGGCAACTAATGCCGCGTGATGACGTTTGCGGTCGCACCACTCTGTACGAAGTAGAAGCTTCTAAGTTGTTGCAGTCACCAAGAAAGAGGCACAGAAATTCAAGTTTTTGTTTTTGAAAATTCAGTTTTTGGCTGCTTTTGCTGCCTTGTAGTTGTCCTAGGACCTTAAGATTTTGCATGAACCGAACTCTGGCCGCCACATTACACGAGAAAAAGCGAGAAGTGGTAATTCGTAGAAAAAACCGCAGAAAACGTAACGTTTTCAACATTCGTTTTCGAAATGACGTAACTGAAAATCTTCACATTGGACGCATTACTCTCAGAAACGTTTACATTTATCGTCTGGCAACTAATGCAGCGTGATGACGTTTGCGGTCGCACCACTCTGTACGAAGTAGAAGCTTCTACGTTGTTGCAGTCACCAAGAAAGACGCACAGAAATTCAAGTTTTAGTTTTTGAAAATTCAGTTTTTGTTTGCTCTTGCTGCCTTGTAGTTGACCTGGGACCTTAAGATTTTGCATGAACCGAACTCTGGCAGCCACATTACACGAGAAAAAGCGAGAAGTGGTAATTCGTAGTAAAAACCGCAGAAAACATAACGTTTTCTACATTGTTTTCGTATCGACGTAACTGAAAATCTTCACATTGGACGCATCACTCTCAGAAACGGTTACATTTATCGTCTGGCAACTAATGCCGCGTGATGACGTTTGCGGTCGCACCACTCTGTACGAAGTAGAAGCTTCTAAGTTGTTGCAGTCACCAAGAAAGAGGCACAGATATTCAAGTTTTAGTTTTTGAAAATTCAGTTTTTGGCTGCTTTTGCTGCCTTGTAGTTGACCTAGGACCTTAAGATTTTGCATGAACCGAACTCTGGCAGCCACATTACACGAGAAAAAGCGAGAAGTGGTAATTCGTAGTAAAAACCGCAGAAAACATAACGTTTTCTACATTGTTTTCGTATCGACGTAACTGAAAATCTTCACATTGGACGCATTACTCTCAGAAACGTTTACATTTATCGTCTGGCAACTAATGCCGCGTGATGACGTTTGCGGTCGCACCACTCTGTACGAAGTAGAAGCTTCTAAGTTGTTGCAGTCACCAAGAAAGAGGCACAGAAATTCAAGTTTTAGTTTTTGAAAATTCTGTTTTTGGCTGCTTTTGCTGCCTTGTAGTTGACCTACGACCTTAAGATTTTGCATGAACCGAACTCTGGCAGCCACATTACACGAGAAAAAGCGAGAAGTGGTAATTCGTAGTAAAAACCGCAGAAAACATAACGTTTTCAACATTTGTTTTCGAAATGACGTAACTGAAAATCTTCACATTGGACGCATTACTCTCAGAAACGTTTACATTTATCGTCTGGCAACTAATGCCGCGTGATGACGTTTGCGGTCGCACCACTCTGTACGAAGTAGAAGCTTCTAAGATGTTGCAGTCACCAAGAAAGAGGCACAGATATTCAAGTTTTAGTTTTTGAAAATTCAGTTTTTGGCTGCTTTTGCTGCCTTGTAGTTGACCTAGGACCTTAAGATTTTGCATGAACGGAACTCTGGCAGCCACATTACACGAGAAAAAGCGAGAAGTGGTAATTCGTAGTAAAAACCGCAGAAAACATAACGTTTTCAACATTTGTTTTCGAAATGACGTAACTGAAAATCTTCACATTGGACGCATTACTCTCAGAAACGTTTACATTTATCGTCTGGCAACTAATGCAGCGTGATGACGTTTGCGGTCGCACCACCCTGTACGAAGTAGAAGCTTCTAAGTTGTTGCAGTCACCAAGAAAGAGGCACAGAAATTCAAGTTTTAGTTTTTGAAAATTCAGTTTTTGGCTGCTTTTGCTGCCTTGTAGTTGACCTAGGACCTTAAGATTTTGCATGAACCGAACTCTGGCAGCCACATTACACGAGAAAAAGCGAGAAGTGGTAATTCGTAGTAAAAACCGCAGAAAACATAACGTTTTCTACATTGTTTTCGTATCGACGTAACTGAAAATCTTCACATTGGACGCATTACTCTCAGAAACGTTTACATTTATCGTCTGGCAACTAATGCCGCGTGATGACGTTTGCGGTCGCACCACTCTGTACGAAGTAGAAGCTTCTAAGTTGTTGCAGTCACCAAGAAAGAGGCACAGAAATTCAAGTTTTAGTTTTTGAAAATTCAGTTTTTGGCTGCTTTTGCTGCCTTGTAGTTGACCTAGGACCTTAAGATTTTGCATGAACCGAACTCTGGCAGCCACATTACACGAGAAAAAGCGAGAAGCGGTAATTCGTAGTAAAAACCGCAGAAAACATAACGTTTTCTACATTGTTTTCGTATCGACGTAACTCAAAATCTTCACATTGGACGCATTACTCTCAGAAACGTTTACATTTATCGTCTGGCAACTAATGCTGCGTGATGACGTTTGCGGTCGCACCACTCTGTACGAAGTAGAAGCTTCTAAGTTGTTGCAGTCACCAAGAAAGAGGCACAGAAATTCAAGTTTTAGTTTTTGAAAATTCAGATTTGGCTGCTTTTGCTGCCTTGTAGCTCACCTAGGACCTTAAGATTTTGCATGAACCGATTTCTGGCAGCCACATTACACGAGAAAAAGCGAGAAGTGGTATTTCGTAGTAAAAACCGCAGAAAACATAACGTTTTCAACATTTGTTTTCGAAATGACGTAACTGAAAATCTTCACATTGGACGCATTACTCTCAGAAACGTTTACATTTATCGTCTGGCAACTAATGAAGCGTGATGACGTTTGCGGTCGCACCACTCTGTACGAAGTAGAAGCTTCTAAGTTGTTGCAGTCACCAAGAAAGAGGCACAGAAATTCAAGTTTTAGTTTTTGAAAATTCAGTTTTTGGCTGCTTTTGCTGTCTTGTAGTTGACCTAGGACCTTAAGATTTTGCATGAACCGAACTCTGGCAGCCACATTACACGAGAAAAAGCGAGAAGTGGTAATTCGTAGTAAAAACCGCAGAAAACATAACGTTTTCTACATTGTTTTCGTATCGACGTAACTGAAAATCTTCACATTGGACGCATTACTCTCAGAAACGTTTACATTTATCGTCTGGCAACTAACGCCGCGTGATGACGTTTGCGGTCGCACCACTCTGTACGAAGTAGAAGCTTGTAAGTTGTTGCAGTCACCAAGAAAGAGGCACAGAAATTCAAGTTTTAGTTTTTGAAAATTCAGTTTTTGGCTGCTTTTGCTGCCTTGTAGTTGACCTAGGACCTTAAGATTTTGCATGAACCGAACTCTGGCAGCCACATTACACGAGAAAAAGCGAGAAGTGGTAATTCGTAGTAAAAACCGCAGAAAACATAACGTTTTCTACATTGTTTTCGTATCGACGTAAATGAAAGTCTTCACATTGGACGCATTACTCTCAGAAACGTTTACATTTATCGTCTGGCAACTAATGCCGCGTGATGACGTTTGCGGTCGCACCACTCTGTACGAAGTAGAAGCTTCTAAGTTGTTGCAGTCACCAAGAAAGAGGCACAGAAATTCAAGTTTTAGTTTTTGAAAATTCAGTTTTTGGCTGCTTTTGCTGCCTTGTAGTTGACCTAGGACCTTAAGATTTTGCATGAACCGAACTCTGGCATCCACATTACACGAGAAATAGCGAGAAGTGGTAATTCGTAGTAAAAACCGCAGAAAACATAACGTTTTCTACATTGTTTTCGTATCGACGTAACTGAAAATCTTCACATTGGACGCATTACTCTCAGAAACGTTTACATTTATCGTCTGGCAACTAATGCTGCGTGATGAGGTTTAAGGTCGCACCACTCTGTACGAAGTAGAAGCTTCTAAGTTGTTGCAGTCACCAAGAAAGAGGCACAGAAATTCATGTTTTAGTTTTTGAAAATTCTGTTTTTGGCTGCTTTTGCTGCTTGTAGTTGACCTAGGAAATTAAGATTTTGCATGAACCGAACTCTGGCAGCCACATTACACGAGAAAAAGCTAGAAGTGGTAATTCGTAGTAAAAACCGCAGAAAACATAACGTTTTCTACATTGTTTTCGTATCGACGTAACTGAAAATCTTCACATTGGACGCATTACTCTCAGAAACGTTTACATTTATCGTCTGGCAACTAACGCCGCGTGATGACGTTTGCGGTCGCACCACTCTGTACGAAGTAGAAGCTTCTAAGTTGTTGCAGTCACCAAGAAAGAGGCACAGAAATTCAAGTTTTAGTTTTTGAAAATTCAGTTTTTGGCTGCTTTTGCTGCCTTGTAGTTGACCTAGGACCTTAAGATTTTGCATGAACCGAACTCTGGCAGCCACATTACACGAGAAAAAGCGATAAGTGGTAATTCG
Organism: Schistocerca serialis cubense; assembly: GCF_023864345.2. NCBI lineage: Eukaryota > Metazoa > Arthropoda > Insecta > Orthoptera > Acrididae > Schistocerca > Schistocerca serialis. Next base: position 589,287 of record NW_026047571.1, on the reverse strand, counting down.
TAGTAAAAACCGCAGAAAACATAACGTTTTCAACATTTGTTTTCGAAATGACGTAACTGAAAATCTTCACATTGGACGCATTACTCTCAGAAACGTTTACATTTATCGTCAGGCAACTAATGCAGCGTGATTACGTTTGCGGTCGCACCACTCTGTACGAAGTAGAAGCTTCTACGTTGTTGCAGTCACCAAGAAAGAGGCACAGAAATTCAAGTTTTAGTTTTTGAAAATTCAGTTTTTGGTTGCTTTTGCTGCCTTGTAGTTGACCTGGGACCTTAAGATTTTGCATGAACCGAACTCTGGCAGCCTCATTACACGAGAAAAAGCGAGAAGCGGTAATTCGTAGTAAAAACCGCAGAAAACATAACGTTTTCTACATTGTTTTCGTATCGACGTAACTGAAAATCTTCACATTGGAGGCATTACTCTCAGAAACGTTTACATTTATCGTCTGGCAACTAATGCCGCGTGATGACGTTTGCGGTCGCACCACTCTGTACGAAGTAGAAGCTTCTAAGTTGTTGCAGTCACCAAGAAAGAGGCACAGAAATTCAAGTTTTAGTTTTCGAAAATTCAGTTTTTGGCTGCTTTTGCTGCCTTGTAGTTCACCTAGGACCTTAAGATTTTGCATGAACCGATTTCTGGCAGCCACATTACACGAGAAAAAGCGAGAAGTGGTATTTCGTAGTAAAAACCGCAGAAAACATAACGTTTTCAACATTTGTTTTCGAAATGACGTAACTGAAAATCTTCACATTGGACGCATCACTCTCAGAAACGTTTACATTTATCGTCTGGCAACTAATGCCGCGTGATGACGTTTGCGGTCGCACCACTCTGTACGAAGTAGAAGCTTCTAAGTTGTTGCAGTCACCAAGAAAGAGGCACAGAAATTCAAGTTTTAGTTTTTGAAAATTCAGTTTTTGGCTGCTTTTGCTGTCTTGTAGTTGACCTAGGACCTTAAGATTTTGCATGAACCGAACTCTGGCAGCCACATTACACGAGAAAAAGCGAGAAGTGGTAATTCGTAGTAAAAACAGCAGAAAACATAACGTTTTCTACATTGTTTTCGTATCGACGTAACTGAAAATCTTCACATTGGACGCATTACTCTCAGAAACGTTTACATTTATCGTCTGGCAACTAACGCCGCGTGATGACGTTTGCGGTCGCACCACTCTGTACGAAGTAGAAGCTTGTAAGTTGTTGCAGTCACCAAGAAAGAGGCACAGAAATTCAAGTTTTAGTTTTTGAAAATTCAGTTTTTGGCTGCTTTTGCTGCCTTGTAGTTGACCTAGGACCTTAAGATTTTGCATGAACCGAACTCTGGCAGCCACATTACACGAGAAAAAGCGAGAAGTAGTAATTCGTAGTAAAAACCGCAGAAAACATAGCGTTTTCTACATTGTTTTCGTATCGACGTAAATGAAAGTCTTCACATTGGACGCATTACTCTCAGAAACGTTTACTTTTATCGTCTGGCAACTAGTGCCGCGTGATGACGTTTACGGTCGCACCACTCTGTACGAAGTAGAAGCTTCTAAGTTGTTGCAGTCACCAAGAAAGAGGCACAGAAATTCAAGTTTTAGTTTTTGAAAATTCTGTTTTTGGCTGCTTTTGCTGCCTTGTAGTTGACCTAGGACCTTAAGATTTTGCATGAACCGAACTCTGGCATCCACATTACACGAGAAAAAGCGAGAAGTGGTAATTCGTAGTAAAAACCGCAGAAAACATAACGTTTTCTACATTGTTTTCGTATCGACGTAACTGAAAATCTTCACATTGGACGCATTACTCTCAGAAACGTTTACATTTATCGTCTGGCAACTAATGCTGCGTGATGACGTTTAAGGTCGCACCACTCTGTACGAAGTAGAAGCTTCTAAGTTGTTGCAGTCACCAAGAAAGAGGCACAGAAGTTCAAGTTTTAGTTTTTGAAAATTCTGTTTTTGGCTGCTTTTGCTGCTTGTAGTTGACCTAGGACCTTAAGATTTTGCATGAACCGAACTCTGGTAGCCACATTACACGAGAAGAAGCGAGAAGTGGTAATTCGTAGTAAAAACCGCAGAAAACATTACGTTTTCTACATTGTTTTCGTATCGACGTAACTGAAAATCTTCACATTGGACGCATTACTCTCCGAAACGTTTACATTTATCGTCTGGCAACTAACGCCGCGTGATGACGTTTGCGGTCGCACCACTCTGTACGAAGTAGAAGCTTCTAAGTTGTTGCAGTCACCAAGAAAGAGGCACAGAAATTCAAGTTTTAGTTTTTGAAAATTCAGTTTTTGGCTGCTTTTGCTGCCTTGTAGTTGACCTAGGACCTTAAGATTTTGCATGAACCGAACTCTGGCAGCCACATTACACGAGAAAAAGCGAGAAGTGGTAATTCGTAGTAAAAACCGCAGAAAACATAACGTTTTCAACATTTGTTTTCGAAATAACGTAACTGAAAATCTTCACATTGGACGCATTACTCTCAGAAACGTTTACATTTATCGTCTGGCAACTAATGCCGCGTGATGACGTTTGCGGTCGCACCACTCTGTACGAAGTAGAAGCTTCTAAGTTGTTGCAGTCACCAAGAAAGAGGCACAGAAATTCAAGTTTTAGTTTTTGAAAATTCAGTTTTTGGCTGCTTTTGCTGTCTTGTAGTTGACCTAGGACCTTAAGATTTTGCATGAACCGAACTCTGGCAGCCACATTACACGAGAAAAAGCGAGAAGTGGTAATTCGTAGTAAAAACCGCAGAAAACATAACGTTTTCTACATTGTTTTCGTATCGACGTAACTGAAAATCTTCACATTGGACGCATTACTCTCAGAAACGTTTACATTTATCGTCTGGCAACTAACGCCGCGTGATGACGTTTGCGGTCGCACCACTCTGTACGAAGTAGAAGCTTGTAAGTTGTTGCAGTCACCAAGAAAGAGGCACAGAAATTCAAGTTTTAGTTTTTGAAAATTCTGTTTTTGGCTGCTTTTGCTGCCTTGTAGTTGACCTAGGACCTTAAGATTTTGCATGAACCGAACTCTGGCAGCCACATTACACGAGAAAAAGCGAGAAGTGGTAATTCGTAGTAAAAACCGCAGAAAACATAACGTTTTCTACATTGTTTTCGTATCGACGTAAATGAAAGTCTTCACATTGGACGCATTACTCTCAGAAACGTTTACATTTATCGTCTGGCAACTAATGCCGCGTGATGACGTTTGCGGTCGCACCACTCTGTACGAAGTAGAAGCTTCTAAGTTGTTGCAGTCACCAAGAAAGAGGCACTGAAATTCAAGTTTTAGTTTTTGAAAATTCAGTTTTTTGCTGCTTTTGCTGCCTTGTAGTTGACCTAGGACCTTAAGATTTTGCATGAACCGAACTCTGGCAGCCACATTACACGAGAAAAAGCGAGAAGTGGTAATTCGTAGTAAAAACCGCAGAAAACATAACGTTTTCTACATTGTTTTCGTATCGACGTAAATGAAAGTCTTCACATTGGACGCATTACTCTCAGAAACGTTTACATTTATCGTCTGGCAACTAATGCCGCGTGATGACGTTTGCGGTCGCACCACTCTGTACGAAGTAGAAGCTTCTAAGTTGTTGCAGTCACCAAGAAAGAGGCACAGAAATTCAAGTTTTAGTTTTTGAAAATTCAGTTTTTGGCTGCTTTTGCTGCCTTGTAGTTGACCTAGGACCTTAAGATTTTGCATGAACCGAACTCTGGCATCCACATTACACGAGAAAAAGCGAGAAGTGGTAATTCGTAGTAAAAACCGCAGAAAACATAACGTTTTCTACATTGTTTTCGTATCGACGTAACTGAAAATCTTCACATTGGACGCATTACTCTCAGAAACGTTTACATTTATCGTCTGGCAACTAATGCCGCGTGATGACGTTTGCGGTCGCACCACTCTGTACGAAGTAGAAGCTTCTAAGTTGTTGCAGTCACCAAGAAAGAGGCACAGAAATTCAAGTTTTAGTTTTTGAAAATTCAGTTTTTGGCTGCTTTTGCTGTCTTGTAGTTGACCTAGGACCTTAAGATTTTGCATGAACCGAACTCTGGCAGCCACATTACACGAGAAAAAGCGAGAAGTGGTAATTCGTAGTAAAAACCGCAGAAAACATAACGTTTTCTACGTTGTTTTCGTATCGACGTAACTGAAAATCTTCACATTGGACGCATTACTCTCAGAAACGTTTACATTTATCGTCTGGCAACTAACGCCGCGTGATGAAGTTTGCGGTCGCACCACTCTGTACGAAGTAGAAGTTTGTAAGTTGTTGCAGTCACCAACAAAGAGGCACAGAAATTCAAGTTTTAGTTTTTGAAAATTCTGTTTTTGGCTGCTTTTGCTGCTTGTAGTTGACCTAGGACCTTAAGATTTTGCATGAACCGAACTCTGGCAGCCACATTACACGAGAAAAAGCGAGAAGTGGTAATTCGTAGTAAAAACCGCAGAAAACATAACGTTTTCTACATTGTTTTCGTATCGACGTAAATGAAAGTCTTCACATTGGACGCATTACTCTCAGAAACGTTTACATTTATCGTCTGGCAACTAATGCCGCGTGATGACGTTTGCGGTCGCACCACTCTGTACGAAGTAGAAGCTTCTAAGTTGTTGCAGTCACCAAGAAAGAGGCACAGAAATTCAAGTTTTAGTTTTTGAAAATTCAGTTTTTGGCTGCTTTTGCTGCCTTGTAGTTGACCTAGGACCTTAAGATTTTGCATGAACCGAACTCTGGCATCCACATTACACGAGAAAAAGCGAGAAGTGGTAATTCGTAGTAAAAACCGCAGAAAACATAACGTTTTCTACATTGTTTTCGTATCGACGTAACTGAAAATCTTCACATTGGACGCATTACTCTCAGAAACGTTTACATTTATCGTCTGGCAACTAATGCTGCGTGATGACGTTTAAGGTCGCACCACTCTGTACGAAGTAGAAGCTTCTAAGTTGTTGCAGTCACCAAGAAAGAGGCACAGAAATTCAAGTTTTAGTTTTTGAAAATTCTGTTTTTGGCTGCTTTTGCTGCTTGTAGTTGACCTAGGACTTTAAGATTTTGCATGAACCGAACTCTGGCAGCCACATTACACGAGAAAAAGCGAGAAGTGGTAGTTCGTAGTAAAAACCGCAGAAAACATAACGTTTTCTACATTGTTTTCGTATCGACGTAACTGAAAATCTTCACATTGGACGCATTACTCTCAGAAACGTTTACATTTATCGTCTGGCAACTAACGCCGCGTGATGACGTTTGCGGTCGCACCACTCTGTACGAAGTAGAAGCTTCTAAGTTGTTGCAGTCACCAAGAAAGAGGCACAGAAATTCAAGTTTTAGTTTTTGAAAATTCAGTTTTTGGTTGCTTTTGCTGCCTTGTAGTTGACCTAGGACCTTAAGATTTTGCATGAACCGAACTCTGGCAGCCACATTACACGAGAAAAAGCGAGAAGTGGTAATTCGTAGTAAAAACCGCAGAAAACATAACGTTTTCAACACATGTTTTCGAAATGACGTAACTGAAAATCTTCACATTGGACGCATTACTCTCAGAAACGTTTACATTTATCGTCTGGCAACTAATGCAGCGTGATGACGTTTGCGGTCGCACCACTCTGTACGAAGTAGAAGCTTCTAAGTTGTTGCAGTCACCAAGAAAGAGGCACAGAAATTCAAGTTTTAGTTTTTGAAAATTCAGTTTTTGGCGGCTTTTGCTGCCTTGTAGTTGACCTAGGACCTTAAGATTTTGCATGAACCGAACTCTGGCAGCCACATTACACGAGAAAAAGCGAGAAGTGGTAATTCGTAGTAAAAACCGCAGAAAACATAACGTTTTCAACATTTGTTTTCGAAATGACGTAACTGAAAATCTTCACATTGGACGCATTACTCTCAGAAACGGTTACATTTATCGTCAGGCAACTAATGCAGCGTGATGACGTTTGCGGCCGCACCACTCTGTACGAAGTAGAAGCTTCTACGTTGTTGCAGTCACCAAGAAAGAGGCACAGAAATTCAAGTTTTAGTTTTTGAAAATTCAGTTTTTGGTTGCTTTTGCTGCCTTGTAGTTGACCTGGGACCTTAAGATTTTGCATGAACCGAACTCTGGCAGCCACATTACACGAGAAAAAGCGAGAAGTGGTAATTCGTAGTAAACACCGCAGAAAACATAACGTTTTCAACATTTGTTTTCGAAATGACGTAACTGAAAATCTTCACATTGGACGCATTACTCTCAGAAACGTTTACATTTATCGTCTGGCAACTAATGCAGCGTGATGACGTTTGCGGTCGCACCACTCTGTACGAAGTAGAAGCTTCTAAGTTGTTGCAGTCACCAAGAAAGAGGCACAGAAATTCAAGTTTTAGTTTTTGAAAATTCAGTTTTTGGCTGCTTTTGCTGCCTCGTAGTTGACCTAGGACCTTAAGATTTTGCATGAACCGAACTCTGGCAGCGACATTACACGAGAAAAAGCGAGAAGAGGTGATTAGTAGTAAAAACCGCAGAAAACATAACGTTTTCTACATTGTTTTCGTATCGACGTAACTGAAAATCTTCACATTGGACGCATTACTCTCAGAAACGTTTACATTTATCGTCTGGCAACTAATGCCGCGTGATGACGTTTGCGGTCGCACCACTCTGTACGAAGTAGAAGCTTCTAAGTTGTTGCAGTCACCAAGAAAGAGGCACAGAAATTCAAGTTTTAGTTTTTGAAAATTCAGTTTTTGGTTGCTTTTGCTGCCTTGTAGTTGACCTAGGACCTTAAGATTTTGCATGAACCGAACTCTGGCAGCCACATTACACGAGAAAAAGCGAGAAGTGGTAATTCGTAGTAAAAACCGCAGAAAACATAACGTTTTCAACATTTGTTTTCGAAATGACGTAACTGAAAATCTTCACATTGGACCCATTACTCTCAGAAACGTTTACATTTATCGTCTGGCAACTAATGCAGCGTGATGACGTTTGCGGTCGCACGACTCTGTACGAAGTAGAAACTTCTAAGTTGTTGCAGTCACCAAGAAAGAGGCACAGAAATTCAAGTTTTAGTTTTTGAAAATTCAGTTTTTGGTTGCTTTTGCTGCCTTGTAGTTGACCTAGGCCCTTAAGATTTTGCATGAACCGAACTCTTGCAGCCACATTACACGAGAAAAAGCGAGAAGTGGTAATTCGTAGTAAAAACCGCAGAAAACATAACGTTTTCAACTTTTGTTTTCGAAATGACGTAACTGAAAATCTTCGCATTGGACGCAATACTCTCAGAAACGTTTACATTTATCGTCTGGCAACTAATGCCGCGTGATGACGTTTGCGGTCGCACCACTCTCTACGAAGTAGAAGCTCCTAAGTTGTTGCAGTCACCAAGAAAGAGGCACAGAAATTCAAGTTTTAGTTTTTGAAAATTCAGTTTTTGGCTGCTTTTGCTGCCTTGTAGTTGACCTAGGACCTTAAGATTTTGCATGAACCGAACTCTGGCAGCCACATTACACGAGAAAAAGCGAGAAGTGGTAATTCGTAGTAAAAACCGCAGAAAACGTAACGTTTTCAACATTTGTTTTCGAAATGACGTAACTGAAAATCTTCACATTGGGCGCACTACTCGCAGAAACGTTTACATTTATCGTCTGGCAACTAATGCCGCATGATGACGTTTGCGGTCGCACCACTCTGTACGAAGTAGAAGCTTCTAAGTTGTTGCAGTCACCAAGAAAGAGGCACAGAAATTCAAGTTTTAGTTTTTGAAAATTCAGTTTTTGGCTGCTTTTGCTGCCTTGTAGTTCACCTAGGACCTTAAGATTTTGCATGAACCGATCTCTGGCAGCCACATTACACGAGAAAAAGCGAGAAGTGGTTATTCGTAGTAAAAACCGCAGAAAACATAACGTTTTCAACATTTGTTTTCGAAATGACGTAACTGAAAATCTTCACATTGGACGCATTACTCTCAGAAACGTTTACATTTATCGTCTGGCAACTAATGTTGCGTGATGATGTTTGCGGTCGCACCACTCTGTACGAAGTAGAAGCTTCTAAGTTGTTGCAGTCACCAAGAAAGAGGCACAGAAATTCAAGTTTTTGTTTTTGAAAATTCAGTTTTTGGCTGCTTTTGCTGCCTTGTAGTTGACCTAGGACCTTAAGATTTTGCATGAACCGAACTCTGGCAGCCACATTACACGAGAAAAAGCGAGAAGTGGTAATTCGTAGTAAAAACCGCAGAAAACATAACGTTTTCAACATTTGTTTTCGAAATGACGTAACTGAAAATCTTCACATTGGACGCATTACTCTCAGAAACGTTTACATTTTTCGTCTGGCAACTAATGCCGCGTGATGACGTTTGCGGTCGCACCACTCTGCACGAAGTAGAAGCTTCTAAGTTGTTGCAGTCACCAAGAAAGAGGCACAGAAATTCAAGTTTTTGTTTTTGAAAATTCAGTTGTTGGTTGCTTTTGCTGCCTTGTAGTTGACGTAGGACCTTAAGATTTTGCATGAACCGAACTCTGGCAGCCACATTACACGAGAAAAAGCGAGAAGTGGTAATTCGGACTAAAAACCGCAGAAAACATAACGTTTTCTACATTGTTTTCGTATCGACGTAACTGAAAATCTTCACATTGGACGCATTACTCTCAGAAACGTTTACATTTATCGTCTGGCAACTAATGCCGCGTGATGACGTTTGCGGTCGCACCACTCTGTACGAAGTAGAAGCTACTAAGTTGTTGCAGTCACCAAGAAAGAGGCACAGAAATTCAAGTTTTAGTTTTTGAAAATTCAGTTTTTGGCTGCTTTTGCTGCCTTGTAGTTGACCTAGGACCTTAAGATTTTGCATGAACCGATCTCTGGCAGCCACATTACACGAGAAAAAGCGAGAAGTGGTTATTCGTAGTAAAAACCGCAGAAAACATAACGTTTTCAACATTTGTTTTCGAAATGACGTAACTGAAAATCTTCACATTGGACGCATTACTCTCTGAAACGTTTACATTTATCGTCTGGCAACTAATGTTGCGTGATGACGTTTGCGGTCGCACCACTCTGTACGAAGTAGAAGCTTCTAAGTTGTTGCAGTCACCAAGAAAGAGGCACAGAAATTAAAGTTTTAGTTTTTGAAAATTCAGTTTTTGGCTGCTTTTGCTGCCTTGTAGTTGACCTAGGACCTTAAGATTTTGCATGAACCGAACTCTGGCAGCCACATTACACGAGAAAAAGCGAGAAGTGGTAATTCGTAGTAAAAACCGCAGAAAACATAACGTTTTCTACATTGTTTTCGTATCGACGTAACTGAAAATCTTCACATTGGACGCATTACTCTCAGAAACGTTTACATTTATCGTCTGGCAACTAACGCCACGTGATGACGTTTGCGGTCGCACCACTCTGTACGAAGTAGAAGCTTCTAAGTTGTTGCAGTCACCAAGAAAGAGGCACAGAATTTCAAGTTTTAGTTTTTGAAAATTCAGTTTTTGGTTGCTTTTGCTGCCTTGTAGTTGACCTAGGACCTTAAGATTTTGCATGAACCGAACTCTGGCAGCCACATTACACGAGAAAAAGCGAGAAGTGGTAATTCGTAGTAAAAACCGCAGAAAACATAACGTTTTCAACATATGTTTTCGAAATGACGTAACTGAAAATCTTCACATTGGACGCATTACTCTCAGAAACGTTTACATTTATCGTCTGGCAACTAATGCAGCGTGATGACGTTTGCGGTCGCACCACTCTGTACGAAGTAGAAGCTTCTAAGTTGTTGCAGTCACCAAGAAAGAGGCACAGAAATTCAAGTTTTAGTTTTTGAAAATTCAGTTTTTGGCGGCTTTTGCTGCCTTGTAGTTGACCTAGGACCTTAAGATTTTGCATGAACCGAACTCTGGCAGCCACATTACACGAGAAAAAGCGAGAAGTGGTAATTCGTAGTAAAAACCGCAGAAAACATAACGTTTTCAACATTTGTTTTCGAAATGACGTAACTGAAAATCTTCACATTGGACGCATTACTCTCAGAAACGTTTACATTTATCGTCAGGCAACTAATGCAGCGTGATGACGTTTGCGGCCGCACCACTCTGTACGAAGTAGAAGCTTCTACGTTGTTGCAGTCACCAAGAAAGAGGCACAGAAATTCAAGTTTTAGTTTTTGAAAATTCAGTTTTTGGTTGCTTTTGCTGCCTTGTAGTTGACCTGGGACCTTAAGATTTTGCATGAACCGAACTCTGGCAGCCACATTACACGAGAAAAAGCGAGAAGTGGTAATTCGTAGTAAACACCGCAGAAAACATAACGTTTTCAACATTTGTTTTCGAAATGACGTAACTGAAAATCTTCACATTGGACGCATTACTCTCAGAAACGTTTACATTTATCGTCTGGCAACTAATGCAGCGTGATGACGTTTGCGGTCGCACCACTCTGTACGAAGTAGAAGCTTCTAAGTTGTTGCAGTCACCAAGAAAGAGGCACAGAAATTCAAGTTTTAGTTTTTGAAAATTCAGTTTTTGGCTGCTTTTGCTGCCTCGTAGTTGACCTAGGACCATAAGATTTTGCATGAACCGAACTCTGGCAGCGACATTACACGAGAAAAAGCGAGAAGAGGTAATTCGTAGTAAAAACCGCAGAAAACATAACGTTTTCTACATTGTTTTCGTATCGACGTAACTGAAAATCTTCACATTGGACGCATTACTCTCAGAAACGTTTACATTTATCGTCTGGCAACTAATGCCGCGTGATGACGTTTGCGGTCGCACCACTCTGTACGAAGTAGAAGCTTCTAAGTTGTTGCAGTCACCAAGAAAGAGGCACAGAAATTCAAGTTTTAGTTTTTGAAAATTCAGTTTTTGGTTGCTTTTGCTGCCTTGTAGTTGACCTAGGACCTTAAGATTTTGCATGAACCGAACTCTGGCAGCCACATTACACGAGAAAAAGCGAGAAGTGGTAATTCGTAGTAAAAACCGCAGAAAACATAACGTTTTCAACATTTGTTTTCGAAATGACGTAACTGAAAATCTTCACATTGGACCCATTACTCTCAGAAACGTTTACATTTATCGTCTGGCAACTAATGCAGCGTGATGACGTTTGCGGTCGCACGACTCTGTACGAAGTAGAAACTTCTAAGTTGTTGCAGTCACCAAGAAAGAGGCACAGAAATTCAAGTTTTAGTTTTTGAAAATTCAGTTTTTGGTTGCTTTTGCTGCCTTGTAGTTGACCTAGGCCCTTAAGATTTTGCATGAACCGAACTCTGGCAGCCACATTACACGAGAAAAAGCGAGAAGTGGTAATTCGTAGTAAAAACCGCAGAAAACATAACGTTTTCAACATTTGTTTTCGAAATGACGTAACTGAAAATCTTCGCATTGGACGCAATACTCTCAGAAACGTTTACATTTATCGTCTGGCAACTAATGCCGCGTGATGACGTTTGCGGTCGCACCACTCTGTACGAAGTAGAAGCTTCTAAGTTGTTGCAGTCACCAAGAAAGAGGCACAGAAATTCAAGTTTTAGTTTTTGAAAATTCAGTTTTTGGCTGCTTTTGCTGCCTTGTAGTTGACCTAGGACCTTAAGATTTTGCATGAACCGAACTCTGGCAGCCACATTACACGAGAAAAAGCGAGAAGTGGTAATTCGTAGTAAAAACCGCAGAAAACGTAACGTTTTCAACATTTGTTTTCGAAATGACGTAACTGAAAATCTTCACATTGGGCGCACTACTCTCAGAAACGTTTACATTTATCGTCTGGCAACTAATGCCGCGTGATGACGTTTGCGGTCGCACCACTCTATACGAAGTAGAAGCTTCTAAGTTGTTGCAGTCACCAAGAAAGAGGCACAGAAATTCAAGTTTTAGTTTTTGAAAATTCAGTTTTTGGCTGCTTTTGCTGCCTTGTAGTTGACCTAGGACCTTAAGATTTTGCATGAACCGAACTCTGGCAGCCACATTACACGAGAAAAAGCGAGAAGTGGTAATTCGTAGTAAAAACCGCAGAAAACATAACGTTTTCTACATCGTTTTCGTATCGACGTAACTGAAAATCTTCAGATTGGACGCATTACTCTCAGAAACGTTTACATTTATCGTCTGGCAACTAATGCCGCATGATGACGTTTGCGGTCGCACCACTCTGTACGAAGTAGAAGCTTCTAAGTTGTTGCAGTCACCAAGAAAGAGGCACAGAAATTCAAGTTTTAGTTTTTGAAAATTCAGTTTTTGGCTGCTTTTGCTGCCTTGTAGTTCACCTAGGACCTTAAGATTTTGCATGAACCGATCTCTGGCAGCCACATTACACGAGAAAAAGCGAGAAGTGGTTATTCGTAGTAAAAACCGCAGAAAACATAACGTTTTCAACATTTGTTTTCGAAATGACGTAACTGAAAATCTTCACATTGGACGCATTACTCTCAGAAACGTTTACATTTATCGTCTGGCAACTAATGTTGCGTGATGATGTTTGCGGTCGCACCACTCTGTACGAAGTAGAAGCTTCTAAGTTGTTGCAGTCACCAAGAAAGAGGCACAGAAATTCAAGTTTTTGTTTTTGAAAATTCAGTTTTTGGCTGCTTTTGCTGCCTTGTAGTTGACCTAGGACCTTAAGATTTTGCATGAACCGAACTCTGGCAGCCACATTACACGAGAAAAAGCGAGAAGTGGTAATTCGTAGTAAAAACCGCAGAAAACATAACGTTTTCAACATTTGTTTTCGAAATGACGTAACTGAAAATCTTCACATTGGACGCATTACTCTCAGAAACGTTTACATTTTTCGTCTGGCAACTAATGCCGCGTGATGACGTTTGCGGTCGCACCACTCTGCACGAAGTAGAAGCTTCTAAGTTGTTGCAGTCACCAAGAAAGAGGCACAGAAATTCAAGCTTTTGTTTTTGAAAATTCAGTTGTTGGTTGCTTTTGCTGCCTTGTAGTTGACGTAGGACCTTAAGATTTTGCATGAACCGAACTCTGGCAGCCACATTACACGAGAAAAAGCGAGAAGTGGTAATTCGGACTAAAAACCGCAGAAAACATAACGTTTTCTACATTGTTTTCGTATCGACGTAACTGAAAATCTTCACATTGGACGCATTACTCTCAGAAACGTTTACATTTATCGTCTGGCAACTAATGCCGCGTGATGACGTTTGCGGTCGCACCACTCTGTACGAAGTAGAAGCTTCTAAGTTGTTGCAGTCACCAAGAAAGAGGCACAGAAATTCAAGTTTTAGTTTTTGAAAATTCAGTTTTTGGCTGCTTTTGCTGCCTTGTAGTTGACCTAGGACCTTAAGATTTTGCATGAACCGAACTCTGGCAGCCACATTACACGAGAAAAAGCGAGAAGTGGTAATTCGTAGTAAAAACCGCAGAAAACATAACGTTTTCTACATTGTTTTCGTATCGACGTAACTGAAAATCTTCACATTGGACGCATTACTCTCAGAAACGTTTACATTTATCGTCTGGCAACTAATGCCGCGTGATGACGTTTGCGGTCGCACCACTCTGTACGAAGTAGAAGCTTCTAAGTTGTTGCAGTCACCAAGAAAGAGGCACAGAAATTCAAGTTTTAGTTTTTGAAAATTCAGTTTTTGGCTGCTTTTGATGCCTTGTAGTTGACCTAGGACCTTAAGATTTTGCATGAACCGAACTCTGGCAGCCACATTACACGAGAAAAAGCGAGAAGTGGTAATTCGTAGTAAAAACCGCAGAAAACATAACGTTTTCAACATTTGTTTTCGAAATGACGTAACTGAAAATCTTCACATTGGACCCATTACTCTCAGAAACGTTTACATTTATCGTCTGGCAACTAATGCAGCGTGATGACGTTTGCGGTCGCACGACTCTGTACGAAGTAGAAACTTCTAAGTTGTTGCAGTCACCAAGAAAGAGGCACAGAAATTCAAGTTTTAGTTTTTGAAAATTCAGTTTTTGGTTGCTTTTGCTGCCTTGTAGTTGACCTAGGCCCTTAAGATTTTGCATGAACCGAACTCTGGCAGCCACATTACACGAGAAAAAGCGAGAAGTGGTAATTCGTAGTAAAAACCGCAGAAAACATAACGTTTTCAACATTTGTTTTCGAAATGACGTAACTGAAAATCTTCGCATTGGACGCAATACTCTCAGAAACGTTTACATTTATCGTCTGGCAACTAATGCCGCGTGATGACGTTTGCGGTCGCACCACTCTGTACGAAGTAGAAGCTTCTAAGTTGTTGCAGTCACCAAGAAAGAGGCACAGAAATTCAAGTTTTAGTTTTTGAAAATTCAGTTTTTGGCTGCTTTTGCTGCCTTGTAGTTGACCTAGGACCTTAAGATTTTGCATGAACCGAACTCTGGCAGCCACATTACACGAGAAAAAGCGAGAAGTGGTAATTCGTAGTAAAAACCGCAGAAAACGTAACGTTTTCAACATTTGTTTTCGAAATGACGTAACTGAAAATCTTCACATTGGGCGCACTACTCTCAGAAACGTTTACATTTATCGTCTGGCAACTAATGCCGCGTGATGACGTTTGCGGTCGCACCACTCTGTACGAAGTAGAAGCTTCTAAGTTGTTGCAGTCACCAAGAAAGAGGCACAGAAATTCAAGTTTTAGTTTTTGAAAATTCAGTTTTTGGCTGCTTTTGCTGCCTTGTAGTTGACCTAGGACCTTAAGATTTTGCATGAACCGAACTCTGGCAGCCACATTACACGAGAAAAAGCGAGAAGTGGTAATTCGTAGTAAAAACCGCAGAAAACATAACGTTTTCTACATCGTTTTCGTATCGACGTAACTGAAAATCTTCAGATTGGACGCATTACTCTCAGAAACGTTTACATTTATCGTCTGGCAACTAATGCCGCATGATGACGTTTGCGGTCGCACCACTCTGTACGAAGTAGAAGCTTCTAAGTTGTTGCAGTCACCAAGAAAGAGGCACAGAAATTCAAGTTTTAGTTTTTGAAAATTCAGTTTTTGGCTGCTTTTGCTGCCTTGTAGTTCACCTAGGACCTTAAGATTTTGCATGAACCGATCTCTGGCAGCCACATTACACGAGAAAAAGCGAGAAGTGGTTATTCGTAGTAAAAACCGCAGAAAACATAACGTTTTCAACATTTGTTTTCGAAATGACGTAACTGAAAATCTTCACATTGGACGCATTACTCTCAGAAACGTTTACATTTATCGTCTGGCAACTAATGTTGCGTGATGATGTTTGCGGTCGCACCACTCTGTACGAAGTAGAAGCTTCTAAGTTGTTGCAGTCACCAAGAAAGAGGCACAGAAATTCAAGTTTTTGTTTTTGAAAATTCAGTTTTTGGCTGCTTTTGCTGCCTTGTAGTTGACCTAGGACCTTAAGATTTTGCATGAACCGAACTCTGGCAGCCACATTACACGAGAAAAAGCGAGAAGTGGTAATTCGTAGTAAAAACCGCAGAAAACATAACGTTTTCAACATTTGTTTTCGAAATGACGTAACTGAAAATCTTCACATTGGACGCATTACTCTCAGAAACGTTTACATTTTTCGTCTGGCAACTAATGCCGCGTGATGACGTTTGCGGTCGCACCACTCTGCACGAAGTAGAAGCTTCTAAGTTGTTGCAGTCACCAAGAAAGAGGCACAGAAATTCAAGCTTTTGTTTTTGAAAATTCAGTTGTTGGTTGCTTTTGCTGCCTTGTAGTTGACGTAGGACCTTAAGATTTTGCATGAACCGAACTCTGGCAGCCACATTACACGAGAAAAAGCGAGAAGTGGTAATTCGGACTAAAAACCGCAGAAAACATAACGTTTTCTACATTGTTTTCGTATCGACGTAACTGAAAATCTTCACATTGGACGCATTACTCTCAGAAACGTTTACATTTATCGTCTGGCAACTAATGCCGCGTGATGACGTTTGCGGTCGCACCACTCTGTACGAAGTAGAAGCTTCTAAGTTGTTGCAGTCACCAAGAAAGAGGCACAGAAATTCAAGTTTTAGTTTTTGAAAATTCAGTTTTTGGCTGCTTTTGCTGCCTTGTAGTTGACCTAGGACCTTAAGATTTTGCATGAACCGAACTCTGGCAGCCACATTACACGAGAAAAAGCGAGAAGTGGTAATTCGTAGTAAAAACCGCAGAAAACATAACGTTTTCTACATTGTTTTCGTATCGACGTAACTGAAAATCTTCACATTGGACGCATTACTCTCAGAAACGTTTACATTTATCGTCTGGCAACTAATGCCGCGTGATGACGTTTGCGGTCGCACCACTCTGTACGAAGTAGAAGCTTCTAAGTTGTTGCAGTCACCAAGAAAGAGGCACAGAAATTCAAGTTTTAGTTTTTGAAAATTCAGTTTTTGGCTGCTTTTGATGCCTTGTAGTTGACCTAGGACCTTAAGATTTTGCATGAACCGAACTCTGGCAGCCACATTACACGAGAAAAAGCGAGAAGTGGTAATTCGTAGTAAAAACCGCAGAAAACATAACGTTTTCAACATTTGTTTTCGAAATGACGTAACTGAAAATCTTCACATTGGACGCATTACTCTCAGAAACGTTTACATTTATCGTCTGGCAACTAATGCAGCGTGATGACGTTTGCGGTCGCACCACTCTGTACGAAGTAGAAGCTTCTAAGCTGTTGCAGTCACCAAGAAAGAGGCACAGAAATTAAAGTTTTAGTTTTTGAAAATTCAGTTTTTGGCTGCTTTTGCTGCCTTGTAGTTGACCTAGGACCTTAAGATTTTGCATGAACCGAACTCTGGCAGCCACATTACACGAGAAAAAGCGAGAAGTGGTAATTCGTAGTAAAAACCGCAGAAAACATAACGTTTTCTACATTGTTTTCGTATCGACGTAACTGAAAATCTTCACATTGGACGCATTACTCTCAGAAACGTTTACATTTATCGTCTGGCAACTAATGCCGCGTGATGACTTTTGCGGTCGCACCACTCTGTACGAAGTAGAAGCTTCTAAGTTGTTGCAGTCACCAAGAAAGAGGCACAGAAATTCAAGTTTTAGTTTTTGAAAATTCAGTTTTTGGCTGCTTTTGCTGCCTTGTAGTTGACCTAGGACCTTAAGATTTTGCATGAACCGAACTCTGGCAGCCACATTACACGAGAAAAAGCGAGAAGCGGTAATTCGTAGTAAAAACCGCAGAAAACATAACGTTTTCTACATTGTTTTCGTATCGACGTAACTGAAAATCTTCACATAGGACGCATTACTCTCAGAAACGTTTACATTTATCGTCTGGCAACTAATGCCGCGTGATGACGTTTGCGGTCGCACCACTCTGTACGAAGTAGAAGCTTCTAAGTTGTTGCAGTCACCAAGAAAGAGGCACAGAAATTAAAGTTTTAGTTTTTGAAAATTCAGTTTTTGGCTGCTTTTGCTGCCTTGTAGTTGACCTAGGATCTTAAGATTTTGCATGAACCGAACTCTGGCAGCCACATTACACGAGAAAAAGCGAGAAGTGGTAATTCGTAGTAAAAACCGCAGAAAACATAACGTTTTCTACATTGTTTTCGTATCGACGTAACTGAAAATCTTCACATTGGACGCATTACTCTCAGAAACGTTTACATTTATCGTCTGGCAACGAATGCCGCGTGATGACGTTTGCGGTCGCACCACTCTGTACGAAGTAGAAGCTTCTAAGTTGTTGCAGTCACCAAGAAAGAGGCACAGAAATTCAAGTTTTAGTTTTTGAAAATTCAGTTTTTGTTTGCTCTTGCTGCCTTGTAGTTGACCTAGGACCTTAAGATTTTGCATGAACCGAACTCTGGCAGCCACATTACACGAGAAAAAGCGAGAAGTGGTAATTCGTAGTAAAAACCGCAGAAAACATAACGTTTTCTACATTGTTTTCGTATCGAAGTAACTGAAAATCTTCACATTGGACGCATTACTCTCAGAAACGTTTACATTTATCGTCTGGCAACTAATGCCGCGTGATGACGTTTGCGGTCGCACCACTCTGTACGAAGTAGAAGCTTCTAAGTTGTTGCAGTCACCAAGAAAGAGGCACAGAAATTCAAGTTTTAGTTTTTGAAAATTCAGTTTTTGGCTGCTTTTGCTGCCTTGTAGTTCACCTAGGACCTTAAGATTTTGCATGAACCGATTTCTGGCAGCCACATTACACGAGAAAAAGCGAGAAGTGGTTTTTCGTAGTAAAAACCGCAGAAAACATAACGTTTTCAACATTTGTTTTCGAAATGACGTAACTGAAAATCTTCACATTGGACGCATTACTCTCAGAAACGTTTACATTTATCGTCTGGCAACTAATGCCGCGTGATGACGTTTGCGGTCGCACCACTCTGTACGAAGTAGAAGCTTCTAAGTTGTTGCAGTCACCAAGAAAGAGGCACAGAAATTCAAGTTTTAGTTTTTGAAAATTCAGTTTTTGGCTGCTTTTGCTGTCTTGTAGTTGACCTAGGACCTTAAGATTTTGCATGAACCGAACTCTGGCAGCCACATTACACGAGAAAAAGCGAGAAGTGGTAATTCGTAGTAAAAACCGCAGAAAACATAACGTTTTCTACATTGTTTTCGTATCGACGTAACTGAAAATCTTCACATTGGACGCATTACTCTCAGAAACGTTTACATTTATCGTCTGGCAACTAATGCCACGTGATGACGTTTGCGGTCGCACCACTCTGTACGAAGTAGACGCTTGTAAGTTGTTGCAGTCACCAAGAAAGAGGCACAGAAATTCAAGTTTTAGTTTTTGAAAATTCAGTTTTTGGCTGCTTTTGCTGCCTTGTAGTTGACCTAGGACTTTAAGATTTTGCATGAACCGAACTCTGGCAGCCACATTACACGAGAAAAAGCGAGAAGTGGTAATTCGTAGTAAAAACCGCAGAAAACATAACGTTTTCTACATTGTTTTCGTATCGACGTAACTGAAAGTCTTCACATTGGACGCATTACTCTCAGAAACGTTTACATTTATCGTCTGGCAACTAATGCCGCGTGATGACGTTTGCGGTCGCACCACTCTGTACGAAGTAGAAGCCTCTAAGTTGTTGCAGTCACCAAGAAAGAGGCACAGAAATTCAAGTTTTAGTTTTTGAAAATTCAGTTTCTGGCTGCTTTTGCTGCCTAGTAGTTGACCTAGGACCTTAAGATTTTGCATGAACCGAACTCTGGCAGCCACATTACACGAGAAAAAGCGAGAAGTGGTAATTCGTAGTAAAAACCGCAGAAAACATAACGTTTTCTACATTGTTTTCGTATCGACGTAACTGAAAATCTTCACATTGGACGCATTACTCTCAGAAACGTTTACATTTATCGTCTGGCAACTAATGCTGCGTGATGACGTTTAAGGTCGCACCACTCTGTACGAAGTAGAAGCTTCTAAGTTGTTGCAGTCACCATGAAAGAGGCACAGAAATTCAAGTTTTAGTTTTTGAAAATTCTGTTTTTGGGTGCTTTTGCTGCTTGTAGTTGACCTAGGACCTTAAGATTTTGCATGAACCGAACTCTGGCAGCCACATTACACGAGAAAAAGCGAGAAGTGGTAATTCGTAGTAAAAACCGCAGAAAACATAACGTTTTCTACATTGTTTTCGTATCGACGTAACTGAAAATCTTCACATTGGACGCATTACTCTCAGAAACGTTTACATTTATCGTCTGGCAACTAACGCCGCGTGATGACGTTTGCGGTCGCACCACTCTGTACGAAGTAGAAGCTTCTAAGTTATTGCAGTCACCAAGAAAGAGGCACAGAAATTCAAGTTTTAGTTTTTGAAAATTCAGTTTTTGGCTGCTTTTGCTGCCTTGTAGTTGACCTAGGACCTTAAGATTTTGCATGAACCGAACTCTGGCAGCCACATTACACGAGAAAAAGCGAGAAGTGGTAATTCGTAGTAAAAACCGCAGAAAACATAACGTTTTCAACATTTGGTTTCGAAATGACGTAACTGAAAATCTTCACATTGGACGCATTACTCTCAGAAACGTTTACATTTATCGTCTGGCAACTAATGCAGCGTGATGACGTTTGCGGTCGCACCACTCTGTACGAAGTAGAAGCTTCTAAGTTGTTGCAGTCACCAAGAAAGAGGCACAGAAATTCAAGTTTTAGTTTTTGAAAATTCAGTTTTTGGCGGCTTTTGCTGCCTTGTAGTTGACCTAGGACCTTAAGATTTTGCATGAACCGAACTCTGGCAGCCACATTACACGAGAAAAAGCGAGAAGTGGTAATTCGTAGTAAAAACCGCAGAAAACATAACGTTTTCAACATTTGTTTTCGAAATGACGTAACTGAAAATCTTCACATTGAACGCATTACTCTCAGAAACGTTTACATTTATCGTCAGGCAACTAATGCAGCGTGATGACGTTTGCGGTCGCACCACTCTGTACGAAGTAGAAGCTTCTACGTTGTTGCAGTCACCAAGAAAGAGGCACAGAAATTCAAGTTTTAGTTTTTGAAAATTCAGTTTTTGGTTGCTTTTGCTGCCTTGTAGTTGACCTGGGACCTTAAGATTTTGCATGAACCGAACTCTGGCAGCCACATTACACGAGAAAAAGCGAGAAGTGGTAATTCGTAGTAAACACCGCAGAAAACATAACGTTTTCAACATTTGTTTTCGAAATGACGTAACTGAAAATGTTCACATTGGACGCATTACTCTCAGAAACGTTTACATTTATCGTCTGGCAACTAATGCAGCGTGATTACGTTTGCGGTCGCACCACTCTGTACGAAGTAGAAGCTTCTAAGTTGTTGCAGTCACCAAGAAAGAGGCACAGAAATTCAAGTTTTAGTTTTTGAAAATTCAGTTTTTGGCTGCTTTTGCTGCCTCGTAGTTGACCTAGGACCTTAAGATTTTGCATGAACCGAACTCTGGCAGCCACATTACACGAGAAAAAGCGAGAAGTGGTAATTCGTAGTAAAAACCGCAGAAAACATAACGTTTTCTACATTGTTTTCGTATCGACGTAACTGAAAATCTTCACATTGGACGCATTACTCTCAGAAACGTTTACATTTATCGTCTGGCAACTAATGCCGCGTGATGACGTCTGCGGTCGCTCCACTCTGTACGAAGTAGAAGCTTCTAAGTTGTTGCAGTCACCAAGAAAGAGGCACAGAAATTCAAGTTTTAGTTTTTGAAAATTCAGTTTTTGGTTGCTTTTGCTGCCTTGTAGTTGACCTAGGACCTTAAGATTTTGCATGAACCGAACTCTGGCAGCCACATTACACGAGAAAAAGCGAGAAGTGGTAATTCGTAGATAAAACCGCAGAGAACGTAACGTTTTCAACATTTGTTTTCGAAATGACGTAACTGAAAATCTTCACATTGGACGCACTACTCTCAGAAACGTTTACATTTATCGTCTGGCAACTAATGCAGCGTGATGACGTTTGCGGTCGCACCACTCTGTACGAAGTAGAAGCTTCTAAGTTGTTGCAGTCACCAAGAAAGAGGCACAGAAATTCAAGTTTTAGTTTTTGAAAATTCAGTTTTTGGCTGCTTTTGCTGCCTCGTAGTTGACCTAGGACCTTAAGATTTTGCATGAACCGAACTCTGGCAGCCACATTACACGAGAAAAAGCGAGAAGTGGTAATTCGTAGTAAAAACCGCAGAAAACATAACGTTTTCTACATTGTTTTCGTATCGACGTAACTGAAAATCTTCACATTGGACGCATTACTCTCAGAAACGTTTACATTTATCGTCTGGCAACTAATGCCGCGTGATGACGTTTGCGGTCGCACCACTCTGTACGAAGTAGAAGCTTCTAAGTTGTTGCAGTCACCAAGAAAGAGGCACAGAAATTCAAGTTTTAGTTTTTGAAAATTCAGTTTTTGTTGCTTTTGCTGCCTTGTAGTTGACCTAGGACCTTAAGATTTTGCATGAACCGAACTCTGGCAGCCACATTACACGAGAAAAAGCGAGAAGTGGTAATTCGTAGTAAAAACCGCAGAAAACGTAACGTTTTCAACATTTGTTTTCGAAATGACGTAACTGAAAATCTTCACATTGGACGCACTACTCTCAGAAACGTTTACATTTATCGTCTGGCAACTAATGCCGCGTGATGACGTTTGCGGTCGCACCACTCTGTACGAAGTAGAAGCTTCTAAGTTGTTGCAGTCACCAAGAAAGAGGCACAGAAATTCAAGATTTAGTTTTTGAAAATTCAGTTTTTGGCTGCTTTTGCTGCCTTGTAGTTGACCTAGGACCTTAAGATTTTGCATGAACCGAACTCTGGCAGCCACATTACACGAGAAAAAGCGAGAAGTGGTAATTCGTAGTAAAAACCGCAGAAAACATAACGTTTTCTACATCGTTTTCGTATCGACGTAACTGAAAATCTTCACATTGGACGCATTACTCTCAGAAACGTTTACATTTATCGTCTGGCAACTAATGCCGCATGATGACGTTTGCGGTCGCACCACTCTGTACGAAGTAGAAGCTTCTAAGTTGTTGCAGTCACCAAGAAAGAGGCACAGAAATTCAAGTTTTAGTTTTTGAAAATTCAGTTTTTGGCTGCTTTTGCTGCCTTGTAGTTGACCTAGGACCTTAAGATTTTGCATGAACCGATCTCTGGCAGCCACATTACACGAGAAAAAGCGAGAAGTGGTTATTCGTAGTAAAAACCGCAGAAAACATAACGTTTTCAACATTTGTTTTCGAAATGACGTAACTGAAAATCTTCACATTGGACGCATTACTCTCAGAAACGTTTACATTTATCGTCTGGCAACTAATGTTGCGTGATGATGTTTGCGGTCGCACCACTCTGTACGAAGTAGAAGCTTCTAAGTTGTTGCAGTCACCAAGAAAGAGGCACAGAAATTCAAGTTTTTGTTTTTGAAAATTCAGTTTTTGGCTGCTTTTGCTGCCTTGTAGTTGACCTAGGACCTTAAGATTTTGCATGAACCGAACTCTGGCAGCCACATTACACGAGAAAAAGCGAGAAGTGGTAATTCGTAGTAAAAACCGCAGAAAACATAACGTTTTTACATTGTTTTCGTATCGACGTAACTGAAAATCTTCACATTGGACGCATTACTCTCAGAAACGTTTACATTTATCGTCTGGCAACTAATGCCGCGTGATGACGTTTGCGGTCGCACCACTCTGTACGAAGTAGAAGCTTCTAAGTTGTTGCAGTCACCAAGAAAGAGGCACAGAAATTCAAGTTTTAGTTTTTGAAAATTCAGTTTTTGGCTGCTTTTGCTGCCTTGTAGTTGACCTAGGACCTTAAGATTTTGCATGAACCGAACTCTGGCAGCCACATTACACGAGAAAAAGCGAGAAGTGGTAATTCGTAGTAAAAACCGCAGAAAACATAACGTTTTCTACATTGTTTTCGTATCGACGTAACTGAAAGTCTTCACATTGGACGCATTACTCTCAGAAACGTTTACATTTATCGTCTGGCAACTAATGCCGCGTGATGACGTTTGCGGTCGCACCACTCTGTACGAAGTAGGGAGCTTCTAAGTTGTTGCAGTCACCAAGAAAGAGGCACAGAAATTCAAGTTTTAGTTTTTGAAAATTCAGTTTTTGGCTGCTTTTGCTGCCTAGTAGTTGACCTAGGACCTTAAGATATTGCATGAACCGAACTCTGGCAGCCACATTACACGAGAAAAAGCGAGAAGTGGTAATTCGAAGTAAAAACCGCAGAAAACATAACGTTTTCTACATTGTTTTCGTATCGACGTAACTGAAAATCTTCACATTGGACGCATTACTCTCAGAAACGTTTACATTTATCGTCTGGCAACTAATGCTGCGTGATGACGTTTAAGGTCGCACCACTCTGTACGAAGTAGAAGCTTCTAAGTTGTTGCAGTCACCAAGAAAGAGGCACAGAAATTCAAGTTTTAGTTTTTGAAAATTCTGTTTTTGGCTGCTTTTGCTGCTTGTAGTTGACCTAGGACCTTAAGATTTTGCATGAACCGAACTCTGGCAGCCACATTACACGAGAAAAAGCGAGAAGTGGTAATTCGTAGTAAAAACCGCAGAAAACATAACGTTTTCTACATTGTTTTCGTATCGACGTAACTGAAAATCTTCACATTGGACGCATTACTCTCAGAAACGTTTACATTTATCGTCTGGCAACTAACGCCGCGTGATGACGTTTGCGGTCGCACCACTCTGTACGAAGTAGAAGCTTCTAAGTTGTTGCAGTCACCAAGAAAGAGGCACAGAAATTCAAGTTTTAGTGTTTGAAAATTCAGTTTTTGGCTGCTTTTGCTGCCTTGTAGTTGACCTAGGACCTTAAGATTTTGCACGAACCGAACTCTGGCAGCCACATTACACGAGAAAAAGCGAGAAGTGGTAATTCGTAGTAAAAACCGCAGAAAACATAACGTTTTCAACATTTGTTTTCGAAATGACGTAACTGAAAATCTTCACATTGGACGCATTACTCTCAGAAACGTTTACATTTATCGTCTGGCAACTAATGCAGCGTGATGACGTTTGCGGTCGCACCACTCTGTACGAAGTAGAAGCTTCTAAGTTGTTGCAGTCACCAAGAAAGAGGCACAGAAATTCAAGTTTTAGTTTTTGAAAATTCAGTTTTTGGCGGCTTTTGCTGCCTTGTAGTTGACCTAGGACCTTAAGATTTTGCATGAACCGAACTCTGGCAGCCACATTACACGAGAAAAAGCGAGAAGTGGTAATTCGGACTAAAAACCGCAGAAAACATAACGTTTTCAACATTTGTTTTCGAAATGACGTAACTGAAAATCTTCATATTGGACGCATTACTCTCAGAAACGTTTACATTTATCGTCAGGCAACTAATGCAGCGTGATGACGTATGCGGTCGCACCACTCTGTACGAAGTAGAAGCTTCTACGTTGTTGCAGTCACCAAGAAAGAGGCACAGAAATTCAAGTTTTAGTTTTTGAAAATTCAGTTTTTGGTTGCTTTTGCTGCCTTGTAGTTGACCTGGGACCTTAAGATTTTGCATGAACCGAACTCTGGCAGCCACATTACACGAGAAAAAGCTAGAAGTGGTAATTCGTAGTAAACACCGCTGAAAACATAACGTTTTCAACATTTGTTTTCGAAATGACGTAACTGAAAATCTTCACATTGGACGCATTACTCTCAGAAACGTTTACATTTATCGTCTGGCAACTAATGCAGCGTGATGACGTTTGCGGTCGCACCACTCTGTACGAAGTAGAAGCTTCTAAGTTGTTGCAGTCACCAAGAAAGAGGCACAGAAATTCAAGTTTTAGTTTTTGAAAATTCAGTTTTTGGCTGCTTTTGCTGCCTCGTAGTTGACCTAGGACCTTAAGATTTTGCATGAACCGAACTCTGGCAGCCACATTACACGAGAAAAAGCGAGAAGTGGTAATTCGTAGTAAAAACCGCAGAAAACATAACGTTTTTACATTGTTTTCGTATCGACGTAACTGAAAATCTTCACATTGGACGCATTACTCTCAGAAACGTTTACATTTATCGTCTGGCAACTAACGCCGCGTGATGACGTTTGCGGTCGCACCACTCTGTACGAAGTAGAAGCTTCTAAGTTGTTGCAGTCACCAAGAAAGAGGCACAGAAATTCAAGTTTTAGTGTTTGAAAATTCAGTTTTTGGCTGCTTTTGCTGCCTTGTAGTTGACCTAGGACCTTAAGATTTTGCATGAACCGAACTCTGGCAGCCACATTACACGAGAAAAAGCGAGAAGTGGTAATTCGTAGTAAAAACCGCAGAAAACATAACGTTTTCAACATTTGTTTTCGAAATGACGTAACTGAAAATCTTCACATTGGACGCATTACTCTCAGAAACGTTTACATTTATCGTCTGGCAACTAATGCAGCGTGATGACGTTTGCGGTCGCACCACTCTGTACGAAGTAGAAGCTTCTAAGTTGTTGCAGTCACCAAGAAAGAGGCACAGAAATTCAAGTTTTAGTTTTTGAAAATTCAGTTTTTGGCGGCTTTTGCTGCCTTGTAGTTGACCTAGGACCTTAAGATTTTGCATGAACCGAACTCTGGCAGCCACATTACACGAGAAAAAGCGAGAAGTGGTAATTCGGACTAAAAACCGCAGAAAACATAACGTTTTCAACATTTGTTTTCGAAATGACGTAACTGAAAATCTTCATATTGGACGCATTACTCTCAGAAACGTTTACATTTATCGTCAGGCAACTAATGCAGCGTGATGACGTATGCGGTCGCACCACTCTGTACGAAGTAGAAGCTTCTACGTTGTTGCAGTCACCAAGAAAGAGGCACAGAAATTCAAGTTTTAGTTTTTGAAAATTCAGTTTTTGGTTGCTTTTGCTGCCTTGTAGTTGACCTGGGACCTTAAGATTTTGCATGAACCGAACTCTGGCAGCCACATTACACGAGAAAAAGCTAGAAGTGGTAATTCGTAGTAAACACCGCAGAAAACATAACGTTTTCAACATTTGTTTTCGAAATGACGTAACTGAAAATCTTCACATTGGACGCATTACTCTCAGAAACGTTTACATTTATCGTCTGGCAACTAATGCAGCGTGATGACGTTTGCGGTCGCACCACTCTGTACGAAGTAGAAGCTTCTAAGTTGTTGCAGTCACCAAGAAAGAGGCACAGAAATTCAAGTTTTAGTTTTTGAAAATTCAGTTTTTGGCTGCTTTTGCTGCCTCGTAGTTGACCTAGGACCTTAAGATTTTGCATGAACCGAACTCTGGCAGCCACATTACACGAGAAAAAGCGAGAAGTGGTAATTCGTAGTAAAAACCGCAGAAAACATAACGTTTTTACATTGTTTTCGTATCGACGTAACTGAAAATCTTCACATTGGACGCATTACTCTCAGAAACGTTTACATTTATCGTCTGGCAACTAATGCCGCGTGATGACGTTTGCGGTCGCACCACTCTGTACGAAGTAGAAGCTTCTAAGTTGTTGCAGTCACCAAGAAAGAGGCACAGAAACTCAAGTTTTAGTTTTTGAAAATTCAGTTTTTGGTTGCTTTTGCTGCCTTGTAGTTGACCTAGGACCTTAAGATTTTGCATGAACCGAACTCTGGCAGCCACATTACACGAGAAAAAGCGAGAAGTGGTAATTCGTAGTAAAAACCGCAGAAAACATAACGTTTTCAACATTTGTTTTCGAAATGACGTAACTGAAAATCTTCACATTGGACCCATTACTCTCAGAAACGTTTACATTTATCGTCTGGCAACTAATGCAGCGTGATGACGTTTGCGGTCGCACCACTCTGTACGAAGTAGAAGCTTCTAAGTTGTTGCAGTCACCAAGAAAGAGGCACAGAAATTCAAGTTTTAGTTTTTGAAAATTCAGTTTTTGGTTGCTTTTGCTGCCTTGTAGTTGACCTAGGCCCTTAAGATTTTGCATGAACCGAACTCTTGCAGCCACATTACACGAGAAAAAGCGAGAAGTGGTAATTCGTAGTAAAAACCGCAGAAAACATAACGTTTTCAACATTTGTTTTCGAAATGACGTAACTGAAAATCTTCACATTGGACGCATTACTCTCAGAAACGTTTACATTTATCGTCTGGCAACTAATGCCGCGTGATGACGTTTGCGGTCGCACCACTCTGTACGAAGTAGAAGCTTCTAAGTTGTTGCAGTCACCAAGAAAGAGGCACAGAAATTCAAGTTTTAGTTTTTGAAAATTCAGTTTTTGGCTGCTTTTGCTGCCTTGTAGTTGACCTAGGACCTTAAGATTTTGCATGAACCGAACTCTGGCAGCCACATTACACGAGAAAAAGCGAGAAGTGGTAATTCGTAGTAAAAACAGCAGAAAACATAACGTTTTCAACATTTGTTTTCGTATCGACGTAACTGAAAATCTTCACATTGGACGCATTACTCTCAGAAACGTTTACATTTATCGTCTGGCAACTAATGCCGCGTGATGACGTTTGCGGTCGCACCATTCTGTACGAAGTAGAAGCTTCTAAGTTGTTGCAGTCACCAAGAAAGAGGCACAGAAATTCAAGTTTTAGTTTTTGAAAATTCAGTTTTTGGCTGCTTTTGCTGCCTTGTAGATGACCTAGGACCTTAAGATTTTGCATGAATCGAACTCTGGCAGCCACATTACACGAGAAAAAGCGAGAAGTGGTAATTCGTAGTAAAAACCGCAGGAAACATAACGTTTTCTACATCGTTTTCGTATCGACGTAACTGAAAATCTTCACATTGGACGCATTACTCTCAGAAACGTTTACATTTATCGTCTGGCAACTAATGCCGCATGATGACGTTTGCGGTCGCACCACTCTGTACGAAGTAGAAGCTTCTAAGTTGTTGCAGTCATCTAGAAAGAGGCACAGAAATTCAAGTTTTTGTTTTTGAAAATTCAGTTGTTGGTTGCTTTTGCTGCCTTGTAGTTGACGTAGGACCTTAAGATTTTGCATGAACCGAACTCTGGCAGCCACATTACACGAGAAAAAGCGAGAAGTGGTAATTCGGACTAAAAACCGCAGAAAACATAACGTTTTCTACATTGTTTTCGTATCGACGTAACTGAAAATCTTCACATTGGACGCATTACTCTCAGAAACGTTTACATTTATCGTCTGGCAACTAATGCCGCGTGATGACGTTTGCGGTCGCACCACTCTGTACGAAGTAGAAGCTTCTAAGTTGTTGCAGTCATCAAGAAAGAGGCACAGAAATTCAAGTTTTTGTTTTTGCAAATTCAGTTTTTGGCTGCTTTTGCTGCGTTGTAGTTGACCTAGGACCTTAAGATTTTGGATGAACCGAAATCTAGCAGCCACATTACACGAGAAAAAGCAAGAAGTGGTAATTTGTAGTAAAAACCGCAGAAAACATAACGTTTACATCATTTGTTTTCGAAATGACGTAACTGAAAATCTTCACATTGGACGCATTACTCTCAGAAACGTTTACAGTTTTCGTCTGGCAACTAATGCCGCGTGATGACGTTTGCGGTCGCA
The DNA here is from genome assembly GCF_023864345.2 of Schistocerca serialis cubense. Lineage (NCBI taxonomy): Eukaryota > Metazoa > Arthropoda > Insecta > Orthoptera > Acrididae > Schistocerca > Schistocerca serialis. Next base: position 560,378 of record NW_026047571.1, on the reverse strand, counting down.
CCACTCTGCACGAGGTAGAAGCTTCTAAGTTGTTGCAGTCACCAAGAAAGAGGCACAGAAATTCAAGTTTTTGTTTTTGAAAATTCAGTTGTTGGTTGCTTTTGCTGCCTTGTAGTTGACGTAGCACCTTAAGATTTTGCATGAACCGAACTCTGGCAGCCACATTACACGAGAAAAAGCGAGAAGTGGTAATTCGGACTAAAAACCGCCGAAAACATAACGTTTTCTACATTGTTTTCGTATCGACGTAACTGAAAATCTTCACATTGGACGCATTACTCTCAGAAACGTTTACATTTATCGTCTGGCAACTAATGCCGCGTGACGACGTTTGCGGTCGCACCACTCTGTACGAAGTAGAAGCTTCTAAGTTGTTGCAGTCATCACGAAAGAGGCACAGAAATTCAAGTTTTAGTTTTTGCAAATTCAGTTTTTGGCTGCTTTTGCTGCCTTGTAGTTGACCTAGGACCTTAAGATTTTGGATGAACCGAACTCTGGCAGCCACATTACACGAGAAAAACCAAGAAGTGGTAATTTGTAGTAAAAACCGCAGAAAACATAACGTTTTCATCATTTGTTTTCGAAATGACGTAACTGAAAATCTTCACATTGGACGCATTACTCTCAGAAACGTTTACATTTATCGTCTGGCAAATAATGCCGCGTGATGACGTTTGCGCTCGCACCACTCTGTACGAAGTAGAAGCTTCTAAGTTGTTGCAGTCACCAAGAAAGAGGCACAGAAATTCAAGTTTTATTTTTGGAAAATTCAGTTTTTGGCTGCTTTTGCTGCCTTGTAGTTGACCTAGGACCTTAAGATTTTGCATGAACCGAACTCTGGCAGCCACATTACACGAGAAAAAGCAAGAAGTGGTAATTTGTAGTAAAAACCGCAGAAAACATAACGTTTTCTACATTGTTTTCGTATCGACGTAACTGAAAATCTTCACATTGGACGCATTACTCTCAGAAACGTTTACATTTATCGTCTGGCAACTAATGCCGCATGATGACGTTTGCGGTCGCACCACTCTGTACGAAGTAGAAGCTTCTAAGTTGTTGCAGTCATCAAGAAAGAGGCACAGAAATTCAAGTTTTTGTTTTTGAAAATTCAGTTGTTGGTTGCTTTTGCTGCCTTGTAGTTGACGTAGGACCTTAAGATTTTGCATGAACCGAACTCTGGCAGCCACATTACACGAGAAAAAGCGAGAAGTGGTAATTCGGACTAAAAACCGCAGAAAACATAACGTTTTCTACATCGTTTTCGTATCGACGTAACTGAAAATCTTCACATTGGACGCATTACTCTCAGAAACGTTTACATTTATCGTCTGGCAACTAATGCCGCGTGATGACGTTTGCGGTCGCACCACTCTGTACGAAGTAGAAGCTTCTAAGTTGTTGCAGTCATCAAGAAAGAGGCACAGAAATTCAAGTTTTAGTTTTTGCAAATTCAGTTTTTGGCTGCTTTTGCTGCGTTGTAGTTGACCTAGGACCTTAAGATTTTGGATGAACCGAAATCTAGCAGCCACATTACACGAGAAAAAGCAAGAAGTGGTAATTTGTAGTAAAAACCGCAGAAAACATAACGTTTACATCATTTGTTTTCGAAATGACGTAACTGAAAATCTACACATTGGACGCATTACTCTCAGAAACGTTTACAGTTTTCGTCTGGCAACTAATGCCGCGTGATGACGTTTGCGGTCGCACCACTCTGCACGAGGTAGAAGCTTCTAAGTTGTTGCAGTCACCAACAAAGAGGCACAGAAATTCAAGTTTTTGTTTTTGAAAATTCAGTTGTTGGTTGCTTTTGCTGCCTTGTAGTTGACGTAGCACCTTAAGATTTTGCATGAACCGAACTCTGGCAGCCACATTACACGAGAAAAAGCGAGAAGTGGTAATTCGGACTAAAAACCGCCGAAAACATAACGTTTTCTACATTGTTTTCGTATCGACGTAACTGAAAATCTTCACATTGGACGCATTACTCTCAGAAACGTTTACATTTATCGTCTGGCAACTAATGCCGCGTGACGACGTTTGCGGTCGCACCACTCTGTACGAAGTAGAAGCTTCTAAGTTGTTGCAGTCATCACGAAAGAGGCACAGAAATTCAAGTTTTAGTTTTTGCAAATTCAGTTTTTGGCTGCTTTTGCTGCCTTGTAGTTGACCTAGGACCTTAAGATTTTGGATGAACCGAACTCTGGCAGCCACATTACACGAGAAAAAGCAAGAAGTGGTAATTTGTAGTAAAAACCGCAGAAAACATAACGTTTTCATCATTTGTTTTCGAAATGACGTAACTGAAAATCTTCACATTGGACGCATTACTCTCAGAAACGTTTACATTTATCGTCTGGCAACTAATGCCGCGTGATGACGTTTGCGGTCGCACCACTCTGTACGAAGTAGAAGCTTCTAAGTTGTTGCAGTCACCAAGAAAGAGGCACAGAAATTCAAGTTTTAGTTTTTGAAAATTCAGTTTTTGGCTGCTTTTGCTGCCTTGTAGTTGACCTAGGACCTTAAGATTTTGCATGAACCGAACTCTGGCAGCCACATTACACGAGAAAAAGCAAGAAGTGGTAATTTGTAGTAAAAACCGCAGAAAACATAACGTTTTCATCATTTGTTTTCGAAATGACGTAACTGAAAATCTTCACATTGGACGCATTACTCTCAGAAACGTTTACATTTATCGTCTGGCAACTAATGCCGCGTGATGACGTTTGCGGTCGCACCACTCTGTACGAAGTAGAAGCTTCTAAGTTGTTGCAGTCGCCAAGAAAGAGGCACAGAAATTCAAGTTTTAGTTTTTGAAAATTCAGTTTTTGGCTGCTTTTGCTGCCTTGTAGTTGACCTAGGACCTTAAGATTTTGCATGAACCGAACTCTGGCAGCCACATTACACGAGAAAAAGCGAGAAGTGGTAATTCGTGGTAAAAACCGCAGAAAACATAACGTTTTCAACATTTGTTTTCGAAATGACGTAACTGAAAATCTTCACATTGGACGCATTACTCTCAGAAACGTTTACATTTATCGTCTGGCAACTAATGCAGCGTGATGACGTTTAAGGTCGCACCACTCTGTACGAAGTAGAAGCTTCTAAGTTGTGGCAGTCACCAAGAAAGAGGCACAGAAATTCAAGTTTTAGTTTTTGAAAATTCAGTTTTTGGCTGCTTTTGCTGCCTTGTAGTTGACCTAGGACCTTAAGATTTTGCATGAACCGAACTCTGGCAGCCACATTACACGAGAAAAAGCGAGAAGTGGTAATTCGTAGAAAAAACCGCAGAAAACATAACGTTTTCTACATTGTTTTCGTATCGACGTAACTGAAAATCTTCACATTGGACGCATTACTCTCAGAAACTATTACATTTATCGTCTGGCAACTAATGCCGCGTGATGACGTTTGCGGTCGCACCACTCTGTACGAAGTAGAAGCTTCTAAGTTGTTGCAGTCACCAAGAAAGAGGCACAGAAATTCAAGTTTTAGTTTTTGAAAATTCAGTTTTTGGCTGCTTTTGCTGCCTTGTAGTTGACCTAGGATCTTACGATTTTGCATGAACCGAACCCTGGCAGCCACATTACACGAGAAAAAGCGAGAAGTGGTAATTCGTAGTAAAAACCGCAGAAAACATAACGTTTTTAACATTTGTTGTCGAAATGACGTAACTGAAAATCTTCACATTGGACGCATTACTCTCAGAAACGTTTACATTTATCGTCTGGCAACTAATGCCGCGTGATGTCGTTTGCGGTCGCACCACTCTGTACGAAGTAGAAGCTTCTAAGTTGTTGCAGTGACCAAGAAAGAGGCACAGAATTTCAAGTTTTGGTTTTTCAAAATTCAGTTTTTGGCTGCTTTTGCTGCCTTGTAGTTGACCTAGGACCTTAAGATTTTGCATGAACCGAACTCTGGCAGCCACATTACACGAGAAAAAGCGAGAAGTGGTAATTCGTAGTAAAAACCGCAGAAAACATAACGTTTTCTACATTGTTTTCGTATCGACGTAACTGAAAATCTTCACATTGGACGCATTACTCTCAGAAACGTTTACATTTATCGTCTGGCAACTAATGCCGCGTGATGACGTTTGCGGTCGCACCACTCTGTACGAAGTAGAAGCTTCTAAGTTGTTGCAGTCACCAAGAAAGAGGCACAGAAATTCAAGTTTTAGTTTTTGACAATTCAGTTTTTGGCTGATTTTGCTGCCTTGTAGTTGACCTAGGACCTTACGATTTTGCATGAACCGAACACTGGCAGCCACATTACACGAGAAAAAGCGAGAAGTGGTAATTCGTAGTAAAAACCGCAGAAAACATAACGTTTTTAACATTTGTTTTCGAAATGACGTAACTGAAAATCTTCACAATGGACGCATTACTCTCAGAAACGTTTACATTTATCGTCTGGCAACTAATGCAGCGTGATGACGTTTGCGGTCGCACCACTCTGTACGAAGTAGAAGCTTCTAAGTTGTTGCAGTCACCAAGAAAGAGGCACAGAAATTCAATTTTTAGTTTTTGAAAATTCAGTTTTTGGTTGCTTTTGCTGCCTTGTAGTTGACCTAGGACCTTAAGATTTTGCATGAACCGAACTCTGGCAGCCACATTACACGAGAAAGAGCGAGAAGTGGTAATTCGCAGTAAAAACCGCAGAAAACATAACGTTTTCTACATTGTTTTCGTATCGACGTAACTGAAAATCTTCACATTGGACGCATTACTCTCAGAAACGTTTACATTTATCGTCTGGCAACTAATGCCGCGTGATGACGTTTGCGGTCGCACCACTCTGTACGATGTAGAAGCTTCTAAGTTGTTGCAGTCACCAAGAAAGAGGCACAGAAATTCAAGTTTTGGTTTTTGAAAATTCAGTTTTTGGCTGCTTTTGCTGCCTTGTAGTTGACCTAGGACCTTAAGATTTTGCATGAACCGAACTCTGGCAGCCACATTACACGAGAAAAAGCGAGAAGTGGTAATTCGTAGTAAAAACCGCAGAAAACATAACGTTTTCTACATTGTTTTCGTATCGACGTAGCTGAAAATCTTCACATTGGACGCATTACTCTCAGAAACGTTTACATTTATCGTCTGGCAACTAATGCCGCGTGATGACGTTTGCGGTCGCACCACTCTGTACGAAGTAGAAGCTTCTAAGTTGTTGCAGTCACCAAGAAAGAGGCACAGAAATTCAAGTTTTTGTTTTTGAAAATTCAGTTGTTGGTTGCTATTGCTGCCTTGTAGTTGACGTAGGACCTTAAGATTTTGCATGAACCGAACTCTGGCAGCCACATTACACGAGAAAAAGCGAGAAGTGGTAATTCGGACTAAAAACCGCAGAAAACATAACGTTTTCTACATTGTTTTCGTATCGACGTAACTGAAAATCTTCACATGGGACGCATTACTCTCAGAAACGTTTACATTTATCGTCTGGCAACTAATGCCGCGTGACGACGTTTGCGGTCGCACCACTCTGTACGAAGTAGAAGCTTCTAAGTTGTTGCAGTCACCAAGAAAGAGACACAGAAATTCAAGTTTTAGTTTTTGAAAATTCAGTTTTTGGCTGCTTTTGCTGCCTTGTAGTTGACCTAGGACCTTAAGATTTTGCATGAATCGAACTCTGGCAGCCACATTACACGAGAAAAAGCGAGAAGTGGTAATTCGTAGTAAAAACCGCAGAAAACATAACGTTTTCTACATCGTTTTCGTATCGACGTAACTGAAAATCTTCACATTGGACGCATTACTCTCAGAAACGTTTACATTTTTCGTCTGGCAACTAATGCCGCATGATGACGTTTGCTTTTGCACCACTCTGTACGAAGTAGAAGCTTCTAAGTTGTTGCAGTCACCAAGAAAGAGGCACAGAAATTCAAGTTATAGTTTTTGAAAATTCAGTTTTTGGCTGCTTTTGCTGCCTTGTAGTTGACCTAGGCCCTTAAGATTTTGCATGAACCGATCTCTGGCAGCCACATTACACGAGAAAAAGCGAGAAGTGGTTATTCGTAGTAAAAACCGCAGAAAACATAACGTTTTCAACATTTGTTTTCGAAATGACGTAACTGAAAAATCTTCACATTGGACGCATTACTCTCAGAAACGTTTACATTTATCGTCTGGCAACTAATGTTGCGTGATGATGTTTTGCGGTCGCACCACTCTGTACGAAGTAGAAGCTTCTAAGTTGTTGCAGTCACCAAGAAAGAGGCACAGAAATTCAAGTTTTTGTTTTTGAAAATTCAGTTTTTAGCTGCTTTTGCTGCCTTGTAGTTGACCTAGGACCTTAAGATTTTGCATGAACCGAACTCTGGCAGCCACATTACACGAGAAAAAGCGAGAAGTGGTAATTCGTAGTAAAAACCGCAGAAAACATAACGTTTTCAACATTTGTTTTCGAAATGACGTAACTGAAAATCTTCACATTGGACGCATTACTCTCAGAAACGTTTACATTTTTCGTCTGGCAACTAATGCCGCGTGATGACGTTTGCGGTCGCACCACTCTGCACGAAGTAGAAGCTTCTAAGTTGTTGCAGTCACCAAGAAAGAGGAACAGAAATTCAAGTTTTTGTTTTTGAAAATTCAGTTGTTGGTTGCTTTTGCTGCCTTGTAGTTGACGTAGGACCTTAAGATTTTGCATGAACCGAACTCTGGCAGCCACATTACACGAGAAAAAGCGAGAAGTGGTAATTCGGACTAAAAACCGCAGAAAACATAACGTTTTCTACATTGTTTTCGTATCGACGTAACTGAAAATCTTCACATTGGACGCATTACTCTCAGAAACGTTTACATTTATCGTCTGGCAACTAATGCCGCGTGATGACGTTTGCGGTCGCACCACTCTGTACGAAGTAGAAGCTTCTAAGTTGTTGCAGTCATCAAGAAAGAGGCACAGAAATTCAAGTTTTAGTTTTTGCAAATTCAGTTTTTGGCTGCTTTTGCTGCCTTGTAGTTGACCTAGGACCTTAAGATTTTGGATGAACCGAAATCTAGCAGCCACATTACACGAGAAAAAGCAAGAAGTGGTAATTTGTAGTAAAAACCGCAGAAAACATAATGTTTTCATCATTTGTTTTCGAAATGACGTAACTGAAAATCTTCACATTGGACGCATTACTCTCAGAAACGTTTACAGTTTTCGTCTTGCAACTAATGCCGCGTGATGACGTTTGTGGTCGCACCACTCTGTACGAAGTAGAAGCTTCTAAGTTGTTGCAGTCACCAAGAAAGAGGCACAGAAATTCAAGTTTTAGTTTTTGCAAATTCAGTTTTTGGCTGCTTTTGCTGCCTTGTAGTTGACCTAGGACTTTAAGATTTTGGATGAACCGAAATCTGGCAGCCACATTACACGAGAAAAAGCAAGAAGTGGTAATTTGTAGTAAAAACCGCAGAAAACATAACGTTTTCATCATTTGTTTTCGAAATGACGTAACTGAAAATCTTCACATTGGACGCATTACTCTCAGAAACGTTTACATTTATCGTCTGGCAACTAATGCCGCGTGATGACGTTTGCGGTCGCACCACTCTGTACGAAGTAGAAGCTTCTAAGTTGTTGCAGTCACCAAGAAAGAGGCACAGAAATTCAAGTTTTATTTTTTGAAAATTCAGTTTTTGGCTGCTTTTGTTGCCTTGTAGTTGACCTAGGACCTTAAGATTTTGCATGAACCGAACTCTGGCAGCCACATTACACGAGAAAAAGCGAGAAATGGTAATTCGTAGTAAAAACCGCAGAAAACATAAGTTTTTAACATTTGTTTTCGAAATGACGTAACTGAAAATCTTCACATTGGACGCATTACTCTCAGAAACGTTTACATTTATCGTCTGGCAACTAATGCCGCGTGATGACGTTTGTGGTCGCACCACTCTGTACGAAGTAGAAGCTTCTAAGTTGTTGCAGTCACCAAGAAAGAGGCACAGAAATTCAAGTTTTAGTTTTTGAAAATTCAGTTTTTGGCTGCTTTTGCTGCCTTGTAGTTGACCTAGGACCTTAAGATTTTGCATGAACCGAACTCTGGCAGCCACATTACACGAGAAAAAGCGAGAAGTGGTAATTCGTGGTAAAAACCGCAGAAAACATAACGTTTTCAACATTTGTTTTCGAAATGACCTAACTGAAAATCTTCACATTGGACGCATTACTCTCACAAACGTTTACATTTATCGTCTGGCAACTAATGCAGCGTGATGACGTTTAAGGTCGCACCACTCTGTACGAAGTAGAAGCTTCTAAGTTGTGGCAGTGACCAAGAAAGAGGCACAGAAATTCAAGTTTTAGTTTTTGAAAATTCAGTTTTTGGCTGCTTTTGCTGCCTTGTAGTTGACCTAGGACCTTAAGATTTTGCATGAACCGAACTCTGGCAGCCACATTACACGAGAAAAAGCGAGAAGTGGTAATTCGTAGTAAAAACCGCAGAAAACATAACGTTTTCTACATTGTTTTCGTATCGTCGTAACTGAAAATCTTCACATTGGACGCATTACTCTCAGAAACGTTTACATTTATCGTCTGGCAACTAATGCCGCGTGATGACGTTTGCGGTCGCACCACTCTGTACGAAGTAGAAGCTTCTAAGTTGTTGCAGTCACCAAGAAAGAGGCACAGAAATTCAAGTTTTAGTTTTTGAAAATTCAGTTTTTGGCTGCTTTTGCTGCCTTGTAGTTGACCTAGGACCTTACGATTTTGCATGAACCGAACTCTGGCAGCCACATTACACGAGAAAAAGCGAGAAGTGGTAATTCGTAGTAAAAACCGCAGAAAACATAACGTTTTTAACATTTGTTTTCGAAATGACGTAACTGAAAATCTTCACATTGGACACATTACTCTCAGAAACGTTTACATTTATCGTCTGGCAACTAATGCCGCGTGATGTCGTTTGCGGTCGCACCACTCTGTACGAAGTAGAAGCTTCTAAGTTGTTGCAGTGACCAAGAAAGAGGCACAGAAGTTCAAGCTTTAGTTTTTGAAAATTCAGTTTTTGGCTGCTTTTGCTGCCTTGTAGTTGACCTAGGACCTTAAGATTTTGCATGAACCGAACTCTGGCAGCCACATTACACGAGAAAAAGCGAGAAGTGGTAATTCGTGGTAAAAACCGCAGAAAACATAACGTTTTCTACATTGTTTTCGTATCGACGTAACTGAAAATCTTCACATTGGGCGCATTACTCTCAGAAACGTTTACATTTATCGTCTGGCAACTAATGCCGCGTGATGACGTTTGCGGTCGCACCATTCTGTACGATGTAGAAGCTTCTAAGTTGTTGCAGTCACCAAGAAAGAGGCACAGAAATTCAAGTTTTAGTTTTTGAAAATTCAGTTTTTGGCTGCTTTTGCTGCCTTGTAGTTGACCTAGGACCTTACGATTTTGCATGAACCGAACACTGGCAGCCACATTACACGAGAAAAAGCGAGAAGTGGTAATTCGTAGTAAAAACCGCAGAAAACATAACGTTTTTAACATTTGTTTTCGAAATGACGTAACTGAAAATCTTCACAATGGACGCATTACTCTCAGAAACGTTTACATTTATCGTCTGGCAACTAATGCAGCGTGATGACGTTTGCGGTCGCACTACTCTGTACGAAGTAGAAGCTTCTAAGTTGTTGCAGTCACCAAGAAAGAGGCACAGAAATTCAAGTTTTAGTTTTTGACAATTCAGTTTTTGGCTGCTTTTGCTGCCTTGTAGTTGACCTAGGAGCTTAAGATTTTGCATGAACCGAACTCTTGCAGCCACATTACACGAGAAAAAGCGAGAAGTGGTAATTCGTAGTAAAAACCGCAGAAAACATAACGTTTTCAACATTTGTTTTCGAAATGACGTAACTGAAAATCTTCACATTGGACGCATTACTCTCAGAAACGTTTACATTTATCGTCTGGCAACTAATGCCGCGTGACGACGTTTACGGTCGCACCACTCTGTACGACGTAGAAGCTTCTAAGTTGTTGCAGTCATCACGAAAGAGGCACAGAAATTCAAGTTTTAGTTTTTGCAAATTCAGTTTTTGGCTGCTTTTGCTGCCTTGTAGTTGACCTAGGACCTTAAGATTTTGGATGAACCGAACTCTGGCAGCCACATTACACGAGAAAAAGCAAGAAGTGGTAATTTGTAGTAAAAACCGCAGAAAACATAACGTTTTCATCATTTGTTTTCGAAATGACGTAACTGAAAATCTTCACATTGGACGCATTACTCTCAGAAACGTTTACATTTATCGTCTGGCAACTAATGCCGCGTGATGACGTTTGCGGTCGCACCACTCTGTACGAAGTAGAAGCTTCTAAGTTGTTGCAGTCACCAAGAAAGAGGCACAGAAATTCAAGTTTTATTTTTTGAAAATTCAGTTTTTGGCTGCTTTTGCTGCCTTGTAGTTGACCTAGGACCGTAAGATTTTGCATGAACCGAACTCTGGCAGCCACATTACACGAGAAAAAGCGAGAAGTGGTAATTCGTAGTAAAAACCGCAGAAAACATAAGTTTTTAACATTTGTTTTCGAAATGACGTAACTGAAAATCTTCACATTGGACGCATTACTCTCAGAAACGTTTACATTTATCGTCTGGCAACTAATGCCGCGTGATGACGTTTGTGGTCGCACCACTCTGTACGAAGTAGAAGCTTCTAAGTTGTTGCAGTCACCAAGAAAGAGGCACAGAAATTCAAGTTTTAGTTTTTGAAAATTCAGTTTTTGGCTGCTTTTGCTGCCTTGTAGTTGACCTAGGACCTTAAGATTTTGCATGAACCGAACTCTGGCAGCCACATTATACGAGAAAAAGCGAGAAGTGGTAATTCGTGGTAAAAACCGCAGAAAACATAACGTTTTCAACATTTGTTTTCGAAATGACGTAACTGAAAATCTTCACATTGGACGCATTACTCTCAGAAACGTTTACATTTATCGTCTGGCAACTAATGCAGCGTGATGACGTTTAAGGTCGCACCACTCTGTACGAAGTAGAAGCTTCTAAGTTGTGGCAGTGACCAAGAAAGAGGCACAGAAATTCAAGTTTTAGTTTTTGAAAATTCAGTTTTTGGCTGCTTTTGCTGCCTGGTAGTTCACCTAGGACCTTAAGATTTTGCATGAACCGAACTCTGGCAGCCACATTACACGAGAAAAAGCGAGAAGTGGTAATTCGTAGTAAAAACCGCAGAAAACATAACGTTTTCTACATTGTTTTCGTATCGACGTAACTGAAAATCTTCACATTGGACGCATTACTCTCAGAAACGTTTACATTTATCGTCTGGCAACTAATGCCGCGTGATGACGTTTGCGGTCGCACCACTCTGTACGAAGTAGAAGCTTCTAAGTTGTTGCAGTCACCAAGAAAGAGGCACACAAATTCAAGTTTTAGTTTTTGAAAATTCAGTTTTTGGCTGCTTTTGCTGCCTTGTAGTTGACCTAGGACCTTACGATTTTGCATGAACCGAACTCTGGCAGCCACATTACACGAGAAAAAGCGAGAAGTGGTAATTCGTAGTAAAAACCGCAGAAAACATAACGTTTTTAACATTTGTTTTCGAAATGACGTAACTGAAAATCTTCACATTGGACGCATTACTCTCAGAAACGTTTACATTTATCGTCTGGCAACTAATGCCGCGTGATGTCGTTTGCGGTCGCACCACTCTGTACGAAGTAGAAGCTTCTAAGTTGTTGCAGTGACCAAGAAAGAGGCACAGAAATTCAAGTTTTAGTTTTTGAAAATTCAGTTTTTGGCTGCTTTTGCTGCCTTGTAGTTGACCTAGGACCTTAAGATTTTGCATGAACCGAACTCTGGCAGCCACATTACACGAGAAAAAGCGAGAAGTGGTAATTCGTAGTAAAAACCGCAGAAAACATAACGTTTTCTACATTGTTTTCGTATCGACGTAACTGAAAATCTTCACATTGGACGCATTACTCTCAGAAACGTTTACATTTATCGTCTGGCAACTAATGCCGCGTGATGACGTTTGCGGTCGCACCACTCTGTACGAAGTAGAAGCTTCTAAGTTGTTGCAGTCACCAAGAAAGAGGCACAGAAGTTCAAGTTTTAGTTTTTGAAAATTCAGTTTTTGGCTGCTTTTGCTGCCTTGTAGTTGACCTAGGACCTCACGATTTTGCATGAACCGAACACTGGCAGCCACATTACACGAGAAAAAGCGAGAAGTGGTAAATCGTAGTAAAAACCGCAGAAAACATAACGTTTTTAACATTTGTTTTCGAAATGACGTAACTGAAAATCTTCACAATGGACGCATTACTCTCAGAAACGTTTACATTTATCGTCTGGCAACTAATGCAGCGTGATGACGTTTGCGGTCGCACTACTCTGTACGAAGTAGAAGCTTCTAAGTTGTTGCAGTCACCAAGAAAGAGGCACAGAAATTCAAGTTTTAGTTTTTGACAATTCAGTTTTTGGCTGATTTTGCTGCCTTGTAGTTGACCTAGGAGCATAAGATTTTGCATGAACCGAACTCTTGCAGCCACATTACACGAGAAAAAGCGAGAAGTGGTAATTCGTAGTAAAAACCGCAGAAAACATAACGTTTTCAACATTTGTTTTCGAAATGACGTAACTGAAAATCTTCACATTGGACGCATTACTCTCAGAAACGTTTACATTTATCGTCTGGCAACTAATGCCGCGTGATGACGTTTGCGGTCGCACCACTCTGTACGAAGTAGAAGCTTCTAAGTTGTTGCAGTCACCAAGAAAGAGGCACAGAAATTCAATTTTTAGTTTTTGAAAATTCAGTTTTTGGTTGCTTTTGCTGCCTTGTAGTTGACCTAGGACCTTAAGATTTTGCATGAACCGAACTCTGGCAGCCACATTACACGAGAAAGAGCGAGAAGTGGTAATTCGTAGTAAAAACCGCAGAAAACATAACGTTTTCTACATTGTTTTCGTATCGACGTAACTGAAAATCTTCACATTGGACGCATTACTCTCAGAAACGTTTACATTTATCGTCTGGCAACTAATGCCGCGTGATGACGTTTGCGGTCGCACCACTCTGTACGAAGTAGAAGCTTCTAAGTTGTTGCAGTCACCAAGAAAGAGGCACAGAAATTCAAGTTTTAGTTTTTGAAAATTCAGTTTTTGGCTGATTTTGCTGCCTTGTAGTTGACCTAGGACCTTAAGATTTTGCATGAACCGAACTCTGGCAGCCACATTACACGAGAAAAAGCGAGAAGTGGTAATTCGTAGTAAAAACCGCAGAAAACATAACGTTTTCTACATTGTTTTCGTATCGACGTAACTGAAAATCTTCACATTGGACGCATTACTCTCAGAAACGTTTACATTTATCGTCTGGCAACTAATGCCGCGTGATGACGTTTGCGGTCGCACCACTCTGTACGAAGTAGAAGCTTCTAAGTTGTTGCAGTCACCAAGAAAGAGGCACAGAAATTCAAGTTTTTGTTTTTGAAAATTCAGTTTTTGGCTGCTTTTGCTGCCTTGTAGTTGACCTAGGACCTTACGATTTTGCATGAACCGAACTCTGGCAGCCACATTACACGGGAAAAAGCGAGAAGTGGTAATTCGTAGTAAAAACCGCAGAAAACATAACGTTTTCTACATTGTTTTCGTATCGACGTAACTGAAAATCTTCACATTGGACGCATTACTCTCAGAAACGTTTACATTTATCGTCTGGCAACTAATGCCGCGTGATGACGTTTGCGGTCGCACCACTCTGTACGAAGTAGAAGCTTCTAAATTGTTGCTGTCACCAAGAAAGAGGCACAGAAATTCAAGTTTTAGTTTTTGAAGATTCAGTTTTTGGCTGCTTTTGCTGCCTTGTAGTTGACCTAGGACCTTAAGATTTTGCATGAACCTAACTCTGGCAGCCACATTACACGAGAAAAAGCGAGAAGTGGTAATTCGTTGTAAAAATAGCAGAAAACATAACGTTTTCTACATTGTTTTCGTATCGACGTAACTGAAAATCTTCACATTGGACGCATTACTCTCAGAAACGTTTACATTTATCGTCTGGCAACAAATGCCGCGTGATGACGTTTGCGGTCGCACCACTCTGTACGAAGTAGAAGCTTCTAAGTTGTTGCAGTCACCAAGAAAGAGGCACAGAAATTCAAGTTTTAGTTTTTGAAAATTCAGTTTTTGGCTGCTTTTTCTGCCTTGTAGTTGACCTAGGACCTTAAGATTTTGCATGAACCGAACTCTGGCAGCCACATTACACGAGAAAAAGCGAGAAGTGGTAATTCGTAGTAAAAACCGCAGAAAACATAACGTTTTCTACATTGTTTTCGTATCGACGTAACTGAAAATCTTCACATTGGACGCATTACTCTCAGAAACGTTTACATTTATCGTCTGGCAACTAATGCCGCGTGATGACGTTCGCAGTCGCACCACTCTGTACGAAGTAGAAGCTTCTAAGTTGTTGCAGTCACCAAGAAAGAGGCACAGAAATTCAAGTTTTAGTTTTTGAAAATTCAGTTTTTGGCTGCTTTTGCTGCCTTGTAGTTGACCTAGGACCTTAAGATTTTGCATGAACCGAACTCTGGCAGCCACATTACACGAGAAAAAGCGAGAAGTGGTAATTCGTAGTAAAAACCGCAGAAAACATGACGTTTTCCACATTTGTTTTCGAAATGACGTAACTGAAAATCTTCACATTGGACGCATTACTCTCAGAAACGTTTACATTTATCGTCTGGCAACTAATGCCGCGTGATGACGTTTGCGGTCGGACCACTGTGTACGAAGTAGAAGCTTCTAAGTTGTTGCAGTCACCAAGAAAGAGGCACAGAAATTCAAGTTTTAGTTTTTGAAAATTCAGTTTTTGGCTGCTTTTGCTGCCTTGTAGTTGACCTAGGACCTTAAGATTTTGCATGAACCGAACTCTGGCAGCCACATTACACGAGAAAAAGCGAGAAGTGGTAATTCGTAGTAAAAACCGCAGAAAACATAACGTTTTCTACATTGTTTTCGTATCGACGTAACTGAAAGTCTTCACATTGGACGCATTACTCTCAGAAACGTTTACATTTATCGTCTGGCAACAAATGCCGCGTGATGACGTTTGCGGTCGCACCACTGTGTACGAAGTAGAAGCTTCTAAGTTTTTGCAGTCACCAAGAAAGAGGCACAGAAATTCAAGTTTTAGTTTTTGAAAATTCAGTTTTTGGCTGCTTTTGCTGCCATGTAGTTGACCTAGGACCTTAAGATTTTGCATGAAAAGAAACCTGGCAGCCACATTACACGACAAAAAGCGAGAAGTGATAATTCGTAGTAAAAACCGCAGAAAACATACCGTTTTCTACATTGTTTTCGTATCGACGTAACTGAAAATCTTCACATTGGACGCATTACTCTCAGAAACGTTTACATTTATCGTCTGGCAACTAATGCCGCGTGATGACGTTTGCGGTCGCACCACTCTGGTCGAAGTAGAAGCTTCTAAGTTGTTGCAGTCACCAAGAAAGAGGCACAGAAATTCAAGTTTTAGTTTTTGAAAATTCAGTTTTTGGCTGCTTTTGCTGCCTTGTAGTTGACCTAGGACCTTAAGATTTTGCATGAACCGAACTCTGGCAGCCACGTTACACGAGAAAAAGCGAGAAGTGGTAATTCGTAGTAAAAACCGCAGAAAACATAACGTTTTCTACATTGTTTTCGTATCGACGTAACTGAAAATCTTCACATTGGACGCATTACTCTCAGAAACGTTTACATTTATCGTCTGGCAACTAATGCCGCGTGTTGACGTTTGCGGTCGCACCACTCTGTACGAAGTAGAAGCTTCTAAGTTGTTGCAGTCACCAAGAAAGAGGCACAGAAATTCAAGTTTTAGTTTTTGAAAATTCAGTTTTTGGCTGCTTTTGCTGCCTTGTAGTTGACCTAGGACCTTAAGATTTTGCATGAACCGAACTCTGGCAGCCACATTACACGAGAAAAAGCGAGAAGTGGTAATTCGTAGTAAAAACCGCAGAAAACATAACGTTTTCTACATTGTTTTCGTATCGACGTAACTGAAAATCTTCACATTGAACGCATTACTCTCAGAAACGTTTACATTTATCGTCTGGCAACAAATGCCGCGTGATGACGTTTGCGGTCGCACCACTCTGTACGAAGTAGAAGCTTCTAAGTTGTTGCAGTCACCAAGAAAGAGGCACAGAAATTCAAGTTTTAGTTTTTGAAAATTCAGTTTTTGGCTGCTTTTGCTGCCTTGTAGTTGACCTAGGACGTTAAGATTTTGCATGAACCGAACTCTGGCAGCCACATTACACGAGAAAAAGCGAGAAGTTGTAATTCGTAGTAAAAACCGCAGAAAACATAACGTTTTCTACATTGTTTTCGTATCGACGTAACTGAAAATCTTCACATTGGACGCATTACTCTCAGAAACGTTTACATTTATCGTCTGGCAACTAATGCCGCGTGATGACGTTTGCAGTCGCACCACTCTGTACGAAGTAGAAGCTTCTAAGTTGTTGCAGTCACCAAGAAAGAGGCACAGAAATTCAAGTTTTTGTTTTTGAAAATTCAGTTTTTGGCTGCTTTTGCTGCCTTGTAGTTGACCTAGGACCTTAAGATTTTGCATGAACCGAACTCTGGCAGCCACATTACACGAGAAAAAGCGAGAAGTGGTAATTCGTAGTAAAAACCGCAGAAAACATAACGTTTTCAACATTTGTTTTCGAAATGACGTAACTGAAAATCTTCACATTGGACGCATTACTCTAAGAAACGTTTACATTTATCGTCTGGCAACTAATGCCGCGTGATGACGTTTGCGGTCGCACCACTCTGTACGAAGTAGAAGCTTCTAAGTTGTTGCAGTCACCAAGAAAGAGGCACAGAAATTCAAGTTTTAGTTTTTGAAAATTCAGTTTTTGGCTGCTTTTGCTGCCATGTAGTTGACCTAGGACCTTAAGATTTTGCATGAACCGAACTCTGGCAGCCACATTACACGACAAAAAGCGAGAAGTGGTAATTCGTAGTAAAAACCGCAGAAAACATAACGTTTTCTACATTGTTTTCGTATCGACGTAACTGAAAATCTTCACATTGGACGCATTACTCTCAGAAACGTTTACATTTATCGTCTGGCAACTAATGCCGCGTGATGACGTTTGCGGTCGCACCACTGTGTACGAAGTAGAAGCTTCTAAGTTGTTGCAGTCACCAAGAAAGAGGCACAGAAATTCAAGTTTTAGTTTTTGAAAATTCAGTTTTTGGCTGCTTTTGCTTCCTTGTAGTTGACCTAGGACCTTAAGATTTTGCATGAACCGAACTCTGGCAGCCACATTACACGAGAAAAAGCGAGAAGCGGTAATTCGTAGTAAAAACCGCAGAAAACATAACGTTTTCTACATTGTTTTCGTATCGACGTAACTGAAAATCTTCACATTGGACGCATTACTCTCAGAAACGTTTACATTTATCGTCTGGCAACTAATGCCGCGTGATGACGTTTGCGGTCGCACCACTCTGTACGAAGTAGAAGCTTCTAAGTTGTTGCAGTCACCAAGAAAGAGGCCCAGAAATTCAAGTTTTAGTTTTTGAAAATTCAGTTTTTGGCTGCTTTTGCTGCCTTGTAGTTGACCTAGGACCTTAAGATTTTGCATGAACCGAACTCTGGCAGCCACATTACACGAGAAAAAGCGAGAAGTGGTAATTCGTAGTAAAAACCGCAGAAAACATAACGTATTCTACATCGTTTTCGTATCGACGTAACTGAAAATCTTCACATTGAACGCATTACTCTCAGAAACGTTTACATTTATCGTCTGGCAACAAATGCCGCGTGATGACGTTTGCGGTCGCACCACTCTGTACGAAGTAGAAGCTTCTAAGTTGTTGCAGTCACCAAGAAAGAGGCACAGAAATTCAAGTTTTAGTTTATGAAAATTCAGTTTTTGGCTGCTTTTGCTGCCTTGTAGTTGACCTAGGACCTTAAGATTTTGCATGAACCGAACTCTGGCAGCCACATTACACGAGAAAAAGCGAGAAGTGGTAATTCGTAGTAAAAACCGCAGAAAACATAACGTTTTCTACATTGTTTTCGTATCGACGTAACTGAAAATCTTCACATTGGACGCATTACTCTCAGAAACGTTTACATTTATCGTCTGGCAACTAATGCCGCGTGATGACGTTTGCAGTCGCACCACTCTGTACGAAGTAGAAGCTTCTAAGTTGTTGCAGTCACCAAGAAAGAGGCACAGAAATTCAAGTTTTTGTTTTTGAAAATTCAGTTTTTGGTTGCTTTTGCTGCCTTGTAGTTGACGTAGGACCTTAAGATTTTGCATGAACCGAACTCTGGCAGCCACATTACACGATAAAAAGCGAGAAGTGGTAATTCGTAGTAAAAACCGCAGAAAACATAACGTTTTCTACATTGTTTTCGTATCGACGTAACTGAAAATCTTCACATTGGACGCATTACTCTCAGAAACGTTTACATTTATCGTCTGGCAACTAATGTTGCGTGATGATGTTTGCGGTCGCACCACTCTGTACGAAGTAGAAGCTTCTAAGTTGTTGCAGTCACCAAGAAAGAGGCACAGAAATTCAAGTTTTAGTTTTTGAAAATTCAGTTTTTGGCTGCTTTTGCTGCCTCGTAGTTGACCATGGACCTTAAGATTTTGCATGAACCGAACTCTGGCAGCCACATTACACGAGAAAAAGCGAGAAGTGGTAATTCGTAGTAAAAACCGCAGAAAACATAACGTTTTCTACATTGTTTTCGTATCGACGTAACTGAAAATCTTCACATTGGACGCATTACTCTCAGAAACGTTTACATTTATCGTCTGGCAACTAATGCCGCGTGATGACGTTTGCGGTCGCACCACTGTGTACGAAGTAGAAGCTTCTAAGTTGTTGCAGTCACCAAGAAAGAGGCACAGAAATTCAAGTTTTAGTTTTTGAAAATTCAGTTTTTGGCTGCTTTTGCTGCCTTGTAGTTGACCTAGGACCTTAAGATTTTGCATGAACCGAACTCTGGCAGCCACATTACACGAGAAAAAGCGAGAAGTGGTAATTCGTAGTAAAAACCGCAGAAAACATAACGTTCTCTACATTGTTTTCGTATCGAGGTAACTGAAAATCTTCACATTGGACGCATTACTCTCAGAAACGTTTACATTTATCGTCTGGCAACTAATGCCGCGTGATGACGTTTGCGGTCGCACCACTCTGTACGAAGTAGAAGCTTCTAAGTTGTTGCAGTCACCAAGAAAGAGGCACAGAAATTCAAGTTTTAGTTTTTGAAAATTCAGTTTTTGGCTGCTTTTGCTGCCCTGTAGTTGACCTACGACCTTAAGATTTTGCATGAACCGAACTCTGGCAGCCACATTACACGAGAAAAAGCGAGAAGTGGTAATTCGTAGTAAAAACCGCAGAAAACATAACGTTTTCTACATTGTTTTCGTATCGACGTTACTGAAAATCTTCACACTGGAAGCATTACTCTCAGAAACGTTTACATTTATCGTCTGGCAACTAATGCCGCGTGATGACGTTTGCGGTCGCACCACTCTGTACGAAGTAGAAGCTTCTAAGTTGTTGCAGTCACCAAGAAAGAGGCACAGAAATTCAAGTTTTAGTTTTTGAAAATTCAGTTTTTGGCTGCTTTTGCTGCTTTGTAGTTGACCTAGGACATTAAGATTTTGAATGAACCGAACTCTGGCAGCCAGATTACACGAGAAAAAGCGAGAAGTGGTAATTCGTAGTAAAAACCGCAGAAAACATAACTTTTTCTACATTGTTTTCGTATCGACGTAACTGAAAATCTTCACATTGGACGCATTACTCTCAGAAACGTTTACATTTATCGTCTGGCAACTAATGCCGCGTGATGAAGTTTGCGGTCGCACCACTCTGTACGAAGTAGAAGCTTCTACGTTGTTGCAGTCACCAAGAAAGAGGCACAGAAATTCAAGTTTTAGTTTTTGAAAATTCAGTTTTTGCCTGCTTTTGCTGCCTTGTAGTTGACCTAGGACCTTAAGATTTTGCATGAACCGAACTCTGGCAGCCACATTACACGAGAAAAAGCGAGAAGTGGTAATTCGTTGTAAAAATAGCAGAAAACATAACGTTATCTACATTGTTTTCGTATCGACGTAACTGAAAATCTTCACATTGGACGCATTACTCTCAGAAACGTTTACATTTATCGTCTGGCAACAAATGCCGCGTGATGACGTTTGCGGTCGCACCACTCTGTACGAAGAAGAAGCTTCTAAGTTGTTGCAGTCACCAAGAAAGAGGCACAGAAATTCAAGTCTTAGTTTTTGAAAATTCAGTTTTTGGCTGCTTTTGCTGCCTTGTAGTTGACCTAGGACCTTAAGATTTTGCATGAACCGAACTCTGGCAGCCACATTACACGAGAAAAAGCGAGAAGTGGTAATTCGTAGTAAAAACCGCAGAAAACATAACGTTTTCTACATTGTTTTCGTATCGACGTAACTGAAAATCTTCACATTGGACGCATTACTCTCAGAAACGTTTACATTTATCGTCTGGCAACTAATGCCGCGTGATGACGTTTGCAGTCGCACCACTCTGTACGAAGTAGAAGCTTCTAAGTTGTTGCAGTCACCAAGAAAGAGGCACAGAAATTCAAGTTTTAGTTTTTGAAAATTCAGTTTTTGGCTGCTTTTGCTGCCTTGTAGTTGACCTAGGACCTTAAGATTTTGCATGAACCGAACTCTGGCAGCCACATTACACGAGAAAAAGCGAGAAGTGGTAATTCGTAGTAAAAACCGCAGAAAACATAACGTTTTCAACATTTGTTTTCGAAATGACGTAACTGAAAATCTTCACACTGGACGCATTACTCTCAGAAACGTTTACATTTATCGTCTGGCAACTAATGCCGCGTGATGACGTTTGCGGTCGCACCACTCTGTACGAAGTAGAAGCTTCTAAGTTGTTGCAGTCACCAAGAAAGAGGCACAGAAATTCAAGTTTTAGTTTTTGAAAATTCAGTTTTTGGCTGCTTTTGCTGCCATGTAGTTGACCTAGGACCTTAAGATTTTGCATGAACCGAACTCTGGCAGCCACATTACACGACAAAATGCGAGAAGTGGTAATTCGTAGTAAAAACCGCAGAAAACATAACGTTTTCTACATTGTTTTCGTATCGACGTAACTGAAAATCTTCACATTGGACGCATTACTCTCAGAAACGTTTACATATATCGTCTGGCAACTAATGCCGCGTGATGACGTTTGCGGTCGCACCACTCTGGTCGAAGTAGAAGCTTGTAAGTTGTTGCAGTCACGAAGAAAGAGGCACAGAAATTCAAGTTTTAGTTTTTGAAAATTCAGTTTTTGGCTGCTTTTGCCGCCTTGTAGTTGACCTAGGACCTTAAGATTTTGCATGAACCGAACTCTGGCAGCCACATTACACAAGAAAAAGCGAGAAGTGGTAATTCGTAGTAAAAACCGCAGAAAACATAACGTTCTCTACATTGTTTTCGTATCGACGTAACTGAAAACCTTCACATTGGACGCATTACTCTCAGAAACGTTTACATTTATCGTCTGGCAACTAATGCCGCGTGATGACATTTACGGTCGTACCACTCTGTACGAAGTAGAGGCTTCTAAGTTGTTGCAGTCACCAAGAAAGAGGCACAGAAATTCAAGTTTTAGTTTTTGAAAATTCAGTTTTTGGCTGCTTTTGCTGCCTTGTAGTTGACCTAGGACCTTAAGATTTTGCATGAACCGAACTCTGGCAGCCACATTACACGAGAAAAAGCGAGAAGTGGTAATTCGTAGTAAAAACCGCAGAAAACATAACGTTTTCTACATTGTTTTCGTATCGACGTAACTGAAAATCTTCACATTGGACGCATTACTCTCAGAAACGTTTACATTTATCGTCTGGCAACTAATGCCGCGAGATGACGTTTGCAGTCGCACCACTCTGTACGAAGTAGAAGCTTCTAAGTTGTTGCAGTCACCAAGAAAGAGGCATAGAAATTCAAGTTTTTGTTTTTGAAAATTCAGTTTTTGGCTGCTTTTGCTGCCTTGTAGTTGACCTAGGACCTTAAGATTTTGCATGAACCGAACTCTGGCAGCCACATTACACGAGAAAAAGCGAGAAGTGGTAATTCGTAGTAAAAACCGCAGAAAACATAACGTTTTCTACATTGTTTTCGTATCGACGTAACTGAAAATCTTCTCATTGGACGCATTACTCTCAGAAACGTTTACATTTATCGTCTGGCAACTAATGCCGCGTGATGACGTTTGCGGTCGCACCACTCTGTACGAAGTAGAAGCTTCTAAGTTGTTGCAGTCACCAAGAAAGAGGCACAGAAATTCAAGTTTTAGTTTTCGAAAATTCAGTTTTTGGCTGCTTTTGCTGCCATGTAGTTGACCTAGGACCTTACGATTTTGCATGAACCGAACTCTGGCAGCCACATTACACGACAAAAAGCGAGAAGTGGTAATTCGTAGTAAAAACCGCAGAAAACATAACGTTTTCTACATTGTTTTCGTATCGACGTAACTGAAAATCTTCACATTGGACGCATGACTCTCAGAAACGTTTACATTTATCGTCTGGCAACTAATGCCGCGTGATGACGTTTGCGGTCGCACCACTCTGGTCGAAGTAGAAGCTTCTAAGTTGTTGCAGTCACCAAGAAAGAGGCACAGAAATTCAAGTTTTAGTTTTTGAAAATTCAGTTTTTGGCTTCTTTTGCTGCCTTGTAGTTGACCTAGGACCTTAAGATTTTGCATGAACCGAACTCTGGCAGCCACATTACACGAGAAAAAGCGAGAAGTGGTAATTCGTAGTAAAAACCGCAGAAAACATAACGTTCTCTACATTGTTTTCGTATCGACGTAACTGAAAACCTTCACATTGGACGCATTACTCTCAGAAACGTTTACATTTATCGTCTGGCAACTAATGCCGCGTGATGACATTTACGGTCGCACCACTCTGTACGAAGTAGAAGCTTCTAAGTTGTTGCAGTCACCAAGAAAGAGGCACAGAAATTCAAGTTTTAGTTTTTGAAAATTCAGTTTTTGGCTGCTTTTGCTGCCTTGTAGTTGACCTAGGACCTTAAGATTTTGCATGAACCGAACTCTGGCAGCCACATTACAAGAGAAAAAGCGAGAAGTGGTAAGTCGTAGTAAAAACCGCAGAAAACATAACGTTTTCAACATTTGTTTTCGAAATGACGTAAATGAAAACTTCACATTGGACGCATTACTCTCAGAAACGTTTACATTTATCGTCTGGCAACTAATGCCGCGTGATGACGTTTGCGGTCGCACCACTCTGTACGAAGTAGAAGCTTCTAAGTTGTTGCAGTCACCAAGAAAGAGGCACAGAAACTCAAGTTTTAGTTTTTGAAAATTCAGTTTTTGGCTGCTTTTGCTGCCATGTAGTTGACCTAGGACCTTAAGATTTTGCATGAACCGAACTCTGGCAGCCACATTACACGAGAAAAAGCGAGAAGTGGTAATTCGTAGTAAAAACCGCAGAAAACATAACGTTTTCTACATTGTTTTCGTATCGACGTAACTGAAAATCTTCACATTGGACGCATTACTCTCACAAACGTTTACATTTATCGTCTGGCAACTAATGCCGCGTGATGACGTTTGCGGTCGCACCACTCTGTACGAAGTAGAAGCTTCTAAGTTGTTGCAGTCACCAAGAAAGAGGCACAGAAATTCAAGTTTTAGTTTTTGAAAATTCAGTTTTTGGCTGCTTTTGCTGCCTTGTAGTTGACCTAGGACCTTAAGATTTTGCATGAACCGAACTCTGGCAGCCACATTACACGAGAAAAAGCGAGAAGTGGTAATTCGTAGTAAAAACCGCAGAAAACATAACGTTCTCTACATTGTTATCGTATCGACGTAACTGAAAACCTTCACATTGGACGCATTACTCTCAGAAACGTTTACATTTATCGTCTGGCAACTAATGCCGCGTGATGACATTTACGGTCGTACCACTCTGTACGAAGTAGAAGCTTCTAAGTTGTTGCAGTCACCAAGAAAGAGGCACAGAAATTCAAGTTTTAGTTTTTGAAAATTCAGTTTTTGGCTGCTTTTGCTGCCTTGTAGTTGACCTAGGACCTTAAGATTTTGCATGAACCGAACTCTGGCAGCCACATTACAAGAGAAAAAGCGAGAAGTGGTAATTCGTAGTAAAAACCGCAGAAAACATAACGTTTTCAACATTTGTTTTCGAAATGACGTAACTGAAAATCTTCACATTGGACGCATTACTCTCAGAAACGTTTACATTTATCGTCTGGCAACTAATGCCGCGTGATGACGTTTGCGGTCGCACCACTCTGTACGAAGTAGAAGCTTCTAAGTTGTTGCAGTCACCAAGAAAGAGGCACAGAAATTCAAGTTTTAGTTTTTGAAAATTCAGTTTTTGGCTGCTTTTGCTGCCTTGTAGTTGACCTAGGACCTTAAGATTTTGCATGAACCGAACTCTGGCAGCCACATTACACGAGAAAAAGCGAGAAGTGGTAATTCGTAGTAAAAACCGCAGAAAACATTACGTTTTCTACATTGTTTTCGTATCGACGTAACTGAAAATCTTCACATTGGACGCATTCCTCTCAGAAACGTTTACATTTATCGTCTGGCAACTAATGCCGCGTGATGACGTTTGCGGTCGCACCACTGTGTACGAAGTAGAAGCTTCTAAGTTGTTGCAGTCACCAAGAAAGAGGCACAGAAATTCAAGTTTTAGTTTTTGAAAATTCAGTTTTTGGCTGCTTTTGCTGCCTTGTAGTTGACCTAGGACCTTAAGATTTTGCATGAACCGAACTCTGGCAGCCACATTACACGAGAAAAAGCGAGAAGTGGTAATTCGTAGTAAAAACCGCAGAAAACATAACGTTCTCTACATTGTTTTCGTATCGACGTAACTGAAAATCTTCACATTGGACGCATTACTCTCAGAAACGTTTACATTTATCGCCTGGCAACTAATGCCGCGTGATGACGTTTGCGGTCGCACCACTCTGTACGAAGTAGAAGCTTCTAACTTGTTGCAGTCACCAAGAAAGAGGCACAGAAGTTCAAGTTTTAGTTTTTGAAAATTCAGTTTTTGGCTGCTTTTGCTGCCTTGTAGTTGACCTAGGACCTTAAGATTTTGCATGAACCGAACTCTGGCAGCCACATTACACGAGAGAAAGCGAGAAGTGGTAATTCGTAGTAAAAACCGCAGAAAACATAACGTTTTCTACATTGTTTTCGTATCGACGTTACTGAAAATCTTCACATTGGAAGCATTACTCTCAGAAACGTTTACATTTATCGTCTGGCAACTAATGCCGCGTGATGACGTTTGCGGTCGCACCACTCTGTACGAAGTAGAAGCTTCTAAGTTGTTGCAGTCACCAAGAAAGAGGCACAGAAATTCAAGTTTTTGTTTTTGAAAATTCAGTTTTTGGCTGCTTTTGCTGCTTTGTAGTTGACCTAGGACCTTAAGATTTTGCATGAACCGAACTCTGGCAGCCACATTACACGAGAAAAAGCGAGAAGTGGTAATTCGTAGTAAAAACCGCAGAAAACATAACGTTTTCTACATTGTTTTCGTATCGACGTAACTGAAAATCTTCACATTGGACGCATTACTCTCAGAAACGTTTACATTTATCGTCTGGCAACTAATGCCGCGTGATGAAGTTTGCGGTCGCACCACTCTGTACGAAGTAGAAGCTTCTAAGTTGTTGCAGTCACCAAGAAAGAGGCACAGAAATTCAAGTTTTAGTTTTTGAAAATTCAGTTTTTGGCTGCTTTTGCTGCCTTGTAGTTGACCTAGGACCTTAAGATTTTGCATGAACCGAACTCTGGCAGCCACATTACACGAGAAAAAGCGAGAAGTGGTAATTCGTAGTAAAAACCGCAGAAAACATAACGTTTTCAACATTTGTTTTCGAAATGAAGTAACTGAAAATCTTCACATTGGACGCATTACTGTCAGAAACGTTTACATTTATCGTCTGGCAACTAATGCCGCGTGATGACGTTTGCGGTCGCACCACTGTGTACGAGGTAGAAGCTTCTAAGTTGTTGCAGTCACCAACAAAGAGGCACAGAAATTCAAGTTTTTGTTTTTGAAAATTCAGTGTTTGGCTGCTTTTGCTGCCTTGTAGTTGACCTAGGACCGTAAGATTTTGCATGAACCGAACTCTGGCAGCCACATTACACGAGAAAAAGCGAGAAGTGGTAATTCGTAGTAAAAACCGCAGAAAACATAACGTTTTCTTCATTTGTTTTCGAAATGACGTAACTGAAAATCTTCACATTGGACGCATTACTCTCAGAAACGTTTACATTTATCGTCTGGCAACTAATGCCGCGTGATGACGATTGCGGTCGCACCACTCTGTACGAAGTAGAAGCTTCTAAGTTGTTGCATTCACCAAGAAAGAGGCACAGAAATTCAAGTTTTAGTTTTTGAAAATTCAGTTTTTGGCTGCTTTTGCTGCCTTGTAGTTGACCTAGGACCTTAAGATTTTGTATGAACCGAACTCTGGCAGCCACATTACACGAGAAAAAGCGAGAAGCGGTAATTCGTAGTAAAAACCGCAGAAAACATAACGTTTTCTACATTGTTTTGGTATCGACGTAACTGAGAATCTCCACATTGGACGCATTACTCTCAGAAACGTTTACATTTATCGTCTGGCAACTAATGCCGCGTGATGACGTTTGCGGTCGCACCACTCTGTACGAAGTAGAAGCTTCTAAGTTGTTGCAGTCACCAAGAAAGAGGCACAGAAATTCAAGTTTTAGTTTTTGAAAATTCAGTTTTTGGCTGCTTTTGCTGCCTTGTAGTTGACCTAGGACCTTAAGATTTTGCATGAACCGAACTCTGGCAGCCACATTACACGAGAAAAAGCGAGAAGTGGTATTTCTTAGTAAAAACCGCAGAAAACATAACGTTTTCAACATTTGTTTTCGAAATGACGTAACTGAAAATCTTCACATTGGACGCATTACTCTCAGAAACGTTTGCATTTATCGTCTGGCAACTAATGCCGCGTGATGACGTTTGCGGTCGCACCACTCTGTACGAAGTAGAAGCTTCTAAGTTGTTGCAGTCACCAAGAAAGAGGCACAGAAATTCAAGTTTTTGTTTTTGAAAATTCAGTTTTTGGCTGCTTTTGCTGCCTTGTAGTTGACCTAGGACCTTAAGATTTTGCATGAACCGAACTCTGGCAGCCACATTACACGAGAAAAAGCGAGAAGTGGTAATTCGTAGTAAAAACCGCAGAAAACATAACGTTTTCTACATTGTTTTCGTATCGACGTTACAGAAAATCTTCACATTGGACGCATAACTCTCAGAAATGTTTACATTTATCGTCTGGCAACTAATGCCGCGTGATGACGTTTGCGGTCGCACCACTCTGTACGAAGTAGAAGCTTCTAAGTTGTTGCAGTCACCAAGAAAGAGGCACAGAAATTCAAGTTTTTGTTTTTGAAAATTCAGTTTTTGGCTGCTTTTGCTGCCTTGTAGTTGACCTACGACCTTAAGATTTTGCATGAACCGAACACTGGCAGCCACATTACACGAGAAAAAGCGAGAAGTGGTAATTCGTAGTAAAAACCGCAGAAAACATAACGTTTTCTACATTGTTTTCGTATCGACGTAACTGAAAATCTTCTCATTGGACGCATTACTCTCAGAAACGTTTACATTTATCGTCTGGCAACTAATGCCGCGTGATGACGTTTGCGGTCGCACCACTCTGTACGAAGTAGAAGCTTCTAAGTTGTTGCAGTCACCAAGAAAGAGGCACAGAAATTCAAGTTTTAGTTTTTGAAAATTCAGTTTTTGGCTGCTTTTGCTGCCTTGTAGTTGACCTAGGACCTTAAGATTTTGCATGAACCGAACTCTGGCAGCCACATTACACGAGAAAAAGCGAGAAGTGGTAATTCGTAGTAGAACCGCAGAAAACATAACGTTTTCATCATTTGTTTTCGAAATGACGTAACTGAAAATCTTCACATTGGACGCATTACTCTCAGAAACGTTTACATTTATCGTCTGGCAACTAATGCCGCGTGATGACGTTTGCGGTCGCACCACTCTGTACGAAGTAGAAGCTTCTAAGTTGTTGCAGTCACCAAGAAAGAGGCACAGAAATTCAAGTTTTAGTTTTTGAAAATTCAGTTTTTGGCTGCTTTTGCTGCCTTGTAGTTGACCTAGGACCTTAAGATTTTGCATGAACCGAACTCTGGCAGCCACATTACACGAGAAAAATCGAGAAGTGGTAATTCGTAGTAAAAACCGCAGAAAACATAACGTTTTCTACATTGTTTTCGTATCGACGTAACTGAAAATCTTCACATTGGACGCATTACTCTCAGAAACGTTTACATTTATCGTCTGGCAACTAATGCCGCGTGATGACGTTTGCGGTCGCACCACTCTGTACGAAGTAGAAGCTTCTAAGTTGTTGCAGTCACCAAGAAAGAGGCACAGAAATTCAAGTTTTAGTTTTTCAAAATTCAGTTTTTTGCTGCTTTTGCTGCCTTGTAGTTGACCTAGGACCTTAAGATTTTGCATGAACCGAACTCTGGCAGCCACATTACACGAGAAAAAGCGAGAAGTGGTAATTCGTAGTAAAAACCGCAGAAAACATAACGTTCTTTACATTGTTTTCGTATCGACGTAACTGAAAACCTTCACATTGGACGCATTACTCTCAGAAACGTTTACATTTATCGTCTGTCAACTAATGCCGCGTGATGACATTTACGGTCGCACCACACTGTACGAAGTAGAAGCTTCTAAGATGTTGCAGTCACCAAGAAAGAGGCACAGAAATTCAAGTTTTAGTTTTTGAAAATTCAGTTTTTGGCTGCTTTTGCTGCCTTGTAGTTGACCTAGGACCTTAAGATTTTGCATGAACCGAACTCTGGCAGCCACATTACACGACAAAAAGCGAGAAGTGGTAATTCGTAGTAAAAACCGCAGAAAACATAACGTTTTCTACATTGATTTCGTATCGACGTAACTGAAAATCTTCACATTGGACGCATTACTCTCAGAAACGTTTACATTTATCGTCTGGCAACTAATGCCGCGTGATGACGTTTGCGGTCGCACCACTCTGTACGAAGTAGAAGCTTCTAAGTTGTTGCAGTCACCAAGAAAGAGGCACAGAAATTCAAGTTTTAGTTTTTGAAAATTCAGTTTTTGGCTGCTATTGCTGCCTTGTAGTTGACCTAGGACCTTAAGATTTTGCATGAACCGAACTCTGGCAGCCACATTACACGAGAAAAAGCGAGAAATGGTAATTCGTAGTAAAAACCGCAGAAAACATAACGTTTTCTACATTGTTTTCGTATTGACGTAACTGAAAATCTTCACTTTGGACGCATTACTCTCAGAAACGTTTGCATTTATCGTCTGGCAACTAATGCCGCGTGATGACGTTTGCGGTCGCACCACTCTGTACGAAGTAGAAGCTTCTAAGTTGTTGCAGTCACCAAGAAAGAGGCACAGAAATTCAAGTTTTTGTTTTTGAAAATTCAGTTTTTGGCTGCTTTTGCTGCCTTGTAGTTGACCTAGGACCTTAAGATTTTGCATGAACCGAACTCTGGCAGCCACATTACACGAGAAAAAGCGAGAAGTGGTAATTCGTAGTAAAAACCGCAGAAAACATAACGTTTTCTACATTGTTTTCGCATCGACGTAACTGAAAATCTTCACATTGGACGCATTACTCTCAGAAACGTTTACATTTATTGTCTGGCAACTAATGCCGCGTGATGACGTTTGCGGTCGCACCACTCTGTACGAAGTAGAAGCTTCTAAGTTGTTGCAGTCACCAAGAAAGAAGCACAGAATTTCAAGTTTTTGTTTTTGAAAATTCAGTTTTTGGCTGCTTTTGCTGCTTTGTAGTTGTTCTAGGACCTTAAGATTTTGCATGAACCGAACTCTGGCTGCCACATTACACGAGAAAAAGCGAGAAGTGGTAATTCGTAGTAAAAACCGCAGAAAACATAACGTTTTCTACATTGTTTTCGTATCGACGTAACTGAAATTCTTCACATTGGACGCATTACTCTCAGAAACGTTTACATTTATCGTCTGGCAACTAATGCCGCGTGATGACGTTTGCGGTGGCACCACTCTGTACGAAGTAGAAGCTTCTAAGTTGTTGCAGTCACCAAGAAAAAGGCACAGAAATTCAAGTTTTAGTTTTTGAAAATTCCGTTTTTGGCTGCTTTTGCTGCCTTGTAGTTGACCTAGGACCTTAAGATTTTGCATGAACCGAACTCTGGCAGCCACATTACACGAGAAAAAGCGAGAAGTGGTAATTCGTAGTAAAAACCGCAGAAAACATAACGTTTTCTACATTGTTTTCGTATCGACGTAACTGAAAATCTTCACATTGGACGCATTACTCTCAGAAACGTTTACATTTATCGCCTGGCAACTAATGCCGCGTGATGACGTTTGCGGTCGCACCACTCTGTACGAAGTAGAAGCTTCTAAGTTGTTGCAGACACCAAGAAAGAGGCACAGAAATTCAAGTTTTAGTTTTTGAAAATTCAGTTTTTGGCTGCTTTTTCTGCCTTGTAGTTGACCTAGGACCTTAAGATTTTGCATGAACCGAACTCTGGCAGCCACATTACACGAGAAAAAGCGTGAAGTGGTAATTCGTAGTAAAAACCGCAGAAAACATAACGTTTTCGACATTTGTTTTCGAAATGACGTAACTGAAAATCTTCACATTGGACGCATTACTCTCAGAAACGTTTACATTTATCGTCTCTCAACTAATGCCGCGTGATGACGTTTGCGGTCGCACCACTCTGTACGAAGTGGAAGCTTCTAAGTTGTTGCAGTCACCAAGAAAGAGGCACAGAAATTCAAGTTTTAGTTTTTGAAAATTCAGTTTTTGGCTGCTTTTGCTGCCTTGTCGTTGACCTAGGACCTTAAGATTTTGCATGAACCGAACTCTGGCAGCCACATTACACGAGAAAAAGCGAGAAGTGGTAATTCGTAGTAAAAACCGCAGAAAACATAACGTTTTCTACATTGTTTTCGTATCGACGTAACTGAAAATCTTCACATTGGACGCATTACTCTCAGAAACGTTTACATTTATCGTCTGGCAACTAATGCCGCGTGATGACGTTTGCGGTCGCACCACTCTGTACGAAGTAGAAGCTTCTAAGTTGTTGCAGTCACCAAGAAAGAGGCACAGAAATTCAAGTTTTAGTTTTTGAAAATTCAGTTTTTGTCTGCTTTTGCTGCCTTGTGGTTGACCTAAGACCTTAAGATTTTGCATGAACCGAACTCTGGCAGCCACATTACACGAGAAAAAGCGAGAAGTGGTAATTCGTAGTAAAAACCGCAGAAAACATAACGTTTTCTACATTGTTTTCGTATCGACGTAAGTGAAAATCTTCACATTGGACGCATTACTCTCAGAAACGTTTAAATTTATCGTCTGGCAACTAATGCCGCGTGATGACGTTTGCGGTCGTACCACTCTGTACGAAGTAGAAGCTTCTAAGTTGTTGCAGTCACCAAGAAAGAGGCACAGAAATTCAAGTTTTAGTTTTTGAAAATTCAGTTTTTGGCTGCTTTTGCTGCCTTGTAGTTGACCTAGGACCTTAAGATTTTGCATGAACCGAACTCTGGCAGCCACATTACACGAGAAAAAGCGAGAAGTGGTAATTCGTAGTTAAAACCGCAGAAAACATAACGTTTTCTACATTGTTTTCGTATCGACGTAACTGAAAATCTTCACATTGGACGCATTACTCTCAGAAACGTTTACATTTATCGTCTGGCAACTAATGCCGCGTGATGACGTTTGCGGTCGCACCACTCTGTACGAAGTAGAAGCTTCTAAATTGTTGCAGTCACCAAGAAAGAGGCACAGAAATTCAAGTTTTAGTTTTTTAAATTCAGTTTTTGGCTGCTTCTGCTGCCTTGTAGTTGACCTAGGACCTTAAGATTTTGCATGAACCGAACTCTGGCAGCCACATTACACGAGAAAAAGCGAGAAGTGGTAATTCGTAGTAAAAACCGCAGAAAACATAACGTTTTCCACATTGTTTTCGTATCGACGTAACTGAAAATCTTCACATTGGACGCATTACTCTCAGATACGTTTACATTTATTTTCTGGCAACTAATGCCGCGTGATGACGTTTGCGGTCGCACCACTCTGTACGAAGTAGAAGTTTCTAAGTTGTTGCAGTCACCAAGAAAGAGGCACAGAAATTCAAGTTTTTGTTTTTGAAAATTCAGTTTTTGGCTGCTTTTGCTGCCTTGTAGTTGACCTAGGACCTTAAGATTTTGAATGAACCGAACTCTGGCAGCCACATTACACGAGAAAAAGCGAGAAGTGGTAATTCGTAGTAAAAACCGCAGAAAACATAACGTTTTCTACATTGTTTTCGTATCGACGTAACTGAAATTCTTCACATTGGACGCATTACTCTCAGAAACGTTTACATTTATCGTCTGGCAACTAATGCCGCGTGATGACGTTTGCGGTCGCACCACTCTGTACGAACTAGAAGCTTCTAAGTTGTTGCAGTCACCAAGAAAGAGGCAGAGAAATTCAAGTTTTAGTTTTTGAAAATTCAGTTTTTGGCTGCTTTTGCTGCCTTGTAGTTGACCTAGGACCTTAAGATTTTGCATGAACCGAACTCTGGCAGCCACATTACACGAGAAAAAGCGAGAAGTGGTAATTCGTAGTAAAAACCGCAGAAAACATAACGTTTTCAACATTTGTTTTCGAAATGACGTAACTGAAAATCTTCACATTGGACGCATTACTCTCAGAAACGTTTACATTTATCGTCTGGCAACTAATGCCGCGTGATGACGTTTTGCGGTCGCACCACCCTGTACGAAGTAGAAGCTTCTAAGTTGTTGCAGTCACCAAGAAAGAGGTACAGAAATTCAAGGTTTAGTTTTTGAAAATTCAGTTTTTGGCTGCTTTTGCTGCCTTGTAGTTGACCTAGGACCTTAAGATTTTGCGTGAACCGACCTCTGGCAGCCACATTACACGAGAAAAAAAAAATGGCTCTGAGCACTATGGGACTCAACTGCTGAGGTCATTAGTCCACTAGAACTTAGAACTAGTTAAACCTAACTAACCTAAGGACATCACAATCATCCATGCCCGAGGCAGGATTCGAACCTGCGACCGTAGCGGTCTTGCGGTTCCAGACAGAAGCGCCTTCAACCGCACGGCTACTTCGACCGGCTTACTCGAGAAAAAGCGAGACGTGGTAATTCGTAGTAAAAACCGCAGAAAACATAACGTTTTCTACATTGTTTTCGTATCGACGTAACTGAAAATCTTCACATTGGACGCATTACTCTCAGAAACGTTTACATTTATCGTCTGGCAACTAATGCCGCGTGATGACGTTTGCGGTCGCACCACACTGTACGAAGTAGAAGCTTCTAAGTTGTTGCAGTCACCAAGAAAGAGGCACAGAAATTCAAGTTTTAGTTTTTGAAAATTCAGTTTTTGGCTGCTTTTGCTGCCATGTAGTTGACCTAGGACCTTAAGATTTTGCATGAACCGAACTCTGGCAGCCACATTACACGACAAAAAGCGAGAAGTGGTAATTCGTAGTAAAAACCGCAGAAAACATAACGTTTTCTACATTGTTTTCGTATCGACGTAACTGAAAATCTTCACATTGGACGCATTACTCTCAGAAACGTTTACATTTATCGTCTGGCAACTAATGCCGCGTGATGACGTTTGCGGTCGCACCACTGTGTACGAAGTAGAAGCTTCTAAGTTGTTGCAGTCACCAAGAAAGAGGCACAGAAATTCAAGTTTTAGTTTTTGAAAATTCAGTTTTTGGCTGCTTTTGCTTCCTTGTAGTTGACCTAGGACCTTAAGATTTTGCATGAACCGAACTCTGGCAGCCACATTACACGAGAAAAAGCGAGAAGCGGTAATTCGTAGTAAAAACCGCAGAAAACATAACGTTTTCTACATTGTTTTCGTATCGACGTAACTGAAAATCTTCACATTGGACGCATTACTCTCAGAAACGTTTACATTTATCGTCTGGCAACTAATGCCGCGTGATGACGTTTGCGGTCGCACCACTCTGTACGAAGTAGAAGCTTCTAAGTTGTTGCAGTCACCAAGAAAGAGGCCCAGAAATTCAAGTTTTAGTTTTTGAAAATTCAGTTTTTGGCTGCTTTTGCTGCCTTGTAGTTGACCTAGGACCTTAAGATTTTGCATGAACCGAACTCTGGCAGCCACATTACACGAGAAAAAGCGAGAAGTGGTAATTCGTAGTAAAAACCGCAGAAAACATAACGTTTTCTACATTGTTTTCGTATCGACGTAACTGAAAATCTTCACATTGGACGCATTACTCTCAGAAACGTTTACATTTATCGTCTGGCAACTAATGCCGCGTGATGACGTTTGCAGTCGCACCACTCTGTACGAAGTAGAAGCTTCTAAGTTGTTGCAGTCACCAAGAAAGAGGCACAGAAATTCAAGTTTTTGTTTTTGAAAATTCAGTTTTTGGTTGCTTTTGCTGCCTTGTAGTTGACGTAGGACCTTAAGATTTTGCATGAACCGAACTCTGGCAGCCACATTACACGATAAAAAGCGAGAAGTGGTAATTCGTAGTAAAAACCGCAGAAAACATAACGTTTTCTACATTGTTTTCGTATCGACGTAACTGAAAATCTTCACATTGGACGCATTACTCTCAGAAACGTTTACATTTATCGTCTGGCAACTAATGCCGCGTGATGACGTTTGCGGTCGCACCACTCTGTACGAAGTAGAAGCTTCTAAGTTGTTGCAGTCAC
Source organism: Schistocerca serialis cubense (assembly GCF_023864345.2). Lineage (NCBI taxonomy): Eukaryota > Metazoa > Arthropoda > Insecta > Orthoptera > Acrididae > Schistocerca > Schistocerca serialis. The sequence continues at coordinate 525,557 of NW_026047571.1, read as the reverse complement.
CAAGAAAGAGGCACAGAAATTCAAGTTTTAGTTTTTGAAAATTCAGTTTTTGGCTGCTTTTGCTGCCATGTAGTTGACCTAGGACCTTAAGATTTTGCATGAACCGAACTCTGGCAGCCACATTACACGACAAAAAGCGAGAAGTGGTAATTCGTAGTAAAAACCGCAGAAAACATAACGTTTTCTACATTGTTTTCGTATCGACGTAACTGAAAATCTTCACATTGGACGCATTACTCTCAGAAACGTTTACATTTATCGTCTGCCAACTAATGCCGCGTGATGACGTTTGCGGTCGCACCACTCTGTACGAAGTAGAAGCTTCTAAGTTGTTGCAGTCACCAAGAAAGAGGCACAGAAATTCAAGTTTTAGTTTTTGAAAATTCAGTTTTTGGCTGCTTTTGCTGCCTTGTAGTTGACCTAGGACCTTAAGATTTTGCATGAACCGAACTCTGGCAGCCACATTACACGAGAAAAAGCGAGAAGTGGTAATTCGTAGTAAAAACCGCAGAAAACATAACGTTCTCTACATTGTTTTCGTATCGACGTAACTGAAAACCTTCACATTGGACGCATTACTCTCAGAAACGTTTACATTTATCGTCTGGCAACTAATGCCGCATGATGACGTTTGCTTTTGCACCACTCTGTACGAAGTAGAAGCTTCTAAGTTGTTGCAGTCACCAAGAAAGAGGCACAGAAATTCAAGTTTTAGTTTTTGAAAATTCAGTTTTTGGCTGCTTTTGCTGCCTTGTAGTTGACCTAGGACCTTAAGATTTTGCATGAACCGATCTCTGGCAGCCACATTACACGAGAAAAAGCGAGAAGTGGTTATTCGTAGTAAAAACCGCAGAAAACATAACGTTTTCAACATTTGTTTTCGAAATGACGTAACTGAAAATCTTCACATTGGACGCATTACTCTCAGAAACGTTTACATTTATCGTCTGGCAACTAATGTTGCGTGATGATGTTTGCGGTCGCACCACTCTGTACGAAGTAGAAGCTTCTAAGTTGTTGCAGTCACCAAGAAAGAGGCACAGAAATTCAAGTTTTAGTTTTTGAAAATTCAGTTTTTGGCTGCTTTTGCTGCCTCGTAGTTGACCATGGACCTTAAGATTTTGCATGAACCGAACTCTGGCAGCCACATTACACGAGAAAAAGCGAGAAGTGGTAATTCGTAGTAAAAACCGCAGAAAACATAACGTTTTCTACATTGTTTTCGTATCGACGTAACTGAAAATCTTCACATTGGACGCATTACTCTCAGAAACGTTTACATTTATCGTCTGGCAACTAATGCCGCGTGATGACGTTTGCGGTCGCACCACTGTGTACGAAGTAGAAGCTTCTAAGTTGTTGCAGTCACCAAGAAAGAGGCACAGAAATTCAAGTTTTAGTTTTTGAAAATTCAGTTTTTGGCTGCTTTTGCTGCCTTGTAGTTGACCTAGGACCTTAAGATTTTGCATGAACCGAACTCTGGCAGCCACATTACACGAGAAAAAGCGAGAAGTGGTAATTCGTAGTAAAAACCGCAGAAAACATAACGTTCTCTACATTGTTTTCGTATCGAGGTAACTGAAAATCTTCACATTGGACGCATTACTCTCAGAAACGTTTACATTTATCGTCTGGCAACTAATGCCGCGTGATGACGTTTGCGGTCGCACCACTCTGTACGAAGTAGAAGCTTCTAAGTTGTTGCAGTCACCAAGAAAGAGGCACAGAAATTCAAGTTTTAGTTTTTGAAAATTCAGTTTTTGGCTGCTTTTGCTGCCCTGTAGTTGACCTACGACCTTAAGATTTTGCATGAACCGAACTCTGGCAGCCACATTACACGAGAAAAAGCGAGAAGTGGTAATTCGTAGTAAAAACCGCAGAAAACATAACGTTTTCTACATTGTTTTCGTATCGACGTTACTGAAAATCTTCACACTGGAAGCATTACTCTCAGAAACGTTTACATTTATCGTCTGGCAACTAATGCCGCGTGATGACGTTTGCGGTCGCACCACTCTGTACGAAGTAGAAGCTTCTAAGTTGTTGCAGTCACCAAGAAAGAGGCACAGAAATTCAAGTTTTAGTTTTTGAAAATTCAGTTTTTGGCTGCTTTTGCTGCTTTGTAGTTGACCTAGGACATTAAGATTTTGAATGAACCGAACTCTGGCAGCCAGATTACACGAGAAAAAGCGAGAAGTGGTAATTCGTAGTAAAAACCGCAGAAAACATAACTTTTTCTACATTGTTTTCGTATCGGCGTAACTGAAAATCTTCACATTGGACGCATTACTCTCAGAAACGTTTACATTTATCGTCTGGCAACTAATGCCGCGTGATGAAGTTTGCGGTCGCACCACTCTGTACGAAGTAGAAGCTTCTACGTTGTTGCAGTCACCAAGAAAGAGGCACAGAAATTCAAGTTTTAGTTTTTGAAAATTCAGTTTTTGCCTGCTTTTGCTGCCTTGTAGTTGACCTAGGACCTTAAGATTTTGCATGAACCGAACTCTGGCAGCCACATTACACGAGAAAAAGCGAGAAGTGGTAATTCGTTGTAAAAATAGCAGAAAACATAACGTTATCTACATTGTTTTCGTATCGACGTAACTGAAAATCTTCACATTGGACGCATTACTCTCAGAAACGTTTACATTTATCGTCTGGCAACAAATGCCGCGTGATGACGTTTGCGGTCGCACCACTCTGTACGAAGTAGAAGCTTCTAAGTTGTTGCAGTCACCAAGAAAGAGGCACAGAAATTCAAGTTTTAGTTTTTGAAAATTCAGTTTTTGGCTGCTTTTGCTGCCTTGTAGTTGACCTAGGACCTTAAGATTTTGCATGAACCGAACTCTGGCAGCCACATTACACGAGAAAAAGCGAGAAGTGGTAATTCGTAGTAAAAACCGCAGAAAACATAACGTTTTCTACATTGTTTTCGTATCGACGTAACTGAAAATCTTCACATTGGACGCATTACTCTCAGAAACGTTTACATTTATCGTCTGGCAACTAATGCCGCGTGATGACGTTTGCAGTCGCACCACTCTGTACGAAGTAGAAGCTTCTAAGTTGTTGCAGTCACCAAGAAAGAGGCACAGAAATTCAAGTTTTAGTTTTTGAAAATTCAGTTTTTGGCTGCTTTTGCTGCCTTGTAGTTGACCTAGGACCTTAAGATTTTGCATGAACCGAACTCTGGCAGCCACATTACACGAGAAAAAGCGAGAAGTGGTAATTCGTAGTAAAAACCGCAGAAAACATAACGTTTTCAACATTTGTTTTCGAAATGACGTAACTGAAAATCTTCACACTGGACGCATTACTCTCAGAAACGTTTACATTTATCGTCTGGCAACTAATGCCGCGTGATGACGTTTGCGGTCGCACCACTCTGTACGAAGTAGAAGCTTCTAAGTTGTTGCAGTCACCAAGAAAGAGGCACAGAAATTCAAGTTTTAGTTTTTGAAAATTCAGTTTTTGGCTGCTTTTGCTGCCATGTAGTTGACCTAGGACCTTAAGATTTTGCATGAACCGAACTCTGGCAGCCACATTACACGACAAAATGCGAGAAGTGGTAATTCGTAGTAAAAACCGCAGAAAACATAACGTTTTCTACATTGTTTTCGTATCGACGTAACTGAAAATCTTCACATTGGACGCATTACTCTCAGAAACGTTTACATATATCGTCTGGCAACTAATGCCGCGTGATGACGTTTGCGGTCGCACCACTCTGGTCGAAGTAGAAGCTTGTAAGTTGTTGCAGTCACCAAGAAAGAGGCACAGAAATTCAAGTTTTAGTTTTTGAAAATTCAGTTTTTGGCTGCTTTTGCTGCCTTGTAGTTGACCTAGGACCTTAAGATTTTGCATGAACCGAACTCTGGCAGCCACATTACACGAGAAAAAGCGAGAAGTGGTAATTCGTAGTAAAAACCGCAGAAAACATAACGTTCTCTACATTGTTTTCGTATCGACGTAACTGAAAACCTTCACATTGGACGCATTACTCTCAGAAACGTTTACATTTATCGTCTGGCAACTAATGCCGCGTGATGACATTTACGGTCGTACCACTCTGTACGAAGTAGAGGCTTCTAAGTTGTTGCAGTCACCAAGAAAGAGGCACAGAAATTCAAGTTTTAGTTTTTGAAAATTCTGTTTTTGGCTGCTTTTGCTGCCTCGTAGTTGACCTAGGACCTTAAGATTTTGCATGAACCGAACTCTGGCAGCCACATTACACGAGAAAAAGCGAGAAGTGGTAATTCGTAGTAAAAACCGCAGAAAACATAACGTTTTCAACATTTGTTTTCGAAATGACGTAACTGAAAATCTTCACATTGGACGCATTACTCTCAGAAACGTTTACATTTATCGTCTGGCAACTAATGCCGCGTGATGACGTTTGCGGTCGCACCACTGTGTACGAAGTAGAAGCTTCTAAGTTGTTGCAGTCACCAAGAAAGAGGCACAGAAATTCAAGTTTTAGTTTTTGAAAATTCAGTTTTTGGCTGCTTTTGCTGCCTTGTAGTTGACCTAGGACCTTAAGATTTTGCATGAACCGAACTCTGGCAGCCACATTACACGAGAAAAAGCGAGAAGTGGTAATTCGTAGTAAAAACCGCAGAAAACATAACGTTTTCAACATTTGTTTTCGAAATGACGTAACTGAAAATCTTCACATTGGACGCATTACTCTCAGAAACGTTTACATTTATCGTCTGGCAACTAATGCCGCGTGATGACGTTTGCGGTCGCACCACTCTGTACGAAGTAGAAGCTTCTAAGTTTTTGCAGTCACCAAGAAAGAGGCACAGAAATTCAAGTTTTAGTTTTTGAAAATTCAGTTTTTGGCTGCTTTTGCTGCCTTGTAGTTGACCTAGGACCTTAAGATTTTGCATGAACCGAACTCTGGCAGCCACATTACACGAGAAAAAGCGAGAGGTGGTAATTCGTAGTAAAAACCGCAGAAAACATAACGTTTTCTACATTGTTTTCGTATCGACGTTACTGAAAATCTTCACATTGGAAGCATTACTCTCACAAACGTTTACATTTATCGTCTGGCAACTAATGCCGCGTGATGACGTTTGCGGTCGCACCACTCTGTACGAAGTAGAAGCTTCTAAGTTGTTGCAGTCACCAAGAAAGAGGCACAGAAATTCAAGTTTTTGTTTTTGAAAATTCAGTTTTTGGCTGCTTTTGCTGCTTTGTAGTTGACCTAGGACCTTAAGATTTTGCATGAACCGAACTCTGGCAGCCACATTACACGAGAAAAAGCGAGAAGTGGTAATTCGTTGTAAAAATAGCAGAAAACATAACGTTTTCTACATTGTTTTCGTATCGACGTAACTGAAAATCTTCACATTGAACGCATTACTCTCAGAAACGTTTACATTTATCGTCTGGCAACAAATGCCGCGTGATGACGTTTGCGGTCGCACCACTCTGTACGAAGTAGAAGCTTCTAAGTTGTTGCAGTCACCAAGAAAGAGGCACAGAAATTCAAGTTTTAGTTTTTGAAAATTCAGTTTTTGGCTGCTTTTGCTGCCTTGTAGTTGACCTAGGACCTTAAGATTTTGCATGAACCGAACTCTGGCAGCCACATTACACGAGAAAAAGCGAGAAGTGGTAATTCGTAGTAAAAACCGCAGAAAACATAACGTTTTCTACATTGTTTTCGTATCGACGTAACTGAAAATCTTCACATTGGACGCATTACTCTCAGAAACGTTTACATTTATCGTCTGGCAACTAATGCCGCGAGATGACGTTTGCAGTCGCACCACTCTGTACGAAGTAGAAGCTTCTAAGTTGTTGCAGTCACCAAGAAAGAGGCATAGAAATTCAAGTTTTTGTTTTTGAAAATTCAGTTTTTGGCTGCTTTTGCTGCCTTGTAGTTGACCTAGGACCTTAAGATTTTGCATGAACCGAACTCTGGCAGCCACATTACACGAGAAAAAGCGAGAAGTGGTAATTCGTAATAAAAACCGCAGAAAACATAACGTTTTCTACATTGTTTTCGTATCGACGTAACTGAAAATCTTCTCATTGGACGCATTACTCTCAGAAACGTTTACATTTATCGTCTGGCAACTAATGCCGCGTGATGACGTTTGCGGTCGCACCACTCTGTACGAAGTAGAAGCTTCTAAGTTGTTGCAGTCACCAAGAAAGAGGCACAGAAATTCAAGTTTTAGTTTTTGAAAATTCAGTTTTTGGCTGCTTTTGCTGCCATGTAGTTGACCTAGGACCTTACGATTTTGCATGAACCGAACTCTGGCAGCCACATTACACGACAAAAAGCGAGAAGTGGTAATTCGTAGTAAAAACCGCAGAAAACATAACGTTTTCTACATTGTTTTCGTATCGACGTAACTGAAAATCTTCACATTGGACGCATGACTCTCAGAAACGTTTACATTTATCGTCTGGCAACTAATGCCGCGTGATGACGTTTGCGGTCGCACCACTCTGGTCGAAGTAGAAGCTTCTAAGTTGTTGCAGTCACCAAGAAAGAGGCACAGAAATTCAAGTTTTAGTTTTTGAAAATTCAGTTTTTGGCTTCTTTTGCTGCCTTGTAGTTGACCTAGGACCTTAAGATTTTGCATGAACCGAACTCTGGCAGCCACATTACACGAGAAAAAGCGAGAAGTGGTAATTCGTAGTAAAAACCGCAGAAAACATAACGTTCTCTACATTGTTTTCGTATCGACGTAACTGACAACCTTCACATTGGACGCATTACTCTCAGAAACGTTTACATTTATCGTCTGGCAACTAATGCCGCGTGATGACATTTACGGTCGTACCACTCTGTACGAAGTAGAAGCTTCTAAGTTGTTGCAGTCACCAAGAAAGAGGCACAGAAATTCAAGTTTTAGTTTTTGAAAATTCAGTTTTTGGCTGCTTTTGCTGCCTTGTAGTTGACCTAGGACCTTAAGATTTTGCATGAACCGAACTCTGGCAGCCACATTACAAGAGAAAAAGCGAGAAGTGGTAAGTCGTAGTAAAAACCGCAGAAAACATAACGTTTTCAACATTTGTTTTCGAAATGACGTAAATGAAAACTTCACATTGGACGCATTACTCTCAGAAACGTTTACATTTATCGTCTGGCAACTAATGCCGCGTGATGACGTTTGCGGTCGCACCACTCTGTACGAAGTAGAAGCTTCTAAGTTGTTGCAGTCACCAAGAAAGAGGCACAGAAACTCAAGTTTTAGTTTTTGAAAATTCAGTTTTTGGCTGCTTTTGCTGCCATGTAGTTGACCTAGGACCTTAAGATTTTGCATGAACCGAACTCTGGCAGCCACATTACACGAGAAAAAGCGAGAAGTGGTAATTCGTAGTAAAAACCGCAGAAAACATAACGTTTTCTACATTGTTTTCGTATCGACGTAATTGAAAATCTTCACATTGGACGCATTACTCTCACAAACGTTTACATTTATCGTCTGGCAACTAATGCCGCGTGATGACGTTTGCGGTCGCACCACTCTGTACGAAGTAGAAGCTTCTAAGTTGTTGCAGTCACCAAGAAAGAGGCACAGAAATTCAAGTTTTAGTTTTTGAAAATTCAGTTTTTGGCTGCTTTTGCTGCCTTGTAGTTGACCTAGGACCTTAAGATTTTGCATGAACCGAACTCTGGCAGCCACATTACACGAGAAAAAGCGAGAAGTGGTAATTCGTAGTAAAAACCACAGAAAACATAACGTTCTCTACATTGTTATCGTATCGACGTAACTGAAAACCTTCACATTGGACGCATTACTCTCAGAAACGTTTACATTTATCGTCTGGCAACTAATGCCGCGTGATGACATTTACGGTCGTACCACTCTGTACGAAGTAGAAGCTTCTAAGTTGTTGCAGTCACCAAGAAAGAGGCACAGAAATTCAAGTTTTAGTTTTTGAAAATTCAGTTTTTGGCTGCTTTTGCTGCCTTGTAGTTGACCTAGGACCTTAAGATTTTGCATGAACCGAACTCTGGCAGCCACATTACAAGAGAAAAAGCGAGAAGTGGTAATTCGTAGTAAAAACCGCAGAAAACATAACGTTTTCAACATTTGTTTTCGAAATGACGTAACTGAAAATCTTCACATTGGACGCATTACTCTCAGAAACGTTTACATTTATCGTCTGGCAACTAATGCCGCGTGATGACGTTTGCGGTCGCACCACTCTGTACGAAGTAGAAGCTTCTAAGTTGTTGCAGTCACCAAGAAAGAGGCACAGAAATTCAAGTTTTAGTTTTTGAAAATTCAGTTTTTGGCTGCTTTTGCTGCCTTGTAGTTGACCTAGGACCTTAAGATTTTGCATGAACCGAACTCTGGCAGCCACATTACACGAGAAAAAGCGAGAAGTGGTAATTCGTAGTAAAAACCGCAGAAAACATTACGTTTTCTACATTGTTTTCGTATCGACGTAACTGAAAATCTTCACATTGGACGCATTCCTCTCAGAAACGTTTACATTTATCGTCTGGCAACTAATGCCGCGTGATGACGTTTGCGGTCGCACCACTGTGTACGAAGTAGAAGCTTCTAAGTTGTTGCAGTCACCAAGAAAGAGGCACAGAAATTCAAGTTTTAGTTTTTGAAAATTCAGTTTTTGGCTGCTTTTGCTGCCTTGTAGTTGACCTAGGACCTTAAGATTTTGCATGAACCGAACTCTGGCAGCCACATTACACGAGAAAAAGCGAGAAGTGGTAATTCGTAGTAAAAACCGCAGAAAACATAACGTTCTCTACATTGTTTTCGTATCGACGTAACTGAAAATCTTCACATTGGACGCATTACTCTCAGAAACGTTTACATTTATCGCCTGGCAACTAATGCCGCGTGATGACGTTTGCGGTCGCACCACTCTGTACGAAGTAGAAGCTTCTAACTTGTTGCAGTCACCAAGAAAGAGGCACAGAAATTCAAGTTTTAGTTTTTGAAAATTCAGTTTTTGGCTGCTTTTGCTGCCTTGTAGTTGACCTAGGACCTTAAGATTTTGCATGAACCGAACTCTGGCAGCCACATTACACGAGAGAAAGCGAGAAGTGGTAATTCGTAGTAAAAACCGCAGAAAACATAACGTTTTCTACATTGTTTTCGTATCGACGTTACTGAAAATCTTCACATTGGAAGCATTACTCTCAGAAACGTTTACATTTATCGTCTGGCAACTAATGCCGCGTGATGACGTTTGCGGTCGCACCACTCTGTACGAAGTAGAAGCTTCTAAGTTGTTGCAGTCACCAAGAAAGAGGCACAGAAATTCAAGTTTTTGTTTTTGAAAATTCAGTTTTTGGCTGCTTTTGCTGCTTTGTAGTTGACCTAGGACCTTAAGATTTTGCATGAACCGAACTCTGGCAGCCACATTACACGAGAAAAAGCGAGAAGTGGTAATTCGTAGTAAAAACCGCAGAAAACATAACGTTTTCTACATTGTTTTCGTATCGACGTAACTGAAAATCTTCACATTGGACGCATTACTCTCAGAAACGTTTACATTTATCGTCTGGCAACTAATGCCGCGTGATGAAGTTTGCGGTCGCACCACTCTGTACGAAGTAGAAGCTTCTAAGTTGTTGCAGTCACCAAGAAAGAGGCACAGAAATTCAAGTTTTAGTTTTTGAAAATTCAGTTTTTGGCTGCTTTTGCTGCCTTGTAGTTGACCTAGGACCTTAAGATTTTGCATGAACCGAACTCTGGCAGCCACATTACACGAGAAAAAGCGAGAAGTGGTAATTCGTAGTAAAAACCGCAGAAAACATAACGTTTTCAACATTTGTTTTCGAAATGAAGTAACTGAAAATCTTCACATTGGACGCATTACTGTCAGAAACGTTTACATTTATCGTCTGGCAACTAATGCCGCGTGATGACGTTTGCGGTCGCACCACTGTGTACGAGGTAGAAGCTTCTAAGTTGTTGCAGTCACCAACAAAGAGGCACAGAAATTCAAGTTTTTGTTTTTGAAAATTCAGTGTTTGGCTGCTTTTGCTGCCTTGTAGTTGACCTAGGACCGTAAGATTTTGCATGAACCGAACTCTGGCAGCCACATTACACGAGAAAAAGCGAGAAGTGGTAATTCGTAGTAAAAACCGCAGAAAACATAACGTTTTCTTCATTTGTTTTCGAAATGACGTAACTGAAAATCTTCACATTGGACGCATTACTCTCAGAAACGTTTACATTTATCGTCTGGCAACTAATGCCGCGTGATGACGTTTGCGGTCGCACCACTCTGTACGAAGTAGAAGCTTCTAAGTTGTTGCATTCACCAAGAAAGAGGCACAGAAATTCAAGTTTTAGTTTTTGAAAATTCAGTTTTTGGCTGCTTTTGCTGCCTTGTAGTTGACCTAGGACCTTAAGATTTTGCATGAACCGAACTCTGGCAGCCACATTACACGAGAAAAAGCGAGAAGCGGTAATTCGTAGTAAAAACCGCAGAAAACATAACGTTTTCTACATTGTTTTGGTATCGACGTAACTGAGAATCTCCACATTGGACGCATTACTCTCAGAAACGTTTACATTTATCGTCTGGCAACTAATGCCGCGTGATGACGTTTGCGGTCGCACCACTCTGTACGAAGTAGAAGCTTCTAAGTTGTTGCAGTCACCAAGAAAGAGGCACAGAAATTCAAGTTTTAGTTTTTGAAAATTCAGTTTTTGGCTGCTTTTGCTGCCTTGTAGTTGACCTAGGACCTTAAGATTTTGCATGAACTGAACTCTGGCAGCCACATTACACGAGAAAAAGCGAGAAGTGGTATTTCTTAGTAAAAACCGCAGAAAACATAACGTTTTCAACATTTGTTTTCGAAATGACGTAACTGAAAATCTTCACATTGGACGCATTACTCTCAGAAACGTTTGCATTTATCGTCTGGCAACTAATGCCGCGTGATGACGTTTGCGGTCGCACCACTCTGTACGAAGTAGAAGCTTCTAAGTTGTTGCAGTCACCAAGAAAGAGGCACAGAAATTCAAGTTTTTGTTTTTGAAAATTCAGTTTTTGGCTGCTTTTGCTGCCTTGTAGTTGACCTAGGACCTTAAGATTTTGCATGAACCGAACTCTGGCAGCCACATTACACGAGAAAAAGCGAGAAGTGGTAATTCGTAGTAAAAACCGCAGAAAACATAACGTTTTCTACATTGTTTTCGTATCGACGTTACAGAAAATCTTCACATTGGACGCATAACTCTCAGAAATGTTTACATTTATCGTCTGGCAACTAATGCCGCGTGATGACGTTTGCGGTCGCACCACTCTGTACGAAGTAGAAGCTTCTAAGTTGTTGCAGTCACCAAGAAAGAGGCACAGAAATTCAAGTTTTTGTTTTTGAAAATTCAGTTTTTGGCTGCTTTTGCTGCCTTGTAGTTGACCTAGGACCTTAAGATTTTGCATGAACCGAACTCTGGCAGCCACATTACACGAGAAAAAGCGAGAAGTGGTAATTCGTAGTAAAAACCGCAGAAAACATAACGTTTTCTACATTGTTTTCGTATCGACGTAACTGAAAATCTTCTCATTGGACGCATTACTCTCAGAAACGTTTACATTTATCGTCTGGCAACTAATGCCGCGTGATGACGTTTGCGGTCGCACCACTCTGTACGAAGTAGAAGCTTCTAAGTTGTTGCAGTCACCAAGAAAGAGGCACAGAAATTCAAGTTTTAGTTTTTGAAAATTCAGTTTTTGGCTGCTTTTGCTGCCTTGTAGTTGACCTAGGACCTTAAGATTTTGCATGAACCGAACTCTGGCAGCCACATTACACGAGAAAAAGCGAGAAGTGGTAATTCGTAGTAGAACCGCAGAAAACATAACGTTTTCATCATTTGTTTTCGAAATGACGTAACTGAAAATCTTCACATTGGACGCATTACTCTCAGAAACGTTTACATTTATCGTCTGGCAACTAATGCCGCGTGATGACGTTTGCGGTCGCACCACTCTGTACGAAGTAGAAGCTTCTAAGTTGTTGCAGTCACCAAGAAAGAGGCACAGAAATTCAAGTTTTAGTTTTTGAAAATTCAGTTTTTGGCTGCTTTTGCTGCCTTGTAGTTGACCTAGGACCTTAAGATTTTGCATGAACCGAACTCTGGCAGCCACATTACACGAGAAAAATCGAGAAGTGGTAATTCGTAGTAAAAACCGCAGAAAACATAACGTTTTCTACATTGTTTTCGTATCGACGTAACTGAAAATCTTCACATTGGACGCATTACTCTCAGAAACGTTTACATTTATCGTCTGGCAACTAATGCCGCGTGATGACGTTTGCGGTCGCACCACTCTGTACGAAGTAGAAGCTTCTAAGTTGTTGCAGTCACCAAGAAAGAGGCACAGAAATTCAAGTTTTAGTTTTTCAAAATTCAGTTTTTTGCTGCTTTTGCTGCCTTGTAGTTGACCTAGGACCTTAAGATTTTGCATGAACCGAACTCTGGCAGCCACATTACACGAGAAAAAGCGAGAAGTGGTAATTCGTAGTAAAAACCGCAGAAAACATAACGTTCTTTACATTGTTTTCGTATCGACGTAACTGAAAACCTTCACATTGGACGCATTACTCTCAGAAACGTTTACATTTATCGTCTGTCAACTAATGCCGCGTGATGACATTTACGGTCGCACCACACTGTACGAAGTAGAAGCTTCTAAGATGTTGCAGTCACCAAGAAAGAGGCACAGAAATTCAAGTTTTAGTTTTTGAAAATTCAGTTTTTGGCTGCTTTTGCTGCCTTGTAGTTGACCTAGGACCTTAAGATTTTGCATGAACCGAACTCTGGCAGCCACATTACACGACAAAAAGCGAGAAGTGGTAATTCGTAGTAAAAACCGCAGAAAACATAACGTTTTCTACATTGATTTCGTATCGACGTAACTGAAAATCTTCACATTGGACGCATTACTCTCAGAAACGTTTACATTTATCGTCTGGCAACTAATGCCGCGTGATGACGTTTGCGGTCGCACCACTCTGTACGAAGTAGAAGCTTCTAAGTTGTTGCAGTCACCAAGAAAGAGGCACAGAAATTCAAGTTTTAGTTTTTGAAAATTCAGTTTTTGGCTGCTATTGCTGCCTTGTAGTTGACCTAGGACCTTAAGATTTTGCATGAACCGAACTCTGGCAGCCACATTACACGAGAAAAAGCGAGAAATGGTAATTCGTAGTAAAAACCGCAGAAAACATAACGTTTTCTACATTGTTTTCGTATTGACGTAACTGAAAATCTTCACTTTGGACGCATTACTCTCAGAAACGTTTGCATTTATCGTCTGGCAACTAATGCCGCGTGATGACGTTTGCGGTCGCACCACTCTGTACGAAGTAGAAGCTTCTAAGTTGTTGCAGTCACCAAGAAAGAGGCACAGAAATTCAAGTTTTTGTTTTTGAAAATTCAGTTTTTGGCTGCTTTTGCTGCCTTGTAGTTGACCTAGGACCTTAAGATTTTGCATGAACCGAACTCTGGCAGCCACATTACACGAGAAAAAGCGAGAAGTGGTAATTCGTAGTAAAAACCGCAGAAAACATAACGTTTTCTACATTGTTTTCGCATCGACGTAACTGAAAATCTTCACATTGGACGCATTACTCTCAGAAACGTTTACATTTATTGTCTGGCAACTAATGCCGCGTGATGACGTTTGCGGTCGCACCACTCTGTACGAAGTAGAAGCTTCTAAGTTGTTGCAGTCACCAAGAAAGAAGCACAGAATTTCAAGTTTTTGTTTTTGAAAATTCAGTTTTTGGCTGCTTTTGCTGCTTTGTAGTTGTTCTAGGACCTTAAGATTTTGCATGAACCGAACTCTGGCTGCCACATTACACGAGAAAAAGCGAGAAGTGGTAATTCGTAGTAAAAACCGCAGAAAACATAACGTTTTCTACATTGTTTTCGTATCGACGTAACTGAAATTCTTCACATTGGACGCATTACTCTCAGAAACGTTTACATTTATCGTCTGGCAACTAATGCCGCGTGATGACGTTTGCGGTGGCACCACTCTGTACGAAGTAGAAGCTTCTAAGTTGTTGCAGTCACCAAGAAAAAGGCACAGAAATTCAAGTTTTAGTTTTTGAAAATTCCGTTTTTGGCTGCTTTTGCTGCCTTGTAGTTGACCTAGGACCTTAAGATTTTGCATGAACCGAACTCTGGCAGCCACATTACACGAGAAAAAGCGAGAAGTGGTAATTCGTAGTAAAAACCGCAGAAAACATAACGTTTTCTACATTGTTTTCGTATCGACGTAACTGAAAATCTTCACATTGGACGCATTACTCTCAGAAACGTTTACATTTATCGTCTGGCAACTAATGCCGCGTGATGACGTTTGCGGTCGCACCACTCTGTACGAAGTAGAAGCTTCTAAGTTGTTGCAGACACCAAGAAAGAGGCACAGAAATTCAAGTTTTAGTTTTTGAAAATTCAGTTTTTGGCTGCTTTTTCTGCCTTGTAGTTGACCTAGGACCTTAAGATTTTGCATGAACCGAACTCTGGCAGCCACATTACACGAGAAAAAGCGTGAAGTGGTAATTCGTAGTAAAAACCGCAGAAAACATAACGTTTTCGACATTTGTTTTCGAAATGACGTAACTGAAAATCTTCACATTGGACGCATTACTCTCAGAAACGTTTACATTTATCGTCTCTCAACTAATGCCGCGTGATGACGTTTGCGGTCGCACCACTCTGTACGAAGTGGAAGCTTCTAAGTTGTTGCAGTCACCAAGAAAGAGGCACAGAAATTCAAGTTTTAGTTTTTGAAAATTCAGTTTTTGGCTGCTTTTGCTGCCTTGTCGTTGACCTAGGACCTTAAGATTTTGCATGAACCGAACTCTGGCAGCCACATTACACGAGAAAAAGCGAGAAGTGGTAATTCGTAGTAAAAACCGCAGAAAACATAACGTTTTCTACATTGTTTTCGTATCGACGTAACTGAAAATCTTCACATTGGACGCATTACTCTCAGAAACGTTTACATTTATCGTCTGGCAACTAATGCCGCGTGATGACGTTTGCGGTCGCACCACTCTGTACGAAGTAGAAGCTTCTAAGTTGTTGCAGTCACCAAGAAAGAGGCACAGAAATTCAAGTTTTAGTTTTTGAAAATTCAGTTTTTGTCTGCTTTTGCTGCCTTGTGGTTGACCTAAGACCTTAAGATTTTGCATGAACCGAACTCTGGCAGCCACATTACACGAGAAAAAGCGAGAAGTGGTAATTCGTAGTAAAAACCGCAGAAAACATAACGTTTTCTACATTGTTTTCGTATCGACGTAAGTGAAAATCTTCACATTGGACGCATTACTCTCAGAAACGTTTAAATTTATCGTCTGGCAACTAATGCCGCGTGATGACGTTTGCGGTCGTACCACTCTGTACGAAGTAGAAGCTTCTAAGTTGTTGCAGTCACCAAGAAAGAGGCACAGAAATTCAAGTTTTAGTTTTTGAAAATTCAGTTTTTGGCTGCTTTTGCTGCCTTGTAGTTGACCTAGGACCTTAAGATTTTGCATGAACCGAACTCTGGCAGCCACATTACACGAGAAAAAGCGAGAAGTGGTAATTCGTAGTTAAAACCGCAGAAAACATAACGTTTTCTACATTGTTTTCGTATCGACGTAACTGAAAATCTTCACATTGGACGCATTACTCTCAGAAACGTTTACATTTATCGTCTGGCAACTAATGCCGCGTGATGACGTTTGCGGTCGCACCACTCTGTACGAAGTAGAAGCTTCTAAATTGTTGCAGTCACCAAGAAAGAGGCACAGAAATTCAAGTTTTAGTTTTTTAAATTCAGTTTTTGGCTGCTTCTGCTGCCTTGTAGTTGACCTAGGACCTTAAGATTTTGCATGAACCGAACTCTGGCAGCCACATTACACGAGAAAAAGCGAGAAGTGGTAATTCGTAGTAAAAACCGCAGAAAACATAACGTTTTCCACATTGTTTTCGTATCGACGTAACTGAAAATCTTCACATTGGACGCATTACTCTCAGATACGTTTACATTTATTTTCTGGCAACTAATGCCGCGTGATGACGTTTGCGGTCGCACCACTCTGTACGAAGTAGAAGTTTCTAAGTTGTTGCAGTCACCAAGAAAGAGGCACAGAAATTCAAGTTTTTGTTTTTGAAAATTCAGTTTTTGGCTGCTTTTGCTGCCTTGTAGTTGACCTAGGACCTTAAGATTTTGAATGAACCGAACTCTGGCAGCCACATTACACGAGAAAAAGCGAGAAGTGGTAATTCGTAGTAAAAACCGCAGAAAACATAACGTTTTCTACATTGTTTTCGTATCGACGTAACTGAAATTCTTCACATTGGACGCATTACTCTCAGAAACGTTTACATTTATCGTCTGGCAACTAATGCCGCGTGATGACGTTTGCGGACGCACCACTCTGTACGAACTAGAAGCTTCTAAGTTGTTGCAGTCACCAAGAAAGAGGCAGAGAAATTCAAGTTTTAGTTTTTGAAAATTCAGTTTTTGGCTGCTTTTGCTGCCTTGTAGTTGACCTAGGACCTTAAGATTTTGCATGAACCGAACTCTGGCAGCCACATTACACGAGAAAAAGCGAGAAGTGGTAATTCGTAGTAAAAACCGCAGAAAACATAACGTTTTCAACATTTGTTTTCGAAATGACGTAACTGAAAATCTTCACATTGGACGCATTACTCTCAGAAACGT
Organism: Schistocerca serialis cubense; assembly: GCF_023864345.2. NCBI lineage: Eukaryota > Metazoa > Arthropoda > Insecta > Orthoptera > Acrididae > Schistocerca > Schistocerca serialis. The sequence continues at coordinate 508,883 of NW_026047571.1, read as the reverse complement.
TTACATTTATCGTCTGGCAACTAATGCCGCGTGATGACGTTTTGCGGTCGCACCACCCTGTACGAAGTAGAAGCTTCTAAGTTGTTGCAGTCACCAAGAAAGAGGTACAGAAATTCAAGGTTTAGTTTTTGAAAATTCAGTTTTTGGCTGCTTTTGCTGCCTTGTAGTTGACCTAGGACCTTAAGATTTTGCGTGAACCGACCTCTGGCAGCCACATTACACGAGAAAAAAAAAATGGCTCTGAGCACTATGGGACTCAACTGCTGAGGTCATTAGTCCACTAGAACTTAGAACTAGTTAAACCTAACTAACCTAAGGACATCACAATCATCCATGCCCGAGGCAGGATTCGAACCTGCGACCGTAGCGGTCTTGCGGTTCCAGACAGAAGCGCCTTCAACCGCACGGCTACTTCGACCGGCTTACTCGAGAAAAAGCGAGACGTGGTAATTCGTAGTAAAAACCGCAGAAAACATAACGTTTTCTACATTGTTTTCGTATCGACGTAACTGAAAATCTTCACATTGGACGCATTACTCTCAGAAACGTTTACATTTATCGTCTGGCAACTAATGCCGCGTGATGACGTTTGCGGTCGCACCACACTGTACGAAGTAGAAGCTTCTAAGTTGTTGCAGTCAATAAGAAAGAGGCACAGAAATTCAAGTTTTAGTTTTTGAAAATTCAGTTTTTGGCTGCTTTTGCTGCCTTGTAGTTGACCTAGGACCTTAAGATTTTGCATGAACCGAACTCTGGCAGCCACATTACACGAGAAAAAGCGAGAAGTGGTAATTCGTAGTAAAAACCGCAGAAAACATACGTTTTCTAGCTTGTTTTCGTATCGACGTAACTGAAAATCTTCACATTGGACGCATTACTCTCAGAAACGTTTACATTTATCGTCTGGCAACTAATGCCGCGTGATGACGTTTGCGGTCGCACCACTCTGTACGAAGTAGAAGCTTCTAAGTTGTTGCAGACACCAAGAAAGAGGCACAGAAATTCAAGTTTTAGTTTTTGAAAATTCAGTTTTTGGCTGCTTTTGCTGCCTTGTAGTTGACCTAGGACCTTAAGATTTTGCATGAACCGAACTCTGGCAGCCACATTTCACGAGAAAAAGCGAGAAGTGGTAATTCGTAGTAAAAACCGCAGAAAACATAACGTTTTCAACATTTGTTTTCGAAATGACGTAACTGAAAATCTTCACATTGGACGCATTACTCTCAGAAACGTTTACATTTATCGCGTCTCAACCAATGCCGCGTGATGACGTTTGCGGTCGCACCACTCTGTACGAAGTAGAAGCTTCTAAGTTGTTGCAGTCAGCAAGAAAGAGGAACAGAAATTCAAGTTTTAGTTTTTGAAAATTCAGTTTTTGGCTGCTTTTGCTGCCTTGTAGTTGACCTAGGACCTTAAGATTTTGCATGAACCGAACTCCGGCAGCCACATTACACGACAAAAAGCGAGAAGTGGTAATTCGTAGTAAAAACCGCAGAAAACATAACGTTTTCTACATTGTTTTCAAATCGACGTAACTGAAAATCTTCACATTGGACGCATTACTCTCAGAAACGTTTGCATTTATCGTCTGGCAACTAATGCCGCGTGATGACGTTTGCGGTCGCACCACTCTGTACGAAGTAGAAGCTTCAAAGTTGTTGCAGTCACCAAGAAAGAGGCACAGAAATTCAAGTTTTTGTTTTTGAAAATTCAGTTTTTGTCTGCTTTTGCTGCCTTGTGGTTGACCTAAGACCTTAAGATTTTGCATGAACCGAACTCTGGCAGCCACATTACACGAGAAAAAGCGAGAAGTGGTAATTCGTAGTAAAAACCGCAGAAAACATAACGTTTTCTACATTGTTTTCGTATCGACGTAACTGAAAATCTTCACATTGGACGCATTACTCTCAGAAACGTTTACATTTATCGTCTGGCAACTAATGCCGCGTGATGACGTTTGCGGTCGCACCACTCTGTACGAAGTAGAAGCTTCTAAGTTGTTGCAGACACCAAGAAAGAGGCACAGAAATTCAAGTTTTAGTTTTTGAAAATTCAGTTTTTGGCTGCTTTTTCTGCCTTGTAGTTGACCTAGGACCTTAAGATTTTGCATGAACCGAACTCTGGCAGCCACATTACACGAGAAAAAGCGTGAAGTGGTAATTCGTAGTAAAAACCGCAGAAAACATAACGTTTTCGACATTTGTTTTCGAAATGACGTAACTGAAAATCTTCACATTGGACGCATTACTCTCAGAAACGTTTACATTTATCGTCTCTCAACTAATGCCGCGTGATGACGTTTGCGGTCGCACCACTCTGTACGAAGTGGAAGCTTCTAAGTTGTTGCAGTCACCAAGAAAGAGGCACAGAAATTCAAGTTTTAGTTTTTGAAAATTCAGTTTTTGGCTGCTTTTGCTGCCTTGTCGTTGACCTAGGACCTTAAGATTTTGCATGAACCGAACTCTGGCAGCCACATTACACGAGAAAAAGCGAGAAGTGGTAATTCGTAGTAAAAACCGCAGAAAACATAACGTTTTCTACATTGTTTTCGTATCGACGTAACTGAAAATCTTCACATTGGACGCATTACTCTCAGAAACGTTTACATTTATCGTCTGGCAACTAATGCCGCGTGATGACGTTTGCGGTCGCACCACTCTGTACGAAGTAGAAGCTTCTAAGTTGTTGCAGTCACCAAGAAAGAGGCACAGAAATTCAAGTTTTGTTTTTGAAAATTCAGTTTTTGTCTGCTTTTGCTGCCTTGTGGTTGACCTAAGACCTTAAGATTTTGCATGAACCGAACTCTGGCAGCCACATTACACGAGAAAAAGCGAGAAGTGGTAATTCGTAGTAAAAACCGCAGAAAACATAACGTTTTCTACATTGTTTTCGTATCGACGTAAGTGAAAATCTTCACATTGGACGCATTACTCTCAGAAACGTTTAAATTTATCGTCTGGCAACTAATGCCGCGTGATGACGTTTGCGGTCGTACCACTCTGTACGAAGTAGAAGCTTCTAAGTTGTTGCAGTCACCAAGAAAGAGGCACAGAAATTCAAGTTTTAGTTTTTGAAAATTCAGTTTTTGGCTGCTTTTGCTGCCTTGTAGTTGACCTAGGACCTTAAGATTTTGCATGAACCGAACTCTGGCAGCCACATTACACGAGAAAAAGCGAGAAGTGGTAATTCGTAGTTAAAACCGCAGAAAACATAACGTTTTCTACATTGTTTTCGTATCGACGTAACTGAAAATCTTCACATTGGACGCATTACTCTCAGAAACGTTTACATTTATCGTCTGGCAACTAATGCCGCGTGATGACGTTTGCGGTCGCACCACTCTGTACGAAGTAGAAGCTTCTAAATTGTTGCAGTCACCAAGAAAGAGGCACAGAAATTCAAGTTTTAGTTTTTTAAATTCAGTTTTTGGCTGCTTCTGCTGCCTTGTAGTTGACCTAGGACCTTAAGATTTTGCATGAACCGAACTCTGGCAGCCACATTACACGAGAAAAAGCGAGAAGTGGTAATTCGTAGTAAAAACCGCAGAAAACATAACGTTTTCCACATTGTTTTCGTATCGACGTAACTGAAAATCTTCACATTGGACGCATTACTCTCAGATACGTTTACATTTATTTTCTGGCAACTAATGCCGCGTGATGACGTTTGCGGTCGCACCACTCTGTACGAAGTAGAAGTTTCTAAGTTGTTGCAGTCACCAAGAAAGAGGCACAGAAATTCAAGTTTTTGTTTTTGAAAATTCAGTTTTTGGCTGCTTTTGCTGCCTTGTAGTTGACCTAGGACCTTAAGATTTTGAATGAACCGAACTCTGGCAGCCACATTACACGAGAAAAAGCGAGAAGTGGTAATTCGTAGTAAAAACCGCAGAAAACATAACGTTTTCTACATTGTTTTCGTATCGACGTAACTGAAATTCTTCACATTGGACGCATTACTCTCAGAAACGTTTACATTTATCGTCTGGCAACTAATGCCGCGTGATGACGTTTGCGGTCGCACCACTCTGTACGAACTAGAAGCTTCTAAGTTGTTGCAGTCACCAAGAAAGAGGCAGAGAAATTCAAGTTTTAGTTTTTGAAAATTCAGTTTTTGGCTGCTTTTGCTGCCTTGTAGTTGACCTAGGACCTTAAGATTTTGCATGAACCGAACTCTGGCAGCCACATTACACGAGAAAAAGCGAGAAGTGGTAATTCGTAGTAAAAACCGCAGAAAACATAACGTTTTCAACATTTGTTTTCGAAATGACGTAACTGAAAATCTTCACATTGGACGCATTACTCTCAGAAACGTTTACATTTATCGTCTGGCAACTAATGCCGCGTGATGACGTTTTGCGGTCGCACCACCCTGTACGAAGTAGAAGCTTCTAAGTTGTTGCAGTCACCAAGAAAGAGGTACAGAAATTCAAGGTTTAGTTTTTGAAAATTCAGTTTTTGGCTGCTTTTGCTGCCTTGTAGTTGACCTAGGACCTTAAGATTTTGCGTGAACCGACCTCTGGCAGCCACATTACACGAGAAAAAAAAAATGGCTCTGAGCACTATGGGACTCAACTGCTGAGGTCATTAGTCCACTAGAACTTAGAACTAGTTAAACCTAACTAACCTAAGGACATCACAATCATCCATGCCCGAGGCAGGATTCGAACCTGCGACCGTAGCGGTCTTGCGGTTCCAGACAGAAGCGCCTTCAACCGCACGGCTACTTCGACCGGCTTACTCGAGAAAAAGCGAGACGTGGTAATTCGTAGTAAAAACCGCAGAAAACATAACGTTTTCTACATTGTTTTCGTATCGACGTAACTGAAAATCTTCACATTGGACGCATTACTCTCAGAAACGTTTACATTTATCGTCTGGCAACTAATGCCGCGTGATGACGTTTGCGGTCGCACCACACTGTACGAAGTAGAAGCTTCTAAGTTGTTGCAGTCAATAAGAAAGAGGCACAGAAATTCAAGTTTTAGTTTTTGAAAATTCAGTTTTTGGCTGCTTTTGCTGCCTTGTAGTTGACCTAGGACCTTAAGATTTTGCATGAACCGAACTCTGGCAGCCACATTACACGAGAAAAAGCGAGAAGTGGTAATTCGTAGTAAAAACCGCAGAAAACATACGTTTTCTAGCTTGTTTTCGTATCGACGTAACTGAAAATCTTCACATTGGACGCATTACTCTCAGAAACGTTTACATTTATCGTCTGGCAACTAATGCCGCGTGATGACGTTTGCGGTCGCACCACTCTGTACGAAGTAGAAGCTTCTAAGTTGTTGCAGACACCAAGAAAGAGGCACAGAAATTCAAGTTTTAGTTTTTGAAAATTCAGTTTTTGGCTGCTTTTGCTGCCTTGTAGTTGACCTAGGACCTTAAGATTTTGCATGAACCGAACTCTGGCAGCCACATTACACGAGAAAAAGCGAGAAGTGGTAATTCGTAGTAAAAACCGCAGAAAACATAACGTTTTCAACATTTGTTTTCGAAATGACGTAACTGAAAATCTTCACATTGGACGCATTACTCTCAGAAACGTTTACATTTATCGCGTCTCAACCAATGCCGCGTGATGACGTTTGCGGTCGCACCACTCTGTACGAAGTAGAAGCTTCTAAGTTGTTGCAGTCACCAAGAAAGAGGAACAGAAATTCAAGTTTTAGTTTTTGAAAATTCAGTTTTTGGCTGCTTTTGCTGCCTTGTCGTTGACCTAGGACCTTAAGATTTTGCATGAACCGAACTCCGGCAGCCACATTACACGACAAAAAGCGAGAAGTGGTAATTCGTAGTAAAAACCGCAGAAAACATAACGTTTTCTACATTGTTTTCAAATCGACGTAACTGAAAATCTTCACATTGGACGCATTACTCTCAGAAACGTTTGCATTTATCGTCTGGCAACTAATGCCGCGTGATGACGTTTGCGGTCGCACCACTCTGTACGAAGTAGAAGCTTCAAAGTTGTTGCAGTCACCAAGAAAGAGGCACAGAAATTCAAGTTTTTGTTTTTGAAAATTCAGTTTTTGTCTGCTTTTGCTGCCTTGTGGTTGACCTAAGACCTTAAGATTTTGCATGAACCGAACTCTGGCAGCCACATTACACGAGAAAAAGCGAGAAGTGGTAATTCGTAGTAAAAACCGCAGAAAACATAACGTTTTCTACATTGTTTTCGTATCGACGTAACTGAAAATCTTCACATTGGACGCATTACTCTCAGAAACGTTTACATTTATCGTCTGGCAACTAATGCCGCGTGATGACGTTTGCAGTCGCACCACTCTGTACGAAGTAGAAGCTTCTAAGTTGTTGCAGTCACCAAGAAAGAGGCACAGAAATTCAAGTTTTAGTTTTTGAACATTCAGTTTTTGGCTGCTTTTGCTGCCTTGTGGTTGACCTAGGACCTTAAGATTTTGCATGAACCGAACTCTGGCAGCCACATTACACGAGAAAAAGCGAGAAGTGGTAATTCGTAGTAAAAACCGCAGAAAACATAACGTTTTCAACATTTGTTTTCGAAATGACGTAACTGAAAATCTTCACATTGGACGCATTACTCTCAGAAACGTTTACATTTATCGTCTGGCAACTAAAGCCGCGTGATGACGTTTGCGATCGCACCACTCTGTACGAAGTAGAAGCTTCTAAGTTGTTGCAGTCACCAAGAAAGAGGCACAGAAATTCAAGTTTTAGTTTTTGAAAATTCAGTTTTTGGCTGCTTTTGCTGCCTTGTAGTTGACCTAGGACCTTAAGATTTTGCATGAACCGAACTCTGGCAGCCACATTACACGAGAAAAAGCGAGAAGTGGTAATTCGTAGTAAAAACCGCAGAAAACATAACGTTTTCTACATTGTTTTCGTATCGACGTAACTGAAAATCTTCACATTGGACGCATTACTCTCAGAAACGTTTACATTTATCGTCTGGCAACTAATGCCGCGTGATGACGTTTGCGGTCGCACCACTCTGTACGAAGTAGAAGCTTCTAAGTTGTTGCAGTCACCAAGAAAGAGGCACAGAAATTCAAGTTTTAGTTTTTGAAAATTCAGTTTTTGGCTGCTTTTGCTGCCTTGTAGTTGACCTAGGACCTTAAGATTATGCATGAACCGAACTCTGGCAGCCACATTACACGAGAAAAAGCGAGAAGTGGTAATTCGTAGTAAAAACCGCAGAAAACATAACGTTTTTAACATTTGTTTTCGAAATGACGTAATTGAAAATCTTCACATTGGACGCATTACTCTCAGAAACGTTTACATTTATCGTCTGGCAACTAATGCCGCGTGATGACGTTTGCGGTCGCATCACTCTGTACGAAGTAGAAGCTTCTAAGTTGTTGCAGTCACCAAGAAAGAGGCACAGAAATTCAAGTTTTAGTTTTTGAAAATTCAGTTTTTGAATGCTTTTGCTGCCTTGTAGTTGTCCTAGGACCTTCAGATTTTGCGTGATCCGAACTCTGGCTGCCACATTACACGAGAAAAAGCGAGAAGTGGTAATTCGTAGTAAAAACCGCAGAAAACATAACGTTTTCTACATTGTTTTCGCATCGACGTAACTGAAAATCTTCACATTGGACGCATTACTCTCAGAAACGTTTACATTTATCGTCTGGCAACTAATGCCGCGTGATGACGTTTGCGGTCGCACCACTCTGTACGAAGTAGAAGCTTCTAAGTTGTTGCAGTCACCAAGAAAGAGGCACAGAAATTCAAGTTTTTGTTTTTGAACATTCAGTTTTTGGCTGCTTTTGCTGCCTTGTAGTTGACCTAGGACCTTAAGATTTTGCATGAACCGAACTCTGGCAGCCACATTACACGAGAAAAAGCGAGAAGTGGTAATTCGTAGTAAAAACCGCAGAAAACATAACGTTTTCAACATTTGGTTTCGAAATGACGTAACTGAAAATCTTCACATTGGTCGCATTTCTCTCAGAAACGTTTACATTTATCGTCTGGCAACTAATGCCGCGTAATGACATTTGCGGTCGCACCGCTCTATACGAAGTAGAAACTTCTAAGTTGTTGCAGTCACCAAGAAAGAGGCACAGAAATTCAAGTTTTAGTTTTTGAAAATTCAGTTTTTGGCTGCTTTTGCTGCCTTGTAGTTGACCTAGGACCTTAAGATTTTGCATGAACCGAGCTCTGGCAGCCACATTACACGAGAAAAAGCGAGAAGTGGTAATTCGTAGTAAAAACCGCAGAAAACATAACGTTTTCAACATTTGTTTTCGAAATGACGTAACTGAAAATCTTCACATTGGACGCATTACTCTCAGAAACGTTTACATTTATCGTCTGGCAACTAATGCCGCGTGATGACGTTTGCGGTCGCACCACTGTGTACGAAGTAGAAGCTTCTAAGTTGTTGCAGTCACCAAGAAAGAGGCACAGAAATTCAAGTTTTTGTTTTTGAAAATTCAGTTTTTGGCTGCGTTTGCTTCCTTGTAGTTGACCTAGGACCTTAAGATTTTGCATGAACCGAACTCTGGCAGTCACATTACACGATAAAAAGCGAGAAGTGGTAATTCGTAGTAAAAACCGCAGAAAACATAACGTTCTCAACATTTGTTTTCGAAATGACGTAACTGAAAATCTTCACATTGGACGCATTACTCTCAGAAACGTTTACATTTATCGTCTGGCAACTAATGCCGCGTGATGACGTTTGCGGTCGCACCACTCTGTACGAAGTAGAAGCTTCTAAGTTGTTGCAGTCACCAAGAAAGAGGCACAGAAATTCAAGTTTTAGTTTTTGAAAATTCAGTTTTTGGCTGCTTTAGCTGCCTTGTAGTTGACCTAGGACCTTAAGATTTTGCATGAACCGTACTCTGGCAGCCACTATACACGAGAAAAAGCGAGAAGTGGTAATTCGTAGTAAAAACAGCAGAAAACATAACGTTTTCTACATTGTTTTGGTATCGACGTAACTGAAAATCTTCACATTGGACGCATTACTCTCAGAAACGTTTACATTTATCGTCTGGCAACTAATGCCGCGTGATGACGTTTGCGGTCGCACCACTCTGTACGAAGTAGAAGCTTCTAAGTTGTTGCAGTCACCAAGAAAGAGGCACTGAAATTCAAGTTTTTGTTTTTGAAAATTCAGTTTTTGGCTGCGTTTGCTTCCTTGTAGTTGACCTAGGACCTTAAGATTTTGCATGAACCGAACTCTGGCAGCCACATTACACGAGAAAAAGCGAGAAGTGGTAATTCGTCGTAAAAACCGCAGAAAACATAACGTTCTCAACATTTGTTTTCGAAATGACGTAACTGAAAATCTTCACATTGGACGCATTACTCTCAGAAACGTTTACATTTATCGTCTGGCAACTAATGCCGTGTGATGACGTTTGCGGTCGCACAACTCTGTACGAAGTAGAAGCTTCTAAGTTGTTGCAGTCACCAAGAACGAGGCACAGAAACTCAAGTTTTAGTTTTTGAAATTTCAGTTTTTGGCTGCTTTTGCTGCCTTGTAGTTGACCTAGGACCTTAGGATTTTGCATGAACCGAACTCTGGCAGCCACATTACACGAGAAAAAGCGAGAAGTGGTAATTCGTAGTAAAAACCGCAGAAAACATAACGTCTTCTACATTGTTTTCGTATCGACGTAACTGAAAATCTTCACATTGGACGCATTACTCTCAGAAACGTTTACATTTATCGTCTGGCAACTAATGCCGCGTGATGACGTTTGCGGTCGCACCACTCTGTACGAAGTAGAAACTTCTAAGTTGTTGCAGTCACCAAGAAAGAGGCACAGAAATTCAAGTTTTAGTTTTTGAAAATTCAGTTTTTGGCTGCTATAGCTGCCTTGTAGTTGACCTAGGACCTTAAGATTTTGCATGAACCGTACTCTGGCAGCCACTATACACGAGAAAAAGCGAGAAGTGGTAATTCGTAGTAAAAACCGCAGAAAACATAACGTTTTCTACATTGTTTTGGTATCGACGTAACTGAAAATCTTCACATTGGACGCATTACTCTCAGAAACGTTTACATTTATCGTCTGGCAACTAATGCCGCGTGATGACGTTTGCGGTCGCACCAGTCTGTACGAAGTAGAAGCTTCTAAGTTGTTGCAGTCACCAAGAAAGAGGCACAGAAATTCAAGTTTTAGTTTTTGAAAATTCAGTTTTTGGCTGCTTTTGCTGCCTTGTAGTTGACCTAGCACCCTAAGATTTTGCATGAACCGAACTCTGGCAGCCACATTACACGAGAAAAAGCGAGAAGTGGTAATTCGTAGTAAACCGCAGAAAACATAACGTTTTCTACATTGTTTTCGTATCGACGTAACTGTAAATCTTCACATTGGACGCATTAATCTCAGAAACGTTTACATTTATCGTCTGGCAACTAATGCCGCGTGATGACGTTTGCGGTCGCACCACTCTGTACGAAGTAGAAGCTTCTAAGTTGTTGCAGTTACCAAGAAAGATGCACTGAAATTCAAGTTTTTGTTTTTGAAAATTCAGTTTTTGGCTGCGTTTGCTTCCTTGTAGTTGACCTAATACCTTAAGATTTTGCATGAACCGAACTCTGGCAGCCACATTACACGAGAAAAAGCGAGAAGTGGTAATTCGTAGTAAAAACCGCAGAAAACATAACGTTTTCAACATTTGGTTTCGAAATGACGTAACTGAAAATCTTCACATTGGTCGCATTTCTCTCAGAAACGTTTACATTTATCGTCTGGCAACTAATGCCGCGTAATGACATTTGCGGTCGCACCGCTCTATACGAAGTAGAAACTTCTAAGTTGTTGCAGTCACCAAGAAAGAGGCACAGAAATTCAAGTTTTAGTTTTTGAAAATTCAGTTTTTGGCTGCTTTTGCTGCCTTGTAGTTGACCTAGGACCTTAAGATTTTGCATGAACCGAGCTCTGGCAGCCACATTACACGAGAAAAAGCGAGAAGTGGTAATTCGTAGTAAAAACCGCAGAAAACATAACGTTTTCAACATTTGTTTTCGAAATGACGTAACTGAAAATCTTCACATTGGACGCATTACTCTCAGAAACGTTTACATTTATCGTCTGGCAACTAATGCCGCGTGATGACGTTTGCGGTCGCACCACTGTGTACGAAGTAGAAGCTTCTAAGTTGTTGCAGTCACCAAGAAAGAGGCACAGAAATTCAAGTTTTTGTTTTTGAAAATTCAGTTTTTGGCTGCGTTTGCTTCCTTGTAGTTGACCTAGGACCTTAAGATTTTGCATGAACCGAACTCTGGCAGCCACATTACACGATAAAAAGCGAGAAGTGGTAATTCGTAGTAAAAACCGCAGAAAACATAACGTTCTCAACATTTGTTTTCGAAATGACGTAACTGAAAATCTTCACATTGGACGCATTACTCTCAGAAACGTTTACATTTATCGTCTGGCAACTAATGCCGCGTGATGACGTTTGCGGTCGCACCACTCTGTACGAAGTAGAAGCTTCTAAGTTGTTGCAGTCACCAAGAAAGAGGCACAGAAATTCAAGTTTTAGTTTTTGAAAATTCAGTTTTTGGCTGCTTTAGCTGCCTTGTAGTTGACCTAGGACCTTAAGATTTTGCATGAACCGTACTCTGGCAGCCACTATACACGAGAAAAAGCGAGAAGTGGTAATTCGTAGTAAAAACAGCAGAAAACATAACGTTTTCTACATTGTTTTGGTATCGACGTAACTGAAAATCTTCACATTGGACGCATTACTCTCAGAAACGTTTACATTTATCGTCTGGCAACTAATGCCGCGTGATGACGTTTGCGGTCGCACCAGTCTGTACGAAGTAGAAGTTTCTAAGTTGTTGCAGTCACCAAGAAAGAGGCACAGAAATTCAAGTTTTAGTTTTTGAAAATTCAGTTTTTGGCTGCTTTTGCTGCCTTGTAGTTGACCTAGGACCTTAAGATTTTGCATGAACCGAACTCTGGCAGCCACATTACACGAGAAAAAGCGAGAAGTGGTAATTCGTAGTAAAAACCGCAGAAAACATAACGTTTTCTACATTGTTTTCGTATCGACGTAACTGAAAATCTTCACATTGGACGCATTACTCTCAGAAACGTTTACATTTATCGTCTGGCAACTAATGCCGCGTGATGACGTTTGCGGTCGCACCACTCTGTACGAAGTAGAAGCTTCTAAGTTGTTGCAGTCACCAAGAAAGAGGCACAGAAATTCAAGTTTTAGTTTTTGAAAATTCAGTTTTTGGCTGCTTTTGCTGCCTTGTAGTTGACCTAGGACCTTAAGATTTTGCATGAACCGAACTCTGGCAGCCACATTACACGAGAAAAAGCGAGAAGTGGTAATTCGTAGTAAAAACCGCAGAAAACATAACGTTTTCTACATTGTTTTCGTATCGACGTAACTGAAAATCTTCACATTGGACCCATTAATCTCAGAAACGTTTACATTTATCGTCTGGCAACTTATGCCGCGTGATGACGTTTGCGGTCGCACCACTCTGTACGAAGTAGAAGCTTCTAAGTTGTTGCAGTTACCAAGAAAGACGCACTGAAATTCAAGTTCTTGTTTTTGAAAATTCAGTTTTTGGCTGCGTTTGCTTCCTTGTAGTTGACCTAGGACCTTAAGATTTTGCATGAACCGAACTCTGGCAGCCACATTACACGAGAAAAAGCGAGAAGTGGTAATTCGTAGTAAAAACCGCAGAAAACATAACGTTTTCAACATTTGTTTTCGAAATGACGTAACTGAAAATCTTCACATTGGACGCATTACTCTCAGAAACGTTTACATTTATCGTCTGGCAACTAATGCCGCGTGATGACGTTTGCGGTCGCACCACTCTGTACGAAGTAGAAGCTTCTAAGTTGTTGCAGTCACCAAGAAAGAGGCACTGAAATTCAAGTTTTTGTTTTTGAAAATTCAGTTTTTGGCTGCGTTTGCTTCCTTGTAGTTGACCTAGGACCTTAAGATTTTGCATGAACCGAACTCTGGCAGCCACATTACACGAGAAAAAGCGAGAAGTGGTAATTCGTCGTAAAAACCGCAGAAAACATAACGTTCTCAACATTTGTTTTCGAAATGACGTAACTGAAAATCTTCACATTGGACGCATTACTCTCAGAAACGTTTACATTTATCGTCTGGCAACTAATGCCGTGTGATGACGTTTGCGGTCGCACAACTCTGTACGAAGTAGAAGCTTCTAAGTTGTTGCAGTCACCAAGAAAGAGGCACAGAAACTCAAGTTTTAGTTTTTGAAATTTCAGTTTTTGGCTGCTTTTGCTGCCTTGTAGTTGACCTAGGACCTTAGGATTTTGCATGAACCGAACTCTGGCAGCCACATTACACGAGAAAAAGCGAGAAGTGGTAATTCGTAGTAAAAACCGCAGAAAACATAACGTCTTCTACATTGTTTTCGTATCGACGTAACTGAAAATCTTCACATTGGACGCATTACTCTCAGAAACGTTTACATTTATCGTCTGGCAACTAATGCCGCGTGATGACGTTTGCGGTCGCACCACTCTGTACGAAGTAGAAACTTCTAAGTTGTTGCAGTCACCAAGAAAGAGGCACAGAAATTCAAGTTTTAGTTTTTGAAAATTCAGTTTTTGGCTGCTATAGCTGCCTTGTAGTTGACCTAGGACCTTAAGATTTTGCATGAACCGTACTCTGGCAGCCACTATACACGAGAAAAAGCGAGAAGTGGTAATTCGTAGTAAAAACCGCAGAAAACATAACGTTTTCTACATTGTTTTGGTATCGACGTAACTGAAAATCTTCACATTGGACGCATTACTCTCAGAAACGTTTACATTTATCGTCTGGCAACTAATGCCGCGTGATGACGTTTGCGGTCGCACCAGTCTGTACGAAGTAGAAGCTTCTAAGTTGTTGCAGTCACCAAGAAAGAGGCACAGAAATTCAAGTTTTAGTTTTTGAAAATTCAGTTTTTGGCTGCTTTTGCTGCCTTGTAGTTGACCTAGCACCCTAAGATTTTGCATGAACCGAACTCTGGCAGCCACATTACACGAGAAAAAGCGAGAAGTGGTAATTCGTAGTAAAAACCGCAGAAAACATAACGTTTTCTACATTGTTTTCGTATCGACGTAACTGAAAATCTTCACATTGGACGCATTAATCTCAGAAACGTTTACATTTATCGTCTGGCAACTAATGCCGCGTGATGACGTTTGCGGTCGCACCACTCTGTACGAAGTAGAAGCTTCTAAGTTGTTGCAGTTACCAAGAAAGATGCACTGAAATTCAAGTTTTTGTTTTTGAAAATTCAGTTTTTGGCTGCGTTTGCTTCCTTGTAGTTGACCTAATACCTTAAGATTTTGCATGAACCGAACTCTGGCAGCCACATTACACGAGAAAAAACGAGAAGTGGTAATTCGTAGTAAAAACCGCAGAAAACATAACGTTTTCAACATTTGTTTTCGAAATGACGTAACTGAAAATCTTCACATTGGACGCATTACTCTCAGAAACGTTTACATTTATCGTCTGGCAACTAATGCCGCGTGATGACGTTTGCGGTCGCACCACTGTGTACGAAGTAGAAGCTTCTAAGTTGTTGCAGTCACCAAGAAAGAGGCACAGAAATTCAAATTTTAGTTTTTGAAAATTCAGTTTTTGGCTGCTTTAGCTGCCTTGTAGTTGACCTAGGACCTTAAGATTTTGCATGAACCGTACTCTGGCAGCCACTATACACGAGAAAAAGCGAGAAGTGGTAATTCGTAGTAAAAACCGCAGAAAACATAACGTTTTCTACATTGTTTTGGTATCGACGTAACTGAAAATCTTCACATTGGACGCATTACTCTCAGAAACGTTTACATTTATCGTCTGGCAACTAATGCCGCGTGATGACGTTTACGGTCGCACCAGTCTGTACGAAGTAGAAGCTTCTAAGTTGTTGCAGTCACCAAGAAAGAGGCTCAGAAATTCAAGTTTTAGTTTTTGAAAATTCAGTTTTTGGCTGCTTTTGCTGCCTTGTAGTTGACCTAGGACCTTAAGATTTTGCATGAACCGAACTCTGGCAGCCACATTACACGAGAAAAAGCGAGAAGTGGTAATTCGTAGTAAAAACCGCAGAAAACATAACGTTTTCAACATTTGTTTTCGAAATGACGTAATTGAAAATCTTCACATTGGACGCTTTACTCTCAGAAACGTTTACATTTATCGTCTGGCAACTAATGCCGCGTGATGACGTTTGCGGTCGCATCACTCTGTACGAAGTAGAAGCTTCTAAGTTGTTGCAGTCACCAAGAAAGAGGCACAGAAATTCAAGTTTTAGTTTTTGAAAATTCAGTTTTTGAATGCTTTTGCTGCCTTGTAGTTGTCCTAGGACCTTCAGATTTTGCGTGAACCGAACTCTGGCTGCCACATTACACGAGAAAAAGCGAGAAGTGGTAATTCGTAGTAAAAACCGCAGAAAACATAACGTTTTCAACATTTGGTTTCGAAATGACGTAACTGAAAATCTTCACATTGGTCGCATTTCTCTCAGAAACGTTTACATTTATCGTCTGGCAACTAATGCCGCGTAATGACATTTGCGGTCGCACCACTCTATACGAAGTAGAAACTTCTAAGTTGTTGCAGTCACCAAGAAAGAGGCACAGAAATTCAAGTTTTAGTTTTTGAAAATTCAGTTTTTGGCTGCTTTTGCTGCCTTGTAGTTGACCTAGGACCTTAAGATTTTGCATGAACCGAACTCTGGCAGCCACATTACACGAGAAAAATCGAGAAGTGGTAATTCGTAGTAAAAACCGCAGAAAACATAACGTTTTCAACATTTGTTTTCGAAATGACGTAACTGAAAATCTTCACATTGGACGCATTACTCTCAGAAACGTTTACATTTATCGTCTGGCAACTAATGCCGCGTGATGACGTTTGCGGTCGCACCACTCTGTACGAAGTAGAAGCTTCTAAGTTGTTGCAGTCACCAAGAAAGAGGCACAGAAATTCAAGTTTTTGTTTTTGAAAATTCAGTTTTTGGCTGCGTTTGCTTCCTTGTAGTTGACCTAGGACCTTAAGATTTTGCATGAACCGAACTCTGGCAGCCACATTACACGATAAAAAGCGAGAAGTGGTAATTCGTCGTAAAAACCGCAGAAAACATAACGTTCTCAACATTTGTTTTCGAAATGACGTAACTGAAAATCTTCACATTGGACGCATTACTCTCAGAAACGTTTACATTTATCGTCTGGCAACTAATGCCGCGTGATGACGTTTGCGGTCGCACCCCTCTGTACGAAGTAGAAGCTTCTAAGTTGTTGCAGTCACCAAGAAAGAGGCACAGAAATTCAAGTTTTAGTTTTTGAAAATTCAGTTTTTGGCTGCTTTTGCTGCCTTGTAGTTGACCTAGGACCTTAAGATTTTGCATGAACCGAACTCTGGCAGCCACATTACACGAGAAAAAGCGAGAAGTGGTAATTCGTAGTAAAAACCGCAGAAAACATAACGTTTTCTACATTGTTTTCGTATCGACGTAACTGAAAATCTTCACATTGGACGCATTAATCTCAGAAACGTTTACATTTATCGTCTGGCAACTAATGCCGCGTGATGACGTTTGCGGTCGCACCACTCTGTACGAAGTAGAAGCTTCTAAGTTGTTGCAGTTACCAAGAAAGATGCACTGAAATTCAAGTTTTTGTTTTTGAAAATTCAGTTTTTGGCTGCGTTTGCTTCCTTGTAGTTGACCTAGGACCTTAAGATTTTGCATGAACCGAACTCTGGCAGCCACATTACACGAGAAAAAGCGAGAAGTGGTAATTCGTAGTAAAAACCGCAGAAAACATAACGTTTTCAACATTTGTTTTCGAAATGACGTAACTGAAAATCTTCACATTGGACGCATTACTCTCAGAAACGTTTACATTTATCGTCTGGCAACTAATGCCGTGTGACGACGTTTGCGGTCGCACCACTCTGTACGAAGTAGAAGCTTCTAAGTTGTTGCAGTCACCAAGAAAGAGGCACAGAAACTCAAGTTTTAGTTTTTGAAATTTCAGTTTTTGGCTGCTTTTGCTGCCTTGTAGTTGACCTAGGACCTTAAGATTTTGCATGAACCGAACTCTGGCAGCCACATTACACGAGAAAAAGCGAGAAGTGGTAATTCGTAGTAAAAACCGCAGAAAACATAACGTCTTCTACATTGTTTTCGTATCGACGTAACTGAAAATCTTCACATTGGACGCATTACTCTCAGAAACGTTTACATTTATCGTCTGGCAACTAATGCCGCGTGATGACGTTTGCGGTCGCACCACTGTGTACGAAGTAGAAGCTTCTAAGTTGTTGCAGTCACCAAGAAAGAGGCACAGAAATTCAAATTTTAGTTTTTGAAAATTCAGTTTTTGGCTGCTTTAGCTGCCTTGTAGTTGACCTAGGACCTTAAGATTTTGCATGAACCGAACTCTGGCAGCCACATTACACGAGAAAAAGCGAGAAGTGGTAATTCGTAGTAAAAACCGCAGAAAACATAACGTTTTCAACATTTGGTTTCGAAATGACGTAACTGAAAATCTTCACATTGGTCGCATTTCTCTCAGAAACGTTTACATGTATCGTCTGGCAACTAATGCCGCGTAATGACATTTGCGGTCGCACCCCTCTATACGAAGTTGAAACTTCTAAGTTGTTGCAGTCACCAAGAAAGAGGCACAGAAATTCAAGTTTTAGTTTTTGAAAATTCAGTTTTTGGCTGCTTTTGCTGCCTTGTAGTTGACCTAGGACCTTAAGATTTTGCATGAACCGAACTCTGGCAGCCACATTACACGAGAAAAAGCGAGAAGTGGTAATTCGTAGTAAAAACCGCAGAAAACATAACGTTTTCAACATTTGTTTTCGAAATGACGTAACTGAAAATCTTCACATTGGACGCATTACTCTCAGAAACGTTTACATTTATCGTCTGGCAACTAATGCCGCGTGATGACGTTTGCGGTCGCACCACTCTGTACGAAGTAGAAGCTTCTAAGTTGTTGCAGTCACCAAGAAAGAGGCACAGAAATTCAAGTTTCAGTTTTTGAAAATTCAGTTTTTGGCTGCGTTTGCTTCCTTGTAGTTGACCTAGGACCTTAAGATTTTGCATGAACCGAACTCTGGCAGCCACATTACACGATAAAAAGCGAGAAGTGGTAATTCGTAGTAAAAACCGCAGAAAACATAACGTTCTCAACATTTGTTTTCGAAATGACGTAACTGAAAATCTTCACATTGGACGCATTACTCTCAGAAACGTTTACATTTATCGTCTGGCAACTAATGCCGCGTGATGACGTTTGCGGTCGCACCACTCTGTACGAAGTAGAAGCTTCTAAGTTGTTGCAGTCACCAAGAAAGAGGCACAGAAATTCAAGTTTTAGTTTTTGAATATTCAGTTTTTGGCTGCTTTTGCTGCCTTGTAGTTGACCTAGGACCTTAAGATTTTGCATGAACCGAACTCTGGCAGCCACATTACACGAGAAAAAGCGAGAAGTGGTAATTCGTAGTAAAAACCGCAGAAAACATAACGTTTTCTACATTGTTTTGGTATCGACGTAACTGAAAATCTTCACATTGGACGCATTACTCTCAGAAACGTTTACATTTATCGTCTGGCAACTAATGCCGCGTGATGACGTTTGCGGTCGCACCACTCTGTACGAAGTAGAAGCTTCTAAGTTGTTGCAGTCACCAAGAAAGAGGCACACAAATTCAAGTTTTAGTTTTTGAAAATTCAGTTTTTGGCTGCTTTTGCTGCCTTGTAGTTGACCTAGGACCTCAAGATTTTGCATGAACCGAACTCTGGCAGCCACATTACACGAGAAAAAGCGAAAAGTGGTAATTCGTAGTAAAAACCGCAGAAAACATAACGTTTTCTACATTGTTTTCGTATCGACGTAACTGAAAATCTTCACATTGGACGCATTACTCTCAGAAACGTTTACATTTATCGTCTGGCAACTAATGCCGCGTGATGACGTTTGCGGTCGCACCACTCTGTACGAAGTAGAAGCTTCTAAGTTGTTGCAGTCACCAAGAAAGAGGCACAGAAATTCAAGTTTTAGTTTTTGAAAATTCACTTTTTGGCTGCTTTTGCTGCCTTGTAGTTGACCTAGGACCTTAAGATTTTGCATGAACCGAACTCTGGCAGCCACATTACACAAGAAAAAGCGAGAAGTGGTAATTCGTAGTAAAAACCGCAGGAACCATAACGTTTTCTACATTGTTTTCGTATCGACGTAACTGAAAATCTTCACATTGGACGCATTACTCTCAGAAACGTTTACATTTATTGTCTGGCAACCAATGCCGCGTGATGACGTTTGCGGTCGCACCACTCTGTACGAAGTAGAAGCTTCTAAGTTGTTGCAGTCACCAAGAAAGAGGCACAGAAATTCAAGTTTTAGTTTTTGGAAATTCAGTTTATGGCTGCTTTTGCTGCCTTGTAGTTGACCTAGGACCTTAAGATTTTGCATGAACCGAACTCTGGCAGCCACATTACACGAGAAAAAGCGAGAAGTGGTAATTCGTAGTAAAAACCGCAGAAAACATAACGTTTTCAACATTTGTTTTCGAAATGACGTAACTGAAAATCTTCACATTGGACGCATTACTCTCAGAAACGTTTACATTTATCGTCTGGCAACTAATGCCGCGTGATGACGTTTGCGGTTGCACCACTCTGTACGAAGTAGAAGCTTCTAAGTTGTTGCAGTCACCAAGAAAGAGGCACAGAAATTCAAGTTTTTGTTTTTGAAAATTCAGTTTTTGGCTGCTTTTGCTGCCTTGTAGTTGACCTAGGACCTTAAGATTTTGCATGAACCGAACTCTGGCAGCCACATTACACGAGAAAAAGCGAGAAGTGGTAATTCGTAGTAAAAACCGCAGAAAACATAACGTTTTCAACATTTGTTTTCGAAATGACGTAACTGAAAATTTTCACATTGGACGCATTACTCTCAGAAACGTTTACATTTATCGTCTGGCAACTAATGCCGTGTGACGACGTTTGCGGTCGCACCACTCTGTACGATGTAGAAGCTTCTAAGTTGTTGCAGTCACCAAGAAAGAGGCACAGAAACTCAAGTTTTAGTTTTTGAAATTTCAGTTTTTGGCTGCTTTTGCTGCCTTGTAGTTGACCTAGGACCTTAAGATTTTGCATGAACCGAACTCTGGCAGCCACATTACACGAGAAAAAGCGAGAAGTGGTAATTCGTAGTAAAAACCGCAGAAAACATAACGTCTTCTACATTGTTTTCGTATCGACGTAACTGAAAATCTTCACATTGGACGCATTACTCACAGAAACGTTTACATTTATCGTCTGGCAACTAATGCTGCGTGATGACGTTTGCGGTCGCACCACTGTGTACGAAGTAGAAGCTTCTAAGTTGTTGCAGTCACCAAGAAAGAGGCACAGAAATTCAAATTTTAGTTTTTGAAAATTCAGTTTTTGGCTGCTTTAGCTGCCTTGTAGTTGACCTAGGACCTTAAGATTTTGTATGAACCGTACTCTGGCAGCCACTATACACGAGAAATAGCGAGAAGTGGTAATTCGTAGTAAAAACCGCAGAAAACATAACGTTTTCTACATTGTTTTGGTATCGACGTAACTGAAAATCTTCACATTGGACGCACTACTCTCAGAAACGTTTACATTTATCGTCTGGCAACTAATGCCGCGTGATGACGTTTGCGGTCGCACCAGTCTGTACGAAGTAGAAGCTTCTAAGTTGTTGCAGTCACCAAGAAAGAGGCTCAGAAATTCAAGTTTTAGTTTTTGAAAATTCAGTTTTTGGCTGCTTTTGCTGCCTTGTAGTTGACCTAGGACCTTAAGATTTTGCATGAACCGAACTCTGGCAGCCACATTACACGAGAAAAAGCGAGAAGTGGTAATTCGTAGTAAAAACCGCAGAAAACATAACGTTTTCTACATTGTTTTCGTATCGACGTAACTGAAAATCTTCACATTGGACGCATTACTCTCGGAAACGTTTACATTTATCGTCTGGCAACTAATGCCGCGTGATGACGTTTGCGGTCGCACCACTCTGTACGAAGTAGAAGCTTCTAAGTTGTTGCAGTCACCAAGAAAGAGGCACAGAAATTCAAGTTTTTGTTTTTGAAAATTCAGTTTTTGGCTGTTTTTGCTGCCTTGTAGTTGACCTAGGACCTTAAGATTTTGCATGAACCGTACTCTGGCAGCCACTATACACGAGAAAAAGCGAGAAGTGGTAATTCTTAGTAAAAACCGCAGAAAACATAACGTTTTCTACATTTATTTGGTATCGACGTAACTGAAAATCTTCACATTGGACGCATTACTCTCAGAAACGTTTACATTTATCGTCTGGCAACTAATGCCGCGTGATGACGTTTGCGGTCGCACCACTCTGTACGAAGTAGAAGCTTCTAAGTTGTTGCAGTCACCAAGAAAGAGGCACAGAAATTCAAGTTTTAGTTTTTGAAAATTCAGTTTTTGGCTGCTTTTGCTGCCTTGTAGTTGACCTAGGACCTTAAGATTTTGCTTGAACCGAACTCTGGCAGCCACATTACACGAGAAAAAGCGAGAAGTGGTAATTCGTAGTAAAACCGCAGAAAACATAACGTTTTCTACATTGTTTTCGTATCGACGTAACTGAAAATCTTCACATTGGACGCATTACTCTCAGAAACGTTTACATTTATCGTCTGGCGACTAATGCCGCGTGATGACGTTTGTGGTCGCACCACTCTGTACGAAGTAGAAGCTTCTAAGTTGTTGCAGTCACCAAGAAAGAGGCACAGAAATTCAAGTTTCAGTTTTTGAAAATTCAGTTTTTGGCTGCTTTTGCTGCCTTGTAGTTGACCTAGGACCTTAAGATTTTGCATGAACCGAACTCTGGCAGCCACATTACACGAGAAAAAGCGAGAAGTGGTAATTCGTAGTAAAAACGGCAGAAAACATAACGTTTTCTACATTGTTTTCGTATCGACGTAACTGAAAATCTTTACATTGGACGCATTACTCTCAGAAACGTTTACATTTATCGTCTGGCAACTAATGCCGCGTGATGACGTTTGCGGTCGCACCACTCTGTACGAAGTAGAAGCTTCTAAGTTGTTGCAGTCGGCAAGAGAGAGGCACAGAAATTCAAGTTTTAGTTTTTGAAAATTCAGTTTTTGGCTGCTTTTGCTGCCTTGTAGTTTACCTAGGACCTTAAGATTTTGCACGAACCGAACTCTGGCAGCCACATTACACGAGAAAAAGCGAGAAGTGGTAATTCGTAGTAAAAACCGCAGAAAACATAACGTTTTCTACATTGTTTTCGTATCGACGTAACTGAAAATCTTCACATTGGACGCATTACTCTCAGAAACGTTTACATTTATCGTCTGGCAACTAATGCCGCGTGATGACGTTTGCGGTCGCACCACTCTGTACGAAGTAGAAGCTTCTAAGTTGTTGCAGTCACCAAGAAAGAGGCACAGAAATTCAAGTTTTAGTTTTTGAATATTCAGTTTTTGGCTGCTTTTGCTGCCTTGTAGTTGACCTAGGACCTTAAGATTTTGCATGAACCGAACTCTGGCAGCCACATTACACGAGAAAAAGCGAGAAGTGGTAATTCGTAGTAAAAACCGCAGAAAACATAACGTTTTCTACATTGTTTTCGTATCGACGTAACTGAAAATCTTCACATTGGACGCATTACTCTCAGAAACGTTTACATTTATCGTCTGGCAACTAATGCCGCGTGATGACGTTTGCGGTCGCACCACTCTGTACGAAGTAGAAGCTTCTAAGTTGTTGCAGTCACCAAGAAAGAGGCACAGAAATTCAACTTTTAGTTTTTGAAAATTCAGTTTTTGGATGCTTTTGCTGCCTTGTAGTTGACCTAGGACCTTAAGATTTTGCATGAACCGAACTCTGGCAGCCACATTACACGAGAAAAAGCGAGAAGTGGTAATTCGTAATAAAAACCGCAGAAAACATAGCGTTTTCTACATTGTTTTCGTATCGACGTAACTGAAAATCTTCACATTGGACGCATTACTCTCAGAAACGTTTATATTTATCGTCTGGCAACTAATGCCGCGTAATGACGTTTGCGGTCGCACAACTCTGTACGAAGTAGAAGCTTCTAAGTTGTTGCCGTCACCAAGAAAGAGGCACAGAAATTCAAGTTTTAGTTTTTGAAAATTCACTTTTTGGCTGCTTTTGCTGCCTCGTAGTTGACCTAGGACCTTAAGATTTTGCATGAACCGAACTCTGGCAGCCACATTACACAAGAAAAAGCGAGAAGTGGTAATTCGTAGTAAAAACCCCAGGAACCATAACGTTTTCTACATTGTTTTCGTATCGACGTAACTGAAAATCTTCACATTGGACGCATTACTCTCAGAAACGTTTACATTTATCGTCTGGCAACCAATGCCGCGTGATGACGTTTGCGGTCGCACCACTCTGTACGAAGTAGAAGCTTCTAAGTTGTTGCAGTCACCAAGAAAGAGGCACAGAAATTCAAGTTTTAGTTTGTGGAAATTCAGTTTATGGCTGCTTTTGCTGCCTTGTAGTTGACCTAGGACCTTAAGATTTTGCATGAACCGAACTCTGGCAGCCACATTACACGAGAAAAAGCGAGAAGTGGTAATTCGTAGTAAAAACCGCAGAAAACATAACGTTTTCTACATTGTTTTCGTATCGACGTAATTGAAAATCTTCACATTGGACGCATTACTCTCAGAAACGTTTACATTTATCGTCTGGCAACTAATGCCGCGTGATGACGTTTGCGGTTGCACCACTCTGTACGAAGTAGAAGCTTCTAAGTTGTTGCAGTCACCAAGAAAGAGGCACAGAAATTCAAGTTTTTGTTTTTGAAAATTCAGTTTTTGGCTGCTTTTGCTGCCTTGTAGTTGACCTAGGACCTTAAGATTTTGCATGAACCGAACTCTGGCAGCCACATTACACGAGAAAAAGCGAGAAGTGGTAATTCGTCGTAAAAACCGCAGAAAACATAACGTTTTCTACATTGTTTTCGTATCGACGTAACTGAAAATCTTCACATTGGACGCATTACTCTCAGAAACGTTTACATTTATCGTCTGGCAACTAATGCCGCGTGATGACGTTTGCGGTCGCACCACTCTGTACGAAGTAGAAGCTTCTAAGTTGTTGCAGTCACCAAGAAAGAGGTACAGAAATTCAAGTTTTAGTTTTTGAAAATTCAGTTTTTGGATGCCTTTGCTGCCTTGTAGTTGACCTAGGACCTTAAGATTTTGCATGAACCGAACTCTGGCAGCCACATTACACGAGAAAAAGCGAGAAGTGGTAATTCGTAATAAAAACCGCAGAAAACATAGCGTTTTCTACATTGTTTTCGTATCGACGTAACTGAAAATCTTCACATTGGACGCATTACTCTCAGAAACGTTTATATTTATCGTCTGGCAACTAATGCCGCGTGATGACGTTTGCGGTCGCACAACTCTGTACGAAGTAGAAGCTTCTAAGTTGTTGCCGTCACCAAGAAAGAGGCACAGAAATTCAAGTTTTAGTTTTTGAAAATTCACTTTTTGGCTGCTTTTGCTGCCTTGTAGTTGACCTAGGACCTTAAGATTTTGCATGAACCGAACTCTGGCAGCCACATTACACAAGAAAAAGCGAGAAGTGGTAATTCGTAGTAAAAACCCCAGGAACCATAACGTTTTCTACATTGTTTTCGTATCGACGTAACTGAAAATCTTCACATTGGACGCATTACTCTCGGAAACGTTTACATTTATCGTCTGGCAACCAATGCCGCGTGATGACGTTTGCGGTCGCACCACTCTGTACGAAGTAGAAGCTTCTAAGTTGTTGCAGTCACCAAGAAAGAGGCACAGAAATTCAAGTTTTAGTTTGTGGAAATTCAGTTTATGGCTGCTTTTGCTGCCTTGTAGTTGACCTAGGACCTTAAGATTTTGCATGAACCGAACTCTGGCAGCCACATTACACGAGAAAAAGCGAGAAGTGGTAATTCGTAGTAAAAACCGCAGAAAACATAACGTTTTCTACATTGTTTTCGTATCGACGTAACTGAAAATCTTCACATTGGACGCATTACTCTCAGAAACGTTTACATTTATCGTCTGGCAACTAATGCCGCGTGATGACGTTTGCGGTTGCACCACTCTGTACGAAGTAGAAGCTTCTAAGTTGTTGCAGTCACCAAGAAAGAGGCACAGAAATTCAAGTTTTTGTTTTTGAAAATTCAGTTTTTGGCTGCTTTTGCTGCCTTGTAGTTGACCTAGGACCTTAAGATTTTGCATGAACCGAACTCTGGCAGCCACATTACACGAGAAAAAGCGAGAAGTGGTAATTCGTAGTAAAAACCGCAGAAAACATAACGTTTTCTACATTGTTTTCGTATCGACGTAACTGAAAATCTTCACATTGGACGCATTGATCTCAGAAACGTTTACATTTATCGTATGGCAACTAATGCCGCGTGATGACGTTTGCGGTCGCACAACTCTGTACGAAGTAGAAGCTTCTAAGTTGTTGCCGTCACCAAGAAAGAGGCACAGAAATTCAAGTTTTAGTTTTTGAAAATTCACTTTTTGGCTGCTTTTGCTGCCTTGTAGTTGACCTAGGACCTTAAGATTTTGCATGAACCGAACTCTGGCAGCCACATTACACAAGAAAAAGCGAGAAGTGGTAATTCGTAGTAAAAACCCCAGGAACAATAACGTTTTCTACATTGTTTTCGTATCGACGTAACTGAAAATCTTCACATTGGACGCATTACTCTCAGAAACGTTTACATTTATCGTCTGGCAACCAATGCCGCGTGATGACGTTTGCGGTCGCACCACTCTGTACGAAGTAGAAGCTTCTAAGTTGTTGCAGTCACCAAGAAAGAGGCACAGAAATTCAAGTTTTAGTTTGTGGAAATTCAGTTTATGGCTGCTTTTGCTGCCTTGTAGTTGACCTAGGACCTTAAGATTTTGCATGAACCGAACTCTGGCAGCCACATTACACGAGAAAAAGCGAGAAGTGGTAATTCGTAGTAAAAACCGCAGAAAACATAACGTTTTCTACATTGTTTTCGTATCGACGTAACTGAAAATCTTCACATTGGACGCATTACTCTCAGAAACGTTTACATTTATCGTCTGGCAACTAATGCCGCGTGATGATGTTTGCGGTTGCACCACTCTGTACGAAGTAGAAGCTTCTAAGTTGTTGCAGTCACCAAGAAAGAGGCACAGAAATTCAAGTTTAAGTTTTTGAAAATTCAGTTTTTGGCTGCTTTTGCTGCCTTGTAGTTGACCTAGGACCTTAAGATTTTGCATGAACCGAACTCTGGCAGCCACATTACACGAGAAAAAGCGAGAAGTGGTAATTCGTAGTAAAAACCGCAGAAAACATAACGTTTTCTACATTGTTTTCGTATCGACGTAACTGAAAATCTTCACATTGGACGCATTGATCTCAGAAGCGTTTACATTTATCGTATGGCGACTAATGCCGCGTGATGACGTTTGCGGTCGCACCACTCTGTACGAAGTAGAAGCTTCTAAGTTGTTGCAGTCACCAAGAAAGAAGCACAGAAATTCAAGTTTTAGTTTTCGAAAATTCAGTTTATGGCTGCTTTTGCTGCCTTGTAGTTGACCTAGGACCTTAAGATTTTGCATGAACCGAACTCTGGCAGCCACATTACACGAGGAAAAGCGAGAAGTGGTAATTCGTAGTAAAAACCGCAGAAAACATAACGTTTTCTACATTTATTTGGTATCGACGTAACTGAAAATCTTCACATTGGACGCATTACTCTCAGAAACGTTTACATTTATCGTCTGGCAACTAATGCCGCGTGATGACGTTTGCGGTCGCACCACTCTGTACGAAGTAGAAGCTTCTTAGTTGTTGCAGTCACCAAGAAAGAGGCACAGAAATTCAAGTTTTAGTTTTTGAATATTCAGTTTTTGGCTGCTTTTGCTGCCTTGTAGTTGACCTAGGACCTTAAGATTTTGCATGAACCGAACTCTGGCAGCCACATTACACGAGAAAAAGCGAGAAGTGGTAATTCGTAGTAAAAACCGCAGAAAACATAACGTTTTCTACATTGTTTTCGTATCGACGTAACTGAAAATCTTCACATTGGACGCATTACTCTCAGAAACGTTTACATTTATCGTCTGGCAACTAATGCCGCGTGATGACGTTTGCGGTCGCACCACTCTGTACGAAGTAGAAGCTTCTAAGTTGTTGCAGTCACCAAGAAAGAGGCACAGAAATTCAAGTTTTAGTTTTTGAAAATTCAGTTTTTGGCTGCTTTTGCTGCCTTGTAGTTGACCTAGGACCTCAAGATTTTGCATGAACCGAACTCTTGCAGCCACATTACACGAGAAAAAGCGAAAAGTGGTAATTCGTAGTAAAAATCGCAGAAAACATAACGTTTTCTACATTGTTTTCGTATCGACGTAACTGAAAATCTTCACATTGGACGCATTACTCTCAGAAACGTTTACATTTATCGTCTGGCAACTAATGCCGCGTGATGACGTTTGCGGTCGCACCACTCTGTACGAAGTAGAAGCTTCTAAGTTGTTGCAGTCACCAAGAAAGAGGCACAGAAATTCAAGTTTCAGTTTTTGAAAATTCAGTTTTTGGATGCTTTTGCTGCCTTGTAGTTGACCTAGGACCTTACGATTTTGCATGAACCGAACTCTGGCAGCCACATTACACGAGAAAAAGCGAGAAGTGGTAATTCGTAATAAAAACCGCAGAAAACATAGCGTTTTCTACATTGTTTTCGTATCGACGTAACTGAAAATCTTCACATTGGACGCATTACTCTCAGAAACGTTTACATTTATCGTCTGGCAACTAATGCCGCGTGATGACGTTTGCGGTCGCACAACTCTGTACGAAGTAGAAGCTTCTAAGTTGTTGCCGTCACCAAGAAAGAGGCACAGAAATTCAAGTTTTAGTTTTTGAAAATTCACTTTTTGGCTGCTTTTGCTGCCTTGTAGTTGACATAGGACCTTAAGATTTTGCATGAACCGAACTCTGGCAGCCACATTACACAAGAAAAAGCGAGAAGTGGTAATTCGTAGTAAAAACCGCAGGAACCATAACGTTTTCTACATTGTTTTCGTATCGACGTAACTGAAAATCTTCACATTGGACGCATTACTCTCAGAAACGTTTACATTTATCGTCTGGCAACCAATGCCGCGTGATGACGTTTGCGGTCGCACCACTCTGTACGAAGTAGAAGCTTCTAAGTTGTTGCAGTCACCAAGAAAGAGGCACAGAAATTCAAGTTTTAGTTTTTGGAAATTCAGTTTATGGCTGCTTTTGCTGCCTTGTAGTTGACCTAGGACCTTAAGATTTTGCATGAACCGAACTCTGGCAGCCACATTACACGAGAAAAAGCGAGAAGTGGTAATTCGTAGTAAAAACCGCAGAAAACATAACGTTTTCTACATTGTTTTCGTATCGACGTAACTGAAAATCTTCACATTGGACGCATTACTCTCAGAAACGTTTACATTTATCGTCTGGCAACTAATGCCGCGTGATGACGTTTGCGGTTGCACCACTCTGTACGAAGTAGAAGCTTCTAAGTTGTTGCAGTCACCAAGAAAGAGGCACAGAAATTCAAGTTTTTGTTTTTGAAAATTCAGTTTTTGGCTGCTTTTGCTGCCTTGTAGTTGACCTAGGACCTTAAGATTTTGCATGAACCGAACTCTGGCAGCCACATTACACGTGAAAAAGCGAGAAGTGGTAATTCGTAGTAAAAACCGCAGAAAACATAACGTTTTCTACATTGTTTTCGTATCGACGTAACTGAAAATCTTGACATTGGACGCATTACTCTCAGAAACGTTTACATTTATCGTATGGCGACTAATGCCGCGTGATGACGTTTGCGGTCGCACCACTCTGTACGAAGTAGAAGCTTCTAAGTTGTTGCAGTCACCAAGAAAGAAGCACAGAAATTCAAGTTTTAGTTCTCGAAAATTCAGTTTTTGGCTGCTTTTGCTGCCTTGTAGTTGACCTAGGACCTTAAGATTTTGCATGAACCGAACTCTGGCAGCCACATTACACGAGAAAAAGCGAGAAGTGGTAATTCGTAGTAAAAACCGCAGAAAACATAACGTTTTCTACATTTATTTGGTATCGACGTAACTGAAAATCTTCACATTGGACGCATTACTCTCAGAAACGTTTACATTTATCGTGTGGCAACTAATGCCGCGTGATGACGTTTGCGGTCGCACCACTCTGTACGAAGTAGAAGCTTCTAAGTTGTTGCAGTCACCAAGAAAGAGGCACAGAAATTCAAGTTTTAGTTTTTGAAAATTCAGTTTTTGGATGCTTTTGCTGCCTTGTAGTTGACCTAGGACCTTAAGATTTTGCATGAACCGAACTCTGGCAGCCACATTACACGAGAAAAAGCGAGAAGTGGTAATTCGTAATAAAAACCGCAGAAAACATAACGTTTTCTACATTGTTTTCGTATCGACGTAACTGAAAATCTTCACATTGGACGCATTACTCTCAGAAACGTTTACATTTATCGTCTGGCAACTAATGCCGCGTGATGACGTTTGCGGTCGCACCACTCTGTACGAAGTAGAAGCTTCTAAGTTGTTGCAGTCACCAAGAAAGAGGCACAGAAATCAAGTTTTAGTTTTCGAAAATTCAGTTTTTGGCTGCTTTTGCTGCCTTGTAGTTGACCTAGGACCTCAAGATTTTGCATGAACCGAACTCTGGCAGCCACATTACACGAGAAAAAGCGAGAAGTGGTAATTCGTAATAAAAACTGCAGAAAACATAACGTTTTCTACATTTATTTGGTATCGACGTAACTGAAAATCTTCACATTGGACGCATTACTCTCAGAAACGTTTACATTTATCGTCTGGCAACTAATGCCGCGTGATGACGTTTGCGGTCGCATCACTCTGTACGAAGTAGAAGCTTCTAAGTTGTTGCAGTCACCAAGAAAGAGGCACAGAAATTCAAGTTTTAGTTTTTGAAAATTCAGTTTTTGGCTGCTTTTGTTGCTTTGTAGTTGACCTAGGACATTAAGATTTTGCATGAACCGAACTCTGGCAGCCACATTACACGAGAAAAAGCGAGAAGTGGTAATTCGTAGTAAAAACCGCAGAAAACATAACGTTTTCTACATTGTTTTCGTATCGACGTAACTGAAAATCTTCACATTGGACGCATTACTCTCGGAAACGTTTACATTTATCGTCTGGCAACTAATGCCGCGTGATGACGTTTGCGGTCGCACCACTCTGTACGAAGTAGAAGCTTCTAAGTTGTTGCAGTCACCAAGAAAGAGGCACAGAAATTCAAGTTTTTGTTTTTGAAAATTCAGTTTTTGGCTGCTTTAGCTGCCTTGTAGTTGACCTAGGACCTTAAGATTTTGCATGAACCGTACTCTGGCAGCCACTATACACGAGAAAAAGCGAGAAGTGGTAATTCGTAGTAAAAACCGCAGAAAACATAACGTTTTCTACATTGTTTTCGTATCGACGTAACTGAAAATCTTCACATTGGACGCATTACTCTCAGAAACGTTTACATTTATCGTCTGGCAACTAATGCCGCGTGATGACGTTTGCGGTCGCACCACTCTGTACGAAGTAGAAGCTTCTAAGTTGTTGCAGTCACCAAGAAAGAGGCACAGAAATTCAAGTTTTTGTTTTTGAAAATTCAGTTTTTTGCTGCTTTTGCTGCCTTGTAGTTGACCTAGGACCTTAAGATTTTGCATGAACCGAACTCTGGCAGCCACATTACACGAGAAAAAGTGAGAAGTGGTAATTCGTAGTAAAAACCACAGAAAAAATAACGTTTTCTACATTGTTTTCGTATCGACGTAACTGAAAATCTTCACATTGGACGCATTACTCTCAGAAACGTTTACATTTATCGTCTGGCAACTAATGCCGCGTGATGACGTTTGCGGTCGCACCACTCTGTACGAAGTAGAAGCTTCTAAGTTGTTGCAGTCACCAAGAAAGAGGCACAGAAATTCAAGTTTTAGTTTTTGAAAATTCAGTTTTTGGCTGCTTTTGCTGCCTTGTAGTTGACCTAGGACCTTAAGATTTTGCATGAACCGAACTCTGGCAGCCACATTACACGAGAAAAAGCGAGAAGTGGTAATTCGTAGTAAAAACCGCAGAAAACATAACGTTTTCTACATTGTTTTCGTATCGACGTAACTGAAAATCTTCACATTGGACGCATTACTCTCAGAAACGTTTACATTTATCGTCTGGCGACTAATGCCGCGTGATGACGTTTGCGGTCGCACCACTCTGTACGAAGTAGAAGCTTCTAAGTTGTTGCAGTCACCAAGAAAGAGGCACAGAAATTCAAGTTTCAGTTTTTGAAAATTCAGTTTTTGGCTGCTTTTCCTGCCTTGTAGTTTACCTAGGACCTTAAGATTTTGCATGAACCGAACTCTGGCAGCCACATTACACGAGAAAAAGCGAGAAGTGGTAATTCGTAGTAAAAACCGCAGAAAACATAACGTTTTCTACATTGTTTTCGTATCGACGTAACTGAAAATCTTCACATTGGACGCATTACTCTCAGAAACGTTTACATTTATCGTCTGGCAACTAATGCCGCGTGATGACGTTTGCGGTCGCACCACTCTGTACGAAGTATAAGCTTCTAAGTTGTTGCAGTCGGCAAGAGAGAGGCACAGAAATTCAAGTTTTAGTTTTTGAAAATTCAGTTTTTGGCTGCTTTTGCTGCCTTGTAGTTGACCTAGGACCTTAAGATTTTGCACGAACCGAACTCTGGCAGCCACATTACACGATAAAAAGCGAGAAGTGGTAATTCGTAGTAAAAACCGCAGAAAACATAACGTTTTCTACATTGTTTTCGTATCGACGTAACTGAAAATCTTCACATTGGACGCATAACTCTCAGAAACGTTTACATTTATCGTCTGGCAACTAATGCCGCGTGATGACGTTTGCGGTCGCACCACTCTGTACGAAGTAGAAGCTTCTAAGTTGTTGCAGTCACCAAGAAAGAGGCACAGAAATTCAAGTTTTAGTTTTTGAATATTCAGTTTTTGGCTGCTTTTGCTGCCTTGTAGTTGACCTAGGACCTTAAGATTTTGCATGAACCGAACTCTGGCAGCCACATTACACGAGAAAAAGCGAGAAGTGGTAATTCGTAGTAAAAACCGCAGAAAACATAACGTTTTCTACATTGTTTTGGTATCGACGTAACTGAAAATCTTCACATTGGACGCATTACTCTCAGAAACGTTTACATTTATCGTCTGGCAACTAATGCCGCGTGATGACGTTTGCGGTCGCACCACTCTGTACGAAGTAGAAGCTTCTAAGTTGTTGCAGTCACCAAGAAAGAGGCACAGAAATTCAAGTTTTAGTTTTTGAAAATTCAGTTTTTGGCTGCTTTTGCTGCCTTGTAGTTGACCTAGGACCTCAAGATTTTGCATGAACCGAACTCTGGCAGCCACATTACACGAGAAAAAGCGAAAAGTGGTAATTCGTAGTAAAAACCGCAGAAAACATAACGTTTTCTACATTGTTTTCGTATCGACGTAACTGAAAATCTTCACATTGGACGCATTACTCTCAGAAACGTTTACATTTATCGTCTGGCAACTAATGCCGCGTGATGACGTTTGCGGTCGCACCACTCTGTACGAAGTAGAAGCTTCTAAGTTGTTGCAGTCACCAAGAAAGAGGCACAGAAATTCAAGTTTTAGTTTTTGAAAATTCACTTTTTGGCTGCTTTTGCTGCCTTGTAGTTGACCTAGGACCTTAAGATTTTGCATGAACCGAACTCTGGCAGCCACATTACACAAGAAAAAGCGAGAAGTGGTAATTCGTAGTAAAAACCGCAGGAACCATAACGTTTTCTACATTGTTTTCGTATCGACGTAACTGAAAATCTTCACATTGGACGCATTACTCTCAGAAACGTTTACATTTATCGTCTGGCAACTAATGCCGCGTGATGACGTTTGCGGTTGCACCACTCTGTACGAAGTAGAAGCTTCTAAGTTGTTGCAGTCACCAAGAAAGAGGCACAGAAATTCAAGTTTTTGTTTTTGAAAATTCAGTTTTTGGCTGCTTTTGCTGCCTTGTAGTTGACCTAGGACCTTAAGATTTTGCATGAACCGAACTCTGGCAGCCACATTACACGAGAAAAAGCGAGAAGTGGTAATTCGTAGTAAAAACCGCAGAAAACATAACGTTTTCTACATTGTTTTCGTATCGACGTAACTGAAAATCTTCACATTGGACGCATTACTCTCAGAAACGTTTACATTTATCATATGGCGACTAATGCCGCGTGATGACGTTTGCGGTCGCACCACTCTGTACGAAGTAGAAGCTTCTAAGTTGTTGCAGTCACCAAGAAAGAGGCACAGAAATTCTAGTTTCGGTTTTTGAAAATTCAGTTTTTGGCTGCTTTTGCTGCGTTGTAGTTGACCTAGGACCTTAAGATTTTGCATGAACCGAACTCTGGCAGCCACATTACACGAGAAAAAGCGAGAAGTGGTAATTCGTAGTAAAAACCGCAGAAAACATAACGTTTTCTACATTGTTTTCGTATCGACGTAACTGAAAATCTTCACATTGGACGCATTACTCTCAGAAACGTTTACATTTATCGTCTGGCAACTAATGCCGCGTGATGACGTTTGCGGTCGCACCACTCTGTACGAAGTAGAAGCTTCTAAGTTGTTGCAGTCACCAAGAAAGAGGCACAGAAATTCAAGTTTTAGTTTTTGAAAATTCAGTTTTTGGCTGCTTTTGCTGCCTTGTAGTTGACCTAGGACCTCAAGATTTTGCATGAACCGAACTCTGGCAGCCACATTACACGAGAAAAAGCGAAAAGTGGTAATTCGTAGTAAAAACCGCAGAAAACATAACGTTTTCTACATTGTTTTCGTATCGACGTAACTGAAAATCTTCACATTGGACGCATTACTCTCAGAAACGTTTACATTTATCGTCTGGCAACTAATGCCGCGTGATGACGTTTGCGGTCGCACCACTCTGTACGAAGTAGAAGCTTCTAAGTTGTTGCAGTCACCAAGAAAGAGGCACAGAAATTCAAGTTTTAGTTTTTGAAAATTCACTTTTTGGCTGCTTTTGCTGCCTTGTAGTTGACCTAGGACCTTAAGATTTTGCATGAACCGAACTCTGGCAGCCACATTACACAAGAAAAAGCGAGAAGTGGTAATTCGTAGTAAAAACCGCAGGAACCATAACGTTTTCTACATTGTTTTCGTATCGACGTAACTGAAAATCTTCACATTGGACGCATTACTCTCAGAAACGTTTACATTTATCGTCTGGCAACTAATGCCGCGTGATGACGTTTGCGGTTGCACCACTCTGTACGAAGTAGAAGCTTCTAAGTTGTTGCAGTCACCAAGAAAGAGGCACAGAAATTCAAGTTTTTGTTTTTGAAAATTCAGTTTTTGGCTGCTTTTGCTGCCTTGTAGTTGACCTAGGACCTTAAGATTTTGCATGAACCGAACTCTGGCAGCCACATTACACGAGAAAAAGCGAGAAGTGGTAATTCGTAGTAAAAACCGCAGAAAACATAACGTTTTCTACATTGTTTTCGTATCGACGTAACTGAAAATCTTCACATTGGACGCATTACTCTCAGAAACGTTTACATTTATCATATGGCGACTAATGCCGCGTGATGACGTTTGCGGTCGCACCACTCTGTACGAAGTAGAAGCTTCTAAGTTGTTGCAGTCACCAAGAAAGAGGCACAGAAATTCTAGTTTCGTTTTTTGAAAATTCAGTTTTTGGCTGCTTTTGCTGCGTTGTAGTTGACCTAGGACCTTAAGATTTTGCATGAACCGAACTCTGGCAGCCACATTACACGAGAAAAAGCGAGAAGTGGTAATTCGTAGTAAAAACCGCAGAAAACATAACGTTTTCTACATTGTTTTCGTATCGACGTAACTGAAAATCTTCACATTGGACGCATTACTCTCAGAAACGTTTACATTT
The DNA here is from genome assembly GCF_023864345.2 of Schistocerca serialis cubense. Classification (NCBI taxonomy): domain Eukaryota; kingdom Metazoa; phylum Arthropoda; class Insecta; order Orthoptera; family Acrididae; genus Schistocerca; species Schistocerca serialis. The sequence continues at coordinate 473,901 of NW_026047571.1, read as the reverse complement.
ATCGTCTGGCAACTAATGCCGCGTGATGACGTTTGCGGTCGCACCACTCTGTACGAAGTAGAAGCTTCTAAGTTGTTGCAGTCACCAATAAAGAGGCACAGAAATTCAAGATTCAGTTTTTGAAAATTCAATTTTTGGCTGCTTTTGCTGCCTTGTAGTTGACCTAGGACCTTAAGATTTTGCATGAACCGAACTCTGGCAGCCACATTACACGAGAAAAAGCGAGAAGTGGTAATTCGTAGTAAAAACCGCAGAAAACATAACGTTTTCTACATTGTTTTCGTATCGACGTAACTGAAAATCTTCACATTGGACGCATTACTCTCAGAAACGTTTACATTTATCGTCTGGCAACTAATGCCGCGTGATGACGTTTGCGGTCGCACCACTCAGTACGAAGTAGAAGCTTCTAAGTTGTTGCAGTCACCAAGAAAGAGGCACAGAAATTCAAGTTTTAGTTTTTGAAAATTCAGTTTTAGGCTGCTTTTGCTGCCTCGTAGTTGACCTAGGACCTTAAGATTTTGCATGAACCGAACTCTGGCAGCCACATTACACGAGAAAAAGCGAGAAGTGGTAATTCGTAGTAAAAACTGCAGAAAACATAACGTTTTCTACATTGTTTTCGTATCGACGTAACTGAAAATCTTCACATTGGACGCATTACTCTCAGAAACGTTTACATTTATCGTCTGGCAACTAATGCCGCGTGATGACGTTTGCGGTCGCACCACTCTGTACGAAGTAGAAGCTTCTAAGTTGTTGCAGTCACCAAGAAAGAGGCACAGATATTCAAGTTTTTGTTTTTGAAAATTCAGTTTTTGGCTGCTTTTGCTGCCTTGTAGTTGACCTAGGACCTTAAGATTTTGCATGAACCGAACTCTGGCAGCCACATTACACGAGAAAAAGCGAGAAGTGGTAATTCGTAGTAAAAACCGCAGAGAACATAACGTTTTCTACATTGTTTTCGTATCGATGTAACTGAAAATCTTCACATCGGACGCATTACTCTCAGAAACGTTTACATTTATCGTCTGGCAACTAACGCCGCGTGATGACGTTTGCGGTCGCACCACTCTGTACGAAGTAGAAGCTTCTAAGTTGTTGCAGTCGGCAAGAGAGAGGCACAGAAATTCAAGTTTTAGTTTTTGAAAATTCAGTTTTTGGCTGCTTTTGCTGCCTTGTAGTTGACCTAGGACCTTAAGATTTTGCATGAACCGAACTCTGGCAGCCACATTACACGAGAAAAAGCGAGAAGTGGTAATTCGTAGTGAAAACCGCAGAAAACATAACGTTTTCTACATTGTTTTCGTATCGACGTAACTGAAAATCTTCACATTGGACGCATTACTCTCAGAAACGTTTACATTTATCGTCTGGCAACTAATGCCGCGTGATGACGTTTGCGGTCGCACCACTCTGTACGAGGTAGAAGCTTCTAAGTTGTTGCAGTCACCAAGAAAGAGGCACAGAAATTCAAGTTTTAGTTTTTGAAAATTCAGTTTTTGGCTGCTTTTGCTGCCTTGTAGTTGACCTAGGACCTTAAGATTTTGCATGGACCGAACTCTGGCAGCCACATTACACGAGAAAAAGCGAGAAGTGGTAATTCGTAGTAAAAACCGCAGAAAACATAACGTTTTCTACATTGTTTTCGTATCGACGTAACTGAAAATCTCCACATTGGACGCATTACTCTCAGAAACGTTTACATTTATCGTCTGGCAACTAATGCCGCGTGATGACGTTTGCGGTCGCACCACTCTGTACGAAGTAGAAGCTTCTAAGTTGTTGCAGTCACCAAGAAAGAGGCACAGAAATTCAAGTTTTAGTTTTCGAAAATTCAGTTTTTGGCTGCTTTTGCTGCCTTGTAGTTGACCTAGGACCTCAAGATTTTGCATGAACCGAACTCTGGCAGCCACATTATACGAGAAAAAGCGAGAAGTGGTAATTCGTAGTAAAAACCGCAGAAAACATAACGTTTTCTACATTGTTTTCGTATCGACGTAACTGAAAATCTTCACATTGGACGCATTACTCTCAGAAACGTTTACATTTATCGTCTGGCAACTAATGCCGCGTGATGACGTTTGCGGTCGCACCACTCTGTACGAAGTAGAAGCTTCTAAGTTGTTGCAGTCACCAAGAAAGAGGCACAGAAATTCAAGTTTTAGTTTTTGAAAATTCAGTTTTTGGCTGCTATTGCTGCCTTGTAGTTGACCTAGGACCTTAAGATTTTGCATGAACCGAACTCTGGCAGCCACATTACACGAGAAAAAGCGAGAAGTGGTAATTCGTAGTAAAAACCGCAGAAAACATAACGTTTTCTACATTGTTTTCGTATCGACGTAACTGAAAATCTTCACATTGGACGCATTACCCTCAGAAACGTTTACATTTATCGTCTGGCAACTAATGCCGCGTGATGACGTTTGCGGTCGCACCAATCTGTACGAAGTAGAAGCTTCTAAGTTGTTGCAGTCACCAAGAAAGAGGCACAGAAATTCAAGTTTTAGTTTTTGAAAATTCAGTTTTTGATTGCTTTTGCTGCCTTGTAGTTGACCTAGGACCTCAAGATTCTGCATGAACCGAACTCTGGTAGCCACATTACACGAGAAAAAGCGAGAAGTGGTAATTCGTAGTAAAAACCGCAGAAAACATAACGTTTTCTACATTGTTTTCGTATCGACGTAACTGAAAATCTTCACATTGGACGCATTACTCTCAGAAACATTTACATTTATCGTCTGGCAACTAATGCCGCGTGATGACGTTTGCGGTCGCACCACTCAGTACGAAGTAGAAGCTTCTAAGTTGTTGCAGTCACCAAGAAAGAGGCACAAAAATTCAAGTTTTAGTTTTTGAAAATTCAGTTTTTGGCTGCTTTTGCTGCCTTGTAGTTGACCTAGGACCTTAAGATTTTGCATGAACCGAACTCTGGCAGCCACATTACACGACAAAAAGCGAGAAGTGGTAATTCGTAGTAAAAACCGCAGAAAACATAACGTTTTCTACATTGTTTTCGTATCGACGTAACTGAAAATCTTCACATTGGACGCATTACTCTCAGAAACGTTTACATTTATAGTCTGGCAACTAATGCCGCGTGATGACGTTTGCGGTCGCACCACTCTGTACGAAGTAGAAGCTTCTAAGTTGTTGCAGTCACCAAGAAAGAGGCACAGAAATTCAAGTTTTAGTTTTTGAAAATTCAGTTTTTGGCTGCTTTTGCTGCCTTGTAGTTTACCTAGGACCTTAAGATTTTGCATGAACCGAACTCTGGCAGCCACATTACACGAGAAAAAGCGAGAAGTGGTAATTCGTAGTAAAAACCGCAGAAAACATAACGTTTTCTACATTGTTTTCGTATCGACGTAACTGAAAATCTTCACATTGGACGCATTACTCTCAGGAACGTTTACATTTATCGTCTGGCAACTAATGCCGCGTGATGACGTTTGCGGTCGCACCACTCTGTACGAAGTAGAAGCTTCTAAGTTGTTGCAGTCACCAAGAAAGAGGCACAGAAATTCAAGTTTTAGTTTTTGAAAATTCAGTTTTTGGGTACTTTTGCTGCATTGTAGTTGACCTAGGACCTTAAGATTTTGCATGAACCGAACTCAGGCCGCCACATTACACGAGAAAAAGCGAGTAGTGGTAATTCGTAGTAAAAACCGCAGAAAACATAACGTTTTCTACATTGTTTTCGTATCGACGTAACTGAAAATCTTCACATTGGACGCATTACTCTCAGAAACGTTTACATTTATCGTCTGGCAACTATTGCCGCGTGATGACGTTTTCGGTCGCACCACTCTGTACGAAGTAGAAGCTTCTAAGTTGTTGCAGTCACCAAGAAAGAAGCACAGAAATTCAATTTTTAGTTTTCGAAAATTCAGTTTTTGGCTTCTTTTGCTGCCTTGTAGTTGACCTAGGACCTTAGGATTTTGCATGAACCGAACTCTGGCAGCCACATTACACGAGAAAAAGCGAGAAGTGGTAATTCGTAGTAAAAACCGCAGAAAACATAACGTTTTCTACATTTATTTGGTATCGACGTAACTGAAAATCTTCACATTGGACGCATTACTCTCAGAAACGTTTACATTTATCGTCTGGCAACTAATGCCGCGTGATGACGTTTGCGGTCGCACCACTCTGTACGAAGTAGAAGCTTCTAAGTTGTTGCAGTCACCAAGAAAGAGGCACAGAAATTCAAGTTTTAGTTTTTGAAAATTCAGTTTTTGGATGCTTTTGCTGCCTTGTAGTTGACCTAGGACCTTAAGATTTTGCATGAACCGAACTCTGGCAGCCACATTACACGAGGAAAAGCGAGAAGTGGTAATTCTTAATAAAAACCGCAGAAAACATAACGTTTTCTACATTGTTTTCGTATCGACGTAACTGAAAATCTTCACATTGGACGCATTACTCTCAGAAACGTTTACATTTATCGTCTGGCAACTAATGCCGCGTGATGACGTTTGCGGTCGCACCACTCTGTACGAATAAGAAGCTTCTAAGTTGTTGCAGTCACCAAGAAAGAGGCACAGAAATTCAAGTTTTAGTTTTTGAAAATTCAGTTTTTGGCTGCTTTTGCTGCCTTGTAGTTGACCTAGGACCTTAAGATTTTGCATGAACCGAACTCAGGCAGCCACATTACACGAGAAAAAGCGAGTAGTGGTAATTCGTAGTAAAAACCGCAGAAAACATAACGTTCTCTACATTGTTTTCGTATCAACGTAACTGAAAATCTTCACATTGGACGCATTACTCTCAGAAACGTTTACATTTATCGTCTGGCAACTAATGCCGCGTGATGACGTTTGCGGTCGCACCACTCTGTACGAAGTAGAAGCTTCTAAGTTGTTGCAGTCACCAAGAAAGAAGCACAGAAATTCAAGTTTTAGTTTTCGAAAATAAAGTTTTTGGCTGCTTTTGCTGCCTTGTAGTTGACCTAGGACCTTAAGATTTTGCATGAACCGAACTCTGGCAGCCACATTACACGAGAAAAAGCGAGAAGTGGTAATTCGTAGTAAAAACCGCAGAAAACATAACGTTTTCTACATTTATTTGGTATCGACGTAACTGAAAATCTTCACATTGGACGCATTACTCTCAGAAACGTTTACATTTATGGTGTGGCAACTAATGCCGCGTGATGACGTTTGCGGTCGCACCACTCTGTACGAAGTAGAAGCTTCTAAGTTGTTGCAGTCACCAAGAAAGAGGCACAGAAATTCAAGTTTTAGTTTTTGAAAATTCAGTTTTTGGATGCTTTTGCTGCCTTGTAGTTGACCTAGGACCTTAAGATTTTGCATGAACCGAACTCAGGCAGCCACATTACACGAGAAAAAGCGAGTAGTGGTAATTTGTAGTAAAAACCGCAGAAAACATAACGTTTTCTACATTGTTTTCGTATCGACGTAACTGAAAATCTTCACATTGGACGCATTACTCTCAGAAACGTTTACATTTATCGTCTGGCAACTAATGCCGCGTGATGACGTTTGCGGTCGCACCACTCTGTACGAAGTAGAAGCTTCTAAGTTGTTGCAGTCACCAAGAAAGAGGCACAGAAATTCAAGTTTTAGTTTTCGAAAATTCAGTTTTTGGCTGCTTTTGCTGCCTTGTAGTTGACCTAGGACCTCAAGATTTTGCATGAACCGAACTCTGGCAACCACATTATACGAGAAAAAGCGAGAAGTGGTAATTCGTAGTAAAAACCGCAGAAAACATAACGTTTTCTACATTGTTTTCGTATCGACGTAACTGAAAATCTTCACATTGGACGCATTACTCTCAGAAACGTTTACATTTATCGTCTGGCAACTAATGCCGCGTGATGAGGTTTGCGGTCGCACAACTCTGTACGAAGTAGAAGCTTCTAAGTTGTTGCAGTCGGCAAGAAAGAGGCACAGAAATTCAAGTTTTAGTTTTTGAAAATTCAGTTTTTGGCTGCTTTTGCTGCCTTGTAGTTGACCTAGGACCTTAAGATTTTGCATGAACCGAACTCTGGCAGCCACATTACACGAGAAAAAGGGAGAAGTGGTAATTCGTAGTAAAAACCGCAGAAAACATAACGTTTTCTACATTGTTTTCGTATCGACGTAACTGAAAATCTTCACATTGGACGCATTACTCTCAGAAACGTTTACATTTATCGTCTGGCAACTAATGCCGCGTGATGACGTTTGCGGTCGCACCACTCTGTACGAATAAGAAGCTTCTAAGTTGTTGCAGTCACCAAGAAAGAGGCACAGAAATTCAAGTTTTAGTTTTTGAAAATTCAGTTTTTGGCTGCTTTTGCTGCCTTGTAGTTTACCTAGGACCTTAAGATTTTGCATGAACCGAACTCTGGCAGCCACATTACACGAGAAAAAGCGAGAAGTGGTAATTCGTAGTAAAAACCGCAGAAAACATAACGTTTTCTACATTGTTTTCGTATCGACGTAACTGAAAATCTTCACATTGGACGCATTACTCTCAGAAACGTTTACATTTATCGTCTGGCAACTAATGCCGCGTGATGACGTTTGCGGTCGCACCACTCTGTACGAAGTAGAAGCTTCTAAGTTGTTGCAGTCACCAAGAAAGAGGCACAGAAATTCAAGTTTTAGTTTTTGAAAATTCAGTTTTTGGCTACTTTTGCTGCATTGTAGTTGACCTAGGACCTTAAGATTTTGCATGAACCGAACTCAGGCAGCCACATTACACGAGAAAAAGCGAGTAGTGGTAATTCGTAGTAAAAACCGCAGAAAACATAACGTTTTCTACATTGTTTTCGTATCGACGTAACTGAAAATCTTCACATTGGACGCATTACTCTCAGAAACGTTTACATTTATCGTCTGGCAACTAATGCCGCGTGATAACGTTTGCGGTCGCACCACTCTGTACGAAGTAGCAGCTTCTTATTTGTTGCAGTCACCAAGAAAGAAGCACAGAAATTCAAGTTTTAGTTTTCGAAAATTCAGTTTTTGGCTGCTTTTGCTGCCTTGTAGTTGACCTAGGACCTTAAGATTTTGCATGAACCGAACTCTGGCAGCCACATTACACGAGAAAAAGGGAGAAGTGGTAATTCGTAGTAAAAACCGCAGAAACCATAACGTTTTCTACATTGTTTTCGTATCGACGTAACTGAAAATCTTCACATTGGACGCATTACTCTCAGAAACGTTTACATTTATCGTCTGGCAACTAATGCCGCGTGATGACGTTTGCGGTCGCACCACTCTGTACGAATAAGAAGCTTCTAAGTTGTTGCAGTCACCAAGAAAGAGGCACAGAAATTCAAGTTTTAGTTTTTGAAAATTCAGTTTTTGGCTGCTTTTGCTGCCTTGTAGTTGACCTAGGACCTTAAGATTTTGCATGAACCGAACTCTGGCAGCCACATTACACGAGAAAAAGCGAGAAGTGGTAATTCGTAGTAAAAACCGCAGAAAACATAACGTTTTCTACATTGTTTTCGTATCGACGTAACTGAAAATCTTCACATTGGACGCATTACTCTCAGAAACGTTTACATTTATCGTCTGGCAACTAATGCCGCGTGATGACGTTTGCGGTCGCACCACTCTGTACGAAGTAGAAGCTTCTAAGTTGTTGCAGTCACCAAGAAAGAAGCACAGAAGTTTAAGTTTTAGTTTTCGAAAATTCAGTTTTTGGCTGCTTTTGCTGCCTTGTAGTTGACCTAGGACCTTAAGATTTTGCATGAACCGAACTCTGGCAGCCAAATTACACGAGAAAAAGCGAGAAGTGGTAATTCGTAGTAAAAACCGCAGAAAACATAACGTTTTCTACATTTATTTGGTATCGACGTAACTGAAAATCTTCACATTGGACGCATTACTCTCAGAAACGTTTACATTTATAGTCTGGCAACTAATGCCGCGTGATGACGTTTGCGGTCGCACCACTCTGTATGAATAAGAAGCTTCTAAGTTGTTGCAGTCACCAAGAAAGAGGCACAGAAATTCAAGTTTTAGTTTTTGAAAATTCAGTTTTTGGCTGCTTTTGCTGCCTTGTAGTTGACCTAGGACCTTAAGATTTTGCATGAACCGAACTCTGGCAGCCACATTACACGAGAAAAAGCGAGAAGTGGTAATTCGTAGTAAAAACCGCAGAAAACATAACGTTTTCTACATTGTTTTCGTATCGACGTAACTGAAAATCTTCACATTGGACACATTACTCTCAGAAACGTTTACATTTATCGTCTGGCAACTAATGCCGCGTGATGACGTTTGCGGTCGCACCACTCTGTACGAAGTAGAAGCTTCTAAGTTGTTGCAGTCACCAAGAAAGAGGCACAGAAATTCAAGTTTTAGTTTTTGAAAATTCAGTTTTTGGCTGCTTTTGCTGCCTTGTAGTTGACCTAGGACCTTAAGATTTGGCATGAACCGAACTCTGGCAGCCACATTACACGAGAAAAAGCGAGAAGTGGTAATTCGTAGTAAAAACCGCAGAAAACATAACGTTTTCTACATTGTTTTCGTATCGACGTAACTGAAAATCTTCACATTGGACGCATTACTCTCAGAAACGTTTACATTTATCGTCTGGCGACTAATGCCGCGTGATGACGTTTGCGGTCGCAACACTCTGTACGAAGTAGAAGCTTCTAAGTTGTTGCAGTCACCAAGAAAGTGGCACAGAAATTCAAGTTTTAGTTTTTGAAAATTCAGTTTTTGATTGCTTTTGCTGCCTTGTAGTTGACCTAGGACCTTAAGATTTTGCATGAACCGAACTCTGGCAGCCACATTACACGAGAAAAAGCGAGAAGTGGTAATTCGTAGTAAAAACCGCAGAAAACATAAAGTTTTCTACATTGTTTTCGTATCGACGTAACTGAAAATCTTCACATTGGACGCATTACTCTCAGAAACGTTTACATTTATCGTCCGGCAACTAATGCCGCGTGATGACGTTTGCGGTCGCACCACTCTGTACGAAGTAGCAGCTTCTAAGTTGTTGCAGTCACCAAGAAAGAGGCACAGAAATTCAAGTTTTAGTTTTTGAAAATTCAGTTTTTGGCTGCTTTTGCTGCCTTGTAGTTGACCTAGGACCTTAAGATTTTGCATGAACCGAACTCTGGCAGCCACATTACACGAGAAAAAGCGAGAAGTGGTAATTCGTAGTAAAAACCGCAGAAAACATAACGTTTTCTACATTGTTTTCGTATCGACGTAACTGAAAATCTTCACATTGGACGCATTACTCTCAGAAACGTTTACATTTATCGTCTGGCAACTAATGCCGCGTGATGAGGTTTGCTGTCGCACAACTCTGTACGAAGTAGAAGCTTCTAAGTTGTTGCAGTCGGCAAGAAAGAGGCACAGAAATTCAAGTTTTAGTTTTTGAAAATTCAGTTTTTGGCTGCTTTTGCTGCCTTGTAGTTGACCTAGGACCTTAAGATTTTGCATGAACCGAACTCAGGCAGCCACATTACACGAGAAAAAGCGAGTAGTGGTAATTCGTAGTAAAAACCGCAGAAACCATAACGTTTTCTACATTGTTTTCGTATCGACATAACTGAAAATCTTCACATTGGACGCATTACTCTCAGAAACGTTTACATTTATCGTCTGGCAACTAATGCCGCGTGATGAGGTTTGCGGTCGCACCACTCTGTACGAATAAGAAGCTTCTAAGTTGTTGCAGTCACCAAGAAAGAGGCACAGAAATTCAAGTTTTAGTTTTTGAAAATTCAGTTTTTTGCTGCTTTTGCTGCCTTGTAGTTGACCTAGGACCTTAAGATTTTGCATGAACCGAACTCTGGCAGCCACATTACACGAGAAAAAGCGAGAAGTGGTAATTCGTAGTAAAAACCGCAGAAAACATAACGTTTTCTACATTGTTTTCGTATCGACGTAACTGAAAATCTTCACATTGGACGCATTACTCCCAGAAACGTTTACATTTATCGTCTGGCAACTAATGCCGCGTGATGACGTTTGCGGTCGCACCACTCTGTACGAAGTAGAAGCTTCTAAGTTGTTGCAGTCACCAAGAAAGAGGCACAGAAATTCAAGTTTTAGTTTTTGAAAATTCAGTTTTTGGCTGCTTTTGCTGCCTTGTAGTTGACCTAGGACCTTAAGATTTGGCATGAACCGAACTCTGGCAGCCACATTACACGAGAAAAAGCGAGAAGTGGTAATTCGTAGTAAAAACCGCAGAAAACATAACGTTTTCTACATTGTTTTCGTATCGACGTAACTGAAAATCTTCACATTGGACGCATTACTCTCAGAAACGTTTACATTTATCGTCTGGCGACTAATGCCGCGTGATGACGTTTGCGGTCGCAACACTCTGTACGACGTAGAAGCTTCTAAGTTGTTGCAGTCACCAAGAAAGAGGCACAGAAATTCAAGTTTTAGTTTTTGAAAATTCAGTTTTTGATTGCTTTTGCTGCCTTGTAGTTGACCTAGGATCTTAAGATTCTGCATGAACCGAACTCTGGCAGCCACATTACACGAGAAAAAGCGAGAAGTGGTAATTCGTAGTAAAAACCGCAGAAAACATAACGTTTTCTACATTGTTTTCGTATCGACGTAACTGAAAATCTTCACATTGGACGCATTACTCTCAGAAACGTTTACATTTATCGTCTGGCAACTAATGCCGCGTGATGAGGTTTGCGGTCGCACCACTCTGTACGAAGTAGAAGCTTCTAAGTTGTTGCAGTCACCAATAAAGAGGCACAGAAATTCAAGTTTTAGTTTTTGAAAATTCAGTTTTTGGCTGCTTTTGCTGCCTTGTAGTTGACCTAGGACCTTAAGATTTGGCATGAACCGAACTCTGGCAGCCACATTACACGAGAAAAAGCGAGAAGTGGTAATTCGTAGCAAAAACCGCAGAAAACATAACGTTTTCTACATTGTTTTCGTATCGACGTAACTGAAAATCTTCACATTGGACGCATTACTCTCAGAAACGTTTACATTTATCGTCTGGCAACTAATGCCGCGTGATGACGTTTGCGGTCGCACCACTCTGTACGAAGTAGAAGCTTCTAAGTTGTTGCAGTCACCAAGAAAGAGGCACAGAAATTCAAGTTTTAGTTTTTGAAAATTCAGTTTTTGGCTGCTTTTGCTGCCTTGTAGTTGACCTAGTTGTGGGAGAAGGGAAAGAGGGAAACATAGTAGGCAGTCATGGTCTTGGAAAGAGAAATGACAGAGGTGAATGGTTAATTGACTTCTGAAGGGAAAGGCAGCTGATAGTGGCAAACACATGGTTCAAGAACCATAAGAGGAGGCTCTACGCTTGGAAATCACCAGGGGATAAATATAGAAACCAAATCGATTTTATACTGGTAGAAGAAAGATACAGGAATGGAATCAAGAAGGTGCACACATTACCAGGTGCAGATATTAATAGTGACCACAACTTACTTATGGCAGAAATAGAAATAAGAATGAAAAAACTGAAAAAGGCGACAATGGTGAAGAAATGGGATCTAGAGAAGATAAGGTCCAACAAAGAACAAATTACAGAAATGCTGTCTCGGGAATTTTTAAACACATTACGAGACAAAGAAGCACCTGATAATGCCAACCAGTACTGGAATATGCTGAAAGAAGGAATCATTAAAGCAGGACAGCAAAATATAGGATATGTAAAAGGGAAAAGGTCAAAAAAACCATGGGTCACACAAGAAATGATTTCCAAGATGGAGGAGAGAAGAAAATTGAAAAACAAGAACACTGAAGATGCAAGAAAGATATACCGAAGGTTAAATAACGAACTGCGAAGAGAAACAGAGCAGGCTAGGAAAAAATGGCTAAAAGAGGAATGTGATGAAATTGAAGAACTGGACAGGAAAGGAAGATACGACTTACTATACAACAGAGTAAAGACTATGACATGGGAACAAAACAGAGCAGGAAGTGCTACTATGGAAATTTTGAGTAAAGGCGAAGAGGTAGTGTATAAAGATCGTGACGATGTCCTCCAGAGATGGGAAGAATATATAAAAGAGCTATATGACACAAATAGCAAACCAGAAACTCTGGAACTTGAATCACACAACAGTGTAAGTGATGAAGAGAAAGGACCAACCATCATAATGGAAGAAGTAAAGTCTGCTATTGCTGCAATGAAAAATGGCAAAGCAGTAGGTACAGATACAATACCGGGAGAAATACTAAAATGCTTGAACCACAATGGAATAAGAGAAATATTGAGGTTATGTAATAAAATATATGACAGTGGTGAATGGCCTGAGGACTTTTTGACAACAGTAATGATTCCATTGCCGAAAAAACAAGGAACCAAGAAATGCAGCGAGCACAGGACAATCAGCCTCATTTCACATGCAGCCAAAGTGATGTTAAGAATAATTAATAAAAGACTTGAAAAAGTAATGGAGGAGAATCTCGGCGAGGAGCAGTTTGGCTTTAGACGGAATACGGGCACCAGAGATGCAATAGGGCTTCTACGAATCTTAGGAGAAAGGTTTATTGAAAAAGGAAGAGACCTATATATGTGCTTCATCGATTTAGAAAAGGCATTTGACAGTGTGGTTTGGGACAAGCTGGTGACTATTATGAGGGAAAAGAGAGTGGACTGGAAAACCAGAAGACTTATAAACTCATTGTACCTTAATCAAAAAGTTTCAGTTAAAGTGAGAGGAGAAAGTACGAACTGGATCAAACTAGGGAAAGGAGTAAGACAAGGATGCTGTTTATCACCTACTCTTTTCAACCTGTACTTGGAAAATATGATTGACCAATGCTCATTAGATGACAAAGGAGTAGAAATTGGAGGAAGAAGAGTAGGGTGCTTGAGATTTGCTGATGACATGGTCCTTCTAGCCACAGGGGAAAAAGAATTACAGGATTTGGTGGACACCATTGCAACTAACGGAAAAAAATATGGAATGAAAATTAACACAAATAAGACAAAAGTATTGGCAATAGAAGGAAATAAGGAACTAAAAATTGTGCTGAATGGAGAAAAACTAGAACAGGTGCAAAATTTTAAGTATCTTGGAAGCAGGATAGACACCGACTGGAAGTGCACCACAGAAATTAAAACAAGGATAGCAATGGCAAAAGAGGCGTTTTATAAGAAAAGGAGAATCTTCTGCAGCGGTATGGACAGAGAACTCAGAAAGAGACTCATAAAATGTCTTGTATGCAGTGTTCTTCTATATGGCGCTGAAACATGGACTATGAGGAAAAAAGACAGAGAAAGGCTGGAGGCTTTTGAGATCTGGACATGGCGGAAGATGGAAGGAATAAGTTGGACGGACAGAGTAAAAAATGAAGAGGTACTGAGAAGAGTGGGAGAGAAAAGGCAGTTACTAGATGTAATAAAGAGAATAAAAAGAAATTGGATTGGGCATATATTAAGAAAAAATGACGGACTGATAAAAACAGTTTTAGAAGGTTATGTAGAAGGGAAAAGGAAGCGAGGAAGGAAGAGATTCCAGATACTGGATGACATGATGGACGGTACAACATACAGAAGCCTTAAGAAGGAAGCAATGGATCGCAGAAAATGGAGAGGCAAAGGACCCGCTAATATAGCAGATAACTGATGATGATGATGAGTTGACCTAGGACCTTAAGATTTTGCATGAACCGAACTCTGGCAGCCACATTACACGAGAAAAAGCGAGAAGTGGTAATTCGTAGTAAAAACCGCAGAAAACATAACGTTTTCTACATTGTTTTCGTATCGACGTAACTGAAAATCTTCACATTGGACGCATTACTCTCAGAAACGTTTACATTTATCGTCTGGCAACTAATGCCGCGTGATGACGTTTGCGGTCGCACCACTCTGTACGAAGTAGAAGCTTCTAAGTTGTTGCAGTCACCAAGAAAGAGGCACAGAAATTCAAGTTTTAGTTTTTGAAAATTCAGTTTTTGGCTGCTTTTGCTGCCTTGTAGTTGACCTAGGACCTTAAGATTTGGCATGAACCGAACTCTGGCAGCCACATTACACGAGAAAAAGGGAGAAGTGGTAATTCGTAGTAAAAACCGCAGAAAACATAACGTTTTCTACATTGTTTTGGTATCGACGTAACTGAAAATCTTCACATTGGACGCATTACTCTCAGAAACGTTTACATTTATCGTCTGGCAACTAATGCCGCGTGATGACGTTTGCGGTTACACCACTCTGTACGAAGTAGAAGCTTCTAAGTTGTTGCAGTCACCAAGAAAGAGGCACAGAAATTCAAGTTTGAGTTTTTGAAAATTCAGTTTTTGGCTGCTTTTGCTGCCTTGTAGTTGACCTAGGACCTTAAGATTTGGCATGAACCGAACTCTGGCAGCCACATTACACGAGAAAAAGCGAGAAGTGGTAATTCGTAGTAAAAACCGCAGAAAACATAACGTTTTCTACATTGTTTTCGTATCGACGTAACTGAAAATCTTCACATTGGACGCATTACTCTCAGAAACGTTTACATTTATCGTCTGGCAACTAATGCCGCGTGATGACGTTTGCGGTTACACCACTCTGTACGAAGTAGAAGCTTCTAAGTTGTTGAAGTCACCAAGAAAGAGGCACAGAAATTCAAGTTTTTGTTTTTGAAAATTCAGTTTTTGGCTGCTTTTGCTGCCTTGTAGTTGACCAAGGACCTTAAGATTTTACATGAACCGAACTCTGGCAGCCACATTACACGAGAAAAAGCGAGAAGTGGTAATTCGTAGTAAAAACCGCAGAAAACATAACGTTTTCTACATTGTTTTCGTATCGACGTAACTGAAAATCTTCACATTGGATGCATTACTCTCAGAAACGTTTACATTTATCGTCTGGCAACTAATGCCGCGTGATGACGTTTGCGGTCGCACAACTCTGTACGAAGTAGAAGCTTCTAAGTTGTTGCAGTCACCAAGAAAGAGGCACAGAAATTCAAGTCTTAGTTTTTGAAAATTCAGTTTTTGGCTGCTTTTCCTGCCTTGTAGTTGACCCAGGACCTTAAGATTTTGCACGAACCGAACTCTGGCTGCCACATTACACGAGAAAAAGCGAGAAGTGGTAATTCGTAGTAAAAACCGCAGAAAACATAACGTTTTCTACATTATTTTCGAATCGACGTAACTGAAAATCTTCACATTGGACGCATAACTCTCAGAAACGTTTACATTTATCGTCTGGCAACTAATGCCGCGTGATGACGTTTGCGGTCGCACCACTCTCTACGAAGTAGAAGCTTCTAAGTTGTTGCAGTCACCAAGAAAGAGGCACAGAAATTCAAGTTTTAGTTTTAGAAAATTCAGTTTTTGGCTGCTTTTGCTGCCTTGTAGTTGACCTAGGACCTTAAGATTTGGCATGAACCGAACTCTGGCAGCCACATTACGCGAGAAAAAGGCAGAAGTGGTAATTCGTAGTAAAAACCGCAGAAAACATAACGTTTTCTACATTGTTTTCGTATCGACGTAACTGAAAATCTTCACATTGGACGCATTACTTTCAGAAACGTTTACATTTATCGTCTGGCAACTAATGCCGCGTGATGACGTTTGCGGTCACACCACTCTGTACGAAGTAGAAGCTTCTAAGTTGTTGAAGTCACCAAGAAAGAGGCACAGAAATTCAAGTTTTTGATTTTGAAAATTCAGTTTTTGGCTGCTTTTGCTGCCTTGTAGTTGACCTAGGACCTTAAGATTTTACATGATCCGAACTCTGGCAGCCACATTACACGAGAAAAAGCGAGAAGTGGTAATTCGTAGTAAAAACGGCAGAAAACGTAACGTTTTCTACATTGTTTTCGTATCGACGTAACTGAAAATCTTCACATTGGACGCATTACTCTCAGAAACGTTTACATTTATCGTCTGGCAACTAATGCCGCGTGATGAGGTTTGCGGTCGCACCACTCTGTACGAAGTAGAAGCTTCTAAGTTGTTGCAGTCACCAAGAAAGAGGCACAGAAATTCAAGTTTTAGTTTTTGAAAATTCAGTTTTTGGCTGCTTTTGCTGCCTTGTAGTTGACCTAGGACCTTAAGATTTTGCATGAACCGAACTCTGGCAGCCACATTACACGAGAAAAAGCGAGAAGTGGTAATTCGTAGTAAAAACTGCAGAAAACATAACGTTTTCAACATTTGTTTTCGAAATGACGTAACTGAAAATCTTCACAATGGATGCATTTCTCTCGGAAACGTTTACATTTATTGTCTGGCAACTAATGCCGCGTGCTGAGGTTTGCGGTCGCACCACTCTGTACGAAATAGAAGATTCTAAGTTGTTGCAGTCACCAAGAAAGAGGCACAGAAATTCAAGTTTTAGTTTTTGAAAATTCAGTTTTTGGCTGCTTTTGCTGCCTTGTAGTTGACCCAGGACCTTAAGATTTTGCACGATCCGAACTCTGGCTGCCACATTACACGAGAAAAAGCGAGAAGTGGTAATTCGTAGTAAAAACCGAAGAAAACATAACGTTTTCTACATTATTTTCGAATCGACGTAACTGAAAATCTTCACATTGGACGCATTACTCTCAGAAACGTTTACATTTATCGTCTGGCAACTAATGCCGCGTGATGACGTTTGCGGTCGCACCACTCTGTACGAAGTAGAAGCTTCTAAGTTGTTGCAGTCACCAAGAAAGAGGCACAGAAATTCAAGTTTTAGTTTTTGAAAATTCAGTTTTTGGCTGCTTTTGCTGCCTTGTAGTTGACCTAGGACCTTAAGATTTTGCATGAACCGAACTCTGGCAGCCACATTACACGAGAAAAAGCGAGAAGTGGTAATTCGTAGTAAAAACCGCAGAAAACATAACGTTTTCAACATTTGTTTTCGAAAAGACGTAACTGAAAATCTTCACAATGCATGCATTTCTCTCGGAAACGTTTACATTTATTGTCTGGCAACTAAGGCCGCGTGCTGAGGTTTGCGGTCGCACCACTCGGTACGAAGTATAAGCTTCTAAGTTGTTGCAGTCACCAAGAAAGAGGCACAGAAATCCAAGTTTTTGTTTTTGAAAATTCAGTTTTTGGCTGCTTTTGCTGCCTTGTAGTTGACCTAGGACCTTAAGATTTGGCATGTACCGAACTCTGGCAGCCACATTACACGAGAAAAAGCGAGAAGTGGTAATTCGTAGTAAAACCGCAGAAAACATAACGTTTTCTACATTGTTTTCGTATCGACGTAACTAAAAATCTTCACATTGGACGCATTACTCTCAGAAACGTTTACATTTATCGTCTGGCAACTAATGCCGCGTGATGAGGTTTGCGGTCGCACAACTCTGTACGAAGTAGAAGCTTCTAAGTTGTTGCAGTCGGCAAGAAAGAGGCACAGAAATTCAAGTTTTAGTTTTTGAAAATTCAGTTTTTGGCTGCTTTTGCTGCCTTGTAGTTGACCTAGGACCTTAAGATTTTGCATGAACCGAACTCTGGCAGCCACATTACACGAGAAAAAGGGAGAAGTGGTAATTCGTAGTAAAAACCGCAGAAACCATAACGTTTTCTACATTGTTTTCGTATCGACATAACTGAAAATCTTCACATTGGACGCATTACTCTCAGAAACGTTTACATTTATCGTCTGGCAACTAATGCCGCGTGATGAGGTTTGCGGTCGCACCACTCTCTACGAATAAGAAGCTTCTAAGTTGTTGCAGTCACCAAGAAAGAGGCACAGAAATTCAAGTTTTAGTTTTTGAAAATTCAGTTTTTGGCTGCTTTTGCTGCCTTGTAGTTGACCTAGGACCTTAAGATTTTGCATGAACCGAACACTGGCAGCCACATTACACGAGAAAAAGCGAGAAGTGGTAATTCGTAGTAAAAACCGCAGAAAACATAACGTTTTCTACATTGTTTTCGTATCGACGTAACTGAAAATCTTCACATTGGACGCATTACTCCCAGAAACGTTTACATTTATCGTCTGGCAACTAATGCCGCGTGATGACGTTTGCGGTCGCACCACTCTGTACTAAGTAGAAGCTTCTAAGTTGTTGCAGTCACCAAGAAAGAGGCACAGAAATTCAAGTTTTAGTTTTTGAAAATTCAGTTTTTGGCTGCTTTTGCTGCCTTGTAGTTGACCTAGGACCTTAAGATTTGGCATGAACCGAACTCTGGCAGCCACATTACACGAGAAAAAGCGAGAAGTGGTAATTCGTAGTAAAAACCGCAGAAAACATAACGTTTTCTACATTGTTTTCGTATCGACGTAACTGAAAATCTTCACATTGGACGCATTACTCTCAGAAACGTTTACATTTATCGTCTGGCAACTAATGCCGCGTGATGACGTTTGCGGTCGCACCACTCTGTACGAAGTAGAAGCTTCTAAGTTGTTGCAGTCACCAAGAAAGAGGCACAGAAATTCAAGTTTTAGTTTTTGAAAATTCAGTTTTTGATTGCTTTTGCTGCCTTGTAGTTGACCTAGGACCTTAAGATTTTGCATGAACCGAACTCTGGCAGCCACATTACACGAGAAAAAGCGAGAAGTGGTATTTCGTAGTAAAAACGGCAGAAAACATAACGTTTTCTACATTGTTTTCGTATCGACGTAACTGAAAATCTTCACATTGGACGCATTACTCTCAGAAACGTTTACATTTATCGTCTGGCAACTAATGCCGCGTGATGACGTTTGCGGTCGCACCACTCTGTACGAAGTAGAAGCTTCTAAGTTGTTGCAGTCACCAAGAAAGAGGCACAGAAATTCAAGTTTTAGTTTTTGAAAATTCAGTTTTTGGCTGCTTTTGCTGCCTTGTAGTTGACCTAGTTGTGGGAGAAGGGAAAGAGGGAAACATAGTAGGCAGTCATGGTCTTGGAAAGAGAAATGACAGAGGTGAATGGTTAATTGACTTCTGAAGGGAAAGGCAGCTGATAGTGGCAAACACATGGTTCAAGAACCATAAGAGGAGGCTCTACGCTTGGAAATCACCAGGGGATAAATATAGAAACCAAATCGATTTTATACTGGTAGAAGAAAGATACAGGAATGGAATCAAGAAGGTGCACACATTACCAGGTGCAGATATTAATAGTGACCACAACTTACTTATGGCAGAAATAGAAATAAGAATGAAAAAACTGAAAAAGGCGACAATGGTGAAGAAATGGGATCTAGAGAAGATAAGGTCCAACAAAGAACAAATTACAGAAATGCTGTCTCGGGAATTTTTAAACACATTACGAGACAAAGAAGCACCTGATAATGCCAACCAGTACTGGAATATGCTGAAAGAAGGAATCATTAAAGCAGGACAGCAAAATATAGGATATGTAAAAGGGAAAAGGTCAAAAAAACCATGGGTCACACAAGAAATGATTTCCAAGATGGAGGAGAGAAGAAAATTGAAAAACAAGAACACTGAAGATGCAAGAAAGATATACCGAAGGTTAAATAACGAACTGCGAAGAGAAACAGAGCAGGCTAGGAAAAAATGGCTAAAAGAGGAATGTGATGAAATTGAAGAACTGGACAGGAAAGGAAGATACGACTTACTATACAACAGAGTAAAGACTATGACATGGGAACAAAACAGAGCAGGAAGTGCTACTATGGAAATTTTGAGTAAAGGCGAAGAGGTAGTGTATAAAGATCGTGACGATGTCCTCCAGAGATGGGAAGAATATATAAAAGAGCTATATGACACAAATAGCAAACCAGAAACTCTGGAACTTGAATCACACAACAGTGTAAGTGATGAAGAGAAAGGACCAACCATCATAATGGAAGAAGTAAAGTCTGCTATTGCTGCAATGAAAAATGGCAAAGCAGTAGGTACAGATACAATACCGGGAGAAATACTAAAATGCTTGAACCACAATGGAATAAGAGAAATATTGAGGTTATGTAATAAAATATATGACAGTGGTGAATGGCCTGAGGACTTTTTGACAACAGTAATGATTCCATTGCCGAAAAAACAAGGAACCAAGAAATGCAGCGAGCACAGGACAATCAGCCTCATTTCACATGCAGCCAAAGTGATGTTAAGAATAATTAATAAAAGACTTGAAAAAGTAATAGAGGAGAATCTCGGCGAGGAGCAGTTTGGCTTTAGACGGAATACGGGCACCAGAGATGCAATAGGGCTTCTACGAATCTTAGGAGAAAGGTTTATTGAAAAAGGAAGAGACCTATATATGTGCTTCATCGATTTAGAAAAGGCATTTGACAGTGTGGTTTGGGACAAGCTGGCGACTATTATGAGGGAAAAGAGAGTGGACTGGAAAACCAGAAGACTTATAAACTCATTGTACCTTAATCAAAAAGTTTCAGTTAAAGTGAGAGGAGAAAGTACAAACTGGATCAAACTAGGGAAAGGAGTAAGACAAGGATGCTGTTTATCACCTACTCTTTTCAACCTGTACTTGGAAAATATGATTGACCAATGCTCATTAGATGACAAAGGAGTAGAAATTGGAGGAAGAAGAGTAGGGTGCTTGAGATTTGCTGATGACATGGTCCTTCTAGCCACAGGGGAAAAAGAATTACAGGATTTGGTGGACACCATTGCAACTAACGGAAAAAAATATGGAATGAAAATTAACACAAATAAGACAAAAGTATTGGCAATAGAAGGAAATAAGGAACTAAAAATTGTGCTGAATGGAGAAAAACTAGAACAGGTGCAAAATTTTAAGTATCTTGGAAGCAGGATAGACACCGACTGGAAGTGCACCACAGAAATTAAAACAAGGATAGCAATGGCAAAAGAGGCGTTTTATAAGAAAAGGAGAATCTTCTGCAGCGGTATGGACAGAGAACTCAGAAAGAGACTCATAAAATGTCTTGTATGGAGTGTTCTTCTATATGGCGCTGAAACATGGACTATGAGGAAAAAAGACAGAGAAAGGCTGGAGGCTTTTGAGATCTGGACATGGCGGAAGATGGAAGGAATAAGTTGGACGGACAGAGTAAAAAATGAAGAGGTACTGAGAAGAGTGGGAGAGAAAAGGCAGTTACTAGATGTAATAAAGAGAAGAAAAAGAAATTGGATTGGGCATATATTAAGAAAAAATGACGGACTGATAAAAACAGTTTTAGAAGGTTATGTAGAAGGGAAAAGGAAGCGAGGAAGGAAGAGATTCCAGATACTGGATGACATGATGGACGGTACAACATACAGAAGCCTTAAGAAGGAAGCAATGGATCGCAGAAAATGGAGAGGCAAAGGACCTGCTAATATAGCAGATAACTGATGATGATGATGAGTTGACCTAGGACCTTAAGATTTTGCATGAACCGAACTCTGGCAGCCACATTACACGAGAAAAAGCGAGAAGTGGTAATTCGTAGTAAAAACCGCAGAAAACATAACGTTTTCTACATTGTTTTCGTATCGACGTAACTGAAAATCTTCACATTGGACGCATTTCTCTCAGAAACGTTTACATTTATCGTCTGGCAACTAATGCCGCGTGATGACGTTTGCGGTCGCACCACTCTGTACGAAGTAGAAGCTTCTAAGTTGTTGCAGTCACCAAGAAAGAGGCACAGAAATTCAAGTTTTAGATTTTGAAAATTCAGTTTTTGGCTGCTTTTGCTGCCTTGTAGTTGACCTAGGACCTTAAGATTTGGCATGAACCGAACTCTGGCAGCCACGTTACACGAGAAAAAGCGACAAGTGGTAATTCGTAGTAAAAACAGCAGAAAACATAACGTTTTCTACATTGTTTTCGTATCGACGTAACTGAAAATCTTCACATTGGACGCATTACTCTCAGAAACGTTTACATTTATCGTCTGGCAACTAATGCCGCGTGATGACGTTTGCGGTCGCACCACTCTGTACGAAGTAGAAGCTTCTAAGTTGTTGCAGTCACCAAGAAAGAGGCACAGAAATTCAAGTTTTAGTTTTTGAAAATTCAGTTTTTGGCTGCTTTTGCTGCCTTGTAGTTGACCTAGGACCTTAAGATTTTGCATGAACCGAACTCTGGCAGCCACATTACACGAGAAAAAGCGAGAAGTGGTAATTCGTAGTAAAAACCGCAGAAAACATAACGTTTTCTACATTGTTTTCGTATCGACGTAACTAAAAATCTTCACATTGGACGCATTACTCTCAGAAACGTTTACATTTATCGTCTGGCAACTAATGCCGCGTGATGACGTTTGCGGTCGCACCACTCTGTACGAAGTAGAAGCTTCTAAGTTGTTGCAGTCACCAAGAAAGAGGCACAGAAATTCAAGTTTTAGTTTTTGAAAATTCAGTTTTTGGCTGCTTTTGCTGCCTTGTAGTTGACCTAGGACCTTAAGATTTGGCATGAACCGAACTCTGGCAGCCACATTACACGAGAAAAAGGGAGAAGTGGTAATTCGTAGTAAAAACCGCAGAAAACATAACGTTTTCTACATTGTATTCGTATCGACGTAACTGAAAATCTTCACATTGGACGCATTACTCTCAGAAACGTTTACATTTATCGTCTGGCAACTAATGCCGCGTGATGACGTTTGCGGTCACACCACTCTGTACGAAGTAGAAGCTTCTAAGTTGTTGAAGTCACCAAGAAAGAGGCACAGAAATTCAAGTTTTTGTTTTTGAAAATTCAGTTTTTGGCTGCTTTTGCTGCCTTGTAGTTGACGTAGGACCTTAAGATTTTACATGAACCGAACTCTGGCAGCCACATTACACGAGAAAAAGCGAGAAGTGGTAATTCGTAGTAAAAACCGCAGAAAACATAACGTTTTCTACATTGTTTTCGTATCGACGTAACTGAAAATCTTCACATTGGACGCATTACTCTCAGAAACGTTTACATTTATCGTCTGGCAACTAATGCCGCGTGATGACGTTTGCGGTCGCACAACTCTGTACGAAGTAGAAGCTTCTAAGTTGTTGCAGTCACCAAGAAAGAGGCACAGAAATTCAAGTTTTAGTTTTTGAAAATTCAGTTTTTGGCTGCTTTTGCTGCCTTGTAGTTGACCCAGGACCTTAAGATTTTGCACGAACCGAACTCTGGCTGCCACATTACACGAGAAAAAGCGAGAAGTGGTAATTCGTAGTAAAAACCGCAGAAAACATAACGTTTTCTACATTATTTTCGAATCGACGTAACTGAAAATCTTCACATTGGACGCATTACTCTCAGAAACGTTTACATTTATCGTCTGGCAACTAATGCCGCGTGATGACGTTTGCGGTCGCACCACTCTGTACGAAGTAGAAGCTTCTAAGTTGTTGCAGTCACCAAGAAAGAGGCACAGAAATTCAAGTTTTAGTTTTAGAAAATTCAGTTTTTGGCTGCTTTTGCTGCCTTGTAGTTGACCTAGGACCTTAAGATTTTGCATGAACCGAACTCTGGCAGCCACATTACACGAGAAAAAGCGAGAAGTGGTAATTCGTAGTAAAAACCGCAGAAAACATAACGTTTTCAACATTTGTTTTCGAAATGACGTAACTGAAAATCTTCACAATGGATGCATTTCTCTCGGAAACGTTTACATTTATTGTCTGGCAACTAAGGCCGCGTGCTGAGGTTTGCGGTCGCACCACTCGGTACGAAGTATAAGCTTCTAAGTTGTGGCAGTCACCAAGAAAGAGGCACAGAAATTCAAGTTTTAGTTTTTGAAAATTCAGTTTTTGGCTGATTTTGCTGCCTTGTAGTTGACCTAGGACCTTAATATTTTGCATGAACCGAACTCTGGCAGCCACATTACACGAGAAAAAGCGAGAAGTGGTAATTCGTAGTAAAAACCGCAGAAAACATAACGTTTTCTACATTGTTTTCGTATCGACGTAACTGAAAATCTTCACATTGGACGCATTACTCTCAGAAACGTTTACATTTATCGTCTGGCAACTAATGCCGCGTGATGACGTTTGCGGTCGCACCACTCTGTACGAAGTAGAAGCTTCTAAGTTGTTGCAGTCACCAAGAAAGAGGCACAGAAATTCAAGTTTTAGTTTTTGAAAATTCAGTTTTTGGCTGCTTTTGCTGCCTTGTAGTTGACCTAGGACCTTAAGATTTGGCATGAACCGAACTCTGGCAGCCACATTACGCGAGAAAAAGGGAGAAGTGGTAATTCGTAGTAAAAACCGCAGAAAACATAACGTTTTCTACATTGTTTTCGTATCGACGTAACTGAAAATCTTCACATTGGACGCATTACTCTCAGAAACGTTTACATTTATCGTCTGGCAACTAATGCCGCGTGATGACGTTTGCGGTCACACCACTCTGTACGAAGTAGAAGCTTCTAAGTTGTTGAAGTCACCAAGAAAGAGGCACAGAAATTCAAGTTTTTGTTTTTGAAAATTCAGTTTTTGGCTGCTTTTGCTGCCTTGTAGTTGACCTAGGACCTTAAGATTTTACATGATCCGAACTCTGGCAGCCACATTACACGAGAAAAAGCGAGAAGTGGTAATTCGTAGTAAAAACCGCAGAAAACATAACGTTTTCTACATTGTTTTCGTATCGACGTAACTGAAAATCTTCTCATTGGACGCATTACTCTCAGAAACGTTTACATTTATCGTCTGGCAACTAATGCCGCGTGATGACGTTTGCGGTCGCACCACTCTGTACGAAGTAGAAGCTTCTAAGTTGTTGCAGTCACCAAGAAAGAGGCACAGAAATTCAAGTTTTAGTTTTTGAAAATTCAGTTTTTGGCTGCTTTTGCTGCCTTGTAGTTGACCTAGGACCTTAAGATTTTGCATGAACCGAACTCTGGCAGCCACATTACACGAGAAAAAGCGAGAAGTGGTAATTCGTAGTAAAAACCGCAGAAAACATAACGTTTTCAACATTTGTTTTCGAAATGACGTAACTGAAAATCTTCACAATGGATGCATTTCTCTCGGAAACGTTTACATTTATTGTCTGGCAACTAATGCCGCGTGCTGAGGTTTGCGGTCGCACCACTCTGTACGAAATAGAAGATTCTAAGTTGTTGCAGTCACCAAGAAAGAGGCACAGAAATTCAAGTTTTAGTTTTTGAAAATTCAGTTTTTGGCTGCTTTTGCTGCCTTGTAGTTGACCCAGGACCTTAAGATTTTGCACGAACCGAACTCTGGCTGCCACATTACACGAGAAAAAGCGAGAAGTGGTAATTCGTAGTAAAAACCGCAGAAAACATAACGTTTTCTACATTATTTTCGAATCGACGTAACTGAAAATCTTCACATTGGACGCATTACTCTCAGAAACGTTTACATTTATCGTCTGGCAACTAATGCCGCGTGATGACGTTTGCGGTCGCACCACTCTGTACGAAGTAGAAGCTTCTAAGTTGTTGCAGTCACCAAGAAAGAGGCACAGAAATTCAAGTTTTAGTTTTAGAAAATTCAGTTTTTGGCTGCTTTTGCTGCCTTGTAGTTGACCTAGGACCTTAAGATTTTGCATGAACCGAACTCTGGCAGCCACATTACACGAGAAAAAGCGAGAAGTGGTAATTCGTAGTAAAAATCGCAGAAAACATAACGTTTTCAACATTTGTTTTCGAAAAGACGTAACTGAAAATCTTCACAATGCATGCATTTCTCTCGGAAACGTTTACATTTATTGTCTGGCAACTAAGGCCGCGTGCTGAGGTTTGCGGTCGCACCACTCGGTACGAAGTATAAGCTTCTAAGTTGTTGCAGTCACCAAGAAAGAGGCACAGAAATCCAAGTTTTTGTTTTTGAAAATTCAGTTTTTGGCTGCTTTTGCTGCCTTGTAGTTGACCTAGGACCTTAAGATTTTGCATGAACCGAACTCTGGCAGCCACATTACACGAGAAAAAGCGAGAAGTGGTAATTCGTAGTAAAAACCGCAGAAAACATAACGTTATCAACATTTGTTTTCGAAATGACGTAACTGAAAATCTTCTTAATGGATGCATTTCTCTCGGAAACGTTTACATTTATTGTCTGGCAACTAATGCCGCGTGCTGAGGTTTGCGGTCGCACCACTCTGTACGAAATAGAAGATTCTAAGTTGTTGCAGTCACCAAGAAAGAGGCACAGAAATTCAAGTTTTAGTTTTTGAAAATTCAGTTTTTGGCTGCTTTTGCTGCCTTGTAGTTGACCCAGGACCTTAAGATTTTGCACGAACCGAACTCTGGCTGCCACATTACACGAGAAAAAGCGAGAAGTGGTAATTCGTAGTAAAAACCGCAGAAAACATAACGTTTTCTACATTATTTTCGAATCGACGTAACTGAAAATCTTCACATTGGACGCATTACTCTCAGAAACGTTTACATTTATCGTCTGGCAACTAATGCCGCGTGATGACGTTTGCGGTCGCACCTCTCTGTACGAAGTAGAAGCTTCTAAGTTGTTGCAGTCACCAAGAAAGAGGCACAGAAATTCAAGTTTTAGTTTTAGAAAATTCAGTTTTTGGCTGCTTTTGCTGCCTTGTAGTTGACCTAGGACTTTAAGATTTTGCATGAACCGAGCTCTGGCAGCCACATTACACGAGAAAAAGCGAGAAGTGGTAATTTGTAGTAAAAACCGCAGAAAACATAACGTTTTCAACATTTGTTTTCGAAATGACGTAACTGAAAATCTTCACTATGGATGCATTTCTCTCGGAAACGTTTACATTTATTGTCTGGCAACTAAGGCCGCGTGCTGAGGTTTGCGGTCGCACCACACGGTACGAAGTATAAGCTTCTAAGTTGTTGCAGTCACCAAGAAAGAGGCACAGAAATTCAAGTTTTTGTTTTTGAAAATTCAGTTTTCAGCTGCTTTTGCTGCCTTGTAGTTGACCTAGGACCTTATGATTTTGCATGAACCGAACTCTGGCAGCCACATTACACGAGAAAAAGCGAGAAGTGGTAATGCATAGTAAAAACCGCAGAAAACATAACGTTTTCAACATTTGTTTTCGAAATGACGTAACTGAAAATCTTCACAATGGATGCATTTTTCTCGGAAACGTTTACATTTACTGTCTGGCAACTCATGCCGCGTGCTGAGGTTTGCGGTCGCACCACTTTGTACGAAGTACAAGCTTCTAAGTTGTTGCAGTCACCAAGAAAGAGGCACAGAAATTCAAGTTGTTGTTTTTGAAAATTCAGTTTTTAGCTGCTTTTGCTGCCTTGTAGTTGACCTAGGACCTTAAGATTTTGCATGAACCGAACTTTGGCAGCCACATTACACGAGAAAAAGCGAGAAGTGGTAATTCGCAGTAAAAACCGCAGAAAACATAACAGTTTCAACATTTGTTTTCGAAATGACGTAACTGAAAATCTAGACAATGGATGCATTTCTCTCGGAAACGTTTACATTTATTGTTTGGCAACTAATGCCGCGTGCTGAGGTTTGCGGTTGCACCACTCTGTACGAAGTAGAAGCTTCTAAGTTGTTGCAGTACACCAAGAAAGGGGCACAGAAATTCAAGTTTTTGTTTTTGAAAATTCAGTTTTTGGCTGCTTTAGCTGCCTTGTGGTTGACCTACGACCTTAAGATTTTGCATGAACCGAACTCTGGCAGCCACATTACACGAGAAAAAGCGAGAAGTGGTAATTCGTAGTAAAAACCGCAGAAAACATAACGTTATCAACATTTGTTATCGAAATGACGTAACTGAAAATCTTCACAATGGATGCATTTCTCTCGGAAACGTTTACATTTATTGTTTGGCAACTAATGCCGCGTGCTGAGGTTTGCGGTTGCACCACTCTGTACGAAGTAGAAGCTTCTAAGTTGTTGCAGTACACCAAGAAAGGGGCACAGAAATTCAAGTTTTTGTTTTTGAAAATTCAGTTTTTAGCTGCTTTTGCTGCCTTGTAGTTGACCTAGGACCTTAAGATTTTGCATGAACCGAACTCTGGCAGCCACATTACACGAGAAAAAGCGAGAAGTGGTAATGCATAGTAAAAACCGCAGAAAACATAACGTTTTCAACATTTGTTTTCGAAATGACGTAACTGAAAATCTTCACAATGGATGCATTTTTCTCGGAAACGTTTACATTTACTGTCTGGCAACTCATGCCGCGTGCTGAGGTTTGCGGTCGCACCACTCTGTACGAAGTAGAAGCTTCTAAGTTGTTGCAGTCACCAAGAAAGAGGCACAGAAATTCAAGTTGTTGTTTTTGAAAATTCAGTTTTTAGCTGCTTTTGCTGCCTTGTAGTTGACCTAGGACCTTAAGATTTTGCATGAACCGAACTTTGGCAGCCACATTACACGAGAAAAAGCGAGAAGTGGTAATTCGCAGTAAAAACCGCAGAAAACATAACGTTTTCAACATTTGTTTTCGAAATGACGTAACTGAAAATCTTCACAATGGATGCATTTCTCTCGGAAACGTTTACATTTATTGTTTGGCAACTAATGCCGCGTGCTGAGGTTTGCGGTTGCACCACTCTGTACGAAGTAGAAGCTTCTAAGTTGTTGCAGTACACCAAGAAAGGGGCACAGAAATTCAAGTTTTTGTTTTTGAAAATTCAGTTTTTGGCTGCTTTAGCTGCCTTGTGGTTGACCTACGACCTTAAGATTTTGCATGAACCGAACTCTGGCAGCCACATTACACGAGAAAAAGCGAGAAGTGGTAATTCGTAGTAAAAACCGCAGAAAACATAACGTTATCAACATTTGTTATCGAAATGACGTAACTGAAAATCTTCACAATGGATGCATTTCTCTCGGAAACGTTTACATTTATTGTTTGGCAACTAATGCCGCGTGCTGAGGTTTGCGGTTGCACCACTCTGTACGAAGTAGAAGCTTCTAAGTTGTAGCAGTACACCAAGAAAGGGGCACAGAAATTCAAGTTTTTGTTTTTGAAAATTCAGTTTTTAGCTGCTTTTGCTGCCTTGTAGTTGACCTAGGACCTTAAGATTTTGCATGAACCGAACTTTGGCAGCCACATTACACGAGAAAAAGCGAGAAGTGGTAATTCGTAGTAAAAACCGCAGAAAACATAACGTTTTCAACATTTGTTTTCGAAATGACGTAACTGAAAATCTTCACTATGGATGCATTTCTCTCGGAAACGTTTACATTTATTGTCTGGCAACTAATGCCGCGGGCTGAGGTTTGCGGTCGCACCACTTTGTACGAAGGAGAAGCTTCTAAGTTGTTGCAGTCACCAAGAAAGAGGCACAGAAATTCAAGTTTTTGTTTTTGAAAATTCAGTTTTTGGCTGCTTTTGCTGCCTTGTAGTTGACCTAGGACCTTAAGATTTTGCATGAACCGAACTCTGGCAGCCACATTACACGAGAAAAAGCGAGAAGTGGTAATGCATAGTAAAAACCGCAGAAAACATAACGTTTTCAACATTTGTTTTCGAAATGACGTAACTGAAAATCTTCACAATGGATGCATTTTTCTCGGAAACGTTTACATTTACTGTCTGGCAACTCATGCCGCGTGCTGAGGTTTGCGGTCGCACCACTTTGTACGAAGTACAAGCTTCTAAGTTGTTGCAGTCACCAAGATAGAGGCACAGAAATTCAAGTTGTTGTTTTTGAAAATTCAGTTTTTAGCTGCTTTTGCTGCCTTGTAGTTGACCTAGGACCTTAAGATTTTGCATGAACCGAACTTTGGCAGCCACATTACACGAGAAAAAGCGAGAAGTGGTAATTCGCAGTAAAAACCGCAGAAAACATAACGTTTTCAACATTTGTTTTCGAAATGACGTAACTGAAAATCTTCACAATGGATGCATTTCTCTCGGAAACGTTTACATTTATTGTTTGGCAACTAATGCCGCGTGCTGAGGTTTGCGGTTGCACCACTCTGTACGAAGTAGAAGCTTCTAAGTTGTTGCAGTACACCAAGAAAGGGGCACAGAAATTCAAGTTTTTGTTTTTGAAAATTCAGTTTTTGGCTGCTTTAGCTGCCTTGTGGTTGACCTACGACCTTAAGATTTTGCATGAACCGAACTCTGGCAGCCACATTACACGAGAAAAAGCGAGAAGTGGTAATTCGTAGTAAAAACCGCAGAAAACATAACGTTATCAACATTTGTTATCGAAATGACGTAACTGAAAATCTTCACAATGGATGCATTTCTCTCGGAAACGTTTACATTTATTGTTTGGCAACTAATGCCGCGTGCTGAGGTTTGCGGTTGCACCACTCTGTACGAAGTAGAAGCTTGTAAGTTGTTGCAGTACACCAAGAAAGGGGCACAGAAATTCAAGTTTTTGTTTTTGAAAATTCAGTTTTTAGCTGCTTTTGCTGCCTTGTAGTTGACCTAGGACCTTAAGATTTTGCATGAACCGAACTCTGGCAGCCACATTACACGAGAAAAAGCGAGAAGTGGTAATTCATAGTAAAAACCGCAGAAAACATAACGTTTTCAACATTTGTTTTCGAAATGACGTAACTGAAAATCTTCACAATGGATGCATTTTTCTCGGAAACGTTTACATTTACTGTCTGGCAACTCATGCCGCGTGCTGAGGTTTGCGGTCGCACCACTCTGTACGAAGTAGAAGCTTCTAAGTTGTTGCAGTCACCAAGAAAGAGGCACAGAAATTCAAGTTGTTGTTTTTGAAAATTCAGTTTTTAGCTGCTTTTGCTGCCTTGTAGTTGACCTAGGACCTTAAGATTTTGCATGAACCGAACTTTGGCAGCCACATTACACGAGAAAAAGCGAGAAGTGGTAATTCGCAGTAAAAACCGCAGAAAACATAACGTTTTCAACATTTGTTTTCGAAATGACGTAACTGAAAATCTTCACAATGGATGCATTTCTCTCGGAAACGTTTACATTTATTGTTTGGCAACTAATGCCGCGTGCTGAGGTTTGCGGTTGCACCACTCTGTACGAAGTAGAAGCTTCTAAGTTGTTGCAGTACACCAAGAAAGGGGCACAGAAATTCAAGTTTTTGTTTTTGAAAATTCAGTTTTTGGCTGCTTTAGCTGCCTTGTGGTTGACCTACGACCTTAAGATTTTGCATGAACCGAACTCTGGCAGCCACATTACACGAGAAAAAGCGAGAAGTGGTAATTCGTAGTAAAAACCGCAGAAAACATAACGTTATCAACATTTGTTATCGAAATGACGTAACTGAAAATCTTCACAATGGATGCATTTCTCTCGGAAACGTTTACATTTATTGTTTGGCAACTAATGCCGCGTGCTGAGGTTTGCGGTTGCACCACTCTGTACGAAGTAGAAGCTTCTAAGTTGTAGCAGTACACCAAGAAAGGGGCACAGAAATTCAAGTTTTTGCTTTTGAAAATTCAGTTTTTAGCTGCTTTTGCTGCCTTGTAGTTGACCTAGGACCTTAAGATTTTGCATGAACCGAACTTTGGCAGCCACATTACACGAGAAAAAGCGAGAAGTGGTAATTCGTAGTAAAAACCGCAGAAAACATAACGTTTTCAACATTTGTTTTCGAAATGACGTAACTGAAAATCTTCACTATGGATGCATTTCTCTCGGAAACGTTTACATTTATTGTCTGGCAACTAATGCCGCGGGCTGAGGTTTCCGGTCGCACCACTTTGTACGAAGGAGAAGCTTCTAAGTTGTTGCAGTCACCAAGAAAGAGGCACAGAAATTCAAGTTTTTGTTTTTGAAAATTCAGTTTTTGGCTGCTTTTGCTGCCTTGTAGTTGACCTAGGACCTTAAGATTTTGCATGAACCGAACTCTGGCAGCCACATTACACGAGAAAAAGCGAGAAGTGATAATTCGTAGTAAAAACCGCAGAAAACATAACGTTTTCTACATTTGTTTTCGAAATGACGTAACTGAAAATCTTCACAATGGATGCATTTCTCTCGGAAACGTTTACATTTATTGTTTGGCAACTAATGCCGCGTGCTGAGGTTTGCGGTTGCACCACTCTGTACGAAGTAGAAGCTTCTAAGTTGTTGCAGTACACCAAGAAAGGGGCACAGAAATTCAAGTTTTTGTTTTTGAAAATTCAGTTTTTAGCTGCTTTTGCTGCCTTGTAGTTGACCTAGGACCTTAAGATTTTGCATGAACCGAACTTTGGCAGCCACATTACACGAGAAAAAGCGAGAAGTGGTAATTCGTAGTAAAAACCGCAGAAAACATAACGTTTTCAACATTTGTTTTCGAAATGACGTAACTGAAAATCTTCACAATGGATGCATTTCTCTCGGAAACGTTTACATTTATTGTCTGGCAACTAATGCCGCGGGCTGAGGTTTGCGGTCGCACCACTCTGTACGAAGGAGAAGCTTCTAAGTTGTTGCAGTCACCAAGAAAGAGGCACAGAAATTCAAGTTTTTGTTTTTGAAAATTCAGTTTTTGGCTGCTTTTGCTGCCTTGTAGTTGACCTAGGACCTTAAGATTTTGCATGAACCGAACTCTGGCAGCCACATTACACGAGAAAAAGCGAGAAGTGGTAATTCGTAGTAAAAACCGCAGAAAACATAACGTTTTCTACATTTGTTTTCGAAATGACGTAACTGAAAATCTTCACAATGGATGCATTTCTCTCGGAAACGTTTACATTTATTGTTTGGCAACTAATGCCGCGTGCTGAGGTTTGCGGTTGCACCACTCTGTACGAAGTAGAAGCTTCTAAGTTGTTGCAGTACACCAAGAAAGGGGCACAGAAATTCAAGTTTTTGTTTTTGAAAATTCAGTTTTTGGCTGCTTTAGCTGCCTTGTGGTTGACCTACGACCTTAAGATTTTGCATGAACCGAACTCTGGCAGCCACATTACACGAGAAAAAGCGAGAAGTGGTAATTCGTAGTAAAAACCGCAGAAAACATAACGTTATCAACATTTGTTTTCGAAATGACGTAACTGAAAATCTTCACAATGGATGTATTTCTCTCGGAAACGTTTACATTTATTGTCTGGCAACTAATGCCGCGTGCTGAGGTTTGCGGTCGCACCACTCTGTACGAAGTAGAAGCTTCTAAGTTGTTGCAGTCACCAAGAAAGAGGCACAGAAATTCAAGTTTTTGTTTTTGAAAATTCAGTTTTTGGCTGCTTTTGCTGCCTTGTAGTTGACCTAGGACCTTAAGATTTTGCATGAACCGAACTCTGGCAGCCACATTACACGAGAAAAAGCGAGAAGTGGTAATTCGTAGTAAAAACCGCAGAAAGCATAACGTTTTCAACATTTGTTTTCGAAAAGACGTAACTGAAAATCTTCACAATGGATGCATTTCTCTCGGAAACGTTTAAATTTATTGTCTGGCAACTAAGGCCGCGTGCTGAGGTTTGCGGTCGCACCACTCGGTACGAAGTAGAAGCTTCTAAGTTGTTGCAGTACACCAAGAAAGGGGCACAGAAATTCAAGTTTTTGTTTTTGAAAATTCAGTTTTTAGCTGCTTTTGCTGCCTTGTAGTTGACCTAGGACCTTAAGATTTTGCATGAACCGAACTCTGGCAGCCACATTACACGAGAAAAAGCGAGAAGTGGTAATGCATAGTAAAAACCGCAGAAAACATAACGTTTTCAACATTTGTTTTCGAAATGACGTAACTGAAAATCTTCACAATGGATGCATTTTTCTCGGAAACGTTTACATTTACTGTCTGGCAACTCATGCCGCGTGCTGAGGTTTGCGGTCGCACCACTCTGTACGAAGTAGAAGCTTCTAAGTTGTTGCAGTCACCAAGAAAGAGGCACAGAAATTCAAGTTGTTGTTTTTGAAAATTCAGTTTTTAGCTGCTTTTGCTGCCTTGTAGTTGACCTAGGACCTTAAGATTTTGCATGAACCGAACTTTGGCAGCCACATTACACGAGAAAAAGCGAGAAGTGGTAATTCGCAGTAAAAACCGCAGAAAACATAACGTTTTCAACATTTGTTTTCGAAATGACGTAACTGAAAATCTTCACAATGGATGCATTTCTCTCGGAAACGTTTACATTTATTGTTTGGCAACTAATGCCGCGTGCTGAGGTTTGCGGTTGCACCACTCTGTACGAAGTAGAAGCTTCTAAGTTGTTGCAGTACACCAAGAAAGGGGCACAGAAATTCAAGTTTTTGTTTTTGAAAATTCAGTTTTTGGCTGCTTTAGCTGCCTTGTGGTTGACCTACGACCTTAAGATTTTGCATGAACCGAACTCTGGCAGCCACATTACACGAGAAAAAGCGAGAAGTGGTAATGCATAGTAAAAACCGCAGAAAACATAACGTTTTCAACATTTGTTTTCGAAATGACGTAACTGAAAATCTTCACAATGGATGCATTTTTCTCGGAAACGTTTACATTTACTGTCTGGCAACTCATGCCGCGTGCTGAGGTTTGCGGTCGCACCACTCTGTACGAAGTAGAAGCTTCTAAGTTGTTGCAGTCACCAAGAAAGAGGCACAGAAATTCAAGTTGTTGTTTTTGAAAATTCAGTTTTTAGCTGCTTTTGCTGCCTTGTAGTTGACCTAGGACCTTAAGATTTTGCATGAACCGAACTTTGGCAGCCACATTACACGAGAAAAAGCGAGAAGTGGTAATTCGCAGTAAAAACCGCAGAAAACATAACGTTTTCAACATTTGTTTTCGAAATGACGTAACTGAAAATCTTCACAATGGATGCATTTCTCTCGGAAACGTTTACATTTATTGTTTGGCAACTAATGCCGCGTGCTGAGGTTTGCGGTTGCACCACTCTGTACGAAGTAGAAGCTTCTAAGTTGTTGCAGTACACCAAGAAAGGGGCACAGAAATTCAAGTTTTTGTTTTTGAAAATTCAGTTTTTGGCTGCTTTAGCTGCCTTGTGGTTGACCTACGACCTTAAGATTTTGCATGAACCGAACTCTGGCAGCCACATTACACGAGAAAAAGCGAGAAGTGGTAATTCGTAGTAAAAACCGCAGAAAACATAACGTTATCAACATTTGTTATCGAAATGACGTAACTGAAAATCTTCACAATGGATGCATTTCTCTCGGAAACGTTTACATTTATTGTTTGGCAACTAATGCCGCGTGCTGAGGTTTGCGGTTGCACCACTCTGTACGAAGTAGAAGCTTCTAAGTTGTTGCAGTACACCAAGAAAGGGGCACAGAAATTCAAGTTTTTGTTTTTGAAAATTCAGTTTTTAGCTGCTTTTGCTGCCTTGTAGTTGACCTAGGACCTTAAGATTTTGCATGAACCGAACTTTGGCAGCCACATTACACGAGAAAAAGCGAGAAGTGGTAATTCGTAGTAAAAACCGCAGAAAACATAACGTTTTCAACATTTGTTTTCGAAATGACGTAACTGAAAATCTTCACAATGGATGCATTTCTCTCGGAAACGTTTACATTTATTGTCTGGCAACTAATGCCGCGGGCTGAGGTTTGCGGTCGCACCACTCTGTACGAAGGAGAAGCTTCTAAGTTGTTGCAGTCACCAAGAAAGAGGCACAGAAATTCAAGTTTTTGTTTTTGAAAATTCAGTTTTTGGCTGCTTTTGCTGCCTTGTAGTTGACCTAGGACCTTAAGATTTTGCATGAACCGAACTCTGGCAGCCACATTACACGAGAAAAAGCGAGAAGTGGTAATTCGTAGTAAAAACCGCAGAAAACATAACGTTTTCTACATTTGTTTTCGAAATGACGTAACTGAAAATCTTCACAATGGATGCATTTCTCTCGGAAACGTTTACATTTATTGTTTGGCAACTAATGCCGCGTGCTGAGGTTTGCGGTTGCACCACTCTGTACGAAGTAGAAGCTTCTAAGTTGTTGCAGTACACCAAGAAAGGGGCACAGAAATTCAAGTTTTTGTTTTTGAAAATTCAGTTTTTGGCTGCTTTAGCTGCCTTGTGGTTGACCTACGACCTTAAGATTTTGCATGAACCGAACTCTGGCAGCCACATTACACGAGAAAAAGCGAGAAGTGGTAATTCGTAGTAAAAACCGCAGAAAACATAACGTTATCAACATTTGTTTTCGAAATGACGTAACTGAAAATCTTCACAATGGATGTATTTCTCTCGGAAACGTTTACATTTATTGTCTGGCAACTAATGCCGCGTGCTGAGGTTTGCGGTCGCACCACTCTGTACGAAGTAGAAGCTTCTAAGTTGTTGC
This sequence comes from Schistocerca serialis cubense, assembly GCF_023864345.2. Lineage (NCBI taxonomy): Eukaryota > Metazoa > Arthropoda > Insecta > Orthoptera > Acrididae > Schistocerca > Schistocerca serialis. The sequence goes on along the minus strand of NW_026047571.1, from coordinate 438,092 downwards.
AGTCACCAAGAAAGAGGCACAGAAATTCAAGTTTTTGTTTTTGAAAATTCAGTTTTTGGCTGCTTTTGCTGCCTTGTAGTTGACCTAGGACCTTAAGATTTTGCATGAACCGAACTCTGGCAGCCACATTCCACGAGAAAAAGCGAGAAGTGGTAATTCGTAGTAAAAACCGCAGAAAACATAACGTTTTCAACATTTGTTTTCGAAAAGACGTAACTGAAAATCTTCACAATGGATGCATTTCTCTCGGAAACGTTTAAATTTATTGTCTGGCAACTAAGGCCGCGTGCTGAGGTTTGCGGTCGCACCACTCGGTACGAAGTACAAGCTTCTAAGTTGTTGCAGTACACCAAGAAAGGGGCACAGAAATTCAAGTTTTTGTTTTTGAAAATTCAGTTTTTAGCTGCTTTTGCTGCCTTGTAGTTGACCTAGGACCTTAAGATTTTGCATGAACCGAACTCTGGCAGCCACATTACACGAGAAAAAGCGAGAAGTGGTAATGCATAGTAAAAACCGCAGAAAACATAACGTTTTCAACATTTGTTTTCGAAATGACGTAACTGAAAATCTTCACAATGGATGCATTTTTCTCGGAAACGTTTACATTTACTGTCTGGCAACTCATGCCGCGTGCTGAGGTTTGCGGTCGCACCACTCTGTACGAAGTAGAAGCTTCTAAGTTGTTGCAGTCACCAAGAAAGAGGCACAGAAATTCAAGTTGTTGTTTTTGAAAATTCAGTTTTTAGCTGCTTTTGCTGCCTTGTAGTTGACCTAGGACCTTAAGATTTTGCATGAACCGAACTTTGGCAGCCACATTACACGAGAAAAAGCGAGAAGTGGTAATTCGCAGTAAAACCGCAGAAAACATAACGTTTTCAACATTTGTTTTCGAAATGACGTAACTGAAAATCTTCACAATGGATGCATTTCTCTCGGAAACGTTTACATTTATTGTTTGGCAACTAATGCCGCGTGCTGAGGTTTGCGGTTGCACCACTCTGTACGAAGTAGAAGCTTCTAAGTTGTTGCAGTACACCAAGAAAGGGGCACAGAAATTCAAGTTTTTGTTTTTGAAAATTCAGTTTTTGGCTGCTTTAGCTGCCTTGTGGTTGACCTACGACCTTAAGATTTTGCATGAACCGAACTCTGGCAGCCACATTACACGAGAAAAAGCGAGAAGTGGTAATTCGTAGTAAAAACCGCAGAAAACATAACGTTATCAACATTTGTTATCGAAATGACGTAACTGAAAATCTTCACAATGGATGCATTTCTCTCGGAAACGTTTACATTTATTGTTTGGCAACTAATGCCGCGTGCTGAGGTTTGCGGTTGCACCACTCTGTACGAAATAGAAGCTTCTAAGTTGTTGCAGTACACCAAGAAAGGGGCACAGAAATTCAAGTTTTTGTTTTTGAAAATTCAGTTTTTAGCTGCTTTTGCTGCCTTGTAGTTGACCTAGGACCTTAAGATTTTGCATGAACCGAACTTTGGCAGCCACATTACACGAGAAAAAGCGAGAAGTGGTAATTCGTAGTAAAAACCGCAGAAAACATAACGTTTTCAACATTTGTTTTCGAAATGACGTAACTGAAAATCTTCACTATGGATGCATTTCTCTCGGAAACGTTTACATTTATTGTCTGGCAACTAATGCCGTGGGCTGAGGTTTGCGGTCGCACCACTTTGTACGAAGGAGAAGCTTCTAAGTTGTTGCAGTCACCAAGAAAGAGGCACAGAAATTCAAGTTTTTGTTTTTGAAAATTCAGTTTTTGGCTGCTTTTGCTGCCTTGTAGTTGACCTAGGACCTTAAGATTTTGCATGAACCGAACTCTGGCAGCCACATTACACGAGAAAAAGCGAGAAGTGATAATTCGTAGTAAAAACCGCAGAAAACATAACGTTTTCTACATTTGTTTTCGAAATGACGTAACTGAAAATCTTCACAATGGATGCATTTCTCTCGGAAACGTTTACATTTATTGTTTGGCAACTAATGCCGCGTGCTGAGGTTTGCGGTTGCACCACTCTGTACGAAGTAGAAGCTTCTAAGTTGTTGCAGTACACCAAGAAAGGGGCACAGAAATTCAAGTTTTTGTTTTTGAAAATTCAGTTTTTAGCTGCTTTTGCTGCCTTGTAGTTGACCTAGGACCTTAAGATTTTGCATGAACCGAACTTTGGCAGCCACATTACACGAGAAAAAGCGAGAAGTGGTAATTCGTAGTAAAAACCGCAGAAAACATAACGTTTTCAACATTTGTTTTCGAAATGACGTAACTGAAAATCTTCACAATGGATGCATTTCTCTCGGAAACGTTTACATTTATTGTCTGGCAACTAATGCCGCGGGCTGAGGTTTGCGGTCGCACCACTCTGTACGAAGGAGAAGCTTCTAAGTTGTTGCAGTCACCAAGAAAGAGGCACAGAAATTCAAGTTTTTGTTTTTGAAAATTCAGTTTTTGGCTGCTTTTGCTGCCTTGTAGTTGACCTAGGACCTTAAGATTTTGCATGAACCGAACTCTGGCAGCCACATTACACGAGAAAAAGCGAGAAGTGGTAATTCGTAGTAAAAACCGCAGAAAACATAACGTTTTCTACATTTGTTTTCGAAATGACGTAACTGAAAATCTTCACAATGGATGCATTTCTCTCGGAAACGTTTACATTTATTGTTTGGCAACTAATGCCGCGTGCTGAGGTTTGCGGTTGCACCACTCTGTACGAAGTAGAAGCTTCTAAGTTGTTGCAGTCACCAAGAAAGAGGCACAGAAATTCAAGTTTTAGTTTTAGAAAATTCAGTTTTTGGCTGCTTTTGCTGCCTTGTAGTTGACCTAGGACTTTAAGATTTTGCATGAACCGAGCTCTGGCAGCAACATTACACGAGAAAAAGCGAGAAGTGGTAATTTGTAGTAAAAACCGCAGAAAACATAAAGTTTTCAACACTTGTTTTCGAAATGACGTAACTGAAAATCTTCACTATGGATGCATTTCTCTCGGAAACGTTTACATTTATTGTCTGGCAACTAAGGCCGCGTGCTGAGGTTTGCGGTCGCACCACTCGGTACGAAGTATAAGCTTCTAAGTTGTTGCAGTCACCAAGAAAGTGGCACAGAAATTCAAGTTTTTGTTTTTGAAAATTCAGTTTTTGGCTGCTTTTGCTGCCTTGTAGTTGACCTAGGACCTTAAGATTTTGCATGAACCGAACTCTGGCAGCCACATTACACGAGAAAAAGCAAAAAGTGGTAATGCATAGTAAAACCCGCAGAAAACATAACGTTTTCAACATTTGTTTTCGAAATGACGTAACTGAAAATCTTCACAATGGATGCATTTTTCTCGGAAACGTTTACATTTACTGTCTGGCAACTCATGCCGCGTGCTGAGGTTTGCGGTCGCACCTTTCTGTACGAAGTAGAAGCTTCTAAGTTGTTGCAGTCACCAAGAAAGAGGCACAGAAATTCAAGTTTTTGTTTTTGAAAATTCAGTTTTTAGCTGCTTTTGCTGCCTTGTAGTTGACCTAGGACCTTAAGACTTTGCATGAAGCGAACTTTGGCAGCCACATTACACGAGAAAAAGCGAGAAGTGGTAATTCGCAGTAAAAACCGCAGAAAACATAACGTTTTCAACATTTGTTTTCGAAATGACGTAACTGAAAATCTTCACAATGGATGCATTTCTCTCGGAAACGTTTACATTTATTGTTTGGCAACTAATGCCGCGTGCTGAGGTTTGCGGTTGCACCACTCTGTACGAAGTAGAAGCTTCTAAGTTGTTGCAGTACACCAAGAAAGGGGCACAGAAATTCAAGTTTTTGTTTTTGAAAATTCAGTTTTTGGCTGCTTTAGCTGCCTTGTGGTTGACCTACGACCTTAAGATTTTGCATGAACCGAACTCTGGCAGCCACATTACACGAGAAAAAGCGAGAAGTGGTAATTCGTAGTAAAAACCGCAGAAAACATAACGTTATCAACATTTGTTTTCGAAATGACGTAACTGAAAATCTTCACAATGGATGCATTTCTCTCGGAAACGTTTACATTTATTGTTTGGCAACTAATGCCGCGTGCTGAGGTTTGCGGTTGCACCACTCTGTACGAAGTAGAAGCTTCTAAGTTGTTGCAGTCACCAAGAAAGAGGCACAGAAATTCAAGTTTTTGTTTTTGAAAATTCAGTTTTTAGCTGCTTTTGCTGCCTTGTAGTTGACCTAGGACCTTAAGATTTTGCATGAACCGATCTTTGGCAGCCACATTACACGAGAAAAAGCGAGAAGTGGTAATTCGTAGTAAAAACCGCAGAAAACATAACGTTATCAACATTTGTTTTCGAAATGACGTAACTGAAAATCTTCACTATGGATGCATTTCTCTCGGAAACGTTTACATTTATTGTTTGGCAACTAATGCCGCGTGCTGAGGTTTGCGGTTGCACCACTCTGTACGAAGGAGAAGCTTCTAAGTTGTTGCAGTCACCAAGAAAGAGGCACAGAAATTCAAGTTTTTGTTTTTGAAAATTCAGTTTTTAGCTGCTTTTGCTGCCTTGTAGTTGACCTAGGACCTTAAGATTTTGCATGAACCGAACTTTGGCAGCCACATTACACGAGAAAAAGCGAGAAGTGGTAATTCGTAGTAAAAACCGCAGAAAACATAACGTTTTCAACATTTGTTTTCGAAATGACGTAACTGAAAATCTTCACAATGGATGCATTTCTCTCGGAAACGTTTACATTTATTGTCTGGCAACTAATGCCGCGGGCTGAGGTTTGCGGTCGCACCACTCTGTACGAAGGAGAAGCTTCTAAGTTGTTGCAGTCACCAAGAAAGAGGCACAGAAATTCAAGTTTTTGTTTTTGAAAATTCAGTTTTTGGCTGCTTTTGCTGCCTTGTAGTTGACCTAGGACCTTAAGATTTTGCATGAACCGAACTCTGGCAGCCACATTACACGAGAAAAAGCGAGAAGTGGTAATTCGTAGTAGAAACCGCAGAAAACATAACGTTTTCTACATTTGTTTTCGAAATGACGTAACTGAAAATCTTCACAATGGATGCATTTCTCTCGGAAACGTTTACATTTATTGTTTGGCAACTAATGCCGCGTACTGAGGTTTGCGGTTGCACCACGCTGTACGAAGTAGAAGCTTCTAAGTTGTTGCAGTACACCAAGAAACGGGCACAGAAATTCAAGTTTTTGTTTTTGAAAATTCAGTTTTTGGCTGCTTTAGCTGCCTTGTGGTTGACCTACGACCTTAAGATTTTGCATGAACCGAACTCTGGCAGCCACATGACACGAGAAAAAGCGAGAAGTGGTAATTCGTAGTAAAAACCGCAGAAAACATAACGTTATCAACATTTGTTTTCGAAATGACGTAACTGAAAATCTTCACAATGGATGTATTTCTCTCGGAAACGTTTACATTTATTGTCTGGCAACTAATGCCGCGTGCTGAGGTTTGCGGCCGCACCACTCTGTACGAAGTAGAAGCTTCTAAGTTGTTGCAGTCACCAAGAAAGAGGCACAGAAATTCAAGTTTTTGTTTTAGAAAATTCAGTTTTTGGCTGCTTTTGCTGCCTTGTAGTTGACCTAGGACCTTAAGATTTTGCATGAACCGAACTCTGGCAGCCACATTCCACGAGAAAAAGCGAGAAGTGGTAATTCGTAGTAAAAACCGCAGAAAACATAACGTTTTCAACATTCTTTTTCGAAATGACGTAACTGAAAATCTTCACAATGGATGCATTTCTCTCGGAAACGTTTACATTTATTGTCTGGCAACTAATGCCGCGTGCTGAGGTTTGCGGTCGCACCACTCTGTACGAAGTAGAAGCTTGTAAGTTGTTGCAGTCACCAAGAAACAGGCACAGAAATTCTAGTTTTTGTTTTTGAAAATTCAGTTTTTGGCTGCTTTTGCTGCCTTGTAGTTGACCTAGGACCTTAAGATTTTGCATGAACCGAACTCTGGCAGCCACATTACACGAGAAAAAGCGAGAAGTGGTAATTCGTAGTAAAAACCGCAGAAAACATAACGTTCTCTACATTTGTTTTCGAAATGACGTAACTGAAAATCTTCACAATGGATGCTTTTCTCTCGGAAACGTTTACAATTTTTGTTTGGCAACTAATGCCGCGTGCTGAGGTTTGCGGTTGCACCACTCTGTACGAAGTAGAAGCTTCTAAGTTGTTGCAGTACACCAAGAAAGAGGCACAGAAATTCAAGTTTTTGTTTTTGAAAATTCAGTTTTTGGCTGCTTTTGCTGCCTTGTGGTTGACCTAGGACCTTAAGATTTTGCATAAACCGAACTCTGGCAGCCACATTACACGAGAAAAAGCGAGAAGTGGTAATTCGTAGTAAAAACCGCAGAAAACATAACGTTTTCAACATTTGTTTTCGAAATGACGTAACTGAAAATCTTCACAATGGATGCATTTCTCTCGGAAACGTTTACATTTATTGTCTGGCAACTAATGCCGCGTGCTGAGGTTTGCGGTCGCACCACTCTGTACGAAATAGAAGATTCTAAGTTGTTCCAGTCACCAAGAAAGAGGCACAGAATTTCAAGTTTTAGTTCTTGAAAATTCAGTTTTTGACTGCTTTTGCTGCCTTGTAGTTGACCCAGGACCTTAAGATTTTGCATGAACCGAACTCCGGCAGCCACATTACAGGAGAAAAAGCGAGAAGTGGTAATGCGTAGAAAAAATTGCAGAAAACATAACGTTTTCTACATTTGTTTTCGAAATGACGTAACTGAAAATCTTCACAGTGGATGCATTTCTCTCGGAAACGTTTACATTTATTGTCTGGCAACTAATGCCGCGTGTTGAGGTTTGCGGTCGCACCACTCTGTACGAAGTAGAAGCTTCTAAGTTGTTGCAGTCACCAAGAAAGAGGCACAGAAATTCAAGTTTTTGTTTTTGAAAATTCAGTTTTTGGTTGCTTTTGCTGCCTTGTAGTTGACCTAGGACCTTAAGATTTTGCATGAACCGAACTCTGGCAGCCACATTACACGAGAAAAAGCGAGAAGTGGTAATTCGTAGTAAAAACCGCAGAAAACATAACGTTTTCAACATTTGTTTTCGAAATGACGTAACTGAAAATCTTCACAATGGATGCATTTCTCTCGTAAACGTTTACATTTATTGTCTGGCAACTAATGCCGCGTGCTGAGGTTTGCGGTCGCACCACTCTGTACGAAGTAGAAGCTTCTAAGTTGATGCAGTCACCAAAAAAGAGGCACAGAAATTCAAGTTTTTGTTTTTGAAAATTCAGTTTTTGGCTGCATTTGCTGCCTTGTAGTTGACCTAGGACCTAAAGGTATTGCATCAACCGAACTCTGGCAGCCACATTACACGAGAAAAAGCGAGAAGTGGTAATTCGTAGTAAAAACCGCAGAAAACATAACGTTTTCAACATTTGTTTTCGAAATGACGTAACTGAAAATCTTCACAATGGATGCATTTCTCTCGGAAACGTTTACATTTACTGTCTGGCAACTAATGCCGCGTGCTGAGGTTTGCGGTCGCACCACTCTGTACGAAGTAGAAGCTTCTAAGTTGTTGCAGTCACCAAGAAAGAGGCACAGAAATTCAAGTTTTTGTTTTTGAAAATTCAGTTTTTGGCTGCTTTTCTGCCTTGTAGTTGACCTAGGACCTTAAGATTTTGCATGAACCGAACTCTGGCAGCCACATTACACGAGAAAAAGCGAGAAGTGGTAATTCGTAGTAAAAACTGCAGAAAACATAACGTTTTCTACATTTGTTTTCTAAATGACGTAACTGAAAATCTTCACAATGGATGCATTTCTCTCGGAAACGTTTACATTTATTGTCTGGCAACTAATGCTGCGTGCTGAGGTTTGCGGTCGCACCACTCTGTACGAAGTAGAAGCTTGTAAGTTGTTGCAGTCACCAAGAAAGAGGCACAGAAATTCAAGTTTTAGTTTTTGAAAATTCAGTTTTTGGCCGCTTTTGCTGCCTTGTAGATGACGTAGGACTTTAAGATTTTGCATGAACCGAACTCTGGCAGCCACATTAGACGAGAAAAAGCGAGATGTGGCAATGCGTAGTAAAAACCGCAGAAAACATAACGTTTTCAACATTTGTTTTCGAAATGACGTAACTGAAAATCTTCACAATGGATGCATTTCTCTCGGAAACGTTTACATTTATTGTCTGGCAACTAATGCCGCGGGCTGAGGTTTGCGGTCGCACCACTCTGTACGAAGGAGAAGCTTCTAAGTTGTTGCAGTCACCAAGAAAGAGGCACAGAAATTCAAGTTTTTGTTTTTGAAAATTCAGTTTTTGGCTGCTTTTGCTGCCTTGTAGTTGACCTAGGACCTTAAGATTTTGCATGAACCGAACTCTGGCAGCCACATTACACGAGAAAAAGCGAGAAGTGGTAATTCGTAGTAGAAACCGCAGAAAACATAACGTTTTCTACATTTGTTTTCGAAATGACGTAACTGAAAATCTTCACAATGGATGCATTTCTCTCGGAAACGTTTACATTTATTGTTTGGCAACTAATGCCGCGTACTGAGGTTTGCGGTTGCACCACTCTGTACGAAGTAGAAGCTTCTAAGTTGTTGCAGTACACCAAGAAACGGGCACAGAAATTCAAGTTTTTGTTTTTGAAAATTCAGTTTTTGGCTGCTTTAGCTGCCTTGTGGTTGACCTACGACCTTAAGATTTTGCATGAACCGAACTCTGGCAGCCACATGACACGAGAAAAAGCGAGAAGTGGTAATTCGTAGTAAAAACCGCAGAAAACATAACGTTATCAACATTTGTTTTCGAAATGACGTAACTGAAAATCTTCACAATGGATGTATTTCTCTCGGAAACGTTTACATTTATTGTCTGGCAACTAATGCCGCGTGCTGAGGTTTGCGGCCGCACCACTCTGTACGAAGTAGAAGCTTCTAAGTTGTTGCAGTCACCAAGAAAGAGGCACAGAAATTCAAGTTTTTGTTTTAGAAAATTCAGTTTTTGGCTGCTTTTGCTGCCTTGTAGTTGACCTAGGACCTTAAGATTTTGCATGAACCGAACTCTGGCAGCCACATTCCACGAGAAAAAGCGAGAAGTGGTAATTCGTAGTAAAAACCGCAGAAAACATAACGTTTTCAACATTCTTTTTCGAAATGACGTAACTGAAAATCTTCACAATGGATGCATTTCTCTCGGAAACGTTTACATTTATTGTCTGGCAACTAATGCCGCGTGCTGAGGTTTGCGGTCGCACCACTCTGTACGAAGTAGAAGCTTGTAAGTTGTTGCAGTCACCAAGAAACAGGCACAGAAATTCTAGTTTTTGTTTTTGAAAATTCAGTTTTTGGCTGCTTTTGCTGCCTTGTAGTTGACCTAGGACCTTAAGATTTTGCATGAACCGAACTCTGGCAGCCACATTACACGAGAAAAAGCGAGAAGTGGTAATTCGTAGTAAAAACCGCAGAAAACATAACGTTCTCTACATTTGTTTTCGAAATGACGTAACTGAAAATCTTCACAATGGATGCTTTTCTCTCGGAAACGTTTACAATTTTTGTTTGGCAACTAATGCCGCGTGCTGAGGTTTGCGGTTGCACCACTCTGTACGAAGTAGAAGCTTCTAAGTTGTTGCAGTACACCAAGAAAGAGGCACAGAAATTCAAGTTTTTGTTTTTGAAAATTCAGTTTTTGGCTGCTTTTGCTGCCTTGTGGTTGACCTAGGACCTTAAGATTTTGCATAAACCGAACTCTGGCAGCCACATTACACGAGAAAAAGCGAGAAGTGGTAATTCGTAGTAAAAACCGCAGAAAACATAACGTTTTCAACATTTGTTTTCGAAATGACGTAACTGAAAATCTTCACAATGGATGCATTTCTCTCGGAAACGTTTACATTTATTGTCTGGCAACTAATGCCGCGTGCTGAGGTTTGCGGTCGCACCACTCTGTACGAAATAGAAGATTCTAAGTTGTTCCAGTCACCAAGAAAGAGGCACAGAAATTCAAGTTTTAGTTCTTGAAAATTCAGTTTTTGACTGCTTTTGCTGCCTTGTAGTTGACCCAGGACCTTAAGATTTTGCATGAACCGAACTCCGGCAGCCACATTACAGGAGAAAAAGCGAGAAGTGGTAATGCGTAGAAAAAATTGCAGAAAACATAACGTTTTCTACATTTGTTTTCGAAATGACGTAACTGAAAATCTTCACAGTGGATGCATTTCTCTCGGAAACGTTTACATTTATTGTCTGGCAACTAATGCCGCGTGTTGAGGTTTGCGGTCGCACCACTCTGTACGAAGTAGAAGCTTCTAAGTTGTTGCAGTCACCAAGAAAGAGGCACAGAAATTCAAGTTTTTGTTTTTGAAAATTCAGTTTTTGGTTGCTTTTGCTGCCTTGTAGTTGACCTAGGACCTTAAGATTTTGCATGAACCGAACTCTGGCAGCCACATTACACGAGAAAAAGCGAGAAGTGGTAATTCGTAGTAAAAACCGCAGAAAACATAACGTTTTCAACATTTGTTTTCGAAATGACGTAACTGAAAATCTTCACAATGGATGCATTTCTCTCGTAAACGTTTACATTTATTGTCTGGCAACTAATGCCGCGTGCTGAGGTTTGCGGTCGCACCACTCTGTACGAAGTAGAAGCTTCTAAGTTGATGCAGTCACCAAAAAAGAGGCACAGAAATTCAAGTTTTTGTTTTTGAAAATTCAGTTTTTGGCTGCATTTGCTGCCTTGTAGTTGACCTAGGACCTAAAGGTATTGCATCAACCGAACTCTGGCAGCCACATTACACGAGAAAAAGCGAGAAGTGGTAATTCGTAGTAAAAACCGCAGAAAACATAACGTTTTCAACATTTGTTTTCGAAATGACGTAACTGAAAATCTTCACAATGGATGCATTTCTCTCGGAAACGTTTACATTTACTGTCTGGCAACTAATGCCGCGTGCTGAGGTTTGCGGTCGCACCACTCTGTACGAAGTAGAAGCTTCTAAGTTGTTGCAGTCACCAAGAAAGAGGCACAGAAATTCAAGTTTTTGTTTTTGAAAATTCAGTTTTTGGCTGCTTTTCTGCCTTGTAGTTGACCTAGGACCTTAAGATTTTGCATGAACCGAACTCTGGCAGCCACATTACACGAGAAAAAGCGAGAAGTGGTAATTCGTAGTAAAAACTGCAGAAAACATAACGTTTTCTACATTTGTTTTCTAAATGACGTAACTGAAAATCTTCACAATGGATGCATTTCTCTCGGAAACGTTTACATTTATTGTCTGGCAACTAATGCTGCGTGCTGAGGTTTGCGGTCGCACCACTCTGTACGAAGTAGAAGCTTGTAAGTTGTTGCAGTCACCAAGAAAGAGGCACAGAAATTCAAGTTTTTGTTTTTGAAAATTCAGACTTTGGCTGCTTTTGCGGCCTTGTAGTTGACCTAGGACCTTAAGATTTTGCATGAACCGAACTCTGGCAGTCACATTAAACGAGAAAAAGCGAGATGTGGTAATGCGTAGTAAAAACCGCAGAAAACATAACGTTTTCAACATTTGTTTTCGAAATGACGTAACTGAAAATCTTCACAATGGATGCATTTCTCTCGGAAACGTTTACATTTATTGTCTGGCAACTAATACCGCGTGCTGAGGTTTGGGGTCGCACCACTCTGTACGAAGTAGAAGCTTGTAAGTTGTTGTAGTCACCAAGAAAGTGGCACAGAAATTCAAGTTTTAGTTTTTGAAAATTCAGTTTTTGGCCGCTTTTGCTGCCTTGTAGATGACGTAGGACTTTAAGATTTTGCATGAACCGAACTCTGGCAGCCACATTACACGAGAAAAAGCGAGATGTGGCAATGCGTAGTAAAAACCGCAGAAAACATAACGTTTTCAACATTTGTTTTCGAAATGACGTAACTGAAAATCTTCACAGTGGACGCATTTCTCTCGGAAACGTTTACATTTATTGTCTGGCAACTAATGCCGCGTGCTGAGGTTTGCGGTCGCACCACTCTGTACAAAGTAGAAGCTTCTAAAATGTTGCAGTCACCAAGAAAGTGGCACAGAAATTCAAGTTTTTGTTTTTGAAAATTCAGTTTTTGGCTGCTTTTGCTGCCTTGTAGTTGACCTAGGACCTTAAGATTTTGCATGAACCGAACTCTGGCAGCCACATTAAACGAGAAAAAGCGAGATGTGGTAATGTGTAGTAAAAACTGCAGAAAACATAACGTTTTCTACATTTGTTTTCGGAATGACGTAACTGAAAATCTTCACAATGGATGCATTTCTCTCGGAAACGTTTACATTTATTGTCTGGCAACTAATGCCGCGTGCTGGGGTTTGCGGTCGCACCACTCTGTACAAAGTAGAAGCTTCTAAGTTGTTGCAGTCACCAAGAAAGAGGCACAGAAATTCAAGTTTTTGTTTTTGAAAATTCAGTTTTTGGCTGCTTTTGCTGCCTTGTAGTTGACCTAGGACCTTAAGATTATGCGTGAACAGAACTCCGGCAGCCACATTACATGAAAAAGCGAGAAGTGGTAATGCTTATTAAAAACCGCAGAAAACCTAATGTTTTCTACATTTGTTTTCGAAACGACGTAACTGAAAATCGTCACATTGTACGCATTTCTCTCTGAAACGTTCACATTTATCGTCTGGCAACTAATGCCGCGTGATGAGGTTTGCGGTCGCACCACTCTGTACGAAGTAGAAGCTTCTAAGTTGTTTCATTCACCCAGAAATGAGCACAGAAATTCAAGATTTAGTTTTTGGAAATTCAGTTTTGGCCGCTTTTGCAGACTTGTAGTTGACCTAGTACCTTAAGAATTTCCATGAACCGATCTCTGGCAGCCACATTACACGAGAGAAAGCGAGAACTTGTAATGCGTAGTAAAAACCGCAGAAAACCTAACGTTTTCTACATTTGTTTTCGAAATGACGTAACTGAAAATCCTCACAATGGACGCATTTCTCTCGGAAACGTTTACATTTTTCGTCTGGCAACTAATACCGCGTAATGTGGTTACCAGTCGCACCACTCTGTACGAAGTAGAAACTTCTAAGTTGTTGCAGTCACCAAGAAAGGAGCACAGAAGTTCAACCTTTAGTTTTTGAAAATTCAGTTTTTGGTCACTTTTGCTGCCTTGTAGTTGATCTAGGACCCTACGATTTTGCATGAACCGATCCCTGGCAGCCATATTACACGAGAAAAAGCGAGAAGTGGTAATTCGTAGTAAAAACCGCAGAAAACATAACGTTTTCTACATTGTTTTCGTAACGACGTAACTGCAAATCTTCACAATGGATGCATTTCTCTCGGAAATGTTTACATTTATTGTCTGGCAACTAATGCCGCGTGCTGAGGTTTTCGGTCCCACCACTCTGTACGAAGTAGAAGCTTCTAAGATGTTGCAGTCACCAAGAAAGAGGCACAGAAATTCAAGTTTTTGTTTTTGAAAATTCAGACTTTGGCTGCTTTTGCGGCCTTGTAGTTGACCTAGGACCTTAAGATTATGAGTGAACCGAACTCAGGCAGCCACATTACACGAGAAAAAGCGGGAAGCGGTAATGCGTACTAAAAACCTGAGAAAACCTAACGTTTTCAACATTTGTTTTCGAAATGACGTAAGTGAAAATTTTCACTATGGACACATTTCTCTCGGAAACGTTTACACTTATCGTCTCACAAGTAATGCCTCGTTATCAGGTTTGCGGTCGCACCGCTCTGTACGATGTAGAAGCTGCTAAGTTGTTGCAGTCACCAAGAAAGGAGAACAGAAATTCAAGTTTTAGTTCTTGAAAATTCTATTTTTGGCCGGTTTTGCTGCCTTGTAGTTGACCTAGGACCTTAAGGTTTTGCATGAACCGAACTCTGGCGGCCACGTTACACGAGAAAAAGCGAGAAGTGGTAATTCGTAGTAAAAACCGCAGAAAACCTAATGTTTTCTACATTTGTTTCCGGAATGACGTAACTGAAAATCTTCACAATGGACGAATTTCACTCGGAAACGTTTACATTTTTCGTCTGGCAACTAATACCGCGTGACGAGGTTTGCTTTCGCACCACTCTGTACGAAGTAGAAGCTTCTAAGTTGTTGCAGTCACCAAGAAAGGAGCACAGAAATTCAAGTTTTAGTTTTTGAAAATTCAATTTTTGGCCAGTTTTGCTGCCTTGTAGTTGACCTAGGACCTTAAGATTTTGCGTGAACCGAACTCTGGCAACCAAATTACACGAGAAAAAGCGAGTAGTGGTAATGCTTAGTAAAAACCGCAGAAAACCTAACGTTTTCTACATTCGTTTTCCATATGACGTAACTGAATATCAGCACAATGGATGCATTTCTCTCGGAAACGTTTACATTTATTGTCTGGCAACTAATGCCGAGTGATGAGGTTTGCGGTCGCACCACTCTGTACGAAGTAGAAGCTTCTAAGTTGTTGCAGTCACCAAGAAAGGTGCACAGAAATTCAGGTTTTAGTTTTTGAAAATTCAATTTTTTTTCCGGTTTTACTGCCTTGTAGTTGACCTAGGACCTTAAGATTTTGCGTGAACCGAACTCTGGCAGCCACATTACACGAGAAAAAGCGAGAAGTGGTAATTCTTAGTAAAAAAATTGCCGATAAATTCAACATTTGTTTTCGAAATGACGTAACTGAAAATCATCACAATGGATGCATTTCTCTCGGAAACGTTTACATTTATCGTCTGGCAACTAATGCTGCGTGATGAGGTTTGCGGTCGCACCACTCTGTACGAAATAGAAGCTTCTAAGTTGTTGAAGTCACCAAGAAACGAGCACAGAAATTCAAGTGTCAGTTTTTGAAAATTCAGTTTTTGGCCACTTTTGCTGCCTTGTAGTTGACCTAGGACCCTAAGATTTTGCATGAACCGAACCCTGGAGGCCACATTACACGAGAAAAAGCGAGAAGGGGAATGCGTAGTAAAAACCGCAGAAAACGTAACGTTTTCTACATTTGTTTTCGAAATGACGTGATAGAAAATCTTCACAATGGACGCATTTCTCTCGGAAACGTTCACATTTTTCGTCTGGCAACTAATGTTGCGTAACGCGGTTTGCCTTCGCAGTACTCTGTACGAAGCAGAAGCTTCTAAATTGTTGTAGTCACCAACAAAGTGGCACACAATTACAAGTTTTAGTTTTTGAATATTCAGTTTTAGGCCGCTTTTGCTGCCTTGTAGTTGACCTAGGACCTTAAGATATTGCATGAACCGAACTCTGGCAGCCACATTAACGAGAAAAACAGAGAAGTAGTAATGCGTAATAAAAACCGCAGAAAACCTAACATTTTCATCATTTGTTTTCGAAATGACGTAAGTGAAAATCATGACAATGGATGCATTTCTCTCGGAAACGTTTGCATTTATTGTCTGGCAACTGATGCCGTGTGACGAGGTTAGCGGTCGCACCACTCTGTGCGAAGTAGAAGCTTCTACGTTGTTGCAGTGACCAAGAAAGGAGCACAGAAATTCATGTTTTAGTTCTTGAAAATTCAGTTTTTGGCCACTTTTGCTGCCTTGTAGTTGACCTAGGACCCTACGATTTTGCATGAATCGAACCCTGGCAGCCACATTACACGAGAAAGAGCGAGAAGTGGTAACGCGTAGTAAAAACCTCAGAAAACCTAACGTTATCTACATTGTTCTCGAAACGACGTAACTGAAAATCTTCACATTGGACGCATTTCTCTCGGAAACGTTTACAATTATCGTCTGGCAACTAATGCTGCGTGATGAGGTTTGCGGTCGCACCACTCTGTACGAAGTAGAAGCTTCTAAGTTGTTGCACTCACCATGAAAGGAGCACAGAAATTCAAGTTTTAGTTTTTGAAAATTCGGTTTTTGGCAGCTTTTGCTGCCTTGTAGTTGACCTAGGACTTTAAGATTTTGTATGAACCGAACTCTGGTTGCCACATTACACGAGAAAAAGCGAGAAGTGGTAATGCGTAGTAAAAACCGCAGAAAACCTAACGTTTTCAACATTTGTTTTCGAATTGACGTGACAGAAAATCTTCACAATGGACGCATTTTCCTCGGAAACGTTTACATTTTTCGTCTGGCAACTAATGCCGCGTGATGAGGTTACCAGTCGCACCACTCTGTACGAAGTAGAAGCTTCTAAGTTGTTGCACTCACCAAGAAAGGAGCACAGAAATTCAAGTTTTAGTTTTTGAAAATTCGGTTTTTGGCAGCTTTTGCTGCCTTGTAGTTGACCTCGGACCTTACGATTTTGCGTGAACAGAACACTGGCAGCCACATTACACGAGAAAAACTGAGAAGTGGTAATGCTTAGTAAAAACCGCAGAAAACCTAACGTTTTGTACATTTGTTTTCGTAATGACGTAACTGAAAATTGTCACATTGGACACATTTTTCTCAGAAACGTTTACATTTATCGTCTGGCAACTAATGCCGTGTGACGAGATTTGCGGTCGCACCACTCTGTGCGAAGTAAAAGCTTCTAAGTTGTTGCAGTCACCAAGAAAGGAACACAGAACTTCAAGTTTTAGTTTTTGAAAATTCAATTTTTGGCCGCTTTTGCTGCCTTGTAGTTGACCTAGGACCTTCAGATTTTACATGAACTGAAATCTGGCGGCCACGTTACACGAGAAAAAGCGAGAAGTGGTAATTCGTAGTAAAAACCGCAGAAAACCTAACGTTTTCTTTATTTGTTTTCGCAATGACGTAACAGTAAATCTTCACAATGGACGCATTTTCCTCGGAAACGTTTACATTTTTCGTCTGGCAACTAATGCCGCCTGATGAGGTTACCAGTCGCACCACTCTGTACGAAGTAGAAGCTTCTAAGTTGTTGCACTCACCAAGAAAGGAGCACAGAAATTCAAGTTTTAGTTTTTGAAAATTCGTTTTTTGGCCACTTTTGCAGCCTTGTAGTTGACCTAGGACGATAAGATTTTGCATGAACCGAACCCTGGCAGCCATATTACACGAGAAAAAGCGACAAATAGTAATGCGTAGTAAAAACCTCAGAAAACCTAACGTTTCTACATTGTTTTCGAAACGACGTAACTGAAAATCGTCACATTGGACGCATTTTTCTCGGGAACGCTTACATTTTTCGTCTGGCAACTAATGCTGCGTGATGAGGTTTGCGGTCGCACCACTCTGTACGAAGTAGAAGCTTCTAAGTTGTTGCACTCACCATGAAAGGAGCACAGAAATTCAAGTTTTAGTTTTTGAAAATTCGGTTTTGGCAGCTTTTGCTGCCTTGTAGTTGACCTAGGACATTAAGATTTTGTATGAACCGAACTCTGGTTGCCACATTACACGAGAAAAAGCGAGAAGTGGTAATGCGTAGTAAAAACCGCAGAAAACCTAACATTTTCATCATTTGTTTTCGAAATGACGTAACTCAAAATCCTCACATTGGACGCATTTCTCTCGGAAACGTTTACATTTATCGTCTGGTAACTAATGCCGCGTGATGAGGTTTACGGTCGCACCACTCTGTACGAAGTAGAAGCTTCTGAGTTGTTGCAGTCACCAAGAAAGGAGCACAGAATTTCATGTTTTAGTTTTTGAAAATTCAATTTTTGACCGGTTTTGCTGTGTTGTAGCTGACCTCGGACCTTAAGATTTTGCGTGAACAGAACTCTGGCGGCCACATTACACGAGAAAAAGCGAGTAGTGGTAATGCGTAGTAAAAACCGCAGAAAACCTAACGTTTTCTACACTTGTTTTCGAAATGACGTAACTGAAAATCATAACATTAGACGCATTTTTTTCGGAAACGTTTACATTTATTGTCTGGCAACTAATGCCGCGTGACGAGGTTTGCGGTCGCACCACTTTGTACGAAGTAGAAGTTTCTAAGTTGTTGCAGTCACCCCGAAAGGACCATAGAATTTCAAGTTTTAGTTTTTGAAAATTCAGTTTTTGGCCACTTTTGCTGCCTTGTAGTTGATCTAGGAGCCTAAGATTTTGCATGCCCTTGCAGCCACATTACACGAGCAAAAGCGAGAAGTGGTAATGCGTAGTAAAAACCGCAGAAAACATAACGTTTTCTACATTGTTTTCGTATCGACGTAACTGAAAATCTTCACATTGGACGCATTACTCTCAGAAACGTTTACATTTATAGTCTGGCAACTAATGCCGCGTGATGACGTTTGCGGTCGCACCACTCTCTACGAAGTAGAAGCTTCTAAGTTGTTGCAGTCACCAAGAAAGGAGCACAGAATTTCAAGTTTTAGTTTTTGAAAATTCAATTTTTGGCCGGTTTCGCTGTCTTGTAGCTGACCTCGGACCTTAAGATTATGAGTGAACCGAACTCAGGCAGCCACATTACACGAGAAAAAGCGAGAAGTGGTAATTCGTAGTAAAAACCGCAGAAAACATAACGTTTTCTACATTTGTTTTCGAAATGACGTAACTGAAAATCGTCACATTTGACACATTTCTCTATGAAACGTTTACATTTATCGTCTGGCGACTAATGCCGCGTGATGAGGTTACCAGTCGCACCACTCTGTGCGAAGTAAAAGCTTCTAAGTTGTTGCAGTCACCAAGAAAGGAACACAGAAATTCAAGTTGTAGTTTTTGAAAATTCAATTTTTTGCCGCTTTTGCTGCCTTGTAGTTGACCTAGGACCTTAAGATTATGAGTGAACCGAACTCAGGCAGCCACATTACACGAGAAAAAGCGAGAAGTGGTAATTCGTAGTAAAAACCGCAGAAAACATAACGTTTTCTACATTGTTTTCGTATCGACGTAACTGAAAATCTTCACATTGGACGCATTACTCTCAGAAACGTTTACATTTATCGTCTGGCAACTAATGCCGCGTGATGACGTTTGCGGTCGCACCACTCTGTACGAAGTAGACGCTTCTAAGTTGTTGCAGGCAGCAAGAAAGGAGCACAGAAATTCAAGTTTTAGTTTTTGATAATTCAATTTTTTGCCGGTTTTGCTGCCTTGTAGTTGTCCTAGGACCTTAATATTTAACGTGAACCGAACTCTGGCAGCCAAATTACACGAGAAAAAGCGAGAAGTGGTAATGCTTAGTAAAAACCGCAGAAAACCCAACGATCTCTACATTTGTTTTCGAAATGACGTAACTGAAAATCCTCACAATGGACGCATTACTCTCGGAAACGTTTACATTTATCGTCTGGAAACTAATGCCGCGTAGTGAGGTTACCGGTCACACCAGTCTGAAGGAAGTAGGAACTTCTAAGTAGTTGCAGTCACCAAGAAAGGGGCACAGAAATTCAAGTTTTTGTTTATGAAAAATTAGTTTTTGGCTGCGTTTGCTGCCTTGTAGTTGACCTAGGAGCTTTAGAATTTACATGAACCGAACTCTGGCATCCACATTACACGAGAAAAAACGAGAAGCGGTAATGCGTAGTAAAAACCGCACAAGACCTAACGTTTTCAACATTTGTTTTCGGAATGACGTAAGTGGAAATCGTCACATTGAACGCATTTCTCTCGGAAACGGTTACATTTTTCGTCTGGCAACTAATGCCGCTTGATGAGGTTTGCGGTCGCTCCACTCCGTACGAAGGTGAAGCTTCTAAGTTGTTGCAGTCATCAAGAAAGGGGCACAGAAATTCAAGTTTTAGTTTTTGAAAATTCAGTTTTTGGCCGGTTTTGCTGCCTTGTAGTTGACGTAGGACCGTAAGATTTTGCATGAACCGAAGTCTGGCAGCCACAATACACGAGAAAAAGCGAGACGTTGTAATGCGTAGTAAAAACCATATAAAACCTAACGTTTTCTACATTTGTTTTCGAAATGACGTAACTGAAAATCATTACAATGGACGCATTTCTCTCGGAAACGTTTACATTTTTCGTCTGGCAACTAATGCCGCGTGATGAGGTTACCGGTCGCACCACTCTGTACGAAGTAGAAGCTTCTAAGTTGTTGCAGTCAGCAAGAAAGGAGCACAGAAATTCAAGTTTTAGTTTTTGATAATTCAATTTTTTGCCGGTTTTGCTGCCTTGTAGTTGTCCTAGGACCTTAATATTTAACGTGAACCGAACTCTGGCAGCCAAATTACACGATAAAAAGCGAGAAGTGGTAATGCTTAGTAAAAACCGCAGAAAACCTAACGATCTCTACATTTGTTTTCGAAATGACGTAACTGAAAATCCTCACAATGGACGCATTACTCTCGGAAACGTTTACGTTTATCGTCTGGAAACTAATGCCGCGTAGTGAGGTTACCGGTCTCACCACCTTGAAGGAAGTAGAAACTTCTAAGTAGTTGCAGTCACCAAGAAAGGGGCACAGAAATTCAAGTTTTTGTTTATGAAAATTTAGTTTTTGGCTGCGTTTGCTGCCTTGTAGTTGACCTAGGACCTTTAGAATTTACATGAACCGAACTCTGGCATCCACATTACACGAGAAAAAACGAGAAGCGGTAATGCGTAGTAAAAACCGCACAAAACCTAACGTTTTCAACATTTGTTTTCGGAATGACGGAAGTGGAAATCGTCACATTGAACGCATTTCTCTCGGAAACGGTTACATTTATCGTCTGGCAACTAATGCCGCGTGATGAGGTTTGCGGTCGCACCACTCTTTACGAAGGTGAAGCTTCTAAGTTGTTGCAGTCATCAAGAAAGGGGCACAGAAATTCAAGTTTTAGTTTTTGAAAATTCAGTTTTTGGCCGGTTTTGCTGCCTTGTAGTTGACGTAGGACCGTAAGATTTTGCATGAACCGAAGTCTGGCAGCCACATTACACGAGAGAAAGCGAGACGTTGTTATGCGTAGTAAAAAAAGCATAAAACCTAACGCTTTCTACATTTGTTTTCGAAATGACGTAACTGAAAATCATCACAATGGACGCATTTCTCTCGGAAACGTTTACATTTTTCGTCTGGCAACTAATGCCGCGTGATGAGGTTTGCGGTCGCACCACTCTGTACGAAATAGAAGCTTCTAAGTTGTTGCAGTAACCAAGAAAGGAGCACAGAAATTCAAGTTTTAGTTTTTGAAAATTTAAATTTTGGTAGGTATTGCTGCTTGTAGTTGACCTAGGACCTTAAGACTTTGCGTGATCCGAACTCTGGCAGCCACATTACACGAGAAAAAGCGAGAAGTGGTAATGCGTAGTAAAAACCGCAGAAAACCTAACGTTTTCTACATTTGTTTTCGAAAAGACGTAACTGAAAATCATCACATTGGATGCATTTCTCTCGGAAACGTTTACTTTTATCGTCTGGCAACTAATGCCGCGTGATGAGGTTTGCGGTCGCACCACTCTGTACGAAATAGAAGTTTCTAAGTTGTTGCAGTCACCAGGAAAGGGGCACAGAAATTCAAGTTTTAGTTTTCAAAAATTAGGTTTTTGGCCGCTTTTGCTGCCTTGTAGTTGACCTAGGACCTTAAGATTTTGCATGAACCGAACTCTGGCAGCCACAGTACACGAGAAATAGCGAGAAGTTGTAATGCGTAGTAAAAACCGCAGAAAACCTAACGTTTTTGCATTTGTTTTCGAAATGACGTAACTGAAAATCTTCACAATGGTCGCATTTCTCTCGGAAACTTTTACATTCTTCGTCTGGCAACTAATGCCGCGTAATGAGGTTTGCGGTCGCACCACTCTGCACGAAGTAGAAGCTTCTAAGTTGTTGCAGCCACCAAGAAAGGAGCATAGAAATTCAAGTTTACTTTTTGAAAATTCAATTTTTGGCCGGTTTGGCTGCCTTGTAGTTGACCGAGGACCTTAAGATTTTGCGTGAACCGAACTCTGGCAGCCACATTACACGAGAAAAAGCGAGAAGTGGTAATGCGTGGTAAAAACCGCAGAAAACCTAACGTTTTCAACATTTCTTTTCGAAGTGACGTAAATGAAAATCATCACAATGGATGCATTTCTCTGGCAAACGTTTACATTTATCGTCTGGCATCTAATGCCGCATGATAAGGTATGCCGTCACACCACTCTGTACGAAAAAGAAGCTTTAAAGTTGTTGCAATAAGCAAGAAAGGGGCACAGAAAATCAAGTTTTTGTTTTTGCAAATTCAGTTTTTGGCTGCGTTTGAAGCCTTGTATTTGACCTAGGACCTTAAGATTTTGCATAAACCGAACTCTGGCAGGCACATTACATGAGAAAAAGGGAGAAGTGGTAATGCGTAGTAAAAACCGCACAAAACCTAATGTTTTCTACATTTGTTTTCGGAACGACGTAAGTGGAAATCGTCACATTGAACGCATTTCTCTCGGAAACCTTTACATTTGTCGTCAGGCAACTAATGCCGCGTGATGAGGTTTGCGGTCGCACCACTCTGTACGAAGTAAAAGCTTCTAAGTTGTGGCAGTCACCAAGAAATTAGCACAGAAATTCAAGTTTTAGTTTTTGAAAATTCAGTTTTTGGCCGCTTTTCTGCCTTGTAGTTGACCTAGGACCTTAAGATTTTGCATGAACCAAACTCTGGCAGCCACATTACACGAGATAAATCGACAAGTGGTAATGCGTAGTAAAAACCGCAGAAAACCTGACGTTTTCTACATTTGTTTTCGAAATGACGTAACTGAAAATCTTCACAATGGACGCATTTCTCTCGGAAACGTTTAGATTTTTCGTCTGGCAACTAATGCCGCATGATGCGGTTTGCGGTCGCACCACTCTGTACGAAGTAGAAGCTTCTAAGTTGTTGCAGTCACCAACAAAGTAGCACAGAAATTCAAGTTTTAGTTTTTGAAAATTCAATTTTTGGCCGGTTTTGCTGCCTTGTAGTTGACCTAGGACCTTTAGACTTCGCGTGAACCGAACACTGGCAGCCACATTACACGAGAAAAAGCGAGAAGTGGTAATGCTCAGTAGAAACCACAGAAAACCTAACGTTTTCTACATGTGTTTTCGAAATGACGTAACTGAGAATCATCACATTGTACGCATTTCTCTCGGAAACGTTTACATTTATCGTCTGGCAACTAATGCCGCGTGATGAGGTTGCGGTCGCAACACTCTGTACGAAGGAGAAGCTTCTAAGTTGTTGCAGTCATCAAGAAAGGGGCACAGAAATTCAAGATTTAGTTTTTCAAAATTCAGTTTTTGGACGCTTTTGCTGCCTTGTAGTTGACCTTGGACCTTAAGATTTTGCATGAACCGAACTCTGGCAGCCACATTACACGAGAAAAAGCGAGAAGTTGTAATGCGTAGTAAAAACCGCAGAAAACGTAACGTTTTCTACATTTGTTTTCGAAATCACGTAACTGAATATCTTACAATGGACGCATTTCTCTCGGAAACGTTTACATTTTTCGTCTGGCAACTAATGCCGCGTGATGAGGTTGTCGGTCGCACCACTCTGTACGAAGCAGAAGCTTCTAAGTTGTTGCAGTCCCCAAGAAAGGAGAACAGAAATTCAAGTTTTAGTTTTTGAAAATTCAATTTTTGGCCGGTTTTGCCGCCTTGTAGTTGACCTAGGACCTTAAGATTTTGCATGAACCGAACTTTGGCAGGCACATTACACGAGATAAAGCGAGAAGTGGTAATGCGTATTAAAAACCGCAGAAAACCTAACGTTTTCTACATTTGTTTTCGAAATGACGTAATTGAAAATCGTCACATTGGACTCATTTCTCTCGGAAACGATTACATTTATCGTCTGGCAACTAATGCCGCGTGATGAGGTTTGCGGACGCACCACTCTGCACGAAATAGAAGTTTCTAAATTGTTGCAGTCACCAGGAAAGGGTCACAGAAATTCAAGTTTTAATTTTTTTTAAATCATTTTTTGGCCGCTTTTGCTGCCTTGTAGTTGACCTAGGACCTTAAGATTTTGCATGAACCGAACTCTGGCAGCCACATTACCCGAGAAATAGCGAGAAGTTGTAATGCGTAGTAAAAACCGCAGAAAACCTAACGTTTTCTGCATTTGTTTTCGAAATGACGTAACTGAAAATCTTCACAATGGTCGCATTTCTCTCGGAAACGTTTACATTCTTCGTCTGGCAATTAATGCCGCGTGATGAGGTTTGCGGTCGCACCACACTGTACGAAGTAGAAGCTTCTAAGTTCTTGCAGTCACCAAGAAAGAAGCATAGAAATTCAAGTTTTAGTTTTTGAAAATTCAATTTTTGGCCGGTTTGGCTGCCTTGTAGTTGAACGAGGACCTTAAGATTTTGCATGAACCGAATTCTGGCAGCCACATTACACGAGAAAAAGTGAGAAGTGGTAACGCGTAGTAAAAATCGCAGAAAACCTAACGTTTTCTACATTTGTTTTCGAAATGACGTAACTGAAAATCTTCACAATGGACGCATTTCTCTCGGATACGTTTACATTTGTCGTCTGGCAACTAATGCCGCGTGATGAGGTCTGCGGTCGCACCACTGTGTAGTAAGTAGAACCTTCTAATTTGTTGCAGTCACACAGAAATTCAAGTTTTAGTTTTTGAAAATTCAGTTTTTGGCCGGTTTGCAGCCTTGAAGTTGACCTAGGAACTTAAGATTTTGCATGAACCGAACTCGGGCAACCACATTACACGAGAAAAGGCGAGAAGTGGTAATGCGCGGTAAAAACCGCAGAAAACGTAACGTTTTCAACATTTGTTTTGGATATGACGTATATGAAAATCGCCACATTGGACGCATTGATCTCGGAAACGTTTACATTTATCGTCTGACAACTATTGCCGCGCTATGAGGTTTGCGGTCGCACCACTCTGTACGAAGTAGAAGCTTCAAAGTTGTTGCAGTCACCAAGAAAAGAGCACAGAAGTTCAAGTTTTATTTCTGAAATTTTTTATTTTAGGCCGGTTTTGCAGCTTTGTAGTTGACCTAGGATCTTAAGATTTTGCATGAACCAAACCCTGGCAGCCACATTACACGAGAAAAAGCGAGAACTTGTAATGCGTAGTAAAAACCGCAGAAAACCTAACGTTTTCTACATTTGCTTTCGAAATGACGTAACTGAAAATCGTCACATTGGACGCATTTCTCTCGGAAACGTTTACTTTTATCGTCTGGCAACTAGTGCCGCGTGATGAGGTTTGCGGTCGCACCACTGTGTACGAAGTAGAAGCTTCGAGGATTTTGAAGTCACCAAGAAAGGGGCACAGAAATTCAATGTTTAGTTTTTGAAATTTCAGTTTTTGGCCGCTTTTTCTGCCTTGTAGTTGACCTAGGACCTTAAGATTTTGCGTGAACCGAACACTGGCAGCCACATTACACGAGAAAAAGCGAGAATTTGTAATGCGTAGTAAAATCCGCAAAAAACCTAACGTTATCTACATTTGTTTTCGAAATGACGTAACTGAAAATCGTCACATTGGACGCATTTCTCCCCGGAAATGTTTACATTTATATCGTCTGGGAACAAATGCCGAATGATGAGGTTTGCGGTCGCACCACTCTGTACGACGTAGACGTTTCTAAGTTGTTGCAATCACCAAGTCAGGATCACAGAAATTCAGGTTTTAGTTTTTGAAAATTCAGTTTTTGGCCGCTTTTGCTGCCTTGTAGTTGACATAGGACCTTAAGATTTTGCATGAACCGAACTCTGGCAGCCACATTACACGAGAGAAGGCGAGAAGTGGTAATGCGCGGTAAAAACCGCAGAAAACTTAACGTTTTCTACATTTGTTTTGGAACTGACGTATATGAAAATCGACACATTGGACGCATTTCTCTCGGAAACGTTTACATTTATATCGTCTGGGAACTAATGCCGCGTGATGAGGTTTGCGGTCACACCACTCTGTACGAAGTAGAAGCTTCTAAGTTGTTGCAGTCACCAAGAAAGGAGAACAGATATTCAACTTTTAGTTTTTGAAGTTTCAATTTTGTTCCGGTTTTGCTGCCTTGTAGTTGACCTAGGACCTTAAGATTTTGCATGAACCGAACTCTGGCAGCCACATTACACGAAATAAAGCGAGAAGTGGTAATGCGTAGTAAAAACCGCAGAAAACCTAACGTTTTCTACATTTGTTTTCGAAATGACACAAATGAAAATCGCCATATTGGGCGCACTTCTCTCGGAAACGTTTACATTTATCGTCTGGCAACTAATGCCGCGTGACGAGGTTTGCGGTCTCACCGCTCTGTACGAAGTAGAAGTATCTAAGTTGTTGCAGTCACCAAGAAAGGAGCACAGAAATTCAAGTTTTAGTTTTTTAAAATTCAATTTTTGGCCGGTTTTGCTGCCTTGTAGTTGACCTAGGACCATACGATTTTGCATGAACCGAACTCTGGCAGCCACATTACACGAGAAAAAGCGAGAAGTGGTAATGCTTAGTAAAAACCGCAGAAAACCTAACGTTTTCTACACTTGTTTTCGAAATGACGTAACTGAAAATCGTCACATTGAATGCATTTCTCTAGGAAACGTTTACATTTATCGTCTGGCAACTAATGCCGCGTGATGAGGTCTGCGGTCGCACCTCTGTGTAGGAAGTAGAACCTTCTAAGTTGTTGCAGTCACCAAGAAAGGAGCACAGAAATTCAAGTTTTAGTTTTTGAAAATTCACTTTTTGGCCGCTTTTGCTGCATTGTAGCTGACCTAGGACCCTACGATTTTCCATGAACCGATCTCTGACAACCACATTACACGAGAAAAGGGCGAGAAGTGGTAATGCGTAGTAAAAACCGCAGAAAACCTAACGTTTTCTACATTTTCGTTCGAAATGACGTAACTGAAAATCCTCACAATGAACGCATTTGTCTCGGAAACACTTACATTTATCGTCTGGCAACTAATGCCGCGTGACGAGGTTTGCGGTCGTACCACTCTTTACGAAGTAGAAGCTTCTAAGTTGTTGCAGTCTCCAAGAGAGGGGCACAGAAATTCAAGTTTTAGTTTTTGAAAATTCAATTTTTGGCCGGTTTTGCCGCCTTGTTGTTGACTTAGGACCTTAAGATTTTACATGAACCGAACCCTGGCAGACACATTACACGATAAAAAGGGAGAAGTGGTAATGCGTAGTAAAAACCGCACAAAACCTAACGATTTCAACATATGTTTTCGGAATGACGTAAGTGGAAATCGTCACATTGAACGCATTTCTCTCGGAAACGTTTACATTTGTCGTCTGGCAACTAATGCCGCGTGATGAGGTCGGCGGTCGCACCTCTGTGTAGGAAGTAGAACCTTCTAAGTTGTTGCAGTCACCAAGAAAGGAGCACAGAAATTCAAGTTTTAGTTTTTGAAAATTCAGTTTTTGGCCGGTTTGCAGCCTTGAAGTTGACCTAGGAACTTAAGATTTTGCATGAACCGAACTCGGGCAACCACATTACACGAGAAAAGGCGAGAAGTGGTAATGCGCGGTAAAAACCGCAGAAAACGTAACGTTTTCAACATTTGTTTTGGATATGACGTATATGAAAATCGCCACATTGGACGCATTGATCTCGGAAACGTTTACATTTATCGTCTGACAACTATTGCCGCGCTATGAGGTTTGCGGTCGCACCACTCTGTACGAAGTAGAAGCTTCAAAGTTGTTGCAGTCACCAAGAAAAGAGCACAGAAGTTCAAGTTTTATTTCTGAAATTTTTTATTTTAGGCCGGTTTTGCAGCTTTGTAGTTGACCTAGGACCTTAAGATTTTGCATGAACCGAACACTGGCAGCCACATTACACGAGAAAAAGCGAGAATTTGTAATGCGTAGTAAAATCCGCAAAAAACCTAACGTTATCTACATTTGTTTTCGAAATGACGTAACTGAAAATCGTCACATTGGACGCATTTCTCCCCGGAAATGTTTACATTTATATCGTCTGGGAACAAATGCCGAATGATGAGGTTTGCGGTCGCACCACTCTGTACGACGTAGACGTTTCTAAGTTGTTGCAATCACCAAGAAAGGAGAACAGAAATTCAACTTTTAGTTTTTGAAGTTTCAATTTTGTTCCGGTTTTGCTGCCTTGTAGTTGACCTAGGACCTTAAGATTTTGCATGAACCGAACTCTGGCAGCCACATTACACGAAATAAAGCGAGAAGTGGTAATGCGTAGTAAAAACCGCAGAAAACCTAACGTTTTCTACATTTGTTTTCGAAATGACACAAATGAAAATCGCCATATTGGGCGCACTTCTCTCGGAAACGTTTACATTTATCGTCTGGCAACTAATGCCGCGTGACGAGGTTTGCGGTCTCACCGCTCTGTACGAAGTAGAAGTATCTAAGTTGTTGCAGTCACCAAGAAAGGAGCACAGAAATTCAAGTTTTAGTTTTTTAAAATTCAATTTTTGGCCGGTTTTGCTGCCTTGTAGTTGACCTAGGACCATACGATTTTGCATGAACCGAACTCTGGCAGCCACATTACACGAGAAAAAGCGAGAAGTGGTAATGCTTAGTAAAAACCGCAGAAAACCTAACGTTTTCTACACTTGTTTTCGAAATGACGTAACTGAAAATCGTCACATTGAATGCATTTCTCTAGGAAACGTTTACATTTATCGTCTGGCAACTAATGCCGCGTGATGAGGTCTGCGGTCGCACCTCTGTGTAGGAAGTAGAACCTTCTAAGTTGTTGCAGTCACCAAGAAAGGAGCACAGAAATTCAAGTTTTAGTTTTTGAAAATTCACTTTTTGGCCGCTTTTGCTGCCTTGTAGCTGACCTGGGACCCTACGATTTTCCATGAACCGATCTCTGACAACCACATTACACGAGAAAAGGGCGAGAAGTGGTAATGCGTAGTAAAAACCGCAGAAAACCTAACGTTTTCTACATTTTCTTTCGAAATGACGTAACTGAAAATCCTCACAATGGACGCATTTGTCTCGGAAACGCTTACATTTATCGTCTGGCAACTAATGCCGCGTGATGAGGTTTGCGGTCGCACCACTCTGTACGAAGTAGAAGCTTCTAAGTTGTTGCAGTCACCAAGAAAGTAGCACAGAAATTCAAGTTTATGTTTTGAAAATTCAGTTTATGGCTGCTTTTGCTGTCTTGTAGTTGACCTAGGACCTTAAGATTTTGCATGAACCGAACTCTGGCAGCCACATTACACGAGAAAATGCGAGAAGTGGTAATGCGTAGTAAAAACCGCAGAAAACCTAACGTTTACAACATTTGTTTTCGGAATGACGTAAGTTTAAATCGTCACATTGATCTAATTTCTCTCGGAAACGTTTACATTTGTCGTGTGGCAACTAATGCCGCGTGACGAGGTTTGCGGTCGCACCACTCTGTACGAAGTAGAAGCTTCTAAGTTGTTGCAGTCACCAAGAAAGGGGCACAGATATTCAAGGTTTAGTTTTTGAAAATTCAGTTTTTTGCCGTTTTGCTTCCTTGTAGTTGACCTAGGACCTTAAGATTTTGCATGAACCGAACTCTAGCAGCCACATTACACGAGAAATAGCAAGAAGTTGCAATGCGTTGTAAAAACCGCAGAAAACCTAAAGTTTTCTACATTTGTTTTAGAAATGACGTAACTAAAAATCTTCACAATGGATGCATTTCACTCGGAAATGTTGACATTTTTCGTCTGGCAACTAATGCCGTGTGACGAGGTTTGCGGTCGCACCACACTGTACGAAGTAGAAACTTCTAAGTTGTTGCAGTCACCAAGAAAGGGACACAGAAAATCAAGTTTTGGTTTTTGAAAATTCAGTTTTTGGCTGCGTTTGCTGGCTTGTAGTTGACCTAGGACCTTCAGATTTTGCATGACCCGAACTCTGGCAGCCACATTACACGAGAAAAAGGGAGAAGTGGTAATGCGTAGTAAAAACCGCACAAAACCTAACGATTTCAACATATGTTTTCGGAAAGACGTAAGTGGAAATCGTCACATTGAACGCTTTTCTCTCGGAAACGTTTACATTTGTCGTCTGGCGACTAATGCCGCGTGATGAGGTCTGCGGTCGCACTACTGTGTAGGAAGTAGAACCTTCTAAGTTGTTGCAGTCACCAAGAAAGGAGCACAGAAATTCAAGTTTTAGTTTTTGAAAATTCAGTTTTTGGCCGGTTTGCAGCCTTGAAGTTGACCTAGGACCATAAGATTTTGCATGAACCGAACTCTGGCAGCCACATTACACGAGAAAAAGCGGGAAGTGGTAATGCGTAGTAAAAACCGCAGAAAACCTAACGTTTTCAACATTTGTTTTCGAAATGACGTAAATGAAAATCATCACAATGGATGCATTTCTCTGGGAAACGTTTACATTTATCGTCTGGCATCTAATGCCGCATGATGAGGTATGCCGTCACACCACTCTGTACGGAAAAGAAGCTTTAAAGTTGTTGCAGTCACCAAGAAAGGGGCACAGAAAATCAAGTTTTTGTTTTAGAAAATTCAGTTTTTGGCTGCGTTTGCTGCCTTGTAGTTGACCTAGGACCTTAAGATTTTGCATGAACCGAACTCTGGCAGCCACATTACACGAGAAAAAGGGAGAAGTGGTAATGCGTAGTAAAAACCGCACAAAACCTAACGTTTTCCACATTTGTTTTCGGAATGACGTAAGTGGAAATCGTCACATTGAACGCATTTCTCTCGGAACCGTTTACATTTGTCGTCTGGCAACTAATGCCGCGTGACGTGGTTTGCGGTCGCACCACTCTGTACGAAGTAGAAGCTTCTAAGTTGTTGCAGTCACCAGGAAAGGGGCACAGAACTTCAAGTTTTACTTTTTGAAAATTCACTTTTTGGCCGCTTTTGCTGCCTTGTAGCTGACCTAGGCCCTTACGATTTTCCATGAACCGATCTCTCGCAGCCACATTACACGAGAAAAGGCGAGAAGTGGTAATGCGTAGTAAAAACCGCAGAAAACCTAACGTTTTCTACATTTTCTTTCGAAATGACGTAACTGGAAATCCTCACAATGGACACATTTGTCTCGGAAACGTTTACATTTATCGTCTGGCAACTAATGCCGCGTGATGAGGTTTGCGGTCGCACCACTCTGTACGAAGTAGAAGCTTCAAAGTTGTTGCAGTCACCAAGAAAGTAGCACAGAAATTCAAGTTTATGTTTTGAAAATTCAGTTTATGGCTGCTTTTGCTGTCTTGTAGTTGACCTAGGACCTTAAGATTTTACATGAACTGAACTCTGGCAGCCACATTACGCGAGAAAAAGCGAGAAGTGGTAATGCGTAGTAAAAACCGCAGAAAACCTAACGTTTTCAACATTTGTTTTCGAAATGACGTAAGTTGAAATCGTCACATTGAGCTAATTTCTCTCGGAAACGTTTACATTTGTCGTGTGGCAACTAATGCCGCGTGACGAGGTTTGCTGTCGCACCACTCTGTACGAAGTAGAAGCATCTAAGTTGTTGTAGTCACCAAGAAAGGGGCACAGAAATTCAAGTTTTAGTTTTTGAAAATTCAGTTTTTGGCCGCTTTTCTGCCTTGTAGTTGACCTAGGAACTTAAGATTTTGCATGAACCGAACTCTGGCAACCACATTACACGAGAAAAGGCGAGAAGTGGTAATGCGCGGTAAAAACCGCAGAAAACGTAACGTTTTCAACATTTGTTTTGGATATGACGTATATGAAAATCGCCACATTGGACGCATTGATCTCGGAAACGTTTACATTTATCGTCTGACAACTAATGCCGCGCGATGAGGTTTGCGGTCGCACCACTCTGTACGAAGTAGAAGCTTCAAAGTTGTTGCAGTCACCAAGAAAGAAGCACAGAAGTTAAAGTTTTATTTCTGAAATTTCAATTTTTGGCCGGTTTTGCAGCTTTGTAGTTGACCTAGGACCTTAAGATATTGCATGAACCAAACCCTGGCAGCCACATTACACGAGAAAAAGCAAGAAGTGGTAATGTTCAGTCAAAACCGCAGAAAAACTAACGTTTTCTACATTTGTTTTCGAAATGACGTAATTGAAAATCTTCACAATGGACGCATTTCTCTCGGAAACGTTTACTTTTATCGTCTGGCAACTAATGCCACGTGATGAGGTTTGCGGTCGCACCACTCAGTACGAA
This sequence comes from Schistocerca serialis cubense, assembly GCF_023864345.2. Classification (NCBI taxonomy): domain Eukaryota; kingdom Metazoa; phylum Arthropoda; class Insecta; order Orthoptera; family Acrididae; genus Schistocerca; species Schistocerca serialis. The sequence continues at coordinate 406,249 of NW_026047571.1, read as the reverse complement.
GTAGAAGTTTCTAAGTTGTTGCAGTCACCAAGAAAGGGGCACAGAATTTCAAGTTTTAGTTTTTGAAAATTCAATTTTTGGCCGCTTTTGCTGCCTTGTAGTTGCCCTAGGAACTTAAGATTTTGCATGAACCGAACTCTGGCAGCCACATTACACGAGAAAAAGCGAGAACTTGTAATGCGTAGTAAAAACCGCAGAAAACCTACGGTTTTCTACATTTGTTTTCGAAATGATGTAACTGAAAATCTTCACAATGGACGCATTCCTCTCGGAAACGTTTACATTTTTTGTCTGGCAACTAATGCCGCGTGATGAAGTTTGCGGTCGCACCACTCTGTACGAAGTAGAAGCTTCTAAGTTGTTGCAGTCACCAAGAATGGGACACAGAAATTCAAGTTTTAGTTTTTGAAAATTCAATTTTTGGCCGGTTTTGCTGCCTTGTAGTTGACCTGGGACCTTAAGATATTGCATGAACCGAACTCTGGCACCCGCATTACACCAGAGAAAGGGGGAAGTGGTAATGCGTAGTAAAAACCACAGAAAACCTAACATTTTCTATACTTGTTTTCGAAATGACGTAACTGAAAATCTTCACAATGGACGCATTTCTCTCGGAAACGTTTACATTTATCGTCTGGCAACTAATGCCGCGTGACAAGGTTTGCGGTCTCACCACTCTGTACGAAGCAAAAGCTTCTAAGTTGGTGCAGGCACCAAGAAAGACGCACAGAAATTCAAGTTGTAGTGCTTGAAAATTCAATTTTTGGCCGGTTTAGCTGCTTTGTAGTTGACCTAGGACCTTAAGATTTTGCATGAACCAAACCCTGTCATCCCCATTACACGAGAAAAAGCGAGAAGTGGTAATGCGCAGTAAAAACCGCAAAAACCTAACGTTTTCTACATTTGTTTTCGAAATGACGTAACTGAAAATCTTCACAATGGACGCATTTCTCTCGGAATCGTTTACATTTATCGTCTGGCAACTAATGCCGCGTGATGAGGTTTGCGGTCGCATCATTCTGTACGAAGTAGAAGCATCTAAGTTGTTGCAGTCACCAAGAAAGGAGCGCAGAAATGCAAGTTTTAGTTTTCAAAAATTCAGTTTTTGGCTGCTTTTGCTGCCTTGAGTTGACCTAGGACCTTTATATTTGGCATGAAGCAAACTCTGGCAACCACATTACACGAGAAAAAGCAAGAAGTGGTAATACGTAGAAAAAACCGCAGAAAACCTAACGTTTTCTAAATTTGTTTTCGAAATGACGTAACTGAAAATCGTCACATTGGACGCGTACCTCTCGGAAACGTTTACATTTATCGTCTGGCAACTAATGCCGCGTGACGAGGTTTGCGGTCGCACCACTCTGTACGAAGTGGAAGCTTCTAAGTTGTTGCAGTCAACAAGAAAGGGGCACAGAATTTCAAGGTCCAGTTATTGAAAATTCAGTTTTTGGCCGCTTTTGCAGCCTTATAGTTGAGCTAGGACCTTACGATTTTGCATGAACCGAACCCTGGCACCCGCATTACACCAGAGAAAGCGAGAAGTTGTAATGCGTAGTAAAAACTGCAGAAAACCTTACGTTACCTACATTTGTTTTCGAAATGACGTAACTGAAAATCGTCACATTGGACGCATTTCTCCCCGGAAATGTTTACATTTATATCGTCTGGGAACAAATGCCGAATGATGAGGTTTGCGGTCGCACCACTCTGTACGACGTAGAAGTTTCTAAGTTGTTGCAGTCACCAAGCCAGCATCACAGAAATTCAAGTTTTAGTTTTTGAAAATTCAGTTTTTGGCCGCTTTTGCTGCCTTGTAGTTGACATAGGACCTTAAGATTTTGCATGAAATGAACTCTGGCAGCCACATTACACGAGATAAAGCGAGAAGTGGTAATGCGTAGTAAAAACCGCAGGATACCTAACGTTTTCTACATTTGTTTTCGAAATGACACAAATGAAAATCGCCATATTGGGCGCACTTCTCTCGGAAACGTTTACATTTATCGTCTGGCAACTAATGCCGCGTGACGAGGTTTGCGGTCTCACCGCTCTGTACGAAGTAGAAGTATCTAAGTTGTTGCAGTCACCAAGAAAGGAGCACAGAAATTCAAGTTTTAGTTTTTGAAAATTCAATTTTTGGCCGGATTTGCTTCCTTGTAGTTGACCTAGGACCTTACGATTTTGCGTGAACCGAACTCTGGCAGCCACATTACACGAGAAAAAGCGGGAAGTGGTAATGCGTAGTAAAAACCGCAGAAAACCTAACGTTTTCAACATTTGTTTCCGAAATGACGTAAATGAAAATCATCACAATGGATGCATTTCTCTGGGAAACGTTTACATTTATCGTCTGGCATCTAATGCCGCATGATGAGGTATGCCGTCACACCACTCTGTACGGAAAAGAAGCTTTAAAGTTGTTGCAGTCACCAAGAAAGGGGCACAGAAAATCAAGTTTTGGTTTTAGAAAATTCAGTTTTCGGCTTCGTTTGCTGCCTTGTAGTTGACCTAGGACCTTAAGATTTTGCATGAACCGAACTCTGGCAGCCACATTACACGAGAAAAAGGGAGAAGTGGTAATGCGTAGTAAAAACCGCATAAAACCTAACGTTTTCCACATTTGTTTTCGGAATGACGTAAGTGGAAATAGTCACATTGAACGCATTTCTCTCGGAACCGTTTACATTTGTCGTCTGGCAACTAATGCCGCGTGACGTGGTTTGCGGTCGCACCACTCTGTACGAAGTAGAAGCTTCTAAGTTGTTGCAGTCACCAAGAAAGGGGCACGGAACTTCAAGTTTTACTTTTTGAAAATTCACTTTTTGGCCGCTTTTGCTGCCTTGTAGCTGACCTAGGCTCTTACGATTTTCCATGAACCGATCTCTCGCAGCCACATTACACGAGAAAAGGCGAGAAGTGGTAATGCGTAGTAAAAACCGCAGAAAACCTAACGTTTTCTACATTTTCTTTCGAAATGACGTAACTGGAAATCCTCACAATGGACGCATTTGTCTCGGAAACGTTTACATTTATCGTCTGGCAATTATGCCGCGTGATGAGGTTTGCGGTCGCACCACTCTGTACGAAGTAGAAGCTTCAAAGTTGTTGCAGTCACCAAGAAAGTAGCACAGAAATTCAAGTTTATGTTTTGAAAATTCAGTTTATGGCTGCTTTTGCTGTCTTGTAGTTGACCTAGGACCTTAAGATTTTGCATGAACTGAACTCTGGCAGCCACATTACGCGAGAAAAAGCGAGAAGTGGTAATGCGTAGTAAAAACCGCAGAAAACCTAACGTTTTCAACATTTGTTTTCGAAATGACGTAAGTTGAAATCGTCACATTGAGCTAATTTCTCTCGGAAACGTTTACATTTGTCGTGTGGCAACTAATGCCGCGTGACGAGGTTTGCTGTCGCACCACTCTGTACGAAGTAGAAGCATCTAAGTTGTTGTAGTCACCAAGAAAGGGGCACAGAAATTCAAGTTTTAGTTTTTGAAAATTCAGTTTTTGGCCGCCTTTCTGCCTTGTAGTTGACCTAGGAACTTAAGATTTTGCATGAACCGAACTCTGGCAACCACATTACACGAGAAAAGGCGAGAAGTGGTAATGCGCGGTAAAAACCGCAGAAAACGTAACGTTTTCAACATTTGTTTTGGATATGACGTATATGAAAATCGCCACATTGGACGCATTGATCTCGGAAACGTTTACATTTATCGTCTGACAACTAATGCCGCGCGATGAGGTTTGCGGTCGCACCACTCTGTACGAAGTAGAAGCTTCGAAGTTGTTGCAGTCACCAAGAAAGAAGCACAGAAGTTAAAGTTTTATTTCTGAAATTTCAATTTTTGGCCGGTTTTGCAGCTTTGTAGTTGACCTAGGACCTTAAGATATTGCATGAACCAAACCCTGGCAGCCACATTACACGAGAAAAAGAAAGAAGTGGTAATGTTCAGTCAAAACCGCAGAAAAACTAACGTTTTCTACATTTGTTTTCGAAATGACGTAATTGAAAATCTTCACAATGGACGCATTTCTCTCGGAAACGTTTACTTTTATCGTCTGGCAACTAATGCCACGTGATGAGGTTTGCGGTCGCACCACTCAGTACGAAGTAGAAGTTTCTAAGTTGTTGCAGTCACCAAGAAAGGGGCACAGAATTTCAAGTTTTAGTTTTAGAAAATTCAATTTTTGGCCGCTTTTGCTGCCTTGTAGTTGACCTAGGAACTTAAGATTTTGCATGAACCGAACTCTGGCAGCCACATTACACGAGAAAAAGCGAGAACTTGTAATGCGTAGTAAAAACCGCAGAAAACCTACGGTTTTCTACATTTGTTTTCGAAATGATGTAACTGAAAATCTTCACAATGGACGCATTCCTCTCGGAAACGTTTACATTTTTTGTCTGGCAACTAATGCCGGGTGATGAAGTTTGCGGTCGCACCACTCTGTACGAAGTAGAAGCTTCTAAGTTGTTGCAGTCACCAAGAATGGGACACAGAAATTCAAGTTTTAGTTTTTGAAAATTCAATTTTTGGCTGGTTTTGCTGCCTTGTAGTTGACCTGGGACCTTAAGATATTGCATGAACCGAACTCTGGCACCCGCATTACACCAGAGAAAGGGGGAAGTGGTAATGCGTAGTAAAAACCACAGAAAACCTAACATTTTCTATACTTGTTTTCGAAATGACGTAACTGAAAATCTTCACAATGGACGCATTTCTCTCGGAAACGTTTACATTTATCGTCTGGCAACTAATGCCGCGTGACAAGGTTTGCGGTCTCACCACTCTGTACGAAGTAAAAGCTTCTAAGTTGGTGCAGGCACCTAGAAAGACGCACAGAAATTCAAGTTATAGTGTTTGAAAATTCAATTTTTGGCCGGTTTAGCTGCTTTTTAGTTGACCTAGGACCTTAAGATTTTGCATGAACCAAACCCTGTCATCCGCATTACACGAGAAAAAGCGAGAAGTGGTAATGCGCAGTAAAAACCGCAGAAAACCTAACGTTTTCTACATTTGTTTTCGAAATGACGTAACTGAAAATCTTCACAATGGACGCATTTCTCTCGGAATCGTTTACATTTATCGTCTGGCAACTAATGCCGCGTGATGAGGTTTGCGGTCGCATCATTCTGTACGAAGTAGAAGCATCTAAGTTGTTGCAGTCACCAAGAAAGGAGCGCAGAAATGCAAGTTTTAGTTTTCAAAAATTCAGTTTTTGGCTGCTTTTGCTGCCTTGAGTTGACCTAGGACCTTTATATTTGGCATGAAGCAAACTCTGGCAACCACATTACACGAGAAAAAGCAAGAAGTGGTAATACGTAGTAAAAACCGCAGAAAACCTAACGTTTTCTACATTTGTTTTCGAAATGACGTAACTGAAAATCGTCACATTGGACGCGTACCTCTCGGAAACGTTTACATTTATCGTCTGGCAACTAATGCCGCGTGACGAGGTTTGCGGTCGCACCACTCTGTACGAAGTAGAAGCTTCTAAGTTGTTGCAGTCAACAAGAAAGGGGCACAGAATTTCAAGGTCCAGTTATTGAAAATTCAGTTTTTGGCCGCTTTTGCAGCCTTATAGTTGAGCTAGGACCTTACGATTTTGCATGAACCGAACTCTGGCACCCGCATTACACCAGAGAAAGCGAGAAGTTGTAATGCGTAGTAAAAACTGCAGAAAACCTTACGTTACCTACATTTGTTTTCGAAATGACGTAACTGAAAATCGTCACATTGGACGCATTTCTCCCCGGAAATGTTTACATTTATATCGTCTGGGAACAAATGCCGAATGATGAGGTTTGCGGTCGCACCACTCTGTACGACGTAGAAGTTTCTAAGTTGTTGCAGTCACCAAGCCAGGATCACAGAAATTCAAGTTTTAGTTTTTGAAAATTCAGTTTTTGGCCGCTTTTGCTGCCTTGTAGTTGACATAGGACCTTAAGATTTTGCATGAACCGAACTCTGGCAGCCACATTACACGAGATAAAGCGAGAAGTGGTAATGCGTAGTAAAAACCGCAGGATACCTAACGTTTTCTACATTTGTTTTCGAAATGACACAAATGAAAATCGCCATATTGGGCGCACTTCTCTCGGAAACGTTTACATTTATCGTCTGGCAACTAATGCCGCGTGACGAGGTTTGCGGTCTCACCGCTCTGTACGAAGTAGAAGTATCTAAGTTGTTGCAGTCACCAAGAAAGGAGCACAGAAATTCAAGTTTTAGTTTTTGAAAATTCAGTTTTTGGCCGGTTTTGCTTCCTTGTAGTTGACCTAGGACCTTACGATTTTGCGTGAACCGAACTCTGGCAGCCACATTACACGAGAAAAAGCGAGAAGTGGTAATGCTTAGTAAAAACCGCAGAAAACCTAACGTTTTCTACACTTGTTTTCGAAATGACGTAACTGAAAATCGTCACATTGGACGCATTTCTCTAGGAAACGTTTACATTTATCGTCTGGCAACTAATGCCGCGTGATGAGGTTTGCGGTCGCACCACTGTGTACGAAGTAGAAGCTTCTAGGATTTTGAAGTCACCAAGAAAGGGGCACAGAAATTCAATGTTTAGTTTTTGAAAATACAGTTTTTGGCCGCTTTTGCTGCCTTGTAGTTGACCTAGGACCTTAAGATTTTGCATGAACCGAACACTGGCAGCCACATTACACGAGAAAAAGCGAGAAGTTGTAATGCGTATTCAAAACCGCAAAAAACCTAACGTTTTCTACATTTGTTTTCGAAATGACGTAACTGAAAATCTTCACAATGGACACATTTCTCTCGGATACGTTTACATTTTTCGTCTGGCAACTAATGCCGCGTTACGAGGTTTGCAGTCGCACCACACTGTACGAAGTAGAAGCTTCTAAGTTGTTGCAGTCACCAAGAAAGGAGCACAGAAATTCAAGTTTTAGTTTTTGAAAATTCAGTTTTGGCCACTTTTGCTGCCTTGTAGTTGACCTAGGACCTTAAGATTTTGCATGAACCGAACTCTGGCAGCCGCATTACACGAGAGAAAGCGAGAAGTGGTAATACGCGGTAAAAACCGCAGAAAACTTAACGTTTTCTACATTTGTTTTGGAACTGACGTAAATGAAAATCGTCATATTGGGCGCATTTCTCTCGGAAACGTTTACATTTATCGTCTGGCAAATAATGCCGCGTGACGAGGTTTGCCGTCGCACTCAACTCTGTACGAAGTAGAAGCTTCGACGTTGTTGCAGGCACCAAGAAAGGAGCACAGAAATTCAAGTTTTAGTTTTTGAAAATTCAATTTTTGTCCGGTTTTGCTGACTTGTAGATGACCTGGGACCTTAAGATTTTGCATGAACCGAACTCTGGCAGCCACATTACACGAGAAAAAGCAAGAAGTGGTTATGCGTAGTAAAAACCACAGAAAACCTAACGTTTTCTACATTTGTTTTCGAAATGACGTCACTGGAAATCGTCACATTGGACGCATTTTTATCGGAAACGTTTACATTAATCGTCTGGCAACTAATGCCGCGTGACGAGGTTTGCGGTCTCACCGCTCTGTACGAAGTAGAAGTTTCTAAGTTGTTGCAGTCACCAAGAAAGTAGCACAGAAATTCAAGTTTTAGTTTTTGAAAATTCAATTTTTGGTCGGTTTTGCTGCCTTGTAGTTGACCTAGGACCTTAAGATTTTGCGTGAAACGACCTCTGGCAGCCACATTACACGAGAAAAAGCGAGAAGTGGTAATGCATAGTAAAAACCGCAGAAAACCTAACGTTTTCTACATTCGTTTTTAAATGACGTAACTGGAAATCGTCACATTGGACGCATTTCTCTCGGAAACTTTTACATTAATCGTCTGGCAACTAATGCCGCGTGACGAGGTTTGCGGTCTCACCACTCTGTACGACGTAGAAGCTTCTAAGTTGTTGCAGTCACCAGGAAAGCGGCACAGAAATTCTAGTTTTAGTGTTTGAAAATTTAATTTTTGGCAGGTTTTGCTTCTTTGTAGTTGACCTAGGACCTTAAGATTTTGCATGAACCAAACCCTGGCAGCCACATTACACGAGAAAAAGCGAGAAGTGGTATTGCGCAGTAAAAACCGCAGAAAACCTAACATTTTCTACATTTGTTTTCGAAATGACGTAACTGAAAATCGTCACATTGGACGCATTTCTCTCGGAAACGTTTACATTTATCGTCTGGCAACTAATGCTGCGTGTCGAGGTTAGCGGACGCACCACTCTGTACGAAGAAGAAGCTTCTAAGTTGCTGCAGTCAACAAGAAAGGGGTACAGAATTTCTAGTTTTAGTTTTTGAAAATTCAGTTTTTGGCCGGTTTTGCTGCCTTGTAGTTGACCTAGGACCTTATGATTTTGCATGAACCGAACTTTGGCACCCGCATTACACCAGAGAAAGCAAGTAGTGGTAATGCGTTGTAAAAACCGCAGAAAACCTAACGTTATCTACATTTGTTTTCGAAATGATGTAACTGAAAATCGTCACATTGGACGCATTTCTCTCGGAAACGTTTACATTTATATCGTCTGGGAACTAATGCCGCGTGATGAGGTTTGCGGTCGCACCACTCTGTACGAAGTAGAAGCTTCTAATGTGTTGCAGTCAATAAGAAAGGGGCACAGAATTTCAAGTTTTAGTTTTTGAAAGTTTAGTTTTTGGCCGCTTTTGCTGCCTTGTAGTTGACCTAGGACCTTAAGATTTTTCATCGACCGAACTCTGGCAGCCACATTACACGAGAAAATGCGAGAGGCTGTATGCGTAGTAAAAACCGCAGAAAACCTAACGTTCTCTACATTTGTTTTCTAAATGACGTAACTGAAAATCATCACATTGAACGCATTTCTCTCGGAAACGTTTACATTTATCGTCTGGCAACTAACGCCGCGTGGCGAGGTTTGCGGTCGCACCAATCTGTACGAAGTAGAAGCTTCTAAGTTGTTGCAGTCACCCAGAAACGTGCACTGAAATTCAAGTTTTAGTTTTTGAAAATTCAGTTTATGGCCGATTTTGCAGCCTTGTAGTTGACCTCGGACCTTATGATTTTGCATGAACCGAACCCTGGCAGCCACATTACACGAGAAAAAGTGAGAAGTGGTAATGCGTAGTAAAAACCGCAGAATACCTAACGTTTTCTACATTTGTTTTCGAAATGACGTAACTGAAAATCTTCACAATGGACGCATTTCACTCGGAAACTTTTACATTTATCGTCTGACAACTAATGCCGCCAGACGAGGTTTATGGTCGCACCACTTTGTACGAAGTAGAAGCTTCTAAGTTGTTGCAGTCACCAAGAAAGGAGCACAGAAATTCTTGTTTTAGTTTTTGAAAATTCAGTTTTTGGTCGCTTTTGCGGCTTTTAGTTGACCTAGGACCTTAAGATTTTGCATGAACCGAACTCTGGCAGCCACATTACACGAGAATAAGCGAGAAGTGGTAATGCGTAGTGAAAACCGCAGAAAAGCTATCGTTTTCTACATTTGTTTTCAAAATGACGTACCTGACAATCGTCACATTGGACGCATTACTCACGGAAACGTTTACATTTATCGTCTGGCAACTAATGCCGCGTGACGAGGTCTGCGGTCGCACCACTCTGTACGAAGTAGAAGCTCCTAAGTTGTTGCAGTCACCAAGAAAGAGGCACAGAAATTCAAGTTATAGTTTTTGAAAATTGAGTTCTTGGCCGCTTTTGCAGCCTTGTAGTTGACCTAGGACCTTATGATTTTGCATGAACCGAACCCTGGCAGCCACATTACACGAGAAAAAGCGAGAAGTGGTAATGCGTAGTAAAAACCGCAGAAAACCTAACGTTTTCTACACTTGTTTTTAGAAATGTCGTAACTGAAAATCTTTACAATGGACGCATTTCTCTCGGAAACGTTTACATTTATCGTCTGGCAACTAATGCCGCGTGATGAGGTTTTCGGTCGCACCACTCTGTACGATGTAGAAGCTTCTAAGTTGTTGCAGTCACCAAGAATGGAGCACAGAAATTCAAGTTTTAGTTTTTGAAAATGCAGTTTTTGGCCACTTTTGCTGCCTTGTAGTTGACCTAGGACTCCTAAGATTTAGCATGAACCGAACTCTGGCAGACACATTACACTAGAAAAAGCGAAAAGTGGTAATGCGCAGTAAAAACCGCAGAAAACTTATCATTTTCTAAATTTGTTTTTAAAATGACGTAACTGAAAATCGTCACATTGTACGCATTTCTCTCGGAAACGTTTACATTTATCGTCTGGCAACTAAAGCCGCGTGATTAGGTTTGCGGTCGCACCACTCTGTACGAAGTAGAAGCTTCTAAGTTGTCGCAGTCACCAAGAAAGGAGAACTGAAATTCAAGTTTTAGTTTTTGAAAATTCAATTTTTGGCCGTTTTTGCTGCCTTGTAGTTGACCTGGGACCTTAAGATATTGCATGAACCGAAATCTGGCAGCCACATTACACGAGAAAAAGCGAGATGTGGTAAAACGTAGTAAAAACCGCAGAAAACCTAACGTTTTCTACATTTGTTTTCGAAATGACATAACTGGAAATCATCACATTGGACGCATTTCTCTCGGTAACTTTTACATTAATCGTCCGGCAACTAATGCCGCGTGACGAGTTTTGCGGTTGCACCAATCCGTAAAAGTAGATGATTCTAAGCTGTTGTAGTCACCAAGAAAGGAGAACAGATTTTCAAGTTTTAGTTTTTGAAAATTCAATTTTTGCCGGTTTTGATGCCTTGTAGTTGACCTAGGACCTTAAGATTTTGCATGAAAAGTACCCTGGCAGCCACATTACAAGAGAAAACGCGAGAAGTGGCAATGCGTAGTAAAAACCACAGAATACCTAACATTTTCTATACTTGTTTTCGAAATGACGTAACTGAAAATCGTCACATTGGACGCATTTCTCTCGGAAACGTTTACATTTATCGTCTGGCAACTAATTCCGCGTGACTTGGTTTGCGGTCTCACCACTCTGTACGAAGCAAAAGCTTCTAAATTGTTGCAGTCACCAAGAAAGAGGCACAGAAATTCAAGTAGTAGTGTTTGAAAATTCAATTTTTGGACGGTTTTGCTGCTTTGTAGTTGACCTAGGACCTTAAGATTTTGCGTGAACCAAACCCTGGCAGCCACATTACATGAGAAAAATCGAGAAGTGGTAATGCGCAGTTAAAACCGCAGGAAACCTAACGTTTCCTACATTTGCTTTCGAAATGACGTAACTGAAAATCGTCACATTGGACGCATTTCTCTCGGAAACGTTTACATTTATCGTCTGGCAACTAATGCCGCGTGATGAGGTTTGCGGTCGCACCACTCTGTACGAAGTAGAAGCTTCTAAGTTGTTGCAGTCACCAAGAAAGGGACACAGAAATTCGAGTTTTAGTTTTTGAAATTCAATTTTTGCTGCTTTTGCTGCCTTGTAGTTGACCTAGGAACTTAAGATTTTGCATGAACCGAAGTCTGGCAGCCACATTACACGAGATAAAAAGCGAGAACTTGTAATGCGTAGTAAAAACCGCTGAAAACCTATCGTTTTCTACATTTGTTTTCGAAATGACGTAACTGAAAATCTTCACAATGCACGCATTTCACTCGGAAACGTTTACATTTTTCGTCTGGCAACTAATGGCGCGTGATGAGGTTTGCGGTCGCACCACTCTGTACGAAGTAGAAGCTTCTAAGTTGTCGCAGTCATATAGAAAGGAGAACAGAAATTCAAGTTTTAGTTTTTGAAAATTCAATTTTTGGCCGGTTTTGCTGCCTTGTAGTTGACCTGGGACCTTAAGATATTGCATGAACCGAACTCTGGCAGCCACATTACACGAGAAATACCGAGAAGTGGTAATACGTAGTAAAAACCGCAGAAAACCTAACGTTTTCTACATTTGTTTTCGAAATGACATAACTGGAAATCATCACATTGGACGCATTTCTCTCGGAAACTTTTACATTAATCGTCTGGCAACTAATGCCGCGTGACGAGTTTTGCGGTCTCACCACTGTGTACGAAGTAGAAGCTTCTAAGTTGTTGCACTCACCAATAAAGGAGTACAGATTTTCAAGTTTTAGTTTTTGAAAATTCAATTTTTGGCCGGTTTTTCTGCCTTGTAGTTGACCTAGGACCTCAAGATTTTGCATGAAAACTACCCTGGCAGCCACATTACAAGAGAAAACGCGAGAAGTGGCAATGCGTAGTAAAAACCACAGAAAACCTAACATTTTCTATACTTGTTTTCGAAATGACGTAACTGAAAATCTTCACAATGGACGCATTTCTCTCGGAAACGTTAACATTTATCGTCTGGCAACTAATGCCGCGTGACTAGGTTTGCGGTCTCACCACTCTGTACGAAGCAAAAGCTTCTAAGTTGTTGGAGTCACCAAGAAAAAGGCACAGACATTCAAGTTGTAGTATTTGAAAATTCAATTTTTGAACGGTTTTGCTGCTTTGTAGTTGACCTAGGACCTTAAGATTTTGCATGAACCAACCCCTGGCAGCCACATTACACGAGAAAAATCGAGAAGTGGTAATGCGCAGTAAAAACCGCAGAAAACCTAACGTTTTCTACATTTGTTTTCGAAATGACGTAACTGAAAATCTTCACAAGGGACGCATTTCTCTCGGAAACGTTTACAATTATCGTCTGGCAACTAATGCCGCGTGATGAGGTTTGCGGTCGAACCACTCTGTACGAAGTAGAAGCTTCTAAGTTGTTGCAGTCACCAAGAAAGGAGCACAGCAATTCAAGTTTTAGTTTTCAAAAATTAGGTTTTTGGCAGCTTTTGCTGCCTTGTAGTTGACCTAGGACCTTTATATTTAGCATGAACCAAACTCTGGCAACCACATTACGCGAGAAAAAGCAAGAAGTAGTAATGCGTAGTAAAAATTGCAGAAAACCTAACGTTTTCTACATTTGTTTTCGAAATGACGTAAATGAAAATCGTCATATTGGGCGCAATTCTCTCGGAAACGTTTACATTTATCGTCTGGCAACTAATGCCGCGTGACGAGGTTTGCGGGCGCACCACTCTGTACGAAGTAGAAGTTTCTAAGTTGTTGAAGGCACCAAGAAAGGAGCACAGAAATTCAAGTTTTAGTTTTAGAAAATTCAGTTTTATCCACTTTTGCTGCCTTGTAGTTGACCTAGAAACTTAAGATTTTGCATGAACCGAACTCTGGCAGCCACATTACACGAGAAAAAGCGAGAAGTGGTAATGCGCTGTAAAAACCGCAGAAAACTTAACGTTTTCTACATTTGTTTTCGAAATGACGTAACTGAAAATCGTCACATTGGACACATTTCTCTCGGAAACGTTTACATTTATCGTCTGACAACTAATGCCGCGTAATGAGGTTTGCGGTCGCACCACTCTGTACGAAGTAGAAGCTTCCAAGTTGTTGCAGTCACCAAGAAACGGGCACAGAAATTCAAGTTTTAGTTTTCGAAAATTCAATTTTTGTCCGGTTTTGCTGCCTTGTAGTGTACCTGGGACCTTAAGATTTTGCATGAACCGAACTCTGGCAGCCACATTACACGAGAAAAAGCAAGAAGTGGTAATGCGTAGTAAAAACCACAGAAAACCTAACGTTTTCTACATTTGTTTTCGAAATGACGTCACTGGAAATCGTCACAATGGACGCATTTCCATCGGAAACGTTTACATTAATCGTCTGGCAACTAATGCCGCGTGACGGGGTTTGCGGTCTCACCGCTCTGTACGAAGTAGAAGCTTCTAAGTTGTCGCAGTCACAAAGAAAGGAGCACGGTAATTCAAGTTTTAGTTTTCGAAAATTCAATTTGTGGCCGGTTTTGCTGCCTTGTAGATGACCTAGGACCTTAAGATTTTGCGTGAACCGAACTCTGGCAGCCACATTACACGAGAAAGAGCGAGAAGTGGTAATGCTTAGTAAAAACCGCAGAAAACCTAACGTTTTCTACATTTGTTTTCGAAATGACGTAACTGAAAATCGTCACAATTGACTCATTTCTCTCGGAAACGTTTACATTTATCGTCTGGCAACTAATGCCGCGTGATGACGTTTGCGGTCGCACCACTCTGTACGAAGTAGAAGCTTCTGAGTTGTTGCAGTCACCAAGAAAGGGGCACAGAAATTCAAGGTTTAGTTTTTGAAAATTCAGTTTTTGGCCGCTTTTTCTGCCTTGTAGTTGTCCGAGGACCTTAAGATTTTGCATGAACCGAACTCTGGCAGCCACATTACACGAGAAAAGGCGAGAAGTGGTAATGCGCGGTAAAAACCGCAGAAAACCTTATGTTTTCTACATTTGTTTTGGAAATGACGTATATGAAAATCGTCACATTGGACGCATTTATCTCGGAAACGTTTACATTTATCGTCTGACAACTAATGCCGCGTGATGAGGTATACGGTCGCACCACTCTGTACGATGTAGAAGCTTCCAAGTTGTGGCAGTCACCAAGAAAGGAGCACAGAAGTTCAAGTTTTAGTTTATGAAAATTCAATTTTTGTACGGTTTTGCAGCCTTGTAGTTGACCTGGGACCTTAAGATATTGCATGAACAGAACTCTGGCAGCCTCATTACACGAGAAAAAGCAGGAAGTGGCAATACGTAGTAAAAACCACAGAATACCTAACGTTTTCTACATTTGTTTTCGAAATGACGTAACTGAAAATCTTCACAATGGACGCATTTCTCTCGGAAACGTTTACATTTATCGTCTGGCAACTAATGCCGTGTGGCGAGGTTTGCGGTCGCACCACTCTGTACGAAGTAGAAGCTCCTAAGTTGTTGCAGTCACCAGGAATAGAGCACAGGAATTCAAGTTTTAGTTTTTAAAATTCAAATTTTTGCCGGTTTTGCTGCCTTGTAGTTGTCGTAGGGCCTTACGATTTTGGTTGAACCGAACAATGGCAGCCACATTACACGAGAAGAAGCGAAAAGTGGTAATGCGTAGTAAAAACCGCAGAAAACCAAACGTTTTCTACATTTGTTTTCAAACTGACGTAACTGAAAATCTTCACATTGGACGCATTACTCTCGGAAACGTTTACATTAATCGTCTGGCAACTAAAGCAGCGTGACAAGGTTTGCGCTCGCACTACTCTGTACGAAGTAGAAGCTTCCAAGTTGTTTCAGACACCAAAAAGTGGCACAGAAATTCAAGTTTTAGTTCTTGAAAATTCAATTTTCGGCCGCTTTTGTTGGCTTGTAGTTGACCTAGGACTTTAAAATTTTGCATGAACCGAACTCTGGCAACCACATTTCACGGGAAAAAGCGAGAAGTGGTAATGCGTAGTGAAAACCGCAGAAAACCTAACGTTTTCTACATTTGTTTTCGAAATGACGTAACTGGAAATCGTCACATTGGACGCATTTCTCTCGGAAACGTTTACATTAATCGTCTGGCAACTAAAGCCGCGTGACGAGGTTTGCGGTCGCACCACTCTGTACGAATTAGAAGCTTCTTAGTCGTTGCAGTCAACAAGATAGGAGCACAGAAATTCAAGTTTTAGTTTTTGAAAATTCAATTTTTGTCCGGTTTTGCTGCCTTGTAGTTGACCTGGGACCTTAAGATTTTGCATGAACCGAACTCTGGCAGCCACATTACACGAGAAAACGCTAGTAGTGGTTATGCGTAGTAAAAGACACACAAAACCTAACGTTTTCTACATTTGTTTTCGAAATGACGTCACTGGAAGTCGTCTCAATGGACGCATTTCCATCGGAAACGTTTACATTTATCGTCTGGCAACTAATGCCGCGTGACGAGGTTTGCGGTCTCACCGCTATGTACGAAGTAGATGCTTTCAAGTTGTTGCAGTCACCAAGAAAGGAGCACAGAAGTTCAAGTTTTAGTTTATGAAAATTCAGTTTTTAGCTGCTTTTGCTACCCTGTAGTTGCCCTCGGACCTTAAGATTTTGCATGAACCGATCTCTGGCAGCCACATTACACGACAAATATCGAGAAGTGCTAATGCGTAGTAAGAACCGCAGAAAACCTAACGTTTGCTACATTAGTTTTCGAAATGACGTAACTGAAAATCGTCCAATGGGACGCATTTCTCTCGAAAATGTTCACATTTATCGTCTGGCAACTAATGCCGCGTGATGAGGTTTGCGGTCGCACCACTCTGTACGAAGTAGAAGCTTCTAAGTTGTTGCAGTCACCAAGAATAGAGCACAGGAATTCAAGCTTTAGTTTTTAAAATTCAAATTTTTGCCGGTTTTGCTGCCTTGTTGTTGTCGTAGGGCCTTACGATTTAGCATGAACCGAACCCTTTCAGCCACATTACACCAGAAACAGCTAGAAGTGGTAATGCGTGGTAAAAACCGCAGAAAACTTATCGTTTTCTACATTTGTTTTTAAAATGACGTAACTGAAAATCTTCACATTGGACGCATTTCACTCGGAAACGTTTACATTTATCGTCTGGCAACTAATGCCGTGTGATGAGGTTTGCGGTCGCACCACTCTGTACGAAGTAGAAGCATCTAAGTTGTTGCAATCACCAAGAAAGGGGCACAGAAATCCAAATTTTAGTTTTTGAAAATTCACTTTTTGACCGGTTTTGCTGCCTTGTAGCTGACCTAGGACCTTAAGGTTTTGCATGAACCGAACTCTAACTGCCACATTACACGAGAAAAAGCGAGAAGTGGTAATGCATAGTAGAAACCACAGAAAGCCTAACGTTTTCTACATTTGTTTTCGAAATGACGTAACTGAAAATCGTCACATTGGACGCATTTCTCTCGGAAACGATTACATTTATCGTCTGGCAACTAATGCCGCGTGACGAGATTTGCGGTCGCACCACTCTGTACGAAGTAGAAGCTTCTAAGTTGTTGCAGTCACCAAGAACGGAGCACAGTAATTCAAGTTTTAGTTTCTGAAAAATCAATTTTGGCCGGTTTTGCTGCCTTGTAGTTGACCTAGGACCTTAAGATTTTGCATGAACCGAAGCCTGGCAGCCACATTACACGAGAAGTAACGAGAGGTGGTAATGCGTAGTAAAAACCGCTGAAAACCTAACGCTTTCTACATTTGTTTTCGAAATGACGTAACTGAAAATTCTGTTATTGGCCGGTATTGCTGCCTTGTAGTTTACCTAGGACCTTAAGATTTTGCATGAACTGAACTCTGGCAGCCACATTACACGAGAAAAAGCGAGAAGTGGTAATGCGTAGTGAAAACCGCAGAAAACCTAACGTTTTCTACATTTGTTTTCGAAATGACGTAACTGGAAATCGTCACATTGGACGCATTTCTCTCAGAAACGTTTACATTAATCGTCTGGCAACTAATGCCGCGTGACGAGGTTTGTGGTCGCACCACTCCGTACGAATTAGAAGCTTCTAAGTCGTTGCAGTCACCAAGATAGGAGCACAGAAATTCAAGTTTTAGTTTTTGAAAATTCAATTTTTGGCCGGTTTTGCTGCTTTGTAGTTGACCTAATACCTGAAGAGTTTGCATGAACCGAACCCTGGCAGCCCCATTACACGAGAAAAAGCGAGAAGTGGTAATGCGTAGTAAAAACCGCTGTAAACCTAAGGTTTCCTACATTTGTTTTCGAAATGTAACTGAATATCGTCACATTGGACGCATTTCTCTCGGAAACGTTTTCTTTTATCGTCTGGCAACTAACGCCGCGTGACGAGGTTTGCGTTCGCACCACTCTGTACGAAGTAGTAACTTCTAAGTTGTTGCAGTCACCAAGAAAGGAGCACAGAAATTCAAGTTATATTTTTTGAAAAATCAATTTTTGGCCAGTTTTGCTGCCTAGTAGTTGACCGCGGACCTTAAAATTTTGCATGAACCGAACTCTGTCAGCCACATTACACGGGAAAAAACGAGCAGTGGTAATGCAGAGTAAAAACCGCAGAAAACCAAACGTTTTCAACATTTGTTTTCGAAAGCACGTAACTAGAAATTGTCATATTTGGCGCATTTCTCTCGGAAACGTTTACATTTATCGTCTGGCAACTAATGCCGCGTGACGAGGTTTGCGGTCGCACCACTCTGTACGAAGTAGCAGCTTCTAAGTTGTTGCAGTCACCAAGAAAGGGAAGCAGAAATTCATGTTTTAGTTTTAGAAATTTCAGTTCTTTTCGCTTTTTCAGCCTTGTAGTTGACCTAGGTCCTTATGATTTTGCATGAACCGAACTCCGGCAGCCACATTACACGAGAAAAAGGAGAAGTGGTAATGCGTAGTAAAAACCGCAGAAAACCTAACGTTTTCTACATTTGTTTTCGAAATAACGTAACTTAAAATTAAGTTTTTGGTCGGAATTGCTGCCTTGTAGTTTACCTAGGACCTTAAGATTTTGCATGAACCGAACTCTGGCAGCCACATTACACGAGTAAGAGCGAGAAGTGGTAATGCGTAGTAAACACCGCAGAAAACCTAACGTTTTCTACATTTCTTTTCAAAATAACGTAACTGAAAATCTTCACAATGGACGCATTTCTCTCGGAAACGTTTATATTTATCATCTGGCAACTAACGCCGCGTGATGAAGCTTGCGGTCGCACCACTGTGTACGAAGTAGAACCTTCTAAGTTGTTCCAATCACCAAGAAAGGGGCACAGAAATTCAAGTTTTAGTTCTTGATGATTCAATTTTTGGCCGGTTTTGCTGCCTTGTAGTTGACCTAGGACCTTAAGATTTTGCATGATCCGAACTCTGGCAGCCACATAACACGAGAAAAAGCGAGAAGTGGTAATGCGTATTAAAAACGGCAGAAAACCAAATGTTTTCTACATGTGTTTTCGAAATGACGTAAATGAAAATTTTCACAATGGACGCATTGTTCCCGGAAACGTTTACATTTATCGTCTGGCAACTAATGCCGCGTGACGAGGTTTGCGGTGCACCACTCTGTACGAAGTAGAAGCTTCTAAGTTGTTTCAGTCACCAAGAAGAGCACAGAAATTCAATTTTTTTTTTGAAACTTCAATTTTTGGCCGCTTTTGTTGCCTTGTAGTTGACCTAGGACCTCAAGATTTTGCATAAACCGAACTCTGGCAGCCACAATACTCGGGAAAAAGCGGGCACTTGTAATGCGTAGTGATAACCGCAGAAAACCTAACGTTTTCTACATATGTTTTCGAAATGACGTAACTGGAAATCGTCACATTGGACGCATTTCTCTCGCAAACGTTTACATTTATCGTCTGGCAACTAATGCCGCGCGACGAGGTTTGCGGTCGCACCACTGTGTACGAAGTAGAACCTTGTAAGTTGTTGCAGTCACCAAGAAAGGGGCACAGAAATTCAAGTTTTAGTTTTTTAAAATTCAGTTTTAGGCCGCTTTTGCAGCCTTGTAGTTGACCTAGGACCTTAAGGTTTAGCATGAATCGAACCCTGGCAGCCACATTACACGAGAAAAATCGAGAAGTGGTAATGCGTAGTAAACACCGCAGAAAACCTAACGTTTTCTACATTTGTTTTCGAAATGACGTAACTGAAAATCGTCACATTGGACGCATTACGCTCAGAAACATTTACATTTATCGTCTGGCAACCAATGCCGCGAGACGAGGTTTGCGGTCGCACCACTCTGTACGAAGTAGAAGCTTCTAAGTTGTTGCAGCCACTAAGAAAGGGGCACAGAAATTCAAGTTTTAGTTTTTAAAAATTGAGTTTTCGGACGCTTTTGCAGCCTTGTAGTTGACCTAGGACCTTAAGATTTTGCATGAACCGAACTCTGGCAGCCACATTAAACGAGAAAAAGCGAGAAGTTGTAATGCGTAGTAAAAACAGCAGAAAACCTAACGCTTTCTACATTTGTCTTCGAAATGACATAACTGAAAATCGTCACATTGGACTCATTTCTCTATGAAACGTTTACATTTATCGTCTGGCAACTAATGCCGCGTGACGAGGTTTGCGTTCGCACCACTCTGTACGAAGTAGAAGCTTCTAAGTTGTTGCAGTCACCAAGAAAGGAGCACAGAAATTGAAGTTTTAGTTTTTGAAAATTCAGTTTTTGGCCGCTTATGCTGCCTTGTAGTTGACCTAGGACCTCAAGATTTTGCATGAACCGAACTCTGGCAGCCACATTACACGAGAAAAAACGAGCAGTGGTAATGCAGAGTAAAAACCGCAGAAAACCAAACGTTTTCAACATTTGTTTTCGAAAGCACGTAACAGGAAATTGTCATATTTGGCGCATTTCTCTCGGAAACGTTTACATTTATCGTCTGGCAACTAATGCCGCGTGACGAGGATTGCGGTCGCACCACTCTGTACGAAGTAGCAGCTTCTAAGTTGTTGCAGTCACCAAGAAAGGGAAGCAGAAATTCAAGTTTTAGTTTTAGAAATTTCAGTTTTTTTTCGATTTTTCAGCCTTGTAGTTGACCTAGCTCCTTATGATTTTGCATGAACCGAACTCTGGCAGCCACAATACACGAGAAAAAGGAGAAGTGGTAATGCGTAGTAAAAACCGCAGAAAACCTAACGTTTTCTACTTTTGTTTTCGAAATAACGTAACTTAAAATTAAGTTTTTGGTCGGAATTGCTGCCTAGTAGTTTACCTAGGACCTTAAGATTTTGCATGAACCGAACTCTGGCAGCCACATTACACGAGAAAAAGCGAGAAGTAAAAATGTTTAGTAAATACCGCAGAAAACCTAACGTTTTTTACATTTGTTTTTGAATTGCCGTAACTGAAAATCTTCAAAATGGACGCATTTCTCTCGGAAACGTTTACATTTATTGTCTGGCAACTAATGCCGCGTGATGAGGTTTGCGGTCGCACCACTCTGTACGAAGTAGAAGCTTCTAAATTGTTGCAGTCACCAAGAAAGGCGCACAGAAATTCAAGTTTTAGTTTTTGAAAATTCAGTTTTTGTCCGCTTTTGCAGTCTTATAGTTGTCCTAGGAACATAAGATTTTGCACGAATCGAATCCTGGCAGCCACATTACACGAGAAAAAGCGAGAAGTGGTAATGCGTAGTAAAAACCGCAGAAAACCTAACGTTTACTACATTTGTTTTCGAAATGACGTAATTGAAAATCGTCACATTGGACGCATTTCTCTCAGAAACGTTTACATTTATCGTATGGCAACTAATGCCGCATGACGAGGTTTGCTGTGCACCACTCTGTACGAAGTAGAAGCTTCTAAGTTGTTTCAGTCACCAAGAAGAGCACAGAAATTCAATTTTTTTTTTTAAACTTCAATTTTTGGCCGCTTTTGTTGCCTTGTAGTTGACCTAGGACCTTAAGATTTTGCATGAACCGAACTCTGGCAGCCACATTACACGGGAAAAAGCGAGGACTTGTAATGCGTAGTGATAACCGCAGAAAACCTAACGTTTTCTACATACGTTTTCGAAATGACGTAGCTGGAAATCGTCACATTGGACGCATTTCTCTCGGAAACGTTTACATTTATCGTATGGCAACTAATGCCGCGCGACGAGGTTTGCGGTCGCACCACTGTGTACGAAGTAGAACCTTGTAAGTTGTTGCAGTCACCAAGAAAGGGGCACAGAAATTCAAGTTTCAGTTTCTGAAAATTCAGTTTTTGGCCGCTTATACTGCCTTGTAGTTGACCTAGTACCTTAAGATTTTGCATGAACCGAACTCTGGCAGCCACATTACACGAGAAAAAACGAGAAGTGGTAATGCGTAGTAAAAACCGCAGAAAACCTACCGTTTTCTACATTTGTTTTCAAAATGACGTAACTGAAAATCTTCACAATGGTCGCATTTCTCTCGGAAACGTTTACATTTATCGTCAGGCAACTAATGCCGCGTGATGAGGTTTGCGGTTGGACCACTCTGTACGAAGTAGAAGCTTCGAACTTGTTGCAGTCACCAAGAAAGGCGCACAGAAATTCAAGTTTTAGTTTTTGAAAATTAAGTCTGTGGCCGCATTTGCAGCCTTGTAGTTGACCTAGGACCTTATGATTTTGCATGAACCGAACTCTGGCAGCCACATTACACGAGAAAAAGCGAGAAGTGGTAATGCGAGTTAAAAACCGCAGAAGACCTAACGTTCTCTACATTTGTTTTCTAAATGACGTAACTGAAAATCGCCACATTGGACGCATTTCACTCGGAAACGTTTACATTTATCGTCTGGCAACTAATGCCGCGTGACGAGGTTAGCGGTCGCACCACTGCGTACGAAGTAGAAGCTTCTAAGTTGTTGCAGTCACCAAGAAACGGGTACAGAAATTCAAGTTTTAGTATTTGAAAATAAATTATTGGCCGCTTTTGCTGCCTTGTAGTTGACCTAGGATCTTAAAATTTTGCATTAACCGAACTCTGGCAGCCACATTACACAAGAAAAAGCGAGAAGTGGTAATGTGTAGAAAAACCGCAGAATACCTAACGTTTTCTACATTTGTTTTCGAAATGACGTAACTGAAAATCTTCACAATGTACGCATTTCTCTCGGAAACGTATACATTTATCGTCTGACAAGTAATGCCGCGTGACGAGGTTTTCGGTCGCTCCACTCTGTACGAAGTAGAAGCTTCTAAAATGTTGCAGTCACCAAGGAACGGGTTCAGAAATTAAAGTTTTAGTTTATGAAAATTCAGTTTTTGGCCGCTTTTGCAGCCTTGTAGTTGACCTAGGTCTTTAAGATTTTGCATGAACCGAACTCTGGCAGCCACATTACAAGAGAGAAAGCGAGAAATGGTAATGTGTAGTAAAAACCGCAGAAAACCTAACCTTTTTAACATTTGTTTTCGAAAGGACGTAACTGAAAATTCAGTTTTTGGCCGATAATGCTGCCTTGTAGTTGACCTAGGACCTTAAGATTTTGCATGAACCGAACTCTGGCAGCCACATTATACGAGAAAAAGCGAGAACTGGTAATGTGTAACCGCTGAAAACCTAACGTTTTCTACATTTATTTTCGAATTGACGTAACTGAAAATCTTCACAATGGACGCATTTCTCTCGGAAACGATTACATTTATCGTCTGGCAACTAATGCCGCGTAACGAGGTTTTCGGTCGCACCACTCTGTACGAAGTAGAAGCTTCTAAGTTGTTGCAGTCACCAAGAAAGGAGCACAGAAATTCAAGTTTTAGTTTCTGAAAATTCAATTTTTGTCCTATTTTGCTGCCTTGTAGTTGACCTAGACCTTAAGATTTTGCATGAACCGAACTCTGGCAGCCACATTACACGAGAATAATTGAGAAGTAGTAATGCGTAGTATAAACCGCAGAAAACCTAACGTTTTCTACATTTGTTCTCGAGATGACGTAACTGAAAATCGTCACATTGGGCGTATTTCTCTCGGAAACGTTTTTTTATCGTCTGGCAACTAATGCCGCGTGATGAGGTTTGCGGACGCACCAGTCTGTACGAAGTAGACCCTTCTAAGTTGTTGCAGTCACCAAGATAGGGGCACAGAAGTTCAAGTTTTAGTTTTTCAAAATTCAGATATTGGCCGCTTTTGCAGCCTTGTAGTTGACCTAGGTCCTTAAGGGTTTGCATGAACCGAACTCTGGCAGCCACATTACACGAGAAAAAGCTAGAAGTGGTAATGTGTAGTAAAAACGGCAGAAAACCTAACGTTTTCTACATTTGTTTTCGAAATGACGTAACTGAAAATTCAGTTTTTGGCCAGTATTGCAGCCTTGTAGTTGACCTAGGACCTTTAGATTTTGCATGAACCGAACTCTGGCAACCACATTACACGAGAAAAAGCGAGAAGTGGTAATGCGTAGTAAAAACCGCAGAAAACCTAACGTTTACTACATTTGTTTTCGAAATGACGTAACTGAAAATCTTCAGAATGGACGCATTTCTCTCGGAAACGTTTACATTTATCGTCTGGCAACTAATGCCGCGTGATGAGGTTTCCGGTCGCACCACTCTGTACGAAGTATAAGCTTCTAAGTTGTTGCTGTCACCAAGATAGGGGCACACAAATTCAAGTTTTAGTTTTTGAAAATACAATTTTGGGCCGCTTTTGCTGCCTTGTAGTTGACCTAGGACCTTAAGATTTTGCATGAACCGAACTCTGGCAGCCACATTACACGAGAAAAAGTTAGAACTGGTAATGGGTAGTAAAAATCCCAGAAAACCTAACGTTTTCTACATTTTTTTTCGAAATGACGTAACTGGAAATAGTCACATTGGGCGCATTTCATTCGGAAACGTTTACATTTATCGTCTGGCAACTAGCGCCGCGTGATGAGTTTAGCGGTCGCACCACTCTGTACGAAGTAGAAGCTTCTAAGTTGTTGCAGTCACCAAGAAAGTGGCAAAGAAATTCAAGTTTTAGTTTTTGAAAATTGAGTTTTCGGCCGCTTTTCCAGTCTTGTAGTTGACCTAGGACCTTAAGATTTTGCATGAACCGAACTCTGGCAGCCACATTACACGAGAAAAATCGAGCAGTGGTAATGCGTGGTAAAAACCGCAGAAAACCTAACGTTTTCTACATTTGTCTTCGAAGTGATGTAACTGAAAATCGACACATTGGTCGCATTTCTCTCGGAAACGTTCACATTTATCGTCTGGCAACTAATGCCGCGTGACGAGGTTTGCCGTCGCACCACTCTGTACCAAGTAGAAGCTTCTAAGTTGTTGCAGTCACCAAGAAAGGTTCACAGAATTTCAAGTTTTAGTTTTTGAAAATTCAGTTTTTGGCCGCTATTGCAGCCTTGTAGTTGACCTAGGACCTTAAGATTTTGCATGAACCGAACTCTGGGAGCCACAATACACGAGAAAAAGCGAGAAGTGGTAATCCGTAGTAAAAACCGCAGAAAACCTAACGTTTTCTACATTTGTTGTCGAAGTGACGTAACTGAAAATCTTCACAATGGAAGTATTTCTCTCGGAAACGTTTACATTTATCGTCTGGCAACTAATGCCGCGTGATGTGGTTTCCGGTCGCACCACTCTGTACGGAGTAGAAGCTTCTGAGTTGTTGCAGTCACCAAGATAGGGGCACAGAAATTCAAGATTTAGTTTTTGAGAATTCATTTTTTGCCCGGTTTTGCTGCCTTGTAGTTGACCTAG
Organism: Schistocerca serialis cubense; assembly: GCF_023864345.2. NCBI lineage: Eukaryota > Metazoa > Arthropoda > Insecta > Orthoptera > Acrididae > Schistocerca > Schistocerca serialis. Next base: position 381,282 of record NW_026047571.1, on the reverse strand, counting down.
GACCTTAAGATTTTGCATGAACCGATCTCTGGCAGCCACATTAAACGAGAAAAAGCGAGAAGAGGTAATGGGTAGTAAAAACCGCAGAAAACCTAACGTTTTCTACATTTGTTTTCGAAATGACGTAACTGGAAATCGTCACATTGGACGCATTTCTCTAGGAAACATTTACATTTATCGTCTGGCAACTAGCGCCACGTGATTAGGTTTGCGGTCGCACCACTCTGTACGAAGTCGACCCTTCTAAGTTGTCGTAGTCACCAAGAAAGGGGCACAGAAATTCAAGTTTTAGTTTTTGAAAATTCTGTTTTTGGTTGCATTTTGCTGCCTTGTAGTTGACCTAGGACCTTAAGATTTTCCATGAACCGAACTCTGGCAGCCACATTACACGGGAAAAAGCGAGAAGTGGTAATGCGTAGTGAAAACCGCAGAAAACCTAACGTTGCTACATTTGTTTTCGAAATGACGTAACAGGAAATCGTCACATTGGACGCATTTCTCTCGGAAACGTTTACATTTATCGTCTGGCAACTAATGCCGCGTGATGAGGTTTGCGGTCGCACCACTCTGCACGAAGTAGAAGCTTCTAAGTTGTTGCAGTCACCAAGAAAGGGGCACAGAAATTCGTTTTAGTTTTTAAAAATTGAGTTTTCGGCCGCTGTTGCAGGCTTGTAGTTGACCTAGGACCTTTAGATTTTGCATGAACCGAACTCTGGCCGCCACATTACACGAGAAAAAGCGAGAAGTGTTAATGCGTAGTAAAAACCGCAGAAAACCTAACGATTTCTATATTTGTTTTAGAAATGACGGAACTGGAAATCGTCCCATTTGACGCATTTCTCTCGGAAACGTTTACATTTATGGTCTGGCAACTATTGCCGCGTGACGAGGTTTTGGGTCGCACCACTCTGTACTAAGTAGAAGTTTCTAAGTTGTTGCAGTCACCAACAAACTGGCACAGAAATTCAAGTTTTAGATTTTGAAAATTCTGTTTTTGGCAGCTTTTGCTGCCTTGTAGTTGACCTAGGACCTTAGGATTTTGCATGAACCGAACTCTGGCAGCCACATTACGCGAGAAAAAGCGAGCAGTGGTAATGCGTGGTAAAAACCACAGAAAACCAAACGTTTTCTACATTTGTTTTCGAAATGACGTAACTGAAAATCGCCACATAGGTCGCATTTCTCTCGGAAACGTTTACATTTATCGTCTGGCAACTAATGCCGCGTGACGAGGTTTGCGGTCGCACCACTCTGTACGAAGTAGAAGCTTCAAAGTTGTTGCAGTCACCAAGAAAGGTTCACAGAAATTCAAGTTTTAGGTTTTGAAAATTCAGTTTTTTGCCGCTTTTTCAGCCTTGTAGTTGACCTAGGGCCTTAAGATTTTGCATGAACTGAACTCTGGCAGCCACATTACACGAGAAAAAGCGAGAAGAGGTAATGCGTAGTAAAAACCGCAGAAAACCTAACGGTTTCTACATTTGTTTTCGAAATGTCGGAACTGGAAATCGTCACATTTGACGCATTTCTCTCTGAAACGTTTACATTTATCGTCTGGCAACTAATGCCGCGTGACGAGGTTTGCGGTCGCACCACTCTGTGCGAAGTAGAAGCTTCCAAGTTGTTGCAGTCACCAACAAAGGGGCACAGAATCTCAAGTTTTAGTTTTTGAAAATTCAGTTTCTGGCCGCTTTTGCAGCCTTGTAGTTGACCTAGGACCTTATGATTTTGCATGAACCGAACCATGGCAGCCACATTACACGATAAAAAGCGAGAAGTGGTAATGTGTAGAAAAACCGCAGAATACCTAACGTTTTCTACATTTTATTTTCGAAACGACGTAACTGAAAATCTTCACAATGGACGCATTTCTCTCGGAGACGTTTACATTTTTCGTCTGGAAACTGATGCCGTGTGATGAGGTTTTGCGGTCGCACCACTCTGTACGAAGTAGAAACTTGTAAGTTGTTGCAGTCACCAAGAAAGGAGCATAGAAATTCAAGTTTTAGTTTTTGAAAATTCAATTTTTGGCCGGTTTGGCTGCCTTGTAGTTGACCGAGGACCTTAAGATTTTGCATTAACCGAATTCTGGCTGCCACATTACACGAGGAAAAGCGAGAAGTGGTAATGCGTAGTAAAAACCGCAGAAAACCTATTGTTTTCTACATTAGTTTTGGAAATGACGTAACTGGAAATCGTCACATTGGACGCATTTCTCTCAGAAACGTTTACATTTATCGTCTGGCAACTAATGCCGCGTGATGAGGTTTGCGGTTGCACCACTCTGTACGAAGTAGAATTTTCTAACTTGTTGCAGTCACCAGGAAAGGCGCACAGAAATTCAAGTTTTAGTTTTTAAAAATGTAGTCAGTGGTAGCTTTTGCAGCCTTGTAGTTGACCTAGAACCTTAAGATTTTGCATGGACAGAACTCTGGCATCCACAATGTCCAACAAAAAGCGAGAAGTGGTAATGCAGAGTAAAAACCGCAGAAAACCTAACGTTCTCTACATTTGTTTTCTAAATGACGTAACTAAAAATCGCCACATTGGACGCATTTCACTCGGAAACGTTTACATTTATCGTCTAGCAACTAATGCCGCGTGACGAGGTTAGCGGTCGCACCACTCTGTGCGAAGTAGAAGCTTCTAAGTTGTTGCAGTCACCAAGAAAGGGGCACAGAAACTCAAGTTTTAGATTTTGAAAATTCAGTTTCTGGCCGCTTTTGCAGCCTTGTAGTTGACATAGGAGCTTATGATTTTGCATGAACCGAACCATGGCAGCCACATTACACGAGAAAAAGCTAGAAGTGGTAATGTGTAGAAAAACCGCAGAATACCTAACGTTTTCTACATTTTATTTTCGAAATGACGTAACTGAAAATCTTCACAATGGAAGCATTTCTCTCGTAAACGTTTACATTTATCGTCTGGCAACTAATGCCGCGTGACGAGGTTTGCGGTCGCACCACTCTGTACGAAGTAGAAGCTTCTAAGTTGTTGCAGTCACCAAGAAAGGGTCACAGAAACTCAAGTTTTAGTTTTTGAAAATTCAGTTTCTGGCCGCTTTTGCAGCCTTGTAGTTGACCTAGGACCTTATGATTTTGCATGAACCGAACCATGGCAGCCACATTACACGATAAAAAGCGAGAAGTGGTAATGTGTAGAAAAACCGTAGAATACCTAACGTTTTCTTCATTTTATTTTCGAAATGACGTAACTGAAAATCTTCACAATGGACTCATTTCTCTCGGAGACGTTTACATTTATCGTCTGGAAACTAATGCCGTGTGATGAGGTTTGCGGTCGCACCACTCTGTACGAAGTAGAAAGTTCTAAGTTGTTACAGTCACCAAGAAAGGGAATCAGAAATTCAAGTTTTAGTTTTTGAAAATTCAATTTTTGGCGTGTTTTACTGCCTTGTAGTTGACCGACGACCTTAAGATTTTGCATGAACCGAACTCTGGCAGCCACATTACACGAGGAAAAACGAGAAGTGGTAATGCATAGTAAAAACCGCAGAAAACCTAATGTTTTCTACATTTGTTTTGGAAATGACGTAACTGGAAATCGTCACATTGGACGCATTTCTCTCAGAAACGTTTACATTTATCGTATGGCAACTAATGCCGCGTGATGAGGTTTGCGGTTGCACCACTCTGTACGAAGTAGAAGCTTCTAACTTGTTGCAGTCACCAAGAAAGGCGCACAGAAATTCAAGTGTTAGTTTTTGAAAATGCAGTCAGTGGCCGCTTTTGCAGCCTTGTACTTGACCTAGAACCTTAAGATTTTGCATGGACCGAACTCTGGCATCAACAACGTCCGACAAAAAGCGAGAAGTGGTAATGCAGAGTAAAAACCGTAGAAAACCTAACGTTCTCTACATTTGTTTTCTAAATGACGTAACTGAAAATCGCCACATTGGACGCATTTCACTCGGAAACGTTTACATTTAAAGTCTGGCAACTAATGCCGCGTGACGAGGTTAGCGGTCGCACCACTCTGTGCGAAGTAGAAGTTTCTAAGTTGTTGCATTAACCAAGAAAGAGGCACAGAAACTCAAGTTTTAGTATTTGAAAATTCAGTTTCTGGCCGCTTTTGCAGCCTTGTAGTTGACCTAGGACCTTATGATTTTGCATGAACCGAACCATGGCAGCCACATTACACGATAAAAAGCGAGAAGTGGTAATGTTTAGAAAAACCGCAGATTACCTAACGTTTTCTACATTTTATTTTCGAAACGACGTAACTGAAAATCTTCACAATGGACGCATTTCTCTCGGAGACGTTTACATTTATCGTCTGGAAACTAATGCCGTGTGATGAGGTTTGCGGTCGCACCACTCTGTACGAAGTAGAAACTTCTAAGTTGTTGCAGTCACCAAGAAAGGGGCACAGAAATTCAAGTTTTAGTATTTGAAAATTCAATTTTTGGCCTGTTTTGCTGCCTTGTAGTTGACCGAGGCCCTTAAGATTTTGCATGAACCGAACTCTGGCTGCCACATTACACGGGAAAAGCGAGAAGTGGTAATGCGTAGTGAAAACCGCCGAAAACCTAACGTTTGCTACATTTGTTTTCGAAATGACGTAACTGGAAATCGTCACATTGGAAGCATTTCTCTCAGAAACGTTTATATTTATCGTCTGGCAACTACTTCCGCGTGACGAGGTTTGCAGTCGCACCACTCTGTACGAAGTAGAATCTTTTAAGTTGTTGCAATGACCAAGAATGAGGCACAGAAATTCAAGTTTTAGTTTTTGAAAATTCAATTTTTGGCCAGTTTGGCTGCCTTGTAGTTGACCTAGGACCTATTTGATTTTGCATGAACCGAACTCTGGCAGCCACATTACACGAGAATAAGCGAGAACTGGTAATGCATAGTAGAAACCGCAGAAAACCTAACGTTTTCTTCATTTGTTTTCAAAATGATGTAACTGAAATCGTTACGTTGGACGCATTTCTCTCGGAAACGTTTACATTTATCGTCTGGCAACTAATGCCGCGTGACGAGGTTTGCGGTCGCACAACTCTGTGCGAAGTAGTAGCTTCTAAGTTGTTGCAGTCACCAGGAAAGGGGCACAGAAACTCAAGTTTTAGTTTTTGAAACTTCAGTTTCTGGCCGCTTTTGCAGCCTTGTAGTTGACCTAGGTCCTTATGATTTTGCATGAACCGAACCATGGCAGCCACATTACAGTGGAAATGTGTAGAAAAACCGCAGAATACCTAACGTTTTCTACATTTGTTTTCGAAATGACGTAACTGAAAATATTCACAATGGACGCATTTCTCTCGGAAACGTTTACATTTATCGTCTGGAAACTAATGCCGTGTGATGAGGTTTGCGGTCGCACCACTCTGTACGAAGTAGAAACGTCTAAGTTGTTGCAGTCACCAAGAAAGGGGCACAGAAATTCAAGTTTTAGTTTTTGAAAATTCAATTTTTGGCCTGTTTTGCTGCCTTGTAGTTGACCGAGGACCTTAAGATTTTGCATGAACCTTACTCTGGCTGCCACATTACACGAGGAAAAGCGAGAAGTTGTAATGCGTAGTAATAACCGCAGAAAACCTAATGTTTTCTACATTTGTTTTCGAAATGACGTAACTGGAAATCATCACATTGGACGCATTTCTCTCAGAAACATTTACATTTATCGTATGGCAACTAATGCCCCGTGACGAGGTTTTGCGGTCGCACCACTCTGTACGAAGTAGAAGCTTCTAAGTTGTTTCAGTCACCAAGAAAGGGGCACCGAAATTCAAGTTTTAGTTTATGAAAATTCAATTTTTGGCCTCTTTTGTTGAATTGTTGTTGACCTAGGACCTTAAGATTTTGCATGAACCGAACTCTGGCAGCCACATTACACAGGAAAAGCGAGAAGTGGTAATGCGTAGTGAAAACCGCAGAAAACCTAACGTTTGCTACATTTGTTTTCGAAATGACGTAACTGGAAATCGTCATATTGGATGCATTTCTCCAGGAAACGTTTACATTTTTCGTCTGGCAACTAATGCCGCGTGACGAGGTTTGCGGTCGCACCACTCTGTACGAAGTAGAAGCTTCTAAGTTGTTGCAGTCACCAAGAAAGGGGCACAGAAATTCAAGTTTTAGTTTTTGAAAATTCAGTCTTTGGAACCTTTTGCATACTTGTAGTTGACCTACGACCTTAAGATTTTGCATGAACTGAACTCTGGCAGCCACATTACACGAGATAAAGGGAGAAAAGGTAATGCGTAGTTAAAATCGCAGAAAACTGACCGTTTTCTACATTTGTTTTCGAAATGACGTAACTTAAAATCACCAACATTGGTCGCATTTCTCTCGGAAACGTTTACATTTATCGTCTGGCAACTAACGCCGCGTGACGAGGTTTGCGGTCGCACTACTCTGTACGAAGTAGAAGCTTCTAAGTTGTTGCAGTCACCAAGAAAGTTTCACAGAAATTTAAGTTTTAGTTTTTGAAAATTCAGTTTTTGTCCGCTTTTGCAGCATTGTACTTGACCTAGGACCTTAAGATTTTGCATGAACCGAACCCTGGCAAGCACATTACACGAGAAAAAGCGAGAAGTGGTATTGCGTAGTGAAAACCGTTGAAAACCTAACGTTTTCTACATTTGTTTTCGAAATGACGTAACTGAAAATTCAGTTTTTGGCAGGTTTTGCTGCCTTGTAGTTGACCTAGGACCTTAAGATTTTCCATGAACCGAACTCTGGCAGCCACATTACACGAGAAAAAGGGAGAAGTAGTATAGCGTAGTAAAAACCGCAGAAAACCTAACGTTTTCTACATTTGTTTTCGAAATGACGTAACTAAAATCGTCACATTGGATGCATTTCTCTCGGAAACGTTTACATGTATCGTCTGGCAAGTAATGCCGCGTGCCGAGGTTTGCGGTCGCACCACTCTGTACGAAGTAGAAGCTTCTAAGTTGTTTCAGTCACCAAGAAAGGGGCACCGAAATTCAAGTTTTAGTTTTTGAAAATTCAATTTTTGGCCGCTTTTGTTGCCTTGTAGTTGACCTAGGACCTTAAGATTTTGCATGAACCGAACCATGGCAGCCACATTACACGATAAAAAGCGAGAAGTGGTAATGTGTAGAAAAACCGCAGAATACCTAACGTTTTCTACATTTGTTTTCGAAATGACGTAACTGAAAATCTTTACAATGGACGCATTTCTCTCGGAAACGTTTACATTCATCGTCTGGCAACTATTGCCGCGTCACGAGGTTTGCCGTCGCACCACTCTGTACGAAGTAGAAGCTTCTAAGGTGTTGCAGTCAAAAAGAATATAGCACAGAATTTGAATTGTAGTTTTTGAAAATTCGGTTTTTTGCCGGATATGCTGTCTTATTTTTGACCTAGGACCTTAAGATTTTGCATGAACCGAACCCTGGCAGCCACATTACACGAGAAAAAGCGACAAGTGGTAATGCGTAATAAAAACCGCAGAAATCCTAACGTTTTCTACATTTGTTTTCGAAATGACGTAACTGAAAATCTTCACAATGGACACATTTCTCTCGGAATCGTTTACATTTATCGCCTGGCAACTAATGCCGCGTGACGAGGTAGGCGGTCGCACCACTCTGTACGAAGTACAAGCTTCTAAGTTGTTGCAGTCACCAAGAAAGGAGCACAGAAATTCAAGTATTAGGTTTTAAAATTTCAACTTTTGTCCGGTTTTGCTGCCTTGAAGTTGACGTAGGACCTTAAGATTTTGTATGAACCGAACTCTGGCACCCACATTACACAAGTGGTAATGCGCAGTAAAAACGGCAGAATACCTAACGTTTTCTACATTTGTTTTCGAAATGACGTAACTGAAAATCGACACTTTGGACGCATTTCTCTCGGAAACGTTTACATTTATCGTCTGGCAACTAATGCCGCGTGATGAGGTTTGCGGTCGCACCACACTGTACGAAGTAGAAGCTTCTAAGTTGTTGCAGTCACCAAGAAATGGGCACAGAAATTCAAGTTTTACTTCTTGAAAATTCAAGTTTTGGCTGGTATTGCTGCCTTCTATTTGCCTAGCACCTGAAGATTTTGCATGAACCGAAACCTGGCAGCCACATTACACGAGAAAAAGCGAGAAGTGGTAATGCGTAGTAGAAACCGCAGAAAACTTAATGTTTTCTACATTTGTTTTCGAAATGACGTAACTGAAAATCTTCACAATCTACGCATTTCTCTTGGAAAAGTTTACATTTATCGTCTGGCAACTAATGCCGCGTGATGAGGTTTGCGGTCGCACCACTCTGTACGATGTAGAAGCTTCTAAGTTGTTGCAGTCAAAAAGAATGTAGCACAGAAATTGAAGTTGTAGTTTTTGTAATTTCAGTTTTTGGCCGGATTTGCTGTCTTGTATTTGACCTAGGACCTTAAGATTTTGCATGAACCGAACTCTGGCAGCCACATTACACAAGAAAAAGCGAGAAATGGTAATGCGTTGTAAAAACCGCAGAAAACCTAACGTTTTCTGCATTTGTTTTCGAAATGACGTAACTGAAAATCTTCACAATGGAAGCATTTCCCTCGGAAACGTTTACATTTATTGACTGGCAACTAATGCCGCGTGATGAGGTTTTCGGACGCACCACGCTGTACGAAGTAGAAGCTTCTAAGTTGTTGCAGTCACCAAGAAAGGAGCACAGAAATTCAAGTTTTAGTTTTTGAAAATTCAATTTTTGGCCGGCTTTGCTGCCTTGTAGTTGACCTAGGACCTTAAGATTTTGCATGAACCGAACTCTGGCAGCCGCATTACACGAGAAAAAGCGAGAAGTGGTAATGCGTAGTAAAAACCGCAGAAAACCTAACGTTTTCTGCATTTGTTTTCGAAATGACGTAACTGAAAATCTTCACAATGGAAGCATTTCCCTCGGAAACGTTTACATTTATTGTCTGGCTACTAATGCCGCGTGATGAGGTTTGCGGTCACATCACTCTGTACGAAGTGCAAGCTTGTAAGTTGTTGGAGTCACCAAGAAAGGAACACAGAAATTAACGTTTCAGTTTATTAAATTGTTTTTGGCCGGTATTGCTGCCTTGTAGTTGACCTAGGACCTTAAGATTTTGCATGAACCGAACCCTGGCAGCCACATTACACGAGAAAAAGCGAGAAGTGGTAATGCGTAGTAAAAACCGCAGAAATCCTAACGTTTTCTACATTTGTTTTCGAAATGACGTAACTGAAAATCTTCACAATGGACACATTTCTCTCGGAATCGTTTACATTTATCGCCTGGCAACTAATGCCGCGTGATGAGGTTTGCGGTCGCACCACTCTGTACGAAGTACAAGCTTCTAAGTTGTTGCAGTCACCAAGAAAGGAGCACAGTAATTTAAAATTTAGTTTTAGAAAATTCAATTTTTGGCCGGTTTTGCTGCCTTCTAGTTGACCTAGGACCTTAAGATTTTGCATGAACCGAACTCTGGCAGCCGCATTACACGAGAAAAAGCGAGAAGTGGTAATGCGTAGTAAAAACCGCAGAAAACCTAACGTTTTCTGCATTTGTTTTCGAAATGACGTAACTGAAAATCTTCACAATGGAAGCATTTCCCTCGGAAACGTTTACATTTATTGTCTGGCTACTAATGCCGCGTGATGAGGTTTGCGGTCGCACCACGCTGTACGAAGTAGAAGCTTCTAAGTTGTTGCAGTCACCAAGAAAGGAGCACAGAAATTCAAGTTTTAGTTTTTGAAAATTCAATTTTTGGCCGGCTTTGCTGCCTTGTAGTTGACCTAGGACCTTAAGATTTTCCATGAACCGAACTCAGGCAGCCACATTACACAAGAAAAAGCGAGAAGTGGTAATGCGTGTTAAAAACCGCAAAACACCTGCCGGTTTCTACATTTGTTTTCGAAATGACGTATCTCATCTTCACAATGGACGCATTTCACTCGGAAACGTTTACATTTATCGTATGGCAACTAACGCCGCGTGATGAGGTTTGCGGTCGCACCACTCTGTACCAAGTAGAAGCTTCTGAGTTGTTGAAGTCACCAAGAAAGGAGCACAGAAATTCAAGTTTTAGTTGTTGAAAATTCAATTATTGGCCGATTTTGAAACCTTGTAGTTAACCTAGGACCTTAAGATTTTGCATGAGCAAACCCTGGCAGCCACATGACACGAAAAAAAGCGAGAATTGGTAATGCGTAGTAAAAACCGCAGAAAACCTAACGTTTTCTACATTTGTTTTCGAAATGACGTAAGTGAAAATCTTCATAATGGACGCATTTCTCTCGGAAACGTTTACATTTATCGTCTGGCAACTAATGCCGCGTGATGAGGTTTGCGGTCGCCCCACTCTGTACAAAGTAGAAGCTTCTAAGTTGTTGCAGTCACCAAGAAAGGAGCACAGAAATTCAAGTTTTAGTTTTTGAAAATTCAGTTTTTGGCCGGTTTTGCTGCCATGTAGTTGACCAAGGACTTTAAGATCTTGCATGAACCGAAATCTGGCAGCCACATTGCACGAGAAAAAACGAGAAGTGGTAATGCGTAGTAAAAACCGTACAAAACCTATTGTTTTCTACATTTGTTTTCGAAATGACGTAACTGGAAATCGTCACGTTTCGACGCATTTCTCTCGGAAACGTTTACATTTATCGTCTGGCAACTAATGCCGCGTGACGAGGTTTGCGGTCGCGCCACTCTGTACGAAGTAGAAGCTTCTAAGATGTTGCAGTCACCAAGAAAGGAGCACAGAAATTAAAGTTTTAGTTTTTGAAAATTCAATTTTTGGCCGGTTTTGCTTCCTTGTGGTTGACCTAGACCCTTAAGATTTTGCATGAACCGAACTCTGGCAGCCACATTACACGAGAAAAAGCGAGAAGTGGTAATGCGTAGTAAAAACCGCAGAAAACCTAACGTTTTCTGCATTTGTTTTCGAAAAGACCTAACCGAAAATCGTCACATTGGACGCATTTCTCTCGGAAACGTTGACATTTATCGTTTGGCAACTAATTCCGCGTGACGAGGTTTGCGGTCGCACCACTCTGTACGAAGTAGAAGCTTCTAAGTTGTTGCAGTCACCAAGAATGGAGCACAGAAGTTCAAGTTTTGGTTTTTGAAAATTCAATTTTTGGCCGGTTTTGCTGCCATGTAGTTGACCTAGGACCTTGAGATTTTGCATGAACCGAACCCTGGCGGCCACATTACACCAGAAAAATTGAGAAGTGGTATTGCGTATTAAACACCGCAGAAAACAACGTTTTCTACGTTTGTTTCCGAAAACACCTATCAAAAATCGTCACATTGGACGCATTTTTCTCGGAAACGTTGACCTTTATCGTCTGGCAACTAATGCCGCGTGACGAGGTTTGCGGTCGCACCACTCTGTACGAAGTAGAAGCTTCTAAGTTGTTGCAGTCACCAAGAGATGGGCACAGAAATTCAAGTTCTACTTCTTGAAAATTCAAGTTTTGGCTGGTAATGCTGCCTTGTATTTGACCTAGCACCTGAAGATTTTGCATGAACCGAAACCTGGCAGCCACATTACACGAGAAAAAGCGAGAAGTGGTAATGCGTAGTAGTAACCGCAGAAAACCTAACGTTTTCTACATTTGTTTTCGAAATGACGTAACTGAAAATCTTCACAATCTACGCATTTCTCTCGGAAAAGTTTACATTTATCGTCTGGCAACTAATGCCGCGTGATGAGGTTTGCGGTCGTACCACTCTGTACGATGTAGAAGCTTCTAAGTTGTTGCAGTCAAAAAGAATGTAGCACAGAAATTGAATTGTAGTTTTTGTAATTTCAGTTTTTGGCCGGATTTGCTGTCTTGTATTTGACCTAGGACCTTAAGATTTTGCATGAACCGAACCCTGGCAGCCACATTACACGTGAAAAAGCGAGAAGTGGTAATGCGTAGTAAAAACCGCAGAAAACCTATTGTTTTCTACATTTGTTTTCGAAATGACGTAACTGAAAATCGTCACAATAGACGCATTTCTCTCGGAAACGTTTGAATTTATCGTCTGGCAACTAATGCCGCGTGACGAGGTTTGCGGTCGCATCATTCTGTACGAAGTAGAAGCTTCTAAATTGTTGCAGTCACCAAGAAAGGAGCACAGAATTTTAAAATTTAGTTTTAGAAATTTCAATTTTTGGCCGGTTTTGCTGCCTTGTAGTTGACCTAGGACCTTAAGATTTTGCATGAACCGAATGCTGGCAGCCACATTACACAAGAAAAAGCGAGAAGTGGTAATGCGTTGTAAAAACCGCAGAAAACCTAACGTTTTCTGCATTTGTTTTCGAAATGACGTAACTGAAAATCTTCACAATGGAAGCATTTCCCTCGGAAACGTTTACATTTATTGTCTGGCAACTAATGCCGCGTGATGAGGTTTTCGGACGCATCACGCTGTACGAAGTAGAAGCTTCTAAGTTGTTGCAGTCACCAAGAAAGGAGCACAGAAATTCAAGTTTTAGTTTTTGAAAATTCAATTTTTGGCCGGTTTTGCTGCCTTGTAGTTGACCTAGGACCTTAAGATTTTGCATGAACCGAACTCAGGCAGCCACATTACACGAGAAAAAGCGAGATGTGCTAACGCGTTTTAAAAACGGCAGAAAACGTAACGTTTTCTACATTTGTTTTCTAAATAACGTAACTGGAAATCGTCACATTGAACGCATTTATCTCGGAAACGTTTACATTTATCGTCTGGCAACTAATACCGCGTGACGAGGTTTCCGGTCGCACCACTCTGCAGGAAGTAGATGCTTCTAAGTTAATGCAGTCACCATGAAAGCGGCACAGAGATTCAAGTTTTAGTTTTTAAAAATTCAATTTTTGGCCGGATTTATTGCCTTTTATTTGACCTAGGACCTTAAGATTTTTCATGAACCGAACTCAGGTAGCCACATTACACGAGAAAAAGCGAGAAGTGGCAATGCGTGTTAAAAACCGCAAAACACCTGCCGGTTTCTACATTTGTTTTCGAAATTACGTAACTGAAAATCTTAACAATGGACGCATTTCTCTCGGAAACGTTTACATTTATCGTATGGCAACTAATGCCGCGTGATGAGGTTGGCGGTCGCACCACTCTGTACGAAGTAGAAGCTTCTGAGTTGTTGAAGTCACCAAGAAAGGAGCACAGAAATTCAAGTTTTAGTTGTTGAAAATTCAATTTTTGGCCGGTTTTGAAACCTTGTAGTTAACCTAGGACCCTAAGATTTTGCATGAGCAAACCCTGGCAGCCACATAACACGAGAAAAAGCGAGAATTTGTAATGCGTAGTAAAAACCGCAGAAAACCTAACGTTTTCTACATTTGTTTTCGAAATGACGTAAGTGAAAATCTTCATAATGGACGTATTTCTCTCGGAAACATTTACATTTATCGTCTGGCAACTAATGCCGCGTGATGAGGTTTGCGGTCGCTCCACTCTGTACAAAGTAGAAGCTTCTAAGTTGTTGCAGTCACCAAGAAAGGAGCACAGAAATTCAAGTTTTAGTTTTTGAAAATTTAGTTTTTGGCCGGTTTTGCTGCCATGTAGTTGACCAAGGACCTTAAGATCTTGCATGAACCGAAATCTGGCAGCCACATTACACGAGAAAAAACGAGAAGTGGTAATGCGTAGTAAAAACCGTAGAAAACCTATTGTTTTCTACATTTGTTTTCGAAATGACGTAGCAGGAAATCGTCGCGTTTGGACGCATTTCTCTCGGAAACGTTTGACATTTATCGTCTGGCAACTAATGCCGCGTGACGAGGTTTGCGGTCGCACCACTCTGTACGAAGTAGAAGCTTCTAAGATGTTGCAGTCACCAAGAAAGGAGCACAGAAATTAAAGTTTTAGTTTTTGAAAATTCAATTTTTGGCCGGTTTTGCTTCCTTGTGGTTGAACTAGACCCTTAAGATTTTGCATGAACCGAACTCTGGCAGCCACATTACACGAGAAAAAGCGAGAAGTGGTATTGCGTAGTAAACACCGAAGAAAACTTAACGTTTTCTACATTTGTTTTCTAAATAACGTAACTGGAAATCGTCACATTGAACGCATTTATCTCGGAAACGTTTACATTTATCGTCTGGCAACTGATACCGCGTGACGAGGTTTCCGGTCGTCCGACTCTGCATAAAGTAGCTGCTTCTAAGTTAATGCAGTCACCATGAAAGCGACACAGAGATTCAAGTTTTAGTTTTTAAAAATTCAATTTTTGGCCGGATTTGTTGCCTTGTATTTGACCTAGGACCTTAAGATTTTTCATGAACCGAACTCAGGCAGCCACATTACACGTGAAAAAGCGAGAAATGGTAATGCGTGTTAGAAACCGCAAAACACCTGCCGGTTTCTACATTTGTTTTCGAAATGACGTAGCTCACAATCTTCACAATGGACGCATTTCTCTCGGAAACGTTTACATTTATCGTATGGCAACTAATGCCGCGTGACGAGGTTTGCGGTCGCACCACTCTGTACGAAGTAGAAGCTTCTAAGATGTTGCAGTCACCAAGAAAGGAGCACAGAAATTAAAGTTTTAGTTTTTGAAAATTCAATTTTTGGCCGGTTTTGCTTCCTTGTGGTTGACCTAGACCCTTAAGATTTTGCATGAACCGAACTCTGGCAGCCACATTACACGAGAAAAAGCGAGAGGTGGTAATGCGTACTAAACACCGCAGAAAACCTAACGTTTTCTACATTTGTTTTCGAAAAGACCTAACCGAAAATCGTCACATTGGACGCATTTCTCTCGGAAACGTTGACATTTATCGTTTGGCAACTAATTCCGCGTGACGAGGTTTGCGGTCGCACCACTCTGTACGAAGTAGAAGCTTCTAAGTTGTTGCAGTCACCAAGAAAGGAGCACAGAAATTCAAGTTTTAGTTTTTGAAAATTCAGTTTTTGGCCGGTTTTGCTGCCATGTAGTTGACCAAGGACCTTAAGATCTTGCATGAACGGAAATCTGGCACCCACATTACACGAGAAAAAACGAGAAATGGTAATGCGTAGTAAAAACCGTAGAAAACCTATTGTTTTCTACATTTGTTTTCGAAATGACGTAACTGGAAATCGTCGCGTTTGGACGCATTTCTCTCGGAAACGTTTACATTTATCGTCTGGCAACTAATGCCGCGTGACGAGGTTTGCGGTCGCATCACTCTGTACGAAGTAGAAGCTTCTAAGTTGTTGCAGTCACCAAGAATGGAGCACAGAAGTTCAAGTTTTGGTTTTTGAAAATTCAATTTTTGGCCGCTGTTGCTGCCTTGTAGTTGACCTAGGACCTTGAGATTTTGCATGAACCGAACCCTGGCAGCCACATTACGCGAGAAAATGCGACATATGGTAATGCGTAGTAAAAACAGCAGAAAACTTAACGTTCTCTACATTTGTTTTCGAAATGACGTAACTCAAAATCTTCACAATGGTCGCATTTATCTCTTAAACGTTTCCATTTAACGTCTGTTAACTAATGCCACGTGATGAGGTTTGCGGACGCACCAGTCTGTACGAAGTAGAAGCTTTTAAGTTGTTGCAGTCACCAATAAAGGGGCACAGAAATTCAAGTTTTAGGTTATGAAAATTCAATTTTTGACATCTTTTGCTGCCTTGTGGTTGACCTGGGACCTTAATATTTTGCATGAACCGAACCCTGGCAGCCGCAATACACGAGAAAAAGCGAGAAGTGGTAATGCGTAGTAAAAACCGCAGAAAACCTAACGTTATCTACATTTGTTTTCGAAATGACGTAAGTGAAAATCTTCATAATGGACGCATTTCTCTCGGAAACGTTTACATTTATCGTCTGGCAACTAATGCCGCGTGATGAGGTTTGCGGTCGACCCACTCTGTGCAAAGTAGAAGCTTCTATGTTGTTGCATTCACCAAGAAAGGAGCACAGAAATTCAAGTTTTACTCTTTGAAAATTCAGTTTTTGGCCGGTTTTGCTGCCATGTAGTTGACCAATGACCATAAGATCTTGCATGAACCGAACTCTGGCAGCCACATTACACGAGAAAAAGCGAGAAGTGGTATTGCGTAGTAAAAACCGCAGAAATCCTAACGATTTCTACATTTGTTTTCGAAATGACGTAACTGAAAATCGTCACATTGGACGCAATACTCTCGGAAACGTTTACATTTATAGTCTGGCAACTAATGCCGCGTGACGAGGTTTGCGGTCGCACCACTCTGAACGATGTAGAAGCTTCTAAGTTGTTGCAGTCACCAAGAAAGGAACACAGAAATTCAAGTTTTAGTTTTTGAGAATTCAGTTTTTGGCCGCTTTTGCTGCCTTGAAGTTGACGTAGGACCTTAAGATTTTGTATGAACCGAATTCTGGCACCCACATTACACAAGTGGTAATGCGCAGTAAAGACCGCAGAATACCTAACGTTTTCTACATTTGTTTTCGAAATGACGGAACTGGAAATCGGCACATTGGACGCAATTCTCTCTGAAACGTTAACATTTATCGTCTTGCAACTAATGCCGTGTGACGAGGTTTGCGGTCGCACCACTCTGTATGAAGTAGAAACTTCTAAGTTGTTGCAGTCACCAAGAAAGGGGCACAGAAATTCAAGTTTTAGTTTTTGAAAATTCAGTTTCTTCCCAGTTTCGCTGCCTTGTAGTTGACCTGGGACCTTAAGAAATTGCATGAATCGAACTCTGGCAGCGACATTACACGAGAAAAAGGGAGAATTGGTAATGCGTAGTAAAAACCGCAGAAAACCTAACGTCTTCTACATTTGTTTTCGAAATGACGTAACTGAAAATCGTCACATTGGACGCATTACTCTCGGAAACGTTTGCATTTATCGTCTGGCAACTAATGCCGCGTGACGAGGTTTGCGGTCACATCACTCTGTACGAAGTGCAAGCTCGTAAGTTGTTGGAGTCACCAAGAAAGGGGCACAGAAATTCACGTTCCAGTTTATTAAATTGTTTTTGGCCGGTATTGCTGCCTTGTAGTTGACCTAGGACCTTAAGATTTTGCATGAACCGAACCCTGGCAGCCACATTACACGAGAAAAAGCGAGAAGTGGTAATGCATAGTAAAAACCGCAGAAAACCTAATGTTTTCTTCATTTATTGTCGAAATGACGTAACTGAAAATCGTCACATTGGACGCATTTCTCTCGGAAACGATTACATTTATCGTCTGGCAACTAATGCCGCGTGACGAGGTTTGTGGTCGCATCACTCTGTACGAAGTGCAAGCTTGTAAGTTGTTGCAGTCACCAAGAAAGGGGCAAAGAAATTTAAGTTTTATTTTTTAAAAATTCAGTTTTTGGCCGCTTTTGTTGCCTTGTATTTGACCTAGGACCTTAAGATTTTGCATGAACCGAACCCTGGCAGCCACATTACACGAGAAAAAGCGAGAAGTGGTAATGCGTAATAAAAACCGCAGAAATCCTAACGTTTTCTACATTTGTTTTCGAAATGACGTAACTGAAAATCTTCACAATGGACACATTTCTCTCGGAATCGTTTACATTTATCGACTGGCAACTAATGCCGCGCGATGAGGTTTGCGGTCGCACCACTCTGTACGAAGTACAAGCTTCTAAGTTGTTCAGTCACCAAGAAAGTAGCACAGAAATTCAAGTTTTACTTTTTGAAAATTTAATTTTTTGCCGGTTTTTCTGCCATGTAGTTGAACTACGACCTTAAGATTTTGCATGAACCGAACTCCTGCAGCCACATTACACGAGAAAAAGCGAGAACTGGTAATGCGTAGTAAATACCGCAGAAAACCTAACGTTTTCTACATTTGTTTTCGAAATGACGTAACTGTTAATCGTCACAATGGACGCATTTCTCTCGGAAACGTTTACATTTATCGTCTGGCAACTAATGCCGCGTGATGAGGTTTGCGGTCGCACCACTCTCAACGAAGTATAAGCTTCTAAGTTGTTGCAGTCACCAAGAAAGTAGCACAGAAATTCAAGATTTAGTTTTTGAAAATTCAATTTTTGGCGGGTTTTGCTGCCTTGTAGTTGACGTAGGACCTTAAGATTTTGCATGAACCGAACCCTGGCAGCCAAATTACACGCGAAAAAGCGAGAAGTGGCAATGCGTAGTAAAAACCGCAGAAAACCTAGTGTTTTCTACATTTGTTTTCGAAATGACGTAACTGAAAATCTTCACAATGGACGCATTTCTCTCTGAAACGTTTACATTTATCGTCTGACAACTAATGGCGTGTGACGCGGTTTGCGTACGCACCACTCTGTACGAAATAGAAGCTTCTAAGTTGTTGCAGTCACCAAGAAAGGGGCACAGAAAGTTTTTGCAAGTTCAATTTTTGGCCGGTATTGCTGCCTTGTTGTTGACCTAGGACCTTAAGATATTGCATGAACCGAACTGTAGCAGCCACATTACACGAGAAAAAGCGAGAAGTGGTAATGCGTAGTAAAAACCGCAGAAAACATAACGTCTTCCACATTTGTTTTCGAAATGTCGTAACTGAAAATCGTCACATTGGACGCATTTCTCTCGTAAACGTTTACATTTATCGTCTGGCAACTAATGCCGCGTGACGAGGTTTGCGGTCGCACCACACTGAACGATGTAGAAGCTTCTAAGTTGTTGCAGTCACCAAGAAAGGATCACAGAAATTCAAGTTTTAGTTTTTGAGAATTCAGTTTTTGGCCGCTTTTGCTGCCTTGAAGTTGACGTAGGACCTTAAGATTTTGTATGAATTGAACTCTGGCACCCACATTACACAAGTGGTAATGCCCAGTAAAAACCGCAGAATACCTAACGTTTTCTACATTTGTTTTCGAAATGACGGAACTGGAAATCGGCACATTGGACGCAATTCTCTCAGAAACGTTTACATTTATCGTCTGGCATCTAATGTCGCGTGACGAGGTTTGCGGTCGCACTACTCTCTACGAACTAGAAGCTTCTAAGTTGTTGCTGTCACCAAGAAAGGGCACAGAAATTCAAGTTTTGGTTTTTGAAAATTCAGTTTTTGGCCGCTTTTGCTGCCTTGTAGTTGACCTAGGACCTTAAGATTTTGCATGAACCGAACCCTGGCAGCCACATTACACGTGAAAATGCGAGAAGTGGTATTGCGTAGTAAAAACCGCAGAAAACCTAACGTCTTCTACATTTGTTTTCGAAATGACGTAAGTGAAATTCTTAACAATGGACGCATATCACTCGGAAACATTTACATTTATCGTCTGGCAACTAATGCCGTGTGACGCGGTTTGCGGTCGCACCACTCTGTACGAAGTACAAGCTTCTAAGTTGTTGCAAACACCAAGAAGGGGGCACAGAAAGTTTTTGCAAATTCAATTTTTAGCCGGTATTGCTGCCTTGTACTTGACCTAAGACCCTAAAATTTTGCATGAACCGAACCCTGGCAGCCAAATTACACGAGAAAAAGCGAAAAGTGGTAATGCGTAGTAAAAACTGCAGAAAACCTAATGTTTTCTACATTTGTTTTCGAAATGACGTAACTGAAAATCTTCACAATGGACGCATTTCTCTCTGAAACGTTTACATTTATCGTCTGGCAACTAATGCCGTGTGACGAGGTTTGCGGTCGCACCACTCTGTATGAAGTAGAAACTTCTAAGTTGTTGCAGTCACCAAGAAAGGGGCACAGAAATTCAAGTTTTAGTTTTTGAAAATTCAGTTTCTTCCCAGTTTCGCTGCCTTGTAGTTGACCTGGGACCTTAAGAAATTGCATGAATCGAACTCTGGCAGCGACATTACACGAGAAAAAGGGAGAATTGGTAATGCGTAGTAAAAACCGCAGAAAACCTAACGTCTTCTACATTTGTTTTCGAAATGACGTAACTGAAAATCGTCACATTGGACGCATTACTCTCGGAAACGTTTGCATTTATCGTCTGGCAACTAATGCCGCGTGACGAGGTTTGCGGTCACATCACTCTGTACGAAGTGCAAGCTCGTAAGTTGTTGGAGTCACCAAGAAAGGGGCACAGAAATTCACGTTCCAGTTTATTAAATTGTTTTTGGCCGGTATTGCTGCCTTGTAGTTGACCTAGGACCTTAAGATTTTGCATGAACCGAACCCTGGCAGCCACATTACACGAGAAAAAGCGAGAAGTGGTAATGCATAGTAAAAACCGCAGAAAACCTAATGTTTTCTTCATTTATTCTCGAAATGACGTAACTGAAAATCGTCACATTGGACGCATTTCTCTCGGAAACGATTACATTTATCGTCTGGCAACTAATGCCGCGTGACGAGGTTTGTGGTCGCATCACTCTGTACGAAGTGCAAGCTTGTAAGTTGTTGCAGTCACCAAGAAAGGGGCAAAGAAATTTAAGTTTTATTTTTTAAAAATTCAGTTTTTGGCCGCTTTTGTTGCCTTGTATTTGACCTAGGACCTTAAGATTTTGCATGAACCGAACCCTGGCAGCCACATTACACGAGAAAAAGCGAGAAGTGGTAATGCGTAATAAAAACCGCAGAAATCCTAACGTTTTCTACATTTGTTTTCGAAATGACGTAACTGAAAATCTTCACAATGGACACATTTCTCTCGGAATCGTTTACATTTATCGACTGGCAACTAATGCCGCGTGATGAGGTTTGCGGTCGCACCACTCTGTACGAAGTACAAGCTTCTAAGTTGTTCAGTCACCAAGAAAGTAGCACAGAAATTCAAGTTTTACTTTTTGAAAATTTAATTTTTTGCCGGTTTTTCTGCCATGCAGTTGAACTACGACCTTAAGATTTTGCATGAACCGAACTCCTGCAGCCACATTACACGAGAAAAAGCGAGAACTGGTAATGCGTAGTAAATACCGCAGAAAACCTAACGTTTTCTACATTTGTTTTCGAAATGACGTAACTGTTAATCGTCACAATGGACGCATTTCTCTCGGAAACGTTTACATTTATCGTCTGGCAACTAATGCCGCGTGATGAGGTTTGCGGTCGCACCACTCTCAACGAAGTATAAGCTTCTAAGTTGTTGCAGTCACCAAGAAAGTAGCACAGAAATTCAAGATTTAGTTTTTGAAAATTCAGTTTTTGGCCGGTATTGCTGCCTTGTTGTTGACCTAGGACCTTAAGATATTGCATGAACCGAACTCTAGCAGCCACATTACACGAGAAAAAGCGAGAAGTGGTAATGCGTAGTAAAAACCGCAGAAAACATAACGTCTTCCACATTTGTTTTCGAAATGTCGTAACTGAAAATCGTCACATTGGACGCATTTCTCTCGTAAACGTTTACATTTATCGTCTGGCAACTAATGCCGCGTGACGAGGTTTGCGGTCGCACCACACTGAACGATGTAGAAGCTTCTAAGTTGTTGCAGTCACCAAGAAAGGATCACAGAAATTCAAGTTTTAGTTTTTGAGAATTCAGTTTTTGGCCGCTTTTGCTGCCTTGAAGTTGACGTAGGACCTTAAGATTTTGTATGAATTGAACTCTGGCACCCACATTACACAAGTGGTAATGCGCAGTAAAAACCGCAGAATACCTAACGTTTTCTACATTTGTTTTCGAAATGACGGAACTGGAAATCGGCACATTGGACGCAATTCTCTCAGAAACGTTTACATTTATCGTCTGGCATCTAATGTCGCGTGACGAGGTTTGCGGTCGCACTACTCTCTACGAACTAGAAGCTTCTAAGTTGTTGCTGTCACCAAGAAAGGGCACAGAAATTCAAGTTTTGGTTTTTGAAAATTCAGTTTTTGGCCGCTTTTGCTGCCTTGTACTTGACCTAAGACCCTAAAATTTTGCATGAACCGAACCCTGGCAGCCAAATTACACGAGAAAAAGCGAAAAGTGGTAATGCGTAGTAAAAACTGCAGAAAACCTAATGTTTTCTACATTTGTTTTCGAAATGACGTAACTGAAAATCTTCACAATGGACGCATTTCTCTCTGAAACGTTTACATTTATCGTCTGGCAACTAATGCCGTGTGACGAGGTTTGCGGTCGCACCACTCTGTATGAAGTAGAAACTTCTAAGTTCATGCAGTCACCAAGAAAGGGGCACAGAAATTCAAGTTTTAGTTTTTGAAAATTCAGTTTCTTCCCAGTTTCGCTGCCTTGTAGTTGACCTAGGACCTTAAGAATTTGAATGAATCGAACTCTGGCAGCCACATTACACGAGAAAAAGGGAGAATTGGTAATGCGTAGTAAAAACCGCAGAAAACCTAACGTCTTCTACATTTGTTTTCGAAATCACGTAACTGAAAATCGTCACATTGGACGCATTACTCTCGGAAACGTTTGCATTTATCGTCTGGCAACTAATGCCGCGTGACGAGGTTTGCGGTCACATCACTCTGTACGAAGTGCAAGCTTGTAAGTTGTTGGAGTTACCAAGAAAGGGGCACAGAAATTCACGTTTCAGTTTATTAAATTGTTTTTGGCGGGTATTGCTGCCTTGTAGTTGACCTAGGACCTTAAGATTTTGCATGAACCGAACTCTGGCAGCCACATTACACGAGACAAAGCGAGAAGTGGTAATGCGTAGTAAAAACCGCAGAAGACCTAACGTTTTCATCATTTGTTTTTGAAACGACGTAACTGAAAATCTTAACAATGGTCGCATTTCTCTCGGAAACGTTTACATTTATCGTCTGGCAACTAATGCCGCGTGACGTGATTTGCGGTAGCACCACTCTGTACGAAGTAGAAGCTTCTAAGTTGTTGCAGTCAAAAAGAATGTAGCACAGAAATTGAATTGTAGTTTTTAAAAATTCGGTTTTTGGCCGGATATGCTGTCTTGTATTTGACCTAGTACCTTAAGATTTTGCATGAACCGAACCCTGGCAGCCACATTACACGAGAAAAAGCGAGAAGTGGTAATGCGTAGTAAAAACCGCAGAAATCCTAACGTTTTCTACATTTGTTTTCGAAATGACGTAACTGAAAATCTTCACAATGGACACATTTCTCTCGGAATCGTTTACATTTATCGCCTGGCAACTAATGCCGCGTGATGAGGTTTGCGGTCGCACCACTCTGTACGAAGTACAAGCTTCTAAGCTGTTGCAGTCACCAAGAAAGGAGCACAGAAATTCAAGTATTAGGTTTTAAAAATTCATCTTTTGTCCGGTTTTGCTGCCTTGTAGTTGACGTAGGACCTTAAGATTTTGTATGAACCCAACTCTGGCACCCACATTACACAAGTGGTAATGCGCAGTAAAAACCGCAGAATACCTAACGTTTTCTACATTTGTTTTCGAAATGATCTAACTGAGAAACGTCACATTGGACGCATTTCTCTCGGAAACGTTTACATTTATCGTCTGGCAATTAATGCCGCGTGATGAGGTTTGCGGTCGCACCACCCTGTACGATGTAGAAGCTTCTAAGTTGTTGCAGTCAAAAAGAATGTAGCACAGAAATTGAAGTTGTAGTTTTTGTAATTTCAGTTTTTGGCCGGAATTGCTGTCTTGTATTTGACCTAGGACCTTAAGATTTTGCATGAACCGAACCCTGGCAGCCACATTACACGAGAAAAACCGAGAAGTGGTATTGCGTAGTAAAAACCGCAGAAAACCTATTGTTTTCTACATTTGTTTTCGAAATGACGTAACTGAAAATCGACACAATAGACGCATTTCTCTCGGAAACGTTTACATTTATCGTCTGGCAACTAATGCCGCGTGACAAGGTTTGCGGTCGCATCATTCTGTGCGAAGTAGAAGCTTCAAAGTTGTTGCAGTCACCAAGAAAGGAGCACAGAAATTTAAAATTTAGTTTTAGAAAATTCAATTTTTGGCCGGTTTTGCTGCCTTGTAGTTGACCTAGGACCTTAACATTTTGCATGAACCGAACTCTGGCAGCCACATTACACGAGAAAAAGCGAGAAGTGGTAATGCGTAGTAAAAACCGCAGAAAACCTAACGTTTTCTGCATTTGTTTTCGAAATGACGTAACTGAAAATCTTCACAATGGAAGCATTTCCCCCGGAAAAGTTTACATTTATTGTCTGGCTACTAATGCCGCGTGATGAGGTTTGCGGTCGCACCACGCTGTACGAAGTAGAAGCTTCTAAGTTGTTGCAGTCACCAAGAAAGGAGCACAGAAATTCAAGTTTTAGTTTTTGAAAATTCAATTTTTGGCCGGTTTTGCTGCCTTGTAGTTGACCTAGGACCTTAAGATTTTGCATGAACCGAACTCAGGCAGCCACATTACACGAGAAAAAGCGAGATGTGCTAACGCGTTTTAAAAACCGCAGAAAACGTAACGTTTTCTACATTTGTTTTCTAAATAACGTAAATGGAAATCGTCACATTGAACGCATTTATCTCGGAAACGTTTACATTTATCGTCTGGCAACTAATACCGCGTGACGAGGTTTCCGGTCGCACGACTCTGCATAAAGTAGATGCTTCTAATTTAATGCAGTCACCATGAAAGCGGCACAGAGATTCAAGTTTTAGTTGTTGAAAATTCAATTATTGGCCGATTTTGAAACCTTGTAGTCAACCTAGGACCTTAAGATTTTGCATGAGCAAACCCTGGCAGCCACATAACACGAGAAAAAGCGAGAGTTGGTAATGCGTAGTAATAACCGCATAAAACCCAACGTTTTCTACATTTGTTTTCGAAATGACGTAAGTGAAAATCTTCATAATGGACGCATTTCTCTCGGAAACGTTTACATTTATCGTCTGGCAACTAATGCCGCGTGATGAGGTTTGCGGTCGCCCCACTCTGTACAAAGTAGAAGCTTCTAAGTAGTTGCAGTCACCAAGAAAGGAGCACAGAAATTCAAGTTTTAGTTTTTGAAAATTCAGTTTTTGGCCGGTTTTGCTGCCATGTAGTTGACCAAGGACCTTAAGATCTTGCATGAACCGAAATCTGGCAGCCACATTGCACGAGAAAAAACGAGAAGTGGTAATGCGTAGTAAAAACCGTACAAAACCTATTGTTTTCTACATTTGTTTTCGAAATGACGTAACTGGAAATCGTCACGTTTGGACGCATTTCTCTCGGAAATGTTTACATTTATCGTCTGGCAACTAATGCCGCGTGACGAGGTTTGCGGTCGCACCACTCTGTACGAAGTAGAAGCTTCTAAGATGTTGCAGTCACCAAGAAAGGAGCACAGAAAATAAAGTTTTAGTTTTTGAAAATTCAATTTTTGGCCGGTTTTGCTTCCTTGTGGTTGACCTAGACCCTTAAGATTTTGCATGAACCGAACTCTGGCAGCAACATTACACGAGAAAAAGCGAGAAGTGGTAATCCGTACTAAACACTGCAGAAAACCTAACGTTTTCTACATTTGTTTTCGAAAAGACCTAACCGAAAATCGTCACATTGGACGCATTTCTCTCGGAAACGTTGACATTTATCGTTTGGCAACTAATTCCGCGTGACGAGGTTTGCGGTCGCGCCACTCTGTACGAAGTAGAAGCTTCTCAGTTGTTGCAGTCACCAAGAATGGAGCACAGAAGTTCATGTTTTGGTTTTTGAAAATTAAATTTTTCGCCGCTTTTGCTGCCTTGTAGTTGACCTAGGACCTTGAGATTTTGCATGAACCGAACCCTGGCAGCCACATTACACGAGAAAAATTGAGATGTGGTATTGTGTAGTAAACACCGCAGAAAACCTAACGTTTTCTACGTTTGTTTCCGAAAAGACCTAACAAAAAATCGTCACATTGGACGCATTTCTCTCGGAAACGTTGACCTTTATCGTCTGGCAACTAATGCCGCGTGACGAGGTTTGCGGTCGCACCACTCTGTACGAAGTACAAGCTTCTAAGTTGTTGCAGTCACCAAGAAAGGAGCACAGAAATTCAAGTATTAGGTTTTAAAATTTCAACTTTTGTCCGGTTTTGCTGCCTTGAAGTTGACGTAGGACCTTAAGATTTTGTATGAACCGAACTCTGGCACCCACATTACACAAGTGGTAATGCGCAGTAAAAACCGCAGAATACCTAACGTTTTCTACATTTGTTTTCGAAATGACGTAACTGAAAATCGACACATTGGACGCATTTCTCTCGGAAACGTTTACATTTATCGTCTGGCTACTAATGCCGCGTGATGAGGTTTGCGGTCGCACCACTCTGTACGAAGTAGAAGCTTCTAAGTTGTTGCAGTCACCAAGAAATGGGCACAGAAATTCAAGTTTTACTTCTTGAAAATTCAAGTTTTGGCTGGTATTGCTGCCTTGTATTTGACCTAGCACCTGAAGATTTTGCATGAACCGAAACCTGGCAGCCACATTACACGAGAAAAAGCGAGAAGTGGTAATGCGTAGTAGAAACCGCAGAAAACCTAACGTTTTCTACATTTGTTTTCGAAATGACGTAACTGAAAATCTTCACAATCTACGCATTTCTCTCGGAAAAGTTTACATTTATCGTCTGGCAACTAATGCCGCGTGATGAGGTTTGCGGTCGCACCACTCTGTACGATGTAGAAGCTTCTAAGTTGTTGCAGTCAAAAAGAATGTAGCACAGAAATTGAAGTTCTAGTTTTTGTAATTTCAGTTTTTGGCCGGATTTGCTGTCTTGTATTTGACCTAGGACCTTAAGATTTTGCATGAACCGAACCCTGGCAGCCACATTACACGTGAAAAAGCGAGAAGTGGTAATGCGTAGTAAAAACCGCAGAAAACCTATTGTTTTCTACATTTGTTTTCGAAATGACGTAAGTGAAAATCTTCATAATGGACGTATTTCTCTCGGAAACATCTACATTTATCGTCTGACAACTAATGCCGCGTGATGAGGTTTGCGGTCGCTCCACTCTGTACAAAGTAGAAGCTTCTAAGTTGTTGCAGTCACCAAGAAAGGAGCACAGAAAATCAAGTTTTAGTTTTTGAAAATTCAGTTTTTGGCCGGTTTTGCTGCCATGTAGTTGACCAAGGACCTTAAGATCTTGCATGAACCGAAATCTGGCAGCCACATTACACGAGAAAAAACGTGAAGTGGTAATGCGTAGTAAAAACCGTAGAAAACCTATTGTTTTCTACATTTGTTTTCGAAATGACGTAACTGAAAATCTTCACAATGGACGCATTTCTCTCTGAAACGTTTACATTTATCGTCTGGCAACTAATGCCGTGTGACGAGGTTTGCGGTCGCACCACTCCGTATGAAGTAGAAACTTCTAAGTTGTTGCAGTCACCAAGAAAGGGGCACAGAAATTCAAGTTTTAGTTTTTGAAAATTCAGTTTCTTCCCAGTTTCGCTGCCTTGTAGTTGACCTAGGACCTTAAGAATTTGCATGAATCGAACTCTGGCAGCCACATTACACGAAAAAAAGGGAGAATTGGTAATGCGTAGTAAAAACCGCAGAAAACCTAACGTCTTCTACATTTGTTTTCGAAATGACGTAACTGAAAATCGTCACATTGGACGCATTACTCTCGGAAACGTTTGCATTTATCGTCTGGCAACTAATGCCACGTGACGAGGTTTGCGGTCACATCACTCTGTACGAAGTGCAAGCTTGTAAGTTGTTGGAGTCACCAAGAAAGGAACACAGAAATTAACGTTTCAGTTTATTAAATTGTTTTTGGCCGGTATTGCTGCCTTGTAGTTGACCTAGGACCTTAAGATTTTGCATGAACCGAACTCTGGCAGCCACATTACACGAGACAAAGCGAGAAGTGGTTATGCGTAGTAAAAACCGCAGAAGACCTAACGTTTTCATCATATGTTTTTGAAACGACGTAACTGAAAATCTTAACAATGGACGCATTTCTCTCGGAAACGTTTACATTTATCGTCTGGCAACTAATGCCGCGTGACGTGATTTGCGGTCGCACCACTCTGTACGAAGTAGAAGCTTCTAAGTTGTTGCAGTCAAGAAGAATGTAGCACAGAAATTGAATTGTAGTTTTTGAAAATTCGGTTTTTGGCCGGATATGCTGTCTTGTATTTGACCTAGGACCTTAAGATTTTGCATGAACCGAACCCTGGCAGCCACATAACACGAGAAAAAGCGAGAAGTGGTAATGCGTAGTGAAAACCGCAGAAATCCTAACGTTTTCTACATTTGTTTCTAAATGACGTAACTGAAAATCTTCACAATGGACACATTTCTCTCGGAATCGTTTACATTTATCGCCTGGCACTAATGCCGCGTGATGAGGTTTGCGGTCGCACCACTCTGTACTAAGTACAAGCTTCTAAGTTGTTGCAGTCACCAAGAAAGGAGCACAGAAATTCAAGTATTAGGTTTTAAAAATTCATCTTTTGTCCGGTTTTGCTGCTTTGTAGTTGACGTAGGACCTTAAGATTTTGTATGAACCCAACTCTGGCACCCACATTACACAAGTGGTAATGCGCAGTAAAAACCG
Source organism: Schistocerca serialis cubense (assembly GCF_023864345.2). Taxonomy (NCBI): domain Eukaryota; kingdom Metazoa; phylum Arthropoda; class Insecta; order Orthoptera; family Acrididae; genus Schistocerca; species Schistocerca serialis. The sequence goes on along the minus strand of NW_026047571.1, from coordinate 353,059 downwards.
CAGAATACCTAACGTTTTCTACATTTGTTTTCGAAATGATCTAACTGAAAATCGTTACATTGGACGCATTTCTCTGGGAAACGTTTACATTTATTGTCTGGCTACTAATGCCGCGTGATGAGGTTTGCGGTTGCACCACGCTGTACGAAGTAGAAGCTTCTAAGTTGTTGCAGTCACCAAGAAAGGAGCACAGAAATTCAAGTTTTAGTTTTTGAAAATTCAATTTTTGGCCGGTTTTGCTGCCTTGTAGTTGACCTAGGACCTTAAGATTTTGCATGAACCGAACTCAGGCAGCCCCATTACACGAGAAAAAGCGAGATGTGCTAACGCGTTTTAAAAACCGCAGAAAACGTAACGTTTTCTACATTTGTTCTCTAAATAACGTAACTGGAAATCGTCACATTGAACGCATTTATCTCGGAAACGTTTACATTTATCGTCTGGCAACTAATACCGCGTGTCGAGGTTTCCGGTCGCACGACTCTGCATAAAGTAGATGCTTCTAAGTTAATGCAGTCACCATGAAAGCGGCACAGAGATTCAAGTTTTAGTTTTTAAAAATTCAATTTTTGGCCGGATTTGTTGCCTTTTATTTGACCTAGGACCTTAAGATTTTCCATGAACCGAACTCAGGCAGCCACATTACACGAGAAAAAGCGAGAAGTGGTAATGCGTGTTAAAAACCGCAAAACACCTGCCGGTTTCTACATTTGTTTTCGAAATGACGTAACTCATCTTCACAATGGACGCATTTCTCTCGGAAACGTTTACATTTATCGTATGGCAACTAACGCCGCGTGATGAGGTTTGCGGTCGCACCACTCTGTACAAAGTAGAAGCTTCTAAGTTGTTGCAGTCACCAAGAAAGGAGCACAGAAATTCAAGTTTTAGTTTTTGAAAATTCAGTTTTTGGCCGGTTTTGCTGCCATGTAGTTGACCAAGGACCTTAAGATATTGCATGAACCGAACTCAGGCAGCCACATTACACGAGAAAAAGCGAGAAGTGGTAATGCGTGTTAAAAAACGCAAAACTCCTGCCGGTTTCTACATTTGTTTTCGAAATGACGTAAGTGAAAATCTTCACAATGGACGCATTTCTCTCGGAAACGTTTACATTTATCGTCTGGCAACTAATGCCGCGTGATGAGGTTTTGAGGTCGCACCACTCTGTACGAAGCTGAAGCTTCTGTGTTGTTGCAGTCACCAAGAAAGGGGCACAGATGTTCAAGTTTTTTTATTTTCAAAATTCAATTTTTGGCCGGTTTTGCTTCCTTGTGGTTGACCTAGACACTTAGGATTTTGCATAAACCGAACTCTGGCAGCCACATTACACGAGAAAAAGCGAGAAGTGGTAATGCGTAGTAAACACCGCAGAAAACCTAACGTTTTCTACATTTGTTTTCGAAATGACCTAACCGAGAATCGTCACATTGGACGCATTTCTCTCGGAAACGTTTACATTTATCTTCTGGCAACTAATGCCGCGTGACGAGGTTTGCGGTCGCACCACTCTGTACGAAGTAGAAGCTTCTAAGTTGTAGCAGTCACCATGAAAGGAGCACAGAAATTCAAGTTTTGGTTTTTGAAATTTCAATTTTTGCTGGTTTTGCTGAATTGTTGTTGCCCTAGTTCCTTAAGATTTTGCATGAACCGAACCCTGGCAGCCACATTACACAAGAAGAAGCGAGAAGGGGTAATGCATAGTAAAAACCGCAGAAAACCTAACATTTCCTACATTTGTTTTCGAATTGACGTAACTGAAAATCTTCACAATGGACGCATTTCTCTCGGATGCGTTTACATTTATCGTCTGGCAAGTAATGCCGCGTGGTGAGGTTTGAGATCGCACCACTCTGTACGAAGTAGAAGCTTCTAAGTTGTTGCAGTCACCAAGAGAGGGGCACAGAAGTTCAAGTTTTTTTTTTTTGAAAATTTAATTTTTGGCCGGTTTTGCTTCTTTGTGGTTGACCTAGACTCTTAAGATTTTTCGTGAATTGAACTCTGGCAGCCACATTACACGAGAAAAAGCGAGAAGTGGTAATGCGTAGTAAACACCGCAGAAAACCTAACGTTTTCTACATTTGTTTTCGAACTGATCTAACTGAAAATCGTCACATTGGACGCATTTCTCTCGGAAACGTTTACATTTATCGACTGGCAACTAATGCCGCGTGACGAGGTTGGCGGTCGCACCACTCTGTACGAAGTAGAAGCTTATACGTTGTTGCAGTCACCAAGTAAGGGGAACAGAAGTTCAAGTTTTAGTTTTTGAAAATTCAGTTTTTGGCCGCTTTTGCAGGCTTGTAGTTACCAAGGACCTTAAGATTTTGCATGAACCGAACTCTGGCAGCCACATTACACGAGAAAGAGCGAGAAGTGGTAATGCGTAGTAAACACCGCAGAAAACCTAACGATTTCTACATTTGTTTTCGAAAAGACCTAACCGAAAATCGTCACATTGGACGCATTTCTCTCGGAAACGTTGACATTTATCGTCTGGCAACTTATGCCGCGTGACGAGGTTTGCGGTCGCACCACTCTGTACGAAGTAGAAGCTTCTCTGTCGTTGCAGTCACCAAGAAAGTATCACAGAAATTCAAGTTTACGTTTTTGAAAATTCAATTTTTGGCCGCTTTTGCTGCCTTGTAGTTGACCTAGGACATTACGTTCTGGCATAAGCTGAACCCTGGCAGCCACATTACACGAGAAAATGCGAGATATGGTAATGCGTAGTAAAAACCGCAGTAAACCTAACGTTTTCTACATTTGTTTTCGAAATGACGCAACTGAAAATCTTCACAATGGACGCATTTCTCTCGGAAACGTTTACATTTATCGTCTGGCAACTAATGCCGCGTGATGAGGTTTTGAGGTCTCACCACTCTGTACGAAGCTGAAGCTTCTATGTTGTTGCAGTCACCAAGAAAGGGGCACAGATGTTCAAGTTTTTTTTTTTTTTCAAAATTCAATTTTTGGCCGGTTTTGCTTCCTTGTGGTTAACCTAGACCCTTAGGATTTTGCATGAACCGAACTCTGGCAGCCACATTACACGAGAAAAAGCGAGAAGTGGTAATGCGTAGTAAACACCGCAGAAAACCTAACGTTTTGTACATTTGTTTTCGAAATTACCTAACCGAAAATCGTCACTTTGGACGCATTTCTCTCGGAAACGTTTAAATTTATCTTCTGGCAACTAATGCCGCGTCACGAGGTTTGCGGTCGCACCACTCTGTACGAAGTAGATGCTTCTAATTTGTTGCAGTCACCAAGAAAGGAGCACAGAAATTCAAGTTTTAGTTATTGAAAATTTAATTTTTGGCCGCTTCTCCAGGCTTCTAGTTGACCTACGACCTTAAGATTTTGCATGAACCGAACTCTGGCAGCCACATTGCACGAGAAAAAGCGAAAAGTGGTAATGCGTAGTAAAAACTGCAGAGAACCTAACGTTTTCTACATTTGTTTTCGAAATGACGTAACTGAAAATCTTCACAATGGACGCATTTCTCTCGGAAACGTTTACATTTATCGTCTTGTAAGTAATGCCGCGTGGTGAGGTTTGAGGTCGCACCACTCTGTACGAAGTAGAAGCTTCTAAGTTGTTGCAGTCACCAAGAAAGGCGCACAGAAGTTCAAGTTTTTTTTTCGAAAATTTAATTTTTGGCCGGTTTTGCTTCTTTGTGGTTGACCTAGACCCTTAAGATTTTGCGTGAATTGAACTCTGGCAGCCACATTACACGAGAAAATGCGAGAAGTTGTAATGGGTAGTAAACACCGCAGAAAACCTAACGTTTCCTACATTTGTTTTCGAACTGATCTAACTGAAAATCGTCACATTGGACGCATTTCTCTCGGAAACGTTTACATTTATCGTCTGGCAACTAATGCCGCGTGACGAGGTTTGCGGTCGCACCACTCTGTACGAAGTAGAAGCTTACACGATGTTGCAGTCACCAAGCAAGGGGCACAGAAGTTCAAGTTTTAGTTTTTGAAAATTCAGTTTTTGGCCCCTTTTGCAGGCTTGTAATTACGTAGGACCTTAAGATTTTGCATGAACCGAACTCTGGCAGCCACATTACACGAGAAAAAGCGAGAAGTGGTAATGCGTAGTAAAAAGCGCAGAAAACCTTCCGTTTTCTACATTTGTTTTCGAAATGACGTAACTCGAAATCGTCACATTGGACGCATTTCTCTCGAAACGTTTCCATTTATCGTCTGGCAACTAATGCCGCGTGACGAGGTTTGCGGTCGCACCACTCTGTACGAAGTAGATGCTTCTAATTTGATGCAGTCACCAAGAAAGGAGCACAGAAATTCAAGTTTTAGTTATTGAAAATTTAATTTTTGGCCGCTTCTCCAGGCTTCTAGTTGACCTAGGACCTTAAGATTTTGCATGAACCGAACTCTGGCAGCCACATTGCACGAGAAAAAGCGAAAAGTGGTAATGCGTAGTAAAAACTGCAGAGAACCTAACGTTTTCTACATTTGTTTTCGAAATGACGTAACTGAAAATCCTCGCAATGAACGCATTTCTCTCGGAAACATTTACATTTATCGTCTGACAACTAATGCCGCGCGATGAGGTTTGCGGTCGCACCAATCTGTACGAAGTAGAAGCTTTTAAGTTGTTGCAGTCACCAAGAAAGCGGAACTGAGATTCAAGTTTTAGTTTTTCAAAATTCAATTTTTGGCCGGATTTGTTGCCTTGTATTTTACCTAGGACCTTAAGATTTTGCATGAACCGAATTCAGACAGCCACATTACACGAGAAAAAGCGAGAAGTGTTAATGCGTATTAAAAACCGCAAAACACCTGCCGGTTTCTACATTTGTTTTCGAAATGAAGTAGCTGAAAATCTTCACAATGGACGCATTTCTCTCGCAAACGTTTACATTTATCGTATGGCAACTAATGCCGCGTGATGAGGTTTGCGGTCGCACCACACTGTACGAAGTAGAAGCTTCTGAGTTGTTGCAGTCACCAAGAAAGGAGCACAGAAATTCAAGTTTTAGTTGTTGAAAATTCAATTTTTGGCCGGTTTTGCTACCTTGTAGTTAACCTAGGACCTTAAGATTTTGCATGAACAAACCCTGGCAGCCACATTACACGAGAAAAAGCGAGAAGTGGTAATGCGTAGTAAACACCGCAGAAAACCTAACGTTTTCTACATTTGTTTTCGAAATGACGTAAGTGAAAATCTTCATAATGGACGCATTTCTCTCGGAAACGTTTACATTTATCGTCTGGCAACTAATGCCGCGTGATGAGGTTAGCGGTCGCCCCAATCTGTACAAAGTAGAAGCTTCTATGTTGTTGCAGTCACCAAGTAAGGAGCACAGAAATTCAAGTTCAAGTTTTTTAAAATTCAGTTTTTGGCCGGTTTTGCTGCCATGTAGTTGACCAAGGACCTTAAGATCTTGCATGAACCGAAAACTGGCAGCCACATTACACAAGAAAAAGCGAGAAGTGGTAATGCGTAGTAAACACCGCAGAAAACCTAACGTTTTCTACATTTGTTTTCGAAATGACGTAACTGCAAATCGTCACGTTTGGACGCATTTCTCTCGGAAACGTTTACATTTATCGTCTGGCAACTAACGCCGCGTGACGAGGTTTGCGGTCGCACCACTCTGTACGAAGTAGAAGCTTCTAAGTTGTTGCAGTCACCAGGAAAGGAGCACAGAAATTCAAGTTTTAGTTTCTGAAAATTCAATTTTTGGCCGGTTTTGCTTCCTTGTGGTTGACCTAGACCCTTAAGTTTTTGCATGAACCGAACTCTGACAGCCACATTACACGAGAAAAGCAAGAAGTGGTAATGCGTAGGAAACACCGCAGAAAACCTAACGTTTTCTACATTTGTTTTCGAAATGACCTAACCGAAAATCGTCACATTGGACGCATTTCTCTCGGAAACGTTGACATTTATCGTCTGGCAACTAATGCCGCGTGATGAGGTTTTGAGGTCGCACCACTCTGTACGAAGCTGAAGCTTCTATGTTGTTGCAGTCACCAAGAAAGGGGCACAGATGTTCAAGTCTTTTTTTTTTTTGAAAAAACCTAGACCCTATCATTTTGCATGAACCGGTTTTGCTTATTTGTGGTTAACCTAGACCCTATCATTTTGCATGAACCGAACTCTGGAAGCCACATTACACGAGAAATAGCGAGAAGTGGTAATGCGTAGTAAACACCGCAGAAAATCTACCGTTTTCTACATTTGTTTTCGAAATGACCTAACCGAAAATCGTCACATTGGACGCATTTCTCTCGGAAACGTTTACATTTATCGTCTGGCAACTAATGCTGCGTGACGAGGTTTGCGGTCGCACCACTCTGTACGAAGTAGAAGCTTATACATTGTTGCAGTCACCAAGCAAGGGGCACACAATTTCAAGTTTTAGTTTTTGAAAATTCAGTTTTTGGCCGCTTTTGCAGCCTTGTAGTTACCTAGGACCTTAAGATTTTCCATGAACAGAACTCTGGCTGCCACATTACACGAGAAAAAGCGAGAAGTGGTAATGCGTAGTAAAAACCGAAGAAACCTAACGTTTTCTACATTTGTTTTCGAAATGACGTAACTGGAAATCGTCACATTGGACGCATTTGTCTCGGAAACGTTTACACTTATCTTCTGGCAACTAATGCCGCGTGATGAGGTTTGCGGTCGCACCAATATGTACGAAGTAGAAGCTTCTAAGTTGTTGCAGTCAACAAGAAAGGGGCACAGAATTTCAAGTTTTAGATTTTGAAAATTCAGTTTTTGGCCGCTTTTGCTGCCTTGTAGTTGACCTAGGACCTTACCATTTTGCATGAACCGAACTCTGGCAGCCACATTACACGAGAAAAAGCGATAAGTGGTAATGCGTAGTAAAAACTGCAGAGAACCTAACGTTTTCTACATTTGTTTTCGAAATTACGTAACTGAAAATCTTCACAATGAACGCATTTCTCTCGGAAACGTTTACATTTAACGTCTGGCAACTAATGCCACGTGATGGGGTTTGCTGTCGCACCAGTCTGTACGAAGTAGAAGCTTTTAAGTTGTTGCAGTCACCAAGAAAGAGGCACAGAAATTCAAGTTTTAGTTTTTGAAAATTCAGTTTTTGGCTGCTTTTGCTGCCTTGTAGTTGACCTAGGACCTTAAGATATTGCATGAACCGAACTCAGGCAGCCACATTACACGAGAAAAAGCGAGAAGTGGTAATGCGTGTTAAAAAACGCAAAACACCTGCCGGTTTCTACATTTGTTTTCGAAATGACGTAACTGAAAATCTTCACAATGGACGCATTTCTATCGGAAACGTTTACATTTATCGTCTGGCAACTAATGCCGCGTGATGAGGGTTTGAGGTCGCACCACTCTGTACGAAGTAGAAGCTTCTGAGTTGTTGAAGTCACCAAGAAAGGAGCACAGAAATTCAAGTTTTAGTTAAAGAAAATTCAATTTCTGTCCGGTTTTGAAACCTTGTATTTAACCTAGGACCTTAAGATTATGCATGAACAAACCCTGGCAGCCACATTACACGAGAAAAAGCGAGAAGAGGTAATGCGTAGTAAAAACCGCAGAGACCCTAACGTTTTCTACATTTGTTTTCGAAATGGCGTAAGTGAAAGTCTTCATAATGGACGCATTTCTCTCGGAAACGTTTACATTTATCGTCTGGCAACTAATGCCGCGTGATGAGGTTTGCGGTCGCCCCACTCTGTACAAAGTATAAGCTTCTAAGTTGTTGCAGTGATCAAGAAAGGAGCACAGAAGTTCAAATTTATTTCTTATTTTGGAAATTCAATTTTTTGCCGGTTTTGCTTCTTTGTGGTTGACCTAGGACCTTACGATTTTGCATGAACCGAACTCTGGCAGCCACATTACACGAGAAAAAGCGAGAAGTGGTAATGCGTGGTAAAAACCGCAGAAAACCTAGTGTTTTCTACATTTGTTTTCGAAATGACGTAACTGGAAATCGTCACATTGGACGCATTTCTCTCGGAAACGTTTACATTTATCGTCTGGCAACTAATGCCGCGTGATGAGGTTTGCGGTCGCACAACTCTGTACGAAGCAGAAGCTTCTAAGTTGTTGAAGTCACCAAGAAAGGAGCACAGAAATTCAAGATTTAATCTTTGAAAATTCGATTTTTGACGCTTATGCTGACTTGTAGTTGACCTAGGACCTTACGTTTTTGCATGAACCGAACTCAGGCAGCCACAGTACACGAGAAAAAGCGAGAAGCTGTAATGCGTAGTAAAAACCGCAGAAAACCTAACGTTTTCTACATTTGTTTTCGAAATGACGTAACTGGAAATCGTCACATTTGACGCATTTCTCTCGGAAACGTTTACATTCATCGTCTGGCAACTAATTCCGCGTGACGAGGTTTGCGGTCGCACCACTCTGTACGAAGTAGAAGCTTCTAAGTTGTTGCAGTCACCAAGAAAGGAGCACCGAAAATTCAATTTTTGACTGCTTTTGCTGCCTTGTGGTTGACCTAGGACCTTAATATTTTGCATGAACCGAACACTGGCAGCCGCAATACACGAAAAAAAGCGAGAAGTGGTAATGCGTAGTAAAAACCGCAGAAAACCTAACATTTCCTACATTTGTTTTCGAAATGACGTAACTGAAATTCTTCACAATGGACGCATTTCTCTCGGAAACGTTTACAATTATCGTCTGGCAACTGATGCTGTAATGCGTGGTAATGCGTAGTAAAAACCGCAGAAAACCTAACATTTTCTACATTTGTTTTCGAAATGACGTAACTGAAAATATTCACAATGGACGCATATCTCTCGGAAACGTTTACATTTATCGTCTGGCAACTAATGCCGCGTGATGAGGTTTTGAGGTCGCACCACTCTGTACGAAGCTGAAGCTTCTATGTTGTTGCAGTCACCAATCAAGGGGCACAGAAGTTCAAGTTTTAGTTTTTCAAAATTCAGTTTTTGGCCGCTTTTGCAGCCTTGTAGATACCTAGGACCTTAAGATTTTGCATGAACAGTACTCTGGCAGCCACATTACACGAGTGAATGCGAGAAGAGGTATTGCGTATTAAAAACCTCAGAAAACCTAACGGTTTCTACATTTGTTTTTGAAATGATGTAGCTGAGAATCTTCACAATGGACGCATTTCGCTCGGCAACTTTTACATTTATCGTCTGGCAACTAATGCCGCGTGATGAGCTTTGCGGTCACACCACTCTGTACGAAGTAGAAGCTTCTAATTTGTTGCAGTCCCCAAGAAAGGGGCACAGAAGTTCAAGTTTTTTTTTTTTTTTTTTTGGATATTCAATTTTTGGCCGGTTTTGCTTCTTTGTGGTTGACCTAGGACCTTAGGATTTTGCATGAACCGAACTCTGGCAGCCACATTACACGAGAAAAGCGAGAAGTGGTAATGCGTAATAAAAAACGCAGAAAACCTAGTGTTTTCTACATTTGTTTTCGAAATGACGTAACTGGAAATCGTCACATTGGACGCATTTCTCTCGGAAACGTTTACATTTATCGTCTGGCAACTAATGCCGCGTGACGAGGTTTGCGGTCGCACTGTAACCTCCCCCCTCACTTATCGACCTTAATGACAGTGAAAAATTAAACCGCTTGTACCTAATGGAAATTTGGGAAAAGCAATCGTCACCGAAGTTAATCTATCGGTAAAGAGGGAGGAAAGGGTTACATCTAAATGAAAGGAAAAATGCAAATGAAACTGGTGGAAATTAATTTTGAAAAGGGGTAAAGTTAATAAAGAAAGTAAATGTGCGGCCGTTACGTTAACAATTAACTAGCGGTAATTAGATATTTGAGATTTGGGGGAAATCACGGTCGCCAGTCCTAAGGACAATTACTATAGTAACTGAAAAGGAAAGGTTATTACACATATAATTAACACTAGAAGCGTGGCAACTGAAGGTTGACACGTGTAGTGTGAAAACTGAAAGTTTGTCAGAAGTAATAAATTTCGCTACACTCTGACTTAATTTAGCAAAAGAATTAATAAAACCGGAAAATCGAAAGTTAATTTAGTGACTGAAGTTAATAGTGAGCTTTCTTTCTGAAGCACATCGAAATCCAGTAAAATACGGTTAGTCTTGGACTACCTCAACAATCATTTCAAAAGCAACTTGACTCTACGCAATTTAGAAACAAGAGATTTAACTTTGAACTTGAATTAAATGATTCTGAACTATTAACAATAGTAAAATTTAGTACGTACCAAGCTGAGCTGCAGTCACAGGTAAGCTAAAATATGCTAACAAAACTCGCACTCTAAATTTGTGCTCGTGTAACCTAAATATTGTAGCCAGCTACTGAACTTTGAAATTAAAGCAGTGAAATCTAATTATATTATTTTAATGCTGGCGTTTGAATTTCAACGACACTCGGGTTCATTTCGGAAAAGGAAGGGACCCTGCTTGGCAATGCAATTGGGACAATGAGCAACAAAGGTTCATGCTAAGTTGCTGTAATTTTGCGAGGCAAATGGAACAATTTGAAAAGCTGAGGTCTGCCATACAGTTCTGAAACTTTACGTGCTTTTAGTCTTCCTTGTTGGTTGATTGAATGTTTGAAGCCGTCGATCGAGGAGGTGGCGACAGTCACTCATTGTCGGCCGTCGCTGTTGCAGAAGCTGGATGTTGGCGCGCCTTCTTCTCGACACGGTCACCAGGCGAAACGGGCTCTTGATGTGCGCCAGCTAATGCTTCCCGTCCGCGACACCATGTCAGAAACTATCATCGCGAGTCGAGCGCAATTACATGCTGCCAAACCCCGAAAGCGCGGCAACTCGCGGGAGCGTCACACAACACCTGCTCCACTCGCTACTCCCGCCAGACTCTCACTCTCTGCTCAGCCCGCGCTCCACGCGGCAGAGTTCCCACTACCAAAGATCCTACACACTTTGAGTCTTCACACGACCTATCGATGTAATCGTTCGATAGCAGTTTTCCCTAGGCAAGACCCAGCGTAAGAATACAAATAATATTTACGAAACAAACCAATTATACATCGACATAAGTGCATAAATATATATATATCCAAACAGTAAAGCAATTACAATATATAAAGAGACAGAAATGTCATATCTTGAGGTAACAAAACAAGGAAAAAAATAATAGTACAATAGATGGAAATAGGAGGATATGCATTTCCGGCGTTACACGTGCCCCACATTGTCTGAGGATGTTCGTGTAACGTAAACAGACTCAGAAAATGTCCCAAAAAAAAGAAACAGCGGAAATGCATATGCTCAAAACATCAACAAAAGTTAGCATTCGTCTAATTAACCATAAATCAATTTTTAGACCATAATAATTGAGCGGAGACACTCCTAATCTTAGTCCACTCTGTCATCTTGCACAAAATAAAACAGGTTGACAACATATTAAAATTCATAGAAAATATAGAAAATGGTTTAGCTATTCCAAAATCATCAAAATTCGTAACACTATGAGAAATGGAATACTATTTGCAAAATTAATTAGATTGCATGGTCATAAAAACAGGTAGATCAAAATACGCAAATAAATAATTAAATAGACTACACATTTTATATAACCTTTTCATAATTAATATTCTCGTCACGAGAATCTACTTAACGCTAAACAAGAAAATAATATTCAGTAGATCGAAAAAAACATAAATATTGACAGCAGAATTCTTTCACATCAGCTGTCCGGGAAGAAAAACTATTCCGCCTTTCGTACCCGCAAGTACAAAGAATGCCGAGAGCGGCACGGAGAGCCTACGGCGGCACAAGAGTATTGTTGCGCCCGCCTGTGCGGCACGCTTGATCTCACTCGCCTGTCTAACGGCATTTCCAGAACGTCCGCTTCACTGAATTCTTTGGGAAAAACTCACTCCCGAGTAATCTCAAGGAGTCCATTAACACTATCACAGTGGATAACTCAACACTGTCCATCATCACACGCATGTACTAGCCTGAAACTTAAAACAGCGTCTAAGTACATCGGCAATGACTAGTAAATCACATCTTTATGGAATCTTACAGCTATTTACAAAATCATATTTACATTCCTTAATCTACTGTGACTCAGCTGAAAACTTAACTAGCAGCTTGGATTTTTCAGTTGATTAGATCATGATTAAATTGATTAAAATTAAATTGATTAATCAAAATTAATTACTTATTAATTACAACTTCTTTAATGACCTTGGTCAGTCAAAAGCATGACAATCTAGCAAATCGTTAAATCTTACACTCTATTTTACATACTGTATAAATTACCCATTGTGTGGTATTAATCGATCCTAGGTTGGTACAATTTCAAGTCTACAATATTCCGTAAGCATTTGTGTGAGGCATACCAATGACTTTATATGGTCCATTATAAACAAACTTAAATTTAGAGTTTTCATGGTCTATCTCGCTCGATTTCTCATGAGCTTTTACAAGTACTAAGTCTCCGATTGCAAACTTAGCAAAACGCGCTTTAGCGTCATGACGACGTATGCGAGCATCGGCTTTTAGCTTCATTACTTCTCGCAAACGATCTTTTTCCACACCAATACTAATGTTAATCCGTGGAGGGAATTTGATTATCTCTTCCAATTCACTTTCTACACTTTTGTCAATGCCGAAATTCCTCATGTTATGGCAGTTCAAACTCATTCCTACGTCAATGTCATCCGGCCAGTTAACAATGTGTATAGGCTGGTATTGCCTATGCACACCGTCTCCTGCCTCGTCAAAACCAACTACCATTGTTTTATCTAGTGACATACATGTCAAAGTTTTGCTTTCGCAGTTAATCACTGCACGGTACTTTAATAGCCAATCTAACCCGATAATTACTTCCGTAGTTAAATCTGGCACGACGACAAACTCTTGTTCAAATCGTGCCCCACATATCTCGAACTTGACAAAAATCTGTTTTGTGACCGGTTTACTGGCCTTCCCAGTAGCACCGATAATTTTCACTCCTGTTACTGGCATAACTACGATGCCGGGTCTGTTTTTCAGTAACTCAAATATTTTCCCAGATACAGCACTCAGTTCTGCACCAGTGTCCATCAACGCGTTTAGTTGTAGGTCGTGCATATTAACAGACACTACTATCTGTCTACACTTGTCCTCGACTGTTTCTTTATTTTCCCACAGTAAATCCTCGTCTATATCCAGGTTATTCCAGAAAAAACCATCCGGCTTTGATCCTAAATCCGGTTTATCTGGCGGCTTTTTCAGCCTCTGTTCACATACAGTTTTAATTTCAACACGTTTGTCCTGAGGCTTAGTCTGTAGCGTCGCCTCCAATACCGAAACCTTTTCCTGTAACTCGTCAACTAGTGAGTGTTGCTTTGCTATCAATTCACTAATTGTCACCTTCGTTGATTCCTCTTTAATCAGATTAATCTCATCTGCCAATCTACCTGGAGGAATGTGCCCAGTATTATCTGCAATTACTTCCTCTGGATCTGCGCAACCCACACTGCTATCGTCTGACCGTATAATGTCAGCTCTAACCTCATACACGTTGTAATCTATGTGCTTTTCTACCAATCGTGTCCGGCTATCACTAAAATTTTCGCAATCTTTCTCCTTAATACTCTCGCAATGTTTAAACTGGAGGTTTGCGTCGGATGGGTCGGTTACTTCTACCACTGAAACTTTCGGTAAGGTCTGCCGGTTAGGGCCAGAACTTTCCGTTACTACTTCAACATCTAACTCCTGCGGGACGAAACACGACGAATCTTGCTCGTGCTCCCCCTTAACATCAACTATTTCTAGTAAAGTCTGCTGATTAGGGCCAGAACTTTCTATCATTTCACAAACACTATCTTCTTGCGGGACGAGACGTGGCAAATCCTGCACGCGCTCCCCATAAACACTTCTCCCATACAGACCCCTATAATCTCTTAGTTCGTCGTATAAGCGACCGAACTGCCTTAACCAGACCTCATCCCTCTCTGCATCCCCTCGCTCGATGACGGACGTGTTATCCGACATCTGATCTTCTCTCAACAATTGCGAATCATTCTTAAACTCAATCTCCAGTTCCGCTGTGGGTATTACAGCTGCCACTTTATAATCGATTTCTGGAACACTACTTAAATTGTTCTCACTGACAGTGAATGTACTACCTACTGCCGTGTATACAGCTGATCTACTACTTGTGGGCGCACTCCTTTCTCCTAACACTGGCACACACTCCCGCCGTTGATTATTCCACACGGAATTTTCATAATGACGATACCTGGGTTTTCTCCTGTTATTGGGCCGCCAAAATTTCTCCACGCCCGCTCGGCCCCTCACCGGCGCGGCTAATGGTTTCCCTGTCTCGTCCCAGCAGATACGCTCCCCGGATGCTGCTGAGGCGGCTGATCACACCCTCTGGCGTTATTACTATTCTGTGAAGCCCGTATCACGTTAGTATGATACTGGTTTCTGTCATTCCTGTTATCATTTGCATTGTACCGATTGTTATTACGGCCCGAACCATTATTGTTATTGCTGCGGTATGCATTATTCCCATGGTTATCGTTGTTATGGTTGGGGTGGTACCCGTTGTTGTTACCACGGCCTCTACCACTGTCGCGATTATTGCGCCAATTGTCCTCGTCCTCAACTCTTTCCAGGAAATCACTGATTGTCCTGTAATTGCTTCCTACGTAGCGTTTTGTAACATCTGGAAGCTTTTTGTAGAGTTCCCAGACTATTTCGGATTCCGTGCGGCGATCACGCAAATATTCCAACTTGCGGATCCAGCCCTCACAAAACTCCTTCATCGGGCCGCGCGAATTCGCATCGAAAGGCCTCGATACGACAAATTCGCGCCAGACACTTTGCTGTTTTTGCTCTGACCAGTATTCAGCCAGAAACAAATTTTTAAACTCGTCAAAAGTCAGGTTCGTAATGTTGAGGTTTAGGCCCCAACGCTTGGCATCACCAACCAACACATCAATAACCGCATTAATTTTTCTCTCATTAGTCCATGATCTGGGTAAAACTCTTTCACAATTTTTAATGAAATCCGTCGGGTGTATACCGCCTTTTTTCAAGGGGTCGAACCGCTCCTCTTTCTTCAACAACTCCGAACTATGTGCACAGATTGGCACATAGCTCTGTTTTTCGTCAAGTTTCCTTTCTAATTCCGACACCCTCGTAATCACTTGGCAAGTGGTTGTCGCAAGCGTTTCCACTTCCCTCTTTTTCTCTTCGCAGGTGTTAGCCTGCTTCGTCACTTTGGTATCTACTTCGGATACTAAAGCCTTTAAAGTTTCCACCTTCTGTTGATCCTCTTTTGTCACTAATTGAATTTGTTCCGTCACCTTATTTTCGATGATCGGAGCAACTGCGTCTCCTACACTTTTCTCGATTCTGCTAATTTCGGAATCAAAACGAGTATTTATGCTCGCAATTTCCGCCTGAACGCCTATCATTTCCTGTTTAAGGTTACCGATTTCGGTATTAATCACGACAATATCGTCTTTGATTTTATCAACTTTTGTGTTAACAACTTCAACATTGTTGTTAACAACATTAATAGCTTTGTTCTGATTGTCTAGCATTCGTTCAATTTTTTCAGACTGAGCTACTTGCTTGGCAGCCTGAGCTGCTTGCTCGGCAGCCTGAGCTTCTTGCTTGGCAGCCTGAGCTTTAATTTCTGCCGATTGACTCTTGATTTCGTTAATCAAAACATTCAATAAATCAGTTAAATTCCCGGAAACCACCGGTTTTACTTCCGTAGCGGCTTCCTCTTTCATTGTCCCCCCGTATTCGTCATCAAGGGATTCAGATTTGATTTTCACTTCCGATTCCGAAACATTTTCTAAAGTCTGGAATTCCATTTCTGCTCTTTGTTGCGTTTCGGCGGTCGCATCTTTCATGCTAGCCGCCTGCCCCGGAACAATGGGTACCGCTGTGCGCGTTTCCCACTGTTCGACCGATTGTTCCGTATTCAAGTCTACCAAATTTTGGTAATTGTTGCCTTCACTCATTTTAATAATTTTCAATATAAATGCAAAATCTCAACTCTAATTAGGATTCCTCACACGAATATTCTCGCTGACGTATCGACCATTTCGTAACCAGTACTTTGTTACGAGATTTGCACAATGCAAAATTCGTGTCCAGAACAACCTCAAATTTGAAGATTGTCCTGTCACCAGGTCGCCACGTATAACCTCCCCCCTCACTTATCGACCTTAATGACAGTGAAAAATTAAACCGCGTGTACCTAATGGAAATTTGGGAAAAGCAATCGTCACCGAAGTTAATCTATCGGTAAAGAGGGAGGAAAGGGTTACATCTAAATGAAAGGAAAAATGCAAATGAAACTGGTGGAAATTAATTTTGAAAAGGGGTAAAGTTAATAAAGAAAGTAAATGTGCGGCCGTTACGTTAACAATTAACTAGCGGTAATTAGATATTTGAGATTTGGGGGAAATCACGGTCGCCAGTCCTAAGGACAATTACTATAGTAACTGAAAAGGAAAGGTTATTACACATATAATTAACACTAGAAGCGTGGCAACTGAAGGTTGACACGTGTAGTGTGAAAACTGAAAGTTTGTCAGAAGTAATAAATTTCGCTACACTCTGACTTAATTTAGCAAAAGAATTAATAAAACCGGAAAATCGAAAGTTAATTTAGTGACTGAAGTTAATAGTGAGCTTTCTTTCTGAAGCACATCGAAATCCAGTAAAATACGGTTAGTCTTGGACTACCTCAACAATCATTTCAAAAGCAACTTGACTCTACGCAATTTAGAAACAAGAGATTTAACTTTGAACTTGAATTAAATGATTCTGAACTATTAACAATAGTAAAATTTAGTACGTACCAAGCTGAGCTGCAGTCACAGGTAAGCTAAAATATGCTAACAAAACTCGCACTCTAAATTTGTGCTCGTGTAACCTAAATATTGTAGCCAGCTACTAAACTTTGAAATTAAAGCAGTGAAATCTAATTATATTATTTTAATGCTGGCGTTTGAATTTCAACGACACTCGGGTTCATTTCGGAAAAGGAAGGGACCCTGCTTGGCAATGCAATTGGGACAATGAGCAACAAAGGTTCATGCTAAGTTGCTGTAATTTTGCGAGGCAAATGGAACAATTTGAAAAGCTGAGGTCTGCCATACAGTTCTGAAACTTTACGTGCTTTTAGTCTTCCTTGTTGGTTGATTGAATGTTTGAAGCCGTCGATCGAGGAGGTGGCGACAGTCACTCATTGTCGGCCGTCGCTGTTGCAGAAGCTGGATGTTGGCGCGCCTTCTTCTCGACACGGTCACCAGGCGAAACGGGCTCTTGATGTGCGCCAGCTAATGCTTCCCGTCCGCGACACCATGTCAGAAACTATCATCGCGAGTCGAGCGCAATTACATGCTGCCAAACCCCGAAAGCGCGGCAACTCGCGGGAGCGTCACACAACACCTGCTCCACTCGCTACTCCCGCCAGACTCTCACTCTCTGCTCAGCCCGCGCTCCACGCGGCAGAGTTCCCACTACCAAAGATCCTACACACTTTGAGTCTTCACACGACCTATCGATGTAATCGTTCGATAGCAGTTTTCCCTAGGCAAGACCCAGCGTAAGAATACAAATAATATTTACGAAACAAACCAATTATACATCGACATAAGTGCATAAATATATATATATCCAAACAGTAAAGCAATTACAATATATAAAGAGACAGAAATGTCATATCTTGAGGTAACAAAACAAGGAAAAAAATAATAGTACAATAGATGGAAATAGGAGGATATGCATTTCCGGCGTTACAGCACCACTCTGTACGAAGTAGAAGCTTCTAAGTTTTTGCAGTCACCAAGAAAGGAGCACAGAAATTCAAATTTTGGTTTTTTGAAAATTCAATTTTTGACTGCTTTTGCTGCCTTGTGGTTGACCTAGGACATTAAAATTTTGCATGAACCAAACACTGGCAGCCACAATACACGAGAAAAAGCGAGAAGTGGTAATGCGTATTAAAAACCGCAGAAAACCCAACATTTTCTACATTTGTTTTCCAAATTACGTAACTGAAAATCTTCACAATGGACGCATTTCTCTCGGAAACGTTTACATTTATCGTCTGGCAACTAAAGCCGCGTGATGAGGCTTTGAGGTCGCACCACTCTGTACGAAGCTGAAGCCTCAATGTTGTTGCAGTCCCCAAGAAAGGGGCACAGAAGTTCAAGTTTTTTTTTTTTTTTTTGGAAATTCAATTATTGGCCGGTTTTGCTTCCTTGTGGTTGACCTAGACCCTAGGATTTTGCATGTACCGAACTCTGGCAGCCACATTACACGAGAAAAGCGAGAAGTGGTAATGCGTGGTAAAAACCGCAGAAAACCTAGTGTTTTCTACATTTGTTTTCGAAATGACGTAACTGGAAATCGTCACATTGGACGCATTTCTCTCGGAAACGTTTACATTTATCGTCTGGCAGCTAATGCCGCGTGACGAGGTTTGCGGTCGCACCACTCTGTACGAAGTAGAAGCTTCTAAGTTGTTGCAGTCACCAAGAAGGGAGCACCGAAATTCAAGGTTTAGTTTTTGAAAATTCAGTTTTTGGCCGCTTTTGCTGCCTTGTAGTTGACCTAGGACCTTAAGATTTTGCATGAACCGAACTCTGGCAGCCACATTACACGAGAAAAAGCGAGAAGTGGTAATTCGTAGTAAAAACCGCAGAAAACATAACGTTTTCAACATTTGTTTTCGAAATGACGTAACTGAAAATCTTCACATTGGACGCATTACTCTCAGAAACGTTTACATTTATCGTCTGGCAACTAATGCCGCGTGATGAGGTTTTGAGGTCGCACCACTCTGTACGATGCTGAAGCTTCTATGTTGTTGCAGTCACCAAGAAAGGGGCACAGATGTTCAAGTTTTTTTTTTTTTTTTTAATTCAATTATTGGCCGATTTTGCTTCCTTGTGGTTGACCTAGACCCTAGGATTTTGCATGTACCGAACTCTGGCAGCCACATTACACGAGAAAAAGCGAGAAGTCGTAATGCGTAGTAAACACCGCAGAAAACCTAACGTTTTCTACATTTGATTTCGAAATGACCCAACCGAAAATCATCACATTGGACGTATTTCCTCGGAAACGTTTACATTTATCATCTGGCCACTAATGCCGCCTGACGAGGTTTGCGGTAGCACCACTCTGGACGAAGTAGAAGCTTCTACGTTGTAGCAGTCACCAAGAAAGGTGCACAGAAATTCAAGATTTAGTTTTTGAAAATTCCATTTTTGGCTGGTTTTGCTGCCTTCTTGTTGCCCTAGGTCCTTAAGATTTTGCGTGAACCGAACCCTGGCAGCCACATTACTCGAGAAGAAGCGAGAAGTGGTAATGCATAGTAAAAACCGCAGAAAACGTAACATTTCCTACATTTGTTTTCGAATTGACGTAACTGAAAATCTTCACAATGGACGCATTTCTCTCGGAAACGTTAACATTTATCGTCTGGCAAGTAATGCCGCGTGATGAGCTTTGCGGTCGCACCACTCTGTACGAAGTAGAAGCTTCTAAGTTGTTGCAGTCAACAAGAAAGGGGCACAGAAATTCAAGTTTTAGATTTTGAAAACTCAGTTTTTGGCCGCTTTTGCTGCCTTGTAGTTGACCTAGGACCTTCACATTTTGCATGAACCGAACCCTGGCAGCCACATTACACGAGAGAAAGCGAGAAGAGGTAATGCATAGTAAAAACCGCAGAAAACCTAACGGTTTCTACATTTGTTTTCGAAATGACGTAACTGAGAATCTTCACAATGGACGCATTTCTCTCGGAAACTTTTACATTTATCGTCTGGCAACTAATGCCGCGTGATGAGCTTTGCGGACGCACCACGCTGTACGAAGTAGAAGCTTCTAAGTTGTTGCAGTCACCAAGAAAGGAGCACAGAAATTCAAGATTTAATCTTTAAAAATTCGATTTTTGCCGCTTATGCTGGCTTGTAGTTGACCTAGGACCTTAAGATTTTGCATGAACCGGATTCAGGCAGCCACATTACACGAGAAAAAGCGAGAAGCTGTAATGCGTAGTAAAAACCGCAGAAAACCTAACGTTTTCTACATTTGTTTTCGAAATGACGTAACTGGAAATCGTCACATTGGACGCATTTCTCTCGGAAACGTTTACATTCATCGTCTGGCAACTAATTCCGCGTGACGAGGTTTGCGGTCACACCACTCTGTACGAAGTAGAAGCTTCTAAGTTGTTGCAGTCACCAAGAAAGGAGCACCGAAATTCAAGTTTTAGTCTTTGAAAATTCAGTTTTTGGCCGCTTTAGCTGCCTTGTAGTTGACCTAGGACCTTAAGATTTATCATGAACCGAACTCTGGCAGAAACATTACTCGAGAAAAAGCGATAAGTGGTAATGCGTAGTAAAAACCGCAGATAAACTAACGTTTTCTACATTTGTTTTCGAAATGACGTAACTGGAAATCGTCACATTGGACGCATTTCTCTTGGAAACGTTTACATTTATCGTCTGGCAACTAATGCCGCGTGATGATGTTTTGAGGTCGCACCACTCTGTACGAAGCTGAAGCTTCTATGTTGTTGCAGTCACCAAGAAAGGGGCACAGATGTTCAAATCTTTTTTTTTTTGAAAATTCAATTTTTGGCCGGTTTTGCTTCCTTGTGGTTGACCTAGACCCTATCATTTTGCATGAACCGAACTCTGGCAGCCACATTACACGAGAATAAGCGAGAAGTCGTAATGCGTAGTAAACACCGCAGAAAACCTAACGTTTTCTACATTTGATTTCGAAATGACCCAACCGAAAATCGTCACATTGGACGCATTTCCTCGGAAACGTTTACATTTATCATCTGGCCACTAATGCCGCCTGACGAGGTTTGCGGTAGCACCACTCTGTACGAAGTAGAAGCTTCAAAGTTGTTGCAGTCACCAAGAAAGGTGCACAGAAATTCAAGATTTAGTTTTTGAAAATTCCATTTTTATCTGGTTTTGCTGCCTTCTTGTTGCCCTAGGTCCTTAAGATTTTTCGTGAACCGAACCCTGGCAGCCACATTACTCGAGAAAAAGCGAGAAGTGGTAATGCATAGTAAAAACCGCAGAAAACCTAACATTTCCTACATTTGTTTTCGAATTGGCGTAACTGAAAATCTTCACCATTGACGTATTTCTCTCGGAAACGTTTACATTTATCGTCTGGCAAGTAATGCCGCGTGGTGTGGTTTCAGGTCGCACCACTCTGTACGAAGTAGAAGCTTCTAAGTTGTTGCAGTCAACAAGAAAGGGGCACTGAAATTCAAGTTTTAGATTTTGAATACTCAGTTTTTTGCCGCTTTTGCTGCCTTGTAGTTGACCTAGGACCTTAACATTTTGCATGAACCGAACCCTGGCAGCCACATTACACGAGAGAAAGCGAGAAGAGGTAATGTGTAGTAAAAACCGCAGAAAACCTAACGGTTTCTACATTTGTTTTCGAAATGACGTAACTGAAAATCCTCACAATGAACGCATTTCTCTCGGAAACATTTATATTTATCGTCTCACAACTAATGCCGCGCGATGAGGTTTGCGGTCGCACCAATCTGTACGAAGTAGAAGCTTCTAAGTTGTTGCAGTCACCAAGAAAGCGGAACAGAGATTCAAGTTTTAGTTTTTCAAAATTCAATTTTTGGCCGGATTTATTGCCTTGTATTTTACCTAGAACCTTAAGATTTTGCATGAACCGAACTCAGGCAGCCACATTACACGAAAAAAAGCGATAAGTGGTAATGCGTATTAAAAACCGCAAAACACCTGCCGGTTTCTACATTTGTTTTCGAAATGACGTAGCTGAAAATCTTCACAATGTACGCATTTCGCTCGGAAACATTTACATTTATCGTCTGGCAACTAATGCCGCGTGATGAAGTTTGCGGTCGCCCCACTCTGTACAAAGTAGAAGCTTCTAAGTTGTTGCAGTCACCAAGAAAGGAGCACAGAAATTCAAGTTTAAGTTTTTTAAAATTCAGTTTTTGGCCGGTTTTGCTGCCATGTAGTTGACCAAGGACCTTAAGATCTTGCATGAACCGAAATCTGGCAGCCACATTACACAAGAAAAAGCGAGAAGTGGTAATGCGTAGTAAACACCGCAGAAAACCTAACGTTTTCTACATTTGTTTTCGAAATGACGTAACAGCAAATCGTCACGTTTGGACGCATTTCTCTCGGAAACGTTTACATTTATCGTCTGGCAACTAATGCCGCGTGACGAGGTTTGCGGTCGCACCACTCTGTACGAAGTAGAAGCTTCTAAGTTGTTGCAGTCACCAAGAAAGGAGCACAGAAATTCAAGTTTTAGTTTCTGAAAATTCAATTTTTGGCCGGTTTTGCTTCCTTGTGGTTGACCTAGACCCTTAAGATTTTGCATGAACCGAACTCTGACAGCCACATTACACGAGAAAAGCGAGAAGTGGTAATGCGTAGGAAACACCGCAGAAAACCTAACGTTTTCTACATTTGTTTTCGAAATGACCTAACCGAAAATCGTCACATTGGACGCATTTCTCTCGGAAACGTTGACATTTTTCGTCTGGCAACTAATGCCGCGTGATGATGTTTTGAGGTCGCACCACTCTGTACGAAGCTGAAGCTTCTATGTTGTTGCAGTCACCAAGAAAGGGGCACAGACGTTCAAATCTTTTTTTTTTTTGAAAATTCAATTTTTGGCCGGTTTTGCTTCCTTGTGGTTGACCTAGACCGTATCATTTTGCATGAACCGAACTCTGGCAGCCACATTACTCGAGAAATAGCGAGAAGTGGTAATGCGTAGTAAACACCGCAGAAAACCTAACGTTTTCTACATTTGTTTTTGAAATGACCTAACCGAAAATCGTCACATTGGACGCATTTCTCTCGGAAACGTTTACATTTATCGTCTGGCAACTAAGGCCGCGTGACGAGGTTTGCGGTCGCACCACTCTGTACGAAGTAGAAGCCTACAAATTGTTGCAGTCACCAAGCAAGGGGCACAGAAGTTCAAGTTTTAGTTTTTGAAAATTCAGTTTTTGGCCGCTTTTGCAGCCTTGTAGTTACCTAGAACCTTAAGATTTTGCATGAACAGAACTCTGGCAGCCACATTACACGAGAAAAAGCGAGAAGTGGTAATGCATAGTAAAAACCGCAGAAAACCTAATGTTTTCTTCATTTGTTTTCGAAATGACGTAACTGAAAATCTTCACAATGGTCGCATTTCTCTCGGAAACGTTTACATTTATCTTCTGGCAACTAATGCCGCGTGATGAGGTTTGCGGTCGCACCAACATGTACGAAGTAGAAGCTTCTAAGTTGTTGCAGTCAACAAGAAAGGGGCACAGAATTTTAAGTTTTAGATTTTGAAAATTCTGTTTTTGGCCGCTTTTGCTGCTTTTTAGTTGGCCTAGGACCTTAACATTTTGCATGAACCGAACTCTGGCAGCCACATTACACGAGAAAAAGCGAGAAGTGGTAATGCGTAGTAATCCCTGCAGAAAACCTAACGTTTTCTACATTTGTTTTCGACATTACGTAACTGAAAATCTTCACAATGAACGCATTTCTCTCGGAAACGTTTACATTTGTCGTCTGACAACTAATGCCGCGCGATGAGGTTTGCGGTCGCACCAATCTGTACGAAGTAGAAGCTTCTAAGTTGTTGCAGTCACCAAGAAAGGAGCACCGAAATTCAAGTTTTAGTCTTTGAAACTTCAGTTTTTGGCAGCTTTTGCTGCCTTGTAGTTGACCTAGGACCTTAAGATTTTGCATGAACCGAACTCTGGCAGAAACATTACTCGAGAAAAAGCGATAAGTGGTAATGCGTAGTAAAAACCGCAGATAAACTAACGTCTTCTACATTTGTTCTCGAAATGACGTAACTGGAAATCGTCACATTGGACGCATTTCTCTTGGAAACGTATACATTTATCGTCTGGCAACTAATGCCGCGTGATGAGGTATTGAGGTCGCACCACTCTGTACGAAGCTGAAGCTTCTATGTTGGTGCAGTCACCAAGAAAGGGGCACAGATGTTCAAGTTTTTTTTTTTTTGAAAATTCAATTATTGGCCGATTTTGCTTCCTTGTGGTTGATCTAGACCCTAGGATTTTGCATGTACCGAACTCTGGCAGCCACATTACACGAGAAAAAGCGAGAAGTCGTAATGCGTAGTAAACACCGCAGAAAACCTATCGTTTTCTACATTTGATTTCGAAATGACCCAACCGAAAATCGTCACATTGGACGCATTTCTCTTGGAAACGTTTACATTTATCGTCTGACAACTAATGCCGCGCGATGAGGTTTGCGGTCGCACCAATCTGTACGAAGTAGAAGCTTCTAAGTTGTTGCAGTCACCAAGAAAGCGGAACAGAGATTAAAGTTTTAGTTTTTCAAAATTCAATTTTTGGCCGGATTTATTGCCTTGTATTTTACCTAGAACCTTAAGATTTTCCATGAACCGAACTCAGGCAGCCACATTACACGAGAAAAAGCGAGAAGTGGTAATGCGTATTAAAAACCGCAAAACACCTGCCGGGTTCTACATTTGTTTTCGAAATGACGTAGCTGAAAATCTTCACAATGGACGCATTTCGCTCGGAAACGTTTACATTTATCGTATGGCAACTAATGCCGCGTGATGAGGTTTGCGGTCGCACCACTCTGTACGAAGTAGAAGCTTCTGAGTTGTTGCAGTCACCAAGAAAGGAGCACAGAAATTCAAGTTTTAGTTGCTGAAGATTCAAATTTTGGCCGGTTTTGCTACCTTGTAGTTAACCTAGGACCTTAAGATGTTGCATGAACAAACCCTGGCAGCCACATTACACGAGAAAAAGCGAGAAGTGGTAATGCGTAGTAAACACCGCAGAAAACCTAACGTTTTCTACATTTGTTTTCGAAATGACGTAAGTGAAAATCTTCATAATGGACGCATTTCTCTCGGAAACGTTTACATTTATCGTCTGGCAACTAATGCCGCGTGATGAGGTTTGCGGTCGCCCCACTCTGTACAAAGTAGAAGCTTCTAAGTTGTTGCAGTCACCAAGAAAGGAGCACAGAAATTCAAGTTTAAGTTTTTTAAAATTCAGTTTTTGGCCGGTTTTGCTGCCATGTAGTTGACCAAGGACCTTAAGATCTTGCATGAACCGAAACCTGGCAGCCACATTACACAAGAAAAAGCGAGAAGTGGTAATGCGTAGTAAACACCGCAGAAAACCTAACGTTTTCTACATTTGTTTTCGAAATGAAGTAACAGCAAATCGTCACGTTTGGATGCATTTCTCTCGGAAACGTTTACATTTATCGTCTGGCAACTAATGCCGCGTGACGAGGTTTGCGGTCGCACCACTCTGTACGAAGTAGAAGCTTCTAAGTTGTTGCAGTCACCAAGAAAGGAGCACAGAAATTCAAGTTTTAGTTTCTGAAAATTCAATTTTTGGCCGGTTTTGCTTCCTTGTGGTTGACCTAGACCCTTAAGATTTTGCATGAACCGAACTCTGACAGCCACATTACACGAGAAAAGCGAGAA
Organism: Schistocerca serialis cubense; assembly: GCF_023864345.2. NCBI lineage: Eukaryota > Metazoa > Arthropoda > Insecta > Orthoptera > Acrididae > Schistocerca > Schistocerca serialis. Next base: position 327,575 of record NW_026047571.1, on the reverse strand, counting down.
GTGGTGATGCGTAGGAAACACCGCAGAAAACCTAACGTTTTCTACATTTGTTTTCGAAATGACCTAACCGAAAATCGTCACATTGGACGCATTTCTCTCGGAAACGTTTACATTTATCGTCTGGCAAATAATGCCGCGTGACGAGGTTTGCGGCCGCACCACTCTGTACGAAGTAGAAGCTTATACATTGTTGCAGTCACCAAGCAAGGGGCACAGAAGTTCAAGTTTTAGTTTTAGAAAATTCAGTTTTGGGCCGCTTTTGCAGTCTTGTAGTTACCTAGGACCTTAAGATTTTGCATGAACAGAACTCTGGCAGCCACATTACACGAGAAAAAGCGAGAAGTGGTAATGCATAGTAAAAACCGCAGAAAACCTAATGTTTTCTTCATTTATTTTCGAAATGACGTAACTGAAAATCTTCACAATGGTCGCATTTCTCTCGGAAACGTTTACATTTTTCTTCTGGCAACTAATGCCGCGTGATGAGGTTTGCGGTCGCACCAATATGTACGAAGTAGAAGCTTCTAAGTTGTTGCAGTCAACAAGAAAGGGGCACAGAATTTCAAGTTTTAGATTTTGAAAATTCAGTTTTTGGCCGCTTTTGCTGCCTTGTAGTTAACCTAGGACCTTAAGATGTTGCATGAACAAACCCTGGCAGCCACATTACACGAGAAAAAGCGAGAAGTGGTAATGCGTAGTAAACACCGCAGAAAACCTAACGTTTTCTACATTTGTTTTCGAAATGACGTAAGTGAAAATCTTCATAATGGACGCATTTCTCTCGGAAACGTTTACATTTATCGTCTGGCAACTAACGCCGCGTGATGAGGTTTGCGGTCGCCCCACTCTGTACAAAGTAGAAGCTTCTAAGTTGTTGCAGTCACCAAGAAAGGAGCACAGAAATTATAGTTTAAGTTTTTTAAAATTCAGTTTTTGGCCGGTTTTGCTGCCATGTAGTTAACCTAGGACCTTAAGATTTTGCATGAACAAACCCTGGCAGCCACATTACACGAGAAAAAGCGAGAAGAGGTAATGCGTAGTAAAAACCGCAGAGAACCTAACGTTTTCTACATTTGTTTTCGAAATGACGTAACTGAGAATCTGCACAATAGACGCATTTCTCTCGGAAACTTACATTTATCGTCTGGCAACTAATGCCGCGTGGTAAGCATTGCGGTCGCACCACTCCGTACGAAGTAGAAGCTTCTAAGTTGTTGCAGTCCCCAAGAAAGGGGCACAGAAGTTCAAATTTATTTCTTTTTTTGGAAATTCAATTTTTTGCCGGTTTTGCTTCTTTGTGGCTACCCTAGGACCTTAAGATTTTGCATGAACCGAACTCTGGCAGCCACGTTACACGAGAAAAAGCGAGAAGTGGTAATGCGTGGTAAAAACCGCAGAAGACCTAGTGTTTTCTACATTTGTTTTCGAAATGACGTAACTGGAAATCGTCACATTGGACGCATTTCTCTCGGAAACGTTTACATTTATCGTCTGGCAACTAATGCCGCGTGATGAGGTTTGCGGTCGCACAACTCTGTACGAAGCAGAAGCTTCTAAGTTGTTGCAGTCACCAAGAAAGGATCACAGAAATTCAAGTTTTAATCTTTGAAAATTCGATTTTTGACGCTTATGCTGTCTTGTAGTTGACCTAGGACCTTAATATTTTGCATGAACCGAACCCTGGCAGCCACATTACACGTGAGAAAGCGAGAAGAGGTAATGCGTAGTAAAAACCGCAGAAAACCTAACGGTTTCTTCATTTGTTTTCGAAATGACGTAACTGAAAATCCTCACAATGAACGCATTTCTCTCGGAAACATTTACATTTATCGTCTGACAACTAATGCCGCGCGATGAGGTTTGCGGTCGCACCAAGCTGTACGAAGTAGAAGCTTCTAAGTTGTTGCAGTCACCAAGAAAGGGGCCCAGAACTTCAAGTTTTAGTTTTTGAAAATTAAGTTTTTGGCCGCTTTTGCTGCCTTGTAGTTGAGCTAGGACCTTAAGATTTTGCATGAACCAAACCCTGGCAGCCACATTACACGACAAAAAGCGAGACGTGGTAATGCGTAGTAAAAACCGCAGAAAACCTAACGTTTACTACATTTGTTTTCGAAATGTCGTAACTGAAAAGCTTCACAATGGCCGCATTTCTCTCGGAAACGTTTACATTTATCGTCTGGCAACTAATGCCGCGTGATGAGGTTTGCGGTCGCACCACTCTGTACAAAGTAGAAGCTTCTAAGTTGTTGCAGTCACGTAGGAAGGGCCACAGAAATTAAAGTTTTAGTATTTGGAAATTCAGTTTCTGGCCGCTTTTGCGGCCTTGTAGTTGACCTAGGCTTTTAAGATTTTGCATGAACCGAACCCTGGCAGCCACGTTACACGAGAAAAAGCGAGATGTGGTAATGGGTAGTAAAAACCGCAGAAAACCTAATAGTTTCTACATTTGTTATCGAAATGACGTAACTGAAAATCTTCTCAGTGGACGCATTTCTCTCGGAAACGTTGACATTTATCGTTTGGCAACTAATGCAGCGTGATGAGGTTTGCGGTAGCACCACTATGTACGAAGTAGAAGCTTCTAAGTTGTTGCAGTCAACAAGAAAGGAGCACAGCAATTCATGTTTTAGTTTTTGAAAATTCAGTTTTTGGCCGCTTTTGCTGCCTTGTATTTGACCTAGGACCATTAGATTTTACATTAACCGAACTCTTTCAGCCACATTTCAATAGAAAAGGCTAGAAGTGGAAATGTGTAGTAAAAATCGCAGAAAACCTAACGTTTTCTACATTTGTTTTCGAAATGACGTAACTGAAAATCTTCACAACTGACGCATTTCTCTCGGAAACGTTTAAATTTATCGTCTGGCAAGTAATGCAGCGTGACGAGGTTCGCGGTTGCACCACTCTGTACGAAGTAGAAGCTTCTAAGTTGTTGCAGTCACCAAGAGAGGGGCACAGAAATTCAAGTTCTAGTTTTTGGAAATTTAGTTTTTGGCCGCTTTTGCTGTCTTGTAGTTGACTTAGGACCTTAAGATTTTGCATGAACCGAACCCTGGCGGCCACATTACACGAGAAGAAGCGAGAAGTGGTAATGTGTAGTAAAAACCGCAGAAAATCTTACGTTTTCTACATTTGTTTTCGAAATGACGTAACTGAAAATCTTCTCAGTATACGCATTTCTCTCGGAAACGTTTACATTTATCGTCTGGCAACTAACGCCGCGTGACGAGGTTTGCGGTCGCACCACTCTGTACGAAGTAGAAGCTTCTAAGTTGTTACAGTCACCAAGAAAGGGACACAGAAATTCAAGTTTTAGTTGTTGAAAATTCAATTTTTGGCCGGTTTTGCTGCCTTGTAGTTGAGCTAGGACCTTAAGATTTTGCATGAACGAAACCCTGGCAGCCACATTACACGAGAAAAAGCGAGAAGTGGTAATGCGTAGTAAAATACGCAGAAAACCTAACGTTTACTACATTTGTTTTCGAAATGTCGTAACTGAAAAGCTTCACAATGGCCGCATTACTCTCGGAAACGTTTACATTTATCGTCTGGCAACTAATGCCGCGTGATGAGGTTTGCGGTCGCACCACTCTGAAGAAAGTAGAAGCTTCTAAGTTGTTGCGGTCACATTGGAAGGGGCACAGAAATTAAAGTTTTAGTTTTTGAAAATTCAGTTTCTGGCCGCTTTTGCTGCCTTGTAGTTGACCTAGGACATTAAGATTTTGCATGAACCGAACCCTGGCAGCCATATTACACGAGAAACACGAGAAGTGGTAATGGGTAGTAAATACCGCAGAAAACCTAATGTTTTCTACATTTGTTTTCGAAATGACGCAACTCAAAATCTTCACAATGGAAGCATTTATCTCGGAAACGTTTACATTTTTCGTCTGGCAACTAAAGCCGAGCGATGAGATTTGCGGTCGCACCCCTCTGTATGAAGTAGAAGCTTCTAAGTTGTTGCAGTCAGCAAGAAAGGGGCACAGAAATTCAAGTGGTAGGTTTTGAAAATTTAGTTTTTGGCCGCTTCTGCTGCCTTGTAGTTGACCTCGGACCTTACGATTTTGCATGAACTGAACCCTGGCCGCCAGATTACACGAGAAAAAACGAGAAGTGGTATTGCTTAGTAAAAACCGCAGAAAACCTAACGTTTTCTACCTTTGTTTTCGAAATGACGTACCTGAATATCTTCACAATGGACGCATTTCCCCTGGAAACGTTTACATTTAGCGTCCGGCGACTAATGCCGTTTGACGAGGTTTGCGGTCGCACCACTCTGTACCAAGTAGAAGCTTCTAAGTTGTTGCAGTCACCAAGAAAGGAGCACAGAAATTAGAGTTTAGTTTTCGAAAATTCAATTTTTGGCTGTTTATGCTGCCTTGTAGTTGACCTATGACCTTTAGATTTTACATGAAACCGAACATTGGCAGCCACATTACACGAGAAAAAGCGAGAAGTGGTAATGCGAAGTAAAAACCGCAGAAAACCTAACGTTTTCTACATTTTTTTTTGAAATGACGTAACTAAAAATCGTCACATTGGACGCATTACTCTCAGAAACGTTTACTTTTATCGTCTGGCAAGTAATGCCGCGTGACAAGGTTTGCGGTCGCACCACTCTGTACGAAGTAGAAGCTTATAAGTTGTTCAGTCACCAAGAAAGAAGCACAGAAATTCAAGTTTTAGTTTTTGAAATTTCAATTTTTGGTCGGTATTGCTGCCATGTAGTTGACCTAGAACCTTAAGATTTTGCATGAACCAAACCCTGGCAGCCACATTACACGAGAAAAAGCGAGAAGTGGTAAAGCGTAGTAATAACCGCAGAAAACCTAACGTTTTCTACATTAGTTTTCGAAATGACGTAACTGAAAATCGTCACATTGGACGCATTGCTCTCAGAAACGTTTACATTTATCCTCTGGCAACAAATGCCGCGTGACGAGGTCGGCGGTCGCACCACTCCGTACGAAGTAGAAGCTTCTAAGTTGTTGCAGTCACCAAGAAAGAGGCACAGAAATTCAAGTTTTAGTTTTTGAAAATTCAGTTTTTGGATGCTTTTGCTGCCTTGTAGTTGACCTAGGACCTTAAGATTTTGCATGAACCAAACCCTGGCAGCCACATTACACGACAAAAAGCGAGACGTGGTAATGCGTAGTAAAAACCGCAGAAAACCTAACGTTTACTACATTTGTTTTCGAAATGACGTAACTGCAAATCGTCACAATGGACGCATTTCTCTCGGAAACGTTTACATTTATCGTCTGGCAACTAATGCCGCGTGATGAGGTTTGCGGTCGCACCACTCTGTACAAAGTAGAAGCTTCTAAGTTGTTGCAGTCACATAGGAAGGGCCACAGAAATTAAAGTTTTAGTATTTGGAAATTCAGTTTCTGGCCGCTTTTGCGGCCTTGTAGTTGACCTAGGCTTTTAAGATTTTGCATGAACCGAACCCTGGCAGCCACGTTACACGAGAAAAAGCGAGAAGTGGTAATGGGTAGTAAAAACCGCAGAAAACCTAATAGTTTCTACATTTGTTATCGAAATGACGTAACTGAAAATCTTCTCAGTGGACGCATTTCTCTCGGAAACGTTGACATTTATCGTTTGGCAACTAATGCAGCGTGATGAGGTTTGCGGTAGCACCACTATGTACGAAGTAGAAGCTTCTAAGTTGTTGCAGTCAACAAGAAAGGAGCACAGCAATTCATGTTTTAGTTTTTTAAAAATTCAGTTTTTGGCCACTTTTGCTGCCTTGTATTTGACCTAGGACCATTAGATTTTACATTAACCGAACTCTTTCAGCCACATTTCAATAGAAAAGGCTAGAAGTGGAAATGTGTAGTAAAAATCGCAGAAAACCTAACGTTTTCTACATTTGTTTTCGAAATGACGTAACTGAAAATCTTCACAACTGACGCATTTCTCTCGGAAACGTTTAAATTTATCGTCTGGCAAGTAATGCAGCGTGACGAGGTTCGCGGTTGCACCACTCTGTACGAAGTAGAAGCTTCTAAGTTGTTGCAGTCACCAAGAGAGGGGCACAGAAATTCAAGTTCTAGTTTTTGGAAATTTAGTTTTTAGCCGCTTTTGCTGCCTTGTAGTTGACTTAGGACCTTAAGGTTTTGCATGAACCGAACCCTGGAAGCCACATTACACGAGAATAAGCGAGAAGTGTTAATGCGTTGTAAAAACCGCAGAAAACCTAACGTTTTCTACATTTGTTTTCGAAATGACGTAACTGAAAATCGTCACATTGGACGCATTACTCTCAGAAACGTTTACATTTATCGTCTGGCAACAAATCCCGCGTGACGAGGTGAGCGGTCGCACCACTCTGTACGAAGTAGAAGCTTCAAAGTTGTTGCAGTCACCAAGACAGGAGCACAGAAATTTAAGTTTTAATTTTTGAAAATTCAGTTTTTGGCCGGTTTTGCTGCCTTGTAGTTGACCTAGGACCTTAAGATTTTGCATGAACCGAACCCTGGCGGCCACATTACACGAGAAGAAGCGAGAAGTGGTAATGTGTAGTAAAAACCGCAGAAAATCTTACGTTTTCTACATTTGTTTTCGAAATGACGTAACTGAAAATCGTCACAATGGACGCAATTCTCTCGGAAACGTTTACATTTGTCGTATGGCAACTAATGCCGCGGGATGAGGTTTGCGGTCGGACCACGCTGTACGAAGTAGAAGCTTCTAAGTCGTTCCAGTCACCAAGAAAGGAGCACAGAAATTAAAGATTTAGTCTTCAAAAATTCAGTTTTTGGCCGCTTTTGCTGCGCTGTAGTTGACCTAGGACCTAAAGATTTTGCATGAACCGAACTCTGGCAGCCACATTACACGAGAAATAGCGAGAAGTGGTAATGCGTAGTAAAATCCGCAGAATACCTATCGTTTTCTACATTTGTTTTCGAAATGACGTAAGTGAAAATCTTCACAATGGACGCATTTCTCTCGGAAACGTTTACATTTATCATCTGGGAACTAATTTTGCGTGATGACGTTTGCAGTAGCACCACTATGTACGAAGTAGAAGCTTCTAATTAGTTGCAGTCACCAAGAAAGGAGCACAGAAATTCAAGTTTTAGTTTTTGAAAATTCAATTTTTGGCCGGTTTTGCCGCCTTGTTGTTGATTTAGGACCTTAAAATTTTGCATGAACAGAACTCTGGCAGCCACATTACACGAGTGAATGCGAGAAGAGGTATTGCGTATTAAAAACCTCAGAAAACCTAACGGTTTCTACATTTGTTTTTGAAATGATGTAACTGAGAATCTTCACAATGGACGCATTTCGCTCGGCAACTTTTACATTTATCGTCTGGCAACTAATGCCGCGTGATGAGCTTTGCGGTCACACCACTCTGTACGAAGTAGAAGCTTCTAAGTTGTTGCAGTCCCCAAGAAAGGGGCACAGAAGTTCAAGTTTTTTTTTTTTTTTTTGGATATTCAATTTTTGGCCGGTTTTGCTTCTTTGTGGTTGACCTAGGACCTTAGGATTTTGCATGAACCGAACTCTGGCAGCCACATTACACGAGAAAAGCGAGAAGTGGTAATGCGTAATAAAAAACGCAGAAAACCTAGTGTTTTCTACATTTGTTTTCGAAATGACGTAACTGGAAATCGTCACATTGGACGCATTTCTCTCGGAAACGTTTACATTTATCGTCTGGCAACTAATGCCGCGTGACGAGGTTTGCGGTCGCACCACTCTGTACGAAGTAGAAGCTTCTAAGTTGTTGCAGTCACCAAGAAAGGAGCACCGAAATTGAAGTTTTAGTTTTTGAAAATTCAGTTATTGGTCGCTTTTGCTGCCTTGTAGTTGACCTAGGACATTACGATTTTGCATGCACCGAACTCTGGCAGAAACATTACTCGAGAAAAAGCGAGAAGCTGTAACGCGTAGTAAAAACCGCAGAAAACCTAACGTTTTCTACATTTGTTTTCGATATGACGTAACTGGAAATCGTCACATTGGACGCATTTCTCTCGGAAACGTTTACATTCATCTTCTGGCAACTAATTCCGCGTGACGAGGTTTGCGGTCGCACCACTCTTTACGAAGTAGAAGCTTCTAAGTTTTTGCAGTCACCAAGAAAGGAGCACAGAAATTCAAATTTTGGTTATTTGAAAATTCAATTTTTGACTGCTTTTGCTGCCTTGTGGTTGACCTAGGACATTAAAATTTTGCATGAACCAAACACTGGCAGCCACAATACACGAGAAAAAGCGAGAAGTGGTAATGCGTATTAAAAACCGCAGAAAACCGAACATTTTCTACATTTGTTTTCCAAATTACGTAACTGAAAATCTTCACAATGGACGCATTTCTCTCGGAAACGTTTACATTTATCGTCTGGCAACTAAAGCCGCGTGATGAGGCTTTGAGGTCGCACCACTCTGTACGAAGCTGAAGCTTCTATGTTGTTGCAGTCCCCAAGAAAGGGGCACAGAAGTTCAAGTTTTTTTTTTTTTTTTTGGAAATTCAATTATTGGCCGGTTTTGCTTCCTTGTGGTAGACCTAGACCCTAGGATTTTGCATGTACCGAACTCTGGCAGCCACATTACACGAGAAAAGCGAGAAGTGGTAATGCGTGGTAAAAACCGCAGAAAACCTAGTGTTTTCTACATTTGTTTTCGAAATGACCCAACCGAAAATCATCACATTGGACGTATTTCCTCGGAAACGTTTACATTTATCATCTGGCCACTAATGCCGCCTGACGAGGTTTGCGGTAGCACCACTCTGGACGAAGTAGAAGCTTCTAAGTTGTAGCAGTCACCAAGAAAGGTGCACAGAAATTCAAGATTTAGTTTTTGAAAATTCCATTTTTGGCTGGTTTTGCTGCCTTCTTGTTGCCCTAGGTCCTTAAGATTTTGCGTGAACCGAACCCTGGCAGCCACATTACTCGAGAAGAAGCGAGAAGTGGTAATGCATAGTAAAAACCGCAGAAAACGTAACATTTCCTACATTTGTTTTCGAATTGACGTAACTGAAAATCTTCATAATGGACGCATTTCTCTCGGAAACGTTTACATTTATCGTCTGGCAAGTAATGCCGTGTGATGAGCTTTGCGGTCGCACCACTCTGTACGAAGTAGAAGCTTCTAAGTTGTTGCAGTCAACAAGAAAGGGGCACAGAAATTGAAGTTTTAGATTTTGAAAACTCAGTTTTTGGCCGCTTTTGCTGCCTTGTAGTTGACCTAGGACCTTCACATTTTGCATGAACCGAACCCTGGCAGCCACATTACACGAGAGAAAGCGAGAAGAGGTAATGCATAGTAAAACCGCAGAAAACCTAACGGTTTCTACATTTGTTTTCGAAATGACGTAACTGAGAATCTTCACAATGGACGCATTTCTCTCGGAAACTTTTACATTTATCGTCTGGCAACTAATGCCGCGTGATGAGCTTTGCGGACGCACCACGCTGTACGAAGTAGAAGCTTCTAAGTTGTTGCAGTCACCAAGAAAGGAGCACAGAAATTCAAGATTTAATCTTTAAAAATTCGATTTTTGCCGCTTATGCTGGCTTGTAGTTGACCTAGGACCTTAAGATTTTGCATGAACCGGATTCAGGCAGCCACATTACACGAGAAAAAGCGAGAAGCTGTAATGCGTAGTAAAAACCGCAGAAAACCTAACGTTTTCTACATTTGTTTTCGAAATGACGTAACTGGAAATCGTCACATTGGACGCATTTCTCTCGGAAACGTTTACATTCATCGTCTGGCAACTAATTCCGCGTGACGAGGTTTGCGGTCACACCACTCTGTACGAAGTAGAAGCTTCTAAGTTGTTGCAGTCACCAAGAAAGGAGCACCGAAATTCAAGTTTTAGTCTTTGAAAATTCAGTTTTGGGCCGCTTTAGCTGCCTTGTAGTTGACCTAGGACCTTAAGATTTTTCATGAACCGAACTCTGGCAGAAACATTACTCGAGAAAAAGCGATAAGTGGTAATGCGTAGTAAAAACCGCAGATAAACTAACGTTTTCTACATTTGTTTTCGAAATGACGTAACTGGAAATCGTCACATTGGACGCATTTCTCTTGGAAACGTTTACATTTATCGTCTGGCAACTAATGCCGCGTGATGATGTTTTGAGGTCGCACCACTCTGTACGAAGCTGAAGCTTCTATGTTGTTGCAGTCACCAAGAAAGGGGCACAGATGTTCAAATCTCTTTTTTTTTGAAAATTCAATTTTTGGCGGGTTTTGCTTCCTTGTGGTTGACCTAGACCCTATCATTTTGCATGAACCGAACTCTGGCAGCCACATTACACGAGAATAAGCGAGAAGTCGTAATGCGTAGTAAACACCGCAGAAAACCTAACGTTTTCTACATTTGATTTCGAAATGACCCAACCGAAAATCGTCACATTGGACGCATTTCCTCGGAAACGTTTACATTTATCATCTGGCCACTAATGCCGCCTGACGAGGTTTGCGGTAGCACCACTCTGTACGAAGTAGAAGCTTCAAAGTTGTTGCAGTCACCAAGAAAGGTGCACAGAAATTCAAGATTTAGTTTTTGAAAATTCCATTTTTATCTGGTTTTGCTGCCTTCTTGTTGCCCTAGGTCCTTAAGATTTTTCGTGAACCGAACCCTGGCAGCCACATTACACGAAAAAAAGCGAGAAGTGGTAATGCGTATTAAAAACCGCAAAACACCTGCCGGTTTCTGCATTTGTTTTCGAAATGACGTAGCTGAAAATCTTCACAATGTACGCATTTCGCTCGGAAACATTTACATTTATCGTCTGGCAACTAATGCCGCGTGATGAAGTTTGCGGTCACCCCACTCTGTACAAAGTAGAAGCTTCTAAGTTGTTGCAGTCACCAAGAAAGGAGCACAGAAATTCAAGTTTAAGTTTTTTAAAATTCAGTTTTTGGCCGGTTTTGCTGCCATGTAGTTGACCAAGGACCTTAAGATCTTGCATGAACCGAAATCTGGCAGCCACATTACACAAGAAAAAGCGAGAAGTGGTAATGCGTAGTAAACACCGCAGAAAACCTAACGTTTTCTACATTTGTTTTCGAAATGACGTAACAGCAAATCGTCACGTTTGGACGCATTTCTCTCGGAAACGTTTACATTTATCGTCTGGCAACTAATGCCGCGTGACGAGGTTTGCGGTCGCACCACTCTGTACGAAGTAGAAGCTTCTAAGTTGTTGCAGTCACCAAGAAAGGAGCACAGAAATTCAAGTTTTAGTTTCTGAAAATTCAATTTTTCGCCGGTTTTGCTTCCTTGTGGTTGACCTAGACCCTTAAGATTTTGCATGAACCGAACTCTGACAGCCACATTACACGAGAAAAGCGAGAAGTGGTAATGCGTAGGAAACACCGCAGAAAACCTAACGTTTTCTACATTTGTTTTCGAAATGACCTAACCGAAAATCGTCACATTGGACGCATTTCTCTCGGAAACGTTGACATTTTTCGTCTGGCAACTAATGCCGCGTGATGATGTTTTGAGGTCGCACCACTCTGTACGAAGCTGAAGCTTCTATGTTGTTGCAGTCACCAAGAAAGGAGCACAGATGTTCAAATCTTTTTTTTTTGAAAATTCAATTTTTGGCCGGTTTTGCTTCCTTGTGGTTGACCTAGACCGTATCATTTTGCATGAACCGAACTCTGGCAGCCACATTACTCGAGAAATAGCGAGAAGTGGTAATGCGTAGTAAACACCGCAGAAAACCTAACGTTTTCTACATTTGTTTTTGAAATGACCTAACCGAAAATCGTCACATTGGACGCATTTCTCTCGGAAACGTTTACATTTATCGTCTGGCAACTAAGGCCGCGTGACGAGGTTTGCGGTCGCACCACTCTGTACGAAGTAGAAGCCTACAAATTGTTGCAGTCACCAAGCAAGGGGCACAGAAGTTCAAGTTTTAGTTTTTGAAAATTCAGTTTTTGGCCGCTTTTGCAGCCTTGTAGTTACCTAGAACCTTAAGATTTTGCATGAACAGAACTCTGGCAGCCACATTACACGAGAAAAAGCGAGAAGTGGTAATGCATAGTAAAAACCGCAGAAAACCTAACGTTTTCTTCATTTGTTTTCGAAATGACGTAACTGAAAATCTTCACAATGGTCGCATTTCTCTCGGAAACGTTTACATTTATCTTCTGGCAACTAATGCCGCGTGATGAGGTTTGCGGTCGCACCAACATGTACGAAGTAGAAGCTTCTAAGTTGTTGCAGTCAACAAGAAAGGGGCACAGAATTTCAAGTTTTAGATTTTGAAAATTCAGTTTTTGGCCGCTTTTGCTGCTTTTTAGTTGGCCTAGGACCTTAACATTTTGCATGAACCGAACTCTGGCAGCCACATTACACGAGAAAAAGCGAGAAGTGGTAATGCGTAGTAATCCCTGCAGAAAACCTAACGTTTTCTACATTTGTTTTCGACATTACGTAACTGAAAATCTTCACAATGAACGCATTTCTCTCGGAAACGTTTACATTTGTCGTCTGACAACTAATGCCGCGCGATGAGGTTTGCGGTCGCACCAATCTGTACGAAGTAGAAGCTTCTAAGTTGTTGCAGTCACCAAGAAAGCGGAACAGAGATTAAAGTTTTAGTTTTTCAAAATTCAATTTTTGGCCGGATTTATTGCCTTGTATTTTACCTAGAACCTTAAGATTTTCCATGAACCGAACTCAGGCAGCCACATTACACGAGAAAAAGCGAGAAGTGGTAATGCGTATTAAAAACCGCAAAACACCTGCCGGGTTCTACATTTGTTTTCGAAATGACGTAGCTGAAAATCTTCACAATGGACGCATTTCGCTGGGAAACGTTTACATTTATCGTATGGCAACTAATGCCGCGTGATGAGGTTTGCGGTCGCACCACTCTGTACGAAGTAGAAGCTTCTGAGTTGTTGCAGTCACCAAGAAAGGAGCACAGAAATTCAAGTTTTAGTTGCTGAAGATTCAAATTTTGGCCGGTTTTGCTACCTTGTAGTTAACCTAGGACCTTAAGATGTTGCATGAACAAACCCTGGCAGCCACATTACACGAGAAAAAGCGAGAAGTGGTAATGCGTAGTAAACACCGCAGAAAACCTAACGTTTTCTACATTTGTTTTCGAAATGACGTAAGTGAAAATCTTCATAATGGACGCATTTCTCTCGGAAACGTTTACATTTATCGTCTGGCAACTAATGCCGCGTGATGAGGTTTGCGGTCGCCCCACTCTGTACAAAGTAGAAGCTTCTAAGTTGTTGCAGTCACCAAGAAAGGAGCACAGAAATTCAAGTTTAAGTTTTTTAAAATTCAGTTTTTGGCCGGTTTTGCTGCCATGTAGTTGACCAAGGACCTTAAGATCTTGCATGAACCGAAACCTGGCAGCCACATTACACAAGAAAAAGCGAGAAGTGGTAATGCGTAGTAAACACCGCAGAAAACCTAACGTTTTCTACATTTGTTTTCGAAATGAAGTAACAGCAAATCGTCACGTTTGGATGCATTTCTCTCGGAAACGTTTACATTTATCGTCTGGCAACTAATGCCGCGTGACGAGGTTTGCGGTCGCACCACTTTGTACGAGGTAGAAGCTTCTAAGTTGTTGCAGTCACCAAGAAAGGAGCACAGAAATTCAAGTTTTAGTTTCTGAAAATTCAATTTTTGGCCGGTTTTGCTTCCTTGTGGTTGACCTAGACCCTTAAGATTTTGCATGAACCGAACTCTGACAGCCACATTACACGAGAAAAGCGAGAAGTGGTGATGCGTAGGAAACACCGCAGAAAACCTAACGTTTTCTACATTTGTTTTCGAAATGACCTAACCGAAAATCGTCACATTGGACGCATTTCTCTCGGAAACGTTTACATTTATCGTCTGGCAAATAAAGCCGCGTGGCGAGGTTTGCGGTCGCACCACTCTGTACGAAGTAGAAGCTTCTAAGTTGTTGCAGTCACCAAGAAAGGAGCACAGAAATTATAGTTTAAGTTTTTTAAAATTCAGTTTTTGGCCGGTTTTGCTGCCATGTAGTTAACCTAGGACCTTAAGATTTTGCATGAACAAACCCTGGCAGCCACATTACACGAGAAAAAGCGAGAAGAGGTAATGCGTAGTAAAAACCGCAGAGAACCTAACGTTTTCTACATTTGTTTTCGAAATGACGTAACTGAGAATCTGCACAATGGACGCATTTCTCTCGGAAACTTACATTTATCGTCTGGCAACTAATGCCGCGTGGTGAGCATTGCGGTCGCACCACTCCGTACGAAGTAGAAGCTTCTAAGTTGTTGCAGTCCCCAAGAAAGGGGCACAGAAGTTCAAATTTATTTCTTTTTTTGGAAATTCAATTTTTTGCCGGTTTTGCTTCTTTGTGGCTACCCTAGGACCTTAAGATCTTGCATGAACCGAACTCTGGCAGCCACGTTACACGAGAAAAAGCGAGAAGTGGTAATGCGTGGTAAAAACCGCAGAAAACCTAGTGTTTTCTACATTTGTTTTCGAAATGACGTAACTGGAAATCGTCACATTGGACGCATTTCTCTCGGAAACGTTTACATTTATCGTCTGGCAACTAATGCCGCGTGATGAGGTTTGCGGTCGCACAACTCTGTACGAAGCAGAAGCTTCTAAGTTGTTGCAGTCACCAAGAAAGGATCACAGAAATTCAAGTTTTAATCTTTGAAAATTCGATTTTTGACGCTTATGCTGTCTTGTAGTTGACCTAGGACCTTAATATTTTGCATGAACCGAACCCTGGCAGCCACATTACACGTGAGAAAGCGAGAAGAGGTAATGCGTAGTAAAAACCGCAGAAAACCTAACGGTTTCTTCATTTGTTTTCGAAATGACGTAGCTGAAAATCTTCACAATGGACGCATTTCGCTCGGAAACGTTTACATTTATCGTATGGCAACTAATGCCGCGTGATGAGGTTTGCAGTCGCACCACTCTGTACGAAGTAGAAGCTTCTGAGTTGTTGCAGTCACCAAGAAAGGGGCCCAGAACTTCAAGTTTTAGTTTTTGAAAATTAAGTTTTTGGCCGCTTTTGCTGCCTTGTAGTTGAGCTAGGACCTTAAGATTTTGCATGAACCAAACCCTGGCAGCCACATTACACGACAAAAAGCGAGACGTGGTAATGCGTAGTAAAAACCACAGAAAACCTAACGTTTACTACATTTGTTTTCGAAATGTCGTAACTGAAAAGCTTCACAATGGCCGCATTTCTCTCGGAAACGTTTACATTTATCGTCTGGCAACTAATGCCGCGTGATGAGGTTTGCGGTCGCACCACTCTGTACAAAGTAGAAGCTTCTAAGTTGTTGCAGTCACGTAGGAAGGGCCACAGAAATTAAAGTTTTAGTATTTGGAAATTCAGTTTCTGGCCGCTTTTGCGGCCTTGTAGTTGACCTAGGCTTTTAAGATTTTGCATGAACCGAACCCTGGCAGCCACATTACACGAGAAAAGCGAGAAGTGGTAATGCGTAGGAAACACCGCAGAAAACCTAACGTTTTCTACATTTGTTTTCGAAATGACCTAACCGAAAATCGTCACATTGGACGCATTTCTCTCGGAAACGTTGACATTTTTCGTCTGGCAACTAATGCCGCGTGATGATGTTTTGAGGTCGCACCACTCTGTACGAAGCTGAAGCTTCTATGTTGTTGCAGTCACCAAGAAAGGGGCACAGATGTTCAAATCTTTTTTTTTTGAAAATTCAATTTTTGGCCGGTTTTGCTTCCTTGTGGTTGACCTAGACCGTATCATTTTGCATGAACCGAACTCTGGCAGCCACATTACTCGAGAAATAGCGAGAAGTGGTAATGCGTAGTAAACACCGCAGAAAACCTAACGTTTTCTACATTTGTTTTTGAAATGACCTAACCGAAAATCGTCACATTGGACGCATTTCTCTCGGAAACGTTTACATTTATCGTCTGGCAACTAAGGCCGCGTGACGAGGTTTGCGGTCGCACCACTCTGTACGAAGTAGAAGCCTACAAATTGTTGCAGTCACCAAGCAAGGGGCACAGAAGTTCAAGTTTTAGTTTTTGAAAATTCAGTTTTTGGCCGCTTTTGCAGCCTTGTAGTTACCTAGAACCTTAAGATTTTGCATGAACAGAACTCTGGCAGCCACATTACACGAGAAAAAGCGAGAAGTGGTAATGCATAGTAAAAACCGCAGAAAACCTAACGTTTTCTTCATTTGTTTTCGAAATGACGTAACTGAAAATCTTCACAATGGTCGCATTTCTCTCGGAAACGTTTACATTTATCTTCTGGCAACTAATGCCGCGTGATGAGGTTTGCGGTCGCACCAACATGTACGAAGTAGAAGCTTCTAAGTTGTTGCAGTCAACAAGAAAGGGGCACAGAATTTCAAGTTTTAGATTTTGAAAATTCAGTTTTTGGCCGCTTTTGCTGCTTTTTAGTTGGCCTAGGACCTTAACATTTTGCATGAACCGAACTCTGGCAGCCACATTACACGAGAAAAAGCGAGAAGTGGTAATGCGTAGTAATCCCTGCAGAAAACCTAACGTTTTCTACATTTGTTTTCGACATTACGTAACTGAAAATCTTCACAATGAACGCATTTCTCTCGGAAACGTTTACATTTGTCGTCTGACAACTAATGCCGCGCGATGAGGTTTGCGGTCGCACCAATCTGTACGAAGTAGAAGCTTCTAAGTTGTTGCAGTCACCAAGAAAGCGGAACAGAGATTAAAGTTTTAGTTTTTCAAAATTCAATTTTTGGCCGGATTTATTGCCTTGTATTTTACCTAGAACCTTAAGATTTTCCATGAACCGAACTCAGGCAGCCACATTACACGAGAAAAAGCGAGAAGTGGTAATGCGTATTAAAAACCGCAAAACACCTGCCGGGTTCTACATTTGTTTTCGAAATGACGTAGCTGAAAATCTTCACAATGGACGCATTTCGCTGGGAAACGTTTACATTTATCGTATGGCAACTAATGCCGCGTGATGAGGTTTGCGGTCGCACCACTCTGTACGAAGTAGAAGCTTCTGAGTTGTTGCAGTCACCAAGAAAGGAGCACAGAAATTCAAGTTTTAGTTGCTGAAGATTCAAATTTTGGCCGGTTTTGCTACCTTGTAGTTAACCTAGGACCTTAAGATGTTGCATGAACAAACCCTGGCAGCCACATTACACGAGAAAAAGCGAGAAGTGGTAATGCGTAGTAAACACCGCAGAAAACCTAACGTTTTCTACATTTGTTTTCGAAATGACGTAAGTGAAAATCTTCATAATGGACGCATTTCTCTCGGAAACGTTTACATTTATCGTCTGGCAACTAATGCCGCGTGATGAGGTTTGCGGTCGCCCCACTCTGTACAAAGTAGAAGCTTCTAAGTTGTTGCAGTCACCAAGAAAGGAGCACAGAAATTCAAGTTTAAGTTTTTTAAAATTCAGTTTTTGGCCGGTTTTGCTGCCATGTAGTTGACCAAGGACCTTAAGATCTTGCATGAACCGAAACCTGGCAGCCACATTACACAAGAAAAAGCGAGAAGTGGTAATGCGTAGTAAACACCGCAGAAAACCTAACGTTTTCTACATTTGTTTTCGAAATGAAGTAACAGCAAATCGTCACGTTTGGATGCATTTCTCTCGGAAACGTTTACATTTATCGTCTGGCAACTAATGCCGCGTGACGAGGTTTGCGGTCGCACCACTCTGTACGAGGTAGAAGCTTCTAAGTTGTTGCAGTCACCAAGAAAGGAGCACAGAAATTCAAGTTTTAGTTTCTGAAAATTCAATTTTTGGCCGGTTTTGCTTCCTTGTGGTTGACCTAGACCCTTAAGATTTTGCATGAACCGAACTCTGACAGCCACATTACACGAGAAAAGCGAGAAGTGGTGATGCGTAGGAAACACCGCAGAAAACCTAACGTTTTCTACATTTGTTTTCGAAATGACCTAACCGAAAATCGTCACATTGGACGCATTTCTCTCGGAAACGTTTACATTTATCGTCTGGCAAATAAAGCCGCGTGGCGAGGTTTGCGGTCGCACCACTCTGTACGAAGTAGAAGCTTATACATTGTTGCAGTCACCAAGCAAGGCGCACAGAAGTTCAAGTTTTAGTTTTAGAAAATTCAGTTTTGGGCCGCTTTTGCAGTCTTGTAGTTACCTAGGACCTTAAGATTTTGCATGAACAGAACTCTGGCAGCCACATTACACGAGAAAAAGCGAGAAGTGGTAATGCATAGTAAAAACCGCAGAAAACCTAATGTTTTCTTCATTTATTTTCGAAATGAAGTAACTGAAAATCTTCACAATGGTCGCATTTCTCTCGGAAACGTTTACATTTTTCCTCTGGCAACTAATGCCGCGTGATGAGGTTTGCGGTCGCACCAATATGTACGAAGTAGAAGCTTCTAAGTTGTTGCAGTCAACAAGAAAGGGGCACAGAATTTCAAGTTTCAGATTTTGAAAATTCAGTTTTTGGCCGCTTTTGCTGCCTTGTAGTTAACCTAGGACCTTAAGATGTTGCATGAACAAACCCTGGCAGCCACATTACACGAGAAAAAGCGAGAAGTGGTAATGCGTAGTAAACACCGCAGAAAACCTAACGTTTTCTACATTTGTTTTCGAAATGACGTAAGTGAAAATCTTCATAATGGACGCATTTCTCTCGGAAACGTTTACATTTATCGTCTGGCAACTAACGCCGCGTGATGAGGTTTGCGGTCGCCCCACTCTGTACAAAGTAGAAGCTTCTAAGTTGTTGCAGTCACCAAGAAAGGAGCACAGAAATTATAGTTTAAGTTTTTTAAAATTCAGTTTTTGGCCGGTTTTGCTGCCATGTAGTTAACCTAGGACCTTAAGATTTTGCATGAACAAACCCTGGCAGCCACATTACACGAGAAAAAGCGAGAAGAGGTAATGCGTAGTAAAAACCGCAGAGAACCT
The DNA here is from genome assembly GCF_023864345.2 of Schistocerca serialis cubense. Lineage (NCBI taxonomy): Eukaryota > Metazoa > Arthropoda > Insecta > Orthoptera > Acrididae > Schistocerca > Schistocerca serialis. Next base: position 308,677 of record NW_026047571.1, on the reverse strand, counting down.
AACGTTTTCTACATTTGTTTTCGAAATGACGTAACTGAGAATCTGCACAATGGACGCATTTCTCTCGGAAACTTACATTTATCGTCTGGCAACTAATGCCGCGTGGTGAGCATTGCGGTCGCACCACTCCGTACGAAGTAGAAGCTTCTAAGTTGTTGCAGTCCCCAAGAAAGGGGCACAGAAGTTCAAATTTATTTCTTTTTTTGGAAATTCAATTTTTTGCCGGTTTTGCTTTTTTGTGGCTACCCTAGGACCTTAAGATTTTGCATGAACCAAACTCTGGCAGCCACGTTACACGAGAAAAAGCGAGAAGTGGTAATGCGTGGTAAAAACCGCAGAAAACCTAGTGTTTTCTACATTTGTTTTCGAAATGACGTAACTGGAAATCGTCACATTGGACGCATTTCTCTCGGAAACGTTTACATTTATCGTCTGGCAACTAATGCCGCGTGATGAGGTTTGCGGTCGCACAACTCTGTACGAAGCAGAAGCTTCTAAGTTGTTGCAGTCACCAAGAAAGGATCACAGAAATTCAAGTTTTAATCTTTGAAAATTCGATTTTTGACGCTTATGCTGTCTTGTAGTTGACCTAGGACCTTAATATTTTGCATGAACCGAACCCTGGCAGCCACATTACACGTGAGAAAGCGAGAAGAGGTAATGCGTAGTAAAAACCGCAGAAAACCTAACGGTTTCTTCATTTGTTTTCGAAATGACGTAACTGAAAATCCTCACAATGAACGCATTTCTCTCGGAAACATTTACATTTATCGTCTGACAACTAATGCCGCGCGATGAGGTTTGCGGTCGCACCAAGCTGTACGAAGTAGAAGCTTCTAAGTTGTTGCAGTCACCAAGAAAGCGGAACAGAGATTCAAGTTTTAGTTTTTCAAAATTCAATTTTTGGCCGGATTTATTGCCTTGTATTTTACCTAGAACCTTAAGATTTTGCATGAACCAAACCCTGGCAGCCACATTACACGACAAAAAGCGAGACGTGGTAATGCGTAGTAAAAACCACAGAAAACCTAACGTTTACTACATTTGTTTTCGAAATGACGTAACTGAAAATCTTCACAACTGACGCATTTCTCTCGGAAACGTTTAAATTTATCGTCTGGCAAGTAATGCAGCGTGACGAGGTTCGCGGTTGCACCACTCTGTACGAAGTAGAAGCTTCTAAGTTGTTGCAGTCACCAAGAGAGGGGCACAGAAATTCAAGTTCTAGTTTTTGGAAATTTAGTTTTTGGCCGCTTTTGCTGTCTTGTAGTTGACTTAGGACCTTAAGATTTTGCATGAACCGAACCCTGGCGGCCACATTACACGAGAAGAAGCGAGAAGTGGTAATGTGTAGTAAAAACCGCAGAAAATCTTACGTTTTCTACATTTGTTTTCGAAATGACGTAACTGAAAATCTTCTCAGTATACGCATTTCTCTCGGAAACGTTTACATTTATCGTCTGGCAACTAATGCCGCGTGACGAGGTTTGCGGTCGCACCACTCTGAAGAAAGTAGAAGCTTCTAAGTTGTTACAGTCACCAAGAAAGGGACACAGAAATTCAAGTTTTAGTTGTTGAAAATTCAATTTTTGGCCGGTTTTGCTGCCTTGTAGTTGAGCTAGGACCTTAAGATTTTGCATGAACGAAACCCTGGCAGCCACATTACACGAGAAAAAGCGAGAAGTGGTAATGCGTAGTAAAATACGCAGAAAACCTAACGTTTACTACATTTGTTTTCGAAATGTCGTAACTGAAAAGCTTCACAATGGCCGCATTACTCTCGGAAACGTTTACATTTATCGTCTGGCAACTAATGCCGCGTGATGAGGTTTGCGGTCGCACCACTCTGAAGAAAGTAGAAGCTTCTAAGTTGTTGCGGTCACATTGGAAGGGGCACAGAAATTAAAGTTTTAGTTTTTGAAAATTCAGTTTCTGGCCGCTTTTGCTGCCTTGTAGTTGACCTAGGACATTAAGATTTTGCATGAACCGAACCCTGGCAGCCATATTACACGAGAAAAACGAGAAGTGGTAATGGGTAGTAAATACCGCAGAAAACCTAATGTTTTCTACATTTGTTTTCGAAATGACGCAACTCAAAATCTTCACAATGGAAGCATTTATCTCGGAAACGTTTACATTTTTCGTCTGGCAACTAAAGCCGAGTGATGAGATTTGCGGTCGCACCCCTCTGTATGAAGTAGAAGCTTCTAAGTTGTTGCAGTCAGCAAGAAAGGGGCACAGAAATTCAAGTAGTAGGTTTTGAAAATTTAGTTTTTGGCCGCTTCTGCTGCCTTGTAGTTGACCTCGGACCTTACGATTTTGCATGAACTGAACCCTGGCCGCCAGATTACACGAGAAAAAACGAGAAGTGGTATTGCTTAGTAAAAACCGCAGAAAACCTACCGTTTTCTACCTTTGTTTTCGAAATGACGTACCTGAATATCTTCACAATGGACGCATTTCCCCTGGAAACGTTTACATTTAGCGTCCGGCGACTAATGCCGTTTGACGAGGTTTGCGGTCGCACCACTCTGTACCAAGTAGAAGCTTCTAAGTTGTTGCAGTCACCAAGAAAGGAGCACAGAAATTAGAGTTTAGTTTTCGAAAATTCAATTTTTGGCTGTTTATGCTGCCTTGTAGTTGACCTATGACCTTTAGATTTTACATGAAACCGAACATTGGCAGCCACATTACACGAGAAAAAGCGAGAAGTGGTAATGCGAAGTAAAAACCGCAGAAAACCTAACGTTTTCTACATTTTTTTTTGAAATGCCGTAACTAAAAATCGTCACATTGGACGCATTACTCTCAGAAACGTTTACTTTTATCGTCTGGCAAGTAATGCCGCGTGACAAGGTTTGCGGTCGCACCACTCTGTACGAAGTAGAAGCTTATAAGTTGTTCAGTCACCAAGAAAGAAGCACAGAAATTCAAGTTTTAGTTTTTGAAATTTCAATTTTTGGTCGGTATTGCTGCCATGTAGTTGACCTAGAACCTTAAGATTTTGCATGAACCAAACCCTGGCAGCCACATTACACGAGAAAAAGCGAGAAGTGGTAAAGCGTAGTAATAACCGCAGAAAACCTAACGTTTTCTACATTAGTTTTCGAAATGACGTAACTGAAAATCGTCACATTGGACGCATTGCTCTCAGAAACGTTTACATTTATCCTCTGGCAACAAATGCCGCGTGACGAGGTCGGCGGTCGCACCACTCCGTACGAAGTAGAAGCTTCTAAGTTGTTGCAGTCACCAAGAAAGAGGCACAGAAATTCAAGTTTTAGTTTTTGAAAATTCAGTTTTTGGATGCTTTTGCTGCCTTGTAGTTGACCTAGGACCTTAAGATTTTGCATGAACCAAACCCTGGCAGCCACATTACACGACAAAAAGCGAGACGTGGTAATGCGTAGTAAAAACCGCAGAAAACCTAACGTTTACTACATTTGTTTTCGAAATGACGTAACTGCAAATCGTCACAATGGACGCATTTCTCTCGGAAACGTTTACATTTATCGTCTGGCAACTAATGCCGCGTGATGAGGTTTGCGGTCGCACCACTCTGTACAAAGTAGAAGCTTCTAAGTTGTTGCAGTCACATAGGAAGGGCCACAGAAATTAAAGTTTTAGTATTTGGAAATTCAGTTTCTGGCCGCTTTTGCGGCCTTGTAGTTGACCTAGGCTTTTAAGATTTTGCATGAACCGAACCCTGGCAGCCACGTTACACGAGAAAAAGCGAGAAGTGGTAATGGGTAGTAAAAACCGCAGAAAACCTAATAGTTTCTACATTTGTTATCGAAATGACGTAACTGAAAATCTTCTCAGTGGACGCATTTCTCTCGGAAACGTTGACATTTATCGTTTGGCAACTAATGCAGCGTGATGAGGTTTGCGGTAGCACCACTATGTACGAAGTAGAAGCTTCTAAGTTGTTGCAGTCAACAAGAAAGGAACACAGCAATTCATGTTTTAGTTTTTGAAAATTCAGTTTTTGGCCGCTTTTGCTGCCTTGTATTTGACCTAGGACCATTAGATTTTACATTAACCGAACTCTTTCAGCCACATTTCAATAGAAAAGGCTAGAAGTGGAAATGTGTAGTAAAAATCGCAGAAAACCTAACGTTTTCTACATTTGTTTTCGAAATGACGTAACTGAAAATCTTCACAACTGACGCATTTCTCTCGGAAACGTTTAAATTTATCGTCTGGCAAGTAATGCAGCGTGACGAGGTTCGCGGTTGCACCACTCTGTACGAAGTAGAAGCTTCTAAGTTGTTGCAGTCACCAAGAGAGGGGCACAGAAATTCAAGTTCTAGTTTTTGGAAATTTAGTTTTTGGCCGCTTTTGCTGCCTTGTAGTTGACTTAGGACCTTAAGGTTTTGCATGAACCGAACCCTGGAAGCCACATTACACGAGAATAAGCGAGAAGTGTTAATGCGTTGTAAAAACCGCAGAAAACCTAACGTTTTCTACATTTGTTTTCGAAATGACGTAACTGAAAATCGTCACATTGGACGCATTACTCTCAGAAACGTTTACATTTACCGTCTGGCAACAAATCCCGCGTGACGAGGTGAGCGGTCGCACCACTCTGTACGAAGTAGAAGCTTCAAAGTTGTTGCAGTCACCAAGACAGGAGCACAGAAATTTAAGTTTTAATTTTTGAAAATTCAGTTTTTGGCCGGTTTTGCTGCCTTGTAGTTGACCTAGGACCTTAAGATTTTGCATGAACCGAACCCTGGCGGCCACATTACACGAGAAGAAGCGAGAAGTGGTAATGTGTAGTAAAAACCGCAGAAAATCTTACGTTTTCTACATTTGTTTTCGAAATGACGTAACTGAAAATCGTCACAATGGACGCAATTCTCTCGGAAACGTTTACATTTGTCGTATGGCAACTAATGCCGCGGGATGAGGTTTGCGGTCGGACCACGCTGTACGAAGTAGAAGCTTCTAAGTCGTTCCAGTCACCAAGAAAGGAGCACAGAAATTAAAGATTTAGTCTTCAAAAATTCAGTTTTTGGCCGCTTTTGCTGCGCTGTAGTTGACCTAGGACCTAAAGATTTTGCATGAACCGAACTCTGGCAGCCACATTACACGAGAAATAGCGAGAAGTGGTAATGCGTAGTAAAATCCGCAGAATACCTATCGTTTTCTACATTTGTTTTCGAAATGACGTAAGTGAAAATCTTCACAATGGACGCATTTCTCTCGGAAACGTTTACATTTATCATCTGGGAACTAATTTTGCGTGATGACGTTTGCAGTAGCACCACTATGTACGAAGTAGAAGCTTCTAATTAGTTGCAGTCATTAAGAAAGGAGCACAGCAATTCAAGTTTTAGTTTTTGAAAATTCAGTTTTTGGCCGCTTTTGCTGCCTTGTAGTTGACCTAGGACCTTAAGATTTTACATGAACCGAACGCTGGCTTCCACATTACACGAGAAAAAGCGAGAAGTAGTAATGCGTTGTAAAAACCGCAGAAAACATAACATTTTGTACACTTGTTTTCGAAATGACGTAACTGAAAATCGTCACAATGGACGCAAATCTCTCGGTAACGTTTACATTTATCGTATGGCAACTAATGCCGCGGGTTGAGGTTTGCGGTCGCACCACTCTGTACGAAGTAGAAGCTTCTAAGTTGTTGCAGTCACCAAGAAAGGAGCACAGAAATTCAAATTTTACTTTTTGAAAATACAATTTTTGGCCGGTTTGGCTGCCTTGTAGTTGACCTAGGACAACAAGATTTTGCATGAACCAACTCTGGCAGCCACATTACACGAGAAAAAGCGAGAAGTGGTACTGCGTAGTAAAAACCGCAGTAAACCTAACTTTTTCTACATTTGTTTTCGAAATGGTGTAACTAGAAATCGTCACATTGGACGCATTTATCTCGGAAACGTTTACATTTGTCGCCTGGCAACTAATGCCGCGTGACGAGGTTTGCGGTCGCACCACTCTGTACAGAGTAGAAGCTTCTAAGTTGTTGCAGTCACCAAGAAAGGAGCACAGAAATTCAAGTTTTAGTTTTTGAAAATTCATTTTCTGGCCGGTTTAGCTGACTTGTAGTTGACTTAGGACCTTTAGATTTTGCATGAACCGAAATTTGGCGGCCACATTACACGAGAAAAAGCGAGACGTGGTAATGCGTAGTAAAATCCGCAGAAAACCTAACTTTTTCTACATTCGTTTTCGAAATGACGTAAGTGAAAATCTTCACAATGGACGCATTTCTCTCTGAAACGTTTACATTTATCGACTGGCAATAAATGCCGCGTGACGAAGTCGGCGGTCGCACCACTCTGTACGAAGTAGAAGCTTCTCAGTTGTTGCAGTCACCAAGAAAGGAGCACAGAAATTCAAGTTTTAGTTTTTGAAAATACAATTTTTGGCCGCTTTTGCAGCCTTGTATTTGACCTAGGACGTTAAGAATTGTATGAACCAAGCCCTGGCAGCCACATTACACGAGAAAAAGCGAGAAGTGGTAAAGCGTAGTAATAACTGCAGAAAACCTAACGTTTTCTACATTTGTTTTCGAAATAACGTAACTGAAATCGTCACAATTTACGCATTTCTCTCGGAAACGTTTACATTTATCGTCTGGCAACTAATGCGAGAGACGAGGTTTTCGGACGTACCACTCTGTATGAAGTAGAAGGTTCTAAGTTGTTGCAGTCACCAAGAAAGGATCACAGAAATTCAAGTTTTAGTTTTTGATAATTCAGTTTCTGGCAGGTTTTGCTGCCTTATTGTTGACCTAGGACCTTTAGATTTAGCATGAAACGAACTTTGGCAGCCACATTACACGAGAAAAAGGGAGAAGTGGTAATGCGTAGAAAAAACCGCAGAAAACCTAACGTTTTCTACATTTGTTTTCGAAATGACGTAAGTGAAAATCTTCACAATGGACGCATTTCTCTCGGAAACGTTTGCATTTATCTTCTGGCACCTAATGCCGCGTGATGAGGTTTGCGGTCGCACCACTCTGTACGAAGAAGGAGCTTCTAAGTTGTTGCAGTCACCAAGAAAGGGACTGAAAAATTCAAGTTTTAGTTTTTTAAAATTCAATTTTTGGCGGGTAATGCTGCCTTGTAGTTGACGTACGACCATAAGATTTTGCATGAACCGAACCCTGGCAGCCACATTACACGAGAAAAAGCGAGAAGTGGTAATGCGTAGTAAAAACCGCAGAAAACCTAACGTTTTCTACATTTGTTTTCCAAATGACGTAACTGAAAATCTTCACAATGGACGCATTTCTCTCGGAAACGTATACATTTATGGTCTTCCAACTAATGCCGCGTGACGAGGTTTGCGGTCGCACCACTCTGTACAAAGTAGAGGCTTCTAAGTTGTTGCAGTCACCAAGACAGGAGCACAGAAATTCAAGTTTTAGTTTTTGAAAATTCAATTTTTGGCCGGTTTTGCCGCTTGTAGTTGACCTAGGACGATAAGATATTACATGAACCGCACCCTGGCGGCCACGTTACACGAGAAAAAGCAAAAAGTGGTAATGCGTAGTAAAAACCGCAGAAAACCTAACGTTTTCTACATTTGTTTTCGAAATGACGTAACTGGATATCGTCACAATTTACGCATTTCTCTCGGAAACGTTTACATTTATCGTCTGGCAACTAATGCCGCGTGACGAGGTCGGCGGTCGCACCACTCTGTACGAAGTAGAAGCTTCTAAGTTGTTGCGGTAACCAAGAAAGGAGCACAGAAATTCTAGTTTTAGTTTTTGATTATTAAGTTTTTGGCCGGCTTTGCAGCCTTGTAGTTGACCTAGGACCTTAAGATTTTGCATGAACTGAACTCTGGCAGCCGCATTACACAAGAAAATGCGAGAAGTGGTAATGCGTAATAAAAATCGCAGAAAACCTAACGTTTTCTACATTTGTTTTCGAAATGACGTAACTGAAAATCGTCACAATTTACGCATTTCTCTCGAAAACGTTTACCTTTATCGTCTGGCAACTAATGCCTCGTGACAAGGTTTGCGATCGCACCACTCTGTACGAAGTAGAAGCTTCTAAGTTGTTGCAGTCTCCAAGAGATGGGCACAGAAATTCACGTTTTTGTTTTTGAAAATTCGGTTTTGGCCGCTTTTGCTGCCTTGTAGTTTACTTAAAACCTTAAGATTTTGCATGAACCGTACCCTGGCAGCCACATTACGCGAGAAAAGCCAGAAGTGGTAATGCGTAGTAAAAACACGCTTAAAACCTAACGTTTCCTACATTTCTTTTCGAAATGGCGTAACTGGATATCGTCACATTGGACGCGCTTCTCTCGGAAACGCTTACGTTTATCGTCTGGCAACTAATGCCGCGTGACGAGGTTCGCGGTCGCACCACTCTGTACGAAGTAGAAGCTTCTAAGTTGTTGCAGTCACCAAGAAAGGTGCACAGATTTCAAGATTTAGTTTTCGAAAATTCAGATTTTGGCCGCTTTTGCTGCCCTGTAGTTGACCTATTAGCTTAAGATTTTGCATGAACCGAACTCTGGCAGCCACATTACACGAGAAAAAGCGAGAAGTGGTAATGCGTAGTAAAAACCGCAGTAAAACCTAACTTTTTCTACATTTGTTTTCGAAATGATGGAACTAGAAATCGTCACATTGGACGCATTTATCTCGGAAACGTTTACATTTGTCGTCTGGCAACTAATGCCCCGTGACGAGGTTTGCGGTCGCACCACTCTGTACAGAAGCTTCTAAGTTGTTGCAGTCACCAAGAAAGGAGCACAGAAATTCAAGTTTTAGTTTTTGAAAATTCAGTTTCTGGCCGGTTTAGCTGACTTGTAGTTGACCTAGGACCTTTAGATTTTGCATGAACCGAACTTTGGCGGCCACATTACACGAGAAAAAACGAGAAGTATTAATGCGTAGTAAAATCCGCAGAAAACCTAACTTTTCCACATTCGTTTTCGAAATGACGTAAGTGGAAATCTTCACAATGGACGCATTTCTCTCTGAAACGTTTACATTTATCGACTGGCAATAAATGCCGCGTGACGAGGTCGGCGGTCGCACCACTCTGTACGAAGTAGAAGCTTCTAAGTTGTTGCAGTCACCAAAAAAGGGGCACAGATATTCAAGTTTTAGTTTTTGAAAATACAATTTTTGGCCGCTTTTGCAGCCTTGTATTTGACCTAGGACGTTAAGATTTGTATGAACCAAGCCCTGGCAGCCACATTACACGAGAAAAAGCGAGAAGTGGAAAAGCGTTGTAATAACTGAAGAAAACCTAACTTTTTCTACATATGTTTTCGAAATGACGTAACTGGAAATCTTCACATTGGACGCATTTATCTCGGAAACGTTTACATTTGTCGTCTGGCAACTAATGCCGCGTGACGAGGTTTGCGGTCGCACCTCTCTGTACAGAGTAGAAGCTTCTAAGTTGTTGCAGTCACCAAGAAAGGAGCACAGAAATTCAAACTTAGTTTTTTAAAATTCAGTTTCTGGCCGGTTCAGCTGACTTGTAGTTGACCTAGGACCTTTAGATTTTGCATGAACAGAAAATTGGCAGCCACATTACACGAGAAAAAGCGAGATGTGGTAATGCGTAGTAAAATCCTCAGAAAACCTAACGTTTTCTACATTTGTTTTCGAAATGACGTAAGTGAAAATCTTCACAATGGACGCATTTCTCTCTGAAACGTTTACATTTAATGTCTGGCAACTAATGCCGCGTGATGAGGTTTGCGGTCGCACCACTCTGTACGAAGTAGAATCTTCTAAGTTGTTGCAGTCACCAAGAAAGAAGCACAGAAGTTCAAGTTTCAGTTTTTGAAATTTCAATTTTTGGATGGTTTTGCTGCCTTGTGATTGACATAGGACCTTAAGATTTTGCATGAACCGAACTTAGGCAGCCACATTACACGAGAAAAAGCGAGAAGTGGTAATGCGTAGTGAAAACCGAAGAAAATCTAACGTTTTCTACATTTGTTTTCGAACTGACGTAACTGAAAATCGTCACATTGGACGCAATACTCTCAGAAACGTTTACAGTTATCGACTGGCAATAAATGCCGCGTGACGAGGTCGGCGGTCCCACCACTCTGTACGAAGTAGAAGTTTCTAAGTTGTTGCAGTCACCAAGAAAGGAGCACAGAAATTCAAGTTTTAGTTTTTGGTAATTCAGTTTTTGGCCGGTTTTGCAGCCTTGTAGTTGACTTAGGACCTTAAGATTTTGCATGAACTGAACTCTGGCAGCCGCTTTACACAAGAAAAAGCGAGAAGTGGTAAAGCGTAGTAAAAACCACAGAAAACCTAACGTTTTCTACATTTGTTTTCGAAATGACGTAACTGAAAATCTTCACAATGGACGCATTTCTCTCGGAAACGTTTACATTTATCGTCTGGCAACTAATGGCGCGTGATGAGGTTTGCGGTCGCACAACTCTGTACGAAGTAGAAGCTTCTAAGTTGTTGCAGTCACTAAGAAAGGGGCACAGAAATGCAAGTTTTTTTCTTTTTGAAAACACAATTTTTGGCCGCATTTCCAGCCTCGTATTTGACCTAGGACGTTAAGATTTGTATGAACCAAGCCCTGGCAGCCACATTACACCAGAATAAGCGAGAAGTGGTAAAGCGTAGTAATAACTGCAGAAAACCTAACGTTTTCCACATTAGTTGTCGAAATGACGTAACTGAAATCGTCACATTTGACGCATTTCTCTCGGAAAGTTTACATTTATCGTCTGGCAACTAATGCGCGAGAAGAGGTTTGCGGTCGTACCACTCTGTACGAAGTAGAAGCTTCTAAGTTGTTGCAGGCACCAAGAAAGGAGCACAGAAATTCAAGTTTTAGTTTTTCAAAATTCAGTTTTTGGCCGCTTTTGCTGCCTTGATGTTGACCTAGGACCTTAAGATTTTGCATGAACCGAACCCTGGCCGCCACATTACACGAGAAAAAGCGAGAAGTAGTAATGCGTTGTAAAAACCGCAGAAAACCTAACGTTTTCTACATTTGTTTTCGAAATGACATAACTGAAAATCGTCACATTGGACGCATTACTCTCAGAAACGTTTACATTTATCGTCTGGCAACAAATGCCGCGTGACGAGGTCAGCGGTCGCACCACTCTGTACATAGTAGAGGCTTCTAAGTTGTTGCAGTCACCAAGAAAGGAGCACAGAAATTCAAACTTAGTTTTTTAAAATTCAGTTTCTGGCCGGTTCAGCTGACTTTTAGTTGACCTAGGACCTTTAGATTTTGCATGAACAGAAAATTGGCAGCCACATTACACGAGAAAAAGCGAGATGTGGTAATGCGTAGTAAAATCCTCAGAAAACCTAACGTTTTCTACATTTGTTTTCGAAATGACGTAAGTGAAAATCTTCACAATGGACGCATTTCTCTCTGAAACGTTTACATTTAATGTCTGGCAACTAATGCCGCGTGATGAGGTTTGCGGTCGCACCACTCTGTACGAAGTAGAATCTTCTAAGTTGTTGCAGTCACCAAGAAAGAAGCACAGAAATTCAAGTTTCAGTTTTTGAAATTTCAATTTTTGGATGGTTTTGCTGCCTTGTGATTGACATAGGACCTTAAGATTTTGCATGAACCGAACTTAGGCAGCCACATTACACGAGAAAAAGCGAGAAGTGGTAATGCGTAGTGAAAACCGAAGAAAATCTAACGTTTTCTACATTTGTTTTCCAACTGACGTAACTGAAAATCGTCACATTGGACGCAATACTCTCAGAAACGTTTACATTTATCGACTGGCAATAAATGCCGCGTGACGAGGTCGGCGGTCCCACCACTCTGTACGAAGTAGAAGTTTCTAAGTTGTTGCAGTCACCAAGAAAGGAGCACAGAAATTCAAGTTTTAGTTTTTGGTAATTCAGTTTTTGGCCAGTTTTGCAGCCTTGTAGTTGACTTAGGACCTTAAGATTTTGCATGAACCGAACTCTGGCAGCCGCTTTACACAAGAAAAAGCGAGAAGTGGTAAAGCGTAGTAAAAACCACAGAAAACCTAACGTTTTCTACATTTGTTTTCGAAATGACGTAACTGAAAATCTTCACAATGGACGCATTTCTCTCGGAAACGTTTACATTTATCGTCTGGCAACTAATGGCGCGTGATGAGGTTTGCGGTCGCACAACTCTGTACGAAGTAGAAGCTTCTAAGTTGTTGCAGTCACTAAGAAAGGGGCACAGAAATTCAAGTTTTTTTCTTTTTGAAAACACAATTTTTGGCCGCATTTCCAGCCTCGTATTTGACCTAGGACGTTAAGATTTGTATGAACCAAGCCCTGGCAGCCACATTACACCAGAATAAGCGAGAAGTGGTAAAGCGTAGTAATAACTGCAGAAAACCTAACGTTTTCCACATTAGTTGTCGAAATGACGTAACTGAAATCGTCACATTTGACGCATTTCTCTCGGAAAGTTTACATTTATCGTCTGGCAACTAATGCGCGAGAAGAGGTTTGCGGTCGTACCACTCTGTACGAAGTAGAAGCTTCTAAGTTGTTGCAGGCACCAAGAAAGGAGCACAGAAATTCAAGTTTTAGTTTTTCAAAATTCAGTTTTTGGCCGCTTTTGCTGCCTTGATGTTGACCTAGGACCTTAAGATTTTGCATGAACCGAACACTGGCCGCCACATTACACGAGAAAAAGCGAGAAGTAGTAATGCGTTGTAAAAACCGCAGAAAACCTAACGTTTTCTACATTTGTTTTCGAAATGACATAACTGAAAATCGTCACATTGGACGCATTACTCTCAGAAACGTTTACATTTATCGTCTGGCAACAAATGCCGCGTGACGAGGTCAGCGGTCGCACCACTCTGTACATAGTAGAGGCTTCTAAGTTGTTGCAGTCACCAAGAAAGGAGCACAGAATTTCAAGTTTTAGTTTTTGAAAATTCAGTTCCTGGCCGGTTTTGCTGCCTTGTAGTTCACCTAGGACCTTTAGATTTTGCATGAACCGAACCCTGGCAGCCACATTACACGAGAAAAAGCGAGAAGTGGCAATGGGTAGTAAAAACCGCAGAAAACCTTACGTGTTTCTCATTTGTTTTCGAAATGACGCAACCCGAAAATCGTCACATTGGACGCATTACTCTCAGAAAAGATTACATTTATCGTCTGGCAACTAATGCCTCGTGACAAGGTTTGCGGTCGCACCACTCTGTACGAAGTAGAAGCTTCTAAGTTGTTGCAGTCTCCAAGGGAGGGGCACAGAAATTCAAGTTTTGATTTTTGAAAATTCAGTTTTTGGCCGCTTTTGCTGCCTTGTAGTTGACTTAATACCTTAAGATTTTGCATGAACCGTACCCTGGCAGCCACATTACACGAGAAAAGCCAGAAGTGGTAATGCGTAGTAAAAACCGCTTAAAACCTAACGTTTCCTACATTTCTTTTCGAAATGGCGTAACTGGATATCGTCACATTGGACGCGCTTCTCTCGGAAACGCTTACGTTTATCGTCTGGCAACTAATGCCGCGTGACGAGGTTTGCGGTCGCACCACTCTGTACGAAGTAGATGCTTCTAAGTTGTTGCAGTCACCAAGAAAGGAGCACAGAAATTCAAGATTTAGTTTTCGAAAATTCAGTTTTTGGCCGCTTTTGCTGCCCTGTAGGTGACCTATTAGCTTAAGATTTTGCATGAACCGAACTCTGGCAGCCACATTACACGAGAAAAAGCAAGAAGTGGTAATGCGTAGTAAAAACCGCAGAAAACATAACATTTTGTACACTTGTTTTCGAAATGACGTAACTGAAAATCGTCACAATGGACGCAAATCTCTCGGTAACGTTTACATTTATCGTATGGCAACTAATGCCGCGGGTTGAGGTTTGCGGTCGCACCACTCTGTACGAAGTAGAAGCTTCTAAGTTGTTGCAGTCACCAAGAAAGGAGCACAGAAATTCAAATTTTACTTTTTGAAAATACAATTTTTGGCCGGTTTGGCTGCCTTGTAGTTGACCTAGGACAACAAGATTTTGCATGAACCAACTCTGGCAGCCACATTACACGAGAAAAAGCGAGAAGTGGTACTGCGTAGTAAAAACCGCAGTAAACCTAACTTTTTCTACATTTGTTTTCGAAATGGTGTAACTAGAAATCGTCACATTGGACGCATTTATCTCGGAAACGTTTACATTTGTCGCCTGGCAACTAATGCCGCGTGACGAGGTTTGCGGTCGCACCACTCTGTACAGAGTAGAAGCTTCTAAGTTGTTGCAGTCACCAAGAAAGGAGCACAGAAATTCAAGTTTTAGTTTTTGAAAATTCATTTTCTGGCCGGTTTAGCTGACTTGTAGTTGACTTAGGACCTTTAGATTTTGCATGAACCGAAATTTGGCGGCCACATTACACGAGAAAAAGCGAGACGTGGTAATGCGTAGTAAAATCCGCAGAAAACCTAACTTTTTCTACATTCGTTTTCGAAATGACGTAAGTGAAAATCTTCACAATGGACGCATTTCTCTCTGAAACGTTTACATTTATCGACTGGCAATAAATGCCGCGTGACGAAGTCGGCGGTCGCACCACTCTGTACGAAGTAGAAGCTTCTCAGTTGTTGCAGTCACCAAGAAAGGAGCACAGAAATTCAAGTTTTAGTTTTTGAAAATACAATTTTTGGCCGCTTTTGCAGCCTTGTATTTGACCTAGGACGTTAAGAATTGTATGAACCAAGCCCTGGCAGCCACATTACACGAGAAAAAGCGAGAAGTGGTAAAGCGTAGTAATAACTGCAGAAAACCTAACGTTTTCTACATTTGTTTTCGAAATAACGTAACTGAAATCGTCACAATTTACGCATTTCTCTCGGAAACGTTTACATTTATCGTCTGGCAACTAATGCGAGAGACGAGGTTTTCGGACGTACCACTCTGTATGAAGTAGAAGGTTCTAAGTTGTTGCAGTCACCAAGAAAGGATCACAGAAATTCAAGTTTTAGTTTTTGATAATTCAGTTTCTGGCAGGTTTTGCTGCCTTATTGTTGACCTAGGACCTTTAGATTTAGCATGAAACGAACTTTGGCAGCCACATTACACGAGAAAAAGGGAGAAGTGGTAATGCGTAGAAAAAACCGCAGAAAACCTAACGTTTTCTACATTTGTTTTCGAAATGACGTAAGTGAAAATCTTCACAATGGACGCATTTCTCTCGGAAACGTTTGCATTTATCTTCTGGCACCTAATGCCGCGTGATGAGGTTTGCGGTCGCACCACTCTGTACGAAGAAGGAGCTTCTAAGTTGTTGCAGTCACCAAGAAAGGGACTGAAAAATTCAAGTTTTAGTTTTTTAAAATTCAATTTTTGGCCGGTAATGCTGCCTTGTAGTTGACGTACGACCATAAGATTTTGCATGAACCGAACCCTGGCAGCCACATTACACGAGAAAAAGCGAGAAGTGGTAATGCGTAGTAAAAACCGCAGAAAACCTAACGTTTTCTACATTTGTTTTCCAAATGACGTAACTGAAAATCTTCACAATGGACGCATTTCTCTCGGAAACGTATACATTTATGGTCTTCCAACTAATGCCGCGTGACGAGGTTTGCGGTCGCACCACTCTGTACAAAGTAGAGGCTTCTAAGTTGTTGCAGTCACCAAGACAGGAGCACAGAAATTCAAGTTTTAGTTTTTGAAAATTCAATTTTTGGCCGGTTTTGCCGCTTGTAGTTGACCTAGGACGATAAGATATTACATGAACCGCACCCTGGCGGCCACGTTACACGAGAAAAAGCAAAAAGTGGTAATGCGTAGTAAAAACCGCAGAAAACCTAACGTTTTCTACATTTGTTTTCGAAATGACGTAACTGGATATCGTCACAATTTACGCATTTCTCTCGGAAACGTTTACATTTATCGTCTGGCAACTAATGCCGCGTGACGAGGTCGGCGGTCGCACCACTCTGTACGAAGTAGAAGCTTCTAAGTTGTTGCGGTAACCAAGAAAGGAGCACAGAAATTCTAGTTTTAGTTTTTGATTATTAAGTTTTTGGCCGGCTTTGCAGCCTTGTAGTTGACCTAGGACCTTAAGATTTTGCATGAACTGAACTCTGGCAGCCGCATTACACAAGAAAATGCGAGAAGTGGTAATGCGTAATAAAAATCGCAGAAAACCTAACGTTTTCTACATTTGTTTTCGAAATGACGTAACTGAAAATCGTCACAATTTACGCATTTCTCTCGAAAACGTTTACCTTTATCGTCTGGCAACTAATGCCTCGTGACAAGGTTTGCGATCGCACCACTCTGTACGAAGTAGAAGCTTCTAAGTTGTTGCAGTCTCCAAGAGATGGGCACAGAAATTCACGTTTTTGTTTTTGAAAATTCGGTTTTGGCCGCTTTTGCTGCCTTGTAGTTTACTTAAAACCTTAAGATTTTGCATGAACCGTACCCTGGCAGCCACATTACGCGAGAAAAGCCAGAAGTGGTAATGCGTAGTAAAAACACGCTTAAAACCTAACGTTTCCTACATTTCTTTTCGAAATGGCGTAACTGGATATCGTCACATTGGACGCGCTTCTCTCGGAAACGCTTACGTTTATCGTCTGGCAACTAATGCCGCGTGACGAGGTTCGCGGTCGCACCACTCTGTACGAAGTAGAAGCTTCTAAGTTGTTGCAGTCACCAAGAAAGGTGCACAGATTTCAAGATTTAGTTTTCGAAAATTCAGATTTTGGCCGCTTTTGCTGCCCTGTAGTTGACCTATTAGCTTAAGATTTTGCATGAACCGAACTCTGGCAGCCACATTACACGAGAAAAAGCGAGAAGTGGTAATGCGTAGTAAAAACCGCAGTAAAACCTAACTTTTTCTACATTTGTTTTCGAAATGATGGAACTAGAAATCGTCACATTGGACGCATTTATCTCGGAAACGTTTACATTTGTCGTCTGGCAACTAATGCCCCGTGACGAGGTTTGCGGTCGCACCACTCTGTACAGAAGCTTCTAAGTTGTTGCAGTCACCAAGAAAGGAGCACAGAAATTCAAGTTTTAGTTTTTGAAAATTCAGTTTCTGGCCGGTTTAGCTGACTTGTAGTTGACCTAGGACCTTTAGATTTTGCATGAACCGAACTTTGGCGGCCACATTACACGAGAAAAAACGAGAAGTATTAATGCGTAGTAAAATCCGCAGAAAACCTAACTTTTCCACATTCGTTTTCGAAATGACGTAAGTGGAAATCTTCACAATGGACGCATTTCTCTCTGAAACGTTTACATTTATCGACTGGCAATAAATGCCGCGTGACGAGGTCGGCGGTCGCACCACTCTGTACGAAGTAGAAGCTTCTAAGTTGTTGCAGTCATTAAGACAGGAGCACAGAAATTCAAGTTTTAGTTTTTGAAAATACAATTTTTGGCCGCTTTTGCAGCCTTCTATTTGACTTAGGACGTTAAAAATTGTATGAACCAAGCGATGGGAGCCACATTACACGAGAAAAAGCGAGAAGTGGTAAAGCGTAGTAATAACTGCAGAAAACCTAACGTTTTCTACATTAGTTTTCGAAATGACGTAACTGAAATCGTCACATTTGACGCATTTCTCTCCAAAACGTTCACATTTATCGTCTGGCAACTAATGCGCGAGAAGAGGTTTGCGGTCGTACCACTCTGTACGAAGTAGAAGCTTCTAAGTTGTTGCAGGCACCAAGAAAGGAGCACAGAAATTCAAGTTTTCGTTTTTGAAAATTCAATTTTTGGCCGGTTTTGCTGCCTTGTAGTTGACCTAGGACCTTTAGATTTAGCATGAAACGAACTTTGGCAGCCACATTACACGAGAAAAAGCGAGAAGTAGTAATGCGTAGTAAAAACCGCAGAAAACTAAACTTTTTCTACATTTGTTTTCGAAATGACGTAACTGGAAATCGTCACATTGGACGCATTTATCTCGGAAACGTTTACATTTGTCGTCTGGCAACTAATGCCACGTGACGAGGTTTGCGGTCGCACCACTCTGTACAAAGTAGAACCTTCTAAGTTGTTGCAGTCACCAAGAAAGGAACACAGAAATTCAAGTTTTAGTTTTTGAAAATTCAGTTTCGGGCCGGTTTAGCTGACTTGTATTTGACCTAATACCTTTAGATTTTGCATGATGCGAACTTTGGCAGCCACATTACACGAGAAAAAGCGAGAAGTGGTAATGCGTAGTAAAATCCGCTGAAAACCTAACGTTTTCTACATTTGTTTTCGAAATGACGTAGGTGAAAATCTTCACAATGGACGCATTTCTCTCGTAAACGTTTACATTTATCGTCTGGCAACTAATTTTGCGTGATGAGGTTTGCGGTAGCACGACTATGTACGAAGTAGAAGCTTCTAATTAGTTTCAGTCACCAAGAAAGGAGCACAGCAATTCAAGTTTAGTTTTTGAAAATTCAGTTTTTGGCCGCTTTTGCTGCCTTGTAGTTAACCTAGGACCTTTAGATTTTGCATGAACCGAACCCTGGCAGCCACATTACACGAGAAAAAGCGAGAAGTGGTAATGGGTAGTAAAAACCGCAGAAAACCTAACGTTTTTCACACTTGCTTTCGAAATGACGCAACCCGAAAATCGTCACATTGGACACATTACTCTCAGAAAAGATTACATTTATCGTCTGGCAACTAATGCCTCGTGACAAGGTTTGCGATCGCACCACTCTGTACGAAGTAGAAGCTTCTAAGTTGTTGCAGTGTCCAAGAGATGGGCACAGAAATTCAAATTTTGGTTTTTGAAAATTCAGTTTTTGGCCGCTTTTGCTGCCTTGTAGTTGACTTAAAACCTTAAGATTTTGCATGAACCGTACCCTGGCAGCCACATTACACGAGAAAAGCCAGAAGTGGTAATGCGTAGTAAAAACCGTTTAAAACCTAACGTTTCCTACATTTCATCTCGAAATGGCGTAACTGGATATCGTCACATTGGACGCGCTTCTCTCGGAAACGCTTACGTTTATCGTCTGGCAACTAATGCCGCGTGACGAGGTTTGCGGTCGCACCACTCTGTACGAAGTAGAAGCTTCTAAGTTGTTGCAGTCACCAAGAAAGGAGCACAGAAATTCAAGATTTAGTTTTCGAAAATTCAGTTTTTGGCCGCTTTTGCTGCCCTGTAGTTGACCTATTAGCTTAAGATTTTGCATGAACCGAACTCTGGCAGCCACATTACACGAGAAAAAGCGAGAAGTGGTAATGCGTAGTAAAAACCGCAGAAAACATAACATTTTGTACACTTGTTTTCGAAATGACGTAACTGAAAATCGTCACAACGACGCAAATCTCTCGGTAACGTTTATATTTATCGTATGGCAACTAATGCCGCGGGTTGAGGTTTGCGGTCGCACCAATCTGTACGAAGTAGAAGCTACTAAGTTGTAGCAGTCACCAAGAAAGGGGCACAGAAATTCAAGTTTTAGTTTATGAACATTCAGTTTTTGGCCTCTTTTGCAGCCTTTTATTTGACCTAGGACCTTAAGATTTTGCATGAAACGAACCCTGGCAGCCACATTACACGAGAAAAAGCGAGAAGTGGTAATGCGTAGTAAAAACAGCAGAAAACCTTACGTTTTCTACATATGTTTTCGAAATGACGTAACTGAAAACCGTCACAAAGGACGCATTTCTTTTGGAAACGTTTACATTTATCGTCTGGAAACTAATGCCGCGTGACGAGGTTTGCGGTCGCACCACTCTGTACAAAGTAGAGGCTTCTAAGTTGTTGCAGTCATTATGACAGGAGCACAGAAATTCAAGTTTTAGTTTTTGAAAATACAATTTTTGGCCGCTTTTGCAGCCTTCTATTTGACTTAGGACGTTAAAAATTGTATGAACCAAGCGATGGCAGCCACATTACACGAGAAAAAGCGAGAAGTGGTAAAGCGTAGTAATAACTGCCGAAAACCTAACGTTTTCTACATTAGTTTTCGAAATGACGTAACTGAAATCGTCACATTTGACGCATTTCTCTCGAAAACGTTCACATTTATCGTCTGGCAACTAATGCGCGAGAAGAAGTTTGCGGTCGTACCACTCTGTACGATGTAGAAGCTTCTAAGTTGTTGCAGTCACCAAGAAAGGAGCACAGAAATTCAAGTTTTAGTTTTTGAAAATTCAGTTTCTGGCCGGTTTAGCTGACTTGTATTTGACCTAATACCTTTAGATTTTGCATGATCCGAACTTTGGCAGCCACATTACACGAGAAAAAGCGAGAAGTGGTAATGCGTAGTAAAATCCGCAGAAAACCTAACGTTTTCTACATTTGTTTTCGAAATGACGTAAGTGAAAATCCTCACAATGGACGCATTTCTCTCGTAAACGTTTACATTTATCGTCTGGCAACTAATTTTGCGTGATGAGGTTTGCGGTAGCACGACTATGTACGAAGTAGAAGCTTCTAATTAGTTTCAGTCACCAAGAAAGGAGCACAGCCATTCAAGTTTAGTTTTTGAAAATTCAGTTTTTGGCCGCTTTTGCTGCCTTGTAGTTAACCTAGGACCTTTAGATTTTGCATGAACCGAACCCTGGCAGCCACATTACACGACAGAAAGCGAGAAGTGGTAATGGGTAGTAAAAACCGCAGAAAACCTAACGTTTTTCACATTTGCTTTCGAAATGACGCAACCCGAAAATCGTCACATTGGACGCATTACTCTCAGAAAAGATTATATTTATCGTCTGGCAACTAATGCCTCGTGACAAGGTTTGCGATCGCACCACTCTGTACGAAGTAGAAGCTTCTAAGTTGTTGCAGTCTCCAAGAGATGGGCACAGAAATTCAAGTTTTGGTTTTTGAAAATTCAGTTTTTGGCCGCTTTTGCTGCCTTGTAGTTGACTTAAAACCTTAAGATTTTGCATGAACCGTACCCTGGCAGCCACATTACACGAGAAAAGCCAGAAGTGGTAATGCGTAGTAAAAACCGCAGAAAGCCTAACGTTTTCAACATTTGTTTTCGAAATGACGTAACTGAAAATCTTCACAATGGACGCATTTCTTTCGGAAACGTTTACATTTATCGTCTGGCAACTAATGCCGCGTGATGAGGTTTGCGGTCGCACCACTCTGTACGAAGAAGGAGCTTCTAAGTTGTTGCAGTCACAAAGAAAGAGGCTGAGAAATTCAAGTTTTAGTTTTTGAAAATTCCATTTTTGACCGGTTTTGACGCCTTGTAGTTGACCTAGGACCATAAGATTTTACATGAACCGAACCCTGGCAGCCACATTACACGAGAAAAAGCGAGAAGTGGTAATGCGTAGTAAATACCGCAGAAAACCTAACGTTTTCTACATTTGTTTTCGAAATGACGTAACTGAAAATCGACACAATTTACGCATTTCTCTCGGAAACGTTTACCTTTATCGTCTGGCAACTAATGCCGCGTGACAAGGTTTGCTGTCGCACCACTCTGTACGAAGTAGAACTTCTAAGTTGTTGCAGTCACCAAGAAAGGGGCACAGAAATTCAAGTTTTAGTTTATGAACATTCAGTTTTTGGCCTCTTTTGCAGCCTTTTATTTGACCTAGGACCTTAAGATTTTGCATGAAACGAACCCTGGCAGCCACATTACACGACAAAAAGCGAGAAGTGGTAATGCGTAGTAAAAACAGCAGAAAACCTTACGTTTTCTACATATGTTTTCGAAATGACGTAACTGAAAATCGTCACAAAGGACGCATTTCTCTCGGAAACGTTTACATTTATCGTCTGGAAACTAATGCCGCGTGACGAGGTTTGCGGTCGCACCACTCTGTACAAAGTAGAGGCTTCTAAGTTGTTGCAGTCATTAAGACAGGAGCACAGAAATTCAAGTTTTAGTTTTTGAAAATACAATTTTTGGCCGCTTTTGCAGCCTTCTATTTGACTTAGGACGTTAAAAATTGTATGAACCAAGCGATGGCAGCCACATTACACGAGAAAAAGCGAGAAGTGGTAAAGCGTAGTAATAACTGCAGAAAACCTAACGTTTTCTACATTAGTTTTCGAAATGACGTAACTGAAATCGTCACATTTGACGCATTTCTCTCCAAAACGTTCACATTTATCGTCTGGCAACTAATGCGCGAGAAGAGGTTTGCGGTCGTACCACTCTGTACGAAGTAGAAGCTTCTAAGTTGTTGCAGGCACCAAGAAAGGAGCACAGAAATTCAAGTTTTCGTTTTTGAAAATTCAATTTTTGGCCGGTTTTGCTGCCTTGTAGTTGACCTAGGACCTTTAGATTTAGCATGAAACGAACTTTGGCAGCCACATTACACGAGAAAAAGCGAGAAGTAGTAATGCGTAGTAAAAACCGCAGAAAACTAAACTTTTTCTACATTTGTTTTCGAAATGACGTAACTGGAAATCGTCACATTGGACGCATTTATCTCGGAAACGTTTACATTTGTCGTCTGGCAACTAATGCCACGTGACGAGGTTTGCGGTCGCACCACTCTGTACAAAGTAGAACCTTCTAAGTTGTTGCAGTCACCAAGAAAGGAGCACAGAAATTCATGTTTTAGTTTTTGAAAATTCAGTTTCTGGCCGGTTTAGCTGACTTGCATTTGACCTAATATCTTTAGATTTTGAATGATCCGAACTTTGGCAGCCACATTACACGAGAAAAAGCGAGAAGTGGTAATGCGTAGTAAAATCCGCAGAAAACCTAACGTTTTCTACATTTGTTTTCGAAATGACGTAAGTGAAAATCTTCGCAATGGACGCATTTCTCTCGTAAACGTTTAAATTTATCATCTGGCAACTAATTTTGCGTGATGAGGTTTGCGGTAGCACGACTATGTACGAAGTAGAAGCTTCTAATTAGTTTCAGTCACCAAGAAAGGAGCACAGCAATTCAAGTTTAGTTTTTGAAAATTCAGTTTTTGGCCGCTTTTGCTTCCTTGTAGTTAACCTAGGAGATTTAGATTTTGCATGAACCGAACCCTGGCAGCCACATTACACGAGAAAAAGCGATAAGTGGTAATGGGTAGCAAAAACCGCAGCAAACCTAACGTTTTTCACATTTGCTTTCGAAATGACGCAACCCGAAAATCATCACATTGGACGCATTACTCTCAGAAAAGATTACATTTACCGTCTGGCAACTAATGCCTCGTGACAAGGTTTGCGATCGCACCACTCTGTACGAAGTAGAAGCTTCTAAGTTGTTGCAGTCTCCAAGAGATGGGCACAGAAATTCAAGTTTTGGTTTTTGAAAATTCAGTTTTTGGCCGCTTTTGCTGCCTTGTAGTTGACTTAAAAC
The DNA here is from genome assembly GCF_023864345.2 of Schistocerca serialis cubense. Classification (NCBI taxonomy): domain Eukaryota; kingdom Metazoa; phylum Arthropoda; class Insecta; order Orthoptera; family Acrididae; genus Schistocerca; species Schistocerca serialis. The sequence goes on along the minus strand of NW_026047571.1, from coordinate 285,489 downwards.
CTTACGATTTTGCATGAACCGTACCCTGGCAGCCACATTACACGAGAAAAGCCAGAAGTGGTAATGCGTAGTAAAAACCGCTTAAAACCTAACGTTTCCTACATTTCTTTTCGAAATGGCGTAACTGGATATAGTCACATTGGACGCGCTTCTCTCGGAAACGCTTACGTTTATCGTCTGGCAACTAATGCCGCGTGACGAGGTTTGCGGTCGCACCACTCTGTACGAAGTAGAAGCTTCTAAGTTGTTGCAGGCACCAAGAAAGGAGCACAGAAATTCAAGTTTTAGTTTTTGAAAATTCAATTTTTGGCCGGTTTTGCTGCCTTGTAGTTGACCTAGGACAACAAGATTTTGCAAGAACCAACTCTGGCAGCCACATTACACGAGAAAAAGCGAGAAGAGGTAATGCGTAGTAAAAACCGCAGAAAACCTAACTTTTTCTACATTTGTTTTCGAAATGATGTAACTAGAAATCGTCACAATGGACGCATTTATCTCGGAAACGTTTACATTTGTCGTCTGGCAACTAATGCCGCGTGACGAGGTTTGCGGTCGCACCACTCTGTACAGAGTAGAAGCTTCTAAGTTGTTGCAGTCACCAAGAAAGGAGCACAGAAACTCAAGTTTTAGTTTTTGAAAATTCAGTTTCTGGCCGGTTTAGCTGACTTGTAGTTGACCTAGGACCTTTAGATTTTGCATGAACCGAACTTTGGCGGCCACATTACACGAGAAAAAACGAGAAGTGGTAATGCGTAGTAAAATCCGCAGAAAACCTAACTTTTTCCACATTCGTTTTCGAAATGACGTAAGTGGAAATCTTCACAATGGACGCATTTCTCTCTGAAACGTTTACATTTATCGACTGGCAATAAATGCCGCGTGACGAGGTCGGCGGTCGCACCACTCTGTACGAAGTTGAAGCTTCTAAGTTGTTGCAGTCACCAAGAAAGGAGCACAGAAATTCAAGTTTTAGTTTTTGATTATTAAGTTTTTGGCCGGTTTTGCTGCCTTGTAGTTGACCTAGGACCTTAAAATTTGGCATGAACTGAACTCTGGCAGCCGCATTACACAAGAAAGAGCGAGAAGTAGTAATGCGTAGTAAAAACCGCAGAAAACCTAACGTTTTCTACATTTGTTTTCGAAATGACGTAACTGAAAATCTTCACAATGGACGCATTTCTCTCGGAAACGTTTACATTTATCGTCTGGCAACTAATGCCGCGTGATGAGGTTTGCGGTCGCACCACTCTGTACAAAGTAGAGGCTTCTAAGTTGTTGCAGTCATTAAGACAGGAGCACAGAAATTCAAGTTTTAGTTTTTGAAAATACAATTTTTGGCCGCTTTTGCAGCCTTCTATTTGACTTAGGACGTTAAAAATTGTATGAACCAAGCGATGGCAGCCACATTACACGAGAAAAAGCGAGAAGTGGTAAAGCGTAGTAAAATCCGCAGAAAACCTAACGTTTTCTACATTTGTTTTCGAAATGACGTAGGTGAAAATCTTCACAATGGACGCATTTCTCTCGTAAACGTTTACATTTATCGTCTGGCAACTAATTTTGCGTGATGAGGTTTGCGGTAGCACGACTATGTACGAAGTAGAAGCATCTAATTACTTTCAGTCACCAAGAAAGGAGCACAGCCATTCAAGTTTAGTTTTTGAAAATTCAGTTTTTGGCCGCTTTTGCTGCCTTGTAGTTAACCTAGGACCTTTAGATTTTGCATGAACCGAACCCTGGCAGCCACATTACACGACAAAAAGCGAGAAGTGGTAATGGGTAGTAAAAACCGCAGAAAACCTAACGTTTTTCACATTTGCTTTCGAAATGACGCAACCCGAAAATCGTCACATTGGACACATTACTCTCAGAAAAGATTACATTTATCGTCTGGCAACTAATGCCTCGTGACAAGGTTTGCGATCGCACCACTCTGTACGAAGTAGAAGCTTCTAAGTTGTTGCAGTCTCCAAGAGATGGGCACAGAAATTCAAGTTTTGGTTTTTGAAAATTCAGTTTTTGGCCGTTTTTGCTGCCTTGTAGTTGACTTAAAACCTTAAGATTTTGCATGAACCGTACCCTGGCAGCCACATTACACGAGAAAAGCCAGAAGTGGTAATGCGTAGTAAAAACCGCTTAAAACCTAACGTTTCCTACATTTCATCTCGAAATGGCGTAACTGGATATCGTCACATTGGACGCGCTTCTCTCGGAAACGCTTACGTTTATCGTCTGGCAACTAATGCCGCGTGACGAGGTTTGCGGTCGCACCACTCTGTACGAAGTAGAAGCTTCTAAGTTGTTGCAGTCACCAAGAAAGGAGCACAGAAATTCAAGATTTAGTTTTCGAAAATTCAGTTTTTGGCCGCTTTTGCTGCCCTGTAGTTGACCTATTAGCTTAAGATTTTGCATGAACCGAACTCTGGCAGCCACATTACACGAGAAAAAGCGAGAAGTGGTAATGCGTAGTAAAAACCGCAGAAAACATAACATTTTGTACACTTGTTTTCGAAATGACGTAACTGAAAATCGTCACAACGACGCAAATCTCTCGGTAACGTTTACATTTATCGTATGGCAACTAATGCCGCGGGATGAGGTTTGCGGTCGCACCAATCTGTACGAAGTAGAAGCTACTAAGTTGTTGCAGTCACCAAGAAAGGAGCACAGAAATTCAAGTTTTAGTTTTTGAAAATTCAATTTTTGGCCGGTTTTGCGTCCTTGTAGTTGACCTAGGACAACAAAATTTTGCATGAACCAACTCTGGCAGCCACATTACACGAGAAAAAGCGAGAAGTGGTAATGCGTAGTAAAAACCGCAGAAAACCTAACTTTTTCTACATTTGTTTTCGAAATGATGTAACTAGAAATCGTCACATTGGACGCATTTATCCCGGAAACGTTTACATTTGTCGTCTGCCAACTAATGCCGCGTGACGAGGTTTGCGGTCGCACCACTCTGTACAGAGTAGAAGCTTCTAAGTTGTTGCAGTCACCAAGAAAGGAGCACAGAAATTCAAGTTTTAGTTTTTGAAAATTCAGTTTCTGGCCGGTTTAGCTGACTTGTAGTTGACCTGGGACCTTTAGATTTTGCATGAACCGAACTTTGGTGGCCACATTACACGAGAAAAAACGAGAAGTGGTAATGCGTAGTAAAATCCGCAGAAAACCTAACTTTTTCCACATTCGTTTTCGAAATGACGTAAGTGAAAATCTTCACAATGGACGCATTTCTCTCTGAAACGTTTACATTTATCGACTGGCAATAAATGCCGCGTGACGAGGTCGGCGGTCGCACCACTCTGTGCGAAGTAGAAGCTTCTAAGTTGTTGCAGTCACCAAGAAAGGAGCACAGAAATTCAAGTTTTAGTTTTTGAGTATTAAGTTTTTGGCCGGTTTTGCTGCCTTGTAGTTGACCTAGTACCTTAAGATTTTGCATGAACTGAACCCTGGCAGCCACATTACACGAGAAAAAGCGAGAAGTGGTAATGGGTAGTAAAAACCGCAGAAAAACTAACGTTTTTCACATTTCCTTTTGAAATGACGCAACCCGAAAATCGTCACATTGGACGCATTACTCTCAGAAAAGATTACATTTATCGTCTGGCAACTAATGCCTCGTGACAAGGTTTGCGATCGCACCACTCTGTACGAAGTAGAAGCTTCTAAGTTGTTGCAGTCTCCAAGAGATGGGCACAGAAATTCAAGTTTTGGTTTTTGAACATTCAGTTTTTGGCCGCTTTTGCTGCATTGTAGTTGACTTAAAACCTTAAGAATTTGCATGAACCGTACCCTGGCAGATACATTACACGAGAAAAGCCAGAAGTGGTAATGCGTAGTAAAAACCGCTTAAAACCTAACGTTTCCTACATTTCATCTCGAAACGGCGTAACTGGATATCGTCACATTTGACGCGCTTCTCTCGGAAACTCTTACGTTTATCGTCTGGCAACTAATGCCGCGTGACGAGGTTTGCGGTCGCACCACTCTGTACGAAGTAGAAGCTTCTAAGCTGTTGCAGTCACCAAGAAAGGAGCACAGAAATTCAAGATTTAGTTTTCTAAAATTCAGTTTTTGGCCGCTTTTGCTGCCCTGTAGTTGACCTATTAGCTTAAGATTTTGCATGAACCGAACTCTGGCAGCCACATTACACGAGAAAAAGCGAGAAGTGGTAATGCGTAGTAAAAACCGCAGAAAACATAACATTTTGTACACTTGTTTTCGAAATGACGTAACTGAAAATCGTCACAACGACGCATCTCTCGGTAACGTTTACATTTATCGTATGGCAACTAATGCCGCGGGATGAGGTTTGCGGTCGCACCAATCTGTACGAAGTAGAAGCTACTAAGTTGTTGCAGTCACCAAGAAAGGAGAACAGAAATTCAAGTTTTAGTTTTTGAAAATTCAATTTTTGGCCGGTTTTGCTTCCTTGTAGTTGACCTAGGACAACAAAATTTTGCATGAACCAACTCTGGCAGCCACATTACACGAGAAAAAGCGAGAAGTGGTAATGCGTAGTAAAAACCGCAGAAAACCTAACTTTTTCTACATTTGTTTTCGAAATGATGTAACTAGAAATCGTCACATTGGACGCATTTATCCCGGAAACGTTTACATTTGTCGTCTGGCAACTAATGCCGCGTGACGAGGTTTGCGGTCGCACCACTCTGTACAGAGTAGAAGCTTCTAAGTTGTTGCAGTCACCAAGAAAGGAGCACAGAAATTCAAGTTTTAGTTTTTGAAAATTCAGTTTCTGGCCGGTTTAGCGGACTTGTAGTTGACCTGGGACCTTTAGATTTTGCATGAACCGAACTTTGGCGGCCACATTACACGAGAAAAAACGAGAAGTGGTAATGCGTAGTAAAATCCGCAGAAAACCTAACTTTTTCCACATTCGTTTTCGAAATGACGTAAGTGAAAATCTTCACAATGGACGCATTTCTCTCTGAAACGTTTACATTTATCGACTGGCAATAAATGCCGCGTGACGAGGTCGGCGGTCGCACCACTCTGTACGAAGTAGAAGCTTCTAAGTTGTTGCAGTCACCAAGAAAGGAGCACAGAAATTCAAGTTGTAGTTTTTGAGTATTAAGTTTTTGGCCGGTTTTGCTGCCTTATAGTTGACCTAGGACCTTAAGATTTTGCATGAACTGAACCCTGGCAGCCACATTACACGAGAAAAAGCGAGAAGTGGTAATGGGTAGTAGAAACCGCAGAAAACCTAACGTTTTTCACATTTGCTTTCGAAATGACGCAACCCGAAAATCGTCACATTGGACGCATTACTCTCAGAAAAGATTACATTTATCGTCTGGCAACTAATGCCTCGTGACAAGGTTTGCGATCGCACCACTCTGTACGAAGTAGAAGCTTCTAAGTTGTTGCAGTCTCCAAGAGATGGGCACAGAAATTCAAATTTTGGTTTTTGAAAATTCAGTTTTTGGCCGCTTTTGCTGCCTTGTAGTTGACTTAAAACCTTAAGATTTTGCATGAACCGTACCCTGGCAGCATCATTACACGAGAAAAGCCAGAAGTGGTAATGCGTAGTAAAAACCGGTTAAAACCTAACGTTTCCTACATTTCTTGTCGAAATGGCGTAACTGGATATCGTCACATTGGACGCGCTTCGCTCGGAAACGCTTACGTTTATCGTCTGGCAACTAATGCCGCGTGACGAGGTTTGCGGTCGCACCACTCTGTACGAAGTAGAAGCTTCTAAGTTGTTGCAGTCACCAAGAAAGGAGCACAGAAATTCAAGATTTAGTTTTCGAAAATTCAGTTTTTGGCCGCTTTTGCTGCCCTGTAGTTGACCTATCAGCTTAAGATTTTGCAAGAACCGAACTCTGGCAGCCACATTACACGAGAAAAAGCGAGAAGTGGTATTGCGTAGTAAAAACCGCAGAAACATAACATTTTGTACACTTGTTTTCGAAATGACGTAACTGAAAATCGTCACAACGACGCAAATCTCTCGGTAACGTTTACATTTATCGTATGGCAACTAATGCCGCGGGATGAGGTTTGCGGTCGCACCAATCTGTACGAAGTAGAAGCTACTAAGTTGTTGCAGTCACCAAGAAAGGAGCACAGAAATTCAAGTTTTAGTTTTTGAAAATTCAATTTTTGGCCTGTTTTGCTGCCTTGTAGTTAACCTAGGACATTTAGATTTTGCATGAACCGAACCCTGGCAGCCACATTACACGAGAAAAAGCGAGAAGTGGTAATGCGTAGTAAAAACCGGAGAAAACCTAACGTTTTCTACATTTGTTTTCGAAATGACGTAACTGAAAATCATCACAATTTACGCATTTCTCTCGGAAACGTTTACCTTTATCGTCTGGCAACTAATGCCGCGTGACAAGGTTTGCTGTCGCACCACTCTGTACGAAGTAGAAGCTTCTAAGTTGTTGCAGTCTCCAAGAGATGGGCTCAGAAATTCAAGTTTTAGTTTTTGAAAATTCAGTTTTTGGCCGCTTTTGCTGCCTTGTAGTTGACTTAAAACCTTAAGATTTTGCATGAACCGTACCCTGGCAGCCACATTACACGTGAAAAGCCAGAAGTGGTAATGCGTAGTAAAATCCGCTTAAAACCTAACGTTTTCTACATTTGTTTTCGAAATGACGTAACTGAAAATCTTCACAATGGACGCATTTCTCTCGGAAACGTTTACATTTATCGTCTGGCAACTAATGCCGCGTGATGAGGTTTGTGGTCGCACCACTCTGTACAAAGAAGGAGCTTCTAAGTTGTTGCAGTCACAAAGAAAGGGGCTGAGAAATTCAAGTTTTAGTTTTTGAAAATTCCATTTTTGACCGGTTTTGACGTCTTGTAGTTGACCTAGGACCATAAGATTTTACATCAACCGAACCCTGGCAGCCACATTACACGAGAAAAAGAGAGAAGTGGTAATGCGTAGTAAAAACCGGAGAAAACCTAACGTTTTCTACATTTGTTTTCGAAATGACGTAACTGAAAATCATCACAATTTACGCATTTCTCTCGGAAACGTTTACCTTTATCGTCTGGCAACTAATGCCGCGTGACAAGGTTTGCTGTCGCACCACTCTGTACGAAGTAGAACTTCTAAGTTGTTGCAGTCACCAAGAAAGGGGCACAGAAATTCAAGTTTTAGTTTATGAACATTCAGTTTTTGGCCTCTTTTGCAGCCTTTTATTTGACCTAGGACCTTAAGATTTTGCATGAAACGAACCCTGGCAGCCACATTACACGAGAAAAAGCGAGAAGTGGTAATGCGTAGTAAAAACAGCAGAAAACCTTACGTTTTCTACATATGTTTTCGAAATGACGTAACTGAAAATCGTCACAAAGGACTCATTTCTCTCGGAAACGTTTACATTTATCGTCTGGAAACTAATGCCGCGTGACGAGGTTTGCGGTCGCACCACTCTGTACAAAGTAGAGGCTTCTAAGTTGTTGCAGTCATTAAGACAGGAGCACAGAAATTCAAGTTTTAGTTTTTGAAAATACAATTTTTGGCCGCTTTTGCAGCCTTCTATTTGACTTAGGACGTTAAAAATTGTATGAACCAAGCGATGGCAGCCACATCACACGAGAAAAAGCGAGAAGTGGTAAAGCGTAGTAATAACTGCAGAAAACCTAACGTTTTCTACATTAGTTTTCGAAATGACGTAACTGAAAACGTCACATTTGAAGCATTTCTCTCGAAAACGTTCACATTTATCGTCTGGCAACTAATGCGCGAGAACAGGTTTGCGGTCCTACCACTCTGTACGAAGTAGAAGCTTCTACGTTGTTGCAGGCACCAAGAAAGGAGCACAGAAATTCAAGTTTTAGTTTTTGAAAATTCAATTTTTGGCCGGTTTTGCTGCCTTGTAGTTGACCTAGGACCTTTAGATTTAGCATGAAACGAACTTCGGCAGCCACATTACACGAGAAAAAGCGAGAAGTAGTAATGCGTAGTAAAAACCGCAGAAAACTAAACTTTTTCTACATTTGTTTTCGAAATGACGTAACTGGAAATCGTCACATTGGACGCATTTATCTCGGAAACGTTTACATTTGTCGTCTGGTAACTAATGCCACGTGACGAGGCTTGCGGTCGCACCACTCTGTACAAAGTAGAACCTTCTAAGATGTTGCAGTCACCAAGAAAGGAGCACAGAAATTCAAGTTTTAGTTTTTGAAAATTCAGTTTCGGGCCGGTTTAGCTGACTTGTATTTGACCTAATACCTTTAGATTTTGCATGATCCGAACTTTGGCAGCCACATTACACGAGAAAAAGCGAGAAGTGGTAATGCGTAGAAAAATCCGCTGAAAACCTAACGTTTTCTACATATGTTTTCGAAATGACGTAAGTGAAAATCTTCACAATGGACGCATTTCTCTCGTAAACGTTTACATTTAACGTCTGGCAACTAATTTTGCGTGATGAGGTTTGCGGTAGCACGACTATGTACGAAGTAGAAGCTTCTAATTAGTTTGAGTCACCAAGAAAGGAGCACAGCAATTCAAGTTTAGTTTTTGAAAATTCAGTTTTTGGCCGCTTTTGCTGCCTTGTAGTTAACCTAGGACCTTTAGATTTTGCATGAACCGAACCCTGGCAGCCACATTACACGAGAAAAAGCGAGAAGTGGTAATGGGTAGTAAAAACCGCACTAAACCTAACGTTTTTCACATTTGCTTTCGAAATGACGCAACCCGAAAATCGTCACATTGGACGCATTACTCTCAGAAAAGATTACATTTATCGTCTGGCAACTAATGCCTCGTGACAAGGTTTGCGATCGCACCACTCTGTACGAAGTAGAAGCTTCTAAGTTGTTGCAGTCTCCAAGAGATGGGCACAGAAATTCAAGTTTTGGTTTTTGAAAATTCAGTTTTTGGCCGCTTTTGCTGCCTTGTAGTTGACTTAAAACCTTAAGATTTTGCATGAACCGTACCCTGGCAGCCACATTACACGAGAAAAGCCAGAAGTGGTAATGCGTAGTAAAAACCGCTTAAAACCTAACGTTTCCTACATTTCTTTTCGAAATGGCGTAACTGGATATCGTCACATTGGACGCGCTTCTCTCGGAAACGCTTACGTTTATCGTCTGGCAACTAATGCCGCGTGACGAGGTTTGCGGTCGCACCACTCTGTACGAAGTAGAAGCTTCTAAGTTGTTGCAGTCACCAAGAAAGGAGCACAGAAATTCAAGATTTAGTTTTCGAAAATTCAGTTTTTGGCCGCTTTTGCTGCCCTGTAGTTGACCTATTAGCTTAAGATTTTGCATGAACCGAACTCTGGCAGCCACATTACACGAGAAAAAGCGAGAAGTGGTAATGCGTAGTAAAAACCGCAGAAAACATAACATTTTGTACACTTGTTTTCGAAATGACGTAACTGAAAATCGTCACAACGACGCAAATCTCTCGGTAACGTTTACATTTATCGTATGGCAACTAATGCCGCGGGATGAGGTTTGCGGTCGCACCAATCTGTACGAAGTAGAAGCTACTAAGTTGTTGCAGTCACCAAGAAAGGAGCACAGAAATTCAAGTTTTAGTTTTTGAAAATTCAATTTTTGGCCGGTTTTGCTGCCTTGTAGTTGACCTAGGACAACAAGATTTTGCATGAACCAACTCTGGCAGCCACATTACACGAGAAAAAGCGAGAAGTGGTAATGCGTAGTAAAAACCGCAGAAAACCTAACTTTTTCTACATTTGTTTTCGAAATGATGAAACTAGAAATCGTCACATTGGACGCATTTATCTCGGAAACGTTTACATTTGTCGTCTGGCAACTAATGCCGCGTGACGAGGTTTGCGGTCGCACCACTCTGTACAGAGTAGAAGCTTCTATGTTGTTGCAGTCACCAAGAAAGGAGCACAGAAATTCAAGTTTTAGTTTTTGAAAATTCAGTTTCTGGCCGGTTTAGCTGACTTGTAGTTGACCTGGGACCTTTAGATTTTGCATGAACCGAACTTTGGCGGCCAAATTACACGAGAAAAAACGAGAAGTGATAATGCGTAGTAAAATCCGCAGAAAACCTAACTTTTTCCACATTCGTTTTCGAAATGCGTAAGTGAAAATCTTCACAATGGACGCATTTCTCTCTGAAACGTTTACATTTATCGACTGGCAATAAAAGCCGCGTGACTAGGTCGGCTGTCACACCACTCTGTACGAAGTAGAAGCTTCTAAGTTGTTGCAGTCACCAAGAAAGGAGCACAGAAATTCAAGTTTTAGTTTTTGAGTATTAAGTTTTTGGCCGGTTTTGCTGCCTTGTAGTTGACCTAGGACCTTAAGATTTTGCATGAACTGAACTCTGGCAGCCGCATTACACAAGAAAAAGCGAGAAGTGGTAATGCGTAGTAAAATCCGCAGAAAACCTAACGTTTTCTACATTTGTTTTCGAAATGACGTAAGTGAAAATCTTCACAATGGACGCATTTCTCTCGTAAACGTTTACATTTATCGTCTGGCAACTAATTTTGCGTGATGAGGTTTGCGGTAGCACGACTATGTACGAAGTAGAAGCTTCTAATTAGTTTCAGTCACCAAAAATGGAGCACAGCAATTCAAGTTTAGTTTTTGAAAATTCAGTTTTTGGCCGCTTTTGCTGCCTTGTAGTTAACCTAGGACCTTTAGATTTTGCATGAACCGAACCCTGGCAGCCACATTACACGAGAAAAAGCGAGAAGTGGTAATGGGTAGTAAAAACCGCAGAAAACCTAACGTTTTTCACATTTGCTTTCGAAATGACGCACCTCGAAAATCGTCACATTGGACGCATTACTCTCAGAAAAGATTACATTTATCGTCTGGCAACTAATGCCTCGTGACAAGGTTTGCGATCGCACCACTCTGTACGAAGTAGAAGCTTCTAAGTTGTTGCAGTCTCCAAGAGATGGGCACGGAAATTCAAGTTTTGGTTTTTGAAAATTCAGTTTTTGGCCGCTTTTGCTGCCTTGTAGTTGACTTAAAACCTTAAGATTTTGCATGAACCGTACCCTGGCAGCCACATTACACGAGAAAAGCCAGAAGTGGTAATGCGTAGTAAAAACCGCTTAAAACCTAACGTTTCCTACATTTCTTTTCGAAATGGCGTAACTGGATATCGTCACATTGGACGCGCTTCTCTCGGAAACGCTTACGTTTATCGTCTGGCAACTAATGCCGCGTGACTAGGTTTGCGGTCGCACCACTCTGTACGAAGTAGAAGCTTCTAAGTTGTTGCAGTCACCAAGAAATAAGCACAGAAATTCAAGATTTAGTTTTCGAAAATTCAGTTTTTGGCCGCTTTTGCTGCCCTGTAGTTGACCTATTAGCTTAAGATTTTGCATGAACCGAACTCTGGCAGCCACATTACACGAGAAAAAGCGAGAAGTGGTAATGCGTAGTAAAAACCGCAGAAAACATAACATTTTGTACACTTGTTTTCGAAATGACGTAACTGAAAATCGTCACAACGACGCATCTCTCGGTAACGTTTACATTTATCGTATGGCAACTAATGCCGCGGGATGAGGTTTGCGGTCGCACCAATCTGTACGAAGTAGAAGCTACTAAGTTGTTGCAGTCACCAAGAAAGGAGAACAGAAATTCAAGTTTTAGTTTTTGAAAATTCAATTTTTGGCCGGTTTTGCTGCCTTGTAGTTGACCTAGGACCTTTAGATTTTGCATGAACCGAACTTTGGCGGCCACATTACACGAGAAAAAACGAGAAGTGATAATGCGTAGTAAAATCCGCAGAAAACCTAACTTTTTCCACATTCGTTTTCGAAATGACGTAAGTGAAAATCTTCACAATGGACGCATTTCTCTCTGAAACGTTTACATTTATCGACTGGCAATAAATGCCGCGTGACGAGGTCGGCGGTCGCACCACTCTGTACGAAGTAGAATCTTCTAAGTTGTTGCAGTCACCAAGAAAGGAGCACAGAAATTCAAGTTTTAGTTTTTGAGTATTAAGTTTTAGGCCGGTTTTGCTGCCTTGTAGTTGACCTGGGACCTTAAGATTTTGCATGAACTGAACTCTGGCAGCCGCATTACACAAGAAAAAGCGAGAAGTGGTAATGCGTAGTAAAAACCGCAGAAAACCTAACGTTTTCTACATTTGTTTTCGAAATGACGTAACTGAAAATCGTCACAATTTACGCATTTCTCTCGGAAACGTTTACCTTTATAGTCTGGCAACTAATGCAGCGTGATGAGGTTTGCGGTCACACCACTCTGTACAAAGAAGGAGCTTCTAAGTTGTTGCAGTCACAAAGAAAGGGGCTGAGAAATTCAAGTTTTATTTTTTGAAAATTCCATTTTTGACCGGTTTTGACGCCTTGTAGTTGACCTAGAACCATAAGATTTTACATGAACCGAACCCTGGCAGCCACATTACACGAGAAAAAGCGAGAAGTGCTAATGCGTAGTAAAAACCACAGAAAACCTAACGTTTTCTACATTTGTTTTCGAAATGACGTAACTGAAAACCGTCACAATTTACGCATTTCTCTCGGAAACGTTTACCTTTATCGTCTGGCAACTAATGCCGCGTGACGAGGATTGCTGTCGCACCACTGTGTACGAAGAAGGAGCTTCTAAGTTGTTGCAGTCACAAAGAAAGGGGCTGAGAAATTGAAGTTTTAGAATTTTGAAAATTCAATTTTTGGCCGGTTTTGCCGCCTTGTAGTTGACCTAGGACGATAAGATATTACATGAACCGCACTCTGGCGGCCACATTACACGAGAAAAAGCGAGAAGTGGTAATCCGTAGTAAAAACCACTGAAAACTAACGTTTTCTACATTTGTTTCCGAAATGACGTAACTGAAAACCTTCACAATGGACGCATTTCTCTCGGAAACGTTTACATTTATCGTCTGGCAACTAATCCCGCATGTTCAGGTTTGCGGTCGCACCACACTGTACGATGTAGAAGCTTCTAAGTTGTTGCAGTCACGAAGAAAGTGGCTGAGAAATTCAAGTTTTAGTTTTTAAAAATTCAATTTTTGGCCGGTTTTGCCGCCTTGTAGTTGACCTAGGACCATAAGGTTTTACATGAACCGAACCCTGGCAGCCACATAAGACGAGAAAGAGCGAGAAGTGGTAATGCGTAGTAAAAACCGAAGAAAACCTTGCGTTTCCTACATTTGTTTTCGAAATGACGTAACTGAAAATCGTCACTATGGACGCATTTCCCTCGGAAACGATTACATTTATCGTCTGGCAACAAACGCCGCGTGACGAGCTTTGCGGTCGCACCACTCTGTACAAAGTAGAGGCTTCTAAGTTGTTGCAGTCACCAAGACAGGAGCACAGATATTCAAGTTTTAGTTTTTGAAAATTCAGTTAGTGGCCGGTTTTGCTGCCTTGTAGTTGACCTAGGACTTTTAGATTTTGTATGAACCGAGCCCTGGCAGCCACATTACACGAAAAAAAGCGAGAAGTGGTAATGCGTAGTAAAAACCAGAGAAAACCTAACGTTTTCTACATTTGTTTTCGAAATGACGTAACTGAAAATCGTCTCAATCGACGCTTTTCTCTCGGAAACGTTCACATTTGTCGACTGGCAACTCATGCCACGTGATGAGGTTTGCGGTAGCACCACTCTGTGCGAAGTAGAAGTTTCTAAGTAGTTTCAGTCACCAAGAAAGGAGCACAGCAATTCAAGTTTTAGTTTCTGAAAATTCAGTTTTTGCCCGCTTTTGCTGCCTTGTAGTTGACCTCGGACCTTAAGATTTTGCATCAACCGAACTCTGGCACCCACATTACACAGGAAAAAGCGAGAATTGGTAAGGCGTAGTAAAAACCGCAGAAAACCTAACGTTTTCTACATTTGTTTTCGAAATGACGTAACTGAAAATCGTCTCAATGGACGCATTTCTCTCGGAAACGTTCACATTTATCGTCTGGCAAATAATGCCTAGTGACGAGTTTTGCGGTCGCACCACTCTGTACGAAGTAGAAGCTTCTAAGTTGTTGCAGTTACCAAGAAAGAGGCACAGAAATTCAAGTTTTAGTATTTGAAAATCCAGTTTCTGGCCGCTTTTGCTGCCTTGTAGTTCACCTAGGACCTTTAGATTTTGTATGAACCGAACCCTGGCAGCCGCCTTACAAGAGAAATGCGAGAAGTGGTAATGCGTAGTAGAAACCAGAGAAAACCTAACGTTTTCTACATTTGTTTTCGAAATGACGTAACTGAAAATCGTCTCAATGGACGCATTTCTCTCGGAAACGTTCACATTTATCGTCTGGCAAATAATGCCACGTGACGAGTTTTGCGGTCGCACCACTCTGTACGAAGTAGAAGCTTCTAAGTTGTTGCAGTCACCAAGAAAGGGGAACAGAAATTCAAGTTTTAGATTTTGAAAATTCCATTTATGGCCGGTTTTGCTGCCTTGTAGTTGACCTCGGTCCTTTAATTTTTGCATGACCCTAACCCTGGCAGCCACATTACACGAGAAAAAGCGAGAAGTGGTAATGCGTAGTAAAAACCGCAGAAAACCTAACGTTTTCTACATTTGTTTTCGAAATGACGTAACTGAAAAATCGTCACAATTTACGCATTTCTCTCGGAAACGTTTACCTTTATCCTCTGGCAACTAATGCCGCGTGACGAGGTTTGCGGTCCCACCACTCTGTACGAAATAGAAGCTTCTAAGTTGTTGCAGTCACCAAGAAAGGAGCACAGAAATTCAAGTTTTAGTTTTTGAAAATTCAGTTTTTGACCGCTTTTGCAGCCTTGTAGTTGACCTAGGACCTTAAGATTTTGCATGAACCGAACTCCGGCAACCACATTACACGAGAAAAAGCTAGACGTGGTAATGCGTAGTAATAACCGCAGAAAACATATCGTTTTCTACATTTGTTTTCGAAATGACTTAACTGGAAATCGTCACTATGGTCGCATTTCCCTGGGAAACGTTTACATTTATAGTCTGGCAACTAATGCCGCGTGATGAGGTATGCGGTCGCACCACACCCTATGAAGCAGAGACTTCTAAGTTGTTGCAGTCAGCAAGAAAGGAGCACAGAAATTCAAGTTTTTTAGTTTTAGAAAATTCAGTTTTTGGTCGATTTTGCAGCCTTGTACTTCACCTAGGACCTTATGATTTTGCATGAATCGTACTCTGGCAGCCACATTACACGAGAAAAAGCGAGAAGTGGTAATGCGTAGTAAAAACCGCATAAAACCTAGCGTTTTCTACATTTGTTTTCGAAATGACGTAACTGGAATTCGCCACATAGGACGGATTACATTCAGAAACGTTTACATTTATCGTCTGGCAACTAATGCCGCGTAACGAGGTTTGCGGTCACAACACTCTGTACGAAGTAGCAGCCTCTATGTTATGCAGTCACCAAGAAAGGGGCACAGAAATTCGAATTTTAGTTTTTGAAAATTCAGTTTTTGTCCGCTTTTGCTGCCTTGTAGTTGACCTAGGACCTTAAGATTTTGCATGAACCGAACTCTGGCAGCCACATTACACGACAATATGCGAGAAGTGGTAATGCGTAGTAAACACCGCAGAAAACCTAATGTTTTCTACATTTGTTTTCGAAAAGACGTAACTGAAAATCGTCACATTGGTCGCATTTCTCTGTGAGACGTTTACATTTATCGTCTGGCAACTAATGCCGCGTGATGAGGTATGCGGTCGCACCACTCCGTATGAAGCAGAAGCTTCTAAGTAGTTGCAGTCACCAAGAAAGGAGCACAGAAATTCAAGTTTTAGTTTTTGAAAATTCTGTTTTAGGCCGCTTTTTCAGGCTTGTAGTTGACCTAGGACAATTAAGATTTTGCATGAACCGAAATCCGGCAGTCACATTACACATTACACATTGCCCTAGGGCCTTAAGATTTTACATGAACCGAACTCTGGCAGCCACATTACACGAGAAAAAGAGAGAAGTGGTAATGTGTAGTAAAAACCGCAGAAAACCTAACGTTATCCACATTTGTTTTCGAAATAACGTAACTGAAAATCGTCACATTGGACGCATTTCTTTCGGAAACGTTTACATTTGTCGACTGGCAACTAATGTCGCGTGATGAGGTATGCGATCGCACCTCTCTGTACGAAGTAGAAGCTTCTAAGTTGTTGCAGTCACCAAGTAAGGGGCATAGCATGGCAAGTTTTAGTTTTTGAAAATTCAATTTTTGGCCACTTTTGCTGCCTTCTAGTTGACCTAGGTCCTTATGATTTTGCATGAACCGACCTCTGGCAACCACATTACACGAGAAAAAGCGAGAAGTGGTAATGTGTAGTAGAAATCGCAGAATACCTAACTCTTTCTACATTTGTTTTCGAAATGACGTAAGTGAAAATCGTCACAATGGACGCATTTCTCTCTTAAACGTTTACATTTATCGTCTGGACACTAATGTCGCGTGATGAAGTATGCGGTCGCACAGCTCCGTACGAAGTAGAAGCTTCTAAGTTGTTGCAGTCACCAAGTAAGGGGCACAGAAAGTCAAGTTCTAGTTTTTGACAATTCCATTTTTGGCCTCTTTTGCTGCCTTGTATTTGACCTAGGACCTTGAGATTTTGCACGAAGCGAACTCTGCCAGCCACATTACACGAGAAAAGGCGAGAAGTGGTAATGTGTAGTAAAAAGCGCAGAAAACCTAACGTTTTCTACATTCGTTTTCAAAATGACGTAATTGAAAATCGTCACAATGGGCGCATTTCTTTCGGAATCGTTTACATTTAGCGTCTGGCAACTAATGTCGCGTGATGAGGTTTGCGGTCGCACCACTCTGTACGAAGTAGAAGCTTCTAAGTTGTTACAGTCACCAAGTAAGGGGCACTGTAAGTAAAATTTTAGTTTTTGAAAATTCACTTTTTTGCCGCTTTTGCTGCCTTGTAGTTGACCTAGGACCCGAAGATTTTGCATGAATTAACTCAGGCAGCCACATTAAACGTGAAAAGGCGAGAAGTGGTAATGTGTAGTAAAAACCGGAGAAACCCCAATGTTTTCTACATTTGTTTTCGAAATGACGTTACTGAAAATCGTCACAATGGATGCATTTCTCTCGGAAACGTTTACAGTTATCATCTGGCAACTATTGTCGTGTGATGAGGTATGCGGTCGCACCACTCTGAACGAAGTAGAAGCTACTAAGTTGTTGCAGTCACCAAGTAAGGGGCACAGAAAGTCAAGTGTTAGTTTTCGAAAATACAATTTTTGGCCGCTTTTGCTGCCTTATAGTTTACCTACGACCTTAAGATTTTGCATGAATTGAACTCTGGCAGCCATACTATATGAGAAAAAGCGAGAAGTGGTAATGTGTGGTAATAACCACAACAAAAATAACTTTTCTACATTTGTTTTCGAAATGACGTAATTGAAAATCGTCACAATGGACGCATTTCTCTCAGAAACGTTTACATTTATCGTCTGGCAACTAATGTCGCGTGATTAGGCGTTCGGTCGCAACACTCTGTATGAAGGAGAAGCTTTTAAGTTGTTGCAGTCACCAGGTAAGGAGAACAGCAAGTCAAGTTTCAGTTTTTGAAAATTCAATTTTTGGCCTCTTTTGCTGTCTGGTAGTTGCCCAAGGACCTTAAGATTTTGCATAAACCGAACTCTGGCAGCCACATTACACGAGAAAAAGCGAGAAGTGGTAATGTGTAGTAAAAAGCGCAGAAAACCTAACGTTTTCTACATTTGTTTTCGTAATGACGTAACTGAATATCGTCACAATGGACGCATTTCTCTCGGAAACGTTTACATTTATCGTCTGGCAACTAATGTCGCGTGATGAGGTTTGCGGTCGCACCACTCTGTACGAAGTAGAAGCTTCTAAATTGTTGCAATCACCAAGTGAGGGGAACAGAAAGTCAAGTTTTCGTATTTAAAAATTCAATTTTTGGCCACCTTTGCTGCCTTGTAGTTGACCTAGGACCTTAAGATTTTGCATGAACCGAACTCTGGCAGCCACATTACACGAGAAAAAGCGAGAAGGTGTAATGTGTAGTAAAAACCGCATAAAACCTAACGTTTTCTACATTTGTTTTCGTAATGACGTAACTGAAAATCGTCCAAATTGACGCTTTTCTCCGGGAAACGTTTACATTTATCGTCTGGCAACTATTGTCGCGTTATGAGGTATGCGGTCGCACCTCTCCGTACGAAGTAGAAGCTTCTAAGTTGTTGCAGTCACCAAGTAAGGGGCACAGATAGCCAAGTTTTAGTTTATGGAAATTCAATATTTGGTCGCTTTTGCTGCCTTGTAGTTGACCTAGGACCTTTATATTTTACATGAACCGTACTCTGGCAGCCACATTACACGAGAAAAAGCGAGAATAGGTAATGTGTAGTAAAAACCGCAGAAAACCTAACTTTTTCTACATTTGTCTTCGAAATGACGTAACTGAAATTCGTCACAATGGACGCATGTGTCTCGGAAACGTTTACATTTATCGTCTGGCAACTAATGGCACGTTTTGAGGTATGCGGTCGCACCACTCTGTACGAAGTAGAAGCTTCTAAGTTGTTGCAGTCACCAAGTAAGGGGCACAGATAGCCAAGTTTTAGTTTATGGAAATTCAATATTTGGTCGCTTTTGCTGCCTTGTAGTTGACCTAGGACCTTTAGATTTTACATGAACCGTACTCTGGCAGCCACATTACACGAGAAAAAGCGAGAATAGGTAATGTGTAGTAAAAACCGCAGAAAACCTAACTTTTTCTACATTTGTTTTCGAAATGACGTAACTGAAATTCGTCACAATGGACGCATGTGTCTCGGAAACGTTTACATTTATCGTCTGGCAACTAATGGCGCGTTTTGAGGTATGTGGTCGCACCACTCTGTACGAAGTAGAAGCTTCTAAGTTGTTGCAGTCACCAAGTAAGAGACACAGCAAGGGAAGTTTTGGTCGCTTTTGCTGCCTTGTAGTTGACCTAGGACCTTTAGATTTTACATGAACCGTACTCTGGCAGCCACATTACACGAGAAAAAGCGAGAATAGGTAATGTGTAGTAAAAACCGCAGAAAACCTAACGTTTTCTACATTTGTTTTCGAAATGACGTAACTGAAAATCGTCACAATGGACGCATTTCTCTCGGAAACGTTTACATTTATCGTCTGGCAACTAATTTCGCGTGATGAGGTACGCGGTGGCACCACTCTGTACTAAGTAGAATCTTCTAAGTTGTTGGAGTCACCAAGTAAGGGGCACAGAAAGTCAAGTTTTAGTTTTTGAAAATTCAATTTTTGGCCGCTTTTTTTGCGTTGTAGTTGTCCTAGGACTTTAAGATTTTGCATGAACAGAACTCTGGCAGCCACATTACACGAGAAAAAGCGGGAAGTGGTAATGTGTAGTAAAAACAGCAGAAAACCTAACTTTTTCTACATTTGTTTTCGAAATGACGTAACTGAAATTCGTCACAATGGACGCATTTGTCTCGGAAACGTTTACATTTATCGTCTGGCAACTAATGGCGCGTGTTGAGGTATGCGGTCGCACCACTCTGTACGAAGTAGAAGCTTCTAAGTTGTTGCAGTCACCAAGTAAGATGCACAGCAAGGGAATTTTTGGCCGCTTTTGCTGCCTTGTAGTTGGCCTAGGACCTCATGATTTTGCATGAACCGAACTCTGGCAGCCACATTACATGAGAAAAAGTGAGAAGTGGTAATGCTCTGAAAGTGAAAACCAAGACGACTTTAACATAACCTCCACTGTAATCACAAATGCTGTCTATTATAGTAGAATTTCAAAATGTCCAAATTTTATTTATCACTTACCAAATGTCAGTCCCTAATTCACCCATTTGACAAACATCAAGATACAGTTATAGAGGAACAAGAAGATCGTAAGTTATCTGTGGGCCGAGCTCACATACGATGTTAATGGAATTTTTGAAATACCTGGAGAACAGAACAGGAGCCATGTAAATAAATTTGCCTTATCATCACCTGTTTAATAAACATGGAGTCAATACTCTATTGTAAAACAAATATGAGAGTGATATGTGAATTACTCAAATGGACGCTGATGAAAACTAACATCAAAATTAACACATGTACACTATGTACCAAAAGGAAAATTCAATTCAGAAATCATCACCAAAACATAGCTTCAGCTGGCAAAATACAAAGTACTGCTGATGGATAAACTTAAAAGAATAGAAAACTATTACAAGCGCGGGGAACATATGAATTCCTTCATTAGATATGGAAGTGGCATTAGTTTGGGAAGGCTGGAAAGGAGTGGCAGCATGCTCAGACCCATCTATTGTAAGCGTGATAGGAGGCAGAGATGAAAGATGTTGGAGAAAGTAGGAAGTCAAAGGTAGGCACTACAGCAGCATCATATTGAAGGGAAAGTGTGACAATCCAACACTACTACTACCTCTGCTCACTCTTTTACCTGCTTTCTCGCTAACCTTTGTTTCATCTTTTTCTCAACAGCTAGGTCGTTCACAACCTGGCCTCAGACACTGCCCTCACTTCAACTTTGTCCACCCTATCTAACTGCCCTCCTAAAGAAAGAATACAGAAGTTCTGGAAGTGTGTGATATCTTCTTCTTCTTCTTCTTCTTCTTCTTCTTCTTCTTCTTCAAGTGCTTCTATCAGTGATACTCAGAATTTCACCATCAGGAAGTAAGTGCAAGGGTGGATCAAATATATATCGGAATATTTGTTTTGTGTGCCTTTTTGTAAACGAAGAGTGGTGCGATCTCTCCTCGTTGTTGCTTTGGTTTCCAATGGCTGTTCTCCACAGCTAGATTGACTGAAGAAACAGTAACGTCAGAGCGAAAGGTAGGGACCTCTGTTGCACAACACATTATAATAAAGTTTGTCACAATAAAGGTTGTAAAACTGTTCAAATTTTTGGAAAGACTTGCAGCACATTTCAGAGACAACACCCTGAGAAAGACTCAAGAGTATGCATGGCACAAACATTTGTATCAGGACAAGAAGCAATTGGAAGGCAGCTCACCAACTTCGCACAAGGACTAGCATGACATAACATCCACACTGTTTGCCAGCTTACTGAAGACAACCACTGAATAACAGTTGCTCAAATTGCTACTGGACCAAACAAAACATCATGACAATGCTTGACCGAACACAGCTGCCCAAACTCAACAAAAAAATCAGAAACTGTTGTGGACCACAGTAGAACATGCTCTCTACAGTCTGGACTTAACGCCCCACATGTTTCATTTGTTTGGACCACTAAAAAAAGCAGTCTGCACACATTTGACAATAATGGTGCTGTCAAAGCTTTCATGGACAACTGGCTGCTGCCACAGCCACATTCATTTTACAGAAACAGATCAAGACACTGTCTAACCACAGGCAAAAATGTGTTTCCAAGTCAGTTGACCTCTCAGAAAAGTAATTTTGTGTGTATGAATTTTTCTAAAGCTTAAATAAACTTAAGAAAATTCTGGTTTATATTTAATTAACTCTCTTACTGAGCATCCTGTCACATATATATTTTCTATGACATATGGAACTGAAGAAATTAGTAAGAGAATTCTAGTGAACTACAAATATATACAAGCTGTAAAATATGATTGGATAACATGAAATGTATCAATTTTGATGCATCAAGAAAACCTACACATCACAGCTTCATTCTCTTAATCCTGCTATGAGCAAGTTAACAGTTACTTCCATGATACCAATCGCAACTTGGGAAGTTCACTTGTTTCTAGGAACAACTAAGAATGAACAGAGATATGGAAAGGAGAGAGGTTAGGGTTCAGCAACCCATACACAATGAGATCTACAGTCTGGGCAAAATAAATCTGGCACAGAAAATAATCATAGTAAGACTGATGTGGGATTACAGCTTTTATGCACTACAGTACCTGTTTGGTACCATTTTGCCACTAAGTTTTCCATTGTACACTTTGCTGGAGATTTTACCAAAATACTTCCAGACAATCTCTTACACTAACACTCCTGCACATGTTATCCATGAACTTTTTTGTTTGTTTGTGTGTGTTGTACTCATCTAGTCAGTAAACACATGAGCTCGTCTTACTCACTCAAACATAATGACACACGCAAGTACTCAACACAGCATGAGGGAGAGACACTTGCAGACATGTACTCACAATCGATTGGTGCAGCAAAATCACGGTTTCCAGCTTTTTTA
Source organism: Schistocerca serialis cubense (assembly GCF_023864345.2). Taxonomy (NCBI): domain Eukaryota; kingdom Metazoa; phylum Arthropoda; class Insecta; order Orthoptera; family Acrididae; genus Schistocerca; species Schistocerca serialis. The sequence goes on along the minus strand of NW_026047571.1, from coordinate 263,402 downwards.
TGATGAGCAGCCCCCTGTTTATTAACAACAGTCAGTTCCGTGTCAAGTCTTACAAATATTTGCTGTTGCCTTGAAGAAATCATCAATGCATACCTACAGCAAGACAGCCAAATGAGACCTGAAACTCCATCCGTTTCCTTAAGGGGTACAAGGCAATTTTTAAAAAATCTCATTTGAAGACAAGATGCTTTCCAAGCATTCTTAAATACGAGACATTTATGTTTTATTCACAAATTTGTTGGCAGCTACGTGCACAGCGTAAGCAGACTATAATCATGATGATTTTTTGAATCTCACTACAAGTATAACATTCATTCTTACTTTTCTGAATTTCTCATTAATTAACTAAGAGAAATGATAGTTACCAAATAATATGGACTCAAATTTGTTAATAAAAATTTATCTATTTATTTTTAATTACTATCTGCATGAAAATCCAAGTACTCACAAATTAAATTTTGTTACACAAATGTGAAACATCAGTTGGAAAAAACAAAACGTTATTTGAATCTAGAGGTTTATTTATTTACTCAAGCCAGAAGCCATACAAAATTCTACCATATTATGTGATACCACTAAAACCACAATTTACATGGTTTACATAATCAGCTACATGATCTTGGCCCACAACTGGGCCACAGCAACTGCACTGCCTTCAGTCTTCATCAGCTACCCATCACTACACGACTGCACAACTCAGGGCAGCATAAGCAGTGGCACAGGTGATCCATTCTTTGTTGTCCACATTTTACAGAGCCATTCCACTGGAAAATTTCCATTTGACAAGATTGTCCCTGGATTTACAAACACCCGATCTTAGCTTCTTTAGTCATCTTGGCTGACCAATCTAAAGTACTTCCAGATGGTAGAAACACAGGAAGTTTACCCACCTTTGAAGGGTGTCACATCTACCTGCCCACAGTTGTTCTCTGCCAGTGCATAGAGACATATATATAGTGTGGACATTTAAGTAAAGAAACTATTTCTGGAGTTCACCCTGTATCTTGGTGGTTTATGGCCATGGAGTATATAATTTTTTTATCAATTAACAAAAAGTATTTTGCATGTGTCATTTTCACACTAACACTAATTAAATATAAAAAGTTTGCCATTAGGTCGCGACAATGGTAAGTAGCGGACGAAAGAAACAGATTGCAGACGTCAGGCAGTTAGCTTGGACCTCAGTCAACAAAGCCTCATTCAAACATTAGTCGATTTTTGTCTGCATCGTAAAGTTGTTCTTGATTGAAGATGTCAGTTTATGAGCCTAATTCTCGTCATTTGCAGGTGGTGTTACGATTGTGCTTCAATATGAAGGAAACACAAGCTGAGCCTCATCGAATGCTCTCAAGTACATATGGTAAGGACGCTATTAGTGAAAGAACGTGTCCTGAGTGCTTTCAACACCTCAAGAACGGTGATTTTATCGTCGTAGGTCGGCATAGGGGTGGGAGAGAGAATGTTTTCGAAGATGCAGAATTGGAGACATTGCCGAGTGAAGACTAGCGTCAAACTCAAGAAGAATTGGCACGATTAGTGGGGGTGGGGGGGGGGTGACACAGAAAGCCATTTCAAAACATCTCAATGCTATGGGCATCATTCAGAAAGAAGGAACTTGGGTTCTGCGTGAGCTGAAACCAAGAGACGTTGAACGGCATTTGTGTGTTTGTGAGCAATCGCTTCAGAGACAAAAACGGAAGGGATTTCTGCATCGCATTGTGACCGGGTACAAAAAATGGGTTCATTACGATAACCCTAAATGCAAAAAATCATGGGAATATCCCGGCTTCCATGTAGATGGCCAAACCGAATATTCGCAACTCCAAAACCACACTCTGCATTTGTTGGGACCAGCTCAGCGTTGTGTAGTATGAGGTGTTAAAACCAAGTGAAACCATCACAGGTGCTCGTTATCGAATGCAATTAATGTGTCTGAGTAGAGCATTAAAAGACAAACTGCCGCAATACATGGAGAGGGACGATGAAATGATTTTGCAGCACGACAACGCTTCATCCCTCGTTTCAAAGGAGGTCAAAAACTTGGAAATGTTAAAATGGGAAGTCCTACCCACTCGCCGTATTCTCCAGACATTGCTCCCTCTGACTATGACCTGTTAGGTCATGTGTAACCAATTTGATTCATTAAAGCATCAAATATTGGGGGAAAAAAGGCAGAAGCAAAGTTTTACACCTCGTATGATTCAATATTTGTTAATTTCCATTTCCTTTTTTCAATAAATATATTTAAAAAACAGGATGCCGAGATCTGAACCAATCTTTCAATGATTTTGCACCTAAATTATACTTGCTTTATACTTGTTAGTGTCCAGAAATCATCTAATTTTAATAGGACATTTAAATTTTTTATATGTCTTATTGCTTTACGAATCTCCTGTCCTGGCACTGACCTTCAAATCTTACAAGTCTGCCAAAAATTTAAGATGACCAGTCCTTAACATCCCATTGTAAAGACATCTTCAAATTTGAAGCTTCTATTCTGAAGCTTCTATTTTGAAGAAAATCTCTGCACTCTCTTTGCTCTTTTGCAAGCACTGCACGCTGAGTACAGGACCCTCTTCCATAACTATCATTGTCGATCTACAACTAGCAACAATACAGTCTGCAAATGACAAATTACATTGACCTAAGCAATTTTGTGAAAGGGCAGATTATTAGGGTCCAGCGACTCTGATTGAGCACCTCTGAAATGGTGAAGCTGGGTAGCCATTAGTGTTGTGTGAGCATTTATGGAAAGTGGTTGACGGACAGTGAAACAACAATTAGACAACATGGTGTTGGATGTCCCTGCTGCATCACAGAATGTGTAGGTCAGAGGCTTGCCCAATCTGTAAATCAGGGTAGGTGCAATCTGTGGCAGAACTGATGACAGTAGAAGACTGGTGCAAGCTGAAGTGTTTCGGAGCACACCATTCAGTGGGGGGACATTCACATGGACTTACAGGGCAACTATGGTAGTAATCAAAGGCACCCTGACAGCTGAGAACATTATTGTGCACCTCCAGCATGTCTTCGCACTTCGTGGCCTCATCTAGCAGAATAACTGACGGTGTCACAAAACGAGAACAGAGCTACATTCGTTTTAGGAGCACAATAGTGAATTTACATTCATGTCTCGGCACCAAATTTGCCTGATGTGAACCCATAGGAACACGTGGGGGCACTTTTTGTCACCTTTCTTGGCTTATCTTGGGTCATACAAAGTCTAAATTATGAAGAAGAGAGCAGACATCGTACACCTTGCAATGCTTTAGTCTCTCCCACTGAAAATAGGTATTTTAGTCACACTAGCAACAAGTAAACAACATACATTTCTGCTCTGAATTTTACTACTGTCTGATCCATTAGCTACACTTACTGATAATGTTTGTGTTCTTTAAACAACCTTTCTTGTGGTTCTGACATGTCAGTTCCTTCTGACAAACTGATGAGCCCTTCATATTACCATACTACTGAAAATAATTCCAGATCATCTCCTGTATATTTTCAAGTTACCAGACTTCAGCGATTACTTAACAAGTCTTCAGGTCACACTATCAGATCCCTTTTGCCTAATTACATACATTACATTAAACTGGATATGTTGTTACCCACTAGTTACCCTATCAAGCATTTACAGGGTGGCTTCCTACATTCATAAAGAAAAGTCTTTTCTGAACACGACTGTGTCATTTCAGATAAAACTCTCAACTTTTAATAGTGTCTCTCCCACTTGTCTTCAGGGATAAAATGAGTGCCCAACACACACACACACACACACACACACACACACACACACACACTAATGACAAACTGCAAGAAGGTACCTGATGAGTAAAAGCTATAGAAAGAACACTGTCATGTTATCTTTCTGCTCTAAAAGCAGAAACACTCTTCCAAAACACTTCCCAATATCTACTGCTCCCAATCTTTTCAATTTTATTTTATTTTTAGGTCAATTTGACCTAATACTGAACCGCTATTTAAATATTTCTTGTGAATGTTTCCCAAATTAATCCATTTATTGAAGTGCATCAATGTATCATCTGACCACATTCTGTATATCTTGTGTGATGTCAACTATTTTTTGCTTTTCCCCCACAAGCAAACCAATTTGTTCTGTAAAGCTGTCTTACTGGTGCCATTTTTATACATTCTACTTTTTTATCCAATAGCTGAGATAACTGAGTATGGATAACCTCAAAAGTTTATTCCTTAACGAAACAATTAATTGGCATTTTTGTTTCATTTACGATGCACCACACAGCATTCAGTGCCATAAATATGAGGAGAATTCAATATGTAATGCAACAAACATTTCTTTCTCCACAAATTTTGGTCGAGATATGCGCAATTTGTTGTGGGAAATTGTGGAATATTACCACTTCTGCCACCATAGCTCATCAAGTTTGATAGGTGGCAGTACTGTGTGTAGTCTTCAAAATGGTGTCTGTAACAGAGGAGTATTCCGAGCAGAGAGCTGTCACTGCGTTTCTTGTGGCAGGATGTCTACAGAGACCTGGTAGTGAACAAAAGCACGGTGAGTCATTGGGCAGGCATTCGTCACCATCGCAACAAGGTTAAGCAAACCTATCTAATCTCCCACGTGCCAGCAGCTGCACACAGCTAGGACTCCTACAATCTAGGAACTTGCACTCTCAGTCGAGTTGGGTGACTGTTCACAATCAAAACATTTCACTGTTCAACTGGACATCTGTTGATAGTGATGTCACAGTCATCCACTAGATGGGTTACTCAAAGATGTGTGCCCACTGGATTCCACACCACCTAACAGAAGACCATAAAGAGCAAGGAAGGACCATCTGTGGAGAACTGCTTGCGTGTTACGAGGCTGATGACAATTATGAAACTTCCTGGCAGATTAACTCTGTGTGCCCGACCGAGACTCGAACTCGGGACCTTTGCCTTTCACGGGCAAGTGCTCTACCAACTGAGCTACCGAAGCACGACTCACGCCCGGTACTCACAGCTTTACTTCTGCCAGTACCTCGTCTCCTACCTTCCAAACTTTACAGAAGCTCTCCTGCGAACCTTGCAGAACTAGCACTCCTGAAAGAAAGGATATTGCGGAGACATGGCTTAGCCACAGCCTGGGGGATGTTTCCAGAATGAGATTTTCACTCTGCAGCGAAGTGTGCGCTGATATGAAACTTCCTGGCAGATTAAAACTGTGTGCCCGACCGAGACTCGAACTCGGGACCTTTGCCTTTCACGGGCAAGTGCTCTACCAACTGAGCTACCGAAGCACGACTCACGCCCGGTACTCACAGCTTTACTTCTGCCAGTACCTCGTCTCCTACCTTCCAAACTTTACAGAAGCTCTCCTGCGAACCTTGCAGAACTAGCACTCCTGAAAGAAAGGATATGTCTCCGCAATATCCTTTCTTTCAGGAGTGCTAGTTCTGCAAGGTTCGCAGGAGAGCTTCTGTAAAGTTTGGAAGGTAGGAGACGAGGTACTGGCAGAAGTAAAGCTGTGAGTACCGAGCGTGAGTCGTGCTTCGGTAGCTCAGTTGGTAGAGCACTTGCCCGCGAAAGGCAAAGGTCCCGAGTTCGAGTCTCGGTCGGGCACACAGTTTTAATCTGCCAGGAAGTTTCATATCAGCGCACACTTCGCTGCAGAGTGAAAATCTCATTCTGATGACAATTTTTTGTCAAACATCATCACAGGCGATGAAACATGGGTTCGTCACTCTAAACCGGAAACAAAACTGCATTCCACAGAGTCGTCCCATGCCACTTCTCTGAGGAAAAAGATCAACGCCGTACACCCGGCCATTAAAGTCACGGCGACAATGTTCTGGAATTCTGAAGGGATTATTCTGCTTATGTCCTCCCTTGCGGTGCAACAATTAACTGACATTTATTGCGCTACACTCAGGAAATTGAAGAAACGACTTTAGGGTGTACGTCGCCACAAAAATGCAAACAAAATTCTACTTCTCCATGACAATCCAAGACCTAAAACAAGCCTATATCCAAGAGGAGCTGCTCACGAAACTGCATTGGACTATTGTTCCTTATACAGCCTACTGAAAATCTCACACATTCCGACTTCCATCTGTTTGGCTCAATGCGGCTTGCACTCCGCAGGAAGTATGTGGAAGATGGTGCAGTTATTGGTGCAACAGGATATTCACTCCGATGTCAACCAGTAGAGTGGTACACGCAGGCATACAGGCGCTCCCAGTAAACTGGCATAAGCCCATCGCATTGCCCATGGATTATTTTGAGAAACATGGTTTTACGGAGAAACATGTTTTTACAACCAAGAGAATGGGAAACAATATCGTTACTGGCATCTTAAATAAGAAAGTTGCTTCCAGGAAAAATTTTGTTGCATTACTTATTGAATGCCCCTCATATTTCCAGTACAGTAACACTTTTTGTTAAGTAAATAAAAACTTTTCTTTAACTATTGTACATAGCACAATCATTAAATCTTAGCATGAAATACACTGGCTGTGCAAGTAAGTTTTAATTGTGTGGTAAAAATTGAACTGCTGTTCTTTAAACATTTTTGTTGTTTAAATGTTCAGTGTATTTTTCTTCTTATTTTCTTGCATGTACGAGTACGTGTTAGCAGTGCATGAGGAAGCGCAATGGAAAACAACATTGTAAAACTTTATACATACTTTTGAAGACTTTCACAAGGGCTGGATTGGGTTGGAAGGGGGCAAGTGAAGACTAGGTTAGTCGAACACTTTTTTATTCAGAACACACATTTGAAGAAAGGAAATGTGAGTAGGGATCTTGGCTAGAATCAGACAGCCACTGATCTGATATTGCAGTAATATTTGACTAATGGTGTATGGAGCATTTGTTTAAGTGCATCTAAGGAAAATATTTAGCCAACATAGTCTGTACACTGAAACCTTAGCAGGGTTTTTCCTTTAATATAGTAAAGTTGTGTCACAATCATGGCTGAATAGGAAATACAGATAACTGCTGATCATTAGAATGTACCACTCGCTCTCTTTAAATGTGTTTCTGTACTGTGTTACAATCAACATTGCGTTCTGAACTTATTTTGTGTGTAAGTGTCGTTAATATGAAACCACTGGTCGTTAAACCGGCCCCAACAATTATGATCTGTTAACTGAATGCATCATGTGCCGATGTACAACATTCAATGCTCATACAACAGCCATGCGCAATTACTAATCTGATGTGGCCCTAAAATCATCATTGCACTGCCATGGTATAGTATTAATAAAGGCTGCTTGAAATGGGTAAGGTTTTATTGTACATGGGAGTGGCAACTCATTAAATAGTGAAGGTGCAAATGCGCAATGTGGATATGCAGATTGCCTTAACTGAAAGTGTCTAAATTATGGTTTGAAGTTTTCTTTCCAAGTTACATCAGAAAAATCTCTTCAGTGTTGACCAACCCTAGAATCACAGTGCCCTTCTATAGCATCACATCTCCAGTTTATTAGTACACATTGTAACTGCATCTTTTATACGTGTTTGAACAAACAATAAGCTAATAAGTATCACAATAAATTCTGCATCAGTAAGCAGTATGTGCATTATTATTGAAACAGCTATGAGCCCTAATGCAAATGTTTTGTGCATTATATACTCATAGTTATGGGTGTAGTCGAATTAAGTCGAGTGATGCTGAGGGAATTAGATTAGGAAATGAGACACTTAAAGTAGTAAAGGAGTTTTGCTATTTGAGGAGCAAAATAACTGATGATGGTCGAAGTAGAGAGGATATAAAATGGAGACTGGCAATGGCAAGGAACGTTTCTGAAGAAGAGAAATTTGATAACATCTAGTATAGATTCAAGTGTCAGAAAGTCATTTCTAAAAGTATTTGTATGGAGTGTAGCCATGTATGGAAGTGAAACATGGACGATGAATAGTTTGGACAAGAAGAGAATAGAAGCTTTCGAAAAGTGGTGCTACAGAAGAATGCTGAAGATTAGATGGGTAGATCACATAACTAATGAGGAAGTATTGAATAGGATTGGGGAGAAGAGACGTTCGTGGCACAAAGTGACCAGAAGAAGGGATCGGTTGGTAGGACATGTTCTGAGGCATCAAGGGATCACCTATTTAGTATTGGAGGGCAGCGTGGAGGGTAAAAATCGTAGTGGGAGACCAAGAGATGATTACACGTAGCAGATTCAGAAGGATGTAGGTTGCACAGGATATAGTAGCATGGAGAGCTGCATCAAAGCAGTCTCAGGGCTGAAGACCACAACAACAGTTATGGGTACTTATTAACAGTGTTACTAGGCACATATCATCCTTGTATTTGACTTCACGACAATGCATGCTGATAGCCAACATACAAATCTTGCTTTTTTGATTAATTTTCATGGTACTTAATGTTTTCATCTGTTTAGGGTTATATGTATTTTATGTACACGAAAATGCGTGTGTATTATGGAGCTACTGAGTGCACTTAGGCTCCCATACTGTGTAACACACTATTAACAAGTTGTCAGCTTTTTTTATGTTCCATGTTACCTCATTAATTATTTACAGTGCAGGCATATACTAACTGCTCAACAATTATTCAAGATTGTCATGTTTTGTATTCTACATGCCAAATTCTCACAGAACCAATAAATGTGTGTTCTGTTCGAGCTAATGATGGTGGCGGCTGAGTATGCATAAAGTGTGCTTGCTTGTGTCAATGTGTGCATTTTCTTTGATGAAAAAGGCTTTCGCCGACAGCTGCATGTGTAACAGTCTCTTCATTGGTCTTTATGTTGTGCCTGACCGCAGCTCAATGGATCATCTTTACATTAAGTAGCAATCTATCCTATCTGTTGTATAGTTCTTATTACAAAATGGAGTTTCTAGTGTTTAGTTATCATATATACGATGTCCTAGGAGGAATGGTCATTTGTCAATGATCTATCAGGAATGATCATTTGAAGCACAAGAGTCTTGTAAACAATTCTTTTATGTTTTGTAATAAATGTGCAGAGTCGTTTACATTAATTCCACAATGCTTAAAACTTGTGGCAAGAATTGAACATGATTTTATCCAGATTTAAGCTGTGTGTGTGTGTGTGTGAAAAAAGGCACGAAAACATTACGTTGTAATTCTCACTATTGTGAACTATGTTGTGCACAATGAAGACGCACATAATTCAGTGCTTGTAACAATCTATGGGCACAATTATCTCGTAACTATTACTATCAATATTTTTCAAATCACACACTAAGAAAAGTTCATGACGAAAACATTATCTGACACTTAAAGTAAATCACATAATCAGGACCTCACAAGTGATTCCAAAGACTCAGAAGAACTCCAAACAGCATATGCAGTACAACAAGAATGATTGCAATTTTCATCTTTGAAAAATTCATGAAGATGATTTTATTTTCAGCCACCTGAAATGGAAGGAATGTATGTATGTATATTTAGATTTACTTCATACACAGAACAATGATTTTTCCTCTTACTATTAATAGAAGGTAATCTAGCTATCCATACAGCAGAATCATTCTGCAATCAGCTTCAAACGCTGGTTCTCGAAATTGTCTCAATAGTGTTCTCCAGAAACAATGTCATCTTTCCTTCAGCGATTCCCATTTGAATTCCAAAAGCGCATCTATAATCGACGTAATGCTTTTCTCTCTGAAACGGTTACATTTATCTTCTGCAAGCCCTTGTCGCGTGCTGCAATATGCGGAGACACTTCAAGCAGCACAGTAGAACACAGTAGAAGCATCTAAGTTGATGCAATCGGCCAGTAAGAAGAGCTACATATCAAACTTTAGTTATCGATTACTGAATTATTTGCCAGTTTGGTGCCTTGGACATGACCAAGGACCTTAAGATTTTGCATGAACCGAGGACTGGCAGCCACGTAACACGAGAATATGTGAAAAGTGTTAATATGTAGCAAAAACCTAAGAAAATACTCCCGTATCCGGCATTTACTATCGAATCGACGTAATGCCATTTCGTCACATTGGTCGCTTTTCTCTCTGAAACGGTTACATTTATCGTCTGCAAGCCTCTGTGGCGTGCTGCGGTATGCGGAGACACTTCAAGCAGCACAGTAGAACACAGTACAAGCATCTAAGTTGATGCAATCGGCCAGTAGGAAGAGCTATATTTCTAGTTTTAGCTATCGATTATTGATTTATTGGACGGTTTGGTGCCTTGGACATTACCGAGGACCTTAAGATTTTGCATGAACCGAGGACTGCCATGACCCCCGACCGCCGAATCATGAGTACCATGCTAACTAGTTCCTGTGGAATACAGACCTTGACTTCACCATGGCTGTCTCCCCCTTTACACAAGAGGCCCCCACGAAGGCAATAGCCAGTAACGACATCGCCATCCGCCAACTGCTGCCGAATCGGTCCCCACCTAGGGTCCTCATCCTGTTTGTCAGCTAAGTCGCAGAAGAAACGGTGTGTCTCGGAGAGAAGGAAATTCACCCCAAGATCCGTCTCCACGTGGCCCTTGCCTTCCCCAGACTCTCCCGCGAACATACGGCTGAGAGCGTTGGCCACTTCATTGTCACTGCCCCTAATATGTCGAACCAGGAGATAAAGTCATCTTAACTTCGGCATGATTTTTAGCGAACTTATTAATCAAAGATCAAGTTCTGGCACTGGCCAAATAACTCGCGGAGGCTCATTTGTTTCAGTTCAGTTGTATTGCTCACCTGTTCTCCAGATAAAGTTGTGTAGTTTATATCTCAGAATATTGTCTGCCGTTGATGTCTGTTGTGTTAGAGATAATTGGCAGCAGTCGACGCATGCATACTGGGAGCAGAGCACCACGGGGGCAGAGAGATATTTAAGGCCATGTCCTCTCCTTTACATCTTGGGTTATGTTGTCACTTTTGCGTGATTCCATCTTTCTGGTGGAGGATTATAGCATCCGAAATTCAGTTGCATTTCAAAGTTGAGTATATTTCTATGTCATTTCCTGTCTCGTGGATCTCTCGTATTGATCTGAATCCTTTGTCTGCTCATGTCTATCGCCAATTCACACGAAATTTTGAAGCAACCTCATTTTAGGGGTATTGTCATATGATCATGTTCTAGTTGTAATCATTCTAAGAATATTGTTGATTAATCAACTGAGTAAGCAAGTTTGAAGATCGGTTTGGTCAAAATTAAAGCACCTCCTTAATTGTTTTAGTCATTTGTATATAGTTTTGTTTAGGAATGTTGGCTAGCCAAACGTTAAAAAATCTGTGTTCTTACGCTTAATCTGTTTCTCAGCTGATTGGAAGCAATGACAGTTCTTCTGGGAATTCTATGGACATTTGTACTATTTACGTAAAGCTAATTAAGTATATTTGCCTAGTCATATCCAAATTTCAAGTTTTATGGGTCTTGTTCCATGTAAAGAAATTTATTTATTATTTTTCCAACTGATCTGGCCTTATAAGGCAGTCTCCTGTATTATTGTGATGGTGATTTTATAATGCTTTCGATTGTAATAAAATATGTAGCAAGTACAACAGATTACTATTGTGATTTTGGTGTGTCACTACCATAACTCATTTCATAGAGGATGAAATGTTTCATGAAATATTTAATTATGAATGCATTTTTAAAGCTAAATATATTGAAACCTGAATTTGGCTTCTCGGTTGAAGTAAAAAAAAAAAAAAAAAGTCTCTCTGTTTTTGATACATTCAACCCATAAAAGGGGTGGAATATTGGATGAAATGTTTTATGAAAATAATTCAGTGTGAAAGAATTTTTAAAGCTAAATCTATGAAAATTGTGTTATTGAAAAATACGTGTTTCACTGTTTTTGGAACTACAACCTCCCATGAGGTGCAATAAGGGCACACATATTCAATGACTCATCGCCTTCCAGCCCAACCTGCAAAGTATACGAACTTGAAATTTGATGAAGGTGTAAATCTTACGATGTAAGCATCATTTAAGAAGAGATTGTTCGAAATTCCGCTCCTAAGGGGGTGAAATATGGGTTGAATGGGTTTTTTAAAATATGTCCCTATTGAAGCTAGAACTACAAAACTACGAAAAATGGCATTTGGTTTCTTTGTCAGAAACAAAAAAAAACAGGTTTTAAGCATTTTCCGAAATTCTTCCATTAGGGGAATAAAATAATTACTGAAGGTTTTTTGAAAAAAAATCATTATTAAAGAACTACTAGAGCATTTTTAAAGCTGCATCTATGAAAATTGGATTTGAATTCTCGGTTGGATGTAAAAAAAGTGTTTCGTTGTTTTTGGAAATTTAACTCACCAATAGCGTGAAATAGGGGACGAAAAGTTTTATGAAATATTTCACTATGAAAGCATTTTTAGAACTAAATCGATGAAGATTTGAATTGGGCTCCTCAGTTGTAAATAGAAGAATACATGTTTAATTGTTTTTGAAAATTCAACCCCTAAAAGGTGTGAGATGTTTCTGAAAACGTTTCATTGTGAAAGCACTACTAAATATATCTCAGAATTCGTATTTGGCTCCTCTGTTAGAATTTTTCAATGTTGCACTGGTTTTGGAACTTCAATCCTAAGGGGATGAAAAATTTTAATGAAATATTTATTGCGTTATATTAAAATATTTTAAGTCTGCATCTATGAAAACCGGTATTTCACTTCTTAATTAGATATAAAGAAATATGCGTTAGGGAATGAAAGATTCTACGGAGATATCACCACAAGACTACAAACGGCTTGATTAACAAAAACCTTGGACTTCAGCTATCGGCATTGCTTTTTGGTCGTAAGAACATTCAGTAAAAGACCATGCTTTCAATGGCGTTGAAAAGTTAAGAAAGTGTTGCAATTTACAAAAGACATAAAAAACGATTAAAGAAAAAAAATTCTTTGCAGACCATACGGTCTTCGCAAGTAAAGAAGCGGATGATAAGCTAGCTCTTTATGCAAATGAGTTGGTCAGTTTAAGTTCCGTGACATGTCATGTAGCAGGAACCAAATCCAATAGTTGCTACGATTGGCTAAAGGGAAAGTTTTGCTGAATCAAGGGAAATCGCTTCTACAAGTGGCTAAGAATCTCGTAATGAATAAAAATTATGTATTGAGGATTCCAAGGTGGGAGACGCAAAATTCCTCCCCCCCCCCCCCTCTCGCCTCCCCCCCCCCCTCCTCCCATTGCTATCTTCCTTTTCCTATGGCAAAAAGAAACGAGAGAAATTTCCGCTGTGAAACAATTTGCAAACAAGAGAACGGCCCTTGAAATTTAACGCTTCAAGGTTTTAAGCCCTGCTCTTTCTGTATGTTGATTAGAAACTGTTAACCCACATGTGAAACCTGAGTACATAATCCCTGTGACATTTGATCAACGGTGTTCCTTAAGGACAGGTCGTGATTGAAAACGTTCGAAAATTCAATATCTTTGTAATTGCATTTTTTAAGGGTGTACTTGTCTAGACTCTTGGAACGGAAAGGTTTTTTTTAATCCTCGCGTTACAAAAGTTTCTACAGCCCATTGTTTGAAGCAGTGTCACGGCTGCCATGAGCCGCCCGGCGTAGCCGCGCTGTCTCAAACGCCTTGTCACGGTTCACGCAGCTCCCCTCGTTGGATGTTCGAGTCCTCCTTCGGGCATGGTTATGTGTGTGTGTGTGTGTGTGTGTGTGTGTGTGTGTGTGTGTGTGTGTGTGCGTGTGTTGTCCTTAGCATACGTTACTGTAAGTAGTGTGTAAGCATAGGGACTTGTGAAGTGTCAGGCAAATCCAACACCTTCCATGAAAACCCTGACATGATAAGCAAATCCAGTAGTATGTCACATAGCTCCGAATAAATCGTGACATTAAATTAACGAAAGTAATACGAGTAACGAGTGAGGAAATGCAATATCACAGACTAACACAAGAATGCCTAAATGCTTGTCATACCTTCCCACCATGAGACAGACGCAGTTCCGAGGGGAGAAACGAGAACAGAAGCCGAGAGCAGAACCGTGTTAAGCTGGAAGGCCCTACGATAAGGGACGGACGGACACCCACGTCGCCAGCTAAATGCTAGGACCACACCACCCGCAAGTTTTAGCGTGAGACTTTTTCGCGTCTCTGTTACGTTAGGACCACCCCCCCCAGCCCATGTTAAAAGATAGAGCCCTCCAGAAGGACAGTACAGATCTTACGATAACGCTAAAAGGAACACACCAGCTGCAAGTTTTAACGTGAGACTTTTTCGCGTCTGCTACGTTGCAAACTTTAAAAACATTGCCCCACCACGAAAAGTATAATGTTTCTCATTGGATAGACAGAATTTTTGTAGGCAGAGCTTAAGGTTAACATTGAGGCCCTGATTGGTAAGATGAAAACACAGCCAGATAGTTTTTTTTTAAACCAACTTCGGTAAATTGTAGTAAGGAGAAGTTAGGGAGAGTTACTTCCGAGACGGCGAGGTGAGCGGAGCTGTGCTGCCCGTCGCCCCCTGACGAACACCGACAAGGTAATGAACGCACGCGATGCCACATAACAGCGCATAAAGCTTCTCTCAGAACTGCAGAAGTCTCATCTGTTACATCCCTTTTTTGCGTAATACTAGTGTCGATCGTCAATTAAAGCTCATGGTGTTCACATTTGCCACTTGAAGTAAAAATCTGAAACGCGATGATTTTTCTGTTTTATAGTTATTGAGAAGCCACATCAGCCACTGTAATTTACGACAAGTTAGATAAGTAATTAAAGATAATTGAGGGTCACTGTAGACCATTTTGATAGTTTTCTCTCTTGTGAAACTTAATTTAAACCTACATTATAGATGTGATATGGCATAGGTCATACTTCGATACATTGTAGAACTTGGAAACCCATTCAGGGAATATTCGTTCACATTTTTGTTGGTTTTTACCATCCTGTATTAAAACATCTCCTTTTATCAATAGTGCAATTTATAAACAATGTTTTGTGATTAGAATAAAATTTCCAGTGGTAAACTTAACTGCTTTTTCGACGTTATTTTACCAGCTAACTAAAAATAGGAAAGCCTTGAACCCTTTCCACTAAATTTAGTTAGTATTAAGATTCTTTTACAGGGAGTGCAGTGGAGCTGACGCTGAAATCATTAAGTATTTGGTTATATTATCGCTAGTCTCACTGAACTCTTCTGAATTCTACATGTCATGTGTGGTCTGGCGTCTCCTTACCAGCAACAGGTCCCAGGTTCAAACTAGTCAATACCCTAAAAAACACGCTCAGAGCGTCGTTGCGCGAAAGTGGTAGGGAGACACGATATAGAACAAGCAGACACCACGCAGAATGTTTAGAGACTGATGGTTCAAATAGCTCTGAGCACTTTGGGACTCAACTTCTGAGGTCATCAGTCCCCTAGAACTTAGAACTACTTAAACCTAACTAATCTAAGGACACCACACACATCCATACCTGAGGCAGCATTCGAACCTGCGACCGTAGCGGTCACACGGATCCAGACTGAAGCGCCTAGAACCGCACGGTCACACCGGCCGGTTAGGAACTGACGACCTCAGCAGTTAGGTCCCACAGGAGCTTACCACAGACGGACAGTTGCCATGGGACACTCTTGAGTCGGAAACGCTTGCTCAGGAAGAAGGCCTACACTACGCTTGTCCATCCGCTTTTAGAATATTGTTGCGCGGTGTGGGATCCTTACCAGATAGGACTGTCGGAGTTCAAAGAAGGGCAGCACGTTATATCGCGAAATATGGGAGAGAGTGTCACTGAAATGATAGAGGATTTGGGATGGGTATCATTAAAACAAAGGCGTTTTTCGTTGCGACGAAATTCCAGTCACCAACTTTCTCCTCCGAATGCGAAAATATTTTGTTGACACCGACCTACATAGGAAGAAACGATCACCTCGATAAAATAATGGAAATCAGAGCTCGTACGGAAAGATATAGGTGTTCGTTCTTTCCGCGCGCTATACGAGATTGGAATAATAGAGAATTGTGAAGGTATATGAAGATAGTAACTGCCTCGAAAGAACAGGTACCACTGATGACCGTGCAGCTTCTCTAGAATAAATGATAATTAATTGAAACGCTCAGCTGCCGACAGGTGTTGATGTACCTCGGGGTACACATTTTCAGCTGTCCCCATCGAGGTATATCAACACCTGTCTGCAGCTGAGGGTTTCAATTAATTATCATTTATTCTAGAAAAGCTGCACGGTAATCAGTGGTATCTGTTCCTTCGAGAACAGTTACTATCTTCATATATGTAGTTAAAGGCTACCCAGCCATTAACCTTCGTCTGTGCGAATGCGCAAAGATTGCCCGAACTCTTACGGGAATCGTCACCTTAGTGTGCCCGAGTAATGAGTGGATGGGCAAATACCTATTACGTACATTACGTATGTTGATTGTGGACAGTTGGGAATGTGGGTCTCACGGGAAGCGTGCAAGGGTTAAGTCTCTGCAGTCGTGCTATTCATCTGTGTCCTCGGTGGCTCAGATGGATAGAGCGTCTGCCATGTAAGCAGGAGATCCCGGGTTCGAGTCCCGGTTGGGGCACACATTTTCAGCTGTCCCCATCGAGGTTGTATCAACAACACCTATCGACATCTGAGGGTTTCAATTAATTATCAATTCTGAAGGTAATTCGATGAACCTTCTGCCAGGCACTTAAATGTGATTTGCAGAGTATCCATGTAGATGTAGATGAA
The DNA here is from genome assembly GCF_023864345.2 of Schistocerca serialis cubense. NCBI lineage: Eukaryota > Metazoa > Arthropoda > Insecta > Orthoptera > Acrididae > Schistocerca > Schistocerca serialis. The sequence goes on along the minus strand of NW_026047571.1, from coordinate 246,794 downwards.
AACTCGTCCCGTGTCGCACGTGCTCAAAACGATTCATACTACAGAATGCATGCAAACAGACTCGCCGAAAATACTGACGAATAACGATTGCTGCATATCCAAGTTACACAGATCGGCCTTTCCTGCCAAGAAGAACAGGGAATTGCTATGTAGGAACAATTCGAGCTAGACGTAGGGCTCATAAGCACTCCTTGAATTGCAGACTAAACGTAAATAACGAAAACGCATTTTTGGTAAAAATTGGTCAAAACATAATCCTGTGCCCTCCGTATTGGATTAGCCGCTTTGAATATTGAAAATCTGACTTCAGCTTCCTGTTCAGCAACATTAAAAATATATATGTAACACTCAGTTCATGCAAATCGAAGTAATAATATAACTAAAAGCTTTCTCTAAACTTTGAACACTTTTTTTTTCGAGAAACGTTTATTTCTCAGAACGGCATGCAGCATAAACTAAAAGTGATTCAACCTCTTAACTTCTACCTCGGACCCCGAAAAGTAAACATTTTTCTTAGGAGCTTATAGCTATAATATGACATTTGTTAATATTAACTAATTTTTGTGTGGGCATAAGGAGTGAAACAAACCCCCAAAAATCGAACTCAAAGTTCGAATTAGCACTGTATCGTTAAATTTAAGGTTGTTTCATTGCGGTTCGGTATGCGCTCCCATAAATTTTATGTAATATCGACTGATGTTATCCATTTTTAATTTCAGAGAAATAATGTGGTATCAACTGATGTTATCCATTTTTGATTTCAGGTAACATCTGAGGGGCCACACTGCACGCACTCTGCGTACTTCAGACTCGCAGGCCCTTGATCAAATCATAATTACGGGCGCCATTTTTTTTTTACTGAAAATCTAAAATATAGCTCATAGTATGATCACTCGTAATTCCCAAACAGATCCTTCGAATGTATTTTCATTGTCTCAAAAAAATTTCCAAATGTACCATTTTTTGCTCATTTGAATGAGAACCTGGCCGTAATGGCGGAATATAGTCACGAGATTTTTTTCGGAGACGTTGTACGTTCGCGAGAAGAATTTCGTTCCACGCGCGTCGATGGACATTCCACAGATATTACTGTGTGTGTGTGCTACTCAGTCGTGCCATTTGAGTGTACATCTTTGCATAGTTTTCCTTTCACGATGTAAACAGTGCTCGGCTCAGTTGCTAACTGTCCATTGAGTGATTCCGAAGGTGTCGGATGTGCGGTGCGTTCGGTCTGCTAAGAAAGCAACAGACTGGCGTGGTGCGATGGCAGAAGCAGACACTGAGGGAGCTAGCTGTAGGGATGCCAGCGAACAATTTATGCCAAGTAAGACGAAGAGAACTATTCTAAAATTATGAGCCGTCTCGAAAGTGTTTATCATTAGTAAATCTTGTAGTTGAGACTGACAATCAATCTACAATAACTGACATATTTGCCTAGAGAGAGATACAGGAAATCCCCGCTCCTGATGAAATTTTGGTTGTGATGACAGGCCGCTGGGTAGTGTAGCCCGAGATCTAAGTTAGGTTGTAGGGAGGTAATTTGATTGAGAGTTGTTTATGCCAACGATTATGAATGCCGAGTAAACGTTGTGCGAGCAGATTGCCCTGTAGCGTAGCGTAGCCTAGTGTTTCCGTCCGCGCCATATTTAACACATTTTCTCTAGCTGTGTACAAAAGTCGCACAACAGCCACGAAAACTACGTTTCTGGTGGGGTGAGGGGAGAGTCCACTATGTAACTTTCGGAAATACAGAAGCGTCCGATCTTACCCGTCGGCTTTGACCCATGACGTCACAAATACCGCGGAAACGACTATAAACAATTCCAATATGGCGGATATAAAAACATCGCATACGTATTGTAAACACTGAAATACACAAGTTTCACAAAAAGCCTAATGACTGTAACGGGACAAGCGTGGGAAATTAGGGGTTTTTGGGTGCGGAGAAACTAAATATACAGAAATGTAGCCACCTACCGCCATTCAAAACCACGCAAAACAACGAAATAAATCAACATCACAAAACTGACCAAATACCAAAAAACACATTCCTATCCATAATCGGACACTTCCCTTAACCTATATAGCTCAACAGAACCTACCGATCACATCCCCCAATAGAAAACTAAGAAACGAAAGCTTCCCTTACACCTACATACATCGGCACTTATGCAGTTTAGCAGGTACGGAAAAAATTTTTCATTTTTTTTCAAAATTTGATCATCATGTGTCGTTATGCGGTGGGGGGAGTCTGCAGTGCCCCCCCATCCCCCCACAGGCTTCATTAGTGTCAAATCAATATTTTCGAATCATAGGCGGCCGCTGCCGCGGCCGCATTCCAAAAAAAAACTCCCAACCTAACCTCAAGTGGGCTACGCTACAGATCAATATGTTCATCAAATTGCTTCATATTACGTATACATGTTCATTAGTGTCAAATCAATATTTTCGAATCATAGGCGGCCGCTGCCGCGGCCGCATTCCAAAAAAAAAACTCCCAACCTAACCTCAAGTGGGCTACGCTACAGATCAATATGTTCATCAAATTGCTTCATATTACGTATACATGTTCATTAGTGTCAAATCAATATTTTCGAATCATAGGCGGCCGCTGCCGCGGCCGCATTCCAAAAAAAAACTCCCAACCTAACCTCGTATTCAGGGCTACGCTACAGATCAATGTGTAGGTCCCTTACGTCACGGGTCAAAGCCGACGCGTGAGATCGGATGTTTCCAACCTATACCCAATACACAAAACATACATAAATAACAAAAAAAAAAAACGGAACTTACCTCAAAAAAGTTCCAGCTCCACAAACTAGATTGGCCACCACAATCACACACAAATGCACACACGCACGCACGCACACACACACACACACACACACATACAAAAACACACACACACACACCAACGAAAAAATACTGAACTAAAATAAAAACCCAACCCACCCAAACGTCAACCCCCTCCCCCACAACTCCAAAATACAACACACAAACACTATACAACAAAATAAACCACCCACCCACCTACCCAGCCCACCCTAACTAACCACTTTCGGTCTATACATTTTACCTACAGCCCTTAAAAAAACCCGAAGAATGCAATAGCCCTCTGGGACACTCTTCCGCCAACAGTACTCATCTAAATGAGACTGAAGGTTGGAAGAGCGCTCTTCCCCCTCCCAAGAACTGACTTAACCGCTCCCCACATCCCCTCAATTGCGTTAGTGCAAGCCCCAGTATCATAATTCTCAAACTCTAGACTGTGGTTCACTACTAAATGATTAAATCCCCTCTCACCCAACCCCCTATATGAAGAAAACGCATCTGAAACTACTGTGGACCCCGGCTCTACATACTCCTCAATTAACCCCACTAATTCAGGCTTCGACCTCCCCTCCACAACCCTAAAAACACATTCAGTACCCCCACCCCCCTGAACAACAGCCCCCCACACCCAAAGACCAGCCACAGACTTCCCCCTCCCATACTTCCTTTTAGCAAACTGCGACTCATCCACCTCCACAAGCACCCCATGCCCACCCAACTTACCCCTGTACTTAATAAATTCGGAACACACCTCACGACAAAAGGAATACCAGTCTAAAACAGTCCTCTCACTCACACCAGTCTCAAACGCGCAAAAACTCTGCCCGCAACTATAACAAAAATAATACGTAATAAGCACAATCTCACGCATGGCCAATCTAGACTTCTCGAACCAGGTACCACGCCTTACAGAACGCCATACGCCATCTTTCCGGCAACACCACATGTATCCGTCCCTGGTCCGAGAGTCCGGAACTTTAACCAATTTCATAGGTTCACGGCACACACCGCACTTCACGACCTCGGCAATTAAGCTAAATAGCTGAAGAAATTTAATCAGCTCTAAAGCTGTCTCCCCCATCATCGCCCTCAACCGAACACTGTTAAGGCGGTCTTTCATATCCATTCCTGAACAAAAAACCACAACCAAATACACTCAATAACAAACTCACCCGACGTACAGCAATGAGCATTAAATTAACCATTAACTCACTAATAGAAATTCCGCTTCAAATCCAACACCTGAGCAACAGAAAACTGACCCCACCACACGAAACAAACGAAACAAACGAAAACCATGAACACACCACCAGAGAGCACGACAAACAAAAACAAGACATCTACAAACACGCCACAATCGCAAATCAAACTCCGCGCCGTAATGACGTCACACACCACAACACGCTTACGTCACGGGTCAAAGCCGACGGGTAAGATCGGACGCTTCTGTTGACCCTAACTTTCAGTACAATTTTTAGTAAGCGCCGAAACTAGCCGAAATAGAAGCGTAATTTTAACTATATTTCCGTTTGTGGGAAAATAGTGGTTCTCCTCTTTCGGCATCAACTGTAATATGCAGGCGACTTATTAGAGTTTTTTTAATTCTGAATCATGATCTCAATAGACGCTGAGCTTTTTTTTGCGTTACTCTATTCGTGGTCTATAGTAAACAATGCAACGGTCAATTCTTTGAAGTGCGACATGTGTCTGCAATGTTCGTAAGGCCAAGTTTGTATATATTCGGTGTCAGTTTTTTTATTTTTTTTTTTGCCATATACTGTATAATTAAGGCGAGGAGGATAATGTTCAAGGAGCACTGCATTAGCAGTCTATGGAGAAATTGAGGATTTGGATCTGATGAACGGCATGCTCGGGCAGTTGGTGCAATTAGGTTGTCCACTGCGTAATTCGGACACAATGATCATTGCCTCTCCCTAGTAACCAGTGGACTCGGGTGCTAATCCTGGTCTGGCACAAATTTTCAACAGTGCCCATTGACTAAAGTCAGTGCCCATTGTCAGCTAATTTCATTGTTTCGGTGTTCAATTGTAATTTGTTCACGATACGCCGTCTAGCTTTTTCATGGATAACAGCTTTGGAAAGCGTACAGGTTATATTGATATTCGGTCGTCGTTAGTCCAAAGCTAGTATAGTGATTTTTAAACACAGTTGTAGTGCATATTAAGCCTACACACGTATTTGTGTCCTGTGTTTCTTTACCAAGAACTTCTTCGTAGGTAATTTCCCTATAGTGGTATTTTGTTTAAGTATTTATAGCCTGCAGGCTTGGATGAAATATGAAACACATGTCCGAAGTTTCTGTTGATGCTGCAGATACTGTTTTATCCGTACTACGGGCACAAACTCTTCATCTAATACAGGACACAATTTGTCTCGAGATTTAGCAATTTTTCGTAATATCGGCCTAGCTTCGATATATTTTTCTCTAATTCTTGTTTGGATTTAATCTTAAAATACACTAACTCTCCCACCAATTATTCGATAAATGATTTCATCCCTTTCGTAGCCTACAGTTCCTAAACGGTCGATAATATTAATAATTTCCTTTCTCACTTTTATTTCCTGTAGAATCTCCTGTTTATGGTTATTGCTAACCTGTTTCACGTTCTCACTTTTATTATTTTTATTTTTCTAGTTTTGTGTCTGGTAGCCAAGTTTTCTTTGAATTCGGTTTTTAATTCTGAAATAGTAACAGTTAAAGGTCAAGTGAAGATTGCGATCTATTTGAGGAGAGTGGTTCGGAGATCTTTTATATTAGACGTACACAGGTCATGGAGATCCGTATCTATATAAAATTACTTCAAGTGTAATGTAGCCCATTCTCTTGTCATGATCTCGGCTGTATCGTAGCGCATTGTCTCGGTTAGGTTGGAGATTTTGGTTGAGAGTTGCCGAAGTCAAAGAAAGTGATTACGAAGTCAAGACTGTGCTAACAAAACGATCTGTAGCGCAGTCCAAAATGTTCTTTCGGTCCTTCTAAAATCTCTTTTAATTAAAAATAACTAAAGCCGCAAGATACAAAGACAAAAACTATTACGTAATAGAGCAATCCCAGACTACTGTGGTGTACGTTATGTACGTATACTAATTTACTGTCAGTGAATACATATTTTTTACTCATTTGCTGGATTCCAGTTTTCCGCTTTTTGCGGCGAAAAACCTTTTCCTGCGAAGGGCCCATTAGCTTGTCGGTTATATTCGTGACTTTCTCGACGGTCAGTTATTTCATGGTAGTCTATCCACCGGCGTCATTGTTAGCATCGAATATAGATATAAGTATTAGGAAGTCTAATATGAAGCCAACGCATGAGTATGTCTAATGATGAATAAGAAAAATAGGATTGCGGGTTAGCTACTACAAGCAGCATAGTGAACGCGTTATTGTGGCCAAGATAGACACGAAGCCCAAGCCCACCACAGTAGTACAAGTAGTCCGCAGATGAAGAAATTGATGAAATGTGTGATAAGATAAAAGAAATTATTCACATAGTGGAGGGAGATGAAAATTTAATAGTAATGGGTGACTGGAATTCGATAGTAGAAAAAGGAAGAAGAGGAAGCGTAGTAGGTGAATATGGAATGGGGGTAAGAAATGAGAAGAAGCCTCCTGGTAGGTTTTTGTCCAGAGCATAACTTAATCATAGCTAACACTTGGTCCAAGAATCATGAAAGAAGGTTGTAAACATGTAAGAGACCTGGAGATACTGCAAGATTTTAGATGGATTATATAATGGTAAGACAGAGATTTAGGAACCAGGTATTAAATTGTAAGACATTTCCAGGGGAAAATGTGGACTCTGATCACAATCTATTGGTTATGAACTGTAGATTAAAACTGAAGAAACTGGAAAAAGGTGGGAATTTAAGGAGATGGGACCTGGTTGAACTGACAGAATCAGAAGTTGTAGAGTGTTTCAGGAAGAGCATTAGGGAACGATTGACAGGAATGGGGGAAAGTAATACAGTAGAAGAAGAATGGGTAGCTTTGAGGCATGAAATAGTGAAGGCAGCAGAGGATCAAGTAGGTAAAAAGACGAGCGCTAGTAGAAATCCTTGAGTAACAGAAGATATATTGAATTTAACTGATGAAGGAGAAATGACAAAAATGCAGTGAATGAAGCAGGCAAAAAGAAATACAAACGTCTCAAAAATGAGATCGGCAGGAAGTGCAAATGGCTAAGCATGGATGGCTAGAGGACAAATGTAAGGATGTAGAGGCGCATATCACTAGGGGTAAGATAGATACTGCCTACAGGAAAATTAAAGTAACAGCATAGGTCGGTGTGGTGGGAGAACTCATGGGAAAATTCCTGCAATAGTGGGTGTTAGAGCTGCACCTTTTTTAGATTGAAGTCAGCTGATAGGTATTCCTGCTTAAGGGAATTCTCTCTAACAAAAGAACCACTTTTGACAAAGCTTAGGCATCCGAGTAATGAGGGAATTAGTATATTTCATCAAAATGTACAAGGATTAGAGATAAAGTTAGTGAACCGCTTATAGATGTTGACTAAGAAATTATTGGTATATCTGAACACTTCTTCATTAAGGAGGTAATTCAGAGGCTTCCTTTACCCGGATACAGGTTGGCTGGCAGCTTTTCTAGGAGCTGTTTGCAGTGTGGGGGAGTAGCCATGTATGTGGAAAACGGCATCCCATTAGAGTCAATTGATGTTTCAAAGTACTTCACTGAAAAGGTGTTTGAATGTTGTGTAGGTGTGGTTAAATTTAATGGAGCTAAACTTCTAATTGTTGTTATTTATAGATCACCAGACGCCGATTTCACAACATTTTGCTAAAGTTAGAGGAGGTTCACTTTATAGGAAATACAAAAAGTTAGTTATATGTGGTGACTTCAATATTAATTGTGTAAGTGATTCTGCAAGGAAACGGATGCCGGTAGACCTCCTTAATTCATATAACCTTATGCAATCCTTGTTCTTTCCAACGAGAGTGCAAGGGAATAGTAGAACAACCATAGACAACATTTTTGTTCATTCCTCATTACTAGAAGGACATTGTTAGCAAAAAGGTGAATGGCCTTTCAGATCATGATGCACAAATTATAACTCTAAAAGATTTTTGTGCTGCAACATATGATAAATATAGTTATCAACTGTGTAGGAAAGCTGATCCAGTTGCTGCAGAGACCTTTGTAAACCTTATCAAGGAACAAGAGTGGCAAGATGTTTATAGCGCTGAGACAGTAGACGATAAATATAGTGCTTTTCTCAAGACTTTTCTCGTTCTCTTTGAAAGTTGCTTTCCGTTAGAACGTTCAAAACAGGGTACTAGCACAAACAGGCAGCCTGGGTGGCTGTCTATAGGGATAAGAATATCTTATAGAACAAAGTGGCAATTATATCAAAACGTTAGAAACAGTCAAAATCTAAATGCAGCAGCCCATTACAAACAGTAATGTAAGGTGCTTAAAAATGTTATTAGGAAGGCAAAAAGTAAGTGGTATGCAGATAAATAGCTAAGTCTCAGGATAAAATTAAAACCATATGGTCAGTCGTAAAGGAAGTGGCTGGTCTGCAGAGACAGGTCGACGGAGATTGACTTAATAAGTAAATCACTAAAGACCAAGAACTCTCATGGATATGGCGGGGTATCTAGCAGAATACTGAAGTATTGTTCTGTGTATGTTAGCCCAGTACTTAGCCATATCTGTAACTTTTCCTTTAGTAGTGGTCGGTTTCCTGACCGATTAAAGTACACTCTAGTGAAGCCACTTTATAAAAAGGTAGACAGGGATAATGTTGACAACTGTAGAGCTATTTCCATGCCATCGGTGTTTGATAAAGTTATCGAGAAGGTTGTATATATAAGGTTACTGGAGCATTTAAATTCACATAATTTGCTGTCAAATGTACAGTTTGGTTTAAGAAATGATTTAACAACTGAAAATGCCATATTCTCTTTTCTCTGTGAGGTTTTGGACGGATTAAATAAAAGGTTGCGAACGCTAGGTGTTTTCTTTGATTTAAAGAAAGGTTTTGACAGTGTTGACCACAAAATATTACTCCAGAAGTTGGACCATTATGGAGTAAGGGGAGTAGCATAGAATTGGTTTTCCTCTTACTTTAAGAACAGAAAGCAGAAGGTAATTCTCCGCAATATTGAGAGTGGTAGTGATGTTCAGTCGCAATGGGGCTCTGTTAAGTGGGGCATTCCCCAAGGGTCGGTGCTGGGGCCACTGCTGTTTCTTATTTATATAAATGATATGCCTTCTAGTATTACAGGTGATTCAAAAATATGTTTGCTGATGACACCAGTTTGGCAGTGAAGGATCTTGTAATATTGAAACAGTATCAAATAATGTAGTTCATGAAATAAGTTCGTGGCTTGTGGAAAACAATTTGATGCTAAATCACAGTAAGACACAGTTTTTACAGTTTCTAACTCACAATTCAACAAGGACCGATATTTTGATCAGACAGAATGGGCATAATATAAGCGAGACGGAACAGTTCAAGTTCCTAGGCGTTCGGATAGATAGTAATCTGTTGTGGAAAGCCCATGTCCAGGATCTCGTTCAGAAACTAAATGCTGCTTTATTTACCATTAGAACAGTATCTGAAATAAGTGACAGTTCAACACGAAAAATAGTCTACTTTGTATATTTTCATACGTGTATGTCGTATGGTATTATTTTTTTGGGGTAATTCTTCTGATTCAAAAGGTATTTTTGGCTCAAAAACGGGCTGTTCGAGCTATATGTAGTTCGAGAACCTCTTGTCGGCCCCTATTCAATAGTCTGGGATTTCTGACATTGCCCTCACAGCATATATTTTCTTTAATGTCGTTTGTTGTTAGCAATATTAGGCGATTCCCAACAGTTAGCAGCTTTCACTCAGTTAATACTATGCAGAAATCAAATCTGTATGTGGAATGCACTTCCTTGACTCTTGTGCAGAAAGGAGTGCAGTATTCTGCTGCATCTATTTTCAATAAGCTACCACAAGAATTCAAAAATCTTAGCAGGAGCCCAAAATCTTTTAAGTCTAAACCGAAGAGTTTCCTCATGGCTCACTCCTTCTATTCTGTCGAGGAGCTCCTGGAAGAGCTAAAAAATTAAGCTAATTCCAGTGTTACATTGTTGATTTTCTTTATTTATACTTACGACTTGTTGCCTGATTATGTTTTTATATTTCATTTTATCTGTTTCTACTATCGTGTTATAATTTCATATATTGACTCGTTCCATGACCATGAAGATTTCTCCTTAATTTGGTCCCACGGAACAATAAGTAAATAAAAAAACCTTTGGAGAAAAGAGATCCACTTGTATGCATATCAAGAGCTCAGATGGAAACCCTGCTATAAGCAAAGAAGGTAAAGCAGAAAGGTGGAAGGAGTATATAGAGGATCTATACAAGGGCAGTGTACTTGAGGACAGTATAATGGAAATGGAAGAGGACGTAGATGAAGATGAAATGAGAGATGATATACTGCGTGAAGAGTTTGACAGAGCACTGAAAGACTTAAGCCGAAACAAGGCCCCGGGAGTAGACAACATTCCATTATAACTACTGACACCCGTGGGAGAGCCAGCCCTGACAAAACTCTACCATCTGATGAGCAAGATGTATGAGACAGGCGAAATACCGTCAGACTTCAAGAAGGATATAATAATTCCAATCTCAAAGAAAGCGGGTGTTGACAGATGTGAAAATTACCGAACTATTTGTTTAGTAAGTCACAGGTGCAAAATACTCACGCCAATTCTTTACAGACGAATGGAGAAACTGGTAGAAGCCGATCTTGGGGAACACCAGTTTGGATACCGTAGAAATACTGGAACACATGAGGCAATACTGACCCTACGACTTCTCTTAAAAGCTAGATTAAGGAAACGCACACCTACGTTTCTAGCATTTGTAGACTTAGAGAAATCTTTTGACAATGTTGACTGGAATACTCTTTCAAATTCTGAAGGTGGCGGTGGTAAAATAGAGGGAGCGAAAGGCTATTTACAATTTGTACAGAAACCAGATGGCAGTTGTAAGAGTCGAGGGACGCGAAAGGGAAGCAGTGGTTGGGAAGGGAGTGAGACAGGGTTGTAGTCTATCCCCGATGTTATTCAATCTGTTTATTGAGCAAGCAGTAAAGGAAACAAAAGAAAAATTCGGAGTAGGAATTTAATTCAATGAAGAAGAAATTAAAACCTTGAGGTTCGCCGATGACATAATTCTGTCAGAGACAGCAAAGGACCTGTAAGAGCAGCTGAACGCAATGGAGTGTCCTGAAAGGATGATATGAGCATCAATAAAAGCAAAACGAGGATAATGGAATGTAGTCGAATTAAGTCAGGTGGTGCTGCGAGTATTAGATTAGGAAATGAGACACTTGAAGTAGTAAATGAGTTTTGCTATTTGGGGAGCAAAATAACTGATGATGGTCGAAGTAGAGAGGATATAAATTGTAGGCTGGCAATGGCAAGGAAAGTGTTTCTGAAGAACAAAAATTTGTTAACGTCAAGTATAGCTTTAGGTATCAGGAAGTCTTTTATCCGAGTATTTGTATGGACTGTAGCCAAGTATGGAAGTGAATCATGGACGATAAAGAAGAGAATAGAGGCTTTAGAAATATGGTGCTACAGAAGAATGCTGAAGATCAGATAGATAGATCATATAACTAATGACGAGGTATTGAATAGTATTGGGGAGAAGAGGAGTTTGTGGCACAACTTGACTAGAAGAAGGGGTCGGTTGGTAGGACACGTTATGAGGCATCAATTTAATATTGGAGGGCAACGTGGAGGTTAAAAATCGAGGAAGGAGATGAATACACTAAGCAGATTCAGAAGGATGTAGGTTGCAGTGGGCATTGGGAGATGAAGCTTGCACATGATACAGTAGCATGGAGAGCTGCATCAAACCAGTCTCTGGACTGAAGACTACAACAACAAAAATATGAAGGCACCTGTCTCATGTGTAACCTTCAACAGATTTGGGACAGACAAGAGGGTCAGATTAGATTATATGTACTTTCCGTTGCAATTGATCCATAATGAGGAGATACTCAGTGGGAAACTAGTATGCTAATTTACCTTCCACAGATCGCAAGTAGACTGATCATGGACATGGAATGAGGAATGAAAATTTTGACATAATTGTGATTGTACTCGCATTACTTGACACACACCCCCCCGCCTCTCTCTCTCTCTCTCTCTCTCTCTCTCTCTCTCTCTCTCTCTCACTCACTCACTCACAATCACGCGCGCCCTAGTTCTCCTAAAAAAATTCAATTCATTAATAGTGTCGGAGAAGATGGTTTAATAAATCCTTTAGGCTCCTCTTAAACTGAAATTTGTCAGTAGTAAAGCTTTTTATGGCTGCTGCCAAGTTATTGAAAATTCGTTTTCCTGAATGATGGAGACTTTCTTGCACCAAAGTAATTAGCTTCCAAAATTTTGTGGAGATTATACATGTTTCTAGTAATGACTGCTTGAAATGAGCTGTTGATTTGAAAATATCCATTTGTTTTTAAAGACAAATTTCAAGGGGAGAAGGTATCTTCTATCTCCGCCATGTTAAATTGATCTATTTCCACGTCCCTTATCTCAAGCTGTGTTATATTAACGGTAAAACATAAAACATTTCCTACATGCATTTCCACTATTTTCCAACAAGCTGACTATTTTTCATGAATAATATATTAATAGTGAAATTTTAGGAAAAATTTAGAAAGACAAGTTTTATGGGCAAATTTCAAAAATAAAAAGGCAACAGTGTTCTTTATAATAAAGCTTCTCCATGGATTTTAATTCCTACTCCGAATTTTTCTTTTGTTTCCTTTACTGCTTGCTCAATAAACAGATTGAATAACATCGGGGATAGACTACAATCCTGTCTCACTCCCTTCCCCACTACTGCTTCCCTTTCATGCCCGTCGACTCTTCATGCCCTCCAGTAAGACAACTGACCGTTAGAATTCCATGGTTCTAGGATAAATGGTTTGAGAGGAAAGGCACATTTAGTTAGAAAAGTTACGGAAAATTTAAAGTTGTATTGCACTTAGCGACGTACATGCATTCATTTAAATTCATAGTTTCTTTCACTGCATGTGTCATAGATTCCTCTCCTGTTTATTGCAAGCAGCGCACTGTAAAGTTTTTTTTTTTAATTTTTTACATCTCTCGTAAAGCTTTTCGTTCCTTTGCAATAGTACGCATGCCGTACAAAAACAAAACATTTGTTTCATGATACTCACTATTTTATTTCTTGCAAGTCTTCTAGAACTTCTCTCGAAAACTTTGTGGGTAGATCTTGGCATTTGTTTTGTTCAGAAACGAAAAACACCCATGACACGCTATTACTGTAGCAAACAACTGACTACGAGACAAGAAAAAATGTATTCAATAGGTGAAAGCTCAAAGCAACGGGAAAAAATGTCCCTAGGCTTATCATCTCAACGAAGAGCTGTCACAAAGAAACAAGTGGGCATGCTTTACATAGCAAGCTGCCATTTAAACCGACATTTAGGACCTTCAAATAAGGATTTGGACTAAAATACTTTTATATTCGCACTAAGTGTAACTCAAACTGGTACAATCACCAATAAAAAAATTATTTTCATTGTTTTCGAGGTACCTTCTGCCCTTCGGAATAAATATATTGCGAATCAGTAGTTAATATGTCTAGTTCTTATTGCGAATCAGTAGTTAATATGCCTAGTTCTCCAAACAGGAGACGGCTAGAAACTTTCGAAATGTGGTGGTGTAGAAGAATGCTAAAAAAGTTTATATCGAATAGCTGATTGGGAGATACGAAAACAGATTAGGGAGCAGAGAAATTAATGGCACAACTCGACAGAAAGTAACGATCGTGGGCAAAGGGCGTATTTCGATTCCACCCGTCCACTTTGACCCATGACGTTTAGCATGACGGTCATTAGTTAGCGTTTCGAAGGATACCAGTCGCCTTATTAAATGTTAACTGTGATTGCCTTCGTTTCTAGAGCAATTTATAATGATCGTTAACTATGATTTTTTTCGTAATATATCGTGATGAACGATGGGAGGAACCCGAGAGCACAGCTTAAATTGTCGTTAAAGAAACGAGTAGCGATTGTATTTTTATCTTTCTTATCCGACACATACGGGAAACTGGGGTAGAATGGGGTACAAAATTGAAAACTTTGATTAAATGTACAAAAGTGATAAATAAGAGAGTTACCAATTTTTATATGAACACCTTATGATGTATTAATCACAAAAATACAAGAACATTGCCATAAAATAAAACAACATTATTTTTCATTCAAAAACAGAAATGTATTTCATTTGCCCCATTCTGCCCTGTGCACGCGGCAGAATGGGGTGGTAAGTACAAGTGATTACAAAACCGTATAAAATTATCGGAAATGCAGAAAATATTGGCTTGCTCGGTATTTATTTAGTTTAAAGTGAATATTAATGTCAAACTACAGCTTTCATGTATTGTATCCTTTTCTTAAGGCTGTTTACAAAATTCACACACGAGGAAAGACTCATCATCTTCTCTATCTGTTCCTGCACGAGAATCGTGTGTCCATTTTTTGCACGTGGAACAAGCGACCCAACCTTCAACTGATTTTGAATAAAACCCACGACAATATAAACATTCACAGTCGGAACTTTTCTCATAATCACTCTCCTTAGTATTGCATTCTGTCCTTTTTTCCATTTATCTTCAGGCCCTTTCTTTTTTTTCTTAATTTTATTCTCTTTTGCAAATAGTTTTTTCTTTGCACTTTCTTCTTTGGCAAAGTTCTTCTTCTATTTTTCCTTAATAATGGCTTCTAACTCTTTTTTTGTACGGCGAATCAGTTAAAACAACAGACTTCCCCATCTTCAGTTTCGCTCTTTTCTTGCTTTCGTTAACTTTTGCACGGGCATCAGAATTTGTAGTGAAATATGAAATGAGGTGTTGTCAGTTGTCATCCAAGAGCATCAAGGATTAGAACAATTAGCCTCAATAACTTTGTCATTCTTAGGCGGCAGTTCATTGTTACAATTCGCTGAAACCTCGCCCGCTTGATTATCCAGCCCGTTGGCGTCGTCTTTTTTAGCTGGTGTGCTAGGTGGAGGCAATTCCAATTGTTCAGATATGATAACCTCTTTATCTGACGACCTATTTTGTTTGATGTCAAATGTGTCTGCCGGAAGGAAGTCTGCATCGGTGAATATGGATGGGTCCGTGGGCCATATTCCATTAGCTTCGAAACAATTAATAGCTGTTTTCATTGTTGCATTTTAGACGAAAGCTGAACCAAAAAGCGTTGAAATTTGAAAGATAGTTACGACTTTCCCTGCATGGCTTCGTAGCCATTTTCGAAGCTCATCACTGTAACGAAGGCTTAAAGGCTTCATAAAAGAAACATCAAGCGGCTGAAGTCTGTGAGAGCAATGTGGTGGTAAAGATAGCAACGAAACGCAACTC
This sequence comes from Schistocerca serialis cubense, assembly GCF_023864345.2. Lineage (NCBI taxonomy): Eukaryota > Metazoa > Arthropoda > Insecta > Orthoptera > Acrididae > Schistocerca > Schistocerca serialis. The sequence continues at coordinate 231,516 of NW_026047571.1, read as the reverse complement.
TCCCTCGCATAGTTCATAACGTCAATGTATGTAGTATGTGCTGAGTGGCCATCTAATATAAGGAGGACTGGAAAGTCCTTTTATGCCGTAGAAAATTCCACAAATTTTCGAAACCATACAAGGAATGATTTTGTGGCCATCCATGCGGTGCTGTGGACCTCAGCGCAACCTCTTTCTGCCAGTCCTAACTAAATTTTTTTCTGCTTCTTCTTTCGTGGAAAAATAAGTTTGAGGCATGTGAGCTCCGCTTGCTGACGTAATAATGAGGCTGGTTACTGTTTCGCCCCTTTCTGCAGATGTTAACGATCCTACTTGACGTTTCCCCTTGCAAGCTGCGATCTTCGATTGGTTTTTAGGATTAACCGAAACGCCTATTCCATCACAATTAGATATTTGAGAAGTCATTAGTATGTGTTTGCCAGTTACATTTGTTAGCAACGAAAAGAAAAACTATCGACAGCTACTTTATTAAAACCCATGACTATTGCACCAGACGTTGCTTCGGGTTTGCGAACAAACCCGCATTTGCTTCTTCATTGTTTCATGATGTAATAAACATTTCGATTTGTTTTGCTCGACATTTTCGAAAAAGTATCTGGGAAACGTGCGAAAATTGAAAGGCAAAACTGTGCACCTGCCGAAATACGAGTGCGTATACTCATTTGAAACAATTTTCCTAAACCGCTTCTGATACGCTACAAGTTACCGCACAGTTAACAGCAATTGTAGTTGAGCGTTTGCCTGTATCGTATAAAGTACAGCCAGTAAAATATTTTTGTAGGGAGGACACAGCATCTCATCTTGAAAGGAGGTTCATCTGTACGTGTAAAAGTAGCCACGTGTGCCACAGAGAAGTGTGTTGGGAGCCTTACCTTTCATGTTGTATATTAACATTACAGATAATATAAGTAAGCTTACATATTTCGAAAATGGTGCAGATATCGACATTGAGGTAACAAAGTTCGTGGGAAGCGATATGCACATACAGGGGATAGGAAAAATAATGTGAACATCTATACTTACATCTACATGGATACTCTGCCAATCACATTTAAGTGCCTGGCAGATGGTTCATCGAACCACCTTCACAAGTCTCTCTTATTCCAATCTCGTATAGCACCCGGAAAGAATGAGCACCTGTATCTTTCCGTAAGCTCTGATTTCCCTTATTTTATCGTGGTGATCGTTCCACCCTACGTAGATCGGTGTGAACAAAATATTTTCGCACTCGGAGGAAAAAGTTGGTGATTGGAATTTCGTGAGAAGATTCCGTCGCAACGAAAAACGCTTTTCTTTTAATTATGTCCAGCCCAAATCCTGTATCATTTCTGTGACACTCTCTCGCATATTTCGCGATAATAGAAAACATGGTGCCTTTCTTTGAACTTTTTCGATGTACTCCGTCAGTCCTATCTGGTAAGGATCCCACATCTCCCAGCACTATTCTAAAAGAGGACGGACAAGCGTAGTGTAGGCAGGCTCCTTTGTAGGTCTGTTACGTTTTCTAAGTGTCTTGCCAATAAAACGCAGTCTTTGGTTAGCCTTCTCCACAACATTTTCGATGTGTTCCTTCCAGTTTAACTTGTTCGTGATTGTAATACCTATGTATTTAGTTGAATTTACGGCTTTTAGATTAGACTGCAACTACTCTGGTTGTGATTCGTCTTTTCTGCTTCATTAGGGATCTTTCGGGGTCAGTAACGACCTGATATGCGGATATTGAGGGCGTACATTAACTGGCTTCTGTCTTCATTGATTAGTGGCCGCCTTCGAAACGGTTGTACCACTCCTTTAGCCGTGTATTACCCATTACTTCGTCCTCAATCACATGATGGTTTCAACTTGAGAATCGCCGAGCTTGAAGCCAAATGTCATGCAATGGCGTCATTTTGCTGACATTACTAAATCCGACGTGTACCACTTGCAAGTGTTCCGGAGTAGTGGAGAAAATCAGGTATGTGTGCTATGTATGCCTGAAAACATGAGCGCACGCACGCCCTGATACCATTGTTGATTTCAACAGTTACTAGAGATTGGATATTTTTTGAGCAGCTCTCGTATATAGGCCGTCGCCAGTAATGTCAAAAGAGCAAGATACCTGTAGCTACGCCAGTTGTATAGGTAGTTCGAATGGAGCGGTCTATTGTCCGACGAATCTCCATAACAGCTCCGAACCGAATACCCCAGAGCTCGTCCTTCACGTTAGGAATCAAGCTGAGATCGCGAGGGCATAAGTCCGGGGTGTGTGGTGAGTGGTGCGGCTCTTTCCAGCCCCACATAGCGAACAAATCATCACGACTTGCACCAAGCGTGCCGAATATTGTCCTGCAAAATGATGGGCGCGTCCTGCAGAAAGTGACGCCGCTTCTTTCTCTCAGTTGTTTTTCTTCTTTGTAACACGGTCTGTTTCGTTTTCGAGACTAAAGCGCTTAACAGATATTGTTCAAATTTGGCATGGAGACAGTTTGAACCCTAAGAAAGAACATAGCCCACTTTAGAAAGCAAGAAATGTTTTTTTTTTTTTTTACATCGGTGAACGTAAACTACATTAAAACTTACTTATTTTGGTGTATAACTTAAGAATTGTATAAGTACTTCAGTAGTCGCCACGCGGGATAGTCTCTCAAACGAAATTGCTCCCACGTCCAAGGCCTTTCAATATCACGTCTCCCATTCCGCTTGTAGTTCAGAATATTTTGGGGAAGTCTGGGACTTAGCATTCTCACCAGTCTTCACGATATTTTGGAATTTTTTAGTTTCTGTTGAAAATACTTAATTTTTCTCATTTTTCTCTAGTATCTTCATTCCTAATCATTTCTTGCTCTGCAGCCCTTCGAATTTCTTAGAAACCTCATCACTGCCGTCTGAATTTTTTTTGTTTTAACCATGTTTTCGCTTTCATAGCGTAACACAGGAACCGCGACCACTTTACAGAATTTCGGGACAATCTCTTTTCGTACTTTATTGCCCAATGTTCTGATAATGGTGCCACAGACAGCTTAGAATTTGTGAAATTTATTTTCAGTATCAGAGTAAAAATCAGATCTTACAGCGTAGCCTAAATGAAAGATTAAGAGACCTGTTCTAAAGCAAAATTATCCAAAACTAGTTTTAATCTAGAAATTTTAAAGTTGCATTCGTTGCATATTTCGTTCAGGTAGTATGCAGATCTTTGCAGGTCATTTCATTCACTTGAATCATGTCATATACAAACAGAAGCACAATCAGATATTTCTCATTCGTTATCCCAATTCCTTTGTCTTCTCGTAGTTCATGCTTTCATTTATGAAGAATGAAGTCAATGTAAATAGTAAAAATGCTGACATAATCCACTCTTTTAAAAGTATACCGAGCGGGCTGGCGCAGTGGTTAGTACATGGTACGATGATGATGATCATGATGATGATGAAGATTGGTTTGTTGGGTGCTCAACTGCGCGGTTATCAGCGCCTGTTCAAAGCCCTAATCTTTACACAGTCCAATCTCGTCACCTTCACGAATGATGACGAAATGATAAGGACAACACACACACCTAGTCCTCAGGCGAAGAAAGTCCTCAACCCGGCTGGAATCGAACCCGGAATCCCATGTTCCAGAGCAGAAACGCTAGCTACCAGACTCCCATTGGGGAGGACGACGGTCTAAATCCGCGTCCGGCCACCCTGATTTATGTTTTCCGTGATTTTCCTAAATCACTCCAAGTAAATGACGGGATGATTCCTTTAAAAGGACACGTCGGACTTCTTTTACCCTTCCTTGACGCAGTGCCATTTCCTGCTGCGTCTCTGATGACCTCAACATCGATGGCACATTAAATACAATCCTCCTTCCGTCCCTCATTTAAAGGCATAGGTTTAACGCAATAAGTCGGGCGTTAAAAGTTAGAAACTGCGTACACGCCTATGACAGCATAATTTCATGGCGCGAAAATTATCCAGATTATATTAACCGTGCATTTCTGAATGGCAGCACTTGGTGACTTCCAACAAACTTCACACAATTTCGAAAATTTCCGAAACTTTTTTTCCCGCTGACATCCCTGACAGAATGATGAATGGAAAAAAGACTTTTATCACTCCTACATTTTAGCTGCTCATGCAGTAAGGCGTCAGCATTAGGCATGAATTTTGAGTTTATTACTTCTTTACTACTCATTTGTCTGACAGTACCCACATATATCGCTGAATGTACCTGAAATATTATAGCATTGTACAACACCTAGCTCATAAACATTCAGATGTTTTCGAAAAACTAGCTTCTCTTAAAACAGAGCGTCTTCAACTGCAAAAGGCTATGCTTCTTCAGGTGAAGTATTTAACACATTAACTGATACGGAAAGTAAACGAACTTCTGAAGGTGGTTTACATATGGGACTTCCAGTCTTCAGATAGCAATTTGGAGGGGAGAAGGGGGTGGTTGTTACGCGGTCTATTTGAAACTTCACACTTTCCGCAAATTATGCAGTTGTCTGTAATGAAGTACTATCTGAAAGAAGCTACGCTCTGATAAGATATCACTGTAGTGCATAGCATGACAACTTGGTTCAAATGTTCCCGAAATGTAAAATTGTTCGGTTCACAAAACGAAATAACCTTATCCTACGGGTATAGTGTCAGCGAGTAAACTTCTCAATCGCTCAACTCACACGAATACCTAGGTGTAAAAATTTCTAGAGATTTGAAATTGAACCGTCACATAGACGCAGTCTTAGGGAAAGATGGTGGCAGGCTGCCATTCGTTGGTGGAATTCTAGGAAAACACAATATGTGTACAAAAGAAATTGCTTAGAAATCACTCGTGTGACCCATCCCCCAATATTGCTAGAGATTCTTGGATCATAATCAGATACGACTGCCAGGCGATACTGAATGTATACAAAGAAGGGCAGTACGAATGGTCACAGGTTTGTTTGACCCGTTGGAGAGTGTCACAGAGTTTCTGATGAAATTGAACTGGCAGGCGCTTGGAAACAAACGTAAAATATCCAGAGAAAGTTTACTTGAAATATTTCCGGAGGAATCCTTAAATGTTGAATATAGGCGAATGGTAGTCAATAGAGGGAATGATTGCGAATGCACGTTCGATCTGCGTTCGCTTCCCTTAGCTGCGGTTCAAAATGAGCCTAATAATATGCGAGATGTAGTTGGCAGCTCTGTAAATGCTGACCGGTGAGTCGCTTAAAGCCCAGGCAAAATTAATCTCGGAGGGACACATCACGCGCTCAACAATTCAAATAGTATCACAACCGATTAAGCATAACCACTGAGGATCTAGAGCCTGTGACTAGTCTATTGAATATAAAAATGGAAAACTGCAACAACTCACTCTTTGAAATATTTTTAATTCCATTAACTAGTTTTGTAACCTTTTCAGACTCATTTTCAAATGTGGCACACAGAATTTCCGTCTTTATTTCGTTAGAGTGATGCCGGGTACTGGCTCTCTGACGTGGAGACAGAGAACTCTTTAATGTATCGCCATGAGCGACTGTTACATGGCGACATGTGTCGGAAAACAAATTCTTCCACTTACCGTGGCAATGTGGGCGGTATTGCAGTTAATATCCACCTGGCTACTGCCATTTTAATTGTGTATTGGCCAGAGATTAATCGTTTTTCAATGTAAATATAAATCCGAAATTTCACCATCACCATAAGGTTTACTACTGATGTACGTTATAAAGATGTTCAATTAAATGGATAGCATACTTTGCTCGGAAACCGTTTCTTGGTTTTGTGCATATAACACAAGGGCGTGCTGATAAGTAATTACTCCAAATGTTTTATTTGAAAACTCTTAAGCTTTCCAGTTAAAAAACGTTAGTAACATTCTACATCTTTATTCTACATATCTGCAGCCCTCTGCTGCTACAGGGTTCCGATTTGTACCGTGTAACATAGCGGTGTGTGATGTAACTATGTCGGTGCGTGAGAAACATCTCAGAAAACTGAAAGCACGAATTGGAAGAGTTGGTCAGCATTACAACGCCAAACTACAGCCGAGCGCTGCGACGTCTGCAGCACTCCGATGCCGTTCGTTCACTGCCATCGATTGACCTCCACATAGCCCCGACTTGGTCCCATCCCATTTTCGTCTGTCTCCAAAACTTACGGAACACATTCGAGGACGTTTATAGTTCGAGGCCGTGCAAGCAGAGGTGAGGTTGAGGCTCTGTTAGCATAGTCAAATATTCTACAGGGACGATATCAACAAAATCAACATTACACAAAATGAGACTACGTAGTCCGATGACTACAGCTGGAATTTGTTAACTCGTGTAAATACTTGTGTATAAATTTGTAGGGGTATGGAATGGAACGATCATATAAGCATATTTGTAGGTAAAGCGCGTGCGGTTCATTGGTACAATACTGGGGAATTGCAATCAGTACCAGATAGGACGAACAAGGGATATTGAACATATACAGAGAAGGGCAGCAAAAAATGCTCACAGGTTTGTTTGACCCATAGAAGAATATCACGAAGGTGTTCAAAGAACTGAACTAACGGACAGTTGATGATAGTCACAGACTATCCCGTGGAAGAGCAAAGTATCGCGAGGAGGCCTACTTAGAAAGTTTCTAGAACCTACGTTACATGATGAATGTAGGAATATACTGAAACCGCCTACGTATCGTAACTGTAGGAAGCGTGGAGACCAGATTAGACTAAGCACAGCACGCACAGAGGCTTTTAAGCAGTCACAATTCGCACGCTCCATGCGTCAGTGGAGTGGGAATAAGTCCTAGTAACTGGTATAATGGCAAGTTCCATCTGACATGCAGTTCACAGTCGTTTGTAGAGTACAGATTATATGCTGCCTATTTTTTTGTTTAAATTTCGATTACAAGAAAATGGGCGTATTGGAAAATGTCCTAAATAAGTCTCCTCTTCATCGTCATCGTCACCACCACCACCACCACCACCACCACCACCACCACCACCACCACCACCATCACCATCGCCGCCATCATGAGTGTTATGCTCTAGGGCAGGTCTTCACATGTACCTCTCCATGCAGTCCCATCATTTGTTACCCTATTGTTTTCTCACAACTATTTTCTGTCCTTACGCTGTCCACCATCTGGTATGTTCTGCGTCGTCTTCTTCTTCTTCTTCTTCTTCTTCTTCTTTTCCTTCTTCTTCTTTCATTCACTATTTCCTCCATACCATCAATAAACAATCTCTTCTCATTTAGTGTCCATGCCAATTGTGTTTCCTCATCCTGCTACCTTTAAAATTTCTCTCTGTTCTCCCACTTAACACCACCTCATTTCTCACTGTGCCTGCCTATTTTATCCCCTATCAACACACTCATATAAAAGCCTCCTGTTATGAAACGTCTCGTTGGCAATTGCTATACGTGTTTTCACCTCCTTATTACTTCTAACGTCGTCCATAATAGCGCGTCGCAGTTATCTAAAAACACTAAATTGATCTGTATCTTCCTGCCTAACATTATAGTTGTTCTTACTTTTCTTGCACTTACCACCGGACATTTTGCCTTTTTCTTATTATTTCTCATTCCAATTTACTCACGTCTCTTGTTTAATTCTTTTAACATTTCAGTCATACTTCTTTCGCTCTCTGCCAATAACACCACATGATCCGCGAGTCTAATACATTATGTTCTCCTAACAACAACCCGCTCCCCTCTATTTCGTTTCAAACGTTTTTGAATGACACGCTCCAAATATATTTACACACTAAGGAAAATAAACGTATCCCGGAGGAATTACCCCAGTGCGATGGAAATCGATACACGTCATGTACGTGTAGGGACAAGTGAATGATTACAGTTGCAGAAAAACTGGATGATTAATTCAAGAGAAAGAGCTTCACAAATTGATAAGTCGATAACGTGTTGGTCAAACTCTGGCCTTTACGCGGGCAGTTATACGGCTTGACATTGATAAAGTTAGTGGATGACCTCCTGACGGATATCGTACCAAATTCAGTTCAGTTGGTTCGTTTCATCGTCAAAATCGCGACCTGGTTTAAAGAACCTCCCCATAGTGTTCCAAACGTTCAAAATTGGTGAGAGACATGGCAATCTTGCTGAGCACTGTATTGTCTGGCATGTTCAAAAACAAACACGTAGATACTATCTCCGTGTGTGGTGCGTAAATTATGGCAGGCACCTCACTTAGTGTCCCGAGCAGAGTTGAAGCCGCCATAGAGACAAAGGGTGGACACACTGCGTATTAATGTCCACTAATAGGTGTCTGTACACTTACTGATAGGACAGTGTATTTCGAAATGTTAGCAGAGGCCAGAAGTTGGAGCATTTGGCTTTCCGCTTAAAGCTTACGTGCGGCGAGTCGTCGTATCTCTAGAAAGAGACACCTCTGGCAACAGTAGTTGAAAATGTCCTTCAAACTAGACGTGCTGCGCTCTCTACCTCCGGTTATTCTCGTGGCCGTCAGAGCTGCCGTAGCCAAGACGCGCCCTGGGTAAACGCTGCGGACGTCTGCAGTCGCGCCTGACGATCTGTCACGAATTATGAAATGTATTCGCAGACATCAACTGTAGTACGACAACGGCTATACAATTTACTGGAAACGTACAGGATGTTCTGAAATTCCCATCACTAACTGCTAGAACTTGTAGAGGGGACTGAGTACATAATACTCGTATTTTAAATTGTAACCCATCTCCGGCAACGTACCGTGTGCTACAACCATTTGAAAACATGTTGGTAACGCTGTCACATTGACAAGTAATTTGTTACACTGAAGAGCCAAAGAAATACCGTGTAGGGCCCCCGAGAGCACGCAGAAGTGCCTCAACACGCCGTGGCATGGAATCGACTAATGGCTGAAGTCGCGCAGGAGGGAACTGACATCATGAATCCTGCAGAGCTGCCCATAAATCCGTAAGAGTACGAGCGATTAGAGATCTCCTCTGATCAACACGTTGCAAGGCATCCCAGATATGCTCGATAATGCTATACAATTTACTGAAAACTTACAGAATGTTTGGGGAGTTTGGTGGCCAGCGGAAGTGTTTAACCTCGGAAGAGTGTTCCTGCAGCCACTCTGTAGCAATTGTGGTTGTCTGGGATGTCGCATTGTCCTGCTGTAATTACCCACATCCGTCGGAATGCACAATGGACATGAATGGATGCAGGTGATAAGACAGGATGCTTACGCACGTGTCACCAGTCAGAGCTGTATCCAGACGTATCAGGGGTCCCACATCACTCCAAATGCACACGCCATACAACGTCACAGAGCCTCCACCAGCTTCAACAGTCCGCAGCTGACATGCAGGGTCCATGGAGTCATGATGTTGTCTTCATACCCGTACACGTCCACACTCTATATACATTTTGAAATGAGACTCGTCCAACCAGGCAATATGTTCGTACCGATGAGCCCAAATGAGACGTAAAGCTTTGTGCTGTGCAGTCAGCAAGGGTATACGAGTGGGCCTTCGGCTCTGAAAGCCCATGTAAATGATGTTTCGTTGAATGGTTCGCATGTTGACACTTGTTGACGGTCAACCACTGAAATTTGCTGTAATTTACGGAATGGTTGCACTTTCGTCACGCTGAACGATTCTCTTCAGTCCCCATTCTTGCAGGATCTTTACCGGCCGCAGCGATGTCTGAGATTTGTTGTTTTACTGGACTGCTGATATTCACGGTACCCACGTGAAATGGTCGTACAGGAAAATCACCACTTCATCGCTACCTCGGAGATGCTATGTTCCATCGCTCTTGCGCCGAGTATAATACCACGTTCAAAGTCATTTAAATCTTGGTAACCTGCCATTGTAGCAGCAGTAACCGATCTAACAACTACGCCAGGCACATGTCTTACACAGGCGTTGCCGGCGGCAGCACCATATTTTGCCTGTTTACATATCTCTGTGTTTGAATACGCATTATTATACTAGTTTCTTTGGCAATTCAGAGTAGATGTGACCCAGTACATCTATTGTTCTACAGTTCCACTCGTTAATAACCAAAGAAACAAAAAAATCGGTTTCAGACACACTGATTTTACAGGAGGGCCTTTTCCAGTTCGAAATTAGAATGAAATTAATATCTTCAGCTGATAACGGGCGTTGATATATATCAACGAAGACAGGTGAAAATGTGTGCCCCGACCGGGACTCGAACCAGGGATCTCCTGCTTACATGGCAGTCGCTCTATTTATCTGAGCCACTGAGGGCACAGGGACTGCAGGGACTATCTCGCGCAGGCCTCCTGCGAGAGCCACGTTCTCACCTTGTATGTCCACACACTACATTTGTAGTGTCCTTTCGGACATGTCCGAAAGAACAGATACCATATCCATATAAGTATATTTTCCAATTCGCGTGCGCTGCGTCTCCATGGGGCACCACAGACGCACCTACTGACGGCGAAGGCACCCTTTCTCGAAGACGTTGCGCAAATGTAACGAAAAGCGTGTGGGGAGGAGTCAGACATTGAGGACAACTATCTTGATAAAGGCGACGAGCAGCTCTTCCAGTACTGTGAGCTTGGTCACACAGAATACTCATGTCGGTGTATTCGGCAAAAGTGTACTCAGCAATGTTGCTCCATCACTCACAGACACATGAACGAGACTCGAACCATGTCAGAGAAGTAGGACAGCCGTCAAATGACATACGATCCGACATAAGTAGCCCCCCTCCAGTGATGATTACCCAGTTGCATACTACATTAGCGAAGATACATTTATACGGCTGTAGCACGAACATACGTTTCCATACATGGGTTCCAGTTCAAAATATCGTCACTCAGTTCCCTAGAAGTTTTTAACGGGAATTTTGGAATATCCTGTATCTCTCCAGTAACTATACAGCTGTTTCCAGAATTAGTTCACTCTGCAGCTGAGTGTGCGCTGATATGAAACTTCTTGGCAGATTAAAACTTTGTGCGCGACCGAGACTCGAACTCGGGATCTTTGCCTTTCGTGGGCGAGTGCTCTCCCATCTGAGCTACCCAAGCACGACTCACGCCTCCTCCACACAGCTTTACTTCTGCCAGTACCTCGTCTCCTACCTACAGCTGTTGTACCGCATTCGAAATATACGGATGTATTTCAGGATTTCGGCGTTGTGCAACTTCGCAGAAACATGGCTGAATTTTCCTATATATTGTCATCATTAAAACGAAGCACCGTTTCTGTCTCCATATCAAAAAGTATTAGGTACTATTTTTATCGTTTCAAGCACTACTAAAGTTGCTAGGTGTAGGAAAAAATACTAATATCATACTGAAAATATCGGAGAAGCGATAGAATTCCTACACTTGAAGAAAATCATTTTGAGTACTAGACCATGTCATTATAAAACAGTGAAACAACTGAAATAACGACATTTCGACCATCGTTTGAGCGATCCTCTTCAGAGTGAATAAATGCCACGAAATTTCAAATCAGCAGCAGCAAAATGAAAGTTCGATTTGGAAACAGCTTCTATTTCTTCTTTCTTATCTTCGATTAATTTCCCGAATTTCTCGTCCGTTGCTTTCTTTATACATTTCTAGAGCTTGCAATTTTACATAGTAACTCATGCCTGCAAACGTCATCTAACGAGGCTACGGAGCATCAAAATACAGGCGCCAGCTCCGGCAAATGTATGTAAATAAAGTGTGATGCCGTGATTATGTATCAATTTGAGGTAAGGGCCCCAGTACCGAAAACGAATGAGTCGAAAGTTAAAAGGGAAAATCGTTATCTTACCTCTGACGGTGGAATACAAGTACTGATACTGTTATTGCTAACTTTCAAAGGTGGTAGTATGGATCAAAGTAAGAAAACATGTCCGGTAAACATGGGCCACAAAATGCGTACCTGAGGAGCTATGAGCACTTGTTCAATAGTGGAGATATGTTTTATGCTAGCGAAGACGAACAAGTCCTCACAGTTCTTAAGGTATGCGTTTTACAGCTCATGTGTACTGGACATTGTTTTCTTCTTTCGGTCCATACTACCACCTCTGAAAGTTTCCTGCCCTACATCTTAGCTACTTCTTTCGGTCCATACTACCACCTCTGAAAGTTTCCTGCCCTACATCTTAGCTACAACACTACCGGTACATACTGTCAGATGTAACAGGAATGTCTTCTCTTCTGATTTTCCGTTATAGGGACATAACCTCAAATTGGTAACATCTTCATTGGATCTCCGTGTACACACATATTTTACAGACTCCAGTGCTCCCACGCATTTCAGTGTGGCCCATGGCTCGTTCTCGGCCATCGATCTCTCTCTTTGCAGCCCCGGACTTGTCCCATCCCTCCACTGGAGAGTGCATCCTGACCTGTGTGGTAGTGACCATTTTCCCATCTATTTGTCACTGCCTCAGTGTCATTCTTCTGGGCGCCTGCCCCACTGGGCTCTCCACAGGGCTGACTGGCTGGCTTTTACTTCCGCTGCAACCCACGGGGTGACATTGACGAGGTGGTCCGTGTGTTAACCACGTCCATCATTTCAGCGGCCGAGGCTGCCATCCCCCGCTCTTCTGGACTCCCTCGGAGGAACGCTGTACCCTGGTGGTCGCCGGAGATTTCTGAGGCTATTCGCGACCGCCGGCGGGCTCTCCAGCGTCATAGGCGGCACCCGTCTCTCGAGACCCTCATCGCCTTTAAGAGGCTCTGTGCCTTGGCCCGTCGTCTTATTGCACGGCGTAAGCAGGAGTGCTGGGAGAGGTATGTCTCCTCCTTGGGCTCCCGTGTCTCCCCCTCGCTCGTGTGGTCCCGGATCTGGCGGATTTACGGATACCAGACCCCTATAGGTGTCCCTGGGATCTCCTTGGACGGCGCTGTCTGCACGGACGCTGCCGCCATTGCTGAACACCTTGCTGCGCACTTTCCTAAGAGCTCTGCGACTGCAACTTAACCCCTCGCCTTTCGCTCTCTAAAGGAGCGAGCCGAGCAGACGCCGTTATCATTCCACACGCGTCGTTCTGAAAAATACAATGCTCCTTTCAGCGAGAGGGAATTCCTCACTGCCCTCACCGATTGCCCTGATACAGCGCCAGGACCAGACAGCATCCACGCACAGATGCTGAAGCATCTCTCCAGGGACTGCCAGATACACATCCTCACCATCTTTAACCGCATTTGGAGCGAGGGCGTGTTCCCGTCGCAATGGCGAGAGTGTTTTTATTGTCCCCATCTTGGAACCCGGTGCGGACCCACTGGCGGTGGACAGCTATCGTCCCATTCCCCTCACCAACGTTTTGTGCAAATTGCTCGAACGTATGGTGGGGCGGCGTTTGTGTTGGGTCCTTGAGTCACGCGGTCTCCTCGCTCCATCCCAGGGTGGCTTCCGTCGGGGTCGGTCTGCAGCGGACAATTTGGTGCGGCTGGAATCTGCTATCCGTACGGCCTTTGCCCGACGTCAGCATCTCGTTGCTGTCTTTTTTGATCTGCGGAAGGCGTATGACACCACATGGAGGCATCACATCCTTGCTACGTTGCATGAGTGGGGTCTTGGTGGTCAGCTCCCGGCTTTTCTTCAAACCTTTTTATTTCGCCGCTCTTTCCGGGTGCAAGTGGGTGCCGCCTCTAGTTCATCTTATATACAGGAAAATGGGGTCCCGCAGGGCTCGGTGTTGAGCGTCTCCTTACTCCTAGTGGCCATTACTGGTCTGGCTGCAGCCGTGGGGTCGTCGGTGTCTCCTTTGTATGCCGACGACTTCTGCATCTCATTTGGCTCCACGACTGCGGGAGTCGCCGAACGCAGGCTGCAAGTAGCCGTTTGCAAGGCAGCATCATGGGCTCTCACTCATGGTTTTCAGTTCTCTGCAGCCAAGACTCGTTATGCACTTCTGCAGGTGTCGGACGATCCACCCTCATCCTGAACTTTACCTCGACGGCCACCTGCTTGAAGTGGTGGACACTTGCCGCTTCTTAGGACTCGTCTTTGATGCCCGGCTCACATGGGTTCCTCATATTACTCAGCTGAAGCAAAAGTGCTGGCGGCACCTCAACGCCCTCCGCTGCCTGAGCCACACATCTTGTGGTGAGGATCACTGCATGCTGTTGCGATTATACAGAGCCCTTGTGCAGTCCAGGCTTGATTATGGGAGCCTGGCCTATGGATCTGCATCACCCTCAGTGTTGAAGTTGTTGGACCCCATACACCACTGTGGGGTTCGGCTTGCAACTGGCGCTTTTCGTACGAGCCCCGTGGATAGTCTGCTGGTGGAGGCCGGGGTTCCCCCGCTGCGGATTCGCCGCCATCAACTGCTCGCCGACTATGCTGTCCACGTGCATTGCTCGCCGGGCCATCCCAAGCGTTGCCTGCTTTTCCCTGCCATGGTCCTCCATCTGCCCGAATGGCGACCTCGGTCTGGGCTTTCCATAGCTGTCCGCGTCCAGTCCCTGCTGTCGGAACTGGGGTCATTCCATCTTCTGCCTCCCTTCCGGGTCCATGCACCTACGCCTCCCTGGTGTTTGCCCCAGCCGTCTGTCCGTCTGGACTTGGCACAGGGGCCCAAGGACTCGGTTCCGCCTGTGGCCCTCCGTCGCCGTTTTCTTGCGCTCCTCGCCTCATTTTCGGGCTGTGAGACTGTCTTCACTGATGGTTCCCTGGTTGATGGTCGCACTGCCTACGCTTTTGCTCACGCTGCCCATGTTGAACAGCGCTCCTTGCCGGCTGGCTGCAGTATTTTTACTGCAGAGCTGGTGGCCATATTGCGCACTCTTGAGGATATGCGTTCCTGCTCAGGTACGTCCAACGTCATCTGCAGTGACTCCCTGAGCGGCCTCCAGGCCATCGACCGCTGCTATACCTCTTCTCCTCTGGTGTCCTCTATTCAGGAGTCTGTTTCCGCCATTACCCGCTCTGGTCGTTCGGTGGTCTTTATTTGGACGCCAGGTCACATTGGCATCCCGGGGAACGAACGTGTTGACTGGCTGGCCAAAGGGGCGGTCGACGCCCCAGCTTTAGAGATCGACCTCACAGCTCGCGATCAGCAGCTGGTGTTGCGCCGTAAGGTACTTGGGATGTGGACTGCTGAGTGGCGTAGCATGACATCCCCGAATAAACTGCGGGCTGTCAAGGAGATGACCGATGTGTGGCGCTCCTCCCTGTGGCCTTCTCGCAGGGACACTGTCATCCTGTGTCGGCTGCGCATTGGCCATACCTACCTGACGCACGGTCATCTTTTGCGTCAGGAGGATCCCCCCCCTGTGTTGGTGTGGGTCCCGGCTGACGGTCGCCCACATTTTGTTGGGGTGTCCCCGACTGTGCACCCTCCGGCAGTCTTTTAATCTCCCGGACACTTTGCCTTTGATTTTATGTGACGATGCCTCCATGGCTGATGACGTTTTAAATTTTATCTGTGGTAGTCCTTTTTATGGTTCCATTTAGGGAGGTCCTGCACCTTTCCGTTTCTGTGTCTTTTGTCCTCGCGTCTCTCAATATTTGTTGCTGTTTTGGTGTGTCGTCGGATGGTTGACTCTTTCTCTTTTTTTGTTCTCATGGTCAGTCAACCAGTCTCCGGCCATCTTCTTTTCTTCTGTTTCTTTCTTTCTGGTGTTCATCTGTTCTCTTCGTGTCTGTAGTGTTTGTTGCCGCATTTGTGTTCTTTTAGGGTCTGGGGGGAGTCTCCTTCCCCTTGGGGTTTTACCTGCTTCGTGAATTTCTGTCTCGCCTGTTTTTGGAATGGGGGACTGATGACCTTCGCTGTTTAGTCCCCCTTAAACATCCCAACAACCACCACCACCATGGGCTGCAAAATGCATGCCTGAGGAGCTAGATGCACTTGTTCAATAGTGGAAATATGTTTTATGCTACCGAAGACCAAAAAGTCCTTACAGCTCTTAAGGTATGCATTTTACAGCCCATGTGTACTGGACATTGTCTTCTTCTTTCAGTCCATATTACCACCTCTGAAAGTTTCTTGCCCTACATCTCAGCTACAACACTACTGGTACATACTGTCACATGTAACAGGAATGTCTTCTCTTCTAATTTTCCGTTATAGGGACATAACCTTAACCCTTTGTTGCCTGACGGTACTTAAAAGTACCAGTAAGTTTTGACTGTCATTATTTTCTCGTGGTGCAGTTTCGTGATCTGAGAGCCCGTCAGTACATAACAGTAACTCTGCTCTACTGTTTCATAGATGTTATTGTGCAATACATAGACTTCTCTGGCGGTCAGAGCTTGAAATTGTGTTTTGCGCGCTGCTGTGAAAACAGAAGATTGTATGTGCTTGTTTCAATGGTGTTACCTGAGTTTGTGTGCAATTTATTGAAACTTCCGTTGAGTTTTCCATTGTACGTTCTTACCTTCTTTGTTTTTTTTTATAATAGTTTGAAGCATTACGTTACAAGTGAATGAGATAAAGTGGAAAATATAAGGCGGACTTATTAGTACCGTCAGCTTGTGCGAACACTTTATTGTAGCAACAATGCGTTTCTTCTCACTAGTTGTTCTGTTCACTTTTTCTGACACAGAAACAATTAGAACAAACAGGAAAGGTTTTCCAGGGAATTTACCTAAAGAAAAATGTCTAAACCGTGGGGAATCAAATCACAGAGAGTCATCTTTAGACCCAACAGTATTTCAATGGAGGGAAAATAAAGTAGTGTATTTTGCGTCAAACCTCCATGGCACTGAACAGAGCGTAGTGACAAGAAAACAGAAAGATGGGACTAGTATGACTATACCACGACCAGTTATTGTATGTGATTACAATAAACACATGGGTGGTGTGGATCATGCAGACAGATTACGTTCAACTTATGGTCTTGACAGGCGATCAAAGAAATGGTGGCACCGTCTCTTCTGGGGAGCAATAGAAATTGCTTTTGTCAATGCTTACGTCATTTTCAGTGATCTACATGAGGCACTGCCACTGCTGGAATTCAGGAGTTCTGTGGCACTAGGGCTAATGAATGAACACCAAGTGCCAAATCTCAAAAAGAGAAACTCTGGTAAAGATGAAATAACTCCCCCAAAGAGAAGGAAGGATAACTTTTCTGTTCTGAAGAATGTACATCTTGGCAACCGAGAAAACCATTTTGCAGTGTTCAGTTGTAAAAGAGGACGATGCGAAATGTGTGCGAAAAATAAAATTCAGTCGAGACCACATTCACAATGTAGTACATGTAAAGTGTATTTGTGCTCCAATGAAAAAAAGAACTGTTTCCTACAATTTCATGAGATATCACTAACACGAAATATGTGATATGTATAGCTAAGTTACTATGTATTGTGAAGTTGCTCTAGAATAAATTTATGCAAAATTTAAAAAAAATTCAGAAATATCATATCATATTTCTGTTAATTAATTTTCTAATGTAAAAATATTTAATGTTTATGTGGAATAAAGTACTAGTTATAAAAATTGGATCATTTTTCTGCACATATTGTGATTCTGTCCACGGAGTCTGACGGTACTTCTGAGTACCAGGAGAGAAAAAAGTTGTGAAAAATAAGATAAAATTTTACAAAAAATCCTACCGTCATTTGAGGCCAACATAGCATAAATTCTGCAAAGAAAATGTTAAAAAGTAAATTTTTTCTTATGTCAGGAAACAATGGGTTAAATTGATACATTTATACATCTCCATCATCATAGAAAATTGGTAACATCTTCATTGGATCGCCGAGTATACACATATTTTACAGACACCATCGCCTGTAACTTATATACTCTGTTTCCAGACATCGATTCCTATGTAAAACTTCATCAGCTAGGTCTCCTCTACAGACGCGATAAGTGTGCGGCATGACATGTGAAACATTCTGTATGCAGAGTGAATAACATGGGAGGGTTGGCTAGAACTCTCTCTCTCTCTCTCTCTCTCTCTCTCTCTCTCTCTCTCTCTCACACACACACACACACACACACACACACACACACACACACACACACACACACACACACACATCTCAACTATCAACTACCAGCTTCCTTTTAAGTCTTACAACTGCTATCTGATTTCTGGCCGGGTTCTAGATAACATGCCGCTCACTGTATTTTATCCCTGGTTGTATTTTAAATTCAAACTTTATATTCTGGTCAAAACTGTCAAAAGTTATTTTCTACGTCTAAAGATGTTATAAATATGAGTTGAATTTCTTCAACCGATCTCTAGCGGCTAGCGTATTCTCTCGAAATTGATTTTCCTCTAGCTCGTCTTCTCTAATGTGTTCCATTGCTCTGTAAATATTTTGGATCAGTATTTTCAGCTGGGACGTATGAAAGTGTTGGTTCGGTAGTATTCGCACTTATCACTATTTGCCTTATTTGGTATTGGTGTTATTTTTTTCGTTTAGTCTGAAGATTTAGCAGTCACGTCAGCTAGCATAGATGTTTAGGAATGAAGCAGCAAACGCCGACAGAGTGAGTCCTCGCTGGTGCTGATAGAGCTTTCTGGTAGCGAAGCCCTGCACTATAGACAACTGAGTGTGTGAGGGACTAGTAGCGACACCTAGCAGCGAAGTGATAACTGGCTGTGTGAGGGACTAGTAGCGACACCTAGCAGCGAAGTGGTAACTGAGTGTGTGAGGGACTAGTAGCGACACCTAGCAGCAAAGTGATGAACCGCAAAATGGCCGCGAAAATTGAGTGACTTAAATGTCTAGTTGCTGTTTATTCCTTCCTTTACACTATTATTACAAAACAGACTATGGCATCATTGCTCGGTTTGTCTGTTACCGTAATTTTGTATATTTCATACGGTACAAAATAATTCTGCTCTCGTAACATATAATGCAAACTACATCTCCAGTGACATTAATGTACGCAGCATGTTACATTCATCATTCCCTCTTTGTAATTTAATATTACTAAAAGTTTTGTCCAGACTTTTAAGCATTAAAATGGATATGAGGCTCGGAATTTAATAGCAAAAGAAACAGCCATACTAGCAGACTGTCTCTCTTTCATTAACAAAAATACGAAATGTAGGTTCAATTTCCTCTGCGCAGTGAGGTGTCGGGGCTACTGTTACATTAAATGGTACCAAAATAATCGCAAGGTATTGTGGGTTAAAGAATTTTGAACAGCAAGGGAAACTGTAAGTAAGAATAGCAATAATAGACATTTGTCATCTCTTTTTCTTACTTTACAGTTTCACTCATTACTGATGGCAAACGCCTTGCAGAGAAGGTAACATTCTGCATCTTCGGCTACGGCCTTTACAATCTCTTTCATTCAACTAGACTTAACCTGTAGAGGTAGTAATATAATTCCTTTAATGACCCACAAGATACTTTTACAAAAAGTAGATGCAGAGAGGTTTTCATATAACTATTAATCGAAATATTATATGAAATATGTAGACGTGTTAGTAAAATCTCCAAGAAATTCCTCTTATTAATGTTAAGTGTTATCTGTTTGATTCAGCATTCAGCTCACATAAAACCACGAGAAATATCGTTTTTCATTAAAAAAAAGAGTTTATCTCATTAGTGACCTGTGTCAAATCAAACATCTCATTTTGACCCTAGAATAATTTGAGAAAAAAAGAAGGCCTGGGTTCGTTTTTGAAAATGCAATTTGTGGAAACAATGTATTTTTAAAAGGTACTGTCAACTGTTACGAAACGAATTCTTATACAGAATTTATTTCTCACATAGTCAATCATGATTCTAAAAAGAACACATTGTTGGCTTTTGTGTTGCTATTGATACAATATTTTGAGGTTTCTTATGACTTTGAAATAATTACTGCTGTTTCAGCACTGAGAATGTGTGAAATAAAGTATGTAAATTATGAATCAGTATGATAAACTTCTTTTTTCGAATATTGACTGTTAAATACAAGAAAATGGCAGACGTTTGGGTATTTACATCAGCAGTATTCAGCACACGAAGGAAAACATTTTATTTTTTTTTTTTTTTTTTTTTTGCAAGGTTTTTATTTCATAGTTGTAATCCTAGAAATATTAATGATACCATGCAGTTTCTTTTGATGGCAAACGCCTTGCAGAGAAGGTAACATTGATAGTGACATACATTAAGTACCTTAAAAATATGTAGATGAAGCCTGGTGAAGAAAGTGGTTGCATTAAAGTTTAAAATGTTTGCAGCAGCATAATCAGGTTTAGTTTGTAGTGTGGGAGTGAGCTCTACGCGGGATCCGAAGCACGGACCCCACTGGGGTACCCGGCATGCGCCACATGCCAGGGCAGAGGTGGAGGCTAGTGTTCGGAAATCTGAAAATTCCAGCGCCGGCCGGGGATAGAACCCCGGCCCGGCTGGGGCGAATAGCCCCAGCCGAGGCGCTGGAACGTTCCAGACCCCCTACCACTAGACCACCGAGGACCCCGGCTGTTTCCTGCTCTGGAGTCCAGCTAGTGGTCGTAGAGCACTTCCTGCTGTCCTCCGTGTTTACACCGAGGCAGCAGTGGCATGGTATAACAGGAAGTGTTTACCAGCGTCCGCTGGATGTCCACTTGGTGTACGACTTATTTACCCGGCTGACGTTCGTGTCGCTATAATGTCCTTAGTTGCGTTACAATTATTTGCGGGGACCGAAAATCTGCCTATGCAGTTACACGCAGTCGAGTCTCATTATTTGAACCTCTGTAATTCGGTCGTGTTGTCAAGACCCATGTAAGAACTTCTATTTATCGAAGAAACCGCTTCTGTTCGGTACATTCCATAAACGGAAGCGACTGTCATCAGACAGCCCCGTAAAGATTTTGTAATGAAGAGTCAGCCGGTACGTAATACTCGATATCTGGAATTGTTTTATCGTTTATTAAGATAATCGTTTCATCGCTATACACTTCGAAAAATTCCCGTTGTTTCTCAATAAAGCATAAGCACAGTACATAAATCCGTCGCGAAAATGACATCGAAAAAGTACAAGTGTTCGAGTACCACAGAAAAGAAGTGGGTCCTTGAAGGTGTGGAACGGAGAGCAGAATAAAAATAAGATGTAACGTTTCGGGATTCCTTCATAGTCGCTTAGACACTCCAGAAGCAGGAAGATCAGTTTGATGACGTCTCATGAGGAGCGAGGAATAACTTCACTCCCAAATAACTACTGTACGAGATGCCTCGCCGCCTCTTGAAGGATGATGTCATGGGGTTCTGCGGTCGTGGACTTTGCGACCCTTGAGTCAACGCGGTTTTTCTGACCACATACATTTTAGCTGCGGGTTCTCCGACCTTCAAAAGAAGCCGCGACAGTGGGGAGGCTCTGCCTGTCGTTTTGTAATAAGAACTCCCCTCCACATTTTATCTAGGCTTTAAACTGTCTATGCACATAGTGCATAGCCGTGTTTTAAAAAATATTATTTTTTTTACCTTTTCCATTCTACAACATTACTTCCTGTCTTATTTTACGAACTTTTCGTAGGAATGTCGTAAATTTTAAACGTCTTAAATCCACTGAGTCATTATGTATTCTTAAAATATCTTTTAACTCTTTTTCAACACATTTGTATCTTTTACCTCTTTCACTGAAGAGGCTGACCAATGGATTATTTTTTTTTAATTTCAGGTATTGATTTTATAGCATTCTCCTTCAGCGTATTGATCAGAATTTGTAGGTTCAGATACCTTTGCTATGCCAAACTTCGACAGCATTCATGGTCCTGTGCATCGAATTGATGACGGTAGATAGCTGACCGAAATCACTTGGAAATAAATTCTCTGAACGCAGATAACTTTGATACAGTTGTGTTAGGTATCGAGGTATTACCTAACGCAACTGAAGCCAAATTAAGAGTGAATTTATTGCGAAATAATTTCGGTCGACTGTCTGTCTTCGCCAATTCTACATTTCAGATGGTGTACTAGGATTTTCCATCTATTGATTGACTATACAGTCTACGAATTCATGATCTTTTCGCCACTGGGCCTTTGATACGCTATTACCATCCATGCATCATCAAGGCAGTCCGGTGAAAGATGTGCTTTACAGCATACATGTGGCAAGACAATCGAACTACTTCTTCATCCCTGTATTTCTCCACTAATCCCAGTTCTTCTATGTCTTCCAGAGGCATTGCTTGAAATGAAAATTACAACTGGAAATAGATGGCTCGGAGAACACTGTTTTCATAGCTTAATTTGCAGCCATTTCGAAGCGTAGCAATGCAGTTTTAAAAGACAACCCAGTTATGACATTTCTCGGTTCAGAAAAAAATATTTCACAATTATTTTGACTTTCCTCTGGTAAAAAAGCTAGTCTTCCGTGCTTCAGATATCAACATGCAATGGTGTACAGTTGCTTCAGTTGTTTGGAACAACTCTGAAATGTCCCTCATAAGACGAGATTTATTTTCACACATTTTCCCCCCTTCTTCGTAACTGATCACCCGGATTCATTTGTCGGGAACAGATTTATTATCTATTTTCAAAAAAAACTTAAGTCACCTTCAAAATCTCATCGCGCAGCTGAATCCCTGAACTAGGGCTATGGTTATGGCACATCCCGGTAGCTTCGCTTACACTGTGCAGCCTTTCTCATAATTCGTCATACTTGCGACGTAATCTAAACCTTTATCTCGCAAATCTTGAAATTGCTCTTTAAACCTTCGGAAAACAGGTACTGTCTCCTCTCGACAGACTCTTTTTCCAACAGTTATGCATTCGTTTCTCAATCTCCACATCTGTTTCGTCAGGTTGGGCGAGAAACTTACTGTTCAGCAGTGATTCTACCATTTACAATTTCTAAACTGCCGCTGCTCCTATTTCGTTCGGGGTTCATGCATAGGCAATTCGTGTACTTAACACATTTTCGGTGCTCCTGGTACCAATTAGCATCCTTTCCCCTTTCTGTTTCCTTTTCCTTTCTTTTTTCCAACTACACGGACCAGTGACATTATCTTCATCACAGCCTGTGTCCGACGTCAATGTGCAATAACCACTCACAGACAGCGGGTGGCAGCACTAGCTGCGTAGGGTATGCGTAATGCGGAAACTCAACGATTTATGTGGCATCCAAAAGCACGTGATGATTGCCTTTCGGGCCACGGGTGGATGCATTTTCGAAACGGCAAAGTTCGTAAAATGTTGGCGTGTTGCCATATTTAAAGCGCACCGTGCATGGCGCTGTCCAGAACCGACGTTGAGGCCGTTGTGGTGCCCCACGGGCCACATATGACAGGAGTTAAAGAAGGCTGCAGGTAAATAACGTGCAACTGTTGAGCAACTGACCACGCACGTGAACCGAGGGGCTACCGACAGTTTCTCCTCAAAGACCACTCGGCGAAAAATGCTGTGTTTGGGTCACCACAGCAGACGCCCGGTCCACACACCTATGCTGACTGCTGTTTATCGGGGACGAAGGCTGGAATTTCCACGCCAGTTCTGTGACGGGCGTCCACTGCACGGTGACAAGAGGGCTTTTCAAGTGACAGTTAGACGTTGGCGAGTAGGGCGTGATTCACCTGAAAGCGAACACCCTGCAACAGTCGACGGCAGGGTTAAGACTGGAGGAAGGATCGTTATGGTCTCAGAAACGTTACACTCCCGTCGTGATCTCAATTGCCAGGCCTATAGCTCGTTATCCCACTCCTCTGCAAGTAACACTTCGTCTGGAACCATATGTACGGTTATGTAGGTTAAGACACTGCAGCCACTCATCATGGTGGGTCCACGTTTGCGAGTAACTGACGAGAAAAGAAATTCTGAATTTTGTGTGACACTCGGTAGCATTAAGAAAGCTGAGTGACATTAGTTGGTTCTGAGGTGTAACGGAAAGGATAATAGCTTCACATGTTGTGTTCGGATACCAAGATTTAAAGGCCTGAAATTTCAAATCAGTGCACACTCCACTGCAAAGTGAGAGTTCAATTAGGGAACAACTTTCATTTCTTCTTCTCCACCTTTGATTAATTTCCCGAATTCCTCGTCCTTTTTCTATATTGCTGTCTTTATACAAGGTGTTTCACAATTCACGTTACACATTTCTAGAGCTCGCAGTTTTACTTAGAAAGCCATGCCTGCAAACGTCACCCAAGGACGGTACAGGCGCCAGCTCCGGTAAATGTATGTATATACAGGATGATCCGGGATTGTGTTACAAACTTCCAAGGATGAT
This sequence comes from Schistocerca serialis cubense, assembly GCF_023864345.2. NCBI lineage: Eukaryota > Metazoa > Arthropoda > Insecta > Orthoptera > Acrididae > Schistocerca > Schistocerca serialis. Next base: position 207,533 of record NW_026047571.1, on the reverse strand, counting down.
GGAAACAGACAAATGTATCGATTTGAGGTAAGGGCCCCTGTACGGGAAACAAACGTGTCGAAAGTTGCAAGTGAAAATCGTTATCCAATCTCTGACAGTGGAATACAAGTACTGGTAGTGTTGTTGCTAGGATTGTAGGGTAGGCAGCTTTCACAGACGGCAGTATAGACCAAAACAAGAAAAAATGTGAAGTAAACATGGACTCTAAACTGCATGCTCCTGGAGCTATAAGCGCTTGTTCAATAGTGGAGATGGGTTTCACGCTAGCGAAGATGAACAAGTGCTCATGGTTCATGATGTATGCATTTTACAGCCTATGTGTACTGCACATTTTCTTGTTTCGTTCCATACCACCGCCTCTGAAAGTTTCCTGTCCTACATCTTAGCAACAACGATAACGGTACATAGTATCAGAGGTAACAAAGGTTTTCTGTTATAATTTTCCGGTACAAGAACATAATCTCAAATTTATACATTCATCCATCTGCATCATCTTAGAAAGTTTGTAACATCTTCGTGGGATCCCTCTATTTTTGTAGGCGCCGGTGCCTATAACTTTGACGCTCTATAGCGTCGCTAGAGTGGTGTGGAGCACGACTTGTGAAACACCCTGTATATAGAATGAATAACATTAGGGAATGGACTAGAACGCTGTCTCACTCACTTCTCACGTATTGCCTTCCTTTTATGTCCTTCAACTCGTACAGCTGGTGTCTCGTTTCTGGTGGAGTTCTAAGTAATGTTTCGCTCGCTATATTTTATTCGTGGTTGCACCTTAAATTCAAACTGTATATTGTGGTCAACATTGTCAAAAGTTTTTCTGTATATAAAGATGTTCTAAATATGGGTTCTGTTCCCTCCAAATTGATTTTCTTCTAGATCAGCTTCGGTAAGGTGCTCCATTCCTCTGTAAATAGTTTGTACCAGTATTTTCAGCTAGGAGTTATCATAGTGGTGCTTTGGCAATCTTCGCACTGACCACGATTTACCTTATTTAGTATTGGTGCTATTACGTTTCTCGTTTAGTATGAGGATTTAGCGGTTATTTCAGCTGGCGTAGACGTTCAGGAGTGAAGCAGCAAATCCCGGCAGAGTGAGTCGTCGCCAGCTCCGCTAGAGCCCTCTGGTAGCGAAGCCCTGCGCTATGGACGACTGGCTGTGTGAGGGACTAGTAGCGACTCCTGGCAGCGATGTGATGAATAGGAAAATAGTATTGCTAAAAGTTTTATCCACGCCTTTTAGCATTTAGAATGGAGATATGGCACGGAATTTAGTAGGAAAAGAAAACAGCCATAGTAGCAGACTCTCTCTTGCAATGCAACGTCAATGATACTATACTATAACAATAACAGACCAACTGAATCTGTAGAGGTAGTAATATAATTTCTTTTCTGACCTGCAAGATACTTTCATATAAAGCTGAGCCTGAGAGGTTGTCATCTAACTACCAACAGAAATATTATATGAAACATGTACACCTGTCAGTAAAGTCGTCAAGAAATTCGTTTTTTAAATGTTAAATGTCATCGGTGTAATTTAGCATTCAGCTCACATAAGACCAGGAGAATTATCCTCCTTCATACAAAGAAAGAGTTTATCTCATTAGTGACCTGTGTCCTATCATAATCTCATTTTGACACTTGAATAATTTGAAAAAAAAAAAGGCCTGTGTTCGTTTTGAAAATACAATTAGTGACAATATACGTTTATAAAAGGCATTGAGTGTGAACTGTTGCGAAACGATTTCTGATACCCGAATTTATTTATTATCATATAATCAATCAGGATACTAAAAAGAAAAGGCAGACTGACACACCTAAAAGTAATTTTTTTTCACTGTTGATATAATATTTTGCATTTATTTTGACATAGAAATAATTTATCCTGTTTCAGCACTGAGAATGTGCTAAGTAAATATGTAATATATGTATCAGTATTGCAGTGAAACTTATTTTTCTAATTACTGATTGTTAACTACAAGAAAATAGAAGCTGTTTTGATATTTATCTTAGCAGCATTTAGCACAAAAACGAAAATAAAACGTAATTAGTTTTTTTTAGTAAAGATTTTATTTCATTGTTGTAATCCTACAAATATTCATGATACTATGAAGTTTCTTTTGACAATGAGATATATTATGTAGAAAGTACCTCGAAAATATATGTAGATCTGGTCAGGTGAAGAAAGTGTGCGTATTAAAATTTAAAATAAGTGTTTGCAGCAGCATAATCAGGTTTAGTTTGTAGTCTGGGAGTGAGCTCCAAGTGGGATCCGAAGCACGGGCCCCACGGGGGTGCCCGGCATGCGCCACATGCCAGGGCAGAGGTGGAGGCTAGTGTAAGTCTGAAAATTCCAGCGCCGGCCGGGGATAGAACCCCGGCCCGGCTGGGGCGAATAGCCCCAGCCGAGGCGCTGGAACGTTCCAGACCCCTTACCACTAGACCACCGGGGACCCCGGCCGTTTCCTGCTCTGAACTCGATGTGGTAGTCGTGTCACAGTACAGTACAGCACTGCCTGTTGTCGGCTGTGTTTACATCGGACGCTGAGTGGCGGACTCTAGCCGGCGACATTAGATCGCTGTGAGGGGGAAGTGTTTACCTCCGACTGCTAGCTGTCCCCCTTACCCAGCTGAAGTTTTATTGCGTGGCTGTAGTTGCTTTACAGTTTTCAAATGTCTTTGATATCAGCCTCTGCGACTGCATGCAGCCGACACTTGTTAATCATTTGTTTCAATCTTTTCCCAAATGCCTCGAGAAAACCGAAGAAACTTCGTCACTAATCGAGGCGACTGTCATAGCAGAACGACCCGCAGACATTCTATAATTACAAGTCAACGCCTAGCTTACACCGGATAATTCTATTTGTTTCATCAGTTGTTTAGATAATTATACTGTCGCCGGCCGCGGTGGTCTAGCGGTTCAGGCGCTCAGTCCGGAACCGCGCGACTGCTAAGGTCGCAGGTTCGAATCCTGCCTCGGGCATGGACGTGTGTGATGTCCTTAGGTTTAAGTAGTTCTAAGTTCTAGGGGACTGATGACCACAGATGTTAAGTCCCAAAGTGCTCAGAGCCAGAGCCAATTATAGTGTCATTCAGCACCTTGTGACAGGCGTCTGTTTTTTACAATGCACGAAATACCACAGCATATTAATCAGTTGCAAATAAATGCCTGAATGTGCAGTTCAGGTCCGCGCCGTAGATTTTATGTGAAAACGTCGGGATAAAATCGTAACATGAGTTTCATATTAATATGTAATTTAATTATCAATATCTGTAATACAGTGGTCACACGGTTACTCACAATTTAGGACTTTCAGTGGCTGGTGTACGATATAGCCTTTGAGTACGTTATCGCGTCGCGCCGTTTCTTCCTTTTTTTTCCGACTCTGTGGGAGCTGTCGCCTTCTCTCAGCGCTGCACTTTTTAGGCTTCTGGGAGGGCTTTTCTCGCGTTTTCTGTAATTTCGAGCATATTTGCAAGTCCTGTGAGACGAACTCTTCTTTTGTGTCATAGGTTTAAACTCAATATAGATTTTCGCTTATATTCCGGCGAATATTTTTATTTTCTATTCCGGCGCTCCATAAGCTGTTCATCGCAATGACACCCAAATCAGTATCCTAGCTTACAGCTACACCAGTTTATAACTTTACACAAAGCTGATTTGTAACAATGACGCGCATATGCCTACACTGGTACGATGACAACACAGGCAACAAGCGACAACCACGTACAGACGGCGTGGACTTAACCTTTGTTTGCGCACTGTCGGTCTCGTAGTTATTAGTGATTCAAATCTGACGCCATTTTGTCACACAAGAAACTTCGACCAAGGAGAAAGTAGACGTTTTCACGTCAGAATAACTTCCAGGCAGTTTTCGACTTTCGTAAAACAGAAACAAGTTTCGACGCTGTGGAATGCAACGAGAAGTAGCAGGTAACGAATTGTTTCGGGATTCCACCATTCATGCTGCAAACGATCATCGAGCGGAAAGATAATGTTGCTGATAAGTATTAAAAGGCGGGAGCAAGCAGACCGGGCGAGGCGAGTCCCCGCCTCTTGCTGAAAGCTTATGGAATTGCCTTACTCGATGCAGGGTACAAAAGGTATTTGTCGGATGTTATAGCTTAACGGAACGCTAAATCATTAAGTGTTAGTCTGGGAACCGAAGTCTCAGATACAAATAAGGAGTGACGCGCTAGTTCCAAAGACATAAGTTCGTTTATAAGAAATTTAGTTCACAAAATGCATCCATTCGTGACAGTTTGTTCAGCATTGAAAAATGAATGAAGCTGAATTTATGTATTTTCGAACATTTGTGTGTGGCTTCCGTTTCAAATACTAAAGCAAATAACATGTAAGAAAACTGGGAATACAGTGGTAAAAAGAATCAAAATTTTATTTCGATTTTTGCTGATTTCATCTAGAATAAAGTCGAGTTAAATAGATTTAATTATTCGAACTTTTTCTTAGATCCTTTGAACTTGGAATTGTGCAAACTCGATTGTAACGGTCCCTTGAGCTTCGAATCTTCTAGAGTCTGCAGTAATGTCTAAAAAGTAGAAAAATCTTCTCGTGCTACTATCCACGTTGCAGTGGATGCTGATTTGGTTGTCCTTCTTAGTATATTAGTATGATTATAGAGTCCTAATCAACGTACGCAACGCTGTTACGGTATAAACGTACGTTTATTTTTACCAAAGCTGCGTAAGAATGCGCTTCTGCCGTGCATCCCCACTCCCTAAATCTGCCACCAGGCAAAAGAGAGTGAATACTCTTTCCTTTGTTTTCCACCCTTCATCGATGACAAGTGATAATGACGTGGCAGCAGAGACCTGTTTAGCTTGAGTGAATGCTTAAACGAAAGGCATGGACGAATATAAATACAAAACAGATATATATGTAACGTCACGTAAACATGAAGAAATCCAAACTCAGTTTATTTTACCATATCAGTACTCATATCGTTTAATTCTTTTAAAACACCGTAAACGGAATTTACAATTTTGGTCGTTTTGTACATCTAGGAACGTTCTTTAGAATAGATAAGTTTCTGATATCTACTCACAGCATTCTTGTGTCTTTTTCCCTTGCATTTGGAATTGTCTTCTCTGACTGCAGATTTTTGAGCAGCACCGATGTCATTATCCTAAATTTGTGTTGGTCTGCAGCGCTGAGGTTGATCCCTCACCTGTGGTCGAGTGAGAGATCATTCCAAAGTGTGGCAGGCAGCGAAAGACTTTGCGAGGGGCCGATCGTAGGGCCTCCAGAGGAAGCTTTTTGGAACGCAAATTCTGGCCGTTCACAGAAGGTGAGTTTGCTGGTAGTTCGTAACTCCAACAATAGGCGCGTAACTGGGCCCCCTTAGTAACATGGCTGCCAAGGAGGGGAAGGACGGCAGTGTGCACAAGGTGGGCGAGTCATTCCTGATTTGTAAAGAGTGCTTCCGGATGCCATGAAGAGCACAGGGTGCAGCCAACTGCAGGTGGTGGCCCAAGTCGGTGCCAGTGACGTGTGTCGCTTTGGATTGGAGGAGATTCTCTCTGGTTTTGGTTAGCGCATATGGTAAAGACTGCCAGTCTTGCTTGCGAGATTAAGGCGGAGCTCACCATCGACAGAACCGACTGTGGTCCTTCGGTGCAGAGCCGAGTGGAAGGTATGAATCATAGGCTCAGGCGGTTATGTGACCGTGTAGGCCTCAGATTCCTTGACTTGAGCCATAGGGTAGTGGGTTTCTGGATTCCGTTTAATAGGTCAGGAGTCCACACGGGTAACGGGGGCGGCGGGGGTGCATTTTTCGGTTAGAGGGTCTCAGGAAACCATAGAAATGGCGTCCGTCTAAAAGGTGCAGGTAAAACACAGTAAGGTGGTTGTAGAAACGATCAGTGTTGTAAATTATCGTAGCTGTGTTGGGAAAGAATCAGAGCTCCAGCCCTAATAGAAAGCACTGAAGCTCAAACAGGTATACATACGGAAAGCTGGCTAAAGCCGGAAATAAGTTAAACCGAAATTTTTTTCAAACGACCTATGTTCAGAAGGGATAGATTAAATACAGTTGGTGCTGGAGTATTTATTGATGTCAGTAGTAGTTTACCTTGTAGTTAAACTGAAGTAGATAGTTCCTGCGTTATAGTATGGGTAGAGGCTATACTTTTCAATCTGACTAAACTATTAATTGGGTAGATTTACAACCCCCGACTGAGTGAATATAGTTGCTGAATAGTTGAAAGAAAACGTGAGTCTTGTTGTGGTTGGCAGGAGAGCCAACACTGTGTTACTAGAGGAAGCCGAAAGGCACGCGTTTTAGCTCAACGCAGGCTGGCGTGAGGTCTGGAACAGGACAAGGAAATTAGGAAAAAACGGACGTAGCTGGTGGAATACTTAACTTTAATCCATTAATGGTGAACGTCTCTCTTGACGGTACATTATTCACAGCATCAATAGTAACTGGTAATGGCGCCTTGCTAGGTTGCAGCAAATGACGTAGCTGAAGTCTCGGCAAATGAGAACGTATTTTGTCAGTGAACCATCGCTAGCAAAGTTGTTTGTACAACTGGGGCAAGTGCTAGGTAGTCTCTCTAGACCTGCCGTGTGGCGGCGCTCGGTCTGCAATCAGTGATAGTGGCGACACGCGGGTCCGACGTATACTGACGGACCGCGGCCGATTTAAAGGCTACCACCTAGCAAGTGTGGTGTCTGGCGGTGACACCACAAGTATCATTTCAAATAGGTACCCTACTCACACAATTATAGTCGGTGGTGATTTCAATCTACCCTCGATATGCTGGAAAATTTATACGTTTAAAGCCGGCAGCAGGCATAAAACGTCATCCGAAATTATACTGAATGCTTTCTCAAAAAATTATTTTGAACAATTAGTTCGTGAGCCCACTCGAAGCATAAATGGTTGAGAAAGCGTACTTGACCTCTTAGCAACAAATATTCCTGGATGAATAGGTAGTATCATGACGAATACAGGGATTAGCGACCATAAGGCAGTTGCTGCCAGACTGAATACTGTAACACGTACGAACAACAAAACTCAAAGTACATCTATTTTTAAAAAGCTGATAATGCTGTTAACGCTTTTTAAAGAGACAGCCTCCACTCCTTTCGATCTGATCATGTAAGCGTAGAAAAGATGTGGAATGATTTCAAAGAGATAGTATCGATTGCAATTGAGAGATATATATACCACATAAATTAATAAGTGATGGTACTGATCCCCCATGGACAAAACGGGTCAAATCGCTGTTGCAGAAGCAACGAAAAAGCATGCCAAATCTGAAAGAATCCAAAATCCCCAAGACTGGCGAAGTTTTGCAGAAGTTCTAAATATAGCGACTACTTCAGTGCGAGATGCTCTTAATAATTTCCGCAACAAAACTCTGTTTTGAAATCTGGCGAAAAACCCAAAGAGATTCTGGTCATACATAAAGTACACCAATGTCAAGACGCAATCAGTACTTTCACTGCGCGAAAATGACGATGAAGTCACTGATGACAGTGCCACTGAAGTAGAGTTATTAAACATGGTTTTCCGAAACTCCTTCAGCAAAGAATACGAAGTAAGTATTCCCGAAGTCCAGTCAACAGAAAGTGCCAAGATGAGAAGCATAGAAGTAAATATCCTCGGTGTAGCAAAGCAGCTTAAATCACTCAATAAAGCCAAGGCTTCCGGTCCAGATTGTATACAAGTCAGGTTCCTCTGAGTGTGCTGATACAATAGCTCCATATTTAGCAATTATATACAACCGCTCACGGAAAGATCCGTACCTAAAGACTGGAAAATTGCTCAGATCACACCAATACCAAAAAAGGTAAGTAGGGCTAATCCGCTGAATTACAGGCCCATATCACTAAGGTCGATTTGCGGTAGCGTTTTGGAACATATACTGTATTCGAACATTACGAATTACCTCGAAGAAAACGATTCATTGGCACACAGTCAGCACGTATTGAGAAAACATTGTTCTTGCGAAACACTTTGCATACTCAGAAAGTAATATCGACAGGGGATGTCAAATTGATTCTTTATTTTTAGATTTCCAGAAGGCTTTCAACAGCGTTCCTCACAAGCCTCTTGTAAACAAACTGCATGCCCTTGGAATATCGCCTCAGTTGTGCGACAGGATTTATGATTTCCTGTCAGAAAGGTCACAGTTCGTACTAATAGACGGAAAGACATCGAGTAAAACAGAAGCAATATCCATCGTTCCTCAAGGAAGCGTTATAGGTCCTCTATTGTTCCTGATCTATATTAACTAGATAATCTGAGTAGCCGTCTTAGATTGTTTGCAGATGATGCTGTCATTTACCGTCTAGTAAAGTCATCAGATGATCAAAACGACTTGCAAAATGATTTAGATAAGGTATCTGTATTGTGTGAAAAGTGGCAATTTTCCCTTAATAAAGAAAAGTGTGAAGTTATTCACATGAGTACTGAAAGAAATCCGCCAAATTTCTTTTACGCCGTATGTCACACAAATCTTAAGGCTGTAAGTTCAACTAAATACTTAGGGATCACAATTACAAATAATCTAAATTGGAACGATCACATAGATTGTGTTCTGGTAGTGGAAACCAAAGACTTGCGATTCATTGGCAAAACACTTAGAAGATGCAACAGGTCTACTAGAGAGACTGCTTCACAATGCTTGTCCGCTCTATTCTGGAGCATTGCTGTGCGTTGTGTGATCCGTATCAGATGGGACTCACGGCTCGTTTTGTATTATCGCGAAAGAGGGGCTAGAGCACCACAGGCATGATACGTGAATTGGAGTGGCAATCGTTAAAACAAAGTCGTTTTTCGTTGCTACGGGATCTGCTCATGAAATTTCAATCACCAGTTTTCTCCTCCGATTGCGAAACCATTCTGCTGGCATCGACGTATATAGGGAGAAATGATGATCACATTAAAATAAGAGAAATCATGGCTTGCACAGAAAAATTTAAGTGCTCGTTTTTCCCAACCGCCATTCGAGATTGAAACGATAGAGAGAGACAGCTCGAAGGTAGTTCATTGAACCCTCTGCCAGGCACTTTATTGTTAATAGCGGAGTAATCACGTGGATGTAGATGTTGTATGCGTGTACGAATCTAAACTGAATTGTATGCTGATTCTCTCAGGGCGTGTAACATAGTCATTTGAAAGTGGATCTTCGTGATATACATTAGTTGCACTGGTGACAGTATACAATGAAAATGGAAGCTACCAGGTGGATATAAATTGTACGACAGAGCCTGCAATATAATTGGCACTCATTGTGATACATTAAAGTTACTTTATCTATCTTCTTGTCGCAGAGACAGTATCTCTCATCACACTACAGAGATAAAGATGTAGCTTTTCTGCGCCCCCTTCTGAAGAAGAGCCTTGAAAGTCTCGAAAGCTAGTTTACAGGAATAAAAAAAATTCGAAATACGCTATCGGCAAACAATCGCAGCAACAGAAAATAATGAACTTAGTGCGATGAAATTTTGAGAATACGTTGCTCTGTGGCATATGTGTAAGTGATGAACGTTGCAAGATCACAGGTTAACGTAAGCACGGGATAAGCCATTGCAAATGCGAAATGCTGTGAAACCGCCAGAATGTTGACTGCAAGCATGCAAACGTGCATGCGTTGTTTGTGAGTTACCGGATGTCAGTTTGTGGTACTTGCTGCAGTTGGTTGGTCAATACAGCGACGGTTGAAGCTGGAGTTGACGTCCTATGACGTCCCAAATGGGCTCTGTTGGAGACAGATCTGGTGGTCGAGCAGGCCAGTGCAACATGTCGACACACTGTAGAACGTGTTGGTTTACAGCACCAGAAATGATCATCACGTTAAAATAAGCAAAAGCTTTCCATGTTATCTAACCTGTGTTTAGTCGCAGACAGCGATCTGAAACTGTCACTGGTGTACTGTTCTCTAGAACGAATGTTCTGTCCTGTATTAAACTTAGTTCATTCCTACAGTTAATTTTATAAAGCCGAGACTATGATTTTATAAGGAACGTCCAGACTCGCTGCTTTATGACATTAATTTTTATTTCTTTCACTTTCACTACAGATCTGTTTCGGCTAAATCGTCATTATCAAATGACGTATGTATTGTCTAGATAAACTGATGTACATTGTTGATTTAAAACAGTAATTAATTTGTTGCGACAGTAACAACTTTGGAGCCACAATCTCATATGTTTATGTCGTAGCTCCAAAACTGTGAAATTACTGTCACAACTTTTTAATTACTGCCTTAATTCAACAAATAGAAACGACAGTCAAAATACTGTTACCAAAGATATTATTTGTATGTTAGTCCATCGATAAATATATAATCGATAATGGCAGTTTAGCCGAAATAAATCTATAGTGAAAGTGAAAGAAATGAAAATTAATATCACATAGCTGTGAATCTGGGCACCCTTATAAATATGTAACATGCTGACTTTACTACGCTACAGGCCCTATGGAACCCAGAGTGCGTGAAAGGTTTATTGTGTTGTAGGCTGTGACGTACGGTCGGGCCTAACGTGTCGTCGGTATGGAAGCCTGTTCTTACTTCGCTGTTACGAAACTCTTCAGCTATTCTGCCAGAAACAGGTCCACGTTATGGTAGGGACAAATAGTGTTAGCTTCTTCCTCTTTCTGCAACGTAATCTCATCAGTAGTATTGCGACTGAGTAATTTTGCAGCGAACGTTTTACCAGTTATTTGTGCAATGAAAACGTCGTTCAGTGCTACATGTCTAAGGCTTCCTAGTTCATTGTAATTTCATTCCGCTCTAGGGAAAGACTGACTAATCTGTGAATCATAGAAAGGGTTCGTGGGAGGCATAAATTATTGTAGATATCATTATCTGTGCAAGTGGGATTACGATAAATGCCAAATACCATTATCACTAATCAAAATATCCACGGGTATGCTGCCGGTCTATAGTGTCCAACGGGCACAATATTTCGGCGATCATATATGTCGCCATCATCAGGTGAACTGACGGACTGAGCTCCTGTGAACGTGCCGGCACGGAGATCCGTACGCTATGGCTGCTCAGAGGGAAGTGGGTTCGGTCGCGGCGGCGGCCGATTTAAATACCCTCCGCCCGTGGGCGTGCGTGAAACTTGTCGTGCGTTGACGAAATCCAAGCCGATGAAGTCAAATATCAGCAGTAAAGAGAGGGCGGCCATTCGTGATCTGAGGTAGCGCTCTGAAATTGTTGTCTTACCGGCTGACAAAGGCAATGCTACGGTTGTTGTCTCCCATAAGGACTACACTGATAAGATGCAGAGCCTGCTAAATGACGATTCCTACCGGAAGATCAGCGTTGACCCTACAAAGAAGGTGGAGAACAAGACGAGGGCGCTTTTCAAGGACGCAGATTTACCGGAGGGTGACGCTAAGAAATTGTTACCCGAAGGTCCGGTACCGCCTAGACTATATGGACTCCCGAAGGTTCACAAAGAGGGGGTACCATTACGCCCCATTGTCAGTAACATCAGGGCACCTACATATTTGTTGGCCAAATACCTCACGGGAATATTAAGTCCTTATGTGGGTAAATGCCCTCATCACATCCGTAATTCCGTGGATTTTGTTAAACGCCTTGATAGCTTCAGGTTGGATGAGTCAGATATCATGGTGAGTTTTGACGTCGTTTCCTTGTTTACGAGGGTACCCCTGCGAGAGTCACTAGAATTGATTAGTCAGAAGTTTGACGACAAGACCACTGAACTTTTTAGGCATGTCTTGACTTCCACGTATTTTCTTTTTAATGGAGAATACTACGAACAAACGGAGGGAGTCGCCATGGGTAGCCCACTCTCACCGGTGGTAGCGAATTTGTACATGGAGAACTTCGAGGAGGAAGCCCTGTCGTCATCCGTATGGAAACCTACTTGCTTTTTCCGTTACGTGGACGACACATTCGTCATCTGGCCACATGGTATGGATAAACTCCTTGACTTCCTTACACGTCTAAACTCCATACACCCCAACATCAAATTCACTATGGAGACTGAAACGGAGGGTAAATTACCTTTCCTTGACGTCTGGGTCAAGAGAAGGGCTGACGGCACCCTAGGTCATGGGGTGTATCGGAAGACTATGCACACTGATCTGTATTTGCACGCAGACAGCTGCCACCACCCTTCACGGAGGAATGGGGTACTTAAAACTCTAGTACATAGGGCGCGCACTATCTCTGACGCAGAGAGTCTACCCCAGGAATTGGAACATCTGAGAAGTGTATTTCGAAAAAATGGGTACTCAGAGTGGCAGATTCAACGTGCTCTCCGCCCAACCACTGCAGCACAACCTGTTGAGATGGATGAAGTCACGAGGGAGGAGGTAGGCACTGCATTTATTCCATACACAGGCGCACTCTCGGGGAAAATCGCCCGCATTCTGAAGAAACACCGGGTCGGAACTGTGTTTTGTCCTCCAAATAAAACTCGTGCACTGGTGGGGAGCGCCAAAAATGACCTCGGTTTGAGGAAGGCCGGCGTGTACCAGATTCCGTGTCAATGTGGCAAGTCGTATATTGGTCAGACGATGCGTACCGTCGAGGATCGATGCCGTGAACACCAGAGGCACACTCGACTGATGTATCCGAACAAGTCGGCGGTCGCTGAACATTGTTTGTCGGAAAATCACGCCATGGAGTATGAGCGCACGAGGATTCTGGTACAGACGTCGAGATACTGGGACAGCGTTGTTAGAGAGGCCATCGAAATTCGCACCAATGACGACCTCATAAACCGTGACTGTGGCTATAATCTTAGCAAGGCTTGGGAACCAGCGATCGGGTTAATCAAGAGTAACTCGAGCAAACGTATAGTTGTGACGACCACGGCGGACAGAGCCATCACACCGACGTCATCTCAGACGCCGTCGCAATCTGTTCCACCGCGCGACCGTGGCGCAGGGAGCGCGCCGCGGGCGGAGGGTATTTAAATCGGCCGCCGCCGCGACCGAACCCAGTTCCCTCTGAGCCGCCATAGCGTACGGATCTCCGTGCCGGCACGCTCACAGGAGCTCAGTCCGTCAGTTCACCTGATGATGGTGACATGTATGATCGCCGAAATATTGTGCCCGTTGGACACTATAGACTGGCAGCATACCCGTGGATATTTTGATTATCAAATACGCCGGGAGAAACTCAAGAATCACACCATTATCACTCTTTATAGTCAGATTCAGTCAGTTGGATGTTGTTGTTGTTCTATCTCGATGGTGAAAATTAATGCTAGTGTATATACTATTCAGTTATGTCAACGTAGTGACAGTGTCACTGAGTGATCTTCTGATTGACACAAAGATTTCGTCCATGAACATACTATAATATTAAATTTTATTAGCTCTGACGGGGAATTTCTTAAAGTACTGCCTTTTGTGATGTTTAACAAAACTGTTAGCAAGCGTACTTGTTATACAAATTGGAATGGCAAAGGCTTCCGGTCGTAAAAAATTTCAGTATCAGAAGTAATAACCTAATGACATCTTTAATTTCTTGTACATTAGGTTTTTGTGTTGGAGAAGATTCTCTTCAGTAATTTTAATACTCTCATAAATGTGAATGTTTCAGTGTCAGAAGTAATAACCTAACGACATCTTTAATTTCTTGTACATTAGGTTTTTGTGTTGGAGAAGATTCTCTTCAGTAATTTTAATAGTCTCATAAATGTGAATGTTAGTAAGTAAATTAACTACGTTAAAGGATACGAAATTTCCATCATCAGGAATGGAAAAGTTTTTAATTTTAGCTGTTAGTTAAAGGGAATTTTTGATATTCTTTAAATGGTGTATGTGATTTTTGCCGATTTCATAGAAGCGCCGTCTGTATAGTTAACACTGTGCACTGGAAGCGAAGGCGGCATGCAGGCGGAGGCGACGCTGGGTTCGTAGCGGTGGGCAGCAATTGTCGGCTACGACGGGACTGCCCTGGAGGCACACTTACATTCGAGGGGCCACACGTGTCACGGCGGATGTAGCAGAAGGTCCGTAGCAGCAGTGACCCTGTCGCAGTTATGTGCACCACCTGTTCTAGTGTCTGGTGTACACGAAGGACCTCTGCGGACCGAGCTGCAAACTCCTTAGCTCGCTGGACAGTGCAGTTAATGATTTACAGGGGCTGTGCTTGATGCAGCCTGCCTGGCAGAGGAGTGTTGCAGGGTGGCGTCAGCGCCTGACGGCTTCCGCGACTGGACAAATGAACTGGTGGTAAAAAAATCACCGCAACAAAAAAAAAAGTCATGTAGAGTAATGAAATTTCGGGAATACGACTGTCCATTTAAGTGATTACTATTGCAGCATCACAGGGCAATATAAGCGCGAAATAAGCCGTTGCAAAAGTGACATGCTGGTAAATTAATAACACATGTAACGATCAGAATGTTTAATGCAAGCACTGAAACGGGCATGCACTGTGTTGTGAAGGTGTGCGATGTCAGTTTGTGTCGCAAATGGCGGTGGTTTGGGGGTCAGTGAAATGCATGTTACTGGGCGCCTGGCTCGGGGCTGTCCCTGAAGTAACCGATTTTTAACATTTCGTTATGTCGCCGACTGCTGTTCAAATTGCTGCTGCAGAAGAAATGTGATGCGCCAGAGCCATACGCCAAACACGATTGCCTTCGCTCTCGGTAGCGCCACGTGACCGGTCGGAGCCCGGCCTTTTGGCAACCGTACATTCTGGTGGTCACCGCTGCCAGTAATCGTGTACAGTGCTACATTTCTGCCAAGTCTTCCTGCGATATCGCTGAAGGAACATCCAGCTTCTCGTCGCCCTATTACACGACCTCGTTCAAACTCAGTAAGATGGTCATAATGGCGTCTCTGTCGCCTCAAAGGCATTCTTGACTAAGATCAAATCACCACCTCCCATCTAGAAGGTAACTAACGCCCACAACCGTCACGGCGTGTATTTAAAGCAAACCTGATTTTCACCCTCATAGTACCGCTACTAACACCGCTCTTATGCGACTGGCGCGAAATTTAAATATACATTATTTTTCGAATATAAAAACACGCCTACCAACTTTCGTTTATCTCGCACAACTGCTTGTAGTGTTGCGATTTTTTCCGTCGGTGTATGTTCAAGAATTCTGCAGCAAACGGATGTTAACAATATTGGTCTGTAATTTTGCAGGTCCGTCCTATTACTGTTCTTATACACTACTGGCCATTAAAATTGCTACACCAAGAAGAAATGCAGATGATAAACGGGTATTCATTGGACAAATATATTATACTAGAACTGACATGTGATTACATTTTCACGCAGTTTGGGTGCATAGATCCAGAGAAATCAGTACCCTGAACAACCACCTCTGGCCGTAATAACGGCCTTGATACGCCTGGGCATTGAGTCAAACAGAGCTAGTATGGCGTGTACAGGTGCAGCTACCCATGCAGCTTCAACACGATACCACAGTTCATCAAGAGTAGTGACTGGTGTATTGTGACGAGCCAGTTGCTGGACCACCATTGACGAGGCCTATTCAATTGGTGAGAGATCTGGAGAATGTGCTGGCAAGGGCAGCAGTCGAAAATTTTCTGTATCCAGAAAGGCCCATACAGGACCTGCAACATGCGGTCTTGCATTATCCTGCTGAAATGTAGGGTAGAGCCACGGGTCGTAACACATCTGAAATGTAACGTCCACTGTTCAAAGTGCCGTCAATGCGAACAAGAGGTGACCGAGACGTGTAACCAATGGCACCCCATACCATCACGCCGGGTGATACGCCAGTATGGCCATGACGAATACACGCTTTCAGTGTGCATTCACCGCGATGTCGCCAAACACGGATGCGACCATCATGATGCTGTAAACAGAACTTGCATTCATCCGAAATAATGACGTTTTCCCATTCGTGCACCCAGGTTCGTCGTCGAGTACACCATAGCACGCGCTCTTGACTGTGATGCAGCGCCAAGGGTAACAGAGCTGATAGTCCATGCTGCTGCAAACGTCGTCGAACTGTTCGCGCAGATGGTTGTTGTCTTGCAAACGTCCCAACCTGTTGACTCAGGGATCGAGACGTGGCTGCACGATCCGTTACAGCCATGCGGAAAAGATGCCTGTCATCTAGACTGCTAGTGATACGAGGTCGTTGGGATCCAGCATGACGTTCCGTATTACCGTCATGAACCCACCGATTCCATATTCTGCTAACAGTCATTGGATCTCGACCAACGCGAGCTGCAATGTCGCGCTCCGATAAAGCACAATTGCGATAGGCTACAATCTGACCTTTATCAAAGTCGGAAACGTGATGGTACGCATTTCTCCTCCTTACACGAGGCATCACAACAACGTTTCACCAGACAACGCCGGTCAACTGCTGTTTGTGTATGAGAAATCGGTTGGAAACTTTCCTCATGTCAGCACGTTGTAGGTGTCGCCACCGGCGCCGATGTTGAGTGAATGTTCTGGAAGTTTAATCATTTGTAAATCACAGCATCTTCTCCCTGTCGGTTAAATTTAGCGTTTGTAGCACGTCATCTTCGTAGAGTAGCAATCTTAATGGCCGGTAGTGTATATAGGAGTCACTTTTTTCCAGTCACTTGGGACTTTGCGTTAGGCGAGAGATTCACGATAAATGTAACCGAAGTAAGGGGCCCATGCTGTAAAGTACTGTTTCTGAAACCGAATCGGTATTTCGTCAGGACCTGGCGACTTATTTGTTACCAAATCTTCCAGCTGCTTCTCTAGGCCAGGAATGTCCATTACCATGGTGTCGACACGAGAGTTTAACGACTGTATGTTTCTACGATCCTCCTGCGTGAAATATTTCTTAAACACGAAATTTAAAAGTGCAGCATTCCTTTTGTTGCTTTCTACTAGCACACCAGGCTGGTCGACGACTGGGCAAAAGCTTCGCCCTACTTAGCGGTTTTACGTAGGACCAGAATAGTCTCGCGATCTCTTCAAGATAATTTGTTAAGGTATACCGGTGACAGCTTTATGCTCGAGAATCAATCATTCCACAGACGCTCGAATCTGTACTAACCTTTACTTGTCGTTAGCCCGCTCTATTTTGAACGGAGAGTGCAACAGTCTTTGTTTCCTCATCATTTTCCGCAATGTATCTTTTCCATCCTTCATTCACTTACTAGGCACATACTTTTCCTCAGCACGATTTACAATCTGTTCAAACTTGGCCTATAATTTCTCTACATCCGTCGTACTGGAACTAAATAATGTCCATTCGCTATCTGAGATTCTAACAAACGCTTTTCTGCTCTTTCTAGCAAAACTCTTCTCCTAGCTTTCTTGACTGATTTCATAACTTAAGTAACCATCGTCGCCACAATGACGTCATTATCACTAACGCCTGTCTCTGTAGTGACACCGTCGGTGAGTCCAGGCATCTTTGTAGCTACGTGCTCTAAAATACTCACATCAAAATAAAGTTTTGCACCACCTCGGTTCCTAGAGTTCCGGAACCTGTACAGAGAATTGGAATAGAGATCAACATAAACATCGTTTCCGCCCTCTTTACTGCTCATAAAACCACACATTGCATGTTGTACCACCATACAGCGAGACCTTCAGAGTTGGTTGCCCAGATTGGTGTACACAACGGAACCTCTAATACCCACTACCACGTCCTCTTGCATTAATGCACGCCTGTATTCGTCGTGGAATAATATCCACAAGTTCATCAAGGCAGATCGTCCCACTCCTAACGGCGATTCGGCGTAGATCACTCAGTGTGGTTGGAGGGTCACGTCGATCATGAACAGCCCTCTTCAATCTATCCCAGGTATGTTCGATAGGGTACATGTCTGGAGAGAAATGGTTCAAATGGCTCTGAGCACTGTGCGCCTTTTGAGGTCATGAGTCGCCTAGAACTTAGAGCTAATTAAACCTAACTAACCTAAGGACATCACACACATCCATGCCCGAGGCAGGATTCGAACCTGCGACCGTAGCGGTCGCCTGGCTGCAGACTGTAGCCCCTAGAACCTCTCGGCCACTCCGGGCGGCACATGTCTGGAGAACATGCTGGCCACCCTAGTCGAGCGATGTCGTTATCCTGAAGAAAGTCAGCCACAAGATGTGCACGATGGGCCCGCGAATTGTTGTCCATGAAGACAAATGCCTCGCCAGTATACTACCGATATCGTTGCACCAAAAATTTAAAAAAATCGGTCGGAGGATGGCATTCACGTATCGTACAGCCGTTACGGTGCCTTCCATGACCACGAGAGAGTACATCGGCCCCACATAATGCCACCCCGAAACAGCAGGGAACCTCCATCTTGCTGCACTCGCTGCACAGTGTGTTTAAAGCGTTCAGCCTGACCGGGTTGCCTCCAAGCATGTCTCCGACGATTGTCTGGTTGAAGGTATATTTGGCACTCATCGGTGAAGAGAACGTAATGCTAATTCTGAGAGGTCCATCCGGCATGTTGTTGGGCCCATCGGTACCGCGCTGCACGGTGTCGTGGTTGCGAAGATGGACCTCGCCACGGACGTCGGGAGTGAAGACGTGCATCGTGCAGGTTACTGCGCACAGTTTGAGTCGTAACACGACATCCTGTGGCGGCACGAAAAGCATTATTCAACATGTTGGCGTTGCTGTCGGGGTTCCTCCGAGCCGTAGTAGCCCCCGGGCGGCCTGAGCGAGACATGTCATCGACAGTTCCCGTGTCTCTGTATCTACTCTATGTCCGAACAACAACGCTTTCGTTTACTCCGAGTCGCCTTGACACTTCCCTTGTTGAGAGCCCTTCCTGGCACAAACTAACAATGCGGACCTCTGCATTGACGGTCTAGGCACCGTTTAACTGCAGGCAACACGAGCCGTGTACCTCCTTCGTGGTGGAATGACTGGTACGGATCGGCTGTCGGACCCCGTCTGTGTAATAGGCGCTGCTCATACACGGTTGCTCACCTCTTTGGTCGGGTTCAGTGACATCTTTAAACAGTCAAAGGGACTGTGTGTGTGATACGATATCCACAGTCAACGTTTATCTTCAGGAGTTCTGGGAACCGGGGTCATGCATATTTTTTGATTTTTTTTTTATGTGTGTATTTGCATTGTATGTGCGCTCTCGAACTAGCTGCTCAAGAGAGTTTTCGAAAAAACGTGTTCAACAGTACTTCGCAAGGCTACTTATGTGGAAACCTTGTAACGAATCCATAGGTGTCCTAGTCTACGCTCGGAACTAATACTGCACGATTTGGGTGCTTCCGCACTACTGAGCGTAGACTTTCTTTGAATAACTCTGTCTCGACGGAATCAGGAGACCGGTAATAACATCCAACATTACCTTCTTTTCACCTAGACCTGTCATACATTACCAGATAACTTCACAGCCACACTCAAATCCGACTGGAGTAGAAACAACGTTTTTGTCGCAATCGGTAAACGCTTCCCCTTCAGTGGCGTTGAATATGTCTTTTCGATACACGTTTCACGAATCGGTAAACATTTCAGAGCTTTATACTTGGAGTCTCAGACAGCTCTCGGTCCCGAGAATAATTTGAGTGTGACTAATTTCCGAGGGGGTAGTAAAGGCGAAATATTAGGGATGCGCGATGTCTGTTCTTTCTGACATGTTTGAATAAACAGACAACACGCTTTCATATAGCTGACTCGCCTCTACGAGCAATGAATCTACCACACTGAGTGCGGACGCACAGTTGCGTTCGACCTGCCGCGGGAATCTCAGAGTAGGGAGGGCACAGCCGGGGACTGCCGGTAGGGGGTGTGGGCGGGCTGGGGGGTGCCGAGGCAGCACTCGGCGCCGCGTCCGGCTGCCACAGTGGTTCACGCGACGGCTAGTCAGCAGGAGACCCCGGGTTCGAGTCCCAGTGTGGCATACATTTTCCTGCATCGCCGCTGATTCCGCGTAAGGTCCCAGGGCAGCTTACCTTAATAGTTGCTTCCGTTTCCTTTCTCCTCACTTCACCTTCAGTCGACATAAAAAGGCGAAATAGCGTGCGGCTGTTTGGCGTAGCGAAGATGAGCCGGAAGACACAGACGACCTCCTTATACAGGTTGCACGAGAAATATTACGCACTGACATAGGTAAGGTAGACATTGGTAGGAGTTATTGGATGGTGCGTAGGTTATAAGGTGCTTCGAAATCTCGTCTAATAATTGTCAAGTTTGTCTCACACCGAAAAAGGACGCAGATCTTCAGCCACAAGAAAAAAAAATTAGCAAAGACAGGGCTTGCAATAAGACAAGATCTTACAAAGTCCCGTCTAAGGATTTAAAACAGCGCCACACCCCATTTCGCCCTTCAGAATGTACGGACTCTGGACGGCAGCGTAATTAAGACAGCCCCTGAAAAGAATGCATTTACAAACGTGTCAGGACTGAACAGCATTAAAAGAAACTACGCGAGCCAAAGTGAAAACTTAACACCTCTCACCTTCATTTAATACCAATCTTTTGCAACATCTCTCCTTCTCTGAATACTATCTTGAAATTGTATCAACTATCTCTGTTTCTGTGCCTATACCTATTGTTCTTGTAACTGTAACTCCGTAATTATCTTCCTGCTAGTGTCTTCGACTGTTACCATCAACTGTAGTATTACTTACTCTGACACTATTTGCCTGAAATTCTTTACATTGTATGCTATGACACAACTGCAGTTATTGTTATTTTCCTGGTTACCTTACTCGCTCACCTACTCAGTTTAAACTGCCGACAGAAATATCACAATCACTATTATTGTAGTAATTTCCAACTTGTTAACATTCTTCGTTAATTTTATAGCGAACTGCTTTTCATCCCCTGTCACAGAGGACACGTCGTATCTATATTCGTCGTTATTCTCAACGGTACCCCTTCACGACGAATACTCTCTGCTCCCCGCTACTCCGTATTGTGACTGGGTTTTCTCTGTTGGCGCTGGTCAAATGTTAGGATGAGCATTACTGGAAAGGGCATTTGATTCTAAAGCATTATGTCAGTGTGAAAAACACTAAATAAATTACTTTTCCTCTCATAACAACATTTGTGCAGGGTGGGTTCTCCCTTGGCTCAGGTATGAGGTAGAATCAAAAAGCATTTTTACATAAGTTAAATTTATCGAAAGTTTTGTACAATGGTTTCCCTACTGGATTGTTTTGGCTGTGAGAGTGGCAGCTGTGTCGTTTGCAAAGCCTTCTGCTTGCGTGAGCGGCGGAGTCTGATTACGCACGGTGGTGTGTATCTCGTGTCGCCGTTTCGCCCAGTTGACTGGAGACGCGCATCGCGAGGTGGCCCGTTTAATTATTGAGGACGAAGTTGTGACTCGGACGGTGATACCTCGGATGTGGCGTCCCAGTGTTTCTCTTCTCTAAGCGGCCGCGTGTGTCGTGTGTCGGCCAGCGGAGCGGCGCTGCGGCAGAAGGCCAGTGTCCCGGACTCGAACGACGGACTCCCGCTTGCCAGTCTTCGGCTATCAGATCTTCGTCCCAGGTCACACGTGACTG
Organism: Schistocerca serialis cubense; assembly: GCF_023864345.2. Classification (NCBI taxonomy): domain Eukaryota; kingdom Metazoa; phylum Arthropoda; class Insecta; order Orthoptera; family Acrididae; genus Schistocerca; species Schistocerca serialis. The sequence continues at coordinate 186,111 of NW_026047571.1, read as the reverse complement.
CTGATGTGAGGCCGTCTCCTTCCCGTCCTCACGAGTCACTCGGGTACATAAAAATCAGGCCTCAAATACCTTCTAACTTCTGTCTTCTGGCGCCGAGGCTGCTGCTCGCTATTCCATTACAGCGGCGGACTCGGTGCTTCTGTGTACGATGTAGTCTCTTCCTGCATGATGGTCTTCAGCACCGACTGTACCGGGACTGAACTGAAAGCTACTACTGTCGGGCCCACTGCGTCTCGCGTATTCATTCACTTCAGTTCACTGGAGGTGAACGACTTCACGGTCATTACCTCTTCTGTCACGTCGAAAAGCTTCGCGAAGAATCTTCTTAACGTCGGTCATTGGCTCTCGGAATGTAGGCGAGGGCCTTTGATCACATGTGGCAACTGAGAAACACGTCAGCCGGACGGGCGATGCCCAGACGGCTGAATTGACAGCTTCTGCTTATGTGGGGAGGGCGATGGCTTCTCCTGAACATGCTGACTTCACGGTCATTGCCTCTGCTGCTCTGCCCGCTGTTTGCCAGTGTGTAACTCTTCTAAGCTAAACTAAGTTTTTCATTTTTTTTCTAATTTCCACTTCACATTGATTTCACTAATTTATTTACCTATCTGAAGTACCACTCAACAGTATTTGCGCTGATCTCCGCGCACTGTTCTAGGGAAGCGTAATGCCGTCACTACACGGACGGTGTTGCGAACGCCAATGTTGAGCGTGCCAAGTTCAAAGTGCTGCTGAACGCCCTGGAGCGATGTGACTAGTGCATACAGCACATGCGTCTCAATGTGGTACACGCGATCGCAGCGCTCGCCAGCGGCAGCCGTCGGCTACATCTGGGTCACACATCAACCGGTTGTCCGCCCCCGGTAGCTGAGTGGTAAGCGTGACAGACTGTCAATCGTAAGGGCCCGGGGTCGATTCCCGGCTGGGTCGATTCCCGGCTGGGTCGGAGATTTTCTCCGCTCAGGGACTGGGTGTCGTGTTGTCCTAATCGTCATCATTTCGTCCCCATCGATGCGCAAGTCGCCGAAGTGGCGTCAAGTCGAAAGACTTGCACCAGGCGAGCGGTCGGGAGGCCCTCGTCACACGTTTCTCTCATCACCCACTTTACAAAATGGATGGGTGTAAAATTCTTAAGCTAGTGCTACTAAAACGCGCCTTTGCTCTCTTGTCCATGTGAGAGTCACGTAGTTCTGCCTGTAGTATCCGTGGACATGTTATAAGGCAGAAAGAGAAGTGTCAAGTCCAGTCAGAAAGGACATCAGCTTCTAAAAGTTCCGTGACAAAAAGGGCGATTCAAAGTCTTACTTTATAACTGTTCCTATTCAGCAGCAGAATCTTCACAACATGTGAAATAAGAAAACTTATAACAAGAAAGTGTGAAATATCTTACTGCAAGTAGTGCAATCTGTCTTGTAGATTAAACCATTCGAACAAACTCCTTCCTCAGATGGAACGTACTTATACTTACGTAACATCGAATATTAGAGAATATACTTTTATTGCACTGAAAAGAAAGTATCAGATCCTAATAGAAAAAGCGAAGACTATAATAAAAATATTCGGATCCGCTGAGGCGCAAACAAGAATCACATTACCAGCTACCTCAGCACGCGCTTTAAATCGATGGCGACCCCGTGTACATATACGGCCCGGCAGAGTTAATTTTTAGACAAATGTTTTAATACCGTAAAGAATACAAAAGACTATAGCTTCTTCCGAAACACAACGCTATAGAGTAAATAATATTAACATATGAACGTAAGTCAGGATTCTTCTGCAAACATGGGAACCGAATGCCTGTTCATGTGAATGTATGTTCCTCTACTGCTACCCCATAAAGCGCAATGAATCTGTAGAATTTAAGAATTATTCTCACTTTGTGTTTCTGCTAAAGGATAGAAGTTTTCTTTAAGGACTGCGTTGAAACTTAACAAGTCTTGCAATACGATGAATGTTTAAAAAGTAACAAGAAATTTACAATTTCGTGTGTTGTACTAGCCCGATTTGCACTACATTTTTTGTCACTGCCTTCGTAAACGTGTCTGAAAAGTATGTGTACAATGTTATACACATTGGCTATTTGCTCTATTGTCTGCTGTCAGAAAGGATACATGTGTTTTGGTAGCATCAACGATTATTTGTTTTGTGTAAAAATAGATTAGAAAATCTTTAATAAAGTTTGTTTTAAGAATAAAGTGTACGGAATTTTAGAAAAGTTAAATATTCCTTTTGGTGAGACTGTTATGAGTAAAACTGGTATAAACATGGAAAATGGATTTTTTGTTTCACGGCAATAAGTAGTTTCCGTAATGTCGGCACTATTTTTTGGTTTATGTTAAAGTCCTCCATCGTTTGCGGAAGGATCGATTTTATGAAATTGTCTAAGACGACGGGTTTCCTCCCAAAGTTACTAGTTTTCCTTCGTGGCGATCCCTGTAAACCACGCGGTTTATTTTCGCGTTCCGTCCTTAAGCGTCGTATTGTGGCCAGGCTGACGTTTCCATAAATTGGAGCCCTTTGTTTGGAACGGTTAACAGTAACCAACAGTTCTCTTCGTGTCACCTCCTTAACACACGCTGTAACATAACATTACAGACGATCGAACGCTCGTTACATCTACATCTACATCCATGCTCCGCAAGCCACCTGACGGTGTGTGGCGGAGGGTACCTTGAGTACCTCAACCATTTCTCCCTTCTATTCCAGTCTCGTATTGTTCGTGGAAAGAAGGACTGTCGGTATGCCTCTGTGTGGGCTCTAATCTCTCTGATTTTATCCTCACGGTCTCTTCGCGAGATATACGTAGGAGGGAGCAATATACTGCTTGACTCGTCGGTGAAGGTATGTTCTCGAAACTTCAACAAAAGCCCGTACCGAGCTACTGAGCGTCTCTCCTGCAGAGTCTTCCACTGGTGTTTATCTATCATCTCCGTAACGCTTTCGCGATTACTAAACCATCCTGTAACGAAGCGCGTTGCTCTCCGTTGGATCTTCTCTCTTCTATCAACCCTATCTGATACGGATCCCACACTGCTGAGCAGTATTCAAGCAGTGGGCGAACAAGCGTACTGTAACCTACTTCCTTTGTTTTCGGATTGCATTTCCTTAGGATTCTTCCAATGAATCTCAGTCTAGCATCTGCTTTACCGACGATTAACTTTATATGATCATTCCATTTTAAATTACTCCTAATGCGTACTCCCAGATAATTTATGGAATTAACTGCTTCCAGTTGCTGACCTGCTATTTTGTAGCTAAATGATAAGGGATCTATCTTTCTATGCAGCACATTACACTTGTCTACATTGAGATTCAATTGCGATTCCCTGCACAATGCTTCAATTCGCTGCAGATCCTCCGGCATTTCAGTACAATTTTCCATTGTTACAACCTCTCGATATACCACAGCATCATTCGGAAAAAGCCTCAGTGAACTTCCGATGTCATCCACAAGGTCATTTATGTATATTGTGAATAGCAACGGTCCTACGACACTCCCCTGCGGCACAACTGAAATCACTCTTACTTCTGAAGACTTCTCTCCATTGAGAATGACATGCTGCGTTATGTTATCTAGGAACTCTTCAATCCAATCACACAATTGGTCTGATAGTCCATATGCTCTTACTTTGTTCATTAAACGAGTGTGGGGAACTGTATCGAACACCTTGCGGAAGTCAAGAAACACGGCATCTACCTGGGAACCCGTGTCTATGGCCCTCTGAGTGTCGTGGACGAATAGCGCGAGCTGGGTTTCACACGATCGTCTTTTTCGAAACCCATGCTGATACCTACAGAGTAGATTTCTAGTCTCCAGAAAAGTCATTATACTCGAACATAATACGTGTTCCAAAATTCTACAACTGATCGACGTTAAAGATATAGGTCTATAGTTCTGTTCGACGTCCCTTCTTGAAAACGTGGATGACCTGTGCCCTTTTCCAATCGTTTGGAACGCTACGCTCTTCTACAGACCTACGGTACACCGCTGCAAGAAGGGGGGCAAGTTCCTTCGCGTACTCTGTGTAAAATGGAACTGGTATCCCATCAGGTCCAGCGACCTTTCCTCTTTTGAGCGATTTTAATTGTTTCTCTATCCCTCTGCCGTCTGTTTCGACATTTAACATTTTGTCATCTGTGCGACAGTCTAGAGAAGGAACTACAATTCAGTCTTCCTCTGTGAAACAGCTTTGGAAAAAGACATTTAGTATTTCGGCCTTTAGTCTGTCATCCTCTGTTTCAGCACCATTTTGGTCACAGAGTGTCTGGACATTTTGTTTTGATCCACCTACCGCTTTGATATAAGACCAAAATTAGGATTTTCTGCCAAGTCAGTACATAGAACTTTAATTTCGAATTCATTGAACGCCTCTCGCATAGCCCTCCTCACGCTACATTTCGCTTCGCGTAATTTTTGTTTGTCTGCAGGGCTTTGGCTATGTTTATGTTTGCTGTGAAGTTCCCTTTGCTTCCGCAGCAGTTTTCTAACTCGGTTGTTGTACCACGGTGGCTCTTTTCCATCTCTTACGATCTTGCTTGGCACATACTCATCTAACGCATATTGTACGATAGTTTTGAACTTTGTGCACTGATCCTCAACACTATCTGTACTTGAGAGAAAACTTTTGTGTTGAGCCGTCAGGTACTCTGTAATCTGCTTTTTGTCACTTTTGCTAAATAGAAAAATCTTCCTACCTTTTTTAATATTTCTATTTACGGCTGAAATCATCGATGCCGTAACCGCTTTATTATAGCTGATTCCCTGTTCTGCGTTAACTGTTTCAAATAGTTCGGGTCCGTTTGTCCCCAGAAGGTCTAATATGTTATCGCCACGAGTCGGTTCTCTGTTTAACTGTTCTCAGATAAAGCACTTCAAAAAAATTTACTGGATTCTTTGTTCCTGGCACCCGTTATAAACGTTTGAGTGTCCCAGTCTATGTCCGGCAAATTGAAATCTCCCCCCAGAACTATAACATGGTGGGGAAATCTACTCCGCAAATAGCTCCTCATCGCTTTCTGCAATTTTTTTGCAATGCAAGGCGGTTATCCAGTACTTCCGGATACCGAAGTATATCAGTGAGCAGGGCCTACACAAAGTTAACTGACTGACACTGGCAACTAAGATCTCAAGAACAGAAACGACGTATCGTACATCACTGCACGCCGATCTACGCCACTAGACAGGTAACGGGCAACTGATTTTGGATGCCGCTTTAGGCCAGTGGCAGGGTTCTTCCGGAAAAGGCCACTTCCCCCACCAAAAGCGCTGTTCGCTCTCGAGTTTACAGGCAGACTATACCTTGAAATCGACATCAACTGAAAGCCAGTATGGCGTATGGCGAGTCTGTACTGAAGAAAGATGACGTGCGTGTGATGTACGCGGCGTTCTTCCATCTCGTTGGTCAACGTTCAAACACACTTTCATAATATCTGTATTGCTATATATTGCTCCATACGTTTGGAAAGACTCCCCAGCGTGCGTTTTCCGTGCTATGACAGTAGAAATTCGGCATTCTGAATGCTCTACGTTCGAATGAACAGTCCGTGTGCCGACGGCATAACCGACACGTGCCCTTAGCGCCAGGATTTCACCCGGAACAAGTCCGGCCCAAAGGGCCTCCTCTAAACAGCCGCCAGTTCCGCAAACTGGAAACTGTATCAAAGTTGTTACCGTATCGTCACAGTCCAACACATGTTAGACTGTGTTGAAATTCAGTAATGATAAGAAATTCAATATTAATATAATACGAAAGTGCTTGAAGGCCTCTCGGGCATGCAGCTGGGTTGACTGGTCATTGTAGAACGAATTTTCCTCGGCGTAACGTGCCATCATCATCATCAGGTTACTCCTGTTGACTGACGTCCTAGGCCCGCGGGTGGTGTGGTATATACACCTGTCGCCTCTCCCCTCCGCTGACTCCGCATGTGGACTGAGGGGTGTGCAGGCCGCGGTGGTCTTTCAAATTTCAAAGGTTTTTGGTTCAGCTTTCATCAAAAGTGCAACAATGAAAACCGCTATTAAAGGTTTCGAAGCTACTGGAATATGGCCCACGGACTCGTCCGTATTCACCGATGCAGATTTCCTCCCGGCAGACAAAACTGACATCGGACTTGATAGGCCATCAGATAAAGAGGTTATTACATCTGGAGCTGAACGATTGGAATTGCCTTCACCTAGCACACCAGCTAAAAAAGACGACGCCAACAGGTTGGATGATCAAACTGGCAGGTTTCAGCGAATTGTAACAATGAACTGCCGCCTAAGAATGACAAAGTTATTGGGGCTAACTGTTCTAGTCCTGGGTGCTCTTGGACGACAACTGACAACACGGTCTTCTGACTTCATATTTCACCTGAAATTCTGATGCCCTTGTCAAAAGTTAATGAAAGCACGAAAAGGGCGAAACGGAAGGGGGGAAGACCATTGTTTTAACTGATTTGCTGTACAAAAAAGAGCCATTATTAAGAAAAAGAGGAAAAGAACTTTGCCAAAGACCCACTAGTGAGATAAGCCTCTATATACTTATATTTGCTTAGCCATTTTGCACTTCCTGTTGATCTCATTTTTGAGACGTTTGTGTTCCTTTTTGCCTGCTTCATTTACTACATTTTTATATTTTCTCCTTTCATCAATTAAATTCAATATCTCTTCTGTTACCCAAGGATTTCTAATAGCCCTCGTCTTTTTACCTATTTCATCCTCTGCTGCCTTCACTACTTCATCCCTCAAAGCTACCCATTCTTCTTCTACTGTATTTCTTTCCCCCATTCTTGTCAATTGTTCCCCTACGCTCTCCCTAAAACTCTGTACAACCTCAGGTTTAGTCAATCTATCCAGGTCCCATCTCCTTAAATTCCCACCTTTTTGCAGTTTCTTCAGTTTTAATCTACAGTTCACAACCAATAGACTGTGGTCAGAGTCTACATTTGCCCCTGGAAATGTCTTAAAATTTAAAACCTGGTTCCTAAATCTCTGTCTTACATTATATAACCTATCTGATACCTTCTAGTATCTCCAGGATTCTTCCATGTATACAACCTTCTTTCATGATTCTTGAACCAAGTGTTAGCTATGATTAAGTTAGGCTCTGTGCAAAATTTTACCAGGCGTCTTCCTCTTTCATTTCTTAACCTCAATCCATATTCACCTACTACGTTTCCTTCTCTTCCTTTTCCAACTATCGAGTTCCAGTCACCCATGACTATTAAATTTTCGTCTCTCTTCACTACCTGAATAATTTCTTTTATCTCATCATACATTTCTTCAATTTCTTCATCATCTGCAGAGCTATTTGGCATATGAACTAGTACTACTGTAGTAGGCGTGGGCTTCGTGTCTATCTTGGCCACAATAATGAGTTCACTGTGCTCTTTGTAGTAGCTTACCCTCACTCCTATTTTTTATTCATTATTAAACTTACTCCTGCATTACCCCTATTGGATTTTGTTTTTATAACCCTGTATTCACCTGACCAAAAGTCTTGTTCCTCCTGCCACTGAACTTCACGAATACCCACTATATATAACTTTAACCTATACATTTCCCTTTTTAAATTTTCTAACATACCTGCCCGATTAAGGGATCTGACATTCCACACTCCGATCCGTAGAAAGCCAGTTTTCTTTCTCCTGATAACGATGTCCTCTTGAGTAGTCCCTGCCCAGAGATCCCAATGGGGGACTATTTCACCTCCAGAATATTTTATGCAAGGGGACGCCATCATTTAACCATACAGTAAAGCTGCATGCCCTCAGGAAAAATTACGGCTGTAGTTTCCCCTTGCTTTCAGCAGTTCGCAGTAACAGCACAGCTAGGCCGTTTTGGTTCATCTTACAAGGCCAGATCAGTCAATGATCCAGACTGTTGCACCTGCAACTACTGAAAAGGCTGCTGCCCCTCTTCAGGAACCACACATTTGTCTGGCCTCTCAACAGATACCCCTCCGTTGTGGTGGCACCTGCGGTACGGCTATTTGTATCACTGAGACACGCAAGCCTCCCCACCAATGAAAAGGTCTATGGTTCATGGAGGGGGAAGGGGGGAGAATAAAGGGAAGGGCCTGAAGATAAATGGAAAAAAGAAGGGGAGAGCATCCAATACTAACTATAGTGATTATGAGGAAAGTTCTGACTGTGAATGTTTATATTGTGGTGAGTCTTATTCAAAATAAGTTGAAGGTTGGGTCGCTTGTTCCGTGTGCAAAAAATGGACACACGATTCTTGTGCTGGAATAGACAGCGAAGATGATGAGTCTCTCCTCGTGTGTGAATTTTGTAAACAGCCTTAAGAAAAGGAGACAATACATGAAAACTGTAGTTTGACATTAATATTCACTTTAAACTAAATAAATACCGGGCAAGCCAATATTGTCTGCATTTCCAATGATTTTATACATTTTTATAATCACTTGTACTTATCACCCAAATCTGCTCCGTGCATGGGGCAGAATGGAGCAAATGATATACCTTTCTGTTTTTCAGTGAAAAACATTTTCTTTTTTTAATTTATGGCAATGTTCTTGTATTTTTGTGATTAATACTTCATAATGTGTTCATATAAAGATTGGTAACTCTCTTATTTAACACTTTTGTACTTTTAATCAATGTTTTCAACTTTGTACCCATTCTACCCTGGGTTCTCCTACTGGAGTACAAAAAATATAATATCCTATTGTAGCCACACACTATCAAACAGAAAATCAGTGTAACACACTTATTTTCAAAGAACATATTAGTCATTGAAACATGCAAGAGGTCAAATTTTCCACAAAATTTATGTTCTTTGTTATTCTTGGTACATCAGTTAGTTCAACAAATAAATTAACCATTTAACCTCCTGTTAAATTTAAATGTATTGTGAGTGCACATTTTGAAGAGGCAAGTTATTGAAATGGCTCGTTCTTGAACAATGAAGACCTCCTACACCAAAGTAACTACATTTACATCTTTACTGTAGATTTATCTTATTTCTTGTATTCAACCATGAACTAAGTTGCTGATTCCAAGAGATACTGTACATTGTGGCAGTTTTTACCACTTGTAGCTGGTTGTCTTAATAGTATTTTAAAATGAGAGCTTTTAAATGTGAAGTTTGAGGAAATAATTACAGTTACCGCAAGACTCTGAAGAGGCATATTTCCACAGTCCACCTGCAGGGACTGAGCGAAATGATGCCTCCTGTTACAAATAACTAATGTTCGTGTACCTACCAGTGCTACTTATGTGACAAGGATTGTACTTGTAAAGGTAGTTTAAAATTCCATGAACAAAATATTCATGGCAAACCACAAGTTTTAAGTGTCCGATGTCTGCATTTGAAACAGATTCTAAAACTTGCAGGATGGATCTTTCCAGTATGCACATGCATTATGTGTGAAACCAGAAGTCCTACAACTGACAGGAAAAGAATGGATGAAGATAGCTAAAGACATTGCTGCAGGAATCCCGTGTCCTATTGTCCTCCAAAAACTTTAGGAAACAGTGCAGAATTCAAATTTGGAGAGAGTGCATCTTACATTGATGCAGAATTTGCATAACATTGCAGCTGCAAATAACCTTTCTTCAAAGTCAGTCAGACATCCAAATGATGCGATTAGCCTAAACTGCTATGATTTTGAAGTTACAACATTACTTGTACTGGATGATATCAGGCTAGGATTTCCATGTTCTTTCCTCATATCTAATATGAATGACTCTGATGTTTCGAGTATATTTATCAATTGTGTTAATTTTCAGATTGGACAGATTTCCCCAAAAGTATTCATGACAGTTCTGGTAGAATTATGTAGTATCGCTTGGAATAAATCAATGGGAGCTCCTGAAATGAGACTTTTCTGTACCTGGCATGTCGATAGAGCCTGGAGGACCATTATTAAGAGCAAAATTCAAAATTTGGACAAGAGAAATGAGGTGTACAAACTTGTAAAGTCGTTAATGCAGGTAAGAGATGTTGCTGTGTTTCAGGAATCATTGATAAAAGCACTGTAGAAACTAAACAGCAATTCAGAGACATCAGAATTTGGTCACTATTTCCAGATGTATTATGAAAAAGATGTGAAGTGTTGGGCATATTGTCACAGGATACGAGCCGGACTTAACACAAACGTGCACCTGGAGAGTATGCATAAGAGACTGAAATACATGGAGGAAGTGGTGGTAATATGAAACCCCAGTTTGTTTTTCAATAAAATATTGTACATTAATACCATAATTGTACTACCTTAATTGATATGGTTATACTCTACTGACAGTTAACTAACACATTACGTTGATTAAATTCCTTAAAATGTTAGAATATTTTGTTTCCCAAGATAAATTTGACTGTGAACAAGATGTGCAGTTATTATGGCCCCCATGGTGTTTGTAATATGGACCCCAGTACATTTTAAGGATTTCTGGCTGCAAGAAAAATGAATAATTGCTTTTTAATTAAAATACATATTTATTATGAAATATAAAACCATAAAAGTACAAAGTACCACAGTACTAGCGGCAGAAGTCACAAACGTAGTCTTCTTTTTCCGCCTCCACACATTCATTGTGAGCCCATAAAGAGCACATTAGGCATTGCACCCAGAATTTGCCACGAACATCATTTGAAAACTTCCCATTACAGAATAAGCAAAGAGCATCATCTTTATCTGGCTGGAGTTCACCAACCAGAGGGTCACATGGAGAATAACCAGAACCAGTTGAGAGCCACATGATGCCATCATTAACACAATCTGAGTCATTACTGTCAATTTCTTCTTGATTAATCAAAGTTTTCTTTAATTGTCAACTATTTTTACTAATGCCTCTTCCACGACCAGATGCACCACGCCCTCTATTACGAGTTTGGGTTAGGGTTCCAGAACAAAATGGCTGTGATACATCATAAGTCTAGTTCCTTTTGGTAGCTGTTAATTTCCCTCATCTGTGTCCACGACCACTAAGATAAGCTGCAGCTTTTTTCTCTTCTATGTAAGGTTCTAATTTATTTTTACATCAAGAGCCTGTCACAAGCCTAGCAACACATGGTTTTTGCCCACAAGACAATGTTTTCATCTTCTGAGGTACGGGGTGGATATGCCTTGGAGACATACTAAATGCAATTTTAATAGGCTCATGGACATCAGTTTCAATAGCATCATGGTCCTCTTCAGTTTGAACTCTCTTTTCGGGTTCTTGTTGTTTCGGTTGGTCGGCAGGCACAGGAATCGGGACTCCTTCCCCAGTGATGAATTCATCATCTTGAAATATATTTCTTTCTAAATAAATTCCTGTTACCATAAACCCATTTACTGCATTAATGCCAGTTGTACTCTGGAGGTAGGCCTTGCCAAAGAGACACGCTATATCATAGGGTCCAACAGGTTTGCTTTCTGGAGCATCCACTGCCAAATATTCTCGCTGTAGTGAGTCTTAAGTGCACCCGTAAAAGTATGATCCAGGGGTTGCAGCTTGTGTGTTGTGTGCGAAGGCAGTGAGAAAATGGTGATGAAGTTTTTCTTGCGACATCAATCACATCAATATTCCTTACATGGAAGAAGTGACCATCAAGGATGAGTAGAATAGGCGAACTCCCGGTTAGGTTTTGTTTCTCCAACAAAATGTTTCAACCACTCTGTGAATAGGTTTGCTTAAACCCAACAAGATGTGTGGGCTCTTCCAATTGACCCAGGAGGAGCACCTTTCATAAGAATGTCTGCCATATCCATTCTTTGGAATATGAACATCAAGGCAACATAATAACCTCCTGTACTCAGCAAACAATGACCATTACTAGAGACCCACACTCTGCAGCAGTCAGAGAACAAATTTGGCATTTACCTCTGCTTGCAATTACTTGTGGTATCTTAGTCTGAACTACACTAAACCCTATTTTGTCAACGTTCCATACACAATCTTCTGGATATTTATGTTTCCAGTATTCAGCTTATAGCAAGTCATAGAATGAGTTAACTCTCTCACGGAAAAAGCCTTTTGCTCGAGCATATGATGATCCAGTTGGCTTTCTAACTGAAAGCTTATCTTGATGATGTTGAAGAAAATGGTCAAGACAAGCCCTTCCAGCAATTTCATTTCTGAAGTATGTTGCAATTCCATTCCTAACTGCAAGTTGGTAGGCCATTTTTCTAACATCCCTACTAGTAAAAGCATAAAATTTGGCCTTCATATACTGTAAGTAAACCACTAGTTCACTTTCTCGGGCTGCTGGTAGAGCTGGTTTTCTTCCAAGCTTTTTAGTTTCAACATCTGCCATCTGTGAGGTATTAGCCTCATACACATACTGGCGCAGAGTTGTTTTTGGGACAGCAAAATGTTTTGATGCTTGCTTTTTAACTCCCATTGTTTTTCCTATGACAGCAGACACTGCCTCTCATGTTTTGTTTTTATCCCACACCTACCTTTTGGGGGTTCATTTAGGTGCCAGATTAGTCCTAGGCATCTGAAAACAGAAATAAAAACATTTTACGGACTGCTTATAATATGGACCCTAGGGTCCACATTACAAACACCAATGGGGGCCATATTACGGTCACTTACACCTTGTAAACTAGTGTAAACAGCTTAAAAATGCAATAATACCACACCTTTTCATCTATTTGAAACTGTTGCCAATACTTTCTAGGTTGTATGCATGGTGCTTACATCTAAATATTCACCAATAATGGTACGTTAATACAGTGAAATTCACATACCTCTCAAAGTTTTGAACAGGAGCTTGAAAAATATAACCTCACTGTCACTCAACCACTGTACTGACCTGCTTCCAGTGCTCAGTGATGGGACTAGTACACTAGTTCCATCTATCGCCACTAAAGTTCAGCTAAATGTTATTAAGATATTAAAGGAGGGGGGGGGGGGGGCATATTTGTTGTAGGGGCCATATTACCACCACTTCCTCTACATGGTAATGGAAAGCCGGCGAAACATTTGGATAAAGGTATATTTGCATTCGCATTGCTTGTAACAGCAAATCTGTTTGACAGGCTCATTGTCATTGTGAAAGAAAAACTAACAAGTAAAATGAAAAACATTCACCATAAGCACAAATCCAGTATTTTGATGAATAAGTACTCAATTAGGAAGGTAGGCAGAGTTTGGCAAGTACCAGCCACAAAATCACTTAAAGTTTGCCTTGTGGAAGAAAATATTATCCACTGTAATCCAAATTAGTGGGCACTGACTGTAAAGTAAGCATTCATAGATATTACTACACATGTATTGATTATAGCATTAAGTTAAATATGTGCAAGCATATACAAATGTTTGCCAAGTAGAGAGTACAGAAGAAAATCCGTTTGAAATTTCTGAATTACCAAATGTACTAGTTACAGTTACCAGATGTACTAGTTACAAATGTTGGAGGCATTTCTTTCATTAATGAGAGAGAAGAAAATTCTGAAGCCGGTCAGTTCCTGTGACACAGAGGTACTGGCAGAAATTGTTTCTGGTATGTCAGTTACTGAAGTTCAGCTGGCCAACAAAATAGTAACTTCATTGAAGGCTAGTGCAGGTGCTGTTCATGCCAGTAGCGGTATCTCTTTCATTAGCCCACAGAGGAGTCACAAGAGAAAACTTGCACCACAGAGGAGACTGTTTTCAGCAAAAAAAAAAAACAAATTCCTCAAGCTACATACCATGGCAGTTCCTGATACAGAAGAAACAAAGTTACTGAGAACACTTCTGGATGAAGGTTTATACCACATTAGCTAGTGTGTTGATCTCATATTCAGGAACATGATGGCTTTATTCCATGTCCTGCCATCCAGTTTTAGGTTTTCCATTATTTCCCTAAATCAATCAAGGCAAATGCCGGGGTGGTTCCTTTGAAAGGCCAAGGCCAATTTTCTTCCCCATCCTTGAAACCATCAGAGCTTACGCTCTGTCTCTGGCGACCTCACTGTTGACAGAATGTCAAATGTCTATATTCCTTCCTTCTTCAGCAGCCTCTGGTGTGGCAGTTCTGCTGACACGTGGGATCACCAGCTTGTGCCACCAGCCTAAAATGCTAGCATCGCTGGGTCAATCCCCTCCCAAGCCATGCTGGGCAGTGATGACTGTGATTGAGGCTCAGTGCACTGCTAGTGATGACCACACATTTGACGATCACCCCAAAATTACAACAGAGTGAGTTGCAAACATCAACTTGTAATATATATTTATTTTTGATCTAGCTAGATGAGTAACACTAGAACAACTGTTAAACAGATTAAATATTTTCAGATTCTAGCAAGGAATATACTAACATCTGATTGTTCACAATCAATTTTCCTGATAATGTAACTCATTTACCAAAAATTAAATTTCGTAAATAAATAATAAGTTCAGTGTCAGTATAAACACATGCAGTTGGAATTAGGAATGAGTGGATGAGTAATTCTGAATGTAGCAATATCATTCAACTGAAAGCCTTTTTGGTCCCACTTTGCAGTATAATTTTACTTTTTTTTAAATCCCCCTATTTCAAAAGTTATCTGTAACCAAATAACTCATATTCCGGAATGTTCTGTTTTTAACTGGTCATTATTTCCTAAATTTAAGCACATGGTTTTGTAGTTCTAATTTATCAGGGAACAAAAATGCCTATTTGTATTTGGAAACAGGTAATAATTTCAAACTTGTCATTAATGCTAGTAACACCCTGACACAGACGCTAACAGAGCAGATACCGAGTCTGTTTGCCTGCTGGCTGCAGATGTTGATTGATTGTCTGAATGAGGAGAGGGACCAAACAGTGACATCATTAGTCCCAAGATCCAAAGTGGCAGAGACTGTGGGAGCAGCAAACCAACAGCACAATCTACTCGATGGCAAAGCAAAACATCCAAATGAAGATGCAGACGGAACACTTGGGTGGCAGGAAGAGTAAAGAACTGGAGGGAGGAAGGGGAAGATCATAAGACACTCCAATGGTACTATGTGTGACATGGTGCTGGAATCACTGCTAACCCACCCCAGTTCCCACTTCATACCATGACTGCGACACAATGGGGACAACACCAGGGGGAGATGACACAAGAAGAGGGGGTGGGGACGAAACAGCACAAAATACAAAACAAAATGGAGAGGAAAACCTGACCAGCATGAAAGCAATGATGAAAGCCTTCCAAACTGTGGGCCTCCAATTATGGAAGAGAATTCAGGTACTTAAATCTAGGGGGCAAACCACTTTTATGATGAAAACCAAAGACATATGTAACTATGTAAGGTTGTCTGGTCCATCTGTGACAATGGAAGAGCGTATTTAGTGCAGAAGGCCAAATGATAGGGGAGTCTAGTAAAATATGGTTGACAGTGAGGGGTGTGGGAACAAATCATTATGGAGTAAGAGGCTACGATTCAACCTTATATGACCAATATGCAGATAGCAGAGGATGGTAGATCCCCAGTGGGCCATGCGGTGAGAGTCCCCTTCTCGCAAGAAGTTTATTAGGCGGGGGGTTGGCCTCCAAGATTGAGCTCAAGGCTGAGCAAATAGGAATTTGACATGAAGCTGCAAACCCAGCACCAGAGAGGTCACAGAAAGGGGCTACACCCCCAACCACAGGATGAGCAGCTCATTACCTGGGATACCCATATGGGGGGAACCCAAAGAAAGTCAACTGAACAATCAGCATGGTCAAGATCGGTGAGGTGGTCTTAGATGTCATAGACCAAGAATAGGGAGAGAAAACCACTGTTTGATAGCCTCAAGGGCACTTACCAAGTCTGCACACAACATGGGTGTGAGAGGACTGTTTAGTATAGTATAGAGCCTGGTAAATGGTCATTAGCTATGCAGTACACATGCAATGTGTGGCAGGTCAGAGATGGTGTTACTTGCCAGCAGAAGGCACGAAGGCACATCCCTTGTCATTAGCAGATTTAGAGCCTAGAGCCATTGCATTAAAACAACAGCAGCCTGAAACTCCCATAAAAGCTGGCAGAACAAACAATGAAACACAGAGCCCCAGGAGAGATCCATCTGAATCCAGGATCAAGGAACTAACCAAGGGGGAGGAGGTGTTTGGAGAGAATGGGGGACAGGACAAAGAGGGAAGATAAAAATCATGGCAAAGAGCAGCAAGATGTAGCCCAACTGTTAAACTCACCTGAAGGGTGGTCAGAAGGTGGGTAATGTCCTGCAGCTGCTAAAATATAAAATAGGAGGGTTGTGTGGGGAAAGAGAAGATGGTGATTGCATAGGAAACAAGAAGCATAGACTGTTGAACCAAAAGGGCAATGAGTGGGGGACAACCCCAGCTTCAACCAGGAAACAATAGGGCTAGTGCAAAAGTCACTGCTGATGATCAGGCAGATACCACAATGGTGGACCTGATCCAAGAGGATCGGAGCGGAAGGAGCAGCTGAGCCATAAATTTGGCAACCATGGACCAGAGGGGTCAAAACTAAGGCCCAACAAAGATGGTGAGGAGTGAAACAATCAGCACCCTCCAGAGGTGTGGCAAGGAAGTGGAGGACATTGAGTTTATGAACACAGCCAATCTCCAGAAGGCAAATATGGGGCGAGCAAGTAAATTTCTTGTCGATAAGAAGAGCCAAGAAATGGAACTGGGGGACCACAATCAGATATTGGGTCTCGAGATAGAGCTCCAGCTGGTATCAAACACAATATGGTGACAGAAATGTACCACCCACAATTTAAGAGGAGAAAACTGAAAACTGTGTGAGTAGGTCCATGCAGAAGCATTCCACATGGCACCCTGGAACTGTCACTTCACAAAGGCCACCAAGTGTTAAATAACTCAGACACAGAAGTCATCCACATGCAGAGCAGGGGTGACAGTTTGACGGAGCTTACAAGTCCTTTAACAGTGATGAGGAAAAGGATACTTAACACTGAACCCTATGGAATGCCATCCTCCTGGGCAATGGAGTGTCCTCATCCCAGGACTTATGTTCCTTCTTCTCTTTGATAACTAGAGGAGGACAGAGGCCAGAGAGGCAAGGGGATGGGGAGAGGGGGAGATGCAGAGAGAGAGAGAGAGACTTCTGCTAGTTATATAAAGAGAGACCAGGCAACCTCGGGGATGCTAGAGCTGACGGTTCCACAGCCGATGTGTACCAGCAGACTCATGGACTGACAAGAGGCCCTGTCACCAGCAGACACTAGAGAAGAGGCACTTCTCCGCCGGATGAAGGGAGCAAGCTGTAAGTTCAGGGGAGAGGGAGAGAAGAGTGAGGCATCACTAGGCTAAGGGGGAGGAGGGGGAAAGGATGTGACAGAGTCAATGGTAGATGTCGTAGACACAAGGCTAAGCTGATCGTATTTCTGAAGAGCCTCAGCATATGATAAATGGTCACTGGACTTATACCTCAGTATCTTCTATCCTTCTTATAATCCGGGCAATCCAGTGAGCATGGTGAGTGACAGTTATGACAATGAATACACATGGGCAGTAAAACAAAATCACTCCTGTTATGGACTGGGCATCCTCATTCATTGCATACAGGGTCTGCTCTACAGCATTAATACATGTGTACTAATCCTAAACACCAAAAACACTTCAGCAGTGGCAGGACATACATCACAGTGATAAGCCATAATCTTGACCTTGTCTGTGGGGGTATCCCCTTCAAAGACCAGAATAAAGTTGTCATTATCAATGTGGTTGTCCTTAGGGCCTTGCCATTCCAGACTGGCCCACACTTCACCAGTTTGGAAGATGAGGTCTCTATGAAAAATGACACCCTGAAGCATATTCAAAGGCTAGTGAGGAGTAATGGACATCAGAATGTTGTGAAGATGATCACAGGCACAAAGGGCCACAGACTGTTCAGTAGCAGAAAATCTGATCAATAGCGAAACCTGATCACATCTGTCTCAGAGTGTCCTCTTTGCCAAACTTGTCTTTGATAGTTTCTACCAAAAATAATGGGTTCATGGTGGGAAGGTGTCCTTGTCAGTCTTGATGCAGACCAGGTAATGGGGAAAAGATTTCACCCCAAGCCAGCGAGTCTCCCTCCTCCCATGAGGGGATATCCGAGGAGGGGAAAGTTGTAGGTTGAAAAGGGGTATCACGAAAAGTCATTCCTGACTAAAGTGGCAGCCATAGAATGGCCCGTTTTCTAAAGTCTGATGCATTTGATACACAAAGTGTTCACCCTAATAGCACCGAAACCAATCAGGGGCTCTCCCCTTGTGTACTACTCAGCCACACCAAGGGCCACCTGGCATAGGGGCTGTTGCTTGGAGTTCCAATGCTCCAGAATGACAAGCCACTACTCCTAGGCATACACAGGGAGGTAGCAGCTCATGTATCAAAACTGTCATCCCTGTGTTTTCAGAGGACTCCATCAAAAGAGTACATAACACCCCAAGCACATGAAATGGCTACCGTGCTAGCTGTATAGCCCAAAAAGGACAATGGCTTCAGGTAAAAAATGGAAGAGGTGGTAAAGCCACATGCCAAAGACTTCACGTATGGTGTTGTTCCCCAGCTGGCTCACACCATGGAGACAAAATTTAGAGGAGTTAAATCCTCAAAGAGGGACCAAAAACTCCAAAAAGGAAAGTGTAAAGCAAGAAGAATAATACTGTAAGGGATAGAAAAAAAAGATAGACAGGCCAATGTAAGCAAGGAAACAGAGATGTAAAGAAGGGGAAGAGGGGAAGGATTGAGGACAGGGATGGACGAGCACGGTAAAGTTAATGCAGATAGGATCCAATTACTAGAAGCCTCATGTGCTCCATGCACAAACTCACAAAATAATTGTGACCCCCTTCCACTGGGGAGTGGGGAGGGGTATGGAGGGATGGAGCAGATATAGAAACATGATTCCATGATGTCAAAGATAAACAAATCTTCATATCTGAGTATTACTGGATTTGCTCCAAATACCCACTGGCCAACACACAAACCTGTGGTACTGAGTTCAGACTGGCCATCGTGACAACTCTATTTCTCATGCACCACCATCCAGTGAAGTAGACAACACTACCCAGGGCTGTTGACACCATTACAGTCGCATGCTGTATTGCCATGCTAGGTGCCACGACAATGCACCATAGCGCAAACAACTACACTCTGCTTACTCTAGAGCCCTGCAAATTAATATTAAACTGACTGAGCATATACTAATTCAGAGATGACTCACAATGCATTTCAATAATGTGCATAACAGAGAATCAGTTTCATACCTAGCATGAAATGAAATGACAGTATGGCATTTCTGGCCAGGAGATGGTATGCAGGAGCAATCGGCCACCTACTGCAAGTCTACATCAGTTGATACTACTTTTTTTTGCATCTAAAAAAAAGGTAAAATGGTGATAAGTGCAACACAACACCCAACCTCTAAGAGGATAAATTCTCCAAATCACCAGGAATTGCACCTGGGCCCCTGCATAGCTGTTGGTCTCTCTAACCAACAGCCACAGGGTTGTACATAGCTAGCCTCCAACACTCTCATTCACGTCAGGCCCTGTGAGTAAACATTAAATCAGAATACAGACATTGTGTATCGGAACAGGAAAGCAACATTGAGCATATATGAATATAGGGATGACTCACAAGGCATTTCAGTATTGTGCATAACACATAATTAATCTCATACCTGGTGTGCTGTGTGGAAGCTTCTGCTACCTTTGTATGCCAAAAGCTTGCCCTTCACACTCAGTGACAGTCATCTTAAGTAAACAAACATTAAAACTGACAGGAAGACAAGATGTCTGGTGAGTGAGACCACAGGTGTTTTCTTTGTGGTGTCACTGCCAGACACCACACTTGCTACGTGGTAGCCTTTGAATTGGCTGCGGTCAGTTAGTATACATTGGACCCGCATGTCGCCACTATCAGTGATTGCAGACCAAGTGATGCCACACGGCAGGTCTAGTCTCGAGACACTCCTAGCACTCGCCGCAGTTGTACAGCCGACTTTGCTACCGATGGTTCACTGACTACAGAGGCTCTCATTTGCAGAGACGACAGTGTAGCATAGCCTTCAGCTATGTCATTTGCTACAACCTAGCAAGGTGCCATATTCAGTTACTATTGATATTGATATTGTGAATCATGTACCGTCAAGTGCGACTTTCATCATTAATGGATTAAAGTTAAGTATCAAACTAATTACATCCGCTTTCTGAATTCTAATTCCTTGTCATGTTCCAGAGCTCACGTCAGTATAGTTCTTCCCTCCCCATGCCAGCCTGTGTGAGCTAAAACACTTGCATTTCAGCCTCCTCTAGTAACACGGTGTTGGCTCTGCTGCCAACACTACATTCTTCATCCACTAAAAGAACTTATTTGAGAGGAAATAGTGTCAAATTTAAATTTCCTCTGTTTTGTATATTTGCTGTAGTGTCCTTTCTTGTCACACAACTGAATATTTGTATCCCCATAGAGCTTATTCTTGAAAAAAACTTCATGTAATCTGAAGTCCCGATAATTGCGACATAATGTGAAATTTTGCGTGCCAAAAAACAAAAAATTCTATTCAAGTTTTCTTGATAGTGCAAAATCCATTTAAGAAAGACAGCTACTAGTTTCATCAGTGTCTAATGTCACAATAAAAGTATAATTAAAAGTTTTTAAATTGTATTTAACTAACATATTTCATATTGTTTACTAGTTGGAGGTGATCTAGGCATAAATTTTTGGAGTTATAAACATTTAAAACCTGACCAAACACTAAAGTAAATTCTCTAAAAGTAAAGTAATTACTAATACATTCTTCTGTCATTGCATCTCTAAATCAGTACAAAAACAACAACAATGGCTCGTAAGACCTTCATGTTGTTTTTGTTTACATATAGCCAATCTCGTGTCCTTGACAAATTTAAAACTTAATTATTCTTTCGAAACTGACCATGAGTGAGAAATGTGGAAGCTGTTATAGCGTTGTGAGTAGAGGGATTTGTTGCTAATCTTGTAGGAAACATTTTCACTGGGGGAGGGTGTTGGGGGAGATGCAGTGGGGAGAATGTTGGGAGAACAGAAGAGGCTCTCTCCTGGAACTGCATAGTATGCATAGGAACATTTTGATTGGGGTACAGGAAAGGAAAATCTGTGCCCTTCAGGCACAGTTGATGGAAGCAAGGAAGGGACTGATAGGGAGGAGGAGGGTGGTTGCGAACTGGCAGCTTGTAGGAGGATAGGAAGAAAGAGAACATGATCTGATAGTTTTGTCATCAACCCCAAAAACATTTGTCTACCACTGCCAGAGCCTCTGGCAGAAAGAGGAGCAAGAAATATGCAGCACACTTCAACTGAGGCCAAGAAGCTTAGAAATATACAAAATGTTAGGAAGAAGAAAGTGCTGCTGCTAGGTAGTAGCCATGGGTGAGCTGTAGGCCCCGAGTTACAGGAAAGTTTAGGGGTAGCATACCAGGCAACCAGTATCTTCCAGCCAAATGCAGGGTTAAGTCATGCAATAGAGGACTTAGGGTCTTTATGTAAGGACTTTACAAAAGAAGACCATGTAGTGATAGTGGGTGGGGCGGGAAACAGTTTGGACAGGGATGGGGCATATGACATAGGTGGTGACCTGGGCAAAATAGCTTCCCTGACTCGTGGCACCAACGTACACTTTGTTGAGCTGTTCCGGTGTCACCACTGGCCACACCTTGATGGAGATGTGAGGCGAATCAATGTGGGGTTGGGGATTGCTCTGAGAGTAGCCAACTTTGCTCACATTTCTCTGGTGCCCGTCGGGACTATCGACAGATGGGGTTTCACTAGGCGTGGCCTATACCTAAACAGGACTGGCAAGGTAAGATTGGTACAGCTGATTTGTGAAAGTATAGGGGGTGGATCTCGAGCCACACATGGTCAAATACCTGTTGTCATCAGTATGAGAAGTAGGTCTTTTTTAGGATAAATCCAGACAACAGGTTCCCCTGCTTAAAGAGTATCTCCAGCAGTTTGAATTAACAGGGCTTGATATCACCAAGATATTAATAATTTTGTGTGTGTGGACACTGTTTTTCAATAAATTAATAGAATTTCTAAATAAAGTCTCAAGTACAAAGCTCAGCATAATTCTGTGTGGGGACATTAAAATCAACACAAATATCATAAATGAATCCAGCAGCACCCTCATAAATATACTTCAAAGTTTTGGCCTGTCCCTATTAATCAATAGTGCAACAAGGGTTACTACTACAATGACTTCGTCAGTAATTGACCATGTGGCCACAAATATAGACAGGGAAAAATGTGATGTAGCTGTAAAAGATCTTGGATTATCAGACCATCTCTGTGAAATAACAACAGTAAAATGAGACATCAAATAATTCCCTAAACTACAAGCCTACAAACGACATGCATCAGAAATGAAAATAAAAGTTTTCAAAGGAACTAGCAAAACAATGCTGGGATGAAGTGTATAAGGAAACCAATGTGAATAAGAATCCACATTATTTAAATTGAACTTTGAAAAGGCATTTCCAAAAGTATGCCTGTCTGTATCAACGTCACACAAAAGTAGATGGATAACAGCAAGTATTAAGAAGTAATCCCAAACACTTAAATACCTCACTTCCATGAGAAAGAGTCACAATGATCCTGAATTCTTAAATTTCTATCATAGATACAAAAAGATCTATAGGAAGGTGCTGATAGCTGCAAAAAAGTCATTTAATGGCACAGTAATAGATAATGCAGGGAATAAAAGCAAAGCAGTCTGGGATGTTATAAAAATGGGAACGGGGAGAGGTAAAGAAACACAGAATAACATACTGCTAAGGGAGGGGGATAAGGTAATAAATAAGCCACAACACTTATCAAACTATGTAAATGAGCATTTTTCACGTATGGCAGGGAAGTTACAACAAAAATTCCCCAAAACAAATAAAACTCCTGTAAATAATGTTGCACTAAATACAATGATGTTACTTCAAATACAGATAATGAAGCCAGTAAAACTGTTCAAAAACTAAAAAATAAAAAGTCAGTAGGCTTAGATGAAGTACCAATGTGTGTACTAAAACAATGCATAGAGGTTATACAAGGTCCCTTAACACACATAATAAATGTATCCTTTACATCAGGGACATTTCCAGAGCAGTTAAAACAGGCAAGAGTTGTGCCTTTGGTTAAGAAAGGTAATGCAGAAGACGCAGAAAATTACCAGCCTATTTTCCTGCTGTCACCATTTTCAAAAATAATAGAAGCAATTATGAAAGACAGATTAATGAATTACCTGAATAAATACAATCTTTTTAAGCGAATCACAGTTTCGTTTCTGAAGTGGAAAAAATACAGACTCAGCTGTGGTAGAATGCACAAAAGTTGTACTTGATGCTCTTGATAAAGAAGAGTCTGTCAGAGGGTTCCTTTATGATCTTTCTAAGTCATTTGATACAGTCGACCACAAGATTCTATCAAATAAATTAGAAGCATTAGGAATAAGAGTGGTAGCTAAGGACTGGTTTTGATCATACCTAGCAGTTAGGGTACAAAGAGTAGTGATAACATATACTTCAAATAGATCTAAACATTTAGTAAAACACTTATCAGAACAAACCTAACAACATCACACACATCCATACCCGAGGCAGGATTCAAATCTGCGACCGTAGCAGTCGTGTGGTTCCGGACTGAAGTGCCTAGAACCGTTCGGCCACGGCAGCCGGCCAAAAATACATTAATATGGGGTTTCTGCAAGGTAGCAAATTAGGACCAATACTATTTCTGATATACATCAATGACTTTCCCAGTAGTGTTACTCATAGTGAAAAAATTCTCTTCACTGATGACAGCAATATTATAGTCACTGAAAAAACAAGAGAACTCCTCTCAGAGAAAGCAAATGAAACTCTCAAGGAAGTTTACACTTGGTCAATAAGCAATAAAGTGACATTTAACATTATGAAAATTAATGCCATGAATTTCAGCTTGAAGAGGGAAAATGACAATGTTAAATTAAATGTAGATTTCACCTTTATAGACTGTGTAACAAATGCAAAATTTCTAGGAATGAATACTGATTCTCAGTTGAAGTGATGAGAACACACAAAGATACTTGCAAACAGAATGTCATCAGCATGTTATGTCCTTAGAATCCCATCATCAGTGTATAACATGCAGTATTCTAGTTACATACTATTCTTATGTACGCTCAGTTATTAGCTATGGCATTCTGTTTTGAGGAAAAAATGCACAAAATACAAACACAATTTTTGAACTTCAGAAAAGAGCCATAAGAATGATAACTGAAAAGAGTAGTTGAGCTCATTGTAAAGATCTGTTCTAAACACTGTGGATTCTAACTGCACCATATGAACACCTTTACCAGTCAGTTGTACATATCAAAAATAACATTGGTAATTACTGAACAAACCTTTCTGTCCATGACGATGGAACAAGAGCAGGACTCAAGTTGCATTTACCAAGAAAATATAAACATAAAATAGCATTCAATTAAACTGAAATCAAAATGCAGTCATTGTGATTTGGAACAGAAAAGTGACACTGAGTATATTTGAATTCATAGATGTATCACAAGGCATTTCAGTTTTGTGCATAACACAGAATTAATCTCATACCTAGTGGGCTGTGTGGAAGCTCTTGCTGCCAGGGTATGCCAAAAGCTTGCCTCTCGCACTCAGTGATAAGCCCTGTAAGTAAACAAGTAAACATTAAATCAGAATTCCTTCATTGTATTTTGGAACAGGAAAGTAACATTCGGGATAAATTAATATAGGGATGGCTCACATGGCATTTCAGAACTATGCATAACACAGAACTAATAGCATACCTGATGTGTTCTGAGGAAACAGTAGCACCACGGAATGCTAAAATCTTGCCCTCACACTCAGTGACAGGCCCTCTAAGTAATTAGGTAAACATTACATCTACTAAATCTACATGGATACTCTGCAATTCACACGTAAGTGCCTGGCAGAGGGTTCACAAACCATTTTCATACTACTCCTCTACCATTCCACTCTCAAACGGTGCATGGGAAAAAGGAGTACCTAAATCTTTCTGTTTGAGCCCTGATTTCTCTTATGATGATCATTTCTCTATACGTAGGTGGTGTCAACAAAATATTTTTGCATTCGGAAGAGAAGGTTTGTGGTTGAAATTTTGTAAATAGATCTCATGCAAAGAAAACCACCTTTGTTTCCGTGATTGCCACCCCAACTCGCATATCATATCAGTGACAATCTCACCCTTATTATGCAATAACACGAAACGAGCTGCCCCTCTTTGTACTTTTTCGATGTCCTCCATCAATCCTACCTGGTAAGGATCCTACACAGTGTAGCAATATTCCAGCATAGGACGAACAAGTGTAATGTATGCCGTCTCTTTAATGGGTTTGTTGCATCTTCTAAGTGTTCTGCCAACAAAGTGCAGTCTTTGTTTCACCTTCCCCACAATATTATCTATAGGGTCTTTCCAATTTAAGTTGCCCATAATTGTAATTCCAAGGTATTTAGTCGAATTGACAGCCCCTAGATTTGTACAATTTATTGTATACCTGAAATTTATTGGATTTCTTTTAGTACCCATGTGGATGACCTTGCACTTTTCTTTGTTTAGTGCCAATTGCCACTTTTTGCACAATATCACGATCCAGTCACACAACTGAGATGATACTCCATATGCACACAATTTGATTAATAGTCACTTGTGAGGAATGGTATCAAAAGCCTTCTGGAAATCTAGGAATATGGAATTGATCTAAGATCACACTCATTACTTCATGGGAATAAAGAGCTAGCTGTGTTGCACAAGAACAATATTTTCTGAATCCGTGTTGGTTATGTATCAATAAGTCATTTTCTTCAAGGTGATTCATAATGTTAGAGTACAGTGTATGCTCCAAAATCCTATTGCTAATTGAGGTCAGTGATATGGGCCTGTAATTCAATGGGTTACACCTATTTCCTTCCTTGAATATTGGTGTGACCTGTGCTACTTACCAGTCTTTAGGAACAGATCTTAAGTCAAGTGAGCAGTTGTATATGATTGCTAAGAAAGGCGCTATTGTGTCTGCATATGCTGAAAGGAAACTGACTGGTATACCATCTGGACGAGAATACTTGCCTTTCTTAAGTGATTTGAGTTGTTTTGCAACACCTAAAATATCTACTTCTATGTCACTCATGCTAACAGCTGCTCTGATTTAAAATTCTGGAATATTTACTTTGTGTTCTTTCATGAAGGAATGACAGAAAACTGTATTTAGTAACTCCACTTTAGTGGCACCATCATTGGTAACATTTCCATTGCTATCACACTGTGACAGTATTGTCTGTTTTTTTTGCCACTGGTGTACTTCACATACGACCAGAATCTCTTTGGGTTTGCTACCATATTTTGAGACAATTTTTCATTGTGGAAACTATTAAAAGCATCTCACAATGACATCCACACTAAAGTTTGAGCTTCTGTGAACCTTAGCCAGTCTTGGGGATTTTGCATTCTTCTGAATGTGGCATGCTTTATTCATTGCATCTGCAACAGTGATTAGACATGTTTTGTCTACCACGGTGGATCAGTCCCATCTCTTATTAACTTATGTGGTATGAATCTATATATTGCTGTCGATACTGTATCTTTGAATTTGAGCCATATCTGGTCTACCCTTACATAATTAGCTTGGAAGGAATGGAGACCCTTTCTTAGAAAGGCATCAAGTGATTTTATTTAATCAGAATGTGACCATTGTCCATATGAACACAAAAGTAACAATGAGCATATTTGGATTTATAGATGTCGCACAAGGTATTACACAATTCTGCATATCACAGAATTAATCTCATACCTGGTGTGGTGTGTGGATGCTCTTACTGGCATTGTATGCCAAAAGCTTACCTCCTTACACTCAGTGACAGGCCCTTTAAGTAAACAATAAAACATGAAATCAGAGTGCAGCCATTGTGTGTTCGATCAGAAAAGTGACGTTGAGCGTATTTTAATTTATAGAGGTCTCACAAGACATTTCAGTATTGTGTGTAACACAGAATTAATCTCATACCTGGACTACTGCCATGGTAAGTCACAAACTCTTTCTTCAGATTCACTGACAGATGCTGTAAGTAAAGATTAAAACAGCATGCAGGCATACTGCATCAGAACAGAAAAGTAACTTTGAGCATATGTGAATTTAGGGATGGCTCTCAAGACATTTTAGTGTTGTACATAAGACAGATTTAATCTCATACCTGATGTGGTGTGTTGGAGCTGTTGCTGCCTTGGTTGACTCAAAGTTTGTTGCACACATGTACTGACACTTATAGGCTTTTAAATCATGTTCCATACATAGAACAGAAACATGGCACTGTGTATGTGTGAAATAAAAGATAAATTACATGCAGTGTGGTCCACTTCACAGAATTATATTCACATACCAGGTGATAAACGTTGCATATCTCACTGCCGTGTATGCCACTGAGTTTTTACCCAGTAATTCTATCAGTTCTGCTGGAACCTGCAATACTTAGAAAGCACCGGATTCTCCAAGCATTCACTCAAAATGCTGAGTTGCGATAGGCACAACAAAAAGATTCACACAATTACAGCTTTCAGCCAATGAGGCCTTTTTCAGCAGTA
This sequence comes from Schistocerca serialis cubense, assembly GCF_023864345.2. Classification (NCBI taxonomy): domain Eukaryota; kingdom Metazoa; phylum Arthropoda; class Insecta; order Orthoptera; family Acrididae; genus Schistocerca; species Schistocerca serialis. Next base: position 158,614 of record NW_026047571.1, on the reverse strand, counting down.
GATACACATACACACGCACACACACTCATGCAAATGCAACTTGCACACACGCCTGCAGTCTCAGAAAACTGAAACCACACTGTGAGCAGCAGCACCAGTGGCAACTGGGTGGTGGTAAGGAGGAGGGATATTATGGTGGGAGTGGCGGACAGTGAAGTGTTGCAGTTTAGACAGAGGACAGGAGAGAAGATGAAGAGGGTGGAGGGGGTAAGTACCGGAATGGAGAGAAATAAAAAGAGACTGTCAAACAGCTTTGCTGTTACAAGCAACATGAATGCAGGTATACCTTTATCCAAATGTTTTACCTGCTTTGCGTTACCATGTATGTATTTCAGTGTCTTATGTATTCTCTCCAGGTGCATGTCTGTGTTGATTCGGTTCGCATCCTATGACAATATACCCAACAAATCACATCTTTTTCATAATACATCTGGAAATAGTGACCAAATTCTGATGTCTCTGAATCGCTGTTGAGCTTCTGAAATGCTTTTATCAACAATTCCTGAAACACAGCAATGTCTCTTACCTGCGTTAACGTCTCATTTCTCTTGTCAAAATTTTGAATTTTGCTCTTAATATTGGTTCTCCAAGCTCTGTCGACATGCCAGGTACAGAAAAGTCTCATTTCAGGAGGTCCCATTGATTTGTTCCAAGCAATACTATACGATTCTGCCAGAACTGTTATGAATACTTTTGGGGAAATATGTTCAACCTGAAACTTGACACATTTGCAAAATATACTCAAAACATCAGAGTCATTCTTGTTAGATATGAGGAAAGCACACAGAAATCCTTGCCTCATATCACCCAGTACAAGTAATGTTGTAACTTCAAAATCGTAGCCATTTAGGCTATGAGTTCCATCAACACAAATACAATCACTTCCATATTTTGCTTATATGGCATTCATTATAAGTAACACAAAGTCTTCACTTCTCAGTGCAGGGTGTAGATCATTAATTGTTTCTTGAGGCTTATAGAACAATATACATGGATTATCACTTTGCTGCACTTCTTGCACCCAAGCTTCAATGCTGATCACGTCATTTGGATGTCTGACTGACTTTGAAGACAGGTTATATGCAGCTGCAATATTATGCAAATCCTGCATCATTGTAAGATGCACTTTCTCAAAATTTGAATTCTGCACTATTTCTTGAATTGTTTGGAGGACAGTAGGAAATGAGATTCATACAGCAATGTCTTCGGCTATCTTCATCCATTCTTTTTCTGTCAGATTCAGATGACTTAGGTCAAGATCGTGACCAACATGAGTGGACACAAAAGTAACATGGCATTTTCCTTAGATTTTAATGTCTGCAGGGCACTTTCCACCGATTTTGTTGCTCCCTGTCAATTTTAGATGTCTGCTCCCATCACCTTTGGAGAGAAACTGACCTGAGCAATGCCAGATATGACAACATTTGGTGCCATCATCGTAAGATTTAGTGCCACAGCTTTTAATGAATTTGGAATGTGTAGCACATTCCATTTCTCCTTTCCATTTTAAAAATTCTTCTTCACTGGAGAATTCTAGGGCTTCTGGTTTCACACATAAGGCATGTGCAGACTAGAAATGATCCATCCAGTACTTTCTAGAATCGGTTTCATAATCCACACATTGTGCTGTACAGTGGTTCCACTCTTATCTTACATGCCATCAGCGATGTGTAATGATTGAAACAGAGTAGTCACAGAGAAAGAATTTAGTATCAAGGGACCAACAAGGCTCTGTATTGAGCCCATTAATTTCCTCGTTATACGTTAATGATGTGTCGAGTATTGTCTCCCACTGTGAATATGATTTTTATGCTGATGACCTGCAGTTATACGTAAGTGCAAGCCGAACAAATCTTCGCTCAGCCATCCAGAAAGTAAATGCTGACCTACTTGCCTTATCACAATGGATGCAGAACACTCCATTCATTACAGAAACATAAAAAGGTACTTCCTCTCAAACTTAAAAAGAAACTTTTGGAATCACTAATACTCCCCTTGTTGGTTATGGTGATCCTATTTTCTGAGGATTTTCGTGTGAGAGCTCATGTCAGCTGGAACTGATGAAAAATGCTTCTGTGATACATTTGTGACTTACACTATTTCTACCATATCACTCCTATGGACAATTATCATGGCTATGTGCCGATAGACATAGAGATTATCATACACTGTGTTCGCTGCATCGTTCTTGTGGTCAAATGTGTGTGAATTTCTGAGGGATCAAACCTGTGAGGTCATCAGTCCTTAGACTTACACACTGCTTAAACTAACAATGCACACACACATGCCCAAGGGAGGACTCGAACCTCCAGTGGGAGGGGGCGTGCAATCCATGACCTGGCACCTCAAACTGTGTGGCCACTCCACGTGGCTTGCTGCATCATCTTCTCAATCATTGCACTCCTGCCTATTTATTGTCAAGTCTTACACTGCTGTCTGAACAGCACAGCAGAGATACTCATTCTCAATAAAATAAAATCTTCTCTGCATCACTACAGAGCACTGCCATTTTCTCTAAATCATTTTCTGTATGAGGAACCTGACTTTGTAACAATCTTCCTCAAAAGATTAGAGAAATAAAATCATTTCGAACTTCAGAAGAGAGCTAATGACTCACTTTCTATCACAACAGTGAAGTATCTCTTCTTGCAACTCACTCTTGTCAACCCTCCCTCCCCCTCTACTTTTCCCTCCTCTTGGCTACAGAGTTCTCTGTTGATATTACCTTCTTTCCTACAAGCCATTGTCACTTTTATTTCAACCCTGTCCTCCTTCATTATCCCTTCCACTTCTTCTAATACCAAGGAAGGCATCAAAAGCTCCAAACTAATCAATATCATACATAATGCCTCTGTTATTTTATTATTCTTATTACTATAACTTTATTATTACTTTTTTCCTTTATCAGACGTTCTGTCTGGTTAAAAATGGAAAGTGACATCTACCTTGATCAAGCGTGACTTCCTTTTAACTGTACGGTATATGTTATATTGCATTTAGGAACTTTCGGGTAATTGAACATGTATCAATAATTACGGATTTCTGTAGTTGTATATATAAGTTTGGTTGTAGCTGTATTGCATTGATGTACTGGTGGATATTGTGTGGTATGGCTCCTGTAGTTGATAGTATAATTGGTACAATGTCAACTTTATCCTGATGCTACATGTCCTTGACTTCCTCAGCCAGTTGGATGTATTTTTCAATTTTTTCTCCTGTATTCTTCTGTATATTTGTTGTATTGGGTATGGATGTTTCGATTAGTTGTGTTAATTTCTTCTTTTTATTGGTGAGTATGATGTCAGGTTTGTTATGTGGTGTTGTTTTATCTGTTATAATGGTTCTGTTCCAGTATAATAATAATAATTATTATTATTATTATTACTTTTTATTAATAATCCAAATTATTAGCATTTAGTTTGTTTTGTCTTAACTTATTATTATAACCCATTATTTTATCATCATTATTAACATTACTGTTATTATTAAAAGTTATTACTTTGATTAATAATGCAAATTCTTATTTTGATTAATAATGCAAATTATTATTATTGTGTTTTCTGTGTAATATTGTTTGTATGTGTTGTTCCTGGTCATACACAAGTTAGGGCCTTAAGCATCTAATCTAGTCGGGCTAAATAAGCCATAAATAAATAGCAATAAAATATATAAATTTGGGAATTTTGTTGCAGATACTTTAACAATTAACTGATAAAATTTGTCAAAGTGTCTTCATTCTGAATGTGGTCTGATTTTGTTATCTGCATGTCAACTGATGAGTGTTCATCAGAGTATCTCAAACTACCATCTAGCCTGAAAACCACCATGTGCACCCCGCAAGTACTTACCTAACTGAGTAGCTGCTCCCTTTGTGTAGTGTACCCTGACCTGTCAAGGAGAGTCCTACAATTATCCACCCAATAATGCAGGTCCAGCCAAGACTGTCAGACTCAACAAAGCCTCTGGCCGAGATTGTCCACTCGGCTCCAGACCGTAGGACCCCAGTCAACTCTGGAAACTATACTGCACATCATGAGCTGTGCTTGCACTCCATATGTGAGCCTAGCAGCCTCCACCACCTACACCAGTCATCTGTACGAACTGAGGATGACCTCGGAACCCTCGCAAAAGGCATTGTCGGAACTGATGCCACTCCTCGCAGATGACTGCACCCTGCAAGCTCGATAGCCACAGGCAAAGCCGCCACATCTCGTATGAGGCTCCCTGACAGACGTACCGAGTGCATATTGGCTATCTTTCTGGCTCTGAACAATATTCCCCTAAGGATCTCCCTATTGTGTCCAACACTAGCGGTCCCAATAACTAGTAAACCCCTCCCCCTGTGTGCTTGCTCAGATGCCGTTGAAGGAGTGACTCACAGATGAATGGGCGAGGCTGGACAGCCAGCCTCCACGTTGATGCTCCACATGCCTAACCGAGCAGTGTAGTTAGTCGTTCAAGAGAAATGATGACTGTGTTACACACTGCCTGAATTTATACTTTAAAGTTACAAAAATGTGAGACTACACCTCTTAAATAAAAGAAAACGCATGGAATTTAAGAATTAATCTATGAAGAAAACACGGAAAAATCTAAAGACATAACTAGCTGTTCTCCTCATCTTTCACAGGTGACATCTGGAACCTGTATGTAACTCAGCTTTACTTGTTTCTTGGTGAAGATGAGAATTAAAAGAGATTGTGCTCTGGGTTGATCTATATTTATTTTTGTCATTATGAAATTTTGAACTTTATTTACAAGTCAGTGAATGCCCCATTGAGAATTTACAGAAAAGCTGAATAATAAAGTAATAGTGAGCATTAGCTGAATTAGATATATTAGGAACCTGTGAATACTATCAGTCTTTTAGCCTCCTTCTTTCAGAGTATCTTTGTTCATACGATGGGCTACAAGCACACTTTTATAACGACAGCTTAATAATCACATATTTTACTCTTCCATAAAATTTTTTTCTAAATAACAATCAGTACATTTGAGCCATGAATTGAACCTAAAAAAAAAAAAAATCTATGTGAAGAGGCCTTGGACGTCTAAACAGTGATGGTACTGACTTACAACTGTGTCATCCTCAGCTAACAAAATTCACTGGAGGGGCACGGGGTCAGCACACCTCTGTCCTGGCCGTTGTCAAGTTTTTAGCACTGGCGATGCTACTTCTCAGTCAAGTAGCTCCTCAGTTGGCCTTACAAGGGCTGGGTGCACCCTTATTGAACCTTGCCCACATAGCACAGTACAGAGAGCTTCACTCACAATGCTTCATCAAGATGTGTGTCAGTTAAAATCAGACGTGGTTTCTTACAGGGCTCAGAATTTGGCTGCCAGGCTGGATAACAGACATGTCTAATCCCAGAACCATAGTTTTTTCTTACAGTGCCAATGTATTTGATTAAATTGCTTGCTAACAAATGAATACTTCACTTACCAACATTTACAGGCTTTGTGAAAATTGGCTACATCTTTCAACAGAACTTTGCCCACTTTGTCATAGCTTGATGTGAGGAATATTGTGGTCAAAATTTTGTTTTTGCTTCCCATAACAGTATGCTATTAATCACTTAACTTAAGCCATATGCTAGTGCATTTGTTTGTCATCCTGATCCCAGGTTCTCACCATATATTTCATTCCCTTGAGAATCAGCTAGCAAATCTTCTTACACTCTCATTCATGCATGGTACTCTATGAGGGTATGATGTACGACCAGCTGTCTGCCATCCCGAATGGGCTCTTCCAAACTGTGACCAACAACCACCTACACTGACTCACATGATGGAATGGGGCATTTACACAAAATTTTAAAATATTTCACATTCCAAACTTAAATTTCAATTGAAACAGGAACTTTCTTTCTGTGGCCATAAAATGATGCAGACCTACGTATAAAGCTATAATAATTGTTACAGGACAATTTTTCAACACTGTCATACAACATACACAAATTCTTGTAAGTTTATAGTAGAGGCCCACCTTGAGCTGCACAATTAATTATGAATGAAGCACGGTATTGATATTGAATGTGTGAGTGATTGTCAGTTTAGAGAGTAATTTAAAACAGATTTGTACGTTAGCTGGGAATAAGGGGATGTTTGGAAGCACACTCAGTGACACAGACTGAGCTGAGCATTTGAACAGTCTGGGACCCGACTGAGCTCATCTGAAAAGCAGCAGTGAGGGGAAACATTCACTGTGGCAGCCTGGCCCAGTAAATGTCTTTATGATCCCTAACGGCACCACCGTGCAATTGGACAACAGTCGAGACATTCTGTAGTGTTCACTCACACAAATGTTTTACGAGTTGGAGTGAGGAGTAATGTTAGTGAAAGACGCTACTGACTGCCAAATGCAGAAAATTTGGCTTTGGGATGCGTGCCAGAGATTGCTATCTTACAGCCGAACTCCCAGCTAGGCCTTTGAAATTTTTGAGATGCCACCAAACACATAACTCTTACAAAAACTTTGTTTAAGGATTTAAGACCTATGGACAGTGGTTCATCTTGGTGTTTTTCATAGTGACAGAGAGCCCAACAGAGCCAAAAGGAAGCTGCCTCATTGACAGGGGAGAGAGACAGGAATAGCGAGGCACGACTTTTTCCGAGGAGTATAGCAGAAAGGGAAGCACTGGTTACCCAAGTAAAATATAGCCCAGGGAAGGGGAGTTGTGCTCTCTGAGGAGCATTTTCGTCAGTCAGAGCTTGGAAGATCCAGAACACAGCCATTAAAATTAAGCATGTATAGAAAAATTTGGCAATTCGAGGTTTCTCTCACACTGAGAAATCAGATCAATCAACTCAATCTCTCCTCACAGATGAACTTCAATTCACAGCTGCTACACCGATGTGTAAGGAGACTTGTCAAATATTTGGCCAACCATCACACAGCCACAGAAGAGGTCTGCTGGTGCTGCCACTACCACTATGGTGAGACCAGCCGCTACTGAATGGGATCGAGGTAACTACAAGTCATCTTATAAATCTCAGAGATTCATTCTGAATATTTGTATTGCAAAGTCATGAACACTCTGCTTCTAAAATCCACAAAAAGTATGACAAATTACCTCCAATAACTTATTTGCTTCAGAAGTTCTATTCTGTGCTAATAAACCCAACTAATCATAATATATGTTCCACAGTCGTAAAACACTCCTTCCCAACCAAACACACAACCTACTCACACAACCTCTCAAAGCTTCCAAATTTTCACTCTGTAGCATAGTGTGTGCTGGTATGAAACTTTCTGGCAGATTAAAACTGTGTGTTGGACTGAGACTCTAACTCAGTACCTTTGCCTTTTGTGGGAAAGTGCTCTACCAACTGAGCTACCTAAGCACGACTCATGACCCATCCTCACAGCTTTACTTTCTCCAGTACCTCATCTCCTACCATCCAAACATCACAGAAGCTGTCCTGCAATGCTGCAGAACTAGCACTCCTGGAAGAAAGGATATAGCAAAGACATGGCTTGTCACAGCATGGGGAATTTTCACTCTGCAGTGGAGTGTGTGCTGATGTGAAACTTCCTGGCAGATTAAAACTGAGTGACAGACTGAGACTCGAGAACTCAGATCCTTTGCCTTTAGCAGGCAAGTGCTCTCAAAGCTTGTCACAGTTTGCAGTTACCATGTACACAAAGACATTGCTGCTAATTTTGGCTAACAATAAAAGACAAGCAAAACTCTTCTTATGTAGTGTAACTGTTACATATTTATTTCCTTGCCTCATCTAGCTGCTCCATTATACTCAGTCCAGCACTTGCTCCATCCAATATATTGTTGATAGAGTAGTATGTATTAGGAAACCTGGAATACAGTTCTATGCATGCTCATGGATTAGCATTTTACTTAAGTGTCAGTGTACACCATTTTCCTAAAACTGTGAAAAAAATAATAATGTATCATGTAATAAAAATGTAGGAAAATGTATTGTAGCCTGTTTGATGCATCAGTGCATTTGTCACAAGCAACTGGAGTTAAATAAAATAGTGTCAACAGCAGACTAAGTGTTAAGTGTGAAATGGTATATTGAAACCTATTTAACATACTTGTAGGTAGAATATCAGGGACACAGATTATTAACAACAACTTTTTCATTTATGGTCTTGTGGTGGTATGACCTACCATTTTTTCTTTTTAGCTGTATGAAATTGAATTCTTACAAGCTTTTTGCTGAGTACTCATAAACCGATGTCAGATGGTAACTGACTCTCATACCAACCACGACTTCATCCACAGCCATGTTGCCAGCACTATCATGAAGATGGCTACAATGTGATTGGATAGATAAGATGATCTACTCACCAAGCTGGTGGCAGCAGAAAGTATGTATAAAGGATATAGAAATGTGGAAGCTTTCAGAGCCAATGGCTCTTCCTTCTAGCAGAAGATTTGAAGGGAAAGAAAGAGAACTGAAGGAAGAAGACTGGCAAGACTTAAGAAATTGAGAGAGTTATAGAAAAGTTGCCCAAAATCCTATGTCAGAGGAGACTTACCAGACAGGATGAGAAGAAAAGACTGATCCTTGGTGCGTGCGCTGGATGAGATTTGAAAACCTGAGAGCTTAACGATGGAAGATACGGTAATCAGCAAGACACAATTTACTGAAAATAAATCATGCAGAGTCAATATGAGCTGAAAGCTAAATGTATTGTACATGATAGGCATATATGGGGAGGGGGAAGATGGTGGAGAGGTGTAGGGAGGATAGACAGGCTGCAAAATGAAAGATACAGAAAAATGAAAGGGGAGCAAAGGAAAGGAATAGTTTCTGAGAATAAATTCTGAGAACACTATGATGGTATTTTACTTTTTTAAGCTGATATTTCTCATTGATTCAGTAAACAAACCTAACGGATCCCATACTATGTATTTTTATGTCCAAAAGTAATAAATAAAGTAAACTGATTATCGGCTTCAGTGTCCAAGGTTGTTCAATGATTCAGTTTGGAGTCTGCTTGTTTCTATTAAATCAATGTCCACCCATGGTAGCCGAGTGGTCAGTGCAACATACTGTCAATCTTAATGGCCTGGGTTTGATCCCCAGCTGGATCAGAGATTTTCTCCGCTCAGGGACTGGGTGTTGTGTTGTCCTGATTGTCACCTATTCATCCCCATCAAAGCACAATTTGCCAAAGTGATGTCAAATTGAAAGACTTGCACCCGGCAAATGGTCTACCCAATGGGAGGCCCAAGTCACACGATATTTATTATTATTATTAAATCATTAAGTTTATTAATGGAGCCATCTTGCATGATCTCTTCATCCACAACATTACATCTATGCATCAAAATTGGCATTTTGAAAAACTTGTTATTGCACAACTTTAATACATGTCTCAGAAAGAGCTTCACAGGATGTCACACATCTGAGTTACAGCTGCCAAGACCTGCTTTGTGCAAATGATATTCTAGAAGGGTCATATCTCTTGATCCTTCTAGAACAACTGTTAGTTAAAAAAAAAGCTCTAATTCGATTTCCTATTTAAAAATACAATTTATATATGATTTAGTGGTTGTTTTTTGACATTGTTTGTTTAGTTAATGCTTTTCACAACAGATGGTTAAGGGTAAAGTGCCTCAATATGTGCAATTTGTTTTTCCTGTTAAAATGTAATATTGATTTTGCTATTGTTTTGCAAAACAAAAAAGTATTGTTTATAACATAGGTTGTGACTGATACCAGGAATGAGTGTTAAAATTAACAACAAATATTACAGTTAGTTGCACTAGAATTTCAGATGAATTTGCAGAAACTAATTTTCATAATGTTTCTTAGAGTGGTAGAAAGTGGTAGAAAATATTGTAGTATAAATAAAATTTTTAAATATAGAACATTTTGGGAGAAATATGTTCATAAATATCCACCAAAATGGTTTACATAGTTTAAAAATGAAAAATAGTTCAGACATTGCCAAGTTTGAAGGGTATCACATATTTCATTTATTGGTAAAAAGATTCCATTAGAACATCTTTCATTATACCATAGACATTAACATAAATTAAGACCAGGTAGGTGGTAGGAACCAAGCACATATTGTAACACTAGCTCTCACCTGAGGAATTCTGAGAGGAGGGAGAATCCAGATGGCATTTATGGTGAAACAGGCACCAAAGTCCTCACTGTCAAGTTGTAGAGCATGTTCCGCAACAGGATATGTGTGTTGCCCATATACACACTCTGTTTGTGCACATTCATCATAACTGGTAACTTGGTGGTAGTCTTGCCAATACAGGAGACCAAACAGTGCTTTCATAAGAGCCGGTACATGATGTGTCATTTCACAAGTGGCTCTCCCTTCAATATTATATTGTTGTGACAGTTACAGTGCTGGCATATGTGATGGTAGGATGGTGTGTAGAGCAAACCTTACAGTGGGGACAGTCAGACAGTTAGGAGTCACAGGGTAAAGGAATGGGTGCAGAGGGAGCACAGAGTCTGAGCAGGATATTGCAGACATTGTGGATGCAACAAAAAGGTGATTAAAATGTCAGACAGAATGGTTTTTATTTTAGGGCATGATTTTAGCAAGTCATAGCCTAGTCAAAGTAACTGATTAATACATTCAAGACAAGGATAGTACTGAGTGACAAGAGGTGTACTCCTAAATTGTTTCTTGGAGTAATCAGCAGTACCAGGCAAAATGAAACAATGGAAAACCCGGGATGGAATGTAACAATATTATGAAAAGGATGGTTGCTACTCCACATATAGTGGAGATGGAGAGTCACAGATATGCACAACAAAAAGAATCTCAGAAAGTGAGCTTTCAGTCAATGAGGCCTTTGCCAAAAATAGACAACATACGCCAACACACTCATGCAAATGCAACTCACATGCATGTGACAATAGTGTCTGGCTGCTGAGGTCAGTACCATGACTGGATATTGTTTTGGTATAACCACAACCACTGGACCAAAGATGTATGCAAGACCAGAGGAGGTGGTGAAACAATGTCAACCAGTGGTGCGTGGAATAGGACTGCACCACAACAGCAGTGTGCTCCAGCTGATGTATAAGCTCTGCTCCTGCCAACCTCAGCCACTCAGATTGGCTCAGTATATGGACATTAACGGAGATCAGTGGAACATATTTGCAGAGCACTGCTACAAGAAGAGTTAGTCAACTTGCAGGAACATTGCATATAGCCAAGGATTCTGAATTATATTGCATGTCACCCATAGTCTGTCACAACATTTTGTACATTCAAGTTAAGTATTGTCAAATCTGCTTTATAGAAATAAAATTACTAATATTATTTGCTCGAATTGTTGTATAGCATTCAGATAAGGCAGCATCCCTTAGGCACCCTATATGAGACAAATGGCCAAGACTGAGAAAAATGCTTTTGAAATAGGCTAGTGTGATAAATATGTCCAGTGAAAGCTGACTTAAGGATGATTGTGTATTTTTGTAAAGAACAAATATGTTTGCCTTGAATGCTAAGGCAGTATGGGATGGAATGGCAACTGTCAAAATGAAGGGGATGGGAAATAGGAGCATGTGAAATTTATTAGGAGAATTTATTTAGAGGTTTCAAAAATTTTAATAGGTCAGGCTCACCATGAGTCCATATACAAAGATACAATGTATCTAAACCAGACCAGGGGCTGAAGGCTTATGGATCACAGGAAAGCATATAGGAAGGAGCCTGAGCCGTGTGTACTTCCATCTTTCCACGGCTCATTTCCTGAGAGTCGTGTGGAGCCAATATTTCTGGTAATCGACAGTGTTTGGGCACAATCAGGCTCTAACATCTCATTGCTGTCTTATATTGCTTCGCTTCTATTTTGCTTTTCCCAGGTTGTTCAGGGTTGGTCTTTTATGAAGCTCTTTCATTTGAACTCCCGCCCGTAGTGTACCCACTATTGATTGCGAGTTCTGTCTTTGGTGTTCTTAGAAACCGTAGGTTGGTAACACGACCGACTCACATGTTTACAGCAGCAGACACTTTGGCCTGTACTATTTATAGGGGAGCGTGGTCATGCTGGAGGAGGTTGTCGTGCAGTGGCCTTCGTGTCTGCTATGGTGACGTCGACATCCTGCCTTCTGCGTACGGGTGTTATCGAACCCGCACTTCTACACGTGAAGGAACGTCAGCCTGGTTGAGGCCTCTCTGTCCATTCTTCACTGGTTTGGCACTTGGTTCGACGTATTGTGGCTTTTCTGACGCGGGACATTCCGGATCGGATTACTCCCCTTTCATTATTATTTCCGGAACGTGACTATTTTCCTCGGACAGAGACCAATGCTGTGAATTGGATTCGTGGACATGCCATTCACTACCTATTTGGACAACCTGTAGACTCTGTACTCGATTTTTGGACATACCTCAATGACCATCATTATGTCGTTGTCCGTCACCCAAAATACAGACAATTTTTCTCGAACTTCCTTGGGAGTTCTTTCCATGACCCGCCTCGCAGCTGGAATGTGTTAAGCCAAGAGAGAAGAAGGTTTCCTGTTTGAACCAATGAACATTTCTGAACAATTCAACGGAACTCATCAATTTCGAGAAGACGTGACTCAACATGTTACCAGCGGGACACAGAAGGCCTCTGATCAATTACACAACAAAACTGAACAATAAAAGGAATAAAAAAATAAAAAAACAATAAAAATAAAAATAAAATTCAGAAAAAAGGAAGGTTTTGTTTTGTTTGTAAGGATAGCCTTAACCTTGGTTTCCCATATTTCCCCTGGTATATGGGCAGCTCTCTGGGGTAGGTTTAGCCAGGAGCCAACGCCTGAAGTGGACCAGATTGTTTTGTTATAGGATGAAAAGTGGCGGTGGCACTTAGGTTTCCTTTTTTTTCTTTTTTCCCATTTTATTAAGGGGTTTTCTAAAAAAAATAAAAAAAAAAGAATATGGATGGAGCGTCTGTCATTTTAGCAGGAGATTCCGGGTTCAAGTCCCGGTTGGGGCACACATTTTGACCTTTCCACGTTGATATTTATCAATTCGCGTGAGCAACTGACGGTATTAATATAATTCTAATTTCGTTAAATTAAATAGTCAAATAAAACTTTTTCCGCTGTTCGCTGCTTTTCTCTAAATATGGCGAGTGCTTCTATATTACAGAAAACTGCCAGTATTCTCCTATTAATTTTAGTTTTTAGAAGCTCTGCTCAAAAATTATATTGTAATCGGTTATCACAGCACTATGTGGGCATTTCGTATAGTCCAGCGATAAAGGGTGAAAACTCCCACTGGAGAAATCTCTTTTTCGTTTTAATTTCTCTGTTTTCAAGGGCTACAAGCAAATAACGTAGACACGGGCAGCAGATCAGGCACTTTCTATTTTTATCGCGAACTATGAATGATTTGTTAAATTTTTACTTTTTTCCTTGTATGATGTCGCAAGTTGACCAAATCGACCACTGTGCTTCACTCATACCGCATATCGTAAAATACTTCCAGACGATGCCATTCTGTATTACAACTGACGTTCGACAACAGCGAGAAACTGCGTTAGGTCTCGCACACTGCGTGTATAATAGGCACAATATTATCTCGGAAATGCTGGACCAATCCATTTGTTGCTCGTTTCTGTCAGCAGTGTTATTAATGTGGCATAGATCACTTTTCCCACTTTTCTGTAATAACGTAGTATTTCAAAGCTATGGAAATATTACAAAATTAAAATTACTCGTTTTTAAAAAAAAAAGGTTTATTTGAAAACTAAAAATTTTACTACTACTGCTGTGGCTAATTGAGATATATGTTTTTTACGTGGTTATTAGGAAAATATCAAAAGATACTTGCTATAACCGAGAGCAAACAAATACCGAAACACAGCGGTTATTCAGATCTAAAATACCGATATCGTTTTAACTGATCGGTTTTTCTATCTGTAAACTGCAGTGTCGCCGTAGAAAAGTGTGTCGTTACGTCATGGTCCATAGCAACTTCGAGACATGTGAGTGTTTATGCGCGATATCGGCAAATGGGAACACGGAGGGGTAATAGGCACCTGAGTGGTATAATTTATTTCACGGTCGGAAGAGTCGAGTGGCAGACAAGACTGAATCACTGTTATAGAAATTATATGGAAAGCTGTGTAGAGGAAAATTTCTAGTTCTTTCGTGGATTCCAAAATTGAAGCAAATTCCGGGACATCGAGGTCTTATACGGATAGTATTCCACGACTAACGTAATTGTCCCATATACTGTACTGGTCGGGTGATGCTGAGGGAATTAGATTAGGAAATGAGGCACTTAAAGTAGTAAAGGAGTTTTGCTATTTGGGGAGCAAAATAACTGATGATGGTAGAAGTAGAGAGGATATAAAATGTAGGCTGGCAATGGCAAGGAAAGCGTTTCTGAAGAAGAGAAATTTGTTAACATCCAGTATTGATTTAAGTGTCAGGAAGTCATTTCTGAAAGTATTCGTATGGAGTGTAGCCATGTATGGAAGTGAAACATGGACGATAAATAGTTTGGACAAGAAGAGAATAGAAGCTTTCGAAATGTGGTGCTACAGAAGAATGCTGAAGATTAGATGGGTAGATCACATAACTAATGAGGAAGTATTGAATAGGATTGGGGAGAAGAGAAGTTTGTGGCACAACTTGACCAGAAGAAGGGATCGGTTGTTAGGACATGTTCTGAGGCATCAAGGGATCACCAGTTTAGTATTGGAGGGCAGCGTGGAGGGTAAAAATCGTAGGGGGAGACCAAGAGATGAATACACTAAGCAGATTCAGAAGGATGTAGGTTGCAGTAGGTACTGGGAGATGAAAAAGCTTGCACAGGATAGAGTAGCATGGAGAGCTGCATCAAACCAGTCTCAGGACTGAAGACCACAACAACAACAACAACTGTACTGGTATACGGATAATATTACACGACTAACGTAATTCACCTGAAATTAGTTGCCAAGATGTAGTCGTAAACGGACAGTATTACACGACTTACGTAATTCACCCGAAGTTAATTACAAACATGTTACTGCAGTGTTCACTACTATACATTTCCTCATTCACCTGAAATTATTTACAAACGTGGAGTCGTAAGTAGATGTGTTCACGACTAACGTAATTCACCCGAAATAATTTACAAACGTGTTACTATAACATTCGCTACTACTCATTACGCTAATTCACCTTCAGCCATTAAGCGCAAGCGCAGACCACAGTTATGATACGTGCGCCATCCAAAAACTTATCAAGGCAGTAACTCAATACAACTACAAACGATCATTGTGTGCAAAATAAATAGCATACCTCATAAGAAGAACATTACGGGTTTGAATCATTCCCACCGCAAAGGATTAAAAATTCAGGCTCGCACACAAGACCACTTGATAACTAACCAGAAACTCAGTTTAGTTGTAGCTTCGGTGACGATCGTCTTTTTTACATTTTCCCCTTATACTAGATAATTATAAAACGTAAGCAACTATTCTAAAATAGCTGCGGCTACGGCCTTGCCGCGGTGGTTACACCGGTTCCCGTGAGGTCACCGAAGTTAAGCGCGTTGTCGGGCGTGGTCGGCACTTGGATGGGTGACCATCCAGGCCGCCATGCGCTGTTGTCATTTTTCGGGGTGAACTCAGCCTCGTGATGCCAATTGAGGAGCTACTCGACAGAATAGTAGCGGCTTCGGTCAAGAATGCCATCATAACGACCGGGAGAGCAGTGTGCTGACCCGACGCCCCTCCTGTTCGCATCCTCCACGGATGATGACACGGCGGTCGGATGGTCCCGTCCCAGTAGGCCACTCGTGGCCTGAAGACGGAGTGCTTACAAAGCAACTACTCTCTGGTGCAAAGCCGTACTACTGAGACCTTGGTGCTTGACATCAACAACAGATGGCAGTACACGAGGTTGGCTTACGCCTACTGGCGAATTTTGCGATCTGTCGTAAGCTGGAACTCGTGATGACTGGGTGTTGTGTGATGTCCTTAGGTTAGTTAGGTTTAAGTAGTTCTAAGTTCTAGGGGCTGATGACCATAGATGTTAAGTCCCATAGTGCTCAGAGCCATTTGAACAATTTTTGTCGTAAGCCTGCGTAAACACGTGGGGCCTTCCGTCTTAAGTGCTAGCACATTCACTGCGTTTTCTGCCGCGCGACTTAAGTGGAATGTTTCATTATTTCAGAAATTTTTTAGAAATGTTTTTCGTTGTATGTCCTCTCCATCGGTACTGAATTTACTGTAAAATTATTTGCTCATTTTCGGAACTTCTGTTCATGGTAAATCGATGGTAGACACGAGTCTAGTGTGCTTCGCCTTCAGCACCTTCTGTTTCAGATTCGGTTCCTATGTCGCTGATTTCACAACGAATAGTTCGTTGTCTACTGAGTATACTGTCTATTGCACGACACTATCCTTCCCACGCTGCTAAATTTAGGTCGTCGGCAAAACATGAGTGCAGTGGAACAAGGGCGTCCGCAGAAATTTCCCCAGGAGGTGGTGGGGGCATTGGTAGGGGTGGGGTGGGGTGTGTGTGGATGCCTATTGCTATGAAATTCACCCAGTCCCGACGGCCAAGGAAAAGAAACCTTGAGATTTGGAAAGGGTGTTGATATTATACTTATACTGCATATTTCGAAATTCCACCTCTAAGGGGGACAAACAGGAAATGAAAGGATTTATGAAACATGTAGCTATTAAGGTAATTTTGAAGCTATACGTACGAAAAGTTGTATCTGGTTTCTAGGTCAGAAATAAAGAAATATGTTTTCCAGTATTATTGGAATTTTAACATCTATGAGGTGAAATAGTTTGAGATAAATAATTATGGAAGAATCATTAAAGTATTTTTAAGTCTACATCTACGAAAATTGGTATTGACTTCAAGGTTACAAATACGAAATTACGTGTTTCTGTGTTTTTGGAAACTCAACCCCTAAGGGGATGAAATAGAGTGAGCTGGTGCGTTTCTGGCACCAGTTTCCATTGATCGTCATTTTGATCTTTGAGTCGCGGTCCAGAGGACACTGCTCCCTAACCGACTGTAGTAGCTCTCTGCGCAGCCCCACATCGGGCTTACCGCGCTTACACTGGACACAGTAACCAACATATCGCCTGACATCGCGATGTAGGTTGGGCCAAAACATGTGTTCCCGAACTCGGTTCAAGGTCTTGTAGAACCCCAAATGACCCCCGACCGCCGAATCATGGAAATATCTGAGTGCCATGTTAACTAGTTCCTGTGGAATTCAGACCTTCACTTCACCTTGGTTGTCTCCCCCTTTACACAAGAGGCCCCCACGAAGGCAATAGCCAGTAACAACCTCGCCATCCGCCAACTGCTGCCGAATCGGTCCCCACCTAGGGTCCCCAGCCTGTTTGTCAGCTAAGTGCCCTTGCCTTCCCCAGACTCTCACGCGAACATACGGCTAAGAGCGTCGGCCACTTCGTTGTCACTGCCCCTGACATGCCGAACCCGGAGATAAAACTTGTCATCTAAGGGGCCACACTGCACGCAGTCTGCGTACTTCAGACTCGCAGGCCCTTGATTAAATCATAATTACGAGCGCCATTTTGTTCTTGCTTTTTACTGAAAATCTAAAACAAATCTCATAGTATGATCACTCGTAATTCCCAAACAGATCCTTCGAATGTATTTTCATTGTCTCAAAAAAATTTCCAAATATACCATTTTATGCTCATTTGAATGAGAACCTGGCCGTAACGCCGGAATATAGTCACGAGATTTTTTTCGGAGACGCTGTACGTTCGCGAGAAGAATTTCGTTCCACGCGTGTCGATGTACATTCCACAGATATTACTGTGTGTGTGTGCTACTCAGTCGTGCCATTTGAGTGTACATCTTTGCATAGTTTTCCTTTCACGATGTAAACAGTGCTCGGCTCAGTTGCTAACTGGCCAGTGAGTGGTTCCGAAGGTGTCGGATGTGCGGTGCGTTCGGTCTGCTAGGACAACAACGGACTGGCGTGGTGCTATGGCAGAAGCAAACACTGAGGGAGCTAGCTGCTGGGACGCCAGCGAACAATTTATGCCAAGTAAGACGAAGAGAACTATTCTAAAATTATGAGCCGTCTCGAAAGTGTTTATCATTAGTAAATCTTGTAGTTGAGACTGACAATCAATCTACAATATCTGACAGTTTTGCCTAGAGAGAGATACAGGAAATCCTCCCCCCCCCCCCCCCCCCCCAATGAAATTTTGGTTGTGATGACAGGCCGATGGGTAGTGTAGCCCGAGATCTAAATTAGGTTGGAAGGGGGTAATATGATTGAGAGTTGTTTAGGCCAACGATTATGAATGCCGAGTAAACGTTGTGCGAGCAGATTGCCCTGTAGCGTAGCCTAGTGTTTCCGTCCGCGCCATATTTAACACACTTTCTCTAGCTGTAGACAAAAGTCGCACAACAGCCACGAAAACTAAGTTTCTGGTGTGTGGAGGGGAGAGACCACTATGAAACTTCCACTACAATTTTTAGTAACCGCCAAAATAGAAGCGTAATTTTAACTATATTTCCGTTTGTGGGAAAATAGTGGTTCTCCTCTTTCGGCAGCAACTGTAATATGTAGGCGACTTATTAGAGTTTTTTTAACTCTGAATCATGATCTCAATAGACGCAGAGCTTTTTTTTACGTTACTTTATTCGTGGTCTGTAGTAAACAATGCAACGTATTGGTAAATTCATTGAAGTGTGAGGGGTATTACGTAGACGGCGTCTGCAATGTTCGTGGGCCATATTCCAGTAGCTTCGAAACTTTTAATAGCGGTTTTCATTGTCGCACTTTAGACGAAAGCTGAACCAAAAAGCGTTGAAATTTGAAAGATAGTTACGACTTTCCCTGCGTGGCTTCGTAGCCATTTTCGAAGCTAATCACTATAGCGAAGCCTTAAAGGCTTCATAAAACAAACATCAAGCAGCTGAAGTCAGTGAGAGCAATGTGTTGTAAAGATTGCAACGAAACGCCACTCTCCCTCGCGTAGTCCATAACGTCAATGTTCGTGTTATGTGGGAGTGGCCATCTAATATAAGGAGAGCTGGGAAGTCCTTTGGTGCCTTAGAAAATTCCACAAATTTTCGAAACCATACAAAGAATGACTCTGTGGCCATCCCTGCGGTGCTGTGGACCTTACCGCAACCTCCTGCTGCCAGTCCTAAGTCAAATTCATTCTGCTTCTTCTTTCATGGAAATATGAGCGTAGGAAGCATGTAAGCTCCGCTTGCTGACGTACTAATGAGGCAGGTTGCAGTTTCGCCCCTTTCTGCAGATGTTAACGATCCTACTTGACGTTTCCCCTTGCACGCTGTGATCTTCGATTGGTTTTTAGGATTAACCGAAACGTCTGTATCATCACAATTAGATATTTGAGAAGTCATTAGTTTGTGTTTGTCAGTTACATTTGGTAGCAACGAATAACCACTATCGACAGCTACTTTATTAAAACCCATGACTCTTGCACCAGATGTTGCTTCGGGTTTGCGAACAAACCCGCATTTGCTTCTTCTTTGTTTCATGATGTAATAAACATTTCGATTTGCTTTGCTCGAAATTTTCGAAAAAGTATCTGGGAAACGCGCAAAAATTGAAAGGCAAAACTGCGCACCTGCCGAAATACGACTGCGTATACTCATTTGAAACAATTATCCTAAACCGCTCCTGATACGCTAGAGGTTACCGCACAGTTAACAGCAATTGTAGTTGACCGTTTGCCTGTATCGTATAAAGTACGGCCAGTAAAATATTTTTGTAGGGATGACACAGCATCTCATCTTGAATGGAGAGTTCATCTATACGTGTAAAAGTAACCACTTGTGCCACAGGGAAGTGTGTTGGGAGCCTTACTGTTTATGTTATATATTAACATTACAGATAATATAAGTAAGCTCACATATTTCGAAAATGGAGCAGATATCGACATTGAGTTAACAAAGTTCGTGGGAAAAGATATGTACATACAGGGGATAGGAAAAATAATGTGAACACCTATACCTTCGTCTATATGGATACTCTGCAAATCACATTTAAGTGCATGGCAGAGGGTTCATCGAACCACCTTCACATGTCTCTCTTATTCCAATCTCGTATACCACACGGAAAGAATGATCACCTGTATCTTTCCGTACGAGCTCTAATTTCCCTTATTTTATCGTGGTGATCGTTCCTCCCTACGTAAGTCGGTGTTAACAAAATATTTTCGCATTCGGAGGAAAAAGTTGGTGCATGGAATTTCGTGAGAAGATTCCGTCGCAACGAAAAACACTTTACTTTCAATGATGTCCAGCCCAAATCCTGTATCATTTCTCGATAACAGAAAACGTGCTTCCTTTCTTTGAACTTTTTCGATGTATTCAGTAGGCCTATCTTGTAGGGATCCCACATCTCCCAGCAGTATTCTAAAAGAGGACGGACAAGCGTAGTGTAGGCAGTCTCCTTTGTAGGTCTGTTACGTTTTCTAAGTGTCCAGCCAATAAAACGCAGTCTTTGGTTAGCGTTCCCGCAACATTTTCTATGTGTTCCTTCCAATTTAAGTTGTTCGTTATTGTAATACCTAGTTATTTAGTTGAATTTATGGCTTTTAGATTAGACTGCAACTTCTGTGATAGTGATTCGTCTATTCTGCTTCACCAGGGATTTTGCAGGGTCAGTAACGACCTGATTGGCGGATACTGAGTGCGTACCTTAACTGGTTTCGGTCTTCATTGATTAGCGGCTACCTCTGAAACGGTTGTACCACTCCTTTAGCCGTGTAGTACCCATTACGTAGCCCACAAACACATGATAGTTTCAACTTGAGAATCGCCAAGCTTGAAGCCAAATGTGATGCAACGACGTCATTTTGCTAACATTACTAAATCCAACTTGTACCACTTACAAGCGCTCCGAAGTAGTGGAGAAAATCAGGCATGTGTGCTATGTATGCCTGTAAACATGAGCGCACGCACGCTCTGATACCATTGTTGATTTCAACAATTAAAAAAGGTCGGATGTTTTTTGAACAGCTCTCGTATATAAGTCGTCGCCAGTGATGTCGAAAGAGCAAGATACCCCTAGCTACGCCAGTTGTATAGGTAGTTCGAATGGAGCGGTCTATTGTCCGACGAATCTCCATTACAGCCCCGAACCGAATACCCCAGAGTTCGTCCTTCACGTTAGGTACCAAGCTGAGCTCACGAGGGCGCAAGTCCGGGGAGTGTGGTGAGTGGTGCGGCGCTTCCCATCCCCATATACCGATCTAATCAGTCACGACTTGAACCAAGCCTGCCTGAACACTGTCCTGCAAAATGATGGGCGCGTCCTGCAGAAAGTGACGCCGCTTCTTTCTCTCAGTTGTTTTTCTACTTTGTAACACAATCTGTTTCGTTTTCGCGACTAAACCGCTTAGCAGATATTGTTCAAATTTGGCATGGAGACAGTTTGAATCCTGAGAAAGAACATACCCCACTTTAGAAAGCAAGAAATTTTTTTCTTTACATCAGTGAACGTAAACTACATTAAAACTTACTTATTTTGGTGTATAACTTAAGAATTATATAATGTATTTCAGTAGTCGCCACGCGGGATAGTCTCTCAAACGAAATTACTCCCACGTCCGAGGCCTTCCAATATCACTTCTCCCATTCCGCTTGTAGTTCAGAATATTTTGGGGAAGTCTGGGACAGCATTCTCACCAGTCTTCACGATATTTTTGAATTTTTTAGTTTCTGTTGAAAATACTTAATTTTTCTCTAGTATCTTCATTCCTAATCATTTCTTGTTCTGCAGCCCTTCGAATTTCTTAGGAACCTCATCACTGCCGTCTGAATTTTTTTTCTTTTAACCATGTTTTCGCTTTATAGCATAACACAGGAACCGCGACCACTTTATAGAATTTCGGGACAATCTCTTTTTGTACTTTATTGCCCAATGTTCGGATAATGGTGCCACAGACAGCTTAGAATTTGTGTAATTTATTTTCAATATCAGAGTAAAAGTCAGATCTTGCGGCGTACCCTAAATGAAAGATTAAGAGACCTGTTCTAAAGCAGGATTATCCAAAACTAGTTTTAAACTGACTGAATATTTTCCTCGGAGTGCACTTATTTTCGTTTTATTACTAGAAATTTTAAAGTTGCATTCGTTGCATATGTCGTTCAGGTGGTATACAGATCTTTGGAGGTCATTTCATTCACTTGAATTATGTCATCTACAAACAGAAGCACAATGAGGTATTTCTTATTCGTTATCCCAATTCCTTTGTCTTCTCGTAGTTCATGCTTTCATTTATGAAGAATGAAGTCAATGTAAATAGTAAAAATGCTGACATAATCTACTCATTTAAAAGTATACCGAGCGAGCTAGCGCAGTGGTTAGCACATGGTACGATGATGATGATGATTGGTTTGTTGGGCGCTCAACTGCGCGGTTATCAGCGTCTGT
Organism: Schistocerca serialis cubense; assembly: GCF_023864345.2. Lineage (NCBI taxonomy): Eukaryota > Metazoa > Arthropoda > Insecta > Orthoptera > Acrididae > Schistocerca > Schistocerca serialis. Next base: position 136,257 of record NW_026047571.1, on the reverse strand, counting down.
TCAAAGCCCTAATCTTTACACAGTCCAATCTCGCCACCTTCACTAATGATGACGAAATGATAAGGACAACACACTCACCTAGTCACCGGGCGGAGAAAATCCTCAACCCGGCCGGGAATCGAACACGGAATCCCATGATCCAGAGCAGAAACGCTAGCTACGAGACTCCCATTGGGAGGACGACGGTTTAAATCCGCGTCCGGCCACCCTGATTTATGTTTTCCGTAATTTTCCTAAATCACTCCAAGTAAATGTCGGGATGGTACCTTTAAAAGAGCACGGCGGACTTCTTTTACCCTTCCTTGACGCAGTGCCATTTCCTGCTGCGTCTCTGACGACCTCGACATCGATGGCACATTAAACACAATCCTCCTTCCGTCCCTCATTTAAAGGCATAGGTTTAACGCAATAAGTCGGGCGTTAAAAGTTAGAAACTGCGTACACGTCTAAGACAGCATAGTTAAATGGCGCGAAAATTATCCAGATTATATTCACCGTGCATTTGTGAATGGCAGTACTTGGTGACTTCCAACAAACTTCACACATAATTTTGAAACTTCGCGAAACTTTTTTTCCCGCTGATATCCCTGACAGAATGATGAATGGAGAAAAGACTTTTACCACTCCTACATTTTAGCTGTTCATGCAGTAAGGCGTCAGCATCAGGCATGAATTTTGAATTTATTACTTCTTTACAACTCACTCTATTCGCAACACATTTGTCAGACAGTATTCACACATATCGTTGAATATACCTGAAAAATTATAGCATTGTACAACACCTAGTTCAGGACATAAACACTGAGATGTTTTCGAAAAACTAGCTTCTCTTAAAACAGAGCGTCTTCAACTGCAGAAGGCTATGCTTCTTCAGGTCAAGTATTTAACACATTAACTGATACGGAAAGTAAACGAACTTCTGAAGGTGGTTTACATATGGGACTTCCAGTCTTCAGATAGCAATTTGTAGCGGAGAAGGGGGCGGTGGTTACGCGGTCTATTTGGAACTTCAGACTTTCCGCAAATGATGCAGTCGTCTGCAATGAAGTACTGTCTGAAAGAAGCCACGCCCTCATAAGATTTAACTGTAGCGCAAAGCATGACAACTTGGTTCAAATGTTCCCGAAATGTAAAATTGTTCGGTTCACAAAACGAAATAACTTTATCCTACGGGTATAATGTCAGCGAGTCAAATTCTCAATCGCTCAACTCACACGAATACCTGGGTGTAAAAATTTCTAGAGATCTGAAATGGAACCGTCACATAGACGCAGTCTTAGGAAAAGATGGTGGCAGACTGCCATTCGTTGGTGGAATTCTAGGAAAACACAATATGTGTACAAAAGAAATTGCTTAGAAATCACTCGTGCGACCCATCCTCCAATATTGCTCGAGATTCTTGGATCCTAATCAGATACGACTGCCAGGCGATACTGAATGTATACAGAGAAGAGCTGCACGAATGGCCACAGGTTTGTTTGACCCGTTGGAGAGTGTCACATAGTTTCTGACGAAATTGAACTGGCAGGCGCTTGGAAACAAACGTAAAATATCCAGAGAAAGTTTACTTGAAATACTTCCGGAGGAATCCTTAAATGTTGAATATAGGCGAATAGTAGTCAATAGAGGGAATGACTACGAATGCACGTTCGATCTGCGTTCGCTTCCCTTAGCTGCTGTTCAAACTGAGCCTAATAATATGCGAGATGTAGTTGGCAGCTCTGTAAATGCTGACCGGTGAGTCGCTTAAAGCCCAGGCAAAATAAATCTCGGAGGGACACATCACGTACTCAACAATTCAAATAGTATCACAACCGATTAAGTATATCCACTGAGGATCTAGAGCCTGTGACTAGTGTATTGAATATAAATACGGAAAACTACAACAACTCACTCTTTAAAATATTTTTAATTCCATTAGCTAGTTTTGTAGCCTTTACAGACTCACCTTCAAATGTGGCACACAGAAATTGCGTCTCTATTTCGTTAGAGTGATGCCGGGTACTGGCTCTCTGACGTGGGGACAGAGAACTCTTTAATGTATCACCATGAGCGACTGTTACATGGCGACATGTGTCGGTAAACAAATTCTTCCACTTACGTGGCAATGTGGGCGGTATTGCAGTTAATATCCACCTGGCTACTGCCATTTTAATTGTGTATTGGTCAATGTAAATATAAATACGAAATTTCACCATCACCATAAGGTTTACCACTGATGTACATTACAAAGACGTTCAATTAAAAGGATAGCATACTTTGCTCGGAAGCAGTTTCTTGGCTTTGTGCATATAACACGAGGGCGTGCTGAGAAGTAATGACTCCAAATGTTTTATTTGAAACCTCTTAAGCTTGTAACCTTCCCACAGAATAATACAATAGATATGTATATATAAAAATGAAAATGTGCCAAGTGTAACCTCCCCAAAGAATTCTTTATATTTAAAATATGAACCATGCATAAACTCCCCACAAAATAATAATTAAATGAATTTTAAATATTGTAATCTCTGGACAAAATTGGCTCCCATTTATAGTCTGTGTGCAGAAAGGCATTCACATTTAATGTTCCCACAAAATTCTTTTCTCATTTAATGTTAAGTTCGAAACAGAAAAATTCCTAAACACCAAAATAATAAAAAAAATTTTGTAACCTGATAAATTTTATGAGGACAGCAGCGCTTCCCTTCGGCCCTGTATTCTGAATAAAAAAGCAAAAATTCTTACCTCAATAAAAACTGCAATTATATCTGCTCTTAAATAGATATTTTTGGACACAGCTTCGTGCAATACTGGCGTATATATATTTTTTGATTATTGGAAGGAATGATCATGCATTGGAAATATTCTTTAAATTGAAATGAATGCTTTTCTTTAAAAGAGTTACTTTATATTATAAAAATTATTATTGGGGCATTTTTTGGAAAAAATTAAATTAAAATTAACATACATTATTAAATATGCGCAAGACTGCTTCTTTACGTTCTGCAACAATACTCATCCTCCAGAGTCCTGACCAGAGTCGCGAGCAGAGCACACAGCCGACACATGCCGACTCCCGCCGACTCAACGCAGACTACACCAGACTACAGACGACTCGCGCAGACAAGCGCAGACTAGCGACAAGCAACAACTAACGATAAACTACTCTCTGGTCAGAGATTCTGTCATGCCTCGCCTATCGCCGGCAAAGCATACGTCTTACATAACCCTCCGTGGGGGGGGGGGGGGGTCAAAAATTTGGCAGCGATGGTGAGTCAATTGGACTTGCCATGAGCAACAAATTTTTCTTAATTAACTGACTTTACAATCACAGAATATATACATATATATAGGTGCAGAACATGAAATAAAATATAGTGCACATGCACTGAGTACAGAACATATCAGGCAATGACAAAATGTATACACAATGAGTACAAAACATATTAACAAATGGCAAAAGTGCACACACACTGTAAAACTCTTTAGCATTTTTACAACAAATAAACATAATGAGTACAAATGACAAAAGTGCACACGCACTGTAGTTCAGAACATATCAGCAAATCACAAAAATGTATATGCAATGAATACAAATCACGTTAACAAAATGACGAAAGTGCACACGCTCTGTAGTACAGAACATATCTGGGAATCACAAAATGTGTACGTAATGAGTACAAATGGCATAAAGTGCACACGCACTGTAAAACTCTTTAGCATTTTTACAACAAATAAACATATCAAGGAGTGAAATAAAGTGCACACACACTGTAGAAGCCTTTAGCATACTTAGGACAACCGATCTTGTTAACAAATGAAATGAAGTGCACACACACTGTATATGTCTTTATTATTTTACAAGAATTTAAACGCATTGTATAAGTGTTTACCATTTTACAAGAACTAGGAAAGGAATGGGAAGGATTTCGTCATGGTTGTAGCACTTTAGGTTGCACGCAGCTGCACTGAAAGTCCATATCATTCTATAGAAGCACAACACCAAGTGAGACAATCTGAAGTTCTTTTCCTTGAAGTATTAATCAGTGTAGCCAAGACACTGAAATGTCGTAATAATATTCCATGCTATCATTTTGCTAGTACACTAGTACACCAATTAGTGCGACCATAATAACATCTCCATCGCTCAAGGTGGTGGACAGCATGTCGTGTCAACACCACGTTCTTGTAAAGTACACCAACGTAGAATTAGTGTAAAAACCAAATATAGTGCTCCATGATCATGAGGATAGACAGGACAAACGGATATTGCAGTAATTGCTGGTAATTAGGTCAGAAGGTGAAGGACATTAAGTCACATACTAGCCTTCATTGAGAATTACACTAGTCTAACAACTGATTTGAGTAATTGGTGTCAATCATAGCCCAGTTACTGAACATTTCTGTACCATGTATGTAGTATTACAGAATAATGTTCATAAATTATCTGAATATAGTAATTATTGGCATAGCATTTATACATAATTCATCTAATTATAGTAATCATTGGCATCATAGGTCATCTCATTACAGTAATCAGTGGTGTCAGTGGCCAGTTGCAAAGCATTTTTCTTATGCATTATTCAGAAGTGATTATTCAAAGCAAGAGTTATTATTGGCATAGCATTTATACATAATTCATCTAATTATAGTAATCATTGGCGTCATAGGTCATCTCATTACGGTAATCAGTGGCATTCTTTGGCCAGTTACAAAGCATTTTTTTTATGCATTATTCAGAAGTCATCATTCAAAACAAGAGTTAATTATTGGCATAGCATTTATAGAGTATAACAAAAATATTATTTACAGAAATTATGCACATAGTATTTATGCATTATTACAAAGCATCATTCAGTATTACTCAGAATTCATCATTCAAATGACATACTATTCAGAGCTGATCAGTATTACTCAGAACTCTCTTAAACTGGTAGCATTATTTGGGACTGGTAATACAATTTTTTTGTGCTAGCAATGCATTGCGTTGGGATTGATAATCAATTACTGGGGCATAACAATATTTGCTTTTGAGTTATAGCTGCAAATGAAGATGTGTAACCTCATTCGTCATGAGTCAGCTGTAGCAAGGTTATGAAACCAGTAGAGTATATGTGATCACATTCATAAATGACATAGGTTTAATGAACAACTGCTTATAGCACATTAATTTCATGAATAATTTCTCCTGCAAAATATACAAAATGGATTATTAAACTGAAAGAAAAAACGCATATTATGCTGAAAAGTAGTGAACTTCGAATTAACAGATAGTGAAATGTGTATAAAAAATATATATGTTCTCTAGCTGTCCTTTCCAAAACCTTTAGTCATCATACCATCCGATATAAGACATATTGTCAAAACGAACTGCAACAAATACTTAGATAACTACATAGCATTTCTTAACTAACAGTAAATGTGTAAACTTTATCATTATCCTCATCTGTAAAGAAAAACTTCATTATCCATATTATCATAACTCCATTATTAGCATTATAACGCCACCGCCACCGCCACCGCCACCGCCACCGCCACCACATCATCATAATGAGTGTTCTACCCTAGGGCAGGTCTTCACATGTAGCTCTCCATGCAGTCCCATAATTTGTTAACCTATTGTTTCCTCCCAACTATTTTCTGTCCCTACACTGTCCACCACTTGGTATGTTCTGCAACTTCTTCTTCTTGTTCTACTTGTTCTTCTTCTTCCATTCACTATTTCCTCCATACCATCCATCAATAAACAATCTCTTCTCATTCAGTGTCCATGCCAATTGTGTTTCCTCATCCTGCTACCTTTAAAATTTCTCTATGTTCTCCGACTCAACGCCACCTAATTTCTCACTGTTTTTTATCCCGTATCAACGCACCCACATGAAAGCCTCCTGTTATGAAACGTCTCGTTAGCAATTGCTGTACGTGTTTTCACCTCCTTATTACATCCAATGTCGTCCATAATAGCGCGTCGCAGTTATCTAAATGGTTCAAATGGCTCTGAGCACTATGGGACTTGACATCTGTGGTCATCAGTCCCCCAGAACCTAGAACTACTTAAACCTAACTAACCTAAGGACATAACACACATCCATGCCCGAGGCAGGATTCGAACCTGCGACCGTAGCGGTCACGCGGTTCCACACTGAAGCGCCTAGAACCGCACGGCCACTCCGGCCGGCAGTTATCTAAAAACACTAAATTGTTCTGTATCTTCCTGCCTAACATTATAGTTGTTCTTACTTTTCTTGCACTTACCACCGGACATTTTGCCTTTTTCTTATTATTTCTCATTCCAATTTACTCACGTCTCTTGTTTAATTCTTTTAACATTTCAGTCATACTTTTCTCGCTCTCTGCCAATAACACCATATGATCCGCGAGTCTAAGACATTCTGTTCTCCTAACAACAACCAGCTCCCCTCTATTTCGTTTCAAACGTTTTTGAATGACCTGCTCCAAATATATTTACACACTAAGGAAAATAAACGTATCCCGGAGGAATTACCCCAGTGCGATGGAAATCGATACACGTCATGTACGTTTAGGGGCAAATGAATGATTACAGTTGCAGTAAAACTGGATGATTAATTCAAGAGAAAGAGCTTCACAAATTGATAAGTCGATAACGTGTTGGTCCAACTCTGGCCTTTACGCGGGCATTTATACGGCTTGACATCGATAAAGTTAGTGGATGACCTCCGGACGGATATCGTACCAAATTCAGTTCAGTTGGTTCGTTTCATCGTCAAAATCGCGACCTGCTTTAAAGAACCTCCCCATAGTGTTCCAAACGTTCAAAATTGGTGAGAGACATGGCAATCTTGCTGAGCACTGTATTGTCTGGCATGTTCAAAAACAAACACGTAGATACTATCTCCGTGTGTGGTGCGTAAATTATGGCAGGCACCTCACTTAGTGTCCCGAGCAGAGTTCAAGCCGCCATAGAGGCAAAGGGTGGACACACTGCATATTAATGTCCACTAATAGGTGTGTGTTCACTTACTGATAGGACAGTGTATTTCGAAATGTTAGCAGAGGTCAGAAGTTGGAGCATCTGGCTTTCCGCTTAAGGCTTACGTGCGGTGAGTCGTCGTATCTCTAGAAAGAGACACCTCTGGCAACAGTAGTTGAAAGTCGCCTTCAAACTAGCCGTGCTGCGCTCTCTACCTCCGGTTATTCTCGTGGCCGTCAGAGCTGCCGTAGCCAAGACGCGCCCTGGGTAAACGCTGCGGACGTCTGCAGTCGCGCCTGACGATCTGTCACGAATTATGAAATGTATTCGCAGACACCAACTGTAGTACGACAACGGCTATACAATTTACTGGAAACGTACAGGATGTTCTGAAATTCCCATCACTAACTGCTAGAACTTGTAGAGGGGACATAATACTCGTATTTTAAATTGTAACCAGTCTCCGGAGACGTACCGTGTACTAGAACCATTTGAAAACATATTGGTAACGCTGTCACTTTGACAAGTAATTTGTTACACTGAAGAACCAAAGAAATATCGTTTAAGGCCCCCGCGAGCACGCAGAAGTGCCTGAACACGCCGTGGCATGGAATCGACTAATGGCTGAAGTCGCGCAGGAGGGAACTGACACCATGAATCCTGCAGAGTTGCCCATAAATCCGTAAGAGTACGAGGAAGTAGAGGTCTCCTCTGATCAACACGTTGCAAGGCATCCCACGTATGCTCGATAATGCTATACAATGTACTGGAAACGTACTGGAAGTTTGGAGAGTTTGGTGGCCACCGCAAGTATTTAACCTCGGAAGAGTGTTCCGGCAGCAACTCTGTAGCAATTATGGTTGTGTGGGGCGTCGCATTGTCGTGCTGGAATTACCCACTTCCTTCGGAATGCACAATGGACATGAATGCATGCAGGTGATCAGACAGGATGCTTACGCACGTGTCACCAGTCAGAGTTGTATCTAGACGTATCAGGGGTCCCTCATCACTCCAAATGCACACGCCATACGACGTGAGCATCCACAAGCTTCAACAGTCCCCAGCTGACATGCAGGGTCCATGGATTCATGATGTTGTCTTCATACCCGTACACGTTCATACTCTATAGACATTTTGAAGTGAGACTCGTCCAACCAGGCAATATGTTTCCAATCATCAACAGTCCACTGTTCGTACCGATGGGCCCAAATGAGGCGTAAAGCTTTGTGCTGTGCAGTCAGCAAGGGTACACGATTGGGCCTTCGGCTCTGAAAGCCCATGTAGATGATGTTTCGTTGAATGGTAAATTGTAACCCGTCTTGTTGATGGTCAAGCATTGAAATTTTCTGTAATTTGCGTAAGGGTTGCACTTTCGCCACGCTGAACGATTATCTTCAGTCCCCATTCCTGCAGGATCTTTTTCCGGTCGCAGCGATGTCGGAGAATTGTTGTTTTGCTGGATTGCTGATATTCACGGTACCCTCGTGAATTGGTCGTACAGGAAAATCCCCACTTCAGCGCTGCCTCGGAGATGCTGTGTCCCATCGCTCTTGCGCCGAGTATAATACCACGTTCAAAGTCATTTAAATCTTGACAACCAGCCACTGTAGCAGCAGTAACCGATCTAACAACCGCGGCAGACACATGCCTTACTCAGGCGTTGCCGGCCGCAGATCCATATTTTGCCTGTTTACATATCTCTGTGTTTGAATACGCATTATTATATCAGTTTCTTTGGCAATTCAGAGTACATGTGACCCAGTACATCTATTGTTCTACAGTTCCACTCGTTAATAACCAAAGAAACAAAAAAAAAATCGGTCTTCACAGACTCTGCTTTTACAGTAGGGCCTTTTCCAGTTCGAAATTAGAAATATGTTAATACCTTCAGCTGCTGACGGGCGTTGATATATATCAACGGAGACAGGTGAAAATGTGTGCCCCGACCGGGAGGTGAACCCGGGATCTGCTTTCATGGCACACGCTCTATCCAACTGAGCCACCGAAGGCACAGAGGATAGTCAGACTACAGGGACTATCTCGCGCACGCCTCCTGCGAGACCCACATTCTCACCTTGTATGTCCACACACTACATTCGTGGTGTCCTTTCGGACATTTCCGAAAGAACAGACACCATATCCATATAAATATATTTTCCAATTCGCGTGCGCTGCGTCTCCACGGGGCACCACAGACGCACCTGCTGACGGTGAAGGCACCCTTTCTCGAAGTCGTTGCGCAATGGTGACGAAAAGCGTGTGGGAAGGAGTCAAACGTTGTGGACAACGATCTTGATAAAGGCGACCAGCAGCTCTTCCAGTACTGTGAGCTTGGCCACACACAATACTCGTGTCAGTGTATTCGGCAAAAGTGTACTCAGCAATGTTGCTCTAACACTCACATGAACGAGACTCGAACCAGGTCAGAGAGGAGACAGCAGTCAAATGACATCATACGATCCGACGTAAGTAACCCCCCCCCCCCCCCCCAGTGATTATAACTCTGTTGCATACCACATTAGCGAAGATGTATTTATACGGCTGTAGCACGGACATACGTTTCCATACATGGGTTCCAGTTCAAAATATCGTCACTCAGTTCCCTAGAAGTTTTTAGCGGGAATTTTGGAACGTCCTGTATCTCTCTAGTACCTGTACAGCTGTTTCCAGATTTAGTTCACTCTGCAGCGGAGTGTGCGCCGATATGAAACTTCGTGGCAGATTAAAACTGTGTGCCGGACAGAGACTCGAACTCGGGAGCTTTGCCTTTCGCGGGCAGGTACCCTACCATCTGAGCTACCCAAGCAAGACTCACGCCTCGCCCACACAGCCAGTACCTCGTCTCCTACCTACAGCTGTTGTACCACATTCGAAATATACGGATGTATTTCAGGATTTCGGCGTTGTGCAACTTCGCAGAAACATGGTTGAATTATCCTGTTTATTGTTATCATTAAAACGAAGCACCTTTCCGTCATTTCAAGCACTACTAAAGTTGCTAGGTGTAGGAAAAAATACTAATACCATACTGAAAATATCGGAGAGAAGCGATAGAATTCCTACAAACAACTTGAAGAAAATCCTTTTGGGTACTAGGCCATGTCATTATAAAACAGTGAAACAACTAAAATAACGACATTTCGACCATCGTTTGAACCATCATCTTCAGAGCGAATAAATGCCACGAAATTTCAGATCAAAGGTGGTAATATGGATCAAAGTAAGAAAACATGTCCGGTAAACATGGGCTGCAAAATTCATACCTGAGGAGCTATGAGCACTTGTTCAATAGTGGAGATATGATTTATGCTAGCGAAGACGAACAAGTCCTTAAAGCTCTCAAGGTATGCGTATGCCCATGTGTACTGGACATTGTTTTCTTCTTTCGGTCCATACTACCACCTCTGAAAGTTTCCTGCCCTACATCTTAGCTACTTCTTTCGGTCCATACTACCACCTCTGAAAGTTTCCTGCCCTACGTCTTAGCTACAACACTACCGGTACACACTGTCAGATGTAACAGGAATGTCTTCTCTTCTGATTTTCCGTTATAGGGACATAACCTCAAATTGGTAACATCTTCATTGGGTCTCCGTGTATACACATATTTTACAGACTCCAGACTCCAGCGCCTGTAACTTATACGAGTATACTCTGTTTCCAGACATCGATTCCTATGTAAAACTTCATCAGCCAGGTCCCCTCTACAGACTCGATAAGTGTGCAGTATGACGTGTGAAACATTTTGTATGCAGAGTGAATAACATGGGAGAATTGGCTAGAACGCCCCCCCCCCCCCCCCTTCTCTCTCTCTCTCTCACTTCTCAACTATCAACTACCAGCTTTCTTTTAAGTCTTACACCTGCTGTCTGATTTCTGGCAGAGCTCTAGATAACATGCTGCTCACTGCATTTTATCCCTGGTTGCATCTTAAATTCAGATTGTATATTCTGGTTAAAACTGTCAAAAGTTATTTTCTACGTCTAAAGATGTTATAAATATGAGTTGAATTTCTTCAACCGATCTCTAACGGCTAGCGTATTCTCTCGAAATTGATTTTCCTCTAGCTCGTCTTCTCTAATGTGTTCCATTGATCTGTAAATATTTTGGATCAGTATTTTCAGCAGGGACATATGAAAGTGATGGTTCGGTAGTATTCGCACTTATCACTATTTGCCTTATTTGGTATCGGTGTTATGTTTTTCGTTTAGTCTGAAGATTTAGCAGTCACGTCAGCTAGAATAGATGTTGAGGAGTGAAGCAGCAAACGCCGACAGAGTGAGTCCTCACCGGTGCTGATAGAGCCCTCTGGTAGCGAAGCCCTGCACTATAGACAACCGAGTCTGTGAGGGACTAATAGCGACACCTAGCAGCGAAGTGATGAACCGCAAAATGGCCGCGAAAATTTAATGACTTAAATGTCTAGTTGCTGTTTATTTCTTCCTTCTGTTCTCGTAACATATAATGCAAACTACATCTCCAGCGATATTAATGTACACAGCATGTTACATTCATCATTCCCTCTTTGTAATTTAGTATTGCTAAAAGTTTTGTCCACACTTCTAAGCATTAAAAATGGATATGTGGCTCGGAATTTAATAGCAAAAGAAACAGCCATACTAGCAGACAGTCTCTCTCTCATTACCAAAAATACGAAATTTAGGTTCAATTTCCTCTGCGCAATGAGGTGTCGGGGCTACTGTTACATTAAATGGTACCAAAATAATCGGACAGTATTTTGGGTTAGAGAATTTTGAACAGCAAGGGAAACTGTAAGTAAGTTTCTTGCAATGCAACGTTAGTGATATATTAGTACAGCAATAATAGACGTTTGTCATCCGTTTTGCTTATTTTACAATTTCACTCATTACTGATGGCAAACGCCTTGCAGAGAAGGTAACATTCTGCATCTTCGGCTATGGCCTTTACAATCTCTTTCATTCAACTAGACTTAACCTGTAGAGGTAGTAATATAATTTCTTTTCTGATCCACAAGATACTTTTACGAAAAGTAGAGGCAGAGAGGTTGTCATATAACTATTAATCGAAATATTACATGAAATATATGGACGTGTTAGTAAAATGGCCAAGAAATTGCTCTTATTAATGTTAAGTGTTATCTGTTTGATTCAGCATTCACCTCTAACTAAACCACGAGAAATATCGTTTTTCATACAAAAAAAAGAGTTTATCTCATTAGTGACCTGTGTCATATCAAACATCTCATTTTGACACTAGAATAATTTGACAAAAAAAGCCTGTGTTCGTTTTTGAAAACGCAATTAGTGAAAACAATGTATATTTAAAAGGTATTGTCAGCTGTTACAAAACGATTTCTTATACAGAATTTATTTCTCTCATAGTCAATCATGATACTAAAGAGAACACATTGTTGGCTTGTGTTTTGCTATTGATATAAGATTTTGTATTTTCTTATGACTTTGAAATAATTACTGCTGTTTCAGCACTGAGAATGTGTTAAATAAAGTATGTAATATATGAATCAGTATGATAAACTTCTTTTTTCGAATATTGACTGTTAACTACAAGAAAATGGCAGATGTTTGGGTATTTACCTCAGCAGTATTCAGCACACGAAACAAAACAAAATCTTTATTTATTTATTTATTTATTTATTTATTTATTTTTTGCAAGGTTTTTATTTCATAGTTGTAAGCCTAGAAATATTAATGATAGTGAGATATATTAAGTACCTTAAATTATATGTAGATGAAGTCCGGTGAAGAAAGTGTGTGATTTAAAATGTTTGCAGCAGCATAATCAGGTTTAGTTTGTAGTGTGGGAGTGAGCTCCACGTGGGATCCGAAGCACGGGCCCCACGGGGGTACCCGGCATGCGCCACATGCCAGGGCAGAGGTGGAGGCTAGTGGTCGGAAATCTGAAAATTCCAGCGCCGGCCGGGGATAGAACCCCGGCCCGGCTGGGGCGAATAGCCCCAGCCGAGGCGCTGGAACGTTCCAGACCCCTTACCACTAGACCACCGAGGACCCCGGCTGTTTCCTGCTCTGGAGTCCAGCTAGTGGTCGTAGAGCACTTCCTGCTGTCCTCCGTGTTTACACCGAGGCAGCAGTGGCATGGTATAACAGGAAGTGTTTACCTGCGTCCGCTGGATGTCCACTTGGTGTAAGACTTATTTGCCCGGCTGACGTTCGTGTCGCTATAATGCCCTTAGTTGCGTTACAATTATTTGCAGGGACCGAAAATCTGCCTATGCAGTTACACGCAGTCGAGTCTCACTATTTGAACCTTTGTATTTCGATCGTGTTGTCAAGACCCATGTAAGAACTTCTATTTATCGAAGAAACCGCATCTGTTCGGTACATTCCATAAACGGAAGTGACTGTCATAAGAGACAGCCCCGTAAAAATTTTGTAATGAAGTGTCAGCCAGTACGTAATACTCGATATCTGGAATTGTTTTATCGTTTTTTAAGATAATCGTTTCACCGCTATACACTTCGAAAAATTCCCGTTTTTTCTCAATAAAGCATAAGCACAGTACATAAATCCGTCGCGAAAATGACATCGAAGAAGTACAAGTGTTCGAGTGCCACAGAAAAGAAGTGGGTCCTTGAAGGTGGAACAAAAATAAGATGTAACGTTTCGGGATTTCTTCATACTCGCTGTAGACACTCCAGAAGCAGGAAGATCAGTTTGATGACGTGTCATGAGGAGGGAGGAATAAATTCACTCTCAGATAACTACTGTACGAGATGCCTCGCCGCCTCTTGAAGGGTGTCATGGGATTTTGCTGCCGTGTGACTTGGCGACCCGTGAGTCAACGCGGTTTTTCTGACCACATACATTTTAGCTGCGGGTTCTCCGAACTTCGAAGGAGGCAGCGACAATGGGGAGGCTCTGCTTGTCGTTTCGTAATAAGAACGCCCCTCCACATTTTCTCTGGGCTTAAAACTGTCTAAGCACATAGTGCATAGCCGTGTTTTAAAAAATATTTATTTTTTTTACCTTTTCCATTCTACAACATTACTTCCTGTCTTATTTTACGAACTTTTCCAAGGAATGTCGTAAATTTTAAACGTCTTAAATCCACCGAGTCATTACGTGTTCTTAAAATATCTTTTAACTCTTTTTCAGCACATATGTATGTTTTACCTCTTTCACTGAAGAGGCTGACCAATGGATAATTTTTTTTTAATATCAGGTATTGATTTTATTGCATTCTCCTTTAGCGTATTGATCAGAAATTGTAGGTTCAGATACCTTTGCCTTATTGAGTATCGTTTGCTATGCCAAACTTCGACAGCATTCATGGTCCTCTGCATAAAATTGATGACGGTAGAAAGCTGACCAAAATTACTTCGAAATAAATTCTCTGAACGCAGATAACTTTGATACAGTTGTGTTAGGTATCGAGGTATTACCTAACGCATCTGAAGCCAAGTTAAGAGTGAATTTATTTCGAAATAATTTCGGTCGACTGCCTGTCTTCACCAATTCCACATTTCAGATGGTGTACTAGGATTTTCCATCTGTTGACTGACTATGTAGTCTACGAATTCATGATCTTTTCGCCGCTGGGCATTTGCTACGCTGTTACCATCCATGCATCATCAAGGCAGTCCGGTGGAAGATGTGCTCTACAGCATACATGCGGCAAGACAATGGAACTACTTCTTCATCCCTGTATCTCTCCACTAATCCCAGTTCTTCTATGTCTTCCAGAGGCATTGCTTGAAATGAAAATTACAACTGGAAATAGATGTCTCGGAGAACACTGTTTTCATAGCTTAATTTGCAGCCATTTCGAAGCGTAGCAATGCAGTTTTAAATGACAACCCAGTTATGACATTTCTCGATCCAGAAAAAAAAAATTTCACAATTATTTCGACTTTCCTCTGGTAAAAAAGCTAGTCTTCCGTGCTTCAGATATCAACATGCAATGGTGTACAGTTGCTTCAGTTGTTTCGAACAACTCTGAAATGTCCCTCCGTAAAAAGAGATTTATTTTCATACATTTTCTCCCCTTCTTCGTAACTGATCACCAGGATTCATTCGTCGGGAACAGATTTATTATCGATTTTCAAAAAAAACTTCAGTCACCTTCAAAATGTCTTCTCGCAGCTGAATCCCTGAACTAGTGCCATGGTTATGGCACATCCCAGTAGCTTCCCTTACACAGTGCAGCCTTTCTCATAATTCGTCATACTTGCGACGTAATCTAAACCTTTATCTCGCAAATCTTGAAATTTCTCTTTAAACCTTCGGAAAACAGGTACTGTCTCCTCTCCGCAGACTCTTTTTCCAGCAGTTATGCATTCGTTTCTCAATCTCCACATCCGTTTCGTCAGGTTGGGCGAGAAACTTACTGTTCAGCAGTGATTCTACCATTTACAATTTCTAAACTGCCGCTGCTCCTATTTCGTTCGGAGTTCATGCACAGGCAATTCGTGTACTTAACACATTTTCGGTGCTCCTGGTACCGATTAGCATCCTTTCCCCTTTCTGTTTCCTTTTCCTTTCCTTTTTCCAACTACACGGACCAGTGACATTTTCATCATCATCACCGCCTGTGTCCGACGTCAATGTGCAATAACCACTCACAGACAGCGGGTGGCAGCACTAGCAGCGTAGGGTATGCGTAATGCGGAAACTCAAACACTTACGTGACATCCAAAAGCACGTGATAATTGCCTTTCGAGCCACCGGTGGATGCATTTTCGAAACGGCAAAGTTCGTAAAATGTTGGCGTGTTGCCATATTTAAAGCGCACCGTGCATGGCGCTGTCCAGAACCGACGCTGAGGCCGTTGTGGTGCCCCACGGGCCACAGATGACAGGAGTTAAAGAAAGCTGCAGGTGAATAACGTGCAACTGTTGAGCAACTGACCACGCACGTCAACCAAGGGGCTACCGACAGTGTCTGCTCAAAGACCACTCGGCGAAAAATGCTGTGTATGGGTCACCACAGCAGACGCCTGGTCCACACACCTATGCTGACTGCTGTTTATCGGGGACGACGGCTGGAATTTCCACGCCAGTTCTGCGACTGGGCGTCCACTGCACGGTGACAAGAGGGCTTTTCAAGTGACAGACGTTGGCGTGTAGGGCGTGATTCACCTGAAAGTGAACACCCTGCAACAGTCGACGGCAGGGTTAAGAAAGGAGGAAGGATCGTTGTGGTCTCAGAAACGTTATCGTTACACTCCCGTCGTGATCTCGTCGTTCTGGAAGGCACAGTGGATGAGCATAAATATCCGTCGGAACCAATGCCACACCTACATGGAGTTTGTTTTCCCTCGGAATCTACCAGCAGAACAACTGAATGTGTGACACAGCTTGCAGTGTACGTGCGTGGTGTGAAAAGCACCAGGATGAGTTTGCTGTACTCCACCGACCACCAGGCTTCCCGGGCTTAACGGAATCGAGAATATGTGGGACCGCCTCGATGAGGCTCTCCGTGTCCTGGGTCCTCAACCGACAAACATAGCGCAGCCGACTGAGGCACCGGCGTCGGCATGGCTCAGTACCTCACTGACTCCTGCACCTTTCTCAGTTGTCCGCGCTTCGCGTTAATTGTATCCTCCTACAGTGACTCAATGACGACACTCTCCCGTACACGACAGCATCATCAACAGCCGCAGATTGCTGTTCACTTTGCCTGTCACATCATTTATGTCTATAGAGAATAACAGCTGTCTGTTACACTTCCTGGGACATTCCTGACGATACCCTTGTCTCTGATCAACGCGCGCCGTCGAGAACGTACTGGTATCTGTTGTAGTCTTAAAGCCACTCACATATCTGGGAAACTACTCCGTATGCTCATACGAGGCCCCTGGTTAACAGTGTGCAGTGGAGCACCGTGTCAAAGGCTTTTCTCAAATCTAGGAGAGTGCAATCTGCCTGACACCCTTCATCCGTCGTTCGCAGTATATAACGTGCGAAAAGGGCAAGCTGCGTTTCACACGAGCTTTCTAAGACCGTGCTAGATTTATGGACGTAAGCTTTCCGGTGTCTAGGTAATTTATTATAATCAGTTTCAGAATACGTTCTAGAATTCTGCAGAAAATCGATGTCAACGACACTGGTCTGTAATTTTGCACATATTTTTTTTACTCTTCTTGTACACGAGTGTCACCTGCGATTTTTTTAAACTGCCTTAGGTTGGACCCATTACGGGTGTAATATTCAGAAGGCAAATGTATATTGATCTCATTATATACGAGTGCCACTTGCGCTTTTTCCAGTCGTTTGCGACATACTGCTAGACAAGAGATAGGCGACAAATGCGAATGAAGTAAGTAAAACCGAAATTGTATTAACCTCCTCGCTGTCGCTGAATCCTTTCCACGCGATGCGTCCTTGAGCGGTTCAAACAGGTAGCAATAAATGCTCTACAAATGAGATTGACTTTTGTAGTGTTTCTTATGAGTTAATTACACTGCAGACAGCTTCCATTCTGCATAATATCAGCAATATGAAAATGAAAATTCACGGAAGTCAAATCTGGACTGAAAGGACGATGACGTAGAGTCTCCCAGCCCATTATGGTTTCTTTTTCCTTCCAGTGGTTTCTTGGATCAGCTGCGCTGTGTTTGGGCGAGCATTGTTGTGTAATAATATCACGTCTTCTCTTTGTCATTGGCGACCCTTTCCTCTCATCGCTGGCTTTACTTTGCTCGTCAGTATGTGTGAGTGGTCAGCGCTGCGTCCTGTACGCTGATCTTCCAAATAATCACCAAAATACGACAACTGTGGCATCCAAATGATGGCCAGCACCACTTTCCTCGCTGATGCTCGAGTTCCGAATTTCTTCGGACAGGTGAGCTGGTGTGCTTCCATTTCACGCCTTGTCTTTTCGAGTCGGGTTCACGATTTTGAACGAAAGTTTCATCACACGTTAAAATCTCGACCAGAAAAGGTTCACCTTCACATTCATAGCACTCTTTGTTCGCTGGTGTTGTTGTGTGAATTTTTTCGGGACCTACGTTGGACTTGTTTTGCTGTACTTGAGCATGTCACTGACAACGTTACGAACTGTGCCGCTACCTATTGCAGCTATTTTACTATTCAGTTCTAATGCAACACGTCAGCCATCAGGAGTAATGTCGTCAGAGTCGGATTTAACCGGAGGAGGAGACACTTCAATTGGCCGGCCACGGCGTTCTTCATTTGTCACTGAAGTTAGATTGTTTCTGAACTGTCCTACGTATTTATCGAAAATTTCCGTCGTTCGCACAGCTTCGACCACACTGAAAAATCATTAGAGAAAATATTTTGGCCGTTTTCCACCTTCTGAAAGGGAAAACGCATCGCTGAACGTTGCTCAGTTAATGTGGAAACTTGAACCCGACGCGTCATTGTTCATTGCAACATTAAGGTTATAAATAAAAGTTTTTTGTTAGTCAGCCGCTCTTAGCTCATCTCAGTCATGCCAACCTAAAGTCATGAAACTACAAAAATTCTTCCTACAAACTATTCGACTTCATCAATTTGCCTTTGCAGGGGAAAGTCAGGAAGGCGTATGCTCTAAGTATTTAATCGGTCATTTCTAGTTGATGAGAAAGTTAAAACAAACAAATAGCAAACCATTGCTTATTTATTTACGAACAACATTTATCAGATACAGCTGAGTAACTTTTAACCCAAACCTTAAATGTCATTATATATATGACACTGCTCTTTCGTACTCGTAGCCGCATCGTCTGGTAAGAGCACGCACTAACACCAATAACAAGAAAATGCACCATGACCTTCATAAGCTGTGCATTCTTCATGCCACTGTTGGGAGTAATTATCACACTTAATACGGTCTTCCGTGACAGACTACTTTTAGTCTTCAATACACCTTGGGCAGTCCAAAACATGAAGTTGGATTAATAGACAATTGTCAAGGTGATTCGATAAACCCTATGCCAGGCACTTAGATGTGATTTGCAGAATATCCATGTAGGTGTAGATCCCTCCTTGGATTGTGCCCTGATTGTTGCTGAAGATGATGGCGCAGTTTAATCCAGATTAGCCGTAGAGATTCTACGTTGTTCGTTACTGATATTTTGTCCCTTCTTGGTTTAGTTTGTTTTTCTAACAATGCATTTTTGTATGTAGACTCAAACAGAATTTCTGATGTTTTTGCAGCTTTCTTTAGATGTTCGAAAACCTAAAATTGTGCAGTTCACAAAACGAAAAAACATAGTATCCTATGACTACAACAGCAATAGCTCTCATTTCCAATCGGTCAACTCACACAAATACCTCGGTGTAACACATTGTAAGGATACGAAATAGAAGCAGGACTGAATAAAACTCAAGACGCGTTCATAGGATTTGTAGACCTGGAAAGGCGTTCGACAATGTAAAATGGTGCAAGATCGAAGTTCTGAAGAAAATAGCTCTAGGGAGAGACGGGTAATATATTCGTACAAGACCCAAGAGGAAATATGAATGGAAGACCAAGAACGAAGTGCAAGGATTAAAAAGGGAGTAAGACTTTGATACAGTCATTCGCCTCTACTGTTCAACCTACGCATCAAAGAAAATAAGAGAGAGGTTCAAAATTCAGACTGAAATACGGAGTGAAAGGATATCAGTGACAAAATTTGCTGATAATATTATCGTCCTCAGGAAAGTTAATTACTACAGGATCTGATGAATGGAATATACAATATAATGTGTGTAGAATTTGGGGTGAGAGTAAATCAAAGACAAAAGTGATAAGATGAAGCATAAACGGGAGCAGCGAGAATCTTTACATTGGTGATAACGAAGTAAGAAATGGAACCATCACATTGTGTCAGTCAAAGGTAAAGATGGTGGCGGACTGTAATTCATTGTTAGAATTAAAGGGAAATATAATCAGTGCACAAAGATGATGTTTTTTGAACTATTGGTGTGACCCATACTCTAATATTGCTCCAGTGTGTGGGACCTGTACCATATACGACTAGCAGGGGACATTGAACTGCTCATAAGAAAGTCAGCACGAATGGTTACAGGTTTGTTTGGCCCACAGGAGAATGTAACAGAGATGCTGAAGAAATTGGCAGATACCTGAAGACACACGTAAGCTATCCGGAGAAAGCCTACTTGCTAAAAATTTCTAGAACATACCCTAAATTTTGAATACGCCAGGTGTGTTGAAAAAAATTTCGGAACATTCGTAATTTCGCGCCAATGGCGTGTTGGGGCGAAATGCAGTTGACATCCCTGCACACGCGTGTGCTTAATGTGTAACTGCGGGAAGTTTCATTGTTGTATGTCTGTTAGCTTATTGTTAAGTGCTGTATTGAGTAGAAAGTTGTGTCGCACAGTTGGCGAACTTCGAGAGGGGATAGTTAGAGGAGCAATGCGCCTGCAATAAATTTTGCGTGAAACTCAAGAAAACCGCCGCTCGGGGTAGCCGCGCAGTCTTCGGGGCCTTGTCACGGTTCGTGCGGCTGCCCCCGTCCGAGGCTAGAGTCCTCCCTCGGGCATGGGTGTGTGTAAGTGGTGCAAGCCTAGGTAGGGACTGATGACCTCAGCAGTTTGGCCCCATAGAAACTTAAAAGCTAAACTCAAGAACTCCTTTACAGACACACACCAAATGATGCAGGAAGCCTATGGTGATGAGTGCTTAAGCCGTACTCGGTGTTACGGATGGTTCACACGTTTTAAAAACGGCCGGACTGAAGACGACCCCCGTGCAAGACGTCCTTCGACTTCTGCCAGCAACGCTTGTGTCAGGAACGTCGACGAAACTGTGCGTGCTGAACGAAGACTGACTCTCCGAGAGATTGCAGAAGAATGTAACATTGCAGTTGGATCGTGAAATCCTAATACAGCATCTTGGAATGTATCGTGTTGCCGCCAAGTTCATGTTACGGTTCATGAGTCAAGCGCAGATAGACCTCCGCCTCGCAATCCGAGAAGAGCTTTAGGATCACCCAAATGAGAACGAGATGTTCCTTAAGAAAATTACAACAGGTGATGAGACGTGGGTCTGCAGTTATGACGTTGAGAACAAGGTTCAGTCTTCACAATGGGTAGGGAAATGTTCTCAACGATCAAAAAATAAAAAAGCTTGTCAGGTCAGCTTGGCCCTTGCAGGCTTTTTTTTTTTTATTTCCAAAGTTGAAAACCAAGCTGAGAGGACGAAGATTTGTAACGATAGACGCGCGGTCCAGCGAAAGGCGAACACAGTCTGCTCCCGGAAGTGGAAACGGTGTTGGGAGCGGTGTATCAGTCGTGGGGGAGATCATATACAAATAAGTGAAGGTAAGCGTGGAAAAATTTTGTGGACAAAGTTCCGGGATTTTTTGAACAGACCTCGTAGAGGAAAGGTAGTGAATACTGGCAACTGGTCTGCAAATGTTCATACGGTTGCGTTCGCTTCCATTCGCTGCTGTGGAAACTAAGCTTAATAATAATATTCCCGCTGTGAGATGTTATTGGCAACTTTGTAAACGCTGAGCTGTGCGCCGCTTACAGCCCAGGCAAAATTATTCTCTGAGGGACACATCATTATCTCCTTCGTGCCTAAAGTTGCTTCGGCCAAACTCCAACTCAGTTGCCAGGCCGATACCTCGTTATTCTACTCCTCTGCAAGTAACACTTCGTCTGGAACCATATGTACGGTTATGTAGGTTAAGACACTGCAGCCACTCATCATGGGGGGGGGGGGGGGGGGGGGTCAACGTTTGCGAGTAACTGACGAGAAAAGAAATTCTGCACTTCGTGTGACACTCGGTAGCATTAAGAAAGCTGAGTGACATTAGTTGGTTGTGAGGTGTAATGGAAAGGATAATAGCTTCCCATGTTGTGTTCGGATACCAAGATTTAAAGGCCTGAAGTCTCCTATTTCAGAAGTAAGGAGCGCAACAATCAAGTGATTTATGAACAGTAAGTGCACACATTTAACTCGGTTGATTTTAATTGGGGTTGCAATGTGCAGGTCAAGCAAGTGCCGTACTGTAGAGAGGTTGAGCAAGAGAAGCGTTTTTTAACAAGTGTTTATCCTTATTTTGGATAGTTAGCTTTCTTATCTGAGAAGTAGTTGCGGATAGCACTTGAAATGCATCACGAATTCCTTCGTCATTCAGTTTAATATCGCCCCCCCCCCCCCCTCTCTCTCTCTCTCTCTCTCTCTCTCTCTCTCTCTCTCTCTCTCTCTCTCTCTCTCTCACACACACACACACACACACACACACACACACACACACACACACACACAAACACAAACTAAATACCCTCCACCTCTCATGATTTTAAAAATAAAAGTGCTTCTAGAAAAATTGTTCACTCTACAGTTTATTTATGTGCCAAAGTTAATGATAATGTGGGGGAGGGGGAGGGAAGGCCACAGACGGCAGCAAGGGGGTAGGGCAGGGGGTACTGGCAAATGTCTGATTGCACTCAGAAGCGATGGTCTAAGAAAGGCTGGGAACCACTGTTAAAGTGCCTGTGAATGTGTACTGAATATAAATGTGGAAAACTGCAACAACTTACTTTTTGAATTTTTTAAATTCGAGTTAACTAGTTTTGGAGCCGTTTCAGGATCATCTTCAAATGTGGCGCACAGAATTCGCGTCTTTATTTCTTTAGAGTGAATCTGGGTACTGGCTCTCTGACAAGAAGACAGAGAACTCTTTAATGTATCGCCACGAGCGGCAGTTACACGGCGACATGTACCGGGAAACAAAACCTCCTGCTTACCGTGGCAGCGTGGGCGGTATTGCTGTTAATGCCCATCTGGCAACTTGCGTTTTAGTTGTCTATTGGCCACTGGTCAATCTCTTTTCATCGTAAATATAAATACGAATTGTCACCATATATCACCAGCATAACGTTTACTACAGATGTACATTACAAAGATCTTCACTTAAAAATACAGCATACTTTGCTCGGAAACAATTTTTTTTTATTTTTGTGCGTATAACACGACGGCGTGCTGAGAAGATAATGACTCGGTCTGTTTTATTTGATGAAGTCAGTAACATTCTACATCTTTACTATAGATATCTGCAGCCCTCTGCTGCTACAGGGCTCCGATTTTGCGTAACATAGCGGTGTGTGACGTGACTATGTTTGTGGGTGAGAAAGAGCTCACAAAACTAAAAGCATGAATTCGAAGACTTCGTCCGCATGTCGAGCACACTCTCCTTAAGCATGGCAGTGCCAAACTACACACGAGCGCTGCGGCATCTGCAGCAATCCGACGTCCTTGGTTCACTGCCGTCGATCATCCTACACACAGTCTCGATTTTCGTCTTTGTGCAAAACTAAGAAAACCTTCGAGCACTTCAATTGTTTCAAGCGGTGCTAGCAGAGGTAAGGTTGTGGCTCTGTTAACATAGTCAAACAATATACTGTGATGGTATCAACAAAATAGTATCAAGTTGGGGAAATTGTGCTGGTTTCCAGAGTGAGTGTGTTGAGAAATAAATTTATAGACGTTAAGAATACAGATGTAGAATGTTAATGAAGTTTGTTTTATTTAAAAAGCGTTGAGAGTTTTCACATAAAACATCTGTCGACATTACTTTTCAGTACGTCCTCGTACAGTGGATGTCTGAGAAAATACGTACATTGATCAAAATAAGTGTTGACATGAATGCTGTTAACAGCACTAGGTTAAAAAAATTTTAACTGTATGGCAGTTGCAGATTAATTTTATTTGTAGCTAGCGCGATTATGTGAGTGGAGGAGTATTAGATTTAATGGTGAGCATTAATGTAATTTTTAAGCATTGTCATTCTTCCTCTCTAAGTGCCTGGTCCTCCAATAACACTGCTGATCGGTAGCATGATCTGTTGTCCGTCCATGGTTTTTCAGAACATTGATTCAGTGCTGAACCCAAACTGCTGGTTTGAGTTAATTAGCCAGGATAATCCTGTGCGTCGTGGATCACGTATGCCATTAAACTTTCAAAAAAATAGTTCAAATGGCTCTGAGCACAATGGGGCTTAAAATCTGTCATCAGTCCCCTAGAACTTAAAACTACTTAAACCTAACTAACCTAAGGACATCACACACATCCATGCCCGAGGCAGGATTCGAACCTGCGACCGTAGCGGTCGCGCGGTTCCAAACTGAAGCGCCTAGAACCGCTCGTCCACACTGGCCGGCCATTAATGTTTCCTTGAATTATTATTTTCAACAGGTTTTATTTATTGTTGCGGAATTGCGCTACCAAAACAATCGAGTTTTGCTCTCTGGATGCTGTTGAGAATTTCTGCGTCTTCGTAACGCCGTATTTTTGACCATATCTGTCGATGGTATCCTTAATATTTTTCGATACGATCGCATTTCAAATGCCTAATACAGTCCATGACTCATCTCCATAGAGTAGGACACCGAACGTGTCACGTCAAAGTAGTCGAGTGCGAATCCTGATGATGACTGGTCTGTTGGTTCTCAGCAGTCGCCGCGGACTAAATGACTGCATTGGCTATAAGTTTTCTGGTAATTCTGGAGATTTTCCTTTGGACTAAGTACGAGGTCGTTCTTCGTTGCTTAGATCGTGCAGGTTTCAGACCGTTTATGTTACTATGGCTACACTATTAAATGTGTGTCCACCACCATATCAGTAGATATAATGAAACGGCGGCCATCTTTCGTTATGTCTTACAAGGAGATTTCTCCAGCGGTAGGATCGACTTTTTCGAAACCATCTATACGGTTATGTAAGTTAAGCACCCAAGTATCACACACTGCAGCCATTCATCTTGGTGGGTCGACGTTTGCAAGGAACTGACCACAAAAGAAATTCGGAATTTTGTGTGAGACTCTATAGCATGAACAAAGCCGAATGACGTAAGTTGGTTGTGAGGGTAATGGGAAGGATACTGGCTTCACATGCATGAATCTCTCCAGAGAAAGAAATCTATTTTAGGTCTTTAGCGAAGTGACATTGATAATCATTTTCATTCAATTGATGTAAATATTATTATTTTTATATTCATTTCTCGGTCACGTGATTCAATAGTGATATGAACTTCTTCATTTGGTGTAATTTTTCTTCTTATCATCCCTTCTCCACTGGAAATATTTGTTCGTGAACTTTTAATAATCTTCATGTATCAATTCCGATTTAATTTCTCCTGTTTTTATGCCCCTGTATTTTCGTCTACGTTATTATATCGACTAGTCACTTTGCTTGAATTTTATTTTACTTATAAAACCTTCTCTCATTTAAATCTTCATCTGCACTATTATTTCCATAGTGCAGCAAGAATTTAGGTTCTGTTTTAAATATTTGTATGTCGATTACCATGCAAAAAAGGCACGTCATGTAATGAAAAATACATTTTTAACACACTAATGCACAGTCAATATAAATAGATTATTTCGTCTTTTGTTTTCTAATTAATATATCGGAGTTTTGAAATAATTGAATAGTCAAACAGATAGGTATAATAAAATATACACTCACAAAAATTCCGATTGGAAGAAGAATGATATAAAGAAAAATTGATCAAATGGAAGAGTTCATACGGTGCTTAAAACGATGTGCCAAAGGAATAAGACGAAGGAAAATTCATTTAAACCAATAAATTGAGTAAAAATAGGCATCGAAGTCATTTCGATAAAGATTTAACAATAAAAGAAATTATTGCACCTGACCAGGCATGGTTAAGCTTCTATCCTAACCATTATGACACGTAACCAGACTATGTAATACGACTTCCTTAACGCTATGTAGCATCACGCCAAATTCCGAAATCTTTTCCGTCAGTTACTTGCAAACGGAGGCCCACCTGGATGCAGGGTCTGATACGGGGGATCTTAAGTTACACTACCGCTTATTTGGTTTCAAAAAGTCGATCCCGCCGCTGGGCAGCTCTCCTTGTTAGTTTTAAGAGTAATAAACGGCACATTTTGAAAGAACAGTAATGTCGCAGTCCAATAGCGCCAACTAGCGGTGGCCCCTGCAAACTTGAAAGGCGACTCTAGCAACGGCAAAGAAAATTTTACTGTAGCAAGTAACCTAGCAACGCTACACACACTTTTAGCCAACAGAACAACAACGAAATAATAATAATAATAATAATAATAATAGGTTCGCAGGAGAGCTTCTGTAAAGTTTGGAAGGTAGGAGACGAGGTACTGGCAAAGCTGTGAGGACAGGGCGTGAGTCGTGCTTGGGTAGCTCAGTTGTTAGAGCACTTGCCCGGGAAAAGCAAAGGTCCCGAGTTCGAGTCTCGGTCCAGCACCCAGTTCTAATCTGCCAGGAAGTTTCAATAATAATAATAGGTCCAGTCACATTAATGTGACCAACTCCTATTTTTGAGGTGATAGCATTAGTGGGTGATGAATGGGAGGGGGGGGGGGGGCGTGGTGGGAGGCTGCAAACAGTGAAGTCGTTGTCATAATGCGTAAAAGGGGCGATTTTTGTGACGTCCAACAGGGCATAATCGCTGGCTTTCTTCCCAAGGGCAGAAGCATTTCCGAAACGGCAAAATCTGTAATCTTTTCACATGCCACTGTATGTAAAGTAAACAGTGCGTGGCAAAATCTCGGTATTCTAATCCGGCTCCGAGGCAACTGTGTTGCACTTCGGTCAGTAGGCGACACAGGTGAACGATAGTTGCAGATATGTGTGCTGGCGGATAGACGTGCAGTTTCTGTGCAGCTGACCGCCCAGACGAACCGAGGGCTACCACCAATGTTTCCTCGACAACGTATGAGCTTCCGCAGTAGGCACCTGGTTCCTGCACCCATGCTGACTGCTATTCATTGGCGTTGAAAGCTTGCATTTGCATGCCGGTACCACAACTGAAAGTCCACTGAGTGCTGCAGGTGGCCATTCCATATTAATCATATTTTATGCTCCATCGGACAGATTTCCATTGGCGTGTAACGTCTGAAAGCAAACGCCCTGCAACCCTGAGGGAATGTTTTCGCGGCATTCCCTGTGTGATCTCGTCATTCTGAAAGGCACAATGGATCAACCCAAGTACGCACCTATCCTTGGGGACCATATCCACCCTTAGATGCACGTGTAACACAGCTCGCAGTGTATGTGCGTGGTTCTGAAAGCTCTAGGATGAATTTACCGTACTGCCCTGACCGCCAAATTTCCCGGCTTTAAACCCAATCGAGAATCTGAGGGGCCACCTCGATCGAGTAGTTTGTGCCACGGATCCTCAATCGATAAAATTCTATCGCAGCTGGACAAGTACTGCAGTCGGAATGGCTTCTTATCACTGTCATTGCCTCATTGACTCATTGACTCAATTCCTGTACATCTCAGGCTGCAAAAGGCGTTTATTCGGGATTTTAACACGTGGTCACATTACTGCGTTTCGACAGTGTAATAATACTAACAAATTTCGCGTATTTCAGTGCCCCTCCTTTAAGTCTTTCAATTGGACGGCACTTTGGCGACTTGCTTATCATTAACGTACACCAGTTGTCCAACCGGGGAAAGGGAATTGGCAGTTTAACGTGGAATCCGCACCACATGTTGTTTCTACCGACTCCTCATATCATTGAGAGGTGAAGGCTGGATTAAACGCAGACTGAAAAATTTATTGGTTCAACTGGGATTCAATCCCGCGATTCTCGATTTGCAGCCACGCGCTGTGCCGGTAGACCACCAGGTCCAACAGTTACGATATGGTAATCGAACCGTATTGGCGGAGTAATTTCATCGTATTTTACGTCAAGTAAATGTGCTGTGGTGCAAGCCAAAGTAAATTCATGCTAAGGGCATCAATTCCTAATCCAGAAAAATGTGCATCCAGGGCAGTACTGTAAGTGGAAATCGGACATTCATGCTCTAAGTGAAAATCAAACGCTTCCATCTTTCGTAACGAATTGCTATACATCTAGAAAACAAACCAAAATTGTGAAAACATTTCATACAAGACTACTGACAAATTTTTGTGAGTAAAAATAAACGGGTATGGTAATATACATGGGGTGGATGAAAAGTAGTAGCAGTTCGGTTATAATTCATGCCACACTTCACTGACTAAAATTCACTTTATTACATTTCCGTCTCGCGTCTCGATCACTTTCCACACCCACGTGAAAAATGTCATACACTGTCAGTGCATCCATCTGTGATGATGTCTCGCTAGGACCGCCATAGGGTGTCTTATCATTTGCTGTAACGCGTGCCACGAAATACTTCGTTCATTTGAGCGATCAGATCGTAATTGGGGGGACTCTACCGGATGAATACGGTGGATGTTCCAGTATGTCCCGCTGCCACATACGCGGAGCTCCTGCACAGGGCTCGTCGTTTGGCGTCGTGCATTGTCGTGAAAGTTGGTGGAATGCAGCGCCGGAAGGAAAGATAGTTGCGCGCTCCGACCACGTGCCTGCCCTTTCAGTCTTGACCCAAGCACGTTTTTCGTGTTTCCCAAACATACTATTAAGGCACTTGAGCTAGCCTCTCCAACTTTGAGGTAGTACACACCGCAACTGACTCAAACACGACCTATGCCGCTGACTTTACTACTTCAGTCCACCATCTATCAGCAACAGAAAGCGTTCGTACCAAATGACTCACGTCCTTCATGTTACGGCATTGTGCTACTACTTTTTATCCAACACATGCAAAGACGCATGTGTGAGTACTTGTTATCTCCCATCTTGGTAGTGGGCTAATAATTGGGAGGTTTTGAAGTGCGTTATCTATACCGGGTGTATCAAAAACAATCATCCGATCTCGGCCGTCTATATTTCTGAAACTAAGAAACATATACAATGAATTTTGCTTTTTGATGAACGGAAACTGAAAAAAAATATTTTTCATCCTTTTCATTGGTGTTCAATATGCATTCTTGAGATGCACGGAATGTGTCAATGCGGTGTTCAAATTGTACCAACACTGCAGCAAGCATGTCTTGAGTTACAGTTTCCACAGGTGCTGTTATCCGATGTCTCAGTTCATTTATTGCTGTTGGTAACGTAGGTACATGAAGAGTCTCTTACAAAACCATACATACATAATCACATATGGTCGGGTACGGTGACTTTGGAGGCCAGTAATCTACGGCCGAGTCAATTAGTCCAGTGTGACCGATCCATCGTTCAGTAATCGTTTGATTTAGAAATTCCCGCACTTCCAGATGCCACTGTCGCGGTGGCCCATCCCATTGGTAAATGAAGTCGTTCGAATCAAACTGTAGGAAAAGAAAGTTTTCAAGCATATCGAGATATATGCTTCGTATAACAGTGTTTCTGGCAAAGAAAAGTGAATCATACACCTTTTCCCGTTAAACTGCACAAAACACATTAAATTTACGAGAGTCTATTTTATGTTGTACAACTTGATGTGGTTGTCCCGTACCTCATATTGTCACATTATGACAGTTCACCTTTCCGTATAAATGGAATGTGGCCTCGTCACTAAACACTAACTGTGGGAGAAAACAGCCATCCTCCACCTTGCCGAGAGTGAAATTATGGAACTTCACATGATGTTATCGCCCTCACGAAAAACTCGCAGTAGCTGAATGTAATATTATTTGATGCATAAACGTCGACGCAGAGACGCCAGACGGACATCGGGGGCGTGCTGAGCTGTCGAGCTGCACGTCGAACGGATTTCTGCGGACCCCTCGTGAAACTGTGGTGGTTGCGTTGGACGCCTGTGCGAGGCACTCGGGGACGGCCCGGCGATTCGCCTTTCCGCAAACATTCTGTTTCTCTTAATCGTTGAAGCCATCGTCTAATGCTCTGTGCTGTAGGAGGATCCGCACCGTACCTTGTACGAAAGTTACGCCGAACATTTATTACTGCCCACACTGCGCAAAATGCAGGACACAAAACGCTTTCTGTCGTCTCGACACCAGTTTTACTAGGACTGAAATGGACGGACAGTGTTGCTGCCAAGCGGTAACCATGTAAAGCCCCAGGGTTTGCTCTTTCCAGCAGTACGCTATTCACGCACATATGTCGAAATAAAAAAATAGTTACTTTTTTTTAATCGGTTGATTCTTTTCGATACACCCTGTATATTTACAGTCTAAACCGTACCACCAAGAAATTAGCCCAGTGTGAAGGACATCGGTAGATGTGATGTACGTGTAGAGGCAAACAAATGATAACAATTGCAGGAAAATTGAGTGATTCATTCAGGAGAAAGTCATAACGCGTTGGTCCACCTTCCACCTCTGGCCCTTAAGCAAGCAGCTATTCGGCTTGATATTGATTGATAAAGTTGGTGGATGTACTTCTGACGGATGTCGTACCATATTCAGTTCAGTTGATTCGTTACATCGTCAAAATCCCGACCTGGTTGCAAGGAGCTGCCCATATTGCTCCAAAATTGGGAAGAGAGGCTGCGATCTTGCTCGCCAGTCTATAGTCTGGTACGTACACACAGATGAAACTCTCACCATGTGTGGTGCGTAAAATATCGTCGATACTGAAAGCGTTCCCAGCAGAGTTTAACCCCTCGTAAAGACAAAAGGTGGTCATACCGTATATTGAAGTCCACTACTAGGTGTCTGGATACTTTTGATCGGGTAGTGTATTTCAGAATGTTGGCAGTGGCCGGAAGTTGGGATATTTGGCTTTCCGCTTAAGGCTGGTGCGGGGCGGGTCAAGATACCTCTAAAAATAGAGACATCTGCCAGCATTAGAGGAAAATGTCCAGCAAAGTAGCTGTGTTGCGCTCTCTACCTACAGTTGTTCTCGTGGGCTTCAGAGCCGCCGTGGCCAAGACGCCCCCTGGGTTTTACACTGCGGACACCGTAGTCGCGCCTAATAAGCTCTCATAAATTATGAAATGTTTTCGCAGATTTCAATTATGTTGGGGCAACAACTGTACAATGTACCGTAAACATGCAGGATGTTCCGAAATCCCCGTTACAGACTTCTAGTGTAGAGGGGGACTGAGTACACAATACTCGTATTCTGAATTGGAACCCATCTCCTGTAACGCACCGTTTCCTCGCCACAGCCATTTGAAAACATGTTGGTAACGCGACCAACTGTACAAGTAAGTTATTAGGTGTGACCCAGTACATCAATAGTTCCACAATTCCACTCATTAAAAGGAAACTTAATAAGTTTTCAGAAACACTGTTCTTTACAATACGGCCTTCTCCAACTCGGGTGCGCTGCGTCTCTTTGAAGCACTACAGTCACCCCTGCTGACGGTGAACGCATCATTTTCTCAAAGTCGTTGCGCAGTTGTGGCGAAAAGCGTATGCCGTGAAGTCGGACGCTGCGGAGAACGAGCTTGATAGAGGCGACGAGCTTCTCCTTACAGGAGGATCATGTCGGTGTATTCGGCAAAAGAGCACTCCGCAATGTTGCTCTAATACTGACAGACACGTGAGTGACGCACGAGCCATGTCAGAGTGGTGGGACAGACGGTAAATGACATCCGACGTAAGCACCTCCCCCACCCCGTCCACCACCCACGATGGCTACCCTGGTGCATGCCCACCTAGCAAGTATGTAATGAAACGGCTGTAGCAAGGAAAGTATACGTTTCCGTACGTGGGTTCCAATTTAAAACATTGTCGCTTAGTTCCCTCTAAAAGTGCTAGAATTTCGGAAAACTCTGTATCTGTCCAGTAAACTCTACAGCTGGTGTCGTACCACATTCGAAATATCCGATTATATTTCCGGATTTTGGTGTTATGGCACTATGCAGAAACATTACTGAATTTTCCTGTATATTGTTATCATAAAAGCCAAGTACCGTTTCTGTCTTCATACCGTAAAGCATAAGTACCATTTATATCCTTTCAAGCACTATTTCAGTTGCTAGGATTTAGGAAAAAATAATTGTATCATTCTCAAAATATCGGACAGAAGCGGTATAGTTCCTACAAAGAACTTGACGAAAATCATTTTGGGTACTAGGGTATGTCATTATAAAACACTGAAAAACCGACATTTCGACCATCTTTTCAGCGATTCTCTTCAGGGCGAATAAATGCCAGGAAATTTCAAATCAGTGCACACTCCACTGCAAAGTGAGAGTTCAATTAGGGAACAACTTTCATTTCTTCTTCTTCACCTTTGATTAATTTCCCGAATTCCTCGTCCTTTTCGTATATTGCTGTCTTTATACAAGGTGTTTCACAATTCACGTTACACATTTCTAGAGCTCGCAGTTTTACTTAGAAACTCATGCCTGCAAACGTCACCCAACGACGTTACAGGCGCCAGCTCCGGTAAATGTATGTATATACAGGATGATCCGGGATTGTGTTACAAACTTCCTAGGATGATGGCAACAGACAAATGTATCGATTTGAGGTAAGGGCCCCTGTACGGGAAACAAACATGTCGAAAGTTGCAACTGAAAATCGTTATCCAATCTCTGACACTGGAATACAAGTACTTGTACTGTTGTTGCTAGGATTGTAGGGTAGGCAACTTTCAGAGATGGCAGTATAGACCAAAACAAGAAAAAATGTGAAGTAAACATGGACTCTAAACTGCATGCTCCTGGAGCTATAAGCGCTTGTTCAATAGTGGAGATGGATTTCACGCTAGCGAAGATGAACAAGTGCTCATGGTTCATGATGTATTCATTTTACAGCCTATGTGTACTGCACATTTTCTTCTTTCGTTCCATACCACCGCCCCCGCTCCACACCACCGCCTCTGAAAGTTTCCTGTCCTACATCTTAGCAGCAACGATAACGGTACATATTGTCAGAGGTAACAGAAAGGTTTTCTGTTATAATTTTCCGGTACAAGGACATAATCTCAAATTTATACATTTATCCATCTGCATTATCTTAGAAAGTTTGTAACATCTTCGTGTGATCCCCCTGTATACATACATAGGCGCCGGTTCCTATAACTTTGACGCTCTGTAGCGTCGCTAGATGACGTTTTCAAAAGTAGATTCCTATGTAAAACTTGATCAGTTACGTCCCCTGTACAGCCCCGAGTAGTGTGAAGCACGACTTGTGAAACACCCGGTATATACACTCCTGGAAATGGAAAAAAGAACACATTGACACCGGTGTGTCAGACCCACCATACTTGCTCCGGACACTGCGAGAGGGCTGTACAAGCAATGATCACACGCACGGCACAGCAGACACACCAGGAACCGCGGTGTTGGCCGTCGAATGGCGCTAGCTGCGCAGCATTTGTGCACCGCCGCCGTCAGTGTCAGCCAGTTTGCCGTGGCATACGGAGCTCCATCGCAGTCTTTAACACTGGTAGCATGCCGCGACAGCGTGGACGTGAACCGTATGTGCAGTTGACGGATTTTGAGCGAGGGCGTATAGTGGGCATGCGGGAGGCCGGGTGGACGTACCGCCGAATTGCTCAACACGTGGGGCGTGAGGTCTCCACAGTACATCGATGTTGTCGCCAGTGGTCGGCGGAGGGTGCACGTGCCCGTCGACCTGGGACCGGACCGCAGCGACGCACGGATGCACGCCAAGACCGTAGGATCCTACGCAGTGCCGTAGGGGACCGCACCGCCACTTCCCAGCAAATTAGGGACACTTGCTCCTGGGGTATCGGCGAGGACCATTCACAACCGTCTCCATGAAGCTGGGCTACGGTCCCGCACACCGTTAGGCCGTCTTCCGCTCACGCCCCAACATCGTGCAGCCCGCCTCCAGTGGTGTCGCGACAGGCGTGAATGGAGGGACGAATGGAGACGTGTCGTCTTCAGCGATGAGAGTCGCTTCTGCCTTGGTGCCAATGATGGTCGTATGCGTGTTTGGCGCCGTGCAGGTGAGCGCCACAATCAGGACTGCATACGACCGAGGCACACAGGGCCAACATCCGGCATCATGGTGTGGGGAGCGATCTCCTACACTGGCCGTACACCACTGGTGATCGTCGAGGGGACACTGAATAGTGCACGGTACATCCAAACCGTCATCGAACCCATCGTTCTACCATTCCTAGACCGGCAAGGGAACTTGCTGTTCCAACAGGACAATGCACGTCCGCATGTATCCCGTGCCACCCAACGTGCTCTAGAAGGTGTAAGTCAACTACCCTGGCCAGCAAGATCTCCGGATCTGTCCCCCATTGAGCATGTTTGGGACAGGATGAAGCGTCGTCTCACGCGTTCTGCACGTCCAGCACGAACGCTGGTCCAACTGAGGCGCCAGGCGGAAATGGCATGGCAAGCCGTTCCACAGGACTACATCCAGCATCTCTACGATCGTCTGCATGGGAGAATAGCAGCCTGCATTGCTGCGAAAGGTGGATATACGCTGTACTAGTGCCGACATTGTGCATGCTCTGTTGCCTGTGTCTATGTGCCTGTGGTTCTGTCAGTGTGATCATGTGATGTATCTGACCCCAGGAATGTGTCAATAAAGTTTCCCCTTCCTGGGACAATGAATTCACGGTGTTCTTATTTCAATTTCCAGGAGTGTAGAATGAATAACATCAGGGAATGGACTAGAACGCTGTTTCACTCACTTCTCACGTATTGCCTTCCTTTTATGTCCTTCAACTCGTACAGCTGCTGTCTCGTTTCTGGTGGAGTTCTAAGTAATATTTCGCTCGCTGTAATTTTTTCCTGGTAGCATCTTAAATTCAAACTGTATAATCTGGTCAACATTGTCAAAAGATTTTTCTGTATATAAAGATGTTATCGATATGGGTTCTGTTCCCTCCAAATTGATTTTCCTCTAGATCAGCTTCTGTAAGGTTCTCCATTCCTCTGTAAATAGTTTGTACCAGTATTTTCAGCTAGGAGTTATCATAGTGGTGGTTTGGCAGTATTCGCACTGACCACGATTTGCCTTTGGTGCTAATACGTTTCGTG
Source organism: Schistocerca serialis cubense (assembly GCF_023864345.2). Lineage (NCBI taxonomy): Eukaryota > Metazoa > Arthropoda > Insecta > Orthoptera > Acrididae > Schistocerca > Schistocerca serialis. The sequence continues at coordinate 101,637 of NW_026047571.1, read as the reverse complement.
TGAGGAGTTAGCGGTTATTTCAGCTGGCGTAGACGTTCAGGAGTGAAGCAGCAAATCCCGGCAGAGTGAGTCGCCGCGAGTTCCGGTACAGCCCTCTGGTAGCGAAGCCCTGCGCTATAGATGACTGACTGTGTGAGGGACTAGTAGCGACACGTAGCAGCGATGTGAAGAATAGGAAAATAGTATTGCTAAAAGTTTTATCCACGTCTTTTAGCATTTAGAATGGAGATATGGCACGGAATTTAATAGCAAAAGAAAACAGCTATAGTAGCAGTCTCTCTCTTGCAGTGCAACGTCAATGATACTATACTATAACAATAATAGACCAACTGAATCTGTAGAGGTAGTACTATAATTTCTTTTCTGACCAAGATACTTTCATATAAAGCTGAGCCTGAGAGGTTGTCATGTAACTACCAACAGAAATATTATATGAAACATGTAGACCTGTCAGTAAAGTCGTCAAGAAATTCGTTTTTTAAATGTTAAATGTCATCGGTGTAATTTAGCATTCAGCTCACATAAGACCAGGAGAATTATCCTCCTTCATACAAAGAAAGAGTTTATCTCATTAGTGACCTGTGTCCTATCATAATCTCATTTTGACACTTGAATAATATGAAAAAAAAAGGCGGGTGTTCGTTTTGAAATTACAATTAGCGACAATATACGTTTATAAAAGGCATTGAGTGTGAACTGTTACGAAACGATTTATGATACCCGAATTTATTTATTATCATATAACCAATCAGGAGCCATACGCCAAACGCGATTGCCTTCGCTCTCGGTAGCGCCACGTGACCGGTCGGAGCCCGGCCTTTTGGCAACCGTACATTCTGGTGGTCACCGCTGCCAGTAATCGTGTACAGTGCTACATTTCTGCCAAGTCTTCCTGCGATATCGCTGAAGGAACATCCAGCTTCTCGTCGCCCTATTACACAACCTCGTTCAAACTCAGTAAGATGATCATAATGGCGTCTCTGTCTCCTCAAAGGCATTCTTGACTAAGATCAAATCTCCACGTTCAACCTAGAAGGTAACTAACGCTCACGGCGTCTATTTAAAGCAAACCTGATTTTCGCCCTCATAGTGCCGCTACTAACACCACTCTTATGCGACTGGCGCGAAATTTAAATAGACATTATTTTTCAAATGTAAAAACACGCCTACCAACTTTCGTTTATCTCGCACAACTGCTTGTAGTGTTGCGATTTTTTCCGTCGGTGTATGTTCGAGAATTCTGCAGCAAACGGATGTTAACAATATTGGTCTGTAATTTTGCAGGTCCGTCCTATTACTGTTCTTATACACTACAGGCCATTAAAATTGCTACACCAAGAAGAAATGCAGATGATAAACGGGTAATCATTGGACAAATATATTATACTAGAACTGACATGTGATTACATTTTCACGCAGTTTGGGTGCATAGATCCAGAGAAATCAGTACCCAGAACAACCACCTCTGGCCGTAATAACGGCCTTGATACGCCTGGGCATTGAGTCAAACAGAGCTAGTATGGCGTGTACAGGTGCAGCTACCCATGCAGCTTCAACACGATACCACAGTTCATCAAGAGTAGTGACTGGTGTATTGTGACGAGCCAGTTGCTCGGCCACCATTGACGAGGCCTTTTCAATTGGTGAGAGACCTGGAGAATGTGCTGGCAAGGGCAGCAGTCGAAAATTTTTTGTATCCAGAAAGGCCCATACAGGACCTGCAACATACGGTCTTGCATTATCCAGCTGAAATGTAGGGTAGAGCTATGGATCGTAACACATCTGAAATGTAACGTCCACTGTTCAAAGTGCCGTCAATGCGAACAAGAGGTGACCGAGACGTGTAACCAATGGCACCCCATACCATCACGCCGGGTGATACGCCAGTATGGCGATGACGAATACACGCTTCCAATGTGCGTTCAGCGCGCTGTCGCCAAACACGGATGCGACCATCATGATGCTGTAAACATAGCCGGGATTCATCCGAAAAAATGACGTTTTGCCATTCGTGCACGCAGGTTCGTCGACGAGTACACCATTGCAGGCGCTCCTGTCTGTGATGCAGCGTCAAGGGTAACCGCAACCGTGGTCTCCGAGCTGATAGCCCGTGCTGCTGCAAACGTCGTCGAACTGTTCGTGCAGATGGTTGTTGTCTTGCAAACGTCCCCACCTGCTGACTCAGGGATCGAGACGTGGCTGCACGATCCGTTACAGCCATGCGGATAAGATGCCTGTCATCTAGACTGCTAGTGATACGAGGTCGTTGGGATCCAGCATGACGTTCCGTATTACCGTCATGAACCCACCGATTCCATATTCTGCTAACAGTCATTGGATCTCGACCAACGCGAGCTGCAATGTCGCGCTCCGATAAACAGCAATTGCGATAGGCTACAATCTGACCTTTATCAAAGTCGGAAACGTGATGGTACGCATTTCTCCTCCTTACACGAGGCATCACAACAACGTTCCACCAGACAACGCTGGTCAACTGCTGTTTGTGTATGAGAAATCGGTTGGAAACTTTCCTCATGTCAGCACGTTGTAGGTGTCGCCACCGGCGCCGATGTTGAGTGAATGTTCTGGAAATCTAACCATTTGTAAATCACAGAATCTTCTTTCTGTCGGTTAAATTTAGCGTTTGTAGCACGTCATCTTCGTAGAGTAGCAATCTTAATGTCCAGCAGTGTATATAGGAGTCACTTTCTTCCAGTCACTTGGGACTTCGCGTTAGGCGAGAGATTCACAATAAATGTAATCTAAGTAAGGGGCCCATGCTGTAAAGTACTGTTTCTGAAACCGAATCGGTATTCCGTCAGGACCTGGCGACTTATTTGTTACCAAATCTTCCAGCTGCTTCTCTAGGCCAGGAATGTCCATTACCATGGTGTCGACACGAGAGTTTAACGACTGTATGTTTCTACGATCCTCCTGCGTGAAATATTTCTTAAACATGAAATTTAAAACTGCAGCATTCCTTTTGTTGTTTTCTACTAGCACACCAGGCTGGTCGACGACTGGGCAAAAGCTTCGCCCTACTTAGCGGTTTTACGTAGGACCAGAGTAGTCTCGCGATCTCTTCAAGATAATTTGTTAAGGTATAACGGTGTCAGCTTTATGCTCGAGCATCAATCATTCCATAGACGCTCGAATCTGTACTAACCTTTACTTGTCGTTAGCCCGCTCTATTTTGAACGGAGAGAGCAACAGTCTTTGTTTCCTCATCGTTTTCCGCAATGTATCTTTTCCATCCTTCATTCACTTACTAGGCACATACTTTTCCTCAGCACGATTTACAATCTGTTCAAACTTGGCCTATAATTACTCTACATCCATCATACTGGAACTAAATAATGTCCATTCGCTGTCTGAGATTCTAACAACCGCTTTTCTGCTCTTTCTAGCAAAACTACTCTCCTAGCTTTCTTGATTGATTTAATAACTTAAGTAACCATCGTCGCCACGATGACGTTATTATCACTAACGCCTGTCTCTGTAGTGACACCGTCGGTGAGTCCAGGCATCTTTGTAGCTACGTGCTCTAAAATACTCACGTCAAAATAAAGTTTTGCACCACCTCCGTTCCTAGAGGTCCGGAACCTGTACAGAGAATTGGAATAGAGACCAACATAAACATCGTTTCCGCCCTCTTTACTGCTCATAAAAACCACACATTGCATGTTGTACCACCATACAGCGAGACCTTCAGAGTTGGTTGCCCAGATTGGTGTGCACACCGGAACCTCTAATACCCACTACCACGTCCTCTGGCATTAATGCACGCCTGTATTCGCCGTGGAATAATATCCACAGGTTCATCAAGGCAGATTGTCCCACTCCTAACGGCGATTCGGCGTAGATCACTCAGTGTGGTTGGAGGGTCACGTCGATCATGAACAGCCCTCTTCAATCTATCCCAGGTATGTTCGATAGGGTACATGTCTGGAGAAAAATGGTTCAAATGGCTCTGAGCACTGTGCGACTTGACTTCTGAGGTCATGAGTCGCCTAGAACTTAGAGCTAATTAAACCTAACTAAGGACATCACACACATCCATGCCCGAGGCAGGATTCGAACCTGCGACCGTAGCGGTCGCCCGGCTCCAGACTGTAGCGCCTAGAACCTCTCGGCCACTCCGGGCGGCACATGTGTGGAGAACATGCTGGCCACTTTAGTCGAGCGATGTCGTTATCCTGAAGAAAGTCAGCCACAAGATGTGCATGATGGGGCCGCGGATTGTCGTCCACGAAGACGAATGCGTCGCCAGTATGCTGCTGATATCGTTGCACTAAGACTTAAAAAAAAAAATTAAAAAATCGGTCGGAGGATGGCATTCACGTATCGTACAGCCGTTACGGCGCCTTCCATGACCACGAGAGAGTACATCGGCCCCACATAATGCCACCCCGAAACAGCAGGGAACCTCCACCTTGCTGCACAGTGTGTTTAAAGCGTTCAGCCTTACCGGGTTGCCTCCAAGCATGTCTCCGACGATTGTCTGGTTGAAGGTATATATGACACTCATCGGTGAAGAGAACGTGATGCCAATGCTGAGAGGTCCATCCGGCATGTTGTTGGGCCCATCGGTACCGCGCTGCACGGTGTCGTGGTTGCGAAGATGGACCTCGCCACGGACGTTGGGAGTGAAGACGTGCATCGTGCAGGTTACTGCGCACAGTTTGAGTCGTAACACGACATCCTGTGGCGGCACGAAAAGCATTATTCAACATGTTGGCGTTGCTGTCGGGGTTCCTCCGAGCCGTAGTAGCCCCCGGGCGGCCTGAGCGAGACATGTCATCGACAGTTCCCGTGTCTCTGTATCTACTCTATGTCCGAACAACATCGCTTTCGTTTACTCCGAGTCGCCTTGACACTTCCCTTGTTGAGAGCCCTTCCTGGCACAAACTAACAATGCGGACCGCTGTATTGACGGTCTAGGGACCGTTTAACTGCAGACAACACGAGCCGTGTACCTCCTTCGTGGTGGAATGACTGGAACGGATCGGCTGTCGGACCCCGTCTGTGTAATAGGCGCTGCTCATACACGGTTGCTCACCTCTTTGGTCGGGTTTAGTGACATCTTTAAACAGTCAAAGGGACTATGTGTGTGATACGATATCCACAGTCAACGTTTATCTTCAGGAGTTCTGGGAACCGGGGTCATGCAGATTTTTTTTTTGATTTTTTTTATGTGTGTATTTGCATCGTATGTGCGCTCTCGAACTAGCTGCTCAAGAGAGTTTTCGAAAAAACGTGTTCAACAGTACTTCGCAAGGCTACTTATGTGGAAACCTTGTAACGAATCCATATGTGTCCTAGTCTACGCTCGGAACTAATACTGCACGATTTGGGTGCTTCCGCACTACTGAGCGTAGACTTTCTTTGAATAACTCTGTCTCGACGGAATCGGGAGGCCGGTAATAACATCCAACATTACCTTCTTTTCACCTAGACCTGTCATACATTACCAGATAACTTCACAGCCACACTCAAATCCGACTGGAGTAGAAACAACGTTTTTGTCGCAATCGGTAAACGCTTCCCCTTCAGTGGCGTTGAATATGTCTTTTCGGTACACGTTTCACGAATCGGTAAACATTTCAGAGCTTTATACTTGGAGTCTCAGACAGCTCTCGGTCCCGAGAATAATTTGAGTGTGACCAATTTCCGAGAGGGTAGTAAAGGCGAAATATTAGGGGTACGCGATGTCTGTTCTTTCTGACATGTTTGAATAAACAGACAACACGCTTTCATATAGCTGATTCGCCTGTACGAGCAATGAATCTACCACACTGAGTGCGGACGCACAGTTGCGTTCGACCTGCCGCGGGAGTCTCAGAGTAGGGAGAGTGGAGGGCACAGCCGGGGACTGCCGGTAGGGGGTGTGGGCGGGCTGGGGGGTGCCGAGGCAGCACTCGGCGCCGCGTCCGGCTGCCACAGTGGTTCACGCGACGGCTAGTCAGCAGGAGACCCCGGGTTCGAGTCCCAGTGTGGCATACATTTTCCCGCATCGCCGCTGATTCCGCGTAAGGTCCCAGGGCAGCTTACCTTAATAGTTGCTTCCGTTTCCTTTCTCCTCACTTCACCTTCAGTCTACATAAAAAGGCGAAATAGCGTGCGGCTGTTTGGCGTAGCGAAGATGAGCCGGAAGACACAGACGACCTCCTTATACAAGTTGCACGAGAAATATTAGGCACTGACATAGGTAAGGTAGACATTGGTAGGAGTTATTGGATGGTGCGTAGATTATAAGGTGCTTCGAAATCTCGTCTAATAATTGTCAAGTTCGTCTCACACCGAAAAAGGACGCAGATCTTCAGCCATAAGAAAAAAAAAATTTAGCAAGGACAGGGCTTGCAATAAGACAAGATCTTACAAAGTTCCGTCTAAGGATTTAAAACAGCGCCACACCCCATTTCGCCCTTCAGAATGTACGGACTCTGGACGGCAGCGTAATTAAGACAGCCCCTGAAAAGAATGCATTTACAAACGTGTCGGGACTGAACAGCATTAAGAGAAACTACGCGAGCCAAAGCGAGAACTTAACACCTCTCACCTTAATTTAATACTAATCTTTTGCAACATCTCTCCTCGTATCTTGAAATTGTATCAACTCTGCAACTATCTCTGTTTCTGTGCCTTTACCTATTGTTCTTGTAACTGTAACTCCGTAATTATCTTCTTGCTAGTGTCTTCGACTGTTACCATCAACTGTAGTATTACTTAATCTGACACTATTTGCCTGAAATTCTTTACATTGTATGCTATGGCACAACTGCAGTTATTGTTATTTTCCTGGTTACCTTACTCGCTCACCTACTCAGTTTAAACTGCCGACAGAAATATCGCAATCACTATTATTGTAGTAATTTCTAACTTGTTAGCATTCTTCGTTAGAATACTCTCTGCTCGCCGCTACTCCGTATTGTGACTGGGTTTTCTCTGTTGGCGCTGGGCAACTGTCAGGATGAGCATTACTGGAAAGGGCATTTGATTCTAAAGCATTATGTCAGTGTGAAAAACACTAAATAAATTACTTTTCCTATCTTAACAACATTTGTGCAGGGTGGGTTCTCCCTTGGCTCAGGTATGAAGTAGAATCAAAAAGCATTTTTACATAAGATAACTTTTATCGAAAGTTTTGTACAATGGTTTCCTTACTGGATTGTTTTGGCTGTGAGAGCGGCAGCTGTGTCGTTTGCAAAGCCTTCTGCTTGCGTGAGCGGCGGAGTCTGATTCCGCACGGTGGTGTGTATCTCGTGTCGCCGTCCCGCCCAGTTGACTGGAGACGAGCATCGCGAGGTGGCCCGTTTTAATTATTGAGGACGAAGTTGTGAATCGGATGGTGATACCTCGGATGTGGCGTCCCAGTGTTTCTCTTCTCTAAGCGGCCGCGTGTGTCGTGTGTCGGCCAGCGGAGCGGCGCGGCGGGAGAAGGCCAGTGTCCCGGACTCGAACGACGGACCCCCACTTGCCAGTCTTCGGCTGTCAGATCTTCGTCCCAGGTCACACGTGACTGCTGATGTGAGGCCGTCTCCTTCCCGTCCTCACGAGTCACTCGGGTACATAAAAATCAGGCCTCAAATACCTTCTAACTTCTGTCTTCTGGCGCCGAGGCTGCTGCTCGCTATTCCATTACAGCGGCGGACTCGGTGCTTCTGTGTACGATGTAGTCTCTTCCTGCATGATGGTCTTCAGCACCGACTGTACCGGGACTGAACTGAAAGCTACTACTGTCGGGCCCACTGCGTCTCGCGTATTCATTCACTTCAGTTCACTGGAGGTGAACGACTTCACGGTCATTCCCTCTTCTGTCACGTCGAAAAGCTTCGCGAAGAATCTTCTTAACGTCGGTCATTGGCTCTCGGAATGTAGGCGAGGCCCTTTGATCACATGTGACAACTGAGAAACACGTGAGCCGGACGGGCGATGCCCAGACGGCTGAATTGACAGCTTCTGCTTATGTGGGGAGGGCGATGGCTTCTCCTGAACGTGCTGACTTCACGGTCATTGCCTCTACTGCTCTGCCCGCTGTTTGCCAGTGTGTAACTCTTCTAAGCTAAACTAAGTTTTTCATTTTTTTTCTAATTTCTACTTCACTTCACATTGATTTCACTAATTTATTTACCTATCAGAAGTACCACTCAACAGTATTTGCGCTGATCTCCGCGCACTGTTCTAGGGAAGCATAATGCCATCACTACACGGACGGTGTTGTGAACGCCAGTGTTGAGCGTGCCAAGTTCAAAGTAGTGCTGGACGCCCTGAAACGATGTGACTCGTGCATACAGCACGTGCGTCTCAATGTGGTACACGCGATCGCAGCGCTCGCCAGCGGCAGCCGTCGGCTGCATCTGGGTCACACATCACCCGGTTGTCCGCCCCCGGTAGCTGAGTGGTAAATGTGACAGACTGTCAATCCTAAGGACCCGGGTTCGATTCCCGGCTGGGTCGGAGATTTTCTCCTGTCAGGGACTGGGTGTCGTGTTGTCCTAATCGTCATCATTTCGTCCCCATCGACGCGCAAGTTGCCGAAGTGGCGTCAAGTCGAAAGACTTGCACCAGGCATGGGGTCGGGAGGCCCTCGTCACACGTTTCTCTCTATCACCCACTTTACAAAATGGATGGGTGTAAAATTCTTAAGCTAGCGCTATTAAAACGCGCCTTTGCTCTCTTGTCCATGTGAGAGTCACGTAGTTCTGCCTGTAGTATCCGTGGACATGTTATAAGGCAGAAAGAGAAGTGTCAAGTCCAGTCAGAAAGGACATTAGCTTCTAAAAGTTCCGTGACAAATAGCGCGATTCAAAGTCTTATTTTATAACCGTTCCTATTCAGCAGCAGAATCTTCACAACATGTGAAATAACAAAACTTATAACAAGAAAGTGTGAAATATCTTACTGCAAGTAGTGCAATCTGTCTTGTAGATTAAACCATTCGAACAAACTCCTTCCTCACATGGAACGTACTTATACTTACGTAACATCAAATATTAGAGAATATACTTTTATTGCACTGAAAAGAAAGTATCAGATCCTAATAGAAAAAGCGAAGACTAGTAATAAAAATATTTGGATCTGCTGAGGCGCAAACAAGAATCACATTACCAGCTACCTCAGCACGCGCTTTAAATCGATGGCGACCCCGTGTACATATACGGCCCGGCAGAGTTAATTTTTAGACAAATGTTTTAATACCGTAAAGAATACAAAAGACCATAGCTTCTTCCGAAACACAACGCTATAGAGTAAATAATATTAACATATGAACGTAAGTCAGGATTCTTCTACGAACATGGGAACCGAATGCCTGTTCATGTGAATGTATGTTCCTCTACTGCTACCCCATAAAGCGCAATGAATCTGTAGAATTTAAGAATTATTCTCACTTTGTGTTTCTACTAAAGGACAGAAGTTTTCTTTAAGGACTGCGTTGAAACTTAACAAGTCTTGCAACACGATGAATGTTTAAAAAGTAACAAGAAATTTACAATTTCGTGTGTTGTACTAGTCCGATTTGCACTACATTTTTTGTCACTGCCTTCGTAAACGTGTCTGAAAAGTATGTGTACAATGTTATACACATCGGCTATTTGCTCTATTGTCAGCTGTCAAAAAGGATACATGTGTTTTGGTAGCATCAACGATTATTTGTTTTGTGTAAAAACAGATTAGAAAATCTTTAATAAAGTTTGTTTTAAGAATAAAGTGTATGGAATTTTAAAAAATGGTTCAAATGGTTCTGAGCACTATGGGACTCAACTGCTGTGGTCATAAGTCCCCTAGAACTTACAACTACTTAAACCTAACTAACCTAAGGACATCACACACATCCATGCCCGAGGCAGGATTCGAACCTGCGACCGTAGCGGTCGTGCGGTTCCAGACTTTAGCGCCTTTAACCGCTCGGCCACTCCGACCGGCGGAATTTTAGAAAAGTTAAATACTCCTTTTGGTGAGTCTGTTATGAGTAAAACTGATATAAACATGGAAAATGGATTTTTTGTTTCACGGCAATAAGTAGTTTCCGTAATGTCGGCACTATTTTTTGGTTTATGTAAAAGTCCTCCATCGTTTGCGGAAGGATCGATTTTATGAAATTGTCTACGACGACGGGTTTCCTCCCAAAATTACTAGTTTTCCTTCGTGGCGATCCCTGTAAACCACGCGGTTTATTTTCGCGTTCCGTCCTTAAGCGTCCTATTGTGGCCAGGCTTACGTTTCCTTAAATTGGAGCCCTTTGCTTGGAACGGTTAACAATAGCCAACAGTTCTTTTCGTGTCACCTCCTTAACACACGCTGTAACATAACATTACAGACGATCGAACGCTCGTTACATCTACATCTACATCCATACTCCGCAAGCCACCTGACTGTGTGTGGCGGAGGGTACCTTGAGTACCTCAACCAGTTCTCCCTTCTATTCCAGTCTCGTATTGTTCGTGGAAAGAAGGACTGTCGGTATGCCTCTGTGTGGGCTCTAATCTCTCTGATTTTATCCTCGCGGTCTCTTCGCGAGATATACGTAGGAGGGAGCAATATACTGCTTGACTCGTCGGTGAAGGTATGTTCTCGAAACTTCAACAAAAGCCCGTACCGAGCTACTGAGCGTCTCTCCTGCAGAGTCTTCCACTGGAGTTTATCTATCATCTCCGTAACGCTTCTGCGATTACTAAATGATCCTGTAACGAAGCGCGCTGCTCTCCGTTGGATCTTTTCTCTTCTATCAACCCTATCTGGTACGGATCCCACACTGCTGAGCAGTATTCAAGCAGTGGGTGAACAAGCGTACTGTAACCTACTTCTTTTGTTTTCGGATTGCATTTCCTTAGGATTCTTCCAATGAATCTCAGTCTAGCATCTGCTTTACCGACGATTAACTTTATATGATCATTCCATTTTAAATCACTCCTAATGCGTACTCCCAGATAATTTATGGAATTAACTGCTTCCAGTTGCTGACCTCCTATTTTGTAGCTAAATGATAAGGGATCTATCTTTCTATGCAGCACATTAAACTTGTCTACATTGAGATTCAATTGCCATTCCCTGCACAATGCTTCAATTCGCTGTAGATCCTCCGGCATTTCAGTACAATTTTCCATTGTTACAACCTCTCGATATACCACAGCATCATCCGGAAAAAGCCTCAGTGAACTTCCGATGTCATCCACAAGATCATTTATGTATATTGTGAATAGCAACGGTACTACGACACTCCCCTGCAGCACACTTGAAATCACTCTTATCTCGGAAGACTTCTCTCCATTGAGAATGACATGCTCCGTTCTATTATCTAGGAAGTCTTCAATCCAATCACAAAATTGGTCTGATACTCCATATGCTCTTACTTTGTTCATTAAACGACTGTGGGGAACTGTATCGAACACCTTGCGGAAGTCAAGAAACACGGCATCTACCTGGGAACCCGTGTCTATGGCCCTCTGAGTATCGTGGATGAATAGCGCGAGCTGGGTTTCACACGATCGTCTTTTTCGAAACCCATGCTGATTCCTACAGAGTAGATTTCTAGTCTCCAGAAAAGTCATTATACTCGAACATAATACGTGTTCCAAAATTCTACAACTGATCGACGTTAAAGATATAGGTCTATAGTTCTGTTCGACGTCCCTTCTTGAAAACGTGGATGACCTGTGCCCTTTTCCAATCGTTTGGAACGCTACGCTCTTCTAGAGACCTACGGTACACCGCTGCAAGAATGGGGGCAAGTTCCTTCGCGTACTCTGTGTAAAATCGAACTGGTATCCCATCAGGTCCAGCGACCTTTCCTCTTTTGAGCGATTTTAATTGTTTCTCTATCCCTCTGCCGTCTATTTCGACATTTAACATTTTGTCATCGGTGCGACAGTCTAGAGAAGGAACTACAATGCAGTCTTCCTCTGTGAAACAGCTTTGGAAAAAGACATTTAGTATTTCGGCCTTTAGTCTGTCATTCTCTGTTTCAGCACCATTTTGGTCACAGAGTGTCTGAACATTTTGTTTTGATCCACCTACCACTTTGACATAAGACCAAAATTTTTTAGGATTTTCTGCCAAGTCAGTACATAGAACTTTAATTTCGAATTCATTGAACGCCTCTCGCATAGCCCTCCTCACGCTACATTTCGCTTCGCGTAATTTTTGTTTGTCTGCAGGGCTTTGGCTATGTTTATGTTTGCTGTGAAGTTCCCTTTGCTTCCGCAGCAGTTTTCTAACTCGGTTGTTGTACCACGGTGGCTCTTTTCCATCTCTTACGATCTTGCTTGGCACATACTCATCTAACGCATATTGTACGATAGTTTTGAACTTTGTGCACTGATCCTCAACACTATCTGTACTTGAGAGAAAACTTTTGTGTTGAGCCGTCAGGTACTCTGTAATCTGCTTTTTGTCACTTTTGCTAAACAGAAAAATCTTCCTACCTTTTTTAATATTTCTATTTACGGCTGAAATCATCGATGCAGTAACCGCTTTATTATAGCTGATTCCCTGTTCTGCGTTAACTGTTTCAAATAGTTCGGGTCCGTTTGTCCCCAGAAGGCCTAATATGTTATCGCCACGAGTCGGTTCTCTGTTTAACTGTTCTCAGATAAAGCACTTAAAAAAAATTCGCTGGATTCTTTGTTCCTGGCACCCGTTATAAACGTTTGAGTGTCCCAGTCTATGTCCGGCAAATTGAAATCTCCACCCAGAACTATAACATGGTGGGGAAATCAACTCCGCAAATAGCTCCTCTTCGCTTTCTGCAATTTTTTTGCAATGCAAGGCGGTTATCCAGTACTTCCGGATACCGAAGTATATCAGTGAGTAGGGCCTACACAAAGTTAACTGACTGACACTGGCAACTAAGACTTCACGAACAGAAACGACGTATCGTACATTAGTGCACGCCGATCTACGCCGCTGGACAGGTAACGGGCAACTGATTTTGGATGCCCCTTTAGGCCAGTGGCAGGGTTCTTCCGGAAAAGGCCACTTGCCCCACCAAAAGCGCTGTTCGCTCTCGAGTTTACAGGCAGACTATACATTGAAACCGACATCAACGGAAAGCCAGTATGGCGTATGGCGAGTCTGTACTGAAGAAAGATGGCGTGCGTGTGATGTACGCGGCGTTCTTCCATTTCGTTGGTCAATGTTCAAACACACTTTCATAATATCTGTATTGCTATATATTGCTCCATACGTTTGGAAAGACTCCCCAGCGTGCGTTTTCCATGCTATGACAGTAGAAACTCGGCATTCTGAATGCTCTACGTTCGAATGAACAGTCCGTGTGCCGACGGCATAACCGACACGTGCCCTTAGCGCCAGGATTTCACCCGGAACAAGTCCGGCCCAAAGGGCCTCCTCTAAACAGCCGCCAGTTCCGCAAACTGGAAACTGTATCAAAGTTGTTACCGTATCGTCACAGTCCAACACATGTTAGACTGTGTTGAAATTCAGTAATGATAAGAAATTCAATATTAATATAATACGAAAGTGCTTGAAGGCCTCTCGGGCATGCAGCTGGGTTGACTGGTCATTGTAGAACGAATTTTCCTCGGCGTAACGTGCCATCATCATCATCAGGTTACTCCTGTTGACTGACGTCCTAGGCCCGCGGGTGGTGTGGTATATACACCTGTCGCCTCTCCCCTCCGCTGACTCCGCATGTGGACTGAGGGGTGTGCAGGCCGCGGTGGTCTTTCAAATTTCAAAGGTTTTTGGTTCAGCTTTCATCAAAAGTGCAACAATGGAAACCGCTATTAAAGGTTTCGAAGCTACTGGAATATGGCCCACGGACTCGTCCGTATTCACCGATGCAGATTTCCTCCCGGCAGACAAAACTGACATCGGACTTGATAGGCCATCAGATAAAGAGGTTATTACATCTGGAGCTGAACGATTGGAATTGCCTTCACCTAGCACACCAGCTAAAAAAGACGACGCCAACAGGTTGGATGATCAAACTGGCAGGTTTCAGCGAATTGTTACAATGAACTGCCGCCTAAGAATGACAAAGTTATTGAGGCTATTTGTTTTAGTCCTGGGTGCTCTTGGATGACAACTGACAATACGGTCTTCTTACTTCATATTTCACCTGAAATTCTGATGCCCTTGTCAAAAGTTAATGAAAGCATGAAAAGGGCGAAACGGAAGAGGGGGAAGACCATTGTTTTAACTGATTTGCTGTACAAAAAAGAGCCATTATTAAGAAAAAGAGGAAAAGAACTTTGCCAAAGACCCCCTAGTGAGATAAGCCTCTATATGCTTACATTTGCTTAGCCATTTTGCACTTCCTGTCGATCTCATTTTTGAGACGTTTGTGTTCCTTTTTGCCTGCTTCATTTACTTCATTTTTATATTTTCTCCTTTCATCAACTAAATTCAATATCTCTTCTGTTACCCAAGGATTTCTAATAGCCCTCGTCTTTTTACCTATTTCACCCTCTGCTGCCTTCACTACTTCATCCCTCAAAGCTACTGTATTTCTTTCCCCCATTCTTGTCAATTGTTCCCCTACGCTGTCCCTAAAACTCTGTACAACATCAGGTTTAGTCAATTTATCCAGGTCCCATCTCCTTAAATTCTCACCGTTTTGCAGTTTCTTCAGTTTTAATCTACAGTTCATAACCAATAGACTGTGGTCAGAGTCTACATTTGCCCCTGGAAATGTCTTACAGTTTCGAACCTGGTTCCTAAACCTCTGTCTTACCATTATATAATCTATCTGATACCTTCTAGTATCTCCAGGATTCTTCCATGTATACAACCTTCTTTCATGATTCTTGAACCAAGTGTTAGCTATGATTAAGTTAGGCTCTGTGCAAAATTTTACCAGGCGTCTTCCTCTTTCATTTCTTAACCTCAATCCATATTCACCTACTACGTTTCCTTCTCTTCCTTTTCCAACTATCGAGTTCCAGTCACCCATGACTATTAAATTTTCGTCTCTCTTCACTATCTGAATAATTTCTTTTATCTCATCATACATTTCTTCATCATCTGCAGAACTATTTGGCATATGAACTAGTACTACTGTAGTAGGCGTGGGCTTCATGTCTATCTTGGCCACAATAATGAGTTCACTGTGCTCTTTGTAGTAGCTTACCCACACTCCTATTTTTTATTCATTATTAAACTTACTCCTGCATTACCCTATGGGATTTTGTATTTATAACCCTGTATTCACCTGACCAAAAGTCTTGTTCCTCCTGCCACTGAACTTCACGAATTCCCACTATATCTAACTTTAACCTATACATTTCCCTTTTTAAATTTTCTAACATACCTGCCCGATTAAGGGATCTGACATTCCACACTCCGATCCGTAGAACGCCTGTTTTCTTTCTCCTGATAACGACGTCCTCTTGAGTAGTCCCTGCCCAGAGATCCGAATGGGGGACTATTCTACCTCCAGAATATTTTATGTAAGGGGACGCCATCATCATTTAACCATACAGTAAAGCTGCATGCCCTCGGGAAAAATTACGGCTGTAGTTTCCCCTTGCTTTCAGCCGTTCGCAGTACCAGCACAGCAAGGCCGTTTTGGTTAATCTTACAAGGCCAGATCAGTCAATGATGCAGACTGTTGCCCCTGCAACTACTGAAAAGGCTGCTGCCCCTCTTCAGGAACCACTCATTTGTCTGGCCTCTCAACAGATACCCCTCCGTTGTGGTTGCACCTGCGGTACGGCTATTTGTATCACTGAGACACGCAAGCCTCCCCACCAATGAAAAGGTCTATGGTTCATGGAGGGGGAGGGGGGGGGGGAGAATAAAGGGAAGGGCCTGAAGATAAATGGAAAAAAGAAGGGGAGAGCATCCAATACTAACGATAGTGATTATGAGGAAAGTTCTGACTGTGAATGTTTATATTGTGGTGAGTCTTATTCAAAATCAGTTGAAGGTTGGGTCGCTTGTTCCGCGTGCAAAAAATGGACACACGATTCTTGTGCAGGAATAGATAGCGAAGATGATGAGTGTCTCCTCGAGTGTGAATTTTGTAAACAGCCTTAAGAAAAGGATACAATACATGAAAACTTTAGTTTGACATTAACATTCACTTTAAACTAAATAAATACTGCACAAGCCAATATTGTCTGTATTTCCAATGATTTTATACATTTTTATAATCACTTGCACTTATCACCCAAATCTGCTCCATGCATGGGGCAGAATGGAGCAAATGATATACCTTCCTGTTTTTCAGTGAAAAAAATTTTCTTTTTTTAATTTATGGCAATGCTCTTGTATTTTTGTGATTAATACTTCATAATGTGTTCATATAAAAATTGGTAACTCTCTTATTTAACACTTTTGTACTTTTAATCAATGTTTTCAACTTTGTACCCATTCTACCCTGGGTTCTCCCACTGGAGTACAAAAAATATAATACCCTGTTGTAGCCACGCACTATCAAACAGAAAATCAGTGTAACACACGTATTTACAAAGAACATATTAGTCATTGAAACATGCAAGAGGTCAAATTTTCCATAAAATTTATGTTCTTGTTATTCTTGGTACATCAGTTAGTTCAACAAATAAATTAACCATTTAACTTCCTGTTAAATTTAAATGTATTATGAGTGAGTGCACATTTTGAAGAGGCAAGTTATTGAAATGGTGTGTTCTTGAACAATGAAGACCTCCTACACCAAAGTAACTACATTTACATCTTTACTGTAGATTTATCTTATTTCTAGTATTCAACCATGAACTAAGTTGCTGATTTCAAGAGATACTGTACATTGTGGCAGTTTTTACCACTTGTAGCTGGTTGTCTTAATAGTATTTTAAAATAAGAGCTTTTAAATGTGAAGTTTGAAGAAATAATTACAGTTACCGCAAGACTCTGAAGAGGCATATTTCCACAGTCCACAAAAGTGTTAAATAAGAGAGTTACCAATTTTTATATGAACACATTATGAAGTATTAATCACAAAAATACAAGAGCATTGCCATAAATTAAAAAAAGAAAATTTTTTTCACTGAAAAACAGAAAGGTATATCCACTGAGCGAAATGATGCCTCCTGTTACAAATAACTAATGTTCATGTACATACCAGTGCTACTTATGTGACAAGGATTTTACTTGTGAAGGTAGTTTAAAATTCCATGAACAAAATATTCTTGGCAAACCACAAGTTTACGTATACGATGTCTGCATTTGAAACAGATTCTAAAACTTACAGGATGGATCTTTCCAGTATGCACATGCATTATGTGTGAAACCAGAAGTCCTACAACTGACAGGAAAAGAATGGATGAAGATAGCTAAAGACATTGCTGCAGGAATCCCGTGTCCTATTTTCCTCCAAAAAATTCAGGAAACATTGCAGAATTCAAATTTGGAGAGAGTGCATCTTACATCGATGCAGAATTTGCATAACATTGCAGCTGCAAATAACCTTTCTTCAAAGTCAGACAGACATCCAAATGATGCGATCAGCCTAAACTGCTATGATTTTGAAGTTACAACATTACTTGTACTGGATGATATCAGGCTAGGATTTCCATGTTCTTTCCTCATATCTAATATGAATGACTCTGATGTTTGGAGTATATTTTTCAATTGTGTTAATTTTCAGGTTGGACAGATTTCCCCAAAAGTATTCATGACAGTTCTGGTAGAATTGTGTAGTATCGCTTAGAACAAATCAATGGGAGCTCCTGAAATGAGACTTTTCTGTACCTGGCATGTCGATAGAGCCTGGAGGACCATTATTAAGAGCAAAATTCAAAATTTGGACAAGAGAAATGAGGTGTACAAACTTGTAAAGTCATTAATGCAGGTAAGAGACGTTGCTGTGTTTCAGGAATCATTGATAAAAGCACTGCAGAAACTAAACAGCAATTCAGAGACATCAGATTTTGGTCACTATTTCCATATGTATTATGAAAAGGATGTGAAGTGTTGGGCATATTGTCATAGGATACGAGCCGGACTTAACACAAACATGCACCTGGAGAGTATGCATAAGAGACTGAAATACATGGAGGAAGTGGTGGTAATATGAAACCCCAGTTTGTTTTTCAATAAAATATTGTACATTAATACCATAATTGTACTACCTTAATTGATATGGTTATACTCTACTGACAGTTAACTAAACATTATGTTGATTAAATTCCTTAAAATGTTAGAATATATTCATTATTATTTTGTTTCCCAAGATAAATTGGACTGTGAACAAGATGTGCAGTTATTATGGCCCCCATGGTGTTTGTAATATGGACCCCAGTACATTTTAAGGATTTCTGGCTGCAAGAAAAATGAATAACTGCTTTTTAATTAAAATACATATTTATTATGAAATATAAAACCATAAAAGTACAAAGTACCACAGTACTAGCGGCAGAAGTCACAAACGTAGTCTTCTTTTTCTGCCTCCGCACATTCATTCATTGTGAGCCCATAAAGAGCACATTAGGCATTGCACCCAGAATTTGCCATGAACATCATTTGAAAACTTCCCATTACAGAATAAGCAAAGAGCATCATCTTTATCTGGCTGGAGTTCACCAACCAGAAGGTCACATGGAGAATAACCAGAACCAGTTGAGAGCCGCATGATGCCATCATTAACACAATCTGAGTCATTACTGTCAATTTCTTCTAGATTAATCAAAGTTTTCTTTAATTGTCAACTATTTTTACTAATGCCTCTTCCACGACCAGATGCACCACACCCTCTATTATGAGTTTGGGTTAGGGTTCCAGAACAAAATGGCTGTGATACATCATAAGTCTAGTTCCTTTTGGTAGCTGTTAATTTCCCTCATCTGTGTCCACGACCACTAAGATTAGCTGCAGATTTTTTCTCTTCTATGTAAGGTTCTAATTTATTTTTACATCAAGAGCCTGTCACAAGCCTAGCAACACATGGTTTTCGCCCACAAGACAATGTTTTCATCTTCTGAGGTACGGGGTGGATATGCCTTGGAGACATACTAAATGCAATTTTAATAGGCTCATGGACATCAGTTTCAATAGCATCACGGTCCTCTTCAGTTTGAAATCTCTTTTCGGGTTCTTGTTGTTTCGGTTGGTCGGCGGGCACAGGAATCGGGACTCCTTCCCCAGTGATGAATTCATCATCTTGAAATATATTTCTTTCTAAATAAATTCCTGTTACCATAAACCCATTTACTGCATTAATGCCAGTTGTACTCTGGAGGTAGGCCTTGCCAAAGAGACACGCTATACCATAGGGTCCAACAGGTTTGCTTTCTGGAGCATCCACTGCCAAATATTCTCGCTGTAGTGAGTCTTAAGTGCACCCGTAAAAGTACGATCCAGGGGTTGCAGCTTGTGTGTTGTGTGCGAAGGCAGTGACAAAATGGTGATGAAGTTCTTCTTGTGACATCAATCACATCAATATTCCTTACATGGGAGAAGTGACCATCAAGGATGAGTAGAATAGGCGAACTCCCGGTTAGGTTTTGTTTCTCCAACAAAATGTTTCAACCACTCTGTGAATAGGTTTGCTTAAACCCAACAAGATGGGGGGCTCTTCCAATTGACCCAGGAGGAGCACCTTTCATAAGAACGTCTGCCATATACATTCTTTGGAGTATGAACATCAAGGCAACATAAGAACCTCCTGTACTCAGCAAACAGAAGACCATTACTAGAGACCCACACTCTGCAGCAGTCAGAGAACAAATTTGGCGTTTATCTCTGCTTGCAATTACTTGTGGTATCTTAGTCTGAACTACACTAAGGCCTGTGTTGTCAATGTTCCATACACGATCTTCTGGATATTTATGTTTCCAGTATTCAGCTTATAGCAAGTCGTAGAATGGGAAAAGCCTTTTGCTCGAGCATATGATGTTCCAGTTGGCTTTCTAATTGAAAGCTTATCTTGATGACGTCGACGAAAATGGTCAAGACAAGCCCTTCCAGCAATTTCATTTCTGAGGTTTGTTGCAATTCCATTCCTAACTGCAAGTTGGTAGGCCATTTTTCTAACATCCATACTAGTAAAAGCATAGAATTTTTGTCTCCATATACTGTAAGTAAACCACTAGTTCACTTTCTCGGGCTGCTGGTAGAGCTGGTTTTCTTCCAAGCTTTTTAGTTTCAACATCTGCCATCTGTGAGGTATTAGCCTCATACACATACTGGCGCAGAGTTGTTTTTGGGACAGCAAAATGTTTCGATGCTTGCTTTTTTAACTCCCATCGTTTTTCTTACAACAGCAGACACTGCCTCTCACATTTTGTTATCATCCCACACCTGCCTTTTGGGGGTTCATTTAGGTGCCAGATTAGTCCTAGGCATCTGAAAACAGAAATAAAAACATTTAACAGTCTGCTTATAATATGGATCCTGGGGCCCACATTAGAAGCACCAATGGGGGCCACATTACAGTCACTTACACCTCGTAAACTAGTGTAAACAGCTTAAAAATGCAATAATACCACACCTTTTACTCTATTTGAAACTGATGCCAATACTTACTAGGTTGTATGCATGGTGCATGCATCTAAGTATTAACCAATAATGGTACATTAATAAAGTGAAATTCACATACCTCTCAAAGTTTTGAACAGGAGCTTGAAAAATATAACCTCACAGTCACTCAACCACTGTACTGACCTGCTTCCAGTGCTCCTACAGGCCAGTGAGCATACTAGTACACTAGTTCCAGCTATCAACACTAGAGTTCAGCTAAATGTTGTTAAGATATTAAGGGGGGGCATATTTGTTGCAGGGTCCATTTTACCACCACTTCCTCTACATGGTAATGCAAAGCCAGTGAATCATTTGGATAAAGGTATATTTGCATTCACGTTGCTTGTAACAGCAAATCTGTTTGACAGGCTCATTGTCATTGTGAAAGAAAAACTAACAAGTAAAATGAAAAACATTCACCATAAGCACAAATCCAGTATTTTGATGAATAAGTACTCAATTAGGAAGGCAGGCAGAGTTTCGCAAGTACCAGCCACAAAATCAGTTGAAGTTTGCCTTGTGGAAGAAAATATTATCCACTATAACTCCAAATTAGTGTGCACTGACTGTAAAGTAAGCAATCGTAGATATTACTACACATGTATTGATTATAGCATTAAGTTAAATATGTGCAAACATATACAAATGTTTGCCAAGTAGAGAGTACAGAAGAAAATCCGTTTGAAATTTCTGAATTACCAAATGTACTAGTTACAATTACCAGATGTACTAGTTACAAATGTTGGAGGCATTTCTATCATTAATGAGAGAGAAGAAAATTCTGAAGCCAGTCAGTTCCTGTGACACAGAGGTACTGGCAGAAATTGTTTCTGGTATGTCAGTTACTCAAGTTCAGCTGGCCAACAAAATGGTAACTTCATTGAAGGTTAGTGTAGGTGCTGTTCATGCCAGTAGCGGTATCTCTTTCATTAGCCCACAGAGGAGTCACAAGAGAAAACTTGCACCACAGAGGAGACTGTTTTCTTTGCTGAAAACAAATTCCTCAAGCTGCATACCATGGCAGTTCCTGATACAGAAGAAACAAAGTTACTGAGAACACTTCTGGATGAAGGTTTACACCACATTAGCTAGTGTGTTGATCTCATATTCAGGAACATGATGGCTTTATTCCATGTCCTGCCATCCAGTTTTAGGTTTTCCATTATTTCCCTAAATCAATCAAGGCAAATGCCGGGGTGGTTCCTTTGAAAGGCCAAGGCCAATTTCCTTCCCCATCCTTGAAACCATCAGAGCTTACGCTCTGTCTCTGACGACCTCACTGTTGACAGAATGTCAAATGTCTATATTCCTTCCTTCCTCACCTGCCTCTGGTGTGGCAGTTCTGCTGACACGTGGGATCACCAGCTTGTGTCACCAGCCAAAAATTCTAGCATCGCTGGGTCAATCCCCTCCCAAGCCATGCTGGGCAGTGATGACTGTGATTGAGGCTCAGTGCACTGCTAGTGATGACCACACATTTGACAATCATCCCAAACTTACAACAGAGTGAGTTGCAAACATCAACTTGTAATATATATTTATTTTTGATCTAGCTATATGAGTAACACTAGAACAACTGTTAAACAGATTAAATATTTTCAGATTCTAGCAAGGAATATACTAACATCTGATTGTTCACAATCAATTTTCCT
The DNA here is from genome assembly GCF_023864345.2 of Schistocerca serialis cubense. NCBI lineage: Eukaryota > Metazoa > Arthropoda > Insecta > Orthoptera > Acrididae > Schistocerca > Schistocerca serialis. Next base: position 79,543 of record NW_026047571.1, on the reverse strand, counting down.
GATAATGTAAATAAATAATAATTTCAGTATCAGTATAAACACATGCAGTTGGAATTAGGAATGAGTGGATGAGTAATTCTGAATGTAGCAATATCACTCAACTGAAAGCCTTTTTGGTTCCACTTTGCAGTATAATTTTACTTTTTTTTTAAATCCCCCTATTTCAAAAGTTATCTGTAACCAAATAACTCATATTCCAGAATGTTCTGTTTTTAACTGGTCATTATTTCCTAAATTTAAGCACATGGTTTTGTAGTTCTAATTTATCAGGGAACAAAAATGCCTATTTGTATTTGGAAACAGGTAATAATTTCAAACTTGTCATTAATGCTAGTAACACCCTGACACAGACGCTAACAGAGCAGATACCGAGTCTGCTTGCCTGCTGGCTGCAGATGTTGATTGATTGTCTGAATGAGGAGAGGGACCAAACAGTGACATCATTAGTCCCAAGATCCAAAGTGGCAGAGACTGTGGGAGCAGCAAACCAACAGCACAATCTAGTCGATGGCAAAGCAAAACAGGCAAATGAAGATGCAGACGGAACACTTGGGTGGCAGGAAGAGTAAAGAACTGGAGGGAGGAAGGGGAAGATCATAAGACACCCCAATGGCGCTATGTGTGACATGGTGCTGGAATCGCTGCTAACCCACCCCAGTTCCCATTTCACACCATGACTGCGACACAATAGGGACAACACCAGGGGGAGACAACACAAGAAGAGTGGGTGGGGATGAAATAACTCAAAATGGAGAGGAAAACCTGACCAGCATGAAAGCAATGATGAAGGCCTTCCAAACTGAGGGCCTCCAATTGTGGAAGAGAATTCAGGTACTTAAATCTAGGGGGCAAACCACTTTTATGATGAAAACCAAAGATAGATGTAACTATGTAAGGTTGTCTGCTACCATCTGTGACAATGGAGAATGGAAGAGCGTATTTAGTGCAAAAGGTGAAATGATAGTGGAGTCTCGTAAAATATGGTTGACAGTGAGGGGTGGGGGAACAGATCATTATGGAGTAAGAGGCTATGATTCAACTTTGTATGACCAATACGAAGATAGCAGAGGATGGTAGATCCCCAGTGGGCCATGCGGCAAGAGCCCCTTATCACAACAAGTTTATTGGGCAGGGGGTTGGCCTCCAAGAGTCAACTCAAGGCTGAGCAAAATGGAATCTGACATGAAGCTGCAAACCCAGCACCAGAGAGGTCACAGAAAAGGGCTACACCCCCAAGCCACAGGATCAGCAGCTCATTACCTGGGATACCCACATGAGTGGGAACCCAAAGAAAGTCAATTGAACAACCAGCATGATCAAGAAGTCATAGACCAAGAAGAGGGAGGGAAAACCACTGTCTGATAGCCTCAAGGGCACTTATCGAGTCTGCACATAACGTGGGTGAGAGAGGACTCTTTAGTATGTTAAAGAGTCTGGTAAATGGTCATTAGCTATGCAGTACACATGCAACATGGGGCAGGTAAGAGATGCTGTTACTTGCCAGCAGAAGGCATGAAGGCACATCCCTTGTGATTAGCAGATTTAGAGCCTAGAGCCATTACATTAAAACACAACAGCATCCTGAAACTCCCATAAAAGCTGGCAGAACAACAATGAAACAAAGACCCCCCAGGAGAGATCCCTCTGAATCTGGGATCAAGGAACTAACCAAGGGGAAGGAGGTGTTTGGAGAGAATGGGGAACAGGACAAAGAGGGAAGATAAAAATCATGGCAAAGAGCAGCAAGGTGGAGCCCAATTGCTAAACTCACCTGAAGGGTGGGCAATGTCCTGGAGCTGCTAAAATATAAAATAGAAGGGGTGTGAGGGGCAAGAGAAGATGGTGATGGCATAGGAAACAAGAAGCTTAGAATGTTGAGCCAAAAGCGCAGCAAGTGGGGGACAACCCCAGATTCAACCAGGAAACAATAGGGCTAGTGCAAAAGGTACTGATGATCAGACAGATACCACAATGGTGGACCTGATCCAAGAGGATCAGTATGGAAGGAGCAGCTGAGCCATAAATTTGGCAACCATGGACCAGAAGGGACAAAAACAAAGATGGTGAGGAGTCAAACAATCTGCACCACCCCCCCTCCCCCAGAGGTGTGGGAAAGGAAGTGGAGGACATTGAGTTTATGGAGACAGCCAATCTCCAGAAGGTGGATATGGGGTGACCAAGTAAATTTCTTGTCAGAAAGAAGACCCAAGAAATGGAACTGGGGGATCACAATCAGAAATTGGGTCTCGAGATAGAGCTCCAGAAGGTATCGAACACAATATTGTGACACAAATGCACCACCCACAATTTAAGAGGAGAAAACTGAAAACTGTGTGAGAAGGTCCATGCAGAAGCATACCACATGGCACCCTGGAACTGTCACTTCACAAAGGCCACCAAGTGTTAAATAACTCAGACACAGAAGTCATCCACATGCAGAGCAGGGGTGACCAACAGTTTGACGGAGGTCACAAGTCCTTTAATAGTGATGAGGAAAAGGATACGTAACACTGAACCCTGTGGAATGCCATCCTCCTGGGCAATGAGAGTTTCCTCATCCCAGGACTTATGTTCCTTCTTCTCTTTCATAAGTAGAGGAGGACAGAAGCCAGAGAGGCAAGGGGATGGGGAGGGAGAGAGGCTTCTGCTAGTTCTATAAAGAGAGACCAGGCAACCTTGGAGATGCTAGAGCTGACGGCTCCACGGCCGATGTGTACCAGCAGACAGCAGAGAAGAGGCACTTCTCTGCTGGATGAAAGGAGCAAAGGGAATTGTGTTCAGGGGAGAGGGAGAGAAGAGTGAGGCATCACTGGGGTAAGGAGGACGAGGAGGAGGGGGAAAGGATGTAACAGAGTCAATGGTAGATGTCGTAGACACAAGGCGAAGCTGATCATATTTCTGAAGAGCACATGGCATAGGGGCTGTTGCTGGGAGTTCCAATGTTCCAGAGTGACAAGCCACTACTCCTAGGCATACACAGGGAGGTAGCAGCTCGTGTATCAGAACTGTCATCCCTGTGTTTTCAGAGGACTCCATCAAAAGAGTACATAACACCTGAAGCACACGAAATGACTACTGTGCTAGCTGTATAGCACAAAAAGGACAATGGCTTCAGGTAAAAAATGGAAGAGGTGGTAAGGCCACATGCCAAAGACTTCATGTATGGTGTTGTTCCCCAGCTGGCTCACACCATGGAGACAAAATTTAGAGGAGTTGAATCCCCAAAGAGGGTCCAAAAACTCCAAAAAGGAAAGTGTAAAGCAAGAAGAATAATACTGTAAGGGATAGAAAAAAAAAGATAGCCAGGCCAATGTAAGCAAGGAAACAGAGATGTAAAGAAAGGGAAGAGGGGAAGGATTGAGGACAGGGATGGACGAGCACGGGAAAGTTAATGCAGATAGGATCCAATTACTAGAAGCCTCATGTGCTCCATGCACAAACTCACAAAATAATTGTGACCCCCTTCCACTGGGGAGTGGGGAGGGGTGGAGCAGATATAGAAACATGATTCCATGATGTCAAAGATAAACAAATATTCATATCTGAGTATTAATGGATTTGCTCCAAATACCCACTGACCAACATGCAAACCTGTGGTACTGAGGTCAGACTGGCCATCGTGACAACTCTATTTCTCATGCACCACCATCCAATGAAGTAGACAACACTACCCAGTGCTTTTGACACCGTTACAGTCGCATGCTGTATTGTCATGCTAGGGGTCACGACAATGGACCATAGTGCACACAACTACACACTGCTTACTCTAGAGCCCTGCAAATTAATATTAAACTGACTGAGCATATACTAATTCAGAGATGACTCACAATGCATTTCAATAATGTGCATAACAGAGAATCAGTTTCATACCTAGCATGAAATGAAATGACAGTATGGCATTTCTGGCCAGGAGATCGTATGCAGGAGCAATCGGCTGCCTACTGCAAGTCTACATCAGTTGATACTGGTTTTTTTTGCATTGAAACAAAAGGTAAAATGGTGATAAGCGCAACACAACACCCAACCTCTGAGAGGATGAATTCCCCAAATCGGCCAGGAATTGCACAAAGAACTTATTTGAGAGGGAATAGTGTCAAATTTAAATTTCCTTTGTTTCGTATATTTGCTGTAGTGTCCATTCTTGTCACACAACTGAATATTTGCGTCCCCATAGAGCTTATTCTTGGGGGAAAAAAAAAAAAAACACCTTCGTGTAATCTGAAGTCCCGATAATTGCGACATAACGTGAAATTTTGCATGCCAAAACAAAAAAAATTCTATTCAAGTTTTCTTGATAGTACAAAATTCGTTTAAGAAAGACAGCTACTAGTTTCATCAGTGTCTATTGTCACAATAAAAGAATAATTAAATTTTTTAAATTGTATTTAACTAACACATTTCATATTGTTAACTAGTTAGAGGTGATCAAGGCATAAATTTTTGGAGTTATAAACATTTAAAGCCTGACCAAACACTAAAGTAAATTCTCTAAAAGCAACATAATTACTAATACATTCTTCTGTCATTGTATCTCTAAATCAGTACAAAAACAACAATAACGGCACGTAAGACCTTCGTGTTGTTTTTGTTTACATATAGCCAATCTCGTGTCCTTGACAAATTTAAAACTTAATTATTCTTTCAAAACTGATCATGAGTGAGAAATGTCGAAGCTGTTATAGCATTGTGAGTAGAGGGATTTGTGCTAATCTTGTAGGAAATATTTTCACTGGGGGAGGGAGAGGTGGGGGGAGATGTAGTGGGGAGAATGTTGGGAGAACAGAAGAGGCTCTCTCCTGGAACTGCAGAGTATGCAAGGAACATTTTGATTGGGGTACAGGAAAGGAAAATCTGTGCCCTTGAGGCACAGTTGAAAGAAGGAACTGATTAGGATCAAGAGAGCTAGGGAGTAGGAGGAGGGTGGTTGTGAACTGGCAGCTTGTAGGAGGATAGGAAGAAAGAGAACATGATCTGATAGTTTTATCATCAACCCCAAAAACATTTGTCTACCACTGCCAGAGCCTCTGGTAGAAAGAGGAGCAAGAAATGTGCAGCACACTTCAACGGAGGCCAAGAAGCTTAGAAATATACAAAATGTTAGGAAGAAGAAAGTGCTGCTGCTAGGTAGTAGCCATGGGTGAGCTGTAGGCCCCGAGTTACAGGAAAGATTAGGGGCAGCATACCAGGCCACCAGTATCTTCCAGCCAAATGGAGGGCTAAGTTATGTGATAGAGGACTTAGGGTCTTAACGTAAGGACTTTACAAAAGAAGACCATGTAGTGATAGTGGGTGGGGCGGGAAACAGTTTGGACAGGGATGGGGCATATGACATAGGTGGTGACCTGGGCAAGATAGCTTCCCTGACTCATAGCACTAACTTACACTTTGTTGAGCTGTTCTGGTGTCACGATTGGCCACACCTTGATGGAGATGTGAGGCAAATCAATGTGGGGTTAGGGATTGCTCTGAGGGTAGCCAACTTTGCTCACATTTCTCTGGTGCCCGTCGGGACTATCGACAGATGGGGTTTCACTAGGCCTGGCCTATGCCTAAACAGAACTGGCAAGAGAAGATTGGTACCACTGATTCATGAAAGTATAGGGGGTGGATCTCGGGCCACACATGGTCAAATACCTGTTGTCATCAGTATGAGAAGTAGGTCTTTTTAGGATAAATCTAGACAACAGGTTCCCCTGCCTAAAGAGTATCTCCAGCAGTTTGAATTAACAGGGCTTGATATCACCAAGATATTAATAATTTTGTGTGTGTATAGATCTCCCAGTGATAGTGTGGACAATGTTTTTCAATAAATTAAAAGAATTTCTAAATAAAGTCTCAAGTACAAAGCTCAGCACAATTCTGTGTGGGGACATTAAAATCAACACGAACATCATAAATGAATCCAGCAGCACCCTCATAAATATACTTCAAAGTTTTGGCCTGTCCCTATCGGTCAATAGTGCAACAAGGGTTACTACAATGATTTCATCAGTAATTGACCATGTGGCCACAAATATGGACAGGGAAAAATGTGATGTAGCTGTAAAAGATCTCGGATTATCAGACCATCTCTGTCAAATAACAACAGTAAAATGAGACATCAAATCATTCCCTAAACTACAAGCCTACAAACGACATCCATCAGAAATGAAAATAAAAGATTTTTCAAAGGAACTAGCAAAACAATGCTGGGATGAAGTGTATAAGGAAACCAATGTGAATAAGAATCCACATTATTTAAATTGAACTTTGAAAAGGCATTTCCAAAAGTATGCATGTCTGTATCAATGTCACACAAAAGTAGATGGATAACAGCAGGTATTAAGAAGTCCTCCCAAACACTTAAATACCTCACTTCCATGAAAAAGAGTCACAATGATCCAGAATTCTTAAATTTCTATCATAGATACAAAAAGATCTATAGGAAGGTGCTGATAGCTGCAAAAAAGTCGTTTAATGACACAGTAATATATAATGCAGGGAATAAAAGCAAGGCAGTCTGGGATGTTATAAAAACGGGAACGGGGAGAGGCAAAGAAACACAGAATAACATACTGCTGAGGGAGGGGGATAAGGTAATAAATAAGCCACAACACTTATCAAACTATGTAAATGAGCATTTTTCAAGTATGGCAGGGAAGTTACAACAAAAATTCCCCAAAACAAATATAACACCTGTAAATAATGTTGCACTAAATACAATGATGTTACTTCAAATCACAAATAATGAAGCCAGTAAAACTGTCCAAAAAGTAAAAAATAAAAAGTCAGTAGGCTTAGATGAAGTACCAATGTGTGTACCAAAACAATGCATAGAGGTTATACAAGGTCCCTTAACACACATAATAAATGAATCCTTTACATCAGGGACATTTCCAGAGCAGTTAAAACAGGCAAGAGTTGTGCCTTTGGTTAAGAAAGGTAATGCAGAAAATTACCAGCCAGTTTTCCTGTTGTCACCATTCTCAAAAATAATAGAAGCAATTATGAAAAACAGATTAATGAATTACCTGAATAAATACAATCTTTTAAGTGAATCAAAGTTTCGTTTCTAATGTGGCAAACATACGGAGTCCACTGTGGTAGAATGCAAAAAAGTTGTACTTGATGCTCTTGATAAAGAAGAGTCTGTCAGAGGGTTCCTTGATGATCTTTCTACGTCCTTTGATACAGTTGACCACAAGATTCCATTAAATAAATTAGAAGTATTAGGAATAAGAGTGGTAGCTGAGGACTGGTTTTGATCATACCTAGCAGATGGGGCACAAAGAATAGTGATAACACGTACTTCAAATAGATCTAAACATTTAGTAAAACACTTATCAGAACAAACCTAAGAACATCACACACATCCATGCCCGAGGCAGGACTCGAACCTGCGACCGTAGCAGTCGTGCGGTTCCGGACTGAAGTGCATAGAACAGCTCGGCCACCACGGCCGGCCAAAAATACTTTAATATGCGATTTCCGCAAGGTATCAAATTATGACCAATACTATTCCTGATATACATCAATGACTTTCCCAGTAGTGTTTCTCACAGTGAAAAAATTCTCTTCACTGATGACAGCAATATTATAGTCATTGAGAAAACAAGAGAACTACTCTCAGAGAAAGCAAATGAAACTCTCACAGAAGTTTACAATTGATTGATTTTTATTGTCATAGAGACCTCAAAGGGCATTACAAAAGTCAATATTACATAGTATAGATGTTACACAAATAATTAAAAAAAACAAGAAAATATTACACAAATAATTATGGTACCTTCACACAAAAACAAAACAGAGAAACTTCTGGTGCAAATTGATATTGCATAGTAAATTTAGCCAATTACAGACTTACTCATATATAGAAGCATATAAAAACTGATAACAAAGTGTAGTCATACCATATTCTTTGCCTCCCTTAAAAATTCATCAGTTTCATAAATGCTGAGCTCAAGAAGAAATTCTTTTGCTTTTTTTTTTTTAATTGATCTCTGTTATGTTGGTGTAAGGCATTAAAAATTTTTATGGACTTGTATAAGAAGCACTATTGTGTTTTTTTTATAGTTACATTGGAAAGAAACTACGTCCTGCTTGTTTCTTGTGTTATAATTATGTCGCATGTCCTACTGTTGATAATTCGGATAGTTTTCCTTAATATGCATTACACACTGTAGTATAAATATTGACGGCAGGGTCATAATCTGTAATTTTTTAGAGCTTGGCCTACAGTGACCTCTGGGTGCCAAGCTACATATCAGTCTTATTGCCTTCTTTTGTAGTTTGAAGACATTAACTGCTTTGTTTTGATGTCCCCACAGTGTTGTACCATAGGAAATGTGACTGTGTATTAAAGCAAAATAAATCACTTTAAGTACTGGCACGTTTAGACAAAGACGCAGCTTCCTTAGAGCAAATATTCCTTTGCTAATGCTGGCTACCCCAGGACAAATTTGAATCAATTGAGATTCCAAGGAAATTAACAGCATTTGAGCTCTGCTCAAGTTCAGTGTTATTATTCCACGATACATACAGGTCTTGTATTTTTTTTTTTTTTTTTTTTTTTTTGTTGACACAAAGGGAATTAGCTTTACACCAATTTTCAACTTTGACAGTGCTCTGGTCTGCTTCATATTTCACCTTCTGTGCTGTTCCTGCAGTTATACAGACTGCAAGATCATCTGCAAATAAGTATGTCCTAGTTGATGGCCCAAATATGTTACATGGTAAGTCATTTATATGGGCCAAGTACAGAACATGCCCACAGGTAAGTAACCTGATTCTGCACCATTAAAAACCATCTTCTGTACTCTATTACTTAGATAAGGTTTTATCAATTCCAGAGCACTTCCTGTAAAGCCATAGAATTGCAGTTTGTTCAATAAGATTTCATGAGACACAGTGTTGAAAGCTTTTGATAAATCAAAGAGTTTATTCTGAACCACTAGCTTGCTTTCTAGTTGCTTCACACACTGTGTTAAAAGTGATAAGGCAGATTTAACAGTTCCTAAACCTGATCTGGAGCCAAATTGACTGTCAGTGAAGATTTTGTTTTCTTCAAAGTATTTTACTATTTGATTATTTAATATAGCTTCTATCACTTTAGACAAGATTGGCACAATTGAAACAGGCCTAAAATTATGACAACTTGAGAGGCTGCCTTTTTTGTGTATTGGAGTGACTTTAACAAACTTTAGTGCCTTTGGGAACTGAGCCTCCAAAATACATGTATTTACTACATGTGTTATCAATTCTGGCAGTTGAACTGAATCACACTTTAACATGGCTGAACTTAAACCATAAACGTCATTACTAAAACTGTTCCTCATTTACCTCAGTATATTAGTAACATTCTGTACCTTGACCAGTTTAAAGCTAAATATACTTTCAGGCTTTGTGGTGTTCCTCAGGTAGTATTTATGGTCAGTGGCTATATTGGAAGTGCCAATCAGCTTTATTATTTCCTGCACCTTCTCAGTGAAGAATGTATTTAACTGTGCAGCATTCAGATTACTGCCTTCAGCCTGTGAAGTCATTTTCCTGTTGCACTGACTGTTAATGATATTCCACATTCCACGCGTCTTATTTTAAGAAGTTAGTATTATATCTTCATTTTTTTTTACACCTAGGTTCCTTTAAGGCCTGTCTTAATCTTTTCTTTTTCACTGTGAGCATGTCTTTAAATACTTGAGAACCTATACTTCAATACCAGTCATAATATTCATCACACTCCCTCTTGATCTTCAACACCTTTTCATTCTTGACCTTATTTACTCTTAGTGCCTTTTTATTATTTAGTAACTTAATGGGAAAGGACATCTTAGCATATACAGAAAGAATAGATATGAGTTCTTCCACCTTTCTATCTATTGCATGTTCTCAATAAACCTGCAACCAATTACTTTTATCAATATGAGACTTAAACATATTTAGATTATCATAATTGATCACACATACTTTCTTTCCTGCCATGTGCACTGAGCCAGTGTTACAATTTCTTGTTATATCTGTTCTAAGAAGTAGTGGCCAGTGGTCAGATACCGATGTCTTAATTATCCCTGACTTGAGATGCATTAACTCATTTGATACAAATATATTGTCAATACAGGTACTAGTACCTTTATAATGTGGCCTTGTTATTTCAGTGGTTGGAATATAAAGACCAAAAGAATTTAATAAATTATTTACATATGAGTTATAGATAGTGGACAACTGAAAATTCAAATTGAAATCTCCACAGATTACTTTCCTACACTTATACTTACAGACAGTGTCTTTATGTGAGACAAATTTGCTAACAAAATCATCTGTTGAATTGCCTCCAGTCTTAGTTGAGTACAAAGCTACAACTATTAAATTTAAATCTGTTAACCTAACAGCTGCAATTTCACATAACATTTCTAGAGATAATGCTTTAACTTTTGCTGTTGGTTCATATTTAATCCCTTTTTTAGAAATATAACACACCCACCATGATTTTTATTAGTTCTACAATATTTGTCAGCTAGGGTGTAGCCCTCAGGCCAGTATAGATCTATTTCATCAAGCTTTAACCAGTGTTCTACGAGACAGACTACATCTAAGTGATAAGTCTCTATGACATCTTCCACTACTTCCAACTTATTAGATAAACACTGTACATTCCAGTGAAGGACGTTAAAATTGTCTAATCTGTGCCTTGGTCGGTAACCGACAAAGTGACATTTAACATAACGAAAATTAATTCCATGAATTTCAGTTTGAAGAGGGAAAATGACAATGTTAAATTAAATGTAGATTTCACCTATATAGACTGTCTAACAAATGCAAAATTTCTAGGAATGAATATTGATTCTCAGTTGAAGTGATGAGAACACATAAAGATACTTGCAAACAAAATGTCATCAGCATGTTATGCCCTTAGAATCCCATCATCAGTGTATAACATACCAAGTCTTCTAGTTACATACTATTCGTAAGTACAGTCAGTTATTAGCTATGGCATTCTGTTTTGAGGAAAAAATGCACAAAATATGAACACAATTTTTGAACTTCAGAAAAGAGCCATAAGAATGATAACCAAAAATAGTAGTTGAGCTCATTGCAAAGATCTGTTCTAAACACTGTGGATTCTAACTGCACCATGTGAACACCTTTACCAGTCAGTTGCACATATCAAAAATAACATTGGTAATTACTGAACAAACCTTTCTGTCCATGACGATGGAACAAGAGCAAGACTCAAGTTGCATTTACCAAGAAAATATAAACATAAAACAAAAAATAGCATTCAATTAAACTTAAATCAAAATGCAGTCATTGTGAATTGGAACAGAAAAGTGACAATGAGGATATTTGAATTCGTAGGCATATCACAAGGCATTTCATTTTTGTGCATAACACAGAATTAATTTCATACCTAGTGGGCTGTGTGAAAGCTCTTGCTGTCATGGTATGCCAAAAGCTTCCCTCCACACTCGGTACTGTTGGACATAAATGAATATAGGGATAACTCACGAGGCATTTCAGTAATTTGTGTAACTCAGCATAAATCATGTAGCTGGTGTGCTGTGAGAAAACATTACCTGCTATGGAATACCAAAAGATTTCACCTTACACTCAGTCACAGGCACTGTAAGTAAACAATTAATCATTAAAGCAGAATGCAGGCATTGTGCATTGGAACAGGAAAGTAACATTGAGCATATTTGAATTTATAGAGGTCTCACAAGGGATTTCAGTATTGTGCATAACACAAAATTAGTGACATACCTGGTCTGCTGAGTAGAAGCTCTTGCTGCCATGATATGTCAAAAGCTTGCCCCACTTACTCAGTGACAGTCACTGTGAGTAAGCAATTAAACATTAAATAAAAATACAGGCATTGGGCATTGGCACTGAAAAGTAACATTGAGTGTATTTAAATTCATTGCTGTCTCACAAGGAATTTCATTACTGTGCATAAGGCAGAAATAATTGCATACCTGGTGTGCTGTGTGGAAGCTGTTGCTGCCATTGATTTGAGTTGTTTTGCAACACCTAAAATATCTACTTTTATGTCACTCATACTAACAGCTGCTCTGTTTTCAAATTCTGGAATATTTACATTGTCTTCGTTTGTGGAGGAATGACAGAAAACTGTATTTAGTAACTCCGCTTTAGTGGCACCATCATTGGTAACATTTCCATCCCTATCAAGCAGTGACGGTATTGTCTGTTTTTTGCCACTGGTGTAATTTACATATGACCAGAATCTCTTTGGGTTTGCTACCATATTTTGAGACAATGTTTCATTGTGGAAACTATCAAAAGCATCTCACAATGACGTCCACACTAAAATTCGAGCTTGGGGATTTTGCATTCTTCTGAATTTGGCATGCTTTATTCATTGCTTCTGCAACAGTGTTCTGACGTGTTTTGTCTACCACAGTGGATCAATCCCGTCTCTTATTAACTTATGTGGTATGAATCTATCTATTGCTGTCGATACTGTATCTTTGAATTTGAGCCATATCTGGTCTACCCTTACACAATTAGCTTGGAAGGAATGGGGAGCCTTTCTTAGGAAGGCACCAAGTCATTTTATTAAATCAGAATGTGACCATTGTCCATATGAACACAAAAGTAACAATGAGCATATTTGGATTTATAGATGTCGCACAAGGTATTACACAATTCTGCATATCACAGAATTAATCTCATACCTGGTGTGGTGTGTGGATGCTCTTACTGGCATTGTATGCCAAAAGCTTACCTCCTTACACTCAGTGACAGGCCCTTTAAGTAACCAATTAAACATTAAATCAGAGTGCAGGCATTGTGCATTCAATCAGAAAAGTAACGTTGAGCATATTTCAATTTATAGAGATCTCACAAGACATTTCAGTATTGTGTGTAACACAGAATTAACCTCATACCTGGTCTACTGCTATGGTAAGTCACAAACTCTTTCTTCAGATTCACTGACAGATGCTGTAAGTAATGATTAAAACAGCATGCAGGTATACTGCATCAGAACAGAAAAGTAACTTTGAGCATATGTGAATTTAGGGATGGCTCTCAAGACATTTTAGTGTTGTACATAAGACAGATTTAATCTCATACCTGGTGTGATGTGTTGGAGCTGTTGCTGCCTTGGTTGACTCAAAGTTTGTTGCCCACATGTACTGACACTTATAGGCTTTTAAATCATGTTCCATACATAGAACAGAAACATGGCACTGGGTATGTGTGAAATAAAAGATAAATTACATGCAGTGTAGTCCACTGCACAGAATTACATTCACATAAACGTTACATATCTCACTGCCATGTATGCCACTGAGTTTTCACCCAGTAATTCTATCAGTTCTGCTGGAACCTGCAAATACTTAATCTGCCATACTTAGAAAGCACTGGATTCTCCAAGCATTCACTCAATATGCTGAGTTGTGATAGGCACAACAAAAAGGATTCACACAATTAAAGCTTTCGGCCAATGAGGCCTTTGTCAGCAGTGGATACACATACACACGCACACACACTCATGCAAATGCATCTTGCACACACGCCTGCAGTCTCAGAAAACTGAAACCACACTGCGAGCAGCAGCACCAGTGGCAACTGGGTGGTGGTAAGGAGGAGGCTGGGGTGGGGAGGAAGAGGGATATTATGGTGGGAGTGGCGGACAGTAAAGTGTTGCAGTTTAGACAGAGGACAGGAGAGAAGGTGAAGAGGGGGCAGCGGGTAAGTACCGGAAAGGAGAGAAATTAAAAGAGACTGTCAAACAGCTTTGCTGTTACAAGCAACATGTATGCAGGTATACCTTTATCCAAATCTTTTACTTGCTTTGCGTTACCACGTATGTATTTCAGTGTCTTATGCATACTAACCAGGTGCATGTCTGTGTTGAGCCGGTTCGCATCCTATGACAATATGCCCAACACTTCACATCTTTCTCGTAATACATCTGGAAGTAGTGACCATATTGTGATGTCTCTGAATCACTGTTGAGTTTCTGAAGTGCTTTTACCAACGATTCCTGAAACACGGCAATGTCTCTTACCTGCATTAACGTCTTAAGGAGTTTGTACACCTCATTTCTCTTGTCAAAATTTTGAGTTTTGCTCTTAATATTGGTTCTCCAAGCTCTGTCGACATGCCAGGTACAGATAAGTCTCATTTCATGAGGTCCCATTGATTTGTTCCAAGCAATACTATACGATTCTGCCAGAACTGTTATGAATACTTTTGGGGAAATATGTTCAACCTGAAACTTGACACATTTGAAAAATATACTCAAAACATCAGACTCATTCTTGTTAGATATGAGGAAAGCACACAGAAATCCTTGCCTCATATCACCCAGTACAAGTAATGTTGTAACTTCAAAATCGTAGCCATTTACGCTATGAGTTCCATCAACACAAATACAATCACTTCCATATTTTGCTTATATGTCATTCATTATAATTAACACAAAGTCTTCATTTCTCAGTGCAGGGTGTAGATCATTAATTGTTTCTTGAGGCTTATAGAACAATACACATGGATTAATGATTAATGGAAAATCTCATATAAGATGTGAAACAAATACTAACAAAGAGATAGAGGGGCTGGCCAGTACTTACCTCAGCTCAGTACAGCCGATAGATACACATAAAACAGAACTGAAAATTTACATTCCTAGCTTTCGGAACTTTGTTCCTTCATCAGGGAGGAGAGAGAGAGGGAAAAAAGGGAAGAAGGGAAAGTGGATTCAGTTACTCACAACCCAGGTTATGAAGCAACAGGGAAAGGTAAACAGGGAGGGCAGCAAGGATGGAGGCATGGTTGTCAGAGGGAAGCCAAAGATATTCTACTGTAAGTACTGTGCCAGCTTCAAACCAAAGAGGATGCATACAGAAGTAAAGAGGTATATATATAAAGATAAACACAACTATATAGGATGAAAAGATGCGTGCATGGCTAAAGAGGAAAGGGAAAGAGGAGAAGACTGAAGAGTGAATGGGAGTGAGGTTGTTTAACGTAGGTTCAGTCCAGGGGGATGGCGGGATGAAAGGATGTGTTGGAGTGCAAGTTCCCATCTCCGCAGTTCAGAGGGACTGGTGTTGGGTGGGAGAAGCCAAATGGCACATACGGTGTAGCAGGTTCCTAGGTCCCTAGAGTTATGCTGGAGGGCATGCTCCGCTACTGGGTATTGGGCATCTCCTAGGTGGACAGTTCGTCTGTGTCCGTTCATGCGCTCAGCCAGTTTGTTTGTTGTCATGCCGATGTAAAAGGCTGTGCAGTGCAGGCATGTCAGTTGATAAATGACATGTGTAGTTTCACACGAAGCCCTGCCTTGAATTGTGTATGTTTTACCAGTAGCGGGGCCGGAGTAGGTGGTTGTGGGGGGATGCATGGGGGCAGGTTTTGCAGCGGGGTTGGTTACAGGGGTAGGAACCGCTGGGTAGAGAAGGTAGTCTGGGAATATTGTAGGGTTTAACAAGGATGTTACAGAGGTTAGGGGGGCGACGAAAGGCAACTCTGGGTGGTGTGGGGAGAATTTTGTCAAGGGATGATCTCATTTCAGGGGTTGACTTGAGAAAGTCATATCCCTGGCGGAGTAATTTGTTGATGTTTTCGAGGCCAGGATAATATTGGGTGACAAGGGGGATGCTTCTGTGTGGTCTGGGGGTAGGAACATTGTTGTTGGACGGGGAGGAATGTATTGCTCGGGAAATCTGTTTGTGGACAAGGTCTGCAAGATAGTTGCGGGAGAGGAAAGCACTGGTCAGGTTATTGGTGTAGTTGTTGAGGGATTCGTCACTGGAGCAGATACGTTTGCCACGAATACCTAGGCTGTATGGAAGGGAGCGTTTGATGTGGAAAGGATGGCAGCTATCAAAGTGAAGGTACTGTTGTTTGTTTGTTTGTGGGTTTGATATGGACAGAGGTGTGGATGTGAGCTTCAACAAGATGAAGGTCAACATCCAGGAAGGTGGCTTGGGTTTTGGAGAAGGAACACGCGATCTTTTTGCGGCACGCGTGATCGCTTTTGCGGCACGCGCGATCTCTGTTTTTGAGCTACGTGTGTTCTTTTTCCCCTGATCTGGACATACTTGCTTGGTCTGGTCAACTTTTTCCGTATTTTTCTTATTTAGTGGTCTTCCTTTGGTATTGAACATTACCAACACAATTTCTTTCCTTCTCGTCCTTCCCTCCATGTTTTACTCCTTCTTATGATTACTATTTCAACTTTAGTTATTTAATTTCCCTACCCACCAGTTACCCACTATGTACCCTAATCCTATACGACATTATTTACATTCATTCCGGAAACATGCATTCACCGTAGTCAAACTGCAATCCCACATACTTTTCCTCCAGTCCTGCTTAACCTTTGGAATTACCCCTAAAGGGCTTACCTTAAAAGTTCCCATCTCCGGGTGCAATTCCTCCTTCCACCAGTCTCTCCTGGACTTCCAGAACCTTCAATCCTTAGCCCTTACCCAACTTGTCCTGAATCTCTACACTACTTCATGTAACCACCACTCCCAACAGCTCCGATCTCTCTTCAAAGTCCTCCACCTCTCAAACCCTTGCTTGGAGAACACACTGAGGAACATCATCCTAGAAGCCAGCTGCAAACTTGAGTTCCATGCCACACACCACCTGAAAAAACTATCCACAGTGCTAGTGCAACACCTAAGAAGTGGTATCCCTCTCCCTATCCCTCACAAACACCAACCACAACAGAACCTTCAACAAACCCCCCTCATAGCCAACAAACCCAGCCTAGCCACCCTACTCAATCTCCCCATCCCAGCACATACCCCACACAGACCAAATCTCAACTATAACCACAGTCAAATGCCACATATCACCAGTCCCAATTCAGTCCTAAACCTCTCATCCAGATCCCTCTCTCCTCCAGAGACATCTGTTCTATCAAAAGGCTTAACCTTTAGCCCCACACCTAAATTCAACCACACTGCCCTGGTTAAAGATCTCCTCTCATTCACCCGGAACCTCAACTGGAAATATCACTTCACTACCCAAACACAGCCCCCAAGTACTAGACCCAGTGTTGAACCCTGTCTAGAACAGTTCTGACTGCCTTCTCAAAGGGATCCTCCTCCCCTTCCCCAAAACCGTCCCTTGCAGACATTTCAGGAATTCCTCACATCCAGTGTTTCCTCCCAGTCCTTCTTGAAGAACATCCCGACAACCCCCAACATCACCCCAGCTGAATCCCGTGCCATTAAGGAGCTGAAAATAGACCACTCTATTATCATCCTCCCGACGGATAAAGGCTCCACAACTGTCGTACTTGACCGTGTGGAGTATGTGGCAGAAGGACTGCGTCAACTCTCTGACACCTCAACCTACAAAGCTGTTACCCAGGATCCCATTCCCTCCATCCAGACTGAGCTGCAAAAAAATCCTAAAACCCCTAGGTCCCTCACAAGGCCTCACAACGGCTTCCATAGACTTACTCACTCCACCTGAGCCACGTACCCCTACCTTCTACCTATTACCCAAAATCCACAAAGAGAACCATCCTGGCCGTCCCATTGTAGCAGGCTTCAAATCCCCAACCGAACGTATCTCAGCACCTACTACAACCTATCACCCGCAGACTCCCATCCTACATCAAAGACACAAACCACTTCCTAGAACGCCTCAAATCCATTCCCACTCCTCTCCCACCTGAAAACTTTCTTGTCACCATAGATGCTACATCCCTTTACACAAACATCCCACATACCCATGGTCTCTCTGCCCTTGAGCACTACATCTCCCAATGCCCACCTGAAGATCTTCCAAAAACCTCGTTCCTTATCACACTTACCAACTTCATCCTCACCCATAATTACTTCACTTTTGAAGGCCAGACCTACAAACAAATCAGGGGAACGACCATGGGAACCAGGAAGGCTCCGTCCTATGCCAACCTCTTCATGGGCCGCATGGAGGAGGCTTTCCTGAAGACCCAACAGCTGCTTCCCCCGGCCTGGTAAAGGTTTATAGATGACATCTTTGTGGTCTGGACTCATGGTGAAGAAACACTCCTTAATTTCCTCCATAACCTCAACTCCTTTTCGAATCTGAATTTCACCTGGTCCTTCTCCAAAACCCAAGCCACCTTCCTGGATGTTGACCTTCATCTTGTTGAAGCTCACATCCACACCTCTGTCCATATCAAACCCACAAACAAACAACAGTACCTTCACTTTGATAGCTGCCATCCTTTCCACATCAAACGCTCCCTTCCCTACAGCCTAGGTATTCGTGGCAAACGTATCTGCTCCAGTGACGAATCCCTCAACAACTACACCAATAACCTGACCAGTGCTTTCCTCTCCCGCAACTATCCTGCAGACCTTGTCCACAAACAGATTTCCCGAGCAATACATTCCTCCCCGTCCAACAACAATGTTCCTACCCCCAGACCACACAGAAGCATCCCCCTTGTCACCCAATATTATCCTGGCCTCGAAAACATCAACAAATTACTCCGCCAGGGATATGACTTTCTCAAGTCAACCCCTGAAATGAGATCATCCCTTGACAAAATTCTCCCCACACCACCCAGAGTTGCCTTTCGTCGCCCCCCTAACCTCCGTAACATCCTTGTTAAACCCTGCAATATTCCCAGACTACCTTCTCTACCCAGCGGTTCCTACCCCTGTAACCGACCCCGCTGCAAAACCTGCCCCCATGCATCCCCCCACAACCACCTACTCCAGCCCCGCTACTGGTAAAACATACACAATTCAAGGCAGGGCTACGTGTGAAACTACACATTTCATTTATCAACTGACATGCCTGCACTGCACAGCCTTTTACATCGGCATGACAACAACCAAACTGGCTGAGCGCATGAACGGACAGACGAACTGTCCGCCTAGGAGATGCCCAATACCCAGTAGCGGAGCATGCCCCCCAACATAATTCTAGGGACCTAGGAACCTGCTACACCGTATGTGCCATTTGGCTTCTCCCACCCAACACCAGTCCCTCTGAACTGCGGAGATGGGAACTTGCACTCCAACTCATCCCGCCATCCCCCTGGACTGAACCTACGTTAAACAACCTCACTCCCATTCACTCTTCAGTCTTCTCCTCTTTCCCTTTCCTCTTTAGCCATTCACGCATCTTTTCATCCTATATAGTTGTGTTTATCTTTATACTATATACCTCTTTACTTCTGTATGCATCCTCTTTGGTTTGAAGCTGGCACAGTACTTACAGTAGAATATCTTTGGCTTCCCTCTGACAACCATGCCTCCATCCTTGCTACCCTCCCTGTTTACCTTTCCCTGTTGCTTCATAACCTGGGTTGTGAGTAACTGAATCAACTTTCCCTTCCTCCCTTTTTCCCCTCTCTCCTCCCTGATGAAGGAACAAAGTTCCGAAAGCTAGGAATGTAAATTTTCAGTTCTGTTTTATGTGTATCTATCAGCTGTACTGAGCTGAGGTAAGTACTGGCCAGCCCCTCTATCTCTTTGTTAGTATTTAATACACATGGATTATCACTTTGCTGCACTTCTTGCACCCAAGCTTCAACGCTGATCATATCATTTGTATGTCTGACTGACTTTGAAGACAGTTTATATATGCAGCTGCAAATTTTGCAAATCCTGCATCACTGTAAGATGCACTTTCCCCAAATTTGAATTGTGCACTATTTCTTCAATTGTTTGGAGGACAGTAGGAAATGAGATTCATGCAGCAATGTCTTCAGCTATCTTCATCCATTCTTTTTCTGTCAGATTCAGATGACCTAGGTCCAGATCGTGACCAACATGAGTTGACACAAAAGTAACATGGCATTTTCCTTCCTTGTATTAGATTTTAATGTCTGCAGGGCACTTTTCACTGATTTTGTTGCTCCCTGTCAATTTTAGATGTCTGCTCCCATCACCTTTGGAGATAATGACCTGAGCGATGGCAAACATGACAACATTTGGTGCCATCATTGTAAAATTTAGTGCCACAGCTTTTAATGAATTTGGAATGTGCTACACATTCCATTTCAAAAATTCTTCTTCACTGGAGAATTCTAAGGCTTCTGGTTTCACATATAAGGCATGTGCAGACTAGAAATGATCCATCCAGTACTTTTGAGAATCGGTTTCATAATGTATACATCATGCTGTACAGTGGTTCCACTCATATCTTACATGCCATCAGTAATGTGTAATGACTGAAACAGAGAAGTCACAGAGAAAGAGCTTAGTATCAAGGGACCCACAAGGATCTGTAATGAGCCCATTACTTTCCTCGTTATATATTAACGATGTGTCGAGTATTGTCTCCCACTGTGAATATGATTTATATGCTGATGACCTGCAGTTATATGTAAGTGCAAGCCGAACAAATCTTCGCTCAGCCATCCAGAAAGTAAATGCTGACCTACTTGCCTTATCACAATGGATGCAGAACACTTCATTCACTACAGAAATATAAAAAGATATTTCCTCTCAAACTTAAAAAGAAACTTGTAGAATCACTAATACTCCCCTCGTTGTTTACAGTGATCCTATTCTTTGAGGATTTTCGAGTGAGAGCTCATGTCAGTTGGAACTGACGAAAAATGCTTCTGTGATACATTTGTGACTTACACTATTTCTACCATATCACTCCTATGAACAATTGTCATGCCTATGTGCTGATAGACATACACTGTGTTTGCTGCATCGTTCAGATGTTCAAATGTGTGGGAATTCCTAAGGGACCAAACCTGTGAGTCATCAGTCCTTAGACTTACACACTACTTAAACTAACAATAAACACACCCATGCCCAAGGGAGGACTCGAACCTCCGGTGGGAGGGGCCGTGCAAACCATGCCACGGCGCCTCAAACTGTGTGGCCAATACACGCGGTTTGCTGCATCATCTTCTCAATCATTGCACTCCTGCCTATTTATCTTCAAGTCTTACACTGTTGTCTGAATAGCACAGCAGATATACTCATTCTCAATAAAGTAAACTCCTCTCTGCGTCACAACACAGCACTGCCATTTTCTGTATGAGGATCCTGACTTTGGAACAATCTTTCTCAAAAGATTAGAGAAATAAAACCATTTCAAAGTTCAGAAGAGAGCTAATGACTCACTTTCTATCACAACAGTGAAGTATCTCTTCTTGCAACTCACTGTCATCAACCCTCCCTCCCCCTCTACTTTTCCCCCCTCTTGTTTACAGAGTTCTCTGTTGATATTACCTTCTTTCCTACAAGCCATTGTCACTTTAATTTCAACCCTTTCCTCCTCCATTATTCCTTCCACATCTTCTAATACCAAGGAAGGCTTCAAACTAATCAATATCATTCATAATGCCTCTGTTATTTTATTATTATTATTACTATAACTTTATTATTACTTTTTTCCTTTCTCAGACGTTACGTCTGGTTAAAAATGGAAAGTGACATGGACCTTGATCAACTGTGACTTCCTTTTAACTGTACGGTATATGTTACATTGCATTTAGGAACTTTTGGGTAATTGAACATGTATCAGTAATTACATATTTCTGTAGTTGTATATATATGTTTGGATGCAGCTGTATTGTGTTGATGTACTGGTGGATATTGTGTGGTATGACTCCTGTAGTTGACAGTATAATGTCAACTTTATCCTGATGCCACATGTCCTTGACTTCCTCAGCCAGTTGGATGTATTTTTCAATTTATTCTCCTGTGTTCTTCTGTATATTTGTTGTATTGGGTATGGATATTTCGAATAGTTGTGTTAATTTCTTCTTTTTATTGGTGAGCATGATGTCAGGTTTGTTATGTGGTGTTGTTTTATCTTTTATAATGGTTCTGTTCCAGTAAAGTGTATGTTGTATGGCAAGTTGTTGATGTATTATTTTTGCTACATTGTCATGTCTTCTGCTGTATTCTGTATTTGCTAGTATTGTACATCTGCTTGTGATGTGATCTACTGTTTCTATTTGTTGTTTACAAAGTCTGCATTTATCTGTTGTGGTATTGGGATATTTAATAATATGCTTGCTGTAATATCTGGTGTTTATTGTTTGATCCTGTATTGCAATCATGAATCCTTCCATCTCTCTATATATATTGCCTATTCTTAGCCATGTGTTGGATGAATCTTGATCAATGTGTGGCTGTGTCAGATGATACGGGTGCTTGCCATGTAGTGTTTCCAATTTACTTTCCTTGTATCTGTTGATGTTATGTGATCTAAAGGGTTGTAGAAGTGGTTATGAAACTGCAATGGTGTAGCCGATGTATTTATATGAGTGATTGCTTTGTGTATTTTGCTAGTTTCTGCTTGTTCTATAAAGAATTTCCTTAAATTGTCTACCTGTCCATAATGTAGGTTCTTTTATGTCAATAAATCCCCTTCCTCCTTCCTTTCTGCTTAATGTGAATCTTTCTGTTGCTGAATGTATGTGATATATTCTATATTTGTGGCATTGTGATTGTGTAAGTGTATTGAGTGCTTCTAAGTCTGTGTTACTCCATTTCACTACTCCAAATGAGTCGGTCAATGTTGGTATAGCATAAGTATTTATAGCTTTTGTCTTGTTGCTTGCTGTCAATTTTTGTTTCAGTATTTTTGTTAGTCTTTGTCTATAATTTTCTTTTAGTTCTTCTTTAATATTTGTATTATCTATTCCTATTTTTTGTCTGTATCCTAGATATTTATAGGCATCTGTTTTTGCATCACTTCTATGCAGTCGCTGTGGCTATCCAACACGTAATCTTCTTGTTTAGTGTGTTTTCCCTTGACTATGCTATTTTTCTTACATTGCTGAACACTTCCGTTATCTTTAGTAATTGCTTGAGTTGTTGCTGCAAGTAGTTTTACATCATCCATGTATAGCAAATGTGTCATTTTGTGTGGGTATGTTCGAGTAATATTATATCCATAATTTGTATTATTTAGCATGTTGGATAGTGGGTTCAGAGCAAGGCAGAACGAGAAAGGGCTTAATGAGTCTCCTTGGTATACTCCACACTTAATCTGTATTGGTTGTGATGTGATATTATTTGAATTTGTTTGGATATTAAGTGTGGTTTTCCAGTTTTTCATTACTATGTTTAGGAACTGTATCAATTTAGGATCTACTTTGTATATTTCCAATACCTGTAGTAACCATGAGTGGGGTACACTATCAAAAGCTTTTTGATAATCAATGTACGCATAGTGTAGTGACCTTTGTTTAGTTTTAGCTTGATATGTCACCTCTGCATCTATTATCAGTTGCTCTTTACAACCTCGTGCTCCTTTGCAGCAGCCTTTTTGTTCTTCATTTATAATTTTGTTCTGTGTTGTATGTGTCATTAATTTCTGTGTAATGACTGAAGTTAATATTTTGCGTATTGGTAGGCATGTTATGGGGCAATAATTCGCTGGGTTTGCTGTGTGTGCTTTATCTTTAGGTTTCAGATAAGTTATTCCTTGTGTAAGTGAATCAGGGACAGTGTATGGGTCTGCAGTGTAATTGTTAAATAATTTAGTTAGATGTGAATGTGTTGAGGTGGACTTCTTCAGCCAGAAATCTGCTATTTTATCTTTTCCAAGGGCTTTCCAGTTGTGCATAGAATTAATTGCTCGGGTGACTTCATGTTGCAAAATTGTCACTTCAGGCATCACTTTGTATGTGTCTGTTTCTGCTTGTATCCACCGTGCATGTCTGTTATGTTGTAGCGGGTTTGACCATATTTTGCTCCAGAAGTGTTCAGTGTCTGTTATGTTTGGTGGATTGTCTATTTTAATTTGTGTGTTATCTATTGTCTGGTAAAATTTCTTTTGGTTTGTGTTGAATGTTTGGTTTTGTTTCATTCTATTTTCACTCTTTTTGTATCTTCAAAGTCGTTTGACCAATGCTTGTAATTTCTGCTTCCTTTGATCTAATTGCTCTATCGCTATTTATTGTGAGATTCTACCTAAACTTTTTTGTTTTTTGTCTGATATTTTATTTCTTATAAATTGTGTTAGCTGTCCGATGTCTTTTCTCAGTTTTTCTATTCTGATCTGTAGTCTGTGTTGCCATGCTGGTGTTGTGGGTTTCTTGGTTCTGATGTCTGCCTAGTGTGTATATTTAGTGTAGTGAGTGCTCCTATATAAACCAGTAGTTGTAACTCTTCCACAGTTGTATTTTCATCTATTATGTTGTGTATGATTGATTGTGTTGATAGTTGTTATTGTTTGTTTGACTTGTGGGTTATTTGGTGGTCTATGCAAGAATGATCTAATGTATGTATTTGTGTGTTTGTATTCTATATATGTCAGCTGAAATTTTTCTTCTATATCTAACATTTGTGTTACTTTGTGTTCCATTTGTGCTTGTTCTGGTGGCTGTCTTAATATTGTTTCCCTCTGATTGTTTAATTGATGTGTGTTGTTCTTTGTTTGTTTGCTCTGGGATGTTTGAGTCCATTACTGTATTTTCTTCTTCTTCTGATTGAGCATTATTTTGTTCCAATATTTGTTGTACTTGTTGTTTGATGTTTTCTAATTCTGACTGGGGTAGCCTCTTATTTTTGATTATTACAAGGATCTGATCAGCTAGTCGTTGTTATGTTAAAAATTTTAATCCTGGGTATCTGGTAACAAATGTTGTGTATACTTGTGGTCTGTATCCAGTTGTGTTGGTTCCTAGGTTTGTTGCTTGGTAATAACAGAACATGAGGTGTCGATTAACTTCATCTGACCATCTCATCCTCTGTCTTTGTTTTCCTTCTAGGGTGGTTGCAGGAAGCATATCCTGCAAAACACCTCTATTTGGATTTAAATCATTTTCCAGTTGGCTAGCAGTGTCGTTACCATTGTGGGCGGGCATATGGTTCAAGCGTCGTCCCCGACCATGACTGCACTTGTCCAAGGCTTCTTTAGTTCTGTCCTGAAGCAAGTAATCACACTAAAAGGGGGGTTAGCCCTATTAGTGGTTTGTACTTTGTGTCATCTTTTACGACTGGCACAACATACCGGAGGCCTATTCTTTTCCCGGGCCTCCACGGGGTTTATTATTATTATTATTATTATTATTATCTTTCCTTTCTCAGACCTTAGGTCTGGTTTGGAATGAAAGTGACGCGGACCTTGATCAAGCGTCACTTCCTTTTAACTGTACGGTATATGTTACATTGCGTTTAAGAACTTTCGGGTAATTGAACATGTATCAATAATTACGGATTTCTGAAGTTGTATATATAAGTTTGGATGTAGCTGTATTGCATTGGTGTACTGGTGGATATTGCGTGGTATGACTCCTGTAGTTGAAAGTATAATTGGTATAATGTCAACTTTATCCTGATGCCACATGTCCTTGACTTCCTCAGCCAGTTGGATGTATTTTTCAATTTTTTTCTCCTGTTTTCTTCGGTATATTTGCTGTATTGGGTATGGATATTTCAATTAGTTGTGTTAATTTCTTCTTTTTATTGGTGAGTATGATGTCAGGTTTGTTATGTGGTGTTGTTTTATCTGTTATAATGGTTCTGTTCCAGTATAATTTGTATTCATCATTCTCCAGTACATTTTGTGGTGCATACTTGTATGTGGGAACGTGTTGTTTTATTAGTTTATGTTTTATGGCAAGTTGTTGATGTATTATTTTTGCTACATTGTCATGTCTTCTGGGGTATTCTGTATTTGCTAGTATTGTACATCCGCTTGTGATGTGATCTACTGTTTCTATTTGTTGTTTGCAAAGTCTGCATTTATCTGTTGTGGTATTGGGATCTTTAATAATATGCTTGCTGTAATATCTGGTGTTTATTGTTTGATCCTGTATTGCGATCATGAATCCTTCTGTCTCACTGTATATATTGCCGTTTCTTAGCCATGTGTTGGATGCATCTTGATCTATGTGTGGCTGTGTTAGATGATACGGGTGCTTGCCGTGTAGTGTTTTCTTTTTCCAATTTACTTTCTTTGTATCTGTTGATATTATGTGATCTAAAGGGTTGTAGAAGTGGTTATGAAATTGCAATGGTGTAGCTGATGTATTTATATGAGTGATTGCTTTGTGTATTTTGCTAGTTTCTGCTCGTTCTAGAAAGAATTTTCTTAAATTGTCTACCTGTCCATAATGTAGGTTTTTTTATATCTATAAATCCCCTTCCACCTTCCTTTCTGCTTAATGTGAATCTTTCTGTTGCTGAATGTATGTGATGTATTCTATATTTGTGGCATTGTGATCGTGTAAGTGTATTGAGTGCTTCTAGGTCTGTGTCACTCCATTTCACTACTCCAAATGAGTAGGTCAATACTGGTATAGCATAAGTATTTATAGCTTTTGTCTTGTTTCTTGCTGTCAATTCTGTTTTCAGTATTTTTGTTAGTCTTTGTCTATATTTTTCTTTTAGTTCTTCTTTAATATTTGTATGATCTATTCCTATTTTTTGTCTGTATCCTAGGTATTTATAGGCATCTGTTTTTTCCATCGCTTCTATGCCGTCGCTGTGGTTATCCAATATGTAATCTTCTTGTTTAGTGTGTTTGCCCTTGACTATGCTATTTTTCTTACATTTGTCTGTTCCAAAAGCCATATTTATATCATTGCTGAATACTTCTGTTATCTTTAGTAATTGGTTGAGTTGTTGATTTGTTGCTGCCAGTAGTTTTAGATCATCCATGTATAGCAAATGTGTGATTTTGTGTGGGTATGTTCCAGTAATATTGTATCCATAATTTGTATTATTTAGCATGTTGGTTAGTGGGTTCAGAGCAAGACAGAACCAGAAAGGACTTAATGAGTCTCCTTGGTATATTCCACGCTTAATCTGTATTGGCTGATGTTATCTGAATTTGTTTGGATATTAAGTGTGGTTTTCCAGTTTTTCATTACTGTGTTTAGAAACTGTATCAATTTAGGATCTACTTTGTATATTTCCAATATCTGTAGTAACCATGAGTGGGGTACACTATCAAAGGCTTTTTGGTAATCAATGTATGCGTAGTGTAGGGACCTCTGTTTAGTTTTAGCTTGATATGTCACCTCTGTATCAATTATCAGTTGCTCTTTACATCCTCGTGCTCCTTTGCAGCAGCCTTTTTGTTCTTCATTTATAATTTTGTTCTGTGTTGTATGTGTCATTAATTTCTGTGTGATGACTGAAGTTAATATTTTGTATATTGGTGGTAGGCATGTTATGGGGCGATATTTAGCTGGGTTTGCTGTGTCTGCTTGATCTTTAGGTTTCAGATAGGTTATTCCATGTGCAAGTGTATCAGGGAATGTGTATGGGTCTGCAATGTAACTGTTAAATAACTTAGTTAGATGTGAATGTGTTGAGGTGAACTTCTTTAATCAGAAATTTGCTATTTTATCATTTCCAGGGGCTTTCCAATTGTGTGTAGAATTAATTGCTCGGGTGACTTCATGTTGCAAAATTATCACTTCAGGCATTTGTGGTATCATCTTGTATGTGTCTGTTTCTGCTTGTATCCACCGTGCATGCCTGTTATGTTGTACCGGGTTTGACCATATGCTGCTCCAGAAGTGTTCCATGTCTGTTATGTTTGGTGGATTGTCTATTTTAATGTGTGAGTTATCCATTATTGTTATCCATTATTATTATTATTATTATTATTACTTTTTATTGTTGTTGTTGTGGTCTTCAGTCCTGAGACTGGTTTGATGCAGCTCTCCATGCTACTCTATCCTGTGCAAGCTTCTTCATCTCCCAGTACCTACTGCAACTTACATCCTTCTGAATCTGCTTAGTGTATTCATCTCTTGGTCTCCCTCTACAATTTTTACCCTCCACGGTGCCCTCCAATACTAAATTGGTAATCCCTCAATGTCTCAGAACATGTCCTACCAACCGATCCCTTCTTCTAGTCAAGTTGTGCCACAAACTTCTCTTCTCCCCAATCCTATTCAATACGTCCTTATTAGTTATGTGATCTACCCATCTAATCTTCAGCATTCTTCTGTAGCACCACATTTCGAAAGCTTCTATTCTCTTCTTGTCCAAACTAGTTATCATCCATGTTTCACTTCCATACATGGCTACACTCCATACAAATACTTTCAGAAACGACTTCCTGACATTTAAATCTATACTCGATGTTAACAAATTTCTCTTCTTCAGAAACGCTTTCTTTCCCATTGCCAGTCTACATTTCATATCCTCTCTACTTTGACAATCGTAAGTTATTTTGCTCCCCAAATAGCAAAACTCCTTTACTACTTTGAGTGGCTCATTTCCTAATCTAAATCACTCAGCATCACCAGACTTTATTCAACTACATTCCATTATCCTCATTTTGATGTTCATCTTATATCCTCCTTTCAAGACACTATTCCGTTCAACTGCTCTTCCAGGTCCTTTGCTGTCTCTGACAGAACTACAATGTCATCGGCGAACCTCAAATGTTTTATTTCTTCTCCATGGATTTTAACACCTACTCTGAACTTTTCTTTTGTTTCCTTTACTGCTTGCTCAATATACAGACTGAATAACATCGAAGAGATGCTACAACCCTGTCTCACTCCCTTCACAACCACTGCTTCCCTTTCATGTCCCTCAACTCTTATAACTGCCATCTGGTTTCTGTACAAATTGTAAATAGCCTTTCGCTCCCTGTATTTTACCCCTGCCACCTTCAGGATTTGAAAGAGTATTCCACTCAACATTGTCAAAAGCTTTCTCTAAGTCCACAAATGCTAGAAACGTAGGTTTGCCTTTCCTTAATCTAGCTTCTAAGATAAGTCATAGGGTCAGTATTGCCTCATGTGTTCCAATATTTCTACAGAATCCAAACTGATCTTCCCCACGGTCAGCTTCTACTAGTTTTTCCATTCGTCTGTAAAGAATTCGCGTTAGTATTTTGCTGCAGTGACTTATTAAACTGATAGTTTGGTAATTTTCACATCTGTTAACACCTGCTTTCTTTGGGACTGGAATTATCATATTCTTCTTGAAGTCTGAGGGTATTTTGCCTGTCTCGTACATCTTGCTCACCAGATGGTAGAGTTTTGTCAGGACTGGCTCTCCCAAGGCTGTCAGTAGTTCTAATGGAATGTTGTCCACTCCGGGGGCCTTGTTTCAACTCAGGTCTTTCGCTGCTCTGTCAAACTCTTCATGCAGTATCATATCTCCCATTTCATCTTCATCTACATCCTCTTCCATTTCCATAATATTGTCCTCAAGTAGACTCTCTATATTCACCTACCTTTCTGCTTTCCCTTCTTTGCTTAGAACTGGGTTTCCATCTGAGCTCTTGATATTCATACAAGTGGTTCTCTTTTCTCCAAAGGTCTCTTTAATTTTCCTGTAGGCAGTATCTATCTTACCCATGGTGATATGCGCCCTACCCCCCTGCTTAGCCATTTTGCACTTCCTGTCGATCTCATTTTTGAGACGTTTGTATTCCTGTTTGCCTGCTTCATTTACTGCATTTTTGTATTTTCCCATTTCATCAATTAAGTTAAATATTTCTTCTGTTACCCAAGGATTTCTACTAGCCCTCGTCTTTTTACCTACTTAATCCTGTGCTGCCTTCACTACTTCATCCCTCAAAGCTACCCATTCTTCTTCTGCTGTATTTCCTTCCCCATTCCTGTCAATTGTTCCCTTATGCTCTCCCTGAAACCCAGTACAACCTTTGGTTTAGTAAGTTTATCCAGGTCCCATCTCCTTAAATTCCCACCTTTTTGCAGTTTCTTCAGTTTTAATCTACAGTTCATAACTAATAGATTGTGGTCAAAGTCCACATCTGCCCCTGGAAATGTCTTACAATTTAAAACCTGGTTCCTAAATCTCTTTCTTACCATTATATAATCTATCTGAAACCTGTCAGTATCTCCAGGCTTCTTCCATGTATACAACCTTCTTTTATGATTGTTGAACCAGGTGTTAGCTCCAATTAAGTTGTGCTCGGTGCAAAATTCTACCAGGTGGCTTCCTATTTCATTCCTTACCCCCCATCCATTGTCACCTACTATGTTTCCTTCTCTCCCTTTTCCTACTACCGAATTCCAGTCACCCATGACTATAAAATTTTCGTCTCCCTTCACTACCTGAATAATTTCTATTACTTCATCATACATTTCTTCAATTTCTTCATCATCGGCAGAGCTAGTTGGCATATAAACTTATACTACTGTAGTAGGTGTGGGCTTCATGTCTATCTTGGCCACAATAATGTGATCACTATGCTGTTTGTAGTAGCTTACCCGCACTCCTATTTTTCATTCATTATTAAACCTACTCCTACATTACCCCTATTTGATTTTGTATTTATAACCCTGTATTCACTTGACCAAAAGTCTTGTTCCTCTTGTTACTGAACTTAACTAATTCCCACTGTATCTAACTTTAACCCATCCATTTCTCTTTTTAAATTTTCTAACATACCTGCCCAGTTAAGGGATCTGACATTCCACACTCCGATCCGTAGAATGCCAGTTTTCTTTCTCCTTATAACGATGTCCTCTTGAGTAGTCCCCACCCGGAGATCCAAATGGGGGACTATTTTTCTCCGAATATTTTAACCAAGAGGACGCTATCATCATTTAACCATATGGTAAAGCTGCATGCCCTCAGGAAAATTTACGGCTGTAGTTTCCCCTTGCTTTCAACCGTTCACAGTACCAGCACAGCAGGGCCATTTTGGTTACAAGGCCAGATCAGTTGCCCCTGCAACTACTGAAAAGGCTGCTGCCCCTCTTCAGGAACCACATGTTCGTCGGGCCTCTCAACAGATACCCCTCCGTTGTGGTTGCACCTACGGTACGGCTATCTGTATTGCTGAGGCACGCAAGCCTCCCCACCAACGGCAAGGTCCATGGGGGGGGGGGGGTTACTTTTTATTAATAATCCAAATTATTAGCATTGAGTTTGTTGTGTCTTAACTTATTGTTATAATACATAATTTTATCATCATTATTAATGTTAGTGTTATTATTATCAGTTATTATTTTTCATTAATAATGCAAATTATTATTATTGTGTTTTCTGTGTAATATTGTTTGTATGTGTTGTTCCTGGTCATACATAAGTTAGGGCCTTAAGCATCTAATCTAGTCAGGCTAAATAAGCCATAAATAAATTTGGGAATTTTGTTGCAAATACTTCAACAATTAACTGATAAAATTTGTCAAAGTGTCTTCACTCTGAATGCAGTCTGATTTTGTTATCTGCATGTCAACTGATGAGTGTTCATCAGAGTATCTCAGACTACCATCTAGCCTAAAAACCACCATGTGCACCCCGCAAGTACTTACCTAACTGAGTAGCTGCTCCCTTTGTGTAGTGTACCCTGACCTGTCAAGGAGAGTCCTACAATTATCCACCCAATAATGCAGGTCCAGCCAAGACTGTCAGACTCAACAAAGCCTCTGGCAGAGATTGTCCACTCGGCTCCAAACCGTAGAACCCCAGTCAACTCTGGAAACTATACTGCACATCATGAGCTGTGCTTGCACTCCATATGTGAGGCTAGCAGCCTCCACCACCTACACCAGTCATCTGTACGAACTGAGGATGACCTCGGAACCCTCGCAAAAGGCATTGTCGGAACTGATGCCACTCCTCGCAGATGACTGCACCCTACAAGCTCGATAGCCACAGGCAAAGCCGCCACATCTCGTATGAGGCTCCCTGACAGACATACCGAGTGCATATTGGCTATCTTTCTGGCTCTGAACAATATTCCCCTAAGGATCTCCCTATTGTGTCCAACACTAGCGGTCCCAATAACTAGTAAACCCCTCCCCCTGTGTGCTTGCTCAGATGCCGTTGAAGGAGTGACTCACAGATGAATGGGCGAGGCTGGACAGCCAGCCTCCACGTTGATGCTCCACATGCCTAACCGAGCAGTGTAGTTAGTCGTTCAAGAGAAATGATGACTGTGTTACACACTGCCTGAATTTACACTTTAAAGTTACAAAAATGTGAGACTGCACCTCTTAAATAGAAGAAAACTAATGGAATTTAAGAATTAATCTACAAAGAAAACAGAAAAATCAAAAGACATAACTAGCTGTTCTCCTCATCTTTCACAGGTGACATCTGGGACCTGTATGTAACTCAGCTTTACTTGTTTCTTGGTGAAGATGAGATTTAAAAAAGATTGTGCACTGGGTTGATCTATATTTATTTTTGTCATTATGAAATTTTGAACTTTATTTACAAGTCAGTGAAAGCCCCATTGGGAATTTACAGAAAAGCTGAATAATAAAGTAATAGTGAGCATTAGCTGAATTAGATATATTAGGAACCTGTGAATACTATCAGTCTTTTAGCCTCCTCCTTTGAGAGAGTCTTTGTACATATGATGGGCTACAAGCACACTTTTATAACAACAGCTTAATAATCATATATTTTACTCTTCCATAAAAAAAATTTCTAAATAACAATCAGTACATTTGAGCCATGACTTGAACCTAAAAAAAAAAATCTATGTGAACAGGCCTTGGACGTCTAAACAGTGATGGTACTGACTTACAACTGTGTCATCCTCAGCTAACAAAATTCACTGGAGGGGCACAGGGTCAGCACACCTCTGTCCCGGCCGTTGTCAATTTTTTGGCAGTGGCGATGCTACTTCTCAGTCGAGTAGCTCCTCAGTTGGCCTTACAAGGGCTGGGTGCACCCTTATTTAACCTTGCCCACATAGCACAGTACAGAGAGCTTCACTCACAATGTTTCATCAAGATGTGCGTCAGTTAAAATCACACGTGGTTTCTTACAGGGCTCAGAATTTGGCTGCCAGGCTGGATAACAGACATGTCTAATCGCAGAACCATAGTTTTTTCTTACACTGCCAACGTATTTGATTAAATTGCTTGCTAACAAATGAATACTTCACTTACCAACATTTACAGGCTTTTTGAAAATTGGCTACATCTTTCAACAGAACTTTGCCCACTTTGTCATAGCTTGACATGAGGAATATCGTGGTGAAAATTTTGTTTTTGCTTCCCATTACAGTATGCTATTAATCACTTGACTTAAACCATATGCTAGTGCATTTGTATGTCATCCTGATCCCAGGTTCTCACCATATATTTCATTCCCTTGAGAATCAGCTAGCAAATCTTCTTACACTCTATTCATGCATGGTACTCTATGAGGGTATGATGTATGACCAGCTGTCTGCCATCCTGAATGGACTCTTCCAAACTGTGACCACCTACACTAACTAATGTGATGGAATGGGGCATTTGCACAACATTTTAAAATATTTCACATTCCAAGCTTAAATTTCAATTGAAACAGGAACTTTCTTTCTGTGGCCATAAAATGATGTAGACCTAAGTATGAAGCTATAATAACTGTCACAGGACAATATTTTAACACTGTCATACAACATACACAAATTCTTGTGAGTTCATAGTAGAGGCCCACCTTGAGCTGCACAATTAATTATGAATGAATCATGGTATTGATATCAAATGTGTGAGTGATTGTCAGTTTAGAGAGTAATTTAAAACAGATTTGTATGTTAGCTGGGAATAAGGGGATGTTTGGAAGCACACTGAGTGACACAGACTGAGCTGAGCACTTGAACAGTCGGGGACCCGGCTGAGCTCGTCTGAAAAGCAGCAGTGAGGGGAAACATTCACTGTGGCAGCCTGGCCCAGTAAACGTCTTTATGATCCCTAACGGCACCACCGTGCAATTGGACAACAGTCGAGACATTCTGTAGTGTTCGCTCACACAAATGTTTTACGAGTTGGAGTGAGGAGTAATGTTAGTGAAAGATGCTATTGACTGCCAAATGCAGAAAATTTGGCTTTGGGATGCGTGCCAGAGATTGCTACCTTACAGCCGAACTCCCAGCTAGGCCTTTGAAATTTTTGAGATGCCACAAAACACATAACTCTTACAAAAACTTTGTTTAAGGATTTAAGACCTATGGACAGTGGTTCATCTTGATGTTTTTCAGAGTGACAGAGAGCCCAACAGAGCCAAAAGGAAGTTGCCTCATTGACGGGGGATAGAGATAGGAATAGCGAGGCACAACTTTTTCTGGGGAGTATAGCAGAAAGGGAAGCACTGGTTACCCGAGTAAAACATAGCCCAGGGAAGGGGAGTTGTGCTCTCTGAGGAGCATTTTTGTCAGTCAGAGCTTGGAAGATCCAGAACACAGCCATTAAAATTAAGCATGTATAGAAAAATTTGGCAATTCGAGGTTTCTCTCACACTGAGAAATCAGATCAATCAACACAATCTCTCCTCACAGATGAACTTCAATTCACAGCTGCTACACCGATGTGTAAGGAGACTTGTCATATATTTGGCCAACCAACACACAGCCACAGAAGAGGTCTGCTGGTGCTGCCACTGTCACTGCCACTACGGTGAGACCAGCCGCTACTGAATGGGATGGAGGGAACTTCAAGTCACCTTATAAATACAATCTCAGAGATTCATTCTGAATATTTTTATTGCAAAGTCGTGAACAATCTGCTTCTAAAATCCACAAAAAGTATGGCAAATTACCTCCAATAACTTATTAGCTTCAGTAGTTCTATTCTGTGCTAATAAACCCAACTAATCATAATACATGTTCCATAGTCATAAAACACTCCTTCCCACCCAAACACACAACCTCTCAAAGCTTCCAGAATGAAATTTTCACTCTGCAGCAAAGTATGCACTGATACAAAACTTTCTGGCAGATTAAAACTGTGTGCTGTACTGAGACTCTATCTCAGTACCTTTGCCTTTTGTGGGAAAGTGCTCTACCAAATGAGCTACCTAAGCATGACTCATGACCCATCCTCACAGCTTTACTTCCTCCAGTACCTCATCTCCTACCATCCAAACTTCACAGAAGCTGTCCTGCAATGCTGCAGAACTAGCACTCCTGGAAGAAAGGATATAGCAAAGACATGGCTTGTCACAGAGTGGGGGATGTTTACAGAATGAAGTTTTCACTCTGCAGTGGAGTGTGTGCTGATGTGAAACTTCCTGGCAGATTAAAACTGAGACTCGAACTTGGATCCTTTGCCTTTAGCAGGCAAGTGCTCTCAAAGCTTGTCACAGTTTGGAGTTACCATGTATACAAATACATT
Source organism: Schistocerca serialis cubense (assembly GCF_023864345.2). Taxonomy (NCBI): domain Eukaryota; kingdom Metazoa; phylum Arthropoda; class Insecta; order Orthoptera; family Acrididae; genus Schistocerca; species Schistocerca serialis. The sequence continues at coordinate 44,598 of NW_026047571.1, read as the reverse complement.
GCTGCTAATTTTGGCTAACGATAAAAGACAAGCAAAAACTCTTCGTTTGTAGCATAACTGTTACAGATTTTTTTGCTTGCCTCATCTAGCTGCTCCATTATACTCAGTCCAACACTTGCTCCATCTAATATATTGTTGATAGATTAGTTTGTATTAGGAAACCTGCAATACAGTTCTGCGCATGCACACGGATTAGCATTTTACTTAAGTGTCAGTGTACACCATTTTCCTAAAACTGCAAAAAAGATAATAATGTATCATGTAATAAAAATGTAGGAAAAGGTACTGTAGCCCGTTTGATGCATCATTGCAATTGTCACAACCAACTGGAGTTGAGTAAAATAGTGTCAATAGCAGACTAAGTGTTAAGTGTGAAATGGTATATTGAAACTTACTTGTAGATAGAATGTCAGGGACACAGATTATTAACAACAACTTTTTCATTTATGGTCTTGTGGTGGTATGAACTACTAATTTTTTGTTTTTGGTTCCAACTGTATGGAATTGAATTCTCGCAATCTTTTTGCTGAGTACTCGTAAACCGATATCAGATGGTAACTGACTCTCACACCAACCATGACCTCATTCACAGCCATGTTGCCATCACTATCATGAAGATGGCTGCAGTATAATTGGATAAATAAGATGATCTACTCACCAAGCTGTTGGCAGCAGAAACTATGTATAAAGGATATAGAAATGTGTAAGCTTTCAGAGCCAATGGCTCTTCCTTCTAGCAGAAGATTTGAAGGGAAAGAATGAGAACTGAAGGAAGAAAACTGGCAAGACTTAAGAAATGGAGAGAGTTGTGGAAAAGTTGCCCAAAACCCTAGGTCGGAGGAGACTTACCAGACAGGATGAGAAGGAAAGACTGATCCTCGGTGCCTGCACTGGATGAGATTTGAAAACCTGAGAGCTAAACGATGGAAGATATGGTAATCAGCAAGACACAATTTACTGAAAAAAAATCATGCAGAGTCAATATGAGCTGAAAGCTAAGTGTATTGTACATGATAGGCATATATGGGGAGGGGGAAGAGGGCGGAGATGTGTGGGGGGGATAGACAGGCTGCAAAATGAAAGATACAGAAAAATGAAGGGGAGCAAAGAAAAGGAATAGTTACTGAGAACACTATGATGCTATTTTACTTTTTTAAGCTGATGTTTCTCTTTGATTCAGTAAACAAACCAAACGGATCACATACTATGTATTTATATGGCCAAAACTAATAAATAAAGTAGACTGATTATTGGCTTCAGTGTCCAGTGTCAGTTTGCAGTCTGCTTGTTTCTATTAAATCATTGTCCGTCCACGGTAGCTGAGTGGTCAGTGTGACATACTGTCAATCTTAAGGGCCCGGGTTTCATCCCCAGCTGGATCAGAGATTTTCTCCGCTCAGAGACTGTTGTCCTGATAATCACCTATTCATCCCCATTCAAGCACTGCTGTCTCTGTCTCTCTCTCTCTCTCTCTCTCTCTCTCATTCATTCATTCGAAATTCATCTGTCTGTCTCTAATTTGATTGTCTGGTCAATTGTCTTTGTCATGGTTTCTAAATCTGTCTCTACTTGGGTGACACGCTTCGTGATGTCATCATGAGCAGTGACGCACTTTCCTACTTTTATCCTCATGGTGTCACACGTGCAACTTAACTATTTGACATTGGTTTCAAGAACATTGATTTTGGTTACATTATGTTTTGCTAAAACTATTAATTTTGAAAACTTGGTGGCCATTATATTGATCCTTTTGTTTAAGTCAGTACCAATTTTGGTTAATTTAGCGTCATTACCATCAAGTTTTTTGTTTATTTCCTGAAATTTTTCCGTAAACTATTTGTCATTGTTCTGTAAACTTGTATTCATCAGCTGAAATTGTTGCATGACTGTATTGATAAATTGTGAGAAATTTACTGTTAGAACATTATCTGCACCCGGTAAATCGTGAGAATTTACTGCTACTGATTCCGTTTCCATATCTTGTGACTCTATGTTACTGTTGGTTGCTACGGTTAGATTATTTAGGTTCTGTATTTCATTTACTGCTTCGCTTGTTTGAGCAAGCGTAATTTAATTCTATGCGTCTTCATTGGATACGGAACTTGCAGTAGGCGAACTGTTTATGTTATCCATTCTATTTGCCATACCACGAGTCATGACCATATCAATAGCAAAAGTGTAGTAAGTTTTTTTTGAAAATTCAGTAAAGTAAATGCAAATGAGTATCTACAATGTTTAGCTTGTAAGTAACTGTTATTCAAACAAGGCATAGAGTTGATCTACTATTGATGATGTATCTACATGCCATGTTGTCTCCACTGAGCTGTGTATCAGCCATTTTGCAATAATTATTGTCATACTTCGAAAATCTGAATAATTTTTTTTTAAAAAAAAATCACACTCAGCAGTAAAAATCACTTTTTAACTTTTGCAAAACTTCATTATATATCGCGAGTTAATGAAAGATTGACTCTGGTGCAAATGCGATAGATATGATAAGTCTGTCCTACCTTCTCTGTTGTGGTGATTGTTGTCACAGTCTGACCAGATTTTCCATTATGCTTTCTGGATTTAATATTCTTTCCATTCCTTCTTGGTGATTTCTCAGAGTAATGTTTGCGATGAAACATGAAACAAAAAAAAATAAAATAAAATAAATTTGCTCACCAATAACGTTCTGGCAAACATGTTGCCAATGTAAATAATTTAATACATATGTATGTGAATATGATTATTTATATTATTTTATGTTTTCTTATAATTGGGATGGATGGAAATATTTAAAAATCAGCGAATGTATTTAAACCATGATAAGGTGGCATTGGACACATGCTTTGACAATTTCGTCGCCGTAAGAAGGAGGTTCATGGGCCATGTTATGTCTGAGCTAAAATGAGGTAAATACTGAAAATACAGTTTACATATAATGTTGAAATTTTAGGATCATGGATTAAACAAATAACGAAATCACAATAGCGTTAATCATAACTATAATGACTGAAGTGCACTATGCTACTTACATTGGGAATACAACATGAATCACTAGTGACATGTTGATTATCCACATGTCGGTATCTCATCTGTGCGCAGTGGAAACTTCCTTACATAATTACTAGTATGCGCCCTGCAGTACGCAGTGACTTATTATAAAATTAAAGAGTTTAAATTAGAGCGGCTAGTCTAACATGCTCCCCCTGTGGGTCTGGGGTAAGAATGGGTCCAAGGTATTCCTGCCTGTTGTAAGAGGCGACTAAAAGGAGTCCCTCCCCCTCAAGGGGGTAGTTTGCATCTGCGTCCAGAGGTGGACGGTTCAACGACTTACATTTGTGGTTATTTTGGTTTCTTCCTTCCTTTGTTTGTTCTCACTGTCTTCCTTACTTTTTACCTTGCCTTCTTGTCCACTCTATGCTCTCCGCCTCAGTGTTTGAGACAGTCTGTCCTTTATCTCCATCTCTCCCCCTTTCTTTCCTATTCTTCTTTCCTCCCGGTGTGTGCCTGGAGGCCAACCCACGCGTTCACACGCATTGCCAGTGATGGGGTAATGCATAATTCCCCGCCCTGGGTAGACAAGTAAGGCACGCACGTACCCCCTGATAAAGGCCAGGCCCAGGGAGAGGCGATTGCCTGAGCTGACACCTTCCGACCATGCCGATTGGTCCCTCCGTCCATTACTCAGGAGGTGTGACCTGAGGTGTAAACATTCACCTAAGGTGGGAGCGCCCTCTGAGAGTGTCCCCACAAGGAAGGAGCCCGCCATCTGAGACTCTGGCAATCATGGGGGATTCATCCGCAATGGATTTCTCTTCTTCTTCTCTCGCGACTTCTGCCCAAAAGCGGAAACTGTCCAGCCCCAGTGACAAAAATGCTACTGCTTGCCCCAAAGTTCCTCGTAGTTTCTAGATCTGAGGACTGAAAAGATTTTTCATCTGTCAACCCTTTCATTGTTCAGAAGGGCATAGATGCCATAGCCGGACCTGTCAAGTCTTGTACAGTTAGAAACTGAGAGCGCCTTTCAGGTATAAAAACTCCTTCGGGCCACACTCCTGTACACATTCCCTGTCCGGATGGTGGCTCACCACACTTTGAACTCTTCACGTGGTATGGTATATACTAGATCACTTGACGGATTGACTGATGAGGAGATTCAGTCTTTCCTTGCTGAGCAGGGCGTGACGGCTGTCTATAGGGTCATGAAAAGGGTCGACAATGACCTTGTACTGGCCCGGACCCTTTTCTTGACCTTTGATAGTGTTCAGCTGCCGTCGCGCTTCAAAGCGGGCTATGAGGTTATTTCGGTTCGCCCCTATGTCCCGACACCTACGCGCTGCCACCAGTGTCAGCATTTTAATCACACCCGCCAGTCGTGTTCTGATGCAGCTAAATGCGTCACATGTGGCAGGGACACCCATGAGGGTGACTGTCCACCTCCATCTCCTCATTGTGTGAACTGTCAGGGTGACCATGCAGCATCCTCCCGCAACTGTCCCATCTACAAGGATGAATGCTGTATACAGGAAATTCGGGTTAAACAGAAAATTTCCACCTCGGCTGCTCACAAGCTATTTGCTAGTAGGAAGTCAACGCTGCTCCCAGCGGGGAAATACAGTACTGTCCTCATGTCTCCTCAACCTACCAGGGAGTTGTTGACACAGACATGCGATCTGACCTTTAGCACTACGGTCGTTCGTTCGGCCAGTGCTAAGATCGCCCGGTCAACATCTCCTCTTCCTCCCGTCACCCCTAAGACACAAGCACCTTCATCAGCTTCTGTCAAGACTAAGACCCAGAAGTCAGATGCACGGGCCTTCAAGAAGGAACCGTGCCGTGAGGACTTCCTTCGTACCCCGAGCTTCCAGCCATCGACCAGTACTTCAACTAAACAACCTTCCAAGAAAGCTCATAGGAAGCAAAGTTCTCCTTCTCCACCACGGTGCGTTTCTTCTCCTGCACCACCCAGCGGTTGCTGCCCTAGACCGTCATCCATTTCACCTGGCTGCACAACATCTGGCTGTTCACTGGCAGAGGAAGCTCCCCCTCCCGGCCATCTTAACATGGTGGCCGACGAACCTATTGAAAAAATGGAGGATGACTCTCCACCTATTGATGGTGGCAGCAGTGCTCGCTCGAAGCCAGGCCCTCAGTGGCCTTCGAGGTGACCCCTTCTTGCTTCTCCTTTTTCTTTTTCTTCTCATGATGACACTTCTCCATTGGAATATTCACAGCATTCACTCCAACCGCAACGACTTAAAGTTGCTGCTATGCTTGCACTGTCCACTCGTAGTAGCTCTCCAGGAAACAAAGCTACGCCCATGTGATCGAATTGACTTGGCACACTACGCCTCTGTGCATTTTGACCTACCCCCTGTGGCAGGTATTACAGCTTTCGCAACCAACGGCCGCCCCATCAGGAAAGAGGGAAGGAGAGGGAAAGACAAAAAAACACACACACACGGCGGAAGTACAGAGGCAAAGATGATTTTGAAAGACAGGTGAGGTATGAGCGGCGGCAAATTGAAATTAGAAATTAGCAGAGATTGAGACCTGGTGGATAACGAGAAGAGAGGATATGCTGAAGGGCTAGTTCCCATCTCTGGAGTTCTGACAGGTTGGTGTTAGTGGGAAGTAACCAGATAACCCGGATGGTGTAACACTGTGCCAAGATGTGCTGGCCGTGCACCAAGGCATGTTTAGCCACAGGGTGATCCTCATTACCAACAAACACTGTCTGCCTGTGTCCATTCATGCGAATGGACAATTTGTTGCTGGTCATTCCCACATAGAAAGCTTCACAGTGTAGGCAGGTCAGTTGGTAAATCATGTGGGTGCTTTCACACGTGGCTCTGCCTTTGATCGTGTACACCTTCCGGGTTACAGGACTGGAGTAGGTGGTGGTGGGAGAGTGCAAGGGACAGGTTTTACACCGGGGGCAGTTACAAGGGTAGGGAAGGTGGTTTGGGGATTTCATAGGGATGAACTAAGAGGTTACGAAGGTTAGATGGACGGCGGAAAGACACTCTTGGTGGAGTGGGGATGATTTCATGAAGGATGGATCTCATTTCAGGGCAGGATTTGAGGAAGTCGTATCCCTGTTGGAGACCCATATTCAGAGTCTGATCCTATCACAAGTGGGGCACTTTTGGGGTTCTTCTGTGGGAGGTTCTGGGTTTGAAGAGATGAGGAAGTGGCTCTGGTTATTTGCTTCTGTACCAGGTTGGGAGGGTAGTTGCGTGATGCGGAAGCTGTTTTCAGGTTGTTGGAGTAATGGTTCAGGGGTTCCGGACTGGAGCAGATTCGTTTGCCACAAAGACCTAGGCTGTAGGGAAGGGACCGTTTGATGTGGAATGGGTGGCAGCTGTCATAATGGAGGTACTGTTGCTTGTTGATGGGTTTGATGTGGACAGATAAGCTCGCCATTGGACAGGTGGTGGTCAATGTCAAGGAAAGTGGCATGGGATTTGGAGTAGGACCAGGTGAATCTGATGGAACCAAAGGAGTTGAGGTTGGAGAGGAAATTCTGGAGTTCTTCTTCACTGTGAGTCCAGATCATGAAAATATCATCAATAAGTCTGTACCAAACTTTGGGATGGCTGGCCTGGGTAACCAAGAAGGCCTCCTCTAAGTGACCCATGAATAAGTTGGCGTACGAGGGGGCCATCCTGGTACCCATGAGTGTTCCCTTTAATTGTTGGTATGTCTGGCCTTCGAAAGTGAAGAAGTTGAGGGTCAGGATGAAGCTGGCTAAGGTAATGAGGAAGGAGGTTTTAGGTAGGATGGCAGGTGATCGGCGTGAAAGGAAGTGCTCCATCACAGCGAGGCCCTGGATGTGCAGAATATTTGTGTATAAGGAAGTGGCATCAATGGTTACAAAGATTGTTTCCAGGGTAACAGATTGGGTAAGGATTCCAGGCATTCAAGAAAGTGGTTGGTGTCTTTGATGAAGGATGGGAGACTGCATGTAATGGATTGAAGGTGTTGATCTACATAGGCAGAGATACGTTCAGTGGGGGCTTGGTAACCAGCTACAATGGGATGGCCGGGATGATTGGGTTTGTGAATTTTAGGAAGAATGTAGAAGGTAGGGGTGCAGGGTGTTGGTGGGGTCAGGAGGTTGATGGAGTCAGGTGAAAGGTTTTATAGGGGGCCTAAGGTTCTGAGGATTCCTTGAAGCTCCGCCTGGACATCAGGAATGGGATTACCTTGGCAAACTTTGTAAGTAGTATTGTCTGAAAGATGACGCAGTCCCTCAGCCACATACTCCCGACGATCAAGTACCACAGTCGTGGAACCCTTGTCTGCCGGAAGAATGACGATGGATCAGTCAGCCTTCAGATCACAGATAGCCTGGGCTTCAGCAGTGGTGATGTTGGGAGTAGGATTAAGGTTTTTTTAGAGGGATTGAGAGGCAAGGCTGGAAGTCAGAAATTCCTGGAGAGTTTGGAGAGGGTGATTTTGAGGAAGAGGAGGTGGGTCCCGCTGTGACGGAGGACGGAACTGTTCCAGGCAGGGTTCAATTTGGATAGTGTCTTGGGGAGTTGGATCATTAGGAGTAGGATTATTTTTCTTTGTGGCAAAGTGATATTTCCAGCAGAGTGTACGGGTGTAGGACAGTAAATCTTTGACACGGGCTGTTTGGTTGAATCTGGGAGTGGGGCTGAAGGTGACGCCTTTGGATAGGACAGAGATTTCAGATTGGGAGAGAGGTTAACTACTGAATTAGGGTGTTGTGGTTCCAGATTGTGTTGACTGGAATTTTGAGGTTTTGGGGGGAGTGGAGCTGGAAGTGGGAGATTGAGTAGATGGGAGAGACTGGGTCTGTGTGCAATGAGAGGAGGTTGAGGTTTGCTGGAAAGGTTGTGAAGGGTGAGAGAGTTGCCTTTCTGGAGGTGGGAAACCAGGAGATTGGATAGTTTTTTGAGGTGGAGGGTGGCATGCTGTTCTAATTTGCGGTTGGCCTGTAGGAGGATGCTCTGAACAGCCAGTGTGGATGTGGGAGAGGAAAGACTGAGGACTTTTATTAAGGATAGGAGTTGACGGGTGAGTTCATTGGCTCAGTTGATGTGTAGGTGAAGGATTAGGTGGGTGAGAGCAATGAATTGTTCAGTTTGGAACTGGTATAGGGACTGATGGAAAGAAGGGTTACAGCCAGAGATGGGAACTTTAAGTGTGAGGCCTTTGGGGGTAATGCCAAATGTCAGACAGGCTTGAGAAAATAAAATATGGGAGTGTAATCTGGCTAGGGCAAAGGCATGTTTGCGGAGGGAATGTAAATAAAACTTAATGGGGTCGTTGTGGCGATGGTGTGAGGGTGACATGGTATTAGAAGGTGGAAAGTGTAACATGAGGTTGAAATGAAAATGAAAATAAAAATATAAATATATGGGGAGAGATAAAGGTGAACTGGAAAGCAACTGGAGATCTGGTGTGAAAAAAGGCGAAAAAGTGTTGGTTATAGCTGGGCTTGTTGATCCTGTGGTGAACAGGGGGAGGGATGGGGGGATATGGGTTTTTTGGGGGAGAGGGTGGGGAGTCGTTCCAGTCCCGGGAGTGGGGGGACTTGCCTTGGGGGGAGGGAGGGGCGGGTGTGTCCTCGCACACACACCCGTGTCCGGCCGCACGTGCACAGACACAAGCAGACATTGCCATGGATGCACAAGAAGCAACTATTATGAGCTTATTACAGTATAGTAATGCCTTTGACACTGTCAGCTTTGACATTTTACTTGCCAGACTTAGCATTCTCAATTTCTCGGCAAGTGCAGTGCAAAGGTTTCACTGATATCTGACATCCCACCAGCAATACATCATGCCACAATGGAGGCAGGTAGTATTAGGCAACCCCCCAGGGTTTGTGTCTGTGTATGTGTGGTTGGATATGGGTGTGTGTGCGAGTGTATACCTGTCCTTTTTTCCGCCTAAGGTAAGTCTTTCCGCTCCCGGGATTGGAATGACTCCTTACCCTCTCCCTTAAAACCCACATCCTTTCGTCTTTCCCTCTCCTTCCCTCTTTCCTGATGAAGCAACCATTGGTTGCGAAAGCTTGAATTTTGTGTGTATGTTTGTGTGTCTGTCGACCTGCCAGCACTTTCGTTTGGTAAGTCACATCATCTTTGTTTTTAGATATATTTTTCCCAGGTGGAATGTTCACTGATGTTGCAGTTTTCTATAACAAAGTAGCAATGCCATAAGACAGTAATGATTTGCAGAATAAGCTTCAGAGAATTGATGAATAGTTGGCAGTTGAACCAGAATGTAAATAAATGTAACATATTGTTCTTACATAGAAAAAGAAATCCACTATTCTGTAGCCACACTATTGATGAAAAACCACTGGAAATAGTATCTGCCACAAAATATCTGGGAGTAACTATTCAGAGCAACCTTAAGAGGAATGACCACATAAAACAAGTAGTTGGAAAAGCAACCTTAAGAGGAATGACCACATAAGTAGTTGGAAAAGCAGAAGCCAAACTTAGATTCATATGAATAATCTTAAGGAAATGTAACTCATCCATGAAGGAAGTGGCTTACAAGGTGCTTGTTTGACTGATTGATGAGTATTGTTTATCTGTCTGGGATCCATACCAGATAGGACTGATAGCATAGATAGAGATAGAAACACACAATATCCTGTATCAGAGGATGCTCTACAACATGACTGTTATGACCTCAGTGCCTGTTTCCAGATATGTGCCTCACACAAGTTTCTCAGAATTCTGCATGTTGGAACTGCCATGTGGTTGGTTCTTACCAGTCACCTGGCCTTCATTTGTGCTAGTTTCTGTGATCTCAGCTTTTATTGGCAAGTTCCTGTTTCCAATGAAGAGTGGCATGTTTCATTACATCATCACCTAGTTGCATGAGAGTGTTATGGAGATGCTCATCAAACTCCATTGGCAGATGTTATGAGAGACACATTGTGCATCACTGAGAGAGATTTACTATTGAAATTTTGAAAGGGCACTTTCTGGGAAGAGTCAGACGACATATTACTTTCTCCCACATACATTTCATGCAATGACCACAAGAAGAAAATTCAAGAAAGCAGAGCCAATACGAGGCTTCTTTCCAAGTGCTGTTCATGAGTGGAGGACTCAGTGGTACAAAGAGTACCCTCCACCATACACCTATATGTGGCTTGTGGTGTACGATGTAGATATAGATGAACACTGTTTGCCCATGTTATCAGTTATAATTTGTGGGCATAGGCAGAAGTTGTATACTGGCGACACACAATATCCTGTATCAGAGGATGCTCTACAACATGACTGTTATGACCTCAGTGCCTGTTTCCAGATATGTGCCTCACACAAGTTTCTCAGAATTCTGCATGTTGGAACTGCCATGTGGTTGGTTCTTACCAGTCACCTGGCCTTCATTTGTGCTAGTTTCTGTGATCTCAGCTTTTATTTTCAGTAACTGTTGCTCTTTTTCACTCCTCTTCCGTTTTTCTACATCTTTAATTTTGCAACCTGCCTATTCCCCCACCTCACTGCCCTCTCCAACACCTGTCTAGCATGTATAATGCACTTTACTTTCTGCTCTTATTGACTCTTGCATGATTTATTTTTCAGTAATCTCTATCTTGCTTAGTACCCTATTCTCCATCATCCTATCCATAAAGTCTCCCATGACCCTAGGTTCGGGGCAACTTTTCCATAACTCTCACTGTCACCCACCTTCTTCCTTCATCACTCTACCTTTCCCTTCAGTCCTACTGCCAGAAGAAGGAGCCAATGGCTCCAAATGCTTGTGTATTTCCATGATCCTTGTATGTGTTTTCTCCAGTCAACACTTGGCAAGTTGATCTTGTATCTATCCAGTAATATTTTCAAACATTGGTTATTTTTGTTGACACATTATCCCTACAGAACAGATTGGGAAGCTTGCATTTTTTTTTAAATTCTGTGGTTGGAGAATATTTGTCAGTTCTTGAAGAGGCAAACTGTTATACCGGTCTTCAGGTCGCCATGGAATATAAGTGTTTAATATGCTATCAGTGATGACGTCATCAGAGATTGGGGATGAGATCATATTGGGAAAGGAAGGAAAGAGAAATTGAGTGTGTCCTTTCTAAGTAACAATCCAGGCAATCACTATAAGCAGTGGAAAAAATGGGAAACCTAAATCTGGAAGCCCAAAGAGTTTGGGCCACCAATGGCCTGAAGATTTATTTAGGTAGTTACATTTTATTTGCATAGAGCCAGCAGAATGATGGATTTTGTAAATGGCATAAATAATAATATGACATTTTGTTAATGTAATTACTATTATGTTAACAGAATCTTCCTTCAGTTCTTGGTAGAACAACATTATAATAAATGAAAAGCACCAGTTTGTTTTTGCTCTACAACATTACTTTTGTTGTGTTAACCGGTTTTTGGCTTACAAGGCCATCTTCAGACATTTACTGTGTATTTTCACCAAAGAAGTTGCTATGTTTACAAACAATATTGAAAGAGAAGCAAAAACATACAGCAAGCAACATCTTTGACAGTGTGGTGGTAGTGCATTGAAGACTGGGAAGTAAATAGATAAAAATGGACTAAACAGGAAAAGCTTTAACACAAAATAGGAATAGCATGCCTACATAACAGTTTCTATTAATAAACAAAACTAATAAAATAAAATTAGTACTTGACAAGGCTACATCAGGAGGTATAAAAAATGGAGAGTGATACACAAACCTATTAAAAGAAGAAACAATAATCAGCATGTTATACCCTTATAATCCTATCATCAGTGTCTAACGTGCAGTGTCTTTTAGTTGCCGGCTGGAGTGGCCGTGCGGTTCTGGGCGCTACAGTCTGGAGCCGAGCGACCGCTACGGTCGCAGGTTCGAATCCTGCCTCGGGCATGGATGTGTGTGATGTCCTTTGGTTAGTTAGGTTTAATTAGTTCTAAGTTCTAGGCGACTGATGACCTCAGAAGTTAAGTCGCATAGTGCTCAGAGCCATTTGAACCATTTTTTTGTCTTTTAGTTACATATTATTCATATGTTCTCTCAATTCGTAGCTATGGCCTTCTTTTTTTGGGGAACAAATGCACAGAATATGAATGCAGTTTTCAAACTCCAGAAAAAAGCCATAAGAACAATAACCAAAAATACTAGTCAAGCTCATTGTAAAGATCTGTTCAAAACAATAGGGATTTTAACTGCTCCATGTCAGTTGTACACATCAAAAATAACATTGGTAATTACTGCACAAACAGCTCTGTCCATGACCATGCAACAAGATATAGACTCAACTTACATTTACCAAGAAAAAAGAAACATAAAACTCAAAACAGCATTTTCTACCACGGAATAAAACTGTACAATACATTACCAAAAGAGATTAAAGAAATTGCCAAAATACACTTATTTAAAAAGGCACCTAAAAATTACCTGTTATGCAATACATTTTATACATTGAAGGATTAGTTAGATAAAACAGAGTAGGGGTTTCATAAAAAATGTTATACAAGTAAATAATAATAACACTACAGGAGTAGATTTATGATTGTCGCTAACTAGAATTCTGTAAATATATGTGTACACAAATTAGCTTATTTTAAATTGCTATAAACTTATAAATACTTTGCCATGTCCTATGTCCTTGTAAAAAGACATCTATGGATGAATAAAGATAATACTACTACTACTACTAATGTATCTTCTGAATACATAAGGAACTTAAGAAATATCAATAAGATAAACAGAAATAAATAGATGCAGGAAAATGGAGGCATCTGAGGGATCATACTGTAAATGCAGCCTTTGAGAGTGTGGCGGTACAGAACTTTGTAACAGTTTGCATTAAATAAATGAATCAAGTAATATATAAACAATATTTGGTGAGACAACTGCAAGAGGTGTTAAACATGGACAGTAATACAAGTACCAGTTAAGAGAAAGCCTTAACAATTGAAACAACAGTCTAGTCTCTTGTTAAATTTCCAAAAATGCTGAAACACCTAATTCTTTATTTCTGACCAAGAAACCAAATACCAATTTTTGTAAGTCTAGCTTCAAAATTGCCTTAATAGAAACATTTTTGAAAAAAACCCTTCATCCCATATTTCACCCCCTTGATGTTGGTATTTTAAAAAATCCCTGCTTAAATGACACTGGCAATATAAGATCCACACCTCAAAATTTCAAGTTTCTATCCTATCTATCACTGGACTGGGCAATGATGAGGCACTCAGTCAGGGCATTCTATATAGAGATTGTGTTTGGATGTTTCACCATCATGTCTTATGCTAAATGGTTCATGTTCATCATCTTTGAACTTAAATTCATTCTTTAATTAGTTCTCAGAAAGCTTTACTTTTATTATCAGACTGCTCTATTGTTTTGTTGCTAATCCATTTCCTAAGATTAGCAATTTCAGTTTTAAAAGTTTTCTTTGCCTCATTTCATTTCTCCTTCAAAAGCTGTACAGCATTAGCTTTATAAAGTAGGTTTAGATGGATATTTGACTGAGCCTAATCAGATTTGGGGGAGTTTCATTCTAGGATTACTTCCATTTTGGTAATGTTTAAGTACCTGAAGGGTTTCTCTGACAACAGTGGCAATAGTCATAATGTCTCATCAGGGTTTCATAGAACTTATTCCATTTGTCATCAGTTCCTTACACCTGGTACACAGAACCTCATTTCTCCTCTGATTGTATTTAAAGGCATTACTATTCAATCTATTCGGAGTTAATTCTAGCAGAACATCCTTTGTTATTTTTCTATGGCTGAATTTATGTACTCTACCACATGACAAAAGTGATCAAAATAATTTAAAGCTAGGCTACCTGACCTATAAAATTCCTGGTGGTTATAGAATAATCCATTTTAGTGGAGTATTTGTCATTTACTCTAGTACCTGATGCAACAGGAAGCTGAGGCTTCATTGCAGTTAACAAAAATATTGACTCTACTGATACTGAATTCGAATGTGACAGTGAATTTACCTGGTCATGTCTAACAGGTCCAGATGAAATCAAGTTAATTGTTGCATGTTTTTACTGGTTACCCAATTTCATTGTGACAGTTTTACAGTCAGAAGCACCTAAATACCCAGATTATACAATATTAGTTTTAGGTGTCTTTAACCTACTGAGTATGGACTGGTGCATACAGATTCATTGCAGGGGTACAGACAGACAATCTTGCAAAGTACTTTTGAACATATTTTCCAAAAACTGTCTTGAGCAGCTAATTCAACAGCCCACATGCTATGGGAATATTTTAGACCTTGTAGCTACAAACAGGCGTGGCTCTATTGATGGCATCACTATAGAGTCAGGGATTAATGATTATGATGTCATCTTAGTAACTATGGTTACTAAATGAATCAATCAAGAAAGTTAGGAGAGTGTTTCTGCTAGAAACAGCAGATACACTATGTGATCAAAAGTGTCAGGACACCCCCAAAATCATACGTTTTTCATATTAGGTGCATTGTGTTGCCACCTTCTGCCAAGTACAACATATCAGCAACCTCAGTAGTCATTAGACATCGAGCGAGAGCAGAATGTCACTCTGCAGAACTCACAGACTTCCAACATGGTCAGGTGATTGGGTGTCACTTGTGTCAGACATCTTTATGCAAGATTTCCACACTCATAAACATAACTAGGACCACTGTTTTCAATGTGATAGTGAAGTGGAAACAGCACAAAAGCATACAGGCCGACATTGTCTGTTGACTGACAGTTTAAGAGAGTCACAGTGTGTAGTAGGCATACATCTACCCAGACCATCACATAGGTATTCCAAACTGCATCTGGATCCACTGCAGGTACTATGACAGTTAGGTGGGAGGTGAGAAAACTTCGATTTAATGTTTGAGCGGCTGCTCATAAGCCACACATCACACCAGTAAATGCCAAACGATGTCTTGCTTGGTGTAAGGAGCGTAATAATTGAATGATTAAACAGTGGAAAAACATTGTGTGGAGTGATGAATCACAGTACAAAATGTGGTGATCGAATGGCGGGGTGTGGATATGGCGAATGCCCAGTGAACATCATCTGCCAGCATGTGCAGTGGCAACAGTAAAATGTGGAGGCGATGGTGTTATTGTGTGGTCATGTTTTTCATCGAGTGACCTTGCACCTCTTGTTGTTTTGTGTGGCACTATCACAGCACAGGCTACATTGATGTTTTAAGCACCTTCTTGCTTGCCACTGTTGAAGAGCTATTCAGGGATGGCGATTGCATCTTTCAACATGATCGAGCACCTGTTCATAATGCACTGTCTGTGGCAGAGTGGTTACATGACAACAACATCCCTGTAATGGACTGGCCTGCACAGAGTTCTGACCTGAAACCTGTAAAACACCTTTGGGATGTTTAGGAATGCCAACTTCATTCCAAGTCTCACCAACCGACATCAGCACCTCTCCTTAGTACAGCACTCTGTGAAGAATGGGCTGCCATTCCCCAAAAAACCTTTGAGCACCTCGTTGAATGCATGCCTGAGAGAGTGGATGCTGTCATCAAGGGTAAGGATGGCCAACAACCATATTGAATTTAAGCATTACCGGTGGAGGGCACCATGGACTTGCACCTCATTTTCAGCCTGGTGTCTGGACACTTTTGATCACATAGTGTAAGTAGTTGTTGGCATCCCCACTTAGATAATGAACTGACATCATTTTGTTCCAGTGAGCCGTGGTGCCATTGAGTTAGCAGACTGGAGCCACTGACTCAAGAGTAGTAACAACTGTCCCTCGTGCAACCCCATTGTCAATATCTATGAGGAAGAGTGGGTATCTGTGGGTTGTGTCCTTAGAAGGTCTTTGCTTGCCAATATATACACGTGGTTCACTGGCCTGAGAAGGGAGGCATGAAGTTTGGAGATTGGTGGTAGCATTGCGACAAGAGATGGTCATGAGGTCTGAACGGCCAAAGCCGTGAGCTATGCAAGGAGGGCCTGCACAGAGTGAAGATACCAGAGTACTTCACTGGGGTCAGCATCAACTACAAGCAGCAGGCTGACATTTTGTCAGTTGGTTATCAACATTAATGTCAGATGACCACTTGTGGCCTGGCTGCCCTCTTCTACCTGGCTTTCATTGGCACACTCAGTAAGCACAGTGGATCCATGGCACTGCTTGCTGATAAAGGGGAGTAACATTCTGTAATACTCATAGTGATTTGTGTCATTGCCTACCTGCCCTCCTTATTATTTTCCAGTTAAGTGAACTTTTGGGAGAATTCATGACAGATTGGGAGTCACAGACATCATTTGATACCATATTCATGTTACGGATGATGTGCTGGTTTGCCAGTCACCATATCACTTGTCACTTTCTTAAAAGATGGATCATAAGACCATCCACCTCCCCCCTTTTCTTAGTACCTAAAGATCAGGGGCAGGATTTCTGACCTGTGGTTGATCACAGGCTTCTCAATTAAAAGGTGATCTTGAATTTCGTGCCACTCCCTGATCTCCACAGCTGTTTGACCTGGTTTTAGGGAGCATATTGGTTTACTGTCTTAGATCTTAATCAGGCTTATTACCAGATACCCTTAGCAGAGGAATCTAAGCATCTCATCGCCTTCACCCTGGATTGGAATTTATACGAGTTCTATTTGGTTTAGTCAACCAGTGCAGCAGTTTTATCCCATTTATTGGATAAAATTTTAGGTGATTCAAAGTTTAATTGTGTCTTCAGTTATTGGGACAATGCAGTCATATTCAGTGCCTCCTTTGAAGAGCATTTAGAGCACATCTCACATGTGGAAGGTACTCTCCAGGCTTAGGGATGTGGTCCTGACTGTGAAACCCTCAAAGATAACCTTGGCTAAGCACCAAGTGTCATTTTTGGGTCACTTGGTATCTGGTGATGGAATTAGCATTGATCCAGGATGAACTAAGGCATTGAGGAATTTTCCGCAACCACAAAATAAGAGGGAGGTTGCCTGATTTGTAGCAATGACTAATTATTTCCACAAATTTGTCCCAAACTCTGTGCAACCTTCAGCTCCATTAAATTTGTTACACAGAAATAATGAGAAATTCATGTGAGCTGAAAGTCAGCAGGCAGCCTTTGAGGGAATCAAAACTGTGATTTCCAACCCACTGGTTTTAGCCATACCTGACTTTAAGAAATGATTTGTGGTCCACACTGATGCTTGCATTACTGGTATCGCAGCAGTTCTTTTACAGAAAGATCAAGATATCAGGCATCTGCTTCCCGACATCTGGAGGGGCCTGAACTCAATTACTCGGTATATGAGTGTGAAGCGTTAGCTGTGTTATTTGCTCTGGAAAAATTTTGGTTCTATCTCAAACATAATGAATTTGATCTAGAGATGGATAATTAGGTCCTTAGTTGGGACCTAGCTTGTCCTAAGAAGACAGAGGGTATTGCAATATGGGCGGTCCGCATTTTGGCTTTCCATTTTAAGGTTCAGGACATTGAGGGCTCTGATAATCAGTCTGCTGATACCCTTAGCAGGATGTTCCAACAGCACGAGCTTGATGAGGAAATGCCAGACAGTTACCTAGTATGTACTATCCTTGCTGAGGTACCGAAACTGCTTAACAATTTGTAAACTGAACAAGAATAATACCCATTTTGGGGGGGGGGGGGGGTGGGCTCAGGAAGCAGATACTAGATGGACAGGAATCCAGTGACTGTTTTCTGAAGAATGAGATTCTGTGTAACTGCAGGGGTAGGTCTGGGGTAGCTAGATTTTATCTCCCTTGACCCTTAGTTATTCTGGCCTTCCAGTACTGTCATGACTTTATAAAACGTTAGAGATAGTCAAGGAGCAGCTGACCTGGCCAACATTTTATAAAAACATTAGAGGTTTAGTCAAAGAATGCCAAGATTGTAAGAATGGAAGACCAAGTAACTCCCTGGCGAGGGGATTGCTGCAGTCGGAATGGGAAGAGCATCCACTGGACAAATTGTTTGTTTATTATGTGGGCCAGCTTCCCTGGACAAAAAAAGGCAATCTGTATATTCTCATAGTAGTGGACACCTTCTCCAGGTTCATACCTAGCTGGGGTGAGAGAGCTCTTATCACCATCTCATGGTACTAATATATTTACGTGGTTTGGGCCACTGCAGCCATTGGTTATGGATAACATTCCTGGATTTCTGTCAAGATTGTTTAGACAATTCTGTTTTGGCAATGGGATAAATCATGTTACCACTACACCTTATTATCCTTATGATTCCTGTGCCAAAAGGATTAACTGCAACTTGAAGTCAGCATTGATTATTTACCACCATAAATCACCCAAGAAGTGGGATACAGCCTCACCCTGATTAAACTTAGTGTTTAACTCCATGTGGGATGAAGAATCCCATGCCACCCCAGCTAGCCTAGTGCTCGCATATCCGATGAATTCCTGACTCTCCAATTTATGTAAGATAAATCATTTTTCACCTCCATCTATCAGTCCGAAGGTACTTAGAGAGCAAAGGGACCAAATATTAGGAATGTTCACGATTTTCAGGCCTGTCACTATAACAGAAACAAGTGCCCCTTTCAAGGGGAGATAGGGGATCTTGTCTACATCAGAAACATTTCTGGGTGGACTTCCCAGGATAAATGTTTGGAGAAACTTGCCCCACATTTCCTAGGTCCATATTCCATTGTCAAAATTTTAAGCCCAGTCAGTCATTTGGTCAGGGACCCAGAAAAGAGGAAGCTCATCTCAGGCAGATTAAAATTTCCAGCAGAGTGAAGGGTTCTTAGATCTGGGGGAAAGCTTGTTCAGGTTTGAGAGTGGGATGTTGAGATGTGGCGCCATTGAGTTAGTAGACTGTTCTGTCTGGCACCAGTGGCTCAAGAACTGTATCGACTGTCACTCTTGTGGCCCCATTGCCAATATCTGTGAGAAAGAGTGGATACCTGTGGTTTGTGTCCTTAGAAGGTCCTTGAGAGGGGTCTGCTGGCCTGAGAAGGGAGGCACAACGTTTGCCGATTGCAGTAGCATCACAACAAGAGGTGGCTACAAGGTCCGAAACCACAAGCTGTGCAAGGAGGGCCTCTGCAGAGTTACGATACCAGAGTACTTCACTGGGGTCAGCATTGACTACAAGCAGCAGGCTGACATCCTGTCAGTTGGTTGGCAACATTTGTGTTGGACGACTGCTCGTGGCCTGGCTGCCCTCTTCTACCTGGCTTTCATTGGCACCACTCGGTAATCACTGTAACGCACCTTGGATCCATGGAACTGCTTGCTGATAAAGCGAAGTAACATTCTGTAATCCTCGTGTTGATTTTTGTCATTGCCTACCTGCCCTGCTTATGATTTTCCGGTTTGTACCCGACACTCAGAGCTTTACTCAATTGGCTCTTTGGTCATTAATAGAGGCCATAATATTGTACTGAGACACTAGTTGTCATTTGAAAATTTGTCCCACTATTATATTTCCTTTCGTTTCTGGTTTGTACCCAGTCATTAATGTTCTAATGACTAGCTCCTGGCCATAAATACAGCCAGAACAATTATACTAATGCACATGTTGCCATTAAACAAAAGAGGGACCTTCTAGTTAGATTTAGGTGTTAACCAGTTCTGTTCTTTGATTGCATTTACATTTTTAAGTCTTTAGTTATAATCTGAACAACCTGTTGTACTAAGGTGTGTTTGAAAGACCAGATCATTATTGGTGTATTTTAGCTGGGTCTTGTGGTTCTGGCAAGTGAGTTCTCTTGTACTAAGTATTCACAAGTGATGTTTTAAGACGTTCCTTCAGAACGGTCTTAATAACTGAAATCAGTTTAACTTTGAAAATATTAACAGCCAACTGTCACCAGGGCATTAGTCAAAATAAGATTGTCAAAAAGGACAGGTTGGGATCCAATCGCACCTTGGCTGTTGATTGAAATTAAAAAGTTGGTTGCTTTTAAGTTAGCTTTATCATTGTCATATTGTTTCCTAATCTGTTTAATCTTTAAGCACATATTAACCCAGAACCTTTAGACATACAGCCTTCTAATTAAAAATTGTGTCATATGTTTTGAGTAACTTAAACACTCTTGTCATCAATGGTGCTTATATAATTTTCATATGTTGCAGAAAGGCATGTAATAGCAGAGGCTTTGTGCAGTGCAATAGTAAACACTGCCATTTGACCCAATAACATGTAGGCTGCAGGTATGGTTGTATATTGTTAAATATACAGGTTGTGTGAAAAGTAAGTTACATGTTTGGGTCCCTCCTTCCACATTTTCTTTAATTCTGGTAGGTACCATGTTTCATCCAGTATGATGGATGTAGAGGAATTATAGGAAAAGTTTAAATGGACTGTATATCATGCTCTGGAGATGTATGTACTGATTAAGTGGATGAAGGACAGAAAATATCCTTTGTGGTTTACCACTGAAATTTGGAAAATACTGGGAAAGTAAAGGCTGTTGTACTCTCAGTTCAAAAGAGGATGAACAAATGATTACAGGAAAACATTAGTAGAGATTCAAGCATCTGTAAAAAGATAAATGTGCAATCCGTACAACTGTAATACCTAAGCAAAAGATATTGTTGAGAACACAAGAAAATTCTGGTCATCTATAAGACTACTAATCAAGTCTTAGGCTTTTATCCAGTCACTCATTGACCAACCTGCATGCAGGTAGAAGACAGCAAAAAGAAAGCAGAAGTTTTAAATTTTGTGTTTAAGAAATCATCCACACAGGACAATCATACAAACATTGATCTGTTGCAAAGACTTCCATATGGTGGACACAGTAATGGTCACCCCTGGCATAACAAAATAACTGAAATAGTTAGAAACAAATAAGTCACAGGTCCAGATGGAACCCTAATTAGCTTTTACAAAGAGTAGCTTATGGCATTGCCCTTTTACTTAGCTTGAATTAATGAATCTCTCATCCACTGAAAAGTTCCAGGTGCCTGGTAAAAGGCACAGTTGACTCTTGTGTATAAGAAGGAAAAACGAAGGACCCAAAAAATTACAGACCAGTATCATTAACATTCGGTTTCCTGCAAAATTGTAGAACACAATCTGAATTCGAATGTAATAAATTTCCTAGATACTGTGAAACTTATGTCCACAAATCAGCATGGTTTTAGCAAGTATTACTCATGTGAAGCTCAGCTTGCCTTTCTCTCACATGATATACTGCAAACTATGGAAAAAGGGCAACAGGGTGACTTCATATTCTCAGATTTCCAAAAAGCATTGGATATCGTGCCCCACTGCAGACTGTTACTGAAGGCATGAGCATAAAGGTTAGGTCTCCAGAAATGAAAGTGGCTCAAAGACTTCTCACGTAGCAGGACCCTGTGTGCTGTCCTTGAGGGCTGGTGTCAGTCAGTGACAAGGATATTGTAAGGAGTGCCCCAGGGAGATGTGAAAGGACTGCTATTTTTTTCTGTATGCTCAAATGATGTGGCTGACAGGGTGAGCAGCAATCTGCAGCCGTTTGTCGATGATGCTGTCAAGCACAGGAAGCTGTCATCATTGACTGACTCTAGGAGAATACAAGATATCTTAGACAAAAATTTCTATTTGGTGTCTAAATGTCTAAAAATGTAAATTAATGTGGACGAGTAGGAAAAACAAACCAGAAATGCTTGAATAAGTGTTACTAGTGTAATGCTCGAAACATTCGTGTCGATTAAATGTCTAGGCATAATGGTACAAAGCGATGTGAAATGAAACAAGCATGTGAGGACTGTAGTAGGGAAGGTGAATGATTGAATTTTAGTAAAGTATCGTTCAGATGACATACTTGTGAAATCCATGGTACTATTTGAGTTTTTGGGTCAGATTAAAGGAAGACATAAAACAATTCAGAGGTGGGCCATTATATTTGTTACTGGTAGGTTCAGTCAACATGCAAGTATTGTGGAGATGCTTAGGGAACTCAAATGGGAAACCCTGGAGGTAAGGAAACATTCTTCTCTAGGAACACTATTGAGAAAATTTAGAGAACTAGCATCTGAGGCTTATTGCAGTACAATTCTACTGTCACCAACTTACATTTCATGCAAGGTCAATGAAGATTAGACGTGATAAATAAGGATTCTCATGGAAGAATGTAGACAGTCATTTTTCCCTCATTCTGTTTGCAAATGGAACAGGAAAGGAAATAAGAAGTAATTGTTCAGGGCATCCTACACCATGCACCATACAGTAGCTTGTGTAATATTGATGTAGATGTAGATGTATTACATTTAAAAGATTTTATGAGTTTAATATGTCAGTGAGCTTCAAATTTACTACATTCTTTGGATTTGCATCTATATTAAAATCACCAAATATTTCAACACTGTAAAATCCAGGATGAAATGTAACAGTACTATGAAAAGGAAGGTTGCTACTAACCATATAGCAGAGATGCTGAGTCGCAGATGGCCACAACAAAGAGCTTCACAAAAGGCCTCTGTCAAAAATAGATGACAGACACATATGTGTGCATGTGCACACATGCGCCCACACACAAAATGCAACTCACACACATGACCGCATCTCAGGCAACTGAAACCACAGAGAGAGAGAGAGAGAGTGAGAGTGTGTGTGTTCATTTTCAACAAATATTTACTTATTTATGGCCATTGTTTAGAATGATATTGGATGCATCAATATCATTTACAATTACAGTTACAGGGCGAATTAGAAACTGAGCACACAGGTTACTTTACAGTAGACTTACTTGTGTAGATACATATACTAATTAATGAAAAGGAAAAACCAAAACTTTATTTATAATTTAATTTAATAAATATAGGCACTCAACTTTTCTTTTAGCTGCAGTACTTGAGTGTTGACAAAACATGAGAAACTTTTCACATTTACTTGTCATCGATGCCTTATATGTAACACATTTCTGAGGAAAGTGCCATAGTAGAGCAATTTCTTTCCGATTCTTTTGGACTATTCCCAAAGTATTCCTTAACTTTGTACAGCCAAACTATTGCCTAGAACTCTCTTACTCTAAAACAAAAGACTGGTAATGCTTTTGTATTTTGTAAACTGTTTGGTAGCCTGTTGTGTAATAAGCACCCAGCTTCAGCAGGACCTTCATCAGCCAGTTGTAGTCAAGTACCATTAATGTGATAACAGACTATGTGATAACAAACTTTAACTTTTGTGCTACAAATGTGTACTTCTCTGTTTATCATTAGTGCACAGTTTGCTTTGACATACATCATAGTTTCACATACATACATAGATGGAACTGTCCAAATAGTAAATTGTCTGAATTTGATTTTACAAGATTCTCTTGGTGATAGCCTTATATACCAGGTACAGGGATTTCTTCTCATTTCAATCACATATGGAGTGCAGGAAGAGAGATTGTTTGGATACCTTCATGTGTGCTGTGATTATTATTAACAGCCTGCCTTTTCCATTTCTTCAGCATCTCTGTGGCACTTCCCGTTGGATTAATGGATTAAACAAACCTGTGACCATTTGTGCTGCCCTTGCCTGTATATGTTCAATATCCCCTGTTAGTCCTATCTGGTACGGTTCCTACACATTTGAGCAGTACTCTAGGATGGGTCACACGAGTGATTTGTAAGCAATCTCCTTTGTAGAATGAGGGCATTTCCGCAGCATTCTCCAATAAATCAAAGTATGGCACCTGCTTTACCCATGACTCAGCCCACGTTATCATCCCCCTTTAATATCCTCACAAAGTGTAACACCCTGGTATTTGTATAAGTTTGCTGATTCCAACAGTGACTCATTGATATTATAGTTACAGGTTACTATGCTTTTCTCATTTTGTGGAGTGCACAATTTTACACTAGTGAACATTTACATCAAGTTGAAGAACACCACTTTCGAATCTTATCAAGATCTAACTGAATATTTATGAAGATTCATTCAGGCAGTACTTCATTATAGATAACTGCATCAACTGGAAAAAGCCTGAGTTTACTTTTAATATTGTCCGCAAGGTCATTAATACACACAATTTACTTGTGCATACACTGATCAGCCAGAACAGCACGATCACCTACGTAATGACCGATATGGCCGCCTCCGACAGGGATGACAGTGGCAATGCATTGTGGTATGGAAGCAATGAGGTCTTGGTAGGTAGCTGGCTCCACATAAGTTACCTAATTCCCATAACTTCCAGGGAGGGATGCTGATCTCTGACGCCATGTTCAGTCACATCCTGACCAATTTCAGATATGGTGAGTTGAGGGACCAGAACATCAACTGGACTTGCCACTGTGTTCCTCGAACCACTCCGTCACTCTCTCTTCGCCTTGTGACACGGTACATTATCTTGCTGAAAAATGCCACTGCCGTTGGAAAACATAATTGTTAAGAAGGGGTGTACAATACTCCTCGCACGAGCTCCACCGGACCTATGGATGCCCACTTGAATGTCCTCAGAGCATAATAGAGCCACCGCCATCTGTTCCTTTGGAAGACAGAGGCTTTGCGCCCTCCCATCAGCGTGATTAAAAAAGTATCACAATTCACCAGACCGAGCAATGCTCTGTCACTGTACTAATTTCCAGTGCCAATGGTCACATGCCCATTTCAGTTGTAGTTTAACAGTGGCACGTGCATGGGTCATTGACTGCAGAGGCCCATCTTTAGAAGGGTTTGGTGCACTGTGTATTCAGACATACTTGGATGATTGCTCCATGTCTGGTATCTATATGTATTATGCTATCTGTCTGATACAGATATAAGGTGTTCTGCATATTACTTTTGTCATAATGTCTGCTCAAATCAGCAAACTGCTCAGCTTTAAATCTCAGGTGACGTAGGATGTTTGAACGGAAAATTTGTAATGATGAAGAAAGTAGGTTAGTTGCTGTTCAATGTTGCAGCAAGACAATGCTTTTCACTAATGTGTACTTCATGAAAACCAGTCCAATATTACGTTATTGTATTATTTGTATTCTGACAGTCATAAACAATTGGAATGTAATGTGCAGCACAAGGCAAATCTATAATGTTTCAAAGATTAGGTATTTGTATTCATGGTATAGCTATTGTTTCTTTAGACATCTACTTTCAACTGAAGTCTTGTTAATTCATTATTTTATGACTGATGAGAAAATATATACATATAGATCAAACCTTTAGGATGGACGAACTATCCATTTTGTTCCAATTTTTTTTTTAATCATTCATATGTAACTAGGGGTACTTCACCCTTTAAATTAATCTATGTCAGAATTTACCTTTATCTGTGCCCAGTTTTATTTACTGTCTGATGTGATGTTGCTACGTCATGTCTAGTGTGGTGATGATGTTGTTATCAATGGAGAGACGTCTACAGACGTTAAAGTAACCTCTGGCGTGCCACAGGGGAGTGTTATATGACCATTGCTTTTCACAATATATATAAATGACCTAGTAGATAGTGTCGGAAGTTCCATGCGGCTTTTCACGGATGATGCTGTAGTATACAGAGAAGTTGCAGCATTAGAAAATTGTAGCGAAATGCAGGAAGATCTGCAGCGGATAGGCACTTGGTGCAGGGAGTGGCAACTGACCCTTAACATAGACAAATGTAATGTATTGCGAATACATAGAAAGAAGGATCCTTTATTGTATGATTATATGATAGCGGAACAAACACTGGTAGCCGTTACTTCTGTAAAATATCTGGGAGTATGCGTGCGGAACGATTTGAAGTGGAATGATCATATAAAATTAATTGTTGGTAAGGCGGGTACCAGGTTGAGATTCATTGGGAGAGAGCTTAGAAAATGTAGTCCATCAACAAAGGAGGTGGCATACAAAACACTCGTTCGACCTATACTTGAGTATTGCTCATCAGTGTGGGATCCGTACCAGATCGGTCTGACAGAGGAGATAGAGAAGATCCAAAGAAGAGCGGCGCGTTTCATCACAGGGTTATTTGGTAACCGTGATAGCGTTACGGAGATGTTTAATAAACTCAAGTGGCAGACTCTGCAAGAGAGGCGCTCTGCATCGCGGTGTAGCTTGCTCGCCAGGTTTCGAGAGGATGCGTTTCTGGATGAGGTATCGAATATATTGCTTCCCCCTACTTATACCTCCCGAGGAGATCACGAATGTAAAATTAGAGAGATTAGAGCGCGCACGGAGGCTTTCAGACAGTCGTTCTTCCCGCGAACCATACGCGACTGGAACAGGAAAGGGAGGTAATGACAGTGGCACGTGAAGTGCCCTCCGCCACACACCGTTGGGTGGCTTGCGGAGTATCAATGTAGATGTAGATGTAGAGATGACCGTCAACTGGTTATTGAGCAGTATACATTCTGGAAGTACCCGGTGGGTACTTAACTTACCAGCATAAACCTGATTCTACAGTGGCATCTGGCCATGGTGGCTCTCAGTCTCTACAAGCTACAAGAACAAGGTGCCTTTGACAATTATTGGGGGCAAATTCCTCTGTCCATCCTTGTGGTTTCCTGACCTTAAATGTGAACTGCTTTCTTGTGGTGTACAGCATACCCCAGCAGTTATTAACAACAGTATCTTGACTTGATTAATTCCATCACTCTGCTAACAACTGTTTATTTATACGTACTGGAGCTTGAAAAAATATACATCTTTTACCTTTGCCTTATATATAATTTTGTAACATTATAAACACATGAAATATGTCCTTGAACTTGAAATAGCACTTCATATATGTTTTGTCTATTGAAAGGAGAACATGACACTTATGGTGTTTAGCAAACATATCAATGCATGACAAAGTACTTCTTATAATATGAACATTTTACATTTGTATGATCTGCCCAATGAGGCAGTTAGTTGACTTTGTTTATTAATTGATATGGGATATGTTGTAATTTGATGCATTTGGCTACCTTATTTCTATATTTTCTTGTTTATGTACTAATTTATGTTTGAGCAGCAACAGATATCAGAGGAACACTGTAATTCTGTACCTCTTTTTATTATTTCCATGTTTATGTCTCAGATATGTCAGAGGTTCCAATATTTCATGTTTATGTAAGATCAAACCCAGATATTAGAGGGGCTGCTTGTAAGTCAGTTGGTAGTATCTAGCACTTGTTACTTGAATTAACCAATACAGCATTATATATGTCATTTACTCTGTCCTGCAGAATGCAAATTGTTCACCCTTTGTTGATTAGTCACTAGGGAGTGTTGGGGTTAATATTCGAGGACTGGGAAGGCGAAGCAGTGTCAAGTCCATTCTGCGGGGAATGCTGAACACTCTTCTCTCTCTCCGGTGCCACAGTGAAGTTCTGGAACAGTGGGGGTGTCTTGTCTTTGGGTTCTGTCATCTTTTCTTCTTCAACTCCAACACTCTGAATCTTCTATTTAATTTCTTAATTCTCATCAGAGTACCAAGCTCTCCTTCCCTCTGTCCACATGCATATGCCTCTATTGCTGAGATCCTTCTAGCTTACTGTGTCAACACTTGCCATTGTTGACAAAAGCCTATTTCACAGGAGGATCTGGGAAACAAGCTAGTATTTCTGCACTCTTGAAGATACTTGGCCAGGCATGTCATCTTATAAAGCAGTCTGGGTACTGCACACTTCAAGATTCTCTACGAAGCAGTCTGCATATATCAAGACTATTTACATTTATGTAAAGTACAGAGATTACTGCATTTACGCTTTGGAATTTTTACTAGGTTTGAAACTCTTAAGTTACATATTAGCTCATATAGTTAAGAAAGAACTTGTTCTTTCCTTCTGCTATTGAGTAATAATTTTGTATTATGCTTCATATTAATTTACATACTTAATCAAATAGTGGATTTATTTCATACCACAAGTAAAATTCTTGTTCCTCCATGTGTCACAAAAGGTTTTGTTCAACTTTCAGTTTCCCAAATCCTTTTGGGTGTGTTGAAACATAACAGACTCACTTAAAACATGCATTCTCCAGATGAATTCAGAATTACACATGCATACAAAAAAATATGTAACTCATCTAGAAAAAATTACAACTGCAAAAATAACTGCTTGATTTCATTTACTTCAAAGTGTAGAAGCTCTATACATGAAGGGAGACTCAAGTACTTAACGAGATATGTAAATGCAATATTGCAATTATGTATACGAGAAATTATACTCAAATAGTATCACAAATATGACCCAACATATAATTGTACTTGCTGTTCTGGAGTAAACATACGTTTATATATGTATTTTCAGTTTTTATATGTTAATTTTAATTGTTAGTTAATCGAGAAATGATCCTAAACAACGCCGCAGGTTGTTTGGAATTTATACATAGGGGTAGACATATTGGCATAGGGGGTCAGTACTTTGTGTGTATTTGGACAGAAAGTATGTTGCTTGTTGAGCATGTTTCATTTCATTATTGTAAGTATGTTACTACTTATTTTAGATTTGTCAAGATGGTTTTATTTACTTTGAGATGATAATAAATATTCAGCTGAAACATTGTACTAGATTAAAAATTCATTTAACTTTATGGTTAAATCCTACAGTCGCTGTGACAGATCACCAGCAATGGTGAGTAACTTAGATCAAAATTAATTCATAGTAATGTTTTAGAGATGTGATAGGAATGGAACCTGTGTCAGTGAAGAATGTGCAGGACAATTGTCTGACTCGTACCACTTCCTCTTGCGATTCTGTAGGAACTAATGTGCAGATCAACTGCAAACAGTAGCAAGAATATTAATTGCCCCATCTTCTGTCCTAATTTGTTTATTTCCATTACAATGTTTAGGTGTTACGCTACCACTTTTAGTAATTCATTGAAGATTATTTATAATTGCCAAGATGGTTAATATCTATTGGGATATCTTGCCTCATACACTGTACAAGAATTAACTACAGTCTTATGAAACTCTTTGTACATCATGAGTGTGTCTGCTTTTTAGGCATTAGTAAATCCCGTCAACCACTCATGACCTACTGCTTGGACTGTCACATATTAACTGATTAGCAAGTCTTTATGCACTCAAGAAACGTGTAAGCAAACATAAGAACATTGTACATAGCAACTATGCAGGTTTAATGGCACAGACAAGTGTCGGTGTGGAAACTGTGTACAATATTATAATGCATAAATGACTCATACTAGATTCCTGCAACAAACCCCACTGACATTATGAGGCATACCACTTTTAGTTTCTTAATGTCAATAGGCATTGTTCCATTTAAAAAATTGTATGTTTGCACAAACAATACACTTTCTAAGTATTATTATGATCTGTTTCTTGGTTAACAATATGAGCTCCTGACTACCAATTCATTTTGTGAAAACCACACCTGTTCCCATTTCCACAAGATTTGCCGTGAGCGTTTTACATGATTCACCCTGCCTTTACTTGCATAATCTCTTCTACTTCTTTACAGTAATTTCGTTTTGATATCCAGTTTAGCATCCTGATAATCAGCTCATTATTTCCACCTACATCCATTCTGTAGCATGGGAAACACAGCTGGCACATCATCAGGTTCCAACTTGTGTTTCAGAGGAAGATTCAATAGTTTGCTTGTCAAATCCTGTTCATAAACCATGCAAAAGCATTAGCAAGTGAAAGTGAATCATTATGTTTATAAGCTTTTTAATCATTTTTGTTTGGTGTAATTGTTCTTAGGAAATATATGATGCCTGCAGTGGTTAGTACAAATTGTGATCAGACCATTGTTTTTCACTGAAAACATTTCAAACCACACTCTCAGAATCTCTCAAAATACTGCTAATTGTAGCATGACTCTGCACTAAAATATCATTTGCCAGTAAGCACTCAAACTCATGTAAAGAATCTTCGAGATACCCGAAAACCCAACATCAACACCTACTCACCAATGTTATAAACTGAAATGAGTGGCTGTAGTTTAATATCAAATGTATTTCCTTTTTCTCTTGTTTTTTCTTAATTACATTACTTTATTTCATTCTTTCCTGAATGATAAAGAACTCTTGACATTGACTGTCAGTTCATTTTTCTTCTGGTGGACCAATATATCATTCAAGTATCAAATGGTATATCCAAATGACTAGGCAACTTGATTCTAAAGTAGCATAACAATTTGATGTAGATGGTAGGAATTTTATTATTTATGCATTTACTTTCATATGATATAGTGATATGAGAAGCTGTGATGGACAGGTTCACTTACAGCCTTATGTTTGTTGTAATGTTACACAAGTTTTGTCATTTTATTCGATTGGTGCTACCAGGGGGATGAAACTTAAGTAGGGACTTTGGGTAAGATCACCTTGGTTTGCTGCCAAACTATGTGAAGCACACATCATTTTCTTGTTGAGTAATTTAAAGTATTCAATATTGTTTTTGTTTCATAGTAAACAGAAGCTAGTTTCATTCCATTGTGTTCTTGGTTATTACTTCTTGTTTGTATTGCACTCTTTGAATCTGTGGTGTCGGTAGGTCATATTGACCATAGATAACAGTAATCTTTGGAACTCAGGTCACTCATTTGAGCCACCATGTTAATCCAGTCTGTTCTTATATCTTGTACTGTGTGCATGTGTATGATAGTTATCGAAATATACATATGTGCAGATATTTGTGGGAACAGTTTATTCTGTATACTGCTATTCGTATTGTCATGTACAATTACCCCATGCCTAACATAAATTATTTCACTCATATGTTACTGGTAGCTATAATCTTCAGTGTTATCGACTGTAAACATGCCTACCATCAGGTTCCCATAGCATCGGATGACATCCTTAAAACAGCTATTATCATGCCACTCGGTTTGTTCCAATACCACTTCATGCCATTTGGCCTAAGAAATGCAGTGGCGTTTCATTGACTCCATCCTATGACAGTTAGAGTTTTGCTCCACATACCTGGACGATAAACTACTTTCCAGCAAGTCAGCTGAGGAACATGAAAATCGTTTATCCAACGGCATTGAGGTCAACAAAGAAAAATTACAGTTGTGTCAGCCTTCCATCACTTTCTTGGGCCACACCATCTCCACTGACATAATACAGCCTCCCAAATCTCGTGTGCAAGCTGTCACTTCACTGCCGCCCCCGGCTACTTACAAAGAACTCCGATGTTTCCTGGGCAAATAAGTTACTGCCGTCGTCACCTGCCTTCTGCTGCTGCCGTGCAGGCCCCACTGACAGACTCGCTGTTGGGTAAACAGACTTCAGGACTCAAACCCGTTCACTGGACTCCACCTACGCTGGAGGCTTTCAATGCATTAAAGACTTCTTTAGCTCATGCCGTGACACTCGCCCACCCTGACCTCTTGGCTGAGCTGTTCATCACTTGGATGCCAGTGACATTGGAGTGGGAGCGGTACTACAGCAATGCAAGATAGACATGGTTTCCCCTCTTAATTTCTTCTGTAAACAGCTCAGAAGAAATTCTCCACTTGCGATAGAGAACTCCTTGTGGTCTACAAGGCTGTCAAACACTTCTGCCCCAATGTGGAGGGTCACTCGTTCTTCATCCTCACAGATCACAAACCACAAACCACTCACAGATGCTTTCTGCAACCCCCCCCCCATCCTTCCTCCCCGGTCTGCATTTCTGTCACTTTAATCTAGTCTCCCAATTCCTAACCTATGTTCGCTATATCAAATATCGCCGCTGATCAATACTATTTCATGCATCATTGACTTATGCAACCTGGCCACTCTACAAGCCTGTGACGAGGGATCTCAAGATCTCCTCATGGACCCTTAAACATTCCTTGTGTTTACTAAAGCTAAATTCCCCAGCATTGTGTACAAAGTGTGGTACGACTCTTCTACCAGAACCTTACGTCCGTTACTCACTCCCCCCCACCCCCACCCCCCACCCCTCCCTCTGTGCTGGCAGGCCTTTGAACTCTACATAACCTTACTCACCGTGGTGTCTGCTCCAGTCCATGGCTCATCTCTGAGCGTTTCATTTGGAAAAATATAAAATGGGACTGTCAGACCTGGACACACAGCTGCATCCCCTGCCAATGCAACAAATCGATCCTCTTCCACTGTCACGGAGGGACACAGATACATTCTATCCACAATTGACCACACATCCCACTGAGTATAGGCAGTCCCCTTACGTAACATCACTGCCGAGACTGTGGCCGAGGGTTTTATCTCCTCACGGATTGCTAGGTTTGGTCATCCAACCACCATCACCACTCATCGAGGTCGGCAGT
The DNA here is from genome assembly GCF_023864345.2 of Schistocerca serialis cubense. Classification (NCBI taxonomy): domain Eukaryota; kingdom Metazoa; phylum Arthropoda; class Insecta; order Orthoptera; family Acrididae; genus Schistocerca; species Schistocerca serialis. Next base: position 12,565 of record NW_026047571.1, on the reverse strand, counting down.
TTGAGTCTTCCCTGTTCACCATTTTATGTAACATCTGTGGCATAAAGAAAATTCACACCACAGCCTACTACCCACAAAGCAACGGGCTAGTGGAATAGTGGCACCGTACTCTAAAAGCAGATCTCAGGTGCCACAAATGCCTCTGGTCTGAAGCACTTCCTTGAGTACTGCTCAGCATCTGTTCAACTTTCAAGCCTGACTTACACAGAACTATCTCAGAATTCGTTTTTTGTGGAGAACCCCATCCTACCAGGGGAATTTATTCAGCCTGAAGTAACTGAAGACTTCTCCTCCCCCCTCCCCCCCCCCCAACGTCATAAGTTGCGTGCACACCCACTTCAAACATGCACGTCTTCAGCCACTCCCGCCAGACACTTACTTGCCAACCACTCTCAACACTTGCTCCCATGTAATACTGAGAGACAATTCGGTCTGACAACCTCTGCAACCACCTTATCTAGGCCCTTTTAAAGTCCTCCAGCAGGGCGATACAACTTTCGACATCAACGTCAAGGACAGTCCTCAAACTGTTTTGTTACACCAACTCGAACCAGCATTCATGGACCACGATGTCCCTCTGCTGGCTCAGTCTGATCCTCCTAATGACTCTCCTCGGGCCACCACACTGTTTTATTCACCTGACACCTTTTTTGGGTTTCTCACACACGACTCATATGCAGCACTCCTTACTGCCAGGGGGCGGGGGCTGTGTAGCGTTGATAGGTCATATCGACGATAGACAACATTAATCTTTGGGACTCAGGTCACTCATCTGAGCCGCCATTTTAATTCAGTCCATTCTTATACCTTGTGCTGTGTGCATGTGTATGATAATTGTCGAAATATATGTATGTGCAAATGTTACTGGGGGAAGTTTATTCCATACACCGCTACTCGTAACCTGTTCCCATAAATCATATTGTAAATATGTTACTCCTACTCTGTCTGATTTTTGCTAATACCAGTAATATTGCAGGGGTAAATGATTCCACATTAGGTGGCAGTGGCCATGAGTGTCTGAATATATAAGTGCTTTCTATCTCTGAACATGGCCTTTCAGCCAAAAGCTTAAATGTTTAGTACTCTTTTCATTATACCTGTCTGCAGCTCAGTGATTGCTCCATGTGGTGAATAGCAGTCCATTTTTTTCATAATACTGTTCATATTGTGTTTTTGTTTCATATAAAATAGAAGCTACTTTAATCACATGATTTTCTGCAGGCTCATATATATTTGTTTCTGCTTACAAAGCCATGAATGAACTGCTAAATTGTTAGTATATTGCTCATATTCTACCGTATTTTTGTTTGAGTTCTTTTCCATACTTTATTGCATTTAATGGAGAACTCGTTGGACTGGGAGGATGATTCTAGTGCATCAATTTTTGCTAAAATGTATTGTTTTTCGTACTTGTCAATAATTGTGTGAAAAAATATTTGTAGCTACTGTTGAATTTTTTAGTATTTGTGAGGAAGAGTTCTGCAGTCACAGAGATTACAAAACATAGTCTGTGGCAAAAAGCAATAGTATTCAAAGCAGAATTGCATAGTCATTGAATGACAAGATGTAAAAAAGTTAAATACCAATTTTGTCAAAAGCTTGCTAGCATGAAGTTCTCCATTAAATGTGAGAAAGTACAGAAGAATGGTGTGTACATAAAGTAGAAAATGTGCAACATATTAAAATGCATTAACATCAAGTAGTTCACATGCAGATTTGTACGCAGGAACAAACATACGTGAGCCCACAGAAAAGCATGCGGTGAAACCAGCTTCTATTTTATATGAAACAAAAAGAAATATGGAATCATTTACCCCACAAAATGTTATGGAACAGTGCAGTACATACAAAATGTTGTAATCAGGAACACAATGTGATGAAACCATCTCTCTTTGGCATGTGCTAACGTGCAGTTATTCCCACATGATCAAAATTGCAATATTGGGATTAACAAATCAACACTTTTACAGTCAAAAGGTGAACATATTGTCATTTACAAATTCTTTCATGACTGTAGGTCTCGAAGATTAACTTCTCATAATTGTTTTTTGATTGAGATTTCATGAATATATTACCTTGTACAGTCACCAAAAGATTTCCATGCATGCACTTAATCACTCAACTACAAAGCCCTCCAATAAAGTATAAATGAAAAATATTATCATATAATACTTATATTCTGTTTGCTGAATGACTCAGTTTGTGCTCTTCTACAACACGTTCCTCATTTATAATGTGACACTCTGGTCACATCCAATGACAAGGCCATTTCCCTTATTTATAGTGTTTCTGTTAACTTTGTTGGTAGAAACCTGCAAACAGCCTGTTGTAAAATTGAAATTGTGTGGTTTCAATAAAGAATAGAAATGTAAACCTGTGTTTTATCATGATTTTTAAAGAATTACTTACAAATCATCACATCATTAAAATACTGTAGTTAAGTACTGTATTATTATTCTTTACTATGCATTATGACTTATTTATTATTGTAGCTGGGAATGTCTGATTCTGAACTCGAGTAAAATGCTGGGTGGTTACAACTGAAGTGCGGCTGCTCACGGAGATCCAGTGTGGGCTGTAATTACCATATGGTGGTGAAACTTGGTAGATACACTAATGGGATAATGCAGAACCAATTTACATTGGGAAAAATTTAATTTCAATTTTTGCCACCAGGTGCAAATCTAATGCCATACAGCATTTTGTAGACATCTCTGGAGCTCATATTGAACAAATTGTGTAAGAAGTGCTTAGTAATAAACTGACAATTATTCCCTTATGTCTTGTTCGAACTTTTCGACTCGTGTCCTGTTCCTAATCCACTTCATGTGCAAACATGTGTATACATCTTTCTTGCATTCACAGTGCCAGATTTGCACTCGGTGGCCAAAACTGGAAGTTGTACTGTGGAAGAAAAAATATCACTTCTGTATTTACGCATTATAATATCTACCAAGTTTTGGTACCACATGATAAGTACAGCACACACTGGACCCCTGTGAGCAGCTGCATTTTAAATATATTCACCCAGTACTAGGGTGTTAAATTGTTCTTTAAAATCATTTATTTGCAACATACTACACATGAATCTGTTGGATTGGGCCTAATTCCTAGTATGTCTCGAACTTACACTAACTAAATCCTCATGAGACAACATGCATGGTAATCGGCTTGTGTTAGCTGCAAATTGCATATAATATTTTGATGTGTGGATTTATGACATGTTGTTAAACATATAGACTGTTAATATGCTTCATTGGGTGTTAAAAGTTGTATGATACACTGTTACATGAAGCAATGAGTATGGATAATAATATGCTTCACATGCAGACTGTTCTATTACTATAAAGTATCGACGAAGAACAATGAAGCAGTTGTAAGTAATGCCAGTGTGAATGTTTACCACAGTATTGGAGATCTGCATGTTTATAATGAAATTAAACAGAAAAGAGGCCGAGATAAGGAGATTCATTTAACTCTTAATGCTACAGCAGTTGGTTGGAATTACAGATTGAAGGGCTTTGGGAGAAAGGAGGATCATAGCAAGGAATATGAAAGTAAAGTACAATTAGCAGAACTTTAAAAATCATTTTGTTACGTGTGCATTACAACTTGTGAAGGTTGACTCAAAAGAAATAAAATTGTAGATAGTAGAAAGTTTGCATACTTGCTTACTTAGAGCAAATCACTTCTTTATAATTGCCAGTTGTCGTGGTTTATTGAAGAATTTCTTTGTTCAATCTCCCACATGTAATTAGGCCACACACATTCTCATATTAATGTGCCAAATCAGCATTTTTGGAGCAGAAATGTGAATTAGGAGGTATTTGATGTAACTTGTTGTCAAGTTGCAAGAATGTGTTATTGTTTAGTCAAGTACTGTTCCTGTCAGGACACAAGTGGAAAAGTTCTCAATGTTCTTTCTGTTAACAAGCTGCCTGTAGCATATATTAGGCATGGAATTACTGAAAAAAAGAAAAGTTTAAGATTATGTAGATTCATAAGGGTTGTACACTCAATGAAAATATGCAGTCTTCAAAATTAATGGTCATATGAAGAACCTAAGCTTTTGACACTGATGACAAGAACCCAGATTTAAAATTCTGAAGCTATGGGGATAAAATACAGGGAGAAAAAGGCAGTGTACAGGTTGTGCACAAAGGACATTGCCATTACAAGAGTCAAAAGACATGAAAGGGAAGTGGTAACTGAGAAGGAGGAGAGACAGGGCTGCAGCCTATCCCAAATGTTATTCAGTCTCTACGCTGAGCAGGCAGTAAAGGAAACCAAAGACAAATTTGGAGTGGGACTTACAGGTCAGGAAAGAAGAAATGTATTATGACAGTGAAGACTAAGGATGAAGGGCAGCTGAATGGGATTAGTAATATCTTGGAAAGAGTTTATAAGAAAAGCATAAATTAATGTTGTTCTAAAATGTAGTAGGTTAGGAAATGAGACACAAAAAGTAGTAAATGAGCAGTAAAGTAGCTGACAATGGCTGAAGTAGAGAGTATATAAGGAGTGTCCCATAAGGAATGCCGTTTTTCAATTGAGCACCTTTTTCAGTTTGTTAGGTTGCCAGATATGAAATTTAAGCTACTGCTATCTGACTATATTGCGATTACTGACTGTCATTGTCAACTGGCATTTGTGTGTATTGTTATCAGCTAAAATAGAGTGATACATGATGAATGAACAATCCAGATTTTGAAAGGGCATTTCAAGTACATTGAATGCCATGCAGAGACCATTTGAAGACGTGTAATTTTTGTATCCAAAATGTGCCTAATGTGTCAACAGTACAGAGACTGGTAAGGAAATTTTAAGATACAGGATTGACAGGAAACATAAAATCACATGAATGTCCTCATTCTTGTCAACTGGTAGGGAATGTCTCGGTCATTAGTGTCCCACTGCTACAAGTGCAGTGAAGTCAATTCACTGCCATTCTCAATGGTGAGCCCTTCTGAGAAGGAATTTGCATTGAATTTTAACAAAAGATCTGCATTTGCATTCTTTTATGATCCAAACAACACATGAGCTGAGGTCAAGGGACAAGTGTTTGCTGATTGGATTTTCATAAAAAAAAATTATTATTATTATTTTCTGTGACAAGGTGCCTTTCTGGCTTAAAGGTTATGTGAATAAACATAATTGCCAGGTTTGGGGCACAGAGAATCCTTACAAAGTCAGTGAGAAGTGTCTTTACCCAGAACAAGTCACTGTTTTGTGCAGGTTGTGGGCTGGCTGACTAAATGGGCCATACTTTCTTGAAGGCAAGACTAGAAATGCAGTGACAGTGACTGGTGATTGTTATTGCCAGATGATGACACAGTTTTTATGGGTGCAATTGCAAGGGCAAGAATTGAATGTGAATGTCAAAGACAGCCAACAGGATGAGGGCAACCTGCCACAATGCTTGTTGAAACAACTAGGGTGCTAACAGAAAGATTTCCTGCTTATCACATCTTTGCAATGACGATCTGGACTGGCCACTGGTGTCATGTGATATGACTGTTTTGTGGAGGCATGTCAGATCTTGCATTTAGTTGAACCATACCACACCTCAAGTTGTGGTAACAAATCTAGCTGCACACCTCTGACTTGCTTTGATGTTTCACTTTTAACTGACCTGGCGCTGATCCCATGTAGTTGATCAGTACTTGAGAAAGTGTGCAGTTGTGTCCTATATAGATGAACCACACTTTTTCAAAAATCTGCCAATAAACCAGAGCAGACTGTTTGTCTTCCCTACCACAGTCCTCAGATGCTCGTTCCATTTCATATTGCCATCTAACGTTCCATCCCGGTATTTACATGATGTGATTGTCTGAAATAGAAGATGTCTACATCTGTGTGTTCTGTATTTGAACATTGCAGGTTTTGTTTTTCCAGCTCATCTGCATTAACTTACATGTTTCTACATTAGAGCTAGCAGCCATTCATGACACTAGCTAAATGTTGTCTGCAACCTTGTATCCTTCTACATTCACTCTTCCTTCCCATACACCGCAGCACCCAGCTGCAGATTGCTTCCCTCCATATCATTTATGTATAATATTGGCCCTATCACACTTCCATGGGGCACTCATGATGATACACTTGTTATCATCTGGCCAGATTACCACTGACGCGGGTGTCGTGAAGGGGTCAAATGGAATATGAAGAGGTGCTCTGTTGTCATTGCTGAGAGTAGGTTCTGTCTGTCTGGGAACATACTTTTTCTCCAGAGCTTGCAAGGACCATTGCCACGTTGCAACAAACAGCCCAAGATGCTTTGGGGCAATGTATCACAGGATGCCATTTGGCACATTTATGATCATCTATGTGTGTGACAATATACACCTGCATTGTAGTGATGTGACAGGACACCTTTCACTGTGACACGTGTTTCATTTGACCTGAATTACAATGATGTGACAGAAAATTACCATTTCTTTGAGGGTGTTGTAGTTTCCTTTTTCAGCAGAGTACATGGTACGCATTTCATTGTAACCAGTCTAGTTTAGTAAATAAATCACCTTCCTTGACAAGGATCTCAATATTTGCTTATTTTCTGTTTATTGTTGTTACTAAGTATATATTACAGGTCAAAAGTATTCGATCACATATGAAAAAAGCTGTACACTTTATTTTAATTGACAACCACACTCTTCAAACTAAATAGGCTAACAAGACAAATATTTTCCCTCTCTGTCATCAAGTACCCTTTGTGCTAAGAACAGCTGCACAGACTGTTGGCATTACTGAGATAATAATTTTGCAGCGATTACAGTCCAATACATCCGTAATCCATAGATTTTCAACATTAGATGATCTCAGTTCTCTGATCTCTCTGCCGTGTTCATCCCAGTGCGTGAGGTGGTGCAGTGGTTAGCACACTGGACTCGCATTCTGGAGGACAACGGTTCAAACCCGTGTCCAGCCATCTTGATTTAGATTTTCTGTGATTTCCGTAAATCGCTTCAGGCAAATGCCATGATGGTTCCTGTGAAAGGGCACAGTTGACTTCCCTCCCCATCCTTCCCTAATCCGAGCTTGTGCTCCGTCTCTAATAACTTCATTGTCAATGGGACATTAAACACTAATCTCCTTCCTTCCTCCCTAAAGTTCATCCCATAAGTATTTGATGGGATTTAAGTGAGGTGGCTGACTTCACCAGACCGTATTCTTCAGTTTCCCAAATTTCTCTCCTCTATTGACTTACTGTTGGCACAATTTAGAAGTCTGTCTGGGAGCATTGTCTTTCTGCAGAAAAACCCACAACTAATATGTCTCTTGGCAGATTGAACTGAATTGTTGATCAGTATATTGTCATATCCTTCCTTCTTTAATGTTCCATTAATTCTCACTACAAAACTGATTCTATCACCCACAAAACATCCCCACACAGTGACCAAACTTCCACCACTCTTTGTCATTGGCATTACATACTGACTTCATGTGTTCTCCATGAAGTCAATGTGCAAACATTCAGTGAAGGCTTCCAAATTTAAAACTTGATTCATCCACAAACACCACCTTGGACCATTGCTGCACTCTCCAGGTTTTACGTTGCTGTGCCCATTGCAATCAGTTCAAATTCTTTCTCTCCATCCATTTAAGTCATGGTCACGTAAATGGCATTGCTCTGCTGAGACAAAGGTTGGAGCTTCTCACATATTGTTTACTTTGTTGTTAATTTCAGGTGCAGGAAGAGTCCTCACATTTACTCTGTACACATATGAACTAATCTTTGCTTTACGATGTTACTCAGGGTCTGCCAGATTGTCAAACACTTGTGCTGGCACCAGACTGCTTGAACTGGAACAATGTATACACCACTGTAGGCTTGGTTAAGCCAAATTTCGTTACTATTGCCTTGCTAGAATAGCCTTTGTGATGCAGAGCTACAATTACAGCACTTTTTTCAATTCCGACCTCCTCCTCCTTCCATATTATTAGGAGGTAATACGGCATGAACTTGATCAAGTATACAAACCCACTACTAGATGCACACAGTGTACAACGGCAGCAGGAGAAATGAGACCTATTTAAATGGAATCCTCTTAGGTAAATGCCATCAGTGTTGTGGATACTCACCAGCACCTCTCTGGGTTAACAATGATTTGGATACATAGCAGATGAGCTTATTTTTAGCATGTTTCTACTTGTTTTACTATTGGAACAGGTTTGTGATAGAATACTCAAAATTAAATCCCTGTTTTTAACACAAATCAATAGCTGTGACTGAAAATGTGTGTCCTACCAACCGGTCCCTTCTTCTTGTCAAGTTGTGCCATAAACTCCTCAATTCTATTCAATACCTCCTCATTAGTTATGTGATCTACTCATCTATTTCTACAGCATTCTTCTGTAGCACCACATTTCAAAAGCTTCTATTCTCTTCTTGTCCAAACTATTTATCATCCATGTTTCACTTCCACACAAGGCTACACTCTATAAAAATACTTTCAGAGAAGACTTCCTGACACTTAAATCTATATGCGATGTTAACAAATTTCTCTTCTTCAGAAACGCTTTCCTTGCCATTGCCAGTCTACATTTTATATCCTCTCTACTTCGACCTTCATCAGTTATTCTGCTCCCCAAATAGTGTCTCATTTCCTAATCTAATTCCCTCAGCATCACCAGACTTAATTCAACTACATTCCATTATCCTCATTTTGCTTTTGTTGGTGTTCATCTTATATCCTCCTTTCAAGACACTGTCCATTCTGTTCAACTGCTCTTCCAAGTCCTTTGCTGTCTCTGACAGAATTACAATGTCATCGGAGAACCTCAAAGTTTTTATTTCTTCTCCATGAATTTTAATACCTACTCCGAATTTTTCTTTTGTTTCCTTTACTGCTTGCTCAATATACAGATTGAACAACATCAAAGAGAGGCTACAACCCTGTCCCACTGCTTCCCTTTCATGTCCCTCAACTCTTATAACTACCATCTGGTTTCTGTACAAATTGTAAATAGCCTTTCGCTCTCTGTATTTTACCCCTGCCACCTTCAGAATTTGAAAGAGAGTATTCCAGTCAACATTGTCAAAAGCTTTCTCTAAGTCTACAAATGCTAGAAACGTAGGTTTACCTTTCCTTAATCTTTCTTCTAGGATAAGTTGTAGGGTCAGTATTGCCTCACATGTTCCAATATTTCTACGGAATCCAAACTGATCTTCCCCACGGTCAGCTTCTACTAGTTTTTCCATTCGTCTGTAAAGAATTCGCGTTAGTATTTTGCAACTGTGGATTATTAAACTGATAGTTCGGTAATTGTCACATCTGTCAAAAACTGCTTTCTTTGGGATTGGAATTATTATATTTCTCTTGAAGTCTGAGGGAATTTCGTCTGTCTCATATATCTGGCTCTCCCAAGGCCGTCAGTAGTTCTAATGTAATGTTGTCTACTTCCGGGGCCTTGTTTCGACTCAGGTCTTTCAGTGCTCTGTCAAACTCTTCATGCAGAATCAGATCTCCCATTTCATCTTCATCTACATCCTCTATGTACTCCTTCCACCTTTCTGCTTTCCCTTCTTTGCTTAGAACTGGGTTTCCATCTGAGCTCTTGATATTCATACAAGTGGCTCTCTTTTCTCCAAAGGTCTCTTTAATTTTCCTGTAGGCAGTATCTATCTTACACCTAGTGATATGCGCCTCTACATCCTTACATTTGTCCTCTAGCCATCCCTGCTTAGCCATCTTGCACTTCCTGTCAATCACATTTTTGAGACCTTTGTATTCCTTTTTGCGTGCTTCATTTACTGCATATTTATATTTTCTCCTTTCATCAATTAAGTTCAATATTTCTTCTGTTATCCAAGGATTTCTAGTAGCCCTCGTTTTTTTTTACCTACTTTATCCTGTGCTGCCTTCAGTACTTCATCCCTCAAAGCTACCCATTCTTCTCCTACTGTATTTCTTTCCCCATTTTTTATCCAGGTCCCACCTCCTTAAATTCCCACCTTTTTGCGGGTTCTTCAGTTTGTAACCAATAGATTGTGATCAGAGTCCACATCTGCTCCCTGAAATGTCTTACAATTTAAAACCTGGTTCCTAAATCTCTGTCTTACCATTATATAATTTATCTGATACCTTCTAGTATCTCCAGGCTTCTTCCATGTATACAACCTTCTTTTATGATTCTTGAACCAAGTGTTAGCTATGATTAAATTGTGCTCTGTGCAAAATTCTACCAGACGTCTGCTTCTTTCATTCCTTACCCCCAATCCATTGTCACCTACTAGATTTCCTTCCTCCCTTTTCTTACTACCGAATTCCAGTCACCCATGACTATTAAATTTTTGTCTCCTTCACTACTTGAATAATTTCTTTTATCTCATCATACATTTCATCATCTGCAGAGCTAGTCGGCATGTAAACTTTTACTACTGTAGTAGGTGTCGGCTTCGTGTCTATCTTGACCTCAATAATGCATTCACTATGCTGTTTGTAGTAGCTTACCGGCACTCCTATTTTTTTTATTCATTATTAAACCTACTCCTGCATTACCCTATTTGATTTTGTATTTATAGCCCTGTATTCACCTGACCAAAAGTCTTGTTCCTCCGGCCACCAAACTTCACTAATTCCCACTATATCTAACTTTAACCTATCCATTTCTCTTTTTAAATTTTCTAACGTACCTGCCCGATTAAGGGATCTGACACTCCACGCTCCGATCCGTAGAGTGCCAGTTTTCTTTCTCCTGATAACGACGTCCTCTTGAGTAGTCCCCGCCTGGAGATCCACATGTGGGACTATTTTACCACCAGGAATATTTTAACCTAGAGGATGCCATCATCATTTAACCATACAGTAAAGCTGCATGCCCTCAGGAAAAATTACGCCTGTAGTTTCCCCTTGCTTTCAGCTGTTCGCAGTTCCCGCACAGCAAGGCCGTTTTGGTTAATGTTGCAAGGCCGGGTCAGTCAATCATCCAGACTTGCTCCTGCAACTACTGAAAAGGCTGCTGCCCCTCTTCAGGAACCACACGTTTGTCTGGACTCTCAACAGATACCCCTCTGTTGTGGTAGCACCTACTGTATGGCCGTGGCACGCAAGCCTCTCCACTAACGGCAAGGTCCATGGTTCATGGGGGGGAGGTGGAACCATATAGTTTCATTTAATTAAAGCAGCTATACCTGGGATTCAGGTAGGATCTCCTGTTTCATTTGATTCTGAGGTACTATTCCAATACTGTTGGACATGTTCCACACCCAGGAGGATCCCCTCTTTAGTGGGTCTATGGAATAAATAAATAATCTAATCTGAGATGCCCTGCAGTGCTGTTAGAGTTTCGAGGGAATACCGAGAGGAGACTCGGGTCTGAATCCCAGCCCTGCTACCAATTTTCTTTTGTCACTTCATATACATCAAATGGAAATATCAACTATAATCACTCGTCAGATGTAAGGTAACTGAAACTAACATGAGATATCAATTCCATGTAAATTTCATGTGAGAACTGACCCCTCTTCTTGTGGCAGTTTATTGGAGCAACAAGTCATTCCATGTGACTGCAAAGGGCACACCATTCCCATTTTCTGGAATGGTTGCAAGGCAGATGCACATAACTGCAGGCCTATATTACGGATAACAATCTGTTGAAGCATTAAAGAGCACAGTTAACATTTGTGACACTCTTTGTAGACCAGATTTGTCTTCTCTAGGTATCAACAAGAATTTGATGAAGGGTAATTGTCAGAAACTTTGCCGATAAAAGATGGAGCAATAAATGAAATACTCGAAAGTGTCATTCATTGGTTCTCAGTAAACGGTCTAGCACTTCATTTACAAAGAAAAGTCATCTTATTCGGTTTTGTACAAGGAAAGACAAATCATCACTAGTAATGAAGCACGATGGATAATAAATATGTGCAAACTGATTGTTAAAAACATCTGGGGGTACATAGTGATGAGAACCTGAATTATAAATCACATATTAAGGAACTTTTCAAACAACTGAGTGCAGCAACATTTGCTCTAAATGTGATTGCAATAAGCGGCAATGACAGCATTAGAAAATTTAACTTCCTTCTTTCATTGATGTCATATGGAGAATGTGGGCTTGTGCCCCCCACCCCTCCCCCTACACACACACACACACTCACAAACAAATGCACAGTGCCTATCCTGAAACTTCACATAGATAAAGAAATTAGGTAGCCTCACAACACATACACTCTTATGAAGTTTGTTGTAAAGGATCAGGACAATTTGAAAATAATACTAGAATTCATAAATACAATACTAGGAAGAAAAACAGAGGGACTTGATCTTGTTGTAGCACAGTAAGAAGCATAGCATGCAGCCATAAAAATACTTGACCACCTCCCTTTAATTAACAAGGTGCTGGCTGATAATAAAAGTTGACAAGTGCTATTCCATAGATGAATTTCTGAGAACGAACCAACAGGTTAGCCACGAGCACTGATGCGCTGCTTCCTGGACTTGTGTAGGTGTGGTGGCCCCAGACTGAATCAACCCAGCAGGTTAACAATGAGGGTCGGTGTGCCGGCAAGTCTGGATGTGGTTTTTAGGCAATTTTCCACATCCCACAAGGTAAATACTGG